>NC_063216.1:59707352-64707352 GCF_020740725.1 Corvus hawaiiensis | reverse complement strand
GTTCCACAAGGATAGATCAGCTGCCCACCCCCCACCCCCTTACACCCACTAACACCTGCAGGGGCTCCACAAGAGCAAGAAAAAGTAAACATTAGCCAGGCAGCCCTCCAGTGCTTTCCAGGAGATGTTAGGAATGTAAATGGTTGCCATAGGCCAGACCAAAGTCCCACTGAGGGAGTGGTAGATGCTGTGGAAGTGTGTAAAAACAGGGCAAATGTGCAGCAACATTTTTCTCCTGGCTCTAGGCTTTCCACCTGCAATACTGCAGGCTGGAGCTCAAGACGGGTTTTCACAGGATCCTGTCACATTTTTTTGTATGGATGGGACTCCTGTTCTCATCTAATCAGTCTTGTGCTTTATACAACCAAAGAGCATCACCCAAAGAGTCCTGCTCAATAACATAGCTTGCACCCAAGCAAAAATTTTCCTTTAGAAAGGGAAATACTGACTTGATTTAAAGATTTCAAGGGACAGCAAGACCATCAGACCTGTGGGCAGATATATTAATTCTAATCAGAATCTGTCAAGGTTCAGTTTCTATATAGCAAATCTATGGTCTTACCTAGAGGAGGACTTTCATTGATGATCTTCTGGATTTGGGTGGAAGAGGATGAATCCGACCTCAGCAAGGATGTGAGTGTCTGAATCATGAGCCAGAAAGCCAGGAAATGACTCAAAACTGAACTATTTTTTCTGAGATTACCTCTTCTCATGGCATTTTAAAAATTGAACTCTGAGCATGTGGGAAATGACATCTTTTGCATTCACACACGAAGAACATATTTTATGTGCTTGACTAGAAAAACACTCTGAACTTTAAATGTAAAATGTGGAATGCATTCAGTAATGAAAAAATATACTTTCTTTCCTTCCTCTAGCTGCTTGTAATTTTAATTGCTAGTTTTTTTTTTTTAAATGGCCATGTCCAGTAGCACCAAAAATACATAGTACAGGTAAGTAATACAAATGCATAGCTACAAATTCCTCATACCCTCATATTGTCCATGTGCCTCCAGCACTACCTACCACATCTTTCACCAATATACAAGCCTACCCACCAAAAAGCACAATAATCTGCTGATACAGCAACTCCTGTTCTTGTAAGAAAGTTGTGAAAAAGCTATCATAACCTGCTTCTGGCTAACCACCTTGGAAACCCAGTCAAATTTCCTTACCCTCTTGAGTTGAGAAGTAAATTAAAAGTGCATTTCTCTCAGGATGCTGCTTAAAAATTTTGGTTGTGGCTAGAAAAGAAAAGTGACTTTTACACTTGAATTGCTTTTTTTTCTTGTAAAGCTGAAGAAACCCCGGTAGCTTTCTCTGTGAAGAAGCCCCCCAGTTACACGGGTAAGTACAGCTAAGTCCTCAAGAACCTGAGCTAATGAATTGACTGTGGTTATGCTCCCTGTGGTTTTGGTGTCCTGTAAGCTTCCCTGTGTGTAAACTAAGGCAGAACTTTTGATCCCATGAAAATGCCGTAGAAGGAAAGGCATCCAGCACAAATTGATGATCTGGTGAAGTGTACCATCTATGCTCTGCTGCAAGTTAGCACCATCCACCACCTCCTTCTTGCTGCAACACCACTGACCTCTAGACCTCGCTGTGCATTCTGCTATTAAACAATTCACAATGAGATGGGTGATAAGGAAATGATAAAGTTGGAAGAAATATGGTTAAATCTGGTTTCTTTTAAGAGGAAGCACTACATTGTAACACACTTTCTGCCTTGCACGCTTAAGAGGGCTTTTAAAAGCTATATTGGCATTTCCTTGAAATACCATGAATTTAGGTTTTGAAATGCCACAAAATTCTCTTTCTTTCTGGAAAAATATGCCCAGAGAAGTAGGTTGCTCCTAATTGAATAACATTTTCAGTATTTCCAGTACGTCCCCACCTCCACAGTTTGCTTGACATAGAAATTACTATTCTGCATTTTTCTTTATCAGACAATGCCAAGCAATGCTGGAGCATGTCCGTGTCAATCACAAATGCAGTAAACACAGCAAGTCAATCTGAGCCAGCAAAATCCAAACTCTGGCAGTGTCCACATCTGATCAACAGTGGCATTACCATAATCTTCAACAACTGCATTGTTTATTTAAAAAGTCTCCCTCAATCCCTTAACAAATTAATCTGGAAGCCACCATGAGGATTAACTTCAAAAATCCTCCCTCAGATCACAATTACATCTGCTCAGATGTCACCAGTGATAGACATTTGCATAATTTGCACCCGTGATAGACATTTGCATAAGTCATACCCAACATCTATTAATAGTTGCTTTTCCAGTTATTTGACTTCTGTTGGGGTCTGTCTTTTCCAACCAAGTTACAAAACTCATCTGGGCAACCCTGCTCTGGTGTGAGAGGTGCTCCCCAGCACAAGGGATAATACCTAATACCTAAATCTAAGAATTTAATTGCCAACCACTTTTCCTGACCGTTCAGATTAAGAAGTAAATGATACTGGGTGGTGTCCTGGATACTGTGAGGGCAGGGTCTTTCACTCAGGGTCCAGTGACTAAAGTTATGCCTAGCTGGTGGCAGCTATGTGGCTTTTCTCCAAGGAGCTGGCAATCCCTATTCAGCTGCAGGCATGTGCCTGCCTCATAAATCACCCGCAGCGCTGGCAGCCTCCTTGGCAGGCTCAGCAGGGAGAGAGAGAGAGCTGAGCAAACAAGGTGTTTGTGCTGGAATGCTCGCACAAGGTGGGAGTGGGGTAGTGCAGGGAAGCCTGTGCTGAGCCACTGTGTGATGCTGCCTGTTGGTTCTGGGGCAACAGAGTGCTGAGAACCCAGAACTTCTAACAAGAGTTGGTTCCCTTTACAGGAAAGAAAGCAGTAACCAGCACCATCTGTATCTTTTGGCACAATTGTCACAATCTGAGTTTCACTACAACATTGTAGTGAAAGGCACTCTGCTTTTTTTTTTTTCCCAAGGCAAAGTAGCAAAATCAATTGTCAGTCCTGGATACAGAATACATTTCCATAACAGGCAAATTTGCCATCATCAGAGACAGTCTGTGTTTTCAGAAGGAAGCGAGATAACCTATCTGTCAGCTCCAAAGGCACCTCGTGCAGGGGCACGTGTGCTGGAGCCAGCAGGGTCTGTGCTTGTCTCTGCAGCAGAACATCAGAGGTTGCTGCACTCATCCCATCCTATTCAAAACAAGTTGCTACATTAACCTCTCCAACACAGATCTGCACATTCCCGCTGCCTGTGACTGCCTGTGCCACTTGTGTTTATGCCCTTGGATTAAAAGGCACATCCTGCCTGCCCACGGCTGTGGATTGCAAGTGGCCACCAAGCTTCAGTTGCCCACAACTGCACCAGCACATAGCCCTGTAGATCTTGATTTTTGGAGTATGACTGTGTCACCCACCCTGGTGACTGGTGGCTGCACGAAACTTGGTCCCAGATGGCTCCTGGGTGGGAGAGCAGGGGTGGACCCAAGTTTTTAAAAGGTAAGTTTCGTGTACACATGCTCAAGTTGTTCAGCACTGCTCTGCCTCTCGCCACTGTTAGGCAGTTGTGTGACACAGGCTCCCAGAATCAAAACAGAGGCTCTAGTAAAACAAAGGCAGTGATGAATGTCAGAGATTTGCCATAAAGATAATCCTAAAGATAATTCTGCCAATGAGCGGCAGACATAACGTGTGCAAGAGTATAAGAAATACACGGGTTTTACAGGACTGTACTTTCCAACTGGTTGATTTTTCTGCTTAATTTAGAAAACAGGGAGATGCATTCTCAGCTCCCCAGAAATACAAAAACTCAGCAAACCCCAAACTCAGCAAACCTTCCCTTTACATATCCACGCTTGCCAGGTAAACATAGCATTTTTTATCTCAAGGTCTTTCCTACTTATATAGGAATTAGAGAAAGTCCATTATAGAAAGTCTTTATCTGCTGAACACCAGGCCTGTTGTAAAGTGCTTATTTCTTGCTTAGTATCGTCGTTTAACCCCAGCAAGCAGCTAAGCCCCACACAGCTGCTCGCTCTCTTTCCCCACAATAGAATGGGGGATAGAATCGGAAGGGTAAAAGTGAGAAAACTTGTGGGTTGAGATAAAAACAGTTTAATGGGTAAAGGAAAAGCTGTGCACATATGCAAAGCAAAACAAGGAATTCATTCACCACTTCCCAAGGGTAGGAAGGTGTTCAGCCATCCTCAGGAAAGTAGGGCTCTGTCACGCGTAATGGTGACTTGGGAAGACAAATGTCATCACTGTGAACATCCCCCCCATTCCTTCTTCTTCCCTTCAGTCATATGGCATGGGATACCCCTCTGGTCAGCTGTCCTGGCTGTGTCCCCTCCCGACTCCTTGTGCACCCCCAGCCTCCTCACTGGTGGGGCAGTCTGAGGAGTAGAAAAGGTCCTGACTCTGTGTGAGCCCTGCTCAGCAGCAACTCAGACATCCCTGTGCTACCAACACTGCTTTCAGCACAAATACAAAACACAGCCCATATTAGCTACTGTGAAGAAAGTTAACTTTACCCCAGCCAAACCCAGTACAATTGGGCATGACAAAAATCACACATGGAGATGATGAGTGTACGTAGAGTGAAGGTGGGTGGTTCAGAATAGATCTGCAGATGCTTTCTGTTTTCTTTAAACATTAAGAGCATTGACAGATACTATCTTCGGGTACACTCTCAATTTATGCTTCTTCGGACATCTATATTCACAGAACTTCCATATGAAATTCCTTTTTCTGACCACCATATTGCCTGACTAGCTACAGGAACAGCATCAAAAGAAGCCCTGACCTGACCTGGGATTGCTTTTTTCTTCCTGACTTTTCCTCCATGACCCTACCCTTCCTTCTACTTTATCCTGAGTCCCGAGCAAGTGCAGATAGGATCTGTTTCTCTGTTGCAAACAGCTTCATCCCAAGTCTACCTCAGGTGGCAGCAGTCCCAAATCGATATCATCCTTAAGACCCTCAGCTGCCCATAGCTTCATCTGGATCACAGCAAAGCACACAAGCACTGTCCAACAGCGCTGGAGAGCCACTGCTCAGATGGCATGAACAAATGGGGGTCACTGAGGTGTCCCAGATACGGAGGTGGTTAGTTTTGTCCAAATATATACTACCCCTGGCATCAACAGCCAGTCTGTGGGCACTACTAGTGATCCACAGTATGGAGGATTTGTGGATGCAGACTTCAAAAAATAAGCTCTTCTTATTTACAGCACAGCTGTAGGGGCACGGGTAAATAACCCTCCAGGGGCAGCTTTGGCCAAGGAACCCACAGGTGAGGGAGAAAGCTGCCTTCCCACCCACTCGCTCGCCTGCTGAGCAAGCACAAGGGGAGAGCTGCGGCACTCACTCCAGGTATGGAAAATAAAATACAGTGCGGGACTTGGCACTGAAACACAGGGTGTTCTGGCACCTGGAAACAGCTTTCAGCCAGTGGATGAGGGATAAAACCTCCATAAGACAGGAAGGTACTGGCAAATTCTAGAGCATGAGTGGGCTGAGAGCTAAATCTCTACAGTATTAGCTCAGTCTTTGGTGATATTCAAGCTGCAGCATGCCCCAGATGAAGGCCAGTTAACTCAAGAGAAACCACCACTTACCATAGGCAGATTTTTGAATTCATATGTGAGTCTGAAAGCAATGCACCTCCTGTTCTTTGAATTCACAACACGCCAAAGAGCAACACTAAGCAGCCCTCACTTCTTTCAAGTTTATCTCTAACTGAAGAATTTGCCTGTTTTCTCCAGCAGTTGTCGTCAGGCTAAGTACAGGTCTGGGTTCTGCCGGGTGGGAAGCTCATAGGGATGAGAATCAGCAGGTCCCTACTAACTGTAACCATTCTGAAGGGGTGGGCTACTCCCAACACAGCCAAGTATCTGAAACAAAAACCATGGCACTCCTCAGTCGAAGACATTCAAGGAGGGAGAGAAAGAACAGCAGCTTACTATTGTTTATCAGATATGAGAAGAAACCTCATCCCAATTATGGAAAAAGAGTAATATTTGTACTGAATAGCAGTCTAGGAGACTGCAAGCTCCACCAGTACAGTGGAGACACTCTCCTAGGCACCCATCATTTTACACCTCTTGACCATAAAAGTGGATCCCACCACATACACTGTCTAACAGTACACAAAAGTTGTTACTTTTGTGAGTCATTCTGTGAGTCATTCAGGGTTTTTTTGTTCATCCTATTCCCCAGAATTACTGCACTGCACATCAGACACTCAGTGGTAGCTTGTTTCTATATGCTCTTAGGCTTTCTGTCACTGAGGTTAAATTAACCTGTGCTCCCTTAAAGAGATGCAGCAGGACCTTCTGCCTAAAGAGCAGTAACATCCTTAAGCAACTCTGATGTTGTATATATATAAGTAAGACATAATATACAGAGCATATAAATATAAATATACAGGTACATGCCCTCTATAATTAAAGGAACATGTCCATACTCAAAACATTTTTATGTTGTGCCAAATGATGAATTCTACCCTGAGGTAATGAGTCAGGTAAAACATTAACATAAGTTCGATGGTATATCTCAAATTCTGAACAAAACTGTGTTTCTATCAGAAGTTTGGGAGAGTGGTTTGAAGTTTTCATTTAATTAAAAACACCACTCACTACTGGACTCAGTAAAATCTGCTGTTCCAAGTACTACCTACAATCATACACGATCCTGTACATGCAATGAATGCCAGACAGTTCATGTGATGTCACTGGTATTGAGCATCACTACCATCAAAAATGAGTTTGCTTCTATTCCAAACAAGTATCAGCATGGCTAAACCTGGTGACTGTCACTCATGCTGGCAGGTTCAGGAGAGTCAAACAGTGTGGATCACTGTCCTTCAGAGGCTGACTATATTCTCATAATGTGGAAAGGAAGTATAGTACTGAGGCAAGTAGGGCAGCTGACACTGCTGCTGCCCCTTACACCAGCTATCCTGTGAATGAGCAGCAGGCTCTTTCTACTATTTTTGATCAGTTTTATTTGTCAGGCTGAAATCTTCCCCCTCCTCCCACTTTTCCATCCAAAATAATTTTTTAAATTCCATTTCTTCTAAATTTCTTATCAATATATATGCCTCTTGAGAAAGCAGGTCACCCATGGGTTACCCTTAATTCAATACCTCCTGCTGAGTTTAGTGGCTGCAAGACCAGGACCCTGCTAAGTAATGTGTTTGAGCTATCAGAGTCAGCAGTGACTTTCCTCCCCATCTCCCCCCATCTGTCAGCAAACATCTATAATGGCAAGTAACAGGTAAACTGATACTTCGCTACTGGGAAGCTGACAAACTCCTAATACATAACTGAAACTAGATAATGGTTATAAAACACTCCTAGTTCACTTCTGCTCTCTTATAACTTCTAATTCCTCCCTCTTGGCATCTTCCCTTCCAGAAATTCAATACATAGCCAACAGTTAGTACAAGTTCCATGTGCTTCCCTCAGGCACTTCCACTGAAACCAAGTGTGTCAGCTGGTTTCCTCCAATGCAGGGAGCATCCATTTCCATCACTACACAATAAATGAAACGACATTGCTTCCCTTCCTCTGATACAATCTGTTTCCTTACTGCAGTGTTTTACAGTGCTGGCACATACCAGGATTGGTAAGAAAGCATCAAATGCTTGAGCTGACAGAGAGCTGGTTTGACGCCTTTCTGCAAACACAGTGGAGCAAAGCCTGCTCTGGACTTACCTTTTATTGATGAGGCTCCAGTGTTTGACCCCAAGTGGAAGGGGACCTTCATGATATGGAGTTAATCCTAAACCATCATTTTTCAACAACACTAAAGATAAATATTACCAAGCACATCACTTCTGAGCTAAGTACAGAAAATAATTTACAGGAGACACTTCTACACTTGTTTCTTGTTTCACTGTGCTTATTAACAAACTGGCTTTATGCAGGGTGACTTTGCACACCACGAGGATGTGTGTGTTAAGAAAATAGCTGCTGCGGAAGTTTTTTAATGCAAGGCAGACAAATCAATAAATTTGATCTCTATGGATATCTGGGATGATGATTATGCATTTCCCACGGACAACATTGGCAAGAGATGTCTAAAAAGGAGCAAAGACCAGAAGCTCCCCAGGCAAACAGCAGAACAGAAAAAGGAGCAAGGAGCCCCAAAGGGATGCTGGTGCAGGTAGCCCCTGTGGCCCTGTTACCAGGGATGGGGTGCTGCTGCAAAATGCCAGCAAGAGACAGAGGCAGACAGGAACGAGGAGAGTCTAGAAGGGCCCGGACGTGAGGATCAACCTCACGATGAGCTGGAGACGGAGGAGGGGAGGGAGACAGCTCAGGGGAGATCCGCCTGCTCAGAAAGGTTGCACAGTGTCTGAGCAGAACAAAGGGGCTGTGTAGCCTTGAGATGGTGAACTGGCGCTGCAGTAGGATTTTGGAAGAGCGGAAGGATGCAGTACCTGCAAAATAATATCTGTGCATAATTTAAGGAAACTCATGAGTTTTGGTACTCTGTTGTTCAAACATCTCAACTGTGTCAAGTTTAGACACAGCATCCCATTTTTCTTGGCACAACTCGAATCCCTAAATTATCCGTCTTTTCAACCTACTCACAGGAACTTCTAGCTTTGTTAAAACATGAAGTAGCCAAGAAACTGCTTTACAAACAAATACCAGCTGAGGCGAGGGCTTAACCCTGGGGCAGGGTGCGGGGGCAGCCCGGCGGGCAGGGCTGCAGAGCTGCCTCCAGCTGTCACTGCCCTGCAGCACCCACTCCCTCTTTCACTACTGGAGAGCTGGTGCATCATATGCAATTCTCAGACATGCTGGGAAGTCCTGAGAGCATGCTGAATACATACTGGTGAGCATATCCTACTTGTGCCATTTGCTCAATATTGTGAGCTGCCCCCTCCAGCCCAAACTTAACCATTCTGCAAAAAATACTGCTAAGGGGAAGGTGATGACCTCGGTCTCTCACACGGGCAGCAAAGGGCACGGTGCTACTCTCCACACAGTGACCCTGCTTTTCATCACTTTCATGTCATGCAAGTGGCAAAGGCAGTGAAGTCAGCTGTGTTTCCTGGTGTTTCCCTCTGCTCTCCCTCTCTGCCCTGAATTTCCTCCTGTTCAGTGGAGACTGGCTCATTTCACTTCAAAAAACTCGGGCAGAAGAAGAAAATGATGACAGGACACACATGTTAACAACGAAAAAACATCAGCTGCTAACATGGCTCACCTACCAGTCTGCTTGAACTGCAGCAAGCCCTGAAAATGAGGCAGGGGTTTATTTTTAACATCTGTGTCAGATCTCTTTGCCTTTTAAAGAGTGTCTTTCTGCTGCTCGGGCCCCTTATCTGCTCAATGGCACTTCAGAGAGCTGCTCCAGCGGCTCTCCCTGTGCTCAGGAGCCTGAAAGCTGGAGTGTCCCTCCACTGCCTCAGCAAGTGCTGTTCACTCTGCTAGAGTCATCCTCTAAGAAATACGTACACATGGAAACAGGGCATACTGCAGATTGTGAGCAAGAGCCTCACCATGTCCACAGATGCATGCATGGCAACACACCAAGTTTCACTTTTATTTCTCTGGGCTCCAGACAGCAGAGTATATAACGTATCTTAAGCACAAAACTTAATTAAGTTTTAAAATTTTATTTAAAAAATATAAAATACTAACAGACAGCTTTTCATTGCCTTGATAAAATATCCTTAGGCTAGGAGACCCTATCTAGGAGTCAGAATAAAATTTTAATCCTCCCATTCAAACTGCCACACAAACTGTGATGAAAGGATGCAGCACTGGGAAATAAAGAACTTGCTGACCATATTAATCCTTCATCTTCCATTCAGCTTCCTACACCAGTATCCTGTTTCCTTTTTAACAGCCAACAATGCTTCTCTATTTCCTTACATGATCCCCCATAATGCTATCATGTCAGACTTAAAAGCAATGCTTCTTAGTCACTAAATGAATTCTCTAATTTTTGTTACCGTTTATAGAAGATCTCTGACATCTACCTGTAAACAGTGACACTGTACACTCTAAAAGCCTACTTTCTGGTTCATCATGAAATGGCTGCTTTGCACAGAGAGCCTGCAATCCTTTTAATTCAGTCAGACTGACCCCATGACCAAGTGACAGTGACCAAGGGTGCAGCTGAGGGACAGGGACCCCAGAGTCCACCTCTGAGTGACATGGACAGCATTCAGTGATATCTTTTGCATTTCTCTTGTGTATCTTTTTATAAAGCAGACAAAAAATTACTGAGTAAGACAGTGCTTTATTACTGATAGGTGTGAACCATTTAATAATCATATTTTCCAAACCAGAGAAGCTAGTGCAAGCTAAACTTGTCATTTGACACAAGAAAATACAGCTATAGGGAAGAATTTTCTTTGTTTCAGAAAATTCTACACTAATAGTTGGCTGTTATTACACTGAAGGCTCCTCCATAGCACAACTCCTTAACAAGATACAAGTGAATCAGTTGGTTTAGATACACTGACACTTGTAACAGTTAAAAAAACTGAAAATTAAAATAGTTCCAAGTACCTGATGTACTACGTCTGATTTTGCCTTCCTGGGTCAAAACTCAAAAGCCCTATGAGAGAATATTTGTCCCAGGCAAGGTTAGCAAGACTAGTACTATTTGTGCAGAGCTATACCAATGTGCCTGGTTAAATAAATAAAATTCAGGTCACCTGCATATGTCAGGTCAGAGCTAGATGACCCACACCTCTGTTGCTGTATAAATAGTAGGGTTATCACCAACACAGTCAGTCTTACCTTATTGTAGTACTGCACCTGAACCGAGTGCCACTGCCCATCGCTGACCCCTCCCGCAATGAACGGCGCCACTGTAGTGGTTGTCTCTCCTGCAAAAACAGGGGGAAGGGAAAAATAAGTCACCATCACTGCAAGAAACACAGAGAGACTCTCATTGGGCACACATGCAACTACCTTGCTTCATCAGGGGGGAATTTGGGTTTTGTCCTGCAAGACAATAAATAACCCCAGTTTCATGGAGTTACTCTGGTGCACAAAAACCAGCTTCTTGTGCATTTGGGTGAATTATGTTATTTTTTATCATGTTTCTGTAAAGCATGGTAGCAGATGCATTAGGTAGATACAGCTGTTGCTGAAGTGATCAGCTGAGGGAGAAATGTACATGAATTTCCCTGCATTTCTGCCAAAAGCACCCTTTGAGGTTTTTTTACTATGATGACTATTGTGATGGGATATTTTGTCAGGGAAGGGAAGCCTACTCCCTGTTAGAGCTGAGAAAGCAAAATCCAAAAGTACCCATGGTAACCTTGGGCCCAGCAAAATTTTACCAGTGATTAATGAAATTATTGGCAGCCTTTAGGTATTTAAATTTGAAAGCAAGACGTTGCCATTGCAATTGGAAAGCTGAA
The DNA here is from genome assembly GCF_020740725.1 of Corvus hawaiiensis. Lineage (NCBI taxonomy): Eukaryota > Metazoa > Chordata > Aves > Passeriformes > Corvidae > Corvus > Corvus hawaiiensis. The sequence continues at coordinate 64,695,989 of NC_063216.1, read as the reverse complement.
GCTTTTAAGCCAGGACTGAGTCAGCAGAACCAGCTCAGTAACCAGGCATATCTGTTTCGAGGTAGCAGCAAAATAAACATTCACGTTGAAAGTACATAACAGGCCTGGCACAGAGAAGGGATTGCTCGCTTTTGCCTTTTTTTTTTTTAACAGTTGGAAAATTCTACATAATAAACCACAGGAAAAGTAACTCCCCCCTGTAAGCTAACAAAGCTTATAGTATTGTTGAGCTTAAAATGTACTTTCAACTCTCTATCTGCAACAAATACCTAAGTGAAACATTATTCTTGTGTCCTCTACTCTCCTTTAACTCTCATCCCTCATATTTCTGTTATTTAAACAGTACATATTTCAGCTTAGCATGTATGACATCCTGCTGTGATGGTTTTTATCATATAGTGATAAAATCTGTGCTAATAACTGGGCTTTTTACTCAGCTATCAAGTGTCTGAAAAAGAAAGATCATTGTTCTGCAATCTTTTTGCTTTGCTTTCTGTGAAAAAGTTGTTGCGACAGGTAATAAAGTGAGATCAGGTGTCCAAAACTTGTACTGTTCGTTAAAAGCCACTTAAAACTATAAAACATAAACCATTCTCCTTCCAAAGAAAATACCATTTGTAATATGCAGGACCAGACCTGCTCTCAGGTGCAGCAGTGCAAATCTAAATTTAGTTTCATGTATCTTAAAGGAGTTCTTTCACATTCAAATGCATACAAGTGCAAGCAGAATTTATTTTTTTCCCATTCATCCTCAGGGTACCTTCCAAGCAATTTGGTTCAAGTTTAGACAGGTGGAGCAGAGCTACAGAAGAAAGCACATCTCTCTGCAGCACACTATTTCATTACACTAATCCATTCAGAAACCTGCCTTAAAATCTAATTTGGACAACTTTGAGGTAATAAAGGGGAAATGTAACCGGATCTCTTCAACCCAAAGGGCCCAGATATTCACTTAAGCATCGCTGGTAAATCAGTGGAGTCACACAGGATTTACCATGGGGTCTGAGGGCAGCAGCCATCACTGGTGATGAGTGTGCAACACCAATGTGGGCTGTGCTTCTGCTTCTATGGCTTTACTGCTTGCAATGTCTCACTCTCCACAAAAATAAAACAGGAGGTGACTTGAACTCCAATGTCTATCCTGAATATGGATAACGGGAAATAGCGGGATTAGCTCCTGAATTGCGTGCCCAATACAGAGGCATAAACATCTCGCTTGACCTACACATAACTCCACGTGACTTACAGGACAACAGCCTTCCCCAGATATTTGTCTTTGTCTCAATGGAAAAATACCTTAAACCTGAGACAACCAGAGGTTGTCTGCACTACTGAGATTTCGTTTAGTCACCAAAGCCTTGCCACTGAAAGCACAGATCTGCTTCTGGGGATATGTACTGCTTGAACTTTGCCTGTCAGCCTTCCACTCTCTTCTCCTACAAGCTCCAGAAGACACTGGCTTAGTCCTAGTGCAGAAAGCAAGCAAATGCCAAAGCTGCCACTTGTTTCCTGGCCTACTGTAGCAATGAGTGGGCAGCTAAGCTCTCCTAAATTTGTTGTTGTTTATGGCTTCTTCTAAGAGGAGATGCTTCTCCAGTGCAGAAATGCATTCTAGAGACAGCACTGCTCCTCCTCAATCCCTAATGAATGACAGGCAGTTTTCACTTCTGCTAGCTTTTCCTTTGGCTTGCATGGATTATTTAGATAACATTTCTGCACCTATGTTCCTCTGATGGTGTAGTGTAAAAATGCATAAACACACAACACTTATCACAGTGTGATAAAGAGAAGTCTCATTTAAGCAAACACTGGCTTGGGGGCCAACATTCAGGCTAGCCCCAATCTTTTATAGTAGTCATAAACTCTGGCTTTTATAACTGATATGTTGACAAGCTCCTGCCTACGACCGTGAGTGTAATCACCACAAACCGCTACAATCTAGAGTACACCCGGCATCAGTTGTGTACTGTGCAATGTCAGCCAGTAAATTAATGAGGCAGCAAATAGCCATATAAAATCACTGAAGTGCATTTCCAAACAGCTTGAGAGGATCTTCTGACCTCTAGCAGAAACGCTCTACTCAGATGGGACCTCACCTGCAGAGAAGGTGAGCTGGATCTGCTCCTCAATGATCTCCAGGGCAATGAAGTCGTGCTTCTCGTTGAAACGCCCATTGTAGAGGAGGAGAGCATTCCTCTCCCTGGTTGCAAACCTAGAACACAGAGACATGGAGTTAGTTTCTGCTATAACAGCTTATGGATTGAAGACTGATGGTCAAGTCACCCAGAAGAAAGATGGCATTGTGTTTAGCAGAAGAACAAGCCTTTGAATCAATCTTCAGACAGAAAATTGTAAAACTGAGGAGTCAGCCACAGGATAAATCTACTCTTTCACAATCAACAAGGCAAGCAGATGGGAATTACAGAAATCTACCCTGCAGAGGTCTGCTGACCCTCAGGAGGGCTAAAATTAGGCAGACACAAGATGCAACAGCAGTATCTGACACTTGCCAAACAGTAGCACTTCCTGTGCTCTGCAAACAGTCTGACAGCTAGAAAGCATTTTCACATCAAAGGGGGGATCCTTGCTGCCTGCTTGCTGTCTAAATGCTACAGCGTCCTAGGACAGTCATCAACTGATTAAAAAAGCCTGATGGGGAGGTCAGGGGAAAGAAGAATAAGTGTTACTTTAATAACGCCATGTAGAAAATCAGGGTTAGTCAATCAACAGGTCAGTCAATTGGAGGAAGGAAAATAAACACTTAAATGATTTCACTAAATCAGCACCAATAGGTGCATTTTGGTTTTATTTTTCTTGTGCTACTAATATGGGATGTATCTTTCTACCAGAAAAAGGGGCAACCCCACTTTTAAAAAAGGCTTGTTCTCTTTTTTTGTCAGCACAGAACATTTTTTTCAAATTTCTGCTTGTTGTGAGTATTTTATAATTTTTAATTTAATTCTCTTATCTCTGGAGAGTTGCACACAGCTTTCATCTACTCAGAAATGCAAAAAAAAATCATTACACTTTACATTAACATTTTTACAACGATTAATATTAGATAAAGAGAGAAAAAGAGAGAAACCATGGGAATTTCTTATGTTTCCCAATGGCAGTTTAGTCTGATTTTGTATTTTGAACTTCAGGAAATATGCCTGATTTAAATGAACCCCCTTTTCCTACAAATGAATGAAATGCTGAACACAGCTAATGAAAATTGTCTTCCACACACAATAAGAAGTGACTCTTGTGCCTGTCCTATCTTGTCTAATAGCAAAACTCTCATGTGATGCAACAAAACCCACATTCAGAGAATGTGAATGAAGCAGTATTTTAGAATACCAGGGTTGGTATTTGAAAGAAAAAGTTTCAAAGACAAATAATATTTTTTACCAGAAGTTGTTTGTTAGATATATGTATGTTGTGGATCACAGTGAGTAAAGACATTTCAGAATTTGAGCTACATGGAAATGGGAAATTTTATTAATATATTTTTTAATGTTTTTGAAGGATTATGAATTGTTCTGGTTCAAAAAAAAGAAATCACAAATTTGATATTTCCCGTAAAATATAAATTTCAAAGAATATGTATTATACTCCATCAAAATATTAATTAATATTTTGATTACTTTTAATCAGTTTTGAAATACATATTTATTTCTAGCTTTGTTTATCATAATATTATACAAGTAAAAGGCAAACTAAATTAATTACAATACCATTGAAATATATCAATACTATCAAAAAATGGATTTAGTTTTCACTTTTCACCATGAAACATTTCATCCAAAGGACAAAAAAATATGTAAAACATTTCCCAATACTATTTTTTCATGGATAACTGCTTTATCCAAATATTTTGATCACATTTATCCACAATATATATGAGCAAAGGAAATAGGAATAATACTAGTGATGCTTCTTCAGTGGGCAGGAAGATTTAGCATGATTAGCAACAACAGGAAGCTTAGTTCTGTTTGAGTATATTTTCTCATATTCTTACAATTTCTTACTATAATTTTAAGTATGAAACCATTATTTATTAAACTATTACATTATTAAGCCATTTTGTATATTTCTTTATCTTTGCTCAGTTCCATTCTTTGTGACTAGTCAAAAGCAACTTTTGTATCATACTCATTGTTAAAAGCACTGCTGCTTTTGAACTTGTCTGGTTATCACCCACTAGCTGGGGGAAAAAATACTGGTCTTTAATAGAAGGGATACGTTTAATTTCATGACATAGGAAACAGAAGACTCTTTTTTAGAGAATTTTGCATAAACAATAAGAAAACCTCTCCAGTACCAGTGTCTCTTGGAGTGAAGGAGTAGTAAGTGTTGGAATTAAGCAAGGAAGATACATAATATTGGGAGCAGAAAGACATGCATGGTCATAACCTAAATACTTTAAAACTCATTTTAGTTATGAGACTGGACAATGCAAACATCCTGCTCTTTGCTAGGTGTGGGTCACGAGTCACCTGAGGCCGAGGGAAGTTGGACATCCTGGGATTTTACGAATGCTCCGAAATCACAAAATATGTAACGGCAAATCATCATCATTAGCAGTCAAACTGCTAATTCTTGCTGATCCTCACATAATGTTTTCCTCCTCCACTAAGGGATAATAAAAGCCAAAGAAATAGCTAGTGTAAATAGAAGTGAACTTCAGGTGTGAAAAGCTAAATGTGTCGTCATTCCAGACAGTGTGAGATGAACCTCATGATGGCCTAGAATTCTTATAGTCACACTGAGTGGACTAAGTGGTGTTTAGCTCATGACTAAATATGCCATTGTGGTTCTAAAGATGGTGAAGAAACCCTGGTGTAAGCACTACCTTTGTACAGTACTTTGCTATTTCTCAGTAACCCCTACACAGAGCATTTGAGTCATTTTAACTTGAAGCACCCTAAACGTCAAAGCTCTCTTTCCAAAAGCCTGAAAAATGACACCTCATGGCTGAGGGGACAAGTCAAGGGTAGTGCAGGCAATTCATGCTGGCAGCCAGCCTAGACTGCTCCTTTGTTTGCTCTCTCACTGTAGATCTGAGAAATCCAACAGAGTCTTTTGCTCTTCAGTTTTTCTGTGTACTTAGACCTAATGCTCTAAAACAATCTTCACAGGCACAATTCTTCCTTGCCTTGGCTTGTGTGCAAACCATGTCTGTGCTTTCTGATTTAACCAAAATGTCAAGATTCCATAAAATTTCGACTTTGGGATTAAGGCAGATGAAAGATAAAATGATAGAATCATAAAATGATAGAATGGTTTGGGTTGGAAGAGACCATAAAGACCACCTAGTTCCAACCACCCTGCCATGGGCAGGGGCATTTTCTGCTAGACCAGGTTGCTCCAAGTCCCATCCAGCCTGGCCTTGGACATTTACAGGGATGGGGCATTACTTACTTATATTAACAGAACATAAGGCATGGGGAGTCCCTCTGGGATCTTATTTCAGGAAAGTAAACTATGCTGAAGGACAGTACTGAAAAACATGCTGTAAAAAAGTGATCTGGCATAAATGTGAAACACCAGGTAATGGCTGGGTGCTGGAGGGGACATAAGCCTGAAGATGTTCTCCCTGACCACTTTCTCTGGACAGACACACAAACAGGTCTGTCCTTGCAGCTGCTGTTATACCTGTTAAAAATTCCCCAGCCCTGCTCTTTGGGGTCAGGACTAACACATTTTGTGTTGTTTACTCACAGTTAGGTGTGAGGGAAAACCAAAAGTCAATCCTGACTGGCTAAACCATGGGAAAGCTGCAAACCTACCCCCTCCCTGGAGAAGAGGCATGTGTGCACCTGAAGCTCTGGCTCCACACCAAGCAAATCCTATGTCTGACCCAGGAAGTCTTCTCCAGAAGAGGGGTTTTTCCCAGGCAAGGGAGAGCTCTTGCCCATGACTGCGGCTGCTGTCATTGCTCTTCCTTGCCTACTTGAGCACCCCCAGGGGAAAAGTGACAGCCCAGAAGAAGACTGCCCAACATGGGGCAGATGGGAGGGGGATAAGACTACTTGTGCCTGGGAGCTGGGATGGACCCAGAAGCAGGACCTGGGTATGAAGGCCAGAAGGAGCTAGGCGAGGAGCTGGATCAGATGGGGTTGTCCCAATCCCAAGGCTGAGGACCACTGGAAAGCAAGAACCTGAGAAGGACCAGACTATGCTTAGCCATGGCCTGACATGCCCAGGTCCTCTCACAGGTGGGGAAACAGGAGACAGGAAGAGTGCTCCCAAATGAGGAGCACAAATGGATGGGTTTTGAAGCTGGGCTGAAGGTCAAGAAGCCAAAGGCCCAGCTAGTAAAAGTGTCAAACCCAACATCCACCCCGGCACTTCTGTGGCTGAAGGCTGCTGATGGGTGGCCAGAGTGGTCCTGGTTTCCCTTCTCCCCACTCCATCACCCTGAGTTACAACAGGGAAGGTCGTGAGTCAGCAATTCAGAAACATCCACAGAAGGGCAGAAAACCAAATGCTTTCAAATAACATGCCAGTGCCCTGCTCGCAGGAGTCACCGTCAGAAATCCCCACAGTGACCTTCAGGGGTAGGTCTTCGGTGGGTAACACTATGTGACAAACAGTCCCAAGCTCAAGCAAGAAGCCATCAGCCACAGAACCCTTTCCCGCTGGGACTTACATGAGGGAGACAGTGAAGTGGAAGCGCTGCCGCAGGCCCTTGAAGGTGATGAAGGACTGAGGGGGGAAGCTCCTGGTGGTCATCTCGCAGTACGGCCGCTCGTACTCGCCTGGGGGGCACTCGCACTTGAAGCCCCCGATGAGCAGGTTCACGCAGGTTCCTCCATTCTTACACACCCCTGGAGCACAGCGGCCAGAGCGTGCATTCACCTCACAGGACTCTCCTGCAAGGGGAGAAGCAGACATCAGGGAAGGTGACACCTCACCCCAGCAGCAAGCTGTGACACTCAGCTACCCAAGTGGTTCTGCTACAGGTTAAGCTGCTTCCAAACTTCTACACCCGACCTCCTAAGCAACCGAGGTACAAGCCTGTGACTGTTGGGGTAAGGATGTTGTATCTTCTTCAAGTCTGAATTTTCAGGGAAGTGTGGGATATGATTTGCTGAGTAATCCTCTTGCAAATATCCAACAACATTGGCCTCTGGTTTTCAGATTCCTTGGTTGCTTCCAAACTGGGTGACAAATATAGAGCTGGTGACAGACAGATCTAGATGGAAGGAGGTAAAAAACCTGCACATTCCCTGTCAACCAAAATATGTGCAAATTATTTTTGGTGCTTCACTACAGTTGGAAATTGTGTAAAACAGATAAATGCTTTCACTTTGTCTTGAATGGAATTTGGCTTTGCTGCCCATTGTGGCAACAGGGCATGGATGAGCTCATGACAAAGCTCTCAAAATTTCTATGGCAAGAATAAGCAGGATACAGATGACATATGGATTGCTTCCACCTTTTCCCACAAATGCATCCTGCAGGTGATGACCATTTTCTGAACCCTTTGGAGCAGGGCGTGGTAACTCTCCACAGAAGTTACAGATTCTGTGTGCCACTTGCTAAAGTGTTTCACCCCTAAATACTTCATCTTTATTCATCTCCAAAGCATGAAGGAAGGTGCGTTAAATACAATACTAAAGAATGCAGTGTCTTGCTTTGTGCATATGCTGTGGGTTTTTTTCCTGTGCTTGCCCAAAATCTGAGAATGAATCCCAATTTAAAAGAAGTAACGTAGAGAGGATATTCATTTTAAAAAATCTGCTGCAGTTGGGACAAAAGCAGCTGCTGAATTAATCATTGTACAGAAAGCTAAACCCTCTGTATGAGTTAATTAGTTAACATTTGTGTTTTGACATGTGTCTTCCTGTGGTATAAAGCATGTTCACATCCCACATGTAAAACTGTTCAGAGAAACTGGAGGAGGCATATAGTTGAATTGAACCAAGTAACTGTGTCTGACAAATAAATGTAGAGCAAAACTACTCAACACAGCCAGCTGAAGGACCAGATTTCTAACAGCTCAGTGCTTGCATTATTACTCGCCACCAGGTGATACAATTACATTGGGACAGGCTCTTTACAGTGGTTCTCAGCAACAGGACAAGAAGGGGCAACGGGCACAGACTGAAAAGTAGGAAGTTCCATCTGAGAATGAGGAAAAACTTGTCTCCTTTGAGGGTGACAGCGCACTGAAATGGGCTGCCCAGAGAGGCTGTGGAGTCTCCTTCTCTGGAGATATTCAAAACCCATCTGGATGTGATCCTGCATAACTTGCTCTAGGTGTACCTGCTTTAGCAGGGGGTTGGATAGCAGAGACCCCTTCCAACCCCGACCATTCTATGATTGATTCAAGCACAGTTAAAACCATGAAAATACATTCCTGTAGGAAAGTAAAAGCAGCAGGAGCTGTGGGCAGTGACTCATTAACAAAGGCAAATTTAAATGGAAACTTTTGCTCTATTTGCTGCCCCACAGCCCTGCTCCCACAGGTTCCCACGCCAAAGCTGCCCACACCAGGAGGCAGGCTGCAGCCAGCAGTACTGCTGCACCCAAACCAGGATCTGCACCTCCTTTCTGGGCCAGGCTGTAAGCTGACGTGGTTTGCAGCTGGTTTAGCCAATGCCCCAAGGGTAGTGATCTCTGAGATAAGGTGAGGTGGGCAGCCTGGTGGTTTTGGCTCTCCAGCTTTGCTGCCTTTTTCTTCTCACATAAGCATCACATGCCTTTCAGACAGGTATGGTTTAAGCTGGCAAAAAGCAGGAGCAAACACAAGACTGCTATGATCAGGAGCCAGGCAAATGCACTCCCCATCCAGGTGGGCTCAGCTCTGGAGGATCGACCTGCTCTGTGCCTTACTCTGAACTATACCCATATAGCCTTGAGAACAAGTCTGTGCTTAGAGCTTTGCCACTTCAGCACTGATGTTCCTACATTCTCACTTTAACATATTAAGTGAATGCTGTGAAAATCACTTGATAAGTATCTTCCTGTTTCCATTTATCAGCTCTAGGTATCAGGCAAGATTATGTGAATACACTTTCCTTAATACTTTTAAATGCTCTACAGCGTGTTTCCTTTGGAAAAAATGATACATATCATCCAAGACAGGAAATTCCCCTGGTATATAGGATATGTCATACACAGTGCACACACGCATCAGATGTTTTAGGAGGACATTACAGCAAGCACTTGTTGATGATTCACTACATAAGCACAGCCCTTATACACATATCTTGTGTACCAAAACACTCAAAAAAATGGAAAAACAAAATTCCTATAGAAAGACAAAACACAGGCTTGTTGCTTTAAAGAAAATTGTAGGATATTTTGTGAAATAAGCCTCTGACTCAGAGAGAGACTCTCATCAAGGCTTTCTGGGAACAGAATGATGTATTTTGGAAAAGCAAATAACACGCAGGCTTGAATACACAGAGAGAGAAAGGGTGAGCTAAAAGGAGAGATTCCTGGCATTGCAGCATGCTGAGGAAATGCCATGGCGATACAGAGGTGAAATACAAAAGCCTAAGCTGGAAGTCATTGATGGCTCTGTATGAATTCTGTGATATAACAAGAATGTACAGACCATTTATTTAGATACCTGTACTTATACAAGCCATAAAACTATTTAAGACAAAAGAAAGCTTACAGAAAAGTTCTATTGAATTGTGTTTATTATTTCTTTTCATTATGATGTCTAAAGGAGTAAATTAAAAGAATATACCTCAAGATTCTTTGTCCTATATTCATTCAGCTGTAGCATCATTGATGTCCCAGTTACTAAAATTATTCTGAATTCTCTTAAGTCTGTAATCTAAATGAGAGCTGCATTTGATGCATATTCTTTGATGTTGAATTTTCATATTTTGTGTATTTACCAAAATATATTAAAATAGTGGTTTTGAAATCTCAACTGCAAATCCAAGGTGTTACTGTGATTCGAGGTACAAAGGTTACCAAAAAACCTTTTGTTTTATGCACTTAAAAACCTTAATTATAATTTTTTCCAAAAGTGCCTGGAATTATTTAGAAATAAAACATTTTTGCCTTTATGGAGTAGCCATCTGAGCAAGAATTCAAAGCACTGCTTTGATCAGGACTGGCAGCAGAAGGCACCTTTGTGTCACTCTTGGGTTTGTCACTTCCAAGGGCAGCCACCTCCCCTTGGACACATCCAAGGGCAGCCACCTCCCCTTGGACACATCGCTGTCCCACAGCTCTCCCCTGCAGGAGCTGTGAGGCACAGCTTAAAAACCATCCTCAGAATTTGAACCGAAGCCTGCATGGACTTGAAGGAAGAGCTGGCTGCTGGCTGGAGCTGGAGTCAGAAGGCCCTAAGGGAAGAGCTACTTGAGCAGCAGAAAAGGAAGGGAGCTGCACGCGCCAGCCTTCGGGAATGAAAAGCGCCTGTGTGCCTGCTTGCGGCTGAAGGTCGGAGAGATGGGATGCGCTGTCAGAAGGGAGGCCTTACAGTCTGGTAGGAAAAAATAGTACAGAAGAGGGAGAGCTGCTGTGCAGTGAGGGTCTGGAGGGGCTGGGGTGATAAAAGCACAGCCCAAATAGCTGTCACACAAAGCCTGGGGTCGGTCTGTGATGTTGGCGATGGCAACATGGCTCAGCCACTCACCCAGCCCGTGAAACTCTTCTTTGCTCCTCACAGCACTTCCTTAACTAATATGATTTTATTTTTCACATTGCATTTTAGGAATCACTGAACAAACTAGTTACACATCACAGCTCTGTGAAATCCAAGCAGGGGATGTGAAGATCAGCTCCTCCAGCTGCTAAAGCTAAAGCATGCACTGTCAGATAACACGGGCTGTGGCTGCCTGTTATCTGCTGGCAGATTCCTGGGCTTTGAAAAAATTCTGGCCCTTGCCAGAAATCAATTTACTGTGACATGACAGTAGCTGATCTTATAGGCTCCCAATTAATATTGATGACTCTTAAAGATGAGTCCTGTGGATTTTCTGCAGCCCTTTATGTTGTGCTTCCCATTTTTAAAGCCCTTGAGATCAAAACGTCATAGTTGCTTTTGACACTGCATCCTATTCACAAACATCCTGTCTTTAGTACATATCCTCTTTAATTTTAGGACTAATGCTACAAAGATGTTAATCATAAAATTTCTGTTGCTAAGTTTATGTAAGTGAGGACACCACAATATCAGGTGCAAAATAACAAGAACAGGCAAAGACAAAGGCTCGTTAGATTTGGTCTTCCTCTGACCTATTCCAAATAAAGTAATGAAAGTTTAACTAATAAACAATAAATGCTGATGAAAAAAGTGAAAAGAAATAATAATAAGCTGTCTTAAAACTGAGACAATAATATCCCAGTTGCAAATGCCTTCTGAGCTAATATTGTGGGTTTCAAGTAGCACACTGGTGCCCATCAATGAGCTGGTCTTTGCAGAAATCTGTGGTTTTGCTGATGAGTTGTTTGACATAACAACAACATTGTATAATGTTTAAAAGCTTTCTGGAAGCAACATAATGGCATCCAACTACATAGAGAATTCCTCTTCACATCAGTTTACTGCAGTGTGTTTCCCCAATATACCAGTTTAGGGACTAGTCCTCAAAATTTTTTACTATTCTCTGATTGTTTTCAACTGAAACACTACATTAAATATATATTTACAGGAAGCAGCAGATCTGCATTGATACTCTTTTTTTTTTTTCTTCAGTTTCCCTGGGCATGTTAGTTTTTCACTCACTGTCTGTGACTGTTTGACTTGAACTGATTCTTTTCCCCTCTCCTCATCCTGCCACTTGTTCTAGACACATATTAATCTTCTCTATGTTTATAGTTGCATTACCAGAATAAAAATCATTTTGAGAAGCTGATTTGAGCAGCCCACCTAAAATGGTATACTTTAAACTGGAAAGGAGAATACATAAGAAATAAGGCAAAAGGAGAAACAACAAGAAATAGAACAACTAAATTCTTCAAACAATTCCCATTGACCCTTTGCCCTAATAAAGAACCAGCTATCATTAAAAACGTATTTGCTATCTTGCACATTATGGGAAATCAATCCTCCTTTTCCTCTAGTAACAAAAGCACTACTAACCTTACACGACAATTGGCACCAAAGCAATCAGTGCCCTAAGTAATAAGAAGGTTGTTAAAAACAAATTAGCTGCAGAATCTACTTGGAAATCTCTACTGGGACAAGAGATAAAGAAGTTGGGATCCAGCGCTTTAGGGGTGGTTTCACCGCAGTTCAGACTGAGTGGGAGTTACCATAGTCCCCTCCTTTCCCCAAGCACGCCGCAGTTTCCTCCCCCTCCCTTGTGCAGGCATTCATGTAATCCTGCAGTTGACTGATTTGTAGAGCTAAGATGGCAAAACACCATTCATTTCTTTATTGAAGGGTTAGTGATCTTCCGATTAAGTCCCTCCTAGGATTGATGGGATGAATAGCACAGCAAGCACGTGGGAAGGAGGCAGGACCATGCACCCAGGAATAAGAATGAAGGAATGGTCTGAGAAAGGTTTAACTGTTATGGAAATACAGCTTTAAGCCATTTTAGATGGCTCACATGTGAGTCTAGTGGCTCAATGCTTGCCTTAAGTGAACTGGCTCAACATCTCCAGTAGATACCCACCTCTCTCCACTGATTGTACATGGATATACTGCAGGAAAATTTGCCTAAACCATAGGTGCAAGTCAAATAATAAAAATTAGCATTGGATTTTGCCCATAAAGGAAAATTAATGACTTCAATGGCTCTGTGGTGCGTAAGTCCACCCTCAGAACCTCGTGGGACGTCAGCCTTACCTCCCAGCAAATTGGCAGCAAATGCCAATTACCAATGAAATGTGAGACAAACAGAAACACTAGCCAACTCATTCTGAATGATGGGGAAGCTGGATCAAATAGAAGTTAGAAGCCACTGGTGTACTAGTGACTGAGATTAATTAGGGGACAACTAAATTCATGTACCATTTTACATTTGACTCAGAAGTGTTATTTGAATAACAGATGTAAAATCTGGGTTTGTTAGAAATCAAGGGCCAAACCCCTACAGCCACTTCAGAGAGGCCATACAGACTCAATACTATTGACACTGATGGTCATGACTTTGTGAGGTTTCTAAATTACACTGCTACTAAACCTTTAAACTTGAAAATACATTTTGGTCTTTCCTTTCACTCATTTGTTTACATTTTTAGCACTCGGACTGATTTAGGTTAATTTAAATTATCCCAAATCCTCTTATAGGGAGAAACACCAGCTTAAGGTCTATTTTACAGTTTCCCTCCTTTCTTTTGCTTTCTGCTTCCTTTGCTGCTTTCTGCCTTATAAAGGCATATTATGAGAAACAGGTTGAAGTAAAATAATACATAAATACCTCTACAGACATACTCCACACATACACATTCACACTGCTGACTTGCAGTGACAGCTGTCCTGCAGAATTTCAGTTGCTCACCATTCCAGATTTAATAACATGTATTTGCAGGAGAGTAACCTGACTTTATAACACTAAGCAAAGTAACATTCCTCTCACACTACGTATATAGCTTGCCAAGCAGTTCTCTGAAGTGATAGGTAGAAGTGATTCTATAATAAGATACTCCGGAAATCACCCTTTTATCTCTGGATCTACTTTAGTTTTTCCGTGGGCATAAGCACTAAGCTCTGAGCTGGTGGGAAGGAAGTGTGCAGAATTAGCACTGCTCTTTTGGATACATATACATATATATAGATATATCTTATACCTCTCCTTTACCATCACCCTTCTCCCTTCCCTGTGCTTCTCCCATAAAGTTCTCCCTAGGCATCCTTGATAACTCACAATTCAGATTTTCAAAAATCATGACTCAGCTAAATAAGGGTCACAAGATTTTTAACCATGAGATGCTTTAAAATAACGAATGTGAGAAGCTTTTTATTCTCTTTTATTTGCCTCTGAAGCTGTGGGTGTCATCTGCTGGCCTAAGGCATCTAAGAGTTCTTGGCAGTAAAATTCCAGCCCAAAATGTACAACCAAAATTGTCTGTTCTGAGGGAGCTCCCATTCCCCCTCACACTTCAACAGGATGATGCTACTTGAACCTTCAGAGTTCCTCTTCCCACCAGGGTCCTCAAGGAAAGCATCTGCACCCTGGCTGCTCTGAAGTCCTGCAAGCTTCTGGGAGGAGGAGGACCACCATGAAAGTGTCCCATGGGCCCAACAGGCAAGGGAAAGGCCAGAACTCCGTCCTACCTGTTGATCCTTCCCCACTGGAAACCAAGCTAAACTGTATTTTACAAAAGCAAAGGCAGCAAAAGCAGGTCTCCATCTCTCAAGCTGCTTCAGGCTGTGCCTGCTGATGCAATGCACACGCAGAGCAGCCACTGAAACAGTGCCTGGCCCTTTGAGAGCCCCAAACCAGGCCCAGGATCCTGGAGCACCACCAGCCTGAGCAAAGATGATCCATTTTCCCTCAACTCCTCCCCTTCCCTGGTCACAAAACAAAGCAAAACAAAAGACACCCCGCAGAGAGGGATGGATGGATTGATGATTTGGGTTGTTTTGTGTTTTTGCATTTAAATGAGAAGGAATAACTGGGGGAGGTGGGAGGGAGAAGAAACAATACTGAGGAGGATTAGTGATATTTGGGGCACATCTGTTGGAGAAATGAATTAGTCTGTGGATTGCAGAAATTATGAGCATGTTCTCAAGATGATATATGCTCAGTGTTGCACAATCACTGGACCTCATCTTCCTAAGCAATTTCCACCAGTGCCAGCAAGAACAGAGAATAGACAAAAGTCACAACTGAATACCTGTGGTCTCTTCTTTGCGTATTTGTTGAGGATTAAAAATTCCCAGGCATTAAGTTTCCACTCCATCTACACCAGGCAACTCACCTTTCTGAGTCATGAGGCCAGAATGGTGCGAGCAGCAGTAGTCCAACCAAGATTTATCAGAAGTATTGTGATTTTTTTTTCTGAGAGCAACCTGGTGAGCAAGGAGCCAGATGCCACAGTAAAATATTCTCCATTTAAGAAAACACCAAATTCTGAAGCTCACCTTATGGTCTGGGAAAGAAAAGAGGTAACTCATGATTTTATAGCCCATGGACTGGTGCCAATACCTCCAAAAAAAGCCCCAGCTGCTTGTTTTGCAGAGGTAGGGCACATGCCCAATGGCAAACTCATGAAGAGACATCTCTGTGTGAAACCTGGGCACTGGTCTCCTGCAATGAGCCAGTGGGAAGGGGTGCACACAATGACTGGTTTCCCCCTGCTGCCTGCTCCCACAGCACCAGACATAATCACCCCCAGGCTTCTGAGGAAATGCTGAGGAAAAGCACTCTTTTGGAATGCTTTAGATGTGGTGGATGAGAAAAACCCATAGAATCACAGGGTCGTTTTGGTTGGAAAAAGCCTTAAGCATCCAAGCCTTTAGCCTGCCACACCTACTTAACAACAAATTTTGCCCTGTGGGGTCCAGTGGATAATTTCTTAATGTCTTCATCTTTAATCTTGGCTGATTTGACAACGGTCTCTTAGCTCTCTAAATTATTGAACCATTTATTGTAATGTACAGGGCCCTCACAAGGTGTCACCTCCTTCAGCATTTGACCTGTAAGGTAAAGCTTTAGAAACCTTTTAGGTTCTGTCTCTCTCACAGAACTAAACACAGTAAAAATCTACACAAGAGAAAAAGAAATGCACAAAAATTTCCAGTTATGTTGAACTCTGGCAGGTTTACATGTAAGACAATTCATCATAATAAAATTGCAGTGATTTGGTGTAAGATACGGTGATGAAGCAGTGCCTTTCAATAAAAGCCTAAGCTTTATCTCTGGATGTATTATCAGGGGGATGACATTATTATAGATGTCAAAGATAAAACTCAAACTAGATTATGCCATTGTGTCTGCAATTTGCATTGTCTTACTTGGAATAAATCTCTTCCTAAAAATCCCACCTTAAAACCAGTGAAGAAGCTGGAGGTGTAAGAATAAAGCATCCTTTTGCATAACACATTCATTTACAGAGGAATATCCCTCCCTCCATTTATTTTTAAGAGGCACAATCACCCTCTACCCTTACTACATATGCATCTGATATTATGTTTTATTTTCTTGGCTCTCTATGCCCCTTGATTCCTCTCCAGGAGTGTTACTCGAGGCGGGGCACATGGAGGGAACCGAAGGCTGGAGCAGCCCCCATGGCTGGCAGGACAGATTCCCTTTGGGACAACTTTGCAGGCTGATCCATATTTGCTGCTCTGCACACCTGCAGGCACTTCAGCATGGGAACCAGCTGCCAGGCCTAGTCCTCACCTCCTTCCATGGGCAGCAGTGAGACAGAAGAAGGGGACAGACTCATTGTGCTTCTGCTCAGATGACAAAAAAGATTATTTCATCCCACAGAGCTGCAATTTTTCCTGGGCACCAAATGCCACCACCGGCACCATTAACTCCACAAGGCTGCTGTTCCACAGGCTGTTTTGGCCTCACACTGGGTTTTTCAAAATACATTAAACTATTTATGTGAATGAGGAAAGCAAGCAAGGCGTGGTGGCTGTGGCAGGGGTGTGTGTTCAATAACATCTTTTATCAACAGGAACTCAGGAGCTGGAAAACCAGACACGCTTTCAGGCACCATCAGGCTTCCTGCTCACTTTCAGCCTGGTTTCCCTAAGCTGCTTTCCACAGAGATCAACCAAAGGGTTGCAACTCCCAGTTCCTAAATTAGTAGGCAAGAGGAAAGCTCTAGCACTTATTTTTGATCAAGTTAGCATCTCAAAGCAGTTCAAAAAGGGAACACATCTGCAAATAACTGCCCTCGGAAAGAAGAAAAATGAAGGCTAAAGAATATGCAGAAAAGATCAGTGTCTCCCTTTCAAGGGCAAACATTGCTGTTTTCTTTAGGAGAGTTCAGCCCTTATTTCACTAAGATCCCACTTAATTTTCTCCATGTAAATGTTACAGACATAATGATTCAGCTCACAAGAGACAGAACACAGAAGAAGCCATCTCCCCTTGTCCCCAGCAGCTTGCTGGGATTGACTGCACAAGCAGCTAACTCCACGCATCTCCACTAAAGGAAGGCTGGTGAGAGCCTGCATTTTGTGTTTTCCATAAATTAGAAGTTTTCACAGGAAAATCTCACTCTCCCATTTTCTGTGTAATCCAATACTGTCATAAATATCACGGCAATGTAGAACCAGGCAGAGACCTCAAATCAAATCATGCCCCTTAACATCTTAGGTGGTCCCAGAAGCTCTGGTGGAAAGAAGCATAATGGCCAATTAGTGAGAATAACTGAAGAGAAGCCATAAAATATTAATAACGCAACAGAAAACCACGCTTAAAGTCAATCTACTATTGTAATTACATGTTAGGAAGCTAGAGCTCTACATTTTCATTTTATATGAGAAGAATTAGATTAAAAGTAAGGTATACTTAAAAGCACTGTGTAACTGTCTACTATGAATCGTAGTTCAGAGGTTCAGCATCATGGGGTAGATAGTGCTGGCAAAACAAGATGCTCATCAAATTCCCGTTCTTATACATTGAAAGAAAATTCTGAAAAAAACAATCAAAAATGCCCCTTTGCTTGTCAAATTAAAAGGATTAGGGTTAAAAAGATAATCCCATAATCTTATGTTTTGGTAGCCTCAAAAATATTTGGTACACAGCTCCAGAACACAAACTGAAAACAAAAAGCAACTTAGTCAGGGAAATTGACTTTTTCTTAACGAGTCCTGAAGAAGGGATTGTCATGTCACACACATCTTGCACAAAAAATCTCAAAATCCATGTATTTTTAAACCTACACAACAGATGGAAATTCAAAAGTTACTTTCTTAAAAAGTATTTTGAAATGGACTCATAAAAAATTATTCCAGCCAGCTTCCACAGCTTGCACTTATCTCTGCTTACAGCAGTCCAGTAGATTAAAATTCAACCTTTTTGTTAAATACCATTAAATTTTAAAGTAACTTTAAATGGTTACCATCTTGTTAGAGTTAATACACTTCATTGTGTCAATTAGGATGTGTTTAATTATTAATATAAGACACTCATCTTCATATCTTCATCTTACAATAGGCACATCAGTTGTGCTGACCCTTTGAAGCTGGCCTATCTAATTAAAATATGCTTTTTAATTATACTATATGAAAATGCTGTTTCAAAGGTCTCATATGCTTCTCTACAGAGAGAGACAGCCTGAAGTAAAGTATCTTCATCTTGATTTTTAGAAACTGAGCGCTCAGACTGGTGACTGCTCGGGAAGCTGTGTTTCGGGGGCACCGTACAGTGTGGGTCGCAGAACAAAACCCGCCCCAGGAGGAGCAGGGCTGGGATGCAGGCACTGAACCATGGTGCTCTAAACAAAAGAGCATTTGCAACAACAATGAAGCTGTGGTTCCCACCACGCTCTGCACAACTGTAATTATCTTGACGTTCAAGGCCAAGTGCCTCAGTCTGGTGCTCAACTGTCGAAACTTTCAATCATCACAACACAAAGAACAGGGGCACAAGAAACTATTCTATGCTTTTTTCCTTCTAACAGGGTATCACGCTGATACCCTCATCTCTGCACCCAACCATCCTTCCTGCCACTTTCCCGTTGTTTATCCACTGAAAAAAATTAAAATGTCTAATTTGGGAATTATAAATATGTATACAGAAGTCCAACATGTTTTTCATAATTCAGTCTTACTGCTTCCCAGTTCTGTTTCCCAGTATTTTTATTTGCAGACAGGAGAAAAGGAGCCCCATTACCTTGATCCTTGGAAGCTAAATTTCTTTTTTGTTTTGGAAGATCTAAAATATTTCACTTCAGATGTCCTGGAATTCCTTTTTTTTTGTCTTCACCTCTGATCTGCTGTGAACACTGTGAGGGGCTTTCCAGAACATAAGGTATACTGGAAAAAATACTATCTCATTATGATTTTATCTTCTGTACAAATAACTTACAGGCAAGTTGTTGGGTTTTTCTCCTCCTTTCTCTCCTCCTTTTTCCTTATCTGATTTGTTTTCAGTGAGAAAAAACCACCACCACTTAAAGGATAGTCTAACATATGGGTTGTTTTGACATTTAGCAAGTGTATATTTGGGTAATGAGAATGCAGCTTAAAATTTTATCCAGCTAACCTTTTTGAAATAAAACTATGAGGAAAAAAAAACCCCAAATCTTACGTTACACAAGGCTCAACTTGGCTAAATTAATAAAAACGCAATTGTAAACTATGGTCACAGAGAAATTTGCAGTTGTTTAATAAACTATTTAAAATATTTTAATTAAAACAAACCTCCATGTGTGTGATTTCTGTCAGACCAATGATCTGCAATGCATATATATGTTCACAGTTATGACAGTGTGTGGGAACTTAGCTACATCAGTGAGGAGGGTTTTACATGTACCTATAAAATTATAATATCAAATACCTCCACTTTGATTAATTACGCTTCACTTCCCACGTTTTGGTTTTTTTTTTTTTTTTTTTAGTTTTACCAATGATGATAAGAAAGTGCACTATAACAAAGGCTTTCAAAGAGCCTGGGAGAATTGTGACTCCCATTTAGGTGTGGTAACAGAAATACCATTAATACAAAACCAGGAGAACAATTCAAGAAACTGCTCAAAATTGACATAGCAATATACAAAACGAAAGACAACAGGTTAAAGACAATAAAAGAGATTTCACATGTGCTAGAACAAAGGGAATCCTAAATTTAGACCAGTCTGTTGTTAACCAGGATGCTAGTAGGAAACCTGAGGTGCTCGCTGTGTATCTCTCCCCCACTGGACACCACTGATAAGCTCATACTCGTAACACATTTCCTTGCCAAGGGGTGGGAAGAGAGGTCAGGTGCCAGAGGCAGGCAGGTGCCCACGCCAGGTTAGCAGCTTGCCTTGCTCATGCAAAGCCAGCTGCCTGACAGCAAACAGGAGCTTAGCTGGGCATGGTGTCAGGGTCAAATGTGTAATTTTCACAACAGGTATTTAATGAGATTTGACTTGGAAAAAAGAGACTGAAGTCAATGTTAGCCATGGTAGGGGGGTTGGAGTAGCTGATCTTCAGAGGTCCCTTCCAACCCCAAACATCCTGAGGTTATACCTGGCCATCAGGGCTTGATACTAAACACCGGCATTGTAGAAGAGCTGGGGAAGCACTTTTTGCACAGCTGCAACCCTGTCCCACCACAGTCTGTGCTTGCAGGCCTCTCGTATCTGCAAACCTTGACTTCGTACTGTGCAGCCCACAACTAAAATCCTACCTTCTCTCCATATTCCACCATGATCTCACAGACACCGAGGGCATTAAGGGCAAGCAGTTGTAAAAATGTAACTGTGAGAATGGAACCATCCTGAAACAGGTTACTGCCTAAGTTAACTGGTTACTGAATTTTAGCTATGTGCTACTTTTACTTTTTTTTTTTTAATTACCAAAGTCTGGGAGAAAATGTAAAATGATCAGTGATAGACTCTTCAGCTGACAAATGAGGGGAGTGGCTAAATGAAGGGAAGAAGAAGCCAGCCCCACAGCTGTCTTATAGAGAAGCAAAAGAAGAAAAGCTGTAATCAGTAAGGAGGATTTCCTAGACCCTGAACTGTTTGGAAGAGCTGAATTCATAAGTATACTGGAGATAACTACTAAGGTAGCTCCTGAAGCCAGAGCTAAGTGATTACATTGGTGTGTGACCTGCTGCTTGCTTCTACAAAGCACCCATCGTGCCTCCACTGCACGAGCACCCAGGAAGAACGTGAGTCCTGTCAAATAATTCCAAAACTAATTAAAAAGAACAAATACAACATTAAGTCTGTAGCTAGGTTTCCACAGGACAGCAAAGGACTTTGACCAGTGCAAGTACTTCCATGGGCAAGGAAGACAAGACACAAGGCTCCAGAAAAGGCATCCAAACCCTTAGCACTTGCAGCAGTTCAGCTGAATCAAAGGCCATCCCATATGCAGCATCTTGGGGTGAGGGGCAAGGAGGGTTTGGACATGACTGAGAAGACTGTGGAACTTTAAACAGCAGCTAGTTTATGCACATGAGGATGAAGGTAATGCGATAAAACTCTTTGCCTGGGTTTAAGAAAAAGCATAGCAGATTGCTGTGAAGGCTGTAGGCCATGTACAGCATTTGAGAACTAAACTGTCAACAAATACACCACAGTAATCCAATTAGGAAAGGCTTTCTGCGTCCTGACAAGTGAGCGTAGGTTTAAGATTAGCTGAAGGACATATCCTCCAGATAAAAACCCACCCAGAGAAATGGTAGACCTCTTCAGGGAGTCCTGATATATACTCCAGATTTGCAACATTCATCTCCTGTGACTTGGTGACAGACATGGACAGGAATGTAATCAACAGAAACATGACAACAATAGACTTCAGAATTTGACTGAAATTTTTTACTCTGTTTTTATTGTTTCAGTTATCTTCTGGAGCAAGCAGTCATGCAGCTGTGATATCGGGGCCACAGCCTCAGGTCCAGCCCAGCATCACTTGGGTCCAGCCAGAAGGCTGTGGCATGCTGGCCCTATCCCTGCATACATGAACAGCAAACCTTGCCACAAAAACAAGCAAGGACCTGTTTTAACATGCACAGCAAGTATCAGAGTTAAACACACCAGACAAGTGGGCACACAGACTTCTGCTGAGAAGCTGTGTCAGGAAAGAAATGTCTTAGACAGGCATCTCTCCCACGGTTCCAGCCGTGAGCAGCCCAGGAATGGCCCTTTCTCAGCTGCTCTTGACCTGCCTTTGATGCAGCCCAGGACACAATTGGCTTTCTGGGCTGTAAGAGCACATTGCCAGCTCATGTCCAGCCTCTCATCCACCAGCACTGCTGAGTCCTTCCTGGCAAGGCTCCTCTCAATCTGTTCATTCCCCAGCCTGTGTTGATACTGGAGTGCTCCGACCCAGGTGCAGCACTTTGCTCTTGGTCTTCTTAAACCTCATGAGATTCCCATGGGCCCATTTCTCAAGCTTGTCCAGGTCCGTCTGCATGGCATCTCATCTTTCAGGTGTGTCAACTACACCACTCAGCTTGGTGTCATCTGTAAATTTGCAGAGGGTGTGCTCAATCCCTTTGTCTATGTCATTGATGATGACAATAGATAACAATAATGATAGCCTTTTCCACATTTTACACCAGTCATGCTCTGAAAAGTGTTTGGAGGATTTAAGCTCTGCTTCTGGACCATCCATTGCAGTGCTTACAGGGTCCTTGCCAGGCACCTGTGCTTGGGGGCTTGGAAGGGGCTGGGAGGAAACAGAGGCCCCTGGCTGTATGCAACTGCTGCCAACCCTGGGGTCACAGCTTGCCATGTCTACACCGACCGAGATGCCTGCTTGTTCAGTAAAGGCAGAAATGGGCTGATGAGACAGAGAAAGCTGAAGATGGATGGAAAAGACTGTGCTGGGACATCAGCCAAGGGGTAATAATTGTAAGGATGGATCTTACAAGCAAACTGTTACTTATCTTTCCATGACATGTGAAAAAGCTGCAGAGAGTCAGGTCCACAGCAATATGGTGTTGCTGTTATGAAGACCTAGTTTCAGTACAAGCATAACAATAATGGTATGGCATAGCACTGCTGAAAAAGAAAAAATTTAGAAAAATATCTAAACCTTCAACACTGTCCAGACCTTCACTGAGATGCAAACACCCTCCACAAGCTTTTTCACAGTATTGCCATACAGAAACTGCAAAGTAAGGCAACCAGGCATTCTAACTGAGGCACTGAGAAACAATGAAAGTTTGTCAGCAGTCTTCTTCAACTTTTCCTGCATCCAAAATCAGCAGAAAAACTTAATAAAAACCCATTAAGAGTTCAAATTCTGGAAATACTGCAAATCACCCAGCACTCTAATAACTGTAATTCTATTTAAACTCTTAAAATTGACTATATGTTTTTTAGAGTATTAGACCTTGCCTAGGTTTTCATCTCTTTAGTATATAAAACCATCCAGTAGCACAACTCTGAAGATCTAGCCTAAAGGATACTGTTAAGGTAGCAATGATGCAAAACATTTCAGTACCTTCATTGTGTTCCCTCAATATTTGAATGAAGTATCAGAGAGATGACCCACGAAGCTGTCACGTGGCAAGGACAACATCCCTACATTCATGGCAATGCTTGTGAATGACACAATTTCTTATTTGGTGTTTTGTATTAAAGAAAAACTTGGTCACAGCTGCTTGAAAGTGCTGTCAAAGCCCCACAAGCCTGTAAGGATAACTAAGGATAGTCACAAAACCATGGACTTTCATAAGCTAAACAAGGAGTTAAAGATGCAGTGAGGAACCTGAAGGAATCAAATTTAGATTTGCTGTACAGGATTTGGCTGTTACACACCTGCGATCCCACCGAACTGCAGAAGTGCAACTGAGAGTGGAATTTCAGACCTTCTTGCACAAGATAAACACTCATTTTGACTACTGTACCTGCCAAACTTCTCTACCCGAAAGGTGAAATTCCCCGAAATAAGTCTCTCTGGCCTGAAAAATGAGAATCTGGTATCAGTTAGCTGAGAAATTACTATCTGAAGAATGGATATAAGTAAAGATAAAGCAGAAGATATCCTCACATTTACTTTTATGTTCTGTGTTTGCAAGAGCCAAACACTGAGAACTTACTAAGCAATATGATTAGGGACTTCTGGCAGGATGCTAAGAAACCAACTACAATTTCCTTCTCATTATACAAAGTCAGAATTCATAGCAGGCACATTAGATGTCATGATTCCTCATGTCAATATGGTATCACAAATACAAATTAGGAGGGAAAAAAAGTGTAACAAGCAAAAGATCTCTAATTGCTGTATTTGATTACTAGAAGATTTACGACCATGGAAGGTTTCTCCTCTCTCTGAAGTGAAATCCAAGGAGAGTTGCAAAGGATATGGGGAATTCTCCAATGATCTTTTTCCCTTACAAACTGCTCCTTTCTAGGGGCTGTGTAGCAAAAGAGGCAGAGAGAATGTGATAATGCTAAGAAGAATTGTGGGAACATTAATTCCCTTCCTTATTTCAGGGGCTGATGGGGTTTTTTTTTCGATTAGAGTGCTTTTGTTCTGTGTCAATTAAATTTTGCTTTTTGGGAACATGACCATAGAGGAGAGCAGTCTTGGTGGCCACTGAGCAGAAGGACTGTGAGCATAGACCTGGAGGAAGCACCCACTCACGGCAGGGCTGGAATAGTGGGAATTCACCCCAAAAAAGTGCTGACTTATGGCCACAGTGGTGTGCTCTGTAGGAGGCACCAGGATAGGGCTGGAAGTACAGCTCATGCAGGAACTGCTGTGGCACCCATGCCTCCAAAACTGGTGCGGATGACACGATGCATTCGCACTTCAGGTTGCCCCCTGGGGAGTACAGACAATTCCACCTATGTCTAAGCCTTCACCTACAGCTCATCTCAGATGTTTCTGCAGAGCTCAAACATATATGAAATGAAGCTGGAAAAATGACACAGGCTTTATATAGTGTTCATTAAATTTGTTTGCTTAACTAAAATTATGTCCTTTAACCCTTCAGCCATGAACACAGCTCTCTGCCATCAATGGCACAATTATTAGTGTGTACATTGTTCACTTCTCTACATTAATTTGTATGTAAAGAAAAGAAGTTGAAGAGGTTGTAAGTCTGAAAAAATATGATTAAAAATATATGTACTTCCTCACTCACCTCCTTACATCATGGGAAGTGAAGGGAATTCCAAATCACCCCAGCCTAGCCAGTAATCAGGTTTCAGAAATACCTTGTAGAAGCTCAGTTTACCTTAGTGCCCGTAACAGAAGACTCCTGAAGACAGAGAAACTTTCATCATGTATAAATGACTAACAATTACATCAAAACAAATGGAGGGCTTCAAAGCTGGGTGGAAAAATGGAGGGAAATTCCATCCTATTAAGATAGGACATAATTGTCTTGTACAGGAAATAAACACTATATTTTTAGCAGGTGACCAGTCAGATACAATCAGTACAGGGTTATGATTGTGTAGTGATTTCTCATCAAATTGCAGCCTATCTCCCCAGAGAGATGACAGATCTTAGTATCTTCTTATAATTTTTTTTCTATGTAGGCTCTTAACTAGGAAATGGAAACATGAGAGCTCCCAAAGCAGGCTGCATTTCATAGACTATTACCATCCATATTTCATCTTTTACAATTAATTCAAAGATTTGTAAGAACCTCATACTGGTCTATTACTACACTGCATTAGTACCATGATAAAATTTCAGTAACACCAGAATCTTCCAACCTTCAGACTCAGCAATTCTCTGCTCATTCCGATTTATGGCCACTGCATTCCATGAGCCAAGACACACTGCTGCTATTGAAATCTATGCTATTTACATATCAAATAGATAGAAAATCTGGATTGCTGTAAATAATAAATTTACATCCAAGCTGAAAACACAGTATTATGATTAATAGATATAAACTGAACTTGCAAATGGATATGAACATATTTAAAGCAAGTATTAAAACCATAGGTAAAATAACAATATTAAGAGGAGATTGGGACAAAATTCAATAATGCATCTTCATAAAATATTTCTGGTAATAGGTTACTTGTTGGTAACATTTTCAACCTTGCTCTGTAAAGGGGATGAACATCAACCAACTAATGGCCACTATACGTAGGTAGATGTTTGGGTTTGATGAACAAAACACTGTCATGCAACATGGAACCCAAAGGCATCAATGTCATGTAAACAAACCACAGAGCAGATACTGAATTTCTACTGCATTCACTCAGTAATAAAACAGAAATAATCAATAATATTTGTATCAATTTATGGGATAAGGTATTCCAGATTTCTCTTTATCATGGCTGGAAGCGTTTTTCCCTGGCCAATCTGAATGTGATCAAACTGTCCTTCCAAAGAAGAAAGTGTTTCACTCAAGTGTAGTTAATTCTGACAGCAAAGCTATAAGCAGTGCTCACTCCTTAACTTTTGACCACCTTAATACCCTGGTAGCAGGACAGTTAATTTTTAACTCAACAACTATGCACTGAAAATAGACTTACAGATCAAATCTTTCTTTGTGTATGAATAATATGGTGCTTCTCTTCTAAATATGTACTGTATTTGTTCTGACTACAGCATTAAGTATTAAACATGTTAATCAATTATTTATATAAGCTTATTATCTTTCATTTTTAAATGATATTTAGCCTTTTTTTCTGAAGATTTCTAGCAAGAGATTCTAAAAATGTGGTGGAATGAATGATGGAATTCCAAAACTAAGACATGGATGCATGTTGGGGTTTTAGTTTAGTCTTAGGTTTTCCTGTTAAAGGAATTTTCTCCCATATGCATGTTGCTAGGGGACAAATAGCTGTACTTAAGAAAGACAAAAAGGGGAGTGGGGCGGGCCTGGCTACTCCTTTGTCTACACCTGGGTGTGGGGACAGTTCGCTCTGAGCGTCCGGAGAGAGAAGCTGCAGAGAAAGGAGCTGCTGCTGCTTTCTTTTTGGCCGTTCTTTCTTCCTGCTGGAAGCAACGCCGGGACCCCAAAAGCCGCTTTTCCCTGCCCTGCTGGAGACCGAGCTGTGGCTGTCCTGCTCCGCTGCTGCTTCGAGCTTTCGCTACGCTGTAGCCCTGCTCACCCTGCCTGCCTGGGCCTCCGTGGGGTTCTCCCATCTGGATACATCTCGTCTGCCACCCGGGATTTGCGTTCGTCCCTGCCATTCCAGCCTGCTGTTCCTGAGAGTCCGGGATCGGCTGCCCAGGGGTTTGTGAAGCCTTTGTTCCATCCTTCCCGGGATCCCAGGGCACCAGAGCCGCGGGTTTCCCGAGATCGCTCCGGAGCGCCCCCTGCAGCCGCGGGGGAACCATCGCACCTGCCCTGCTCACCGGGAGCCGCCAGCGCCCCTGCCGGCTGCGAGCGGAACTGCACCCGAGGGGAAAGGGCCCGACAGCCGAGAAGGCTGGGACTGGGTTTGTGATTGCTGTTACTGCCATAGTTGTTGTTGTTTTGTTTGACTGGTTATATACATATATATATATAGTAAAGAACTGTTATTCCTATTTCCCACATCTTCGCCTAAAGGCTCTTGATTTCAAAATATAATAACTTGGAGGGAAAAGGGGTTATATCTGCCACTTCAAGGGGGGCCTCTGCCTTCCTTAGCAGACACCTGTCTTTCAAAACCGAGACAGATCTTGGCGCCCAACGTGGGGCCTGAGGGCATTAAGAGATAGAGGTGAAAAAGGAATAACAGTTCCTCGATAACTTTATTTTGTGTGCTGGATATTGGAACCTTGTTAGGCAGCACTATGTGGTCTAGTTTACCCTGGTTTGGGTGGCATGTAGCCGTGGCTATATTCTTCCCCTTTGCAGCTCCTTACTTGAATATGGGTCCTCTGACTAAGGCTACCATTGCTGTTATCCAGCTTGCGTTATGGGTCGAGAAGGTGAGGAATTCATGGGTTTTTAACTTCCTCCGGAATGTGGGCACATGGATAAACAGCTATCACACACTGAGCACATGTTTTTGGGGTTATGTTAACAATGGTACCTTCTGTGAGGAAATGACACCAGGGGAAGTTTTCTCCCAACCCCTCAACCAGTTCTTTGGGCCCACCCCATCAATTTTCGAAGGGTTTAAATTCCCTCTGAATACTAACCACCTGCTGCTGATAGGCCTACTCTATTTAGCATTCAAGGATAAGTTGAGATTGGCTTGGATATCTACCCGGACACCAGCCCCAGAGACTAGAGATCCTGCCCCAGAACCTGACATGGCCCCAGAGAGTAGAGTTCCTACCCCAGAGCCTGATCCTGCTCCAGAGCCTGACACGGCCCCAGACACTAGAGATCCTACCCCAGAACCTGACACGGCCCCAGACACTAGAGATCCTACCCCAGAGCCAGAGCCTGCCACAGCCCCAGACACTAGAGATCCCGCCCCACAGACTGATACTGCCCAACAGTCCACCTCAGAAATGGACTACCCAAACTGGGTGGGGGTACTGGCAAAAGGGATGCAGGAGATGTGCCAAGAGATGGGTCAGGTGCGCCAGGGGATATGCCAGGAGATGGGTCAGGTGCACCAGGGGATATGCCAGGAGATGGGTCAGGTGCGCCAGGAGATATGCCAGGAGATGGGCCAGGTGCGCAAGGAGATGTGCCAGGAGATGGGCCAGGTGCGCCAGGAGATATGCCAATTGCTAAGGGAATACACCTCCTCAGCTAGTGAAAAACCCTCTCCCTGCCCCAAAGAGGGTGAGTCCGATGGTGCAGCAGTGGAACCCACGGATGTTACAACCGTCCAGGCTTCAGCTGAACCACAAGGACAACCACAGCCAGCAGCAGTCGCCCCTGTGCAAAGGAGGAAGTATAAGACCAAATCAGTACGACCAGTTAATGATGATGGGCAACCAGGGCCCTCACAACCAGCAGGAGAGCCAGAGCCAGAAATCATTACTGAGTCCCTGTCGCACGACAGTCTCCGTGCTATGCGAAACGACATTGTGCGAAGGGGGCGTGAGCCTTATACCACCTGGCTGCTTCGGGTTTGGGACCTTATGGGCACAAGTGTGCAACTGGATAGTGGTGAGGCAAGGTATCTGGGATCGTTGACCCAGGACCCAGGTGTGGACCAGATATTTGTGAGGGAGCCAGGGCCTCTCTCTCTCTGGGAGCGGCTCTTAATGAGTGTGAGAGAAAGGTTCATTCACAAAGAAAGAATGCAGGAGTATCATCATAGAATGCAGTGGAAGACACTCGAGCAAGGGATCCAACAGCTAAGAGAGGTGGCAATATTAGAGGTACTCTTTGGGAAGGATGGACAGCATGATAATGACCCCGATAAGGTCAGGTGCACAGGACAGATGATGTGGAACCTGGCAAGGCTAGGGCCATCGCAATACACCACCTTCATTGCAACGATTGATGCTGACAATACCCGAGAAACAGTGGGCTCTGTTGCCAACAGGCTCAGGCATTATGACAGCATGATCAATGGCCCGCTGAAAGCTCATGTCTCTGCTGTGGTCCAGGACCTCAAAGAGGAGATGAAGGAGAAGATGGAGGAGATGAGGGAGGAGATGAGGAGGGTCAGTGTGGCACCAGTGCGAGTCACAGGCCCCCAAGTCAGAGCCCGTCGTCCCCCTGCTAGAGAGAGAGGGTACACCCCACGAGCTGAGCTGTGGTTTTTCCTGTGTGAGCATGGGGAAGACATGAGAAGGTGGGATGGGAAACCCACCTCTGCCCTGGCAGCGCGGGTGCGTGAACTCAAGGAGGGAGGCACTAACCGAGGGGGTTCCGCTAAGGTGAAGGTAGCCTCAGCCTCCCGTGATCGAGCTGCCAGGCATTACAGAAGGGAGGATGATATGTCGGATCCCCTTGAAGGTACCTCGAGCATGTACGCCCAGGGAAAGAATGATAACCAGGGCTAGAGGGGCCCTGCCTCTAGCCAGGAAGAGGCACGGGAGAACCGAGTTTTCTGGACGGTGTGGATCCGACGGCCTGGCACATCAGAGCCACAAAAATATGATGCATTGGTTGATACTGGGGCACAGTGTACTTTAATGCCATCGGGACATGTGGGGGCAGAACCTGTATCCATCGCTGGGGTGACCGGGGGATCACAGCAGTTGACCCTTTTGGAAGCTGAGGTGAGCCTGACTGGGAAGGAGTGGCAAAAGCATCCGATTGTGACCGGCCCAGAGGCCCCGTGTATTCTGGGCATAGACTTCCTCCGGAATGGCTACTACAAAGACCCAAAAGGACTCAGGTGGGCATTTGGGATTGCTGCTGTGGAGGCAGAGGGCATTAGGCAATTGAACACCCTGCCTGGACTATCTGAGAATCCTTCTGCAGTTGGGCTCCTGAAAGTGGAAGAGCAACGAGTGCCAATTGCCACCTCGACAGTGCACCGCCGGCAGTATCGGACAAATCGAGATGCTGTGATCCCCATCCACAAGATGATCCGCGAGCTGGAGAGTCAAGGGGTGGTCAGCAAGACCCACTCACCCTTCAACAGCCCCATCTGGCCTGTGCGCAAGTCTGACGGGGAATGGAGATTGACTGTGGACTATCGTGCCCTGAATGAAGTGACTCCACCGCTGAGCGCTGCCGTGCCAGACATGTTGGAGCTCCAGTACGAGCTGGAGTCCAAAGCAGCAAAGTGGTACGCCACTATTGACATTGCCAATGCATTCTTCTCCATTCCTCTGGCAGCAGAGTGCAGGCCTCAGTTTGCCTTCACCTGGAGGGGCGTACAGTACACCTGGAACCGACTGCCCCAGGGGTGGAAGCACAGTCCCACCATCTGTCATGGACTGATCCAGACTGCACTAGAAAAGAGTGAGGCTCCAGAACATCTGCAGTACATTGATGACATCATTGTGTGGGGGAACACTGCAACCGAAGTGTTTGAGAAAGGAGAGAGAATAATTCAAATTCTCCTGCAAGCTGGTTTTGCCATCAAGAAGAGCAAGGTCAAGGGACCTGCCCGAGAGATCCAGTTCCTGGGAGTAAAGTGGCAAGATGGACGACGTCAGATTCCCACTGAGGTCATCAATAAGATCACAGCAATGTCTCCGCCGACCAACAAGAAGGAAACACAAGCTTTCCTAGGTGCTATAGGTTTCTGGAGGATGCACATTCCCGAGTACAGCCAGATCGTGAGTCCTCTCTACCTGGTTACCCGCAAGAAGAATGATTTCCACTGGGGCCCTGAACAGCAGCAAGCCTTCGCCCAGATCAAACAGGAAATTGCTCACGCCGTAGCCCTTGGCCCAGTCAGGACAGGACCAGAGGTGAAGAACGTGCTCTACTCTGCAGCCGGGAACAATGGTCTGTCCTGGAGCCTCTGGCAGAAGGTGCCTGGTGAGACTCGGGGCCGACCACTGGGATTCTGGAGCCGAAGCTACAGAGGATCTGAAGCCAACTACACTCCCACCGAGAAGGAAATCCTGGCAGCTTATGAAGGAGTCCAGGCTGCCTCAGAAGTAATCGGCACTGAGGCACAACTCCTCCTGGCACCCCGACTACCGGTGCTGGGGTGGATGTTCAAAGGAAAGGTTCCCTCCACGCATCACGCCACCGACGCTACTTGGAGCAAATGGATTGCCCTCATCACGCAGCGCGCCCGAATTGGAAACCCAAGTCGCCCTGGGATCTTGGAAATAATTACAAACTGGCCAGAAGGTGAGACTTTTGGGTTATCTTCTGAAGAAGAAGAGGAGCAGGTGACACGTGCCGAAGAAGCCCCACCATATAACGAGCTACCAGAGAGTGAAAGACAATACGCCCTCTTCACTGATGGTTCCTGCCGAATTGTAGGCGCTAGCCGGAAATGGAAAGCCGCTGTATGGAGCCCCACACGACAAGTTGCACAGGCCACTGAAGGAGAAGGTGGATCGAGCCAATTTGCTGAGCTCAAAGCTGTCCAATTAGCTCTGGACATAGCTGAAAGAGAGAAGTGGCCAAAGCTCTACCTCTACACCGATTCATGGATGGTAGCCAATGCTCTGTGGGGTTGGCTGGAAAGGTGGAAGGCGGCAAACTGGCAGCGCAGAGGAAAACCAATCTGGGCTGCTGAAGAGTGGAAAGACATCGCCACTCGGGTAGAGAAGCTATCCGTGAAGGTCCGTCATGTAGATGCTCACATCCCCAAAAGCCGGGCTAATGAAGAACATCGTAACAACAAACAGGTAGATCAGGCTGCGAAAATAGAGGTGTCCCAGATAGACTTGGATTGGCAACATAAAGGAGAACTGTTCCTAGCTCGATGGGCCCATGATGCCTCAGGTCATCAGGGCAGAGATGCCACCTATAAGTGGGCACGAGACCGAGGGGTGGATCTAACCATGGACAGTATCTCCCAGGTTATCCATGACTGTGAGACATGCGCTGCGATCAAGCAGGCCAAGCGGGTGAAGCCTCTGTGGTATGGCGGGCGATGGTCCAAATACAAGTATGGGGAGGCCTGGCAGATTGATTACATCACACTGCCTCAAACCTGCCAAGGCAAGCGCTATGTGCTCACAATGGTAGAAGCCACCACTGGATGGCTGGAGACCTACCCTGTGCCTCATGCTACTGCCCGGAACACCATCCTGGGCCTGGAAAAGCAAGTCCTTTGGAGGCATGGCACCCCTGAGAGAATCGAGTCTGACAATGGGACTCATTTCAAGAACAGCCTTATAAACACCTGGGCTAGAGAACATGGCATAGAGTGGGTGTACCACATCCCTTACCATGCACCAGCAGCTGGGAAGGTTGAGCGGTGTAATGGACTGCTTAAAACCACCTTGAAGGCACTGGGTGGGGGGACTTTCAAAAACTTGGAGATGCATTTAGCAAGAGCCACCTGGTTAGTTAACACTCGAGGTTCCACCAGCCGAGCAGGCCCTGCCCAATCCGAACCCCTACAAACAACAGATGGAGATAAGGTTCCAGTGGTGCACATGAGAGGTATGCTTGGAAAAACTGTTTGGGTAAAGTCTGCCTTGAGCAAAGACAAACCCATCCGTGGGGTTGTTTTTGCTCAGGGACCAGGTTGCACCTGGTGGGTGATGCAAAAGGATGGAGAGACCCGATGCTTACCTCAAGAGGACCTTGTTTTAGGGTGAACTACCCATGGCTCTGCACTTGTATCAATATCAGCATGTATATTTGTATATAATTTGGGTAATGCATAGATTTATATGGTTAAAAAAAAGTTAAGTTTCATGTAACATGTTAGTATGGGAAAAAATTCGGGGTGGATAATGTTGGGGTTTTAGTTTAGTCTTAGGTTTTCCTGTTAAAGGAATTTTCTCCCATATGCATGTTGCTAGGGGACAAATAGCTGTACTTAAGAAAGACAAAAAGGGGAGTGGGGCGGGCCTGGCTACTCCTTTGTCTACACCTGGGTGTGGGGACAGTTCGCTCTGAGCGTCCGGAGAGAGAAGCTGCAGAGAAAGGAGCTGCTGCTGCTTTCTTTTTGGCCGTTCTTTCTTCCTGCTGGAAGCAACGCCGGGACCCCAAAAGCCGCTTTTCCCTGCCCTGCTGGAGACCGAGCTGTGGCTGTCCTGCTCCGTTGCTGCTTCGAGCTTTCGCTACGCTGTAGCCCTGCTCACCCTGCCTGCCTGGGCCTCCGTGGTTTTTTCCCATCTGGATACATCTCGTCTGCCACCCGGGATTTGCGTTCGTCCCTGCCATTCCAGCCTGCTGTTCCTGAGAGTCCGGGATCGGCTGCCCAGGGGTTTGTGAAGCCTTTGTTCCATCCTTCCCGGGATCCCAGGGCACCAGAGCCGCGGGTTTCCCGAGCTCGCTCCGGAGCGCCCCCTGCAGCCGCGGGGGAACCATCGCACCTGCCCTGCTCACCGGGAGCCGCCAGCGCCCCTGCCGGCTGCGAGCGGAACTGCACCCGAGGGGAAAGGGCCCGACAGCCGAGAAGGCTGGGACTGGGTTTGTGATTGCTGTTACTGCCATAGTTGTTGTTGTTTTGTTTGACTGGTTATATACATATATATATATAGTAAAGAACTGTTATTCCTATTTCCCACATCTTCGCCTAAAGGCTCTTGATTTCAAAATATAATAACTTGGAGGGAAAAGGGGTTATATCTGCCACTTCAAGGGGGGCCTCTGCCTTCCTTAGCAGACACCTGTCTTTCAAAACCGAGACAATGCATTAACATAATTTTTATGCATATCTTTGGTTAATGAAACTTGCTACTTCTAAGCATTCCTATTTACAGTATCATAGTTGCAAACATTTTTAATGAAATCTACTGATTGTAAAATCTATTTTGTGATGCCCAGTTCTCTGTGTATTGTGTATTAATGGATAATGAACTTTATAATGTATTTCACTGTGGAAGTCATTCATGAGAAGCCTGGCAGGAAAATAACTCCTCAACAAACACCAGTTATCCCAACCATCTCACAGTTCTATTCAGAGTTTCTCCCATCAGGAAAAATATTTGTCCCCATCTTCTTAGAAAGGTCCTGCTGCCCTAAGCCCTGCATAAATTTCAGGGAGCACCTCCTGTCCCCCATGCTGCGAAAAGCCCACTTCCGTTGCTGCCATGTCCCTGCTCACTAACTCCTGGCTCCTTCCACAGTCACATTTTTGATGACAGACCTGAGGCAAAAGTCAGAGAGAGTGAAGGAAAACCCTTCCACCTGGAGGGCTAGATCCACATTATCTAGATTTTTTTTACATCAGAACTTAAATAATTTATGTTTTCAATATTTTGTAACTTCAGCAGTGAGAGGCAGTGTTGGGAACCAGCCCCCTCTGCTTCACCCCTTGTTTGCAGGGGTCACAGCAGACATTGCTGAGCTGTCAGTGTAAATTACAGCCGGCAGCACGTCAGTGCAGAATGCTCAAATGCGTGTGCAACTTCGAATACATAAATAATCCCACTGACTTTACTGAAGCACCAGAAAACATTCACCTAGTACTATTTCGTAACTTCTCAGGAGTATTTGAGAAGCAGCACTTTGATCTTTATTAGCTGTCAAGTCCATGATGAGGCATAGTACGTTCCTCAGTGGGCTGTGGAGACAGGCCTGGAAGCAGCTATGTCCTTCTGGAGTTTTATCTGAACATTTACAAGCCACAACAGACTTACAGCATTTCCCTTAAGTGTGTATTATTGCAGCTTTTTGGGAACAAGAACAATCCTAATGCTCTGTGCTGGCTGATGATCAAGGGCTGAGGAGCTCCTATCGAGGCTGTCCACCCTGGTATGCAAAGGGGCCTGGAACGGGTTTACATGCACACCCAGGAACCAGGAGATGTGTCCCACCTTTTTCCTTCCAGACAGAAGAAATGTGTTTGCATAAAGCATTTTGAGCAGAAATTCACACAGTGCAAATCTCTTCACAGCTGACAGTCCCCCTGCATGACCTGGAGCAAGGCATGGTTCCAACCACCATGCAGGCACAGAGATATGGGATTTACCCTAAGTGACACTCACAAACCTTTTCCTGACTAGAAGGCAGCGCCAGGAGTTTTTCTCCTTTTGACTAAGAATGCCAGCAATTTCAGCTTGACACAGAGCTGGCCTGGCTGATGGTCTAACATATAAATCATGGGTCAGAGATAAGATAAACACATACCGGTGTAGTCCTCGTAGCACTCACAAGTGTAGCCCCCCTCTCGGCTTCGACACAGCCCATTGCCCCCGCAAGGGTTGGAGTAGCACAGATCAATTTCCGTCTCACAGTAGTCCCCCGTGAAGCCCGGGGGGCATCGGCACCGCAGCCCGTTGATGGGGTGGATGGGGCGGAACAGGACGGTGTTGGAGCTGATGAATGGGGCCGAGCTGTCAAACTTCAGCACAGAGACACACTTCATGTAATTCTCACAGGGCTCACGCAAGCAGATGTTGTCGTCGAAGGGCAGCACCCTCTGCGTCGAAATCATGGTCAGCAGCGTCCTGTTGAGGTAGATCTGCTCCTGCAGGTCCTCAGAAGGGAAGAACTTGTTTCGAATGCCACCAGGGAGCAAGGCTGAGAAGGTCACGTTCAGGATATTGGAGCTGACATCCGTGTCATTTTGGATGTTGAAAACAAAGATGCCATCCTTGGCAGTGGAGAGCACAGTTGCCACCCCCTCCACAAACAGGGACAGGAGGGGAGAAAGGAACCTCTCCTGGGACATGTTCTCCAGCCGCACTGTGATGCTGTTGGTGAGCATGTCGTCCGTGATGATGGTGACACGCAGGGTGCAGACCGCAGTGACACTGTGAACACCATCTGAAGGGAAGAGAGAAAGACAACAGCAATGTCAGAGAGCAGGCTTCAACCTATGGACAGGGAGGCTCCCACAGTCTCCTGAAAATAAAACAGACCTGCAGGGCAGTCAGTTCACGGCACCAGGATGAGACAGGGAAGTGTACCCATCTTCTGCAGTGACTACCCATGCCTTTTCTCAGGAAAACAAAATAAAATTTCTTAAGAATTGTAACTCAAAAGTACTCGAGACATCTCAAGGAGGCCAGAACACCTGGCAAAGATCCTAGGCAAACAACTAGCAAGGGTTAGTGTGGAAACAGTCTGAGGGCCCTATGATGGCCAAGGGGGAGCCAAGAGGAAGGGGACTCTCATGACAGTGACTGCTAGTCTACAACACGTGCTGGGAAGCTGTTGCTTTTCACAGCACAACACCAAAATTATCTTCTTCAGGTGTGGTCTCAGGATTTAGGAGCCAGAACTCTGCACAGACACAGAATTGTGACCAGACCTTCAGATACAAGTCATCTAAGAAAGCAAGTCCTCACATTTGAATGTCGGAACTTCTTCATTTCTCACATGTAACTTCTTAAAATATTTTATGAACATTAGAAAAAAAACTTAAATAAAATATGCCTGCAGTGAAAAGCAGACATTAAAAAAATCTCCCATTTTATCCTTCCTTTAAGGCATTTCTGATACTGCTGTGGTTGTTCTGCAATAAAACCCGTAATTATAAAAATATAGCACTAATACCTGACACTGGACGGAGAGATGCCACTGTAAAATTTCAGTACACCCTGAGGCTTACAGTAATGCTGTGAATGTACAAACTCTACATTATTCTGTCATTATGGAAAATAATTATGACACAGTGAGTGCTAAATTTAATCCAACTTCGATGCAAGTGTGGAATGGGAAGTTGCATCATCACTGAAATCAAATCACCTACTTTAAATCTGTCTCCTCACTAACATTAGGGACTCATTACAATACAGATCATATTACAGAAAATGTGGTTAGTATTAGAGCAGCATCTAGAAATCCCAGACAAGATCAAGAGTGGCTTCTGATAGGAAATGTTCCTTCTGAAAGATGTCATAGTGTAAATAAACAACCATAAATGGGCATGAGTTAACCTCATGAGAGAGATTAATTGGTCAGAGTGGCCAGTATCAGGCCCAGAGTGGGGTTAAGAACCAAGCCCAATTCCCCTAGGCCACAGCTCAGTGGTCACAGTCTTGGTCTGAAGCATCCCAGCAACAATCATTACACAAGTAACCTGCTATTAGCCTGATTTCAATTAAAGGTATGTGCAGAAATGGATTTTGAATCACATCAATGTAAAATTGCATCAGGAACTGCATTTGAATCAATCTTAACTCAGAGTGAGATCAAAATTCTAACAGCATAGAGTACTAAATGTCATTTTGCTAAGGTTTGTTATCTCGAAGTGTAACTTTATGGTCATGCAGAAATAGAACAGTAAAAATAATTCTGATTTCTTTCCTACTCACTTCACCACTTCATCTCAAGTAAGGTTTTGTTTTAAAAAGAAATGTATTGTTGAAAGATTTTTTTCTCCAGTATTATAGCAGCAATATAGTAAATTACAGCAGCATAATTAACAAAATGGCTTTTGACTCCCTCCTCTTATCAGGTTGCCTGTAAAAGTTCAGTTGTTGACTCTTTTCCCCACTGAAGCAGCTTTTATGCAATTAGAAAAATCTCTTCTTCTGTGTGCTGTTTAACTACTGCCAGGCTAAAACTAGTCAGCCAGGAGGGGTCATTGTCTGGGGTGATCTGTTTGACTTCTCCTAGGTAACAAGTGACAAGGCAAGAGGAAATGGACTCAGGTTGCTCCGGGGAGGCTTAGATTGGGTATGAGGAAAAATGTCTTCACCAGATGGGTGGTCAGGCATTGGAACAGGCAGCCCAGGGAAGTGGTGGAGTCACCGTTCCTGGAGATATTTAAAACATGTGTAGATGTGGCCCTTAGGGACATGGTTAAATGGTGGGCTTGGCAATGCCAGGTTAATGACTGGACTTGATGATCTTACAGGTCTTCTCCAAACTCAACAATTCTATGATTCTATGTGTCCATCACAGAAGTTCACATACCAGCTTTCATATTCTCCCAGGTTTGCAAAAATCTTGATCTTCTCTCCCTCAGACTCATTCCAGAAATGTGTAGTCTCAGCTTCCATCAAGACCCAAAGCAACCTTTACAAATGATTGGTAGCCAAAATCTTCATTGCAAACTCCTCCTACACGGTCTGTGGATTTCTGGCCAATAGACAGTACGGGACACCAGTATTGTCATAAATGACATCCTCAGACTAGTTTACCCATGTCTATGAACTGCACAGCTCATTCCCCTAAAAGGCCAGAACAAACTATTCACTTTTTTTCATAAAGCAATTGACATTTGCCTGGTTTGTCCCATAGGGTGCCTGAACTATCTTGCTATTTGTTGCACAATATGCTACAGAAGTTCTCTCATACCAGCCAGAATGCTGGACAATGGGTCCTTTTTTAAAGAAAACACTATGATCTATAGCCCATGGTGTGTATAGTAAGAAGACAAAATACGATCCACCGTCTGACAATGCATTAGAGTCTACAAACTGTCATAATCAATATCAACTGTCACAATACGCAAGAGCTTCCCAGCATTCACAACAGCTATTCTGACACAGTTAATAAATCACTGGAAAAAGCCTGGTGTCAGATACCACACAGCCTCCTTGTTCCATGGGCAGCACAAAAGAAAACTGGGCACAGACGTATAGCTGCAAAATGAAGTTGTGTTTTAAAAGCCAACTCAGCTTTGTGCAACCCTGTTGCAGAGCATTAAAATAAAAAGAGAGTAAAAAAGGAGCAGAGCATGTGTACTATAGGCAACAAAAGAATGGCACAGCTATAGAGCTGGCTGGACAAGCGCCTCTTTCATATCACCAGTGAGGCTGAGAGCAGCATCACAGGATCTGATCATCTATTCATTCAGAAACTCAAGGAAAGTTGAAACAATCTGTGGTTTTATGAGACCAAATTAGTATCTATTCTACTTTCAATAGACAACTTTCGCTTTGAGGGCTGGAACAAGTGCAATAAAGAAAGCGGAAATCTTGTCTTTTTTGGGAAATGAATTAAGCCTTAAATACCCAGTAATGTATGTGCTTTGAGATTTACAAGTGAAGCACTCCATGAATGTTTAAAATGTTTACTGCCAGGAATGTCAGAAAATTGTCATTAGGAAGTAGTATTTTATGGGGTGGCAATACTTGACGGCCTTCAGTGTTTGAGATGCCCACCATATCCAGCTTCCAATCTGCTAAAAAGGCTCAAACAATCTGAGTTTCCAAAGGTCTTACAATACAGCTATAAGAAGTCCCTATCATGTTATGGCAGGTGCAAGATGGTTTCAGTCAGGGGTGTGAAACAACCTTCAAGTTGCTACACTGGAAAATTCTGGCTGCACTTTACTCTTTGGAGCAGACCTTGGCACAGATGAGTGCACACACATTCCCCAGGCTTAGCTGTCACCAGTTCTCACAGCCATCATGTGGGGGCTTCAGCAAACCGGCTGGATGCAGGAGTCTTCCTGAAGGAGCTCTAAACACTCAGATCATGCTGGCAGATGGGATGTGCAGGCATCCTGCTAAGAGTGATTTGAGCAGACAGTCTGGATCTTAGCAGCCCAAGTCACCTGGATAGCCTGAGGAAAGGGAAACACAGGACAGACCAAGGAAAAAAAAAGGATTCAACCAATCCCTTTGTTGGCTTGGCTCCTAAAACCCTGTACCAATGGCTTTTGCCACTTTGTCCTCGAGTTTCTCTTCCATAAAATAGGGATAATAGCACTTAACATGCACACTGTGAAATAGTGGGTACAGATGATGAAATGCTGAGACACTGGGGTGACAAAAGCAACACAAATGTCCTTAAGAAATCATTAAAGGTTTTTTTAAAAGCTGTTGCAGCCAAGTTTATCAAAAACAAGGTGGAAAGATTAAATAAGGCCCCTAATGTCTCACAGACCAGTGAATGAACAAAGGGAATTCTGAACAGCCCAGTGGCTTCACCAAAAATGTGTTCATTAAAAATGTGGTACCTGCACACTGAATTTTTATCCTGGCAATATTATTTTATATACAATTTCCACAAAAGGGCTCACCAGAAGGTGGAAATCAAAGCAGACTGTTGTCTTTTGAGTCATTGTCATTGCTGAAGAGGATGCTTAAAACTAGAATTACTCATCTTCATCCTTCATCAAATTAATGAAAAGATCTAATAGCTAACACATACCCTCATGCATTACAAAGAAAAGAGAAGAAAGGCTGACGAAAGCTTGATGCATTCTAAAATATATTAATAACTAGAAAATCAACTAAATAGGCATTGTTTCATTATTATTTTTACTTGACAGCAAATCTTATCAAATCTGATACTTTAATCTCAGCTTTCTATCTTCTGGCAGTACATAAACCAAAGAATTTTATTATGTAGAAATGTAAACACAGCAAAGTTTAACTGAAATGCATATTTGACAATGGCAGCACCTGGCCAGAAAGGTTCTTTTGGGTTTTTTTTTAAGTTCGCAGAAATAAAATAATGAACACTTTTTTTAGCTTATTACATACAGAAGTCTTAGTACCAATTTTGAAAGCTACATATTTTATACAAACACTTCAGCATTGGAGATTTCTTCCACAGATATACCAACCCAAATCCATTCTAACTTTGCTTTATAACACATCTGGAAACAGCAGAAGTCAGTCTTTATGACAGCCATGCAAAATCCCAGGCTAGCAATCCATAGGTTCAAATAACCTCTTGCTCTTCCCAACTCATAAGAAGCAGCCATGGCCATGGGTAGCAGCCACTGCTTGGTAACAGGCCTTGGAATGATCAAAGCTCCATCCCCATTGTTTCCAGCCATGCCTTTACACATGGGAGTTAATATATACCTAGTCCAGCACTAAGCCTGGAATTACTGATGAGGATGCTGTGCTTTTAGCATCCTCTCCACTGCCTGGGCAGCAGCAGCATATCAGTAGCACCAGGTCACAGAAATGAATACTGCAGGCAATGCTTGGCTGTCTGAGCAGGGCTGGCACCCAAACCACAATTCCCATTGAGCAAACAGCAGTAAAAAATCAGCAGGTGTCAATAAAAGTGAGGCAGAGTACACAGTCCTGCACTGAGCTTTAGTTTGCCTCAGAGAATCTGCCAGCATTGCAGGTCTGAGCCCTTTCCTTGCATTGTGCTTCTACCACCACAGAAGCAGATGCATAAAATTTCAGTGTGTTAATATTGTCCCTTCCAAACCACTCCTTAAAATATCTTCTGTGTTATGGAAAAGTTCAGGAGCTTATAATGCAAAGAAAATATCCCGAAAGAAAATAAACTGCACAGAAAATGGCAGGTGGAAACTTAAGTAAGAGTCCTTGCTGAAACAGCAGGAAAACACTACCGGAAAGGAAAAGGAAAATGGGCATAATTGTGAATTTACAGATACCCATCTCAGGGTTTTCCCAGTTAGCAAGCAGCCTCACTGAGGAAGTGTTTCAGGATAGAAAGTATGTATGTGACCCCAGTTTCAGTGTCCCCTCGGGGCACCTTGGAAAAGGAAGCAGGGGCTGGTTTGGTCTTAGCTTTCCAAAAGACAAAAGCAATGTCCAGAGGCAAATGTCCTCTCTGTGTCCCTAAAGAGCCTCTGTTTTGTGGCAGGAACATGTCAAAGTGCAAAGGTCTCTTTTCCTGGAGGAAAGTGATCTTAAATGGTGCAGTAACAGAAAAGTAACATCCATGAGAAACACACTCCATCACTTGCTTTGTAAAAACATAAACATACTATGTATAATATCCTATTATTTCTTAGGCACTAATTAATCCTGTCAAAGCCTTCTGATTCTTCGGAATCTGAAACACTGCTGATGAGCAATCCTGCTGTTATGTCAAGTTGGATGTAACAACATGGAGATGACCGTCCTTGGCCACATGAAGCTTATGTTATTGATTTTGTCCCTTTGTTTCAGGCTGCCAGTCAGCCCCCCACATTTAGGAGCACTTACTGCCAACACAAGTTGTGGGCTTTGGAAACAATACATAAAAATAACTGTTATTCATACGCTGCCAAAGGTTCACACTGGAACCACTGCTCTGAAGAATGTCAAAGGCCAGGTCTGCTCCCAAGCCCATCACGCCAGGAAGGTTCCCATTGACTTCAGTGGGCTTCACTCCCTGCCAAAATTAGGCCTAGAGTCATTACCAGCACACTCACACAGAGCTTCACTCCCGACCCTGCAGCCCCAAACAAGAACAGTCTGCCCAGGAAATGGCTCGGGGTTGAAAAATCAGGATGGCAAGAGCAGAAAGCAAAACATGAAGGATGAGCAGGGTAAACATGTAGACACTAGAAACATGCTGCATGGACTGCACCTCCTGAGTTGTAAAGGTGGTAAGGGCTTTCCTAAAATCAGGCGTCTGAATCCATACCTCAACATCTCTCAAATTCCAGAACGGCTGCATTGGCAGATGCTCAGTTTTGAAAACATTAGCCAATGTTGCCCAGCATTATTTGGAGGAAAGAGGGTTTGGAACACCCACAGGAACAGGGAAGACAAAGACGTGTTACCTGGTGTCATGGGGGTATTTTAGATTACAGGGTGAGGCAGCTGAGGCACATGGTGTACGGAAGTACCTTGGCATACCCAGTCCTGACTGAGACATGTCTTTCAGGGAAAAGAAGGTATCTGGGATTAACAACAGCAAGGCTGGCAGACCAATGGAAGACAAGCAATAGTCCACACTGGCAGAGTGAGTGCCAGAGTGTGACTGTGCAAGTGACCAG
The DNA here is from genome assembly GCF_020740725.1 of Corvus hawaiiensis. Classification (NCBI taxonomy): domain Eukaryota; kingdom Metazoa; phylum Chordata; class Aves; order Passeriformes; family Corvidae; genus Corvus; species Corvus hawaiiensis. The sequence goes on along the minus strand of NC_063216.1, from coordinate 64,653,497 downwards.
CTCTCCTTAAACCAGCAGTAACCACACTGCCTCCAGCACTCTCCTGCTGCCACTGCAGCAACTCAGAGCACCCAGGGGTCTGCCCCAGGCCATGGGGTATGTACCTGGGTCATGGCTATGCCAGCCTGTGCCTTGTCACTGCACTGCCCCATGGCAGCATTAGCCACATCCCCACTTCTGAAATGATGTCAGGGTCATTGCAAGCAACAGATCCCAACAAGTCTGTTCAGACACTTCCAGGCAAAGCCACTTCTTCTGCTCATGAGCTGCAGGCACTCTTAATTTCAAGTCAAACCTTAATGTACTTCGTTTTGCAAAGATGAATATCTGGAACACCTGGGAAAGTGGGCAGTGGGACTTGGGGCTCTCAACCCACAGTTCCCTTGGCACCAGCCATAGCACTACCAGCTAAATCAAGCAGCTAAAAATACCCAAATTGTGGGAGGATAAATTGCACATAAAGCAACTGTGAATTCCCAATGTGCATAAGAGAAAAAAACAAACCAATTTTGGCATCATTATCTTTAATGTAGCCTGTGCTGTTCAGGATTATTTACTTTGCACACAATACTAAAAAGAAAAAGAGCATGTTTCAGTCTGCAGCTCGAACAGGGGATTAAGGACAAATTGATGCCAACTGGATTGCTCAACATTGTACAAGATTGCTTTTCTGAAACCAGCACCTGCAAGCTGAGAATTTTGAAATGTTAATTGGGTTGAAAACACTAGTCTGGGGAAACATTTCCGGAGGGTAGGAGGTACAGCAAGTTGGATCTGCCGGCAGGAATAAGCAGTCTTGAATTCTAACTGCAGTGAGGCTGAAGATACACCTAATTTCCTTGAACACCCTCCCACAGAATCACTTCTTGCTCTTCAGGTACCTGGTGCTCATGGGCTACAGCTGCTGTAGGGGATGAGATGCAGGCAGGGATGCAGGAGCAACAAGCTGAACAAGGAAACAAGTCTCTGTCCTGAACAGAAAGCACAAGTAGAAGGGATGCGGTTACTTAGAAGTATGATATGTGGGAAGATAGCATGAGTACACTAACAACCAGCACCTTACAGACTATTTAACTGATGAGGAGACTTTCCTTCTAGCTAAAATGCAAAGCCATTTTCCTTCTGGGCTCTGCACATTTCCCTGTACCTCAGCTGGTTTTCCTTGTTAGCAAGGACTGGCCAGACTCCCCTGCCCAGCTGTGCATGGTATCGGGGCCAGCTCCCCACCTGCCTTCCCAGTAGCGCATCCTGTCCCGCTCTGGGCCATTCCAGCCCCTGGTGGGGTGCAGAGCCCAGGAGCCCTGCCCCGCTCTCAGCCATGCCAGCCCCTGGTGGGGTGCACAGCCCAGGAGCCCACCTCACTGCTGCTCCACAGCCAGCTGTGAGCCACAATGCAGGTTCCAAACTCCAGCTAAAGACAAGGATTTCCATTTAATGCTAATGTCCATGGAAACCGTGCATCTTACAGCACTCATCTGACCTGTTCAGCTGAAAAACCCCACTCAGATGGCTACACCAGATAGATTCATAGACTGACTTGCTGAGGGCTCCAGCACCTCCCATAAAGCTTGATCTTGTTTCATATATAATCAAAACTATTGCCTAATTACTGCAATAATTTTCTCTGAACTTTAAAGGGAGAAGGGTTTAATATAATTTACATTTTAATTCTAATTAAAAGCAGAGCTAAATGTTGTTAGCCAAAGGATAGTTTCCCAGCAGACTCGCATGGCTTGCAGCCACATCTCGCAGTGCGCCGCAGTGGTGGCCGCAGTGGCTTGGGTGGGGCACTGCTGGGCAGGCAGAGATGCCAGCCAGCATTGGGGTATACGAAGCCCAGGCACGGGGAGCACAGCTGTCCACTCACCCACAGCCAAAGGGCTCTTCATGGGCCTCTCTACCTGCCCAGCTGTAACCAGTGGTACACAGGAGTCGAAGATCCATGAAAGCACTGGACAAACTGAACAGCAGTCACGGGATGCCCCAGCGTTAAATCTCCATTCAGGGCATGGTCTTCAAGTAAATGATACGTTTTGTACAGAGGAGATAAGAGCAGCATGTTTACCCCGAGGTGCTTTTACGTCACTTACCCACTTCAAAACGGAGAGCCCCTGTGTGGGGTGCCTGGCTGGGCTGCTGTGGGGACAACCCATGGGTCGCCATAAAAGCCTCCATTCTCTTCACCGCTACGCATCCCCTGCAAACATTTTTATTCACTGTCTCTGATTAAAGTAAGAACTTTCCCAGGCAAGCCGGAGCTCTACTCAAATCTCTCTCTTTGCAGTTTCAAAGCGAAGATGAAAACTGTTTTGGGGATGGCAAGGGTGAGGTGGGAAGAATTGGGGTGGGGGCCTAGAAGTCTCAAAACTGGGAGCAGTGATAAGGAAACAGCTTCTCTGCCTCACTGTTTGCACCTGTACTGCATATTAGCCACCTCAAAGGCATCCTTTCAAAACAGCATCAGCAAAAGGAAATCCATCAGGTTTATTTTTCTAAATGTCTCCATATTCCCATGTTCCTTTTGCCTGGAAATATGCTCTGCTCCTTGCTGTGACCCACAGTGAAATCACGGGGACACTTCCTGCTGGATGGGGTTCAGGTTTGCTATCTAGAGTGGAAAGAAAAGGAGGGAACAATGAAAGAAAGACAACATTGATGTTTTTCTGATGTCATTGCTGTTTACAGACAAGCTTTCAAAACAGTTACGTATCAACGGAAAGTTACTGATTTATGGGGTGATGCAGACTTGCCCAGCTCTCTGAAGCAGAAAAACCACCAGAAAAATTCAGCTGTGGTAGCTCAATAGGTTGCTGACTCTGCTCATTTGCTGTGGAGACCCACCTTGGGAAAATAAGAGGGTTCTTAGGCATACAGGCACTTCTATTTTTTGGTTTTCTGTGGTTTCTGTCATCCTAAGACATTTGCAAATTAATACAAGGTAAAAACAGAAGGCTATCTCTCTGGGACAGGCCAAGCAGTAATGGCTACATGTCAGCTTCCACATGCACCGGGCACAGGAAAAGTTGGTTCAGCTACTCCTTCTGCCCCAGAAGACTCAAACAGACTCCAACACGAGGGACTCACATAAACAAGGTAACACTCTCAGGCTGCTTTGGTTCCCAAATTTTTTGATGGGAGCAGTGATGGGGGCATGGATGTCCCACCTGTAGCACACATGTCTGAAAGAAAAGGTTTAAGATCCTTTATAACTCTATCTTTTCTCCCTTCCTCTCTCAAGCTCAATTAATGTTCAAAGATTTTTAATAAGAAGTAGATTAAATTCAAGAGAAGAGATGGGGTCCATCACGGTCCATCCACTGGGATCTGACAAAAAATACACCCATCTCTCACAGTCTAAAAAATTTAGACTTTCAACTAGCTTAATTCCATTAAAAATCCCCAGAATGAAAATCTTATCTTCAATAAAATATCACATTTTCCTTCATTTTTGGTTTCAAAGGGAAGAGGTTTTCTTTTTTCTTACTAGATTTTCAGCTGACCAGTTTAGCTGGTCTTTTCTCTTAACTGAGGTCTGCTGACTTAAGCAGAGTAAAAAGCAAATAAACAAATCAGAAACTTGAGGAAATAAATTTAAGCAAATAAGAAATGTAAATTTAAAAAAAAAATTCCTTGCATCATGTGATTAAAGAAGTAAGAACAGAAAGACAAAATAAACAGACAAAACCACCTTTACCAAACTTCTGTAGTTTTGCGAAAGGGTCACGAGGCACTGGGAGTATTTATAGGAAAAATGCTGTGTACTTTGTCGAGACTCTCTGTTGATAGGCGACCTACACAATCTTTTAAAAATGCAATGCAAAAACAACCCCCCCTTGATTAACTAACCACCTACACATCGCTGGCCACTGGCAATGAGATCATGGTGGGTTTGGCTGCATGGTCAACTGAGATTATTCTTGGATTCCTGCCGTTAAAACTAGAATGCTGGACATGAATCAAAAGGGACAAAGCACTTGCTTCCTGTTTCTATAATACTGAACCTGCAGTGGGTATTTTTCTCCCCAAAGCTTTTCCAAAGACAAAAGCAGCCTCCCAGACGAAATGAGGAGAATGCAAGAGCTTGACTCCTATCGCTGCACGTCATCTCAGGAAGCCGATGCAGAGAAAGGGCAGGTCAAGTTATGACAGATGAAAGTGGGTAACAGTGACTTGGAGCCACTGGTGAAACACAGAAACTACACTGATCTTCGAAGTGATACTGTAATCTCAAATGCCTATCTAAGGATTTCTATTCAGCTGAACTGTAGAAATGAAGTCATAACTACATGATTCACTTCTTCAAGAATCAGATAAGATTTTCTGCCAGACACTGTGTAAGACACAGATCTTGAGCAAAATGGGCATCTTGCATTCTAGGACTAATGTAGGACTATCCAACAAATTCCATAAGGAAAAGATTCTCATTAAAGGAATTTACTATAATGAATAAACAGAGAAAAAAATTGTGCTCTCAATACATCCTTGATCTTAGCACAGCATCAACAGGGCATCACCAAGAGGGTGCCAGGCTGGGCTCTGCCAAGCAGTCACATGTTTCTGGCCAAGGGCAGGATGATTGTGTCTTTCTCTGCTGGGTGATGGCTCTTTCCTTCCTATTCTGCCAAATTTGCAGACAATCCAGGCGAATTGTATTTAGTGAGATCAGAGTACTCAACAGCAAGCAGAGCCTTACTACAGGAGCATGCCAAGACCCAGTAAGCATATGCCCATCACAAAGCAGGGCAGAATGACTCCCTGTGACACCTGCATCATGCACAGCACAAAGTTTTACCAGTTCAGTCAGAATTTATTCACCTTTCCAGGCATCCCATTGAAATGAATGCTCCCACCAGATCACTGGACATCTTAACATCTGTAGCAAAGCCTTCTCTTTCAATCCAAGCAGAATTGTAGAAGAAAAGTAGAAGAGAACACACCCAGTGAAAGCTGGACATGCAATGACCTTAATGATGCCATGGAAGCAGCACATTTCAACTAGCATGGAATAAACTACCCATGGAAACAGTTTCATTGTACATTGAGTTTTCCCAGGGCTGTTTGTATGTTCTACAAAGCCTAATGAATTTATGTATCTCCTTCATTACAGTAACAGTAGATTCCTATTAATATCTTTAAAGGCATTATTTTTCATTGTTTTAGTTATGTTTTATGGAAAAATATAAAATACTGAGTGTATGTGAAATATACTAAAAAACTGTAACCATTAATGTTGAGCCTTAAAATGTAAATCACTCTGGTAAAACATGAAAATCTTTATTCTAGGAATCCTTACCCCTATAATCCCACAGATCTCAGCACAGCCTGAGCATTACAGGATGGCTGCACATGAAACCTTCAGCCCAAGCTCTGAGATTACTGTGGTACAACACCAAGAATGTGCAGCTTCCTGAGAAACCACTGAGTCACAAGGATGAAATTTCACCAAGCACAGAAGAGGTTCATCCTATCACCTTTCTATAAAACATGCCAAACCTGTGTCCTCCATTTCTAAGCATGCAATATGAGATAAATGTTATCCCTGAGAGAATATAAATACTAATTTTATTTTTTAAATATACTTTTAAAAATTTTGTAGTACACACTGTGAAAAGCAGCTGTCTGTAAATCAGGATTTTTCCATGCAAAGAGCTTATCTGAATTCCTGCAGGATGCTTCATACTGTGGAGTCACGTCCCAAGAGCTCAGACAACTGCTGAAGTTTAATTAGTAGAAAGCATTTGTGTTTCAGTGTCCAGAGCACACCTTTTCACCACCTGAGCTCTGAGACCATCTGGAAAGACAGTAGGTCAGTTCTTTGGACCATGCCCTCTTTAGCCCGGTTTGGATTTAGGCTGATATTTCTCTATTTGGCCAGTGCTGAGCATCTTCATGAAAGAGCTTCCTAAATGCTGAAAAAACACCCAGTTTTAACACCTGCAGTCACTGCACTGCATTAATAACCCTTGAAAACATCTGACATGGGAAGACTTGCTCCTTCTCTCCACAGGGCCTATCAGAAACACCCTTCTGCTTCCCAGCCTGCAGGAAACCTGCTGATCTGTGAGAGAGGCCCTAAGACAGCCAAATCCTACCCAAGGTGGTGCACAGCTGCAGGACCTTACAGCACTGGCTGCTCGAAGCACTAATCTCCTTGAATGTCTCAGAGGTGGGCTCATGTAAAAGGGAACTGGAGCTTCAGTATTTGCATGGAAAGAACCATTTCTCTCTGGACGTGACAGCTGGTGATGGGGAGAAAGGCAAAGCAGCTGTAACCCAGATCAGGAGGTTTATAGGGCTGCCAGTGGGCCAACGGCACAGGAAGCAGCAGCTCAATACAGGCCAATATTATTGGAAAGGACAGCAAAATTCACATGAACGTGTGCCAGGCAAGGGAGGGCTTCAGAACACTCCAGGTCAGAGGGGGCACAGGCAGGAGGCTGGGTAGGGACAGCGTGGTGACCAGCAGTGATACCCAGCTGTCACCCAACCCAAATGTGCAATTTGTCACATAGATGTCATTCCTCACGTCAGGAAACACAGAGCAAGATGCACATGGAAGTATCGTGACAGCTGGCTGCAATGTCTGGAGAAAGCATCAAGTGGAAAAACAACATTTCTGCCAGGAATCTTCCAAAACTGTAGAAGTTCTTGATCTCCAGCTCAGGCTGACTCCTGTGACTGCCAACAAGATGGGTGCAAGTGGATGCAGCTCTTCCTCCAGCACCCCCAGAAGAGCAGAGAATTGTCCCAGAGAAGCTGGCTTTTACTCCTCTATTTTTTTTTCTTTCAGTCTTCCCAGGAAAAACAAACTGCTGCGTTTGTAGCTACAAGGACATGGAGCTAGAAAAGGACAGCTCACATGGGCAGTCTACTCTGAGCAGCAATGCAGAAGCAAACCCCAACAGTGCATTTCGTGGGGGGAAACTGTTCATGGGCATGAAGCCCATGGGGTGAGGTGGGTTTGGCCAAGCTCAAGCTTTCATGAACTCTTAACTTCATTACAGCAAAATTTAAAAGTGTTTCCCCCTCTTCCCCTAAAAGAGAACAATCTTCTAATTAAGGATGGATGTAAATAAAAAAAAAAAGGGGGGCAAAAAAATTTTTTTTAAAAAAAGCAAAAAATGCATTAATATTTTAGGATAGATAGATGCATAATTAAAGGCAAAAAGAAAAAATGCACCAAAATTTCAAAGAAAGTTCAAGCTCAAAATAAGATATTCTAGCCCTGAAAAAATGACCAATTTGTCTTTGTGTCCTTTTTGGAGACCTGTTTGGCAAAGAGGACATTTCACAGTCTCCTCTTACAGAAATCCAACGCCACACTCTTGTTTCAGGACTGCTGCCGGCTCCGTGTTTAACGGATAAACCCTTTCACGTTTGTCTCTGAAAGAGGCTCTTGTGAACAGGAAGCTGTGCTGTGACACCAGGCTCCTGTGCTCTTTAAAACAGCTCCAGCTCTGTAAAATGACCTCTCTCAACTCGCTTTCTCAGTTGGCTCAAGATATATTCTGCGTGTTTCTCCAGCAGTAATCTGAGGCTTCAGAAAATGCTGTAACAGGTGGTCAGAGTTAAGTCAGCACCCAGAAAGAGGAAACATTTTAATATCACCTACCTAATGTACCTTTTTGTCTTTAGATCCACACCCATAATCAGAATTTAGGGGGTTTTTGTATAGGTCCAGGCACTACTCAAGGCCAATAGACACAATACTACAATTTCTTAAAATACAGCATAATTTAACATCTGCTGCATTTTACTGACTGAGTTGTCTGGAAAGCACAGGATGCTCTGGAGATCATGGAAGTACAGAGGGGTTCCTTAGGTCTCTGAGTGCATCTTGTACCTCTCTTTCACAACTGTTTTTATTTGCCAATCAAGTAATGATATTTCTGTAATTACTTTAAAGTACTGATCTCACTTGGTGCATGCTGTGCACTGCTGTGCAAGGCATGGGATTTGAATAATTATAATGTCCTCGAAAATACCAAACCAAAATCCCAAGACACCAGCAAAAGCTGAGAAATGTCAAAAGAAATAATGTAGCAACAACAAGGTCATACGAGCATGAAACAGAGTATTTCTCTATTACCACTCACCACTGTAAAATAAATTGGGTGCTTCCCTCTCTTCTTTCCAAGCCCAGAGTAACACACTCAGCAGCACTGAGCTCAAAACAGCCTCTACCCAAAAGAGCAAAGCAACCACTCTGCCCTGAAACACCCTTGGTGTACTGGAGTTATTTCAGGTTTGCACACAGGAGGCAGAATCTGGCCAAATCACTTTTAAAAGACTGAACTGCTTGAGATATTAAGACCTGAGAACCCACTTCTTAATACTCCATTGCTCTAATTTCTCTTCTTAAAGCATTTGCACCAGTAATCAGAGGTGATCACTGAGCTCCATCCTGCACCTTTAATTAAAGTCTGTTTCTGAAAGCCCTGTCTAGAGAGGCTAATCCCTCTCTACTCAGCTGCTAGACTTGCACAGCAGGGCAAAGAGGCAGACGCATGTTTGAGGAGGTGAACAGGTCCCAGTCTGGCATCCCAAAATGCCACAAAACATCTACTGATACTGAAGCCAGCTACTTCAAATGCAAATTGCCAACAGTCAGTAAAGAAGTGGGGCAGAGAAGCAAATGCAGGGGAAAACCATGAATGCAGATATGAAAATTAATCATTCAAGGGTAACTACATGTTAGTTTTTGTTTGGTATTACCAGTGTGGGCTTGGGTCCTGTCAGCCCTTGCCTGCAGCTGATGCTTCTGTTGGAGAAGATACAGAGATCTTGCAAAGAAAACTGTAGGGAGTCCTCCCTCAGAGCTCAAAGGAGATGGGAAAGAAAGGAGACCTGTCACACCAACAAAAGCAAATATAGTCCTCAAAGCAGTAGTGTGGTGGGTCATAGGATCCTCATGAGCTAAGGAATAACATCAGAGAGCTTCCATACTGCTGTAGGCATGGCATATCAAGATCTCCACATCATTACGCTCACTCTGCAGCCTTTACTTGTGATACATTGCCATTTACCCCCTGCTCTGTCAGCGCAGCAGGGTTCCATCTCCCAGCATCAGATTTACCCTACAATTCATCTCCTCTCAGTGTCTGCCCCTTTTTCTACCTCCCAGAGAGACCACAAAGTCCTCCTTCCTTTTCTCACTATAAACTTCTCTCTTCTGAAGCACGGATAGGAAACTGCCCTCCTGTGATGGCAGGTGACAGCAAGTGCAAGGGGCTGCAGCCACTGATGCCTTCTTCACATGTTAATGTGGATAAGGGAGGGTCCCAGCTGAAACATAAGTGCAAAGTACACAGCTGACTGGCCTTGCCCTTCCACCATCCCTCACCCCGAGTGAGCCTGACAAACTTCCGTCATCTCTTTTTTCAGCCCCAAGGGCTGCCTGTTCTGTGTTCACACACCTGGCTCTGGGTCTCAGCAGACTGCTAAAATACAAGAAGATAACAGAAACAAAGCAAAGGTATCTCTTGCAGAAAAGGATTTGTGGTCCTGGGACATATGTTTGTGGAGAATTTTCTGTGTAGGCTTAGAGAGTGCTCAGACTGACTGAGCTGCAGCTCCTGCAGAGACCAGTGCGTGGAGAGGGACACATGTAACCCAAAACTCTACAAACTCACAGTCAAGAAGCAAACATGAGCCAAAGTCTGGAGACAGAGAGATGACCTAAGTGACCCTGACTGGTATTTCATGGTGAAGAGCCAAAACCTGTAGTCTGTAATGAAGAGAATGGGATGTGATGTTACCTTCTGGGAGTTTAGGATGGGATTAATACAATAAACATATGGAGGGCAGATCAGCTCAGGAATACAGGGGAATTTTCTGAGTCAGTATTTTCAAGTGAAAACTAATGAGAAGGGCAGCAGGGAAGTCAGTGCTTAATGGGATCATATTAGAAATGTGAGACCAGAAAAGCCAAGAGGAAGCCCCCTCTGTTCTGCTCTGGTACCCACTGCAGGCCATCAGAGATTGCACAGCAGCCACGGGATGCAGGAGTGCCACAGAAATGAACCTGCAGTGGCAGGGCTCACGGGTGCTTTCTTCAATGAAAGGTTAGTAGAAAGATTAAATGGTCTTAAGCAAAGAGGGTGCTAACCTCCCTGTGTTCACAGCTGACAGTTCAGAAGAGCTTCAAGATAAGTGCAAAACACCAGAGGAGGCACTTGGCTCAGAGGTCTCATTACTGGCTCTAGCATATAGTCTAAAAGAAAATATAATTGTTTTTCTTAGTCCCTAAATATACATTCTCACTCCTCAACTGTACACCACCAAATACATTACAAGAAGCTAAGCCACCCATGGTACGCTGATGGCTGGTGTTTGCCTCCACTGCTGACAGCCCCCCAGTATGTAAACATCTTCCTAACACAGACATACCTCTCAGGTCTGTGTAATCTGGGTTTTCTGCAAGCCTAGGGCAATGCCTGAATATGTTACTCAGCAAAGTCAACTCTTTACTCCTTTTGATGGCTTAAAGAAACCCTGAAAAGTCAAAATACTAATGAAAAAAGTGAAATATAAGTGCTTGGTGACAGCTACATTGATATACACATGCACAAGGTTGAGGGTTTGGGAAAGAAGTCAGCTATGCAAAAATGTTAATGCGTGATACAATTTGCGACCTAGGCAACATCACCAAACAGAGAACAATGATTCTTGGACTAGCAGTGGAGGGAGAATGGAGGCAGAGGGGTGGGTGATGCAATGCTAGATGTTGCTAACAAAAACCCATACGACAATGAAGAAAATAAGGAGGTAAAACATTATGGGAGTGAATAAATGGGACAAACCCCAAAGCAGCTATTAGAAGAAGCCAAAGTTGGACACCAGGAACTGATCACAATACAATAAAAGCTTGCTTGGCTTTTCACACCTTGTAAAGAGGTAGGGAATTTTAACATACTATGCATTTCCACGCATGGTAACAAAAATATTTTCTGCTAGCAGAGCTATAGAACAGTTCTGCGATACAGAAACAGTAGAATCTAACTACAAGAAAAAAGACTTGAGAGGACTTAAGAATTAAAGGAGCAACTAGCTGGTAATGCAACATGTGGCAGTTTAATGCTACTAATGAACAAATACAGCAGTCAGCATAGTTAAAATTGATTTGCCAAATACAACAAGTAACTCTTTAGTTCTAGTAATGCTTCACGTGCAGGATTCAGACATGACAGAAGCCAAGTTAACCCAACATGAACTTCACTGGTTGCACTTTTCTTAACATAGACTAGTTACTGATAAAAATTATACACAATGAAAGTGGAATATCTTCAGTGTGTTTTTATTTGAATCACAGAAGTAACTTCCAGCCCACCTGGACCGGAGAGATGGTCACAGTGCTGAGTTCACAACTGCTGCCTGTGCCAATCTACCTGGGAGCACCACACTGACTAGCTCTTACCTCCTCTCCTTTAATTCCTCTCTCTCTCTCTCTCTCTCTCTCTCTCTCTCTCTCCCCCCTGCCGGCTGCAATGCAGCATGTGGGCTTGGCTGCCGGCACTTCATGAAGTCATCCGGAGAACGCACATTCACCGTTCCAAGCTGGGGCTCCTCGCTGAGGGCGGGTTTCCCAGCCAAGCCAGCTGCCTGCCCCGCAGCCAGGGCTGCTCATCCTCCGGCAGCTCCCCCCGCGCTGCTGGCCCCCCAAGTACCAGTTTGTTCAGCTCAATTAAACAGCCCCTTGTCAACGTGCCTTGGGAAAGGACAAGCTTTCCCTTCCAGTGAATGACAGAGAAGGAAGCTCCTGCATTTATTATGTGCAGGCTGGTTTCAGAAGGACATATGCCTCTATTTAGCCTGGTGACACCTTGACAGCCACGAAATGATGTCTGGGGATTTTACAAGCAGGAAATACTTGGTTTCTCTTCTTGATACTTTTGTTACAAAAAAGTTACTAAGTGGTTCATGTAAATGAACCCAGAAATACCAGAACTTCTGGTTAACCTATTGACATATTGATGAAAGTAATAATAGATGATTTTTTTAAAAGTGAATATTTACAGTACTTCTGAATCTTCCCTAAGGTCTCCTCTTGAGCCACCTAATAACACTTTCAGGTTTTAAGCTCCATTTAACCAATAAAAGGTATTTTAAAATTATTTTAAATCAAATCCCAGCCACCCAGAAGGCTCTATCCAACAGGTGCCTCGTGCTTGGCACTGCACCACGCTGTAACCCTCCTGCTGCAGCACGGCAGCTCTGTCCTCATCTATTGCTCTCAACCATGAGAAGCCTTCCATCCTCCCTCCACCTGACATGCTCAGGAGCCTGTTCCTCTTGACATTATTGCTCCAAAGGAAAAAAAATTACAAACATCAGCTTACTAGCTGGAAATGGTTTAAGTGTACTGCTCCTCCTTGCAGATCTGAGAGTGAGGAGCTAAAGGTGATGTGCATGAGAGTTCCTCTGGTAAGAGGCCAAGAAGTGACATGAACAAGATAATCAGGCCTTCAAACCAGACACGCACATCTGGGACAACTATCTCCAGCTTCATCTGACAAGAGAATAATCCTACTAACAGGAGTCTTTCACACCAGGCTAAGTGCCCTTGTAATAGAAAAATCTAAATGAGTTAAACTTAGCTTCTGTCTGTCTCTTACTGGTGTCTGAAACACTGACTCATAGTATGCAGGAAGGGACAGGATTTTGCTCCACAGGGTTTTCTCATGGATAAATTCAATTCCAGCTTGGTCACTCTGAGACCTTTTGCACTAAAACTCAAACTATACTAATTTTGGGTTGCAAAAAATGTGGCCTCTCAGACACAATTGTGGAAGTCCACATGAATCATCCAAAAAGCCAAGCCCTGCACACTGATCTCCAGCTTCCCATAACGAGGGAGAGCAGGCCTGTCCCCACACCATGCAGGGTAGGACTGCTCCCAACACCCTGTGTGGTGCAGGGTACCACACATGGTGAGGATACCACCAAGGGCACCACACCTCTTGCCCTGTGCCATGTCCAGCAATGGGAGCATCCAGCTGGGCCTCTCACCATGCTCCTGCATGGTGGACTCTGTGGGAGTGGTGAGCTGTCTGACACAACAGCACAAGTATATGAAACATCTGTCCCCAGCTCATATTGGCAGGGAAGGAGGAATCAGCCTCCAGAGCATAGATTGGGTCGGTCGGGAAATGTGCTAACTCCGAAAGAATGAGCAGCTTGGCTCCTGGAGGTTGATGTCAGCTGCTCCTGACTTCTCTTGCCTCAGGTGAGTTGATTCATGTGTTTTATAGACATGAAGTATGAAGTATGAAAGATTCTATTGTTCCTTGAAGATCCCCACAGGATGCAGCGTCCATTCCGTTTGGTTCTGGTTTTGCCTCCTTACCAATAGTACTGAACCACAACTTTGCAACCCAATACTGTCAGTTTTTGAGAAGATCAGGTCAAGGTCATTCCTTGACTGATCCTTTTTTTCCTTCTGAATCCAACTAACCACACCTCTGAGCACACAAGATCATGGACAAAAAACTGAACACAGACCAGGCTTTGCTTTCAACTCTCCCTGATCTGGTTCTCCTTGCCGCCCCGCCTTTGTTTTTTTCTCACCAGTCTGGTGTGGGTAATGAAGAAAGAATATGCATTTTGCCTCCAAGCAAGAGTTTTTTTAGTTCAGATCAGCTGCCTCTGACTGGAGTAAATGATTCTAGTACAAAAATGAGATGCAGTGCACAGTAAACTGAAATAAGAAAAACCTGATGGTAAATTTACTGACTGCTTCAAGGACAGACTCTACCCTGACCCTTTCTTGCCTGCAGCAGCTCTGGTGCTTGACATACTGCTGCTCTCCCACAAAGAGCAAGACCATACATGCACCTACAGCTGCTCCAGAGGTTGATTTGGGGCTGAGGCACACAAATATCTGTGCTGATGGAGACAGCCAGAGTCCTCCACACTGACCTAGTGAAGACGACAGCTCCACAGGAAGTCTGGCAGGACACTTTGTGCCTGGCTGGGACACCCCGCCAAGCCCACATGGCAGCTGAAATCACCAACATGCACTGCAGCCTTGCCGGAGGAAAGCCAGAATTTGGATGAAACACATTAATACCAGCCCAGTAATTAACAACCCACAGCTCTCAGTACAAGAAAATCAACTACTGTGCCATTTGAAGTGTAGCACATGTACACACATGAAAATACTCAAAGGGAGCTTCAAAAGATACACTGGGGAGAGAAAGAGGAGGAGGAGCTGGAGAGGCTGAGTGCTGCCCAGAATAGGAGCCTACAGCAGTTTTTGTCTCATTGCTTTTGCCAGTTGCCTTTCATAAACAATGTTTGGGAGAAAAAGCCTCCATAAATGTCAACAATTGCAGTTTATTAGATGGTCCATGACCTATTTGTAAACCAACTAAATTTCTTAATTATATTTGCCTTTAGATGGTAAGAACTACACAAAAAATTGGTAGCTTTTGTGAAGCTATAAGGGAGCAAATTACCAGCTTCCGGCACCTTCTTAACAGCTCAGCAACTTCTGGCACAAGCTCATTCAAGGAGGAGTATGGAAAAAAGAATACGTTTGTGAGAAAGAATGTCTATCATCTGTTATTGCTGTATTTCTCCAAAGCAGAGCAAACAGCCAAGCTCAGGTAGAGCTCAGACACACAGAGCATGCCTTCCGAGGGCACTGAAGAGGGATAAAATTCAGCTGGTTGACTTGTATAGACTAGCATTTAGAAGGTTTTAGCAATATTTTAAAACATGCTGGGAGAAGCACATCAATCTGTCTCCACTAGACTAATGCTGGTTAGCTCAGGGGTCTGCAGCCTTTCAAGGCTTGGCACCCAGGGGAGTTCTTCCTCCTCGCATCAGAGACTACCTTTGCCAAGAGAAACCAAGCAAGTTCTTGGTGAAGCTGCTTCTGCAAGGGGTGACATGCTGCAGACCCAGTGGTCAATAATATCACTGGGCAAGCCAGTGGCACCCTGCTCCTGATAAACTCTATTGATCATTAGCCTATGTCTCTTATTCCTCATTTTATTCAGTGCAGTCTTTGTTTTACAGGACACAGAGAATTAGCACTGAAAGACTTCTTAAAAGCAAAATTATTTAACTAAAAACTAAAAAATATTAATGACCTGACCTTCTGGCCCCAAATTAAAGTTTACATTACAAATTAAAGAATAATAAGACAAGCAAAATAATACCTTCATAGAACATAGCAATTAAGGAATTTAAACAATAGAAAGATGCACCGGACATATTTCAACTGAAGACGGGAACAGCAATGTAACACCCTTTCCTGTATAAAGGTCATTTCATTTGCCACCCCAGCTTATTTGGCTGATCATCATAATTCTACCCTTTATTACAACATGTAGAAAAGGATTTAAAAAGAGAACACACTTGTGGAGTTTTCATCTAGTCTGCAGTATGCAGTTAATTACTATTTGGAGTTTCACTGCATTCCTCCATTGCCACTCACTCCCTGCCTCCAACACTCCCTGCCTGGGCTGCTCAGCTCCTTTACTCCAGCACTAAACTTGGCTAACATGTCCCATGTCCAAGTGTCCCCAGGCAGAGCATGGGGCCACGGCAGCAGCAGCTCCCACTCCACTGCCCTTCCATCCCCTGCCCTGTGCCATGCCAAATGCTGCCCACCCACAGGCTCCTGAGCACCACCTCCACTAACACCTCCTGGAGCCCCCACTGGGAAAGGTTCACAAAAGCAATGCCTGTGCTTTTTGGGCCACCAGACTGAGCACCTAAACACCACCTGAACAGCACATGTTAAATTGAAAACACTATACAGCAACCAAAGTGCACCAAAGGGTCTCTGTGCTTGTTTGGAGATCACTGTTTCAGAAACAGAAGTTTGAGAGACTTCAAACAGCCACATGTTCTGCAACCGAAGCCTCCACAGAAGATCTTTCTCAGTGCAAGGAAGACAACTAAGTAATCCTCTATTCTGCATGGAGACAGAGAGAAAAATACTCCTTTCTGGGATTTTTGTTTGGTGTGGAGGAGACCTGCAACTGTAGCTGAGGTAGGGCTCTGATACTCTATTTGCTGAGATCTGAGATACCTCCCAACTCATGCCAAGCCCCATTCTGAAGAGTAAAAGGCAGAGAGAAGAGTAGCCATATTGAAAAAAATTAAAATAAACAAGTAGAAAAATCATTACAAGTCTTGTACCCTGCTGCACAACTCCAGAAATGCTGGAGAAGAGTCTCATTCTCCCTCTTGAATTGGGAGTTCCTTCCCAATTCAATTTACAGTTAATTTATACTTCTAGATCTCCTCAAATAAATTTTTATTCCTAGAAAAATACACACACACACGCGCGCGAAATGTCCATTAAAAATTTGGGGATGAAAGGCTTACAAGATTTTTTTTTTTTAATATGCTGAAAATCCCATTTGCTGCATTCTAACCTTCCAGCATTTTACAGGGTCTTGTTGCAACCTGTTTGTGGTTCACCCCTGGTTGCTTGGGAAGCAGTAGCTAACGTGTACAAAATACAAGTCTAGTGACTAACTAGCACAGGAACAGGTATCTTCAGGGCAGGAGTGAGCTATAGCCAAGCATCAGCCTTCAGAAACTGAGTCTCCCAACAGCAATCCATGCTAAGGAGCTCTTAGAAGAGCCAAATGGCATTACCCTCTTCTCAAATCTGTTTTAAAAATGCACTGGTTTGGGAGGTGGTTGATGTTCAGAGTGTTCCCCCAAAGCTTTTCTCTCCCTCCTCCGTGCTCAGCTCTGTGGAGCTCATGGAGTCACCAGAGATGTGTTTGCTAACATGGACAGAAGAATGGCCAGGATTCTCACTTCCATCATGAACAGGGTATTTTTACCAGCTTTATTTCCTTTTCTCTGCTCTATACACAGCAAATGGCTTCTCCAGTAAAGCCTTTATTTGTGAAGGGTGGAGACATTTGTTTTTACAGTGCTTACAGAGACTATTTCAAAAACATTTCTTGCTTTCTGGCGTTATTTTGTGTAAATAGAGAGAAAGGATTTGCCTATCACTACTTGACTTGAGCTGTTAGCAAGTAATCCACACCTTCACTAAGCCTTTTGTGAAGAAAATTATAAAAAAGTATTACTATCCAAACAACCACCTGATTACTATTTGAGCTCTTGTGTTCTACTAAGCTTGTGTTCACCCACCTGAGAGGCCTCTCAGAGAGTATAGGGATCAAGGGATTATTTTAGGCAGGTAACACTCCAAACCAGCCACAGAAAGTACATGTCTCTCCTTTGAAAGGAAAAAGCAGAAAGCCGTCAGCAATGGCTCTGCTGATGTCCTTGCAGCTGCACCATGAGGGATCACACCTAGTGAAATCCCTTTGCACAGCCCATAAACCTACTGCAGTCAGAACTGACACAGATTTTTGTGTATGTGTAAGGGGTGTCTATCAGGAGCTGCCCCTCCTGCCGTGGGTGCAGAAGTCACCCCAGTGCTTTGCAACACTTCAGACTTGTCACCACATGCCATGAAATAATGTAAATTTACTCAAAAGCAGAGCTGAGACATCTTGGTAAGATCTCTCATATGATACTAGACCTGCATAGAAAGCACAATTTTATTAGCAACTTTTGGGTGGAGTATTAGAAGACTCCTGAAGAATAAAACCACATAGGTTCGGTGCACATTTCCAGGCAAGCCCACCGGGCTATGAGTGTGCATACAGAGCTGTTGCAAAGCATGGGCAGAGCAGCTTCACACCATGCTTCATGCACAATGGATGAAAGACTCAGGCCACCGAAACCCACTCAAATCTGTTTGGAAAAGAGCTGGCTGTTTTGTAGCAAGACAAAAGAAACTAGTCCCTTTTTATCTGTGCATTTGAAGTCTGCCCACTGTCCTCACACCGAAGATGCCAACCTGACATAACTCCATCGATTTTGCTGAGGCTTACAGGGCTATTACTGAAGAGAGAACTTGGCATCCCTGGTTCCAACAGCAAAGCTAACAGCTCTCTGAGTCTCAACCAAATGCTCAAACAGTAATACATGTGCCCTGGGCACATGAGAATCATCTGGAATACCCATCCCAGCAAGACCCATCCCAAAACTGCCTTTACAGTTCAAATCAAGATTTGCATGTGGTCTAGCCTACTTGGTCTGGCGCCCTGCAAAGGCTGCACCCCCTAGTTCCCAGCCCTTGGCAGGCTGCAGGCTGCCAAATTCAGGTTTCATCGTCCCTGCATGCCACTCATTCCTTTTGGCAATGCTCGTTCCTTTTGAAATGTATGTAGAATGAAATGTATGAAAAGAAGGAGAAAAACCTAGGGATAACACATCTCTAATATTTCCATTAACTCAGTTTATCTAACATATGCTTCTTTTCCTGATCCAGCCACACAGGGCAAACACAGGAACAGGTCCATGCTCCCTAAGAGCCACCACAGAGCCAGCACTGAGTGAATGCAACAGATTCCATAGCCCCCCATCATCCCTATTAAAAACCTGCCCTGTCACAAGGACAGTGAAAGTTTTTGGAGGCCATAAATGTTTGTTTCATTAACAAGCAAAGGCCTTGGCCTGAGCTTTACAGGGAGCAATAGGCTGCTGGGACTGACTTAAGACTGCATCTAATGCTTGTGTGTCCTTGTGTACAGAAGAGGGAAAAATGTCTTGCAGAGGGAACAATGCCTGTTATAACACTACTATTTCCTCAGTATCTGAGTGCACTACCTGAACACCCTGCTCATGCATGTAAGTAATAGAAATATCCCAAAACAGATGCAGCTTGCAGAACTTCCCTTCTTTGTCTCAGGTCCTATCACTTGGTATAATATGAAAAATTGTACTGCATATTGTAGACAGGAGGCTGGTCTATTCAAAAAAACTTTTTCAAATCTGAAAAATAAAAGCATTTTTCAAGCTGTCTTTAATTGGCTGTAGTATTTGCTGCATGAAGTGGTAAAACAGTACAGCAATGCCCCTACAGCTGTCCTACGCAAAGGCTGGAGGCAAATGAATTCATGTTGTGGAGACCCAAAACCAAAGTGGCAGAAAACATTTTGCTTCCTTACCGCAAACATTTTGGATGCAATATATCAATTTTCTTCAAATCATATCTTTGCTATCCCATCTTTAAATTCCTATCAAAATCATATAAACAAAAATAAACCATGATCAGTCTGAATAACAGCAAAGTTGCACACTGACAACCTACAGTATTTCCATTTATTTCTACATGTAAATTCTGAGTCAATATACCTTAAAACCAAGTTTACAAGTTTCCAGAGTTATGTAAATACATAATTTGGAAGATGGCCATACTGAGGTCACTTGTCACAGAATTTACTATGTTGACACTGACTGTCTAAGGACTATTTATTTAGACGTACATAGGATCCCCAAACAGATACCTCTATCGCAGTCTTAGAAAAAATGCCAAAGTGATTGAAGAAGAGTTGCAGCTGATCCAGCACCCTCTGACACCTGGAGCCTCTCGCTGCCCCTGCTCCCAAATCTCTGCTGTAGCAGCTTCTCCTGGGTTAAAAAAGGGTACTTCAGTCCTTTTATTTTTGTTTCCTTGTGGAGACTCCATAATAGCAATTTCAGTTGCTGCCAAAATCCAGAGGCCAGTTCTGTGTTCTGGACCAGTCTCCGTTGGTTTGGGGCTGAGTGCTGCCAGGCATGCTCCACAGAGGCCACTGAATAAAGGCCACTGAACTAATTGTTCTATTAAAATACAACACACATAATCTGTTTAATTTTTAATTATTCAAGTACTAACTGTAAAACAACTGAAAGACCAATTATTTTCAATTACTTTGATACTCTAGAAATCCCTGAAAAAAACCAACAATGAACTGAAAATTGATTAGCAAGCAAAAAGAATAAAATTTAGGTCTGTTGTTTGCTGTAAAGAGAGAATTGCAATTATGTGAATGTATTTTAATTTGTATCCATTTGCATAATAATTTAGGTGCATTATATTTTTTCACCAAGTTTTATTATACTGTGTTATAAGTCTTTAATGGAACTGCAATGGAAAAAGTGATTGTCAAGATCAAAAATAAGAGAAGGAATTCAAACTGGCATGATATCAATAGAAGTCTTAATCCAGTTCCTAATGAAAACAATAGGAGTTTTGGCATTCACTATAATGGAAGCAGATCCGAGCCTAAGTGTCTGCGTTTTGGGACTTTGCACAATTTCCCCTAGCTTTCAACTTTAATGATACTGTTCCACACATTCAATTTTTCCCTTGTGAATTCTCACTTTCACAGGAAAATATCAGCAGTTTCACCTGTGGATTTGAGTACTGGCGAGGAGCTAAAACATTAAGATCACGACAAATACTGTTCTCACAGATGCCAACATGAAATAATCCCAATGCTTCTGATGAGGTTTACACCACTCTGACTGTAAACAGACACATGTATGTATACTGAAAAAAGACAAATGCTTTCCCTTTCTTAGAGCGTGAAAGCTCAAACTTCTAAAATTGAATGCTTCTGGACTTGGGATTTTTTTCATTTTAAGGAAGTTCCACCTTCAGACTTGAAGGTGAACCACTTCCATCTGCAGACACTGAATATGATAATTTTTCATGAATTGGATTTTTTGTTTGCTGGGGGGTTTTCAGTGTGGAGTTTTTTTTAACTCAAAGGAACTTTTTTCACTATTTTCTATCTATTTCAAATTCTGCTTAGTAATTATATGGCACTACAAGCAATTTCTCACTCTACACTCTCTTTACAGAACCCAAAAATCCCAATATATGACTGTATATTACATAGACATACACACACATAGGTAAATATATATATATATAAAAATATGGATTGAGGACAAACACTGACAATGAATGAGAATCATATCTTTCAAGCAGTGAGTTTAATTCCTGTGTCCTTCACATGCTGGGAAACAATTTCCTCAAGACACAGCACGTATTCTTCCCCTCCCACTCTCCCCTTTCACATATTCCCTCTCTTAGTAAAGCTGTAAACAGGAATCTTTACGCCTTTAGAGACAGGCATTTTGCCAGATCCAGGACACCAAGTATTTCTCACCCAGGAGGGCTGGGAGGGAACTCTGGGGCACTCAGGAAAGGAAAACTTTTCAGTTGAAGTAAGAGTGTCCAACTCCAGCAGCTTCCCTCAACAGATAGCCTTCTCCTTTCCCTCCCAATCCTCCACTTCTCACCCCTTCAGCTTGGGGGCCTGCTTTGCTTCCGAGCCAGTTCCTGACTCTGCCCATGGTTCCGAATTAAAGGAAGTCAGAATTACCCTGACTTGTGTCTAAAAGAAAATGCACTTTATTTAGTTCAGAATATAAATCCAAAGGCCCTGGGACTTCACCTTCTCGAGGCTCTGTACATCCAACTCTCCTCCCTTCCAGGCCCAACTGCTGTTTCTCTCCTGACTCACTAAGGAGCAAAGGTTTCCACTATGTTATTCAATACCACTTTTGTGAACCAGAAAAAAATACACTACTTCATTTCTTTTAAAGAGGCTTTATCATGACCCAAGGCTGGAAACACTTCACGCATGTGTTTGTACAAAGTAGTCCATCACAGACTTCAAAAGACTGTCACCCAGAAAACTGTGTACCTAAAAACAGACAAATCTTCACAGCAGTGTTATCTTTAAAGCCAAAGCAGCAGTTGTGCTACTTAGTGTTCTGGTTCAAGCCTGAAAGACACAAAGCTTTCAGCCTTTTAAGTGGCTCCTCTTCTGTTTATACAGAGAATAAACTTCCATAAATATCTTTCACACATCTGCCCTAGTGCTTACTTTTAATTAGTCTAATTATCAAACACCTCCTTAGGCAAACTTTTCACATGCTAAGGGTCCGACATAATGTGCTTTTATACAGGCAAAGTCCTGTCTTTCTGCCTGGACAAAATTGCTGGGAAGAAAAAAGAGATGTGTCCAAGAAAACCTAGAAGCGTGATGACTTTGTAGATAATTTTTACAGAATTCATAAGTAAATTTAAACAATTTACTAGCTACCTGATTTGCCATTGCTTTCTGAAATAAAGTGAAATTGAGAGAGCACTTGGCATATTCCTTTTACAACTACTGTATTTAGACAATTTCTACTATACGATGTATGCTGTAGAATAAAAACAAGGTTTAAATGCAAGGTTTCTGCTGTGAAAAACTCGAGAACATAAGATAGTTGTCGAGCGACTGATTTTGGATTTAATAAAAGGGGAATCGCAGTCAAGTATGCTGTTTTCTTTCTCTCAGCAGCACAGAAAGGAAGATCTTCATTCACCAAGACAGCCCATCAATAAATGTGAATCCTAGGTTGGAGAAGACCATTGTTACAAACACAAAGATAAAGACCTCCCGGACTGAACAAAGTTCCCAAGATTTTGACATATTAAGCTTTCACAGTCTTAATATTTTTCCTGAAAGTAAATCTCTCTTTTATACACTTTCCCCCATTATTGCATTATTAAAATTAACATGCAAGTAAATAATGCCTATGGATTTAAACAGGAGTGCACCTTTCCAGTATGCAAGGCTGTCACTATTTTGGGCTTAAACAACCCCATGCAAAATAACTTTCTGAGCTTATACAGCCAGCAATTGTTTAAAGTCTTGTGTCCCTTTTTTGGTGGAACAATGATAAATCATCGGACATTAGCTCACACCTTTCTGCCTGATCACTTCCCAAAGCTAAGAATGCACGGAATTACGTTCCCCCAAAACACCCAACAATGCCAAGAATGTATTGCTCCTCCCAAAGGTTTATAAAAGCAGCACAAAAGGAAAAAAACCAGAGGGCTAATATTTTGAACTGAAGACAATGAGTGGTGACCAAAGGAGACAGTTACATTGCCCCAGGTCCCACAGCTGGGAAATTGATACATGGCTCTAACTATATAACACATCCCATGTGGGTCTTCTTCAGTTCTCAAGTATCTACCTACACATCTGACACAGAAAGTTTATAAATCTCCTTATTAAACACTTTTCTGTTAATCTACTCCTCCAGACCTAAAAACCTTCACACCCCTTAGGAATCTCACTGCAAGGCCTAAACTGTGAGGAGCTAGGACCTGTGCCAGAGCAGTCACCTCAGGTCCACCCTGGTAAGAGTTACTTCTCAGAGTCATGGCATCAGCTCTGCAGTGGCCTCTGGTCTTGGTCTAAGGGGACAAATATGATGAAGTAAGTAAGGCTTGTTTGATCAAGCTGGTACTTGAAGCAGCATAAACCAAGCTCTTTTACAGTCATATTTTTCAAAGCAGCAAGGTGGTCACCAGGATGAGAAGTCAAGCAGTGTTTTTCCTCCAAGCAGCTCCCACTGGCACCGCAGGAGCAACGGGCACCTAACTTGATGAGCTGCCCCAAGCTGCCCCAGGCCATCCATCTGCCAGAGCAACGTGTTCTGCAAGAACTTTCATAGTTTTCACTCATCATCTTCAGCTGAAAACACTTAGTCATCAAAACAGAAAAATACATTGATGAAAGAGTTCTCTATTAATAATTGAAAGCGGTACATGGCACACCATTAAAAACTTTACATAACTTCCTCTATTATGTTGTTCAAATAATCCTGTTTCAATAGACATAAGTGTTAAAAGGGAATATATAGATTAATTCTTTTTCTGTTTAACAGAGAGGGATTCCTGCTGTGAAGGAATCCTTGTCCTTCCATTATCTTCTACTTTTCAACATTTCAATGCTGCCTAATACAGAGTCCTCACTTTCACCCTTTCCAGAGGGCAAAAGTAATAAAATAAGAAATCTGTTTCCCTCATTTGGGAACAAGAAGCACCTGAGATATTTCTGTGGCACAAGGAATGAATCTTCTGCATGACAGCCGCACTGTGCAGAAGGTACAGTATACTTGGTGTCTGCTGTATTCCAGCAACCTTACATTCAAATTTGGTAACATATACTGCAAGGCAAACATACCAACATGGCATATGAATCCAATCACATCTGCAAGTCAGGCAGTAAATCATCTGAGCAGATGTTATATAGTTAACTAGGAGTACACTTTTCCTCTGAATTTCTCTGGATACCAAGGTAAGACACCAATAAAAATGCTATCCCAAAGGGCATAGCCTCTATAGGCATTTATGGCCTACAGTACTGCAGATTTGTCCAGAGAATTAAACAGAACTACTGAGCTGGTATTTATGAATAAAGAGACCACAGATTATGAGCTTCCCTAGTCTCACAAATTTTTCAGACAATGAACAAAATGATACACTGTGTAACCCTCAGGATATGTAACTTGGGAAGCAAAGGTGACTCTAATACTGGAGACCTAATGGCTGTCCCTGCCCTTCCTGGGCTCACATCCTGCCCTAGCATTTCCAGGCACCCTTTCCTCACCATGGCACGTGCTACCAGGCTGGCTGCAATACTCAAGCGGAGAAGGCAAGACAGGCAACCCAGTTTAGTCTGCAAACCAGAAAGGACTCAGTGAGGGAAGGAGGCAGATCCTGACTCCACACCCCATGAAACTAACTCCTAAATTATTAGATGATAAATTGTTAAATGTTGCAGGGTCATCCTGTTGCTCTAAAACTTTTCAGTGCACCAAATGAATTACATTAATGAAGCAACCCATATGTAATTTGTTATTTTTATTAATGACAGAGAACACTTCCCTCCCAAGCCAAAATCTTCACCTGATAATCCCCATTCTTCTCCTCTCTCCCACATTTGCATTCTGTAGCTCTCCCAGCCTGAGGTCACTGTAATTGCCACACCAAGGCTACATGCAGAGCACCTGCAGCATCCTGGTCAGAGCCAGTGTAGATGAGCACACACAAAGATCTGCTCTCTTGGCTTCTAACTTCAAAATCATCAGATGAGAAGATGCCCCTTCAGAGTCAGAAACTGAGAACCCAGTTCTACAACTTTATAGAGATGATAGAGAAATCTATGGGGCAGCAATACAGTTTTCAAACAAAAAACCTAAAACACTCAGTGAAGAACAACCAAACAAAATCAAGAAAACTCCACAAGCAACAGGCAGATTCTTGTCCACCTGATGAGAATAAACTGTACAGCATATATCTCCTCCTTCAAGCTACCTGCAAACACAACGCACTGACATGAGTTTTGTCATCAGAGATTCTTGCCACTCCTTCTGAAAGAAAATCTGATAAAAGGTGCTTAGTACATTATATGTAAACAGACTTGAAAGGAGAATTTTGCTAATAAAGTCTCTACTGATTAGTGTCCAGTTAAGACCCCCAAAAGTAAGGTGTGCTTACAGACTGTTGCTCTCCCTCATTAGAGTGCATGCTCTGCTCTTCTGTTGCAAATCTCTTCAGATCCCAACATGCTAAAATACAGCACACAACAGATATTATTTACAGCAAAGGATTAGGTTAGTTAATTTATCAGTGTTAATGTAGAGGCACTTACTTGTTGAAGTAGTTGCACATTTAGTCCACAGGCTTACCGTGAGAATGTGACCAACACGAGTTGCTTAACTGGTCCCTCAGAATGCAGCAAACTGATCTTTATCTTGCTCTTCACCAAGTCAAAGGAAAAATTCCCATTCCTGGGAACAGCACAGCCTCCAGCCCATACCACAATTCTTCCAGAGCCGTGGCCAACTTTTCCCACCACACTTTTACAGTGAGTTCCTGATGTTTAGTTAGTACACTTGGTATTCAGATAGAAAAGAGCTTTATCTAATTTCACTAAACTTCAGGTATTAGATTTTGGAAGGGTCAATATTTCTTTTTACTTCTGTGAGAATCTCCCATGAGGTAATTAAATCACATGCTTACTCATGGTGTGCAGTAATGTACACCTGGTAATTGCCATACAACTGCTCCTGGAACAAAGCATTGCTTAATGCAAACATGGCAGAATTAGGCCCCAGGAGTCTATTAAAATGTGGCACAACTGTCAGAGTATGGCTTTCTCATAACAACACGTGATTTTAAAATGAAATTGCAGCAGGTTGGGAAATCTTGTATTAAAGCAATTAAACGTTTGCTCATTAAAGTGCTTTGGTTTTTTTAACCCCCAAAATGAAAAATTGATAGCTGTGAAATCACAGGGCTCCAGGTGTGAGGGCATTCAGAAAAACAGTAAGTGTGCTTGCTTGCAAAAGTTTCACGCCATAAAATAGTGGGAATGCTGTCTCCGTTACTCTCCTCTGGCTCAGGAACCTGTTTTGCCATCCTGACCATGCTGTGTCTGCTTGACAAGCAGAGAGCAGCTTGGAGGGAGGATGAGATGCAGTCTTTGTGCAGGAGGCACCCACGGCCCTTTGAGGCTGGACACTGACTTCTGCCAATGCAAATCTCCTGGAAACCTCAGCACCAACTTTACCGAGAAAGGGCAGGAAAATGCAAACAAGGAGTCTATTGTTACCAAAACAATTCTATATGTGAACTGTCCATACTTAAAATGAAAACAATATTTTAACTAAAAAAGGAAAAGGGAGATGCTGAAAGGCCAATAATTCATATACTTAATGAATTTGTTGGCTGTGTGAAATCCAACAGACTAACTCAGCAAGTCAAAACTTCTTGTGCATGAGTCAGGATTTGATTCACAATCTGACTTTATAAGCCTGCTAATGCGCTCATTACATTCTCACAGCCCTACTAAATCACTCTCCACTCACTGTATTTGGGCTAAATATGAGGGCAACACGTTTGTATCTTTTAATAATACCATAGTTTGTAATTGCCTTAAAAAGGAAGATTTTTAAACTATTTAAAAGATAGATATATATATAGATACTGGTACATTCCCAAATATATACAGAAAGACAATTTATGAAGAAAAACACACAGAGGAAATGCAAGCCTGTACACTATTCAGAACTGGGCCATCTGCACGCCTTGGAAAACAGACTGAACTAAAGCTGCAGTAAAACAACAAACCAAACTCCCCTGTGAGCTATAGCTACAGTCCCTTGTCTTCTGTATTTGGGTACATAGAAGGATCCTGCTCCTAGATTGCCATCCATCTCCAATGGGAAAGCGAGAAGTCCCACGAGGGTGCACTAGTTAGCAAGAGCTATGTTAGCACTGGCAATATCAGCAGAAGCACAGGAAGGAAGTTTAGAAGAGTACTGAACACATGGGAGGGAGGTTCTTGTTTTATTCTGACTGCAGTTAACTAGGGCATGTCACCTACCCTGAGGGAAATCATAATCAAGATAAGGCACCCATATTTTCTGTAAGGTCAGCTCAAAGGGCTCAGGTAGGAAAACTCTACTGACCTCAGCAAACTTGCAAGAGAATTATAGAAGTCCCTCATCTTCTCAATCCCATGACTTGGGTAACTGAAGTGAATTGTTTGAGCCAAGTCAGAAAACACGACATACTTTCCATAGTGAAAACAACTGTGAACTCACCTGACATGACTCATCCACTAAAAAGGTTTTGGCAGAATTTCTGAAGAATGGGTTCCATGTAAAAATGGTAAATATCCACTCTAGATGGGGCAGACCTGATTTGTGGTTGCCACTTCTTCACACCATCCCTGAACTGTGTCTGAGAAGAGAAGCACTGATAACACCTATCAATCACAGATTATTTGCATTATGCTCAGCCCAAGGAAGCTGCATTCCAAAAAAGGACAAAATGCACTTCAAAAGGGAGAGGAGAAAGACCTCGTATTTCACAGCAGATCTGCCTAATAGGCAGCCTGGGGCATCCCACTCCATATCCACTCTGAAGGCAAAGCCCCAGTGACTGCTAAGCCCACCTCTCTGCCTTCCCAGCTGGGCAGTGAAGGTCTTAGCCTTTCCTTGAGATATCTCCTGGTTAGAAGGCATATCCCATCAATGCACCTTTGAATTGTATCCTGAAATTGTACCCTAAAAAAGGATTATTTGCTTTCTTTTTCTTATGGCCACCACTGGAAACGTCACTTGAAGCGCATGTACCAAGAACAAACCGTGCCTCTGATCTGTCCAACAACATATGATGCAAGTATAAAATAACACTAAGAAACACAAAAGAACTCATTTATTCCCTCAAGTGATCACACAAAACCCCCACTTAAATAAACAAAATTACCAAGACCTCAAATACTTTTCCAATGGTAAATTGCAGTACAGAACAGAACCTGGACATTCTGGAGATTAAAAGCCTGACCTGGAAAAGTCCAAGTTCTTCCTATCCCAGTGACTTTTGTGAGAGAGGCCAGTGCCCAAACCCTTCAAATTGAGATGATGAATCTTCTACTTTTCTGAGTACTCACATACTATCTGTGTCTGTTACTTAGAACTGTCGCTGGTGCAGCGCTTTCTAAACACACTGCATTGACCAAGAGAAAAGTCAGAGACAGGCCCTGCCCCAAGGTGTTTACAAGCATTTGAGATCCTTAATGAAGCTGCCAGACAGTGCAGAAAAGATTGACAGATGTTCCTGGTGGCACAGCAAGAACAGTTAATCCGACAGGGAGACAAATACACGAGACGTGGAAATCCAATGGTATCACTGTACAAGCGACCTCAGCACTTTAGGTACGCAAATCTCTGCAAGTGATAGCTCTTACCAAAATAACCATTCTTAAAAGAATAGATCTCAACAGAGAAAAATGTTACAAAATCCACAGGCAAGAAAAATCCATATGAAAAGAGGGCAAACAACAGGGCCTAGATTGCTTATCAAAACCAGTCTTTCCTCCTAAAAATGAATTGAAAATGGTAACAAGCAGTTTGTTACAATGAAGTCTAGCACCATGTGGGAAAGGAAGTCAAACTGTTGACCTGTCTTGCAAACCTCTTCCTACCCAGACAGTTAGAATGAAGTTAATGAAATTGTTCAAGGTAGACAAGATAGCTTACTCAGACAAGAATTTGGAGTGTTGGTGCCTAAAGAGACATTTGTGAGTGATAGACAGAGTTTTCAGACCTGAAAATTATTAAAATAACCTTTGGTGTCTCTGATCTATAGAGAATTGACCTGTTTATACCTGAAAACTGTTTTACCACTTGCAACCAAATTACACATATTCTAGTATTTTGGGCAGAAACAGCGAATGTGGTTGACAGCCATGCTGAATCATGCAAAATATCCCTGCAAATTTATCCTCATTAGCCCTGTTCTAAACCATCTAACTGCAGTAGTTTATTTGCCAACAGTTTCTCAGACCAGTTTATTCTGAGAGTCAGCACTGGAGAGTCTGCTTTCTGCAATGATGGGTAGTGGCAGGAGTGGGTATAAGCTGCTGGTAATCTACAGGGAAACTAAAAGAGCTCCACCAAAAAGTGCAATTAAACTAGTATTTACCTCTCACAGCAGAAGGACCATTCACATAAAGTTCAGCAAGAGTATAAACAGTTTTAAGATACTTTTACTAGCAGATAAAAGTGTTTTCATAGGACAGATTTCTTCTAATGCAGCCAAAGTTACTAACGTAAGAGTGATAGTGTGTAATATCTACTATTCTAATTTTGATGGAGTAAAACTTGGATCTTTTGGGTGCTCTTTCCACTAAAGTACTGAATATTCTCAAATTCCTAGTCTCAAGTGATGTGACATTATAGGGACTAGAGGGTGCACACAGACAGTATTGTAACACTTACAACACAACAGAAGAGCTGCTTTCTCGGAGTTTTCAAGAGGAAGAGATGGGAGAATTCTGTCTTTATAAATTGGATAGATGTTCAAAAATTACAATAAATGAGCAAAGGATTTCCTGTAAAGTCAAACACCTCACAATGTCATTGTAGCACTGCAATTTCACAGGCTCTAAGGCTTCACACCCTAGACCACTCAAATCTGTTCAGTACATTTAATGTTCCACGCCACACAGACTGTGCTGGACAGGCTGTGGTCCCACCAGCATCCAAATTCTGCTCACCTCCCCACTGGGAACAGACTCATGGAATCATCAGGACACTCTGCATGACTTTAGGCCTGTGGGAGCTGGTTGTGGTAAAGTGACAGAATTCACTGTAATGTGAGCAAACGTAAAGAGATGCATTTTAGAGCAAAACCATGTAAGACACACTATATGATGCAAGGTAACCAAAACGTACTGCCAGCGGATAGGAGACAGGCTGTTTGGGAAAAGAAAAGGCTAATGGAATTCTTGGCTGCACTAAAAAAGAACCCTTTATGCCACAGTACAAGCCCTAGTGAAACTGTATCTGGCCTATCATCTCTGTTTGGGGCTGTGATCCCATAGCACCATGCAGCCCCCACCTGCTACACCACCCCGACTGCCCACATGCTTGCCTTGGGATGTCTCTCCTTGCAGCACCCCTCAAGCTCTGAATGCAGCTCCTGAAGTGGAGCAAGGAGAGCATCTTCAGAAGCTCATATTGTTTGGCCCTGATGAATCATACTCACTTTGGGAGCTTCCCACAGTAGCAAAGAGGGAACTACGAAAAAACTGGATGCAGGTTTAACTGCATTAATTCCCTTGGTTTCATTCCTGACGCCATCCAAGAGACCAGTTGTCCACCCTGTCCCTGAAATCTGGAGCCAACACAGCATGCCACTGTCACCCCTTCTTGTCCTCTGACGCAGGAGCAGGACCTCCACTGTTGGCAGCAAGCTGCCATCTTCACACTGTAAGGGTTGAGGATCTGCTCAGAGCCATCACACAGATTTTAAATTTAGGCAGGCAATAATTTCTTGTGTTTTCATTAACTGCACAGGTGCCAGTGTATTTTCCATTTAAGCACTGAAAGAACAGAGGCAGAGAAGACCTGAACTCATACATATGGGAAGAAGGAAGGGACTTCTAAAATCCTAAGAAAAGCTTGGAGTGTCTGAAGCACATGGGAGGAGGGCAGAGTCCCAGCAAGGGGGGACAATCCCAGAACCTGCACCTCTTGCACTTCCCTTTCAGCCAGCGCAGCACCAGCCCCTTCCCCTGTTAAACCCATGCCTTGAATTAAAGATTTTAAGCAATTCAAGTAAATAAAAATGTGATACAGAATAGATATATATAGTCTATGGGTACAAACTCCCCTGAAAAATAAAGTTACTAACATAATGTAAAAGTGAACGTAAGACAAAGTGCAATGGTAAATGAAATGATACTATCATGTCTCCAGTGCTCTGGCCCCAATTTCTGTTATTCAGTGACCCATCAATTTGAAATAGATAAGCAAAAAATCCCTACTGAGAATACCCTCCTATAAGCAGGTGATTGCAATCTTTCAGGCTAAAGCATGTTTATTGTCAGATCCTGGAGAAACTTATAGTTCATCTGTGGTTTTGTTGCTGTGGCTACGCAGACAAAGACTTGAGCTCCTTTTCTGTGAGTTCAGCCAGTAGCTCAGGGCATTCAACACGTTAATTCTGCTGGGGCTAGATGAGTGATACCCTGGAGCAGATACGATCTGGCTGCTACCGATGAAAGACTCATTAAAATTTTCTTGCTGTGAACACACAAGTGCAAGAACAATTTTGAGTGACCTTATACCTCTGCAAATGGCCAACGGCCAAACTCCTACCACTGCGTATGACGCTTGTACCAGAGCTAGAGAAAACAAATTTAACAAGACCATAGCTGCAAGGGAATACGCCTGAAACTTTAAAATCTTCCCAACATTTCCCTCACTGTGAGGCAGAGGGATTCGCTTTCACACAGAACAAGCCTCCACTTCATCCACCTTGTATCAGATAACCTTTTACATCCCGGCTCCTGGAGTTTTGTCTTCTCCGGGAGCTGTGAAAATTCCTCCGGTGCAGTGGCTGCGGTCAAAGATCGCATTTACAAGCGGAGCGCGATGCTGCCGGTAACCACAGTAACGGGGCACCCCCTCCCCGAGCCCCGGGCCCCTCCGGTTGATGAGTAACTCGGGGACAATGGCTGCACCCAGCGCTCCCGCAGGTCCCTAACGCGCCCAGCCGGGAATGGGGGATGAAAGGCTGCAGCGTGAAACAAACCCCAGAGGAGGGGACCAGGGAAGTCTCCAAGCTGAAATAGCAGCTGGAGAGACACCAGAAGCTGGTGGGAGCCATTGTAAAGGGAGTATTGAAGCAATTTTTGCCAAATGCCTTTATTATTCTTCCTAAGGGATTTTTGAATGAGTATTTACAGGACTTTCTCATGTGGAGAAAACATACAAGAATTATGAATTGGATCCAGATTTTGGTCCTCCTTAACTTCAGAGCTTTCAAGAAGAAAGGGCAGAAAAAAATCTGTTCAAAACATTGTTTCAGCCATCAGTTCATATGTAGCAATCCCTTTGTCAAGTGTAATGCCAAGTCCAACCATGCTGTTCTGCTTTAAAAAATCTATTACTAAACATTTCAATATTCCAATATTTCTGAAATATTTAAAATCAGCTGCATATGTGAAAAGAAAAACTTTTCTATGAAAGCAGTAGCCCAACACCTGCTGCAGCACCCTAAGAGCAAGGCAGACACGGGGCAAGCTTGGCTGTGTGCTAAAATGACAAAACCTCTGTCATGTTATCTTGTGAGCTTGGTGACCCTCCTATGGATTTTCCTCACCTGAAGAGACCCTGCAGACTTGCTCCAAGCTAGTACCTGGCATCCAGGCAAGGACGGACAACTGGGAAACTCAGGGTGGTGCACATATTCCCCTCCAGGCTGCTGTGGCAGCACAAGCACATGATATTGACATGGCAGTGCAATAGGATCTGTGAGGTGAAAGAGAGCAGGAGTTGACAGCCTCTCTGCATGCATTTCAGGGGTTCCTGGTCTCGCCTGTCCTGGCTCTGTCTTGGCTCTGTCCTGAGAATTGGCTGTGTTTAAAGTGAGCACTCGGGACAAGTTTCATCTGGGAGAAGCCCAGTTCCTGCACTCCCAAGTGACTGCATGAAGCACATCGAAGTGCACATCGCAGTGGAGTAAGCAGAAATGATCAGCAGATCTACTTCAAAAGCATACTTGTGATCTGAACTAAAATGCTGACATTGATGCACCCATGGTGAGACAGATTTAAGCTACACTGCAGCTGAAGCTTTGCCCAACTCCCCAGACACCCTGATGCAACACAAAAAAACCAGCCCTTGTTTCTCCCTCGGATGGATTTTCCCCTACCCACAAACCCTGAAATTACTATTTTGGAACTGATGAACTCTCATGCAGGGAATGAAAGTAAAATAAATGGCTCCCAGGTCCTGCTCCTTTCAAGTCAATTGCAGAAGCCCCTTTAACTTCAGAGACAACAATAAGAACAAAAACAGGTTCTCATTAGGCCTCATTCCCAGCAGGGCTTTGGGTACTTCCAGAAATAACAAGATCTTCCTAAAGGTCTCTTTCTTTGTCTCTTTCTTTAATCCCAAAAGGATTGGAATTTGGGGTTAATTTTGTTGCAGGAGTAGGCATTGAAATCCAGTGCAGCTCACATCAACACCTCTCATTCTGCCACTGTCTCCAAATATTTCAGAACTAGACCTTTCTTGCTGGGCAGCCAGGTAAGAAAGTGGGTTCCTAACAGATGGCTCTGGGCCATCTAGCCACAAGTTTAGCTTTCATCTAATTAATATTCCTTGCATGTGCATGTGTTATGAAAGAATTGAAAGTAGGTATAGGGAATAAAGCACATCCAGACACTCCAAGCAGTGAAAGACATAATTGCCAAGAGACTTCTGGAACCTCACCCCAGCCCTTCCACATATTTTATTCCTAGCTTAATTATCTTCCAATCTTTTCCAAGATTATCCAGCATACATTTTGATTCACTTTATATAGTAAAGATCCTATCCAAGAAACATGTTCCTCCTCATCTTATTCTAGTCTTATTGAGAAATACAGCACAGATATAGCAGCGATTCAAATAAACAATTACATCTCTCTACAGAAAAACCCCCACCATACTATTTCAATACCGTATTTTTAGATTTAGGATAAAAATTATTTGTTCATGTTCTCAATTCTCTTTTGTATCTGCATAGTTCTGTCCAGAGCCAAACACACTGATGACACATTTGGATCTGCCTGCTCCAGAGGTAACAGTTAATTCCTGACCTTGTTTAGGTCTTTTCAGGAAAAAGACCAAACTTCTACAAGGAAGGATTTCCCAGGCTGTGCTTTTCAAGCCTGCTCAGAGCTGGTCATTCAGGGCTCAGTTTGAGTGTCTTCCTTGAATCTTTCCCTATCAATCTAGGGAACCAAGCTGTGATCCTGGTTTAGACCTAAAAACCTGGTGCCTTGCAATAGCAAGAAATTGGAACTTAATTCCCATTGAGTCATTTCTTGTAGAAAGTAATTAAAAGAAGCATTGATACACAAACAGCACTCCAGAGTCCTATTGTTTTACAAGTGACAGAAATCTGCATTTAGACAATGAAATAGGCTCTTCAATTTAAAGGGTCCCTTACTTAAAAAAGGGACTACAAAGGTGCATCTTGCAGCCTACTTTTCCTAAGGAATATCTATGAGAAGGTTTCAATCACTATGACAACCTCTTTTTAATGCCAATGATTTTCTAGCCCAGACAACACTTTCTTGAGAAAGGGCATGTTTTAAGGCTCTGCCAAAACTGTGGTTAAAAGCCTTAGTGACAAGAGAATAATCTATGAGGTTACCGTTTTGGCAAACATGAGTTTTCAAAAAGAATCAGGAATTTTACATTATAGCTAGCCAAAAGATTGCTGCTGAGAAGGAAGAAAATAACAGAGAGAACAAGAACTAAAAAAAAAGCCAGACCAACCTGCCATAAGCATCATTTGGGTAAAACATGGGTGTTCTGGGATCTAAAGGTTTTGGTACCTCATGAGTTTGTAAATTTATAAAGATGCATTGTATAGGGACAGATAAGAAGATTACATACCTCTGCACATTTGCATTTTATTTCAATCCACAATAAGGGTTTTTTAGCGTTTTTCAGTCTTTATCTGCCAAGTCTCTGCCGAATCTCCATCAACAAAATCAAATGCAACTATTTCTTGCTACTTGTATTTACACAGCATTTCTTGTACTATATTGCCATCTCTCTCTAGAATAAGCAAATAAAGGGGTTCCCTTTCATCAATGATTTGATGCTATTCCATAAGAATTCCCTTTCATCAATAATTTGATGTCATTCCATAAGAATTACCTCACCGTTAATGCGACAAAAGAGACTCTTCAATATTCACGGTGCAGTTCTAACCCGGTACCAATTCAGAGGCACATTAACTCAGCCCCTCTAAGTGCTCTGCATTCCCGCGGGATGCTTTGTGGCCTGTTTTCCCTTTCAGCGAGGATTTACACCCACCTAGGTTCCAGCGAGCTCATTCTCTGCTCTGACTTCTGACCTGCTACTACTTTCACAGGGAAATGAATACACACAGGTTACGCAGCACAGCTAAAATCGCGGTAAACCAGTGGCAGATGCTGGAGTGCAAAATGAGGATTTTGGAGACTCATCCTCTACAAATGGTCACGCTACCCAGAGCTCGCACGCAGCCTGCCTGCGGGGTGGCGGGTCGGCACGGGGAGAAACAGGCAGAGAGTGGTTTTGCAATCAGAGCCGGCACAAAAGCCTTAGCAGCTGTTGCTATTGAATCTGAGGGATGCAAAGGCTACACACACCCCCAACAACGCCTGCATCGGCAGCTGACAGCCCGAACAACGTGCGGCAGGAATTGTTTCCTTTTACCGCAGTGGTGTTCTCCACACGTGTAGGTACACACACAAGAAAGAGCACTTCAGTGTTTTCCAATAACAATATTGTGTTATACAATACACAATAGTTAAAAGAAAGGAGATAATTTTATGTTAGACATGCCTGAGTGGAATACAGGGCTGCGGGGTAGCCTTTGACTTGCCAAGAGTACAACTACTGTACTGAGCCTTCTCTTCTAGAAGCAGCATGTATGTATTAGAGACAGAGGTGTTCAGAAAAAAAAAACCCTTTAACAATTAAAGGAGTTGAGGAAACACCTCTGTTTCTGAAAGAATCCACATAAACTTGCATATCTGTGCTTCAGAAAGCTGCTGAAAGGGTCTAATACAAGACCTTGTCTCATGCTACTGCCACTATTTAGGGGTTAAATGCTGGAACAACAGTGGATCTCTCAATATTTTTACCTCAGAAATAGTCGCAGTGATATATTGAGATATAGTCACATACAAGCACACAATAAACTTGAAAAATGTAGCAATATAAGTCTATTTATGGACCTCTTAGAGGTCCAACCACTAAATACCTGGTAATACTTGTGTCTCTGTCATGCTATCATCAGAGAAAAAAAATTAAGCTCTGAAGTGTTAAGCCACAGGATCTGAGGATTTTTTCTAGAAATCATTTATGAGTGCCTGTACATTTGGCTAATGAAAATAAGCTTTGTCAGAAAAATTACCTCAGTAAAGGGACTAGAAACCAGATCTCACTTTAAGACATGACACCCAGTTAAGGCTGTATGTTCACAGCCCCCCAGACTAAGCAAAAGGGACCTCTGGGAGTGGGCAGAACATGTTACCATGGTAGGACTGGCAGTGCTTCTCTCCATGAGAGCAACAAATTCCTTTCTGAAAATGCAGCCTCTTGCTCTGAGGGCAGCAGAGCTATGAAAGCATACAGTTAGCCCTGGGCTATCTACAGCTTCTGTACATAGATGACATTGTCTCTCAGCTAAGACAAAGGCTGGTCCTTGTTTAGTCCTCCAGGACTGAGGCTGGCCATGCTGGGAGTAGCTTGAAGAGTGACAGACTCATGCATCCATCAAAGTCAGCACAGGCACAGGTGCAGAAAGTCAGGCTCAGCCTCCATAATCTGCTGACAGTGACGGAAAAAATCACCCCAGAAGGCAACTTCCCGGGCTAAAGCTGAAGACATAGGTCAATCAATCTAGAAAAGAGGTGAAAAGGCAAGAAAAGCTGGAAGTCATGACTTTTGCTGACCACCGACCAGGTTATTTCTTCTGTTAAAACTTCTGTCAGGGTACTTTGCCACAGAGCACCAAACTCCACCAGCAACAAGGCATGCAGCTCTCCAGCTGGTCCTCTTGGCATCCTCCATGAACACGTAAGAAAGCTGTGGTCACACACTCAGGACAGCTCCTGGCAATATGTGGCTTTGGTGTGTGTGAGCAGTTGAGGAACTGATGGAAATCCCTCCCATCCCCACTGCTCTGCCCTCCAACTAGCCTCTTACAGGCACCACTTAGGCATTTCCCACCACGAGGTACAACAGTGCGAGAGGTTTCAACATCTTCCAGTTTCCTGGAGGGTGATCTCAACCTCTCAAGGAGCTGACAGTAAAGAACAGTTCCTGGTTCTGCTGCTATCTCTTCTTCCTCTGTCTCCAAGAGTTTGGCAACCTAGACGAATTCCTCCTGAAATGGTCTAAAATCCAGGTGTTACAGATACTGGAATCAAGGACATCAGTTACTCAGTGGAGGATGCTTTAAATGATGACATGAGAAACAGGAGTTGTCCAGACTCCAAACTCCTGTTTGATTTGATATGAAAGGGTTGGCCCAGTGCACAGAAGACCCTCAGTTCCTCAATGGAACTGATGACATTTCAGGCTTTTCTGCTCCAGAAGAATTACAGCAGCACAACATCTGAGATCCCTCAGAGCAATAGGGGCTGTACAGAGGAGGAATGTGCAATGGAGAGGACCTCTCTCAGCAACTGGAGGAGGAAATTCATGGCCATGGAGGCCCATACCCCAGACCTCAGCCACACAAGGGTCCTTGCAGATGTCTCCATCACAGCTTTGTACTGCTTAGGAAAAGACACAGAGCCTCATCTAGATTGCTCAGGCTTTAGGGTACTGCTCTATTTCAGTGATATATCAACCTGGTAGGGCTCAGCCTCAGCAGAGATGGATGCCCAGTCCAGCACCAACGACCCAGGTGTCAGCCAGCCATATGGAGGAGTCAGCCAGCAGTATTTGGTCAAAACCAAGTTTTATGATTCAGGTAAAAACAGAGATAGTTCACAAGACAACAGGAGCTTGGCAGTAAGTTCCCGTTAAAGCTGGTAAGATCCAAGTCACAACACTGCCAGGTTCCCTCCTAGAGGCTTTTGGAGACACGAGTAACAGTTTTAATATCCAAAATGCTGATGTAGGGGAAGGTAGCTAGGCTGTAACTCTGGAGCACAGAACTAGCCCTGCTGGGTTTAAACAAAATAGGCTCCCTTTGTGAGCCCTGCCTGAGGTGGTCAGTCTCTAACAAAAGACCACTGACAGTCCTCTGGCACGATCTCAAGCAATTTGAACTTTCTGCAGCTTTTGCAGTAACGCAGTTCACTTAAAGCTGACACAGCCAGGAATTTTCCAGTAATCCTCATGTTAGCTCTTATGCTGGGTTAATAATTCCCTGCTCAACCATCTGTGACCAAGACACAACCAATACAATTCCGGTTAAGTCTAAAAGTAGAATCAAAAGCATATATGGAAAACTCAAAAAAATTAAATAAAGTGAATGCTGTGTCATACTTGTGTGCAAGGCAAAGCAGAGTTGCTGGCTTTTTTCATTTTATTATAGTGATTTACAATCCAAAGTGGAACCAAGATCAAGCCCCTATGCCCTAAAATATAAACACAAGAAAAACAGCAACACTTTGCTTTTTATGTCCTTTGAACAAAGATGCTTAAGATTTTCTGCTTTTTATTTTTTATCTTTTTTTTTTTTTTTTAATCAGTAAACAGAGACAAATTTAAATATAACACCTAAAAATAACATCCAATGTTGTTGCCAAGCTCTGAGCTCCTATTTTGGATAAAGTTGTTCTCCAAACACTGGCGACACGGCCCCCATGAAGACCCTCTCTCCCACCACCATGAAGCTCCCAAAGCCCTGTATTCCATGTGCCAAGTAGATAATATTCTCACTGGTTTGGTCATCTTCTGAAGCCTACAGAAATCTTCTTTCTTGAGCTGATTTTGACTTAGTAAAAAAAATTCAGTGTGTTCTGATTTCAACAGAAAGACTTCTTGTAAAAAAAAAAAAATCTGTTCACATGCACTCACCTTAGTCTTTCTATCACACAGGGCTGAGCAAGGGGGTCTAAGAAATCAGACAGCCACACCTGCCCCACCTCAAAGCAAAATCCTGACCGTGTAGAGAGCATCGTTAGAGCTAAACCCAGGGATTTTCCCTTAGGGATTCTGTTGCAGTGGGGATCCTGCAACACGCATATATCAAACCAGGAGTCCCGTGGAAAGGAAATATATACGGACAGACAGATTCTTGATAGCTGTTTCAGAGAGATGTTTATTTCTCCAGCCGCATGGCCGGAGCTCTGCCCAGGAACTGTTCCAGTCACAGGACCAAGGGCCCTTCTCCCGCGCAGGGAACACAAACCAACCAATGGGAACGAGGCTGAGCAGGGACAGGGAAACCCCGTGTCTGTGCCCTCAGGGCCCCTCTCCCAGGGCCACACGGCGGGGGAGGGACCCCAACAGGATTCAAAGGCAATTCATACAGCAATTAAAGTATCAAGTTCAGATGTGCTCACAATTCATGCGGTTATAAAAGCAAAAGTATCCAGACACATAAACAAATAAACCAGGAACGGGGTAAAACGTTTAGCTCGAGTCAAGCCTTTCCCCTAGGGATGAGAGAGCCACAATGGTCCCTGCTCCCCACGCAGCCGCCAGCGCTCCGCAGGGATGCGCTCCGCAGGGATCAGCTCGGCAGCTGTCCTACGCCCACTCCGGCTTAAGGTGTGCAGAGACCCTGACGTCATGGGTATCTCCCACCCTCTCCTGGTTGTTTCCACAACCAGCAGTTACTCGGAGATGGTCCTAAATGTAAGCGAGTGCCCAGTGGGGACGAACATCTTAATTCTGACAAGACGCTCAGCCCAGGTCACGGCTACCCTGTCTCAGCTGCAGCACAGGAAAGAGAGCAAACACTGCTCAGCACAGCTCTCCTGCCTGCCCTTATGTTGACAATCTGCGGGCTAAAATGCTGCAACAAATACAAATAAAAATGTAAAAATACATTCAACTGCACCTGGTCCTTTATTCTTCTCTGAAATATATGACTAAGCTTTGCTCTGACATGAGTGGGAAGGCGATATGGCTACTCTTTGTGTATTGCAATGGGCATTCAAACAGGCCAGTATCCAAAACAGCCCAGCTAGAGAGACAACCAAAGAGAGTAACAAAAAGCTGTATGGGGCACCCTGTAGCTTTTCAAACAGCAGCCACCAGAAGCAGCTATCAACAACAACAATGTTTCTATATCCAAAGTTTTGTAAAGAAGTTTTAAAAAAATGGTGTAAACATAGTAACATTTTTGCAGAAAAAATACAAAGCTCAAAGCATCTGAGAACATTGCAGACAGTTACCACCTCTGCAATTTGCCTTTTCCCTGGAAATGGTTTGGCCATAAAAGCACCCATATACATTGGGATGCTTTCATTTACACCCCCCTGGACAAGTCAGGCGCATCTGGAGAAATCATCTCCACAGTATATTACAAGACTAGGAGCATTCCTCATAGGATGAAAGGACAGATGGCTAAGATGAAGCATGACAAGGAAATACAAAATCACAACAAGAAGGGAAATAAAACACAAATAAACCCTGTCCCTCACAATATAAAAACTAAAGATCACCCAGTGAGATGATCAGGCAACATGTTTTAACAGAAAATAATTTCTGCAAGTGTGTGCATCTGAATGGTGGGGACTGTGATCAGGCACTGGGGAAAGCAGAAACTTCAGAGGGATTAAACAAACTGAGAGATGAGGGGGCCATGGAATGTGGTACTGACTTGCCCCAGAGTGAGTCAACACCATGATCAGGGGAGACCTGTAGCCCCAAAAGCCCTTAAACATCTGCCTGCTGCGAGCTGGAACAGTGCAAGGAGGGAAGGATCAGTCTGTACTTGTCCTGTTTCTCATACATTTTCCTTAGCACACGTTGCTAGGCAGGGCAAGAGTGGGAATATTAGCTCGGACACCCCTTTAGCCTCACAGCATTTAGCAGGTCTGAGAGGAGATGCTTATGGCCCTAAATAAAAGAAGGCACCACAGACATACATAACACACATGCATACATAGTGCAGCCCTGGACCAGGTGCAATTTTTGGCAGGTGCAGCAGCACCCTGCCGAGCTGGCTCACTCGCAGGGACAGATCTGGCCACACCAGACTGGACAAAGCAGAGGGAACCATTCCAGCCCAGCCAGGCTTTGCCACTTAACCTGCAGGGCAGGGAAGCATACCTGTCTTGCTTAATGAGCCTCTGTAAATATTAACAGGGCAGGTCTTCTCTAAATTACTTAAACATGCAAAGCAGTGGCTAAAATCATCCAGACTCTTTTCTGCTGTCTGTATCGCAGTTGGGCTCATTGATCTCACACATCAATAAAAGGGCCACTTAGGTTAATTGGAAGATATATCTTAATTACCTATATGCCTGGAAATGACCAGGCAGCCCAGCCCAGTCCCAGTCCTGGTGGCCTCCTAGCTCTAAAATGAGCCAAGCCAGGAGATCTCCTTACACTGTTTACCTGCCTTTCCTCCAGCCTCACTTCCCCTGAAACAGAAGGAAGTCAGTGTACTTTTTGACTAACAAACTCACCCAAAGAGGGTGTGTGCTATCTCACAGAAATTGTAACTCACAGAGCAGGAT
The DNA here is from genome assembly GCF_020740725.1 of Corvus hawaiiensis. NCBI lineage: Eukaryota > Metazoa > Chordata > Aves > Passeriformes > Corvidae > Corvus > Corvus hawaiiensis. The sequence goes on along the minus strand of NC_063216.1, from coordinate 64,612,111 downwards.
ACACCCAAAAAACGTCTCCAGCAAGCACCAGCTTTTCCCAGAGGCTTGCTCTGCGCACCTTATATTCAAGACCACGCTTTCATGAGACTGTTCCTGTCTGCAGAGATCGGTGTGAGGGAGCCCTGGGGCTCCTTCCCGCCCACGGCCACCATCCCGGCTGCTCCCACGGCTGCTCCTGGCCACCATGCTGGCGCTGCACCCACAAGAGCTCTCATCTGCAGATCAAACAAGGTTCTCCTCCCAGAGCTTCACAGCCTTCCAGTTCCCCTTTTCAGGAAGTTTTTTCTCATGAAGGAGAAAAGCATTCCTGACTGGATTTCTTCTGATCAACCTCAGGGTGAGGGACAGAGTAATCCCGGGGTCCATCTGGCCACCTTCTCCCTGCCTCCACCTGGCTCCTCCCAGGCCATTAAGACAAAGACCTGTGATTTTATGCCACAAGAGAGGTGGAGATCCCAGCATGTGGTGAACATCTTTAACACACAAGTACCCAATAGAAGAGTAAAAGGGAGAATGGTGTCAAATCAAAACACAGTTCAAGAGACAGCAAAGCAGTGCCTTTCCTCATTGCACTGCACAAGCCTGGCTTAGGGGAAGCGGTTGCCACACTTAAAACCAAAACGCTGAATAATTACAGGCTGCTTAGCCCAGCACTACCTATTGTGCCAAGTCCTCCGTATAGGTTTCCATACAAATGAGTGATTTGAGCGATTTTGGTCAATTTCAATGATAGCGATAGCAAAAAGGGAACCCCAGGTGCAAGTACTCAAGTTTAGTCTCAGCAGTTGCCCTGCAGTAATGTGGCTGTCCTTGTCCAGAGCTGTCAGTCACACACGGCCACTTTTTCCTCTGACTGTGGCTGACAGGGACGTCATGGGCCTTCTCCAATGGCTCCAAAGAGCGGCAAACCAAAGGCAGATAACGATTTAACGACAGTGACAGCCCATTTCCCAACTCTGAGCATTTTTATACACACAAACCATTGCAGGAGCCTGACTCCCATGAGTCACCATGTTTAGTTTTACTCCTCTCCTCTGCTCCTAAAGGAACACAAGCCAGTACAGGCCAAATCCTACCCAGCTGATACTGGCTCATGAAATCAATTACAAGAAGCTGCTTCTCAGATTGCATGCAGCCAGCAAGCCGATGCGGACACATCCTGCATACACCACTTGTCTCCGTCCATTTTTTTCCCACTCTCTGCCTTTTCCAAACCCATGGATTTCCAGCCCCATGGTTCTGAGGAAACAAAGCAACGGGGAAAAAGAGAACAAGTGTGGACAAAACTCAAGTTAGCCTGAAATCCCAGCAGCCTCCCCAGAACCACCTCTCTACAACTGGTGGGGCTGCACCCATCTTTGCAAAGATAGAGGCCTTTTTTTTTTTTTTTTTTTTTTTCAGTGTAACCAGAGTTACCAGAACAATCCTCTGAAGCCAGCAAAGTTTCCTAAAGTGTGAGAGAGGCCAGAGACCAGCCCTTTCTATTCCCCCTCTTTGTTCGGATCAGGAATTTGCAATCCAAATCCCAGCCACACCAGAGTAGGCAATGAGCCTAGCTGCTGTAAAAAGCATCTTAGAGAGTTCATGAGGCTGTGTGCCAAGGAGCTACTGCAAGACAAGGTGAACTGAGCTAGAAAAAAACCTGTATGTATATAATACCATTAAGATAGCAAATAAAAAACCTGTCCTGCAGTGCAAAGGAATGTGATAGTTACCGAGTGCTCCCCTATAGCTGCAAAGAGTCCTTGAAATATTAACAGGGTTATCAGCATTCCCTTATCGGTTACAGTAGTGCCTAGATAATTCAAAGGACTGAGCCAGAGCTCATAAATATGTACACTTTCTCAATGCAAAATTCTTATTATCAGAGAATTTGTTACCTTTTTAAACTGAAATTTGTTAATCTTTTAAATTAACAAACTTTAAAAGGCAGCACTCTACAGGGAAAATATATTCCGTTTATTCATGCATCCATTTATTTTTCATGTGCTCTGTGCATTTTCAAGACAGGTGTTTTTAAACGTGTTTATTGAAGTTTTGATGCTAGTACAATGCAGCTGCATTTTGTATCACAGAATCTGTAGTGTCCAAGCTGTAGAATTTCTAGGTGGCAGAACTTCATACAAATGAAAGCTGGGAGCTTTGTACCCATAAAAGAAAGTGGTGAGTGCTGACACTCTTGCCTACATGGATTAAGTGCTGAGTACTGCACACAGAGCACTGGAACAAATCCTTCACTTGATATGAGTCCATGTGGTCACACAGGCCTGAGGGAGGGACAGCACAACATCTTCATAACTTAAAAGGACTTTCTAGAAACTTTCAACCTTCCAGAGGGATGTAATGTAAGCATGGGCAAAATTATATATCATCTCCTTGAAGAAAAGCAAGCCAAGGGCAGAGCCTAAACCCACCTTATTACTGCCTCCTCTTTAACACCATCCCTGTGTCTGTCCAGCCATGTGCTGAACTGCTCCAGTACAGGCAATAGAAACCCTTCTTAAAAAAAAAAAACCTACAAAAATTAGTTTTGCTTTGGTTGCAAATGCACAGCAGCCCTAAGCTAAACGAAGGGCTGGCTACCACAGCTCCTCTCCTCCTCTGCACTGGAACTCATGCTCCATTGAACTACTTCTTCACATCAGGTAAGAACTTTTTTGTCTGTTTTTTATTGTTAGTTTGGCTTTTTGTCAACTCTCATCCTCCCTTGCATTATTTTCTACTCATTTGATGAACTCAGCTGTTTCTCCATGCTAAGTCAGAAGCTTGTTTTGTTGGGTTTTTTACTGGCAGATTGGCTTTTTAGAAACTTGGTGTACAGAAACAGCCCAGCACAAGGTCATATGGGTGATGGGAAGCAAAGGGCTGTAACAGCCAGAAGAAAGATTGATTCAGATTTGCTGCAACTTGCATTCTGTGACATTTGTGAATAACTTCCAGCCCCTTTCATGTATCTGTTGGACCACGTTACCTTGTGGATTCTTTACCTTCTTTTGATACCAAGTTTAGGAGAAGATAGCAATGCTGTTACCAACACACAGCAAATTACACAAGCTCAGGCAGTTCAAAGGGCTAATTGCTCTTACAATTTATTAATACGTATGTTTAATTTCTGCAGCAAAAAGAGAACAGGAAATAATTTTTCCTCCAGCAAGTTCAATTTTCTATTTAAGGAATGTTCTTAAGGAAATGTGTTGTATATACATAATACTACTTACAACTAGGAAGCTTATCAATTTATCAAGCTTTATCTTAAACCCAGCTACACTTCTTTGGATCTCTTCACAGAGAGGTTTTCCCAGAAATTTGTTTCCCTGAAGGTTTCAAACTGACTTCTAACATTCCACCTAAATTTATTGTATTCACTTACACATTTTTTTTCTTTCAACTGTCCTGCTCACGTACTTCAGGGATGTAGGTAGCAATCGTAGTCCTCTTTGGTTTTTATTTTGCAATAAGAAGGATGCAATCTTCTATCATAAATGATACCTCTGGTAAAACACATTCTCCGTTCCCCAATTTGCCCTCTTTACAATGTACATTAACTTTTCTTGACTAGGAACAATCAGAATTGGAGAGAGGTGAGATATTTGCAGTGCCTTGTTCAACAGCATGTAATACTTCATTTTATATAATAAACCCATCTCACTTATTAAGCCCCTGTGGTGGAAGCCCCATGCAACACTGCGTTTTTTCATGTGGTTGATGCTTCCATCTTTCTGAACCAACTCAAACACATAGACAGTGGGCAGGCAAGAAAATTAAGTCACCCAAATAATGTCATTTCAGAAAATGGAGTAATTTTCCATCCCAGTATTTGATAAGCACTTTAAGTACTATAAAAATTGATGGAGGGCCCATCTCCAAAGAGGGGGCCTGGCATATCACACCCAAGTAACAATATATTGCTTTCTTCAGAGAAGCAGCAGCATTGCCTCCAAACAAGCAGCAACACATGATCCAACCAAAGGAAATCCAAGAGGTGCTGAAATGCCATCACATAGAAGCTAACCTGTTCCAAGAGATTTTGTGACTAATAAATTATCATAGAGAAAATTAAGTGCTACAAAATACCTAAGAACAGAAATGGAAAATAAATTAATCAAGATGTCTAATAACGGAGAGAAACAGTGGTTAGAAAAAGCTTTCTAAGTATTGGATTATTATCTATTGTGCTTTCCAAAAGGGATTACTTTACCCTGAAGTTCTAATGGATCAGCTTCTCATTTACTAGAGGACCAGCTCTCAGCTGCGAGTTCAATCCCCCACCCCATGACCTGACCATCTCTGCAAGGTGTCTACACCCGTGGGCCCCTCCCACTGCATCATGAGGATGGAGCCGGGGTTCAACAGTGAAAAACCCATCCCCAGGACAGATCATCAGCTAACTGCCTGCTGACTGACACAAGTGGGATGCAGGAAGGGCTGACAGAGGTCACAAAACTAGTCAGAGCCTTAGTTTTGATAATCATGGTAGAATAAAAGGGAAAAGTATAGCAAAAAGAAAAAAACACTGGAAATGCAAATGCCAATACATGGCTGTGAAACCATCAGACTGAGATCTCTGTTGAGTGCAGGGACAGATCCAGTGACCCTCAGGGAATCTTACTTGCTGAATGAGCCAAGAATACGCCTTGCTGGGTATTAGGCAATGTCGTGTAATATGACTACAGCAGTAAACACAAAGGCTCTACAGTGCAAAGAACAACACTGTGAATTTCACAACTGCTGAAATCTCAGCCTGATTTCTCTAAAAATCAGTTTCATCACAGGAACAAAATTTAATTAGGGTTTTCTTATCATTAGTCACTTATATAAGTTCATTGAAATGCCCGAAAATGCACAATATCCACATTTTATGCAGCACTAAGCCATCCTATATGACCAGTATGGGATGCATAGAGTGTGAGTAAAGTTGTTTGCCCCATGGGATGCTTTCCAGTCTGAGAAAGCTTTCAAACTGACCATCAAAGTTGTCACCTTACTTTCCCTTTAGGCCTTGAAAAGAGCAATGGAGTCTTTTAACAGCTACAGACTGATCAAAGAGACTCAGAGCAAAAACCCAGGGAGTCACCAACACAACCTCAGAGCAGGAGAAACTCTCCTGGAGGACTTGCCCCAGGGGAAAAAAAAGGGATGGATTCTTAACTGCCAGCAGTGGTGTGAAGAATTTTATCTGATGCATCTCAGCTTCAGCCCAGTCTGATGCAGGTTGGCTGAGATAAAGGAGTGAATCAGTCATCTCAGCTTAAGAAATCCCCACCACTTGGCAAAGGACATATTTTAAAAGCAGATCATACAAAAGTTCGTAAAACTCAGTCATACAAAACAAACATGTTCATTTCATAGAACAGAAAAAATGTCCTTGTCTCTCAGTTCTCACCTGAGTTTATTGCCATTAATCAGTCATGTCCATCAATGCTGTTAGTAGTAAGTAGGAATTTCTTAGTTTAAAGCCTCTTAAAGCTGAATAAAGTCCCAGACACTGTTATTAGCTGAGCCATAGGGTAGCTGAGGTGCAAAGGAACAAGTCAATAAAGGCAACTGCAACTTTTCACAAGGGATAGGAAAAAAATACAGTCAACATCAATACCCAGACTGGGCCAAATTCCCAATTCCGGGCACAGGTGTTGCTCCCACAGACTGAAAAGACAACAAACACTGACGCTCAGTGTGCAGCATGCCCTGCAACCTGGAGCTAGACACAGACATCCAATGTCTGCTTGTGCTGGTGACCTCTGTGGGACTGTCACCTTATATTGTGGCTCCCTAGGCTCTGCGCAAGGAGAGGGGCAAAGGATTGTGTCTGCAAAACTTCTGGAAGCTGCAACCAGCAGCCATAACCACTGAAGTCTCAACCCCAGAACTGCCAGTGGAAGTGCAGGGGCTGCATGGGCAATGCACTGGTTCACCAGGCACATCTCACAGGGCAGCCCTGGAAGGGATGGACCCTGCCCCTCACTGTGCACCAACAAACCCTCCTAATAGCACGTGAGAGCACAGTGGTCAGAAGAGGGTATGGGATGGATGAGAAATCTGCCCTACCTCCCCAAATGCAAGAGGGAAGGCGGTAAGAAAGGAGGCTGACGCACCATCACAGCAAGCCCTGTGCCTGGTGGGCAGCTACCCGCCAGCTCCCGGCGCCTGCCACAGACACCATGGGCTGGGCCCAGGACGTCCCCAGCATTGTCTGTTATCTCACAGGGCAGTCACTCAGTCGATGCCTGCTGGTTCTCCTCATTATTTACAGCAGGTATTACAAAAGCAGCCCAGTGAGGTCTCTGCTGTGCACGGCCCTGTACAAACTTGCAGCAAACAAACTCCAGAGATGCAGCACCTTGCTGCACAACAGAATAGGGCAAACAGATCCAGTGAGTGCAAAGGGAGAAAGGAGAAGAAAATAAGGAAGAAGGAAAGAACAACACCAGCATGTATTGTGTAACAAGCTTTCAGCATCTACCAGGTCCCAGAGTATACCCAGGGTTCCCACTCTGCATAACCAGCGCAAACAACCAGTGCCTGCTGTCAGCAGCTTGGTCTACAAACCCAGGCGGTATCGGACTGCCAAACTCAATGCAGAATCATGTCAGGTAGCTTAGTAAGCAGGACCTAGAAGTTAATCTGTCTTACCTATCAATCTAAAAAACTCAGAGAAATTTACCCACATCACTTTAACTTGTAACAAATCCTTTTGCAAACACCCTGCAAAACTAACCAGAAGGCACCAGCAGGTTCATGATCTCCAGAAACTGAAGTTAAGATGGGATTTAAACTAGCAGGCAATTATCTGCCAGATGGAGAGCTCATCACGCAGAGCACACACCGCTAAATTACACTGTGTCAGTAAAAGGAGACCAACATCAGAAATACACCCCGTGAGAAGGGAAACTGAGTCAGCCGACAGGATAGTTCAACCCAGTCATTGCTGCCAAGAGACCTTTACCACATGTGTAGGGCAGCGTTGGCTGTCTATAGCAGCAGCAAGTACACTGTGGGAAAAGCCACCCCATCCAAGCGACGAGCAGCAACACGTCGACAATTACTAGCAAGTCTATCATCATGGCAAGCTGCAGGGAGAAAGAGGATTAAACAGTAGGTGAAGATGGTTGGACTGTGAACATTTAGCAGCGTAATTTAAGTCTGAGTCCATTAATTCTTACATAACTGACCCTTTAGCCCATCTGGGGGCTGCTCCACATAAAATCAGAATACATTTACAAATAGTTAAAGCCAGAAGGCAAACAAATCATCTCTGGTCAATAGGAAAGTACTCCATGGAAATTCCCAGGGTTCTTGTTTATTTTACCTTTGAGTTCCCAGGTGAGAAGAATTGAGTTCCTGGCTACAACCAGAAGTGACCTAGTCCCGACATGGCCTGAATGGTTCATGACCCCACTTTTGTTATGGCCTAAACAGCATCCAGCAGCTGAGGGTCAAAGCCAGACTGCCCACACTGCTGCTGAAGCAGGGGTGCACATGTACATGAGCCAGAAAGCTTCCTCTCCTGCTCTCTCCAAGAGTGAGCGTGATCCTGTGGCTTACAGCACTTACCAAAGAGATGGGAAATGGGAGTCCCACAACAGCTTCTGAACCTTATTCGGCTCCTCCTTATGTATAGCACAGTGAGAGCTCTTAGATCAAGGGCTGGAGCCCAGCCCATCTCTGCCCTTGCTGAGTGTCTCGATCGCTATGCTGAGTGAAGTGCCCAAGCTGTAGTGGGATGGTATTTCAAGTATTCCCACTTTATAGGACACTTAACTGCCTAAAACAGAATATGGCTGCAGGGAACAGGCATCTACAAGTGAGGTGCTGTAGCACTTGCTGGTTAGATCCAAGTCCTCTACTAGACCTAAGGCATGAAAGGTGCCAAACGTCTCTCCCTAGTCATGCTGAGCGGTGCCCGCAGTGTCTGGAGGCTGCTAAAACAAGCAATGCACTGGTGTGGGACAGCTTTTACATGGATTAAACTAAATGCACACAGCCAAAGCATTTTAAAAATAAAAATCACAGCTCGGATGTTCAAGGGTCTCCTTTAGAAACAGAGTCAGCAAGAACACCACTGCAAGCACACAAATAAATGAGGGGCTGAGCCGGTTCCTGGGAAGTTCGAAAGTGCTATGACAGGAATTCAATGCAATAAGCTCAATGACTTGCTAACATCAGTGTTGAATAGGATCAAGGAGTCTGATCAGCGGCTAGTGAAAGAAAAGAGCAAACCCAACCAATCCAGCAGATCTTTGTGCCCATGATGTACGCTCTGGTGGCATGGCAGCTGCAGAGATCCACCTTGAGTACATTAGTTTCCAAACGTAACAGCCCCTTGGGATTTAACAGCAAAGACAGACTGCTAGGTGCTGGCCATCACATCTTGGAAACTCAAATCTGATAACACAGTCCTTGCTTTGCCCCTTTTGGTGGGGTCCAGAACCTTTTGCTTCTTCCTGAAATTGGGCCTAGCCCACAGACTCCACGGCAGGCAGGAGATGCCATGTTGACATGTTAATGATGGATTCTTGTTGGGGTCCCTCCCCTGCCGTGTAGCCCTGGGAGAGGGGCCCTGAGGGCACAGACACGGGGCTTCCTGCCCCTGCTCAGCCTCGTTCCCATTGGTTGGTTTGTGTTCCCTGCGCGGGCAGAAGGACCCTTGGTCCCGTGACTGGAACAGTTCCTCGGCAGAGCTCCGGCCATGCGGCTGGAGAAATAAACATCTCTCTGAAACAGCTAGCAAGAATCTGTCTGTCCATATATATATTTCCTTTCCACGGGACTCCTGGTTTGATATATGCGTGTTGCAGGATCCCTACTGCAACAAATGGTGGAGATTTGAGAGCAGAACGATCCCCGATCCCTAAGCGACTGATTTGTGTGAGTAAACCCTGGAAACTTTGGATTCCTCTTCTTGGTTTTGCTTTGCTATTCCGTATCTAAACTATGGAGGAACCGTGGGAAGACTCTTGGCTCTCAGAGCCGCATATGGACATTTATCTTAAACTTAAAATGATTCTTGAACAACGATTTGTAAATTTTAGCTTGATTCAAGCTCAAAAAGAACTGAAACACTTCCTGGCATGGTTGTTTAAGAACTTTTTCTATGTTTCTTGGGATTTAATTCTTACCAAGGGCTTTTGGAAAACCGTTTGGACACAGTTAATATTGGAGTCAAAATATATGCCGATGGAAGAATATTTTCGTGAATATTATTTAGTTACTGAGACTGTTGAGCAATGTCAGCTGTGTCCTGGTGAAGGGAAGCCTGGCGCAGGTACCGTGCGGCCCAGGCCACGTGCACCGAGCGCTCTGCGAGCAGCAGCGAGGCAGTTCCCGCGCGCGGGCGGAGCCACGCGAGCCGCAGTGTCGGTGGCGGAGCGAGGCGCGGCGGGACCCGGCGGTGCCCGAACGGCCCCGTGCAGCGCGTGGTGGAGCGAGCCCCGTGAACGCCCGACCGAGAGGGGCGGCACGCGGGCGGCGGCTGGAGGCGGTGGCGATGGAACGGAGCCGCGCCCAGCCGAGACGCGCGCTGGAGCGGAGCGCGGGGGGGTCATCGCTCGGGGGCCCGGCCGAGACGTGGGTGCAGCGCCCGGCAGCGGCAGCGAAGCTGCGACCAGAGGAGGCGACGCACGGAGAACTGAGTGGCGTGGCCCGGCCCGGCCCGCGCAGCCCCGAACGCGACCCCGGGAAGAGCGCGCAGGCACCAGCAGCCCCGACAATTCCAACACGGGAGCGACCGAAAGAGACAGCAAAGACGCAGCGAGACAGAAAACAGCAGCCACTCGGAAAAAGGAAAAGATCATAGTAACTAAGACCTTAGGGATAGTAAAATGGTATAATGTTAAGCAAAATTATGGTTTTATAACAAGGTGTGACAACCAGCAAGACATATTCGTGCATAGAACTGCTATTAAAAAGAATAACCCTGAAAAATGCATCCCAAGCTTGGGAGATGGAGAGGTGGTGGAATTTAATATTGTACTAGGGAGAAAAGGGTTACAAGCATCGCAGGTCACTGGGCCTGATGGTGTTCCTGTAAAAGGCAGTATATATGCAAAAAATCGTAGTCATGTTAGACAGTATCTCCATTGTAAGCCCCCCCTACAGTTTCCCTTTCCTAATCCCACCTTTCCCTTTTACCCTATGTCCTATTACCCCCAGTGTATTCCCAATCCGTTTTTTCACCCATGGTTTCCCTCACAAAACCATGCTTTTGCCAATTGTTTCCCCAAAAATCCCTTTCCAATGCCGAGTGGGGGATGAAAAGGGGGAGGGAAGAAGTTAAACCCTCTCCTGCCTCAGTTTCCCCACAAAGCATGCTCAGAGAATTCTGTCTCCCTTCTGTCAGCCCTAAGATGTTCCACAGAATCTGTTTGGACATTTAAAGACTCAGGAGGGTGGCTTGTTTTGTTTTGAAACTGTTCTTGTTATGTTTATCCAGTTGTTTTCATTCTCCTTTTATTAAAATAAAACGGGTGAGGTGTTGGGGTCCCTCCCCTGCCGTGTAGCCCTGGGAGAGGGGCCCTGAGGGCACAGACACGGGGTTTCCATGTCCCTGCTCAGCCTCGTTCCCATTGGTTGGTTTGTGTTCCCTGCGCGGGCAGAAGGACCCTTGGTCCCGTGACTGGAGCAGTTCCTCGGCAGAGCTCCGGCCATGCGGCTGGAGAAATAAACATCTCTCTGAAACAGCTAGCAAGAATCTGTCTGTCCATATATATTTCCTTTCCACGGGACTCCTGGTTTGATATATGCGTGTTGCAGGATCCCCACTGCAACAGATTCTTCTTTTGCGTCCTTCAAAAAGCACTGAAATATTTTGACCATATGAGTCATTTCCAAAAGTGCTGGAGACTTGATGGAAAGTAGCATCTATCATGTGTCAGGCAATGGTGTTGAAAACAGATTACTTTCCTTTGTATGTGATAAATATAACACGTCTATGTGTATTATGTGATCCCCTGAGGATTTATTACAGGTTTACTGCTCCATTTATTTGCTTTTTTTGTGCTTGGCAAGTGTAAACACTGGAATAAATATGAAGGTGGTTACAGCTTAGCAGCATTAATGACTTGTTGAAACAAAGTCCAACAGTTTTCCTTTCTGTCCAGCAAATCCTACTTTTCTGTTCAAGCACTTTTTTTCAAGTGTGAAGATCATCTTTCTGAAGTATTTTAAAATTTTCTTTCTTTGTTGAATGCCAAATCCCCATAAAAGCTTACTTTCCTCCTTCATTCACTCAAACGCTTGACAATATTTAAAGTATATCCTAACATTATTCATGGCAAAACATTTTCCTCTTTGCAAATTACAGCCTCCCCCATCTTTTCTATCTAGTCTGCTAAGCCTGTTGCTACAGGTAGTCTGCTGTAACAGAAATAAGTACAATCATCGCTCCAAAAGAAAACAAACCCTTCCGTTCTGGCACACACATTCAGGGTGGGTTCATCCCACTGAACTTTAGCCACCTAACAACAAGGCAATCATCCCAAGTCAGTCATTTATGTTCCCTCTTTCATCAGTGGAGTGAGACGGACATTTCCAGTCAACAGCCCTCCTGCTTATCAACCAGTCATGACTGCAACCTGCATTTGAAGAGATATAGAAGATGATCATGGTACCAGATAGAGATCTGACCATAAAAGCTAAGCTGTACCTTTGATAATGCTGTTTTCAATCCAACAAGATCAACACATGGAATTTCATTCTCAAGCAAAATCTTACGAATTTAAAAAAAAAGGCCTTAGGCAAGTCCCAACAGATTTCAAAATTTTTGATAAAGATTACATCCTGCCCCTTTTGGAAACTTGCGTTACTTCTATAGGTAATTCAGTGTTTTTCAGCACTGGACAAAGAGCTCCACTGGGGGGGAATAATAATACTGTCACTTGTCACAGAAATACAAAGTGGCAAAACTGAATTTAATTAGGTCTCAGATGTTCTTTGTTTCAAGTGGACAACCACTGTGAACAAATCTTTGAAGAACTGAGTCCCTCGTCAACTTGTTCTGTACTTTGATTTATGCACTCTTTTGTCCAAGGAGTCTTAAAAAAGGAGCAGACAACAAAAAAGCCTATCATTCAGAAAAGACAGTACCACCATGCTTGTTTCTTAAATGGCAAAGTAGATGTCAGAGTAGTTGGAAGTACTGTATTACCTAAAAACATCATAATTCCCACAGAAACCAGGACAGAAAAACTGCAACATGGAAGATTGCCAAAGACTGTCATTAGATCTGATCTGAGTATCTTCCGCTCTTCTAACTCTCCTACATTTCCTAAATATTTCCATAGATATTTCTGGAAATGCAAGTCAGTAGGCCAAAGGAAGCCAAGAGAGATAGCTGCCCAAACCCTGTAACTTAGGCAATACTGAGGTAAGCAAGTAAGCAGTGTTGTTATCTCAAGTACTCAAACACAGAGAGCTTGTCCTCACCAATGACTCTCAGAGACCTGAGGGCTTACGAAAGAGAGGGTGAAGGAATGGAGAGTGTAGATCTTGTGTCTTGACATTTGATCCTTCTCTTACTCATCCTCCATGCATGAGCATTACTGCTAGAGTTGCCTACACTGCTAAATATTGAAAAGGTACTTGCACACAGGCCTAAAGAGGTTTCTGCTTCACATTTACTTGTTTCCTGCTCCAAATTTCAGAGTGGTCATATTCCCAGACTCTTCATATCAGTCTCACCTGACCTACACGGGAATTGAGGGGCCCAGTGACATTGCAAGTCAAATCTGTGCCCAACAATTGCTGTCTCTACCCAAAATAACCAGATGAACATGAGCTCAGTTATGCCAATGTATGCAGCAGCTACACATCTGGCTGAACTGGAACCACCATCATAGGTGTGGCATGCTCTCACATGCCCCTGGACCCATGAACCCTGAGCACCCAGCCAGCCTAAAGATTGGAGACAACCTGTCAGCCGCAGGGGTGTCTGACAGACCTGCTGCACGCTCTGAGGAGGAGGCAGATCACGAGTGAGTCACTCCAAACCCTCCGTGAAGATGCTGAGAGATACAAGGATATTCTGATCAAGACGCTCTGACCAGACTGGTTGAAATGTGAGGATGTCTGGGTTCCTAACCAAATGTCTGCTAAGGGTCTCTCAATCATCCTACAGAAGAGCAGTGAGCACACAACCTACCTTCACCTAATGTTATACTCTGAAACCTCACATTATGTTCCTCAGTCATGGGATGTCTGAGAAAATTCATTTAGTTCCAAGACAGGAGACAACAATGGACAGGAGTTCCAAGGTATTAAGCATATACACTGAAGGAAAATGGACCATTCAATGAGCAGATGTAAAATGATAGGCTTTATCAGCAGCCAAATGCTTCCTCAGGTAACGCTTGGGATGTTGGAGATAATGAAGTATAAAATCCCACTGCTTCACATCATCTACTTTCCGCACCACCACGTCCACTGTAGGTTTACTATCATGCCAACATCAAAACTTAGAAAACTGCTTCTGTATTCTAAACAAAGGGTCATTTTGCCATTACTTGGACAACAATTCAATGTTTATTCTGCATTTGGCAGTTTGCAGCACGTTCCGCAATCCCAGCCTAAAACAATTCTGAAATGCATGACCACAAAAACAGAATAAGAGAGGATTCTTCGGAACCCATGAGCGCAGGTCAGAAGTAAGAATACTTCAGTGACTTCTGAGAGGGAAGCAAATCACAAGAGAATACACCAAGGAAACCAATTCTTTAATATACCCTGAAGCTTAAAAAGCAATCAAAAAATATAAGCCAATTACTAATCCAATTTTTAAAAATGCTTATTACAACTATCTCATCATTTGCAAATAATTTGAAAATGAGAGGAAAAAAGTTTTCAAGGTAATCCCACCATCATACTTCTCTACAATTAATTTCTTTCCCATGAGACTTATCAAGTAAAGCCTATTAGATCTTTCTCCCTGTCATATCTCCATTCTCATTCTTCTTATACTTTCTTTTTTTTACCTTAGCTTCTTTCTTTCCCAGAAATTGCTGAGAAAAGTATCCACATTTTATTTATTGACAGAGAGAAGATACATTTTATCTCAGTAAAATGTTACTTTGTCAGTCAGACCTCCACTGAATATTTTTCCCTAATTGCCATATATGTTTTCCTGTCTTTTGAAACAAAAATACACCACTCCTATGAAATCCAGGCATGAAGTGGAAAGAAGCCTGTGGGGAAGCAACAAGGTAGCCAGGTTTTCATCAGCTGGAACAGATCATACAGCTGAAAAGGGAAAGTCACATTCCAGCCAGCTGGAAGGACACACATCTAAAATGCATCTTGCAGCATGAATTAGAATATAGAACCTATATTGATGCAATAAAGGATACAGGTAGCCCCAGCAGATCCAGGAACTACCCTAACTTTAACCGATGGTCACTATTTCTGATTTGCTATTTTAGGAAAATAAATGTAAATGTTCACCACTACTAGCTATTAGTCATCCTTCACTTCAGCCCCACAGAACTGCACAATGAATCCTGCAGCTTGTGGTATCAGGCCATCTTCCTAAATGGGTCTCCTATCATTGCCTCCTCCCCTCTCTCTCTATGGTGGGATGCATGAGGGAAGTGCAAGAGCCCAAGGCCCCTGGGATGCCAGCGTGCAAAAGCCCTGCAGCCACACAACAGGCTCAAACACCTCTCCTGCTCCAAGTGGAGGACTCTCCACGTCTCCACCCATCCATTTCCATCATCTCCTAACTGTATAACTCACAGGGATCCTTACAACAGCTGTCTGCAGGAATGTTTCCCTGGGAGGGAGGCTACGGAGGCCAGTTTGGGTGCTAAGTGCCCCTCGCTGTCCCTGGAAGCAAGTCCTTGCTGGCAGCCAGAAGCAGCTGCCCTACGGACCTGCCTCCAAAGCTCACAAGGCCCTTAATTACAAGGATACCTTTTTGCTAGAATTTCCTTTCTCCCTTTAATCTCAAATCTTGCCTCATGCAAGTAACCCCCAATGCTTTGTATCTCAGGCACAGCTGCAGCCTCACCTTTCTCAGAAGGGCTGCACCAAAGTTTTGCATCATCTGTATTTGTATGGAGAAGGCACAGACCTGGAGATTCAGGATCATTAGCATAATGACTTTTAAATTACAATAATAATGAAGATCCTTTACAAAGCTCTGAGTAAAAATTCCCAAAGTTGATTGTGACACAAACAAGCTCTATGTTAATTTCTATTTGCAGATAGTCAATAACCTCACTGAATGCCACTGGATATTTAAAGCTAAAGAAATGTAAAAGACAATACTTGAGCTTGCACAGTCCTCAAAAATGCTTGGGTGTCTATCCCTTAGTGCCCGAGGTGCAACACCTTCCCAGAATTGTATATTGTAGGTTGCACAATGATATTTTACATTTATCTGGACCACTCAAAAGCTGTAGCGTCCAGCCACTATGGGTTTTGTCTGCACTGCTGATTTAGGCTGAGTTCCCAGAAGAGTTTGCACACACATCTATTGTACCCCACAGAGCTGTCGTTGATGATAAGTGGGACTACTTGTGGCAACACAGCCAAGCAGGTGCCAGCAGTGTTTGCAATGTGATACCCAGGCAAACTTGTGGAACATTTGTGCAAAGCTAATGCTCATACCAGCCTTCCCCCTGCCACCCCAGCAGGAACGGTGATAAAATGTCTAACACAAGCAAATGCAATGTGACTTCAGCAATGTTTAACCCATTTTTTGACCAAATAAATCCCAATTTAACATTATCATGAACATCACTGTGGACAAAAAGTAATCATATTTAACCATCCTGTCAATTTAAGCCACATATTTATTAGTAACAATAAGAAATTACAGACTGATCGACTCTTGACCACCTGTTTTAGAAGGCCAGAGTAAAATCCTGCCCCTCCTGGAAAGCAGGGGCAGGATTTCAGCAGAGTCCAGATTTCACCCCATTTGCTAAAGCAACGACACAATGTGCAGACATGGGAATATAAAGCCAAAGCTGTGCCTTTCTGTAGGAAAGCCTTGAAGATACACTAGAAAGAGGAGAATGTGCCTTTTTAAGGGAACCCTGGAGCACTTCTGGAACAGTTGCATGAAAAAGGGGTCCGGTTTGTTCACTCAGACGGCTCTGTACAACAGGCACAGGCAGAGGGGCACCCCTGAAGAGAGATTCACTTCAAAAGACACAGACTTCAAAAGCTCCTTCCCAATCCAAAGCAAAATGCTAATATCCACACCACCCACACTCCTCCCTCCTCCACCTCGGTTGGTTCCTGACTGGCTGTGGGGGCACAGCCCACAGGTACCCCACAGGTACCACAGCACGCAGGCAAGGGCAGAGCCACGCACGCCCTGAGCCTGCCCCAGCTGCTCACCACCCCACAGAGCTTCTGACAATGCTGACATGAAACTTCTGACAGCTTTATGAAGCCTATTAGCTCCATTTGCTTGGTCTTCATGATTCTTAAATTTTGTTTATAAGAAGAAGGCCAAAATTACCGTGCTTATTTGAATAATCCCCACGTCAAAGGAAAGAGTGCTGGGTTTAGCCACGTATCAGTGTCTCAAAGTAACTCAGTGGAGTAGCAAGGCTCCTCGTTAGCACTGCACACACTCACATGCCTCTGCAGCACAACACATCTCTAGATAGAAATAAGATTTTTATAGCACCACTGCTATTTCCGACTCATATAGAGATCAAATTCCCCAAGTTCATAAAGAGTTCTAGTCCTTCCCTGACCTAAGAGCAGCTGTGAGTAGCTGAGGACTTTGTGTTTGTCTGGGTTGAAAGGTTAATGGCTACTCCATAGACACGTTTTTTTTCAGCTAACTGGCAGATCATTTTAGCAGATGATTTGCAGGTGTTTTGCAACACGTAGAGATAACCCTGTGGAGTACTTCTGTCTGAGCTTCTTCTCTGTCTCTTTTCTTTTCTGAATTGCATCAGATAAATCAGAGAAATCAAGCAGGTGAGACTTGCATGGACTAATCACCCAATGACAAACTGCCCTTCCAATTTCCACACAGAGGAACTTCTCCAAATAAATGTCAAATGTAGTTCAGTGCTTGTTAAAATTATCTTAAAATCCTAGCCATAAAAAACTTTAACCTTTCAAGTATCTCAAGACATGCAGCAGACAGTCCATTTTGATGAACATCACAGCACAGTTTCAAAGTTCACACTTTCACAAAACATGAAAATGATGCTGGAATAATCAATCTCCCGCATAAGAAAATAGGTCTTCACTCCTACCTGGACTTCACCCACTTAAACTGTGTAAATCGTTATACTGAGAAAGGAATCGTTCATGTCAGCTATTTTTCTGAAACACATTCTTCACCTAGTCTAACAACTTTTCCAAGCTTTGTGCTTCAAGATGAGTTCTTATCTTCTGCTACCAGATAAAGAGCTACTGGTTCAAACAGACAGTGGCCATGCAATCAACTGCACCTTAATCCAAATGTTTTTCTTTAAGGCCACAAGCCTACTGTCTGTTTTTCCTGCAAGTCCTCACAGGACATGGAAACAGCATTTACCTTACCATATAAGCTGCCCCCCAGCATTTTGGAAGAACCAGGAGTGGCTTTTCAGGAGACACACTGCAGCAAAATCAGTCAGCTCAGTTAATATCACTTTCATTTTTCTGAAGCAAAAAGAAACTCAAGCCTGCAAACACAAGGGAGAGTGTGGCTCGTTCTTCCGACGCCTTGCTGCACACCATGGATGCTTCTACAGCAAAACAATCACTGCTGGGATTATGCCACAGTTTGATTATTATTTTTCTAATAATCTCCTCAAGTGTGATTTTACATACCTACTACTTTGAACTTTTTTCTTTTTTACAAAGATAACACAAATCTTAGTTTTAGTTTGCAGAGAGAGGCAGCAAGGAAAGCATCTGGCTAACCCTTTGAAAGTCAACAGAAATATGGGATCAGGTCCACAGTAAACTTTATAGAGTGGCACCTGCAGAGGAAATTACTCAGTGCATGATTGATGCCACAATTAGAGGCATAAAAAGTAATTCCATGATAAACAAGCAACTGAGCAGAAAAAGAATAATATCCTAAGAGCGTGTATGTGTTCAAATAAAAGTACATATTGGACAATATCGAACAGTCTTCACACACACACACACAAGTTCTCAATGAAGTTAATGGCACAGTATCTCTCCCTCTCCCTTTCTCTCCCTCCCGGCAACAGCCCTGATTTGGGGGCTGCATTTGGCCAGTATCTGCCCCTAGTGCCACTAAAGCAACTCCAGTGCCATTGGCCACGTTACACAGCTATCACACGGCCATAGAGCTGCCGTTTCCCACAGAAGTGCAGGCCAGCAATGCAAACCAGCACAGCTCCACCAGCAGCACTTCCCCCTGGGCTACACCAGCTCTGGCCTGAGGTCTGAGGAACTGCCAGCCAAAGCTCTAGGTACACAGAAGGGAGTAAACATGTTTTGTTGCTCAAAAAGCAGAGACACCAAATCTGAACTTTGTTTTTTAGAGAAAAAAAGAGGGAGGGGAGACAGAAAAAAAGAGGGAGGGAGCATTACAGATACACACGCATTCCCTACATCTTTGCAAGTTACATCATTTACTACCTTTATGGAACCACATCAGAAAAAGCTCCAGCCATGGTACCACCTCAGCTGAGGGAGTAAGCACCCTTCCATGCACACTCATGTTTATTTATCCTTGTGATCCACGTTTACTAAATAACTTCAAAGCGCCACTTCAATCTACAGCACATAGGCTTGATACATTTTTGTGGTTCCTCTCCAAAAATTTCACAGATAAATTGCTGCTTCAGGAAACCAAAAGCTACACTCTAAACTGCAAGTGTGTTATTTCTGTCCATGCCCCTGTACTGGTCTGACAAGCAGAATCACACATTCAAACGCTTGCTTACCTGAGACTGACACTTTCATAAGGGCTTCCAGGGGTCTGTTGTTGTCCAGATCACGACTGAGTTTGAGTTCCCCAGTGGCAGAGTCCAAAAGTAGCAAGTTTAATTCATTGCCTTGGACGAAAGTGTAGGCCAGGCTGTCAGACACATCGGGATCATGAGCTGGGATCTTGCCAATCACACCAGAGGGAAAGCTGTTGGACTTGTTGGTCACATAGTTATTGAAGAGGATCTGGAAGTCCTGCAGCACGGGTGGGTTATCGTTCTGGTCCAGGAGGCGGATGTGCACAGTTGCTCGGCTCACGAGAGGGGCTGAAGTGGCCTGCACCACAATGACATACTCCGTCCGGCTCTCATAATCCAGGTCCATTAGGGCTGTGAGGTCTCCATTGAGCAAGTCTAGTTGGAAGACCTCGGGGATGTTCCCCTCTACAATCTGGTACATGATCTGTGCATTGGTCCCCTCGTCAGGATCAGCTGCACTGATCCGTGCCACAATAGAGCCCACAGGGCTGTTCTCCTCCACAAAGATATCAAATTCATCCTTCTCAAAGACAGGGGGGTTGTCATTAATGTCCAGCACAGTCACCTGGATGTCCACAGAGGCTTTCAGTGGTGGGCTGCCCCTGTCCACAGCAAAGGCCCGCAGGCTGTAGACAGCCACGTTCTCGCGGTCCAGCTTGCGCAGTGTGCGTATCACTCCAGAAGTGGGTTCGATGTAGAAGTCTCCATCTCCATCGTCACCACCTTGGAATGTGTAGAGGAGACGGCCATTGAGGCCTGAGTCACGATCAGTGGCAGACAGCTGCAGGACACTGGTGGAGAGTGGCACATCCTCAAAAACCGAGCCCTGGTAGCGGTCGCGCAGGAAGCGGGGTGCGTTGTCATTGGCATCCAGGATGAGGATCTCAACGTATGTGGTGTCCGATTTCTGGGGGATACCATTGTCATGGGCTGTAATGGCCAACGTGTAGGAGGCCTGGTCCTCATAGTCCAGCTCCATCAGGGTGGTGATGGTGCCTGTGTCAGGGTCAATGCGGAACTGGGGGATATTATCATCCAAAATGTAAGTGATTCTTGCATTCTCCCCCGTGTCTTCATCAGTGGCACTGATGGTGACAATAGAGGTGCCAATAGGCTTGTCCTCGCTGACACTCACTGTGTAGTGGGAGCTCTGGAAGACTGGGCGGTGTGTGTTGGCATCTGTGACATTGATGAAGACCTGGACGGTGTCAAAGCGAGTGCCATCAGAGGCAGTGACTGTGAGCACATACTGCCTTTCTTGCTTGTAATCCAGGGGCAAGGCCAGTGTGATCAGCCCTCCTCCACTCTGGCTGGTGATGGCAAAACGGTTCCTGGTGTTGCCACTGGTAATCTGGTAAGTCACAACACTGTTAACGTCCCTGTCCACTGCTGTCAGGGTCAGGACACTGCTGCCCACAGCTGCATCCTCATTCAGTCTGAGGTGATACACCTTCTCTGTGAAGGTGGGGTTGTTATCGTTCACGTCCAGGACAGTGATGGACACGCTGGCTGAGGAGGTCATGACTGGCACACCGTGGTCCCTGGCCTCCACCCCAAAGTGATAGTTTTCCACAGCCTCTCGGTCCAGCTCTGCAGCCACAGTGATCCACCCTGTGCTGTTGTTGATTTGAAAAGGGAACCCAGAGTCACCTGCTGCAGGGGCACCTCCAGTGGACGGTGCCATCTCTATGAGTTTGTACTCCAGGCGGGCATTCTCTCCAGAGTCAGCATCCACAGCCTGGATGTGCAGCACTGAGTAGCCCAGAGGAACATTCTCCAGCACTGTGGCCTGGAAGGGAGTGCTCACAAAGATGGGGGCATTGTCATTCACGTCCACAACCTGCACTGACACCATACCGCTAGAGTTGATCAAAGGAGGTCTGCCCCCATCCTGGGCTTTGATCCGGAGCGTGTACTCCCGAATAGTCTCGTAATCCAGAGGGTTGATCAGGTCAATGGCACCAGAGAAAGAGTGAATGTAGAACTGGCCTTTAAGGTTGCCACTCACAATGCTGTAGTGCACCTGGGCATTGCTGCCCCGGTCCCGATCTGTGGCCTGTACCTGCAGTATCTGGCTGTTCACTGGGGCATCCTCTGGCACCTGGACCAGGTAGCGCTTCTCACTGAACTGAGGGTAGTTGTCATTCTCATCCTCTACAGTGATGTGCACCATAGCTGTGGCACTGCGTGGTCCCGGATCCTTGCCCTGGTCATTGGCTTCCACCACCAGGTGGTATTCAGAGACCTCCTCGCGGTCCACTGAGGCTTGGGTCCTCACAACCCCAGAACGCGGGTCAATCTCAAAGACTCCGTCACCAGCTCCTGGCTCCAGCAGGCGGTAAAGCATGTTGGCATTGGCTGGGGCATCACCATCGGTGGCACGGATGGTCAGCACCTCGTAACCCACCTCCAGGTTCTCCCGGATGCTCTCCCGGTACTCGGGCTGCTCAAACACTGGCTCGTGGTCGTTGGTGTCACTCACAGTCACTGTCAGATAGGTGGTGGCTGAGCGGCGGCGTGGGGAGCCATGGTCGGAGGCGGTAACCTTCAGCACGTGGGTGTCCTTCGTCTCCCGGTCAAGGCTGCGGGCAGTGACCACGCTGCCCGTCTCGGCGTCGATGGTGAAGTAGTCGTTGGAGCGCTCGTCAAAGAGCGCCTCCATGGAGTACGCCAGCCGGCCGGCTTCACCCTCGTCGGGGTCCTGGGCCCGCAGCACGATGACCGCGGTGCCGGCCGGTTCGTTCTCGGGGATGGAGACCTGGTAGCTAGGCAGCTGGAACTGCGGGGGGCTGTTGAGGCTCCGCGCCCGCCGCGCTCCCCGCCGCCCGCCGCCCTCCTTGCCCGGCAGCGGGGCGCAGCCGGCGGCGGCTCCGCGGGGCTCGGCGGCCGCCCGGTGCCGGGCGCGCCGCGGGCAGGGGCCGCCGCCACGGGGCCCGCGGGGCTCGGCGGGCGGAGCGCGGCGCGGTGCGGTCTCCGCAGCCCTCAGGCGCCCGGCGGGCGGCAGCGCCGGCGGCTCGGCGGCGGCGGCAGCGGCGGGGCGCCCCGCGGGCAGGTGGAGGAGAGGGGCGGCGCGGTGCGGCCGCGGGTCCCTGCCGCCGGCCGACGCCAGGGCACAGAGCAGCGCGGCCCAGGACACGCAGGCGGCGGCGGACAGCAGCCGCGGCATCTCCGGAGCTCAGCGGGCGGCGGGGCCGGGCAGCGGGCTGCTGCACAATCCATCCACCCGCCGGGCTGCCCGCCCGCCCGCATCCATCAGCCGCCGGCCCGCCCTCCCCACCGCCCTCGCCTCCTGGGCACCGCCGGCCCCGAGCCCCGCGCCCCGTCCCGGTCCGCGGGCAGCGAGCTGGAGAGCTCCAACTTTTCCACCTTAAACTTTGAAGTTAGTTCAAAATGGCTCCTCTCCTCCTCCTCCCGCCGCCGCTCCCCAGAGGGCGATTAGCATAAACCTGCTGCTCCTCTCCTTCGCCAAAAAGAAGAAAAGAAAATCAAATACCGAGGTCGCCCCCGCGGCGGGGCCGGCCCACGGGCGGCGCGGTCCCGCGTGGCTGCGCGACACGGCAGAGCCGCCGCGCCTCGTCCGTCCCGTCCCTTCCCGTCCCGTCCTGTCCCCGCTCCAGCCTCCCGGCTCGACTCGGCTCCGCTGAGCAGCGCAGGCTGCGCGGAGCGCGGCGGGCGCTGCCCGGGGCGGGGTTTCCTGCCGGCCCCGCCCGGCCCCTCCCGGGCGGCGGCGGCGGGGGCCGGGCCGACTTCGGCCCCGCGGGGCTCCCGCTCCGCCGCCCGGCGCCTCTCGGCGGCCGGGGGAGCTGCCCGCCCCGGCGGGGCCGTGCGGGCCCGGAGCAGGTCCCGCTGCGGCTGCTCCACTGCCCCGCGCGGACGGCGCTCCGCGGGCGGCGACGCTCGGCCGCTTCCCCACGCCGCAGCCACCTGTCGTCTCAGATCCGTCATCCAGAACAAAGTTAAACCGAAATTCATTTAAATTCAGTTTATTAAGTTATCGCTATGTCGGGGGGAAAAATAAAGTGAAAGTACTTTCCAGGGCAAAATGAGCATCGTGTGGGGGCCCAAGGGGGGGCTGCCGGTATCCCAGTGCTCACGCCTTGCTCTGAACCACGCAAAGCAGCCGGCAGGATGTGGAGCCTTGAGTTAAAGATTTCTTTGGGGCAATCGCAAGTAGTGATAAACAGGACGCAAACTTCTGTGGGAAGAAGCAAAGCCCAATCCCGCATGGAAATGTTGCACTGGTGATTATAATGTCAATTCTACGAATTTTATGCTAAACACTTTTTGTCGCGCTACTTTTCCCTTAGCGATGTAGACGCCTGAGCGATGCGCCCGAGCTGCGGCCGCATCCCCGCGGCTGCAGTGGCCCCTGGTGGGTGCGGCGGGAAGGCGCGGGCGGCACAGGGCCGCGGGACGTGGTGCGGGACAGCCGCCTGCGGTGCTCACGCTACCCACCCTCGGCGGCAAACACCGGTGCCAGCCTACAGAGATCCCGCGTGCAAGAGCTTGACGTAGGAAGAAGACCAGGGTGGTGAACGATCAGCAGCCCAAGGCTGCCGACTGAGATTTTGCAAAACTTTGTTCCTTGTAGGAGGTGGGAGGCAACTTTTAGAGTGATCTGTCACTGTCAGTTCGGGCTCTTCAGCACTTAGAAGAGGACTATGAACAAACCAGATTCTTTCAGTGGCTTTCATCCCCTGAAATGCATTATTGCAAGAGAAAGAAAGAAAGAAAGAAAGAAAGAAAGAAAGAAAGAAAGAAAGAAAGAAAGAAAGAAAGAAAGAAAGAAAAAGAAAGAAAGAACCAACCACCTGGATAATTGCCAGTATGCCTGTCAGGAGGAAAAAGAGCTTTATAAATTGGGGTTTTGGAAGATGTTTTGCTGATTCAGCTTTACTCAACTAGAGATTTTTTAAAATGGAATTTAGAAGCTTACCTGGCTTTGCATATCCTCTGACGAAAATGATGGCTCATGAAAAGAAAGTTTAAAAAATTGAACATAACATTCCATTCATTTATCAAGTTTGAGTGGATGTAGTGAGCTGCTTTATACTCCAGAAACAAAGCAACTCACTTGGTAGCTGGGCTAATCAGTATTAACTCTGGATTTTCATAAGGAAACTTTAGTTTAAGTCCATACTTTTCTTGCTTCACTCTACGTTTTCTTTCTGCTGTGCTTAATGTCCACAATTTGAAAAATAACCTCTTTTTATAAAATAATCTCTTTTTTTGGCTTTTCAAAAATGAGATCCAAGTACATGTTTCAGGATAAAATAGATTTGTAAGAAGAGACAGTTTAAACTTCTTTCTTTGCTTTTTATTGCAATAAGAGGCAACCGTGAGTTGGGAAGATACTGTAATATCTTCTGTAGAAACCAATTTTGTGTATGATTATGCAAATATTTTGTGTATGATTACACAAAATCCTCCATCTTTTCCCTGTTTGTATGACCTACCTTCTATTTCCAGTTAATTTTGTCTTGATGTGGTGTTTCACTGTTTTCTAATTAAATGTATTATCCTTATTGTTTCTTGCATGCATTACACCATTTGTCATACTATTTTGCCATTAAAATAGATTTCAAATGCAAAATGGTGAATAAAGTTTTGAAGACTGACTCGCTGCTCTAGCAAAAAGAATGGCTTGTTTAACACGCTGGCAACTCAAACGACTTTCCAGTGGTGAAACGAGTCATCATGCCTGTTCCCAGATCGCTCTGTATGGAGACAGGGGTCGCTGTTAGATCAGAGGTCAGAATTGAGGGGATCTCTTTCTGCTGCTGCTTCAATGGGTCCAGAAGAGCCAGAGAAGGCAACAGTGAAACAGAACGTTTGGTAAAGGCAACTCAAGGTGAGGAACAAAAACAGAATTACATGTCTCTCTTGTTTTAGCTGGCAAGCTTTCAATGAAGGCTGATCCTTCAAAGAAAACCAGATACTTTCTTTGCGTCTGATTCTGCAGATTTTCTTACAGAAGCTGTGCTTTTCCTACAGAAGAAATCACACTGACATCACCATGATGAGCGACGTCCATAAAAAAGGCAGGTGGGTGAGGTTTTCCTTGACCATTTGTTTCCTTAGTACTAATTGATGACATATTCATTTCACAGCTAAAAACCTCTCTGTTTCAACTTGTCTAGGAGTGAAATATTCCAAGTTTCTTTCCAAAGTGAATTTAAAACAAAACTGAGAAGATTAAAAAAAAAAAAGATGGAATTGTTACCCAGCTTCATTCAGTGCTCAGTTTAAAAAAAAAAAAAAAAAAAAGCAGTTAAACTGTAAGGGATTTTCCTAAAACAGGAAGTTTACAAGACCAGGGGAGAGATCAAGAATCATTCCTTAACTGGGACTCTGCTGTCAGATCTGTAGCCCAGAGGAAGGCTCGTGCTGACCTGGGGTTGCCTGCACCTAGATCCAGTAGCATTTTTAAGGTTGGGTATAAAGTGATTCAGTGTAACATCCATCCCTGTGGAAGAGGCGGTTCTATAGAAGGAGATGGAGTTTTTCTTACCTTGGCCCACCAGTGCTATGAGGAAAGACTTAAAATTCACATTCAGTAATGCTGTGTTAAAATAGTTCACTTTTTTTTTTTTTTTTAAGAACAAGAGTGCTGAAAAGATTTTTGTCATTGGATTTATGAAGTATATTGCAAAAAGTCATATGCAGTGTGTCCCCCACCCCTCCAAACCACGGGTTTTAGCTTCTAAACTCTTGCTTCGGGGAAGAAGAAGAAGAAAGTTATCCTCAATTTTAGGCATCCATGCAACACAATCTATATCTTGTACAAGATCTCTATATACATAGTGTTAACATAAATTGGTACATGTATCACATTTTCATAACTGCATTTATTTACTTCACAAATGCTCCAGTGATCTATTCCTGCTAAAGTAACACTTTGAGAAAATAATCTGAGAAACCACAACAGGTAGTAATAAAGCAGCCTTTAACCACAATTTATTCCACAACTGTACAATTTTCCAGCACCTGGAAAGAAACTGGATGTTTTGTGCCACACATTAGAAGTGAATAATGCTAGGTTTTGGAGGGGAACAGTATTTATTACCTATTATTTTAAATAAACTGACAACATATTAGATATGAAAAAAACCAAAACAACCAAAACCAAATAACAAATAACTTCCTAGTTTTCAGACTACCTGTGCTGGTTGCTGTTAAATCCTACCCTCAGTGTTGGTTGTCTTCATTGTCTGGGACTGCACATCAGCAGAAAGCCATCTTCTGTGACCCCAGACAAAGCCTAATAAAAAATGAAAGGGGAAAACTAAGAGGAATTCCTCAATTTTGGAGGTTTCCCCTGCCCATGGCAGGAGGCAGGTGAGAGCTCTGGTCTGTCACTGGCTGAGTCATCCCTGGCTTTCTGGGTCAGGGCAGCACAGAGAGGATCTCTGTCTGCTCAGATTTCCTCCAGAAGACCTCATCCTGATACAGTGTGCAAACTGGTCTGAGGAGACGATCATTATAGTGAATTTAAGGGGGATGAACCCAGGATTTTAGGCGATTTCTCCAATCACTACAGAAAGCATGAGAAATTGCTCTGTGAACAGACATTTGGACTTCCAGTCCCCTTGCAAATCTGTTCCATGTCCAGCCCAAGAATGGTCAAATGAGCAAAAGTAATTTATGTTTCCACATTGGATCTGAGTTCATTTTAGGGATAGAAGAATTAGTTCAAGCTCCATAAGGTGAAATTTGATCCTTCACCTATTGCAGGAACCACACAGGTTTGGAAGCATTCCAGAAAATACTTTTATTGCTAGCATTCATTATTCTTAAAGCCAAGAATGGATTTCAAAATTCTGGGATCCTTATTGCAGGAATTATGTTTAAGTCTTCTTGGCTGTATGTAGCTTTTCTTTTCAGAAAGAGTAGAGACAATTTAGAGCTCTCTTGGAGTCTGTTATAGCAAATCATACTGTTGCTTCTTTTAAAATCCTCCATGGATACAGCCACAGTTCGGTGTTGGAACTTGTTTATTTCTTTAGACTTCATACCATCCATTTATAATTTACCCTAAGGAGCTCAGCTCCACCCTACTCAAACACTGCCTGTGGATTTCCTCACTCTAAATTGTTTTGGGTATTTTTCTCCCTCCTCACTTTAGCTAAAGGCTCCACTAGTTACAACATGCAAATAAGACAAATAAACCAATAGAAGAGCAAACTTCATGTTCAAAAATTGCACAGTGGCCAAGAGCAAATAAAAGCTGAATAAGGCTTGATTGTTACTTATGAAGGAAGTGATATAGAGATTAATGCATCAGAAATGTACTTCTACATAATAACAAGCTCTGTAACACATACTGTAACAAATGAGTAAATAAAATGTGAGACTAATCATCCAGTTCAAGTAAGCAGAGGAGACCAGCTCTACAGATTGATACGTTTTTCTGTACTTAGCATATCTCTCCTATGTGTTGAGGTACTGAGTGAAAAACAAACCCTGGAGAATTACCTTCTGCTGTTTGTTTTGCAGGATTTGAGCTTTCCCTCTCACAGGGTCTCACCTTATGATGTACAAACAGATTAAAAAATCAGCTCTTGTGGCTTTGCCCAAGAGTTTGCTGAAAGTTTGCTGTCAGCTCATCAAAATAAAGGTGCAGTAGGACAAGTTTCCTTGCTTTGCCAGCTCCTGTTGTTTAATCAGGGGATTAGGGGACTAATTAATAAGAACTGAGTACAAAAGGGAAACACTATCTTGGTAGACACTCTAGTTTGACTGAGCAATGGGTTTGGGACTGGAGCAGGCTGAGTCTATCAACACATTACAAACACCCTGATGTGGTCACCAGGGAGCAGTTATTGACAGTGCTACAAGAACCATGAGGAGCAAGGAAGTGGCACAGAAGATGGGCAGATTAAGTAGTAGAGTTCAAGTACTGATAGAGAAGCTTGTGGCTGTGGAGAAGTCTGCAGGACTGCTCTGCCTGCTCATGGGGTAGGCATGCTCTGCATTTACATGGGAATATGGGATATTGTTCTTGTACCACCATCAGTAACTGCTCCTCAGTAACTACACATGGGTGTTTGCAACATGGTGTTAGAATCCAGATTGCTCCAATTTCTCCCCTAGTATTTCCTTCAGCTCTCTGTAAGATTTAGACACCCATTTCATATTGAAATATTGTTTCCTAGGCATTTTAATCCCTCCAAAGTATTTTTTTTTGCTGGCGCAAACTAACATTTTCTAAACTTTCTGTGATTTGCATAGAGATAGGATTAGGCTTTTTTCTCCAATTTCTATTATTTTGTCTTTATCAGCATGAAGTATCATCTGCCATTATATTGCCCACTTGCTCAGCACCAGGAGATTCTTCTCCAGAAGCTGGTTAGTTTTCATGTCATTAGATTAAACAGTCCTGGCTATTTATGTAACATCTACACACCCAGCCACTTTTCTGCTCAGCTCCTTCCTGGCAGTAGGACCTCATAGCCTGTTTTTCATGAGCTTGCCATGGGCTCCTTGGACACAGCTACATTCGCAGAAGAAAAGTACAGAGGAAAATTCTTTCAACTACTTATCAGAGACTATTCAAAGAGCTTCTGGTGGATGGGCACGAAGGTAGAGTGAAAGCAAGGACAGTGTGACTTTGGTCTAACCTGTTCCTTTTCCAGTTCAATTACATTCAAAGACAAGGTGTTTCAGACTCTTAGGGGAGGAAACACACAGCTCTAATGAAACACTTGCAGGCAGGGAATTAGTTGCCCTGTTGGAAAAATAAAAATATTAACTGAAATGCTTAATGTGGGAATATGAAGTCAGCGTAACAGGTTACTCCAATAATGGTGGGGTTTATGGCTTTGTGGCTGTTTCAGCAAGAGAAGGTGAAGTAGGTATTCAGCACCTCTCTTAATTGCTGTAGGTTTTGCATGTGAGATATTACGACTATTTTTATTTCCTCCCCTTTCCTGGTTTTATTTCATACCTAGAATTCAATGGAAAGACATAGTCTTGGTTTCTAGTCCTGGACTGGAAGCACACCTTGTGCCATAACCTCTTTTCATCTTTTCCCAAGAGTCTTAGGAATTGTAATTTTTTTCTCATAGATCCATTTTTTAACATTCTGGGTGTTTGTCAGCATCCCTGAGGCTTGGCAACTCTGAATGTGGAAAAATAGAAAGTGTTTGAAACACCAGTATACCGTATCACTTGAAAAAGACTAACTGAGACTGTGCTGGGCCTCAGTTTAGGCTCTCTCTGGCTCTGGGAGGGGTTCACGGAGACACCATGTCCTGCTGCAGACATCCAGAGGGATCAGGCCTGGATGGTGTGCATTGCACTGCTGCTGAACTCCCAGACTGAGCTTTGCCTGTGCCAGCTCACCTCCTTGGTCAGCCCATGCCAGGCTGGGCTTAGTACAGCCCTTGGGACTATGCCCCATGAGAAATTTGGACAGAGTCACCCTGAGTGTGTTGGGAAAGGTAAAAGAGTTGCTCTCTGGGAAGAAAGTCATGTCTGTTGGCCTCTGTGATGAAAACAGCCCCTTCCCTGATTTATTTCCCAGCCTAAACAAGTTTCACTCCAAATGTACAAAACACATTGCATTTTCAAAATCCAGTATCTTAGCTGTTCTATTTTCTGCTGTTCTGCCAGCTACTGAGCACCACAGTTCATTGTCCTGCCTCTCCAGAAGCTTTCACCAGGCTCACCACTTATTAACAGACTACATGTCTGGTTGCTGTATTTCTTCGGAGATCACTCAGTGTTGTTTCATAAAGGACAGGAAGAGCCTTTGCACTCTTAATGAATTTAGTTGTCATCACTTGTCAGCTTTGTGCTCTGAGGTCTCTCTTAGGTAGCGTAATTATCATTATATTTATACATAGATAATTATAATCTGGGAAGCAGTCCAAATTCTGCTTTTTAAGTAAAATTGGTGAAGCCTATTTGCAGCGACTGGAGCCCCTCAGCACACAGCAGCCTCACTGGCAGCACTGCAGTGGCTGTGGGAGAATGTGCCATATGGATACAAGAGACACTCTTTCCTGCTCAGTTACAGCCAGAGGTCATTTCCTGTTCTATCTGGCATGCCCCAAAACACCCTTATCTTCAGATAATCTAGCCTGAACACTGTAGTCAGGAAAAAGGACAAAAATAATCCCTGGTTACACAGGCTGGGGGAATGGGAAGCTCATTTGGCTGTCAGGCATGTTCTCCAACTCCACCAGTGCTGCCAGGCTGATTTTCCCTGTACCAACAGACGTGTCTCAGCCGTCAAAGAAACCAGAGACACACAAGATGGTTTCCACAGAGCAGCTTTGGTTTCAAATCCCACCATCATTCATGCTGCAGCAGTGGTTTCACAGGGCTCTGCAGAGCCAAAGCAGCACCATGCCCACCCTGCCTGCTTCCCCGTAGCAGTTTAGTAGTTTAGGGGTTACAGTGGTAGTACTGGGCTGAAGGTTGGACATGATGGTTTAAAAGGTCTCTTCCAACCTTGATGATTCTATGGTTCCTGACCTGACCTTCAGCTGGAAATGCCATTTTGATGATTTCATCGTCCTCAGGGGCCCAAAACACATTTTCAGGTGAAAAAAATCCTCTGGGAATATCTCTAACCATTCCTACTGGAGTGTGCAGCATCATCCCTAGGTGCTGCCTCTACAGTTAGTTGCACCTTCTGCCATGTCATGTTAGAGAAATGCCTTGATGCCCTTGGGTTTTGCAGACTGTGGGTGAAACACTGTGACTCTTTGCTACTCGTCCAGAGAGCATTGCTCTAGCACTAGAAAGTGCTGATCTTCTTTTCCACCCACAGTGCAAAAAAACCAAGTATTTTCTGAACTATGAGGAGGCTGAGAGACTTGGAAGTAAAAGTATTCCCGCAGCTGCCACTCTCACAGATGAAAAAAGTTGTCAAAGTTGTCTTATTCTGAAAATTTCAACCAACAGAGCATACTGTCAGCACAGACTGGGACAGGGAAGAGTCCTGGGATAGTCATGGGGCATAGTGCTGGAGTGCTGGGATGCTGGACTTCTCATGGGTGGGTATCACTGGGTGCCAATGGTTTGCTCCTTGGGAAAGGGGATGAAGGGAAGCCTTTGGCCTTGTTTGGAAGAGGGTATTCTCATACTCTTTCTTTGCTTTCTCACCCAGCTGCATGCTGTATAAACCCTGCAGGTGCCAGAGACATGTGAATATTTGGGTTGCTGAAGGCATATTGCCCTGTATTTGTGTTTTACTGTTCTACAACCAAGATTGCTTGCTGTCCTAATCCGTGACCTCAATCTGTTGTATGGATTGAGGCAAGGCTCTCTTGGAAAGGCCTTGCCTTTTTTATATACTGTAGTTTTTGATCAGATGGTTTGCTCAGCCTCAAGGCAGCATGTTTCTAAAATACAGAAGTGGTTGGCCTTGCTAATCCATTGGTAGGAACTTGGTGGCTATTAGAGTTCAATCAATGACATCTCAGGTGAGCTCTGCACAGTGGTTCTCCTGGTCCTGTGCAGTGGAGTGCAAAGAGAACTATTGGTGTCCTCCCTGGCTGCACTAGGCAAAGTATTGCCAGGAGGACGGAGGGGATCCTGCTCCTCTGCTCAGCACTGGAGAGCCTACACTGGAGTGTGGGGTCCAGTTCTGCTCTCCCCCATACAGAAGAGACATGGACACCCTGGAGACAGCCCAGTGAGGAGCCATGGAGACGATGAAAGGGCTGGAGCACCTCTCCTCTGAGGAAAGGCTGAGTGAGTTAGGACTGTTCAGCCCAGAGAAGAGAAGGCTCAGGGGGATCTCATCAGAGTATACAGATACCTGAAGGGAGGGTGCACAGAGGACAGAGCTGGGCTCTTCTCAGTGGTGCCCAGTGACAAGACCAGAGGTGAGGGGCACAAACTGAAACACAGGAGGTTCCCTCTGTACATCAAGGAAGCACCTTCTCACTGAGAGGGTGACTGAGTACTGGCACAGGCTGCCCAGGAGTCTCCATCTTGGGGAGTCTCTGTCCTTGGAGATACTCAAAGGCCATCTGACCATGGGCCTGGACAAACAGCTGTAGGTGACCGTTTTTGGGCACAGGCTTGGACCACATACTTCCAGAGGTCCTTTCCAACTTCAAAACAGGACAGCAAACAGTGGGAAAAGAGCAGGATAAAACAGGGCAAGGAAGATAGAGCAAGGTAAATTACTGAGGCAGGACAGAAGAGAGGGATGAGACTGCCAGGAGGGAGCACCAGTTAGTGTTTTCTTTCTTCTGGCCCCATCTGAAACCAATCTCTCTTAGGGCTTACTGAGATATAATGCTGCAGTAGAAAGTGGTCGTAAAGTGGAAAATCACAATAATCTCACAATTTGGCAGGCTTCCTACCTGGTGCTGAACTTCTCAGGATGGTTGTCATGGGGTGTAGTCAACCTGTGTCAAGCCATCCCATCCTCCTGTAACTCTGAGCTAGTGAAACCTGGAAGTGCTGGAAGAGCTGCCCAGTATCAGCCCTGCCACTGCACTTCATCACTCAGGTGCCGAGGCTTCCTTTGGATGTGCAGAGGTGATGGCAGGGTGTTCCAAGAGACATGGCTCCTAATCAAGCATTTTTCTGTGGTTTTCCCTCTGCCTTGGAGTCTGAATCCCAGCAACTGGAACTGCTTTGGGGCACGAGCTTGCAGTACTGCCCTGGTCAATCAGAAGCAGATGACACATCAAACACGTGGAGTGCTGGGTGGACCTTCCTGGCAGCCCTCACTGGTGGTGTGCATTTAGATTGTCCTATTGTCCACTGACAGTTTTGCTAACTGAGATATGCTGAGATGTGATAGTCACAGCTGACATGATGTCTGCTGGCAGGTCCAAGCGCAGTTGCTTTGCTCGGGTTGGATTGCCTCTGTATTACTACAACTAGCAGTGTCATTGCAAGGGTTTATCTGGTGCCATTGGCTTATCTGAAAGCCATACACACCTGTCTTCTCCCTCTTGCGGTTGCCTGAGGCTGGCTGTGCAGTGAAGACCATGCCCACAGGTAGGGTGGCCATGGCAGGGGGTACTCAGCACCTCTTGGGCTGAGCCTGCCAAGCACAAGTGCTCAGTGTGGACCATGATCAGGGTTTCAGTGCTGTGGGAGCACTGGCTGCCCTGAGACACAATCTGACTGAAAGATGCAGGCAGATAGGACCTTCCAACAGGTCTTTTGTATGTCTGGGGTGGGCTTTGCCTACACTCACAGGAAGAGAGCAGCTTGAGCCACACTGGGTCTGATAAAGGAAAATCATCCCAAAATGTAAAATGTACAGTACAAATGTAAAGTCTTGCTGATTTAAAAAATTATTCCTACTAATTATTCACACAAAACACACAGAGACCAAATTAAATGAACTTTACTGCCTTTGCAAAGTCAAGCTCTCAAGAGTATGTCAGATTTAAGGTGAGCTATACATGCTACACAGACTTCTTAAGTACATGTAATATGGGAATTTGTTGCAGTTGCAGTGTTGCACTTGTTGTACACTGTGGACTTAGTAATAGAAAGGATTTTAGCCCTCTTTCACATTTAGTTGAGGCTTTTCTGACTAGCTGTCTCCAGTCCTGCTATAGATGCTGTAGATAACTCCTGCTGAGGTTTGAAATGTCATCTAGTGGGAGATGAGATGTGTTCCAGCAAATGATTAGTAAGAGAGCCTTTGGTGCTTTTCCTCAAATGTGGAATGTACTGGATGTAAATGATACCAAAAAAATCAAGAATAAGCAGACCAAAGAGCTTGCTGGCTTGTTACCCTGTCTCTGGCAGTGACAGGTCCTGCAGGCAGAGCAAAAGGAGACAAGAAGAAGGTGCTGGTGCTTCATGGAAGTGCTTGCAGACTGCAACTGTGTGTGGCTCAAAGACTTCCTTACCAGAAGTAACACCATCATTTTTAATAGTGCCAAATGAATTTTTCTTCCAGGAATTTAGCTGATTGCTTTCTGAACTGTACAAACTTTGTCATCCTCCCACAAACTGCTGTGAAACTTCAGCACGCATTGTATGAGAAACCCTCCCTTTCCTTCCCTGTAGCATCGCCACCTGCTCAGGGCTGCAAACAACCTCAGACAATGCTCTCTGCTCCCTTCCTTCATCCTGCTCAAGACTTCATGCACAGTTATTTATTGTCTCCCTGCTCAGTTATTTATTTTCAAGGCTAATGGCTACAGGTTTTTTCTGTAACTGATTTTCACATTTATATTTGCCTTGAAATGGGGGCCCAGAACTGTGCATCTTGTTTTTATTTGCTTGTTCAGGTTCTATCTCTGACTCTTGGAAGCTACAATTGGGTTTGCTAATGGGTTTGACTTAAACTTCTCTATCTTTTATCTGCAATTTCACCTGCCATTTTATTGTCCAGTTTCTGCGTTCTCTGAAACTCTTCTGCAACTGCTGAAGTAACTTTTGTCCGTATTATTTTGGACAGCTGCATATTGTTGACTGACATTACCCAATATCCCAGAAGGTCTAGTATTCACCTTTGTTTGCAGATTTTATAGAAACTGGTTGCTCAGAGGAGCCACAGCATATGTCAGTGTAGGACTCCAGCTGGGACTCCCCTTCTCTGTGACAAATGCTGGTGTGTTCCTGGGTTTTGCCAATTGCTTGCTCACATGAAAACACTCTCTCTTACTCTCTCTTAATCTATGGCAGCTATTTTACAAACTGCTGTTGAAGGATTTCCCCAATACCTTTTGAAAATCGAATTGACTATCTTTTGGGTTTTGCTTGTCTGTTAACACCAGTCTGTTGATGGTTTCAAAGGAATCTTACAGATATGTGAGTCATGGCTGCTGATGCTAACTGTGATGAATGTATCTTATTTATTCACATATCCACACCACCAATCCTTTCCATTAGTTTCTTGACCAGACCGTGGAATGGGGAAAAAAAGGTGAGTCCCCACATAGTAAAAGCTTAGAGTGCTTTTCATGTTTATATATATCCTTATCCAAAAACACTGCCTGCCTGCAACCAAGGAAAAACTGGGTATCATGCAATTCATCTTCCAGCCACCAGGTAGAGGCAAAAGCCATTGCAAAACAGCCACCCTGGTGATAAAACGCTTATTTCCAAAATAGCAGTTGATTGACATCAAAAGAAAGCTTCTGACCAATCTGTTTTCATGGTTCTTAAAATAGGTTTGGCCAAATTCATATATGAAAATTAATTTTGAATCTCATTAGCTCTGTAGTCATCTACTTAATTAGAAAGCCATTGCAGTCAATCTGTATGAAGCACACTCTGATTATCCCTTTCTACTCAGTACACGAAAAATTAATCATAGTAGAGCAGCTCTACCTTTTAATACAATGAAAACAACATTTGAGTAACTGTTTGGTCTTTCAAAGAGCATCCAATGATGCTCTTTAGTAGTAGGGTTTTTTTCTTTCTTTTTTTTTTTTTTTTTCAGGAAAATTTAATAATTTGCCTGTGAAGAGTTTTCTAAATCACAGATTTTTCAAATCTGGCCTTACAAAAAGAGTCATTAAAAAAGGGGCCAAATCTTGGCACCAATATTCAAAGGTATTAAACCTTATATATCCACAACAGTATATATATTATATTAATGATCTTTTCATGATTTTTTGTCAGTTTTACTTACATAGAGCAGAAACATAAGCAAACGTAAGTTAATGGGAAACTGAGGACAAAGTTTACATGGATCATTTATCCTCTGTACAGGAGCAGCAAAAATCCTGATCTTTCAAAGGCATAAATCTTTTCTGAGCCTTATGTATCAGCTGTACCTATTACCATTCACATTGCAGCAGCTCACTGGAGTCCCTCATGTGGATCAGGACCCCATTACACCACAGACCATGCACATATAAGCTCGAATGAGAGCACTCATAATACATGCCTGTTTTGGCAGAGCAAGGCTGTAGATATTCAGCTCTCCGCCATAATTACAGCATAAAGAACTGCTCATTCACCAGTTAAAAAAAAAAAAAAAGTGCAAAGCAACCCAAAAACTCAAACCACACCCCCCCACACCCTCCCCCGAAACTCAAAGGGTGTAAATGATGAGCCCAGTCCCACATCTGAAGGATGCTGTGGACACCCCAGGATGGGGATGTGGGATGTGACTACAGCAGCCACGTGCTGCTGCAGGGGGTCCCGGCATGGCCACACAAGACCATCTCTGCTATCCCGGTGCAGCAGGCAGCACTGGGAGGTGCAGATGGCTCAGCAGCATGCCAGTGGCACTCAGCAGGGTGACACTGCTATTGAAATGTAGATCCACGAGAGCCTGGGATCTGGTCACCTCCCTGGACCATGGTGCTTCGGTCTGAAGCCCCATGGCTTCAAACACATCTTGTTCCATCAGCCGGTGATCGCTCTGACCACGCCTTGCAGGGTGAGACCAGCCAGCCAGTCAGTCCTTCCAGTGCTCTCACTGTGATGTGTTTGCACCAGTGATGTACTGTGTCGAAAATATTTTTCGTAATCTGAAAGCTACAGGAGAAAAGCAGAAACTTCTTTTTTTGTCTGATTCCTTAGTGAGAACAAACCAGAGAAGGACAGGATGATCCAGCACTTCTAGGCTTTGGCAAAAGAAGATACAGGCTATATCTGTCTTTATGGATGAAGGAGAGGGGTGAACACATGATGATGAGGAGGAGGACAAGGAGGAGAAGAGCTGCTGGGGAGTAGGAGCCATTTTTGGGACAGCCTGGGAGGAAGAGGAGAGTGCTCGAGGTCCTTGCAGCCAAGGAGTGAGGTGAAGCAGTGAGAGCCTGTGAGGCTGGTCCTGGCTCCCAGGGAATTTGAGGAGTGATGCTTGTGAGGGATGCGGTCCCAGAGGAACGATGGTAGAATAACAGCAATGTACAGGAGAAGCAGCCTGGAGGAAAGAACTACTTTTTTTTTTTTTTCCTGAAACTTTGAAATCGTAGCCAAGTGATAAAAAGGATTGATTGTACATGTAAAATCCTTTAGACATAAATCATTGACTAATTTTGGGACCCAGTTTGGATCCAGCCACCCCTAAACTTCCCTCAAAATAGGAGTTTAGAATGTAAGAGGGTCCTCTCTGAACCTCAGGACTCAATTGGAGAGTTTCCCTGACAGTTTTGTCTTATTCTGTCCTCTATGCAGCAAATAACCAAGTGTACCTTGCTGCTGAGTTTGTTAAACTGCTGTCACATTTACTAACAGATTTTAAAAATTGCTTTTCATATCAATAAACATATTGATACTTCTTTATTTCAAGTGAAGTGCACCACTCCATTTGCAACAAGGTATGCCCAAGTTCTTCACTGTACTTAAAAATAAAGTGCATGTTCTCACATTACAAGCCTATGTTGCCTGCCTGGTCCAAAAATCAGCACGGATTTTATTTCTGTGCCCACTTCGCTCTAAGAGCAGGTGGTGTTGAAGCTGTCAGAGGGATGGAGGAGGAAAACTGGAAGGAGCTGGCCTATCCTCCCTTGGTACACACAATTAAAAAGAACAAATATTTGTCATTAACTTGTGACTCTTCCAGCCTGCACATGAGGAAGACTTATGCTGCTCAAAGAACTGTGTAATTAAGTGCTACTAATCCCCCAAACTCCCACTGCAGTAGAATCATGTTAGTTTTAGGGAGAGATGCAGCACATCTGACTGTTCCCACAGGTACCTCATGAAATAAGTTGTAAAGCATTTGACATGACTTGTAAGACAATCAAAGGAACCCAGATCTCTGGGATCTAAACACAGCCTGGTCTGCTGCATGAGGAAAGCCCCATGCTCTGCTAGCTAGATCCTAGCTCCTTCAGCACCAGGAGAACAGACACAGGTTTCAAAAACCTGTCCCTAATCCCCCTACTGCCTCTGTGTGAGTGTATAGATTTGTCTGCCACAGAGCATCTCCAAATCAGGGTAGAGGAGAGAACCTGCAGTCCCACCTTCATAATTATGGCACTAGATGAAGTGAACACACACTTCATGGGATCAAAACTCTGCTGCAGAATATGCCCATGGGAGATATGAGCACCATGGATTTGACCAGCACTGTTAGGCAGCAGAAACACTGGAGGGAGAGCAGGGATGGCTGCATACAATGCTTGGTCAGTCTGTGACAATATTTAATTCCTCTCTATAAGAATCAGTGCTCTCCTTACTCCTCTTCTTATGGGAGGCAGGGTGAGAGGAAGGATTATTTCCCTGTTTTGTTTCTACCCGGAAGATCAAAGGGCATGTGTGGGCCATTCCATGACCCCTGGCACTAGATATGACCTGAGTCCCTGAGAAGATGCTGGCTGATCTTGCCCAGCTTCGTGCTGCTCCTGTGGCTCAGTGCAAGAGAAACCCAGCCAGGTGGCTCAGTGACTTCCTTATGGTGCCAGCCCTATGCAGTAAGCAGGTAAAGCTGAAGCTCTTGGAGTCCAAGACTGTTCTCAAGCTGCTGCCTGTGCCCACAATTTCCAAACAGCAGAGACACAACTTCTTCCAGGACAGATATGGGAATGGCAAATAACTTCTGGCAGCAGCTGCAGGCAGAACAGAGGTGTGCAACTGATGTCAGGTGCCTGTGAAAACTGTCTGCAAAACTTGCACACTCTATTTCTTCTTTTTTCCCCTGCAGATGGATTTATGTTGCGCTCTGTGGGATTCAGAAAGAAGCACTGAGCTTTCTCTTTCAGTGGAAAGGCTTCCTGTGGGGAAGGCAAGGCAGCTGTGCCAGTTGAGCGAGTGAGTGAGAACAGAGCCACAGCATAATCTTCTCAAGGGGCTCTCCACTTGTCCAAGAGGGCATGACCCAAGTCCCTGACATCCTGCTTTCAGATAAACCCTGCTGAGAGGTGACTCAGGCAGAGTTTCTACCCTAAAATACACAAAGATGGTTAAATGGAAGCCTGGAAGGGCTGTAGCTCTGGAAGGGCTTTTGGCTGTCCCTGTGAGCATCAGGTCTGTGGAGAGGACAGGTTTATGCCAGCCTGAGCTGAATGGGCTTCACACGGAGCTGAATCAGATGTTGTTCAGCATCTCTCAGCCCAGCAGCTTACCATGGCAAACATTTAATAGCTTACATACAACTGCTGGTGGGAGGGTCAGGAATGTGAAATCCTGCGGGATGCACAGCCACCAGACACTGCTGGATGGGCCCTTCATGGATCTGTGTTCTGCCATGTCTTACCTTCTATAGCCTTGCCTAATTTCAGATATTGTTCTTCAAGGAAGGTTTTCAGGCTCCTTCAGTAAAATGAGAGAAGTGTGCACTCCTGGGGTATAGGTCACTTCCTCCTAATGCATGTCAGCCGGCTCACAGAATGGAAATTGCTCTTAACTCCAGTGATGAGAGATCCCAGCACATCAGATACACATCATCCAGGCAGAGAGGAGCAAAGAAAAACAGTGCTCCTTTATTCATGCTGGGGTTTTGCAGCTGACAGCATGTGTGGGGACTACAACTCTTCCTTCAACAGCACTGTAAAAACTTACCTCCTCCATTGTGGTGGCATAATGTGCAATCCTTTGAGGCCTTTTCACCATTGTGGTTGAGAGGCTTTGAGATGTATAAATGCTTCCTTTATTCAAGTTTAATCTACTTCTGGAGACAGGAGCTCAGAGGCAGAGGAGGTGGTACCTCCTTGCCTGTTAGGGAAGAGCTAGATAAAGCCACCTGCAGTGAGGAGAAGAAAGAGGGGGACACTTGAGAAAGTGTTGGTGAGGGGAGGGTAGCAGAGCCAGGAAGAAGCCCTCACCTGCAGCTCCCCTGGCACCTGGCAGGGTCCCTTGGCACTCCTCCTCGCCATGCCTTGCCATCCTGCCAGCCTGTCCTGTGCCTGGGAGCAGTCTCTCTGGAAGAGAAGCTGTTTGGTGTTGAGACTTGCCCTCCTTTGAATTATTTTATAATTGCTGATATAAAAATAAAATAATTGCGAGGAAACCTTTCAGGTTTATTTCAGCCCTGACACAAGTTGGCTGAGTTTCAATTAACTGATTTATACCAAATCCTGCTCTGCCATACCCACAGCTTACATTTAAATATGAGAATGAAAATAACTGTCAGCAGCAGGTTTAAGCCAGCTTATACAGGAGCTGCTGGAAGGACCTCTGTGTGGGCTGCCTTTCAGGGTCGGGGCTTTGGACTGGATTGCTGAAGAGTGTGTTTGCTGTGTCCAAGGCCTCTTTCCCTCTGGCTGTCTCAGTGACTCAGCTTGTCAGCATGCCACGGGCACCATTTCAGCTCAGGGTTCAAAACCCAGATGATATCACACTCATTCCTGCAAGGACAAGGTGGCACCATCTTCAGCTGTGTGACTCAGCACCCTGGTGGAAGTGTCTTGGCTGGATGACTTGAAGGAGAGAACTAAATCTCAGATGATGAAAAAGGACTTTTTCCACCTTGCTAAAAATAATGTAAGTTCTTAATGAAATCTCAATTATTGCCTGAGAATCCAAGCAGGATCTTTCACTGGAGCTTACTGAGCACAGCAACTGGGCCTCTAGGAAGACACACAGGATATAACACGTGGTATGGTTTAGACTGTGCACATCCACAGCTGAAATCTCGATTGTGAGGGCTCACTGACAAAGCCAGAGAGATACCAGCACAGGAGAAGAGCAGCCCTGCACAGTGAAACACAACCTGCCGTGCTGTGCCATGAAATCCCACAAGTGAGCAGAGATGTCAGCTCAACTACATCTTCCAATAAATCTTTTATAGTACCCAGTCAAACTTTATCCCTGGCTGACTCCCGGGGATGGAGAAGACTGACTGATATGGCTGCTACCTCTTCTGGGTCATCATCTGACAAGTGCAGGAACGTGACATAACCACAAAATGGAGAGGACACCATTTTCAGTGCTGGAAGGAGTTTCACTGTTAAACTGCCTTCAAGGATAGGCAAAAGACCTTTTATGAAGGTTGATAATAGCAACAACAGATGCTAGTACTACTACTAGTGCTCGGATCATCAGACCCAGCTAATGTACCTGTTTTGAAACTAGAACAAGAGACAGAGGTTGGATTTTCACCCATTGCAGGCACTTAGCTGTGGTAAAGAGATGTGTGGGAGATTTAGATAACAGTAGTGCTGTATCTAATTTCCAAGGAGTTGTCACCCTTGGCTGCCTCCTAAACTAATCTCTTGTCCAAAAATATTAGAAAGCAAAAGTGCACTTGGTGGGGAGCCTGGAAGAGATGGCACTCACTGGGGAATGGATTTCTGCTCCAAGTCACACACACTTTCTCATTAATCATTTACGTTATAGAAACAGTTTCTAGGGTATTGATCTGTTATCCTTTGCTTCAGAAATGCTTGCTTCTTCCTACATGCATTTTCCCTCCTTTCTTTTCTACAAATATCAGCCCAGCCTCAGCAGCGGGGTAGAAGGGCGTGCCCCAGGTTAGGAATAGGAGCAATGGCAGGGCTAGGGGCCATGTGCTGGAAAGCAGTTGGCTGCAGCCAGCATTTCCTCTGCTGCTAGCAGGTAAGAGTCTTGTTTCCCACACAGCCAACCAGATGGAAGAAAGCAGGGTGCTTTTCCTTTTCTTTGTTTCCTGAGCTATAGCATTAAGCGAGCAAACAGTGGGTCCCTGCTCATGCATTTCCTAAGACAGCTTGATAGAGACAAACTGGAAGAACATCAGTAGAAAGTTGTTCAGCCCTGTACAGACACAGATGCTTTGGCATCTTTGTTCCCAGAAGCAAAACTGCTGATATTGAGGTTCACTTCACATTTTTCACACTTTCAGAGCTGTTGCCTGCTTAGGCCTTGACAGGTGTGTAGCTGGGTGTCAAAGTTACCCACAGCCAGGTTAAACCCTGAAGAAAAAGGAAGAATTTTATCAAAATGGTAAATTATAAACAAAACAAAACAAACAAACAAAAACAAAAGCAAAAGCAACAGCAAAAGAAAAATCAAAACCAAACCAAAAAAAAAGATGAAAAACCTCCAAAGTCTGAGTATTTCTTTCTGAACAGTCTGAACTGACTATTCAGCCACAGGAATAGGACAGAATTCCATCCTACCTTTACCTAGGGAAGGCTCCTTGTCTGGACCGGCAGGTATGGGCTGTTTCTGAGGATGCTGCAAGCCCCACAGCAGCTGGCACGGTGGGATAAGACTTCTTCTTGTGGTTTCTTTGCATCTAGTGTAACTTTCCCATAAAGCAGAGAGCTACTGTTGCTTGCAAACTTGCATCTATTTAGTCTTTTGTTATGAAAATTCTTTTTGCTGTCTATGCATTTTTAATCCCTTTAAAATATGGCTGAAATTTTGGTTGCTGTGGTACCCTCTTTGGCATGGAGGACCTCCTGCTCACCCTTCACGGCACGCAGCTGCTTGCACTGAGCTCTCTGCTGCTGCAGTTCAGGGGTGTGCACTGTCCTGCCCTACCATCTCAAGGTATCACAAGAGGTCATCG
Source organism: Corvus hawaiiensis (assembly GCF_020740725.1). Classification (NCBI taxonomy): domain Eukaryota; kingdom Metazoa; phylum Chordata; class Aves; order Passeriformes; family Corvidae; genus Corvus; species Corvus hawaiiensis. The sequence continues at coordinate 64,569,895 of NC_063216.1, read as the reverse complement.
ATCAGCTCTGCTGGGGAAGATACTGGGGAAGATGCTGGCTCTGAAAGAGAGAGGGTTCGTGCAACGTCCCGTGATTCCTGAGCTCTATCTTTTCCATTTAAAGACACTTAAATGCCAGAAAGAGCATTTCAGGCATATGTTCAGGGAACTGACAGAATTAGGGGTTTGTAAGAACTTTTGTCCCCTTGTATTTAAAACCTGAGAAGAGGCGTGATGCGAAGAGGCGCGAGATGCCTGCTGCTGAGCTATAAAGGCTTCTTTGTGCTGAATCATCTGGGCTAAAAAGAGCTCGGGCTCTCTCCTGCTAAGTGGCCAGTGACTGCTGGTGGACCCCACTGAGACAGCTTTTGTTAGCCAAGACCAGCTGCAGAGTGAGGTGCCTCGGTCCTTTCACTACGAAACAAGCTGCAAAAGGCACTGAGGGATGAATTCGGATTTTCTTCTTTTTTCTACCATGGAGTTTTCCATTTTCCACCTAAAGCTGCAGTTGTTTGGCTCTAACCCAGGGCCAGAGTGCAAGTCAGTAAGGGAGCAGCACGGACTTAGTGTGAGTTCATGTGGGTGTAGCATTTGCAGGGTGTTTGTGGAAGAGACGGGAGGATCCTGCATCTCTGAAGTCAATACACAGATGTGACTTTTTATTACCTTGATGACAGGAAAAATTAGCTGTGAGATACATGTTCATCCCAAATAAAGTAACCTCCCAACAAAGCAACCATCTTCCTCTCAACATGCTCAGGCAGCCCTTGCTGTCGTAGGCTTCCCAATTTGCTATAACTTAGTCATGCCTCAGAAAGCTTTGTTCAAGGGCAGGTTTTATTGGGATGGAGCAGTTCAGTAGCCTGTTTCCATCAGTGCCTGCAAGACCAGGCTTCCTTGAACCCCTTGAATACTACAGCAATCCAAACAAACCAAAAGCCTACCCTCACATTTCTTACACTTTAGTGAAATTACACTTCAGTGAAATTTAGTGAATAAGTGTAGTGCACTTATGTTCCCTCCTTTTTTGTTTTTTTCTTCCAGACAGTCTCAGGCAAAGATTGGAGACAGGGTGCTTGTATCAACTGCACTCATAGCTCTCCCATCCAGAGCTACGTTTTTCAGAGGCAGGCGTGGTATTCACCAGAATGTGCTGAGCCTGTGGGGCAGATTAGGTCAGAAACATCTCCTGGTTTATTTGAAAAGTTGTGCTGGACATTTTTCTGAGCCTTGGCAGATACGGATGTACTTTGTATAAAGAATGTTCTCCACACCTGATTAGGAGGAGGCTTAATGGCCCATTAATGGGAGCGGAGCCCAGAAGAAGAGATGGTTTTCCTGCCCCAAAGCTGGATGCACCTAAATGATTGATGAGGAGCCGCAGTGTAGTAAACTCAACACAAATCCCTACAGGAGGGTGCCTTGTCTCCTTATTGGCAGGTGAAACTATTTTAAAGCAGCACCCTCACGAGATGGCTGTATCCAAGCTGTGGATATGTGTTGTCCATTTGCAATTACTTGGAGCATGAAGGACGATGCCCTCATGTCTGCATCATATTTCCTGTGTTGCTCTTGAATTGGTGACGTGCTGGCTCTAGATGGGCCTTTTGTACCTTTTCTGGTAGCAACCACACTGTCCATCCTGTTCCACCCCTGGCAGTAACCAGGATTCAGTCCCCGCCCTTCATTTCCCATGTCCCAAACTGTTGTAACCACTGCACTCTGCCTAGCAGGCTGCTGCTCCCTGAGAGCTCAGTGAGGGTTTCCCAGGGCCATGCCATCAGTCGCATCCCGGAGTCCATTTGGGACAGCCCCGCGATCTGGCTCCGGCAGCAGCAGCGTCACAACGCAGTGGGAGTAAAGGAGGCAGAGAAGGGTCTCTCATGAGGGTGTGAGATGGCTTTAATCACATCTTGTCCCAGCAATGCTCAGAGGTAGAGAGACAGCGTGGTCTGGGTGCGGGGTGGTTTTGTCAGGGGCCAAAGTGTGGTCCCTGGGCGGGGTTGGGGTACAGAACAAATAGGGAGAAACCAAGGGAGTGGCCAAAGCCAGGGAGGGAACAGGGGAACACACAGAATCATGGGGTTAACAGGACACCACACCAAACAGCAGCACACTGTGTGTGCTGGCATCTTGGTGAGCTCCTCAGTGAGTTCCCACCAGCATCTGTCCCTCTTGCAGCATTCACTTAAGAGTCTCCTGCCTTTGGTCCCTTCTGGTGCCTCACACCCACCCACTGCTATTCCTTTCTCATTTGTACCAATCTTCTCATTTCTATTACTATTAGAATATTCTTCTTTAATTAGAAGACAGTTAAATCTGTAAGAATTTTTTTTCTGAATGAATTTCTGTAAAAGATTTTTTTGTCAGGGGGTGGAATTAACATTATGGACATTAAAAGGCAGGAAATCTGTATTTTTTTTTAAATCAACTGCTTCAAGGGAGAAAATGTGAAATGTTTTTGAAAACAGATTTCCATTATACGAGAAGGCAGAAGCTTCCTCATTCTCACACCATGTGTGTTTATTAACCCTAACTATTCTAGAAACAAAACATCTCTCACATCTTTCATGTAAGCCAGGGGAACAGAATCCACATAACCATCAAAGCAAGTGCAGGACCCACACAGAAAATGAAGGTAAAAAACTTGCTTTTATGCTTAGTTCTAAGCTCCATAGGCCTAAGAAAACTGCCTGAAACTCTTTACAGTTCATGTGTAGTCCAAATCAGACTTTACATGAGTGTATGGAGACAACCTGGACCAGCCCTTTGGTGCATCCAGCCCGAAATCTTGTTTCCAGTAGTGGCTATGACAGGCAACAAAGACTGCAGGAATAGGATATACAGTCACTTCCCCTTTGTATTCTTCTTTGTATTCTCTCAGCCTATAATATTTTTTAGCATAGTTTAAAACTGTTTAGCAAGTCTTGAAGGATTTCTCTCCCAGCAGTTTGTCCTTGAACCAATTCTAGCACCTCAAACATCCAGTGGCAAAGCCTCTATAGGCGGACTACTCACTGCATGAAGGGCTGCTCTTCTTAATTCAAACCTCATCCTCTCATGATTCCTTTTGATGTTCCTGAGTTCTTCTATCTGGTTCTGCCAACAGCCATAGTCATGTGGCACCTGAGTCCAATTAATGGTCTTTGAATAATCAGTCAGTAATAATCAGATAGTAACTAAATAAAAAAAAAGAGTTATCTCCCAGCATGCTGGAGAAGCATGACCATAGGGTTATGCTCTACCTTTTATAACCTGGTTTGGGTCTTCCTGAAACTTTGGTGTCAGCTCTGTTCTGAAAGTGCACTGTGAGTGTGTCTCTGGAAACGGGTATCAAAATGGAAATCAGTACAAGCAGCAACATTTATTTCTTTGGAAATAAATACTTCAGATCAGTTAGATATGTTTTTTTCTCCGAATACTGATTTTCCCACTTATGTTCAGCTTGTGAGTATTTCTTTAAAGACACTAGGAACATGTTTAGCTCTGACTTCTGTTACATGCCATATCTGAAGTCTTAGCTTGTTTCTCCAGCAGACAGTATCTAGCATGGCACACGCATTTCCCACTCCAGTGAGTGCATTATGATGCTGATGTCCAGCAGGTAGTACATTCACTGGAGTGTATTTACCAATTATTCTTTAAAGGGAAGATCTTTTTCTTTCTGGGGTTTTCAGATGCTACATCTCATTCCATGTTTGTTGCCTGTAAACTCCTCACAGTCCCAAGAAAAGACGTTTCTAGTGTTAGCAATTGTTAATTCAGATCACCAGGACAGGTTGCAGGCTCAGCTCTGCCTGGGACAAGATCACTGGAAGGGCTTGAGAAAAAAAAGATGTTTATGTTGCACTAATCTTTGGGGTGAAGGACACCCCATGAAGTCTCACAGTGGCAGCCTGTGACATCCCTTCAGTGTGAGGCTCCTCTGGTTTTTGACTGACCCTCTTGTCAGGACCAGCTGTGCTCCCCTTCTGCTGGAAGGGTGGTTGCTGTCACCCCAGGTCTGAGGAAATATCACAGAGAAGGAGAAATGCAGGACTTTTGTGAACACCAGTGATAAGGCAGAAGCAAAGACACCCCGACAACTGGGTCCCATTGACTTCCAACAGGTTGGAAATTACATTTTATTTAGACATTTAACAGAAAGCAGGTAATTAGCACTAAGGTCATAAACCAGCAGCAATATAGCATGGATCATACTTGATGTAACACTTACTGTCAGAAAAACTGTGTACATAAGCCCACGAGATACTGTGCATGGAGTAAGCATGAAAGATTGCTCCCCAGGTGGTGGTCCCAGGAAACTCTCCAAATTCTGTCAGATAGTGATTTTTGTTTTTTAGTTTCCATTCTTCCTTTCCCTGTAAACAATTTGATCTGGATGTAAACCATCAGGAAATGCTATGATGGGACAAATGCTCAGGGCTCTGCAGAGGCCATGCCAAACTCTGCTCCAGGGGTGGCAGGACTTGGGGCTACCCACTTGGCTGCCTGTCACCTGTGCGAAGGGTGTACAGGGCACACAGCTCTGCTGGGCAGGGCTCTTTAGTGTCCCTCCGTGGGACACACAGTTGTGTCCAGGACAGGCACTTGTCCTCCACGCTTGTTTTTCCTCATTTTCCGCATGCTTGACTAAAAACCTGTCTCTCCTGAGCAGGAGCAAGACTCCATGCAGGTGGTCACTCAGTTCCTTCAGAGGTTGAACTCTGCTGTGAAAGGCAGATGGACTTTAAGCCCTTCTAGGGAAGCAGGGTGGAAAATCAGAAGATCTATAGCAGCTTGTTTTCTCTCTTGAATTGTACATGAAAACAAATAACTCAGTGCAGTGATGTCCTTGAGGTTAATAAGAGGTTAATATCAAGGCTGTATCATCTTTTTCATCTTTCTTTCCAACTACAATATGTAGTTGATTTACTTTTTAAATTGGCAAAACACAGACATGGCCCAGAGATGCTTCTGGGACTGCAGTGGGAATCAGGCAGGGACAATAGGGCTTGGTATATTATCTTCAGTTTTAAAACATTTTCTCAATTCCAGAGCTGGAAATATGTATTTTTTAGAAGCACGGATCCTGTAGTGCAGAACCCATCTTCTGCAGCAAACCTCCTTACCAGGAAACTGTGAAGTATGTCACACCTCAGATTACTTAGTGGACAATCGATCCTTGAACTTTTAGACTACTTTCTATTGCCTCTAATATTAAGGCTCAGCCCAAGCTCATCACATTCAAACTAATTCCCACTAAACTGCTGTGGATGTGTCCTGTCCAGCAGCAGGCAGCTGTGGGAAGGGTCTTGTAGGTTTGCCTGCTGAACAAGGAACCTCCAGTTGCTACAGCTGGGTGGCTGCATGGGAGCAGAGTCCCCTTCCCAACCTGCTGCCTTTCCCTTGAGAAAACTTGAGCCCTGTGGGATCTGCAGAAATAGGCCGTATTTGATTTCCAGCGTCAGGACTGTTAGAGAAACTGCTTGTGGGACACTGCAAGGGCAACATCCATAGTGCACTATTTAAAAGCCACATCTTCGCTGCTAGTGGGACCACTGCAGGACTCAATTTCCTTCCTTCATTTTTTCTTGACACTAGGGCCATTAACTTCCCAAATGGTTTCTATGTCAGTCCTAGCTTATACCAGCCTCGTCTTTCCTGGATCATCCCTTCCCTTTGCTGGCACAAGTGTCTGTATAATAGTGACAGAACAGAGCAGCCACCAGAACAGGGTTAAAACAAAGCTTGAAAAAAAGGGGGGAAAAAAAGTTTTAACATGGATCAGTTCCTCAGTCCTGTGCTTCGTATCGTCAGGAGTGAGTGAAAAAAACCCCAAAGGGACAGTGAAGAGCAAATGATGTGTGAAAGGACAACCTAAACTATAAATGCATGGACATGATCAGTCTCAGTCACTTGGCTTTAGACAATATAAAAATCTTCTTGAATCCTTCAAGTATTTTTGTAGCCTTAAATCATTGGTTCTCCTCTCTCTGAAACAATCTCCAAAAATGGAGAATGGCAACAGTGGCAGAAGAAAATGGGATCAGTACTCTGAGTACGAGTATGGAGCAAGCAGCTCTCGCCAAGTGCTCAGCCTCACTCCTGGCTCCCCAGGCTGCCCAGGAGACCCTGGAGGGCCAATAGCTAATTTTATTTTCCTGATTTCTTGCAGCCTGTGGTGATAGAAGGGGGACTCTGCTCTGCTCAAAAGAGCAAGAGTGTAGAGGCCGTGCCAGGTGATGCCGGGAGATGTCTGTCCTGGTTCAAACACACTGCTTGGACTGGAGGGGGTTCATTCCACTCTGAATTCCTGCCTTCAAGAGGACTCCCCAAGGGGATGAATTCTGACCTGCAGCTCATAGGGACAGAAGAAGAAAGTTCCAGCAATGCCATCCAGCCCTTCACTCTCAACGTTCCCCTGATGCATCATCCACTGCCTGGATTTCTTTTGGCAGAGGGGTCCAGGGTGGTGGCTCTAGGCCCATTGCAGGTACATGTTAATCTTTGGTATCTGATTTTGACTATTTGATTGGAAAATAAAAGGAAGTACTAAGCTGTCACCTGCAAAGTGTCCTTGCCAAAAGGCCCAGGCTACCAATGCTACTGAATCCAGGTGCTGCTGCTGGGAGCTGCTCCTTGTGGGTGCTGGCACCCAGGGAGCTGGGTTTTGTTCTTTCTGAGAGCTATCACCAGAGATTCCCGCTACATTAGGCTATGAAACACAGCTGTGTGCTATCACTGAGCAGAGCATGGGAGGAAAGCCCCTGTTCAAGTGTTGGGTGTTCACGCCCAAAGCAGGGGTGTGGGAACAGCCCATAAACAAAGTTGACCTTTACTCATGCACAGAGACCACATGAGACCCCAGGCTGCTCTCAAGTTTCTGAGCAGGGCTATGCACTCCTTTCCTCAGATAACTGGAAAAATGACTGCAATGTGAATCTTCTGGAACTGCAGAGTCCTACGGCTCCAAAACCAACATAAACTTGTCAAAGGTCCCAATCACTCTCAAAGTGTAAAGAAACAGGGCAGAGATAAATGCAGGGGAAAGACAGAAATGTACTGTACAGCTTCTATTCTGGGATATGAATTCACCTTTTAATTAAAAACAAGGTATTGAAGCTTAGGGAGAATCTGCACTTACTTCTGGATCCTATTTCTTTGTTGTTCCCTTTATTTACAGAGTAAGTTGCAGAAAGCTGTTGTTATTTTAGGTATGAGTATTTTTTATTTGAGTGTTACTGCCTACCAGAGACTTTGGGGTTTTTTTTTTTTGGTTTTTTTTTCATGTTGGCTAATTTTGTGTTTTGAGTAGGAAGCTTCAACTTCACAGCAGTTCTACACAGGCTCTTCTGCTATCCAGCAGTCTGGGCAAGATAAACCTGTAACCGAGACATTCCTCCACTAATCTCTATGGCTTTATCACAGTTTTATTATTGCTCACCTCACTGTGGACTTTGAAAAGATATGGGGAGTATCTGAAGTAGTTTAAAATTATTTAATCTTTAAAATATCTGGGATGCAGGCAAGTGTCCCTATATATCCACCCAACCCCCGTTTTTGCTTTTGCTTTCTAATTGCTGAATGAATTAGGAAGGGCAGGGCCAGGTGAGCTGCCTGCAGTGATCTCTGTGGGGAGCCAGCTTCCTCCCACCCCTCAAAATGCACTAATCAGCTCTGCTCCCACACCAGCTGCCTTCCCAAACCCTCAGTCCCTGCCCAAAACCTCTGCGCTGTTTGTCCTGCACCACCCTAGTGCTCACAGGAGAAGGGACCCCCATGGGCACCACCCCGTCTTGCCCACGCTTATGGTGGAAGGGAGCACCCAGGCAGCATTGAGGCAGGAAAAGTCTCTGAAAAGCAGCAGAATTAGCAATGTCTTCCATGCCAAAGCAAGTCCTAAGGCAGGCAAAGCAGCAGCCAGGAAAGGTAGAGACCCATTCCCAACATCCAACCTTGTCCATCCCCCCACCTTAGCACAAGGTGGGAGGCAGTGGGCAGCTCCAGCGCCAGCACCCTCATCCTGCTCCATGGCTCATCCATCAGGAGCAAGGAGGAGGATTAGTGCTTGGTATTAATGTGGGCATCTGCCTGCCTGCCAGGCTTGCTCTTCAAAACAGGCTGTCAAGCACAGATAGCTGTTGAATCAGTATGTGCCTGGTAGCTGTTGATGCCACTTCTGCCAGCACATGGTGGGCTGAGCCACTGCACACCAGGAGGGATCCAGGCTATGAGAGAGAGGATGCAGCGCTGACTCTTCAGTACCCTTATCAGATGACTGTGAGGAAGCAGTCAAACAGGAAGACTTCAGGGATGGTGTCTCTGTGTTGCTGCTGCCAGTCCCCCCTCCCAGTGCCAAACATGAATGTTTGCCAAGCACAGAGGAGGCTGGATATACTATGGTTGGTCAGTTCTTTGAATGAGATGTGAAAGCTGGGGCCTCCACTACCAGCCTCAGTAAATCCTTTCCACATCCTGAACAGACTATGAAAACCAGTTGACCTCCAGATCACTGTCTCCTCATCCTCTGGGCAGCTTCTCATGCCCATCCCAAGGCTGCAAATTGCTGTGGATAATAGCTGTGACATTCATCCAGACCATGGCTGCCTACCTGTGCTTGCGTGGAGGGCCCGGTGCTCGATGGTCCCATTGCAGAGGGGATGTGTGGCTATTTGGAGCTGGTGTACTTGGTGACAGCCTTGGTGCCCTCCGAGACCGCGTGCTTGGCCAGCTCTCCTGGGAGCAGCAGGCGCACGGCCGTCTGAATCTCCCGGGACGTGATGGTAGAACGCTTGTTGTAATGGGCCAGGCGGGAGGCTTCTCCAGCAATGCGCTCAAAGATGTCATTGACGAAGGAGTTCATGATGCCCATGGCCTTGGAGGAGATGCCGGTGTCAGGATGGACCTGCTTCAGCACCTTGTAGACATAGATGGAGTAGCTCTCTTTCCTGCTTTTGTGACGTTTCTTATCACCTTTCTTCTGCGTCTTTGTCACAGCTTTCTTGGAGCCCTTTTTGGGGGCTGAGGTTGACTTTGCTGGCTCTGGCATCCTGAGAGCTCTTTTGCTCGGTCTTGGAGCTGCTTGGAGAGAACATCAAAAAAATCTAATTCTTTTTTGACCTTCTACAGAATAATTGTACTGCAAGATGAGAGAGTCTGAGTTGGAGGCAAGCAACAGCCCTGAATCTGAGACAAATACCCCATAACCCTGTGTATTTTTGAACTGCCAGCAAGAACTTATCTGGTTGGTGTATGGCTTTTTGTTGTTTTCTGTTTAAATTCCTATGACCCCAGCCTTGTCAACATCTCTGAACACAGGCCTAGTTGGCATCTACTTAGTAAATATGAGATGGAGCCTGAACATCTTTCTGAGAAGAACATTGAAGTTCTAAAGAAAACACTAACTGCAGCATGGATTAAATCAAATCTTGCTGGAGTGGGCCCAAGACTGTTGCAAGGTATCACTAAAGCCACCTTTATATGACACTGGTTAAAATGATTTTATGTGGTTATTACAATCTCTAATAAAACCTTTTTTATTTGCATGTAGGTAAAAGTTTCTTTTGAGGGCACTTGCATTTCTGTGGCTATTGTTTGGCACCATGTTTTACAGTGAAATATAAAAAATAATATAGTTTTAAGCTTGCTAGCTGAGCTACAGGAATGTCTCAGTATTCACATTTGCTATCAAAAAATATCAGAGTAGAAAAGCTTAGAGGAAGTGGCAGGAATCACCTGGCAGAGAAACAGAAATGTGGACAGGAGTCAAAAAGCAAAGTGCTTTTGGGCTACATGTTGATGGAAAAAATTGTTTCCTGCTTGTGATGCTTTTTGCTTTTGAGAGAGCAAGCTTTGCTGCTCAGTTTACACCAAAGATGGCTAATCCTCCCTCTGAGATTTTCTTCACTAGGTCACAACCTGCAGAGCCATGACCTGCAGCTGACTGCTCTCATCCAGAAGTGCAGTAACAAAAAACAGTATGTAAACCCATCAAAAAACTGTGTGCCTCCCCTACACCACAAATTTACATGTGCTTTACTACATGGGCCAAGGGGAAAAACTGTGTTGCAACTTGGTAAATGGCTTTGTGTTTTAGAAAACACTTCAAATGCTATCTTGAAAGACAAGGCTCCTCCAGGCTTTGCTGGAGGATAAGCTTCCAGCATCACCCCAGGGCTTGGGTTTTACTGCTCTGCGTCTCCTTTGAAGATGACCTAGGAATTACAGTCTGCTGGCCAAGAGAAACTAGTAGAGAAAAAAGAGCTTCAGGGCTGATGGCACATGGGAAAATGGATAGAAGTAAGCAGGAGAGAGAAAGCTGGGATGTAACATATGGTCTGCACACTGAGAGTCTCACGGAAGGACCTAAATGGTGCCTGTGCCAAAGCAACGGCTGCATGCTCAGCCCTGTCTCTCCTCCTTGGGAAAGAGTGAGATGTCTGGTTTCTCCATCTGCAATCAGAGCCAGATGCAGCAGCACAGTTGCAACCAAGCGCATACAAAGTTCCCGGTTGCTCCCTGTGGAAGGAGACATCTTTGATCCTGAGGCTGGATTTACGTGCACACCCACAGCTCAGTGGATACCAGCACCTGCTTCCAAATCACGCAAGAAACCTCTGAGGCTCCAAATCAGCCTATGTGATGCTGCCTCCTGCCTGCAGCGAGCACCTGGGCCACTGCTGGCTGCTCTGCCCGATGAGGCACCAGGGCTGGGCTCTGGGAGCCACACGGTCTGGCAGCCACTGGGCAAGGCGCAACACTGGGCATTTCAAGCTGCAAGGGCAGGTCGGCATCGCTCAGGATGCTATGGAGCAGGGGGGGCAGGGTTTCCACCACAGCCCTCCGAAACACCCTCCTGGCTAGAAGCCAAAGTTGGCACCAGTGTCCCTAGAGCTGAGTTTCTACTCCAGAAAAGCACTTTCTTCTCCAAAGACATGGTTTTCATGTGCTAAGTTTTTGACTCTGCCACCCCATGTCCTTTCTTAATTTTTCCTGGCATTCTTCCCAGAGGAGGCATTTGGAAGGGCAAGTGCTAGACTGCTGCAAAAGTTCTGGACACCCTTCAAAACTGACACCTACCCCCTTAAACACCACACTTTCTTCCTCTGGTGAAATTACAAATTTTATTCCTATTTTTCTCTATCTGGGAAGCAGTGCTGGGAAAAGAAATCCCCTACTGCTCTGTTTGTAGACTCAAAACCATGTTTTTTCAATGGAAAATGATTTTTCTACGAGAAGAAATAACTGTGCACTTGCTTCTTTTTCTTTTGAGCTCATTTCCTGACTGAAAAACACCACAACTGAAAAATGCAAATGAGTATTTCTTAAGCTTTTTGAAAAGTATATCCTTCTAAAATATATATTAATTCTTAAGAGCACTTCTACTGCAGCTTTTAAAAAATGAATGGAGAGCCCAACAGGCACTAGAGTGATTTCATATGGCTCCAGAACAGGTCACATCTACAGGACATCTCCATCCATTTCATCAGCTAATACCCTTGGGTAGCACAGCGTGGACCTCACTCTTCTCCCATGTACAGCTGCAGTGTGGGAAGCAATGATGCTGAAGTTCAGAGATTAGCACAAAAGCTTATGCTTCTCTCCACCCATTTCTTTGCAGCTGACTGTTTAACAGGTAAATAACACCTTCTTTGAAAACAGGTTGTGTTCTTTGTGGTTTATTTGGGCAGTGCCTAGCACACAGAGCCTGAGTGCATTTGCCAGGTGCTAAATAAATAATGTTAATAATGGTCAACAGTATCACCAACCCTTCTGTCAACAGTGCAACGCAACCACAGCAGGTGCCGCTCTGGAATAAAGACAGAAGTAGTGGGATTATTCCCAAAGTGTCCATGTGGAGAGTTCGTTGAGGGAAACACTATACAACCTTTAAACGAATGGCTTCTTTTTATAAAAATAGTTGCATATCTTTGTTTCCTTAAGGAAAAAAAAAAAAAAAAGAGAGAGTTGGAGGGAGAACCTGAAGAGGTTAACAATTATTAGTTTTTGTTTTGGAAGTGTTTCCAGCGTGATTGACTTCCCTGCTGTGAGGCAGCCCAAGCACTGGGTACAGGTTGTTCAGAGAGGTTGTGGGATCTCCATCCTTGGAGATACTCAAAATCTAACTGGGCATGGCTGACCCTGCTCTGAGCATGGACTGAATGAGATGTTTGCCAGAGGCACCTCCAACCTCATCCATTCTGTGACTTTTGGAGAAGGAAACTGGGTAGAACATGCTTTATGAGCTGTGTTCCCTTGATCGAGCTGTGTTCCCATGGGATACTGCAGCCTGAGATTCCCACAGAGACCCCTAAGAAGAGATGGTGTTTATTTCCAGTTCCAAGCCACTGAAGTCCCTGGGACACAGGGTATGGCCATGCAGGAGAAGGCACTTTCAAGCAGCACACTTGGAAGGTTTCAGGTTTTTGAGGAAAATCTCTGGGAACATTTTTTTTCTTTATGGCTCTGTATGCTCTGAGTTAAATCAGTTATTGCTGGCAGTTTTTTCCTTCCTCAGAAAACCAACAACAAAACCAACCACAGTAATTTTTCCAGCCAGTTGCAAGCAGCAGCCTGACTGCTGCCAGAAACCAGAGTGGTGCAGAGTGACAGATACATCTTCCTTTGTGTTGACACTCCTTTCTTCAGCATCATTAAAAGGAAAGTGAACGGAAAAACATATTCAAAGATACAAATCACCAGTCTCTCAGATCCAAAATGGGAGAGGAGCCCTGCTGAGAAATCCCACGTGGAACCTGATGCTGTCTCTTTTCCTGAGGCTTGATATATCAATGGAGAGAGACAGGCAGGGAAGCTCCTGCAGGATTTTTGTTCATTTTTGGCCTTGCTGCTGAGTCTGTAGGACCAGTGCCAAGCTGGTGCCAGCACTGTGCATGGGTGACCATGGGAGGATTATGAGCTGGCCTTTTAGACCTCTCCTCATGCAGGGCTGGAAACAGCACTAGTATTTTTTTTACTTTCTTTTTCCATTTGAAAGCTAACCTTGCTATGATGAGCTCTGGGGCATCCACTGTAAATCCCCATGCCCCTTCTGTAATTTCCTAGTCAACCATAAAGGTTACATATCTAGAATCAGCATTTTGTTCTTAGGAGGTTTTGGTGACAAATTAAACATTTGCAGGAAAACCTCAAGCTCTCATCCTTTGGATATCTGAAATTCTGATATTTGTTAATCTTCTGATGTTCTGCTTTAATCCTTGCTCAAGTAAATGAGAGCCAATGGGCACCTGCTGATAGTTCTACCCCTTAAATAGGAATGTCTTGTTAGTTCCGTCCAATTGCTGCCCCTTTCCTCATTTTCTCCTACTGTATAAAAGAAATAATACTTGCCTTTATGCCTACATACCAAGAAATATAAAGTAAAATTTGCTGCTGCTTTTTGTTTTATTTCTTTGAAACACAAAGGACACAAATTAGGGAATGTTTCCACCAAAAGGAAAAGGCTTTCTAATGGATTCACCCGCTTTGAAATGCTTGTAAGATCTGGTAAATATAGCTTACAAATTACCAGGTGTTAACAAATGACTGTTATTGGAAAAGAGAATTTCTGCAAACTGCAAATCCCCTTCCTTTTATTATGTATAGCCATCTACTATTACACAAGAATTTGTTCATCTGTCAGGTCTCATTATATAGTAACAGTTGAGAAAACAAACAGTATTTGTGATTATTTGGTAGCAAGCTCTGCTTCAGGTATAAAGCAGATCAGAAGCATGATGAGTCACTGTGAGACATTGGTGATGTTGCCTCGTGCAAAAACTGACAGTCATATTTTGGTCTGGAAAGAATTTTTCCCTTGGTATGTTGTCTAGCATGTGATGATGAGGTAATATTTGCTTTGAAGTAAAGAGGAGGAGAATTTCCTAGAATAAGGTAAACTAATCTGAAATGCCTAATTTCTTCCAATGGTGGAGGGGTGCAGAAAACAGTTCTGGGATCCTAGGTTTCCTCCCAAGTAATCCAGCACTGATAGTAAGAGTCCATCCCCACTTCCACATGCTCTGCTGCACTTCGTATCACTGTTCCTGTAAAGTTTACATTTAAATGGCTACCTTTCCAACTTGGATATACACATCCAGTTTTCTAGTGAACAGAGGACTGTGACTATAGGTTAAAACTAAAGATGACCCCTACTTCCTTACAAAGACAGAAATGCTACAAACTCAGTCCCTGACACAGACACACAATGTTCACACAGATCTTTAGATTTCTTTAGAACAAATATAAGCAGAACAGAGCACTGTGTCTGACCTCTTTGACTGATATTTACCTTGCTTGTGTTAACCCATTGCTTGGCAGTTCAGTACAGAATATTCCCTATGTGAATCTTTTCTGTTCTTTTCTATAATTTCAATTTATGATTTTTAGAAAGCACATTTTTAATCACCAGTAACGGCTGTAATTTCTTGTGCTACTTCTGCCCAAGTTGCAACTACTTCTCAGGGCTGTACGGGTATCAATCAGAGATTATGTATTATTACCTACAAAGTAAGGAGCAGGACCCTAGATCAGAGCTCTCTGCAGAGAAGATACATTGAAATTTTAAAGAAAATAAAATCTTACCCACAAGTCAAATAGAGCAACAGAGAGACAATGTTGCAAGAAGAATGACTGTCAGGAGACTAAACACTGCAGTCCTCATGCTGATTAAAAGAGTGTCTGAAGTCAACGGGGATTAAACACAGGTCTGAAACCACAAGTACAATGTTTAGAGATGCTTAGGACCAACAGCTGACATTGATTTTCACTAGAATCCAAAAGGCTTAGTACTTTATAAAAATCAGATTTCATATTTTATCAAGGTTTTGTTACTCTTAATAAATGAGTACTTTAAAAAGCTTTATTATCTGCTCTTTGTAAGAGTACTCGTTGTCTACTTGCTTTGGGATATCTCTGATCTACAAGCTTGAGCAACAGTATCCAATAAATACAAAAAGGAGAAATGATGTTTTCTATGGATCAATACCTGTTAAATGTATATGGAGTACACCCAATACCAGCATTTGCTACAATTACACTCCAGTCAGCTTTCCCACAGAGTGCCGGGGTTTCAGAGAAACCTGTAGGAGATGATCCTTGTGGGTCCCCTCCAGCTCAGAACATTCTGTGGTTCTGTATTATCACAACCATCCTCAGGAAGCCCTCAGTCCAACGCAGTTCAACAGAGAACACAACCAGGCTCACTTCTTTCCCGGGGTTTTATCAATAACTCAAAACCTCACACAACATAAAATTCAGCATTAGCTTCCTCTCCGTGTTTTAGAATCATCAGAATTTTCTGCTTCTGCCATGAATCCTTTCCTCAAGCAACAGCCTTCTTTTCCCTTCATATCCCACTTCCACTCAACTGGACCCATGGGGAGTTAACCTGTCAGCAGGAACCCTGTGTCCAGTTGCAGGGTTTAGCTCCTGTCCTTAGACTGACACAACAAAATTGCTCTGGAGGTAGGGAGAGGTCAGAGCCTGCTACCCATGTAAGGGCAGCTGATCTCCAACTGACCTGGAACAATCCTGCTGGGCAGAAGGAGCAAGACATCACAGCAGCTCCGCTGCTCAGAAGCATCACAAGCTCTACACATCTTTTTGGTGGTTTGCAAAGTACAGACCACTGGAGATGGGTGTGAGAACAAAAATCATAGATGACTGGGGTCTGTAATACCAATGGAAGAAAGGTGCTTTACTTATTCCATGACACCCTATGCTATTGAAAATAAAAAGTGCAGATCTGAAATGAATTGCTCTGTGCCGTATCAAAAATGAGAATCCCTTGATTTTTATCTACATCATTTCAATTTCTCTGGAAAAGCAGAAAACTTAGTAAGCAAAAACTTACTCAGGCTGCTATATCTAAATAACTCCTTCTACAGTGGAGCCATGGTCTCTAAACTAGTAATGATAATAAGCCTAAAGAACTGCTATCACATTTAAGCAAACTATTTTTATGCATTTTATGGAGTAATGGAGAATTATCAAAATTCTAAACTATTTTCATAAGTGCTGAAAAAGGCATCCATTAAAAATGTGCTAATTCAGCCATTCAGCCAAAAATAGGAGAGAAGCTACAGCCCAGCACCTGCAGGCCGTAAGGAGAGAGTGGGTGGGAGAGGGAGAAGCAGCCTCCCCAAGAGATGAGAGCTGCTCCAAGTTAAGGTAGGAGTTATGTGGGAACCAGTGCAGACACATGTGGCACTTCTTCCTCCTACACACCCCATACCCAGGTTTTAGCAGGTTCCTGTAACCCTTTTCCAGTGCCACAGATAATTTATGTAGCAAAAGGAAACAAAAGCTGAGATTGTACCCCAAAACGCGTAGTTTGGCCAAACCACACCGACGGGGAATAATAACTTGGACATAAACCCATGCTGAAGTGGAAAGCTATGTACCCATATTAGGCTGAAGACAGACCAAGGTCATTAAGGCTTTTATGATTGATGTGATAGGTACATCACAATGCAGGTGTTACCACATATTCTCAATGCCATAGATGACATAAATTCAGAAAAATCTTTTAACAACCTTCAAGGTATGTATATGGGTCTAAGGCATGTATGCTCAACAGACCTGGGCATTACCACCATCAGCTCTCCCCCTGCATGGGGAGAAAGTGTCATGTAAGGGCATGACATGTTCAGCTGTGATCAATCATGACCGACATTCCTTCTAAATGAGAGTCTCTCACTTCAATCATCACTTTCCAGTTACATTACTCACATTTCAGCAAGTCCTGAAAATGGTTTCAGAAAAAATAGCAGAAAGCATGCAATCAAAAAAGTCAGGGATATGTGAAAACTGCTTTATCGTGGTGGTAACACCTGGGTGCCTGGGAACACAGAGGGTAAACATGGGAGGTGGGGGTACCAGGCAGGTATATCCAAAAGGACTGCATGCCATGCCACAGGCTAAAGGGCAGCAAGTGGCACAGCATCTGATTTCATTGCTACAGGATACTGAAAATATTGTAATGTGTGTATTAATAATTAATTTGGCACAGTAAAAGCAATTTTACTGTAAAACAGATGTGCGACTATTACTGGAGCCTGCAGGGAAACAAAGATAAACGTCCTTCCCCAGATCTCGCATCATTCAATAACCGGCTCGGGAACACAATCCAAGACTGCTGACACCTTTTTCTGCTGCTGCCACCAGATCACATTACCACAGGCAGAGAGTCCTCTGAGCATTAGAGGTCATCTTCTGTAGGAAGCAGGAAAATGGAGAGCCTGTTAGATGGAAAGAGAGAAGAGAAGCAGGGCTGGGACAGCCAGCTCCGGCAAAGCTCCCCTGAAAAGGCAAGCTGGCTTTTCTCCAGAAACAGATAGGGATGAGCACTAAGGACACAAGAGTTATTGAAGGTAAAAGTAAACTCTGAAACAAGAACTGACAATAAGCCATTTTAAAATGTTCATGAATAAATTTACACTGGAAATGAGAGGGAACCTCACTTACATCCTTACTTGGAAGTGGGAGGATAAAGGCGAGGGAGGAGGGGAGAAAGACGAAAAAATCCGTTCCTTCCATACTTCAAAGACAAAACTTGGTATTAAAAAAAAAAAAATCTAGGAAATGGCTCCAGCACAGCAAGTAACTGCTCTACATTAACCAGGCAACATTCTTCTATGGTGCTGTGCTACTGAAGAATTGTTATCAAAATGCACAGATGTCCTTCACTTTGTACTTGTCTTTCCTTTATTCTTTTATTTATTGTTCCTTCCTTCTTTTCCTCACATCCATTACAAGTGCCAGGAGGTTCAAAGCCCCAGCAGGTTTGCTGCCATTTGGTCCTGTCTCACATGTGGCATTTGTACATAGACTAACACAGTACTCTGAACAGCCACAGGATTGAAAAACTGGCAGGTCTTCAGAAACTTTAAAAGAAATGGCTGTCAAGTTAGTCCATGCCCAAATTCCACACTGTACAATTTGCTTGTGAATAGTGTTTTAATTTACCTCTGATTTGTGATAGCATCATTATCACATGGATTTAGTGTGCTAGTCACTACGCTGATGCAAGCTAAAAAACCATCTCCCTTCCAGAGAAATCAAGGCATAACTGGGGATACACCAATATTTACATCAGGCAAGACTGCAAAGAGCAATATGCTGAAGACTTAGTTGCAACCAGTAGACCAGCAGTGAAGAAACTGGGAGTTGCTGGACAAAATAACAGTGGTCCTGGATGGTCAGTAGCAACTAGAACAATTAAATGCAAAGCTCATTTTTCAGAACTCAGAAGGGTTTTCAAAGGCAGCAGGTTTAAAATGCCAGTGGAGTGCCATATTAACTGCACAATACTGTTATTTTTAACCATCCTTGGCTCCATCCTCCCACATTCACTTTCCTCCTGAGCTTTCTATGTCCTTAGTTTCCTCACTGCTTTAGCCCAATAGTCTCCCAAGCTGTTCCTTCCTCAGATGAAGTGCTCACCCTTTGCTCTTCTCCCTCCTGCTGGTGCCTCTCCCAGCACACTCTCTCCACAGAGCTCATTAGTGCCTCTGCTTCCAGAAACACATCTTTGCAGGTGACTGCTAAGTCCTTATCTTGAGTTGTGTCCTGGTTATCAGGCAGGTGTAATTGATAAAGAGGATGACTGGAGCTGGGCTGAGGACCCACAGTGCAGCAGAGGAGATAATACGGGGTTAATTCTGGCATGTGAGAAAGAGGAGGGTGGTACAGGAAGGTCAAGACAGCTGCAGTGTCTGTATCTTCAGGGCAGAGCTGCTGCACCTGCAGTGCATTTTGAGACTTAAACCCATCAAGAATGAAAACAGCCTATATTTATATTAGGTATGGTCAGACAGCTCCTTCCTGACAGGATGCTCCCTGTCTCCCGTCTTGTAGCACCCCACTTGTTACTCAGTCAATTTCCAGTTACGCCAGAGGACCCAAAGAGGACTTCTCCCTTTCTGTCAACATGGAAGCAGCTTCCCTTCCCTACCCTACCCTTCCTTCACTGATATTTGCCCAATGGTTCACTTCAGTCCTTTTGATTTTTCCCTTTCCTTCTCGTTCCTTGATTTTACCTGCCTTTGTGACAGAGAAGTGAGGAGACTCTTACCAAATGCTTACCCTGGCCTCCCTTCACACTAGGTTTTATCTTTAAGTGCTGAGCTCCAGAGCGGTACCTTCCTTTCTGCCCTTCCCCTACCTCATTTGAGGAATTACTTCAGAAAAAATGTCACAGGCTTTTCTGTGCAAGCTTTCTAGGGTAACTCATGTCCTCTTTGTAACTCCCAGTAACCCTCCTGGAGTGGCTCTGTTCTCCTACCCTTTCTTCCATTGCCTCCTGCACACACTACCTATTGTGTTGCCACTTCTGTGGTTTTTTTCATTCCTACCTTTCAGTCTTCTTCCGTGCAGTATTTTCTGCTTGACAAATATGAGTCTACTTCATACAATCTCTCTCCCCACAAGAGAGAGAGTCACACAGGTTATACAAACAGGTTATAAGGAAAGATCTGATGTACCCAAAAGCATGTCCATCTTTCCTGACTCTGTCTAATATAGGCACTGCCTCTGACAAACTTTGCCCATCCTTGATCATTGTGGCTAAAAGCCCACAGTTTCTCCCTCAGCACACACCACCTGCAGTGATTACCTGGGGGATGGTCCTCTACCTCCAGCTGATGGATTTCAACTCTTGAGGTGACACATCTGGTGTCAGAGATGTGTTCTCTGCAAATGGAAACTGTCTCTTCCATGATCCTTGGGTAAAGGCTATTTTTTATAAAATAACACACAAAAGCTTACTGCATTGGACCACCTATGTACTTTCACCAAATTCAGGAAAAAACCCTGACCCTGTTTTATAAGAAATTTTAAGTCTGGTTTGAAAGGTAAAGAATTCCTACTCCAAGAGGGTCGATGAAATAATATGACAAGGGTGGTGATTAAGTCTCACCACAAAGGAAAATGTTGAGTTGATGTAGGTGGCATATAAAACCCCCCACTCTCTTTATGAGTCAGGTAAGCTGCCAGAAAGCGGAGGTGAAATCCGTGGGATGGAGCTGTTTTCATTCCAGCCAGTTAGTAGTATGCTCTTTGAACAAGAAAAAAAGTAGTTAAATAATAAATGATATTTTTCAAAACTAAGACTCTAAATAGCAAAATCTAACAATTTCCCTTGATCCCCAATGACGGTGTTTGTAGTCAATGATAGCCAAGGGGAAAAACTACTAAACAACTCTTCCCCCCAGCCTTGAGGGTGGATTATGCATCTATTCTTCCATCTCCCACCCAATGCATATGATCCTGCAGTCACAGCTCTCTCCTCTCCCTCTGGCTCCAGAAAAAAGGGAAGCTGACAAGCTGAGATCCCAGTCTCACCCCACACAGAACCCTTTTCAGAGGAAGAGCTTAGCTCTGATGAGCAGAAAGCATTTCTCTCCCAATAGCTGCACAAAAGTGGCTTAACAAGTGCATAAAACAAAACAATTGGGGGAAGAAAAATGTTTTGTGAGGTCTTATTTTGGGTCAGTTCAGCATCCAAGAGATAACTCAAAGATATGGCAGTGTCCCTCATTTAGAATTATAGTATTTTCATTACAAAACTCCTGAAATTGAGAAACGTAAAAAGAATGTCATTATGTCCTTGAGTTCAAGGGGCTTAAAGGCCTCCTCTGGTACTGTCAGTGGGAACACAACATCTGCTCTGTTCACAGTGCAGCCTGAGAAGGATGCTTTCTTAAATACATTTCTGAATTTAGGAACATTTCCCCCATATTTAATCCTTCAGTCTACCCAATACATATGTTTGAGGAAGAGCAGGAGCAGTGTATTTCAGGTGCTGAGAAAGGGATGAAATAGGATCAGACTATCAACATGAGTAATTTCTTTGTTTCAGCTGGAGAGCTGAAGACGTGGAGATAGATGTATACACATATATATGTAATATTTAAATAAAATATATGTAAACATAAAGGAGGAAAAGGACAGTGACCAAACGAACAGCTTGGAGAAAAAATGTCAAGAGGAAGGTAGAGTAAGGCAGTGGACAGAAGTAAGATGTCAGAAAGGAGAGAGCAGGAGCAGGTATAAAAAGAATGACACAGAGGGGGGAAAAAAAGAGATGTAAGAAGAAGATATACGAAAGGGAACAAAAATGAGAGAAAAGACATGAGTGGACAAAAAACAAAGAAGGCAGGTAAAGTAATGAGCACAATGTTTGGTATGGCAGAAATACTGAAGCATAAATAAGACACAGAAAAGAGAGACTCATAAGAAGGTCATAAGAAGAAAAAAAGACAGTGCACAGCAGAGAATATGTGAAATAAGCAGTGGAAAAAAAAAATCACCTGCCAGTACAGCACTTTTCAAAGTCACGGATGAGAGGTGCTGCTGTCCCAACAAGGGACAGAGCCAAACCCTAGGAAGTGACAGGCTAATTCCAAGGAGAACAAAGGATGACGCTGGGAGAAGATAACGATAGCCTTGTACTAGGTTGCTGCCTTTTGTCTGAAACAGAAATCACAAAGGTCATTAAAATCGCTGCTTAAATCTTATATCTGATACTTGAAAAAAACCTCTTTGCCAATACAATCATTCTTCCTTCTGTCTCAACATTGGACTAAATTAATTACTGTACACTCCACAGTTGTACCTCCCTGCTGGCGAAGAAAACCCCAGACACCATTCTGCTTAAAGCAGACCTTCCTCTCTGGCTCCCTTTGCCTATAAAAGGCTTCTGTAGAAATCTTTCAGTAGACAAAGGTAAATTTCCTGCAGCTCCAAAATCACCATGATGGATTTGGCTATCATTAGTAAAATGAGGAAAGAAAGAGGAAGGAAACAGGAGTAAGCGCTCAGGAAAAAAACTTTTTTTTGTTATTATAATTTGGAAATTTAACCAGTATAGAGGGAAAGAAATTGCTGCCTGCAAATAATCTGTCACTCCTTTGCACATCAAATAATAGGAACAAGAGGGAGTGTGTGGGAAGTACATTCATATTATCAAATTCTTTCTGATATTAACATGTTAATGTAATGAAAACAAAATCAGGAAAATAACATATTGTAACACAAATACTATGGAAGCTATAGAGCAAAAACCCCAGGAAGATCAGTGCTCCCAGTGTAGCTCCAATCTGAGAAACCAGAGCTTCATTAGTAGTAACAGGAGCAACATATGGAGATGAATGAAACCATGTTTGTAAATGTGATATGCAATTGCACACTCTCTCTTGGCTTTCCTTTTTCACAATCTGACTCAGCCTCCACACTCCCCCATCTTTTGATTCATAAATTCTTGACATCAAAAAATAAAGAGTTACAAAGCCATCATGCAAAGGGCATGAGATGACGTGAAATACAAGGATGCTGGTGAGGACACAACGTGCCATCAATCACCACCCTGCAAATGGACAAATCTGCTGGAGATAAGCAGTGGAGACAGGGCCACCCTCTCCAGGGGCTCGCTGGAGGACGCCGCCCAGCAAACCACAGCTCATCTCCATTGCGCTAGAGGCGTACACTGAGGTGGACAAATCTATTACAAAATCGTATAATATTGCTTACGCTGCACAGCAGCCACTTGTTTAGGCAGCCCCTGCATCACCAAACCCGTGAGACTGGAGGTGAGAGGAATGAGAAATAAAAGGGTTTCTTATGGCATATACTCCCT
This sequence comes from Corvus hawaiiensis, assembly GCF_020740725.1. Taxonomy (NCBI): domain Eukaryota; kingdom Metazoa; phylum Chordata; class Aves; order Passeriformes; family Corvidae; genus Corvus; species Corvus hawaiiensis. Next base: position 64,547,298 of record NC_063216.1, on the reverse strand, counting down.
GTATTTCTTAAGCTATGAAAAAAAGATCAGGGTTAATGACAAGCAACACAAAACACAATAAACAGTGCATGAAGACGGTTTACAGCCCTATACACTTACTAAATAATTAACAACCTCACAGAGTGTTGACACAGTGGGGGTCTGTATACAGGATAATCCCTTCCTTCCCTGAGGGCCTGGGCTCCTCAGCATGTGTGTTGTCAGGCTGCAGACGGCCAGCCCAGCCCGTGGGCACCGCTGCCCCACTGCAGGCAGTGCCAGGCTGCGGCCCCCAGCCCTGCCCCTGCCCAGGCTTGGCCTTCAGCCCCCAGTTAACAGGAGCGCACTGAACTCCGGCAATACGATTCCTACGATCGCAGCAAAGCACTGGCAAGGCTGACACCGTTTCGGTGCATTCGCCAAGCCCGGAGAAAGACGAAGCCCCGACCCTGCGGGGCTCAGGGTCCGGCACGAGGCAGGGCAGGGCTGCCCGCACACCGCATCGCGGTACAGAGGTGCGGCAGCTCGCATGCTCGGGCAGCGCAGCCCCGCTGCGGACACTGCGGCGTGCGGTGCCCACCGCCGCCGCACCGCAGGCAGCCAGCGCAGGGGAAGGTCTTGCCTGCTGGGCGTCTGGACTCCTCCGCAGGCGAGCTCCAGGCGCCGGTGGGGCGTGGGGCAGGTGCGAGCCGGCGGGGCTGGGGGGCTGCTCGCTGCCGCTCCGCGCAGATCCGGCGGGCGCCGCGCCGGGTGGGCCGCGAGACCGGGACCCGCCTCCGGTCCCGACCAGGCTGCGACCGGCGGGGCGCCTCGCTGTGCGCCGCCGCCGCTGCGGGCCGGGCTGGGCCGGGCCGTGCCGCACCGCCCATAGCCCGCCCGCCGGCTCCGCCCGCCCCCGCCTCTGCGGGCTCCCGCCGCGGGGCCGCCGGGGGCGGGGCGGGCGCGCAGCGCGGCCCCGGCGAGCGGCTCGGGCGCTGCGGCGGCGGCGGCGGCTGCGCGGGGCGCTCGGCACGGCCGCGGCGGCGGACGGGCACCTGCTGCCGCCTCGCCCGCAGCGGCGCCGCGCTTTGTCCGGGCTGAGCGGGCGCGCCCGGCCACGGCGGCGCCCGGCCCCGCTCAGCACAGCGGCGGGCGGCTCTCGGGGCGTCGCCTGGCTCCGGCGGCCTGGGCACGGCGGGGGAGCGTGAATGAGAGTTTGCTCCGATTTCCGAGCAGGGTGAGTGCCGCGCTGGCCGTCTCGGGGGATTAATAATAATAATAATAATAATAATTTTTTTGGGAAGGGGGGGTGTCCGTACCTTTACACGCTAGCCCGGCGCCACCTCCCCGGGGCAGGGTTGCGTGCGGGGCGCGGTGCCTCTCGCCACCCCCGGACGACGACCCTTGGGAGGGGGTTGTTGTCTCTTGGTCCCTCCGTTCCCTTTTGTTCGGCTCTCTCGGGGCTTGGGGGAAGGGGCGGACCGGGGGGTTGTGGGGAAGCCAACGGAGGTCTCGGCCGGTGGCCCAGCTGTCCAGGCGGTTGAGGCAGACGGGACACCGTCCCCGTGGCCGCAGGGGGTGTCCGGCTGCCCCCTCCCTGCTTCCCGGGCGGAGTAGTGGCCCTCCTCTCCTCCCCGCGCCCCTCCGGCACGGAGGAGCCGCCCTGGGCTGCGGGGACAGGCGGTGGCATCGCCGCCACCAGCAAGAAGGCACCGGCTGTAGTAAACACAGCGCGTGGGGCGGCGGTGAACCCGGTAAAGGTCACATCCTCGTATGCACACGCAGCCCGACCAATCTGGGCTCCCCAGTTGCTGTCTTGGGGACGGTGTGGTGGCTGCCGGTGCCTGTCGCTGGCAGAGCCGCGCTCCCGGCCGTTGGCTCTGCTCGGCGGTGTTTCCCGGCTGCGAGCAGGGATCTCCCTTGGCGAGGGAGCAGCAGTGCGAGCTGCGTCACACCCTCCTTTACCTCCTCCCGCCCCCGGCCGGGGTGGCAGCTGGGTGGCATCCGATTTAGCAATAAGAGCTAGGAATGCGGGTTCTGCTGTGAGGTTTGATTCCTGAGCGGTAGCTGAGCCTAGCTGAGTTCAGGGCTAGCCACATGTTCATATTAAATAGCAGCCAGCAATGTACTGATTCCTCAGAGCATGCAGTGTCTGGATGCATCTTGGTGGGGAGCAATGAGGCACGGGAGTGTTGGAGCAGTAGGAGTAGAGGAATGCTGCTGGAGAGCTTACTTGCAAAGACACAGAGAGGATGGCATGGTAAATGGCTGTTTTGCAACCCAGGCTGCCAGCCTGGACTCCTTCATACAGGTCAATAGGTATGCATACATTTTGTGGCCTTCTCCGTGCTTCTGTGGGTCATCGATGGGCTTGTGTGCACAAATGGGGCAAATGGGAAATGACAGCTTTTTGTCATGTTTTTGTGTCATGCTTTGTTGCTGCAGCTCTGAAGTTTCAGATGAGTAGATGCGGTACTGTTAAGCTTGTGTGATTATGGAATGAAGGATGGACAAGTTCTCGGGTATCGCATTTCCAGTGGTGGTTGAGATGTGGGTGGGGAGAGGAAATATTTAATAAAGCAGGGCTCCCAGGTCCCTGTGCTTTGCACTATCTGGCAGTATCCTGCCTTTGCTTTTAACATGTGATAAATAGTTTCATTCCACAGAATTAGAAGTGTGAGCTTAACTACTTTTTTTAAAACCATATTCCGTTATCAAATACCACATCTAGTTATTCAGAAATGGAGGGCTTTTTTTTAGTCCTAGTCCATGTTCTTCTGAAGCTGACAGTTAAGCTACCAGCTCTGAAACAGATAAAATACAAAACTGTTGTTGTTATGACTCCACATTGTGCAAAATTCCATGAAAACCTGAGTTATGTTTCACGATTTTTCATATGGTGGCCACAAGAATGTTTGGCTCATCCCTCTGCCATAATAAAGGTGGTTTTGGGCTGAGATGCCAGACTGAACTGAAATGAGCCATGTCGTGCATCCAGCTCTGCAGGTAAGCTCTTGGAGCTGGTTTTGGGCAGTGGTAGGTGGGACTAACCTCAGTTCAAGTATCAGACTGATGGGTTTGGTTTTGCTTTTTTTCTCGCTTAACCGTGGCACTATTGAGACCTGATCTGCTCAGCATGTCCTTGGTCAGGGAGTGGCTCTCAAGTGGCCTGGGGTTGGCTGCTGCTGTTTGGATGTATGTGTGCCACTCCTTGGCATGGTACAGCTTCTGCTCTGGGTGAAGGCATCACACAGGCTTTGACCTCCTGCCTGATCTGTTGCCAGCATCGCTGTATCCTGGTGACCTGACATCAGTACCTGTGAGGGTGGGAGGAATTAAGGGCAGCAGCTGGGAAAAGCCTGTCCTGGCTCTGCTCTTTTGTGGGACCCAGTTTCAAAGAGACTGATAGAAGGGAGATGGCAACTGAGGAGGCAGAATCAGGGGGCTGACTGGCACCCCTGCTGTCTTCTCGGCTGGAAACTAATTCCTAGTGATTTACAGCAGAAACTGTTTCCTGGCCCTACCCCTTCTCTTCCTGTGAGTGATATTGAAAGCTTATAGGAATAGAAGTTCATTGTAAGAATGAATGTCTGGGAAAGTATTGCATGCCAGAGAGATTCAGTGTTGTTTGAGACCTGGGAAAAAAACCAAACCAGCTGGAATACTTTATTTTGGTAAGGGAACCTTTGCAGTGTCTGAGAAGTGATTAGTGCTGTTGTTAAAGGTCAGGTATAGATCCTGGGTGTGAGGCATTGTCTGTGGATACATACAGAGTACATACATGTGATACTACATATATGTGGTGTGTCTTCAGCATCATTCTGATACTTGAGTATTCAATCCTTAATACAGAGACTTCAAAGCTAGGGAGAAGCATTAACTGTTTTACCCTCAAAGCGATGACAGATCTGTTGGAAGAATAACAAAGATCCCATTTCTCTTTATTTTGTCTGCTGAAAATTCGTATTTTATTTTTTGACTGGATCACCACCAAATCTGTGTTTTGTGTAACATATGGTCCCATTAACAATTTTACAGTGAATAATTTTTTATTTAAGGAGTAATAGATCACATTTCCTGATGTTTTTATAGGTCTGGGTAATAAATACTGTTCAGGAAGGGTTGAGTCAAGGGCAATATATACCTCGCTGACTTTTCTGGGTTAAAGCTGTTTAGCTATTCAATGGCTTGTCATGGTCCCTTCCTCCCTCTCATTACCCCCAGTATTTATCAGGCTTAGCAGCGATACTCTCTAATTTCAAAGTCCTCAAAACCCTGGCTATAACCAAAATACTCCAGTATTATGTGCAGAAAACTCTGTCATCTTGAGTTGGAGGCTCTCTTGTCCAAACATGACTGTGTCAGGCCCAAATAAAGTACACAATTTTCTAGCTTTATCCTGTAACACTGGTTCTATTTCTTTCCTACATAGATTTTTCTCAGCTAAATAATATCTGCGTGGCAGCATCCATGCTAGGAGGAGAGATCACTTTCTCTAATGTGTTATTTTTATGACACAGAGTTTGATCAGAGGGAAAGCTTTTGACAGTAAGTGCTTAATCAGGGTTTTTCAAAACAGATTTTCTCTCTCCCCACTGCCCTTAACCTCGCAGGTTAATCCATGAAATAATCCATGCACAGAAATTCAGACAACAAATGTAGTGCTTCAGTCATAATCTTGGGTGCTTTGAGGTTTTTATGTGTTTTGGTCTTTGAAGTTTCTGAACATGCAAGTTTCCTCTTTGTACCTTGTGTTCATTGCCATTGCTATAGGATACACGTTCACAAACCAAAGAAATTAGGCCTTTTCCTAGAGGTCAGAATTTACTAAAACAGTTACAGTTTAGTTGTGAATTCCCCTTAAAATTTAATGACTTAGTGCTGCTTTTTGTTATGACATAAGAAAATGAAGTAAGGAGTCTTTGAAGCTACTTCAGACTTCATAAATATTAACAGGCTCTGCAGTCTTCAGAGAGAGTAAGTTCTGGATGTTTTTCTTCACCTTAATAGTACGGTTTCATTTGCACAGTAAATCTTCTTGTCTTGACTAAACTGAAAGAGCAGTTATCAGATGCAAATCAGAAATATTGTATTTGTGGGTGGGAGCACTCTTGCTGTGTTTCCTCTACTCTCTTAAACACCCAATCCCTTCTCCTGGTGCATGCTCTGGGAGCAGTAAATTTAATTCCATGGCTTACAAGACCAGATCTTCTGAGGTGTTTAAGTGATTGAAAATGCAGGGTTTTTTGCTTCTGAAAATAATGGAAGGTAAAGATTCACAACTTATTCACTTGCATTGAAAAATCCTTTCTATTTGCATCTTGGGTCACTATATATGTTTAATATTTGTCTGTGTTAATGAGGAAAAAAACCTCACTGGTAGTGTTCTCTAAACATGCCTTGAGAATACTTAAAATTGTCTCTAAGTTTAAAAACCAATTTGCATTTTAATAGAAACTGAAATTCCATTTAGTTGCAGCTTCTTACAAATCCCAGGTTAATGCAGAAAGTTTTTTGTGATGGTCTGTAAATATGGGAAATTATAAGAGAGAATTGAGTTGTGAGCTGTAAAACCTGCCTGCAGAAGCACATGTCAGAACAAAGGAGCGCATGGCAGCACAGAGAGGCTTGTCTCCACCAGACCCTGGGGGGAGGAGGTGTCACGCGGCAGACCCCTACAGAGAGGAGCCTTCCAGGAGCTGACAGATGAGTGAACAGCAAGTGACCACCCCATAGAAAGACATTTAGGAAGCATGTTGCTGATGTGGCAACATGGGATAGGTCACGCCATATAAGGAAATGCTGTGCCTTAGAAAAGTGAATAAAACCAACTCACTCCTTTGAATGAATGATTCAGATTCCCTGCTGGTCTGTGTCCAAGATTCAGTCGGTGACAAATGGTGCCCCGTGTGAGGAATTTATTATATGCCTATCTGTGAGTCTGTTGGTGAGCCCCATGGGACTTGACGTGCTGCTGCAAGAAGCAGGAATGCTGGCCAGCGATAATCCCTACAAGTTGTAGGTGAGCCATGGGGGACGTAGGGGATGGAGCATCCCAGGAACATTACATCCTAGAGATGTTAAAACAGATTTTAAAGAAACGTGGCAGGAAAGTTGAGTCTACAGATTTGAACAGACTCTTGTTCTGGGTGAAGAACTGGGATTCAACTTCAGATAGTATTTTTAATCCTCAGACATGGGATGCTTTAGAGGACGCATTGTGGAACCGAACTATGTGTGGCGACACGGTGCTGACAGAGCTTTTGTGTCCGTGGAGGACAGTGTGCAAGGCGCTCATAGTGCATGTGGCACCGAGAGACCGGACAAAGAAAGCCGCTTGTGCCACCCCAGCAGCCGTGCCGAGCCCTTCTGCGCCACCAGCAAGTGACCGTAAGTCTGTCAGGGCTGTAGGAGGAGAACCAGAAGATGGCCCCTCGTCGCCCGACCCATTTGACCCTGGAGGGAAGCCAGACGGTACCGTAAAGCTCGCGCGGCCCCGCGCCATGCGGCATCAGCTGGAGCCGGGTCGCAGCGAGTGGCTGGAGCTGGCGGGGAGCGTGTTCCCTCTCCGTTTGCCTTCTGTGAGAGTGCAGTGGTGGTGGCAGACATGGCGAGGGGAGAATGTGTGGTGCCGCGCTGGCGAGCCCATGGCAGAGCCGCGTGGCGTCGGCGAGCCCATGGCGGCGAGCCTATGGCAGTGAGCACATGGCAGAGCCACGCGGCGCTGGTGAGCACATGGCGGCGAGCCTATGGCAGCGAGCACATGGCAGAGCCATGCAGCACCAGCGAGCCTATGGCAGCAAGCACATGGAAAAGCCATGCGGCGCTGGCGAGCCTACGGCAGTGAGCATGTGGCAGAGCCGCGCAGCGCTGGTGAGCACATGGCGGCGAGCCTATGGCAGCGAGCACGTGGCGGAGCCGCACGGCGCCGGTGAGCCTATGGCAGTGAGCACGTGGTGGAGCCACGCGGCACTGGTGAGCACATGGTGGCGAGCCTATGGCAGCGAGCACACGGCAGAGCCGCGTGGCGCCGGTGAGCACATGGCGGTGAGCCTATGGCAGCGAGCACACGGCAGAGCCGCGTGGCGCCGGTGAGCACATGGCGGCGAGCCTATGGCAGTGAGCACACGGCAGAGCCGCGTGGCGCCGGTGAGCACATGGCGGTGAGCCTATGGCAGCGAGCACATGGCAGAGCCGCGTGGCGCCGGTGAGCCTATGGCAGCGAGCACATGGCAGTGCTGCGCGGCGCCGACGAGCCTATGGCAGCGAGCACGTGGCAAAGCCATGCTGCAGCCACACCTGGCGGCCACCCCCATGCCGCAGACGGGTGGGATCAGCGGCACTGAGAGCCGGCGGGGCCGCAGCTCCATTTAGCTCATGGCGAAGGCTGCCAGCGGCTGTCTGCATGTGAGAGGTGAAGAGGTGAGCCAGCAGGGCCTGCGTGGCCGCCTGACCCACTACAGCCAAGGCTCCCATTCCCTGCGGACTCTTGGGAGCTGGTACTGTACTAGAAAAAAGGACTAAGTGGACCAATAGTCCCTTCCCCAGGGGTGGGGAGGCTGCAGCATACAGCATTTTGCACCAGCATGTGCGGGAATGGCTGCAGGCTAAGCGTACCCTTCCTGCATCTAGTCCACAGAACTCTTCTGTTTTCATTATTCAAAATGTTGACCCTATCTCAAAGATTGCTTTTTGTGATGGATAATAATTATAATTTATAAGCTATTTTTTTATGCAAGAATTAGGCTCGTTACCTTTTGAAACCACTTAGAGAGTTAATGTTATTATAATTGTAATTTTCCAAGACCTAGATTTATATATTCTGTGAAACAATGAAGTATTTAAGCAGTTGATGATATTATCTTGCTTATTTTCACTTGATGCACACTTGTTGTTGTATTAGATGTATTATTTTACCGTTCATAGTAAGAAGACTGCATGTTATGTTACATATTTTCCTGAATTTGGTAAGTTGAAAGATGTTCGTGTTACGTATTGTTAGAACAGAAAAGGGGGAATGCAGAGATGGGGTGTGCCCCCCATGAAAGACTGTAAAAAGTTTACATGTTCTTAATTTTTCAGTTGCATTCAGAATGATAATAATAAAGTTTTTAAGCGATTTTATAAGTATTTTAGAGAAACCCTCTCAGTCAAAGCTTAAGGCTCTGGCCAAACCCTAGCCCTGGCTGACTAGGGATTTATACCATCAGATCCAAGTGTTTCTGCTCTAAAAGTGTAATCAAGTCATTTTGACTTACTAATTTGATCTTACAAAAGCTGGACCCTCTTTCAAAGTAAACTTAAAAGTCTTCCCTAGAAAAGACTTTCTAAGTCTTCACTGTGAAACAGGACCTTCCAGCAGTTGCAGACTCTGAGTGATGGTAAAAGTTGTAGACAACTTTACATTGTTTCTCAAAGTTCTATCTGTTCAAAAACTGTCATAATTCTTATTTGTATAAAACAGAAAAGGGGGAACTATGGGGAATTATAAGAGAGAATTAGGTTGTGAGCTGTAAAACCTACCTGCAAAGGCACATGGCAGAACAAAGGAGCACATGGCAGCACAGAGAGGCTTGTCTCCACTGGGCCCTGGGGAGAGGAGGTGTCACACGGCAGACCCCAACAAAGTGTGTTGCTGATGTGGCAACACGGGATAGGTCACGCCATATAAGGAAATACTGTGCCTTGGAAAAGTGCATAAAACCAACTCACTCGTTTGAATGAACGATTCAGATTCCCTGCTGGTCTGGGTTTGTCATTCAATCGCTGACATGTGAAGAACACTTTACCTGTAGATACACTTTACATGAAGTTTGATGTATTCTTTTAAAACTTGTTCTAGGTATCTCATCAGTAACTGAAGAGAACTCATCTTTTTATTTCACAGAATCATGGAATGATTGAGGTTAAAACGGACCTCTGGAGGTACCTGATCCAACCCCTAGTTCAAGCAGAGCCACCTAAAAGCAGGTTGGTCAGTGATGACTCCAGATGGCTTTTGAGTATCTCCGAGGATGGAGACTTCACAACCTTTCTGGGCAGCCTGTGCAAGTTGTCAGTCACCACCACAGTAAAAAAAGTGTTTCCTGATGTTCAGAGAGAACTTCTGTGTTTCAGTTACCTCTGCTGCTGTCACTGGGCACCGCTGAGCAGAGCCTGGCTCTGTCCTCTCTGCACCCTCCTTTCAGTTGTTTATGTACATGTATAAAATCCTCCCCTTGAGCCTTCTCTTCTCCAGGCTGAACAGTCACAGCTCTCCCAGCCTCCCCTCACAGGAGAGATGCTCCAATCCCTCTGCTGGACTATCTGCAGTATGTCCGTATATCTCTTGTACTGGGGCCCTCACAACTGGGCATAATACTCCAGATGGGGCCTCGTATTTCCCAGTATGCCTTAAACATAAGAAACTTCTAAAATAAATTGCGCATACTTTTTTTAGCACGCACGTCCAAGAGGTCACTTTGGTGCTGTAAATCACTGATGCAACTTCTAAGTAGTTTTGCTCTTCCACAGGAGCTAATGTCCCTTGTTTAAAACACTTCAGCATTTTCCTGATCCCGTCAGTGCAGGCTTTGGCAACTCTTTTGACCTGTGATTAAAGGATTTATGACTAGGTTTGCTGGCTACACATGCCTAATAAGCGTAACCATTGGATGCTGAGTCACATGGGGACGTGTGTTTTTGGGGTGTGTTGACACAGACTCCTGTCTGAAGCAGAGCTCATTGCAGCTTATAGTGAATGTGTGCTTACATTTGTGAGGGCACATTCCTGCTGTGGGCTGGTTTGGTTCTCCAGCAGCCACCCTTGTACTCTTTTGGGGTTGACCTGCCTGGCCTGTGGCACCTTCTGCATTCCTGCATTTCCCTGGAGAAGAGCCTGGAGGTGAGCAGCTGTCTGTAGACTAAACAGGGAAGTTTGGATGCTTTGTGCGTATATGGGTAATTCTGTAGTTGATGTTAAATACAGAATTTGTAAACAGGGGTTTTATTTTTAGGTCAACAGGGTTTCTATTTTTAGGTGAACACTTCTAGGTGCAGAATAAAGATGTTAGCGTAATGCTGCTAACACTGGTCATGGACAGGAGGGAGAGAGGAGAGCAAGAAAAAGGCATAAAGCAAAAAGTATCACTTTATCCTTGGGTTTTGCATCAAATTCCTTGAGGGGGGACACTAATTTCTTTACCATTAAATGTCCCCTCCTGTTGATGTAGGTATGTATAGTTGGTTAAGGTAGGATTTTTTTGAAGGTTCTTAAAGAGTATAGCAAAATCACGTGGTAAAAGCGGTTGGCAGTTGCTTGCTTTCACTATGTCCAAATACAATGGTTAATAGGCACCTTTCAATTTTTCTTAGTATCCTCCAAAAAGTAACTGCACAACATGAGAGGTCTGTACTTACCTTAATTGGAAAGATCAAAACCATACACTTCATGCTGGCCTGATGTATGCAATTAGTGACTGAGTGCAGTTAGTTTCTAGCTGCTAAAACTGTCTTATGAGACCTCTTGACAGGACTATCAGCAGTTTGTATTAGTATCTAGCATTACTAATGCTTGGCATTTTACCATGTTGTAAAAGCCACTTGTTCCTTCAATATTCATTTCAGGTATCAGGGTTACTTACATACAGAACACACCAAATTCACTGGTTTGGAAACGAACCAATTTTCAGAGACTGAAAATTAGTACCAGGTTTTTCGGTGAAGGATACACAAGCATCTTTAGATGCTCTCAAGGCAGGGTTTAATTCATAAACTAAAATTTATCATTAGCTTAAATTTTGAAAAGTGACTTCTTCAAGTTAGAAACGTGTATGAAAAAGAGGACTTCTTAAGAGAATTTCAGCTTTAGAGGTACCTTCAGAAAAAAGTCCTCCAGCCTCTCATTATGTATTTTGCTATCTGAGGCTCCACATTCCTTCTATGTTTGGAAAATGGTTTGCATGTTTTTCTTTCCTTCCCTCTGCATCTCTTCTCTGCATTCCCAGGTGTGCACAATAACTGTGGTTTAAAATACCTTGCTGCACTTCTCAAGGTATAGAAGTGTATTGTAATTCCTGGAGAGATGTGGCAGGGCTTCAGAGAAGTGTGTGGATTTCTAACTGTCAGCAGTTTTTCAGCAGTGTCACAGCCATAGGGGTGGGGAAACATGGGGTGTCTGGAGAAGGATCTCTTAAAATGTAGAGGTTTTTTGGACTTCACCATGCTGCTGCATTACAAGTATGATGAGGATATGGGTTTTTTCCATGTTGTTTTTTAGAGCCAGGTGATGTCTGTAGCTGTACAGCTTCAGGGACCCACCTAGTTATGTTAGGACCGATGGTGCCTAAGCCCTGTAATTTACTCCAGATCAGAATCCAGGGAACTGTAGGGTTGTGTGCTTTGCGTAAAGCTGCTTCCCTAGACACTTCTGTAGTAGTGGGACCACTACCAGTATCAGATTTTGTTCCAGGGCTAACCCAGAAAATTGGTGAGTTTATGCTTTCTGGGTTGTCTGGAGAGAACAGGATGTCCAGTTTGAACCTTAGAGATCTCAGCATCAGAGAGCAGTCTGAAAATATCTATAACCCCATATTGGGAGTGAAGGAAACAGTAGCCTGGGCTCCTGAGCATTTTGGAAAATGCACAACTATTGCAACAAGATACTGTGTTGGAACAGGAGAAAAAATAGCGTTTTAAGCACCCAAAGATGAAATGCTGTGTACCTTGGATGTGATATTCCTTGCAGTTGCCTGACCCCTGAGGACCACGACTTTTACCTGATTCAAATCAAGCTGCAAGATCATCTGTAATGCACGGTCCTATCTCTGAACTCATTTTTGTGTTAGGGGCTTTTTTCATCTTTTCTCTTGCTCACCTTTTGCCTTGTGAGAGAGGGAGTGATGTCGAAGGAGTTGCCTGCGTGTACCTTGCTGTCTCTAGCTGTGATGTTGGGTTCCCAGCAGCTGCCATCCTGTTTGTGTGGGGCAAAGACAACTGTGAAATGTGAAACTTGGGAGCAGCAAAACATCCAAAGCATCCTCATGGGACTTACACTAGGGTGTCTTTGGACTGATGTGATCATCAGATAGTAGTGAAAACCAGCTCTGTAGACTACTAAGTCTTGCATCACCCTGCAAGGATCATTTCATTGGAAGGAGTAGGAAAAAGGACAATCTGTCTGAATATATTCTTTATGTAATCTGACTTTTCAAAGCATTAAACCAGTTGCAGGTGTTACTACGGTTAGGTTAAGTTTATAATTCTTTGAACTTCTGCATTGCTTTTATCCAAGATCTCACACTCCTTTTAAAAGCTAACCTACAAAGTAACCCAAAAGATACCTCCAAGTGTCCGAGATCACTTTTTGTACAAAATTGTAGTGCACCTTGGTTTTGTGTAAAACCCTGTATGGTCTCAGCAGCTCTGTGGGATCACTCGTGGTTGTGCAGTAGGAATGCCCTTCCCAAGAAGCCATGGAGAGTGTGATTGAACACCTTGGTCCTTTAAGAGAACTGCCAGCTGCTACAAGGTGCTGTGCTTGCAAGATTTTCTTCAGATGTAAGAGCTTCCAGGAAACCTGCAGTAATTAAAACTAATGTCAAGAGTTTTCAAAATACTGCAGAAATGAGAATTCTGTTCTCTTCCAGATTATCTGGAGCAAGCCCTTTTTTATTTGGAAGAAATGTTCTGAATACAAAAGCTTTTGATACTTAAGAAGGGTCTTGGCCTATCTTGCAAAACTTTGCCTTCTCTCCCTGGCGGAGTTGCTTATGGGACTGATGACTGTACATGCATTCAACAGCTCTTTTTCAGCCAAAGTGGGATAAGTTCTGACTTCTCCAGAAAACTATATTAGGGAATATTTTTACAGCAAATACACTTTTTGTAAAGCTACTTCTGCTTCTTTCGTATTTCTTCCAGTAGCAATCTTTCCTCAGTTTGAGGGCTCTGCCAACAAAGATTTCCTCTAATGCTGGATCACTTATCCCTCTATGACAACATATTGAAAATAAATGAAGCACAAATACCATTTCTTGGAATGTTTTACAGGAGGAATGTGGATCTTACTTTGTTTAGCATTTTGAATTTGCCTGGTGAATGAAGCTCTCTGGCCCTTGCAGTCCTCTGTTAAAAGAGAGCAGGGACAGTATCTGCTTTTTGAGTATGAAACAATGACCGACATTTTCAGTCTGGTTTTCCTGGTGCAGTGCAAGCCTAGCTTTGTCCAGTGTCTGCTTTGAGTTTCATACAGCTAACCTGGTTTGAGACACTATGGGTTCTATTCAAAGCTCATTTTGTGTTTTGTTGTTAATACTTTGAAATTGCATAACTCTTTTTTTCTTTAGCAATAAGCTTTAAGTATTAAGCTGTTGTCTGTGACTCATTAGTCTGTTGTTGGTGACAGTTTATTGTCTTTGTTAAATCATGGAAAATCCTTCCATGCAGTTTGTATTCCTTATTGTCTGAAGGAAACTACAGCTGTTTGTTTTACCCTGAAGGAGGCTTTCTTCTCAGCTGACTAAAAGTTCAGAATAACATCTGAGAGCTAATATAAAAATACAGCAGACCTCATTCATTGAACAAAAAATTTTGTGCGTGTATTTAACTGTTGAACAGTTGTGTTAGATGAGTTTTGAAAACACTGCATAGACTGACACAAAAACCAATGTCTGTTTCCTTGCTTTTTTTACTTCTCATTTCAAAAGCTCCAGCTGAACCAAGTATTGGTAGTTACACAGAGTGATGTCTTCTAGAACCTTTTTAATCAGTGGTTTAGTTGCTATGAGTTAATACTGCATTGTTGTAAAAGTCAGGAGAGAAGTCGGTTAAAGACACATACACTTACTGGGAACACTAGGAAGGGGTTTGACCTTGACGATGACTGAATGACCACAGATTGCTCATAATCTGAAATGGGAGATGGGAAACTGTGTTTAGGAAACAGATGCACTGCTGATGTTTCTGAACCACGGAGGAAGAACCAGACAGCAGCTCTTGAGGTAGATTAGCTAAAAGCATGCAGGTTTTCTTTCTTACAAGTTGACAATTGGAATAGCTTCTTTTTCTTTTTAAATAAGGACTAACTAGAAGATTCAACTTATAAAGTAAGAGTTGTTTTGGATAACTAGCAATGTGATTATAGTGCAGTGTGTGCCCTTGTGTAAGAATGCCAGCATGAAGTGGTCTGACCTCTTCTGTAGCCTCGTTAACTACATACCAGATCCAAAGAGTTTTTTTTCTGTACCTATGTGAGCTCTTGGTCAAAGTTATTAGTGTTGGTTATACACAAATCAGACCCAGCTTTCTGATCCTAATGTCACTGATTCCTGGGGACTCAGAAACCTTCACACTTACTAGAAAACAGTCTTCTAATTCAGAAAAACTTGCTTTCAAGTCTCTGGATGGTGTGCCTGCCTTTTCTGAAGGAGGGGTTTTAGTAGGGAGTGGTTTTTATTTTGCCTGTTGCTATACATCTGTTGAAAAGCCTGATGCCCTTGCTATGCTGTGGGGCATCAAAGTTGAGTGCAGCAGTTGAAAGCTAGAACAGTCCCTGGTTAAAACTGCTGTTTAGTTTCTGAAGCTTTTGTACTATCCAATAAATAGAATGATTTGGCAGGAGTATCAGTAGGAGATGAACTATTCTTTCATTGTGTTTTTACAGCTTTTCTTTTCACCCTAAAGACAGGTGCTCCCTGTTGCTTGTCAACTCATCTTCCAAGACTTAGGTGGTGTTTAGAGCAGACTCCCTTTACAGCCATCCAAGTCCCTGCTCGAGTTTAGTTCGTCTGCCTTGATCCTGCAGCTGGATGGAGGCTCCAGATGTCTACAACAAAGAAAGCAAAAGATACCATCTTTCTTTTCCTTTTTTTTCCTTCACCAAACTTGATGTTTTGTAATTTGCTTTTGGGCATCTTTTTCCCTGGAGATCCCTAAAATATTGAAGAATAATGTGATGTACATTTTTTTTCTTTTCCTTTTTTTTTTTTTTTTAAACTTCTATGCCAATTAGGTAAGCAAATCAGAGGTTAGTGGGACTTCAGTGCTTGCTGGTGGTTCCATCATATTCTGCAGTCTTGAGTATACTTCCAGCATTAATGCAGAAAGTCTCAGAATTCCAAGTTTCCGCGACTTTGAGAGACTGTATCTGTTAAAACATTTGTGTAGTATAAACAAAAGTCTAGATATTCCTAAACTGAAATTTTGAACCTGACTTGTAATTCAACTTTTGGGATTCTTTTTGAAAAGTGAAATCTATGGTTTAGGTTTTAAAATTCCAAGATTTAAATATGTGGATATTATTTAAGTAATGGGGAATAAGTTAGAGCTGGAAGAAATCCCAGTTAAGAAACTGACAGAAGTGCCGAAGATGTCGTACTCTGCCTTCATTTATGCTCCATCCCCCACATTCTTCAGGGAGTTTTCATGAGGTCTTTTGGAGGTCTGTGGGTGGTCTCTGGGCTTCAGCTGGTGACGTGGCCTCTCAGTTTTAACATGAGGCACCACTGGCTTCTCTCTGGCTTTGATTGGGAAAAACCCACTGTGGTGATGCGATACCTTTATTGTATTTTTATATAAGTTTTCTGTACCCCAGTGGTTCATCCCTACCTTCCCCACTCCTATTCCCAGTTGGTTTGCCCCAGACCCAAGCCGCTCCCCCGGTGCTCCCACATGGTTGTTCTCCTCCCCTTGTTCTGGCTCTTTCCCTATCAATCACCCAAACCCCTCCTGTTGTTCCCGAAGGTTCGGTGTCCATCATCTGAAACCTCCCAATTTACCCTTATATGGTCCCCATCAATCCCCCGAGACCCTACCCCTCTAGATACCTCCCCCTTTGGAAATCCCCTAAACCTCGATGCCCCATTGGGGCATGTGATCCCTTCCCCTCCTCCCCTTGGGGCTATTGGCCCAAGGAAATGTCTATCCTCATCCATATCCCTCCCTTAGAGATTTCTATTGGTCCCCACTTAAGCCATCCCCATTGTACCACCTCCCTTTAAAAGAGGTTCCCTGGAGCTACTCGAGGCTTGTCTCCTGTGGGTTGCCTCCAATAAACTTGGATTATTCTGTGTGGCAAGCCTCCTTGCTACTTTTTATCCTCTCCCTAGTCGGGACTGCTGACAGCCACTGTGCCTGGAGCTTCAGCTCCCCCGGGCAGAGCTGAACTCCCGAGGAGCAGCTTTAAAGCCGAGAGCCTCCAGCTGCTCCCCACTCCTGTTGCACACCGCAGGAGCTAGCCTGGGCAGTGGTCAGTGGCGGTCATAGCGACAACCCACCATTTCTTCGGAGTGGTTGGGTGAAGAAAGGCAGGATCTCTTCAGAAGTCTCCTTTGTGGACTGAGGAAGCTTTGAAATGGGCACAGCTGAAGTGGCTTTATGGTGGCACGTGGGTGGGTGCAAGGACTATGGCTCCCTGCTCGTTGCTTCCCCAGCCCAGACATGACTGCTTGGAAAGATACACTGTGTGTACATGGCTCTTTGTCTCAGTACTTTGACCTTTGGACCTTTATCATTGCCAGCTGAAGTGTCAGCATGGCATAAATAAGTCAGATCAAGTAGTGTAATTCTGGCCCTCATCCCAGCCTTAGAGGCAGATGTAAATGCCATCCTCTAGCTGGCTTTTAACTTGTTTCGTCTAACTGAAATGATGACTGATGTAATCTTATTTCTTCTCCCTTACTTTCTTCACTTTGTTACTAAACTTTCTCCTGCTATCTTTGTGTTAATTTAAATCTATTTTGAGTCTGAGGGCTCATCAGCCATGTGCCAGGTTGCTATTTGCTGTCATTTGGTTTGGATTATCTTAGCAGCCTGACAGGCTGCTGGTGTATCTGTGACATTTTGAGACAAGAAAGTACTTTTTTTTTTTTTGTAATAGAGCATGCAAAAAGTATGGTAATTTAGAATGCTTTTACAGGCTTGGTTAATAAACCAAAAAGCTGATACATGAAATGCAAACACCATTGGATTCATATGTTACCCTGTGGTGGTGTCAGTAGGTTAGCACGCTGAGTCTCTGAAGTGATGTTCTTCTTACAGCTTCCTCTATGACTTGACAGAACCTATCAGCTGGCCAGTTTGAATATGGACAATTCTTTAAGCCACTTAAAATTGTGACTGGCTCTGTGATCCACACTTAAGAATAGGCAAACTCCCCCCAGCTCTCTGTCTCGTTTCCAGTGCTGGGACAGGTGGCTGCAGGCCCCGTGTGGGGGCCAGCGGGCCCGGCCAGGCCCTGCTCGGGCCAGGCTGGGCCGGGCCACGGCCATCCTGGAGCCGACGGGCCTGTTCCCCCCACTGCCTGCTGTGGGCAGCCGGAGCGGTCAGTTCCCCCCCCTCCACTTCGATAAGTGACATTCCAGCTGCAAGGCCAAGGTGAGATTAACCCTTTTATTGCTGTGAAGAGCTGAAAACCTGAGGGAGGAGAAAGAGGAGATGCTTAAAGCTGAAATTCTGTTGTGAAGCTATGATATATCAGAGTACCCGTTGTAATTTCATGAAGATATGGGGGGTGGAGTGTTCAACTCGTAAGCAAAAGCACCTGTGCTGAGATAGGCAGATGCTGAAGCAGCTGTAATCTCATGAGAAGTTTGAACAGGGAGAGATGGAAGTGATGAGGACTTTTGCTCCAAATGGGAAAGGAGAAAACCTCAGTTCCTAGAGATGCTCCCAGAGATAGTCCTAAAGATGAAGATGATGAAGACCCTTTGCTCCCAGGGAAGGAGAAGGGCCTCTGGTTTTGTTTCTGAATGGCTCAACCTTAAAATTGTACCCCAAAAAACTTCCAAGAGTGGACCCTCGAAAGCAGTTGCAGGAAAAGCTGCGAGTCAGGGGAGGGGACTCGCATGTGAGCAGAGAGACCTCTTCCTAAATGGACTGAACAATATTTGGAAGTGGGCGGCTGTCTTGTTGTGATAATGTTTTCATAGCACGAGCCAGAAGAGATTTCTCTTTCTAAATGGACTGAACAAGATTATTATGGTAGTGGTAAACAGACTGAACATCTTAAGGGTTGTCTTTTCTCATTGTCAGTGGGAGAAGGGAGGAAGGTGGGGGGAGGAGGAGAGTTCTGAAGGTGTGGTATAATTTTTTTTTTCCCTCTTTTAGGTCTGTTAATAAACTTCTTTATATTCTTTCAAGTTTGGTGCCTGCTTTGCGTTTCTCCTAATTCTTATCTCACAGAAGGTAAACAGTAATGAGTATTTTGGGCCAAACCACTACATTAAATTGGTGTTTCTGCCCGGTTACAAACCCAACCTGCTACAGGTGGCCAAGGGGGCTTCTCCCAGGATACTTGTTCTGTTATGTTAATCTATCCCAGTTTGGATTCCCTGGTTGGCTGTCAGCCTCTACCCCTCGTCACTCCCCCAGAGCTGCCCCACTGGTCCCTGTTCCCTAATCCTGCCTTTTCCCCGCCCCCAGATAAAACTGTGATTTTCGGGATCATGTTGGTATTTGCCTCTGCACCCTTTGACAGTGTAGCAGCAATAAATGCTCTTGCTGGAATGCACGCAAATGCCCTTCTCGACTCTTTGCTACCGACTGTAGCACTGAACCCACCCGTGCGTCTGTGGGGGCATGTGGGACCCTACGGAGCCGGGCAGGGACGGTATTATTACCCCATGTTTGGGATCAAAAGGACCGATCTGGCAGAGATATTTTGTTTGCCTTTTCCATGTGTCCAGTACATCTCATGTTGAAACCTGCTGGAAAACTTGCTAATACAACTGTTTCAAGAGAAGAGCTGGCTTCTCTTGGGAGAAATGCCCCTTAGCATATGTGTATACTTTGGTGGTGATGCCAACAGCAGACTCTCCCTTTGCAGGGAGAAAGAGAGCTGGGTTTGTTGATATACCCTGCTTTATTTAAAGATTTGCTCTAATATAATCTTGTTCCAGTTGTTTGAAGCAGCTTCTGAAGTGTAGTTGTTAACTCCTGTGCATAACTTTTTGTCATCTGCAGTTATGAGGCAATAGAATATAAGAAGCACCATTAAAATATTAATTTTTTTACAAATATGACCGAATTAGTAAGAACTGGGCAAGCTTATGGTAATAACCTTAGCTGTTTGGTTTATTATTAGGAAGAGGCTTTGCATCTTCTTTACAGACTTACATAAAGCATAATCTCTGTGTTTCCTTGAAATTATGGACTTTTTCTTTGTTTTTTTTTTGACTCTATGCGTGCTTTAAGGAAGCCTCAAAATTGCTCATAGAATGTGGCCTCTTATCTCCATCTTTTGTCCCTTATCTCCGTCCTGTGTCCGCTCTTCATGTAGCCATCTGTGTGTGCCAGGCTGCTGAAGATGGGGAGCCGAGCTGCTCTGTGTGTGTGTGTGTGAAAATGAGTGGGTTATGATTGCTGGCCAGAGCTCGTTTCCATCAGTGATGAATGTCTTGAGTGAGGAGTTATTTTGTTTTTGTTTGCAAAATGAAATAGGTTTTGTCAACTAATAAAATTAGGGAGAAAATACAAGAATGCGTGGGAAACTTGAGTAATGTCTTTCTTTTTTTTTATCCTTTTCCCTCCCTCCCTTCTCCATCATTCTTTCTGAGGTTATTTTACTTCCTCATAGGCTGTGGTCCCTATCTGTAACTGTTGGTGGGGTGAGGGGATGTACTTTGCTCAGCCTCACCTTCATACTTCTCCATCAGCTGCCTACTTAACTCTCACTACTGCTAAGTATGCATGGCAGCCTTTTCCTGGGTTAGACTGGTGTCCATCTTCAATCCTCTACTTAGAGCAGTTAGGGGTATCACCCACAGTGGCTTTTTTAACAGCAGTTGATACTACGGGCAGAGGTTGTTGTGAAAGAGCGCAGAGGAGATACCCAGACAACAGCTGCTTCTTGGAAGAATCAGATTTAATAGCAAAGATTTCTACTTAGTTTTGCTGTCCAAAGCATGTTAAAATCAACATGTGAAATGAAAGATCTGCAGTTATAGCAAAAGACCCAAGCAGTTTACTGAACAAAAGAGCTAACTTGCAGGATCCTTAGGGATCTAGTTCTCACAGGACTGTGCCCTCTGCTCCCTGGTATGGCTACACTAGCTGGTTTTTGTTTTTTTAATTTAGGATTTCTATTGTAAGCATGGGGACAAAGAGCAGATATTGTGCCTATGGTGGGAATGATGCAGTTTGAAATGTGAGAGAATGGGGGTTTGCTCCTGTAAGGAAGATTACCTTGAACAGCAGGTCCATTCAGTCTGGAGCCTGCCATTCCACTGTGTTAATTATTTAAAAAGTAATTGCAACTCAGATATCAAAACCCTATTTTGGGTACAGTGATTTTTTTTCTTTTTACAGCAAATGTAACAGCAGTGCAATGGGACTAAAAAGATGAGTTGCCCCCAGAAGAAATGCAGGAGGGGTCTGTGATAACTAGAGACCAAGTTTGGTGCTTTCCTGTGTCACACAACTTCCTCTGCTATTTCCTAACTCTTCTACGTGGAGTAAAATATCTCTGTCATCTTTTGACAAGCTGTGTGGGTGGAATGAAGGAGGCTCTTTTCCAGAGTGCTGCTTTCCAGCAGAGCTGCTGTCAGTCTGGTGGGAACTTGACCTTGACTTTTTTATTCTGTGGTAAGATTTCAGGAATAGTTTACATGGCTTTTACAAATGGCTGTGTAGTACAGACAGTGCCAGAAATTAAGCTGATGCCTGAAGCCAGACTTACTGTTTCTCTGTATAAAACTTGCTGTTTCTCTTTTACTGTTTCATTTAACTTACTCTGATAAATCCCGTCTCTGTGTGTTGTGCGTGTCCTTTTACACATTATTCGTGCCAGTTTTTACACAATATTTTATACCCCTTAATTTAGAGGTTGATATGATGAGTAATTATAACACTGCAAACTTGCATAATCCATGGAGTGTTTTTGCCTTTCTTCCGCCTTCCTCTCTTGTGTACTTGTAGCACCAGCTTCAGAAGCATTTTCAGGTTTTTGTTGGGAGAAAGGGAGAAGGAATAGAATGAACAGCAGCTCTGCTTCTTGCATGGAAATATCTATGATTTGGGGATTATACACATTCTTTGTAAGATCAGAGCCAGTATATAGGAAGGAAATGAAAGATTCTGAATTATAGTGGTGGTTGCAATTGGCATGTGCTAGCTATGTCTTTCTAGTTCTTCATGGAACAGAAATGGTGTACTTAACCACAAGGGGAGAAGTTAAAAATCTTTAATGCATTAACATTATTTTTATGACTGCATGGCAGTTGGAGAGCTAGTGGTGTTTGGTAAAATGCTCAGTTCTTTTCCTCGGCCATGTCTGTCTTGGGTTTTTTAGTCAGCATAACCTGATTTTTTTGCAACATGCACATTTCAGAAGGTTAATGAATTCTCAGATCAGCAGTCGGATAGTTAAAGCTTGCAGAAACAAGTTACAGAGTGCTGTACACAAAATTACTGCATCTTGGGAATCTTTCACGGAACACTTGCATCCGAATGGTTTCGTGTTAACTGGATACTCACACAGTTCTAATGTCGGCTTCTACTGAATTGTCTCCCTAAATTGAGGGAAGACCTCTCAAAATAGGCCCTCTTGCTGTACTCTGGCCCTTAGTCTTGTTCTCAGTGAGGTACCCTGATAGGTGAATGATTTGGGAAGTATGAACCTGGCCCTGTGGTTGTTTAGTGTCACAAAAGTAGGGGGTTCATTTTATCGCTGCACATGTAACACAGCAGTTGTAGGTCTGTGGTCTTTTGCCTGTTAGCTTGAGTAATTCCTTCTGTATGGCCTTGCCAGAAGTGAAATTGTAATGCACAGGAGCCTTGGCCCTGTGGCTCGGGGGAAGTGTTACTCAGAGGTGCGAGGTGCAGAGGTTGGTGAGGGCTGGGGCAGGCTTCTCTTCAGCACGGGGTTGTGTGCTCTCAGCTGTGCTCGTGGGTGTACATGCACAGCCGAGATTGGTCAGGCTGTGGTCGTCAGCTGTGAGCTGTGTCCTGCTTCACATGGTACGTCTTTATTTATAGACACAACAAACAAAAAGGAATGCACAGACGTTCTTCGAAACTACACAATGCTATGTACCTTTGCTCTGCTTTCATAGGTTGCTGGGTGAGCTATGATCAGACACCCTGAGCTGATGAGGTACTTGCTTCTGAAAGTCCTCTCAAAGAAATACCTGCTAGGTCCAAGCTATTCTGTGTAGCTATTCTGTGGTCTCAAAGAATCTTTTTTTAAGCTTGGATTACGTCTCATTTCTACAGTGTCCTTTTTCCTTAGCAGTACCTTCATTCTCTGATTTATCTCTAGTTACCCTCTGAAGATAGCAAACATGCAGTTGAGATAATGGAAAACTCAGCATCAAACAGGTCTCAATAACTTGCTCTTTTTTTTACTTGAAGGGACAATTAAAATTCTTCACGGCTGGCAGGGCTCACAGTTTTCCTAAACAGTCAGTGATTACCTTCTTAATGAACTTAATAGTCTGTATAAGATGCTCCTGCCAGTATATGTACTTCTGAATTTAAATATTTATTTTAAAGTAGATTGTAAAAGGCCAGCTTTATTCTCAGTACTGTGTCAATCTAGACTTCTTACAGTTTCCATTTGAACAGTGGAAGACGAGATCAATGCAGTGACAGTCTAATCTTACCCTGTGTTAGTTGTCCTCCTGCATTTGTCACCCCCATGTCTCTGTTTTTATAGGCAGAAGTTGTGGTGCTTGCTTAGGGCAGCAGTTCCTGTGTGCCCCAGCTTCTTACCTGTTGGGAGCTCATCCAGTTCTGAACTGCCTGAACCTTCTCATAAGCAAAGGCTCTTGCTGAGCTGGTGATACTCATTTTCCTGTTTTTACCCTCAGCTCTACCCTGACTAGTAGACAAAATTCAGAGCAAGGAAGCAGAAAAAAGCCTTTTGTCAATGCCAAGCTGTGACAAACTCTTCCCTGTCCTTCAGAGTAGGGACTGAAGCTCTGGCGTCCAATTTTTGAAATTGTGGCAGCTTCATAAATGCTGTCTTTAAGGTGAAGCTTTGCAGTCGTTTCACCTTGTTTAAGTGCAGGTGGCTGCTGTAAAAGGATGCTTTCTCCCTCCGCCCACCACCACAAACCGCCACATTTTCTGTGTGGGAATAGCAAAAGCTCCAATAGCTTGTGCTGCCCCGAGTGAGACTGCATCCCTGTCTGCTCTGATTAGACCGACCTTGCCAGAAAACAAACAAAAATTAGTTGCATCAGCAATGAGCTGATGAACTGCATGAATGATCAAGCGACGTAAAGGCTGTGGCAGAAATGAGCGGGGTTGCTCCCTTTGGTGTCAGCCTGTGATCTAGTGGGCTTCAGGCTTGGCTGGGCTCCTCTGGGATTGGGATGGGAACACAGCAGGGGAGAAAGAAGGACTAGGTGGGTGACCAGGAAGGGAGGAGTTCATGTCAGCAATAGGCTTTTATTACTATCACGACGTGCTAACTCTTTCATAGGATATCTGCCATGGCTTGAACTGGTAGCTCCTCCAGTCCATGAATGCTGCTGGAGATCCTCTCTGCAGGCAAAGT
The DNA here is from genome assembly GCF_020740725.1 of Corvus hawaiiensis. Classification (NCBI taxonomy): domain Eukaryota; kingdom Metazoa; phylum Chordata; class Aves; order Passeriformes; family Corvidae; genus Corvus; species Corvus hawaiiensis. Next base: position 64,523,864 of record NC_063216.1, on the reverse strand, counting down.
TTTCATGCAAGGCTTTTTGTGCAGCTTTTCTGGTGGCATAATCAGTGTCTAACTTTTGTTTTCTCCCACACAGGTGTCTTGAGGAAAAATGAATTTTATCTTGCAAATTTGGGACTTAAAATTCTCAATTTACAGACAAATTAATTTAACAAAGCTTGCTAATTTTAGGTTTCACGATGAGAGACCGAGGTTTCATGATGAGAGACAGAAGTGTGTAGCCACAGTAGGGTGGCTCTGTGTTAGTGGAAGAGGTGTTAGGGTAAATGGGGAGTTAAGGACAAAGTACAACTCCCACACCAACCCAGCGGAAACAGTTACTGCCTTTTGTTCCTTAACACGATAGGGCGTGACCTGGATAGGTACATGTGTGTGGTTTGGGATTTTTTGTTTTGTGAATCACTCCACCCACAATTTTCCAGTGATGGCCAAGTCAAGGCCCCCAGTTTCAGCTGTCTTGGACACTAAACAGCAGCTCCCCGTCTCCATCCTTGTGGGGAGGGTCACTGGTGCTGCTGCCTCTGGCTGACCGACAGGCCGGTCCCCTGGTGCTTGAGGGATTAAGGCTGATGCTTTGCACAGGTCTGCAGCTCTGCAGGAACTGAGCAGCTGATTTTGGGAATGTCTGCCTTAAAATTTTTGCCAAATATGTGTGAAGTACTGTCTGAGGAAGGTACAGAAGAGAGCCCTAGAGCCCCAAGCCAGCATGTTCTGTGTTTCCCCTCTTCCCCCAACCCTTTTGTTAGCAGCAGCCAAGCTGAAGGTTTTGAAGACAAGTCTCTTTTATTGTGCAGTCCTGATTTGTCTCCCAGGCAGCTTCATGTTGTGAGCTGAATGACACGTTACTCTCTTTTGGGGAAAAAAATAGATTTTAGCGTAATACATATTCATGAAGCTGCATTATGGTTGCTGTGACAACCTCACCAGTAGCAGTCAAGATCTGTATGTTGAAGTTCTGTCTCCAGTCCCTGTATTGATCCACAGAACATATTACACAGCTTTCCACTTTTTTCTTCCTCCCTTCCTCCTCTCAGTCAGTGGACAATTGAAATTGTTTGAGTTGATGCTTAATTAATGACTGCATCTACTTAAGTCCGCAACACCAAAGCACAACTCCCTGTTGGTTTCCAACTTGTGTTAACCGAGTGTTGCTTCTGCTGGCAGTGTGTAACAGAGGAGGTGATTCTGGTGGGATTTTTTTGTTCAACTCCCTTAAAGGCAAAATAATCCTGAGTTACTGAGCATAGTGTTTCTCCAAAGGTGGCCTGATAACTTAATCTGTCATGAAGAAAATAGCCCACCAGAGTCCATCCCCCTAGTCTGTCCCTGTCTAGTCTAGTCTGTTCCTGGAGTTTTAAAGAATCCTGACCCTGAAAGGAGCTTTTAGTAGGTGTTACTCAAAACCAGAAAGGAGTTTGTTCTGGGTATGTTATGACCCTGAAGCCAAGGGTGATGTAATTGGAAGAAGACTTGACCAGACTGTGGCGCTGAGGTGGTATTATTTCAGGATGAACCTGTTGTGATGGGTGTGGAGAGAGCTCAGTTTGAAGATTTGTTTGCGTGCTGATGTCAGAAATTGAGGGCACTTGTGCAGTGCTTGTAACTTTCAGAAAATGTTTGTAAGCTACTCTTGGCCAATCCAACTGAATGTTTGGCTCAAAGTATTGCAGTCTTTGTTTCCAATGACAAGTGATGACATCATTCTATACTGAGGACGTAAAACGTATTGTCCTGGATGAGCTCAATGTCGTGTCAGGGCTGTTCATGAAAGGGCCACATTGAGTGTGGGTTGTGCCCCTTCTGTGTGCTAAACATCTTTGTTGAGTTGAGCTTAATGTAAAGTTTTCTTGAAAGGTGCCAACTTCACTTTTACAAAATCACTCCCTCTTGTTCAAGAAGAGGTGCTGTGGATAAAGTTTGGCTTTCCTCACAGATGTGAGCCTTCTGCAGAGTAGTTTGGGAGAAGTCTGTGCACAGGGGGAAGAAAAGTGTCCTTTTCTTTAATCCTGTGCTCTAGGATGACCCTGCTTGAGTAGGGAGGTTGGACCAGATGACCCACTGTGGTCCCTTCCACCCTCCCATTCTGTGATTCTGTGAAAAGCTGAGCAGACAAGGAGCTCTTGAGTGCAGTTGATCTTTCTCTGGTTATCTCCTTAAATATTAATAAGTACAAAATGTTCAGAAAGTGACTTGAAATGGGATTCCATTCATTAAAATGAGAAATTGGGGGGGGAAATCATGTAGCAAGAGGGAAATTTTTGCACGGAACATTATACAGAGGACTCTGAATCTGTGTTAGGCTTAGATATACTCACTGTTCCTTCCAGTTTTAGTTAGACATGTCTAGAAAAGAATACACTAAGCTTAATTTTCAGTGTATGTGAATGGATTGAGTTTGTCTTGTGTTACTGCTCTCCTGTCAACTCTCAGGATATTATTCAGGAGCATTTCAGTGTAGAAGTGATGAATACCAAACGTAATCCTGATACTGTCCACTCCCTCAATTTGCACATCCCTTCCTCATGATAAGACCAAAATGTCCTGGTGTTGACAACAATGTCTCTATTTGTTCATCCACATGCAGCCTGGCTTTTCTTGAATACCAGGGCTCTCACCTTGGACTTCTGCAGAAATGTATTTTGAGAATGAAAGGAGAATATGAAGGAGATGGAATGTAGAGATGAGAACTAGGGGTATACTAGGTTTGCAGGTCATCTTCAGCTTTCTGAAAAGCTGTTTTCTCTAGCAAAAGGAACATGGGTGCATTGAAGGTTACTGTACTGTGTCATAGTCTTGTAGGGCCTTTTTGACCTGGGATAAAATTCATCCATGATGTTTTAAGTGGTTTCTTTGTTTGTTTTCCCTCAGGCTCCAGACTAACCCTTGCTGAGGCAATGCTGTTTGACTTTGTGTAGCAGGTTTGTGTTTTGTTAACAGCTAAGGAAAACTGAGCCCTGTGTTGCAAAGCAGAGCCCTTTCTCTGAAAAGTGCGCAGGAAGATTTAGCTGTTCAATCCCTGCTGGGTCTACCAGGCCACAGACTGTATTCGTGTAAAAACTGAACGCAACAACAGAAAACCAAAACCTATAAACCACTTGTAGGAGGCTGAGGTGAGTTAAGGCAGATTTCAGACAGCAGCGTTACGTTGGGTGCTGTGCTTCCCTGAGTTCCCTCTGCATCCCAACCTCTTCCACGTTCATGCAGGAGTAGAAATGGGGTAGGAGTGGCATGAAGGGGTGGGAGGGTTGTCCATAGGAACACATCTCATAAACAAGTCCCTCCAGATGGCAGGGGTGGCTCTCAATATTCCCTGGAAGCTGGTTGTCTGCTTACTGAAGCCTCTCTATAAATGTAGGCTGAAAAATTTCTTGTAGATCTCCTTATGATTTTTAAGTGAAAGTTTGGGAAAGCTTAGTATAAATTTGGAATGTATGTTGGTTTTGGTTTTTGGGTCTTGGTATATTCATTTAAAATGAAGGTCTGACAGTTGTTTGAGGGGTTTACATATTAGGTCAAAATAAAGGCATCTCTTCCCTGGCCCTCTGTAAAAGGAATAAAGCTTCAGGCTTGAAGGATTTGTGTTAGCCAGTAGATACTAATGGCAATTAAAAAGAAAATCTTTAAAGATTATTTTAGCTAGGGTTTTTTTAAGCACAGAAAATTAGAACTTTTTCACTTGATTATTGCCACATGTATGACAGTGTTGGGAAGTGGCAGTGTTTAAAATGCATGGAGTTAAAATACTTGTATTTTTATTAGAGTGTTATAGTATTTGTTAATGGTTAGTTTGAAAGTAGAGTGAGATGTGGGTCTGCCTTCGCACTCTGAGTTCCACATGTGTAGAGTTGCATGGTGGTTTTGATGTTGTGGGTATGGGGAGTTACTATAAACAGCCTGAAATTCACAGCTGAACCAGCTGAGCTCAGAGTGGATGTTTGGGTAAGGATGGGTCCAGGACAGGTAGCTGGGAGAAGGTGAGGGATGAATAGCTATGATGGTGAAGCAAGTGTTTTGATATTTAGTTATTTAGTTACTATATTTTACAATAAATCTAATTCTAGATCAGATTCAGGTCTTTCATTTTGCAAAAGCTTCCTCAAGCTTATCTAAATTTGACTCAAGTCATTTGGAATACAGAATCTCCAAGAATCTTTTTTCCTAGTGAGCCTGAAACTGCTGAAATGTCACCATAAAAAAAGTTGCTGGTTGCAGGAACAGGCTGCTGACATAAAAAGCCTGTCTTAGATCCAGCATTTGGCTGGAGGCCAGATAATGAGTTTTTATAGGAGCTTGTTGGCAAGCTTACATTTTTGCTTAGGTTAATGTAATGTAACTGTAAGTAATTTGGGAACCTGGTACATGCAAAACAATTTTTAGACAAAATGATCTTATTATCTTTAAATTTTAACTGAGAAGATATTTTTATAGAACCGCTTCTTCTACTTCAAGCACTTTAGAAATGCCTTGGAATGTGGTTCTTTACCATGTCCTCTTTTAATGGTTAACCTACTGAATAATCCTGCAAAAATATTGAACCTCATGACATGTGTGTTTTCCTAGCCTCAGAATTTAAGCTGACTCCATTCAGTGGAGCGATTTAAAGAAAGGTTTGCATTTTTAAAAGGCTAGGTAATAATATGTGTGGGGTAAGTCATCAGTTTTGTGAGTAAAAAAATACCATGAGTGTGTTCATGGGTAATCTATTGGCCAGGTTGTTCTGTGACCTGAAATGCATGAGCCATCCATGGATGAGAATGGAGTTTAGGATTTCAGTTTCCCAAATGATGGCCATCCCTGGCAGTTATGTCAATGGGCCTTTTCACTGTCCTCACGGCTTTTTCAGTCTTCATTCAAAGCTTGATGGTAAGGTTTGGAGATTGCTTTGTCTCAAGATGTTTTTGATGCTTCTCATTTCTCTTGTGTGGTAAGCGAATGTGATTTTATGCTAAGGGGAAGGACAACTGAATTCTAACCTTGAACCATCTGTGGAAGTGCTGGATATGCCAGGCTATGAAAGATGTCCAGATCCAGCCCTGGCCTTTGAGGAACAGTGGATAAATGTGGTTTTAACAGAAGAATCCTGAGGACTCCTGTTTCTGTCCAGGACAGCAATGCTCATCTGCAGTAACTGCTCCATCCCTAAGAGGGATAGGGAATGTGTGGGATGCGTGTTTGTCCTCCATCGTTGTGGGCTCATGGCTGCCAGCCGCTCCAGAAAAGGAATAACACTCTACCATGCTTTATTATTTCCATGCCTTGCTGTATCATTAGCAGTGACAGCGTGGATGATGAACAGACAGGATTTGGTTTACAGCTGCTTTGCTGTAGGTCTCTCACATGCTATGTAAATCTGGTTGAACATAGATGGAGATCATTGTGATGGGAGGGAGAGTGATACCATTGTGCTGGTGCTTATCAGAGGTTTAAACTTCCCTTGTACCGTTTGTTCCCTAGTTGCTATTAATAGTAAGGCCTAGAGATATTTTTGGATGTGATAGCTGACAAGTTTCTTCATCAAATAGTCAATGAATGAGCAAGAAGTGTTTCTATTTTAAACTTAGCTTTGACAAGTAAAAGAACTTCAAAGAAAAGCTGTTCTTAGAAAATAACCTTGGCGTGAGTTCCCACAAGTGTTTCTCTATATGTGATAGATTAAACACAGGGTTGCAACTTTAAGCATCTCTGATAAAGAATTTTGTGGGGTTTTTTTGCCAGCTGTACTGTAAGGGATTTGTATTTGTTTAAAACTTCTGTGTTTAATTGAAAGGTGCTAATAAAACTTGGCAGAGGTGAAAACTAAGACATATTTGAAGGGAATAATCCGGTTTGTGCTTGGTGTGGGTAGTCACTGCCAAAGTGTTAGGGTAAGCAGAGAATCCATTGGGAAAGTTGAGGAGCTCTGTTGAAAAGAGGTTTGTACTAGGAGATGAGAATTGCCTTAGGTGCAAAGCTGTGGTAGCAAAAGGTTTTTCTATTTTGCTCCTTATTTTTATTCCTGAAGTGACATTTGTCTGAGTTTACCTTTTGCATTTTCATCTAACACCAGTGTCTGGGATGATGTGCCATGAAACTAAGCATGACTTCTCATGAAGAAGATGGTAGTGCTGATCATAGAGGACAAAAGAGTAGTACCAGAAACAAGTGCCTCAAAATAAATTTTTAAAAATCCGTTTGCTAGGGCATAGCATCATCCTCCAAATGGATCTCTGTGTGCTGAGATAATTGTGGCTGTTTTGTTATAAACTGCCGGAGCAGGAACTTGCTGGAGTGACAGGATCAAGGAACTAACTGTTGGATTTGCTTTTTCTTCTTTAAAGATGGAGTTTGGGACCTTTGATACAGAGTGTGATTCATTGAATGGGAGCAGTTTGGCAAGTCTGGTTTAAATCAGAAATTATACAGTGCAGTGTCTTGGAAAGCTACCATTACAATGAGTTTATGCACATGAATTAAGCTTTCTTCTGTTGTCTTTTAAAGAGCAAAATGCTTCTCCCAGTACAATTTCAGGGGCATACAAGGTTGTCAGTTGTGGTAATTTTAAGGATTTTGGCAGTGCATTTGAATGTGATGTATGGTCTGTTTCAGCAGTCTCATTTTTGGTGAGATCTTCTGTATGGATCATTCTGTGGCTTTCTTCAGTAACCCCTTGCTACTTTCTGTTTTCTTAGCCTGAGGTAGTAGGAGATAGCATCCTTACTCTTTTGCTCTAGTTTGTCTGGGAATTTAAAAGTTGGTTGTGAAGCTTAGTGGATTTTTCCTGTGTTTGATTTAGAAGCATCACAAATTGAAGAATGTTGACTTACCAGCTAAACTTCTTTTGTTTCAAGTAACCTGTTAGCAACTGACTTCCTAATCTGTCTTTGGAGCGCTGGTTGTTACTTTGTACCTATTCTGACTTGCTTTAAAAACTGCCAGGAGGGAGAGGCCATGAGAATCTGGGAAGAAGGCAAATGATCAACTACTGTAAAACGAACCATGCATCTGTTACATGGTGGAAAAAATGCCTGTTAAAAAGCTAAGCATGTTTTTCCTCCAGTGGCAGGAAGGCACCTGAAAGGTGGTCGGGAGTAGTTAGTGATAAGAATGTGTGCATTTAGATTTATTGCAAGCTTTCTAAAATACTCCTGATTTCTTGATCTTGCAGAGACTCCAACCGTCATGTTAAGGTAAAGCAGAAAAGTGCAGTGCTGAACATGCTAAAGAAGTTGGACAAAATAAGGTTCAGAGGTCACAAGAGAGATGAGTTCCTTGATTTAGCAGAGTCTCCAAATGCTTCAGACACTGAATGTGGAGATGAAATCCCAGTGAAGATACCTCGAACGTCAGCTCGAGACAATGAAGAGCTGAGAGACCCTGTAAGTACTTGATCTAAGTACCATTATATTATGTTTTGTAGTTTTCAGGAAAAAAAAAGAAATTACTGATTCTTTATCCTTATATTATGGTTGCAACACTTGAAGATTTGTGGACTAGGAAGTAACTTTCCAGTAATAGGTCTTCATTTTGTGGAAATATCAATTAATTTCTTAATATTAGGGTTCCCTGTCGCTACTTTTAATTCTAGGTCTTGTGAGTTGACAGGTTTGTTAACTTTTGATGTGCTTCCGAGTGCTTTTTCGTTTTTGTTTTGTTGAATTACTAATGAACACGTGAAAAAGAAAAGGCAACTTTTCAGTCTGAGGAGCTCAGATCTACTCAGATCTGTCAAATTACACTGTCCAGGACTTTAAGGATAAGATTTCTGGTTGCTTCATTAGCGTTAGAGGGTCACACCACCTCCTCCTCCGCTCCCGTGTTGTATGCAGTAGTGCTTCCATGCTATTAGAGCTGGTTTAAACCTATGAAGGCAGTGCTAAAACGTTTTGGTGTTTGTCAGCAGAAGCACCAAAGCAGACCTACCTTTTTCAAAGACACTGCTTCAGGAAAAGTTAAATGTTGGTTAAAAAAGTAAAATAAAATCCTTCTTTAACTGTTATGGCTGTGGATCCATAAACTTGGAGCGCTACAGTATAAATTTAGATTTGTCTATATAATTGTATTGTAGAAGTGACTTGGAATTCAGAGTTTATATCACGCTATGAAAACTTACTGTGCAGTTTTTATCCCCAAGATATGATCAGACTGTTGTCTGAAGGCTCATTTCTAGGAGCAGGGGGCTTGCTCACAGTAAGTTGTAAACTAAAAGATTTCAAACTGTTTATGCTTCTGCACCTCCTTTGGGGTTGGCAGCTTGTATCCGGTTCTGTAGCTGTTAGCTTTTTAAAATTTAAATGGGCTTGCATGGTGCCACATACAGTCCTGCTTATGGAGAGCTTTTTGCCAGAATGTTTTTCCTATGATCATGGAACAAACAGGTGGTAATAACAGAGCATGTTTTGGTCACAAAAAGTTTGTTATATGTAAATCCTCAAGCTTCTCAGACAAGGAAGTCTGTTAAAAGCTATTCCTTTTCTCTTATTCTACTGAAGACATCTGTCATTTGTTAAGATGTAAGTATTGTGTATACTGGGACTAATCTCTGCTGCTGCCCTTCTAACATGGTATTTTGTGAGTTTTTTATAGGTAGATACTGGCTTATTTTCATTAAACCTAAGGCTTTATGTTTTGTGTGGGTATATATTAGATGCCTTTTGTATTTAATCAGAAGTGTCTGGATGGCAGAGCTAGAGGCTACAGAAAGATCTGCCTGAAACTCCAGATACTATTTTATGTATTTCTGCAGGGGAATAGCAGCTCCTGGGTGGTATGGAGGGTAGCTGAGGGAACAGCAAGGTAAACCTGTAGTTTTGAATACTTATGAAGCCTTAGCATCTGCAGTGATGGTTTCTGTTTTCTCAAAATGTTGAGCTCTGTCTGCTGCGAAGGGAACTTGGAGAAACACTGTTTCTGGCTGGTTACATACTGCAGTAGGCTGTTGTGATCTAAGTCCTTGGGACACAATTGAGTGCAGTTCTTTAAAATCAGGGAGAAAGGGAGAGAGGAAAGCAGCAATGGCATCAAACTTGTTTTGCCCCACTCCTCATGTTTGGGTGCTCCAAACCCAGTGTGATGCTGGAACAGCCTAAGAGCGTATCTGCTCATATCTTTGTTACAGATATGAGCAAAATAAGCAAATTGGTATGAGGAAAGAGTTCTGATGTATGAGGGATAAATTTCAGATGGGAAGTTTGAGGGATTAGCAGTTGGCCCTCATAGGCATCTGCCCACTAAGCACTGCTGCCCATCTGTAAAATGAAGGGACAAATAATCCCCTGTGCTGCAGAGATACCAAGAGTGCAGAAAGTAATGCTTATATATTTAAATCAATATTAAAGTAGTGGTGGCTGAGGTTGTGTGAACAGTGCAATTCTGAATTACTTGTCTGTTTCTTATTGAGATTATATAGTTGAATTGTGCCTGAATTGGTTTTAATTCAGTGTCTAAAACTCATAGCTTTAAATTGCTTGTACAGGGTGTTTTTCTTTTTTAGGCTTTGTAAGCAACTTAGTATTATACTTGCATTACACTGATCATGAGAAGACCAAGTCTTACTGGTTTCTTCCTGTTCAATACCTTTGGGAAGCTGTTGAAAGCACACAAAAACCAATGCAAGTCTTCTGTGTAAATGAAGGTTAGGTTGCTTGTCTTTTCAGATAGATGTAAGCTGTACTGTGTTTCCACTTCTGTTCCTTCACTGTTTCTATTGAAATCTGGGTACAGAACTCATGGTCTTGAAAGAGCAAGATTGGTGGCTTGGAACTGAACATAGACAATGCAGAATTAGAGTCCTAGTCCACTTACCTGCATCTTCATTGTCAGCCATTCCCTAGACAAAGATTTCATCTCTGCCCCTCTCTACTTCCCTCCCCCTGCCCCTGTCTGGTGTATTAGTCATTATGGAGGCATTAAGGAAAGCTCTGTCTATTAGAACAGCACAGTGCCGTCATATGAATGAAGGACCCTTCTGTGCTTCACGGGTTTGCAGTGCACTTAAAAATGTGTGTATGAGGTGCCTCTTCTTTAGGGATGTATCTGAACCTGACAAGCGTGTGCAAACACTTGATACAAATGGAGGTTGCAGAGTAAAAAGCCTTGTCATAAAAGCTTGTGATTGCAGAGCCCTGACCATCTGCCAGGAAGAGCATCATCCTCTGTTGCACTTCCAGCAGATGAAGTGAGTGTTCAGTCCCAGGCCACAGATTGTACAGTGGCACTTGGTCCCAACACTTCACATGCCTTACTACACATGTAAAATTTACACCCTGTGAAAAGACAGAAAGGATGGTCAGATGAGGTAATTTTGTATTTTTTATCTTAAAACTGAGCTTTACCTATTTAGTTCAATAATAAACATCCTAATCTGTGTTTGGGTAAAGCACACAGCTAGCTCTTGGTTGAAGGACTCTGGAGATGGAAGGAGTTATATTTTCCTTTGAATTCTCAGTGGTTTCTGAGAGTTTTTGTTCAAAAGGTGTTTTAATTTGAACTAGTTTGGACTCAGCTTACGGGCTGGCTGATTGCTTGTGTGGGTTTCCCCCTCTCATTTAAGTGCCCCAGCTACCAGATATGCCTTGAATAGCACATATTTTCTTAGGTCCCTGTGGGTGTTTGGGCACTGTGATCAGATCATTGCCAAGACAGCAGTGCTGGTTAACAAATTTAACTCTCTGCTAAACATCTCTTTCAATTCCTGAATGCCTTGCCAGATTTCTTCCTTTGTTCCCTCTTTGCCATGGGTGGTTGTTTAGTTTTTTTAAGGCAAGGACACTGCATGCAGCACTGTTATTTCTGCATTGTTTTGTAAAAACACCATAACTGCAAAATAAGTAGAGGCAGTAACCTGGTCCATTCCAAATCAATTAGCATTTGATTTGTTGGGACATTAGAAATTGAGGTAATGTTGTCTGCTCAGTAATTAAAGTGCCCTTTATTCAGCACCACCACTCCTGTTTTTTACAGAAGGGGAGACAAGATTCAGTCTACCTGCAGGTATATGAATGAACGTGGTGCAGAGATCACATCCTCTTCACAGAGTGGGGAAAGAACAAACTGTGTTTAAACCTGTAGAGGCTGGTACTAACCTGGCAGTGAGCTCTGTAAAGCTCTCTTGTATCTGGCATATTATACTGAAAGCAGTCTAATCTACTTATGTAAGTTCCCTGCCAGTGTGCTAGGATTAAATCTGAGTTATTGTGGTACAGAAAACATTAATTTAATTGCTGTTGCAGTACAGCATGGTTTTTCCTGACACATGTCAGTTAAAACTTTAAATGCTGCTCTATCGGTCATCTTATTTACAGTAATTGGAAGATTTAAAGCGTGGTGCAAACATTACAGTTAAGAAGTTAAAGTCTCTCAACCTGGCTAGCACTAGATTTTTAAAAATTTATATAGAATATAGCTGTGTTTTAGGAGCATGCAAGTATGGGTATGCTTCCAAGAATAGCTACTGAGGATTAACCATGCAGATGCTTTCATTCTTAAGCAATGTTGTTGAGTTTTTCTTGCAGCAGGTAAGTGCAGCATTCACGGGGAACCCTTTCATAATTTGAAGTAAGAAAGTGCACATGAAGTGTCAGATGAAAAGCTCAGGAGGGTAGAACTTTGCAGGACAAGCTGTGTAGTTTGTTGTATGGCTGAAGACCTCCCCCCTCCTCTTTTTTCCTCAAATGAACACAAGTTAAAGTCTTCTATTTTAAACTACCTCTTCCCTGTGTTGTGTCCCAGCCACTTTCTGGACTCTGTGGGATGACTTGAGTGGATGGTTTTCCCCCGGGGTTGGCATGTGGTGTCCTCACTGCTCCCCATCCTTTGTGTTTGAGAACTGCTCCTCTCCACGTTAATTACAAACTTGGAAATCAGACCACCATTTTGTTAGATATTCCTAGAGAAAAATCATCCACGTGCATTTGATGCTGTGGAAGGAAAATAGAAGCAGAGAGTTGGGCAGTTGTGTTTGTGTGATACTGAAGATGTGCTGTGCTGCAGATGGAGAGGACAGATCCACATCTGCTGAGTCAGGAAGTGACTTGGACCCTTTCTGTGACTGTACAGTGACAGCAGTGCCAGCACACAGAGCAAGCCCCAGGGCTCACAGAATGAAGGGGTTTTGGAGAGGGAGGGCAGAGAAGTCTCGGGCTGGGAAGTGCTGTTATGGAAAGCCTGAACTGCAGATGGCTTGAAAAACACTTCTGTGGGGAGATGTGGATTTTAGATCTGGAGCTGGATGTGGCTTGGAGAAGCAATCCTGAACTCTGATTACAGGCAGTCTGCCGTCATCAAAAATGTTGCTTTAACCTCTCTGTCTCTACGCTTACCTTGGGCATTTCTCTGTCTTCCTAGGCACTGCCAGGCCTTGCACACGATCTTGGCTAAGTAATAACGATTGCCAACATTTTCAGAGGGCTCCTGTGTCAAATACTGTGGAAGCTAGAGAGGCAGAAGGAAAAGCAGAAATCTATGGAAGCCTTCAAGGCTTTTACGGTGAGTCAGAAACTAGAAAGGACATCTGTACAGTGCAGTGTAGTTAACCCAGCCCGAGTCCCAGTCCTGTCCTACAGAGGCAGCAGAGAGGAGAAACCTTTACCCAGATAAAAGTGGAATTAATACAAGGATTTTGTTAACTTGTGAATTGAGTCAGATATGCTAGCTTCTGACAGAGGGACTTTTTTGAATTCAGAGGCAGGCAGTTAGTTGACCTTCAGCAAATGTAGAGACCTTATTTCTTGTTTTCTTAGGTGTGTTGGTGTGGGGGAAAAACTTCTGTGACAGAAGGAGACATCTGCTTAAATGTCTCCCATATCACTGTCCTGGATGTTGCCAGTTCTTCTGAATGCTTCTAAATGGTAGTCATAAAACACTGTGGTGATGCTAATTTTGGAAATAGGGTGCATCACCAAACTTGTGTCACTGTGTATCTTAATAAACCATTTTATTATTACATGATAGTTACATGATCTTGCCCCTAGTATTCTAGTATTCTTATGTTTTAATTCAGTGGATTTTTTTCCTCTTTTTTTCTGTAAGTTAGAAGGTCATTGTAACCTTTTGTAGCTTTTTGTGTACCATCTGATTTTTAACCATCAGTGGGTGTCAAGCTGCTTGGATCCAATGCTTTAGCAGATAAACAAATTTGGAAACTCTAAGAATGAGTCATATTAACCGGTGTCACTCTCCCCAGTGCTATGCACCTCTTGCTCTTTCCTTCTTCCTTAGAGGCACAGTTAAGGTATCCTGGGCTTTAATTATTGACTCAGCGTCTCTGAAGACGCAAAAGCAGAGCTGGTTCTCTAGACGGATTTCTGGAATGTAGCACATCTTTTGGTGAAATATCTTGAGTATCTTTAATGAGGATGAAAACTTAAATATGCTTAGATACTTGCTAGCTCCTTCTTTTTCCTCTCCTCCCTCATATCAGTTTCTGTGCTCCTTTCCCTGCCACATGGGGTTGGGGTGGGAACCAGCTGCTGTCTAAGCACAGGGCTGATGCCCAGAGTCCAGGCACATTCCTTTTGAGTACAGCACCTTGCTCTTTGACCTGTACGTGATTTTATTTATTTATCAATAAAATATTTAAGCAGTGGCACTGTTTCTTCAGGCAGCTCCCTGTGAACTCCTGCATTCTGGGAGCAGAGATTGTCCCTGTATACTGTATACTAGATGTGGAAATACAATACAGAAAGCTGTGCATTAACACCTGGGCAGCACTCTGTATTTTAATAACACTTCCCTTGTGACTGCCTGTGGAATGTGTTGTAAGGGTGCTGCTGTTTGGCTTCAGCCACACCGTCCTCCTTGGGGCTCTTCAAATGTCTGGCAAGTGATAGCACTAAATTTTGCAGTGTAAATAAATACAACCCAGCTCTGTAGATAAGAGATCAGCACAGAGGTTAATTGGCATCCTGTGCTCATCTGAAAACAGTCCCTGATATGCTTCTGCAGTGCTGAAGCAGTTGCAAATGGCATCTCTCACTGCACCTCCCTGGCTAAAGGCAGGAGTGATTGGGAGTGTGGAGCATGGCGAGGAGGATGCTGTGCTGCAGCTCTCTGTGTGAGGACTGCCCTGGGGTCTGTCCCTCTCTGCCATGGCATGATTCGTGCCAGCTCCAAAATGGGAAGTAGCCCAAGGCTGCTGCTGAGCTAACAGCTTCTGCTCCTCGTCAGGGCCAGCAGCGTTGACAGAGTGCTGTGTGGGTGGGTGCTGCTTAGGGGACTGGAAATAGCATCTCAGCTTGGCACTGTACTGAGCAAGCCCAGGTGGGGAGTTGATGCTAAGTAAATGCTGGGCAGTAACTGCCTACAGAGTGCTAATCTGCCCGTATAGACAAATTCTGAGACTTAAACTCAGCATCTGTTCAGTTCAAGCAAGAAAACAGATGTTTAATAGGTATTTCCACACTGTTTTATCTTGAAAGTGCAAATCAATCCCAACTGTCAAAGTACTTTGCTCTCAGTAAGCTTTCTGCACATCTTTCCTAAAACATAGAAAATGTCTTAATTTAATGTCTCCTGTAGATTACTTGAGTTTCTGTATGTATGTAATTAAGCTGTCATGGTTAAATGTATGCAAGCTGGTGTTTGAAAGGAATACAGTTCCTGTATGTTTTTAGGGTTCAAACAAGGAATGGGGAATAGTCAGAATATGTAAATAAATTCTTTTTTGTTTTGAGATAATTTCTGAGTTGTAGGCTTCTGCAATCTATCACTTTGGTTTTGAGTATGAGATTCTAGAGAAGCTCCTGTAATTCTCACTGACAGGTTTTTTGTGCCTGGTGGGGACTGTACACAAGTGCTGAACAACCATTACCTGGGAGATGCCCTCACCCACCCTTTTCCCTGCTGTCTGAAAATGCCCACTTCATGAGAGAAAGAAGGCATCACCTTCCTACTGTGGTGTGGGCATGGGGTTTTTCTGTGTTTACTTCATGAACGTGGTGGTTGTCCCTGGTCTCACTAACTAATGCAACTGCTTTTTAATTTCTGCTTTCTGCAGTATTTTCAGTATGCTGCTGAGTTCATTCAAGGGATGCTGGTAAATCTGTTGAGGCATGCAGTCTTCTGATTTCCCCCTCTCCTAGCCTGCCAGGATGAGCTCCTGAGCTCCAACAGCATCCTTCTGCAGTAACTGAGTTGTGGGGGAGTGAGGAACCCCTTCCTTGCTGAGAAACTGTGGTCTTGAGAATTACACATTCCATAAACGGATATTAAAATATACAATATGTGTTTTCCAATAGCTCAGTAATTATCTAGAAAGGTATTACTTTTGCTAGCTTCACAATTTTATATGTAAAGTGTGTTGCCTTGATCATTCATTTTATGGGAAGAGGAGAGGGATAGTACAAATATGGCTTTTCAGTCAGCAGAAGAAAGGCTTAAATGATGATGCAGTAGAACTGGTAAGGGTGGTGGTGGGAAATACTTGTTTTCTGTAACTTCCCAAGGTTTGCAGAAGTGTGTTCTGTAAACTCACATTTGATTAGCTTTCATTCACTTGTTTTGGTAATTGGTGCTGAAAGAGGCGTGTAGAGTTGTTGATACTTGCTTGTTTCTCATGTGCTTGTTTCTTTACTGCCCCAGAAATGAGTTGATGTATTTAAATGACAGAAAAAAAAGTGCTTCTGAACTTTCAGTATGTTCTGGCTTTCTTACAGGCTGGTCCAGGGACCATCATCATGGCTTCAGGAGTCCAGGATTTTAACAGAACAGAATCTGACAGACTGAATGAGATCAAAGGTCACCTGGAAATAGCCTTACTGGAAAAACACTTTTTACGTAAGTATAAAATGATCTGTGGAGAAGAAGGGCTTAAGCCTTCTTAAACAATGTTTCTCTAACTGTAGAAGTTGGCATCAGAATTTTGAGGTGTGCTGATGTGCAGATAACACGTGGGCTTATTCTTCCCTAATAAGAACTAAAAAGCATTCCCAGGGTTTCTGGGTCACTTGAGTATTTTTTTCTTCATTGCATTCCTCACAACATAATTACTGTGAGACAAAAGCTGCTTAGTTGAAGTCTTGATGTTGACATCTGCAGGTTATCTTAGAACTCAGTCAACCTTAATTTGCCTGCAATAGATGTTTTTCTTTCTAGTAGTAATTGCTAAGAAGAGATTTCTGAAGGGGGAGACCAGTTCATTTTCTTGGCAGCTGTTTCAACAAATAATGCATCTTAAAACACGTCTCTTAACATTATATTAATTATTTGTAAGTGGTGTGAGAAATACAGAGAAGAGTGTAGATTTCAAGTGTTAGTTGTTTGGGTTTATGTTTATATATATGTATGTATGTGTGTATAATGAGAAAAAGTTGTCATTCATGGCTAGAAGCAGCTGCAAGATTTTGGGGATTTTATCTCAGCAGGTCTGAACTGTTGATTTTTAAGACAGGATAGTTAAAAACAGAAAAATGGAAAACAAAATAAGTTGATAGAAGTAGAGATCTTTGTAACAATCCAATGAGAATTCTTGCTCAGTTGCTTCCCAAAATGGCCATTTTAATATTTTGGTTTTGAACTTCAGAATATGAGGGTTGTTTTTATTTGTTCAAAGCTTGTCACATATTTTCTGAGGGGTAGAAATAACAAGACTATAGATTCTATTCAATTTCTGGACTATAATCCAATGACAAGATTTACATTTTTATCTTCAGCATGTTCTCAAGGATTTGTCATTAATTTTCTGTGACTTGTTTTTCACTTAGCAATATTTCTTTGATATGTTTTGCCCCCCATGTGAATAAGAGGGAGGCCTGATAAAGGAGACTGGGCAGGAATTTATAACAAGCTGCTATCAACTTCCACTGATACCTGGAAGAGGTATCATGCTTGGAATGTCAAGCAAAAATTGAAAGATCTGTTTGACTTGCCTTGTTAGTTTCAGTGATTTACTTGATTTTTATTTAACTGTTCAGAACAGAGTTACCATGTGCTCCTTCCATCCCCAAGGATACATTGCTTAAGCTCCTGTTATCCAGCTGTTTTTTAAACTAGATGGGGCACATGCAATTTCTTGCTGCAATCTAATGTGCAGCAGAAACAGTAGGACTTACCAGAACTGATTTCTGATTTGAAGTAGGATGTGCTTTTTGATATAAAAACATGATAGGGCTCCGAGGCACTTCCAGGGCTGCTGAATTCCTTCTCCTTCTTAGTATGTTCTTACAGTAACTAAATGGGGCGCAAAGGTTTGTGAGTATTGGTAGTCTTCAAGTTTCTGCTGTAATTTGAAAACCTTCTGATCAACTGTTACCCTTTGTAGCTGAATCATTTTTCCTTTGCACCGAGCTTTGTAGTAAACTCCAAGGTGAAGGATAAAGAAATTCACCCATCTGTGTAAACTTTGAGCAGATGGTTGGGGGTTCCGGCCAGCTGGGTGGCTTGAGTCAGCTGGGGGTGTCTCCAGCCATCACCTCTTCACCAAAGCCTGACGATTGCTGTAGCTGAAATTACAGGGTTGTCCTGACAAATTGGTTGTAACTCTGTCCATAAGAACAAGAATAAGAATCATAAACTGGTTGAGAAATAAGTGAGATAAAGCTTATCCCTTATTCGGCCGCATTCCATTCAAAATTTTGGGATTAAATAGGTCACCATGTTTGGCAGCTGGAGTGAAGTAGGAGTTCAGCTTTTGCGTATGGCTCCTGCATTCTTATCTTTTCTTTTTCCTTCTCTTTGAGTTACTATTTTGGGCTTTTTTGATGCTAGAAATGCTTCATTATTGTTTTCTTCCCAAAAGTGAACTAATGGTGTGCAGAAAAACATTCTGAAATGTGCAGTTTGTTTACTTCAGTTTGCCCTTGGAAGAAAGCCTGGTCATTACTTTCTTAAAATCCTATTGCTGCAGTAGGTGTTTTTTAGGAAGGCTAGTTGCTCTGCAATATTTCCATACTATTTTTAACTATGGAATTCCTTAAGGACACCTTGCTATGATTGTGTTTTTGCATAAACTGTTTGCCACGTTCACTTACTCCGTTTCCTCCAGCTGGGCATGCAAAAATCAAAGCAATTGCTAGTTAGTGAGGGAAATATCTAAGGTTTCATGCATTTGCTTTTTAATGTGCTGAAGTTCCACTTGTTATCAGCTTGATTCTGACTGGTTTCTTTTTTTGGCCTCTTCTATGCTTTTATTTGTATTGGTGTGTCATTAGCCAGGAGGTTTAAGGAGGAGAGATTTCCTCTCAGCTGTCCATCATGTGTAATGTATACATGCATTACACAGCTGCAAGTCCATGTGGGTCTGTAATTGCAGGTGCCCAGCTAAAGTTTTTCTCTAAATTCCATTCAGCCATTAGTAGGCGCAAGCAATAGGTGCAGTTTGGCTGAGTAGTTAATGCAGTGAAACACATCCCAAACCTAACTGTAGCCTCTACAAGCTGCAGAGGAAATCCAGAGCAAGTAGGTATGGAGACAAACTGTTGTCTGTAAGGGGAAGATATCTTCATCTGAGATGCCAGATGAATCTCCTCTTTAGCAAAGAGGTAATCTAAATACCCGCAGATGGGAAGATGTAGCGGAGTCGCTTAGTGTGTGCAGAGCTTTAAATGCGAATAAAGCATGTCTGGAAATGCAAGGGGTTTAAGCTGTGGGCTGACAGGAGGATGAAGCATGTGGACAAAGGGATCTTGGATAATGTCTTAAGCAAGGGGGAGGGATCATCTGATTCTCGCAGCCAAAGGGGCTAAATTTGCTTTTCTTGTCTGTGTGGAAATGGTCTTAACCTCTTTGATCTAGTAGCTCATTCTGAGCCTTATTATAGGAATGCTGAAAATGTGCCTGTTGGGCTTGTGGTATTGATGTGGGTTCCTGCAGAAAAAGTCTTGGAAAAACAGCTGAATGATAAGTGCAGAGAGCTTGGTCTGCCGGAGTTTCCAGTGCACGTGGACAGAAAAAGCTTTGTCTTGGAGCTGTGACAGGGACTTTCTGTTATTATAGCCTGGTTTTCAATACAAGTGAACACCTCTTTGGACTAATTGAGGGCTCAGTTTGGGAAGGCAGCTACTGACCCAGGGCAGTTAGATTGATATGTTAAGTTTAGTAGTGGTTTTAGTGTTTCCATTTCAAAACCTAGTTGTATCTTAACAAAAAATAAACTTGTGCTTGCTGCTCTTGCATTTGAAAGACGAAACAACCCACGAAACAGTCTTTCCTCTTTTACATCTCTTCTGTTTGAGGTAAACACCTTGCGTCCTGTTACTTCCTGTGCCTGCTTATAGAGGGCAGTTTTGGAGATATCAGCACTCTGGTCCTGGTGCCACAAGGTGCTTTGTAAGCACACATGCATCCTGTGGTTTACATGAAGTATTAGCTAATTCTCGTTCAAGGGTGTTCAAGCCTTTTGCAAAACGGAATTCAGCAGCTCAGGGAAGACGAGTCGGTAGCAGCAAATGAGAGTGAGCAAACCAGGTGACTGTTAGAGAAGAGGGTTAGTCATGAACTGGTAAATCAAAGGAAACTCACATGAGGATGAGGAATACTGGAAGGAAACAAAATCCTTTCCCACGAGGGTTTTCACATTACACTCCATACAGCAGGAGTCTTTAAGGTCTTACCAAACCGGTGGTTTCAGTCATTATGTTTATACCACATGACAAAAGAAGTTGGGATTATGCTGCTTTCCCACTGAAATTTCTGCTCTGGTACACTGTTCATCCTCATGTGCCTTTTTGAACCATTTATGTGACTAACTCTGCAATATTTTCTCTGGCTCCCACTTTCTGGTGTAAATGATCTGATGATTTTTTGTAAGAACAACCTAGCAGAATACTGACCTCATGGAAGTAGAGCTCTAGAAAACCATACATGATTCTCAGGCAGAACTGGAATGTTAGAAAGTGTTAAATGTCGGAGACCAAGTGTGTGCTGGTGATTGTGACCAGCAAAAGACCTATGCTGAAAAGTCCAGCTCTGTACAGAAATGTTAGTACCTCCTCAAACAGTCCCAGTAATTGTCCAGTTACCAGCTGTGTCAAAATACCTTTGGTGTAATTTCTTCTGATGTGAGGGTCACACCAGCTGCAGTAGCAGAGCTAGAGAAGAGCAGAAGAATAGATTCACTGCATTGGTTTTGCTTTTTTCTTACTGATCTAGTAGCCTGTAATCTGAACCTTATGTTAAGAAACCTTGAAGCAGAGTTTAGAGCTGATTTGAGCTGATTTACATAGCAGATGAAGACCCTGGCAAGAGAGTAAGCAGCTGTTGTGTTTTTTTGAGAGACCCATATACCAGCTGTGGGCCGTAATAGCCATTCCTTGCCACATGGTCAGCCCTTGGCCAAGGGATCCTGATGCTGCACTGTGGGCTCTAAAATAAGGTGTGCTGATGCTGGTGAGCCCTGAGGGTGCTGTGGCACTGGAGCTTACCTGGAGTTTCTCACATCCTTTACTCCTTCGTCTAATCTTCCTTTCTTTCAGTTTAAAATCCTGGACTCCCTAGCGCTAAAAAGGTGTCCCTGGGAGATTTACCTGTCTCTTTTGAGATTGTAGAGTTTCTCTGATGAGGACTGGTTTGCCTGTGGTGACTGGTGGGAGATCCTGAGTGTTTATCCTGGGCATCCACAGATGCTGCAGTAAATATATGTGAGTCCAGGCTTTGCTGTAGAGCTGTCTCTTCACCAGAGCTGCTCTCATTTGTTTATTAACAAATTTCAAAGTTTTTCTGGGTCTGACTTATGACTGAGAGACTTCTCAAAAACTACAGAAAGTTTCTTAAGAGGTATGGAAAGGTTTTGCTTATACCCAGAGATACTTACATTATATACCATGTATAGTGACTTAATTTCTAGCCTTCCTGGACAAAGGAAAAAAACCCTCCAAAACTCAGGCTTCATTTTCCTGGAAACATTGGAGGAGACACTCATGAGCAGTGTAGAGCACTTGTTTGGGGTTTAAGAGGCCTCAATACAGACTAATGAGCCTTCGGATCTCCATTTCTTATCTTCAAGGACTCTGTTCTGACTGGTGGAGGAGATAGGTTGGGCTTTTGCTCGCTCTCAACTTGGCTTCCAAGAGCATGAGGTTCCTGAGACCAGGAGAGAGGGAAAGGATGTGACTCCATCTCAGTACAGCAGGAGGCTGGAGTCCTGGGCTGATCCTTGGTCTGAGCCTGGCTTGTGCAGTCTGCCCTTGTCATTGCATGAAGCATGTACTTGATGATGTAGGTGATGATGCCTGAATGCTGGAGGATCTCTTATTGTCACACCGCCTTGTCATGGGACTGATGAACCAAAATGCAGCACAGTGCTCAGAGGGATGTACTGTTTGAGCTCCTCTGGAGCCTTGAACAGATACCACCTACACAGTGTGTTATGTACATGGGCTGTGCTTGTTTCTGCCTTTTTTGTGTGCCCAGCTTGGCTTCATGAATTGCAGAGAGGGTGTGAAAACCCAGGCAGAGCAATGGTCAGCACTGTTGTGCCTCTCCTTTTGTGTAATTGGGATGGAGATTTTGGGAGCCCCACGTGGAACCTGCATTTCCTTGCTCAGCTTAGTAACACAAAAGCCTTGGAAGAGCCTGCTGCTATTCCTAAGCCAGACGTTATTTCAACATTTATAGACAGTTTCACTTCTGCCAAAACCAGAGAGTGAAAACCATTCCTGCAATAAAGACAACATTTTTGCAGCTCTGTGTATTTTAGGTGGGTTTTGCAACACTTCTGGCATTTTTATTCTCTGAAATTTCTGTAAATTCATAGAGCAGCACTATTTTTCGTGACTTTTTAAGCTGACCTTTTAAGTGTATGTAGCAATAGCAAACTTTCCACTTGATGTTTTGAGAAGGGGATCTGTCTCAGTAAGCTATATTTTCAGGAAGTGTAATTTAAAATCTTTCCATAATGAAGAGGAAATGATCCAACTCTGTGTCTATTACAACATGATAATGCTCCACTGAAAGCACTAAAGGTAAATGTAAAGCTACTAATTGGTAGTTAGCATAACTATTTTGTACGAGCCTTAGCAATGGCATCTTAGTTCTTTCTAACCTCATCCACTCCAAGTAGGACATAGAAGGAATGGTGAGAGAGGAGACTGGAACAGTTTGCACAGAGGAAGAAGACTTTGTCAAATATGATGTGTTTTGTAAATCGGTCTTCCTCATCACATGGAAGAGAACACTTGATATTAAACTCTTGCTCTTAAGGTGAGGAGAATAGTACCAGGGAGTATTAACTGACTGAGAGAGGATGATGGTTCAGACTCTGCCTTCCCTCCACTGTCTCTGGATCAGAGTTGGCTTATTTCCTGTCAGCAGAGCAGGAGCCCATTCTGCTCCCTGCCATGTAGGCGTATGCAAAGAGACTCAAAAGCTGGTCCTCTAAAGCTCTGCTTAGTGTGAGTACTGGAGCAGGAGCTCTATCTTTGAAAGAGTAAAGAGAGGCACAAAAGAATGATGGAAGCAAAACAAAGTAAAAAGCAATTGTTTAACTGCCAAACCTGTGTTAAAGTTTTTAAAAGGAAATTGTCATGACTGGTTCTGAATAGGACAGGTCACTTCTTTGTTTTGATGTGTGCAGACTTAGCTGGAGGAGGGTGCTATTGAAAATGTGGGGTTTATATTTATCTGTTTCACCCCTCCACTCTACCAAAATGCCTATATAAAACAGGGCAGAGAGAGGAAAGGTTGTGCACTCAGTAAAGATACTAATCTTTAATGATTCTGTCTGCCTTTTGGCTTTTTATGACACCAATATCCCTATTAGAAAATCTTTTTTGCTATGTTTTCTGTATGAACAATTAATGCAAACAAGCAAGAAGCCTGACCACAAGGGAAAGCTATTAAATTGACAAATCAAGGTGTTCACAAATGCAAAAGAGGGGGAAAAAAAAAAAAAGGCAGAATTCTTCCAGACCGCTGGTTGTCCAGCTCTAGAAGAGCTATGGAGAACAAGAATGCTGATATCCATTTTGACAAAGAACATTTCTAGGTTCTTCCTTCATAAAATCCCAAGAGTAATCCTCCTAAGCAGGGAGCTTTGGGATTCCCAAGTGAAGTGTGGAAGTCCCAAGCGTGAAAGACGACATGAATTAAGGGGTGACTTAAAGAAGAAAGGACAGTTAATAAAGTGGAGCTGCAAGAGTGATGGCTTAAATAAGCACTTTGCCAAGTATCAGGCATGCAAAGAAGTAGAATATCTCACAATGTCTGGGATCGAAGGATAATGTTTTATCTGAAATCTTTCGGGTAGATTTATGATAAGTTCTTTGGCAATCTCCATGGTTCTCAAGTCACTGATGGAAAAAACATATGCCCTGGAGGAGGAGAATCACGGATTAGAAGAAGAACAGGTAACAAATAGTGCACAATTAAGCTGTATGTAGTTATAGCTATGAATTGTGTACATGTCTTCAGAGGAGTATGTAAATTGCAGAGTAAGTGTAAGCAGGAAAAAAACAGGTTAGGGAATTCCATTGCTTCCTTCCTCCATCACTGCGTGTTGGTCAGACAATGTTCTTTGTTTGTCTTTGCTTTATCACAAGTGATGGAGCCGTTCCATGTCTTTCACAGCACTGCCATTTGCTGCTGGTTTTTAAGGTGAAGATTAAAAGCTCCTCAGTGTCTATGATGATAAAAACTGATCTGTTCTCAGACTCCTGACATTTTGCTAGCAGTGTCATACAGTCGGTTTACTTGGGACAAAGTTGACGTACTAGCTTTCCATAGGAATTGGAAGTCTGGTAAGGGTGGAAGTTGCCTGCACTGGAGACAACTCCCAGTGTCTGGCTGTATCAGCACCGCTGTTGAGATCCAGATTGAAAGTGTGTGATTGGATTTAGTATGTTTAGTAACAATTAAATAACAGACTTGAACTCCAGTAATGTTCAAAGGGTTGTAGGGAGATTTACCATGATTGACATACATGTAGAAGGGTTATTTTTGTCCTGTTGAGTACTGGTGTTTCCCCATGTAAATATGAAAGGGTGCATGCATACTTTTTTGCTATTTCTAGTTTTTAACTCAGTTTCCTTAGATTTAACACTAAACTGAATTGGTAGCTAGAAACAGTGATTGGCAGTCTCTGGCTCTGCTCTGAAAGAAGTTTTTGGTCACTTTGTCCCAGAGGGGGATTTTGCAACATACCTGTGGGTCTAGGGAAGAAATGGTGTTACATAAAACAGTTACGATTTGCTCCCTAATCTACCTCCAATCCTGGGATTAAGGGAAACATCCGCTTTACTGCACATGCAGTGTTGAATTAGAAATCCAACCTTCTGCCACGCCTTCCTAGCCTGATGTATCATCCTCCGTTTCTAAACACTACTCAGATTCTGTTCAGTCTCACCAGAGCTAAATACTTTGGTATTTAAGTGGTTTTTATCAGAACATTTCTTACAGGCAAGTCTTCTGAGGAAAAATGAAATTTTTCATTTGCTCTAGTGGCTGATGTTGTAAAATGATGCAACACAACACTGAGTGCTTGTCTTTTAGCAGTTACATGGTGTCAGCTAAGCTTTTTGAAATGTTAAATCTTTAAATTTGAATTGTCAAATCCTTGGAGTTCAGGTGCGACAGTTCCATTACACCTCATAGAGGATAAAATGCCGTAGAAAAACTGAAATGGATAAGGTTTTTTTGGTAACCTGTGAGATGCATCACTGATGATGGTCTTTACTATGGGGTCAGTTCTCCTAGGGTTTACAGTGCAATAATAAATGTAATTATTATTGTCATTGAAACACCATTGTTGCATTGTCTTGCAGACTATTATAGCTCATTTTAAAAGAGCAATAGCATCCAGATATTGTCCTGCTTTTCTACACGACTTTGCAAGAGAGCTTTTAAAGCATTTTTTCAGGGTCACACCTGCTGTCACAACTTAAAGGGTTACCCAGTGTGTAGGTATTTAGAGGTTGTGACTGAGTTCATAGGCTTCTGTAAGACTCAAGGGCATGGAGGCTTTTTGCTCTAAGTTCTCAACTTTATTACAGATGGCCACAAAAATCACTGCTAGCAACTATACCTATGATTTATAGCTCAAATATATAGATATTAAAAAAATATATGTATTGAGCTGTTATAGATTCTCTGGAGCAATCAACAGTATGGCAGCAACCAAGTAGGTGTATACTGTTACAGGCTACGACAAACTTCTCACTAATGAAGCAAACTTTCCAGTAAAACCACAGAAAATGTAATTATGGTGGCTTATTTATATGCAGCTATGCAAATGTTTACATTAATACCAGTATCACGCTTATTGGACAGATGTCAGAATGGGCCAAACCATCCCAGATGTGGAAGGACAAACCAAACTGTCCTGGGTGAGGGTCCAAGATCTCTTAGAAAGTTTGTGTGAAGAGTTCAACCTGTTCAGGAAAGGAAAAGCATCTGCAGCATGGGAAGTTCTTGGAGGGAGAAGTCTTATTTTGGATAAAAATTAAGTCATATCATAGAGAAATAAAGAGATGTAGTACATTGCCACTTCAGCAGCCAATAGATACTGCTAATTTCTATTTTGTACCCAGAAAAAAATGTTGTTTTCTGTTCTCTCAGGCCAATTATTATTTTTCTAGACTGTTTTCTTTTTCTCGCAGATATAACAGCCAATGGCAGTTACCAAGTCTTACTTTCTCAGGATGTTTTCCCTGTTTTCAGACTATTTTTCACCTTTTCAGGTGATAAGCGGCTGTTGTGGTTCCTTGTTTTTGTGCTTGTCAACGTTATCTCAGGGTGTCTCAGGTTTCCAGGTACCTGGCTATGCATTTCAGAGAGGCCAGCTCCACTTCTCAACAATGCTTCTGGTTCCCAGGCCTAGTTCCCAGGCTTGCCAGCATTTTCTCTGTCAGTATTTCAGCAGACACTTTCTTCTTTTAGTAATTTCCCCCCTCTAACCAGGTCACCTTTATGGCTGCTCACTTCACCTGAATGTCCAGCTAAGACATGCCCTGAGCCTCTAGTGATACTTTAATGTTTCTTGCCCCGGAGAAGATAGTGGGCTGTGATGAATATGCCTGGGAAGGAAATTATGGAAGCTGATTAATCTGGAAGCTAAGCTTGGCCTTTTATGTTTTACCCTTTGTGTGTGTGCGGAGTGGGGAGGATGTTTGAATTTTGACTGTCTGAAGATGAAATCCAAGGAGCACTCCATTCTCATCATCAAGGAGGGTAGTCATCTGTAAAACTCAGTAGATAGGTACCATGGTGAAATGTTCATACGGATTCTTCTCAGGGGTCCGTGACCTCTGCTCTTTGTAGCCACCTTCACTCATTCTGCAGGAGGACTCTTCAGGGATAGAGAAATTTGCTCTGAAAGTGCAGTTCAGTTTGGCCAAATGGTAGATTATTTCAGGGGACAGAGCAAGGAAGAACTTCCCCCCCTTCCCCTCTCTGTGGCTTCTGTTGCTTAGCAGATCTAAGAGTATTTAACTAACTGAACACGAAGGTTTTACAGTGCCAGACCACACTGCTGCCAAAGTAACAACAAATACTGCTTTAAGGACTTAGTGGGGTGGATTTGAATTGCAGTCATGTATGGGAAAGTTAGGAAATGCTCTGAAATGTGAAGCTATGACAGTCCTTAAGGATTGGATGTTGTTCCTTTTTTTGGTTTGTTTTATAGGAGTTCTGTCTCATTCACTGTGCACCCTTCCACTCGCCTTTTTCCATAAAGAATATTTGGCACTGCTTGTCCTCTTAGTGGTCAAATTTCTGGAGTTTTTGTTTTGGTTTTAGTAGTACAAAATGTAGTGCAGTCAGAGCAACAGGAATTAAGGAAGCTGGAAGATCTGACTTTCAAGGACATTGAGGTTAATTTATAATGTGTGTGGTTTTCTTATGTACACAAAATGCATAGTCACTTCCTCTTTAATAAAACAAAAAATGCGTAATGAAGAATTTTTTCCCTTTAATGGTCTTGAGAAGATAACATCTCTATCAAGCTTTGGAACTTTCTGTGATATCTTCATGATATTGCACAAGCTCCAATGCTTTTGAAGTGCAACAGATGTTTCCCCTCAGCTGTGTGCAGGCCCTTGTTCTGGAACAAGGTAAGCCCTTGAAAGTAGGGTGAACTAATTATAAATGTAGTTTTCTTGTTGGATTTAAAATTCCTTGTGGATACATAATTAGGGACAGCTCCATGTATAAGTCTGCCCTTATATCCATATCTTTGCATTTATTTACAGGAGAGACAATACCTGCTGCAACAGTGACATTTCTCTACCCTACCCTTGGGAATTCTCAGTTTTAGTTGCTGGAGGACAACATGGTTTCTGTGCTCCAGCTTTTCTTCCCAGGGTCACTAACCATCTCTCAGTGGGGAGATGGGTAACAGCACTCGTTCCTCTTTGGTGGAGTTCGGTCTGCAGCCTCACGGTGGAAGCCGTTTTGTTGTCCCCTTGATTCACGTATCTTATTCCCATCTCTCCTAATTTTGTGCTCTAAAGCTCTTACTGCTGCAGGACAATCTCCCACCAGCAGATGAAGTGATTGGACACATTGCACAAGGGCCTCCTGTAGGGCACAGAGAGTGTATCAGTTCCTCTGGACATTTGCACTACAGCTTCAGACCTTCTCAAGAAGCATAATGATTGGAGTCAGAGAGGCTCAGACACCAAAATTCTCTGATTATCAAAGATTTAGATGGCAGTATGTGAAAAGAAACAAAAGAGGTTGTATAACAACCCTCTGGAGGGTACAGCATAGTATACCAATCTTGTAAAACAATGGGAAAAGCCTGAACCCCTGTGTCTGTGATGATAGTGGAATTAGCAAGTATTTTCTGTTCTGGTTTGTTGTAAACTTGAAATACACCTGCTGTTCTACTATTGATTGTTATGATTGAGCTTAAAAACCAGCTCAAAGTGTAGAGTAAATTTTGGTTAAAAAAACAAAAAAAAGGAGATTCCCAGTCTTATTTTTGTCATGTGTCATGTATGCCTATCTGGGAAAAATTCAGTAGTAGTGACCCCATTTTAGCTCTAGAGTGAAATAAGGTCATGAGCAAGGACACTGCCAGTGACAAAAAAGCAAGGCTAATTAGCCACAAAAAAGCCTTATGCATAGTTGATACTATGTTGTGAGAGTGTGTATGTGTTTGTATAAGTAAATATATGAATATATTTGTATATCTAATTATTACATGGAAGTTAGTAGGGCACAGTATAACCTTGGAAAAGTGTAAAAATTTTAACTTAGCTTCTTGTTCCACAACACCTTCTTAAAATTGTAAGAGGCTCATAGAAGGACAATCTGACTTGGTGCCAGAAATTGATGGGCATGGGTTTATATGGCATCATACAACTTCATGTGAGTTCATGGTTTCGTGTTTGCCTGCCCATAGACATGAGGGAAAGAAACAGATACTTTTTTTTTTTAGTTGCTGTTATGACCACTGGATTTAGTAATAGACAGCCTTTCCTGCTGATTATTTCTTTGGGGAATGAAGAGTATGTTGTGTTTAAATAAAGATAGCTTGTACCAAGGGCTTGTTTTGCATCTTGAAAAGAAAACTTTAGAGTTGTTTTCCTCCTTGCTTAACAATTGTAATGAAACGTTTTGTACTTGATACAGCTGTGTGCTTTTTATGAAATCTGTCTAGCCCTTGAATACTTGTTTTTTTCTGATGAACATATTTGGTATAGCATGGATAAAAAAATCTCCCACACCTAATCTGTCATAATTAGATTTTAAATTTCTTATAGAAATACTTCAGGGTAACTAAATCTTCTTCTTCTTCTTTAATTAACAGAGGAGGAGCTCAGGAAGCTGAGAGAAGAAACAAATGCTGAAACGTTAAGGCAAGAGCTAGAAAAGGAACGGCAGAGGAGATTAGAACTAGAACAAAGAGTCAATGAAGTACTTAAAACAAGGTAAGAGAAATATCTTCACTGTAAAGCTGAAAGCCACTTGAGATCTCTGTCTGTCTCTGGGAAGTGCTGGTGAAAGCATATATTTCCAGCCTAGGTGCTCTTAAAATAAATTAGTAGTTCACAGAGCAAGCAGCTGTTTATGTGTTCCTGTAAAACTACATCATTAACATTCATGTACGTGTAAGTTACTTGGCCATAGCTGTAGCTATGCTGTAGCTACATGACGCTTTCTAGCTGAGATACTCTTCATTACACCTCTTCTGATGCACCTCCTCTGGGATCTTGCCTGCCTGGAGCTACTGAATGCCAGAGCCTTTGCCATGCCATTGCATATGCTTTGCCTTTTCAAAACCTGTGTCTTCTCCTGACTGCCCAGTCCTCGTTACTCCTGTTCTAGCAGCAGCAATGACGTCTCAGTGCCACAATTCCCTAAATGCATGGGAGTAACTGGAATTTGAGCCTTCCTTGCCACTGCAAATGACAAATGGAAATACCTGCCCCTAGGTCCTTTCAGCATCGAGGACATCCATCTTGATGGTGCAAAGCATCAAATTTGATGTTTTCTCTCCTTAGTCTGCTTAGCTACATGGATCTTAAGGCCATAGCAGTTGCTTGGTGGCCTGGTTGGTCTAGACCACTTGTGTACGTAGCTGCCCATGTTATCTTCCCTGACAATAGCTGAGATTACTGAGCAGAGCTGCAGGACCTGTGGCTCACCACCGAGTGCTGTCATCAGGAGATAGCACAGGCTGAATTGGTGGTCACATGCCAGTTACTTAGAGGTGACAAGCAAGAGCAAACAGGCAAAGGGTTTTGCTTGGATATGTGGCTTCCCAATGCCATGCAAACTCTTCCCAGCCTCCTGCTTCCTTCTGTACTCAAGTGTAAAAATATCTTTCTGCTCAGGCCAGCAGTCCATGTCCACTGGTAGCAATGGAAGTAGGAGCTATTTATAGGAAACATATGAGCCTAGTTCCTTTCTGTTGTCTGTTTACCTCCTGCTCCTATGGAATCATAGAATTACTTAGTTTGGAAAAGACCTTTAAGAACATCAAGTCCAACCATTAAGCCAGCACTCCCAAGTCCACCACTAAACCATTCAGTCAAGGGCCACATCTACATGTCTCTTAAATACCTCCAGGGGTGGCGACTCAACCACTTCCCTTGGTAGCCTGATCCAGTGCTTGAGACCCCTTTTGGTGAAGGAGTTTTTCCTAGTACCAAATCTAAAACTCCCTGGTGCAACTTGTTTGAGTGGACAGCTGAAGAGGACCCATTGCATGCTGAGAGTATCTGTTAGCTCAGTAGCAGCTGTACAAAGCAGCGAGCGTTGTTTCCTACTGCTGGTAGATGAAACTGATGCTTAAGGAAAGGATACTTTCACGTCTGGGACTTGCTGCCTTGAAGAAGTTGCTTGGGATGCAAATTCCATATGCTTGTCTTTAGTGCTGGCACAGGCCTTTGGCTTTGTCCCGAGGGCAGCTGTGCCTGGGCTCCAGGCTGTGCACAGAGGAGGGGGAAAGAGATCTTCTCATTGCTAGGCATCCTGGAGGAGGATGAGGAGCCATCTTCTTCTGCAGGAAGGTACTCATCGTCCTTCTCTGTTTCAGACTAATAAGGCTGACTCAGAGTCTGATCTGGCCCCCTGGAGCTTATGAGTACAGGTTTTACAGAGAAAATAGATGGAATGTCTTTGTTTATCAATATATGTGTCAACAACTGTGCCTTGTTGGATTGTGGACAACAGCAAATCTCTAGCAGGAGTGACATTGCTAAATTAAGGTAGGATGACATGGCTCCCTGGGTGTTGTATTCCCATTTAGATATCCTAAGGATTACACTAGTCCTGTCATCTTGAGTATTGCACTTGGGGATTACATTCAGCCAATTATCCTCTCTACCCAAGTGTTTCTCTGACTAGTCTTACTACTATTTCAACCCTTTTGTGACAGGCAGGATAGGATATGTAAGGTGACAACAAAATAAGACTTTGAAAATTTTTCAGTTTCTACCCAGGAGGAGAAAAATTTGGTTGTCCATGATTTTTCCTTAACTTGTGCTTCGTTGTGTGAAATTCTTCACTGCTTACTACATTTTGCACTTCACTGTGGACATTTAAAAATACTTTTATTAGGACTACAGGTGAAATGTGGGCTTACATAGTCAAATATGTAATAGGCTGAATTTATGCCTGATGGAAATTTAATTTTATTAAGCAAAGTAACTGCAGGAAGTTCTATCCGCTTATGTCAAATTCACCCTGCTTCTAAGGTAATTGTTTGCGCAATTTAAAAATAGATATTCATATGGTAGGGGAGGGAGCAGCTTTGTGGTACTTAGTTGAAGGCTGGGGTTTGCATGTACTGTTCTTTTTGCTTGCAGAATTCAACTGCTAATGAAAACCAAACTATGCTGTGGTATAAGAAAGAAATTATTTTAAAAGTTGAGTATTCAAAAGTATTTGTGAGGCAGATCAATACATGTGGCAGTATAAAACATGGTGCAAAATGTTTGGCAACGAGAAAACAAGTTCACAATCTAGATTGATACTTTTTTTCTCTAGTGAAGATCATGGGCTTCCTTCATTAAGGTCGCAGTTGTGCACAGGGAAGAGGGTGGAGTGGAAGAAGAGGATTATTGGTGTTTCTGTTTGTCATGGTGTTTATTCTTTGTGTATCTGAATATTCAGAAATCTAGTGGCCTCAGTTGAAGTTTTCCACAGTTCAGAACATCCGAGCATTTGGTACGGCAGCTGAAGCTTATGACATTTTGCTAATGGAACGATGCATAAATAACCTGGAATAGTTTGTATGAGCTGTTGCTGCCGTATTTTGCAAATTGTGAGCTGCAATCACACAAAAACAAAATAACAAAAAGTTTTGCAACAACACTTACCAGCAGCCTGTGACCTATGCAGCAAACCTTGTTATTAATATCATTGTGAACTATTTTTACAAGGACCAGTTGGACAATGCTTCTGCATAAGTCACTATTCCTTCATTGTGGATGAGAATATAAACGGCTTCTGAAATGTTTGATGTATTTTAACAGGAAGGAGATGGAAAACATGAAAATTATTTAACTTGGTTTTTTATCAGCTCTTCAGAGTAAGAAGCCATGCATATCTGAAAGATACATCTTTAAACTAGGCTAAGAAAATATCTGCTTATTTTTGCATGTATGAGGTTGGAATGTGTTTTTGATGGAAGTGCATGCACCTTTAGGTTGCTTTGAGCAGTAGGAAAGGTGTTAACAGCCTTGAATGTCTTCTACAACAGTGGTTGAAAAACTGGTGGTTGGTCGCTTGTGAACTTGGAGTTAGCCTGTGGGAAAATTGCTTTGAATATGTCTGAGAACATCCTGGCAGTGACTGTACCTGTTGTGTGCAGCAACTCTGGTCTGCATCCAGTTTTTGGGGGACTTTGTTGATTCACACACATCTCAACTTGCAGCTGTATTCAGGGCCTAATATGCAGTGGTCTTCAGTGTCAAGGCTCCCTTAACTTTTGTGTTATACTTGCAATCAAAAAAATAACACTTTGGTGTTGTTCTGTGGGGCAGCACTGAATGGACACTGCATCAGAGTGTGCTAGTTGCTTTTGAGTGGTTCGTGTGTCCTGGTCATGAACAGCTCTAATATTCATTAATATTGATGCTTCCCTGACCTCAGTATATTAAAAAAAAAGAGAGAGAAACAAAAAAAAGCAGTTTGTGTTTGTCTCTCCCACTGTCTGAGGCTGCTCTTATCTGTTTCAAACAGCCTGTGCTTTAAATGGCTGCAATCTCTAGTTGCATAAAGATGACCTAGCTTCATGTTGGGGATGTGTTGGTGTGACCAGTTACACCCTTCTTCTGGGTGGAAAGTATGGTCCAAGAGGAATTAAAGCAGCTTGTTTTCTTAGGTTCAGGCTGCGGTTAGGAAGCCCACATAGGAACACAGTGTTTTCTGGGACTATTTGTGTTTTTCAGCCTTTTAAATCATCTCTGGCATTAAGAGTGGTTCAGAAACGGTTGGAAAGATAATTTCTCCCTCTGTCAGTGGTCCTGATGAGCTGGACGGTTCAACATGACCTGGTTTTGGAATCGAACTTCCCAGTAGGTGTGCAAGCCCAAACAATGAATTCTGAGCTTCCTGGCCGGGATCTGTCTGAAGTGGCTAATTTTAACCTGATTCACAGGTGCAGTAATGAGCTGTCATTAACCTGATGATTCGTAAAGGTCGGGTTCTTCATGAGGAAGGAGTAACAGGCAGATGGCAAGTATGACATTGCCAAAAAAATGAAACAAAAGCAGCAAGGAGGGCCAAAGCCGACTGTCATGTGCTCCTCATGGAGCCCAGTAAGGCTTCTGTGCAGATCTACTTCTTGATAAGGTTTTCTTGATTTTTTTGCCCAAGAAACATGGGGAGTAATGGTGCTGTGCTGTTTCTGAAAACACATCCCAGCATGCCAAAGGAAGACACAGCTGGAATGGGTTGAGTAACTGGCTCCTGCCTGCTTGTGAATGACAAGCTTCCTTATGCGTGTTGCAGGATCCCCACTGCAACACCTTTCCACCTAAATATGTCTTCAGCTTCAGTGAAACACAGTTCCAGTGACAGATTTCAGATGAAAATGCCCAGCTATATGTTGGAACCATCTGATATGCTGATAGAGGAAAACAAGACACCACTGTATAATAGCTGCTGCAAATTTCATCATGTTTATTGCTGTCTTTTGAGAGCTGGAAATGGAGGAGATGCAAGGGTGTGGGAGAAGAAGCAAAGATAGGAGGAGTTTTTAGGTGAGGAACCCGTGGCTTATATAGAAACTGGGGGAAAATGGCACAGGAATCAAAGTTAAAGTTTAGCTAAAGAAAATAAACTGGTGACATTCCAGGTGGAGTTTGAAAAGAAGAGTTGCTGCAAATGCAGAAGCCATGGGGAAAAGTCCTGACGAGTCATGAAAGCAAGTGTCTTTCAAAGCAAAAAACATGGAATTCAGCTCATCCAATAAATATCGAGGTGTAATTTATAAATCAGTAAATTACTTCTAAATGTTCTTTTTAGAAAAGAACAAGGGTGTGAAAAGCTCATTAAGAATTGGGAATGCTTAGGAAGGAAGGGAGGTAACAAGTTCTGTAGTTTCTCCATCATACTCATTGATGTATGGTGATGTTGAGACAGCACACATTAGTAATGACCTTTTCCATGTGCAGACAGTACGGTGAGATCTTTTCCTAATGTCCTTTCTAGAGGAACAGCAAGAGAGAGGATGGTATGTCCGTCTGTATTGCTGCAATCTGCCCAGTGCAGTGGGATCCCTCTTCTTGCTCTTCATTTGCTGACCATGTTTCACTTGATTCCCTTCCTGAGGAGCAAAATATGAAAGGAACATTTGAAAGTACCTCTATTGCCTGATGGGTGATCATGAAATTGCACAACTGACACTTTCTTATTTCAAGAAGTAATCTTTTCAATCATACAACTCCCTGTCAAAGTAAAGCTTGCTGTGGCTGGTGATATGTTGTCAAAGCTCCTGCTTCATTAGAAAAATCTTTCTGTATGACATCTACATGGATGACTGAAGACTTTGGGGCTGAAGCCTGAAGTATTCTCAAGACAGGTTGGCAGTTGGAGGCTGTGTGCAAATGTACTGTGAAGCCTTGCACATGTACAGAATGGCAAAAGCATTTGCGTTTTAAAAAATCTGTTCACTTTAATGGATGAGAATATTCTTGACTCATTTTGAAAGGTGAGACCAATGATGCCTGCTTCTTGACATATATTTTAAAAACATTTTTGTTGCAGTTTTTTTGGCTGTTTCAATTTTTCAAGTTCTTAAAGATATTTCTCAAATTGGTTGTGATTTTGAGAGCTTACAACTAACATTTAAAATCATTCTTAACACCTGTTCCTCTTGTGAAGTTGAGTGGTGTTTGACCCTAGTAGCAATGGCAGAATTCAAGATTCATATGTTAAATAGTGGTTTTGCTCTACTCCAGTGGTTATCAAGTTGTGAAACTGAATCCCTTTTAATTTATTACTGTGGGAAGAGTCATGGCTGAATATACCACACAAAGACATAAATAATGCAAGAAATTTGATACTACATTGCTGAGTAGTTGTAAGATGAAATTGAGCTGTTGGTGACAGGAATGGCTAAACCCCACCTCTCCTCACAGAGGATGGCATTTCCCAGGATCCTAAGTGCAGTCAATAATTTAAATCTTGTGAAAGAGCGTAAGCTCGGTTTTCTCTTGTCATAATTGTATAATCTCAGCTATGGAAACCATGGAGGTTCTGGTGCTTGCTTTACCTAAAAGGGAAAAAATTCTTCCTCTGTAACATTTCATGTTGTTTCTGTTTTCTTAGTAGGGCAGAAGAGGTGCCTGCAGCTCAGCAACCTGCAAAGCCACAGGCACAAGCCAATGGAACAGGTGAGCTTGGTTGGTTGGATCTCTGGCAGAACTAAGGTTGAGCTGGATTTTTTTTCTTCTTTTTTTTTTTTTTTTTTTTTTTTTTTTATCCTTATGAGATCAAACTTTGCTTCTGAAGAAGCTGAATAAGAGTGACCATTCAAGCAACTTCTCTCTCTGGACATGATTCTGCGTTTACTGTTTGTAGTTGACTTTGCGTACCTGAGCTAGGAATTTATTGTGTATTGTAAAGCCTTTAGGTATGTAATGAAACCTGTTGGCTCACTTCATCATTCTTGCGTGCCTTGCTGATCCTTGACTTACCAGAAAACCACGTGTAATACATAGAAAAAATGTTCTATTTTGTTCTCAGTTGCAGAAGTTTGTTATGCCACTAGCCATATTACTACTTCCTTCCTCTAAAAGAGGAGACATTCTGGAGAAGGAGTAAGCTTAAGAGTTATTAATTTTTTGGGCACCTACGCAGTCATCTACATTTCTAAATCTGATGCTTATTATGAATTCAATAATGTAGTGATTTCTGAAAGAAAAGGCAACAGTCTAATTCTCAAAATTTCAGTACACTTTAACTTTCCTCTCTACACCTTGTGATTGAGACTAAGGCTTTTAAATCTGTGGACTAAACCTGAAATTTCTCCTCCTGTACTTCCATATTGTCAGTGCTTTCTGTTATGTGAACTACAACCTGACATTTTTTTCTCCTGTACACTCAAAACTTCTTTCTCAGTACTTTCTGAAGTATTAGCATGTGGGAAGCTACCTCGTATTTTTATTTTCGAATGGAAGTGTTGTCTCAGCTGTAAACTGTCTTTTTTTTTCTAGATTTGTTTGTAAATCATTAATAAATAGTTGAATTTATTTTCTGAGCACCAGTGGCTTTTTCTCAAGAGCTTAAATGCATCATTTTGGCTGTTGTAATTGGCTGTTTAATCTTCCATGCCTCTGTTTAATCATATATTAATTTCATGGAGTTCTGTACTAAATTTGGTCCTGGAGTAATTATGACCAGTATCCTCTTTGTGACATTGCTGTGTTGAGCTACGTTTCCAAATAGTCTGTCTGTTTCTTCTAGACCACAATTTTGAGTTACAGGTGATTGTTTTGTTCTCACGTGCTGTGCCTTAAGGCTTTTACTCTGATACTGTTTCCATGTTACCCCTATATTATATTTTTCCACTGAAACTGACATACAGAAAGTGTGTGTCACTTCATTATTTTGCGGTGTAAGACTTCCCAGGTAGTATTATGACTGTATATTCCATATGTAGAAAGTGGCACATGCAGCATAATTTCTGAGGCCTGACTTTAGAAAAAAAGAAACTGGAGGTTTTTTTGTATAATTCTATAATGACACACACACAATTTTTACAGACTATCAGTGATTGGAAAGTGAAAGTAAAACTGCCTCTAGCAGAATCTTGCTTGTGTTTCAGCCTCCTTTTCCTGTCAAATCTCTGTGGCTGTGAGATGATTGTCCAGCTTTCTGCTGGAGTGTTTTGCTTTGCACTTGCTTTTCTCAAGGTGACCCTCCAGCACAACAGGAGCACTGAGATTTACGTCAGTCTTTTGTTCACAGAAGTCTCTTAACCAGAAAATGTTTTTACTGTGTTTGCTAAAAATGATTGTTTTTAGGATGTTTTACTCTTTGTACTTTGGGTAATACAAGATGCTTCCATGTACTATCCTAAGACCAATGCAGGAGTCACTTTTAGTCTTACTTTACCAACTTAATGCAGTTGGGGATCCTGTGCAGTGGCAGAAGTAAATTGCAAATTTCCACAAAGGCTGTTGGTGAAGGACAGGGAAGCTGTACAAAGTCTGCTTGCCAGCAAAGCATGGTGTGTGGGAACAGGGGCTGCCATTGGATAAAGATGTCTTTTAGCATTATCCTGATACTTAGTGCTTCTCTTTTACAGATAAGCGTAGTCACACAGTCTGCTCGAGACTCCAAAAGTGGTTTTGTGACAAATTTGGGGAGTATCTTGAGGACTTCAGATTTCAGCCGGAAGAGAATACAGTGGAAACAGAAGAGCCACTTAGTGCTAGAAGGTAAATCCCCAATGTCATTGTGAGAAATTGTTGGTGCCTTTACAAGTTGCTTTTTTTACCTCACTTTTTTCTTTTTTAACCAACTTTTTACATGGTTTGAGCAAGTGTTTCAATAACAAATAATAAGACCAAAAATACAGAACTCCCTCAAAAGCTTTGTGAATGCTTTGGACAACATGAAATTTTATCTGCTGTCTGAAATAAAGTAAGATTTATATTACTTACCAGGTTTTGTCATATGTCTCCCAAAATCTATGAACGTAGTTAGGCTGGAGAGCTTTTAAACTTCTGTTTTCAGTCTGATGCAAGGTAGACTGTATTAATTACTAGAAACAAATTCTGTAACAGGCAAGAATGAAGCTTTATGCACATGTAGTTTATAACTCTGAACAGTATTTCAGGTATCAAATGTACACAAGTGTGCACTAATTGTCTTGTTAAAAAGTTGCTTTTATCCATTATTTTTCAGGTTGACTGAAAATATGAGAAGATTAAGTAAGTACTTAGCAGTATTTTATTTGTTGTATTCGTTTTAGTTTCATCTGGGAGAATACTTGTGACTTGTTGTCAGTGGTGTATGTGCATTGCCATCAGAATACTTTTTAAAGAACAGTATTAAACTTAAGCTTTGGGTGGTTCTTAACTTCCACTAGATGAGCCACAAATTCTAGATCCCTGTTGTCCGAGGTGCCTGACAGTCACTCAGAGCTCTCCAGAACCTTGGTGTCCCCAGTGATTTCCAAGTCTTGCTCTTCTCTATGGGCTTGGTGTAGGGTACTGGAGCAGAGCAGATGGAAGCAGCACTTGAGTCCATGACCTAGTCCAGTGCCTTGGGTGTGCCCTTCCACTTACTTGATCTGCTGCTTTGGTTGTGCTGCTGATGCTTAAGGAAATCTAGTCCTAGTTGCTTAATTACTTCACATAGGAAGCGTGTTGAGGATAGCTGAGTTTCAAGCCAAACAAACTAGGACAGCAAGTCAGAGGCTCTCTTGAAGAAAGACTTGAAAAGTTGAGTTCTACTGCAAAAGAGTGAGAGCTTCTGAGACTCTCTGTGCAGGAGGTATGATCATTCTTATCATCAGGAAAGGCAGAACTGGTGTGATCCAACAGAGAAAGCAGAGGTGGTCTTGCAGCAGCCCTCTCCTGTTTCCTTGTGTTCCCTAGCCAGTTTGCCCAAATAGTAAAAGGGCGTGGAGGAAGAGGGTAAAGGATGAGAGGGTTTTAGGGAGCTGAGGAAGAGCTCCTCTTGCTCTTGCTGGCTGGATGTGCCTGTGTGTGAGCCTCTCCCAGCACAGGTCAGTCTCCCATGCAGTGACAGCAAGACCAAAGGTCTACAGAGGAGGGAGACGGACTTCTTCAGGGAGCCATGTGCTGTGTTGTTTGGCTTAGGGAGAGTAAGCAGCAAGGTGCTACCAATGGGTAGAGTCCTGCAGAGATACAGCCAAGAGATCTAGCCTGGCTTTAAGCTTAACTGATGGACAGCAGCAAGGGAGGGAAGGGCTCTGGCTGTTGTCTGCCTAGACTATAGTAAAGCCTTTGATGCTGTTTTCCACAGCATTCTCCTGAAGAAACTGGCTGCTCATGGCTTGGACAGGTGTATGCTTTGCTGGGTAGAAAACTGACTGATGGCCAGGCCCAGAGAGTTGTGGGGAATGGAGCTACATCCACCTGGTCACAAGTGGTGCTCCCCAGGGCTCAGTGTTGGGGCCAGTCCTGTTTAATATCTTTATCAATGATCTGGACAACAGGATGGAGTGCTCCCTGTCAGTTTGCAGATGACAGCAAGTTGAATAGGAGCATTGATCTGATGATGGGTAGGAAGGCTCTGCAAGAGACAATCATTTAGGGACATGGTTTTGTGGTGGATTTGGCAGTGCTGCGTTAATGATTGAAGCCAATGATGATCCTAAAGGTCTTTTCCCACCTAAATGATTCAGTGATTCTAAGTTGTTCCTTGGTGGCTTGTAATTCAGTCAGGTTAATGTACATTGGTTTTCAGTGAGACAAACTGACCTGTGCAGTGGTCTTTGGGGTAATATGAACATGGCTTGAGAACAAACTGCTTTTAGCATCCAGGATACCCTTATAAAGGATGTTGATTTTTTTTTTCTTTGTCTATACTTAAGAATTTAGACATAATCTTTGTCTTGGATAATACTTTAGTTTTTGGAAATGCATTCTTTAATTGTTAGTTACATTAGTAGGTTTAATTTTTTTTTCATTTGAATAAGACTTTTTATCATTATGTGTCTTGAGTATTCCTATCGTTTCCTAATTTGGTTGTTGATAATATACAAGTAATTTAACCACTGCCAGCTAATGCTAACAGTTGTGTTTTTTCTCCACTTCTGTTTAGAGAGAGGTGCCAAACCTGTTACAAATTTTGTGAAGAATCTTTCTGCCTTATCAGACTGGTATTCTATCTACACTTCTGCTATTGCCTTTATTGTAAGTTATCCTACTTCTCCGGGAGTAGTAAGAACTTAAAAAAATACATTATTAGCTGAAATTTGTTGAAACTGCCATATCTGAGTAGGGGTTGTGCTACAGTTCAAGTTATATCAAATAGTGTAATTTCATTTAACACAAAATACTAGTAGTTGTCACTTCAATTATATATAAAGCCACTTAAATTGTTTATCCTGGGTTTCTTGTAGCATAGTTTTGTAGTTGTTAAAATAATTTAGAACTGTCTGGGTATTGTTCTCTCCTTTCTTGTTTCTCATCTCCCAGTCCTGGTAATTTGATGGTTACTTCAGCCTCTGCAAAGTTTCCTCTTGTCTGGGGCTGAAATGCTGATAGTGGTTAAATTTGATGAGAAGTTACTGTCCTCATTGTCCCCAGGGCTCTTTGCCATTCTTTAGGATCATACTGATGAGAGGCAAAATGCCTTGATTTCAGTGGAGCTCAATGTGAAAACATCAGGTCTGTGAGCTACGTTCAAGCATTTCTATGCTATCTTAATGAGGTTCGATGCTGCAAAGAGGCATAAGTATCTAGTGGAGTTTTGATTTGTTTCTTTTCCTCCTGTAGTTAATTAAATGATATAAATTCTTTTGGTCATAGTGTCTATGAAATGTATTTCTGTCAAAGGAATTACTGATAGGTGCAGCTGAATGAACCTGTGTGTGAAAATGTCACACCCTGAAAATTATAGACCCTATGCTATTTTGCATGGCACAGCTGAAGGAATATTGAGGAGGAGACTTCCCTCCCTGTGCCCTCTGTCTGTCCCTTCTCCATATCTGCTGAATGTTCTCTTGCCTCACCTGGTAAGCCCATTTTTCAGATAAAAGCTGAAAGAGGAAACTTGAGCTGTTTTTTTGAAAGCTCTGGGGCCTGGGAGCCAGAGCGATGTTTCACTTTGGGGTTATCAGTAAAAACCCTAGTGTGTCTCACAGAGAGACTGTAGTCTCCATTTTCAGAAGCTGGGAAGGGAACAGAATGCCTTTTGAAGCTCTTTGTGTTTGTACTTGTTACATAAAATAAAACCTGTTTTCCTGCAATCTTTTTAGTCTTGGTAAAAATTTGGGATTTAATTGACCTGAAATAATAGAGTGAGAGTTTATCCTGTTGCCCAGTATGGGGCTAATTGCTCTAACTCCTCTTCTGTACCATGGCTTCTGTGCCATTGCTGACCATGCAGCAGATTCACAGACTTGAGGGTTTACCTATTTTTTTTTTTTTTTTCCTCCTACCCCTTCAAGTAATTGTAGTGTGAAAATACTCAGTACTCTGAGGCAGCTGAGAACTATTTAAGTGTCATCTCTGGAGTTTTGGTTCATTCTTAGTTTTGATTTTGCATTCCTGAGTGCAGGGCCATTGTTAGTCGTGGAGTGGCTAAAATTTATTAATTTTTTTAATATGAATTGCATGATTCTGAGCCCAACAGCACAATGGGAAATGGTATTTCATGCAACTCACTGTACCCCAGTTTGTAATCCGCATCTCTCTTTGTTTGTTTGTTTTTTCTTCTTAATCTGCAGATTTACA
The DNA here is from genome assembly GCF_020740725.1 of Corvus hawaiiensis. Lineage (NCBI taxonomy): Eukaryota > Metazoa > Chordata > Aves > Passeriformes > Corvidae > Corvus > Corvus hawaiiensis. The sequence goes on along the minus strand of NC_063216.1, from coordinate 64,482,630 downwards.
TCAATGCTGTATGGCATGGCTGGGCCATTCCTATGTTCTTATTTTTAGCAATTTTGAGGTTATCCCTAAATTACCTCATAGCCAGGTATTTGCAAAAATACTAGCTTACTCTCTTAAGTAATGCTTTGCTTGAAAGATGTTTTGTTATTCTTGCACTGAGTTGTAAACTGTTACCTTTTCTAATATTGTGAGTTACATTTAACACAGTGAAATTCAAACTCAAATATCCTTAGTGTCATTGCTCAGTTTCTATAATCTTTTACTATTATTGGGAATTATCTTTGTATCCTGTGGCTTGGGTTATCATAAACAATGATGCATGCTTTCAGGCAAATCCCTCAGCACACTAAAATTCTCATATAAAATTCTGTGGCAATTAGAGTACTTGGAGAACATCAGTATTGAAGCCTGCTGTTTTTCCCGGCAGAGAATGTTCACCTAGGCCTAAAATGGCAGTTTTGCCTTTTTCCATAGCTCTTCACATACTTTATTCAAAATATCTTCCATTTGCAGATTCAATCTCTTCTAAAAATTAAGTCTGAGGGGTGGGTTTAATGCACCTTAAAACGTTATGCCTTAACGTGCATATTGTAAAATAATTTTCTGACTTCTTAATTGATACTTTCTGTTTGACATTGTATTCCCTGGAAAATGCTGGTAGCAAACAGGTTTCTGATTAAGTTGATGTAATTTTGTTCACATGAAAAAATAAGAGAAAAATATTCCTAATCCTTTACTCCATGCACACCATCAACTTCTGTTGTAAAACACAAGCAGTGATTCGGTTTAGTATCTACTTAACTAATATTTTTAAAACTAGCGGTTGTTGGCCACTTGTGCTTGTGTTAATGTTGTGGGTTCTTCATTCATTTGGGGATTATATTACTTACTTCTAAACCATAAGTGCTTATTGCAGAAAACTGCTTTTCAACCTTTTACAAATAATCCGTGTTGGTGGATGGAGTTCTTGCTCTCTTTAACTATTTCCATAATTTCTAGGGGTTGGAGAATACAGTGGAGCATTGTGCCTGAAGTTTCTGAACAGATGGTAGGTCTTTGATCAGCTTCACCTGTACACCTACAGAAAAAAATTGCACCTTTAAACTCTGTATCTGTGTGGGCAGTTGTGGCAGGAAGGAAGAGCAAGGTTCAAGTAAAGACACTACTTTTTTTTTTCTCTCTTGTAGTTTAAAAGTCTTTACTAACAGCACTCTTAGGTTCAGATGCTTCACCCTAAAATATTCCAAACTTAAAACACATTTCTGAAATGAATTTTAACTTATCATCTTGGGACAAGTTAGGTCCTGTGGGATATTTGAGAAGTCTTGCATTCTGTTTTCTTTAAGAGCATCAGGTCCAACTGTTAGTGTAGCATTGCCAGCTCCATCGCTGGGTCCAGGTACATGTCCCTAAGTGACAGATCTAAGTGTCATTTAAATACTTCTAGGGGTGGTGACTCCATTTCCCTGGACAGCCTGTTTCAAGGCTTGACAACCCTTTTCATTAACAAATTTTTCTAAATAGCTGATCTACATCTCCCCTGGCACAGTTTGAGGCCATTTCCTCTTGACCTTTCACTTGTTACCTGGGAGAAAAGACTGACCTCCACCTCATTACAGCCTCCTTTCAGATAGTTGTAGAGAGTGATACCATCTCCCCTGAGCCCCCCAAAGCATTGGAAACTAAAAATAACCAGCAATGAAAGACATAAAAAGTAGATCTTAAACAAGGGAGGAAAATGGTAAATACAGAGACTATTTAAAGTGAGAGAAGTATTGCCAAGAATGTTGAGGGATCACCTTGTTCTGATGAGTTTTGTAAAATATGTTTTATCTGAGCTGGAATTAATGGATTGTCTCTTTCTTGCCTAAGGAGCACCCAAAAGAGGACCTGACCGTGTCTGAAAAGTTTCAGCTCGTCCTAGACGTGGCTCAGAAGGCTCAGGTACTGTGCTGCTCTCCAGCTGCCTCCTTAGAAACAATGGGGTTCATAGTCTAAGTGGTCAAAGGAGGTGGTTATGCAGCACATGAAAACAAATGCTTAAAGAAGCAATATTTTTCTTGCAAAGGGAACTTTACCTACGAGCAGTGGAGATTCCTAGAGCTTCTGAAATGGCATGATGCTTCAGAGAACTGGTTGAGGTTCTTTGACTGCAAGTCTGAGCAAGCTCCAGAGGGGAACAGAAGCAACATCTCACGGTTTTCTGCCTTATATATGAATATAAGCTTCTGATAATGTAGATTGGGTGGTGAATCTTAGTTAAATGTCCTGGAGTGTGGATCCATATCCCAAATCTGCAAGTTATAAAACTGATGTAGGAGACACCGTTCCTTTAAGATTTAGCTGAAGGCTGCTGTCTGTTTAGCTGTGTTAATTCAACAGTTTGCACTGCATCTCTAAAATAGCATGTTTTAAAAAACTCCACCCCCTCCAAGCCTTGAAATCTGCTGGTGTTGGCGAGGCTGAAGGAAGGTTTTCTCCCAGCTTCATGAGTTGGATGAGGTAGCAACTGAGTGACTGCACCATCCAGTTGAGCTGAGCCTTGTGCCATACCTGATGATGTGCTGCTGTCAAAAGGGGTTTAACCTTCTCTTGCTAACGGTGAATGCTCAGCTCCTTCCTTCTTCTGGGGGTGGTGCACATGTTTATATGAACACCTTTGGAAATTTATTGGGAAGGTGAAATTTTCAGGTGCTCTGACAGTAAGAATTGGTCAGAGAATATGGCCCTTAGTCCCGAGCAGGGGTCAGTTGCCATCAACAGTTGTTGGAATTACTTGAAATCTGCTGTTTCCAAGGGTTTATTATAAAACCCGATAATGGTGTGTTTCCAAGAAGCTAATAACAATTTTGATGAACTCAGTAACCACTTACTGAAATTTCAGCACCCAAAATGTGTGAAGGAACCTTCCATTTTGTTACCTACTAACAGAAGCTCTTTACTCTTAGATTGACAGCTTAATTTAAAATATTTGCAGTAATGTCAATGCTTTCCAGTCCTGACAGTGGGATCAAATAGTTTCTTCACTTGTAACAATCAATCACAGGAATAAGGTTAAATGAGATGGAAGTCATCAAGTATTGCTATTCTGTTCTGTATTTACTCAGTTGTGAAGTATATAAATGGCTAAAAATTGATTTAAAAAAAAATCACTTCCGGGAATTGCTTAGCAACAAAGTCAGAAAGCTGTTTATTTCCATTATGTGGACAAAAAACCCCAAAACAATGCAGTACTTGGTTTTAATTCTTTTGCTTCTTATGCAGAACCTTTTTGGCAAGATGGCAGACATACTGGAAAAATTTAAAAAGTAAGTTATCTGACACAAGGTTTTGTTCCCTTTTAAAACAAGAATTAACCAATATCTGTAACACTGGTAATAAAATTTTGCTTCTTTTTTGTTTTCAGCTTGTTCATGTGGGTCCAGCCAGAAATAACACAGAAGCTCTACTTTGCTCTATGGGCAGCTTTTATTGCATCCTGCTTTTTGCCCTACAGGATTCTTGGGCTTGCATTGGGTAAACACAATAAATGATTAACCTGTTACAGTCTAGACTTACGGTTAAAACTTACATGATCTTTAGAGGGAGAATTTTAGAGTTTAAGAGAGAAAACATGCACTAATAAATCATGCAGTGTTTTAGAGTATTTTCATTGTGCTTGGCATCATTTGTCATGACCATTTTGAAAACCATCTCAGTGTTTAATAGAAAAAGACTGGATAATGTTTTTGCTTTTTGAAGAGGAGAAATCTATGATGAGCTGTTAGCAGAACTTTTCAGACTGTCAGCTATAAGGCTTCTGGAAAATCCTATATGTTGAGGGTTTTTTGCTCATACATCCTTGTAAATGAAATATGTGGCATGACACAGGAGGCATGAAAATGACAATGTAGGAAAAGAAACAAAAGAGTCAGTGGGACTCCTGGTAAAACTTGGAGGATTGGGTGGACAAATGAACAGACTACTGTGGGTCTGTTACAAATAGTCTCAACTGGAAACTGAGCAAAGGGTTCTCACTACCGCATGAGACTCTTTTTGCTAATGTATGAAGCCCTGTACTGTGAACCAAGAACTCTCATTTTTTCTTTAAAGTAATGATATAATCAAATGAGTATTACTTGTAGTGACACTGAACTTCAAATTTTGTTAGCTTGAAGATAAATGTAGGTTTGCTTGACACGGCAATTGAATTTAGATGTGTGAGGAGTGATTGTTTTACTCTGACTTTTAGGAGATCTGAATTGCACTCAGTAAAGTTTTGAGAGAGTATTTTAAGCCCGTTTTGACCTGGCAGAATGCAAGGAAATAACTTGTGTAAGATAAGAGTTGGGACTGGAAGATAGAGTTTTATGTAGTACGTGAGAGCCCTCTGTTGCCATTAAAATTCTTGCAGGAGCTGCGTAGTTGAATGCTCTGGTGTGTTTTTTGTTTTGGTAGTATATCATGTTTTCAGAATGCTTCTGGTAATAAGGAGCATATGTTTGAATTATTTGTTTTTCTGCATAATAGTGGCTATGTAAATGTTTAAAAGAACTGGGGACAGGAAGGAAAGAAAAATAATTTTCTGGTGTTGGAAGAAGAATCAAAGTAGTAAACCCAGGAGAATGGTTTAACACTGTGGCTGAATATACAGAATTTGGTTTCATTTGTGAACTTCTGAAAATATGATCAAAACAGTGATGTTCTTAATGCCTCTTCAGCACTCAAACTGAAGTGACCTTTTTTTCAGGACTCTATGCTGGAATCAAGTTTTTCCTTATTGATTTTGTCTTCAAACGATGCCCCAGACTAAGAGCTAAGTATGATACTCCTTATATCATCTGGATAAATCTCCTGACAGATCCTCAGCTCAAAGAAAGATCCAATGCTACAGTGTCAAGACGGGTAAGGGTAATGAATCTTTTTGTCCCTACGTTCTTAGCCTCTGAAAATCAAATCACTTTCTCCTTTTTCCTTTTCTCCAGTGACTAGAGCACATTAAAGAGAAGGTTAATTAAATCCTTACAATGTTAGTTGATTGTAATATCAATTTTTTTATTATTTTCCAGATTCACAGTTCTTCTATAGATTCTGTTTCTTGTATGAAAGGAATCAGTTATCAAAAATGTTTATATATGTATGGATGTACTGTGAATCATGAAGCTGAACACACAAATATAGCACCAATGTTTCTTTAACATACATTCTGTGTGATTTTATTGTCGAATGTAGTCTTTTTGGATTACTTTCTCTATTCTTAGACATTCCTTTTCAGTGGAAATTCACATGCTTAGGTAAATTGAAGAACAGTTAGTTAAAAAAATCGATAAAGGATTGAGTATAATATGCAGCTTACTGATGGGATAGTCATTAACAAAGGTAATAAGGTAGTTTACAGGTTTAGACATTATGTCTTATGGTTATTTGTATTAGGTGACCTTTTAGCACAGTGGTGATAAATGACTTCACCATGTTCGTACTCCATCAGTACATTTTCTTTTTGTTAAAATGTCATCGTTAAATCACCAAGTATTGTGTTTTGTGCATCTTGGTAAATTGTTCTAGGGCCTGACATGGTAACTGAGTCAGACTTCTCCATATCCCTGAATTTGTCAATGTTTATTGGTTTAAAAATTAAAATAGTTGTAGTAAATCTTGAGTCTAATGCCATTTTAGCATTCACTTAATCCCTCTTAGCACAATATCTGATTGCATTCATGGAGTATCTGAGTACTGTCTGAAATGCACAGTACTGAGCAGTGATTCAGCCTGGGTATACAACTGGAGAGCAAAAGGGATAAGCACATGAACCCTCAGTTGTTAAGAGGAAATCTGGGGCTTGGAGGGTGGTGGAGCAGAGGATGGTAAAATAACTGCAGCATAATTGAGTATTTCAGAAGGAAGTGGACAAGAAGGACAGTCTTTTACAGAAAGTGAGTCTTCTGTTCCTGTTTTCCAAGGGATGAGATAGGTAAATAAGCACTTGGATGAAGCCATCCATGGCCTGTATTTCTCTTGCTTGCAGAAGATGATCTTAGAAGTTTCTGTGCTTCTCACACTTACAGGTTATCTTTCACATACTGTGGTAGTTGTGACATCCTCTTGCTAGGTCTTTCTCATCTGCCTTAGAGGTGGAAAGATTCTGAATTGCTGAACTTGAGTCCATAAACTTAGAGAGTAGTTATTCCTTTGGGCTTTTCTTCATGGCTTCAGTTTTGCAAGTAGAGACAGGGTTTTTGTACTACCAGGTCTGGCTTGGTGGACTTGGCTTGTCTTCCTGGAAGGGATGTGCAGGACTTCATTACCTGCTTCCAAATGTCTTTGAAAACATTAACTTGATCTCAGAAATTTTAGAGAAACTTTATTACTCCAGGAGAGATTTCTGCAAACCTCGTATTATGAAAAATAGATTTTTGTACTAAAAGTTTAAAGCCAAAGAGGGTTTTTAATTTTTTTCGTAGAAAAGGCAGAGCAGAAAAACATGTAGTGGCAGCATGCGTGCTTTTGCTTCGACTTCTTCTCATTAAACAGTGTACAAGACACAGTAAACTTAGACACAAAGCAATATTAATTGCCTGTACCAGCACTCTGACCTTGTGTCCTTAGAGAACAGTCCTGGCAACAGTATCTGATGGGTAAAGGTTGCATGTCAAAAGCTGATGACAGAACAAGTGAAAAGGAATACTTCAGGTTGTTGGTGATGTTTTTAGACAATCAGGGCTCTTCCAGCATTACAAATCCAATCACTTCCAGTTAGATTTAAGGCTTATCAAAATTGGATGCAATGCTTTTCTCTTAGTAATTGACCATTGGATGTTTCAAGCCTGAGTGGTAAGAGGAAACATTCGCGTGTGTTAGGCAGGACTAGAAGTAAGGGCAGAGCTACTCACATTTTTGGCCAGATGAGTCATGGTACTGAAGTTTAAACTCCATTTTTTTAATCTCTTTATATAACAGGTAAGTAGAAAGCAGTGTAGCAGAGAGCAGAAGTAGTCCTTATTCCAGCGCAAAAAGGATTAGACCTCTGGCTCTGACCATTTTTGTTTTGGGCCATGGTGCTTCACCTGGTTGTGTGCATGTGCAGCCAAGTAGCTCATCTAAGAAGGCCTTCAGAAAATTCTTTTCATCTTCAGTTGCACATAGATTGTTGGAGAAGCTGTTATTTTCCTTGAATCCAGGGACTCAGCACTGCAGAAGCGAGGCAATATTAGTTACCATCAGCCATTTGCTTTCCATGTCAACTTACTTTATTTTTTTCCCCCTGAGGTATCATTGTCTTACAGGTACCTAAAAAGGTGGATGGCAAATGCCCTCTGCTGTGCCTGTTTTGTCAGTCTGGTTTCTAGCTAGCAATTGCAGTGCACATTTTTTCATTTGCTTTGGATTTCTTTTCTTAGTGTGTAAATCCTGCAAAGTGTTGAGTGCTGCCAATTTAGTGCAAAGCAACTAAAAAAGCAGCTGAAGGCTGGTTGGCCTTCAGCAGCATTGAGCCTTTACAGAAGAAGAGCTTAGTCCTGAGCTTCCATGTTGTCAGTTTGCCAGTTGTTTAACTGCATGTGTGTGGTAGGGCTAAGAACAGAGCTGCTTGTGCCAGCTTTTGGAATCATGTGGTGCGCCACCAAGATGAAATTGAAAATGCAGGCGAGCTTTCCAAAAGAAACTGCCTGCTATCTTTCCACAAGCAAGGCTTGTTGCCAGGGCAGTCTCCAGTGGTTAAGGAGCTCTGTTTAAAAGTAGATTTTACTCAAGTACTTTGTTTTCGGGAACTCCATACTATCTTTTTTCCCTCCCAAGGATGCTGACAACCATTCAGATTCTGTTTCATGTGTCAACACTGTCAAAATTCAGTGCAACTTCAAAGCATAGGAAAGATCAATGGTTCTAATGCAACCTGAATAAATTGAACTGGTGTGCTCTAACCAATCATAACTTTTTAAATTGCATTCATTGTGTGTAGTCTCTTGGTTTGTGAGCAAGATCTTGCAGTGTCACTCAGTTCATGTTTTATTCTGTGTATTATAGTGTTAAGTAGATTTCACTTTTTCTTTTGTCACTGTCACATTTGTGTTGTTTGTTTCTTTTCCTGCTAGCTGTCAGGGCATGAAAAGGTATGGATCGTAGTGTGGAAAACTTCCTTTCATTTTCAGCATTTGTATTCATAATGAGCTTATGCGGCTCTGTGTGGCTTTTTTTTATTGCTCTTTTTTCTTTCTAAACTTCTTTTGTGCAGCAATACTTTGTTTATCTCTTGAAGACAGGCCAAGTACTGATACTATATTGTCTGTTAGTAGTCCCACTAGTTACCATCGTTGGAGCTGTTTGCAGTGACTTAGCTGTATCTAATGAGGCATAGCCTTTACTGTAGAAAAGTGGTATTTTAAGATAGGTGCCTTTAGCACCATGTAGTTCACCCCAGCAATGGGTGTCTGTCAAAGGGCAGCACTTTGAAAAGTTATGTTCAGGTACCATATTAGAGACTTGTGCTGTAGCAGCAGTATAAAGCAGTAGTCCAAAGTTAATATATGGAAGTAGTTCATGAAAATTGTTGCATTATAGATTTTTTTTTTTTTAAGAAAGAGTAGTTAGCTAAATTATTTTTGAGAGTGTAGTTTAAATGTTGCTGCTCAGATTTTGGAATCGTGTTTCTTTTTTTGCAGCTTCAAACAGCAGCCTCAAGGAGTTACGTGGGCTCAAGTGCTCCAACTGGAATAAGCAAAGATGAAGACACAAGTCGTTTTCATACCACCAAGAGAGGAAATTTCCATGAAGTTTTTAACCTGTCAGAGAATGAACGTCCTTTGCCAGGTATGGTGCCACAGGAAGGTCACATTAGTAGAATATTTTGTAAAAAGCCAAGAATAGTTTAAAGTTGAATTCCTTTTCTGTGCATTGTACAGGTGTAACCTTTTGATTTCAAAGTCTCGCTTTAAATTAGGATGAATGGAGATGGTCTCTTTCATTCCATATCCTTGCAGCTCTTTGAAAGAGTCCACAGCCTGGTGTGCCTTTTGTGGTTATGCAAATCCAATAGTCAAGTTAAAGGAAATAATTGTGTGGGTGGTTTTTATTTTGTTTTTTTAAAATGAGTGTTAAAACAGATGTTATGATGTCTAAAACACCTGATTTAGGCTTTTCTTTCTAAGCACTTTTAGCTTTAGGTATCTAAAGTATAATATTCAATGTTTTCTATTGTATAAGGAGACTGTTGGGGGTAGTGCCTGTCTCTTTTTCTTAAGCTAAGATTTCTTGTTATGACTTTTTCAGTGTGTGAAAATGGCTGGCGCTGTTGCTTGATTAACAGGGATCGGAAGATGCCTACAGACTACATCAGGAATGGAGTTCTTTATGTCACAGAAAAGTGAGTCATTGCACTCCACGCATTTCTTAGGGGGGAAATTCAAGACATGAAAGAGTTTGAATCTAAAAGGGATCCTTTAACAATGTTTTGAAACAAAAATGCCATTTCAAGGTGCTTTGCAACCTCAAGAAAGGATCATAGGAGAGGGAGAGGTGACCCTGGTGTGTGGCTACTCTTAACAGATGAGATTTTGCCTTGGAAAGGCTTGCATAGGAATGCAGAGTAGCTCTGTACAGACAGTTGTTGGTAGCTGCAGTCCTTGATGTGGATAGCATGCTAACTGTACATATATATATATACTAAAACCTAAGTATACTTTGAAAGTTGTGATCAATTTGACAAATACTCTTAGTTTGGGGATTTTTTAAGTAAGCTGAATGTATAGCTTCCTTGAAATGACAGCAACAAAAAGAAAACTGAAAATTAAGCCTTGGTTTCAAATTTTTATGGGCAAGTGGTTGTTTTTTTAAATTTCCTTCCTTACCTTCCAGCCTCCCTGGACTGCATAACTGTGGTCATTAGTGCTTGGGTTTTGCACTGAAGTTCCTTTGGAGTGTAATGAAAGGAAGTAAAGCTCATCTGTATGCAATGTCAGCTAGTGATGGAGGCCACTCTTCAGTGTTTAGAAATCTGAGCTTTTGTCTGCAGCACAATAACATGAAACTAACACAGTGTTTCTCATTAATCTTCGTTTAGGATGGTGAAAGATGTATAAGCCTTTTGAGATTTGGTATTTCAACTGTTTAAGGATATATGTCCCTCGTGTGTCTTTAAAATGCTTGTCAGGTTTAACCATTCAGTTCAGTAATATAAATACAAGAATTTTTGTGTGTGTATGCATACCATATGTTCTGGGCTTTCAGACACATCAGCCAGTTGCTAGAATTTATAAATGTTTGCGCTAAATTAGAAGCCATAGCTGAACTGAACCTCTTTCTTTTATCTTGGAAGTTATTTTAACCTGTGAGATTTCAAACTTCAGAAGAGAAGACGAGGAATATTTGAGAGATTTATTTTAGAACACTGTATCAAAATGAGCATTTTCTTTTCTTGTTTTCAGTTACTTGTGCTTTGAAAGCTCAAAATCCGGCTCATCAAAAAGAAATAAAGTTATAAAGCTGTCGGATATAACAGATATCCAGAAGGTATGTCTGGGCAGCAAATAGGGGAGAAGACTGGTTTTCTGTTCATCTACTCATGTTTTGCATTTGTGCCTTTGTTATTTTGAAAAAGCATGGCATTGATAATATGTATAAGTGAAATGTAATTCTGTGGTCATGAATGTTTCCCAGAACTGCTTTTTTGGACTCAGTACACTCAAACTTGCTATGAGCATTAAGACAAGCTAGTTTACTAAACCCTTACACTCCTGCTTTTTTTTTTTTTTTTTTTAATTAAAGTTATGTTGTTTATTAACTCCAGTGTTGACCAGATCTACCTAAGCCTTAAGAAGATTTATTGGTAGCAGGAACTGTGCATTACTAATTTCAGTCTGGGTGTGGATATTGATAGATGCATCATCTCAAAAGTAGGTGCCTCAGAGGGAGGCAGGATTGTTGTCAGTGGAGAAAGGTAGGTCATTAGAACAGCCAGCCAGTAACAGAGGCAAGACGTGGAAGATTGGAAGCATAGCAAGGGCAATGTCATCCTTCCTTTGGTTGAAGTTTATCAGCCTGTGGTTACTAAAGGCTTTATTGGTGCCTTGCATCCCTCTTTATGGCCTTCAACATCACTTCTTTTACTCTTTCTGAACTTGTCCTTATCTTGAACACAGACACCCCTGCTTTCTCCTGCATTCTGTACCGCAGATTAAATCATGTTGAGCAAAGAAACACCTCAGCCTGGTGTCTACTACTGCATAAGTATCTCCAGATTTTCAATTAATTCCTTCTATTTATGTGACATGTCTATAAAGCAGACAGCTTATGCTCAAATTGAACATTCCTACTGGAATTAATAATTCATATTAATGGATTTCAAACATCTTACTTCAAGTAATGCTGGTTTGTTGTTCAGTAGGTCTTTACTGCCATAAAGCTCCTTTTGCATCTGTGTAGTGTTTTTAATGAAGATGAGACAGGGATCATGCAGTCAAGCATAAAAATGTGCTGTGCCTGGTTTTATTTGGAGGTGGGAAACCCAGGTCTGACTTGGATGTCTCTTTCTCCCTGTGAATACTCCCAAGTTCAGCCTACTTATCTTTTTGGACTTTCTTTCTAAAAGAAAAAGCAAGCAAACTGTGCGTGGCACTGGGTGCTGTGGTTTAGTTCACATGGTGATGTTCGGTCAAAGGTGGGAGCTCTTTTTCAACCTTAATGGTTCTATGACTCTGTGATACCCTGTTTTCTATCTAATTTTGAAAAAGAAGTTTTTTCTGGTCTGCTTGCTGCTCCTCTGAAGAGTGGATGAGAGGAAGAGAGGATGCAGGGGAAGCGGTGGGTGACACACACAGGCCCATCTCCTGCACACAGAGCTGGGCTGGGCCCTGCCCGCCCCATCCGGCTGCCTGCGGTTCCCAGCACCATGGCTGGGTCAGCTCCTGTGTGCTGGAGTGGGACTGATGCTCACTTTGGGGCTGGGGCTGGTTCCAGCAGGTCGAGTGTTGCTGCAGCCCATGGGAGGAAGTGGAGAGAAGGATCCTGGCTGTCCAGGTGAGGCTGTAGCCACCGAGTCCAGGATCTGAGAATGGCAGCTGGTTTCATCCTGGTTTTAGTAGAGATCTCTTAGTTGTGTCTGGCAGGACATGCCAGTGATGAATTGTGTAACCTCTGCAGCACCTCTTGCAGTTGTTCAGTACAGAAAATATCTTACGTCTTTGTGTTTTTTTTTAGTATAAAGTGCTCTCTGTTCTCCCGGGATCAGGAATGGGTATTGCTGTATCGACACCATCTACACAGAAAGTAAGTAGCTGGTGGCATCTGTGTTGCTGTGTTGGACTTCTTACCCTTCTTTTCCTCCTCTGGTTAGCAGTGGCATAAAGACTTTTTTGTCTCCTTATGCCAGTGGTTGGCTTTTTCTCTTTTTTTTTTAAAAAATTCACTTCTCTATTATTCAGTATGTTTGTCTTCAGAATTTTAATGAATTCAATATTCACTTGTTCTACTACATTTGGAGTGTTTTACTCCAACACTTCAGAAAGATCTTCCCCAGCATCCTCCATCAGGAGCATGGGGGCTGCTCTGCTGTGCAGTCTGAAGCAAAAAGCTGTTGGCTTGAGAGTATCCATTGGGGAGGAGGCTTTGAGGTGGGAGGGCCTGACCCTCAGATGAAGTTTTTAAGGAAGTGAAAAACACTAGAAACTATGCCACATAGTCAAGGCGTTAGTAGAGAAAAGGATTATCTTGTCTTTATCAATGCATTTCTAGTGCAATTAAATTGTTCCTATTGACTTGACAAAAATATACCTAGAGGAAATTCTTTTCTTTGTGTATTGACATGATGTGGTTTTTTTCTATCATTTAGCCTTTGGTGTTTGGTGCCATGGTACACAGAGATGAAGCTTTTGAGACAATTTTCAACCAATACGTGAAAATAACATCTGCACCATCCAGCAGTGAAAGCTAGTGTCTTATCTTGGAAGAGCTGAAGGAAACTTTCTTACTGTATGACTTGGTAGTGGAAAAAATGAACATCCTCATCTATTTTGCAATAATTTTTCTTGTCTGGTGGTTTATATTCTATCTGTTACATAAACCAAGTGTATTTTATATATGCCTTCATGTTTGTTTTTAAGGTTTTTGTAAAAAAAAGACAAAAAAAACCAAATGAAACAAAACAGTGGAAGTGCTATCATCACTATTAGCCTTGCACATTAAGCACTTTTAATGTTTATTTGCTGACATTAAAAACTGGGAAGATGCTTGGAGACCCGACTGTATAACAGATTGATCCCTTTATCTCCACTGATGTCACTAGGGATACATTTGTCCCTTTATCTTAGTTGTTTTTCCCCGAGATGTGAGAATGATGACAGCAGCAGCCTGAAGTCTCCTTCTTCAGCCTGGAGTTTTTAATTGGGTCCTTTATTAAAACCGATAGCAACACCAAGGAAGTATTAGCATCTTAGTATTTCCATATTTACAACTGCATTTAAAATAACTACTTCTTGCTGATTTTTGCATTGCGGAAGGATGTTTTACTGTTTTGGTTAACTTCAATTTTTCCTGCATAGAGATGTTTTAAATTACTTGTACAGTGAATTGGAGGAGAAAGTTTGTAACTGTATTTTCCTTTCCTCATTAACCAAAGTAAGAGGAAGGAAGGCAGGCAGATACTTTTTATAAAAGAGGGCACCAAAATGTTGTTCCTAAAATGTTAGGCATCATATAATTATATTTCTATAGGTACTTGTCCTAGAAGGGCTCAGCTGTTGTACATGTTGCATGTACAAGGCGTTTGTATGTTAATGCATTAAAGATTTGAAGGCTTTTTGTTTTGAGGGAGGTGAGAGTAATTAAACTCAACTCAGATGTGACCTTTAAATTTGGCTCTTCTCTTGAGTTACCTTGTAATAAAAAAACCTGCTATAATATAGCAACTGAAAGCACTAATTCCTCTCAAAGCATAATTTGAGGACCATTGGTGTGCTTCTGTCTTCCCCCTTGCAGAATTAAACTTTTGTAACAATTAAACCCAACTGCCAGGTAAAACAGGAAGGCTGCACTCCTCTAAACTCTCTCAGGCCTGTCTAGCAGCAAAGCACATACTGACCTTTGTCTTTAATATTAGAAAGCTTTTATACTCTATATAAAGCACCCATCTGAGAGGTTTAGAATTTTACTTGCATTTTTGTGAAAGCACAGTAGGAGTTATGCCAAGCCTTCCAGAGTGTCTTTTCCTTTGCTGTGTCTTTTAGAGTTGAGTAGTAAGACGCTGTATGAATGGCCCTAAAAAAAAGCAATGGAGATGCAAATTCTTATGTAAAAATGGGACGTAATTTCATGGATTTTTTTTCCTCTGTTTTTTTTTAAATGGTAATTTCCTTTCTTTATAGGGAAAGGGGTAAAATGAAGGAGGGAGAGGGGTAGCAAACACCAAAGGGTGTTTAACTCTTAGCACAGATTTAAATTAAAGTGTGTCAATAAATGCAGGAGTAATGAAGAAGGTGGCAGTCAGACTGTACAAACCTTATTTTAGTCTGGCCATGAAGAGGTGGGATATGAGAACTTTATATAAATTTGATATGAAGAAGTACTGGTGAATACCTTAACTTGGTTGAGTATTGTAAAGTGAAACACTGATGAGAGTGTGCCCTGGGTGGAAATGTAAACAAGAACAGGGGAGAAACCACTGTAATGGCTAAAATGCAATTTCAAGTTCTCGCTTCAGAGTAGCTCTTGAACATGTCTGTGCATGACCTGAAAAATGGGTACATTTCTAACACCACCTTTGGTATGCTGTAACTCAGGGCCTGGAAACTTCAAATATAGGTGAAGCTGGTGGTAAATCGATTTTGCCACCATTTAAAGTGAATGTAGCTTGACAGTGTATGGTTTCATAACTTTACACATTCAGGTTATATGTTTAAGTAAAAATTCTTGATCTTAAATCTTTCTCATCAAAACTACTTTAAAATCAGTTAATTTCTTTTTTGTAACTGCTACATATTATAATTTGGCTTTCCTTTCTAGAATCTTCCTTGAATAGTAAGTGTGGCTAACAAATAGGCATTAAAATGGCTTAATGTTACATAAATCTTGATCAGATTCATTCATTTTGTCTTAAGAAAAAGGTCCCTTGGGTGTGTTTTAAGGTTATCCTTTTTTTTTTGAAGAAACAGAAAACTATATTTTTTACAGAGAGCATGCTCTTTTTCTTATTTTTGTATCATTTTTCAAGTGTAATTTATACCTTCACTCTGATCATAACAGCAGTTTCAGTAGGGAATCAGTTGACTTGCACTTATTACCTCCTCCCCCTCCCACCCTTCACTGGTTGACCCTCGTGTACAGGGTTGTCCTAGATTCTGGTTCCTGGAGGAGCTATAGGATCTATACTGATGGTGCCAGGACAATTAACCATACCTAGGCTTCGGAGAGGGAGAAAAGATGTCTTTATCCTTTTCCCAGACTGAAATGCCTCATGTGTACAATACGTTCTTAAAATTTATTTTCTGAGCAAAGAAATGAGAAACGTCTTATAAAATCTAATGTGCTGATGTTTGAAATGAATCCACACTTTAACAGTGTGAACTTAAAAGTTAGTGATGCTTAAAGCAGTAAACCTAGTGCAAACTGCAATGCAACATTGGTTCTGGTACAGAGAAAACAGACTGGATTTATTTTGGTTTTTTTAATACAGTTGTAATATAATTGACAGACATCTGCGTACATATTTTGCAAATTTCACTTTACATTGGGTTATCCGGTTTCCCTGCTGCACAACTGCTCGCGTGGTGTCCGTGACTTTTGAGACTGAAGGTAACTTTCGTGTGTTTACTCACACTTTTCTCCTGCTGCACCCTCCCAGGTCTGGAGGGCAGGAGGGGATGGGCAATGAGTAAATACATACTTGACTTGTGTAATTACACTGAAGCTCTCACCTTAAATTCCAATCTTCCTAGTTAGTTTTGCAGTACAGCCTGGTGCACTTCAGAAACAGGCTGGGTCGGAACACTTAATGTAAAGTGCTTCTAAATAGCCGAAAGTGATGTTTTTGTCATTCTGTCTGTCTGATTGCTGTTTATATTTGCAATTCTGTTCATGTCTGTGGATGTCTGGATCATTCACGCATAATTGGATTTAACTTCTTTAGAAGTTTGTTGGTTAGTTGGAGTCCCTTTTAAAGACGATAAAAAAAGGGAGATGAAAACTGACTAATTCTTTATCAGTGACCATTTAAATTCAAAAGGCAAAACAAGCTGAAATATGAAATCATGCCTTTCTGTGCACTGTAGCTTTTGTTAGGCAAGATTGAATGAAACAAGCTATTTATTAGTAGCAACATCACACAGGATGCCAGCAGCAAAACTCTACCCTCGTTCTGCAGACAAGAGAAAAGGGATTTTACCCAACTGTGAAGATATGAAAGGATGTACCTGTTTTTTGGCTACTTAAACCTGTTTGAAAACATTGGTAGTTTTTATTGAACTCTGTACATTTTGGCAGATGTTTAATTTCTACTAATCATTGAAATATAATGGATGTTAAAATTTTTATGTCTGAAGTTTGAGTCTATATTTTGAAATTGTAAATAATTCATTATCAGTGTAACTTTTGTTTGACAAAAGACTTATACTGTATGAATAATTGAAATAATGCAATTATTTGCCCTGTACATTTTTTAAGAAAATCTTGTTTGTTTAAAAAGTCTTGTATAAATTATAATTTTTATTTAAATAAACCAAAAAATGCTTTGTGCTAATGCTTCTTGCATACTTTAATTACTTACCTATCAAAACTACACCTGATTTCTTGGAATGAAGTGAGTTAGTACATTTTGGCAGATTCATAGCCACAGGTCCGTCGCTGGGGGGAGGCAGGTGGGTCTCATTGCTTTTGAAGCCCAAGGAACTTGAATATATTTTAAATAATTCCATTACTTTATTGTGGTGTATGTACGTTTTTGGTTAGGTCTCTTCTGTGATTACATCAGTCACTTTGTAGTACACAGTTAATTTAAGGAAGGAAGAAGCAGGCAGTGATTTCTAAGGTGCCACTGCTGGAGGGTGTGGGCAACACAAGACTTTCAGGCATACAAGCTCCTGTGAGCCAGAGCTCCACCCTACTGTGCTGCAGGTGGGCATTGGAGGTAGGGATAAGCCCTTTTCCATCCCCAGGGTGTGTGGGTGGAGCAGCATTCCATAACCAGGAATGGCTGTTCTGCAGCCTCTGTGTCACCTCAGCTCTCTGGTCACACCAGCCCTCCCTGCAGTGCTGTGCCTGTGTGTAACCTGTACCCTGCTGCGGAGGAATGGCCACGCTCCCTCATCCCGCTGTGTTCCAGGGAAGCTGTCCCGCTGTCCTGCGCTCGCGTTCGCAGCATTCTCAGGCCTTTGTGTGCCCTTAGGAATGTCATCCCAGGAGTGAGCTGCCTGGTCATCTAATCCAGGCCCATTTGTTTGTCTCTACAATGCTCCTTTCTGTATTTGACTTGGCTGAAATAGGTCAGTCTGGAACGGATCCTCCACATGGGAATGTGTGCTGCTCTCCTTATTTCAATACTTCGTTTTCTCATGGTGGCAGCAATGCAGCTGGTGATATTACGGTGTTTTACACTGGTATTCTCTGTGTTCTGACAATACTTAACTTGTTCAGAGAAAACTTCCCTCTTGTACTGCTTAAATGCGTTTATTGTTTAATATTTGTATAAGATGAGTTGCACCTGCAGCAGTACTCACAGAGGCTGGGTTCAATCCCAACTGCTTGAAGCTTTGTGGATGGGAAATGTGGGGCCTGGAAGTCTGGTTTTGGCTGTAGACTCCATGGTGTGTGTGTGGGGACACCATCTTCCTGAAAACAGTGCTTGCTGTCTCAAGGTCACTTCAGCAGCCCGTGAAAAGCATAGAATTGAGTTGAAAAAGCTGTTCACCTGCTCTCCCTGTAACTCCTACTGCATAAAGGAAGCTTTCCAGGCAGTTTGCAGTGTCACCCATACACGCTGGCTAAGTGCACGTGAGCAAGGCAGCCTTGTGCAGTCCTGGATTAAGGTAAAGGGCAGATACAGCATTCACCTTGGAAAAGCTGAGGGGCTTTTTGCTGTTAGTTTTAAGTAATTTTCGAGTTACGTCCAAGTTCTTCTATTGAATCCCTGGATTCACTAAATTGCTCTCCTTAGGTTATTTTGTACATTAGTTATTGGCTCATCTTAGACTTTTGAATATTTTTATTTCAAAGGTAAGTAAGAAATACTAAAGATGTGCGAAGTTAATTTACTGTCTTAGAGAGGTTGGGATATTGCAAAGGGATCGGTCCCTTGCAGCAACAGTGTCCTCACGGGGCTGTGGATGCTCTAGAAGTTAGGTGGGCGTAATGCAGTCCCTGAAGGATGTAGTTGTGAACATGTCTTTAATACTAGATTTAGCCTGAACTGATGTCATACTTGGTTAGGTTGGATTTGACTGGGAAGCAGAGAGAGATGAGGGGAAGATAAATACCTTTCTCTATGTTTAAATAGCTGGCACTTTTCTCAGCTTCACAACCTAGCTGAAATGTGCATTAGGCAAAATTTCTGCTTTTGCATTCTCTACTGAAGTTCCTTCCATCTTTGCCAATTTCTGTGAAATATAGTTGCATATGGATAATGATCTCCTTCAGCTTTCCTTTTTCACTATGCTTCTCTTATTAAATACCAAATTTGTGTATTCTATAGCTTCTGTCTTATGCTTCACTCTCCATTATGGTATGTTTTGCTTTTTTTTCTTTGATTTTCCTCATGTACATATACAAACCTTCCCAAGAAACCAAACTCAAACCTTGGCCCATTTGACTAATTTCATCCCTTTTCTTATCCCGTGCCCTTTATTTCATATCAGGGTGGTCTCATGTGAATGGATGTACTAGCATATGCATGCCTAGAGCAGAAATTTCTCTCCATCCTTACTTTGTTTAGTAATTTGATGCTGGCTTTAACCTTACAGAATAGCTGGAAGTTCAAGATTAATTATGTCCAAAGAGAAGTTGCTCTTTTTTTTCCTCCTTTGCTGTCTCTGACAGTTTTGAATTGAGAACTTTTCCACTGGTTCCCCTTACCTGGGTTTTTCTCCTTCAGCACTGTTCCATTTTCTTCCTCTCACAAAAATAACCCTGTAATTTCAGTCCTGATTATTTAGAGATACTGACTGACCATGTCCTGATGAACATGTCACAAGTTCACTGAAGCTGCCTTCACCTGTTATATCTTCCATTTTGTATAAATTGGAGCTAAATTGCTGTATCTGCTGGTTTGGATTACTCAGTGGCTTCCATTTTCTCAAGCTAATTTGTCATGTCTCTGCTCCTGATCATCTGCATGACTGGGGAAGAAGATGCTTCTTGAACCTGTTGAGTGAACTCTTTAAAGTGAACAATCTCTTCTTGACAAAGCCAGTTTTACTGGTGCAAGCCTTTGTCGAGCAAAATATGTACCTGAAGAGGAGCAAATGTAGATGCAGATGATTTTGCCTGCTGCAAAATGGTGTTTGGGAAGGCATATTTGAGCCTAAGCTGCTATTTGCTCAGACATCTCCATGCCAGTCTCTTGAGCACAGGGCGTGAGGTTTTAACCTCTCATGGCTAAGTCAGTAAGAACTTCTGAAAATCCTCTCCCTAGGTTTTTTATGTCAGATAAGTATTTGGGAAGGACTCCTAGTATAAAGTCTGTAGACAAAGCAACTATATTCCGTGTTGGTTTTGCTTTGTGAAAAAATGTGTCCCCTAACCAGAAATGGCATTGGCCAGTTACAAATACTAACCAGCCACACGATAGGAATAAGAGTCATGAACTGATTCTAAACCTAACAATCCTTAAAAATGTCATGCAAGTTATGTATTTGTAGAAATGGGATTTGTACAAGTATTTGGGGCCAAAAGAAGCCCTTTGCCAAAAAACCCCAAAAAAGTTAAGAAAATAGATTGAATCTTCTAGATGCTATTTGGGAAAAAACTGGATGGGTCCTGGAGTGCGAGCTAAACTCCATTAGACGTTTCTTGTGAAGTGTATATATATATAGATAATATGTATATACACACGTTTCTTTACTCTCATAATACAAGGCTTTCCTGTGTTGCAGGTGTTTTTTTCTTGCAATACTCTATGTTTTGGATGCTTGCAGGAAGTGTGTGATTGGTGTTGGTTGGTGGACAGGCTCTAGGAAGTTTCCAAAGCTACACAGGATGTCATCATTACTCTCAGTACTCGCCTGGCAGGGGAGATGCCTTGGAAAGCCATCTTCCTGCTCATAGAAGGAGCTTCACGTTGCTCTCATGGTGTGTTGACCCTTCTTCCCAAAATAAGCAGCCCTGATGGCACAGCTCATGGAGTGGTGGCAGCTGTGTCTGTTCTCAAATCCTGCAAGATGAGTGGTTCTGGGCACTTTCCAAGGAAAGCAAAGCACAGCTAAGCCTTGAACTTTACCTATGTGGTGCAGGGCTGAAATGGTGAAGGGAAGACAGATGGGGTATGAGGGAGAGGCACTTTTGAGTCCAAGACTGGACTTATGATGACTGTGGGTGCTCCTCACACCATCTGTGGCTGAGCAGGGTTTAGGAGGGCTTTTGGAAAAATGGGAGATGCTGTCTTCAAAGCTGTATAAATATGTTGAGACTCTTTGTTTAAATATGCCAGAAAGTGTATAAAGAATGTCTGTATGAAAAATGTAGGTTTATTGTATTTCCCTAATACAGCCATTTTCAAATATTACCACTATGGTCATCGTGCAAGGTCACTGTGTGGCAAATACCAGTTGTATCTGTTGACTTCTGGGGAAAATAAATACAAAAGAAAATCATCTACAACCTCAGCAAACATCTTGAACATGCTTCTCTACTAACTCATGCTTAAGATTTATTTCTACTGTTTGAGTAATTTTACTGTTTTATATTCCTGACAAGGTGGATGGCTTAGTGAAGACTTATTGTGCATCTCCTGACTTGGAGATGACAGGAGCCTGTTAACACCTGCTTCAACAGGTGTGCCAAGCTCCAGGTCCAACTGGGTAAACACCTTCTTGAAAAAGCTGAGCTCTGGCCTCTGCTCAAGCAAACATCTTAAGGTGACTTGGTTTCATGCCAAACTAAGAGCTCCCTACCTCCTGCTTATGTTATGCCAATGCTAGTGCTCACCAGACCTTCCTAAAATGACAGGAGCCTGGCAGAGGATGCGAGAGCAGTGAGAAGAGCAGTGCATTATCCACCTTTCCAGAAAGCACAGGAAGCTGTTACAGGCTGGCTTGGCTGCCCCTGTATCTGCAGCCCAGGTATGGTTTTGGTCACCATGAGGAATCTGACATACAGTTGCCTCTGTGTTCTCCTTTTCAGGTTTGCAATGTCCATCAGATTTCAGAGGTACTTTTGAATATAACTTGAATAAACGTTAAAGGCTGATCCTGAGCATATAATATTAAAGAATAATGCAAAGAAACTGAGCTAAAATGTCCATGTGTGCAAGTTAACTCTGCACAAAACCTGATTGTGCAAATATTTAAAGAGTTGGAATGCTGTTGTTAGAGATATGTTTAATCTGCTAAATCTACTTCCTTCCTTGACTTGTGCCCAGCTCCTTCCCTGAAATTTCAACCAGAGCTGGTGAAAAAAAAGGTGAGGGAGTAGCCATTGCTCATCACATTTTTGGGGCCACTGCAAGCAGAGCAGGGATGGTTAGAGAGAAGGCAGGAAGGACAGCCAGGAGAGGTCGCAGGCTTTTTGTTTGAGCATGATGTCTCAGGGCTCTGCTGGGGTAGACTCATCCCTCTTGAAAGCGGGAGCAAAGTGGGGATGGCTGTTTCAGAGCCTCCATGCAGAAGAAGTAGAAGGCATGTTATCTGATGTGTGGCATGTTTTCATCCTAAAAATCATTAATAAGGATCTTGGACGATGTTAAATTTAAATTAAAAGGCTTTAATTTAATTTGCATTTTTAGCCCATGTTACTCTTCAGTTTTACCTTCTTTCTGCATGTGTGGATGTGTAGCTGTGTGCACTGACAAAATGGGCCAAGACCTTACCTCTCCGTGCACAGCAGATACGTTCATATGAAGGTTGGATCTCCTCTTCCAGGCCCTTAGCCCTGCCCTGCCATGGTGCTCCTGCAGCTTTCCCACTTCAGCTTCCAAAGCTGCCTCTAGCAACATCATGCTCCTGCAGGGGCCAAGGGCCACTGTGTGGCTTGGTATGTGGTGGCACTGCTGAGGTGGTAAAAATGCAGGTAGATACAGGATTGGGTTGTTAAGCCATGTGAAAAAAGTGCTGGTGTCCTGTATCTTTGCAAAAAGTCTCATCCTTGTAAGATGTGCTGTGGGTTGTAGCAGCAGCAGCAGCTGCTGGGAGAAAGCTCAGGGTTCTCAGATCCCTGTCAACAAATGCCCGAGTGTAAACTTTTTGCAGGAATACACAGTTTCTAACACTTGCTATTTTTAAAACCAAGATAGGACTAACTCGCATTAGATGGGGGATGTCCTGCTCCTGTTACAACCCATGTCCTTAGCCTGCAAAGAGCACTGTCTTGCACTTTAACACCCCAGATCTGTGTCCTTGCTCTAGTGCCAGAGATCCCAGAATTTGCTGTATTTACCTCTGTCTTTATGGTTTTGTTCCCTTGCTTCTTGAGAGCATGAGCTGTCTGAGTCGTGGAGCCCACCAGCACCAGACCAGGGTGGGGAATGTTGGGTGGGCTTCTTTCTCAGTGCTGCTGATGTTGAGGAGCTCCTGTGACAGCTCTGGGAACCTGATCTGTGAGCTCCACATGGAAACACATCACACTAAGTCCTTTGTAGGCTATTTATGTTATTCTGTGGCTGAGATACTTTATAACTTATATATAAGAATATATAACTATAAATATATAAAATATATAAAATATGATATATATATATAATATATAACTGTATTGTAATCCTCCTTGCTGCTAACATTTTTGGTGGAGAATATATTATCAAAATATAGGTGCCAGGTTTCAGTTACTTCTAAGTCTTTGTTCTTGATTTTAGGAATTAGGGGGTTGGATTTCTTTGTTACTATCAAGAAAGCCCAATGAGAGACATTTTCCCCCTGCTTTCAGCAGTGTTATTTTGGCGATCGCATCAGGTTTCTCAAGGGTGAGTGAAAGAAGACCTGAGCGCCTGGCAGGAGAAGACTCTCACTGTGATAGGGGTGAAGGTGGTGACAGGCTTGCTCAGACTTCTGATTTCTGACAAAGCTGTATCTCCAAGAGGTATTAAATCCCAAATATAGGTGCTTTAAAGTGCTTATGGTGGGCACTCAGCCCTGCAGTTGTCCAGCTGGACAGAGCTGCTTAAATCTTTTGGCCTGAAGGACCCTCACAGTGACCACAAGCTTGATGGCCCCTCCAAGCTGTCTGTGCTGCTCTGCTGGCCTCAGCAGCTGGTTAGAAGTGCTCTGAGCTCCCGGCTCGCACCCAGCTGCAGGGGGAGGTGGAACAGAGCAGCTCCCATAGCCCTGCACAGCGAGCAATTGGAGCGAGGCACTGTCCCACTGCAGCTCCCAGCTGGGTACAAGTTATTGCTTTGTTCTCTTGGCCGGGGGTCATCACACCCCATGCTTGAGCCTGTTCCAGCTGGGAGAAGTGACAGAAATGCCTGAGCTTTGTTCCTCTGGCAGGGGACACGTTGGGCTGGTGCCATTCCCAAGGCACTGATGGGTGGGCAGAGGTGGAAAGGGGTCCTGCTATCCTCTCTGGCATCTACAGCCAGAAAGATTCAGGCAAAGCCTGAGCTTTTCTCTTAGCAAAACAGAGTTCCTCTTTGGGCTGTTACCCTCATTCCCGCCCATCGTTCCACAATTTATGGTGTCCATTATGTTTTAACCAGCCAGCTCCCTGTGGGAAGCACTGTATGGCTTGCACTGTGCCTTGTGTCAAGATCATGAGAGCAGCCACAGTGAAGAGAGAGGGACACCATTACGAGGAGGGTCTCACCTATCCCGTGTCTTTCATCCTCTCCTATTAGGTTAACTTTCTGTCTGGTTTCATACTGGTTTGCATAGTTCCTGAAGTGCAGGAACTACCCAGACCCTCCTTTTGGAGCCTAAGCCTGCAGATCAGAAATATGCCTATCAGAGTGAGGGGAACTGTGTCGTGCCAAGCCAGCCTGGGCTCAGGGGACCCTTGGTCTCCATTTCCTCTTGCTATTGATGTGGTTGAGGTAATCTAAATGCCCTTTCACTTTGTTAGATTTTTGCTGAAATACAGCTGCTGAGTGAGGCTTCTAACCAATTTAAAGGGAAGCCCCTGTGGGAAATGAAGTGCATTTATCAGATGTTGGTTTTGATGCTCTCTTTAGGAAAAGCAACATTGTGGTCTAATTTTATATGTTTTTAATAAGCAGAGGCAGTGTTGTCTGCTGTGGTGGGTAACATGCAGGAGCCTGCTGAGCTGTGGGGGTGATGTGCTCTGTGCACAGGATGGGGGAAGAGCTGCTCATCCTCACAGGGTACAAGGATTGCTGCACTGTGCTGAAGCTGGAAGTCTCCAGCACCCAGAATATTGCTCACCTGGGCACCTCTGAGACCTCTGGGGTGGGTTTTTTAACAATGTGTTTTCCTGTGAGCTCTCTCTTGGTGGATCCTGCTGCATTCAGCTCATAGTTGAAGACAACCTGCGTCCTCCCTGAGCCCTGGGCTGGTTCCATTTGCTAGTATTTAATAATGAAGGGAAGGAACTTGGAGTAAGTGTGCTGCTTTAGATCTCATTGGCAGTTTCTATTTGCTCATCAGCAATGAGGTGAAAATAGCATCTGGCTACGGATCAGTGTGCAGGTCTTGGAAAAGGTCCCCACGCCTAGTGATTGCAGTGGCATTGAGATGCAAGTTTTTGGCATGCTTATAAAGTCCTTTATAAGAAGAAAGCTCTGTTTGCACATTCCAAGAAGAAAAGCAATGTTGTTAATCCAAGTACTCTGTAATACTGGAATGCTTTTGTACCAAGGTGGAGGCTAAAGGCTGAAGTAAAACTACCATCTCACACAGCAGTCTGGCAGCTATAGGCAAGGGAGGGTTGGAGAGGCCTCAGCTCCAGCAGGATGTGTGCTGGTGCCTTAGGCTCCAACAAGGAAAACACATGGAAAATAGCTTGGAGAAAGTCTTTGCCTTCAAGAGTGCAATGTCTGTTGTCTTTAATAGGTACCTTGATCAGCCCAGGGGCTGGCCAGCGTGGCTGGGGGTAGCTGCCTACTGCTTCTCCAGCCACCCTCCACCCACAGCTCCATCCTGGGCTCTGAACCCCACAGGGTGCCCTTGCCTTGTGCTCTGGCAGTCAGGACATGTTTCCTGAGCTGTGTGGCACTGTGGCATGCCAAGGAGCAGCAGAAAATGCTCAACACTGCCTTTATAGGGCTGGAAGGAGCTGTGCACTGCGAAACCCTGTCCTCTAGTGCTGCTAAATGAGACCTGCATGTAGGCAGGTGTCTTGCCTGTACCTGCTGTCTATATTGCTTATTTATTGATGTCAGGTATTTTGGGGAGGAAGAGAAAAATAAGGGAAGTAAGGGTAAATATCTGACCAGGGAGAAACTGGCCTCTGGCTTCCCTCCTGCCTCCCAGTCCCACTGCTGTGCACTGGTGAAGGGTTCATGGCACATCCCAGCATTCCAGCCTCAGTTGCAGGTGGCTTGGTTTTCACAGAAGGGGTTTTTGTCCAGAGAGTATGTCAGCCATATATGTAGATCTGATTCAATATTAAAAAAAATAAAGTAACAGTTCTGTAATATCTCTGACTCAATTTGCTTTTTCCTGAGACCCATCAAATCTTCCAGAAAACAGGCAAATATAGGAAAGAGACAACAGACAATGTTGTTATTGATCTAAACATTTTTAGCCTGGTGGTAGCAAACATTTAAAAAAAAAATTGTGTCTCTTCTTTAATATAATTAGCTATGGCTGTCAGTACCTAAGGAACAACTAAAATAACCATGGTAGACTGTGCTGTATACTGTGACAAGTAATTTTAAGGGTCTTTGAATGCTTAGCAACGGAAGGAGGAGGTAGAAACAGGAAAGGTTATTATTAAAAAAGTCCCTGAACACTGAGGCACAGCAAGACTCTGTGGTCTTCTTGCAGACCTCAGTTATTTGCTTTCCCAGGTACTCTCTTTTTGCAACTGGAATATATTTTTTACCCCAACACATACTTAAATCCTTCCTGATGGACTAATTCCTACTTGCTTCTCTATTCATGGCCCCTAAACTTTGCATCAATAAATAAGAAGTGTAGATTTGAGGATATTCAGTGCTATTATCAGAATGTGCATATTTTCTTCCTGGTTGTTTCAGGGGTGTTATCTGGTTCAAAGTCAGAAAAAAATCCAGATTTCATTGAAAAGATGTAAAAAACCACATTCCCTTTTAAGACATCGAATTCTCTTGATAGTAGTCCCCCTGACTGCTGCTTTGTTGCTGTGGTGATTACTAGTCCATTTAAGCCACTTTAAAATGGTAATGATGAGCAAGAAAACCAAATTCATAACAATGTTATTAGCACAGACATTTTCATGTGTTCCATGAGATTAGGAAATGACCAAGGTCTGGGGAATAGTAGCCTGATTTATTTTCAATTTTTATGGGCTGCTAATGATTTAATGGCAAACAGATCTGATGCAAGCTGCTATCAAAGACATCAGCTCAGAGCTCTGAGAGGATAAAGCTATGGGGCCTTTGTGATCCACTGTGGTAGAATAAGCCAGCCTGAACGAATTAAAATACCTTCAGGGACATCCTCCACCACTGGTGCAACATCAGACTTATGCTCTGTGAGGAATCTGGTCCTGCTGCGGCCATACCAGGGAAGGGAAACCCAGTGTTAATGCAGTTCCCAAACTTTTTGGGCCCTCAAGTCCTCAGAGCCAGAGAGATGAGTGGTGGGATTCCATGAGCCACCACCTTCAGCACTTCAGCTGAAGAACCGCAGCGGTGATGCTCTGCTTGTGGGCCAGTAGCTTTGAGCTGGAGGTTAACTGGGGGATCTGCAGAGGGCTGAGGGAGACCTCAGCTGCTGCAAGTGCTCTGAAGGTAACAGACAGGGAGGAAACCCCAGCACTCACCACAGGACACCTCTCTGCCTGTCAGGACACATGTTTTAGCTAGAGGACTTTAAATGAATGGAAGGCATCACACGTGCTGGTGTGTGAAGTGCCTGGCGAGCTTCACTGGCCGGGGGCTACGGAGCGGGCACGGATAATGGTCCACAGTGCAGGGGCTGGGGCAAGAAGCAGGAAAGGAACCTTCAAGCAGCACTGATGAGGGAAGCTGAGGCTGTCCAGGCACACCTGCACTTCTTTTAGTCTTTTGAAAACTGTTTCAAAATATGATCATGTATTTAACCCTTTAGTGAACAAAGTAAATATGTTTCTTATCCGTAAGTATCATTGTACAGGGCAGTTTTGGTTATTGGTGCCAGCAGGAGTTAAGAAGCATTAAGAAGGATGCTCCCACCCAGCTGACAGGCCTTGTACGAGGACAAAGGACACTGGATGCCGTACCAGAGAGGCACAGCTGACACAGGCAAAGGACAGCCATCACCCCTTGGCCAGTGGCAAGGTCTGATCCAGGGATGGGGGCACCCTGCAGTGCCACCCTCCTGCAAATTGGGTCCCTTAAATATTTGTCCTCACTAAGGTTATACATCAAGGGTATGGCTCCAAAATCTCTTGTTTAATGAAATATGCATTGCATAAAAGATAGTTTAGTGACCGAAAATGTGGAAAATATTGACCAGCTGGAGGGAGGAGGAGAAAGCCTCAGGTAAAATAATAAAATAGGTGAAGTGGCAGACTCTATGCTGCTGGTGTCGCTGATGCTGCTTTGGTTTAAGACTTGTATAAGGCAAGAGGAGTCTGAAGTCCTAGATATGACACACAGGAGTTATCAAAGTAAAGTTACTGTGACTATTTTTATAAGGCTCCTGGAAAATTAAAAGCCTCTCTTTTCCCTGTTAAGAAAAAAAGTTTGAGCTGAAATACAAAAATATCACCTGCTGTTCAAGGCCAAATTCTTTTTCACTTCTGAAAATGTGGAACTTGTTGTATCCTGAGTCACCAACAAGTGAGGAAACTCTCATTTCAGAGGCAAGAGGCTGGTGCTTATAGCAGCCTTTCCATGGCAGGAGGCACAACATGCACAACTGGAAATACACTTGTCTCAGCACCTGGCTTTAGAGTCTGTCTGCCACTGGTTCCAGCTACAATAAATTGTAAAAAAAGAAAAAAAATTAAATTTAGAAAAAGCGAGGTATTGATTTTATGATATTTTTGCCTGACCTTCTTCCCTTTACCTAGGGGTAAATGTGTTAGTTGTTGATGCACATACAGTGCTGACAGCCTGTGTCAGCATGTGATGTGTAGTGACAAGTCCCACTCCAGAAAACAGGCTCTGAAAAGCTGGGAGTTGGGCAGCACATTCCTGAAAAACCCTCAGGTGTCATCATGGCCCAGCAGTGCCTTGCTACTGCAACACTTGCTCCTTGGTCCACCTACTGTAGGAGAGATGCTTGAAGTAAACCCAAAATTTTAGTAAATCCAAAATTGAGACAGCCATGCTTTCCTTATTTTGTCTCAGAATATATATATATAAACACACATATATTTATATATAATACCTGGTTTGACTGGTTTGAAGAAGGTAAGCCAAGATACACTAAAAATGCTGAACCTAATAAATCCTTTTAATGTAATACCAGTATCTGCCTACCCCAGCAGGCTGCTGATGACCCTGATGAACCAGAAACATCAGTGTTTTGGCTCCCACTTGTCAGTGTCATGGAGATGCCCATTGCTGTGGCGTGCACCACAGAGGATCTGGAGCTGCCATTTGGAAATTGCCATAACCAGGGCCATGGTGGAGGCTCATGTGGAGGGGGTATATATGGATGAGAAGTTTGCTTTGTAGACAACAAGAGATACTAAAATTACTGAACCTTTTGGTGCCTTCACTGGCAAAGACGAACTCACTGAGTAATCCCTCTTAGAAAACTGGAAGAAATGCAGGATCTTTCACGTGTTTTGCTTCATGAAAAACTGTGATGCAAGAACTTTATTTTAATTCAAAGCCTGTACAATGTGACATTTTCCTTTATTTCCTCCATCCATATGTGGCTTCTATGTGAATAGAAATGCAAGAAAAACAACATCAAAATTAAAAAGAAAACCATAATATTTTTGTCCTGCAGAAATTTCATCAAACAATTCGTCACAGAAGGGACTGAGCGAAGGCAGACTCAGCTTGTCATTTTGGATGCAGGCAAATGGAAAGGTAAATGAAAGGCAAAAAATGAAGGTGTTGGGTCACTATCTCTAATAACACATCTAATTCTGTTGTTATTCCATCTCCAGGTTGATCTGGGGAATTTGTTGAACTGTGAATTTCTGTACACATATAAGGTTCATGCTTCAGTGCACAGTGCTGATTGCTCATCAGAGGCCTGTGAGCAAAGGCAGCTACTGCAGAAATTCAGTTCTCCTTCTGTAATGAGCTTGTCCAAAAGAAAGAAGAAAAATGATTAAAGTCAGTTGTAAATTGTGTGTGGTTTGTTTTCCATTATGATCTTTCTTTGCAAACTTCTTAGGTTTCTTCTATACTTCTATACTTCTATACTTCTTAGTATAAATGACTATATATATATATGTTTTTCTTCATTTGAACATTACACCAGATGAATTCTCTTTTGTCAGAGTCACAGAGCAATGAAGACAAAAACCCACTGAGTGGTTATTTATTTCCTATGATGTTTCAATGAGGAAAGACTTCCTGTGACCAAATTAACCAGCTTCCCTCTCTGTTTATTTGACTAACAGATGAACAAGACTGAAAGGATTTGCTATTGCATCTTCTCCCTAGTAATGCATCAGTGTGGAATGAATTTCATGGCAAGCCAGAATGCAGCAGGAAGGAGCTCTGTGCTTGCAGGAGGTCTCTGGATGCAGCACTACTATTACTGGCAACTGTGGCTCTCTTTCTTGAAGGGAGATTCAGCACAGCAAAAATGGACTTGTAAATAAGTGGGCTATTTAGAAACCATTCACACAAATGGAATGAGCCTCAGAGTGTGTTTCAGAGCAGCAGCAAGGATGTTTTCTGTTCATCTGTTATCCTGTTGGAGGCTATTAATTGCTTCTTATTGGAATGTTTATTGAGGACAGCTGAATACTATTGAGCTCTGCAATGATGGCTTTCATTTCACTTGTGATCCAGGCTTAGAGAAAGTTAGGGTCCTTCTTAGAACGTTCACAGTAAATGTTCCTTTAAAAGAAACTTAAACTCTGCTGGTTTATTGTAATTTGTTTAAAATCCTGCCCACATGATTTCTGCTGAGCTTTACTGCATTTCCCACAAGGTGTTCAGCTGCATCACTGCTCAGCAGCTCCAAGTCTGCACAGCAAGTGCTGAGGAATCCTCAAGTTTCAGATCCCTTGGCTGTTCAACCACTGGTGGCAATACATTTTGTTTCCGCCATTTCAGAAGCACTTCTATTTCTCTTTTTCATGAGCTCTTAGTTGCAACCTGGTAGTAAAAACCCAGCTTTATATATAAAACCTGGTAAAATATATATAAAACCTGGTAAAAACCCAGATGTATTATAAAATACATCTCATTAAGGTAACTTTTTCTATCCTGTGCATCACTTAAGTGCTTGTCTAAGTCGTGTTTATCTCCAAGGGTTCCATCAGCAAAGGTTGTGTTCCCAAAGCCCAGCTGCTCTTCAGAATTGCTCTTCTCTTTGCATTGCAAAGTCAAGTAGGTTTGAATTTTGGTTGTTGTTTTTTTCTTTTCGTTGCTCACAGAAGCCATTAAAAAGTCGATGTTTGCCAATTTTTACCACAGGTATAGCTGGCTTTTAATTAAGCCTCTAAGCTTCTGCAGATTGTTTTCTACAGCCAAGTAAACACTAGGTTTTATATCCCAGGGGGAAAATGAGTTCTTCAACATTTGGTGTTTGGCTTGATGCAAGTTGGAATATTCACGTGGGCACACATAAAATTTGAACAAATTGTTCAAAAAACACCATCTAATTTGAAAACATCTAGATGTTTTTGTTTCAAGCTGCAATCTATAACACATACATTCCTAAAGCTGCAGTCCTTGGGGCCATGAGTTTAGATTCTCTTTGTGCCCATTTTCCCCTGTAGCATTAATCTTCAGGCTTTGCTAACTTAGAGACAAAAATCCTGGGGAAGAAATGCCAATTAGACAGCAACCTGCTTCGCTTTCTCTCAAACCAGCTTCTTTTGGATTCTCATCAGCCTCCTGGGAAGTCATGAAGGTCTGGGGTGTCTGAGGATCCTCTCTTTGGTGTAACTACATCTCCCATCATTTACCCACAGTGATGCTGAATCAAAACATTCTTTTGACAGAAAGCTCGTGATGGAGCATTGCAAACTTTTTTGGTAATGGCACCAAATTCCCATCTTGAAAAATGAGACTCAAACAACCCACCTCATTTCTGTGTGGTGAATTTACCTGTGCTATATTACCTTCAGAACTGTGTTGACTCTCAGATTGCTCTCACTTTAGACAGGGCCCAATTGATATCTTAGGTTTGGTCGGATTTCTGCCAAATCAGGCACCGTGAAATGACTAAAGAGATTTCTGGGTGCAATCACGCAGGAAGCAAGCAAATGTTCCTCATGGCTAAACTCAAAACAAGTTTTCTTTCCCTTTCCTTCATTTGTTTTAGTGCCCAGGTCTGCCAAGGGAGCATCCATTCATCATACCTATGCTCATTTCAGATCCAGAAACAAAATTAAAAACGCGGGGAGAGGCATTAACATGAGTCACAGATTTTCTAAAAGCATGAGGACAGCATAAACCAAAGAGAATTTAAAATCTGGATGACATGAGGAGCTCCTGAAGAAACTGAGTTTGATGCAGTACAGGAAGGGATGTTGATGGGATGGCCTCGTAGCCTTTAAATATTTTCATGTCAGCAGATTTATAAGGTCAAGAGTTCTTCAGAGGTGGTAAAGCATAAAACCAACATAAAAACAGGTAGGTTACACTGTGACAAACCTCAGAGTATGAATAACAAACTAAGGCATGGTGAAATAGGAAGCTGAGACACTTAAAATGCAGGCACCTAGGAACAGGTTTTAGATGAAATTTTGAAGAAATGGCAGATGAAAGGATCTTGCAAAATTATCACTGACCAGAAGGGAAAAGTAGTCTCTCTTTCCAATTTTAAGACACTTGTCAGATAAAAAATCCTCATTCCTTTGACACTTCAAAAGCAAACCTTTTTTTTTGTGGTTCACTATGAATTCAGCATTCAATGTGTTACAGAATTTAAAATAAATATTTAAAAATAAATAAAGATTTTAAAATAAACTTCAAAATTATCAGTTTTCCATTTAGAGCCATCAGTTTTCCATTTAGGCTAGCGCATTATCAAAGCTCATTTGGATCTCAGTGCTTCCATTTGGGACAAGCTGGGGCCAGGCTAAAATTAAGAGCATCACTTTGATATACATGGGCCCACGTGGGTGGGAGAGCTGCTGATGGATCCAGCCATAGGATCAGACTCTACCTTTAAAAAAAGTGAGCCCGACAAACAAGCTCCCTCCTACACTTGTGAATCACAAACCTCAAGCAATTTCTTGGTGTCTGAGATTTTTTTTAAGCCATAAAGATGTAATTTAAAAAAAATTCCACAATAAGTTGTTTTGTTTTCCCCTGAAGATTAAAAAAAAGTTTGCTCCCCAGGGTTCAGGTGTCCTATACAGATTCTCAGCAAAATCCTGGCTGAAATTTTTATTATTTTGGTGTTTGGCTTTAGATGATGGTGGAAGTCTTTGGGACAGGTTTAGTTTTGTTATTAGAATGGATCTGCATTTCCATGCATCAGTGTTTGAGGCATCTGAAGGGTGTAAAACCATTTGGATTTGAAATCAATTATAAAGCCAAGTGAATCAGTTTAAACCTCTTTGAATCACAACTATGTAGGAAATGCAGAATTAAAAACAATGATAGAAAGGAAAATAATTTTTATAAAGTTCAATTGAAATTCTCTAAGTCATGGGGATAAATTAAGACAAAGATTTTTAGTTAACATTACCTTAAAATAAAATATAACACTGCAGCACAAGGTCTAATACTGAGACGTTGCATTCAGCAGTTCCTTGTAGCCTCCTGCTGCAGTGGGACAGCATCTAAGAAAAGAGCATTCAGGGGCAGTACAGCACTGCTGCTCAGGTGCGTGTGGAGATGTGTGTTCACATCACAGAATCATTGATTCATGGAGTAATGGGCTGGAAGGGACCTTTAAAGGCCATCTAGTCCAACCCTCCTGCAATGGCACCTTCAACAAGATCAAGTTGCTCAGATCCCCATCCAACATGACCTAGAATGTCTCCAGGGATGGGGCATCCACCACCCCTCTGGGAAAGCTGCACCAGTGTTTCACCACTCTCATCATAAAAAACTTCTTCATTATACATAATTTAAATCTATCCTCCTTTACCTTAAAACCACCATGTCTTTTCCTATCATGAAGTTGACCTTTGTGGGGCTTTTTGATTCTACTCAAGGAGAAAGGGAAAGCTGGGGGAGGTGTACATGTAGGGGGGTTTTATGGTAAGGGGAAATGAAAGCTTTGGTGCTCAGGGACAGCTGTGCCTCTTGGGACCCATACTCCTGGGGATGGGGTGACTGCTGGGGTGCTGTGCTGGGCAAGGAAAGATGATCAGGATAGCTGACAGGCTCCAATTATGCCAATTTTCCTCATTAAACATAGATGCAGAAGAAAAAATTCCCCTATTTTTCCAGTCCAAGGCCAAACTTGGCTGGGATATGTGGAGCAGCTCAGCTGCATGTGCTAGAAGTTTTACGTGGGGAATTTATGGTTGTATCAGAAAGTGTTTTCTGGGTCAGCTTTTCCCCTTTTTGGGCTCTCATTTTCCCAGTTCACTTCTACCTCACCTGGATACACATCAACTTCTAGCATATATAGCTTTCCTTTTGTCCTTTACTACCGAGCTCTGTGGTCTGGAACACAGACACCAGAGCAATGAATGTGTTAAAAGAGATAAAGTTTATGTGTTCATCTAACACGTTTAGTCTAAATCTGAGTATAGATCACAGTAGGCTTATTCGGATACTTAAGCATGTATATGAACATTTTTATATATAGGAAATAAAATCATGTGATATTTATGAATGCTAGTATGGGTTTCTGTGTCATTAGATGCTCATTATCTTAACAGAAAGTGAAACGTGGTTAGCTCATGGCCATAATTGAAGTGTCGACTATAATTTTATTATTGATGTACAATTTCTTCCTGTGTCTACCTAACAATTTGTTTCAGGACAAAGCTATGTATTGTACCACACAAAACCAAATTGCTGAAGCTGGAAGCATCTCAGAAGACTGTCTAGTCCATCCGCTGCTCAGAACAGGGTCAGTCACAGCAGGGTGCTCAGGACATGTCCAGTCAGCCAAGGGTGGAGACCCTACAACCTCTCAGGGCAACCTTTCCAGTGTCTGATCTTCCACACAATAAAAATAGTGGTTAAGTGCTGTATACTACAAGTTCTGGTTTCTTTAAATCACCATACAAAGCAAAATAGAAATCAGTTTAAATACACAAACACACATTTCTCCCTAAGTCCATTTTTACCACAATGTATAATCTTATTGCAACAAGTAAAGTGCCACTAGCTGGTACAAATAAGATGGCTGGATACATAAAGCTATTCAGGAGTCCAAACCAAGGATTGTGTACAGAGCTTTCAAAACATGGTCTGAATAACTTGGCTAGGATCAAGGTTGAGCCTGACTCTCTGGTTCACTACCCTAAACCTCTCGTTTTACTTGGTCTGTCTTTTCTCATGAGATCTGAAGTAACAGTTTTGGCCTTTCCAAAGCCTGAGACAGTTTATTCCTTGCAGAATTAAGAATTCCGAATTAAAAATGCATAATTCTGTCTTATTAAAGGAGTATAATACTGGAGTACCTTTGGGTTTTTTGCTACCTGGATTGTTCATTAAGAGCCTCACTCAACATTTCATGAAAATATGAAAAAATTGTGTATTGCTTAATTAAAATCTTTACTATTTTAACTTTCTTACACATTGCATAAACATGAGTAGATCTTATGAAGTGTGGGTTTGGTACAAAAAAAAAAACAACCCCAAAATAAAAAATCATCCCAGTAAGATGGATGCTTTTCAAATATGGAGCTTTATCTTTCAGGCAAGCAGAAGCAGTGCACACTGAATACTTGCAGGCTACAAAATGCAAAAGCAAATTGTATGTGGTGAATTAAAAAAAAAAAAAAAAATCCCAGAAGATGAACATCTTAAAGCCCAAGCAAGACATTATTTAAATTTCTTATCATGAAACATTTTCCCTTTGACACCTGCGAAACAGCAGCTCAAATCAGCCCCCCCGAATGCCGGGCAGGCAGAGCCCTGCCCGCAGGGTTTGACAGCCCAGACCCACCAGGATGAAGCTGCCAGCACGGTCAGGTACCGCAGCGCTTCAAACTCTGCTGCAGCAGAGCGATGGCTTATTGCTGTAAAATACCTGTAGCACTTCTCCAAATGAGGTCAGTGAGTTTGTTAAGAGCCAAATAGTCTTGCTTTGTGTTAGCTCTTAATAGTGGATGGTGTAGTCATATCACAGAGAAGCACTGGGTGGCAGTAAATGCCCAACAAAACCCAGGCAGACAAAGGCAATTAAATAAAGCAAGGCAGAGAGAAGCTGAAAACTTCAACTGCTTCAATGATCAGTTCTTTACAAATGGCTATTATATAATATAATAAGTAACTGTAGTTTTACTTATTCATTAGAGAGTTTTGTGCATGGCTACAATCCATCTGCTTTAAATGGCTTGAGAGTGAAATTGGCTGTCTCAGACTTTATGGGAGTTGCTGAATATCAGGAAGGAGAAAAAACCTTTCTGTTTTCAGGTACATTGCAAAGCGGATGAACAAAATATTTTTCTTTGAAAATTTAAATAACTGAATATATTTTCTTATTTGCCGAGGTTTTGCAGATTGATTGCTTTTTTGTATGGATAGGCAAATGAGCACAGAGCAGTATTTCTGTTGAACTTGATACTGTTTTTTCTTTGAGATGCAGTTTGACTGATAAAAGCAGCAGCATTGCCAAGCTTGACACTGTAAGGCATTTCATTTGATAATGGATAACATTCTGCTGAAAAAACCCCAGCATTTCTGTGCACAAGCCATTACAAACGCCTATCAAAAGGCTCAGAAACCAGCTGATGGACAGATCTCAGAAAGCAATTATATCCAAGAAACCAGTCTCCCAGTGGAGTGTGCTCACTGGGATTTCACAAGGTGCCGGCTCATGGTCCTGCTCCCATCAACATTCTCCACAGCCAGGGTGCAAATACACCCCAGTGGACGTGACTGCAAAAAGATTTTGTGGGGGAAAGTGATAAAGGGCAGCCCTTCAGAGCTATCCAGTGGCACTGCAGCTTGGGCTCTGTTGAGTAATGTGCCTTTTAATGGTGGGCTGAATTTCTCAAGATGGAACTGCATTGCTGGAGTTTTTTACAGGTACCAATGACAGGACTCAGGACTGTATTTCAGCAAGCAGTGGCCAAGAAATGGTTTCACGGTGGATAGCTGGCTGCTGATGGGCTCGCAGACTAGCCAAGTGGCTAAAGTGCTAAAGTAATCCATGGCTGCATGGGAAGGAAATACTGATGAGAAGTGGGAAGGGAAATTATCACTCTGTGAGGCATTAGCAAGAACTTTACTGGAACAAACTGACCATTTATTGGATCCCCAGTTTAAAAAATATGCTGATAAATTGGAAAGGATACACTGAAATACTGCAAGAATGATTT
Source organism: Corvus hawaiiensis (assembly GCF_020740725.1). Taxonomy (NCBI): domain Eukaryota; kingdom Metazoa; phylum Chordata; class Aves; order Passeriformes; family Corvidae; genus Corvus; species Corvus hawaiiensis. The sequence goes on along the minus strand of NC_063216.1, from coordinate 64,445,844 downwards.
GAAGTCTGGAAAACCTTAGAGCATGCCAAGAGCTCAATATAATTTATCCAGAAGAAGCTTAAGTGCCTTGGTCATGGCCTGTAAGCCCCTACCCAGGGAAAAGGTTTCTGAAGTTTCTGAGTCTCTAACACAGCAGAGAAAGGCTGAAGTCAGGGTCAGAGGAAGGCTGAAGATCTAGGACAGAAGAAAATGACTTTTTCAAAATCTTTGTACATTATCCATCAGGACCCTGGGCTCAGCCATGCAGGGACAGCCATTATGGAAAAAAAATGAGCATTCAGTGCATGAGTTTCTCCTCTGGTACAGCAGCGGGTATCTAGATGAGCAGCTTAAGTCAACACTTGTTTTAGATTTATTCAAGCATAAATAAGAGCAGATTTTTGTCTGCCCTTCACCAGATAAACGGCAAAGTTCCCAATTTTTCACAGCAATATTAAAACAGAGACCTATGTTGCCATGAAATAAATTGTATCAGGCTCAGAAATAGCATACTGTAGACAACAAGATCCTTAGGATAAACAGATGTTTTTGTTGCAAATACAACAGAATTCTTTTTATATAAAGAATACCAGAGATGTGTCAGATAAAAGCCTTAATACATAGCTAGATACCAGACTGTATTCAATAAGTTTTCCAAACATCTTGTTTTGTCTGTCAGATCTAATGATGACTGGTGACTAGACACTTCAGTGAAATGCTGCTTTGCTATTTATTCTCCTGAGAAACCTCAAAACATTTCCAATTTGATTTAAGGAAGTTTCCAGAAGTCAATTCAACATGCTACAGAAAGCAGTTCACTTTCATGGTCAATATGCAGTCTATAAAGAACAATAAGGAGAAGGTAATTTCATTTTGATCAAGCTAACCTTGTATGTTTATGCTCTGCTTGATTTTAGTACTCCTGTCACTTGCTCTGAAACTTGTGTTATGTTGAATTCTTTTGTCACACGCAAATTTCACTGAGATGGAGTATAAGGATGCACCTAAACTTTGCCCACATGAAGGCCAAGCTAGCCAGCAGCCTGGGAGGCGTGAAATGGCAGAGCCCACAGCCATGAGTGCTGGTAGAGAGCTGTGCTTTCAGCCCATCTGCCTTGCAGTCGCAAAGGTGGACATTCTTTTTAAGCATTCCCTTGGCTGTGTTTGAGAATGTCACCAGGGAAATTAACTATTTTTGCCCAAGTAATGCAATGGTAAATCATTGTCTTCCTCAAGCATTAAAGACCCTCAAGCCATAAGGCTACTTTTGCACTGACGACATTGACCTCCTGGACCACCTTCAAATCCATACCCGTCCTACAGACAGGAAATGTAGGTCTGATAACCAGTGTCCAGCAGAGATACCTGCAAACCCCAGTCACTATTGTGGCTGCTTGTGGAAAGGAAAAGCTGCCATTCAAGAAGGCAGCAGAGGGTCTGTGTTTAGCCTGGTAAAACACGTAAAGGGAGATGATATATTCAATATTCAGTATTCAGGGAATGGTCCTCAGGGATATTTCATCTGAAGGGCAGCTTAGATGTGGGATATAAACTGGTCTTGAATAAACATAAGCTGGAAATTACCAGAAGGGTAGAAGTGTTGAGCTTTTGATGGGATACTCTTCTTTCTCGGACCAGGGTAAGAGAGCAGAGGAGGCTGCTGTTCGGCTAAGTTCTTTATTTCATAGTCTCATAGCTTTCTTGAAGGCAGAGTTCAAGGGGGTTACATGATAGAGCTAAGCAGCAACAGCAGCAGCAGGCAAACAGCAGGCAGAAAACTGCTGCTTCTTCTAATTCTAGTTTCTTCTATATTTTTTTTCTTACAGAAGTGTGGATTATATTTGTTAATTGACCAATAAGATTAACACACAATTCTAGTTTTCTTTTTCTTAACCTGTCCTGGTCTAATTCTAATAGTCATAAATATTACACAAGTGTTACATAGGTATTACACAGATTTGTGTATACAGTTTCTATCAGCTCTTATTGTTTATGTGAACATTCTGTCTAAAAAATGTGAGCAGTATAGTTCCATCTGTATTTTTTCTAAAGTAAAGAATTCTGTGAAAAGGTAACACTGCTGCAGTAAGAACTGCGTTTTAAGGTCTCTGCTGCAGCTTTTTAATGTTTAAGGCTCTTAGCATATATTTCTACTAAAAGTTAAAAATCTATATTTCTATTTCACTTTGGTGTGACTTCATGTATCTCAGCTTGTCCAAAGGTTTTAATTCAACCCCTGTGCTTTGGCTTTCCTCTGGGCCTGGGTCATCGAGGTCTGTTAGAAGAATAACCAGAGTATCCTAGTGGAGGAAATGTATTTACCTTAGTAACTTTAAGGTGGATCTAGGTCAGTTTATGAAGGTCATGTTATGTACCTGCAGAGATGGCCAAGGCTGACTGCATGACCAGGGAGGTCCCCCCAGCCTTGTGCCTCTTGCTGGCATGAACTGCTTGTCCTGGTTTTCCCTGTTCTCCCAAAAGTCTCGTGACAAACAGCAGCCTGATGTTTTCTGTTTTCTCCCTCCCACACACTGTGTTTATTTACAACAATGATAAGAAATATTCAGTCTGTGGTTTCCAGACATTGTGGGTAAAGTGAGAAAGAAAAACAACAAAAAAACCCCCTAACCCAGCAACCAAGCTGTAGTTTTACTGGGAATTTCAGGCCTGCAGTAGTTTTTTCAATGGTTTGTTGCCATATTAGCTTTTTTTCTAACATCATTAAATGTTAAAATTCCATGATTTAACACTACAGAATTTGTGTGTGTGGACAAGCCAGCTCTGTGTTTTAATGATTCTTATGCATATGGAATTTTAATGAATATTGCCTTCAGTGGGCCATTTGTCTAATCAAGAATATGTAAAATGCTTCTTTTTCTGTAGCATCTGAAGAGCAGTGAATGACAAGCATTTGAGCTGCCACCATGCAATTCATGGTGTGACATTTTCCATCTTCAACCAGGCAGGGGAAATGGGGACAGAGCTGAGTAGCTGGGCATCCTGGGGAGCAGGAGGCAGTGGTTTGGGAAAGCTGCTGTGACCTGAGGGTCAGGAAAGGCTGGCAGTGCTTCAGGCATGCCTCTCTGAGAGGACCAAAGGATGCTGAGCCCTGAAGATTTCTGGGGTAGAGTTCCTTTACTTATCATAGACAGAAATGCAGCACGTGGGGTTATGTTGCTAACTCCCCCTTCCACTCCCTCTACCTCTAGCCCTAAATAAAAGAAAGTAATTTCATAATGACATTCAGAAGGCATTCAGCTCTTTGCAAATAAATGAAAGACTTTGTAGTCTTTCCTGGTGCTGTTGCTCATGGCAGTGCCTGATCCAGGGGACCCCTGGGATCAAGGACCCTGTCCTGTGTGACAGGTGGAGCTGTGGGTCGGGAGGACAGTGACAGCAGAGGGTCCTTTCCCCAGACACAACTCTGGGGAAGCAGAGAGCCTGCTTTTCCTGGGCAGAGAGCAGAGACTCCTCCCTGCCTCCCACCATGCTAAATTCCTTGTGACAGGTTTAGCAAGTGCATCAGCTCCCTTCTTGCTTCTTGCAGGTACCATTCTGTCTGTTTCTGCAGAGATGACCACCTTCTCTGCCTCCATGTGTCTCTCCCAGGCATCCCTCCCATGGGCTTCCTTGGCTGACTGCTCCACTCCTGTTCAGGTGAGGGCTTTTGCAAGGCTACCTGCACCTCCACAGCGGTACGCCAAGATTTTTTCTGCAGGTGCACAGTACACCATGTTTTCCATATTTCTGAGGTTGCCCATTCCTAAGAAAGCTCAAAAGACGTTTATGTGAGCAGAGAGCTCCTTCAGCTAGAAGTAAGTGAAACCACCTGCCAAGTCACCTTCCTGGGTCTTTTTCTGCTTTCTCCTGGTTTCAAGCACAGTTTAAGTGTCAAGTTGCAAGAAGATGTAAAAAGAGAAAATGTTGACCCCTAATACTTGTTTGGCTTGAATAACACATTTCCCTTGCATTTTCTGGCAGTTAATGGAAGGTTGACATATAAATATTTAAAATATATGTATTTTTTTTTTGTTAACTCCTCACATGAAATTCTTCTGCAAATCCAAAATCTGGTAGTTTTATCCTTCAGGATGCTGAGCCTACACTCTCATTCCCTCAGGGTACCGAAGCTTTCTAATACCTTGCAGGGAGCACTTTCTGCCACATTGGCATGGAAATGATATATCATAGAAAAAGTGGGGCTGAGTGATCAGGCAGACAAGTGCCTTCCTATCTCTGAATAGATTTTAAGCTATGTCAGACTGTTCACTGTCCTGGTGCCTACTGGGTTTGAAACTGAAGGAGTTAACAGTGGCAGCCCTCCATGGCCATGGCAGAGGGCTGGAAAACACACTTTAGCATAACAGTGCTTTGCCTCCTGAGCAGCATTTGGAGATCTATCATATTTCTGTTTTAAATTCACATCCTTCCCTCAACAATACGCAATGCCTCCATCTCCATGGAAATGCTGGTGTTGTTCAGCATTCACAGCTCACGAGGACAAAACGCAGTAGATGCATTTTTGTCCCATAAAGAACAGGCCCAGATTCTGCTGCAGCTGCCAGGGGCTCCCCACTGCTCTTTGCTTATTCAGTACCACAGCTCACCTTAAAACGTTTTTAAGCATCAGCTCTCCAGCCTTTCACTGCCTCGAAACACGTTTAAGGAATCCATCTGTGTGAAAGACCTGCAGGTGGTACAAAACTCACTGCAATATGACTGCCCCTCTCTTGGCAGTGCTTCAACACCCCACAAGTTTATGTAGTTGCTGAAGGGATGAATGCAAGAGGGCTCTGAGAGTATTCCTTTCTCTTCATATAGAAATCAGGAACTGGGTTACTCTCTTTCCCCTATGTTTTTCTTTTATGTATGCACATTATACTTTTATAAAAAAAGGCAAACGAACCTGCAGCTGTGTTTTATTAACACTGCACTAATTGACTGTTTCCTTTTTTATCAGCAGGAGAGAGAGAAACAGCTTTTCAGGCAGCCCACCTTGAGAAGCTGGGATGATGCCTTTGCCTGGAGAGAGCTCTTTTCCTGCACCATCCAGCATGGGATCCCTGGCAGCAGCTCCCACACAAGGGTTGCTCCCATCCATTTAGGGCTGGTCCCTTTCTGGTAGGCATCTGGGGAAGAAAGGTGATGAGAAAGAACCCAGTGAAGGTCAAACACACCAGGACAAGTGGTGGGGAGGACAGCATGAGAGATGGCAGCCATGGGAGGCTGGTGGGACATGCTGGTGAACTTGGTCATGTCCCTTCTCCTTTCAGGAGAGCACGGAGAATGACAATGTCCTTTTGTGGAAGTGCTTTGAAATTTGCAAATGAAAATCCAATACATAAAGGCTAAGTACTATTACTGCCACTTCTATTCCCACAGTATATGCTTGTGCATGGAGCACTCTACTGCTTCTGGTCTCATTTTTAACACAAATAGGAACAAAAAAAAATATACCTAAGAGGATTGCCAGCCTATGGTGAGATATCTCATATGAAATTATGGTGGTTGGAAAGAGACATTGTTTTCTTAGGACCTGCTCTGGCATCAGCCACAATTTGTCCCCATCTGATGACTCCTCACTTGCAGTTGCTGTGTGGCCATGGGTGATGGGCACCTGCTCCCTTCTCCATGGACAGGCTGCAGAGGAGAGAAAATTTTCCCTTCCATTAAGCTATTGGTTTGAGAAGTGATTTCTATTAAAATATGGTTTGTGATAAGTAAGACTGGATAAGACATTGGACCAACCATAAATTTTAATTATGTAAGATTAAAACTAAAACAAACCTCTTGGAGCTTAGAGGAAGTTTAGTATGTGACCAAGACAAAACAGGCAAGAAGCCCCCCATGCTGGGTTTTGTTGCAGTGATTGTCACTGCTCATAGCAACATCGATTTTGATGTAAATTTGTGTGCTTTTAAGTACAGACCCTTTCTGCACATTTGAGGCCAACCCCAGAGGTTCTTCTGGAATATCACATACTGTGAGCAACACCTGTACAGCATCATTTCCCCCCACAAAAGAAAACATTTTTAAACAACTGCCTTTTGCTGTGCTGCTGTGTAGAATGACGGCAGTTCCCAGAAAAGGCCAAGCCTGCAGAACAAGCAGAGAAGAAAGCCAAGCCAGAGCAGGGTAATCAGCAGTAATGAGCTAGAAGGATGCTTGCCTTGCGTTTACCTGACTGTCCAGCACATACTGCAGCAGAAAAGGCTTTAAAGGCTGATAGATGGAAAGAAGCCAGGCTTTCTAAAATTGATACGCAAATACAAGCTAATGCTTAGTGAGAAAAGCTGCTTATATAAGGATGAATATGGTATCACATATAACAAGGAATTATTTGGTTTATTTTAAGCTGATTTATTTTAAAATTATTTCTGAGCTCCTGAGGAACTACATAAACATTTTTCATAGTATTTTACAGCAAAAGCAAAAGATCTGGGTTTTAATAGAACTTCAAAGTTGTCTCCAGACCCCACTGGGTTTGTATATCTGCTGGGCAGATAACGCATCAGCTTTTTCCCAATCTCAGCCCAAAAGGGAGCCACTAACAACAAATTTACCCTTATATGGATGTGGACTATTTTAACTGTGTTTAATTGGGTTATAACAGCGACACCCTTGGTTCACCCCTGAGAGGGGAGAGAGACAAGAATGGCTTCCTTCTACCCTACTGAGGTTGTCTGCAATGCCAAGTGGATGTATCTGAGCCAGCCCCAGTGGTTCCCCAGTCACAGGGGATATAAACTGAGTCATCCCAGCTGGCAGAAGACATTAGGAGTGGTTCAGATGCCTGAAGAATCTCCCACAGGTGGCACTGCTGTGGTCAGGTCTTTGTGACTCTGCAGAGAGCATCTCCAGGTGTTGAACATGGCCCATCCAGCTGAGACAATCCTGCTGGGAGAAGGTCATGTACTGAACACCATAGGACGGGGTGAACTCCAAGAGGTGGCCAAGAATGTCTCCTGTTCTCCCAAGCTGCTTCCTTGGTTCTCAAGTAGAAAGTGCTGCACTGACACTGGGCTGCAAAGCCTGTGGGTAGTTACAGATTTTGAAAAGTTTAAGGCAGCCAGCCCACAAAGAGTGGCTACTCCAGTGACTTCTACCAGTGATAGTCCCAAGGTTATTTCAAATGCAGAAATTAGCACCTTTGTCTTCTGAGTCTGTGAAAACCTGATGGAGTTATTTTTATAAAGGAGTTGCATACTTTTATGGGCTTAACCTTTTATCCTGAAATTTCTCATAACTGTTTTATTAATGCTCAAGAGATCTGAAGTATCAGATTGCTCAGCTTAAATAGGTAGAAAATTTAAATTACAGTTAAGACTTGTCAGGAAAATTAACCTGAGCCAAAGCTTCAGCTTGGAATGAGTGGCTGGTGGGTTAGATATCTGTCACTGACCATCCACCAGGACAACCTGGATTTGTACATTCAGGCATAAATGAGGGATGGTATTGCTGAGGGTGAAAGACCTGCTGGGACCAAGGTGCATTTAGGGCCCCCCTGTCCCACTTGCTGCTTTTCAATGGACTGTGCCCAGAGACACACCAGAGTGTGGGAACCATGAATCCTTCCTGGGCTTTCCCACATGCCACGTCCCTGGGTCCTCGACAGGGGCACAGTGTAAGCCCCCATCCCTCTGGAGCTGAGAAGGACACAGTGACCCAGCTCTGCACTAGGCTGAATTTTGGCAGAAGCAGGAGCTGGTTTTGCTCTGAAGGGGAAACTCTTTCTTCATTAAAAGGTGTAGCACCAAGAGAGCAAATTAAATAAAAAAATTCCAATCTCATTTGATTATTAAATTAGAGTTGACTTCTAACTTACAAGATTTTCACACAGTCATTCAAATCTCATGGTAATGCTATAATCGTTATTTGTTTAAGAAAGACATGAAGGTTCTTGTTACTCTCATGCCTGGGAAAAGGAGATGACTTTGGGAAAAAATTAAACTTTGAGCTTCTCAAAAAAGATAGGCATAAGGATAAAGCCAGCAGTATACAGTCCTGTATCTTGGGTGAGGGACTAGAAGCAGAGACCAGCAGGTGGCTCAGAGGAACATGACACATGCAGTGGCAAGGGACAGGGAACCATCACACACAAGGCCGGGCTGAGGAGAGTGATCAGTGCTTCTCCCTCTGTGAGTAGTGGAAAAGATGGGGATGGACCGAGCCCAGCAGGAAAACTTGAACACAGCCAACCAAAAGACCCTATTGAGCCAGAAGCATACAGGTGAGAACTTCAGAAAACTCCAGAAAAGGGTAACTGAAAGGGTTATAACATGAAAGGATAAAAAGGACTCGTATTTCTTTCCTCATGTGGATATAGATATCTACTGAACAACTTTCAGAGCCCACAGGATTCAAATGTCAGCCTGGGAAAATTGTATGGGTTGATTCTACTAAAGGCTTGGACCAGACATGACTCACCAAGGGTTGCATTTGCATTGTGGCCAGGCATCACAGAATCATAGACCTATTTGGATTTGAAGGGACCTTAAAGATCATCCAGTTCTAACCACCCTGCCATGGACAGGGACACCCACTAGACCAGGTTGCTCAAAGTCCCATCCAGCCTGGCCTTGAACACTGACAGTTATGGGGCAGTACATAAAGAGCTACATAATTTGATTCCTTGGCTGCTATTACAAACCCAAGTGAGAGGCTTGTGCCCCAGCGCCAAGGAGCTGGGGCTGACATTGGAGGCCTTGACAGGTCAAAGTGAGGGCTGATGCATCTTCTCACAGGTTGTGTGTCAGGCTTACAGCTGAGGTCATCTTTAAAGCCAGGAATTAAGGGCCTGAGGGAGGGTTGTGCACTGGCATCCCTCTGAGGCTCCTGTGGGCTGGCACAGGCATTACCGGACTTTACAAGATAAATGTAAATAAAAGCAAAAATAGATGGATAAGCAAACTGGGAGTTGCATAGCACTGTGTGCTACAAAAAAGAAAGTGGACAGGGGAGTGAGGCATGGTCTGCAAAGCGTGGAGTAGAAGGTCTGGGTGCTCTGTGTCTAGGTTTGACTTTTTCCTTAGGTCTTTCTGCTGCCAGAATATGAAATGCATCTAGGAAAGTGATGTCTTTTCCTAGCTGAAATTTCCAGTTACAAGAGAAATGATATGTTTTTGAAAGGGGGCCAGACATAAAGTGACTGACCTTTTTGCTCTGAACATGGGGCAGGGTATTTTTGTTGTGGGGAAGTGTCTATATGTAGCCTCGATAAAAGGGTGAAATGGAAGCCTTCATACATCACCCACTGTAAGTTTCCAGACCACAGAGGGCAATGTTTAGTATTTGTGCTTTGGATGTATTAAAAGCTAAAATATGAATCAAATAGCATGACTTGAAGCTGATTTGTTTCAGAAGAAAGTAGAAGTTAAAACTTTTATGCATCTGCACATCAAAGTGTTATTACTAGCTAAGGTTTCTTTTTATAATTTAACCCCATATCTGAATTGAATTTCAATGGGTTGGTTGTGCGGTGCACTCTGATCTCCATATCAGTTGAGTTTGATGAGCACCCCAAAGCTCAGTGGCTGAGAAAGAAAGAAGAAAAGCATGCCTAGGAACATCAAACGGGAGTGCAGGCCTGATATCTTTTGTCAGTAGAAAGATTGTTTTAATACCCTGTCGGTCACAGTAATAACCTTAAACAAATAGATCACTTGTATTTACTTTGTAATATCAGTGCTTTTACAAGATTGACTACCTAGTGGGATTGTCTGTACAAATTCCACAGTTGTCCCCAGGCAGCTCTGCGAAGAGGACACTTTAACTCCATATGCCATAGAAAGATGCCTTCAGTGATGCTCCATGAATTAATCATATCCCTGAGGGCTGTGGGAGGATAATGGTAGAAAAACCCTGCCGGAATGACTTGGAGAGCTCCAACGAGCTGTCACAGCACCTGGCCACTTTGTGCAGTGAGGAGAAGTTATATCAAACAGGCAGTACCTGCATGAGCAGATAGTGCTGAGCCTCACCGAGCTGTCAGCAGGAGAGAGGGAAGCACCAGTTACTTTACCTATCAAATGGGCTTCCTGCCGCCTGGGGCCAAGGGGTTACTGGAGAGAAAAGGAAGTAAACATTTATCTAGTGGATTACTCCTTTTCATTTCCTAATCCCCCCTCTTGAGTTACAGAGGCACTGTAAGGATGAGCTGTGTGTATTCTTTTTGCTGATAAAATTGCCTAGCAGTGAGCTGAAGGTTTCATGCACAAGTGTTGGGGTTTTTTTCTTTATTGGTTATCTATTGCTTCTTCCCAGCTTCTAGGTTCCTACCCTCAAGTCCATGGCCGTACACAGCCATTCTATGTATGCAGCATGTGCATTTCAGGGAAGGTAGGGATAATGGTTTGTGATGATAAAGTAAAATTATCACCAAGACCACCTTGTGTTCTCTGTTCTTGCTATTTAAAGCAGTTTGTGTCCGATCTTGTTTAAATCTTTTTCATCTTTTCTGGGCAACAGAAGGTTTCCCTTTATATGAATATAAATAAAACCCTTTCAGAGTAATGATGTTTTTCATGGAGGGTGTGTTAACCTACAGGAGTGTGAAGTAGGTTTACATTCAGAGAACAACATGTGCATCAGGATTATTCCTCCTCCACTCCCCCTGAGCAAGACCTTTTCCTCTTTTGTTTCCATTTGAGCCAGGTGCCAGTTCATTTCTCTCAGACATTTAAAATACATCAAATGCAAGTAATGTATCACGTGTTTTTTCCTAAATGTTTTTCAGTTGATCTGTTTCTACTATATTTTAAACCATTTCTTCCCTGTCAAGACAAATCTTGCCTAGATAAATATGAGCACAGCTTTGCTTTTGTATTTCCTTACACCTTGATCTGTAGCCAGATCCTAGCTACAGGGTCTTATTAACCTCTCTGACCATGCCAGGTGACTCCCAGGAGACTGCTGGAGAAAAGCCTGATTTACAGTCACAGGAGAAAGCAGGAAATCAAATCACTGCTTAAAACTTCATACATGCCAGGCACATATGATCTGACCACACAGACATTTGACAACACAGGCAGGTAAGACAGATCTAAAAAGATCCAAATGCCACTCTACCCTACATCTGTCTGTTTCTCCTGGTTGTTAAGAAGGGAGATTTGGTGAGACTAGTTTGGATGCAGCCCTCTATCCTTCAGTCATTTCCGTGGCGATGAATGAGCCTCCATCTTCCCTTTTCCCAGGCTGTCACTCTTGCCATTTGCCTTCATGCAGGGAATTGCCTTTTAAAGACCTCAAGGCTGAAAACCAGACTACATCATGTCCAAAGTGTAGCACCATAGGGACAAGTTCCTCAAATGCTGTTGGCTGCTGGTTGATAGCTCTGGCCAAAACATTTTGGCTTGAAGAGGGAAGGAAGACATTTCCCCAGCTCAAGCTCTCTGGGTCAGGGGACGAGGCCAAGGAAGCAGCTAGGCCTGCTCAGAGACCTAAGAGAAGATTACGGAAACAGTTACTGCCAGTTGACCTCATCTCATTCTTCTCATTTTGTGCCTTTTAGGCACAGCTGATGGCAGGGCCAGATCCATCCTATGAGGTGCTGGAGGGGTCTACACCCTAACTGAAGCTATCCTGCATTTTTCACCTGCTCTGACAGAAGAACTGGGGAAATCTTTTCTCCAGGTTGCACTGTAGCCATCTATGTTCTATGGAATTTTGCAGCAGTTTTGATGAGTTTTGATTTTTTCCTTAAAGTTTTGATGGGTCTGACCTTTTATCTCGAATGCCCTCTATGAGATTTCTGTCTCCTGTCCTTTTTGGATAGGGTAATGGTTTTGTATTTCTGTTGAACTGGAGCGGGCTTTGGACTGGTCAGGTACACAATCCATTTTACTTCTACTGTGAGTAAAACTCTCAAACTGTTTAGTCAAAACCTGCCTTCTCCAGAGAAACGCCTCATTGCCTGGCTGTTTCATTTTGAAGCCTTGTGGCCATAAAATCTGTTGGGAGAACACAAACAGCTGTGATTACCTGACAGCTCTAGGAAATGGCACAGAGACAAGATACGTCTTTGAGATAAAAGTGCTGATTGCAGGTGGAAGCTGCAGACAGATCTTTAAAACTTCTCTGTAACCTTTGGGCTCTGGTGAGCACCAAAAGGGGGAGATGCCCTGCCAGTCTGTATCAATGAGAAACAGCAACCTGATATTGCTCTTCTACCCAACTGAGAGTCATTAGTTTTGTTAGAATTGGATTGAGGGTGTCTGTAAGTGTGATGCCATTATTCTTTCTTAATGTAACTACAGTTTACCCAGAGGATCCTAATAATAATAGAGCCCTTGGCCTTGTACCTGCTGTATGTGTCCCATCCCAGAAGCAGGTCCTGATCTGCAGTCCACCTACTCTACAGGGGGAGAATGAAGAGCTACCCATGGGGAATTTTGCAACATTGCAAACAGAACATCTGTCTGAACACGTCAGATTTTGGAGTGCTAAGCCACAAATTCTTCCTCATAGCCATGGTTGGAAAAAGCTGCCTTTGTAGCTGGGACTACAGGAGGCAAGTTTTAGCACCAGGAGATGCAGGCGTGTGTTACTTCCTGGGGGTCTGCTCACTGTCTCATCAAGTTCTCCTTAGAGAAGGCTTGGAAGACAAAATTTAAAAAATCCAGCATTTCCTTCTTTTTCTCTCATCCCTGTCTCTTGCTTGTGAATGTATTAGTCCTTATTCCAAGGACTTTCATAGGCACCGAGCCAGGACTGGCTGGGATTCCCAGCCAAAGATAACAGCTTCAGATCTGTTCATATTCCTTTTGCCTGCAGCCTGTCCCCTTCCCTTCCTTGTGTTTTTCTACTCCCTGATCTTCCCTTTCCAATTATTTTTTCCCAAGATGTTTTACCCATCAATCTCCAAGCCATTTGTTACTGTACTGCAAAGGGCTTTATGCATTCTCCCTTTTCCTTTTTTTTCTCTCTCTCCTATTTTCTTCTTATCTTCTCCCTCAAACAACATTCCCCATTACAGCTGATATGCACTACCAACTACAGATCCTGCCCACACACCTTTACCATGTGTGATGGTGCCCCAGCACCCTTTGTGCCACAGGTGGGTGAGGAGACAATTCAGTCCTGCAGGATACTCCCACACTACAAACTCTGGGAATATAAGCAAATCCCAGTGCCTTACTCCTGCCATGGAGCGGTGGTGAATTTAGTGATGGGGTAACTTAAAACGCTAAAATACCTGGTGGCTATGCTTTTGTTGGTTTTGCTTTTGAAGAGTGCCACAGTGGAGCTGCAGTGAGACCCAGGCAGGAAGGCCTGAGGAACGTGACTGTCAGGCAGCCTGGTCAAAGCAGTCACAGATTCCAGTCTCTCTGTGCTCTCCTGCTGCTGCAGAGCAATGCTGGGCCAGCGTGGTTCCTTCCACCAATTGCGTGGAATCACAGGGAGGCTGTGGAGCTGTGAAAAATCAGGACAGAATAAAGCCAGCTTCTGAACTGCCCTCATCCCACTGTGTGCCACTGCAGAAGCAGCCCTACGCTGTGCTTACCCTGCAGCTGGTTTGAGCTCACCTGTGCCCGAATCTCCTGATAGCACAGCACCAAGCACTGACACTAGAGCAGGGAAAAATGCTCTTTTTTAGGAGCCCAAGTCATTATTAAGAAGGAAGGGGGAAAAAAAATTGTGTGGACTCACTTGGATTTGACAACTAACCTAGGCTGCACTCAGTTTTAAGTTCAGCTGTCCTGGAAAATATCCTCAAGAGATTTTTGAACAGGAGAGTCAGGGATATTACAAAAAGGTATTGTTGGCTTGAGATTTCTACCAATTCTAGGAAAAATCCCATGAGAATAGTTGTTCTTGTGAGGTTTTTTCTGCACCTGAGCAAGAAAGAAAGTATGTTCTTAAAGCATTACATCTCTCACCACAGTGGAGTGGTGTATCTGGAAATTCAATTCTGACACTTCACGAAGACTGAAAAATGAAGTTGGTTGAATTGTGTGAGACTATTTTTACCCCTTGTCACATCCACAATGTCTCCTATGTGTGGGACAGCTCTGCTGCCAGGACTTGTCAGCTCTGCTGCCAAAAGAGCACCCCAGCCCAGAGGTGATGAGGTGGGATATGACTGACGTGTGAGATGAGTGGTTCTTTGCAGCCCCACATCCCTCTCATTGCCTCTCCGTGTGCTCCAGAGCTCCAAAACCAAGAAAGAGCCTAGATCAAGCAGCTGGTTACTGGCAGGGAGGTGGCAGAGGTGGCCACAGGTGACAATTGGAGGGGAATAAACAGTATTTTCATCTGATTTTGTAGAAAGAAGAGGGCTAAAAAGTTCAGTCTTGTAGCTGCTGTGTGTGAAGTGTCCAGGTATGTCAGGTTCTGGCCATGGCTGGCTTTTGGGTACCACCACCAGGTCCAGACTCTGGGGAGTGAGAGATGCTCTGTGACGGGTGGAGCTATGAGGGACCCTGGTGGGAGCCATGCTGGCACTGCTGGGCACTGACCCACAGCCCCTTAACAGGCAGAACTGGGGGGTGGCAGCAGCAGGTTCCATCCATGAGCCAGGGACAGGGCTGGAGACAGACACCTCTACAGGAGGAGCTGAAGTGGGTTTGAGGGGGTGCAAGAATCTTCCTGAGAGATGTAGCCACCTAAGTCAGTAAGACAATGTGCAAGATCTCCCTTGTGACTACACGAGAGGAAATTCTGACACCTGACAATCCTGCCTGAATTTCTCGGATGGTAAGACTGCAAAGGGCACTACTGCTGCCTTGGGCTGAAGCATAGGCCCAGTATTACATTGTGGCATCCAAGAGGTGTTCTTTTCTTTTATCCCATGCCTCTGTACCCTCTGCCTGGGTCTCCTGGCTGTGGAGGTGGCCTGGCAGATTGTTTATGCACATTTGCGCTCCCTGGGCAGCCCACTGAAGCTGCACCTTTCTCCAAATCCTTTGCTAAGTTGTGGTAGGATCAAATCAAGGACTTCTGGTAAGATTTTGCTGCCTATGAAGCTTAAGCACATGATTTTGTTATAGCATAAGGTGCAGGCAGCTTTGATGTGGCCAGGAATGGGGTCCACACCTCTAAATGCAAAATGGGTCGGGATATATGCAGAGCTCCTCTCCTCAACTAAAGACTAGGAGCAGCTACTCTCCTCCAACCCAGCTTAGTCCTCCCACTATCAGCATTATGAACAAAGCCACCACCCTGGGATGTGGGTGCTGGTGATGGAGAGCATTGTCTTTGGTCATGATGCTGTGCCATGTGGACTTCAGCTTGGAGTCAAGCACCTGGAGCTATGGTGACACCATGGTGGCAGGAGCTGCACACCTGCATGGCTGTGCTGCTCTGACATCTGAACACTGGCATTGGCTGGGCACTTTCCCCCAAGGGCAAATCCCAAAATTTCCCACTGAATTTACCCATCAGCAATGGGGAGGGTGATGCTGCTGGCAGAACTGTCATCCGAGGCACTTCCACAGGGTCCGTGACTGAAAGCATTGTTTGCAGCTAGCTCGGATCACAGAAATCTCAGGCTGCTGATACATTACAAAACAAAAGGCATAGTTTGCATTTGGTTTTCATAAGGAGGCTACATACGAACCAAGGTATGCAAATACCTTGTGATGAAGAGAAAAAGATTCCAGGACTGTGGAGGTGTAAGAGCTGACAAATTATGTGGCATTATGGAATAATACTACATTTTTTTGCAAACTGAGGAACAACACCTGTTAAGCATGTCAATGTTTTGGGAGCAGAGGAATAGAAAGCATTGCTGTCACATACCTAGAGAGGAAAGGAAGTGAATGCAGCAGTGAACAGATGAGAGAGCCTCACGTTGTTATCCATAGGAGGATAAAAGTACTAAATCCTTATTTAATCCTTGCAGAGTTATTTAAAATATTAGAAGTGGTGAGCCTCAAAGGGGATTAGGAATGGTTACAGAGGGTGAGTTAAATTACAAAGTTAACATTTGGGGTTTTTGTACTTATTTGCAGGAATAGAGCAAGTACTTCTTTTTCACAATTCTTCCTCTTTTTTTTTGATTGACAAAAACATGCACACCACATACTTACCAGTATTTGTGCCCTTAAAATCCAGTGTGAACTTGGAACCTGATCCCTGTCCCCAGGGTTTAGCCGGCAGAAATCCCCAGCCCCACTTACCTGGCCCCTGGTTCTGCCGCTGCTGAGAACTCACGCACCTCACAGATTCTCAATGACCATTAATCTCCTGCCTCCCCCGCCTCTTTCCTCCTGGAGTGTAAGCAGCGATATGATTTTCCTTCTCATAAAGGTGACACTTGTCTCACCTGCTTTTTGACCCCACTTTTTTATATCCCTTTCTCTAGAATCAAGGGAGGAGTTGAGTCTTGTCTTCTAACTGCACCCTTATCCCTCCCAGTCCTTCCTTTGTCTTCTGGGACTAGTATCACTCAAGTTGCTAATGATTCATTGTGAGGAACTGAAGAATTAATGGTTAATGGCTCAAGCCATGGTCCATTTGCTAAAGCAGTGGGTGCTTTCCTGATGCTGTGCAAGGTCACAGCCCAGGTGCAGAGGGGGTGCACACCCACCACCAGAGGCTACATGAGGGTTTTGGCCCAGATAAGGGAAGAGACCAATAAGAAGCAGACCCTGCAGAGGTGGGATAATGCTTTTCATCATGACAATGTCCTCCCTTACACAACTGGTTCAGGTGTAAAACTGCCCCCCCACCCCAGCAGAGGTATCAGAACATTCACACATAGTCCTGAAGGTGTTCCTCCCTTCTGATGGGGCATAACTGACACAACTACGCTGACCTGAGATGCAGCTGTCATGTCTTAGAAGGTGTCATAAACCATCAAAGACCCTGAAGCACCCCAGACTCATTTCTGAGACCTTCCACCAGAGGACTGCATGTGATCCACAGCATTACATCAGAGAGTGTAAAATTCCCTGTCCCAGGAGGAGTATCTGGGCATTCCCACCTGAACCTGAACCTGCTGAATGTTGTGTTTCACAGGCTTCCCCCACGCCTGACAGATCAAGACTGTGACCACCACTTTGATCAATGGACATCAAAATTGCAACAATTGAGTCTCACATTGGATCCATGGGTGGTAATATCCTTCTACTCTTACCCTTTCTTTTTCTTTCTTTTCCTTATACATTTTCTAAAGTGTTATTTTTATATTGCTATATTTCTACAGATAATAACCAAAGCAGCTACATACATACTTCCCATTGCAAGAAAATTGTTCTGAAATAAACCTGCCATATGCGTATTTATAAACGCTGGTCACTTAGTGGCATTTCACTCTAATCTGCCCCAAGGGATCTATTAAGAAGAACCTCAGTTACTCTGCCTTCAGGGGTGGGTCATAACATCCCTGAAAAGCTCTACTCTTCCAGTTTAATTTACTTGTGTTCATGCTGATGAATCTCAGACCTGTCCGTCACAATCTTACAGTAACCTCATATTAAGGTGGACTTTAAGCAACTGGATGTAGATGGACTGCTTGATCAGGAGCACTTTAGCTTTAGTGTGACACTTCAGCAGCTGACACACTTGTCTTCAGCACCATGATGGAGTCAGTTTTCCCACGTAAGCTGGTCCAGGAGGAGAGGGTCTTCTGCAGGTGCTGGAGGATAGATATCCTGGAACATCTGACTCCAGTACTTGAAGCTTAGGGGGCTCTATGAGACACCTATCCACCCCCAGCGCAGGCAGTGGAAGGTACAATTTAAGTGTCTGTGTTATGAGAGGACAGTTTGAAATGTTCTGCATGTATCTGAAACAACTTCACCAGGCTGGCAGATGCAGCACAGAGTGACCATGTGCTGTTGGTGTGGACACTGCATTTGAGGAAGAAGATTCTTGAGTATCTCAAATATCACTAGAAGCCTCTGTTTAGGCAACTGAATACAGTCAGTTGAGCCCTGAGGGCAAGGTGTCCTCCCAGCTATTGAGGGTGCCTAAACAGACCCACTTGCATTATTCTAGATGTCCCAAGCTACTTGGGACACTTGCTTAGGCTGGTCAGCATGGCAGCAAGCCTGGGAGATCACTGCTGGAATGCCAGCAAGGTGCCTACAGCATCTCAAATTGTTCTTGGTGTCTATGAATCACTGTAAATGTGACTCTGCTAGAGAGCTGAATCACTCTTTGTGCTCCACTGACTCTATTGACTAGGCTCCCCTGGCGAGTAATACGAGCTTAAACACTCAGATTAAATGGTGGCACCTTGATTTAGTCTGGACCTGAATTCTGTCCTTAGACCTAAAAGTCTAAATGTAGCCCTGTATTTTTTTTTTTCTGTAGAGCATTTAGCACACTTCAGGAGTTAAGAGTCTTATTAATGACGGCAATGTAATAATACCAATGAAATAATATAATTTTTCTTATTCTAGTTTGCTAAAAAGAAAGTCCTATTCATTCTTCTATTTCTATGACTCTGTATAAAAAAAGAGATGAAGTTCATTTGGTCTCCAAAGTTTATCCGTAATTATATTATATACAGTTAAACGGCATTAACTGTATAAATATATATATATATGACATATTGCTCACATTAAGAAATAAAAAATTCCCACTAGCAGAGGTAGAAACTAGAAGATGCTGGCTACAGCCCCCTTGGAGCAACAAAAGTTCAGGGGCTTCTTTGTAACAAAGTCAATTTGTTTTCTCTCCTCCACTTGGTGCCTTCAGACACACAGAGGATTCCTGCCTAACGCTGCGTTACCCAGCTTTGGCTGTCTCAGCCTCCCTGTTCTTGGCTGCTCAGCACTGTGCTGGCTTTGTTTTTGCTAAGGCTGGGCCAACAGCACTCTGGCTGGGATTTGCTAGCAGAGCTGCCTCTGAACGCCAGGGAGGGTGGAGAACCTGGCTCCGTCCGTCCTCATGGTTAGTCTGACAAGTCGTTCCTGTAGCAGGACCAACTGAAATGTTGTTTCTCCAATTTATCCTCTGCCAGCTCTCATTTTTCATGTTGCATCTATGCTACAACCTAGTTGATGCAGCAGGTGCTTTTTAAATAAAGGGAGAGAAATACCGCTTCCTGTTTATTTATATATGTTTGATAACTTCTAGGAGGACAGATTCTGCCTATGCCATCCTTCATAGAAACTGGATTTGAGAGAACCTGTTCATATTACCTGCTGCAATATGAGAGAACCGGGTGTTAGAGAAGGGCTCATCCTCCACGCAACCTTAACCTTTCTCCCATCAGGCAGGACTAGACTTTGCATACATGGTCTCTCAAAGGTTCTACTTCAGACCCAAGCAAATGATCAAACAGCAGCAAATGAGATCTTCCTTCCAAATTGGGGGTGGGGAGCAAGTTGATTTACTTTTTAAGGAAACACTGGCTCGCACCAAAAATGCCAAAAATTTGTATCTGACTTACAGCCAGTGCAGTGACCTGTTCAGGTTCCTTAGTGTTTTCCATGTGGCTGTGGATTGGGAAGGGGGTTATTTTTGCACATTGACAAAATGGCAGTTTGTTGCTATAGAGTAAACCTTGCAGCCAGGGACATGAGAGTAAAAAGAGGAGAAAGTCTTGTTTGCCTGTCTTAAAAAACAAAACTTTTCACAGGTAAAGAGCAACCTCTTTAAAAAAAAAGCTAGCATGTCTAGCTGTTTGGAGCTCCATATACCCAAGTAACCCTGAGTCTGTTCATTCAGTTTGACCAGAGGCCTCAGGCGGCTGATATTCCTCTATAATTGTCCATGGCCAGCTTGAGTTTCCTGGCAGATTTTGATTTTTAGTGGGATTTCAAGGGTCCTGGTGCAGCAGCCTCCTCTGGTTGCACAGGTGATGGAGGCAGCAGGACAGATCATTGGGCTCTGGTCCAGATTTGGCAAAGAGGCATTGAGCACGTGATGGATCACAGAAGGCTTCCAGATATGTTGGGAATGTGTGAGCAGATTTTGCTCTCCTCTGCTGTATTGGGAGACATCTTGTGCTCCTCCAGTTCTGCCCTTACCGGGTGAAGGGACAGAGGGAGATGTGGCTGGGTGGCGCAAGGGCTGCAGGAGGCGAGAAGGTGGCACTGGGATGGTGGAGACATGCTACACTCTGATGGAAACCAACTTCCAGGGATAAGGAGGTGTTGAAGGAGGTGAGGATATACTGCTGGAAAAGAGCAGAAGTGTTCAGTTGGTGGGTATATGAGAGAATTGTTAAACTGTTTGCAGAAAGGGCAGTTGCACTGTCAGGGAGATTGGGGGGCGCAGGGCTG
The DNA here is from genome assembly GCF_020740725.1 of Corvus hawaiiensis. Lineage (NCBI taxonomy): Eukaryota > Metazoa > Chordata > Aves > Passeriformes > Corvidae > Corvus > Corvus hawaiiensis. The sequence goes on along the minus strand of NC_063216.1, from coordinate 64,425,688 downwards.
ATTCTGAGGATGGCAGTGAACAAATGGACCAGGCAGAGAAGCCACAGGGAAAAGACAACAAGAGACGGGAAGACAAAAAGGGGTGGGGGGGCAGGGAGAGGCTGAAGCAGCATGTGTGAAACAGGGAACAATTTGGATATGAGAAGAAGAAAAGCAAGGAATTGATAGGGAAAGACAGAAAGAATGAATATGAAACTGTAGCTGCATTTCACAATGATTTTCAGGGGCTGCAGGAGGACTGTGGTCTGTCTCCTCCTGCATCCAGCACTGGCCACATTCCAAACCAGCAGACACACTGGGGACAAATAGGTGTTCGCACAACATCTTCCAGTGTGTTTGTCTGGACACAAGTAATTTCATCTCCACCAAAATCCTATACTGCACTCTCATCAGTCTCCTTGTCAGTTTTATGCTTATGCAGTATACAACACCCCAAACCATCAACATCTCCATTTCAAGTATGTATTGGCATAAACATGGATCTAGTCAAGAGATTAGTGCAATATTTGATTTGGTAAAAAGGCTTAACAACTCCTAGTGTTTTCATATTGAGCTTTAAGGTCTGTATTTTAAACCAAAGAGGAACACCAGTACAATTTTCATTAATAAAATGCCAGATTAAATGGGTTGCTACTGGTAAGGAGAGAAATGCAAGAGATATGCTTTTATTTTTTTTATATACTTATTCTAAAATTGACCTGACAGCTTCTAGCTATTCCTTGGTGACAGATTTCAAACTATTCAAACAGATAATTTTCAGCTCTAGCATTACTCTTTGGAACTTTATGCAAAAAAATTTCCACGATATTTAGCATGTCAAAGGCTGTCTAACAGCTCGAAGCCTTGCTTGTAAAATACATGCACACAAAAATGTAACAAGGATGTGTTTTGGCAATAAGCTTAAATCTCAAAGAAATGTGCCAGTACCTTGATTAATTAAAGACAACCCAAGTGTTACCTCCAGCCTGCACTGGTACTTCATTAAGCAGCCTAATTAATACTAGGACATACTGAAACAAGAGAGGTATTTTGGAATTTCAGTTACTAAGGGAAACCTAAGTGCTGTCTGTTAAATGCTTTGGCCTCCTTTTCTTGTAGAAAGTGTGCTTTATAACTTCCCCATATGCTCCTGCTGTTCTCTCCCTGATGGATGTTGCTATGGAAGCAAACTGGGGAAAAAAAATCAAACAGCTAATAATGTTTCTGCAAATGATTGCACAGGTAGAGATGAAAAGTACAGATGACAGAAGTTAGTTAAGCAGGGGATTTGAGCTGCAGCAACAATTTGAGGCCAAAAATCAAAACACACATACTTTGCTTTCTTTCCTCTTTGTACAGATTAAGTGAAATTTCAGATCTTTGCAGGCTGTTGGGGTTTATTTTACCCTTTATTGAGTAAATACATTCAGAAATTTGGCCCTAAAACACTGAATGCCCTAAAACACTGAATAAAATACTAAAATAATAAAATGATGGAGGTTTAGAAGGAGAACAGCAGGGCTGGGTACACTGCTAGTGGGTGGGACAGCCTTGAAGGACATAGGTCCCTTGAAGCTATGGGATAAAGAACTTCTGTCTTTCACTCAAATTAGAAGTTGTTCTTCAGTTCTGTATCATATTTGAATATCATTATAGCAACAGGGGTGGATGCACATACTGGATGTTGGAAGGACAAACCTGTGGCATAACTTTTTTATACTCCTTCAAAGAAGTAATAAGCTTTCTGATATAAAGTACACACCTGAGAAGCGTACGTGAGTGAGCAAATGCACCAGCATGTTGATATAGAGCATCTAGTTAAGTACTGAAAATGAGAATACAGAGAGCCAAGGAGTGAGAGTGATACAGCTCACACCTGGCATTGCTCAGGCTGCCGGCCAAGGCCAGCCAGGTTGGCTGGTGTCTCCAGGGCACAGAATAGGTAGCTACTCTATTTATTGCTTGCTTGCTTTTCAATCATGTTGGCTGCTGCTCACCCTGACTCTGTGACATTGAACTTTTCTTTAGCTTTTCTGAGTCTTAGATAAACTTACACACATGGATCCGCTTCAATCTGGCTTATGCTGCCTGGTTCTGTGTCCAGGCATCCATTCCTCTCTGCTAATAGCTTACAGCCTGTAGTTTCTTCCCCAGCCCCCTTTAGACATGTTTTAATGTGCTGCTGCACCCCGTGCATGCTCTGGGATGCAGCAGATGGCTGCAGACCTCCTCTGGCCTAGAGCTTGGTCCCCATGAGGCCTCCTGAGCCCATGCTGACACATGAGGACGGGCAGAGGGCACACTGTCAGCAGACATTTAAATAGAGACCACTAGTCTCATTTCACCATCATTTAAAATTATTTTGGGTGCTGCTGCACACCATAATGCAGCATGTATTATTGATGGTAGCATGGGGCTTGCACATGCTGAGAGCTAGGGTCCTTCCTCCTGGAGGAGGTCTGTGCTGATCACCTTGCTCTACACGTAGCTTTTCACTGCAGATGCTGCCAAGCAGAGGTTCATGTCTTGTGTCTCATGTACTAAATCAGAGCCCCAACCATGTTTAATTTTAAGAAATGTCCCCCTTCTGCCAAATCTCCTTATGAAACATTTAATGAAAATGACACATCCTGTCAAAACTTTATGGTGCAAACTTTTTAACCACTTGTAATCAGGAGATAGATTTCAAGCAAAGGAAACTTTGCTTTGAAATTTCAACTCATCCACCCAGCTATGTGTGGGCCAAGTGCCTAAATGCCTGAATGACTCCATCACACCCGTGTGTGCTACCCCATGGCACAAGGATGAAGACAAACAACAATCAAAAGATTCAAGGATGCATTAAAGCCAAATGTAGCCCATACACACCTAGAAGACACTGGAACACAAGCACAGGTAAAGGTGCACAGTGTGGTCCATAACCCCAACACATACGTCTTGGCACAAAATTTGACCAGCCATTTCGGGAATGGGGCATGAATCACCTAATTCAGGCAGCCTTATTTGTGTTAGCAGTCCAACAAGTGACAAAGTTCTGGGGAGAGGCTGGATCCCAACTCTATAAATTCATAGCATTGGTGTTCCATCACCACTCCCTTGCTTAGTGAAGGTGCATGCCAAGGTCCCTGTACATTCTTCTGCTGATGTGTCTCACTTTCATACAACGTATATATACAAAGACATAAATAGCTTTCTACCTCTAAAACTGGATTAAAAACAAGTTTTCCAGCTTTTGGCTGGGGTTACAAACTGCACTGTCCTGCTCCTGGATATGTGACAGCCCTGACTTGACTGCAGAAGACATCTGATTTAGGCTATCCCATCCTCTCACACTGCTCTTGAGGGAAAAGAATCCCTTTTCTCTCCAAAAGGTAAAACTTTCCAACCACTTCCTCTGATTATTTTATCTTTTTCTGCCGTGTCTGTGTGTTCTTGGAAGGAGGGACAGTGCACTGCATGCAGCCATAGTCACTTGGTATTCAGGGGAAGTTCAGAGTTAGTGAGGCGCTTCTAGAGCAGCTGCAAAGGGCCTAATATAAATATGAAGAGCTGCCGAGATTCATGATTGCACCTGGCTGTCCTGCTGCTTTACAGCCATTACAAATTAATTCTTTCTGCATGTGAGCAACTAAGTCAAGTCACTTAAACTGGTGGCCTCCTGCTGTTCTCTTAGGAAAAGAAATCGATGATTTGCACTGCAGAGACCTAGTCTCATGCCAAGGGAGCCACTAGCTACTTTGCTGTGCCTTTCCGTGACTGTTGGAGCAAGACAGGGGAGAAACTTCAGTTTAAATTTCAGCTCCTGTATAACCCTGGATAAGGTTCAGTTACAGTCTCTGGACCAGCATTCCTTGGGCACACGAAGGGAGCATGCGGATCTGCTCCCTCGCCCTGGTAGAGCTCCAAGCACAGCAGTGCAGAGGAAACAACTGTGTATTTTTCTGTTGGCTTCACTGGAGCATGCTGGCTGCAGCTGGAACGGCAGGGAAAAGAGAGCAGAGCCTGTTTGGGAAGGGACATTGTTGAAAATGGCAAAAGCTGCTGAAGAAGCTGCTGCTGAATGCCTGGGCCACATGTCCCTGAAGCCCCTGTGCTGCAGGTGTAAACTCCAGCTCCCACAGGTAGCTCTGAGCTGCACAGCCATGCTGCCCTCAGGAGTGAACTGCGCCTCCCATGTGGTGCTGAAGGACAGATCACCCTCTTTTGCTTTCCGGAGTGTCTGATTTATGGACACACAGATCCCAAGCACTGCAGAGGCCCTGTGCAGCATGGCAGTGTTTTGTGGTGCAGTATGTCTAATTCCTGTAATGTATGCAAAGCTCTCAAAATGCTAACTTTTTATTTCAATCTGTGAAAGAGAAATATATTCTCTCTTGGGCTGGCGACATTATTATCAGAGTTAATACCATCAGAGAGAAATATCTCATATGTTTCTGTCCTATGCTGTATTCCTGGGCATTCTACTGGAGGGGAAGATCCTCCAGCTGTCCTGAGACCCAAGAGGGCCCTGTTGCCCCTCTGAACATCACTAAAAATCAATCGCTCTTCAAAGTAGGCCAAGAGTGAAGTGTTTTCTAGGTTAGTTTGCACCAATTCACCATACATTTCTGCTCCATCAAACACACCTGTAGAGAACATCAGTGGCAAGAAACCAAAGGGGATGAGGAAAGAGTGATGTAGGGTTGGATGGCTCTACTGAGGCCTAGGCTGCGGAGTCAGGACTCAGTTACTCACTTGACATGATCTGTGATCTGAATACCACACTTTGAAATAGGGGTAGAGTCCAGGCTGACACCTTAGGCATTACCCAGCCCTTCTTCCTTGCCAAGACAGAATCAGGTCCACCTGAGACATTCCTGGTTGACATTTAGAAGATTTTTTAGTGTCCTAATATCTCATTAAATGACTGTCTAATATGCTTGAACAATCTACATCCCTATATTTGCTATTTAGGACGTATTACTGGCCAATGGTTCAGCTGTGTCAGTACTACAGAGTCAAGAAGCCAGAATGTCCCACTTCCCAGGGAACAAGGCTAGTACACCAAATAGGGCCACCACCTGTGTCCTGCCAAGAAGAGGACTGGAGGTGTTGGTGGAAGCCCCTCAAGCCTCACATTGGTTCACCACACCCTTGGTAGCTGGGCAGTGTTAAGTGTCCTTTATGTTCCCCTCTGGAGTTGCTGTGTTCCCTACAAAAGCCAAGGAGAGACAGAGGAGGGTCTCAATCAATTTGTTCTTAAATGGCCCTAAATAGCCTGCAGCCTTCCCCACCCAGTGCTGGGGTCTGGCTGCTCAGTGTGGCAGTGCCTTCACCTGCCTCTGGGATTCAACAGAGCAGACCTCACTTGAAGGAAAGAAATGTGAAATTGAATATCAGCAGAAGATTTGATGGTATATCCATCCAAGCATTATGGACCTGACTGAGTACACAGTGCTACACATACACATATGTGCTTGTTGCTTTTTAATGCCTGTGGCAATCACATTTTTGCTCGAACCAAGTTTCCTTTATTTGCAAAAGTAAAAATGCTATTATTGCTGACCATAAAATTATGCAGCCCTTTTATACACAGCTATAGGAGTTGAAGTGCTCCACTGATTTTCAAGCATGCAATTGAGGATTTGTGTGCAAACAGTGCATAAATATGTACTTTCATTACTCAGATGTAGTTTGCCTGTCAAATCTGGATGAATTTGCTGTTTTTGCAAAAGTGGTCACCGTAGAAGCTTTCCCAAGAATCCCCAGCAGTAAAAAAATCCACATTCTGTGTCTTGTCTGAATAAGCAATTTTTTCATCTCTTAATCTTCTTTAATGGAATTGTATAAAACAGGCTGTAGTGAATTTTGCTGCAACATTTTGCTGCAACAAGAAATCCCAAAATCATTAAAGAAATTCCCTATGACTTTCAAAGAGGAATCATCCTTCTTTTTCAAGTACTTCATCAAATTAAGACCAGACTCTGCCATCTGCCTAAGAACAGTTTCTGTGTGTTGATTTAATAAACATATTACGGTACAAAACTGAAGAGAATTAGGATAAATACTAAGATATGTATATATTTATACTAAGATCTATATATTGAAAGCACACCCCAAATCCACACACTTACAGTCTTCTTTGACTTTCCTGGCTCCAGTATAGCTGTGAGTCAAAATTTAAACTGGAGCTCTGTGGAGGCCAGTGGGCCTACAGACCAAAGGCGTCCATTGGTGGGACTATTCCTAAGTCCAGAGATGCTCCCAGGTGAGGGCAACCAAAAGACTTCCCCCAGGACGCTCTGCCCTGTTATGTTAATATATCCCAGTCCTGCTTCCCTGGTTGGCTGTTGGCCTCCCCACCCCTTTGTACCTTATATGTCCCTGCCCTAGAAAGGTTCTCCACTCCATGTTCCCCCATTGGCCCTTGCCCCATCACCACTCCCCCAGAGCTCCCTATTGGCTTCCATTCCCTAGTCCAGCCTGTGTACCGCCCCTGTGCCCTCAGATCCTTGATCTCTGTTGCTCTTTCTGTGCTCCCCTATATAAACCTGGACTCTCCCCTATTCCCCATCTTTGTCCCTGGACCTCTTCACGCGTGTGGCTGGAATAAACCTCCCCTGTGGAACCCCATATGGAGAACCTTCCTGCCTTCTTTGTCGTCGGTTCATCCTTAGCTATCCGGTGTGGTGTGCGTGTGTGGTGGCCTCGCTGAGTGGAGACGCTTTTGGGAAGGTCGCGGCACTTTACCATCCAGCACCGTGCTGCAACAAGAGCTCATGCTCCTTTTTAAGGATGGAGCATTTTATATAGCATTGAACACAGCATAGCAGAAAAATATACATTGTTAAGGGCCTGGACTTGTATTCTCACTTGCATTATGGAAACAGGATAATAAAGAGCTGAGGAGATGGATCTTGTAGGAATTTTTCGGTTAAGGCATGCTTCAGTTAACAGCAAGATGGTTGGGGGTTTTTTTGTTGTTTTTTTTTGTTGTTTTTTTTTCTGTGCTATTTATTAATAGGAAAATTCCTAATACTAACATGGTACAGCTACTTCTGTCTCATGGAGATATGCAGTTGGAGGTTTTTCCTTACTTCTGACTAGGATGCAATGTTACTGCTCCATTTAAATTTAGTGTTCCATTTGTATGACTGTAGGGGGATTAAAAAAATCCTGTTGAGAAATGATTAATGGTCAAGTCACAGCGATGAAATAAAAAACTAAAACTAATTAATTCATTATCTTGCTCTAACTCCCCAAATGACTGTATCAATTGCAGCCTAATTCCTAATGACTGGGACAAAGAGGTGACATGTATCCTTGGAAGAGCTGAGGGACAAACCTTTTTGTATTCCACTAGATTTCCCTGAATATTCTTGCTCAGAAGGCAGAGCTCAGCAGTAAAAAAGAACATAGTGCTTTTGAGCTGCAGCAGTAAGATTTTTTCTTGAGTTAGCTGATGACCTTACCTATTCACTCCATCCCCTCTCAGACTTCAGAGCACTGAGTTCAACACACATGACATTTGTATAATACTTCTCACTGAATAAATGTGCTGTTAAGCATGTTGCTCAGGTTTCCATGTCTCTTTACAAAGCTATTGCCTGCCTGTGAAAAGCAGTCTGCCTTCATCCAGGTGTGCAAGCCATGCCTTGAAAACATCACTCCTTTCTGCCAGTGCCACTTATTTGATGTCATGAACACACAGCATGCTGGGTGCCCTCCCACACCACAGCTATCCCTCCCTCTCCTCTCCAGCTCAGATGAACACATATTGGGACCTTGGACTTACTCAATGCCTCTGAACAGCAAGGTAGAAAAGTCCGACATTTTGCTGGAAGAAACCCAGCACAGAAAAGCTCCAATCACTGAAATTTGCAGCTAAGCAGGCAGAAGTAGGTCAAGCCTGATGCTATTTGCAGACTGCTTTTCCAGGGAGTGGGGAAGAGGCTAATCAGTGCCAGGGGTTAACATAGATGGCTATGATGTCAGCTCACCCGTTCTCAAGGAGGGGTTTGTATTTGACCTCCTCCAGTGATGCCTGCATGCTCTTAGAGCTTATTCTAACATGAAGAGCTACTAAGCTGTTCTTCCCATATGTATTTCACCCTGGCTGCTGTTGGAAAGCCTTGGTCTTTGCATTATTCCTTTCTGCCCCTCTATATTCAAGGAAGACCTACACAGTCTGTATCTCTCTGTTAGGAAGCTGAAGTAATGTTTTATATTTTACATTCAGCAGCCATGTAGAAGTCATGTTTGGGCTCAAGTCTGATTCGATTTAAGACTCAATTTATCTTCATAGAAGAAAGTTTACAGTTGTGCTTTTATATTTGGCATATTATCAAAAGAGAGGTGTCCTGCCTGGCATTCTCAGGGCACTGCTTATTTTCTGAGCATTTTCTGGAACTGTGGCAGTGTTATATCGCTGTTCTGCATTGGGATGTGTCATGGATATAGCAGTGTTTTCCTGGGACACAGCTCACCCTGAAACACCAGGAAGCTCTTGTTGCCCTCAGGAGGCAGGATTTTGGTGAGTCTGGACAACATTTTGGCCTGAATAGATTAAAAATGGGTGATTTGTAAATACATGGGTGTTGATTCAGGTGTTAAGAGGAGGTTATTGGGGCTTTGCAAAGAAGAAGATCCAAAATATCAAAGCCATAACCCCCAAGCATGGTTGGCAGATGGGCCATTACCCTTCAAAAATTGCTGCAGTTCCAGTGCTGATACCAACTTCATGCTCTGCTTTGTTTGGTTATATTTTTCTCAGATGTCACTATGGTGTGTGCTTAGATAGGATCTCCTTTCCAGAAAGTTCATTTATGTGGTATTTATAAGGCAGAGACATCTGTCTCTTTCTTTTGTGAGCCTGTGTTCTGGTTTCGATTCAGTGTATTGGGTCCCTTCAGTGCCAAGAAAACACTCTGCTCCTCTCAGGCTGATAAATTCTGCTGATTGCTCTCATTCTGTTTTCTTAAATGAGGAGATATTTTAATATTGCCTTCTTATCCATCAAACCTCTTCTTCATCTCAGGGACTCAGGCAAGTATCTGTTTGGGAAGTGATTTCTTGTAAGTGTTATTTTCTAAAGGTGAACTCCTCCCGGCCACTGCTTTTAATCATATTTTAATGGCAAAGGGCTTGCAGAGGGATTGCGTAATCAAAAAGATGGCTTTGCATATCCTCCCAAGAGTTTTGCCACAGTTGGACTCGGCCTGCTTTCCCCATCCCTTGCCTAGCAATCATGGAGAGGAAGGGAAGAAAGAGGATGCTCTTCAAACTGTATGTTCTTCAAGCTCAGGGTTGACTATTCACCCAAAAAGTAAAGCAGGAAGCAGTTACTGGAATCTGTGATTCTCATCTCAAGAAGGCACATGTATTTACATTCATAACCACTAAAGGCATTTAATTTCTTGCAGTGAGTCTGTGGTTCACAGTAAATAGCTATTTGTCCTCATGTCCAGGGAACAATAAGATCGCAAGTGCTTTCTGCTGGTAAGAATCAAACATCTTGCTTTTGTCAGTAGGTCTTTGATATGCAGGAGCAGCCATGGAGACAGTGAAAGCAGCCTTGTACCACTCCTTTGCACCTGGACAGATGAGCAGTAGCAGGCTTTGGTTAGGCAGCCTCCAGAGGCTGGTGACTGCTATTCTTAAACAAGGGAAAAATAACGAGCCTAGGGACAACCAGAAATGTGTTTCAGCACAGTTTGTGTCTCGGTAGCATATACTTTCCTTCTGTCAGGCTCCATTTTAGGCACTTTGAGCAAAACATCTTTTTTGGTATCGTATTTTCAAGAACATGGTATGTTTGACTCAGGAGCCAGATCCAGTGCTGGCTATTGGTCAGAAATTAGAGAGAGTACAGTTTGTGAATAATTAGTCTTTAACCAATATTTAAAGAAAACTACATTTGTTTCTTACTTTTAGTCCTTTTTGTGTTGGCCAGTGCTGGAGAAAGGGCACCTGGCACCTGGCCCCTGGGAGGTGTTTTGCTCTGTCAGGAGGCATCACTGCATTCAGAGGTGCACCTAAGCAATGTGTCACTCATTCCTCAACACCTCACTATTAGCTGGTGAGGATTAGTGTGACAGATGAACCTGAAATATTTTCTTTTTGCTGCTCTTTTTCAGCCCCACTGCAAATAAAACTCTGAACTTTATTCTTCTCTTAACCCTAAACTTACTATTAACCTTAAATCAACTGTGGCTAAACCACTGGCAGTTTTCCTCTGGCCATTACCCATGCTAAATACTTCTCACAGCTACCATCTCTGAAGTCTCTGCTTCCCTTGTGCAACCCCATTTCAGTCTCACTGCCATGGGTGTACTGGCATTTCTCTTTCAACCCTAACTCTAAACATGGGTTAGGATTCTAAGTTCTCCCAGACTCACATTCGAAAAAAATAAAAAAAAGCAGTCTTTCTTTTCCTCTAGTAATAGAGCTAGAGAAGGATTAGGATTAGGGATAGATATAGAGTAAGGGTCAAAAATGAGTTAGGACTTGGGTTGGGGCTGAGAAGAGAAAAGCTCTTGCTCTGCCTAGGGAGCTACAGCTTTTGGAAAGGTTCCTAGTGCTTTTCTCACTACCAAGATCCCCCAGGGAAATCCTTTTCTAGTACCCTGCAAGGAGATGATTATTTCATAAGAAAATGAGGTGGTGCATTCCTGTAAAAATAACTTGTTTCCTGGTTTCGTTCCAAGTACAGATGAAGCACAGACAGATTTATCACATTTCCTTATAAGCCTTCATTTGAATATTGGTCACTTTATTTTAAGCCATTTTTCTTTCTACCGTGCCTCTTTCCTGGCCCCAGGTGTGGACTGCTGAGGAGGACACATGGACAGGGAGCTTGTGCACAGCAGTGCAAGGTGGGTGGAGCAATTCTCTGCTCCCTGACTCTGCGGAGCAGGTTTGTGTCCTGCCTTGCTTGAGCACAACAGGTCTAGTACAATCACACTACACAAGAACCAAATACAGCAGTGGCTGAGATGCTTATGTTGTAATTTCCCTGGGGTGTAAGTATTTGGGGAGTAAAGGTTTCTCTTATGGTACAAAACCCTTCTCTGAGCGTAGTGACTGAGAAAACAACAAATGGAAATGTGAATAGTGTATTAACACAATCACAACAGGCTGCTCCTCTTCCCCCACAGGCGCTGGAGAAAGGAAATCTGAGTGGAGACAGCTGGATTTCTTCCATCTATGTTGCGGTGACCCAGCCCACTGCGGGGCTGGGGCAGCGTGATGCCAATCAATCCCAGCCCATCCCCTGGATCGAGTTTCCCGAAGAGGCAGACTCAGAGGGCGGGTCGAGGGGCGGCTCGGAAGCCTAAGCTGCACCCCCTGGGCGGTGCCCGGGTACAAGCCACCTCCCCTGGTTTGGAAAATTCCCGGTTACTGGGTTGTTCACTGGTTCTCTGTTACAACTCCCGCCTCTCGGTTCCCCCCGAAGTGGTTCTTGTTAAATTGTATTCTCCCCCTGGCTTGTAACTCATTGGTTGTTTTTCCCTTTCCCCGCGGTTTTCAAATTCCCTATAAAACTGAGGACAAGCCTCAGTATCCCATCCCATCACATTCCATCCCTTCCGAGCTTCTTCGGGTTGCCAAACTTCTAACAATAAACCTGTTAGGAGCCAGACCAGAACAGCCTCTCTCTTCCTTTGTCTCCGAGCTAATGTGAGCCGATACCATCGGCTCCTGCTGTGTTTCCCTCTGCAAAGAAGCCAGCTAGCTAGCTCAGCCAGCAGCTCTTTTCCTGATCCCGAAGTCGTTTCTGCGACGCACAGAAGTAACGCAGCTGGACTCTCTCTGACCGGGGACTCGCCAGAGCTCGTGCCTCGAGCAGCAAGAACTGCGTTACATCTACACTGAAGAATAAGTACATAGCCCTGAACCCAGAATGGTGATGTGCTGTAGGCAGTGTTGAAAATCCAGCTATTGCGATATCGTATCTGGGTTTTACTTGTTCTCACAGGTCAGCAGACTCTCTGGAGTTTGCAAACAGGCTCACTTGTTTTGTTTTTTTGTTTCTTTCATAATAACCCATATGAGCTCTTTTGTCAATTGCCACTGTGAGTTCTTCCACTTGCATCACAGTTTTTTGATACTTCAGTTCTGAAGTATCATAAAACCTAGATTAATAGTGTAATGGGAATTTGGAGAGCTGTAGCATACAAGCAGTAGGTGTTCATGAAGCACAATTATAATACTGAGCTAATCAGCACTGCATTCAGCTGACTAAATTCTCATATTTTAAATGACAGTAAAAAATCTCCATGTAAGAAAAATTAGGGATGATGCAAATGCAGGGAAAAGTCAAGGCAAGTTCACTATTTCAGTAGACAATGTGTCAGAGCTGTCCTGTTGGTTAAAGCCAGTACTACTAGTGCACACCATGCTTCCCAGCTCCTGCATGTTTAAAGGCGCAGGAAGGTAACACACAGCTCCTGATTGAGGAATTTATGATGGCGTAGGGGGAAATGGTGTGCAAGAGTTGGCAGGGATGCTGGATACTGGCACCCTCAATATCCCCACAGGCAAAATTGTTGTGTTTGAGACCTGCTTCACCAGTCTCCATGCAAGGTATGGATGATGCATGTCCCACATTTCTACAGATTGTCTCTAAAGGTTTTACACTTTTTATCATGGGTTTCCTTAACCTTTCATGTTATATCAGTACACGCTCAGCAAATCTGAAGACAGAATGCACATCAGATAGGTGAGATGAGTCTTGGCTTACCTCAAAGGGTAAATTACATTTAAAAGGAAAAAGTGCTGCCTCCTTGATCTGTTTTGTATGGGTTTTTTCCATTTTAATTTTAAATTTTGTGTCAAAACAGAGTAACACTCAGAAAATGTCTCCCCCCCACTTGTCTCTTTTTCAAACATGGGCTGTTTTCAAGACACAATGGTGCAGAGTGGCCCTAATGAAGTTCTACCGCTTGTTAAATTGGAACTTTATCCATGCAGCAGTTTTAGCCCAGTGGTGGCAGCCAAGTCAGGCACATCCACTGCTCTTTGGCTATTGCACTGATTCTGCACTGGTGACCAGTCCCTGTCCCATCACTGCTGCTTTTAACTACTCAGGGCCTTATTAGCAGGCCACCACTCGTACATGGGCACTCATTTATGTAATTCTTTTATAGCTTTCCCCTCTCTGTGCCCAGAGACACCCTTGAAATGCAAATATCTCCCATGATTTTTGAATGCAGGTGCTCCCTGCCCATGAGTGACGTGGCACAGAGAAAATAACCCTCAGTAAGATGCCTGAACCATCCATTTCAGCATTTTCTGAACTCCAGTGGCATAGGGCTTAATTGAGAAAATTGTCTAAGAAAGCCTTCACTGAGTGGAGCACATCAAGTGAAAATAAAGAATGAGGCCCCCATGAGCTGTCATGATTTATTTGCTGTCACTTGAATCTACATTAAAAGGCTTGCTGCGACTTCACCAATTTCTTTCCATTCTGATTGTCTCGATCTCTGCTGATATTTGAGGCCTGGCTTGTTATATTTGAATTTGAAAGATATGTAGCCACCCCAGCCTGGCAGCATGCTACCATTAACTTCTCCTGCCCAATGGGCTTTTGCTGGTCCTTTATGGAAGATGAAAATGGATGAATCAACTTCAGAGGCTTTCTGGATTGTACAAACCCCATCTTTCTTCCTACCCAAGTAAAGCAAGAAGTCCTGCTAATGAACCCATTGGAGGAGGGCTCTGTCTGCTGCTCTGTGGCAGTGACATCCAGCATGGCTGTGAACTTTTTGAGCAGCCATTTCTAAATTGGGAAGTCTTAGATATACGTGGCCATTTTCTTGTTTTAAAAGAAGAAGTCAATACGTATTCACAGTTTGATCCCCATTAAGGGCTAAAGTGATGCCATGTTTCACCAGGAGAACGTTAATGCTATCAGTTTTTCAGCTTTCTTACTTTATTTTCAGCATGTCATGTCCCTTCATATTTAGCATGTTATGAGGGACCACTGGAATTCAATTACTGCTTGTCACCGCTGTTTGTATTGATTTATAGATCATCCATTTTGACAAGTTCATTGCCAAGCTTTAATATGCCTTAATAGCTTTATTGTTTATTAATGGTAATGCAGTGGTCCAGTCTCCAGCCTGCAGTAAATGTCAGCCCTTCCTTTCAGTGCAGACTATGGGCTGCACAGAATGGGTGAATGAGTGGCCATGACCAGGTGCTTGCCAGCACCCTCCTCCGCCTGCCCAAATGCCACCGGCACCAATTGCTTTAGTTAATGACCCACAGATTTCCTTCAGCACCTCCAATAAAGAATTAAGAAGAGATTTGTCTAACAGCCTCTTGTCAGGAGGAGTAATGTGCCCAGCAGTGCCAGTGGGGTTTTGGTGGTGCCACAATGTGTGGCACTGCTGGTGCTGTGGTACCTCTGGGCACAGGGAGCCCTGGCATACTCCACTCCTGGCTCAGCACACAGAGCACACCTTACCCCTAAAAAGATGAAGAGTAACACTGCCACTGGTCAGCATATCTGAACATAGTTACATAGCCGAGACTATTATGGGGAATACAGAGGTGAAAAGTGTATGTGCATCATGGGGCTTTTTTATGTCAGGCTATGTAGAGTTTTATAATGAGGGCAGAGTTCACTGGAATTATTGCTTAGAAAAGTTTCCATGGATAGCTATTTTTCTTTCTTTTCTTGCCAACTGGCTTTTTGAAGTATCAATTTACCAGAGGAAAAATCCTCCTCAAAAGTAGGAGTCCCCAGGCACTATGGGCCAGGGATACTTCAGTGCAACTGTGCCGTAAAAAAAATGAATGTCCTCAACAGTAACATAATGGCTCGTATTTCTTAGGCATAAGCTGTTGCACTTTGGTAGGATAAGAGATGAGCAGCAGCACATTTCTGAGTATTTTCTGCCTAGAAATATACAGGCCCAGTTTTTCAAATGAAGCTGTAGCTGTTTCTCCATGCATGGGTTTGTGTGTTTTCCCCTCGCCACCACCAGCCACCCTTGCAGCGCTGAGCACAGTGGTTTGTTTTTCAGGGCTGTTTGCAATCCCAGGATGGCTGCAGAGGAGAGCAGCTGCAGCTCAGAGGTGCAGGGCTGAGCTGTTTATCCAAGCTGGGGAAACATGAGGTGCAAACCCTTTCCTGAGCAGCAGCTATCAGCAGTTCAGATTCCTTTGCACAGCATTGCTCTCTCCTGTGAGCTGCTGACAGTGGCAGCCAAGGACTCTTTTCTTTCAAGACCCTTCCAGAAAGGCTTCTCCTTCCCAATATCTTGCTCAGCAGTGCTGAGCACCTTCAGAGAAATAAAATGATGTGCTCATTTCTGCCTTGGTCTGCTGCATATCCCCAGGAGCATTAGTTCATATATTCCTCTCACCTTGACTCAAATAATGAGAAATGGGTATCACTTACACTGTCTTTCTTTCTCTCTCTCTCTCTCACACACACACAGAAATACACACATAGATGTATTTAAAAAGACAGCTTAAAACCTAAGTTATAGCCCAGGAAAAACAAGTAAAGGTGTTTTGTTTTTTTTTTTTTCCTCCTCAAATTCAGTTTTCAAAGTGAATTCAGAGGGAGTTGCCACTTTGGCTGATGAGATGTGACCTGTTTTAATCACTGCTGTCCACTGTCAGGTATGTCAGGCAATTTAGCTTCAGGTGCATAATGGCAAATTATTATAGAGACAGAATGATTTTAAGTTTCTAGACAGTGGGAGCATTCCCAGAATCCATTACTGCCTGATTAAATTACTCAGATTTCTGTGTGTGAAGGTTTTGTACAGCAGCATGTAATCCATGAGAGTAACTAATCATATCATATTGATTTAGATGCTGCTGGAATGGGAAATCTAATTGTAGTACTGTGAAAGCTTCTTGGGGAATCTGTACTAATGATTGCATTTGTAATCCCATTTGCAGGTGAAAGTTCTGAAGCGCAGCTCTGAGATGAATAGCAATGACAACGGTTTGGACACAGCCCTGCAAAATCAGGTTGCCAAAGATGAGACGAGCAGAGGTTGTCCTGATGACTTAGCTGCAAGTTTGCGTCCTTCTGGTTTTCTCCATCGATGCTTCTTGGGACATACACATACTTAACATAACACATACTGTCCTGCTCAACTTGAGAGGCCATCCCAGGAGCCAAGACTGCAGTCTGAGCTCTGCTGGGGTTTTGCAAGGACACCACTTCTCTGCACTCTCTCTCTTCTTTTTATCTGAGGATAAACACATTTGAAAAGCACTTTTCATTCAGGGAAATGAAATGCCTACCTGGTTTTCATTAACATTCTTTCCTGTTTTTTGATTCTTCTTTAAATACAAGTTTCTATGGTGTTTCTTTTGTGTTTGATGATTGCCAGCAACTTGATCTGCCTTGACTTTTCATGTCTGTTCTCTGGCAAT
Organism: Corvus hawaiiensis; assembly: GCF_020740725.1. NCBI lineage: Eukaryota > Metazoa > Chordata > Aves > Passeriformes > Corvidae > Corvus > Corvus hawaiiensis. Next base: position 64,409,326 of record NC_063216.1, on the reverse strand, counting down.
GTTATCCCCTCTCTTTTTTTCCTTTCTGGAATATGTGGGCTATTAACATGTGAATTATATGGACTGCTTTTTATCTTTTCTCTTTGTGATATTATTGCAGAACTGTATAAATATAAAAACGTAATGTGATGAATTGTTTTTTTCTCTTACTGTCATGGGATTTTTGTAGTTGTTGTTTTTTTTTTTTCAGTTTTCTGACCTGTTTATAAAGAAATAGAAATAATCCTATCAAGAGAACCCTTGTATCTCTTGCATACACCAGAACTTGGGAGGTGGTTTGATGGGTGAGAGAGCGCAGTTACCTGGGAGAAGAGCTGCCCACCAGACTTTGACAAGGACTTGAAACACTTGTGTAGGTCAGGTGCAGCAAGCTTTCAGTTTGGCGGACAGGTCCCTTCAAGACACTGCAGCCTCTTTTCCAACATGCAATAGGGCTCAGCTCACTTTCCCTCTTTGGACCCTGCCAGCATGTGATTTTTGAGGCCCAAACAGCCATGTCTCTTGCAGGTGAAGTCTGGTTTGACTCTGAATTAGTGGCTGCTTTAAGAGAATAGTGGAAGAGACACCTTTGTCCTTCCCTTGGGAGCTGACTCAGAGAGATGCCAGGCTGGATTTCACAGCCCTGTGTCCTCTCCTGCTCACCCTGCAAACCACATCAGGGAGCCCTGCAAAACACCAGGGCTACACGTGCTGCAATCACCTTTCTGAGCACTCCAATGGGATGAGGAGCAGGGCCTGGGACAGGGATTTTCCTGGGAAGCCAGCCCCAAGCAGGACTAAAGGCAACGGATATAAACCATAAATTTCATTTTCATCCTTCCTACAGGTGCTCTGCAAACTCACCACGTACTGCTGTGCATTGAAGCTTGTGAAGAGAGGGGTGGTGGCCCACCTGAGGGGGGCTCATCCCTGCTGCAGCTGTTCAGTGCTTCCCAGTTGGCTCTTCTTGTCTATGCTTGGGTGAACAGGTACAAGGCAGAATAAACTGGGGCCTTGGGCAGATGCTGCGTGGCTCCAAACAGGTTTTAAACTTTTTTACAGTGAAGCATTAATTATTTTTTTTGCAGTGTATTTTCTTGCAAAGTTCAGGTGTAGTTTAATCCCACTCACAACAGAGAGATTCTGAATAATACAAAAGACATAAGAAAACCCTGAGACTTTGAAATAAGCCCCTATTATGGTTCCTAGTCATGAACAGACATTGCCTTTGTATTGGGGAGATCATCAAAGCTGGAAATTAATTAAGCACAGTTTAAATAGCCTTTAGGATATTCAGTTATATACAGGAAAGCATTTTACAAGCATGTTTAATGGATGACTGCCTATTAGGTGTCATTGAAACTCAAGCGGTGTTTATTTAATGTTAAGGCTTCTCAAAGTTTTAGAGAGCATTTGAATTTAGGATAAACTACAGTCTGCTTCCTTGACAGGTATGCAAAGGTCTAAATGCTCTGTAAAGTCATGCTGGGGGTGTTTATTTTTGGTAATATAGATTCCCAACAGCTGTGAATCATGTTTCTAAAAGTCTGCAACCAGAGTCAGTTCCTCAGGCTGGCATGATCCCTGCCAGGCAGGAACAGGATGAGAAAGAAGGAAAGAAGCAAGCAAGCAGGCAAACAAGCCTGGTTTGTGTGCTGTAATCCTGTACTCAAGAACCACAGTAAATGTCTCATTAAAAGATATTACACTAAAAATATGCACAGATTTTCCACATCACTGAGTTTTTCATGGGGAACCATACAGCAGTGCCCCAGATACCTATTGCTGCTCAACAATGGGCAATAATAAGAAGAGCATTTAATGAGATAATTTAAGTTAAATCACATTTAATACAAGATTATCAGATCCTGCCTTATTGTGAAATTACAGGCTCTTTTCCACCATTATACGAGATACACTTCCCAAAAGTCTCAAATTTCCCTGACAGAGATTTCCTTGAGGTCTGAAAATGCAGAGCAGATACAGAAATGCTTTAATGACTGCAGTCTTCTCTACTTCACTATATTACTTTCTTCTCTTTTTCTGGACTGCAAAAAAAATTCAGTAGTGAGACTGGGGCTCTCAAAGTGATGCTGACATCCATCCAACCATTTCAGTTTCTCTGGAGATTACTCCATGTCTATCAACATCTAACTGGGTTGAGGTTTTAACTTGTATGTTGCCATCAGCTCGGCTGCCTTCCTGTCAGCTGGCAGATCTGCGATCTGAGCTATCCTCTTTCTGATTTGATTTGCACATTTCCCAGTCTTTTGTCTGTGATGCACTCTTGGTAGGTGTCTGAGGACTGTTTCCCAGCATATATCATAGCTGTGCTCTGTACAATGCTTGAGTCGGGGTAGGAGCCACATCAGGCCTTGCTGAGGTATCCTGGGTTGGACTTTTGTTATATACCCCCACACCATTGTAGCAATTTCTAGCCTACAAACAGGGCTTTTCGATCCACAACATCACAGGGACTGAAAATAACTGTGATTAAGGGTAAGCAGAGTATATATATACATATATATATATATATATGTATATATGCTGAAATTGATTGAAAATGCAGTAAGTATAAGATTGAAGAAAACATTGAATAAAGAGTCCCAGGAAGCAGGCTTGTTCTTTTACCCACCAGACCAGAAGGTATGGTCCACCCATGCTGGCATTTTCAAAGCTGTTCCTGTTTCTTTCTTTCCCTGCCCAGCCTGTGCCAATGGCAGATTCAAACTGTGAGGGTGCTGCTGCTGCCCAAAACTGTTCAGAGACCAAGTGCAAGGTGATGAACAAAAAACTTAAGTCAGAAGATTTGGAACAGATGTGTGTACAGTTCAAGGCATGGTGTCCTCCAGAGCATGTGGACCTGTTTGCCCACAAGGCAGTGTGGGATCTGCAGAAAAGGCATCCAACAGGGTCTGGCTTCACGCCCTCGGTTGAGGGCCACCAGCAGGGTTTGACTTTGTGCCTGAAGCCAAAGGGCACCATTCACACCAGGATGGAAGCTTCCCAGTTGAGAGAAGTGACACCTCTCCCCTCACCCGTCTGCTGCCCTGTGGAGTTTTCACCCCAAATCATGTTCCTGAAGGCATTTTGCATGATGTCAGAGGTTTCTTAAAACAGCAGTAAAAAAAAAATTCCATCAAAAATCCCAACTCTAAAGGAGACAAAATCCTATAAACAAAAACTGCTGAACAGTTCTCCTCTGTCATTTCTGAAGCCGTAAGGGGCAATCTTGCTACAGCGGGGTGACATGCGCAGGGTGCTGCAAGGCATCCCTGGCTGTGTGATCACTTGGTGAAGGCAACCGTGTCAACCACTTTCTCTGGAGTTCCTGCTGTGATATTTCTCAGCAAACAGGATTACTCCCATTTCATGCTCAGTTTGCATGTTTGGGGTTTTTTTTCAGAAAGGGAAAGTGTTTTTTTTTTTATGTTTAGTGCTTCCTTGTAATTAATCTGTAGGACAGATATATGCTTTCTTGTGCTAGGTTTCTGTTTCCCAGCATATTCAGGCTTTATATCTCAGTCAACATATTACTTTCCCCTGAAAAAGAATTATTTCTGTAATCAGATTAGTGCTGAATTTATACTAAGTCTGAAGTACAGCTTCACTCACTTGATTATTCAGTTTGCTGTAAATGTTGGGAATAAATTCCAAGAGAGTGAATCAAGCAATTTATTTTTTTACTACCCTTATACATATTTCTACTTATTTGCCATGTACCTTTACTACCCAGCTCTAGTTGTACAGAGTAGACAAAAAAATGATGCTCAGCAAGACTGTGTGACCTATATGAATGCTGAGATAAGAGCTTTAAACAATTTTTCCAGTAGAAAACTCCTAAAGTTTTCATGAAATTTCTTTTGATGTAAGAGCTGTGAGGGTTTTGGCTTTTTTTTTTTTTACACACACATGGCTCATCTGCGATGTTGAAGAGATGTTGTGATGGAGAGCAGTTTCCCTACTGCTGCATTAATGAGAGCAATGGCAACAGAGTTATTCTGTTGATGCCAAGCCAGGCATATGAACTCATTTCACCCATTAATGCAGCATGATTCAAATTTTTTTTTGTGTGTGTGGACTTCTGTATGGGCAGCCTACATTGAAATTATCCAGGTTGGGTGGTGTCTGTGCTTTCTGCAAACAGTGCTCACTGTGAGTGGTATTGTTTGTCTTAAAGGCAGGTGTTTTAGGACATTTCTGGGAGAAACATGCTGGATATGAAATATAAATCTAAGTGTGATATGCATATGAACTGGGAAGATGCCCAAGTAACATAATTCTTGTAAATCTTAAGATGTTTCTTCATTTCATAAGATTTAAGAGGATTGTTTCTTGAGTGTTAGGGAAAGAGTTAATAAAGTCTGAAGTTGCCAAGTTATTAATTTTCCATTCAGGAATGGATTGCTCTGAATTCAATTACCCAGCTGCAGAAGTGCTTCCCATTATTTGATGGCATCTTCTTAAAAGTGTAAACGGTGGTGTGCACATGGTGCTACTCAGAAATGAAAGGCTCTGCATGTCATGTCAAGTTGGCCCTGGCAGAGCATGCCAAGGTGAGATGCCCGTCCCCTGCAGGGCACCACATCCCTGCCCAGCGAGGAGCAGTGCCTGGCACAGGAACCTGGTATGAACTTCCAGGAAAAGCAATGGTCAGGCTTCCCCTATGTTGCCTTTTCTTTGGAATTCTCTAGGCCTTAAACTAGTTCATCATTATTACTGAATTACTAGGAAAAACGTATTTCATGCTCTATTTCATCCTGCTTTCTAGTAGCCCCAAATACCACACGGAACTGAAATAACCCCCTTCAATATGAGAAGTGTCCTGTGACTACTGGAGGTCCTATGAGGAATGCAGTTTTCTTGGGAAGTAACCAAGGGGCAGTTTTCAGTCCGAAAAATGCATCCATGGCGACTTGATATCTCAGCCTGCCTGGTGATGCACTGACTGGCAGGGGTTATCTTTGAATGCTGACTCCTCTTCCACCACAGCCTGTCTCCCAGCAGGCTGCAGGCAGTCACAGAGATGACATATGGGTGCCACTGGCCATCCTTGCCACTGCTCTAGGGCATGGGGGCATTTGTGGCCAGGAGGCTTAGATATCATTTCCCAGCAAGAGGGAAACATTGTGTAAAAATTTTTTTTTCTGGGATTTCTCACTCTCTGGTTTAGTTTTAATTGTCTTGAGGGTTGAAATTGCCAGTGCACACACTGGGGGAGTCACTCTGGAAGAGGAACAGTTAAGTCAGGTCCCTGTGGCAGGAAGTACTCCTTCAGTCTCATCTTTCCTACCCATAGTATTGTCCTCATTAATTTTTGCTCCTAATAATATCTCTGTGTATAAATAATTCTAGTCTCTCCTCTGTTTTCACAACCACCAGGGGTTTACAGAGCCTGAAAGAAGTAAGCTATGCACTGAGAGTGTTGTAAAATAGACAAACATGCACCACCAGAAATACCACATTATACTGGCATAGCCCAGGGCCCCCTGCTCCCTCAGGTGGGTCACATCACGATGCCCTTGCAGACCATAGCAGCATGAATGCTAATATACATTTTTTGGTTTGGTATGGTACAGTATAGTATGGTTTTGTATAGTATAGTACAGTACAGTATAGTCTAGTCTATTTTAATGATGGATGATAAGGGATGCTTTAGTCTTCTGTTAAGTTACATGTTGTTATTTAAGCACTAGAGAGCAACCTGAGGTGGTGCTACACCCCCTTTTGTGTATGTGTGTGGAGATGTGAAATTTTATTAGTAAACAATAATAGCTAAATAATTTGCACATGATTTACCAATTCTATCATGTCCCAATAAAAATACAGGGTTGCATGTGCCTTCAGATGCTCAAGGGAACAAGCAGGAGCAATCCAAGTTTCCTGACCAGTTTAGGGCATTCCCAGTTGGCCATCCTTGGCTAGTACACATTCACAGGTGCCAGCACTGGTAGGAATCAAAATTGCTTTGCAAGGTAAAGTCTAGAAAGCAAATATTCTTGGTTTAACTTTCCTGGTGCCTGTTTTTTAAGGTCTTTACAATGGAATTGAAGTCTAGTAAAAATAACATATTTCTTTCCCCTCCCATCTGAGTATCTCCAAGCTGTTACACTCATATAGAAGTTTAGTATCATATGTCAAAAATACTTTCACCTCTACTTCAGAAACAGAGCAACCAGGGTGCAGAGGAACCTCTGTCAGTCTGCCCTGGGTCACAGGTATATTAGACTGGGACCCAGAAAACCTGGTCCTTTTCCATGATGTGATGGAGTTTTCCCTAGGGACTTGTCCCTTCTGTATCCATATTGTTCAGGCACCAGGGTCTGGAGGCTGGGGGGTTTCCAGCCATCAGCAGCTCCTGCCAATCTCTGCCTCTCACAGCCCTGCAGTCCCGACAGCACAACCAAGGGTGAAGGTGGCCGGTCACCACACCAGTGGTGGCACCTAGGTCACATTTGTCCTGCAGAGACATGCTCCTGGTGGCTGTGTTTATTTTGGGGTGTTTTTTTCTATTTTTCACCTGGTATAAGAGGAGAAGGTTGACAGCCACGACACACAGTTTCTTCCTCAGGCTACTCTGCCAGAGCTGCTTTTCTCAGCTGCAATCTCAAGTCATTTTAAATAACTCCCCAGCAGCTCTAGCACACACTAATGTGATTAGGCTACTAGCTTCTCTGACCATATTGCTTCATACTGCATTTCAGACAGTAAATGCATTCCTCCCCTTGGAGCCACCTCTCCCAATTGCCCCTGGTGCCTGAGATGTTTATAGCAGTACAGGAATTCATCACTGTGCCCCTGTGGCAACAACTGCACTTGTGTTCACCCTCTCTCCTACCACAGACAACACGCATCCCAGAAGATTTGAACAAGACCAACTGCACTGTCATCCTGCATCCTATTTTGAAAGTGTGGTGATGTTTCAGGCTGTGATGGAGGAGCACAGTGGTCATGGCAGGGACAGGACACTGTGCTGGGTGCAGCAGGCAGCTGGCAGTGGGATGAGCAGGGAGCTGAGAGCACAGCAATTAAGCCACACATTCTGTTTCCTGCTACAGGCAATATTTTCATAGACTGTAAAATCTCTTTTCCTAGCAACGGCTGTCCTCTTTCTTGATTTAGTACCTATGGTGCTGACAGTTTAAAGTCATGTGTATTTTACAGGTAGCTTAAACAAATCTCTGGGAAAGTGGCTCTTGCACTTTGAGGAAGATAGACTGGGTCTCTTTCTGCAGAGCAATACCCTTAAACGGGTGTCTACAGAGCTATGAAGAATTTGCTCTGTACCAGGATTTGAGGGAAGAAAACCCACTCCCACTAGAGAACCTACATTTCTCTGGGGAAATCTCTTCTTTCACTACAGATGAACAAGTAATCAAGGGAAACCCTTCTAAGAAAATAAATGTCAGAGAAATGGGATTCCTGCAGACAGTTATAGTTCAACCACATCTTCACTTGAAGGAATTTGAGCCCATGTCACTGACTTAATTTTCCTTAAGGAAACCAATAGGCAGTGTTGAGTCACTGACCAGTGTCACTGGTGCGGACCTGGGCAGCCACGCTGCCTCTGGAAGCCTGGACTCCTGAGATCAGAAAGGCCTTTTCACTGAGCAATTCTCTGTTAGACAATGTGTTCTAAAATATGCAACTCTCTTAAAATAATGGGTCTCATCTTGATACAGCCTTAATTTTTCCAATGGTCCTCTCCTTCACTGACAATTACAAGCACTATAATGTAAAGACAAGGTAGGGAGCTGGGCTTTATATATTGCAGTATGACATATTTAATATCAGCTGAGTTTTCCCATGATTGTAGGATGCTGATAATCAACTGAAGAATACTTCAGCTCTGCAGGACTACTGGTATAGTTTATCAGCCTGAAAAAAGGTTTACTATCATTTTCATATATAATTCTTGTGACAGTGTGTCACGTGCAGATTTTACCAGGAGAAGCTGCCTTCTGAGATTCACTGCCATATATTATTTTTATGCAGGTTTATGTTTAGAGGCACGTACAGGTGACTAAGATATAGTGGTACTCTTTACCACGAGATGAAGTTGTGTGAAAGATTGGCTGCGGAACCACTGTATTTCTTTAGTCTGTTTTTTCCCTGTGAAATACATCCAATATTGAGATGCAACAGAATGTCCTATCATTTGATTAAATAATTATTTCTAATGGAAGGGCAAATCAGTTCATAAAAAACATAGAATCACATAATGATTTAGGTTGTAATGGACCTCTGGATGTTTCCAAGTGTGGCAAGTGTCAAAGGAGAGCAGGTTGCTCAGAGCCTTGCCCTGCTGAGCTTTGAACATCTCCACGAATGGAGACTCCAAACCAATTTGGACATCCCTTTCTGGTGTGCAATTATCACTATAAATACTTTTTTCATTGTGACAGTCTGTCATTCCCCATGCTGCAACATTTTCTAGTTGACTGTATATCACTGTAACGAGCCTGGATTTGTCTTCTCTGTGGTACTGGAAGTCAGAACTTCAAACAGGGTAGAACAGCAGTGCAATCCCCCTTGGTCCACTTTTCTCAAGGCCAAACCAAGCCTGTTTCCTCAGACTCCTCTCACACATTGTGTGCTCCTGACCCTTAACCCCAACAATGGCCCTGAGCTGCACTTCTTCCAGTTAGTCCGTACTTTTCCAGCTTGTTTGGGCTGCTCTGAGTGTCCTCCCTGTCCTTTTGCATACACACCTGCCCGCTAATTCAGTGTTACCTTGCTGAGAGTACAGCCCCTCCCAGCAGTCAGGTCACTGATGATGGCATCATGAAATACCAGCCCCAGTATCAATCCCCAAGGAGCACCACCTGAGACCAGCTACTGGATAGACAGTGAAACACAAGCCACTGTCCTTTAAGTTCAATAGTCTGGCCAATTTTTATGCCCCTTCTTGTCCATCTGTGTAGTCCATATCCTTCTTACCTGGCTACAAAGTTACCATCTAAGGAGAGAATGTTGAAAGCTCTGCTAAAATCAACACTTTCTGTTCTCCTGTACTGCAGAGCTACACACTGCAGCACAGGGGCAATCAGGTCAGTCATCTGTGACCTGCCCTTCTTCCTGCCCTGTCTTTGTCTTTTATCAGATGAAGTCTCTTACAGGACATCATGTATGCCTCCAGACAGTACAGAAGTTGTGGCACTCCCTTCTCTGTTGGGAAGGACATGCAGAAGGACAAATTTGCACCCTGTTGAAGCAAAGGCTTTAAGGATGTGAAAACTTTTCCCCTCAGTGAAGAAATTTAAGCCAAGACCAGCACCTGTCTCCTCCTAGAGACAGACGATTTCCAAGCACAAGCGCTCAACTCTAACACTCAGTTTTTGTCAGCCCAGATTTTGCAGTTTCTGAGAAGAGACGTATCTGATTCAAACAAGACCTGGCTTTGGATTCACAGTGCCAAACCAAGCTGGAGAAGCAGTTTCCACTGCAGGCAGCAGTGTCAGCTGCCAAAGCCCCATGTCTCCATGCACCAGAGAAAAGAAATATCCTTATTGCTGCTGTCACAATTATTTACACATTTGCGTTATCATTGCCCTCACAGACCAGGCTTCCCAATGCAGGACATTGCAGAAAGACGAAGATAAAAGAATGGCCCCTTTCCTACAGCTCTTGTATGCTAAGCCACTGTTTTCTCCTCTGCCAAACACCTGCCAGGTGCAGCTCTGTGTATATGTGAGAAGCCTGAGCTTAATTTTTATTTTTTTTTACACAATTTAAAAGATTTGCTGCTGTAAAGAGCTGTATTTTGTGGCTGAAAAGTCAGAGAGAGAACAGCCTCAGCACAATTAATTGTGGAGTACTGCAGCCCCCATGGTGCTGACTGGTCCCAGTAACCTGAGGGGGATGTCACACTCTCTCTTACCTCCCCTTGCTAATCAGGACCTCGTTTCTTTCAGCGATGAGGAGATTACCAAATCCAGACCCTCCGGCTCTGTTCTGCAGGAAGGTCTGGGCAGGATTTATCAATTGCACACCTAAATCACATTCTCTTTCCTTATACTAGTTCTGAGGATAAGAGGAAGTGCTTTTGCTGGGACTGTTCATCAGGCTTTATAGTGCACTTATGAACTGGGGCTGTGTAAGCTGTGGAGGTGGCACAGAAATAGGCACCTGTTTCATTTATATGATTATCTATTAGTGTAAGGGCAGTAGCCAGCCTTTCTAAGGTATAAGCTCAAGCCTTATCTCAGGGGCAGATAAACACCTATTAAATAAGAGGTTAAACCTGTAGAAAGTGGGAGCAAGTTTTGAGAAACAGAGAGCACAGACTTTTTAGAAAGATACTGTAATTTTGGTATATTGATCACCATTACCAGTAAGTGTAGAGACTAGTGAGTACTACACTGATGGATCACACTGGGGCTAAAAGATCAGAATAATCTAACAAGGATAAAACAGAGTTTTGGTAGGATCAGATAAGCTAGACAGAGAGGAGACATAATATTCTTGTCACCTCTACAAGTTCTCTGTCCTCTGCAGTATTGCCCACTGCAAAATATCCTCTCTGCTGCCTCTAAAAATAGAAATTGAGTAGAAAGAAGCTGGATTTCAGGGTGGAGGCATTAACAAAAATGCATTTGGCCAAACTGGTGCAAAAGAAGGTCACAGCTTGAAGAAAAGAAGATTCTTTCTTTAAATTGCTGCTAAGTCCAATACAGGGGTATGCTACAAAAGTAGAGAAGCACCCTGTATTTCCTCATGTACTGCCTTGCTAAGATTTATTGTTTGAGGGCTGTGGCTTATGTCTGATATACGAATGCCTGTTCTTCTGTCTTCCACTTGCTTTAAGAAACACCGTGCTTGCCTGAGTCTCCTGAAATCCCAACACGATCTGTGCTGTTCGGCTCTCTCCCGCAGACCACCCTGGTGGGATGTGCCTTTGACAGCCTGCTGTCAGAGGATTTCCCTGCAGGCAAATTCTCTTTTTAAAATTCCTGACAGAAATGTCTTTTGAAAGGTTTTATTTTGTAAGTGCCTTTCATTTGCTCCCATACTGAAACCTCCTGGAAACTGGATTACCTTCCCCTGGATGTCTCTGGTGGGTGTTCTTGTACCCGAATAAAAAGATGCAGGATGCAGGTTTTCTGGTCTGATTAGAGCAGTAATTAATATTCAGCAGATATCCAGAAAGCATGTCTGAAGATCTACAGTACGTGACATCTTGAAATAACTGGAGTAGGGTCTACAGTGTTAATTAGGAATTACGTATGTGTCCAAAAAATATGTAAATAAAGTATAACAAGCTAGGAATGCTAAAGATCACAAAGACTGAAGGTACTCAGCAATGCCTAATTAAAGAGACTGCCAGTGTAACTAATTAATGAATCTTCTTTTTCAAGATGATCCTTCTAAACGACAACGCTCTAAAATGTGACTTTTGCATACTCATTTGAGATCAGGCTCCAAAAAGCACATTCCAGTTAGGGAACAAAAATAATGACACTGCACCATGACTAACGCCCTGTGGGGTAGCCACAATCAGGGTGCAGGGGTCCAGCCAGAGCAGGTAGCTGTGGACCACCTTTATGGATGTTGGTCTAAAACAAAATGTACAGCTGCTTCCTAAAAGATTACAGAATGCAGGTGAGTTCTGTCCTAAGCAAAAGCTTTCCAGAACCTTGAACTTTTTTCCTTTCTATTACTGTGTTTTTCAGACAGCATGGGGTGGAAGAAAAGGGGTTTTTAAAACAAAGCCAGACACGCAGCAAAGTGCTGTAGAGGGACCTTTGTGTTGAAGTCAGTGCAGTGCCTCTGAACTGGTGCTTTGTTTCCCAAATAAATCACAGGTACTGAAGGAGTAGACAGCTTGGAGCATGGCTGTAAAGGTTCTCTGTTAAGAAGGAGAAACTGTTGACCATGATAAAAGGAACATGAATAGTTTTGAAGGCAGCTACCCCACAAGTGGGACTGTAAAGCCACTCATCAGCTTATCAATCATGAGGAAGAGCTCTGTGGGGAGAATGTCTCAAAATGGGGTTGGTTTCCTTGGGGTTTTAAAAATAGGACTCTTAGTTCTTGGGGTTTTAAAAATGATGGACACAGTTGCCCATCCATGCCTCTGGCAGATAAACAAATATAGAAAAAAAAAAATATATATATGCATCTGTGTGACGAGCACCACTCCTTTGAAGTATCAAAAGAAAAGATGCTGACCCACCTCCCTTGCTCCCAAACTGGCCATGGATTTTTGTCCATTGCTGTAAAGGTAGGACTGAAAGTAGATGTGCCATCAGCATGCAGAGATAAAATGTATTGAGTCAAAGTTTATATCTCTATATTGCAAGGACTGTGGTTACTCAAAGCTATTTGGAAGTTGTTTTAAAGAGGAGTTTCAGTTTCCTCCTTATTGTTTTTTTTTCAGCGTGGAAAACGAGAAATCATGTCCTACATTTGTTTATTTTATTCAAACACTATCACCAGGATTTGTGTTCAGCATTTCTGTGTGAGAAGCTTGCAAAGTAAAATTGTTCAATGCCTGTGTCTGTAGCTTTGCCAGTAAGTGGTGCTAGCCGCACAGTTTTGTAGCCCTTCCAGGAAAATTAATGGTAAGGCTACAGCAGGTCCCATTTTAGAGGAGTATGTTTTTGAAGAAAATATGCAAACATAAACTGTTTGAACAACACAACTTGGAAAATCGTCCTCTGATCATTTTAAGGCTGTCATAGGCATGTTTGATGTAGCAGAGTCCAATTATTTAGCCATTTTTAGTTTCTGAATACATCATGTGTGCAAGCTCTGCACATCAAGGAGGTCACATTCTTACCAGCATTTACCTGTCTTGTGCACATGCTGCATTGGCTGAGAAAGCACAGGTTAGTCGATACACACTTAGTTTGATATACACATGTGTACCCTGATGCTGAATATGTGCCTAGACTGCACACTGCAGCACTTGGACCTGCTGCAGCTCTGGATTCATGCGTGGATGCCCCGTTACTATGGGGATTGGCTCCACTGAGTCCTGCGACAGTAAAATCCCAGGCTTGCATCTAGTCATCCAGGGAGGGTTAAAAGGCAGGGAGCCCTTTGGAGGGGGAAAGCATATTTACTGCTCAAAAACATGCTAAATGGGCATATATTCACCTGCACGCTTGAGTGCCTCCAAAATAGGGAAAATATTAATCCCATCATCTGAATAGCACTTATCAGCAGAGGATTTGCTTAAGAAGATTTTCTATCTTGGCCTTTTCAAGGAGGGGTGAAGCTGCTCCAGCAGCTGGTGGGCAGCTCAGGGAAGTCTGCCCATCAAGAGGAATGAGAATGGAAGCTCAGACAGTGAGAAGGCACAAGCAGACGTGTGAGGAGGTGAGGGGCTGCCTGGATGTGGCTTGGGGAAGTGGTGGGGCTCAAGGCCAGGTATGGCATTTTACTGATCTTGCCAGATAGCCCTCTGTGCTAGGGGGACCCTCAGAGGCAAAGAACCAGAATCTCTAGGGCACAGTACAGCAACCCCATGCCTGATTTCTGTTGGAATGTGAGAGAAAAGAGACTGATGGCCATGGAGGGCTTTATGGGGTGGCCTTCCTGCATGCTGTGACTTGGAGTAAATACCCATTTATTTCAGCAAGAGGGGTAGGACCTTCTCTATCTGATTATTTGTTCATCAGAGCTGTGGGGCTCTCCAGGAGGGAAGTGCTAGAGTTTTTCTTCTTGACACTGCCAGAGCAAGGAAGCCCCTGCAAGTGGAAGATTCATCCAAGTTTTGTACCAGCAAATTTTGCACCTGGGTTGTCTGCCTCCCTTGCTCCTGTGCTATATTTTGGTGCCCTCCACAAAGCCCAGTCCCTCCCCTCAGAATCAGCCCCTGAGGAGACAGCTAGAGTGAGACCCTGGTCTCTGAAGACCCTCCTGACCTGAGCATGGGGCTTTGCTGTGAGCTGGGGACTGCCATGTCTCCATTCTGGAGAGGCAGACTACACTCTGGATGGGGAAGGGTTGTGGGGCTCCTGGCTTCTCCCTACACACTGAGAGCATTTCCGGGGGGTGGTGACTGCTGAAAAGACCTAGAACAAGTGCTACCCAAGGCCAGGCAGGGGGGTTCTGAATGGTGGTCAGTGCTGGAGGGAGGGTTTTGGGAAGGAGCTCTCCTGTTCTGACTGTACTGCACAGGTTTCAAATCCCCTGAATTTTGATTTCCACTGCAAGGTAGAAAAAACAAAGGGGAGACGAGTTAGTCTCTGTAGAGCAGTCCCTTGTGGTGTCTGTACAATGCTGGTTTCTGGAAAGGTGAGGGAGGAGTCCTCACAGCAGGAGGGAATGTTTAATTAGAGCTACCTTTGCCCACAGAGAGGGATCTTGCGAGGAGCAGGTGGAAAAGGCTTTTAAACACTGCAATTGAACTGCCTTAATCAGAACACCTGGTAAATCTCTTGGGGAGGATATGGCACTTTTGAAGGTGATGGAAGGAATTCTCTTCTCTTGACTGCTGTAGGCAGCTGCTGCTTTTCCAAACCCCTGATGCTGAAAGGTAGGCAGCATCCTCACCACCTGATGGGCAGGCTCCATGTCTGCTCACCCACTAGGGAAGAGGGAAAAATTTAACTTGCAGATTGGAGTGAGAAAAAGAGGCAGCTACTCACCAACAGAGAAAACCTGAAATCTTGCCCAAGGAAAAGAAAGAATGACTGTGTGAAAATTCAATGAAACCTGTTCAGGGCTGTAACCTCAGAAATCTCATCTGTTCTAGTGCCTGCAATAGGAATTGCTTTCTCAGAGTTTCATGACTGCTTTGGTGGGAGCAGCTTATCTGCCACAGTGCTCCAGCCATGCCAGGGCAACAGACTTCTGGGGTTTGTCCTGCACAAACACACCTTCTGCGTTTTAAGGCCAGTGTTTTCTCCTCTGTGCATTCCCAGCATAATGTGGATTTGCAAAGGTGACTGAAAAATGGGCTGTGCAAAGTCATTAGCAACATTGATTCTCATTATTGTAGCATATGCCAGTGCAAAAACATCCAGCATTTGCAAGATGGATGGGTTGCACCGGCTGGGCTGTGAGTGCCTAATTAGTTAAAATACACAGCATCATAAATGCCAGCACTGACAGCTGAGGCCTTGCAATGTCAGTATGGTGAGCAGCGTTAATTTGTTCTGACATCACACTGCTCCCTCAGTATGGATGCCAAATCCTTGCTCTCTGCTGCTGCCAGAGTCCTGCACCCAAACACAGGACAATGTGTGTGTGTGTCATGAGACTGGCCCAAGGTACAGCAGCAGTGGCTGTGAGAGGCAACAGCAGCAGCAGCAGTAGCAGCAGTAGGGACAACACAAGGCAAAATAGGTTCTGCAAGAGGCTGGCTAAGTGCTGTGATGTCCTTTCACTCAGCCTCCATAACCCAAAGAGCTGCAGGAATGTGCAGGCAGGGACTCCCGATTGCTCAGCATGCAGCTGTCCCAGAACGGGGAAAGTCAGCTTTGTGGTTTCAGTTCAAGATCAGAATAGGGACTCATTGAATGTGCATCCATCACTACAAAACTGTGTGGTGTTGTATTTCCCACTGATTCATTTATTAAATGCCTTTCACATTGTTCCCTCCCCCCCCTCCCCTGCCCCTAGCCCTGGCCACTCCCTCGGCTCTCCCTATTGGTTCCTGTACCCCAACCCCACCCAGGTACCGCCCCTGAGCCCCTTACAAAACTCCCCTGTGCCCAGATCACGAGGTCTCTCTTGTCGCTGGGGGTCACCAGGACAAGATGTAACCATTAAAGGTTCTCTGAAACCCTCATGGGGAGACCCTTCTCGCTTCCTTCGCTGTCACTGTGTGGTAGAGCTGAGAGCTGCCGGAGCAAAACCGCGGAGCCGTCCCAAATGGACTACAGGAGGGCGAAATGGTCACACTGCCCTAAGCAGCTCTGCTGAGCTCTCAGGGAAAGCTGCAGCTTGCTAAACTAAACCTAGCACTACAACAAAACTGCCTCGCTGAATTGAACTCTTCTCCTATCAAAAAGCCTGACTTTAATCCTGACAGTGGCAGCTTCGGCACCCATACTGGCCAGTGCCTGAGAGTGGTCTTGGCGTGTCTGAGAGGATCCCATCCTGCATGGCTGGTGTGGGGATTCTTTGCCCTCATTCCACCAAGAAAAAGTCACAGCCTCCACTCCAGCAAAATGCCCCAACTTCTTTCCATGCTTCCCCAGCACAGTTAATCTAACCTTTGCCAAGGAAAGCATCCTGTGAATCAGAGGGCACTGTGCCAGCTCATCTGTGAACAATTTAACCGATTTTTCATTAACCAGCAGCTTATGGAGAAGTTGCTAAATTTTATGGGCCATTAGCAGCTTCTGACACTGCAAATGACTATGAAATTCAGGGTCTTGCAGTTTTGAATCTTGTAGGCTTGATAAATAGCCCTTGTTGGGAGCATAGATTTGAACAAACGCACTCAATATGACCCCATACGAACAAGCTGTTGGCAGCATGGAGAACGGGGGTGTGGGGATGGGAGTGACTGCAGCAGCAACCCACAAGCCTGTCTACACCTCCCCCAAAGCAGGGAGTTTTCTTGAGGAAAGGTGATTTTGAGAAATGTTGTCCTGAAGATGGTCCATAAAGGCGTTGGAGAGTGGGAGTGAGGCAGTGAACAAGGGTTAGTGCAGCCATTAAAATACGTGTTAATTGAGTGCAGGGGAGGGCTGAGCAGGCTGACTGCTGTTTATGCATGTGTAGCTGGACATCTGCAAAAATGTCCTTTATCCTCATTTTATGGCTGGGAAATCTCCATCACAGAACACCAAAATAAAGATCCCCAGGATCACATGCAGGCCACAGGCTGAGCAGGTGTGGGTACAGGTTCACCCTGGCCTCAGCTGTGGGACTGTGCTCCTCTTTTCACACAGGTCCCACAGCAAACTGCTGCCTGCCCAGCTAGCCCATGCACAGGGGCAAGCCCTGACTGTCACAATTTCCCAGCTCCTGAAAGTGTTCCAGCAACTTTGCAGCAGAAATAAAGCTACTGCTTCTGCCTTTCAGAAACTCTCCTGTGTGGGAATGCTACCACCCACCCCTCAAGGCAAGGGCAGTCCAGGCTCTTGGTAATAGATCCCTTGGGGTGGATTAGAGTAAGACAACACTGAATGATCAGTATTTGTAATATATATATGCAGGTTTATTTTGGAACAATTTGGTTGCAATGGAAAGCAGGTATGTAGCTGTTTTGGTTATTACTGTCTATAGGAATATAGTAATATAAAAGCATAAAAATATAACTCAAGAAAATGTGTGAGGGGAAAGAGAAAAAGAAAGAAAAGAAAAAAGAAAAAATAAAAGAAGAGAAGAGAAGAGAAGAGAGAAAAGGAAAAGAAAGATGGATAAAAGTAGAAAGATATCACCAGCCATAGATCCTGTGACAAGAGTTGATTGTTACAAAGTGATGTTCACAGTCTTGTTGAACTGATAGTTGCAGTCTTGATCTGTCGTGGGTGGGAAGAGCCTCTGAAACATGGAGTTCAATGGGTTAATATACTTTCAGTCTAGGTGGGAATGCCCAGGTATCTTCCCAGAGTGGGGAGCTTTCCTAGTCCTCTAGTGGAAGGCCTCAGAAACCAGTCTGGGGGTGCTTTGGGGGTCTTTGATGGTTTATGACACCTTCTAAGACATTACATCTGCCTCTCAGGTCAATGTATCCTATGCATGAATGTGAATGTGCCGTGTGAGTATGACCTTTCCTAGGAGTGGGGAGGGACATAGGGGAAGACAACTGGCATGATGAAAAGCACAATCCCATCTCTCAGGATCTACTTCTTTTCTGGCTCAAAGTATATCCTGTAATCTCCAGTGGTGGGTGTTCACTCCCTCTGCCTTGTGCTCTGCCTTATGTGGATCAGAGATTTTGCTATTGCACACCCAAATCTCATCTCCTCCCCTTGAGGGGTGCAAACTCTGCCACAGCAAAGCACTCTGCCCTTCCACAAATGGGCAATGGTTTTGATTCATTAACCATTAACATTTCAATTTCTCACCAAGAGTCGATTAAACCTCAAAATTTAAGCCTAAGGTAAACGGTGAGACTTTGAAAATAGCGTGTTCAGGTTTTCTTTTTGTCTCATGTTCAACTTCTAATTAAAACAAGGCTGCTGCTGGCAAGGATAGTCCAGCACACCCCTGAGGTCAGCTGAGGACTGGACTTGAAATCTATGAGCTCCCCAACAGGCAGAGCTCCCCTCTGGAGATGGGGATGGCAGGGGGCAGAGCCTTGCCTGCCACTGACCTGGCAGAAAGGTGCAGTCCCTGCTCTCACAGGCTGAACAGACAAGAGCAGAACTCAGTGCTGTATCAGGCTGGGCTGCAGCCATGGAACATAAAATTTAGCTCAGATGTTTTCACCAACAAGCCTCATCAGCCTTTGACAATCCATGCATCCCAAAACTAGTACAGCCACCTGAACACAGGAGAATTTTCTGTGATGCTCATATTACTTTTTGATAAAGGGACATGGGTGTAGGCAGAAAGTGGAGGATGAAGCTTGGGTCTCGGGCAGAACAAATACTCAAATGAAATTTCTGACTCTTTTCAAAGGGAGCTGTGATTCAAGGGGCCCACCAAAGCCCCAGGCATGTTGGGGAAGCCCTGCCTGGGAGGCTGCCCAGGCACAAAGCAGCCCTGATAGCAATACTTCCTTGCACAGCTTGGCTGGTGACAGGGGACCCCAGGATTCAAAGAGACAGATCGTGTCACCTTGCTGTGGGGAGGAGGGGGAATAGATGCTGCTTCCATGCACTCTGAAGAAGGGAATGGAAAGCCGAGACTGACCCTGTTAATGAAGGACAGACCTGAGCTTCCCCTTGTGTGCTAAATCTGCAGAGTGCACCCTGGCAGTCTGCAGCCTGCTGCCCTCGCTGGGGTGAAAGCAGGTGTGATTCATGGATATGCCCAGGCTTGGCTTTCTTCTGCCCCTCAATATCAAACAGAGGTTCCCGTTTGGAAGCCCAAGTTTATATATTAGAGCATGGCAGAGGGATGGAAAAGTGAAGCAGCTTGTACTCCCCACTGAGCTATGGGCCAGAGCTGGGGCCTGTCACTTCAGCACTTGTCCATGCCAGATAGCTGCCACAGCTTTAAACCGTGGCTGCTACCAGAGTTAATATGAAATGAAAAAAAGGAAGAAGTGTAAAATAGAGAACTGCTGCTAGGACTGAATAATGGTCAGCTGCTTATAGGCAAGTCAGATGTACAGAACTGGTACTGAGAATTGAGCTGGACTGCCATTTAAAAATTAAAAGAAGTTTTGAAAATAGGAAAAACATGACTCAGAAGTATGAAGTCACTGGCAATAAATGTCAGAGACTTCATTTGCAAGTGAAAATGCACATCCACTTCACATCAGTGTTGCTACCTGGTGCCCCATATCCAAAAAAAGATAAATGCGTTATTGCATGTGTCATCCACAACTCCCTAAAAATATAAAGATCCAGAGTAGCAAGTCAAGTTAGGAGGGTATTAAATGGTTGGATTGTGAACCCATTCCTGTAGAGTGTGCAGTTGGGCACCAGGGCAAATGTGGTCTGCTCTGAGCAATGCAGCCAGCACTTCTTTCAGTCACCAGCCCTGCTGATCTGGGGATCTTCCCGGAACAGAAATGTGACTCAATAAGTGTTGGGGGAAATTTTGCATTTAATGAAAAAGACTAGGGAGAAATCAGGTTTGACAATCTGAAAGTATGTACGAATATATATTAGATCTCCTCAAGGTAGAAGGTTGCGCTCAGCACATAATGTGTATGTTAGCAATTCAGAAGGAGATCAGTCAGCGTAATATTAGAGGCTGTGCTGCTTTGATCAGGTTTTCTTTTGAAGTTTCCTGAGTTAAAAATATTCAAGCAAATGATTTCTCACTGCATTTTGATACTTGTGCTTCTAAACAGTCATTAAATGAGGAGGCCCAAGAAATGTGAGGAAAAAACCTCAGCATCTGTGCATACCTGTGTATGAGCCATCCACTGTTTGCTATGCCTATCCTTTTCTGGTTCTTGTCATGTGTGGATTTAAGGCATGAAAAAATTTGTTCATCACCTCCTCAGAATTTAAAATACTTCATTATTCTCTGTGTGGGCCAACCAATAACCACCTCTTTGGGTGCAAATGTGTTCAGATGGCCTGCCATCTAGCACAGTTACAGCTGTTTGGAATCGTGCATCAGCCTAGAGAACACCACCATTAATATAAAAAAAAAAAATTAAATCTTTTTTTTAGATGGCAGTGGGGGACCCTTCAAGAGAAGTACATGCCTTCAGAGCCCTCAGCACCCAGCATAAATGTATACATGGTTCTATAGTCCTGGCAGTGTTAGAGGTGTGTCTCTCCTCAGAGTTATCAGAAGCCTGCCTGGTGGAGCTGTAGAATTAAGAAGAAGCCCAGTGCTGGCACCGCTAGTGCACATGGATCCACAGTCGGCATCAAAAGGCTGACAGGTGAGGTAGCACAACGTTTGGCTGGCACATCAGCTGGGACAGGTGCTGTCCCCATTTTGCCCCATATCTGTTTCTTATCTCCCTGGAGTTGTTGGCTGTCCATTACTTGGCTAAGGATGCATAGTCGGTGCTATCTGACAGACACTGTAGGCGCTGATAAATCGCGCAGTTACACCTATGCAATGGTTTGCTCAATTTGGAACTCACCTATTATCATGCCATATTAATAAGCCAGATCCAGCCTAGCTGCCGGCAATGTGAAACGCTGCTGTATCATCAGGGGAATGTGATTTGCAAAGTGTTCAGCTCCTGAGGAAGAAAGTATGCTGTATTTCTTTCATATTCTTCAAAAAAAGTCATGGCATGGAATTTTTATTAATTTGATATCCAATATTCAACCGTTTGAACTCTACTATATTTTCTTTCATTTTAAGTTTCTCTCTAATTGTATTTATCATAAAAGAGGGTTAAGAAAGTTCAATTCCTCATAAGGAGATGGTATAGTTTTAACAGCTCTTTATAGGTTGAAAATGCACTTAAATTATGTGAAAAGAGTCCCACAGAAGCACATTACTTCATAAAGCTGGAAAGCAAACAATTGGAGAAACACTTCTTGCACATTTTTGTACTATCTGTGCTAACCTGCTTTGACTCTTTTTTACCTTTGAACAACCAAAGAATTAGAGGGTCTGATGGATAATTGAAGTGTAAAAGAACATTCATTCAGGGTAAGTGATGGCACAGCAGAAGAGCAAAATGGATATTTGCATCAGGCTTTACCATGAAGAGGAATCATCTCACACTGAAATGCTAATTGAAGTGATTTTAAACTAAACTGACAGAGTTAGCGGTAGGGAATCACCAGGGTCACAAAGTGCTTGTCCAAGAGTTGTGTGGTAGTTGTCACAAATTGCCCATTTTACCAGAGAAAGAAAAGATGGGAAATATGTTCAGGGCTCTAGGTCTTAGAAACAGTCAGGTCTGATTTATTTACCAGAAAAAGATTCTATGAAAAAGACCAAATGAGGCACGGTAAGATCTAAGTTTCTCAAATTCATTCCAGTAAGCACTGGCAGAGGACATACCTATTTTTTCTTTCACATTCATTTTACACCTTACATAAAATACCAAATACTAATATGAATCCAGTGAAGTTGCTTTGTATTAGAACATTGCAAAAATTTCGTGAGTAGGAATGTCTTATCTAATTTTCAGATTTCTTTAAGTATTTAGTGTTGCTTCGAAAGAAACCAAGACGAAATGAAACCCCCAAACAACTGACACTAATAAAACAGGAGGACACCCATCATTCCTACTGACATCCTGAATGCAGGTGCAGAACTTAGAGATCCAGTACTGTTCAACAGAGCTGGGACTCAAGACAAGTAATTTTTTTTGCAGATTACAGTAACTTCAGTTTTATTAGGAAATGTTACATTTGGCCTCTGCTCCCAAACTCTGGATTTTCCTAGCTCTTTTTTGCTCTCTGTACTTTAGATGCCCTTTCTAGATATTGGGCTCCTCACTCCACTCCACAGGTAGAGCTTCTCCCTTTGGCTCGGTGTTCTTGGCCTTGGCCAACCTTCTCATCTACTCAAGAGCTATCAAGCCACAATCAATTAGAGTCATGTGTTTGCTTCAATCTTGGTGAATAATCTAGCGGCTTCCAGAGACAAGCTAAAGCACTTTGGGGATAAAGTTAAAGCAAAAGAGCTGCAATAGTGCCAGAAATGTGAGTGATGGATAAGATTAACAGCATTTAGTTTTTGTTTACTTTTATCTTTAGCAGCTTTTTTTCAAAATAAGTATTTTCTACAGAGTCTTAGAAGTATAGTAGAATATATAGTAGAATAGAACCCCTATGGAGTAATAATTATAATTTCTCTAGATACCTTATAATTCACTGTTATCTTTTCCCCGGAGTATGATTTAATTACGGCCATATCAGATGAATTGTATTTTGTCTAATGTGACTGCAACTGATTAGCAGGCATTGCTGCAATCTGATAATGAGTTAGGCAGCTGAAATTGCACCTAAATGGAGGATAGAAATTGGTGCTCCTGGTGTTGATTAACTGATATTTATTTCACAATTATAAATAAAGCTCTACTACCTAGTTGTCATTTTGCAGAATGTGTTTTCACTATGTCTTTTGGATTTAGAATAATTGGCAATTTTGTGGGTTTGGCTTCTTAGTGCAAGAAAGCAACTTGCAGAAGTTGTTGATAGGAAGCAATGCTTGTTACCTTAGCAGGGAATTTAAGCACAGATGTTTTTGGAAGATAATTTGTCAAATGACTCCACGTCACTTTAAATATTTGCAGACTCTCAGAACTGTGGTTTGAATATTTTTTGGTGGATGAATTATTTGAACTGCATTTTCAAAAAGAATATTTACTGTGTGCCACAAGGATTAATACCAAAGTCATCAAAATAATTCAAACCGAGGACCTTGCTGCCAGCTGAACTTAAGAAAATGAAAGATTTGAGTAAGTGCTCTGGGCATGGGTGACCAAATGTCTTAATCCAGCTGCCATTTGCTATTAGAAAACAAAAATCTTTGGTTGTCCTGATTATCCCTCTTAGTTCTGAGAGGGTTATATTTAGAACTGATCTTTCACCAGTGTCACAGATGCCTGTATTCCTGGATCTTGCAAAGTCAAAACACTTTCCTTTTCCCTTATTCTGAAGGAATTAAACCATGCAAAAATCACAAGTACAGAAGTCATTGCTCCTGGTGGCTACAGACAAGTACTTTATATGTATGTATATCTGTATGAGATCCACTACTTGGGAAAATCTTCCATCTCTATTAAATCTGAAGTGAGTGTTTAGCACGTCTCCTCCATAATCCCGAAGGAGATGATCTTTCTGCCAGAGGATGTATCCTTACACACTTTGCAAAGGCAGGTAAACAGAAAGTCATCATTCATCACAGTTTTTCTTTTGATGTTGCCAGCAACATCTCCTGGGGTATTTTTAAATTCATCAGTCATAAAATTATAATTTTGTTGGTTTTTCCCGAGAGGTTCTGTTAGAATGGGTAGATTTTGCTTGGTGCTTACTGCAAGCACACAAATGAAATGAACACTTGCTCAGGAAATGAGCAGGCTCTGATGAGAAGGGAAATGGTGAAGGAGCATAAGCGGTAGCCAAGCTGTGCTTCTGCCTGACATTAAACAACACATGCTCAACGTTTCTTGACAAACAGATACACAGCAGAGAGATATTGAACAAAATTCTCCTGTCTGAGAAACTTGCCAGGGTCACCATTGTGCCAGAAATTGCATGATGGAGGTTTTAAGAAGCTGTATCACAATGTCATGTCATTGGCAGATATTTTAAGGAGTAATGAAAAGCGAAAATTTGCAGTGAAAAATTGCCTCTTCTGGAGTGTCCTGGCCAATATCCAGTCATCTCAAGCCTCGTTCTTGCTTATGGCACGGAGAAGAGTAGTGATTTCTCCATGGCTTGGAACAGCTATGGCTGAGCCAGTACAGACACATCATTCACTCTGGTAGTCTGCCCTTCAGACTAAGAGAAACTTCCTCTCCATGTCTTAGTTACACACTGTCAGGGTATTGGCACCAGAATTAGTTCCTTGCACTGGTTTAGCCAGAGGATCCCACTGGGATGTGGCTCCGGCTATTTAGAAATTATGGCCATTCACTGTCTCACAGCCCTGTAAATGCCTGTGTCCCCAGATGATTAGACTATTTCAGTTTCTCTTCCTATAGTTTGACAGACATTTGAGTGTTTCTGTCAAATATGTTTAGATGCCTATTAACTATGGGGTACTTTTAAGGTCTGTTTTCCACACATATGATTTAGTACTGCCAGTCTGTCCTAACAGTTTTGCTAAAAGGATGGCAAAGTCCCAGACTCTGAGATGACCTGTCATGAAACCTTGACACACCACATTGCTTAGGGAGGGGTGCTTAGCCAGTAACCTTCACAGCCAGTAACCAGGTTTCCCATCTGGTGTGATCGTCACATCCGTGTCCTCAGGGCTGACGCTTGCAGCTGCAGCTTCTCTGTGCCTGCTGGGATAGGGTTAGGGTTATGTGTAGGGTTAGGGCCAGGCACCCTCAATGTGACCAGAAAGGCAAATGTGAAAAATGATGGGGTACGGTGAGGTAAAGATAACAGGGAAGAAAAATACTTAAAAAATGGAAAAGGTATTTGGAGAGGGCAGGTTTGGTTCATTTCCCCAGAAAAGTAAAGAAATGCTACATTCTGGTAGTGAGACATAGCAACCTCCCTCACCCACTTATGCCTGAAACTGTGTAACAAAAAGACCCTTTGGATGCCTTCCCCAGCTCAAGCTTTATACTCAGTTATGAAATGTGTTCTTATTTTAAATGCTATGTAATTAGAGAGCAGAAAAAATCTTTACATATAAACAGTGGAATAAAAAACAACGTGGAAAATACCATCCTTCACAGCATCTCTGTCCCTGCTACTTCTGCCTCAATAAAACAGCAAAACTTGGATTCCTCCTATTCAAGACTTTTCTCTGAGGTCAGGACAGCATTCAGCTAAGCTCCTGATGGCATCTGCCAGCCCCACACTGCCCGCAGAGTTTGTCAGCAGTGGAATCCTGGTTTTCTTTGGGAAAGTATCTTGTTGATGGCACAGAAGGGTCTGCTCTGAACTCAGGTCTCCCAGTGCTGAGAGACTGTCAGTGCTCAAAAGCCAATACTGTGAATCTTGAAAAGGTTGGTCTGCCCATGTGCCTTTATCCTGTCTCCTTTGCCACTGATGCAAAATAATTTGGTCTAAAAATAGGGTGAGGAAGATCACAGAATCATAGAATGGTTTGGGTTGGAAAGGACCTTGAAGATCATCTCATTCCACACCCCCCCCCCCCCCCCCCCCCACCATGGGCAGGGACACCTTCCACTAGACCAGATTTCTCAGAGCTCTATATAGCCTTGACTTGTACACTTCCAGGGATGGGGCAGCCACAGTTCCTCAGGGCAACCTGTTCCAGTACCTTATCACCATCACTATATTTTCCTAATATCTAATCTAAAACTACCTACTTTCAGTTTGAAGCCATTCTCCCTTGTCCTGTCACTACATGCTCTTGTAAAAAGTCTGTCTCCATCTTTCTTGTCGGCTCCCTTCAGATACTGGAAGGCCACAATTAGGTCACCCTTATTCCTTCTCTTTTCCAGGCTGAACAAACCCAGTTCTTTCAGCCTTTCCTCATAGGAGAAGTGTGGGGCCGGGAAGAAAAACCTTCATGAGGAGGCACCAGGGGCCATTCTGTTCTTTGTCTTGTTGGCCTCATGGCAGTGGGCCAGGTCAGGCTCCATGAGCATTTTACATGCAATCACCCTCTTTTATACACTATTTGTTACTAGTATTGTTGCTGTTACTGTTCATTTTCTTATCTCATTGCTGTTTCCAGTAAATTTTTCTTATCTCAACTCAGAATCCCTACCTTTTGTCTCTCTGGCACGGGAAGCGGTCGGCAGAGGGGAGTGGCTGCATGGGGCATAATTTCCAGCTGTGTTTAAACCATGACACCTCCCCAACACCCCCTCAGCTCCCCAGCTGGAGCTCTCCAAATAAATGCTTCCAGCCTCTAATGAACTGACAGTCTCACATCAGTTATTGGTTTTAACTAAACATTTATCCTCAATATGTAAAAATATGTAGCTTCTTTTTTATTTGCTTGCCCTACCCATCTAACAAACTGACAAAAATCAAGACACAGTATGTTCTCCTCTTGTTAATAGCCAGGAGAATTGCATCACATTTTAAATTGCACTTCAGCAAAACAATAGTCAAGCAAAGCCAGTGCAGCAGTGTGTCTCCGTGGCTTTGTTTGTACAAAGCCTGGCACAACAGGGCTCTGCTTTCAGCCAGCCCCTGAGCACTTCTGGAACAAACAGAATAATAGCTGACTGCAACCTTTGCTTAGAAATATTTGTGAATGGCATTGTAAGTGTCAGAAAGCTGTATATAAAGCTTGCTGTTGCTGTGGAGGTAGACTGAGCTGTGAGCAATTTTGACATTCAGATTTACAGCAGACTTTTGGCATCCTCTCTCTTTTAGAAATGAATAAACTGCTTTCACCCATCTGAATAAAGCTGTTGTTTCATTATCTGCTGCCTCTGTCTCCTTTTCATGTTATGTTTCCTTCAGGCGAGAAAAATGAATACACAAAAGAATAAAAGGGTGGGAATTCTTAAGTGCTATAATTGCACTGGCACCCACTTTATTTCTCTAGGAAGCTCTAGAGTACAGAATTTTCTTCAGAAATGAGAAAGAAAATGATGATGATCTTGAAATGCCTGTAAAGATGATTATGCAACATATTTGTTAATAATTCCAGTGGAGAACAGCTGGAAACACATAAACAGGTGTTTGTACTCCAACACTGATCTGGTCCAGCTGCCTAATTACTGCTTTGAATTGGAATAGCTAAAATATTGTTATCTATAAAACCAAACAAGTCAGCTCTCTCAATGTGTAAATAATTTACAATCTTTTTTTTTCTCAGTGGGTGCCAGAGAGGGCTGAGGCTTTCAGGATCTAGTCTAACTTCTACATGTCAGAGCTGAAGACCTGAGCAAGCCACAGAACATTTCTGTGGTTCTGCTGATGCTACACCTAAGATGCTCATTTCTGGAAACACATTGAATTCAGCTTATGCTGAACTTTGCCTGCAACCCCCTGATGCGTGGCAGTGGCTCAGCACAACCACTGACCACAGCAGGCGGGTCTCTGAGCAGAGAGGAGACATTTGAGTGACGTCTGCCACATTTTCAACAGACCACTCTGTAACACACCAAATATTCTATTGTTTCAGTCATGCCTTGTGCCTGTCTATGAAGGATAGAAACAAGTGCCAGGTCTCACCCAGCCTCTGGCCATCGCCTGTCCCTGGGTTCTCTTCAAGCCTCTGAATGCACCAGAGCCCTACAGAACTCTCCAGAGCAGATTGCACCAGCAGAAAGCCTGGGTTTAGTTTACAGCTTTCTGTGACCTACCTTGATCATCATCATGCCTATTACCATGGCATCTGAATGCCTTCCAGAAACACAGTGTATGATGATGTCTTTCATGGGTTTCACTGTGTCTCCCCCTCTCTTTCATCTCTAACATCCTGCAAAATATCTGCTTTCCTGGAGGCCACTGTGCTGTAGTTTGCTATACAGTTTCCCTCTCACACATCCCAGGTAATCTGTCATTACCCAGCCCTCAGCATCTGTACAGCCTTCCATGGGAGGCTAATAAACGTGCACAAGTCAAAGTCCAGCAGAAATCTCTCCAAATACTTTTGGAGTAGGAAGCACCATTTACACAGTACCCCGGTGGATGAGAGCAGAATTTAGGCACCATTTCATTTGAGAATTTGAAGGGCAGAGCTTCAAGTGAGAAACTTGAAACAGAAATGATAAATGTCTTGCAAAAACAATTGTTACTGACTGAGAAGTAAGACTGACAGAGGGAGGGAGCGTGGGCTGGGAGCTGGGTGGGGCACAGGAGCTTCTGCTGAGGAGCCGCCTGAGTGATGTGTTTGTGGTGTCTCGTAATTAACATCTAGCGGTTTTAAGGCTTATAGTAGGCACTTGTATCAATGAGGACAATTTGCTAATTCTATGTCTGTGTCAGCTATGTCTTTCTAAACAAAACAGGTTAAAAACATTTACCAAATGTGTAAAATTAATGTGCCTGAGTGCTCTGAACCGTTGCATTGCCACTGTGATGTCTGGAGCACTGTGCAAGCTCTACACACAGCCATCAAACCCCTTTGTGGTGCCTTTGGGTGTCTGCATTAGACCATCTCCCTGCCTCCACAGATCAGCACAAATCTTTGAGGGAAAGGGGATCTTCTGTCATCCCCATGGGCCATGTATGAATGACCCCCAAACCCCTGGGTTTTTTACATGGCACTGATTACCTGTGTTTGGGCAACAGAGTCAAGGCATTAAAGTCTTATATTTTACACACTAGGAAATATGGGAGCAGTTTCCCTTACATCTGGTCCAAGAGTCCTTGCAAGACAGGCAGACATTGACAGACATGCAAGACAGACAGACAGACATGAGCAGCTACAGGTGCTCAGGCTTCCAAGATGGCTGGCCAGTGCCCTGTCCTCGCTCAGCCCATAACACTTGGCAGGTTTTCTCTCCCATTTGTAACTTAGCACCTTTCTGTCAATAAGACACTGGTAACAGAATTACAGGCAAAATTAGTTGAGGAAATAAATCCTAATTATAGTTAAACCAAAGATACAAAATCAACTTTTCCATGGAGAAATTTGCATGCACTCTGAATTTATGGGCAAGACATGGAGGTTAGTGGGACTCAGGCACATTCATAACTTGCTAAATTTCTCATCTTAGTTTATGTACTTTCATGAACCAAAGGACTTTCTGCATATGTTTTACTTGAAAGGGGGATTTTGTTTTCTCTGCCAAGGGAGAACAACCCTGCCTGAAAATCAGGTACTCAGGCTGAACCCTGAAAATTGGTTTTCAAAGTTTTGAATTACTTCGTAAAATTAATACCTATTAGTGTATCTCAGGTTGTGCTCTTTAAAACAAGAGGTCTGATTAAAGAGGAGTGAGCCTAGTAATGTTGGTGTAGCGTAAGTCAGGAGCAGCTATCATGGTCAGGCCCAATAATCTGGTATTCTGCATTAGAAATGCAGTTAGAGCTAATGATGAATTTGAAAGATTGTAATCATTATCTAGCTCAATTTATCTATTCTAACCTCAGTCAGAGACCAAATTGTAATTGCTGTTGTTTCTGGTTGAATGATGAAGGTTACCCTGCTCTAATTCCTACCAGTTTTGTAATAGCTCAGACATAATAGCGACAGAGAATTATAGTCTTAGCTCAAATGTTGTCAGATTGGACCAAAGCATCACATAATTATACTATACACATAACAAATATTGTAAATATTAAAAAAGAAAAATAAAATAAAAGAGACTTTAAATAAAATAAATTATTAATTGGAGTCCTGCATTTGCCCTTAATGCGTGAACCAATTTGAGAGAATTCTGCTCCAGTAACACTCTGGTAGGTTTAATTTATATGTCATAGCAAAGTGTGGACTATGAATGCTTGTCTTACCCTGTCTGGCATATTTTAGCTACGCAGAAAGGAATTAAGTCCCATTTTTAATCTCTTTAGTATTTACTTTTGCTAATAATACATTTTGGTTTTTTTAAAATGGCACAAATGATGTAGGCAAGTCATCTAGATCTCTTTGCAATTACATCTATGAAGTCCAAGAAACCTATAATGTTTTTTTTTTGAGTGGGATTTTTAAAAGAGCATTTCTAGCATAATAAAGGCTTCCTTTTTTCTTTTTTGGCCATATAATTGACTTGGCTCTTTATGGTCTTTGGCAAACATGACAGTAATTAAATTTACAGATCATACTAAATCATAAGGTGTTGCAAAACCCAGGATAGATGGAAAAATAATAAAAAGAGACCTGTAGAATTTA
Source organism: Corvus hawaiiensis (assembly GCF_020740725.1). NCBI lineage: Eukaryota > Metazoa > Chordata > Aves > Passeriformes > Corvidae > Corvus > Corvus hawaiiensis. The sequence goes on along the minus strand of NC_063216.1, from coordinate 64,379,446 downwards.
GAGGTATAAGTAGGTAATAAAATGAGATTCAGTCTGGAAAAAAGAGCAGGTAGGGAACAATGAAAGCGAAATACAGAAATGCACAAGCTACATGAAAAGCAGCAGTTAAATTTAAGACTCAGGGTGTTGGTTATGGGTTTATAAACTGCAGTTGTCGTTGGCTGTAAATGCCAGCCCCAGAAGCAGGTAGTTTGAGAGACCTGTACCTATCCTGTGGTGTACCAGTACAACAAATCCGTTAATACTTGGGCAGTCGTAGTTCAACCTAAGATCTATTTCATTAATTGGATTAGTCTTTATTGCAACATACATTGCTGCAGTGCCTTAAATATGCTGAATATAAATAGTGTTCTTTCTGAAGGAGCTAGGTACATAAAACAGGTACAAGAAATGATGATTAGGAACTGCAAAGGCCACCGCAAATGAAGACTACATAAATAAAATGAGAAGAAATACACAATATCATCAGTAGCACAAGACTTGTAAAAAATTTCATGTCAGTGGTATGTACTGTTGCAAATGAGAATATATGCAAAGATGAAATTGCCAGATTCATAGTCCCACGTAAGAAAATGTGAGACAAACATCTCCAATGACAGCGGGAGCAGTCAGCATGAATTCTTCAAGGAGAAATCATGCTTGACCAATTTGATAAACTTCTGTGATGAAATGTCTGTCCCAGTAGATGATGGGAGAACAGTGAATATGTCGGTCTGGAATTCAGTGAGTCATTGAACACTGCTATAAGATTGTCCTAAAGAAGGATGCCTGATGAGGTATAGGCTGGATGAGCAGACAGTGAAGTGGGTTGAAAACCAGCTGCATGGAAATCCCCAGGGAGTAGGGTTCAGTGGCACGAAGTGCAGCTGGAGGTCCGCCACTTGTGGTGTACCCCAGGAGCAGTAGTGCATCCTATGCTGTTCACAATTTCATTAATGATTTGGAGGATAGGACAAAGTGTACCCTCAGCAAGTTTTCTGGTGACACGAAACTGAGAGAGGTGGCTGATAGGGAAGAACTGCCACCCAGAGAGACCTCAACAGGCTGGAGAAATGGGCTGGTGTAAAACACGTGAAGCTCAGTAAGAAGGCTAAAAGTCTGAGGAGGAACAGCCCGAGGCACCAGTGCTTGCTGGGAACATCTAGCTAGAAAGAAGCTTGGCATAAAAGGACCTGTGGGGCTTGCTGAACACTAAGCTCAACCTGAATCAGCAGCAGGCCCTCACTGCAAAGAAGGCTAATGGTATCCTGGGCTGCATTTGGCAATGTATTGCCAGCAGATTGAAGGAGGGAATCCTTCTCCTTTATTCAGCACCAATGAGGCCACATCTGGAGTCCTGTGTCTAGTTCTGGTACCCTCAGTACAAGAGAGACATGGACACACAGGAGAGTCCATGAAGATGATGAAAGGACTGGAGCATCTCAGCTGTGAGGAAAGGATGAGAGTTGTAACTGTTCAGAATGGAGAAAAGAAGGCTCAGGAGGATCTCATCCATGTATATAAATATCTGAGGGTGCAGAGAGGACAGAGCCAGGCTCTTCTCAGTGGTGCCCAGTGACAGAACCGGAGGCAATGGGAACAAACTGAAACTCAGGAGGTTCCCTCTGAACATCAGGAAACACCTTCTCACTGTGCAAATGACCAAACACTGGCAAAGGCTGCCCATGGAGGTTGTGGTGATGCCTTTTCCTGGTCTTAAAATCAAGAATCAAAACACAGTTTGATTTGATTTCAGACAAGGGAAAAAGGGATTGTATCTCTGTATTTATTTTAAGGATCCTTAAGTGCACCACATCCAGGTGGAATGCACTGAAACGCACACCGCAATGCACACACACGATAGATTGGGTATATCATTATAGGTGTTACTGATTAGCATATCTATCAAAGATTCCCCAATGAGAGGCTCGAGTGAGTCCCCCTCCCTGAGGAACCTTTTCCCTGGATGGTTCTATCTTAGTTTACAAAATGTGTTGTGGAGAGGACCTTGGGGTCTGGGGCATTCTGATCCCTAACTCCGAAGCTTCTAAGATGTTTAGTCTCCTAGCTTGACAAGTAAGTCTAAGAATGTAGGCAAAAACCACTAAGAATACAAAAGCTATAAAATGGTATAAAAAGGTATATAAAAGGGGTATAAAAGAAAAGGCAAAAAATCATCATGGCATCAGTGGAGTCTCCATTCTGAGGCATATTCAAAAGCCCTCTGGCCGTGGGCCTGGACAACAAACTCTAGGTGACTCTGCTTGAGCTTGGTCAGAAGGTCCCTTCTAACCTCCACCACTCTGTGATTCTGTGACAGAAGGATGAGCACAACATAGTACTTAATCTCTGGGAGGATAATAATGGTAGTCCTACATGGGCTTCTGTGGATACAACTTTACTATATTCAGTCACAGGAGATGATTCCTTTGTTGCCTGATTTCAGTTAAAACTTCTATTTAAAAAGATGGGTTTGTATGTGTGCTTTGAATTTAAAATTTTGAATTACACAGATCAGCAAAAACAACATTATCTTTCTTATCCAGGCTATGATGAACACAAATCATTGAAGAAGAAGTTCTGCATTTAATGAAAGCACAACACTCAAGCAATTTTAATGGATTTTTCAAGTAATCTCAGATACATTCTCACTACATATAGGAAAGTGGGATCTATTCAGATTACTGTATTTTGCTACTGTACTATTATTTTCATACACAGATCGCTATCATCCCTATAAAAGCCTGAATATACTTTTCTTTAAAACTGTGCATATTCAATTTCACCGAGCAGTTCAGCCCTCTGATAAATTTTATCCAAGTTTCATTCCGTATCTACTAAAGGAAGATTGCAATATATCCATCTTTGGGGGAAAACAATTTTTTATTTTCTGCACTTCACTATAAAATGTCATCAGTAAATTTCTTCTGCTGATTACAGCTGCAGTACTGATGGGGTTTACATTGTGTATCCAAAGGACCTTGTATCTCTGGTCTGGATCTGCTGTATTTTGTGAGATGATGGGTGGCCAGGCAGACAACATACTTGCAGACTTACAGTGTTCCCAGCCTCAGCTGATCCTGCAGTCTGCACTGCAGTTCTCCAGCAGCAGGTTTTGCTCCAGAGATCCCTCTTGGTTTTCCCTGCTCTTTCCAGCTCTGCCTCCTGCCTTCGAGCTCAGGTGGTGCCAATGTTGGTGTCAAGCACAGCCAGTTTCTGGCAGGATGATGCACAAGGTGCCAAGACCATCCTTGAGCCACTGACTTCAGCTTTACACATTGAGCAGCCCCCAGGGAGAATCGGCGCCTCAGCAAAGTCATCTCTTCTTAAACAGCAGCCATTTATTTCCCACTTTTCTTGCTGCCTGATATTTTAAAAAGCAGGAATGAGGAGAGATATAGAGTTTCATAGCATTAAGCAAATTGAAAGAGAGATCAATTTACCTTTTCTACAATACAACATCTTAGGCTTTTCAAATTATCATGAATTTCCCTCTTAAAAACTGTTTTAAGGTGTCATGCAGGATTAATGTAGGATAACCTTCTTCAGAAAATTTAGTTATTGAAATTATCTTCTCTTTGTACAGTCTGTCATATATCATTAGTTTATGAATAGTAGAAACATAAATAGATATAATTCCCAAAAGTTTTTGGATTGTCTTGCTAAATATAATTGCAGAATTTAATAGAAACTAAGTAAATTTATAACCCAAAATGTGCATACAGCTGGAAAACACTTCAGTACAGAAATCTCTAAGCACACAAAATCACACCTAGATTTATACTTATTCAAGAAAAATATATTCACTGGGTTTTTATTTCATTTGGAGTGGAGATGTAGTTTTTATTTGATGGAAAAGAGAAAACCCCAAAACTACAAAGGAAATTTGACCTCTTAAAAAATGAGTTGCTTATCCCTGTTCCAGCAGTGGAGCCTGTGCAGCACAGGCAGCTTGGTGTTGTGCCCAGAAAAGGGTTTTGACACCTCAGCCCCTCCAGGAGGTGACCATGGTCCTGGCACACAGGGGACCCTGCCAGCAGACGGCTTTGAGTGCCGACACAGCAGCTTGGATAGCCAGGAGAGCCAGCACCAGGCACATCCTGGGCTGGGAGGTCACAAAAATGCACCACACCTTCCCACATCTGTGTGCTCATCACCCCTTTTCCTTGTTTAACAAACCTGATGAGGAATTTTTGTTTCTGTTGAGAGATTTCTAACATAATCTCGTGGAAAGCAGCATGGCAAGCCTCCCTGAGAAGAGAGGGGCAGAGCAGTGCTGAGGGAGTTCAGAGTGACATGTCTCCTGCGGTAACCAGGGGAAGTGACTTTTAATTGGGGTGAAATACATTCCAAAGCTGAATGGTCTCGCTGAAAGGTGCTGTCTTGCTTTTGGCTGGGATAGAGTTCATTTTCTTGCTAGTAGCTGGTACAGGGCTGTGTTTTGGTTTTAGTACGAAATGAATATTGATAACACACTGATGGTTTAGTTGTTGCTAAGTAGTGGTTATACAAGTCAAGGACTTTTCATCTTCTCATGCCCTGCCAGTGGGAAGAATGGAGAGGTTCAAGGAGTTGTGGCTCAAGTGACACAGCTGGGACAGGTGACCCCAACGGACCCGAGGGGTGTTCCATACCATGTGGCATTATGCTCAGCATGTAAAGCTGCGGGAACCTGGCTGGGGGCCGCTGCTGAGGAACTGGCTGGGCATCAGTCAACAAGTAATGAGCAATTGCCTTGAGCATGACTTGTTTTGGATATTTGAATTCTTTTATCATTGTTTTTCCTTTTTCTGTCCTGTTAAACTGTCTTTATCCCAATCCACAAGTTTTCTGACTTTTACTCTTCCCACTCTCTCCCCTTCCTGCTGGAGGGGCAGTGAGCGAGCGGCTGTGTGGGACCAAGGCTGATATTTGCTGTAATTATTACTAAGGTGTCGTGAACATAAGAACAATTGGAAAGTAGACATGAGCCTTCAAATAAAGACAGGTTTGAGATATGCAGTGAATTATGCAACTAATTTTCACAGAGCTGTGAAAAAGTATCTAGGATTTTTGCTCTGAAGCTGAGCAGTACCACAGCACAAACCTTTGCTTTTGATGAATAGTCTGGAGCAAAATATCTGGGCAAAGTGTGGATCTGCCCCATGTTTTGGTACATCACTGAGTGGTAATCACTTCACCCAGGCTGTTAGAGCCAGCCCTGCAGATTTTCAGATCTCAGAATAGAGATTAGACTACCATTTTTAGGAGATAACTTTATTTTTCAGAATTAGATTCTACATAGATGAACAGAGAATAGCAGGAGGGGAAGGCAGTCATTTCTACAGATGTAATTTTTGGAATATACCTGCTGACACTTCAGTAGAAGTTTGAGGCAGTGCAGGCTTAATTTAAAGAAACAGCAACCTCCCTTTTGAGGTTGGAAGTGGATTTGTTAATTTCATTAAGCAGCAGAGTTTGTTTGACAAGTAAGTGAAGTCTGACCACAGTATCAGCTAATCAGGATTATCACATTCCTGGGGAGATGATCCAGGCTGAGCTGAAAGCTATTTTCCTGGTGTTTGTGTCTGTGTGCACTTATAGATGTATGTTAGGTAGTGGGCTGGACCTGTGAGACCATGGATGTCAATAATGAGAAGTGCTTTATTGCTTTGCTGTGTGTCAGACCCAGCACAGGAATCGCAGTGTTCTAAATCACAGTAGTTCCCCTGCAGGGCAGAGTACAGCCGGAGTCACAGCAGGCTGCTGCCAAACACATGGGAACACAGGGCACATCAGGGTTTAGCAGAGGTGAAAGGCATGAGGACAAGAGCTCTACAGTGGGAAGAGACTCTCTACTCAATGACAGTCCAAAGGCTACTGGACTAGGCACCATCAGCTACCCTACACCTGGTCCACACTCCTGTGATGCTCTGTAAGCAAGTCAGCAGCTGGCCAAGTAAGGAAGATTTTACACTTCATAGAGCTCTGGTTTCTCAGAGGATGGCCAAATCCACAGCAGCTTCCTTGCCCTTCCAAGTGGCTGTCACATTCTTAAGGCCAAACACGGGCTCCATACAGGCTGGTGGATTCAGAAGAGGCAGGTTGGCAAAGCCTTGTGAAGTATTTTCCTGTGCTGTGCCGCACCACCGGCTGTGCTGGGTGTCAATGACATGGACTGCTCCACACTCCAGGTACTTGGGGTCTGCCCAGTCTGGCTCTCACTGCCTGGGGGACACCACCACCCCTTCTGCAGGGTCTGACAGTGCTTTAACCCACAGCAGCTACCTTCCTGGAGCACGAAGAGGTTACTTTTCGAAGATGTTAAGCTACCAGTAAAGTGCAGCTTGGACTATGCAGGCTTTATTCCTGCCAATGACTTCACAGGAACTATCGAGTCCAGCACTTTGCTCCTTGCTCAGGGCAGCCCTGCTCCCCAGTGTTGACAGCATTATCTCTTGAGCATTTTTGCACCTATCTCCCCAAGCAACTGCAGTTCCAGAAGGAGGGCCTGTTTGAATGTGTGATAGCTTCATGTTAGGTGCCGGGAGGAGAAAGGTTACTCGCAATCTAGTTCTACCCCAACTTTGAGTTTGTTTGCCACAAACTCATTGAAAGAGTAAATTTACATTAAAATGTATGGTATTGCACACCCCCTGATGTTGATTTCTCTCAGGAAATTTGCATGCTGTGTGTGTTTGAAATATATGGTGCATCTGATGAGATCTGGCCCTTACTCCTTGCTAGCAGCTCCAGACTCCCACAGACTGCTATGGGAAACACACCAGTCTCAGAGATAGCAGTGCTGTGCTCACTGATGGGGAACTGCACACCTGCCAAACAGCAACAACATCAGTGTTTCTGTGCATGTGTGTTAATGGCTGTCACCAGCATGGTCCCTTCATAGAATACAGAAAACTGATCTATACTGGGAAAACTGGCACAAAGAGAACTCCCTTGCTCCCTGGTGTATTCATTCCTTGGCCTTGTGGCAGTGCTAAACACTGGAACTAAAACACAGAATATTTCAGGGACTCTTAGAAGCCTGGTAGCCAGTTTGAATCCAAAAAAATAAACTAAGGTAAAGAGAAAACACAGTTAGGAATTTTATTTAATTTCTTTTTTTTTTTTTTTTGTCTCCATATCTGCAGTAAGTGTGTATGAAGGCCACATCTCAGAAGTGGAAGAAGATCAGTCAAGTATTCGAATTAAAGTGCACAGTCCCACTACCAGAGCTAATTACAGGAGACCTCCTGGTGGTTCCAAGTTACATGAGGAGTCCTATAAACAAAGCCTCCACTTTGCTAAACACAACCTAAAGTTTTTAAACAGAAATAGAAGTGACTTTAATGAAAACTAAGAAGAGAAAAAAAGAAGAGGGGCAAGGGGGAGAGACTGAGAGTATAGAGTCCTCTTAATCTAATCTTAACTTAATCTAGAATTGAGAAGTTATGATGAATTACAGGCTTATTCATTTTCTGAATTAATGGTTATGATTTTCTGAGTGTCCATCTCAGTGGATTATGAGGCTTTTCTCCAATGCTAATTTTTCTGCAGTAAAGATTAGGAAGAAAGCAGTAATGGTAAGAATACAAATTGCATATTAGACAAAATCTTCACAGTAGAGCAGTTTCATCTTAGTTCTCACCTATAGGTTCACCTTTTCCCCAATTTAAGACAATATTCATGTTGCTTTAATTCCAACCTTGCACAAAATGAAAGCAGTCAAACACTCACAGACTTTTCAGAGGAGGACATTTCCTTCTATTCTAAGTATTTGAACATTTTCAATGTTCATTTTAGGCAGTTTTGAGTTGCAACTGGTGCACTGTCTTGAAGCATTTTTTCACTGATGACCACAATACTCTTTCTGATCCATCCAGCATGTAAGTCTGTTTATGAAAATGTTGCTGTCAGCTGATACCTAGTACTGTCCTGGGTTGCAGTGTATTCTATTACCATCCCCATCAGCCGTTGAAATCAGGTGGGGCAGTGTTTCCTTGCCTCCTCCCCCCAGACTATCTTTCTGTTAATTGCCCATCGTTGTCCTGCCGCCTGACTCAGAGATAACTCCCTCCGGACTATCTTCTGTTAATGAGCCTAATCAACACTTGGCCTCATGACTCGTTACCCCATTGTGAGATGCTCCACCCAGAGGGAGGAACCAAGCATCCCATCGTGGATATAATCTGAGGCTGAACACCAGAGACACCGGCTTCCCACTGGATTTCCAGAGGACAGGAGCTACACAGCCACCACTGGACTTCCTGAGGAAGAGCAGACTGTTTTACTACAGGATCACTGCTTCAGAGGACTGCAGCCACCATTTCTACCAGACTGCTACCACCACCCTGCCTAACAGGGTGTCAGGTTGTACCTTGACTCTGTCAGTTTGACAGTGTTTTTCTTTTACCTTTTTCCCCTTTTCTTTAATTTCCATTAAATTGTTATTCTGACTTGGTGTCTCCCACTGGTTTGTTTTCAAACTAGTACATAATTTGGCGCCCAACGTGGGGCAGCTCTGAGAGAAAGTCAGAATTACAATTTTGTGTTAACGGAAACCTATTCACCATGGTGCTCAGCTTGTCTACGTGGGTACTGTATCTTGCTCTCTATATTTTTCCTCACATGGGGAACTACCTGCCTGTAGTATTACTCCTGTTAAAACCAGGGAAGGGTATGAGAATTGCTTTAATGGTTTATTATGCCTACAGCATAATAACCTGTGAGGTGATGAATACCATTCGGAGTATATACTCAGTTTTGTTTGGCTGTCCTAGTCTGGGCTCCTATGTCTGGGATCTCCTCAACAATCACACCCAGCCCCTGGTGGGAGGAGTAGAGAGTGGTTTCTTCCAGCCTTTCAGGCCAGGCACAGCAGTTTTTGAAAATATTGAATTCCCTCTGGATGTCAAAGACGGCATAAACTTGCTGTCAGTTCTGCTTTGTCTTCTCTGTACAGCCTGCACCATGTACACCATGCTTAGAAACAGAGCTATGGCACAGCATCCTCAGGATGAGGGAGGGAAAAAGAGCAGAGCAACAAACACCATGCCTACGCAGACTGACACAGAGGAGAAAGAAACCAAATGCAAAACAACAGCGTCCATGTCCACGCAGACTGACACAGAGGAGAAAGAACCCAGACACAAGACAACAGCGTCCATGTCCACACAGACTGACACAGAGGAGAAAGAACCCAGATGCAAGACAACAGCGTCCATGTCCACGCAGACTGACACAGAGGAGAAGGGAACCAAAAGCACTGTCAGCGTCCCCATGCAAACCATCACTGAACCAGAACAGCCTAAACCGATTGCAGTTGCCCCCGTGCAGAAGAAGAAATCAAAAAGCAAATCAGTCCGCATAGTGACTGACGAGGATGCAGCAGGACCTTCGCACCCAGCAGAAGAGGCAGAGCCAGAGATCATCACTCGGTCGCTATCCCTGGGTGAGCTGCGAGACCTGCGGAGGGAATTCACCCGCCAGACGAACGAGTCTATCCTGACCTGGCTGCTCCGCATCTGGGACGCTGCAGCCAATGACACCATTCTGGACGGAAGTGAGGCCAGGCAACTGGGATCTCTGTCCCGGGATGTGGTCATTGACCAGGGGATCGGGAGAACCCAAGAAACCCTCAGCCTCTGGCGGCGACTGCTTACAAGTGTAAGGGACAGGTACCTTTGTAAAGAAGACCTCCAGGTGCACCAAGGAAAATGGAGCACAATGGAACAAGGTATCCGGTGCCTGAGGGAATTGGCTGTGCTGGAGATCATTTTCTCAGAAGATGAGAGATTTCCTAAGAGCCCAGATGGTGTCCAGTGCACGTCACAGATGTGGTTGAGGTTCGCACGCCTTGGACCAGAGATATACTCCCGTTACCTGGCAACGCTGCAATGGAGGGAAGGCGAGGACAGGGTGGGCGTCTTGGTGAACAAACTGAGGATTTACGAGGACACCATCACAGCCCCGTTTCGCACCCATGTCTCATCCGTGGAAACAAGTCTTTTGGCTGAGCAAGTCCGGAGCTTGATTGAAGAAGGCCATCAGAAATTGAAAAAGGAACTTAAGGAAGAGATTTACCAGATCTCACCAGAACCAACAAGAGTCTCTGCCATTAGGAGCCGGCGACCCCCAACCAGGGAGAGAGGATACACCCCACGAGGTAACCTCTGGTTTTTCCTTCAGGAACATGGAGAAGACATGAGTAAGTGGGATGGAAAACCCACCTCCTCCTTAGCAGCTCGGGTACGTGAACTAAAAAGAGGGACAACTACCACAAGAAGCGCATCTAGAGTCAACATTGCTCCGGTCTCCCGCACACAGAACTCCAGACGGTACAGGAATGATAATATGACCGATCCTCTTGAAGGGACCTCAGGAATGTATTCACCGGAAGGGAGCAACATGCAACATGACCAGGAGTAGAGGGGCCCTGCCTCTAGCCAGGTAGAGGAAAGGGAGAATCGGGTCTTTTGGACTGTGTGGGTCCGATGGCCTGGCACATCTGACCCACAAAGATACACGGCTTTGGTTGACACCGGTGCTCAATGTACTCTGATGCCATCAAGGTATGTGGGAGCAGAACCCATTTCTATTTCTGGGGTGACAGGAGGATCCCAGCAGCTGACTGTACTGGAAGCTGAAGTGAGTTTAACTGGGAATGAGTGGCAGAAACACCCCATCGTGACTGGCCCAGAGGCCCCGTGCATTCTCGGCATAGACTATCTCAGAAATGGATATTTCAAGGACCCAAAAGGACATCGTTGGGCTTTTGGGATAGCTGCTGTGGAGACAGAAGATATCAGACAACTGAGTACATTGCCTGGCCTCTCAGATGACCCCTCTGCCGTGGGACTGCTAAGAGTTGCAGAACAACAGGTGCCAATCGCCACAGCAACAGTGCACCGCCGGCAATACCGCACCGACAGAGACTCTGTGGTTCCCATCCATGAGATGATTCGCAAACTGGAGAGCCAAGGGGTGGTCAGCAAGGCCCATTCACCTTTCAACAGCCCTATATGGCCAGTGCGTAAGTCCAGTGGAGAATGGAGGCTGACGGTGGACTACCGTGGCCTGAATGAGGTCACGCCACCATTGAGCGCCGCTGTGCCGGACATGTTGGAACTTCAGTACGAGCTGGAGTCCAAAGCAGCGAAGTGGTACGCCACTATTGACATTGCCAATGCCTTCTTCTCCATTCCTTTGGCAGCAGAATGCAGGCCCCAGTTTGCTTTTACCTGGAAGGGTGTGCAATACACCTGGAACCGACTGCCCCAGGGGTGGAAGCACAGTCCCACCATTTGCCACGGACTGATCCAGACTGCATTGGAAAAGGGTGAGGCTCCAGAACATCTGCAATACATCGATGACATCATCGTGTGGGGAAACACAGCAAAGGAAGTGTTTGAGAAAGGAGAGAAAATCATCCAGATTCTCCTGGAAGCTGGCTTTGCCATCAAAAGGAGCAAAGTCAAGGGACCTGCCCAAGAGATCCAGTTCCTGGGAGTAAAGTGGCAAGATGGACGACGTCAGATTCCCACCGAGGTCATCAATAAGATCACTGCGATGTCTCCACCGACCAGCAAGAAGGAAACACAAGCTTTCCTAGGCGCCATAGGTTTCTGGAGGATGCACATTCCCGAGTACAGCCAGATCGTGAGCCCTCTCTACCTGGTTACCCGCAAGAAGAATGATTTCCACTGGGGCCCTGAACAGCAGCAAGCCTTCGCCCAGATCAAACAGGAAATCGCTCATGCGGTAGCCCTTGGCCCAGTCAGGACAGGACCAGAGGTGAAGAATGTGCTCTACTCTGCAGCCGGGAACAATGGTCTGTCCTGGAGCCTCTGGCAGAAGGTGCCTGGTGAGACTCGTGGCCAACCACTGGGATTCTGGAGCCGAAGCTACAGAGGGTCTGAAGCCAACTACACTCCCACAGAGAAGGAAATCTTGGCAGCCTATGAAGGAGTCCAGGCTGCCTCAGAGGTAATTGGCACTGAAGCACAGTTGCTTCTGGCACCCCGACTACCGGTGCTGGGTTGGATGTTCAAGGGAAAGGTTCCTTCCACGCATCATGCCACTGACACCACATGGAGCAAGTGGATCGCCCTCATCACACAGCGTGCCCGTATTGGAAACCCGAATCGCCCTGGGATTCTAGAAATTATAACAAACTGGCCTGAAGGTGAGACTTTTGGATTATCTTCTGAAGAAGAGGAAGAGCAAGTGACTCGTGCTGAGGAAGCCCCACCATATAATGAGCTACCGGAGACTGAAAGACGTTATGCCCTCTTCACTGATGGTTCCTGCCGAATTGTAGGCGCTAACCGAAAGTGGAAAGCTGCAGTATGGAGCCCCACACGACGAGTTGCACAAGCTACCGAGGGACAAGGTGGATCGAGTCAGGTTGCAGAGCTTAAAGCCGTCCAGCTGGCTTTGGATATTGCTGAACGAGAGAAGTGGCCGAGGCTCTATCTCTACACCGACTCATGGATGGTAGCTAATGCTCTGTGGGGATGGCTGGATCGCTGGAGAAAGGCCAACTGGCAGCGCAGAGGGAAGCCCATCTGGGCCGCTGAGATTTGGCAGGACATCGCCGCCCGAGTAGAGAAGCTGACCGTGAAGGTTCGACACGTGGATGCGCACATACCCAAGAGTCGGGCTAATGAAGAACATCGCAACAATGAGCAGGTGGACCGAGCTGCCAAGGTGAAAGTATCACAGGTGGATCTGGACTGGCAGCACAAGGGAGAATTATTCCTAGCTCGTTGGGCCCATGATGCCTCTGGCCATCAGGGGAGAGATGCAACATACCGATGGGCCCGTGACCGAGGGGTGGACCTTTCCATGGACAGCATCTCACAGGTCATCCACAGTTGTGAGACCTGTGCTGCAATCAAACAGGCCAAGCGGGTGAAGCCTCTGTGGTATGGTGGACGATGGTCAAAGTACAGGTATGGTGAAGCCTGGCAAGTTGACTACATCACCCTTCCCCAAACCCGCCAAGGCAAGCACTACGTGTTGACCATGGTTGAAGCAACCACTGGATGGCTGGAGACCTACCCTGTGCCTCATGCTACAGCTCGGAACACCATCCTGGGCCTGGAAAAGCAAGTCCTGTGGAGACATGGCACCCCTGATAGGATCGAGTCAGACAATGGGACTCATTTTAAGAACAGCCTCATCAACACCTGGGCCAGAGAACACGGTATCGAATGGATATATCATATTCCTTATCATGTACCAGCTGCCGGAAAAGTTGAACGCTGCAATGGACTACTTAAAACTACCCTAAAGGCACTTGGTGGGGGGACCTTCAAAAATTGGGAAGTGAACTTAGCAAAGGCCACCTGGATAGTCAATACCCGAGGGTCCATCAATCGAGCTGGTCCTGCCGAGTCTGAACCCTTGCACACAGTGGATGGAGATAGAGTCCCTGTGGTACACCTAAGAGGTATTTTAGGAAAGACTGTTTGGATTAATCCCACCTCAGGCAAAGGCAAACCCATCCGTGGGATTGTCTTTGCTCAAAGACCTGGTTGCACTTGGTGGGTAATGCAGAAAGATGGGGAAACCCGTTGTGTACCACAAGGAGACCTAATCTTAGGTGAGAACGGTGTGTAGATTTCACTGTGTATATATATATATATATATATGTATGTGTGTTTTAGAGTTTAAGAAGGTATTGATTTGGGATAATGTAGATGGTAATAGAATAAGGGGTGGATAATGTCCTGGGTTGCAGTGTATTCTATTACCATCCCCATCAGCCGTTGAAATCAGGTGGGGCAATGTTTCCTTGCCTCCTCCCCCCAGACTATTTTTCTGTTAATTGCCCATCATTGTCCTGCCGCCTGACTCAGAGATAACTCCCTCCGGACTATCTTCTGTTAATGAGCCCATCAACACTTGGCCTCATGACTCGTTACCCCATTGTGAGATGCTCCACCCAGAGGGAGGAACCAAGCATCCCATCGTGGATATAATCTGAGGCTGAACACCAGAGACACCGGCTTCCCACTGGATTTCCAGAGGACAGGAGCTACACAGCCACCACTGGACTTCCTGAGGAAGAGCAGACTGTTTTACTACAGGATCACTGCTTCAGAGGACTGCAGCCACCATTTCTACCAGACTGCTACCACCACCCTGCCTAACAGGGTGTCAGGTTGTACCTTGACTCTGTCAGTTTGACAGTGTTTTTCTTTTACCTTTTTTCCCCTTTTCTTTAATTTCCATTAAATTGTTATTCTGACTTGGTGTCTCCCACTGGTTTGTTTTCAAACTAGTACAAGTACCTAGGATTCAGTGGAAATGAAGAGTTGAGGTGCTGACAGAAGGTGTCTTCCTCCCAATGGGTAGGTGACACTTTACTGTACCATAAATCGAGTATCTCCTGATGGGAGAGAATTTGCTGAAAGTCCTTGCAAGGAGTTTAAAAGATAAAGCGAGATGTCTTCTGTAGTTTCAATGCTTCTAGATAGTTGTTTATTAAGTCTTACCAGAGGAACTGAGCCACTAGCGTGACTCAGGTACAGCATGGAAGGAGGAACAGTAGGAGTGAGAGCAATTATCAAGATTTACACAGCCTTTTGAAGATATTTTAACCAAAAGTTACTAAAAACTTACATTATTTTCACTTTCTTACCAATTATTCAGTAACACGACTAGGAACTGCGGAATTTTCTATCCAATCAATCCAAACTACTTTTACTGCAGAATATGGAGTAGTAGAAGAAGGAGAAGAAGGTTTAGAGAACAACAACAATCCTCCATTTTGATATTTCTTACTCTTATCTATATACTATAAAGAGAAGACCAAAACCTCTAAATTTTTCACCCTGTGACAATCTTACATAGTAGTCTATCACCTAATTCACACCACTGTATTTTCTAGTTGTTGTCTGACTGTTGGTAATTTTTTCCAAGGTTTAAAGCTATACCAGTGCTGTCCAGGGGGGTAAAAACCCTTAAAAACAGGCAGAGAAATATTCTCGGCAGTCTGGGTTCCTACAGGTAGGCCCATTCCCTGGGCCCTGCCCAGCAGTTGTCACTGCCAGCCACAGCACACCCCAACAGTGGAGAGGATGCATTGTGTGTGCAGCAGCATCATGTGCTGCACTGCAGGCACCTTTCTCTGGAGAAAGATGGACACAGCAAATGTGCTGGATAGATAGTCATCAGATTGCTTCATGCACTCTGAGAAGATTTTTGAGTTTGATACTGTGAAGTAAGATATAAAACCTGATATAGAACAAAACTGGTATTGAAATGTACTGTCTGTGAGCACCTGCATCAGATTTAACAATTGGGAAGTTTACAGAAAGCACAAGGAAGAGGGAATTCTGCCAAAGTAGATTCACTCAAATATAAATAAAGAAAAAACACTTCAGTATCTTTGATCTGTAGAAATGGTTGAATTTTTATCCCATTCAAATTAGCCAGCCCAAGTATCAAGGAACACCAGACCTTGCCAAGGACCACCAGAATCCAGCCTTACACTGCATCACTTAGGAAAAATGGTGGCATTGCACTGCTGTTGCTGCCAGCACTACATCCGAAATTGCCTGAAGTTTTCTGTCTATGGTTGCTATATATTGAGGATGATTCTCATTAATAAGTTTCTTTTGGCATTCAAAAGTACTCAAACACCCCAAAAAAGACTTCCAGGTAAACCCCATTCAGAAGAGGCCCATTCAGGTTTGTCTTCTCATGTTCAGGTTCTGGCAGTTTGTAAGCAGGTATGACCCATGTGGGACAGTCACACAAAGGTGAGAGTTATCGCTGGGTTTGTTTAGTAACAAATCTGGAAGACATGGCCTCTGTGTATCCCTTCTTTGTCTTATGAGTTATGGTCCCATGTCAATATTTTTCCTTCTCAGAAAAAATAAAGTAAAATAAAAATTAAAGGCTATTTTTATCCATTTGAGAGAACAAAAGTAATTGAGTTCTTCTTTTCCTCTTTAAACTCATCTTTATGTCCTGCCTTAGAGGTGCTTGGGTCTCTGTTGTCCAGATGCTTTCCAGAGCAGCCTAGTGCACCGTAATCTAAAAACAAGGATTCAAACAGATGAAAGGCTTATGTGCTTTAATCAGACCATCTCCTGGAACTGCAGTCCCCATTCACTGTCTCAGATCTGACCACAATACGACCTGCATCCAGCTCCCATTGTGCAGCACATGGCTGATCTAAGGGACTGCTGAAGCAAACTTCAACCCTCCTGGGTGCCCCGACCCTGCGTATTCCAATGGAGAAGAGCTTAGGTGAAAGAGGGAAGACTACTAACACAGATCAGTAGCTCTAAGTGAGCTGGAGTTTACAGGCAGTGATTTAGATTTTGGACAGTCAATCAGCAGCTAGATGAAAACCAGATGCCTGGAAATAAATACTGAGGAGAGTAAAATTTTACTGTAAAGGTCAGAGGTGGAAATATCCTCAAGTGAAAGTACAGTAGGAAGAGGTAATAAAGCGATGTCTTTCAAAAGTTGTATTCTACCATGCTATTCATAAACAGATATCATCTTTGGTTTTCATATATTTTTTCCTCACATGCTTGTTCATGTTTTTTATCTCACTGTACTGAATGAGGGTAGAAAGTGAATATGATAGCAGCTGTGCTTAGAGCACTTCAAAAAGGCTGCTCACCTGAAGGGAAAAAACAGCTCTTCTTTTTTGAGAAAAATTGGAGAGACCAGGTGATCCTGTGATAGGTATATGAAAATGATCTTGTATTTTTTGGAACCCAGGTCCTAACTTGAGGTTTTACATAATTTAGTCCAAATTATTATTATTATTATTATTATTATTAATAACAGTAAGATTCTACATATTCATGCTAGTTGTTCTAATTAATAAGTACACAGAATCATCCCAGGTTATTTTCATCCTGACTGCTCTAAACCATACTGAAGTCTATAGGGTATCAGTGTGCTCATTTTTATTACAATATCCAAGATTTTCACACAGTCTCTCATGTAGGCCTATTAAGAAACTGAAATCAGGTTTTGGTATAAAATCATGCACATATTTTTTTTCCAATATAAAGGGTCATTTATTGATTCCCAGAAAGAATTTTTCTACCAAAACATTAAAGTAGCTTCTATAGAGGCCTTACTCATTTTGTTATGCAGAGAGAACTCCTACCATGCAGTGACACTAAATGTTCTGAATCCCGACAGAGAGCACCTTGCCTGTGACATCTGATTGTCACGTAGTCATGAAAAATATCTGGATGGTACTAGGAATATGTTTATGTGTAGTTTATTTTAGGAAAGAGGATGACAAACATATGTTCCTAAAGCAGTTGTGTGCTTTAAGAAAACAAAGGGAGGAAAATGTTTTATTATCCCTTACAGCATTGATTCTATTTTATAAGCAAAATGTATGTATTTTTCTTTGCAGTTCTATATACCCCAGGAAAATCTTTTAACCTTGCTGTTCTTTACAGGATTGTGCATTTAGGCTGTCAGAAACCAAACTAATTAAACTGAAAAGCTGCTCACTTCTCTTTCTGTATAAGGTTAGGAAGAAAGAGATACAATTACTGG
Source organism: Corvus hawaiiensis (assembly GCF_020740725.1). Lineage (NCBI taxonomy): Eukaryota > Metazoa > Chordata > Aves > Passeriformes > Corvidae > Corvus > Corvus hawaiiensis. Next base: position 64,361,941 of record NC_063216.1, on the reverse strand, counting down.
TGAAAGTAGGACACTGAGCATAATTTAAAACTTTGTGCAGCCTAGAAGCATTATGAATATGAAATCTTTGTTGTACAAATTACAGCTTGCATGCAGGCCTGGGCACCAGCCTTCCTAGGAAGATAATGACTGATTATAAAGAACTTTAAGAAGGATAAAATGCCTAACATAAGGGCTAGAGGGGATGATCCGTGGAGAAATCACCTACGAGCTAAAGATTTTAGGATGCCTTACATGGTGTCCAAAACTGTTTACATGTGCTTGAAAGATACAAACAAGGAGTCATTAGGAAACTGTTTAGAGCACTTCTCAGGGGTATAATTGCAAATAAAAGTAAGAAAGTGAGCAAACGGAGATTTGACTATCCAGCCATCCAAAATTTTAACAAGGACATGTAATCGACTGTGAAATAGCTTTCCTAGAAAAAGTGTTAGAAGTCACATCTCTGAAATGATTTAAAAGCAAACCAGACACATCACGTGGTAGGGTAATGGATGGAGAATAGAGAAGTAGCTCACAGTGTATTTCTAGCTTTTGTTTTAGGCAGTCCCTCTGGCTATGACCAATCTGGCTGCCCTCCTTGCTGCTGCTGTGCTTCTGGAGCAGCACTCACCACTGCTCCTGTGCAACACTCTGCCCCTCCAGGCATAGACGGATATTTATTGGTCAAAAAGGATGACTCTGTTGCTTAAATATTAGGTGATTGAGTGGATATGGTAAGTTATCTGCAAGGGGACTCTGTGCACCTTGGCCAAGGCTGAGTGGTGGCAGCACAGCCCTTCTTATACTGCCACAAGGGGCAGTGCCCAAGAGGTGCTGAGGACCTGGTTCACCACCCACTCTGCAGCTGAGAGACACTTCCCAGCTGTGAGCTGCCCTGTTGAGGCTTCTTATGAACTCCCCCAGCTCTTAACATGGTATTACATATGCACAAAACAAACAACAAATGTGAGGAAATCAGTATAAAAATGTCAGTTTTCTGTGAATTCTCTGTGTTAATGCGTTCTACGCTCCATTCCTGCAAACAGTCTGCTGCACAGGAGGTTTCTCAGTGAAAATATGTGATGAATTATCACATGGAATGCACATTACAGAAATACAAGTTTGTCCTTGTGAAAGGCCCAATGAGTTTGTTACACCTCTTCTTAGATAGTTTTTTTCGCCCAAAAAGTCCTTTGCATTGCGACATAGATGATAGGAGAAAAATTTGAGATAGAATGCTTTCCTCTATCAGTTAAACAGGGCATCTGCTGAAAACAGTGGTATTAGCAGCAGTAGTAACAGTACTAATATATCCTTGAAATACATGGTAATGATGGATCTATGGTTAAGACACAGAACTTATAAGGAGACCAGGAGACAGACTTACGGCTTCCCCACAGGTTATCCAGTAAGGTAGTGGGTAAATTTCCTAATTCACTCCAGTTTTGTGTCTTTCATCTATAAAGCAGAGGTACTAACACACACTTGCTGTATTAGAGTGACACAAGTCACAATTCCTTAGAATTCATAATTCTTTAAAAGCCTTTGGCAATAAGGACCTCAGCAGCAAAGGCTGAAGAGCATAGGCAGCATTGGTCATTAGTACTGGTGTGATGCTGGGCCTGTGAATCATGCTGGGAAGGAAATCTTCATCCCTGAAAGCAGCAGGATTCTCCTGGCAAAAGATGTTTAGGTGACAGAAATTTGTTCTGACTGAATTAGCTGATATGCAGCTGAAAAAGAAATGAACAGAAAATGTATTAAGTACTTTGTCTTAGAATCTTAAAATAATCTTTGTCATACAAAGCGGTTATCTCCTTTCACACTAACTCTTTTGATCTAAGCATGATAAAAACATGATGTGCCAAATTTGAAACAGAACAGCCAAATAAATCAGTGGCAGCAGTTGTGAAAAGCAGGCAGTATGACTGAGTTTTGTTACAAACCCACAACCACAGAGCCTGATGTATTTTGTCTAACAAGAGGAACACAAGCCTACCTTTCAATTCACTGATAAAAATGAACTTCCCCTCCAGCTGGCCAGCTGGAAAATATGAAGGAATGCTGAGACCTTCTCTACAGATAATCAATACTTGATTCCACTTGATAAATATGCCCAGACATTGGAAATAATTGCCTAAGCACTATAGTGCTGTTACGTGTTTGAAAGACTAGCTATAGGAAATGAAAACCAGTGGAAGAACAAACTAGGGAGTACATTATCATCAAAGCAGTATGTTCATGTAAATGAAGGAAAGGCTGTTGGGGCTGGGCTGTATTTATAAGTGCAAAAATCTGGGGAAATGACTGTTTAAATATTATATACTCACTTTCTACGTGTTTACTTTCCTGATATCACAGCAATTTGGTGAACAAATTATCCAAAGTTAAAAACTTAGGTGCACTCTGTATGCATATACCATTCAGAAGCTAGCATAAAAAAATAATTTCTCCCATTTCACCCTGTCTATCACTGGGAATCTGCATCAGGCGCTGGTAAGAAAGCCCAAATGTATTTTCTTCCTCCCCCTCCCCAGTGGAAGCATGTAGTAGCAGGGTAAATAAACAATCAATACAGCAACTGAGCTCTCTTGGGTGTGATTTGGGGCAGAGATTGTGTCATCCAGCCTCACACAGTCCTGACCCAGGGAGACCCTTTTGGCACAGCTGTTAATGGTTACTCAAACCCTTCCTGACTGATGAGGCTATTCCTAAAAATTAGCAAAGGGGCTGAAAGAAGAACATGGGCCTTGTGGAAGTCCAGCCTGGTTTTTTGCTGAGTTCCCAGAGACTGGCATGCTGACAGGACATGCAAAGCACTGGCCCAGTGTGGTTCTGAACCCCACGAGTTCAGGATCATGGAGTGAGGCCTGGGGACACGGGCTCCTTTCCTGGGGGAGGGACACAGTCACGGGGAAGCTGAACCTACCACTCAACTGCACCAGACCAATTGGCCTCTGCTGAGTTTTGCACTTGCTGCCTCTCCCAGTCCCTCGATACTCAATCAACAGGGTTCACACACAGATCTCACAGATGATATATAGTGGCACATTTTGAGATGGGGAGTTGATTTACAGGGATCCCTTATATTTGAATTTGTCATACACCTTCAACCAGTTTATCTGCTTCTCAAACCTGATCACCTAGCTTTTACTTCAACAGTCCCCAAATAGGAACAACTCCATATAGCTAATCTTTCCTCTTTTTCATTTCAGACACAGAGTTTCTCCTAAAATGACACCTGTGTGAGCTATTAGAAAGGTAGGAATCAGTGCTACAACAGTGACAAATTTTCTTTTGCCTAGAAATGTCAGAGCTTTAATGTCCCATATATGTTATATTGGATATGGCTAGAAATAGAAACCTTTATGCGAATTGAAAGGGAAAATTCCCAGTCTCCCAATTCTAGAAGACTTCAAAATATCTGACCCTTAAAGTATGAATTATTTTCTAGCATATAAAACCTATTTTTGAAATGTTACAGTTAATTCCTGGCTCAAAATATCTGGACTAGTAATCATAAAAGCTCTTGGCTCTTGAGCTGGGAAGATATGAAAAATACACCTTCTAGACTACAAGATTTCTCCTAAACTTTGTAAGTAGGTTGTTTTAATTTTGTTTTCTTGTTGGTCGGTTGTTTCTCTGTAACAAGCTCATGGACTGGGTTTATTCTCACAACAATCAGGAACCTCCTGATTTTTGCCGGCAGCATGTAAATAAGAGGATGTACTGATGCTCCTTCCCCAGAAGGCACAAAATAGCTCAACTAGACTTCCCAAGTTCTCATTCTGTATAAAGCAGAACAAATAGCAGCCCATAATGCTCTAAACTGCAATTTAACTTTTGCATTTTGAATGCAAATTGGATGGTTTTGGGTAGGTTTATTAGGAAGAGGGAATAAAGGTAAGGGAATTTTGCCTCTCCATCAGCAGTAGCATGTGTCTCTTGGATCACGGTGGATTTGTATTCACACAAACTCAAACAAATTTGTGCAACTTTGATCTATAGATCTGCATGTCTCAATGCTTCCCAGAATTCATTAGTAGGCATTTGCAGTAGATAGCAGCTGGGACAAGTGGAAAATATGTCACAATCAGATGGTGAGGCATTGCTTGGGCATTTTCCCAATGACGTGACATTTCAACTTGGCAGGGTTTCACTACCAACCTCCTTATCAGTGTACAGCCATTTCTTGTTCTTATTGTCTTGCTCCACATCAGGAATGTTGTTCCAGGATCTTTGAAATATGATGTTTCTTTTGCCCACAGAGCACCTTTATTGCTCTCCCTTCCTTGTGCCTGGCAGCAAAAATTAGGTCAATTTATTCTATACATTGAAGGCAAACTAATGTGACATTAAACAAAAACTCATACAAGGATGAAGAAAAATGTGACAATATATCTGTGCATGCTGACAGATTGTTATGCTGTGATTTATCTGGAACAGAAACATCAAGCCAATTTACCTTGTGGTATCATACCACAGCAGTCATCAGATCATCCTGTCTGCCTCCGCTACTTAATCAAGCATGAGTCTGGGAGAACACTCGAGCAGTGAAGGCACAGACACGATGGTGTGGGGATCACAGGAGCACATCAGCCCTACAGTGTGTGGGCAGGCATGTACCCTGATACCTTTTGGATGCAAACCCCTGACTGCCTCTGCTGCAGATCCATCCCCTTGCCTTGGTGACAAGCGTCTATCCCACGTCATTCCTCACTTCTGGAGTTAGTCTCCTGTGACAGCAGGAGCCTGTTTACACTGGCACTTCTGCTGCACATTGCTAGGCTTTACATGTCTTGGCAGATATTTGTGATATACCAAATGACAGGTGCGTGTCTTAATAAGTTCTACCGGGGGCAGGAATTAGTAGATGAGGGAGCACACAGCAGTGGAAGCATCTGGTAGGAAGAAAAAAGATTGTCTTGTACTCTGTCAAGTGTAATTAGACTTGCCAGTTGTCGTTGCTGCTAGCGTTTACTTAAATAAGTTTTTCTGATGAGAAACTATCTGACAAAACTCAAACCCATGTAAATTTATGAACAACATAATACCAGAATGGTCTTATTATTAAACAGACATGTTGGAGGTCAATAGTCCCTGAGCAGCTTCTTTTGGATATGTCATGGGTGAAGGGTGTAAGGCTTAATGTCAAAGTTACCCATTTGAAGATAGTATATAGAATTTCTGATTTAGCAGAGTGGTATAAAATATACTGAAAACATAACACAAATATGAATTACCAAAATATAGCAACCGCCACAGTTCAATCGAACTACGAATGTGATTTCCCATTACCCGTCTCTATAATATGCTCACTGTCACAATGGGGGATGTTCGCAGTTGCCAAGAAGGAATGTATGCATTGAAACCAGCTCCAGGCAGTTGCTCTCTTTGAAATGCTTTTGCTAGTTGTCTAGCTTAAACTCTATGCAAGCCTTCTTCCATGGCTGAGGTCTATTGGTCAGTCTCAAGCCACCAACCTTACTAAAGCAGAGGTAACGATTTCAGCAAGTTGTAAAATTGTTACATTAAAAATGCTCTCAAAATAATTTGCTTTCAACAGTAAGCTTTGGGGGAGGCTGGCGATAAGTGTCCTACAGTCTAATTAAGAAGGATAAACATTTGTTATTTTTATTTGTGTCTGAAAACATATTTAATTTCCCCCTCCTGGAGAGCAGCCCACAGGGGCACTCGCAATCCACACCCCAGCACACTCTGAGGGTCTCATGCTGGGAGAGGAGCAGTGCACCACATCCAGCTGCTGCAAACAGCATCTCAGCTCTTGTTTTAGATTCTAATCCATCCTTTGGTACTTTTAATTAATTATAATTATTTGTTGCTTTGTTATTATAATAGTGTGTCATTATATAATTGCTTTGTTCCTGTCACCTGAAAGTATTTAGAAATTAAAAAAAAAAAACCAATGATGATGCATTTTCATGTTTTCTTGGCTAATTTAAATTATGGTTCTTGCACAAAACAGCCCACAGCTGGACACCTGACCAGTGTATGACCAGTATGACCAGTGTATGACCAGTGCTGTTTATGTCCAGTGAGGAGTTTGACTTTATTTTGGGAACTATCCTATACAGTCAGTGGAAGACGGAAAGCATAAATAGAAACCTCTGAGCACAGCTTTTAAGGAAGGGGAACAAATGAAAAAGATTCTTTGAAAGGGATAGCTGTGGAGGAAATACGTATTAGCCAGACATGAACTGTAGTCAAGTAATAAACTCCCATAAAAATCGCAGAAAACAGCAGCCCTCTACCCCTCTCAAGACACTTCAGGGAGTAATACAGACTGTTGGCTTGTGAGGTCAAAACATCCACATGTTTTTTTTAAGAACAAAGTCATGGAAATTGATGAGCTAAAATAACATCATATATGCAAAAACAAGGAGTGAAGTCCTGACCCTTTTACCTTCAAATGCCGCAGTCCCCTCAAGACATGGTAGAATGTATAGGAAATAGAATTACTTGCCCAATTTATATAAACTCACAGAAACAATGAAAGCTCATAACAATTGTAATATTTTTGAGGGAATATAATTCTACTGTGTTCCTCCAAAGGGCAGACTTTGTTCCCGAGCTAGGTATGTGCCAGGTGGGTGCTGGCACCTTCCTATGGTATGGCTGGGGCTGGCAGCACCATTGTTCAGATTCTTGCTCTCTGAGCTATGGGCAAGCTTTCATAGCCATTTTGTCAAGTCATACTGGCAGTGAAGAAATATCACAAGCAATCTACTCTGTACATGAATTACTTTTTAAGTAATACAAGCAAATTAATAAAATAATAAAGGTTGTCTCTCCTGGAATAAAAGACAAAGAGAAAAATGGCCTAAATATATTGAGAGCATTGTTAATTATCTATAGGCCCAGCAACTGAGTTTCATCTGCCCTAGTTAGGGCTCTCAAAGAGTGAACTTCCCCCTCTGGGTATAAACTTACACTGAGTAATGATGCAATTGCCCCAGACAGCAGATCTAATTCCCCTGGATTGCTAATAACACCTCAGATGTCCAGACACTCATTTCAAGCCGCTCAGCCCCATTTAGGCTCATTTGCTAGCTCACACCCTCATGCCTGAGAGGTGACTCCAAGATGTGCCATCCATCACGCAGCACTCTCATCTCCTGCCTTTCCCAGATGGATGCACAGTCCTGCTCCCTCATGCCACAAGTGCCCAGCAGGCAGTGAAGGTGCCCAGCTTGGATGGGACAGGGGCTGGCCACACACCTGAGAGCCGTGTCACAGTTATCCATCTCTTGCAAAGCCTGATTAAAGGATGGGGCTGCCTGACAAGCTGCCTTCCCCAGCCAAAAGTGCTACTCCAGCACAAGTCTCTGGAGAGGAGAGCAGTCCCCAGTGCACACCCCAGCCTGGGTTACTGGGATTTATCCATGTTTTTTCCTGTCCTTTATCCATGTTTTCAGGCTTCCCATGTATTTTGATGGGAACATGTGCACACTGTGAATTTTAACTCTCCTGGAATAAGTTGGGGACAAGAGAAGGAGAAAAATATGGAGGATATTTGGCAGTTACGAAGGAAATAAAGAGCTTCCCTTGCTCAGCTTCCCACTCCTCACGGGTAGTCACCACAGAAGAGCCCAGAGAGGCAGAAATCCTCCTTGGCAGAATCCCCAGATGCGTCAGAGTCACAAAGGAGCTTCATACCCCAACCCACATGCATGACTCACAAGCCTTCCCCCACTATGCAATATCATGAAATGTTCTGCCATTACAGACCACACTGCACCTTTTTCCCCATTTGGTAAAAGTTCCTTTGCATTCACCTTCCGAGACACGCAAACAAGCCACCCACACAGATAGGGGATCCCTCCAGGACAGAAGCTGTGGCAGATGGTTGGCTTGGCTTGCCTGCATGCATCCCCAGGAAGCAGTGAGAGCCGTGTCAGAGAGTTTGGAGGAGGTGAGGAGCCAGGGATAGAGAGGGTTTATGTGGAAGGGGCTGATGGAGGAGAAGCAGTCACAGTTGTCACTCAGACTGAGTCAGTGACAGTGGGCTGTGAGTGACTGCCACAGGAGTCATCAGCAGGAATCTGGGGGGGGGTGTGTGCGCTACCACTGGTCACAGCAGCTGGCCATTGCAGTGTCCAAAGCTGGAAACAGCACCATGGGCTGGCTCACCTGTCCTTTTCACCCCTCAGCCTCAGGTTAATGGGATGGGAAGGAACTGAAGGTCTAATTTCAACCTCATACTAGAGGCTATGCTAACAAATTAGTGTCTTGATGTACTTGCAGGGCACGTTCAGAAATTCCCTCGGAGACCACGTACTAACCAGTACTAGTCATCAGCCTGGGCATGCACGGAAAAGAGCCAGCGGCCACAATAGTTCCAGTAGGTTTCACTGACATCTCAGGAGAGGTGGTGACAGCAATTCTGCTGACAGCCTGTCTAAAGGCCATTGCAAAGGCACTGCATAATGCACATGTGCGGCTTGACCTGAGACTTTTGATGCAGACCTTGTCCATGAGACCTGAAAACTGGATTGTAGATGAAAGTCAGAGGATTTAACAACCAAACAGCCTCCTGCAATGCCCAAGTCTGCTCCTTTAGGTTCTCTGAGCAGGAACTAGTGATAAATGCACCAGGCCAAGTGTGGCAGCTTGCATTCAGGACCTGTCTTCTGTCTCCTGCTGTGTGTGTCTCCAGGTACAACCTCTCTTGCTCCCCAGCCCAGGTCGCCACCCCTTCATGGCCAGCCCCACCAGACCATAAACAATCATCCTGATCCACAGCTGTGGGGCTTTCACCAGTGCAATGGATCCCTGGCAGCACAGTCAAACAGCTTATATACACCAATCTAATTTGTTTTATTTGCCAAAAATATTTGCTGTTATTTTCATCTCCAATACTTCCTAATCCAGGTGACTTAAACAAACTGGGACAATGATGACTGAAGATTTTATCTGACTACAAAGAAGCTGCTCTGGAAAGAGCTGTGAACCCCAGTGCTCTTGCTTTCATCTGGGTCTGAGGGGGCTCTGTGACACTGGGAGGCTCATAATGGAGTGTGATGCCATTAAAGGATGGAAGGACATGGCAAAAAAAGGATTTTTAGCAGAATACAAGCCATAAATGTTAACTCTCACTGGTGACTGTGTGTTTTGTCTTAAACCTGTAAGAACTGAAGAATGGCCCAGATTACTACAGGTATCATTATTTTTTGTTTTGTCATTGTTTAACGTTCTAGTTTGGGGAGTTGTTGCTTTTTTTTCCCCCTAGATGTTGGCATGACTAGATGGCAATAGCATGGTCTTATGCATTTAATACCATTTTGTGGATGCTATGTTGCATGTACATTATTTACTGCTAGCACAAAGAATATATTAATTATTCATTGTGGCAAGAATTGAGTGTCAAAATGCCTCTGGTAATCCTGAATTATAGATTGATCTGTATTTATTTACATTTTGCTCTTATGAGGTGCTCTTTTAAGACTTTCCCTCAGTGGATTGTTCATCAATATGATCCTGATTCATGTCAGTAATCAACTATCAGCACAGGTGTACACTCTGCCATTGACAAGATGCCATTGCATCTAGCCTTTAGCTGTGTGGTCCTGTTCTCCTTGCTCCAGCATCAGGGACTAACCTCATTCAAAAATACATGTGTGTGCTACCTAGGCAGTGGACATGGCCACACACAACTTGGTCACCAGAGTTGCTTACCTCCTTGCTCTGGGCAGGGCAGCACTACAGCTCATGCTCTGTGCCAGTTGCTGGGAGGGGACCTGGTGCCATCATTCTCTGCTCAGAAGATGCAGGGACACTCCAAGACATGCCAGAGTCCTGCCAGCATTGTGGTAGGTGGAGCCTACCCAAGTGCAAGGGAAGCTGGCTGGTAGAAACTTGGCAGAGGGGGGAGCTGCAAGGTGGTGTCTCTCAGATCATCAAGCTGCTGGCAGTCAGTGGTGTCTTGTCCCTGTGCAAGGCAGAAGCTCTCTAGCTAGAGTGATGTCTGTGAATCTTGTCAGGCCCTGCTTGGAGTATCATGCTCACCTCTGTCCCAATAATTCAAGAAAGACACAGGAAGAGGGTCCCAAGGAGGGCTATGAAGATGACCTAGGAACTGGAGAACCTGCCCTTTGAGGAATGACTAAAGGAGTTATGTTTTTAATCCACAAGGAAGAGAAGGCTCGGTGTGGACCTCATCAAGTATTCCAGTACTTAAAAGGGGGCTACAAAGAGGATGGAAGTCCCCTTCTCTTCACAAGGCAGCTCATGGAGTAGACAAGAGGTAACAGATACAAGTTGCACCAGGAGAGGTTTTACCTCAACACAAGAAAGAAATTTTTTACAGTGGGAACAGTCATTCAGTGGAATAATCTCCCCAAAGATGTGGTGAAGTACCTGTTGCCAGAGGTTTTCAAGATGCAGTTGGTTAGGATGCCAGGTAATGTCATCTAGGCTCCTTCTCCCACAAAAGGTTGGACCAGATGGTCTTTTGAGGTCCCTGCAAACCTGGGCAGTTCTATGACTCTGTGGTTATTGTCTTGTATGAGAACAGTTTTTCCAGTCAGAGTTCTGCTGTCTTAATGATGGCATCATAAGCATGTACATCCATCTCCTGTTTCAACTCTGACTATAACCATCTCCCAGTTATGTATGTACTTTCTCACAAATGGGAAGGAAGCACTGGCCACGTGACAAGCAGCTTTTTTCTTCTGAAATTGTGGGTCTGGTAAGGGCCATGGAGAATGTAGCTTAGGAGTCCTTAAGAGCAGGTATTTTTCAAGCCCATGAAACCACAGACTTTTATACTTCAGGCACTTGATACAGCTGAAAGTAATTGCTCCAGTGCTGAAAAACAAAATTGTTCTCTAGGGATGATAGTGGTCTTTAGTTAAAATCACAGGAAAATAAATAACTTACTTTTCTAAGAGAAAGCCAAAAATGTCATTTAGAGCAGAGTAATCATTCTTAAAAGGCAGCACTTGTCTGACACGACTACAGAAACAGCACTCTTCCCAGGAAGGAGCTTCTGTGGTTATTATTGTAATTCGTGCAGGTCCAGCTGCCTTGCCAGCAGCATGTGGAGCAGCTTTAATCACAGTTTTAAACTAATGTGGCAGATATTTATGATAAAAACAGTGGTGTCAGCTGTGTCAGATGCTGTAAAAAACCCTCAAAACAATCAGCTGTCAGATTGATTAAAAAACCCCACATTTTCCTCTGAAAGTGCTGAGGTAATTTAAGAAAAAAAAAATTATAAAGAGCAAAATTAATTTAAGCAAACAATTTTAATGATAAATTGCAGCTGGGAATGCCTCCTGGGGTTGCAAAGAACAAGTTTATATTGTCAGGTGTGTCAAAAGGAAGATTAGATGGAGACGTTGTACTGAGAGAGAAGAAGAAGGGAAAATTGTTTCCCTCAGTTCTCTGCTGTCAGAGCATCCCAGAAGAGCCATCTCCCACCCAACACGGCCAGGTGATGTCTCCTGCCTGCTTTCTGTCCTCCTCAGGCTTGCACCAATGAGAACACTTGATTCCACAAAAAGAGTCAGAAACAGTAAGAAGTTACCTAATGACTTACTCTTCTGAGCCTGCTCCTTAAACAACAATTTGGGATGCAATTATGGATCATGGTCTGGCACTGCCTGTCCTGCTATGGAGCCACAGGGCCCTACAGGGCCAACCCATGGTTGTGCTATCCTGTGGTATTGTATCACCCCTCCTCTCACCACCTCGGTGATGGTGGGCTGGGACCATGCCACTGTGCTGATCCTGACAGGAACGGCCAGTTTCTGAGGGGCAGGTTTCCAAAGACTGCACCTCTGTGGGGAAATACATCCTGTTCCTCTGTGTTTGCTGTGCAAAATGATAAGGCTAATGTGCATCAGGTGAAGCTGGGGCTAAACCAGTTTGGCTTATGTGATATATGCAATCATAGTCCATGCTAAAGAGTAAGCACATTAGAAGGGACAGGTAGGAAAATGATCAGACAACCCTGTGTCTTAATCTTAAATTTGAAAAAAACCCCTAAAATAATCTCCTTGGTTCTGTCTGTATTTTTAATGGGAAAATTAATATGGGGAAACAGAAAAATGAAACTAGCTGATTACTTAGTGCCATGCATTAAATGTTATCATTCAAGAGTGTTGTACACAGAAGACAGCAAATATTGTAGATATGTCAGGGATGATTCAATGTTACTGAAATAACTCGAGAACATAAGCTCTCCTTTACTACTGTCAGAATAGCTAGACATGTTTGATTTAGTTCATCCTGCTGTGCCATGTTGCTCTGCTTTTTCTGTTAACTCCTCAATTCAACCTTACAATTGGGAATTCAGATAACACAGCCCTTCACTTCTGATCTTAGTTGAATACAAATGCCATAATTTTATGCTTCCTTGCTTTCTCTACTCTCTGACCTTTCATGTTTCTTGAGGGACATCTTATTTCCTCTAGCTTTCAAACACCTTAACACTTATTTCTTTATATTGGTGATACAATTAAGTACACATCCTTAATAGAGTTACAAGCAAATACATAGAATAATAACAGGGTGTTTATCTTTGTCAACCCTAGACAGGTAATTAAATAGTCTCCTTCACACTCTTCTAGGCAAACAGAACCCTTTAAACTGATATGCTGCCTTTACATAATGTCAATAGACTGTCTTCTCCTCTCCTCTGTTTAGATGGCCTTGTGTATTCAACACAAAATGCAAATTTGCCTTACTCAAAACTCAGCTGGAAATAAACGTAACACTCCTATTAGTCTAGTTCCTCTGGTTCAGGGTACATCAAATTAAAATAAAAAGTTGCTTCATTGCCAGAGCTGACAGAGCACAGTTTCAGAGGTCACACCTTGGGTGCAAAGTCTGTTCCGATTTTCAGTGCAATACTTCGTGATAAGTGCTTGGATTTAACATATATATCAGCTAGGCAGAGCAGCAGATTTTCATCCACGGTAAACTGATGTGGCTCTATTAAAGGTCAAAGGAGATGATTTCCATCACTGAGGACACAGCTGACCAGCCATTCATGTCTTGTCCCTTTGCCTTCAGAAGAGGAGGAAACCCTCTGGCATTCAGCAAGGTACTGGCTGCCAAAGGCTCTGTTGAGGAGCAGATGAATTTCAAAACAGTTATGTAAGGCTGTTGAAGAGGAATGATCACATGCCAAAGGCACCAAAGTGCAGTCAGTTTGGATTTTGTAATCAACATGCCACTGGCTGAGACTTGGGCTCAGCCAGTAACCTGACCTGGGATACATCAACTTGCAGAGGTCTGGCTTCAGCTTGTCGTTTTCTCTGATCTGTATTATTTCTCCACTGCTACCCCACAGGGATCGGTACTTCCCCTACTACCTTTTCAGTAGATTTGTGTTCTCCGTTATCGTTTTCCACGACAAGCCCCAGGGATCTTAATACTCCTGAATTAAAAGATGCCCGCAGAAACACAGACTCCACAGCCCTTTTGGCCATAGAAACAGCTGTTTTCTGGCTTATGGCTTCTGATGAAAGCCAGTTACAAGCATTAGGATGCACTTCAGTCGAGTGTTGTGTGGATTATGGATCCCATTGTAAACAAGCCAGCTCACAGTAAGAAATGCAAGGAACATTTGCCCTGAAATCACTCCACCCTATTTTCTGCAAAATTGCTCTTACACATATATCATTGCTCTGCTATAGAGAAGAAAATATGTAGAGCATAAATATTGACATTCATATTGTTCATACTTGTACATGTTAAAGAAATCATCATTTTTTAAAGGCTTTCGATAAAGATGGCTGTTGGAAGGTTAAGAGAAGGAACAAACACCTTAACAGTGCCTCAGAGTAGCTCTGTTTCCTTGGAGATACCTTTTAATGTAGAAATAAATAAGAAAAGCTCACGGTTCACAGCAATGTGCTTCTTTTACCTAGTCTTTTAGAAAGAAAAGAAGTATGAACATGACAGTGCCTTACCCCAATGGTGACATTATGTAGCCTCATATCAGTGATACTTGGTTTTTGAATGCTCCCTTGGGGACCAGGCACTTATTTGCAATTGAACTATACATAACAAATAATAATTTCCTATTGCTCTTGTCATCAATTTATTATACATCAGTATTTCCCCTTGATAAAAAGAGTTTTGGAGAATTTTCAAACAGACAGTGAAACACTCACAAATCCGGAAACCCAAAGTTGATCTGTATGGCTTGGATATACCCCAAGTTAAAAAACCTCTTGGGTGCCCAAAGACATGTCCAGATGTCAAACATCTCTTCTCAGAGATGTACAAGTAAGTGAGTCCCTTGTTTCAGATTTATGTCTGCATCACAAAATCAAACAGAAAAGTTCTAGAAGAGAAACAATATAGAGAAGAGCTTGATAGCCTGTGTGCTGGAGCAGCAGGCAGCCAGACTGAGGGAGTGCGAAGGTGGAGAAAAGCAGACCAAAGGAACAGAGAGCAGTATTATCAGGCCTGTACTACAGGTACTATACTTGAACTCCAGAAAGTACTCCAGTAAAACGAAGTAACGGGATTTGTGAAAAGTCAGGACAGCAATGAAGAAGAGGAAAAGCTGAGGGAGAGGAGGAGTGCTCAGAAATGCTGCTATGGCCATAAAAGGAGCAAACAGGGCTGGGTCTGAGAGGCAGGAACTGGCCGGGAAAGAAAAACCACACCAGATATAGTCAGGTTTGCCCCCACCTCCCATACACCATGTGGCACTGACTGAAAACTACAGATCATCCTGTCTGTCCTTGCAGGCTCTCTGCCTAACACATATGGCAGCTGATTTTCACTATGACATTTGTCCACACTTGCTTAGGGCAGAGCAAAGTGACAACTAGAACTACCTGAGACCTGGTGGAAACAAATACTTAAGCCATCTTTAATAGTGTGCTCAAGACACTTGCAACACAGGAAAATTCAGCGGCGTTGAGAAAGTTGGTACATGAACAAGGGTCCCAGATGCTAAAATTTATGATTGTACTTTTCCCCTGCTTGACCTATGTTTCTGTCCCTTTTTAAGGAAGACATTGTTCAAATTATTCCGTTCTTTGAGACAAAAGCAACTATTGTAGCATCTATCATTGTTTGATCACACTGAATCCTGTAAAGAAAATTAAAAGTAGAAATCACTGGTGTGAAGTGACATATAATTTGAACTGAAATACGTTACTGCAAATCTCATCTGTAGGGAGACATAGGAAATGGAGTTGCCAGACTACCTTAAAAATAACTGCTGTATTTTGAAATGTGGAGTTACTTTCAAGGGAACTAATTTTCAGTAGAGGGAGCTGCAGGATCAGGTCAGACTCAAAACACTGAATAGCTGTCACTGCAGTAAGGTAGATTAAAAAGTATTTACGTTAACACACAGAATTATTAAACAGTGTACCAGAGGGTTTATTATCATAAAATTATTTAAACTTTGGAACTCTCCACTGCATCTTAGGGTGTGGAAAAACAAGTGACGTATATAACTGCATGTAAAGACATTGTTTGATATTTTACTGAAAAATATCTTCTCTTTTCCCGGATTATAGGCACTGATTTGTAATACAAAGACTCCACGTGCAAAACAAAGCTATATTTCTTTCCTTATTGAAAGCTGGTGGCAATATTTCCAATATGGTAACTAGACTGCAGGTTCAGAGATTCAATCAGTGCACATGGGAGAGCAATAGGCAGAGTTCTCTGTGCTGTCTCCATCTGCTCATATTTGTATGCAAAATAATCTGCTTCTACCCAAAGGCAAAACCTGTGTGTGTGCAATTTTCTGTAGATGTGTCATTTTCAAGGGTTATCCTTTAGACTCAGCACGTGCTGAGCCTTTTTCCTCTGATGCGTCTCCACCAAGGCAGGCCAGCCAGTGACATCTGAGCACTGTGCTGTTCACAGATGTTTAGCATTGCTCAGGCTAGCAAGCCTTCTCTGTACTGACACCACTGTGTCAGCCAAGATGGAAAAACAAGATCTTGACAGGTTCTTGAGCAGAGAAAAATGAGGTTACAGCAAAATATTTGATGTTATTTGCAAGTCTCGGACTACATCCAAGAATGCAAGCATGTCTTCCAGTGGACCTGCATGAAGAGGCCTTGAAAATAAATATACCTTTGTCACAATTATTTCAACACATCAAATTGCTCCCAAATATTCACAGTCAAAAATATGTTGTACCACAGGAGCAGCAGCAGTAGGGCTGCTCTTCAGTCACTCACGATGGATGCTTCACTGCACCAGTCCTCTCCATGACACATCCATGCCACCTGGCATGTGACACAAACCCAAATGACAAGGCTGTGCTCTTCCACCTGAGTTCTTGTGCACTACATAGGCCCTGCTGCACTGTATAAAAGGTCATGATGCAGCAACCTTCCAGTGTCAGTATTCTTCCTGCTCATTAGGAGGTTTTAACAGGTTGATATTCACAGAATCGCCGAATATGCTGGGTTGGAAGGGACTAAGAAGGATCATCAAGTCCAACGCCTGGCCCTTGCACAGGACACCCCAAGAGTCACCCTGTGTGCCTGAGAGCATTGTCTGAACACTTCCTGAACTCTGTCAGGCTGGTGCTGTGACTGCTGCCCTGGGGAGCCTGTTCCAGTGCCCAACCATCCTCTGGGTGAAAACCTCTTTCTAATATTCAACCTAAATCTCCCCTGACACAATTTCAGGTCATTCCCTTGGTCACTACAGAGAAGAGATCAGTGCCTGCCGCTTCTCTTCCCCTCACGAGGAAGTTGTAACTGCAATGAGGTCTCCCCTCAGTCTCCTCTTCCCCAGACTGAACAAACCAAGTGGCCTCAGCCTTTCCTCATATGGCTTCCCCTCAAGGCCTAGTTGGCTGTGAGGAGAGAAAGGCAAATGAGCAAATAGGAGCTTGGAGAGAGCTTTGGGTAGATAGAAAAGCCACCATGCTGTACACCAGAGCATTTCAGAAGCCATGTTGCCCAAGCCATTACTTAAACAATGGAACATGAGTAAGTTGCTGGAGGCCACCTCTCACGAGATCAGGCTTACTGTCTTAGTGACTTGCATCTGGGACTTGCATCAGGACCTTTCAACCTTTGTAGTACAACATAACCACCTACAAGCGCTTTATTTTTAGATCAAGACCTGACTTGCCAGTGCACTTGTTTCCAGGCCTCATTGCTTTCAGTGAGCTGGCTGTGCTCAGCCCCTGCAACTCTGATGCACAGCAGTCCACAGTCACCAAGTCCATTACAGACATTTTTAACACCATCTCTGCCCTCTCCTCTACTTTGTACAAGCTGTTTTGTCTGCTCCCTGTTGGTTGTAGCTCCCAGTGTCACTTCTGCATTCTAGAGGCAGTGTGGCTTGTGTCAGAGCCATCAATGCCATGCACATCCTAACCCGAGGTCCTCTGCCAGGCATGCTCCACATCGGTGCTCCTGGGGGTGACAGGTCACCCCTGCTCACCCACACTGGCTGCCCAGCCATGGAGATACCCACCTGCTCCTCCTGGTACAGACCTGGGTTTCCCAGCACACATTTCAACGTGTACGAGAGACAACTGCATCGTCATCAAAAATATGCACTCTTCTGCTAAAATGTCTGAGGTCCCCACTCAAAGACAATGGGCACCTCATTTCCTGATGGATGTGAAATTTCCTCCAACAAATGAAGGCAGGGCAGACAGCAATGGCCTTCAGTCCCAAACCTGAGCAATTGACACAGGCATGGTGCAATGCTTTATTTACTGGGTGGGTGAGTTTGGACTGCTGAGTCTGCACAGCCACTGATCTTTGGATATTCCTGCTCACTGCATACCTCTTCTGCACTGGTCCATCCATTACTGCCTGGTGTTCCCACCACAAAAGCTTCAGGATGGACTCCCTGAGCACAGAAAACAGCAACCTTGTGCTTCTTCCCCATCTCACCTTCCTCCACTGAGTCTGTAAAATCTTTTATGCAGCAAAAAATACAAATGCTTCTGTTGGCTCAAAGCTTTGCCTACACACAGAGGAGAACAAATAGTACTATCTGCTGTTCTGGTGAAAGAATACGCCTATGTGTACTCTTTCCCAACAACCAATGTGTTGTGGATTTCCTGAAAGTCTTTATTAGAAAATTACAACCACAGCAACACCCAGGTGTTCAGGTTTTGCCTGTTTTCCATAGAAAATTCAAACACTGCGAGAAGCAATGGTAATAGGAGGCTCCAACCATCTGAGAACTACTTATTGCGTTGTTTTTTCGTCTTGGGGCAGGGCAGCATCTACCAGCAGAGTAATCCTCAGAGTACCTGTTTATCTGATAGGTATTGCTGAGGGGAAATATCTTCCTTAAATTCATCCATCAGAGCTTTAGACAGCATTCTATGAAAACATGGTATCTAGGTACTAAACAGTATCTGATTTGATTGAAGACTTTATGCAGCTACTCATTCTAGAGCAACCCTGTCAGTACCAGTTCTCTTCTACTGAGCCCCTTCTTTGGTGGTAAACAAAAATCATCTTCAAGCAGTTTTTCTTATCAATAGGTACTTGAATGTTGTGGGGTTTTTCCTTCTCTGTCTGAATAGTAACACAGTTTAGGCAAAGAACAGGAGACTGAGAGGGAACAGAATAGCCCAGGCAGTGAATTACCCAAAGGGAACAAGCTGGTCTCTGTGCCCACATGTAAATACAGCAAGGGAGATCCAGCTAAGTGAGTGACCAAGGGTTTCTAACTAAAAATCTTTAAGAAATCAGTTTTGATGGCTAATCTGCTTTGCAGGATATACGTCACTGAAAGCTCAGAAAAACAGGTTGCACAAACACATTCTTGTGAACCACACAGGTATTTCTGCAGGGAAGCATTTTCTGTGGGGACTTCTCCGATGTTACAAGGTCTATGGGACAGACCCTTAGCTGGGGTGAGTTGCCACCTTGACCTCAGCAGCATTGAAACAGTAATCTAGCATTTCTTCTTGTTGTCCAATCTCCCCTTTCCTAAAATACAGCTGCTAAATATTAACATGAAAAATACTCAGCAGATTAAATTAAACGGTCATTTCCGAATGTTGCACATTGCTACAGGAAACCATGAAGCTGCTTTTACAATTCTCATTTAAAAGCTCTTCCAGCAATGCTGCTGTTATGGTAAAGTTTGTGAGTGGAAATACAGAGGGCGATCCAGCATTTTTCTAGAAATATGTCTTCATAACAGTGATGAAGATTTTATTCTCTCTACCAGTTGTAAATAGTCAAACTTACAGCAATCTACTCAAACCTTTAGTGCTAGCTTTACTGTGCAGTTACAGTACACGTACCCAGGCAAAGCTTTCCAGAAAAATAAATGGAAAAAAAAAAAAAATCTGTGTTTTGTTTTCTTGTTTCCTCTTTTATTTTTCTTCTTTTTAATATTTGTTTTGCAGTTTTTCTCTTTCCAGAATTTGGTCTTCATGATATTTTAAATTTGCATCACTTCTGTTATTATTTCAATATTTTTCCTTTATGAATAATTACTTTTCCTTTACATTTTTTCTGTCCTACACTATTGAAATATTGAAAAAAAAATTTAAAACCTATTAATTTTATCTATTGGTGGAGGATTTCTATGAAATAAGCCAGAAAATTGCACCTTAGGTGAAATAGCTACCAACAAGAGCAAATCACCCTTTCAGACATGCAATAGTCTCAAAGGAGACAAAATTTTTTGAAGACAACCTCATTGACAATTTTGGTAGGTACCTATTATGAATCATTTCTAAACAGTAGGAAATTGAATAAAAAAATTGTGATTGCAAATACTCATTGCAGAGTATTTGAAAGGCATGACTGAAGAATGAATGCCCCACCCCGTTCTAATTAATTGGACTAGTCATGCATGAATTAAGAACATGCATAAGCTTTGCAAGATGTCCATCATGTACATAGAAGGGGGTAAGACAGAACTCTGGGAAGACTGTTGCTTCGTTATGGACTCATTCAAATTCATTCATTTACTGCAACTTAAATACCAGTTAGAATCCACTGAATTACTTAACTCTCCTGTTGAAGAGTTGAAATGAGAGCAATGTCACTAATGAGAATAAAAATGATGAATTCCTATTACTCATTTACTTCATAGGGATTAAGGCAGGAGTTCTAAGGAAATTAATTCTGTGTTCAGTTCTGGGCCCCTCATTAGAAGAGGGGATCATGTCCAGAGAATGGCAACAGAACAGGGGACATGTCTGGAGCACAAGTCTGGTGAGGAGCTGCTGAGGGAGACAGGGGTGTGCCTATTCTGAGGAAAAGGAGGCCCAGGGGAGACTGTATTACACTCTACAACTACCTGGAAAGAGCTTGTAGCCAGGTGGGGGTCGGTCTCCTTTTCTATATAAAAGCAATAGAACAAGAGGCACTAGAGGAAATGGCCTCGAGTTGAGGCCAATATCAGCTTTAGACTCAAGCTGATCTTTAAAGTCCCTTTCATTCCAAGTTCCTATCAATTTGTGTCAGGGGAGGTTTAGATTCAATATTAGGAAAAACTTTTTTGTGGAAAGGATTATCAAACATTGGAACACGCTGTCCAGGGAAGTGGTTGAGTCACTGTCCCTGGAAGTATTTAAAAGACATGTAGATGCAGCCTTTAGGGACATGGTTTAGTGGTGGACTTGGCAATGCTGGTTTAAGGGTTGGGCTTTATGATGTTAAAGGTCTTTTCCAACCTAAATGGTTCTAAGATTCTATTATTCTAATACTTGAATTGCAAGACACATGCTTGGAGAAATTTCTGATTCTAGACCATCCTCCTCAGGATGGGATGGAGAATGATGAAAAGCACATGGGTCAAGCTGAGGACAGGGAGGCTCCTCAGCAATTAATCAGGGGCAAAACAAAGTCATCTTGGGGAAAATTAATTTAATTTATTGCCAATTAATACCAGAGTAAGACAGAAATAAACCCAAACTCAAACCTAAACTCACCACCTCCTCTCCTCCCTCTCTGCCTCATTCCTATGCTCAATTTCACTTTTGACTCTTTCAGCTCATCCCCTCTGCCTTGAGCAGCACAGGGGGATGGAGAAATGGGGGTTCTAATGAGTTCACCATTTTCCTACTTCTTCCTCCTTCTTGAGCAGTAAATGGTCCCCCATGGACCACAGTTCCTGCCAAAAATATCCGCTCCTGTATGTGCTCCTCTCCGTGGCTGCAGCCCCTGCCAGGAAACTTGCTCCAGATGGGCTCTCCATGGCTTGCAGCTTTCCTCATGGCACATCCACCTGCTCCAGTGTGGGGTCCTCCACTGGCTGCAGGGTAATCTCATCTGGTGCCTGGAGCACCTCCTCCTCCTTCTCCACTGACCTTAAGTGTCTCCAGGATGTTTATTTTCCACTCACTCCTTTCAAAGCTGTTGAGCAGCGTTTTTGACCCTTTTTTATTTATCATGGAGGTGCTTAGCAATGCCATCCAATGAGCTCAGCTTTGGCCGGTGGCAGGTCCATCTTGGAGCTGGCTGGGTTGTCTTCTTCCAGAACTCACCCTTGCAGCCCCCCAGCTACCAAAACCTTGCCACACAAAACCAATACACTTCAAAAGCATAAGTGTCTATAGAGCTGAAAAACACGTTCTCCTGTGCCCATTGTTTATCTACAATGAACACATTTTACTTATTAGAATACGTACTTCATCTCTAGTAATTATGGCAACAAAATTCTAGATCCCCCATCCATTTATACTATTTATAGTATAATACATATTTCATGCTTCTTAGAACAGCAGTTTCTTTTCACTTCCATAATAATAGCAACTCTAAATATCTGCATTATAGTAAGTTTCATATTTAGTTTGCCCTGGCAGAGTTGCTTAGTATTAGCCTAAGTCCAGCTTCACTAGTTGCTTTCCTTCACTCTCAGTGTTTTTGCACACTCACACTTGCCACAAAGCTGTATCAGCCCCACTGGAAGGTTATGAATTGCTTCTCTTGGTTTGATCAGCCCACAGTGGTTACACTAAGTGCACTACTGCTGGATTTCTGTCAGTGAGATTTTTTTTCAAATCAAGTTGTGAAAAGAAGAAAACCAACGTACTGTTGTACAAGGCAGTTTTATTTTTTTAATGAAATGCCCTAGCATCATAAAACAGAACTCATTTTCTAATCTTGAAGCCAGCAAGATTGGGAAAAAAGAAAAATCAAAGTTGGTTTTCCTATACATAATTTCCATACTAAGATTACATTCCGAGAAAAAAAATCCCTAGAATTAAAATGTAAGCAGACATTACTTACACAGCTCTCTTAAAAACAAACTGGACATGTCATACAACTCACATATGGTGCTTTGCTAGTTTAATATGCTACAATAGAATTATTCAAATGCAACTATGCAGCTTTTCTATTACCTAAGACCTTTTAATTTTATTATGTTGCAATGTTTTTATTATTTACTTCACACTTCTTTACCATACTATACAATATTCTTTTGTCCTTTTCTGGTGGCTTTTTCTCAAAAAGGAGACCTTCACTGTGGCTTTCTTTGGAAACAACAAGCACTCAGTTGCAGATACTCAAATATTCAAAGCATTTCAATATACATTCACTATGAGATTAAGTCTGCATTTTTCAAGTAGGGGTCTCATGACTTGCTAGTAAACTAATGGAGAGAGCTGGTTAGTATTTATTCCAGTTCTCATTGATGAGAATGTGCTCTGGATAGCTGCAATGCCTCAAACTCCCCCACTCTTTGTAAGCTGAGTGTGCACAAGAATTCCTGTAACTTGGAAGTCTGGGTACTCTCACAATATTCATGAATTAACCACAATTACTGCAGACATCTTTTAACAACTGACACTTTCAAAAAATATTCACATTTGTAGAACTGCATAATTTCATTTTCAATGGGATGTTAGTTCAAAAGTACTATTTCACTCATTAAACATGGCTTTAAAAATACAGTATATGTAACACCTGTGTTACAAGTGTCAGAAAAACATTGGATGAGTCAACATTTCAACTCATTGTATTAATAAGGAAAGCAAAGAGCAGTAGTTTTGGAAAAGTATTCAAGTATTTTCCTGAAATACTATATAACAAAATAAAGATCCTAAACTTCGTATGATTGTACTTGAGGCAAGTATAATTTGCAAGTGCTTTTTGTCGTATAGAGCAATATGAATAATACTTTGTAACAGAGATATAGCACACAATTTTGATAATACACAAAACTGGAATGTAAATAGCTTCAATAGAAAAAAATAACCTGCCATTTGTAACAATATTCAAGTGCTTCAGTAATGAAATGACCCATCACCATGGCTTACATTGACCAAATATATGAGAAACATGAACCTAACACAAGCTGGATGACAGAAGTACCAATAAATATACATGAATACAGAATCATCAGCTGTTTGGATGCAAAAAAAACCTCAGACACAGTAAGTTTTAAAGAGAACTTTAAACCTAAAAGAACACTTATAAAAAGATAAAATAGAACTGGGGCTAACTTCTGTCCTCAAACAGGAATAAGTCTGTACAAGAAGAGCAAAATTTAGCCCCAACCCTGGACACAAAACATGTATGTGCCACAATACACAACTATACACAACTTAAATAATCACTCCATAGCTCTATATGACAGTCTAATGTTTTTTATTATAAAAACAAATCAGCACAGTGCATTCATGATTTGTCAGATGCCAGTTTCTTCCCTTGGCTTCACAAAACAAATTATTTTGTTTCATATTTAGTTAAATTATTTTAAGGACTTCCAATCATCAGATCATATTTCTAAACTTAACATTTCAACATCTTATTTTGCAGAGACATTTTAACATATGGAGTAGAATGTCCAAAGAATTGTGTACTGAAGAGGGAAGCTTTTAATATGTTAATACTAGATATTTTTAAAAAATTAAAACTTTCTGGTGTTTGAGAACTTATTTATATTTTCCCTTGTCTGTGCCTTCCTGATATTATACAAGTATTCCTGCAATTTGCTTGCAAGACTTTTCAGTTGCACTGTGTGGTATTTGGTATCATCCAAACAGTCATAAAACCTTTTATAATCCCAAGAAGCATGATGCAAGGAAGCCTTCAAAGACAGAATATATAGGATGAGGTGTGACCTGTATATAGTTGTGCTTTTATTTTTCAAATATTTGTACACTATTATTATTATTACTACTTAAAGCCAGGAATGTGTGTTTGAATTGCATTGATAAGTTGCAAGGTATTGTCAGAATTACAAAATGAAAGATTGTAATTAAAAAAAAAAAGAGGCGAATGACAACACCGTTGTCCAGCATTTAAGCCACATGCAACTACATAACACTCCCAGCAGAAAACATCTTCTCAGACACTGAAAATGTCTTGCCTTGGTGCCAGTGGGAAGTCCAATGTTTCATAACATTTAGATATTATTGCAACACAACTACAAAATTAGCTCTCTAGAAAAGCATAGAGAATTTATCAGTCATCATGAATACATAGATATAGGCCAACCCTCTCTTTTCTAACATAACAGATTACATTGCTCCAAGATATATTTTAATGATTACAATGGTTTTTTTAAAAAATGACACAATGCAGTAAGATGTCTAAAATTATACTGAAGCCATAAAAAAAAATCTAAAAGTTTAAAATACTTGTCAATTTGACTAAAATGCATATTTACTCAATTTCCTTGAGCTTCTATTTTTTTCTTCTCCCCATTGGAGGAACAATGTTTATAGTAATTGTTCAACACTACTCTGGCTGTAGGCAGCTTCATCTTTACAGTTTTCCTCAATTCCCCTTGCAAACAGTTTCATTAACTGGCAGTGAACCCTGAAAAATATAGAAATCAATTAACAAGACATAAATGGGTGCCACATATTTAATTCTAATAATTTAATTGTAATAATCCATTAATTTCAAGCAGTTGGACAAAGTTCCTTACTCCTGACTACAGAAACCACACCCTCATTTTTGATTCAATCCTCCCCTGCAAAGAGGGCTGGATGCTTTCATGTATCCTCTTTTACTCCCCTTGTCTACACAAGAAGTTCTATAGACACTTAGATGAGCCAATCTTTTACAATATACAGCATTTATAAAACTCACCTTTGGACTGCTAAGTGATTATGTTTTAGTGGAACACACTTGTATGTAAATACTATGGTTTTGGTTCCCTTTGCTCTAAAAACAACAAAACAAGCAACCAAAACTAATCCAAACAACAAAAAAAACCCCTTTCAAATTTCACAAACTTCTTTGCTAATTTGAGTATTTGCACAACTGCAAAATTCTTCCTCTGTACGCAAAGATCGGAGATAAGACTCTGTGCTGTGTGCCAAAACACAAAGTAGGGGACATACTCAGTATTTCTGTAAGACAAAGAAGCTTACTTAAGCTAAATAGGAAAAGCTATTGCTCAGAGTAATGAGGCATTGCACTCATTTGAAAAGAATCCTTCCAACACCATCTTCACTTTCAGCACTTTAAGCACATAATACCAGTTCCTAAGAAGTAAGTATGACTTCAAAGGTAGGGCCATCCATCTCACTCAGAGTGATCATTTACAACACATATGGTTGCAGTATTCTCTGGAAAGGATTCAAAACTGTAACAAAAATATTTAGGTTTATTATCAGAAGACTCAAATTTGCTATGCACAGGCATCTTTCTGGGATGTCTTTATGAACATCAATGAGAAGGCTTAATGTGTTCTGCTATATAGACAGAAAAATCGAAGCTTACCTCACTTCAATTGCTGAACTATCCAGAGTTTCTCCATCACAGTTCCAGGTGCTATTAACAATATTACAGCAGCAGGCTGGATGATCTCTGCAGAACTGGCCAAAACGTTTCTTTCCTATGTCCATGACATTGCTTTCATTGTCTTCTGAAAGCTTTGATGTAAATTGAAAACACTTCACCCGATAAACGTCTACAAATGGAAAGTCAAACTAGGAAAAAAAAAGAAATGGGCAAATCAGGCAATTACAAGTTAATACATTTGATGTGTAAAGCAACTCAGCATGCAGCAATTTGTACTCAAGGACAGTCTGTCCACTCCAATCTTCTAGAGAAGCTTACCTGAGACACAAAGTAATTTTTGTTTTTGAAAAATTGCACAAGTCAAAAACAATAAAGCCAAAATGAAACCTTACTTCTCAATGGTCACTGTACATATAACCAGATAACAGGTTCTGAGATTATGAGTAAATGGATTATAAAGACTATTTTAAACAACATATAAAAATTATTATAACATGATATCAAAGTGTTGGAGACTGATGGTTTATAGCTTAAACATCTTTATGAAGGACTTTTGCCTATTATAGCAAAGCTGTATTAAAAAAACTGCATGGAAGACCACCACACCCTGAACGTGCTTCCTGACTGAGGGCCTGCACTGCAAACTGGTGGAGATCAGATACAGTGATTCAGGTCTGGCTGGGGGAGAAGAATACATTCACAGGAGGATTAAGCCCAGCACCTTCGGGGTGGAGGCCCAGCCCCAGGGTTATCAGCCTCCAGGCTCGAACAGACCCTCACACCAAAGGGTGGTGGGGAGAGATGTTCTGGGTGTGTGGTGAAAAAGCCTCTGGTGAGAGGCAGTGAACACCCATCTTCTGCTGTGCAGATCAGCTCAGCTGTGGAGACCCTTCGCCTCGGGAAAGCCACATCTAAGGGACATCCACATCAGGGACAGCAGATGGAATGTCATGGCCCATCAAAGGCCCACCCCCAAAGGGGTCCCCAGACCCTGCACCAGAGCACTGCCCATGATACAAAATGATGCAACAGATCCACCGCCTTGCAAGGGGCAGTGTCAAATTTTACCTCCCCAGAGAAGGCACGTGGGTGTTCCCATCTGGCCCAAATGTATACTAATTCACTGGATTCTATACTTTTTGGTGGGGGACCCTCACCATCAGGAAGACCAGTTGGAGGGAAACAACGAGACGTTGTTGGGATCCACGGAAGGGTGATATGTTTCTGCTTAATCTGTCTCTGTCACTCCCCCTGTCCCCGCCCCCCCCCCTCTCCTTTTTCTATTTCTTTCTTTCTTTTCTCTTTCTACCTCTTTGCCTTTTTTACTATTAAATAAAATATATCATTCTTTTGGTTTCAACATCTAACCTCATTTGGTTTTAATCAAGTTTTGGGGTGTACTTCAAACCTTTCTGAGTTCGATACATTTTATTCACAGAGACTTAGTTTTCTCTGCTCTTCTGTGCTTAGACTGGATCTCAACACAAAGTCAAAAAGGTTTGGATTGTATCTTTGTGTCATCCTCAGGACCTGTTCAAACACAGTCCTTAAGGCTTTTCTGAAAGTCTTCTGCTTTTGCACTTGGAACAATGCCCTGAAGGCGAGAATTCCACGGCAGTGTTATCAAATCACAGAGCTGGGGGTACATGAAGAATAGAGGGCAATATTATTGCATTCCAAAAAAAAAAACCCAAAAAACAAACAAAACAAACAAACAAACAAAAAAAAACCAAAAAAAAAAAAAACCAAAAACAAACAAACAAAAAAAAACTTAACTAGTTAATTGAACTAGAAAAAGCAGGTCAATTAGAAGATTGCTCCTAAAACCGAGGCTGCAGATTAACACTACAATACTGTACAGATGCTTTAAAACAGGCTTCATTAATTGAAGGAACAATAAATTAGAGGATGCCCCCATCTGCCCTGAAAGCAACTTAACAGATATGGAACTAAATATTCAGCAAGCTCTAGTAAATACAGACAGGTCATTTAGCAAAGGCCATGGAGTATGTCTGGGTGTGTTTATGAGAAGGGGATGGCAAGGAAGCAAATGTGAAGAAACAGTTTACTCACAAATCAGTATGTATGGGTGTACAGTCACCCTTTTCTTCCTTTTTTTTCACATTTCCTTAAGTTTTCAAAAAGGGTTTCCCACTACTATGGTGGATACTAACCTGAGCTAAGGACATATGTACAACCCTGCATTTAATCTCCACTGCAAAACCAGCATATCCCAGAGAGAAATGAGAAGCACTGGAAAGGAAATGGCTATAGTGAAAACCAGAAAAAGCAGAGATGGAGACACCTCCTAGGTCTTAAGTTCCCTCAACTTTTAACCATAAAGAACTGTAAAGTCATCAAACTCTATGCTTGGAAGCAGTGGCTCCTGGACCCAGTGGGGCTCATTTAACAGTGTGCTGGTCCAAACTGCTCTGATGCAAATGCTGGTATCCATGGCTGTATCGTCACCCGTGTCTATGCAGAGAGCACCTGAGCTCTCACGTCTCAAGCCTAAGCAGAATGTTGTCCCTTGATAAATGTTACAGCCAATTTGAAAGGTAGCCAGAGGTGGCTTCAAATGATCGAAAATATCAAAGGAACAGTGAGTGAGAAGGTGTGAAGGGAAGAGGAGGAGAGAACAGTGGGAAGGACGAATATGGACACATTCACAATGTCCCAGGGACTGGCAATGAGGAAATAAAGGGAAAAGAATCTATACTAATTCTTTTACAGAGGAAGAAGAGTAGCATCATAAACATTCAAGATTTGTATTGCTTTTATGCAGTAGATATGACATTAGTCCATCGTTCAGAAAATTTCCAGAACATATTAATAATATCAGGTTGTGACAAGTATTAAATATGTGTATATACAGCCATAGCTCTGTTTCAACAGATACTACGAGCCAAAGCAGTGATGAATCTTCCCTCCTGACAGCTACAACGCATGCAAGAAATAATTTTGAAGCTGAATGCATAAAGCTCATATCCTGGTCACTTACACGTAGTAAAATACTGCTAAAAGCCTGCAGTTTACAATCAAACTGCAGTTCTGGAAACTTTCTTCTAAATCACATTTTTATACAGTTCACAAAAGTGATTTATTATGCTTCACCACATCTACCTCAGCTATTCATGCTGTGAGCAGTTTTTCATGACAACTATATAAGGGCACAGTTGTGATAAAATAACTTTACATATTGTCCAAACAGCAAATACATGGAAAATGTTACAAAACTGAATTCCGTTGGCAGAAGTGGAAATTTGTTAGAATGCTATGGCCAAGGAGTTGAGTTTGGTAAAGTGTTTTGAGCTGCTTTATTTTTTATGATACACATGCTGAGATTGCATCACCCAAAATGTATAAATTTTAGAAAAACAAACAAACATGCTTTATAGATGTTACTTCTGTCATATAAGAATACCAATATTTACACCTTTGATGGACTGTCTATAATTCACTGTCAAAAGGAATACACACCTGATCGTCTTGGTTTGTGTGTCTGACAAGATACCGTAGAAAATCAAATCTGGAGCATTTCCGAACTAGAATGAGGTCTGCTGAACCATCTGCCAAATGAGCTGCTGGTGAAAGACCTTTTGGACTTCGTGGACAGGCACAGCTCATACTTACTGCATTGATGGCTAGAAATTTCCCTTTTACAACCTTCCACTCTTCTTCACCTTCTGAAACGTATCAATAAAGACATGGAGATAGGTAATAATTTGATCTACTCACAAGAACACTAAAAAGCAACCACTGGCAACTTAAAAGTCTTCCCTGGGCATATTCATGTATTGTCAGTAAATATCTAAAATAAACTACATTTTAAAAATTACATTTTTAAGTATCTGTTTTTCACACACTTAACATAGAAAGTTGCTTTCTCCCTTCAGACTGTGACTATCTCCCAAAACTGCTTGCCTGTTCTGGCATATGCATGTCAAATTCAGGATCAGTGCTATTTGGGTAAACTGGCAAAGGCATAGGAATGGAAAAGAGAGGCAAGTTACAGCTCTCGTAGTGTGAAAGTTCAGAGGGATTAACTTTTTAAAATTCTATTTTTGCTCTTCAACAATCTTAAATAAACAATGATGCAAAGATCGTAGTTTAGTATTTGGTTTCTAAAGCAATATTCCTCTTCTGCCTCAACGCTACAAGTTAATATTTTAAAAAAAGACAAAGGGAAGAGATGACTCAGCAAGGACCAGCAGGCAGGATATCAGGAGTCTGTTTCCACCCCAGCCCCAAATGTCTGAAGATTAGAACTATTAACAGAGTTAAATGTCCCTGTGTGTAAATCTTCAGAGATTTCTAGAAAACAACACAAAGTCTGTTCTCAACACCATGAAACTCTGCTGGAGCTTACATCTAGACTGAGCTCAAATGTGTGCTGGCATTGATACTACCAGGAGGCAGAGGAATTTTCTAGAACAAAGAAACATTGGCAGACAAAGCAGAGTTGTTACCTAAACTGTATTTTCTTGAATATGGATAAAAATATATGAAAAATGCCTTCTTTTATTTTTAGATTACACATAATTGTCTTCCTTATCACAATAAGAAAAAGCCAAAAAGCAGCCACAACACTCTTTTTCTCCTTCCAAAAGTGGACTCATTTCAAATGAACAATTCCACAGAAGTAATGACTGCAAAATAGACTATGGACATACATGTTGGGAGTTCAGGAGTGAAGTGTCATGGGTAAAATTAAGGAGTGAACAAAAAATGCTGAAGTTTGTTTATGTAAAAAAGGTAGAGATTTTGAGGAATGTTAACTGGTATGGACTTGAACATCTAACATTATTCAGTTCCCCACATTTTGGTTAACTTGCAATGATGTTCAAGGTGCTTTTGTGATGGGACTACAGACAATATTTATGCTATGTATTTCATGTCCTGAAATTCTGATACTCCTTACTGTCTCAGTTTTAGGAACTTCACATTTACTTTAGAGAATCAATATCACAATTGTCTAGGTTATTTTGAACCTGAAGTCTATTATGCATTAATTTTGAATTGACATGTTCCAGGCTCTAAATATCAGAAAAAAGAAAAAGAAAAAAATTGTTTCCAAAGTATTTTGTAGTTGCTCTTCACTCTTTGAACTTCTCTCATTTCCCGGAATTTTTATTCATTGGAACTTCTTACTGTCCACTTTCTAGTAACAGAACCAAGAAAAACTGTTCCAGGAAAACCATGTAAGCTTATAATGTGACAAAAGACTTAAAGAAAACAAAAAACTTTATTATAATTTTTCCATCTAGACTATCCCCTCTATCTCCTGAGAAACAAATCAGAAATAGCAAGAAAAAACTGCAGCTTTTAAATTCAGCATTTTTGCTTCATTTGCCACAGTGCTTTTTAGTATTGCTTGCTTTACTGCTGATCTTTTTATGTTGTTTTCAAACAGGACATTACTGAAAGAAGTAATTTAAATCAGATTCAAAATGTGCATGTTAAGAGAGATGAGACAGACCTAAATGTCAGACTATAGAATGACTGTTCAGGCTGCAGGCAAATGACAAGACCCTGCTCTGAGACGAAGGTAACTGAACAGAACATAAACTACTGGAACTGGAAACAACAAGCATTTTCTGATACACAAACAACAAAATGAAAACAACACCTTTTATTAATGAATCCTTTTGCTGTTTCTCTGAGAAGCATTAGTAATTTGGTCATCAGTGTTTCTAGATATGTATTAACATTTTAAGTATGCTCACTGTAGTAAGTCTCAAATTACTTAAGGTAAAATGCTTCTTTATTTTACTGTAATACATGGTTTTCATCTGGAATAAATTTCAGCATGTTACTCAAGAACACCTTCACTGTTCAAAGTAAGAACAAAGTCAGGGTATTAATCACGTTTTAAATGAACAACTGTTTTCATAACCATTTCGCAGTGTGTATCACTGTAATAACACAAATTATTTGCTCAAAATATCTTTCCTACAATAGGGCAGTCATAAGCAGGGAGTGCATAAGTGGCACTCACTTCAATGGCCTATTGTGTACACACATTGCAAATTGCTGAAGTCAGCATAAAGTACTAGCACTCAACATTTACTCAGCACATGCACAGAGACTCCTGCACAGTTCAAAGAAATATGTTCAGTAACAACCAATCAGGCATCCTTCTAAACTTATCTGAACCATACACAAACCCAGTAGGCACAATGAAAGAGTCTGCCAAGACACCCTGCTGAGTGAAAAGCTTATCTGGAGATTTAAAATCCTTTCTATTGTGAATCAAAAGTAGCTGATTGTATTGTTCCCTTACCAGCACTGCATGGAGAAGAGACTGGACTGCAAAGAGAGCCAGCTACCAGAAGTAGAATGGAATAAAGTAAACAATATCCTACATAACCAGCTGCTTAATGTCATGTGCAATGTTGGCTAAAAGTGTCTTAATTGCTAACTAAGTCCTTTGCTGGATGAAAGGTAACAAAATGGCAGATTTAAAAAACAAACCAACCAACAAAATAACCAAACAACACACACAAACATGAAAAAAGGCAAATAAAACCCCCCCACAAACAAAAGAAAAAAGTTTGGCAATTTCTAACTACAATTATCTCTCAAAAAGACAGAATTTATTTCTTACCAAAAAGCCTACTGTCATATTTATGTTATTATTTATGCCCATTATTTATAGTCTATAAAAAATTCTTTAGCTGAACCTGGGCATAGATTAAAATAACCCAAGAAATATTCTGATTTGGCCATCTCTTGACTGTCTCGAAGATCTGAAAGCAGCAGCTGGGATGAAAGCACTAAACATGTGTAACAGGAATTCAAGTTGCACAGAAATCTTTGTGCTACCAGTGAATCTCCACAGTATGATGATCTTTTTGCTAAAAAATGCCTAGAACCTGGCACAGACACAGTGCAAAAAAACTGTAATTGTAAGATAATCTAGGTCACAAGGACCAAATGTTCATGTCAAGAAAATTGCGGTTGTATGCACTGGGCTCTACAAGAAGAAATAAAAACACAGTAAAGGACCCACAGGAAGCCTGCCTGCTCTTTAAGAGGGGTTTATCCAAGATGATGAACCAAAGCTGTAGGCAAAACCCAACTGAATCTATGTATCTTTCTCTAGCAAGGCCACAGGTGTACGAATATCAGTACTTCTTCCTGTTAGGATGTAGTAGCCAGAAATAAAGAGATACAACTAGGAGAATGACTGAACAGAATTCATTAACAGTTGTTTTAGCAAAAGGAAAACAAAGTTATATCCATTAAAAAAAAAATGACGCAAGTGTGCACAGGGGTTAGAATGGGGATAAAGAAGAGAAAAAGGATAGTGTAACTAGAGAAAGAGGACAGAAATCTCATTTATCATTTATAGTGAGTATTGGTGGAGTGTTGTACAGAAATACTTAAGTCCACTAGATCAGCTACTAGTTGTCCAAGTTCACTGCCCCATATTAGGGTGACATTTGTGCTAACAAAACCAAAATTTTACGACTGATCTATTCTAAAAGTTATCTTAATGAACTGCTTCCTTCTATGACACCTCACAGTTTATCCATTCAGTCCTCACAAAACCCCAGAGTCCTAGCTTGCAGAATATTATTTTTTCTAAAGAAAAAAAACTAAACATGCTGAAATATACAAGTAATTAGTATGATTTTATCAGAACTTTCTGAGGTCTGGGTGGAGGAGACACCTTAATTGTTTTTCACATACTTAGAATCATAGTATCATAGAATCATTTTGTTTGGGAAAGACCTCTAAAATCAGATGTCAAAATTGACATTGTCCAAATGTCAATTTAGCACCACTAAACCATATCTGCCCAAGTGCCACATCCATGTGTCTTCTGAACACTTCCAGGACACACGAATGTTGATTCTACCACTTCCATGGGCAGCCTTTTCCAATGCTTGACAACCCTTTCCCCAAAGAGATTTCTCCTAATATCCAAACTAAACTTTCCCTGGCATGACTTGAGGTCATTTCCTCTTGTCCTATCGCTTGTAACCTGGAAGAAGAAAGAGAACCCCGTGAGGCTACAAACTCCTTTCAGGCATTTGGACAGAGTGATAAGGTCTCCCCTGATGCACCTTTTCTCCAGGCTATATACCCCCAGCTGCTCCTCACAGGACTTGTGCTCCAGACCCTTCACCAGCTCTGTTGTTCTTCTCTGGACATGCTCCAGCACCTCAATGTCCTTCTTAAAGTGAGGGGCTCAAAACTGAACACAGGATTTGAGGTGTGGCCTCACCAGTGCTGAGTGCAGAGGGCAATGACACACATGTTTTCTGTAAACTGAAAGAAACAATGGATTATCTAGTAACTCAGTGTTTAAAAAACCAAAATATATGAGCATTTGAACTGATATATTCTGAAAAATAATTATTTGTGTAATACTATCACATTTTACTTTTTTTGACAAATTACCTTCATGTTTTAATCCACATTCCTTGTGCTGTTCTGCCAGCTGTTTCTCACTTTTCTTGCAAATGTAACACCTGAAAACAAAAACACCATTCATTTCCTGAAAGACCTCCACTATTATGCATTTCAACTTTATTTTACCCAGTCATTACAAGATCTTCCCCCATCACAAGATGCAGCGCAGCACTGACAACCCTCATGTGGCTGGACTCATCACAGCCCGGCAGGCAGTGCAGTTATTTAAGTACAGCTCTGAAGATTACTGGATGTCAGTGGTAACAGCAGCAGAGAGACATAAGATCACATAGGTTGGGAGGGACTGATGTGATCAAAGTTGGTCTTACAGGATCAGGATGTTCAGTGTCTTACTCAGCCGAGTTTTGAGGATCTGTGAGGGTAAAGTCCACAGACCTCTGAGCACCTTGTTCCAACATTTGACTGCTCTAACAGTGAAAGACACTGACGTACTGGGGACAGTCCATCTCACAAGTGTTGAGTGCAGGGGAAGAATCATTCCTACCTGTTGACTTCCTTTCTGCTTAGAAAACTCAGTATAAGGTGGGCTTTCCTTGCTGCAAGGACATACTGCTAACTAAGGTACAGCTGCTGTCCACCAGGATCTTGAAGTTATTTTTGGCAGAGCTGCCTTCCAGCCAGTCAACACCCAGTCAACACTCTTACACGGGACTATTTCACCCCAGGTACAGGACATTTACATCTCCTGAACTTCAGGAGATTCCTATCAGCCATTTCTTCAGCCACCAAGATCCCTCTGAATAGCAGCCCTGACTTTCAACATAAACCACTCCTCCCAATCTGGTATCATCCACAAAACTGCTGAGAGAGCACTTTCTGAGACTGTCCCAGTCATTAATAAGGACTCTGCACAGTATTAGGTCCAATACTGCCAAGGGACACCATTAGTAATTGGCTGCCAGCCAGACTCTGCATTCACAACCTTTCTAGTAGTGCAGCCAGTTTCTCACCCACCCACTTTCCTAGTCCACACCTCATCAAATTAGTTTTAACAGTACTACAGCAAACAGGACCATAGGTCTTGCTGAAGTCAAGGTATGTAACATCCACTGTTTCCCCTTCATCCAGGAGCCTGGGGACCTGTACGGCTTGGGGAGAGACTACATTAGTGAAAAATGAGATAAAGGGGTAACTTTGCAGCCTTTTTGATATATCTTATCACTATGTTCCCCATGCCACTAAGCAGCAGGCCCACAGTTCCTTCAGCCTTTTGTTATGATTGGTATATTTAAATAATCCCTTCATAAAAAGCAACACCCTTCACATCCCTTAGTGATTTCAACTCCACCTGAGCTTTGGCTTTTTCAATTTCATTCCTGCATGCTTAAGCAATATCTTTTGTGTTCTTCCAAAGTAACCCATTCCACTTTCACCTTCTTTTTACTACTCAGCTCTTTGCTCATTCAAGTTGCTTTTCTATCCTGGTTAATCAAGTTTCTGAGTATCAGAGTGGATTATTCTTGAACTTTGATGAGGTACCAACTAACTCTCCTATGCCTCTTTATACTCCAGGACAGACTCCCATGGAATCCTGCCAAGATCCCCAAATAAACCAAAGTCCAGGGTTGCAATTCTATGTCTTGTCTTGCTTAATACTCTCAGAAGTTAAAACTCTATAATCTCACAGCCACCACTGCCAAAATGGCCCACAACCATCACATTCCCACTTTTTATTTTCTGTAAAAAGACTGGCAGAGCAGTTGTTCTAGCCAGCCTGGCAATCATCTGCATCATTTATATCATTATCACACTCCAGGATTCTTCTAAATTGCTTGTGCCCAGCTCTATTGCCCTTCCAGCAGTTACCAGGAAGTAAAAAATCCGCTGTGAGGCACCAGGCATTCTTTACTCCATTTCTGACACCTGGATGCCAGCTTTCTCCCTCTGGAGCCTCTGCTGCATCAGGGCACCTGATGGGTCAGGATTGCTGCTCCAGCTGATACTAGAGACTCATCTGCAGCATGTCACAGCACTAGCACAGCAGTCTTATTGTTTCTGGACAAAGTTTGTGGTTCCTCTGTATCCTGCTGTGCTGTTTGGCGCTGTGACAAGTACTTCATCTCTGATAGCTAAACTCGTAGATAAAGAAGAATAATAAATACTAGTGCATAACTTCAAACAGGTGAAAGCAAAGAGAAAGGAAGGAACACTGGGAGATTAAGACAGGCCCCCTGACTAAAGAAACACAGAATATCACACAGAATTTATACAGCATCATAGTAGTACACAAAAAACCAGGGTAGATAGGCTGATTCCTGAGAGGACTTGTCCTTAGGACAAGTCATGCCCGTTGTTGTCATGGCACTAAAACAACTGCTAAAATTGCTAGATCCAGTTACAATGTGAACACTTAAGAATTTCTGAATTATTATTTCCCTTTGTGGAAGATACAAGGCATCCAGACTTTTGATTTCTTAGTAGTAACACAGCACAATATCTTCAGCATCTTTTAACTGGGTCCTGTGCTGTTATATTTTGCTTCCCTTAAAACTGAGGGAGGAGAAGAACCAGCTAACAAAATTTTATTAGATTTTTGTTTAATGACCTAATAAAATGAGGTGTTCTTTTTAATGAGTCAGTAATTTTTTTTACAAGCTTATCTCTTTTAGATAAGTGTTTTGATATTAAAACCAACACTTCTGTAACCTCTATTTACGTACGTTTTGAAATAGTTCACACCAAATATCCTGAGATAAACATTAGCCTACCCTGTTCTGCAGCTCTCTTTATCTCGTGGAGATCCGTGTGTATGTTTTGCTGGTTGATAAGCAATTGTTCCTTCATAATAATGATGAGAAAGAAAAGTCTTGAAGCCTACATAAAAAAGGCATTATGCAGCATTAAGTCATTATAAATCCACATGGCAAACATCTCTGCATACATTCCTTGATTTTTCCTCTCTTTCCTTTTCTAAGGACTGCAAAACAGTAGTAGCCCTCCTCAAGCTCAGAATTCTTTTTCTTATGATGTTTTAGACTGTAAGGAACAAGAAAATATCACAGTGCCACTCCAATGTTTTAACATTTGTCAGAAGTGCCATTATGCACTTGACATCTTTAAAGACCAACTAAAAAATTTAGTTATACATCACTGTTGAATCTTAAAATTGGCCTGCACTAAAATTCTCCTAATGCATCTTCTTTCCCTAACACAAATCAAAGGAAGCAAAAGATACTTTCCCCTAGGAAAGTGCCATAGGATTTATTCAAATACTAGGTAACAAGACTAAATCACACATCTCTCTCTAATCAGTGCTAGAATAAGGGCAAGATTAACAATTCATTCCATCAGCTGAATGTTCAAGACAGAGGAGTGCCTATCTCTCTTTAAGTAACGAAAAAGAAAGTCATAATGATTAGGACAGAAGTTATTACTTTTTAGGCCATTTTCCATAGGTGGCCCATATTCAACACAACTTTATTGAGCCCACTGTCAACGTTAACCCCAAAGTCAAACCCAAAGAGCTTTACATAACACGATCCAATATACTTGGTGCTACAAGGAGTTCAAGCCTGTTTCTGATGTTTACAAGCTTCCGACAAGGTTGGTTTGGAGAAACTAAACCAACTGCTCCAAAGTATTTACACACTGACAAAAGAATTCCAAAAATTACCTGAGTAGTCATATCTCATTGGACCCATCCACCGCTTCTTCTCACTATCTTTTAATATATCTCCATAAAAACCATAACCCAGCAATGACACGGAGTATTTCAAAAACGTGTTGTTGTGATGTACAGAAGAGACATCCAGAGGCTGACAGTCACCTATAAAGATCAGAAGTGCAAGGTTCTATTAAGACTTACTTTATTTGCAGCTGCAAACATGATAGTAACTTTAACATTGCGAAGTCATTAAAAATAAAAAAATACATATTGCATTTATGTCAATATATATGCCATGAATGCATATACTTCTTACACATGCAGAAAAAAGAAAAATAATTTTTAAAACTAATTTAATCTCATACTTTAAAAGCATTAAACACTAAGTGAGAAGAAAGGGCTCAGTATGCTAAAAATGTATAATGAAGAATTTATACTCCTTTATCCTGTAGCAGAAGGAGGGGATAGAGTCACAGAACTATTTAGATTGGAAAAGACCTTTAGGATCAGAGTCCAAATGTTAACCCAGCCCTGTCAAGGCCACCACTAAACCATGACCCTAAGTGCCACATCTACACATTTTCTAAATATCTCCAGGGATGGTGACTCAATCACTTCCCTGGGCACACTGTGTAAATGCTTGACAGTCCCTTTCCCTGAGTGGATCGATGCAGTGTCTCCTGTACATCTCCTGGGTACTAAAACCTCCATGTCATGCTATCAGAGGATAATTTGAGCTGGAAGGAGCCTTTGGAGGTTTCTCATAAAACCTCACACTCAAAGCAGGTTCAGCTATGAGGTCACATCAGGTTACTCAGGGCTTGTCTTGTCAAGTCCTGGAAATCCCTAAAGACAAAGAGTACACCACTTCTCTGATGTCCTCCACGTGTAAGCTTTGGAGTGATGGTGGGCGTTGTGGGGGTGGGTTTTTTTGCTTGTTTGGTATTTTGGTGTTTGGGGTTTTTTTGTTTCACTGGGAAGTTGGACCAGATGATCCACTGTGGTCCCTTCCAACCTGACCCATTCTGTGATTCTGGGACTTAATAATAATAACACAACTAAAATACTACGATATACTAAAGCCACATCTCTCCAATCGTAGTCCAAAGGCCTCAACTCCACAGATGCTGAACAGAGTTAACCATAGGTTAGTAAGAGAAGCACATGTGCAGCTCTTTTCAACATGAGACCCTAAAACTGCAACTGTTAAATCAGTAATGATACCAAAAGGTGTTGTAACTCTAACTTGTCAAGGGAACATTGAATTGCCCAGGACAATTGGACAACTAGCACAAAATACTACTATTGAAGTGTACATGCACTGATCATAGCTTTCTCTTAGATAAACATATATATATAGAGAGATATAGTGCAACAACTGATACTGCTTACTGCATTTTACTATTTTCAAAAGAATGCCAGAATTCATGAAAACTTTAGCACCAAAGTTTCAAAATGTTATGATCCCTTGAAAATAATGAATTAGTGTAGACCAAGCAATTAATTTTTAACCTCCTGTATTTCAAATCAGAGACTTAAATCCCAGACAAAAACTTTGTATTTCAACCCAGCCATTATGTTCAAATTATATTTCACAGACATAACGACAGAACTAAATGAAAACAGTATTTTGGGCTACTTTCATAGTTTTCGTAACAAAACTGCAAACTGCGACCACCCACCTACAATGATATGAAGAGCTGAAGTTACTGGATCAGAAATGCCTACAGTTGAATAGCATATGCAATCTGTTGATCCTGAAAAACAGAAAACTAGGCATCAATTTGTATCTTTACAAAACAAGTATTATTGGCATAGTCCTCCACATAAATGCATTATGTTCCCTTGGTTTGCTCCTTTCTATTTTATGGAACAAAGTATATACAGGGATACTGTATTATTATTATTATTTAAACTGTAACACTCCCCCCCCCCCGCTCCCCTCCAATGAGTACAAATTATTGCTCTCCATACAAAGTACAAAAGTTTTCACAATATAAGCAATAAATATGTAGCAGTTAGTGAAGTAAGTTAATTTACACAGAAAATTTCATGATTACATTATAGCTTTTATATCAAATGAGGTAGGCATACATTGATTCTCTTTTGTTTAAGATTTCTTGCTCATTGAAATCTCATGAAAAAAAGAGAAATTGACTGGTCTGCTGTTTTTTGTGGTACTGATCTGAATTCCAGGATGTCATCTTATACCAGAAACTTCTGCTCTGTTCTATTATTTGAAAATCAGTAAAAATACTTGCTTTCAGGAATTAGTTTCTAGATAGGGTAACAAAATGGATAGAGATGTACCTTTACAGTCTTGATGCAAAATACCTACAAGAAGAAAGGGGGGAAGCTTTAGGTTTCACCTATATGCTGTTTAGAAATGGACAATTCTCCCTGTTCCCTATAAAAAACAAGAGCCTAGATAGGGATCTGGTTTATACTCTGCGACAGGGACTTGGAACTCAGGTCCAGACATACAGAAGTGTATTTGTTGCAGCACCTAACACCAAATTTATCTTACAGTTTCTCCCATCCCTTCCATGAAATCGAATTCCCTCAAAGTCAAGGCTAGATATCTGAAAAGATAAACTTTGTCCGCATACATGTTTTCAGCTTTCCTACCAATACATTAGGCTGAAGAGGAGCTCAAATACAGCATACTTGGTTACTGAGGCCTTACCAAGTTGAAATAAAAACTAAAAATGGAAGAATGAGCAACCATTATTTAAAAAACACCTTTAGTTCTTTTTCACTTTGGAAATAGTCAGGGCATAAGCAGTTAAGAATAGGAGCAAAGAAAATCCTTTCTTCTCCAAGTCACTTTTCAGAAAATTGATACTACTTCCCCAACCTGTGAATGGCACGACAGAAGCTTCTACCAAGTAGACACTCTGCAGAAATTTGCCACAGTGAACAAGATGCAGCTCCAGGAGCCAATTAAAAAGAATAGAACAGGAATGTAGAACAAAAGAAACAGTGGGACTAAATAGGTTGTCGCTACAAGGCTGAGGTTCAGGACAGTGCCAGTGTATCATTACAGGCATATGCCACTGCAGGACAGAGGACTCCAATTTCCTACAGTATCATAACAGACAAGGTACACAGATCTCATGTAACATTTAAAGTTTTATAGCAGAAAATATTAAGTGGAGTTATGAAGCTGAAGCTATACTTTACTGCCAAGTTTTTCAGTTTCATATTGTCTCCTATGTTCATGAATAGAAAATTCTACTTTTGAAAATTAAAACAAACAAATAATCCCTGAGAGATCTGACCTAAACTTTTACTGCTGAATGTACAAGCCTAACACTTTATCCAACATTTTTCATTTCTTCCAGATTTGTGTACATTCTGCTCCTAGAATTACCTCAGTCATGTTTGTCTTGATGTAAACAGAGCTTCCAAGTAGTCTTACACTACAGACGGAAGAAGAAGAGGGGAATTCATGCAAGCTACATTTCAACACCAGAGGTTCATCTCCCTATGATCTTCCATAGTCAATTAAAAGCTGATTCATCTGTTTGGCAACTACACTGAACTTATTTTCATTTCTACTCATTTACTAGTGAGGAAGGGCTAAAATTAAAACTGAAGTCTGAAATTAGTTCTGAGATTCTAAAACAGGAGGCTGGGTAACATACCAACAGTAAAACATTTTTGGTTTTTTTCTGTTAGAGGTAGTAGTGTGGAGCAACAAAACCAGTGACCTATTTACATGGATGTAACTACAGCATTCCTCACACACATGCCAAGAGAATGTAACTTGCCACAACACCATACCAAGCATGAACCTAACAGTACTTGTTTAAAGGTCACAAAAATGTTCATGATGACTAAGGTTTTGAGTCCTTTTGAACACTTCTTAACCAAATAAGACTTCTAGACCATTAGGTGGGTCGTCACTAGATGTGGAATCTACAACTGCTGAAACAGCACTCTGAACAGATGCACACACGAACCCACCAAAATCTGGGTTATTTCATCAGTATAAGTTAATATGAAAAGCAGGATTAGAATGTAAACATAGCTTGAATAATATCCCATGATTAATATCTTAGGATTGCCAGAACACTCAGTTTGGGGAAGAAGCTTCCCATAGAGCATGACCCTTGACTAATGTTAAGTGGTGGCTACTGTACACTCTGGCTAAACCAACAGAAAAATCATATACATACTCTGCCAGATTTTCTTTGGGGATTTTTAAGGGCAACAGCCTGAGTGAAGGAACATAAAAGAGGTTTTTATGGATTGCAGAGAACTGCATGCAAATGTGAAGAAAGTAGTTGGACTGCTTGCTAACTGGACCCTACTTCACTTAAAAAAAAGAGAGAAACATATTCAGTATAGAATCTAATTTTTGCATTGATTTGCTAGTAGAGAAGAAAATCAGCTTGCAAAGCAATGATTAAGTTGCAGGTTAAGACACTTACACACAGCTATTTGTGTGCATGTTACACTGCAGACAATATGCCAAAGCTTCTGTTCTGGTCAAGGACATCTTGTCAGGAATAGCTGATGGCAGCTTCAGCTTGAGTCAAGGTACACACTCATAGGCCTCAGTGGAAGGGCCTTAGGAAGCAAGTGACAAGCTGATGCAACAGAAGATCAATGAGCTCTGCTGATCCTATTGACCAGATGCCCCCCATTATAATATGAATTTAGATGCCCATCTCACTTGCAGATACCATATGTAAGCATGAAAGTTTGAGTGTCAGTTTCAAACTGAAACTTACCCTAAGGAGATTAATTCCTTCACCTAAAATGCCACCAACCACCAGGGATCAAGTGCTGCAGATTACTCTGCTTGTCCTCCCAACTCCTACTCTAGTACAACAATTGTCTTGCACAGGGCCAGTACATTTCAACAATGGTGGCACCATACCACGATACCATATGTAGATGCTGAATGTCTGAAATCTCCCAGCTAAAGAAAGCTCTCATCCCAGATACTTTGAGATTAAGAACTCATTAAAAATATGAAGTATGTAGAGGGCACAACAACTTATCTTTGTTAAAATAAGCATAATTACTTTTAATCTTTACCATACATTGCTCATTTTCCCTGA
Organism: Corvus hawaiiensis; assembly: GCF_020740725.1. Lineage (NCBI taxonomy): Eukaryota > Metazoa > Chordata > Aves > Passeriformes > Corvidae > Corvus > Corvus hawaiiensis. The sequence continues at coordinate 64,319,186 of NC_063216.1, read as the reverse complement.
AGTCTGTTTTTCATTAGGAGGTATCATACACCCACATAGTTGTTATACAGGCAAGTTCTTCTTTGTTCTTTTCCTCCCCAAATATGAGAAATGCAATCTTTTATATAAAATACATTTAATTATTTAAAAATTAAGGAAATCTCTCCTTTTAATTAATCAATCACAAGGAAGAATGATCAAGGTATTTATTGAAGTATAAAAGAGCATGTACTCCACATGATTAAGTTTTGCTACAGCAATACGAAAGAAAGCAAAGTGATGGACTGAATTACACAGAATGTACTACAGCTAAATCACCAGATTTCCCCTTTCACGTGAACATTGCTAGATGTCTGTGAGTAGAAAAGTCATGCAGACAGGTACACTCAGACACCACTTCACAAGTTTAAATTCGTACTAGAACCACCAAAGTGGTTAAGCAAAACCAGAAAATTTGCTGGTTGTATGGAAGAGTTCATGCCATTGATTGATGGACCAACAAAGAAAGTCAAAGTGCTAGACTTAATCATCTGAAACATGATTTGACTACTAACTTACAACTAGGGTTTCTTAATCCAAAACACACACATGGTGTGGGCTACAAGTATTTATTTTTGTGCTTTTACTGATGGAAAACTAAACAAATTGCAAACAGCTGAAGTACTAAACTAAGCAGGTGACAGAAGCAAGTCAGCTAGATGTTGATCCTATGCAAAACAGTGAATTTAACAAAGAAATAGAAATATTTTTAGAGCTCATGAGCATTGTTCCATGTGAGATACTCTTGACAGGGGCAGGTGCTCCCATAGCACACAAAGAATCCTCAGACAAATTAGTATGAAAACAGTATTTGTAGTGAAAACAGGCAGAATAGCAGCTTCAGTGGGGGTCCCATATTTGTGCAGAGTTTTTGAGAATCCATAATCCATGCAGTCATCGCACAGAGGAAATGTCAGGTAAGTCACCCTAATGGCAGAGTAACTGCACGCTTTTGGATCAAACAGCATTTAATATTTTGAAAAATTCTAGAAAACTACTTTTCTGATAAGTGATTTTTAAAAGAGAAGGAGCTGGCACATTCAAAAGTAAGCGGAGAAGCTACTGCTGCAGGGAGAGATGAAGGGTCCGGGTTCACACCCATGTACCTACTTGAAGTTTTATACATCTTCCTTTCTGCATACAGAAACCAAGAAGTCAAGTCATCTGCAGAACAACAGATTGACTTAAAGAGAAGCAGTTCAGAAAGACTTTGGTGTAGGATTTTTTGGTAGATAATTGCTTCAGCATAAGTTCAGTAACAGAGACAACAAAAATGGATTCATCCAATAATGGTGGATTTTAGACAGGAAATGAACCTCACAAGAATAAGTAATATTGACTTAGTTGTCTCCATGGCAGGCCCACTATATTAAATTCAGTATTTAGCCCTAAGACTCTAATTTCAAGAAGTTTAATGGATTTAAAACGCTGGAGGAGGAACATAAAACATGCACTTCTGATTTCAAAGTGGATATACTGAACTTTGAAATGAGACGCTAACTAAATGGCAAAGATCATTAAATATTACAAGCATTGTAGCTGAGAAGGCTGTGAATAGATCACTTGGAGTAATTAAACAAGAAAGATAGCTTTTATGGCTATTCTTTAACACATTTTTAAGATAATTTTTACACTCTAAATAACAGAAATATGAGTCCAGTCACACTTCACAACTTGACTTGAATCTATTTTTTAACTTTGTGAGTGAATCCTCCATCTTTTTTCTGTATTACATTCATATAGGAAGCCTGCACTGTCTTTAGCATTCTTAACTTCTACAGTGACATATCAACAGTCTGATTATAATCATACTGCATCCTTCAATCCTAAACATTACAGAGCTGACCACCAGCAAACAGAGTGATCTGGATACACTAGAAGCCTAAAATCACTATAGTTACTAACTTTATGTCTGTTCTTTATTCAATATTCCCAACTGCTTAGATTTACAGACCAGGGTGGGTTGCAGACTCAGTGTTTTGAATGAATGCAATAGTATGTCACAACACAGAGTGAAGTGAGATTTTTTTTTTCCTATATGCTAAGATCATTAGAGTATTTAATCTAGTAAGTTCTTTCTAACCAAAAAAGAACAGCAGTTGACAGCTTTGTCCTCCTATTCTACGCAAAGTGTAATAAGAACAGCAATTTACTTTGGCTTACTCCAGAGGGTGCAATTTTAATCCTAAAATATGTGGATGAAACGTCAGCGTCCAAGCTGTACCAGGAATGAGTCTCTGTTTTTAAGTTCTATGGAGACATTACTTCTCTGAAGGCAGTGAGACCACATGGCTGAATGTGCTTTTAAGGCCAGTAAGAAATAACTGGTTTTTAAGGCTGAGAGGAAGAAATAACTAAGGAGAGGTTTTCAGAGATGCACTACAGCCTCTAAGTACTCTTAACAGCAAATCCATTTACAATGGCAAACTCAATTTCCACTGGCAGATTTGAAGAATGGCTGCAACTAAGAGAAATTCAGAAGTTAAAACTGCCACTTGAGTAGAAGTCTTTTATTCATGTCAACAAAAACACAAGTTATTTCATAAAAATGTTCCATAATGCATAAGAATAAATGGTATTTTTCAACCATAAGACACACTAAGGAAAGATGTTGTCTGAAAACTGACAGCTGTTCAAGGAAAAAAAAAAAGGAGCCAAGCAGGGACTTGCTCCAGAAAGTTAGAATCATGATTTACAAATAGTATTCAACATTCAAAAAAGAGAGCCTGCACAATGGAGTTCTGCTATGAAATAAAGCTTATTACTGGAATAACCCAGTCATATAGGTGAGTGTTTTAGAATTAAATATCTTTCATTTGTAATTTTGAACCTTGTACAATTAAATTGTGAGTCTCTGAGCAAAGACTGACTATCTGCTGAATTTAGTGTTTGTTTGAATACAGAAACTGTTTAATCACAACCACAAACCACAGCCTGCCACATTTCTCTTCACACGACTTGGTATCAGGAACTAAATGATAAAAAAGGGGAAAACACTGATCTACTGTTGCCTTAACCCAGGCTCCTGTTAACACTGAGTAAACTATCTCCATGTATCAGAGGACACACAGAGCTTTAGATCTTCGTCTCTAAACTATGGGTAGTCTTTGTTTTCAGTATCTATTAATGAGCTCTTAGGATTTTTAAAAACAGGCTGGTTATAAAGAAGTAGAAAGGAGATAATGGACGAAGTTTTACTAGAGGTATCATTTGTATTTCGTTACTACTTTTGACTTGCTGTGTTTCAGCACTACCAGTTCAGTTTAAAAAAAAAAGTTCTTCTTAAGAAGAATTTCACTTACTTTTGGAACAGACTTCTTGCACTAGTGATAGAACTAGGCGATCTGTTGGGGTCAATACATGGCCAGAACTCCATAATATCAAGCAAAGATGAATAGAGAACAGATTCACCATGGGCTGGAAAAATACAAACCGGAACAAAACCCCAAATCTTGCTGCCTTCAGGGTGGGTTTAGCTATTTCATACTCAATTTAAGGTCCCTGTAATGACTAGATGTGCTCAGATTTGATCAGTGACTTGACTACCTTTTTCAGTATATAAGCACTTTCCCATATATACCATAATGGATCATTTTAAATACCGTACAATATACAAACAGATCAAGAAATATATTATCCTCTGTATTTCCAAACAATTAATAGAACTTTAAGGCCAGCTTCCTTATACATCATTATAAATAATTTCTGAGGGATTTGAATAATGACTTGGAGAAAATATTTGAACTATAGCACTGATTACAAGGCTGTACCTCATGTCAGTTCAAGGAGTAGAACATACAGTATACATTCAAATAGCAAAAGGATACAATGGACAAAACACAACAAACAAAACATTAGAATATGTAAGAGAAGTGACTTAATACATGTTAACAAAATTAAAATGTCAGTGAATATCATACTTTTTGGGCGCAATTGGAAAAAATGCATTAAGAAAATGTTGAAAAAGCAAGGTTAATATTTCCTGAGGACAAAGAAATAGCTCTTAATATTGATGTTCTGTTTTTCCAATTGTATCTTCTTATGGTCATATATCACCAGTAGGCAAAATCTTCTGAAACCAATTATGTAAGCAAAAAAACCTTTCATTCAAGAAATTTGCCCAAATAAGAAAAAGGAGGAGTAGAACACTTCAAGTTCTATTCTTGTGAAGTTTATTATACATACTGACTTTAATACAAAGCTTTAACAAATAAAACCAGAATATACTTAATTATAGCAGGAGAGTAAAAAACCATAAGGGGATATTCACATTGCAACTTTTAGACACCAAACATTTATTGTACTGCAAGCAGAAAAGGTTAAGCTTCTTGCAAGCAACAATTCAGATTGTTTGGGTCTGGAGACATTCTTCACAATCATGTAAGGAGTATAAAATTAGTTACCTATAGCTTGAGAGTAGAAACATCGTAGTTCACTTGCTGCATTTTTACAACCTATGCTAAATTTTCTCAGAAGCCTCTATTTTAAGTCTAACCAGAAGCTCACAGTGTTTATTTTGTGTCCAGCTGTTTAATTCAAAGCTCAAGCATCAGACAAGAAAAGAGAACAGCATAGAAAGGATACTGAACTGTCCATTTGTACTCCTACAGATACTTCAAAATTACCGATTCTGTTAAAGAGTTACAACACTTTATTCAGTCCTGGAAGAGAGAGCAAACTTGTTAATCTGCTTTTGAAGGAATCTTTGAGGACCAAATGGGCATGATGAGGTAACACCTGGGACACTAGATTGAAAACAGCAAGATTGATCCAAAGAATGACTTTGTGGTCAGTAATAGCAATAATAAAAATATCAAAAAAGACCTCAATTGAAGAATGAGTTCTCTCAAATGACAGCAGTCAGGACTGCCTGAAAAAGTGGCTGACATTAAGAACTGTGAATGTGTAGCACCTCTAACAAGAGGCAGAAACTGCAACTTGGTCTGGAAAACAAGAACTATTCCTCAGCTGTAGTTGCCCTATACTTTCTGTGAGAACAAATGGAGGAAAAGAGAGTCAAGGAAACTTAGCATTTGTTTGGAGTTTGTCAGACCAGTGGGAAGCTCTCATTACAATTCTAACTAAATTAGTGAAGGATTTGGAACTGAAAAAATATTTATCTGGTAAATTTCTGTTTAGTAAATTCCACTCCTTAATGTGTTTAGAAGGGTATTACTGTCAACATCTTATCTCATATTAATACACAATAAGCCACAAAAAAAGAAGTAGTAATTAAATTCTAAAGTTATACATTAAGATTTGATTTCCTTTACAAAATATTCTTCCTAAATAAAATTGCATGTGATCAATAATTTTATATGGAAACAAACAGCTTTACCTAGGTGTCTTTATAAAATATCATTGCTCAGATCTTACACTTAGGCCTAAATTCAAGAAGTTATGAATAAGAAAAAAAATTCAAGAATGAATGAATAAATTAAACTGAAAGTTAACCCTTTCTTACCAGCAGGAATTATGCCAATCCTTATATTGCACTGGACTAACGATGCTTTGGGATTATTTTGGTCTATGCCAGAGTCCTTCTGCATTCTTCCAATGAGACCATGCATCACTTCACTGAACATGCCGTCCCCACCAACACAAACAACACTGCCAGGAAACACAAATTAGAATGCACACTAACAGTCAATAAACAACACGGCAAGTGTTCTACTTAGGGCATGCACTGGGCACACCAAAAATAGTTGTTCTATTCTCCTCCTCCATTTTTAGAGGATAAAGTAGCCCACAGTCAACTAGGCAATTAACAAAAAGAAGAAAAAAATTTTCAAGCTTCAAAACTGCAAATGCACCTAGACGTATCTGGAGCGTTAGGAAAAAATGTTGGAATGCAACTGGCAAAAATCTTTATCCTCTACTACTGTGGGCAGACAGACAAATATCAGTGGAAATTCACTATACAAATAAAACACTGAACAGGACTGTACATACGAGTTTCTAAGTACACAAAATGGAAACAGGGTACCTTTACTAAAAAGGCAAAAGTTGATACTTGCCACTTCAGGCAGAAGTTTATTTTACACAGTTTAGTAGGAATATACATTATATGAAAGTCAAAATCCAGAGGAGTGCATGCATCCTCTTTCCAACATGCTGAGATCCCACCAGACAGAAGTCATGTATATCTACAGAACCATTCATAATCAGACAAAGTTCTAAATGTTACCAGATGCAAAACTTTGTTTCAGAAATTTAATTCAGGTCAGAACTGGTACAGCAGCTACACAGATCCTCAATATGTTAAAGCTTAGCAGAGAGTCCACAACCAAGCAAATACTAGGAAGTAAAGCAGTATACATTTAATGAACAATAAACAAATACACTGTGAACTCTAACAGCATAAACATTCTTCAACTGAAAAACTAATTCAAATACACTTTAAAGGAACACATGAGAAATCCAGAGTTACACATGTAGCTCCTAGTACTTAAGTCTAGGAATGTGTACTGTTATCTATAGCAGTAATTTCCAACTCAAACTAATACTCTTTCACATCATCAGCAACAGATATTGCATATTACTTATTTCATAGAACAAATTAATTTAATTTTTAAGTATAGATCATTTAAATTTAGTTATTCTATTTTTAGCAGGTGGAAAGCTTGATAAAAACAGTCTTTTTTTTCCATGAATGGAGAGGACAGTCTTAAAAATGTAAACTCTCCAACTCTAAGTCAAGACCTAGGAGACTGAGAGAGAAGGAATAAAAAGATATTTGTTTTCAATTTTTAATGTTTTTTTCTCGTCTAATAGCTTAACTACACTATTCCTCAATTTTAGCCTTATCTTTCTCTGCAGACTCAAAAAAAGAGGCTAAAGAAACAAAAACTTCCCTCGTCAGCTCATGGCCAATTTTGTCTCAGTACTAGTTTGCTCAAAGCTCCATCAATCCTGGCCTTTAAGACTTCCAGGGATGGGGTATCCTTAACTTCTCTGAGCAGCCTGTTCCAGCGCCTCTCCACTCTCACAAATTTCCTCCTTAAACCTAGTCTAAACCTGCCCTCTTTCAGTTTAAAGCCATTCCCCCTTGTCCTATTGTTACATACCCTTGTAAAATGTCCCTCTCTAGCCTCCTTCTAAGTCCCCTTTAGGTACTGAAAGGTGCTCTAAAGTCTCCCTGGAGCCTGCCCATCTTCAGGCTAAACATGCCCAGCTCTCCCAACCTGTCTTCGTAGGAGAGGTGCTACAGCCCTCTAATCATCTTCTATAATAAACACTATATCCAGGCTCAGAGGAGATAGTTACATGAATGTCTATACCTATCAAAGGTAAATATGATAAAGAACTTCACATATGCAGTAACAGCACAACCAAAATCATAGCAAACATCAGAAGACTAATGTACAAGTCAGACATGTGCTGCACATGTGAAGGCCCCTAGTGAAGAATGTCTGAAAGAAACTGAGCGATTCTTACTCTGGCTTTATTTTACTAGTGGGCAAACATTTCACTTTTTAGATAGATGATAACAGCAAAGAACATCTGCTAGAGGACTTCAGAAGCTAATCCACGAGTCCAATGAGTTTTTAAAGAACTGTAGTCCCTTCTAATCTCAACCATTCTGTGAACTAACTCAAAAACTAGGAAAAAAACCCCAATCAGAACAATTTTACAAAGGCTTGTGCAACAGACATAAGAAACCACAGTGATACATGTCACTTACTCCAAACATGGCTATTACCTGCACAATATTACAGAATGTTCTAATTGTTCTGCACAGTGATGTACAAAACCCTGCGATATTGTAACCAAATGAATAATTTAAGTAACTGTGCTTAAAGAAAAGCTGTTTTATTACTGAGCTATTAGCTTACTACATTCACCATAAGAATTTCCTATAAGGCAAAACAGGAAGAACAAACAGGAAATATGCATAAGATATTTAAATAAGCTGTCTAAAATAAAAACATTTGAAAAGCAGTGAAGCAATTATCATTAAGAATCCTGTATCTACTTGCAGAATTCCATGTATGACTTTGCCAAATAGGGAATCTGGAGATTAAACGAAGAAATTCATCACTGAATGAAGGGAAAGCCACACATCAGAACCAGTCTATGAGGACAGCTGAACAAAAGTTAGATGCAGGATTCCAAGGAACCTTTTATTGTATGTAAGAAAGGCCAAACTTGAAGAAACACACATTTATGTGGCTCAACCATTTTTAAAAGCTTCCAAATGACCATGTGATCTGTTATTTAAAAAGTAGTTTTAATTCAAGAAGTCCTTCCTAACATCACTGTTAACCATAGAAAAAGAGTTGTACATGATGCACAAAAGTCAGGCTTGGAAAGACAGGCTGCAGATCCCAAGCAAACTGCCATTCAGGCCTAGCCCAGGAATAAAAGAACCATAAGATTCTAAAAAGATGCAGTTCTCTGGCGTATTGTTTATCTTGGCATATTAGAGAGACAAAACAAACAAAAAAACACCCCAAAACAAAACCAAAAAAACAAAGGAAAAGCAATTCTACAGTATGAGACTTTGAATCTGCCAAAAACACCTCAGATATCACCACAATTGGTCACTGCCACTTGCTGTAAAAAAAAATTTGCTAGGAGTGAACACGGGCTCACTTGCCTCCCTTTCTGCTCTGTATTGAAATTTCACCAATCGTCAGTATACATATTTCAAATCGAAAATCAAATGAAAAGGAAAAATCACAACTAACTAGCTTTTTCTAGGATCAGTGTTTCCCTCCCTTGAACTTCAGAAAAAATTAAGAAAAATCATAGTATAGACAAAATGGTTTATTTAAAGGCAACTCATTTTTAAGCAGGTGAAGCCTGGGAACTCAGCCTATGAATACAATTTCCCAGCATCATGACCTTACTCAACACAGGCAATGTAAATAGTAAAGTACTACAGCAAAAGTACTCTGGAAAGACCTAATGTGTTTTCTTTTTGCAACTTACCAGTTTAAATGTACCTGTCAACAACCACGAGATATCATTTTAAAATACTGTAGTTATGAGAGTTTATCTGCATACATTTTCATGTTTTTCCAGACTTGTAACTTCTTTCATGTCATGAACTGGAAACTGAAATGACTAGCTTTTTTATTAAAATATTCTGCTTCTACAGCAGACTTAATAATGGAATGCAAGATCACCATTCAGTCAGGTCTTTTTTTAAAGCAGTAACTTCACAACAGGAGAAATGCAAATAAAGCCAAACAATGTAGCTACTATTGAACAGTCAATATATAACAAGAAGAACTACCTGAAACATTTCTACACAGTTCATGTTTTTTACACACAGGCTGAATGCCACTGGTGCAGTGTTCTGAACTCATGTATTTCAAGACCACAGAACATTTCTGGGTAGTTTTTGAGCTATAACAGAATGCTCAAGTGAGCAGAATTAATCTTACATTCATCTTTTGAACATAAATCTCATGCAAACATTGTTATACTACGCTTGAATATATTGTGTTGAACAAGTTTACTGAAACAGTTTTGTTTTCTTTTTATACTCATAAATGTGGATCTCCTACAAAAAGGAACATGCCCCAGGACTTTCAGCTGTTGCAATAAGTGTATTAGTAATGATGGCTACTATTTTAAATGAGAGACAAGAACCGGCCAATTACGTAATACATCAGCTTGAAAACAATAAAAAAAAAAAGGCAAGTAAAGTTACTTACCCATCATATTTATAAATATTAACTTCAAATAAGTTGTCCTTGGCATGGTTAGCATGTTCAGTTACTATGAAGAAATAAACACATTAAAATTTATTATTAAAAATACTACTACAAAGCTGCATATAATACAGAATTATAAAAATTAATTCATTAATAACCATGATTCGATTAGCAATGCGACCATAAAACAGCCTGTCCATAAGATGTGTCTCAAAAGATTTTTGCTAGGGAAAGAATTGAAGGAGACAGGCACAGTAAATAGGAAAAAAATATTTCACTAAAATTGTGCAAATGATCAATTAGTTTTAACAGTGAAACTAAAAATGAGAAGAAAAGCAGAGTTTAATAAATTAAGAACTCAAATAGCTCAGGAGCACCAGAAGTTTAAATCTAGTAAGCAGAAAGCTGATAGAAGGTTGCAATTTACCTGGCTACCTATGTTTTAATTAGAACACATTCTCTACGACTTTGTTTCATTTCCTTAGTAAGAAAAGTAACTAACAGAAAGAACTTTAGCTACTCAGGGATGTTTTAAAGAGTTCATACTGTGCTTATTAGGAAATTAAAATATTCATTACTCACTAACAACATCAGTGGATATAGAAGCCATACTGAAGAGTGGAGCAACTTTCTGTTCATAAATCCTCTTCCCTTGTCTTTTTCCTCCATAGGGATTAATATACACAAGCAAATGCTTTGGTCTAGACTCTGCAGTAAGGAAAATCATAGTAGGGCAGCAATAGCAAAGGCACTTGTAAGTATCATATTTACATACATTTTACATACATAAAAATACTTTTACATTCATTTATTTAAACTGTCTTCTTACTTTATTAACAGGGTTAAAATGCATTTCCTTTCTGTGATCAAGTTACAGCAAGAATGCCTCACAAAACTGCAGGCTGCACAGCAAGTGCTTGTCCTACAGTGTTAGTTGCCCTAACCCTGTTAGTTACCCCTCCCTCCTTCCAAAACCACCTTTGATATTACTATCTCAAATTTGTCCAAACAGTTATGGCTTTACACTAGTAGTGTCAATGAAAACAATTATTACACCTCTGTATTAACAGATATACAAAACAGTAATGCTTGCTGCACCTAGAAAACCTCCTTTTTTTATGGAACAGACAAAAAACTTAACATCTATACTTCCTCAGACAGCATTCTACATTATTACTTTAAAAGGAAAAAATATCAGATTTATTACATAAGCACGCTATTACAGCAAATCCACCCAAGCTAGATAGACTGAGTGGTTTAAATCTGCCAGGCACTTAAAGCACTATTGAACCTATCTGAGAACATATTCCCTTTCCTGAAATAGTTTGTTACCAATAAAATGAACAATTGCATACAAATGGAATTGACTGCTCAGGCCACAGTTCTCACAGGTGTATTGATTTGGTGCACAACCCCCATTTTTTGAAAAAGACAGATATCTTGTGTAATGTAAACAAAACAAAAACATTAAGAATGCTTCCACTGCTTGTTCAGAGCAGCTTTTCTTAAACTTACTAATTTTTAGTCTGTGAGCCTTAAGTACTTGCTTGAGTCACACTGTAGGTGTACTTGCATCCAATCCCTTCTCCAGCTCTGTATCTCAGAGGGGCCTCAGACCTACACTGTAGCGAGCTCATCCCTAGTCCTGTCTCCAGCTCCAGCTGTTCTACTCCAGCCTCCCTGGATGGACCCAATTACTTTACCTCATCTGGGCTGTAAACTGGACCTGCTTCTATTCCCATCCCTGTTCTGCCCACCCTGCTCAGAGACAGTGGGATGCTGGTCAGCAAGGGCACTGCCTATGCTATGATCACCCTTGACATCCTTCTGTCATGGAGTTACTCTGCTCCTGCTGCTTCCTGACAGCTATCAAGGTATCTCTTTCAGGAATAACTCCTTCAAAACTACTTTTAACCCCCCATGAAGCAGATGTCCAAGAGTCTCAGAAATTATTAATGGGAACTCTTATTACATAAGACATTTTGTTGATGACAGAGTCTGGAAAGGTGAAACACACCTATAAATCTTTCAATTGCTACAGTCCTTACCCTCAAATCTCTAGAGTACCTCAAATCCCTGAGCTTACATCTTCCCATTACTTTTTCTGAAGCTACAGTCATTTAAAGCCTCTGCTAAGCTTCCAGTGTGTCTCTATTTTGCGAAAATAGTTTGTATCTGGGCAGAATTATATGACATCTACAGTCCTGACTGATTAAAGCACTCAGTACAACTTAGTGAATATGCAAGATAAAGTAGTGATAAGGAGACACTTCAACTCCTGGCTCCCTCATTTTGAGCATAAGCTGCTCTTAAAAGTTCAAAAAAGCAGATATATCAAAATAACATTGATTGATGTACAAGCCTACAAAATGATGGTGCAAATGTTCATAGTTTATTCAAACTTACTCTGCATTTCAAGTAATTCTTTCAGTGCCTGTATCCACTGATTACATATGGGCTCATCAACACACCAAAATGTCATATCACTGCACCGCCAGCGGTGATTTCGGGCTTTCTTCACATAATACACTATTTAAAAAAAAAAAAAAAAAAGGCATAATGAGATGGTTCTGTGAAATAAAAAATGCATTTCAGAAAGATCTCCAAAATACTGACCTGTAATTAACCTCCACTACACATTTCCACAAATGACAGAAGCATTCCGATGAACAGCACATTTGTAGAGTCCAAAGGAAAACATAAATGAAAACACTTCCTCTAGGTGTCTGCTTATAGCAGACACCCAAACACAGGCTTCTTTTTAAAGAAGCCATTTCTCATCAACTTATTATAGACATACTTGTTCAGAAGTTCACTGAGCTTATGTATTGTCTGTATTAAAGTCTGCAATATCTACATAAAATGCCACAAGCTTAAGATGATAAGCCAGGCTGACACCAGTTCTGATGTAACCAAGGGTGAATTTCATTACGTAACGCTGAAATTTGAGAAAAAAGTTTTCTTGTGCATTAAGACCTTATACTTACTTCATCTACAGTATCTCAAATCACTCTCACTAGGGGACTAAATGCGAGGAAAGTACTGCACAACATATAATTTTGGCATGACATCTTTTTAGCACAGAAGTCACCACTCCTTTCCCAAAACAGACATTTATTTCTGGCACTTTGTTTTAAGAATGCAGTCAATAATACAAATAAACCTTCATGCATACATCCTGATGGCTAGGGGTAATTTAAAAAACCCCAAACATTTAGGGCTCTTTTTTTCAGCCTCTCTCAATTTTCTAGTCAAGTAGTAGAAAGCAGGTGTCCTACTGCAGAGTCATTCAGCAGCAAAAAGACATTAGAGTAAACACTCAGATTAGTTTGAACTTCATTAAAAGCAACTAAACAGAGCATGTGTTCTTAAAGGAAGAGTTTTATCTTCCAAGTAAGGATCTTTAAATGTAAATCAACAGATTTTTGGTGGGGGTTCTTTTGCTTTTGTGGGACTTTTGCTTGGGTTTAGTTCAGTTTGGTTTTTTTTTTTTCCTGTTTTTTTTTTTTTGGGGGGGGGTTTTGTTTGGTTGGTTTGGTTTTTTGTTTGTTGGGGGTTTTTTTGTTTTGGATGATTGGTGTTTTGCAGGGTGGGATTTTTTTAAACATATGATTTCTTTTAAAAAAACCCCAAACTCTAATGATTCCTTTTGAGTCTGCCTTAAACTGCCTTCAGAATAAGGAGGACAAGCACCCAGAGACTGTTATTTGCCTTACCCGTGAAAGCATGTAGCTTTTCCATTTTGTGCCATCTGCCAATGTTACGTTGTTTCTTGTTGAACTCAGTTTCTTCTACAGCAATGATCTCGGAGATTGGCACAAAACAGTTTTCTGTATGAACACAAGATCTTACGTATTAGAATCTTCAAACAGCACCTGAATGATTATTTCTATACCTAATATGATACAGACATGATTAGAGCAGCTGCTCAGTAAGCACAACCAAGAGCAAAACTAGCAATTTTCTGAATATTTTCGATTTTCTTTTGTCTTTAGTCAAAGCACATAATCCGTAACCACCTATGAAATACCCAAGACAGTATTTTAAATGTCTATGATTTCTCAGAAAATTAGGTATTTCATGTATAAAAATATTTTTGCATGAAGCCAAAATCCAGCAACATTGATTTTAGAGTAATTAAACTGCCCCTTCTATGAGGCCTAGTCCAGATACTTGACAGTGAATAGCACAAGCTATTTCAAAGAATGTGCAACTAAATCTAGTGCACAGACTACAGAGGCTATTTGTTATTCTCAAGTAAGTAGCTGGCTTATGAAAGAAGGGCATTCATATGAATTCTTTAGATTTTAAATCCCACTAAGCTTTTAAACTTTAGTATCTCTTAAGAAGAGAATTCCAGAAGATATGTTCACATACTGTGAAATATTTTCCTGGTATCAACTTCAAAACGACTTTTTTTTCAGAATGAAAGACCTCTTGTAGACTATGAAATAACTTCCTCCAACCTTAATCTTTTTTCTCTTATTGTTCCTAAACATCATCTCAGACTTCTTAACTCCTGTAAAATTTTGTCTCATTTTCATTACTGATTTCAACACTGCTCTGCTTTTACTTCATCTAAAAAAAGTGAAACTTAAAACACATGCTTTGTATTTATGTACAAGCAAGTGCTCTCTGTATACATACACATGTATAAAAGATTTATATTGTTACAATAGTATAGTCTCACATAAATAATCTCTTATATAATAAGAATTATAATATCCTTGCTTCTCTCACATATACAGAGAGAGTGATACTAGGATATTAAGCCCATAAAATACAGACACTAATACCATTGTTCCTGGGGTTTATTCCACATTTCATTTTCCTCACTATTTTGCAGAGGTACAATGGTAGAGGTGAGGAATGTAAAACGAGCAAAAAGTTTTCCTGACCTCTTCACAGTGATGACTGCAATTCATTAGCCACTAATTCAATTTCATTTTTTTTTCCCCACCCTATTTAATTGGTTTAGTCAACAGAGTCTTTACAATCATCACAGATATCAACAATTTGTGGACTGCTCACTCAAGGGGTTTTGGTATTTGACATGATTGGTGTCATGGTGTCACTCATCTAGTGATCTTATCCTCCCTGAAGTTTTTTTGCATGATTCAAAAGAAATTTAGCCTTCAAACTTTACACTGAACTCCTTTAGGAATCTGGCTGTATTTGAATGTTTCAACTTAAAAACAAATTTTGGCTTATAATAATTGCACTTACTATATTTAAGGCATGATAGGGGAGTGCAGCAGTCACATAATGTTGGATTAATAATATTAATATCCAACAGCAGGCATGGACTCTGAGATACATGATATGTATAATGTACATATGCACCTGTAAGACTATATCTAGTATTGGACAGTAACAGCTATTTGGTCTTCCTAATAGATAGAAGATCTGCTAAGGGATCTCAATGTGCTTATTAACCATTTATCCGAGGAAGAAGAAATACAGAACAGACATGGAACAATAAAGGAAAGGAAGCACATTCTTTAGTCTTTCTTCCCCAAAATTCAAATGACAGTGCTCTAAAGAACATTTTTGGAAATAGTCCTTCATAGTGCATACTTATTAGCACGTATACTGGGAGCAGCAACTGAAGTCATTGTCTTATGAGGCATTTTTTTAATATAATAAAGCTGTCCAACTGTACAGATGGCTAACAGATTTAAAAGTACTTCCAAATCTGTATCACTGAAAGCATTTCTTTGGAGTACATACTTCAGTACATATTACACAGCTTCTATTAACAACCTTGAAACCACTTCTAAAGTCTCCTAATTCTGTGTTCTCCCTCTGACAGTTGCATGACTGTTTTGATTTTCAAGCAAATCTCTTCATAGATGTGGCAAAAAAAAGCAAAAAGTAAATATTTTTGTTATATATGTACATTTTTTTAATCTTATGGCACCAGAGCTACATATCTGAAAAAACAGATTCCCGAAAAATGGGGGGGTGGGGGGGAAGGAGGGAAACACCAGAGGAACAAATCCCACCTTCTATCTGTAAATCTTTGGATTTGGTGAAAGTCTGAGGAGTTTCTGTTCTATGAATACCAGCTCTGCCGATTATACCCCTCAGTACTACTTAGCACCATAAAAGCATCAAGCAACTCCACTGTCCTGACAGTGTACTCCAATCTTAAGACAGTCAAAACCACGCACAACTGAACCCAGTAATTGCAGATGGCCAGAAAGATGCAAAACTGTCTCAAATAACATGTGTTATTCAGAACATTCCCTACCACTTAAACAATAAATTCTAATGTGCTTGAGTAGAACTCAAGAATTTCTATCAATCCAAATATCTCTATCACCATTTGACTTAGTGCTACACACAACATTATTTAATCACAGTGCAAATCAACTACTTAGTCCCACCCTTCCCCTTTTTCCCCAGAAGGAAGAAGCTTTCAGTGTGAAGCAATCAGAGACCTTCAGTATGAGCCCCACAGTCCTGTTCCTATAAACACAAAGTCCTCATCTGCTGTTTAGTCACCAAAACCTGCCCCATGAAAACAAGTACCAACCCAGTCTCTCTTGAAGGTTCAACAACGTTCACATACATACTAATTATAGTCCTTTCCCACACCTATTTTTGTAGCATTTACCCTATTATCAAGCAGCCTGAGATATTTATTTCACTGACAGCATAAAGGTGTTCACTCAAAGGCCTTCACCTTTATGTGTTTCTCCCAAAACATGGAAAACCTTATTGCCACATTAACAAAACAAATACACACAAAAAAGTTGTTTACAGAAAGTACTACAAGATCGACATTAATGAAAAAAGGTTGAACTATGCACTCAGACAATACCAAAGAACTTTACTTGGCTCAGTCCAATTTATTCAACCAAGTAGCACACAACAGCTTTTAGGCAAAATTTTCACCATGATCAATGTCTAGCATACTAGAGACAAAGAGCTGACCATACAGAGAAGGTGGATCAAGGAGCATGGGGAAAAAAAAAAAAAGAGTAAAAAAAAGCCAAACAAAACACACAATAAACAGGTGTCAGTCTTCTCAGCACTCTGGCTGTGCCAGTCATTATTCATTCTGGGTCACAGTGCTCTTAATCTTAACATTCTTCCTAAATGCAAACTGATAAATCAGCAAAACACTGGATTAGATGCACACTACTTTTCCCACATTAAGCAAGTGAGAGGGGAGAAAAAACCCCACAGAAATAAAACCAAGGTAAGCACACTAACAGTGGGCTTTCTTTGTGAAAAATGCAACCAGCAGTTGGGAAGTGTGTTTTTCTGGGTTAAGAAAGGATTTTTGGTGCGTCATTCCTGTCTGCCACTCCCACAGAACACTTCCTGACTTTATAAGCAAACTCACTCAGAACACCTCAGTCAAGACTTGTTCATTCATCACTGCCAGCTACGTATCCTACACAGCCAAACTTCCCCCTCAGAAATGTGTTAGCTCAAAGTAACCTAGACACATGCACAAGCATAAAAACATTGCTGATCACAGCATTTGGTTTACTCTTAAAATTCAGCTGAGGCCCACAGATGCAGTGGCATTTAGAATTAATTTAAACTATTAGTATATTCTCAGGACTTAAAAATATCAACAAGTAAAAATCTGGGATGTAGGTTTAAAGAAAAAGTGTATTTTCAGTCACTTTGAAAACTAATTTGCTGTTACCCACATGAAGGGTCACGCTTTCAGGTTTAAGACTTGCCTTCATCTAAAAGCAAGAGAACAGGAACACTTTCTATCAGAAGGTACATGGTACTATATCAATCATGCCCTATAGAAAGCTGTGTTTAATAAACACTAGAGTAAGAGAAGGTAGGATATAGAGCAGATTTACAGACAATTCACATCCTAAGTGAGGGGGAAGAAAAAAAGGTATCATGATTGATTTGATTCAAAATTGTGGAGGAGTCACAGAAATATCCAAAGACCACAATTGCACCATACACTGCCATATATAAGGAAATCTGCTTCTTTTATTTTAAAATAAATTTTCATGTATTTTGTAAACCAATAGACCAGTTTCTATTATGATTACACAGCTACCTCACATCACATGAATCTGAATCAAAACACAGCAATTTGAACTTGGGTCAATTTGAACATTTAAATCATACTATTGAATGTCTTCCCACTGTTTCTTTTTCATTTCCAAATAAAACCCAACTATCAATATTTCAATGATAAAGCAGGGAGTAAGATGCACTTATTCACTTTAAGAAGGGGTAACAACCCAGCAAAAAGATGTATGCTAAAGAACATGTATTATTTAATGTAGTGTCATCTCTATTTGAATAACGTATCTTCCAGAAGACAACACATTCCAAAGAAGCAATGCCTGCTGGAGCAATTATTTCCCACATCCCACCTGTGTGATGTAGTTGTGGCATTGCCTATAGAGAAACATGGTTCACATTTCAGCACACACCCACTGCCAGATGGAAATGACTGATGAAAAATGACCTTGACTAAGGATGTGCCAACACACCACAGGTACCAGGTGATGGACAGACCTGGTTCCCAAGCTGGCCCACCCTCTGCTGTCTCAGCACCCTGTTTATCAAACTGAGCTTTATTTAGAATCCACCAGAATAGCATCAGTCCTGTGAACACTAGTACTGAGGCTTCCTCAGGCAGTTGCTTTGAAAAGGACACATGGAAGAGAATTCTGAAATACAAAGGCTTAAAGAAAGCACACACCGTAAGTGAACACATAAAAGTTCAGGGTCTAGTTTGGTCATCCCCTTCATGTTTGCACTTTAGAAATTAAAAAAAAAAAAAAAAAAAAAAAAATCCTAGAAAAATGACAGGAGAATCTCATTGGGCATTTGCAATGCCTTAGTACCAGGCACAATAAAATCTTAGCCAATGCTTCTAAAATACCTGTAAGTATATACATACAATATATACTCTGCTACGAATTTGGTACAAAAAGTTTTATCATGTGTTACTTGAGAAAAACCTGACTGTGCCATCAGCATGAGGGAAATAATAAAATAATTTAGCTGACCAGCTTTGCATACACTATTGATGATTAATGACTAAATCTCATGGAGAAATGTTACAAGGCTGAAAAATAATGTTCAAAGAAAATTTGAAGATGAAGGCATCCCTAGGAAAAAAAAGATGCATAGCTGAAAGTAACAGAGAAACACATGAAAATTTACAGGTAAAAATTTCCATCTAAGTTCAAACATGTCTAACCATCAAAGAACAGGAAACAGGAACCTGATTACACTGAAGACAGAACTCAAAACTATGATGCTGTTAAACAAAGTCTAACAGAAGGAAATAAATTGTATTTAGGAAGTTAAAAATACGCCATGACTTGAACAAACATTTGATGTTTTTGTTATTGTTGGTATCTTCCAAATGATAGCATTAAAAAGAATTCCCCTGAATTAATGCTTCTTCTGCATTTTGACAGAATAGGATTTAAATACATACATATATGTATGTAAATATCACTGTACAGTGATGAGAAAATGTAAGAATCTCCTCATACTCTGTAAAACTGTATTGTCCTGGACAACAGGACAAAGTCTGGATTGTTTCCTATCTGTTTCTGATTTTGGATACAACAGGGAAAGGTAAACATTTCAACACTTCTACAATACACCTAGCTACAGCTCTAGTTCTGTACATGTGAAAGTCTGAAAACCTTGAAAAAACTTACACCAAACAAATTTGATTTATATAGCTGAATTTAAGACAGTAATAAATGCTCAGAAAACAAGTAGCCCAGAGTTTTTACAGTTTAAAGACAACTGCTTCACTGTAATAACTACCTACTAAACAAGAAATATAGCACTTTTATACTGCATAATTTAGGCTGTATTTAGACACAATGTAGTCATGTAGTCAATGGCTAAATGGTAGAAAGATACCAATCTTGGTCAAGCAACTCTTCTGAAATTATAGGCTTCTTACTAACTACCTTCCATATGATTAAGTTTATTTATATACTGTCACGTATGCTGCTCATATTTCTAAAATAATTGCAGAGAACACAATGAATCATCACAGGTCTTAAAAAGAGCTTAGAGTCAACAAGGGAGCAATAACAGAAAACTGTGATGATATTAAAGCACAAGGACAGGGAACACATGAATTAATCAGGGTGTTAAGAAGAAAAGGTACATTATCTATTGTATTGCTCCCCACATAAATTATACCTGTGCCTCCAGAACACTTAGGCATTTCTTTCTCTTCTCTTCTCTTTCCTCCTCCAATTCCACATCACATTTTCCAAAATCTTGTAAACAGCTGTCCTACAAGACAGCAGCTGCACTCAGTAACCACACTTGCCTCTTAAGGAATCTCCAGCTGGGTAGTACTTCAGAAACTGTCTCATAAAGAATCTAACTTACTGTATCCCACTCTCATTCCACCACTCCCAAAATTCTGACAGTCAGAACATGCTTCAGGGCAGGTTCACACTCGGTTTGGTCTACCAGGAGCAAGTCAAGAAAACTTACAACTTAAAGAGTAGTAAAAATTCACAACTGTAAGCAGCTGTAAACTTTAGAGTGCTAATGAGAGAGCTAGTGTGACTCTGTGGCACTCGTGCTTGATCTACAGGAATTCATCAGCCAGGAGAATGGCACTCCCCTTGAATTTGCTCTGCCTACAGATCAGTCAGCTAGTGACTTTGCAAAGGCATTTTCAGAAGGATTTTACACAATTCAACCAAATTATCTCCAAAGTAGGAGCTACTTTACCTAGTGGCAGCAATTATCTCAGAAGGCCTTGAAACTTTCTATTTTAAATTTAAGATCCAGGTACCTTTATCTAGACTAATTTTGTTTCATTTTGAAAAGTATACAGCTTATTTTTTGCAACGATGTGTTAAGCTCGGCAGAATTAAAGAATCAATTTGTCCTCAAAATCTTAAGCTCTTTTAATTGAGAAAAGTTCAGGAATTTTTGACTACTTTTTCCATCAGTACTGCTGATAAACACTAGATTATGTCAAACTACTTGCACAGTAGCATGGGAAGGATAACAAACTATTTTTATACTATGAATAAGAAGGGTTGTACTTAAAACATGACCAAATCTCAGTTATGTAAAGTATAACACCAAATTCTCACAATTTTTGAGTTCTCCTTTTTTCCTCACCTTCTTGAAAAAAGCCTCAGGCCAATAAGATATATGATAAAATCTGAAAAATATTTTACAAAGGTACATTGTAAGAATGGAAGAACTATTTAACTTTTTAAGTTTGAGGACTTGCCTGGGATTGGAAACATCTATATTCAAACCTTTCTCAGATAAAACTTCTAGTCAGCCTTTCTATTATTCGTTTCTCTCTGTCTCAGATCCTGCAACCTCTAAAATGAGGATGACAGCAGTTTGCAATTCTACAGTAGCTGCTGTGAAAAAAAGTCATTACACATTTTCAGACGTTCACAGTCTGTGTTAATATGGCTACAATAACAATGGGAATAACTACTATATAAAACCCCCAAAGTCAAGGACCCTGAAAAATACCACTTAAAAGTATAGTAGAAAGTTCGATATGCAGACATTTTCAGAAGTTAATCTGATTTTTTTCAGGTATTTTCATCAGTGACTTCTCACATTGGCAGTTTTGTACATCCACACTATGCTAACTGCACAAAAGGGGAACCACAGACATCTTTGTTACACTGCAAACTAGCAGCCTACATTAAATATTTCCAAACCAGTAAATCACAAAAGCTAAACTTTCTTTGTAAAATTTCCACTAAGCCCCTGAGTTTTTAAAATGCTCAAGAAAAAAAATAAGGTAGTAATTGCCTGAGACACAGTCTCACTATGAAAGTGTTTTTAACCACAAGTCTTGTTGTAACTAAAAAACCAAAACTGCTTTTAGTAAGTCTCTTATGTACTGCTACGATTACTTTAAATACATTACAAACTAGACGCTTCTCCATACTCGCGGAGCCAAGAAACAATGGGGTTCAGCTGACCAAATCTGTGTTTTGCCCAGCCAGCTGCGGGGACATGTGTCCCCCCCGTGCCATCAGGGGCACGCTCGGGACAGATGCTCGCCCGGGCTGCTCCGCGACACGCGGGACGGGCTGCACTCGCTCGCAGGGGCAGCGGCTCAGCCAGAGCAGGTCTGGGCTTTGTTTCGGAAGGCACAGCCCGACCAGCGTTCAGCACAGCCGGCTGTGGCCGGGGGCAGTCCCGGCTGCATCTCCCCGCTTCGAGCGCCCGGCCCAGCCCGGCGTGGGACTGGGCCACCCTCCGCCTGTCGGACTCTGAACCCCAGAGGCGACGCGAAGGCTCCCGAGCGCAGGAAGCGCTCACGCCGACACGGCGCTCCGGATGCTCAACGCGCTCCGAGCGCGGAGGCACCGCCGCGGGCGCCAGGGCAGCGCGAGCCGCAGGCCGCCCCCGCCAGCACCCGCGCCCGCCGCCGCCGGGGACGCTGAGGACGCTCTTCCCCCGCCGCCGAGGGCAGGCGCCCCTCGGGCGGCCCCGGCCCGCCCCAGGCCGCGGCAGGTGCGCCCCGGTCCCCGCCCGCCCCACTCACCGCCGGCGCGGCGCGGGGGGCGGGGGTCGCGCCAGGCCAGCCGCCCCCGCTCGTCGTCTAAGGTGACCTCCCAGGAGCGCCGCCCCAGCCCCAGCGAGGACACGAGCCGGGGCCGGCGGCCGCCGGGGAGCCGCTCCATGGCCGCCGAGAGCCCGGCCCGCCGCAGCCGCTACCGCATGGCCCGGCGGAGCGGGCGGGCGCCGCGGGGCGAGCCCAGCAGCAGCTAACGGCGCCCCCGGCCCGCCGCTACCCCGGCTGGCCCGGGCGGGGCGGGCGCGGCGTCAGCGCTACGCCAGCGCCGCGGGGCGGGGCCCGGCTCCCGGATCCGCGCCGGCTCCCGGATCGGCGCCGGGGCGGGTTGAGGCCGCGGCCGGGACAGCGGCGGCTGCCCGGAGCTGCGGGGCGCGGGGGACGCGGAGGGCCCGCCCTGCTTTGTCTCCGTGCCCCGCTGGAGAGAGACACTGCCCTGCGACCCGCGTCAGAGGCTCGCCCGCCCCGAGCCCCCGGCTCCGGGCAGGGACACCGGGGCTGACACCGTAACGGGCTTGGATTGCTTTCGTGGGGTTTTTTGCGGGACGACGAAACACCTATCTCAGTGTCGATGGACTCTTCCCTCTTCCCCTTTAGACAGTGAAAATGCAGTAAGTAAATACAAATGTCTGGTGATACAAGGCTCTCCATCTAACTTCACCTCCCTTTACATAAGAACGTTTTGGGTTTGCCTTAAATATAGTGTCAGTAATTCACTATAATAGAGCTCTTAATTCTTTGCTGCCTTCCCTCGTTGCTGTTGCTGAAGCGTATAACCATCAGCATCCTATCAAAATACACGCCAGACAGAGCAGTAGTAACTCCACCTCCAACATCCCTCCAAATCTGAGTACTTCCTACAGTTTAGTGGAAAACGTCTCTGGTCTGTTCTTACCTGGGTCCAGCCCAGGGCCAGCTTTCCAGCTGGCTTTGCTCTGGCTGAAGAAGCTTCTGCACTTCGGCTCTGCTATGAAGCTTATAATATACTCACATTTCACTCACATTTTACAAGGAGGAATAGAGCAAGGCGGAATGACTTTAAATTGAAAGAGGGTAGGTTTAGATTAGATACTAGGAAAAAATTCTTTACTGTGAGGGTTGTGAGACACTGGAAGAGGTTGCCCAGAGAAGCTGTGGATGCCCCATCCCTGGGCCAGGTTGGATGGGGCTCTGAATAACCCCATCTAAGTGGAAGGTGTCCCTACCCATGGCAGGGGGGTTGGAACTAGGGGGTCTTTAAGGTCCCTTCCAACCTATTCCATTCTGTTATTCTATGATTTCATCTCCTGAAAACAAATGAGCTAGGCACTGTCATCCAAGTTACATGTTGAAGATAGTGTTCCTGTACAACAAATACTATTTATCATCTATCACAGTTATTCCAACAGTCTTTCTTCTGGCCTTGAAAGACATGATGTTACCTTTATTGGTGAACAAACCTAGGTATGCCATGCTTCCACAATTTCAAGGAACACTTTGTCAGTTGTTTTGTTCTTAACATTTTTGGATCTGTCCCTCCACAAACACCTGTAGAGCTCTTTATACTGAGGCTTAAGGTTTGTTGCGAAGATCCATTGGGAACATTAGTCTGCCAAATGCAGTTCTGAGCAGTCATTAATATCTCACTGGTTCCTTGTATTTTGCCACCTGCATCATCTCTTATCATCCATCTTGCACTTGGATGGTACAGTGGGTTGACCCTGGTTGGATGCCAGGCACCCACCAAAGTCTATTGCTTCCCTCCATAGCTAGACAGGGGAGAGAGAATGCAACAAAGTGCTCATGAGTGAGATAAGGACAGAGAGAGATCCCTCACCAAATACTGTCACAGGCAAAACACACTCAAATTAGAGATATTTATTGAATTTATTACTAAGAAAATCAGAGCAGGATAATGAGAAGTAAAGTAAGACCTTAAAAACACCCTCCTCCACCCCTCCCTCCTTCCCAGCTCTACCTCCTTCCCCTGCAGTGGCAAGGAAATGGGGAATGGGGGTTACAGTCAGTTCATCACACATTGCTTCTGCCACTGCTCAGGGAGGGGAGTCTTTCCCCTGCTCCAGCATGGGCTCCCTCCTACAGGAGGCTTTTGCTATTGAACCCTTCAGACATGCTCCTAGATTGAATGGATCACTAATTAATACAAAACTGTTATCTTAAAAATAATACACAGGGTACTTATTTATCATTTCTCCAGTGGGAAAAGTAGATTTAATCGTTTATAGCCTACAGTCACCAGAATCAATATTCTTACACTGTGATCCATGTTAGCTGAAGAAGTAAAAAGTTAATTCCTTTCACCACTCCTGCCTATGATGGTTTCCTTTTATTCTTATTAATTTGACAACTCTTTCTTGCTTAGTTAAGGCTAAAGTCTTGAACTTTAAAATAGAGAACTGATAAAATATTCTCTGGTCTGTTAGAAATCTACTAAGGTGTAATAGCACCACTAGCAGGAATGGCATTCCCCATCCACAGTTCTTACTTGTTTAGATAAGAAGAAGCCACTTATTTCTTTCTTGCACACTGTTTTAGTGTTTTGTTCACAGAATGCCAGAATGGGTAAGGTTGGAAGGGATCACAGTGTATCATCTGGTCCAACCTTCCTGCTCAATCAGGGCCATCCTAGAGCACATTGCACAGAATTGCACCAAGATGATTCTTGAAAATCTCTGGTGAGGGAGGCTCCACAACTTCTCTGGGCAATCTATTCCAATGCATGGTCAGCTTGACAGTAAAGAAGTTCTTCCTCATATTCAGGTGGAACTTCCTCTGCATCAGTTTTTGCCCGTTGCCTCTTGTCTTGTTGCTTGGCACCACTGAGCAGAGCCTGGCTCCATCTTCTTGACACCCACCCTTCAGATACTTATATACATCAATGAGGTTTGCTCTTACTCTTGTTTTCTCAAGACTGAACAGGCCCATCTCCCTCAGCCTTTTCTCATAAGAGAGATTCTCCAGTCCCTTAATCATCTTTGTTGCCCTCCACTGGACCTGCTCCAGGAGCAACATGTCTCTCTTGTGTTGAGGAGCCCACGATTTGGGATCCTCCATGCTACTACAGGAATGTCTTGCAGGAATTCTTACCAGTGCTTTGTTGGGTCTGCTCTGGTACTCTCTGATAGTTCCCTGAATACCAACATGTGCATCTGTCCCTAGTAAGTAAAGGTCAAATTTAAGCCAACACTTTTTTTTTTTTTTCAATCAGTTTTAGTACTTTATGTTTTTCTTCCCTGATTGTAACACAGAAAGAATTTCTAGAGGATGACTGATTTAGTAGACTAAAACACACACATTAATTATTGTTTTACTACTTATTACCTAAGCCTTTAATTAACACTGAGGGGACATAACTGTGGATGCAGTGATGCCAGTAAATTGCAGGATTTATAGCCTTGGCAGTAAAGATGTTCCATCATAGGGCTCCACCCTGAGAAATAGCATGGTTGTAAAAACACCTTACTTTATTCACTGGTCCAGAGAGGCCACAGGAAAGGTTGCAATTGTAGTTATCTTGGGAACAATAACACATTATGTAACAAGTACAATTCATGATGTCAAGTGGGAAGAATTCATGAAAGTAACACAACTTAAAAAGTTTATTGCTATGATACATTTACTACCTATCTAGCAAATGACACAATGTTTAAAGCCAAATTTCTCTCTTCAGTGTCTGATTTTAGAGTAGGTCATTAATCTCAAATGACACCAGGTTAAGCAGTGCAGCTGTTACTCCTGAGAGAAGGGGTGCCATCCAGAGGGATCTTGACAGCCTTGAGGAGTGGACCTTTGCAACCTCAGGAAGTTCAACATGGGAAGGTGCAAGGTCCCACACCTGGGTCAGGGTAATCACCAGTATCAATATGTGATGGGGGATGAAGTGATTGGGAGCAGCCCTAAGGAGAAGGATTTGGAGGTACTGGTGGATGAAAAATTGGACATGACCTGGCAATGCATTCTCATAGCCCAGAAAGCCAATTGTATCCTGGGCTGCATCAAAAGAAGTGTGACCAGCATGCCTCACCCTGGGAGACAGTTCTCCCCCTTTACTCTGCTCTTGTGAGACCTCACTTGGAGTGGTAAGACACTAGAATAGGTTGCTCAGAGAAGTTGTGGATGCTCCATCCCTAGAAGTATTTGAAGGCAGGTTGGATAGGGGTGTAGTTGTGGCAGCCTGGTGTAGTGGAAGGTGTCCCTGTCCGTGGCAGGAAACCATTCTATGACTCTGAGATCTCTATAAAAAGTATTTACCTCTAGCAACTACTCTATGTTATACTAAACAGGATCATTACATAATAATGCAGGCAGTCAATTGAGGAACACTTCTAAGCAGGTACATCTTTTTAATCAACAGCAGCAGAGAGGTATTCTTCAGCATGACCTGCATTACCAAAATATTGATTTAAATCATTACAAACTCCAGCTATCACTCTTCCTAATCTCTTGCAGGTGTACTTCTTCATTAGGATCCTGCAACTAATTTATTTTTAATATATTAATACTAATTATATTTTTAATATAATTTATTATTTATTTTTTGAGAGTGAAAATCAAGCATGCCCTTGTAGTATTTTGGCAGAGGTAGAAAGTACAGTGTGCTCAGTCTTATCTGAGACAGTGAGTCTAAAGTGAAAAAGATCTTAAACACAGTGAAAGCTGGATAAATCTCACATAAGTATGCTGAAGAACAAAGAAGAATCATATTCCACCATATCTGGCCACTCAGTTATGTGTTGGAATTCTAGAGGGAATCACAGATTTGTAGAAGGAGCTCTGAAAAACACAGCTAGTCACAGACATGTAAGGGAGCCCTTCAGCTGCTTCCAGGGAGATGATTTCAGGCTCAAGGATTCCTGCATGTCCCAAAGAGCATCTGCAATTATGCTCAGTCCCACTAAGGGAGGAGAAGGAAGTTCAAGATCAGTAAAGGTGTTCCTAGCATTTTTCCTTGAATATGTATGTGAGAGTCAGCTGTGGTCTTGTCAAAATGAAAACTAGTGCAGAAGTGAAACTTTATCTTAAAAATAATACACGGGGTACTTATTTATCATTTCTCCAGTGGGAAAAGTAGATTTAATTGTTTATAGCCTACAGTCACCAGAATCAATCTCATTGCTCAAGAATTTAAAACTGGAACCACAATCAGGAAAGGGTTTTTACTTTTTCATATTTTTTCTTTTTTACTGCCCACAGATAACTATCAAGTATTTCTTTTCTTCCAAAATAAAATACTCCAAGAATGTTTTTAGCCAGCTGCTTGGGAATTATAAAAAAATTTGTCTCAGTTCATGTCAGGCAAATTGAAGTACTTACATATGAATCAAATTTTGTTCTCAAATACACACAAAAGTCACATTAGAACAGTGTAAATACACCAAAAGGTCAAATTTGGCAACTGAAATACTTTTGGAAAAGGAAAACTAGCTGACAAAGATAATAGAACAGAGGAAAATAATTAATTTTAAATATCAAAATACTGACTAATATTCTAATTCCTTTTCTACTTATCAGAAAACAAAGACTAAAGCACGAGTAAAATATTCTTTCTGCTGATGGAAAGAATGACATCACCTTCTTTAGAAAAATACCTGAACTATTTCAAAGCTCTTCTACACTCTTATCATAAAAGTTTAAATTGCATGTATTGTTGGAAATGATCTGGGAAAAAAAAGAGCAATTTTAAAGGCTTGTTAAAAAGGATGATTGCAGCCCTTTATTCACTTGAGCCAAAAGGTAATTGAGAGAAAGTTGTTGATATACAGCAGGATGTGGGAAGAGATCCAGAAGGTACTTTGTTTTCTTGTGAGAGAAATGTTACATGCTGTTCCTGAACCATGGAAATTTACAGAATCCTTCCTTTCTTCCAAAGCTCTGACCTCCCTGTATATTCTCTGCATAAACTGCCTATCACTGTGAAAAATACTAAGTATTATTTGTTCCAAGCCATTATACCCGTGGCTCCCACCTACAGATATACACAGAAATACTGATTTGTGTTTCTTTGTTTAGGTCCTTATTCCTGTTTTAATTATAAATCTCAACCAAAGTCCCAGAGGAGATGTAAGACCCCACTCTTAACTAGCTGGATCCTGTTAAAAAACAGTGAAATCTAAACGTCCTTGTCTGCCAGGATGATGATGCTCTCTGGCTGTGTCAGAGCAACCTTCCAGTACCTAACGGGGTTCTGCAAGAAAGATGGAGAGGGACTTCTTGCGGTTTCATGGAGTGACACAACAAGGGGGAGTGGTTTTAAACTGGAAAATGGTAGGTTTATATTGGATCCTAGGAAGAAATTCTCTACTGTGAGAGTGGTGAGGCACTGGCACGAGTTGCCCAGAGAAGTTGTGGATATCCCCTCCCTGGAAGTGTTCAAGGCCAGGTTGGATGGGGCCCTGAGCAACCTGGTCTAGTGAAAGCTGTCCCTGCACATGGCAGGGGGTTTGGAACAAGATGACATTTGAGGTCCCTTCCAACCCAAATCACCCTATGATTCTGTCAGTCAATGAAGAAAGTGCTGGTGACATCAGAAAGTTTCTCTCTTCTGTTCACCTCTCAAATGTATAATAAGAGTCTATTTTTCCCTACAAGATATGTTTTGCTGATATTTTCAGTTCCTCAAAGCTGCAGAAAAATTGCTCTTTACCAGGCCCATGCAGACCTTGCCTGGAACATGCCCAGATGCTTTTTTACAGAACCATGTGTAGGGACCAGTTCTCAGGAAGAGCTCTAGGAAGCCATAAGTCTGGGCAGGCAGATAATTTTTTATAGTTCTGGTATCAAAGTATTATCAAACTATGTATTATGTTCAATAGCAACCTCCCTCATATGTACTAACTTTTATACTTTCTAAGAACAGGAAGATTTTTTGATGGTTTATTACTCTGCCTAAAGGGTTTTTTACACTATTACTGGGCATGTGTGTGCCACCAGCATGACACTATTGACAAATTTCAGGTGCGGGCTCCAATCTGTGCAATAAAAGGGCTTCATGATGAAAGTATTGTTAACGTAAAAATTCCTGCCATCACCAAAACAACAATTTTTCTCCCAACTCATTTTCAGACCTCTAAGTGGAGCCATTTTAACTGGATCTCTTATTCCCAGAGTGCTTCTCTAAATACTTTGCTTCTGCAGGCAGGGCTCTAATCCATATCAGGGCTCTTCTAACTTGCACCAGACAGTGTGGCCTTCATAAACTAAAAAATAAAGGAAAATTATTCTTCCATTGATGATGGAGAGACTTATTTTTATGCCACTTTTAGAAGAACACTAATTAGTAGTAAAACTACTAATCAACGCTGCAAGAGAAATAATAGGAAAACACAGGGGAGAAAAAAAAATCACACAGACTTTGGAGGCAGTAGAAACAGCCCCCTTTCAAAGAGAGTATAAACCAAACCAGTAGCAAGTTTCTCTGCTTCCTCAGAAGCAGAAAAGAAAAATCTGTAGAGTATATTTATAGACTTAAAATAATAAACTAGTGAAATATTTTTAAAATAATCTTACAATGAATAATATTATTTACTTCCTTCAGTTCTGGATAGCCTTATTAACAACACAGGAACTATAAAAATGCAGATAATCAGATTATCAACATTAGCAAATAAGCACAGACCCATTATTTATCATGATACTTCAGACCAACTATTACCTAAGATATACTTAGTTGGAATAATTAGTCTAGCAGATAAAACCAGATAAAGTATCTAGTACTTAGACAACCATGGAAGCATCTCTGTATGCACCACCTATGGTATTTATCATCTTACTATAATAAATAAATAAATAAATAAATTTAAAAAGCCCATATGAACAGCAATGTTATCCATGACAGTCAAATCAGTTCTTCATTTCCAAGTATCAGTGGAAATATCTGTAGTCTCCCAATGTTAATAAATAAAAAAAAACAAGCAACAGAGACATCAGAATGTTTATGCAAAGAATCTACATTCCTAAAAAAAGTTCTTGATTCTGTAATAGCTGCCAGGATTAAAACTACCTGATACAGACTGAATCAGATGGAACATAAACCTAATTCATATTATTATTTTAAATAATCTTCATTTTTTTCTTATCACCAAGGAGATGACACTGATGTATCATTTCTGACTAAAGCTATAATCATTCATGTGAACACAGGGAGATTGAGCTCACTCAGGAGCTAGTAAAATGCCTAATGACCAGTTACCAAAAAATCCTCCCACTTCCTATCTGACATTTGGAAGGTTCTTCGACACTTTCATCAATTTTTCTCCTTTTGGACTCATCACCTATCAAATATACCATGAAACACAAACATTCACACCAGCCTTCTTGGAAGACATTTTGACTGATATTCACAGGCTCATATGTTTTTGATTACCTCAACATGACTATGAATAATTGGTTAAAGATGGATCTTGAATTCCATCTCCTTACAGGAGCAAGAGAGGTTCTAAGACACAGCCACTATTTACAAGACAGCAGACTTACTATATGAGGAAGAAGGATGCTCAGAAGGGCAAAGACATTTGCCTAAACGAAAAATATTTGACAGATTAAATTCTGTCTTTCTTGTGAATACTGTCATTTTAAAATGGAATAGAATGGAGTTAATTTTGATGAAAGTCTATTTTGAAAAATTGATTACTTATAATCAAGATTTATATTTTAATATTTTCATTTAAACTATTCCACCATTTTGATTTCAGCAGAAGAAAGCAAACCTACACAATACCTTTATCAGAACAAAGTTATTCAGAAAATATAGGAGTGTATGAAATAAAAAATAATATTTCTTTTCTCTATCTGATGACTTTTTGGACACAGTTTCATCAGTCGTGTTATTGATTTATTATATAATTGGACAGTTCACAGGTGCACGAATTTATTTTTTCGTAACTACTACTTTGTAAAGACAAAGATACTGTTTGTAGATTCTTCCAGTTGCATTTTCAGATTTAAGGTAAATAAAAGAAGAGGTTTTTTTCTTAAAATAACAGTGAATTTTCTCCTAGGCACAAGTGTAGTTAATTCATGTGATTTAATTAACAATGTTGCTTTCTGTCATTAGTACAATATTTAAAAATTACAGTATAAACCTAAATGCTTAGAAATGTAGGTGAAATTGTCTTTTTCAGATCCAGGTTCTGAATGGTAAGATCAAAGATGGATTGAAGAGGTTTATCTGAATAGAGTAATTTTCACTTTGATTGTTTTTCAGAACATTGCAGTAGTAGAGATGATGACAGCTGGTAGGAAGTTGTCTGAATCAGTGATACTAGAATGCAAATACATGCCAATACTTTGCATAAAATCTACAAAGCACAGTTATTTATGCATATGCCTTTTGACATCTCAGCATGGATGTTGACTTGAATTGACATACTCTCTTTTTGATTTTCTGGTATTATATTTAAATGGAAAGCCAAGAACAGAATATAAAATCAGGCACAGTAAAAAAGAGGGCAATGGTGAACAAAGAGGTTCAGTTCACAACTGAAGTTAAATATTTAGTTCTAGCAAGCAAATATTTTCAAGGAACTTTGCTGCACCCAACTCCATAGTTGTTCAAAGGGATGACAGTCATTTTGGGGATAGTTATGAGTATACTCCAAAGAAAATTCAAAGACTGAAGAGTAATGTAATAAACATTTATAAGCTGTTTATCTTACCAGGTGGCAATGGCTGACAAATTTGGAGCACACCATTTTATTGGAAACATAGTTAGAGCTGACTAGTCTATATGTCATTTGAAATACAATTTATACAAATTGTAGATTTTGATGAAAGTTATGTGTTTTCAAAAGATTGCACAGGTTTTTAGTCAATCAGCTCGTTTAGTCAGAACTATGAATCAGACTTCAGTGCAATGCTTTGAAAAATCAATCACCTCAAAACTATCTCCAGACAGTGTAATGTGAACTGTTTTGAGAAAATCATGACTATGAAAGATATAATTCTAAATCATTATGGATGAGAAATGACAATTAGTAGTAATCAATGTTTCAAAAAAGGACCTGATTGCAAAGGAACCATTTAAACCAATTGCTTTTATGGTTGTACCTATAAGTGGGAAAAAAGATTATATTCCTAATGGCAGATTCTTTGTCTTGGTTAGAAAAGAAAATGCAATAATGAGACTTCAACTAATAAAACATTCATACTAGATTTAGCTGTGATTTACTGTCACAGTAGGATGGGCATAAGCCCATAAAGGGACAGAACAGCAACTATAATAGAAACCAGGGAAGTAGTATGGAGTTAAAATAAATATTCAGTCTAATTAGACTTTTACAACATTTCATTCCTCTTGCCTTTTTTTAAGAAAATTATGAGGCTGTGACTAGAATTCTTAGGACAGAAGCTAATGTAATGCTGTATGTGTCTTTCACAGCCAGCAATCACTGGCTACTGAGAAAGCATGTGTGACTTACTCACTGTACCATATGGTTAATAACCTCAACATCACAAATCATTCTGGTCTTGGATGGAAGCATTATGAACACTGTGGGGTAGAACATGAAGTGGGGAGAGAGAAATGGAGAAGTGTGCTACAGATTGTCTCAGTAAAAACCAGAAATGCAACTAGAGACTTAACAGAAGCTGATAGTACCCAACTACAAACAGGATGAGTAGAAGGAGATAAACCCCCACATCATCCCTTTTTAACCAGAGCAAACCCCTGTACTCACAATGCAGTGTTTCAGAAGACAGGCAATGAATGTTTCATGTGGCTGATTAGAGAAACATGCATTGCAGTGTCAACAGCAACACAGCATGAGGTTGGGTTAAAACAAACTCTTCCTTCGTAACTGAATCAATGGCAACATGGCTCTCTGAAAATGATCAGATAACAAGTAACACGAGCAATGACAAAACTAAAGATGTTAATTCCTTTCACTCTCTGAAGACGCTGCAAAGCATGTGGGTATGGGTGCAGGTGTGCATGTACAGCCAGGTGGAAAAACCTGAACCTCCAAATTCACTGGCTAACAATGATGTTAACACTTCACCTACTATTTAACACTTCAGAGTAAAGAAAGTATAATGCAGCTAGACTTCTTTATCTTTGAAACTTAATTTGCTAATCCTAAAAATCTTAAAAGTTTCTCCTTTCTGCGTTCAACTCTCTGGTAATCTATTTAGCTATTCAGAGACTGTGATATATGAGAATAAATCATGCTCTCCTCACAGAAAGTGAGATACAGCCTGATGAGTGTTGGAGTGTTGTCTCCTAAACTACTTTCAAAGATACGAATTATGGAAAGGCATAAACATATGTAGGTAAAGCAGACTTAAAATGCAATCCTCACCATCACTTTCTATCTCTCTTCCATTTCCTGGACAGGCATCAAAACTCTGAATTTGTACCCAAGCCATGGAAGCCATTGGATTTCTAATCTCTTCTGACATTGTTCACAGCTCCATTTTTTTTTTTTCCAGATTTTTTTGGTTTTGTTTAGCACATACTTGGGTGCTGGACCCAACTGTGATCCAGCTGCCTAAAGCAAAGTGCCCAGTGCTAATTGAGAGGCCTCTGGATAGCCAAGATGCCTGTCTGGAACAGGCAGATTATGACACAGGGTCTCAGAAAAGACCCACATGCTCTGCAGCAGCAGCTGGTGGCTGAGGTGGGTACCCTACAGCTACTCTACATCTAGAACCACACTAAATGCCTAGGCTTGAAGAGCAGAATATCATGCCTCATGGCTGACAACATTCCCTAGCAGGGAGACCTCAAGAGTTTTATCACCTAAATCCCAGCATTAGTGTTTTAGCCAAGGGAACTTCTAATTATACTGATTTTGTCCTCTACTAGAAGTGCAGTCAGATCAAAGTGTGTGATGCTAAGACTCCTTGCATATCCATTATATGAGGGTTGGGAGGCTCCCCTTTGTTTAGATGTGAACTGATTTTGCAGTTAAGACATCAGAACTGATTTCCTAGTTAAGACATCTCCATTATGTAGGTGGTCCAACACTCAAGGAAAAGCAGTAGGCACAACCAAATCAGGAGTGTTCTTGAAAAACATTGCAGCACCTGATTTGGTTTTCTTCCAAACAGAATCTGTTTCATGGCTACCACACCTGTCCTCAGAACTTACCTAACAGACAGTAAATGAAGTTTACCAAGGTATTTGCTTCAAAACCACATTATTGCTCTGAACCATATTGCTAAGGTTACACTGCTCATTCAAAGCTTAGATTTGGCCCAGGGCCACAAGACCAGATCATTTATAATGTTTTATCAGCTTCACTTTTTGGTGTAGTAGTTTCCATGGTTTAGAAAACATTATCTTTTTTTAAAAAAATGCACCTCTTCTGCTTTTACTGGCCTTTGTACGTCACCCAAGGCTTCAAATCATCATGGATACCTGGCAAAAAGGGGCTAGGATGACTCAGAGTTAGTGGCCACTATCTGATCTTCCAAAGTTTCATGAGTTTAAAGTTCCAGCTGCAGTTCAAGTATTCAAAAAGCCAAACAGGTTTCAAAGAAAGTGATGGCTATTATAATGACCTCAAGCTGATATCTCAGTAACTTCAAGAGACAGCAGCTAATGTAGAAACATTTTGGTGACCACCAAATTAAAATATCCTGGTTTTAAACAGCTTTGTAATGGTGAAGTTATTATCAGGCTCAAGTAAATCTTGTATTCACCCATCTGGAATTGAATCTACAGAGACACCTTCTACAACATCAGTATTTGGCTGAGTAGCTTACCTCATTATTTCCTCTTCCCCAATCTACCAATAATACAACACATAGTGCTTATTTGTCCACTGCTACAAGTGATCTATCATGCCTTAAATAAATAGTATAGAATGTCTGATTCCTTTCATACCTATTTTTTATTGAAAGATCTAATGGACAGCTAGTGAAATGGCAGTTCTGTGAAATCACAACCATGTTCATCATTATCATGGTCTCAAAGATGCTGCTGTTGTAAGGGGGCAAGTGCTAACACACTTGTAACTGCTTCTAACCTCATGCAGAAGACTCCTCTTTTTGTTTTAGGAGTCCAGAAGCACTAGGGGCAGGGTATGTTCAGTCAAACCTGCTTCTAGGGTATCTTTGAGTTATTATCATAACATTCCTTTTCACAAGTTGCAGCTGACTGTATGGGAATAACTTGGTCACTTCTGTACAGTCTATCCAAACCACACATACTAATTAGTGCTGCTGGGACTTTTTATAAATGACTCAATAAAGATTCAATCAATCCAGCTAAACCCAAAAAGGTATCATATTATTTTGTTAAGAACAGGCACATAGAATCCTCCACTGATCAGAAATCCACAGGTGGATGCATGTTCTATGGAAATCTCTGACTCATACAGGAGTATGATAAGCACAGAAGGGCTGTGTCTCTTTAATTTGGTGAACAAGCTACTTCATGCTGATGCAATAACTAAACCACACAAGCAGGCAAATTTCAAGTTTATTCCTACCAATTAATTTGGAAGGCATAATGCATTTTCCTCTTTAGTAAACAATCTTTTGTTTTCTTTGGAGACATCAATACTTGAAAACTGATAGTAGAAGCAGAAAACCAGCCTATAAATGAATCATCTTGTTTAGAGCAAGCTACTAGTGAATGATCAAATCCTGCATGAGATTTAGTAGTATGGAATAGCTCAGGAGTAGATGTTGTTCATTATTTTAGGGCAGCACACAGCACAAATGCACAAAATAACAAAAGCAATGCAGTCCCTAAGATGCAATCTCATTTGCTACTATTCATTGTGGGGGAAATGGTTGGCTTGGAATTTGGTTGACCTTTACAATGCCCATGGGAAGCTCTCTCAGACAGCTAGCTTCTTCCATTGTGCTTTAAAATCCAGTTAATTTCTGAGTGGGCAAAAGCTTTCGTCAAATCAAGGGCTGTTCAACAAATTATAAGATTTTTCTCTTCGATGCAAAATGATGCAACTTTAAGAATAGTCCCAAGGCTTGTTGGAAATGTTTCCAGTTACAAACACTTTATCACAGTACTCTAGGACAATCAACATGAATTGGTTTTAATAGTTACCCTTCTTTCCTCAGGCTGCAGTGCAGCTGACCTCCCATAGCTGGGCACTGGTCAGAATTGCAGAAGGGAATCTGCAATGAGAAGCCATGGAGATGCTTTGGAACCCATAATTGCTTTGATCAAGTGTAGAAAGTGTTGGGCCTGCTAACTTTGCAGTCTACAATCAACTTTTCTACCCTTTACTGTCATTATCACGTGTTAACCCCTATAATGCTCTGATTCCTGCTTAGAATAAACACACATTAGAAACACCAAACTGGTGAAAAACAAATGAATAGAAAAGAAAGAAGGTTTTCCTCAGATTTTATCAAAACTTTTTTATTAATATGTATGAAATAGATATTAAGCAACAAGTAGTAAATACTGTTTAAAGCGATTTCATGCCGCATCGTACATAAAAAACCACCCTAATTTTCAGTTACTGATTTGTTTTCAGCCAGCTTCTGTACGGCCACTAGGATAAAAACTGGAATGTAAGGGATGTTTTTTCTGAAAATTCTGATGTGAAAAAAAATCATTCACAGCTTTGATATTAAGAAACATAGCAAAGAAGACAGAAGCACTGCACATCACTCAGTGAAGATGACTTTTATATTGAAGCCTTGGAAAGAAATTAATCATTGCTGTAAGTAGGCAGAACACAGCTGGGAGTGGCTGAATTGTGCTTGCAACCAAGGCAAACTGAACAGCACTCTGTAGGACAGCTCAGCTGGATTCCTGAGCAGAGAGAGGCTGCTAACCATCACAGCCTTTAAAACACCACAGTAGTAAAAGCCCACCAAATGGCTGCAAGAAAATGTTTGGTCTCAGACCCAGTGGGAATTTCCTCAGATTTCAAATAGTGGGGGCCATATGCCAAGATCCCTGCAGCACTTCCTAGCTTGAAACTAAACAGCTGAATGTATTTGGCACAGTTTTTACTACTGCTGCTCAAGCAGCTTTTGTATGAGTTTGTATAGGCACAGCTATCATAGCACTGGAATTATGAAGAATTCTTTTCTAAGTCAATAATTTGTTAGTAAGTCTCCGGGAAGTATGTATAGGGAAAGTATGAATTGACAAAAAAACCCACCTTAAAAATAGATAAAGAAAGATGCAGGAATTTTTACTCATCTCAATCAGAAATCACCCTTCAATCATTCTTCTCTATATAAGGACAGCACTTCCAGTTGTGGGATAAAGTAGGATGTGCCCTTCAAAATTCAGGAAGAACTCTTTTTCTCCTTTCCAATCTTAATGTTGTCAATGTTGCAGTTACTCTAAGAAATGCACTTTGTTTCCTAATACACTGATGCTATTATCAAAGTAGGTAGGTTCCAAAAATGCAGATCAACCACCCTGGTCATGCTGGCATAAGAAAGGCCAGGTTCAAACATCATGCGAGAACTCTTTGGTCTGCAGCTGACTGACACCTGGACATGCTGCAAATGGTGCCTGACTTGGTCTTCTAGACTGGGATTACCAAAGCATTACAGCACTGAGCAGTATCAATACCTCTACTCCAACAGCTGTTTTGCTGGCAGACTCCAGGAAGATCTCTTACCATAATCTCATAATGAGATATTAATAGCAACCTCAGAGAAAACTGCTTGCTCTTTCTCAGAGAGGAATTATTAGTAAATGCCAAACTCCATTTATGGTAGTGTACAGGGTGGAAACACTGGTGGCAAGGAGAACATTCCCTGGCTCCTCCTCTGCAAGTGGGAAGACGCTCCTGAGGTATGTCCTTCCTTCAATAGGAAAAATTGAACATTTAAAGTTCAGTACTTGGTCAACAGAAAACTGAAGCCAAGACAGTGGGCTTTGATGATACTTTTATATGAGTAAGACAAATTTTTGGTTTTGCCTGCTTAAAAGAGGAAAAGCATTGATCCTGTGTGAAAGGATAGTGAGAGCTACTTATACAGTGCTACTATAAGTTCAGTTTGCTGCATAATAGAGAACAAATGAAGTGGACTAATTCTAACAGAAGGTACCAAGTCATAACGCCCAGTCCTCTAAAAAGCACACAATCCTCTTCTTTCTTGTGTCTGTTAAAAAGTTCTCAGATATTTTCTGAGAAAAAAAGCCTTTGTTCAAAGTTACTGTTCTCAGAATCTGAGCTCTTTGGAAAAATCCGTGTTTCTCAGAGCAGTGTGGAACCTTACCACCTAGGTTCAGTTTATCCCAGGCATTGTATATGTGTATATTGAGGCCTACCTGCCAGATAAAAATCAATAACAATGCAGGTTAGATGAGCAGGTGGCAAAAATAAAAAAGACTGCATGGAAGAATAAACATTCAGAGAACCACAGATGCCTATTGCTGGCTGATTTCTTCAGGACTCCTAAGCTTACAATAGATCTCTCAGATATTGATCCTTTTTCCTTGGTATCAAAGAGATGAACAATCCCACTGAAGTTTGCAGGAGCTGACGGATGCTATGAAAGGCTTTTCACAAGGGCACTGATAAAGCTCCTTGCGTGTTTCTTTGGCTGGAAGATCATATGGCTTCACTGCTGAAAGAAACAAAATAGCAAACAAACACTGAGGAATTCTTTTAAGGTGAAATAAGTATTCAGGCTGCCCTTGCCTTCCAGATGCAAAGAATCACATTGTTTCTGTATGAAAAGCAGGTTCTGCATTGGTTAGGTTTGCAGAAAATAAGCACTGTTTTTGTCAATAATTCTGAAGCTCTTACAAGCCTAATGTTACAATCAGTGTTTTGGTGGTGGCATATAACAGTTAAATCGAGCTAGAATGAAAATGAATTCTTCAAGATTTTCAGCACTCCAGAACACAAGGAAGAACCTGGGAGCATTTTTGACAAATTAGGCTGAACAAGTATGATAGAAGTGAGTAGACATTGTTAAGAATGCCTTCTGTCAAGGTAAATATATCTGTTTGCTCTGATAACACCAATGAGCAACTTCTCCCTGTTAGACAAGTCAAATTCATTCATTAAACTGTACTAGGTACTGAGTGTCTATCAAACTTAGTATAAACAGACAATTAATCTAAAAAGTGTTAGGAAAATTTATACATCATGGAAAGATTTTGAATTCTCCTTTTTGTCCTCTCCTATATTAAGGTTATTGGAGTAATTATTTTCCTCATCAGTATAAAAGGAAAAAGACCTTCACAAAATAATTCCATGTCTTTATGCATCTAAATCCTCAAATTGGATTACTTGGGACTTGAGCCAATAGAAGAACTAAAGGTGTCAACAGCAGGGTTAAATGATGCTTTGATATCTAGCAAGGCAGTGTTTTCCCCTCAGATGACAGGCTGTTCATAAGGAGCTACAGGACTTCCATACAGCTTTTTTGCTAAAGCCACCACCAACTGCATGAAGAGGATACAAGAAGACCACAAAAAGTTTTTAAATTCATTTGGCTAACCAGTTACATAATCCTTGAGTGTTGTATACTTGTGACACTATCCAAAGTGATACTAGTTTAGCACTCTGAACAACACTAATCTCTTCCAAGACTTGTTTCTCAGCAGAGAGCTGAGCTTGTTCCAGCAGAGAGCCCTTTAGCTCTATCTGTCCTGCCTTTCCCAGTGCACTGGCCCAGAGGCCTGTGGCTCTGGTTTGTCTCAGATGCAGATCCCGAGGCAGACATAGATGTCAGCACTGGCACTGCAGCCTGGCCGGGGAGCTGGCTGAGGGGCAGCGAGAAGGACTGCAGCACCGCACCCTCTCAGGGACTGGAGCACTGCACCTCTCAAGGACTGCAGCACTGCACCTCTCAAGGACTGCAGCACTGCATCTCTCAAGGACTGCAGCACCACACCCTCTCAGGGACTGGAGCACTGCACCTCTCGAGGACTGGAGCACTGCACCTCTCAAGGACTGCAGCACTGCACCCTCTCGAGGACTGCAGCACTGCACCTCTCAAGGACTGCAGCACCGCACCTTCTCGAGGACTGCAGCACTGCACCTCTCAAGGACTGCAGCACTGCACCCTCTCAAGGACTGGAGCATTGCACCCTCTCGAGGACTGGAGCACTGCATCTCTCAAGGACTGCAGCACCGCACCCTCTCGAGGACTGCAGCACCGCACCTTCTCGAGGACTGCAGCACTGCACCTCTCAAGGACTGCAGCACTGCACCCTCTCAAGGACTGGAGCACTGCACCCTCTCGAGGACTGGAGCACTGCATCTCTCAAGGACTGCAGCACCGCACCCTCTCGAGGACTGCAGCACCGCACCCTCTCGAGGACTGCAGCACCGCACCCTCTCAAGGACTGCAGCACTGCATCCTCTCAAGGACTGCAGCAGTGCATCTCTCAAGGACTGCAGCACCGCATCCTCTCAAGGACTGCAGCACCGCATCCTCTCAAGGATTGCAGCACTGCACCTCTCAAGGACTGCAGCACTGCACCTCTCAAGGATTGCAGCACTGCACCCTCTCAAGGACTGCAGCACTGCACCTCTCAAGGATTGCAGCACTGCACCCTCTCAAGGACTGCAGCACCGCATCCTCTCAAGGACTGCAGCACCGCATCCTCTCAAGGACTGCAGCACCGCACCCTCTCAAGGATTGCAGCACTGCATCCTCTCAAGGATTGCAGCACTGCACCCTCTCAAGGACTGCAGCACCGCATCCTCTCAAGGACTGCAGCACTGCACCTCTCAAGGACTGGAGCACTGCATCTCTCAAGGACTGCAGCACCACACCCTCTCAGGGACTGGAGCACTGCACCTCTCGAGGACTGGAGCACTGCACCTCTCAAGGACTGCAGCACTGCACCCTCTCGAGGACTGCAGCACTGCACCTCTCAAGGACTGCAGCACCGCACCTTCTCGAGGACTGCAGCACTGCACCTCTCAAGGACTGCAGCACTGCACCCTCTCGAGGACTGGAGCACTGCACCCTCTCGAGGACTGGAGCACTGCATCTCTCAAGGACTGCAGCACTGCACCCTCTCAAGGACTGCAGCATCGCACCCTCTCGAGGACTGCAGCACCGCACCTCTCGAGGACTGCAGCACCGCACCCTCTCGAGGACTGCAGCACCGCACCCTCTCAAGGACTGCAGCACCGCATCCTCTCAAGGACTGCAGCACCGCACCCTCTCGAGGACTGCAGCACTGCACCTCTCAAGGACTGCAGCACTGCACCTCTCAAGGACTGCAGCACTGCACCTCTCAAGGATTGCAGCACTGCACCCTCTCAAGGACTGCAGCACTGCACCCTCTCAAGGACTGCAGCACCGCATCCTCTCAAGGACTGCAGCACCGCACCCTCTCAAGGATTGCAGCACTGCATCCTCTCAAGGATTGCAGCACCGCACTTCTCAAGGACTGCAGCACTGCACCTCTCAAGGATTGCAGCACTGCACTCTCTCAAAGTCAAACCTCTGTGGGGCTGCCAGCCCTTGCAACCCACCCAGTGAAGTGCTGCCAGAGCTGTGTGGTCACACAAACCCAAGGGTAGGCTTGTCTGGTCTCAGCAGCAGGAAAAAGGCTAAAAGCTTTTCCCCTCTTCCCCACTGAATTAATTGTTGGTATGTGAAGTGGTTCCTTCACAAATGGAGTATACTATTTAAATGGCTGAAAGGCTGAAGCCTAATGTGGGCAAAAGATGCATTTTTTCATATTATCTGAGGTTGGCAGACATGTATTTACAGATGAATCAACTCATTTTCCTGGGCAGAGAGACAAATCAAATCCCTAGAGCTTCATACCACAGGAAATGCTTTGGAATGTATTCCAAGTGGTCCTTCATAAAATAACAAAGCAGTTTTGAGCCAGCAGCTACTCATCAAAGTATTGATCCTTTCCTGGCATAACAACATCTTGCTTAGATGACATAATGTTTCCAGTAGAGCCAAGGGCACCTCAGCCCTCTACAGACATGCTTGAGCACACTCAAAAGAGCAATGAGATGCAATGCTGATGAATAGCTCTTTGCCTTCAAGAAAGGAGAACTTGAATGCAAACAAGGATTTATTAACATATATGTTTGTTTCCCATTTTGAGATGGGTGAAAACAAAAGTACAAGCTTCAACCTTATAAATACAACAGAAAATTTCCAAAGCTAATTTAGACACTGAAAGGTTACAGGACAACAAGGGTGTTATGAAAAACATCATGGCCAAATTGAAAGCCTACTAAAGGCAGTTTTATCCTAGATCCATCATTTCTAAAAACTAGATGAAAACTGACTGGTATTTCTCTGCCATAATAATTTTCTCATTAATTTTACTGTTTTTCAGCATTCTGCCAACTATTAGCAATGAAATAAAGTGGACATTTTCTTCTATTGTGCAGTGTGAAAGAGAGAAAATTGGGATACTATAAAAAATGCATAGAGCTGCTGCTGTGGTGATTTATTCCTTTGCTGTTCCCATATATTCACAATTCAACTGGATCATTACTTAAGAACTATGAAGAAATTGTTCATTACTGTTTCCAAAGGAAAAGGTTCCTATACAGACCCCTCCCACGAGCCATGTTAGAGAAGGTGACAACTCTCCTGACTTCTCAGTGAAGAGAGACAGAGCACATTTCCAGACAGAAGTTTAGATTTTAGTTGGACTAAAACCTATGCAGAGCCATGTGGCCCCCTTTCCTCACTACACAAACAGAGGAAAGCTCATTTTGAGACTTTAGACATAGCAATTTAAATGAATTTTTTCCATTGAATTTCCTTTTGCCAGAAAGACAAAAAGTCCACTATTCTTGGTGATACTCTACCAAAACTGCATTTTAATTTGATTTCTAAATAATAGTAAGCATCTGTATCTAATATGCATTCATATATATATACATATGCCATATCTAAAACAATATAATGCTGTTGAGAGTTTAATACAGCCAAAAAGAGCAAGAAATTCCAAAGGGAATACCTTTGAGAGCAATTTATAGGTTGTGCAGCCCAAGGGATGGTTATGATCATCTCCTCTGATTTTCTTGCACAAAGAACATAGATTTTTCACACAGTAAAAACCTCAGTCAGGACCGATGAATTATAGCGAAAGCACAGCAAAGTTTTCAGCAATATAACTGAAACTAATAACACTTTCTCTAGTATTACTTTCCAACAACTAATTCATGTTATGGCTCTGCTACATTCTGGAGTAGTGATTGCCATTATCATTACTTTCAACTTTTAAGTTTTGCCACAAGTGATTTTGTATTTTTAGAGCATTAGTAAAAATGTTGGCTAGCATTGACTGAGAACTGGTACAAACAGAAGATCATCACATACAAATTTATATAAGTCATAGACAACAAAGATGGTATGGGATCAGAGACTAATGATAATTATAGTATTAATATGGGAACAAGAATACAGTATGACATGAGCTTTATTTTTAGGGTTTGTAAAAGAATAGACAAAGATTTATCTGGTAGAAATCTATCTGTTCTTCCCTTTAGCTACATTAATTAGTCCAGTGTAAGACACAATCTCCTTAAGCAAGGCTTTTTCAAAAAAAAAAAAAACAATAAGAAAAAACCACAGGCTTTTCAAACTTCATTCGTATTTCAATATTGTTCCTGTTCTAC
The DNA here is from genome assembly GCF_020740725.1 of Corvus hawaiiensis. Classification (NCBI taxonomy): domain Eukaryota; kingdom Metazoa; phylum Chordata; class Aves; order Passeriformes; family Corvidae; genus Corvus; species Corvus hawaiiensis. Next base: position 64,275,444 of record NC_063216.1, on the reverse strand, counting down.
AGTCTGTGGCTGAGTTTCAGTGTTGGAGAGATCTTCGAAAAATTACACATTTAATGTATTTATTTCCTCTGGTTACTTGTGAAATCTTATTTTAATGACCATGCATACTAGAATTATTACCACTATACTTCAAGATTTCAGTATAAGAGATTAAACCTTTGAGCTCTTTCGATGTAAAATGGCTTCAACTTCTGAGAGCTTCCTGTGATTACCTTATCATTTTCTCTTCAAAACCTAGGGACTCTCTGGTGGTTTTACATCAGTATTTTCAGTTCATTTCTTGCACTAAGATTGCCAGTCCTGAAACAACTGTTAAGACCATTCAAACAAAATTCAAATTTTCATTTCAAGGTTTAGAAGCTAAGCTGGTTTTTTTTATTACTTTACAGCATGATGCTACATACTGTGTTATACCAGAAAGTGATATGAATAGCAAAATACTTAATTCTCACTTTTTAGTCTGAGTTTTCTTTTTTTCACTTGGCTGAAAACTGTCTACTATTCCTACCCACTTCTCAAAAGTAATGATCTAAAAAGAACAAAATTGCAGGTTTTAATTTTTTTTCCCAATTCCCCCAACAATATTAAATATAGGAAAACATTTTTCATCTTCAACTAAAGACTACTTTGCAAATCCAACTCACTAACAGAATATACCTCTTGGATAAGGAGCAGCAACACCTAAAAGCAAATGTATAAAATACTTTGTTACCTTTATCATATATTTTCATCCAAACATCTGCAGCTACTCCCATTTTCTTTGCACTATAATTTTGCTTATGTCTCTTTCACCAAGCTCTCAACCTCTCTGTTGCTAAATCCTAAGCCTTGCCAACACTCTCACTAGTAAAATGGGTAGCTCAACCAACAGCATTACCCCAGGAGCACTCAGTAACTCTTTTCTACTGAAAGTCATGATAGGAAGACTCTGTTACTAGTACTCCAACTGCATTATCTTCATTACACTTGTTGCTCAGTTTATATTTGCCCTCATTCAGGCAAAAGCATACACAAACCACAACACCAGCAATAAATATTCAATAATGGACAATTCATGAGACCTGATACAGACTTACCTTAAGTAGCAAATTCCATTCCTCTTTCAGAAAAAGAAAACATGACTTTGATACAACTCACTTGACTTGAACAATAACTATAATGTATTATACTGAAGATATAGTATCTGAAGATATAATTCTGGAAATTATACCTATGCAAGACACTGTAAGGCCAGCTGTATTTTTTTTATTTTATCCGGTATTTTTCATTCACCTTACACTACCTGAACTTACTTTACCACTAATCCATTTTTACAGAAATTGTATTAATAGGATTTCAATGCTGAAAATATATCGAACACTAAGAAAGAAGGGAATAAGACTCTTTTCAGTTCAAGTGTACATTTCAACTGCTATGCAAAGAAACCCTGAAATGGAATTAAAAAGCAAACAGTGAAACTTAATAACCTTCTAATACACATTTGATCAAAAGAGAAATTAATTGAGAGATAAATAGGGTCAAACAGCATAGTAAAGGCTTTGCTATCTTCAAGAAGCATCAACAGAAACTAATCCCTCCCTCAGACACAAATGACATGAAAAATGCACTAACAGGGACTCAGAGACATAAAAAGACATGTCAGTGGTAGACTTACAGATCCAAGAAAAAGCCATAAGAGCACCGGTGATGAAGCTGGATAGTCAAAGACAAGACTAGAGAAAAAAAATCCCCAAGCCCCAAACCCCAAACCCCAAATCCTGCAGCAGTCAGTCATGAATATTGTGAGGTAACAAATGTGTGCTCTCAAGAGAAATGGTAGGTGTCAATTAACACACATCTTGATGCGTTCTAACACCTGAAAATATCTGCTGAAAATAATTCATTGCAATTCCTACATATCATCATGTCTTCATTCTTCTTAGATGCATGGGAGAAGTTACAGATTTACTTCTAAATAGCTTTTTTTGACCAAAACAAGGAAGGGACCAAGGACATGATTTAAGCTACTGGCATGCTAAATGCAATGCCTCCATGCTGAATACATCTTCTGGGAACAATGGACCAAACACAAAAAGAAACACAGACTGTGCAGAGAATGAACTAAAATAATGAAAAAGTAAAAATGCTGCTAAATATTTCTGTCTGTGTCTGGTGTTTTTCCTGGAATTTGAGCTTAAGTTGTCCATTAGAAGAAAAATGACCAAAACAGAGTGGTTGAACCAAAGCACCTAAGCTTGCTGTTGAATTCCTGCTTAGAGTTACAAGACACTTTGTTTCAGGTACTTTCTCAAAAAAATTTCAATAATACAAACTGTGAAAAGAAGAAAAGAAGTGAGGCACATAGTAAGATGAGTATGGCTGTTTTAAACAGAAACCTAAGGGAACCAAGAGCCCTGCTTACTCTCATATTACATTCCCAAACCTAGTTTTGCACTCAAGTACATTACAGACGATTCTTAAGGAAAAAATGAGCCAATTTGTAGATTCAGCAAAGCTCTAGATACATCTTTTACATTCTGTCCTGTTACACGTCCAGTTTTTAGACTAAAGCAATAGCTTTGCTATTTGTTATAATTTGCCATTAAAAACAAATGTGTGTGTGGGGGGGTGGGTTCTGCGTCTGTTCCAAAGAGTTGCCTAGTCTTACTGATCTTGGAGAAAGGGTATTGCCTATTTCCTCATCAACTCACAGTACTAAGCAGGTCTCCTGGCATCTCTAAAGCTCTCCCAAAATCTTGAGATCTTTTAACTCCAAGAAACATAAACTAATGTTCCTTGTTCTGATAGTAAGTTGAATGTGAAATTCAGAAACTGATATAAACTATATAATTTAAAGAAAGTAAGTTTCTCTCAACAATGAACAGAAGAGAATGATCATGGCTCAGAGCCAAATACACATTGATTTATTACTCTGTGTTTGAAGTTCTGTCATGCCGTAATGCTATGTTTAAACACTCGCTGTACATACAGGAGGCATAATTGTGTGGAATTTCAAGGAACTAGAAATATGTTTGAAAAAGGACCTGTTGCTTTTGCCAACTTCTCTGTCTTCTACCCAGTACTTCCACTTAAAAGCGTCTTTCTTTCTCTGAGTCATTTAAGCCTTAACGGCATATTGCATCAGACTTCAGGAAAGAGCATTTCCATCCACTGGGCTGCCAGTGAGCAGCAGTCCTTGGACACAGAGTGCAGCTCCAGGCTACACCCAGCAGGCTATGTCAGTTGATGTGTGGACACAGACAAAAGTAAAGCTAAAAACCTTCACCTAAAATGCATGAAATGTCAGCATGAGCACTGTCACTAATATTTTAGTGAATGACAAGTTTTGAAAACTACCCACATCAATCACACTTCTAGACAGAGAAACAAGAGACATTTACCCCAAACCAGCATGTATTTATTTCTTTATTCTCTCTCACAGCCTTCTGTCACTGATACTGAATATAGTGTGAGTGAGCACGATTCCATACATGTGCATTACCAGTGTAAATGTATTTTGGCAAATCTGCTATTATTTTCAGAAACTTTTTCAATTCATGTGCAATAGGAAGGGCCACTTACACAGAAAAAGTTACAAAATGCTATGGTGATGACTTGTCTTCAATGATGACTCCTCTTGGCCATTACTCTCTCACGTTGATTTTTTCTCTCTTTTTTCCTCTCCAACTTTCTGGAGAAAAATTGCACTGCCCTGAAAGAGGTTTTGTGACTATGTGATTTGCCAGACCATATCTAACCTTGAATGTAGCTATTGCTTATCCCTCTTCTTTAACATCCCTGTTTTCTTTCTTGCATGGTTCTACTTGAATGCTTATTCCTTTTATCTTACCTTGCCTTGTATCTTTTTGTCCAAGTACCAAGTAGTGTACACTCTGGGATTGTTTTCTACCCAAGAATAACTGCTGTCTTCCTCTCTCTGATTCTACCTGAACTCTGGTTTTGGGTTAGCTTGCTTCATAACTTCACTCTATTTGCTCAATTTTACTTTAAAGAACTGTTTCTTCCATGGTATTTACAATAAAGTACATGGAGACAATGGCTTGGTAGAAAGGGATGCCCACGGACCAGACAATATAGTGACCAGCAACCACAGAAAGCCTTGTGTGCTTCAGAAGAATTTCCACTAGTTTGTTAGAGCAGTAAAAATGCGCATAAAATAATTCTTCAGCATGGAAGTGTCTCATTTGAATTCTCTTTAATTTTTTTCCTTATTGATTAAAGCAAAGAGAAAAAATGCATGACACGTGGCCTTGTCAGCTTGTACAGTGAGTTTAAGCCACACCTTGCAGTTGCATCAACATTGCAGCATGTCGCTGACACAGCAGTGTAAGGATCAGCATGAGAAAGCACTCCCCAGCTTATACAACTTTATCAGCAAATCCTCCTGGTCTGAGTGCAGCGAAGCTAGCAGGGGAGTGCTGTTGTCAGCTTAGTTAATTATGTTTAGCATCAATCTATACTCTCACATCTGTCGTCAGAAAAACTTTTTTCCAAGGCACACTGCACCTCCACAGAGAAGTCTACCTGTGTAACCACACCAGCACAGCAGAAGCTTTCCAGAATAGATGAGCTAAAACCAAAACTGAATGTCCACATAGATGCATAGCTATCACACTAAATAACATCTCTGTGCCTTCTTTGTTCAAAACACTGCTAGTGCAGGCTACAACACTCCTCATTTTTACCAGCCAAGAGCATGGATACATGTGTACATTTTAGAACATACTGAAACTTCCTGAGCATCCTCAGTAACAGTCACCAACTGTATGCAGTTACCTGATTCTAAAAAATGCTCAAGTTAAAAAGAATGCAAAGGGAAAAAAAAAGAAAATTTCAAAAGAAAAAAAAAAGGGAGGAAAAGGAAAAAGAAAGAAGTCTACAAACTCTCTGTAGCTCAATACATTATTTGACCATACTGGCAACAGATCTCTTCCTAACTATAAGTTCTTGCACACGATTTGCATGAAACAAAGCAAATACTACAGTAGACATTTTAATATTTTTTTATTGTTCTGGAATAACAAAAATCCCTATTCAAATGGTATCTGAAATATTACTGCAGTCCCTGTGAAGCAAAGCCTAGTTAATACAGCTGTGCAGATTTGAAACAACTGGTTTGGATGTTTGGGTGTTCTTGAAGACTGTGCTCACCAGCTGCAATAGGTGAGTCCCAGCTGTGACTGCAATGTTGTTGCTACTCCTTGAATGTCAGCACCTGGACACTCGCAGCTCTCCTCAAACGTAAAGAAACTGACAGTGGAACCTGTGCACACCCTCAGCTGTCCATGCTACATTTGTGTAACCAGAAAAGTTAAGCAGAAACACTGTTAAAATATGTGCTCAGACCAAATTCTCCTTCCACAGCTGTGAACTTACCTTCTTGGGATACTCAACCAGTACCATCTTGTAAGCCCTCTTCAAGGACACACTCTTTGTGGCCAGATCACCTTGAGTGGTGGGCATAAAGAATTGCACCTAACTTACTTGAGGATGTGTTGAAAGGTTCCTCCTTCCAAATCCCTTGCATCTCCAGAACCTTGGCAACACAGTTCTGTGTCAGGGATAAAATAAAATTCAGGATAAGGAGAAGATATGAAAATGAATGGAAAAGGAATGAAAACAGTGTCCTTGCCTTCTTGAAAGTCAACAGCAGCCGGCTCTGTAGGACTTATTCCACAGGTCTAAAACTGGCAGCAGCCCTTCACAGTAGAAGCACTTGCAGTTCTTGATACAAATGTAGCCCCATTTGCACCTCAGATTTATGCATGGGAACAATCCATGCAACAGTCAGTCGTTTCCAGCACAAAATTCTGCAACACATTAAAAATTTAGGCACATGGTAACATATACTTAATATAATGAAATATTAATAATACAATTAACCTTGTACTGACCTGATTATGTAACTCAGCAAAACCTCCACTGCTAAATGAACAAGAAGTTCCACATGGCTGCACCAGACTGACACAAAAGTTTAATGGTGTCACTTCAGGATTCAGGTCAACTGTCATAAGGATGACAGATGGCTCAGGCTATCTAGGCTGAATCTAACTACGCTTCCCTTTGATAAATACCAACAATGAACAAATAAAAATAACTGAAACATGGTTTTAACATCCATATTAATGCTAAAGATGAAATGTATGTTTTATGGACTTATCACTTTTTTGATAAATCACTTTTGATTTTGATCACTTTTGTCACAAGTGAAATACCTCATTTTTGTATTCTAACAGCAACGAGTATAATTTAAATTTACCTAGCTGTGACCAAGCAAAGTTCCAGTCATGACTTTGCAGGTTTCATTTCACTTCAGCTAACAGACATAGATCATATTACATTTATTTTCCATTAATGCTGATGATACTCAAGGTCCAGAATCTGTAAGAGGAATCCTACCTAAAGAACACAAATGGAGAAAATGATACTACTTACAGCAAATAAATCTGTAAATGGCATTGAAATTACACCTTTCACCTGTGGACGGTGATCTAGCAAGATCTGCGAAACATTTCATTTTTGTCGGATCTTAGGCCAGCCCCTCTGTAGTTTGCTGGCAGAGAGAGAGGCAAAGCAAGATGTGTTTCAACCCAAGACTGTGAGTCTCAAGGTCTTTAGTGTCTCTTCGTGGTTGCCAGCAACTGATGCCTTATCCTGGTCTTAAAATCAAGAGGCATACACGGTTAGAAGGGAAGAAGGGATTTTACCTTGGTATTTATTTTAAGGATCCTTAGGTGCACTACGTCCAGGTCAAATGCACCAAAATGCACACCGCAATGCCCACCCCCAAAAGATCTGGTATTACATTATAGGTCTTACTAAATAGCATGTCTATCAAAAATTCCCCAATGAGAGGCTCGAGTGAGCCCCCTCCCCCGAGGAACCTTCCCCTGGATGGTTCTATCTTAGTTTACAGAATATGTTCTGGAGAGGACCTTGGGGTCTGGGGGCATTTTGATCCCTAACTCCGAAGTTTCTAAAATGTTTCGTCTCCTAGCTTGACAAACAAGTCCAAGAATGAAGGCAAAAAGCACTAAGAATACAGAAGTTGTAAAAAGGTATAAAAGGGGTACAAAAGAAAAGGCAAAAAATCATCATGGAATCAAAGGCAACTACTAAAGTAAATCCCAAAGCAGGAAGAAAACTTTTTTTCTTCTTTTTAATTCTTAAGCAGTAACTTACACATGAAATACATACTAAAGAACAAACGTTGCACTGTAGATCAGGTCTTATACTACATGCCAATTTTTTGGCTTAATTGTGGCAGGATGTTCCCCAAACCATTGTTGATATATTAAATTATATGCTAAATTGCATTGAGATGCAGCAAAAAAATCCTGTCACTCAGCACTGTTTTCTAAGGAGCATACTCCAAAGAACAACATAAAACCATACTTATTTTCTTGGCAGAAGTGAGGTATCCTCGGATCAGAAATGCTGGGAAGTCTACAGTTACTAATAAAACCCCTCAATCTTGTACCACCTCAAAGCCTTAAATAAAGTGGGTACAACGATTGGAGAGCTTTAAAAGAAAGGAAGCTTAAAGCCCCCTTACCCCACTAATTGGTTGATAATTGGAAATAATTGTACAAAGATAAAGCAGAAAAAATGTGATGGATTTTGTAATAAACCGATGCCCGCCGATCCTCAGTTAACGTCTCCACCCACTTACAAGGCGAGTTTTGCACTTCCAAGGAGTACTCTGAGGAATTGCTCTGTACGGTTCAATCAAAAAGGATTAAAGTCTGAACACGTCACCCTCGCAGAGCCGCGAAGTAACCCCTGAGTTACAGGGATGCTTTGGACGGGGAACACGCGCGGGAACCTCCGTGACGGGGCTTCGGGCCGGGCCGGGGCCGCCACCCCAGAGGCCGCTCCCGGGGCCGCCCCCGTCCGCCCCAGCATCCCCTCGCTGCGATTGGCCCGACCGGACGCACCCGGCAGCAATCTCACTTCTGGTTGGCTCAAACTTCCGGGCCGCTTCGAGGGGCGAATGAGGCGCGGGGTTGTTTTCCCGTCCCAAGATGGCGGCGCTCAGTGCTGCTTCTGTGGAAGGGAATGGTGGGAAGTGAAGCCTGAGGGAGCGGGCCGGGGCCGGGGCCGCGAACGCGGAGGGGGATGAGGTGACGCCGCAATGGCGAGCGACGGGGGCAGGAAGCAGTTCTGGAAGCGGAGCGGCGCGAAGGTGCCGGGCAGGTGAGAGGAGCCGCGGGAAGGTCGGTGTCGCGGGCCCCTGGACACGGCCGGGCCAGGGGGGCGGCTCTGCCCGTCCGGCTTCGCTGGGACCCCAACACCGCGTTCCTGCCCCCTCGCCGCCCAGTCCAAAGGGACCTCGCAGGCCCTGTGAGTCTCTGCTGCCGTTGCCGTGTCCGGTCGGTCACTGTTCCGACCCGGTTCTCTGTTAGCTCAGTGCTCGGAGCCTTCCAGTGCTGGGCACCTCCAGTTGTCTGGTGGAGATCGCTGGTGGTCAGTAAGCGTTGGTGATAACTTGTATCAGAAAGGTTGTTAAATAATTATCTGGATGTGTGTTTCTAGCCTGACACCATGGTTAAAGGAGTTAACGTGATCTTGGGGATGTGTTCACCGGGAAATTTTGAGTGGGAGAATGTGTTTGTAGATCTCAGCAGTGCCAAGTTAGGTTGTTTTGAAACTTGATGCAGGTTATTCTATTTCAGAAATACGTTGCAGGAAACTCAATTTTCTAGGCATAGAGACATGCTTTAGTTTCTGCTATGTATTTCCAATTATTGTCAATTTCTCAACTTTCTTTCTGAAGTGTGAACAGCAGACCAGTCGTTGTATTATTTCAAGGAGCTACAAGTACATACTCCAATTCAAGATTTTCCCGGGAACAGATCCCCAGAGTTACATTAACTCTTTTGACTGTTGCATCAGGCTGGGAATGCATGTTCAGATGATTATTTAGCAGTGATGTACTCTGGGCTCATCCCTAAACTGTTCTCACAGTACAGTTTTCTATATTCTTTTTGTAAGAGTGATGTGTACTTGTGGTTCTCAGAGAACAGTAACTCTGTATTTTATACTCTTTACCTGAATTCAGCAACATAATCCTGCTCATCATTTACGTTCTTACATTTTCAGTTACCCCTAAGCGCTAACTGGGAGCGGTTTTGTTTCTCTGGTTACAAACTACCTTTTCCGGTCCAACTGTTATTGTTCCTCTAAAGTGTTTTCTTTGTAACTTTGCTGAATCTCTTGAGGGTAGAACACTTTTGGCCCCCCTCTCTTGCAGAGGGTCTATAAATAGTTGCAGTTAATGTGCAGGCAACTGCAGGCTTGTGGAAAAACAAGGACCCTGTGGAGAATGTGCTTTTCATTTTTATTTATTTTTTTATGGCAGGGAGAGGATTGTTGTTGCTTTGTATTTGAGTGGATTTCCATTGCAGTTGTTCACAGAGTGGTGTAAGGAAAAGACACGTTCTGTGTGTATGGAAATGGACCTGTGTGTATGGAAATGGACAGTGACACCTGACCGTCATGTGAGCTTAGAGCAGGAAACTTGGCTGTGGAGAGGATGGTGTATGGTTGTGTGGAAAGGCTGATGGGGGACTGACTTTTTTATTTCCATGGAATCACATAAAAATCGTTAAGAGTTTTTATGAACCACCATTTTCAGTCACCATTAGGGCTAATTTCACTGGTGTTAATGCTGCACCTGTTGTGAAAGTCTAAGACTCTCTTAAAATCTGTTATGACTGCAGTCTTTTTGGCTTGGTTCTATCTCAGGTTTACTAAGGTTGGACTTACTTATTGTTATGGTCTGGAGATTGGTTTTGGTGTGTCAGGAGCATATGTTTGTGTCCTTCTATGTGGTTTTTAGTACAGGTTTAGGTAGATGTTAATGTTGTGTATGATTTATTTCTCTTGCAATTAGAGAGTTCTGTAGCAGTAATTTCTATTATGAAGCCACATGTAAATTTTGATGTGTCTTCTGTCGAGTTTTTTTACTTGCAAAATAATTTTATATCCTATAACTGGGAGGTAATGAATTTTTAGTTTGTAGAGTTTTGGTTTTCACAGAATAACATGCTGTTTTGTAGTGTTAGAGGCTAGTGAATAAGTCTGTCTTTGGAAGCTTATTTGTTTCAAAGCATTCTTTTAATACTCCTAGGGCTTTTATTCTCTAACCTGTCACTGTCTACATTTTTCTGTAGCTTTGTTATCCTTGTACTTTAGTAGTGGTTAAGAATTGCCTGGTTGGATTTTGGGTGACAAGGGTACATGGAAGATTAAATCTTTATAGATATTTCTTTGAGAATTTCTAATTTTTTGCAATAGAGAAATGAAGAAATGAGAAATCAGAGAAGAGAATTTTTGTAGATTCTTACCGCAGAGTTAACTTATTTCTCGTTTTAATTCCTAGTTAGAAAAATAAAATAGCCTAAGTTAGCTTAGGTTTCACAAAGAGTTCTTGCTTAGCAAATCTATGATTTTTATTAAATTACTCAATTGCAGCTTCATTATTTTTAGTGGTATGTGAAATTCTTTGAAACAGAGAACTGTTGGAACATTTCAATTCTGTTTATTATTGACTATTTAATACACAGAAAGTCTCCAAATATTTATTATTTTTGTGGTAACTCTCTTTCTTTTCCTTCAGTATTCAACATGTGTATGGAGCTCAGCATCCACCTTTTGATCCATTATTGCATGGAACGTAAGTTAACCTAATATTTAAATATTCCAGATATTTTGTGTCTCCTCTGTCTCCTCTTTTTTTTTTTTTTTCTCCTGTTGGTTATAAAGTTTATTGTTAATCTTCCTTTTTCAGTTTTTGTCATAATCTTGACTTCTCTGTTCTGACTTGTCCTTTGTGACTTCCTGGTGGTTACCATATTTGCAGGAACAAATCAGCTCTTTCAGATCTTAGCTAACATAGATTGCCAGCTGTTGTTATTTATTTGTAATGCCTTATACATGGGAAATTGTGGTAAAGTAAAAAAAAAAAAAGTGTTCTAAAGAAAAGTATTTGGTTGGAAGAACGTCATGCTTCTACTAGATTTTTTTCAAGGGCTGCTTTAAAAGAGTACAAGAAGTAAACATTCTAGTTAATTTTCAGATGATACAGAGTTGGAGGCAGTTGAAATGTGTGATCTTAAGGGCTGGATTAAAAGAAATGAGATTAATTGATTCAAAATATGGAGGTATAGAGGCCCAGTAACAAAAAAACTGGAAGCGTATTGCTTGAAGTGGCAGAATTGGAGAAAGACCTTGCTGTTTTAGACAGTGATGACAAGTCAGGTAAAAGTGTAATTGTTGTAGCACCTGTTAGGGAAGTTACTTCCTGTAAGACGTAAAAGAAACGTTATTACTGGCATTGCATTAGAACTGGGTAAGAACTTTTTCTGATTTGCGGTTCTGCCTGCCTTGTCTTAACAGCAAAAAGAAAAACTAGCCCAGGCAGAAAGACAGGGAGGTCAGAAATGAACTCTAGAACCGTTTTGGTGCAATTCTCTGTAGGACGACCCTGCTTGAGCAGGGAGGTTGGGCCAAATGAGCAACTGTGGTCCTTTCCCACCTTACCCATTCTGTGAAAGCAAAATTAAGTTAATGGCAGTAACTTCTCTATTTTTTGAGAACACACTGAGAAATCCTCTCAACTTTATACCCTATTCAGCTCAGTTCTGAAGGGAAATGTGATTGCTCTGCATTACTGTAAGTGAGATCGAGTGCCAGGCTAGGGAGGGATACTTGGTTCATATCTCACACTGCGTGCTGACAGAGGGGCAAAAGGTTGGGAGCTGATCAGGGTCCACTCAGACTAGTAACCAGAAGAAGTATCCTTCCTCTGAGAAGAGCAAAGTTCCAAAGGAAATCCATGCTGGTGTGCCTGAATGGGGAGGAGTGATAGATTTAATGAGTTTTAAGGTGAGACTTGATTTGTTTATGGCAATGATTGTGTTGTGTGATTGCTTATGATGACTTAAGAGTAGACCATGACTTGATTACAGCTCCTGTGCTGTTATGCAGCAATTGCATTGAAATGGCTGAAATCTACAGAAATGTATGAAGCAAGAGCAGTGCAATGTGCCCTGTCTATTTTATAAGCTATTCTAGTAGTAATCCTTTCATGTGACTTTGTGGTTGGTCTTTTTTTTTTTTTTTTTTTTGTTTTGTTTTTTGTTGGGTTTTTTTTTCTTAAGAAAAGGGAAGGAAAGATTTGTTCAGCTTCTATTCAAAGCAACAAAGTGTCAGTTTTTACAGCCCTTGTTCTCAGACTTCCTCAGCTGTATGTTACCATGGGTGGATGTAGTGGTAACACGAGTGGGGAGAGATAAATATTTGCTACCTATATGGTTTCAACTATGAATGTTTGGGGTTTGGTCCTATCCATAGTGTTTTGCTTCCTTACTAGTTTTCTAAATATTGTTTATTTGGTTTTGAACAGCTTGATAAAAGCAGGTTCAAAGCCACCTACAACTCCAGTGAAATTGAAGAAAGTCAGCACCTTCCAAGAGTTTGAAAGTAACACAAGTGATGCTTGGGATCTTGGAGATGATGATGATGAACTCTTAGCAATAGCTGCTGAAAACTTAAATACAGAAGTGGTCATGGAAACAGCTCACAAAGTAATTCAGAATCACAGCAAGCTACAAGAACAGCATAAATTTCAGGAAGAACATCTACAGGAAGAAAAACAAGAGGAATTTGCACAGCTGACTTCAGTTGCATGTGGTGATACTAGGCTTGTTAAATCAGTCAGCGAAGGTCATACATCGAGTTCATTAGGTATGTTGAAAAGTGAAAAAGATGTTGGAAGTTGAAGGATGAGAGCTACATTATTTGCCCCTGTAAGACAGGAAACCCTTCCCAACCCTTTACTAATACTGCAGGAAAATACTGTTTGTCACCAGTGATTTATTTGAGAGGAAGACTGCATGCCTTACTAAATTGTAATGCATATGAGGGAAGAATAATTAAACTTTCTTTGTTTTCAGCCTTACAAAGTCTCCAATTTTGGACGGAAGTTCCACTATTGAATGTATTTTATTGGTTAAATCCACCAAGATATATGCAATTAATAGTAATACTACTATTCTGAAAAATTGTTATTAAAATAGTACTGCATAAAATATATTGAAAAGCAGGTGGATTGGGAAATTCACCCTCATGTGATCTGTTCCGTGGTTTGTGTATAAGCTTTAAAGTAACCAGTTGCAATGATTTCAAGATTTCTCAATGGTTGATTTTTGTTTGTGTCCCGGTTTGAGACAAATTAAGGGAAACACTCTGGGAGGAACATCCCCTCCAAAGAAGGCAGGTTTCAGCCGCCCCTCTCCCACCAGGTTTGGAAAGAAAATTCCTTGGACAAAAGTGAGAAAGGAAAAAAAAGTTATTTATTTAACAAACACCATGCCGGCACAGGAAAAGAATAATGCTAAATATGAAAACCTCTCGCTGTGGAGAGAACCTGGGTAGATTTCAGAGTCCTTTCTGTGGGTGTGGCTTTGTCTTCTTCGGAGCTGGGTCAGCTTGGGCCCCTCCGGGCTGAGATGTAAGGTCTCCCAACTGATGTTTTGGTGGTGTTGGACAGTCCAGACGAGAAGAAGAAGAAATGGACATTCCAGGAAAACTCCTTGCTTTATCTAACGAACAAAAAGCTAGCTAGAAAGCAGGAGAATGCCACTCTCTTCCGTGCTGCAGAGAGCTGAGGTGAGCAGCCGGGCAGGAGAAGCCAGCGAGCTTATCTGTGTTTCGAACGCAGCCCCAAAAGAATTCCACCGGCTTCCCCCCACTCTCTCTTAAAGGTCTGCCTTAAAGCTACAGAAAAGGACACAGGATTCATGTCTGGGCATAGAGCAGGCGATAGGGGGTACACATAATAAAGTCACACCAAGACATTCCACCCCAAAGACTGTTAGTTTGTTTTATTTCTTTTTTAAGGATGGCAAGGAGAATGAAAACAGCTTTTAGTAACACAGAGATTTTAGAAATCCATTAGCCTTGCTATTAATATGATCTCTAATTGATGTATTTTAATTGTGGAATACTGCTTCAAAGAGAAATGCTCTTTCTGCTGAATCCTAGTAATTTGAAGTCCAAACTTCTGCTATACTTGAGTCTGCATTTTTCAAAACAGAATTCTATTTTAAATTTACAAATTAAGTTCAACTGATTAGTAGTCTTCTCACTGGCTGAGGCTAACTGCTATGCTTCTTTTTCCCTTCAGATAATGCTAGTGAAAATTCTTCCATGCAGAGATCACAGTCACTTCCACAAACTTCCATACCTCCCTTGACAAGTGGAATGGCAGACTACAGCACCTCAGTTACTCCTGCATTAACTGAGAGAGAAGCATCTCGATTAGACAAATTTAAGCAGCTACTTGCTGGCCCAAATACAGATCTTGGTGAGTGTTTCTTATAGGACCTGTGAATTACATCTAAATTATTTTTAAGCTATAGAATTTTCCTGTTTGATCTAGTTTGATTCCTGCCATGGTTTGCTTAGAATCTAATCCTTTCAACGTTGAGAACTGGTCTTTCAGTATTATTCTTTCTTTTGTAAGCTTTTAGTACTCATGTTTTTAATAAGTGATTTGCATACATCTTGCTAATACCTAGGGTGTTTGATGGCTTCTTATTCTTTCTCACATTATTTCTTCCTACTAGATTAATCTCTGTAGAAAAAAACCCAAAGTATAATTAGCGGTGTTTATTGTTAATGCCTGATAACAGAACAGTTTGGAATATAAGAGTTATTTTCGTGCTTGGAAATAAATAGGAATGAAAAACGATGAGGCATATAAGTATTACTGCTTGTCTACTCAGTGTGCCTTCTTCATGTTCACAGGCTGATTACAGTAGTTCTGTGTCTCATCTGTGAATGCTGACAACAAGTCAATGAGAAAACAAATGCATTGTCACATAATTTGACTGTTCCCTTTGTATACTGGATTTTAGCTGCTGAATAGTCAATACAAGTGCTGAGAGGGTATCACAGAATCAAATGGCTTTGTATCCCAAGTGAAAATCTGAAGTAGAATTAGTACACTGCATTTGGAGAACTTGGTGATTAGGAGTTTAGGGCAAAATAATGAATAAAGGAAGTGTCTTTGAGGTAGACCATTCTAGAAGATACCTGCAGGGAACTTACTGGAAGAGATAGAAATTGCATGTTTGCCTGGTCATTGTCATGGGGCTTCTTCAATATAATACAGTCTGAGTTGTGGCTTTTTTTTTTTTTTTTTCTATGCTGTGTCTTATTGTCAGATTGATGCTAGGAAAGTACAACTATGGAAACTATCACAACTGGATGAGATTTAGCACTTCAGTGAGTTATAGGACATTCATATGAAATGCAACTGTGAATAAAAGGAGGTGTTAAAACATATTTTACATAAACTTGAAAATAATAATCAAATATCACTTTTTAGCCCTTTGATCTAACAGATGTTATGACCTTTGTGATTTTGACCAACATGAAAACTCATAACTTAAGAATATTTTAACAGTAGAAATCTTTGTTACATAAGGTTGCAAAATCAGAGGAAAGACAGAGTTTAGTTTAAACCTATCCATTTCACTTTTGCTGTCTAATTAGTTGGGAATACTTTACCAATAAATCAGATTTATGGATTAAAGTAAAATAATTTTGGAAGAAAATTTCCTCTTTTATTAGCAGTGCAGTCACCCTGCTTGTGGTGAATTTAGTCAATGCTATTTAAACAAACTGGGTTTGTTTTTTTTTTTTTTCCCTATTGAAATTTATACATCTCACACTGAAATATATGTAGGAAAGTGAAATATGCGTATGTTTCCTTGATATTAAAGTGTGAAAAATATCTAATAAGCTCTCAATATTATTTCTTGTACAAACCACTAAATAATGCCTTTTCTACATCTGTTTATAGGAAGCTTGTTCTTTCTATTGGTGTGCAAACTGATGAGTACAGTTTGAAGTCGTGTGAATAGAATTTTATACCCAGTTTTGATTTGTTGATGCAGATATTTTGCCTTTTGTATCTGGAATATGTCCAATCATACATATGTGTACACACACACACACATATATATATATACATGTATATTTATATACAGGTAATACATGATTTTTTTTATTGAAAGCAATAAATTCCTTATTGATGACATGCAAACTCTTGATGATCACGAAGCTCTTAGGAGTAGATCATATATGATGGTAGTGCTTAGACTTCATTATTGGTATATATTAGAGAAAGTGTGTGTACACATATATACGTATGTAAACATGTATGTGCTTATTGCCATATGCACAATTCACCAGAATCTGGTGTGTGCATGTCTGTGTGCATTTTTAATGTCTGCGTTTTTGGAAGATGTTTGGTTTAGCTCTGTGCTACAATGAAGATTATGTTTAAAAAGTATTCTTGACTTGTAATGACAGCAGTAGCCTGGGAGACTGTTGCAGGTTGTGTGTGGGTTTTTTAATTTGTTGTTGGGGTGGTTTTTGTGGTTTTTTTTCCTGTTTTTCTTCAGAACAATACTGGAAATGTACTAAGGTAGAAAGTAGGTAATAGGCTCCAAGCTAAAAGTTATGTAAGTAATGTAGAGATAGGTGGCTATTCTGTTGCAACTGGCTTATTCTGTGTGTGTGTGGTGATGTCATACGTGTGGGTCTGTTTTGTGTTAGAGCCATAAATAGTTGGGCTTTGTTTGTCATGATGAATTTAATTAGTAAGTCTTGTAGACATTTTTGTAAATATTTCTGTTCATTTCTGCAAGTATTAGGCTTGGTTTTGCTTGGAAGTAGAAGTAACAGAAGTAAAGTATTTCTATTGTGTTTGTTTCCTTGATACAGTTTTGCATATTGTTGAAATAGATTATGTAGCAAGTGCTTTCAAAGCAAAATAAAAGTAAGGTAATCTGTGGAACTGTAGCCATATCACACACATTTTCAACTGAAGACTTTTATCATAATGTGAGAAATCAACTTTGACTATGAATACAAAGTAACACAAATGACGTTGAAATCCTTTCAGTCACACTTGAATAATCATTATCCTATAAAGACAGTGTAAAATGCAATTTTAGTCTTGTATGTCAACTAGAGGTTGTGAAAGAGTGTCTTCTTTCACAAGAAAACTCTCAGAAAGATGGATTATGTGTATAAATTTGGTAGTGAAGATTATTTTAGCCATTGGAGACTACTTACAGATTTTGGAGTTGGGTTTGGTCCACAGGTTGGATATTATGAACTTGTGGAAATAGTTACTGCAAGAAATGTGGGCTCATAGAAGGAGGCTATTGTAAGAAACAGTTTTGGTTGGAGGGGGACTTGAGGACTGACCCCTGTGTGAGGTGATGGGTGCACGTTCTGCAAGCAGGGTGGGACTGTCAGTAGTACAGCTGAGTTCAGGAGGCAGCTGCAGAGTAGACTGTAGGGTCTGTGTGTCTGCAGAGCTTCCTGCTCCTGGTACTGCATGCCAGGTTATTCAGCAGGAATAATTCACAGTAGTTTTGTGCAATCAGCCTGTGCTTATGCTTGACTTGCAATCATTTCGATGTAGACTTACTTAATTTCAGGCCTTGTCTTTCCTTGTAATGGACCTTGCATTACTGAATGAAGATGGGCTTGCAGAATCTTTTGCAAACAGTTGCTTGCTTTAAGAGGAGGGCACAGAACTTTAACAAAGCAGCGTGGGGGGAATGTTTCTGAGAAGAAATTTCTCTTTCCTTCAACAGACCGCTTTGTACATATTAGAGAAACAGTACTGCTGTGTCTATCAGGTTTCCCATTAAAGTTTAATTCTATTAAACGTATTAAACTTGTGTTTTTTAGTAATCTTGTACAATGTTTTAGGGAGCTGTTTACTGTGCAAACACGGTGTAAGCAGACTGTTGATAAAATTTGATGAAGCAACGAACAAGTTACTGCATACTTGCAACCTCAGCACAGCAGATGTATGCTGGGTTTTTAATATCAATTTAAAAATTAGATGATGAAAGCACTTGCTTAACTCCTTCTTTATCTTCAAATCAACATTTTTTCTGCTTTTTTACACATGTATGGCTAATGAGTGTGTAGTTGGATGTGAGAAACATGTTTATTTGAGTCAGACAATAACCAGTGGTAAGCTTGGTGTACTATGTTCTCTTGGTTTAATAAAGCTTCATAACATTGTAATGCTACTGTTATGCAACGTAACACATGTATTTAATTATTTCAGAGTGAAACCAACTAATTTCTTAAGTTGTAAAACTGTTTTGCATGTTAAGATGACTTTTTTTCTACTTAGTCATGACAAATCTTGAATTGAATAAAATAACATATAGAAGTTTTTGCATACTACCTTGATAAAAAGAATAGAAGGCCTGTAAAAGCACCTGTGAAAATTGTAAAATATTCCCATCTTAAATTTACTCCTGCTGCTGTACACATTCAAGAGCACTTTTCATTGTACTTTTTTTTTAAGCCCATCTACTTCTCTTCCTCCTTCTAACCAAATCTTAAAAAATAAAACCTTTTCAGAGAGTACTACTAGCTGCTGAGTTGGGTGCTGTCTCTTAGCTAGTCCTTTGCTATGGAAGTAAGATAATGTTGTGAAGTCTTACAGAGCATGTGAAGAATAGCTGAATTTATGGTTAATCTGATGGTAGCAAAACTGAATTAGAAATTCTACAGGAATTAAAAACGCTGTAATCTCAGATTATCTCATAACAATAGCTGGTTGTTTCTGTGTACTATAATAACAGAATTCAGGAGTGGTTCTCTAGAAGTTAAATTCAGAAAGAAAACTTGTTAGACATCTCTTTTTCCCATCACAGTGGTCTTTATGTATTGTTGCAGCAACTTGAAAAGTAGGATTTTCCTATTCATGGTCACATTCATTCTAGATTTATATTAAACCTGATCTAACATAGTAATTACCTTTTCTTTCACTTATGGCTCATAAATCTAGTATTCTGTAACAGCAGTCTGTTATGTCCTGTAAAATTGCTTGCCAAACTGGTGCTATTGAAAAGTTTCAATAACTTTACAAAATGCATTAATTGAAATGAACTTGATTAATTTTGTTCCCAGCTTCATTAATTTATCTGCACTGAGCTACACAGTGATTTATCTCTGTGCTCCTACTACATCCGTGTCATTTAGAATTTTAATGCCTCCTGCAGCTGTGAGTTACTTGTAGTTGATCATGTGAGGGCTTATTCTCCTTTCAGTTTGTTGATATATAGTATAAAGTGAACGTGTCCTACTGCTGCTTCGTGTGATGTGCCATTAGTCATATCTGTCTTTTCAAATTATTATCACCTAGAGGTGTCCTCTCTGATTCTTGTTCTGTTCTAGTTAGCTTTTTTCCTACAAAACATGCTTTCCTATTTAGCTAATAAAAAAAATTAATAAAAAAGGGCAGTATTCTACCAGTAGACTTTGTAACATTTTTTTTTTTAAGTCCAGAATCTTCTGAAAGAAATGAATGCTAAATATCCATAAGCGATTCCTTTTTTAGTTACTTTTTGCAGGATTAGTGTTTTGTCTTCCTGTTTTCTGTGGGTTGGTCTCATAACTTGTATTTTCATGTAATAGTAAACATTTATTCTGATTACTGTTCTAGTGGAATATTTCAATGTAATTTATGGTTTTTCATTGTAACTAGATAATAGTAGATTCTTGAAACAATATTGAGAAGATTTTGCATAGTTTGTCTCTTCAGGATGTATTTACCTTCTTTTTTAAGATCCTTGGTTGACATAGTAGTTCCAGACCTGTGCTGATTCTAGTGATTCTAGTGATTGCCCCAGTACGGGTACAGGACCTTACACTTGCCCTTGTTGACCTTCTTGGGGTTTGCTGGGCCCACATCTTAAGCCTGTCCATGTCTCTCTGGATGGGATCCACTCCTTCCAGCAAATCCACTGCATCACACAGCTTGGTGTCATCTGCCACGTTACTGAGTGTGCACTCCATCCCTCTGTCAACATCATTGAGGAAGATACTGAATGGTATTGGCCCCAGTGTGGACCTTTGTGGGACACCACTTGTTACTGGTTTCCACTTGGAGTTGAGCCATTGACTGTAACCCCTTGGATAGGGAGCTGACTGTGTGCCCGTATCCATCTAATAGCCCATCCCTCAAACTAATCTCTCCAGTATTAGTGGCAAGGATGTTGTGGGGGTCTGTATCAAAGGCCTTACAGAAGAATTGTAGTTGGAATCAAATTTTTTCAAGTAGAAAAAATGTAGATTAATATTGTTATCTTTTAACAAGGATTTGTTAATTTTGACTTGAGCGAAGACTCCTTACTGTGTTCCAGCACCACCTATCATTGAATTAAGTTTTTATTGACGGAAAGAAAAAAAGAGTAAGACTGAACAGCTGGAGCTCCTATTAATAAACAAGATAATCTTTCCCTTTTCTCAGTTTGGAAAAAGGAGCCTGTACCCTAAAGCTTTCCCTTTTTTTTTTGGTTAAGAGTTTTGGTATTCAAGTATGACTCAGATTAATAAAATGGATAAGAGGCATTGTGAATGACACAGATGAGCCCTGGTTCTGAGGTTCTGGACTTCTTGCCTATAAATTGAAGATCTATGTGATTTTTGTTAGTATGAAAATGCATCAAAATAGCTTAGAGAGTAAGCTGTTTCTTTTTGTGTGGTAGTCCACAGTGAACATTTCGGGTTAAAACTACTGATCCGCTCAAAAAGAAATGTGCTCTTAGCACAGTCCTTAAAACTCCCACGTTATACTCATGGCTCCATTAAGGAAGAGCGGAGTTCTGTTCTATGTGTGTTTCCAAGTGGATTTGGATGTAGAACATTAGAGTGGGACCCTAAGTTCAGCTGATGTGAAGGGGTTACTGTTAAAAAAAAAAAAATGCCTAAATTATCATTCAAATTCCTGTGCACACACAAAATTGCCTTGATAGTTACCACTAACTGATCATAGAAAAAAAAATGGGGTTAGACAGCATTCTGTTCCAAATTGCAAGAATGATTAATTAAAAGGGTGTTTTTGTGTCAGTTAAAGTTTTAGCAGAATTTTTAGGAGATCATTGTACTGATTTGTGCTCAGGTGTTCAAAAACAGTCTGTGAGTCTGAGCCATGTGGTGAGCAATGAAGTAAAGAGGGGTATTTTAGTCTGGATGAGCTGGGAGGAAGAGAGGTACTATATGATGAGATGTTCTTGTAGTTTTTGTGTTTGTATGGCTTTTTGTTTTTGATGTGCTGTCTCCTTTCCTTACCTGATAGCATCATTAAAGCTGAACTTACACTTGGTGAAATCTGTATTATCCAGTAAAATAGACTTGGGTGAGAGGTTCAGTGTTCTCTGTTGAAGTTATAGACCGAGGGAGCAGCTTTGCCTCTTCCCATGATGTCTTGCAGACTTTGTGACGGGAGGAATTTACCAGGAATGTCACCAACAAGACTACTGGGAACTCTGAACATCCTGCGAGTCCTGAAGCTTTTGGACATCAAGATTAGCAATGTACATATTGTAATGAGTGGCACATACAACTGACTTGTAAGTCAGTTTACGAAGGCTCAAGGAAGTATAATTAATCCTTTAGGTTTTCTTGCCAGCATGTCTTTCACTATTAATAAAATAGGAGCATAAGTCACTGTTACTTCATTAGCAGCATGCCCAGAACTGGAAGATGTATGTAAAACTTGTCTGGGGAGGTAATCATAGTGGAGCAGGCTGGGCTGTGCTGCCTCCCTGATGCAAATTGTTAGTTAGGTGTGCTCTCACATGTTTTAGTCACAATGGACAACTACTCTGGAGATGTAATGCGTGTTTGCAGTTAACTGAGAAAAACTTTTGTGGATTAGAGGTTAAGGGCTAGCGTTTTACAGGAATTTGATATAATAGAACCTAATGTATAGCTAAACTAAAATAATATTTCCAATGCAACCGCTGGAGTAAAGACTCATAATTAAATCAGTAATAGCTGCAATTTTTTTAAACATTCAGAGTAGGATTTAAAAGCTTTTCTCTTAGTTCTGCTTGAAAAGAAGAAAAAAAAAAAGAAAAAAAAAAAACTGTTTCAATAGCATTAATGTAAAAATAAAAACAGTTGATGATGCAGAGAAATTGAATGTTTTGGGAGAACTAGGGAGAACAACATCTGCTTCTGCCACAGTTGTTCTCTGTTACTTATCATCATTTCCATCACTGGCTTCACTTGTTGCAGGTCTTAGCAGTTTCAAGAATCTTCCTTTAGCCTTAGTTTTCCTAATCATTTGCTTTCTTGTACCTTCTAACACCAACCTCATCTGCTTCTGCTTCTCTGACTTTTTATGTGAAATAGCAGACAAGATGTACTTTCCTACTCTTTTCTAGCAAAGGCTCTGAAAAGGACCTTACCCTGTATTTACAAAGGTGCATTGGACTTTATTTCCTGTTCCTGCAGCATTCAGAATAACTCTTTGTTCCATTGAGAAGATTAAGGGCCGTGTTTGATTAAAAAAAAATTAATGAAGTGCCTAACAGAGCTATTATTCATTTTGAAAACCAGTTGCTGTGGTTGCCATAGTAATAACAAGCCCTCTGTTAAAGCTATTTTCTATATGTACTGCCTGTATTATAACATGCTGTTGGGGGAGCTGGAGTTCTTTGCATCTATGCTTTTGAAAGAATCTTCCAGCTTTGTATAGTTAAAATAGCCAAGGAATTTATGTTATAGCAACATAGAACATGTAAATCTAGTTTATCATATCTATCATGGAGTTGCTCATGCAGGCCATCACTTCATGTAGCCATTTATAGTAACTTCAATGAAATAACAGCTGTATCAAAAATGAATAATACATACATAGAAATTTTGAACTCCTTTAATATTTCTTATTTTTTATTCATTTGTAATGGATAGAATGATGAGCTTGTAGTTCCAAGAAAAATACTTGTAGACTTGGTTGTTTGCCCTCATGTGTTTTAGGTGTAGTGGGTAATAACTCCAGTAATTGCTTGTACAGTTGAAGGCTGGTAAACTAATGTCACGTTTTCTTTGTAAAATGCCCCATGAAATATTTATGGAATATGAGATGTCTTTAAATCTAAATTTAGTAAAAGGATACTGTCCTAAGATTTCTGTTAGAACAATTGCTTTAAACTTTTTCTTCCTCAGAGAGAGGAAATGTATATATAAATGTATTGTAGTAAACCAGATAAAACAATTTTGTTCTGAAATCAAATTAATCATATTAATTTGAAGCATTTTCATACCACATTATCCTGTCATGATAAGATATCCTAACCCAACAACATTTCTGTGAAAGTAACTGCTGTTTCCTGAGCAGAAGAGATGGTTGACTAGTGCAAGCAAATTGAGATACTTTTCGTCTAAAATCTATGGGGATTTATAAATGTTCTTGTACTCATTGGTCACAGAATTATATCAAATAATGAGGCAGCTGAAAGACAGAGTAACAGTTGGGGTTTAAACTGTTTCTTCAGAAAGTATCCTTTCAGTTTCGGACAGAGTTCATAGACAGGGTTTTACAAAACTGTTTTTGGATCTGTCTAGTTTCAGCTTGTTCTTTGCTCACACTTTTAACAAGTGATCATGTCTGTGATTAGAATTTATACAAATGGTCATTTTCAAAATAATAGTTCTGGAACTTTAAGAAAATATTAATTGTATTGAAACAAGAATATTTTTGCAGTACTATCTTGATTGAAAATATGTGTCTGATTCATAGGTGCTACTAAAACTCTTTTGTAGAAAGCCTGTGCTTGGGAACATGCTCAACAGCACACAACTAGGATGTCTAATTCCTTGGGAAATCTACAAGGGGAAGGAGATACTCTAATGACAATTCATTGAAGTTATGCTTTGACTAGAGAATGTAACATTTCAGCCAATGACAAATAGTTTAATAATTAATTATTTAATACAGATCAAGTTTCAAATATAAATACAAGCACATTTCCTTGCTGTTTTCAGCATCTTGGTTGAGGATGGATTTTTTCTGGCACCTCAGTTTAAATCTTGCTAGCTATGAGGTAGACATATTTAGTCAAGTATGTTTTTACAAGACAGCAGTTTCTGAGTTTGAAATTTTGTCACCTGTGAAGCTGCATTCTAGGCAATAGAAGTTAATAAACTTACTGTGTGGTTGGAGTCTATTTGTACCCTACACAGCCGAAATGTGGTAGCTTTGGATTTGTTTTGCAGTTTCCCCTAATTTCATTCTTTCCTGTTTGCCTTTATTGAAAATGAAATTTAACAGTATAATAGCCACGGTCTAAATTTGGGGGGACCTTCATTGAAGGTAACTGCTTTTTATCATCTTAATATTGTTTGGCTTGTGATTTTAGGTGTCAGTGGACCACCTTTCCTATGAAGACAGGCTAAGAGAGTTGGGATTGTTCAGCCTGGAAAAGAGAAGGCTCTGGGGAGACATTGTTGTGGCTTTTAAATACTTAAAGGGAGCTTATAAGAAAGATGGGGACAGATCTTTTGTCAGAGTCTGTTTTGATATGACAAGGGGTAATAGTTTTAATCTGAAAGAGAGTAGCTTCAGACTAGATATAAGGAAGAATTTTTTTACAGTGAAGATGGTGAAAGCTTGCCCAGAGAAGTTGTGAATGTCCCATCCCTGGAAACATTCTGGGTCAGGGTCTCGGACCAACCTGATATAGTTGAAGATGTCCCTGCCAATTGCAGGGGTGTTAAGCTAGATGGCCTTTAAAGGTCCCTTCCAACCCAAACTATTCTATGAACTCAGTATTTTAATTCTGATATATAAATGTTTGAATGATTTCATTCCAGCTCTTTTTTTTTTTTTTATTTAAGACCCTAGCGTCTCAAGGTAACCTGAGAACTGGAATGCAAGTATTTCAATTATGTGCTGTTATTTGATTTTTAGGAACTTACCTGTTGAGTCATTTGTAAGAACAAAACCCATCTTCAGGACAGTAATAGAGATGCTGTAGAATTTAGTTATGTATGTCTAATAATATGCACATGTAATTACTGCATTTTAACAGCAGTATTAGAATTTAGCTTCACTGACAGTCTTTTATGTATTTCTAAAATGGTACTCTTGTGTATATGCTTCAATTTTTTTTATCACTCTTATCACCAGAAGAATTTTTTATTTTATGCTGTAGTAGTGTTAGATTAAGTCTTCTAGGAGTGACTTTTGTCCGGCTGTTGTAATTGTTGTTGGAAAGGGCAGGGTTCTTTGTTTTCTTTACTCTTGGTGTTGCACCATCAGAGGAAAGCATAATGTGAATTGATGCTTTAGCAATAGCGACATGGGAGGGTCAGACTATGTGCTTTTGGGGTTTGCTACTACACCTGATAAGAATTCTTGCATAGCCCCTTTGAGTTTTACTGTGTGCTCTTTGTCACTGGCAAAATACTAGTTGAGTTCATGTCGCAGGTTCGGTTTGTAACCGGGCGGAAACACCAATTTAGTGTAGTGGTTTGGTCCAAAATACTCATTACTGTTTATCTGCTGTGAGATAAGAATTAGGAGAAATGCAAAGCAGGCACCAAACTTGAAAGAATATAAAGCAGTTTATTAACAGGCCTAAAAGAGGAAAAAAAAATTATACCACCTTCAGAACTCTCCTCCTCCCCCCACCTTCCTCCCTTCTCCCCCTGACAATGTAAAAAGACAACCCTTAAGATATTCAGTCTGTTTACCACTTCCATAATGACCTTGTTCAGTCCATTTAGAAAGAGAAGTCTCTTCTTGCTCATGCTATGAAAACATTATCACAACGAGACAGCCGCCCACTTCCAAATATTGTTCAGTCCATTTAGGAAGAGGAGTCTCTCTGCCTGCGTGTGAGTCCCTTCCCCCGACTTGCAGCTTTTCCTGCAACTGCTTTCGAGGGTCCACTCTTGAAGTTTTTTGGGGTACAATTTTAAGGTTGAGCCGTTCAGAAACAAAAACAGAGGCCCTTCTCCTTCCCTGGGAGCAAAGGGTCTTCATCATCTTCATCTTTAGGACTATCTCTGGGAGCATCTCTAGGGACTGAGGTTTTCTCCTTTCCCGTTTGGAGCAAAAGTCCTCATCTGGTTCATCTCTCCCTGTCCAAACTTCTCATGAGATTACAGCTGCTTCAGCATCTGCCTATCTCAGCACAGATGCTTTTGCTTATGAATTGAACACTCCACCCCCCATATCTTCATGAAATTACAACAGGATACTCTGATATATCATAGCTTCACAACAGAATTTCAGCTTTAAGCATCTCCTCTCTCTCTTCCCTCAAGTTTTCAGCTCTTCACAGCAATAAAAAGGGTTAATCTCACCTCGGCCTTGCAGCTTTGCAGCTGGAATGTTGAATTTTTCTTATCGAAGTGGAGAGGGGGGAGAGCCGAGCCGCTCCGGCTGCCCACGGCAAGGCAGTGGGGGGGGTTCCATGGCTGGAACAGGTCCATCGGCTCCAGGATGGCTGTGGCCCAGCCCAGCCTGGCCCAAGCAGGGCCTGGCCGGGCCCGCTGGCCCCCACTCGGGGCCCGCAGCCACCTGTCCCAACACCGGAAACGAGAGAGAGCTTGGAGGGGGAGTTTGCCTATTCTTAAATGTGGATCACAGAGGTGGTCACAACTTTAAGTGGCTTAGGGAATTGTCCATATTCAAACTGGCCAGCTGATAGGTTCTATCAGTTCCCAGAGGAAACTGTAAGCACCCCTTAGCAAGGACATCCCTTCCGGGACTATGCTTGCTAACCTATGACAACTCCCAAATCCTAAATTATAGATAAATAGAGGATCGGTTTCAGATAAGTGTTATATTGTTAAAAAAAGATGATTTGTCCTTGGTTTTTACTTCCATGTCCAGTGCTGAGATTTCCTTCCAGAAGGAGTGGTCCTTTGGAACCCAGTCCCGTAGGATATGTGTGTTATTTTTCAGAATTAGACGATAACCCAAGCTATCCCTAATTAAAGGAAATGTATGTTCATTGCAGAATAGCATCAGGAGGGGAGGGAAAATAAGCTCTGTTCCACTTTGTTTGTGTATTTCCTATCTTTGGCCTTAAATGAGTTACTTAAAAGTAAGTGGAATTTTTGTACTGGGTGATTTGGGATGATTGTCACTCATTTAATCACATGCTTCACATTTCTGATTGTGACAGTAAATTTGCATATTTTCCTGTTTTGTACTTTTTTTCCTTTACGTGGACTGTTTATAGAGGTTGGTACCTGTGTTTGGGCATGGATTCCTTTTGAGTTAAGGGTTGAGAAAAAAAAAGAAAGGTGAAAGATCAGAGTTCGGTGGGTATAGAGTTGAGAATGGACAATTGATGTTACTAGGAAATAATAAAAATAGTTGCTGAGTTGCAATTTATTTTCTATTTTCTGCATATATGAATTACATTGTTTGTGAACAGTATGGTTGTGTGTAAAGGTAGCCAAAACTTGAAACTTGAGCAAAATGATTGTGTAAGGAAGTAATAAATTAATGCACAAGATGCGGATTCCATTTGGTCTGGACACAAATAGATTAGATCCAGTAAAACATATTTGTTCATAAATACTGCACAAGGAGGAGTAGAGGAGGAAGATGCACAGCTGGAGATTTTGCTTTTGAAAGCTTTGGGCTTTCATTGGTATTAAACCAACTGGAGCTAACTATCATGGTGGAAGGGAAATACATATATAATTTGTAGATTGTTTAGTTAAGGCAGATATTACCTCTTTTTTAAAATTGTTTTTGTTCATAAAGTATACAAAATACCATTTTTATACTCTTGTTCATATTACATGTTTACTTTGCCTTTACATTTTCTGACCAATTCCTGCCTTTTTGGCTTTTAGAAGAATATAACCAGTGGTACTGTTACTTATGATGTAGTGCTTGGTATCATGGGGATTTACTTGGCATCAAATCATGTGGAATTGAAGCTTGTTGCAGAAGTGGTAGAGGCTGCAAGCCAATACTGAAGCTGCTTGGAGGCTGAGCAAACTCCCTGGGGTGTGGAGAACTATGGTAGGTGATGTGAGAAATTGCTGTATGTAACAAACCACAGTGTGAGAAGCTGACACAAGTTGTAGATAGCACCCTATGGTGTTCCTGGATTTCACAAGTAGTAAAGAGGGAATTGTGTGAGAAATGCCCGAACAGTGCTATTGCATGGAGAGGAGCACTGTGGACACTTAGGGAAGTGCGGTGTTACAAGATCAATGGTGCCTGATAATCATTTCAGAAATACCAAATTTGGGTATAGTAGTAGCAAAGCTGGAACCATGAAGGGAAGAAATAATTTGAGTGGTTTGTTAAATGGGTGCCTGATAATCATTTCAGAAATACCAAATTTGGGTATAGCAGTAGCAAAGCTGGAACCATGAAGGGAAGAAATAATGTGAGTGGTTTGTTAAATGGGGGCAGAGAAAAGGAAGTAGAAGTGTGCTGGAAAAAGAAGGTCAAAAAATGGGAAACAAGTTGTGTGACCAGGTGCTGTCTGGGGTCCCTGTTGGGCAGCTTGTGCATGATCATCACAGCTGGAGTCTGATAATAAATTAAATTTGTTTCAGTTGCTTATTGCATTTTTTCCCATTCAATCCTTGTGTTTGCAGTGACAGCATACTCATGATGGAATTGTATTTGTTGTGCCAGCCTGTAACTTTTTGAATTTATCTCTTAATCTGTGTTTATAGTCTGTACAAGTTCTGCTTTCATTGTTTCTTTGAGGCTTTGGTTCACACTGAACTCTAGTAATGTCATATTTTTCTAATGTTACTGATCCTTTGGTCATTTTTTATTCTTCCAATGCCTCTCAGCTCCTTGAGATGAAGGATAAGGGAGAAATTTATTATGATACTATGACATTTCTTGGGGTTATGTGTATAAGCATGCTTTTGTGCTTTCTCCATCCAGGCATACTTAGTATGCAGAAGTACTGTGAACTTTTTAATGTTTTTTGAAAGCATATGCTGCTGCTCCTTATTTTGTGTAGACTTTAATAATATTGCAACTGCTTTACCTGCTTTGATACACTGTATTCCTTTCATATGTATCTCAAAAATACTTGGAAGAATAATACATTTATGTAGTAAGTGCCAAGTGAGACAATATAAGGCATGTATACCAAAAAGTAATGCTGAGAAATACTCCAGAAAGTTACCTTATCACACTCAGTACCTATTACCACAGGTGTCCCTATGGATAGCAGTTATCCAGTATTTTATTAATTCATTAGTATTGCCCTGTATTTCTAATTTCACTGGATTTTCTAAGAAGATGTGATCATTGTTGTAAACACCTTTGTGCCAATTTGAATATACCTCTGTATATAAATCGGTAGTAGTTTCCATGCTTCTCATGAAACACTTGTGTTTTAATAGATGAGTTGCGAAAATTGAGTTGGTCTGGCATTCCCAAACGTGTTCGTCCTATTGCGTGGAAGCTTCTTTCAGTAAGTTGTATTTTTTTTTATTCTTCCTCTGCATTTAGTAGTAATAGCTTTTGCAAGCATTGCAAATGATTTTGCATGAATTGTAATCAATCAGTGATGGTTGAAAACATGTCCTGTGCTGAATCGTAATGGAAGTTATGTTCTTTTACTCAATTTCAAGATTAACCTATCAAATTGATAGGAGGGGGATGAGAAGTAGTAGTAAATCATGTCAGCTGTGTATCTTTATTTTTCAGCCTGGCTTTCTATGAAAGAAAGGCTTGTGATAACAGTGGCCTCTTTCAACCAGTTTCGATGGAATGGTGGAGAGTTCAAAGACAAGTATATTCTTAATAGTTTTCTTGAAAATAGACACACAGTAG
This sequence comes from Corvus hawaiiensis, assembly GCF_020740725.1. Lineage (NCBI taxonomy): Eukaryota > Metazoa > Chordata > Aves > Passeriformes > Corvidae > Corvus > Corvus hawaiiensis. The sequence goes on along the minus strand of NC_063216.1, from coordinate 64,245,761 downwards.
GGGAAGCAAATACTGTTGACATCCTACAAAAGGCTTCATTCTGACTTCACATTAAAATAACTACAAGAAAGGATTAGCACTGTAGTGAGGAAAAGCTGTGATAGGATCTATAGGGGTTTTTGGCTGATTTTTCCATAGTGCTTTAAGATGAGCAACTCTGAACCACTGTTGTGTCAATGGCTCTCCTGACGTCAGACCTGTGAGTTAGTCAGAGAGACAACCTCATTAAAAACCTAATCACGTTTTTGTAATGTGAGTTTTTGGCTGGCTGAGCGCTCTGAACTTTTCCCAGTGGCCAGAGGATTTTGCAGTGGCTGTAGCTTTAAGAGTAGATTGACTGAAGTACTGTGGAGCAGCACACAGAGGTGTTTGAGTTGGGGATCAGAGAGAAGCTTGTGGGATCTGTGACAGAACAGGTTTTTTGTCATCTTGGTGTTTGCACTATGTTTAAAAAGGTTCTTCTGCAAAAATACAGTGTATTCTTCATAGAAATATTTTTCATGTCAATCTTTTCAGCTATAGTGCTTGTGATGACAAACAGTTATGCATTTTAGCTGTTGTTTGTCTGCCTGTGGTTGGGAAAAGGTTTATGAGGATGTTTGTATTAAAAAGAAGCAGAACTCTTGTGATGTCTACTCTCCAGAGGCTATGAAAGACACTTTCTCAGCAAATCTTCATGCATTTAAGAACTGTTTAAAATTTGAATTATACACACACCAGTTTAACACTATTGAATTTTTCAGAGAGTAGACTTAAATAGCTTTGCTTTTTATAGAATAATTCCATAGGGAATGCAAAGTATTTACTTCAGATTGACACTGATTTCCAGTGACTGAAAGAATCTGTCTTGCTGATGAGTTCTACTAAATTTGCAGCTTAGTTCCTTCTAATGCTAAATGCAGATGCAGCTTAATGGTGGATATTCAAATATCCTGCTGTAATTGAAATTAAACATGGAGCTTACAATTTATTTTAGTTCTGTTTCCAAAGTTATCTGTGATTTTGGTAGTAAAAAAAGCATTTTTTTCTGTTGAAGTTTAGGATGTCTGATTTAAAATACTCAAAGTAAGAAAAAATAAGGCTAACTCAAATGTGACTTTGAAACACAGTAAGCTAAAGCATAAGCATTTCTTGAGTTCTGAATCAGAAGACTGACACTGGGGTTTAGAGAGTTGGAATTATGCAAATTATAAAAATATAAAGGGAGCTGACTCCTCTTGCTTTCTAGTGAGAGCATGGGCTTTCCAAGAGCTTTAACTTAATTCCATAAATTGATTTTAGTTTAATATTCCTGGTCTAGAAAAATGCCTAAGTGTAGCATTCTCCTGTTGCTTTAACCAACTCCAGGATCTATTTCAGTTCAATTCTTAACTTCATCTTGCCATAACCTCTGCAAAAAACCTGCTTTCAGATTACTTTTTTTATACTTTAGCAATTAAGTGGATTTTTTTTTTTTTTTTTATTAAGAGATGTATGAAACTATGGCTTTTTTCTTGTTTGTTTGTTTTTTTCTACCTCCAAATGGCAATATTTTGAAATCCTGCCATGATTTCTTATCTCCTATGTAGTCCTCATTTACTACATTTTGGAAACCCAGAGATGAGTCATTTAGTTATCATTACTTCTCTATACTATACGGCAGCATTTTCTTTCAGTTTTTCAGTTTTTTCACTTCAGAAAAGTACTTTCAGTTTTTGTGGTCAGAAGCTCCACCATGCTTTTTTCTGATGGTAACCTAATAGTGACTTACTGTTAATATATGTCCCGTGTAAGGGAGAATAATGGTAATCCCTGGAAGTGTTTAAAGCCAGGGTGGATGGAGCTTTGAGCAACCTGGTCTAGTGAAAGAGGGGTTGGAACTAGGTGGTCTTTAAGGACCCTTCCAACACAAACCACCAGGAGCTCCTGGGGATACAAGTGTTCCTAACAATCAAGTGATATTTTGATTAAAGATGAGTTGCAATACTGAAAAAACAACCAGAAAACTATGGTATAGTTTTATATTATAACTATAATGTATAGTTATAGTTTTAGTATATGTTTGTTTCAAAAGGATTCAAAAGTCTTACTTAAAAAGCCCAAACTTAATTTTTTTCAGGGAATGGAGTACACTTGGTAGTATCTGAGGCAAATGATGATTGTCTTGTTTGTAAAACCAGCATGTAAATTGGAATTTTAAAAATAAGATTTAGGAAAATGATCAGTTGAGATATTTATTACATAGTCAGCAGGTTAATAATATTATCAAATGTTTGATGAAGACAGTTTTTCAAAGGGAAAGCATTTGAAAATAATATAATACTCTGTTGATATTATGCATGTCTACTGATAATAGTATATAAAAAAAATTACATTATTTATTTTTAAAATGTAGCAAAAATGTTAAGAACGCTGTACCTAAACAGCAAGAAGAACTATGCAGGCTCTCCTCTTTTGAATAACAAAATTAAAGATATGTTTGCAAAAGCCTTTGGAGGAAATTAATGAATAAATGGATTAAACTCTCCCCCGGTTTATTTGCTGCTGATACGTTGCAAGCCTTCCCAACTTTTAAAAGTAAAACCTAATTTGTAAAGTGAACAGGAAACACGACGTGTCGAATTGAAAGATTAGTTCAGTCTTCGAAGCTGAATAATGGCAAAAAGACTTGCTGAGAATGTATTGGTGTCCTTCAAACAATCACATTTGATGTCATAAATGAATTAGTTTCTAATGCAACCAACCAAGATATCCTACAGGGAAAAAACCACAACTGTTGAGAATAAATGGGCTGCAGAATTCAATATTTAATACAAAACACTGGGAGAGGATATTAAATGTCAGACAAAGTCTTTAGGCAAAAGTGAAGCTGGTGGGATTTAAAGCGCCTGGAATCAGACACAAGTCAGTATATCTTAAAGGAATTCATTTTGCCAAAGCAAGTACCTCTTAAGGTATCTGGAATGTAATATGGCTTGTACTTATTCTGTTGTCATTATAAACTAAGTAATTAAAGTATACAGGAATAGCATTTTCAATGATTTTGATATAGAATCATAGAGTTGTGTAGGTTGGAAAGGACCTTTAAGGTCATGTAGTCCAATCATAAACCCAGCACTGCCAAGTCCACCATTAAACCATGTCCCTAAGGGCCACATCTATATGTCTTTTAAATACCTCCAGGGATGGTGACTCAGCCACTTCCTTGGGCAGCCTCTTCCAATACTTGATAATTCTTTCCATGAAGAAGTTTTTCCTAGTATTGAATCTAAGCCTCCCTTGCTAATGTATGTAATTCCTACTTGAAGGCAACTGAGTTAATACACATTGTTTAGAAATTTAATAAAATTGCTCCAGTACTGGCCACATAGAAATTAAGGAACTCACATGGTATTAAATTTACCTGAACTTATTTATTTAAGTTTTTCTCCTTGAAAGTCAACATCATCTTAGTATTTCTGATGAGAAATTGCATTTTGTAACAACAACAAAAAAAAGCAGCTGTTTTTATAAGGTGTTTGAATTTTTGTACAATTTGGAATGATTAGAAAGATAATTTAGTAAAGGATTATTTAGACTTGTGTAGGAGTACATGGCACTACATCAGTTTATTAGATCTCCTGTCACATGTAATCAAATGCCAGCAGTGCTTTTTGTAAGGCAGAGAGTAATATCCTTCTCATTTCGCTGTTTTTTCAGGGCTATCTTCCTGCAAATGTGGACCGAAGAGAAAGCACTTTACAAAGAAAACGCAAAGAGTATTTTGCATTTGTTGAACAATACTATGATTCCAGAAATGATGAAAACCACCAAGATACCTACAGACAGGTAGAACATCTATTGAACTGACTTTTATCTACAGAACATTTGCTAAAGGACTTAAAGATTATTTTTGAGCTTTGCTACTGTTTTCTCTGTGTCTTTAGTCTTACCCAATAGACAACTCTCTAATAATTTTCCTAAATTTTAGAAGCAAAAATATGAAGTAGTTTTGTTCTGAAATTTGAAATAGTGGATTTTGAATAGTCAGCTTTAGTGTTGCCATGGCTTTCTGTTTAAGAATAGTTGTATTTTCAAATCTTTCATCTCCTGCTCAGATCCTCTTTCAAATGAGTGAAGATGGACAGGGAAGGTACAACAGTGACTGTTTCTTACTGGCTCCATGCTTCTGCTTGAGAAGTTGAAACTGTATATGATGTGCAATAAACAGGGGTGTCAAAACTTTCATGCCCACCCAGATAAGCAGATTTTCTTGAAGTTTTGTATTGAAATGAGTAGTTTGTAACACTAAGTATAGACTAAGCAATGATACTTTAGCCTTCCTTGGGACAGAAAAAGCTAAGATCTTCCTTTCAGCTTCAAGACTAATCTTTAGTAGCAAGAAGTATATAGCATTAATAACATAAGGTACTCGTGAATGGAACCCAAAATCATCACTTGAACACTCTGTTGCATAAAACTCCTTTGTGAAGTTTGGAATAAAAGTTTAAGAAATACTGGTATTTTGTGCTCTCTTCTTGATTGTCAAATACATTAAAATAGGTGCTAAAAATCTGTTTTTATCTTTGGACAATTGGACTTGATGATCTTGCAGATCTTTTCCAACCTAAATGGTTATATGACAGTGGCAGTTGAGTATGACTTTATAGAAGCAGTAGTATGTATTTACTCATAATTATGCTGAGGTAATGAGTATTGCCAATATGATTATAATTTGCAAATAATTAAAATGTGAAATAAAGATCCTAGAATGTAAATACAAATATATATGTTTTTAAATTTTGCTTCATTGAAAGATTAACTTAAAGAATTGGCTGTATGTTTTGAAGTACAGTAAAAATCCATGTTATCCCAAAAGTAATGATACAATGGGATTACAACTAATAGTGTATACAAATAGAATTATTTAAAGTATTATGTTGTTTAGAAAGTGTGCTGTTGGTTCCTTTTACAGTATTCTTCTTTGTCTAATTAGATCCACATAGATATCCCACGCATGAGTCCTGAAGTTTTAAGACTTCAGCCCAAAGTAACAGAGGTAAGAATGATATATTTTCTTTTTGAGAAAACATTTTATTAATGAATCTGATATCACAGTTTAATTAATAATTCATTTGATTGCACTTGCTATTTTGACTTCAGAACTAGCTTAAAGAAGTAAAAAAAATGAGGATATATAAGTAGAGGCTAAGAATAGCAGTGTAAGTATGAGTAATAAAAGCAAAGGCACCTCATTAATTTCCTGTATTGAATCTGTCAGTTTTTATTGTGGTCTTGTGCCATTGAGGAGTTCTTTTTCCCTTTTTTACCTTTTTATATATTTTGTTAATTCTGTGTTTTTTAAGTAAGCCAGAGCATAGTCCTGTGGTTCCATGTATTTGTCAAAATCACTTAAGGTCTAGAAGTTCTTAGAGTGTTCCACATGGGAAATTCTCTATTTTGAATTTGTAGCACAACTGGTTTGAGTGCCTTATCTGATTTTGCTTCCTTGTAAGTTTTGTATGTTGAGTACACTATTTAAATGGTTTTACTACTGTTGTAATGATATAATTAATGTAAATATATAATAATGTGATTAAATATGTGATTAATGATAAATATATTAATCAAATTGGCCTATATTGTTGGGCAATCAAATCTCATGGGGTCTTTTCATTTTAAAGTATATAGGTCATAAATAGCATAGATGGTGTGGGTTATCCTCTTTTACTTATTTTGTTTAATTCAATTTATTCTCCTTTCTAATGGTTCTAGTTAGACCTTCAAATGTACTTCCTTGTGCTTCCGTTCATAGCATTATAGATCCAATTAGAACATCATCTGATAGTTCATTATGAAAACTTAAATGCAGAACTAGCTTTCACTTGGCTTTCCATTGTTGCTATTATTTGTTTAATGGCAGTGCTCTTGAACATGTTGGAGAAATTGGTTTGAAGAAATAGCCTAGTACAGCATTTAAAAAAAAAATACTATAAATATAGGGCTTTCCACCTGCTTTCTATGTAGTGGGGTTTTACCTGGGCTGTTGTAGGGATGAATCGAGGAGTAGTGTAAGTAAAATCAGGGGGTGGGCTTGCATCTGTCTTTTACTCTCTCTCTGATTTTAACCAAACCCAGCTTGCTTGATGCCAATGTACAAAAGATGCCGAAAGGGTCATAGCACCCAATTTCTCCCTGGTTTCTTTCTCTTGCTTTCTGGGTTTCTGGAGACCTCCCATAGCACCAGTGAATCCCTCAGCCCCACAGGGATCCTTCCCTACTCCCAAGGGCTCATGCAGATAGAGTGTTTTGTTCCCAGAGCTGATTCGTGTCTAGAGAGAGAGAAGATGGTGCTGGTCTCTGGTGAGCAAGTCACTCTCCCCTTTTAAGGTGAGATGGCAAGGTCTATAAAGAGGAGAAGGGAATCAGGGTAAGGGTAAAAGGTTTCAAAGGATGACACTGTGTGCGAAGCCATTGTGGTGGATATTATGGTGAGTTTTGTACAAACTTTTGATGCCACAAAGATTTAGAATAATGATACCACTTCTGGGAAGAATCTCACGTAGAATGAGGTGAAGAAACTAGTTGACAGAACTGGACAAAAGCACTAGTTAAAGCTTCAGAAAGACAGCACATGTATAAACCTCACAGTCTTCTGACTTAAATCTTGGAATAGCAGCATTTGGAAATTTTTGCTGTTTGTGGTGGTATCAGAGTCTATGTTGCCAAAGAACTTTTAATTAGCGTTAATAAGGCTGTTTTAATTTCTTATCTGAATTCGGAGTTTGGTTTCTATAATAAAATGTTGCAGTTTGGAAAAAGATGTTTTGAATCTGATGTGTGGAAATAACTAGTTATTATATGTTCCTTTTAAAATCAGTTTAAAGTGTTTATTTTTTATGGGAGTTATATAGATCCTGAGTGAGGGGAAAATAATGTTGGAGCGAGGACCTGACTAAAAATGTCTTAATAGTGGCCTTGAAAGAGAAGAACAGAGGAGTTGGAGGTGGTCTTTCGTATAGTGCAGTCAAGTTATTTTAAAGACCAGTGATTGTAAATTTAGTTTTAATAAATTTGATTAGCTAACATGGACTGGTCTAATTTATTACCTTTTCTTGCTTTAACTGAATTTTGTTGAAATGGAAAGCATGTGGCTGTGTATTTCCCATCTATGTTTGCATATTATACATAATAATTTCAAGAAAACTGCACAATTTAAAATAGTTTATAATTTTGTCCTCCCCTCTTTTTTTTTTTTTCTTTCCCTCCCCTACTTAGAAAACAAAAAGCAAATTTTCAAAAGCTTTTGGATTAAGGCTTTGGGGGTTTCAGACTTCCTCTGAGGTGACAAAACCCGCAAGTAATTCAATACCTTCATTTAAGCTGATGGATTTTTCTCTTTATTTATATGAATATAATTCTTGCTGTAATTATGAATGAGAGTTAAATTCAAAAGAGAATAATAGATTGGTAATGACATCTCATGAGATGTAGCGGTTCTTAGTAGAAAAATAATTCCACTTTTTGTTGCTGGTTTGGAAATCAAGAAGGGATCCTTTTGGGAAAGTGACCTTTTTAATGAGTCCTATTTGAACACAGTCATGAGTGCTGTATAGAAACTTAAATCAGTCTGCTGTTCAGGTTTTCAGTGCTCATTTTTTTCAATTCAGAACAGTAAATGAAACTTTATGAAAATGGGTAGGAAATTGAAAATGCTATTTCAGTGTGTATTTGAATTTCTGATTAGAGGCATTTGGGGATATTAAAGCTGATGTGCCATCACTAAGTGGTGCTTCCTGCTAAAAAATATAACACCCCCTCTTCCATCTCAACAAATCCAAACACCATCCCCCTCTTAGTTTTCATACCTGGATTTTAAAAATTTTTTTAAATCCATAGGCTTCTCAATTTGCAATGCAAACTTTGTATCCTGTCAGGTTCTGAGGAAACAAAAGGTTGGTGGTACAAATTTATGGATTATTTGACTTCACACATGCCTTCATGAAAAAACACTATAGTTTTTGCAGGGGGTGTTTTGATTGTTCTTACTGAATTGCCATGGTTTTTTGTTTGGTTGGTTGTTGACTTTGCACATTTTGCGACCCCCATCACACTATGAGTTTTAGCCTAGTGCGTAACCCTGTTCTACATTCTGCAGTTGCTACTTAAATAGGTTTCTCTAGTCAGCTCTATCTGATATTTGTTTTCTGAGAAAGCTATTTGTATTTGCAGTATGTTAAACATGTCCTTTTTCAGAAGTGAAACACAGAACAGTAACTCTGATAATGCTGAGAAACTACTGTTGCTGAAAGTAGAAGTGGCAATGGACAGAAGCAGGCAGAGTGGCTGTGAGCTAAGTAACCTTGCTAGATTGGCAGTTTTCCAATAATACTAAAAATATTACATAAACAACTGTAATTTCTTCAGGGTATAGTTATGTAAAATGTAAAAGCATGTTGTAAATGGCTGAATGTAAAATCTTTATACAGTTATTGATAGACAGTGAAACACCGCTGGCTATTGCTTAAAGGGCAGAGGTTGGGATTTTTTCAGTTTAATATGCAGTGCATATTAAAAAGCATGAGGTGACAGGACTAGCACCAAGAATTTGTAGCTAAAGGAATAAGCATCATGGCTAATGGAAGAAAGAGGCTTCTATGGAGAATTTACTAATGAATACTTTTCTTTTTGCCTAATCTCTGAAATCACACTTAACAAAAACTGGATCTCAGTTGTAGTTGTAATGGATCAGATGTGACCTCCCTTAAGGTTTGTTTTTCAGTGGCCACCAACATTTTTTTGTACTTGCTGTTGTTGAGTGTTTCCCCTGTTCTGTAAATTTTCAGCCAGGGAAACATAAGACCTGGAGATCAGTTGACTCTCAAAAGAAAGCCTGTAGAAGGATAGATGTTGGTATTTGGGACTTGTTTTCAAAGCAAAAGGTGCAAATACGTTTCAGCTTCGGGTAACTTATGTGGAAGCCTGTGATGAGACTTTCAAGCACCAGGATGTGAGTCCTTTATGCTGATACCTTTCCTTACTTAAAAATGACTGCAAGAGAGCTTTTAAACTAAATAATAAGATTTTATTTAAAATTGAATTATAACAGTCAACTTCTTAATCTAAGAAAAACTTAAAGTGAGATTGAATATAAATAATCCTAACTTCACAAATAACTTCCTCCACCTATTGCATGCTTTCAGGGCAGGTCTTTTACCAGCTTTCTTGAAGCCTGAGCATTCATTGACTTCTGGAGTTGCAGCAAACCACAGAATCCTTTGGATCCTTCCAAAATGTCTCCTTTTTTGTTAGTATTGAGTGATCTGAAGAACAATGTAGTTTGTGCTCTCATGAATGAGCAAACATTTTTTTGTTTTGGAAGATTATATATCCCTGATGCAATGCCTGTAGTTAGGACAAAGCATGTATGAGCTTTCACTCTGCTGCTTATTTGCAGCCTTTCAAGGGTACGTAATATCTTCAGAAACAAATAATTGAGAGGAAATACAGCCTGTCACAGACCTAAATGGAGTCAGAGAAAAGTTCTGTGATTTCCCTGCTCTCTACTCTTCTCATGCTGAGATGTGGCCTCATGAGCTTTTGCAGATCTTAAGCAAGCTTCAGTTTACAGAGTTGAGAGGGTGTGGCTCTGTGATATGGCAGGCAGTTGCCTTATTTCTGCGTTTCCTGATTGTTTTAGATTTTTTATTAACCAGCATTACAGACTTCTGGAGTATAAAACTCCACAGGGCAGTATTAGGCAGGCTTAACTGTTGTGGAATCTCTTTTTATGGGTATGTTATTAAAAAATCTAAACTATATCAAGTCCTTCTTTCTGTTACTTAAGAATAAAAAGAATACTGCATTAGTAGAATACTTCTTTCAAAGAGATGAAAAATGATGGGAAGATAATTTAATATTTCTTTCCCTTGAGAAAAGAGAATTTTTATATTATTGGAAAAGCTCCAGTGAATACATGCTACTTTGTATTAACTACTGTAACTGAATTATGTACCAGGTTGGTTTTAACATGTGCTAATACTCTGAAAATGCTTCCTTTTGAAGAACTGAGAAGCTTACATAGCACTGGGAGTTAGTTATGAGTACCAGTGTTCATTTGTGCTTGTGTATGCATGTTTTTTCTACTACTTAGCTTCATGATATTAAATTTATCTGCAAGGAGGTCTTCAACATCCTTGCGAGGGGAAGGAGATGGGCAGGTACCGACTTTTTTACTCTCATGACCAGTGACAGGACTCAAAGAAATGGCACAAAGCTGAGTTGGTGAGGTTTAGGTTGGATATTAGGAAAAGGTTTTTCACTCTGAGAGTGGTTGAACACTGGAAGAGGCTCCCCAGGGAAATGGTCACAGCACCAAGCCTGAGAGTTCAGTTGTTTGGACAATGCTCTCAGGCACATGGTATGATTCCTGGGGTGTCCTGCACAGGACCGGGAGTTGGACTCAGTGATCCTGATGGGTCCCTTCCAACTCAGAATATTCTATGTTTCTACAGTGTTTTGATAATTTACAAGTGTCTTGTTTAAAATGTGTTCATTACTTGTTAAATTACCTGATAGCTTCTTTACCTCTTTTTCAGATCTTTGAAAGAATTTTGTTTATCTGGGCAATACGTCATCCAGCCAGTGGATATGTTCAGGGCATAAATGATCTTGTTACTCCTTTTTTTGTAGTCTTCGTTTGTGAATATATAGGTAAGATTTGTCTTAATACTAGATTATGAGTTAGTATTGGTTTTGAAACATCGTTTTCATTTTAATCTGACTAACAGTTTGGATGAGCTAATCAAAGCATAGATTGATACATTAATTTTATCATAAATGTTTGTAATTATAAATCTGTATCGCTTTAAATATATACTGAGAAGCAACAAGATTTTAAGTAGTCAGTGAAGTTCAGGAATCATCTTGATTTCTACTTAAGCAGTGTTCATTGTTTTATTTTCCCTTTCTCTTTTATGTTTTTTGTGAAAACTTAAAATTGTACATATGAACTGGACAACACCAGCAAAACAAGAAAGAAAAACAAAAAACCCAATAATGCCTGATCCACAGGAAAAAAAAATCACCAAAACAAAAAAAGTAACCCATGAAACACAGATATTGTGGGGAAATTAAAGTGAAGGGAACCTATTAAACTGCATCTGTGACTGAAATAATGGCATCCTGGAATTAGGGTCTGAAAATTAAGACAACAGTAATCAAATTTCTCTGTTTAAGAACTGTGCTCTTCTGAGACTTACAACATTAGTAATGATGGTAGTGTCAACAGCTCTATTTGTGTTGAGTTTGTGGCTTTATGTGTAAGTATACTTTTGAAAACATAAACAACTTAGATGTGGGATAAATCTTAAATTTACAGATTTGTATTTAAATTGTTATAAGCATTAAGAGAATGACAGATTGTTAATAATTCACTAATAACTTGGGTATAACTATGGATATAAAAGGTAAGGTTTAGCAGTAAAAATGACGGTGTTAATCTGGATTGAACTAAAACTGTTTTTCTTGTGCTTGTGTTTGTCATACACACATACAGTGAAAATTCAAGTGTGTATGTAAACTTGAACAATGCATTGTCTGGCTACTTCAGTAGGGCTGCATATAGTGGATTCTTCCTACCTGGTCTGTGCAAGATATCCATCGGTGTATTAATCCAGATTGATTCATTTTAATGAAGGACAGATTATCCTTGAGTGGATGATATACTATCCATTTATTCATTTGCATGGCAACAGCTCTGTTGCTTTTTCATTTCTTGTTTCATAGGGGGACATTTCATTGCTAAGCAACTAATGAGAACTACTGCTGCTTTCTCCCTAATCATCTCTTAAGTAGGGTAGAGGCCTACTCCTGAGAGTATTTGCAGTTTCTGCCTTTTACTTCCTCATTTGACAGATAATGAAAATGTTCTTAATGATTCTAGAACAGTAGGGTCTCTAGTAGACTTTAGGGTTGCTAATTGAAATAAGAAGTTCAAATGAGATGTGATTAGAGAATTGATATTCCATGTTAAATAGGCCATTTAATTAATATGGTAAATAAGTTTGTCTTTACCACCAACTTACATTTGGAGATCCTGGTGATTGTTAATGTATTTGCTGCTTTGTCAGGATTTTCATATTGGAGAGCATAGCTGTTCCAGTAAGTGTTTGATGAAGAAAGACAAAACTTGGAAACTTTCAACCATAAAAGATAGTTGGGGGAAATGTATGAAGCTCAGAAAACTGTATTCTGAAAACTCATTGAAAAACTAGTATCTACATATCATAAGAAAAACAGCAAAATGAAGTTTTTTTTTTTGTTTTTGTTTTTTTTTTTTCTTTTTTTTTTTTTTTTTCTTTTTTTCTCCAATATAGTGGTGGTCATGGTTAAGTGCTAAGAGCAGTTATTTCCCCCAGGGACATATAAAAACTTTCAAAGATTTTTCTTTAAATAGCTTTTTGATTTGAATCTTTCTAATATATTCAAGTTACACTGAGTGATGCACTCAAGTTAGAATGAATAAATGAAATGGGGACATTGCATTTGCAAAGTACGTCAAAAATCCTGTAATAAAATTATAGGATTCAAAATCAACACTGTGAATTGGGCTTTAGTAATTTATATAGAAATAAACACAGAATTGCAGAATTTTCCTTTCAAAAATGTTTGAAATGCTAGTGCATTTAATATTTACTTCAATAATATTCTGTATTTATTTTAGATTTTTACTTGGATCTCATTTCTTGGTTTTATATGAATATTGGTTTGTACATTAAGCATCTTTATTTATTGCTATCTTTTCGCTATTGACTTTTGTACTTTTCCTAATTTAAAAGAGCCCTTTTTTGCTGCAGTTCTAAGTCACTTGGATCCTAATTTATACAGTTGAAAGTGATAATACTTTTATTTTAGCTTCTTTCTGTAGTAAAAAAGTCCTAAAGAATTATTAAGAATTAATAATAAATTCTTATGCTTAAGAATGCCATTAATAATAAATCTGTGCTGATTAGGTCATCTGATGGTACATCCTGGTAATGTTTAAACGCATTTGCAGTTTTGTCAAATATTTTGGTGGGAGGAAAGCCATGTTTATTTTAGCTTTACGACAACTGAGAGAACCCTTAATCCTTAATCTTGCATAACAAGTGTGTGACATAGTTATTCTAGTGATGGGAGTCTTTTTGCTCTGCTAAAGACCTCTGCAAACTGGAAAAGTTTAAAGAACTTCTGAAGATACAGATAGCATGGATGAAAATGCTAATTTACTTCTCATTCAAATCTGAATGCCATAAAGGAGGTTTTTGGGTGTATAAATAAGGACTGAAGTCATAGATATTTTGATTGTTTAGTATGGATTGTGGTACCTAATTTTGCCACATAGATAAACACATGTAGACTATATTGAGGGATTGAATGTAGGAATTGAGTATGTTAAATGTTCAGGACATTCTTTCAAACTTTCCATCAGTATAGTGATGAAAGTGTAATCTGGTAATGTCTCATTAGTTTCCACTCTGCAATAAAAGCAGAATGCTGTTGCATTTTCAGCAAGATAAAACTTAATTGTCAAACCAAGTCAGGAGAGGAAAAACCATAATTAAAGAAAATTTCAGAAGGGGGTAGATACTGGCCCCTGCTGGAATACAGTAGTTTCAGTTTTGAATTTCTGGTCTAAATTAGGAGGAGGAGGATTTTAAACCTTAGCTTTCTTATACCAGATAATTTTGTGTGTTATTCTCAACTTTTTTTTTTTTAATTTTTTCTCCTCATGAAAATGCTAGCAGTATTTAATCTTATTTGTCATATTGTAACAGCCTCTTTAGAAATCCAAACACTAGAGGTGTGGGAAAACTATTCTGGGCTTACTTCTAACCTCCAGTGTGACATAGCAGCGTTGTAACGTGCTGTCAGAACACACGCTAACACTGTCAGGGCAGTTTTCCTGAAAGCCCTATGTGTTTGTAGCATATTAGTTTGTGTCAAAATGAATCTCATCCCTGTGGATGCACCAGAGGTGTTTTTGTTAATGAGATAAGATATACCATGTGATTACTCACTGTTTGTAGACTTAACGTGGACAAGGAAATTTTGCCCTGGATTGCAAGTTGCCACAGCTGTGCTCTTTGTACACCTTCCTCTTACCCTGAGTTCCTGTAAACTACATTGTTTCCTAGTGTTAAGTTGTGCTGTACAATTACTTGTGGTCTCTTGCTCACCTACACTTCACTTTATCTGACGTTCCAGTACATCGTCGTTCCCTGGGCTTGTGTGTATATCCAAAACCCCAGAGAGGACCTGGATTTATTTGCCATCCAGAGAGATGAAAGTTTCAGAGAAGTACCACCATGATAAGGATGCGTGTCAGATTGTTGCTAAGTGGAATAGCTGTATGAAATAATTTTAAGACGCCTAGGAGTATTGGATCAAGGGAAAATTAGGAGTTAGTAGGAAGTCAAGGGCAGGAAATGAACACTATTGTACTTGGTCATTTTATGTTGGATAAAGAATGTCAAGAAAACTGAGGCTGCTGAAGACTGGAATGGTGATTGAGATATTGTCTGCAATCTTCTTGAAATAGAGGAGCCTGAGAAGTTGATGATGCTTACAGGAACTCATGAACTGAAAACTTTGCGAAGAGAGATCTTACCCTTGTAAGTATTTTTTCTTGCCATCTTAAATCCTTTTGTAGAAGGCATTAAATGAAACTCCTGTTTTTTAAATTGATACTGCTATGACTTTATGGGATAATTAATCTAGGCCCAAGTCCTGTTGGAAGTGGGACAGGATTTATTCCTAGACTTCTTTTACTATGAGTAAAGAAAGGCTCTTTGGTCCTGAAAAAGCCTCCATCTGTCTATATCTCCCTTTCTTACCATTTTTTCCATTCCCTCTCATATGTTACAGGAAGTCTTCCTGCCCTTATAGCTGGTATGCAATCTCATTTTTGCATTCTTTTCCTCCTTTTCAACAGTGAATAATTGTATTTAAAACTATTAATTTTGCTGGGGTTTTTCCCACAGTTTGAATACTGTATCCAAAGTGATTCTTTTTATTGTATAATTGGAGTAAAGTTTCAGAGCATTTTATCATGGCCATATCTGAGGGGATTCCTCAGTGTTTGTTTATAAAATATGAAAAATTGTCAGTTAAGCAGAGATTTTTTTTTTTCAAGAGAGATTTAATTTTTGTGTGGTAAATATATCTGTTTAGAATGTACATAAAACTGAATTTCTGTATGATGAGACAGCAAGCCAGAGAGCAAAGAGTATTAACCCATTGACTTTAGGGAACTGCTTTTCTCCATACTACATAAAGTAAAATTTTGTTTAGCATGCATTATTTCATTTACAAGACCAAGCTGAAGCCTTGATTGCTACAGTATATAAATTAATTTGAGATAATTTATCCTGCTGTCATAAATATCTAGACCTTTATTATTCAGTTCCACCAATTCACTAGTCCTTGGAGAATTATGAATAGGACTTATACACTGTGGTTTTGAGGAGAAAAAGTGGAAAAGATGTACCATATTTGTAGTTGTTTAGAAGAGACTGACACTGAAGGATGACAAATTGTTTTCATAAAATAGAACAAAGAACTATAACTGGGTTAACTGGATGTGTCTTCTTCTCCCAGGTCCTTCAAGTTCCTCTGCCTTCTGATTTACTGGGAAAGAAATTCTGGAAGACTTCCCAGGACTGATTTTCAGGAATATGAGGGATTTCTTTGGTTTGAGAGAGATGCAAAGATTTTACTTGCAATTGTAGTATGCTCTTCAATTTTTCTTTTAATTTTGGCATTAAACTTTGTAATAAACTTCTACTGTTTTCATGCTTTTCTTTGCTTAAATAAATACAAGGTTTTGCACAATATTGTGTTAAAGTGTTTTTATTTATGCATTTTTTGGAAATGATTTATGAAACATGAAACAAATTTGCATAAAAGCAGGGACATGAAGCATAATTGATATTTTAATGTTTCCCTGCAAGTTGTGAAACTATTAAGAAAGTAAATTTTTTTTAGAACCCTTTTAAAATTTGTATGAAAAATTATTCAAAATAATTTAAATCACTTTTCTGTCAAACAGAAATTCCATACCACAAGTTCCATTTAATCGCATTAAATTTTTTCTCCTTTATGCAAATTACCAGTAATGTAGTTTCCATATACAAAGGTATATTTCAGTGCTGTTTCTTAATATTTCCATAATTTTGTAGTAATACTTGTGACATCAGGAAAGTTGACTCAAGTTGTCATAAGCATGAGCAATTTTCTATGAAATAGTCTTTGATAATTACATGGAATATTGTTATCTGTGTGATTTGGGTGAGAAAAAATGAAGAAGTCTTACAGAAAACTGTTGAATTCAAGACTTGAAACTCCAGACTGAAAAGTCTTTTACGTAAGTCCAGAAAACATCATCTGCATTGCTCTGAAAAAGCTGCAGTACACGAGCCACTCGGTGACCTGAATGTTTTTACTTCCCCGTCAGTTCTCTTTGCTGCACTCTTTGCTCTCATGTATTACTGAACACTTAGTATACATATACATGTATATACATATATATTTATAACTATAACATGGCATGGAAGTTGTTCAGCGTTATCTTAGCTTGCATTGAGATAACCACTGTTCACTTTTTCAATTTCTAGAAATATGTTGTCCCGCTCTCCCCCTATTGCTGTGCCAATCTGTTGTCAGTGAAAGTAATTTGTAAGTGCTGCAGGGTAGCTGAAGAGAGGGAGGACTCTAATGAATAAGATAGACAGTATTTGAATTTGGTTTCACAAACTGATGATTCCTGCTTTGCACCATGGAAAAGGTCCAGAATTAAACAGAAACCTGTGTTGAGCCCATCCACAGAGGACTTGGTGCTTCTGTGCCAGTCTTCTGTGCTGTGAGGCAGGACTGATTTTGACTGCAGTGGGAAAGCAGTTAGAAATTTTTTCCATTAACTTAAATATTTTTGAGTTGTAGTTTTTGAAAAAGACTCAAAGTTCCTTCAGGTAAATTACATGGAAATAAAGACAATAAGAATATAGACCTGAATTTTAGTGCTTTAAAAAGCAAGCTTTTGAAGCACTTGGGCAGATTATACTTTTAAATTGTTAATTTGTTTTTATGTATGTCTGACTTAAGAAAAAATAAATTATTCACGATGTCTGAGCAATTGTCTTTATTAATATATAATATAGTTTTTCAGGCCTAATTGGATAAAGAAATCTTACTATTTTACATTCTTTATTCACTTTAAACAAGTAGGAGAATCCATGTGAAGATAACTAGCCCTGAATTGTTTGAATTGTTTGTCAGCTAGCAGTGCTTGCCATGATACACTGTCCTGTCTAGGGTTGGTTCATAAAGCAAGATAGTTGGAGGCATTCCAAACAGAAGTAAGGAAAATGTAGATAGTATTAAGAGGACATCTCATGCTTAGTTTGTGAGGGGTTAGGGAATAAGGGAGCATGAAGAAGGGCAAATAAGTTGTCAGAACTTGTGTAATGGAGAGAACTGATAGGAATCAGTGAATTATACATTTCTTTTAATCTTTTGATCCTTTTATTTTGTGTTTGAATATTTATTTTAATTATTTACCTGGACAAGTTCATCTTTATCTTTTAGCATGAGTTGTTGGAATATCAGTTTTTTAGTTGCAGCTTGACTCATTCTGTAGTGGGTACTTTGTTCTGGCTTAGAGTTATAAAACGATTTAATTTAAGAATTATTTTTAAATGTAGTTACAGTAGTACAGAAGTCCAAATGAACGTAGTTAAGCTTTACTCAGATATGCAGTTTGTGTGTGACTTGCTAGTGGTAGAGTTTATTCCCTACTGTTTTTCCCTAGTTGCTTAACCTACTGGAAGTTTGTGATGGCATTTAGTGTCAACTATATGAGTGGATCTGTTTGCATAAGTGCTCTCTATAGGCTTTGATAACATGAGGTGATTTATTTACTTAAATGGTGGATTTTTGGCTAATTGCACCAACCCACTTTTGGCATAATTAGGAATATAGTAACCTTCAGAGAAGATGTTAATAATGAGCAGCTGAGCATATATCTGCAAGTAACTGTATAGGGTAGTTGGGTAGTAGTATATTGCTGCATATATTTTACTCATTAATGTACTTGATTCCCTGTGAGGTCTTGGAACAGTGTGAACTGGATTCTTATGTGCTGTAGAATCTTCCAGATCCCATTTGTTCTTTCGAGAGGTCAGTGTACCCTGCCTCTTCTAGCTTAATTTCTCTATTCCTTAAGCTTCACAGTAGAGCCACATGTTTGAGTATTTCCAGATTATGTTTTGCTGGTCAGAAAAGGGTTTGCTTGCTGTGTGCTTAGATGACACAGCTGAAGCAGGGCTTTCTGCTGTCAAAAGAGGTGGCTTTGCTTTTTCTTTTCCAACCCAAAACATGTGTTCCAGTCTTCTTTTTTTGGTCTGCATTGGCTTTCCTTGGGCACAGTTAAACTGGCTGGAAACTATGTCCATAATAAACTGAATTATTTAACTTTCTGCACTCATCTTGAGGATCTGAGGAGAGTATCAGTGCTGATGTGAGGATGGAAGCATATTAGGGAAGAAGGGAGAAGCAAAGGTCTGTTTAGTGCCAGGTAGCACTTAGACTGCTTTAGCTGTGTAATAACACATGCTCATTATAAGAATTTGTGAATTACACTGACTTTCTGCTTAGCAGGTTAGGAAGCACAACAGATAGATACAGGATATGGCAACCTGCTTTTCTATTATTTGCTTCCTAGTACTGTCTTGAATGACCTTGATTTACTATAAACAGTGCAATTTTACAAAATCAGTTCTTCTGTCTGTTTCAATTTTTATTTCACTTTCTTTAATATACTGTCAGATTTCTGACCTAATTAGAATGGTTCATCTGAAGTGTTGGATGTATTGTTGCATCTTGAGCTTTGCCCTCTTCCTTTGCTTTTTCTACGTAGACTTTTTTTTATGTTAATTCTGTCACGTTTTCTAAAATCTTACTTCTTTCTTTAAAGTATATTTGTAGTTCTTAGTAATCAAAGTGTTCAAAGTCATATCATACTGATGTGATGGAGAAAGTAACTCCAGTGATCTTCAGGACCTCCACGGAAACAAAATGAATTTCTTGAAAATCCATTCAGTTAACTGCACAAACTGTAAAATGAAAATTCTTGTTCTTATGAACTGGCACATATTACTAGCTTGAATAAAATGTGGGCTGTGATAAAATATTTTTTATCAGTTGATTACAGATATAGAGTAGTAATAGTCCTGGATACTTAAATCATAAGGATGTATTAGTTGACAAAGTAGGATGTACCTCAGCTTTGCTATCTTTCTGGAAAAAATTAATGTAATTCAACTAAAACTGGTTTCGTGGATAATTTTAAAAAATGCTTCTATCTATTTGCAGTGGAATAAGCCTAATTAAAGTTAGAATTCTCTGGCTGTTATTAACAATAGCTGTCAGAAGTGAAAAAGAGACATTAAGATTATCCTAAGTATATCCAACTGCTTAATTGCCTGTTATTTTTAGCTTTGCATGTGAGAGAAAAGCAGTATTTTGAGTAATGTTATTAATTGCTCGTAGTCTCTTATGAGTGTCTGTTTAAAACAAAGCAAAAACATCCCCAACCTCCCTTAACACCCGAAATTTTAGTCTATTAGTCTTGCAAATTTTTTAAATTTTTAAGTGATCTTCAAAGAAAGAACAATCTATATAACTTATTTTCAGAAAAGCATCTACATATGAAGTTGCTGTGCTCCGAGTCTGAAACCTGTCACTTTACCCTACCTAAGTAAATGTTTCAAAACAGTATCATAACTAATTATCATATTTTTATTGAAAGTGTAGCAACAGTGGCTGCATTTTCTGATCTGTTTTGCATTGATTTTTTTGCATTTTTTGACTTACAAGTTTTAAAAAAAGTATCTCAAGGGATTAAGAAAGGTTGGGTGTGGAGAAAAGCTGTAAGAGCAACTATGGAAGAAGCAAACACCTACTTTCTCAAAGATTAAAATAAGTGTTGGACTGAGGATTTTTCAGCCCTAATGATTTCTGATGCCTGGTAGTAATTGCTTCAGGGTACCACTGTTTAAGTTAAATGTTCTTTTCTTAAATATGTTGCTATATATGACTGGCTTTCCTGGTACATAGGGGATTAAATGAAAATTTTTAATCTTTGGTGGCGTAAGATACTAACTGAAAAATTGGCAATTGCCATTTCATAAAAAGTTTTTTGGCTAAATCTGTAGGCATGAAATTACAATCATCTTCCTACTCTTCCTAACATTACAAAGATTTCTTACTGATGCTAGAGCAATAATAATTGGATTATATTTCCTTAAATTTAGAGCTTCTTTTTATTTGTTGTATTGCTCTCCCCATTATTGTGAGTGGAGGCATCTGTAGGTGGAATTCAGTGGTTTGGGTTGGCCTTTATTTTAGCTTGTTTGTTTTAAATATTTGTTGCATGCTTCTATGTCATACCAAAGTTTGTCTTGAGAATACTGATCAGCATACTACAGTGTATGGCCCATCCTCCGTTTACTTTTTGTGGTAAAGCTGTGCTTTAAAGTGAATCCTCTGAAAAGCAGCTGAGGAGTTCAAGCCCATTTAAAACCCATCTTTTAGATGACTGTCATGGTTTTACACTTTAGAGGAAAAGCCAAGTAGGGACTTGAAAGTTACTAATAAAAATTTCTTCAATCATATCAGTGCCAGGAAGTCTATCAAAGAGGCAAAAAGTCTGACACTGGTGTCATGGAACCTATAAAATACCACCTCATAGCAGGAGACCTATGTGGATTTTTTACTTAGATGTTTCTTGTGAAGAAACTTTCCAAATCCTGTCTTATGGGCAAAATCAGAGCCATTCTTTTGAATTTTTGCCATAAGAGATGTATAGAAGAAATCTCTGAATTAATAAAAAAATTCTTAGGTCAAATGGGGCTAATCAAACTTCTATCATAAGTAATCAGAGTAAATAAGTCAGGTCTAGCCTTTCTATTGATTTGAAGTGTTTGATGTTTTCAGCTAAGTCAGATTTGTCTTTTAAATCACAGTCTTTTTGTATTATTCAAGTTTGCCTTTTTTTTTTTCCTTCTGTGATGTATACTAAAAAGAACTTGAGGAAAAAGAATTTTTGTTTCCCATGTATTTATTAAAACAAATCTGTCAATGAAGGTCCTCTTTTACTGCATAGGATGATGTGGATTTAAATTATTTGCTTTTAAAGTTTATTTTGCATCTATATATGTGTTTCTAAATTTTCAGATGTATCTGTCTAAAGAAGATGTGTTATTTCATGATGCTTAGTGCACACTCTCAGTATTTTAAAAATGAAATTAATTTTATAATATGAATGCTAGTGTAAAAATGCATTTCTTGAGTTTGAAATACATTTTGTGGTTTATATTGTCTCATTTTTGAAGGCAATTAAGAGATTAATAGAGTAATACTGTGAGGAAGTCATGAGAGATTAGTGAAAGGTATTCTGTTTGAAACTACAGACTGGAAATGTTGTGTCATGGGAATAAAATGGATAACAATATCTTGGATAATGGTAAAAGCAGTAAAGTAAAATTAAAGAGAAACCAAAAGATTTCTTCAGGTATAAAAATGGAAGAATTGTGAAGAAGGAAGTTAATTGCAATAAATATAGCTATGGGAGAGACATATATTCCAAAGGGAGCAGCATATTTTAGTTCTGGCTTCTGCATTCTTATTTCTCCTCTCCCCGTGGTCTCCATGTAGTTATAATTAATGATCATCCCTCTATAGTGAAGCGGCACAGGGGTGGTTATACTTCCAGATCGAAGTCTTCTCAAACATGCTTTCCAACAGATTGGGAAATTACTTTAATGGCTTTTTTGCCATTAAAAGTGGCTTTTGACATCCAAATATCACAACTTTATGTGTTTATTATGAAGTAACTCATGGGAAGAAAAGCTAAAAGAGAAAGAGTCGCTTAAGCAATGACAACCTGCTTTACGAATGCCAGAAGCATAACATTCCAATCCTGTTACATAGATCAGTAGCAGCTGAAGATCTAAGAAAAGATTTTCAAATTAGGTGGATGAGTGATTAAACAGAATTGTAAGAAATTTTTTTTGGTCTTATTTCCAATGAGATGTATGGTTAGTTAATAATTTACAGATTTCAAACCAATACAAATAAATGTCAGAAGTTTGTGTGCTGCAACTTCAATTTGAGTTGGCTTTGCTTGTAGTTTAAATGCAAACCTTTTTTACTCATAGTAATAATAAGGTCATTGGGTTTTTCATTAGCATGGGGATATTTTACTTGTTTTTTATTTGAGAAATTTGGTATTTTAAATTTTTACTTTAAGCTGTGGAAAAGAAATTTTTAAAGCAGAAGTGAAAAATTAAGTACTTAAGCACAATAACCAAAAAAGGCAAAAAAGTTTTCTTGCAAAACAGTTTTTCTTCTGTAGGCTTTCATTGCATTATTTCACAGGAGCAGAGAGTACTTTATGCTTTTATAGCACGTTCGTTTTGACAAAACTCAGTACACTAAAAAAATTGGCTTATGAATTGTGTTCTCATAAAAAATATTTGTGAACTGATTTACGTGTTCCAGCTTTAGTCAATTATGAGATAAAAATTTACTGCAGTATGACTGAAGTTTAAAGACAACTACTTTTCTTACAGTAACATTGTTGAAGAAAATTAGAGATCATACTATTTTTCAACAGAGCAGGCTTTTTTTTTCCATAGAGGTTTGATTATTTCTTTTTCTTGATAATAAATACCTATATGAAATGTAAAAATATGTTTGAATTTTATGAAAAAAGCAGGCTTTGTGGCTTGCCTCAGAAGCATATGTAGCAGTTTGATTAGGAAAGTGTAAATCACAGCAGATTAAAGTAGTTAAGGAATGCATTCAGCAATTAAGCAATATAAGTAGTGTTTCCTGCAGAGTGCATTCTCCTCAAATATACTTCTTCAAATTCAGTATTTGCAGTTTGTGCTAAAAAGTGGAAATAATGGATGGTACTTAATTTCTGTTGTAAATAAGGCAAGAAGTCTGTAAGGTGGATTTCTTATTAGCTGTGAATGATGTGGGACCTTACAAAATAAGGAAGCATGTAATTTTTGGTTAAGAAAAGGGACATATCTATCCAGTTGAGAGTTGGATATTGCACAGTGTGGGTTGCAGCAAACTGCCACTGTCATAGATGTGTGCGGATGATGTCACTGAAGGACAGTTTTTCCTCAGTTTGTTATGCCATTCAGGGACATTAATGGGTTAAAGTAAAAATTGCTTCATGAGTGAGTGAAGTTATACTTACATAGAGTTATGGTCATATGTGAATGGGTGGTAAGCTTACTTGACAGTGGCAAAGTTTTCAGTCTTCTGTCACCGAAAAAATTACATTTCTGAATTTTTAGAAGTTTTTATATTTACATACAAGTGCTTGGATAATTTGTATTAATTTTATATTTACCCAAGTTAGAATTGAACCTTTGGGCTTTTGAAGTTATCCAGGTAATGTCTTAAACATATTTCTGTTTACGGAATTGTTCAAATGAGTTGTCTTTGCCAGTCTTCTATTTTTAAGTAATTACATGCAAGACAATTTCTTATTTTGATTTTTCTTTTTATTTAATAGTTTCAGTTAAGAAGCATTAATTTTCAGTACTTTTAAAATCCATCCCTGCATATGCAGATACATATACTGGTTTCTTTATCTTTTAAATATTTTGTAGCCTTTAGTGCAGTTGATTTTTTTCCATCTCCAATAAATAGTTCTTTTTCAAAACTACATTAATTTACAGATTCTTTTAGAAGGCTTTTCCAGTGCTGGAGTGATAGTTCTGAAATAACTGTCTAATCAATCCCATACCTGAACACAGGGAAGGCATGGGTTCCTGAGGTTTGCTTTAGACTTGTTTGACCATACTATGGTTTACTCTTGTCCCACACTTGGTGTTTTCTCTCTGCGTGTTTGTGGTTATGTGTGTTGATGCTTTGAAAAATTAAATGATAAAGGGCAAACTAGTTAATTAAAAATGCAGTGTGGGAGACATGTTCAACCTTTAATCTTTCATTTCCTATTCTCCAAGCACCTTTTGGATTTCTCAGGGAATTCCCTTATGAGGCATTCTAAGAACATACTCATCAGCATCCTGTGCTCATCATGCATACTGGTTGCTAATTGTGAGTCCTGTAATTCGGTGTCACATGCACAACTTCTCCCTGGCAAGCTGCTTTGGTTGACAGCAGCAAACCTATTGAAGTGAGTACTGTAAGAAGAATTTATGCTGAGAATTTTGTTCATTGTTGCTGAAATCCAATGTTGAGAGCTGCCATCTTAGAAGCTTTGAAGGCTCCTGTTTCATAATAATGTCATACCCAAGGATGCTGCTTATACTCCTTACTGTAATTTCAAACTGCATTTACTGGCTGATTTCTCACCTGTGTGGAAGAGGTTCCCAGTCTTGTATTTGGCGTTATGCAAGTTCTGTGGGTCAAAGACTTGTTGGTACCTCCAGGTTTACTTAATCCTCCTTTGTACCCTGTTTTGGTCATAGAGCGTTTGAAGTAGTAAAGATATTTTTCATCTTCCTCCTGTCTGACTTGTGAAGCAGTAATCTCAGTCTGCAGCCTATGAGGAACCAATGTCTTTTGTTTAATTTGCAACATGAGCTGAGAATTTCCTTTTTTCAAGTAAATTTATCATCCTTAAAAACAGGTCTGATTTTGTGTAGATATGTGCAATGGATTATGAATATGAATTAAGAGCAAATTCTGGATTATTTAGTGTGGAGGAAAAAAAGATACCTGCCATTAAAATCTAGCCAAGAAAAAGCCTGTGTATAAAAGATCGTACTGGCAAGCAATGTAGGCCCACTAAAGGAAGTCTCTGAATGATTTACTGATTACTTTCATACAGAATCTGGAATTAGGGAAAAGGATATGAAATATCTACTCTTTTGTGATAAAGCAAATTGAGAGTACTTGCAGGGTTGTTTTTTATTTATAATTATTTTTATTAATTATATGTTAGTTTTTATGAGCATAAAAATTGAGTCCATGTGATCAAGATGTTTTTGGACAGGATGATTTACTGTGCTCGCCAGGTCACGCAAGATTGTAACCGTTGCCATGTGCAGTAAAATTATTTAGAGAATTCATATTAATAAAATATAATGATTAATGTTTGAAACATCATTCTTATATTGATGTATAAAGATATTTATCTTGCTTCCTATTGCATCTGAATGAAATTGTGTAAGATTGTTAAAATGACAAGTCATCAATACATCATTTATGTGAGAACATGACTGGTTATAGCGGAATATTTGAAATGAAGTAAGGTCATGTTTACCTAAGCCTGGACTGATGGGATGATTAAGTTTTTAAAAAAAATTTACCATTGTGACTGTAGTACTATAAAGAAAGGAAAGATTTTATTTTAATGATTCATCCTTTACAGCTCAAGAGCTATTTCTATCAAGATTAACATGTAACTAGGACTTTTTCAATGAGAGATATTGATATGGTAATATACATATTTAATTAGGCAATTGTTACTGAAAGAATTTACATTTAAATGCTCTATTATGTCCTGATCTTAGAAAAACATTGCCGTAGTGCAGCAGTGACTGAGAGGCTGTTTTGTAAGGCTTTTTGAAAACTGAGTTTGGAGTGGAACATGTAAGATCTTCTAGATGTGGAAATATTACTGTGCACCTCTTCATGCCATCATGTGTGTATGATTTTGTACTCTGCATACTTGGGTGGTAACTTTTATGTTGAGTCTACCTGAAGATGCAATATCTGAAGCAGATTACAGCAAAGTAAGTTTTGTACAAACACCTGTGCATGTGTGGTCAGAATGGTTTCCTTGCTCTGCTGCAAGAGATACATAATTTGGATTTGAGATATGTGGTAAATACATTATGCCTTTACACAAATTAGTGCTAAAAAACCACCCAATTTTAAAATGTTCAATTAATTAAGTAATCTAGTGTTTCTATTTATTATTTTGTATATTGGGTGTATGTAAAGAACAATCATAATTTATTGGTGACCTTGCAGTCTGTTTTGGGCTTCAGCACTGCGTCTTTCTTGCCCATTTTGTCCCCTACCTCCCACTCCAGTGAATTCATCTGAGTTTTGCTGATTCTGAGTGTTGAGAAACAATTTCAAGGTAAAAAGCTACAGTTAAAACATTAATAGCACAGTTAAATGTCTGTTTCTTTAGAAAAAATTCCTTTGAGAAGAATGTGTGCTTTATTTAAAGAGATCTCTTTTGTAGGAGCTTGCTTAGTGTAATGAAGTATGAAAACTATCAAGTTACATTTTTTTTCCCGCTTTATAAAGACTGAATTTTGGTGTTGGTAACAGGTTTAGAGAAGTTCTGAATGCAAGCTACCTTTTTGTTGGTTGCTTGTATTTTTACCCCGATGTGTACTGAAAAGGTGAAATTCCAGCACTCTTTAGAAGAAATCTATTACATCTAAATGACAGAGATCAGTTGTGAACTTAATTTTAACATTCTGAACAACTTCCATCAAAATCATCCATTAGGCTTAATCTTGAATTAAAGCCTACTTTTAATGGAGGCAAGCTGTTTAGCATGTTTATTTTCTACTATCATTGGGAAACTAAATCTGTAAGTAATATTTTTTTAAATTTTTGTTTTATCCTTATGTCTCTGGCTTTGTGAGTGGAGCCAGTTAAAGCTGTTTAGAAAAAGTCTTTTTGCATGGTGGGAAGTTTCAGAAGCATACCCTGGGAATAAGTAAAGAACAGCTAATACCATGCTTACAGCAATGCACGTATTCAGATCAGCATGTCATAGATTCCATGCTACAACAGTTTTCCTCCAGGCAACTATTTCCTGTCTTTATCTTGTAGATAACATGATAAAGATCTCTGCAGGAAACTGAAGAAAATGAGAAATGCTTCTGTAAGACTTTGTAATTGGGAAATTTAGGCAGTGATCTTTACTCCCCCAGATATTGCACACACTGGCCTGCTATTTCTGTCCATATTCTTTTATTCAGTCTTTAAATTACTGTCCATTCAGATTTCACTCATTGAAAATAAATTTAATGTTATTTAAAACCAGAAATTGCAATTATGTTCTCAAGCACAAATAATATCATATGTACTTTTGGGGTGTTTTTTTCTTATTTTTGCTTCTGTTGTTTGTCCTGAAATCCCTTGTGCTTTTCTTTCAAAACTTTTCTAGTATGTTTACTTCCTCATCCAAATAAGAAAAAGAAAAAAAAGAAAAAAAAAGAGGGAGAGAGCAGCATGGAGCTTGACTGCTTTTGCCCTTAAAATTGCATGGAAAAACAAGCATTTTGCACTATGTACATACCCAAATAAATGAATAAATGCTAAATATGTAGATTATGATTTTGCATAGCATTCTGTCAGTCAAATGTTCCTTAACTGGAGCTTGTGCTATATCTGTGTTTATTATATAGAGTATTTGAAATCTGTTAAATACTTGTTTATCTGCTTTTAGGAATTGGGTTTTTAAAACTGCACTCAAATGCAAAGGTGGCATTCCTTTAATTACCAGTGAATGACTACTGGTCCATTGTTTACAACCCTGCCACCTCTGAGATCCTCCCATGCTGTTATTTTATGGAGTCTGCTGCAATCCCCTGTTTTATTTACCAGATTTCCCTAGTAAGTAAATATGTTAACTAACGTTTTATTAGCACAACCTAATCTTCTTGTCCTACAGCTATTAATATTTCACAATCCAAAACCAGTGATCCCTTAGAAGATGTACACCCACATACAGACACCAATGCAAACAAGAATGCTTTGGTAACACCTTGCTACCAGTGTCTACTAGTAGTGGTAAAATCACTGGTATGTTAAAATTATTTTAAAACATATGTAATTATAATGGTTGTTACCAATGGACAAAAGGTAACATAATCAAATGTAACAACCTAAAGATGTACCTGGGGATCTCTAATTACATACTGCAAAGCTGTGAGACAGGCAATAGAGGACTTTCAGGATACTGTATATTCTTGGTTTTCTCTTACCTTTTACTCTATGCTATCTTGCAGTTGTGTAAAGGAGGAAATTCCTTCTTGGGTATACCATGCACAATTTAGGTAAAATTGATCTCTTCTGCACCTCCGTCTCCTTGAGAATAAACCAGGGCTGGGACAGATACTTCTTTGTTACTCATTTTGATACAGTAATACACTGTGAGCCCCTGCAAGAAGGAAGCTACAGCATTTACACAGAGCCTTCACAGGTCATGTTAAACTCTCTTCTGGAGCTTTGGAACTTTGGGAGTTAGGTGGCAGGCCAGCACATTGTGTTTCTTTTCAAAATGGATTAATTCAGATGCCATGCCTTAAAAAGACAGTGTAAAATGTTGGTTCATATTGAAGTGTGAATTTCTTTAAATGCATTTGTGTGGAAGACTCAGTTTCCATGCATGAGGCGTCATTTGGATTCTGTGCTTTTCCACTGCTGAGAATCACAGAGTTTTTTGTGGGGTAGGAGTGGGAATCATCTGTTTTCTTTTGTCTGATTTCTTTCTAATACCAAATGCTTGCCTGAAAAACAAATCTTCCTTGAAAAGCTGTAGTCTGCTTTCTAAATAAATTTCAGTGGTTTTCTTAAAAGTATTTATCAGGGCTTTTTCTTCTGTGAAGACTGGCAAAATATTTGCACATTCTGTGCATGGTGCAAACACAGTCATCTTCTTAGGGATTGTTCATATATAGGACTCTCAAAGTGCTTCTGATCCTCTTTCAGGTGTGAAATGTTTAGAATAAAGTAATTTATTATATAATAATTCTGGTTAACCAGGCATGATTTGAGATTTTCACAGTCTGCAAGAAATTAAGTATTCATTAACATTTAAAGCCATTAGATGACACAGTTGAGCAATAAATGATTAATTTAGTCCCTGTTTAAGTAAATGTGCATTGAAGTTTCTGAGAAGAAGATAAGTGGTGGCTGTCTTTGTTTTCAATTATTTTCCTCATTCTTGCTTTATTTATTATGTGCACTTCATTGAGTTGTCTTTCTCTCTCTTTTCCTAAAACAGAAGAAGAAGAAGTGGAAAATTTTGATGTTTCCAGTCTGCCTGAAGAAGTGCTGCAGAACATAGAGGCTGACAGTTACTGGTGCATGAGCAAGTTGCTTGATGGCATTCAGGTAAATTGATTTTTCCAGTCTGTAAGTAGTGGACTTAACTGATTAATGTCATGGTTGTGAACTACTTTAAGGCTGAAAAAGAGTACATCTATTAAAAACAAGGGAGAAGTCGATTTTCCCATTGGAGAAATCCACTGCTAGTTTGGCATAGAAAGGAAAACAGAAAAAAAAAAACCTGTGCAACTTCTCTTGGTCAAAATGTCTTCATGTTTCATTGTGGTGTGATGTTCTAGAGCAGAATTGAAACCTCCGGTTCTAGAGGCATGTTTTGCAACTCTGTCACCAAGCATGTAGAATGGTTGCTCAGAATCTCACTGAGGTGGTGAAAAACTGGCTTATTTATTAATTTTTAAGTCAATAATATAGCAACCTAAAAGTGATTTCTGTCTTAATAGTTCCTGAAATTATCTTCATATTTTTAAAATACACATTTAAAACTTGATACTTATGCTACTTCACTGAATGTTTGAATTTTTTCAAATGTGGAAAATCTATGAATTAAGGCACAATTTTCTGCTACATGCAGCAAATTGGAGTCTAATAATGGTAGATTTTTGGGTAAATTTTCATGGGCTTATAATTTTATGAAGATAAGAAGTATCTACAACATTCTTTCCTATGACTTACATTTTAATATGAATGTTTCATTGGCTAAGGTGCATTGTGAATTGGAACTTGCAACAGAGTTCATTTTTGACAAAACTGTTATAAAATTGAGTCAACAATAGAAGGCTTAAACTTTTTTGAAGGTTTTTTAAGTGTATTTCTCCTGGTTAAAGGTCAAATCAAGCTCAATATTCTGTGTAGCATTTTTGAAATGCATAGTCATTTTCTCATGTCGATTCTTGTAACAAATACTGGTTTGCTTATTTCAATCTCTCAGAATTCCTAAATTTTAAAGTACTTGACCACATAGCAAAAATATGTGAAAAATTATAAAGAAAAAAAATGAGAGCTTGAAATCTACTGGAAAGGAAGAAACCCAGGTAAAGAAATGCAAACCCTCCAACTGTTTTACCTACTTCTGGAACATCATTGTCACTGGCCTGTTGCTCTATTTTTTTTCTAGGAAAGGAAGTTCACAGATTAGGTG
This sequence comes from Corvus hawaiiensis, assembly GCF_020740725.1. Lineage (NCBI taxonomy): Eukaryota > Metazoa > Chordata > Aves > Passeriformes > Corvidae > Corvus > Corvus hawaiiensis. The sequence continues at coordinate 64,215,535 of NC_063216.1, read as the reverse complement.
ATTTCTCCTTAAAATTCTGTTTTCATGCAAAACCGTCAGGCACTGAGAAGCAAAATATGGAAACTAATTGCAGTGGAATTAAATTGCATCAATGAAAATTTAAGCTGTTGTATAAATGGAATGGTGTTGGATGTATTCAAGGATGCACTCATCTATCAAAAGCAGGCTTGAAAGATTATGCTAGTGGTGTGACTAATGAGGCTACAGTTAATTCAGTGCAACTGCAGTGCTGCTGAAATAAAGGGGTTTCTTGTTTTTCGTTTTCCATTCTCCTGTTTCCTTTCCTTTCTGTGATGATACCACTTTACTTAACAGATAAAACAGCCATGTAGTTGCAGGTTGAGTTGGTTGGAAGAACTAACCCTGTAGAGAAGGACGTGGGATACTGGTGGACATGACCGGCAATGTGCACTTGCAGCCCAGAAAGCCATCTGGATCCTGGGCATGCAAAGCAGGTGGGCAGCAAGGTGAGGGAGGGGATTCTGCCCTTCTGCTCTGTTCTTGTGAGACCCCACCTGGAGTGCCGAAGCCATTTCAGGAATCCCCAGCACAGGACAGACATGGACCTGTTGGAGTGGATGCAGAGGATCAGAGGGCTGGAGCATCTCTCCTATGAGGAAAGGCTGAGAAGATTGGGGTTGTTCAGCCTGGAGAAGAGAAGGCTCTGGGGAGACATTACTGGAACCTTTCAGTACTTAAAAGGGGCTTTTTGCCAGGGCCTATAGAGATAGGACAAGGGGCAACATTTCAAACTGAGAGTAGATTTAGATTGGACATAAGGAGTACATTTTCTATGATGAGAGAGCCCAAAGAAGTTGTGGATGTCCTCTTCCTGGACGTGTTCAAGGTCAGGACTGATGTGGCTTTAAACAGCCTGAGCTAGCTGAAGCTGTTCCTGCCCATGGCAGGAGGTTCGGACTAGATGAACTTTAAAGATTCTCAGTGGTTCACTGTATGATGCTGTAGTTCTAGCTGACTTACATTCTGGATGCACAATTATTTTTGTCTGAAAATATGGCATAAGGGACTCCTGTATGTGATGGTTTTGTCTGAAGTATCTGAATAAACTGTACAGGGATTTTAGAAGAGAGGAATGTGACGTGGTAATAACTGCAATCAAAGAATCTCTGCAGAATATTGCCATTAATTTATTCGTCAATATAAGCTTCCATTTCATGTTGCCCTACCATATTGGATAAATTTAAAGAGTGCACTTTGATAACAGTTAGGGTCATCTTGTGAAATTTTTGGCTAATATGAACTAGATACATTTTTTTGTGGCTTTTGTCCTTTCAGTGCAGAAGTGTGTAATGGAAGAATGATTGTATGATTGTATTTGTACCCCTTTATTAACAGAAAACTCATTTATTTTTCCAATCCGTCCAGACAGTCTCATTTTCTTGATTCCAGAATTGTCAAAGGTGTTATTAAGACATATGTATTTCTTGCTTGAGTTTTACCACGTGTAGTATCTATTATTTCTTCATTCCTCACTCATCCACCCTCCCTTATGTATCTAATGTGACTCTGTGTATTTTTAATATAAGAATACATCTTTGAACCACAGAGATGTGTAGAATAAAGAACAGGAGTTGGCACTGGGCAGCAAGACAGTCACTTCCTGACATGCATACAGTTCTTAGCTGAGAAAAGAAATAAAAAACTTGTTCAAATCATGTGCCACTTTAGCAGGTTCCTTCATGCTGTTTTTTTATCATCTGGAGGTTCCTATTGTAAGTATGTTTTTGGCTCCAGCTAGAGTTTCGCAGAATTTTTCCATTAGTTAATGTTTGATCTTGCATGATAGTTTAATCTATTTTTTCTTCTTAGATTACTTTGCATCTTCTTTTTCTGTTGGTTGTCTCCAAGTTTAGGCTTCTAAGTGACTGTGCATGTGTTACATCACAGTTCTATTAAAATTTTAAAAATTGATCTAACTAATACTAGGGCATTTTTTGATATAACTTTATCTCTCTAAAATATCATTTAATCTTGGAATCTATATCTGTCTTATAGCAGTCAATTTTGGATGATGATGTATGTAATGGTTTTCCTTTTCAGTGCTTCATGAGTGCTCTAAATTTTTTCTTTCGTTTTTGTCCCAGAAAGACTATGCCTCACTGCAATTGCTTCTTATTTATTTCAGGAAAACAAATGAGAGCTTCTGAAATCTTAAGAACATATGATAATTCTGCTCAATGTATGGCCAGGTCTGAGGTCAGATTGAGTTTTTCAAAGCTTTGTCCAGTTGGATCGTGAACCCTCCAAGGACAGAGACTTCACAGTCTCTGGGGGTTAATCTAATCCAGTGCTTCCTCGTCCTTATGTTGAAGTTTCTTCACAACAGCCAGCTGGAACATTTTTTGTTTATGCTGCTTGTCTCTTCTCTTCCCACTATGCACCACTATTAAAAATGGAGATTTCTCATCATGATAGCATTGGTTTTATCAGGCTGTGATTAGGTGCTCTGGAGCTTTCTTTTCTTCAGGCTGAACAAGCCGTTTCCCCAGCCTCTGAAAGAGCATGTGCACCTCTGAGCATCTTGGTGACCTTTTGCTCTTGCTTCAGTTTATTCACATTTTTCTTGTATCGGGGTCCCTAAAACTGGATGTGGTATTTTAGATGTGGTCTTGAAATACAATAAATCATTTTTAAACATTTTAAGGGAGATCTACACAGTAAAGATTGAACTCTGGAACTGTGTGGTCGGAGAGGTTGTAGAATCCTGATCCTGGAAGTTCAAAACCAGAGTCCATATGGCCTTGAGCAGCTTGCTCCAGGTGACTTGGCTTTGGGCAGTGCTTGGACTCCAGAGGTCCCTGCCAACCTCTGTGATTTCACAATGAGTGCTGGGGGGGGTAATTGTTGGAAAAGGTCTGTGGACTCTGGCGGGGGGAGGAATTGCAGTCCAGCCAATATGGTTGATAAAAGCAAGCTCCGTTTATTAGCAATCCAGAGGCACTTACATAGTATACCAGCTTGTTAACTCTTAATTGACTCAAACCTATCAAAGCGCATTTCTGCTTCTACATACTTAGACTACATTGGCAAGCTTCTACTAGTTATGTTATGATTAAAAGAATTCAGAGTTCACCCTCCCCTCTCCGGGTCTTATCTGCACAGCTGTACATCCTCAAACTCCCTTCTTGTTCCCAGGCCTGTTTCTCACACAGGGATTTTCTCATGCAGACAGTTTCTCACACTAACCTTTGCTTGCAGGCCTATTGTTTGTACAGTTCTTTTATTGATCCCATAATTCTATCAATGACCCATGCCCCTGATCCTCTAACCATTCCTCAATAGGTAATCACTTCCCTCCATCTACTGGGCCAGGAGGCTGCTGGCTGGCTTTGCTGCCAGGGCTTACCAGTGACTCAGTCTGAGGTTTCTGTCTACTGAGATTTCAGGTCCTTTTCCACAGAATTCATCTCCAGCCTGTATCCTTACAAGATGTTCTGATTTTTTATGCTGATTTATAAAAACCTGCTTCTGAGGCTGTGTGTGGCCATATGCAAAATACATCTCCGTTGTGTGTGATAAAGCTGGTTGTCTTTAAAAGACTTCTAAACTGTAGATGATGCATGAGCATTTTTGTATTTTCATCTGTATCTGTTCATATGGGAAAACCAGAATTGTCCCATGAGTATTTTTTCCATGTAATTAAGTAGACATTCCCATATATCCAGATTATTAACTTTTTTTTTATTACTAAATCGTCCTTTATAACACTTTCCTCAATAAAGTCTCATTAACATTCAAGTAAAAAGTTCACATTGATCTGTGCCACCTGAAAATGTAATGTTCATGTATAAAATAGAGTATAACTTTTCATTTTAAGTTCAAGTATACTGGTAATAAAATAACCAAAGGGGAAATACATGCATTGCATAATGATTTAACCAGATGTATTAAAAACAGCACAGAAATATTAATATAATTATTTGTCAGGGCCTGGTAATTTTTAGAATAAAAGTGAGATAATTCATATCCAGGGACTGGAGTGTGCTGAGGTACATATTAGCTATTCCTATGGCTGATAAAATAGAAAGATTTATGACCTTCAAAGGGAATCCTGCAGAGTTCTTTCTCACTCCTGAGTTATGGAAAGTTGTTGCTAACGTATGCCTGAAGTCTGGATTATGGATGGATGGATGGATGGGTGGATGGATGGAATGCTGCTTGGAAAGCCTTTCAGAGGTCTGCTGGATCCAATAAATAACATGAACATGCATTTCAAATGTTGAGAAGTACATGCAGAAATAACTCGCCTCAAAACTCTTCACAGGACCTTCCTGAGGTTTATTTTAAAGGAAAAATAGGTCAAATATTGCTTTCTTTGTACCTTTTCATTAAACTCCTACAAGACAAATTTCTTGGTTATGTCTGCAATTCATTTGGGGGGTTAGTTTATGTGTGTATGAGTTTTTTAGCCAAGATAAAAAGATAAAAGGAGTATGTATTTTAAGTGTCTGTATCTGTCTGTTACCTGTCTCTTGTCATGGGAACCCTCTGTCTGCTGCATATGTGCTTTCATGCAAGGGTCAGGTTTCTGTATCAGGCTGCAGGGTCTACCTGTGCAAATGCAGTGACAGATTGTCTAGGATTTCTAGGCATGCATCAGCCCTGCACTTCTGTTAAGCTTAGCTAAACTGAGAAAATACTCTTTCTTCCTGCCTTCTTCCTGAACACAGCATGGCAAATGTGGTGTGTACAGGGAAAATGGGATATAACTATCTGAGAGGCAGTCTAAAGAGTCTCCGCTAGCATTGTATAGCTGATACTGAAAGACAGTACTGCAGTCATGCTCCAGTTTCTGTGTAAGCAGATCCTAATGCCAGTCAGAAATGGATGCTTTACAAATGTGGAAGCCCTGTCAGGGATTGTCTGAAATTCTGGCAGCAGTTATTTCTGTATGTTATTCTCTTCAGTGTTTCAACTGCATGTTCACACTGTGTGTCTGTCCCTCCCTCTGTGAGTTAGAACTTCTGTATGGTAATAACTGTTTACTAATTTCCAGAAATCCAGGTTGTTCAATAATGTCTTGTCCAGGTTGGATCCTCAGAATGGGATAAGACGTGGTGGCTTTTTTTTCTTGAAGGTATGACTATTCCAGGGAAAAGCAATGGTTTGTTTGATAAGAATTGTGCTCTAAAACACTAAAATAACTTTTGAGAAGTCATAAACATGAGAAATTTAATGAGAAATAGGTTCTGCAATTAGAGCAGGCAGTTGTGCCCACTCAAGGTTTAGAATGGCTTTTCTTCTAATGAGAAATGGACAACTTCACCATTTTTAGTAATCACTTATCAAATGATACTCCTAAATGGTATTTTTCGTACTTTATCTGCATGTCATATATGAGACTGAAATCTTCTGGAACATAAGCCTGCCCACAATAGGCAATTCTATCCAGAATCCTTTCTGCCTTTATGCTCAGATGTCTGGTTTATGTCTCTTAATAGTGTGCTGGAGCAAATACTGTTTTATGGTATTTTAAACTTTTATTAAAGGACAGGAAAACTCAAGAGCGGGAGTTCAGAAATTTTTCTTAATTTTACCTACCTTTCTCAATTCAAGAGATTCTAGTAGCTTGCTTGGTCACTGGAGGACTTACATTCCTCCCCAGCAGTTTGAGAAGATTGAATGCATCACTAGGGTACTGTGCATGGATGCCTAGTAAAAATTTCAGAGTCAATTGCAAAGTCTGCTCTGTTTAATATATATCTGTGTTTTCCTCCTATTACGGACTCTGGTAATGAGCAAACAAGAAAGCCAATACTCAAAACTGCTTTGGTATTGGGTGGAATGGAATAGAGTAGGTAGGACATTAGGTTTTGAAAATGATTTCAAGGGGATTCAGGAGAGCACAGACAATTAGGCATGTACATCAGGGAAGTTTGGAGAAAGTGTAAAATAAGCAGAATTAATGCTTAAAAGATAAAACCCTGTATTATTTAATATTTTCTGTACCTCCTGTAAAGAGCAAATCTGGCAGCTTTTGGAAGGAATCAGTGAACCTGTGAATAACGTTATGGTTTAATTTTATTTCCAAAGTGCATTTTGAAAAAGTCCTTTTACTAGAAGTTCATAAAAAAGCTAAGCGCCCGTGGTAGAAGCATTGGCTGTTACCACATAGCGGGGAGAAGAGTTTATGTAAGTAGTCCTTGAGAGGAAACATCACTTTGCTACTTTTAAAATGAGCTTGTTCTCAGTATGCTCTATGCTGTTCTAATCTCTTTTGTCTGTCCCATTTTAAAAAGAGGGCTTGAAAGTTAAAAAAATGATAAGGAAACAAGATAAGTGTGATCAAAGGTATGGAACAGTTTCCAGGTGGTGGATTATGTATGGATTTGGCTAAGTGGAGGAATGTAATACAAGTTTCTAAAATGATGAGGTGCATGAAGAAGGTGAAGAGGAAGTAGGTGCTTTCCATCTCATCTGATGCAAGATCTAGATAGCATCTTGTAATTCTACTGAGTGATATTGTTAGAAAAAAAGAGTGGTTGAGTAACTAAGCTGCTGGGCTACTTGTCAAAGGATGAAAAGCATTTTGCATGGGTTTAGAATCTGAACAATTTGAACTTTTGTTGAAGAAAAAAATCTTCAAATAACTTTAATTATGAAGATACCACCCTGAGTTAGGGAAGTCTCCATGCTGCAAACTGGAAACTGAAAGAATGCTGCAAGTGCATCACTCTGGGCTTATTGTGCTCCTACCATCCCCTATAGTCATTTGCTGTTGACTTCTCTTAAAAGGGAAAATCCAAGGTGGTTCATTTGCTTGGCCCACTAGCCAATTTTAACTTTGTAACAATAAACTTTGGTACTTCAAGTAATAGAAAATTGAGGGCAGCAGTAGGATTTATCCTGAGAGTTGTAGTTTTTGTTAAGGATGGGTGTCTTCAGAAGCTTTTAAGGAGGCTATGTCCCTTTGGAGGCCAATAATGTAGTTTTCCAGCCTGTCACTGAGAGTAAAATTTTCAGGAAGACAACAAATCTATTTGTAATCAATAGATGAAATATACTGTGCCATCAGTATGCTTCAGCATAAAAGTATTTTATCCTCTACCTAAAATTTGCAGCGGCAGCTTTTGGGATTGTACATGTTTGTATTTATGATTTCTAGCTGTTATCCAGATTTGAACTGTTGTCTTGCCTATGCTGTAATCCAAAAATATACCCTGAGCACTTTTGTCATTGCTACTTTCTGTAATTTATAATTCATCCACTTGTATAAAACTGAGGTTTGATTACACAGACCACTAGAAGGTTGGATCTTTGGTTCTGGTTCTATGGATACTATTCTAACATGAGAATCAGTACCTACAATTTAATAAACTGTTGCTTTTTTTTTTTTGTCCTATTATGTAGGAATAAGTAAGATACTGTTTTTCATGTAAAAAATTTTGGGCTGCAATGCTATGTAAATATTTTTCCTGGAATTTAGGAAATTTTGCATTTTCAAAAGTCAGGCTTAACAATTACAATGGTTGACAGACCTTTTTCTTCTAAAGGAAGTGTCTTGGAGAATTATGGAACATGCTATGGACTGTGCTAACAGCATAGTCCAGCACACTCGTGTGTTTGTTCTTGTGCATGCACACTCTCTCTATCCTAAACTGTATTCAGGAGTGAATTTACATTATAATATCTATCTTCAAGAAACATTTTGGGTAAACTGTGCTTCCATTGATAGTGTTAATATACATGGTGGCTATCATTATCTAGTGTCATGCTTCCCTCCCTCCTGCCCCCCTCTTTTTGCATAACTTTGAGAACAAGGTAAACCAAGATTTTTAATAGGGGTTTGCTTAGAGAATTCAGAAATATTTGAATGAAGTACTTAAATGAGTAAAAAAGAATTCAGGAGATCTCTTTGTGACATAATGAGGATAAGAAAACCGTTTTCTTTCAGTTGTTATTTGTTCATGTGACACTATTCTTGAACATACTATATTGATGCATAGGAATTCTTAAATATGCATCAGTAGAGAAAGTAGACATTCAAGTCTATATGTCCATATGATGTATATGGATTGCTTAGTGTATCCTCTATATTTAAAAGCTCTGATCTGATTGATAAAATGAGCAAACAACTCATGAACACATTGTGTCAAAGCTTTCCATTTGCTTCTGTGAATGTTTCTGATATTTTCTTCAATACACTGTTGGTGAACAGTTTGTATGACCTGAAAAGATGAGAAGCATTGTGCCTCTGCTTGGCTGCAGTCATTATGTCAAATTATTGACAGTGTTTTTTCTTTTAGTTTGGCTGGCTCTGGTTCTCCCTCATGGTGACATGAAAGATTGTTTTCCATTCCTCTTCAGCTTGCTGCTTCTTCTCTTAAAATTATCCCATCATCACCTATTTAAAGAAAAAGATGGGGGATTTTCTTCAGCTAGTGCCTGCAAAGTCTCTCTTTCTATCTCTCTCTGTATCCCTCTCTCTCCCCCTCTCTCTGGGAGGACAGTCCCAGTTAAATTTGTTATGAGCATTTTTCCAAGTTTTTTCCATTTAGAATTTCTCTACCCTTAAAAAAAGTAAGGAATTACTTAATACTTTTTTTAATGTTTAGTGAAGTCTATAATTTTAGTATTTTATTTTAAATTATAACAACTGGGTTTTGAGAAATCCTGCCAGACCTAGTTGTAGTTGCAGGGAAGTGGGGTGGTTATACCAGTTTCTACAGGATAAATACAGACTACTAACACAAAGATTTGAAGCTGAAACAAGTTTTGATCTCTTGTGACATTATGAAGTCCTAACCTTCTGTATTGTAAGTTGAAACTAATTATGTGTCAGTCTAAACTAGATGTTTTAACCATTCAGCTGTGAAGCAGGTTAGCATAGTTCACTGAAAGTGTGTTGGAAGCTATCTGAGCAGAACGTCAAGGAATTTAGGTATTGCACACCAGTGCATGAATTCTTACATTTATCATGGATTCTGGTGTGTACCCATGCATACTTTGTAATATGTGAATGCTTACTGGAAAGTGTCAAGAACAGTGTTTAGAAAGAAGAGATATTTTATGTGAACTCCTTGTTTTCATCCTGAAAATTTTTGTTGTATTTCCTCATTTGAAACTTTGACCATTGATAATGAGTAAAAGACAAACTCTGAAGTAGTCCTAATTGAGAAAAGGATTGTCTTGGCTCAACAGCCCTGGGCAATAATTCATGAATTTTATGAGTTTGGCATGTTTTTTCTTTTCTGTTTTACTGTTTTTCCTTCACCTATGTAGAGGGTTGGGTTTGTAACCGGGCGGAAACACCAATTTAGTGTAGTGATTTGGTCCAAAATACTCATTATTGTTTATCTTCTGTGAGATAAGAATTAGGAGAAATGCAAAGCAGGCACCAAACTTGAAAGAATATGAAGAAGTTTATTAACAGACCTAAAAGAGGAAAAAAATATTATACCACCTTCAGAACTCTCCTCCTCCCCCCACCTTCCTCCCTTCTCCCACTGACAAAGTAAAAAGACAACCCTTAAGATGTTCAGTCTTTTTACCACTTCCATAATAACCTTGTTCAGTCCATTTAGAAAGAGAAGTCTCTTCTTGCTCGTGCTATGAAAACATTATCACAACGAGACAGCTGCCCACTTCCAAATATTGTTCAGTCCATTTAGGAAGAGGAGTCTCTCTGCTCACATGTGAGTCCCTTCCCCCAACTTGCAGCTTTCCCACAACTGCTTTCGAGGGTCCACTCTTGAAGTTTTTGGGGTACAATTTTAAGGTTGAGCCGTTCAGAAACAAAAGTTCTCTTCACCCATCTCTGGGAGCATTTCATCTCTAAGAACAGAGGCCCTTCTCCTTCTGTGGGAGCAAAGGGTCTTCCTCATCTTCATCTTTAGGACTATCTCTGGGAGCATCTCTAGGAACTGAGGTTTTCTCCTTTTCCATTTGGAGCAAAAGTCCTCATCGCTTCCATCTCTCCCTGTCCAAACTTCTCATGAGATTACAGCATCTGCCTATCTCAGCACAGGTGCTTTTGCTTACGAGTTGAACACTCCACCCCCCAGATCTCACCTCGGCCTTGCAGCTGGAATGTGGTTTATCGCTGTTGGTCACCTGACCTCTGCCGGACAGCGGTGCCACCTTTGCTGAAATCTTGGCCGCAGTGGAGAGGGGGGCGGTTTCCGAGCCGCTCTGGCTGCCCACAGCCCTACTGGGGGGGTCATCCTGGAGCCGTGGCCTGGCCCGGCCTGGCCCGAGCAGGGGCCGGGCCCACTGGCCCCCGCTCAGGCCCCGCAGCCACCTGTCCCAGCACTGGAAACGAGAGAGAGCTTGGGGGGGGAGTTTGTCTATTCTTAAGTGTGGATCACAGAGGCGGTCACAACTTTAAGTGGCTTAAAGAATTGTCCATATTCAAACTGGCCAGCTGATAGGTTCTATCACGTCCCAGAGGAAGCTGTAAGCACTCCTTAGCAAGGACATCCCTTTTGGGACTATGCTTGCTAACCTATGACAACCTATAAGCACAAAAGAAGCAAGAATAGTGGGTAACAGAACACCTTTTATTTTTACAAAGTCCTTCTCACAGTTTCAGGAACTCCAGAAAGTCAACTACAGGTATCATAGGAGGTGTGGGTACAACACAGTTTAATTAGAAGAGGGGACTGGGAAAGCCAATAAAGATCTTTCCAGTTTAGGTGAGTCAGCACAAGTAGAAGAGTGACCCCCAGCTGTGTTCATTTGCAGCCAAAATAATGAACAGAAAAATAAACAGACGAGAGATCAAACATAGTGAAAAGCAAATTTACCTGTTTTCAAATCAAGATGGCAGTTTTGGGTTGCATTTCCAGGTGTGTATGGAGTAAATTAGGCTTTGAGAAAGAAAGGAGTTTCAGATTCATAGATCACAGTCAAGAGTTGCACTACCTGGGGAGAGACTAATGATCGAAGCATTAGTGTTTTAGCTCTGTGTTGATTTTCAGTGTTAAATACAGGAACATTCTTTTACGGGGAATCTGTTACAGGGGAAATAATTAAATACCATGTTATTTATAATAATATATACCAAATAAATGTTGCTGTACTTTGAGTGCAGTACTACTTCTAGAAACCCCAGTTAACTTTGTTCAAATAAATAAATAGAACAGTGTATAAGCATTTTGGGGGGGAAAAAAAGCGAATGCGGTTTTTGTTTTAGGAGCACGTCCTGTAAAGAAAATGATTATGATTTCCTAAAGATGCTGTATCCTGGATATTATCCATGGCTAATACAGGTGTGTGCCAGACTTGTATAAAAGGCAGTGTACCAGTGCATGGGATAGTTTCTTTCTCCCTGAAATGAGGTTATAATAGATCTGAATTCTGTGCGAGTCTTTCCATTCTTTCAGTTTTGGTGCTTTATTGTACTACAAGGATACTCATGTTCTTTTTGAGAATTAATGTCAAAAAGGTGAAATTGTTGCCTATTTTACTTGGTGATTCCTGTGGAAAATTAAAAAATTCAGAGAATTATTTTTGCTTCCTCATCCATACTGTTTTGGTTTATATGTTGAGTTCTAATATTAATTACTGTGAAAGGGCTACTGCTACACCAGTAGAAAATTTTGCTATAAATTTTAAAATAGCTACTACTGTGGTCAGGTACAAGTGATCAGAGCATACAGTAGACTTTTTGATACTGTAAATTACTTGTTGGCTGATGTACTTACAGAATTATTAGTGTATCATTTTGCCTTGTGACCTTTTAGGCTTCACACTTTATAGCAGTTTTACAGAATCTGAAGATTAAATTGCAATTCAGTTTCATAAGTCAAATAACATCTAAAAAAACTCCATGTGAATATAGTCAAAAGGGTCAATAAGACTTTTGTTTCTAATAGAAAACCGTATCAGGATACATAAAAATGAACCTTTCATCTCTTTTACTCTAAGACCAAGTAGAAATTTGAAATAAAGACAAGAAAAATTAATATTTCAATGTAAGTGAAAAAAATTTTAGGGTAATTTTTGGGATCACTCAGCTCCAATTGATAAAGGAACTACTCAAACAGTAGCAGTTGAGGCAAAACATTCTTTACCTTTCTTTTCTGTGTATGTGGTCGTTACACAAAAAAAATTCTACATAGCAACTTTCTTTTAAAATATGGATGTGTAATTTTCTTTTCTTGAATCTCTCAAGAACCACAGGAAGACAACTGTAACAAAATGAGCTGAATGGAGGGATTGTCAATTAAATATTCAGAAAGATTGCTGTATATTTAAATAATTTCATTATTTTAATAGATTGATCACTTTGTGTTTCAAGCAGAGATATCTTTTTTGCTCTCATTATTTAAAACTCAAGTCTATATTATAGAGCTGCAATCTGCAAATTAAAAATCCATTTAGAGTTAATCCATTCAAAGAAATATATGCAAATATAATGCCTTTTTAGCTACTTAGCTTGTGTATTAGATTTTGATTTATGATATTAGCTGTAATCTTGGGTTCAGAGCAGTTATGAGTACATTAAAGCAGACTTTTGATTTCTTATGCCGCTTGAAGTTATCACTCTGCAATTCTAAAGATCACATTCTTTCCCTGTCTCTGATTATAGGCTAAATTTCCATATTTCCTACATTATTTGTAGAATTGTAAATTTATGAGAAAAAAATCACCTTAAAAATCTCTAGCATGGCGCATTTTGGCATGTAAGATGAGGGCCTTTTAAAGTTACTTGGATTTCTGCAATAAAGTAACTCCACTAGATTGGGAAGTAGAGAGCAATTGATGCAGGAATATCTATACAGAATATACTGTTAGAGGTGGGAACTCACAGGACTGTACAGTGTGATGATTTACTGTTTTACTGTAGAAGCAGACCTAGGAAATATAGATGCTAAATAGAAACACTGTAAAAAAACAGAGAAAAATACATGGATTTAAGAAAAGAAACCTTTTTTGCTTTTCTGCAACTAGTATTTTTATGTGGTCTCCTTTTTAGGACAACTACACATTTGCACAGCCAGGAATTCAGAAGAAAGTGAAGATGTTGGAAGAACTTGTTAGTCGGATTGATGGTAAGTCTCAAAGGCTAAACTAATTTCTAACTGATGTTACATTGAATGTGTTTAGTTAAAATGTTTGTGAGAAAAGCCAGCATCATTGCAGTCGCCTGCAATGGTGTGGTAACATCTCCTTCCTCCGGTGAGGTGTCATCATTAGTTTGTGGCACACTGGCCTTTGTGGATGACTGTTGTGTATCATTTAAAAGAAAGCCACTAGAGCATGAGCCTCTTTCATTACTTTTTATTAAGGCAATATAATCCAAATTCAATGGCAATTTCTTCACAGCAGAGTAATGACCACATACAAAAGGCAGCCAGTATTCATTTCCCATTAAGCCTCAATGGTTGTTGTAATGTGGGCAAGTCACAGTGGTTGTTTATGGTTGTCCTTCGGCACTATGTTTTGTGCCTTTGTGCATCATTTTGCTATCTGGAATGCTGCATAATTTCTCTGTGGAATCCAATTAATTATGAACTCTGGAAATAACATCTTTAATTTTATAGATAAATTACAGTGTGTGCAGGGGTAATTTTAGATTATGCTTTCATGTTTTAGCAGCGCACTTTGAAATATTTTCTACCTTCATCCTTAAAATGATTCCTTTCATGAAATGCTGACTGTCATATAGCTAGAATAGAGTTTAATTAAATGAAATGCAAGAGATAATGCTTGCCCATTCTAAACATACTCTCTTGATAGTTTATTAAATTAATGAACAGAGTATTAACAAAATGCAGCCAAGGAGAACCAGGCATATATTTGCAACACTAGCCTGTCAGTGATGACTTAGAAAAAATATTTCTTCTGCAGCTTAATACTTGATAATCTTCTTGGAAACATTAATTCCCTCTTTTTGTTACATATACTGTGAAGGTTTTGTTGTGCCAGTGCTGGCCGTAGGAGATTTTGTCTGCTTGTGTATACATCCTTAATATTTGATAATGGTCTTTGTGTTTTTCTAGAATATTAAAGTATTTTTAATGATCAAAAACCAAGGGCAGGAGAACAGTGTTTGTCTAATGTTACATTATAAACTTAAATGTATGTAAAAATTTTTTTTGTAGGTATATATTTTTTTTAAATGCAAGTGAATATGAAAAATGTAAGGGCATATTTCTGTATATTGGGTTGCTAAATATTTCTATTAAAAATATAGGTAAATCAGTGTATTTTGTTACTTCAAAAATAATCTAACTTCTTGTAATGTGACTTTTTATATGTAATTTTAGTCTTGTGCCAATATTGATGTTTACATTTCAGAAACAAATGATTGTATAGTAAATGAAGTGTCTAATTAAAATTCCTATAAATAGACTTCCTTAACTTGGTCAATGAACATTTATATAAACAAATTGTTTAACCAAGTTTTTAAAACTAGAAATAGCATTCTGATTGCCAACTTTATTGTTTGATTTAATAAAAATATTAAGTATAATGCAATATATTATTGTTTAGTTTAAGGAAAAAAGAAATGCTGAAGTCCTATTTGTACCTTCAGTGCTTTAGGGATATAGTTAAATAATTTCTCTCAATTATTAGGTTTAGGAAGCATTATTTTTAAAGCTTCACACTTTAAAAAAACAAGTCGTCTTATAGGGTCCTTTGATGATCCTTTGTAGCTGAAAGTAAAGTGTGGATTCCTGTTTTTTATCTAATATAAAATAAAGTTGTGAGATCTTTATAATTTTTTTGGTAGTTCTCAGTAGACGTCATGAGTGTTTGCTAGTAAATATTGATGGAAATTTAGAACTGCTTAGGTTATATGGGGCCTCTGGAAGTCAGTGTTCCAAGCCTTTGCCCTTGCCTTGATCACTCTTTATCTAATGGGACAGGGCCAACTTAGATCAGGCTGTGTGGAGTCTTGCCCTGTTGAGTTTTGAGTGATTCCGAGGATGGAGATTCTGCAGCTTCTTTGGGTAAGAATATTGGAAGATTGACTACTTCTGCTGACATTTTTTTTTATATAAATAATTTTTTTAAATGGAGCTTATGTCTACCAGCTTTTATTTTGTCTCAGTATACCTCTGAGAAGAATTTGGCTCCATGTTCTGTACATGCTCCCATTAGGTAGTTGCACCTATTCATAGACTTTTTTTAAGGTTGAGCAAATGGAGCTCTATCAGCCTCTTTTCATGTGTGAAGTGCTCCAGCTTCCTCTGCCCCCCCCGGGCTTGCTCATGTGTGCCAGTGGCACAGAATTGGAGGTAATGCTGCAGACATGGTTTCCCAAGTGGCGAATACAGAGAAAGAATCACTTCTCCTGACCTGTTGGCTTCTTTCTTGCTTAGAAAGCCCAACATATATTTGGCCTTGCTTTCTGCAAGGACATTCTTGGGTACAACCTGTTGTCCATGAGGATCCCCAAGTCCTTCTCGGCAGAGCTGCTCTCCATCAAATTGTGCCCAGGCAGTGCTTGTTGAATGAGACTGTTCCATCCCAGAGAGAGGACACTTGCCTCTCCTGAACCTCAGGAGGTTCCTCTTAGCCACTCCTTCAGCCTGCCAAGGTTCATTCAAATAGTAGCCCTCACTTCCAATGTGTCAAGCACTCCTCCCCACCATTTGCAAACACGGAGTCTACTCTGTGCTATCATTAGTTTTTAACAAAGGTATTGGCCCCAGTGCTGACTTTGGAGGGATACCATTAGTAATTAGTGGTCAATTGGGCTTTGTATTGCTGATCACAACCTAATTTATAATGCAGGGGTACAGTTAAAAGTTTTGGATATTAAAGATACACATTTTTCAATATTCTTTGGGCTGTTGCTTTTTGTCTAGAAGACTGTCCAGTCAGTTACTTTTTTTTGCAAGGAAAGCACACCAAAGTATGTGTAAGATCAAAATAAAGTTTTAGTTGTTAATTAGACAATGCTGGTTGTGTACTGCAGTACATTTTGGATGCCTCAGCTCAGGGATCCTGAACTTGTTGGCTTTTTGGGGGAATCATGGCATAATTTGATTGAATATTATGGTTTAGTCTTAATTTCCTTTTTGCTTTTGTCTTTTTATACTGGGTTTGCTATACTGCAGTTAAAGGAAAATGTATGGTTGATATAAATTCAGTGGCTTTGCCTTTTAAAAAAGCCTCTCATGATCCGTATTTGCTGTACTTATCCTAAGTACTCATTAAGGTTACTGTGCAAGAAAATAATATTCCTGTTGGTACTGTGTCACATTATTTTCTCAATGCTGGGTAGCTGCATGGTTATCATGGCGTCCCACAGTGGAAGGGAGAAGAAGAGAGATCCAACAGGCAGGCATTGTGCAGCACGATTCCTTTATTTAATTATTTTACAACTCTTTTATAGACTTTTTTCTTCATAGTCTAATTGGTCAAAGGATCAGCCACCCCCCTGGGGTGATTGACTAAAATCCTAAAACATCCATTGTCAAAATATTTTTCTACTGCATCATAAACAAAGCTCTACAAGGTCACAGGTGTTCATAGTTTATAGAACTCTACAAATATCTTCCATGAGAGAGAAAAGTATTTCACGGGACTGGAAAGAAGCAAGAAAAATTCTTCCTAGCAGCAATATTTGTATCCACACACGGTGAAGTGAATCTTGATGTAGTAGGTAGCTGTGTGAGTGGTTGAAGCTTGTACTACTTATTTGCTAATAGTAATGGATTACCAGTATATGAAAGGTGATGCTTGTGCTTTGGAGAGTGCTAATGCATTATGTCAGTGATTCAAGCAACCTTCATCAACCCAGCCATATGGATCACAACTCCCCTTAAAGTAACTGTCCTTGTGTGTACACTCCAGAACATTACAGAAGATTTCAAACAGCCAAAATACTCTCTTAATTTATTCATAATCTCATTCTGCTTAAACTCCAGAAAATAATTTTGATGAATTTTGTTTAATGGAAGTTTTTTAGTTTGTTAATAGAATATTGTTATAGATGAGATGGAGTTTGAAGATAAAATATTATTCAATCTCATTAGTGTTCTTGTCATCATCATTCAGGTTTTTCTTGGAATTATACAAAAAAATTGAGAGGGAGGATCAATAATATGAGGAATCTCTTATAACTAATTATCTTTTCTGTTTCCTGTAATGACAGTAGAGCTTCTCTACTCTAAATCATGAACCATTTCTCATGGTTTGTAAAAGGTCATACTCATGTGACATGCTATCTTCCACTTTCACTTCATTTAGGCTAGAAAGCAAAGAGGCATGTTGTAGGAATGCCCAAATTAATTCAGGATTTGTGTTTCCAGAATTTATGGGTGCTTAGCACTTGGCTGGTTTCATGCTCGGAAGAGTCTAAATTTCTTCAATTTACTGTAAGACAACTGGTAATTACATAAGAGTTTGAGGTAGCCATTTGGAGAAGGCTTTTGTAGATAAAAGATGTCTGGGGATTCCATAAACATTGATAAAAGATGTTAAAATCATGTAGCATTCTGTCCAAATTAGCAATAAGGCAGTTCTAGGAAAAAAACCTTAGCCTATTGTAATGTTAAATATATTTTTTATATTTGTTGGCTTCTTATTAGTATTACAGAAAATTATAAAGGCAGTATTGACAACTCAGTATAAATATTCTGCAACTTGTGTGAGGATAAGTTTGAAAAGATTTTTTCTGCATGTTTTCTAGAACAGCTCAGGCCAGGTTTTGCATTTGTGTTCTGCACAGTCTGATCTTATTTTCTCTTGTAGATAAAGAAATTCCATGTTATTACTGTTTCACATTTTTTCACCAAAAATCACCAATTTTTTTTGTAGAATTGGCCCTTGAATTTTAGTAACAAGAGATGGAAAAAGGCAGAAAATTATTAAAAATAATAATTAAAAAAGCCCTTACTATTGCTGTATATACTTCCCCCCTTCTCTTGAAAATGGAAGTGATGGAAGAATACCTAAGAATATAAAACGAGTGCTGCATTTTAACTTTCTCATAAGGAAGTTTATCTAGAATTTAGCTACATTTTTCAAAGGTTCAGTAAAATTTCAGAATTTCTGCTGTTTCCATTGTGAATGCATCTTCTGATTGTTTGTTCTGGACAGTTACCCCAGCTATTCCTACATATGATGTTTTCATTGGGACAATTTCTAATTGATTTTAATGTAAAAAAAAAATTAATAATTTTTTAAGAGGAAGGTATTCTTAGTGCAAAATTTAAGTTGTTATATTTGGATTGCTTCAAAGAATGACTTTTAATAAATACTGAGTAGTATTGTTTGGGGAAACACTTTTAGTTATTCCTAAGTGCAGTTAAAATGCTGTTTCACCTTTTAAAACAATGTTCTATTAATAATTTTAAAAGTCCTATTTTTCTTATTGCTGCCATGTTTTACATGTATTCTCATTCACATCAAATGACAAATTTGATAATGCCTTTTGTCTTAATGTTCTAAGCAAATTGATCTTGACTCTACTAATCATACTTTATTTACTTGTTTCTCTTGGGTTACAAATATCTTGGTTGGCCAGTTATCTAAAGTTCTGTAGATAATGCCACAACTAAGGACTTGTAATAAAGTACTTTAGTGTTGTGGCCTTAAATTCATATTTTGCGTAGTTTTGCTACTCACATAATTTTTTAAAATATAACTCTCTTCTAAATAGTTGTTATGTATAAATATGTGCAAATCAAGTTGTTCCTGAAATGTAGTCAGTTAAAACTTTTTCATTTTTATATGCATTTTTGTTTAACCACAGTGAAAGAGCTTATTTAATTGTACCATTCTGCGTACTTCTCATGCTTTGAAATATTTGCTGTAGATATGCCTGAAAGGTTGGTTGGTAAAGCTCTCAATATTTATGGATAATATGTTTTCTTGTTTAATTGGAGAAGTTTATAAAACACTATTCATTAGAATAGGATTAGTACTGGTGGGATTATCCTTTCTAATGTCTGAGTTTATTTAAAAGCTGTGTGTTTTTTCTGGGCTGCTAAAGTTTAAAATGTCCACACTTCACTTGGGATTCTTACAGTTTCTCCTCTGAATGTTGTGTGGATGTTTTGCATTCAGCAGGAATCCCAGGAGATAAAGGTGCCTATTCCCATAGAACTGTCCAATGCTTCCAACACAAACGTTTCACAGTTCTGCTCAGAACTTAATTTCATATGACGACTTAAGCCAAAAAGTACTTAGAGATACCTAATGAGTATTTTTAATGCTTTCATAGTTTCTGAAGGACATTCAGTTTCTCTGCTGATTGAACTTTTTAAACTGCAGAGAAAATGGTTTTGCTTTTTTCTTTAAGAAAATCTGACTCTCAAAAAGGCAAAATATCAACCAAGACTAATACATTTTCTTATTAATCTGTTTACTGTTGTTTAATAAGAACTCACAGAACAAGTTATCTGTTCAATATATGTGATAGATATAGATTAATTAATTTGGTTTTTAATTTGAATCTTGGGTGTTCATACAATGAAGTGATAATGAAACTGTGACATTTGATCTATCTTTGTTACATATTCAATCACGCTAATGATTTTTTGTTTGATGGTTAAAGAATGGATAATAGTATGTGCAAAATTATGTTCATGTTTAATTATATTGTAAAACATTTTACTGACACCAATAACTTTGAATTAGGATTGTGTTGAAGTATCTGGAAAAAAAAGCTCTAATTGCAAGAGTTGCAAAACTGGTATACTCAGCCATGCGAAAGCATTTGGAATTGGAAATGGACATAGAATTTATTTAGACCTTACTGCTGCTATTGAGAATGAGTGATTAATAATGACCTTGTTTCTTGGTCCATCTTTATATGCCAGATTGGTGCTAAAGTGATTGAAAATCTTGTAAGCATTTCATAATTGTTTTAATTAATTTGCACTGTAAAGCTCTTTCACATTTTAATAAAGCTATTTTATTTAGCTCAATAGTAGTTATTTTATATCTGACTTTATGGTTGTAATTACTGTATTATACTTTAATCCACTTGTAAGTGCTGTTCACTGGGCATTATAATTAATTCATATATCTTTTAAATAATATTTTTATGTTTTACTGTGGAGATTATATTTGTATGCTATTACAGAGTTCAGAGATCTTAGCAAGAGTTGAGACTGACTGTAAAATAATTTGTGAATTCCTGACTGCTGTAAGCACTTTAAGTTTTAAATAGCCAAAACTTACTAGTTTCATGGCAAATTAAAAAAAGAAAAAAGGGAAGAAAAAAGATGTTTCATGTGATGGGGAATTTAAAAAGTGTCAGGCATAAACCCTTTTATGAATGCACACAGGTATGATTTAGAAGAACAGGGTAGAGAAGTAGAGAAGTGTCTCATCAAACATATTTTTCTCTGTTGTTCGTTTTACTCAAAATATTAAGTTTGAGGTCTATCTGGAAACCAGGATTTTTTTTGAACTTTGAGCTAGAAGGGTAGGTCTTTTTTGATTACTACTAAATGTTTTTCCTAGTATTTTCTTCCATTTGGTGTTACATACCACAGAGTTGTTACTTTCATTTGATTCCATGAGGCAACTAGGCCTTTCCTTCCCCCCTTCCCTCCTCTGGTATTTCTTCTTTTGCTTCTAGTATTTTCTTCTTTTGCTTTGGTAGCAGTGTCTTGGGCTTTTCGGTATTAGAGTATATATTTTGTGTATGATGAAGATGCTTCTCAGTCATAGCTGTGAGTTGTATGTTTAGTGAGCTAAATTCAAATAGACCATTGTCTTTAAATTGTAGGCCATGAGAAGAATGTAATTGGTAATATTTCTGGGTTTCTGCCGATCATATTTTCATTTCTAGGACTTTTCAGTGCATTTTAAAAAATGCTTTTATTGTAGTTTTTTACAGTGGACAATTTTAACCAGTTATAAAAATAAACTAAATCTGGAACAAGATATAATCAGCGTGTAAACATTTTACTTGGATCTCTACTATTACTTAAAGTGGAACTATGTATCATGATGAGATCTTGTCTTGAGGTGCACATCTTTAGAATGTCTTCTTCAGTCAGCAGGAACTTCTTTTGTAGTTAATGTATTAATAAAAGTTAATATACATAACTACTAATAACTCATTGCTAAGCTGTTGTCTTGGCAGAATTACTTTTGTTCAGAATTTCACATTGGGGGTTTTAAGCCCTTATCTGCATCTGGTAGCATCTGATGTTGAGATTTTACTTCAAACTCTTACCTTTGTGTCCCATAAACATCCTGGCTTTGAACAATGTAGAAATTATTCAGAAGGAGAGAGAATTAGCTTAAAAATTAGCTTTCAATGGATAAGAGTACTAAAAAGGAAGGCAGCCATTGACTGGTGACAAGGTTCTTTCTTTTGGACAGCAAGGTTCTGTATGTGGGAACTGTAACATAGGGATGGAGTGCACCCTCAGTCAGTTTGCACCAAGTCAGGTGGGAGTGTTGATCTGCTGGAGGAAGACTCCGGAGAGGGATCTGGACAGGCTGGATCAATGGGTCAAGGCCAGTTGTGTGAGGTTCAACAAGGCCAAATGCCAGGTCCTGCGCTTCGGTCACAACAACCCCAGACTGCCCTGCAGCGTGGGGCAGAATGGCTGAAACTGCATGGCAGAAAAGGGCCGGGGGGTGCTGGTCAACAGCTGGATGAACATCAGCCTGTGTTTGTCCAGGTGGCCAAGAAGGCCAGTGTAATCCTACATCCTACAGTGTAATCCTGTATCAGAAGCAGTGTGGCCAGCAGGACCAGGGTAGTGATTGTCTGGCACTGGTGAGGCGTTCAGCTCTGGGCCCCTCACAGCAAGAAAGACATTGAGGTGCTGGAGTACATCCAGAGAAGGGCAGTGGAGCTGGTGAAGGGTCTGGAGCATAAGTTTGATGAGGAGTGGCTGAGGGAGCTGGGAGTGTTTAGCCTGGAAAAGAGGGCCAGGGGAGACATTATTGTTTTCTACAACTGCCTGAAAGGAGGTTGTAGCCAGGTGGGAGTTGGTCAGTTCTCCCAAATAACAAGTGACAGGATGAGAGGAAATGACAAGAGGATGTTGTGTTAGGAGAAGTTTAGGTTGGAGATCAGGAAACATTTCTTCACCAGAAGGATTATCAAGGACTGGAACAGGCTGCCCAGGGAAGTGGTTGAGTCACCATCGCTGGAGATATTTAAAAGATGTGTAGATGTGGCATTTAGGAACATGGTTTAGTGGTGGGCTTTAGTGTTAAGTTAATGGTTTAGTATCAAGATCTTACAGGTCTTTTCCAGCCTAAATGATTACATGATTCCATGGAAAACAGGACTGCTAGCGTGTTTCTACAGCATGTTTTCGTAGGTTAAAGATCGATGCACAAAAATCACTGTGCATGCAAATGGCAATGCCAATAAGCTCCTGTGGCAAAGATTGGCTCATTATTTTACTTTCTTTTTGCTTTGGTATCAGAGCAGTTACTCTTGCACTTTTTAAGAAAAATTGTGTGGCTTTTCATGAGAAATACTAATTTTCTTCGTTTTGTTGAACTAAAACGCCTCTTTATGACAGATTGTTAGCTTACCTTCATTTCAGATAATTTTTAACACCTAGTGCTTTTTATAGTTACTATTTATATTTACTTATTTTATATTTATTTAATTTTTATGTTCTTTTATATATTTTTATTTTATGACAAATGTAAAGTATTGAAAAAATAGAGTTAAAAACGAAGTGCTCAGGGTATGAAATATGACTAAAAAATAAACTAAGTAATAGTCAAAATTTCAAAACTAGGTCAAACATCAGAAACGATTACTAGGATTGATAGGAATCTTTGAGTAAAGGTGAACACCAAAAGGCTAATGTTCTGAAGTGATGAATTGTACAGATGGATGTGGTGATACCATGCTGTGCTACAGTAATTTGGCAGTTCACGCATAATCTTACATTATTTTGCGATTCCTCTTTGCTTATGTGTAAGCTTGCTTAGGGGCTTGTTCTAACAGCATCCTTCTGTCAGGACAGCAGAGTCATGCTTTAGTACAGGTTGTTTCTGTCCTTAACTGTTTAGTTCATAATTCTCATAATCATATAGATTTTAATTTTGAAATCAGTGAAACAGCATGAGACACTGACGTTGAACATGAAGAATAAATATGTGTATGGACCCATCTAGCATGAGAAGCATCTGTTTAAGGTGGCTGTGATCATTGAAAATAATGTACCAAGAAGTGTATTTAATAAAAATATGAATAGTTATAAATGTTTTTTGTCTACAAGTTACCTATTTTTGACAGTATACTACTTTGGAATGCATCTCTATAATGTATTTTATTCTTTAATCAGAAGACTTCCTTCACCCAAACTTTATGTGTAGATTTATGTAAAATGTTGGGAAACTTACCAAATGTAATTCTTATTTCTTTTAAATTTTGATTAAAGAATTGATTTTTTAACTGTAAAATAATTTTGCTATCAGAAACTGCAGTAGAAGTAGTTTTTATAAAATACTTGAAGTCTTAAAGCTGACAGTAATTATGTATCTTCTTGTTCATTGCACATACATACTTCTTTTCATTGAAATGGAAAATTTAGATTTAGATTATGCTGGTCCAAATTACCTTTATCAGCAAATTAGCCTCTACTTACAATTACTTACAAAGTAGGAAGAATTAGCTTCTTTACTCAATGCATCTTCTATTCCAGTCTTGCATCAATTAGGTATAAAGCACAGAGTTTAGTAATCAATTTTTCAACTTGTTTAGGCTAGAAAGCAACTTTCAAGAAATTCATTATGCCCGTTAACTACCATAGTTGAAATATCACATCTGGCACAATTTATTGTTCTTCATTACTTACTTTTAATGGCTACAAGCAACCAAATGAAAATTGTTTCTGCTGTGTGAAGAACAAAAATTTTGTGAGTTAGTAACTTTGCTTAGAAATAAAACTGACCTTTTTTTTGCATCCTGCTTGATGTACTAGATTGTACATAGTAGCCTGCAATTTAGGTACCTAAATGTGACAGTCAAATAATAAATTTAACCTAGTATCTCACTTCAGTATATTTAACTTGCAGCTAAATTTTTCTAAAGCAAAGGCAGACACACAATAGTCGTTCAGCATTTGGCATGAATAAGTGATCTAATAATGGTGCAGTGGGCAGAGAACTGGCAGAGGACAAGGCTCAAAGGGTTGTAGTGAGTGAGGCTACATCTGGAAAGGTGAACGTTCACCAGTGATGTCCTTCAAGGTTCAATTCTAAGGCTGACTCTGTTCAATATTTTTATCAGTGTTCCAATGCAGGAGTTGAATGCACCATTACCAAGTCTGCAGATGATGCTATACTGGGAGGTACTGGTTACTCTTGAGGGACAAGATGCCTTGCAGAGGGATCTTGTTAGATTGGAGCACTGGGCAGTCATCAATGATTTATTTAAGATTTGAAAATTTAACAAGAACAAATGACAAGTTTACGCCCATGATACAGTAATTCTGAGCACAGGTATAGACTGGGAGAAGAGTGGCTGGAGAACAGCCCTGAGGAAAGGGATCTGGTGTGTCCTGGCCAGGAGGGCAAATCCCATCCTGGATGCATCAAACACAGCATTACCAGCTGGTCAAAAGAGTTGATTACCCCACTGCATTCAGTGTTGGTGCAGCATCACCTTGAGCACAGTGTGCAGTTCTGGGCCTCACAATTTAAGAATTTGTCTATATTTGTTTATATTTATATTGTGGAAGAGTATGACTTTAAGAACATAGATACCAGGTCTGCTGAAGACTGCTTTAGCCACAGATAAATGGAGGCTGACAAGTGCTATGGAGAAATACCAGTGCTTAATACATTTTCATTGATATTTGTTTTCAGCTATCATTGGAGACAAGATGTGATAAGTGGACCTTTGGAGTAATGTGTTGTGATGTCTTATTTTTAAAAAAACCCCTTATTTGTAATTGTTTTTAAAACCTTAAAGATTTCTACTTCCAGCTTCCATATTGAAACAACTGTTTTATATTGGCTGACGCTTTCATATAGCCAAAAAATACATCTTGAGGGGAAAAAAAAATGGAGCAGCTTCAGTCTTTATTATAATTTAGTATCACTTAACTTCTGTTACCTTAATTTGTAGGTAACGTTTCCTGTAATAGTGCTGCGATACTCTTGGGATTATCCTTTTAATTAATTTAGTGGTTTAGTGTATTTTTAGATATTTATTAGGTATGTAAAGTTTGTAAGATGAGCATTTACTCATTGTTTTAGCTGATAATACATCTCTGTGAGTGTGGATGAAGGGGTGATCTGGGCAGCAAAAATCTCCAAAGAATATATTTGTATATGGAAAGACAGTAGGAATGTCTTATTTAGGCTTTAACAAAGACTTTTTGTCATAAATTTGTCCAAAATAAGACATTGGCATTTCTGCAGTGTTTGTCATCTACACTGTGCTAATACCATATCTGAGCCTGTTAACTAAAGCCTGCTAACAGAATGTCTGTGATCCTTTTTGGAGAAAATTCTGCTCAATATAGACAAGCCATGTAGTAGATTAGTTCTATTAGCTCTAGCAATAACCTTGCAAGTGACTATCACAGCTTTCAAATAGTATAATGTTCTACAATAAACACAGTGCGTGTGGGTATGAGTGTAGAAACCGTTGATTTGTACTGGTTTTATTTGCATTTATTTGTAATACTAAGAAATTATTTAAGCTGCAAATTAGTAACGCTTTCTCAACTGTATTTCCTACACATTAGTCTCATTTTTTTTCTCAAATGAATGCAACCTTTGTATGTCCTTTCCTTATATTTCTTTGCCTTCTTAATTTAATAATGTTTGTTTCTTTTTTTTAATTTTTTTTTGGGGGGTTTGTTTTTTTTTTTATTTTTCTTTTAGATTGCCAACACTTTATTTTTGGAGGCCATTATGTTATTTGGAAGCTATGTTTCTTGCCCCAAATAATTTGTAACCTAAGAAAATAATGAGGATATATGTACCTAATAATTTCACATTATAATTTTGTATGTTTTTGTGGTATATTATAAAGCTCTGATCTTAATGTTTTCTTCAGATAGTGCAACTCGGACCAGTTATTTAATCCATCTAGTGGCAGAAAAATCAATCCAGTGTAATGTTTAACTAATTTGTATATTCAGTGTTCTCATTTGGTTATGAGAATTTGCATGCACTACCACAAGTTGTTTCCATGAGATTGGAGGAGTATTTTATTGTTTTAGACAATGTACTTGATACTTCAAGACTTCAGAAAAGTTGCAGTAAAATACCTCTTTATTCTGTCTTCAGAACAAGTTCACAGGCACTTGGATCAGCATGAGGTGAAATACTTGCAATTTGCTTTCCGTTGGATGAATAACTTGCTGATGAGAGAAGTCCCTTTACGGTGTACCATCAGGTTATGGGACACATACCAAGTAAGTACTTTTTTAAACCTCCATAACTCTGGTAATGTGTTTTGGACATGCCAGTATCTTTGTGAGTGGTTTTTCTTGAACCTTTTGCTTTAGTGTCATCTGAGAATTACCATAATAAGAGAGAAAACCTTCACTGATCACCACTACTTAGAAACATTTAATGTCTTCAGTTTTCTTGCCCTTCAAAGCCAAGCACTTGATGTCATGATAGTTTATAGTACTAAAATGAACACTCACTTGAAGTTGATATCAATATTCCCTTCTGTCTCTTCAGAGAAGCGAAACATTCAATTGTGCTTAATCAATGCCCTCCATCGATTCTGAGTTCCAGGCTTCTTATTGTCCATCTGCTTAACTACTCTATCCAATATTAGCTTTCAATCTTCAGTTCTCAACATTCGTCCTTTGTCATGTCTTCTGTCTTACTGTTTGTCCAGATAAAACTCTTTATGTTGCTGACCTCTTGTTGTGGTAATTATTTTTCCTCAATAATTTATTTTCCTATTGTCAAGAGAAAGAATTGATATTTGAGAAAAGTGGTTTACCCATTCTTAGTTCTATTACTTGATGTTCCAGTAGCTTCTGGTTGCAATTTTTTACTATATGTTTAAACTATATATTCTTATCTACCAACTTCGTTGTTGAAGTCAATGGGAGAGGGAAAAGTAATACTTTAAATTCCATAAGCATTTTCAACTGGATTAGTCAATAAATATGAGACTAACTCATAATTTATGCCTTGTAAAGAGACGTGATATCTTTAAATATCATTGTCTTTATATCTACTCATTATGTAGAAATGTTCAGTTAGTTTCATACACTTTAATGCCAGAATGTCTACTTAAACCATCTATCCAGACCTGTTACAGAGGGTGAGGAACTGCTTGCTCTTCATTTAATGGGTCCAGTAAGCTATTTCAGTGAAGTCTGATGGTATCCAACTCTGATAAGAACATGTTGAGAAATGAGGAATTAACAGTTCTGCTGTTAATCTAAGAGGTGGTATCCTTGCAGAGTTTATTTGGTTGCTTATCTTTGACAAATTTCTGAATTGAACATGGCTATTGTTTCCATCTGAGGTTCTTTTGCCTCCTTTGTTTCATTATAATATCTGTTACTCATTGTGATATCTGTTATTACCTGGTGAGTTATTCCAGTGTAAAATATTTATTCTTTGTAAGACCTTCCTGATAATTTGTAAGATTGAGCTATTTAAGTGTTTTACTGTAATTAATTTATCTCCTTTTGAATAATTTTTGTTGCTGTTGCTGTAGTATTTCTAACTCCTGGAGGATTTTACCATGCTAACTCTAGCACTGCACTTGGTACCTGATCATTAGTGTTATGAATGAAATAAAATAATGTAAGAATGCCTCCTTAATCCAATTAACCACCCATGTGTGCCCCAAAAATACATGGTTTTGCCAGAATTCCAATTTGTGCTCATGTCTGAGCTATGATTCTATGATAATGTTGAGAAATTTCCTTTGAAAACCAAGTCTGGGGTTAATTTCTTGAATTATTGCCATGCTGAAAGGAACCCTTCATTGCTAGTGCATAGGTACTTCTCAAGTTACACTTCACTGGGATATTTATCCATAATAAGTTTCTGATTATTTAATTCTAATTTCTAAAAAATTCTGATGTATTTAAAGTAGTATTTAAAAACTTAAGTCTTTGCATGCAATTTCCAACTGTATATTTTAAATCAAGGTTTCTTATATCTAAATACCTAAATGAAATTCCTATGCCCAGAGTAGGGACTATTTTTGTATATTAAACAAGCTTAAGGAATAATTCTGTGTTTTGACTCAGTAGGTGCAGGAAATCTGTACTGTGTTCTAGGTTTCATTATTTAGTAGTTTGTTCTGTATGCATATCTTGTCTAGTCTATTTCAATCCAGTAAAGATATCTTAATGTAGTCACCTCTATTGCCAACACTTTTTCTGAAACAACCTCAACAATTCCTTGCTAATCAGATTTCAGTTGTGCTTATGCTACACTGATTATCAACCTATAATATGCATCTTTTCACCCTCTTACTATGGATAATAAATGCAGTGAATCTGCAAGAGCCAATAAAGTTTGTGCAAAGTTTTTGCTAAAGTGTTAAGCAATAACGTTACAGATTTTTACCCAACTTTTCATGAAGCCATTCTGTTGCATGTGATTTCTAACTTAATTGTTTAGAACTGTATTAGCAGTGCTGCTTTCCGAATGGAAAACACTTCAGAGACGGAGTTTGTTCAGTTGGTTGTATTGTCTGTTTCGTATTTTTAACGTAAAGCCTGCTATAGGCCAAAATTTGTCTCTCATTTAGAGATATATTGTTAAAGAAGTTTTTCAGAGGGTTTAGCTATGGATGGACCTGTGATATTGGATTTGAAAGAGCGGTGTAAAATGAGTAAAGGCAAGAAATATAATTAACTTTCCAGATACAGATGGGAGGAACAATCCTACTAATAATTGTAAGGGCTGGATAGATGCTTAAGTGCTTTTCTCCATGTACTCAAAAGCTGATGATCCTGTTATCAGGCTTGCTTTTGCTACCTCATGTGTCCTAAAGCAGTAAATTAAGGAAACGTGGGAGTTCTGCTTAGATTTACACAGTTTTTCCGTCTTCTGTTTCAATGGTACTTAGGATGTGCCTGTACTGGCTTTTACCTCCCAATAATCTTGAACTGCTGTAAACAGAAATAGCTTTACCTGCACTTTAAGTTCAGAAAGGTGAACTAACCATGTTGTAACGTAACATCAGCAGGGACTACAGGCATTCATCCCTACACTCTTGTTGTAGGGCTTTTGCTCAGACACTACCTACCTTGTGGCTCTTGGGAAGGGATGGGGCATTTTGAAGGCCTTGTTTACAGTCATCTCTAGTCTCAGTGTGTGTCATGATGTGGGAATGGCATAGGAGCAGCATCAGAGGAGGGTTCAGGATGGGTGGGACAGTCAGATCCCTTCATGTGGAAGGAATAGGAAGGCAGGTGGAACTGTCAGATCCCTTCTTGTCTGCACCAGGAGTGCATTCTGGTTCCGTTTCCTGCAGAAATCCAACGAGTAGAGAACAGTGGCACCTCTTGAAAGAGAGGATCTGCTGCTGATGTTTTCACAGAAAATAAAATTTTTCTCTCTTGTGTCTTCCTCTCTCCCCGTTAAAGCTGAAACCGTGCCTTATTTCGCCGAGCTGCTTGTTTTCCCCTGTTGCATTGGAAAAATAAATACTGTGCTGTTTCCAGCTTAAATTCTAGATTGGTTATTCTCACAGCAGGCCCCAGTTTCTCATGGACTGCAACAGAGGGCTTTCAGGGGAATAACAGCACTCTTAAATAGTCTGCTGTTGTGTACTTCCTAGTGTGACAGAGCCGCTGTTGGCTGGAGGTGTTAGAACTGCATTCTGGCTCTCAATATTTGTCACTGTTCTTCCATTGACTTTGGTGGGAATAAAATTGGACACTTTAATGATGTCCACCTCTGTGGCAGAATGTATGGTATGGTCGTAAGAGTACTCTAGCTGGACTCATATTCTCTGTCTAGTTTAATTTAGGATTCATCAGTCATTTGTTAGGGTGTGTGGAGTAAATCATTGAACATACCCAAAATACCTGCACTTGAGCTAGTTAGAGTTGAGGGGAAGAGAAATTTGGAAAGGTTCCCAAATCTTCACTTCAGTAAGTACTCTGTCATTCAGTAACTGTATCTATGAAATCCACTAAAATACATCACTTTATCTGAAGAACTGTGTAAAGTAGAAAAAGTAGACATGAAAGACATTATGCATTTTGCTTATGAAGGATGTGTTGAGAAAGCTTCGTAACCGTAAGTATTTAGTTTGATTTATTCTTTAACCTGAATTGCATTTTAATGAGTGAATTATCCCACTTCTTCACTTGTTTCAGGCTTTGTTTTTTGTGGATTTTGTTTTTATATAAATGCAGTAAATACCTTGTAAATTCTTTCAAAATGGAAATTGCTTGTTAAGTTATAACCAAGACATTTAAAATTTAAATTCATAGAACTGAAACTGATTTATATGATGTTCATGTCCGCAAACCAAAATAGTGAAACATAAGACCTGAGTTTTATCTTTTATTATATCTTGCCTTTTTATCATATATGTTATCATCTTTTTTGGCACAAAGGACTGGTAAAATGAAGTAGCATGGTGACTGAATTATTCAGGATATATAAGTGTTTAACATATTTCTGTGGACTTACAAAATGCAGGTTAGTTTTATATTTGGTCCTTGACAGAAGGGTGCTTTGACACTATTTTAAAGATTGCTATTTGAAACTGACTTTTGTGGGCTTCTAACTTTAACTCAAGATTCAACATACTGTATTAGAAAAGGTGGAGATGTCTCAATGCTCAGCATCTGTGCTGTCTTACTCTAGATAAATACTTTATGTGCTTACCATCAAATAAGAAAGTATCCTTTCTTCAGACGAAGACATTTTATTGAAGTTTCCATTAAAGTTCTTATTTTCATTTATTTAAATTCTTAGAATGTGCGTTGTCCTTCAGGCACTTCCAAGATACGCTATGTTTACATGGCTGTGTACTCCTGTGTTGGGGGATAGGAAGCAATGCCATTACAGTGGTGGCATCCATTTCCAGTTCTTTATCCTTGACTAGAAACGGCAATACAGGACTTGAGTGTCAGTGCTTGTATACCAATACTTAGAACAGAACAGAACAGAGTTTAGAACTGCTTAAATATAGAGTTCAAAACTACATTTGATTTGTAGGCAGTTTGCAGCTGGAAGGAAGTCTCTAACAATGCCATCAAATCATCCTGATGCAAGATAACAAGGTGTTACACTGGTGTTGTAAATAGGATGAGAATTTTCATAGACATATAAGTACTTAATTTTATTTATTTTTCATGTAGAATGGAGTGCATGTATTTTTCATTAAAGTGTTTACCTTCTGATCTGACGTTCTTATATAAATTACCTTTTTGTGCTGTCTTATGTGAAGTGATTTCTCTGTGTAACTCACCACAGTAGTAGTACATAATTTGCAGAAGAGACACCAGCACAGGTTTCATAGCTAAAACCTTGCTCAGAAAAAATGAAAACAGAAAAGGAAAATAAAGTAGCAGCTATGTATGTTAGCTTCCAATTCTAAATACGTGCTGTCATATGCTGTGTGAATATTTAGAGTTGAAGTGGACAACCTAATATTTTCACCTGCCAGGAGGCCTTTTTGTTTGGTACCATTTAGCTGACTGCTGTAGTGCCAGCTCACCAGTAAGTAGATGATGCAGTTGGCATGAATAATGCACTCAGACTCATTGGAAATACAAAACCAATGTTTTGTACTGTTTACAGTGCCCTGCTGTCCTACTTTACAGCATTGCCCTGTTCTTGTGTGAGGAAAACTTTAGTATTACTTTAAGGCTTACTGCATAAAATTAAGTGCAAATGAAAGAATTTATAAAGTCCTGCCATGTAAAATGCAAAACAGTTACAAAGATTAACAAAAGACACAGAAAAAAAGCAAACAATAACGCTGATAGATTTTGACAGTATTGGTGAGTTGATTTACTGTCTCACTGCTGAAACAGATTTTTCTTCTAGTTTCTGTTCCCCTCAGCTCCCTGGCAGTATCTGTTAGTTTTCTTCACATTAGGGAAGTGAGGAGGCTGATGAATACCACAGCCAGTGCAAGGGAGTGAGGATGAGAGAGGAGAGCTGTGATTTCAGTCCTAGTGTTCGATCAGAATGATTGCTTGTCCTTATTTGCCATCTTTCCTAAGAAGATTTTCTTCTTTGGTAGTTAGTACATTTCTCAGGCTGCACCCCTTAGACAAACTTCAGTAGGGAGCAGCTGTTGCTGGTGGAGCCTGTTGGCTTCTGTCTTTCTTCCTGAAATCATGCAGGTGGGTCTAGAAAAAGACATTTTTTTTCCTCCTTCACATTTATTCTTTTTCCTTAATCGAGGAGACTGATGCTTTCTTAGCCCAAAATAAATGCTATTTTTTTCTGGAAAATGTAAATGTATCATCACATGTAATTGATCACCATTTACATCCTTCCCTTCTTCAAGGACGGCTGAAGTGTATTTTTCATTTCTTTGACTTAGTGTTCATTTTTATTTTCATGTATCTCATATTGGACCTCATATGGTTTGTTGACCAATATGGTAACAGACATGATATTTGTTGGTATCATTTATGTAGCTCATTATTAGCTTTTCATTAAGGGTATTTTGTTTAAAAGTAGGCATCTAATGTTAACTTTTAAGAAATAATATTGGTACAATTTTCCAGAAGTGCTGAGAATCCAGCAATCTTATTAAGCTCATGAAAAACTGCAGAAGCACAGGTTTTCTCTTTATCCAAATGGAAAGTAGATGTCTAAGTGTAGGGAATTATTAAAATAAAATTTTAGTTACCTAAATTGTAACACTACCACCTCTTGCTCCTCCTTCACCCTGCCCTCTCAGAAAAAAAAAAAAAAAAAAAAAAAAAAAAGAGATAAAGAGGGGAAAAAAGTTACACATAATAATGATTTTTGTCTGGCCATAAGTCATTGGAATTTAGGAAGTGTTCAAAAATGCAGCTATGGTTTTTTCCTATGTTTCTATTTTCCACATAGACTCAATCAGAGAATTTCATTCCCTCAACATGAGAATGATTTAAGTGTTTTCCAGTAGAGTTGTCTTGTGTTTAGTTCTTATTTAAAAAAAAAAAAAAATCAATTAAAGTTGAAACTGGAATACATTTCTCAACAGACACTGTAGAATCTATAAAAGAAAGATGTTACTGCTACTCTGGTCTCAATCAAAGCCTTAAGCCACCTGAGACAAGAGACTCAAAATACAAGTACTGAAATCAAATTTAATTTTTCATGGCCAGGAATTTAGAGTGTGAGACATCTCATTGTTCCAGTCTGGTCTTTTTGGACCACCAAGATCCTTGAATCAGGTTAGGTTAAGTGAACAAAGACAAACATTTAGAGTGAGAGAAAAACAGTGGGGAAGGCATATACCCTCCCATCTTCTTCTACTTGCAAGCTTCATTATATATTTATCTCTTATAGTGATTTTTTAAAAATGGCTATTGAGTATTATTAAATATGTATCTAATTGTTTTAAAGTATACTGCTTAAAACATCCTGTGGCAGTGATTTTTTTGCAATTTCTTTATGCAGTGTGAAAAGAAATTTTCCTTCTTTGATTTAACAAAAGATTCTTTTGAATTCACTTCCACTTATTTCTTTGATGATGAGAAATTGTGTCAAATCATTCTTTATTCACTTTTTCCCATCAACTGTCTCAAAACTGTTTTCTATCTCTGTATGCAATCACTCCTTTTACAAGCTGAAAATATCTGTACTTAAAAAGGCCATTACATGTGCTTTTTGTGCTTATTACTGTTGTGTAGTAAATGGAAACTTCTTCGGGAGGTGATAATACCATGGATTCATAAATGAGATTTGTTTCTTATTTATTTATTTATAATTTTTCATGTCTTTTCTCCTGTGAAAAGTGCATAATTCAGGTAATTGTTCATAGTTAATCCAACTTGACTGTCTTAGAGGTTCATGTTATGCATGACATCAGATGTTTATGCTTTGCAGTGTTTTTACCTCTGTGTGTATATCCAGATTGAATTTCATTTGTCATTTTATTATTCAGTAGCACAACAGCTTTCTGAAACTTCTTGAAGCCAAGTTTATTTTTTACCAGTAAAAGCTACTCTGAATAATTTTGCATCTCTACCAAACTAAGATTTTTCAAGACCACTTAGTATTTTAGTGAACAACACAGATTCTATTCTGCTTTTTTGTCCTTTTAATTCTCTCATTTGACAATAACCTAATTTTAGAATCTGGCTTAGTTGCCTTGTGAGAAGTGTCTGGACACATGAATATTTAATATCCAATTACTAACATGTGGGTCGGATCACATCTTTCAGATTTCTAGGCATTTGTCAATTTGAAACTGGCCAGAAGGTTAAATGTTCTGGAGTGGAGGAGACAGACATAGTGGCATATAACCTTTCCTGCCAGATGTAAAATGCGAACATGAAAGTTTAATTTTCTTAGGAAATAAGGGTAAAAATACTGTGTGTCTTGGTAGTGACTCTTCTTGTCACTACCTCTCATATACTGTAAGAGAAACCAGCTCCTGGGTTAAAAAGCATCAGTGTCCTCAGGAGGCTGTATTCAGGTCATGCGTCTGCCTTTGATTCTGCCACCTCTTGTTTTCTCTTGCGAATTTTTTTAGCTCCTTCAGAGCTGGAATTCACCATCCTACTGTCTACTGAGCCCATCCTTGATCTTGCCAACTTCCATTATAGTTCAGGAAAACCTTTTCACATTGTTCTCTTTAAAAGTAAATGTAAAAGTATGGTTTAAATAAAATTTAGTTATTTGGAACCATAGGAAGACATGAACAAGTGAGAGAAGAACTTTTTATTGAAAGACTGGCAATCTGAAGATGTACCTGTTTTAACATAATGTCCTTGTTCTAACTCTGCATTAATTTGGAAGTTTCTTAATCCCTTTGTATTCAGCAAGTCAGTATTTTCTTGTGTCAATACACTCCTGGTACATCAAGTTTCTGTTGAACTTGAGCAATTGAAAAGTTTTTATAGTTTTCGAATCTTTGTCAGACAGCTGACTGCCATAAGCTTCTACCACATGGATAGTTACCTTCTGGGATAACTTTGTTGCCAGGGCAACCTTCCATTGGCAAGGGTTGTGCTCATTAGGAATTTATTGTGGCAGGCAGTTGTATTTCAGTGGTACAGCAATGAAGTCACTGACCTCTTATTGTTTGTCTTGTGTTAAGTGCAATCTCAAATAATAGAAAACTCAAAGAAAAGAAGGTAAGAGTGTTAGTCAAAAAAAGAACCACACTGCTTTAACCACATATATATGCATATAAAACTTTATGTACAGTCTTTAACATGCCTAAGAATTACGTGCACAAAGGAGAAAAAAACGAGTTTTTTAAACAATAGTTCAGCTTTTCAGTGAGAATTTAAAATACTCTCACTGACATCTATATATGAATACAACTCACAGGTTTTCTCCTAGAATAGAAAAAAGCCAGATGGTATTTATAGAATTACAATGGTGTATATATATGATTGGTACTCTTTTGTTGAGTCCATTTTGTTAGTTTTTCCTATTTATTTTGTAGTTTCTTGTGGAGAGACAGGGTTCCCAAATTCTCAGTGAAAGCAGACTAAGTGGGTCCTGATTTTCTGCTGGACCACATTCTAGCACAGAGCAGTGTGCACATTCAGCTTCCCAACTGTGATCTGCAGTTTCACTAGCACTGGCACTGGCAGATATAAAACTGACAGTAGCAGCCTCTATAAGATACTTAAATATGACTCCCCATACCAGTTGAAGTTGTTAACTGGCACAAATGCGTGCCTTTAAATGGGTTTGCATATTACTCACCAATACATGGGAATTTCTGTGTTTAGAGGTCTGTCAGATCCAAGACTCTAAAGTTCCTAGTCTGTCCTTCCTGCCAGTGGGCTTACTGTGAACAGCAGAGGTGGGGTTCAGTTTGAGATATAAATGCAAAAAGATAGGTGTCTTTATGTAAGTTTGTGTTCATTGCTGTGTTGGGTATCTAAGCTTCACCCAGTAAATAAACTCAGGAGCCTAGAGAGAGATTTAGAGTGATTTATGAGGTTTATGGTTTAGAGTGGCTCATCAGCTGAATGCCTTTTTAGGCTCCATTGAACATATTAACTCCATCTTCATTACCTTTGTAGAATAAGTACACAGCATGCTGGTAGGCACTCAAATTTAAAAATCTTCATCTCAAAATGGAAGCTCTCTGCATTTTTGCAAAAAGTGAATTAAAATTCCTTTCATAATATTTAAAAGGACTTTTTATGATATGAAATTCTTGACCACTAGATCAACTGTTTTAATGTAAGTGTGGATTGCAAATATGTTTGCGTATTGCTAATTTTTGTCCATTTTTCTTTGGTAGCATTCATTGACATCACGGAAGATTCAGTGTGGAAAATAAAAGAAGGAAAAAGATGTGAACCCATGCTTTTTTTTATGAGGAAGGTATTTAGACATGCAAAAACCAGAAAATCAAAACTCAGTGGTATGCATAGGGAAGCCTGTAGGTTTTTCTGGGTTCAAGTTCTTTAGACAACTTCTAGTACTGTTGAAATAGATGTTAATTTTTCTGTGGCTAAATGAAAGCTGATTGTGAATGCAGAGAGAAAGTACTTTCTCTTATGCTTAGCTTATCTTAAAGAATGGGACTAATCTCATTGACTTCAATAGAACAACTCATGAATTTTGTTATTTAAGCATGTACTCAAGTGCTTTATTGATCGGGATCTTGATGAATGAATATAGGATACTTGTAGGACGTTAGAAACAGTCTAGAAAACAGTTTGTTTTGCTCATTGGCTACTTTGAAGTAGCCAGTGTTTCTAGAAGGAGGCTTTATTAAAATTAATATTGTTCTCAAAGACCAAAGTCTGAAAGAGAATTGTGTTGCTATACAAGAAGATAAAAAGGGAAATAACCTTTCTTACATCCATAGGCTCTTTTAATTTTATGCTCCTTCCTCCCATAGAGCCCTTCCTCATTGAGCTTCAGTGATGTTTTAAGACTACATTACAATTAAGACTACACTACAATTTCAAGTTGTTTAGTATTTTAAATCTACTTAGTTTTATTTTCTGAAGCTCCAGTTAGTTGTGTCAGTTATTGTTGTTCGTAGAAGTGAGCACTAACAACTAAACCATGATTGCCATTTGACTTTTCCCTTTTTGTTCTGATGTCTTCTTGTTGTTAAAACCTGAACAAATGTACAAAAGTCCTAACATGTTGTACAGTTCTCTGGTTCCTTGTTTCGTATTTATTAAGACATCTCAAGCTAATACAGCCTGCACAGAAAATCTATTAAACATTAACTCTTTGCTACTGCGTAAGACATAATACCTAAATGCAAACACAACCTTGGGAGAGCAGGGGAAAAAAAGGACCAACAAATATTTGACAAATCCAGTAAAATCCAGTAAAAATAGCTTATTTATAGCAGCATAGGCCCTTGTGGAGGGTGTATGAAATTAGTATAATTACTGTTTGTTTCTGGAATGTACAACATCATTACAACTACACGAAATATTAAAAATCGTATCTTCTTTTGTCTCTCCAGTCCTTTAGCTCCTAGTAATGATCACTACGTCTTTAATATTCTGGCCTTTCTGGTATTCCTGATACATGACAGTCTTGTGCTTTGCTCTGCCACTTGCATTGTCCTTGACTGTCTGTTTTGAGAGCTATTCTGCCCTTTCTTCCAGTCTCACAGGGGTTCTTGGTTCTTTTTCACTCTTCCTCCTCCATCCTATTCATGGGTGATCTGAGACTTTCTTACAACTTCACTGTCAGCTTATGCTGATGATTTGCATATCTACTTTTTTTCCCTGACCTGTCTTCCTTAGTTAAGATACACGTTTCAGAATGTCTGTATGACAGGTCTCCTGAGATAGCTGATGACAATTACTGATACCAAGAATTCCTCTTTTCCTCAATAGAGCTCTTGCTTCTCTTATTTCATAACTTTTTCTAGTAGATTCTGCATAGGATTTTTTTGTTCAACATATTTTTCTCTTACATTTCCCAGACAATCTGTACTGTACTTTCCCCTCACAGAATTTCAAAAAGCCCAGTTCTCTTTTTTTTTTTTGAATTTTCATCTAATACAAATAATATGAATCCCTTTTAATCAGATAGAATATGTAATTTTCTTCTTCTGTCATTACTCAGATGTTCCATCATTCAGTTGCTTCATTTTCTTGGCATTTTTCTGTGTAAGTATTCGTGTGGTTATCCCAATTTAGTTTCTAGTCTCCCAGCAGTAGTTCAGGAACTACTGATCAAAAAACTCCAACTATTTCAAAGAGTATATAAACCTGATAAATTTTGGCTGTTCTGTGCTTAGTCGGAATTAATATTTTTGTAGTGTGAAACTGAAATAATGCTACTTATGCTGAAGTATGTAGATGAATATGAAGGAGTTCTAAAGTGATGCCTAATGTGGCATCAGAAATGGACAGTGGTTTTCAAATTAAATCTGATTTCAGCAGTCCTCTGGGCTGTCTTTAGTAAGTGTTATTCCACTAAATCTTTGTCACCTTTAGCTGTTAAGATTCATTTCTACACAACAAAAACCTTCAGCGTAGAAATCTTCACTTGGGCACTAGTTCAGAAATAAAGTTGTCCTGATTATTCAGACCTCTGAACAGAGTATTTTCTGTGGGAGTATATAGTGAAAATATATAGTGAAATATATAGTTACTATACTGGTTATTCTGCTTAAGTATACAAATCAGTTATTACTAATAATAACTGCATATTTTAAATTAGTGAATTAATTTGATGCTTCCATCTTTTGTTTTGTTTTAAATTTTGCCTAGTCTATTTACCTTTTTGAAAATATATGTCTGTGAATGAACATTCATTTCTTTATTCAACCTTTTTGGCTGCACCCTAATCCACTTTCACTGTATGTGCAAGAAACCATTTAACAAACTTGTACATGGGAGTCAGTGAGTAAGATTAATTTCACTAACTCAGTTGTCTTCAATAATGTTCCATAGGGTAATGATATCTTTCAAGGAAGCTAAAATTCAAATTTCTCTAAAACACTCACTCAAGACTAAGTATAATGTCTGAATCACATCTTGAACATCATTACTCTGCTGCAATACTGTCATGACTTTGTAAACAATGAAAGAGTTTGCAAACTGAAAATAGCTGTTGTGGGAAACGTCTTTCAGAGATGGTGACTCCACATCTGCTGTTGTAGATTTTGAAAGCTGTGACTGGTGGTAATTGAAGGAAGATAAATTTCATTTCAAGCTAGAGGTATGTGGGTTAAATTCTGGAACTGTATTTTCCCGCAGTGGGGAGGGAAAAGTAGGACTTGATTTTTATTTAATACAAAAGTTAATTGTAGTAGTTGTATAGCTTATAAACTATATAAGCTATATAACTTCTTATATAACTAGCTTATATGTAAACTATATAAGCTAATACTTCTTAGTTTGTATTAACCCTGATGTTTGAGAAATACCAAGTTCATGCAGTCAGATAGAAGTTGAATTGTGCATTGCAAATGGCACAAGTTTGTCATTTAGGTATGCTGACAGAGGTTGCAAAAAATGCCTTTGGGAACTTCATTTGAAGGTAACTTATGAAATGAACTTAAAAAGTCATACTCTTTTTTTTTTCTTCTTCTTTTAAGTGCCTCTGGTTGAACTGGTAGTTTGTGAAGTTGAACAATATCCTTTTCTCTAATTTTTATAGTGGGCTGTATACTGAATTTAGCTACTATTATTTTTAAATGTTGAATATTGTTACAATAAGGATACTTCAGCCCACTTTAGCAGAATAATAAAGCACACTTGTATTTAGTTGATTACTGTGATATCTTTTCATTCCATTTGCAGGGGTTCACAATGCTTTAATTTCACACAGGCTAGCTTTTATTTCTCCACTGTTTTAAGCAGCACTGACAATTCACCAACCTTCCCACCTTTGCTTCCAAGTGCTCCAATTGCAACTTTCATATCTTCCTTGTTTTTTTGAAATTAAAAAAGTTTTCTCTCTCTAGTACCATTAAGTTTTTGTTTTAAAGATGTATTTTTTACGGCCATGGAAATGAGAACTTCTGGCTTTTTTGGACAATGTGGTACTAACAGCCATGCTGCTCATTATGAGGTTTGTACTTACAGGTGTTAATAGGCAACATCCTGTAGGAACCTCAGCCCAGCCTGCTCTGATCTTCCCGTCATCTCCTATTGCCTTCAGTTATTTTTGCTAATGTGAATGCTGACATAAGCTTTCAGATAACCCTATTCGATCCATCTCATATAATCCTGGATTAATTAGACATTATGTCAACTCCAGTAGTGCATTTTGTTATTATATGGAGATCAGTGCAGTCTATCAAGTGGTTCTTAGTGTCTAATGTTACTCAGTGCATCTTCAACATCTGCTGAAAAAAATGGAAAAGCTGTGCACATTTTACAATAGTAATTTCAGACTATTTGTGCTTGGTTAACAGAAGTTCACATATATCTAGATTTGATGACATTGCTGTATCATGATTATGTGATAAAATACACAATAAAATTCATCATTTATTTTTGCAACCATAAATTAGAACCACACACAGCAGGTCACCTTGTCATAGAAAGAGCTCTGGTTAGTCAAGCAGGACCTGCTTTCCATAAACTGATGCTGGCTATTTTGCAAATTTTACAATTTGTGTTTTAGTAATTTTTTTCTTGTATAGCTCAACATTTCCAAAAATTGTCGTGTAGTTTTCCATATACGTAAACTAGTTACAAATTCCATGTACATTTTTAAAATATGGTTGCAACTTCATGAGAAAACGTACAGGTAGTTGTGCTTCATTTCTTTTTAACATTCTTTGGTGAGAGGACTGTGTTTATAAATGCCATTGCCATATGCCATTCAGTGTATTTCAATTTATTTTCCATAGAAATTTGCATTGGAAAGATGTGATACCAGTGCTTTTCAATTTAAATGCATTAGCATCCACTAAGGAAGTTGCAATACCTGCATTTTGAAGAGTGACGTATGTTGAGCAAGCTGAAGGATTGTATTAATCTAATCAAACTGTCAAAGCAATCCTTCTTACAATATTCTTTTTCATAAACCCAGTAAGCATTTGAACTTGTGTTTTATGCCTTTTTCCTAGCAGAAAATAAGCACCGAGCACACTCAAAGCATTTAGAAATGAGAATATTAACAAAGATTTAACTGGCAAGCTAGTATGCAACTGTGAGTAATGAACAGGAAAACCTATATCATGCCAGTTGCTCATCAACAGTAATTAAAATATAGTTTATAAACTTACAGCTGATACTTTAAAAAGAACTAAGGTACATATTTTCTATACTTTTTAATATAGCATTTCAATCAAAGATACTTTCCTTTTTGAGGATAGCTGATTAGTAGTGATTCATACAAAGCTCACATTATCTTCCCGTGTGATTATCTTTCAACCTGCAGATTAAGTCATATTTTAAAACAGAGATTCATTATAAGAGGTTTATTTCTAGTTTTGATGTGATGATGTTTTTTTCCTACAGACTAAAAGGACATGTTTAGATGTCATTTTGTCCTAGTATACTTTAGATATACTTAGTTATTTTAACTCTGTTATTACTTTCTGTTATATCACATTACTTCAGAGACTGAACACAGAGGAAATATTAATAGCTGTGGTGATTTATTATTAAAATGCCAAATTGGAGAAAAGGTGCGCAGAACTACTATTGTTGGAGAGCAGACCAAAAAAACCCCACTAAACACATTTCAGGATAGTTTGCAGTTAAAGTATCTTTGGTGAACCTTTTCTTGTTATCAGTTTTGATGTAATACAGTGTCTGAGTAGTTATCAATTTAGAGAAGACAGTGTGAGCCTCTGGGAAGTACTAATGGAAAGATATTTTGGTATAACACTATTTCTCCTTTATTCACTGTGAAGGAACTTTGTCGATTAGAAATTTAAAAAGGTCATTCAATTACTTTGTAATGCACAATAGGTGAAGTTGAAACAAAACAGATATTCCTTTATTTCATATCTGAACAAAAGAGTAGCATCTGGTAGCATAACAAGTAGAAAGTTCTCGGATCAAAATACGATTTTGACTAACAGAAAGTACTGCAGATGTCTATGTATTTTTCCTATATGTGCTAGTTGTACAAGTTATGCACATGTTACGTTTAGTTTTGAACATGTTTTTATTTAATATCAAGTGATCAGGAAAGAAAAGTGAATAACAGAATAGGAATGCCTGCAGCTGCTAAAACTCATTCAGAATAAACGTAGACCTGAACTTACAAACCAAGAAAAGCAGAAAAACCTTCTGAGACAGAGTGACAAAAATATAGTGGTACTTGAAATTCCCATTCATGTAAATGTAAAGTGACATGGAAAGATTTGGGGAAAAAAAGAAAATTATATTCTGATACATAATCTTTAACTATGAACTGTGTGTTGCCAATTAGGAGCAAGAATTAAAGGTCATAATACTTTTATAAAAGTGTTAGAATGAAGAATGAGGACCCTAATTTTGCCATTATATAAATCTATGGTGTTCCTGTGGAACAGGTTGGAGGAAGTCAAGGATAAGTAAAAGCAAAGAATTGTACCTTCAAGATTCCTTAGCCTGGGGGAGAAAAGAAAAAAAAGATTGAGAGAAGAATGTAGTACAAGTGTACAAAGTACATGTGACATAAGGAAAAGTTTAGTCACATTTAAAAACTGGTGTAAAGGTCCAAGCCTAAGATAGTTCTTTATACAGTGCACAGTTTAATTGTTGAATTCTTTACCACAACACTCCATGGGTCCTGAATGTTATGTGGATTCAGAAAGGGACTGAGCAAACTTATGAGAGAAAAATCTATCATTAGGAATTGAAGCAGATTCCAATATCTAGATCAAGATCCTTCTGTGCTATGATGCTGGTGGATGGGAAGAAGTTACCTAAAGCTTGCACTTCCTTGAATTTTCCCTTACTGTTAACTGTCAAAGACAAGACAACTTAGATTCTTTAAGAGTAGCCATACTGGGATGCTGAAGCTCTGTTGATAACATGTGCATATATTCCACATAGAAGAAGATCTTTAGGTTAGAAAGATACTATTTTTTTACAGTTTTTTACAAACTCCATGTGATTCAAGACTGTTTCTTCTTCTACAAGGCACTGTGTTTTTTCATAACCGCATCACGGTTGGAATGTTTTATGTTGCCTCAAGGGTCTAAGGAATGTAAAGTTGACATGCAAAATTAGGCAGCATTTCTTCATTCACGGTATTTTTTAGCTTACAATACTGATATTGAATTTTTCTACTAATTTACATATTTAAATAGAAAATTGCAACATGTTGATTTGCGAGACACTGAAATCTGTGTTTTCTATGTAAATTTATTTTGTTTAAAAACTATATTCTAAAATGTATCCTCTTTTGTTTTTCAAATATATTTTCTGCTCTTCTTTCCACGTACATTTTATTTGAGCACTTGGCAATATGACACAGTAAGAAAATTTAATTTCCTTGTTTGGTCTTCAAATATATGAAGAGAGCTGTGAGGAGAGCTGGTTTCTTCATTCAGTCCAGGTCA
This sequence comes from Corvus hawaiiensis, assembly GCF_020740725.1. Lineage (NCBI taxonomy): Eukaryota > Metazoa > Chordata > Aves > Passeriformes > Corvidae > Corvus > Corvus hawaiiensis. The sequence continues at coordinate 64,172,076 of NC_063216.1, read as the reverse complement.
GCAGGTTGCTTGATTTGCTGACAAATAAATAAGCAGAGGAAAGTGCCAAGAAAAAAATTGATACAAATATTTTACATAAAATATGATTTGTATTATAGGAAAATTATCTTTGCTTCTAATTAAGAAAGCCTTTAAATAATTATTCATCAAAGTTCTTATTTTTAATGGGATTATGATAGGTAGACCTTTTTGTGTTAATAAACTTACTTAAAGTACAAAGTGGTTTCCTCTAGGTATTAAGGTTGCTCACAGTGTAAAGACCTGCTTTTTGTCTCCTTTCTTTACTGCTTCCTTTTCCTGGTCTCAAGCAAACATCCATTTTGACCTCCAATTTTTCCAGTAATCCACTTTTTAATAATTTATATCTTATTTAGTTCCACATTATTCATATGAGAATCATTTTGTTCTTCACAAAATTTTACTATCAGTTTTGTATGTGTTTAAATGCGGGGAACACATATATCATATATTTGGAAATATATATTTCTTTAATTTTAAGCATGATAGTTTTCCACTATGGATAAGACATTTATATTGTTTAACAGCATTAACAAAACCTAATGTTATTCCTTCAGCAGGGGAGCAAGGATGAAGCAGGGAGAACAAAGTGTAGGAGAGATGAGTCATCTTGTTTTTAATATTTCTAAATAAAACAGTTGTGTTAACATGCTTTGATCCTTCAATAAGTGCTTGGAAAATGAAGGGAAGATAAAAAATTCTTTCATCTTTTTGAATAATTTAAAACCATTTGGAATTTGGTTTTCTTCCAGGTTGTCCCTTTATATAAGTACTAAATACCACATTATTAGGTTTTCCATCATATTGCTAAATCCAGGTAATTAACAAAAAATTATGCAAAGTATAATGTTGCAGGTACTTTTATTGTCGTAAGTAAGTCTTGTAAAGCACTTTTTAATGAGGAATTCAACAATTACTCATTTTGGTATTAAAATGTAATGACTATCTATTTTATTTTAGATGCATTTGAATTTATGATTTAAGCTACTCTATGCATTTTATCCCCTTAGCTTTTATTCCGATTAATCATCTTGTTGCTATAAATATTTTTTCCTAGTGTCATTTCCAAAAATTCTGCTAGTATCAGTAAAAAAGTAGACTTTGTAGAGTTAAATCTATATTAAATGTTTTTACTCACCAATGCAGTTATTCCTTTTTCTTCTTGCCCTTATTTTGCTTCATTGCTTTCAGAAGTGCAAATAAATCCTGAATCAGAAAACTTCATATTTAGAAGGAGTTCTTGGGAGTGTGAAGATGAGCACATGTGGAATCATGCATATCTGTGCTAAAACAAGCCTAATCTCACAAAAAATTATGAAACAGATGCCCATAAGTTCATTAATGTTGTGCAAAAACAGTGTGTTAACAACCTTGGGAGGTGTTTATCTCATCAAGTATGGGTCTCCTTGCAATCTACCTTTGGTGCAGCCTAGTTCTTTTGCATAATGCTATTTACTGAAACCAAGTGTGAGTTGTGAGTGCTTTCTTGTTCTCCTGTCAGTGAGAGGGTTGAACTTGTGGTGTCTCAGCTGCCATTAATTTCTTTCCTTCTGCCCATGGCTGTGACGAGGATCCTTTTCTAACACAACTTTCTTGTTTATTAGACATGATTAAGTTTAGGCAAGGCACGGGGAGCTAGGCAGAGCTGGGCAGTTCTGTGTTGTGCTGTTGTGAGAGGAGGCTGGGAATGGCTGGCTGACCATTCATATTTCCATAAATACAATCATGTTAGAAGCAGTCATTTCTGCCCATTTCTACATGAGATGTGAGTCAGTTTTACTGACTGCATGTGCTAATAACTGTTTTTTCTGATGTAATTAGTAGAGCAGAATAGAATAGTTCATTTGGAAGGGAAGTACAATGATCATGAGTCCAACTGCCTGACCACATTATGATAAATTTTTGTTGCTCACTTACACTAAGAAAAAAAGAAAAATATCAATGCTTTACTGACTTCTGTTGATGCTTTCTCTTCCGTACATTACTAGGAAAGGGTGTCACCAAAATACTATATATTAAAATCTAGCACCACTGCAGATACAATTTTAGCTATATACTTTCACTGGGGAAGGTGTTTTGTAGGGCTTCATCCTGAGTTTTGATCTTTTTACAAGCATGATTGAGAGGTGCAGGAAACTATTTAACACATTCCTGCTGGAAAAGTTGCTGTTTATGTCACAGGAGCAGTGTAGTTTCTCAAGAAAATGTGATCAGTTGAGTCACTCATTAAGTTTTATTGCATCTCTGGTTTGCTGAGATGTCAGCTCGTGTTCTGAAAATAGTGTTCAGAAGCTTCATTCACCAATGCCTTATTCCTGAGAAGAGGCACAAAAGTCGTTCTCTGTTTCTCCAAGCTGGATTTGATGCTGGCATACTTCACAGCAGAGAGATTTCACTGTGTTCCTGTTTGCTCTAAAATGGACTGTAGAGTGTTGTGCACTATTGAAATAATCTGCTTCTGGTCAAACACAAAGGCATTTCACAGTCTACAGCACCATCCTTCATCCTTTATGGAGCAGTACAAGAATTTAAATAAGCTCTCATGCAAGGAAGATTATTTCCCTTTAATATAAACATTTTAACTGAAGGGAGGAAGAATATCTTAGTGACTGTCAGGAAACAGAAGTGTAAACCCATTCGGTTTGTGGTTATGAAGTATAAGATTTAGAGAATTAACGAACTTGCAACTTAGTGTTGATTTAAAAGAGAATGTAGTACAAAAAGAATTAAGATTTCCTAGGTTGGTTGATTCATTTTCTTTGCCAGCTTTCTGATGTCTTTCCTCCTTTCAGCCATTCTGTCTTATCTACAAGACTGCATAGACTTTTCCAGGTCATTGTGAAAATAAGTTTTGATATAATATTTAAAAATATTTAGTAGAAATAACCTTTCTAGAGGAAGGACACTGCTTTATCACTGGTCAGAAAGTGGAATTTATCATAACTAACTACTGAAATATAAATTTTTGGAAAGCACTTTATAATGTATTTATTATTGAATATCCACTAATGCACGTGAGCTAGAAAAATGCACTTTTTATTTTTCCTGCACTTTTTAGTTTTCCTACTAAAGCATAGCTTACTTTCATGGTGGAGTGTTGATTTTTGTATTTGAAATTACAAAAATAAAAGTGAAAACCTCTATTAAGTTATGAATGACAATTCAGTTGCCTTGCTGAGTTGTCTGATACCTTTGTCGATATGGCAGTTTAGATTCTGGGGGCATGTTTGCAGAGATTTAATATCAGGCTTATCCCCTTGTTTCAGCTAAACCCATATACACACCACTAAACAGTGCAGGGAGGAGACAGGCTGAGCTACTAAGAGATTCTACTTAGAGTATCAACCATCATCTGTTTTTTGATCTGACCTCTGGTTTTCTTCACTTTATTAAAATGATTAAGAGCAAGTCTGTGCTTAGGTCCTTGCATCAGCAAAAATAAAAAGTGCTTAAGAAGAATTGAGTATTAATAGATGAGACATTCTGTATAGAAATTCAGTCTTTCTCACTGGTAGCACAATTACTCCACTCATCCTTTTCCTCTGACAAATGGAACACAACTGCTGCCAGTTGTCTGCTAATTGCATCCTTTTTATCAACTTCCAACTCTTTCTATTAAACTGTGATATGCTCTATTTAGTATATTATTCTGTAGATTTGTTTCTTAGCATTCCCACTCAACAGATATTTATTTTTGTCATGCATGTGTTTCTCTGCAAGAGTGAGGGAGTGTGAAAGAACGTGTTGAGCAGTGTCAGAAGAAGCTCATTGCTATTCTAACAGCATGACTGCACTCCTTTAGGAGGGCATTCAATCCTTGGCATTCATTCCCTCACACTGATGTGATAACAGAATAAAAGAGCTTTACAGCTGATTGAAGTCAAGTAGTAGAGCCATTGTAAAGGCTCACAAGAAGATTACTGATGAATACCATTACTGCTGGAGGTTGGACTAGCAATTGTGCATGTCCCTGCTTTCTTATAGAGAGTGAATAATGAAAGAGAGCATGTGTTAATAATTCTGAATTAGCTATGCTTTCCTTTCCTAAAGGGAAGATGGTGGTGTCCATTTGACTTCAGAGTGCTAAGAATTATGTCATAAATGTTTACCAAGTTCTGAGAAATCTTCATTTTTAAGTGGTAATTGGAATTGTGGTTGTATTAGTTCTCTATTTTTGAATATGAGAATAAAGGAAATTTAGAATGATATTCTGCTTTAGTCAAAAGATGTTTGGCCACTTCAGTTATTAATGGAAATTCATAGTTTTCCCCATCTTTTGCACTGCAACATTTTCATTTTTCTTATGACAGGAAACAGATTGAAAGCTTTGAATTTATTGCAGTACATGGAACATTCTTTGCTTATAAATGAAACCGATGATTGAGATAAAATTGAAGGCTCTTCTGTGGTTTAGTTTGGCTGAACATTTTTGAAACGAAAATAGTTTGTGTCTGATTGTTTTTTCCTGCAGAGAGGGAGTGTATGGGAAAACATTACATGAAATTCCCAGTCTGACTCATTTTTTTCTGTTATGCTTTTAAGTAATGAAGGAATAAGAGATAAATAAAACTTTGCAAGAAGACTTTCATGTGCAAGAGTATAGTTCATAACTATGTGTACTACCTCTGACAAGACCCTGGATGCTCCATAAAATCACAGGTTGGCCTTAGCCATGGTTCAATACATGACTGTATATGAGAATGTGTTTCAAAAGAATGATTGCAATCCAAACCAAACCACTGCAGTAGCTGTGTCATTCAGAAATGACTTTCTGAATCCTAGCAAGCTCCTTAGAGCCCTCTCTGGCCTCTACAAGATTCTTTTCATCAAACTCTGTTTGCTTCCTGATCCTCTCATCAGTCTTCCTGGCTCTGGTTGATGTTCTTTGCTGTAGTTTTTCTCCTGGTGTTCACTGTGGTCCCTGGAACTTTCAATTTGCCTGAAGGGAAGCTCCTAAGGGATCTCACTTTTCCTCTGGAGACATCATCCTGACCTCCTGGTGTCTGTTTTTGAATAAACCCCCACAAACTGAAAACATATAATACTCTTTTACAGTACTCTTCAGTTGGATCATCATAAATATCCATAGGATTACTGTACACTGTATAACCTTTAATACATATTCCATTGGTTTTGTAGATTGCAATAATTGCATGCTGTGATTATTTTTTGTCCTTTATCTGTCTTTGAGAACAATGGCAGAAATTCCATAGATAGTGTTGGTATCTCTGAATGAAAAAGGTATTATGAAAAGTAATAAATGGAAATTATGCCTCCAACTTCTATTTTCTCTGAATTTGTTTCAAATGGAACTTTTATGAAACACAATAAATAGTATTGAAAAATGCAAGTTTTATGTAGTGACTTAGGAAATATTAATAATACCTTGAATAAGCTCAATAGATACCAATAGCTATACAGCAGGTTTTTGCATTCTAGGCAGAAATCAATATTTTGGAGAGGAAACATGGTCTAATAGATAGGACAATAGAGATAGCAGTCGAAATGCCTGTGCTTTCTTGCTTTTTGATTTAAATACAATCAATTTTTCTTTCTTTCTTGCAAAAAGTTATGGATGAAAATTTCCAGATAACATTGCCTACTGTTTCCTTTCTGTAAAAGGAGAACAGACTTTGTGAAAATTTTATATAAATTTTTAATTACAAATCAGCTCAACAAAGACTGTATCTTCTGTTTATCCTTTAATAAATTCTCATGTTGCTGAAAAAAGATCTTACACATTGTGCTCAAAGTTCCACAAAACTAATAGTAGCATTTTCATGATTGAGCTTTTGAGTTTTAATAATCTTCCTGCTCATTAACAAACAGGTTTTCTTCTCTCTAATGGGATTCTGTCCTTGTTCATAGTAATTTATCAAACCTGTGGAAGAGCAGTGTGTTAATGGGAAAACAAATCAATCTGTCCTTTTCGAGAAGTATAAACAACTTTCATTGGTGATACTTTCTTAAAGCTTAGGTTGCAGACAGAGAAAAGTTGTCTCTTCAGTATGTTCTAACTTCATTTTAATATTTCAGAAAAAAATCTTTTTCTGCCAGTTATGTGCTGTTGGTTTGCTTTGAAACAAGCCAACACCTGCTTTTTAATAAAACATTTTCATAATTAAAAAACATCAATTTTGTTCAGTTTTCCATAAGATACAATTTGAAATGTTTTGTTTCATGATACTGTATGATTTTTGAAGTTAAATATTTAAGTGCAGACTAAATGTTTGTATGATTGCAGTATATTTATTTTTTTAAGTGTGATTATTAATATCATCTCTGAATACCTGCTATGTAAATTAGGTATATGGTAAAGAGATTTTTGGGATTCTGCCTCCCAGACTCCCTTCCTCTCTGGTATCGAGTCCTGTTTCATTACACATGCGCTCTTCATGGCTTTTATTCTATCTGGGCTATGACTTGTTTTTTTCTTATTTTTCTTTCTGTTTTAAATTCTCTTTGCCTCTGGTCCTGTACCCATTATGGAAACAGAACTCTGCTGTTTGGTTCCCTGTAGGCTCCCAGTGAGCAGTGCTGACAACCTTTGCTTCCCGCCTGTTTCCATAGTAGCAGCACCTTGTCATTTTTGAGAAGTGATTATTAATTTGGTTTATAGTTTAAGTGCCCAGGCATGCAGTGAATTTTACAGCCTTCAAAGGCTAGCCAAGCTTTAGCGGGATAACATGAAAAATAAACAGCCCTTGGAATGCTCCTGATAGAGTCCTTGCTGTCTGAAAGTTATGTGGCAAATGCAGATTCTTGAAAGGTGGCCAGGATCCATCTTCAGTAGGTCATCACTAGTCCTCAGAGTTGTAAAACTTCTGGAATCAGTTAGTAGTTTGCCACCACTGTTTCTATCGCTGTGCCTGGATGCATGGCTCCGGGAGTCTCTTCAGTGTATAAATGTTCAGTATAACTTTGTGTGAACTGATCGCTGTTTCGCAGCTCATTTTGCACATTGCTTGTTTCGAGCATGTTTCTTCCAGCTACGTGCACTGTGCTGACTTCGTTTTGGCTGGAATGAGCTACAGATGTTTTCAGTGTGTGGTGAGTTTCATCTTTCCACAGAGCCATTCTGTAATAGCAGAGATTTTATACTAGTAAGTTTTTAATGCTACCCTGAAAAATGAGGTGTACAGAAAACGGTTCTGAAATGCTATTGGATGATCATCATAAAATCTCTGCATAGTTTTTTTTGTAAGGTATCTAATTGCATTAAATATGGTTTATTTTTTATTTTATTTTTCTATATCCTTTGCTATTTTGATATTGATTTAGGATGTTTGGGAATTAAGGAATCACAACGTACAAAAAGTAACCATGGATGAGTAAGCTGTGTCAAAAATCTTGTAGCTATGTACCAAATGAAGTTGTATTTGCAGTTTACATTATTTGTGAGATATGAAAACATCAGCACTAACTTAAATTTATGCTCAAAAATACAGCTTTACATCCTTCTTTCCAGCATTTTAGAATATATATTAAACAGATGCTAAAGTCTAAAAGTTCAGAGTCTTCAGTCTTCATTGCTATAAGCAAAATAATGTGGGAAAAATCAGTTTAATTAATTTGGAAAATATTATAAAGCTGAAGGACAGATACAGTTAACAATTACATTTTGATGCCACATCCTTTAATAAGTAAATGTATTATTTTAGTTCACACTTTGGGTAGATAATATTTTATTTGGTTTCTGTTGTAATTTTCTAGAGGCTGAGTTGTTACTGTGCAGCATATTTGTTTCTTTCACATTCATTTTGTTGATAAAATTCCTCTTGAAGCCTGGCAGCATAATTTTTTTATTATTTTTTTTGGTGCCAGTTACAACTTAATAAGAGAGATTTAAAGAAAATTATATGTAATTTTTTTTCTTTTATAACAGTAGAAAACAGATCCAGTAAGAGTTATTTATAATCTCACTATGTATTCTTTTAAAGTCCTAAATAAAATAAGCAAGTAAAATGCTTCTGAAAATATGGGGAGATGCTTAGGAATCTAATGCAGTTTCCAGGTTGTTTCAGTGGGACTAGTATTGTATTTGGTCAATAGTTTTTGGTAAAGGAATTCACAGAAGTACTATACTAGATGTTAACTATGAATTTCAGCTGAAGAGTCTGTGTTCAGTCAAAAAAATCAACAAGAAAGCTTTTCTTTGGATCAAAGCTGTCCTCCTATTTTGAGCTGCTTAAGGGTAGAGGTCGTGATTAGGGCACTCTTGTTTGCTTTGTCATCTGTTGGAAGTGTCTCAGGCTCCTGGTACTGAAGACTCAGTCCTGTAAATGTCAGCATGGATTAGTGGAGAGTTGCTCACAAAAGCTGATGGAAAGAGAACAGCAAGTCATGTTTATTGACAGCAATAACAGATTTGAGTAACTTAAACTTCACAGTCTGGTGATGTCATGTCAAACAGGAAAAACATGAAGCTGTGCAGGTTACCTCAGGCTGTCAGTATGGAAAAACCTGTTGTAGAGCAAGAGCTTTTTAAGCCCTTGTGCGGTATTTGTGATGGAGTAAGGATTTCCAGAAAAACCTCAATGCATTATTGATAGTATTAAAATGAATAAAGCTGCATGCAGGTGGTAGTATCTTAAAATCTGCCTCACTTTCTGCCACTTTTTTCTTCATTTACACCACTGCTGGATATTCTTGTACGAGCTTTTCTAAGAAAGTGGCTGCTGGGAAAGCCTTGATGGTTAGTGTCTGATACACCTGAGATGGAGAAAAGTACAAAAGTGCTACTGTTGTAATCATCTTGTAATTGCTCAGGGCTCTTCAGGGTCAACATAGAAATTTCGTTTTTCAGAGATAAGAATAGTAGCATCAGAGGTAACCTCCAGAGAACCTTGATAAAGCAGATTGCAACAACTCTGTGGGTGCTGCCATTCCCACATGAGTCTTTTGCTTTATGCTGCTGTCTTCAGTCAGTGGTCTGGTGTGAAAACTTACTACTAAAGCAGACTTTGTCTTGATTGTTCTGCAGTTGATTGTCAACATCTTAAGAAGATTTAAATCAAAGATCTTACCTTGATTCAGTGTCCTGAAAGATATTTAAGTTCTGAGCAGGCTATGGCATCTATGGAGTCATTTAGCATCTTCAGAACTTTAGTGTTATTCACAGGAAATATTTTTGCTAAATCTAATAAAGGCAATCATATTTAGTGGATGTAGTCTCTCATTCTGATCAGAGTTCAGCAAAGCTGCACCTGATCATCACTATTAATTCTTTGTGTGCTAACCAGTTGGTAGATGGGAATAGAAGTTATCTGTAAAGTAGTTTTGGATTATCTTGGTGAGTCTTTTGTATTAACAAAAGAAGCAGCTAGTCTTATTCATCCCAAAAAGATCAAGCTCCTGGTGATAGCTATCAAGTATTTAATGAATTTAATTAAAATTCGTGCATTATTAACATTTCCATCTGTGATATTGAGTGACTAGCAATTTTCAGATACTTGGAATGAGTAATGTTGGCTTTTCAGTTGCTTTTGACATCAGCCCTTTTATAAACCTGCCGTTTTGCACAATCACAACTATAGAGCCTCTGTGCTGGACGTAGCTGAAGAGCAGCTGAGTAATGTTCTCAGATGTTTTGCTTTTTCTTCTCTTTAATCAGACAAGATGTTGCTGCATTCAGCAACTGCCTACTTTAGTTTTGGTGGCATTATTAGCTTGTTTTAATAGAAGTTGAATGAAATGTGAAGTGTGCAGACCAAGGAATGTTGTAAGCAGTCATATGGTCACAAAAAGCTTGGTATAATTAAATCATCATCATGAAGCAAGACTGAACATTCAGGCAAATTGCCATCCCTAAGTAGAGACTGATTCAGATAGTGTTGCTCTGCAATGAAACAGTGTTTTCTTGAATAAGATTTTTGCAGGACAGCAAATGGAGAAAAATACCAGTCCCAGCTATTTCCTAGCCTCTAACAGGAATAACGGTGATCAGAAATTAAGGATTTTGTTGTTTGTTTCTTGTTTTGTAGAATATAATGTGGTTTAATGATGGGAAAAGGGGAAGCAGCCAGTGATGTGTCTTAAGTATATTGATAATGGTTGTGCTAGAAAGTTGCATGATGTTCTTGACTGTGTTATGACTTAACACTGTTGTGCCTAAACTTGTAAAGATTAGCATGGAAAACGGGGAAGGAAGGTATATCTCATGCTTATTACTAAATACTTTTGGTATTTGCACTTACCATCTTAGTCAACAAGACCACCTATTAGAAAACGTGACTGAACATGTGACAAACTTGTTCATTCTCAGCTCTTAAGGTGTGTTCCTTGAAAGAAAAAAAAAGTTGTTGAAATAGTTTTCTTGAAAATTTATTGTTATTATTAAGAAGAAAATAGGTCTTTCCTAGAACACACAAGGTCGTGGTCAATCTAATAAGAAATCTTCATAAAACTTTTACATTACGTTGATGTAATCATTCCCCGATTTACAGAAGTAGGAATTTTAGGATTGTAGAGTTTTTATTCACTGAACAAGAATTCAGCAATATCTTTGTTGGATTATTTAATATGCTTTGCTCAAATGACCTGTAATACTTTATTTAAGAGTGTTCATTGTAATCAAACTACCAACTTTGTCCAGAAAGGTGCATGAGAACCTTGCTATCTGGAAGTGACATATGTAGCCTAAAACATACTTCGTACTTCTGCAGTGTGTCAGTAAGCACTTTCTTGTTATTTGATGAGAAGTTGGAATAAGCAACCATTATTTTTTAATACTGTTACTTACATTTTGCTTTAGTGTCTCAGTATAAATATGTGATATATATGTGTAGAGGTATTCACACTATTTTTTTCAGTTGTGAAATGGTAGACTAGCACTTACTACTTTCTATAGGTCTGCCTTGAAGTATTAATTTGATACATTTTATTAAAGCTAATAATATGATAAAGCTAAAGCCAATTAATTAAACAATGATACAACTATTATACAGCTATTTCAGTATCTTTGAAATCCGAGGACTAAAAGCTCTAGTGATTGTCTTGAGCATGTATTTCAGTAGATTTGATAACCCATGAATATCTGCAGAAAAGGATATCATTGTTGTCTTTTTAATGAACTAACAATTTCATACAAAAAATTCAGCAGTACCACTGTTTAGAATAAAGGGATACATGTAAATGAGGCTAATGCTGAAATTATATTTAAACAATGCTGACAGTTCTTCTATTGTGCCCATTAATTAATTTCCCAGCATTGAGGTTCTCTGGGAATGAACTATAAAAATAATTAAAATAATACATGAGGTAAATAATTTTGAAATTCAAAAGGTGAAATAGGGAATTATTTTAGTAAATATTAGTCATACTGCTTGTTTGTGCTCATTTGCCTTTTAAAAGCAGGTTACTGAGGAAGTGTGGTCTGGTTTTGGTTCACATGGTCTGCTGAAGTTCTCACAGGTGGAAAAGTTGCCATATTCTTTTTTAATCAATAGTGCTTGTCCCTATTTCAAATCAGTAGTTTTCTTAAAGCGGGTTGGCATTTATGTAAAGATATTTTGACTTGCAGCAAAGTACTTCAAAATTCAATCAGTTGCAGCATATATTTACTAATGATCTGGATTAAGTTTGTGCTTTTTAAGTTAAATCATACTTTTAAGTAGAATTCTGTGAATAAGAGCAGTGTTGATTTTAGTGTGGCACAGCTTTGCTGTTTTTCCACCACAATTTTGGCCAGCTAATTGGTGTCAAGTCATGACTTGAGATGGAATTTAAATGTTTAAGTACAAATTAAATTAGTGATTTCAGATAGAATGAGTGGGGTTTTAATTAGAAGAAAAGTTCAAAACAGATTTCTTTCCAGCCGGACAGTCATGTCTGAATAATTGAAGCCCAGTTTTAAGCCTAGCTTAAAATAAAATAAGTCTTTGCAATACATATTGTTTTAATCATTGAATGGTGAAGCAAAGATGAAATACAAATTTTGGTATCTCAGATGTGCATGCCTTTGAAAATATTTTGTCTGGAGGTTTTTAGTCAAATCTGCCATGTAACCTATTAAAAAAGAAATAGCCTGCAGGTTTTAGAAGGTGTTTTCTGCAACTTCACCTATGCTGGGGAGGCAGCTAGTTGGTCACTTCCGGCTTTATCCTTATCTTTTCGCTCCTCAGACTTTCCATAACAACTTGGTACTTCCATAACTTCACATGTGCAAGAGGGATTTTAAGTTCAGGTGGGGGAATCTCAGCAAATTAAAGACGCAAAGTGAATTTTCTGGGAAATAGCTAGAGATTTAGACTTCCCAAGGGTGTGGGAGTTTCTGAAAAGGCTGTTGGTAGTGTTGTCTTCTCATACTGTCTTACAGCTTGTGTGATCTGTCTGCCTAAGCCTTTTCTGAGGAAAAGACTCAGGGCTAAGGTGTGTAGGGATATATATGCTTCACCTTTATATGTATGAGAAAAAGAATTAATTGTATGCTTGTATTTCATGTTGTTAGAGGAAGTAAAGGACATAGTGATGTTCAGTGGTAATTACACAGAGATTCGCTACTTTGAGTCATTACACTGTGTCATGGTTTGGTAAGATAATTAGGAACCATATTAATGGCTCTAACCTAAATACTTTGGTTTTTAATACATCAGTTATGGTGAATGAAAGAAAATATAGCTATAAGTAATCAACTGCTCTCTAAAACCTAAACAGTGTAAATTATCTATTGTTATTGATGTGGGCTTATAATGTAATGTGGCCCCTACTTGTTAATGCACTTAAAACCAACCTGGATGAGTTTCATTAGTTCTTGCTGCTGGTTCTCCTGTTCTCATCACTAAACAAATAACTTGCAGAAAGTAATTTTTTGTTTATACTAGAGAACCCACAAATATGTATATTAGATTGGGGTTTTATATACATCCCTCACTGTTACTGTTACCTAAAATCACAGTGATTGATCCGTCACTGGCAGAATTCATGCTCATATTGCCACGTCCCTGTTTTTGCTATGTTCTATGTAGTAATAACTAGTAGGTCAAATGGAAGTTGTTTGCCTTTTCAAATTGTAGAAATTCAAAGAGGCACATTAAATAATAGGTTTTCCAGCAAGTACAAAGAACAGCTCATGGTCACTCTTCACAAGAGGCTTATTAACATGGAAAATTAGAGAAGAGAAATTCTATTTTCTGATAGTCTCACTATCCATAATGCTTCTGTATCTATCTAGGTTCTTTGCAAAGTAATATTAGAAATAAGTATTGCAAAGTGTTCTCCTTGTGTAGAGTTCAGCATCTTCTTGCATTTGTATCAAAGGCATTTTTCAAGAGAGCTGCTCTACTCCACTTTCTTCTGTCAATATCCAATTCAGCAAGAAAGAGCAATAGGGGAGTTTCATAAGAAGCTCCATTCCTTTGCTAAGATCTAGCAACACTGCTGTGTGCAAAGATAATAAACCACCATGCAAGAGGAGAAAAATAGCTATAAAGATGCCAACATTTCAGTGTTGGATGTGAAAGTGCTTCATTGAATGAGAATCCACTTGACATCCTAGTCATGACTGAACTCTTTAAAAACTTTGTGGTGAATTCTTTAAAAGAACCAAATGAGAAACATTGATTTTTGTTTTCCACCACAGTTTATTCTGGAAAAGCTAGGACAAAAAAGTCAAATACACACTTTGTTAGTTATTTTTTATTCTATTTGAATTGAGCATATTAGCATGTGAAGAGGGCAGTAATTTAAACTCCATTCCAAAAATACAAGGTCATGTGGAAATTTATATGAAAGATGCTTCATAAAACTAAATTATTAGTTGAAGAGTGGATAAATCAGGTAAATAGTAATTATAACTAGCATCCCTTTGTACTTGATATTGATTCACAGTCTTAACATGCATTTTGCATGCTATATGGAGCATTCCAACAGGGCAAGGTATTGATCCAAAAGAATTCCAGCAGTGGTCTGTGTTCTTTGTGGCTGGGATTTCACAGCAGAGGTATAATATATCACAAGTCATGTCTTAGGAATTGTTGCCAAGTTGTTGTTGACTTGATCAGAGAGGCCAATGACTAAACTGTTACGAAAACTGATCTACACCTAGTTTTCAGCATAAATTTGCCAAACCTAATAGAACATTGTATGGTAAGTAATTTTTTTGAACATACCTAGCAGAAGTAGGAAATGTAAACAGAGTTCTTGTAACTTTTTCTTAAAAATAGCTCTTCCAGAAGGGATTTAGTGAGCTCTAAGAGCTGAGATATTTGCATAGTTTTTTGGCTGTGACAGATACTTCTAGCTTGATGTTACGACCTGGAAATGTTACTTTCCATTAAAGATTTTGAAATGCTATGAAATGTGTTTGGATCAGATTTTTTTTATGCAAAGATCAAACCTGCCCATACATTTTCTTGTTAACTGATGGATGTTTGCATTAGAAACAGCTACTTGTAGGCCTTAGCTATAAGTTAGGTTTTATGTTTGTTTGTTTTTTTAAAGCATAAAAGATCCAGCTTCGTTGCTGAGTTTATGGTGGGATTGGATTCAGCTTAGACAAGTGCTCTTGGTCACTTACTGCTTTCAGGATCATTGTCTTGGGAACAGTTGTAGCGAAGCAAAAACAATGATAGAAGACAATCCAAAATGTGCAAACTCAGCAAAAGTGTTTTTAATAGCTATTTTTGCATATAACTATAAGAAAAATTTTTAACATGTATGATGAATAAAATTTAAATTTTTTAGCACCATTTAATAATCGAAATTTCATTATGTAACTGACTGGAATACTGACAAGTGGGAGAAGGTTATTGATCCAACATGAGCTGGTAGGCTGCTGTGTATAATCAAAACAGTTGCAGACTGCAAAGTATTCCAGTATTTTTTAGAATGACAAGGTTAAGGTGACTTCAATTCAGTGTTCTCTAAACTTGATTGTAATATTCTTTCACCATGACTATATATGTTATTTTAAGAAAGTGTTGAGATGATTTTTGTAGGGGGAAATCACACCTCACAAAGCTTAAGAGCCTGTGAACACATGTACCAGGTTGATGTAGAATACTGAGATTGCTGAAAACAGTGAAGAGGACTCTTCACTAAAGGTTATTAAAGAAGAAACACAGCTGTGGAATTCAAGGGAATGCCCTTGTATGAATAATAACTGCCTGAAAGATAGAAAACAAATGTTAAGAACAAGCAGGCAAGTTTCAAAATTAAAGGCAATAACATGTAATTCTTTTGCAATTTGTCATGAGGCTTAAGGGCTTTCTGCTGAAGAGATAAAAAAGGGGTACGGGAACAACAGAGACAGCAAAGTCTGCTGACAACACCATGTTACTAAGGGTAGTAACGGTGAGAGGTGTACAGCAGAGTCACAGGACTTCATGTTGCTCTTAACAGCATAAATAACAGGTGAAATTTTGTGTGGACAAATATAAAGAGATATTGTGTGTTTGGACCAATCCTAGCTTTACTGGTATAACTATGGGCTTCTAGGTAGCTTCCTATAGTCAACCACAAGAGAAAAACACGAGCTCAGTAGCAGTCAAGGATAGAAAAAGAAAAAAAACCCAACAAGATTAGGAATTATTGGGAAAGGTAAGGAGAACAAAATATCAATATCCACTATGAGAGTTATATTCTTTCTGCTACTTACATGGTGTATACCGCTCAGACCCCCGCACTGTAACAAGACCCTACCTATTTCAAAATCAGAAAACTACAGAAAGGGTGCTTAAGAAGGCTGAGCAAAGGTGGTGGAACTGGTATATTATGAACAGTGGAATAGACAAAATAATTCTAGTCTGCAAGAGAGAAGGAAATATGAATGGATTGAAGAAAGCGAACAGGAAGTGATTCATACTCTTTCAGTGCAATAACTGAACTATTGTGCGTGAACCTAGCAGGTGTTGGGTTTAAACCAGACATGCTATATAGCATGCACTTGTGTTTTGGAATTCTTTGTTCCAGGACTTGGTAGTTTACCAAAAAGCTTAAAGTTGCAAAAAGATTTAGGAAGTTAAGTGAAGACAAATCCATTAACACCTATTAAATGGACATATTCTACAGCTTCTCTTAGGACATCTCTGAGCATGAAACCTTTGAAACTTGGAGTATTCTGGGGACGTACTGCTGTATCTTGCACTCCTATACTCAGTCATCTGCTGTTGGTCATTCCTGGTGAAAGGCTAGTTACTGTGATGGACCTCGCTGGTGTGACCTTGCTGTGTTTCCTCTCAGACTAGAATTCTTGAGTCTGTTTTGACGGTGGATTGAGTCTGTGCCTAGGAAGTTGAAGCTCCTGGCTGATCAAAAATGAAAACCTTGGAAGAGCAGCCAACATATTCCACTTTCCGTGATGTTCCTGTGCTGGTTTCTTTCTCTTTTTCTGCCATAGACTGCTTGGATATTTTGGCCAAAATTATTTAAATCTCTTTTCACCTAAACTATCTGCTCTTTGTAATGTGGTAGAAATGGAGTTTCCTAAAGTTGCTGTATTCATGTGTAATCATTGAGTGTTTGGAAGTTCTTGTGTCTGAGCTATTATTTGAATGTGAAATGTGGATTAATACCTAAGCCTGAAAAAATGTCATAGCTTTAATTATTCTGAGTACTTAAACAATAATCTTGTACTGTATTTATTAACAAATAAAATAGCATGAGGTATTACACTCCCTAAATGTTGAAGTATCCAGGGTGGGAGGCAGCTTAGACTAATCATTGACAAGACAATAATCAGTCTTGTCATACAACAAAATTAGCATTCTTTTGGTGGTCATCTAATTCAAGAAGTTTGGGGAGTGCAGTTCAAAGAATGCCTTTAATTTCAGCTACAGAGGAGATCCAGCATTTGCAGGGCAATGAGATATTTGTGATGTTAACAATCTAAGTGATTGTTATTGATAATGACAGATGGTTCTTAGATAATGTGCTTCGAGACGTCTGTAATATGTTCAGACTAAGTCTTCTGGAAGGTTGTACATCTGCCTTTAGATTTTTTGCTAAAATATTTAAATCAAGGTCATTGTTTATACTTGATTTTAAATAGCTTTTAGCTGGTAGCCTGTATTTCTGTACATTTAGAGATCAAACTTTGTAACTTCAAAAGCTGCAAATGGAAAAGTATAATAGGTATCAGGTGTTAGAAAAGGCAATTATGCATTAGCTGTTTTACTCAATTTCTAAAACTGTCTAAAACTATCCATTGGAAATACTTTGTACTTAGACTTATCTCTGAAGCATGATGAATTTTTAAATCTGTAGGGGATATGCATTTTTTCTCTAATGAATTGCATTTTTAAACCTATTTCGTTTCATTTAAAAGCACTGAAGAAACTTGTATGGGTAAAAAAAAAAGTTAAACAGAAAAATCACAAGATGAAGTAGAGGTTCTTATACATGTCCAGATAATTTTTCTGCAGTTCCTTAAACATATTTCCAAAATTAGCTAATTCTTATTTTCAGTTCCAAATACACTTTTAGACTTAAAAGCTTCCCTCCAAATAATTGGCATTATCTGTTTTCTGGAATCTTACTGATTTGGTGGACCATATGGTCTGTAGTTTCTGTAGCTGTTAACAAGGTGTTTTACAAACCTCTTGTAGCACACTCTGCTCTTTTATCAGTCAAGGATAGAGGAGAAGGAAAAACAGTAGTAGGAGAATGTTTTTCCTTGCCCACTTGTTATAGCTGGCAAGTTTATTTATTGCACAAATTTTATATACCATGTTGTTCTAGGTTAAATAGCAATAAAATAGGTATTTTATCATGTTATTCTTTATGTAAGAAGTTGTTTCAGTTCACTGTACTTGAGCAGAACACTGTATTTTTCTAAAGAGTAAACTTCAGTTTTGAAATGACCAGCAGAGAATATGAAAAAACTTGCTATATTTTTAAAGCACGATAATTAGATCTTGTAAATTATATAGATATCACCATTAAAATATATCTCCATTTGCCAGATTGTATAGTTTAATTTTATAATTATTATTTTTAAATTCTATTTTAATGAGATTTTACATAGCATTAATTCACAGTCATAACATTGATAATTTAGTATCATAATTCTTTTTTCAGTTCTCAGTGGTATAGAAAATAAAATATAAGATTAATTTGGTACTATGAAAAAACTTAATGTTGTCTTTTAAAGGCAGCATCACAAAATTTTCTAAACTCTTATGTATACTTATAAAACACTAATTTCTAGGGGGAGTTTTATAAAGTGATACAATCGGATGACTCGAACCAGAACAGAAAGCTGCAGATCTGAATACAAAACTGAGCTTTAAATGTTTCATCTTACAAGTAGATTTTTTTCCTGTAGTGAAAACATCTAATTCAGTTCTATATAATCCAAGTTACTTATTTTTACAATGCTTAATAATTTCCTATAGCAAAATTTATACTTCAAAAGCTACTGCTAGTAATAGAATTGACTCTTAATAAAGGGGATGAAGTGTTGGGGTTCCCCCCCCGCCATGTGGTCCTGGGAGAGGGGCCCTGGGGTAGAGGCAGGGCCTATGGGGTTTCTCTACTCCTTGGTCAGCCCCGTTCTCCATTGGTTGTTTTGTGTTCCCCTGCCCAGGAAGGACCCTCTGGTCCCGTGATTGCCTCAGTTCTTGGGCAGGTCACCAACCAGGCTGTTGGAAAAATAAACATCTCTGAAAATATCTACCGAGAATCGGTCCGTATATTCATTTCCACGGGCCTTGTTGTCTGATACACGTGTTGCAAGAATCCCCACTGCAACAATGAAGCATATGTTCATGCCACAATGTTGAGCTGGGCAGTACAGTATTTCATACCAGAAATAAGCTGATGGATAACACCACAAATGGAAAGCACATCAGTAAAGAATGAATTTAAATATGAGAAATGGATGCTGCCTCATCTCTGTCCCCGTTACAGATAATAGCAATGAATAGGTTTGGCATAGATGAAATGCAAGCGTGTTTGTGATACAAAGAGCTGACATTTGTAGTTAGAAGTAAATGTCGTAAAAATACACTTGGGGCATATGGTGATCAAAAGTATTATTATTGGTGTATTGAAAGGATGATCTATTTTTATTTTTTCTAGTCTGAACCAGAGGGGTTTTCTCACTTCCACTTGTACGTCTGTGCTGCCTTCCTTGTCAGGTGGAGGAAAGAGATCCTGGAAGAGAAAGATTTTCAAGTAAGTGAAGGGGATATTTTTCAAGCACAGGGTGGCATTTCTTAGATTTACCTTCCTAACATTACTTGAGGATGAATTTAAGACAAAATAGGAGCAGCAAGACTGACAATACCTTACTTACTTAAGAGTTGTTCCAAAATGGTTAGATCTGAAGTGATGCAGTAGGAGATGTGTTTTCTTTGTCCACTTTGGGAAAAAAAAAAATGCTGTTTTAAGTGAGGCAGACTTTGAGAAGATGATTTCTGGAGATTTTGTTACCTTGGGATTTTGCAGAGATTTTCTGTAAAGCTAACTGGATTTTTTTAGTCTTAAATGCATCACTGAAGTATTTATTTATAATTTCTCATCCGTGTAACATTCTCTAACAAGGTCATGGTTATTCTTTCAAAAAAGCTGGGTAAGCAGTCTCTTAAAATAAGTAGCCTGTTTTTCATTCGGAAGTAAAAAGACCTCAGGCCCCTACATTTCAAAACCTAACATTTTTCCAGCAAAGAGCATATCAGGAAGTTGTTTGTAAGAAGACTTGAATATGGTAGATAGGCAAATCATTTGCATACATCTGTAGAAGTCCAGTTATTTCTGTAAACTGATGACAGTTCACTTTCATAGAAATATTTATATTGAGTTTTACCCTGTGATACCCATTTGGTGCCTAAAAGGCTTTAAAGTTTTGTTTGAAGGCTGAATGTGAATAGCCTGTGCTGCAAAACCCCCACCATTGCCTACCCCGGGGAAATGGCCCATTACCAGCTTATTTTCTCTCCATCTGACTGAACTCTGTGCCCCTGTACAAATGAACCGTTGTGCAAATTTGTGTATCACTTCAATCTATTTTATCTTTCGTCATGAAAGGATTTATTCAGAGCTGTCATTGCCTGTCTTTGCAGTAAATAAATCCCTAAGGGTACAACATAACAGCTTTAATTTTTACTACCTGCTAACACTGTCAGATTTTCTCATTTTATGGTACTTTGTCAAAATCAACTCTGATGTTGGTATCCATACCTCTTGATTACAACTGTTCACTGTTAATCCTCCCTATTAAATTTTTCATGTTGATTTCCTGCACCAAAGAGCATAATTTTCCCCTCTCTACCAAATCTATTACAACTATGTTTTAAATAAATAATCCCAGAGTATATACTATGAAGATTGGTTTTGTTCTCCTTACACACATTCAGATTTGCTTACTTATTTAATAATTAAGATATTTCTTTATGGTTTAATTTCTTTATAGGCCATGTAAACTAAACTATGAAGTACAAAAATCAGGAATACACTGGAATGCATTTATCACACTGCTTTAGTTTGCTTACAACATAGAAATGCAATTGGTAATTTTGAGGATCTGTAGATCCATGCTGTTTTTATCACCATCATATGTTATCACTAAAAGGCTTGGCCTTCTTTATTGTCTAACATGACCTTTTCAAATGGCTAAACTAAAGTGTTATCAATTCTCTAAATGATACTTCTGTCCCACAGGCAAGAATAATATCCATTATTCTTCCACTTTGTTAATAATAGCTGTAGATCATTGCCTAGTCTTCAAAGTAATAAGCACTTAAACTACATTGGAAAATTGGGAAGTTCAGTATATGCTGTTTGGAGTACTCTGATTGCATTGAATTCACATTATTGAGAAGTCATAGCTGTAGTACATTTTGTACAGAAGTATTTTGTTCCATAAACTGTATCAAGGATCACAGGTATTCAAGTCATTTCTCTTGCACATAACGTGTGTTGTATTTGTTTTTTTGCATATGACAGGAATAAGGGAAGTCTTCCCTAATTGTCAGTGAGAGGGCCTGGTTCCTTGCTGCTAGCTATGAAAACTCCTACTCTTCTTTTACATGTCTGGTTGACCTCCTTCAATAGAATTAAAACCTCACAGGAAACTTAAGTCAGGATAATTTCCCAAGAACATCAGGTGTGGCAATGTGCCAGATGAGACATTGAGCAGGTTTTGAATGAAAGATCAATTTTAAAGGGTATGAAGGGAATTAAATTTTGATGAGGGAAGAGTGGAAGAAATAAATGTGTCAGCTCAGGCCTCCAGATTTTCAAATGTTCATATATATATATTATATGTATATATTATAGATGTACATATGTATATATTATAGATGTGCATGTATATGCCTTAACAGGTGTATATATAGACTTGGAACACAGACATACAAAGCTGTGTTGATGCTCTGCCATATTTTTCATGTTTCAAATAGCATAATAAAATAATTTTTTCATTGTAAGACAGTAATTGAGTCACGATGGTAGTTGTCTTCTTTTGAATCACGTGAACAAGTTATTGCACTCACTGCCATTTATTTGATTAACAAAATATCGGTGTAAACCTCCTGTGAAACATGAGATTTGCAGGTTAACGTAAGTTTTACCAAAGACAAATGAGGAGAAAGGCAATGCTTTACATGTAAATCTCAAGGAATTTATGTTATTTGTAGAAGTTGTCCCATGTTTTGTGCCTTATGAAAACTGGGACCTCATGACTTTTCAGAGAATATTCCACGCCACTTCTCCATTCCATGTCCTTATAGATTGTTGCCTGACTACTGTAACATACACTGGAGAACAGTGAACAGCTATTTCAAACTCCAGTGTCCCAAGAAAAAGCATCTAATTTTAGGTAGATGGGAAGAGGGAGAAATGTGGGAAATGTCAAATGGTTTTATTTTCCTAGGAGCTTATAGTTGCTTACATTTTGTCCTGTTTAATCAGTAATCTTTCTAGTAAGCTTTAATCCCGTTTTGAAATTTGCTACTTAATGCAATGAGCTGTGTGATGCAATGCTATGTAATGAGGGCAAAAATTATTACATTCAGCACTTTTCAAATTCCCCAGAGTCACTTTTTGATAGCAGTGAAATTAAACTGACATATTTTCAAGGAGATGTTTTAAATATTTAATGCCCATGTATAATACAAAGATTAATATTATGGAAAAGAATGAGGGTTTTTAAAGTTAGAGCTTGTTATTCTCTCTTCTCACTTCTAATGAGTTCTCTTTATCTAGATTGGGTGCCCTACAAACCGAGGTACAGAGAGGTAGTTTGGATAGCTCTGTTACTCTACTCATAGTTCAGATTAGCAGTTAATATGTCGTGTGGGGCAGGAGAGAACATAATGGCTAGACAGTAAAAGGCAGAAATTTTAATCCTGGCTCAGATTTTCCCTTGTAACCAGTATGATGTTTTATAGAATCAAACAGGTCATTCTTGGTTTCTGACATTTCTGTTGATGATATAAATATTCTACGTTAATTGAATGGTTCCATACTAGTGTCAGACAAAAAAAAAAAGAAAAAAAGTTTCATATAAATAAAAATATTTTTTTTAATGTGATAAAGTAGGTTTGTGAGTGCAAAATGTGAAATTAATTTAGCTTCTACTATCTAAGCTTAAGTAATTAAACATGCAACTAATGAAAACCTTTCTACTCATCAGCATGTCTCAGACTTTGACTTGCTGTAATTCATTTTCCTAACTACAGTCATAATTCCAAAATTCTCCTGAATTCTTGAGAGGTGTGAATGGCTGATGCTGTTAAGTGCTAAAATATTCATGTATGATTTTGAACATATTTGGAATTAAAATATTGATAGAAAATATGGCTACTGAGTTTACTGTGGGAATGTACAAGATATCTGAAAGACTTTTACAGAAACAAGACTTCAGGGACTAGATTCAACTGTTGAACTGAATATAAACTAATGGTAATTATTATTAAGTTAGCAAATTAGTCCAAATTTATACTTTAGGGAAGTTATCGTTTTGTTGACACAGCTGAGCTACAAAAATATATTCAGTATGTTGTGGTAAGGAATTTGTCTTGCAGAGCTTTTCTTATTAATGATTTTAAGTATAGGCTTTTCTCTTTGTCTAACAGACATTTTCACCCCTACTGTCACCAACTTACATATTTATTACTGCATTTTCCTTTTCTTTGTCTTTGACAAATGCATTTTTGCTCCAATTATATTCACCCAGACTGCAAAGAAGCTGTAAAGATCATTTTTCAGTCCATCATTTTTTCTTGCTTTCTTGCTCTGCATTTCCCTTAGCTCCCTTTCTTTTAGAGCACACCAAGGAAAACTTAGACATTTTGTCTTTTGAGGCCTTTAATGTACTAATACTGACACCTTTCATGGCATCTCAGATTCAGCACTGAGATGCTGACTCCATTCTATCAGCTTATGATAACAGCTTCATCACCCACTTGAGCTCGCATAAAAGTAGCTATGCTATCTCCCACTCTGCCACCTTACTTAAATGGAGCACCTAATGCAGATATTCTACTTTTTTTCTAAGTCCTTATGTTAAGTTCTGTTTTTTTGGAATACCCATAATAGATCTGACAGGTAGGCTTGACTGTGTTAATAGCACTTAAAGTCACATTGATGAGTTTTGTGTTGCTTCTTTTCGCTTTTCTGTGAACTTATTGTCTCCTGTTTAATACTTGAGCCATAAAATCTGCAGGATAGCAACTGTGCTTTATTCTTATTTATATAATATTTTAAATAATTATTATTTCATTATTATTTTATATAAATATCATAAGTAATTCTTACGGACCTGTTTACCAAAATGAATGCATGCACAATTGTATATCTTATTAAAATTTAGAAAAATGCTGAATAACAAGATTCTTAGAAGATAAATTCAATTCATACTCCTGTCCATATAAGTAACAGGCTTTAGTTTAAAAAGTTTGATGTTGCTATCTTTCCTAGAAATTATCTACTATAGAAACATGTCAGATATCAGAAATGTAATTTCATACTATCTTTTTACACTCAGTAATAGAGATTTCATTAATCTTTTGTGATCTTTACATAGTTTATGATGTAAATTTTCAATTTTTATTTTTTCTGCCTGAAAGTATAGGAGTGCTCACTTCATATTATATGTGGTATAACTAATAAATAAATTTAATTTAGCTTCTCGGTACATATTGTGCTAAAAGTTTAGTTTCCATTGCTCCTGCAGTAAAAATAAATGTTTTTCAATTAAAGAAAAAATTAAAATTTTGTGTTTCTGAAAGGATTAGTTTTTTGAACAGAGGAGTGTTTTCCCTCCTTCTCTGTAATCTCTATGAGGAGATGATTTTGCAGTTGTGGACCCTGTGCCCTCATTCTTCTGTGAATGGAAGCTAACAGGGTCTTTTCTGTGGATGTACCAAAACCTGTTAAGAATTAAGAACATGGAAGTCTTTCTAACTGTAAAGAGCCTGTGATTTTATTCCCTGCTGAGAGCACTTTTGGGAGATGTTCAATATATTGTCATGTGTTTCAAGAAACTGGAAGCTCTGCTGTTTTAGACTTTGAAAATCAGAGCTGGCAACCTAACATGAGATCCTTAAATCTCTGAGTACTGGTAGCAGACAGCTGGGATTCAACACTCTTGAATCATTTATGTTCAGAAGAACCAATTTACAGTGATAAAATTACTGACTTTATTTTTGCATGCAGAGTTTAATGAACAGAGAATGATGTGAGTGGCAAATTTTAACTGCTCTGTTAACAACCCCACTCAACTTACTTGAAAGCTTCTGCATATTTTGATTGTCATCTTGACTTGGTCTCCACATGTGAGTGTGTTGTAAATTAAACATAACAATGCAAAGATGTTTTAACATGCAGTCTTAGAAGTACAGGTTTTGGCCCACAAAAATTATTATTGCAAAATTTTAATATTGAACCGAAATATAACAGACTGTATGTCATCCTTCTTTTAATGATGGTACTTGTGTTGTTCCTGGAGGAGGACTTGCCCTCTGTCTGGAAAGTTACTGGAAGATTCTGACTAGTTTATATGGTACACTAAAAATGGCTTAAAAAGCATGAAAAAAGAAATAAAAATTGTAACACTACTCTTACTTACGTCTTTCAGTATGGCTTTCTGTTTTCTTTTGGTGATAACTGTATGCCTATTTTTCCTATGTTATACATTGTTTTTCCCCAAAGCTTGGCTTCAGATGTGCAAAGCTGAGAATGAAAATAATTTTTAAAAAACAACAAACAAACTAACCCCACTTTTGATTTACATTTTATATAGCTAGCAATGTGCATATTTTTTATTCCTAAATTCAGCTCTTTTTCCTTCTTTTGCTGGAGTTTATAGGCCTTAAGAGTCTATAGGAATAATGTATTCCTCATGCCTGGCATGTTAAAAATAATATTTAATATACTTCTAATAATAAGATATATTTTTTAATATCTGAATTTGAAATCTGCTCCTGTTTCTATTGCCCTCCTTCCATCTAGCTCTTTCCCAGAAGTCATCCTTCCTCCTCAAGATATTTGGAACAGTTGCACATAGTAAAATTGCAAGCTATAGTACAATGATATTGAATTGCAAGTCGCTTAAATATATGTATTTGCTACTGAAACTCAGAAGTTACTCTGTTATATGATCTACTCTAATATTATCAGATAAATCACAAGAGTCAGTGAGAGGAAGCCCTGCTCTTTCCAAAGCAATTGAGCAAGAACAGAAGTCCTTGAACACCTGATTACTGCAGCCATGGCTTACCTTGGGAAATCTGTCTGGATTTTCTTTGTACTGAAATAGGTTGGTCAAAACAGGAAGAAATTTTCAAAATCTTTGCTGGAGGAGACCAATTCTACAGGGCCAGCATACTGTATCAGTAGAAATTTTATTTGGAATGCATCATGAAAAGTAGAAAACAGAAACCTCGCTGATAAGAAACAGGACAAGGATCTTCAACTTTTGATATTGATATAAGTGGAATAAATGTGTTTTTTAATTTTTTAAAGATCTTAATATTTTATTAATATTTCTAACTATAATCTTTGTTATGTGTGTTGAGATTTAGTAACTTGATTTTTACCCTCACCTGTTTAAATGTAATTCCAAGGCATGTGGCTTTTACAAAGTCATTTATTTCTCAGGAGTTTAACAAATCTGAAAGTCAAGGTACCGGGACATAGTAACAAGTGCCTTCTTCTCCAGCACAGCAGTTGAGAGCATCTAAAAGAGAATGAGGTACTTTAATGTAAAAGCTGCAGTGGCTCTTTCTACAGAAAATGTGTAAGATGCAAGAAAAGTACAAAGAATTGTTTTGCGGTGATGACCAGCTACTTTTTCTTGCAAGTAGATGGGGAGTATGCTTGAAGAGCAAAGGTCTTAAGAATTTATGTCTCTCACCAGAACAGTTTGGAGACATTTTTTGAATCATTGTGCACAAGAGTCTGTTTGTAATACTTTCACATTTACTGAAGATTTAAAAAAAAAAAAAAAATTCAAAAAGGGATTTAGTAATTTATAATCCTGAATAATCTGTTTTTTTCTTCCATGCAAATGTTCATGCCATTTGAAAAATTGCATTTCATCAGGTTTTTTTCTACAGTTAGTTTCAAACTAAGTTGTTATTTGAATAGTTTGCTTTTCTGATAGTCAGGGAATGTGTTGCAATTTTAGATGATGCATCAAATTAAAAAGTTCAAATGGAAGCATTGAAAGTGCAGATTTGTGCTTGGATTTCATGTGCAACATACTGCAATTCATTCACTTATAACCCTTCTTTCATACAGAACAAAATGTTTAACAATAGATTTAGTATATTTGACAACTGAGTTCATTATACCATATGTTAGTAGGACAGGGTTCTTATTCTGATGTTTCTCTGTGTTCTTCAAAAAAACACAAAGCAACTATATGACAAAGTGAGCAGTTATTTCTATTTTCTAAATCAACTATGTGTGATATTAGCTAATGTCTTCCTTATTTTTCAAATATTAATATTTTAAGTAACAAAGAAAGATGTTAACCACATGCATAGTTCAGTACAAATATATAGGAAGGTATGATTCATGTTCCAGAGACCAGTTAGATTGAAAATGTGTTACATTATATGCTTTGGCTTAAGGTTTAGTGAAATAAAGTGAATCCTGTGACTCAGGTCTAAATTAGAAATAAAGTCACTTTAAATTACATTTGTAGTCAGGGAAAATATGTGTGAATCAGTCACTTCTGATCTCACGCTATCCTCTGCAAATATTTATTTCATTGTATTATTTACGAAGCAATATGGCATTGACAGAAATTAGAATTCATCTGTTAAATCCTACATTTAATGGTCTGAATATTAAATACTCTATGAAGACTTCCTTGAAGATGTGAATGTCTCTTTGCAAGCCCAGATGTTGCTTCCTGTGCTGATGTTACCAGAGATGTTGCCAGTAAGGAGGAGTGATGGAAGTTCTGAAGCATCCAGGAGCAAATCCAGTGGAGACTGCTCAATAAAGGGAAAGAGATATTGAACATAATTCCTCTAAAACTTGTTGTTGTGTGGAGAAATACTGTAGGACATAGTATTTATACAATTCATAGTGGTTGGAAGATCCCCTTACATTCTGAATGTTTTAATGGAAAAGGTATCTGTTTCTTTAGCACACATTCCTTCTTCAGACAGAGTTACTTGACTCTTCAGAGACTCCTGAGCCCTTGCCTTTGTGTGCACCTCTATTCTTATTGTTTGAATTTAAGGAATTTAGTGTTACAGATTTGAATACAATTTGGGTTTTTTTTTGGTGGGAAACACATCCTTGTGGTTGTAATAGGAAAATAACTTTAACTCTTGTTTAGTAATGGATCTTATGTTTTACTGTCACTGAGTGAGCTCTAGAATTAATTTTTATTTTACTTCATAGTTATTCTGTAAAATCATACTATGTGTTCTGTATATTCTTGCCAATAATTGATTTAATGTATTTTGTTGATTGGGTTTAAACCTTTTCATTAATACCCATGTTGCATAGTGACTAATTAGCAGAGCAACCTAAAAAAGAGTATTACCAAGATATCACTTGGTCCTTGACTATCTGCCAGTCTCTTCATTATCAGAATTTCTTGGAGAAGGAAATATAAAGGCTTAAAAAAAAAAGACGTGGGGACTTTCCTGGATGTAGAACTTCAGACATTATTCCAGTAACAATTGCAATTGTATAATAATTTTTCCCACAAAAACAAATTTCTGTCTTGAACTCTGGGTACCGTAAAGGCTCTAGGATCCTAACTCTTTAATCTTGTAAAGCTGACTACCTAGTGTTGCATATCTGCAAAGTTCTGCAGTTTACCAAAATCTTTATTTCATTTTACTCCCTGAACATTGCATATTTTGAATGTGATTAGATTAATCCCATTTACCTTATAGTGTAATTGGTCAGCTTTTCCTCTCTTCCCCAGGAGTTAATTCTCAAATTTTTAATGGGAATTGCTTAGTGAAATTTGTGCTAGATTAAGTTCTTTTTTCTCTATTGTTTTTGTTAATGTTGTTTTTTTAATTGCAGGAAAATATTTAATATAGCTTTATGTTCCTTATGTGATTATTTTTCTTGAAGGTTGTCCTTGCAGAATTAACTGCCACCTAATAAATAGGCCCAGATGTAGCAACAAAAATGAATAGCAAATGCAGCTTTTGGAGTGAATGAGACTGGCTTGGACTGAATGTAGCATAATCATTGCTATTTTAAAGGAGGTTTCTTTATGAACAGTGTTACAGAAACTAGTTTTTGGATCCAAATATTCTGATGGGGTCATAAAGCATTTATGCATAAGATATTTAATGATGGATAACAACTTTTTCCTGAGCTGAAGGGCAGTACTTGGAGTTTCACACTTGCTTGCCTGCATTAAAAATATGAAGAAAATATATATCAGGTGAAATTAATTCTAGTGATAAAGAACCATTACAAGTTTCATATATAGTCACACAGAACCCTCTTCCAATGATTATCAAAACATACAGCCATGTTTTACTAAATGAAAGATTTAGCTGTTAATTACATGAGAACAGCTTATTTACATTGAGACTATAACAAGAGTTTTAATTTTCTTTGATCCAAAGAGTCTTTATTTAGCTGTACGTGTTCTTTGTATCTTCAGGAATACTGTGGTTTGGATTTTTCTACTGTGGATTTTAGTGTGCAAGTACTTGAACAGTACTTGGACATTGCAAGATCAGAAAATGATTTTACAGTGCTGTTTATAATGTGGGTTGTGTATTTTATTGTTGGTTGGGTTTTTTTTAAACACACCTGTAAATATAGTTCTTACAACTGATGGTACCCATATGGTTTTTATGTTTCTTCACATTATCAGAATATTGCTCAGGGTGAAGATAGGGTTTTATAGAAAAAAAAAAAGCCAAACCCAAAAAAACTGCCCCAAACCCCAGTACCATTTTTTTCTGTCATACAGGGGAACCACAGTTTTGCTGTATTCAACTGCAGAAGATAGAGGATGAAAAGCTGTAGCAAATCTATAGTGTTCAGAAAGACAAACATCATTAATGCTCCTAATGTGCAAAGACCGCAATGAATTCAAATTTATGAAACTGTTATCCTAGAATTTATAAATCTGTAGGTTAAAATGAAGTTGGTAGGAAACTTTTTTTCTCCTCCAGCTCTTTAAAAGACAATTATATATGAGGAGGTAAAAACACCTGTTTAGGGACAGTGGACTCTTGACAGTCTCCAACAGATCTGGTCTTTTTTCACTAAGTTTATATAAATAATTTTTGCTAAACCTTTATGGCTTTGGCACAATTTTCTAATAACTTTTAAGTTAAGTAGTTGTGATTACATCTAAAAATCACATTATGTATGTCATAATTGAAACAATTCTATTTTGCTTATTCTAGAAAAAAGAATAAGGTTAAAAGTATTCACATAGAATGCGACGGGTGATGAATATTGCTGGGCTAATAAGCCTTTGGGAAGGATGCAAGAATACAGATTGATTTTTGTTCTCTTACCTATAAAGTAGTTTCTTGATAACCTTCCAGGTCTTTGGATGGCTTTAAGTGAACCAGAATAACAATTTGATTTTGGCTTCAGTTGAGTTATTTGACAAACTGAACTCACCATTTTTAGTAAATGCTGCTGTTGAAGAGTTAAATTGATCACAGAGCAGAAAAAAAACCAGGCATAGCATTTTGAATACTTTGAGTAGGATCTCAGGGATCCAGAGGCACGCTGCTGCTACATAAATACAATCTTACCTCTTTTCAAAGCATATTCACTTGGGCACTTTGAGAATCAATAGAATATAAGTTCAGTGAATAGGCTTCAAAACAAAAAATATTTTGCAAATATGCAGAGCAATTCAAATACAATTTGCAGAGCATTTTACCAAGATGCAAAGGTTTTAGTCCTTCTGTTTTATAGTTAAGATTTACACATATCATTGTTAATACTGCAGAAAATCAGATGGAAAAGCTGAGCTGAGGTTTTTGCATCCATATTCTGGTATCATCTATGCTTTTTTAAAGTGCTGTTTCATTCTGGACACGCTGTTCTGAGCCGATCTTAAGTAAGTAATAAAACTTGATAAGGCCTTCTACGAATAGAAAATAAAATTAACACCAGAAATTTTCAGTCTGGCAATACCTCAAAGGTATTGAATCTCCTTTACTGTTAAAAAAACCCCAAGCAAACAAAGAAAGACACCCCAACAAACCCAGCCAAAACCATCCAAACCAGAAAAGGCTGTCTATGCTCTCTGATAAAAACCCCACAACTCTGCTTTTTAATGGATTCATTTATATTCATTCCAACTATGATTTGTACATTGGAACAGCACATAATGTGTAGCTTTCCATGATGTTTGAATTTTCACCTGACAGAATAGTACACTTCTTGGCACAGGAAGGGATTTTTGATTCGTCTGAATTCCATGGGATGTTCTTGTCAGTCTAGATTTCATTTTTGCTACATTACAGTCATACTGTATCTTGAGTGGTTTCATCATAATTACTTCTTTCTCAGAGGAAACATTGAGTTCATCTTAATTGCAGAATTATCATATGTAAACTTCAGTAAAGTTGCCTGTCTTAACAATTTGAGCCTTAGGATAAAAATATCTACATAATAATGGACATTTGCTGTAGAAAAGCAATGTCAGACTGTCAGTGTGTCAAAAAATTATACTGAAGCTAATCCAGCTAAAATTGCTGTGGTGAATATCAACAGAATTGAGAAAGTTGACCAAAACAAAATGGCTAATGCTAGAAACATGAAATTGGAAGGTGGTTTAACGTTTACTTTATATAATGCCCATTTCTACAGTCTTAATGGGGAGAGAATTATTAGAAGCAGAATAAATATAGATTTTACTTACAGAAGGATGAAAATATCTAAAAATATGTTAAGTAATAAAATGAATGTCACAAAATTGAAAAAATATCCCAGTTTATTTCAGAGCAACCAAAGTCCAGGTATTCAGTGAAAGAAACTCAGTATCTAAAATTATACTCCAATGGAATGATTGAACTAATTTGAAGATGTGATCAAAATTAGAAATTAAAAGG
The DNA here is from genome assembly GCF_020740725.1 of Corvus hawaiiensis. Lineage (NCBI taxonomy): Eukaryota > Metazoa > Chordata > Aves > Passeriformes > Corvidae > Corvus > Corvus hawaiiensis. The sequence continues at coordinate 64,140,598 of NC_063216.1, read as the reverse complement.
TGAATTTTTACTTGGAGGTTGCCGTGATCAATACACAATATTTCTTTAGTGCTTTCCAAATCTGGCTTTTCAGATAAAATCTTGTCAGTAAGCCAGGGGCTTTTTTTGCTGTTCGGGTTCCCAGGAATTTTATTCAAATTATTTGGTTATAGTTGGCAGATAGAATTGCTGAAGGTGCACTATAAGAAACCCTGGAAAAATCCAAACCACAGTATTCCTGAAGATACAAAGAACACATACAGCTAAATAAAGACTCTTTGGATCAAAGAAAAAGAAAAACTCATGTTACAGTCTCAATGTAAATAAGCTGTTCTCATGTAATTAACAGCTAAATCTTTCATTTAGTAAAACATGGCTGTATGTTTTGATAATCATTGGAAGAGGGTTCTGTGTGACTATATCTGAAACTTGTAATGGTTCTTTATAACTTGAATTAATTTCACCTGATACTTAGACTATATATTTTAACGCAGGCAACTGTTGTTTCCTCTTGACATGAAGTTCATCATCTGCTCTGGCTCTGACCATAATGAAGTCTCCCATCATAAAGTAGCATGATAACAGCATAAATATAATGTAGTAACAGCAGGATTTAACTCCGTGAATCAGCAGTGGACTGTTGTGGCTTTCCAAATCTGTACTGCAACTTTGCTATCTCAACACAATGTTAGAAAATAAATGACGTAGCTTTATGCTTGGAATGTTTCCAGTCACCATAGGTAGTCCGAATTCGTGCCTTGGTGGGGCTGCAAGGATGCTACTTCATGCTTCAGTCCTATCTTGGTCTTAGTGTGTTAGCATTTCCCTTGTGGCAGCATGATCACTCATCAATAAGCAATACACTCTAGGTCATGAATGTAGAACTGTAATGAAATAATTTGCCATTTTATTGCCTTTATTTATGTTTACTTTTCAGAAAGAAATTGAAATTATTTTGAATATTTTTAGCTATTTGAACAGTCTTGGGTATTTATTTTTGCTTCCATGCAGGTTGTGAATACTGAATTGATTTTTGTTAATACATCTACATGTGTATCAGAACTCTTCCTATTGATGGGCTTGTTCTCTTTATCAGTAGGCTGTCCAAAGCTTTTCCTAATTTTCAGGAAGATTGTCAATAGAGAAACTCCAACATATCAGAGAATAATACTGTAATGAGACTGGTTTTCCAGTGACCACGATGTATCCAGCTTACAATAGGAATGAGTTATTAATTCATATTGTCTGCAAAAAGACCTTTATGTTCATTTTCCTTAATGGAAATCTTGTAACATGTAAGTGCTTCCTGTATCTGTGACAATTTTTGTTTATCTATCTCAGAAGACACTGTGGGAAGAAAATAATATGTTCAGGAAGATAAAAAAGATATAGTTTTGATTACAAGTATTAAATTCTATCATCTTATTATCTCTCTAATAATTTTTATTTATTAGTATTTACTTAGCCAATTTTCTTACTATCAGCTAAGAAGAACAAATGAAACATTTTTTCTCCCATGTCATTCTTAACAGCTTCATTTCTGTCTTTAGTTCTGAAAAGTGAATCTACATTGGTAGATGCAAATGTGCAATATACTAATAATACTGTGGTCTATTATTTTCTGTACATTTAAATAGCATTTAACAGTATCAACAAAAATATAATACAATGTCCTACCAGGAAGACTAAAGAAAATACTTTTTGTGTTAATCATCTTCAAGAGGAGGCTTGTCTAGTAAGTGTCTGTGGGAGTCACTGTGAAGCTATTCAGCGTTTCCACCAACAAAACAGCTGATGATAAAAATCTGTGGATGAGAGAGATTTACCATTCTGACAAAGTTAGGAGAAAAGAGTTACATAAACAAATCCTGAATCACTTGTTCATTGAACTCTTCAGGAAAGTAGTATTTTGATATAGTCAAATGAAAAGTTTTGCAAATAAAGTAAAATTAGAATAGGTCATACCTCTGGAGTGTGAGACTGTACCCTGTGATGTCTGGCATAGACCAAAAGAGGTCTATGGGGTGGGCAATGCCTACAGCTCTCCTAGTAAGCTCCCAGAATGATGCTGTGGCACATGGGAGTGATTGGATCCTTGAATTAATGAACCTAAGAGCTTGTTTTGCCTTTCAGTGGTTTTCTTTCTCTGTCAGTATTGCATCCAGTTCTGAAGTTTTAAGTCAAAGACATAGAGAGGGCTCAGAGAGCATAACTGAAGTATTTGATATACTTAATTTGTCAAAAAGAAAAGCAATAGGTGAATTGATTAATATATGAGAAATTTGATATGGAAAAAATTCCATACACTAAATAACAATGAATTTCTGCAGCTCTTAAAGATTTCAAATTGGTGTTTTTTCTGATATTTAAAACAACCCCAAAAATAGGTTTAGTTTTTAGTTCCTATTATCCACACAAGAGGCCAGATCAGGATAAGTAATGTTCTTCTCTGGTAGTATCATCTATGACTAGGAAACAGCCCCAAATTTTTGTTGTGTACCTGTCAAGTAATACTCCCACTGACATACATGGTTGTTATCATGTGTAGGTACAAAAAACATCTGAAGCCCTCGCAGTTGTTGAAACAGTTAGATAATGAACTGGCCTTAGAATATAATTTTGAAATGTCAGTCACCATTTCTAAAACATGTGTAATGTTTTTGTCTACAAACAAATTACTTCTAAACATTTTGGTATCTAGTAATTTTTAGTTATCCTTACCAACTTAGAGCACACAGTGTTAGAACCACATTGCAGTGGTAAAATATGTCTAAAATTGTGATTCTCTGTAAAGCCTAGTTGCAGAGGAAAAGAACTATTTTTTTTTCAAAAAAGGTTCAATAGTTGTTGAGTAATCACTGTTTTTCTTCCTTACTGTTTTTAATTTTTGTCACCATATCCAATAACATTAGTGAACTCTAGAAGCAAGTTGATTTTGTTCTGCCCCTAAGTTGTGTTCTTCCTCATCCTGGAAGGCTATATTTCTGGAAGGCTATTTTCTGTTCACACTTCTACACCTCTCAGGGTGCTGGGACTAAACTCCTTATGGATCGAGCAGTGTGTTTTGAAGGCTGGGAGGAGCACATTACAGAATTGGGATCCCCTTCACCTGCACATGTTGCCAAGAATTGTGTTTGTCTGACTCCTGCTATAGCAAAGGAAAGACATGGTGTATAATCTGAAGGGATTTCCAGTAAGCCTTGCTTTATGGCTTCTACTTCACAGTGCTGCTGTTACTGTCCAAGTTTGAAATCAAATCTTCCACACAATGAAAATCTGATTTTACTGTCCTGTAAGTTTCTAGAAAAACCACCTTCTGACTCCTGTAAGATGTATTTCTCTTATCAACCAATGTTTTTATTTATTTTCAGTAAATACCACAGAAGGATCTCTGCATTTTCTCCATTTCAATGTAAAAAGGATTTTTCTTGAACAAAGGAAAAACTCCTGTTCATCCTGAGCAATTTCAGTGACCTGCTAAACTAAATGCACTGGCAGGACTTCCATTTAGTTTGTAATTCACAGCTGTCACTGGAGACATGTCTCTACAAAGAAAACTGTTTTCCTTCCATGTTTATTTGTTCAGCAGAACCTGCTGCATAACAATGTCAATTATTTGCCTTATCAGTGTGTAACCCTGGAGAAGACTAAAATCACAGGAGCCCGTACACTTGACAACCAAACTCAATCAAAACTACTGATAAGAGAACAAAGAGAAACCAGAAGCTTTTGGAGTATGAGCTGAGTAATAGGATGAAGTGACATATGCCTTTCTTTGAGACAAGCAGATGGAGGAGGATTAATTTTCTTTCTTTCAATTTTCTGTTCTCTCCTATGGTTTCCTAAATGCTAGTGCTTGTAGATTTTGCTGTCTTACAACAAAATTGTCTCTTTGCAACTGCAAGACAGTAAAAATAACAAGAACTGAAATGCCTATTGTTTTGTCATTTTGTAAACAAATCAGAATTAGATTTTTTTCCAGAAATATCATTATGGCAGATTTACTATCGTAGCCTCCTGGTTAGATCTTTCACCTGCCATAAAGAGTAAAATCTTTGCACAACTTGTTTTCTCTCTGTAGTGTTTTTTGCATTAGACACTCCTTTTCAAATATACTGAGAGCTCTCATTTATCCCATCTTAACTTGTTTTCTTCACAGTAGCATTTGCTTGCTGTTAGCTGAATGAATAGCAATGGTTCCATCCAGTCCTTGGCAGCTGATTCACGAAAGCTTTGTGTTAATTTTTTTTCCTTGCAATTCTCACACGTCTTGCTTAGTTTCAGGTGCTGATCCCCATAGGTCAGCAGGTTAAACAGGGGCATCTGAAATCCTTAATAGCTGTTGTTCTCTCCCATAGCCTTTCTTAAATATTGCCACCCTGAGAAAAGATGACAGAGCATGGCACGGAACTGCTACGACATTGTCAGTTCACAGGCAAGCCTATTAAAGCAACCCAAAATTGCCAGCAGTAATGTACCTCTGCAAGTTATATTTCATGTAGTTGACATCTTTATTCTCTTCTGTGAGAAAAGGTCACATCTCCCAAGCTGTGCTATAGTTTCCTTTCTAGGAGATTATTGTGATAAATACAGGAATTCCTCCTCTCATCTGCCTGCTAAAGATGAGGGATGTGTCACTGTAGGTGACCAGCCCGTCGAACACTTATGTTATACCACGCAGTGCATCACTGAAATGTTTATCCATTAGAACTGTTAGTGTGTTTTTTGCCAGACCCTGAAACACTTTTTGGTCATGTTTATTTATTTAAACAAAATAACATTTTATTCACAAGGTGGAGTTTTGTAAAAGAAATGATGTTGTCACAAGTCCAGTTATCCAAACAAAATGAATTTGGGTATAATGTTGTCCTTAAAACCTATTTGGTTTATGTGGTTTTTCTTTGGACAACCATTTCAGATAGATTTTTTGAGGCTTTTCTTTGAATCTCTGAAGGCCACAACCTTCTTCTTAATGTAATTTGAATTTTTACAAAACCAAGTGTATGTAAGAACCCAGCACCTGGGAGAAATACAGCAAAATATTACTCGTATTTTGTTTATGTAATACTAGCTGTCGCATGCTAAAATAATTATTATGAAAACAGTATTTCTCTCTCCCTATTGATTCTCTCTGGTTTTAGTAATATTTTTCCTTACATAGTGGGAAATTAAGGACTTTGACCTATTTGATGTTTGATGACCATTCTGGAGGTGCTGTGCAATTGTCAGGGTGTTCCTTTGCCAAACTGCTCTTTGGGTATTGATACCATGACAGAGGCCACTGCTTTCAATCTGAAGATTCTTTTAAAGTTTCAGTGTGAACTTGTTTATCTCATTTTGTGTGTGGACTACGATTAGAAGAAGAGGTACTCATGGCCTAAGAGCTTTTAGGACTTTAGCCTTGGAAATCTTAAAAATGAGCGGTGAGAAAAGATTAAGCTAGCCCACTGTCACCCACTATACTGAAAAACCATTCAGTTCTTTCATGTTTGTGTCTGGAGGTTGTTCTTTTGTAGATAAGTAAAGAATAAACCCTGCATTCAGCTATTGGTTTACAAACGCATACTTTTCATGAAAGTTGCGGCATTTATCATCTTACATAGAAATTTGATCTCAAATTCTGGCTGGCCAAAGTTGAGTTGTAGATATCTATTTTTATCAGTGTAGCAATGTGTAAGAAAGGCAATTAAATATTATATAAAGAAAGTGTGATAGTGTTTTAATTGTCTTAGAAGTCCAGGGCCTTAGGATATTTGTATGTACCTTAGGACTTCTAAGTGCTCCATTTAGAGTTATTATTTTTCTGTGGTTCCAGTAATATATTCTTTGTTTTGAAAAATTGCATTTCTCTGGGACTTGCATGAGAATTATGTATTTGGGTTTTATGTAATTTGTTTAGAATTGTGTTTAACGACAGTAGACTGGGAAATGAAGAGCTGACCTGAGCAGAGAGTATTAAAAGAATGTTTAACCCTGTGAAGCAAAGCTTGAGAGAGAATATGACTATCTTCTAGAATGCCCTTGGATTGCTTTATAGTGGGGTAGATTTAAGTCCTAATGTAATTTTGGTGAAAGATCAAAAGTATATAAATTTTTTCACTTTGATTTTTAAACCATTAGATAAAGTGAAGCATCTTGTATGTGAAATACCAGGACATAAAGAGCAGCATATATTTTCTAACAAAGCTTGATAAATTTATGTTATTGTGTGATACAGGAATATGAATCCTGGTTTGGGTTTTTTGTTGTCCTCAAACAAACTAAAGGTGTCTTGAGCACAGTCTCAGTTGTTAATCATGTTTCTCATGTAGTATTTATTGTTTTAGGATACTTTTATTCTTTAGCTTATAGTGTACAATTGGATTATATTGTGTTAATTTGAATTGATGCTTCAGTCTATTGTCTATGGATTCACTTTTGGAATTTCTCTCTGACTGAAGCATTCTATATCATATATCTTTCTCTTAAGGTATCAAGGAATGGATAGAAATTTGTGGGGGTGTGGTTGTTTTTGTACATTGGAAAAAGCTATGCATCTTGGGTGATCCCCTGTCTTGTGTTCTTGTGCCTGCATGCTGTGCTCATCAAGGAAGCTTAATTGATTTCTTAATTTGAACAGTGGCATTTTCCTCAGAGATGAAGGGATTTTCGGATTACTTCTTATTGATTTTTGTGAGGCTTCTCAGGGTAACTGGGAAATTTTCAGTTATCAGATGGGGCAGGTTGTTTCCTCTAACTGTGATATCTTCATTAAGTTCTCTTCCACTGCCAAGTCGTTGGTTCTCTGTATTTAAGTCTCTTAGAGGTGCACAAATGCTTTATGGGCTTTGACTTGGCAAGTGGGGCACGACTGTTTGTTACTCAGAACAAAACACCAAAATATGGCTTCAGATGGTGGTGATTGAGCAATGTAATGGAAATGGCCTCTTTCAGTCCTATATCCCCCAGGATACTGACCATATTCTATTTGAACTGTGTTTAGGACTACTTGTTTTATTTCTGAAAATACACTAGTTTAAGTAGGCACTGCACTGTGACATATTTATTGAATGTAAAACTTTCATATCTCAGACAGTTCTACTTAAATTACAGAAAACAGGCAATTGTACATCAGCCATGTTTTCTCTTAAACAAGATGAGATTTTACTCAGAACAATTTAAAGTGTTTTGTCAAAACATAATAATAATTACTATAAGTTATAAATACATAAAATTTTTATACACTTTTGTCCTTTGCTTCATTATATTAAATTGGTATTTTATGATTTTCTTTCTTCTTTTTCTTTTTTTGGCTGAGCTTTTAGCTATTCATACTACAGTGTTAAAATCTAAGTCATTGTAGATATGGGAATGAAATATGTGTGAACGTGTAGCTGTAGAAATTGTCCCACTTAAAATGCATTGCCAAATTATGGTCAGGAAAACCAAACCAAGAAGAGTGGTTAGCATATGGACTTCAGGGATAGGCAGAATTGTAAATTTTCTCTTGGAATCTGCTATAGAAATATTTTGATCTTGCTTGACTGCAGGAAAAAATAGATAGAATGTGGTAACTTACTCATTGGTAAGTCATTTCAGGAATTAAGTTCTGCCATAATTGCTGCAGCCTTAATTGGTACAGTACATTCTATGTTTGGATGAGTTCTGTTTGGATTTTCTTTTAATAGAATGACAACTGAGCTTCATGACATTTTTGTACTCTGGAGAGTTGCATCTGCTCTCCTTTATTTGTTGTGTTTTGGATGGAACTAGTGGTAAATTACATACTTGGGCTTTTTATTATTTATTTGTTATTATTTATATTTTGGTACACATATCTCCGAATACCATCAATATAACAGTATTTCATTTAAAAATATGGCAAAAATTGTAATCAGAGTGGTTCAGGGCTGTTCTGTTCTGAGCTCTACCAATTGGAACTTTCAACTCTATTGGAACTGCTCTGTCAACTGTGAAACTTTCCTGGGTGCTTCTTGAGACACTCAGTTTTCATATGAGATATGTAAAACAGAAGTTCTGTTTTCTCTAGTTTAAGTGTGAGAAAGAACCTAGGACTGTTTTTGTTTGACTGTCCAATTTAAGTATGAATTTAGATCAGTGTTTGAGTATCATAGAATCACAGAACAATTTGGGATGGAAGGGACCTTAAATCCTTTAGGTTCTGTGGCAATGCTTGCTTTGATTTTAACTCCTTGTCTTATAAACTTGAGATAATAATGTGTGGATAGTATGTTTAGTTGAGAAAAAGACCTAGCATGCAAATTTGATTCCCGTTTTAGGGATGGAGATTACTTGTGGATTTGGTTTTTATTTGAGACCAAGGAAATAAGACTACCTGTAGTACCAGTTGAGATGTGGTCCTTTAATGTACTTTTTAACCAATACCCTTGAAAATGAAGATGTAAATCTTCTGTTCAGCTAAGTGAGCTGAAGCTAAGCACAGCTCCTCTGACATAGTCCTTTAGAACCACATATTTTATGATTAGCAATTAAGGTTGCTAATGACTTGTGTAAGTGATCCATACTGGATGAAACAGGACTTTAATTGCTATTTTAGTATGCTGAGTCCTGGAATCTTCCTCAGTAGTCATGAAAAGAAAAACATGAAAGAGAAATGATAAAACCATCAACTTTCCATAAACTTTCATTTTCAGGATGTTAAGGTGTGTTTCTATGAAGTTCTTACTAGGAATATTAAATTAATTATAAGAATAGCATACTTCTTTATGTTTTCATAAGAGTAATGGGGATTGATCCGTGGAAATGAAAAATTACAATATATATTTGAATCAAAGAATATATATATGTATATCTATTTATACTATATTTGACTCAAAGGATAAAAAAATATATACTTGTTGAGAATCACTGTGTCCTTGAGGTGCTGAATGTAAGCTGGTCGCAGAAGAAATTAATCTTTAAGCTATTTAGATTTTTTTTTTAAGTATTCATTTTAAGATGCAACAAGTCTAGTTAGAATTCTGAATAACATTTTTTCTCTGTAGTTAGACTCCTACTTTTTCTGAGTTCTGTATGCTGTGGTCTGTTGATTGAGATGTCATGTTGTGTGAAAAAAAGGTCAAAATTAAGATGTATAAGACTGATTTAACTAATTAATGTTCCTTTCAAGGAATTCTAGGTGCATAATATAAGTAATGCACAATAAAGGAATGTACAAGAAAAAAATCAAATTTAGCATTGAATTTAGGAAGTTTAATGTTACAGTATTTCAGCAAATACTTGGGTTGGGGTTTTTTGATTCTTGATTTTTCCTCTAAACTTTCACATTCCAGGTGGAAGTTCTTGAGCGACACTGATTTATGACTGGTCAAGAATGCATTTCTTAAATCCTTCAGACTGCGTCCAGTGCAGATTTCAATGCTCTTAACACTTGGCATAGATAAACCAGTGTTTCCCATTTGTGCTTGTCAGAGTTTTGGTTCATCCATAGTCTTTGAAGTTACAGGAATGAGGAAGGCATTGCTGCATCCAGTATCTAAAAGGGACTGTTCTGTGCTATCTCAGCCATTGCTGCCATGTGCTTTCCATGCTCAGGAAGCAGCACAGGCACTCAGCTGTACCACTGAAGGATCTAGGTCCACTTATGCCTCTTAACCCATATCTGCAGCAAATATTTCTTAAGCTGCAGTAGGTGACCTATTCCTACTATCTTTTTAATATTACATTTTGAAATCTTAGTATTCTCAATTCCAGCTGTGCCCAACCAGAAAGAAATGTTTTCTCTGACTCTGAGACACAGGTAATTAATAAGATGCACAGCACTCCAGAAATAGAGCTCATTATTTGCAACTCCATGTAGCAGGTGGAGACATCTGGAGAAGTAAGAAGAGGCAGCAGAATAGGGAATATTACTGAGCACATTGCAAGAGGAGAAACAGTACTCAAGAAAGAAAAGAGAATTTGTCTCAGAGCTAGAGCCCTATTGATTTGGTCCACTATCATTTCAACAGCAAGGGGCAGAGAGAAGGAAAAAGTAGCACTAAGGCAGCTGATCAAGGTCATCCAGGCTCTGCAGTGTGTGCTGGACCTGTGCTTTCATGTCACCAGCTAGTGCAGTTACTGCTTTGATAGCAGGCTGGAGGGGGAGGATTTGTAGTGAGCTTGGCTGAGTCCCAAAGCAGCAGGTATCCTTCATCCTAAATATCTGGGAAGAGGATTAGAGGTTAACATGGCACAGCACCTTGCCAGCCTGGTCACTGCAGCTCTTACAGGGTCGGAGGCACCGTAGCCCTGGCACATCTGTCTGTCTGCTCCATAGTGCAGGGAAAGGGACCGAGGCCACGGAGGGGAGGCCCACTTGGCACTAACCACCCTTTCCTTTCACACTTGACAAACCCAAATGCAATCAAGTGAAAAAGACTTTTGTAAAGGAAATAGGAATTAAATAATCTCTCTGTTAAGAATTTCTTTTGTCTGTGTAGTGGTTGCATCTGGTTGCAAAATAAAGTATGAATCATCATCCAGCTCTACCTCTGATGCAACATTATGCAATTTCCCATGAAACCATAAAAACGTTTAGATTTTTTTTTAATGTATGCATAGCTTTTATTTCTCTTTTCTATTATCTAAAAAGATAAATTAGCTTTTTTTTTTCCCTTGTAATATTTGGTTTCCTACTTAGGTTGTCTCAATAATTACTCTAAATAAATTTTAGTAGAATTTCACCTCATTAGTTCTTTAAAAGTAGGTGCTATGTTCTGGGATTTCAAATAAAACTTCAGAAAGTAAAAATAACTTTCATAAAGGGTCCATTTAATCAAGTTGCCAGCATCAATTTTGCAGTGTTTTATATGTGTTCATAATGTGTAATAGGTACAGCTGTTATTAAAAATACAGTGGTTAGCATTTTCTTATCAAATCATTGAAGATTATATATAAATTTAATTTACCTTTAAGTTACTTATACGCAGTCCTAAAGTATAATATTGAAAAGTTTATGATCATAACATATAGTAAGATTGTAAGTTCTGCCTATCAGTATAAAATAGAGCTGTTGTAGACCAGGGGTACTCAGACCATAATTACATTGCAGTTAACAGCAGAAAGGATTAACAACTCCCATAGAAAAGTACTGCATTTTAGGAGGGTCTTTATTTGTTAAATTAATAGACTGGTTCTCAGTTTTGACACTAAAACTAACTCTATTAACATCCACAGTATGTTCAAGTTTGATTTTAACTTTAGTTACTGCCATTTTATATTATCTAAAACGAAAACACTATTACTGGTTTTTATGTCCTGTTAAGTTTCTTCTATAAAAAAAAAAAACAACCTTGCAATTGAACTTTGTCAATAACTCACACAGACAAAAACTATTAATTTTCAAGGTAATTATATTGCTTTGATTAGCACAGAAGACACCTTAGCGCTCTACTCACTAGAATAACATATTTATGTTTTGTAAAGTATCAATCTGTTATTTTTCTGTAATTGGTTTTGATGTTCCTTCCTCCAAGATCCACATATGGAGTCAGAGTAGGGGTGACAATAGATAGCATAACAACTACAGATAGCCATTGCCAAATAACCAATATTATTGCCCAATCTTATGCTAAAAATTGTATTTATTAACGGGATTATAGCAGACGTCATACTGTAAGGAGATTTGATAATGAGTGAGATTTCAAAACATGATAAAATTTGCTTTCTTTGCTCTGGGTTTGGGGTTTTTAAGGATTGTTTTAATATGCTGAGATTTCACTGGGTTATAATCTCAGTGAGGAGAAAGAGGCTGATAACTTTGTAATAATTATTAAAAATATATTTTGTGAAATTTTATTAATATTCAGTTTTTATTTAGTCTACAAGGAGCAGACCTTGACCTTTTTGATTTTAGAGGAAACTGAGGAATAAGGGCTTTGGAAATCACCTTTTTGAGCTGTCTATCTGGTAGTCTGGTATTTTATTGTAGATATGTGTATTGGATCTTGTGGGATAACAGTTTTTTCCCTCAAGAATAATTTTGTATCTGACAACAGCCATTGCTTAACCTGCTTAATCTTACTCTTGTGATGTGCAAAACATAGACCTCATACTTTTACTCTTCACACATCTAGAGGTGCTTTTATACCACAGCACTTCCAGTGTATTTACCACTGTCTTGTCTTAACTACAAGATGAAGAGAATAGTTTTAGAACACATGTTAATTATCTGAGAAAAATTACATTTTGAAATTACATTTACTTTAAAATTTCACTCTATATAGCTGCTTCTAAGTATTTAAAAATACTTTATATATAGTAACATAGTTGAATATGCTATATATAAAGTGTTTTAGCATATTTTACAAACACATTTGTAAAGTATCATGTAAATCCAAATGTAGTTAAAGCCGTGGAAATACAATGAGTGAAATTCTATGAAATATAAGATTTTTGTTTGGTAACAAAAATGTTGAATTTCAAATGTACTGAAGAATTATTTCAGAATTGTGGTTTAAATACGTCAGTATAAACCAGAAATCTCAAAAGCTAGTATGTAGTTTATGTTCAGATCTTTTGCCATACTTAAAAGTCATTTTGATATGTAGATTTTTAATCTATTCATAGTCTCACCCAGCAACTCTGCTACACAGCCCCCTATATCCTTCAAATACAAATGAAAAATACATATTTCTACTTGTTAGGAAACATACCTTTATTAGGTTCTTGAAATGGTCTAAAGTGGTAAATGTTTAGCAGGTCTTTTTGTTGCACTTTTGGATTTCTTTTCTAATTAAGCCCATGTCCTTTAAAAAATAAAACACTGGAAGATTTCACTGTGGAAGGGAGGTTCATTGTGCAAGTTGCTGCTGCAAGCCAGGCTAGCATCAGAGCTCAAGCAGCCTGTTCAGGGGTTTGCCAGGAGAGTTGTGGAAATCCCAGTGGACAAATTCTCAGTTTCCCTGGCAAGCTGCTCAAGCACCCTCATTGAAAAGGATTGTTTTCTTATGACAAGTTAGCTTCGTATGACAAGTTAGCTTCTACTTGTTACTGTTGCTTCTTGACACCTCTTTTCTTCTTTCCAAGCCCCTGTATGTAGAACTGCTCTTACATCCTGCCTTATCCTTCCTTCTTGCTGCTAAAAAATGCCAGATTTCTCACACTGTCCTGTGACATCAGCTGCAGCCCCAAAACCATGGTAGTAACACTGTGACTAAAATCGCTTCACTTTTTGTGCTTGGTGGGGGCAGGAGCAAATACAAGTGATACCTTGATCCTCCTCTGCTTGGCTGGCAAGGAGGGAGGGAGGATGGAGATGCCTTTCCATGGTGTGTGGCGTGAGAGGGCAAACACCACAAATAGACTGAGCTGAAGCTGTGCTGGCAGGCTGGGCTGTGCAGATGGGCCCCAGTTCAAGGGATTAAAATGTCTGTTCCTCTCAGTAAGAGAGGAAAAACAGGGCACTCTAATTGCCAAATTCAAAGAATATAATTTTGACCATATTTTTTGTTGATCCAGCCAAAATATAAACAAACATTGGACTGGGATTTTGGAAACCCCAGACCTGATGATGATCTACTGGCTGCCCTGATTCTTTGGCCAGGTGTCATCAAAATACCATTTAAATTAAGCAGAAAACAAAATTCTTCCAGGAATATTTTACAAATATTGATTTTCAGACTCAGTTTTCTTCTGAAATAGACCAGGCAGTTTATCACCTACAAGTTTTTAATGGTAACTATTAATTCACATTATGATTCATCATTTCTCAGAGTGCCTCATATTTTAACACTGGTGTGGATGGAAAATGAATCTCAGCAGGTAGCATGCATGCCTTATTTGCACATGCAACCTAGTAGTTCCTGTTTATCTGTTGGCAAAAAAAAATATGAATGATAAATGAAAAGAAATTAGTAGGCTTGAGTCACTTGTAGTAATCCTTGCTCTTTTTTTTTAACTGTAAAATGCTGAATTGAGCAGTTTTAGACAAACTTCTCATGTGGTCTTATAAATATTAAGAAGTGTATGTTTGTACATTTCTTAAAATCCAAAGACTTTGCTTAGGGGTTTTTTATTGTTTCTTTATAGTAGTTTCCTTGTTCCAAAGAATGCTCCATATGCAGCATGATTTTCTTAAGCAGTTAAAGAAAAACAAAATTTTCTTATTTAAAGAAAATGACATTTTCTTTACTAAAGTTTTTGCCAACTTTTACTTTATTTTTAAGAAGATGTAAATTTTATTTCTATCTGAGCAAGTTTTGAAGCTCTGTAATAGATTACAGGAAGATAAGCCGTATCTTTAGATGATCATACAAGTAGTATGTCTTTGGCCAGTTACTTTACTTGGATTTATAACACATATTCACTAGTCAGGATCAGTCTTAGCCTTTGGTCTTTTCCCTTGGGAACAGTGGCAAAAGGCCCACTCAAACAGAAATGGACTTGGACAGTCAATGTATTACTCTGCCATTTATTGATATATTTAATTCTGATGAAAATTATTATCAAATTTGGAGATAATGAAAGAAGTATTAAACTAGTTTGTAATTAACAGTCCTATTTCAGATTTGAGCTATATGTTACATTTCATGTAGTATGGATATTGAAGCTGTAGTCTTTGGATGTTCCAAAGTCCAAAGAAAACCAAAGCCCAAAAGAAAACCAAAACACTGCTCCAACAATATGAATAGTTTGCACCAGAAGTCTGACTCAGAAAAGTCTTGAGACTACAAACAGTAAAAGAGGTAATTTCACAGAACTCACTGAATTAATTGCTATGTCTTAGGGCTGCTTGAAACTTACTTTTGTAAAAGGAGAAAAGAATTTTCATGGAGGTAGGCATTTATGATCCCTCCACACAACCCTCCTACTCTCTACTACTAATTTATTAATTACAGTTATCAGCATAACTGTCAAATAAGTACATAGAAATTTTAAAAAAAGAGTGGGATTTTGACAATTGTACAATACTTTATTAAAAATGTGTTCTCTCAAGTGTAATAGAGACATTCTCATGCTAACTCTGTTGTATTACTACTTATTATTCATAATTAAATATACAGTACTGCTCAGCTTCTATCCTTTCTCTTTTCATATTACAAGAACCAGTATAGCAAGACTGTGAAATAGATGAAGTCAAAATAATTTTCTCACAAACACAAAGAAATCATTTAATGTTAATTTCTGTTCCTGGCTGTTTCCTAAAATCACTGAATCCTTGCTAAGGGCTCCTACAGCCATCTTCTATGAAAGTAGGTGCAGAGGACGGAGAAGGGGGAACAAGGAAATTTAAGACTCTTATGAAGAAGAATCATTTCCCTGGGTACTTATACATGATACTGCAGCATTCTGATTTATAACAAGATAATGGCTGTGGTTTTAATTGCATTCCCGTTCACGTATTTCTGATCTTTAGAATAAACCTTAACAAACATATTCACACAAAAATATACACATGCACATCCTCACAATACATATGCACGTATACAAATGTGCATGAATAGTCTGCATTTTTTTCTGCAAAAATAGAGCACCTAGGAGACACGAGCAGGCTTAACAACTTCACTTATTCCTAAGATTGCCTTATACCTCCCATCATAAAATTTCACATTCGTTTTGTTGTGACTCATCCAAAACTTCTCTTTTGCTGTTTTGCCACAGCTTATCAAAACAATTGAAAGCATGAGACAGGTGATCTGCTCTATGGAAATTTTCAAACATGAACTTCAAATTTGGCTTAGAGTGGCTTTTACATCACATTTGACCTTATGGGTCACCATTTTTTTTTAAAGAACAAACTAACTTCCTGAGTTTGGTCAAATTATGAGCCTTATAAAAATTGTCATTTACATGAAATCAGGAGACAATTTGTGGTAGCTGATCTTCCAAAGAGTCCTCTCAAAGCTGGCAGGTTTCAGCCCACAGATGAGGATTTGAGGCTTTGTGCTGGTGAGGGTCATGGTGGATTTTGGTGCATGTTCATCAGAACTGAACATGGAGGCACTGTCCCAGTGAGTTTCTTGTTACCTCTGTTTCTGGGCTTCAGCTTCTTGGAAGTGAATTTTGCCTAAACCTAATATGAGAAAGAGGAAAAGCTGATCCACAAGAAAATATTTGGGGTTCAGAAACCAGCAGAGAGTGGGAAATCAGGGCTAAGAATTGAGGTGGGAGTTGACTGCAACTGACGGAAATAATAATTTATTTCCTAATTCTTCATGTATAAATAGAGAAGTAGCTTATCTTTGCATTGGTGTGAGAGAATCCCAGACTTAGCAATCGTCCATAACTTTGAAAATGTGTCTAACAGTATAACTTCATGCCTTGGAGCATAAAAATAATTTGAATAGGCAATAACACATTATTTTTCTCAAAAAAAATTATCTAGCAAATAAAGATATTTCAGCTACAATTAATAGCAGGTTTCTGAACTGAAAGGTTGAATAGCAAGTTATCTCTGCAAAAGTCACTAAACCTAAGGGGATCTCAGGTTTGTTTGGGATAGTGAGGTGCTACATGAGTGATTACTAGTAAATGATCATTGTATAAGTAATACATAGTTACTACACTGCTATTTGAAAAAATATATTTATTTCGTTTTGTTTTTTTTTTTCCCCAATTAGGAGTTACTGATATTTTTGCAGAATTTGCCCACAGTACACTGGGGAAATGAAGACATCAGTGTACTCCTAGCAGAGGCCTACAGACTGAAGTTTGCATTTGCGGATGCCCCCAATCATTACAAGAAATGACTATAAAGAGACAGAAACCATTAGAACCAACGTGTTCTGCAGTATTATGGCATCTGTTGTTCTGGTTGTGCTTTCAGCTCATTACTCTTTTGTTTGAAGTAAGATGACCATTAAAATTCTGTTAGAATTTTCAGAATGAGAACAGAATACCAAAGAAGTGGACAAAGCAGGATATTGAGCACTGAATGAACTTAAAAGTGAATTTTTTTGCTCAGCATGAAAAATGAGTTCAGAAGTCTTATGACATAATTTTCTTCTTTTTTCCCCTTCTCTAAATAGAAGAATTGTAGTCTAATTTATGTTAAACAATTTTTCTATGTACTTTAGACTTAAAACTACTTATGGGATGATTTTGTCATTACTTCTGTGTCACCTGCCATTACTTTATCAGCCAGTTTTGGTCAGTGAAATTTATCTGCTTTGAGTGGCAAAAAAGGACTTTTCCATGATCATAAAGACCATATGAGACAGCAAGACCTGTGTTTTAAGGTCTGGTTATAACTCAAAAGACACTCAAAAGATATTAGCACACCATCTGTTGTTTTTCTATGGAATTAGGTTAGAATACTTCCATAATATAAGAATATAGAAGGCTGTAATGGAAATTGGTGGCATTTTTCTAAACATTATTCAGTCTTGAAGGATGCTATAGAAGCTTTTTAGCCATAAAAAGGAGTTACTTAAAGCTGAAGACTCATCTATTACACTAAAAATAAATCCCTCTCAATATGTTTTGGAGTGAATTAAACAGAAGGCATGGTCTTGTCAAAGTAATTAGCATTTCTCTTTTAAGGCCTTGCAATTTTTCAGCATGAAAGTTCACTTTTAAGAAATGTATTAAGAAGCTTGGTTTACAAAGCAAGATGTATTTTTATCTCAGTTGTTGCCTTATTCTCTATTTCTAGCAAGTTAGAAAAGGAAAATGAATATATCTTTCCAAAGCTTTTTTGTTAAATAATTTAATACCTTTTTTCCCTGATCATTCAGAGGAAGAGAGCTAGTTCCCAATAACAATAACAGTAACTGTATACTCAGATTGCTCGTGGGTCATTAGCAGAACAAAAATCCTCTATGAGTTTATAGACTAAAATTAATATTTCTTCATATAACCATGGGATACTGAATAATTTCTTAAAACTTGCATAATTTAAGTGCACTATTTTTTTTCAAGAAACATTTTATGATAAGAATTCTAATTTTTCTCTGTTGGATGTAAATAACTCATATTAATTTGTGCCTACCATACACATACAGGTTATGAAGGGTGAGAGTTGCAATAAGCAATACAGTTAAAAGTTCAGACTTACTATTCCTCAGTTTGGTTCTTGAGTTGCACAGCATTGCACAGGAAGTGTAATGCACTTCTAAGTTTGGGAAATAAAAAACCTTCAAGAGATTTTCTCATATGACTTGTTATTGGAAAATTATTTTCAACTTGTTAAAAATATGTAGATACATATTTTGAAGAAAGCTTTCTAAATGTGTTAGTTACATTACTTGCTTTAGGGGCCTTAGTTCTTGACATTGACTTCAAAATAATTAGGTGTTTCAGGGTAAATAAAGTAAAATACATTTTTACCAACATGTGATTATGAGACTATCCATATTTTAAAAGTATATGAAATCTTTGGTAGAAGAGAAAAAAAAGAATTATTTCAATAGAAGCAGGAGTGTTTGGCAGTTAGATTGCATTTCTTTTCCGCTGGTGTCAGCTGGGTGTTTCAGTTGTGATGGATACAGGGTCAGGCCTCCCAGATGGCTGCATTTGTGCCTGGAATGTGTAGTGGATCTGTGCTTCTTATGTGTCTGTGTACTGCTTTCTGTAACTTCAGTTCGTGGTCTAATGTATCAAAATTTATGTTTACAAAGAATGTCATATTGTGCCTAACTGTCTACCTGTAACAGAATAAAAGAAATAGGAAATTTATGACCATTTGCTTTAAACTTAGTATCTGCAATCATTTGTTAATAGAAATGCATATTATTGTAACGAGAGAAGACAACACAGCATTAACTGTTGTAAGGGTTTTCTATAATTAACTTTTTTCTATTAAGACATTATTTAGGTAGTTACATGTAACATGGAAAGTTGACCCAAAGTCGTCTGCTGTGTCAGATGCTCCTGCATAACATTTTTGGGACTGGATATATAAAATTGCCATCATTGGGGCCACATAAGTTGTCTGCCATGTCTTCCAAATTCAACAGGTACCTCTTACTTCCCTTGGAAGGAAGTATTACCATTAGAGGTCACATTTACTATTGTGTCTGTGTCAGAAGTTGAATATTGTACTTGAGCACATTGCTTTTTAAGGATAGTGGGAAGTTTCCTAGTATAATACCAGTGTTTATTTATGTAGATATAGACTTTTCTGGAAAATATGATATAGATACATAAATAAAATTTATATATCTATACGGATAGGCATAGTTCTCAGTAAATAGAAGGCCAACATTTATGTAAAATTTCAAATTTTTATCAAAAGCCCACACATTTAACAATTTTACATCTCAGGTAAAATGTCATTCCAAACAAAATATTGCATAGAAAAGGAAATAGCATTATCATTATTACATCCCATATACTTAGCTTTTTCAAAATTCAGGATTCTGAATATTATAAAATTCCTTTGTAATGTGTATTTTCTTATGAAGGAGGCATCTTGACACATCACTAGTGAAACCGGGCAGTAATTTCCTAGAACTCATGTGAAATATTGTAATTGCAGTGTCTAAAACGCATGTTAAATAATTTCTGTAATAAAAGTTTAAACTAGAATGTACAATATAAAAAGATTTATGACTACAGAATTTGAAAAATGTAAATAATAAATTAGTTAACTGTGTAAATACAGTACATGGAGTAAGATAGAAATGTAAGTTGAAATCTTATGTAACTCTGTAATATGCTATAATAAATTAGTTTCATTATTTTTTGGTGCAGTTCCAAATGGAAAGGCCTGTTAATTTGTTTTTAATTTCATAACTACAGAGTAGAAGAATCTGAAGTTCCATTGTATGCTTCTGACAAACATTACCACTGAGACACTGGTTAAAACTGTAAAACTGATGAAAGAAGAGGAAATAAACACATATTTATGAAGTGCTATATAGAGTGGGAAGCTTTTGTTTATTGTTTTCTTCAAATGTGTTGCACCCTATGCCAAAGCATGGATTTGGTGTGTTTCTGTTTTACAGCCTCAAAAGCCTTTATCACAAGAGGAAATGCATTAACAGAACCTCAGGTCTCAGTTACATTTCTGCCCATGTATCTTGTAGGTTTTGCAAGTTGGTAATACGAGCAAGTTCCAAGGGTGTGTCTGTGCACAGACCATGTACATGCAGGGTACTGAGCATTTTCTGGAAAAAGCAGATGTAGATAGATTTGACACCACAGCAGAACTAAACTGAAGAGAAGGTGGAGCATATCAGGGCAAAGCAAACAGAGGAGGCACAGAATTCACTATGGCTCTGGGGGTGCAGGAGAAGGGGAATCTTCAGCTCATAGTGGGGAAACAGTAAACAGGTGATGGGGTCAATAAGATCTGGAAACTGAGATGATTGAAGTAGATGAACAATCAGGGGGAGATGTCCTGTATACATATACATACTTATATATATATATAGGAAGCTCACTCAAGTCCCTTATGTCAAGGAAGCTACTGGGACACTTCCAATAATCCAGTGTGTCTGGTGAGAAAATGTATGAGGAAGGCAAAGACAGTAACTTCTCTCTTTAAAACTCCACACCACATTCAGGGGAGAAGAGGCAGGGAAGCAGAGGCAATCTATCTGTTATGTGCTTGAATGACAATGAATTGTAATCATGCTGGTTTCTCACCTTGAATAAAATTTGTGTTTCTTCATCTGCTATAATCCTCTGAAGATCCTGAATAAAATCAGCAATGGGAGATCTTTCAAATTGTTTTTTCAAAAGCAGAAGAGATCAAGAAGGTGGAGTAAAGGCCCAAGGTGTCACAAGGTATGTGCTGGTAGACAAAGCTGAAAGCTATTTGTTTGTGGATTTTCTTGTGCAAAAGGAGCCCTGGAAAACTGATATTCTGGGCAGATGGAGGACTTTCCATGGATATAAATGTGAAGTACAACAGAAAGGACTTTCTAAAAATCTGATCTGTACTTCAGGTGACTTCCTCCTTGAAAACAGAGTGGGGTGGAAGATAAGTATTTTGTAGCACATTAAATTCTTTGGAGATAGGAAGAGGAGGTGAGGTGGAAAAGCTCCCAGTCCAGCGATCACTCAGGCAGAATTCTGTGCCATGGGAAAGAACTGCAGTTCAAGTGCTTCTTATCACTTGTGTATGATGGAGAGTCAAGTTCCTGAGCAATTTAATTCCAGATCATTTGCATTTTTATAAGTTAAAGCTAAAATCTTGCATCCCATCTAATTCCTTAAGCTTAGTGGAGCTGAGGCAGCACGGGAGAAAATAATTAAATTGCTATGGCACCATATCAAAGACTCTTTTAACACTTCAAAGTTTTCTATATGGAGCCCATAGTAGAGTCAATGCATATGCCAGAAATGAGAGGCTGAGAGATGTGATACTACAGAATGCCTCTCAGAGACAGGTGCTCTGAAACTTGGGCTTTTTTTTGGCCACAAGAATTTCCTACAAGCTTCCAAAGGAGAATTAATGTGCACAGTGCATAGTTGTTTGAACTGGACTTCCACATTTGTTCTTGTAATCAAGCTTCCACATCAGAGAAAATAAAGTCTGAAATTGCAATCAGCATGGATGGAGCTGCTTGGAAACTTAAGATCCAGGCACAAGCTTAAAAGTCTGAACTACAGCAATGGTATTCATTTTGTTCCTAGTACACAATCGTCTACAAAGGTAAGTCAGAAATGGCCAAAATTTCTAGCAGAAGTCTATTGCAATGTCTGTTGGTCTGTCTTTGTTATCAAATCAATCAAGATTTAGTATACATATTTCTCTGATTTTCCTGTTACATATCCTTCAGGACTGAGATCTGATTTCTGTGAGATCTGGATTTGGGGACCCAATCTACTTTATTCCAGGAATTTCTTATCCAACCATCACTTACGTGTGCATACTCAGAGATCCTCCTCATGGGAAGAAGAACATTCTGAAATTTAGAGCAATAGAAGAAAAAAATCCCAAACCAACAAAACCAAACAGGGAGAATAGAAGAATTTTATTCCCATTAATTTCTGATTTCCAGAAAGGAGAAAATGCGCCTCTTGGTATATTTAGACAACTTCGTCCTCAAACTCAGGATGCAGTCTCTCACATAGAGCTTTTTTGAAATTCAGCTTGTGTATTTTCATATATTTCCATCTTCCTCCAGAAAGACCTGAGATTTCCAGTGAACAGTTCCTGCTACCAGCCCATTCAATCAAAAAATACGTAGCTGTCATGACAGCTCACAGGAGGTAATGAGATACCCAGGCTTATCAATAGTTAGATGGCTATCTCACTCATAAAATGTCATTCAAACAGCGAACAGACTTTGTAACTTTTCATCTCTTGTGGTCAAAAAAAAAATCTGTAGCTCCAGCTCAAATCTATGCTTGTAGAAGCACTTTCAGACTGTTGTTAACAATAAACTATATATCTGGAGAAAGAAATTTAGTCCTATACTCATGTGAGCAAGTAAAAACTTTTCCTAAGACATCAACAAGTATTTGCTGCAACTGTATAGAATAAATTGCCTCATGCAAATAAATAATTCAGTTTTTGCATGCAGAAATGAATAAAGTTGGCATATCAGTAAAGAAAATTTTTACTGTTATATTTTTCCCCAGATATTTTACTGTTATCGCATCAGTGAAAAATTCTATATAAATTTTAAAAAGGAGTACTTTTCTCTTCATCGCTGTCATCAAATACAGGGCATCAGACTTCTTCACATTCAGGTGAAGCAGCTATCACATTCTTAGTAAAGAAACTTTATGTGAATGTTTTGATGGTAAGGGCCAGCCTGTTGTTGCATGTGCAGTCATTCTCTGGGTTGTAATAGCTATTCCAAATAAATCATGCTGGACAATATTGTCTAAGTTATCCATGAAAGAATAATAAGAAAAAAAGTCCATCTTTCTTCATCCAAGAACACCTGTTTGGTTTTGGAAACTTGTATTCATTATGGAAATGCTCTGGAAAGAATATATTTTTATATAATATACATATATAATATTATACAATTTTCATATCAATTTAAGTTAAATTGATACTTGTAGCCTGCAAAGGATACCCAAATCCAACAAGCATTCCCCACGAAATGTAGTTAAGCACAAAATATTTGTCCTGACAGGGGGATGTCAGTGGACAACATAAGATTTAGTGTTGGTTAAGTAGTAACTTTGCTTATTTATGCAAGTTATTATCTCCCCAGTCTTACAGTATGTCAGAAATGGAGAGACATCTACATCTGAGCTTTGCTCACACGCCTTTTCCAGCCAATGGAGACAATCAAGTCTTTAGTTCCAGGCCACAGAAGGTTCTGTGTTGGAAAGGACCCACAAGGATCTTGAAGTCCAGCTCTTACATGAATGGCCTGTTCAGGACTGAACCCACAACCTTGGTGTTACTTGCACCAGGCTCCAGCCAGCTGAGCTGATCTCAGGCCCTTCAAGGTGCCATCGCCTCTGCCTCTGAGTACACCCCTGGACTGTGCCAAGTGCCAGAACCAGGTCCTGGTGCCCCCAACATATGAAGGACATGGAACTTTTGGAGCAAGTCCAGAGGAGGGACATGAAATTTATAAGGGGACTAGAGCACCTCCACTATGAAGACAGACTGAGGGAACTGGGGCTGTTCAGCCTGGAGAAGGGTGTGTGGAGACCTCATAGCAACTGGGAAACTGGAGAAGGACCCTTCATCAGGAGCTGTAGTGACAGGACAAGGAGTAATGGGTTCAAACTGAAAGGGGAAACTTAGGATAGATATATGGAGGAAATTCTTTACTGTGATGGTGGTGAGGCGCTGGAACAGTTTGGTCAGAGAAGCTGTGGAGGTCTCCTCCTTGGAAGTGCTCAAGGCCAGGTTGGGTGGGGCATTGAGCAACCCAGTCTAGTGGAGGGTGTCCCTGCCCATGGCAGAGGGCTTGGAACTAGATGATCTTTAAGGTCCCTTCCATCCCAAACCATTCTATGATTCTGTGATTCTAAATGAGTGACACCCAAAAAGTTCTCCATCCCTTCACTGGCACTAAAGGAGCCCAGAGGACAAATAGAGGACATCTATAGGTAGATGTTAACATTGCCCCTTTGGTATTTTGAAGTGGCTGCTACAACTGAAGTTTGAAACAGCATTTCTTTACATGAATTAGAGAGAATCACAAGCTGTCTCAGATGCCTTCTTAAAAGGCACACTCGAATTTCAAATCCTATATTCATTCTCATGGCCCAAATAAGTTATAAACTGCAGCTCACATTGACGTGTTTGCTGCAGCTACTGTACTGTGACATCAACCTAAGGCAAGCTTCAGCTCCAGCTAGATGGTGGCTCAGCCCATTAGCTTGCTGTTTATATTTGCTCTCTCTCCTGCTGTGAATAAACTATAGCCCTGTAGCACAGCCAGAGATAAAACCTAGTATCCTTGCATGCAAATTGAAATGAGTGGAAAAACAAATGTTGACAAATTACTTCATTTTAAAATGGAATCTTTGCACTGTGATCTTCTTCCTACCACTTGTTATGTAAATAAATGTTATAGCCTGCAAAGTAAAATGTATAGAACACAAATTCCCATTCTGCCTATCCAAAAGTAATAGTAATGGTAGGGTTTACTCTTCCTATTTAAGTAGCATCCAAACTGTATAATCTGTTTTCCAGACAGTAAGGAAGATAAAGATCCTACCTCACAGAATGGAATGTGTGGAGCACTACAGGGAGTGTTGGCTGGGACGGTGATATCTGACAGGGACCGAGGACTTGACAAATGTCCAGAGGAGGCCCTGCTTAGCTGACCATATTTCCAATCCACAAATTAGTGTGAAATACATTCACTTCATATACCAGCATGTTTCTTGGGAACAAAATGGCCTGATTGTGTCCTGACTGAATGTATTCTTTATTAAAACAAAAATAAACAACGCCCCCAAATTAGTAACCCACAGTAACATCAATCCATGGGATAAACAAAATAACTCCATTGTTGTGAAACCATTGTTGAAGTACACTGATACAAAGCAACAGTATTAGCAATGGAAAAATTAGAGGCTATTGCTGAAGTTTAGAATGAATCCAACAGCTATCTGAGAAGAACTTGCATGTGATAGGAGGTGACACACAGTGTCTGCATATTAGACTAGCTCTCAAAGCTCTTTTAAACCTTGCATTCATTTTTATGATGGGGTTGTATTTTTTTACCATGTCAGGAGAAAAGGCAAACTTTGCTACAGAGGGCTTCAGAAATGGCAAGTTTCCATGTTGTTTTCTCTTTAGTTTAGAGACCCATCTCTGTATCAGAGCCTAACCAGTCCACCTTAAATTGTTGTTTCTCAACTAAATTAATAACATCAATCTTTTGTCTTGCTACTTGCATACACTGATTATATTTTATACAACGTTCTTGTAAAGTATTGATGTACAAAGTTTCTATAAGACAGCACTGGTACTCTCTTAATTTCAAATTATCAGGTAGAGCTAGGGGAAAATACATCAAGTTTTATTGAGCAGGAACATTGTGAAGATGCCTCTTTTCATTATGAATTATTGCTTTAGTTCCTTAGACTGCTCTGGGCTCTTTATGCAGATTTTCTTAGACTCCTTTCTAACAGGCAGGGCAGACCCAACTTTCCTCTAATTTAGGAGATACCAGAAATGGTTGGAGGAAAAGGGTGGTTAGAGGGAATAGATGCCATAATTGGTAAAATATCATGGAACTCATCCAAACTACCTATAAATGATACCTATGGATTGATACAGCCCCAACAAATAGAAGTTTGGTTTCGAACAGTATAGTTTTGGGATCCTGAGGGCCAGCATCTGTCTTGGACAATCTCTTGGAGACTAATAAATACTACTAGCTAGGTTTTAAATGCAGTTCAAAAAACAACTCTGCAAAATATTTGTGTGTACTCTTAAATGTTTTGTCAAGTCCGATTTTGGGCCATCGGTGTTTGAACTGTAAAAGAATCTTCCTAATCTTATTATGTCATATTATGTGGTAACTTTATATTGTATACAGTAAATATTTTTGAGAATTAAGTAATGGCAAAAACATCAATTTCCACTTTTATATAGTCATCTTTACAAGCTTTTTTTTTTCCACACTGGCTTTTAAGGCACACTAACAGGAGCTACAGAACGAGGAAATGATACAGCATCAGCTTCTGGCTTATTGAAAAGGAAGTGATTTAAACTTTAGAAATAATTGGTGGGTTTCTTTTCTTGGTTGGCCTAAGTGAAAGGAAGGTCATTTAAGTGAAAGGAAGGTCATTTAAGTGAAAGAAAGGTGTCATTTAAGGACCTGAAACCAGGTTCCAGTAAGATTCTTTTTTATTAAAAGAAAGAAACAAATTCAGGCAAAAAAACCAACAACCCTGATAGATCTGAGGCAGCCCACAGCATAAGAGCTGCCAGTGCCTGAATGGGGACTAAGTGTTGCTTATGTTTAAAGTGCAAATTAATTTTCTCTCTGGAGAAACGAAGTAGCTCAAAGCTATGCAAATCTCATACGTGAACAAGGACTATTAAAGAAACTGCCAGTTAAGACAACTGATGGAACAAATGCAGCAGAGGAAGAACATTGAAATTTATGGTGACTAGGCAAAATAGATCAATGGAAACAAAATACATCTGGAATTTCCCTACGTACAATAGGAGATGAAGAGAAATAGCTTGAAAACTATCCAAAGACAGAAATACCACTCCTTCCTGTAGAAGAGAAAAGGTAAAAAAGAATAGACAAAAATTAATCTAACTGGATAATCTGTTGAAAGAAAAGCAGTCCAATACATCTCTAACCAAATAAAGATACTGATCATTTGATTGTCTTGGATAGCAGGGTAAAGAAAGAGGGAAGGCAAAGCATATTTTTGAAGCAGCTCTGTTGTCACTCAACAGGTATTTTTCACAGTACCCACCTTTAAACAGGCAGTTTACTGCCTACACTGCTCAGAGGATCTCTTTAAGTTGCTTCCAGGGACCATGAAGAGACAAAGATACAGAGACAGCCTCCAACCTCTGTCCTGCTCCCAGTCACTGGGGAAGGCGTGCCAAGAACTGAGATGGATTAGTCAGCGACATGAAAATGGGCAATAGGAATATCTCCCCTTCCTACTCCATGCCATTGATGAGGGAAAAGATAAAGAAATAGCTGACATAACTCTTCTGCTACTTGAAGCTGAATTATCTTCAGGACCTTTTCTTTGCCAACGAAAAACCTCTCCTGGGCAGTTTGGATATTCTTTTACTACAGCTCTGTAATGTGGATACCTTATAATTTAATAATGTGCTCTCATATATTAGGAAGAAACATAGACTCTTGAAAAACACAGTAATTTCCATTGTTGTACACAGGTGGCCACTATTTTGATTCTATGTTTTGTAGTGAATCAATGCAGTGGTGATGGTGTCAAAATCAAAGTAAGTAAAAATTAAAAGATTTCTCAGTGGTTCTAGCTAAATTCTGCTGGTGCTACACTCCTTCAAAGAAGTTCATGAAAAGTGACTGTCACCTTGAAATATTTCTTTTTTTACCCTGTTCTATTTGTCAGAAATTTTACTGATTTTATGAAAGGTGGATGTATAAAGTCTTATTAGACCATTTTTGGGAGTAGCAAAAACTCTTGGGGAATGTACCCTTGTTTGTTCTGACTGGGGTTCTCTGCATAAGCAAAAAAAGCTGTGTGGGGAGGACCCAACCCCACTATTTTTATTGCTGTTTTGCAAGTCTAAGCTTCTCCATTTTTTCCAAATTAAATTTTTATCAATAAATTCTGGCAGATTGAGCAACAGTTTTTGCAGAGTTGCTATTTGACAACATTTTGTTAAAAAAAAAAAACCCAAACCCCAAACCTCCAAATGTGTGGAGTTGCCTTGATGTCCAAATGCTGTGGCTCTGCAAACACTTCGGAGCTGGTACACGGGAGGGCGCATCTATCCTGCAGTTGCAGAGCCTAAGCCGCGCTCGGCAGTCGGCTCCGCAGCAGTAACCCTTTACTTCTGAGACACAAAAGCCGACTTTAGCAATCAAATCTCCAGCTAGAACACAGGAATTGTAACAATAGCCGCAGTCCAGGAGCTTATGCCAGACAGGGATAGTTACATTACAAGCCAGGCTTCAGAAATTACTCGCCTCCCTTCAGTCAGGCCAGTCAAAAGAAATTTACTTAACCAGCCATGATGCTGCCTTCAGAACCAGGAAAATCATGTGTGTGTTTTCTGTGGCTTTTTGGGGGCTGGTCAGATCTGACAGGACACATCCTCAGGGGAACAAATCTAGCAAAATGTGGCCTTTAGTGTACATCTTGTTATGCTTTGGTATATGGGTTGAAACTATAGGAAAATAGCATACTGAAGATGTGGACCGTATGGTAAAATTAGCGAAATACCAGCAGCAGTAAGACTGGAATGACATATCCTCTCCATACTGGTACTCTGTCTCATTAAAGTTTTATATTACAGGCTGTCCCAGTCAGAATTAGGGGCCTCTGTGTGAGGTATTCAACAATCACTTTGCCTTGAGCAAACAAAGCTGGGAAAACAACAAAGACTGGGATTTAAAAATCCCAGCCTAAAGCAACAAACAGCACAAAGCAGAGTCTCATAGCTTGTTGTAAATGCCTCTGATCATGGGATTTATCACTCTCCCACCTGTATTCTTCTAATCTAGCTACTTAGCCTCTGCAAGCTGATTCAGAAAATGACTATCTGAATGCTTCAGCTGTTCACCTTGAGTAATACCATGGGGCCAGAATTTGTCTCTGCAACTTGGTTCAATATTGAAATGGAAGGAGACAAAATGAGCACGTGCATCGTGTAGGGATGAATCCCAATTAAAGTGTCTATAGTTCCTTTGTTACTAGGACAGATATTGGCCCATGGTATCATGATGGAGAAAAGCAGAGTCATGCTCCTGCCTCATTTTTTGCACAAGGCAACACTCCTGCTACAATGGGGAGACCATGCCAAAGACCTTGAGACATGACTGACCTCTGAAAGTTCAGCTATGGCGCTTCTCTCACTTTTTCAGTTTGAACTCACTTGTCCTTAGGCAAGACAATCATCCCCCGTAGCAAAAATTTCCAAGCAGTTCTCTCCCTGCCTCTGAAATCTGGGAAGCTCTGGAGCTGCTGCATTGCGTATCAGGACAATATGATCTAGTACTTGGGCATTGGTCTTAGAATCTGGGGTAGTGCTTCTCCTAATAAACCAAAGCAATCAATTAAAACATCAGCAAAGGCATGCAAAACCTCCTGAAGCAAACTAACAGGTGAAGAAATGCAACCAGATACCAGTAAGGCCCCAGATAAATTAAAATCTGCAAACTAATTGTTTCCTTAATGGGATAATTCTTCTGAAGACTGCTGTTTGGAAAAGCAATGGCCTGGAAAACAGGGTCAATAAAGCAACAAAAGGACAACTAACAGCGCTGAAAGGGGGAGCATTTGATGGAAATGATTTAATCACCAAACTAATTCCTTATCTGTTAAGTAGGGAATGCTGGGCTGGGAATGCAGTGGAGCATACTAGTCTTAGCAGCCAAAGTCCTAACAATGTAGTTAGCTGCCCTTTGATGTAGCAAGACATACCCTTTGGGATGGAGCAACTCCTCTGGTGCTGCTTTTCTCTAAAAGGTATTAAAATGCCTGGAGCCAGTAACAACAGCTGTTTTGTTGCTGTTGAGACCAGGGTTATTCTGCATGTACAACACACTACCTTCATGTTTTCTTTCTTACCATATTTTTCTGTCTTACCAAGTCCCCCTGGATGCTGTGTACTTGATACCAGGTCTACCACAGTGACTCTGGTCTGACAGCTGATGGCAGGCTCTTTGTGAAGTCCTGCACTGTTACCACTGAACTCCATAGCTCAACATGGGACACACTTTTAGGTGAAGTTTAAGACACTCAGATGAAATGTCATCCCTTGCAAAAATTCCTCCAGTGTAACTTGTCACCAAGTCCTCTTCCTCTACCGCCTCTTATCCTGGCCAAAAAGCCGCGTAAGTGGTAACAAAGTTTGCTGCCTCTTACCATCATAATTTTGTGACATAATGTCATGTAATTCAGACCAGTTCTTCCAGAAAATCAGGAACCATTGCTGTATAACACAATCAAATACAGTCTGCCTTAAGAGAAGACTCAAGGAAATAATATAGCATCTAATGCAATAAAAGGCAGTAGGACAATAAAATAGCAGAAATCTATATTTCTCATTGACAGTCTGTAGACAGACAATCTAATGTTACCTGAGATTTTTGAGCCACAGCCCTTTCTAGTGTTACTTCTGTGCTTTTACATGTTTTCCATAGATAAGTTTTCAAAAGATTCACTTTGAATTTGTATATAGCACTTAATCTTTCAGAAATATGCAGTTAAAATTGAGCTAGAAAATACAGCTGCGTCTGTCCCTCCCAGATAAGGGATAGGAGTATTCATCTTTTTGTTTGTGGCAGAGAAAGGCTGGAGACCAGCCAGTGTTAAACTATATCAACATTGTAAGGTAGACTCTGAGGGTACCAAGCAGTATCACAAGTCCGAACAAAGTGGGTTAGCAAAATGACCTGCACGGATTAATCCAAGGAATTTCAGAGGGGAGAAAATGAAACCATCAAATATGTAGCTAATCAGGCTCATGAGATATTAGGAGACCAAAGAGTCAAGAATAAATAGTCCATAAATAATAAGATGCTGTATTTCAGGGATAAGAATGTTGCTGATTTAATATGATGTGATTTAACTGCCTGTGTTTTCTGTTAACAGACCCTTTCCAGCACAGTCTGATCATCATTTATGTTTTCATGTTCTCTGCCAAATGATGCAAATACTATGCCTATGGAGAAATGCACTGGAATGTGTAATACAAGCAGAAAGAAGATCTATACCAAAAGGTAAGCTCAATAACAAAAATGCAAGATATAATCAAAGTTTCAGAGATTTTTCCTTTCCCTTATTAATATATTTTCTCAGCTTTGATGTAGCAAATCACCTTCAAACACAGGATGAGTCTTGAAAGCTGTGCCTCTGTCAGAGCTGATGCAGTTCACTAATGATGTGCTGCTACTGTCTACTGGAGAGTACTCTCATTAAACCTACAAGCCCACGTTCAATCAGGAGAGCAACCTGGAGCAGAGGAACCACAAAACATCTTAGTTTATAAGAAAATGTCTCTCTCTCTATTAGCCAGAAGAGGCAAAATTTTATCTATGGAGTTGCGAAGAAGCTTGTGATATTTTCTGAGAGACATCAAGGTGTGCTTCCACAGCAGCTCAAGGTAATCTAGGACTAGGTAATTGTAACCTGCACATTCCCTGTGGACCAAGGCTGCACACCTCTGTCCCCACTCTTGCATTAGCCCTGGCATCTGTCTGATTTCACATGGATCCCATCCAGGGAACTTACTTGAAAGCTAATTATTTTATTTCATAATCTTTCAGCTTTTCCAGCTCTGTGAACCACTTCACTACGCAATCAAATAAAAGTGCCTGTGCTAAAGTAACAGAGAAGAGCATAAAAAGCTGGGAAAAAAAAAAAAAAAGCTGGTCAGGATAGTGGAACCAGAGCTTGGTCTAAATTAGCTTAAAACACATGCTGACCTAAGGGCTCTGAGTGGCACAGGCCACAGAGGTCTGATCTTCTGCCAGCTGCTAGCTAACCTATGCTCACATTTTGATACTGTGTTCAGGCCTTTCTTTTTCCTCTACTGCTTTTCCACGCAGCTTAAAAAAAAGAATTATTTTTTCTAGTCAGGCTTTTTGTATCTGCTTGGCGTTTGCCACTGGTCAGAAGAGAAGCAAAGCAGTGCTGCTGTTCTGTTGGACTCACGGAAAGAGCACATCTGGTATGTGAGCAATGATGGGCTGCCCCTCCGTGCAACAAAGATGGTCAATATTCCCAGCATTTATTGTTCAAACCCCAAATTACAGAGAGCAATCTTCTCTTGACGAAAATCATCAGTTTTGCACAAGAGTACAGCAGAGAACATGTACAAGGTACTTTAAGGATGCTCATCTCCCTTCAGCTCTGCTCTTCCTGGTCATTAGAGTGCAGCCTGCCCTCTTCCTCCCCCCACCCCATTCCTTTACTGTGCTTCCCTCTATTTCCTGTTTGTTGGCACTTTGCTTTTCCAACTAGGCCAATGTTTGCGTACTTTTTCTTTTACTTATATGTTTTTTGTCTTTAGACTTTTAAAAGTGTTTTAAACAAATCCCTTTTTTAAAGTTCTGGCTTGTGTGCTCATTTAATCAGAATCTCTAACATAAAATGTTCCCCAGAAATCAGTCTCTCTCTGGCTTGCATATCTTGTATTAAAAATCTTGCTTAAAAATTCACACTCTAATTCTTACTCCTTTCTTCCAAAGCCAGTGGATAAATCCTGCCACAGAGATGGACTCTGTTATATGACAGCACATTCATTATGTATAATTACAAAGCACATGAGCTGTTATTCAATGTTGTTAGCTTGGCTTCACTGGAATTCCGGATCACATCTGTACACAATTTATAGTTGCTTATAACATATGCTTGCACACAGTGTGTGAACAGCTAGAATTTAAACTCAGATCCTGCATGAGGCTCTTTACGAATCACAGCTGCTGCCAGTATTGCTCGGTCTTGGAAAACAGGAACAGTGGAATTCTACTCAAGGCAAAATTAAGGCAAGGCATGAATGCCAAGGCTCTAGGAAGGGGGCAGAGATTTGGCTGAATCTAGAGTCACTTTTTTTTTCTTCAAATAGAGATATGGAGAACTGTGCGTAGCTTTTAGGAGATTTTTTCTGAACATTCAATTTATTTTTTTTCAAAGTTTAATGATTGCCTGACAAAACAGGAAATAAACTTTCAGAGTGCAAGAGAAGGTAGTAATTGTACTGTAAGTTAAAATTGCAGTGCCTATATTGGACTGACATGGAGCCTCTCAGAATGTGTTCAGGGGTCTTGTATTAACATTAAACAGCTGTTGAGATCTTGTCTTTAATAATGCACAATGTTATTACTCTGAAGAGTACTGGCACTGACATCTCCAAGCTCATATTAGAAGGAAAGCAGACTACTTTAATTGTATTATTCACTATTTCATATGTCAGCACTGCCACTTCAGCTTTCAGGCTCTGAAGAGGGACTACATTTACTGCTGTGTCTTGTAGTCTGCAGTAAAAACTTTCAGGCAACAGAGAATGC
Organism: Corvus hawaiiensis; assembly: GCF_020740725.1. Classification (NCBI taxonomy): domain Eukaryota; kingdom Metazoa; phylum Chordata; class Aves; order Passeriformes; family Corvidae; genus Corvus; species Corvus hawaiiensis. The sequence continues at coordinate 64,107,599 of NC_063216.1, read as the reverse complement.
TATTTAAAAAGTAACCCTTCATCTTTTCTAAATTTCATGAATTAAAGTACATTATTTCATCTCAACAGACTGTAAATATAATTTTTCAGTGGCAAACAATGTAGGTGTTACTGTACCTTGTGAAAACCAAACACTGTAATTTCCCAGCCTGGATGACTGAAAGCTTTTCTTCTCTCAACTGCTTCAGACAGCTTGGCTACAGATTTGCTGTCTTCTGTGCCTTGAGTCAGCTGCCTCTCTTATAGCCATGTGTGGTCTGACAGGTGCTTCCTAGGAAACCCAACCCATGAGTGTCTGCTTTCAGAGTCCAGAAGATTTAACTGCCATCCTGCTATCCAGCTGATTGTCTTCAAAGTGAACCTTTAAAGTCAAGCTTGTAGGAGAGAGGATGATGTGAGGATCCCAAACTCATTCCCTTCTCAGAGCTGGTTACCATCCTATTTAAACTGACTGTTGGTAATACACTGCATGTATCAGTCTGGTTTTGACATCCTATTAAATATGATTAACATATGGATGTATATGCAGAACTTAAGGTTTACATGTGAAGAATTTTATTCCTGCCTTTGCATAACATCCCTGGACAAGTCATTATGATAAGCTAATACTCTGCTAAGGTTTATTCTGGGTATGGTTGCTTCTCGTCAGCAATGGCCAGTTGAGAGTGGCACCAGGCTTTGCCTGTGCAAAGTAGTTGTAACAGGCAATGACTTTGTGTGAGGGAGGTAGAGATGTTTCTGCTGGAGGTAATAAACAAAAAATCAGGGAGAGCACAAAATTTGACTTACATCCAGGGGTGGAGCTGGGTTGTGAAAGAAACTAGGATGCCCTCCAACCCCATCCTCTTCTAAGAGTACAAATGGAGGACACAGGGTTGGATAAAAGTGTCCTCAACAGAAGGGCTGGGAGTGGCTGGCATCTTCTCAGCTGGACCATGCCAGTGGAGCAGTCACGTGTGAAGCATGCTTCGTTTCCCTTCATTTCTGTCCAACTGTTTCCACAGACAGGGGAGCTGCTCTCCTTGAATTTGGTATACTGATTTGCTTTTGGCTTTTCCTAACCTTTCCTAAGGGCAGTTTCAGACTAACTGGCAAAACTGCAAGGCTCCCATCATTTTTGGATGGTTATCCTTAGGACAGAAGAATGGGCTTCCACTTAGCCAACCTGAACTCCTAGAGAAAGGATGGTCCTCAGTGGCCAACGCTAGGCAGCATCTGACATGCAGCTATAAAGTGGGAAGGATGAAGGAACAGGCAGTGTCAGTGCCAATGGTAACTGGCATTGCACTGAGCTGACAGACTGTCCTGGGTGGCCCAGGTGGGCCCTGACACCAGGGCTGCTCAGCCAGGAGATCCCATCATTCCCACTTCCCCAGGCTACAATGGCTCAAATGGAGTGTAGGGACTGATGGCTGGGGTACAGCCTCAAGGAGGCTCTTCTGCTGGGGGCTGAGGATAAGCCATCTGAATATTCCAGTTGAATCCAGTCTGACAAGAGTCTGTGCGGTCCTTCTTTCTGCTTAGTGGAAAGAATCATTGATATTAACTTTTTCCCACAAGGAATTTTGCTTTCATTTTCAGACTGTTTTGTGACACAAACTTTGTGCAACAAAAAATTATCAACAGGCTACACAGAGTGCCAAAATTATGCTCAGCCATTGATCTACTGTCCAATGTCATTATGGTCAGAGTGGATTGGTATGACTATCTTATTCGATCTGATTTAAACAGCTGCTTCTAGCCTTGCCTCAAAGGCCCTACAACTTCCTTCTTGTCCAGTCAGAAGTCAAAATTCAAATACTTCAAGTCATGGAAAGTGATATTTTCTTCTTTCTTTATATCTTTCTCAAGGCTCTAACAATCAGAAATATGATTTAAATTTTTTTATGATCCTGTTTGTCATGCACCAAGAAGAACTTAGTGCATGGATCTCAGTGCTGTGAAGTGAATTCAGTTTTATAGCTGGTGTGTCTGGGAAAGAGCAATTTGGGACATTTTGTTGGTAGTTATAGAAACCACTGAAATAGGGAACTCTTTTGTTAATGCACTGACCATTGCAAAATGAAATTATGTATTTTTATTCCCTCCACTTTAGGAAGTGGAACCACTGGTGAGTGATGGCTGTCATCAATGAGTGCCCCAGAATTCATATGTTAAACAAAGTGCCATTCATGGAAGGACAAAAGTAGAAACCTCCAGCTTCACAAAATCTCTTCCTGCTTTTTCCAACTGTGCTGAAAACCCTTTTCCAATTTAAGATAGCACTTGAACTAGTGTTCACCACCAGCAGAGAAGGACTCATTTGGAGGTAACACAGCTCTTCCTAAAAGACTTTCTAGCTTAATTTTGAGAAGTACCATGCTTTTCTGGTTTCTCCTGATGATAATGTGGGCTGCATTTTTTTCCTGACACTGAGAGAACCAAAATGTCCTGAATAAAAGCACCTGTGTTGAATGACAGAATTACATCCAAATCCCATCAAAATCAGTGGCAGCCTTTCCACAGAGCTCCAAGAGAGTTGGACTAGATGTGTTAGTGATATTTTATCTTCACTCCATGGTTCCTTAGAGTACATATGTTTATTCATAGCCAAACTGATTACAGGTCAAGATGACTCCACATAAAACTTGACCCTGCCTCTGAAAGGAATTAGTTTCTCCTTGGATAGTACTTAAGGTGAACTACAGGCTTTCTTCCTTTAGAGTGGACTGGCTTATCTTTAAAAAAAAAGTTTATTTTTTTTTTACCTGATTGTAGGACTTGCTTGCTTGTATCTCTTTCTTGAACCATTGCAATAAATCTTAGCAGGATTATCAGAGTTTTACAGGCTTTTGGAAGCTTTGGATTTGCCTTCATGCTGTTAGGCAGCGCAGGCATGAGAGGATGAATCTGCATCACAACTAAACACCTGCCACTTCAAATCCTGCAGTGACAATCAGAGTGTCCCAGTAGGATCACCCAATTACTGCAGCCTACAGTACACATGGTTTTTCCTGCAGCCACAAAAAATTAATTCATGTTTTGTCATAGGCTTACTGCACCGTGCTATGATGCAGACAAATATGAGAAGGCTGAAGCCCATGACGGAATCAAAATGAATTTTCTCTGAAATTATGTAGTACTACGATAGGAAGGATAAAGATAACTTGTTGTCCTAGAAAGTAGATTATATATTCTTCAATTCAAGTAGAAATCCCTTTGACAGATGATATCTAGGGCTGTGGAGAAGGGCTGTATTCATGCAGACAAACACCTTTAATGGTAAAGACCAGGTAAAACAATAGTTTAGTAGAAAGATATTATCAATGAGCTGCAAATAACACTCATGCTCCAAAGGAACTACTGATTCTGCTGTCTTGAAGCAGAATAGGTGGAGGAGTGCTGGGAGTCTGTAGTGACATCAGTGAAGAAGAATGAAATGTCATCTGCACCTCTGCATTACTTTCCAGATATATAACTGACAACGAAATAGAGATGCAACAATTCAGTAACAATTTGGGCTGTTACTTTTTTTTATGAATTTGTGCTCTTTTTTTATAAAAAGCTGTTGTACATTTTAATTGAGGGATTTGCGAAAAGGTTCAATTATGTAAAAAAACCCACAGCAAGGCTCCAATTTCATGCAAATGTTCACAAGATAAAAAAGGCCAAGTATGTCTTTTAATTGTAAAGCTATTTGATTTATAATTACAGCTTGATACATGTTATAAAAACAGTTTTAGAGAAATACTTTATACCAGGAACTAAGAATATCCTAATACTTAGTACTAGTAGCCAAGCAAAAAGAGCTTGTTTTTAAGAAGTGTGTCTAATTATTGCCAGGCAGTAGATAATTCCAGATTCTTGAAATCAAGACTCAAAGAATTTGATCACAATTCAGTATTGCCTTGAATGACTACTGACTGCAGCATCACATCCCATTGAAAACAGCTTGAGAACATTGCCTGAAAACACCCTTAGTCTAGGTACTCAGTGAATGGCTTCATGCAGCATCATGGTTTAAATGTGGTGGTATCCACCACCTCTTCTGAGGTTCTAGCAATGCACTGTTTACTTTGTGTGGGATCTAGCATTCAGAAAAGCTCTGATGCAATTAATATTTCCAGTAGAAGATTGAACCATAAAAATTACTAGATTAGTGAATTTGAAACATCTCAAATGAAGGCAGAATTCAGGGAACAGATAAAAAGTGACAACAATGAGGGAGAAAGAAGAGGAGGGAAGCAAGATGAATGAGTGAAAAAGAAGGAAATCTCCTTCTAGGAAAGCTGTGTTCAATCCCACAGATATTGACTGTGGGATTGATTGCTTCAGATATTGACTGGAAAGGGGATATGGAGCCCAAGTGTTTTAGCCTTTTACCTGTCTGCTTTACTCTCAGTTCTTGTCACAGAGGCAGATAGTGATAGGACAAGGGGGAATGGCCTTAAACTGAAAGAGAGCAGGTTTAGATTAGATATTAGGAAGAAATTCTTTATTGTTAGGGTGGTAAGATCCTGGAACAGGTTGCCCAGAGAGGCTGAGGATGCCCCACCCCTGCAGGTGTTCGAGACCAGATTGGATGGGGCTCTGAGTAACTTGGTTTAGTGGAAAGTGTCCCTGCCCATGGCAGGGGGGTTGAAACTAGATGATCTTTATGTTCCTTTCAACCCCAACCATTCCATCATTCTATTATTCCTGAGATATAAACCATGAAGTAACCATTGCAAGCTGCATCTACCTTTTTGACTGACTTCCTAATTTTATTTTTTAAAAGATTAACATCTCTTTTCTCTCTGCAGTCTCAAATTTCTGTGTGCAAATTCTACATCATAGAAAAAACTTTGGAGCAACAGTTTCTATAGGTTAGGAAACGTAGTAAAGATTCCAAAGGTTTCCCAAGTCCAACAGTATAGTTCTGCCATCTTAATTTGTACCATAGGGGCATCCTCCAACAGTTAGTTATAGCGTCTGAACAGGGTGGAAGAGGGGACAGATTTATGAGCTCTCCAGAAGTGAGGTCTCTGGGACTAAGACAATGGTCATAAAGTGGTTTTTCAGGTTCCATGGTTCCATGCCAGTTTTCTCTTGTGATGCAAAGCTTTCCACACCCTGCCTGCAGCTGGTCTCACAAACGCAATTGCCTTTTGCCCATGATCCAAACCACTTGTGCAATAGGATCAAAGTAAATTATTTTTGACTGGTAGTTGTTTTTTTTTTTAAATTTGTTTTTGTTTTTAAAAACACAGTCATTTGACTGGTCCTGTTTAGAATATTTTTCCAACAGATGCTTGCACAACTGGCTGCAGAAAATTGCATTGAGGGAGGATTGACAGAATGGGAACTACTTATACTGCTTTTGTTGTAGAGGACTGGCATCTAATCACTGCCTAAGACTGGATGAACGAGGTTACTGATTACAGCAGTATCATTCCAGTTCTCTTGTCCCTTTTCTCACTTTGGGATCAAAAATTTGCAGTTGCAGGACACACGTTTCCATGCAGAGAGAGAATTGTCCATCAATATTGCTTCCATGGCATCTGCTATGTGCATTAGATGTTAAGAAGGGGTAGTTTACTGGCCTACATTACGTTAGAAGTGACCTTTGAGGAATATTCAATATAGGTCACTCTAGGGGAGTTTAATTGGCTGCAGCTGAAGATGTTGCCGTGAGCACTGCTTTTTTATCTCTGATAGATCTCCTGGCAGTGTGCTAGAACAGTGACACTGGATGCTGGGTGTAGGCAGTGAGCTGCCTTGAGGAACACTGCTGGATAGGATTGGCTTAGCAGTCGGGCTGGTTCAAGCACAGTAGCCTTAGTACAGCACCGTGTCAGCTGCAGAGTCGGGCAGGCTGGGGGCGGGGTGTTGTTCAGGATGCCAGGCACAAAGAAGACTGCTACTTATCCTTTCTTCAAAAATACACAGTAATTGAAAATGCTTCTGCAAAAATCTGTCACAAGCATGTTGTGGCTGGCTCACTATCTTAGTCTCAATGGAGTTACATTAGCACCGTGTTAAATACTCCATTGATTTTGGAATTGCTGTAATGGCCTATAAGTATTGCAGGGTTCTGAGCGTCTGTATTGATCTCAGTGGCTGGTCTTGCGCTGAGCCTAGATGTTGCACAGCAGGGCTTCTTTTGAAGTTGTACTGCAGGATATTTGAAAACACAGGTGCAGAACTGTGCCCTTTTGCTTGCTGAGCATGACTCTTTAGGCATCACTTTGCAACAGAAGTCTGAGACTTTGAGTCATATAAGTTGCTATTTTTCTATTTCTTTAATAAGTTTTCTATTATTCTGAAAGCCTTTAGAACATTTTGTCTACTGTTAATACCTAGAGAGGTGTTCACTTGAAGAATTGTTTTATTTTATTAATTACAATTTATTCTTTTTTCTTTAGAAGAGGAAAGTCAACAAAATGATAAAACAAGATATTGTCTCTCCCCTTTCTTTGTCAGGACTTTCAATTTCACTTCAATGAAATACAGCTGAATGCAGCAATCATTTGATGGCTGATGCTCCTATTGTTTGGGGAAGTAGCTACCAGTGAGTTAAATACAGGGAGCCCAAAAGCTAAACTGATTCCTTTATGTGTGCACTCTGTGAAGACACATGAAATGATCTCAGCTTTGCACCACAGGTGCCTTAGTGTGCCTCAATCAGAAACACACATTTCAAAATGACCTTGGCTATCCAACAGACATATCCCATGGCACTAATTCCCTGAAAAACAAGTTGACTGCCTTCAAATGCAGAGGGATGGAAAAAAACTACTGCAAGGAATAAACTTCCCATTTATTTTTCAGTGGTTTTGGCTATTAGGTGCTGATCCCTAAGAAAGAGGAGACTTTTTGTCTGAGAGGAGCACTGGACTCAGATCTTTAGACTTCTGAGGTGACTTGAGGTTTTCAGTCCTTGAGTAAATGATCCCTCTTTCAGTGAATAACCAGAGTTAAACAGCAAGAATTAGTTTATGGTTTCTGAGAGAGACAACAAACATGTTGTTGTCTATAAGGTATTCTTTTGGAGGTATGGATGAGTCTCTATTTAGCTACAAATGACAACTGAAGAGGGGTTTCTCAGGTCTCTGCAGAACCCTGTTCTATCCCAGTCATTCTCAAGCACATCCATCTGAAGTGCCAGCAGAGCTTGCTGGCACAGGCAGCACACTTGGATTGCTGGTTATCACTGTGTACCAGGTAGCAGATAAAGACAACAAGGGAAGGACAGAAAAAGACATTCCTTGAATATTCCAGAACTTATTGACTGCCAAAGACAGAGGGAAAAATGTAAAGTTCAGACTGGGAAATATGTGGCACAGAGGCACAAATGTTAGTATTTAGGAGCTCCTGAAAAAACAAAACAAAACAAACCCAAAAAACTACAGAGACTTCTGTAAGAAAAATCACTGAAATGGGGGAAAGATGATGAATAAAATGTATGTGTATATTTCTGGACACTCCTGGTCAAAAAAGGGGATTTCTGTGTTGACTGGCTGCAGGCAAAGGCTGGAAGAATGGAGGAGTGGCAAGTCTGCTTTAGAAGGTGGGAGTTCATCTTCTTCAGTCCAGGAGAAGGGAAGCTGAGAAGGGGCTTTCTCTCTATAAATTCATCAAATATGTGTGAATAGTCCTAGGGCAAACACTGAACAAACAACAAACACTGAAAAAATTCAAATGGCTGTCAAAAAACCATTCAAATATGATTAGAGGCTGGAAAATAAGCCTAATATTATCAAGTTTAAAGAGATTGCTATGGTTGTGTTTATCAAAAAGGAAAGAGAGATGATTTACTCCAAATGTGTAACTACCTCCCAGGAAAAATACATTTGATGTCTAGGAATCATAGAATCATTAAGGTTGGAAAAGACCTCTGAGATCACTGAGTCCAACCTTTGACTAATCACCACCTTCTCAAATAGACTGTGGCACTAAGTGCCACGTCCAGTGAGTCCATGAACACCTCCAGGGACAGTGACTTCATCACCTCCATGGGCAGCCCATTCCAATGCTTAATCACCCCTTCTGTGAAAAAATTCTCCTTGATGTCCAACCTAAACCACATCAGGTGTAATTTGAGGCTGTGTCCTCTCTTCCTGTCACCAGTTGCCTGGGAGAAGAGACCGACCTCCACCTGGCTACACCCTCCTTTCAGTCAGTTGTAGAGTGATAAGGTCCCCCAGTCTCCTCTTCACCAGACTAACTCGGCAGCTCCTCATAAGACTTATGCCCCAGACCCTTCACCAGCTTTGCTGCCCTTCTCCAGTCTCACTCCAGTCTCACTCAATGTCTTTCTTTTGTAGTGAGGGGCCCAAAACTGAGCACAGGGTTTGAGGTGTGGTCTCACCAGTGCCAAGTACCAAGGGACAATCACTTCCTGCTGGTCACACTGGTTCTGATACAAGCCAGCATTCCATTGACCATCTTGGCCACCTGGGCACACACAGCCTCAGCACCCCCAAGTCCAGCACCTCTAGATCCTTTTCTGCTGAGCAGCTTTCCAGCTACTCTGCCCCCAGCCTGTAGCACTGCATGGGATTGTTGTGAGAGAGCTCTCTCAAACATAACAGGAAGATGCTGAGCAACCACTGCCGTGAAAAAAGCTCTTTCCCTGTTTCAGAGAGGAAACAGAGCTCAAGTCCTCCACATGAGGATTATTGTTACAGCAAACCATGAGAATGTGCTGAATGCTTCAGCTCCTAATACCCATCTAGAAGACATAGTTTTAGTCAAAAGCAGTTATTGCTCCATGCAAATGTGTGTTAGGTAAAGTTTCACAGACTGAAAGAAGTAAGGCCTATTGTGACTTTGAGGTCTAAGAACATATCCTACAATAGAACACAGAACATATAGCCCTGCAGGAAATAAAACTCTGCTAAAACTCCAAAGATGAACAAGCAAACACATGGACTTTCTCCTCCCTTTCTGAATAAGTTTGATTCATTGATTCTGGCTGTTTGCTTCACTTATAGAGACTCTCCTGTTCTGAACTAAATCATTGTCAGTCTCTTGCTCCTCTGCTGCTTCACAGAATTGTTCATGCCCAGCATCTCCCTGGCAGCCATTTGGTTCAGTCCACCTGGTGGCACAAATGACATTTTACAACTTTAGTCACCTTTGGTTCCTTCACCACTTTGTGCTACTGGAGCTCATAATCCCTTTTCCTCCTCACCTGCATAAACCAACCTTGTGATTAACCCTGGCTGTGTCCACAATGGACAGACCTGCAGGCAGGTAACTTTGATCTTGGATATCAGATATGCCAAACTTTACAGCTCACTGCATGCAAAATCCTTCTAGATAGCAGGGGACATTCCGCTGTTTACATTTCATATCTACTCCCACTTTCTAGCCCCAAAGTCAATTACTAACAGCATTTCCTGATAACCCTTTAACTTCAGAAATGTAGCAACCAAATATATACAAATGCATACAAAATATCTTACAGTAAAAAAAGAGACCGGATCATTATTGCAGAACTTTGATGCAGCTGAATTTTTATTTGAAAATTGATCAACTTGCCAACTAATAATTGGTAATTTTGACATGGCACAGGGGATATTTTCCAGGCTGGTTTTCATGTGGAGAAAACATAATTAGGAGACAGTTTTGCTCAGAATTCCTGTGCAGCTATCCCCTTGTGCTATGTGGGAAAGAAAGACTGATGCTGCCCTCTTATTCTGACCAAGCTCAGGATCTGACATCTTTGTGGGGTGATGTCAGGTTTGCAGGAACTCTGCTTGTAAGCCCTGTGAGCAGAGGATGCAGCCAGCCAGCACGGCTTTAAATGACAAAAGGCAGCTTAGTGGGCTCAGGCACTGTTCCTGCCTGGGTTCCACTAGCTCACTCCTAAGAAGGCTCTAATAAGCTCAGGGCTGGATGAGAACCATAACTGGTTCCTATATATCATATTTCTCCCCACTCTTCCTAATTTTCCTGTGGCATGTAAACATTTACCTGTCAGCTTCAGAAGCTGAAAATTGAGTGAGATCCCAGTAAATTCTCTCTGCAGCTTCATGAAGCATAGCTGCAGAAATGGGCACTTTTATTCCTTCATTATGAACCTACCTCCATGAGATCACCACAGGCTCTGATTTGCAATTTAATCTCTTCTGCTAATAGTGAGAGGAACTGAAGTAGCTGCAAAGAAACTCAATTAGTACTGTAGCTAATAAAAATGATAGTTGTGATAGAAAAATGATTCATAACTGCAGAATGTGCTTCTGCATGTTTTTCGTTACTTAGCCTGCACTAACTGTTGTGATATAATATTGCCCCACACTTTCTGAACCACACGTCTTCCCACTGAGTAGCATCTAAAATTTGTGTTTACTCCAGGGTGGTTTTTACTGACACTTCCTTTTGTCAGTATCATCTTCTTCCACCTAAAGCAGTAGTGTAAATATGACCTAGTATTTTAGGCATTGCTGCCTGCTTCTGCACATAAAAAAACACCATAGAAGAGACCACATAATTGTCAAATAAAAGTTGTCTACGGACATGATTCCTTTACTGCTCACCTGGCAACAGCAGTAGTGAGCTTTTCATTCATTAGACTTTCACAAACCTCTGGATGTCAACTGTGGCATATGTAGATTTGCCAGTGTTTTTCTAGTGTTTTATTTTGTAAATAGGTTATAACCTATTTTAGTGCTAACAAAAGATGCTGAAATACATTAATGAGGAGATTTTTCACAAAAGCATTGATAGCATTCAGTGGCCATGGAGATTCCTGGAGAGGTTAGTGTATAATTGCCACTCGTGACTGTGAAAAGCTGTTCCTTTTCTGATGTCTTTTACAAATAATACTTTACTCTGGTGGTAATTATCTTCCACCTCTGATGGCAGAAAGAATCATTCTGTGTTTCAAATTGCTTTTCATATTTCTATTTCTGTAATTAAAAAGCCCAATTTATTATACAAGCTTAATAGAAGATAATTGGAAACAAACTCAGTTATTTTTAACTATAGAGATGGAAAGGAAAAGGAGTTGTATGATATCAAAAAGACAGATCCTTTTTTTACCTGAATTTTCCAGAAATTTTGTTACTGGACCTAAGTCAAGTCCCACTGAGTTCAGTAAGTTGAGAGCTACAGTTTGGCCTTTCAGAGTGGGTTTTTATCTCCAAAAAATGTTTCCCCAATAATTATGGTAATACTTTTACTGGCACAAATTGAACGTCTGATTATTTAAGAGCAATAACATATGCCAGCATGAAAAGGTAACACTTGATGACACAAAATCTCTACTGTGAATACATGAACATTATTCTTTTCCTCTATGTTGTAGAAGTGCATACACTTTCAGAATGGCAAAAAAAAAAAAAAACAAACCTGAAAGTTGATTCTGCCCTGGCAGTGATGAGCTAGAACAATCACTGAACACTAGGATGCAACTTCTGAAATATTTGATTAACAAGTTGCTTATGCATTTTGATTAGTACAAAGTAGACTGTAAAAAAAGTGCTTGTGGTACAGTTCATCTCTGGTGTAACTCTGCTGATCAGAGCCCAGTGGGAGTGATAAAAAAGAAAAAAAGAGATCCATTCTGCTATTAATAATTTATATTCTTTTCGTTGTAAGTGACCTACTAAATGGAAATACAAGAATCATCTGGAAATGTCTCAAATATAAAACTCGGTGCACAGTGTCTTTCTATATCTCACTCCCAAGATTTTCAGTTGCTTAACAAGAGAAGCTTTTTCTGGTTTGGGGGGTACATGGCCAGGTTTTAGAGGAAAACAGAGACATAAGGCAGCAGCTGTAGAAACAGCATGATCTTTTCCTCAGTCCTTTGTGATAAATCTCAGCCCTTCTGAAGCAAGTTATGATTATGGTGTGGAAACATGAAGATATTCTTAAAGGGTACATATTTTTACTGATCACATGAATACCAGTAAAATTTAAATACCCACCAAATTATAGTTTCCATAGTCAAACTTCTCATTTCAGCATAAAGTGGAGACACTAACATAAATTTTTAAATGATAGGATTAAAAGACCATCCCCTCACACACGTGAAGAGCATGGGGGAAGGCAAGATGGTAAGCTCCAGTAGCCCAGTCAGGCAAACAACCCCTACTCTGGGATGGGCACTGGAGAGTCCAGAGATTCTGAGAGTTGGCTACTTGAGGGACTGGAAATCTGGTGTAAATGACCCCTGGAGTCCCATGGATTCCCAGTAGGCAGCGTGGACCTTCAGGTCCCTTTGGGATGGCCCTGGCAACAGGGAGCAGTGGCAGCCTCTCCCCTGACTCTCCCAGGCTATGGGATTTGGCAAAACTTTAATGAAGTTCAACCTTCATTCCTGGCAGTTTCACAAAGGAAACCATCTAAGGAGAGGAAGTATAACATCAGTACAATCCCAGTCCATTAGCATGCTGAGTAGTGCTGAAACTCCTCCTGTGATGGGCAGTACTCAGCAGAAGACAGAGCTGCTTTGTGATGGCAGGGAACAAGCACCATACAGCCACTGGAGAAGGCTGCCAAGCCTGAGAACCCTTCCTCTAGACATGACCAGATGGGCTGACAGAGCCAGGTCTGGGGTGTCCCAGCCCTGCAGCAGCATTGCCTGCACGCAGGGAAAGGCCCATTGCATCTTCCTCTCTGGAGTTTCCGGAGAGGACAGCAAGGAGGAGCTGGAGCTAACACAGTGTTCAAAGACACTGCAAACTCCAAAGCCTGGCTCCCTCCAGGGGACCCCATCTGTTTTTAAGTCCTGCTGCTCCCTGAACTGAGGAATGAAAGTGGCTGTAAGGGAAGAAGGAATTTGTTGTATGGGCTGGCTGGTCTGCATTTACATCATTGTTTTGTTTTCAAAGAAACTTGGCAAAATATTCCCTAAATGGGTCTCTACTGTGGACAACTGAGTTCTCATTTTTGTTGCTGAAGTTGGGTGCTGAGGAAGGTACCTCAGCACCCAACCAAGGAAGGCACCTGGGGCCTGGGAGATGCACCAGGCAGGTGCTGCCAGGCAGGTGTCCATGCATTGTGCCTTGCTGTGCTGTGGGTGTTGCCAGCCCAGGGAAACCTGGGGATGAGGGCAAGGGAATGCTTGGGGGAGACTGAGTGGCCTTCTCTCCACAGCTGGTCCCTGTGAGGTTGAGCTGACCCCTGCAGCACACAGGAAGGCTTTGTGGGGATGTCACAGGGGAAGTGGACAGGGGAGCAGATTTCTCACACGCTGTGCTGTGCTGCTCCAGTGTGCCACCCCAAAGGTTCTCTCCCCTTGCTTTACAAGTTAAAGCATGCACTATTCTCCTCCATAGCTGTTCATGACTGAGATTGAAGGCAGCACTTATTTGCAGAATAATCATTTTCGCCTGTGTTTGAAGTGTTCCCTTTTTCCCCTTACAATGATATTTTCTGTTTAGTTTTGCTGGAAGCATTTCTTAACAAGCTTCTTCAGCTTGCCTTGCAATCTCTGCAGCCGGGCAGGTGCTGGGCCACTACGGCTGTTTCACTGAACATCCACAGCTCTTTCGAAAGGATTGCTGCAGTCCCCATGTCTGTGGATGTCTCAGCATCTGTTTGGCTTTAAACTTGTGAGCCTGCTCACACCACATGTGTTTGGAGCATGTCCAAAAAGTCCACAAAAGAGATTTTTCAGGTCCTTATCTCTCCTAACTCAGTTGTGAGCTCTGTGCCCAAGATCTCAGTTGAATTTTAAGAAACTTTTAAAGCAGCTCACAGTCACTCTTGCGGCTGTTTGGGACCTGACCCTGGAGGGAGCCAATGCAGTTGCTCCTTATTTTTCTGGAGTCAGATGCTCAAGCTTCTAACTTCCTGATGTACAAAATCTCCAGATGTTGGGATATTTCACTGGTGGAAACTTGAGTAACTTCAGTAACTCCAGGGTAACACAGGGAAACTGTGCATGGCTGTAGTGTCGTATCACTTGGGACTTTTGGGCACCACTGGTAGTAATCCAGTCCCCTTAGCCAATCTGTGTCTTAATTGTTTAAAACTGCAAAACATGTCTCACCTTCCATTCCTTTTGTATAAGGGATTAAAAATAATGCCAGCCAAAACTTGCTCTTAAGTAATCAGTTTCCAGAATATTTTTTAGATCTAAATGTCTTATTCAATTTCCAGTTGTTTTGGAGGTGCTATAAACTGAACACATATTTCTGAAGATTAAGTTCAGTATTTGGTACTTATTCTCTGCAAGATAGTGGATTTTTTAAAACAGAAAGAGAATAAGTGGCTTTAAAATTCGTATGGTTTACTTTTATATTTTGCATTTTCAGTAGGGGAACATACTTTAGAAAGTAAATTAGTATCTTGACCCAGAGTAAAAATATGAATTCCTCATGAAATTTGCAGAAATTATTTAGATCAGAAAAGCAACTACATAAGATCAATGTGCAAGAAAGCCTGTGTTACAGCCTTCTTACTGAAACTCACTCACTCTTTGTCAAGTTTGCATGGGAAAAAGTTGATATTCAAGGGATGCTTATCATCCACTTTTGTAAGCAGAAAATGAAAAAGCTTTGTAGGAGAGACACAATTATTTCATGCTAAAATTCTCTTAACCATTTAGCATGTGCAGCACTACTACTTTTGAGTTTGCTCAGATAGTCACGAGTAAATTTGATACCTTCACTGTACTGTCTTTTTAATATCCTCTCTCCTATAAGTTTTCAATTTATTCCAATTTCTCTGGTATGCTTTTCATAACTATAATATATTCCAATACCAGGTTTTATAATTACTTGGACTATCTTCATTTCCAAATTTATATTTCAGGCTGTATTTCCTCCCGTGCTACAAGGAACAGATGATTGTACTGAAAAGCAATCTAGGATGTATGTTAAAGTTATTGCAACAGTAGTGTAGGAGATCTAGTTTAATTTGGGGAGTGTCTGGGATGGCTGTTGAAGAGCATGGGGGAATTATTCAACACAGAACTGGTAAAATGACTTGATACATCTACAGACAGCTACTTGTTAATGTGCTGACCGACGGGTGGGTGTGTCTGCCAGCATTATATTTGGTTTTACTGAAATTAAATGTCAGCACTGGAGGACAAAGAAGGCACAGAGTTCCTCCTCACTAGTATTACAAGAAATTGTTTTTTAGGTCAGATTCTGGAGAACTCAGTGTTGCATGGGTGTGGTCCTGCACTGAGCAGCACCCCAGGATGTCAGAGGAAAACATAAGGCTCAGCTCTGTGACTGAAACCATGAACCCTGATCCACCTGAGGACTTAATTTCAAACTTAAATTTAAATATGTGAGCAGGTGCTTACAGCTGGGGTAGATTGCACGTGTGCTGAACACTAAGCCAATGTTTAAGTGTTCCAATGCAGTGTTAGGCTTAGTATAATCAAAAGCTGAGCTCTAAGTGGCTCGGGACAATGTTACAAAAATAAGTTACGGGTCAGATGGATGCTGATTCTTCAGTCTAGAGAGTAAATACCTCACAAATATGAGGAAAATCACAACCGGGGCCTTTTTAGACAGGGAAAACTATAGACTGTGTTCAAAGATTAGTGGAGGGTGAATGTAACTACTTGCAGGAACACTTGTTTCTGCAGAGCAAAATATTATGACTTTTATGAATTGGAATGGCAGATATGAAAGAAATTTCAGTGTACTAATGTTCAGAAGGTAAAATGTGTAGTTTGTCCAAAAATATGAAGGATTACAGTAACTGTACTGTTTGTAACATGGGAACCTGTATGAAATGAGCACTGAGGAGAAGAGAGGTAAGAAAAATACAACATAACTCTTCAGGGATCATACTGAGGGAAATGGAGATTGAAAATGTGGTGGGAGTTGACAAAAGATACCAGCACTGATAAAAGAGTTCTCAAAAGGCACTGAAGTAGTGATTTTTGAATCAAAAAAAGGCATATACTTTTGTAAAAAGAGGCTGAACAATGACTTTTGTAGAAGAAATGGAATAAGAGGTAGTACAATGAGCACTGGAAGTGGATCAAAAGAAAAAGTGATCTTTTTTTCCTAAACAGAACAGTTATATTCATTGAGTTCATAAACCAAATAACATAAAGAGGAAGGAGCACAGGAAGGTGGGGAGGGTTGGCACAAACTGAGCCAGAGGGAGGAAGGGAATGCTGAGAGCAGACTCCTGAGTTCAGCGTGTCACCAATGGCATGAAAAAGAAAAGAAAAAAAACAGAAGTGAAGGAAAAATGCAAATTTTTCTTAGCTACCATTCTGAAAAGAACAAAGTTTTGTTGGGAAATAGGTCACAAAAGATGTGAAGAGGCGAGGAAAGAAAGCAGGACCTTTGTTTGCAAGTGCAGCATAAAAGTAGGGTGTTCTGACAGAAACATTGTGATCAGAGAGGAGACTTCTGAGGCTGGAATGGACAGTCTGCTGCTTTTCAAAGTCTCATTGTATCTAAGATCAAAGGATGGCCAGAGCATCGTAGTATCATTGCTCACAGATAAAAGTCAGACAGGTTTTGAGACAGGCATTTTCATCATTAAATGGGGGATTAACAGTTGTATTAACATTTGCAGTGATTACCAGGCTTAGGAGTGGATGAAGTATAATTGTTCGCTTTATACTATTTTCCATCCCTGGGGTATCTGAGTGACTGCCATGTAAAACTGATAGCTGAAAACTGAAATCCAGAGGGTGGTAGAGAGTAGCCAGCCTTCCTGACAAGATGTCCCTCTAGTTTGAGAGTACGTGGGGAAATTTTATATCTGGGGCCATCTGCATGGCTCTTGCACCCATCTGACTTTGGGGACCAGAGCCTGATTTACACCCCACTATGTCCCCTGGTCCCTGGGTGGCTCAGCTGTAGTTACATGCTCTCCCTCTGCAGCTGCAGGGCAGTGCCTGGCGCTCCCACGCCCCACGGCTGGCCCAGGTGGGGACACCCAGCCAGCACAGCAGTGTCAGCCTTCTGACGCCTGTCTGGGCTGGCAGCCACTGCTCCTCCTTCCCAAGCTCCGGAAACATGAGGTGCCACTGCATCCATCCACAACCATGGACCAGGCTTTACAAGTGCTGAACGTGTCCTGCAGCCCAATACTCTTCAGACACCACAATGTCCATGCTCTGATGCCAGAAGGCTTCAGGAGCATCCCATCATTGTGCCTGAGCTGTTTGCCACCGCTGGGCTTCTGCTGCACTCAGAGAAGGATATTGAGATCTCAGGGGCTAATTGGTGACTATGGGGACACTGAAACATCTGCCTCCAGGAGGTACAGGATCAGGCTTCAGAGCTTAGACTAGATGCCTAAAAAGTCTGTCTGACTATGGCCTTCCTACAATAAGTATGAACTCTCCTAATAACAGAAAAATAGAACTCTGAAAAAATATTTTCTAGAAATTTTTTTCTAATTCTTGCTTGTGCCTCCATTTCTATGACAAATACCCTTCGTGCAACTGAGGTACCGTGCACAGAAACAATTTGCTTAGAGTAGTTTGGTCAGTAGGCTGGTTTATGAATTTATAATTAGGGTTACACTGATTAAAAATAGGAGAAAATTGAATTACATAGTCTTGCGGGTCCATGAAGTCAGCATTTCCTACCTCTTAATCTGATAGTTGACTACTGATCACCACCTTACTCTAATTTCCCCACATTCACAGAAGAAAAAATGTACAAACAATTCAGCTGAATTTTAGGTATTTCAGATATTTGTATGTGGCATTAATTTACAATTCTCTCCTGTACAATATTTCACTTAAACATTAGCAGTTCTATCCGGTAAGTTTTTCTTTCTTACCCAAAAGTATTATTACTGAATCATCTTCTATAGAAAGAAAACAATCATTAATCTCCTGAAAGTGAATCTATGAGAGTAAACAGAATCATTAAGAATGTTATATGGAATCAGAATATCTTTGTCACTTGAGTAGTGCCCCACTTAGGTCAAGAGAGACTATGGCCCTCCATTATACAGGAAAACAGAGAAAAATTTCATAAAAACTACTTGGTAAAGGCTTTGATTTTTCTTGGACGATGATGTGATTTCATTACCTTTACATACCCATATGCACTGAGCTTAATTTTCATGTGAGAAAATCACAGTCAGTGGCAGAAACATTTCTATTTGGCTGCAGCTTCAAAAAGGGAATAAAAAATTTAGAAGGTAAGATCAATAGCTGGAAAATGAAGTTCATCTTAACAAGGAAACTTACGGCTTAGAGCCATGCAAAACAGCTGGAGAAACTGTGACTTTCAAAATCACACTGGATGAGAAATGATAAAGTTCAACTGAATGAAGCAGCAGCTAAGCTAAAACAAAGAAGTGAGAAAGGAAAAAAACCTCACCTTTGTTCACACATTCTCAAATAACTTGGAGATAAAAATTTGGCACAGTGGCTCAATCAACCTTCCACCCCAGCTGTACAGGCCAGGTGCATCTGCAGAGCGCACACCTTCCCATCCTAGTGCATCCAGTATCGAGAAGCCTTTAAGGAGCACAGAGTAGTGGCTTGGAAGCTGACTCCACAAAGGGAAGAAGGCACTGAAGAGGAGTTTTCAATTTCCTGAGTATTTGCATCATCTGGTGGAAGTGCTGTAGAAAAGAGAGGAAAAGGTTTTTGGTTCCCAGCCCAAGACTCATAACCACGACTGAGTTCAGCTGAGGGGCACCACGATGGTGGGGAACTGGAGCACTTGCCCTGTGAGGAGAGGCAGAGGGAGCTGGGGATGACTGGCCCGGAGCAGAGATAGCTTCTGGTGGGCTAAAGAGCCACTCCAGGTGCCTGTAGGAAGTCATTGAGGGGGTGGAGCTAGGCCCTGCACAGCAGGATATGGAAGGAGGATGAGAGACCTCAGACCTTCAGGCATGAGCTGAAACAGGGAGGTTCAGATGGGAAAGGAAAGGAAGGAAGGAGAGCCTTTTTCTCCATGGGGACAATGAAGCTGTGGGCTGGGTTGCCCATAGATCATGTGCAGTCTTTATCCTTTTAGTTTTTCAAGACTCAGCTAGGTAAAGCCCTGAGTAACCTGGTCTTATCTAAGAGCTGACACTGCTCTGAGGAGGAGGTTGGTCTAGAGACATCTTGAAGTCCCTTCCCACCTGAATTTATCGTATTAAATACAAACATGCACACAAAAAATCCCCCATAGATGAGAGGTCTGTATATCAAGACTGAAATGAGTACCTCACCCTAAGAAATGTTTTCAGACACCCTTTGCACAAAATATTTCAGATACAGGTTTCACATCAGCATTTCTTTTTTGCTGACCTCTCTCCACACTCCCAGTGCTGCTGCAACCATTCCAGACCAAGGTAACCATTTCCACCTGTGTGCAGAAAAGGAAATCCAAGTCTGGGACATAAAATGTGGCAGTACTGTGTGAGAGAATATACAAATGCATTTGGGACTTAGGTCTGGAGTGCATAATAAGCCAGATAATAAGATAATAGCTACTAATTCATTTCCCTATATTGCAATTAGTTTGCAGACTTATCTGCTACTTTGGAAGATGTACCACACCTACCCATTCCTCACAATACACAGTCCTGTAGACTGATTTCTAATCCTGCAAATTAAATGAGCTTCATTCTTTTCCGGTGGCAGATTCCACATGTTAAAAATGGTTGGTCCCAGAGGAAGCTATAATGGCAGGCTCCAGATGGGCCAGTGAGAAAGTATCAAACAGTAATCCCGCTCACGGGTTTGAAGATCAAATCCTGTATTGCTCTGAAAGACGTTAAGTACAGTTTGATGACTAAATCCCAAAGCATTTTGCTCAGCTGCTGCATAACCCTATGTACTGTAGAAACACGGAACTTCGCCTCCGTGCAAGCTCACAGATGCCTTATATTTGACAGTACCAAGCATTTTGGCATCTGTGTTACACCTGAATGCTTTCACGTTTCACAAAGAGGATGCTGTGCCAGCTGTCTCAGCATGGATATTTGGTGTTTTAGACATGCTCTCAGCCTAGCTCCTGGATCAGAAATTGGGATCCTCAGTTGAAAGAGGGGAAAGGAAAATCCTGAGTTGCAGTCCTTTTCTGAGGACTGTTGATATATTATGCAGCATCTAAGTAAAATGCTATCTAGGTTGTAAAATGCTTACACTGGGATCTAAAATGCCACAGATCCCCTTCCCAACATGCTCCCTTGTGGTGTAGGTAGCAATCCAGTTTAATTGCTGGGAGCTTTCTTTGTGCCTTGGTTGGTTTTGCAGCCAGGACTGCACCGTGACCCATCTTTGACAAGGGCGACAGCCAGTGCTATGATTCAGTTAGTGAGAGGTTCCTCT
Organism: Corvus hawaiiensis; assembly: GCF_020740725.1. Lineage (NCBI taxonomy): Eukaryota > Metazoa > Chordata > Aves > Passeriformes > Corvidae > Corvus > Corvus hawaiiensis. Next base: position 64,087,412 of record NC_063216.1, on the reverse strand, counting down.
GCCTGAAGTAAGGTGCAAAGGAGACCATGTGCTGTTGCAGTGGGCCGTGGTTCCCGCCATGGTGTCCTGGACCTGGCTGGACAAAAAGTTCAATGGTTCAGCCCCCCTGAGGCCCAGGAACCATAAAATGGCCACCCGCCCCAACATGGCTGCCCTCAAGCAGCTTGGCGGGAAAGTCCATTAGCTGTAGCGGGAAAGACGTGCCATCCTGCACATCTGCGATGGCCGCCCTGCTCCCCTCCCTGGCTTACCTCATTGTTCCCTTATTCGCCTTATCCACCCTCCCTGCCTACCCCACTCCCCATTGGATACGTTGCGTACATCCCCGCCTATGTAACACCCCCTATCTGCCCTGTTATTGGCTGTGTTATGTTCGCTTTGCCCGAGCTGGGGGATATAAAACAGCCTGTCAGAGGCTCTCTTTTGCTTTTCTTGGTGTTCCCTTTGATTCGCTCCAATACACCTGTTCCTGTTCACCTGAGAAGAGTCTCTCGTTCCTTCACCTCTTCTCGTGCTCTGCCCACCGGTGGCTGAGGCGAGCCTCCCTTCGGCCCTCGCCTAGCCTCTCGCACATAGTCAGCGCTCTTCTCCTGCAGCCACCCTGGGTGAAGCAACTGCCCAGTGCTGGCGGCCTTTGAGCTAGCCACTCAGCTGCCACCGCAGCAATGTGCCAGAGTCAGTACTGCGGATTTTGTTTAATAGTGAGGTAGAGAGATGGAAAGAAATAGAAAAGGGTGGATCAAGCGGAAGATAGGCACCACACATGGATCCAGCGGCATCCTGTTGGTCCTTCTTCACCCCGGGCTTCTCAGCAGTGGGGACTCTGGAGTCGTTCTTCTGTGGGTACCACCTTTACACAGCCCAAGTTCTGGGTATCCACAGGGTGGTTGCAGATGCTGTTCCCATAACTTGCGTGATATGTATATGAGCAGTTACTTCCTTTCTCACAGTTTGCCACAGTGGGAATTTTTGTCTGGTTGCGTTACCCAGGATATGCAAACCAGATCTTGCCTTGCCAGCACCTTCCTATTGCAAATTCCTCCCCTCTGTGCTTATTTCAAGTACCTGCTCTGGTGGCTTATCTTATGGCAAGATCCTTCTGTGTCCCTGACAGTATTTTGAGACAGGCTACTGTGCTCTTCAAGTCCTTACAGCCTGTCCTCAGCCTGGCCAGCAGTTTAGTCTCCTCCAGGGAGATAGTTCTGAACCTGCAGTTTCAAAATATTCAGAGATGAAGGGAATGAAACAGCCTGCATCTTAGGTGATATAAATACCATGCAACTTCATGAAAGGACTGGATGAAGCCTGCTACTTTCAGGGAAGAAAGATTTACCCTTGGGCAGTTAGTATCTCAGACAGATTCCTCCAGATGGGAGGAGACGGAAAAGGAGAACATGGGGAAAAAAAAAGGAAAAGCCTGCTCTGTCTCCTCTGGGCTAGATAAGCAGCTTCCCCTTCAGCAGGTTTATTTTGTGATCCTTTCTTGAGGCATCTCTTCAGATAGGGAGGCAAGTTCCTAAAATGGGGCTGTGAGACTGAGCACCTTGTCTCTTTGTAATCTGTGCTGAGGTGTTTGTAATTCAGAAGCAGCACATAGCTCATTCCTCAGGAGTATTTCCCTTCACTTCAGGGTAGGCATAGATTACATACAGTGTTTGATCAGGTTTTATTTTAAATTGAGCCTTGGAGTCTCTGATGTTCTATAAAGGGCCAAGCACGCTGATGAGTCTGTCTGAAGGACAGCCCTTATGCAAACACAAGTGTGCTGCCTGCAGCCAGATCCCTTAATAGCTTTCCACTGCAATTTTATTTTCCTCACTTTTACCTCTTGGGCACTTTAAAGTGATCTGTACTTTATCCCACACCTTTCTATTACGCAGTCAATCAAGAAAGGATGGACAAAAGGATGCTCAGTCCTTTACACCACTTCTAAGTTAGTTGTGCTTTTTCAAGTACTCATTCCTACCATGAGTTATTTTTTACTTAGGGCTACTTTTGTGAAGGGATTTAATCAGTGTAATGTCTATTATGGCTAATTTACAAAATATAGAACAGTTGCCTTATAGGAGACAAAAGCTGAAAATAAGACAATACTTAATATTTGGAACAGAGACTGCTTTTAAATTGGCTCTTTATAGTGTATAAACCACTGGGATTGTGTTTCCAGGCAACAAGTTACCTAACTATATGTGACCAGCAAAGACAACTGCCATCTTTAACTCTCCTTAAAAGGATCCATGATGCCTGCAGTCTTTTTTAATAAGCCTGGAAGGGTGGATAAACTCCTCCTTTGCATGTTTAACCAGAAGATTTGCTGATACTAACTGTCCTAGTCCATCAAACTGGATCACTTACCTGACATAATGAAATCATAATGCAGGTTTTCTATTTCACTGAATATTTTCCCCTTTCTCTCCTAGAGAAACAAAAGTTTTACTCCTTAGGTAATACCCACTCCAAACCAGGCATGTCATGACCTATCAGCTTTTGATGAGTATTTCCTCCCACTTCTATTTTATCTCATAGAAGAATGGGATGCTCTTTTCTGAATTCATATCCATTAAAAAAGAAAATCATGTAAAATAGAACACTTATTAAAATAGTTACTAGAAATTCTGCTTTGCCTCCTTAGACATACAATTCCCTAGCAGAGCTGTTGCTCTGGTGTGCTGGAATGGGAGACAAAATGTGTAATATTTCCCACAGACAAGTCACATGATGCCTTTTCTGAACAACTCATAATTCAGGATGTTTAATTACTTTCCATTTGGAAACAACATGCCCTGTGCTTACACTGCACACTTCTCTTAGGTTGGACCAAAATTGTATTATAATTTCACAATCACTCTTACAGAAGAGCAAAAATGAAAGTCCTAGGACAGAGTTAACATGAATCTAATACCAAATAATTGACATGAATCCAATACCAAATAACTGATATTTTGCTTTGACAGCTCTAAAGCAAATAGACTTGTTTTCAGTCTTCAAATGAAAATTCTGTAGGATGTAAATTACAGTTTTATAAGTATCTGTAACAGATTTAAGAAATGCTTGAGGCACACATTTACATGGTTAGGACTATGTCTAGCCTGCTCCTCTCAGCATTTGAAGATTTCTCAGTGAAGGGAAGAAGAAGGGTGCTGAGTGTCACTGGCAAGAGCAGGAAGATCACACACCATAATTCCAGGAGCTGGCACTGGCACTCAAAGCACCAACCTTGCTGAACACCCTTCCCCAGCAGCTTCTGCCTGATCTTGTTAGTTCACTGCCTTCATCCTTGTGCTTAAATTTCTCATGCAATAATTTAGTGAGCATTTTGTCCCCTCTCCCACTTCAGATTGAGCTTGGACCAGCTCCCTGTCCCAGTCTGCCACTCAGCTGCATGTAGCTTTGTGCCAGGGAGGAGAAATGCAACAGCAGGCAGGAGAAGTGGAAGAAGTCAGCAGAAGTGGAGGAAGTCAGCAGGGCAATTTTCTTAGGGTCAATGATGGCAAATGCCAGCTTAAAGCTCTTGTGAACTTCTGGTCTGAAATGGGTCATGAAAAAGAATGCCTTGGAATTCAGCAATAATACACATTTTTGTGGCAGAAGGACAAATAATTAACAAAGCTTTTCTCTATGTTTAAAGATGGTATCTTACATAATTAAAAAGTAAGGCACTAGCTGCAGCTCCTTAAAAGATTCTTAGCTCTTAACAGAGGAACACAATTTATTATAGCTTCTTTAGTCCATTCTCCAGTTGCACAGGTCTTGGGTTCAAAGTATAGCGTTTCCCTGCAAATTCAGACTGCAATAAAGGATTGAAACTATCCTTCATCCTGAGAACTCTGACTGGATCGACCCAAACTCCATTTCAGGAAACACATTCCTTTAATTTTACCTTGAAATCATATCGTGTTGGATACAGCTTTCAAGAGGGAAAGATTATTATTATAAATAGATAACATGGCTTCAGACTGTACCATTTGTTACTTCAACCTCAGTTAGGTCCATAATAATGTTTGTGCTCAGAAAATCCTCAAGAGCATGAGAGTGCATTTGTATGTCCTGTTAGGCACAAAATTGCCTGTTTTATTGGTGCAATACAGGTGCACCTTTTAAAAGTTTTACTCCCTTTGTTTATAACTGATCAACTAAAAAAAAAAATCACAAAGCAGACGTGACACACTGCCTGGTGATATGGAGATAGTGTCTGCTAATGCAATGTACACATAATTTGTCACTTTTCTTAACATACTAATATGCTGCATTTCTTCAGCCTACTTATCAGGCTTCTTTCCTAAGCAACATCCACACCAAAACAGAGCCAGAGGCATTGAAACAATGGTATTGCATTATCTCATGAAATAAATATCAGTTTTCTTTCCTTTAATGGAGCTGAACAGGTTGAACTCTACTACAAGGATATAGGTTAAGAAGTGCCTGCACTGTTTCAATACAGAAAATGTCTATATGGTTGGCTAAATCACACCACAATATTTCAGCATCCTGTGTTTTTGCTTGCCTCAGTACCAGTTATCAGCTTAACCCTAGGCATCATTGTTGTGGTCATGAACTCATGAGTATATATCTTGGCTTTTGAGAATGTGTGTTACTTTGTCGTAGTCCCACAAATGCAGTTCAGGTTTCATAGTTCAGTCTATAATAATACAACCACATCACAATTCATGTACTCTTTGCATTTGGCCAGAGAGGCATTCTCACTGACCAGGTGTCTTCCATTGCTGCAGGTCCATAAGCCAGGATATCATGCTGCCAGTAGCTCTCATTAGGATAAGGAATTAACCCTTTTTTAATCTCTTTCTTCTCAAGAGAATGGAATCTTCAGATAATTTACAGCTCAGAGCCAAGCTCAGGGGTCTTACTCAGGAGCTTGAAGAAGGCAGTGGGACTTCCTTTGGATTTTCAGAATGGAAGGACACAAGGTCTGGGTAAGCTCATGAGAGATCCTGTTTTCCCCTTGCTTTCACTGCAGGCAGTGTTGTGTGCCTGCAGGAATCATCACTTCCAACTGGTAGAAGCAACAAAGCTACAGCCACTCCATCTTCAGTGCTCCCTTCCCCTTCTTAAAATTTAACCTGTTCTCTGAGGCACTTCATTTTCCCATATATTTCTATTTTGCGTATACCTACACTGGCACTAGTATTTTATTATACCACACCTAAAACCTAGGATATTTTTGTTAATGGAAAAGATTTTGCAGCAGTATCAAATGAGAGAAACTGGACAAATTCTTGAAGGACACACAAAGGTAGCTTCTTATTACTTAACTGGATATATACAATTTCCAGAATTAAGCAAGGGTTTATGGTCATACACTGACTATATATTGTCTATATATCAGAAACTTTGGACTGAAACAGAAACAAAAAGGATATTACACAAGATCCCCTAAAAAGTCTGTGCTGGGACTAGAAACTGAGCTGAAAACGTACTCACCCTGAAGTGAAGCTACCATCTACCTCTATTTCTTAAAGTGGCTACTGCAAAACATATCAGAGTACATTGAACTTCTAACACTATTTTTTATTAGAACAGAGTAGTAAGTATTTTTTTCAAGTGAGAAACTCATAAGGGGCTGAAAGCAAAAGAGTACAAACCTTCATCTCCTGTACTGGACTGGTCAGGATTTTCTTTTGAGCCCTGTTTTTAGTCTAGAACATTTAAACAGCCTGCTGCTTTGGATCAACTTCCATCATCCCACCAGGTACCTCACAAAATTCCCTTTTCTTTAGCTCTGGGCTATATGTGTGTTTTCTGCTCCCCTCCACCTGTTTCTCCACCTTAGCACTTCCCTGCCTGCCCAGAGGGACTTCCCTGTCCCTTCCCAGATGCACAGCTCTGTTCTCCTTTGCCTTTTCCCCGCTGAGCAAGTTCAGTTGCTGTCAGAAAAGAAGCAACTGCCCCATCTGTGAAATGTTCTTCTATTGCCAAAGTCCAGTGGCAAAGTGGTCAAGGCAAGGCAGACAAGCAGTCTTCTTACCTGCTATCAGCCACTGATTTTTAAAAGGAACGTGAAAACACTAACTGCAAACCAGAAAATTAAACAGATGCTATTCACCACAGTCCCACCCGCAGCATCTGGACTGCAACACCATCCTCTTTCTACCTCAGCTCTTCTCTCTCTTCTACACCTTTTTCCTGTATGCCCATCTCTCACTGTCACCCCAAATCCTTTCATATTTTCTGTAATCTATATCAAAGGAATTTAATTTTTATTGAACTTTTCCCCTCTTGTTCCAAAAACTCAGTGTTCCTCAGATCATTTTTTTTTTCCTTCTGCTCACTTGTAAATTGCTTTTCATTCAAGAAGACTTTCTTTTCTTTGGTTACATGAAACCTGATATGGTTTCTGATTATTTTTCTTCATTCTGAATCTACTCATCTCAGTCTTTCATTTCCTGACAAACTCTGTGCCCTTGGCTTGCACACGTTTTTGAACACCAATTGCAGTGTATCCAGACCAGATCCTCACAGGGAGCATATCCTGTAGGTGGGCTGACATCAATTTTGATTTATTTGCAATTACGCCAGCTCAGAATTTGATTCCTCTTGTTGTTTTTTTTTCCCCCCCCGTTGTCATTTAAATTTGGTCTAGTTAAAAAAAAAATCCTGACAATGATTGTATACCTTACCATTCCTGGTTTAGTTTGCAACCAGGTAGCAATGCCAACTTCTCCTCTCTTTTTTCCTGTTGCTGACAAATAACTGACTGCTGTGCGTTTTCAGGACTGAAGCTGTCTTTTTTTTGCTTGTGTTGCTACTTTGCTAACTAATGTCTATTCTCAAACTCCTTATTTACTTTTTTCCCTTTATACCCCAGAAGTTTTATCTGATCTGTCAAGCTTCCTTTATAATTGTGTTCATATTCTTGACCTTGTCATACGTTATTTTCTTTATAAGAACATGGGAATTGCCAAATCAGAAAACAAACAATGATTCATCAAGCCTACTAGCTTGTCAAAGAGGGCAGAAAAGGCTCACAGGATATCTAGACAGGAATAAAATATTATATAAGAGGATATAAATCCTCTTTGGCTTCCAGCATTGATCAGTTTGAGCCCTCAGGCTTTAGTTTATATAGTTTACTGTTCTTATTTCAGCTAGTATGAACTACATATGGCCTTTTTTGTGCAGGTGTATTTTATGCTGGTAAAATTTTACCATCTTTACATTTTGGCTAAAAGCAACTGGGTTGGTTATTTACATTTTATTTATATTACATTTACATTGTATGAGAAGCCTTTTTCAATTGTAAGAAAATGTCTGCTTACAAAAAACCTTCCTGGTCTACCTACATATAAACAAATCAATAGGAAAAAAGGTATTTCACTTTATGTACCTTCAGTGAAACAGGATCCTTCCTCTCTCAGTTATGTTTATATATGACTCTTTCAAATTTTTCTTAAGAACATCAAATGATTTGAATCTTGCACCCACTCTGTGGTGCAAGATATAAGAAGAAAAAGAACAGCTTCCCAAATGGAAAGGAAAATTACTTCTGTAGATCTTCAGCAGGAGAACATACAGGACAGGGTTGCAGGGTTATTTCTTGTAAAGCTCTGTAGTGAGGTAGGGAACTGAGATAGTCACTTTAAGAAGGTAGACTTGAGAAGACAAGTTTAGATAGAAACTTTTGGATAGCCTTTAGCTAGACAACAGTTTTGTTTCCTTAAAATCTCTGCCTTTGGGATGAGAGAATCACCAAGATGCCACTTGCTGAAGAACTTCTCTTAAATGAATACCATGGATACAGTGTCACTTTTGGTTTTTAAGGTAAATTACAGTCTTTAAAACTTTTCTTTCCCTCAGTTATGAAAAAATGCTTGAAAATGGGGTATGTAGGTGCCTTTTGTGGGTAAAACATGTGAAGTGTTCTTTTCAAACATGAGTAAAACTCCAGCAGGAAATCAGCCATATGCTGCAGTGCTGCTCCAGTTGGGAGGTGGTTGTCCTGTTTGGAGCCAGTGCTCTGATACTGTCCTCCATTCCACTTTGAACCTTCACTCACAAGTTGAAACTGAGCATTATCTGCCTCAGCTGCAGAGAGAAGGCTCCCCAGTGCCAGTAGAGCCATTGCTTTCCTGGATAGCCCAGTTGGCACAGTAGTGTCCCACAAACCATGGGCCAGCTGGGAAACCTTGGAGAATTCATCTCAGACCCCCTTGAAATACTATTTCCCAAATGCCTGAGGGATCATGGTCAGTTCATGACTGTTTACAAAGGTGTGCTTTGAGCAGTTCAAGGAATATTAACAGTTAGGTCAATTGAGTCATTATTAGTTATAAGTTGAGTCTGATTAGTTGTAAGATCAAAATAGGAAAGCTCAGAGTAATGTACTGCATGCTGTACTACACTTTACATAAATAAGAACAGCTGGGATAGAAATCATAGAGCAGAAATTAGGTTTTTTCCCTCTTTAGCTTGTAGGTGGTGGTAGATATCTTTTATCTCCGCCTACTAGTACTAAGACTCAAATAATGTAACTAGCTTGTCATATAAATGAACTTTAGCAGAGCTAGTAAAATTTTCCAGTCATCTCAGTTCCCTCTGGTATTTTCAGCCCAAATAGATGATGAGTGAAGTATTTACCTGGTTTAGGGTGATCTGTGGCCTTCCTTTAAGCCTCCTGGATTATTTTCCCTCTTTTCCACTGAAAAAAGTGCACAGCACTTCCTCTTTCTATAATTTATTGATATGGCCTTTTACAACTTTTATGTACAGAACCTGTTGTCTAAGCACTAAACATTCCTCTTGTTTCCTACCAATCACAGCCCCGGAGGAGGTTTGAGTATTTCAGTTTCACTGATTGCAGATGAGCAGGAACTTCAGCTGCCATGTGCTGTTTTCTAACACACCCTTGTTAATCAGAGAGGTACCCAGAGAGACCAGCTGTGTGCAACTGAACCTCAGCCATCTAGCCGAGGTGTAGCTGCTGTGTTCCTGCTTGCCTGGGTTCCTTCTCAGGCCTCTCTCTCTCCCAGCAGAAATTCAGGAAGGGCAGTGCTTGTTCTCTCCATTTAGTGAGGAGGAGGGTGCCAGTGTGCATGTCCATACTCTGACTTTCTAGATCAGAAGGGTAAATTCTTTGTTTGAAGCATGTTTTCTATATCTAACTGAAAAATGTTTGGTGATCATTTGGTATCATTACACTCTTGATGTATAAGGATTTAAAAATGAAAGGAGAGCTGGATCTTAAGCAGAACAATAACACATTTGGTCTGAAGGATTGCTCCTACTGACTTGTAATGGTTATGAGGCTGAAGAAACCATTTGCTCTTGAATGCTTAGCAGCTGATTCAACACAGACTGATTAGATAAAGAAAAGAGAGTGGAAGGATAATAAATAAAAAGAGTGCTGTGATGAGAGTTCTAAGGAAATGAAAAACACTTTATTGATAATCAGTCTGTGGTAGATTTTGATAATGAACTCCTGTATAATAAGCAGCCAACGTGCTCACCCTGCCACTGGAATTCTAATGAGGAAGATAATAGATCCAAATTAGAAGTTTGCCAGTGAGCCTGTTATTAAAACAATTAAACATTTTAAATGCAAGTAAACAGAAGTTGGAATCCCTATTTTGCTATTAGGTTATATACTATCTTCCTTTTGTTTCCTTACTAATGTATGGGCAAAGTTATCCTTTGGATATGTACCTTTAAGATTTTTATGATTACCTTCTTAAAGCAGGTGAGACTATTGTGGATGAAATGGGGTTAAACACTGACATAAGAGCAGGTAATTATGTTGTATGGGACAGGTAAAAATAAGTCTTCATGTCAAGACACAGAAATATGGACATGAAAGTCCTTCTGCTCTTAAAAGTTATAAGCTCTATTGAACTATGTTCTGTTGCAAGGCAGTAGGTCTGTACATGGCATAGTAGTTAAAAAATATAAGTATATCCACCCAGGGGTTAATCAGATTTCTTCTTGCACCCAGGCAGCTCTGATCATCCCCTTACTGAGCTCTGCTAGAATGAGCATTGACCAACACAACAGTGTTTTCCCAGCTCAAACCCACCTCCTGACAATGCCTCTATGCTTAATTACTTGCCATAATTCTGCCTTTGTGGCTGTAATACCCTCCATCAACTGCTTCTCACCAGCCTGTTGAGAATCTGCCTTTCCACCTTATTTAGCTACTGTTTAGCTCGTCCCTTGTTTTTCTCATTTTCTTTTTCCAATGAACTTACTGCACGATTGGTTCTTGCTAATTCTGCCAGATAGTCACTAACTGTTGCCAAGCAGGCTTGTCACATCATTTCAGCAATTTTATACTTTGCTCTTCCTCTCCTCTTGTTCCCACTGCTGCCAGCACTGAAACTGGGGCCCAAGAGGTCACCTGAAAGCTGAAATGGGTCACTGTGGCTCCGTGCACCATTTTGTGTCTCAGCACTATCTCCTCTTCTGTTTCACAAATGCAGGTTAAGCAGTTGAGCAACTGACCTGGAGGTGGAAGTGGGTTTAATCTTTCCTTTTTCTTTGAATAATTCAAGGCGAATTCAATATTTTAGCTTCTACCATGCTTGGCAGAATACTTCATGTTTGGGAGTTGTGTGTTGGGAGGAAAACAAGACGAAGGACATGAGAAAGGAAAAGAGAAGGACCTAACTGTTTACAGAATGCCTTAGATAGCTTAATGAATTTCAGTCTCACCAGGGAGTGACCCTTTAGGGTGAAGGATGACTCAACACAGAACAAGTTTCACGTGTACACTTGTGGTAGATAATATGCTACTCCTGAGTGGAGAAAACCCTTTGAAATTAGTAGTATTGGATCCTCAAAGAACCCCTGACCCCCCTCACTTCAGACCCTACCTGAACTCCCTACCCAGGGCTCCAGGGTCTCAGCTCACCTCAGGACTGAACCCCTGGCCCATGCTACTTCCTACAGTTACCCAGAAGGATACCTTATTATATATTTAAAAAATTAATTACATTTCAGAAGACTGCAGCATGACCATAGTGTATGGACAGTTCCATTTCCTCTGGAATTATGAAAAATATCTGTGCAACTGATAAGTGAAATGTTCACAAATCATGATCAAGGGAAAAGATTTAACAACTTTTAGTGCAGAAGAGATTTAAGTATTGAACTAAAATATAAACCAGTAGCTGCTTCAGTCTTTTTTTATGTGCATCAGTCTTCCATCTTACTGCTACCTCTTTTTGACATGGACTCTTAAATTCATCTTACAAGTTCTGTTGTTCTGAGGAGACAGCTCACTTTTAAAGGAGACATGAAAGGTCTAAAGATGTGTGGCTGCATTACTAGCAGTTCAATCTCAGAGATTTCTATGTAGTGATTAAATCATTTAATAAGACTTTTACTTATGTAGGAAAAGAGGGGAAAAACCTACATAACTGAAAACAAATTGAGTAGCACAAGGCATTAGAGAAAGACTGATTTAATATCATATGAAAACGAGAGATCTACATTTTGGAGATCATCTAATTTTTCCATTCAAGAGAATTTTGGGGTTGAGAGGGAGTAGAATTTTTTAAATTTCTTATTAAATATGTTTTACATCACATGTGGCTGCTCTACATATCAGACATATTTGAATAATGCAGATCTGTTCTAGCTCCACTCAGGACATGGTCTAAATTAAAACTGGTGTTACCCAATGGGATTTTAAGGGAGTATGATAGTTGTGGTGGAATGTGAATCTCTCTGAGCACACTGCAAAAGCAAACAGATTCCACAACACTAATTTCTTAGGAAATATTTACATTTTTATCCTACAAAAACTAGAAATTTTGTGGTTTTGTTCTCTTTTACAGAAGATGGTTATGTCAGTATCAGACTGAACCTGCAGTCAAGGTACCTCACAGGTTCTTGTCCTGAGGGGCTTTCATAGCTTCTCCTTCATACTTTTTCTTGTGCATGCACTCCATTTTTGACAACAGCACTGATTTCCACTAGTCCAACCACTTCTACAGACAATGTGCTCTTTGCTCCATATCATTAATCCTAGATAGAAGTTCCCCAAAATAGGTCATTTATCCATGGTCCTTTCCTCATCTCTTGTGTACATATAACAAATTCTTTAATGTTAAAGGTCTAACATAATAACCCTGGGATTTTTTCCAAACTGCTTACTCCATTCCTTCTCATTCATTTTGTTCCAATTGAGCTGCAGTCCATGGGGGCCTCTATCTATCAACAGTATTTAACACAATGAGTGCTTAATAGGGTAAGACATGGTTAAGGGGAAGGGAAAATTCTAGGTGTTATAATATAATTGGCGATGCAAATTAAAATCTGTCTTCTTTAAAGTCTATTTTTCTGTGCAAGGAGGGCTGAAAAATGCCTTGTATTTAGTCTTCTACACTCTGACTTCTATTTCAATATGCCTAAGGTAAAGCTCAGAGACAAAGCATTTCCGTTTTTGGGTCACTGCATTAAGATACTCTGCCATCAGGAAGGATACTGTTAATGGCATTCATGTAGCATGGTTTTCCATTTAAATGAACTATCATGAGCAGTCTGCCTTTTTTACCCAACTCATACAGTTGACCTTCATCAAAACAATTTGCTTTCTACACGAAGATGGAACCAACAAGTGACACTTGCATTGTGAAATGAAAAAGTAGTGATAAATCATACATGACAAATGAAGTTCTAGAAAAGTTTGGGGTTCTATTTACCACTGTTCCCAAGTAGATTAAATTTACTGTTCCCCCAGGAACAGATACTGTGTGTCATGCAGTAAGGTATTAATCTTGCCAATTACTGAGGATAATATCTTATATTTCTGAGTTGTTGCATTATTCTTGAAACGTGTTTCTTGGTTACTAAACACAAATGGTTTTATACATATGTTCTTCAGACCTGTCAATTTTAAAACCAAATGTGTTTTATATAGTTCTCTAAAAATAGAATCACCATTACTGTATAAAATTCTTTCCCCATATTATTGGTAGAATTTAGGCTATATTAATGTATTTGTTTTTAAGGACTTCTTTCAGAAGTGCAATGTAACTAATTGGTCCTTAAAAATTGTCTAAGTTAATAGTTTGACTACAAGGAACTGAACCAATAATTTTTCTTGAGTTGAAATAACAAGTTCATAATGGGTTGTTTACTCCTTAATTGAAAATACTTCTTAAAACAGCATTAAAGAAGAAGAATCACTGGAAAATCAGAGGAAGACTGTATTAAGAAGGAATTATTTATTCCTAGATGAAAAGATTAATTTACACCTATTCCCAGCCAGAAGACAGCTGATTTTCAGAAGGAATCTGAGGTAGACTATTATAAGTCATTCATGATATTGCAGCACCACTTTTATGCTTTCTGCCTAAATATTACTAACTGAAGGAAACAGTTTTGACTTAGAGTATGTCTTTTGCAGATGACTTAAGTACCTTATGGTAAATTTGCACCCAAACTTATGGTTAAGCAGTATGGACATATGGATCAAGTCATGACTTTGAACTGCTCTAGTCTTCATACCATCTTCTCCAGAATTTTGTTGAAATGTCCTTAGGGAACAGACCTTGAAAATAGTTCATGTGATAATTTTAAAATTTTCAGTAGAGTTGATCACAATTAGAGTTGAACTTTGAGAAAATGCTGAGCTCCTAGTAGACAACTTGTGGATTCTTTGTATTAAAACCTGGTCACTTCCTTTGGTGTCTTAGTGAGATCTGATTTTTCTTTTAATCTTTTGTCCCAGCTATTGAGGTTTAGTTATTCTGAAAACTGTAGCACGAATTGCTGTCTCGATACTCTCCCTGAATTGCAAACAGGAATATTTTGTCACTCGAATGTTTTTATAGTTGCCTATAACTTGCAATGTTCTGTCATTGCAGAGTTTGCCTCCTAAACTTTCAGAGGAAGTTGGACTTGCTTGTACCAAATCTATATGTGAATTTTTGACACAGAGGGAAGTACAGCAGTAAAAAAGATTTATGCTCAGACTTTATTACTGATGAATAGAATCATGCTAGAGTGAGGCTTGGAAAGACATGTTTACTGATAGTAAGTCTTCTGTTTAAAGTGCCAAGTCCCAAGTTTGATGGGATATGTGATACGCAAGCAGAAGACAAAATTTTACTGAGGTGATGAAGTGAATAAAGTTTTCAGAAGGATTTTTGAAGGAGTGCAGAAAAGTTGGCCATTTACCTCCAGCTGATGTTCAGCAAAAACTGAGTGCCAAAGTTCCTTAAGCTCTCCTTTACATTTAGTGCAGCAACTCTACTGGAATTTTCTTAGCCTTATTTATCACTACAAGAACAGGTTCAGACTTTTTTCTTCAAATTTCCTTTACATGAGATGGGAAAATTTGCCAACTTGCTTAGTTGAAGAGGGTGGGTGTTCATGTTTATGAGATGCTTTGTTTTGTTCACTTTAAGAAAATGAAAATGTTCCTGTTCTATCTTCTCTGGGCCCCTTACTGAAAGTGTGCAGGCTCAGGCTATATTTCAGCATGAGAGAAGATTATTTGCTTGGCGATTATCTCAGTGTCATGAACAAAATTTATAGGTAGTTTGGGAACTGTAATTTTTTTTTTCTCAATTTCAGAATATTTTTTACATTAAGATTTGCAGATCCAATTGACTTGCCTCCCCCTTCGAGCTCTAACTCCATGCAGGTGTGTCTCTGTAGCCATTGCACCTGCAAGCACTTCTGGGCTCTTTTAGGATGCAGACTGGGATGATTCAGTGGTGTAGGGAGGCAAGTGGGAGAAGATCTGTGCAATAGGGCTTTGCATGTTTTACATGTTCGTATGGGAAGATGCAGGGCCTTAGTGCATCTAAATAGTACTTCTAAAAAAATATCCCTAAAACAGTGCTCCAATAAAAATGTCAAACTCTGTATCCTGGAGTATCTTCAGGGCTGTGGTGGAGTCAACCTGCTAGAGATCTTGGAGAGCATCAAATGGGTCTTCTACTTCCCAAGTGGACTCCGGGCCTGATTTACATGCAAGATGTCTCCTTGCAGCCGCTGGCTGCCCCATCAGCTCCTACCATGAGATAAGGGGTGTACACTTTCAGAGCAGGGGGAATAACCTATTACTTTTCCTTTCAAGACCCAAGACAGCTCTGGTGCTATCCATACTGTGGTGGTGGGGAGTTGTAGGGAATCTAAACACAGGCTGAGTGCTGGTTGCCTTAAAGGAAAAGTTTGGATGATCTGCTGTATCCCAGGAGTGCTCGGCTCCACGGTGTGCAGTGTCCAGCTCACACTACAGCTTCCTCAGCCAGCACGCTCGCGTGTGTGCATGTCTTCATAGGAACCAAGGTCCCTGGGCCAAAGCACCATGAAAAGCAGGGAAGCAGCCTCAGCTGCACTGTGCAATAGCATAATACTCTTGGGTTATGCGCTCACTGTACTGTGGTGGAGCAGATGCACGGGTGTTATGTTGCTCTTGTTAGGGAAGATCTGATATCTGTCCTTGCAAAACTTCATCCTATACACAAGTTCAGATCTGATTCTCTCTGCGTTTCTTAACAAAATACCCCCCTGTATAGTCTTTCTGTTTTTTTCCATTCCCATCAAGCCCTTCTAAGGTTCACTGGACATGTTTAAAGCAATTTCAGTATATGTTAAAAGATAACCCTAAGAGCATGGCAGGAAATCAGTCTATTATGGAGGATTTTAGTTGATTTTTCAAATTAAAGTTTCAGATCACCATGCAGCAGTAGATATAATTAAGTGTCAGAGAGTGAGGGCTAAATGCATGAATAAAATATCTTATTGTATCATTACACTTTTATAATAAGATTTACTTGTCAACTTATAATGTAATAATGTAACTAACAAGATAATTTATTTCTCAGTGTAATGAAGATGTACAGAAGGCAGAGGCAGGACCTTGTGAGATGCCAGCTTCACTCTGTGGCTGAGCCTGCTGGGTAGCATGCGCATATAATGAAGGAAAAACCCTACTGAACTGAAGGAGGGGGCGTAGGATGGATAGCGGATGAGGAAAGAGCAGGAGTAGGCTTGAAGTTTGCATTTGGTAGAGGAGTGAAAGACGAGAGAAAAACTGTGATAACAGAAGGCATAAGAGTCTGCTGGGGAAGATGATATGGAGTGTATTTCTCCAATTGATAGAGCAAGACATTTCCATAATGTAAACTTTCAGAGAAAGAAGGTTAAAATAGCTAATTGCCTTGGTGTGGGCTGAGAAGATATGTATGGAAAGCTATCCCAGACCGGATGACACATGCTAACTTGTCTGGCTGTGTAAGTTTAATGATGCCTTCCTTAGGAAAAAAGAGGTCTACTGGATGTCAACCAGGAAGACAGAAATCTTTATGAATTTTCCCCCAATTTAGCTACATCTGATAGAGACTGTGATTTATAAAAATGTGAGAGCTACTGAAAGAGGATGTGAGGAATAATTTGCTACCATCTCATTTCTAAGACTATGAATGCACCAGGTCCTGGAAAGGTTCTGCTTGTCGCTGTTTCTAGGCCATGAGCAATGCCCCTTACTTGCCCTCTCTAAATTTCTGTCAGTGGAACTCTATAGGGACAGGCATGTATTTGCAAAGAAACAGAGGGCTGTGCTGCCATTCCAGCTGGCTTCAAAAATAAACCAGGGAGCTGCAAACATGAGACCCTGCAAAGTCTGTGGTTGCTTCCTTCCTGTCTCCTTCCCCCAGACACTGGTTCTTCCAGGGACCACCATAATCAAGCAAGGCAGACAGGGAAACATGTCTCCCCATGTCTGGGTGGGGAAAAATATAGGTGCAGGTATGCTGGGGCTATGTTCAGCATCACTGAAGCAGGTGAATTGTTGCAGGGCTGTCTCAGAGAGAGAATGGCACATGCTAAACTAATCCATTGATTCTTATTAGACCCAGGGCTTGGCCAAGTGCTGAGGGAGCTGGCTCTGTTGATGTCTGGGCAGTTCTGCAGGCATCTAGTGGGAACAGTTGCAGGATAGGCTGCACTCTGTGGGAGTGCTGAAGCAGGCTATGAGGTGGTGACAGGGTCCCTGTATCATCATGGTGGAAGAAGGAGTTGCTGTGATTATCATCCGTGGTGCAGTGCAAGGCTGTGCTGTGGAAAGAGTGTAATTTCTGTGTAATGCACTCTCTCCTATATCCTATGTAATCTACACAGCCAGGCAACACACGGAATAGCAATGGCACACAAAGTAAGTGCATTTCTGAGCTATGTAGCATAAATATGAATGAGAGGTAACATACTGAACTTTAAATATTTTGTACATTGTGCTGTGTGTTATGACAATTAGTACACTGTGGTACATTATTAAAAACGTGAGAAGTACAGTAACCTGCAGATGATGGTTTGTTTTTCCCTTTATAGCTGCCAGATGGTGTGGAACCATTTACACAACATCTGAGCGTTAGTGCATTTTAACCAGGGAAAGAAGGATCTTGCTCAGTGTTTTTCTTTTTCTTTTTTTTTTTTTCTTTATTTTTTTTCATTTGTAACTACCTAGCCAGCATATTTGAAGATATTTTTTTGTGCCGGACAAAATAAAGCTTACATAGTGTTACCTTATTTTGCATTTCCAAGTCACTTCAGGAGCTTCGGTGTAAGCAGAGAAAGAACAGTTTCTCAATGTTGCTTTTTTGACAGTGGAAAAATAGTGGAAGCTTTATTTACTGTGATTATTTTGTTTCTTCACAGAGGTCTAGTATGAAAAGATAGTGCTTGGAGATCCAACCAGACCACTTGTTTCAGGACTATTTTAAGGGATCTCCTAGACATGAAGGAACATATGTACCACATAGACCTTATGACGTAAGGCAATATTATATTGTCCTTCTGGTCAAAACAGCAGACTTAAAAAAGAGATCTTCCACTTGTATGCAATTTGATAAGCATACTATTCCTAAACTAAGACAGTAGGTTATTAGTCTTAGCTTGTTTGTATTTTCTTGGCTGAGATGGTGGCACAAAGCAGGCCATAGATGTGAGGTCAATATACTCAGACTGGCTCCAAGTTAGCCCTTCAAAGAGACCAGGAAGTTTTGAAAGTCAGTATTGTCTTGTTTTATTTGAACGGAACTTCACTTCTAAAAATAAAGCTCTGAGCAAATAGAGATCACAGACTGGAAGTTAAAGAAGAACAGTAATTTTATATACAGCTCTTATATTTCCCACTGTGTCCCAGCCAATGAGTTCTTGCTTCTGAGTTTTACTCTAGTTAACATTGTATTGGTAGCTTAGAAAAAAAATGCTGTGTCCCCTTTGGTCTTAGTAAATCCCTTTCCATTGCCTCTGAGGTCTCTCTGTGCTGTGATTCTTACATGAATCATAGCATATGTCTTGATCCTTTTCTTACTGAAGAAAATGTGAAATCTTGTCTTCTTCCAGAAGTTCTGCCAGAATTAGTGCAAAAACATTTTTCTTCTTAAAGAAAATGTTTTAAACAAGTGAAATATACCCCCAAAAACACCACAGATATTATGACGATGATGATTTGAATTTTGCCTTCTGGAGTGAAGGGCAAGGCCACAGCTATACTGTGGCATGTTTAGAGAAACCACAGCTAGCTTAAAATTGCCTTTCTTGGATTCTGCTGGCAGTGCTGTTATGACAGCACGTTCTTGTTGTGGGCTCCAGGGAAGTTGGGGAAAACTTCAGATAAAAAGATCCACTAGTAGAGTTATTCCACGCTGACCTACATAAAACTAGCAAAAGTATGTATATGTGCGCTATAGATGTTGCTGCTTAAGTTTAACCCTAATGAACAGTAAATCTTTTACATTGCTGAAGTCATAAATTTGATCCATTAACTGTCATTTTTCCAGTCACCCTTTTCTAGTTTTGAGGTTTTTTTCTTTCTGTTACCAGTTCCAGTCATGTCAATATATAGCTCTCTGTATATAAATCCTAATATGTTAAATCCCATCAATGTATTTGGTTACTTTCCCTCTTAAATGAAAAGAATCAATACACCTTGATGATCAACTTAGAGAAGTTACCATTTTTCTTACTTTTTGTGGAAAAATGATAGAAAGGAAAAAGTTTTGGTATATTTCTGTACCTGGCACAGTCTTGTTCCTTTGAAAATGTGGGTTAAAGTAGTGACCTTTGCTGCATGTACAAGGGAGAAGGGAAGGAGAACTGTTGCTCACCTTCAGTTTCCAGCATTCTCCCACCTGTTCACACTGTAGGAAGTCACCAACGTTCAAAGTCAAATTCGTAAAGTATTTGAGTGTTAGAAGTCTGCATTATAATATTGGCCTGTGTAAGTAACTTCTATCCAGTCTTAGCGAAAGGGAGGACGAGAGGAAGAGAGGAGATATTGTATTACATTGGTAGTTGATTAGGGTCATTCAACATTACAGAATACATGTATTTTGATATAAACTGATATAGTACATCTTCCAGAAATACAGTTTTCACAGTGGGTAGAACCTTGTGGGCAGGTAGTAAAATCCCTGCACTGACCAGAAACTGTTGTGAACATCTGTTCCCTGACTACTTAAATTATACTTGGACAGTTTGATGCATCTCTGGCATCCATCCCATGTGCTAGCAGAATGAAAGTAGAAGAGAAGAAGAATGTAAAATCAGGAATCCTGTTGGGTTGTAATATTTCTGCTCTTTCTCTTTTCTTCTCTGTCCAGCAAATGTCATGTCTTTGTTTATCAACACATGACATCCTTTCTTTCCCTCTATTATATTTGCAGCTGCCTGCTTACTTATTTTGTGTACATTACTTTGAGCCATGCAAGACTTTAAACTTAATTAAAAGGCGTGACAAAAGAAAGAGATTTCTATAGAAATATCTTCTTGTGGAATGTCCTGTTGAGTTAAATCCACCCTACCAAACTATAATTTCTGAAATAAATAATTATTCCATTCATCTCATCTTTCAGTACCATCTTCACTTGAATTCTGCTGCATGACTTGTGTCATGCTCAGGGGTTTTATATAGCCTTGAAAATGAGGCCAGGAGAAGGATGATTAGTTTGGTTGAAACTAATTGTGGTGGCACAATTGTGGTGGCACACGGAAATCTGAATTGCCTTCAGCTTCCCCAGATATTACAGCAAAAGAACAATTAACTCCCATCCTCATGTTAAAGCTACACATGATCAATTTTTAGGCTTTACTTATGCACTTGAAGTGTTATTGCAATGTGACAGGTTTTCCATTCTGGCAAAAACAGTGCTTGATTTAACAAAAAGTGAAAATCAAAGCCACTGCACAAATTTTAAACTCCATTTAAAAAGAGCAATAATCATTGATTAAGTCAGAATTATTAGTGTTTTTAAGGGCCTTTTTAATCGCAGTTTGGCTCAAGGATATAATCTCATTTTGGCATGCTTGCATGAAAATGGGTTGGTGCCTGTGGGTTGGCTTTCCACAACAGTAATTTGGAATATGACTCATCTATCATTAGTTTAAGCACATGTGAAAATACAGACCTTGTGTTTTAAAGCAGTGGAGAAAGACTTCAACATGTAATAACAGGTGTACCTCAACTGTGTGGCCTTAGGAGATGCTCCAGATGATATTCTTCACTGCCAATGGCAGAGAAAGCCTTTTCTGTATACGCTGGTATAAATTTGCTCCATACATAAAAAGGAACACATTGTGATTTCAGTAATCGTACTGGGCACAAAACACAACTACTAGCTTGTATTCAAATGAAATTCTGTAATCCTTTCCACAAGCTCAGAGCTGCATTCAGCTGGGAAATCTGAGAATAGATTATGTGCCTTATGAGAAATGGAGTACAGTGAAAGACAGAATTATGTGCTTCATTCAACAAATATGTTAATAATGAAGATTTTTTTCCCCTTGAGGGTAAAGGAGGAGACAACTGGCAAAAATCCTGGCCACCAAAGACAACCGAAGTTTCTATGCTGAGATACACGTGCTAATTCTGTCAGGTATGCTATCTGTCTTCCCAAGCATTTAGGGCTTGCCAAAATCCTTTTTTGCCATTCCTCTCCCTGCTTCCTCTGAACCACTTCTATGCAATTCTTTGGTCTGATTTGCAATCAACTCATATATTGGTACAAGTAAGAAAATCGAGTTTAAATGCAAAATTCTTCCACATTAATCCTTCACAGAATCATTACTTTATAAAGCCAAAGCTTTCTCAATTAAAGGCAAAAATTGCAATATATGTAAAAGATTTAAATACTGTATTAAAACATAGAATCCTCTTTCCTCCTCTTCTAGCCTGCATTCTGTTTCTTCTTCTTCTTTCTTCTTCTTTCTTGTTCTTGTTCTTGTTCTTCTACTTCTTCTTCTTCTCCTCCTCTCATATATATGAGTGCCACATCTCCATAAATAAAGCACATCATATAGTTAAAAATGGAAATTAAAAAAAATAGCAAAACACATGCTTTTCCTTTCCTCAGTTTTTAAGACCAATAACTAGGACAAATTAATGTAGGAAGATGTGCGTGAAGCTATATTTCTTAGAAAAACTAAAGTCAAGAAGTTGTATTTTGTACTTTGTCTCTTCTGGGTGAAAGAAGACTGCTCCTTGCCTCTTCTGGCATGAATTCTGTACCCGAGAATGGCAAAACAGGTTCCCCTTACAGATCAGTACACTCCAGTGGAAGCTAATGATCCTGGACCAAAAGGAAAAACAATAGCACAAATAAGGGAAAAAAATACATAAGAGAAATCAAAGAGCAAAGCTAAAAGCAAAGGATAAGTGATTTGCTGTGATTATTGCAATCAATATGTGCTCCTTTTTCTGTCCATGGAAAATGTATAGGTATATACTAAAAAGATCTCAGAATAACATTAGCAGGGTATATAATATGAAGCACATTAAAAAAATTCCCCAAAACTCCTCATAAAAAAACCCCAACAAATCAAAGGCAGGGACTGATTTCTGTGGAAGAAGATACAAGTAACCTAGTACTTTTGACCTTGGAAAAGAAACACCTGAGAAAGGATACAGTAAATGATGTTATGTATAGATTATTAGGCCTGCAGTGGTCATTACAAAGTTGTGTAAAGTTAGTCACATCTCTGACCACCTCTAATAATTTTGTTTCTCTAGAGGATTGAGACAGAAGCCAAGTGCCTGTTCATCCACATACAAGTCCCCAGTTGGGTAACAGATGCTCATTTCTGCTAAAAAAGGCATTTCTGAGCATGCACAACTGATATGAAATAGAGAAGGATCTAACAAGATTGAAGGACTGGGTGAGATTAGGAAGGTTGGTAAGTAGGTTTACTGTCTGGCACTTAGCAAGATATAAGATGCCTGGTAGGACTGGGGCCGGCTGCAGAGCACCCCAGGTTTATGTACAAAACAGTGATGTACAATCTCCTACCTGCAGGATGGAAAGACATTTTTACAGTTGTTACGTGTCACGCAGTCCCTGGCCCTGTGTGTGATGAATACATTTTCTGGGGGTGGATGCCCTTCACATTTGATATTGCTATGAAGGAGGCAACTTCTTTAGTGTATTTTCTCAGTTCTTTTGATTTCTACATCTTTACTCAGGCACTGCTTGCAGGTTGCTGCCGGAACAGCTCACTGAAAGAGCTGCTCATGGTTCTCACTCTCACCTGTGTAGTGCTATTGATTCTGTGTACATTATCCTATCATCTCTCCCTAAAACTTCTGTAGGTATGGAGTAAAATGGAGAAAGGGGCAGAGCTGATGTAGAAAACAGGTCATTGTAATCAGCCCTTGAATTCAGCTGGAGAGGAGAAACTGGAGCCACCTCAGGGCATTTCCATTCGATGTGTTCTTAAGTTGCTCCTGAGAGTTTACACATGAAATATATTTATTAAATCTGCTGTAAAAATTGTTCTTCAATATTTTATTAGCTTAATTAAGTATTAATATCCAATTTACTTTATACCTCAAATTCTAATTTTTTGCTCACTACAATTTATTATGAACAGTATAGTCATAATTATTTTGTTATGTTGAATGAGTATGCATCATTTAAAATGTAAATACTTTAACCAGAATAACAATCAAAGATAAGATTGGTGCTTATGAAAGTTACGATCCTATCTCCAGAAGAATCCACAAACTTCCAATTTTAGGTGTCAGGTGCACATGAAATATAAAAACCTGCAGTGGATGTTCATGCCTGCACTTGGGGGACCTGTACACTGTAATGTGTGTAGTTACAGCCTGAAGGCAGTCTGAAAGCCTTTTCTGGCTTTGGTGCAGGTACTTGGTACAGGTCTCATGCCTCTGTACCAGGTATGGCAGCAGAGGATGCAAACCGCGTCTTTTAAATGCTAAGGTAATTATTTTGCAATTAGCTCCCTGTTACAGCTGCTACACAGCTAATGTTGCCCATGGTAGTTTGCTTAGAAATAGCTGAAGAAATTCCACACGAGCTGAAAACACCATTGACAGCAGTTTATAGATTTATAGAAACAAGAAGGTGATATTGCTGTTATTTTACTGAAGGGAAGAAAAAGGAACACTGGAATTAACTAGATAGGGAGAAACTGGGAGTCTGATGGACTGCACATAGAATGGTCACTCAATAAATCTAAGGTCTAATGTAGGTTCTAGTGCACTCTTGCATGATGATTGTGTCACTTAACTCCTCTGAATCTGAGTTTTTGGTGTACTAAGATGGAAGTAATTATATGCAGCTACCATATAATACCCACAGAGAGCTGTGCAGTTGGAAGGTATTACTGAACCTATCAACAGAAAAAATGGGAGGTACTTAATAAATTTTAAGGCCAGAAGGGAACATCATGATCGTTTAACCTGTCCTTCTGTGTTACTGAGGCCATAAAATTTCCTCTGTATGATGTTTGAATTACTTCTGAAACTTGTAGTTTCAGAAAGGCATTCAGACATTTTCTACTCTTGATGAGAATACTTTTAGAATCTGTACCAGTAAGCTTTTCTAAAGGAAATAAATAGAAGCATATCTTTAGTGTCCTAGGGAATGCTGTGCTTCAAAACAGGAGGAAAAACCCATTTAAAACAGTGTGAAGATATTCTTTAAAGCAAAAATCAGTTTGTTTGAGTCAGTGGAAATATCTTCCTTGAATTAAATTGAAAATGTTAATTCTATTCCCTTATCCTGCGTTCCTCTCTGTCTGAGCAGGGCGGAGGTCTGCTGGTGCAGATGGATGTCTCCATATGTATAGTGTGGGTCTCCAGAAGCTGGGCTCTTACAACCAGTACCTGTCCCTGGGTCCCAGTCTCCCATTTCTGGCACTTGGATGTATGAGCTCCCAAGGCTGTGGCTTCATTCCAGTTGCTGGGACAGATGCTCTGACATACACCTGCAGTGGCACACACACACACCCCCACGGGGCCTCGCTCCTGGAACTGGGCCTAGCCACACAGTTCATGCAGAAGCTGCTCTGGGTTACCACTCTCTCCTTCCTCCCATCTCATTCCCAGAGACACGCGCACCAATGCCCACCCACCCCAGAGAGTCCCTCACCCAGGAAAAGAGGTAGAGAGAGGTTTAGCAAGAGGACACGACAGATTTCACTAATGGGGTGCAGGATGCAGCCGGATGAGTGTGCTGACCAGCCCCTGTTCATACATAACTGATCCCTTTCATCCCCTTACTCTTCTATCTTTCTAAGTGTGCCCCTTCCCAAATCACCTCTGGTTCCTGCCCTAAACATCCCATCAGTCCTATGCAATCCTGCAATGCTCTTCCTCTGCCTCTCACAGTGTATCCCCTGTCCTAGGCAGTGGCACCCTCAGTGTGGTGAGGGACCTGGAGAGCAGCTCCTACTGCCTCATGGGGATGAATGTCCCCAGTCCATGATACTGAGGCACTCCTGTGGCGGTCTTGGAGGAGTTGGATGGGGGCTATTTCTCTGACTGAGTTACTGGGGTTTCTCCACCTGCCTTGAGTCCTTGTGCTTCTTCATGGATATGGAGATGGGCCTTCGATGGCCTGATGGATAAGATGGGGCTGGCATGAGGTGGGAAAGGGCGGAATTTGAACTCCCTACCTTTGTGCCTCTGTGTTCCTCTGTGTGTGTGCAGTCAAGCTTTTTATCCCATTACTTAACAATTGTATTATTGGACTGCATCACAAAATCACTTTTTTTCCTCCTCACGTTTCTTTTCAAACAAGAGGTTTTCAAATTACTTAAGTGAAGGTGAAACATTTCCTCTTGGGGAAATCCATATTAAAATATTAAGCAGGAATGTTTCCAGCTGGCCTCTCTTAATAGTTTTTTGTGGTGAAGATTTGTACCTTATGAAAATACTTAAACAGCATATAAATCCTCCTACCTCCCACTTGTGCTTCTAATAGGGAAAACCAGCTCGCTCTGCACTAGTCATCTTTGCCAATTATTTTAGGATGGAGAATCTTTGTCTGGAGGTTCTCCAGTCTTTCTGTTGTTTATAGGGTGAATCTATACCTTAAGTAAAGTAAATGCCTAAATTTGAGATAGCTAAACCCAGGTAAGATGGTTCCCATTCTGTATATAATTTTGGAGGAAAAAGGTCAACGTTTTTTCTTGCAATCACTGCTATGTGAAAATGTAGAATGCTTTTCCACATAATTTCCCTAAGTGTTTAGACTAAAAATGTCTGATCAAGCAGCTGCATTTCAGGAGGTCCAATAGCCCATAAAAATAATCAGTGGAAAATCATGCACCCATTTTTGTACCTTTTTCGATTTACAACTG
Source organism: Corvus hawaiiensis (assembly GCF_020740725.1). Lineage (NCBI taxonomy): Eukaryota > Metazoa > Chordata > Aves > Passeriformes > Corvidae > Corvus > Corvus hawaiiensis. The sequence continues at coordinate 64,061,843 of NC_063216.1, read as the reverse complement.
TAAAAGTCTGTCCAAACCCTTTATCCTGCAAGGTATTTACCAAGAAACAGGTGTTGACACTGCTATGGATTCCACTGCAAATACAGCATGAGAGACAAAAAGTCTTGGTAAACCTCATGTCACAAGTTTAAAAATTCTGCATCACCCCTTTGTCAGCCATTGCTCCTGAACACAGCTGATTGGGACTGAAAGTGCTTCTTCTCCAGGCAATGTCCTTGCATAGTCCTGCATCTCCAGGTACACTCTTCTCCACAGAGAGCTGACCTTATGTTGAGTGCCTGTGCCACGAGGATGTATTTTATTTTGTGGAAAGGTAGATAGGAAACAGTGCAGTGAGGGCAACTGAAGACTCTTCTATCAGTTGTAACTAATATTTTCTTTCTTAGATTCCCTACCCCATTCCTTATACTTGCCACCTTGATGAGTTTCAGAATGATCAGGCAAACAAAAACTTTCTCAATTCTCTCTGTATCTTCCTGTTCAAGATTGACAGATATAATAACATCAAATAAAACTAGAGTGGGTGAGAAACGCTGTTGTAAAGTTTAACTGTGGTTTAAAGCCAGCTGACTAAATAGCAGTGAAGAGAATTTTGCCAATTATCTCAGTCCCTAGCTGATTGAAAGATTTAATGGAAGTATCATCTTTTCTATAAATACAGCATTACTCTTCTGACATATAGAGAGAAATTGCAGGAAATATACTGTATTTTTAGCAAGATTAATTTAATGTTGAAAAATGTTACTTCTTGAAACATTAGGTATTTTATATAGAGTTGTATAATTGAGGACTGTGATTATCACAGCAAACATAATCTGATTATGAAGGTCCTTTTTTAATCTATTATAGACATAAGTCTAATGTATGCCTTTTAGAACCTGTGTCAAAATGAGTGTGGCTTTATGAGGCATTCAACTTCTGCCAAGAAAAACAAACTGGTGGGGTACCAAGATAAGTGATGTTGGTAACAGGATGCGTGCCCTGTAGAAAATCATAACCTCTTCTTGCTGCAGTGCTTCCTCTGGCTTGTATAAAGCATGGTCCTGGCACACCCTGCCTGTTAACCTGCCAGAATTTGGGGTGGCTGGAGTCCACCACAGCTGCCAGATGAGTGCATTGCACTGAGACAGGGAAGGCATTGCCTCCACGAGCTCCATTTTCTGCCAGCACAATGCAGAGGAAGGCATGAGTCACCCTGCACACGCTTCCTGTATGGGTTTGATTAGCTAAGATTTTTTTATGTAATTAGATTTTTCGAGAAGGTGTATAATGGCCTGCATTTTCCAGAGTAATAGGTTACATTGCCTGTTCTCAGCTTCTTTGCTGACGTTGGTAAAACTGAGTGTTCAGATCTCTTCTAAAAACAGACCCCACTTTAAGGATGAAGTCAGGCACATGCCTTGGTTTAAAAAATGCTGTCTGTTCTGTCTTCTGGAAGGTATGTGAAGTATGCATATATTCATAGCAAAATTCTCACCTTTTGTAGTCTTGATTTTACTGTTTTTTCTAATTAATATGCTCTACGCAAAATGTTTCCCAAATTCATTACACCTCAACATTGCTGTTAAAATCAGTACACACTTTTTTCTAAAATGTCCCCTATTTTTAAAATCCATATTCCTGATGGTTGAAATTCCTCTTGACATGTAAAATGGCAAATGATCTTATGGGACTCGATGCAATGCAGACTGCAGGCAGCCCAGAGTAATGAGGACTGTGGGCTGATGGTATTTGGCCCTGCATGTGCTGGGTCCTGGTCTTTCAGCATAATGTGTACAAATGAAAGAGATTTCTTAGTGGTTTTTCTGTTTGGCTTTAATTTGTTTTTTTTGTTTTGTTTTGTTTTGTTTTTCCTTTAGACCATTTTGATGTTTTCTGGATGGGATTGCTATATAGCTCTGAAAACTGGCTACTGCTCAGGTCATGTAGCTATTTTGATATGCATTTACATTGCAAATTCTACCCATTTTAGAAATATTTGGAGTACATATGTTGCCATGAAATTAAACTGTGATGGTTCCAGTGGAAGTGTTGTGCGTTATCAAGCTCATAATATCAGTTGAAAAGAATTTTTTTGAAGAAGAGGTACACCACACAGTGTGGAGAATAAGATATCTTTTCACAATTTATTGAACTTCATTTATATAATTCAATTTTTTGAAGTCCATAAATACTTATTTATTTGGAAATTCTTGACATTATGATAAGATGTACTAGTTTGAAAGCAAACCAGTGAGAAACTGGAAATCAGAAATACAATTTAATAGGAAAATTAAAAATAATGCAATAGTACAAAAAAACCTGACGAGAGTCAGGATACAACCTGACACCCTGTTAGTCAGGGTGGTGGTAGCAGTCTGATTAAATGGTGCCTGCAGTCCTCCTGAAGTGGTGGATGTGGTTCTGTTGAAGCTGTGATCCTGTAGAAGGATCTGCTCTTCCTCTGAAGGTCCAGTGGTGGTTATGTAGCTCCTGTCCTCTGGGAACCCAGTAGGTAAGGGCTGCCTGCGGTGTTCCAAACCTCAGATTATATCCAGGTAGAATGCTTGGTTCCTCCCCCTGGGCGGAGCATCTCACGATGGGATGATGTAATTTTATGAGTCATGAGTGAGGCTGGATGGCTCATTAACAGAAAAATCTCTCTCTGGAGGGAGTTATCAGGGATGTGTCATGGAAGAGACAAAGAACACTGCCCCACCTGGTTTTAACAGATGGTGATATAATACAGCATATACATATAATACATACTTTTGGTTACATTTTACATTGTAACCTAAGATGTGACTATATCAGTTCTCATGTAGCCTAATGAGAATTAAAGAAATTAAAACTCAGGGCACTAACACAGGAAAGTCAAAAGAATCCTATAAAAATAGCCAAGAAAATAGGATATGAGAAAAGAAAATTGGACACATTTAAAATTAAATCTGACATGCTCTTCTCAGTCCATCCCACTGTGTCTAGGAACTGTTGAACAGTGGGTGTTTTGTCATTGTTTTTCCAGAGTGAATCCCATTCTCAGAAAAAGTCCTGGCCTGATAGAACCAGTATGCAAAAGGTATGTTCTTTTAAAAAATGTTCCACACATGAACTATAGGAAAATCAAGAAAAGTATGAGCTGCTGAGCATCCTTTTCTTCTGGGAACTGAGTGGAGAGAAGGGCATTCAGCATTCCACAGGATGGGCTTGCTCTTTGTTTCCTTTTAATTCACTTTTAGCTTTTTGTCATCGGATCAAGTTCTAGATAAGAAAGTGATGAGCTTTCCTTGCCTCTCTTGCCCATAATTATTGGATTTGTGAGAATTTCTGTGCTTGACCTCTCTAATATAGGAACATAAAGGGTCCTTAATGCTAAATCTCTCAATTAAGCACGCCTTTCATGGGGTGAAACATTTTTTCTAGAAAACATCTCATTACAGGCCAAGAAAAATCAGAGTTGGGGCATTGCTCCCTCCCATAAAAAATTACAAGGAAGTCAATGTCCTGGAAATGCATTTATTCACTTTTGTTTCCTAGTGCAAAAGAGCCAGTTCTCTAAAATAAAGGAGCAGAAGGTTTAGCTAATCTCCCTCTGAATGAGGTTTTTGTTTTTGATATAAGCACGAGGAAGTTTTTGCACCGATCTCTTTGTAAGACCAGGGTCTACTACTGAGTGCATTCTGATCAAAATCAATATTAGAACTTTGCACGCTGGGGTTTGTGAAGGAGTTCAAGAAATAAAAATCTATTTTAATAGTAAAGAAAATAGAAAGCATGAAAAACAGTCCAAAGTAAGATTGTAGAGTTTCTCATTTGAATTCTAACAGAAAAAAATCAGATTACTGTAAATTTAACTGTACAATGTAGATGCTTACTTGAGATATGAAGGCAGTATTTTCTTCTAGATGAATTTGGAATCTCTTTCCAAAAAGCCTTTATCCTCTGCAGTAGACATGAACACAACAGTGTGAGCACAAGTATAGCATTGCATTCTACAGCTGGAACAAGTAAACAAAAAGCCTCTCTGTAATTGGATGCATACATTAATGCAGTTGAAGGAGACCCTCTTGGCAGTGTCTCTGTGGCACAGAAACAATATTACAGCCAGGAGCAGCTCTCTTCTTGTCTGTTCACTCCATCTTATTGATACAAGCCTGGACAATCAAGCTGTATATGAAGTGGATGCATCCATTTAAGTTGCAAGCATCATTTAAAATAGTCAGTTAGTTGCATATTTTACATGTTGCTATACTATAATTATGCAGCTGTATCATGCTTCTCATCCAGAAATTCCTGGAAATCTGAAATTGTTTGTTCCTTGTTGTGGCCACAGGCTGTTGAAATTCGAATGAGCTTTTTGCTCAGCCTCGATTGTATTAAGTCTGCAGGACAGCCTGTGATGCCTGGATTGGAGGCAGGAGACAACTCTTGTTAGGAAATGTGTGTTTGAGTGTATTGGTACTACTGAATGATAGTTAATCATCTGAAAGGAAGGCTCTTTTAAGGGAGCGATGCCTTGCCAGGAGAATAGGAACAATTCTGGGCCACATCCTTAGAAGTAATGAATTCTCATTTCTTTTCAATCTAGCAAATTCCCTCTTTAAAGGTTAATTCTTAAATAGTCACTTGGGAACAGATGACTCCTTCAGTCTGATCTCTGTGAGTCAAGCAGACTGCTAAGAAACTTCAGTTTGTCTCTTTCATTGCCTGATGCCCCTTTGCTTCAGATTAAAACTGCTGATAAAGATGATTTCAGCTGCCTCATCTCCTGCATAGTTTTTAATTGCTGAATAAAGAAATGAGCTGAAGTAAATAAACAATAGCAAAGGAATATCTAGGCAAGTTAAAACTGCTTTTCCCAAATTCCTCACTGTTATGTGAGGTAGTGAGGCAAAAGGGAACACAGTTTTTTCTATATCATTCTGGTGGCACAAAGGCTCTGAGGAGACAATTGCCTTGGCTGAGCAAAGGACCATAAAGGCTGTTGGGATGATGCAGTAAATTATCATTTTCTCTTATTCAGAGTGATCTGGCTGAAGGCTGAGTATCAACTAAAGTATGTCTGTGACAATTAGAAAGGATGCTGTCCTTGTTCCATGGCCCTCACAGACCTAGATAATCACCCCCATCTCCCATCTGCAGCTCTGAAATTCTTGCAATGATAAAACAGAATGAAATTGTTTTGACACTGTTCATTCAGCTGTATGAGTGTGGAACAGGAAGGTTTGACAGGAAAATACGTCAGAGACATATGATAAACTAATACTATCCAGATGAATGCAAGAGCTGCCTGGAATATAGAGATGGTGGGTAAATTGCTTGAAATGAGCCTTATTGATTCCACTCTGTGTTGATGGGGCATATCTGAAAGACGAAGTTTCATTTAAACACTTGGTCACTGCAGTAATTAATTGAACCCTGGGACAGTAAATGTAAAGGACTGGCCCTGATTCTTTAGGAGCTGGTGACTCTCTCTCTTAAATATGAAGCATGTTAATAGCAAAACAGCTAATTTATTATGATGACATGGAAAAATACCACAGCACCCTTGTGGCCCAGATAATGTAGCAGCAGGTTACTGCTCTGATGAATAGGGACGTTGATCAGCAGATGTAGCGCTTTCTAGTCTTAGAAGAGAATAGATCAATTTCTTCTTTATGAAGAGTGATTCCTTTGCAGTGCTGCTGAGAGATGTGGACATTTACACTTGAGTTAATCACCCCCAGAACAATCCAACCACTACAGGTATTCTTAGCTGTTATTTTTCTTGCTATATAAATAAGCAATTAATTTGTAAAACAGGAAACGTGAGAGAAATTTGATTTCTGTTTCTATAACTTGGTGGTATTTCTATAGGCTTCTACTGATCACATTGTATTTAAGGAAGATCAGAGAGGGGAAAGGCCATCTCCCGTGGGCTGGGAAGGCTGCAGATGGGAACATGTGGGGCTTGTAGGCTGAGTAAGCTGTATTTGGGTGGGCAGCCTAGAGAAAGGCTGGGGTTCAGTAGATGGCACTCTTCCCTCAGAGTCTGCTTCATCCCTGCCTAGGTTGAGGTGGTGTGGAGCTGGGAAAGGGACACGAGCTCAGTGCCCTCCACATTATTGCAAACACAGTTTGGAAACTCTTTACACACCTCTGGGAACTGCTGGTTATAGGCCTAGTGCTCCATCTGCATTGTTTAGAGGTGCCAGTCATAAACCCCTTTTTTCTGGCATTCTGGCCCTACAGCTCCGTGCTTGCCTTTACTTCATTGTTAGAGGTGACTTGTGTCTGAACACACAGAAGAGCACAAGAATGGGGCACACACAGCTGATCCAGCCCTCGTAGCAACTCTCTCCCAGTTTTTCTCTCAACCAATGTCTGAGATTTTTTACAGTCAGGTTTCATAATAGACAAAAAAAAATGACATAGTGACAGTGTTGATGAATGCCCTGAACAACTTTTTCGTGGCCTACACCAAGGAATAGCATATAATGGTATTACTGGATGAGTGACATTTAAGATGATACATTATGCTTTGCATAAAGATGGCTCCTAACATAAAAATCAATGTCTGGATTTTATTATGTCATTTAACTTAACTCTTGATTTTCATTAATTTGGGACATGTTGCACTCCCAGCAGATACTCAAAAAGGAAAAGGCAGCTTTGTCCTCTATTGCAAGCACATAAATAGCAAATCTTCCCATGCCAAGATTCAGGTCTATTTGCAGAGAGTTCCCTGCTGTTCTCACTGCCCCTACTTTGGTATGGTAATAAGAACTTCATGATTTAAGAACACTTCAATAATTTTCTGTAAGTCTTTTCTTGTGGTCCCTCCTGATCTCACTTCCATGCTCACCCTGTGTCATACTTAAGAGCTTACCCAAGGCTTTCTTCAGCTGAAACAAAAGTGAAGCAGTACCCTATTGCCTCTCCTTACATTTGCAGATGTGCACTGATGTAGTCCTGCACATTTAATCATGAAGAGAAAACACAGAGCTGGAAATGAGGATGACTATTCTACAGTAAATTCTAATTATCCCTTAGTGTCAAACTGAAATTGACATCTGACTGATCCAGTTAGTGAAAAATATCCTGAAAAATTGTTTAGGGAATAGAAAAATGAGCTTTTTAATACATATATAAAAGTCTTGTTTCAATAAGACCAAATGCTTTGATGACACTTTTTCTAGAATACTTTCAAAATGATAAGGTAAATTTATATTATATATTATGAATAACTTCTTGACTGGTAAGAGGATAAAACAAAAAAAAAAAGCCTTGTGAGGCTAGATTAGACAAAGCTCTGCCAGGGATGCTCTAAGTTGATGGTACCTAAAAAGCAAAGGAATGGACAGTCAGTTGCTGTCTTCAGGCAACTCCCAGCCTGTCAGTTCTGAGATACTCTGCAATAAAACACATTATCACTAGCAGTGAAAGAAAATGCTCTGAATTTCTCAAAATGAAATGTTTCAGCTATATCGAAAAGGAATGTGTAGACTATTTTTGTAAAATCTACAGATAGAAACATTCCTGCAAAAGTGCTTTGATTTAAGTAGGACACAATCTTCCATCAGGAATTTTTTTGACTAGTTTTCCTCTTCATCTCTTTGGGGAGTGCTTTGCTACACCACTGTAACTTTCATCAGAAGTTCTTCCAACGGCGTGTTCCTTGGGTGTTTGCTAGAGAAGTGGTTTCACAGTTCATGTGTTTCCCAGTCCAGTGTGTTTGGATTGCAGCTCTGCAGGACCTCTTCTCAGTCTGGCTTGTCTGACTCACACCAGAGTGCTGCACACTGAGGGGAGAGGTCCTTGCAGCAGCACATCATTGCAAGAGAGAGGGAGGTCATGCTGTCGGGTTTCAAGTCATTGACAGACTCCAACCCTGCAAAGGATATGTCTGTACGTTGTTTGTGTCCTGAAAACTTCAGCCAAGAAACTGTCTATGTGGATCTAATTGCAGGTCAAATTGACAAACAACAGTATGTGCTTGACTCTCACCATTAATCTAGTTTTATATTGTCTGTAACCAGAAGCCATGTCCCTTTATCAGAGGGTTTTACAGGCTATGTCTACAATAGTAAATAAAACAAGCAGGGGCAGGTCTCCAGTCTTGAGGCCAGTTGATGCTGCATGGTGTGTGTCCAGCCAGAAGGAACTTTGCTCCCCTTCTCCCATAAATCAGGACTGCCATGTCCAGGCTACCACTGCAGAGAGGCCTCTGCCCTTGCTACCCCTGAGCCCTTCCTAGGCAATGTTTGAGACAGCAAAGCTAAAATCAGTGTTGGGGACTGTGGTAACAGTAGGAGAATGTTACTGTTGAAAGGAGACTTGCAGACCAGCACTTGGCCTGTACCTTGACCTTTAGTTGATTTCTGTAGCTGTAACCATATGTGAAGCTGTACCCACTCTCTGTATTTTCTCCTCTCAGCATTTTGCTGAGGTAAGGAAGGGCTATATTGACTTTCCATGACTCCCTGCCCTCACAGATAACACACCAAGAGGTGGTGTGGCTTGCTCAGGTTTATGCAGTAATCTTGTAGAAAAGCTGGAATGCCCATGCCAGGCTCTATGTCATACCAGACTACCATTGTTTAAAAGGTGCACTAACAGAACCCTGTTTTATGCAAGGATTTCTTTTGTTCATTGTGGCAATGGGCAGGGACTTCAAAGTATGTGTACTTTAAAGTATTCTAAATCATATTTATAAAACCAAAAGAAACCTCAGAATAGATGGGAAACAATGAATTTTTAAACACACTTCTCCCCTTAAAAATTTGATAAGATACAGTGTTATTTTTGCCTCCCGTTTGTTTAGAGTGAAAAATTTATTTCAATTAGAGTGGCAGCTCCTCACCCCCAAAATGTTCCATTATTATCAGCTAAAAATGCAGAATCAACAGAAAAATCTGTTTTATTAATTGCTCACAAACATAAATCATTCAGACAATACAACTCTACTTCCTGCTTGGGCACTTATCCTGGCAGAGCTCCAGCTGAGATTTATTTCCTTTTTAATTTTAACTGAATGTGCTGCTACAGATACTGTGCACAAATACAAAGCATAATAACTGACTTAATTACATATTTTTTCCTTGGAAAGCATGACTTTACACATCCCCTTAATACAACCACAGTTCCTGTGTAATCTCACTCCCTTTCTCACTTTGGGTTTTGACAGATGGGCTGTGTCAGACTGAGCAGCCGTGATCCAAGGTGTTACCACTCTCGGCTCCCCCGTGCCCTGTGCTGCTGGGAGCTGCCACTCTGGAGCAGGGTGCCAGAAGCTGCTGTGCTCTGCTCGTGGCAGCCGCAGCCGGGCGGAACACTGATGAGCTGAGAGTGGGATCCGTGCTGAGCAGCAGGTACGTTTGTCTCGGATGCCTCTGCTAGGGGAAGGCTGGCTTTGGAGAGAAAAGGGAGGTGGACAGATGGGGTGATAATGCCCTCAGCCACACTTACTGGTCTGTCATAGCCCCCGGCTTCCTCTAACAGCATCCCAGCACTGCCTCCACACTTACAAATTTTCTATTTCAGTAATATCAGCACAAATTTCCCTGTGGCAAACTCCAAGCCACTGTCCTGTTGTCTACCATGTGCACACCCAAATGTTCAAAAACCCTAGCTGGACTCCCCAAGCCATGCTATGATAAAGCATTTGAAAATTGAATTCTGCGGTTTTGCCTTATGATATTCAAACTGTACAAGAATAAAAGATAGCAAGTTAAATTTTTTTTGTAAATTTGGTTGGGTTTTTTTTGTTATGATAAAGCTGAATTTTCACATATCTGCATGAATTCTTAGGGATGCAGTGAACTCCTTCTTCCAGGACTTCTCTGAGACACTGGGGTGGCCCAAGGCACTGCCAGAGCAGTGCATGTTCAAGCTGTGGTCCCACATCAGTGCCACCGCCAGGCTCTGCATGGGGGCAAGGAGAGGGTTTTATCAGTAGATTAAGGGTCTGTGATGCCCCCTGGAGCAGAGGTGACATCACTTCTTTCCTGCAGGAAAGAGAAGGCAAAGAAGAGCACCATGAGGCTGTGGCAGAGGGACGTTGCTGTCAGGCAACTGTGTGGTGTCTGGGGGCGAAGGAGCTCATCATCCTGCTCCATGTTAGCCCAGTCCTATGGAATCAGAGTGATGGCCACTGTCATCTCAAGGGACTAGCCTGCCTGGAAATTCTTTTCTTTGGCACAATCAGCATCTACTCTTCATATATCAGACCCTACATGACTTGCTGCCTCTTCGGCGTTGCAGCTCAGTGTGTTGGTTTTGATCATTAGAGCCTCTCACTGTCTTTGTGCATTACTCTGTTCAGCTGGGAATTGTTCTCAGTGAGAGTCATCTGCTCTGGAGCTGATCCCAATCTCAGTCACAGATAACATCAATGAAATGCAAGGTCTAGACACAGATTCATGATTAAGAAATAATTATTTATAGAACTCTTTGACAGATCAGTATATGTCAAGATACGTAAGAATATTTTAATGTGACTTCAATAGACAGATTTGCTGAATGTCAATTGCAAATCATTTGTTCTTGCTAAGGTTTTACCTTTTAAATGTGCATTGTATTTACTTGTGCAGTAAGTGTCAACAAACTAGCAGATATATTTATTTCATTCTATAGCATGTATTAAAGAACTATTTATTCACAGTACAGTGATCATAAATTTGGTTTCCTTAGTGATTTCCCCTGTGTGCATGAACTCTGGTTTATGTTCAAAATTCTTTTTCCTGTTAGATCAAATTATTTGTCTTCAGGGAAGATGGGTGGACTGAAGTGACACAGTAATATTTGTGATGGAAATCTGAAAAACGAGTGCTTTTGTGATTATTTACAAGGCAGATATTGGAGAACTGTGTGTTCATTATGTTGTACTAAAAATAATAGGCTCAAAAAATCTGGCTTTTATCCATAGAGGTGGAATGGAGCATGTGTTAATTCCAACACTTAAAATTGCATATCAAGAAGATAGATGGAAGAAGAAATTCTCAAAAAACTCCTCAAAACATAAGTTTCTTTCTAAGATTTCCCTCCTTCATATGGATTTTCTGCTCCATAGTCTTTTGACTCTGGAGATATGCCTTAGATCACTTCATTGTAATAGCATGTGTTGAATGGAGCAATGTTCATGTCAGCAAATGAGAGTAGGACCAGCTCCTTGGGGTCTCAGTATCTGGTGTCAGGCTGTTTGAGGAGAAAAATAACATATTCTTACACACTTTATTCCTTCACATTCTTCATTTCTACCCTGAAGAAGGTTTTTTAAAGTATAGTAAGCATTTGGGATTTTCAGACTAAGAAATTTAGAAACGGGGGAAGAAAATTTGACTCCTTTGACTTTCTTTAAGCATTAAAATCTGTCCTTGTTTTTTAAGAGCAAAGAAACTTGACTTATAAAAATGCAGGTTTATATGAGGTTGCAACCATATTTGAGGCTGTACAAGCAGGATCTGAATGATTTTGTTAAAGATATTAGCGAATCCACAGACCCAGTAATGTGTAATGCCCCTTGCTCTGCAACCTGTTGGGAGCTGTGCTGTGCTCTGACTCCCTTTGACAGGGGATGGCTGACAGTACTGTGTTTTCTCTTTATCTGTAATTCTCTTGTTATTTTTTTTTAATACTGGAGTACAAATGTGAGAAAAATTACAGTATTTTCTTGGCTGTGTGGGATGCAGTTCTTAGACCGTGGATGTGTTATGCTTGCTGTTATAATGGTGTTTGGGGGCTGTGATCAGGATCTGCTCAGCTCTCCTAGATGCTGTCACACTTGCAGAGTTCATAATAGTTGTAGAAGTAAGTCTTGAGGAGGGACTTGAAGGTTTGAAGCTAAAGCTTTGTTCTTCACTGAGCAAAGAAAGGGTGAAAAGCCTCTGGAGGTAAAGTGAAGCATTAAGTAGCCCGTGGTAGCAGCAGTGATAGTGCAGGGCATGGGTAAGGGAGCTTGAGCTGATGTTAGAAACAGAAGATACTCTTGTTCGTTTCCACACTTCTAGCAAAATGATGGTGTTCAGTTACCAAGGGTGTGACTGACTTAGAAAATTCAGCAACTAAAAGAGCAAAGCAGCATTTTCTAAATTTTCACCTTCATTTTGTTGCTGTTCTCTGCATTCATCCTTCGGTTGCTCATACACTGAGTGTCTGCAAAATCCAACCAAACAAGCCCTAGCAGATCTAGTAAGTTTTTTTGCTTGCTTGCTTTTTTTTATCCTGCTTAACCAGATAAAAAAATGAAAGGCATACAGCAGGGGAATATGACAGCTCAGGAGAGGAATAGAAAAGGTTTTCATGTAAAACAACTCATTTCAGATTGACACAGGAATTTATGGTTTTAACGACTGGGAAAGTAAAGGATGCTTAAAGGCAAATTATGTATTTTTTGAGACATGTAATTTCTTCAGCTCATGTCTTGTAGAAGTGTTAGTATATGATTCTGTGGGAAAACTCAGGATGGACAGTGAAGTTCATCTCAAATTTTCAAAGCTATATTGACTGTTTTGCTCTAGTAAATTATGACAACATAGTAGCAATCCTTTTGGCAGCCACATAAGCCCTAAAATTTTCTAAAGTGGGCTAAGTGGTCGACAGTTTATTAATTTTCCCATAATGGTGACATTATGCAGCTTGTTTCTGTGCTGATTTCCTAAGTAGGACACAGCAAATTTCGTGATGGCAACTCTTGTAGCAAGGCCTGAGTGAAGTGTGTCACACCATGTGAGTTAATTTGGTCTAACAGCAGTTCATTCCCTGGACGAACAAGAAAAGGCACTGGTGTATGTGAAAAACAGTCTTGAGCTATGTTCCTTTAATGTTGTTGTAACAGTGTGGTAGTGTTTTAAAAGGGATAAAGAAGTTAAAATTCATAAACTTAGGACTTGCATGGCAAACCTGACATAAGAATTGTAGCAGTTGATTAATGCACTTGTTTTAAAATTACTAAGGAAACTTATAGAATACTATCTATTAGCACATTACTTACTCAAGGTATCTCAAGATGTGTGGTCATGATAGCTTTTGCCTTAGCTACTTCCTAATGAACAGCAACATCTTTGTTTTCTTATTTGAAGTTTCTCTGAATATTTCACCATAATATCAAATAATTGTTGCTGAAGGGTAGTTAATGACCCAATACATAGCTATTATAGCAAAATTATGTCTGTTAAGGAAGTGGTCTTTAAAAGAATAATTAAACAATTTTCATGGAGCCCTGGATGGTGGAAGTGCAGCTCCTTAGCATGATATTTATTTAAGCACATTTTAGGAGCAATTTAAGTCAGACATTTGTTTTTCTCTAGTGGACACTGGAAGTTCTCCACCACTGAACAAACAGATTTTCTCAGTTCTAGTTGTTGTGTTCCTGAGCAGTGTTTCTCTTGAAAGGGTTTCCTACCAACTGTGGACTTACAATTTATTATGTGATGGTGAAGGTCTAATGTCTTAATTAACAGACTGTTAATTATGTTAATGGTGCTTAGGAAAAGATTACTATGAAATTTAGTTAATAGTCCTTTGCAGTGCTAAACCATCGTAATATAGAGATATGAAGATATCACCATGGTGTCTCTTAGTGAAAGAGAAGATGAAGAAATGAAAAGGATACAGTGCTTACTGCTGAAACCTTACAAAAAGAAAAAGTGACATTTCAAAATAAATAATTTAATTGGAGTCATACTAGAAATCTTGCTACAGCCCATCCAGCCTCTGGTACTGTTATGTTTTGTCCCATTGTCACTGATAGTCTTTCAGAACATGATAGCATTCAAGGTGTAAAAACTGGGTAAGTATAGAAATAATGAGAATGAAAATCCCTGAGGTAAAGCCATATCACGACATATTTCACTACAAGGAATAACATAGGCAGGTATTTCCATGAATAATGTGCTAATAAAGTAGTGTGTTTGTAAAACTAGATTGAATGGAGCAAACTAGAGAGGGTTTAATAAGACATATGATATTATTATAGACCTTATTTGTGCTTATTTGCAAGTCCTTGATAAATTTGCACTTGGGATATTTGGTACCTAATGGCAATTCTGGAGTCACTTGAAAGAAGTGAAAAACCCAGGTGAAGATGTCCATGAGAAAACAACAGATAGTTCCACAAGGTAAAAACCCACAGTGTTTTTTTGAGTCTTACATATACAGTGCACATCTTTATGTTGGGTAGTAAGCTGGATGATTTTAATTTGGATTTATTAATCTTTTCAATTATTCAAACTTGGCACATATACTCTGTCAATTAGAAAAATGTAGTGTTATAAAAAATGTACTTTAATAAAAATTTTCTTTAAACTAATTGTTTCAGGATTTTCAAGAAAAAGAATAAGGGCAACTAATTTCCCTGTCTTGCTACCCTTGCTCCACCTCACCTTCAGGTTTCAAACAACAAATCAGTATTAATTAGGAGTCAGTTAGTTACTGGGTATTATACTTAGCATGCTATAAACTAGGAGTTCACAGGATGGACCTCTGGATACAGAATCACAGAATGGTTTGGATTGAAAGGGACTTTAAAGATCATCTAGTTCCAACCTCCTGTCATGGGCAGGGACATCTTCCCAGGGACCAGGTTGCTCAAAGCCCCATCCAACCTGTCCTTGAACACTTCCAGGGATGGGGCATCCACAGCTTCTCTGGACAACTGTTCCAGTGCCTCACTGCCCTCACAGTGAAGAATTTCTTCCTAATAGTCTAAACCTACCTCTTTCAGCTTAAACCCATTCCCCCTTGTCCTGCCACTACATGCCCCATCTCTCTCAGCTTGTCCTCATAGGAGAGGTGCTCCAGCCCTCTGATCATCCTTGTGGCACTCCCCTGTGCTTACAGCAGGATTAGTACAGAAGGTTTCTCAGAGCCATGACCAGACATCTTTTGAGTATCTCCAAGCGGGGAGATTCCAAAACATCTCTGGGCAACCTGTTCTGATGTTTGACCAACCTCATAACAAAAAGTCTCTTACTTATATTTAGATGGAATTTTCTATATTTTGTGGCCATTTCCTTTGATCCACTGGACACAACCAAGAAAAATGTGGCTTTGTCTTTTTCACACCCTCCTGTCAGGTGTATCATTGATAAGATTCCTTTGATGCTTCTCTTCTCCAGGCTGAACAGTCCCCATTCTTTGAGCATTGTCTTGTGTGAAAGATGGTCCAACCCCTTAATCACCTTTGTGTCCCTTTGCTGAATGCACTTCAGTGCATCCATGCCTGTCTTGTACTGGCAGCTCAGCAGTGGACACAATGCCTGGCTGTGTCTCCCCAGGGCTGAGCAGAGGGGAAGGATCATCTCCCCTGACCTGCTGGCAGCATTCCTAGTGCAGCCTAGGAGGCTGCTGGCCTGATTCACTGCAAGGGCATATCGCTGGTCTGTGTTCAACCTGGTGTCCACAAGGACCCCACAGCCCTTTTATGGCGAGCTGCTTTCCATCCAGTTAGCCCCATGCTGGTGCATTGAGTTATTTTTATACTTTAAATTAACTTTTTTAAAAAAAGCTAAAAGCAAATATTTCAGCCTTTCTCTTAAAAAAAACCCCAAACATTTCTGCTTTTCTTTTTTTTTTTCCTCCATAAAAGGGTCAGAACAGTAGCTGAGCTTCAGCAACATGGTAAAACACCCCTGAGAACACTAAAGCAGCATTATGTGTAACCTTATATATACCATAAGGAAACTTGGAATTAAAATATGCAGAAATAAAGAAGGATTGTGATAAACAGTTGAAACTTCTAATGAGAAAAAAGACATGGATGATTGTGTACTAAAGACAGTTTAAGTTATATCTCTTACTTTTATATGGGGTTTTAGTTGTAGGTTTTGGGGTTTTTTTAGAATTACTCAAATAGCACAGCATATGTTGCTCAGTTTTCAGTATTAGACATTGTCTTTCAGGGTCAACTGAAAAAATGCAACGGAATCAATGATATAGTCCTAGGGCCAGTTCTGGCATATTTGGAAGCAGAGATGGAGCTGCTCCTAGGAATTTTTTGAGGGCTAAATATGCAGTTGACAACAGCTGGAAATGCGTTAACTGCAGCCATTGTAATTGAGACTGCAAACAAGAAGTGGAGGAGGCATAATTTTCTTGTTTGGATTTGCCACTAACTTTGTTATGAGAAAACTTGGGCAACTAAAGGCACTACAACAATGCACCAGACATTTCACATTTTGTTGACACACTGTTGGAAACCAAAATGCTGTCTAGCATCTCAAGCAAGATAACATTAATTATGAAAAACAATCTGATGAGAATCCATCATATCCCTGCTCAAACATTCCATTGCAATGCAAAAGATTGTAAGAGCTGAATTAATTAGTATACACTGCCAATGGCATATGCCAATGAGGATATCTAGTAGGAAATCAAGTTATGAACTTGTAAAAGCAGGTGCACTGGTAGCTCATGATAGAGAGAGATTTGGTTGGTGAAAATCTACAATTGAAAGACCAAATCTTCAACTGAAGATTATTATTTCAGGTTTTCTATATGATGTGATGGCTGAAGTATTGGCTATAAAGGCAGAGCCAGTATCTGTCAAAGGAGGTGTGCTTCTGGGCACCTGGAACAGTATGATAGAGAGTGCAAAGAACAGTTATATTGAACAGAAACATCTTGGAACTAGCAGGACAAAAGGAAGTAAAACAAGAATTAATATAGAGGATGGACTGGAGACTTTTTCATTTGGTTAGGTTTTGCTCCTAAAAGATTTGATGGCAAGGAAAGGATCTATAATCAGGATATTTGGTTTTTTGTCCTGGGCGCCTTACTGTGATTTGAATACGTGTAGTGTAGAGTGAATATGTGCATCCAGAGCGTAGACAGTTTGTTTTATGATGCCTTCTCTTTTGGCCTCAAAAACAATAAGAGTATTTCCACTGTACATTTTCAGAACTTGATGAGATTTAAAAGCATTCTTCCCATGTGAGAGCATCATATGAAGAAAGGAATTACCAAGCCAGAACACAAAATTTTTTTTTTGCCAGATAAAACAAAAGGAATATTCACCTCTTCAACAGCATGGTTAAGAGTTTAATTTATACACAACATAATTGATCTGAATCATAACAAAACTGAATAAATACCTTGGAGATTTAAAAGAAAATGTTAGCATTATTACTCAACTCAAATATCAAGTGATGGTAATATAAAAATATTTATTTTCATAACATGTTGCAAACATGACAGCTTGATAATATTCTTGATAATTATAGCTGACATTTTCTTTGAAAAATAATAAACAGTATGATCTCCTGGAGCAATTACACAAATGATTATTGGGAATGTGCCCTGAGATATTCACAGAGAGTGGCACTCAGAATGGGGCCAGGGTTCCTCCAAGGCTGGTGTTGTGGGTTGACAACTGCCTCCCATCTCTCAGTGAGCAAATAAGAACCTGAGCCTGAGAAGTGAGAAAAGAAGGACTTTCAGAAAAGACATAATGATTACTGAAAAAGGTTGAGAATTACTGTGCTTCAAGTAAAACACAGGAAGCCACAATGCCATTTTTTGTTCAAATAAAGCTGATCCATTATGTTACACAGAACTCACAGAAATGTATTAAGCACTTAAGGACTCCTCAGTATGAAGAGCTGTACTGCATATCTCATCAGTTAAATATTTATTTCTGAGGACAGCTAAGGACAATACTTTTATGTGCAGAAGTGATAATGCTGTAAATGCAGACAAATGATGGTAAAATCCCTGTAGAATGGGAAAGCTTCAAGTACAACAATGTTTCACAAGAAATCTTGGAAATCTTGAATGCCTCATGTCTTGAGCAATGAGGGGAAGTCAATATAGATAATTTTTAACATACTGTACAGTGCTTTGCACATTACCAAATGTGGGTGGGTGAATGAATGTCTGTGCACAGCAACTGTAATACATTGCACAAATCTTAGGGCTGCGAGCTCATTGTTTGTTTGTAACAAAAAAAGCCATGAGTACCTATGCCACTATGCAGAATTTCTGAAGTTCAGATGCTTACTGTTATGGGAGTTAGGGACTTAAGAGCCTAATCACAAGACTTTTGTAGAAATTTTTTGAGTAATCTTCATTAATTTGCATAATTTATTTTATTAATTTATTGTATTTAATTAATTGTGTTTAATTAATCGTAAATTGATCACATAATTTATTAATTCACATTCATTTCTATCTAAATGAATACAGTTTTTTTATAAATAAATAGTCTCTTTATAAGTAGTTTCGTTTATGAACAAAACCTGATTATTAAAACCATGTATTTATGTTTGTGAAACTGCAGTTTGATGTTTAATAACTGAAAATATAATGTTGCAGTAGAGTAGTAATAATGGCTAAAACTGTCTATAAAAAGTTTTGTTGGAAGTACAGTACTATGTGGGCAATCCCTGTGCTGAAATGCATGTTTGGCCCTCCTTTTCTATCATTGAAGAGAAACTATGGAATGTATAAGCTGAAAACTCAGCTGATGCCAGAACAATTTCCTGACTATTATAATGTTATTCACTAACCATTTCATCAGTTGGAGCAGGATATTGATATTTTCTTCTCTAGAGGATCACATGGGTTAAAGGGATAATATTTTGTTCTTTATATTAAACTTTTCCATTTGAGAACACCTTGGGGTTTTTTTTCCCCTCCATGACTGTTTCTGAAAATAAAAGGTGGCAAGGCCCAATTGTGTGTATGGTTTATGGTCTAGTGGTAGTTCTGCATAGGAAGAAATTGCCTGCTCGACACAATGAAAATAACTCAGTAGAGCCCCAAGAATGTGTTGTCAGCAGCACTGTGGGGTAGTGCAGTGTCATATTCAGCCTCACACGTAGCTTGGGGAAACATGCTGATGGAGAAAGTTGAAAACTTACATATGGAGAAGAGCATGCCTTTCACCAGCAGTCAAAAGTGTCACCATTGTCTCTTCATCACACCTGCTACAGATCACAAGGCTGTAAAGAGGATGGTTTGGGCCAAGTTGATGTAAGGACAAGAAAAAATGGGCACAAACTGAAAGACAGGAAACATTTTTTAATGTGAGGGTGACTAAGGACATTGTGGAATCTCCATCCTTAGAGATGTTAAAAAGCTGTCTGGACTTTGCCCTGGACAACTTGCATCTGGTGGCCCTGCTTGAGCAGGGGGTTGGACCAGATAACTGACAGAGGTCCTTTCCAACCTTGACCACACTGTCACTCTGCAAAGACATCCTGGAGGTCATCTATGTG
Organism: Corvus hawaiiensis; assembly: GCF_020740725.1. Lineage (NCBI taxonomy): Eukaryota > Metazoa > Chordata > Aves > Passeriformes > Corvidae > Corvus > Corvus hawaiiensis. Next base: position 64,042,671 of record NC_063216.1, on the reverse strand, counting down.
GATGAAATTCAAGAAGGTACAAGAAGGTTTCTTGTACCTTCTGCTCTCAGTACAAGAAACAGTATTACAGTCAAAGGCTGTGATGTGGTCAGAATTTCTTGGCAATGCATATTTCTGTTTTGACTCCAGACCAAACATATACCTTAAAGACATGATATTTGTAAGAAAATCTTAATCTTTTTCATCAATTCACACTCTCAGAAAATTCAGGTTTTCTAATCTTCTGAGTCAGAGGAACAGATCTTTTCACCTGACTGTTTACTGGTATTATTCATGTACACTATTATAGGCAAACTTGACAATACTCGTATATAAAAAAGCACAGGTCAGACGTTTGCTGTACAGGTAATGCAAAATATTTCAGTGTAGGTGTAGTAACCACAGGAGAGCATAAAGGAGAAGGTCAGTAGTTTGCTGCTGAGTATTTAGTCTATTGAACATAATAACATTTGGGTGGACTTATTAATTGCACAGTCCAGATTTCAATTTCTCTTCTGACTGGATGCAAAATGTGGGTACCTTTAAGTAACTAATTTGTACAGACAACTGTGATAATTATTACCTGAAAGAGAGATTGCAGAAATACCTGATCAGTTACATAAGCCACTGAACTTTCTGAACATATATTTTTCTCGTCTTTTATTTGCAGACACAAATACGTAAATGATTCTCTAAAAATCTAGTCTTACTATTAAAACTTCTTAATTTGTGAAACTGGACTGTGTAGAAAGAAGAGAATAGACAAAAGGAATTTAAATGAGCCCAGATAGATTTGCATAATGTGGGAATATCGCTACATTTTAATATCTATTATAATGTTTCTGATACTTAATAAAATCAGGTAAGTGCCAGATTTTAGTAAAGGTCATCATAGTGCATTTTCATTTTATAGCTACAACATTTCCCCATTTATTAAGATTATTTTAAACTGAATGAAATAAATGAATGAATGACATACTACAGAGGTAAATATTAAGGAAGGAGAATTATTATTTAAGTTAAAGGATGGTATTGGCAAAAGATCAAATGACTATAAATTGGCCATGAATAAATTTAGAGGGGAAATTGGAAGAAGGCTCCTTATCTGTCCAAGAAATATGTTTCTGGAACTGTCTGGCAAAGAGGGAGGGGACTGAGTAATCTAAACTGTTTTATAAGTAATGTGATATGCTTTGGAAAGGGATCACATAACTAAACATGAGATCTTATGGAGTGAGATTTGTCAGAGGATCCTGGGAAGTCATTTCATCCTGGGGCACAAGTTTGCAGTGACAGTTTTCAGATATGTGGTGTGTGTGTCAGTATTCCCAAAGAGGTCCCTTAGAAATGCTATTGCCAGAAATTCATATAATCATGTCCATGTTGCTGAGTTTCTATTCAGCACTGGTTAGAAATATCAGTTTCCTATCTTGATCTATATTTGGCTTTCTTTGGGTCTGCATTCACTGTCCTCTGAAGCCTTGGAGGTTAGCAAGTGGACAAAGATGGCGTGAAATTGTACCTTTAACGGCTTTGCATCCTTAGGTGTCTGGTTGCTGTCCCTGATCACACAGTCCGTGTAAAACTGGCAGGTGCCAGGTACGAGCTTAAGTGAAAATTCTTTCCTGAATTTAAATTAGCAGCAGTCCTGCAGTCTGTGTCTATCTTAGGACTCTCTCTGAGTTTTATTTAACAACTAAATCACAGGGACCTGTGGTATTAGCAAGATTCTCTCTGCTTTTACCTAGGGCATAGTTCAGGCTTGGCTTTCTGAAGGAGTGCTGGGAAGATTTTTTTTTATCCTTTACTGAGTGGTATAGATGTTTTCAGACTCTTTTCAAACCAGACAGCTGTGGCATGGCTGCCTGAAATTTGGAAAACTGGACACTGTGAAATGGCTAATTTCTCCAGTCCTTGGTTCTCAAATAAGGTAATCATCTTATTTTAAACAGAAAGTTTAGATTCCATTTCTTGACACGTAATACACATTCCTTAATTTTCTAATTCTGTAACCATTTTCTTACAGAATTTTTGCTTCTTGATCATCTTTCTTCACTTTGGCACTCCCTACTTAACTATATGATTATGTGGGTGAAAGGAGACACCTGAAATGGAAGGTTTGCCTTTGATTCTGATGCAAGAGGGAAGAAAAGAGGATACAATGTAATCAATATTTATCAGTGTTTAAGCCTTTGCTCCTAAGAACAATGATCCTATGGAAGCCAGGTTGTGAAGTCTAATGACAAAGCTGAAAAGACAAAATTGCTTTGTACTTGCTTATGACACCTGCCTTTAGCAGTGTTTTGAGCTTCAAATCTAAAAAACTAACAAAATGTCCTCCTGAATAAAGTCAGTTCTCACCCTTTTGTGAAATACTGCAGGCAGTGTCTTCAATACCACCCACTGTCTGTTCATCTGAGGCCTACAGCTAACCAGCAGCACTGCCGATACCAATATCATAACTTCCAGTTCTCATCTCTGTGTGTTATGTATTGACTGTCGTTATATCATGATGAAATTATGATTCGTAGTGTTCCTGTTTTTCATAATGTTCTCCTATTAAATACCATGAAATTGTGAGTGCAATATGAAATAATTCTGACCTTTTTTTCCTTCAGATTTGTCAAAGGACTCCAAAATGACAGGCAAAGGCTATTAACTTATGTATAGTCTTGATTAAGAGAATCTGCTATGATGGCCGCTGCTTTTCCCCCTCTAGATTTTCTTAAATCTGATCTTCTTCACCGTTCTGGCTTACAACTTCTTCAGGGTGAGGGAAAACAACTCCTCCTATTCCCTGTTGCAGAAATGAACTTTACAGTGCAAAGGCTGTCTAAACCCACATTCCAGCTGCCACTGAAAATTTTAGCATATTACAGCAAATAAACCAGTCTGCTGCTGAAAAATAAATTAGAATTAGAAGTGGTCAGAAATGCTTTGCCCTGCTCATTTGCCTATGATATATGTGATGAATTTCAGTAAAAGAGGTTTTGATCACAATTTCCATCAAAACTTCACTTTCCAACAACAACATTTGAGTAGTTTGCCAGACCTATATAGCTTCTTGATTAGGAAAAAATCTAGTTTGGACAGAGGATTGAGATATGTAGTTCTTTTAATTTGTTTTCAAGGACATGAACTATATTGTAAGGGATATGAGGGAGAAAAGTAAAAAAAGGCCTAAGGGCTCCAATACAGTAAAAAGAGTTTCAGATGGCAGAAATGAAAATTAAAGCATGCAGGAGAAATTAAACTGGAAAACATATACTAAGTGGGATGGAAAGAGAAGTAAAGCTAAAAGAGACTTTAGGGAAGAGAGAGGACAGCAAATTAGACATGAATTTGTAATCTGATATTGAAGCAAAACGAGGCAATGAAATTTGAGCTATTTATACAAAGAAGTGCATCATAAAAATACTCCAAGTAAATGAAATAAGCATTTTGCATCTAGCTTTCCCTATAGTGGGTTTATAATCCCATTTTATAACTAGAATTGCAAATATAGAGTGGAAAAAGGGGGAAGGGCTGGCTGGGTCTGGTAAAATATAGGCCATGTGAGTAGTATCCATCTTGCCTGATTTTGCATGTCTAGAAGTTAATTGACATCAAAAGAGCTGCCTGTCTTAAGAGGAGACACATCACCCTTTGGATCTGTCTGTTTGTACAGAGTGTCTCAAGGGTGACCAATTTAGACAGCTGAACTTTTCCATAGCTAAGTTTTAAAGAGGTGAATCATGTATTTTTGTTTCTAAAAGTCCTGAGAGAACTGAGATGAGAATGACACGAAAGGTCTAGCATGTCTAGAAAGGCCTGCAAGGTTTGAAAAACTACTAAGACTGAAGATCTCATAGCAGTTAATAAGTACAGAAAAAAAATGAAAGCTTTGAGGACTGTGAAAAAATATTTGAGGTATAAATGTACATAACCAGTAAAAGGGGATTGAGGGGGATTTAGTAGCTTGCAGCTGGTACACGAAACACACAGTCCAGTTCAGGTGAAGGAAATGAAGAAGCTGCAGGGAGAAAGTTTGATCCTTCAGTAAGATGCTTCTTTTTTTTTCCACCTTCTCACAGCTGTGATTTAGTATTGCAGCACTGTCAAAGCCTTTCAGTCAGTTTAACTGCAAAATGGAAGGATATCCAAGTTGTTACAACTCAGAGAGCCATTTAATAGGTGCCTTCCTTAAACTGACTCACTATCTGAGTATGTGGCATCTGGGTGCCATGGTCAAACTCAGATGAGCTGCAACACTTTGCACACAAAACCAAGTTTCTCAGAAAAACGCTGCTTTTATGGGAAACCATTTCCTATGTCAAAATTGTTGATTTCCTGTTCTTTTGCATTCTATTTATTACAGATACAAAGAAGATATGTTAACCCTCAGGGTTTCATGATAACTAACATTTCATAGAAAAATCTGTGTATTTTTTGTGTAAATTGTTACTTTATTTGTAACAAAATTGGAAATATATTCTTTTTATGGTAGTTTTGACAAGATGAGGTACTTTGTTTAGTTTTGCTTTTTTTTGAATTGTACATTTCCTTTTTGTTGAAGCGTAAATGATTTTATTGCTATCAATTTAATTTAGCTAGCATCTTTTTAAGCAATTCATTGCTTTTGCTTACTGAAATATCAGTTTTGTCAACTTTAAACATGTTGACTTACACTTATGATGAAGGAACTCAAATTGAGGCTGACATAATTAAGCTCTGAGGATGTCACTCCCTTGCCCTTCCATAACCCTGTGAAGCTGAACCATCCTGTCTTGTAACATGCAGCATTTTATACTGAATTAACAAAGCTGAGGTTGACACAAAATATATCCCGGAGTCAGACTTGCAAAGCTCTTAAAATTACTCACCCAGACTCAAAATCTAATTATCTTTCAGCTTTCTTCCTTTTACCATGAGAATGGTCAATAAAGTGGGTGTAAAGCCAACTCACAAATGACATTTTAGATGCTGATGGGAGGAGAGGGAAAGGAGAGAGAATTTTCCAAACCTGAAAATAACCCTTGTCTCCAAAAGTCACAGGTAAGCTTAGGCACCATCAAGCTTAAATGCAGCTTGGTACAGTTCATGTTATACTGTTTAGTATGCACTGAATGCACAGAGGGAAGAGCATGAGAGAAAAATAAATGGACTCAGTACAAAATAAATGGGTAACATAAGGCTTTTGAGACTAAGACAACATTTCACTGCCTCTTACTGTTTATTTTATTTTAGGTTGAAGTACTTTATCCTTTATATTTCCAAGTTTCTATATTTATCTGTGGAGCAGCTGGTACTATTTGTTCTGGGTGATTTAATTTATTTATTGCTATGTATTCTAAAGACATGTAGCTCTATCTTCTAATGGGTTTACTGTGTGCTCTTTAAATTGAAACAGTTGATCAGGGCTTTTTTTTGCTATACTCTCTCTTGAATTCTTTAAAAGAACAATTGTATTTCAATGCATTTTTCTTAAAAACGGAATTTAATCAAAGTGAAGGATAGATTTGAATAACGCTGTATATATTCATTAAACATGAATATCAGGATGCTCAGGATTGCATCATTAGATTTTGTTCTTTGGTTAAGATGTTCACAAAGTCTGCAAATATATTTGCAAAGTGATGTATGATCTAGCAAGATCCCAAATAAAGCTACATTTCAATTGAATGTATTTGCTTTCAACAGTTTTCTCTGTCTTAGTACTAGATAACATTTCCTTTTTGCTCATATCCTATTGTCAGATGCAAATAAGAATTTAGGAATCTTGTAAAAATAAATTTTTTGCATTGCTAGTATAAATGCGCCCGTCCAGACGTATTTTTTTTTTTAATGAAAATATCAGTAAACATAACCTATCCTGATATCCATTCTGATCTGATTAGACTGAAAACACAGATCTGTTGATTGGGGAAAAATAATTTGGTAGCCATGGTAGAACTAAAAAGCAATTCAAGAAAGAAGTGAGTGATGGATCTATAATATTTTTCCTTTCTTTTACTGTGCTGCTTCAGGAATGAACGGAGCGCTGTAAGAAAGTTGTTACTGCATGCAGACTCTCTCTTTGATGACCCTTGAGAAATAAATCAGCAGTAGTTCTTTATGCAAGACTCCAAATAGCAGGAGCATTGCCACAGCTGACTCACACTTGCACTGCTGATGCCATTGTTTAGCTTTTTGCCAGTGCCTAAACAATCACCAGAGGATACCATTTACATTTACTCCAGGGCAGATGAAAGAAACTGCCAGCTGAAAAGAAAATCATGTTAAAGTCTAAAAAAATAAAGATGCATGAGCATTCAGTTGGAGACTGAATGTGTTTTAGACATTCACTCTGAAATTTATTTAGACATTCACTTTTAATTCGTGTGGAAGATTTTTTGTGTGCAAACTTAGGCAATTTTTTAATGATTTTTTTTTCTGATTTTGATGATTTCTTTTTTCTACATAAAATTTTTTAAATGCATGACAATTAGGAGAAGAATTATGCTTTAGAAAACTCACAAGTTTAAGAATCTCTCTATCCCAGTATAATCAGGGAGTGCATTTGAGGGAACGTTTACAGGTGCTTAATGCACTACCTCTTTGGAAGTGCAGTTTTTTTGTTGTTTTTCTTTTTTTTTTTTTTAAGGAAAAGCAGTTTGCTGTTGACCTTTGACTTTTCCTTTTTATAAAACAGAGTAGGGGCTTAAAATCAATTTATCGTTCACATCTAGGGCTGGACTTCCAAAGCAGATCAGTTTGCTAAATAAGTCATCTGAAAATTTGACTGTTGGAGTCACATTAGGAGTAGTTGTGCCCTCTAATCACTTCTGAGAAATCTGGTTTTTGTTGGCATCCTATGGAGCACCACACATCTGATGCATCTTAAACCAATGCTCTGAGAGCAAATGTTGTGTTGCGTAGTCATTATCTGAAACCAGAAGCTGTTTTTTACAATTTATTTTGAACAACTTTATGGCTTGTGCATGTCAATGCATTGACAGATATCACTCCAGCTTGGTTACAGATATTTTATGTTTTTGAACAGAGGCTGTCAGTGAGGAGCAATTCTCTGTTGAACAAACACTGGAAAATCTGGAGAAGCACAAAGTATTGTGCTTTGAACTGTCATATCTCTAGGCAGAACAATACAGTAAATGATTCTCTCTGCTGTGTCAGAGCATCAACCCCTCTGAGGCATCAAATATGGCTAGAGCAAATGTTTAATATTTGTTAGAGTGTAGGGAGGGATGCCTGGCATTCAGTCCTGGCTCTGAAGTTGATGATCTGACTCCAAACTGGCCTGTAGAGAGGGGAAAATTGCTACACAAGCAGAAAAGTTTTGCTTCTCTTCCAACTGCAGTATGAAGTTTTCTTTGTTGGTGCTTTTAATCATTTTACAGTCCTTAGAAAAAAAGCACCCTGTAGAAATTCAAAGTATAAAATGCCATATTAAAAAGAGTAACAGAGAAGCACAAGTGCTCATATATCTGTAAAAGCCAATAAAAGCATATTTTTATGAGTCTACAAAAACATTCCTTAAGATCCAGCCCTTGAATGATATGCTCATGCCTTTCTTACATGCTGCCCTTTGAGGAGCAGCACAGCAGAGAGCAAGATGAATCCAACTGGCTAGCTTAGAAGAGGAAATGTTTCTGTCAGAAGTGCACCAGGTTTCAGTGGTCTGGCTCTCACTGATGGGTGAAAACAGCCTGGTTGATGGTCAGAGGCTGCTCTTACCAGCAGCAGCACTGTACCAGTATACTCTCAGCCTGTTCTAAATATGCTGCTCTATGAGTCAATGCCATTTGCTTTTTACTGCTGTGCTGACATGAGTCCCTAGAGGAAAGGGAATTTAGGAGTCCCTCATGAGATCTGTGTCTGATGGCCTTTTGGTAGCTCTGGGGCTCATATCACTTTGATCCCTTCAATTCAAATAGAGTAGGATGTGTTTTCCCCTGCTCTAGGCCTGTCTATATTCCAGCTGAATAAATATATCCTTATTAATGTTCATTTGTACATAGACTTGCATTTCTGCTTGTGACTGGATCTTGAATGGCAGCCCACTGGTGTAAATTCAGCCCCACTCCAAGCTCCAACCAGGCGAGCTTGCTCACTGCCGGTATCTAAAGGTATCATGTCTTCAGGGGGAGGATATAGTTCATAATCCATGACTATTTAATTGTATCCTCTCTGCTGATACTGCTGTCGAGGGCACCAATTAGTTTCAATTGTGCAGGTGGTTTTAGCAGAGCAGACAGTTGGGCTAATGGGAAACGGACTGTGATCATCTACCTCATTTCACAGAGCTAAGGAGCAACAATCTAATTTGAGCTGAGTTCAATTATTCTTGACTGGAACTTGCTTTAAACAAGCAACTTTGGTGCAAAAAGGCTGTTGGGGCCATTCAGCCTCTTGATTTCTGTTTTGCATGCACAGGTCTCTTCATCAAAAGTACTTGACAGTAACTGGCTTTGAAGCAGCCAATGAAACATTTCTGTTTGGCAACATCTAATGTATGGTTCCTCCTCTGCACAGTCATTTTAACTTTTAATACTTGAGGACTGTAGGGAAAACTCCTCCTGTTAAAATCCACACAGATAAATAATTTAATAAGAGCAATAGCACTAGAAAAATTATCTAATGACCTCTTACAGGATATTTTTTGTCAGCTCACAGATTTATGTTTTCTTGTGTGCCCCTAAGCCTGTGTGGGTAATTAACAGTGTTTATCACTGGTTTCTGTTTTCTATTCTGGTTCTGAAAACTTGAAGATGACAAAACACAGAGGGAAAAAAAACAGAATAGAAGGTAGAAAAAATTAATGCGTAAATGTAAAATGTAACTACGCAGATATGCTCACTGATAGCTGATCATTTCCCAGGAAAAGCCAGAGAGCTTGTGAGGGCACTCAAGAAGTCAATGCATTTTTTGGTCTTAGGAAGTAGATCTTCTTGCCACACACAAGTACTTGGCTTAAAGGTCATGTAACTGCCAGTCTGTCTGATTTTCTCTTTCTGTAGCCTTTTGAAATAAGGCTGGCTCATCCTCACTATCATCTTGTTTTTCTTTCTATTTCTCTGCAGGGCTCTGGTCCTGGATGTCCACACTACAGACATATTATTTTGATCTCTGTTTATTCTTGAACAATTCAAGATCTGATGGCAGGAAATTGTGGTTGAGACAGAGAGAATAACTTTTTCCACAGGGTTCACCATGTCTCAGTCTTCCTACCTGAGAAAGCCCTCCAGCAATAACACCTCAATAGGCCATGAAAAGGAGCTCATGACACTTCCCTAAGGGACAGAGATCATGCAAGGAAACAGCCTTTAATGAACAGGAGATAAGCACTGCAAGAGCACAGGACTAAGAGGTTGAGACAAGCTCTGAAGGCACTTTATCTCAATTCCACTACACCTCACCACCCATGAACAAGGGACATAGAGCTGGGACTGTCACTCACCACTCAGCAACAGCCCATCTGTCCCAGGTCCCCTCCCTGATGACTGAGTGTGGGATGCATCATTACTGCAGGCTCTGGATCCTGTGTGACACTCAGTAATACTGTACTGCTCTTCCGAACAGCCCTGAACCCAGTGGGACTCACGTATATGGGAACTGCTCCTCTCACCCTCAGGAAAAAGGAAAGGGGAACTACTCAGGGCTGTGGTGATGAGATGCTTGGAAACATCCCCAGCAAAGATGTCCTCCACTTTCTGCTGGTCATACAGAGTTAATTCCTCCAGCACTTAATAGCTTCTGTATGAGAATGAACTAAATGAACACAGACTCTTCTAGATGGGAAAGAGATGAGTGAGGAAGACTAGTTAGGAGGCTGTATGATGAAGAATGACACTGAGATGGTGGTTACTCACTGATCAAAGTCTCCTTTGATACAAGGGCTTGGGGGATTGAAATGAAGTTGGAAAATAGTAGGCCCAAAGTAAATAAAAGTCAAGCATTCTTCAAACAGCTGGTAACTAGTCTGTGAAATGCCTCTCTACAGCATCTTGTGAAAGTTAATGTCTTTCAAGAGCAGCTGGACATATTAGCAAAAAAAAAGTCAAAAGTTGTTAGATATAATCACCTTTGCCTTATGATGTTCCCTTTGTTGGAGGTGAGAAAAACATTTTTGGGAAGTGCTACTAGCTTTTAGTTTCTCACATTCTCTGGTTATATCTAGTTGTGGTCACTGTTGGAGCCAGCACCCTGGAGTTTTTCTGTATGCTGACAAGTCTTTCCATTTTACTTGAACCCTTTTCTGAAGGATGAGCCACATCATGCCAAGGCTTTCTGAACATAAGATACTTGAAGGGGGCAGCAGACAATATGTTCCAGTGATACGTGATAAAAATTGTCCATAGACCTGCATGACAGGGTGGTCATCTCACATGGGATGTGTTAAACAGATGAAAAGATATGGTCCTTATCAGAGGGGCTGCTTTTGATGAGGTGTTAAAGGTTCTGGGCTAAAAAATTCTGTGCAACTGTGTGTGCCACTTGATGCACATCATGGACATAGATGGTCCATGCCAGCAGAATAGTATGTAGTCTGTACAATGTGAATATGAGCTGGTCCCTACCAATTGACCATGGATAGATATTTGTGCCCTTAAATTGCTTTCAAAGTCTGCATGGACAAAAATCAAAAAAGCAAGTGACCAAGAGTTTTCTGATGGACTAAATACCAAAATGGTGTTGTTCAAGGATTATTTCTTCCTATATTAATAGAAATGTTATCCCAAGTAGGAAAAAAAAAATTAAATTAATTGTGTTTCTCTTTCGAGTTCAAAAGTAAACAAGGCATCGAGAAAAACAAGGGAATTGTGTTGAAATTACTACTGTTGTTATTAGAAACAACTCTTTTGAGCCTGTGGCTATGCTGGAGGGAGTAATAAACATTTCAAAAATCAAGGGCTGATTTACAAGTGCTGAGCAACTGTGGTAAAAATTTCAAAGGAGCTCATGACCTGTTCAAACTATGATTAACCTATCTTTTGTTCTTAAATTTAAATGCTATCAATTTTACTTTTAGGAAATGTTACTAAAGAAAGAAGTATAGCCAAGACAATATTATTTTCCCTGTACAACATCTCTTCATGTGGTCAGGTTTCACATAGGGAAAAGGTGATTATGTTTTGCTTGCCTAATATAGAATTTTAGGAAAATGCAAACACAGATCTTTTAAATATTCAGTAGTTTCCATTCTGAATAGAAAAATGTAAATATTCTATCTGATTTATTAAAGGTGTCAACAAAGCAATCATAATCTGACAATTTAAAGGATTTGTTCATGGTTAGCATTCATTTCGGTCTTTCCTTAATCTCAGATCATGATTGAATCTAACTAACTTTTATCTGACATCATGAAGATTGGCCCTGTTCTAAGCATGTTCCCTCTGTCATTGAGAGAAAGGGATATTCTGAGCTCTGAAGGCCAATGTGAAGAGAAATAATCTTGAACCACGGCATTTGATAAACAGTATTTTTATCACCCCCCCAAAAGTAAATGGATTTGGAGATTAAGTGATGATTGCTAGAAAAAACTAGCTTAGAGGTTATTCTTTAAATGTGGTTATTATCTCAAGCCACCTGTATTCAAGCTGTCTCAGAATATAGAGAATGTGGGGTAAAATTATCCTTACAACAATGAAAAGAATTTGTTTATGTATGGCATATTCCTTAATTGTGTGAAACAATCAGGGGAATATTAATTGCCTTCTTGATGAAGAGACCAGCAGTTCAGTTACTTTTAGAAAATAGTAAAAATTACCTTCCTGATGTAGCACAGAATTCATTCAAGCCTGTGAAAATTTGTATTAATTCGATATATCATTGTTATAAAAACTGCATTGTACATAGCTTATGCAATAAAGTGTAATTTAGCACTATTATTTTCAAAGTATGTTTGTGTGTGAATTCATTCTCACATTGTAGTGCCTTCCCTTTTTTTTATGGTCACAATTAGCATAAAACAATGTTTTTCTCTCCAAGGAAAACACAATTTAATATAATGGACATATCTGAAAAGTAGTAATTATGGAAAATAGTCCTGTAGCTGTTTGGAGATCTTTTGAACCATGCAGGTCCCAAACTGAATGTTTTTGGTGAATCTGTTTTTTCCCTGGAGAAGTCATCACATGGAGAAGTTAATAGAAATAGACCTTAATCCCAAGCATGGGAGGCCACTCATCCCAGAGCAGAAAGACTTACAGTTATCAGGAGAGACTGAGACCTCAGATCAGTGGGACAAAATGAATATGGGCGCTGTGCCTGTGCTTGTGCAGTGAGGGAGCCGCAAACCTGCATGCTACATTAATCATGCCTTGATGCACAGGGAATCAAGACCCTAAATTCTGTCCAACTTGGCTTTTTCAGCTTGCTGGAAAGACATGGAGCTCCTCCTTCACATGTAGTCACACACTAATAAAACACACAGAATGATGAAGAGAACGATTTTCCTGCAGGGGCATTGAACTGGCCAGAACTTTGAAGAGTATGCACTTAGGTGTTTCCTTCTTGTGAGCTCCCAAACAAAAGCCTTTAAGCCATCAAAGCTTGGTTGTATTAGAAATACAGGCTTAAGTAGCTTTTTAAGTAGCACAATCTCAAAGTGACTAGCAATAAAAGTGTCTTACAAAAAATTTCCTTTGCCTGCTGCAAGTCTTTGCATTCACACTTACATTCAGCTGATTCAGAAACTTTCTGTGTTGCCACAAACTCTGCTGTGACCCTTCTGGTCCTCATGAGGACTCTTGCCACTGCCTCCGAGGGCTGATGACTGGCTTCTCTGTGCATTCTCCATCTGAACACATGCACTGCACCTCAGAAAAAGAGCTATCTCCCATTCCTTTAAGAAATTTGACATCCTGTTCTTTTGAAGAACACAACGTGCAGCTGAGGACAAGCAAATCAAACATATGTGAGCATTTGTCTGGTAGGGGTTTGAAATTGTGCACAGGTCAATGCTCAATCCATCCTGGCATTGGCAGGGGGGGGCTTCCCTCTCATACTGTAACAAAGAGTGCTCTATGCATACCCAAAAGATATTTCTTCCACGTTAAATCCCTGGAGGGCTTTGTGGATGAGAAGGATGTTTCCATGTATCAAAAATGATCAGCTGCGCAATTCTTCTGCTTTCTGATGGAGTACAGGCTGAAGATTTCAGCTTTTTTGTTTTCACTAGTCCACAATTCATCCATATCTTTAAAACTCCAAGTGACAGAAACATTATTCTGTATTTTATTTACATTTTATTTGCATTATTATTTTTATTTTATTTGTAGACAGTCCAAAAGTGATTTTGCCTTCGTTTTTATATTTTAATGGGATGGTGGTTCTGCTGTTTCATGGGCCTAACTTGCAAAAAGATGTGGTTCCCCATGCACCAAAAATGAAACACAACATAAATGAGTATAGATATAGATAGAAATAGATATAGATGATATAGATAAAGATGATATAGATATAGATATGACAGCAGAGAGAAATATTCCATGCATTGGAACATATTTTAACTTAGTTTGTGTACTGAAGGTCAAACTCATCTCTGAAAGATGCCTACAGATTTCCACTGAAGATGCTTGAAGTTACAGGTGTTTCTCTGAGTTCAAAATATAGCCCTTAAATATTAACAGCCTTTCTCAAGAATCTGAGAATGACAAAAGTCTTGGACAACTTAAAGTAATAAGTCAAAAGTCAGTGTGAATTCTCTGTGGCAGAAGCAGTGAGGGGAAAATAGAAATATGTTCTGCAATAATTTATAGGTTTGGAAGATTAATGGAGAAAAAGGTGCAGACATACAACAGAGATAAAAAACAGTATTATCCAGGCCAACCCACACACAGAGATCAAAGTTAATTTGAAAACATAAGTGTTTAAAGAAAAAGCAAAGAACGGCTAAAGTAACGAGAGGGTAACACTGAGAAAAAGGAACAACACATTAAAAGAGATACTAGCAAATGCAGAAAAGAACAAGAACAGAAAAGCAGAAAGGCAAAAATATCTCTCTCAGGAAGTTGCTGGTATCATTAAAAAGTATCTTGATGTTAGAGATATTTCAGAAAACCGGATTATTTCTTTGGATGAAATTATGCACAACTAGAAGGGAAAGAAAATTACTAGTGGAAGTGTTAAATGTGATGCAATTGCATGAAAGTGTGGAAAAGTGAATGCTCCAAGTAATCCAGAGACAGAAATGTGACCATCAGGGAGGAACAGAAACCCCTCTCGACCATAACACTGAGTTACAGCCTTCCATTAGAAAGGCTCCTGCCATTTTCCAAACTGCATGCACTTAGGATACTTTTCCAAATGTTTTAAGAGATTATAGGGTTTGAAAAGGAAGGCTAAGAAATGGGGAAATGGAGGAGTTAGCACACTGTATCAGAAAAAGCAACACATGCTAGTTCCTCCTACTCTTGACCTTGTGTCTTCCTATACAGCCTTCTGTAAAATGCTGCTTTCTCTTCTCATAATGAATTCTCAGGATGTTGCAGCTGTTAAAAATGCTCATGGCCTTTTGATTACAAAGCAGGGAAACATCTCATAGAGATATAAGAAGATGTCATTCCTACCTTTCTGGCATTAACGAAACCCACAAAACACTGAAACACTTCAAAGGGAACTTGAGATGTTGGACAGAATTCGGAAAAAAAGCTGTAAGAACAGTATCAGTATGAGAAAGTCTGCTCTGAAGAAGAGCTTAGATGAATTTGATCTTATCTTTGTCAAGGTTAAGAAGTACTTATACAAAGAAGAGGACTCAGAAGCAAAATTTTCTTAGATCCATTTTTAAAAAGCATAGTAGGATGCCACAGCTAATCAGAAACAGGAGAACAAGTATAAATAATACTAATTCTAAGGAATTTTGTTCCTGATGTTTTTATATCTAGCTTGAAGTCTCTCAAGTAGCTACACTGCATGCTGGGAAGTTGTGGACTTGACTGGGTCAGGTTTAATGGTATACAAGAAGTCAGATTAGATGATCATAACAACGCATCTGATTTTATAATGTACATGTCTTTTCTTAAAGACTTACTATTATTGCAAAACTCTTTCTCTATCACATTGTATTACATCTGACATATTTTCTTCTTTGATAAAGTAGGCTGTTAACTCTGAATACATACAGGTTCTTGCGTTATTTAATGGACTTTCTCTGGCACCTTTTGCTGTGTTTTTGACTGCTTGGAGAAGCATTGTGAATATCTTTGATTAACACAAGTTAGTGAGAGTATTTATGCTTTCAGAGCTTTGTAGTTTGGTCATGATGACACGGTAAGAGACATTTAACTAACTGCCCAGAAGCTTTTGTGCTACTTAGAATTTAATCTGTATCCAGTCAGGCTCATATTTTCACCATACTGAAAGGAAAGAGGTTCTCTTCCAGCTTGTGTTCCTGTGCATAGACACACACACAGAGATATATTTTATAAAAGTGCCATGTCAACATATTTACATGCATAAAACACTTCTAAAAATAGTATTTGTGTCCATGAATGTTGAACCTAGTCATGGAAAAGCTTCCTCTTCATTGAGTGAGTAGAAAGAAATTCTGCAGAATCACAGAATATTCTGAGATGGAAGGATCATCACAAGGATCATCAAGTCCAACTGCTGGCCCTGCACAGGGAAGCCCCAAGAATCATATCAAGTGCCTCTTGAACTCAGTCAGGCTTGGTGCTGTGCCCACTTTCCTGGAAAAGTGCCGTAGGCTGCTTCACATGAAATCATTAGTCAAACTGTAAGAATCCAAGACACTTTCTTGCACTTTGGAGATATTTCTCTGTGTTATTGATTTTAATGCTTCTTCTGAGGCTGTGAATCTTTGTGCTCAGTGTGATGAAGTCTACATCTTTTATAACAAGTATTCAGCAATCCAATGTTTACACTGAATAGCAAGCAACAATCCCTAGGAGCTTATTCTTTTCCTTCTATACATTCAGAGTATTCCTTAGCTCACTACTATTCTGTATGTTTATTCTGCCACTTAAAGATGTAATCTGTTGAACATCTTACCAGTTTGGACACATAATATTTGCAGATGACTTGTATATCTTTAGTATTTCATCGAATTGCATTATATGCAGAGGTTTAGGGGAGAAAGGTATGACTTTAGTCCTTAAATCAGATGACCTGTTAAATATGCAGTGGACTCTCAGGCATTTCTGGAAGCAGTTTACAGCCTTTACATGTATTTTAACCCAGCCTGATTGACAACCTTAACTATAAATGTAGGTCATTAGCCATATATAGCTTATCTTTCAGACTTCTAGCTATCTGACTGCAGGAACACAACTTCCCAGTTCCCACTTGAAACTTCAGCCCACCCAGGTGTTTTTTGTTACACTGATCTGCGAAAGCTTAAGAGCTTCTTACTGTTTTTAGCAATATCACTCATTCAGGTGTGAACCCCATTTTTTATTGTAGAGTAAAATCACCCCCTTTTTATACACTATCATTCTCCTGGATGGCCCTGAACTGACGTCAGAAATACTTGTGCTACCTCAGTATGTTTCTCTTGAGTATTCTTTTTCTTTTCCCAGAAGATGCTCATATGTTGCCCATGAAATAATCCCAGAAAGTGGGAAGGCCCTGGCCTCTGGGGTACAGTCTGTCAGTGCTTAGGGCACAACCCATGTTTAGAAGCTGATAACATACCTTTGTTTCTTTGAGTACCATTTCATGACATTTTGAGTTGACTGGGAAACCTGATGGTTATTGAAAGTGCTACTTTTCTCCTTCTGGGATTTATTGACTATCTGATCCAAAGCCTTCAATCTCCCATAAATGTTTATTCTTTCATTTGAATTATCTCATGAGGAATTGAGAAGAATACACAGATGGTGTCACCCAGACCTTGTTCTCTGGAGCAAACAACCTGCTCTGCTCCAAGGCCAGATGAATAAGGATGCTCCAGTTGCTGATTTTTAGCTCTGGATTGGCAGTGAAGCTATGCAAGAAATTTTCCTAAGGCTGAATGGTAGAGTAGAAATTGTTTGGATTATAGGTGGCTTTGGGACCACATGGTCTCACTTAGGCACCACTACATTTGATTTGGTATGAGAGCTTTATTGCAGTCTCCTGAATCTTAAGAGACTCTCAAATTCCCCCATCTCCTGTGTTTGCTGGTGTTTCTTACTTTCTCCTGCTAAATCTGTCAGTTTCATAGGAACAGTACTTGTTAGGGAAGAGTCATTAGAACTAGAACTAGGCACTTGTCTGTGAAGAGGCAAAATTGAGTTTTAAGTTTTATTCAGCCCTTTGGAGTTCTGGGATGTTTGATGCCATGCCCTGAGCCAATGGCTCTGAGATATCCTCTGCCTGTTCTGCTGCAGAGGTATCTGGAAGAAAACAAAGAAACTGACTCTAACTTAATAATGGCTAAGGCACTAAGCTGGGATAGGGCTTGCTTTAGAGCACCCACCTTCAGATTTCTATTCTTCAGTGAATTATCCACCATCTTTATTAGGTATTGGCATGAAGTGTCCTGGTAGGAACTATATTTTGACTGCCAGCAAAGCTTAGTAGTATGGTAAGCACACAGCACAAGGTGGAGTCTGCAACACCAACCAGATTTCATGATTTATAGAGGCTCAAGCTCTTTCACCATATGCTCCTTCAAAGGATTTTGGCCTTTGACACCCAGTGCTAAATGGTCAGTTCTTACTGCATTTTTTATGACAGTGTTGAAGGGGTCTTCATTCCTATATGGATTCTGCTGGGGGTATTGTGAATGTCTTTGACAATCTGAGCAGAATTTCAACAAATAAATGCAACTCGCAGACTGCTCTGCAGAAGTGATGAGAGGGGCCAGTAGTGTATTCTCTCTTGTGCATTTCTGAGTCTTGATCTGCTTTTGTGAGGGTCAGAGTTTAACCCCAGTCAGCAACTAAGCCTCATGCAGCCACTCACTCACTCCCCTCTAGTGGGATGGGGGAGAGGATTGAAAGGGTAAAAATAAGAAAACTCATGGGTTGAGATAAAGACAGTTTAATAGGGAAAGCAAAAGACACGCGCGCAGGCAAAACAAGGAATTCATTCACTACTTCCCTTGGGCAGGCAGGAGTTCGGCCATCCCCAGGAAAGCAGGGTTTCTTCACAGGTATTGGTGACTTGGGAAGACAAACACCACCACTGAGAACATCCCCTCCTTCCTCCTCTTTCCCCAGTTTTATATGCTGAGGGTGATGTCTGGAATATCCCTTGAGTCGGTTGGGGTCAGCCATTTCGGCTGTGTCCCCTCCCAACTCCTTGTCCAAAGGACAGCCTCATACTAATTACTGTGAAGAAAATTAACTCTACCCCAGCCAAAACCAACACTTTAAGCCCTAGGACTTGAATACACAAGGGATTTGTGCAGCAGCTGTACTGTTGTTCAGGGAAGGAAAAGAGAAAAGACTGAATCTGTCTTTGAAGTTAGAATCTGCAGACCAGCTGTAAGAGCATGCATAGAGTGCAGTAATAGATCATGGGCTGTATCATCTCCTTTTTCCTCATGTTTCTACTGTGTGCTTCATACAGATATATGTGTGATAAAAGTCTGCCTGTACAGAGAACTTGTTAAATTATATATTTGCAGTAATTTATCTAAAACTGTGATACACTCTGCACCACAAATGTTAAAAGCTGTTACTGAGAAGATAGCACAATATAAAGACTCCAGTGATTTTCTAGTATTCGGGGTTGATGGTGTCTAATTCATTCTCAAATTCAGAGTAAAAATCTTAGTGGCTGTATATTAGAAGCCTTGATAACAAAGAATAGAATGAAAAGAAAGAAAAGCAGTGAATAAGAAAAGTCAGCAACTTGGAAGACAATTTGTAGATATCAGGGTAAGTCAGAAAGATGCACATCTATCCTCCAAACTAGGTTTCCTCCTTCAGGCAGGAAAGCAACATCACTCCCTTTCTTTTTCCTCCTTCACCTCTTCTTCCTTTGACACTATACTGCTGGACTGCGCCCATTATTATAATTTTTCTGTTTTCCTACCTCTTTTATTGAATTTCTTACAAAACAGTTGATAACGAGGATAGCTATCCTTGTCCTGGATGAAGGGACATCCAGGAATGTCCTTATCCCTCCTAAGCATACAGTTGGACCTAAAATCTGAAACACTTTCTGAAGCATTTCCTGCTGCCATTCAGGCTTTTAAATTTTGTTTTTTGGGTTTTTTTCAGACAAGGCAAAATACAGAGCAAATATACAGTGAAATAAATTACTTTTGATGTCCTGAGCTAATAAGTCCTCTAGCATTGTGGAAAGATATAAAATGCTATGTGTAGACCGTGAACCATGAATTTCATATGTCCTTTTAGTTATTTTCCTGATGGCAACCTGCAGTATTTGAAACACTGACAACTCCCCTGCCTCAAATGAAGCTGTCAGTATACATTAGCACTGTTCCAGTTGTTTCCACAACTCCTCAGCCCTGGAATGTATGTCCTATCCACTGTGTAGTATATGTATTATGCCTGTCATCAATTATAACTGGATCGTGTGAGCATGTTTTCACAGATACTGTGGCATCAACATGGCCTGCAGTTGTTGAGCGGACAAATCAATCCACAGTCTTAGGGGTGCAGCTTCTAGCACCTGGGACCTGTATTCTGCACAGATCTTTTCTTTTCTAGCTCCATCAGATTTGCGCTGGTGAAGACCACAGGGGCATTTGCTCCATCCTGGTTTGCAGCAGCTTGAGAAGGGATTTGAGGGCCAGGAAATGTAGCAAGTGTTTGGTAACCAACTGGGAATGCAATCTCTTTGAACAAATGTGCCTACACTTTAGGCAGTTTCTGTTACATATATTGGCATTTCTAATCTACTAACAGAGAAAACATTTTAATTGTACCTGTCTTATCAAACCTGCATAAAACAGAAAATCTGCTGAGTTCTTCAAGATGCTCTTTTGTCTTAAGCACCGAGACATTTATTGCAGTCTTTCCAGCTTTATTAATAATGTTATTAATATTCCTTTTGCACAGAGCAGTAGTGGAAAAGTGTCTGGTACTCGTGGGTGTTTCATTATTTAAAATATAAATAAGAAAGGCTGCAAGAAGTTAACCATCTCAGCAGGAAAAAAGGAACAAACCTTTAGTCTCGCAGATATGGGCTTATCACTGTTTTCCTCATTACAGCATATGAAATACTTTATAGTCCTATATTTGTAACATCAACAAGAATATTTTTCTTTGTTCATCCACAGAATTATCCACCTGCCTGTTTTTTTAGGGAAGGAATCTAGATGCAAATTTTCTGAATAGCCTGTAAATTGATTTTATTTTCACAGAGTTATGAAAAAAAAACTTTCCTTGATTCATCCCTTACTTTCTCCTCGGTAGTGCTGACTGGGTAGGATAAAGGAAAAGAAAAGGTAAGCATATTTCACCTGTCACCATTGGGGCCTTGGGGACGTTTGCACGTGGAGCTCTCTGTGGCATGTATAAAAAGAAGGGACATCAGCTTTATTTCGGGCCTGTACACCTCAGAGGTTTTGTGCTCTTGGTGGATAGGTCCATGTCAGACTGAGTTGAGAAGGATTTGAACTGACTGGGATTTGGCAGATTTCATATCCTGGTTGCAGCCTTGCACTCAATGTGAATATCAAGTTATTAATTGGTATCCACATTACAGAAGATGTTTCTCTACAGACTCTTCGACTGAGCAGCACTGTTCTCCCACTAGTCCATGTTTGTTTTCGGGTATTCAGAAATCACAGTGAAAGTGGTCTGAGAGCAGGTCCAAGTGACATGGGTCATCCTTCTTTGTTGGAAGGTTTTGGACATTAGATACCGGTGCACCACACACAGGAACCGCAGCTGCTTTCCTGTGGTTCTTGTCACTGGTACCTGCCCCAGGGTAGGAAAGCACTACGTAGAAGGCAGCTGTGCACCTCCCAAATCTGCAATTGGTGGTTTTGTACGGCAGCAATTAATTTGGTCTAGTTACATATGTCACAACTGCTTGAGGTTTGAAAATTGCATCACACCACTGCCTGGTCTTTCATACAATCATATAATATTTTAGGTTAGAGAAGACTGGTAAGATGATTGAGTTCAACTCAATCCAGCACTTCCAAGTCCACTGAATGCCTTTTAGCCGCATGTAAATGTCTTTTAAATAACTTCAGGAATGGTTAATCTACCATGTCCTGGAGCACCCTGTTCTAGAGCTTGACAGCCCTTTTAGTGAAGAAATGTTTCCTAATATCCAACCTAAATGTCCACTGCTGCAACTTGAGGCCATTTCCTCTTGTACTATTAGTTGTTACTTGGTAGAAAAAAATCACCCCCACTTGGCTACAAATTCCTTTCAGGCAGTTACAGAGAACAATAAGGTCTCTCCTGAGCCTCCTTTCCTCCAGGCTGAACACCCCTCAGCTTCCTCAGCCACTCCTCATAAGACTTGGGCTCATAAGACAGACCCTTCACCAGCTCTGTTGCTCTTCTCTCCAGCACCTCAGTGTCCCTCTTGTCATGAGATCCCCAAAACTGGACACAGGATTTGAGGTGTATCCTCACCAGTGCAGAGTACAGGGGGCTGAACCTCCCTAGTCCTGTTGGTTATACTTTTGCTGATACAAGCCAGGTTTCTATTGGCCTTCTTAGCCACCTGAGCACACAGTGGCTCACGCTCATCTGCTGTTGATCAGTACCCCCAAGTCCTTTTCTGCTGGGTCACTTTCCAGCCACTGTGACCCAGCCCTTAGCACTCCAGGGAATTGTTATGATAGAAGTGCAGGACGCAGCACTTGGCCTTCGTGAACCCCAAATTTTTGGCCTTCACCCATCGATGCAGCCTGTCCAGGACCCTCTGCAGAGCCTTCCTACCCTCCAGCAGATCAACACTCCCACCCAGCTTGTTGTCATCTGCAGACTGACTGAGGTATACTTGATCCCCTTGTCTGGATATTTGCTTCTTCACTAGATATTCATCATGACTGAAAAGTGAAAATTAAAGCAAGGCAGATTACATGCAATTACTGCAGATTTCAACTATGAGTTATATTTCTTCATCCCTTAAGAGGGGCTAAGGCAGGAAGCCTTTGGAAGCCGTATACCCAATCAGGGCTCCAGAACCTCCTGAGTGAATGTAGTTGGGCAGTATTTGGATTTTACTGAGACTCTCTGCCTACTTCTCAGGTATTTGACAGCCACAGGAGATGCATTTTAAGAGTAGAATAAAAAAATCAGTGTAGCACAGAAGCCAGAGTAATTTTTGAGTCAAAAGTGTGAGAACAGAGCATTAATATTCACTCTTGAACTTCAGTTTGAATAATCGCAGTCTTTAAGAATATGTATGTATAGAATGATGGTGGATTTTGTGGATTTGTGTATAGGACTAGAACAAAATAATAAAATTATTACTGTGGCAGAGTTCAACACATGAAAAAACATTTGAACTCAAAGGTTATTTTATTACTAACAATAGGTAAGTACAGCAAGGATAATTGTCTATGTTTGCTTCTCAAAGGTTCAGCATCTTTGTCTGTAAAATAGTGTGGCCAAAAATGGTTTCCCTCTATTCACATCACATACATTTGTTTACTGGTTTTCTCCGTATGTTATGGAATGACCTAAACTGACCTCATGACAGACTTACATACTTTTTCAGCTGTGGAAACTAGAAAATAAATTATTCTCATCCTTTTATACTTCTCTTTTATTCTCTTTTTATAACTACTTTCAAAGACACTTTCCAATTGTCATACAAAATTCTGACTAAAAAGGAAATTTTGGCTCATGCTTTTCTGAGCTTTTGGAGCTTCAGCTATTGTTGTAATTTTGAAGGAATGACTACTTTTGAATGTTTTCCTCCTCAGCCTCTTTTACTACTTGAATTGGGAGTGGTCATATTATTCCTTTTAGCATTTATTGGTGTTGAGTGCTTAGAATCACTGGGGGAGTAAGGTGGGGAGAAGAGAAACAAAGAAAGAAAAGCTGTTAAACTGGAATTATGGAGGAAGCATGAAGTTTATAAGACAATAAAATAGTAAGAATACCAGTTCTGAAGGTTAGAAAATACAAAGATAAAGCCACCTCTTCAGAAACTTCCCTGAACTATTTGATAGCCTCACATAATGAACTAGATATTGCTGACACGTTGCAGTGCTAGGTTTGGTTTAGCAAGCTGCAGCTTTCCCGGAGAGCACAGCTGGACTCCTTAGGGCAGAGCAGACATTCTGCCCTCCTGTAGTCCTTTTGGACTTCCCTGACCTCCTACTACAGCTAGCTGGGCACTACAACACAGTGATGGCAAAGAAGGCAAGAAGGGTCTCTCCATCGGGAACCTTTATTGTTTCATGTTGGTCCACTGGTTCCCACAAGCCGAGAGCCCTCCTGATCCCTCGCAGGGGGGTTTTCTCAGATCGCAGGGGCGGTACCTGGGCGGGGTTGGAGTACAGGAACCAATAGCGAGAGCCCAAGGGAGCGGCCAGGACTAGGGGCAGGGGAAAGTGGGAGGGGAACAATGTGAAAGGCATTTAATAAGTGAATCAGTGGGAAATATACCACCACATCTCCCCTTTCATATTAAACTGAAAAGGGAATGGCTTAATTTTTATACAATAGAAAAATGGTAAAATAATGCAAAAATAGAAAATGATGAGGCAGCTGGTTGCTGTTGACTTTGGAGATCGGTGCTGGTTGAGTTCTCACACAGCAGCTGCTTTTGCAGCTTATCGCGTTCTTTCTCCTGCTGGGTCTGCTAGGATGGCATCTTTTTGGTTGCTGTTTATTTCACTTCTGGTCCATGCAGCGTGGCGAATGGGGGAGGCTGCGCTGTCACTCCCAGGCCATACGGTGCACGGAGCCACAGTTCCATGGCCTGCGCCAATACCACTCGGGACAGGCCAGTTCGCATGGTCCCCAGGCCGGGGCTTTTCCCGGCGCAGCCGCCGCTCCCAGCCTATACTGCTTGGGGCCGGGCCTGCCCTGCACACTGACACATCACTTGCCATCTTGAAATTTATCTGCCATATTGTCTATAAGGTATGCTATCCCTCATCCAATTTATTGTCCAACACATGTAGTTAACTATTAATGAAAGGACAAAACTGTATGGATTATTAAACAAATGATACATGGAGCTGTCTACTTAAGTGCATGATAGCTGAAAGGTAGATTAATATAGTATATGTCAATATATGGTAATCACTTGAATTATGCCACCACAGCAAAAGACCTAAATGATTCAACTTGAGTACTTAAGGTTAGAGACCTAAATCTGTACTTGGGCAACTGCTTTTCAGGGCTGTCAGGTGTTAAACATGCAGCTCACACCCTTCACTGAGCTCAGCAAAGGCTGTGATTGCTAAGCTCTCCTGAAAATAAGATCATTTGAGTTTCGTGCTACTCTGTCTAACTCTTGGCTTCAGTTTGAAAACTTTGTCCAGAGGTATCTGAGGAAGCAAGGGTTAAACATCCCTTCTGTCAGCTCGACTGAGATTTATTGTGTAACGCACTTCCTCCAAAGAAAGATGTTTAACGCTATTGATTGCAAGGCTGCCTACTTAAAATAGCATAATGTGACAAATGATGGATACCACACAGAGCAAAATTGTAAGGTAATTCAATATATGGGCATGTATGGTATGTATATCAGAATAGCAGCTTCATTTTTCAGGAGGGTGAGTTGGAAGGTCATCTATTTCACTTAAAGGCATTGAACGTTTTTGTTAGTTTGACAGCCATTATGGGCTTGAGCCTGTTATTTAAGGCAGTCATTAAACTCCTATTGACCTAAAGTGGGTAGGAGAGGGGCCAAGCTTTAGGATATGCAAAGCAGAGACATTGAGATGAAAAAAAAACCTGATGGATAAAATTGCAGAGTGAAAAAAGCTTTATGGTGGCTGCTATACATAAACAACAAATATCCTAAGAATTATCTGATTATTTAAAATGTTTTGTATCACAGTATTACTTCTGCTAAAAATTTTCCTGCTAAATTTTGGATTTTCTCAATCTTTCAAGAAATTTATGCAACTTTGTACTGTTTCTTTGCTGCATCATAGAGCAGATTAACTGCTTACACCTTTTAAAGCTGTGTTTATTCTTAGATGTGTGTTGTGTGATAGTCTGTAAGCCTTGCAAAAATCAGTGGTTTTAATGGCATTTAGACTAATTTTTAAATTTGTACTAGGAAAATCAGGTAGGAAAAAGGCAAAGAAATATTATGTATGTATGTTTATTAATGAAGAAGTCAGTGAAAGAGACAAATTTAGGAGAAAAAGAATATTTCTATCATTGCAATGCATTTCATGCTTCAGCACAAAACCAAAACCAAGCCTGTTACTTTCTTCTTTTTTTCAATCTGTCATGTGTCATCGATCTCTTTCCTTCTTATTTGGAGCTTCCTGTGAAACTTTGGGGTATTTTCTGCCCATGCTTAGGAGTACACAGAAAGAAACTGGGACTGGTCTGATGTACAAATGGGCTTCTGCCCACTTGCTGATGCACATTTCAGCTTGACACATCCACCCAGATAGTTCTCATCTTCCAAGACACACTTGAAGAAGACCCAACTGCAGGGCTAGACCAAGGGACCACTCCTTGTGGACAGCTACTCTGTTATCCTGCTAAGTACTGGTCCCTGAGATATAGAAGTTCCTCAGTTGTTAGCAATGTTTTTCATGGGTAGGTAGACAACACAGAATTGCTTCACTGAATGAATCTGCAGAGCCATTTAGGTAGCTCAGTGATACCTCCGACTGCACAGGGAGAATAACCCAAGATTTCATGCAGGACATGGAGAGTCATCCCGATCTTTCCCACTGAAACCATTTTAGTGAAGTGCTTTAACATCAACCCTTCAATGCTTTGTTTTCAGGAATCAATAGCACGTTAATTAAAAAAAAAATTGTACTCAGATATAACTCAGCTTTAGTATTTCACACTTTTTCCAGTAAAAAATAATAACTTCATGATCTGAGGTAATGTGATGAAATAGTAGGTCAGGTTTAAATCCGATCTTCTCTTCCTTGAAATACCCTGGAGTTTAAACTCAGAATAAGTTTTAGAAAGAAGTTACTATGGTTTAAGCTCTGATACAATTTCAATTCAAAGTAAGCTTAAGTGAGTAAATTATCTTGTTTTTATAAGATAGCAGATGAAATGCAGAAGCTCACCAAATGTTTGCTTTGGTTTTTGCTCATTCAAGCTCAGAAAGACAGAGAAGACTGCAAACACACCTGTCATAAATCATAGATATATTAAAAAAATATCCTGCAATGTAAACACTTTCAGTTTTACGAATTGGTATATGATGTATTACATCATTAATTTGAAAGGTTATTTATGATGTAGCCTTATTTAAAAAATTATTTTAAATGAAAGGAGATTTTGAAGATTAAAAGCAGTAAAATCTGGAAATACAGTTTCAAGTGGAGAAGTAAGTCCAAACAATGCAAATATAGTACTCTAAGGACTTACTTTGCTCCATCTTTGTTTGCAAGAATTTTAACCTTTTTACCTCTCCCAGAAGAGTCCAGGGAATTTAGCAAAGGGCATCAGATTTTCTGTAATCCTTTAATGAAGGCTTTGCTTGACTGTAGTTTGCTGTTAAGCAATGATCAATTAATTAATTAATTAATTAAATCTCATGTTGTTGCTTTGACATTTCCAAACATAGAACAAAATGAGAAGGTCAGAGATGTTGCCTGAAATGCTACAAACAGATGAGAGGATCATTTCTCCCCTGTTCATTTATCAGAAAGCACTCAGTTTATCTTTAGAAAGCTTCTTTATCATATCTGATATGATATCATATCTTATTTGTCATATCATATTTATCTGTCTGAAATTCTGAGTACTGTTTTCTCTGTCTTGAGTTCCTTGTTACAAACATTTTATTGTAAGCCTGAGATTGTCTGTAACTTAGAACACTGCAGTGTGTACTTACCTGTAGGTCTGATCTATTTAGACTTGCACTGTTAAACTAGGTAGAAAGATTCATTGTTTTTTAATTATACACCCCAATGAAGGTACTACAGTTGACTAAGTTTTGTCTACTAGAGAACAATTTTAGCAAGTGCTAAAAAGTGTTCTTTTGGACTTCAAGTCCATCATGTGAATTACTTGTCATCCAGAAATTCTGGAGCTCTTTGTTATAATAATGCTTTATTCTAATTCTAGAACTGTTTCAAAATGTGTGTCTGGACTACTTCATTATATCAAACATAAAAGTACTTATGAGGTTTTCTTACTGTCCCTTCAGTAGGTTTTGACTTTGAGATCAGAATCTCTCTGGAATCTTGAAGAGGAATACTAGAAAGGAATCCATGTTTTTAGCTGTTTCCAGTGCAATAAAATTTGTTCTATTTGAAAAGATTACAAAGATTACAAATACATTTGGTTATTTAAGAACATCCATCACTGATACTTCAATTTTTTATTTAACTAGGTGTCTACTTTCAGTCTTTCTGTCATCCTCATTCTTCCATCTTTACTTTTTCTTCGGTTGTGAACAAGACAGACAGCTTGCTACTCTTTTACCAGCCCTAATGGTTTCTGAGCCACTGCTTGTAAACTGACACAGGGAAAAAAATTGCTCAAAGGACTGATGACACTTTAGAAACTGTGATGAATGACTTTCAAGGCTGCTGCTGCCTTTTCCCTTTTTTTTCCTTTCTTATTTAAAATGTGACTTATTCCTTTCCACTAATTCTTTCTGAGTTGTGAAGAAAAAAAAGGGAACATTCAAAAGGATACACAGCAGACTTTAAGGATTTAATTAATTAAATTTTTGAGATGTGTTGCTTAGCAATGGGTTTAAAGCAGACCAGATGTGCTTTTCTCACAGCCCCAAACAGAAAACATAATCTGGGTTTTGGTCACTGATTTACAATCACTAAAAGTACCTAAATACATGGTTATAACATATTGGATGCCCAGCTGGAAAACATGATCTTTAGAAGAAGAGCTAACAGCAATGGGAAAGTAAATCAGCTGAAATGGTCAGTGTTTTGTAAAACTGGTAGTTGTTTCAGAACTTGTACAACATGTGAGTAGACCTGCACACTCTCTGGATCTTACATGACAGGAAGAAGAGATTGGGAAAGACAGCGGTGAATCTGGAGCCTTCCTTACAACCAATGGCCAGAAAAGGAAGCTGCCCCTCTGGCAAGATCATTGTTCCTCAGAATCAAATGTTTAAATGATGGACTGCTTTCTGAAATTTATTCATTCTGCACTGGCACTGCATGTAAGTTGACATTTAAAATGCATTAACACAGTGCTACTTGATGTACTGTATTATGCAGCCTATTTGTTTTGAAATGGAGTTTAGCCTGTCAGCAAAATCCTCCTTGCTGTACTCAAATAAACTTAGTCAGCCTTGGATCAAGGTTGCTTAAGGGACCTACATAGTTTTAATGCCTCTGTCATGTTTTTTCTTTATTTTTTATTGAGGCTGTCATACTTGGGTTATATAGGATCTTTCTCCATATGTGAACATACGGACATTCCCCATTGTGTCCACAGGGCTAAAGTACTTATAAAAAATAATATAACTTTAATTCCTGTGGTTACTTGATGTCTTTCCTTATATGATCCTCCTTTATGTCTTTTACTCTTCTTTTGTACTTTGTGACTAATTTTTCAGCATTTTGCAGCACAAGCGTTAAGTGATTTTTACCCCATACAATCAGATATTTAATTCTGTAAAAACCCATCACATATTTCAACATTGCACCTCAATAAGCATTAGAAAAAACCCATTTAATTGTTGTGTAAAACTAGGCTTCCTCAGACCTGGATAACTCCTGATGTGATCTTTGGCAAGATGTGGTGAGTAACCCAATGATTACAATAGCAAATTCAAGTAACATCATGTACAGACAACTTCCCAGGAGCAGTCAATATCTTGTTATTATAATGACTGACATGGATTTTTACAGAACAACTTTCTTTTTGCTGTGTGAAATCAAAATTCTTTACTGCTCGGGAATGAAGGACACCAAAGCCCACCTCTGAGGCATCTGCATGATATCCTGCCCTTAAATTCAGGGAGATCCTCTTTCTTCCTGTTCTTTGGTTGGCTCTTCTTGCTTCAGGGAGCATATTTTACTTTTAGTAATTGAGAGTTTTTCTGGCTAGTGATTTGGATAATTGAGATGACTCTGTATATATTAATATTTACCTGGTGCTCATAGCAATCTTTCTTCCATGACTACTTCTGTATTTCCCCATTATTTATAAGACATACATCACTAGTCTTTCATTCAGCAACATGACAGCTTCAAATCCTTCTGAGGCTCAATTGAATGAAAGGTTGTTATTCTTGTCAGTTTGTACGGGCTTCCATTCCTTTCTCAAATGTGCAAACAGTGCATGGCCCTGTCGTATTTCTTACCTCTGCAATGAAATTTCTTTCTTCCCGTACTCCAGGGGTTAATTTTCTTAAGTGGACAGTGGCAAATGTGCAATGTAAGGGTTCATGCTTTGAGAATTTGGATTATTAAATCAATTCTTAACTTTCTCCCGTAAAGTCACTTTTCTAATGCTGAAACCTTTGGGTATTTTTTTCATAAAATTCATGTAAGCGAACAGCTCTTGTAGTTTTCATGTTTGTTTTATAGTCCAGCTTTTTTGATGCTACTTCATGGAGAACCAGCATTTACCCCTTCAGAGGCTTCTTCAACAGTACCAAGTAACTTTCACTGTTGCACTCTGTAATCTACTGTGCTGTTTGCTTACTGACGCATTTGCCTGCTAAGAAAATAATTGCTGAGGGACTGCAGAGAAATCAAATGTATCTATTTAAAGCATGCTAAAGTCTATCTAACAAGTCTATCATAATGTTTCCTGCTGGACAATGTTCTATTCTTATTTTCTTACAAGGAGATGTTTTCAATACAGACAAAATCCTCTCAGAGGCTAGAAGGGTAGCTGTTTATTTAAAAAATTCATAAATGTAGAATTTGCTTTTGTACAAAAGCCTTTGTCTTGGTTATCTTTTAAATGGGGCTCAAATGGCACAGGCACATAGATAAATATGTTTATTGTAGCTCATAAGGAAGGGAGCAGCAATTTCTATATTGCTGGCTTGTTTACAAGTGCTTTTGTAGACTGAGTAATCACTCACTAGATAAGTTTATCCTCTTGAGCTCTACGTTTTTAATACAAAGCATGACACTGGGCCACACTGTTCCTGAAGCCATCATCCTTTCCATCCATGCTTCTTTCCATGGCATAACACTTGATGAAGCTAACCCTGCACTACTAATTTGATGAAGGAAACTTGGTAAGATTTCCATAATCTTTGAAACTGCAGAGGTGAGGCACAGGAACTTGCTCCCATTTCTGTGACTATTTTCCTGCATGAAAAAATTGTTTTCTCACCTACAGTAGAGATCTGAGGACACTGAGCTGAATTGGTAAAATATGTTTACCTTAATGAGACACGTAAGACTTGCGAGTTTAACTTTGCTGAACTGTTGCAGTAGCCCTTTGTAGCAGAAGGAAAGTGTTACTGGCTTTACGAGCAAGCCTCAAATGTGTTTTACTGAAATACATTGAAGGTTCTTCCTATATTTTTGTGAAAATTCAGTTACACATTCTATCCCATTTCATTCAAGCTTGCTATAAACATGAAAGTAAAAGTCAACTTATTTATAGTCTTATTGGCACTTTGGAGAAGAAATGAATGAAAATTTCCATGTCCTGTGAATCCCTTCACAACAGTAAAATATCTACGGAATTTAGCAGGATCACCATCAATATCAAGTTTTTTGTTTCCCTTTTTACACTTTCTAGTACCTCTGGTTGCTAAAGTAGTGGTCATCTATTCTGTGTTTTGTGAAGAGCTCTACCACTCCCAAGAGAGAGTGGTTTCACTTGCAAATGGTTTCATTTGCATTCAGTCCTCGACATTTCTTTTGACGTCACAATCTTCTAGACTTCCATGATTCACATATGTCAAGCTAGATTCCTCTCTTTGTTCATCTAGTGGAATGTTTGTCTAGTCTTTGTAGCCCGTCTTCAACTTTTGATCTCCGTGGTTGAATTCATGTCCCTGATTTCAGGGCCACAGTGATATTTTACTGATAGCTCTGGGAAAGCGACTCATGTGTGTCTTTGGTAGGAGAAATCGTTTAAGAAATGAATGTCTGCAGCTCATAGATTTTTATGAATGTCAGATTTTTTTGGGATAATATACACACAGTAAATGCAGTCACTTTGTATGTGTACCCTATTCCATGACATGTAAATTTAATAAGGCAAAAAAATTAGCTTTGCTTTACCAGTGAACATTATTACACATTTGTATGGCTGAGAGATCAGAGAAGTTCTGTTAAGACTCATATAATTATGATGGAGATTTTTTAAACTTGCTGTTTGTTTAAAGTGTTCATCAGATTGTTTGATACCATTTTGGTTTATTTCTTGCATTTAGGCTGAATAAATATTTTCAATAGCATAGATAATATGGCAAATTCTTACTTGCAACATTAGAAAATATTAACTTTAATTTAGTTTGAATCTAATGTCTCCTGAACTAGAGTCACGTAGTTTTAGCCTTGCTGTATGAATTTGTTTGCTTTCTACTTTAGGATATTCAATTTTCACAAAAGTCCACTGTTTTTAATAATTACTATAAAAAGATGACAGTTTGTATTAGAAATGAAAAAATTGTCCGCAAAAACATGAGTGCAGCTGAATAGGCAAAGATTTGGTTCTCCTTTAAAAGACATTCCTGGTCTGATAATTATTGCTGACATAACTCATGGACAGAATCATGTACCATCTTCAAAAGTACAGGTATTACATTTATGCATGTATGAAATATTGCTAGAACTAGGACTAGACGTATGAGAAGGGAAGGAGCCATAGCACCCAATTTTAGACACTAGGAGTTAGCTATCAAGTGAAAATTGATCATTCTAGAATTCCTCTGTAGGGCAATTAATTTTACTTATCCTTAAGTCTTATTATGAGATGACCTTTAGGAAGTGCTTACTTCTTTCTAGTAAGTACAAAAGAAGCCTAGTTTGATGAAAACCATTCAATTAGGGCAGATGAATCTCATTATCTTAGCACTAGATGATACTAATGACTTCCAGTATTCAAAAGTAGCCCTTACTTCAACAGAAATATGTGAACTAGAAAAGAAAAATACTTTTAATCATGAAAACCTCAGTTCTTCTGAATGAGATAAATACTGGGAAAGAGTTCTCCCTAGCTCTTGTGTTCTTACAAAAAGGTTTGTTTCCTCCAGTACTGAAAAATCATCAATTTAAGTTCATCCAAACGCATTTGTGTCTCCCTTGGAGAGACCCTTTCCAGCTGTGCTGGGGTGAGGACATGCTCCCTGCAGAGCTGGATTCTCTGCTCTTCATAGTTGCCCACATGAACTGTAGGAACCCTGCTACATTCCTGCACACCTCATCCTTCACTGCAGATGGGTCTCCAAGCTGAGCATACACAAACGTTTTTTGGGAAAGCACAATCTCCTGTCCCATCGTTTTTTTCTGAAGTGGTTTACCCTGACCCAGACAGAAATAGCCAGAGTAATAAGTCAGCCTTCCCCTCCACTGCCCAGTTGCAGTCTTTTAGCCCAGCTTGCAACCTACAGGCTCCAACACAGTAAACTATGGAACACCAAATGCTTTAAAATCTCACCAGAAAATGGTCTCCAAGAAGTTAACGTATAAGTTTCACAGGGAATTTCCCATCTTCATTCTATCATTTCCAACTTAACACTGAATTAAACACAGAATTAAAGAATTCTGATTTTTATGGCTAATGCAGATTACCATGAATAAGGTTTCATAATCATGTTAGAATTGAACGATAGAGCTGCGCAGGCTGGAACTCCTGCTATTCATCACCTTTATATTGTTGGGATGTGTGTGGAAAGAAACAGGGTATACTTCAGAGTTTTGGGATTTCCAGAATTAAAACACTTAAAGTGAACAGTACTTAAAATTTGATATGCCCTACTCCCAATACTTATTATTTTCTCTAACCATCTGCTTATAATTGCTCTGCATGAATCCTGAGGTGCCTGCCTCCTGCTTCCACTCCTAGGTGTCAGACTGTGTTATCTCAGAAATTTCATGTTCTGAAGTACCTAAGAGGTCTCACTCTTCAGCACAATGATCAGAAATAAAAGAGCTTTTCTCTCCCAGTTGGCTTGGTGCCCTGGTTATTTAAGCAGATATATTAGAGATGGACCATAGCACTGCCTTCCTTTCTTCTGCCCTGCTTAAAAAGGACAACAGTGAGCTGTCTCAGCTCTTTGACAAAACAAGAGCAGGTGCTAGTCATGAAAATCACCTTCCTTGGTGGATCAATTTTCGCTCCCTATTCTCTCTCATTCTACAACCCTCCTAAGCACTTGACAGTATGTGGTTGAGTGTTCATCTGTGGGCGGAGATTCCTAAAGTTCTTGTCAAGCTCAATATCTTTCACTGGATCTAATGCTGAGTATTTGTCTGCATTACATCTTGCATTACCCCTATCAAGCTTCAGCCCATTTTGGTGCTTTCTTTGGGTATTTGAGATGGAACAGATGTAACAGATGATTCAGCTACTCTTTTGACTATGTACTCAATGTATTAGTTTTGCTTTAGATGAATGCACAATATTTTAACAACTTCTTTGGAGACACTATTTAAAAGCTAGATGTATTTCACAGTTAGGAAGACAGAATAGGCGAAGTTTTCTTTTTCATGTTGTACAGGAACTAATTGTATACTACTATGATTTTATTGCTAATTTAAATTCATATAAGAATATAGATATCCCCTGAAAATTTTATTTGAGCTTTTTTATTCCTTGAAATTGCAGGTATTATGAAGAAGTAAATTGAATTCCCCAAATTTTACATTCACATTTTTACCAAAGGCATTGGCTTCTATTTCCAAAAAAAAGTGAACAGTTCTGTTGTTTATCACACAAAAATGAATTCTGTTTAATAGTTGAATGACCCTTGCATCACATCCTGTGTTCCATTTTTGAATCCTAGCAAGGGAAATGGTAATTGAGGAACATCTTATGGAGCCACTTTTATCTTCCCTTAATATTCTTTTTTCCTTGTGAAAGTCTGGCTTCTCCTTTTAATTTTATGCCAAAAAAAAGAATATTAAAATATTTCAACATAAGACAGTAGACTACTGGTAAAGACTGATAACAACTTCTATCTAGGATGAGTTAAGTTCACGACTAATAGTCAAAACAGCAATTATGTAGAAAGCAGCATTGAAACCGGCATTGTAAACTCACAGAAATCAGTACTGCACACACAAAAATCAGTGTAACTATACCAGATAAAGTGTTTCTTTGAAGTTTTCCAGGTGGCTTGGTGTCTTCTTCAAACACAGAAGCTGATTTTTGTTGACAGAAATAGGTATTTTGCTGTGAAATGTGTTCAGATTTTAATGTGGCAATGGTACATTTAACCTGGAGCAAATATGTGAAAATGTCATCCAGGACAATTACTTTCCAAGCAGAAGAAAATGCACTTTTTGCATGTAGCATTTCTGAAAGTTATAAACTATGGTTCCTCACCAGCTTACAATGGGAGCTAAATAAACAACTATCAAAACCACAATAAAATTATCATATCCAAAGTGGAAAATAATTTTAACATTTTTTGTTTGCTAATAATTTTCCAATTACAGATATAGGGGTTGGTAAATAAATGTTGCAATAATTTATGTAAATGAAGAAAAATGAGCCTACTAGTTTACTGTTTCTACAG
Organism: Corvus hawaiiensis; assembly: GCF_020740725.1. NCBI lineage: Eukaryota > Metazoa > Chordata > Aves > Passeriformes > Corvidae > Corvus > Corvus hawaiiensis. Next base: position 64,008,018 of record NC_063216.1, on the reverse strand, counting down.
CTCCCAATTTGTCACTTGCCAGAAATGTGCCTACAGTTCTGATAAGTAGCAATGAGTCTAGAATTTCCACAAATTCAGAATGTGCATTTCTCCTCCATTTTTTCCATTGAAGAAACTGGAACTTCACAAAATGATGTTAACTCTACTGGAATTTATGAAGTTATTTTCCTCCAAGGTGACTAATTAGAATTACAGTTAGATCCTACATGGGTTCGTTCACCTTGCATAGATGCATGTGTCTTTCTACTGGCCCCCAGGGGGAGATAAGGGTGACTGAGGTCTCAGTAGAGACTGGAACAGGATTTATTTAATTTCCATACCATACTATTGCAATTATATCCTTTGCAATGTCAGAAAATCCTTTCCAGAGTTTGGGGTCCCAGACACACAAAATTAGTCTGAAAGTAAATAAACTGACCACCAGAGATGATTTGCAGAGTATCTATTGAGAACCTCAAATCAACCATATAGATTGGAAGTGAGCCTCAGATTTTCCAGAGCCTGCTCTTTTGTTGATGAATAAAGTAGCCAGTGCTCATTTACACAGTTCACACCTCCAAATTTAGGCTTATTTCTTACTTATGCTGTATTAAAATTCAATGTCTATTGATGCTTTTTTCCATGCTATGAATTTCATCTCTGTAACTATGTGTCATAGCACATAGAGAAATGGAAAGGCCTAAATTCCATTGTGCAATGGAAAGTCAAAGTACCTTTTCCCCAGCAGTCCAACATCATTTAACTATGGATCAGTTGTAAGACAAAAAAGCTATCTCGCATAAGATGCCCTCATTTCCAGAATACAACATTTTCAGTACTGTGAGCTGTTTGCAAATCTGAAGATCAAGAGTCCAGTTGCTCACTAAGGTATAATATTGGTGCTGTAAGCACTCCTTTGGCATGTGTAGTTCTATATGCACTGCATAGGTATTGACATTGTAAAGCATGCAGTTATTTATGCTCAGTCATTTTCTGTTTGTTTTTTTTTTGTTTTTTTTTTTTTCACAGTTGAAGCATATAACTCATCTGGAATATGTCCTAACATCAGTGCATGAGTCTGTCTGCTAGTTATACATACAGAGTGTTCAGAATATGTAAATTGTTAATCTTTTCTATTCTTTGGTACCTTTGAATGAACGCACTAACCACTATTAAGTATTCAATACTCATGGCAAATACATCCATAATTCAGAATTATTCTATCTACTTAAAACTACTGCATATATTTGTAGTATCTCAAATTCTATTACTGCCTCTGTTCCATAGGAGAACAGATTTTCTCTTAATCCATGGAGACTGTGTGGTATTAAGAAGACATTAGTGGTGAGAACAACTTTATTAAGCCTACTAAGTTATGAACATAGTTGTATATATTCATAATGGAGCTCTTTATAATAATCACTTCCACACTAATTTCTATATATCAAACCTACAATTCTAAAGAATCCAAAAGGCATTGCAAGGACCAAGAAAAAACCCACAAACCCCCCCCACACGGTTATAAAGCGTAACTTTTTAGAAAGTCACATACAAGTCATGAATATGTACAGCAGCAGCAGAAGTATGCATGGGTACATTGGGAGGAAGCTGGACTCTGTGGAACAGTGCAGCTCCATCCCACCATTCTCTCCCAGCTTTGCTGACAAGCTGCTGCTGTCCTGAAGTGACCAAATCCCACTTTTTTATGTTTGAGTAAGGTCCCCGAGTGCATCTTCCTCGCCTGCCAGTGCAACCCCCTTCCCTTGGAATGTGGGGGAGGATGTTCCCATGATCCTGCCCTGCTGCCTGGCTGGGGGTAGTGAGTTCTGACCTGCTGCCTGCCTGCCTAAGGTTACTAAGAGAGATTGTCTCTTCAAAAACAAATGACAGCACCATGTTATTGAGGTTATGAGATTAGGAGACTAGTCCTGAGCGAAAGGAAAAGTTTTCAGAGCATGGCACATTGAAATGAGTTTTCAAAAGATCAACATCGGCCTTTTAGGTGATTTGATATTCCTTCTTCTTTGAAAGGAAGTCAATATAAATTATTTTTGTACTGTCAGTATGAATCCTTTTTCATTCATAAAATTATCTTTTTCTATATTCCAAGGTAGTAAATGGGTCACATCAGGTGTGGAAGCAAATACGCTAAGATCTGAATTAGCTGTCTGATCTTGCTAAGAAGGTAACCCCCAGGAACATGACACCAATCGATTTTAGATACCTCATTTTTTTAATGCTATCCATGACACCTCACATCTGAAGTTTCCCATTTTAAATTTTGAAGAAGTTTAATCTCAGAGAAAGCTTTATTCAATCATTGTGCTTTTAGATGAACAATGTGCACTCTTTTCCCTGAAGTTTAATGCAATACAATTTTGTTTTCATGTATTTCTGCTTCACCAGTCTAGTCCATTAAGGCATTTTCAGAATCATAAATCAAAATATCTCTACCACACTGTGCATGTATTCCTTAATAAAATCTGGGAATGTCTCTGTGGAGACTTTTTTTGTTGTTTCTTTTTTAATCAGTATGTTCTGACTTTTTTTCTGAGTGAGCCTGTTGCAAAATTCCTTGAAGACTGATATCTATAATGCTGAAGTCTTGGCAGTTGTCTCATACTGCTGTATATTTTTTAGTGATTAGGGTTCTGGTTCAACAGTGTCTACCCTATGAAAGACGTAAATGAACTACAGTGATGCCAGAAGGCTTTGATACTCTGTACTTTCCAACATGACAGGCTGTCTTAGTATTATTACTTAGAACTCTGCATTCATAATTTTATATTTTCACTGTCCGAACATGAAATGTGAATTTGGTGGAAAATTGGGATTTGATTTTTCAAATTATTTGCTGCCTTTGGTGAAATTTAGCCTTATTGCTGCTCTTACAGATGATGATCCTCGAGTATATTTAAAAGATCTTTAGAGTAGAAACAAAAATGAATCATGGCAATTAAAATCCTCTTCCAGCTACAACAACTCTTTCATACATTCTTCTCTAAAGTAATGTTTAATATTCATAATACCTTAAAAATTAAGTGCTGAAAGTATATTCAAAAACATTTTCAAAATGCTTTCACTTTTCACCTGTAATCGAGTCATCAATATTAGCAACCATCTATGAAACTGATTTGGCTTATTGCATTACTCATCCTCATATGTTAATTATTGATTAACACTCTTACTGACAGTGAAAGGTTCCCTTTGAAACATAATTACTGCATTGTAACACTATGCTATGACTGTCTCCAAAATTATCAGTGCCACAAATTTTCTTTATAATTAAAATAACATGTTCAAATTTGCATCTGGGCAGTCAGGCAAGTATCTTCATACTATATTCATATGTATTAAAGGACCATTTGTAACAGACAAGGGAATTAAACATCATGATATGGTTTACTTCTCCAGAAAATTAACTCAGCAGCCAAATGAGTTGGCTTTTGCCACCTGCTTAGCTTCCTTCATTGTCTGTATATCCCTTGAAAAGCTATGGTTTTTTGATTAAAATGCAGTGTCCCTGGGAAATAAAAAAGTTTTTCTAGCAACACTCTGTTAGCACCTTACATTAAGTCAATCATAACATGATGAAAATATATTAATGTCCACATGAAGTTATTATGTGTATTATTAATTTTATATTCTATTTTAATAGATCATAGCATGTGTAAGTTTGGCTAAAGGTCTTCTTCTAGTCTTGAAGAAGATTGCTTTCTATATGTTGAGTTTGAAGAGACATGATGCAAAATTTGCATGTTTTTAACAAGCTTGAGTGGTTACTTCTTAGTAGCCAAAATTCTCTGCACACTTGAAAACAATTTTTGAGCTACTGTAATGGGCTCTAAGGAACAACGTCTTGTTGGTCACAACACAGCAGCAGTTTCTTCTCTATCATCTGGGTAACTATTCCCAAAATTGCTTATATTGCGTCTGGTCATCTGTACTATTGAAATGAATCAGTTTACCTTGTCTGCATCACTTTATTTAAGCCATCAACTTAATTCAGTTTGTGTTGTATTATCCATAGCATAATGGCTTTAGGGAAGGTACTGTGAAAATAGTGTCAAGTCCACTCCCCAATAAGCAATCCAAGTTTAACAAGAGAAAGCCAAAGACCTAGGCTAGAACTGAGTCAGTTATGGAGCCCAGAAAATAGGTTGGAACGTACCTAAATCTGACTAGAACAAGAGGAAATCTGTGGTTGTGAAAAGCACATCTAGTAAGCAGTGACAAGCAAGTGGGATAAGATGGCTCCTGGGAGGCTGGAGAGAGCTTGAATTGTCGAGGACTCTGTGTAGTCAGTGGTATCAAGATGTGTTTGTACTGTAGAAGCAGGAGGGGAAGATGTTGAAAATTGAGTTAGGAAATGAGTAAGCCAGTGTGTAAGCATGGGAAGGATGCAGTCACTGGGGCAGCCTGAGATGTTAGGGAATGTATGGCTCCTTGATTGGAAGTGCTGTCACAAGGGACTGTTGTAAGCCAGTGTCATAGGTTAGCAAGCATAGTCCCGGAAGGGACGTCCTTGCTAAGGGGTGCTTACAGTTTCCTCTGGGAACTGATAGAACCTATCAGCTGGCCAGTTTGAATATGGACAACTCTCTAAGCCACTTAAAGTTGTGATCACCTCTGTGATCCACATTTAAGAATAGGCAAACTCCCCCTCCAAGCTCTCTCTCATTTCCGGCGCTGGGACAGGTGGCTGCAGGGCCCGAGCAGGGCCCAGTGGGCCCGGCCAGGCCCTGCTTGGGCCAGGCCGGGCCGGGCCACAGCCATCCTGGGTCGATGGATCTGTTCCAGCCGTGGAACCCCCCCCACTGCCTTGCCGCGAGCAGCCGGAGCGGCTCGGCTCTCCCCCCTCTCCACTGCGATAAGAAACATTCAACATTCCAGCTGCAAAGCTGCAAGGCCGAGGTGAGAGTAACCCTTTTATTGCTGTGAAGAACTGAAAACCTGAGGGAAGAGAGAGAGGAGATGCTTAAAGCTGAAATTCTGTTGTGAAGCTATGATATATCAGAGTATCCTGTTGTAATTTCATGAAGATATGGGGGGTGGAGTGTTCAACTCGTAAGCAAAAGCACCTGCGCTGAGATAGGCAGATGCTGACGCAGCTGTAATTTCATGAGAAGTTTGGACAGGGAGAGATGAACCAGATGAGGACTTTTGCTCCAAACGGGAAAGGAGAAAACCTCAGTCCGTAGAGATGAACCGGATGAGGACTTTTGCTCCAAATGGGAAAGGAGAAAACCTCAGTTCCTAGAGATGCTCCCAGAGATAGTCCTAAAGATGAAGATGATGAAGACCCTTTGCTCCCAGGGAAGGAGAAGGGCCTCTGTTTTTGTTTCTGAACGGCTCAACCTTAAAATTGTACCCCAAAAAACTTCAAGAGTGGACCCTCGAAAGCAGTTGCAGGAAAAGCTGCAAGTCGGGGGAAAGGACTCACACGCAGGCAGAGAGACTCCTCTTCCTAAATGGACTGAACAATATTTGGAAGTGGGCGGCTGTCTCGTTGTGATAATGTTTTCATAGCATGAGCAAGAAGAGACTTCTCTTTCTAAATGGACTGAACAAGGTTATTGTGGAAGTGGTAAACAAACTGAACATCTTAAGGGTTGTCTTTTCACATTGTCAGTGGGAGAAGGGAGGAAGGTGGGGGGAGGAGGAGAGTTCTGAAGGTGGTATAATTTTTTTTTCCTTCTTTTAGGTCTGTTAATAAACTTCTTTATATTCTTTCAAGTTTGGTGCCTGTTTTGCATTTCTCCTAATTCTTATCTCACAGCAGATAAACAGTAATGAGTATTTTGGACCAAACCACTACACTAAATTGGTGTTTCTGCCCGGTTACAAACCGAACCCGCGACAGCCAGACAAGGTAATTTTTTTATTGTTTATTTTCTCCCTATAAAATCTGTTTCCACTGCTTTCTTATTTATGTTGCTCTTCATGAATTGCTTCTTTACAAAAGTAGTCAATAGTCAGTGATAGAAGTAGATTGGGGATAATCAATGTGTAGAATTGTCTGATTGTCTTAATCAGAAAATTTTATTGCCCCTTCCTGTCAGAAATTATTCTTTTTCACTCTGTGTGTCTTCTGTTTTGTGTCCTCCTTCACATCTGGAAATTTCTTAATACATAAATTACATTTTTCTGTAGTTTTAATATTATTAGACTAATTAGCATCTCCACTTTTAAGGATCAATAAATCACATTTGATTATAGTGATATTTCAGATTTTGAAAATTAGAGAGGCAGATGTCAGCAAAGTAGTTTTAAGCCCAGTTTCTTTTGAGATGTAGGGAATGATGAGATCCAACCAAAGATATTAAACTGAGACATATCAGCCCATCTTGTAGTCACTCACAAAAATCTTGTCCTTTCCTTTCTCTCAGTGTATTCCCCCAAAATTACCGATCTTTTAAAATTTAAAAAAAGTTAGGTGCATGAAACAGTTTAATTAAAGGACTCTGCTTTGCTTAACCCTATTCGCAACTCAGACAGTGTTAGAGATCCAAACTTCCAAACAATGTACATTCTCACCTGGCAAAATATGTGAATAAAGAGATCTTTGAATTTCTGCAGCTGGTCCATGTCTCAGGCTTCCTGTCATCCTCCATCCCGACAACTAATTACTTTTATGCAATTTCCCTATGTGATTTAAAAGTTGTGCAATGTTTATAGAATGGCATATGTAGCCCATAAACTGATAATCAGCCCAGGGTGCCAGCTGAAAAACTGTGTTTGTGGTGCTCTGGAGAGCAGGGATTTTTCTGTCCAACTACAGCAGCAAAGAAAATCATAGGATCACAGAATGGCTTGGGATGGTAATGATCTTAAAGGTCATCTAGATCCAACCCCCCTGCCATGGGCAAGGACACCTTCCACTAGATCGGGTTGCTCAGAGCTCCGTCCTTGAACATTTCCAGGGATGGGGCATTCACAACTCTGCACAACCTGTTCCAGTGTCTCACCACCCTCACAGCCAAGGATTTCTTTGTAATACCCAATCTGAAAGTACCCTTATTCAGTTTGAAGCCATTCCCCCTTGTCCTATCAGTATATGCCTTTGTCAAAAGTCCCTCTCCAGCTTTGTTATAGCGCCCCTTTAGGTCAAATATACTGCATGGATCACCTCTAACACTTCCTTAACCTGTCCTGTTGGATTACAGAAGAAAGCTGTGTAGATTCCATGGAGATGATAGAATAGATTTTAAAACTAACAAGTTTCCTTTCAGGTTTTTTGAGGTTTCATACATTGCTTAAGAATGAAATGATCCTCAATACTTTGAATAGATATTAATTTTATTTAATAACTTAAATTTATAGCAATGTTTTCATGAGTGTGGGCCTACATTGAAATGAAGTGCAAAAAAATTAATCAGAACAAATATAAGCCTTTTTTGAATATCACTTTCAGGTTCTACAAATTTAAAATGCCTATTCTATGAACACATTTTTTCCTTTAGAGGGGTCTCTTTGAGTCCAGTTTCTGTAAAGTTTACCATTTCAATTCTGTTATTAAAATAGCTGCAATGTTAAACATTCAACAATCAATAGTTGCTTAGTTATTTCATTCATAGTATTAGGTGCTTTCAAGCACTATTGCTGCAAATTATAATATTCAAAGTACACATGCAATTGATCATTTACTTGTTGAATAACTCATTCTCAGTTATTTTCCATTGCTACTGCTGATAGGAATCTTTGGAAGGATGATTAATGTGTTCTAGATAGCATGCTAAAGCCACAAGATTTGCAGCTGCACACTTGCCAAAAGAGAGAAAATACTTCTGCTCTGTAGTGCATGTAATTAAGCATCCAGCTGTTGAAAATGTTATAAAATAATGAAGCATAATTGGAGAACTTTTAAGCAGGATTTCTGCTCTGTCTCATAGCAGCTGGTACAAATGGAAAAGCCTAGTAAACAAAAAGTAACACTGCTTCTTCCAGTCATGATTTAACAAGAAATTGGTATATGCATATCCCTAAGAAAAAGGAAAGTCAAGAGAGTAACTGAAGTAAATAAAAGTGGGGAAGGGATCGTCAGAACTATTGACTGTGAATAAACCACTAAGAGCACATACACATAAGAAAAGAAGTAATTTCCTATGACATTACCTGCTAAGCAATGGCTTACCAACAGTAAACCTTACAGACAATGATACGCCCTTTCCTTGCATGCACAGTGATTAATGGCAAATGAAGTGCATTTTTGAAAGCCTCTTCATACTTTCGCAAGAGGCAACAATAGCATAGCTTTACACCTCTGCTGGTGTAAATCAGTGTGTCTCCAAGGAAGTCACCAACATGTTGCTCATATTTATTTGGTGAGAATCTAAGCCAAAGGAAGGAAGCTGAAATCAAAGAACCATCCTTAGTCATGTGCACAGTTCCACAAATACCAAAAACACGTGGATATAGCCGTGCTATTAACCTTGTGGAACTAAGAAAGGGCCAGTACATGGAAAACAGGCAACTGTAAACTTTTCACTTGAGCAGCCTACAAAATGATACCTGCTCTGAGCAGGCCAAAAGATGGAATGGGTCATCTGTGTCACTGAATCTGTTTCAGCTGTCATATAAAATGTTATGTAACACATATATAATGATTTGTTTCCTAAAGCAGGTGCACTCCATGTTCAAAGTATTTATATATTTTCCATACTACTTTCAGTTAGAAAGCTTTCTTAGCACTGTACTTTTGCAAAGCTTGGATGAAAACCTCTCATTTAACGATGTATTTATTTATGACTGCTATACTTACATGCATTGTACCAATGGGAATGGTTTAATGGGATCTCAAATCACACAAAAATGCTGCTCTGGTCCATGCAATTTGGATTGAAAATTATCGTTTATTGTAGTAATATTAGAAGGGATTGTAATCTAACTGGTCACAAATAGAAAGCACTAGAGCACTGGAGACCATCTTCACAGAGAAAACTTAGGGAGAATGGTTTATAGGATAGTTTTGGAATGTATTTCACTATATCTTGATTTGACATGATTGCAGTATCTGCTTTCATCCATATATTTCATTCATCCACCCATGCTTTAGTAGGATGACACTACTTTTCTTTGAAAAGCAAGATTTCTAGAATGAAGCAATCCTGTTGCTTTTGTTAAAGGCAAAATCCAGGGCTGGTGGATAGGTAATCTGCCTGAACACCCAGAAGCACTGTTTTAGCTTTGTAGTCTGACAGATTGCTGGCAGTTTTCACAATTTAACTGTTTCTGTCTAATTCCTGACATCTGTGTAAGCAAGAATGGGATTTATTTAACTATTAGCATTTCTGCCTGCTAGCTTTCTTCAGACTGTTCCAAATCTCGCAAAAGCTGTTTAGCAGTTTTATAAATCATGCTTGGCAAGGCAAATTTTTAGTAGTAGATTATATTTGCTCTTTTCAAATTTCTCCTGACTTTCTTAACCTCCATCATCTGTGAAATACAGACAGATTAAGTACATTGAACATTACTAGACAATTCAGTTTCAACTTGTATTTAATATTCTTGTGCTTTTCAATAGGAATTTTTATTTTTCATGCTGCTTTACTTCCTTCTATCATAGCAAGAATAAATGAATGTAGCATATTTCTGGACCTGAAGTTTCTGTGCCAGTAATACTCAAGTGATCATACTTTAGGTACTGTTTCATATAGTGTAATTGTTTTAAAGCAAATGCTGTAGATTCTAAGTGCGAGCGGCCTTGAAAAGGGATATAAAATATATAATTTTTGTCATATTTGAAATGATAACATTAATCTTACCTTTGAAGCACATGCTTTTGTTTTTAAAAGCACATGCTTTTTTAATACTTTCTCAGTGAGGATTTGCATTTGTGAGTAGTCAATTGGTAGCTAACATAGCAAATATGTGCAGACACAGGATAAAACTAAATAGCCTGAAAGTTGGTAGTGAAAAACTAATTTGTTAGGGACCTACTTTTATTCTCCTATTTATTTTTCCCCATTATTTTTCTAAGCTTTTGGTTTTTTTGTAAGAAGTTATCTTGACCCAACTGACGTTATCTTGACCTGAACCTCATAACTTTGTTTTTAAAGGTGCAGTTTATATGTACAGTATATCTGCAGAAAATAGTTGAGGTATTGCTGCTTTGACTGCTCCTATTATTCCTTCTTGCACAATAGAGCACTATTCAGTGCAATTTGAAGGAACTTGTGTAGTGAGGAACAAGATATTTTGTAATAGCTGTCCATCTAATGTGAGGGAGAGTCAAGGGTGAGGACTCTCAGAGTGGAATTCCTTCCACCTTTCTTTTCCCAAATGCCATTTAGGTAAATAATCTAAAATTCCTCTATTGACTCTTTCCATAATCATTTGACACTGAAACACCTGTACAGTTGATTAAATTTATCTAGTCTAAAGAGTTAGCTGGTTATGATGAATCATTCTCTAGGGGTGTCTACCTTTTCCTATTTAGTGTAGGAAGACCAAGATGACTTTTTTAGGCTAGACATCTTCTTTTCAGATGAGTGGATTCAGAGATGTGAATCCTACCGCCATAGCCAAGTGGAATCTAGAAATCAAGATCCCCAGTCACCTTCTTTCAGGCATTCTGTAGACTCAGACAGACATGTCCCAAGTAACTTTACACAGTTCCTTAATTTAAAGGTTTCGGTATAATCAGAAGCGTGAGGGACAACTGCACGTGCTGAATCTTCTGTAAAGACAGATGTGCTATTGAGTGAATATATGACAAATTTTACTTTCTTGCAAATATCCCTTCTTTTGCAAGAATGTATTTTTATGTAGAAATACATTCTTTCTATACATTTCAAATAAAACAAGAGATTCAATCACTTGTTTGCAATTACCTTGCTTAAGTGAAAACATATGAATAAATTAGTGGAACTTAACCCTAGGATTATAGCATGAAAGAATACACTTTTTGAATAACCCAAGAACATTGCAATTCTAGCTTGCTTAAAAAGTCTATTTATGTTCTTACTTTTATGTATATCTATGAAAGGCACATTCAGTGATATTGAAGGTCATGAATGCACTTGAACTGGATAATACCTTGTTATAAAAATCTTATTGTATTTCTGCTGTTTCTGCACATGTATAAGATGTATTTCCTGAGCCACAGAATGCACTAACATACTTTAACTCAATATGTCCTGAGAAAAAAATGCTACTCAGAAGCTGCTGGATGAAAAAATAAAGTAGGAGTGTTAGCTTTAAAGTACACAGTTACAATGCTAAACCACAGCAATCCTAGTTGAGTTGATCTGTGGTGCATATGGTATCTTAGGGAAGCGTTGCAAAGAGGGTGCTCATAGTGCTGTCAGACACCTAAGTGTTTGCTTTAATGGTTTAAATTTGCCTTGACTATAGGTTATCTCTAAACTGGAGGCCAAGTAATCACAGCTGTCTTTCTGCAGCCTTCTGGATCAAGGTCACTGCTTTTCTTTTGTGTTCAAACTCATACATTTTTGCTGGGTCTACAAAATGGAGGGTGTGAATTTTGGACTATCTGAATAGTGTTACTGGGAAACTATTATCACCAGCTTAAAATGAACACTTTATTGCAGCTATGGTCAATTAGCCTATTCTAGTCTATGACTAACCAAATGTAGGAATCTATACTGAAGCTAGCAATACATGAATCCTAAATCATCAGTAGAAAGAGTTTTCATACCATTCAAAAATCTTAGGGTGACTTATTCAGGTGAACATGTCTGTACAGCAGCCACACAACATTAGGTCAGATGAATCCCACCCTAAAATATTAAATATAGCCCACTTCATGTTATTGCATAACAAATATTACTTTTTAATGTTGTATCTTACAAATAGTCCAAGAATAATCTTAACTGTTGCTCATATTTGCCACTACAATGAGTCCTAACTAAATACTTAAACAGTCAGGTTAGATTACAGTTTTGTTCAGTTCTTTTTCTTTATCCTCCTTATTCACAACAGGTACATAGTCAAGGTCAAGTTTCCTATTAGTATGCTAAAACACACAGCTCTTGCTCAGGAGTTAGTCTAATAACTTATGTGTGTTAGAGTTGTAAATCACTGGTACATTTAAAATTTGGCTTCTTGGTGTTAAGCAAGGCAGTGCACAGCCTTGACTTTGCTTTGTTTTGCTTGTATGATTACAGGGGAGCTTTTTATCTCTCTTCTACGTTGGAGAGCTGATGTTATCATATCTAAAAGTCATATTCTGAAGCAGAAAGTCTTTCGGATTTCAGAATCTTCTGGGGAAATTTTCCAGATCCTCTCTGTTGGCAGCATGGCCTTAGTGCCAATTTGTCCTAGATATATGAAGTACTGGAACTCATGGAACAGTAATTCATGACGAGGAGCTAATGTTCAACATTTAGTTTTGGTTTTATACCTATACGGGATGTCAAAAGCAGAGGTGTTCATCCAGTGTAGTCAATATATTCCTGACACCAGTCATTTGTCCAGTCCTCAGTTCCAATTCATACACCCAGCATTATTAGAAAGTGGTGAGGAAGGAATCCTCCCAGATCTTTGCACCTTTTCTTCTGTAGTTTTCACTCAGAAGCCTGCAAAACCCTCAAGGAATAAGAGCCCAGAATCTCTCCCTATCACTTGTGAAGACTTTCACATTAAACTTTAAGACTAAAATGTTGCAAATAGCCAAGAAAACCTTTCAGTTTCTTCATACCAGTCTTTCCAACTTAAAAATCTTTCTTTCTTCCATGATTTAACTTCCATTGCAATCAAGCATACCTAGCCCTTAGAGTCACAAAAAGTCTTTGAAAAGATAAACTCAGTACAATTTAGTACATTAGACATGCCTGCCAGTATGTGCAGAAAGCCTGGGGCAATGATATATACCAGGAAGTGTGTCTATTTTTCAGATATTGTGAAATTATGAGCATGATACTGTCACTTGTTAATTGTTGTTTTGTTTTGTAGAGCATGTTAAAAGCCACACCTAATGTACAGGTGTGTACAATTAGTTTGTGTGGCCTTTCATTTTTTCCACTATTGAGTAGACCAAGCACCTTTTTATGTCTATATAGGACCACCATTTATTTATTCTGAGAAGAATCTAAGAATTTCAGGTCTGGAGGATTCACTTAGTGGGTAAGACTTTGTCTGCACAGCTCTTAATATTCTCTTATACTCTTAAGGACACTTGCATTCAACTACTCCTTTGCATTTTTTTCTTGTTTTGTTATTTACATTATTTTGGTAAATAACAAGAAAAGGAAAAGGCTATGTCAGAAAGAGATTGAAAGATTTTCTTCTTGATCTTCAAGTTTTGTTTGTATTTAATGTATTTCTTAGCTTAGTCTCCTAGATTTCTTGAAGCATTCAAAAATTTCACATTGTTTAATTCCTTGACTAAATGCACTGTGAAGATGAAATTTTTCCTCTTTAGCTTAAACAGGTGGTGAGTTTTCCCCTGGAGGTCATTGCCTTTTTAAAAAGAAAAATTAAAGGAATGATCATCAATTGGATTAACACAAATTTGACTTATTATTAAGTTGTGAAAGGTGAACATTAAGCACACTGTTTACTACATTTTTCATCATGCTATTCTTCCTCTTAAATTATTCATACAGCATAAAGGTGTCTGTTTGGTTAACATTCAAGCTTAAAGTGAATTTTATTTTGTTAATCTTATAGTTTTCTGCTAAGTAACTTGTGAGGGAATGTGATTTTAAATGGAAGAGGTTCACTTCTCTTTCTGAAGAAATAAAAATCTTAAAATTAGTGACACAGAGATATAAAAACCCAACAAGACTACTAAACCAGCACTGTGATGTACAAGGTAAGTGGCACTGTGGAAACGGTGGCTGTAAAAAAAAGGTGAAATACATTCTGTATTACCCAAGTTCACAGTCTTATAAAAACCCACAGCATTGCAGACCAAGAGACATGATTCCATTGGATCTATTCTGTAGGAAGTTTGTAATGAAGTATCTAATATCTGCTGGAAGGCCAGCAGCACAGATCACAGGTAATCCAGGTGTGTGCATTGGTGTGATAAATTCATGACATGGATGACAGTGTTGTTGATAAAGGACATGCTCTGCTGGACCTGATCCTTAAAAGGAAGGAAGAACTTCTTGAGAATTTTGGCTGTTGGCTGCAGTGGCCATGAGATGGTGAAGTTCAGGATACCGAGAGAAGGGATGAAGGCAAACAGCAGGATTCTAACCTTGGACTTCAGGAGCGTGAACATGTTAAGGCTGTGCTTGCAAGAATCCCATGGGAGACCACACTGGAGAGAGGGGAGTTCCAGGGCAGATGGTTGGTTTCAAACATTATCTCCTCCAACCTCAAGAAGGGTCCATTCCAATGAGCAGGAAATCAAGCCATTGTGACAGGACAAAGACACAGTTGAACAAATTGCTCCTGATTCAGCTCAGGCATGAAAAAAACACATGTAAGAGGTGAAAGCCCAGTCAGGTGACCCAGGAGGAATGCAAAATCCCAGAATTACAGTGATGCCTTTTTGCTGGTCCTAAAATCATGAGCCAGACACAGTTAGGTGATAGAAAGGATCCTTAGGTGCACAACTTGCTAGGTGGAAAGCGCCTGAAGATGCACACGTAACATAAAGCAAATTTTTATATGTTTAGCAAATTAGCATAACTGACAAGAATCCCCAGTTAGAGACATAAGTCATGAGGTAATTCCTCCCTGGTTCAACCCTTTCTGAATCCCCTCCCTTAGATAGGAACTAAACTTTGTTTGTGAAAATGTGTCTCGGAGATCTAGTTTAAACCTTGGTTTCCCAGAAAACCTAACCTTGGACCCTCAGCTTGGAGCCGCTGGGGAATTTATTTTCTCTTTCTGTCTAATAGAGTAGGTAAAAGACTAGCTACGAATACTATAATAGGCCACCGAGCTACAAATGTATATGTAAAGAATATAGAGAATATATAAAAGCAAAAAAGGCAAAAATCAATTCAGCATCAGCAGTACAGCTAAAATCAACTGGCACCTTTGGGTATCATTTACTCCAAGTCTCCCACTCAAAACATGGTCATCTGTAGAAAATGGCACGAGTCCATGTTCAGCTGAGTTTTGAATATGTACAAGGATGGACACTGTACAACTTCTCTGTGCAGCCTGTTTCTGTGTTCAGTCACCCTAAGTCAATGCCCACAGTCAGAGACCTATGCTAAATGGTCAAATATTTTAAAATGTTGTATTTAATTTTAAAAAAACCAACAAAACCAACAAACAAAACAAAACAAAAAAGCCCCCAGAAAAATAAAAAAGAAAAGAAAAGAAGTATGCTTTTCCTGATAGCCAAGAGAGGGATCTAATCTGTATAGCACAGATACCTTTTTTCACATCTCCTTTACTAGGAGTAAAAAAGTGGTGCCTAGATTCTTGTTCCAGTTTGGCCAAAATTTAGAAATATACCCTCTGAGAGAAGGCACAACCATCCCTCCCCCACCAGGTTCGGGAAAAATAAATTTTCCTCGAAGGAAAGTGAAGGAGATAAAACTATTTATTTAACAAACACACGGGAAAAGGACAATAATGCTAAATAATAAAATCTTTCGCTGCAGAGGAAAAAACCTGGGAAAGTGTTAGAGTCCTCCCTTCGGTCTCCTTGGAGCTGGGGCTTGGGCCAGGGCCAGGCCCCCTGTACCCAGTGGAAAGTCCTCCCAATGTGTTCTGATGTTACAGAAATCAAGCAGTCCAGTAGAAAAGGGAGAAAATCCGAAATTCCAGGGAAGGAAAAATTCAACTCTCAGTCTCTCTCTGCAGAAAAAGCAGCTGAACCACTGACCAAAAAAAAAACTGTCCTGGGAGCAGCAAGCTGGGTGCTTCCTCGCTCCCTTGCCGCAGCTGAAAAAAAAGTCCCTTTCTCTATGTGACCTTGAACAAGCTGCAAACTGCTTTGAGAAATTTTTGCTCAGTTTTCCTTTCCCCTCTCAGGCTCAGTTTAAAGGCATAGAAAGGCACAAGAATTAATTTCTGGGCATAGGTCAGCGATATGGGATACACATCACAGTCACCCCAAGACACTTCTGTGTATAGAAAATGGTGAACAGTAGGTATCTTTGAATGCCTCTAGAGAGACTTCCTGTCTGCCCAGTTTTAGGTGCTTAAATTAGGTAGACTGATGCTGTCTCAGTGTGTGTCAACTGTTAGAAATGGACCAATGCAGAAGAAGGCAGTGAGGAAATGAATCTGGGAAGACACAGCTTATTTCCCTTCCAACAGAAATTTCTTTAAAAGAATGTGAATATTATGTAAGTTCAATAATAAGTTTCATTGAATAAATCAGTTTGTTCATTCTATCCCCCACAAATATCTATAAACCAAAAAGGCTATAATTTTTTACTACACACATCTACTTAGATGCATGGCTGAGCTACTGCACTGGTTTAAAAATCTTGACACATGATGATCTAATCTTTTGCTTGAAAGGTGAATAGTTCTACAAGCCCCTTCTGCCATTATTATTCTGTTAAAAGCTGAACTCCATTGATTCCAATTTGTTGTTACCTCAGAAAAGTCATCAGCATGCACTCATGGAGCTGCTGCAGAACTAATTGCTCTCAGATCCACACTCTGAGTGTGATACACTCTGAGTATGAATGCCCAGGCATAACATCTCATGCCTTAAAGGCATAGTAAGAAAGGTAAGAAAGCACCCTGCCCTTTCACAGGGCTGCTAGTGTCCATGCCCTGTGCTTTGGTGATGCTTACCCCATATATCTGACTAAGAAACATTTACCTCCTGGAGGCCAGGCCTAAAACCAGTTATGAATACAGTAACTGGACAACCTTCTTAAATGAAAATATAACTTAATCTTATTGGTAGCAATAAAACTGAGTGTAAATAAACCATTATAATCTGAGCTAATCTCAACAGTGATGCAAATCGATACAGTTGTCTACATCCTATATTTTTACTGTGTTTGCCTGCCTATGAGAAAGTAGCTTTCAAGTAAACTTGGTAACTGTGAGTCTTTCTTCCCAGTGAAGGAATAAGAACCCAAGGGGGACTGGAAGCTTCAGGGATGACTGCAAAAGGGGAAAGTTTTTGTTACAAAGGTTGGTGGTAAGCAGAAGCCCATCAGAACCTAGTTTTCATCTGAGCTTTTTTAAAAAGGAACTTGCCATACTCACTTTAGAAAAAATATGACTTTTTTTTATTAGCTTTTTTCTACATTTTATTAAATCTTCCTTATCCAGTGAATCAGTAAGAATGGTTTACACTGTTATTGCATGCATCCTCTGTGTGTAAAGAAAATTATATCCTTGGTATGAAGTACAAGTAAGGATTACATCATTTGCCCTGTAGTACTCACCATGGTACAATAAATCCATCATACTAGGTAACATCCATGGAATAGAAGTCCACAGCCTAGAGGGAAGTGCCTTTTTCAGTAATTATTTATTAGAGATTCACTTTCTTTGACGTTCAAAATGGGATTTAAAATGGCAAAATCCTGTAATTTTGATTGTTTCTGCCTACTTGGAGACATGGTTTAGGTGTGCAACTTGGCAGTGTTGGGTAAATGGTTGGACTCGATCTTAAAGGTATTTTCTAACCTAAATGATTCTGTAATTGTACTGTTCTATAATTCTCACTTCTGTTTCCTGCCATCAGTCTCTACTGCTTCTCAACAGAAGCTTTTTCACCCCTTGGGAACTGTGTCTATCTTACTGTTAAATGCTGATGTGCTGTTTCCCTACAAGGGTAAAATGAGATTAGAAACTTGGCTGTGTGAGATGATAGGAACTTGTCTGAAAATAACACTGTCATCCCATTTTAATCACCCTGAAATGTTTATCAAAAATTTTCTTCTTGTGGTTTATCTTTCTCTTTCTTATTTTTTGAGCCTTCTGCTGTTATACTTTAATAATACATTCATATGATGAATATCCAAGTAATTTTGTCACACATGATACAAAAATGGTTTCACAGAGCAGAGCTACATTAATCTCAGAGCATGCATCTCAGACTGAAAAAAATGCTGTTGTAAGGAGACATATGGTGTAAGGATAAGCTACTCATTTCCACTGCCTTTGCTATCTATGGAGAGAGTGACTACTTAATCCTTCCTATTTTAGAGACTTATTAAAAAAAAAAAAATTGGATGGGATAAGTTGCTTTCAGTATGTTCCTAACATTTTATGTTGACTTTATAATAATCTTATAATGACCCTTAAGTTAGATACCCAACTTTTTAAGTGTCTAATGAATATTAATGAATTGCATCCTAATGAAACCAATAAATCTTCCTTGAATGAACCCTATACTTGAACCTTGCTGAATGTTTCAACTTTACTCATGCTGCTCCTCTTTCCCTTGGCTTTGTATGAAATGACTGAATATTTCGAGTTTCCCTTTGCACATAAAGCACAGACCACAAATAATGTTACTTCTTCACTAAGGTACCATTTAAAATTTTAAATGCTAAATGTAGTGCAAAAAACTAATATTAGATATGGTCCTGTTTTATTAGTTTTGACAAGTGTTTTTTATCATTTGAACTTTCTGTCTGCCGTACTTAGAAAATGGATTCATTTTTCCTTTAAAGGTTATCATACCTTAAATTCAAGCAGTTTAGGGTGATCTTTTCTAATCAGTATGCTAGCTGCATTAAAAATGGCCTTTGATTAAAGGTATTAAATCCTTCTGCTTGCAAGTTGAAAAATTTGTACTTTGTTAGATATGCTATTATTCCCCATTCTTGCCACCAGACTCAAATCTATTCATTACATATTAAAAGCCAGTAACCACATGATTGTTAAAACCTATGAGATGGAAATTATGTTCCTCTTTTTTCGCCTGTGGTAGGAAATTGCCACAGCTTTGGTCTCCAGTAGAAAGCCATCTCAAAAAAATTGAGTCACAAGCCAAATAAGTACCAGGGAAATAATTAGGGGTTTATTTTTGTTTGCAAATTCAGCATTTACTCAGTGAACTCAGGCGGTGTGTTCACTAATTTATTTCTATACTTTTTTCTTTTTTCTTCTTTCTGTGGATACATACCCACAAACCCATGGATTCATATATTCACAAAGTAGACAGTGAGAGCTTGCCATATGCAAGTATGCTGATTAAGGTTAAAACCACAAAATTTATTTTCTTTTCTCCTTGTCACTGCATACAAAATACCATTCATTCTTATAATGGGAACAAAATTAAGTGGAAGTTCATTGTATTAACTCTTTCAAAAATCTGACTGAGATTAATGATAAAACTTCCTATTATCTAGTGGCCCCAGGATATGACCTATATTTTAAAAACATTTTTAAAATCATATTTTTTCTCGCTTTTTATTTTAAATCCTCAAAGGTCTCATTTAATTCAGATATGCAGAAATCTCCATGTCTCCCAAAGCTGATTTTTTATGTCCAGCAGTTAAAGCCATATGCACATGTATGCACAATAAATAAGACTAATTTACTTTTTTGTTGTTTTTATATTTTTCTCAATGACATATCTAAGTTTGACAAGTACTATATGTGATTGCATTTACAGATTCTTATAAATAGCTATAAAATCTTTGTTTGACAGGTTACTTATGTCAGCTTATTGTTCCTCTCTGTTTTAGTGACAGAGAAGAAGTAACTAAAATTTCGCAGTAAATTTTGCTTACTGATTCACTGATGGAAACCAGTGTTGATATGGTGCACTGAAATGTGGGTTCAAGTGAAGAGGTACCTTGCAACAGATAATTTATTCTCAATAGTGTCACTCAATCTAGACACCAGGTAGGAAGCACTTTTGCTCCAGACTGCCAGTAAAAACAAGCAATGTGAATGCACTTGGCACTTGCTGTGTGTTCATACGGTACTTGTAAAGACAGATCTGGGGGTGAAAGGAGAGAAAGGAAAAAAAAAAAAAAAGGATAATTTGTGTCTTCAGAGGAATTTTTGGATTATTTGGAAAAGTTTTGGATTTGTATTATGGATTTTTTAGTTGGACTCATCAGTCAGACTACATAACAAGTAAAACTGTGTTCCCTAAGTGCAATGTCTTCCTGAAACCAAATCTTATAAAAGGGATAAGAATAGCAAAGCTAAAGTAATCTGACTAACATATTTTTATGTGTTCATGTATATTAACATTACCTTTTTTCTTTAGAAAGGTATTATTAAGCATGCAAAGTATATTAGAAGGAAGACATCTTTTTCACCCTATTTATCAGCTCAGGTGAAGTATATCAATAAAGCATCAGGAAAAGTGCAGTAACTAAAGAAGTGATTTATTGATAGTTTAGGCTTGTTAAAACAGGTTAATGTCAATGCAATTAACTTCTGGATCAATTCAGTCCACTGCAAAGTGCAAGCTGACAGAATGGCTTTAAAAGCACATCCCAAACAAAATGAGAGCATCAATGAGCATCAGGCCTCAGAGGAAGAACCTGCCAGTGATAAGGCTGACCCTCTTTCAGTAAAAAAAAAGGTTTCTTTTGTAGGTAACTGTTCAAGTATTAGGTCAGTGAGCCGCATACTGATCAAATAGCTTCAGACCTGTATAAAGAAAAGGAAGATGGGATAACAAGGCAGTGTATAGAAATTAGAAGTTGGACAAAGTTGGAAGTAACAGTACTGCATGATCAGCAAGTGGCCAGGTTACAGGATGTCAGCTTCACTTGCAAAATATTAGATGCTAATTACATTGATTGGATAAAATTCTGCTGGGAAAATGAATAAATTCTTCATAATTTAGTCAATTATGTAATGCCATTATAAATTAACAAAGAAGTTTTTTAAGATCTTCAAACTGCTTCTTAAACTGAAAGTTAAAGTGTTTGTAAACCATGGGAGGTTAAAATTTACATCAAGAAAATTTAGAACTGTGAAAATGAGCTATAAAGGAAAGGCAGATAATAAAAAAACCTCTCATATTTCAGACATTTAAATAGATTTCCATGTGTAAAACACCATATCACATATTTAAAAGCAGCTTTTCTGTTTCAGTGTTTCATCATGATATTGCAACTGCAATTGAATTCAGTCATATGTATTTTATACTTGATAAGTCACTGCTCCTCGTGTAAGTGGTGGCCCACACAGTTTCAACCATTTCCATTTATTTGCTGCCCATGGTTAGTGGAAGCTGCCCTGTAGGATCCCAGCCTGTGCTACCAGTGATGTAGAAGAGCTTTATGAAACTGTGAAGTAGAGCTTCCACTCTCACTGAAGTGAGAGCATGGGAACAAGAGAAAGGATCCTGAATTAACTTCCCCAATCCCTACAACAGGAGGCACAGTGGGATCAGGAGGTACAGGCTACAGGGCTGTCCTTCTTTTGATAACAGTAGCACTTAAATAGATTAGTTTGTGCTAAAGGAGTGCTTCCACAAAGAGATACAAGACACCCTCCTTCTTGTGTCAGCTTCCAAATCAGTTAAACAAGCATTGATCTTAAAGCATCAATAATTGCATATGTAGTTTTTATACTGTAGGTTTTAACAAGCTCCTCAAATACTAAGAACAGTTAAGCTGGCAAGAGCCAACAAAGGCTTGTTAAATGATGGCTCCATGAGTAAGAACCTTCCAGAGTCAGAAGGTTTTTGTATTTATTTCTCTTATGGGATAGTTCTCTTATTATGGATAATGGAGACTTGTAGTATTTGCTTGGTTATCAGTCTTACAGGAAGTATTGAAAACTACCAAACTTGTGACTTAACTTTTAATTTAGTATTTCTATGAATTCTATCTTTCAGTAATTAATTCCAAACTGTAACTTCCTAGATGTTTAGTGACATGAGAAGAGTTTTAGTAAAGCTGAGGTGTTGCACTGCTATAGCTTTCCCCTTCCAGTAAAACCTATCAGGTTACACATCAAAGAAGAAAATGAAATCTTTGAAACATAGAATAACATAGGTTGCAAGAGACCTCCAGAGGTCATCTAATCCAGCCTCCTGTTCAAAAAGGATAAGGTTACTCATGACAATTTCCAGTCAAGTTTTGCACATTCCTAAGGATGGAGATTCTACAGCCTTTTAGAGACCCTGTTTCACCAAAGTAAAAAGAAAAATTTGTGCATGCAGAGAAAAGTCTTTCCTAGAATTATATGACTTTCATGTCAGGGTGTTGTAATCGCGTTATTTTATAGATTTCAGAATCACCACAGGAAGTTTGTTCAGAATTTGAAGTTTTTATCCCTAAGATTATTTTTTCTTATGAGGAATCTGAAGCAGTGACAACTTCTTGAGTATGTTATCACTGAAGAAACCTGTCTTTTAGAATTAGGCTAGTGTTTTATGAGGATGAACAGAATAGTTGAGGCAAGGGGCATATCCTGGGCCCTCTGCAAAGAGAACCAACAGAACATGAATGTGGATTCTCCAGCAGCCTCTCTGATGCTGTCTGGGAAAAGAGAGGAAGAGGTGTTGGGAAAGGAACTACTCCAGACTGCGTGGCTCTGTGGTCATCTCCTGTCTGGAGCAAATAGGCCTGTTCATCAGGCCTGATGATGTTTCTCAAGTATTGCTTTGAACAACTTAGAATAAGATTTTCATCATGTGTTTCTCTTGTTCTGTTTTGCTTCAAATGTCTTCCTGAAGCACATCAGAAATATCTAGGGGCACGCTTGAAAAAGTTCACCATACCTGTAACAGACTACAGGCTGAGGATTCTATGTTCACATTTTTTATTCAACATGGGAAAATGCCAGTCTGTGAAACTGATAATAGTCAGGGACCAAGAAGACAAGGGTTTTTTAGCCCAGGTTGCTCTCACTTGTATTTTAAAGAGATCTCAAAACACACAAGGATTAATTATTTTTAAAATACATATTTTGTGACATAGCATATGCTCCCCAAGGGACGCATATTAGCCAATCCTCTATCAACACTGCTCTGGGCCTCTGTTACAACACTGTCTGGCTTTTCCATGCAACAGCCGGCAGACATCTGGGCCAATAAGGAAAATTCTAGCTGAAGATTACTTACCCACTGATTTGGAAGTTAATTATAAAACTAGATTATTTTAAATTATATGTTCTATATAATCACAGAATCATTAAGTTTGTAAAAGACATCTAAGATCACTGAATCCAACCATTAACCCAGCACTGCCATGCTCACCACTATACCACACATGCCATATCCACACATCTTTTGAACACTTCCAGGGATGTATTATCACCACTTACCTGGGCAGCCTATTCCAACCAATGCCTGACCATCCTTTCAGTGAAGAATTCTTTCCTAATATCCAATCTAAGCCTCCCTTTGTGAGGTGTTGGGGTCCCTCCCCTGCCATGGAGCCCTGGGAGAGGGGCCCTGAGGGCACAGACACGGGGCTTCCCTGCCCCTGCTCAGCCTCGTTCCCATTGGTTGGTTTGTGTTCCCTGCGCGGGCAGAAGGACCCTTGGTCCCGTGACTGGAACAGTTCCTGGGCAGAGCTCCGGCCATGCGGCTGGAGAAATAAACATCTCTGAAACAGCTATCAAGAATCTGTCTGTCCATATATATTTCCTTTCCACGGGACTCCTGGTTTGATATATGCGTGTTGCAGTATCCCCACTGCAACATCCCTTGACACAACTTGAGGTCATTTCCTCTGGTCCTGTTACTTGCTACCTGGGAGAAGAGATAAACAAGTTGCTACAACCTCCTTTCAGGGAGTTGGAGAGAGTTATAAGGTCCCCGCTTTAAAGATTTAGTGGTACTTAAAATACAATTTCTGTAATCTAAAATCATGACAAAACCAGAAAAAATGTATGGGTCAGACATAATTAGAAATTGTTTCACCTGAATGAGCTTGTTGTATTGTCTTCAATAATATAAGTATTGAAATATATGCTCCCTCTCAGAGATTCTGAGGGAATTTATACTATACTCAGTCTACTTTATATGGCCACTGGATGTAACCATTATTCTTCCAAAGCCAAGCTTCTGATGCATATTTTCTGGCAATATATCAGCTGGTTATGAGAAAGCAAATGTACACATTTGAGTAATCGCTAGTAATTTTCATTTGTTTTTATATTTCATATGACATGTTATCAATACCTCCAATGGTAATAGGCACCCACTTTTACGTGTGCCCGCTGCTTCTGTTTGTGTTATGCTTGCTTAGTTCAACAGCTTCTATCTTCATGAATCTTGCTTTGCTTTTTCCAGGAAAATGCCTGACTTTAGGAGTTGCTAAGAACTTACTGAGACTTATTGCTCTCACAGTTATCAAATATCTGTTCTACTCTGTATGTATCCCAAATGTATAATTTATAGCAGAATAGAGGTAAATTGCCTGTAACATGTTGTCATGATAATTATTTGTTAGCTTCATTCATATTGTATCAATTCTCATATAATTTTGTCAAATATTTTCAATTTTTAGTTTTTGTGCTTCTATAAGCAAAGAAGGTCAGCCACATATATACACCAGTGTGAGAGAAGTTTAGTTAAGAATCCTAGAAGTATGATTTATATATTTTGTATTTGCCACCCCTTCACTGTTGAAAGGTACTTGTTTCCTAAAAATGCAATAAATACTGTAAGGAATTAATATGGATTAATACTGTAAGGAGAAGATGCCACTTCTAGTTCATACTTCTGCTTGTTTAAATATCCTTTGATATAAGTTATCTGATGGTATAGTAATTGTAAGGTAATATATGGCTTTCAACTGATTCTTTTTGTTGGAGGTACTGGCATGTTTTGGCTTGGTCTAAAATTTCTTCTTGTCCTCTTGGTTTAGACATTACTGATGAATCCTTATATTTTTTGGAAGCAGATATTAACAACAAAAATTTCTGGACTGATAAGTTAACTCACACGATTTTGATACTAACTGTTGGCCTGTTTGAACAGAATTTAATCCATTAAATTGAAGTGATTGACTAGTATAATCTCTTCAATGTGACAAGAGAAAAAAAACCTCTACAACTCCAAAACCAACAAATGAAGTTTACTGGCCTGCTGAATAGTATTTTATTCTGTGTCCATTGCACCTGTACTTTCTTTAAATAATAAGGAAATGTTAAACAGTATATGGACACTGTCTGAAATCTTATAGAAATTTGCATTTCAGGAAGTTTAAAGTTTGTAGCATGAAACCTGGTTGTGCAAATGAATTAAATTACAGTAGTCTAACAGATGGAGAAAGTGTTTTTCATGTGACAAGATAATGCAAACAAAGTATTCAGGGAATTTGTTATTTCTTGTTTTATCTCTGTATTTGAGTGCACATAGCCATCCTCATCTTTTTTATCCTGTTTCAATAAATTGTCCATCCATCTATTCTGCGGTTTTCTTATGATAAATATTAATATAATTTATATTTAAGCTTTATGAGAAATGGATTTTAAATGAAATAGATAATTCATACTGACTTCCTACTGATTGCTTTCTTTACTTCCTTCCTTCCTGTTAGAGAAAAGTTGCAAGAAATATTCTTCAAATAATTATAAAATAAAACCAGGTCAGTCTAGGTGAAAGAAGAATATATAATAAATCTTATGCTGCAAAGGGAAATCCTCAGGGATTCAAGTTCTTGACCACTGCATAACTGCAAAAAGATCAGGGTCTTCACATGTCACTACCAGAAAACTGATAATGCCCTTGGAAAAAAATGTGCAACCTCTCAAAGGTTACTTTTAGGCAAAAAAATCATAAATTTCAAATTATGCCATCCAGTCTTTTGGCAATTAACTTTGCTGCTTTGTCAGTAGTTCATGTACTCTTCTTCCACACAAGTTATTGCATTTTATAATATAGCGAGTTGGAAGGGACCAAGAGTATTCACATTGAATGACTACCAACAGTACATGTAACCTGGGATGGTTAGTAATCCAAGATCTCTCTTAGTGATTGTGCTTCATAAGAGAAGATTAACAAATTCAACAAACATAATAGTAAATGTGTAAGTAGCAGCATTATGTTTGCAGGACATTCTTATTAGGTGATTTCCATTATCACATATATCACTTTTCATATTGCTTTCAATATGCCTTGTCAGCTCACATTCCTAAACGCCCTCCTCTGATTATTAAATGGCGAGCTATTAAACCAATAATTTTGAATCTGAAGTATTAAAAGAAAAGTACCTCAATATGCTATTATTAATGGATGTGTTTGCATGATTAAGCCTATAATTATGAGTTGTCTTGTGGCTGAACCTGTATTATTTTCTGCAATTGCATTACACCAAAATAACAGGGACCAGTCCCTGACTTTAATACCTAGTTTTAGTGCATAAAAATAGATGAACAATTCTGTAATTCTTTTGCTAAACTGCCGTCAGTTAATCATTTTTCAGGGTATGAGTCCATTGGTTATTTGATTTAGAAAATGTCTGTGTCTGCTCTTTAATCTACCACTTGCTGGTGTATTACCATTAAAACTATGGGAATGACACCATGGCTCTTTGAGGAATGGCCTGTAACCTTCTGTTATATAACCTGGAATCACATTCACTTTTTCATGCTTGCATGGCATTGGTGGCTCATAGATATTCTATGACTGATTAATAGATCCAGCTGCTTTTACTTCTTTATTGTTTCCAACTGAGAAGCTCCTGGATTATAGAAGAAATTCTCATTATTGGTCCCTGCATGAATGACCTTTACTTTCTGCAGTTGAATTTCATCCATATTTGTATTCCATTCCTTAATGTCACGGAGTCCTTCCATTACAAGGATCTGATCTTTCCCATGCTCACAGGGTTGCCAATTTTGTGTTAGCAAGTGAAATACCTTTGCGGTTTTCTTTCCAAGGGTAATAATGAAGATATTAAATGGGTGTTGATTAGTGCTTCATTGTCTACTTGGAGCTCGATATTCTCTCACAGATTCTTGAAATTTCCTTTTGAGTCTGTCTTTATATGTTTTGCCGTTCACATTCTAGTTCTCTTCTGCCCCATTACCATTAATAATGTCCAATATGATCCTGAGTGGCACCACTATCTTATCTCATGAAAGTACATGTTTATATTGTATACCATAGACTATAGTGTATATTTTTATATTACAAAATACACTTTTTGCACTTAGTGCAAGAAATTATTTTAAATATCGGATGAGTTTTTTGTAATCTACCTCTGAGAAGCAGTCCTAGAGGAGAAAGACCACGTCTAGATTCCTTCCCCAGTAGTTGGAACAATTCTGTTGGATATCACCTGAGGCAGTTGTGTCTCTCAGTAGCTACCCTAGTTTGGAGTAATTCTCTTGGTCTGTTCCATTTGAAATCTAGGGTGTGTCCCTGTTGTAATCGCTAGATTTAGCTTAGCAGGCTGTAGCTTCCTGAGAGCTCAGCGGGGATGCTTAGGGCAATGCGACCCAGTTGCATCCCATAGTCCATTTTGGATGGCCCTGCGATCTTGCTCCAGCAGCCAGCAGCGCTACAACCAGTGATGGTGAAGGAAGCGAGAGGGTCTCCCTTGAGGGTTTGAGAGGACTTTAATCACACCTTATCCCCATGATCCCCAGAGGCAGAGAGACCTCGTCGTCTGGGTGCAGGGGGGTTTTGTCAGGGGCTCGGGGGTGGTCCCTGGGTGGGGTTGGGGTACAGGAGCCAATAAGGAGAGCCCGAGGGAGTGGCCAGGGCTAAGGGCAGGGGGGAGCGGGAGGGGGAACATGGCATCACAAAAGCAGTGGGTTAACAGATTACCACATGTCCCAGCATGGAAAGTGATCAATGTCTGTATATTTCCCCTGTTACAGTGGGGATACTGCAACACGTGTATCAGACAATGAGGCCTGTGGAAAAGAAATATATATATATGGGCCAATTCTTCATAGATGTTTCAGAGATGTTTATTTCTCCAGCCGCATGGCCGAGGATCTGCCGAGGAACTGAGGCAATCACGGGACCTGAGGGTCCTTGCCCCACAGGGGAACACAAACCAACCAATGGGGAACGGGGCTGAGCAGGGGCAGGGAAACCCCGTGTCTCCCCTCCGGGGCCCCTCTCCCAGGACCACATGGCAGGGGGGAAGAGACCCTGACATTTCACCCGTTTATTTTTAACTAAAAGAGATTTAAAACTTAACATTGAAAACAACTGGATAAACATGAGATAACAAGGACAGTTTCAAAACAAAACAAGCCACCCTCCTGAGTCTTTAAATGTCCAAACAGATTCTCTGGAACATCTTAAGGCTGACAGAAGGGAGACAGGACTCTCTGAGCATGCTTTGTGGGGAAACTGAGGCAGGAGAGGGTTTCTTCCATTTGTACCTGTTGGAACTCTAAACAACATTAATTTCTTCCCTCCCCCTCTTCATCCCCCACTTGGCATTGGAAAGGGATTTTTGGGGAAACAATTGGTAAAGGCATGCTTTTGTGAGGGAAACCATGGGGTGTAAAACGGATTAGGGATAAATTGGGGATGGGGTAAACTTAGGAAAGGGTTCATATTGGGTATAGGGTAAAAGGGAAAGGTGGGATTAGGAAAGGGAGACTTTATAATGCGGATGTTGTCTAATATGACTACGATTTTTAGCATATATACTGCCTTTTACAGAAACACCATCAGGCCCAGTGACCTCTGCTGCTCGTAACCCTTTTCTATCTTACACAATTTTGAACTCTACTACTTCTCCATCTCCTAAACTTGGGATGTATTTTTCAGGGTTATTCTTTTTAATAGCAGTTTTATGAACAAATATGTCTTGCTGGTTGTCACATCTTGTTATAAAACCATAATTTTGTTTAACATTATGCCATTTTACTATTCCTAAAACCTTAGCTATGATGATTATTTCCTTTTTCCAAGTGGCTGCTGTTTTCTGGCTCGCTGCGTTTTTGCTTTCACTTTTGCTCACTCCTGTGTTGGAACGGCCAGGGCTGCTGGGGCTGGCGGGGCTGCTCGTGCCTGCACACTCTCGCTGTGGGGTTTCAGCTTCCTGGGGTTGCATTTGGGGATGCGCGGGCCAGGCCGGGCTGCGCCGCTCAGCTCCCCGCATGCCGCCACCTCCTCTGGTCGCAGCTGTGCTGCCGCTGCCTGGGGCTGTGCCCACGTCTCAGCCGGGCCCCTGAGCGACCCCCCCGTGCCCTGCTCCAGCACGCGTTTTGGCTAGGTGCGGCTCCACTCCGCAGCCATTGCCGCTGCCCGTGTGCTGCTCCTCTCATGGGGCTCGCTCCACCACGCGCTGTGCGGGGCCAGGCGGGCATCGCTGGGTCGTGCCGCTCTGGCTGCACCTCACTCCACTGCCGACACTGCAGCTCACATTGCTCTGCCCACACGCGGGAGCTGCCTCGCTGCTGCTCGGAGAGGGCTTGGTCCACATGGCCTGGGTTGCACGGTCCCTGAAGCAGTTTTAACTTTGCAAGGACACAGCTGAC
The DNA here is from genome assembly GCF_020740725.1 of Corvus hawaiiensis. NCBI lineage: Eukaryota > Metazoa > Chordata > Aves > Passeriformes > Corvidae > Corvus > Corvus hawaiiensis. Next base: position 63,978,807 of record NC_063216.1, on the reverse strand, counting down.
ATTGTTCAACAGTCTCGGTAATTAAATAATATTAAATATTCTTCCATTGGCATATATTTTGACTCAGAAATTAACTGTGTCCAAACAGTCTTCTAAAAGTCTTTGGTAAGAATCAAATCCCAAGAAACATAGAAAAAGTTCTTAAACAACCATGAAAGGAAATGTTTCAGTTCCTTTTGAGCTTGAATTAAGCTGAAATTTACAAATCGTTGTTCAAGAATCTTTTCAAGTTTAAGATAAATGTCCATATGCGGCTCCGAGAGCCAAGAGTCTTTCCACGGTTCCTCCATAGTTTAGAGATGGAACAGCAAAATGAAAAAAAGAAGAGAAATCCAGAGTTTACTCACAAATCAGTCACTGTCCTTATGGATCGGGGATTGTTCTGCTCTCATCATCCACCATTTGTTACAGTGTGGATACTGCAACACGCGTATCAATCAACGAGGCCCGTGGAAAGAAATATATATGGACCGATTCTTGATAGATGTTTCAGAGAGATGTTTCTTTTCCCAGCCGCATGGCCGAGGATCTGCCAAGGAGCTGCTCAATCACGAGACCCGAGGGTCCTTTTGACCCCACAGGGGAACACAAAACAACCAATGAGGAACGGGGCTGACCAGGGGCAGGGAAACCCCGTGTCTCCCCTCCAGGGCCCCTCTCCCAGGACCACATGGCGGGGGGAAGGGACCCCAACATTCCCCCTGTTTCTTTCAAAATTCCTTTTATCCCTGACCTCACAGTGTTCGTGTTTATTCCTGGCAGACTTTATACTGACTTTCTTCTGGATCTTTTGTAGTGGCAGGTCTGTTAGTCCTCACCAAGGACTCTCCAGTCACAAAAAAACTGCCTCTCATTGTTGGGCTTCCTCCCCCCTGGTGTGGGGTCTGAGGAGAGGGGACCCTGGAGTAGAGGCATGACCTATGGGGTCTCCCTGCTCCCTGGTCACATGTACCCTAATCCTGTTCCCCATTGGTTGTTTTGTGTTCACCTGCCCAGGAAGGACCCTGGTTGTCCTGTGATTGCTCAGTTCTTTGGTTGTCCGGCCATGTGGCTGGAGAATAAAGATCTCTGAAACATCTACCAAGAATTGGTCCCTATTTCTTTTCCACGGGCCTCACTGTCTATACATGTTGCAGAAATCCCCACTGCAACACTCATCTTAAAGCTCTATTCTGAGTTATTTCTCCTGTCTGTTGACTATCCTGCCTTCTCTTCTGTATAATATCTTTGTTTATACTTGGGCAATTTCTCAAAGCTATCTTCATTGCCTCTTCTCTTATGGGACTAGCAGCTTCTCTCTTCTGTCATCCTATCTTCTCTTTCAGCATGTTTCTCCTCATTGCTTCCCAGTGCAGCATAGCTGTTCCTAAACTGGTGCTTAATCCTCCTGCCATGTTCTTACAGTTGTTCTTTTTTTGGTTTATTGATCTGCCATTCAGCTTCTGTTGTTCAGTAAATGTGGGCCGTCAGTTTTTTATGCCGCCTTCTCTCTTCCATTTATCTTGACATTCCTGTCTAGACTTCTGTTTTCCTAGTCCATGTCCAGTCCTCATTTCTTCTTCTCCATGAGCCCCATGGGGAAAACTTCTCACAAACCCGGGTTCTATCTATCACTTGCTCAGGAAGAATGCACTTCTCACAACTTTGTTTTGGTTTTTTTTTTGTTTTTTTTTGGTTTTTTTTTTTTGGTTGGGTTTTTTTTTCATCTTTATCTTCCCTTTTTGGTGTTCACTGTTTGGTTTCACTGTTACTCGTTGCTTGAGTAACTGCTTGCACTCCTTACCTTAACTTTAAAAATAATCATGGGTGGGTTAAAATTGCTTTACACAAACTCAGTGTTTTCTGTCATATGTTGGGCTTGATAGTCAGTGATCTCCATGTTACAGTCAGACTTTTATGGCTGGGAGTTTACAATCTATATGACAACTCAAAATATAGGAACAAAAATTGAATTAAACAGGATTTTTTTTTTTTCAAGTAATTCCACTGCTTTTTAGCTCAAGACCATGGTAACATAAGGGTAGCCAATGAAGCATTTTTTTAGAAAATATTTGCTGTTCCTCTTCTGCTCTGAATCAAAAACATCCATATATATGCACGTTTGTCTCCTATTTATCAGCAGAGGTGTCCTAGCAAATGCTTGCTGTTCAATGTTTCTCCATATCTGTCAGATGCAATTCTCTACAGAACACCTGGAGAAGAATGTTGTAAAAGTAAATCACTGGAGACAAGGTGAAGTGTGTACTCTGTTTTTATAATGCATTTCACTGCCCTGTTCTTTCTCAAAGCATAAAGCTGTAATCCAACAGATCTAACTGATGAAAAGGCAAAATACTCTGCTCCTTTTAAGAAAATTTCTATTCCTTTTTCTATGAAAACTTCTCTTGGAGACTGAATCTGACAACTATATTTCTTTAGTAAAGAATTTAAAAGTAGGAGTCAGAGGTTGAAGAACGTGGTTTCTCCTTTTTGGGGCTCATAATGAATTATTTAATAAAAAAGGTTTAAATTCTATTGCACTCTTCAAAAGTACATGTGTATTTATACTAATTTGGTACAAAGTTACTGAAATTAAAATTGTACTAAAATCTAAACAGTTTAGAATTCTGAAGAAATAGCAATCTTCAAGATCATATGAACCTTAAACTTCCTTTACAACTGGCTAAGAAGAATCCTGTTCCCTGAAAATATCTTCCAACTCTGGTGGTTGGGGAAAGAAGACACCTATTTTCTTAGCATGAAAAAAAAAATTATCACTGTTTCACCTAAGGTCTGTTGACATCTATGTTTTCTATCAAAATGAATATAGGAGAAAAACCATAGAGAGATAAAGCAAGATGACTTTCACAAGCATTAATTGCAGTCTATAAAATTACTATACTGTTAGATCCTGTAGTTTAAACTGGTACACTTTTAACAGCTTTTAACACTCCTGACATATTTCTCTTCTGACGAGAATATAGATGATATATAGGACCGGATCTTTACAGTCATTCAAATAAAGTAAAATTTGAAAAGAAAGTGTACTTAAAAGTACACACTACGCATATTATTCACATTGAAGACCTGGTTTTCACGTACAATTGGAGGGACGGTAATTAGACAAACTAGACTACAATTCTTTGCTATCATACCCTGAAAAGTACAAGGCTTTTCTTTCTTATTTTGTCACTAGGAATCTGTTTCAAATGGATTAGTGACTTTTTTTTCTACTAAATGCTTTAAATTCTTTAGAAGCTCTTTTGTCTAGTAGCCTAATAGTACTTTCTGTAAAAAATTGAGTGCAACTGCATTGCTGGATGAAGATTATGAAGATAAGTTGCAAACTCTTTGATTATTTCCTAAGTTTTCTGCTGTATAATATGTAACCCAGGAGGGGTTTTTACATTTTTATCAAAAAAGCCTGAGTTTCAAATAGCTTTGTAAGTTCAATTCTCTTTCCATGCACTTTGAAGATGCAATACAATCAAGACACTTTGGGACGAATTTTAAGAATTATGCATGAAAAATAATCACATACAGTTTGAGCATAAATAAAGGGGGGTTTGTGTGTATTTCCTACAGATTGCTTTGAAAGTTTACCGTTTTAGAAGTTCATAAGCTGCAGCAAAGAAAGGTCTTAAGGGTCAGACAGGAGTTCTAAAATTCTTTAAATGGTTTCTATAACACACTCATTTTAAATTTCTGTAGGCGTGACCCAAAGTCTGTCAATGTAAATGCAGTTGTTTCATTTCTTTCCAGTAAATTTTAGACCAAAAAAAAAAATCACTTAATTTTCTAAGAGAAAGAAAGAATATGTTTGTAAGATTTGGACTCCACTTCTGAGAAATAATTAAGATAATTGCAATGAAATTTCTTTTCATCACATGAGTTGGGCATTTAAATAGTTTATTAGTAGCAAGACTGTAGTTGGAATATAAAGTGAGCCTATTATGTATCAAGACTTCCTTTAAATGTCCCTACAAGGTAAACATACAATTTTGCTTCCTACTGCTTGATATTGCCATTTCTGAAAATTAAAACAAACAAAAAAAACTCCAAAACAAAAAAAAAAAAAAAAAAAAAAAAAAAAAAATCAGGAGCTGTTGAGGCCAGTCCTGACATTGCTGTATTATTTTAAGATGCAAATTGTAGAAAGTACTAGAAAGAGTTACTTCCAGGGTTTGACTTGACTCTTTATATTTCTTAACGATTTTGCCATAGATGACATAAGCCAGAGAGCACTGCAGGTAACTGAACTTCTACTAAAATTTATGTGCAATGCAAGATTGCACAGTATTTATGGCTTTTGCACCATGTTGTATTAGGATTAACGATCACTGCTTCAGGAACCCTCACTTCTAAGAGAAGAGAAACATAATGAAATGTAATGCCTCCTTGTTTTCCCCCAAGATATTCTGGTTCTATTCACTTTTATTTACAGTGCAGTATTTGTTTTATTCTAAACCTGTAGATGATATTACATTTGGAGTGTTTAAGTCACAATGGAGAACTGGAGCTAACATGCAAGAATATGGAAATAGGAGCACTTTCACTAACTTTCGGAAAAAAAATGCTGTTGCTAGAGATCATTCAACTGTTCAAACTATGAGGATTTAAGAGTTTAGCAGAAACTGTGGACTGTTGTTCAGCTAACTAGAAGTATTGATGCCTGCAAATGCCTTCAGATCTTAAAGGAATTAAACTAGTTGAAAAGCAAGTAGAGTAATTCATTGTGTAGAATTTATTCTACAAATTTAGTTAGAGCAGTCTAGATTACTGATTGCAGGCACCTTCCCCTGAGAATTGATCTCTTCCTACTGTGAATTGCTCATGAGGTGTTTTTCAGTTGATTAATTATAAATGTTGTGGGAATGGGGAAAGAACAGCCTCCACACCACTTAAATGTAGGCGACTAACTTAAGTGCCTGAGACAGCAGGCTAATCTACTAGGTTTCTTATATACTCAGTGAAAAAAAGATAGACTCTTCCTCAGGGAGAATTTAAATAAAATTTTTAAGCTCCTGCTCTGACTTGCAGTACTTTCATTTTTCTTCACAAATTCTAGGAATGTTCTCAATTGTTTCTGTCACTTGAAATGGATAATTCCCCTTAGTACTCTGAATCTATAATTTGCTCTTAAAGAAATTAAAAACATACTAAAACATTGGTTTAAACACATTAAGGCAAAATTTTTGCTTGACCATAGCAAAAATAGTACACAGGTATGCTCAACAAAACTGGCTCTTCCCTGGAAAGGTTTAAGTAGAAATGGTAGAAGGGTCCATCTGGGGCAGAAGACATCCTCCCAAAGCCCTGCAATTCGTGTAGAATCATGGAATGGTTTGGGTTGAAAGGAACCTTGAAGATCAGCTAGTTCCAACACTCTACCATGGGCAGGGACACCTTCCATTAGGTCAGGTTTTTCAGGGCCCCACCAACCTGGCCTTGAATACTTCCAGGGATGGGGTATCCATAACCTCTCTGGGCAACTTGTTCCAGTGTCTTATACCCTCATAGTAAAGATTTTCTTCCTAATGTCTAATCTAAACCTCTTCTCTGTCAGTTTAAAGTCATTCCCCCTTGTCCTATACCAATAGGCCAAACAGTTTGGGTCCATCCTTTTTTTATAAGCCCCCTTTAAGTACTGGAAGTACTGATGGAGGGATTAAACAGTACCTGTCCCAGTACAAACCTCTAAGAGATACCACACACCACTCCTCTCTCTCTGGACACTGAGCTGATGATCACTATTCTCTGGATATGACCATCCAAATGATTCCACATCCACTGAACAGCACATCCATAAAAATTCATAGCTCTATGATTTAGAGAGATGGATGTAGTGGAGAATCATGTCAAAGGCTTTACAGAATTCCAGATAGATGACATTGAGAGTTCTTCCTTTGTCTATTGATGTAGTCACTCCATCGTGGAAGGTGTCTGGGTTGCTTAGGCAGGATTTGCCCTTGGTGAAGGCATGCTGGCTGTCCCAAATCACCTCCCTGTCCTCCATGTGCCTTAGCACAGTTTCAAGGTGAATCTGTTCCATGACCTTCCCAGGCACAGAGATGAGGCTGACAGGTCAGTAGTTCTTAGGGTCCTTCTTCCTACCCTTTTTAAAATGTGTACAATATTTAACTTTTTTCAGTCACCTGGGACTTTAGTTCATGTGGTCAGTTTTTGACTATCATGAAGAGTGGCTTCACAACTGTATCAACCAATTCCCTTGGGACTCTGGGATGTATCTCATCAGGTTCCATAAGCTTATTACATTCAGGCTCCTCAAGTGGTCATGAACTTGATTGTCACTTAGAGTGGGAGGCTTTGCTCTCCCATTCTCTGTGTTACAGTCCATCTACTCAAGAGGTATGGGAAGAGAGGTTACCAGTGAAGACTGAGACAAAAAAATGGTGGAATGTCTCAGCCTTCTCATCTTTTATTGTTAGGGGTTAGTACATCTTTCTCATTAGGTGGGGTATGCTTTCTTTGGCTTTCATATTTTGGATAAAATGCCTGTAGAAGCCCTTTTTATTCTTTGCATCCCTTGCCAAGTTGTGCTCCAGCCTCACCATGGTCTTTTTAACCCCAACCCTACACAACTGAAGAATGTCCATAAACTCTTCTCAGGATACCTATCCCTGCTTCCATTGCTTCCGTAGTTGCCATATGTTAGAATAACCATAAATGGAATTTCAAACAAAGCTAATGCTATGGATAATTTTTATAACTATATAACTACAATTTATATAGCTTTTATAACACCATTTTGTAAGATATGTCATGACCAAAAAAAAAAATCTAGTAGGTTGCTGGACACATGAGGTGTAAATGTGTTATCTCCACAGAAACCATGTGCTAAAATGACCTAGCTATACAGGAAGTGGTCTAGATATGAGTAGCTGTGCTGCCATTATTCTTTATTTGGCTACACACAACCTAGACTTTGGGCAGATTTCCTTTCTTAGTTTGAAGAACTGAAAAACTGGGTTAAAAAACAGGGCAATTTGGACCTGCCTCTTGCTTGGTCTGATGCTGTCCCAGGAGGAGTTTACCAAAGATATGGTTTATTGTTTTTGCTCTCTACCCAGGTGTCAGAGACTGAAATATTGTAGTTTATGACTTGAACATTTTCTTAAAGGACTATTAAAACTGTATTACAAAAGCTGCAGAGGAGACCACCGCACCCTGAATGGGGCCCTGACTGAGGCCTGACACTGCTCGCTGATGAAGATAAGATAAAGTAACAACTCAGGGCTGGGGACATTCACAAAGCACAGGCTGAACACCTCCAAGATGAGGACCACAGCCCCAGAGCTATCAGCTGCCAGGCTCGAACAGACCCTTGAACCAAGGGGTGGAGGGAGGGAGGAGAGGCTTTGGGTATCTTGGAAAAGCCTATGGTCAGAGGTGCAGTGGCTGCTCATCCTCCACTGTGCAGAGGAGCCCAGCTGAGGGGTCCTCACTGGGGTGGGGGAAGCTTATCCACAGCAGAAGGGGGTGACATGGCCCATCACAGGGGCCCCCCTCAAAGGGGTCCCCAGACCCTGCACCAGAGCACCAGAGATGATGCAACAGACCCTCAGTGTTGCAAGGGACAGTGTGTCAAGCCAGGCCCTGCAAGGGGAGACACGTGGGCATTCCCACCTGGCCCAAAGCGTATATTAATTCATGGGATTCTGTACGTTCTGGCATATGGTGTGGTGGTGTGTGGCAGTGTATGGTGGTGTGTGGAGGTGTGGCGCAGCATGTGGCGGCGTGGCCACAGTGGTGACAGGGGGCCCTCACCACCGAGAAGACCAGATGGAGGGGAGCAATGAGACATCATCAGGACCCTTGGGTGGGTGATATGCTTCCATCTAACCCCTGTCACCTCTCCCTGTCCCCTGACCCTCCCCACACTTCCTTGCTTCCTTCCTTGCTTGCTTGCTTGCTTCCTTCCTTCCTTCCGAATTCCTTCCTTCCTTCCGAATTCCTTCCTTCCTTCCCTCTCTCTTTTCTCTTTCTCTCTTCTTTCTCTCTTTCTTTCTTTTCCCTTTCCTTCCCTTTGCCTCTGTAGTGGTTTGGTTCAAAATATCCATTACTTACACATTTCCCCTCTGTGAGATAAGAATTAGGAGAAAGCAAAGCAGGCACAAAACTTAAACAGTTGCAGTACAAAGAAAGAGTTTTATTGCTAATAGAATTAAAAGTAAAGAGAAATAACAAGAAATTAAAGCAAACCCCCTCCCCTCTTTCCAGCACTTTCCTCCTTTTACCCAACTTACACAAAGGATAACAGAACATGGGATGTTAGTCAGTGTTGCAGTCCTTGTAAAGTCTCTTTCTTATGCTTAAGGAAAAAAGGGGTTTCTTCAGCTGCACATGGTTCCCAAACTGCCACCAACAGCAGACCCACCCAGAAAGAAACAATCTGCCATGGTGTAAACCATCTCTTCCATGAAAAATCTCACCGTTCCTTCACACTGCCAAACATGGGCTATCACACGGGGTTATTAATCTTTTTAAGGATGAGTTATTTTGGCCTGAACACAAAGGCTTTCTTTGCCACAAGTCTCTAAAAGCCTCTCACTGCTTCTATATAGCCTGGCATAGGCACTCCTCAAAATCTTCACAGGCCACATGTGAATTCTCCATCCCCCCATGTACTTCAAATGGATTAAAGAGACAAACAGTTTGTGATATTACAGTTTCTTACCATGGCATGCAAGAAGTTTTTTAAGCCACATGCGAGAAATGCGGCACCGCCCTCTTTTCTCCTGTCGCCATGTTCAGCTCCTTCTCACGTGACTCGCTTTCTCTTTCTCTCTGACTCTGAAGCTGCCATGTTGAAGAGTGTCCTTGTTCAGGCTTTACAGTGGAGAAAGCCTCGCTCCCTTTGTACTGCTGGCTGCATGGTGTCTTCTTCAGTTTGGCATGAAGTGTGCTGGCTGCAGACAGGAGGCTATGCCGGCTCCCGTTGGCTCCACCAGCTCCGCATGGACCCACCGGTCCCAAGAAGCCGCGCAGGATGGGGTCAGCTATGTGGCAGTCCATGGCTGGTTTTAGCTGCCTGCGGCTCTGGGGCAGTTCCCCCCCGCAGTGACCCAGGGTCTGTGCCGCAGCGTTGGGAAAGGGGGGGCCTGGCGGGGCCCGGAGGCTTGGAGGCCCCCCTGCCTTCCGGCAGGCAAGCTGGAACAAAAGGCAATTCCCGCCTTTCCGTGTGGTTTAAATATATAAATTGTGAGAAGTGTCATTAGTCTAAAAGACTGTCCATCAGCTCAGGTTCAACCCACTATATTTCTACTATGAAATAAAATACATCAATTTTTTGGCATCAACATCTAGTGTCGTTTGGTTTTAATCTCGTTTCTGGGAATATTTTGAACCTTCTAAGTTCCTTCCAGTTTATGCACAGAGACTTAGCTTTCTTTGCTTTTCTGGGTTTAAACTGGATTGTAGCACCAGGTCAATTGATCTCTTAGTCTTAATGTTTGCAATATCAATGTCTGAAGTTGTGATTTCAAAATTGGTTTTCAAGTAAAAGCTACCAGTATTGACTTACTAACTATACAAGTAAAAACATTCACATAAATCTTTATTTAAGCAAAATCTTACAAATCCCTATTTCAGAATTTTGTTCAGATCTATAAAGGGTTGTAAAACATTTTCTAAAAGAGTTTGTAACCATTGCAGGAATCCAAGTAGTAGAGTGAGTTTAAGGGCTAAGGATTTAATTAGGTCCTCTCAGATCAGAAGGATACAAAGGATCTCAGTTTACAATAATTAAATAATTATTTGAGGTAATCCTGGGCACACTGGTTGATGTATTGGAAAACCTGTGCAGAGGATTAAATGCAGGAAAAACAGAAACAACAAAAGCATGAGACAAGGCAAAAAGCATGAGGGAACTCTGGATCACAAAGAGTAACGAAAGTATACACGAGGCTTTGAACTAAAATTCAAAACAATCTTGAAAAAAATGAAGTTACAGTGAGAAAAGAATGAGATTTATTAGGCAAAAGAGAGCTTTCAAGCAGGAATAGTCTGCTGCATAATTAAAGAGACAGGAACCAATTCTTCAGAGAAAGATTTTGAGTTATAGCTGTTAGCAAACTGAATATAGGTCAGCAATGCCACGCTGCGTGAAAGAAAACAAATTTGTAGAACATGCCAATGCTTGTTCAGCCTGTAAGACACATGCATATCCTGAAGATAAGAATGGTTTTCATTTCTATCCAGTCATGACAGAAATAGTCATAACAGTTTGTGTCAGCTTCTTTCCGTCTTCTCCTAGGCTCTAAAGGAAGTCCAAGTAAAGGCCACTAACTTCATTGTCCTCCTTCTCTCCATTTCCCTTTTTCTGTCTTCTCTTCCTCTCTTCCATTTACCTACTCCTTTATTATTTGGATGGGTTTCCATGCTCCCAGGCAATGAAAAGCTCCTGAAATTTTGACTGGTAGTCCTGGAAACCTGTTATCTTTCTCACTCATGAACTTCCAGACTCTTGAATTGAAGACACAAAGTCCTAAAGGGACAGGTTTTTAGATCTCACAAATTATTCTAGACTCCTTTCAAGAAAATGAGCCTCCAGCCTTTGATTAGTAGATCTATGAGTTCTCAGGAGACATGGGTTTTGATTTTGCAGAAATTAGTTTGCCTTTATTAGGAAATGGGACAAAAACACCTTTACATTTTTAGAGATGAGTCTCTTAAGCCTAAGTACCATGTTCCATTTGGGATCTGGATTTAGTTTTTAACAACTCATCTGAAACAGATATTTCTGTCTGCTCCCTGAGGGATTTATTGGCAAAACTAGTCATCTATTAACATTGTCTTGAGAGACTCTACACAGTGAGAATAGATACTATAAATCTTAGTTGTATAAAAGCCCAGAAGCTATAAGGTTTTACTGGGCAGCAGGTAGAAAATTCAAAAACCTTCAAACATGTTTATTTTACTTAGAATGAAAGAACATTCTGAGTGAAGCTTGGCTGGAAACATCTTTGGAGACAGCCATTTTGCCCATCTCACACTAATCAATTACACATCACGCCTTGCCCTTGCACACTTTTTCTTAAAGACATAAAATTATTTTTCATGGACCATGCAAAACAACAGGAACTTGTATTACTAATTACTTTGTCAATGGCCTTGGACTTGGATGAGATTAGAACTAACAATAAAAGAAATTAATACATGTATCTATAATATTACACTGCATTAGTGGCAATAGTCTGCAATTTAAATTTATATTACTCATCAGGATTCATGTTTCTCAACTGTCAGATGAAATTAAGATTATACAAAGCCCAATTAGTTCTGATTACTTCTGTTAGTTTTTCCTGACTGGTCTCACAACAATTATTGTAGAACATTGTAGATTTACTTAAACAGAGTTAAAAATTTTCTCGTTAAAATTGGAAGATGGCTACCTATTCAGAGCTTGTCAGTAAGAGGGTACATGGTATCCACACTTGGAGGATTTGAGGTCCCAAAAATACTCTTTTACTACTGTTTCTTAAATTTTGTTTTTGCTGTGTGTACTATTTTCCTTCCACTTTCATCATGCATACTTCATTCTGGCTAACCCCATTTGCAAGAGGTATTTTTTGAGCAGTTGCTGTCATATCTCCTTAGTTATTCTGTTATAGTTTATTGCACTTCATTTCCAACCAAATCATGCTTTAGCAAAGAAACAAAACATTACCACTTATCACAACTACTGGCTTTATTTTAACTTTTAACTAATAAAGAACTGATTAAAATTATTCTGGATATAAGGCTGGTTTTTATAAAGTATTATACCCCTTGTACAGTTTACTTATCCAAAAAAAATTTTTAATCTGTGTTGCCAGTTTGCATTTCTGCAGTATCATAACAGGGCTAAAAAGCCACCATTGCACTCAATTGAAAGAGGAAGTTTTATTACATTATGTCTTAAAAAAATCTTACACATTTGTGAAGTTTAAAAATTCAATTATTAAATATAAACCTGGAAGATGACAAAACTGTTCTGTACCTACTCTTATAAGTATGAGAATACGTACAGAGTTCATACCTTTTTTTAGAGGTGTATTACCCACTAAGTTATTTGTAATTTATGAAAATCAGAAAACACCTAGAGGAAAAATTTTGTGACTGAACTATGACAGTAAGAATAAATTTTAAAGTCTTCACAGGACTGAAGTTTCCTATCTCCATTAAAATACTTACAATGAAATTACTGGAAAACACAAACATTTGTATTTACTTACAAAAAAACCCAAACACCTTGTTGCTCATGGAAGATATATCCCTGGCATGCAGCTGCGCTTCTCCACATTAACCTTTCATCTTCCCTGATCCTTATTCAGAGGCAAGGAAGGCAACTAGAAGTGTCTGAGATAACTTGCAATCATTGCTCAAGGCAAGCAAAAAAACCTATGGAATCTTATCCTGAAAGTCTATTGGGGCAATACCTCTTACTTGGATTCCATAAAAACTTAATGGAATCTATAGGTCATCAAGTTAATATTCCTAATCCTGAAGGTACATAAAACAGCTGAGTTCTCACATCTTGGGCCACTTGTAATTTGGGAAATGCTATTTCTTCCTAAATAAAATTAAGGCATCTGAATTCTGCAGTAATTAACTGCTCTAAAACAAAACCATTTGTTGCAGTGGGGATCCTGCAACACGCATATATCAAACCAGGAGTCCCGTGGAAAGGAAATATATACGGACAGACAGATTCTTGATAGCTGTTTCAGAGATGTTTACTTCTCCAGCCGCATGGCCGGGGCTCTGCCGAGGAACTGTTCCAGTCACGGGACCAAGGGTCCTTCTCCCGCGCAGGGAACACAAACCAACCAATGGGAACGAGGCTGAGCAGGGGCAGGAAACCCCGTGTCTGTGCCCTCAGGGCCCCTCTCCCAGGGCTACACGGCAGGGGAGGGACCCCAACACCTCACCCGTTTTATTTTAATAAAAGGAGAATGAAAACAACTGGATAAACATAACAAGAACAGTTTCAAAACAAAACAAGCCACCCTCCTGAGTCTTTAAATGTCCAAACAGATTCTCTGGAACATCTTAGGGCTGACAGAAGGGAGACAGAATTCTCTGAGCATGCTTTGTGGGGAAACTGAGGCAGGAGAGGGTTTAACTTCTTCCCTCCCCCTTTTCATCCCCCACTCGGCATTGGAAAGGGATTTTTGGGGAAACAATTGGCAAAAGCATGGTTTTGTGAGGGAAACCATGGGTGAAAAAACGGATTGGGAATACACTGGGGGTAATAGGACATAGGGTAAAAGGGAAAGGTGGGATTAGGAAAGGGAAACTGTAGGGGGGGCTTACAATGGAGATACTGTCTAACATGACTACGATTTTTTGCATATATACTGCCTTTTACAGGAACACCATCAGGCCCAGTGACCTGCGATGCTTGTAACCCTTTTCTCCCTAGTACAATATTAAATTCCACCACTTCTCCATCTCCCAAGCTTGGGATGCATTTTTCAGGGTTATTCTTTTTAATAGCAGTTCTATGCACGAATATGTCTTGCTGGTTGTCACACCTTGTTATAAAACCATAATTTTGCTTAACATTATACCATTTTACTATCCCTAAGGTCTTAGTTGCTATGATCTTTTCCTTTTTCCAAGCGGCTGCTGTTTTCTGTCTCGCTGCGTCTTTGCTCTCTCCTTTGGTCGCTCCCGTGTTGGAATTGTCGGGGCTGCTGGTGCCCGCGCGCTCTTCCCGGGGTCGCGTTCGGGGCTGCGCGGGCCGGGCCGGGCCCCGCCGCTCAGTTCTCCGTGCGTCGCCTCCTCTGGTCGCAGCTTCGCTGCCGATGCCGGGCGCTGCACCCACATCTCGGCCGGGCCCCCGAGCGATGACTCCCCCGCGCTCCGCTCCAGCGCGCGTCTCGGCCGGGCGCGGCTCTGCTCCACCGCCACCGCCGCCAGCCGCCGCCCGCGCGCCGCCCCTCTCGGGCGGGCGTTCCCGGGGCTCGCTCCACCACGCGCTGTGCTGCGCCGTGCGGGTCCCGCCGGGTCCCGGCGCGTCGCTCCGCCACCGACACTGTGGCTCGCGTGGCTCCGCCCGCGCGCGGGAACTGCCTCGCTGCTGCTCTCAGAGCGCTCGGTGCACGTGGCCTGGGCCGCACGGTCCCTGCGCCACGCTTCCCTTCACCAGGACACAGCTGACATTGCTCAACAGTCTCGGTAACTAAATAATATTCACGAAAATATTCTTCCATCGGCATATATTTTGACTCCAATATTAACTGTGTCCAAACGGTTTTCCAAAAGCCCTTGGTAATAATTAAATCCCAAGAAACATAGAAAAAGTTCTTAAACAACCATGCCAGGAAGTGTTTCAGTTCTTTTTGAGCTTGAATCAAGCTAAAATTTACAAATCGTTGTTCAAGAATCATTTTAAGTTTAAGATAAATGTCCATATGCGGCTCTGAGAGCCAAGAGTCTTCCCACGGTTCCTCCATAGTTTAGATACGGAATAGCAAAGCAAAACCAAGAAGAGGAATCCAAAGTTTCCAGGGTTTACTCACACAAATCAGTCGCTTAGGGATCGGGGATCGTTCTGCTCTCAAATCTCCACCATTTGTTGCAGTGGGGATACTGCAACACGCATATATCAAACCAGGAGTCCCGTGGAAAGGAAAAATATATATATAGACAGACAGATTCTTGATAGCTGTTTCAGAGATGTTTATTTCTCCAGCCGCATGGCCGGAGCTCTGCTGAGGAACTGTCTCAGTCACGGGACCAAGGGTCCTTCTGCCCGCGCAGGGAACACAAACCAACCAATGGGAACGAGGCTGAGCAGGGACAGGGAAGCCCCGTGTCTGTGCCCTCAGGGCCCCTCTCCCAGGGCTACACGGCAGGGGAGGGACCCCAACAACCATTTTTCTTTCAGAGGCTTAATTTATATTAGAATGATAGAATCATAGAACAGCCCAGGTTGGGAGGGACCACAAAAGATCACCTGGTCCAACCTTTGATGGGAAAGGGAACCTAGATGAGATTATCTAGCACCCTATCCAGTTGCATCTTGAAAGCCTTCAGTGATTTCCCTGGGAAGAGTGTTCCAGTGAATGACTATTCTTGCTGTAAAAAATATCTTTCTTATATCAAGAGGGAAGTTCTTGATACTTGAAACAGCACCTTGAAATGGGAAGAAACAATTAAACATTTTCACTTTATGAAAGTTTCTAATCATATATATGGAGAATTACATAACCTGAGTCCTTTGAAAACTCTGCAGGCCTTTTCAAGGAAGAAATTAGGGTAATACTTCTGCAAGGGAGCATGCTGCTTTTGATCTCAGCTCCACATTATTTTCCCTTGCTAACGAAGGGACTGGTACCACTGGATGAAAAATAGTAGTCTGAAGACTTGATTCTTAGGCAGTCATCTATTTATGACAATAGGCTTTATTGTGTCTACTCTTGAAGAGCAAGAGAGGGCCAGGATACACTACCCATTAGGATGTCATGAAAAGCCCATGGACAAGGCCATGACCAAGATGAGATTGCCAAGCATGTCACTGGAGAAAAATCAATACATTAAATTCTACCAAAAAATTAAGCACTCATCCTAGGAAATTGAATATGAACAAATTGTTCAGTGTGATAAATTTAGCAGCAGTAAGATGGCTGGTTCAGAAACTTGGAAAAAGAGAACCACAAGAAAGCTGTTCAGGATAGAGACCAGTACCAATCATACAAAAGTTAAAATCATACAGATATGCAAAGAACAGGATATAGAAAGGAGGAAGAGAAAAATTTTGCCATCAA
Organism: Corvus hawaiiensis; assembly: GCF_020740725.1. Lineage (NCBI taxonomy): Eukaryota > Metazoa > Chordata > Aves > Passeriformes > Corvidae > Corvus > Corvus hawaiiensis. The sequence continues at coordinate 63,963,052 of NC_063216.1, read as the reverse complement.
CTTAACAATGAGGAAGTGTATTTATATTTTATGACAAAAATGTGTGCCTTCTAAAAAGGAAGCCAAAGCAATTGCAGGCAGGCTGTGGGACTGGTGCAAGGGTCTGTGTAACTATGAAGTAAATGTTGACTTAACATCAATAGCAACTGAACAAGCCTCAGAGAGGATTTGTTCATCCTTGGAGTTATCAATTGAGGGCCAGGAAATTACAGCTTTTCCCCTCAGGAAAAGCTAAACTTTTACAAAAAACAAGGGGGATACTGCCATTATTGTAATTCACAAACTTCACACATACCTTAATGCTGTCAGGGCGTTACTTGCTGAAAAGAGACCTTGACAATATGTTCTTATGTCTACCTGATCTGCCAAAGACATTACCTGAGAAGGAAGAAGAAGGTTTTAGAACTGCACCAAGTCCAATAGATCAGACATTCAACTTAAGAAATTGAACAGAAAACACTGAGAATGTGAAATGGAACTACACTGTGACTTCACAGGCTTCAATAGAGTGTTTGATCATTCATGGCAACAAATACTATAGACTGTGACAAAGACACTCAACATTAGCAAAAGAACAGTGACAACCACTGAAATCCTTTATTATAGTGCAGGGAATAAAGTCCTTGAAGGCAACACACTGAGTAAGTAGTTCCATATAACAGCTGGTATAAGAAAGTAATGTCTCTTATTGCCATATCTCTTCAATAGTTTCCTTGTCAAAGGACTCTGAAAACTTTGAAGGAGTGCTATCAGTCAGAGGTAGTAATATAGGTAATCTATCCTTTGAAGATGATGTAGATTTGATAGGAGGAATGGGACCAGTATGTGGAAAAGCAATGACAAAGCCGGGCAGCACTGCAATGATATATGGTATGGAGATTAGGACAAAAAAATAGCAGTGTAATGACAATGAAGATACTGACTCTGAAAAAGAAATAGATATCAAAAGCAAGAAAGTGGAATCGGGGGGACTTATTCAAGTACCTTGGTACTACTACCATGAAAGACAGGAAACTTGAAACAGAAATCCAAAGAATTGCCCTCATGCTAGCAGTGCTAACAGTCCAAAATACAACCTGGAAAGACAAGAACAACTTTAGTAGATCCAAGAGAAAAAAAAAAAGGAGCTTTTTAGAAATATTGTGTTCTCAAGAGCATGAACAGTGTGAAACAGGTGAAACTCAAACAGTAGCCACAGAATGAAGAATTCAAGCCTTTGAATTCAGATGTCTCTGCAGAATTCAATAGATACCGTGTACAGTGCACAGGACTAACAGCTCTATTACAGGGAAGCAGGATCTGCAGTAATTGGATCCCATGAGCCTCTGCTAGCAGCAGTGTAAAGCAAGAAGCTGGAAAGGTTTAGCAATGTAACTAAAGCAAAAGTCCCAGCAAACATACATTTGCAGAGAAAAAAAATGAAAAGAGGAGGAGCTGTTTGTGGACAACCTGGTAAAAAACACCACCAGAAGATGGACGGGCAAATCTCTAGCAGAACTTCTTCAAGCAGTTAAAAACACCTGAAATGAAAGATTATAGTTATCACCTTTCTATGACAGAGCCAGCCAGAAGAGAGGAAAGGGATTATTGCAGTACAAAAATCTGTTATAAACTCCATCAATACTGAATTTCTAGGAAGCCACATAACTGTCACGATATTTTATAAATAGATAAGATGTATTTTTTTGTTCTTTACTGACTTTTTTCTTTCTTGTATTTGTTCAAGTGATATTTAATCATTTTCAGACCTGCACTTCCTTCCCTAGGTAAAAGGGAAAAGAATATTTGCTCAATACATTGCTCTTAGTGGATTAGGGACAAATCTGGCAGCTTGAGAGAGATGAAACTGTCACAACTTCATGTCCCCAGGTTCATCAGTAGTGAGACTGAGCTTATATTCCCTACACCAGGCACATGCACAAACATGTCTACGCTACATTTAAATATACAATGGTCTGCACAGATCAATACAGAGAGACACAGAGCACTTACACACAGACAGCACAGAAAGCAATGGCCTCATCCTGCTTCCCTCTCTGCTGAGCAGGATGGAACTTCACTACTGGGAGTATTTATGTGTGCATATGTACATATGGTTCCCCCCACAGCTGGGCTTACGCTCCCAGTCTGCCCAGTAGCTGGCACCTGGACACACAAACCCCTGAGGCCACAGCCATTCTCTAGCTGCTCTCACAGATGCACGCATACACAAAGAACCATCTGAAACTACCCCGATCCCCAGTAACTACCCCTCAACCTATCCCCATGATCTTTCTCTTAGAGACCCCATGACTCCCAGACCACCACACTGACTTGGTGGCTCACCTGGTTTGACCTTTGTTGACACTCACACTCTCAAATCAACCACTTGCTCCAGTGGTTGGCACCACGGACATCTGTGTCCCTGCAACTTGAGGTCCCACTCCAGATTCTGGCATTGACATCCACTCACTGGGGTCTTGGCAGCTGCTGCCACCTCCAACCTGTGGTCTGCCTGCAACCACAGTCCCAGATGCACAGAGGCACATGAGAGTTCCTCATCTGGAAAAGACTAGAAAGGAATTTAGTAAGGACACAGGACAGTCTGTGCAGATCAGGTTCAGGGCATGGACAAACAGGTTTCCCAAACAGCAAACTATTTACACACAACTTCCCCTACTTCGCTCTTTATTTTCCCACTATTCTTCCTCCCCAAACCATCTTGAGTCCTTTCTTTTCGCACCTTTATTTCCACCCTTAAACTTCCCATAACAAAACTTTTGCAATCCCCTAGTGTTCTTTCTCTGCACCATGCAACATGTCCCACGCCTCTGGGCAATACTCCCTCGGTCCAAAAGTGGCTTTGATGTTTACCTATGGTGATGGGTTTCATATCGGGACAACAAGGCTGCAGCTGTCCTGTAACAGCCCTGGGAAGGGCCTTGACAGTGTGTTACTTCCTCTGAGACCTCAATTTGTGTTCCCTCCTCTGCTTGTTCTCCTGTCTGGGTCTGTGGAGATGGTCCCTTGATGGCTTCAGTGATGTTTCTGGGAGAAGCCAGGACAAGGCAGTATTTGGGCTCCTCCACTGGTCTCTGTTCTCCTTTTTGGGGGTACAGACAAGATTTATTGCCCAGTTATAATTGGCTACTGTTATATGATGTCACCTTTTCTTCTGCTGAGCAAGGTAAAAGGTTGTACTTGTTACTTCTACCTTTTATTTCAGTTTAATTTTAACTTTTGCTGCACAACCATCTTCTTTGTAGGCATCCCAGAGCTGGTTGTTTCTCAGCCTATTGGAGACTGACATGGATTCAGTCTGTGTTTTTTCATACCTTTTCTTCTGTAGTTGTATATCTAGCTGCAGCCTATCATTGCTGTATTCCCTCGCTCTTCTCCTTTTGTATCGGGAGACTTAATATGAATCTTTTGTCAGTGCAAAACTTGTGATGTTAACAGAATCCAGGAGACGTTGGAACTGTGAATGCTCATAACTCAGATCATTAGACAGAAATGCATCACCTCTGATGTTCCTGAGCTCCTCGAGCTCAGCAACACCATCCTCACTGTACTTCTGTAGTTAAATTTCAGCTGGATTCAATGTGCTGTCATGAAAACTCTTGGACAACAGCAGCCATTGCTCATGCAATCCCTGTTCCTAACTCACTATATAGATATTCATATTAAACTGGGTCCTGTAATAAACCAAATACACTTAAAAAATATTTAATTAGCACACCAACACAAGGAATATATATTTGAAATTCATGCTGAATCTCTCTACCTGTGGTACTTCATTTGAAATTTGAATGCTTTCATCTTTCTGTTATGCTGCACCATCCACAAAAAAGTCTTGGGGGAGTCCTCCCAAACCCCTTCCTAATTTACTTTAAATTCATTAGTCCCCTAAAGACTATCTGACATGTGAGCCACACAAAATATATTATGGCTTTTTTTTTTTCTTGATTCTTTGGTGAAAAACTACTGATTCCTAATGAGCAAAGAAAAAAAAGAAGGTTAACTAATCCTCAACCAAAGGTTATGATGAGTAACCTAAATGTGGAATATTATTAAATAGGAAAAAAAGAAAAAAGAATATAAAGGAATCAGAGTAATTTTTTTGCTTTGGGCTTTATTTCTTGCTTTGAATCTGCAATAATAAAGTGAAAATAAGATATGGCATGGACATTCTGTGTTATTTATATGCAATAATAAAGAACAGATTTGCATTATTTTTCCCCACAAAAGTGGAGTTTTTGATGCATGTGGCAGTCTTGTAAACACTGAAGATTCTCACCCAAATCAGGTTCTGACCTTGCAATCTTCATATATGTTAATGGTCCTTCAGCTTCAACAGAAGGTCAATGGAACTATTCTTATCAGTAGATATTATTGCTGCATATAAGTATGGTACATCTTATGGTATTTCTGCTTGGGTTGGATGAAGAGATAAAATTCTAATTACTGAGAAATCCACCTGCTGGCTTTTTACTGTCCTGGTTCAAAAAAAAAGCAAAAAAAAAGCAAAGTGGGTCAGAAGTCAAGAAGAGTTGGTTATTGTAAAGATAAAGTAAGAAATCAATGACAAGCTGTACTAGAGATGTAAGCCATAAAGGAAAGGTTGGGTGGAAGATGGGAGTCCAGCAGAGATGTGGGAGACAAGAGCAATAATAGCTGGCAGCAAAATGTGAAACTTGGTTTAGAGATAAAGCACAACTGTTCAAAAATACAGCCAACATGTACAACTGAAAAAAAAAGTCTAGATACTTTTGGAAACATTTTAATTTTATGTATTCACCAACAGAAACCTCCCTAGTGGAACAAATACATTGCATCCATTTCCAAAACAACAGAACGGGTGCACAATCAGCCAAGTGCATAATGAGTATTGCTGTTTCCATGGCTTTGTTTTCATCTGCCTGCGTGTGGTACTCTTGTAATAGTTTCTTGTTTTCTTTGTGTGCCTTTCCTGAACTCTATAAAAAATTTCTACAGGCTTTACCCATATCCTCTTTATTTCACTTATTTTTATTTTCTCTAATGCAGATGTAGTAGCACCGAAAGGATCATTCATAAATAAAAGTTCTAAGAAAATGCTGCAGGAATTGCATTAAAAAATTATTTTTTCAGATGTCCTGAATAAAGCATCCAGTATTTTGTTTTGCTTTGATGTGGTGCCAGTTGTTTATTAAACCATGACGATTAAGATAAATATTTTCAGTATCAACAAGCACTGGGAATTCTAGCTGTGGTTCAGTACAAAGGATTTTAGCACTTTGTGTTGAAATGGCAGTGGAAGAATTTGAAATGTTCAATGACCTGCAAGCTCCAATTCTATTTGCATACCTTGCTGTTGTAGCATTATTTAGGTAGTGTATGAAGTAAGGCATGTAAAAGTCTAGCTGTTTAACTGTCTATGCACGCTTTTTATTTCCTCTGTGAAATTTCTTTTTCTTGCCCAAAGTTGCTATTTGCTCTTCTATTTAAATATGCTTCTCATTATTTTAAGCAAATCCAAGGTTAGTAAAAATCAGTCATGACACCAACTTGCTGGTAATTTGCAATTTCTAAAAGTCTAGTGTCCCTCAGCTTCTTCTAATTTTGAACTAAATTTAAAAATAATATTCCTAAACTCCTTTTTTTATAAATATTCCATTGATTTAGTGGATTTCTGATATCTGGCATCAGCTGAAGAGCTGACTAAGGTTTCTGACTGTGAATAAATTTTTTTTGCTTTTTGAGTAGAGTCAATTCTGTATTCTCTTCCTAAAGTTTGACAGACACACAGAAGTGGTAGTTCTTAAAGTAAGATGGCATAATTGAAAGTGATGATATTAGTGGGGATTAGCTGGTTATTGATCTGAAATAAGATACTCACCTGAAGAAAGAGACCATTCAATCTCTAACTCTGTCCACTTGGATTATAGAAGCAAAGATTAGCTCATCCCGTGGATTACACTACTATATTCTACTGGGCATTAGCAATGAGAACACTTGTAGTCAGTTCCTGGGAGTTGGACTGACTTACCACACTGCAAAATCATGGCAATTTGTTAATCTGTCATCATGTACAAAGACAAGAGAAACAGGGTCTTTTCCATATTGATGATACATCTATGCTGAATGTAATGAAAGCCTAAACTTTATGCTCCTTTACTAATTTAAAAATTGTTGCTCTGGCAGGAACACAACAGGTAATGTTTGCCCATTGTGAATATATAGCATGTAGTTGGAGTGGCAGAGGATCAATTTAGTTTGCAGAATACAACATGTGGGCTGTGAATTTCTTTCCTCTCTAATCAATATTTCAGTGATACTGAAAGCCTGCAGCATAAAAATTTTCCAAATTCTAAGTGAGATGCTTCTTTGAATATGCTCAAAGAATCATTTGTAGAAAACTGACCTGAAGTATTTTAAAGCTGAAAAAAATATTTTTTAAGTATGATTTGGGACAGAAAGAGAAAGAGAGAGAGAAGGCACTTTCCATTCATATCTTTCATGGTATTCAAGGTTCCAGTGATTCTCCCTGTATTTGGGAAAATATACATCAGAAAACTGTGCTCTGAGAATGTGCTGAAAGCAACCTCTCCTTCACATAAAAGCCTTCACAGATCCGAAACTTCAGCCTGCTTGCTCCAGTGAGAGTGTTTTTGTTCACAACACTGCAATGACTTTGGGTAAGTGTTAGAGGGAGAGAAGCTGCAAACCTGTGTTTTATATGACTTGCATTTGCTCACAGCAGATGGAATTGCGCAGAAACTTTTACAAGTTCCTGAATATGTTGTCTCCCACTGGAGCTCAGCCTATGGTATTCCATCCTCAGACCTTAACTGCACCATATAGTCCCAATGGCACTCTGTAAGTGAAAATGCACTTTCAGAGTGTTTCAGTGACCTCGATTGCACGAGGCAGGTGGGCCCATTTCAGATGTGCCAAAGCAGCAGATCTCTTAAAGAGCTGAGGTGCCCATTCCAAGTCTGTGATTTAAGTAATTTTAATTAATCTCTACTCCAGACACTGCTGCTTACTTCTCTGCCCTGCTTACATATTTTTTACCTGCAGTTGCCAACATTTTAACTCAGCAAAGGCTAGACATTGATAGTTAACCTATAATCAAATAAAAATTGTTTTCTCCATTTGATGTCAAAATAACCACTAATGTAAACATGATTTCTGTCCATCATCATCCCTCTCAGACATACAACACAACCCCATGCCCCTCAGATATTTAACTGGTAAAACTGCTGGAGAAGATCTAAGTGATACACTGCTAGGCATTTTACTCCCAGACATCACTGCATTTATTGCATATAAACAATGCTTGTGTTGCTCATGCTTGTTCCATATTGTTTAAAACTGATCTCATAATTTCCTCATCTTTCTATTCCCTCCAGTGTGCCTGGAGTTCTGATTAGTAATTTACCACAGAGTTCTATAACAGTGAATACTCTACTGCTGCTGTTAATTAAATCAGTGTGGGTAACTATTCACTCACTAGAGACAATCATTGCAGCAAGATATTGTCAGGCCTGAGGCTTTGCTCTAATAGAATCTGTACATATCCCAGAGGTGATATGTTCTGTATCTGGAGAGGAAGCAGTGAGCCAGATCTTCTAACATATCCAGCCAGTGATTCAGTGAATGAATGCCAAGGGGACAAGCTTCAAAAGACAATGTTCCTAAGACTGAAAGATGAGCAGAATCAGAGCAAAACAGTATGGATATTTTATCATTCCTGATATAATGTAATCTCTAACCTGAGATTTAGTCCATGTTTCTTTTAACTTTAATTTGGGACACATGACTGACATGGAGTGCTTTAAGTTGTTAAAATTAATCATTTAGAGAGATGTCATACACTGTGAATGGCTTTGTTATATTAGGAGCATAGATGAGTTGAGGACACACATGGAAAAGTGGTTTATAGCACAATACTGAAGAATTGCATAAAGGAGCTTTAAAGAAACTACTGACAATTTTCCATCAATTAGTTTCAGTGGTGACCCATAAAACATTCCCCTGTCAGATAATGATAGCTTTTGCCATATTCAGGGTATTTTCAAACGTGTGTCAGGAGGTTATACACATCACAGGAAAACTGAAAATTTAAAGGTTACCATTGTCTTCATTAGCCCCATCACATTAACAAAGGGACAGTTGCCTCCAGCAGGCAATTGCTGCCTCACAAACTCTGCACAAGAATTGCTGCAGTACAGGCATCTGCAACAAGATCCAGTCTATTGTTAGGGGGGAATGCCTTAACTGGGTTACACAAATTGTTTAAGAATTATACAAAACATAGTGTTTCTCCTAAATAAAAGCTATAAAAACTGCATATTATCTTCCAGTCTACAAAGTGAGCGATTAAAAATTATCTTTCTTCATACAGATGTAATTATCTTTTTATATGCACATGGGGTTGTATAATAACTAATGAAACAAAAATTATTATAATAGGTGAAGAGAATACTTGGGTAGTAGGCAGTGGAAATGCTTCTCTCAAATTTTGGAAGATGTTGTGAGGCTAAACTCTGTTTTTGCATGTATTCATAATGCTAGTACTCACAATGCTTTATCTGTTCAGAGAAGCAGTTTCATAAACATCAGTGTAGTTATAGATAATAGTCTGTTTTCCTTGTTCAGTAGACAAAGGTGAACAGAATGAGAACTGATTTGTTACATATACATAAATAGGTATATATATACAGCTAATAAAACATATGTGTAACTAATAATACACATCTTATATAAAATATATCTGATAAATAGTTGTATATATCCAAAGAAGGGGACAACTAGATTATTAGGTATTACAAAATCTGGAGACAAGAAGCTTCCTGGAAGTAGGTCATTGCCTAGAGTTGTGATCTCAAATGTCAACCATTTAAACCTTGCATATGTAATCCAAATGCAGTAATCATCTCTGGAAGATTTGTCACACCTATTGTGGGTATTTTATTGTTGTGCTCATGTCTCTTTCTACACCTATCACTGTAGTGGTCAGCAGAGCCACTTGAAGACCACACTGTTCATGATAAAAAAGCATGAGCAATTGGCATGATTTCTCTTCTGAGCTCTTGACAGCATCATAATTTTCTTCTCTTCAGGGACTGGAAGAGCTTTGACAGGTTAATGTTTTGATCACTGGAGGGAACCAGAGGTGATTCACTGCGGTACTTTGATGCCAGCAGATACAGCTCAAAGTGCCTCTGTGGCAAATAAAAATTGCCAGGGGGAAGTTGTTGTTGTTTAGGTTTAGTGTCAGGATCTTGTAAGGTTGTTGCAGGTGCTGGAATGAAGACTGTTGGCTTCTGCTCACTGACAAGGAGAGAAGCTCAGCGTTTTCCACCATGACTATTTATAATGCATGAATATTTCAGAAGCTCATTGTGAAGAAACTTTGGTAGACAAAGACCCTGCAGGAGATTTGGCCACATTGTTCCTCTTTCATGTGGCTTGTGTGGATTCTGCTTATCTGGCACATGGAAGTCAACAAGCACAGTAAGAATTGTATTAAACAACACTTGGAAAAGCCTGCGAATATGTATTTGAGGGTCACTTCATGACACACATGCCTATGAGGATATTTCCTGACTTATCAACCTATATTATTGCTTTTCTATGACATATAATATATATTAAATACTGCATGTACACTTATCATATCCAGATATACAAAATGAGACAGCAGTGAATTTAAAAATACCCATAAACAAGTAGAAAATGAACAGGAGGGCCTTTTTGTTGCTAAGTGGTAACTAATAACTAAAACCAGCCATGGTTACTTACTTACCACTGTTCTACAAAGTGCTCCGGGCTTTAACACATTGGAAAAATTCGTAGCTGGTTCAAATGAAAATTTTCTGGAAAAAGCATTTGCTTTACAATTCTCCTTTTAAGAAGGGCTCTCTGTAAATTTTTATTTGGTAGGATAAGCACCCAGAATCCTTTTAGTGGAACATACTGGAAGTGTGGGAAACTCAAACCCTGAAGCCTTTGTGAATGCTACTGAAAATGATGTAAAAAGGAATTTCTAACAAAAAAAGTTAATAGCTTTTTTCAAGGCAATTTAAGATAAAAAGATTAATAGCTGAGTGCTTTACTTCCTCCTTTTGCCATCTATGTCCAGCACATTAAGGAGCTTCTCAGTTTTTCTTTCTGGATCAGATTAATTTCTTTACTGTGATTAACACTCAGTTGGACTGTTTACAGTGAACGCAAGGGGAAAAAAGCATGACTTGGTGAAATTGCTAATAAATGCTTTGTGAAATAATTTTGCAGAAGGTAGGCAGAGCAAAAGAAGCTACAGCTTGATGACACCAATTTAAAAAATCATTAAAAAATAAAAGTCAATTATAAAATTCTGCATATAAGTTCATGAAGAGAAATCACAAAGAGAAATCAATCATTTCTTAGATGCTATCAGATGCATCGAGTATAATGATCTCTACATTTGTATGTATATTACAATATGCAAACATGAAAAAAGTGAGCTTTTTCAGTCTGTCTTTGGCAGGAAAAATTTGCTAATGATTATTTTTCTATAACTCTAATTTGAAAAGCAAGGTGACGAACTGAGCAGTGAGAGAAGGATGAAAAGAGGAACAGTATCACTTTGTATTTTAGCTAAGGTGTTGAGCCAGCAAATTACATATATCTGCAGTATAACAGCTTATTTTTGCTAGCCTCCACTCTTGCTCTTCCACCTTAGAAAATTATAACTCGTATGTTTTAAAAGAAATTAAAGGATTAACAATCGAACATACTTAATAATGAGAGAATCAGAATTTCAGTAAGATCATGAAAAGTAAATAAATATGCCAAGTTTTTTATTTCATTGACAATAAGAGTTGCCATACCAGGAGTTCAGTTTCATAATTCCTTTGCAATCTGAACTCTTTATTTACCTTAAACAGGAGAGATTCTTACAGATATTGCAGTCTAACCTCCTTGATTTGTCTATAAGCACTTAACTTTTGAGTGTTGAGTTTCATTTTGATTATTGCCCAGAATCCACTTCTGGTATTTCATTTTGGTTTCAACAAATTATGTAATTGTGTCCTATTCTTGAAGCCTTTATTCAACTGAACCTTATATGAGTACTTGAGCATCAGTAGTGCATTATTGAGTTTATAAATTTCTGAGTCATAGGAATTATCAAACTGGATCACAAGAAACTTCCTTCTGGACCATCATCGTCTTATCTACAAGACCTCTATCAAATGCTCCAGTGAAAGGTACAAAGAAACTAGAAGTAAATGGACATGAAATAATATACCCTCTAAATAGTTTTCTACAGGCTTTGCTGTACTCAGAAACCCCAAAACCTTTATTTTTTCCAAAATGTATTATATATATATATATATATATATATATATATAAAACAGTTGCTCTGAATAATCTGAATAATCTCATCCTTTTGTAAAGAAGACACTACTAAATACTTTACAAACTTAATTTGCTTGGACATCAGCACTAGCAGCAAGGAATGGTTTTAACATTGCTTTCAAGAATGGCTTTCTTTCCTGTGTCATATCCGATTTGCATAGGTAAATGGTTAGAAGGATCCATAGAATTAAATCTTATGCAATAACATCAATGTCGTTCCTATATAATTCCAGGCATTTTCTCTGTGATCTGTCAAGCAGTGAGATAAAAGCCCCACTACTATGCTTTCTGATAGTTTTGATTTGAGAAGAAGAAAGAGTAAGGAATTTCAATGCAATGAGAGTAGACTCTTGCTTTTAGTGGATTCACACTGAACTTTAGGCAGGTGACTGTGGTGCCCAATTTAGGACACTGTCTACCCACAGCTTTTGTAACAGTTACTGAAGAGAAAGTAAGAGGAACATCTCCAAAGAGTGGTCCAGATCTTGGATGGTCTGAGCTGCTCTCCAGAAGGGTCTAATTTTTCTTTCCTGATCACCAAGGCAGAAAGCCAAGGCAACAACCGTCATGATCACTTGCAAGAGTCAGGGATGGTCCAAACAAGAGCAGCCTAATAACACCTTCTGTGGTACTTTGGTAGAGTCTTCTACATTCTCTGGTTCAACATGCATTAATAACCCAAAAGAAATGTCAAAAGTTTAATTCTGTTTTTATCTATTGACTAAATGCTGTTTTCAAGCTAATGACAAACTAAAAGGAGGGGAGGGATGGGACATGAACATCCCTTCTTACGTTGTATAATTATCCATTATTAGGGACTGTTTCAAGATCTGTTCAATATACTGACTCAAATAGGCAGAGCACTGAAAAGAGACAGGAAAAAAGGAATACAAAGGGGTTTAAATCAAAATGAAAATCAAACCGTTTTTGGTCTGTGACACCTGGCATTGCAAAAAAAAATTCTATATGAGTTTGAAAGTAAAATATGTACATTAACAAAATAAAAGGAAATTTAGTGATATGGGAAAAAGGGAGCATATGGGACATAGAAATGAAAAGCTGTGTACAACAAATGTTAACAGGCATGAAAGCCTGCTGGATTTGATGACAAGGTTGAAAGGAATGTATTATAGAATCACATAATCATAGAATGGTTTGAGTTGGAAGGGAACTGAAAGGTTATCTAGTTGCAGCCGTCCTGATGTGAGCAGATATACCTTCTACTAGGCCAGGTTGCTCAACAGTCCATCCAACCTCTCCTTGAACATCTCTAGGAATGGGGCATCCACAATTTCACTGGGCAATGTGTTTCAGTGCCTCATCACTCTCAGGAAAGAATTTTTTCCTAATACTTAATCTAAACCTACCTTCCTTCAGATTAAGGCCATTACTTCTTGTCCTATCACTACATGCACTTGTCAAAAGTCCCTCTCCAGCTTTCTTGTAAGCTCCCTTTAGATACTGGAAGGCTGCAGGAAAGTCTCCCTGGAGCTTTCTTGTCTTCAGTCTGAGCAACCCCAACTCTCTCAGCCTGTCTTCATAGGAGAGATACTCCATACCTCTCTCATCTTGTGGATCTCATCTGACTCTCTTCGATACACCCTTCTTGTGTTTGGAGCCCCAGAGATGGACTCAGCATTCCAGGTGGGGTGTCATGAGAGCAGAGTAGAGGAGGAGAATCACCTTCCTTGACTTGCTGGTCAAACTCATCTTGATATTTTGCTGATTGTCTTGCTAAGGCAGCAATGAAATAAAACAGTCAGAAAAGTTGACATTAGCCCTAAAATGCTGATAAAAATTTGCAGTATTAAAATAACATTTTCTGTGAGACACAGTGAACATAAAATTAATAAAAGCCTGAATTGAGATTTTCAATGTAATCTAAACTGTCTTTCGATGTACCTTTGTCTTATAGTTCTTAATCGCACGGTGACATATGCCCTGATGTAGTCTACCTAAATTAGATACTTACTGAAATACCTAAAACTCAAGAGTAGTTATTCAACATTCTACTGATAGCCTGTCAGGAGGCAGGTAAATTTTACATCTGATTCTGCCACTGCAGGAGCTGAATGGTCCCTGAGGTCGTCTGTTTCATCCCACTGACCTCAGAAGAAGTGGAAAGTAGAGGCACCTCAATTAAGTGCCTACAGCGTTGATGGGATGAATAATGGCAGGAACAGGACTGATTCGGTTCAGAGAGGCATCTGTCAGAATGAATGGTGCAGGTTTAATGAGCAGCTAATCAATATTTGGTATTCTCACTGCTGGTAAGTGAGCGAGCACATGTCATCTTTGCTGAGCACATCTAATTTTGCTATCCATGTAGAATAATTAATTTCCTCATTAGTATTTCTGTGGTGCTCCTCACTGAAGTATCTGAATTACTCATAAAAATGAATTGGTGCATCTTCTTAATACCCTGTACAAGACGACACACAGAGCGAAAGACTCTCAGGATATGCAATGCTCAGCTCTGTAACATCCAAGAGTTAAAATCTCATGGCCGCAGCGAAGTTCACACAGTTGAATTATACTCCCAGGTCAATTTGCATTCAATGGAAGACAGTGTTTTTGACTGGAGCTTACATGTGTCAGGACAATGAGGGTTAGGAGGCCCATGCTGACCAGCTAGATAGTACAAAGACATAGTTGAGTATGTCTGAAATTGAAGGTGGCTGCCTTGGAAGTTCAGCACGACTTCTCTGTTAAACCTCTATTGAGTTTTATTATTGACACATAGTCGATTCTCTCAATCAGGTATTTAGCATGTTCCCCTTAAGAACTCACCCACCCTACACCTAGAGATGGGAAGCAAGGGCTTCAGTGCCTCAAATTACCATGCAGGTTATGTTTTAACAGAATTTATATTGGAATGCCTGGCAGGAGTCTCAAGAATTCTTAATACAGTATTCATATATCTAGAAGAAGGGAATTAGAAGGAATATATGCCAAAAAAATCAACATAATTAGTCAGGGACATGTCATTTTTGGATCTCAAAGGGCTCTAGTTAGGCCTTTTGAATCCCATCATTGCAGACTTGAATCCTTTGCAGAACATCTCCTTGAAGCCTTTTGTGCTTGTGGTCATCTCAGGTATCTAAACAAGGTTGGCAGGGCTGTCCTGCATTCCTCCTAAATTCTGCCAAGAAGGCATTTCAGACACCTTCTGCTGCCTGAGAGGTTGAAGTCACAAAGTCTCACTGCCTGCTGTTACCTGAAGACTAAGAGCATTCATGTGTGAAGCTATTCTGGGTCACCCGGCATGGTGTAACTGACTGTCCTGTGGTCAGTTATTCTTGTGTCCCTTCCCTTCTGCTCCAGGAATGAATAAGGCAGAAACCTTCTAGGCAAATTTTGCTTTATTACAAAGCGCTTTTTTATCCCCTTGGGAGCCCTATTTTCTCAGACAGGAGCCCTCTGATCACACAGTTCTGCCTCAATGCCATGCAAAATGTTACTGTTGCAGTGTTTTCACCTACCTACAACTATTTTTCTACTGTTTTCCAGGTTCTAACAAGAAGCATCTCCCAAAAATAATCCCCATACTGGTTACTAGTTTCAGTTTTTCACCTGCTTGGCCTCTGCTCCCCATTCAGCGTCACATTTTAATTTTCATATTTCCCACCTGACCAGATCTGATGTTTCCTCCTGCATTTGCTGGTTCTGAAGCTCTACCATACATCACAGACCACTTACATCACTTCTGCCTATTAATACTTTCCATTTCCAACCTTTGACTGCAAAAAGGGAAAAAAAAAATTAGAGGTCCATCTCTGAAAATGATGGCTTATACCATAACTAAAAGCAAAGGCCCAACTACGAGAACTATTAAAATGAAAAGTTTTATCCTATGCATATCCGAATCAAGTAACACTCAAACTTCAATGAATAAAATATGGGAGCAACAGGGTACAATAGAATATGGGAGAAACATGGCTAAAAAGTTCTCAGAGTGGACCATAACATTTATCTGGTATGATCAGGGTTGCAGAAAGAGGATATAAAATTTGTGGCCTAGAGAATTACAAGGAAATTGTCTTCAGGGTTCAGTAAGTGGGATTATCCTTTTGAGATAGATATACTGAGTTCAATGCCATTAGCTGTATCGTGTAATTCTTTGGGAAAAAAAGAAAAGCTGTAAGACTTAGGGTTTGGTTAACATGAAAGGCTGCTTGCATTGACCTATATAGCCATAAGTTGCAAAGTACTTCATAAAGCACTTCATATCAGCTCTTACAGCTGGGAAATCCTCATCTGAAGTTAGTAAACATCATCTTGAGAGAACGTTATAGAATACATTGGGACCACGTAGAAGGAATTGTGGCATAAACAGTAAACAGTAGCATACTTTCGGAAGAACAGAGAAAGGCATGTGAAACATTACAAGCCTGTGTACTCTGATGGTATCTATAAATAAAGTGCTACAAACTCCCACTTGCCACCAGTTCAATCCAACTGTTCAGTCTTGCATGTGAAACTGGCCAAATATTGCACCATTTGAGCATAACCAGTGGGAGATGTGGTCATTTACTTTCCCATGAGACCTTCCCAGGGTGCAAAGTTGCTCCTGAAAATAAATGCTTCACAAATTTTAAAGGTATACATAACACAAAATTAATCTTTCCCTGGCCACTAATATAGCTTACTTTTTGAATAAATACTTTTTTTTTTTTCTTTTAAACTAGTATTCTGAAGACTATAATGGATTTTTCTAGTTATAAAAGTTTGCCATATGTAGCCAGACAAAAAACCCCCGGAAATTTTTTCCATATTAAAAAAGAAATGGGGTTGCTGCTCTAACTACCACTCCAAAGCAAATTCACTGAGTTGTGATTGTTGTTAAAGAAAAAAATTCTAAAAACACTACCATGAGTTACTTAAAATGTTTGAATTTAATTATTGTAGATAATAAAAATTAATCTGGCATTTCTAAATGTAGGAAAAGTTATTCTTTTCCTACATTAAAATTTCAAAGCAGTGTTCAGTAGGCTTTTAGTATATCTAGGAATCATTTATCAAAATATATATGTCCGTGTATATTAGGCAGAGCTACTTTTTATTAATAGGATTTTAGTCACAGGAGTCTAGATCAATATTCTACATATGGTGAAAGTGGAGTGCTCTGTTGTCTTTGGTCTTTCCTTGCAGAACACCACTTTATATAGGCCCAAGAGAGAGCTAAATTGAAAGAGCTAATAATTTCACACATGGAAACTGTTAATACTTGCCTCTAGTGTTTTATTCCAGAAAACATTGTTATACTGAATTATTACAGGAATTGCTTAATACTATTTGCCTACTTTTGCTGTTATCCAGTTAATGTCTTATTTTCATTATTCAGGAGCTATATAATTAATGAAGTGCTATTACACAAATCATGTGTTTACTGAACAATGTCAGAATTCAGTGGATAGGTTCTTAATGATTTACATGGTGTGCTCAACATTGTTCAATATCAAAACAATATAGGAGATGAAAATGCCCAGTAAACATTATTTTTGGGGCATTCTGGTTTTGAACCTTTTTGAACAGAAATGGAGGTTGCACTTAAAAGAGCTTTCACAGCAAATCAGAGCTCTAGTTTTCACCTGAGAAGTCTCTAAACCCCTCTTGCATTTTGAGTGATTTAAAGACTTTTGACTGTAAAGATTCAATCAATAGTTCTCTCAAGAGCTTAAGATTCTGACACTTAGATAGGTTCATCCTGAAGCCAGAGATAAGACAATCAGCCAATTTGGAGTTAACAGCTCCTGACTGGCTTAAAAAAGGACAGTGAATTCTTTCCTTTATGCCCAGATGCCTGGCAGGTCTGTTCACAGGCAGAGAAAGAATTGGACCACAGTGCTCCTAAGGCAGAAATGCATAACTGTCACCTTTTCAAAGAGGAAATGAAGGTGATATGTGCTATCCTAAAGGGATGTCAAGTCAGGCTTGGACTGGGGTGATGGTCCTTTCTCATCTAATATGGGAAAGCATTCACACTTCGTGTGTGTGCTATATGAAGTCAGAGCAGACTCATAGTTTCCAATAGTTTACAAAGCATGCTCATTGAAATTTCAAACACCAACCACAAACACTGCCCTTTACTAAAGCTCCTGCAAACACTTTTTTTACACTATTCCTGTTCACTAGTCACATTTTCTGTAGGACTAATTGATAAATATTTTTTTCTTAATAATTATTTTTGTAGTAAAATTTTCAGCACTGTCCAGTAAATTCTTCTCAATTTGATTTGTGTTATTCTGAGTTTCTTTCTCTTTACAGTTTTCCTTTCCCTTTCTTTTCCCCCACCTCCTTTCCTACATTACTGTTACCCATACGGGTGCTTCTCACTTTCTTCAGTGCTTTATCATAGAATCATTATGGTTGGAAGAACCTCCATGATAATCGAGCCCAACCTTTGAGAGTACCACCACCCTGTTAACTAATCCACAGCACTAAGTGCCACGTCCAGTCTTTTCTTGAATGCTTCCAGGGATGATGACTCCTCCACCTCCCTGGTCAGCCTCTTCCAATGTTTCCATCCTTTCAGTAACGAAATTCTTCCTGATGTCCAATCTGAACCTCTGCTGGCATGACTGGAGGCCATTTCCTCTTGTCCTGTTGCCAGGTACCTGAGAGAAGAGACTGACCCCCACCCCCTTTCAGTTACAAAGAGCAATAAGGCAACCCCTGAGCCTCCTTTTCTCCAGGATGAACAACTCCGGCTCCCTCAGCCACTCCTCATAGGACTTCACACTATATGGAATCTAATCTAATCTAATCTAATCTAATCTAATCTAATCTAATCCTTTTTGCTCCCTAAGTATTTTTTTGCTAGTACTACCTACTGTCACCTCTCTTTCATCTCCTTGGTTGGGATCAGAGAATGAATTCTTTAAATACAGCAGCTGACACTCTCAGATAGTAAAAATATGTGGATGCTGCTCTCCAAAGAGAGTTAGCTGACAGCTTTGTGTATGCAATGCCTAAAATACTTTTTGAAAGTACTTTCTGGATTGTTGCTAAGAAAATAGCTAAAAGGAAGATATATATAAATGTAAATTTCCTGGATATGTTTTTTTAAAGTAAAATGTGTCCTTTCTGGGTTAAATATGGTGTAGGAGAACTAGTAAGAAATAAACATACTAAGGCAGTGTATGTCTTGCAGGAACATCTTAAAATCTATTTCATCTTAAAAGAAGTGTGTCTGTATGTTTGTATACATACAAATATAAAAATACTAGAGAAACACCACTGTTTAACAAAAAGCTTCAGGAGGTACTTAATGAGACACCATTTAAAGAAAACCTCTCAAATTATGTCCTAAATTCTTTGAGGATAGGCTTGCTAAGAAATTATGTCTGAGAATATAAAATAAAAAATTAATATTTCTATTTCATTTAAAGCAATAACACAATTATTCTTTTCTCAAGATAGAAAATGTGCAGAACCAGCAGTGCTCCAAAGTATGCCCAAGTAGAAGCACATTAAGAAGACATTAGCAGTATGGAGTCCAGAGCTGCATGCCAAGCATGGCAGGCTCAGGGTTTGTGCTCAGGTGGGCTCAGCTCTGCTCAGACAGCAAAGGGCACATGATGAATTCTGAGAGTTTAAAACGAAACTGTTCTAAGCTTGAAATTAAATCCAAAAAAGGTGACAGAAAATAAGAGATATATCCATAACGCTTCAAAACAGCTTCTCACAGATTCCAACAAACAAGGTTTATTTACATAAACAGGATACATAAACATACTTATTTACCAAATTTCTGTGGGATACATTTTGGTTCTTCCAGACTGAATAACATTTTTTTCAGTGCAAGAGTCACAGATGTCAAACAGTTTGTGGCCTGAAGATTGGTTGCTGTTTTATCTGTGTTTGTTCTAAAGTTTCATGGAAATTTATGCTGCACAATGCCTTCAGTTAGAAGGCATTCTGTAGCTTCAAAGCTTCAAAGACATTCAAAAACACTTTTACAGAAGAAATAAGTTGATTACTTGCAAACAGTGCATAATGGACCTGGTGTGAACAAACATGATTCTTAACACATGCAGAGTTTTGTTTCTCTGAAAAGAGTAGAGTTGCTTGAGTATGGAGATGGCAACACAAAGAATAAGCAAGAAAGTTAAAGACCTGCAAACTATGCTATGCTATGCTATGCTGTTGGGGTCCCTCCTGAAATGTTGGGGTCCCTCCCCTGCCATGGAGCCCTGGGAGAGGGGCCCTGAGGGCACAGACACGGGGCTTCCCTGCCCCTGCTCAGCCTCGTTCCCATTGGTTGGTTTGTGTTCCCTGCGCGGGCAGAAGGACCCTTGGTCCCGTGACTGGAACAGTTCCTGGGCAGAGCTCCGGCCATGCGGCTGGAGAAATAAACATCTCTGAAACAGCCATCAAGAATCTGTCTGTCCATATATATTTCCTTTCCACGGGACTCCTGGTTTGATATATGCGTGTTACAGTATCCCCGCTGCAACACTATGCTATGCTATGCTATGCTATGCTATGCTATCCTACCCTATCCTATCCAATGTAGGTTCATGAACTTATTTCTTACTCTCAAAGTACCTGAACACTGTTCAGGGAAGTATTCAATGCTGTGGCGATGCATCTGCCACATACAGTTATACTGTATTCTCCTCTTCCAGGGGAACAGCATAGTAATAGTAGAAAGTAAGGACTCTTACTTTCCTAGAGTTTTAGCCTTTCTTCCATCATTATTTTTGAAAATTCACATCTTGTGACATATTTGTTAGAGAGGGCAAGGTAAAAGAAACATGGTCTGCACTGGGGGCAGTAGCAGAGGAAATTTGTGATGGCATATTTTTCTGGAGGGTGTGGGTACTGGTAGGAAGAGCAAGGAGGGCATTTTTGCATCAGCCTCAAAGAAATTGGTGTCACCTGCATATCTGAGTTTTACTGCTTCAATAGAGAGCTCTGTTATGATGAAAGACTAGAGCTGTCACTGATGCTTTTCATTTCTGAGCTGTAGATTTTTGTTCTGCTATCTTGGGCATAGGCCATATAAAAAAACCTGTAGGGCCAAGACCTTGAACTTCAGTATGGATTTTATAGAATGAGCACCAAACTTATTCTCATGAGGGACCAGATCTGACAATCTGGCATCTGGTACACACCCCATTTGGCAAAAATTATTAAAGCAAATGCATCTACTGTATTTCTATGTGGACTTCACTTAGACAGTCTGTTGCTTCTTCTGCACAGAAAGCACTAGATCAGTGGGGGAGGCCTGATGTAGAAGGTAAGGCTCTTTCATCTAAATGCTCTGCCACATGAATATGATTGCCCTGCCATGGTTGCAGAACTGGGATGCCTGCAGAGTGATGTGCTCCAACACATGGATTAATCAGTGTCAGGGTGTGTTTTTCTGCCCATAGGTTCTGCTGCAAAGATTCATAGACAATCTGTGTTCCACAGCCTTCTTCCAAAGGACACCACTGGAAAATGAGCTTGATGTGTTTATGATGACCTTTGTTGCTAGGAGATACATGGCTACATTTGGTGCCACTTGGAAATTTCTTAGGCACTGAAGATATCACATCAAGGTATATCAGTAATCACTGGCCAGCTGGGGATTGCAGGAAGCATGAATAGCTTATGCCAAGATTTTGCCTGCAATATGGGGTGAAGTCTAAGTCTCGGTAGCTGAGGAAAGAAAGTTCATAACTCTTCAGAGACCACTTTCTGAGACCAGTGAATAGTGCAGGAACACTCTTGGAGTGTGGTCTGAGGTGATGACACCTAGGTGCATCCCTAGTTAAATGACTCTCATTAGAGAGAGTCATTAGGTGGTCTTCAAGCACCAGATCATCTTGTTGTTAGTCCTGTGTTTGCAGTCAAGGACTGATTCAAACTTGGGCTGTTTCCAACCAGTGGCACTTGGTTCTGAGCCATTTATTCAATTCACTTACTTCATGTCTGAGTGTTGGTGATGTAGCATGATGAAAATACGAGTAATTAAGTGGGAAATCTCAGGGGTAGGGAAGAGAAGGAAAAGTTGGAGTTCTTATCCTGTGCTCTCTAATGGAGGGATTCAAAGCCCTTGGCATTTTCATACTGATGATGAGACACAGTCCCAGTCTGAATGGAGAAGCTGTACAACCATTAGCACCCAATGACTGGTAAGTGCCTTCAGATATCTGTACTCAGAGCTACAGTGGCAATTGTACAGCATGAAGATAATGCCAGGCTGTGAGTCCCAGTTTTGCAGACACTTACTTCTCAGGGTATTTCTTCAGCAGGCATTAAAGTCTGACAGAAAGACTGCATTTTCCTTATACCCTTGTCTTCCCAATGTCTAGTTTGGACAGCCACTCCATATGCAAGGCATTGTGACTGAGAGACCTCTCTGACTATTAACTGTACAGTGCCACAGTTTACAAAACTTCTAAAAGCATGAAATACCAAACAAGGGGATATGGGTGCACTGATGGGAATTTGTTTGTAGAAGCAGTCTAGGGAAGTAAAACTGATTTGATTGAGAGGTGGGGATACCCAAAGTGCCAATATTTTAGGTCCTTCAAAAAATCCTGATGTGACTAAACTTGGATAGGTCAAGTCAGAATTCAGTCTAGACATGTATACTGCATGGAAAGATGGGCAACAGAAACAGGCTTCTCTGTTCTTACATCCTGCAAGGACTCTACCAGAGATGCTCTGAGATTTCAGGACTCTGTCTGCTTTAAGCTTTACCTAATAGAGTTGTGACTTTTGCCAGAAATGTCTGCTTAGTAAGTACAAGAATTGGGTTCCAGTCCTGTTCCAGGGATGGAATGAATTTCTAGCAGAGTGCCCAGATGACTGTGTTACAGGCTGGCTCTTGGAACAGATAGATTTTCATCATGAAAAGGATCTGCATGAAGCTAGAGCTACAAGATTCATGAGGTCAAAGGTGAAAAAGTAAGTGACTATGCTGGCATCTTAAAATTCAAATGAAGGTGGGAGTTTAGTTGGTTTAAGTAATCCCTAAATTATTTAATATTTTTTTTTTTTTATTCAACAGTTGTGGAATAAAAAACATAGAGAGCCTAGGTAGCTTTTATTGCAACCAGAAGTATGTCTCTATGTGTGCAAATACATATGCACATAGTAGATAAAAAGAGATGGATTTGCATTGTTCAAGTACATTTCTGAATTTTCCCAAACCTGGTAATATAAATAGTCATTACATTTCATTGCTGAAATATTTCAGTTCTCTGGCAGTTAGTTTTTCTGTAATCATGAATTCTCTTTGCACTGTTCCTTATTTCAGATTGATGGACTTGGCACTGCAACACTTGCTGTAACAAATGGAAGGAGATGGGCATCTGTAAAGTGTAGTCTCATTTACTCTTCACTTTACTCAAGATGTGCCTAGAGAAGGTAATACATTTTACAGTCTGTTCTGGCGATGAATGATGATGCTTTGGATACTTTCTGATAAGAATAAAAATAACTCAGAAGTTTTATTTGTGTCTTCTTATAATTTATTCTGACAAAACTCATCTTTAAAAGGCAAGAAATCCTACTTCTAGCAAAAATTACTGCTTGTTTGATTTTATTTTAAGCACATGGATAGGAGGTTTTGTACTGACATGACAGGAGTGAGATAAGATCATGCTAAGGTCTTTCTGATTTCCTCTTGCAATTATTGATTGCTTTTCATGTTAAAATTAGCACTGGGCAATTTTCTAGGCAAAACCCAGCAGTTATTCTTTCCTGAAAACTTGCAGTTGTCTGGTGTTCATTTCAGCCCTAGCAACAGCAGAATATAAATGGCAAAGTACCAAGCTTATTGTCAATAGGCAGCTAATAAGACATCATAATTATTAGTTCAGATGTATACAATGGGACACACATATTTCTGTAAGTTTGCCATACTTCCTTGGCAACTGCTTGTTTTAATTACTTCCTTATAGCCCATATGAAGATAACTGCAATGTTAAAGTGAAATTTTTACTGTGTATCTCCAGGGAGGCCAAGCAAAATATGTTCCTTGAAATCACACCCTTGAAATAATTGTGTATTGGTTTGCAGCACTGGCTACTGTTAGGTAGCAGTTCCAGTATAAGAAAACTATCAGATAAAAATACCTCAAAGTAATTTACTAGACATCATGGGTTTGATTTTATTGCTTATCATAAAAGTACACTGCAGCTGTTCAAGAGAAGAATGTACTGAGCTTGTCTCTGTGAAGGCATCTGCTAAACTCCATCTCTTGCAACTGTTCTGTGTGTGAAGAAACTGATTAGTCCCGGCTTCTTGTATCCAAAATCGGAAGCAAATATTTTTCTACTGTTGAGTTTCTTATTGCTTTGTGGATAAAGGTGCTTATGTCTAGATTGATATCATAAGCATGGAAGAGGCTTTTGAGGTGGTTGAGTTCAGTTCCCTGCTCTCACAGCCTCCGTACACCCGAAGGAGTGCCTCTGAGTGCCTGTCTCTCAGTGCATGCACTGGCTTAGTGCCAGCACCTTGCTGAGACAAGATGAAAAGATACACCTTCTGTCAGCCTCTTGCTTTCTTTGCAAAGGTAAGTTGACTGAAAAGGATTTTTAATGTTCTGTGGCTAACATTCCCAGAATGAAACTCTCATTCACACTTCAAAAAACAAGAAAATGCCTCTGCAGTTTAATCTTATATATCTTAATAGTCTTTAAGAAGGCAGTCAACAAATAAATAGTACTGCTCTCTGAATTTCTCAGTGAGTTGGCCCTGATGCACACAAATTCTGCATTCACAATTACAGGTTTATTTCCGGTTGCTTCTTTGTTGTTCACACCACAGCACCTGGTATTTTTCAAAGCACTAATGAAGAACTTATCTTCATGACCCGAAATAAAAGGGTCAGCATCAGCTCTGCCTCATTTGCAAGGAACTGAGACACAGAGGAATGAAAAACAACATTCACTTAAGAATCTAGACTATTGTAGCTCAGTTGTTCAGATGGTTCCAGCCAATGTTAAGTGTACCCACATGCATGCAACAACTCCATGCGTCCATGCGAGGATGTTGAAAAAGAACTCAGAATTAAAATTTGTACATTACAGATTAAGATATGTGTTTAAAGCTTTGTAGCTGTTCCTGGGTAATTCTACCACAGGAAAAAAAGTCACAATCAGTTGGTGAGTGCTGGAAGGATTTGCTTTGTATTAAAAAGGAAATCTGGCAGCAATGGTCTTCTTCAAATAATTTAGCCCTGAAAACAGGCTACTGAAAGCAAGACAATTGTCAGGAATGAGATCTCTGTAATTGGTGAGACTAAGAGTGGGAGAAAAGATGTGTATATCCAACATTTGTGGCCTACTGCAAGATTTTCCACATAACATGAACTCACACCCCACAACTGTCAGCAACTGGAGTATGCTCAAGGTAGGCTAAACTTTGCTGTAAAGTTTAAACTGGTTTCTGTGTGGTATAGATAAACTGAGACTTCCTCAAAGGCTCATGACTTGGTTAACCAAGACCTGTTCTTCTTGTGAATGGTGAAAGTCAGATGGTCATCACTTGTTTTATGGCTCCATTAGTTTCTCAAAGACAATAAACAAGCTTAACGACCAGAAAGTTAATGTGCAAAACCCATTTTTCCTCATGTCACTCTCTGAGTAGACTGAACAATTTCTTTTGAAGGTTTCCAGATTCTTTCTTTCTTAGCCAGGTACACATCATGAAAAATGTACTTCTAAAGATTAAGATATATAGAAAATTAAGATAAAATCACTGAAAAACAAACCACAAAATTTAGACAAATTTGTGAAGGGCAACAATATTTTTAATGGCTTTTTCTGTCTGGAGAAGAGTACTTAGGTACATTGTCTCTGATAGAATCTCCTAGGTTTATTGCCTTATTTGTGTCAATATTTTATATGAACAGTGATGCAGAAACACTGACTTCATTAATGATACATGCAGTTAATTTCTTGGCAAAATATTTCTGAAGGAACCCATTGAGGGGAATTAGCTTTATGCAAAGAGAATCTTTTTACCAAGGAGAAAAAATACATCATAGCCAAAACCAATAGCTCTTGTGCTAACCTCTGATTCCTGACTGTGGCTGGCTGGCCCCTCCAGTCTTAAAGAAAACATCTTCTAAATGAGAATTAGTCTGAATACCATCAAGTTTAAAAGCAGGAGCCAAAAACAAGGGAAATATTTATACTGCATGCCAACAAAATAGCAGCACAAAAATTGGCTTAGCTTCAGTTCATGAAGCTTAGATTTGGTTCATAACCTTAACTATATTTATTAGATATTATTAGAGTTCACAATGGTGTGTGAATGTAAGAAAGCATCACAATGAAAGTGCTAAAGGTTCAGGGGTCTGGTGGCCAGATAACTTGAAAACTTACCTGATAAGGAAAGGTCTTCCTCGGTTATATGCATAACCCAAACCAACTGTCTGCTCGTGCTTTCTGGAATAACCGTGACACAATAATTTTTCTGTTTATAGTTTTCCATCTCCATAATATTTACCACAACTTTATTTTCTGGTTTCACATTAAGTCAGATATTATTGTGCCTATATTTCTTCTTTTGGATGGATTTACATCTGTGAATTCTCAAAATTTCTAGTGAAAAATGACTGTCACATACACATCACTGAAAAGCTGTGCTTAGGTCCTTTTCACATAGGGCTGTGTGAAGGGCCATCCTCAAGCATAAAGGTGTAAGTGGAACCTTGGAATGGTGTTACCACCCAACATGTAAAGGGTCTTGCAGGTATTTTCATACAGTATTTTGTTCATGGATGTTGCAACTATTGGAGAATAGAAACCACTAATGTAAAAAGAACTGGCCAAGAATGGATTTTTTTTTTTTTTTTTTCATCTCTTACTGCTGCCTGAAAGGCACTTAAAGCCTTTTCCTAAAACACAATTCTCTATGAAAGTTGTATTTACAACGAGACAAAGAGGATTAAATAATATCTGAATTTCTGTGCTTGTCACCATGGAGTATAAATTTATAGGATTAGTCAAATAAATGAGACATGGTAATAAAGGGACCCCCCAATCTATATCAGGAACTGCAGCTTATAATGTCTTTAATTACTCATCACGTTCTGATTTCAAGTGCTCTATGCCTTTCTTGAAAAGCTGTTCCTAGCTCAAATTTTTATCTTTATTAACTTTGAGGCTTACATAAGTGTCTTCAGTATTTTCCCAATGATTTGTGCTACAGCTACTCCTCTGCAGATTTGCAGTTTGCGGGAGATTTTGCCTGTTTGATAGTCTGATTCTTTTCCCTTTGAAGTTCAGCAAAAGTCTTGCAATTAATGCCAGGGAGAATAGGATCTAAGGATAAATGAGGATGTTGGAGGAGTCACTAAAAAATTACTTCTACAGCACTTTGCCTTTCTCAGAGAAATAGATCTGCCTTGGTTTTTGGCCTCCAGCCTTTTTAAGATCATCACAGAGTCTCACATGCACATCAGGAAAACATTCTCTGCATCATTCCTAAAAGACATGTCCTTGAGCTCTACTCATAAATTATGAATAAAACTGGAGATTATAGGATTACTAAAAAAAATGTGATAGGAGTAAATCAGTACTTAAAGGGGAGATTGTGGTTGACTGTGCTGAAGGAAACTACAAGTCTTCCATTGTGGTGAAATTCCTGAAGTACTTGACCTAGGCCAAATTGTATTTAATGCATTTATTGATGACCATTTAAACCATAAGAATGTACTAATGGTAGTTGCATACATTTAGAAAAATAATTCAATGTACTAGGTGTAAGAATAAAATGAAAGAAATTTATTGTCTTGAGAACTGGAGATGCAGACAGATGGGAAAAAACCCCATTATTCAGTAGAGGCAAAAGCTGTGAAATTTCCTCTGCTTTCAATAGCTGATTAGATAGGAGCAGCAGGGGAAAAGAAAGAACTGGATGTATTAGCTGACTACAAGATGTTTTGGAAAATAAGATTGTGAAAAAGTCCAGTGTTCAATGCTAATATCTCTTGAAATGCTAGATTGTCTCAGCTAGAGGAAAATTGAAGCCAGAACACATGCCTTCTTCCCTCTCCAGCTGTGTTGCTTGCAGAGGTAATGACCCCAATCCTGTTCCCAGCTGCTAATCACTTTCTCTTTCACATTGTGATGTGTCTTCTAACTCATTTTAGCCAAATGAGCCAGGTTGTCTTAAAGAGCTTCAACTGAAGATGAAAATAAGCTCTCCCATCTTATTTTACTAGAAATAAAAGATAATAATCATTTAACTGACTTGCTGGCATAATCTAAGCAAGTGATAATCTATTAGGGTATCTCCAACAAAAAGTAGAGCAGAAAATGGAATGGTAGCCTCTGGTTACCAATGGTAACTTTTTATCATTGCCATAAAAATGGTAAACTCTGCACTGGGTGTGATTAGAGGTGGAAGATAAGGTATAACAGCCAACAAATACAATGTGCCAAAACACAACTGCCTTTGCATTTGAGAGTTACTTTCTGTGAAACTGGGAAGCACAGATAAAATGTTGGAAGACCTGAAGAAGAATACATTTTGTGACTACTCATAAGAAACACAGAAGTCACTGAATCATACAACTTCTAGTCTAATATCAAGTCCCGGAAAAAGATTTTACCAAGGAATCAAACCTATCTCTAAGCATGTAGAACATAGTAAGTGGATAAATAACAGCACTGAATTGTCAACAGTAAATCACGTGAAACCTGCCTAATTTCCTTCCATGACAGAACTGCAGGAACTGTGAAAAGGGGAAAAGCAATAGATGTCGTATAATGACTTTTGTAGGGCATTTGAAATTATCTCTTGTGACAGTCTCATAAGCAAATTTTGGAGTCATAGTCCAGATGAAAACTACCAGGTGGGTGTTAGACAGCTTTGCTAACAGTATCCATGGAGTCCTTGGCAATATTTCACTGTCAAAAAAGAAGGAAGGGTCAGGTGGGAATATACAGGGTTCTGTCAAGGGTCTAGTTCTGTTCAATGTTTTTATTAACAAATTGAACTGAAATTGAATTGAAATGGAAAAGATACTTATTAAATTTTCAGATGTCATGAAACTGAGAGACATCCCAAGGATGGAGGCAGGATTAAAGTTCAAAATTATCTTGACAAATGGGAGAAATGGCCTAAAAATGGGATGAAATACAAGGTACAGCACTTAGGCAGAAATAATCAGCAAGATGAAACCAGTATGGGAACAGTTGGCTCACAAATAAGTTTCAAAAGAAGCCTGGGAGGTACAGGGCAAAAACAGGGCAAAGATTTTATGCTAATATTTGTATGTTGCATGAGAGTTAAAGTGTGTACCAGTTGGAGAGATTATAGTGGGAAACAAAGAGAATGATGACTACTGAAAAAAATTATTCAAGAGAAAAGATTGAATGAATGGGATTATCTATTTAAACTGCAGCAAAGACATAAAAGGAAAGTTATGACTGTTTTCAGGTATTCTAAGTAACATTGAAAAGAGAAAATATCTGCGCTCCTTGTGAACAGTGTCTTCAGATGAAGCAAGAAAGTCTGTGTTAATGAAACATAGAGGGGAAAAATCTAATGATCAGCAAGATTAAAGCACAGAAATCTTTGTGCAAGGAAGGCTGTGGAGTTCCACTCACATCTTAAACACAGACCATCTGGCAGGACTGGCACATACAAATGACCTTGCTGTGTGTCAGGTCTTGATAGTGCCACTTAATCTAATTTTTATGTGATGCAATGACTATATAGCACAATAAAGAAACATCCCTGGAATTTTTATTTCATAAGAATATTTTTTATGAAAAGTGGGGTCCTTCAGTAAAACTTAATATGCAGTTTGATATATGGAAGCATTTCATTACAGAAATAGGTGTAGGCACAAGTGATGCCATGATGATTTTTTGCCTTTTCTTTTATACCCCTTCTGTATACCTTTTTATAGCTTTTTGTATTCTTAGTGTTTTTTAACCTACATTCTTAGACTTATTTTCTTAAGTTAGGAGACTAAACATCTTAGAAGCCCCAGACCCCAAGGTCCTCTCCACAACACATTTTGTAAACTAAGATAGAATCATCCAGGGGAAGATTCCTCAGGGAGGGGGGCTCATGCAAGCCTCTCATGGGGGAATCTTTGATAGATATGCTAATTAGTAAGACCTATAATGATATACCCAATTGATTGTGGGGGAGCATTGCGGTGTGCATTTCAGTGCATTCGACCTGGGCGTGGTGCACCTAAGGATCCTTAAAATAAATACTGAGGTAAAACCCCTTTTTCCCGTCTAACCGTGTTTGATTCTTGATTTTAAGACCAGGATAAGGCATCACAGGGAACTCTTGACATCAATTTATTAATAGTACTATAATCTGAAACAACATAATGTCAATATGGAGGCTTAAGTTAGTGAAATGAAAATGAAGGATCTCATTGCAATCAAATACAGTAGACAAGAATTTCTTCTGCAACCTTAGGAGATTCTCATGGGTCAAACTTAATGCCACTGTCTACACATTTGGAAATGGAAATAAGAGTATTTTCATACATAACAAGCACTACTGGAAATACTGGGAAAAAAAGCATTCAGCTTTGCTAAAAGTTCGAATATATTCTGAAAGCATTTTTGCTTTATTATCTTTTAAACCTTTATTGATGTCAGACTTGATCTACTATAAAAATCTCTTGATAATCTCAAAGTTTTTTTCCATTTATGATATAAATATAAATTACATTAACTGTCTGAAACTCCATGGACTTATATCAGACTATGATCAAGAGGTACAAGAGGCATGATGTGGTGAAAATGTCATGAGGAGACAGTTTGAAAGGGTGAGAAGGGGTGGTGAAAATTTTACTGTGTGAAAACTTTATTTCTCTCCTTAGTAACTATTGTTAATGTGGATTTGGTTCTAAGGGAGACTAAATGAAAAAGACAATTAATTAACAATTAATCTTCAATAATATTATCAGTAGTTTTGCATTTGTGTATATGTTCATTTTATCATCTTAAATATTAAGAAATCTTAAAAGATGTATCAGTGTGTACCATTTGCTTAAGTATTCCCTGACCTTAGATAGGAGTCCCTGACTCTTCCATCAATGGTAAGCCAGCCACTCCAGACTTTTCCCCTTGGTCTCAGGGATCTAGGATTTGTGGAGGTTGGTCTTGCTAGTTAAAAACTGAGGCAATTTTCTACTGTTCATAATGGTGGTATTATTTAAGTTGTAGTTGAGAGGGTGGGGGGTTTTAGTGCCTTATAAGAGAAACATATTAATTTTGCTCATTCCAGCGTTGTGAATGTTATCTTTGGATTTTATCTGAGAAGCTGGTAATACCTGTAGCAGACATCTGTCTGCACATAGACTGAATATCCCAAAGGCATTCTGTTGTCTGAAATGTAGCCAGGAAAATGTTAAAATGCATCTTAGTGAAAAAAATTCCATGTTTCCTTGAGTGTGAAATTACCATGTATTTGCTGTCTCCTTCAGAAAATTTGGGGAGCTTTCCATAATGTTTGTCTCTTTCAGTTCGATGATTTTGATTTTTTCTTTCTTTTAAGCAATCCAATTTTTTAACATACATTGGATAAAAATTGAGATCCCTGTGCGACATATGAGTAAATGTGTTAATAAATCATTAAAAATAAAACAAGCAAATGCAAAAAGACAATCCACGAAACCTTATCTCATCCTCAGACACTTTGCAGGAAACTGAGGTTTATAGAATTTGTG
This sequence comes from Corvus hawaiiensis, assembly GCF_020740725.1. NCBI lineage: Eukaryota > Metazoa > Chordata > Aves > Passeriformes > Corvidae > Corvus > Corvus hawaiiensis. The sequence goes on along the minus strand of NC_063216.1, from coordinate 63,932,028 downwards.
GGAGGTTAATATGAGACTTATTAGATGAAAGTTGAGACAGCTCAGTAAAGAAAGATCCCATCAAACAGATTTCCCCAGCAGCCATGTTGCCTATTCCTACTGCAATTTATCTATAATATAGTATATTCTCCAAATCACTGGACATCTGTTTCAAATGTAGGCTTTGCAAAGAATATATAAGTTGTTGAATTGTCAGGCTGTATGCAGGCAAATGGCACGTGCGAGGTAATAGTTAATACAATAAAATGCTTTAGTTAGAGGAAATTTGACCCAATTTCCTGAAAGGAAAGGCAGCTTCTTCAAGCATGATTTTTATTTCCAATTTTGCATTTATTAGGGATGAAAGCATATTTTAAACACAGGGTAAATTATAGTTACACCTTTCAACAAGGCATAATAGTTGTTATATTGCAAATGATCTGTCTCATGGCCTAAATGAAACAATTTACAATACATTGGCTGATAAATAATTACCCTTCTTTGACTTGTGCATGCAAAACATTATTAAGCATATTTTCAATATCAAGAAAAAATGATAATGAATATTGCAAATAGTTCAGGGAGACTGCAAACAGAAGAATCCTGACAAGTTCTTTGAGAATAAAGCCCCCCATTTTAGTGTAAAGTGCAACTATAGCATTTCATAATCAGAGAAATAAAACCCTCCTATTTCTGCAGAAAAACCCCTCAGGTTCTGAAAACTCTTCTATCATCTAAAATGAGTAGATGTTTCCCCTAGAATTCGCAGAGAATTCAGCTAGCTCAATATACTGAAAAATCCCAGAATTATTGTCTGACAGCTTAAGAAGACAGACATACACACACTGAGCTGAAAATCTTCATAGTTGCTAGTGAGAAGCCTACTTAACCTTCACTAAAAAAATTAGTGTTTTTTTCTGTTGAATGCAAGTATTTTTTATTACCTTTACTATATAATGACATTTTTACAGCAACACAAATAACTACAGATTGTTTGAAAAATAGTTCCAATCTTATCAAACAGTCATTGTGGTCTCTGGGGGAAAAAAAGTGGTGTGGCCATATGGGCCACATTCTCAGTGCCATTATGCTCAGAGAGAAAACCAGGCTATTTATTCAATTACTTTGATTTTTTAAGCTTTTAGAATTTATCCTCTCAAAAGAAGGCAATTGTCATTAGAATCCATCCAAATACTATCTGCAATGAAATAATGTCACTGTGCTCACACCTATGGCCTCACTAGAACTGACAGATTCTCTTGAAGACAATGGAAGGAAGAAGGAATCTGTGAAGACATCTGGAAGCCACCACAGGAGCTCAAGTTGTACCTCACACCTCTGTTGTCTGTACAGGGAATTGAGAGCAGAAACAAAGGACACTTCAGGCAGGACTCAGGCTGCCTAGCCTTCCTTCTGCTGTGCTTACATACCTAACAGAGAAAATAAATCACTTTTCCAGCACACTGTGATGCCAAAAGTATCCCAAAAGCCTTTGTTCAGGGTCCTCCTCGTCTTGAGGAGGCTTGATCCTCCTAAACACACTTAAATCACATAGTGTTTTGACTGGTGCAGTGAAGACTCTGGGTCAGAGCAAGGAGATCTGGACAAAGACATCTCATTTGGACAGAATGAAAAAGACAGCACGGTGCATATTTATGGAAAAATGTGTCTGGAAAAGAAAGAGATAATCCTAGGGGTGGAAATTGAAATATGAGGTCTCATCCCCTTCCACTAAGCTGCTCTTCTTTCTTTTTTTTCTGAGACATTGACCTAAGTTTCAGTTTTTGTTTTCCTTCTATCATTTGCAGCTCTGAGAAAGTCCCATAAACCAGCATTAGTGCTCTGGTGCGAAGATCAGCTCCAGAATTCATCTGACGACTCTGTCAATAAACATACTATACAAAAATTAATGGGCAAGTTAGAAATTGTGTTAATTAGTTACCTAATTTGTGACTCTGCAAATAAGATGGACATTGTTTTTTGGGTTTTTATCGGCCTAAGGAACATGCAACATTTATTTATATTTGATCATGGAGCACTACTGTGGGAATTGTTTGATGGCCTTTTTTATTGAACTGTGGTTGTTCTTCTGCAGTTTTTAGTGATTTTGGTATATGAATAATTTATTTCCTCTTTGGTTTAAACTTTAATGTCCAGATTTGCTCTGATAGCAATTATACATTTTGAATAATTATGAATTCTCAATGAGATTTCCTTTGTTCAGAAAGTCAATACAAGATCTGTTGCTCATGCCATTCCATTCACCACTTTAAATATCTATCATGCTGCATCCAAACACTACATTAACAAATAGCTTCTTACAAATCCATTGATTAAGGAATTCAATTTGCCAAGTCTCAGTTTTGCTTTCAAAAAATAACCTACATTTCAATGCAGCTCAAGAAATGGCATTGAAAATATGCATTATTTTGGCTGATTTGGCAGCATTTCTAGAATCTGTTTGCATTTCTTTGTCATGCTTTTGTGGCCATGGGTCTATACTCAGCACCCTACTGTGCTATTTTCTCAGTGAATCTTAGGCTTAGTGTGTCACAGCAAGGATTTGCCTATTTCACCCTTTCTAAAATAGAAAAGATCCCCAAATTGAGATGAAGTTTATATATATGTAAAAAGGCTTATATTGGTAAACAATATTGTACTGTAGTGCAGATTTTTACAGTAGAGTTTTGATGGCAAAACAAAATTTCCAAACACATCATAGATATTGCAACAAAACTTTCCAAAACAAAACAGCTTTTAGATTGAGGTGTATATGGTGTCATCAACATACTGATCAAATTAGTGTCTTTATCACCTGTTTGTTACATCCTGATTTTGAACAAATTTCTGCATTGGGCTTCCTTCTTTGTTTTGGCATAACAGCAGTAGCGTTATTAATAACATCATACTGTTTCAAAGGCTAAGACCTCTACAGCTTGCTAATGCCTTTTGTTCTTCCTGTTGTTGTTATTCTAGGGTCACTCATGGCTTCATTTGCTCTGAAAATCTTGGACCAGACTATTTTTTCGTTATATTGATCTAAGTATGAGTAATTTTAAGCATGTGTGTGAAATGTAAGTGCAAAGAATATCAGCAAAATCTAGTATCATCACACAATTTTTTTCATTACTAACATTTTGTTATTACATTAAAGACTTTTTGAGCCTTTTCTGGATGCACTTTGTTAGAGACATGTTAATATTATCCAAGATAATAATAAAAATTTAAAAAACTTGAAATTTTTTCCAAAGGCAAAGAAGAAGCAGTAATGAAGAGAAGAATGAATTGTCATCAAATGATTTCTGTATAAAGAATTCTAGTGGTAAGAAGATTAAAAAGAGACTGGATCCTCATACATGAGTGCCTATGAAAATATTAAAAAGCACCCCAAATATCTCAGCCTTTCCTCAGGGCTCTTAAGTAGATAAAACAACCTTGTACTGTCTCATAATGTAACATAACATAGCATAATGTAACATTACAGCTGAAAAATAAAAACAAGCTGTCATTAGAAATGATTGGTGGTGGGATCTAAAAATGAAGGCATTTTCCTGGGAATAAAGGTAGAATCTTTCACACTTGAAATAACAACTGAATTAATTTCCAGAAGATATTGCCTAGTTCACCCTGAAGTCATGTGCTTCATTTGGAAATTTCTTGGTAAAAGTAATGTCCTGCCTTATGCAGAGAGTCAGACAAAATTATTAATATGGTCCTTTCTAGACTTAAAATCTATGAAACTTCCATTGACAATCTCATTGTGATTTGAAGGCACTCAACACACAGACATATGAAGGCATATTAAATAATGTAAAAGTGTCAATGTGCCTCCCTGGGAGGTAAAGCAGATCAAAATGCTCATCTTTTGGTCTTAAGTGATATGCTGGTGAAATGCAGACCATGGTTAATTCCTGACAGCCATGTGTAGGAATAGATCTTGACTTTTCTCAGAGATTGCACAGAATCCTGTTGCTACAGTTAAAAACACTACTATTTGTTGACCTCAAGTGCAGCTGATTTTTAAAAATTGCTTGGTTTTCCTTGTCAGGTCTTACTGTCATTATGTAATGACAGGGAAAACTAATGGAAGGCTGGTTGCCTTCAATACTTATTTCTGTGCATTTCTACTCATTTACCTTCTGTAAATGAGAAAAGTTTTGATTTCTTTCAGCTAGATTCTTATCAGTTGATAACTTTGGACATGCTCACTTTAAAGATGGCGCAATGATTCTTTAATATTTTCACTCTGCAATTTCTGCTCTAAACTTTTGATTTTTTTTTCTTCTAGCGGGTTATACAGTTATGAGAATTTTTAAAAATCCAGTTGCTCACTTAACTAATACTTACTGAGCAGGACTTCATCATTAGTTCTGAGATTGGAAGAATGCCTTCTATTGTAATAATTTGTGGAAATAAAAAGTGCTTGGGTAATAAATTTCACCAACAACCCAATTAACAACAACTTCACTTCTAAAACACCTCAGCTGTAAAATTTGACCCTTGGAATGTTCATCAGGTTCTGGATGGAGAAGTGGAAAGTGTGACAGAAGAAAATGCTGTTTTCCCACATCTTGAATCGACACTTCACTTGAAAAATTAATTTTAATTTTATAATTTAGTGAAACCTCTATCAGAAAATGGCCTCAGAGTCTCCATTTGCACTGTGCTTTAAACTGTAAGATATTTGAGTCAATGACTTTTTAAACTGTTTGTATATGGGTAGTGTTAATAAATTATAATTTTACAGATCTCTTCTAATACCATGCATTTATTTCTGTTTCTGATTAGAAATGAAGGTAGAATTAATAAGAAAGTATTAAAATGCAAAACAAAGCTAGTTTAAATGTGAAGGTAACAAAGCTTAATACTTTTGCATGATGCACATGTACTGTATGTGTTTCCTAAAAATGATTAAATATTCACAGCACACACTTTAAATTTTGCCTAGATTCTGAAAATTTAAGTGCTAAGCCTCACCTCCAGTTCACCTTCTTTTGCTGATTCCTATTACAGTAAATGGCATTTTCACGCATCTCAGTAATTTTCAAAGGTCATTTTATTGGCTCGAAATACATGTATTACAGAAATAGATTATGTAATCCATTTGCATTTCTTCTGTAGGTAATAAGAGTCCCAGTTACTTACACTTCACTTAAAATGCGTATGTATGGCATAGCAAATGATTAGGCCAAGATCTTCAATTAGGCATATATGAAATATATCTCATTACCAAAGTCTATTAGGATTTTTTGAGACAGCTTGTTGAATGGTGGCAGAGAAAAGAAAAAATGTGGCAGCTACAACAATAAGAGCAAGAAAAAAAATTTGTATTACATTTTCTTTTATCTGCCATAGGTGCAATATTGTGAGATCCTTTGCAATTTCCGGCTACTGCTTCATGGTAGAATTAGTCCTTTTTTTAAAGCATTCCACATTAAGTCTTTTGGCTTAATAACTATTAAAGCAGACATTTGAAATATAGTAATTTTTGAGGAGAAGTATACTTATATCTCATGGGAATCTAAGGATATTTTTTGGAAAGGTAACACATATTTAAATCCCTGATATAATGCCAAGAGCAATAAGAATGAGAAAACAATAGTTAACATTTCTCTTCTTTGTTTTGCAAACTTTTCCCTGCTAGAGGGCTTGACTTTTTATCTTCCAACTGTTTATTATGTTGACTGTTATTATAAAATTTCACTAAAAAACCACTAGGTACTTGTCAGTTGTCATTTATTAATGTAGTAAAATAATGGTGGATAAAATCCCCATTGCTTATAGTAAATTAAGGAAGATCCATAAGGAACATTATTTTCTTCTTTCTGTACAACAGTGAAGATTATATTTTGTATAAATATTCTTTAGGAGTTGAGTTTTACTTAAACTCTTCATCATTGGATTAATCAAAGCTCTTAGGCAGAGATTTAATTTCAATTTTTCATTAGTCTGTTGTTTAGAAGTAAATATAAGCATATGCTCAAGTGCTGTAATGTGCTGGAATTCTACTTGCTGGGTTTCATGCTGCTAAGTGGAAGCAATCACATGAGATTTGTGGATGTAGTTGACATGTTCAAATTGCAATAGACATTTTTTAATGGGAAGTTGAGCTGGAACATTGTTTCCTTTTCTTCTAGACACTTTTCAAACTCTTGGAGGATTTCTTGTTGCTGGCATTCTTTATTTGTATTGTAGTTCTACTGGCTACAAAAGGCACTTTGACTCCTTTTGTGTCTTTTCCTTGAACAGGATTTTTACACTACTGGAATAGAAAATGCAAAATAAGCCAGAGATTTCAGTAAAGTCTGTCTGGGCTCTGTGCTTTGGGTTTTTTCATTCTATACTAAAAAAAAAAAAAAAAAAAAAAAAAGGGGAAAATTAATATAAAAAGAATGGAACAGATTTACAGAAAGAAAGACAGTTCTTAATGCATTATAGTTGAATTTTTTTTTAAGTGCCCACTGGGAAAGTTCACGAACTAGCAACATAACAAGTCCAGCTTGGACTTATTCATATTTAATGGGACTAACTTCAGAAGAGTTGATGAAGCGTTTATGTAAACCCCTCAGGCAGCTCATAATTGGCTATGTTAAATGAATCTGAATATATTTTGAAGAGACAATAAATACTCAATGCCTTGAAAATATCTGGCTGAACTTGTGAAAAATCACAAGGGTATTTTTAGAAGTTTGTGTTGCTGCAGTATGATTACTGTAAAACCTTAGCATAATTATAATGAAAATCACTGCTATGAGCAGGGGAACTCATTTAGCTGAGCTCCAAGCTGTGGGGAAGTGAGCTGAGACCTATACAGGCCTCAACACTTACAGTCATTGGCTATATGTTGCTTCCTGAACTTTTAAAATGTTTTTACTTAGAAAATAGAATTAAAATATCAATAATCAAGGGAGGAGGGACCAGGATCTAAGACTTCTCCCTGATGAGTATCAAATCAGCAGATTTAATTCATATTTCTTGCTCTTGTGCTCTTGTGTGTCTTATCAGTAGGCTAAATAATGATACTCTTTTCAAACACATTTCTTGCTCTCCTGACTACGTAACTGGAACAGGTTGTCCAGAGAGGTTGTGGATTCCCCATCCCTGGAATTGTTCAAGGCCAGGATGGATGGGTCTTTGAGCTACCTGGTCTAGTAGAAGGTGTTCATTCTCATGGCAGGGACATTAGAACTGGGTGATATTTCAGGTCCCTTCCCACCCAAACCATAATGTGATTCTATGATGTCTTAAAAGGCCTTGTTCATCAGGTCACTGCACAAAATAGGGCTCTCAGCTCAAGGAGAAGAACACATGCAGTGTGTGTTTCATCTCAAATTCTGCTGAACCTAAATTCAGAGGATTACATCTAAGTGCATTTTCCCAAGCTTCTTTGCAAACAGTGAGGAAAAAAAAAGCACACTTTCAGAGAGCAATTTGTCATGGGTGAGTTACACCCATGTGAAAATTAGTGTAATTTTCACTTCTTTAGTTATAAAAGCAACCCCTGTGACTAATTCAGATATGGATATGCAGATTTGACCAATGTTTGATTATTGTTATGGGGAGCCTTGCACGTCTAAGCTCCAGAGAAGTATAAAAGTGTTAAACAGGTAAACTTTCTGCTGCATTTCCAGAACTCCCTAAATCATTACTGTCAAGATAAATACCTAGATTTTGTTCTGTACAGCACGGCCCTTGAAATTTGAATTAGACAGTACTTTGCAAACTTGTCTATTTATTGTGAGTTTCAGGTATTTGAAAAGTTGCGTGCAGTACTGCAGTTTTTCAATGTGATGGGCATCTAAAGAATAATAATGCTATCATATGAGTGCAACTGAAGGAAAAGTCTTATCAGTAGGCGCTGCTGCTTTAATGAAATAGAATAACACTGAATAACAAGCTGTTTCTGTTTTAAAGAACTGGTAAACCTGTAAATTTTAGAGAATATTTGATGAAAGCTGATCTCCAAATCATGAATAACACCACCTGTTTGTTTTGAGTTCTGCCTTCCCGATTTTGGTCCTTGCTTTTCTACATACCATGAGTGCTCCAGGTGCAATGCAGTGGGGAACCAAAAGTATAACTTTAATATCAAAAAATTTTATTATGTTAGGAGATTTAAACTTCACAATACTATGAAGAACCAGGAACAGAGAAAGTATGATTTGGTAATTTGAGAGCAGGTAATAATCTATTTATTATAATGACCTGATCTAACCTAACGATTGCAATTGGTCAAGCATCTTGTATTTTCTTTCCTTTTCCATATATTTTAAAATTTGTCCTCTTGATTATGACCATTCCCTCCATTTAAGAGTTAGGTTGTGATTTAGCAAATCCACACAATCATGCTGCAAATATACTAGAGTTTTCCACACAGCAGGCAAAATTAAGGAAAAGCTGATTAGAAGTGTTTATCAAAGTGTTTAAGGTTTTGTTACCTGCTGTACAGCCTATAATCACTACCTAGCACTTAGGAGAGAAAAGAAAAGATGGACTGCTTGTACAATTTACTAAGTCATTTGAGCTGCTGTACAACTGTTATTTTCTGATTAATGTAACTGCTGAAGCAGGGTACATATAGATGATTATGAGCTTCATGCATTAAATAATTATCAGGCTTTTCAGTGTGAATAAAATCTTAACATGATTTATGAATAAAACTATTTCAACAGGAATAGCACAAGCTTAGATCATGATTTGAGCCTGGTACTCCTTAAGGGTTCTGTCATTGATTTTGAGAAGTGTTAATGGAAGGTGCAAACTCACCATCCATTTCTGGAAGACTCCTCTTGATCTCGCTGGACTGCCAAGCCTGAGCTCAGTGACAGGGGTTTCACATGTAATAGCTAACTGCCCTTCCAGTTCAGTTCAGTGGGGGATAGTAATAATTTATATTTTTTGCTTTATTTATTAACCTCCATAACTTCAGGGTGGGCTCAGTAAAGGGAATTAGGTGCTAAAGTAGCTCTTAAACAGAAATAAGAAAAATAAATTACTATATTAAAAATAATTCAATCTCAGATCCTTTCCAAAGGCACCCTTGCCTAAAATGCAGTGGTGGGTTTTTGAGTTTGGTGGGTTTGGGATTTTTTAGCATTAGTTCCACAGGCTTCTAAAAATCTGCCCTTAGTTTTAATCATGGTGGACAGGTCATTACCAATCACTGCAGCTATTCAGGATTTGTGAGTTCATCTACCTTTATTACCCAAAAGGTTGAATTCAGAGAGATTTCTTGGATCAAATTGCTACCACTGCTTTCCTTATGAAAGTTGACCAAAGAGCTGCCAGCTCAATTTTAAAAGTAACTTAGCAATTAAAGCACAAATCAGTAAACAAAGGCCCTGAATTTAAGTTCTGCCTCAGCCTGGAGTGATCAAAACCCATAGCGTTGACCTCCATGCATATGTCGTTCTCTCACTACTTCAAGACTAGTTATTACTCAGGTCTTCTGTGAAGTCTGTCCATATTCAAAGTGGAATCAAAGTACTAACAGCTCCAGGAAGAGTCTTCAGGAGTGAGAGTGGGACACAGGCTGGATCACAGAGAATCAAAGATGCCTTGTATGCATTTATTTCAGAGTGCCCTTGAACAGAACTCATACCACGGTATGTTCTGAAATCATCCTGCTTCCTTTTTTCTCCTGCTTCCCTTGGTACCCTAATGAGTCGTGAGGTGCTCTGTGCATCTTGAACAAGTTTCAGAAGAAGGAGTGGAGGCTACAGATCAAGAGCATTAGACCAATAATGTGGAGGAGGGGCATCAAATACATTGTCGTCATAAATTAACTGGCCTGACAGATGGAGCACTGATTGTGATACAAACTGACTTTTAGCAAAGTTTGCAACACACCTCCAAGTGACATTTTCATAAACAAAGTGGACAAGTATGTTTTGCTTAAAAACATAGCTAGGTGAACACATGTTGTGGTGGTAAACTGCTTCTGGAGGAAGTGTCACATGTTTACTGGTCACCACAAAGAAACTTCAGGAGAAATATTGCAGAAGTCTGTTCTGGATCTAAATTTGTTTGATGTTTTCATTAACGGATCAGGTGATGGAGTGAGGAATAGGGTGCATTCTGCTGATAAATCAGGCTTAGAATAGCTGCTCTGTGGAGAGAGATGAGAATTCGAAACAGTCTTAATAAACTGAAGGGATGATTTCATTGAAAGAAGATGAGATCCAAGACAAAGAGATGAAATATGAATTAAAATAAGCTGAATTAGAAAATTGAGACAAACTGACTAAGCAGAAATATTACAGAAAGGGATCTTGATGTTGCATTCTGACACAAAAAAGTGATCTTTTTTCAAAATTGAAAGGGAATATTTTAGTATATCTTAGAACGGGTGGGGTATTGAAGATATAGATGGTTCTAGATTGACAAAGATTTTTTAAGTCTTTTTTTGGGGGGGTAAAACACATTTGGTGAAAGATATAATTTGGAAAGAACACAGAAGATAACAAATATAATAGGAAATTTCAAGATGAGTTGAAAGAATTGGTTTGTTTGTCCTTAAAAAAGAAGACTTAAGAGAAATGTTAACCCACCATGTGAAAGAGATACTGGAAGAGAACTACATACCTTTCTGAGAAAATTAGTTAGGCTAAATATTGATAGAAATTTTAAAGCATGGAATTGAACATTAAAAAAATATGGAATGTCATTCACTGGAAGTGAACTTAACCAGAGCAGATAAGAGGTTTACTGTGGCTAGTGGGCATGCACACACCCGCCCCAGAGCAGAGGTCAAGATTGCATCTACATGTACATCATTATACTGTTGGATGCTAAATAAATTATTGTTTGTAAGATGACTTGAAATTGCAATTTAAATAGCTTAATGTAGTCCTGCATACTAAAAGTCTACAACTTTCTGCAGAAAAAAGATTGCTTTGGTGAAGAGCCAACGATATCCTTATCACTAGAATGCAAGTACAGGGAAAAGGGTGAGTTCTATTAGCTCTGCTGAGTATTTAGCTTTGCAGATATGTAGGCAGAAAAAATTTAGGCCTCAGCAGTTTATTCAGCATACACACATTACTGATATATAGTTTATGGTGCTGATTTTTAAGCAAAAGACAGTCTGGTTAATTGGGGAATACACATAAAATACGGTAATAGCTTTGGTTGGATCTTTTGGACTGGATATTAGCATTATTTTGGAATCAGCTGTTTTGGTTAATAGCCTGTAACATTAAATTGCAATAAGAATACCACCATGGTGAAGATGCTGTAAAGCTGGTGTATATTTAAGTGAATCTTTTGTTTAGCCAGTAAGGAAAGATATTAATGAAAACATTAACAAATATTATTTGAAAATGAATTCAAAATTGAAGTATAAATTTAAAAAACCCAGAGATTTAACAAGCATATTAGAAGCACAATACTTCAGAGGATGGTATTTGGGGCCAGGATGTCTTCTGAATTGGGCCAAATAAAGATCATTTGAGCATGGAACCAGACAGTAAGCTTCTGACAGATTTTGCTCTGTGAAAGTACTTTATTTCAATACTATCAATAGATGATCATAGTGTATTTGTCAGATTCTGCTAAAATAAACCTCCAGCTTCCTGCAATCATTTCAGAGTGACTAGACAGAGTCAAACTCAGCACATGCCAGGCGTGTTGAACAGACCTCATTTCATCTAACCTAACAATCAACTCAGACATTTCAGAGAATCATCACATGCTTCTGTTTATGGTCCTTGCTGCAGAGAAAGATTACATCCATTTATGTAGTTTAAAACAAATCAACATCAAAGTGCTTTATTGATTTATAAATGACACACAAATAGCTGACAATCAGTGAACTACAGGTTCAGGATCAGTATCAGTAATATGACAGATAGACCCAAATTATGAATCAGAAATGTTAATAAACATGCACAATTACTTGAATGTGCTTTTGTAACTAACACTGAATGGTTCTAGTACATATACATGTCCATCCACACATCCATACACATCACAGGGGTCATCACAGGCACACTGCTCTCCCTATCCTCTCCTGGCATGCCATGTGGGTATCCCCTTGCAGTCCCTGGGAAGATGCAGGTGCCATTTTTCACCCAACAGCCCTGCTCTGTGCTCATTGCAGGTAGAAAGCCTCACCAAGAATTGACCTGGTAGCAATATAGTATATGCACTGCCAGGACAAGTTCCTTAGCCAGGCAGTAAGGTTTAAAGAGCAATAAGCCTTTCTGAGTCAGTCCAGCTAGAGCTGGATAAAATCTAATAAATTTTCTAGGCTGTTTCTCTGCTAGCACTGAAACACTCCCCAAGGTACACTGCTGTATTTTCCAGACTTAGTCCAGTATACTTTTATGTGCATCAGGCAGTGTACCTTCTTGCCATATTTTGTTTATTTTTTTATGTCTGGTTTGTATTCAAGTACCAATATAAAATGAAGATAATATCTCTTTCCTGAAAGCTCCTGGTAAAGCCTTCTATTCTCAGGTGTCCCTTTGAGATGAATATGAAACACAATCCGACAGTGAAACGAATGCCATGAATAGCCTTTACCTAATGTGCAGTGTTAGATGTTAGTGTTGATGAAGGAAGTGCCTGCTGGCAACAGGCTGTGGGTACAGGGGCAGCATCTGAACAAACCTGGAGAGAACACGTCTAACAGTTACATATTTCCGACTATGATTCATGCAAAACCAATTCTAGTACCAGCATTAAGAATGATCTACCTAAAAGTACCTGGGGGACAAATGCAGAAATAAAATAGCAGTTGACAAGTAGAAATAAAAACATTGAAGAAATTATGCTCATGATTGCATATGAAGCTCTTCTAACTGGATGTAAAATGCAGATAATTGCCCAGGCAGAACCTTTCTGTGTACTCGGAGCCTCCTCCAGGCACTGCTTTACATGCAGTAAAACACAGACTTTGGCTTTTTGTTCCTCATTGGCAGCTGCTGCATGATGAAATGTTCCAAACTTGCTCTAAGAGAGCTTCAAATCAGAAGAACCTACTCTAACTGAAGTTAACTAGAAAATCAGCTTTGGATTTCAAAGACAGCAGGGTAAGTTTGGAAAATGTTGAGACTTAAGTGAACACAATTTTGGCAAAGTATTTGCTAATCTCTGATGAGACTTGATGCCGTTTGAGCTTTATGATCTATTACAGAAGACCGACCATTACAAATTAAAAGTCCTGCAAACCACCTACTTATTTTCTTTTTCTATTTTTTTTTTCTGAAAAGTAAATGCTTATCCTATTATGTTTTTTTAATTCATGAGTAGCGATCTCAGTTTCCTTCTCTATTAAAAAATCAGCAGGGTGTCACTGCAAGTTCTGAGCTGATTCAGATAAAAATGCTGATTTTTTTCTATGAAATGAATATTCTCTGAGTATTTGCCTTAGGATTATATTACTAAACAGTGAAATTAAAGGAAAAGCCAACGTAATTCTTTGTTTCTCCTTTACTTTTTTAAAATTTTTGTCTAAGGAAAAAGGCTTAAAGTAATCAAGCAGTTTGTTTTCAAAATAGACATAATCCATTTCTTTAAAAAAAACAAAACAAAAAAACCAAACCAAAACAAAATCCAAATTAATTTGATTCTCAAATCCTCCCCTCTTCCCCTAGCCCCAAAGTCCCTCATAAAACCCCAGAGGAAGGCACAAAGGGTATAGGCATTACTGCAATACAATTTTTCTTGGTCTTTATCAACTGACAAAACCAAAGTCTAATAGAACTGGAAATGGAGCTGTCCCTTTAGACACAGAATCACAGAAATACAGAATGGGTAAGGTTGCAACAATGGGTTGTCATCTGTTCCAGCCTCCCTGCTCAAGCAGGGTCAGCCTATAGCACATATTACAGGATTGCATCCAGATGGTTTGGTTCTTGAATATCTCCAGTGAGGGAGACTCCACACCCTCTCTGGGCAACCTGTTCCTGTAAAGAAGTTCTTCCTCATATTCAGATGCATGCATCCCATGCATCAGTTTCTGCCCATTGTCCTATTTCTGCCTCTTGTCCTATTGCTTAGCATCACTAAAAACCTGGCTCCATCCTTTTGACAGAATCACAGAATCACTGAGGTTGGAAAAAACCTCTGAGATCATTGAGTCACACCTTTAAACCTTCACCACCTTGTCAGTTGGACCATAGCACTAACTGCCATGTCCAGTCATTTCTCGAACGCTTACAGGGATGGTGACTCCATCACCACTTGCGCAGCTCATTCCAATGCTTAACCACTCTTTAAGTGAAAAAATTCTTCCTGATGTCCAACGCAAACCTCCCCTGTTGCAGCTTGAGTCAATTTCCTCTTGTCCTGTCACCAGTTGCCTGAGAGTACCCACCTGGGACTCACCCCCATGTGGCTACACCCTCCTTTCAGGGAGTTGTGGAGAGCAATAAGGTCTCCCCTGAGCTTCCTTTACTCCAGGATAAACAATCCCAGCTCCCTCAGCTGCTCCTCATAGGACTTACCCTCTGGACTTTTCACCAGCCCTGTTGCCCTTCTCCAGACACACTCCAGCACCTCAGTGTCTAGTCATGAGTGGCCCAGAACTGGACACAGTGCTCCACATCCAGCCTCTCCAATGTCAGCTGCAGGAGGACAATCACTTCAATCGCTCTGCTGGCTGCACTATTTCTGATCCAAGCCAGGATGCCATTGGCCTTGGCCACCTGGGCACTCACTGGCTCAGGTTCATCTGCTGTCAACCAGCACTCCTGGTCCTTTTCCACTGGGCAGCTTTCCAGCTACTCTGTTCCCAGCTGTTAGTGCTGCAGGGGGTTGTTGTGACCCAAGTGCAGGACCTGGCATTTGATCTTCAACCTCATACCATTGGCCTCACCCCACCTATCCAGCCTGTCCAGATCACTCTGCAGAGCCTTCCTACCCCCAGCAGATCAGCTCTCTCACCCAGCTTGTTGTCATTTGAAAACTCACTGAGAGTGCACTCGAACCCCTCATCCAGATCATCAATAAAGATATTAAACAGGACTGGCCCCTTGGTGAACCCCACTAGTGATGCTCTCTCTTCAGATACTTAGATACATTGATAAAGTTCCCTTTCAGTCCTCCCTTCTCAAGGCTGAACGGGCCCATCTCTCTTAGCCTTTCTTTGTAAAAATAGATGCTCCCTTAGTCATCTTTGACACCCTCTTCTGGACCTGCTCCAGGAGCTCCTTGTCTCTATTGTACTGAGGAGCCCAGAACTGGACACAGAACTCCAATACTGGGCCCAGTACTGAACCTTGGGGGACACCACTAGTGTCTCAGACTAAACTCTATGCAACTGATTACAACCCTCTGGGATCTTATTTGTTGAATATTTTATACTTGTTCAGCATGTTTAATTTAAGGCAACATGGGTGGAATGAATCAAATCTCTAAACCAGGGATTCAAAAAAGGAATTGGAAAGAACGATTTTCTGCCTTATGTAAAATCCCCAGCAGCTTAGAAATTCAGTAGTAAGACTCTGCTTTTCAACACCTAACTTTCTACACTGATTTGTATTGTATTTGGAGGAATAAAATGGGAGTAAAGTCAAGTTCCATAAATGGGAACTAAATTTAGCATGAAATGTTCTGCAACAGGAACACTGATACTGTAATTAATTTCAAATATCCAAAGTTGGAAATCAAAATTACTGAATAAATATAAATAATACGGTAGTATGAAAAAAATCTGATTACATTAATAAAACAATCCTTACTTATTATTATTTATTATATAAAGATTGTATGATTGATACCAGTAGACTTCTTTCTGTCTTTCTGTGGTTTGAAAACCAGTGCAATTCTGCAGCCTCCCAGGGTCAGATCACAGGTTTTTCTAGTCCAATAGCTAGTCTGTAGCAGTAGCAACCAGAAAAATCTTATAGAAAGATTAAGGGAAAATGGAAAATATTATAAAGCAATTTTCTTTTTATATCCTATCAGTTTCTGACAATCATGAGGATTAAGAACTTCAGAGCTGCAGGTTAGGCACAAGACTCATTTTTAATAGCTGCTGACGGACTTTTCCCCATATACCAAACTAATCCCTTTTTCAATTCAACAAAGCCTTTTGTGACATTCTTTTGTCTGAATTGAGCCTGTTATCAAATAATTTCACTGGTTATGACCAGTTTTCTGTAGCATAGGAAGTAGTGAATAATCATACCCCATTCCTCTCTCTTACCCACACGAGACAGTGATGTCCTGTTTCAATTGTCTCTTATCCAATAAGGACACCTAATCTATTCAGTTTTTCCTATATGGAAATGTTTTGAATTGCTGTTCTTGGTCATTGTCTAGTTTTTCTGTATACCTTCTAAGATGGGAGAGTAGTAGTTTTCAAGGGGTAGAATTGGTATTTCCTAGGGAAGATGGTGTATGTGTTTACAAATTAGGTGTTTAATCACATTTTGTCATCTGAGTGCCTCTTTAATTTGTGGAGACACATTAGCATCTCTAGCATTGTATCACTTGGACATTTTTAAGTGAGGGGACTTACTGCGTTTATTTTGCACTTTTTTTTTTCTTAATGTGGCAAAAGTTGAGCAAACTAATTTACATCCCATGTAAAATATATTTATGCAACCGACACGATGAATAAATTCTGGTCTGGTTTCAGTGGCTTTATTAATACTATCTACATTTACCTTGTCTTTTGAAAACTACCAAGTGTTGAGCAATTTCCAGCAGAATGAGTAACAAAGGTCTGCTAATTTCTATAATTCATTTTTGTTGAGATTTTGTTTGGTTCACCTGAAAACAAAACAACAAATGAATGCAGTGTCAGATATAATTGTATGTCTGAAACTGGAAACTGAAATCAAGATTTCTTTGTAGTATCCACCAGAAAAACCTTATCAAAATCACTAAATGCATTCTATAATATTTTATGACAACAAATAATAATTTTGTGTAAATTTTTGTATGTATTCATAAGAATATTTTATTTCTGTACTGAATTTCATATCAGTAATTACTTGGTTTTGCCAAGTATTTAGCAGTTCTAAAAGTATCCAGTTTAGATTTGTGCTTACTGTAATTATATATCTCAAAACAAGAGCAGCAATAAGTAAGGAATTCTAGAAGCACGACAAGCAAGAATACAAGCTCCATTCTCTCTTATATTGTCACAACAATATTCGTATAAAATCCTTATCAGAAAAATGTTATTTCCTTCCTTTTAAAGATAGTTTGAAGGAATTTGCATGGCTTGCTGACAAGCTTGTCTGCAGCCTTATATGATATTTTTTACAGAGCAAATGAGCAGCATCTAAGGGACAATTTCTGGAAGCATGAGAGGGCTTAGTGATCTCTACCTTTCAAACTTAAGACTCTGTGCTTATGTGGACACATTTCTCTTTCCTCTGCATTGATTTAAGGAGCAGCCACTGAAGAGTAAGGCTTTTGAATTATGTTCTGTCTGAGTGGTCTTTGGATACTAAAGGACTCCGTAAAGGATTCCATGATCATCTAATCTAGTCCTCTGAATTGAAGTCAGTGTGAGTTTGCTGCTGGATTTTATGAAGAAGGGATGTTTCAGAGAAAAGAAACATTATTGTATTCACATGTAATTTGGTTTGGGGGAGTAGAATCTTGGACAAAAATAGTACGTGAAATTTCTAAATACTTTTAGATTAATGTGAACTATAATCAAACTTCTAATGCATTACCTTTTTGGTTTTTGGAGAAATAATCTTTACAAGTAAATGTAATTTTGTCAGAAAAAAGGATTAGGGATGAAGGAGGCTAGACCAGGAGTACACAACTAACATAATTTTGTTGTCAGCATTATTTTTTTAAAGGGAAATTATAAGAATGAAATTGAATGTTTTTGAAACAAATGACTGACAAACAAATTAATTATGCTGTATTAATGGAAAGAAAGTTTCTGTGCATATGGACCCTTTAATATGACATTTGAGTTTTAGGGTCAGTCTCACCATGATGGGTTGAAAGGAGGTTTTTATTTCTATAGCATTTTTTATAACAAGGCATTTTCTGATGAGGATTCCATGTTAAAGTAAAATAATCAAGAAAGAAAATTAAAGAAACTCAAAGGGACTATTATATCTTTTATGTAATGAGAAAAGAGTCATTAGTTTGAGAATTTACAATGATTCAGATACAGTTTTCTTTTTCTTTAAGAGACTGGACACGAGCATAGTCATTTCTCAGAGAGCATTGGGAGGTTCCATGGGTGAAGGAATTTAGAGCATGCTATACCTTTAAATGCAGATGAAAAGCTTTTCTGATCTTTGGGTATGAACTGGAGAAGGACAGCTTATTCATTTCCAATCTGAAAGACATTTTATGAAGTAAAAAATTTGAAATATATCCAAAGAAGACAGTGCAAAGATCAAAAGTGAGGGAGATGTCAAAAAAGAAACTTTCTGAAAGACAAGATCTATTGTCTTTTAAGACAAAATTAGAATATGTGTAGTTTTAAAGGACTGTGAAACATTCTGTATAGGTTTAAGCTATACTATTAAATGCTGGTCATTTATAAAAAGAATGCAAAATAACATTTCCCTCTTTCATTTCAGGAATCCTTGATTTTACACTCTGAAGTTTTTCCCATTATCACCCAAATGATCTATCAACCATCCATCTGTAGGCATATATCAGATTCCCATGCCCAATTTGGTCACTCTTTTGGAACTGTTGATGCAGAATGCTCATCTAATTTTGGAATTGAGGTATGATGCCCATTATGGCACCAGTAACAGGACATAATCCTCACTCATTTTCAACATGACCTTTTCAATGTTTATGAAGATATTTTCAATGTGGTTTTTTTTGTGATTTTGATCATGAACTGAAGTCAATTAGATTTGATTGTCTTGGCAGAACTCCAAACTGCTTGATATATATCACTATCCATGAGCAATTGCTTATGCATTGCAGTGAATACAAATCTCTTTGTCTGTCTTCTATGATTTTCTCACCTATCTGACTGGAGATATGCTTTTACCACTCTTACCTTGTGCTAAATACGGCAGCATTGTTCATCCTAAGCATTTTTAAAGCATTTCTTAATACCAAGTTTCTATCACATAAAGCTTCAGTTATTGAGCAATGGTGTCTTTGCATTGCTGAACTGGCAAAATGCAAATTAAAGTGTTGTTGTTTGTGTTGTTGTAGATATTAAGAATAAAGATAGCTGCCTTTAGAAAACGAATACAGCAGAAACCAGGAGAGAGATCATTTATATAGATATGAAATGGTCTACGGGAAAAAACCTGCTACATAGTGACTACAAAATTTCCAGATGAGTATTGAGTCTTATTGGTGGTAAAGGTCTGGAGAACAGAAAATTCAAAGTATGAAATCCATCATTTGATTTTTCTCTTGTTTGTTTTTTGGTGCATTTTCTTTTTTTTTTTTCCCCTTTGGTTTGGTGTTGGCTTCGTTTTTCTGTTTCATATAACACTATTAAATGGGTTGATATGAAATACCTCAGCTAGGCATTGGCCACCTCTGAGACTCTTTCACAGTACGTAGTCAGGCATTATAAAAATGGCTTTAGTATTGGACTCATAAAGCTTCTGACACAAATGTACACTTGCTTCTTTTGAAGGCTATGTATATTGGTATGCATATATGTCCTAGCTTTGTGCTATTACATGGAATATGGTACCTCATATCTGGATAACAGAGAAAATAGATACATATCATATTTGAGGTCTGGAAAAAAGAAAAAAGAATCGTACCTTACAAGACTCAAGACAGTACTATTAAATGGAGAATAAATAAATCAACAGATATATTAGATATATTAATAGAATTCCAAAACTTGTCAGACATCCTTGCATCTTGTATAATTATTGTGAGAAACTGGAATTTCTGTAGCAGTCTACTGGGACAAGAGAAAACAAAAAAATCAGCACTGTAGCAAACGTGACACCATTGCAATGTATTATGCTTCTCACTACCTAACATACTCAAAGAAGACTTATTCAACAAAGACAGTAATTTAAGATGTTCTGAAATACACCATATAAAAAAAAAGGAAAACATTGAACAGTACTGAACTGCTTTCATGTGTTTAAAATATGCAAAGTGATGCCAAAGAGATCTTCTGCGCAGGTGTCTAGATCAGTCAGATATCTAGAGCTCTTTTATCATCAACACAAAGGAAGAAACACTGTAAGAATCCAGCCTATCACACCTAATTTAGAAATTTATTTTAAGAGGGATGAAGTTAATTGTGTACAAGTCTACTTGATTTCACTGACCGCAAGGAAATTCACTCAGCTGCAAGCATCTACGTGGCAGATATCCAGGTTTAGTTACCCAAATGCCATTGGAATTTTTGCATTTTGTTTTTTTTTATTCTGCAAAATTAATATGTTATAAAATAAAATATTTTATTTGTTCAGATTCTTTTTCATAATTTCTCAATCTCCCAATCAGTTGAAAACATTTGTATTATAATCAAATTTCTAGCTGACAGTTTAATATATTTCAAGCCTATGGGAGATTTTGTATTGAGAGAAATTCTAGCCAGATTTTTGAGCAGTTTAAATTCATACTTTTCATTAATTCCAGCAAATTGGGGATGTGGAGGGAGTGCACCCAGGGGAAGAAGTAGAAAGAATGCAGCCCATACTTTCTAGATCCCTCATAAATTGTTCAGATGATTAACTGTCAGCGCTGTTACATACATTTCACCTAATTTCAGGTCTTAATTTACCTAGATTCAGGTTTTTTTCCTTTGGAGAATTTTCTTTTCCTGTCTCACAGTACAATCCTACTGCAAAACACTTGATATGCAGTACTTGTAGTAATTATACATTATTTCTGAAGATTTCATTGAAACTTTGTCTTGAAGCGGTATGATCTATCTACAGTCCTAGTCAAAATTAGTTTTACACAATTTAAAATTCTCACATTGAACAGAGTTGGGTTTTCTTATTATTCTGCTAGTAATTGAAATCATATTACTATTGCATTCTATCATCATAAAATATTGCTCATTATAATAAAAGTTGGAGATTATAGAGGATAAGTAAAACACAGGTGATATTTATATTTTTGATCTGTCAGAAATGTTAATGATAAAATTTTAATGCTTTGGGATTCAGAAACTGAATTCCTGTCTGGATAACTAAGCATTTTAATAAAGCTGCAAGAAACATGAAAGAAGTAAAATTATTTTCTTAGCTTTTCCTTTTTTAATTCCTGTATATTTAATAGAACCTTAATTCTGTCTCTCATACCATTTATTGAAGCAATATGGGGAAGGCAAGTTGGATATAACTAGAAATTGATAAACTACTAGTTTGGTTAGTTAAGAACACAATAAACAATGGAAATACTACAAAGTGAATTCTGTGTCAAATATGAGCGCAGAGGTATCCAACTTTCATTGCTTTCTTGGAAAAAAAGCCAACCCTTATGAACATTGCTCATTTAAAAAGGAAACAAATTCACGTACTTATATATGTGCACACATAGACACACAGACACTTCTCATCTGGGGATTTGGATTTCACCTGTGGTGGCCTGATCACATCCTTCTGCTTCTCCTGATCATTAGAGCTCACTCGAAGCAGGGACTTGGACTTTGTCTCCTTAATGACAGTAGACTTCCTTTGGATTAGGTGTAAAGGAGTTTTGTTGTAAGTCTGTTTAATTGAACTCTTCTTTGGAAATATTATTACACTGATATAAGAGTGTATCTGTTTGTGAGAGAGAAAGATGAAAAAAGAAACATGTAACTATATTTACTAATATGCTCTGCCTAAACATTTACCTGGTTAGCTTCAGGATGTAGTTGAATGCTTTATCTTTTTTTTTCTTTTCAAATCTTGGATCTAAGAAATTCCTCCTAATGATAGCTACATCTTTGAATAAAAGATTTTATTTCCAGAAGCCTATCTTTTCTGTTTAAACAACTAATTGAAGCTGTTTTGTCCAGCAGTAAAATAGTAAATATAGTAAAATATATTTGCCCATACAGAATTTATTGAATTACATTGAATTTACTGTGCATTTTCAACTTGAGTTTATCTGTCTACTTCAGTCACACTTAATCAAGAGAATATTGAATTATCACCAGACTGTCTCATTTTGTTGGCTGCTGAAGTGCACCAAACATTAATCATTTAGGAACTAGGACTAATGTTTATTTCCTACTTTTTAGTATTGAAGCAAATGAATAATCTGGATTTACAGATTGAAATAGCAAGGTCAGCAAAGACTAAGATGATTTCAGTGTCTACAGAATTATTAAAATATAATGTGTTAATATGGGATGCAACAGAAGGAATGGCAAAATAGAAAATTTGAAAGAAAGGAGGTGATATTAACATAAAACATATCCAAAGCAACTGACCAAATGTTGTAAGACTCCCCTGTATACAGAAATGTCATTTAGTTTGCATAGACTAAACACCTAAAGTGTTTAAATAGAACATAAATCAGCCACGGGGAGAGGGAGGGCAACTGCTGATCATCATAGAGAAAACTCATTAATTTTTACATCACAGATTTGCCAACCTGTGTCACTTTGTTTTCTTGCAGAGATTTAATGGCAGATCAAGGCAGTAGGGAGCTTTATATTACTAATACTTCATTGTTTAAATCACATTTGTGGACGTAATGAAAACTATTATCTTAAACACTTAAAAGTAGACTACAGATGTAGGACTAAAACCAGTGCATTTTTCTTGTGCCATTTCCATGATTTGTTCTTTCCTCATGTCTGTATCTGGTTTCAAACTGCTTCTACCTATTTATTACATTCAAGCTTAAAGTTTTCCTCTTTAAATTAGCTCCATCCTTTCACTCATAGTTGCTCTCCTTCTCTTCTATCCCATAATGCCCATATGGAATTACATCAGTGTGAAATTTGAGCTAAACAGTAGCCATAGAGATGCTATACCTCCTTTAGAAGAATGCTATGGAAAATTCATACTGGAATTTTGCAGATATGGTAATCTGTAGGAAAACTATATATCACCAGAAGAAATCCAAACTCTTCATAGTGCATTGTACACCACAGCTAAATAGGTCTTTCATCCCTAACCCTCCTGCTTTCACTGCAGTGTTTTATCATCCTTTCTGTTTAAAACTTTCCTGTGATTTAAGCCTGTTTTCATGTACTTCACTTAGATAAATCAAATATTAGTTCTTACTGGCTATTAGTTAAAATACTCAGGGAAAGATCCATGGTTTCAGTATTTCTTTTCTTGAATTTTAAACCTGTTAGTGCTAATTTTGATTATATTCATGGGGAGTTGTTTCATTTTTTTTTTTTTGCTGACAGAGACAATTTATAATGGGAAATTTACATAATTACAGGATAAATCAGATCAGGGTATGCTTTTATTGTGTTAAGCAAAACTATATCAGATACATTATAAGGGAAGAAGAGTGGTGGTGTTACCTAGCTAGATTCAATTTCATATGCATTTTAATAGATGTAAGTTGTGTTTATTCTTTTTGTGTGGAAGTCACATTAACTCTAAAGAGAAAGCACTGATAGTAAATTGCTGCCAGGAAATCTTAGTATCAATTCAGCAATTCAGACCATTAAGTCTGCCAGGTGATAGGTGATAACAAACCTGTTTTCCATGTCATCTTGTACAATCCAAAGTGATACTAACACTGTAAAGTAAAAGTACCCCAATTTTATACCCAACATACAAAGTAAAAAAAAATAAGTAAATCCCATTCAAATAGAATGAAAATTCAGAGGAATTTTATATATGGCTTCACGGAAAAAGGGTTTTGACCTTTTCTGGCTGGTAACAATCCTAATCTAAGAGAGGGAAATCTTCCTTGAAGATAGAGAGAAAAGGAAGAAACTGACAAATTCACTGGGCATATTGTTGCAAAGGTCCCACAGTTTTGTTTTGCGGAAATATATACAATATATTTTAACATTTTAAAATATAGATGGATTTAAGAAGTCTACACAGGACCTGAAGGCAAGGATGCATCACTGAGTTTGTTTATTTATAGAATGAAACATGAAGCCTTAGAGAACCTGATGCTGAAACTGTCAGTGTACCATGAATCACTGGTGCATAGGATAATGCATTATTTTTATATGCTTCTCCCCGAATAAAAATAACAACAAATAAAGGAGAACAACTTAGCAAAATATGGAGGACAAAAGCCAAAGCTGAAACATTTTTCTACAGTTCCTGAGGTCAGCTACTTTCCAAAATATTCAGATTTGAAAGACACTAACTCACAAAAGCACAGTCTTACTTTCATGGTAAGGTATGGTAGTCTTGTAATTATGTGTTCAGTTATTCCATCATAATGTATGAAGAATGCAATTTCTCAATCACAAATCAGCTCAGTGATTTTTAGTCCATATAAACCAGGCTGCTGAAGAGGAGCAATGAGCTAGACTGCTAGCATGCACAAGTGGGTAACATATCTTCCACTGGAGGATTCTTCTATGAAATAGTAATAATAAAGCTATTGCAGAAAGTAGAAGCATCACATTGCATTTTTCAGTCTCCTGTGAGGTTTAGACCATTGCTGTTGCTGTGATGTTCTCTATTTTAACTGTAAAAGTGATTGTCTTGTGATATTTATACTTCTCCTCTTGTACCTTTGGTATAATCTTGCAAGCGAGTAATTCAGTATATCAAGCCCATTTGAGGTAATCTCTGAGCTGTCTAATTGTACTGTGTTTCATTGTTGGTACTCAGTGCCTCATTTGGTAGTTTTTCTCTGTGGATTTGAAATACACAATACAGAAATTACATACATTATTTCTAAATATATCTTCTGTTTAGCTATAATCTTCTGAGTTAATATGATATTATTCTCGTGAGTGAAAACAAAATGCTCCCCTAATCCTCATAAATTAAGAAACAGTATTTGTTTCACCATTTATTACAGTGTGTTTTTAGGCTAATAGCAATGTACTGTAGGTGGTACTTACAACTTTTAGAGCAGTTTGAGTAATTGTCCTGGGTTGCAGTGTATTCTATTACCATCCTCAGGAGCTGTTGAAACCAGGTGGGGCAATGTTTCCTTGCCTCCTCCCCTCGGACTATTTTTCTGTTAATGGCCCATCAATGCCCTGCCGCATAACTCAGAGATAACTCCCTCCGGACTATCTTCTGTTAATGAGCCTAATCAACACTTGGCCTCACGACTCATTACCCCATTGTGAGATGCTCCACCCAGAGGGAGGAACCAAGCATCCCATCGTGGATATAATCTGGGACTCTCACCACCAGAGACAACCCTTCCCACTGGATTTCCAGAGGATGGGAGCTACACAGCCACCATTGGACTTTCTGAGGAAGAGCAGACTCTTTTACTACAGGATCACTGCTTCAGAGGACTGCAGCCACCATTCTACCAGACTGCTACCACCACCCTGCCTAACAGGGTGTCAGGTTGTACCTTGACTCTGTCAGTTTGACAGTGTTTTCTTTTACTTTTTTTCCCTTTTCTTTAATTTCCATTAAATTGTTATTCTGACTTGGTGCCTCCCACTGGCTTGTTTTCAAACTAGTACAGTAATTCAAGTAGTGCCCCTGTGACCTGGTGAATGGTAGTCTCACTGAAGGAGATGCCTTTAGCTCTTTCTGATTTGCTTTTAAGAACAGCTCCCTTTTACAATATTAACATGTTTTCAAGGCCACAGCTCTTTAATTTTTGGTAAATTGACATACTCACAGATGAACATAAGGGAAATATAAATAAATGACAAAATTAGGTGTGAGAAACTCCTGCCTCCCAGATTTCTGTCTGATCCATGACAGCAGGTGTCCTTTTGGAGCACCACAATGCTAAAAAGGATTCAGTAACAGATGTCAGGAGAGCATTACCAAACAAGTGTGAGAGACTGAAATGTTATGCTTAATGGCTTAAACATGGTTATGACGGACTTTTTGCCCATTATGGCAAAACTGTATAAAGAAGCTGTGACCACTTAAGCCCACCCTTTCCTGAATATGCCTCCTGACTGGAACTTTGGACTGTGAGTTAATCCACCTAAAGGATCTTGAGATAAGATTAAGCTGACACTAGAGGCCAATTATCTCAGGTCTAGGGAGAAGTAAACAGGGCTGAGGGAGAGGAATATATCCACAAGGAAAGCCAAACCCAGCAGCTCTGGCTGGGTTCAGGGTGGGGAAGGCCACAGCCCACAGGCTCATCTGCTGAGGCCAGGTTTCCACAAACTGTCCCCCAACCAAGGGGGAGGAGGAGAGTTTTGGATGTGTGGCATAACCTCTGGTCAGAGGCAGTGAACACCCATCCTCCCTTACACAAACTGGCTCAGGTGTAAACCCCCCCAACCCAGGAACGCCACATCCATGGGACATTCACGTGGGAGGCAGCTGAGGAGGCATCACAAACCATCAAAGACCCCCAAAACCACCCTGAGACTGATTCCTCACGCCTTCCACCAGATGACTGCACGTGATGCAAAGTGATGCAACAGATCCAGAGTCTGTGGCAAGAGAGTGTGTCAAACTTGCCCTTCTGCAAGGGGAGGTACCTGGGCACTCCCACCTGGCCTGAACATATATTAATCCATTGGACTCTGTGTTTTGCAGGACTCTCACCGCCAAGAAGACCAGAAGAACAGGATCAACAGGACGCCATGGGGATCCACGGAGTGGGGATATTTTCTTTTCTTCTGTTTCTCTGTCACTCTCTTTCTCTCCCCCACTCTCCTTTTTCTTTTTTTCTTTCTCTCTCTCTCTCTCCTTGCATTTACTGTTAAATAAAAGCCATACTATCGCCATTTGCAAATGGTCTCATTTGCATATTAATTTGGGCAGAAGCATTTCTCTAATAATTTTAATAATCAGATTGTAAGTCCCTTTTTTTTAAAGGAGTCTATGCAGCAGTGGGGGAAGATGTTGGAAAATTCTTTTAACTTTAGTGCTTTTAACTTTGATCCCTATATCTGTGATGAATATTCTTGAGCCAGGAATTGCTTCCTTATTTACCTACATCAGTGATAAACATGTACTAGCAGATGTCTTAGTTTTGAGAACAAGGATTGTGTGTCTGGACAAAGAATGATAAAGGAAGTCCATTATGACCTGACCACATATTTGAGACACTCTCAAGGAGAAGAGATTCATTAGAAGATCCAGAACCATATCCAAATAAGTCCATAAATAATTAGCATAAATGCATGTATTCAGCCTATGTAATGAATATGTAATACAAATGTGATAAATATGTATTAGTTTCAAGAATATAACCTGTTCTGTGAGGTTGCTGAGTATGCATTGCTTTATGAGCAATCCCCATGCTTCCAGCACTGTTAATAAAGTAATGCTGGCTTTCTAACATAGCAAACTGGTTGGAGATTTATTTTTCAGGGACAAGAGGAGGAAGGAGGCATTGAAATGTGTGAGATATTTGAGAACTGAATATTAGGCTGGCAAATGTGTTACAGGGCAGTGAAGCAGTGCTCAGTGCTCTTGCTAGTGGCTGTGTGGACTGTCTTCATGATCACTGGGTGAATTGCTTTACTAGCAGTTGCTGTCAATGGACATCAAAGCGTTTGGGACACCTGGCATTTTCAGAAAAGATAGGTAATTGAATAGACTGAGCAGTGTGATAGGAAAACAATTGGAGAGCTCCTAAAAATAAATGTCCTATTACATTCACATTGTACAGTTAAATAAGATCTCTCCTTGCAGCTATGAACAGGAGTAAGATTGAAACAAAGATTTTTCTCAGGTAGTCTCTATGCATTAAATATTTATTTCATGCTCACTTGATTTAACTGAACATTAAAAAAGAAGCATTTGATAATGAGAGGAAGATATTGCTACTCACAGTGAGTAGACAGAAAGAATCTGCAAACATTGTGCTGTTTGTTCATCTGTTATGTAACTAAGAATATTTCTGAAACTTTGAAAAGGAAATGGCCTACAAGGCTTCAAAAATAATGCATGCAGGAATTGAAAATCTACATTAACACAATGGTGAGAATTTGGATCATCATAACAACCACTGTGACTATAGCAATGAGGTTGGTTATTACAACACAATTTTAGTTTCAAGGCTTTGTACTTTTACAATTATGTTGAAAGCTTAAGACAACCTTATGCAACATGAGAAAGATTTCAAAGCTGTGTTTAGCCTTTCAAGACTGTTTGAGCGATTTACTAGAATGTTTAACTTCCAAAGAGAGTGCCCATTAAAAGCATTAGTGGGGGAGTGCACGCTAGCATTGATTTATCAGCTCAAATCCTAGGCTTAAGTGAACTCAGGGAAAAAAGAGATGAAATAATTCAAACAGCAATCAAAATGTGAATAAGCTACATTTTTATACTTTAAAGTGTAAAATCACCACTTTTTCATATCTGATCACATTTGTCAGTTTAAGAGAACTTAAATATAACTCACTTTGGAGTTGATATCTACAAGCTCAATTCATCAGCAGATAAAGAACAGCAGACAGGAGCATGCTTTGGTGATAGCTTTCGAACTAAATTATTTCTCAAATAGACATGGAAAGCAAAAGAAGACCTCTCAAAGTCAGAAGATGAATAGGCAAGTTTACAATTATTAAGTAGATTAATCAACTTTCTTAGCAAAACTGTAGTTTATAAAAGTTAAGTTCTGACTGAAGATAATTTAAAAGGAAAATCAATTTATTTTAGAATTACTTGTAAAGTGATAGGGCAGACTTTTGCTTTTTTCAGCATTAAAAGTTTGAGCTAAATATTATCCAAAGTAAGCCTGCAGTCTTAATTTCTTAATTACTGACTGACATAATTTTTTCCCCTTTATTCCGTATCACAGTTTGGGATTTGTGTTGTTTACATTCCCCTATTTATTATAAAATTTATTCCATCACACCTTAACATCTATTATTTAATTTTTGCCCATACATATTTCAATCTCTTCCTTAGCCTAAATCTCATTATATTTTATCTTTCACCTTGTCCGTTTACCACCCGTGAAAGACTTTACATTGAAAGGCACCTTAGCCTGTCCTTGTGACCACATCCCTCCTTCTCCACATTCCTGCAGGGGCTCACCATCTGTGGCTCCACCAAACTCAGTGCTGCTGCACTCTGCTATTCTGTTTCAATGGCATTACCTGCCTTTACTCCAACACGTGTATTTCCCCCTAAATGTTTTTTTTTTGTATTCTCAAAATTCCTATGGTATACTTCCTTCTTCTCCCCCTTTTCTGTAATTAGACTAAAGATTTATTAGACAGGCACTGTTTATAATAACATGCATGCACAGTGCCCAGTTCAATAAGGTTCTTATTGCTGTGAGAACCTCTTTATGCACACGAGCCTGAATAAGCCATTCTGTAAAGGCACACCAGACTACAGAGCAAAGCTACATAAAAATATGGAGTGGTCAGCAGCTGTGCTACTGCCTCTGATCCTCCAGTGTGAATAACCAGGTAAGCTATCATGGCTGAGCTGCCTGCTGCTGGTACTTGGCACGTCACCAGAGCAAGGCTTGAACTCACCACTGGATCTACTGTAAAGTTTCTTACCAGCTCAGCTGACACCCCTATCCATAAAGATGCTGTAAAACAAGTAAAAAATAACATATCCAAAATTAGTTTTTCCTGGACTGGAACTGTATTGTCTGGATAAAGATAACTCCTGGAATAATATTGTTCCGTAAGTAGAACTTCATTCCACTTGCTGGCTGATGCAGAAAGGAGGCATCTACAGACAAGGTCTTTCTATAGGTTTTAGATTTCTGTCACTGTAAAGACATCCCTTGTCCTTAAGTCTAGTGAGGGGAAGGAAAGAGATCTGAATGTTCCTGCTGCTTTAGGAATGAAAGAAAACACAAAAAGGAGAACTTTTTGATGATTTTTGGCCCTACTTTGCAGCTGAGATTATATGCATTTGAGTTTAATATTTTGCCTTTCCCTACTGGGTGTGGCAGCATCTCTTCCACAGATATCCTAGAAGAGAAAGACATAAAAATTTCCTTATATCTGAATATCTGAGGGAAAAATTCTCAAGGTGTTGCTAAGGAAATGAATATGAAGATAGGTATCTCAGGCTATTTCTGCTCAGAGCTGGTATTCACATGTCCTTGCAACCACTTCCTTTCCACCCACTTGTGTTTAAGAGACCTCCTTAAGTCTCTTGAGTTTAATGCATTATAAAAGCTCCTTGGTAAAACAAAGCTAAAAATGGAATTCGTTATCTTATAAAAGTACCTTAACTATTATTAGTATCTTGGCACTCTTTCTAGGTTGTGAATCCATTGGGACTAACTTATTGAAGCCCTATTATTGAGGTATTAATCATATCAGGCTTACAGCCATGTCTGTCAGCTGCTCAAAATAAGTGTAACATTATTCTTTTTCACATGCAATGTCTCCAACTTTCCAACTGCCAGATAAGAAAGAAACAAATGATGCAGCACTCATTTGGAATTCAAATATAATACCACAT
This sequence comes from Corvus hawaiiensis, assembly GCF_020740725.1. Classification (NCBI taxonomy): domain Eukaryota; kingdom Metazoa; phylum Chordata; class Aves; order Passeriformes; family Corvidae; genus Corvus; species Corvus hawaiiensis. The sequence continues at coordinate 63,901,690 of NC_063216.1, read as the reverse complement.
TCATTCCCAATCCAGAACATTTAACACATTGTGGGCCTAATTCTCTGTGGGAGTATATTAGTGCAGCATCACTTATACTCAATGGCAGGCTCTGCTGATTGACATCAGCTGTGAAACTCTGCAAGGTACACACAAGTAACAAGCACAAATCTCGACAAAAGTAGGACCTTTTCACCTCCTTGCCTTAATTTGTGAGCTGCAGGTTAGTGGTCCTTGCTACTCCAACACTGACTTTTTTTTCAATAAAATTGTAATACATTTCCTAGCCTAGGAGATTCTCTCTTTTCCTTCAAGGTGGAGGATAATTGTTCAGAAAACACTTCAGAATGGGAAAATTTCAGCTCTCAAGTCTGCAGATGGTAAGGATACATTCAAATTATAACACTCAGAATTCAGTTATGAGTGGTCCTCAAAGTTAGGAATATGCTAATTGACAAACAGTAATATTGTTTTAACTGCCAAAAGATTTTCCTCTTTGACTCTTTCATTACTGGTATTATCAATCCCACAAAATTTCTTTTGCTGTCTATCATTTACACAAATTCTCTGACAAAGGACCACAACCCTTTCAACAAATAAGTAAATTACTTCACCTCCTACCTGCTGGCTTTATTTCCCCATAGATCACACTCATCTCTAATTCCCACAGTTTCTTTTTCAACTTTAGTCCACCCACATTCAACATAGCACTGGGCAACACACTGTCCTTATGATATCTAATCCCTTCAGCTGATCTGTCTGCTCATTTTGTTTATGAGGCTGCAAAAGCCTGGAGTAGAAGCTCCAGGTTTGCATCCTGTTGGTGCTGTCTGTGCAAGCTTGCTATTATGTGGTACTTTCCTGGACCCACACATTAAATACTCAGGTACCAGCATGGAGCAATGTCTTAGAACTTTTTCTCCTCATTGAACTGAGACCAAAACCCCTTTTTGTCTTCCAGGGAAAACTTGTCTCTTCCTCTACTACCTTTTTTTTCACCACGAGACAGAAGATAGGTTTGTACATTTTAGTTGTTCAGACTTTGCCTCAAATCAGATTATTACATGCCAAGATTGTTTTACAACATGAGGCAGTTCTACTCCATTAAAATTCATTTTTCTCACTAGTTATACAAAAGATAACATTTTTGTTTAAAGGCTGCTGCTAGGAGAAGCAGCCATTTTTTTTCCTCATGCCTTAAGGTTGTATTGTCAATGTCTGAGCTGACCCCAGCTTTCTAAGCCAAATACAACCTCATCAGCCAGCTACCTAGCTGGGATTCACACTTTGATAGGTCTTTCTAGCAGGCAGACAGGTCCTATCTGGGTCATCAGTACCCATCATCACATGTTGCCACTATCCATGATTATAAGGCAAAAGAAAATTCCTTTGTTATGCTTTCCCAGGCTATTCAGGGCCACAAATCACATTTGTGAAGTGATGCTCACCAGAAAGGTTCTATGTCTGTGAAGATACATACAGCTGTGCCTACACACTACATGCTGGTGAGGAAGTCTCCATGGCTCTGTAGGTGCAAATACAGATTAAACAGTGCATTAATGTAGACCCACCTGGCTTGTCCTTTTTGTGGACAGGTAGAAGAAAGAGAGTTTATATTAATACACATAAGTCCCAACTGTATAGGCTGGACTTCCACAGCTACAAACACCATTACCCACTGCAATTTCCTCATCCATATCCTCCTATTCCTTCTCCAATAGTCAACCCCTCCTTTCTTTCCTCTGCCTCTTTTCATTCAACCGATGGTTTCTCCACTTTTTTTTCAGCCTTCTGGCTCCCCTCCATGTTATGCTAAGTAAGTCCTGTGGTACAGGGACTCTCATTTTCTGCGGTCAGGTTTATCCCAGAGAATTCCTTTTTTTTTCATCCTAAAAATAGTGTTCATCTTTTGCGTTAAACCTTTCTCCCTTTTTATTCCTCCCCCTTCCCGACTCTTTAAGAACCAATTGCCATCTCCTTCTGGGAAGTATTTTGTGTTGCCAATACAGTCTTCCTTGTCTGACTACAGCATCCTGCTCTTCTTCTTCCTTAGGGAACTAACCATGCTGCCATCCCAAAAGCTTCAACAAGGTGAAGATGCTAATTTTTTTTGCAGAAACAATGCAAAAAAACATGAATTAAGAAAATCCAGATGCTGCTGGCACATCACACACCACTTGGAAAAGCCACAGCAACAAGATCTCGCTAATACAGGTTGGTCAAGTCTGTCGTGCATGAGCAGGTCCTGCTGTGCCAGTCAACTGCTTGTTGCTTTCAGTCTGCAGAACTGGGACTTAAACACAAGACAGTCTGTGCTGCTGGCCCCTGACCTCATACCTGTCTGAGGATATAGATGCGGCATTCTGCAGCTGAACAGAAGTGTCAGCCAATACACATTCATTCCGGACAACTGGGAGATTTGGGCTTAAGCAAGAACTTGAAAGCAAGGTAACATGACAGCAGAAGACACCTGAGGAGGCAAATGTCTTACATGACAGATGTGTTGCCATTCTCTTCAGTAAATCTTGATGGGAGTGATAGTGTAACTAATCCAACTGTGAAAATGGTAAGACTTTACAATTCTTGTATTTCTTCCCCACTAATGGAAAATATATCAAATGTATCAAAATATATCAAAAATACCAATACAAATGAATTATAGGATAGGTGAGCTTGATATCACTTTTCAATCAGAAAAGTTTTCACCTGTCAAATGTTGTGATGTGACAACCTTCATTTGTATATAAAATCAAAATAATCTCTTAATCTATGAATGCCTGAAATTCATGAAGCCACTGGAAATGAAAAATATTGAACATATAAACAAAGGATGTAAAAAGAATCACCTTTCAATATTTTGATTGCCCATCCTCATGTTTCTTACATTTCTATTGAACGTAGAATTTTGTCTTAGAACACTTCCTGTATTAAAATTCTGTTATTGAGAAACTACACAGTAGCCTTAGGCATCAATGAGTAAAAATTCATGTATGTTGTAAGAAAAGGGCAGCTTGATTGATAAGAAGGAAAAAAATTATTTATTTGATTTTGAGATTTCTATAGTGTTCTTTATTTACTTTTTTGTCTTTCACTTCTACAACTTAACTTAGTGTATGTAATATACAACTGTATAATGTCTACAAATGGATTGGTGGTTTGTTAGGGATCCTCAATGAATACAATATGCATGCAGTGCTTCTAAAAGACCTCCACTGAAACCACCTCATTAAAATTTCTCTCTTACATTTGCCTAATTTTTATTAAACACAACAAAAGACCTCTGTCATTCTCAAAGCTCCTAGCTTTTATCTAAATGGCTGAGTACATTGTTCATGTTTTCTGTTTCCTTTATACCAGGTAATCTGATTTTTAAAAATACAGCATGTTTTAATTAAAGAAATATGTGCATATATGCAAGGGAAGATAATAATAACTGCATTACAGTAGAAACTTGTTAATTTGCATTAAAGATAGGGAGAGCTATGGTGAATTACAGAATTTTTCAAATTAGCATCAGAGTGAATAAGTAATGAAAACCAGAGGGTAGTTAATCCACAAAAGTTTAATTAATTCCTTTTACGAGTTGTAATTTAGCTACAATTATCTGCAATTTTGTTATTCTTTTATTAAGAACTAGAGGAATATCTGATGTATGTTATGATACTAAAAATGATTTCTGCTCCAAAAAGTTTATGGTCAAGAGGGCACCTGCAGAAAAATGAGTGACCATTCTAGAAAACATTCTAGAAAACTGTCATTCTTCCTCATCATCTGTATCCATTGCTGAGGTGTTCCAGCAGTGAGCATGATAGTGTTCATATGCATACTGCAACACAGCCCATAAAAATAAAGCCTTTAATGTACACATTGGAAGAAACTGAAGGGTGTATTGGGCTGCTCATACATAAGTGGAATGCAGATTACTGAGGTTTTATTGTTTGATGCAATGAAAGTGAAACATATCCAAGAACAATTTCCTTTAAATTTAAATTAATTCAAAGGTGAATATGAACATACTTATAAGACTTCGGCAAATAGGTCCTGAGCTCTTAAAAAACTGTAGCAGATTGTGTTTTGACTACCAAAGGAGGTATTTCTTGCTTTTTTTTTACAGAATCATAGAATATGTAAGGCCACGTAGCCCAACCTCCCTGCTCAAGCAGGGTCATCCTAGAGCACGTTGCTCAGGATTGTATCCATCTAGCATGTAATAACTTAAGCAATACTGGGCTCAATATTGAACCTTGGGGAACACCACTAGTGACAGGTCTTCAACCTGTGCCACTGATAACAACCCTCTGAACTCTGCCAGTTCTCAATCCACCTCACTATCCACTCATCCAGCCCACCCTCCCTGAGCTCACCTATGAGGTGTCATGTCGAAAGCCTTGCTCAAGTCCAGGTAGACAACACCCACTGCTCTCCCCTCATCTCTCCAGCCAGTTGTCCCATCATAGAAAGTAATCAGTCTGGTTAAGCATGACTTCCTTTTGGTGAATCCATGCTGACTACTCCCAATCACGTTCTTGTCTTCTACATGATTAAAATGGTCTCTAGAACGTGCTGTTCCAGGAGGGGTTGACTGGCCTGTTCCTCCCTCTCTCTCTTTTTTGAAGATTGGGGTGACATTTGCTTTCTTCCAGTCCCCAGGCTCCCTCCTGACTGCCATGACCTTTCAAAGATGAGAGTGCCATAACAATGAGGTGTGCCAGTTCCCTTAGCACCCATGGGCGAATCCCATCAGGGCTCATGAACCTGTGGATGTCAAATTCGACTAAATTATCTCTAGCCTGAACCTCCTCAAACAATGGAAAGTCACCCTTCCTCCCGACCTTCTCCCTGATCTTCTGGGTCAGGGATTCCTGAGGGCTGGCCTTGTCAGTGAAGACTGAAAGCAAGAAGATGTTCAGTATTTCAACTTTCTCTGAAACCTCTGCTGCAAAGTTCCCTGTTCCATTCAGTGGTGGGTCCACATTTTCCTTAGTATTCCCTTTGTTATTATTTAAATTATATTAAAATTGAATTATATTCAAATTAATTGAAGAAGACCTTCTTGCTGTCCTCAACATCCTTAGCCATATTTAATTCCAAAGGGGCCTTGGCCTTTCTCATTTCATTTCTGTATACTCCGATAACATCCTTATATTCATCTCAGGCATCCTGTCCCCTACAGCTCATGCACCTCTTGCTTATGTATGAGTTTTCATAGGAGTTTCTTGTTCATCCATGCAGGTGTCCTGCCTCTTTTGTTAAATCTTTCATCCATGGGGATGCTCTCTAGGGTACATTCACATATGATTACTCCAAGAAGATCCCTGAAGAGGGCAAAGTTAGCTGTCCTGAAGCTCAGGTGTATAACCTTTTCATTGACCTGCTCCTTGATCTCATGGTTGCAGTAGTTAAGGCTTCCCCCACTCTCACATCTCCAGACTTTCCTTGTTTGCCACCATAAGCTCCAGCAGCACACCTTTCTGTGTTGTGTCCTCCATTACCTGTTACTGTCTTTTAAAGCACAAGAATTGCAGAGAGAGGAAAGTGACAGGATTTATTTTCTTACCAGAATGTAAAAATTAGGGCAGTAAAACTATATCAAATTCCATTTTATACTGCTTCAGTTACACTGGCAGTGGGCATTCAGTCCACTTAGTTGTGTCTGCCCCAGAAATGGTTCATACACAGTCGTCTGTGTGATACGTCTAAACTAGAAGTGATTGTAGATTTTTTCACTTTTGGTGTAAATTTTGACCCAGATACTGTGCTGGGGCACAGCAGGTCACAGTAGTACAGATGGTGTTGGCCATACTGGCAGACAAATGGCTTTGTAAGTCGCCCTACCTTGCTTTCAGCTTGCCAAGTGCTCAGGCTACCTCCAGCCTGCAACTGCCAACTATTTCATCAAACCTTCTTCTGCCCGATTGTGGATTGTCAGGACAGAACTTAATTGAAAAAGCATGGAGCATGTGAGGAAGGCACAGACATCTCTGTAGGTGAACCCCTGTTCTGCTAAATAATCTAGTTCTGGATTTATTCCCAGGCAATCCCAGGTCGTCTACTTTGCATATGTGTTAGATGAGACCCAGGCTCTCCTGAACAAGCTATGTCCTTCTGAGAAAAAAGTCATGAAATACTTCAAGGGATAGTTCACTTGGGATTTCTGTTCCCCTATGTAGGATGGGCAAGAGCATTGGTAGGACTGTTTCTGTGGAAACATCTTACCTAATTACTGCACAGCTACGAAGTATTAGTAACCTCTGTAATTGATGAGGGGCTTTTTTTGTGTGCTGTTCCACAAAAACATGGGCACATGTTCATGATAAAAGTTCTCAAAGTGTTCACATCTGCATTATCTAAATGCTAGCTACTATTTCAGCCAACTTGGTCACATTTGAATAAACTGCAGTGGTCACTGAAGTACAAACTTTTACTACAGTGCTATTGGATACTTCACTGGTTGGCATGACACTGGTTTCTTCATGCAGCCATGAAAGTCCACTCTGATAACTTTTTAGTGATGATTACAACACATTTCTTTTGGATTTGGATTTGTCTGTCCTAATCTGGGAGGCAGATGAATTTTTCCAGCAATTCTGTGACCACGTACTCCCACAGGTACAGGTTCTCTTGATACAATTGGCCTTTGTTTGTTTGTATGGCAGTGTGTTTCTTCTTAATTGCTGTAAGTAGTGTGCACCAGAACTGCCAGCTGATGAATGAGGAATCCGTGAGACTGTGTGTGCTTCTGCAGCTTCTGCTCTGCCATCCGCTACACAGAACAGTTCCATCCTGATGCATGGATTCATACAAGCAAAGCTACACTGTGGGGCTTGAAAAGAGACTATTAAAAACCCCCAGTTTCACATTTAAGTAACTGTGATATTAATTCATTTTAGATAGTATGGGCAGATAGTATATCTGACTTTGCAGTATGCTGGAACATTCTGGATTATTTGTCCAAGTCTGCAGCAGCTGTGGATAAAAAGCACCTGTGAAGGAACAGTACCTGCACTAATATTTGATTTATCTGAAAATGGATCACTTGAACAGCCCAGATCATGGAAATGAGATAGCGCAAAACTAGGTGCTTGGGAAGATGGGAATTAGGTGCAGTGCAGGAAGAGATGTTAGATATACAAAGGGCTATTCAGGGTCCAGGTGTAGAGGAACAAAGCATGATGGGACTTATTATAGCTGGATTCAGTTAGAGGAGAACTCTCTCCAGGAAGATGTTAATTTCACAAAAGATTTCAAGAATCTCAGTCTCCCATTAAACAAAATAGCAGTCAGAAAATAGAGCAGATGCAGTAAACCATTAAAAATGGAGGCTCATTTGATATGGATTTTTCTTGCTACTTTAGTGTGCTACTTAATAAAAACCCTAATATGGGAAACACTATAAATATGTCACTCATCATAAAGCTTCTTTAAACAATGACAATGTAGTGACATAGCAGGATGATTGTAGGCACTAAAATAACATACACAGTAATTCTGCTCTCTCACCCAAGAGCTGAAGAAAATGAAATGGTAGTGAGACTACAATGGCTGCAATCACTTTTCTTTTATTCATGCTCCACTAAAGTTTGATGCCCATGCTCCTGCCTGTACTACACATTTGTGTTATGTTACTGGCAGTATTTTAGTAATGGGGGTAGATATGTATGAATGCAGGATTAAAACTTCCTCTTCTCTCAATGCTATTTATATTTCAAACCTTCTAGTGTCTGCTCATGCCATAGCAAAATGTAGCTCTCATTTTAGTAATTGGGTTTTTCATTGTCAGCCTACTTGTTTTCTCAGTGTAGTTCCGTAAGATTTTGTCTTTGATATTTTATTTCAATGTGTTTATCACAACACTTCATCTTAGTTCTTTTCAGTTGAATATCTGACATGGAGCTCTTATCTTTCTTCACATTTTTTAACTTAATTCTTCCCTTTCTATTATTTCTTTATTCTTTATCTTATTCTTCTTTTCAATTATTTTTCAGTCCCCTTTTCCTTTCTTCTTTCCACTCAGCTCTGTATACTTCTCCTTTTTCTTAGTGAACCCTCTTTTTCTCTCTTGACTCCTCTCCCTTTTTTTCCCCATTAGCTGCTAAGCCTGACATTTCTCATTTGTGTTTTCTTTTCTTCCCACACCATCATTTGTTTGATTTTATACCTGTAGAAATATCCTCAAATGTACCAAAATGGAGAAGAGCTCATTAGGAAATGGTGGGGAACTGGATAACTGAGAAAGGGAAAAAGAGCAAACCATGAAATAGGAAAGTATGGTGATTTACAGGCAAAGATATTTGCCACCATTTGGTGGCTAAATGGCATTGTCTACCACATATTATTGAAATCACTGTAGCTTCCTTTGTGAGAATGAGGTCTGTGTCTAACGTTACCTCAGTTGGTTGGAGCATGGAGCTAATGACACCCAGGTTGTGGTTTTGATACCCATATGGGCCATTCACTTTAGAGATGGACTTGATGATCCTTGTGGAACTCTTCCAACTCAGAACATACTGTGAAATCTGTGTGGGTGAGGTGGATGGCTTTATCTGAGAAGAGGGGCACAGGGTTGCTGTTTCTGTAAGCCCCATGACAATGTGGAGACATCTGACTTTTTTTTCCTTAAGCTGCCCACAATAACTCTGAATTTTCTCCTTAAATGCTTTCCTTCCCACAGCTCAGTGTTGTGAACAAATGCAATATCTGTTGGTGTTCTGTCAAAATGTCATTCTGGAAATTATCTTGGTGGATAGTAAGGTTCTGTTAAACCTGGTATGTGGTATCATCCACGTTGTCTTATTAATAAACTTTTTTGCAAGATTTTCATAGAGTTGGCATGTAATACCTACCATATAATAATGATGTCATATAGCATGGCATTTCAGGAGGTTGGTACAACAGCTAAGTATGGCCCAATTAGTGCAGTAACTGTGTAGCAGTAGAATCAATGTAGAAATCTCTGACGGAATTCCTGTGAGGGTAAGATAGGGCAAGTAAGCAGGCATAATGTATTACTATTAATCAGTAAACATTATGATGCTAATGTAACATCTCCTTAAGTAGCCCTAGTACAACATATGCTGCATTAGTAGCAGATGTCACAAATTCTGAGGCCTAACATAACATGTGCTATCTCTATAAAAAAATAAGAAAATCACTTCCATGTGAAAAATATATCCATAGCTTAGCTTTTTCTCTGCTCTTGTTAGGAAATTTTGAATACTAGTATTGTATTTTATTGGGGAGACAGTCAGCAGTTCTGGCCAAGAATACAGTGTAAGTTTAGGGTTGAAAACAGATACAATATGTCACATTGTGGAGGAAATACTTTTCTTGCATGCATTAGTTTTACATTGTAGAGCAATGTATTTGGTTGGGACCAAGAGACCACAGACAGGGAGTAGATGGAGGCTGCGATGATGGTGAGAATATATAATATAACAGTCTCTTCACACTAGATGCTTAAATTGTACTTCCCTGGAAAAATCCTGTTATTAACATTGTGTCTGAAAAGAATGTGTTTAGCTCATATAAATGAAATCTGGATAATGTCATTAAAATCAGGCTTCCTTTACTGTACAACTTATTCAGTGCCTAAGAAAAAAGTGAATGAGAAGGTGTCAATATTTATATTGTGACTATTCAGTTGTTTGAAGTTATAAGCTTAATTTGCTTTTTGTTTTGGGTTGATTTTCATATTAAGATCCTGATGATGTAATTAGCTGTAGTCACTTAAGATGTTCCTATTCTTCGTGACTATTTTTTTTTTTTTTAATTATGGTCTAAATAAAAGACTGATAGGAGGGTAGCATATGAGAACTGTATCTCAGAGAAGTAAAAATCCACTGGGCCATATTTGATAAAACTGGTATAGGGACATTACTTCTCTATATACTTCATTGCTGATATATGTACCGGAATGTATGTGTTCAAGGTAAATATTTAGATTTTTCAAATATATTTGGAAAAAAATAGAAGAATTAAAAGCATGAAATGACCTAGGAAACCTCCCACTCCTTCCATTCTGTACTGAGTATTAGAGAGTTTAGAAGCTTAATGTATTAAGTAAAATTAAGGTGATAAGCACATGAACTTGCTTTTTAATTTCTCCCCTGGAAGACAATAAATTTTACTTTGTATGACTGTAGGATAAAACTGTCAAGATGAATAGTTGCCATGCAAAAGTGTCTGTTCATAGCCTCAGGAAAACATAAAAAAGAGTCTGTAATTTATAAATATGCTCATGGCCAGTAAATTACTGACATGAGAGAAGTTTTGAGTCTAATTTAGGAATGCAAAATGTAGGCTTTCTCCAGGTGAAAGAAATCCAGACAAAAAATTAGTTTTAAAAATTAAAAAAATTGAATCCTGTTCTTTTGCTAGGGCACAACGATCACTTCTAGCTGACTTTACTTCCATACATTGCAGTTATGCTTACCAGTAGTTCTGTCTACTGAGATTTATTCATTCACCTGGAAGTAGGTTTGAATAAGTAAGTGGTGGATATCACTATGCTTACAGTAAAGCCATGGGTACTGTGAAGAATATAATGTTTTATGAGAGAGCCCCTTAAACTCACTAGTAGAATCATGTGAACTGGGAATGAAAGCAGAGGCTCAGTTGTATCAGACAGAAGAGTTCAGCCAGGGATGCCTGGACCTGCCCAAGGGCTCCATTTTCCTTTGGGATCTCCAATGGAGAACTGAACACTGTATGGTGGGCATCAGACCAGCAACAAAAAACTGCTTCTGACTATCTGGGATGCTCACCGGATGAGCATCAGAGCAGTGGATGTTATACTGAACTGAAGTGAGATTTGGAGCCATTATCTGACCAGACAGCTCTTGTCTGGAATTCCTATTTCTTCAGAAAATTGTTATTCATATCAAGAGAGGTTTTTTAATTTTCCTTTTATTTAGGAAAAATATACTTGGTGTTTATAGGACAGTGAATGATTTGTCAAAGGCTTCCTGAACGTTGCTGGAGAAGAAAGTATTCTTCGTAAGTATGATAATGTGTTAATGGTCTAAGCCACAATTATATTTATTTGCGAAAATTGAACTATTTAACTAAAGAATTGCATATAAATAATTATCCCAATTATTCCTGCTTCCAATATTAAGCACATACTATTGCAAAGTTAAAATATGTTTCCATTCAGAAATAACTCTGGAGAAAATTATACATATATCCAAAATTGAAATATGTCTAAATGGAGGGGGAAAAAGTATGTCAGAAGTTTTTAACAAGTTTTTTAAGGATCCCCCTGAATAGTGTTTTCTACCTTTTGACCAGTTTTAGGATGAAAGAACATGTTGAGAAGATTAAAAAAAAAATTGTGTCAATATTGATAGAGGAAAAAATGTAAAATGGAAATATCAACAGATTCATGTCTCTGACATCACACCTGGATAGAGTGTCCTGTTGGGTTGTGCGGAATTCCATTACCTAAGTACAAAAGAGTGCTACAATGATGACAATATCAATTAACTCTGTTCAAGTCTAGTTTATTTAATTATTGAAATTAAAACCTAAACTGCCAAAAAAAAAAAATTGTATTAGTAAAATATTTTCCTGACAAATATGTGGCTTTGGATCAATGTGATTCATGTTTAAAAATAGGGCTATAAAATATCAGTGTGGTATGTACTAAATGAACTAAAGATAGGCTAGGTTACATGTGTCAAAGACTATGGTTAATGGAAAACCTTCTGAATCAAATGAAAATTTTCTTCCTCATGGAAGAAATGAAGGTTATTTGTCCTGGCCCACTGCCACACATTCTCTTCATCAATATCCTAGATAAAAAGTGAAATATTTAAAACTGCCAAATCTTCCAACTCTGGGTTTTGAACTCAAAAGTGGTAAAGGGCAGTCGTTGTAGCAAGACTTGTACATTCAAGCAATGCATATTTTAACACACTCAAGTTCAAAGTTTTTGATCTAAGTCCAAAGAAATCTCCCTGATGTAAAGCATACTTCTTTCCTTGCATGATTTTATAAATATTCTGGAAAATTTGAGAATTTTTAAACACTTTAGAAAGATAAAATTAGTGCATTCTTGCTCTGCACCCGTCTCCTCTACCTTATTAAGTCATGAAAAGCATGCAGATTTCAAGTAATATCTCTTGATGACTGGTGAGGACAAGAAGAGTCCTTCTTAGAGAAAGCTAGTAGGAAGCAAACACAAGCCTTATGGATCAGGAGGGATTTTGTCATACTCGTTAATCTTGATTTTCCCATCTAATTACGCATGTCCTCTTTGCCCTTTTCTCCTGAAATGCAAGAATTCTTTGTGTCTGAAGGGGACCATTTTCTGTCTAAACAAGTGTTTAAAAATCAACTTCCACAACTCCATCACCTTCAAAGGAAGTGTTACAATTAAATGATAAAGTGCTGAAATCGTGTTCTTCCCTATGGTAGAGACAGAAGAGAACAAGGTCCTGCCACCTGCATCTTACAGTCAAGAAACTGAATCCAACAAATCATTCGGCACCTTCTGTGAGGTTTTGAACTTCCAGCTTTCGAAGACTTCCATGAGTTATTTCACAGCATTATGAAGTGAAGGGAACTTTAGGGGGCAAAACATTGTTTGTGATGTACTTAGCTAAAGAACTTAGGCTGAATTTTATTAGGTAGTTTCTTTCTTCTTAAGGAATCAGTCAGTGTCTTCCCATATGATTTTGTAGAATTGAGATCCAATGAATAAAATATTCCACTTCATCATAAAATACGATGTTTATTAAATGCACATTAAAAAAAAAATTTACTGGATACATGCAGAGCTTGCAGTGATGTTAGGGAGGACTGGATTAATCAGCCTGATTTTAGTGGAGTTTATTTGTAAAACATAACTTATTACACTGTCATAGGATATGCTATACTGGCGCCTCATCCCAGAATTTTATTGTAACTATTACAGCTTTCAGTAGTCAAGCAAGGAACTCCATAAAAGCACCCTGAAATTGCATTTTTGAAATTCCATCCCTGCTTACAACTATAAACTCTGGAGAACTGAAATTTTAATAAAATAACTCAGGAGTATTTAATTTTCCTCTACTCTGGATCTGCTCCCTTACTTATTCTGTAAGCTATTAAATGTTCAGTCCTGTAAAGCCTGCACTTGATCTTCAGAATGTGCAGAGACGCCAAGGCATGACTGAAGAAAGCACGGAAAAGAAGAGCTGCAAAATGCTACTGACTTTGTTGTGTTAGTTACTACTTCAAATGAGAATGCACAATCCCTACTCTCTCTCTGTATCCACAGTAACAGGAGGGAGAGATGAAGGAATAGAGTTGATTTAATTGTGCAGACATAAATGAAATTTTCAGGCCAGGGAAAAAAAAGCCATTGCATAAACACTAGACCATTTTCTGGTACATCCAGCCACCTAGAGAAGGAGCTCATCATCGCATCATGACATAAAATCAATATCTTGCAAAAGTCAGAAATAAGATCATGAAAGAGCAAGGTGTTGTAACTACAAAGGTTGCATATATCCAGTTTGGTATTTAGGATATCAGACTTAGTGAAGGGAAAAAAAAGGCAAGAATCTTTCTCATTCAGAAGTGTGCAACAATGTGAGACAAAATAGGCATTTAACAAGCTTCTGTTTATGTTTTTATCAAGATGAATTTGGATGGGTTTGAAGAGCTGTACTTTCTGCAATAATCACTCCAATGAAGTACTTAGAAAATCATGTTTTAGCAATATTTCTGTTACGACAGTAATTGGTAAAAAGAAACAAAACTGAAGAATGTTTGTGGATATTTATGGAGCAATATTTATTACATTTCAGTAATATTTTCTAGGGTACCTCTTGCACAACCCTGATGCTGTAAAAGGAGAGAGGATGATGAACTCACTTATACTGGGGAAAATAAATCCTAGTGATTTTTTATTTGTAGGAACTTTTGGAAGATTTATATCATTATAAATTAAACTGGTAAAGAAATATTGATGCAACAGAGAAATTACTGCATTTTTCCATGGGATTGACATAATAAAAACCTCATTAAATCAAGTAATTGTACAGTGCAGTGGATCTTTTTTCATACAGATTTTTATTGCCTATATCAGGCCTTTACTTAATGATATTATTGTAACCTATCTGCATTCATGTCATCTGTACGGGAGTATCTCAAGGCAAAATTTGGCCATGCAGGACAGGTTGACATGGGAATTAGTTCATTTTTTAGCACGGGGTTTTGAAAACAGACTCAATCCCATTATGTTTTTCCAAATGAAACCTACTTCAGTGGTCATTCTACCCATGAGGCACTCTCACGGAATCACAGAATCTTCTGAGTTGGAAGGGACCCACAAGGATAATTGAATCCAACTCTTAAGTGACCTCTACAGGGATTGAACCCATGGTGTTGGCATTATTAGCACCATGCTTGACCAACTTAGTTAATCATCCCCTCTACTGCATTTCTAGCTAACCACTTCACATGACAATGCAAAAAAATTTGCTCTTCCTTCCTTTTTTCCCCCTCTCAAAACCTTCATTTTCAGAGTTAGAGTGAAATCAGAACTTTTAAAAGCAGAGAATTATACCTAAGTAACAGTTTCAAGGAGGCTCATTTGGATCCTACTCTGAGCTGCTGGACCAAAGATCTGAACATGTTCCAAATGAACATCATAATCACTGAAATATTGGTTATTCAGAAAGCAAGTGCAGAGGTCTGGTTCTCACTCTGGTTTGATCAATTCCTTCCTGAGCTTGAGAAACCTCTAGTGTCAAAATTCCTTCTGTACAGGAGTTAGCATTTTGTATGAAAATTTCCTGATAAGTGCAAGGTATGGGGAATGGTCTCAGTTCCAAATCTAGGAGCTATTGTATTATTTTCGTACTGCTGTATTATTATTATGTCTACTTAACTCTTACTTTAATCACTCTGTGTTGATTGGGACCATTAACTCTGAATTTAGCTTTACAATGAAAATGGGAGAAAATATAATGCTGCTAGCAAATATGTGATCTAAGATCTAAAATAAAAGGAAACAGAAAAACAGAAGACAAAAAAAAAAAAAAGCATATTACAGGGACAAATTTGGAGGTATCCACTTTGTATCACAATCTGTTGTTGATGTTTTAAGTGTTGTAATTCAGCTGCAAGTCATTGACTGAGAATTCCCCTGGAAGAGAATGTCTCCTGTTGCTCCACTCAGTCCCAGCAGAAAGCAGGTGTGTGTGTACTGAAAACAATATACATATTTCTGCTACAATATACATATTTCCATCCAGTCTGGGATCTCTTCAGAGATATGGCTGAACCAAATCTAAAATAAATACCTACACAAGTGAGATTAAAGTTGCAGTGTGAATTTGTGCATGTCATATGATCTTGAAGACTTATGTATAAGCAAAACTGTTGGAGGGGACAAAGAGTAGTTAAAATTCATAAATCTCCATGGGGTATACAGACATCTACATAAAACATTCCAAAACATTTTTATTAAAGTAATTTAAATATATGCTGATGCCTATCCTCCCAGCAACAAATATTTTATTGAATGTTTTTGTCCAACTGCATTCTTTCTACTAACTTGCTTTTGACTACTGATATCACTAAGAATTTGAAAATCAATGCCTGAAAATTGGGATCCAACTCATAAGATGAGTCATCCAAAAAAAGTGATAATTGAGATAGGAAGCTATAAAGTCAGAAAGAATTTCTAAGAAGAAGGTAAACCCCACTGTTAACAGATTTACTGTAACACTGTTAACACTGTTAACATCTGGTAGTGATGGACAATACACTGATTTCATAACAGCACTGCAATTGAAGCTGGATGCAGCACCATTAGGGTTAGGCCCTGCTGTACTACACTGCACCCACACACGCCTCTGCTCTGCTTACCACTCCACTGTGCCCCTGCCTGCCTTACACTATTACTCATCACAGTGTCAAAGAAAAGCTGTCCTGGGACAGCTTTGGATTTGTATCAGAGGTGATGTGGCTTTGACAGAAGCTATAAATAATTTATTCTTATTTTGTTCTTGGTCTTGGGGTTTAAGAGTTTTTTCATTCAAATCTTGACTAGTAGATTTTATAATTGTCTCTGAATTACTATATTATAATGAAGGGCTTGCAGAAAGATCTTCTAATATCAGTAATGAGAGACCTACAAAATGTTCACCCAAGCCGAAACTGTCCTTTGCTAAAAAGGCTGGTAAAACTCACCTCCTTCAAGCTTCCTGCATTTGGATGACGTCAGTGAAAGATGAGTGCTTCCACTGAAAGATGCTATTCCCAGGTGCATGACGCAGAGTTCTCTTTATCTCAAAACTCTTAAGTATAAGGTAGGGGAGAAGGGGAAAATACAAGCAGCACAGTTTTCCTGAAACAGGATCTACAAAATCTACAAATGTATGGCTTCCAATGTCTGCCAAAAGGGAGGTAACACATTAATATTTTTCCTCTTGCATGATAGCTTTAAAATCTGTACATACAATATGCGTTGCCTTTCCTTTAACATTTGTGCTTATTTATAGATGTGGCCACTGAATGTGAATTACAGCTTGAAAGTCATTAGTCTTTTATCTTAATTTAAAAAAAAATATCAAAAGGAAACTAAAGCGTCACATTGAAGAGCAGAAGACAGTCACAAGACATCCACAATTTTGTGAGAATGGCATGCTGTTAGTAAGAGCGTATCATTTTATGTCTACCTCATGTGGAGTCTTACCTCATACCAGTAACAGTATCATATTGGATTAGACAGACATCATCTCTGATACTGAGTAGTAGTACCGTTTTCCCTCCTTACTTTATTAGTGATATATTCCTGAAGAGTTCATTATTAATGTTTGCCAATGACAACTTTGATTTCAAGATGTCCCCTTGCACTGTGACAACAGGTAAGGATTAAGGATGTCAGACTGCTGGATGAAAGAAATCTCTCCAGACGTTCCAAGTTAACTGATTCTCACATCCCTCAGGCTCTCAAATATATGTACAAAATAAAATGTGCACAGCTCTAAACAAAGTGCTTGTAGTGAGGAGTGTTTGACCTTTATGAAAAAACCAAAATGTCTAGGCCTATACACAATACTGCAGCAGTCTTCAAACCTCTCATCACTAGGAAATACCTTTTATCAATTATCCATCAGGAGATTAGCTTGCATTACTGACACTGTGAAAGTGAAATGTTCCGCTAAAATAAGCAGTACCTTGTTTTTTTAGTGATTACATGTTATTTAAAAAAAAAAAAAAGTCAAGAGACATGAGGAGAAGCTTTGATGAAATTCATGTCTATATATGCATGAATGTCATGTATATACGTATATATAAATAAATAAACAAACACAGACACACACAGAGTATTTGTGAACCCTTAAATAAATGTTTTGAAATCAGGTAGACAGCTCCAGTGTATCCAACAAGTGTTTGAAGGAACCACAGTCAAACTGTAAGGCACCCGGCTACTGATAATTACAAACAAAATGAATTCAACTTGTAATTTTGCACAAGTTCCATGGGGGTTTGGGAGGCTGCTTTTTCTTGTTAGTGTGTTTTAATTAATGCAACTGTTCTAAGTAGATTATTTGAATGCAGATACTTCTACAAGTAGCACATAAGAAAATAAGATACAACCTAAATAAGTGGAAATCCACCTTCATAAAACTAATACAATTTTCTGTCATTCTCGCTATAAAAAACAGTGTGGTTAATCATGTGAAAATATTGGTGCTTTCTCCTAGGAAATGTGACAAGAACCTTGATTGCACAGAAATTGGATGGGGAAAAATGCCATTTCTTCAGTGTCAGACTAACCGCTTCTGCAAGAAATATTGGACGCAAAATATGTTTTTTTGTTTGCTGTAAGGATGCTTTTCCCATAGTTCACTTCATTTTTTTTTTTTTTTTCAACTAAGGAAGATATTTAGCTATCTAAACATTAAACCTATTTTTCGGTCTGTCTTTATCTCTCTGATTCCTCTGTGTTGCCTTCCATCCTAATAACTGCGCACTAATACACAGGACAGATTTTTGGAAAATACAACTGACAGTAAATTTAAGACAGACTATGGTTTCAAGCTGTATTTATCACAACTCTATGTAGCCCTGTTTTGAAGGCTTCCTTGAGATCTACAGTAGAGGCCAAGCTTAGTTCAGAACACTATAGTTTTGTGGGTTTTTTTAGCAGAAAACTTACTGTAGTCTGCACAATCTAAGACCTCCAGGCCTGCAAATGATTCGTCTGATATTGAGCAAATACTTGCATTTGGTGTCAGGAACTGGTAGTGGAACACAGCACATTGGGGCTTTAAGGGCTACTTCTTGAGCCAGAAGACCAGAGGAATATGGGGAATGACTGGTTAGACAGAGGCAGGTGTAGGATTTTTTATCCCTTGTCTATCTGAAGGACTGGAAGCCAAAAAACGCAAAATTAATAGTGGGACAATCTGAGTTGGAATCAGATACCCAGAGACAGACAGCAGATGACTAATGAGGTTAGTGCTGGACCCTAGGAAAACCAGGACTGGCTAGAATATAAGAGAAAGGACTAATGAAAAGGGATAGGAAAATAAAGATGCATGGCATATAAAATTGGTGACAAGCTAAAGCATGTGGAAAAGCAAAATAGCCAGAGATATGGACTGAGCCAAGGAATTGGGAAAGATGAGAAAAACTATGTATGGACTGGGGAGTGAGGCTACTTTCAAAGTGAGACTAATTTAATCAGAAGGCAGGTAAAAGAATGTAGAATGTAAGATTGGCTATAGAGACAAACTTGAAATGATTGACAAAAGATTGAATAAAAGGTTGATTGCAAGTGGGATGGTTGGAGGGACTGTAAGAGAGGAGGGAAAGGCAGGCCGGGACTGGAATTGGAGCCTAAACCAGCAAAAATAGAATTTTCTGGGAAAATGTGCCTGATTTGTCATGAGAAGCCTGTGAGAGCACACTCATGGAACAGTGAAACGAGTTGGCAGGCCTTGGGAGGAAATAAAAGAGAACCAGAACTGACAAATGTGTCAGGAGAATCAAACATGGCATTAACCCAAAGTGGAGTCCAGGGCTTGGAGTGGTTCAGTTCTCTATCAGCTACTCTTTGTGAAATCTGCCAGTCAGGTGTCCCATGGCTGATCAATATAGGACCTTACAGAGGTTAATAGTCCACTCCTTTACTTATTCTGTTAGAACAGGTGTCAAAAATGTGCATGGGTGAGCTATATGGCAATTCAAAATTGCAAATAAAATATACAGGTGAGAAGGAAATTAATTTTAATTTTGCAAATAATATATTGCAAAGTTTTTTTTTCTTGTTAGATGTAAGTTAATTTAAATTTAGTTTTAAAAAATTGTGAGCAGTGTAAACTTCAGCATGTATAATTAAAAGAATGTCATAATGCATCACATTGCTGTGCAAGCTCAACCAAATTCCTTTCTAGCAAGTTTTTCTTTCCATGAGTGTATGCATCAGATTCTTTCTCTTTTATTAGGTCTGTGGATGACCTGAGTATAAATGCAATGTTACCAGGCTGGTAAACACAGTATCAATCTCATCAGAAAATTCATATATACAAAGCCAAATGTAATAGTGGGAAAGGAATGAAATCTATGGAAAATATTTTCATGGCCCTTGCCTTCCTCTTTCACGGGGCAGTCACCAGTCTCTGTATTAGCTGGGTCCACCAACTAAATTATTATCCTGCTTCTTGTAGTACCTTTCAATTTTTAGTTTGGCTTGTGAGAAGGACAGCTGAAATGCTGGGTATCCAAAAAGGTTGTCTCTGTGGAAGCTCAGTAGCCCAGAAAGGTAAGTGTCCAGGAAGTCAAGGAAGCTGGAATATCCAAAGATAACCAGCCTGAGAAAATGGGCAATATGGGCATTTACCAGCTGGGCAGCCTGTGGAGGAAAGCAGAGAGGTACCAGAAAACTATCCAAGTAGGAAACACAGGTGTTCTGCCAACCTAGAGGCCTGTGAATGAGAGAGCTCTGAGGAGTCAAATGGCACGGAACGTGATACCACGGCAGAAAGTGGTGATTTGGCTGCTACTCTTGGATTAGTCATTGCTACTGAAAACTGTGACCAGCCTTTGGGATTTGTTTCATAATTGTATCACTGGGGGCCTCACAGACAGTCCTATCAGCCAAAAGTGTTACAAGATCAGAGAGCTTAAGACAATGTAGTTCTTGATAATGTTACAACAAGGGCAACAAGTTTCCTTGGCACACTAAACCAGAATTTTGTTAGCCAGAAGATATGATTAGTTTGATAGAAAAATGGAGAAATAATGTGACGAAAGAAAACAAATCATGAAGGAAGGCTAATAATGGGAACCCAGTTCCAACAGGTGGCATTATGTAAAAATCAGCTAAATCGTGTCAAATACTTTATTTTTCATATCAGGATGCCTGATATGATATGGTGAGGGAAGTTCAAATACAGATCTGCCCAACCCTAAAATCATAGGAAATGGTGGTCTGGAAAAAGTAGAAATGAAATTGAGACATCAGCACCCCTTTGGTCACTGTCCAATTAAGACTGCCTAAAAGTGACATTCTGCTCTCATAAAAATGAATAAATATAACACTTTTTGGAAATATTACAGTAAGTGTACCTTCCAGAGGTATCTCAGTTTATTCCAGTACTACGTGGTGTTCTGACAAGAAGACTGCAAGTCTGTTTATTGCAAGTCTTTCAATTTCAGCAATCTATTTTACATGTTTGGGGTTTTTTTATCTGCCTTTTGCCTATCTGAAACAAAATTTTATGTAACAGGCTGAACCATCCCTGAGATTTTTGAGCTGGCATTTATTACTTTGGACTACTTATCACACAGCTTTTTCCACATTCTATCTCTAGAAGGAGAGTGAACTTTTTAAGTGCATCAGCTATAACAATTGATATGCGGGCAAGTGATGAAGGGCTGTTACACTTCACTGAGTATCTTTCATTCCTTCTGCAGACTCATCTAAGTCATCTCCTTTCCTAGCACTCCTCCATGATGTCCCAGTCCCACAGATAATTTTATAGACAGGCTGCCCTTCAGAGCACCTGAGAAAAACAAAACATGGCAAAACAAAAAACCAAATCCCTATTGGAATTATCGGGGAAAAGAAATAGCTCACCTGAGATGGTTATTTATCATATGTTAATATCCATACTATGGGACATCCAGTTTGGAAGTTCAAAATGAAAGACATACTGTTTTGAGTATTCTGACCAAATATGACAGAACAATTAACGCTGAAAAAACACTATTTAGCATGAAGAACAATAATATGTTTTCTTTCTCCATCTAACCTTTCTAGCTGTGATTTCTGTCTCTTATCTAAGGTGGTGTGTTTGTGAGGCTTGTAGCAGCCTCATCCTGCTCTGTCCATAGCTGCTTCAAAATAATGTTTTCCGCTTTAATGAATAGATTTTCCATTTCAGTGCTATGTGTCTGCTTGTGTACTTGTCCTTTCTGTGCATGCCTTGTCAATGTAATCAAACATTACAAATGTCCATTACAATATACTCCGGAGGAGAATACTCCCAGCAACACTGCCAGATGCGATCCTCCGGCTCATATCACTGTAGTTAATGCACAGACCTTTCAGCAGCTGGCACAAGTGAATGTATCACTCCTCTCATCCACTATGCTGTATCCAAATGTTTTGTTTCCTTTGGCCAGCTTAAATGCTCTTTCTTCTCACATGGATCTTGTTTTTCAATAGCAAGTTTTCAATAGCCTTTCTGTCTGACAGCAGATCAGATGTCTAGAAACAGTCCTCAATAAAAGGCAGTTAGCAACTCCTGGAAGTGAATGAGGTGGCACCCAGACAGTAGGGAGACTGAGATGACAAGAAGGTGGGAAAAAGAAATGGTTACTTGTGTTCGATTAGACAGTAATTTCTCTTTGCTGATTTAAAACTTTGCTTGGATAATGATTAGATTTTCATAGTGTGGTGTAATTTCATGTTTTCCTTTTGGAAGACTGAAATAGCTTCAGTAGCTTTTAAGGAGCTCCTATGTATGCCCTAGGCTGTCCATGAACATTACAGATTTCTCCCCCACCCACCTCCACCCCATGATAGAATAGCTGGCCTGAGCTCTTCACACACAGAGAGAGGAGACAAAAATACTCCTCGTCACCTACTGCTGGTTGTGATACTTTTGGATGTTGAAATAAGGCTGTAATCTGTGTATCTCAGACATGAGCTTACATCTAAACTCGGTGAACAATTTTAATTCTCTTGCCATAAATGCTGCTTATCTGAAATAATCATGTCTAAGTGATGAGACAGAAAAGAATCGATCAAGTACACCACTCAGTAGAGACATATGGTATTCTGGACTTCAGCTGCAAAGAGAAAGCAGTGCTTGTAACTAATGCTTTTGTGTAGTTGAAAAAAATAATATTGCTGGCATAGAGAATAGAGAGAAGCAGAAAATACATATGTTCTCCTGTTACAGTTCTTGGGTCTAATCTTGAGCAAAGATAGGACTGGGTATTTTAATCTTCCTAATTTATTATCTATCTGTTCATTTTACTACATTCAGTTGTCAGAGAGAGTGTGTTGTTCTGCTACAGAAGGCTGCAAAGTGTTACTCTCTGGAATTGCCCTTGGTAAGAGGGTTTTTCCTGTGAGAAGACTGTATGGCAGATTCTGACCAGCACGTATGGATTAGTGGTTCTCTTCTGAGTAACTCTTTTTCTGAGGTAATTATTTTGAGAAGAAGGGGTAGTTATTTTTGTAAAAACAGATAAAAATTTTATTACGGGTGTCAGTTGCTTGTGAAAGATAACTTTACATCTGCGAACACTTAGAAAAGGATTTGCCTAAATTCAACCCAAAGAAGAGAAATAATATTTCTTTTGAGTTCTAAAGCTTTACCATTAAAACAACACAGGGTGAGTAAGGAGAGAAGTAAGGGATATTCTGAATAAGTAAGGGGTCTCTTCATGATAAGGCCATCTCTGTCCTTTCAGAGTATGCGCCTCAGTTAGTCAGTCAGTCACTAACAGGAATACTTTGCAAGTGAGACCTGTAGATAAAAAAGCTTTCCCCTCCACCCTTCTACACTCTCATGTCATACCTTCACCAGGTTTCACCAGATAGCTTCTTCTACCATTACAGACACGTATCTTAAGAGGTAATTCACACTTTTAAGCCAATGTTTCTTTGCTTGGGGTTTAAGAGTTCATGTGGGCTTCCCACTCAGGCCTATCTGGTCACGGATTCTCCTTTCCACTTTTCTTACAAGCTGCAACTCTAAAAAATAAATTCAGACTTGGGATAGACAGTGTCAGGTTAGGGGTAGTCCATAGTTCAGGATGGCTCCATGTTTCTGTGAGGAGACCTGAGTTTGCTTCGGCTCTATTTACACCAGCTTGAAAGCTACAGCATCTGTGAGGAGCTGAGAGTGAAAGCCCATGCTTTTGGCATAATATGCTTACCCCTAGGTGGTGGACTAGGTGAGAAGTGGATATACCACGGCTGTGAGTGCCCTCTGCATTGGACAGTGTTTATGGAGAAGGTAGGGCTACATGCTGGCCCATCTGTGGACCTGAAGCATCCTGAAGGCAAAACATGTATGAGTGAAACTGCCCCAGAAAGTGCAATTTTCCCATCCAACTAAGCTTCAGTTTGATTTCTAACATTTCAGTTTACTTATAAATTAGTGAGTTCCAAGAAGCTATTTCTAAACATGATACTTTCCTTGCACTGTTGCATGAAAACTTCCTTCATCCTATGCAGGAGAGTTGCAAAGATCACCAAGTAATGAAATAGCAGTAATTAATTCAATCAATTAAAGAATCTATTTCCCTTTTGTTTCTAGAAAGGTCTTGCAAGGATAACTCCAGGGAAAGAGGGCAGGGAAAAGAGAGATTTCCTGATGAGATTTGTATTTACCTCCTGGGGCAAATGTTCTTTGAAATAATTTAAAGTAGCAAACTAAGCCAGTACATTTAAGCAAACTATGAAGCCATTTTCATCAGCAACATTTGCATCATGAATCACAGTCTGTGTCACAAGACAGGAGAGAGCAAGATCCTGCTGTACATTGTTTGCTGTCTCTCTCTTACCCAGTATTCATTCTACAATGCTTTGTGCCTGTGTTTTATTAAAATAAAATGCTGGGCACAATAAAATATGTCTAATTAAAATAATTTTGGTAAAAATATGTGAATAGCAAATTTTTATTTCTAGTAAAAAAATTGTGTTATTGAATAGAAAGAAAGCAAAGCATATCTTGACATAGTTTGGAGGATTTAGCAAACCAATTTCCAATAACATTTAGAAGTGCCTCTCCATTTTAACAAAATCTGTCAATATCTAGGACATTGAAAGAGTGAACGCTTCTGGTAAAGATATAATTTAATTTAATGTGCATTTAAATAGTTGTGGTGCAATTTTCAACTATCTCTGCAGATACCATGAGAGGTTTATGCTACCCCTCTCTGTTTCTGTCATTTTTAGGTAATTTCTTTCCTGTTTTCTGTAATTTGATTTTCCTCCACTTCTGTTTTCCTCTACCCATCTCTCTTTTCCTCCAAGCTTATCTTTAACGTCAGCTGAAGACCATCATGAAAAGATATGATTATATTAGAATAAATTTGTCTGATTTTTATTATGATGACAGATGTGAAGCTTATTCGTCCCATGGAGATAATGATTAAATGTCTCCTTGCTTTTGCATTGAAGAAACAGAATCTGAACAGAAATGTTGAATTTTTGCCCATGGGTCTATTTATCTTGGCAATTTAAACTCACAACTGCACAAATTATCAGTATATAATATAAATATTTTCTATGAATCTTTTTTATTTACATTTGACTTTACGAACATATGAAATTTAAGACAAAATTGAAGCAATTGTCCTTGTTTAATTATAAAATTGCTTTTTGATATTTCTCTCTTAAGAGATAATTTTTCACAAAACTAACTGTTACTATGGTGTATGACAGATTGCCTTTTGATATTTTGTAACAGCAAATGCATAAAGACAAAACAAGTACATTTTTGCAGGTTTTCTAGCCACAAATAGCACCTACCTCATGATATCTGAACAGACAAAGTATTGCCCGTCAACAGCTAACATGCTGGGGTAAATCTAGGAGCAGGGAGTACTAGATAGGCACTCTTATGCTGTGCTGGTTTAACCTAGAATCCAGGTCTTTTTTCTTTTCCCAACAGCTCATGGTAGGGAGTTCAGTGCTGACAAGGTGATACAGGGTGTTGGTAGGTGCTGTGGATAAACATAGTTAAAGGGATTTTATAATGAAAGCTTCTCATGGCTCCTCAGGCATGCCACATGGCCTGAGGGTGCACTTGCTCCTGCAGCAGTTCCTGAGCTGATAGCAGAGAAATTTTCTGCGCATTGCAGTCTTGAGAGAAAGTAAAAGAGGCAAATAGTTGTTTTTCAATGTTGTTAAAAATTAAATCATGTTTCTAAATTTTTCTCCTGTAGCTTAAACAACATTTAAGTTACTTCAACAGAATGTGACTAACACCAGATACACCTCACACCCTTTTCAGAGAGTAGCTATATGGGAAATTTTACGAAAATATTGCTTTTCTAACTGATTAACATGCTATCTCATAGCTTACAGAAAGTGACAATCATGATTGCAATAAAACAGAAAGGAAATATAGTTTTTCATCACCGATAAAAGATACAGTCCTAGCAATGACTTAAATGTTTTATGTTTGTAATATTGAGATCACTAATAGTTCTTGGAATTTAGAGGCCATTTATTTTATTGGATTAAATTATTTTTCATCATAGACTTCCTGAATTTTACAGGAGGCAGGATACTGTGAGTAATTTCAGTCTTCTGTCTGTATTAGGAAGATACTCAGTTCTATCAATATAAACATTGATATTTTATTCAACACAAAAAGTAAGTTCAATAATATGCAACCTGAGACACAATACAAATCTTGATGTTTTTTGGAACATGAAAGTAGTGTATGTTGAATACTTCCATAGGAAATATTTTAATCTATCTATGATTCATAAATATTTTGAGAGGAACACAACAAAGTTGTAATTCTGTCAGACTGTCTTCTAGACTTGATGTGCCTCAGAACAGGGCAGCCTTGGGTGTGTTAGTGAGAGGGGATAATCAGCCTCTGGCAGTTCAGGTCTCTGTCTGTGTGACACCAACATGGTCATTGCCGTGATATCTGTTCCAGCAGGAAGAAGCAATTGGTTAATCAGAAAACTTGACTGATGCAAAGTTACCTGAAAATCTTGAAGATCCAAAAGTAGAAAGTCTGAAATGTAGCAAGTGCAAGTGAAAGCCATGTTAGGTGTGTGACAGGTAATAGACCAAAACAGTAGAGCTGGTACTGTTCAGGTTTTTCTGCTTTCCTTTATATTATGTTGAGCGTGTATATCTACACTTAAAACTAATTGTGGTATGAAATTATCTCTTTATTATTTTTAGTTTACTATTAGTATAACTACTACATTAAAATTCTTTCCAAGGTATGCTGACAGCAAGCGCTGTGGTGTGGCGAGGTGTTGACTCTGCATCTTTGCATTGGCACCACAGAGGAGTCTTCTCATGCAGCTCTTACACCTGGCTTAATTTCTTGCAACCTACCATTTCTCATAGAAAAGTGTGGAGTCTGTCCTCAATGGGTCACAAGATGCCCCTGGCAGGAGATCTCTGGCTGTTGAGGCAGGTGTTGTGTGGTCTTGGTCCATTCCACACCCATTGTGGAGTTTCTAGGCAGAGGGGCACCACTCAGGCATGCTGGGCACTCAACCTGGTAGCAGGCGATGCTGCTTGGCAGGCACTGGGGCCAGGTTGAAGGTTTTTGAGTGGGTAGTGTCTAGGACCATGCACTGTCCACACAGTGTATGAGGTGTGATGCCCTCCAGATGGCAAATCTTGCTGTGCCATCTGGGGTACTGCCATGGTCCACTGGGTGCTCAAACAGCTACATAGTATTTGTGGCTGGGGAACGTGGTCTTGCAGTGTCCTCAGGGTGCATCAACAATTCAGTGTAAATGCAGCTACGGGCAATTGGAGTCCAGGAATATCCCCTGAGAACACCGTTACCTTTACTGATGATTTAGCTACTGTCATGGTTTGACACTGGGTAATTGCCAGGCACACACAAAAAACTATCCACTTTTTCTCCTCTGCTATAGCTGAGCAGAGGAGGGGAAATTAACACAGAAACTTCATGAGTTGAGATAAGGATTAGGGGAAAAACATTTCAGGGCAAAACAGGTTCAAAACTTAGACAGTATAAAGAAGATTTATTATTAACAGAATTAATAATAAAAAGGGCAATGAGAACTAAAATAAACTTTTAGAACACCTTTCCTTCCCAGTCCCTCCCTCTTTCCACTGACTGCGCAAGGAGACAAAACCACAGGGTTTTAGTCAGTATTTCACTTCTTAAAAATCTTTCTTTAGTATGCTTAAGGAAAAAAAGTTTCTTCTGCTGTGCCATGGGATCCTTCCTCGGGAGATAGTTCTCTGCGAACTTTTCTAGAGTGGTTTTAACTTTCACTAACAGCAGTCTGCCCAACCTGCTGTAATGTGAGTCCCTCCCACGGGTCAAGCAGTCTTCCCACAACTGCCTAATGTGGGTCATTTTAGTTCATGGGGTTTTGTCTTTTAAGGATGAGCTGTTCTAGTTTGGAAGCAAGGGTCCTCTTTATCTCTGGAAGCAAGGGTCCTCTCTCTCTGCTCAAGTTCCCCGCCAGATCACAGCTTTTTAGCATCCACATGCTCCAGCGTGAGCACCAATCCTCATGGGCTGTCTGTGGATCTCTGTGTCCCACCCATGCACCTAATGAATTACAGGGAAACAGTCTACCATAGTCCTCACCAAGGCTTACAGAAGAATCTCAGCTCCAGTGCTTGGAGCACTTCTTCCCTCTCCTTCTTTCAGTGACCTTGGTGCCACCATGTTGGTCCTCTTCACATGTCCTCACTTTCCTTTTCTCTGACTCAGAAGAAAGTTAGTGTCTGCAGGTTCATTTGCTCTCAAGTTCCATCAATTGAAAAGTTCTTACAGACCTTCACTGCGCTGAAAAGGTTGATTTCTTCTGGGCTCCATATTGGGGAATAGTTCACCATGTTTTTGTCGCTGGCCACATGGTCCCTGCTGGCACTGCACAGGCGGCCCCGGCTGCACAGTCTTGGCCTCAGGAGGGCCCTGGCCTCAGGAGGATCTTGACCTCGGGATGCGCCCTGGCAGCCCCCACCAGGATGGGCCCAGCAGCCGCCTCACCTCCCCTCGGGAGAAGAAAAGACAGCTTCCCACGGTTTTTCCTTTCTTAAATGTGTCATCACAGAGGTGATCTCTGTTCAGGTCACGTCTGTGTGCCAGTGTTACCAAGTTCTCTAATTGGGCTACTAACCTGCCCATCGTCAGAGCCTTCAGTGATTGGCTCTGTGTCGTACATAGTAGAAACTTCGAGCAGCTTGTTCCTGCCCACCAAAAACTAGACTGCTTTTAAATTAGCACAGCTACTTAACACGCTGCATATGGTTAAAGAAGGAGTCAATGTTATAGAGTGCTGGATTGTGCTGGCTTGGCAGATGACTGTTTTTAAAAATCCATGACTTGATTTTATATATCAGTATTTATTGTTACATTGTGTTACCTTGCTGCCAAGTGCTCTTGCGACCTGATCACTGGTTTACATCTATTTACATTCTGTTAGAGAGCTGTAGTCTTATGGTGAATAAAGAGCAATAGGCAGGCCATTTGGTGGCACAATAAATTTTGTGGGTAAACTGTGAGGCTGTATTTTCTGCTTGCTTGGCCCGAGTGGCTCTTGTTTCCATGTTTTCTGTTTTGCAAAGACAATAAATATTAAGGGTGTTTTCAAAGTAGTTCTCAGGAAATGTATGGGAAAGAAAGGAAAAAGAAAAGAAAAAAGAAGGAAACCTGAAAATCTTCTTCTGACAGCCTATAATTCAGTGATCATATTCCAGAGTCATAGACAAAGTTAATAGAACTGGAAATCATATTAACAATGCCTATATATTTCTGTCACTTTCTGTCCATTTTTATTTTATAGTCATGTTATACTACTTATTGAGATTATGATTGTGATGTTCTATCTTTATTACTTTGTGGCCTAACCTTTCAAGTCTGAGCTTTCATGGACTAAACAATAAATTTTGCTATAACAACCTCACTTAATTCCCCTATAAAACTGATGTTTCCTGACGGTTGTTCACTGATGTGTACTGTAAATATGGCATCCATAAATTTTAGAATTTAATCTCATTTGGTCCATACAAAACAATAATGAAAGCCTATAAAACAGGAAGCAGTAAGATGAGAGTATTCAGTAGTAACTGCATCTCTGTTCCCCAATTGAAAAAATATAATTCAAAAATTCCTTAAAATGAATAATTTCCCAAAATTACATTTGCAATATGATTGATTGCTAAATTCCTTCTTTAGCTGTTACTTAAGGACTAAAGTGTTACTGGGAGAACGTACAGATGGAGGGAAGGGTAAGGAGGGACAAGACCTCTGTCAGTACGTGTGAGCTGTGGAGCTATTTGTGAAGCAGAAAACAATTACTTACCCTCTTCTCTGAGGAAGTAAGGAGAGACAAGGGTGTCTTTGTCCACTGACAGTGAATGCAGTCCTGACATAGGGATTCACAGTTAATGATGACACAGCCTAGCATGAAGCAAGGGGGAAAAAAAGGAAAGCTGTTTTTCTGAAAAAAATTTTTTGTATTGCAAACTCTTGCTGGCTTTTCTCATGCATTGGACCTAAATAACAGCCTAAGCTCAGCTTTCATTTTGTAATAGTCTGTTGTTCTCCTCTAGGTTCCAGATGTGCATTTCTAATAGCAACGACAAAGCACAGCTTCTGATTAACACTAATGATGCTATTGTGAATTGGCACTGTGACAATACAAATGCTTTTTGGACTGCTTAAGCTTTTTACCTTAGACCCACCCATGATCTGCCTCCACCTGAGACATTCGAGTAAATGACTTTCCCTTACCAGATTCCCTGTGGGATTTACGTAGAGTTTTTTCCCCTTTTCTTATTTTTTTTTTTTTGGGGGGGGCTCTCTTGAACTGTACTCTCTAAATGTACAGTTAGATTGGTTTTTTGTACAGTCAGTGGCTAGAATAGAGATGTCTTAAAAAGACAGATGTGGAAAGGGGAGAAACCAATAACCTATGATTAATGAATCATTGGGAGATGATGTATAAAATTATACACAGAGAGAAAATGGAGAGCAGAGGCAACTGTGACAGTTGATTATCCT
Source organism: Corvus hawaiiensis (assembly GCF_020740725.1). Classification (NCBI taxonomy): domain Eukaryota; kingdom Metazoa; phylum Chordata; class Aves; order Passeriformes; family Corvidae; genus Corvus; species Corvus hawaiiensis. Next base: position 63,871,490 of record NC_063216.1, on the reverse strand, counting down.
CCTATCTTCATATTTCAGCCATTCCAGGTTTTTCACTGGTATGGTTGACAGATATATTTTTCCAGAATATATTTAATAATTAATAATTTTCGGTCTAGCAAGAAGTTCTAGATACAAAGGCCTGGATGGCAAGACTCAGTTTCAGAAGGAAAAATTATCTGCATTCTTTCAGCAGCTCTGTTGGCTATTGCATATATTTGCTCAATGTTCTTCATTTAGTCTTTCTAAGCCCGTAAGAGCTCTTATCATTTTTAAACATAAGATTACAATTGATTAAATTAAGAGAAACAAGTCCAAGCAGGCAAGTATATCTTTATTCAGATAGAACTGAATCTTCTCCTATAAATATGTAAGTGCCTAAATGATGTCATTGTACAAAATTATGTTGAAAATCCGGATCTCAGAGAGCTGTTTATAGTCCTACCAAAAAAAGGTAACCTTAAGGATTCAGGAAGTTAAATCAGCTAAAATTAAGCACACCTCAAAACTGGTTTACATAAATTTTCTTTGTAATTTATGCTGGCTGCTCAAATATCATGGAAGTAAAAGGTGCAAAAATGGATGGGTGAACTGACAGATGGATATGAAAAATCAGAAAATTAGTTTAAATTTCAGGATTTTAATAAATTAAGCATGACAAGCATAACACAGGAACCCAATATTTATTTAGTTAATTTAGCTTTGTTTTTATTATAAAAAAATTGTCAGTACATATTGGAAATCTCATTTATTTCAGAATAAAAGAACATGCAGTTGGCAACTGATGATGCCAAACCCAGAACTGCAAGAAAACACACATTCTGCTGGCAGGATTAGGGTGTGATTCTGAAAAATATGGTCATGATTTAAGAAAGTTTTGCACAATTTGGCTACTAAACTGACAGAGTAAATTTTAACAGTCAACATTTCCTTCCTTCCTGCCTTCCTGCCTGCCTTCCTGCATCCCTCCCACCTTGCCTTGCCTTTCCTTTCCTTGCCTTGCCTTGCCTTGCCTTTCCCTCCTTCCCTCCTCCTTTCCTTCTGTCCTCTTCCATTTCTCCTTTTTGCTGAAAATGTGGCCTTTTTTGGTACTTTCTCTGTTCCTGTTCTTGAACAATTTACTCTCTAATTTTTCATTTGCAGAATGAATGCTGATACTCACAGTAATTTTCTTTCTACTTTCTTTAGGGCTTTTCTCTGTTTCCTTCTAAATTCCCACTTGGTATATATACATTGTCTTTTCTGCAGTCAGGTTTTGGCATTTTGATGGAAGTTTATGGACTTTCGTTCTGTTATATCTAGAGAAATTTGGGTCTTAATAAGAGTCTAAATAGTCTAGATTCATAGTACTGGATTTAAGTCTGTAACAAGTTCATCTCCAATTCATTGTCTGCTGTTGCCCTGAGCTTACACCAGTCACAAGAAACTTCTCTTTTTCTTACAGAAAGCTTTTTCCCTTCCCCCACTGTCACCTCCACTAATGACTATCACTATCTAGTGTATCCATTTCTACCTTCCATTCTCATGCTGGTTGTCCAGTATATTTTCTTCTGTGGGATTTTAAAACTGTTTCTTTCTTTGGATTTTTTAATAGTACAAGGACCTTCACACACAGGAATATAAAGATATGAAAGTGCATTTTGTTTTCTTTGGCGTCACAGGTAACCTTCATGCGAAAAAATTATTTGCCTCCATGAGTCAGGCTGAAGAACTTGGTTTCATGAAGACACTTTGGGTCATGTAGATCCAGTTTTGTTCTACAGAATAGGAATACTTTCTGCAGTAGAAACCAAGCTGCTGTGAATTAAGGATTACACAATGTGCTATCACAAATGGAATACTACTTAACTACATTTTTAATACTTCACTAAATCTCTTATCTATTGAACATATCTTCTTGCTAAGTCTGAATGGTGTTACAAGACAACCCCTTACTAGGGCTAGAAACTATATGCACAAAGAAATAAAAATCTAATCTCTGTTTTCAGCTGTAGCCTGTACAACATCCCACGTCCATTTCCTGTTGTGTTTTCCAGGTAAGTAATACCTTTCAGAGTAAACAGAACATAATATGCAAGAGACCTGATATTTTTACATTTATGCTGAATTTTATGTGTGAATGAACTCAAGCTCTAACAGAATACTCTTTTCTCTCTGTCCCACTTTAAATCTGAAGGAAAACTGGGGGTGCCAGAAACTGTTTTTTGGAACAGGTACCTACAGTTATTTATATATGGATATTGTTGTTCACATTTAGAGGATTATATGTAGATAATATCAACAGTAAAATTAAAGTAAGTGTGCTTCAAACTAATTTGATCTGATAATTTTGATATTGTTTGGTTAGGTGCTGGATAACATTCGAACATTTTTTTGTTATTCAGGGATAATGTATTATTGGATATAAGCCAAAACATGAACTTCTGAAGATTTTTGTATATTATTTCACAGTGGAAAGAGTGTTGTGCACATTAGAATTTAGGAAAAGAGCCCTACATGTAATGATTTGTCCACTCTTACCTAAATGAATAAACATATATTCTAAAATAGGAAGTTAGTTTCTTTTGTTCTCAGACTGTATACTTTGATATACTGGCATTAAAAATTTTTATATCCTGTTTTGGCTGCCAGCATAATCAAGTGCCAATAACTCTAGCCGCAACTATTCAGTGATAGAACAATCTTACTAGCTTCCCAATCTTTGAAGATCTAAGTAAATACAAAAACCAATTTTCACTTCTTTGTTGATCTAGTTAATTATAGTGTAGAAAGACTAGCAGCTGTCCTGCATATGTTTCATTTTTGTCCTCTTTTTCTTCCCTCCTGATTTGAACCTTACATGGCTTCTGAAGTATTTTGGAGGTTAATAGACTGATCCAAATCTTTGTATCCATAGCAATCCATGGATATTATAACACTCACAATAAAAACTGAAAAAAAAGATGCTAGAAATATCTCCATTATGAAAGTGAATCCCAAAAGAAAACAGATGCTGGGTAAATATCTTGTGGTGAATTATTTTTAAAGAGCTTAGACAATTAGCATAAAAATTTGGGCACCAAAATCTTTTAACTCATGCAGGCCAAACTTACATTGCTATAGTTCAGCCCATACAATGGTGGTGTTTTTTAAAACAAATTTGAAGCACACAATTGATTACTTCTTTAAAATACTCAGCAGAGCTGGAAAATGAGATATTATTCTTAATAGCAATCTAATAAAATTCCAGACAGGCCCACATATTGTGATTACCATTAGAAGACCCAACAGTTGCACTGAGCAGGCTATATCTGGGAAACCAGTCTCTGTTGGATAAGCATGGGTTCTTCCAGGTAATTAATCAGCATGAATATTTGTTTCAGAAGTAAAAAACAATGGAAAAATACAAATCTTTCAGAATGAAGATTTAAAAAAAAAATTATGTATATATAGGATTTGGCCTAAATATACTGACAATCAGGCTTCAAGTTCTGTACAGACTTGAGAGTAGAACTCAGTTTATGAAAGCTCCTATTTACATAGTGTCAACTGTTGGATCACATTTTACTGATCTAAAGACTGCTTTCCTTTTTGATCTGCTGCAAATCTTTACAAGACTTCAAAATTTGACAAGTCACTTTTGTAGCACCACAAAAGAAATAGCTTTTATTAAAGAACTCAACAGCTGACAAAAAGTAGTAAGGCAAACTTAGGTCAATGGGGGAAAAGCACAAACAAATCCAAATATATCCATGAAAAAATCTGCAAAGAGAAGTTAAACAATTCTTGTTGCTGGGAGTTCACCTGCCGAGTTTTAGCTGTGAGCAAGTTTGGCATGTGGAATTAGTTTGTTGTCTAGACTACTTCTCTAGCAACTGGAAAAAGACCAGCACTTCTGGTAAATATTTAATTCTGACTAGCTTAAAAGCCCTCATCTATAAAGCATATTTGGCATATTTAATCAGCTTCTTAATGCTTCAAATAAAAAATAATAACTTGATAAAAAGCATTCTGGGAAATATTAATAATATTGAATAAATATACCAAATCACTTATTTCCACTGCTGTGAAAAATAGTAAAAAGTGTTTTTATAAATACATCAACAACAAAAGGAGAGTCAAGGAAAATCTCCATTCTTCATTGGATGCAAAGTGAGGAACATTGCCACTAAGGATGTGGAAAAGGCTGAGGTAATGCCTTCTTTGCCTCAGTCTTTGATAATAAGACTGGTTATCCTCAATGCAGCTGGCCCCTTGAGCTGGTAGACAGGGACAGGGAGCAGAATAGACTCCTTGCAATCCAGGAAGAAGCCGTTAGTGACCTGCTGTGACAATTAGATGCTCACAAGTCTGTGGAACCGGAGGGGATTTGTCAAAGGTCACTGAGGGAGCTGGCAGAAGAGCTTGCTAAGATGATCTCTTTCATTTATCATCAGTCCTGGCTAACCAGGGAGGTCCCAGATGACTGGAGCTTGGCCAATGTGACACTCATCCACAAAACGGCCTGGAAAGATGATCTAGGGAACTACAAGCATGTTCTTCTTGATTTTTAGAATCGTAGAACAGTGCAGGTTAAGAACGACCTCGAAAGATTGTCTGGTCAACCTTTTCTTGGAAAGGAAGTCTAGATCACAGAATCAGAATCACAGAATCACAGAATACTCTGAGTTGGAAGGGACTCACTCTAGGACCTTGTCCATTTGCATCTTGAAAACTTCCAGTGATGAACACTCTACCATGTGCCAGTGGATGAATGCTCTCGCTGTAAAAAGTTTCTTTCTTCTATGAAGTTGAAACCCCTTCACAGTGCAACTGGTACCCACTGGCCCACAGCTTCTCCACATGACTCCTTGAGAAGTGAGAGGACAACATTTGTCCTCATCAAGAACTGGAATACTGTGATGAGGTTACTCCTGAGCTTTGTTTTCTCTAGGGAGAAGAGATTTCTTCAGTCTTTCCTCAAAGGACAGGCTCTCCATCCTGAAAATGGAAAATTTATTTTTGAATTAATTTGAAAATAGCATCCCACCCTTACTGTATTTGCCTACAGAGCTTCTTTTTCAGAGACCTTGCAGCCTGAAATGTTAATTCTTCTTCAGGATTGTTTTCAGACAAACCAAAATATATTTGAAAGTTATCCAATTACTTTCAGTGTGAAGAGTGCTGCTTTATTCTCTTTGGTATAATAAGGTCACAATGTAAATGACTGGGTTGCTACTGCTTATCAGTGGCTACATGAACATGAAATAACATCTGGTGGTGGGATGGGATGTGTATACCTTACAATATTAATTTTAAACTTTATAGAAGAAGAAGAGAAAAAAAAAGGCAATGACTGATATTTGAAATTTATTTTCCTTGGCTTTGTTTCAATGACTAGAACATTTATATCATATTGTCAAATGTGCAAACTTCAGTTACCAGCCTCTGTGAATTGAAAACATCTTTTTACTTGTAAAAAAAAAAGGTGATTTTTACACAGAAGCACTCTTTGTTTACTGCTCAAGAAACTGCGTGAAATGTTATTTGTTAGATTTCATTAAAATCTCCTAAATATAATGAAAGACTAAAGTGGGCCTACAAGAAAGCTGGAGGGCATGTAATGATAGGACAAGAAGGAATGGCCTTAAGCTGAAGAAGTGCAGGTTTAGATTACATATTAGGAAGAAATTCTTTACTGTGAGGGAGGAAAGGCACTGGAAAAGGATGTGGATTCCCCATCCCTGGAAGTGTTCAAGGCCAGATTGGATGGGGCCCTGAGCAACCAGGTGTAGTGGAAGGTGTCCCTGCCCATGGCAGGGGGTTGGAAGTAAAGGATCTTTAAGGTCCCTTCCAAGTCATTCTGTGACGGTCTTGCACATGTGAACATGTTCATTCCCGTGTCAATAAGTGGAATAACCATCACTATGCATCAGTCCACCATCTCCTGCTGTAAGTGTATCTCAGGCTAGCCAGAGATATCCCAGTCTTTCAATAATGAAAAACATAAGTAATTATGGTATATTACATCATTTTCAACAAGCAATAATTAGTCCTAATTGATTGATAGACATCATCATCTGTATGCCCATACTTCACATATGGGGGAAGGAGAGGCTGAATTACAAGGCAAAAATTGTCATAATGTACACACACCATGACCTTTTCTAACTTGCAAGACAATTGACTCATAGTAAGATGGCAGCCTTTGGTTTGATATAACTTGTTCCTAAGCAAAGAGTTCACAGCTCCAAAAACCACTCATTAAATTCATGAAGCTCTGCTGATAAGCTATATATTAAAAAAAATTTTTAAATAATGAAAGGTAAAATTGTGTTTTCATCAGGAATTTTAATTACCAACTGAGCTTTGTGTGTTGTGAGAAGTATTTAGCAATAGTACTAGCTTAACTGAATGGTACACAGTGAGAAGTGTTTGCACTGGCTTTTACCAAAAAGTAGGAGCAATATGGTCCTGGTAAATTCATTGAATGCTTTTCACTAAGATTACCACAGTTCTTTTACTTTCCCTTGAACTCTGCAAAATAAGAAAAGTCTGAATAATCATCATACATTCATAATCAAATTATGATGAAACAGTATTGGGATAGTTTTTAAGACTGGGTTTCAGTCAGTATCTCAGGGATAGGTAGCCATAATAACCTTTCCAGCATTCAGTATTTTCTATAGTATTGATAACATATTGCTACAGTTGGTCTTGATTTTAAGGCTGCAGACTTCAAAAGGCCAGATTGCCTGAGGACTAAGAAAAAATCTCTTTGATTTGAAAATGAATGTTCATATCTTGAAAAGACTCAAATGCATTTATCCAGGTAATTTAAGAGGGAATTCAGACTGGATTTAAGTCTGCTGACTTAGAGTTAATAATACAGATTTGTGTTTCAAAAGACTTTAAATGCAAATATCAACTCTTTGATGAGATATGACTATTGTTAGCTTTTGTCCTGCATGATGTCATTTACTCAGTAACCTGATTCAACAAGTGTGTAATAAGGCCAATTGGCTTGACTAAAAATAATTAAAAGACACCAATAAAGATAACATTCTAAACTGAAGTAAAAAGAAAGAGGAAGGAAGAAGAAAATGACCTTCAACATTTTGCTAGTGAAATTGCACATCTGATAACTATGGAGTTAAAGATATAAGCATGAAAGCACCCTTCTCTCAGTGTACTAATAATAAACTGCTTGCTTCATGTCTTTTCTTCTGTGGTTTTATGTAGGCATAATACTCTTAATCATGAAGATGTACTTATAGAGTAGTGCAGTTTTGCATGGCACTTCACTGCAATAAAACTAAAAAGCATTTTGCTGCATTCTCAAATAATTTTTTCTCAAATACAGACTAGAAAGTAAAACACTTAGTCACTTTGCCTCTGTAGGTGATTAGTACTCTGGAATCTTTCTCTTTGTTATGCACTATAAGAATAAACATTATTTAGTGTGGTAATAGTAAAGGAAATATTGAATTCGAGAGTTGATACAGTAGATAGTGAAAGTTGTATTACACCAATAAGTCACTCTGTTCTGAAAATCTTCTACCCAATGCTTCTGATAATAATTGAATGCTATTATGATGCATCCCACACCTCATATGTTATCATATTTGCTTCTTTGCCTTGTACTAAAATCTAAAGTTCACATTTTGACAACTTTTTTTCTGAAAGCTAAATTCACAAATCTTTTTAAACCCATAGGGCAACAATACCACTTTTTCGCTTTTGCTTTACCTTCTCAAAGAATTGACATTTTGTGAGTCAGCATGAACATTTTAGGTCAATGTTGTTAGAGTTGCTGCCTTGAAAATGTATCTTATTATTACTTTTTTTTAAAAAAGATTTTTCAATAAAGGTAGAAAGATTGTACAAAAATAAGATACAGAAGCATAACATTTCCAGCCTTTTACCATTTTGATCAGACACCAGGATAATTTGAACTCATTAGGGACGAAAAATACGAAATGCTGCTGGTATTGATATCGACAGAAGGTGCACATATATCTAGGAATACTTTCTTTTTTAATCTTCAGTATTTCAGTAATGGAAAGTAATGTTCCTGCTGAAAGAAAAAGAAAGTAAACAAGATGAACTTAACAAACTTATCATAGCAATGTTGCAAGTAAGCAGCAGGAATAATGAGCAAAAAGAGAAACAAAAGGCTCCCCAGGGGACTAAATTAGAGCCAAAATGGTGTAACCTCATTTTCAGTTATTTGCAGGTCTCATTTTAATGAGTTGCCAAGAGTGCTGGTATGGTATGAGTATGAAGTCAGAGTCCTCAGACATTACTATATCCATAAACAGAATGAAGAAATGGCTTGGAATGTCCACGTTTTAAAAGAATCTATATCTTTAGAGTGTCGCTGATCCCTGATATTCTTCTACAGTTAGCCAGCTCTCAAGCAGTCTGACTGCAAGCCCTGAGTCACAGCATGGTGATGGGAAATGAACTATTTTTGGTTGCAACAGACCTGGACCTGACTTCTTTCAGCAGATCTCTTTATGACTGTGGTTAGGATTTCATTGTAAGTCACTTCTTGATTCTATTTACTGAATCCTTCATAGTTTGTAACACAACAGAAGAGACGTGTGAGACACACTATGTCATCGAACCTCTGGGAGAATAATGGAGGGATTTATCTTGCAGAAGGTCTTCAGGAGAGCACTCTCCTTTGTAGAGTTAATGGCAATTTGTGTAGAAAAAGAAAGGGAAAAGAAAAGACAACGTTCTTGTAACAATAGTCATGTGAAAGTAGCTACAGACAGCCCAGATGGAATTAAGCATTAAACTCCCCAAAGGATCAGGACCTATTAAGCCATTGCCAGCCACTTATTCAAGTAAAATAGATGTAAAGTTAGAACAATGCAGCTTCTATTTCCCTTTCAGCACAGGAAATAATATTTTGGAGAAAATAATATAGGTCAGTATGTTAACAAAACATCATACTCCATAGAATAATCTATGAGATTGCTCACTATATTTCAAGGCTCTGTTCACATGGAAGACAGGATGTTATTCATCATTAGATATACCACCCTCCTTCAATTATGAATTCTGATACCTTAAGGTGTTTGCGTTTCCTTTAAATTTAATATAAGACATTAGTTTCCTGGAATTATATGACCAATGAATTCACTCCTGTATAGATTTTCACTTTTAAACTGGCAAAATTTATTTCTACAAGCTTCATTTTACCTAAACAACAACGCACAGGTATGATTTGTCTCACTTATTTCTGAACATTTAAAAGTTACAATATAAATATCTCCTTTTTTATTCAGTGCTTTATAATTCAAAGGAGAAAATGTCTGAAACTCTTTGTCTGAATTACAGAATAAATTAATTATAGAATTAATTTTATCAGGCTCAGATTTTGAGTCTGTGATTTCTGCTCACACTTAGATATATAATTATTAAATTCTGCCATTTTTTCAAGCACTTCCTTTAGTGTTTGGATATTTCTTTTAAACAAATGATGATTGAACAGGAAGTCCAGTTTCTTCATGACTTCTAAATCAGGAAATATTAGCAGATTATTGCTCTGAATGTTAAGAAAATGAAAAGTCAAAATATTTTACTTCCCTGTCTTTGCTGGATGAGGACTACTCGCAACAGTGACTAACCTCAGTTTTTGCAAAACTGGTCAGGACTTCTGCAGATGCTGGCAAACACAAAGTTGAGACTTGAAGAAAAGTAAGACTCCAGAACAAAAAAAAATTATTTCCCCACTGTACAAAAGAAGTTAATTCACAAACAAACATCAGCAATTTTTAATTCTAAAATTCTGAATTTTGAACTTAGAAGATGTTTTTTCTTCTATCACTTTTATATTAGTAGTATTACAGTATTATCTAATTTCAAGTTAAATGTAATGTTATACTATCTAAAAATATCAGGTATCTTAATGGAAATACCTAATTTTTTTAATTTCACTGATGGAAATTAGATATGTAACTGCATTTGAGAATCTGAATAAATTATGTAAATTTGCAGTCACATAAACAATCATATATGTACTGACAGCCAGTGAATAATGTTACATGTAAAATACAGACATGAATATCTTGTCTTGCAGAAAGGCTTGGCAAAATATATTCTAGTTTTAAAATAAAATAAACATGCTACAAAACTTATTTACAACCACATTGCACAGAACACTAGAAATACGTATTTAGAAATAATCTAGAATTTTTTGAAGTGGATGCAATAATTACTGAAATCTACTTTTTCTCTGGTTTAAAATTAAATAGTGCATTACAGTGATTGACTAAATTAGGAAAATAATTCAACAACTACATCATAGACCCAAGACTTTGCACTAATTGTGACTGCTCAGGTAGTTTTTCCAATATTACATCAGATTTCCCATCTGAAATGGATTCAGTGTAAGGACATATCCTTTCTAAAAATTTCTAGTTTAATGCAAAACCTCCATATTTCCCATATAGATAATAAGGCTAATTTTCAGAAATAGACAAAATTTGGAAATGGAGAACTCAAAATTTGACTCTTTGATCCTTTTTTTTTATAAAGATTTTGGTGTTTGTGTCTTACCTAACACAAATTAAGATTCCAGACAGGAACACATAGAAAGTGTTCTCATTAAATGCCATTAAGGAATCTTTTAGAAAAACTACTGGTTTCAGCAGCCTTACTGAGTGCAAGTGAAATGCTAAAAATATTTGCAAGTGCACATGAAGGATTCAGCAATACGATGTTACCACTCTGAGACTTCTAGTTTCTTTACTGACACTGTTTAAAAGGAGGAAAGAGTCACCCCATTAGATTCAAGGGTAGTAAATCACACGTTTACAAATTTTACACACAATATGCTCACTTGAATACCCAGAATGAGTTGTTGGACATCTGTGCTGTATTCCAAAGATTAATTTCACAACCCACTGTGATAAGTGTAGTCATTCTGTGAAGTTGCCACTACCAGCATCATCAAGTCTGTTAAGTTTATTGTTAGTTTTGCATTGTTTGGCTCCTGTTTTAAACTGAAACTTTTAAAATATCTTCACATGGGCATGTTCGTATTTCATTGTGAGATTTCATTCTTGTAAGGATTATTTTCCTGTTTATCTATTTGCATCACATGCAATATGCTAGTTGTGATTCATTGTCTATGAGCTTTCAAGATTACACTATACAAGGTTATTTTGCAAAGGTGATGGAAACTGACTTTTTTTTCCCCCTTGTTCTGTCAGCATTTATGCTATTTTTAAAAATTTGTCTTGCATATAAGCCACATTATATTTTTGTGCAAAAGTGTGATATCCTTTGCCACATATGTACAACAATTCATAGTAATTATAGAGTATTTATTCTACACATTAGAACAACCAAAGTGTGCTGACACTTTTGTTAACAATAGAAATCAAATGATGTTTGAAGTTTATAAAGGTGAAATCTCTTAAAAGTATTAGTTTTACTTTTTAAGGGTGTTATTTTTCTAAAGATTTCTGACTACGTCTTGGAGAAGACTTACTCACATGAGTTTTTATATCACTTCATTTCAAGAAAAGACACCATCTGCATTCCTTTAAAAGCAGCAACCTAAGATGCACTGGTGGAGCTGAGCTATTCAAAGTCAAGAGTGGCTGTTTCAGAGCACACCAGACATGCTGACTACTTTAAAAACTTGCTGCTTCAGATTTATGCCTTACAATAGGCACAGATATTAGACAAGACATTAAAGAAAAACAACCAAGTTGTTGTTGTGTAAAACTAGAGCACCAGCTGATGTGTACTTTTTATTTATTTATCCTTTTTGCTGTAAGACGCACTGTAATGAAATGTGAAATTGATTGCTAGACACTTCTTTTGTTCTGCAGATTCTGAAATGTGATTGCCAAAAGTTATTGCAGACTAGTCCCAGAACCCTCCCACCTTGTTTTTACAAAGGGTTACTAGTTTGCTGAGCCTGTTTCTCTCCACTAATCACACAGTCTTGATGTAAATGTCATCTAGGAGCCCCCATAATTGACTTGATCAAGAGAATCAGGTGCTGTTCAAACAGTAACAGGGATTCAACAATATAGCTCAGGCAAGGGAAAGGGGCTGTGAATAAGTACATATCCTAATCCAGTGGGCTGGGGCTCCACAAGAATTCTTACAGCTCTTTGCCACAACCTTCCTAATTTTCACAATAGTATGGTCCAAGGTTACACTGATATCACATTCCATTCATGATCTTGGCAGTCAACTCTCTGGGTGAGGGAAGAGATTGCACAGCTGGTTGATTCACTGAGGGCTTTACAAAATATTTCTCAGTATCTTAGACCTTCCATCTTCAGTCATTCTGTTCAATTTATTAAACTATTGTCCTCTTAATGTGTTTCTTTTATGTAATGTCTATATCACATTTTGCTTATATGCTGTATTCTATATTAATATTTCCCAGCAATTTTCTCTTTAATTCAATGCTTTTCATTTTTTAGGGAAACACACTGAACTTGAATTTTTATTGGTTAAGCCTCTCTGAGGATTAACAACCAGGAGTAAAGGTACCTAATGTAAGTCCCTTGAGTTAAGTCCTTGTCATCAGTCATGGAAAGGTAGTACTTTTTTTATACCAGCTATTATTGCTGAGAATAAAACAAAATGCCAGAATCATGAGTTCTGCTTTAGAGCTGAACTAGAAATTTGTATGAAACCCTGCATTGTGACTGAATAAGAGTAAAGAAACCTTTTTTTTGAAGATCTATTGCCAGCAAGTGTTGCTCTCCATTTCTGTTAAAATATAGAGCAATAATACTGATAACTAAATCCAAGGCTCAAATACTGCTTGAATGTTCCAGGAGAAACATAGGGTCCACATGTTATTTTATAACTTCACTGAAACAGATTGAAAATCTTCAGTATGTCACACCTAGAGCAGACGGTGATAGTGTGACAATCAAAACCCATCCTCAGACAGGGAAGTGAAGATCAGTGCCACCTGATAAATAAATGTGTTACTTCCAATTCTATTACAGAAGCAGTGAAAATGTGTCACGTTAGCTTAACATTGATTCATTGAATGCCTAAGAGGAACACTGGCAGATTGCTTTAATTAACAGATGTACAAGGGCTGCTGATGTTTTTCAAAGTGAAATTTCCTTGCCTCTTGCTGCAACCCATCAGGCTGTCATTCTCAGGTGACAGAATGACAAGATATCAGACCAACTGCTATAAAAGCTTTTCATTCTCAGTACTGTGTCTAAATATCTATGTTAACAATATGTCCTTTTTCACAACCAAATTTTAGTCTTTAGTCCTGAGGAAAAAAAAGGCAGCAACTTCCTATCAAAAAAAGTCAACAGTTGGATCTCTTGACTTTTCCCACAAGATGAAGTGGACTGATTAAGATGTTCTTTTGCTCAAAAATTTATTTCATTTAAACAACAAACTGCTTACATATATGCATTAGAAACCTTGCTGCTGGATTTTCCTGATTTCCATTCACCTCACCTTGTGAGAAACAAAAGGCATGCACGATCTCATCCAATCTAAAATAAGCATTCACCTCAAACTTAAACTGTAGGTGTCTAGTAAGAATTCCTTTAATGCAATATTATTAGATGTATTTCAAGTATTCACAAAAAAATCTAGTTCACTTAAGTGCTTACATAAGGCAGATAGAAATCTTTCTGCAGGACTTAGAAAGTCACCTTGGTACTAGTGCTGAAACACCCAATCCTTCAGTAGCTCATCTCTGTTCTGAAATTTGAGAGGCCGGACTTAAATTTTAGGTTCCGTTCCAATTCTGCTCAGAAGCATAAATGAACAAATACTGATGTTGTGTATATCTATTTGTGTATGTAAGTATCTGTAAGAAAGGGAGAAAGGAAGCTCTGTCTTCCCAGCTTATAAACCATTTCAAAGGATGAGGTAATAATATCTCCTTCAGGCCAGATGTCATGAGATCATTCTCATTTTGAGGAAAAAACAGAAGAAGAGAAAATTACAGGTTTTGTTGCATGTGACATACTTGTTGTTGAGGTTTAAAGAGCTGGCCTCAGATATGTGTAGACAGGGTGCTGTTCATGCAGAGCTGTGTCCCAGACCATGTCATGCGTGAGCAGAATCCGCCTCAGAGCAGATTCAGTGAGACTTTAAACAAACATCCTATTTCATTCTGCATGTTGGAACTGTTTACAAGACCAAAGCCTTGAAAAAGATCATTTCAGACCTTCATGTTTCTCTGTCTCTCTCACACATCTATCTATTTATCTGCGAAGGCTTGAAGTCTGCAAACAAATATGATTGCTGATGAGGGCACAGCTTAAAGGGACAGTATGCTGAGCAATCAATGAACAAGAGGGAAATCTAGTCCACTAGTCACAATAATTTTGATATTGTTCACTAAGTACTTGCCTTGAGTCAGTTAAATTCAAGAAGTGATATGTATGGCCATAGACATATTCAATTTAATTTCTCTCAGTGGTGTTGATGAAAAGCCGTGGCTGAAAAAAAATTTGTTATTGGGAAAATTCTTGGTGTACAAATAAAATGTTCTGTTTTGGTAAACAGCCAAGAATACTAGCAAAATTGTTTGTATTATCCCATAGGCTTTGAGCCATTCCAGTTACACCACACAGGAAAGGTGATCTTGAAACTTAGAGGTAATTCTTGGCAGGTTTCCTGAACTCTATTAAGACTTTCATAAGGAAAATGACTGCAGCAAAAGAACAGGTATAGAAACATTTCTGAATGGAAACCAAGTGTTAAGAATTCAATGTTACACCAATAAACACAGATGCTGGAGGATATGTATTTGATTTGCATTGCTAGAACCTCTCCAAATGATAGACCTATGACTGCTGTATCATTGAATTATCCGGAAATATATATTCAATTGAAGAAATGTATAATAGCAATATTAAATGGATTGCCTTTCTCTCTAATGAAAGACTTGTCATAACTAGTGTTTAAAAAAAAAATCAAAGAAAATTTGTGGAAGGAACAGTAATTTCCAGGAAAATTAAAATTGTATGCATATAAACCTAAGTAATTCCTGAGAAAGCCAGACTCTTATACAACAGAAATAGTTCTGTCAATAAGTAAATGGATCTGAAGATCATTTACCTGCTTTATTGACCAATGATGAAGTATAGATGAGAAAATAAAACTATATTAAATTGAAAGATTTCTAGCTGAGTACTGTCACATAACACATACACCAGATTTAATTTTCTTAAAGTGGCATATTTTAAGCAATTTTTCTCATTACACTAAAGTTAACATATTTTAAGATGCTCTGAAAGAGGACATCCGAAAAGTATTTTAAAAGACAGAAACTGAGGGTTCTTTTTACCTTGAAGTTTACCTTACCTTTACTTTCACAGGTAACCACAAAGGAATTCTTACCATCAAATTATTTATTATATTTTCTTTTCAAATCTTTTTTGTCTTTGAATTATGAAATTCAATATTTTAGACTATGTATATGTTAATCTGTTTTAACAAATTTAGAGTGATAGAAAAAGACATAGATTGGGTAAATTTAATACAATTTAAAATGAGGAGAACAGCAAGAGATTTGGGTGTAAATTCTTTTGTTAATGATAAAATTTTAAGACAGAATTTTATTTTAGGAAAGAATTCCAGAAAGAAACAGATAAAGAATAGAAGGAAGAGAGGAAGAAGGAGAAAGTTGGAGGAAAGTAAACAAAAGAACAAGAGACTCAGCTTCACCCCAAGAGCGCAGTGTGGATAACATTTCTCTCCATTTAGCATCCTAGAGGATCTGTGATTTGTGTCAGGACCCCCAAAATCAATGGCAAGTGATATGTCTGGATTCCTGGTTTGTCCTCAGTATTACACACAGTTAAATATACCTTGACCTATTTCTTGGCCTCATTAATTTGAAAAATGAATAAGCTAACCAAAAAAAGATAAATATTTTTGTAGTTTAATTTTATTAATTACTCCACAATGCAAAACAAAAAATTCATCTCATTGACAGTCAAAATAAAGAAAAATATATTGTGTTTCTGTTTATCAGTTAATCTTCTTATCTTGCACTTGATCACACTGTTTGACTCCTTTATTAAGTCCAACCAGAGAAAACACCAAAGTGCCTCACAGAGTAAAACAGATCAATGACTTAAGGTCCCATACTGGGAGAGACCTGACCCCAAACACTTTCATTTGGTATCCTGCTGAAATCTTTATGATTTCTCTTTGCCTTTTCTTTTTCTTACACTTAATTACTGGCTTGTTTCTGCATTATTTATTCCTCTAGGTTACGTGAACATGTGAAATGGGGCAGGTCTCGTAGCATTAAAAAAGAACGTTTTCTTAGAAAGAACTTTATAAAGACAGAAGTGTCACAACTGCATATTCTTTTTAGTAAAAGACAAAATTTCTTGGTGTTATTTCAATAATAACTGGTTTGTATCTCATAGGTTTCAAGTTTGGATTCATATAATTTGCTTTGCTGGATGAAATCATGATTTATTTTAATGAGTAATCATCCTGGCAGGTCTCATCTACTCATATTTACATACATTACATCATTCCCTAATTTAAATAATTTCACCTACTCCCCTTGTTTGTATAGGGATTTGAAGCCTTCCACCTTGATTTTAAGGACTTTCTATAATTGCATTCCTACCAAATTTTGGAATCTTGTTTTCTATTTTCCTGTTCACTTCCAGTTATCTGGTCACAGACTTTCTCCTAAAGTCTTTTTGGAGCTTTTCCTGTACCACTTTCTTATTTATGTTTAAAAGGGTGTGTGTAAAAGAGCTTTGGCATAACAACACTTTGCCTTGCTGCTAACCTGTTGTGGAATCCTGAGTGTCAAGGAAGCAGAAAGAGCAAAATGGAGCTCACACCAGTCACTGTGTACTTATTATGCATTAAATTCTTGGGAGACAATTGTGTCTTAAAACTGTCACCTTATAGATTTAAAGAATTTATCTCTGAATCCTTAAAAGAGTTAGGGATTTGCACCGTTTCTTTCAAGACCCATTCAAATCTCTTCAGCGAATACTTCTGTTAATGCTACTCAATAGTGAGTAAACTATAATTGATGTGGGATCTCATTCCCAGATATTCTCCAGTTGAACAACACTGTCATCCCAGACCAGCCAACACACACTTTCATGCGATTTTAAAGATTTTCTCTGAAAAACATGGATAGTATAATTTTGCCTTTGTAGAGAGAACACTGCAAGAGGGCATGGGGAAATTTCAGTATGTGTTCTGTCCGCATAGTTGCCCGACAGTGAAATACAGGAGTTATGTATAAAATAGTTTTAAGCTATTTTAGATATATGAGGAAATAAGCCATGCATCAACCTATGATTAAAGGGATACAAGCATTGCTTGTGTCTAATTTTATGTTCCTCATGTTCCCAGATCCAGATCAGTAAATCTTTGAGGCTGTATTATAAAACTTAAGTTCATTACTGCTTCTGTTGTGTTCAGTTCAACAAATTATTGCATTAATATGTAGGAATGCATCTCTTAAGAAGAGAAAGTGGGAAAAAAATATATAGCTCTGAAAGAGTGTATTATTCCTCCAAAGTAAGGGTGGAAAGGACTCTCCAAGTTTCCTAAAGGCACACAGAGAGTAAAACCAAGTACTGTCATTTTGCTGAAATCAGCAACGGTTGTCATAAAGTGTGCAGATGACATAGTTGGCCATTGCAATATATGAACACCTGTCAGAGACTGAAATAGTTAATGGCTTAAAGCGCAAAGATTAATTGCCTTAATTGTCTACTGTAGCAAACTGCAAAGAAACAGCTGCTCATCTACTGAAACCCACCCCTCCCTGTGTATGCCTACTGATCTGGACTGTGAAAGGACCTTGATACAAGGTAAGGTGGTACTATTGTCCCGCTATCCCAGGTCAAGAATGTATCCACAAGTGTAAGAGATTGAACTGCTAACCCTTGATCACCTGCAGTAACCCCCAGGTGCTGTAGGAGACTGGTGATAACGGCTGGAACAATTGGTTGGATGCTTTGCTGGTGATGCACACAGTGTCCTCCCAGGTGCAGAAGGGTGTGCCTGCCTGAAGTGTCAAACTGGTATTCCAGATAAGGGAAAAGGCTGATAAAAAATGTGATAAGACATCATCCAGAGGTGGTATAGGGGATGTTCCCACCTAGACTCTACACAATATAAACCCCATGAAAGAGGAGTTTTGTGGACTCCTCCCCCAATCCTATTCCACCCCACTTGATTGATACAGTCTGCAACCACCAAGAAGACCAGAAGAAGAGGCCCATTGGGATTTCATTGAAATCTATGGAATGGTGATAACTTTTTTCTACTTACTTACTTTTCTGTTACCCTCCTTCTTTCCTCTCCTCCCCACCCTCCTCCCCCATCTGTCTCTCTCCCTCTCATTTAGTGTTAAAATCTGTGCCATTGACTTCAGCATATGGTCTTATTTGCACCTTAATTCAAGCAGAGGCATCTCTCTAATAATTTCAATAATTGGATCTTAACAACACCATCCTCACTTCATATCGCTTTTGCTCTGGTGGCAAATATAGTCTTAGGAAGCTTCTTCACGCTATTTTGAAATAGAACATGGGTGTGCACAATTTACTTCACTTCTTGTTAAAATATATGCAAGACAGTAATGAAAGCATTTTAATCAAATGAGAATATCCACAGTATCAGGTAATAGCATTAGTAAAAAAAATGTTTTAAAACAAGGATAAAACTGTAGAGTTCTGTATTCAGGGACTTTCACTGAGTCTTTAAAATATTGACTGATCCCTTATAAATTGATCATGCCTTAACCTCTTCTCCTATCTTTCCTTTTCCCTCACTCTAGTTATTAAATACACAGAAGAAATGCAATGGATATTTTCATCAAAAAATATCAACTCATGTCTGAAGAGATGAAAACAACCCTACTATGTTGTAAAAATGTTTTGTTTACTTGTACTCTTATTTTTATTCATTAATGGTTTTAAATTACACTGAGATATCAAATTATGAATAGCAATAGACATAATGACATCCCTGGGCCTTTACAGAAAGTCTCCTAAATTGTCCTCCTTGTGTAAACAACAAAAAAAAGAAAACAATTAGAGGCAATGATCCATTATTCCATAAAGTTCACAGGGGCAAAAATTTCAGCCCTTTCTGCATCCCTAAAACAGACAAATAGAAGTGAATTGAACACAGGGGAGGAACTTCATTACATTTCCTAATAACAACATATTTGAGAGCCTATTAAGAGCAATACCCAAATAGTTTCCTCTGTCAAAATGTCATTTTAGAGAAAAGACAGAGAAATGAAAAAAGGATAAAGCTTTTGGAAAGATGGCATTTTCCTTTTTTATTGTTATGAGCCCTTTTTATTAATGTGTATTAGTACTGTCAAAGAGTACATTATCCATCAGTTCTTTTACTTAAAGAACCATGACCACTCCTAAATACATTTACATGTCCATAATATAACAGCCTTTGATTCTGCACATACATACACCAGTACTTATTTTTCACAGAATCACAGAATAACGAGGTTGGAAGAGACCTCCAAGATCATTGAGTCCAACCCATGCCCTAACACCTCAACTAGACTAAGGCACCAAGTGCCATGTCCAGTCTTTTTTTAAACACATCCAGACATGGTGACTCTCCCACCTCCCTGGGTAGGCCATTCCAGTACTTTATTATTCTTTCTGTGAAAAACTTTTTCCTAATATCCAACCTATACCTTCCTTGACGTAGCTTGAGACAGTGTCCTCTTGTTCTGTCAGTTGCTGCCTGGTGGAAGAGACCAACCCCCGCCTGTCTACAACCTCCTTTCAGGAAGTTGTAGAGAGCGATAAGGTCACCTCCTTTTCTCCAGGAGAAACAATCCCAGCTCCCTCAATCGTTCCTCACAGCCCCTCACCAACCTTGTTGTCCTCCTCTGGACACACTCAAGCATCTCAATGTCCTTCCTAAACTGAGGGGCCCAGAACTGGACACAGTACTCAAGATGTGGCCTTACCAGTGCCAAGTACAGGGGAAGAATGACCTCCCTGTTCCTGCTGGCCACACAACTCCTAATACAGGCCAGGATGCCGCTGGCCTTCTTGGCCACCAAGGCACACTGCTGGCTCATATTCAGTTGGCTGTCGACAAGCACCCCCAGGTCCCTTTCCACCCGGACACTGTCCAGCCACACTGTCCCCAGCTTGTAAGGTTGTTGGGGATTTTTGTGGCCAAAATGCAGAACTCAGCACTTAGACTTATTAAAATTCATCCTGTTGGACTCTGCCCATCCATCCAATCGATCCAAGTCTCTCTGCAGAGCCCTCCTTCCTTCCAATAGATCAACACAAGCTCCCAGCTTAGTGTCATCTGCAAATTTACTAATGAAAGACTCAATACCCTCATCCATGTCATCAATAAAAATAGTGAACAGAACTGGTCCCAGTACAGATCCCTGAGGGACACTACTGGTGATTGGCTGCCAGCTGGATGCAGCACCATTCACCATCACTCTCTGGGCTTGACCATCCAGTCAGCACCTGACCCAGCAAAGAGTGCTCCTGTCCAAGCCATGGGCTGCCAGCTTTTCCAGGAGTATGCTAATGGAGACTGTGTCAAAGGCCTTGCTGAAGTCCAAACAGACTAAATGTAAAACTTTCTGCTTTCAAAACATGGGGGCAGGCATGGATTCTGCTCAGAAATCCAGGTTTAGATGTACAGAGTGCATGAAGCAGGATACAAGCTGAGGCAGACATCTCTGTACAGACTCTTTCTTAACTGCTACTAACTCTGTAGGAGCCTACATTTGGGTGTCTTACTACTATCATACTCAACAGTTGTGATTATCTCCTATGTCAGTCTTACCTAAATGCAAAAATTGTGATTCTGTCACATATCTTTCACAAGAGATAGTGACAACAAGATCTTGTCTACGATCAGGTGCTTCAGAAAAATTCAGTGTTATACTTACTTTCAGAGCATGAACACAGAGGAAGGAGCCATCAGCTCTCCTACATGTATCTCAGTAGTTCAGTATTTTGGTACTCTAACACAAATCTTATGTGACTATTTACTCATTTAGGCACTGAGCATTAGATTGGTCTGTTAGATGCTCTAGTTCCCTCCAATTAAAGTTATATCAATGCATCTAGATATTTATTGGGTGTGAGCACACCTCTCTACCCTACAGGTTGGGGCACTCATTTGGAATGATACATACCTGTGTTCCAGTTTGTGGGGGTAGTTTATGCATCAAACTGCTTTCCCCTGTCACTCTCACAGCCATCAGTTTTTCTGCCTACCTCCTCCTGCCATGTTGCATTATGTTTGTGAACTGCACAAATTTTGACATGCGCATTTGTGTACCATATATACCTTTAAAATATCAAAAATTGCTTTTAAAACTTCCTATTGCTGCAATGTCAGTGTCGACCAAATGTTTCTAAAATTCACTGCATTGGATGTGCTACAGGAATAAAATACTTTCATTATTTTTGGGATTGTTGTATTCTGCATTTCAGGGAAGATAAGTTGTATCCAGCCCTGACTTCTCCTTACAATTTGTTCTTACCTTATTTATTCTAACAACTGACTGTTTGCATTTTACAATATTTTCAAATTAAGAGTAAGTTTAAGCAAACCACATTTAAATTACCAATGCTGATTGTTTTCATATAATGAAAGAAAGCTTAATACCATTCCTCTGGGTGACATAATTTATAAGGTCTTGAGAATACATTTGGTAACAGTCTCTGGGAACAAATTGCTATGTAGATTTACAGAACTTTGCTCATAGACAGAAATTCAAATTTTCCTCCCAGGAGTCATAACTTATTTCATTCAAGACTATGAGAAGGTGACAGAGTTGGGTCAAACTTACTGCAGCTTTGCTCAGAATCCTCATGGGAAACTAAAAAATAATGGTTTCTATAGCAACTAAATGCATCAACATTATGTTTATTAATTACAGATACACGAACAGCAGAAATTGCAGGGAAAAAGCCCATGATGAGTCAGGACCTCATGCTAGGACCAAGAAGCTATTACTTATAATGAAAATTGAGTCACTTTGTTCTTAGTCAGTATGAAACAATAGCAATAAAGCAGAAGCAGCTAATCAGGTATCTGCTATCTGCATGTATGACTTTATGTCACAGCTGGAGGATAAGATAAAGTTACTGTAACATATGAATGCTGTCCTCTGAGTTGTTTGTTTTGGTTTCTTTCTTTCCCCACCACCTCTTAATTATGTTCCTGTTAGGTAGATTTCATCATAATATTTGGGACCATGGACATGCCCTCTCTGTCCATAGGGCAGGGTTTGGTATTATAGGACTCAGTTGTCACCTCAGGTGTTTTGCCTTTTTTTAATGGGAGTTTTTTACCATAAACCTCTGACATGTTAGCACTATACAATGAATGGTAACTTCCACTACCTGGCCTTGTAGGTCTATTCATACTCTTGCCTTTTGTCAGTGATATTAAATGCTTTCTGCAGTATATCACATTTATTATTTTCTTTTATCTGTTGCTTCTATAATTTTGTCTCTATTACAGAACAAGCAATCAATTTTTCTGGTAACATCAAGTCTTTGTATATCTGATATACTTTGTACTTGTATAATCATTATTCTCTCTTGCAAGCCTTTTCCCATCCAACCTTTCCTTTTCTATCCTTTTTTTTTTTCTAATATTGTCTCTTAAATTACAAGAACAAACTTTCAGGAAATGCTAGAGATGGAGCTATTACAAGAGAGCAGTAACATTTTTGATTTTCTTTGCTGCTTTTTAATTTTCCATGAAATTGGGATAAAGAAAATGCTTGGAACTTTAAAGATCTTAATGATGGATTTCAGCACAACCAAACAGCACGACTAGAATTAAGTGGCAGCTGACACTGGAGATAATAATTGCAGCAAAGAAAGACAAACTGCAGCATGCCAATAAAGTGAACGCCCTGTTGCTGCTAGTAGTGGTGTTCCCAAGGAAGAAAGGTGAGGTACAGCAGGGTGAATTCTAATAAGAGTAGGAGCTCTGCCAAAGTGATTTCTGTGTTAAGCTTCTCTTCTGCCCTTCTGATTTGGAGCTGTTCTGTTTGACAGACTGCAAGCAGGTGCACTTGATACAATTTCTCAGTGCTGGGGGTTGTAGCAGGCTGGCCCCTTACCCCTTACTGGTTCCACCCTTGGTAATTGCCCTCACCAGGATCCTTACCAGCAAGGCTGTCTGCAATCATTTGCAGAAGAAATTTGGGGCTGGCTGGGGAGTATTTACAGCTCACTTGAAGACAGATGTAAACTCATGCTGACCATCAATCAAGCCCACCTTCCAAACTGGGGCAAACGTGTAGCCACCATCAGCATCATGCCAAAGCCAAGGTAATATGCCCGGCTTGGAGTGCTTTATATTGTGCCAGCCTGCTGCTCTGGGGGATGGAGCACAAGCACAACCAGTTTGACTTCTTGCACAAGGCTGGTTAGAGGCACATACTTGAGTCCAGGTACTACTTTAAAATCATGTAAGTAAAGGGACCAGAATGGAGGTGAAAATTTTTCTTGGTACACCTCCAAGTTTTGAACTGTTTCTGTTGCTAACTAAACTGTCATGCAACTAGAACCCATCACATTTGCTACAGCTGTGTGGGCGTTAAGAGTCAAACAAAAAGCTCTCAAAGAGCCTCACTATGTTATTGCCAGCTTTTGAGGAAAGCGAATAAAAACAACAGCTGGGGCTGGCAAACAAAGAAAATCTAAAATCCAGTATGGAATAACATTGGAAAAAAAGGAAAAAGTTTGGTTTGGGGTTTTTTTCCAATTTCTTTTTTCTCAAAGCCTCTTTGCAGCCTGCTTCTGGTAGAGAAAATCCTCAGCATTACAGCATTTAGAGTGGCAGCTATTGGTAGATGATGGCTTCCAGTCTGTACCAGTCGGTTATTACCATATTGTTGCAGTTGGTGTCAATGAACTTCAAACAGCCTTCAGCTTAGCCAAGCACACCATATTCTACCTTGAATAATGATGCACTAGAAATGCATAGAAATAAATTGTAAGATTGCATATCCCTGTTGAAAACGTATACACTTGGCTACCTGATCAGCTCATAATTTTTTATGTAAGAAACTTATCTGTACAAGAACTCTATGGAAACAAGATGAAAAAAACCCTGTTTCTCATTGTGCTCACAGCCTGACTTTTCAGACAAGTGTGGATTACTTGCCTCAGAAAAATGTGTGTTAGTTGGCAGAGAATGTCTTTTAAAAACTCACACAGAAGAGCAGAGAATAAATAATAAATGATAATAGCATATAACTCAAAGATCTTTAGATCTCAAAATGCTTTATGTAGCTATCTTCATGACAAAGTGACATCAGGACAAAGAGAGGCGGAGTAATTTACTCTGTATCACACAGCAGATCGTTAGAAAGACCAGGAATAGCAGCGAGTATCCTGAGACCAAATCCACTGCCCTATCTTCAGGGCCCATTGTGCCTTCCATTACTGGCAGATAACGAATGTGAGGGAGATAAAGCACTGACAGTCCTAAGCTACAGTTAGTCAAATATAGCCCAGTTGTTTTGCATCTGAGGTCTGGAGAAAAACATGCTTAATAAATTCCAAGATTTTCTAGTTGATCCTTCATTTGTTTTGTTTGACCAAAAAAAAAAAAAAAAAAAGTACAAAGATAAAACTGGTATTCGGAGCTCGGTTATTAAGTTTTCAAAATTCTTTCAAAAAGCATTGTCACCTTAAAATTTTGAACAAATCAAAACAGTTGGAGAAATTTGTGTAAAAAAAAATGTGTAAAAAAATATGACTTGGTGACAAGTATGACTTCATGTGACCAGGATCTAACAGGCAGGCATTATTGAATTTAAGAGTTGTTGCTGTTCCCGTAAGTCTGTGAGTTTTTTACTAGTTCAGAAGATATCTATTTTTTTTTAAAAAAACCACTTTTTCAAGGAGGCTACATTACAGAGGACAGCTAAATTTGTTTGTCATAGCAGAACTAACCCAGTGGCTCCAAAGAATATTATAGTGGTAGATGTTGCATAAATTAATCAAAAAATATACATAGGGCAGTGGAAACATTCTGGAGATCTTCAGTACAGTTCGTATAAGACTTATGTAGAAATGCTAATATAGCCATTGTCCCCACACAGTCTTATTAAAACCACCCCAGAGATATAAAGAAGCAGACTGTGACCATGAGTAGATAACTAGCTGTAATAGTAATGGGAAATGTCACTAAATGTCATTAGAGCCTGACATAACCTAAATGATGGCAGTATGTTTAGCATAATGGAATGATATAATGAGAATATGGCATTTCCTTTAAGGACAGTAGCAGATTCAGATCAGTAAATTAATTCAGCAGTAATGGCCAGCTGAGTAGGAAAGTAACTGGTTGTGCTGACAAAACCCCTTTAGATTCATAGTAAACCTAGAAACATAAAACCTTTAAAGGAAAAGAAAAGCAATCACCTTTATGAGGTGTAACAAGAGGTTGAAGCACAGATTGTGAGAAAAGCGCTGTAATAAAGCCTGCTTCTTTCACAGTTTCCCAACAGGTACATAACTAAGGTTCCTAGCAAATAGAGTGAATTTTAATTTCTTCAGAAGAGCCACAGAAACCCCAGTAATTAGATAAATCCCATGGAAATCTTCTATTTCAAGTGGATAACCAATTTTATTACAGAAATTAATTTATCCTGCTGAGTTCACTGTCTGAATAGGGAAATCAAGACTAGCAAGCAGGGTCTAAAGACCAGTTGTACCCCACCTTTAAAGTAGAAGCCTTATTTTTGAAGTGAAAGAAGTGAAAGATGACCTCTACATTAGGAAATTTACGGTGTGCTATGGATTTATTTTTTGCTTGACTGGTTGGTTTGTTTTGTACCTTTAAAAGCTGTAATGAAGGGGGAGTTTTTCTGAGTAAAGAGAAGTGACAGAAACAATTACGGTAAAAAATAAACAGAATGAAAATGTAAAGAATAATTTAGCAATAGGGAGGCTTTTTAATAGTTGTGCTACTTGCTCCTAATCATCAAATTATAAATAAATAGATTTGCAAATGTCCTTATAATAGCTCAGTATTTATCAGCAATAATAACCAAAAGAAATCAATTCACAGTTCTCTATCTTAAAGTTACTTTTCAATAGTTATGCTGATATTAGAAACAATAAAGATTGTTTTCCCAAACTGCAGTTATGAGATGGTGGGCCAAATGTGTTCTTAGAGCAACTCTACTGAAATCAGTGACTCAACACCAGGAACAACTTTAGCTTTATATGCTCAGCCTTTGTAGGGATAGTGAAAGAACTCTGTGGACTAATGCACCATATAGCAGGACTAAAGCCATTTAATCTTTGCTTTTAGGAAGACAGCAACTGAAAATTGTGGGGAAACTGGAAACATGTCAGGTTTCTGATTTGCATTAGCTATGTTAGCTATTAGTGTTGAAAATCTTGATCTCCAGTTCATGTTAAAAAGCTGAAGTTAGACAATAAAATTTTAAAAATTAAGAAAAATAAAAATTAGTTTTTCAAATTCCTCGTCTATATGCATAGTCTAGGTTGTATGGCTACTGGGCAGGATACAATTACAGCATATTCCTCCCCTTCACCCAGGTTTGTAGAACTTCCAGTGATTTTAATAGGAGTGGGAACAAGCACTATGTCAGCAGCTGAGACCATTTCTAAGAGAAAATCTGTGATTTCCCTTCAGCCCTTGATAAGTGTTTGGCAATTAGGATTGTGAAGCTTTGGTGATTTTGTACACAGAAGGTTACTTTATCTCCTCACTCTGTAAAATAAATGATAGTTATAACATTCCATTAAAATATATATATAACAGGAAGGAAAACCTAATGCTTTTCAGGTATTTGTTCTCCCAACTTAGAATAAGCCCCAGTTTAAGTTGCAAAGAAAGGCTGTTGGGGATAGATGGTTGATATTCTGGAGAAGAGAGAGTTCTGCTGTAACGCTTTTCAGATGATGAGATGGCAAGCAAATACCCCAAATTCTTAATAGTAGATACTTAACAGTAAATGCATGGCTCTGGAGATTCAGGGATCATCTCCATTGTTGTTTCGTAGGCAGGAGACATTGGAGAATTATCCTGCTTCCAAAACATACATTTTTCAGGGCTGAGTGAAAGCAGAAGCTAGTGCTTAAACTGGGTGACCTTGGACCTATGGTAACCAGAATATGGACATGAAAACTGCAACAGCTTTTGTTTACCATGATCTCATCACTTGGCTAGATTGCTACACATACAGACAAGTTTTATCCTTGGTCAGACCCTACTGTGAGAGTCTGTAATTGCAATGATACCAGAGAAAAACAGCAGATTTAATCCAACAATTCTTCTTCATGGTTTCCACAGTCTTTGCTGAAGGTGTTGTGGTAAATACATCTTTTTGGTGGTGGGATTGAAAAAAGAATGATTTCACTGAAAAAAAGAAAAAAAACGCAAGAATTCAGTTTCATGCAAGGAATCACACAGATAGCAACTCTGCTGTAGTACACAAAGGAAGCTCATTCAATGGGACTTTCTCTGGAGGTCATAGTATAAAATTACTGTTTGTATGTTCCTTGTTATCACACAGCTTTGCAAGTAACCTCCTGAAATCCAGTAATTCAGAGCCCACTTCATCCACTGGACACAACAGTTATTGCCATCCTGAGATAAAGGATAAAAGAGAGATCTATATTTGTTATGATCAATTTAGGTACCTTAAGACATGAAATACTAGAATTAAGCATTTGGGTTTGGGTGGGATGTCTAAAAACCTGGCAGAAGAAAAAGTGATCCTTAAGCAGAATGTCTCAATTCCCCCACTTGCAGGGATGGTAAGATGTCACTCCACAGGGTCATCCAACTCACAGAATTAGGCTTGGATTTTATTTGACTAAATAGGGAGTTTATAAACAGTAGGTACCCACAGGCATCAAAACTTTCTGAGACTGATGATGGGCACTGTCAGTTCAGGTGCATCCCTGGATATTGACAGTTACCCAGGCTAAAGACTGAAGCACCAGATGAGAGACGGGCTGCTATCATCACAGACTAGGGTCTTTCTGGGTATATTAAAGCAAATTAAACTAGGTGTCACGAGAAGCTCCAGAACAGATGAGATGATATCTGGTACTTTTAGATATCTGCAGCATTAGATAGTGACAGGGTGTAAGCAGTCCAGGTCTTGTCTAGAGTCTAGCAGATTTTAAGGTGATAGGGTCCCAGTGCAGGTGGAGTTAGTCAGAGCAATCTGGGTAGAAACAACATTCAGCATTATGAGAATCATCAAGCTGGGTTATGAATCATGGTAAAGACTGCAAATGCCAATTTTCTACAGAACAGATTATTTTCAGGAGCTCTAAAA
This sequence comes from Corvus hawaiiensis, assembly GCF_020740725.1. Classification (NCBI taxonomy): domain Eukaryota; kingdom Metazoa; phylum Chordata; class Aves; order Passeriformes; family Corvidae; genus Corvus; species Corvus hawaiiensis. The sequence continues at coordinate 63,843,214 of NC_063216.1, read as the reverse complement.
GAGATATTTAGCACATACTTAATGTAGTATTGTAGACTGAAAGACAAAGAAAAGAAAAGAACATATTTTTGTAACCTAAGACATATCTATTTTGTTTAAAAATTTTTTCCTTGTTATTGCTATTAGTGTTTTTTTCTGTGTTAAACTGAGACATCTAGATCTAATTATTCATCTGCCTTTAAAAATACAGGTCCCAGACTAGTTTTACTTAATAAGTAATGTGTTAAGTGTTAAAGAAAAACAGCTTTGTAAATGACTGTCACTTTCCTATTGTAGTATCACTGACCCGTGTCCTATTATAGAGCATATTTGTCACAGTGGTTTGAAAGGTCAAGAACAATTTTTTTGCTTTAAAAAAACTAGGCAAGAATATGTTTAGATACACAGAAAAAAAAAACCAAAACCAACCCAGCTGCTAACATTTCCTTCCAACAAAGGGAAGTCTTTTCATCATTATGTCTACTTTCATGTTTGTCTTAGGTATACCAGCTGGCTGAAAAAGGTCAATATTTATCCATTCTTACTACAGAGTGGTATTAGAAATGACAGCACTTTCCTGCATTTCGCAAAAGAAATATCTAGGCATAAGTAAAGATGCCAATAATTTACATAAATGTTGAAAATTTTAACAGAGACCATTCCATAGACTTACAAGAATGCATATGCATTTACACATTACAGATTCCTTTCACAAAACAGTACTTGCCCAGCTTAATTAGCTCTTCATCTATGAGTTTACCTATTTGCATGTTCCTCCTAAAATTATACCATAAATAAACTAAAAATCACTGTGATCTAGAAGAGGTTTCCTTAGAAAGTCACCATTTAATATCACTGGTGATTTTTCCCCTACGTGTGATTATTTACTTTTACATGAATCACTTATATGTGTATATTTTCTGCTTGCATTTTTGTTATAGCCATTTACAAATTACACAAGATTTAGAAATGGTTATTTGATAGAGAGGAGGTCTTTGTATTTTATCTTTCATGACAGAAATCTTTGAGCAGAAAATTGTTTCCTTCCCATCTGATAAAATTAAAGACTGATGGCAAAAGCTTCCTCCTGTAGAACTTTGAGAGGAGGCAGTATGTTAACTGATGTTTGCATATTACATGACTGTGAGAAATGCACATCTATGGCTATCAGTTTTCAAGCCATCAGATTACTCACATATTTATTGTGTGAGTAATCACACATAGTTCCATAAAAATTCCCACCTGCCTAGAAACAACCATGTACTTAAGAGCTTTACTGATGGCAATGAGGAATGAAGTTGTATCACATCATCTCCCATCCATCTTAAGAGAGGAAATACAGGCATCTATTTGCCTGTACCATTACATTTTCCTTATTTTTTTTAACAGTCCACCCAGGGATATCATTATTCAGAAAAATCTCCACTCTTTCCTATTTCAGCATTTTTTGAAATGTGATTATTTTAATCCCGTATTTTTCAGTAGCATTGGGAGAAAAGAAAATCTCAGAAGGGGCTAAGTATTTCTTTTTCTCCACCTTATTTTCTGCATGCACTATTTTATGGCATTCTTAGCTGCAAGCCCCATCAAGGAAGTAAATGAATCAATAAGTCACAGAAATGCAGCATAGCAAGGGAAATTTTACGACAATTTTCAACATTTTGAGTGACAGGAGCCACAATCTCGAAGTTTTGTTTTCTTAATGTTTGGGTTATTTTTTTGTACAGGGAATAATAAAAATAGCATGAATGGACTTCAGTGCTTCAAGTCATATGTATGCTGAAGTGTTCTACTGAATTGGCAATGACTTAATTTGGATTATTTTAAAAAGTTTGTAGGTTAAAAACAAAGAAAGAAGCCTGGGTTTTTTTATGGTGAAGTACCAAATATCAATACTGCAATTTACAGTCCAGAGGAGTAGATCACTGTGAGATTACTTACAATAATTTTGACCCTTCTCTTTTGTAAAACTTGTTGCTTCTCTCTAGTTCTTTCTTCTCTAGTATCATTTGAAGGCTTGTTTGAGACCTTGAAATCAGTAGGGTCGGCTTCACTTTACAGTAACATCTGTAGGATCAAGGCAAAACCCAACACAGACTTCTCTACTTCCCCCACATGAATTAATCAAAACAACTGTGATATGAAAAATGTTGTGCTGTTTTTTGCTTTTTCTATTATACAGCTGCATGTAGTTACAGCAACTTGTTAGTGGACCTCAGGGATCTGAATACTGCATACCAGAGCTGGTTCGTGCCAATTATTATGTTGAGTGATGAAACTGCTTTGTATCATTTCATTTGTGGATGTGAACAGCAGGTGAATGTTATAGTTTCTGCTTTCCAATTATAAATCACACAGACCGAAATCTCAGTTCTCTGAGTAAGGGATGTAAAAGCAGTGGAGTGTAAGGAGACTACTGTTTCTTGTGAAAAGGAGTCTGAGATTAGAGTTTATTGATGTGGGGTTTTTTTCCCTGTCATAGTTAGCTTTTAAGATCAAAATTGAAAAATTATTAGATAAAGGAACTGAATGGAAAGCAAATGAAATACCTAACTACAAAGACTGTATTTAGGAATATAAACCCTAGATAGGTCCAGCACTGATACATTCAAGTGATTGAGTAATATGAGGTTCTCTTTGGGAACAACTGGTTTTCTATAGGTGGGCTTTCTAGACAAAAATGTGAAAGAATATGGTAATGGTAACAGGACTCTCTTTCCAATCCAGTTTCTGGCATAGACTAAGCATGTCTTTAAATATTTATAATTTTGAGATCCTCCTTGAAGTGTATCTGCAAAGACCTGTGTGCCACTTGAGTCTGCAGTCTAGACTAATGTGCATGGACAAAGGCTAAGATTCTTTACAGACAAAACAGAACGTGTTTGATGGTAACATTAATAACTAACAACATCAAAAGGACTGGATTCAGTTACTGAAGGAAAATCTTCAGAATCAGAGTTTTTTTTTCTGAAATAGGTATTCTGTTAGCCATATTTGTAGTCTGGTTTTGGCTCCCCAGTGCAAGAGAGATTGTACTTGCTGAAGTGAGCGCCCCATGTACCACCAAGGTGGTCAGGGGGATGGAACACACAGCACATAACTTGAAGTCCACTTATTTAGGTAATCCTGAAGAATAAAAGACCTAAGGTGGTCATAGTGTTCTCTACAGTCACTTAAAGGAAGGCTATAGAGGAGATAAGCCATCTTGCATATGCATAGAGAAAGGACAAAAAAGCCATGGTCACCAGTTGCAAAAAAAGGAAAGTCTGTAATTATTAAGAAAAAAAGATCACTATCAGGAGCTCAAACATAGGAACAGTTACACAGAGATTGTGCATTCTTAGACATACTCAAATGACTGGGCAGAGTCTGGCTATGTGATCTTCCTTTGAGTTTGGGGGCAGAGGGGAGGAAAGGCTGGATTTGAGACCTCCAGAAGTGTCTTCTGACCTAAATCACTCTATTAGTCCATGATTCCGTAGTAGTTTGAAAACAAAACAGTGGGAGGCACCAAGTCAGAATTACAATTTAATGGAGAAATTAAAGAAAAGAGAAAAAAAAAAAAAAAAAGAGAACACTGGTTCAAACTGACAGTCAAGATACAACCTGACTCTCTGTTGTAGCAGTCTGGTAAAATGTTGGCTGCAGTCCTCTGAAGTGGTGATCCTGTAGAAAAGGGTCTGCTCTTCCTCAGGAGGTCTAGCGGTGGCTATGTAGCTCCTGTCCTCTGGAAATCCAGTGGAAGGGTTTTTCCTGGTGTTCAGCATCTCAGATTATATCCACGATGGGATGCTTGGTTCCTCCCTCTGGGTGGAGCATCTCAACATGGGGTAATGAGTCATGAGGCCAAGTGTTGATTAGGCTCATTAACAGAAGATAGTCCGGAGGGAGTTATCTCTGAGTCATGCGGCAGGGCATTGATGGGTGTCTTGGGGTGACCTTATGATGTGTATCCCATATCGCTGCCTATGCCCAGAAATTAATTATTGGCCTTTCTATGCCTCTGAACTGAGCCTGAGAGGGGGAAGAAAAAACTGAGCAAAACTTTCTCAAAGCAGTTTGAAACTTGTTCAAGGTCACATAAAGATAGCAGGTTTTTTTTTCCAGCTGGGGCAGGGGGGAGCGAGGAAGCACCCGGCTGGCAGTTTTTTCCAGTCGGCTTTTGGCCAGTTTTTTTGGCAGTTCCTTGTTCTCTGGAGAGAGGCTGAGAGCTGAACTTTTCCTTCTCTGGAATTTCAGATTTTCTCCCTTTTCTACTGGACTGCCTGATTGCTGTAACATCAGAGCACATCGGGAGGACTTTCCACCGGAGACAGAGGGCCTGGCCCCGGCCCAAGCCCCAGCTCCGAGGAGACCAAAGGGAGGACTCGAACACTTTCCCAGGTTTTTCCTCTACAGCGAGAGATTTTACCATTTAACATTATTTTCCTTTCCCGTGTGCTTGTTAAATAAATAGTTTTATCTTCTTCACTTTCCTTCGAGGAAAATTTATTTTTTTTTCCCGAACCTGGTGGGGGGAGGGGTGGTTGTGCCTTCTCTCAGAGTATATATATATTTCTAAATTTGGCCAAACCGGAACAATGGGCCATTAACAGAAAGATAGTCTGGGGGGAGGAGGCAAGGAAACACTGCCCCACCTGATTTCAACAGCTCCTGAGGATGGTAATAGAATACACTGCAACCCAGGACAGATTCTCACTCTGTTAGTTTATGATTCTATTCTGCAAGTTGATGATTTGTGTTTCTCCCATGTTTTAAATGTGGGGGAGGAACTGGGAAGAGGCAACTTATTCCCGTCATGAGCACATATGGTAATTTCTTCTAATGATATAGTATCTTATTCTTCTTGTCTATGCAATTTTGTTTAGTAAGGGCTATGAAAATTGTTACTGAGTGGGTGTAAGTCATATCATATTATGTGTATGTGTATGCATCTCATAGGAAGCTATTTTTAGAAGGTTTTTGAATCCTATTGACTGGGGATCAGTAAGGACCAATTTGAATTTAGTTCTGCTCCTACCAACAAGTATGAGAAAAGAAAGAACAATATTCAGCTCTTACCTAGTTTTTCAGTGAGTTACAACATTCTGCGATGTACATTCACTGACTGCAAGAGTCACATACTAATGAAGTCCCAAGATAGATCTACCAACAAAGGCATACAGTAGTAGAATACTTTGCTTCATTATGTCTCATACTTATCTGTGGTGCATTATGCAGGTTCAAAAAGAGATGTGCAGATTTTTGAAGCAAATAGCCTACGAGTGTTTGTCTTCCACTTTGACTAGGCTTTTGTTTACACTATATTAAATGTGCAGAACAGTTCAAAGGTCAAAATTGGCTGGGAAAAATCTCTGTAGAAGATTTGGTGCCATTAAAGAACAAACAAACATGGGAAGTATTTAATAGAATTCTGAAATTTTGAAGTCTTATCTGCTCACAGAATTTTTAACCAACTTGCTTAAAGCAGTGAAATTACACATCACAAAATGTATGTTTTTATAAGAGTTGTGTAACTACATAATGGATAGCATCTGGTGTTTCAGAAAAGACTAATCTGATTTGGGACGAACTATGAAAATCACAGGTCAGTATCAAGAAAACTTATTTCTAGGTTACCAAAACCATAAATATAAGATACTGATCTTTTCAGCTCACTATGTGAAATCTTATGCATGTAATTATATATTTGCGTGATTAAAAAGTTTTTTGTACATTGGAATATCAGAAAGTTACACTTCTAATTTATCTTTAAGTATAGTCACACTCCTTTTTTAATCATTTTTTTTTCATATTCATCTAGTTTAGCTCAGGAAATATTTTTGGTCCATCTGGTTTTCCTCTGTATAAGTCTAGAAATACAAATTTTTGTACAGCATGAAGCTTCTATTTTTTTTAAGGAGATAAAATGTTTACAGTGACTCCACTGACTGGACTCTACATTGCTTGTGCAAAGGCTATCTGATTTCTCTGCAACTATGATTCAATGATTCTAGTTCCCAATGTAATAACTTTTGCTGCTCTGTTTTTCAAATTCATAATTCGATTTCAAAATTTATGCAGGTTATTACCATGAATCTGTGTGTGTAACTGCCCCAATGAAATGGCAGAAAGGAATCTCAAGTGAATTAGGAAATGGCCCTTTGTCATGATTTTGTAAGCCATTGCCAACATCCTGTTCTACCCTCACTCTCCACTGCAAGTAGCGATTTTTGGCTCATTGGCACCTGAATGACAGCAAAACAAATAAAGTTACATGCAACATAGGGAGAAATTTGGGCCTTTTAGTAATGTTACTAGCTAATTGACCTGAATCACTGCAGTCAGAGCTTGGGAAGCTGAGAAAGAAGTGAAATTTTAGGCCCCCTTCTGACATTGTGTCTTGTAGTAGCAGTACAGGTGGCTGCAGCTACTCTTTCTCCAGAGAAAATCTCAGACAATGAGCTGTGGTGGTCAGCAACCCAAGTTTAGCATGTAACTTGCAGTCATGGTGAGAACCCATGATTCCCTTGTTTTGTCTTTTGCATGTTTCCCCTGATTGGTTAATATTTTGTTTTCTTGTTTTATGTATAAAGTTATGTATATTCATTTTCCTTCTTCAATATGTATTAGTTCTAGAAAGTTCTTTGTTCCTCAACGCCCCATTGGATCCTTCCCTGAGTCCTGCCTATGTGTTGTTCCCATTGGTTCCCTTCCTGTCAATCCCACCTGCTTCTCTCTATCCCATTGTCTGAGATCCCTTTCCCCACCTATTCTGTACCCAGTATAAGATCCCTGGACCCTCCCACCAATTGGCCTCTTCGTCCTTGTCTTTTCACGGGAATAAACCTGTGTGGAACACATATGGAGAGTCCCCTCTCTTTTCTTCTTTGCCTTCGCCTGCGTGCCTGCAGAACAGCGACAGAAGGATGCAGCCCCTTTGGGTGAGGAGCTCTGCCTCGTTTTCATTGTGTGCTGGGCACTGAGTGCCGCCTTCCAGAGGGGTTTCAGTGTTGACCTCCGGCTTTGTGTCGGCACGCGAGGGGAAAAACCCCCTTCTGCCAGCTCCCAGTAGGCTGCAAACCCCTCCAGTGTGTATCATATATCTAGAGTTTGCTAAAGGTATCAGATCAGAAAGATCATATTTTGGAATCTCTTTGTATGGATCTAAATGACTGTATACTGCAAAAAAGGAGCTCTCAGGATCACAGTAACTTTTAGAGAAGCCCGAAATGCCGTGCACTTTAATACTGCCCTGTTCTAACTAGATGAGCTAACCCATCACCAGACAGACTTAAGAGTCATCTGTTTTTTGTTAATGTCAGTTGGGATTTCCAGTCAGGTATCTCACTAGAAATGTGGGTTGCTCAGCTTACAAAGTGTGAGGAGAATGGATCCTTTTCAGAGAAACCTACAAGGCCCAGGGGATGAGACTAGTGTGGTACAGGCTTGATTCAGACAAATCTGACAAGTCTAATTCCCTAGACGTGTCAATGAGCTGGAAAGCAGACAGCAGTGAACAGATCCAGGATTGTAACTGGGAACGGAAAAAGGCAAGTGCCAGGTGTTTTCTAGACATGGTACTCAGTTTTACTGTTCTTTTAATCAAATTTATGTCTGCTGTTTTTTGAAGAAAATACTGAGTGGTCTTATGCCACTGAAGATATTACAAAGGTGGGAGGGAAATATGTTGCCAAAATAAAGATGTAAAATATGGGCATATATGTAAAATTTTCCATCGAAAGAATAACAGTACAGTTGAGAGAAACTCTGCTTTCTAGTCACCCTGGTACAAAAATAAGTAAGGTTTGATGACACACTCATCAATGTTATTTTATTAAAGCTACTGGAAAGTGAGAAACAATTAGGACATAAACAGTCCCTTTTATGACAGCAAAGGAATTGAGAGTCAAGAAGAAAAATGAAAAGGACAGTGATTCTTTTTTTACCTATATTTGCTGTTTGATTTTCTTTTTCTATTTCATTTCGGTTTTGTGTTTTATTTTTAACTCATCGTATTTACTAATTTCTAAGTGGCTTCAAATATATTAGTTTATATTGAAGCCTAACATTACCATCAAGCTAATTTTTTATGATGTATCTAGTCTTTTTTTTGGGGGGGGGGTGGTGCATGTGAAATGGAAGCAAGATTTAATTAAGTGTATATTATCAGGATTCTAATGAGCTGTAATTAACTTCTGCTCATGAAATTTTTGTATTCTCTATAATAACCGTGGAAAAAATTATTACTCTACTTGCTGAAACATTTGTAACATGTTTGAGAAAAAAAAATCTCAGATTTCAGTTGAAGAGCCTATTCCTTGATACACAAAAATACCTATGCTTGAGTGACCTAGCTAATGACAAATACAAGGGAAAATTCTCCATGTCCCCAAACATAACTGCTAAACAAATATGTGTCTACAAGCTTTTTATCACACCTCCCTTGAAAATGGAACAAACAGTTATGTAGCTGAATAAAGCTGCTTCATTGCTCCACTGCTCTTATCCAAGATATGGCCTCTATCCTTGAGTGGACACCAAAAATCTTTAAAAATCCTCAGGGACAAAAGAGAGCATTTTAATGGGTGAACTTTACATTTTGTTGTGCTTTTCTCCTGTGTATATTATGAAATATGTTGCAATATATAAAGATAACAAGTACTATGTCTCGACTATGGACAACTACAAGGATTGTCAACATTTGGGATGTTTTCTTGTCAAAGACAAATATGATTTTTAACAGAAAGTTCCTTTGCAAGTCTAGGATGTCTAACTAACGTTTGAGTAGCTGCTTCCATTGAATTATACTACCATTAATCATTTCCACTAATTCAATAAAAACACTGTCAATACGATAAAACACTTTTTCTATTGAATTAATGAGGGTGGTTGGTTACTAATAGGATATGACTGCATTAGGGAAATGTTTTAAGTAACATGATAGATTAACAAGGAAACATTTAATGAACATTTCATATAATTTTTAACTCATTCCAAACCCTAGGAGAAAGGAATGGAAATATGTGCTATGAAGATAGCCACTGCATAAACTTACTGAATACTTTACTATTTCCCTTGGCAATGTGTAAACTAAGACATATGACTGCCCCTTTCTTGATCTTGTGTTTTGTCATTTATAAAATGTGAGGAATTGCAAACACCCTTTGTTCAGTGCTATAAGATTTCCCAATGGAAATAGTAAACATGAGCCATACATTATTCATATGAAGAGGGGTTTTATCTTCCTGTGAGAAAAGATGATCTTAACCCACCTCAAATAATGATTATTTCTGTAGCCTTAGGCAACTCACTTATGGCTTTTCAGAAGTTGCACTTAAATTTTCCATTGGTTTTAGTTAATGTAATATACGAGTAGCAGTATCTCTGCAATTCAGGCTGTTCACCTTAAGCTGAGCCTTAAGCTCAGTTTCTTCAGCTGTAAAGCAGTTGCAACAATACTTTTATCTGTCCACACCGACTTCAGAATTAGTGACCTAATAGTCAGAAATCAATTTCACTATGAAAATGAGTTAAAAATAAAAATCTTATTTGTTTATTGGAAGGCAAAGTGGTAATTTCCTGAGGATGTTTGGATACTGCAAAGTAGCATAGCTACTGTAACATGAAAAGCAGAGTAATATAGTTACTTGTCCATGGAAGAGCTTTAACTTTCCTTTTGTGCTTACACATGTCTAATGTATCAGTCAAGTCAGTGAAGAGGTCCTGAAGGGACGGCAATTCCAGCCATAGAACACTGCATGCATTTAACCTTGGACATGGATTTATACCAGCCATGAAGGAGCAAATAAGGTCTTTCTATCATTACATCTTGAGAAAAACCTTCCTCGCTGCAAGTGGTTCTCTTTACCTGATTTCAGTTTTGCTGTATGTGATAAATGTGATAATGTGATAAATCCTGGTTTAATGTGGTATGAACTTTATAGTGGTGCTAAATAGAGTTGCCTTCTTATTGGACAGAAATTAAACCATGTATAATTTTGCAGTGTGTGACTCTGGATGGATGTATTCTGTCCATCTTTGGCTTCATCCTGCGTAGGGCACACAAAGTACACCATATTGTGATGACATACTATGTACTTATGAAACATAGATATATGAAACAGGTAATCTTCTTCAAATTAATATATCACGGTATTTTTGACATATAAATACTACAAAAAAATTAATAAAGTTCTTTACAGTTTTTCACTTATGTCCTTAAAGTTTGAAAGTAGTGAAATGGATATATCTCACTTTGGTATTTTTTCAGGATTTTGGGGAAGCAAGGATTTTTTTGACTCCTTTTTGTTTAAACAGAAAACCAAAGGAAAGATATTAAAGTTTTACAATATCTCAGTCCAGTATTAGAGATTGATTTACTTTATTATTTTGAGCCCTGATAAACCTCTTAAAGCAAAGTTATGGTAAGAAGCATCACATCCGAACAGTGTTTTAGCCTAATAATTATAAGAATGTTAAAGAAGGAAACACCACTGATTATAATGACATATAATACAATATTACTCTTATACAGAAGAAAATTCTGCTGTTTTGGAAGCTTAGTATAATTCAAAATGCAAAAAATACAAAGTAATTAAGAAAATTCTATTGAATTCTATTGCTTCTATCATAGTAATATGCAGTAAAATATTAATTGTTCTACAAGATTAAAACTGATGATTTATAGTTGTTTTAAAAGACTGCCTTTCTGCTCTCACAAACACTGTGACTTTTGATGGAAAATGATACCCAGGGTCTTAATTTCTAAATAAATAAAAAGAGATAAGTGGACAGGACATTAAAGAGTGTGAAAATGTAAAAGTAGAAACCAAAATTGTAATACAAGGCCTTTTTAGTAATCTAAACTCTGTCTTAAAATCAATGTTTTGATATTGCCAAGCACTGTTATATGTTTGTAAAAGCCCTCCCACTAAAAACTTCTAAAAATAACTAGAAAAGAATTTATGGGATTTCTCTACAATTGAATGCACCTTTTTTTGTATGTTTGTTTTGTTTTGCTTCTTAACATATAGGCATATATTAAAATTTTTTAAGAGTCTTAAGCATTTTCAAACTCCTGATAGGCCATATTATCTGCATAAATTCTATCAGGCATTATTCCCATTAGTAATTCACTATGGAAAAATACCCCTTAAACTTAGTGTTAAATATTTGGTTTCTTATAGTCACAATGACAGGTGTTTTTATTAAACAAATCACAAGTGAAGGAAAATATTAAAGCTATACATTTATCCATAATTATTAATCTTCCATTAAAATAATCATGCTAAACAATTGATGTGTGGGCATTCCTATCAAGTTATAATCTTCGTTCCACATGCTTTGCAAAAGATTCATTGGAGTCTTAGCAAAGTGCTTCCTTTCACAGCATGTATGAAGGTCTACAAGTTTTTTAAGAACTCCTAATAATCAACTGTTTTCAAAATTTTTCAAGGGTCCAGCAACTACTACTTCTCTTCTGGTGCTCATTCACCGCTCTACTACTTTTATCTTAGTAGCATTTGCCAGTTACAGCTGAACAGCTGTATATTGTGTTCCAAAAAGGAATACTTTCTTTCTAAAATTTAAATAACCTGGAGACCTCAGTTAAAAAAGAGAAAAAGAGATCAGTACTTAAATATGTACATTCCTATGTTTAGTGCCACTTTGAGAGCTTTAAAAAGTCTTAATAACACTTAAAGGCAGAATGATCTTGAATGTTTTACAACACAACTGATACTTAATTAGCTTCAAATCTGTGCTAGAAAGACATGTTTGTATACCCAGAACACTACTCTATCCAAGAGTGAGCATATTAGGGTTTATATTGCCATTTCATTTCTCAGTGGTACATCTTACGGAGTGCTGTGTTTGGGGCAGAGGGAAAACAATCAACTGGAAAGGACTCTGGTGAGAGCACAGTACAAAAATATCATTCAAGGACAGCAACTAAAAATGTTAAGATGACACTTTGCTATTGTTGAGATTTTAATGTTTGCATTGTAGGCACATGCCAACATCTATATCTAGGTATTTTTAAACTGTTGATGACTTATGTATGTCTACTTTCATGGCACAGAGATGCAAGTACCAGACAAGTGGGAACACATATTACCTGACTGCCTTAAAATTTCACACAATAGCATGTTGATAGATAGATAAAGTTGTAACAGATAAAACTTCCAAAATACAAAGGGCTTTTAGTATTTAAAAATACCCCAAACACAGAGACAGTGGAATACCCTCTTTGCACTCCAGTTTTTCAGTTAAAAATCAGGAATGTGAACTATCTTGTTTGATATGGATACTGGGAGAAAAATCTAGTGGGTTACATCCTTGACTTCTATCACCAAAACCATAATTTAAAGCAGTTACATAGTTCTCCAAAGGAGCTGGGTGTCCCCTCACCCCTTAGGATATGTTCCACTAATGTAATCTCTGTGCAGACAACTGGTTTGTACAGTGTGAATCAGATTTAGTAAAGTGGGGTTCAATCCTACTAGGATTGCTTTCTTTTTCTATGGCCCTTAAGGCCATCATCTGTGCTAACAAGACGTAAGGAAGGATCCAGGAAGAAAAAAGAGGAAATGTTTGAGATGTGGAATTTCCTTCTGTAGTGCCATTAGTGTAATTAAAAAAAATAAACAATTCATATCTATAAAGATGTGCAACGTGGCTGTGGGCAATAATAGAATGTTACTCCAAAATTAAAACAAATCTGGATTATTCTCATGAATATTTCTATCCTCCAACAAACTGAATTGGGCATTTCTGCATCGCTGACTTTGTCAGCTGTTGTCAAATTTCTGAGTGTATGGCAAGGCAGGATATCAGAAAAAAAGAAAAGCTTTTTTTCTCCTGACAAAGTTATTAACTTCTCTTTATATTCTAGAAGCTGCTAAACTTTTAGAAAGAAATTGTAAAATGAAGAAAATTAATATTAATTTGGATCAAAATAAAGATGGAAGTCCTTGTCCTCTGTTCATCCAACCCAAAATGTTGAACTAAGATTTTTTTTTTCTCAAAGAATCACAGAATCAATTAGTTTAAGACCTCTGAGATCATCAAGTCCAATCTATGACTGAACACCACCTTGTCAACTAGACCATGGCACTGAGTGCCACGTGCAGTCTGTTCTTAAACTCTTCCAGGGACAATAACTCTACCATCTCCCTGGGCAGTTCATTCCAATGTTTAGTTACCTTTCCTGTGAAGAAATTCTAAACCTCCGCTGGCACAGCTTTAAGACTGTGTTCTCTTGTCCTGTAATTCGTTGTCTGGGAGAAGAGGCTGACCCTCACCTGGCTACAGCCTTTCAGGGAGTTGTAGTGAGTGAGAAGGTCCCCCCTGAGCCTCCTTTTCTACAGGCTAAAAGTTTCTCCTTTAAACCTTAGATTTTATTGCATGGAGCTTGTCGTGTATGTAAGCATTCCTCCAGAATATGCTCTGTCTCCTTTCAGCTGAGTAACAGACCTTTCTTTCCACGCTAAATTACCTAGCAATATTTATTGTCTCAAGCAAGGACTTAATATATGATCTTAATTATAAAATGCTCTTAGATAAAACCTGTCAAGCTCTTAATAAATGAATGCAACTCCCAATGTCTCCGATTAGCAAAGTAAATATAATTAAAATTACTAGAGTCCCTAAATTTAATTATCTATTCATGAACATTCCTTTACTTTTTTCAGCAGAATTAAAAAAAAAAATCTGACTATATAAAATACCAGATTAGGTATAAAAGCATTGACTTTACTTTTTAAAAGTAAACTAGTTTCATCAGACTTTTGCTGAATTTTTGGCTCAATAAAATATATATATAGACAGAATTCAACAAAGATCTGCTTAGCGTTAGAGCTGGGGAGACAGTGAAGACTACTGTCAAGTACTGATGGAGAAGTTACTCACCCGTTTCATTTATCCTTGGAATTTCCTAATATATTTTTTGCCTTGGCTGATAGAGGATTGGAGAACAAACAAAAGAACCTTGTGCAATTACTATGACTGCAAGAGGAAGATCTAAATGTGAATTAATACAGTAAGATTAAGTAAGGTAGGGTTTGGGGCACTTTGTAGGAGAAGGTAAATGTCTGTTTCTTTGCAAATAGCTGATAAAAAGACTCACTGTGATGTTTCACACATGGCCTTTCTAGAAAAAATATCCCATTCAGCACTTTCCATTGACTATGGACTGCTGACTGTGTCTTGGGGTCAGAATCTGGCTTTCACTTCCCATCTTTCTGTAACTGAATTTCGCAGGGTTCTTCATTTGGCAAAACTATTTGCCTAGTCTCAGCTAATGTTCCTGGTCCTGCGCCCCACCAAATAGTTCATTTTCGTGGGTGCGTCTAAACAGTTGTACACATTGAACTTTAGACACATACATACATTAAAGAACTTACATGCTATAAAAATAGCAAAGTACAGAGATTTTCAAACTCTTATGCTATGAAAGTGTCAAATAATGTTCATCGTATTTTAAATGGACAGAATAAAAGTAGAATATCTTTTTTTGCATCATGAATTAAAAGAACACGGACCTATCTCTCACAGCTCTTCCTGTTTGCTTTGTGTGTAAGTCTGCCTGTCTTAACATCTTACCTGCTCCCTGAACAGGATGATAAAAATACCAATAATATCTTCCAAGGAGATGTATGTTTTCTGAGACAAAAAGTTCCTGCCATACTTGACTCCCCTTCTGAGTTTAACCTTGTGAGTGGGACCCACTTAAGGCTTTTTGAGGGCAGTCTGCAAGATGTTTATGTTGTTCTGTTCTTCTGACTTCTTTGTGATAGTTCCCTTAATAGTTCTCTTTGCACTGTACCTTACAGCAGCACAAAGCACTCTTTCTCTCCATCTGTGAGCATGTCACTCTGACTACACAGATATCTGATTTTCTCAGAATTCTTCAGTGAAGATATATCTCAGGTGGCAGCAGACATTTTGCCATAGTAAAACTATTCAGCATGTAAACATTGTTAGGATGTCTGATCTAGCAGCATGAAGTCACTTTCTTCAGATCTGAGACACTGGTTTAATTCTTTTATTTGCAGTATGCATAGCAGATAGCCCTTACCCTAGGCTTGATAGGGATCAGATGAGAATTTCCATGTTCAGCACCAAAATTCAATTTAGTTATCAACAACTGAATAAAATTGACTCAGTGCCTGGTGGCATTTTCCAGACTTTGCCTGTAATCATCCATAAGTGGAGATGTTGAACGTCTCTGACCTTGGTGGGACCGTAACACAGGTATTTCTCTGTATCTTCTAAGCAAGAGATAAAGTAGTACCCATCCTTAAGGTGCTTCTAATTGAGTTGGCACCACAAACTGTAACAGGTCAGCGTCCACATTTTATACAGTGCTTCAATGTTTGGGTGCACATCCAAGATATCAGAGCCCTGTGACAAATCTCTTATTCTCCTGCAGCTTTCAAGATGATAGGGATTTCAGTAGTTTCCAACACATAAGAGATATATGTGCTGTGAACAGTGAATAGCAGCACTCATAAATGCTTTAATAGTGCCTCACTGTGCTCCAAATGGTGCAAATGGTGCAACAGCAAAATGGTGAAGCAGAATTTTGTTAATTTATGTGTCGTCAGGATGCATCACATAAGCCTTTGCAGTGTGCAGATGTTTAGGCAATGCTAATAAAGTCCCTCTAGAAAACCCAAGTTATTTGCTTGAATATTTTTGTGACTGATTTTTTTTTTTTGGAGTCTGTAATGCCTTTGTTTTCAGATACATTTTTCCGTTTAGAAGACGAGCTACTGATGTAGAGATTGGTTATTGGCGTTCTCAGTATTATGTCCCTGAACTTCGAGGCACTTGGGAAAAACATCTATGTTACTAACATTTTCTTGGTTTTGTCTTGTCTCATGGAGTGTTTCTATGTAAAAAAGGCTCTTCCAGGAATTTCATTAAGGTATTGGGAAGTCCAATGTACTGAGGCTGAACTCTATTCCCAGAACTATCAGCAATCTGTCAGAGGCAAGGTTTCCTGGAATAACATCAGAACCTCTGCCTGTTATAGCCAAAGGAACGGTGTTAGTCCCTCTCTAGCAAATTGTATTTAAGTGTAGTTTGCTGTGAAAGAGACAATTGTTTAGAAACCCCAGAGGCATTAGGTACATTACTAAATCTTAGGCAGCTAGACAGATCTTAAAGGTTGGGACTGCTGAACAAACTGGCACACTGGTACATCTGCAAATTTACACAGTGGTGGAATTTGAGTACAAGGAAGGGTGAAATAAGAATGAAAGGAAGGCTACATCTTTCCCAGCTGACAGCTGACAAAAAAATTGAAATTTGTATTTTTCCAAATATTTGTCTACGCATGAATTGATGATAAATAAAGCAAGTAAAGAACTCAAGCTTCTGGTTTAATATCTTTTTTTTCTTTTATTGCAAATTAGAATGAGCAGTTCAAACTGGAGACTTTTTGTGGAATGAAATTTGCAACAAAAAGGATCTGTTCAGAAAAAAAAAATATTTCTGAAGAATTTGAAGACATGTTCATGAATATGAAATAATAAATGTGAAACAAAATATTTTGACATTAGTGAAGTTAAATGTTTTAACACTAGTGATATGAATAAGAAAGTCACAAGACATCCCTTTGACACTAATTTTGTCATCAATATGATACATTTCTGCAAAATGATACATTTCTGCAAAATGATTTGATTACAAAGAAGCAGCATTTTCTGCAGGATTTTTTTTTTTTTACCCATGTATGGCTTAATATCAAAAAGTCTGGAAATAATCATGAAACCTACTCTCTTTGCCTAATTAATTCCTGGAAAAAAATACTGCTTCTATATGTCAAGACCTAAACTGTTTCAACCTTGAGAATGCTAGGGAAGCTTCTTCAGAAAAGCAAAAAGCAGGAATAACTGAGGGGATGACAGTGGAAGAAAAAAAAACCTGGATCTATGCTCCAGTAGCTTTAGAGGGGTTAATTTCTCAATCTTATTCTCAGCCTTTTCACATATTTGCTCTATTTGGCAATAAGCTGTCAAAGAACAGATTTTCATCCAAGTAATAGTCTTGACTGTTACCAATTGATCCAAATTTATGTATTGAAGAGCTGAATGTCTTTTCACACTCTCTACTCAGAATGGTTTTTAATTAGCACTTAGTAGGCATCATAGCATAATAAAGGCTAAAATAAAAGCAATCATTTTGATTTTTCTCTTTTATGTTTTAGCAAATGAACATTGCTTGAGAGATCTTTGTCTCTAAACATTAAAAAGTACACTGTGATTTATGCCAAGTAGAACACAGTCTGAAGGATGAGAGATCTGTTACCTCTGTGACGGCCTTTGTTTTGCATAATGCAATTAAATAGATACATGCCAAAATAAGGATGATGTGCAATGAGTACACTAATTGAACTGGTTGCATTCATTTTCATTCTTTTACAGTATTAATTCATTTTTGAATGTAGATTCTTTACACCTTTAACCGTGGTGATGACTCTCACATGGCAGAGTATAATCACACAGAATAAACACAATCTGTGCAGTAGTTGTTTTCACTTTTTTTTTTTCTTTACAAAATCTAAAAGAAGTGACATTTTGACTGTCTAGGTATACCCTTATATTCCCAGTTTTCTATGACTGGTGACAGTCTGTAGGAGTGAAGTATTACCCACTTTAGAGGAAGATCAAATTAAGAATCACTTAAGCAAGATGAGCGTACCCAAGTGTATGTGACCAGGTAAGATGAAATCAAGGGTGCTGAGGGGATGCTTGACAGCATTGTGAGCCTAACTTTTCATCATTTTCGAGTTTCAGATGACTGGAAAAGTTCCTGACAGACAAAAAAAGGCAAACATAAAGCTTACTCTAAAGAGAATAAAATAGATATCTGATATTGACCAGCCTATCTTTAGTCTCTAGGAATGATAACCAAATCTTCCCAGAAGCTGTGGCCAAGCTAGTGACAGACCATATAAATGGGTACAGCCAGCATGACCAAGAGTGAGTCGGACCTGAGGAGCCTGATTGCCTTCTATCATCAGGTGACCCTCTGTACAGATGAGGGGTGGCAGTGGATGAGATTTACCTTGAATGTAGCAAGACTTTTGGCACAATATCCTATAGTATCAGTGCAGTCAAATTGGAGAGACAAAGCTCCTGGATTACTTAACGTCCTGCTTTGTTGTCTGTCTTTCCAGCAGATACTGGAGTAGTTGAAGTCCTCTATGAGAACCAGGGCAGAGAACATGAGGGTGCTCTTATTTGTAGAGGGTCTTGTCCACTTCTTTTTCCTGGTCACCTAGCCTGATGCCCACTACATTGTCACTCTCTTTAATCTGTATCCATAAGATCTCAGTTGGCTCATAATCCATCTAGGCAGGAGAATGAATCCTATGAGTCTACATTTCTATATATGATAGTACACAATCTGTTCCTTTTCAACTTTAGGCAGTGCAACTCTTTTTCTTACACTGGTATGATGAGAAGTTAACGCCTATTCTCTTTCTTCTCTACATGTCAAAGCTTTCTTTGTTGATTTTATTTCTACATCTCTCTTAGTGTGATGGGTAATTTTTGTCATCTGCCTTTTTCTTAGAACTTAACTGTTACAAATCTTCCTCGACGTCGATATAACCTACTAGTCAATGGAAAACAGAATTGCTACAGACCGTCAGGACCTCTGGAAACCTGCATATGTCTGTGTGCTTGACCATCCCATGCAGCCCACTAGGGTCTTATACCATTTACTTACCATGTGTGCCTTGCAATCCTTACGCCCACTCAGAACGCAGGTGTTTCAGGTAAAAATATTCATAAAATAAAGGGAAGCTTCTGGAATTCTGAGTCTCCTTTGAAGTGTTGTAAAGCAAGAATCTCAGACCCATCTAGCTATAGTTAATTTTAAACCCCCTGACTGATTACTTGAAATAAATGTATATTTGTTCATTCCAGTTTAAATTTTTGTTGTTAGATTTTTGTTGGGAGATTATAATTGTTTAAATGTTCTCATGTCTGGATTGGAAAAACTAATGCTCCAAGTAGTGAACATATCTGGTACCTTGGCAGCAATATAATCTGGAACTACAGAACATGTGAATGCTTTTTCAGGTTGCTAACATTTAAATTACAATTGTGCTGTAAATAGTAGTCTAGTTGGTTTCCATGACAAAGAATCTCAACATGGTAGAATGAATCATGCTTGTGAATCTGTTTGCTTAGGTGTCTATATACATATATATATATACAAAATCCCGAGCCAGAACTCAACAGTGTCAGAGGGAGAAAGTAGGAGAATAAAAATGAGGAAAGCGTAAAATCAGTATTAGAAATATAAAAAATAAGTAATGAAATTATAAGTAGTTTAATTTCCTTCACTCTTAAAGCTGAAGTTATGTTGCTGCTACACCAATGTTCTTATACCACACTGGTAAATTCACGCAACATTTAGCAGTCATTTGCTGCTCAGCCTCTTGTAAATGTGACACAAGTTGCCCAGCTTGGATCTTCCTTACACAATGAATTAGTTTTATTTTCAAAAAACCCAGAATTGATGTAGAATGTGTAGTATTGTACTGTTTTTCTGCATGTGTCAGTGTTCTCAAATATCTCCCAGCAATGGGTGCGTTCAGGCCAGAAAGCCAATCATATTCAGGGCTGCATGAAATGAAGAGTGACAGGAAGGTCAAAAGAGATGATTCTCCCTCTATACTGTGCTCTCGTGAAACCTCACCTGGAATACTGTGTCCAGATCAGGGGGTCCCAACATAAGAAAAATGATCTCTTGGAGCCAGTCCAGCGTAGTGCCACAAGGATGATCTGAAGCACCTCTCCCATGAAGACAGGCTGAGAGATTTAGGGCTGTTCAGCCTGGAGAAGAGAAGGCTCTGGATCTTAGAGTTGCCTTCCAGTACCTGAAAGGGGCCTACAAGAGAGCTGGAGATGGGCTTTTGCAAGGGCATGTAATGATAGCACAAGGGGAGTGGCTTTGAGATGAAAGAGGGCAAGTTTAGGTTAGATATTAGAAAAAACTTCTTCACTGTGAGGCTGATGAGGCAACACTGGAACAGGTTGCCCAGAGTAGCTGTGGATTGCCCATCCGTGGAACTGTGCAAGGTCAGGTTGGGTGGGGCCCTGAGTGATCTGGTCTAGTGAAAAGTTCCCTGCCCATGGCAGGAATGTTGGAACTAGATGATCTTTCAGGTCCCTTGCAGCCCAAAACATTCTATGATTCTATGATCTCTTGTGAGCACTACAGTGTGCTTGACCACTTGGGTTTAACAAGTGTAATGAGCTGCAAGGGGACAAGTATAGCAGGAGCTCAAAGTGATTGATTTCCCTGAGCCTGCAAAAGATATTCTCGGTCTGACAACATCCAGTGATATTCATCACTTTTGGCTTGTACTTCTTCCAAAGTGATTTATTTTTTTTAAAGAATACCTTTGGGTTTAGAGAGACTCTGAGGATAACAGTTTTCATTCAACATATTTACCGACTATTGCAATTTAAGCATGTACTTGAGAACAATGTTGAAGCAAAGTACGTTATTTGATTTAATTTCATTAGAGTTTTAGTACTGTAAGAAAAGAATAAAGCAGCAACAAATTAAGCTCTAAATGACAAACACATGTCTCTGTAATATGAAAGGATAAAATATGTGGGGATTTTATGATTGCAAGTAATTGGGAATATGATTTTAATATGATTACAAGTAATTTAGTGCTTTCCAAATTGTGCAATAATGGATGATTATCAGACAAATTGATCTGAAATATTCCAGTTCCTCCATTTTTTGCAAAAACTGGTATAATTTCAATTCTTAATTGAACATGTAAGAAACATATTTTACTTGGCCTTCATTAGATTTGACAAAGTTGTATCTGTCACAGGGTACAAAAATCATGGTGTATTCCAGGTGTCATCATAATTCTACCAACTTTCTGAAAGTTTCAAAAAAATATCCAAAAAATTGGTTAGCTACTCCGGTAACGTAGCTCTTGACAAATTGTACTCTGCTGTTCTATCTGTTCCTCACGTAAAATACATGAGATAATGCTGGATATTAAAGAATCTAACCACAAAGGTTTTAAAAAAAGCCCTATAACTGGATTCTATGACATGAAATCTTGAGGTAATAGAGGCCTATACTAAAGACTATAGACTTTGTATAGTTTATTGACTGGTTTGATGGAAGCCAACTTGCATTATTGCTATTTGTATTGCTGGTTTGATAAATAAATTAATAACAGTGTTAATGTGTTAATGTTAGCATATTTTAAACAAATAGTTTAAGTTCATTGCTTTAATAATTGTAGCTTCTGTTATTATTGCATTTTCATAATATAGAAAGTCTGTTTCAATGGTTTAAGCCATCTGGTACTTGAAGCTGTTATTTTCAAGCTCTGTTAGTTTTTTTTCTGTTTACTGTTTGTAATCTAAAACATTCCTGATGAGAAACTCATATTCATTCATGGAATTCTTTCTCATAATTGTTAGCGGTTATCGTATACCTCTGGTGTGATAATGCTTAAAATATGCAAGGCTTCTTCAAAGTTAAAAGCACAGGTCATTGTAGTGAGCTTTAACTCATGTATGGTCTGAAGGGCATAAAAATCAAGAAAGAGAGATACAGAAATGGGAGATGATAGAAAAGGGGTAAAATAATAAAGCATTGAGTGAGATCCAATGAACAGGAGATACCAGTAGACAAATACTTTCTTGGTTATAATTTCTGGCTTCTTGAGTAAGTTTCTTTTTTTTTTAATGTTAAAATATGCTCTAATATCCATCATCCTTTTTATATCTGTAGATAACATCCATAGTCAGAAAAGCTTGCTACTTGTCCATAGCCCCTTCCTCTTCGAGCTAATTAAAATACATTATTTTATTAAGTAAAATAGATGAAAAGCAGTTTTCAAAATCGAATTTGAATTAAGGAGCCATTAAGGGAAGGTTTGACATCTGGGTAGGTTTTGCAAAGTTTGAGAACAAGAACAGACAAAATTTTTCAGATCTTACAGAAAAATATTTTCTATTTCTTCAGTGAGTTGCAGTACTGAAGTGGGTGATTTCACTAGATTTTCTTTAGCATTATGAAATAAAAGAGCATTCAATTGTGAGGAGCATTATGGATGCATGAGAAGATACCAAAACTGGAATCAGAGGGAAAACAAAAAGGAAAAAATGTGACGTGAAGACAGAAAGGAGAGATACTAAAAAACTTCAAGTTTTTGCCTTGAAGAAGATGGAATGGAAAGGTACAACAAATGTGATGTGGTGAGATCAAGGGCTGGGACAGCACCGGGAGTACTTGGCAGCTCCATTTTATTTGAGCTGGTGAGTATTGGGAACCATGTGAAGGATATTTTGCTAAACAAGACAGAAAATGATACTTTGTTTTCAAATCAAAGAGAAAAAGCTTGGTCTTAAAAGTATTGTGAAAAGGAAAGCAAAAAGACTAGTGGTTTAGATATACACAGTATGCAAGAGCTGAAAATATTTTCTGAGATTGCAGGTCAGTGTTTTCAGAACCTTACAGTTCAATACTATTAAAAAATAAGGTCTTAGACTGTATCTATGTTTAATATGCTAGTGAAACTCCTTAGTTTGTCATAACAAACACTGAAGATATCTATAACACAGAAATCTGTATCTGAATGGGCCAACCTAGTTAATTTAGTCAATGGAGTTTGGGATGATACATCTCTTAATGAAGCTGACATTTAAATATATTTGATGAATCATAAACCACACAAAATAAATATTTTCTTCACCAACTACAAAGAGATCAAAGAGTAGCCATTTGAAATGACTAAGGGGTTCATGGATTCAGAGTAGCTTTTGAAATTAATCATGCATCTCAATAAAATGCTGAAATGAATCTAAATATGGGATACTGACTTTAAAACTGCATTTATTTTTAGTGCATTTAATCAATGAGAAAACTAAAATAATTCAGTTATCCAGCATATATTTGGTAATATGTACCAAAATCCCTTTGGTAAAAAAATAGCTGAAAAGATTTAAATGCAAATGAAGAAAGGAAGAGTAAAGAATTTAAAAGTTCCTAAAATTATAGATATCTAAATTTAAAAAACCCTCTATAAATTCCATTGTACCCTAAATCTTCTTTCTCCCACAAATATATAGCTTTTCATTATTCCTGTATATTTTAAGAGCATAGCATGGCCCTAAGAAAACAACTTACCATTTAATAAGCTTAACATGCCAAGCTCTGGTTACATGGTACTTGCCACTACCTTCTTTAATTTAGCATAGATATCAAATGGAAAGAACATATCAGAAGAACATTTTTGGCAGCAGATTTTGGATAACACATTCTTTTGCAATCCAGACATATAACATAACTGATTAGCCCTCTGCTTAGCTGTGATCATACCACAGTTCCCAGAAAAAGAAGCATAACATTGTAAAAGCATAATATTTCAGCGAGCGCTTGAAAAGAATGACGTGTGAAACACATTTGCATCACCTAGAGAACAAACACCCTTCAATGGAAGAATAAGTTAATGAGCTACTTTTAAAGCACTCACTAAACATCTAGTCTAAGGTATGGCTATCCTTCTCCTCCCTACTGACTCTACTATAACCTACCTGGCTTCACAGTGGTAAATAGATAGATATAGTGAGTGGGTGAGCAGTAAGTAGAAAAAGTAGCCAAGATGAAGCTGTCTTGATACGGTAGGGCTAAGTGGCTAGGATTATTAATAAAATAAATAATCCCAGATGAAGTAACTATCATTAGATACCAGTTTCTGGTTTTTGCCTCCACATCATTTAGAAAAAGTATCTGCAATTCTAAAATACCTTTCTAATGTGCTTTCTCAGGCTGATCAGAATTAGAAATGCAAGATACGCAAAATATTCAGCAATTACAAGTAAATTTTGTCTAGACTACTGTTTTTAGGAAGACATAGAGAGATTGCTGAAATCATGGATTTATTTGTACCATGTGGGATGTTTGCTTAAGAATTGTTACAGGCTAATATCAGTAAGAGAGCCAGACTGAAACGTTCTGTAAATTAAGAATTTGTATTTCCTTTTTCAAATGCACACAGCAACTTCATAGCTATTTGCTGAACAGATACAAAATAAACCAAGGGAATTATCATGTTCACTTGCTAACACCTCTCTATAAAAATTGAGAGGATATTTTTTGGTTGAAACGCACTTGAATGACTAATAAGGACTCACATCTTGCTCTGTGTCCCTTATAGTCAAGGAATGTCATTTACTGGGCCAGTGAAATCTGACTGCCTAGATCAAGTTGACTCATATTGTGACACTCACTAGCTTAACAGAAAGGGGAAGTAACCTGAGCCCTTCATAGAAAAAAATCTATTCATGAGAGCTTTTTTTTCTTCCATTCCAGAAAAGGTCTCATTGCAGTCTTCAACAAGCTCTTTATCCAAATGTTATTATATTAATAGAAGTGAGGCTGCCTTAAGTGAAAAGATGAGAGACACAGAAAACACTTATGTGAAATGCTGTGATATTTGCCTTGCTGCTTTCACTGTATACAACGAGTGCTCAAGACATTATTGAGGCCCATGACTGGATTCCATCTTGCAGCACTTCTCCCTTTTAAAATCCATGTTGCAAGGATTTTCTCTACATCTCAAATCTTCAACAAATCTCTGTCTTCTAAAGATTAGAGATGCATAGCAAAAAATTCACAGAAAATATATTGTATGACAGCTCATGGTTATGTGTAAAATATGTCTGCATTCTCTGCCCTATAGAATTACTGAATATCAGTCCTTTTTTCCAGTGCCAGCATTGCAAACAAGGAACGGACCTATTAAAGTCAACAGAGTCAAACATGGTAAGAGATGATGTGACAGGAGAATCATATCCTTTATCATTCTCTACCTCCTTCACCAAAGAAAGAGCATTTTCAGTTTTAATCTAAATTCATTAGTGCCCCTGGATTTTAGAGTCAGCTCAAGTGTATAATAATTAGTGATCCTCCAATGGGACACACCTCTTGTATTGTATCCATGAAGAAAATACTGCTGAGAGCACTGATTATGTTTCATTCCCCTCCTATCAACTTAATGTTATTTATTGGCATCACTTGTAGTGGTACTATTGTTCTCAAAATATCATGTCCTTTTCCATCCAATGTGTGTTATTTTCCTACTTATGAAGACTTTTCTTTCTAGCAAATCTTTTCTATTATATTGTTTAGAGTTCTGTAAAGGTCCATTTCTGTCCCTGTTGTTGAGCACTTTCGCTTGTCGCTGAGATTAAAAGAGCACTCAACATCTTCAGTGAAAGCTCTTTGCCTTGCAGGATTGATCCTTTTGTTGTTTCCTTGCAGGATTGATCCTTTTGTTTCCTTTCTTCTTCATCCTGTCATTTCTATACTTCTGTAGAACGAGGAAGGGTCAACTCCTCCTCCATCTCCTTATCACTACTCTTTTCATTTGCAGAGGATAGAAAGTTTTGCAAAAGACAGAAAAATATCTGTATAATGCAGGAGCAATGCTTTCCTAGTGCACTTCCTGCTTCCAGGTTCCAGTGTAAAGGGGATCGTGCCATGCTACCATTTTGAAAAATGTCCTGGAGATCACTGAATACCAGTTTAAGGTATTAAGCAGAAAATGTGCTAGTCTTGAGTTGGGGAGGGACCATATATTTTTGAAAGACAGCATACCAAAACTTTGCTCTTGGCCTTCTGTGATCGCAGGCATGTGCTTGCATACTAACTCACTTCTGCAAGATGGACCAAAGAGCCTTCTTATTTGTTTCAGTTACGAAATTTTTGAAAATTCCCATTTCAGAAAAAAATTTCTGATTCCAAATAGACATTTGATCTTATTTATTGGCAAAGTAAATAGGCTCATATTACAGGATTTTAAGGGGGCAAAAATCCCCCCAACCCCCAAAACCCCAAAACATTCTGAAATGTTGTCAGGGATTAAGTTGTGACACTATGAGTAAGATGGGATTTCATGTTTTTCGTGTTTTATATTCAATATATCTCATATTTTATTTAGAAAATCTTGATCAAGCCTGAGGTTTTCTTAATTTCTCTGTAGGAAAATTTATCTTTGGTTTGTAAGGAATGTGTGCTTCACAGAGGCAATAAAATTTTGAATTATTTTGTTGTGTACTCAAACAAGTGAATATTTTATGCTTTCAACTGAATTTCCAAAATGTTCTCAGCAGTTTTATCATCCATATAAAATGCCTGGTGTTATACATTGTATGGAAAATTTCCATATGGAGGAGTACTAAATGAAAGATTATGAGTGTTTTAGTAATCCTGGTTCTGGAAGGCAGATTTGAAGAAGTGTGGTTTTGCAGTGTAGGAAACAGGTACAACATTTTGAAACTGAAACAGCTGCATACTAATCAGGACTCTTTCAAATAAATTGTCCCAGGCTTATGCCATATATCTACAAACTTCACCATATCATTGTATGGATTGTGCTGTTAAACTAATGGATCAATTTTTAGAGTAGAAGGGTGTCAGGCCAATGTCTTGGTACATATTTGAATTGCTTACTAATGTCTTACAAAGGTAAAAAAGAACCCAAGGTTATCTGGTACTTCTACAGTCTCTTTACTATGTGTTCAGATGCTTGTGTTTGCTTTTATTGCAGAAGTACTTCTTTGTGACTAGTAGCTCAAGCTAAATGAGTGGATTGTAAGTGTCAACTGTTTTTCTTTGCTGTTTTAACTACTTTCATGTAGCTAAGCATCTGAGTGACATAGAAAATCCATTTTAAAATCTACAGTGGTTGCACAGTTAGATATTTACACAATATTCTGCTGCTCTGCATACTTACCTTTGACCTTCCACAGTTACCAAGCACATAACTCTTCACCTCACTTAAAGTGAAACACCCAGATGGAAAAAGGGCTTCAGTAAGTCTAAGTCACATGCAGGACCTTGCTGTAGAGCCTGTGAGGAACAGAACGACCTTTCTTTGTGGACACATTCTCATTTCTGATTTGTTTCAGTTAATATTTGAAAATTGTAAAAGTGAAGTCTTGATCCTTATAGTCAAAGCATAGTACAAGGCCATAGATATATCAGAGAACTAAATATTTTTAAAAATCCCCCTCAGGTTTTGAAGATATTCTTTAAAATAATAAGGCTATTCATATTTATTTTAAAATTTCTTTAGGATGGGCCAAGTGCAAAAATATAATTTATTTCTGTTAAACATATACAGCAGTGAAGGAACTCACAGCTTATTGAAGTGAAGCTCATCCTTTGCCTTCTGTGGTCCCTCTTAATTCGGTTACCCTGCCTCTCACACAGTAAAACATTTGGCAGTGTATTTTTAAGAATCTTAAGACAGGAATTTTCTCAGAGCAGAGGAAATTGAGCATCATTCCTTTTATTTCTTTGTCATAAAAGGGTGTTACCGTTTCTCTTGGGTGGCCAGACCTCAGCTTTTTATCATCACCTTGAAAATCAACTGTCAATCAATGCAGATCATAAATCACAGGTGTAATATAATATAATGAAAAAATGCAGGTCCCCCAAATTCAAACCCACATCAGTATCATACAATTATACAATAGGGAGAAAGTTTTCCTTTTTAGCAAGTAGATGGATCTTTGGAAGTTTGAAAGCACTGTTGCTGTTTTTTCAACAAATGTATTTCTGTAGACACAGCATAAATGAGGATATCTGTGCTAACTAAGGGAAAAAAATCTTATTCCTTACCAAAACCACCAAAGAATCACAGAATGGTTGAGGTTGGAATAGGACCTCTGAAAATCATCTGGTCCAACCAGGGCCACCTAAAGCACCTTGTCCAGGCCCATGGTCAGACAGCTTTTTTAATATCTTTAAGGATGGAGATCCGACAACCTCCCTGGGCAGCCTGTGCCAGTGCTCAGTCACACTCTCAGTGAGAAGGTGTTTCCTGGTGTTCAGAGGGAACCTCCTGTGTTTCAGTTTGTGCCCATTGCCTCTGATCCTGTCACTGGGCATCACTGAGAAGAGTCAGTCTCTGTCCTCTCTGCACCCCCTCATCAGCTGTTTAAATACCTTGATGTGATTACCCTGAGCCTTCTCTTTTCCAGGCTGAACAGTCCCTGCTCTCTCAGCTTTTTCTCACAGGGAAGGATGTCCCTTCAACCATTTTGTGGCCCTTCATTGGACCATCTCCATACATCCATGTCCAGAACTGGACACACCACTCACCAGTACTGAGTAGAAGGGAAGGATCACACCTCTGAGCCAGCCAAATACTGCAATACTTTTCCAAATGCAGTCCAGGATACCATTTACCCTCTTTGCAGCAAGAGCACGTTACTGGCTAATGTTCAACTAGGTGTCCACCAAGACCTGCAAGTCATTTTCTGCCTAGCTGGTTTCCAGCTCAATGTTGTGCTAATTTCCCCCCAGCCCCATCATATAGCAAGAATTTCTGGGTTTTGATACTCACAATAAAATTTATCACAGATTTATATAAAAGTAACAGAGGGTATTTCTCATAAACCCTTACAAGTTGTAAGTTCCTGAATCTTATGCAAAAATCCATTTAAAATACATCTAATGGATGGGAAAAGCTTAGAAGTTGAATTTTACTCCAAAATTATACAAGATTATCCAAAATTTATGTTTGTCCACAAGTTCTATCCAGCAATGGTAATAATATTTGTTATTCTGTTATGTAAATTTTCCTTTCAGGAAGTTCAAGGATGTATAAAAAAAAGTAATTTTACATTGAAAAGGTAGTTGAAACTTCTCTTAGATTTGGATTGATGTTTTAGTGAAAGAAAGATTTTGTTTTATCTATACCAATATGAACATCCTTAATACTTATTATGGGGTTTCTGTCCTAAAGCTCACTGTGAAGTGCTGAATATCACCCATTTTGCATGCTAAACATGTTATAAAAGATATGACTTCTGCTCTTTGTACAGATGTGCTGGTGCTCCTGTATCAATAATTTTCAATGCTTTCCTGAGCTATTTTGAATGAGCCCTATAAGGTGAAGGATGGTGGTGATATCAGAGTGGGCCTTATCCTAAAATTTTGTAATGAGGAAAGCAGTGGTTTCTTACTACATCTGTCCAAATGTATCAAATGTCTGGTTGTTGCTTTAGATTGTAAACATTTGTGGATATGAACGTGTTCACATATATATTAGATCTGAAATGGGACTTTTGAGGACTACAATAATAATACTAATAATAGAGCTGATAATTCTCATCTCTATTAAATTAAATGGTAACTAGGATGATAAAGAGGAATAAATTTTCTAGTAAAACTATGCAATTATACTGAAGAGAGACAAGAGGATTTTTGTGGTCTGACTATAATGAATTAAAACTTCAAAATATGAAAGAATTTTGATTGGAGTTCAGAAAAAGCCTTTGACAACATTCTAGGGAATTAAATGCTTTCCATTTTTTAAGAACAGTTTCTGGAATGGCAATTTTTGTAGATATAAAAAATTAAAATTATCAGCACTCTTTTTGCTGATTTTGTATCCCAAAAAACACATTGCTTTTCATGTTCTATTGGTTGAGATAATGTGCAGTAAGTTAGTTAAATTGACTATATAAAATATGAAGCTTAGAATTTATGTAAGAGAAGTAGGAAACATCTAAAATTATTTGTGTGTTTGCCACAAGAGGATTTTTAAAACATGGAAAATGTGTGAAAATTAAAGAGTAAGTACAATGTAGTAAATGTAATATTCCTTATGTGTTATTTTCAAAAGTATCAGAAATAGCATACCAGTACAATGCATTTATTTTGTGTTTTACTTTTTAAAATATATTTGAATATTCTTTTTACAGGATCTTGGGAATATTATAAAAATGGAATAGATAGCAAGTTGTTTAACCAAAGGGAACCTTAAAATTATATTAGAATTTATTTGTCTTTGTTATTATTAATATTACTGTCTAATTTTGTTTTGTCAAATCACCAGAAGAGTATTTAATGAACAGTTAGTTTGCTGGATGCTATATAAACACTGGGAAACTTGGCATTTTCCATGCTCTAATCGGGAGGCAAAGAAACTGATATGTAGGTCAGTGACCTTTGCTGGGGGAGTGGGGGAACTCTGAGCTTCTAATACAAAAAGCACAAGACTCCTGTGAGTCACAAACAATCCATTCAGTCAAAGACAGGCTGCAATTAAAGAAAAATGAGTTGACGTGTGCTGATTCATATCATAATGATATGAAATTATTTCCATTCCTTTAAGGGAGAGGTAAACAGAATAGGACTGATCAGACTGTGAGGGCAATTACTGTAGGCCAGGCATCAGTTAAAGCATAACAACTATTTTGTGGTGTGTTCAGAGGAGAAATTGTAGGGTTGCACCCAGGTTAACATTTTGGGTCTAAACACAAAAAATGGCTGGAGCATCAACCCAAGGCCCCACTACTCATCAGCTGGTCCAGGCTGATGTTTGCCAGCTAATATGTATTCACACACAGACCCCACCCCCCCCCGGTCTGGAAAAGATACAGGCACTCATTTTCCCAGCAGCTGGCAACTGGAACACAGACTGTATCCTCAGGTCTTGTTTCAGGCACTGATCCCCTCACCTGCTCACACCTGTCCCCCCCAGTAGCTGGTTTTGGCACCTGCATTGTTCTCCAACCACAAGTGGAGTTTAAAGAACCCACTCATTCCAGTCATTGACACTGAGACCCCACTTGCTCCCATAGCTGACACCACAGGTCAGGGACACCCACACCCTGGTCTGGCTCCTGGATCTGACAGCAATTTTCACTTGCACACATACAGGTCTCACTGGTAGCTGGCAGCGAGTCTTTGCAGCACACACACCCAGAGGATAGAGTGGGATTATACAGACAGATACTGCAGAAAAAGAATTAAAAAGAAGATTGTACAGACAGCGTGATCAGGTGCAGGACTCAGTCAGACAAGCACACTGGCTCTGTTTTACACAGAACTGACCCCTTTTGTACTTTAATGTCTACCCTTGTATTTGTTCCTCCCAGCTCCCTCTTGTCCCTGTGCATTCCTTATAGATTTGTACAACTCTATAGATTCCCACACCCCTCCCAGTCTGGGATCCTCCTGGTTTACAGTCTTGCCAGTTACCCAGTTTAGGCTGAACTTCCTGAAAGTTGCACCCTTAATTTCTTGATAGTCCATCAATTAATGTGAGTGGTGAAGTTTATTTCTTGTCATTATTTCCATGTTTGTTTTGCCAGGTCCAAATCTCAGTATACTTTGTTTCTGATTTCCCCTTTTCCCTTTACGTTCCCAACTGACAAGGTCCCCAATCAGATAAGCTCTCTGGAATAAACATTCTCACACTCTCGTTCCCTTATCAGTTAGTATGACTGACCATGTTTGGTTGTTGTCACTGCCTCCTTTGCCATTTGTCAGTGAGGTGTTTGGCCATCTATGTCCTTGTTTATGGCTTTCTATTTTACTTATCTCTTGCTGCATTTGAAAATGTCCTTGACCAAGTACTTTAAAAGAGCAGACTCTTTCCTTCCACATACCCTTACTGAAACATAGTATGAAAGGAACTATTTGGCTGCTGGATGCCACTGGGACTCGGGCTTGAGATTCAGCAAAAGGACTTGTAGCTTTTTTAGCCAAAATCAAGAGGTCTCCCAAAAGACTTCCATGTCCCTTGAGGGTCTGTAACTTCATAGATAGTCGACAAACATCTATGTTTGTGTGTACTTCTGTGCACCATTGTTCAAAATTTGAGGTATTTTAAAAATCTGGTTAATAACGTGGAACAAAATAATATCCCACTACAGTAATAGCCAGATGATATAAAAAGTCTCTAAAGTGAGCCAGAAGTTATAGTAACAGTGTGTATGACAAATTGAAGACATCATATACAAACACACAAATTCCAGTTGACCCTTTCTCAATAGGTTCAGGGAGTGGTGGAATCTGGTGGCCTTTTCCCTAGGACCCACATTCAGATTTCTATCCTATCTTTGCAATGAAGGTGCTGCAGATTGAAACCAGGAGGAAGATGATTGTCTCTAGCACAAAGGAACCATATATCAATATTACCATAAGCACAAATAAGCACAGATTTCATTACTGCTTTGCATCTGTGGACAGAATCACTATTGCCATCCATTTGCTTCTTCAGTTTGGTGCTTTATATTTTTTGACAGGCAGGAGGGAAAAATAGAGAGAGTTGGAATAAAAATTAGATGATAATTTACATTTCCCAAACACTTCCCCAGTTTGAAGCACAGTATTAAAAGTGCCACAATATGGTACTACCGTGCAAGGTATTGTTGATGTCACTGTTAATCATTTCGGTTTAAAATAGGTTCTGCAAGAGGTAGTAAGTATCATATGTAACTTGCCACTGCCTAATGTTAAAAAAATATTATTGTTTTTGCTAAGAAATATTATTATGTATGAACTGCATTGTGGTAATGCATTTCTTACTGTGAAGAGCTGTTATGTTATCACTACTGAATTCTCCTCCAGGTGTAGGTAAATTTAAACCCATGGAAGTAATTGTTATGTCATCTTCTAATCTTCACTCAAGTCTCCATAATTACATGGCCTGCTGCCTCAGATGAGCCAAAAATGTCAGTTTCTAGTTTCAAGCTTATTTTCACAAATCTGCAATTTTCTAATAAAATTTTTGTGACTCAAATATTGAAATTGTATAGTTCCTTCACTCTGAAATGCATACGTCTCTCACTCTAACATGAAAAACTGATAACAGGCCAGTCTCCTGTCACTATATCCAAAGTATAAATTAGGGGTATAAATTACAGCCCTTCTTCAGCAGCCGTTTTACACCATCACATTTCTATTTGAGCAAACAGAAGGATTTTAAATAAGAGAGTTTTATGGCTCAGTTTGCCATCTTTCAGTTCACAAAAGAAAGGGACTGGGTCATAGTAGCATGGGAATTTCCATTGGGTCAGAGCTTGTCTTAGATAACAGCTGATGTTGGAGGATTCAACAGGCCCTTTCTTCTTCCTTTTCACACTAAGTATAAAACTGTAGTTTCTCATGCAGACTTACACTTAATTAAAAAAACATTCTGCCCAGATTCAGAGGGCTAAAATATCTAGGGCTGACTCTCATGGAAGGATCTTATCTAGTCAGAATTAGAAGTGTGTACTATGGCTCCCAATGAGTAGAAACAACTGCAAGGGAACATATGGGATGAAATGAATCTAATAAAAATAAACACACTTCCTAGAGTGATATTGACTTGTAACAGCATCAGGCGACATGAATATTTGTAAGGATTTGAGAGAGAATGGGAAAATATGCCAGATCTAATTTGGTAGGTTTATAATTTGCAGAAGCAGAAGGTTAGGTTTCCATTTTAAATAAATGTAAAATTGTCACGATTTATATTTGCAGCCAGACCCACTGCCTAACTTGGGGATTTTAGCGTCTGCTGAGCATATCCCATACATTTGGTCATCAGAAGGGCATGATTTGTAGACTATGTTCAACTATGAAACAACTACCCTCCCCCCAAAGAAGGCTGCAACCAGAAAATCTTGAAAGATATTGTAGAAGCTGTAGCTGCAGCATATACAATCCTACTTCCAGGTTTTTATTGCATGCAACAGGATCTTCTTTTATGTAACAAAATGAACAAATCCAGTCCATGATATATGCATTATGTAATACATTAAAAACTTCAGGATGCCAGCTGGTATTGCTAACATAAAATAAGTTTTACACAAAAGACAGATAGGGATTTTAAAAATTAATGCAGCTAAAAATGAAGAGTGTTATTCCTCATAATTACTCAAAAATGCAAAAATTATGCCTACCAAGAACTGGGAAAAAATCTTTCCTGAATATGAAACGTATCCTAATATTCTAGGCTCTCTCACACAGATAATCACTGTGCTATATCAGTTGTATTTGGCACAGGTCAAATATTTTGCATGGATGTACTCCTTCAGCTTTTGTTTTAGTGTTCCATTACACTTCTGCTCTCACAAGTAAAGAATAGTGTTGGCTCTTCAGTTAGTGTCTCTGTCTCAAGTTGCATTTAATTCTCTGATAACAAGGTTCTCTTGCTTTGCAGTTGCATATACAGTATCATAGAAAGATCAACCCTTATCAGCCCTGGAAAACTGGTGAGCAGTGCTTCTCATCCTCAGGCACCACATCCCATCATGTTACTTCCTAGCTGTTCATTCATCTTCTTGCAGAACTCTCTGTCAGGAGCCGCAGTACTCCAGTACCCAGTCATGTTGGAAATTAACCCCTCTGTTGAGAATAAATAAAACTCTGTGGAAACAGTGAAAACCTAGACTTATGAAAAAATGATTCTGATTGTATTGGAGAATACACCACTAACAGAAAGAGTGGTGAAGTCCTGGAATTGTCTGCCCAGGGAGGTGGTGGAATCACCATCCCTGGATGTGTTTAAGAAAAGACTGGATGTGGCACTTGGTGCCATGGTTTAGTTGAGGTGTTAGGGCATAGGTTGGACTTGAGGATCTTAGAGGTCTCTTGCAACCTGGTGATTCGGTGATTCTGGGATTCTGTGCAGTCTGGTGGTTTCAGGTTTGTTTTCTCCTTCTGGACCTTCCTCTTCTGTTTTACAACTTTATAAATTGTTTCTGCAAAAGACTGCTGAGTACTCGTACTAAAATCAGTTCCGTGAGGAGTCTGTTGCTACCTTCAGACCTGTCAGGCATGGTGGGTATTGCTATGACTCTTCATAGGTAGGTACTGCAGCCCTGTATTGCAACTCTTTGCCAAGAGACTGGGTAACTAGTACAAAAGGAAGGATCTCTCATGGGAATATGAGACACCTGAGATGTGTAAAAGAATTTACATACAGGCCAAATCTGGCTTACAGCTTGCCATGATCCACAGTGCTTGAGAGTGTGGGCACAGGCTTGTGTGTTTCTGGACACACAAAACATGAGTTGGTGCAGCTTGTACAGTCCTCCTAACTGTGCATTCAGAAATTCAGTTTCAAGCTCTTTTGGGGGGGTGTTTTGGGGATTATTTTAAGAGGAAGAGAAGTGCATGAGATATGTAGTTGCAAAGTGAAATAAAGGGCGGATACACAGCTACTTTAATATTAATTAGGCCAGCTCTCTCTTGTGGCTAGGCAGCTTGGCTTAGTCAGGAATCACACTAAGCATAAGAGATGTCAGTGCAGCAGCACACCACAGTAGTGTCACTTGTGCCCAAGAAGCAATCCTGTAAGCTACTAAATAAGTGCCTGCCATTTTAAAAGAAATGGCAACTGGAAATGAAAATAAAATGTATACCATAAAGATCAAGTTGAAGAACATTTTAAAGTGCTGTTTTATACAGAAGAAACCATAGAGAAAGCCATGGGTCAAAATCAATCAGTTTTAAAAAGATTGCTACTGGCATATTTGAGGAATTACATAACCACAAGTCATTAAATTCAGAAAATTATTGTGATGTATTTTTGGTGGCTACATGCCACAAATTCTCAACCATTCCAAAGCTGAAATACAAGGGAAACATCATGTTTTATTACTTCCAGTGATCCATACCTTTAAACCATCAATTTGATCATTACAGGGGCTACTGAGAATTGGTTCCAGAAGACAAATATAGGTCACTGCAATCTGCTATGCAGGCAAATGCCAGAGTGTATTTCTGCTCTTACTGTGCTGCTTGTTTGAGAAAGTCATACCTCTGATGTAAGGTAAAAATTGCTCGTGCTGCAGAATTTGCAGAAGTGCCTTTTTAGCTTAAAACAATAGTTCAGTTGGTCCAGTTTGATATTCTGAAAAATGAGTAATATCCAATGCTTTTGAGAAAGGTCAAGAAAATTCTGTAATGCACAACTGACCAGAGGGAAAATATATTCCTGACCTTGGGTAGTCTAGCGTTTGACTTATGCCCTAAAGCATAAATATCTGCATGTTCTAATTTTTTTTTTTTTTTTTTTTTTTTTTTTTTTTTTTTTTTTTTTTTTTTTGGTGCAGCAGTGGGAAATTTTTACACATTTATACTTTTCAAATGCATTTTTGAATAAAAAGTTTTTGCATTCTAATATTTTGTGCCTGGGCACTGGTCAAGACTTCATTCAGGACAAGTCCCATTTTCCATTCTAGATTCTGTTTACAGAGAAGAGTACCTTAAAACCTTGAGCATAACAAAAATATATGTATCTTTATGTAATTTCAATTTCCCATGCAGACTGGAATATGAGGATGTGTAATGTCCTTTTTTAATACTAACATCTTCTCTGATACTAATTTTGGTTTCTGATTCAAATTTCATAGTGTGATCTGGCAGACAGATTGGAGCAGGCAATATCCAGATCATAGAGCTGCCAAAACACTTTTCAGTTGTGTGAAAGAAGCCACTTTTCAGGCAAAGTCAGCCCATCACAGGAAAGACATTGAGCAAGATAGTCCAAGTTCCAGCTTGAACAAAATTATATTTCTTTTTTATGTTGGAGGCAATATTTTGTCTTAATTTAGGTGTTTGCTCATTATTTAATTCACTAAACAGTGGCATAGTTTAAACTTCTCACTCTCTAAAGCAGTTATACTGCCTGTCTAAAGACCATAGAAAAAAGTACCCTATGACTACCAGATTAAGGGCAAGATGAACCTTTGTAATGCTGCACAGAAGCAGGGAGAAGAACATAGGGAACACGATGAAACTTTACATCCATTCATCCTCACAATACCCTCAAGGGAAGTCCCCAGACTCTACAGAGGCTTTACATGCTGTGGAAAAAGGCACATTCAGACTACATATAAAGAGGGAGGCAGAGATTTTGTCCATATTCATCCCAGGCAGGGCTCCAGACTGACAGAAGATCCTTGAAGAGGCAGCGTCCTTGACCTGTCCCACTACATTGTTCCTCAGCTGACACAGAGATCTGCTAAATGGCACATGGAAAAACTATGTGAAGTGGAAAGAGTCTAATCCTGCAGTAGTTTAGGGAAACTATTTATTAGGGAAACAGGAAATATGTTTTGCTGGATTTTCAAATGTTTGTTTCACAGAGACATTTGTGTAAAAAATGGCTTTGTGTAAGAAAATCAGCATCACTATCATGTTTCTATTTCTCAAGTCAGAGAAACTGAAAGATTTTAGTAAGTACGCATGTTTATCTGTTCAGAAGAATGTGCTTCAGGAGGGCTGACGTGGAAGATTAAAGACAGACACAAATTTATCCAGTAATTTTTTAACATATTGTGGTGGTTTGGGCTGGTGTAGAGTTAATTTTCTCTATAGTAGCTAGTATGGGCATATGTTTTGGATTTGTGCTGGAAATGGTGTTGATAATATAGGGATGTTTTTAGCTAATTCTGAGCAGTGCTTACAGAGAATCAAGGCCTTTTATGCTTCTTGTCCTGATCCACCAGCAAGGAGGTTGGGGATGCACAAGGGTTTGGGAGGGGAAAGAGCCAGGACAGCTGACCCAAATGATATTCCAGACCATGTGGTGTGATGCTCAGAGCTAGGGGAAGAAGAGGGAAGTGGAGGACATTCAGAATGATGGCATTTATCTTCCTAAGTAGCCATTATGTGTGAAAGACCCCTGCTTTCCTGGGGATGGCTGAACACCTGCCTGCCCATGGGAAGGGATGAATGAATTCCTGGTTTTGCTTTGGTTGCATGCACAGCTTTTTCTTTACCTATTAAACTGTCTTTACTTGAAGACACCTTTTGCAAATTGTGTGTAAATTCAGGTCCCATCTATGTCTGTAAGCCAGAGAGCTCAAAATAATAAAATGCCAGGGAAGTGAATGGAAATATTTGAAAAATAGTGATGGAATATATAGTATTAGTTCTTTCTACTAAACTGATATATAGCTTCTCTGATATTGTACAGGTGTATATGTGAACAGTTTGCACTAGGAGTATTTGATTGAGCTACATGCCCAGTGGCTTAGTTCTTGAAATTAAAAAGGGCAACCTTTGCCCTTAATTATTTTGTCCCTAAATTCTGTGAAATGGTTACGATATAAAACCAAAAATGATTGTATGACCAAAATCAAAATCAATAAAACAAACAAACCCATCTTATTCCCAAAAAATCATCAGATTTTTTCCTTAATATATGTTGATGGACAAAGTTACTCAGAAAATACACTGTCTGAAATGAAATGAATTTTAGTTTGAAGTTTCAGAGTATTTCAAATTCTTTTGATCAAAGGGAAAAAAGGTCATTTGTGATTCTAAAGAAGTGCTGATAGCAATTATAGGAAAATTAATGTATGCTTCTTCCTCTCCTCAGAAAATAATAGATTTTTTTAAAAGCATTAGAGTAAAATAGAAAACAGTCAGGTAATTCTGTACACAGTGTCCCCACTAAATTATGTATTATATAGGAGCAACTGAG
This sequence comes from Corvus hawaiiensis, assembly GCF_020740725.1. Taxonomy (NCBI): domain Eukaryota; kingdom Metazoa; phylum Chordata; class Aves; order Passeriformes; family Corvidae; genus Corvus; species Corvus hawaiiensis. The sequence goes on along the minus strand of NC_063216.1, from coordinate 63,804,963 downwards.
ATGAACTTCTAGATAAATTCAAGTAGATGGAGAGATGTTTCAGCAACTGATTGGATGACCCTTATTGAATTTTGTTCAATAATTCCTGCTAAGAGGTCTTTTCATGTTCTCTGCAATACCACAAAAACTATGAACCTACTTAAATAAAACCTACCACTTAAAGACGCTGTATGTCTTTTGGAAAACAGTTGGAAACACAACCATTTTACTTTTGACACTTAGTGTTACATGTATGTAAATGTGATAATAGCTGACTTACATGAACATCTTACCCATATGAAGAGCTTTGCTTTTGAATTCCATGCATATATTATATATACGTATGTATATTTGTGCAAGAAACCACTTGTTAACAATTCTTTTGGGAGGGAGGGGGAGGTGGTGGTGAAATAAATGTGCTCTGGGTACAGACTTAGGTAGTTTAAGGAAATACCTGTAAGTTTACAGGTAATTATCAAAAGAAACAGAGGCTTTATGCTTCCAAGATAGGGCAATGATATGAAAACCCTCATTCTGTATTATCCTTCGCTGTCACACAACAGCATCTTAAGTCAATCATTTATCTAAGCCATCTGATGAAAACCAGGGTGTAAAGAGCAAAATAGTGAATGAAAATATCATGGCAAGACATGCAGGTCTTCAACACAAGCTTCTGTAAGAGAGAAAGACATTTCAGGCTCCCTTATACCAGTTGAAAACTGGTCAATGTAGTTATTGAGACCAAGACATGACTTACATCAACTCTTTCTTGTCTTTCTATCAAATTAGCAATTTATAGATTCCTACCCTGGGAGATAGGCTTATATTACAAGGAACTGTAAAATCAACAACAATGATGCAATCCCTCAAAACCAACCAAATCAAACCAAACCAAACCAAATAAGAACACCACAAAGAAATTGACTAGAAATCATGATAATACATGATTCACAAACCTGTAAATTCTCACTTCTAGTTTTTGGAAGGAAAATCTTTTGAAACTCCAGCTTCACTGAGTTATTTTAAGACCTTGTGTCCTTGTAGCATTTCTTCTAATATGGTGCAGGATCTTCACTATATCAGAAGAAGTAAAAAAGGTAAGGGCATACAGCTGCTATTTTGTGCAATAATTATTACTATTACTGTACTTTTTCATTCAGGCAAGGAATATTGGGATTAACTTTACAGGTTGTTAACATTCAATTAGAGAAAGTACAGTTCTGGGTTTGAATTTGGCAGTATGACTTCACTATGTAAAATTTGTTGGTATATAAAAACTTTAATTTTACTTTAATAATTTGCTGCCAGATATTTTCAAAGCTAAATAAGTTCTTCTTATCTTAATGTGGAACATTGCAAAGAAATAATGTACAACACAGAAACAGGATATATATATGCCTATATCTTTTCATTGTATTCTAGGTTAATATATACATCATCTTAACATGTCTCTTGAACAAACACAAATCAAAGTCTACAACCTTCAAGATTTTTTTCATGGTTAGCCAAATGAATCTTCACATAGAATATGCAGATTTTTCTGTGTAGACCTGCACATAAATTAGTTCAATTTCTATTGAAGTATTGCTTCATCAATCAGTAACGCCCCAGGGGCCAGTTATTACTGTTACAGAAATTAATCTTTAAGGCAGAGTAATGTTTCATCATTATATTTGTGTCATGATTACTCTGACAGGTTAATTTCAAAGATAAGTTATTGAGCATTCAGGAATATTTGTCAAACAGACAAATGAAAACATTGTATATATTCATTTTCTGAAACAAGAAGACAGAACTATTGAAGAGTTGACAAGGACTGAAACTAAAACATTTGCTACATTCTGTGTCAGGAATTTCTTAACACTCAACAATGGAAAGAAATAAAAAGCAAAAGCAAGTCTTCCAAAAGTCTGTGTAATTCTCACAGCTCAGATAATACTTGTGCAGTTCTGGCTCCCTGAGTTATGGAAGAATTGCCAAAACCAGAACATACCTACTTTTTGCTTTTGAAGCATTCAGAAATACATTTTTCTTTCACACTTGTCACGTAAGTAGGATGGTCTTCAAGCCCTTTACCTAAGGGATTCCTACATGAAACCTTATGACTATAACCTCCAACACCTTGTTGTACTGTACTGTCAGAAAGCACAGTTAAATGCAGTGATTCTGTGAACTAGGCATCAGGATGGGAGGAACTAAATACCCAGGGATATTGCTGGGTCACCAACCCCAGAGGTATTTAGAAGACATGTAGATGTGGCCCTTGGGTACATGATTTAGTGGTGGACTTGGCAGTGCTGGGTTAGCAGTTGGACTCAATGGTCTTAAAGGTCTCTTCCAACCTATAGGATTGCATGGTTCTACTCTATGATTATTCTGTTTCCAGGAATTCAGAAAATAATCTCTGCATGTGTCATCTTAAAACTACTTATAAGGGAACATTTTCTATATAGTGTCAAAAAGTTATTCCATAAAAATCAGGTCTTGTACCAGACATCATAATGGAAGAGTCTAAACTCTTGAACCAGAGTTGAAAAAATCTGGTCAGTATCTATAACTGCTTATGGTTATGAATGATTGCATGGGAAAAAGAATGACAATTACTGAAAATAAGTAACTCCTCCCCATAAATTATGAGGGCACATATTTATGTCTTTAACACAACTATCTAGCTTGTAATTGATCAGACTTGGGATTTCATAAGATCTAGCACTGAATTAATTTTTCATTTATGGTGTGTAACATATCTGTTAAACTTCCATTCAAGCTAGTTACCCGTCACAAATTAAAGACAAGAAAAGGCACCTAGAAGAATGTTATTAGGAACTGTTCTTTGTATGGTGTTGCAAATTTTCTTTTGTAATTGAACAGCTTCCAAAGTGAACAGGTCAGTAAATCTTAAGGAATGTATTTGTTATGACTAGGTACAACTTTCAAAAAGAGAACTGCTACGTGCATTCAGAAATAACGCATTACATCTTCCCAATCAACCTGCTTGTCTTTGTGGTTTAGAACATATCCATACGTCTTGATATGTTAATTACGATGAGGTTGAATGTGTCTGTCTAGAAGCTTGACGTTCCACATGACAATAAAGATGACAGAAAAAAGTTGCGTATAGAAAACAAAAAAAAGATGATTAAATGTAGGCTACCTCTATCCCCCAGCAGTTACAGGTTTAGCTTTTATTCCATCATCCTGAAGTCCTGATTCCACTGACAGTAGCGAGGCCTATTTCTCCCAGCTGGTGTATCTGAAACAGTTAGTGACTTAGGATATACAAACACACATTCATTAAACACACCTGGAAGCATTTTTTTTCTGGGACTGTGTCAACAAACATCTCTTTTGACAGGATTTTGGAAAGTGTTTGTGCGTGAGTGCGTGCTTCAAATTCGAGATTGTTTCTTGGTTGGATAGTCAGGGCAATTTTGTGAAAGAAAACAGAGGAAAGCTTAGCAGAGCTGGATAAGCTCCAGCAAATACATTTGATGTGCAGGACTTTCTTGCTTTATTCTTTTCAAAGCTTTTAGCTTCTGTTAATCTTTATATTACTGCATTTTCAATTGCCCTTCCCACAGATAATATGAAATATAAGGACTCCGCCATTTCAATCTGATGTTTGATTCAAGTTACTTGCTTTGGATTAGATCAAGCAGGACTGTCTATCTAGGTGCCAGGACAGCAAGATCTGTTGGTTTCTACGCCAACACAGTCCTTTCAGTCATCCATGACTCATGCAAAGGAAGGGGCTGAGGCTTCTGCTGTGAACTACAAATGAATTTGCAAAAATTCACTTTTTTTTTACCAGGAATTTTGACATGTGATAAAGCGACCATAGGCCCTTTAAAATGTCCTTTTTAAAATTAATCAAGCCTGATATAACACTGTCTTGTATCCTGTTCCACCGATGTTGTGATGAAGACAGGAAAACATTTATCAGTGTCATATCTTTCTTCATAAAAAAGACATAAGAAAAAAAAGGCTCCACTTGTGAAATGAGGCCCTGAGCAGTACAGTATATCGATACAGGATGTATTTTATCCTCTGTGCCCATCACTTACCTTCTCCATGTGCTGTAATCAGCAAAAGGTGAAACAATACATTTTGTTCCTGCTTGGAAGAGCAGAAAAGTGGCCCACATGGCACATTACTGCAACATGCTCTGAAGAGTCTTACTGTAGGAAGCAGTTATTTTTATTGTGGAAGTGGTGTGTCTATTCCTTCATTATTATTACTTGTGTCCATAACAGGAGACCTGATAATGAACTGGGTCCTCTTATCCCTTGTATTATACATGTAATGAGAAAACAGGTCTGTGCTGTAAACAGAAAGGTCAGGATTTAGCATTATAATTGTTGCAATAATTTTACCGTAAGACCACGGTAACAAGATAGTCAACTGCTTTTTGTGTTTGCTGCACAATCACAAAAAGCAAGATGATTGACTTTAGCAAAAAATAATTGGATGATGAGTGCTTCTTTTTTCATGTAATGTGGTGCAGTCCTTTCTTATTTGGATCAACATTCAATTTAAAATAGATTTTTCTGTAGCATTTGTAGGTCAGTGAGCAAAAGCTTTCCTCCTTGAAATACAGGAGCAACTTTTCAATTTCCTGTGATGTATATAGATCTACATGGCAAAACAACTACTTTGGCAGCACAGAAAAATTGAATTTGAGGCAATTTTTGGCAGACTAAGAAAGGAAGAGAAAAGTGAATTGGTCTAAATTCAGGAAACCTCATGGAAAAGTTTGGAAGGATAAAAATGTGATTCAGAATTGTATGGTTACAATGTCTGAATATAATATTGTAAAGTGAAATTGTTTAAATATTATAGAGGCTTTTGACCTGTATAGGGCAATGTTTAATGATATCTTGTACAGAATTAATTCAGTGAAAGTCTGCACACACGCAGGAAGGTAAGTAAACAGTCAGCCACATAGCAACTTATTTGTAAGCAGAACCATTGACTTTAATGCCATGGGTTCCCCCAAGTTATTTGTAAAGGTCTGACCAGGCTCATAAAAACATGAGTATTTAGGTCAACAACAGCATATTCTCTAAGAGAAGGGAATTAAGGTGATGTCATTTGTCAGGCACTGGGGAGACTGCAGAAGATCAGACACACTTCTGCTAGCTCATGAATATTATAAATACTATAAAGGATCAAATCTGAGCTGCTGCACAGCAGACACAATAAAAATGGGAGTGTACTGGGTAAGACATATGCAGGAGGTAGGATTTCTTTACTCTTTCTCTCTGTACCTCTAAATACATGTATTTATATTAAAAAAACAGGTTATGATTATAAGTCTTACCTGCATCCTCCATATGGTATTGGTTCAGGATCTGACAGCACATTCCATCCACAAACACAGAGGATGAACTGTACCAAGATGTGTTTCTTTGTCAACGTTTCTTCCACCTCTCAACTCATACACTTACTCCTTTAGCAATATAGCAGTGCTCTGACTATGCTACAGACTTCCTGCCAGCTTGCTTCCTTTTGTTCTCTTCATAGTGGAACAAGGAAGCTCTCATTCAGTTTTGCAGAGGAAAAGAAATACTTTCAGCCAGTATCTGCTTCACAAATAGCCTCTCTGTCTCCTCTTGTTCAGCAGACTGAGTGTCATCTTCACATGACCCAGCAACGTGTACTCACATTCAAGAAAGGCAACTGTACCCTCTGTGCATCAAAAGAAATGTGACAGGAAGGTAAAAGAGCTGATTCTCCCCCTCTGCTCTCATGAGATCCCATCTGGAGTACCATGTCCAGCTCTGGTGCCCCCAACCACCTGGATCTGCTGGAGTAAGTCCAGAGGAGGAACATGAACATGATCAGAGGGCAGGAGTGCTCTCCTATGAAGACAGGCTGAGAGAGTTAGTGGTGTTCAGCCTGGAGAAGGCTCTTGGCAGATTTCACAGCATCTTCCAGTACCTGAAGGGGCCCTACAGGAAAGCCAGAGAGAGACTTTGTACAAGGACTTGTAGTGATAAGAGGAAATGGCTTCAACCTGAGAGAGGGTAGACTGAGATGAGATATAAGGAAGAAATTCTTTGAGGGTGACACAAGAGTGGAACAGGTTACCCAAAGAAGCTGTGGATTCCTCATCCCTGGAAGTGTGCAAGGCCAGGCTGGATGGGGCTTTGAACAACTTGGTGTAGTGGAAGGTGTCCCTGATGGTGATGCCTTGAAACTAGATGATCTTTAAAGTCCCTTCCAACTCAAACTCTTTTAAATTTCTTATAATTTTTTGACATTTTCTTTTAAGAATTAGTTTTAAGGGCTATTGTAGTCATACAGTCATTAAATGATTACCATTACATAGTTGAATTTGTCCCTCCTACTGAGGGAAATGCATTTATGCTGTCTTCTGATTGAGAATGAAAGAATCACAGGAGTGCATTCTAGGAAAGATAAAAGCTTGTCAAACATGTATATTTATTTATAGGAGTAAGGAGAAGGTGGATTCACTGAAATAGAGAAGGAAAGCATCAGAGGAACAATGGCCTTATGCCAATGTCATCTCTCAGAGTACTCAGTGTTTTGATTCAAAAAATCATTTTAATTTCTATGCAATTAGGACATCTGATTCCTCATTTTTCCAAATGGTTGTGAGCTCACTTTTTATGCAATATAATGTTTAATATTAATCTTAATTTATTATGTGTAAAGTAATCAATAATGCATATCATATAGATGTCTTCTCTGTGCTTCATTTAAGCAACTGCAGTGTGTGGAAGAGATCATTACTTGAAGTAAGCAGCAAGTTACCTTGATTTACACTAGCTGAAAATGTGGCTTGTTAACTGTAAATCAGAGACTTATATAATTAAGTCAAATAAAATCAGAGGTGGATTTAGGGTACTTAAGAAACTTTCTATCTTCAATGTCAGCCAAAAAGAAGCTCCAGTATTTCAGTTACTGTGAAACTAAGCACAGGGAAAGATGCAGGATGATTATTAATCAGTAACGACATTTTGTCTTGGAAAGGAGTGATTCATAGAAGGATTTAGGGGTCATTGCAGCTAATCAGCATGACCTTTTAGCACAATACTGCAGTGAAAGGTCCGAAGGAAATCTTTGTATAGACATATGTATAGTGGATGATACAAAGAAAAAAAAGTGATTTGGCCTCTTTAAATTCCACAGGCAAAATTGCTACTGGAATCCTGTTCCCCATTTCAGTATCCTCAGCAAGCAAGGTATGGTAAGATTGAACACAGTTTAAACAAGAGGTACACGGAGATCAAGGACTGGACATAAATGCTATGATGTAAAATTGAGGTTACTGATGTCCAAGAAGTCCCATCCTTACTCCATCAGTACTGTTGTGTGCTAGTGTTCAAGGAAGAATGTGTTGGGATATGACAGAGTGGCAGTCCTGGCAGTAGTGACCACAAAACACTGGAGCTCAAGATCTTGAGGGATGGAAGAAAGAGAGCAGTAGAGCACAGATCCTGGACTTTAAACAAATTATGGATGTACACCTAAGGATCTTACAGGAAAAAATTACAGAGACCTAATGAACATGATTTGTTTTCAAACATGAGATGAGCCATCTAGCCACACAGTGGAACTAAATGCTTAAACGTGATAATTTCAGTTCAGGTGCATCCTGGAAAAAAATGCAAAACTACTTTTTCTTGTGTAACTTGATGTCCTGATTTTTAAATCTAGAGCATCCAAAGAAGATAGTATTTTCATTTGTCTCTAATTTCATAGTTATATGTAGCTTCTTAAAAAAAAAGGAAAAAAAGAGAAAAAAGTGAAATAAAGTACCCCTTCCTACAAAATAAAGTGTCAAACTTAAAATGAAACAAAACTTATATTTTCATAATCTATTTTCTTAACAGTCAGAAAGCATTCCAAAATAGAATATATACATTGACAAAGGAATTTTTAATAATTTCAAAGCATATAAAATTATCTTGATATACATTTATGAAGGAAAATGTGTAATATTTTCACTGAGTTTATTTCCTTAATGATTAGACAATTTTTTTCTAAATTTAAGAGTGAAGGCTCTAAGTCCTTGGCACAATTGGAAACATTCCTTCTTCCAACCTTGATGTGAATTTTTAAAAAGATGTATGCTTTAAAGATTTTGTTTTTCTTCCTATGCAAGGTTTCAGGTTTCTCAGCTGTGTATTAAAAAAGTTTCAACAGAATGGAGGATAATTCCTTCTTTCTAGCCAAGGAGGTTGTATCAGTTTTCAAAACCAACCGGTAACAAGTAGATTGTAATGATTGTAGAAAACAAGCACAAGGCTTTCATATTCAGAGCAGCAGTGCTGAAAAACACCACCAGCAAAGAAAAAAAATAGTAATATACCAGTACTTGAGGAAAAATTCAGTAGCAATTTAAATGTTTTCCCAATAAGGAAACATCAAATCACAAAGAGATCTTCAAATATTTTCTCCAAGTTACTTGGGCTTCTTTCAGAACAGAGAATTAGAACCCTTGATGATGCCTCACTCAGGGAATTATGATAATATTCTCTTATTATTCAGATAGGTTACCAAAGACAGCTAGATCAGAACTGCCCATTAGAGGTGCTAATCTTTGTCAAAAAGCCTGTCTGGGCAGCTGGAATGTCAGTGAACTGACCACACTCGGTCAGGATGAATGCAGTTTTTGATATGGAGTCCCTACCCATGGCAGGGGTATTGGTATTATATGATCTTTAAGGTCCCTTCCAACCCAAATCATTCTATGATTCCATGATGTTGGACTTCTGTGCCAACAGTTGTGCATTTATAAAATACATTAGGAATTGCTTGTTCTTAAATAATTTTTTTTTTTTTTGATGACAAGCTATTACTGTGAAGCATTCAAAGTGAGTTTTAACTAACAGGAGCAAAACTTAAAACAAATTCATCTTTCTTTTTGACCTCAACATAATGCTTAAACAATGTGAGATGACAGAGTGTGAGTAATGAAGCTATAATTCACACCTTGTGCATGAGTAGGTACAAGAATGGAGCCTCAGTGTTGTTAAATTCACGAGGTGTAAAATATTATGCCATAAGTCAACAAGAAGTCAACTCTTCATTTAAACAAATAAATAGAATTGGAACAAGGTAAAACAACACCAAGCAGCAAAACTTCATACTACAGCTTGGTAGTTGTGTAATAGTACATCCAAAAAGAAGCGTTTCTACATATTCTTTACTCATAAGGAAAAGATAACCAACATTTTCCTGTAGGTTTTCAGAGGTTTCAGAAGTGCTTATCTACAAGCTGCCAGACCAGGTGAGCTCAGAGTGATGTGTGCTGTGTTTGTGCTCAGCTGCTTGTCGGCTGCTGTGAGGTGCATGGATAAGTGTTACAACAGCAGCTGGGGTGGAGGTACTTCTGCCAGGAGAGCTAAAACATTTGTGTAGAGATAGGAAAACAACAAGGGGGAGATTTTAAAGTTCTCAGTTCTGAAAATATAAGGGATAGGTGATGTAGGTAACACAGGGGTCTACCTTACAATGACCTTCTTTTGTTTTTATGTATAGCTTCCAAGTCACTGACTGCTGGTTGAAACTCAGTAATCAGTGTCCATGGATCTTTTCAAAAAATTATTTAACTATCTGTGCATTTGGTCTTCAGTACAAAGGGATGATAAAAAGCTGTAGGAATTCCTTGTTTGTCTGCGGTTTTTAACATATATTCACAGTTTGTTAAACTACTGCTTTTTCATTAGTCCAGTTCTGAGTAATGTTTTTGTTGAAAGTTTTGTGTAAGAATCATTGTTTTCTGGTAATGTTTATATGCTATTTAAATAAGCTTTTCATGCACTTTTCTTTCAAAAATTAGAAATTTAAGATTTAAGGAATTTATTTTGCTTTTTTTTTCCTTATAATAATGAAGAAACAGCAAGGGCAGTCAGACCTGGATTCAGAATATGAAATAAAGTCTCTCAAACACAGGCAAATTCAGTCAATCAGCCAGTCAGGATGCTATTTTCTCCGATTGCAATGAAAGCAGTTAGGAGTAACTAGTCTGGACCTGACACAGATTCTGCCATTGTCTTTTTCAGTCTCTACAATATTCATAATTAGGGAGTTTTGATTTAGATTTTCATAAAAGTTTCTGTGAGGAATGAACATTTTTAGTTTGTATTTAGATGCTGAAGATATTATCCCTTATTTCCTTTCCTGGTACCCAAATGAAATCTGGTGTCATCAAAAATGTTTTTCATTGTCATCTTTGAAAAATCATAAATTCTGAGGTTTTAATTTCATTTATTTTTCTATCTTCATTGCATGTTCATAAGGAAAAGACTTTTCGACTACCTCAAAGTATTTATTTAAAAATTAAAAAGCACTTAAAGGTATTTAATTTGTGTTGTTCATGACATAATCCTACAAAAAGCTTCGCTGAAGAACAAGATTTGCATTGAACTTGTTGCAGCTATAGGAAACATGAAGTATTCAAAGGTAACATTTATAGGACTCTTAGGAGTCTTAATGCAGCTAGAATTCAATAGACAGAATTATTAATGTGAAAATTAGTAAAGTTTTAATAAATATGTTTGTTAAAATTTTAAATGTTCCATCTAGTTCTGAGCTGTGAAAGAACTAAATGGAAAGGTTTTGGTGAAGGGTGAAGGGTGTTTCTGTTTCTCATAAAAATCAAGTTCAGAAAAAATGTATCTCTAAAAGAGAAATGAACTACTGAATAACATTATGCATGCAGAAGAATTATGGTCTGTGCTCCTTCTTCAACTTAAATAAGCAAATTGCTATATATATATATATAATAATAAACCACTAACAAATAGTGAGTATGTGATTTAGTATGCAACTAAGCTGTTAAATAGGCGGAACAGATATTTTAACTTCTGTATTCTTACTTATATATTAGAACACATTGCTCATAATAGTAACATACTACATTAATTGTTTATCAAATTTTATAAAATAATCATTAATGTATGTTTGTTTAAAATGTGGCTAATATATTTTTTATAGCCACAAAATAAAGTAGGGAACACACTCAACAGTTCAAAGAAAACGAGAATTGCAGTTTTCATCATAATCTGTGGGTAGCTGGTTTGGCAAAAATGGCCATAATTATCTAACCTCTTTCCTCTTTTGTAAAATATTTTTAGAAACAAATATCTCAACTGAAAAAAGAACATCTGTGATTCTAACACTTCGGACTGCTAAAACAATTTTATTCAGTATTATCAGTTAAAATCTGAATAATTGAACACTTAGAACAAGTGTTACAAGGCAAGAGCTGGAAACTTTATTCATTTCTTCAGAAGAACATGAAAAATGAATAGTCATGGAAATCAAGTACTTTCTGCTTCACTGAGAACACAATATAGTGGAAGACAAATCAGATAAGAAGCAAAATGCTTAGTCTTCAGTCTAATAGTAAATAACCTTGTCTCTGATCTGAAACAAGTGCTTGAATAAGAAAACTTAAAAAAAAAAAGGAGCAAGTGTGTTCTATTCTTAAGCAGCAGGACAACGTCTGGAATAAACTATTTGAATTGCCAGAATTACCTTAGTGCTTCTTGTTATTTACGTTAAGAACTACTGAACCTTTGGGTACCAAGAATGGAATACAACATTGAAAAGTACATGACACATCAACGATTATATTTTTTTAATGTCTAATATAAATTTTAGAACCATAGAATCATTTAAGTTGGAAAAGACTGTTGAGTTCAACCATTAATCCAGCACTGCCTAGTCCAGCACTACACCATGTCCAGTGGCACATCTACACATCCTTTAAATACCTCCATGGATAGTGAATCAATCACTTGGGCAGCCTGTTTCAGAGTTTGACAACCCTTACAAGGAAGAAATTATTTCCTAATATCCAATTTAAACCTCTCTTGGGTCAACTTAAGACCATCTCCTTTTGTCCTGTCACTTCTTACTTGGGAGAACTGACCAGCCCTCACCTCACAACAACCTCCTTTCAGGCAGTTGTAGAGAGTGATAAGGTCACCCTTGAGCCTCCTTTGCTCCAGGCTAAACACCCCCAGCTCCCTCAGCTGCTCCTCCTAAGTCTTGTTCTCCAGATCCTTCATCAGCGTTTTTACCCTCCTCTGGCTGCACTTGCCCTTCTTTGAACATTAAATTTGGATTTTAAATCTAAGTAATTCAAATACTGTATTTGCTTTCTCTTTAATTGTGTTTCGTCCCAGTCTCTATTTCTTGTCTTTTCAAGTAGATTTCCTAAATTCCATGTTTTGTCTTCCACAAAACATCATCATAGGGATAGTGAACATAATTTTCCTGACTTACTAGAGATGCTAAAAAGTTAGGAAATGTATGCATTAGTCCTTTTGATATCCCTTTGAATTTACAGAATTATGGACAAATTCAATGGCTATCGTAAGTGTCTACTTTATATCTTATCCTCTCACACACAAGAAAACCCCAGAGAAACACTAACAGGTGGTGTTTTGTAGTGCAATACATGAGCATGTAGAATCCACCTATTAATAATTAGCAATTTCCAATATTTTAGGCCTTCTGTCATCTCACATGAACAAAAAAGCAGCTTTTTGGCAAGGAGAACAGGATTGATATACGAAAATAACACAGAAGAGTGCACAGATGCACAAAAGCTTGCTGTGGGAGTTAGTGGACTGTTCCTAGACCACAGAAACCATTTTTAGCTGATGTATAATTCTAGACAAAAGGTGGCAAGTGCATGCATACAACAGATTAGATAAATAATTGACAAAGATTAGGATGTCACTTTGGTAACAAATTTTAAAAGATATTAATTTAGCAGGATTTGAAGATGAAGATCAGATTATCTGGTAGATACTTACAATCTTTTCTTTCTTGAGGTTTTATTGGTCTTGCACGTACTGGGTTTTACAAAAAGACACTGTGTTCTGAATTTTTTTCAATTTTATTAAAACTTTTGCTATTTGATGTTATCTTTAAATGGCTCCTTGAAATGGATATGGCTTAGTGATCATTATGAAATTACTATGTTTAATAGTTTTAACATAGATCTTTAATAGCTGGTTAAAAGTGTTAGATGCATTCCTTGTGTGTAACTAACATTGTTAATTGTCTTATGTCAATGATTTCTGATGGCCTTCTCTGCCACAAGGGTCATCTTATTGTCCATCAGGACTCCTAGTCCCTCTCCACTGAGCTGCTTCCCAGCCTGTTGAATCCAAATGTGAATTGGTGAATGGGGTTATTCCTCCCAAGTACAGGAGATCCATGTATCTTTTCCACATAAGAAAGAAACATAACTTCCACAGCTTTTTAATGTATAACTATAGGCTGTTCATTCAAGTACATTTTTGAGAATTAAGAAATGCTATTTAATTTCTACCGAGAGAAAAGGAAGTTATCTTTAAGAACTCAAAGTTTCACTTTTCTTGAGCTTTGTGTGGTACCTGTTTTTCCATTTTTCCAACCTGTTGAGATTCCTCTGGATGGCACATCCAGCTAATCTATCTGCCCCTCCTTCCGGTTTTGTTTGCAAAGCTCCTGAGAGTGTAAATTGTGCCTTTATCCAGATCATTAATGAAGACATTAAACAGTACTGGCCCCTAGGGAACACCAATGGTGACTGGTTTCCAGACGAAGTTCATGCTGCTAATTACAACCCTTTAAGCCCAGCAGTGCAGCCAGTTTTCAATTTGCCTCACTGTCCACTTATCTAGCCTGTATTTCATCAGTTTGTCAATGGGGATATTAGAGTAGGCAGTGATGAAAGCCTTGCTAAAGTCAAGATAAATATCTCGTTATCCACTAAGTCAGTCATTTCATTATAAAAGGCTATCAGCTTGGTAAGGCAGTATTTTGCTTAGAAAGTCTATGCTGTTGATCAATTCCAAGTCACTTTCTTCTCCTTTTCAAACTTGAGGTTTGTCAGGATTTCCTTGTTCATCCGCAGGCCTCCCGTCTCCTTGGCTTTATTTTCTGCTCATAGGGATGGGCCATTCTTGAGCTCGAAGAATGTGATATTGGAAAGGATGAGGTGATCCCTCCTGTCTTCAGGATGACCTCCCATGGATTGCTGCAAGAAGAACCTTGATCAGGTCAATGTCTGCTGCCCTGTTGTCCAGAACTGTGATTCTACTGTTTCCCTTGTTCCTTCCTCTCAGGATCCTGGACTCCACCATCTCATGATCACAGCAGCCAAAGCTGCCTTCAAACCTTTATATTCCTCAAAAGATATATATTTTTTTGGTAAATATCATATCCAGCAGAGCACTTCCGCTATGTCCATATCCAAATCCATGCATGTAACCCTTCACTGCAGTATTCTTGTTGTATGAGCTACCCCAAAACATCTCTGTCCTATCTATATCCTACCTATATCTGCCCTGAACCTTTCTGTGGACCTCTAGTTCCTCCCTGTGTATCCCACTATCTGTGTATTAGTGTACAGACACTTCAGAGAAGCACCGAGTCATGCTGATTTTCCAGGAAAATACTAAGAGCTTCCCTTTATGCTGTTCTCTTAGCACCTCTTCATTTGCGTGCATGAGCTTGGAGTGGGACTTCTTCTCTGTTTTGTTGATTATAAAGCATTTCATGCCCATATCACCTTCCTTCCTTTGCTTGAAAACCTGGTTCACTGCTTCTTCACTTGTTTGTGAGTTCTTAACTCCCTCACCCCAGCACCCTTGTGTTAAAGCTTTCTTAACCAGATTGGCCAGTCTCTTGGCCTTGCTTTTATTAAACACACTGTATATGCAAACTTAATAGTAGTGGCCATAAATTACATAATTCTTGTATCCTACAGAACATTCAACTTATTCCTGATCTTTTCCTAATCCTTCCCAAGATCTTAGCCTTATCAGAGTAGTGGATAAATAGCAAATATCAGATGAGGATACAAACCAGATGAAAGTAATAGGAACAAATAAATCTCTGTTGATCTAAGCCGAGTCAGGCACTAGCAATTTTTAATTTTTCCAATAAAACATATGTTAATAACAGATGTAAGAGAAGATAATGAGGTTACATTGCAGTCATGTATATAGAGAGTTGTTTCTAGTTATTTTTGTCTTGCAATATTAACTACCAGTTTCTCTCCTCCTCAAAATGTTGGCAAGTATTACCCATCCGGGTTTCAATTATTATTGCTAAATATGTCTAAATGTTGTTATTTTTTTCTTTCTGGCCCGGCAGTGCTCTTAAAACAAATATGGTTTAGACTTCCCCATGTGAAAACATCACAGTACAAAACTCCCCATATTTAAATCGAGACAAATTCTACCTTCCTTCAAATCAGAGATGCTGCATGCTTCATATCTTTCGTAATTCATAGAAGAATACAAGTTGTAATGCAGGTCTCTACTCCAGCCTCCACTCCAAAGCAGGGTCAGCCATAGTTTCTCAGATTTTTATCCAGTCAAATCTTGACAACCTCCAAGGACAGAGATTTCACAGTCTTCCTGGAACACATCTTCCAATGATTTGCTGCCCTCATGATGAAAAGGTTTCTCCTGTACCTGTGTGGGCGCTCTCTTGTTTCAGTCTATTGAATTTTCTCTTCTCACAGTGCACCATTGTGAAGAGCCTGGCTCCATCTACTTTATAATCTCTTCAGAATTACCAGGGCTGCTGTTAACATCTGCCCAAAGATGGCTTCTCTCCAGACTGATCAAGACTGGCTCTCTTGCACTCTCTTTCCAGGGGAAGTACTCCAGACCTTGATCACTGTGGTTGCTTTGTGCAGAATGCACTCAACTTTATTAATATCATTCTTCTACTGGGGGCCAAAACTGGGAACTGTATCATTCCAATAATGTATTTCAGCTAAATAATAGATATTATATTAAATGAATGGCCACAGTGCTTTCAATTACAAGTATTTTCAACTACTTTTTTTCATCATATATTTCAAAGATGATGCAGAAGAAAGCATCTTAAGCTTTTGGAACTGCAGAGCAGTGCCTCCTAAGAAACAAGGGATCAGGAATGAAAAAAACTAACATCAGTGGCAAAATGAAATGAAAAATTTCCTGTGTGAAACAGTAGAAAAAGTACAAGAGAAAAACACAAGAAAATAAAATCCATCAAATGATATTCAACAAGAATTTAAAACCTCTGTTTTAAGAAATCCTTAGAGAAAGATCCTGTGGAGGTAATAAGAATGTACCAGTGCCTTGTGCTTTAACTGTTCTGTACTCTTCCCACTGTAGCAGTTTTAAATAGGGTAAATTGCTATAGAAATTCTAGTCTGACTTGATTTCAGTTTGTCCTTCTGAATTCAAAGAGAAAGCTCAGTATTGTAGCTCTTCTGAAAGCCAGTGCCTTCTTTTTCAAGACAAGTGCTGTATCTGTATCCAAAGGTGAAGGTATCTAACACAGCATGTAGTGATAGGACAAGAGGGAATGGCTTCAAATGGCAAAGAGGGCAGGTTTAGATTACATATTAGAAAAAAAATATTTACTGGGAGGGTGGTGTGACATTGGAACAGGTTTCCCAGGGAAGTTGTGGATGCTCCATCCCATCCTTGGCAGCATTGAAGACCAAGTTGGATTGAGCTCTGAGCAACCTGGTCTAGTGAAAAGTGTCCCTGTCCATGGCAGAGGGGTTGAAACTAGATAACCTTTAAGGTCCTTTCCAACCCAAATCATTCTGTGATTTTATGATATGTACTTAAAGTCTTCACTTATTTTAAATGAGTGGTCTGGAAGAAGTCAGATCACTGCAAGGTTGTGAAAGAAGAGTGATTTATTGTGCAGGTTGCTAGTTTAAAATGTATAATCAGTGCCAAATAACAGAATTGCTATGCACTTTTCATGTGTGATATTAAAAACTACTGTAAAAATGCTTTCATTTTGTCATGTGCCCTGTTTGTTCCTTAGGTGGTCTTTAAGGACTGTTGACAAATTTGAGAACTGTAGGTAGCATCTGAGAAAGGGGTCACATCAGAAATAACTGCTTGAGAGAATCCAGATTTCTAGATCAGATTCTGTCTAATTTTGTTATATACCTAGAATCTTACTCAAATGACACCATAAGCAGTAGCATATGCTAGATTTTGTAGTCTGTTAAATAGTACACTGATTATAGCAATTCTTATATCTTTTTTTGAGTCATGATAATTAGTGTCTGGAAGACTGTAAAGTATTGAAGTTTGTTGAATTAGCAAACAAACAAAACCATCTGAAGTACCAAGGATAACTCATGAAAACGTAAGTGCTTTTTTATTTTGACAATTAGATTTCTACTACTTTTTCTATTTCATAACATGAAACAGACTGTAATGGGGTTTTTTTTCAAATGATAGTTTAATAATTTGAGCTGTCACTAAAAGATTCTCATCTTTAAACTTTGTTGAGACGTGAAAGTAATTGCCAAATTTTAGTGTGAATTACAGAATCTGTAGATTACTGGAATGAGAAAGGTTATGCTATATTTCAAACGATCATTTTGCCAGTATATACTTAGAAAGTGATTTCTGGTATTAATCTTGTCATTTGCATCAGAAAGGGCAGACTGAGCTGGGTTCTTTCTTTTTTTTCCCCTGGAGTTTGTTCTTAGGAGTCACTTACTTGATCAGAGTGGAGTATAATGATGAAAAAGCTTCCGGGACACTGCTGTTTTATCTAAGGGTAAGACTTATCCCATCATTAAGCTCTACAGTTGCTTTTCTCTCCTGTTTCTTCTCAAGAAGAAAGTGCAGACATAGGAGAGGGAAACTCTGGACACTAGGGAGAGGTAAATGAGAAGGACTAGTCTTCTCTTTGAAGAATGAAGGTCTCTTCTGGCTGTGAGCACTGCACCGGGGTCCATGCTTTTGTAATCTCAGAGATTGTTAAAGTATGCACTACATGGAATATACTTACAGCCTGTTTGGAGACTAAACTTGGGCCAAAATTTAGGACCTCACTCACTACAGAAGGGATTCAGACTCTGTGACAACGTGACTGGAGATAAGAGTCAGGTCCCCAGACAAAAAGGAAGCAAAGAACAAGAAATACTTAATTGAAAGCTCTAGCAAATAAAAGGAGAAAGAATCAATATGGAGAAAACAGTAGATTGTGTATAAAAAGTAGATCAGAAATTCTGTTTAATATTTTACTATAAAATGATATGGCAACTTATATTTCAGGGAATAAATGTACCATTGACTGAACTGGGAAAATGTACTACTATGAGCAGGATGTTTTTAATCACTGAATCTTTACCATCTACTACTAGCAATTGGATCAGTGGCAGAGAGTAAGCTGACAAGATAATTGCTCTTGTCTAATGCTGCAATAGTTGAACAATGACCCTCTAGACCTGACAGTGTTGAGGAGACCTTGAGCCCATGCCTCTAGGCCCACTAGTTTTGTTTTGCTCTGAAATTTACTTCAGGGCTCTAAAATGAAATGGGAAGAGTTAGATTTGTCTTTAAAGCATAACTATGTGTTTTTTTCAGACTATTCATTTTTACTCAATTCCAGGATACATGCTTGTCCTCTGGAGTTGTGTCTGTCTCTGTGAGAGAGAAAAGCTTAAAAAAATGGAGTTCTTGAAGGCATGTGTTATAGGAAACAAAAAAAGTCTTGCTTTAACATTGATTATTCCTACTTATTTTCCAAACAGATGTAAATCACAAATCTGTTCTACATTGGTCTGTGAAAGGCATAGCAGTATGAAATTTAGTAGAAAGTTTTAATCTGTATGAAATCCCTTTAAAATTTTTGAGATTGTGCATGTGCAAGAAACCAAAGAAATCAAATAAACACAATTATTTAGAGTATTGTTGCTGATTGCCTTGGCAATGCTGTTTATTTTTTGGATGTATATGTATTACCTTCTGTCAGCTAATACTTTAAAAATTAGAAGAAAGGACTTGTTATCACTACAAGAGCCTGAATTGCACCTGACAAATTGTGTCTAGTCAAATATTCTTTATAGGAGATAATTGGAAGAAGTCATTTTAAGTCCCAGTAGCTGTATCAAACTGATGGCTACTTACAAAAATATCCTTACCCGGTAGCTGGAGGAATGAACAGTAGTATACGTGTGACAGTTTGAGCTAAGATGAAGTGTGCTTCTACTTCAACTATAGCACAAATGGGAATACCAGGTACGAGCTCTGTACTATATGCCAAAAGTAAAGTAACTTGAAGAGCTATACTGAATACTGATAAAACATATTCTCAGTGTAAAAATAAGATGCAAAGCAAGCAGGAGGAGGCTTGTTATGGCAAAAATAATAGTAGAAAGAAGAAAATGCATTCTTTTCTTTCTCATCTAATGATTTCAGTTTATAGTAGAGGTTAATTGAGGACATCAGACTTTAAAATTAAGGAGCTTTAACTTAGGCATGTAATTTATGGATAAATTTTAAGATATAATTGAAAAGATCATCTTTAATTCCCTGAATAACCAGAAGAGACAGATGCCTTTGAAGACCTCTACAGGGACAGTGTTTCTGCCTAAGTGTTCAAACATATGCAAGCACAATTTTTTCTATAGATTTTCAAAGGCAACTTCTTCTCTCCAGTGACTATTGACATTTTATTTGAGAGCATTGCTTTTTTCCATGAACATCTACATAATAGGAATAAGAGCATTAACCGAGCCATGGAGGTTAGTCAAGAAAACTCACCATGCGTTGTTAGTAGAACCAAAGCAAATACATTGGTGCAGAGACATATAATTTCTACCTATCCCCAGGAATTAACAAAATTATATACTTATTGGCTAAGTAGTATTATTAGTTCCAAAAACTTTGGACCTTAATGTGTCAGACTCAACTGAAACATGACAATAAACTTGTTCAGTGTTCTTTTGTGATGCTCCAAATACATAAATGTCTGTTGTTTTTATATTCATAGGTACTAGCCAGTGAGGTAATAATTTTTCTCCGATGGCTTAAGAGCTGCAGGGAAAGAAATTACAAAAGGACTAAAATTAATTTAGTCTCTAGAACTGCACAAAGAGAAGGCATTACTGCATACAAAAGTACGAGACTCAGGGTTGCAGACATTTTCTGAGATGGTATATTGCACTCGTCTCCTTGGATTGACTGTGCAAATAAGACTTTTCTGACAATGTTTTCAGTTGATTTGAAACATATGACATATGACAAAGATTAGGTTTTACACTTCTCAGGAAACATACAGTTGTAGAAGCACACTGGCCTAAAGGCATCTCTAACTGGGATGTTTTCTGGTGTACCTATTATGTGAGAAAAGGATTCTCCAAGAGATTTTATGTTATTGAGACAGGATGCCTTCTCACTCAAAGATGTTTTAGTGGGACAGAAGTTTTTGAACAGAAATTAAAAGCAAGAGAACATCAATTATTTTCAGAACAGAAATTAATAAGGAGAGTAATGACAAAGCTGTGCAGGCTGAAGTGAATTTTTGAGCATGGGTACAGCCTTCAGCTGTGAATAAATGCTGGGCTTAGCCTCAAGTTGCATCAGATCAACACAACTTAAAAACACTACATTCATTACTAAAATTTCATGTAGTTGTGCAGCCTGGGGAAAGAATGCACAGGAGAAAACTTATTCATAGAGTAACATAGCTTATGTAATTTTCCCTATAAAAACTGTTTCAGGAGGTTTAATTCCTCAACTTTAGCTTTTGCTTGAAACATTTTCTGGAGTCTTGTCTACATAGTATTTAACACAACTATTAAGCAAGCACCTAGTTGGCAATTATTTCTTCATTCTGAAACAGCTGCTTTGGATTTAAAGATATTTAAATTGTTAATTACTAGGCTCACTTTCATTGCATCTTCCATGTTAATGGCAAATAGATAGTATAAATATTTTAGAAATGGAGGGCATAATAAGTCAAAGGTAGCCATTAGGAAACAGTCATTTAAATCCATGAAGATGATTTCTCCAGTTGTGCCATCTCTTTCAAAGTTTGCAGAGGAATCCTGTCTTTGGAAAATTAACGTGGTGAGTTCTTTGGGTAGAAAGAGATCTGTCTGGCTTAGATGCCTGTCACTAAAATTTCAAGTGCTTAGGCTGTTAGGTTGTTAACAACAGGTTAAGTACTTCTCCAAGTATAAATTCCATATGCTTATGAGTGCAGGGAAAATGGGAAATATGAATGTCTCCATTCTCTTGGAGTTCAGTCTGCCTAGACTCCTAGGAACAATCTTATGAAGGGACATACTACTGTTTCAGGAATGTTGCCTGCCTTCTGCTCTATAGTTACAGTGGAATCATCCAAGGGTATTGTAGTCAGAAGATCATGAGACATTTTCACTGAAAGCCACTTTGTAGCCCAAAATGCAAGAACCATACTGACAGCAGAGACATCACTGGGAAGGACACCTAACTGGATATACTTCATGTTTTTCCTGGAACAGATATACATTTCCTATCAAAACAGTATTAATAAAGAAAGGTCTTTTAAGCTTACAGAGTACAAGTGAACACCTCCTCAAGTTCTCCCCTTCCTTGCCTGCTGACTGCCTTCAACATATTAGAAGCCAGGATTTCTTCCTGGGATGTAAGACTATGTTCTGTAGGTAGGAGGTCTTCTGTTGGTCAGAGGAAATTGAAACTGCATTCACAAAACAATTTATTTGCCTGACTGTCTACCTTTCTTAGTCTGTTTTTGCTGTGGGTGTGTTGGATGGCTGAATCATTCACTGAAAAGATGACTGCACATTATATTACATCACTAATTTCATATATATCCAGTAAAATTTATATGGTGAAAAGCACAAATGGAATCCTGAGTTGTTATAAACAAAGAGTTGAATGAATCTGAGTTTGTTTTCTTTGATAAAATAAAAGAGAACAAAAACTAACTCAGGAAAAAAAAAAACAAAAAAACAAAAAAACCAGCCCTCCCCAAAACATCAAAGCCCCAACCCGAAACAACAAAAAAACCAAAACCAGACCACCACCACAAAACTCTGTGTATCTCTTTTAATATGTAGATTACATCTCAAAAAGCATGGTATTGATGCATAATGTAGTTCTTTTTTCCAGTAATGTTATGTATTGAGGTGATGCTACTAGCATATTGACAAGTGGACTTAATGGGGGGCTATTACAAGAAGTTAAGTATTTTTACTCTAAAACCCTCAGATTTGGTTTCAATTGTAAGAAATCCTTAAGGTAACC
Organism: Corvus hawaiiensis; assembly: GCF_020740725.1. Lineage (NCBI taxonomy): Eukaryota > Metazoa > Chordata > Aves > Passeriformes > Corvidae > Corvus > Corvus hawaiiensis. The sequence goes on along the minus strand of NC_063216.1, from coordinate 63,782,935 downwards.
TACCAGGAGACTTTCAAGAGCAGTTAAGAATGTTTTAAGGCTGATTGAGTTGAAGAGTAAACTTTTCGGTACTCTTAATGAAAGCACAGATAAGCCAACACAGACTCTGTAAAATCCCAACCTGAATTAATAACACAGGCTTTTGAGACAATCTTAAACTGAAAAAGAAAACAAATTCACTGTGAAGAACCAGAAATGGAGACTATATTTTTCTTATCTTCTTTTCCATTTGTGAAGCCAGTGGTTTTCTTCTGCCACTTGCCAACCTCACAGTCTTAACTTCTTTCTCACTTTACCACTCTCACCTCTCTCAAAATTTTCACCAAATATACACTTGACAATTTTCTCTCCCTCTGAGAAGTCCAACAAGATCTTATTTTATCTGTTATAAAAGCAGGAGTGCAGTTTATCACACATCTGTCTGAAGGCTAAACATAAATAGAGGAGAAGATAATTTGATGAAAGTCTACTTAGTATCTAGTACTCTAGTACTGTGAATTTGTTTTTTTATTCCTATATAAAACCCATAAGGTTAGTTTGGTTCTTTATGGATTGATGTAATTGCCTAACAAAATACATAAAATATATTCTAACTGCTTGCTTTCTAAATAATACCAACAGAGTGAAACACCTTTTTAAACCTCTTGGCTATGCTGACACATAAGCCCTTTCTCTTGCAGTTTTGTTACTTAGAACAGGCTGTGTCCCAGTGTTTATCCATTCCATCCATGCTGGACTAATCATTTTTCTTCTTTTCACTCTAGTTTTCATTCCTTTGAAAGGATTTGTGCACTAGACAGAGGTAGCCATTTGGTGGTCACTTGTAAAATCACTCGGTATATGCAAAAATACATATGTTACATAATGACAAAACTTACAATAGATTGGTTTCTTTGTTTGTGGGCTGTATTATAGCTCTGAAAAGCAAGATTATTATTCACTTTGGTTTTGTCATTCTAATTTTGTCACCATTACTTTGCTTACTTGAAAGTTTTAACTTCCAGCACTCAAGCTTGTTGTTTGCTGTTCACATTGTACCTATGTTCCACTCTTGGCACCCATGAAGTAGATTTCTGACAGGAAGTCTTCTTGAAACAGACGTGTTGGGGAAACAGAGGTGTTGGGGAAACAGAGATGTTTTGTCTTGAAACAGACTTGTAGGGGAAAATAAAGGAGAAAAAATAAAATTTAACATTAAGGTAGAGAGTTATGACTCCTCTTACTCTATTCACTAATAGCTTTACCATACAGAAAATATTAAAGGCACTATCAAGAAATAATATAATCTGCAAAGAATAGTCTTGTGACAGTATTGGCTGGGTACAGATAAATAACTAACATTGGTCAACCCCTGAAAAAAAGGCACTTCAATCTTTTGTTAACCTAACTAAATTGGTTTTAAGGTTCCAGATATCTACATCTGCTATAAAAAGGAAAAAAAGAGAATGAATTTGTAGAAGAGAATATAAGGAGCAACCAGCACAGAAATGCCTTTTCCTGAATACTGTGTTATAAGACATTACTATATTCATATAGTTTCAGAGGGAATAACATGATACGTTTAGGCATCACAAAAAAAGCAGACCCTTAATTTTTTGTAAAACCTATCCCTGACCTCTTGAAGTTTTACTGGGCTTGTTGGAATGCAATCAAGAAAAAGAAAAATTAATGCAATCCTATGCCAGTTCCATTGTGCAAGAAATGTTGTTTATCACAGGCTTCCTGGGTGAAAAAAACATAAATTAGAAATATGTACCAGTGGAATGTAAGATACCCCTTGCTACTGTAGATTTTTGGTCGAGCCTCAGCAGATTAAGAGCTGTCCACGGTGTACATGAACCTATTTCCAGGTCATGGGAACCAGAATCTATGCTTGAGAAATAGCCTCAATGATAACTGAGCACATCATAAGAGAGGTGACTGGCAAAGTTGCCCTGGTGTAGCTTTTACCCATCAAAGCTTAAATGCTCCTCTGCCTGCAGTCAGGCACTGCCCTGACTTCTCTGCCTGCTGCTTGTCCCCAGTGTAGCTATGATACAAGTATCATGGCAGACCCTAAAGTGAAAATGAGATGCTTTTGCTGACAAACCAACAAATAAACAACACAGTTTTCTGCGTGGTCCTTGGTCACCAGCTGGGGTTAAACCATGACATCCTGTCTATTGAATATTGCCACCTTATGCTTTTAAACACAATTTGTGTTATCTTTTGGATATAAATACATTCAGTTATAAGACCCTTCACATTTTTTTTACCAAAGTTCTTTAATTAGGTAATCTAATTATGAGATTCAGACACTTTTGGTAAGTAGAACTCCTGTCAAATATGATACACCATAATTTCCCAGAATCAAAGAGGAACTTGAATTTGACTTTTCAACTTTTTGAATATCAGCCTCATAATATCATTATGGGTTTCTTCAAAATATTACATCACAGATACTCAATTTAATATGTTTAAAATCATAACATTTTGCAATATTTCTAATTTCCTACCAGTAAAATTATGTCTATAATCTGTTAAAACTCAAGTCAGTGTGTTCTATCTGCTAAATAGTGTTTCTTGCTTACAGTTCTTTACCTTATATTTATATTTTCTATTACCTGAATTTAGAAATAATGAGAATAAAACTGCAGTATGTACTTTCTTTCTGGAAGTTGTATTTCATTAAAATATTTCATACCTGTCTTGGTTTGAGAATTATTGCATATAGGCCCACAATTTCTGCATGCATTGTTCCAAGATCATTTGCTAGAACAGTTCTTCATTTCAACATGTTTCATTCTTTTCCTCCCTCTTCTATATTCAATTGGGGGAAAAAGGTTGCAATACTGGCTTACCTTTTCTGGTTTTACTCCTAATAATTGTCACACACAAATGGCTTTTTTTTTTGTGTAATGCATTAGAAAAAGATGCCATCTGCAATGTGAAGTTCACCTAGTTATGAAGACTAAATCTGAAGTGTGCAAATTAACAAATGCCCTTGTTCCTTTTGCAAATATTTCTTATGCTTTCTATATTAACAAAACACTTCTGTCAGAGACCGAACACACTTTTGAATCATTTCTGCATGCCCAGAATTGGATTTCAGTGCTTTTACTTCACACCATGGAAGACTCTAGGCAGGTTATCTGCTACCACACAAATTTGTCAGAATTATATCCAAGTTTGTAAATCACACATCTAGAGCAGTCTCCTCAGTCTCTCTGCTAACTTCTTTTCTATCATTGACACTTTCACCTGAGGGTATCCTTTCATGTTGATCCCTGACAATACTGGTCACATATATAGAAACAAATCATTTGGCAACTATGCACTAGAGTTTGGGACAATTTCATCATTGTGAATACTGATGGTAAGTTTAGATTAAGGTTTAGAGAGAGAGAGACTGTAGAGTAGAGGTCCCCAGTATTTACACAGCACCCTCAAGAACTTGTTTATAAGCATCAGTTAGAAAAACCCATTATCTGATGCTTAAAATGTGGGTGTCAGTCTTTATCTGAAAGATTTCTAGATATGCTGTCTATTTCTTATCTTGTACTAGACTATGTCCTCAGGTGGAAGATAATGAGAAATGTGAGCCAGGATTTACAATTAAATTTACTGAGCCCTCATAACTGAGTTCTTATCATAACAAAAAATAAAGTAATAAATACTAACTGCCAGAAAGATCTGAATCTATGGGGGAAGTTATAAACACTCCTTGTATTCACCATCACTTTTATATTTGGAAGAGTGATGTTTAGAAATCTCTAGTGCTCCATGTATTGATTTTATTCTCGTGGAAACCAGAACACTTGTGGAAAAATGTAATTTGAGTGTTACCCATGGCATGCAGGCAGACATGGGAGGTTGAAAGTGCTCCTTGTTATTTTAGCATAAATTCCTATTATTTTAGCTGAGACTTAGTGTTTGTTTCAGACAGCTAAAAACTCATGCAAATGAGCAATTCTGAAGTAAAACTAATATATTCCAGAAAGCATAACACTTCCGTGTGACCATCTAAAATATCCAGTTACCTGAGTCAAAAAGATGATGCAAACTCTGCCTTCTTATAAAACATAATGAACTCCACACTCATACTGGATCATATTTATACTGAGACAGGCTTGCAAAAGGCAAAGAGTTAGTTAGCATCGGTGCTACTTACAGATTTAACACTGTGGCATAATCACATGAATATGAAACATCAAATTATGCATGCATTTTTGACAGGGATCTTAAACATCTGTGGGATCCAGTAATAATATCTATCATTCTATCTATCTATCTATCTATCTATCTATCTATCCTTTTTTTGCCTTTTGCAAAATTGACTTTTACAGCAGTTGGAAAATTCTCAAAGGAAACAGACCATGATTCCAAATCAGAGAAATTTTCATTGGCTTAAAATTTGCTTTCTTATCCTTTATATACCCTAAGAAAGCACAAGACAAACTCAGCAAACTGAACTGCTTCTTTAGAAGTGGCTGATAGTCCAGTCCTACAATTCAAGACCCCAACAATTTGGAGAAATGGACTGGTAGGAAAATCATGGTGTTCAACAAAAGGAATTATTAAGTTCTGCACCTGAAGAGTAATTATCACTCTAACTGGCACCAGCTGAGGAAGCGTAGCTGGAAAGCAGTTCTGCAGGAAAGGACCAGGGATTTGGGTGGACAAGTTGACCACAAGTCAGCAATATGCCCCTGTGGCAAAGAGTAGCTCCTGCCTGTTAGGCTACAATAGGTTGCCAGCAGGTTGAGGGAGATGATCCTTCTCCTCAGCTCAGTCCTGGTGAGAAACCTCTGGGGTGGTATGTCCAGTTTGGGGTCTGAGTGCAAGAGAGACGTGGACATGTAAGAGTGAGTCCAGTGAAAGCCCATGAAGGTCTCTGAGGGACTGGAACATCTGTCATATGGGGAGAGGCTGAGAGAGAGCTGAAGGAGATAAGACTCTGGGGCAATTTTATCCATGTATAAAAAAGCTTGATGGGAGACTAAAAGTTAAAGAGCCAGAGTCCTCTCAGTAGTGCTCAGTGAAAGAACAATGGGTATTAGACACAAAATGAAATACAAAAAAATCCACTATTTTAGTGTGAGTGTGATCAAACCCTGGAATAAATTGCCCAAGGAAGTTGTGGAGTCTTTAGTTTTGGAAATGTTCAAGATGAGATCAACACAGTATTGAATGAGCTGCTCTAGCTGATCCTGTTTTGAAGGAGGATGTTGGATTACATGATCTCCAGAGGTCCTTCCCACCCTCAAACACTCTGTGATTCTTTATGTTCCATAAGTTTGTCATCTCACTGAATTTCCACTAAAGTTTTAATGCATTATTCCAGTGAATTTGCTCTTCCTATGCTTATTTTTCTGATAGTTTCTGTCCTGTGAATGGTTCACTGAATGAGTTTATTCTGCTCCCAGAACAGATGAGTGTAAGTCTTAAAACAAGACTTGCAGTGTAAGTCTGTGAGTGGTAGCTATTGATGATGAGCTACTAATCCACTTTTTAATTTTCTTAATTCAATTCTTAGAAACACTCCTCTGAAATCATTATATTGTTAATAACAGAGGAAACGAACCCCACTGACATTAGTTTCCCAAATTAAATGAATATTCATACCTTTTTTTACAACATTCTCAGAATTCTAATGACAATCAAATTCTGTACTATTTTCATAAGTGGAAGGTCTTGGTTGTGTATTACATCTGTTTCCACCAATGGGGGAAAGAATGAGCCAATTTTTTAGTACTTCATCAAGCTGTGGTATGTAAAAAGGAGTCTTAGTGAAAAAGAAGGCACATGTGTACATTCCAACCAATAAAAGGAAAAACTCAACAAAATGTATAATTCACCTTAAATATCTTTTATGTCTTATTGTCTTTCAAGAGACACTGTGAAGTGTATTATAAAGTTATACTGCCTCTTGTTAGGAAACATTAATATTTCCAGGGAAGACATGGACTCTCCAGGAAGGACATTAGAAATTATTGCAAGGACTTGATAATTTGGTTTCCTCTTTTTTTAAACTTTTTTTTTTTTAACTCCCTCCACAGGAAGAGAGTAAAGATAAAATTAAGGGTAAAGATAAATAAAATGTTACTTTGAATCCACTGAAAATGTTACTTTGAATCCATTGAAGAGACTTTGTGGCATTGTGAAGAGACTTCCAGATCTCCTGTACTGTGATCTGTGTTGAAGCTGCTGAAAGGGACATTTCTTAAATTTGCTTTAATAACCACTATTTAAAGTGATACAAATATTTTGCAAATACAGATCTGTCATAGCTATATTCATATTTAAAGATAAAAGGTTGTTGTATTAATCCAGTCTAAGACTTTGTAGGAAAATAAATCCAGTGAACTCATTCAAGACACTATGCTGCATAACATCTGCATTAAATGCATGAATTAAATATGTGACACCAATGGCATTATAAGACTAAGACGAATATGTAAGCAGAAGCAGCCATGGTTGTTTAAAGTTTCACACAGTCTAAATTGCAGGGTCATTTCCATAGTGATGAAATCAAAGTTAGAAAAAAACATAAAGACTTAAATTTTTTTTCTGTTTGTGTCTACATTTTATTAATATGCACTCAGACTTTTTTTATCTTTCCCTTGCTAAAAGCAACACTCTGTATTTCTTTTCACAAAAGGGAAAAGGATATGATACTTATCTAAAATGTCAAAGTGATTTATATAGTAAGTTGTGAGTTATACAATGAGTTTTGTAAGTTCCAAGTGCCATTCCTAAACATGCAGGTTTCATATAATGTTTGTATCTCCTAAAAGATAAGTGAATCACTTGAGAAAAGTGATTTGCATATTTGAAGAAATATTTCATTACACACTATCTGAAGAGCAGAATATATTTAATATGTTGGTAATCTTGAATCAAAGAGATTATGTTTAGTTTCTAGTGTTAAATCTCCGTATGTTTACCTGGAAATAATTTATGCATATGGTCGAGAAAGTTTGAGTGCTGTTTTCAAGGCAGACAGAGGGATGCGATCTTTTTCTATTACTCATCTAAAACTGTACAAGCATTCTGTATATATACATTAAGACTTAGACTAACTAAACTGGAAACCACAGTTACACATATTTAACAAATATCAAAATGGAGTAGTAACTCACAAAAACTGAAAAATAAGTCAATGCTAAACCAGGAAATCAGCCTCCAGGATGAGTTCAAAGCCCCATTTTAAACATATCTCAGAAGTAATTTACAAATCCGATCTCTTTTGTGATCAATTGTCCCACATTTATTCTTATTTTAAGCTACCTAAAATTTATTACATTTGTTATAAGAAAGAATTAGGTAGTGAGATCATTGTTTGCTTTACTTTCCATCTGAACCAAAAAAAATATAAAAATTCAGTTAAACTTCTCCATAAAACTTTATGAAGGATCATAGCTCAAGCATTTTTCTCTCTACATACATAGAGAAATATGCCTTCAGTTAAATTAACTAAAATTTCAGAAGCACACAGATGTTCAAAGGTATAATCTTCAACTCATTTAATAAATTCTATTCTTTTTCTTGCTGACTATAACTATGGGCTTGTATGAAAATAGAGACTCTAATGGATTAAGAAGATTTTTTTTTTGTAATTTTAAAATTTTAACATGATTAAAGCAGAAATGAATACAAATAACACTGGTACCTAGGTCATACATAAAGAAAAATGAGTCTGTTGATTATATATATTAGAACAGAATCACATTTTCCTGCTCATAAGACAGTACATTATTTAAATTACCATTACTTTATTATTATATTCACCACTTCTTAATGCATGTTTGAAAAAGATTTTGGTTTTAATATTACAGATTGTTTCCTACATAGCTCTACCTGTAATCTCTGAAATACCCCTTCTCACCTTGTTTCAGTTTTACCTGATCTACAGGGCCTACAGTCCCCCAGATTTCTTCCTGGGACCCAGGTATCTCCATGCATCTTCTCAGGGCCAAAATTCACCATGTTATACTGCAGGTTTTAGAATAATTTCCTCTGAACTACTACTACTTAAGTAAATTGAATTGATGTTTACTAGTTAAGACAGTTAAGAAAATTTGGGAAGAGCATATTCTTCCAGATCTAAAACATGATTAAACATATACTTCCATAACTTGTTATTTGTTTTCATCAGCTACATATTTTGAACTACCACCTAGAATTCAAGGTATGATTGGAAATACTGTTTCCTTGTCAAAACATCACATATTCTGCTGACTTTCAGAGAGAAGTCCTGTATTCGCACTTGGGGTGCTGGTGGATAAGAGCATGAGCCTGCAACTTGTGCTTGAAATCCAGAAATCCAGCTGTGTCCTGGGCTGCATCCAAAGCAGCATAGGCAGCAGGGCAAGGGAGGGGATTCTGCCCCTCTGCTCTGCTCTGTGAGACCCCACCTGCAGAGTCCAGAGGAGCCATCAAGTTGATCAGAGTGATGGAGCACTTGGAAAAGAAAAGCTGGGAGAATTGGGTTTGCTCAGCCTGGGAAAGACAAGGCTTTGGGGTGACCTAATTGTGGCCTTGCAGTACCTGAAGAGGCCAAAAAGAAAGATGGAGAGAGACTTTTTGCAAGAGAACATAGTGACAGGACAAGGGGGCATAGCTTCAAATGGAAAGAGGGCAGTTTAGATTAGATACTAGGGAAAAATCTTTACTGTGAGGGTGGTGAGGCACTGGAACACAGTGCCCAGAGAAGGTGTGGATGCCCCATTCCTGAAAGTGTTCCAAGTTGGATGGAGCTCTGAGCAGTTGAAACCAGATGATCTTTATGGTCCCTTCCAACCCAAACTTTTGTGGTTCCATGATTTTCTTACTCAACGCAAATTTAAAAATTTCTTTCTTCAGGTGAACTCCTTTTCAAATACCTCATATGGAATCTGAAGAAGTATTTTTGAAGAAGAAAATAACCAAAACAACCCTGTTTTCTTAACTTCAGCAGCTGTCTTGAGAGGGTTACCTCTAGTCCCTCTCTTCCATTTTAATGCATTTACTTCTTTCCTGTGCTCTACTGACGTAGAAATCTGGGAAGTTAGCAGAAGAACATAGTGGGTAAAATACTCATTTAATCTGTGCAGACAAGGGTAAGTGTTGTGCATAGGCTGCAGAAGCTGAGTCAAATCAGCTGAATAGAGAGAATATTCCAGTGTGAAAAACCTGAGATATAAAGCTAAATTTCATTTCCCCTGGACTTTTCATTCTTTATCAAAGCTTACAAGTTAGAGTGTCCCTTGATACAAAGAGACATTCTGAGAAGTTCTGAAAACAGCTGCTTTTGAGTCTTTTACACATTCTTCATAGTGAAAGTAGTATTTTGAATACCTAGCTACAAAATATCAAGTTTTTCTGAGAAAATGGAAGGATCATAATTCTTCCCAAAAGTCATTTCAGTTCTCCCTTTGGATAGATAGGTATGAAAAGTTACTCCTGGAAACTAGATTATCTAATTTGTCTAGAAACAGGTAAAAATGGCAAAAGAAGTAGCATCCAATTTGATAAGAAAAACCTGGGTTGAAAAGGAATCCAAGCTACAAAAACAACCTGTGGACACAGGAAACAAATAAGGTTTTAAAGTGTCTTCCTCTCCTGGATTCATAACCCAGGACACTACAGAAGACAAACTCCTATGTTGAGAGCAATATAAATTTTTCATCCATGTATTTTATCCTAATTTCTAGTTCTAATTCAGAAGTACTATATATCCTCTGAAGTCTTCTCAGTGCAGGGTAAATTAGACAGTGCTCTCTATACCAGTATGTGAAAACTGTTCCTCTAAACAAGTGGCACCATCTTCTGCTAATTTTTCTTAATTCAGTTTGCTTCCCTTCTGTTTTAATGAGCAATTCCTTCCTGAAAAAAAAAGATGGCTTGTAGTGTTTTATGGTTCAGAGTATTTTAACATATTTGGTCAAAAATTAGAATTTTAATGTTGCTTTAGAAGGAAAGCTAAATGAGACTCAGATCGACTCTGCTCTTTGGTATCCCTGGCATCAGGAATTTATGGAGCTGGAAGATGTCAAAAATATGCAGTTAGTTTTGAATGGGTCTGCAGGTCTGAGGTAATTAATCCAGGAAAGTTTGTGCAGGAGCTATTGCTAGAGGGAGCAGCAATGCACTCAAAATACATGAGTTGATCATTCAGAAGTGATTGGCATATATTCTATCTAGTTAAATTTATAGATCTCTTACATTTTTGCTACTCTGGATATAAATTATGTTCCTGTAACTTGACATTGCAAGGAAGCATGCAAAGGAATGGCAATTATATTTCCCTTCTATAAAGAAAATAAAATCAAATTTTAACAAAACTAAACAGAACATTGTAAAATGCAGGTTCAGATAATCTGCATAATTGGTATAACCTAATTCTTATGAGTTGTACTTAGAAAGTTGGAAGTATGAATAGTGTTAGCTATTCATACTAAGTGTTGCTTTAGCTATCATTTTTTCATAAGTATTACTTATTTCAATAAATCTAATCATGGAATTAGAGCTCTCAGATCTCATTTTCCATAAAGTTCTTCAGTGTATGAAAAGCAAGGGAATGGTTGAGCTCAAATTTCTCCAGGAATGATTTCTATGTCTTTTTCAGAATTGTACTTGACACAAAAGTACAAAAAACATTTTGCTTTTAAATAGTATCATGCATATAATGTTCACTAAGACACTTTCCTCCCAGTAAACCTGCAATTACTTCCAAATAATACATGGAAAATAAAGAGAAGTGGAGTTTTCCAAAGGAATTTTGAAACAGCTGTGACTATCGAGTTAAATATAGGAAAGAAGTAGTTGAAAGAGGGTAGGTTTAGATTAGATGTTGGGAAGAAGTTCTTTATTGTGACAGCGGTATGGCACTGGAACAGTTTGCCCAGAGCAGTTAGGGATACCTAACTGGAAGTGTTCAAGGCCAGGTTGGATGGGGCTCTAAGCAACCTGGTCTAGTGGGGGTGTCTCTGCCCATGGCAGGGGGGGCTGGAACGAGGTGATCTTTAATGTTCCTTCTGATCCAAACTATTGACTGATTCTGTGATATTTGCTATTATTTGATTTACATTCTGATGTATGCACTAGGCTGCTAATTGCCATCTTTAAACAATATGCATCATAACTTAGTTCAAGATATTTAAAAGCTTTTTGGTTTTCAGTTATCCACTTTTCCCAAGATCCAGCAAGCATCCTCTACTAGAAACCAGGTAATTTCTCAGCATCTTGAAAAAGATATATTTCTTTCCATATTACTTTTGAAATTTTTCAGACATGTCACCTCTAGTACTATTATGCCTTCAGTTAATTCAAAATTTAAATATTTCCCCCCTGAAAAGTGTTAGGACAGTGAGCAGAGAGGAAGAAATTGTACTGAACCCTATTTTACTATGAAGCATGGGAGCAGTCCTCAAAAAATAGATCAAAAGCCTGTATTATCCTAACATAGATAAATACCATAGCTCCTACATCTACCTATGGATTCAGGCATTCCACATGTCTTCACTCTTCCACATAAGAAACAAACATAATTCCACAACTTTTTCATGTATATGTTATTGACTGTTTATTCAAGTACATTTTTTATAATTAAGAAATGCGGATTTAAATCCCACAGAAAGAAAATGAAGCTATCTTTAAGAACAGAGCACATAATTCTTTATAGCTTTTGCCTTTAGCTCCTTTTGCCTCACTTCTACCTTCTTCAAATCTTGTAAGAATGATTACAATAAATATAATGAGTTACTCAGGTGCTGTCATAAGGGGGCCTTATATACAGCATACTAAAATGGATAGGTTAAGATTAAACACTCCTCTACTTCCTAATGATATAATTAGAAAGCTTTTAAATTTAAATAAAAGAGCACTCAAAGTGCCTATCTCTGGCTTTGTGTGTGACCTAAAAGACACTTAACTCTGGAGATCATTAAGAATACATTAACTAAAAATGCAAATAATAAGAAACCAATAAGTGCTGTAAATATGAATGTATATTCCTGTGCCACTTCTCTTCATTTAAAGAATGTTGTGTTCCTCTAGCAGTCAGAAATTGTTATTTCTGTTATGCTGATACCTTCTAAATCCTCAACAAGTGAAATCATCTGTTCTCTCAATCCATATGATAATACAGTGTGATAATTATGGCCTACGAGTAACTGTACTTTCATTGTAGCAGCAGAGATTGAGGCAGATCCAGGCAATTTAATCTCCTGTACTTGAAAAAAAACATATATATTAAAAAACCCTCAGAATATTAACAGCTGTGCTTTTGTTACCTATAAGTCTGAAAAAAAATTACATGGTAGAAGTTCCACTGCCTGGGCTTTCAATAATGCTGTTTTGAAGTCAAAGACAACTGCTGCAAATATAGCGCATCTCTCTCCCTTATTCTTGCTGAGCTATAACATAACACTGCATAAAATCTCTGTGTCACAGTGGATCATACAGAACTATGATTTCCAGCTTTCAAGCTGTTTCTTTCTTGTGAGATAGCTATAAAACACATTTGTTCTGAAAAAGAAGGTGGCTGCGGGAAGGACATCTTTTCTATAACTGAGCAAAAATACAGGGAGCAAAATCTACTGGCAGACTATGTGTATCATACTGGGAATTTCCAAGTTCAAAGTCAGTGCCCCATTACTGGCCTCATTTTGTAGATATTTTGGGAGTAACTGGTTGTACTGGGTTTACTTGGGTTGGTGTTAATTTTCTTCATAGCAGCTCATATGGTTCTGTGCTTTGTAAGCCAATATTTTTGCTGAACAGTGCACAACATCAAGGCTTTCTCTGTTTCATACTCTACACACTCCGTGCTCTCTCCCTGTGAGTGGTCTTGGGGTGGGCAAGAGCTTGGAGGGGGCACAGAATTACAGGTATTTTTAACATAGGATGGTTGGACACAGCAGCATTCTGGATCCTTGCCAACAAATTCATTTTGACATGGGCTAAAGGAGAGAAGTCTGGACCAGGAATGAATGCCACACCTGCAGAATGAAAACCGCATCATTCGTACTGGAGTCCAAAAAGGATTTAGCAGGAAAAGAGTTGAAAACAGAGAAATGATACACAATGATTTTGCAAAAAGGACTAGTATCATTCACAGAGGGATAAATGAGGAAAAGTGATGTTTGGATTTAGCATGTGTGATACTGCTATGGGAATCATGTATACAGCTGTGCTGTTGCCATTGTTAAAAAGAAAAAAAAAAGTCATTATTAAAAGAGAATTTATCTTGTAATAAAACAACCAGACACAGTAACTCAAGTGCATAAGCATTTTCACAACAAAGAGTAGACATGTACTACAAGAGTTTTTTATCTAGCCAAATACATAGACAATAACTTAACATTAACTAGAAAAAAAAAAAAAAAAAGTCATATAAATTCAAGGAACACTCAGAACAGTTACTTGTTAGAATACATCACAAAGAGGAACAAGCACAATTTTCGTATCATGGTCAAAACTGGATTTCTCTCTGGAAGACATATTTCCATCAAACACATATTACTTGTTTAAGATAGCATTAAGTGAAATTTTATATAAACGAATTGCATTTCCCATTGCAAAATCAAATAAGCACCAAAATTGCCCTGCTAGATATAGATTAAGAAAAGACTGTCACATCAGCTCTGAATAACAAAACTATTTTTGCTTTTTGTATTGCAAAGTTACTCACCAGCTTTCCCAAGACTATTTTCAGTGTCATCTCTGAAACTTGCAATTGAGTCTATTTCAGACAGTATCACAATTTTTTCTGTTCTATGAACTGAAGAGTTTTTTTTAAAGAAACTGCTCCATAAGTGTTGTGTTTTTACTGACCTGTGTGGTACATTTAGAATTCCTTCTTTTAATGGTTTGACCACAGCTACATCTTATGCAGCATGAACAGATCTTGGCTTTCAGCTTATTAACGATTTAGTCAAATGTCACTCTCTTTTCTCTACTATAATGAATCTGGTTGCGGTAAGACTCAGGAGCCATAAAGATGAAATCTTATGAACTTCCTTGCTTTTGTCTCTTGTCCTAATATATGTGTGTCTTCTAAATGATATAATAACTCACTGTAGCTGCAACTCATTAGTACTCAGAAATCTGAGTTTTGTAAGTTCTAGATAATGCAATGCTGAAGTGAGAAAGTCTGGTAGAAAATTGCCTGCTAGGGCTTAGCACATTCCTAATACTTAAGCAAAAGTTTTCCCTTAATGACAAAATCTTCTAAATTAGTTGTGTCAGAGTCATTACAGTCGTGGGCGGAATTCAGCTTTGGATACACATAGATGGCCTACAGCACTGTGTACCTGGAGTATCTACCACTACAAAGGGCATGTGTCTCCTGTAGGTCTTTAGTTAAGTCTGCCAGTCATGACACTAAATACATGTGCTTACATGCCTGAATCACTCACATAGTGCTTTCATTCATAATTTCTTTTAATGTATACTGCCTCAGCCTATCTTGGTGTTGTGTTTTAGATTTTTGACCAAGACAGTGTTGGTAGCACACCCATGTTTTAGCTATTGCTGAGTAAAGGGTTTATAAGTTTCCCACTCTGCCACCTGTAGTCTGGAGATAGGCAAGAGGTTGGGAGGGAACACAGCTGGCCCAAACTGACCAAAAGGATAAACCATATCATACAACACAATGCATAAAAAAAATGGGGGAGGGTGCAGGGGGAGGTGTGGGGTTTGCAAGGGGGAATTTTTTCAAAGTGGCCATTACTCAGAGACTGGCTGGGCTTTGGCCTGGTGGTGGGAGGTGATCTTTTATATCATTTGGGTTTGGTTGGGTTTTATTCCTCCTTTACTTATTAAGGTGTCTTTATCTCAACCTATGACTTTTTCTCACATTTGCTTTCCGCCTGCTACAGGGGCAAGTGAGCAAGCAGGTGGAGAGTGCTTAGGTGGCAGCCAAGGTAACACACCACATAAGGTCGTGCAGAAAAACTACTTACTGATATTGAAGAGTCTGGCAGTTTGAACCCTCTTGAGAAAAGCAGTGTTCTCAGTGCCTTGGCAATTGCATCTCCAAAAGGTCAGGGCTCCTGGAGTTGGGGTGATCCTGCTAAGGGAAGGGGAATAAGCCAGTTTTTGACCCACTCTAATGCCCCAACATTTAAATGTAAGGGATTTACCAAGGTTCCTGTACTCTGGGTTAAACACACGGGAGAAATACCAACCAGATATTCTCAAGAAGTCAAAACATAGAAATACAATGAACTTTGGCAAAAGATTTAGTATAACATCAAATCAACATCAAACACTTGTCACAGAATTAATTTGGCCCACTCAATTTAGCAAATTTTAAACCTGTTCAAGCTTAAGTTAGAAAACTTTAAACCCATTTGATGGGCTTTTACCCATAATGTTCCAAGGAAAGGGAATTAGAAGAAAGCCTGAAAAGATATGGAAAACCACACATACAGCTACCAATGCCTAGGTTCCAGCAGTGTCCAAATAGAAAATCCAAACAGGGCATTGGGTCAAGGCAGGTGCTTGCCCCATGCTCAGCCTTAAAAACCCCTGGGCCTCCATGGGCCCTCCCTCCAGGTGGGACTTCTGGTCATTCAGCCACTCAGGAGCTGACTTAGGCGAGAGTGGGGCATTGCCTCTGATGTGCCAGTGATTGGCAGCTCTGCCAGGCTGTGGTGCAGGCTCTAGGCTGGGGGGTGGGGTGGGTGCCAGGGCAAGGGCCAACCTGCCCCATTGCACATACACATGCATCCTGAAATGTCTGGAGACATCAATTTTTCCAGTCTCTGACACCCACTTACCTCCATGGACAGGAAAAAGGCAAATTCATCACCATATTACCTAGAAGCAGCCAAAAGCCAGGTAAACGAATCACTAGGGAACATCAATTATCACTTTTATGTCTGTGAAAAAATCAATAGAAACTTAAATGTAATTCTGAACTGGCAATAATTGATCAAACAGGGGCTTTGGAACAACAGAATTTTAAGTAAAATAGTGGTATTTTGCACCAATGTTAAAAAAGTGATCAGAGTGGAGGTTTATCTAAAGTTTGTAATTAACTCCATTGACTTCCAACTAGAATGAACCTGATTGTAATGGAAACCTGAGGACCTAACTCATATAAGGACATCAAAATTACAAACACCTAAAGCTTGACAAAATAAATCCCACCCAAAATCTAAGCTTATCTATCTTCATTACCTCATACAAAATTAGCTGAACCTATGTGAGTATGTGGCCAAAATCAACTGAGATCAATCTCACCATTTCTAAAGAAAGAGCCACAGAACTATTCTTTCATATCACCGTGATATGGTACAAACCCCAAAATGTTTCTGACTATCAATATAAAATGTTGAAAAATGTATGGTATGCACGGTATAGATACTATATAAAGACATACACACTGCGTGGTACAGAGAAAGGCCAAACCAAACCAGCCCAGCAAGGCTTTTTGACATTTTGAGCTGATTGTCAAAATATTCCTGTCCATCTCTTTAATCATCTTTTTTTTTTTTTGCCTGGAGGGTCTCTATATTACCTATAGATGAAAACTGAGCATATACTAAATCAATGAATGCAGAAATGTGATGGCTTAGCAATTCTGATTTTATACTCTGTCTTGTTAAAATTCACAGTTCAATACTATATTTAATTATAAAGAAAGAAAAAAGAGAACGTATGACAAAAATCAATTTGATATTAGCAAAATACCCAGAAGATCCTAAATATGACCTCATTATTATAGTTTCTTAAAGCTCAGATGACAGGAGGCTATGAGATCAGTCACAAAACCCAAACAGGGAAAGCAGTCTGGGTTAGCTTAATTTGAATTTACTCTCTGATGTGGAGAGTATCTTAAAAAAAAAAGCTTTTAATATCTACTAATTTTTTAGTTTTGTTTTAAATTTAAAATGATCCTTGAATATTGTATTATCAGGTATTTTAAGAAACTGCTCATCATCCCAAAGATTTTAATGAATAAACTTTAAAGATCTAATCCTAACCATAGCCATATTCCCTTAAATCATTCTGTTAATGTCATTCCCATTTTAACTAACAGCAATTTATGAGTAACAACCACTAGGCATGTTCATATCTGAATTGCTTAATGAAAAAATACAACTTAACTATACAAATTTGCATAATTGTATGTGTCAGTAAAATGGGAATTAAGATAGCAAATTTTACTTCTCACACAAAAGTTGGTAAATAATTCAGTGTAATATGCAAGTATTCTTTACACAGACACTTTAGTTGTCACTGCCCTTAAACAGAGTAGTAGGTCAAACTCCCAGCAGTCCCACATATATGACCCCAAACTCCTACCCTTCTGCAGAATTAATCTGTGGGTCTTATCACTTATTCATACAGGTATAATTACAACAGTTATAATGACAGTTATTAACCATCATTTGATATCTTTGTAGGTGTGTGGATGAGTGTTGCCTTCAAATGTCAGTGAACAACTCACATTTTTCTGCAAATAGCATGCTGTAACCACCTTATACCCCTCCTCCCATGTGTCCAATCCCACCTGTTTATGGTCCAGGGGTCCAAGCTTTGGCATCGCCCAACTCAGTATCCTCAATTTTTACCTCTGAAGAAATTGTTAAGCTGTGAAAAAGACTAATGATAAAGTTTATACAGTGGCATCACACAGGGAAGAAAGGTAAAGATAGAAAGAGAGCATTGGAGTAGAGATCATTAGTTTTTCAAGGACTAAAGAAGAAAAACACCACCATGGAAAGGTAGAAAATTATAAAGGAAAAGAAACCTAGAGAACTGACTAACAAATGGCAACTCAGTAACTTGAGTATCTGTTTCAGAGAGCAGTGGAGGATGACCATTTTAATGACAAAACCTTAACTAACTAGCAAAGACCTTTAAGATCATTTTTTGGGACTAGGAGCATAATACTGCTTATACTAGCCACTCCTTCCAGCCTGGCTGTCTTTTGTGTGAACTAGGTAATAGAGACTTGCTTTACACTTTCAAAATGCTTGCAGAGTATCCTTGTACATGGCTAAAAAAAGCACCTGAAGAAAATGATCTTGATAAAAAGGGCTAACAAAGTACCTTTTTAGGGTATCTAGTGATAAAAAGTTATGTGAATCCTTTAATCAAACTTTAGATGTCTGTAATATAGACATCTTCACTAGACAAACCTGAGATAACTGTTTCCTTTTGAGTCAAGGAAGAAAAATAAGCAATTTCAGGGTACAATTCAAATGACCTATTTTAAACATCAATCTTAGGTGAAATCAATACTACCTTAAAAGTACCTCCTTTTCTCACTCTTTTATTTTTTCACTATTGACAAAAAAGGGGGCCCTAGAGGATTAGCATGAATGTAGATGTATCCTTTGAAGACATGTTTTGGGTTAGATGACGTCCACTCAGTATATGTGAATCTGTATGGTTTGTTAAAATCAGCACACAATTAGCTCAGCTCTCTGTAAGGACAGAGAGAGATTCAGTGTGAAGTTCAGACAGATAGTCTTCATTTTAATAGATGTTTCCTTATCTTAAAGCTTCCTTAAACAACCAAGTTTAGTAACAGGCTCAGTAGTTAGAGAAACACATCTTTTTACCCATTAGTACCTCAGGAAATTACATATTTTCACTCAATCCATATCAAGAAGGCATGCTGAACTTTTTAGTTCAAGTGCTCTCCTTCATTTTATCTTATCACTCTTTCATTCAATGACAGCATCTAATTTTTCATGCTTTGCTTCCTCACTTACCATCTCCTTACTGCTGCTGGAGTACTGAACACCATGATCTCAACATTAACCAGATAAGGGGATGAATCATGGAGCAGGTTTTCTGATCAAGCAGTTATACACTGAAGGCAATCATAATCTGGCTAAATATGTAATGTATCACAGAGACCTTGAATAAATATGCACTGCAGCACTATAAATCTTACCCACATGTTTAGATACACTCAAGACTTTCCTTGATCACTTAACTCTGACTCTGGTAAACAACATATGGTAACTGTGATAGAGTATATTTTCTGTAATTGAATCCTTTTATGTTATTTCCTATGGGATCAGACACTTCAGGTCAAGTTTGGAGGTGACACACACACACAGTGTTGTAAATTACACACTCAGATCAATGTAAAAAAGAAGGTCTAAGAAATAAAAGATCTCAGAATTTGGCCCCATGGTTATTGTCCTCTGATTATTTTAAGCATGTGTTATAAAACAGTGAATGTTACCATACCATGCAGGATATGAGCTGCTTTGAAGTCATTACTCTGAGAAATCTCTGAGAAGGTTTTTGCAGTGCAGCTGTTGTTTCTAGCTGATGACCTTCCTTGATGGCTCAATGGACAGGCGAAAGGGAAAAGAACAGGGTTACTAACCATGAGTGGTTTTCCCGTGAATCTACCTTTTGTTCTGCTGCACAGTGAGAAAGGCTTAATGTTTCAGGTCCTAACTTTGCACACTTAAATACTTTATTTGCCAAAATATTTTGTGAAAATGGAGTCTGAATTTTTTTTTTTTTTTTGGAGTGTGTTCAGACTGTTTAGGCTGAAGGCAGTTTAACTTGGCCCTGGCCTAATTCTGAGTAATATCCTATGGGGTATGACTTGAGAAGCCTCTGGTCATAAAAAATAACAGCAAGTTATAGGTCACACCACAGGGTTTCACAGGTGATAAAGGTGGAGTTACATAAGAGACCATGGAACTGCAAACTGCACAGATACCTGGAGGAGAGCATCAGGGACCTTTTGTGCAGTACAGTCTGGCAAGGTCAACAGCAGCTAGGTAACCATGTGAACAATGTGAGAAGAACAAGGTAACTACTTGACCAAGACTTTCTGTGGGAAAGCAGCTTGATCACCACAGCCTAGTAAGGACAGTAACCCAAATCTCTCATTCACACATGTAAAACCTTCTGAGATTTTCTCTGGAAAAAGAGGATGCTTTCACAACAATAAAACTCTCAGATGAACAGATTAGGCATTCTGTGAATACATTATTCAGTGGTATCACTGTGCCAAGTCCATTCCAGGCCCAAAGGCATCCTCATCTACTCATCACTTCACTTCCAGACAGATTTCTCGAAAGAACGCTAATGACAGTGCTTTGTTAACACTAGTCTTAATACTAACACCTTACTGCTCTACTACAGTGAATGTCATTTTCCTGCCTAAAAACCCTGTGACCCTGGTTTTTTGCTATCCCACAATCACACAATCACTGAGGTTGTCAGGAACCTCAGGAAATCATCTAGGCAAACCCCCCTGGTCAGAGCAGGGTCATCTAGACCAGGCTCTTTGGGGCCTCACTGTTCTCTCTTCCACTCGTTATCTCCTCATTTTTTTAGTGAGGATGCTATGGAGAAAGATATCAAAAACCTTGTTAAGGTCAAAACAATCTACATAGACTGCTCTTCTCTTGTCCACCAAGCCACTCATTTCATCATAAAAGGCTATCAGGTTTGTCAGGCAGGATTTCCCATTCAGAAATCCATGCTGACAACTTCCAATCACTTCCAGTCCTGTAAGTGGTTTGCAGGATTATACACTCCTTCACTTTCTCAGTGATCAAAGTCGACTTGCCTGTAGTTCATCTATTCCTCCTTCTTCCTTTTTTTCCAGTCTTCAGGGAGCTTCCTTGGTCACCATGGCCTTCCCAAGATAAGAGAATGGCCTTGCAATGATATTGGCCTTCTGCCTTTGCACTTGTGGATGAATTCCATCATGTCCCATGGACTTCCATCTGTAAAATGTGTTTAAATGTTTCCTTTCTTGATCCTTCTCCATTGAAAATAGTGCTTCATTTCTCCAGAATGTGTCTTCTTTTTACTTTTTTTCTTCATGCACTCTGTAAACAGATTCTTTTATAACAGATTTTGTCCTGTAAATAAAAGCAAGGACAGACCTTCCTCATTTCTTTACTGGAATTTATTGTTTCTCCTCAGAAACAATAAATTCCACCTGCATTCAGCCATCAGAAAATCCTAGACAGAAATGGAAGAGAGTACAGAACTGACATGAAGGAACAACATGATTACAAAACCTGCCTCTTATCTCTTTTGCAGTTTTGGCTTTGCAGTTTTATGCTTCTGTTGACTTAAATGTTTTTAAATAATTGCTTGATAATTTGGTCAAGGTCCACAGCCTTTGATGTAGTTCTTTTCTTGAAATTTCAATTTAGGGTACTGACATTCAGAAAATATTAATTTTTTTCAGTCTGCAATGTATACATATATATAAGTACTTAATAGCATAGGCAGTATTCATTTGCTAAATGAGGTGTATATTTTTTGTTGTTTAGTTTGTTGTTTGTTTTTCTGTAAAATAGGTAAGCTACAAACACTAAATGAAATTTAGACTGAAAAAGAAGTCATCAATATTTTGTCTCCTTGAGCTTAGGTCACTCTGATCTTCTTGAATTCATTTGGCTAAATGATCTAGCCAGTTTTATATGAATGTCCCACAGATGCTGCAATATAGTTTACTGCTTCACAATAAAACGAAATAAAAAATTAATGCTTTTTGATTCATTACCTCTTGAGAAGAGTTTTCGTGAGGCTGTGATGAATATTCTTCCTTTTCTATTCTGTCTGAAGAAAATTTGGAGCTGGAACAGATAAAAGCTTTTGTTCTCTATTGAATTTGACTACTTTGGAAAGTTTTCTTTCAGAAAAAATATGTTGAGAGACCAAAGTTCTTCTTTTAAACACCTTGAAATATTGTGAACTGTTTCAAGATACTAAATAGCAGTGACTGTAGAGCTAAAATTCAATATAACACATTGCATAAGATAGTAAATTTTCCTTTGAAGCAAAATTCATCACCAATTCTGGAATAACTACATTGAGAGATATGAAGTGGGAAAGTATAAAGGAAGAAACAGCTAGATCAGCTAAAGTGTTTCACTTTACTGATGTTTTAAAATTTTACTAGCTCTTCCAACAAATCTCGACTTACTGTTAAACATCTGCATTATATTTTGATATCCTAACGTGATTTAATTACAAAAGAGGTATAACCTCCTGCAGGAGTCCTGCTTGTAACTGCTAATGAGCAAGAGGCAATAAACTATCCTTTATAAATGAATATGTGAGAAATTAAATATGAGTGCTTGGACTTGGTTGGCCCCATAGCTAATGGAACTATGAAAGACATTATTAATTAGAAAGGTGTTTTAAAAAGGTTAATTAGTTTACTTTTTAAATTATCTGCTGAGATAATGTGGTGGTTAGGAAAAAATTCCTGCATCACAAATTAGCCAATTATTTTTCTGAAGATTCAGAATAAACATATTTTGGGAAGCAGGTAAATCTGTTTATTATCTGACTATATTTTTCATTGGTGACATTTATTACATCTCTTGTCTTTAGTTATCACTGTACAGTTAATCTAAGCAATAACAATTTCAGGATAGGATTATGATTTTTAATCCTCTTAGAAGTCATTGAACTTAGGTTTTTTTGCTTTGCTTTTTTTTAAGTTAGTTTATTAGGGAAATCATAGACCTTGACTAATATCTCAATTATCTAGGAATAATTTAACCAGCAAGATGGCTTATGTCATCTTACAAATGAAGACATAATTTGAGTTCAAAAGTAGAGGAAACAAATGAAAAAAGACGTAAAGAATTAAAATACTATAAAAGTATAAAAGTATTGATTAGTTTGAGAATGAGTTTTCTTTGCTCAAATAAAGATAATTTTCAGGATTTTTTTTAAAGTAATAAGGTAGATGTGAGGAGCAGTGTACCCTAAACATAAAGGGCAGCGTGGGAGACAGCTTGAGTGCATGTGTATGTTCAAAAGTATCTATGAAGGACATGTCATCATTGTCAAAATCTGAGAGTACTAAAGACAAAATTATATTCGATGATACACTAGCACTACTTTCAAGGGCTAGTGAAAACACTTGGAAACAAAGATAAGAAGTTCATGTTTGTGAGACAAAAAATCTAGGGAGTTTATGCAAGGAGAGGGATCTCCTGGATCAAGGAAATGAATGAGTAGTGTCCTCAGTGGGTATGTAACTGACAAATTTACAACTGTGGAAGTCAAGGAAAGCCTATATAGTAGATGATTTGCAAAGCTGGTAGGAATCTAAACTGCAACTACTTGGACAAAAGGATAGAAACAATAAGATTTATTCAGACCTTGGGTGAAGAATTCTATTGAGTACTCATAGTCAAAGCTAATATTTCTGATATAAATTCAAGCAATAGTAAGTTAGAGCTGTTGTCTGCAGAAGAAAAGTAATTAACAAAATTATCTGAAGAATGAGAAATACTCAGATGGCTATGCCATATGTCAATTACTGAATGAGGGTTATGAACATTCACAAGATTTTAGGAGAACATCAGAGTACTAAAAAGTGACCTTTAAATATGCAGATGCATAGGCAGATAAATATGTGGATACAAATCTCATTTTCATTGAACAATGGCATAAATCTTGCATTTTATTCATTGTAACTCACTAAAGGAATAAGCAAAAATGATCCATGGAAAGATACGTAAAACAATGCACCGTATTTATTATTTATAGCTTCTGAGAAATGTACTGATTACTAACTAAATAGATAAGAAGCAAATAAAACTGCAGAACAGAATGGCAGAAGCAGAGGGTCATTAAAAAAATGAACTCTGCAGCAGTTTCCTATTTTTTAGAACTGATTCAAATATTTAAAGAGATTTCATTTGTACCAAAATTGAAAGCGCATTGGATCATTGTAGGCCAGGCTGTTCCTGAGAAAGGTCTTCTCTTCCCACACAAAAATTTTCTTTGTTACATTGAAAGAAGATCTTAACCCAATTCTTCTATACCTTCTTTATAACACTTGTTGGAAACAGATTTTTTTGTTTGCTTTTTTCTCTTGTCTCAACCATCAACACAATTTAACAATGCCATTTCCTTAATCTGAGATTATTTTTAAATTTTTTATATTTTCAGTTCTCTTTGATTTATAACTATCTTTCAGTTTCCAATATTCACTTTGAGTGTGTAATATCCATTCACCACTGTCTCTACATTTTCAATTTTCCTCTCATCTTCTTGTAGTCTAGGACCAAAGCTCTCAAAATCAATCTCCATAGCAATACTTGTTATTTGAATTGCATTCCACCATTTACTAACACTCACAAAGGGTTGGTGTGGGTTTTTTTCTTTCTTTTGATTCTTTTTTTTTTTTTTCATCTTAGAGCCTAAAATTACCTGATAAATCCAGTGTGAGGATCGTCTTTCAGTGAGGGGATACATAAACAAATGCATTTGTCTCAGTTAGTGGAAATTTAGAAATCAAGATTCAAAGATATGTAAAAATTTAAATTTAGGTTTTGGAGCATATCTGTCATGCTTGTCACTTCTCTCATCATGTTAAAGAAAATAGTGGAAAAATATAAAATAGAGGTAAGCAGAAGCAGCAGCAGTTCAAGCAATATTTGAGATATTGATTTTATAAACATTACTGGAATCTGGATTTTTTGATTATGTAAATAATTTTACACAAGTGTTGTGGTTTAACCCCAGCCAGCCACCAGGGCCCACACAGCTGCTCACTCACTCCCCACCAGCAGAATCAGGGAGAGAATCTGAAGCATAAAAAAATTTGTGGGTTTAGATAAAGACAGTCTAATAGGGAAAGCAGAATCCATGCATGCAAATAAAACAAGGAATTAATTCACTGCTTCCCATGGGCAGGCAGGTTTTTCAGCCATCCCCAGGAGAGCAGGGCCCATCACATGTAACAGTGACTTGGGAAAACAAACACCATCATTCCAAATGTCCCCTCTTCCTCCTTCTTCCTCCCACTCCATATACTGAACATGATGTCACATGATCTGGAATATCCCTTTGATCAGTGTTGGGGTCCCTCCCTGCCGTGTAGCCCTGGGAGAGGGGCCCTGAGGGCACAGACACGGGGCTTCCCTGCCCCTGCTCAGCCTCGTTCCCATTGGTTGGTTTGTGTTCCCTGCGCGGGCAGAAGGACCCTTGGTCCCGTGACTGGAACAGTTCCTCGGCAGAGCTCCGGCCATGCAGCTGGAGAAATAAACATCTCTCTGAAACAGCTATCAAGAATCTGTCTGTCCATATATATTTCCTTTCCACGGGACTCCTGGTTTGATATATGCGTGTTGCAGTATCCCCACTGCAACAAATGGTGGAGATTTGTGAGCAGAACGATCCCCGATCCCTAAGCGACTGATTTGTGTGAGTAAACCCTGGAAACTTTGGATTCCTCTTCTTGGTTTTGCTTTGCTATTCCGTATCTAAACTATGGAGGAACCGTGGGAAGACTCTTGGCTCTCAGAGCCGCATATGGACATTTATCTTAAACTTAAAATGATTCTTGAACAACGATTTGTAAATTTTAGCTTGATTCAAGCTCAAAAAGAACTGAAACACTTCCTGGCATGGTTGTTTAAGAACTTTTTCTATGTTTCTTGGGATTTAATTCTTACCAAGGGCTTTTGGAAAACCGTTTGGACACAGTTAATATTGGAGTCAAAATATATGCCGATGGAAGAATATTTTCGTGAATATTATTTAGTTACCGAGACTGTTGAGCAATGTCAGCTGTGTCCTGGTGAAGGGAAGCGTGGCGCAGGGACCGTGCGGCCCAGGCCACGTGCACCGAGCGCTCTGAGAGCAGCAGCGAGGCAGTTCCCGCGCGCGGGCGGAGCCACGCGAGCCGCAGTGTCGGTGGCGGAGCGAGGCGCGGCGGGACCCGGCGGTGCCCGCCCGGTCCTGTGCAGTGCGTGGTGGAGCGAGCCCCGGGAACGCCCGACCGAGAGAGGCGGCACGCGGGCGGCGGCTGGCGGCGGTGGCGGCGGAGCGGAGCCGCGCCCAGCCGAGACGCGCGCTGGAGCAGGGCGCGGGGGAGTCGTCGCTCGGGGGCCCGGCCGAGACGTGGGTGCAGCGCCCGGCATCGGCAGCGAAGCTGCGACCAGAGGAGGCGACGCACGGAGAACTGAGCGGCGCGGCCCGGCCCGGCCCGCGCAGCCCCGAACGCGACCCCAGGAAGAGCGCGCAGGCACCAGCAGCCCCGACAATTCCAACACGGGAGCG
This sequence comes from Corvus hawaiiensis, assembly GCF_020740725.1. Taxonomy (NCBI): domain Eukaryota; kingdom Metazoa; phylum Chordata; class Aves; order Passeriformes; family Corvidae; genus Corvus; species Corvus hawaiiensis. The sequence goes on along the minus strand of NC_063216.1, from coordinate 63,756,931 downwards.
ACCGAAAGAGAGAACAAAGACGCAGCGAGACAGAAAACAGCAGACACTCGGAAAAAGGAAAAAATCATAGTAACTAAGATCTTAGGGATAGTAAAATGGTATAATGTTAAGCAAAATTATGGTTTTATAACAAGGTGTGACAACCAGCAAGACATATTCGTGCATAGAACTGCTATTAAAAAGAATAACCCTGAAAAATGCATCCCAAGCTTGGGAGATGGAGAGGTGGTGGAATTTAATATTGTACTAGGGAGAAAAGGGTTACAAGCATCGCAGGTCACTGGGCCTGATGGTGTTCCTGTAAAAGGCAGTATATATGCAAAAAATCGTAGTCATGTTAGACAGTATCTCCATTGTAAGCCCCCCCTACAGTTTCCCTTTCCTAATCCCACCTTTCCCTTTTACCCTATGTCCTATTACCCCCAGTGTATTCCCAATCCATTTTTTCATCCATGGTTTCCCTCACAAAACCATGCTTTTGCCAATTGTTTCCCCAAAAATCCCTTTCCAATGCCGAGTGGGGGATGAAAAGGGGGAGGGAAGAAGTTAAACCCTCTCCTGCCTCAGTTTCCCCACAAAGCATGCTCAGAGAATTCTGTCTCCCTTCTGTCAGCCCTAAGATGTTCCACAGAATCTGTTTGGACATTTAAAGACTCAGGAGGGTGGCTTGTTTTGTTTTGAAACTGTTCTTGTTATGTTTATCCAGTTGTTTTCATTCTCCTTTTATTAAAATAAAACGGGTGAGGTGTTGGGGTCCCTCCCTGCCGTGTAGCCCTGGGAGAGGGGCCCTGAGGGCACAGACACGGGGTTTCCCTGCCCCTGCTCAGCCTCGTTCCCATTGGTTGGTTTGTGTTCCCTGCGCGGGCAGAAGGACCCTTGGTCCCGTGACTGGAACAGTTCCTGGGCAGAGCCCCGGCCATGCGGCTGGAGAAATAAACATCTCTGAAACAGCTATCAAGAATCTGTCTGTCCATTATATATTTCCTTTCCACGGGACTCCTGGTTTGATATATGCGTGTTGCAGTATCCCCACTGCAACAGATCAGTTGGGGTCACCTGTCCAGGTGGTGTCTCCTCCTAACCTCCCACGCTCCCCCAACTCCCTTGTCAGCGTGGCAGTACAAAAAAGCAGAAAAGGCCTTGGCTCTGCGTAAACCCTGCTCAGAAATAACAGAAACATCTCTGTCATCAATCCTGTGTTCAGAACAAATCCAAAACACAGCCTCATACCAGAGGTGAAGAAAACTGACTCTACTGCAGCCAAAACCAGCACAAGGCAAATATCTGCCTATTTATGAAAAGCATGAGTGTGAGAAAAGAATCCAGGATGACAAAGGAGTTGGGAGCCTGGAAAATCAGACACTTGTGGAGTGATGATACCAAAGAATGGAAATGGTGATGGTATCAGAGAGATGAGTTTTAAAAACAAAAAAATACGTGCTAAAAGCAATCTGAAACCTGCTGAATGACTTTTCAGTGAAGGTAGTGTTCAAACAGTTTCGTCTGCACAAAATTGGCTAATAAAACGTGTCTCTAAAAAACTGAGGGAAACTCAAGAGGACTGAGGGGACTATTAGAGTTCACAATTTCCTAAAAACTTTGCTTCTGAGTGATTTTACATCACTGTCAATCTTGAAATTCAAGCTACAATATTGTAGCTTGAACGAAATATTTTGTATGTCAAAATATAGGAATCTATGAGTCTTATTTTGTAGTGGTTTTCTGCAATCTGGGGGATTTGAAAATGTTCAATTAAAAAAGAAAGGACCTTTTTGAATAAAAAAGAGTAGTGAAAATTTGCATCTCTATTATTTACATTTTCCCCTAATGTAAATTATTGGGAAAAATCCATATGAGACAACAAATTGTTTTAAGGCCATTAGATTTTTTTCTTTTATTTTTGATTTGTGATTTTACCAAAAATGTTCCCAAATTACAAAATAATTCCCTTAGGATATCTTCCTTAGTTCTTTGCTGAGAAATTATATATTGTAGACAACAGGATAGCTTTTTATTTAAGCATGTAATTTTTTTCATCAGATTTTCTTTATTGCTAGATTGTGTGTTTGGGGTTTTTTTGTTTGTTTTGATATGAATTAGCTTTTAACTGCAGTCCTGTGCTATATGAAAAGCCTGTTCCCTATCTTCTTCCCCCAACTCATAATGAGATCACAGGTGAACTTTCCTTGAGCTTCAAAAAGGAAATATTTTTTGTCTAAGGAACTAGTTTCTACTGTTCATACATTGACATTGGGCACTGCCTGAAGGGCGCAATTCAGGCTAAATCTCCATCCAAATAATTTTTTCAATATGGGAAGAAGATAACAGTGACCTTTTCCATTTTGAAAGGTTAATGAATGAATTCCAGTGTCTCTTCAATGGTTGACTGTAAGGGAAACTCATGGCAAAGATAAGTTATGGTAGACACATAACGCAAACTCTTATTTTTGGTTCACTGAATCCCATGTGTTGAGTTTGGTCTGCTATCAGTGAGACAGGTAAAGTAAAACTCTACCTGAAAAATCAGGTGATCGCTCCATTATACTTCATTATAAGCTTAAAAACATGCTTTGTCCTGACTTCTAACTGCATTGTTCATTCATGGGTTTACTGTGGTCTTACTGATAAGATCATGTAGTATCTGCTGTAATGCCAAAAGATAACTAAAAGGACTCATAACTCTTATTACCTTTCATATGGGAATGGTCCCTGTTTAAGGGCTATAAGAACACAGGACAATGGTCTCTAAAAGAAAAAAAATGTTCTTTTTTAGTTTTCTTACATCCAATTCCCTTGTTCTGATTATTGAAAGAAGATTAATTGACTCTATACAGGAAAACTGTATCTGTGAGATGAAGATTTGACTTCCATTAATGATGACTCAGAAATGTCTTTATGGATTTCTTAATTAATATGAATAGAGTAATTCCAATCTGAATATTAGATGCTGCTTATGAAGAAATAGATGACTTTAATTGATTTTCAACTGAAATAAACTGAAATTAATATAATAATGTAATATAGACATTTAGTATAAGCTACTTTGGGAATAATGCAATGCGAGTATTAATAAATGTAGTGCTTAGGCATTATACAGTTGATAAAACTGAGCAGGTACAGGACAACTTTCAATATATGGGCCCATAGGATCTTATATTTTTATTCAACAAGTAGTTTTCAGTTTAGCCTTTCCAGAGAAAAGAAATTTCCTTACCTGTTCATATTAAAATCTGGAAAGTATGGAAAAACCAATAAATTGAAATTTGCTCTTTTTGAAGGGATTATGGCAAAAAGATTCAATGCCAAAATATTCAGTGTAGAGTGTGAGAAGAATGATAACTCACAAAGCAGAAATTACCTCAAGGATATTATTTATGATGTATCTATTTTGTCAGGGAATTGAACTCATGACCCAAGTATTGGAAAGTGCTGGGCTTGCCTATTGAGTCACAGAAAAATCTCATTTACTGTCAGTAGCAGTCCTTTTAAACTCAGCTGGGAAAACTTTCAGACAAAGGGCCTTCACCTTGAAAGGGTGAAAGATTAAACTGAGGATACTATTAAATGGAACAATCAATGACGACTAGTTAAATAAAAAAGAAACTCTCAAATTAATATAAATAATTGGCTGAATTTGTCCCTTGTGTTTTCTTCAGTAGAGACACATCAGGAGTAGTTTTGTCTCTGCGTGCAGCAGAACACAGAAGACAAGCAAATAAAAAAATGTATAATATAAAATGAAAAGCAGTCACCTGGGAAAGTATTGAGGTTAAAACTTGATGCATAATTGCAGATTTCTAAAAAAGAATTATCACTATTTTAATCTCAAAAACATGAAGCGAGGGTTGTACAGCAAGGGTTGTATGTTGTAGCAAAAGTTCTTGGAGTTTCAAGTCAAGGAAAATGAGAAGCAAATCCTAACTAAGTTTTAAATAGCACAGAGGACCTGAAAAAATAAAGACCATTCTAATAGTGAGCACAGTCAATGGAGTTCAAAGTTATTAGAGGACAAAACCCCAAAACTTTTATATATATATATTTAAAATACAAAATAAGTATATTCAAAAATAAAGGAAAAAGCAACAACTAGCAGGGCAAACTGCTTGCAGTAGGCAGAAAGATTGAATAGGTATGAGAAACAGCATATAATACACTTGTATCTCAAAATATATAATAAAATGGAATAAAGATTCAACTTTTCTTTTATCTTCAAGCAATATTATACTCCACAAATCCTTTAGTAGTCTCAGAGTCAAAAACTCTGAATAAATGTGATCTAGTCAGTACATCATAGTGTGATTGTCAGAAAGCTTTTGGTAAGGTTGCTTGCCACATTCTGAGAAACAAAACTGTTCTGGGACAAGAGATATATCCTTTTATGCATTAATGACTCACTAAAATAGATGAAAAATACAAATAAGTGGCAATTTTTCAGTTGAGGATTACACTGTGGAAATCCTTATCTTCAGGGACATGAACGTGATACAAAACTCTTCAATAAATTCATAAAATATCAAGGAAAGGGTGGTGATTAGTGAAATAGTAAAATTTGCAAATGATAAATAATTACTTGTTGGGGTGGCTCAGCCCACTCTTGGGCCAAGACCATGGAAAGCCAATCAAACCAGGGCCATCCACTGGGTGGATTTCCCTGCCCAAGACAGTGGGTCAGAGGGTGCATCAGAGGATGTGACTGAGGTCTAAGTCGCCTCCGCCTGGGTGGTTCCTGAGGTCAGACTACCTCCTCCTGTTCTGGAAAGTTCTTTGTTCTTTGGATGTTTATTGGTTCCCTGTTGTGACTCCCGCCTCCCTTTCTTCCCCACTGGTTCTAGAAAATTGTATCCTCCTCTTTGTCTGTATCCCATTGGTTGCTTCCCTTTTCCCCGCCTTGCTCCACCCCCCCATAAAAAGCTGTGTCCTGTACTTCTTGGGGCCTTTGCTGGTCCCTGCACTGTCCTGCAAGTAGGCGTGCTGGAACCCACACCAGCGGCCCCTCTCTGTTCCTTTGCCTCCGGGCTGACGTGAGCCTTGACACCGGCTGCCTGTTGTGTCTCCTCTGAGGAGGAAGCAGCACGCGCATCTATCTTGCGCCTCACTTTTCCACCGAAGACATTCTGAGGATGTCGTGGAAGTGACGCAGTGTTACCTCTGACTGAGGGCACGCCAGGGCTTAAATATTCGAGCCAGCCAGCGTCAATTACTCAAGACGGTTAACTTAAAGCAAACTGTGAAGACCTAAAAAAAGAATTTCATGGCACTATCTGATCAAATCTAAAAGAAAAGAAAATTCCTATCAGCTAACATAAGGTATTACACAGAAGAGAAACAACTCACCCTAATAGTTACTGTCAGACAGAGAATAAAAGCTGAGGTGAGTAATTTTAAAGGATGGCTTTTGAGTGTTATTTAGCAGCCACAGTGGCAAACAAAAAGCTGGGAATTGTTAGGAACAGAATAGGAAGCAAACCAGAAAATGTGATAAGGTTACCATGTAAATGGATGGTGTGTTCATGTACTGGCTGCATTTCAGTGTAAAATTCTGACTGTCCAGTCTCAACAGAGATATAGTGGAATTAGAAAAGAGAGAGAAGAGGATGAAGGGCTGAGATTACCAACTCTTCAACTTGGAACAGAAGAGTTGGTGGCAGTCTACAGACACTGAGTTTACTATTTTTCACAGCTTACAAACTGAAAAGGATCCAGTGAAGTTGTCATGTGGTGGTCGACAGTAAATGAATATTTTTTTCACACAGTTTATTTAAGATATGAAGTTCCAGATCAAATATGTCAAAAGGCTCTTACTCAAAACTAATTAAAGAAATGTCCATCTGTGGCTCGACCAGATAAAAGATTCACAGAGTCTCTAAAGCATTGATAGCTGAGACTTGGGAGAGCATTGAATAGAAGGGTCAACATACACATCTGCTGTGTCTTAGACTGCAGGGCCCTGATCCCTTTAGTGTAACTCTAGGCTTCTGAGTTGGCTTAAGTGCCTCTAGATGTTCCTGTACAAGAAAGAAGAAGGAAAGTTTTGTCCTGAATTCTGCAAGCCTGAAATTATTTAGGTCATACTTTCATAACGTAAAATAATTGATGAATGAAACACCTTCAAAGATTTTATGTTATGCCTACCTTCTCTCCCAATACTTTGCGACTCATTTCTGCTCCCATAGTGAGGCAGATATCAGGTGAACCCTACACAGACATTTTTAGTTTGGGGTTAGAAATGAAATCAAGTTAGTGATTGATCCTAAGAGAGCCTTACACTTTTTTTTTTCCTTGAAAGTTGCAGCAATTCCACAGCCTTGTTCACAATTCATCCCGTGAAAGACTAGTGTCAGAGCAGGTGAGAGGAAAGGAAGTTAGTTACAGCACAGTGATGGAAAGAGGTTGGAAATATCTTTGTTCAGTACTGCCATTCACTTCTTTACAGTATAAAACCATAGCCTCCAACACTTCAGTTGGATGAGATGAATCATTAATTCAAAGCTTTTCCAAAGTATTCACCATATTCAGATGTAGGATTCATTCAAGCCAGACTTCAAAAATGTCTGGTCTGACCCCCTATGGGTGTTCTCCCATAAGTGTTTAACTGATAAAATTGATGTTAAAGGGGTCTGTAATTATATTCTCGGAGCTGGCTGTTCCTGTGATTTAATGGTTTTGATCTACAGACAACACATGGAAGTGATATAATGCAGCACGGAACAGCATTATTCATATGGAAAAGACCAGACTGTGTCTCATTCATAAGAGCTGTCAGATGTACCATTGCTACTGCTGTTCTTTTGATGAATGTAGACAGTCTAAGGTGTTGAATGGAAACCATGGCTTGGTACAAGTCTCTGGACTTCATTTTTCATTTAAAAATGTTCATATTGGTTTTTGTTTCTGATTACTAGTTGGTTAGGGAGAAAATTACTTCTCCAGACACACTTTGGGCTTTACATGTAAATTTTATGCAAGACTGTTTTCTTATTTATGTCTACATTCTGTGAACACTGGGGATTTTCAAGAATAGAGTTCTATTTATCTGCAAATTAACGTTATAAGAATTCAGATGCCCAAATACCTAAGCATAAGCCTTAAGAAAATCTGCCACTGTATGAATTTGCCATCAAAGAGAATAGACCAATTATGAACAATTATCTACTAGACATAATTCATAGTCAGTTATTGTCAGAATTTATGGGACTGTCTTTTAGTAACAAATAGCTTTATTCTATTCCTGTTCAACATGATTCTTCCACTGCATTGTGTCACCTTAAATTTGGTTCCACTGCAGACTGATGTGATAATATCAGGCATAAGCCAATGGCAAATGATGAGCAAGAGAGGTGAATGCTCTCTCATGTTAGGAACTACTTCTATTATTCAGTACTGGAAAACTTCAACTGATCATAATTGTCTGCTTGTTTGGACATCTCTACGAATTTAATATAAACATAGTTATATGTAAGTGAATTTTAATTCAAAGTTAAAATTCACACTTAGTTATTCATGGGAGCTGTATTTTTCAAAAGCTGGTAATTATTCATGACTGATTCACATAAGATAGTTTGAATTTTAGAGTTTGAACTCTTCTGACTAATTTTTATGCCACTTTCTACACTGCTGTAAATTGATGAAGTAGTTTCCCACCTGTTTTCAACACATACGTATTCCACAATGGATCTGATAGATTTCATTTTCCCCTCAGTAGGATTTTACATTGGCATCTAAAAGAGCATTTATAGGGGTATCAACATCGTCTTTAAATTTGAAAAAAAATTATATACATTCAGAAGTCAACCAGTGAATGATTTTAAAAGAGAACAGATTTTACAGCTTGTTGATGTAATTGGATATTCAGACAAGCCTCCAGGATGCTGGGAGCCTTCTTTATTTTATGCAGAAATTAAGCTTCCAAGACCTAATGAACTATTTAAATGTGCCACTGCTAAAGGATACTTGACTATAGAGGTACTTCAAATTTAAGAATGTTTTCATTTTTTACTGTAAACATTTCTAAGCACCTCACAAAGGTTTCTAGATTTCAGAAAAGAAGAGAAAGTTAATGTCTCATGAACTGCAAGGGAAAGCAGACAACTGATAGCTCCAATGTACATTGAACCACAAGACCACATAGGTTTTCTTAATCAGAAAGAAACAATTACACTATATTTTAATACTGTCATACATATTGTTTCATGGTAATAAAAAGGCATCTTTTAAGATTATTGGAATATGAGCTAGAGCTGCAGTGGTTTTATATGTTTGGCAGGTGTGCAAACTGTTTCATCTGTAGTACTGTGTTTACAAAGGTCACTACAAACGCTAACCTTCATGACCTTTAAAAACTCAGACCCTTGCCAAACAGTAAGAAATGTTCAGTGACCAATTTATTCTTCAAGAATTTCAATATAACTGAATGTGCTCCTGAAAGGGTATCTTATGTACACTAGCACAAATATGAAAGGTAGTTGATCTGTAAGATTATGACTTCTAGGGTAAAGAAGCATGTTGATGCATCATGCTGACAGTGTTGGTTTACACTTGAAATGATGAGATCACAGAAATCATGTAAACTTGGACTGCTGGGTCTCCTTAGGATTTCAGTGACAGGGACAACCATGTAAAAGATAATCAGATCATAAATAGTTATTAAAACCAGAATTTTCCATATGTCTTGGCCCTGTGCAGTATCCTTTGCATTCTTCTCACAGCAGAAACCATCAATGTACTGAAATCACAACACAAGCATTCTATAGCAATTGCAATACACAGCCGAATCAGAACACAAACATGATTACTATTACTGGTCTCTTATTTGCCAACTATCATGATGCTGGGCATCCACAATCAGGGGGAAAGAATTTGTGGGTTGAGTGAATTTAAGACTCTTGCACTCTTCAAAATTCACTTTGTTTGTTGCTCCGATTTTGTACTCTGTGTTGGACTCAGCCAAACATACTGCCTGGGCTAGCTCAGATCCCCTTTGTGTTGAGTTTTCTTTCCAACAGCTGTGGTTACTCCCTATACTTGAGTATACCTGAGCTTCAGGAACCCATTTTCTCCGAACCTTCTTCCATTCTTGGGGTGTGTGGGTGTTCACAGTAACTCAAAGTCAAGTTCCTTTTCATTGCTCTTCATTGCACAGCAAAAAATACAAACACCATCAAAAACCATAATTGTGAATGCAATGGGCTCTACGTCCTTCTTCAGACCAATAAAATGGCTTATATACCCCTGATTTCAAACAAATAAAAACAATATCAGAAAAAGAAGCCAAACAATCTTTTTCTTCACTTCAATTTTACTGATTTTCATCTTCCTGTTTTGGGGGGATTTAGGGGTTTTAGGTTTGGGTTTGGTCTTTGTCTTTCGTGTTTTGGGTTGACTAAAGATAGACCTACTGAAATGCAATAGAATTGTTTGTGCTGACAAAAAGATAAAGCTTCATTCATAAAACCCATATCTTAATGTAGTGAGGTGAGTAAAGTACCCAGAAAATGAAGGTTGGAACTTTAACCTGTAGGAAGATGAGTAGTATGGAAGACTATATGCCTTTAGAGATAAAAACATTATCAGAAACCAAAGTCATTGTGAAGAGTCTTTAGGTAATTAAAAGACTTAATTTGAAAATGCAATAAGGGATTTTGTGATCCATGATCTGTGGTAAGTGCTATATGGTTTTAATGTTACTGATCACAGACAGATTGCAGTTCTAGTCAGAAAATATCTCTGTGATCACATTGTGAAACAGATCTTCAATTTGCAGGAATTGGAGACTTTTTTATTAGCTATGACTCTAGCCCAAAGGATAAGCTTTGATAAGAGGAGAAGTGGTCAGCAGCAAAGGATGAACACACAAATGTAGGCTTCAAGGCATTCATACAAGAAAACTACAGGTATTCACCTGAAGGCTTCATAACTATCCTGTGTAAGTTGCTGAAAGGCTGTGAATCATATTACATTAAAAAAGTGCTCAGTACACCTTTGATCATTTACATTGTACATTCAATACACATGAATGATTTAAATGCTGAGCCTGTAAAATCTAGGCACAACATTCTGAAGTAAGTTTTTTCTTACACTGTCTTTAAGTAGTGCAAGAACACCCTTTTACTTCTACACACATTTTATGCAGGTAAAAACCTCAATAATTTTAGGCTAGCCTTGTCTCCATGCCTCATCATGACTTGCAGCACCAACCTTGCTACTGTTCTAGGACTCTTCTACACCTGTAAACAAGCTGGACATATTTAGATCCAGGGTACCAGATGGGATTCACCTAAGACTGTTGAAAGAGATGGACAATGTAATTGTGAGAATTCCATTTACATATGGAGCACTCTGGTATTTAGAAGAGGTCTCACAGTTGGAAATACTACTGTATTTATCTTAGAAATTGATTATAAGGAACCACAAGTTGATACATTGCACCCCACTCCCTGGAAGGACCAAGCAGCACATCTTGGAATCCAATTCCAAGTAAATGAAGCATAAGATAATCAGGAGTAACCATCAAGGATTTAAGAGAGACAAGTTGTGCCACAATACTCAACATATTTAAAGGTGGTTTGGGTGATCACACACAATACTTTTTGAAAAAATTTGGAAATGACACTAATATAGAGGGAGTCTGACCCTTCATTCTGAGGGACCTTGATAAATTTGAGGATTAGGCTAAATGAAATCTAAGTTCAGTCAGAAAGAACACCGCTGAGTCAAAATAACTGCTGCATCTGTTTAGAGACTTTAGTGATATCCTGACTCCATATGGGGAAAACCACAATGTGCTCTACATGTTTTCTTCAATCCCTTCCCCATGCTAGAGTGATTTTGCTTTTAAAGGAATCTTGTGTTTGAACAACAGTATTTTCTGTACATACCTACAATTTCAGAGATGGGATCTTCTTGATGTCCAGGGTGCATATTTACTAGTGAAACTAGATGCAGTTGTGGTGGCTTACTAATGTAACAGGGGTCAAAGAGGCTGATTGCTTCAATGTCTGCTCTCTTTTTGCTATACCTCTGTAGACCATATATTTCTCTGCACCATAATAGGTTTCACTTAGATTGCCTGCAAATAATATGGACAATGCAACCAGCAAACACATTGAATAGGGCTTATCATAACCTGGGGCATTTCTCTCTCAACACCTCGCCTCAACTAGGTGAGGGCAGAAACTATCAGGAAAAAAAATGTAAGTATTTACATACAGCAAGTATCCTTGTTCGATTGATTTGTGTGGCTTGGACAAGAAAAAAATGAAATATGAAGTCTTAGTTTCATCAGCAAGTCTTCTGGATTTTTTGGGGTTTTAATTAAGAAGGCAAGTATGAGAAAAACTTCTGGTTAATTTTTGAAGACTCTAGATTTTCTAATTATATTTAGCAACGTATACTTGAAAAAAATTATCCACACTTTTTACAGACACATTTTAAGTGCTGCTACATTCCTCACTGAAAGGTTAAGCCATGTCAGGTAAAATTTTACTGTAGGTCAGAATTCCCAGTTCATTTGAAAAGCTAATATACCATGATATGTAGAAAATATTTGAAAAAGACCAGGGACTACAGAGTCTTTTAAGAAAAGAAAAAAACAGGAAAAAAATTGCATGATAGAAAAAAAAATACACTTTGAACTGTGTTACAGAATAGTCTTATTGCTCTTTTTCTGCTTAAAATCCTTTTCATAAAACCATAGAACAGTTTGTGTTGGAAGGAACTTTAAAAATCATCTCATTCCAAACCCCCTGCCATGGGCATGGAAACCTTCCAATAGACCAGGCTGCTCAAAGACCTATCCAGCCTGACCTTGAACACTTCCAGGGATGGGGCATGCAGCCCTGGGCAACCTGTTCCAGTACCTCACCTCACTCACAGTAAAGAATTTCATCCTAATATCTCATCTAAACCTACCATCTTTCAGTTTAAAGCCATTATCCCTTGTCCTATCACTGCATGCTCATGGTAAAAGTCCCTCTCCAACTTTTTTATAGGCTTCCCTTAGTTACTATAAAGCTGCAATCAGGTCTGCCTGGAGCCTTCTTTTCTCCAGACTGAACATGCCCAACTCTCTCAGCTTGACTTGCTAGGAGAGGTGCTTCGGCCCTTTGACCATCTTTATGGCCTCCTCTGGACTCACTCCAGCAGATCCACATCCTTCTTACACTGGTGGCCCCAGAGACAGACTCTGTCAGATGGAATCTCATGAGAGTGGAGCAGAGGAGCAGAATCAACTCCATTGAGGTGCTGCCCACACTTCTTTTGATACAGCCCAGGATACTGTAGTCTTTCTGGGCTGTGGGTGCCTGTTACTGAGTCATGTTGAGCTTCTTGTCAACCGGCACCCCCAAGTCCTTCTCCTCAGGGCTGCTGTCAGTCAATTCTCTGCCCGGCCCATATTTGTGCTTGGGATTGTTCTGACCCAGGTGCAGGACTTGCATTTGGCCTTGTTGATCAAAGACTTACGAAGGCTGATCTTGTCCGTGATGACCGACAGAAAGAAGGTGTTTGGTAACCCTGCCTTCCTGTGTCCTCTGTTACCAGGGCCTCCCTTCCATTTAGTAACAGGACCACATTTTCCTTAATTTTCCTTTTGTTATTGATGTATTTGAAGAAGCTCTTTTGTTGTCCTTTACATTCTTGGCCAGATTTAATTCCAGATGGGTCTTGGTCTTCTTGTCTTATTTCTACTTACTCTGACAGCATGTCTATATTTATTCCAAGTGTCCTGACCCTCATTCCCTCTTGTGTATTTCCTGCTTATGCTTGAGTAATGACATTTCTTTATTCATCCACGCAGTTCTCTTGCTTCCTTTCTTGCTCATACGTTGTTCTTGAGCTTGAAGGAAGTGAGCCTTGAACATCAGCCAGATCTCTTGGACCTATCTTTCCTGCAGGACTTCTTTCCATGGGATTCTCCTACGAACATCCCTAAACAGACCAAAGTTAACTCTCCTCAAGTCCATGGTTACAGTCTTATTTGCTGCTCTGCTTCTTCCTTGCCCAATACTGAACTTCACAATCTCATGGTCACTGCAGCCCAGGCTGCCCCCAACCTTCACATCTGCAATGAGGCCTTCTCTTGTTTGTTAATACGAAGTCAAGCAGCACACCATTCCTTGTGGGATCCTCCATTATCTGTCAGAAAAATGCCATCAATGCAACCAGAACCTCCTGGACTGTTTGTGCTTCCCTGTGCTTCTCCAGGAGATGTCAGGGTAGTTAAAGTCCCCAACAAGAACCAGTGCCTATGACTTTGAAACTGCTTCAAGCTGCCTGTAGAAGCTTCATCCACTTACTCCTCCTGATCAGGTGGCCTGTAGTAACCACCCACAACAAATCTTCCTTATTAGGGCCCTTTTATCCTAACCCCTAAACTCTTGACTTGCTCATCATCCAACCCAAGACAGAGCTTGATACATTTCAAGTGTTGCCTTATCTAGAGTGCAACACCACCCCTGTTCTGCATATCAGCAATTCTTTATATTTTCCAGGGATGGGCTAGTGTTTTTCAGAGCATTTATATAAAATAAATACGTGTTCATGGAAATGGTGTCAGATTCAAACAGCTTTAAAATTTTTAAATACAAGTAAAGCATTCTTTATATTATGCAATCTATATCTGTCTTATAATATGGTAGAAATGCAAATAAGCACTCATAATTACAGTTTTTTTCCAAGATCAACTTCAGGTCAAATTCAGTCCCTGGACTTCCCAATCAGGTATGTTATATAATGGACTTCGGCGCCAAGCTATTGCTGATGTAAGCACCTCATCTCAAAATAATTGTTGCCCTAAAGGAATGTTTTAATACAATACTTTTAACCCAGAATACCCTAAATAAAGCCAAGCAGTAGAGAAAAAGCTGTCAAAATTGTGTCTGACAACATAGTTTTCTTTACAGTATTTTTGCCTGTGTGACATTCTACATTAGAATATGAAAAAGGTAACACTCTTCACCCATAACTCTTCATGATATCTTCAGTGGAATGTCATGTGGATATTACTGTAAATTCTGAATTTGAATGAGAAACTGATAACATCTGACAAATTGTTTACATATACATTGAATGCATGCTGCTTTCAACAGAGACACATATTTGAAGCCCAAAAAGTTATCATATTGTGCTATTTTTCCAGTTATTTACAGCAATTAAAAATTCATTTAGATACAGACAACTGAGGTAGAGATATATGATGTAATAACTTTAGATTAGTCTTTTGAACTAGCAAATATTCTGCCATATCTACATGGTCCATAAACTTTTCCTTGTTGGGTACTAGTGTCATAGAGTCCATCTGTACAGGAATAAATGGAAAAACAAGCTATCACCAAAACCCAGTGAGACTATGGTACAAAGCGTCAATTAGCTTTTTGTGTTCAGTTTTAAAAACATTTCATGATAAATAAGATGATCAGTACTTTCAAAATGAGGCTGGAATGACCTTTTTATTTCTGGATTAAATGGATTAATTTGTACCATTGTGCTCTGGCTTTCACTCACTCACAAGCAGCCTTGTTACAGCTTCTATTTCAGTAGGTCACAATTTATATTAAAAAAAAATCTAGATTTAGAAACATTGGTAAGTAATGGGATTTTCAGGAATGCTAAGCTTCTGACACAAGTGAGTTGCCAACATCAGCAATTAAAAAAAAGTCAACTTATTGCTGTCTACATGTGGACATAATAATAGACTCATATATCTTTAGAAAGCATTTTAGGCTCCTATATTTGTAAAACTTGGTCTTAATGATGCTATTGAAATGCTATTATTGGATTACAGCCCAGATCATGTTCACCTTGAAAGAACCACTGAAAACTTAGGGAAAACGTAATTACCACAGAAACCAGTATTGTGACTTCAAGAGGATAATTGTAAAGAGCAGATAAACTCCTGAGAAACCAAGATCCTATTTTCATGTAAATATTACTACTTACAATGAGTGAAGGGAAAATGACCTGGAAAAACTGTGGAAAGACAGAATTGTTTTTAATAGCTTGTCTCTCAGAGTATGCTGTGACCTGTCTCATGATCTTTAGCTCCTTTGTTCTTTTCCTGCAGCTACTATAAAAGAAAAAACCCCAGTATTTATTTTGGGTACCTGAAACCAGTAGCTCTTTTTTTTTATCTCCTGTCACAGTTACCAAGCACAGCCCTTATGTACAGATCAGGGATTTTATTTATTCAACAAGTTATCCTTCCAGAGTTAGAAGAGAATTTTTCCTCAGTGAGTACTGGTTTTGTTCCTAGAGTGTCACACCAGTGATTCAAACATGGCTGCCAGGTCAATGAAATAAAATGCACTGACCTCAAAAAGACACTTGAGTTGTTGGAACAAAGAAAATCCACTGATTGTTCAGAATTCAGGCCCCAGACTGGATTTGCAGGAGAAGAGCTGAGCGCTTTCTGTCACTATGCTGCACTGAGCAAGGGGAAAGGTTTGGAATGACTTCCGTGCAGTCTCAGTCTGAGCTGAGAGAAACAAAGATTGGTGGGTCACGCAGTCGGCGTTATTACTTCCATGGCATTAGCACAAGGAGTATTGTTTCATATCGTGAGTTACGTCTCTGATACCTCTTGATTTGCTGATGTAATACTTTTTTAGGGAAACACTTGTCTCAGTAGAAAATCCTCTGATATTTATTTTTTTTTTCCCCCAGAGCTGGTAGAACTCAGCTACAATCAGTGAGGAAGAAGAGACAGCTGCTATACCCAGAACATTTTCCTTTACTTATATCAACTTCAGGTAACATGAATATAGAGAATAGCCAGAAGAAAAATGCTTCCAGAAGCTCTGTATTTCTGACAAAAGAATAGAATTGGATACCATTATTCCTTCTTTTTAATTGAATGGATTCTTTTTTTTTTTGAATGAAATTCTTGAGCAAATTTGACCTAAATTTAAAATAATTTTGTTCTGACAGCTTAAATCCACCAATAAATATATTCAACACTTTCAGTTTTCACTTCAATTTATGTCTATTTATGTATTTTATATAGAGAGGAATATTTATGTAGAATGAAAGAATGATAATATTTGCTCTAGAAGAATTTTTTATGTACTTTGGATTTAGTGAGCTTCTACCTATACAATACAAATCTAATTTACAACAGCCCAAAGTAAAATGCCGCAATTTCAGAGGTTGTCAAAATTTCCTTTGGCTTTTTTCTTTTTTTGTTTGGGTTTTTCTTTCATTTTTTTACTGTTTGTGTTGTTTCAACTGTTAAATTCTGATTTGTGGAGGCAGTGCAGTGAATCACTGAATTACTCAGAGAAGCTACCCTATTTTACATTCCTTAAGACTATCCATTTTGAAAAGTAAATTCAAAACCATTTTACTTTCCAAGCTGAGTGACTGGTTGACAAACTGTTCTGCTGAGCTTGAATTATTTTAAACAGATCACAGGTGAGGATATATTTATTGCCATAGATAATGCTTAGGGAAAGAAACAAAGAAACAAGAGGGTAAACCATGCATTGCTAAAAATCTATAATACCAGCCATGGTTACATATCTTCTTTTCATTAGTCTTCACCATGATTTCCAATTATCCCAAGTACATAGCAGAGACAAATCAAAACCAAAAAGAAAACAATGCAAACATACACAGACTACTGGGAAAAAAGCGGTCTCTAGAGATTCAGGAATTTGAGGCAATTATCTCAGTAATATTTCACCGTTACCTAGTTATATAAAATCAGGCAGCAAACGACTTTGATTTGCAGCTGCTATCTGTATCAGACACAATTTACTTGCAACATCACACTTCAGCAAATAAGAAAATATTTCTTTCTGGTTGTTTGGGTTTTTTTAAATTTAAAGGTGCTAATACTCTCAGTTTTGAAACAGGCACTGACAATGTTACCTCCAGGATGTTTAATTCCATTGAACTGAGTGTTTTATCATTAAGAAAACAGACATTCATTACTACAAAAACATGCTTGATATTGTCAGAACAACAGGTTTGGGTTATTTTCCCAACTAGACTGTGGTGCTCAAGCTCATGGCTGAACCACTGGTTACCACAGACAGCTCTAGTCAAATAATTGCAATCTTTTTTATGACCTTTACAATTTCTCCAACTCTTCTCTCTTTTTCTCCACCACAGTCTCATCCCAATAAACAGCCTTTTCCTTTTAATTTACCATCACCACTATCTTGGTCCCAGTTTTGCTTGCTACATCCATATCTGTTCTGTTGTTTCTGATATTCTTATACTGATTCTGTTACTTCTGACACCAATTCTTGCATTTCTGCTATGGTTGCATAGGTCTTCCTGGCCTTATATGGTATTACTGCCGTGGTTACATAGGAGTTGCTGGCTTGAAAGGCCAAACTACCCGAAACATCCCCAATACCACTTTGTTTATTCTCTAGTAGAGTTGTACAAAGAGTATGGCTAGAGTAAATAGTTTACAGAACTGGGTGTTTAAAGGCAGTGGCTAATTTTTATGACCGAATTATATGTTTGAGGGATTCCACAAGAAGGGCTATAGTGGTGTGCATGGTTTTCTACAGACACTGAAAATAGTAAACTCCAAATAAAACATAAGTAGTACCCAATCATAATTTGTTTCAAATATCTTTTCCATTGTTTTCTTCTTAATACCTATTACATGCTACATGTTTTGCAGAGAGCAGACCTGAGGGGGGAACCCTGCTGAGCAAAAGATAAATCCAAAATGCAACATATGCCTATTTACTGAGACAAGAAATAAATAAATAAAATCACAGAACCACAAAATACTCTGACATGGAAGGGACCCACAAGGATGATTGAGTCCAACCCTTAAATAAATGGCTCGTACCCACTACCTTGGTGTTATTATAAGTTTCATTGTAAAACTAGTCCTTAAATAGTCAAGCCTTTAAAGTGACCTGGTAGGATCAGTCTGCTCCAGAATAAAACTCTTTTAATAATAATTTAGCTTCATCAACACTTTCTGCAATAAAGTTACTTTTATTTAAGTCTTTCCTGCCTCTTAACCTGTATAACTTTCAACAGTTAATTTAAAAATGAACCTAAAATAGTTTACTAGCTTATCCATAGTTTATACAGCAGCCAAAAGCATTCACGTGCACTAGTTTACTGAATTAAAATAATGAAAAGTGTAGCATTTTTGAGTTAGCATGTTCCAGCATATTTATTTTCAAATTGAAATTTAAAGAAACCCAATGGAAAAACAAGCCTTTGATCCATATGCGTGCTTGTTGGACAATAAAGCCCATAGCAGAGAAAAATCCTAGAACCTACTGTGAAGATGATAGATAAGACAGATTACACAGATGCTAAGATCTGATGAAAATACCTTTGTATACCCTACATCAAACTACCAAAGATGTTTCATGACACTCGCCTCTTCTAGTCTTCAAAAGCTAAAACTTCCAGTCACTCCATACAATCATTCCTACAAGCATCAGCCAGTATTTTAGGGTGTTCCCTTTCCCTATTTTTTTGTTTTTTAGCATACCTTCATACTTGGTGGCTTTTACAATCACCTACTCCTTTCCTAATTATTTTTTTAATTGAACACAGCTGCCTGGCTGTGGCCACCCTGGACATTGAAAGGGCAGGTGCCTTACTATGAACCTCCTAAATACTATTTGTCTTCAACTTCTTCTGCAATAAAACAATGTTTCTATAATTAAACAATGCTTTTTGGGGGCATAACTCATAGGAATAATCAAAAAAAAGGTAGAAGAATTTTATTAATTTTCCTCATTTTTGGATGAGGTGGTGGACTGTTAACCTGGGCAGTTACAGCCAGGTGGAGTTTTGGAGTTGTCTACTTGACAAAACTTTGCTGAGCATGATAGCTTATACTTGGATAAGCAATGTCTTCCAAAATACATCCAGACTTCACATGAAGGCTTTAAAATATGGCATCATATATGCTGTTTCTACTAGTCTCTGCATAATCTGATAAAGAGAAGGGTACCTCAACAGTACTGAACACTGAGTACTCCTATTACTACAATTCTCAAATCAACTTTTGATGTGGCTGTTTGCTTGTCCCCAGCAAGTCTCACATTTTTAATAAATTGAATAAATCTACAGGCTAGTAGTAGAAATAAATTTTTGAAGAATCACCTGTAGACTCTAGAGACTGCTCTCAATCTTAATATAATTGTCAGCAGAGTTCCTTATTGAGTACAGTTTAAAGCATTTCTGGAAATCCATCAGAGGCCCAAAAATACTCTGAGAAAAAAAAAGTGGGAAAAAGAAATTCTGAGCAAAAAACTGAGGACAATGGACGTTGCTATTTATAAGGGCCATTACTTAAAAAGAAAAGAAAAACAAAAAAAGTGGGCTGCAAAAGACACTGTAGCCTTACATATTAATAAACATTAATAAAGAACATTATACTTGATTAATGAAAGTTCAATTTATTGTACAGTTCAAAGTTTCAAGTACTGTTTATCACATATGTACTAACAAAGACATTTTACATGTGCTTGGATAAGACCTAAATAAATATTTGAACCTTTCATTTCTTATTATAGGGAAATTAAGCAAGTTTACTAGTTTATGATACTCAAGTTTTCCATTGATCTAAAGGCAGTTACACTAATTTGCAAAGCATCCTACTATCACACAATATGATATAAAATATCTAATAGAAAATATGTTCAAACAGGAATATTGATTATGGCTACTAAAGCACAGAATATGAAGTTTCAAACGTGTAAAAGTGAATAAATTTTCTCAAAGATTTCTCTGAACATCTGCACATATTAGTGATTTATTGTGCCCGTGGAAGGACAAAACTGTGATTTGATTGAAATGGTGTCTCTTTCTTTAAAGAAAGAAAATTGTCATGGAGCAGAATATTAATCATGTTTTACCCAACAATTGTTAGCTTCATTGGTATTTTGCTTATCACCAATCTTTGAGACTTCAAAGAGATGACAAATTATATACCATTGATTCCAGTTGTTGCCATTTGTAACTGACACATTGAGAAGGTAGAATTAATCATTTGATTGATAGAAATTTGTTTTAACAATGGGATTTCAAGCTGGGTTGTCTCTGTTTTCCTTGGAATAATTTTGGTTTACCTTATAAACTGTTTTTCATGCCAGCAGAAATAATTTACAATTTAACATTGACTCTCCTCTACTTTTATCTATATTCCATAGTTTTCTTCTACTGACTTTCTTTGTTTTCCTAATCTTGATCATATGAAATTGAACATAATATCAGTGTGGAATAGAGTGACATACCCATAAAAATTGAGACTTTCTTTAAAGAGTTCTTACTTCCCAGAAGTTCAGTTCTTTCTTTCTTTTTGTCTTTCTGTCCTTCAATGCCTGGTGTGTCAACTATTTCCAGCAGCTATTCCATAGCCATGTCATATAAAGTCCTTCTCAGGGAAAACGGAGACCCTTATATTTTTGCTTAGTCCAAAAATTAACAGTAATTGACTTCTGAAAGCTTTTCTCTGTCAGGACCTTATCTTCTGGGATGCTTTAAAATCATTATTATAAATAATAATTTGGCTGCCTAGGTTGAGCTCAAGTGAAAACCCTGCTAGCATTCCCTTAGTGTTCTGAAGAATTCTGAGTATTATTTTTAAGAAGCTCTTAAATGAAACAGCTCCTGCTATGCTTCACTACTGCAAATGGGGTGATTTGGCATTGAATGTCTGTGATACAAGTTCAGACATGATCAGGTAATTAACTCAGGGTAATTAACTCTGAAGAATTTGAGAAGTTCTTCCACAATAATTGGTTTCAGTGTGTTTGAGGAAAAATAAGAAATCTAAGTGGAACTTGGGGCAATATAGCTACAGATCCAGTAGTAGCAAATATTGTGTGGGGATTACACACACGAATAACAGCCAGACTGCTCCAGAAGTCAGAAAAATGAGAAGTGTCATCTTTAGATGGCGTATTGTCTCCACCCTGAGAATTCAAAGTCTACATAAATAGAGATGAAGTATATCTGCTTTGTTTCAAAACATGGCTGAGGCACAAATTTCAGAGACAAGAAGACTGTGCCCACTAATAGTCCATCTCAAGTACCTCTCCTGGTGCCAATGTCAGCAGAGCTGTTAGGAAGAGAGAAGTCTCCAAAGTTTGCAAACAGATAATCTTCAGATTTACCATTTCAGGTCTGCTTCCGTAGTGGACACTCACTGAACCTCAGTTTGGCTTCCCCCTTGAGGTTTGTCCATGGGTCTGTAAGAATCACAGGCGATTCATTAGCACAATTTCAGAATTAGAAACAGCTCACCAATTTCTTATTCAGAAAGTTTTGCACAGATAGAGGTATTTCTAGGGCTACTGGATTTTTTTTTGCAGAGCAATTTGACTTCCCAAATCAGCAAATCAGAGCATTATATAGCTGAAAAGTTACACAACCTCTACTTTTAAAAACCAAAAATAAAACCTACCAAAAAAAAAAAAAAAAAAGGAAAAAAACTAACCAATCAACCAAACAAAAAAACCCAAACCACAAAACACCAAAAGAAACATTAACCATTTTCTTAGTGGAGATAATCAACTGCCAGTTTTGGACTCTTTCCTTATTAACATTCAGTTGGTATGCTGGAGATATGAACTTGAGGTTTTATTCCAAACAGCTCAAAAAGAAGGAGATTACTTGATCTTTTCAAAAATCAGCTGGTATCCTATGCCAAAGCTTACCCAGTAGACTTCTATAATATATCACAGGCAAGTTGGATTTGGAAAGTAACACAGAGAGCCCACAGGCCTCTGGCAATAGGCCAGGGCTTGAATGTGAAGTGCAAATTTTTCTATTGCAGGGGGGCCGAGGGGGGGGTTAGAGAGAGAAGAATAGAGTGCTTTTCTTGGTTACATATAAACACAATTAATTGTAAATTCTGTACATCTGTATGCGATATTCTGTTTACAAATAACAGCTTGGTTTATAAGAGGTGGGGTTGTCATTTGTATTCAAACAACTTTACTAGTTTCATTTAAATCAGTATTGATTCAAAACAGAATCTATTCAATACTGAGAATTAGTACAAATATATACTTTGGTGAGGAGACAATAGAGTAAAACAGAGGATCTAAAACCAAAATGATGACAATCTCTTTATTAAAAAAACTATAGAATCATGGAGTCATAAATTCATAGAATCATGGAATAGTTTGCGTTGGAAGGGGCCTTTAAAAGCCATCTAATCCAACCCTCTGGAATAACCAATGACATCTTCAGCTTAATCAGGTTCTCAGAACCCTGTCAAACTTAACCTTGAATGTTTCCAGGGATGGGATATTTACCATCTTGCAGGGCAACCTGTTCCAGTGTTTCACCACCCTCATTGTAAAAAATGTCTTCCTTGTATCTAGTCCGAATCTACCCTCCTTTAGTGTAAAAACATCACCCCTTGTGCTGTTGAAAGCAGCCCCTACTAAAAGGTTTGCCCCATCTCTCTTACAAGCTCCCTTTAGGTACTGAAAGGCCACCCTTAAGGTTTCTCTGGAGCCTTCTCCTCTCCAGGCTGAACAAGCCCAGCTCTCTCAGTCTGTCTTCATAGCAGAAGTGCTCCAGCCCTCTGACCATTTTTGTGCCCCTCCCCAAATTGCTCTAAGAGGTCCATGTTTTTACTGTGCTGAGGACATTAGAGCTGGACACTGTACACCAGGTGGGATCTTACCAGAGAAAAGTAAAGGGGGAGAATCCTCACTCTATCTGCTGTTGGCCCTCACTAAAGCGAGATCCCTCTCAGTTTGTCATGTCATCCCACAGCTTGTCACAGGCAAGCCTGATACTGTTCCCCTCTCCCTTCTAGTCTAGTTTAAAGGTCTGTCAGTTACCCAAGACTCTCTTCAACCTCTGAGGAAGATATGCCTCATTTCATAGAAACCATCACATTACCAAAAAACCCAAAACTGTGGCGGTGATGCAAGTCATGGAGCAATGCATTAATAGACTGGGTCCATCTATTTCTTCCATTGTTGCTGCTTGCAACTGGCAGTATAAAGGCAAAAACTTAACTCTGCTGCAGATGCCCTTATCAACCATCCCAAGGCCCTGAAATCTCTTTGATTGCCCTTGGACTACATGTCGCAGCTGCATGGCCACTCACATAGTAGAGAAATAATGGGTAATAGTCCAAGGATTGTACCATACTAGGAAGTTCCCTAGCAATGTTCTTAACCCCAGGGAGGATGCAGAATTCCCTAATACAAGGGTCTCTCTGACATATTGGTTCCTCTCAGAAGGGAGTCACATACAATTATTACTTGCCTTTTTTATCTCGTGGATGTAGTTGTGATTTGGAAGCAACACCATTCTGACCTTGGCAATACCTCTAGTGTAGAGGAACCATCATGTACAGCATCCATTGACTGGTCTTCCATATCCAGAGCCTCATATCTGTGGTACATGAGCACCTGAGAAAACAAGTTGGGAAAGATGGGGCTTGTCTGCCACCACAAGCATGAACTTGTCTCCATTCACCCCATTCCTTTAGCTGCTGCTTTGAACCTGGAGTGAGGAATAAACCAGAAAGGTCAAATTAGTAGTGATGGAGGTTTCTCACAGGAAAGAATCCCCACAAGTATGACTTTTCACCTAATGGAGTCAGAAGGCTGGGTGGGTGACTCATTCTCTACCAACAGACTTGTCAAACAGAAAATAGTCCTAAAATATAATTGAGTCCTAAAATATGATGAAATGAGAATCAACAAGGAAAAAAAAATTGGGAATAAGATTTTAAGCATACTTTTTACCTAGAAAGGGATGGTTAAAAAAAAAAATCTCCTTATTCTTGTCCTTGCGAGATTAATAAAATGCTTTAAAAAGTGCTTTTGGCCTTTAGCATTAAAAGGTCTGCCTCTGAATAAGAGAAAACATTTCCCATAGCTATAAGAACAGTACATTTATTCCAGTATTAAAGAAAATGGGTTTTCTCAAGCATGGAACTTTTTACTTCAACATCAAAACTGATAGTAAACACCAATTTTTAGCCCTCAGCACATAATCCAGAACTCTTTTTGTATTTGGAACAATAAAAACCAGTATAGTGTCTTAGAAAATGTGCTGGGACATTTTAAAGCAAAATGCCATTTCTATTAAGCAATGTTTTTAGAAGGGGGAAAAAAAACCCCCACAACCATAAAAACCCCAACCAGGCAGAGCAGATGAAGGCACTGCTTTGCACAGTTCTTGTAGTAAACAACAAGACTCGGAGATGTACAAACCCTTTGGTGACAGAGGGTTTCCATGGCTTGTAGATGCAATTGGTGTTACAAATTCATGACAAAAATGCATCACACAAAGTTAACCTTGTAGGTATGATTGGAATGAACCACACAGTGCTTTGTCATAGCCCTTCTGTCTCTCTCCAGAGAATTACAGGGAGCTAAACCTTTTCCTCTATATCAATATGAGAAATACCCTGTTATTCTATGACACGACTAAGTGATATGCACATAATTTTCAAACTGTGCTTCTTTTTCCAACCTTTGTGGTGCTGTGAAATTCAAGGACAAAAAAAGATAACCTGGTCTGCTGCCAACAAAAAAAAAAAAGATAACCTGGTCTGCTGCCAACAAATATGTAGTTTAAGAAACTTTCTGAAACAGGCACCTACAAAATCCTTCTTGTAATAAATGGGGTCCTTTCTAAGCTCATCTTTTTATTTTTTTTGTAAAACAAAGTTAATCTCTGCTATCTCTTCAATATGTTATCATGCCACCCAGCTATCGCATTTATTTTTAGTCCCTAGATTAGAAAGACTTGTTTATAAAACTGTAAAGAGTTGTGAAGTGTCTTAGTGTTTAGTCCCAAGGAGTATGCTTTCCATATAGCATAAACTTTACCACCCACAAAGACACCTTCTACCTGTACCTTCTACCTGTGATGTAATATATATGCTCGTAGCTTGATGGAACTGGGCAGATGAACTAATTCAGACAATGTTACTATTTATCTAAGTCTAGTCAAATGCAGATGGAACAGATATGTAAGTGTTCTTACAAAGGATCTCTGATGAAGTGGTATCAGCTATCAGTTGAAGAGGCATCAAATCAGATGAGTGATATTCACTCTCCACAGCAAGTAGTCCAGCATAATGATGCAAAATGCAATAATAGCTTGGGAATTAGAACAAGGATTGTAAGTATACCTGATTTCTACTCCCACTTCCAAGCTCAAATACCTTGAAGAAGTCATGGGTGTTTTCCATTACCAATGCTGTGTGCTAACTTTGCAAGCTAAATTAGGCACCATACATTTTGAAGGATTTGAGTACCAGAACTAAAACCAATGAGAGGGCTGAAAACTTCATCTTTTTGATAAACTGATTGTCAGTCACCAATGTATTGATTAGAAGTCTGTGTTTTGACACACAAGTTTCAAAATATTGTGCTCAGTTTGCACATAATATGAAAGGTTGCAAGGATTCTTCTGCAAACCACACTTGAATATTCAAGACTGCAAAAATGTGAAAGTCTCACCTCAGTTAGAAATATTTTCAATTTCCACAAGAAATATTTCTTACTTTTCTGTTTTTTTTTTATTTTCCACAACTGGGTCATCAAATGCTTTTACTCTTACAAACTTTTTTCCTAAAAAGCTGCAGCATCCCTTTTGACTACAGCAGAACACTTAATTGGGCCTTTACTTTTTTCAGTGCAACTACACTTGATGCTCACCTGTATGCAATGTTTTTAGTCAGTCAGAGCAAGGTCTTATCAGCACAATAAGGAATGTCATCTATAGGAAAGATTATATCACAAAACCACAGGATTTCTGGGTCATATTGTCAGCTCAAGTATGGAACTTGCAGTTGGACAATTAATTTTATTTTTCCCTTCATTAAGTGTGGATAACTTTACAAGCAGCATCAAGTACAACACAGTTACAGACCTAATGCATTTATACTCTGTGTGTACTACCAAGTACATGAAGGCTTATGAAAAATTCAAGCTTTTATGGCTGCTCCACTGGGATAGGATAAACTGTCCATTGATCAGATTTTCTCTAGTTAATTCTCTGTAAGACAATATCTTCCCTAAAATACTGTACATTTGGGGAAAGTAGAGTAGCCAGACAGCTTCTTCAGTGAACGCTAAGAACAAAAGTTTTCTGAGCAAAGATCTACATCCACAACAATATTATCTAAAATCTTGTTAGCCTTTTCCAGAGAGCTATGCAACCTTCCCAGGTTTACTCACTTCTGGGTTCTGAGGTCTGGGAGCCCTGAGTCTGGCTCCTTACTTAAATGGTTGTGCAATTTACAGCCAGTTTAGCTGCAGAATTTCTCTTGACCCTTTAATGAGCTAGTCTGGTGAACTCAGCAGAGGATCACAAGCAGAGAACATAAATGAATAGCTTTTGATTATTCTTGGAGTTTTGGTAGAGGGCTATTTATCTCAAGCCATTTTTTTGCTTTTGTCTTTGCTTCCTAATAGCCTTCTTGACATTTTAATCAAACAAAGAGCATCCTAGTGATTAGGCTATGCATGAAACAACTCCATTTCTGCCTTTATTAATATTACCAAATCTATTTATTCTTATAATTCACAGCATGTGAGCAAGGAGAGCAAAATATTCTCTGCTTATGGAAACACTTGGCAAACACTGACCCTGAAAACCCTATTTTTATTGTGAGGAAAAACCACTAAAAACTCGGTTGAGATATTTGTCTACAAGCCTAATTTTTTTAAGCTCTGATTAAATAACTTGAATAATTCAGACTAAACAAACAATACTTTTACATATTTTGAAAAATACATTAGGGTACACTTCAACTTTACTCTTAATGTTAGTGCTTAAAAAACACCTACGTATCTTCTCTTCAGTAATTTTTATTACTAAGAAGAGAGTTGTCAAACACATAGCCTACGAGAAAACACTAACAGGTAGAATGGAAAAAGCATCCACATGGGATATTTGTCATATTCCCCAGTAACCAGAAAGCAAATTAGTTTATAAATCTGACCTCTTTCTTATGTCATACTGTTAAGAACTCCATATTTTGCTGCTTTAATAGGCATTCTGTGGAGTTGGTATCCTGCTGGGGTCTGTACTCATGTAGAGAAGGAACAGAAAGAATAAAAATTGATGTGCAAGTTTCCCAGTGTCTTGGGTTTTAATGTCATGACCTATCTGTACTGTACATTTTCCAAGTACTGCTGTATTTTCTTCCAGTATGCAGGACTTAATATACAACATAATCTAAAAATTCAGAGAAAAAGTATTTGTCAGAAATTAGCAAGTATAAAGTACTAAATTTAATATCTCCTGTCCATTTGTAGGCATTCTTGAAAACTTCTAAAAACCCAAAATATGTATCAAAGTATATTTATTGAGGAATTTGGAATATTATTTCCCTAAATTCATTATAAAGAAATATCAATGTTAAATTAAGCACATTTACTAGCAATCATCCAAATAAAAATACATAGCACACATCTCATGTAAGTTGTGCCTAGCATGCCTCTGCAGACCCAACTGATATTTTTGAATTAAACGTGGCAGAAGGATGGCTAGTGTATTACCAGAAATTTTTCTGCTATTACAGAGATGAACAGGGTACAGAGAAGATGCCTGTGCTATGGAGAAGGCAATTTGGACATACTGTTAGCCTGTAACTGGAAAAGGCATATCTACAACAGGCAGGCTGGCTGGGCTGGAGATTGTCCACGTGAGGTTCATGCAATGGCTGTACAAATCCATGCTTCTAACTCTCCTGCTATTATCAAATATTATACTTTTTTTTTTTTTTACTTTGGAAAGGACATCTCTCTCTAGGGCCAGCTGTAGTCCATTGTTTGACTCTCTAATAGGTCACCACAGTGAATGCTCTCTTCTGTCCTGAGCTTCTGACAGAGTCCTTCCAGCAACCATTGCTCCTGTTTTGCTCCTTTGGAGAGTTCTTATGATGTCCCTTTCCTTTGTCTTCTATTACAACTGTGGTTTCTACAACCACAACACAGCTCCAGGATCTTACACCAATGAAAGCACAACTCTCCATTCTCTGAAAGCAATGATAATATCTCAGAAATTCTTCTGAATATTGTGCTCTGAGAAAGGAGGAAAGCTCTTCCATTTCATTTAAGTAATAAAGTTCAATCTTAGAGAGTCCTGTGGATTTTTTTGGGTTTGTTCTTTTCGGTTTGGCTGCTTGGGGTTTTTTTGTTTGTTTGTTTGTTTGTTTTGCATAAGCTTAAATCCAAAGAGACATATGTCTTTAAGTCTGGTTTCTGAGATCAATCATTTTCTGCCAAAATGCTCCCTTTTTCAAAGTTGGTTAGGATCAGATGCTTCTGAAAATAGACCTGTGCTGACCAATTATTGCTGTTATATAAGCTTTAGTACTTCTTTAAAGACTGAGCCTGTAAAGAATTTAATTTGACAAGCTGAATCATACAAGATCATATATGATGGATTTCAACCTAAATTGCATCTGACCATCTGTACACAGCAGAAGAACACATCTTTATGGAATTCCTCATGTATTCATTTTTTCTTTTTGCAAATATATTACTTCATACTGTACTTCAAGAGATTTATTTTGACAGAGATATGTCTTCTGTGTTATGGCTTTTAAAGTGCAGAATGGCTGAACTATAAAAAACTCTTTCCTAACAGCACAAATTTGTGGTGGATTATGAAGAATCAAAACAAGTCATTATTTGCTATATTGTCCTCTTGGACAAGGATTTTTAAACGCTGTCATTACCCCTAGTCTGTACTGCAGCAGTGGACAAAATTATAAAATTGCTTGCTTGAATCGACTAACTCAAGTAATATTTTTACAAACAGAATTCTTTTAGTGATTCTCCCTTAGATATAAAATATATCTAGTTTATACCCTTTTCCCCCAGTAAGATGATTCATTTCCACGACTGTATAATATCCAATAAAAGCTTAGGTAAGGTGAATCTCGATTTCAAACAAAAAAGGACTTGATGTTCCCTGTAAAATTCAGGGGCACAGAGTTTGAGATGGTCTGGCAGCTTTTCTAAATGTCACAATGACAGGTTTATTCATATATTCTGGGAAACAGCGTGTATTAGGTTCTGATTAATCCTATACTAGACTTCTCTCTCTAGTCTCTCTCATGGCTAGATGGGAGATATGGAACAGCTATTGAAAAAAACCTTTGAATCAAAGAGCTACAAAATGAGTTTCTAACATTTGAGTGAATATCTGACTTCATTTAAACACTTTTTTTTTCTGTAGCTTCTCATTCTCCTGATACTGATTAAATTTAAGACTTTTTTTCCTCAAATTAATGAGCTTCTAAAAGAGTTTCCACACATTTTAATGTGCATGCGGATACATTCTGAAGATATGAAAATAACTACTAAATATTTTCTGAAATGTTTCTGGATCTGACAAAATAACTCCCTAATATACTTGTACAGTTATCTGCAAATGCACCAACTCCTACTTTTGAAAATGAAGTGGACAGATTTCCCTGTGTGTAGGAGTACCTTTCTCTTTGATAGAGTCCTTCCTACCCATTAGGGATTGATCCATAACTTCATTTCAGTCTGACAGCTAAACTGTTCTTTATACTCCTTTATCAGTTGCACCTGCTCCAATTTTCTTTACATACAGATGAACATTCATGAACTTTTCCTGAGCTTGTAATATTTCCCCAATTATTATTTCACTCTGTTTCCCAATGAGGTAAGAAAAGTCTCTGCATTGTGTTCATGAGATCTGGAGTGGCTGATACTTCTACAGTTTGGGAGAGAACTGCAAATTACATGGAATATTATCTGTAAATTCCTTTGACCATCAATAGAGAGAAAGAGGCTTTTCCATAGTTTTCTAAAATGGGTCATAAAATAATTTCTCTGGTTTTTTATTAGACATAAGAATGCTTGTTTTTGCACTTCAGCAGGTTATTGGATTCTCTGCAGATCAGTGGGGTATAAAGTGAAATGCTATGCATGACAAAATTTAATACCAGTGATAGGATTATGCAACAAATACCAATTAATTTGCTTGATCTTCCTCGTGGCCTTTGAACCTGCCTTTCAAGCTATGTGTTGTGCTCTATTTTGGCAGTTTGTTTGCCTGGCAACAATAGTGAACTGGACAGTAGAACTACCCAGTGAACAAGCGATGAATGTCATCTATCTGGACTTCTGTAAGGTCTTTGATATGGTCTCCAGCAACACCCTTCTCTAAATTGAAGAAATACGGATTTGATGGATGGACTGTTCTGTGGATGAGGAATTGGTTGAATGTTCTCATCAAAGGAGTAGTGGTCACTGGCTCAATGTCCAGGTGAAGATAGTGATTACTGCAGTCCCTCAGGGGTCTGTGCTGGGACCAGTACTCTTTAATATCTTCATCATAGTGTGATCCAGGTGCACCCACTGCAAGTTTGCAGATGACACCAAGCTGAGCAGTGCAGTTGACACCCATGCAGGATGGGATTCCATGCAGGGGGACAGGGACAAGTGCGACATGGAAATGTCCTGAAGTTCAACAAGGCCAAGTGCAAAGTGCCACACCTGGGTCAGGGCCATCCGCTGGTATCAATACAGGCTGGGGGATGAATGAATTGAGAGAAGCCCTTCAGGAGAAGGACTTGGGGGTCCTGGTGAACAGAAAGCTCAACATAAGCTGGTAGTGTGCACCAGAAAGCCAGCCATATTCTGGACTGCACCTAAAGAAGCGTGGCCACCAGGTCAGGCGAGGTGATTCTCTCCCTCTTCTTTGCTCTTGAGAAATCCCATCTGGAGTACTGTGTCCAGCTCTGGTGTCCTCAGCACAGCAAAGACCTGTTGGAGCAAGTCCGGCATAGGGCCACAAAAATGATACAGGGCTGGAGGACCTCTGTTATGAGGACAGGCTGAGGGAGTTGGGTTAGTTCAGTCTGGAGGAGGGAAGGCTCCAGAGAAACCTTACTGCCACCCCTTTAGAGGTTTTAAACTAAAGGAGGGTAAATTCAGACTACATATAAGGAAGACATTTTTTACAGTGGGGGTGGTGAAATACTAGAACAAGTTGCCCAGCAAGATGGTAAATGCCCCATCCCTGGAAACATTCAAGGTTAAGTTGGACAGAGCTCTGGGAAATCTGATCCAGCTGAAGATGACATTGCTCATTGCAGAGAGGTTGAACTAAATGACCTTTAAAGGTCTTTCCCAATCCAAACTCTTCTATGATTTTATGACTATAAACTAACATTTTTCTGAGATTCACCTGCTTAAAAAGGGGGGGGAGGGGGGGGAGGAATTTAACAAAAGGGTAATCACTGATAATTAATGGCCTTTCCCAACACTAGCTCTACTCTGATAAGAAATTATTATGATGCCTAGCCAGCCACAAAATGCCACTTTTAGGTATTTTGATAGCAGAACTCAATAATTTCAAGTTCTGCATATATGATGTACAGCTCCCTGTTAACTTGAAATTAACTTGCTTTTCCTCACTGATAATCAGGAAATTACAAGAGCTAAGCATTATTACTACTATAGAAAAAGAAGCATAAAATAAGTGTCTTTCTCAAATTTGCATTTGAAGAATTTAGTTCTCTACTTTTGGTCATATTTGCATGCCTTCTGTAACCATAAATTTTTTAGATTTCCTGGCAGAAAAAATATCACTGTAACATACAATAAAATAAAGATTAGATTTATATTGAAAAATGTAGTATATAAAGAAAAAAAGGTGAGATACATCACAGATTTTTACCTGGTCTATATTTTTCTGTCTATTGAGCTGAGGATCTAAGTTTAGGTCACTCAAAGCCATAAAATTGAGGAGAAAGAAAAACCCTTCTATGCTTCTACAAGGCTTCTAAACTTCTGTGCAGAAAACTCTTAATGCACTTTATAGTCTAGCTCTATCAAGTCTTAGGAAAACCAGGATGACAGTTTCAACAGGCACACTTCAGGCTCTGGAGTTAGATATCTGAAAGCAGGACAATCTCCCTCAAAGTCTCAAGAAGGTTCCTTTGTTGAAAGGGAAGTAATAAATTTGAAGATAAGCTCCCACTCTATTTTTTCAAACAATTAATTATGAGTCAATCTTGTCCTTTAAGGAAAAGAGTAACGTGGTGTTTAATGCACCCTTCCCAAGGAGTCATGAAGCAAGACTCATGTTTGACTCATTTTCTCTGAAATAATTTAACCCCACAAATTCTATCAAAATCACTAGGACTGCTAGTTATTTAGTTTTGTGGAAGGCAAAGAAGGAAGTGAGATACTTCAGACCTTATCTTGGAGGTGTTTCAGTGTACATAAAACTATAAAATAACTGTGGGGAACGAGGAGAGGGAGAGAGGGAGAGAGGGAGAGAGGGAGAGAGGGAGAGAGGGAGAGAGGGAGAGAGGAGAGGAGAGGAGAGGAGAGGAGAGGAGAGGAGAGGAGAGGAGAGGAGAGGAGAGGAGAGGAGAGGAGAGGAGAGGAGGATTCCCTGCCTTGCCAATAAAAGCATTTACTCAGGGAAAAGATTTGTATATTGTATGCCTATTTTAACCTTTTAAAATCTTGCTAAAAATGTGCCAATTAGTATTAACTCTAATGTATGACAAATATGGCACTATGAAATGGAATCAGGTGGATAATAAATTTCTTATAGATGGTGAAACTACCTTTTTATGAGTTCATTGAACAGCAATACTAAAATTGCAGAGGAAAAGAAGTACAGAGTCTTCTGACAAGTAAGATTATAAAGAAGCAGCTGCCCACCTTTATATCAAAGATATTTATTCTGTAGTGTACCAGAAATACTTTCTAATTCTGCTATTTTCCACAAATATGAGTTTCCTATTACTCAGCACAGTGGAAAAATACATGCCTACGTGTTCTACAGTGGCGTATCTATGACGAAGAATTCAATCAGAACACTGGCAACCAAAGAAAAAATGTGACTCAAAATATGGTATGTATTTATACCTCACGAGATACTTTGTTGTAGGGGCCCCCAGTGTATCGGTTTTTGAAACACGAGACAGTATTTCTGCATAGTGGTGTGACATGCAGCTCTATCAGCTTTTAGGAGCACTTCAGTGCACTGCCTGGTAGACCCACACTAAGCCAAAATTATCTTTGGCATAACTGATTAATTATACTATACTTAGACTATACTTAGTATTTATCTCAGTTATGCCCATGCAGGGAAGCAAGTCTTCTATAGGAAGTAGAAAACCCCACTATTTTTAAGAAGAAATAGCCCTAAAGAGTTTGCCAAATCTACACATGATGGAAAAAGGGAAATAATGTTCTTAAAAAAAAGTTTCAGGAGAGCAGATGTCTATTTTCTTTTTTTTTTTTTTTTTTTTTTTTTTTTTTTTTTTTTTTTTTTTTTTGTCTTTTGTCTCCTAGACCAACCCATAACACTGACCCAAATTTTCTCAGGCAAAGATTTTCATGATGCTTTACATCACTGCCTCTAAGCAGCATGTTTATGTCCCCAGTCTCTCCTGTGCGTTTAAACTCAGCTTCCACTCCTCACCCCAAAGTGCCCTTCACAGTGTTCTGGTCTGTCACCTGGGAAGGAGGCAGAGCCATGCCATGGCTGTCTGACCTTCCTGCGTGCTGATTGATCAGACAGCTGCAGGTTCCACTTGCTTGGTCACTTGTTTCCAATGGGGATTGACAATGACCAAGTTTTCCCTGCCTGCCCCTCAAGTTAAGCCTCTGGCATCCACTTACAGAATGTATTCCCCTCTGTTTAAAACTTAAATGGAAATCACCACAAGTTAGACTGACAGATGGGCAATGTGATCATGTGACAGGTGGGCAAAAATACTGTACAACCCAGCACAAAAGAGAGTCGAGAGGTAATTTGGGAGTTGGCAATTTCTCTTTTGTATGACATTCATCAATTCACTGTCTCTTATGGCACAAATAGTGATTCTAGATGCTGGAGTCCCAGAGAACTCCTAATCTGGGCTACTTTTGTATTACAAGATTGTTCTTTTAAGAAGACAAATTGAATTAAGTTCTTTACAAAGAAAAAGGAGAGAAAGAGAAGGTCATGTACGGTAAGACTCTACAAGGATTGCAAAAATGCTTAAACATGTTTGGAAAATTTTTAAAGAGATTATAGCCTGTTGATCAAATTTGATAAAAGCTCTGATCTGTTTGATTTGTTGACTATAACCAGTGCCTGGGGATATCTTTATGTAATAGTCCATTTCAGGTTGTGGAAATTCAGTTTATCAGATCTTCTGGAAAATAGATTTTAAATAATCAGTTTTGAGGACCTGCCGACTCTCTCTTTTGTACTGTGTAAGCATCACTTAGTTTTGGCTTTTAGTCCATCCTCTTTCTGGCAGTCCTTTCTATGATACACAGAGATTAACATGTCACAGTAGGAAACAAAAAAGTTTGTTCTTTTTAAGAAAAAAAAATTTAGAGTGTCATTCTGTCCCTTAATATAAAATTCTTATTTTGTCTTCTTTGTCCTCTTTGAAATTTACATCAAACCTATCAAAATGTGTATCAGACAATGAAGGAAAAAAAATACTAAACAGAAAAATTTCCCAGCCCATCTGCAAAACCTGATGCACTGATTAAGACATGCCACTATGGTGTCTCCTTTTTTTTTTGTTATGTTACAAAGTACAGAATTTACATGCAGTTTCTATGTTGCATTTTAGATATTTTAGATATTCAAAATTATTTTTATGCAATGAAAGAACTATTAAAAACAATATGCTATGTCTAGAACCAGTTTCCACTGCTGAAATCAGTGAATTAGGTTACCCTGGATCACTCTGAAATAGTCTCAAATATCTTTAATGATATATGGCACTATAATGTTATAGTGCCAAAACCTATTGAAATTCCGTGGGTGTTTTGTAGTTAATCTCTCTTGAAAGTGTGAAAACTAATCTCATTGTCTTTTGTTCTAATCCAGTGCAGAGATGTCGCCCTTCTCACTAAGATTACCAACTTCTTTATCAATACCTATTCATTGTATTCCCATAAAATGGGTTAGTAACTACCTTATACACAGCCAAACTTATGTATCAATTTAAAAAACCTTCCCTAGGGTCATTCAATGATTGAAGACTGGACTTTTGACTGACAGTTTCTTTGTGCAGCTAAGTGACTACACTTACTCACCAACCTTAAATTCTATTACCCATTCAACGTTGGCTTTTCAGTGATAGCCAGTTGCACTGACTAGTTCTAGTTTCAGACAAATAATTGCAGTTGGAAATACCTGATAGGGTATGGTCGGGAACCTCCCCTTGCACAGCTCAGGTCTTCTATGGCCATCTCTGAGACATGAATTCATAGAATCATAGAAGCATTTAGGCTGGAAAAGACCTTTAACTCTGACTCAGTCTCACAGTCTCTCCAGTAACAAGGCTGAGCGCCTATTCCTGACGGGCAATTTACACTATATGGAATATATACAGACATATTTATACATCTGTCCACACAAAGAACAGACATACTGAGCACTCACAGGAACACAGAGAACCAATGGCTCATCCTGCTTCCAGCTTTGGCTGAGCAGGAAGTCTGGTAGAGGGAAGATTGGCAAGATTCAGGGCAGCTACTGGGCTTACCCACCCAGCCTGACCAGTTGCAGTTTCTGGATCCCAGCCTCCTCAGATGCTGGCACATTCACACACACCACTTAATCCCAAGCCACTCCCTTCTGGCTCATTCAGCTTGATCTTCACTAGTGATCCCACACTCGCTCTCACAACTGCACTCACTCCGGTTGACACCACAGACCCATACACACACGTGGACATGGAGTGAGGAGCCTCTTCCTAGAAAATAAGGAATCTAACAAGGAGACAGGACCGACTGCAGTGATCAGGGCCAGGGCATGGCCAGGAAGCATACTGACTAGCTCCATTACATGTAAATGGACTCTTCTATTCCCTTACATCCTATATTTCCCATACTTGTTTCTTCCCAAATCACAAAAATACCTCCCTTTTCCACCTTTGTTTCCTCCTTGAAACATGCCTTAATAAATTCTGTGTAATCCCAATATTCTTTCCCCATACTGTGTCCCATACCCTTCAGCAGGAAGTTCCTTTAGTTTTAAAGATGATACAGGGATCTGGTCCTACTGATTCATTGTGATGGGTTTCATATGTGAACAATGGGGCTGAGGCTCTTCTAGGACTGTCCTGGGAGTGGGACAGACAAGATGTTTATTCCTTGGAAGTTGTAATTTGGATTCCCTGTCTGGCATTTTGCTAGTGTTCCACTCTTGGCTTATGGAGATAAACTTGATGGCCTGATGTCTCCCTGTCAACGGGCCTGGGAGCAGACACAGTACCTTCTCTACATCCCAAGTTTTGAAATCCAGAACCTCTGTCTGACACTCTATTCATTGGAGCACCCTGCAAAAATGCCCTAAAATCCTGGTTTCCTTCACTGGCCAGATTAGGCACTTAATTTGGAAGATATTGTCCTATCCATTCCTTGCACTTGTGTTTTCTGGTAGACAGGAAAATAGAGAATAGAAAAAACAACCAAACAAAACACCAGAAAGTTATGTCTGAACTACCTCCTTTTGTAAGGCAAAATAATTTTTCTGGGGAGATATTTCCATATCCTTCTTGTCATGCACATCCTATTCCTCATCTAGAAAGCTCCTACGCACTTTTCATCAAATAATGCTTTTCATCTACTAGCATATACCAAGTCTAGTTTTGTCAACCCCAATCTGGCAGGGGAGGAGACTAGTAGAGTAATGAGAGGACACTTCTAGAGTTTTATAAGCACTCTTTTTTTCTTCTCTTGTGGCTCTTAAAATCCAAATGGCATATGATAATATATATATCAGGGTGAGTTTGTTGTGGAATAGAGAGAGAAAGCATAGCTCTAATGTCTCCCATGCAGCCAAGGCAAGATTTATTTTTTTCAGTCTGAGGATTTGATTCCATGCTGATAAAAGCCACTGCGCCCACACCCTCCACCTGCTCACCCTCCCACCCTGAGCAATAGGAAGATACTGAGCTTTCCACTTCATGTGACATGTTTGGTATCTTTCAAGGGTTTGTGTTTTGGGTGTTTTGAGGGAAAAATGGTGTCACTACTTTTCTATCACAAATATGGAAAGTGGTTAAGTTTATTGTTTTCCACTTTGTTGAAGAAGCCACTCTATTAATCACATATTCAAACAGATAAAATAGCAATTCTCACCATCCAAATTTAAAAAAAAAAAAAAGAAGGGATATATTTAACATGGACACTAGTGTTGGGGTGTTAGGAGTTCTCATTCTGTTTTCTTTTTCTCTTAAAGAATTTTCCCTATACATGTTGCCAGGGGGATAAATTACTGGTTGCTTAAGAAAAACAAAAGACCTGGCCACAGGGGGAGGGGTCCATCTGACTACTCTCTTTCACCTGGGCTTGTGGGCTGTTAGTTCCCGGCGCTTGGATGGAGAGAGAGGCTGGAGGAATTCGTCAGCACTGCAGACTGCTGCTTTTTCGGCTGCCTTCCTTGCTTCTACCGGAGAAACCCTGGGATTCCCAAGCCCACCTTCCCTGCCCCGCTGGGAGCTGGGCCGCAGCGTTAAGCCTTCGCTTTGAGTCTTTGCTACTCTGTAGCCCCACTCACCCTGCCTGCCAAGACCTCCAGGGTTCCCACTGCAGCTCCGGAGTTTGATACATCTCGTCTGCCACCCAGGATTTGTGCTCATCCCTGCTATTCCAGCCTGCCGTTCCAGCCTGCCGTTCCAGCCTGCTGTTCCCGAGGGTCTGGCAGACACCAGAATCGGCTGCCCAGGGGTTTGTGAAGCCTTTGTTCCATCCCCCCCTGGGATCCCAGGGCACCGGTGCTGCGTGATCCCCGAGCTCGCCCCGGAGCGCCCCCTGCAGCCGCGGGGGAACCATCGCACCTGCCCTGCTCACCGGGAGCCGCCAGCGCCCCTGCCGGCTGCGAGCGGAACTGCACCCGAGAGGAAAGGGCCTGACAGCCGAGAAGGCTGGCACTGGGTTTGTGATTGTTTGCTGTTACTGCTGTAGTTATTGCTGTTTGTTTGCCTTATTATACACACACATATATATATATATTAGTAAATAACTGTTATTCCTATTCCTCATATCTTTGCCTGAAAGCCCCTTAATTTCAAAATTATAATTCAGAGGGAAGGGGGTTGCATTTTTCTTTTTCATTTCAAGGGGGATTCCTGCCTTCCTTGGCAGACACCTGTCTTTCAAACCAAGACAACTGGTAACCCTTCCTTCTGCAATTTAACTTTCCTGCTCAAGAATCTAAAAGTGTAACTGTATAAAAAGGAAAGACTATTGAATTACAAGATGGGATTTTCTTGTAAACATCCAATTTAATCCTGCTTCCCAAAGGAGCAGGAACAAAAGTTCTTATAATAAAAGTTGCAGTTTCAACACTGTTTCAACATGGATAGGAGTTGCCTTAGACCAGGACAAAAAACCACCTGCAAAATCTGCACACTGGACAGATAGAATCAACATATTTGAATAATTAGCTCCTTTTTTAAATTTTTGAACACAAAGTTGTCTCCTGATGCCTAGTTTTGGAAGTCTGGAACGCAGACATATACCTCTGAGCCAGTTGTCTAGACTTTTTTTATTATCAATGTTGAGAAGCAGGAACTTTTAGACTGTAATTAATATGACCCAGTTTAAATATCTTCCTCATGATAAGAGGAATAACAACTCAGAATTGCCTTTTTTGTGTTGACTATAAAAAGACTTCAGAGACATAGCTCAGGTGTTGGTGTCTACCTGGTACATGTACAATACAAAATCAGATGAAACTTCTCCCAAATGTCTGTTTAATCGAACCATTTTCCACACATGTAGTGCATAAGTACTTCTATCTTTAACACAAGCCATTATTTTTTAAAAAACTGAATCTGATCTAAGTGAAGATGGGATCTTGTTACGCTTGGAATGCATGAAGCAGGGACACAATTTTGATATAAAATAAACTAGCTTTTCAACAATTCATACAAAAGTGCTATTTAAAATATGCTAGCCAGGATGAACACACAGGGAAGTTTAATTAGGTCTCTCTTAGACTAGTAAGTTTGATGAGGTTTAAAAAGAAGAAATTGAATAGCAAGTGGAGATTTTAAACTCTCAAAAGTTACGATTTGCAAGCAAGTGCAGCTAGAATGCCACCCCAATATGGCATAGCAACTTAAAAAAAGTTGGAACTAAAAGTCTGTGCAGAAGCAGATGCCAGAAGTTGAGCACTTGAGAAGACATTGGGCAGGCTCCCATGTATGCAAACCCCAGATTATCTTCCTTGGAATATGTCATTTTGCACTCTTCAGACTAAGACAATATTTGGAACAACGGCACTCAGAATGAAAATACCAGAAAATAAACACTAACTTTCTTGGGTTTATTTATATGAAGACAAATAAGCAAGCCAATAATTTATTATGTAAGCTTAGAGAGTTTGGAACTATAATCCTAAAACTGAATACTTCCATTCATATCTATTTGTTACAGTTATTAACACTAGAATATTTTCTTTTGAGTGAAATACTTTGTTGCTGAGCAATACATGCATAAACACCCCAACTATCAACAATATATCCATGGTTCCATGCATATCGAGGTCACACAGGAGACATTATAATATTTTCAAAGGGTGTGCGTGCTCTGTTTGTACGGTGTTCTGTTCTGAGGCTTAATGTTCCCAGAACTGGGTTGGCAGAGAAGTTCAACAATTGCACTTGCTTTGCAGCTGTTCTTTGGAACAGCTTTTGGAACACCTTTTAGAAAGTCCCATATTTAAGTCCAGTCTCCTCTTTGCTTATGTTTCTTAAATATCAGGCTTCTGAAGTCTGCTTCTGTAGAGCACTTAATTTAATGGAGTATGAACACTCCTGGAGCGTTAAGGATTTAAGCTGCAATTATCACAGGCTGAATGCTGTTTTTCAAAATCCATTTTCCAATTGGCTGGTTGGAATTTCGATAGTGATATTACCATATTCATGCCTAAGTCCCCCATGGAGCACTTATGTCATGGCTAGCCATTTCTTTATCATTTCTAGTTAATGCAACAGGATTCTGTATACATATCAGATGTTTAAAATTCACACAATTTAGAGCATATTTTCTAAAAGACAAGGGTAGAGGTCCCACAGAAGTGTCGTAATGTTTTCCTTTGCTTTTATTCCCAAACCTACCTCATGTTCTGGGAGAGATATTACCACTTAGATGCTGGCAGACACTACCAGTTCAGCCATCCACCTTGCCCTTTCTCACTGCCTCATGATTTCTTTGTCTCAAGCGTCATATCCTCTACAGAGGGGCCACCATTGCAATGGCATTCAGGATAAGTAATGGAGACTGTAGAAGAAATTATCACAGCAACATGTGTCAAAACATGTATAGAAAGACTATGCAGAAAGCCCAGCTTCCAGAGCACTCTTCCTTATCTCATCCTTGGAATCAGGTAGTGAAATGAAAACATTTCTATTAGGTGTTAAATGGATGCCAACAGAACAGAGACATCTGTCAGAATACTACCAGCTCACAATAATATGATATTTGACTAAAAGATGATTTGAGCTTGAAATCTGCTGTATCACTTGACCTAAAGAGATGAAGATCCATTATAGCTAATACCAGGTTTTCATGTTCAATAAAGATATCAGACCATGCTCTTACACACAAGAAACTATAGGTTCCAACTTTACATTTAGAAAAAAAATCCCTTCCTTATTAATAGCCATTCATTAACTATAACTTAATTTGCATATATTAAAGTAAGTACCTTTGAATTCAGACGTCTTTAATTGTTTCAGATGTGAAATTCTAAGATTTTCTTTTTAACCCATTTGACAGCTGCAGAGTTCAATATCCAAATAATGAAGAGCACTTTCCTCTGTGGATTTGAGATTTTGTTGTGATTTCATAAAATAATTAGATTTAATTAGATTCTAACTATAATGGGCTTTTCTTTGTGAGTAAATTACCTGACAGTGTGTTAACTTTCTGACAATGTATCCAGCTCTTAAAAACTTCTGGTAGCAGTTTGTTAGCATCTCAAAAGGTCCAGTGTTTGACCAGACACCTGTGTGCAGTTCCGAAGATATTCTCCTGCATGACCAATAATTGCCAAACATGAAACATAGTTTCACACATTAAGATGCAAACCACAGTGCTGTGCTATGAGATAGGCAGAACACAGATATTAATCCTTCCTATGTTATAGGGTGTTCTTGCTGATGGTGAACTTTAGTTTAAAAGGCAGTTCTGTGTTTTATCTCTGGGATGCTTTTGCAATTTGTAAGATCTTCCTTCTTTTCAAAGATGCGAATCCACTACACCTATGAAAATCTCCATTTTCCAGGGTGGAAGCCCACGATATTGCTCTAATGTACTTAGGAGAAGGAAATTCCGATCAGTACCTAAATGTTTTTTTATAAATAATGTGAAAATTAGTACACATATTTCTCTTCTAAGTACCTTCTAAATATCACTTGAGGGATACAAATTTGTGGAGGAGAGCTTTGTATTCATACCTGTGTGATCTGTGCAGACAGTATGATACAGAAGCAGATATTTATAAAAAAATAAAGTGTTTCAGACATTCTATAGCAAGAACTTGATGACCTGATAAATTCCAGTTTTGGTAATATTCTTCCGCTTACTTAAAAAACCACTTTCACTTTCAATTTGAAAAAAAAGAAAAAAAATCACACTGCAGAAGTGTGTAAAATGACTCCTGTCTGCACAAACCTTAGTACGAATCTCTATATCCATGTCCATGACTATGACAATTCATTAAAAGCTGAAAAGAAATAATGAATGTGATAGCTTTGTGAGAGAGAAATTAGGCTATTTCAGCCCCTTTGCTGGTAAGACAAGGAGGAGGATTAAATCTTGTTATTCTTGCACAGAAAATTCTCTTAGCTTGTTTTTTAAGAAAGCGAAAAAAAAAGCTTATTATTATCAAGACATCTGCATCTGTCAGTATTTGATTTTCAGAAATACATGTCTCTGTTTCTTCTCAAGTTCTCTTTTTTTTTTAAACAACTTTTTTACTCTTTGCTCATTCACTGTTCCTTCTTGATTGCCCTTCTGAAGAATGCACCACACTGTCCTTAAAACTGGAAAGAATTGTGGGTTTTTTCCTTTCATTTGAGAAAATCACATACAATTCTCATAAAACACAGAAAACTTCAGTAATGACAGATTTGCATGATTTTCATTTAGGAGAAAATTCCTATGACTCTTTCAACTCCAGTTCCAAAGAGAGAATTTTTATATTGCAGTCTATCTCTCATAACTTTGAACTTGTACTGCACAGCAATTAATACAAGCTATTTTAATGAGGCAGTTGTTATAATAATTATAATCTGTTTAAGTCCAATATATGGAATCTTGATTTTTAAGAAGGAATATGTAAAATTACTTTAATCTTTATTTTGAAGACATATTTATATTTAGAAGCTAATATTTTTTTGTCAGCTGCTCTTCTTTTCCTTTCTACTGAAGTCAATAAAAAAAACTTTACTGGGCAGAAATTTGATTATAGTATCAATATCAGTTTACAAATAAGTCTCATTTGTAAACTGGCTGATGTTACTGGTGCACAAATATGAAAATATTTTTCTGATCAGTTTAGATAAAACCGATCTTCCAAAAATGTTTTTGAATGTGTATTCTGAATCCTGAAAATCTGATGCAGTAAAGATCTTCTGATCTTAGCTTCAGCTTGCATGTGTCCAGGAAGGAGTAACATCTAAGTAACTTATATGAGTACTCAATAATTAAAATCCAAAAATTATTACATTCCTGAAATATTAGCTGTTAAATGGGAAAAAAATTTCTTATCTTCCTCTCAGAAGGAAATATGTTTAAATTGAGTGTGATACATGGGATTATGTAGCTAGGTACACAGCCTACTCTTAATTTTGTCTTATCTTAGTCTTACAATATTTCTAGAGTAGTATTTTCCTGATACTAAACAATCTATTTTTGATATAAAGTTGTCAAAAATTAAAGGTAAAATTTAAAATAAGATTTTAAAGACTGAGAAAAAAGATTAAACAACATGGAAAAATATTTGATTTCTAGTTAAACTAAGTATTTCCCTTTAATAAAAATGTAGATATTCTTTTACTTAGTTTTGGTACTATGGAAAAACTCTAATTTTGCCCCAAATAAATAAAAATGCATGTCTTTCTAACTGCATTCTGAAAAATAAAAATCTTTCTGTAGAAAAAAATTAAAATGTGTCAGTCCTATAATAGGCTAGAGAATAGAACAGCAATTTCGGTAATGAGATCTGTTTTCAGCTCCCTGCTTTGTCCGAGAAAGATAAAAAGTCCAATTCTGACTGTCTTATGATACTGATCAGAATCGAACTGGAAATTTCAGATCTCCTTCAGTAATAGTATTTCAAGCACGTAGAGTATTGTTCGAATTCTCCAGAGTATCTTGCAGTCTTTCATTAAACTGGAAAACAAAAACAAAACCAATACCAATCCAAATTCACTAGTGTTTTTGCCTTGAGACTTTTATTTTTATATATTGGATTATTTAATTTTTATTAGTCAGCGCATATTAACATCAACCAAAACAGAAGAAAATATTTTTTCAGTATCTATATTGTGAAACCTTCAACTCTTTTGCAACTCATTAATCAGTAGAGTCAACAACATCCCAAGTCCTGTTCCTTGCAATAAAACCCCATGTTTTTTGTGTAAAATCATCAAGCAAGTAGGAAGGCTTTGAAACATTTACCTGGTTACTGTTGCTTAGGAAACAAGTACCTCAGTATTAACAGATATTCATCACTGAAGGACCACATTAACTAGCGAAAGACAAGGTGGACTCACATGCATTTTCAACAAAATCAACACTTGGGTCATTAGCTTAGTATAATCCTTTGGCGTGTTATTGCCACTCAATTAAAACTTCAGGAATAATAGAGTAGTTAGTGCTGTTATACTACCCCAGCAATGCTGTGGAAAATGATACAGTAAGTTACTTACTGATTTCAATTTTAGTGAAAACGATGGCTCTTGAAATACATGGTTTCAGTGCAAGGAGCTTTTTTTCCAGTTATATAG
The DNA here is from genome assembly GCF_020740725.1 of Corvus hawaiiensis. Lineage (NCBI taxonomy): Eukaryota > Metazoa > Chordata > Aves > Passeriformes > Corvidae > Corvus > Corvus hawaiiensis. The sequence goes on along the minus strand of NC_063216.1, from coordinate 63,712,974 downwards.
AGCTAGCTGGCACTAGGAATATTGTGTACTCTGAAAAACAGGTGGATTTTTTTCAGTATATTAATTCTGCAAAACTGTAGTTAATTTCCTTTCAAAGTTGATTCCAGTGTCCTCTTCCTACTTTGAAAGGAATATTTATATAAGTAGCATATTTTTGTTTGACTGATTGATTAATTTCAGTGAATGTAAGACAATTGTTTACTTTTGGCTGATATCATGGGAGATCATGTTCAGATCTGCTCCTTGCTCATGTTAGAAGCTAGAATAAAACCAAGGCACAACCTGGTAATAGAGACTTGCCATATATGAGTAAGGCTATTATGCAGGCTGCTTCAGAAGTGCCAGATTAGTCCATAAATGTTTAAAAAGAAAAAAAAAACAACAAAAAGCATGGATTGAAAATGTACACAAATAAGCTACGAAGCTATTGATTTCAAAAATAACCTTTCCAAATTCTATGCAGAGTATTGGGCACCATGCTCACAAACATTGCATCCTTCTAATTCCTGAGATGTTAAGCACCATTTTCAGTGGTCCTTATCATATGGGTAAACAATACTACAGACTATTTTACCAATCTCACCTGAGAAGCCATGAAGTTTTTCTAGAATAATGTCTTTTCAAAACTCAAGACTGCTACTGTATCCTTTCTTTGTGGTCCACTGAAAGTGACTTAGTATCCTGCTCTCTCTCACTCCTGTTGTGGCTGCTTGGTTTCCCATTTTGCCCATGTCCTATCTGCCTATTAGGACATAAACTGCCTGTTAGGATACATACTTATTCTCTGAATTTAAATTACTTGTCCCCCTCCATCTTCTTTGCTTCCTTTTTTATTCTTAATCCCTCTTTTTTTTTGTTTATATAGACAAAAATAAAGAAACAAACGAAAACCCCAACCCTTCCCCCCCAAAACCCCCAAACATACAAACAAATAAAAACTGAACCAACAAAAAACCAACAAAAACCTGCAAACCCCAAACCAGTAGAAATTTGGGTGGGTTAAGTGGTTTGTTTCCATAAATACATCCAGAAAAATACATTGACAGATGTGTGATGTACTACTAAACAAAACCCAAGCAACTCAAACATCTGTTTCTAAGAAACTAGAGCAACATATAATAATTTTTTTTCCTCTTAAACAACACCAGATGAACATCTCTAAAATAATGTGCTATGTAGCAGATACTCAACAGATAGGAAATGCAACAAATGGTTAAAGTCTGTCAAAGATGAAAATAGATTACAAAGAATGTCCAGCAACCATATTTCTGTACTATTTACCTTAACCCTCTGTGTTTACATTAATCTGAACATGTATATAATTTGAGGAACAGGTAACTGTTTTACTTTACTAAATCTTCTGTGATTCCTTAATAGAACTAAATTAAGTAACATGAGTGGATATGAGACATTTATGCTATTTGAAAAAGCATCATTTGCTGACTAAAACTACAAAATATGAAACTGTCATAGACTGTTTGAGCAGTATTACCTGCTCTTCTGTCCTTGTCTTAAAATAAGGGTCATATGTTTCTTTGTGACAATGGGGTTACAGCTACATTTCTTAATTTATAGTATCTTGTTATTTGGTAGTGTCATCCTCTGCAGGTTGCAGGGGGTTGAAGGAAATTTAGGAGAAATTAGAGGCTCATTTGCACAGGGAAAAATAATGTGCTCTAAGGTGGACTCTGAATGCACAGTGCACCCTCAGTTCTATTTCTTACTCTCAAGATGGAGGATCTGATGTGTTTATAACAGAGGTCCTTAAAGCACTCTGAATGTTGTAGGTATCTCTGGGATTCCTATCACATCAGCAGCCTGCACAAATATTCTGGTGAGATGACTAAATGCCTTTCAGTAAGAATAAGAAACTTGCAAATAAGGACCTCACTCACCTTTCCTAACTGGTATTACCCTAATGAAAGCAGATATGAAAACTGGAAGCATGTGATGGAAAGAAAATATACTCAAGAAGCATTGGCTGCATCTGAGTTTCCCTCTAAAAATACTGTGTGAAACACTCCAAAGGTGGCTTTCTACCACAGGTAGAAGTGTGGATAATGACTATACTAGACTTAGGACTGTCCTGCAGTGTCTAGATATTGTCCTCTGTGGGGAAAACTTTGATTTTCTGAGAAATGTATGGTAATATATGTTTCTGATTTAGAATATTGAAATAACCCACCATTTTTTAAAAGCAAATCTCTGTAATGCAGACTTAGAGACAGCAAACTTTTATTACACTCACAATGTTTTTTTATATTTAATCCATCTTTTCTGATAAGCCAATAGCATACCCAATAGCTGTTTCATAGTCTACCTGTGGTAATAGCTGACCTGCTCTATTGTGATGCTAACTACAGAAACACTATTTTGGTCGAATAGTATGCCTCCTGAAGCATTTGAAGACCACAAAAATTCTCTCAGTATAATTAGCAGATAAGACCTGTGCGATGCATCCTTGAGGCTGAATGCTAACAACTGCACATAAGTAACATAACAGCCCTTTGGTGAGAGAAAGATGCAGCAAACTTTTCTTTCTCTTTCTGCAGAGACTCTCAAATAAACATCTTTGAGAATAATGTTTTATAATTTTTCACCCAGACACACTCCAAGTTACAGCCTCTCTCCGTAATCTGTTCCAGTGCTTGATTACTGTCATTGTGCAGATTGTTCCTAATACCAGTTTGGGATTTCCTTGCTACAATTTGTGTCTATTTGCTTCTCTTGCACCTCCAGGAAGAGTTTGATCTGGTCTTCATATCCTTACAGAAGGTAGCTGTAGGTAGCAATAATGTCCCCTGGGGATGTTCTTAAACAAATCCAGTTCGCACTGGAACTTGCACATTGTGTCTCATCCTCCTAACTTTCTTGATAGCTGTTCATTGAACTCAAACATGTATGTCAAAAACCTTCTTCTCTTGAGGAGCCAACCTAGATACAGTACTCTACATGTGATCAACAGTGTTCAGTACAGGGAAATAATCACATCCTTCAGTCTATTGCTCATATTCATGCTAGTATAGTTCAGTACATGGTTGACCACCTTCACTCCAGCACCATACTGATGACTCATGGTTGAGTTCTTGTCCACCAGATTCTTTTGTGGAGAGCTCTTCCCTAACCAGTAAGTCACCAGACACTACCGTTATTCAAGTTTATTACATCCCAAATGCAGGACTTGGCACTTGCCTTGTTGATCCTGAGGATTTTGGCTACTCATTTCTCCACCTGTCATCTTTTTAGAATGAGTGGTCCACCCCTCATACTGACTCTGACTGTTCTCTTATGGTTCTGAAATGCCCAAGCCAGGCCTTAATTGTTAAAAACAGAGGCAAAGACCATTTTCTATGTGTTCTGTCACTAAACTTGATGCCTCACATTTTCCTTAGGCTTTTTTTTGCTTGCAAAGTATCTTTAGAAATCATTTTTTGACTTTCCATGTCACAGTAGTTTCAGCTTCATCTGACCTTTGTTTCTCTTAACTCCTTGCTGGCATGTACAAGTTCTTCCCAAGAAGCACATCCCTGCTTCCTCTTTCTGTATACTTTGTTTTTTTGTACTTCAGCTCAATTCATCAGTACTGCAGCACTGGCCTTCTACCATGGTTGCTTGACATTCTGTACATCAAAATGGATGATTCTTGTGCTTTGAAGAGCTTTTTCTGAATATCAACTAGATCTTCCAAACCTCTTTGCTCTTCAGAGGAGTTTCCAATGAGATGCTTTCAAGATGAGATGATTTCAGCTGAGTTAGCTGAAATCCTCTTTCCTAAAGTCCATGTTTGTGATACTGGGAGGAGCCAATTCAGTTTTGTTATGCCACAACAATGGTTGTCAGAGGCATGTGGAGGAGGGGTGCACATATACCACGTGCAGGAGGCAGCTAGAAAAAGCCTTGTCCCTGGGAGGACTTCGCCTGGCCACACCCCACAGGAGTCAGTCAGTAGGAGACACTGTGGAGGGGCTTCTCCGATCTAGTCGATAAAAGGTCTCCACCAAAGGACGGCAAAGAAAGGTTGGACTGGGCCAATGGTTCCCTGTCCTCAGACAGACTTTGGGAGGGGCCGGGGGGGATAAAAACCGACAGCGTTGCTGCTCCCTGGGGCTCGCTACTGTTCGCTGTTCCCACTCGCTCCCTCCTTTGCCCTGGCCCCAGCCTGCCTTCTGGCTCTCCTGCCTGTGAAAAACGAGGTTCACTCTCCTGTTAGAATTTAAAGAGTTTAATATAAAGACAATAAGAGACACATAAAATAAAGCAAAGGGATAATGGCCGGGTGCCTTGGCGCTCTGCCAAGAGCACGCCTGATGCCCGAGGTGAGTCCTTTTTATACCATTTTTACTGTCTGTTCTCTATTCATATTAAAACTTTTCTAGGAATTGATCTGCATGGCCACTCCTTGGGTCTGCCTTTTTAGAGCATGCGTAGTCTTCGGCCGTGTGGTTTTATTTCTTTTGATTCTTGGGGTTGGGCCCGCTAGGTAAGAGTCGATGGTAGGGTGGATCTCTTAATTCCTCAGACAGTCAGGGCTGATTGCAGCTTTGGGCCTCTTTGCTCCCCGGGCAGAGCGGTGATAAGGGGTCTCGGACCCTCCTGGCCGCCCGGGAGGAGTAGCCTTTGGGCCCTTTTGTTCTCTGGACAAAGTGTTGACTAGCAGCTCCTTGGGCCTCATCCTCTGCTCGCTTGGAGGTTATCTTACTTGCTCACACTTGCTAACATTCTTGCTAAAACGAGAGAAAACTACATCCACACAGCAAAAAGCATTTCTAACATTATATAATATCTACTTTAATACTTTGCGAGAAGCCAATACTATAATACATGTTTATAACATGCCCTCGCTGGCTCGCTCCCACACCTGTCCTGCCCTCCTGTGCCCCTGACAGCCGCCCTGCCTGGGCTGCCTGCTTCCAACCCTGCCGCCCCGATCCAGCCGGTTGCCATGACCCTGTCCGGGGTCCTGCTCCTCCCATCCGAGCGCCCTCTCACCGCGTGCCCGGGGCCGTCGTTGCGGGAGCCGCGCCCCGCCGGGAGCTGCGCAGGCTCGGTCAGAGCCGGCCCGGCCGCGGGCAGGCAGCGGCACAGCCCTGCCTGGACACCGACAGCACTGCCCTGCCTCGCTGCTGGTAACGCCCTCTTTTTCTCTCTGTCCTCTCTCTCTCCTCTCCCCCATTCCTTTTCCATTTTCCTTTCTTCTTTTGTGTCTCTTCTACCCATCTTTCATTTGAGCAACTCTTTTCCTTCTCTTTTTTGTTACCAATAAACGGTTTTTCAGATACAATGTTTTCCTCGTTTGGCTTAATTTCGTTCCTGACCACCCAATTTTAAAAGAACTCTCTGTAGGTCCCCATAGTGGAACACAACAGATACTAATATTCATCTTGCTCACTTCTCTTAGGAACTTAAACTCCCTCATCTTGGGAGCATTTCTTCCTGCTGTCAAATTTGCTGTCTACCTTACTAACCTTTAAAAGGAAGATTCAGTCCTTCCTTAATCATAAATTGAATGTCCAATAGCCTTCTCCTGACAGCTTACAGATCACTTACTTGTGTCAAGAAATAAACCTTGATGCTTTCCAGACATCTGCTTTGCTTATGCTCTCCAGTATTGTCCTTCCAGCATATGTCAGGATGATAAAGCCCTCTGTGAGAGCCATGGCCTATAACAGCAATGCTTCCTTAGCAAAATGTACCATCATGTCACACACTCCATGTTGCTACAACCCCTGATCCTTACCTACAAGCTCTCAGAGGCTTGTTAGCCACTCCCAAGAACAAGTCAGTTCACTTAATCTGTTGCTTTGTATAGAGAATGACTCATCTTCTTCATCTTCCTGGACAGACCTTTCTAATGAGAAAGTGTGACAAAATTGTACATTCCAAGAGATTGATGCATGGACCCAGCTACAGAACTCTTAAAGGGATGAACAGCTTTCCATTCAAGTCATATGATCTATACAAATAGGATCCTATATTTTATTTCTATACTGGTGAGCATAAGATGAACTTTTTATATTATGCAACAGTATACCAGATTGTATCCTGTTATTTTTGCTCAATGTTGTGACATTTGTAAAAGATTCAGCTCTTCAGAACATAGTTACTTGTACATGTGTGTGAAAGAAGCTCACACCAGGACTGAGAAAATTCACCAGTTCAATTATACTGGTGTCTTAGAAGGCATGTAATACAATAACATTAGTGCCATGGTTTAACTCCAGCTGGCAACCAAGTACCATGCAGATGCTCACTCACTTCCCTTTCCCCTCCCTCCCAGGGATTTGGAGAAGAATGAGGAAAGAAAAGAAAATAAAACTCTTGGATTGAGATAAGAACAGTTTAATAATGGGAAAAAATAGTAATAATAATATTAACAATAACAATAATAATAATTATAATAATGATAATAGGGTAAGAGTGAGATAAAACACAAGAAAAACAAGGGATGAACTGTACAATTGCTCACCACCCAGCGACCAATGCCAAGCCTGTCCTCAAGCTGCAATTGGCCTCTCTCCAGGGTAATTCCTCCATTTTATAAACTGAACATGATGTTCTATGATATGGAATATCCCTTTGGCCAGTTCAGCTCAGCTGTTCTGGCCATGCTCCCTCCCAGCTTCTTGTGCAACTCCTCACTGCAGAGCATGGGACACTGAAAAGTCTTTGAGTTAGTCAGGCCCAATCAACAGTAACCAAAACACCAGTGTGTAATCAACACTGTTCTCATATTGAATCCAAAACACAGCACTGTACCAGCCTTTTAAGGAATTAACTCTATCCCAGCTGAAACTAGAGCAATTAGGTAGTCATGTTAAAGAAGAATAAAACTGTCTTTAAAATAAATATCAAGTGCATTTTTTTCTCTTCTTTTGATTCCACACAGAACACTAATTTTTCTGTCAAAATTATGGCTAATGGTTGTCTTCTGCATTAACTAAGCCAGAGCACAGATGGTAAAAAGAGGGAAAGGATACACTTAGAGACCTGGCATCTAAGACCTCACTGTTGATATTTGAAGCCCAGAGGAGACAACACCTCCTGTACAGCAGTTTGTTTTCCTTGCCAGCCATGCACTATAAGCTGTCAGTTTTGACTCTGAAAGAGAACTGCAGAATGTTTCTTACTCCTATAGTAATTAATGGTTAACTGTAATAAAATCTTCTCTTTCTACAGAAGTAGAGAGGACAGCAGTTTCTCTTAATACCTATTACAGAACTAGAGAAGTATCTCCTCTAGAAATTGAGATTTTCTCATTTCTCATTCTTTTTGTTATGAGTATGTAAAAGGCACGCTTCTGATACCACTTCAGAGAGGGTCAGTGTGATTTGAATAAGAGAAAAGCTACAGCACAGTGTTTAGAAATGCTTGCATAAGACAAATGATTAATACACTCTAGCACAGAAAAAAAAAGGAATTTAGGTTGTAGTAATTTATTGCAGTTCACTGAGAACATTTTTAGTGCTTAAATACATTTCTGTTTCAAGATTAATTAAATTATGATTACACTAATCTATTCCACTCGGGTCTTTCCTGTGAGTCCATGGCCATTTAAAGGAAAATTAACATGTTTGTGTAAAACTAACACATTAGGAGTGTAAAAATTTATGTGCAAGTTTCCTCTTTCTCATGCAGCAAAGAATAGATAATTGTTGATAAAATTTTGACAAGAGTTAATGAAATTTGTATGAGTTTCTAATTTGAAGTATATTAATGTGTCACAGTGGAAGTGCTCTTTAAATATTAAAATTCTGAAAATGTATTCAAAAGCGTATGGTACATCTAAAAATAATTTTATCATCCAAAGTTAACGAGGAAGTTGTGTGCTATGGCACTCTAATTGTAATGTACTTTTCAGCCCTTCAAGAGACTTGACTTAGGCCCAATCAGCTATCACAGGAGACAACTCCCACTAAAACCATCTGCAAAACATGGCTTCTGAAGGGAAAGCCACAGGGGGCATCAGCAGGAAGCATTAAGCAGAGGTGTGGTAGTACTGACCACCACTATTGTGGTGGTTTCCTGAGAGCTTGCAGAACTTGTGTCTTTTCCTTTTTTAATTTAACAAAATCTCTTATTCTACTGACATCCAAAAGAGAAAACTGTCTGGTGCATTGGACAACTAGGGGGTGGTCTTTTAATTGATTGGTGGGAAGTGCTGGATCATCTGTAAGCAGTACTAAAAGTTAGTAATTTTCTAGTTTTCTAATTTGTAGAAAATAAAATTTTTAAAGCTTCAGTAATAATGTATCAGTAGACAGATTGTTCTTTTCTTTACTCACAAGTTTTGCAGTTCTTATTCACATCTCTTTCAAACTTATGCTTCTGCAGTGTGCTAGAAAGGATATGGGATATGCCTCACCAGACAGGATTTGCAAATTGAGTCAACTCTATATGGGATTAAGATCAGTTTGCACATAGTTCAGCAAGCTTATTTATACACATAAGGCCACTGTTGAAGAGATTTTTACACAGGCAGAGAGAAACAGAAGAGGACAAACCTTCAAATTCAATTGGTAGGCTGTGAAGCTATGAGTATGTTTAGACACAATCCATTCTCATGATTTTTATTGGGAAAAAAGTGGAGGACTCATATTCTTTCTCACACTGTTTTGGGAAGTTTGGTTCTATCTAAGCAGTAAATATATTCTAGGCATACAGCCAAGACAGAGAATGGCAGAAGAGACAACCAAGGGGAAAATGAAGAGAGACTGTCAGAGTGCAGAGTCCAAGAGAGGGGAATTTAATTAGGTAGGAAGCCATTATGTAAACATTTAGATGGAATTGGTGAATATTCAGAATTTAGTTTCTCATCAAAAAGTGAATAGGAAGTGACAGTTTGACTACCAACAGCTGCTGAACGGGCAGCTAGAGATAAGGAAAAAGCATCTAGATAGAGAAGATAAGCATTAAACTAGAAGTTAAAAAACAATAACTGGTATGGGAACTAAAATTGGTTTCTTAATATTTTTTTACTGCCTTTCAGCTGGGAGCTGTTTTCCTTGGTGGAAAGAGATAGTAAAACTAGCATTCTCCAAAATGTTCTTTATTAAAGAAAAAATTTACAATGTGTGGAAGAGACATTACAAAACTGTGATCAGATGCAGAAAAGAGTAAGCTCATTCCAATTTAGCAACCATGATAAGCACACAGTTGAAGTAAAGTAGGTATTTAACTGCTTCTACTAGCAAATGTTTGTACAAATTCAGCACTTTTAAAGACATTTGTCTTTTAAGCACTTGGGGCATGGATTCAGTGCAGCTTCCTACACATGGCAACACACTAGCTTTTTTTACAATAGTAAACACTTCTATCAAATGCATCTATGTCAGTGAGAGATTCTTCACCTAAAACCTGCAGTTAAACCTCAAATTTTCTAAAACATATATTATATGAATTAAAAATAGTAAAAATACTGATGTGTGTAAAAAATGAATGTGCAGTGTCAGTCATGGAAGAATTATTTGATCTTGCAGCACATTGATTTATTTATGGAGAAGAATGAGAAAAATATCCCTGCCTTCTCTCAGTTTTTTTTCCTCAGTGATCCCACATGTTCCATAATTTCATAGAAAGACAATGCGTTATCTCCCTCCCATTTATATTTCTCCTGGTTTTTATTATAATTCTCTAAATATGTCTTGGCACGTTATTTACTTTGGTAGCCAAATACAAGATGCCTACTGATTCTGGGATTCTTGCAAATAAATCACTGTTTCAAGAGTGCATGCTGCAAGGCCAAGTTTAACTGAAGCACCTAACATTTTTCAATTGTAGAATGTCTCAATAACATTGCTATGCAGAACAAAGATGAGTAAATTGATTTCCAGAATTGAAGGAGTAGATTATTGCTCCTCTACAGATGCCCTGCCATAAATCTTGAGGAGTGAAAAATCTATTAGAACAATCAAGATTTGAATAGACAAAAAATATCTAAGGTCTACAAATATGGCAATTTTTATATGACTAACGTTGCTTCAGTTTGCTAGTCTTGCTCACAAACTATGAAGAAACTTAACAATATATGAAAGTCTTCCCAGTAAATGTCCCTAAATCACAATTAGCTTCCACCCTGTATTGATGTGGGATTATTTCTCCCCAGGTGCAGAACTGGGCATTTTCCTTTGTTGAACTTCACAAAATTGCTCTGTCCAATTCTCCAGCCTGTCCAGATTCCTTTGAATGGTAGCAAGAACTTCAAAGGAATTGGCCATAATCCCTATTCTCCATCTGGTATCATCTGTAAACTTGATGAGGGTGAACTCTGTCCAGTCATCCAGCTCATAACTGAGGATGTAAAACAGTATTGGCCCTGGTATCAACCCTTTGGGTGCACCATGAGTGACTGGTCTCCAGCTGCACTTTGTGTTGATCATAATCCTTTGAGCCTGACAGTTCAGCCAGTTTTCAGTCCACTTCACTGTCAATTTAACCAGCCCATACACAAATAATTTTTTTTTTTTCAACTTGTAATAGGAACAAGAGGAATTGAAGTAATAAAGAATTCAAACATCCTTATATATGTACCTTATGACACTGCAAATTTTTAAATTTTATTCCATTGCCCAATATACTTCTTGTTTCCCAGCTCACCCCTTCCCTTGTAATATCTGTAGAACAATGAGGATTTCAACCATGCTGTCCTCTTTACATTGAATTTTGCAACCAGCTTTGCTCAGGTTGTAGAGGAAATACGTATCTCTGTTTTACAAATTCTTTGATTCTTTGGTCTATAATTATTCAATAAGGGAGTTCTTTTGCTACTTTAGATCAAAATGTATAAAGACTGTTTGTGGTATACATTCTGAATTACATATGTCAAAATGTGTATCATGAGGAAGAGCTGTAATTTAAATTATCCTGGTTTTGAGACTATCATTTAGCAATTTCTGGCAGAAAGTCATGAGGCATTTAGCATCTTGAATAAATAATGCAGCATACTTCCTTTAAAACACACTGATCTATGTAAACAAGTATTCCACTACCAGGAAGAATAAGTACATACTTGCTCTGTTCCTTAGATAATCAGATATCTTTTTATCAGAAAGAAAATTATCTGCATAACCACAAAAGTCAATAAAACCAAACTCATTCCCTGTTGTGGATCCTTTCATAGTTTACACTTGTCATCCCGCCCTAAATATTATTTTTTCTTTCCTCCTCTCCTTATTCCCTGGCAATTATTCACTTCCTGCTCACTACATTGACATACAGACAAGAAAGAATTTTCACATTAACAAAACCCCTTAGAGGTTGTTCTTCATGTGCTTATGAGTAAAACATGAAATAAGAAACAGCCAGATGGAGTCCTTTGATTCTATTAATTTCATTTCTTGTCAGTTAAAAAAATGTAGCTGGCCCAAGGATAAAGAAATTTTTTTTTTATCTGCCATCCACCATCTACCAAAAAAAAAAAAAAAAAAACCAACCCAGAAAAAAACCCCCCAAAAACATGAGGGGTGAATTATCATTATGTTTGCAGGTTTGGATAGATATATAAACATATATGTTAGCCTATCTTAAGATAATTTCCTGGGAGAATGTTAAAATGCCTATTTAAATCACTGGGATCACTTGTGATTTTGCAGCACTGGGAAATGTCACAGAACAAATGTATAGGACTGAAAGCATAGGAGGGTACTGAATAAGCTTTATGCAGGAATCAATAACCACAAACACCAGGAATGTATGTGCTGCAACTACTACGGCACATTAATTACTTCTAACAATTGGATAAGAAATGAAAACAAAAAGGGATACAGAGTAGGAATGGATTTAAAGTCTTGGCTCTAAACAACTAAGGAGAAAAAAAAAATCTTCAGCTGTGCAGGTGCTAAAGTTTAGTAAGATAGGGACACATACAAGGACAAAAGACCACCAAGGATTTTTGCAGAAGGAGGTTTACTTTTTTACTCTACATTTGGGACCAATATTATAGAATTATGTGTAGAGAAGAAGCTGTAACAGGAATTGCAAAAACTTTTGGAGATCAGCTGATAAAATATCAGTGGACCATGGAAGACAGACTGTCAGAAGACAGACAGCTTTTAGGAAAGTTATTGTGATCAAACTTATGTCTAACTAGAAGGAATATGTACAGCTAATGTGATCAATTAAATTGGCATTTAAAATGAATTGGTAATACTAGTGCGTAAAATTAATGTTGAAAGAACCAAGAAAAGTAGTTTTTTATTTTTTAAAAAAAGGAAATGGTAGAAACAGTGGGACTTTTTTCTTTATTTTCCTTTTACTCATGGTTCTGTTAAATTGTTGTTGTCATATTGAGCAAAAAAGCAAGCACAAAAATCTAGGAAGACACAGAGACTTTGAAAGGTTTCTGTAAACATGTTTTGTGAATGACATTTCTTTTTCTTAAAAATGAAGATCAGATAAAGCTTTTTGGATTAGGCTTTTTAGACAATTAGGAAGACAAAGAATCACATTTTCAGTGAAAACTAGGTGAAATATTTTTCTTGGATTTGGCTTGGAATAGGAATATTAGTGCCTTATGTTTACTTATTTATTTGTCATTTTACAGGGATACTCCAAATATCCCAATTGTCTTTACAATAATTGCAAATTATAATTGCAATAAAAATTCAGCATGATTCAATTTTACATGTATGTGTATATATTTGCCTTTCCTTTCAAGTTTTATTCCCAAGTCATAGATAATAAATGGAGCATTTACTTTCAAAATTCAAAGCAATACTATAAAATAAATGAGGTGCTGGTTAATCTATAATGGTTGGTATACAATTAATCTTGACCAATATAAGATAAGAATCTCACTATTTCTGTTGATTTTTTGAGAAGAAAACCAAGAGAAGCCCAACATCAGGATTAGAAACCATCAATTATTTCTTTGGTAAATGCTATATTGAATAAAATGTAATTTTAGGACTAAGACATTTACTATTAAGGACAAATTTAAATGAGAACTGACCTATGAGAACTGACTGCAGTCTTGCTGAAATCACATATAGCTAAAAATCTGCCAGTGTTTTGACCCTCTTTATAGGATACACTGTCTATATAACAGAGCCCCATGGGTTGAAACTTGGCTTTTTACTCTATCAGATCTGTTGTAATTCTGTGGAAAAAACCACAATTTTCACTGAGGTTCTTATATCAGTTCCATCAGAAACAATAGCTATTTTCAGTTGTCTCCAGTTGTACATGATTGAGATATTAAAGAGATGTGAAATTCTCTTAATTTGACCCTCTTTCCAATGAGGTCAATCAGGATGGTGTCTGAGTCACTTAAAGAAATGAGCCCTCATGGAGTGCTTTGGAAAATTATATAATTTCTCCATCATTCGTGTAGTTAACTATGCCCTAAGGTATAATGAAGTAACATAGGGGTCAAGATAATCTAAATTCTGATTAAACTGAATTACTATTTTGTTTGTTTTCTAAATATATGAGAAGGCAGTTTACCATATGAAAGAGAGGGAGAAAGATGGAGAGGAATGGTGAAGAGGAAATAATATTGTTATGCAGACAGACTGAAAAAAGAAGCCATAAGTTTCTTTCCAGCTTGTGTTGACTGTGAGAAAGAGTTTTGAAAGAAATTAGAATCTGTTGAGTCTGACTCTTTGACACACTCTCATGGGGTAGCTCAACTCCCCTTGCCTTAAAAGATGCATAAACCCAGGTTCACCAGAAGGTCAGTCAGGAAACTCTGTACAGCATTCTACTTATGTAAAGAAAGATGTCCTACAAATAGTTTAGAATGGCTATCACTTAGTTTATGAATTTGATATGGAAAGTTGTGACTTTACTTGTAATAGATGCATTTTTTAAGGTATAAACAATATTGTACACATATTGTGTGCACTTGATTTATTGTCCTCTTGTTTCTCAAGTCAAACTTCAAGTTGCATGGAGTATAGAATCATAGTATCACCTAATTTAGCTTGGAAAAGGCCTTTAAGATCACTGAGTCCAACTGTTAACCCAGCACTGCCAAATCTACCACTAAATCATGTCCCTAAGGGCCACATCTACATGTCTTTTAAACACCTCCAGAGATGGTGACTCAACCACTTCCCTGGACTGCCTGTTCCAGGGCTTGACAACCCTTTCAGTGAATAAATTTTTCCTCATATCCAATCTAAACGTCTTTTTTTGCAACTTGAAGTCATTTCATTTTGTCCTATCCCTTGTTACTTGGCAGAAGAGACTCCCCCTTGCTACAACCTCCATTCAGGCAGTTGTCGTGAACAGTAAGGCCCCTTGAGCCTGCTTTTCTCTAGGTTAAACACCCCCAATTCCCTCAGCTGTTCCTTATAAGACTTGTGCTCCAGACCCTTCATCAGCTCCACTGCTCTTCTCTGGACATGCTCCAGCACCTCAGTGTCTTGTAGTGAAGGGCCAAAAATTGAACACAGGATTGGAGGTGTGGCCTCACCAATGCCAAGTACAGGGGGACGATCACTGCCCTGGTCCTGCTGGCCACACTATTTCTGATACAGGCCAGGATGCCATTGGCTCTTTTGGCCACCTGGGCACACACTGGCTCCTGTTCAGTCAGCTGTCAACCAGTACCCCCCAGGTTTTTTTCACTGGGCAGCTTTTCAGCCACTCTGCCCCAAGCCTATAGCATTCCATGGATTTGTTGCGACCAGACTTGGCCTTGTTGAAATTTCTATGTTTGTCCTTGGGCCACTGATCCAGTATGTCCAGATCTCTTTGCAGAGCCTTCCTACCCTCTAGCAGAACAACACCCCTGTCCAACTTGGCATCATCTGCAGTCTAACTGAGGGAGTGCTTGATCCCCTCGTTCAGATCATCAGTAAAGGTCTTAACCAGGACCGGCCCCAGCACTGTGCGCTAGGGAACACCACTCTGTAACACTACCATTCTGACTGGAAAAGTGAAAATATTTCACTGAAAATCTGGCAAGGAATTGCTAGATTTCAAGTCACAATAGTAAGGATATGAGCAATGTGAAAGACAACATAGCAACATCGTGCTTCTCCAGAAGGCAGTTGATTCGATTGGTCATGAACTTCTGTGAGTGTAACAACATTAAGATTCTTGTCAGACTAATAACCAAGCAGATAAAAACAAACAAACAAACAAACAAACAAAAACTCTATAACCAACCAAAGCATAAATAATTGGCTTTCTCCTCACATCTACAACACTCTATATTTTACTTCTCCTTATTTTGTATAGATAGTTCCCCCCCTCTTCAAAACACATTTTATCACCAAAATTTTAGTGAGATGAGTAGACAGCAGAGAATATTTTTACATTCTGCTCTTGCAACTCAAGATTTCTGGACCAGCTGGCTATAGGGCTAGTTCTGCTTCTTGGTTTTGGCTATAAAAAGAATATCAAAGTATTCTCTGCAAGTCAAGTGATGACTGTACTCCAGTACAAAAATAACTCTTCCTTTTGTCTTCGAGAAACCTCTGAGTCAATGCACACAGCATCAAAAAGATACCTGATATGAGGTTTTGTGATTTTCAGATACAAAACATTTCCAAGAAGTTCTGCAGAGAAAAAAGTAAAATGTGGGAAATACAAACCAAATCCTTACTCGTGAGAGGACAAAAGCTGAGATAACTGAATGTGGTCTGAATGTGCTTCTAGATTTGAACAAATCTGCTCTCAGTGACAACTGAAGTTGAGATTGTCTACATTAGAAGTATCAGATGGGTTGCCTGAATACAAGAATGTAGTGAGTGTGCTGATTCTCTTCCTACCTATCTGAAATACTTCCTTTTACTACAGTGGAGCTGTTCAGTCATACAGTTCAAATGGTATCAAGATTACACTGCAGACAATGAAGGGAAATCCTCCTTTTCTTTTGCAATAGAAACAGATCTGGCAAGAGGAGTTCTTAAAGTAATTTCCTTTCTCTCATTCTGAACAGGAGCCTCAAATGATGCCAAGGGAAATTTGCATATGGTAAGACTCAGTGAAAACTAGTCAAGATGTCAAACTTGACCTAAAGTGAAGGTTTAAAATAGATTTTTGTGGGATTTAGAAATTATCCACTGTAACTTATTATCAGCTGTGTTACAGAGTTTACTTTCCAGCACTTCTAGATAATGGAAAATCTAAGTCATCCTTATATCATATTTAGAGGAATAGAAACTGAGTGAGGTTGGAATATTACTTCATTTATTTAACTTGAATTCATAAGTTTAAGCCTTTCATTAAAAATATAAAGAACTACATAAAATACCCTATGATGCTGGTATATTGTTAAGATTGATTGTATTTGAGTTGGTTCACTGTTCTTTGGGAAACAAGGGAAGAAGCATATAGCCCATAGCATTTTAATATATGCTAGAAATGTTGTAAGTACACTGTGAAATGAGGTAAAAAGTGTCTGAGTAAAATGAGCAGATGAAATTGTTTCACTATTGAAACCTGTGTTTGACCGAAACTATATATACATGTATGTCTTTTTCAAAGAGTAGATCTGAGTAAGAATCAATACAAGAATAAATCGAATTTTTTTTTAATCATTCTTTATCCTATTTCACACTTTCAGTTTGCACCTCCTGTATAACCAAACTTCCCTTTTAAAACCTGGCAGAATTTTGTGCTTTCAGTTCAATGTTGCCTCTTCCAGCACCAGAATCTGTTCTACCTCCTCCTTTGCCTTTCCTTTCCTGGAATCCGACCAGTGAGTGTTCATTGCCTTTTCATGCCAATGTTTTTCACTCTGAATTGTCATTGCTCTTTAGTCTAATCACAGCTTGGGTAGTTCCAGACCTTCAAGTTGCAGGAAGATGAAACAAACAGATCTAATGTGATCCAGCATAGAGGTATCATGAGTTTATCATGAGTTTAACACATGGGTTTGTGGCTGAATGTCACCAGTTAGAATTACTGGTCTCTTTTTCTTATTTTTCTCTTTTTTCCCCTTTTTAAAAATTTTTTTTGGTGGTTTGGGATTTGCTGGTTGTGTTTTGGGTTTTTTTTATTCGAAACAAAGCAATCAAGACTGATTTTGGGGGAGAACCAGAAAAGCACATAACAAAACATTATTTCTGAGAAATGAAAAGAGTTTTATTTTACTTGATTGAACACTTCATCAGCTGTTCATTTTTGGGTTTGGATCACTACAGTCACAAATATTCTACACATTTAGTTGGTACGAAAGGAGACTTAGGGCTTTTGCCTCCCAACCCTTAGGGCTTCCTACACTTGAATTGTGCTTCTTCAGAAAACTGCATTTAGTCTGGCTCAAAAGGAAAATAAATAAATGCAAAACCAGACAAAAAATAGGTTTAACAGAATAATAGAATAAGTTTCAAAATCAGACTAGTAAGCTGGACTAGTACTGCCTGCAAAATGAGATGTTTAGATTTATTTCAGGTACATTAAATCTTTAACTCTGCTAATGATTTCAAGTTCAAATATTATTTTCCACTGACTACATACAATTCAAGATAACAGGACAGAAATTAAACTAGGGAAGATGTATATTGAGGTACAAATCCACCTATCCCAAATAAGATTAATTCAAGAAAAAATGGATCTTGAGGGAACATAATATTGAAGTAGAATAGAGTTAGGATGAGCTCAGTAATTTGTGATTAGACTTCCCCAAAAGTATTTGCTTTAAAACTCTCAGGAAATAGAACTTATTTCCAACTTCAAGTGAGAAAGATTTTGAGTATTTATTTGATGCAAATTTTATTTTTTTCAGCCGCACTGTTCAGTACTCTGCTTACAGACCTTAAATATTACTTAGGTTTTGAGCTAATGTAAGCAATTAATTCATAGCTAGTAATGTGTTTGATGAATTTTACTCTCTTCAGTACATGAATTTTCAATGAGAAGGCTATGGTTTTTCTCTGACATGCAATATTTGAAATTATTACCCAATAAATTTATTTTGATAATTCTTGGATGGTAAATGGCTTGGAAGGAGATCCTTTGAAAAGATGTATGTTTACCACGTGGTCTAGAAAAAAGCATTTTCCATACAGGTCAATCTTCTTTTCCACCTAAAGAGCTCTAATTCTTGTCAGGAAAAGCAAAGATATAGATTAAAATCTCTTTGATGGTGCACATTCAGAGATTTCTGTTGCTCCCACTTTTTACTGAACTTTCTCATATACCTCAGCAAACAAACAAATCTTTGAAATTTTAATAGTTATTTGATTCCTTTTTACTGTGAAATAGCTGGGGGAGAGTGTGAATTTCATGGAAACCACAAAGATGACTTGAAAGATAGCATAATGTATCTCCAACATAACCAGATCTTGGAAAGTTATCTAAAGTATCTCTTGTCCATGCACTTTATTGTATTCTTTCTGAACAATAGACCACAAAAATTAAATAATTTTATAATGGTATGATATTAAAATCTCTCTATATATAGGCTGAGGTATTTTACCTGTTTGAAGACTTTTTTATTTAAACACATTTTAATTTGAACATCAAGTAACTGAATAGTTTTAACTACGAGGGGTTTTTCTGCGGACTTTTTCACAATCAGAAACATGCAACAATTTCTTCTGCAAAGGGATATCTTGTTTTGTCAGTACCTATTCTAGTTCCCTCATTGTCCTAAGTTTTCCTAAGTTTTCTCTGTGTTTGCAACATGCTTCTGTTGAGAAAAAACAGGTCAGAATTATTCTTGTGTCTCAACAGAGACAGGATCCCAGACCAAATGTCTCCTCCTGACACCTCCAATCTAGTGCTCAACGCACAAATGAAAAAGTGAATTTTCTGCAAAATACAGTGGCCATCCTTTTTCTTTTACCACAAGCTTTTACCAGTGTGACAAAGAAGTCTAAATTGCTGTGGGGTGAATAGATCTTTCACAGCTTGCAGGAGCTACTGCAAATAGAAAAAAAAAATAAAGCAACAATGACACTTTCATCCATGTTTCAGAAGGAGTAATTCTTGCTGGTTTTTTAGTGGTTTTTTTTAAATAAATTATAAATCAGACCCCTCTTTTTGATAAAAGATTCCAAGGTCTGTATTTTAATATTTCCAAGATCTTTTTTTCTGCAACTTTATTGACCTAGCCAGGTATACTTTTTGCTCAGAGTGCTGCTTTCTGCAACTGTGATTAGAATTGCTTTTAATGAAGGATTATTAAAGCTAATGTTTATATAAAAAATAATTAAAAATTACATATTGCAAAACTAAGCCCTAAAGCATCCAAGGCATTCAGTGCATCTGGCTCCTGGGCTCCTGATCTAGAGGTGTTGAGTCATGTTCCCATGAAAGATAGATTAAAGGCATTTTTTGGATTATATTACAATATTAAAAAATTCAAATATTAAATTGCATTTTTATATGTATGTTGATACATAATATGGATTAACTTGAAAAAGTAAAGAAATTATTTAACAATTTCACTCATGTCTTTTTCATCATTCCTTTCCTAGACATGTCACACAGTGAAAGAAGCAGGGAGATGTTTTTGTTGTCATCTGACAGTTTGAACAAAAACATTAGAACTGGTTTAGTGATCTACTAAATCCTCATGCTGTTATTCATAAAGGCTACATCAATTTTCTTGGGCTTTTTTCCATGGGAAATTGTGGAACTCAACTACTCTGTACAATCTTCAGTACTTTTCTGCTTCCCTCTCAGAACAGCTCTGTGGTGAAATCAACATGGCAGATAATCTCCTACTGTATCAAAGCCCTTTAGATGCTGCAAATTAATGTTCAGCATCTTCAACCATTGCTCTGGGTAAGTAACATTTTACTCTTTCTGTACGCAAACTCTTGCAAACTCTTTCCTGACTTGCCTTTGTGCTACAGATGCAATTTACAATGATCTAAATTGTATGAGAAGCTATTTGGAACAAAAGAGGAGTAAAAGAGTCAGGTTGTCCTTTTCTGATGATGGAAGCATATCTTTATGAAAGACCTGAATGGGATCTCTGTAGAATTCCATTATTCATTTCAGTGCAATAATACAATCACTGTACAGTATGAACCCAGCAATCAATAGTTTAGCATACAGCTTTGATGAACTGTTTCTTCCTGCTTCCAATTTATACCTTAAAGAGGAGCTTTGCCTGTAGAGCTCAATGTGTTCAACTAATACACCAATTAGCTAGTGTGACAGGGTTCTGCATTATCAAAAATCAAAGCTTTCCATAGAGAATAATCTTCTTATTGTAGAAATTTGGTCAGGGAGGAAGTCAATGAAAGACCAAGGATATGTATGCACAATATTAATCTCAATGTAGATTATACACATTAAATAAGGATAGGAAGAGCATAGCCTCTGGACAGGACAGCAGTATCTTTTGAAGCAAGCTACTGAAAAAAACCACTTAAAATGTTTAAATTTTAATTAATGCTAAACACTGTACACTGTGATATCTTTCAAAAAAAGAGATTTTTACATCCCAGGATTTTGGTGGAGAAAGTGGTCTGAGTTACTAGAAAAATGATAAGATCTGTTGGATTTATCTCTTTACTTACATTTTGGTTAATAATTCTGTTATTATAGTATTTTTAAATGTGGTCACTCCAGATTTTTAAATACTATTATGCTTAAGCAAATAAATACTTTTTTGCTTAAGCAAAATACAGTTGCAGAAGTTGCAGTTCTCAGGTGGTGGGTTGACCTTGTTTGGCTGTCAGAAGCCTGCCTAGCTGCTCTCTTACTCTCCCTTCTCAAAAGGACGGGGGAAGAAAATAAGGTTGAGAACGTTATGGGTCAAGAGGAAAACAGATTTACCATTACCATTACCATTTACCATCATGGGAAAAACAGATCAATTCAGCAAAAATTAATTAAATTTAATTAATTTATTTAAATTAATTAATTAATTTAAATTAATTAATTTAAGGTATTTTCAATTAAAATAGATTCAGATAGTGAGAAACAAAAAAAACTAGAATACCTTCCTACCTTCCCCCCAGGTCTTTTTCACTCAGACTCATTCCTTTATTCCCAGCTCCTCTATTTCCCTGCCTCCAAGAAATGCAAAGGGATGGGGAAGCAAGGGGGTTGAGCCTAGTCCATACCATTTCTCTCTTCTTCTCATTTCTCCTCCTACTTTTCCCCTGCACCAGCGTGGGTCCTTTCCATGGGCTGCTGTTCTTCAGGATAAACCTGCTTCAGTCTGGTTTCTACATGAGATCTAAGAAATATCCACCTACTCCAGTGAGTGTTCCTGCCTGGCCTGCAAGGATGACATCCTCCCCCTCTTTCTTCATTGACCTTGGTGTCTCAAACTATTTTCCTCCTGACTTTTCACTGCCCTCTGTTGTTTTTACCCTTTCTTAATGCTTTCCCGGACATGCCATCAGCTTGGCTGATGGTCTAAACCAAGTCCTGTGCAGGGTCTGATGCACAGCTGTCTGGATCTGGTCATGTCCAGCATGGAGCAGTCCCTGGCCTCTTCTCAGAGAGGCCACCCATGTGGCTCCTTCCACTGCTGACACCTGGGCACAGCCAGCCAGTGTAGTGCACAGAGTCATTAATACTGCCTACTAAGCTGCACTTGCTCAAAGAGGAATACTGTAGAGATGATGCTGTGGTCAAGAAAAATTGATATGAACCCCAAAGGCATTAGAGAGCACTCAAAATAAGCTTTTCTGACCAGCCCTCTGCCTCCTTCATCCTATGCTATATAGAAAAGATCTGGCACAAATTACCAGCATATGGAAAATCAGAGCTGTGTTCATGAGCTGCTAATTTTAAATTGGAAGAAACCTTTCTCCTTTCCTCTGTTTGGCAGATTTCCTCAGTTTTGTGGTATTTATCTTCTGATGCAGAAAAAAGCAAATGATGCAGCAAAATATGACGATCCATATGATTGTGTAATCACACTAAAAAAAAATTAGAGCATTTCTAACACAGATGGCTTAGACTGAAATTTGACCTGTGTCTCAGAGCTGTGCCCAAATTAATGGGGATAAAATTAATGGGGTTACTTACTCACTGTTCTTATAGTCTGAAATCTGACTGGATTAATATCTAAATATTTTTGGTATGGGTGCTTTTGGTTTGCCTTTCATCCCTGTAAGTTTTGGGGTTGACTGAAGATAACTGTTTCACATGCTGACTTTTGACTTTATGTATTCCAAACAGAAAAATATTTGGCAGATTACCCATGGAATGGAATCTGCTTTCCATGAAAATTGAAATCAGTCTCTGGCAGATGGCATATCTAATGGTGAAATGAAGGGAAACTATTTGTTAGGAAATATGAGTCTGAAGATTTCCCATTGTTAACTCACTCACACAACTGGAGAAGAAGGGCTGCTTTACTTGTTTAAGCAATGTGTTTGGTATATCCAGGACTGGAAAACATGTTTTGACAGTGATGAGGTAACACTTCTCAATAGGGTCTGGACAATTTACAAAATCATTGCCTTTCCTTGATAGAAAATGGAGGTCAACTGCTATCATTCTTTTTGTATGTCTGTTAATTCCCTGGGCAGTTTGCAGTAAATTTCCTTTTTCTTTTCCTTCGTTGTTTGAAGAATTAGACTGTTTTCTGGAATATGTGGTGCTGGCTTATATGGACCAACATATTAGACTTCAGTTTGAAGGGAGAAATACTTTGGATTACACTTGAAGAAGAAGCTTTACTTGTAGTTCCCAACAGAATAAATAGTGTGATTTATTTCAGATAGTTTACACATTCAAGACATAATCAGTATTCATAATTTTTCCTTCGTCTCTGAGAGATTCTGATATGTGTATTAATTTTCTATTATTTAATGTTTGTTCACTGTAAACTTGAGGCACCCAAAATCATTTTATTCCATGAGAACCCAAAATATTAGGGTCAAACATTCTGCTAATGTGACAAAGAGAACAAGGTCACTACTTTCTTTTTTATGTTCAGGCTTCCAACATATTTTTAACCTATTTTTCTAGTGCCTTGACCTGCTTTGCACTTGCCCAAGTAGGATTAAAAGTACTGGAGAAAGTAATTTTATAGAGGTGTGTATATTTATGGAAAATATGAAGACAAACTGGGGACCTGTTTTCCATCTCTTCTATGTTAAAGCATAATATTTAAACAATTTCTAGCTCAGACATCATCAAACTAACTTCTAAACTTTTCTAAAAATATTTTATCTTTATCAAGTGAAACCAAAAAAAATCCCTTCTGTTGGTGCACTAACCCATGAATCAATATACTTTGATAATTTACTTGTTCAACTTAAACAAAATTACTTCACTTAAATCTACTTACAAGGCTTCTACCAACATACCTAGATCAGTTTCTAAATACATTTTTTTAGATTAATACAACTCTTTAATATAGACACACACACAGGTATCTGTGTGCAGTAGAAATTTGAGGAAAATATTATTAAGAAGTATATTTTATTCTGAATTATAATTCAGATATTTCTATAAATTTCTTGTGAATTTCACCCCTGGCTCCCACAAGGTGACAAAGTGGATATTTGGTAAGATTAGAATTACTTTTTTGATTCTTTAAAATTTCAAGGGAAGGATTTTACTCCAAAATGGATCACTGATGTACTTTTAAAGGCAGGCATTTGGATTTGGCACAAGGTGCTTTAGAGAATATATAAAAAACTAAATTACATGTGAAATTGCAAGTGAAATGAATCCACAGATGTCTGAAAAACAGAAGGTTGCCTAACAATCCCCAAGTTTACTAATCACCTTGTCTAAAACGTGTGTTGTTTCTTGGGAAGGAAACCAAAAAAGCTATGCCTGCCAGCCTGGGTTCAGTGCATGGCTAGGGTTGTATTTGAAAGTCCTTAATGAAGGTGAGAATGCAAAGGTGAGGCACAGTCTCATGGTGCTCTCAGGACAACTCTGATGACTCTTCTTATCCCTGGATACAACACATTAATTTGCATTTATACAGTAGAAAATCCACTGTCTTTCAAACAGGGGTAGAAGAAGGAGCCTTGAAATCCATGGCTATCATTAAGGCTTGGCTTGATGCACCACAGACTGACACTGTAACACATTATATTATGCTATTTGGATGAAAACAATTTACAAGTGAAAAATTTTGATCCAAAGAGAAAACTAATGGTAAAAAAATTCAGAATTAATGAGATCCTTCGGAAGTCAAAATAGTATATGCTGAAACTTTATTTAAGGTGCTAGAGAAATACCGACTTTTATAGCATGTTTTTCATATTGCATTGGTTAAATCAGTCAAAATCATATCTCTATGGATGAATTGCTCATTCTCTTGCCTGAATTTTTTGGGATTACTCAAGCTTTAAGAGACCTCTTTTATTCTCATTTCCATGTACTTAAAACCAGGATGAACAGAAATAGTGGCAGAGACCTATAATATTCACCACATGCCCTTTCCCAGCTGACTGCTTACTTTGAAACCATTCCCAGCTCTGCTGGCTATGCCCTTTTAGCAAACTCTGAAAAAGCAGGTAATGCCTACACTTCCTCAAGAACTACTTCCCTCTATGATCATTGTATTCCTATAAAGATACAAGATAAATACAAAACAAGGGGAAAACAGGCAGAAGGATAGAGCTTTACTTTCCACCTCAGTACCTACAATTGCTCCTTGCTTATTTTTCAAAACACTTTTCTTGCTTTAGTGGATGATTATCCAGAAATAAAAGCTAAATAAAACATTAATAGGTCACAGAAACTGCCAGAAGCCAGTCTCTTCTTCAAAATAGCTACTGTCCAGTGTTTGCTATTGAAGTCTACAGTGCCCATGGTTTGCATGTTTGAATGCCCTGCTGGCTCTCAAGAGCAGAGCAGCAGGTGGAGGAGAAGGAGAGTGTGACTTACATAAAGGCACAAGCCAAACAAAGCTGCTTGGTCTAATTTTAAGCTTACAAGAACTGAAAATGTTTTTTTAAATATATAGGTTTATATAAAATATAAAGGATCCATTCCATTTTAAAAATGGATAAAAAAGTTCACCATCTGAAAACAAATTATTATTGCTGTTGTTGTAAAGGATGTGTTTATGAAATATATAAAATACAACACTGCTTAGACTTGTCCTCTGAATAACAGGCCAAGCCATTTCTACATCTGCAATGGATTCCCCTCCATTTTTGTTCTCAGAAACATCTACAGGGTTTATAATATCTAATGATTTTTTGTAAGATAGTTACTTAAAAGTTTTGGCATTTTCAAGGAAACACATCTGCAGAAAAAGCACTGTATCCTATTACAAAAATCACACAAATTCTGAACAGTAAATTACTTGTTCTTTGTTTATATATGGCAAATTTTCCACCACCTTTCTCTTAAAGAACTCAGCTGTGCAAACATTTTCAGTATTCTTTTTAAAATTTTCAGGTTATGCAGGACTTCTTACCATAATGTATTTACTCTATTTTCACAAAATGAAGATTCTGTAAAACATTAATTGGTATTCTCCTTGAATATAGTGTTACATCTTTTTCTAAAATAAGCTCTCGAAAGAAAAATTTGCTGTCTATGAAAATCACTCAGCTTTGCTTTTTTATGAATTAAATAAGACATCTTTGGCTTCTTTGCCATCTTATGAATGGTTAATGATGAAGTAGAACATAGGCAATACTGAGGATAATGGCTGGTATCATTATCTGTTTGCAGTTCTTGGTTTATGCCAAGGAAAATGATTTTTTAGGGATTACAGAGTCACAAAAATATGTGTATGTGCAAACACACCTACACTCACATACCACTTGTTCCATTGATCCTAAAATCCATTTCAGTAAGACCCTGGATATGCTTGTGCACAATACAATTTTTCATATTTTCACAGCAATGATCCTATGATATTTCTTCCTCAAAACCTTCAACTTTTAGTTAAAAATTTGAATTTAGGTGTGGATTGCTACTTAGCAGAGAGGTATTACTTCTGAGGTTTTGTTCTTCCCTCCAAAGGAGGGAAATGTCATACACAAAAAGCACCCATATGTGATCTTCCAGCTGAGCAAAATTAATGCCCACATAGTCTGAAAATACTAGCACACTGACATCTTAAAACTCTGTCCTTACAGTAGTGCTGCATAATTTGGGGGTTTTAGCCTTTCATACTGATAGCACCACCACTAAATTTCTGAGCTCCTTATACAGATTGGACAGTCATCATACTGACTGCTGTGTAAACGAAACCAAAATAAAATTGAAAAAAAAAAATCTCCACTATGAGTTATATGCCCAGCTCAACTATTCACAATACTTAGATCAAGCCCAGAGGAACCTCATATAGACATTACTGAAGGCATTAAAGTATTGACTGTTGCAGTTAAGCTTCAGAACAAAATACTGAGTATGACAGAGCAAAATAAAATGGTTTCAAATGGAGTTGAGGATAAGGGCAGGATTTAATACCTCAGTGTCAAAACATTTTCATACAAGTTACAATAACTGGGAAAGGAGTCTTTAAACCTAAGAAATTAATGGTTTGCATTTTAAGGAAAGCCCCAACATTTTAAGAAAGATGTGTACAATCAAGACTCTGATTTCACCTTAGCTCTGGTTTGTTATGGTGCCACAGAATAAAAACATCACAGACATTACAGTATCTTCTCATGTACACTTTTTGTATTTTTAAAAGCATTTATTATTTGCTAATAGAATAATACAGGCTCTCTCATGTACTGCTTAATTTCCCAAGCACTGGTTTTGTTTAGAAATGCAGTCCTGTGGGGATGCTTCCCAAATGTGTAGATACAAACACTTTAAAATACTATTCTCTTAGCTGTCCAGTAATAAAATTTTTCAACATACAGGATCAATTTCTTTCACATCATTAAAAGCAACAGAATGTTTTTATATGCATACTACTTAGAGAGTAATCTATATGCAAGGAAATCCTCAAGGTCAGTTGATTGCATTAATTTTATGTCACAACACAAAGGTAACTACTTCAGAATTATTCATGCTCCTGTTTTTAAGTGTACTTTCTATGCTCACAGACATTCAATATAATGAATGCCAATTTTTAGCTTTATTGCAGCCTACTTTCTAGGGACGTTATTTATTAAAAGAATCATAATAATTTGAACTCTGTAAAAAAGTCAACAGATTTTATTAATTCATACGTAATATCAATCAGAAAAAAACCCAGGCAGACAGCACAGAGGTTCTGTTTTGAACTTTCAGTTTTATGTTTGTCCTAATTTGAGAACTGACAGCTTATTTGCAAATATTGAAAAGGTTTGTTCTGTCCTAAAAGTGTGAGTTAGCAATTTTAGGGAAGGCGTGGTATGTTCTTATATCCTCTTGTTTAGTAGTAAAGCAGCATAGTACCACTACATTTCAGTGCAAATCAAAATGTCAAAGAACTGTACAATGTTTTCATCTCTGCAAATGAAATGACATGTCTC
Source organism: Corvus hawaiiensis (assembly GCF_020740725.1). Taxonomy (NCBI): domain Eukaryota; kingdom Metazoa; phylum Chordata; class Aves; order Passeriformes; family Corvidae; genus Corvus; species Corvus hawaiiensis. The sequence continues at coordinate 63,685,714 of NC_063216.1, read as the reverse complement.
CACTTAATCTTTGTCTTGTTTGTACTTTTTGCTTGTTCAGTGATCTATAGAAACATGCATTTTCCACAAGTTAAATCACCTGGTCTAACCTTCAAGCCATTTGTTCCCATTCCAGGCATGTTTTTACTTGTATGGTATTTGAAGAACTACAGTCACAGATTAATGAATACACAGGGAATAATTGTTTAACATTGGGTGGTTTTGTATTATCTTGCTGAAGCATAAATTTTCAGACAAAGGAAAAGATTGGCTTAGGCAGCTTGACTTTCAACTGTTCTATATCCTTGAAACCATAATACACAGGATTCGTGTGAATGTGTGAATGTTTGTGCTCCTGTGATATCCATGGTAAGATTTTAAGCAAGTGAGAGCCAATACGTGAGTTTTAAGAGAAATACCTACTTATTTTCCTGCTGCTCTAGTTTCTGCTACTTTGTCTTTTTCATCATAGTATTCAGTCCCACAGAGCACAACATCACCTTTAACAGACCACTGAGTTACTAGATAACAGCATGTGCCAATTTAAAATCAATCAGGTCTATGTCTTACCATGTTCCCTTCCCTTCTTCTACCGCTTCTCATGAGCAAAGGTCTAGCTAAATTATGGCAGCAGCTGGCAGGGAATGAGGAACAAGTTTCTTTAATGATGAAACTGAGACAGCAGTTTAAAACAGACCAAGAAGTTCCCTCTGAGGGTTTGAAACAAGAACACCAGCAACGGATGCAGATCCACAGGCACATTAGCTGAAGGAGAATGACCTTTTGGCATCCTAGGAGGATGTTCTCTCACAATAGGGACTCTTATTAGTGATACATCACTGTCAGAGAAGGAAAGTGTTCAAGATGACACTCCTGTAAGCCTCCTTATGTTCACAAAAGGCAGCATTAGTCATTGCTATTTTCTGTTTAGTGGTGTGCCAGAAATAATGACTGTTCCTCCATAGAAGATGTTCCCACCTTCTCCTTGTACTAAGGCTATCTGAGTTTATTCTTTTTGCAGGCTTCACAGAAGAAATTATACCTGAAAGCACTGCAGTGGGCACACAGTCTGGATGGCCAAACAGGCAGGGAGTTGCTTGCTCAGAGACGCAGGGAGGAAGCGGTATAGCAAAGCAGCAGAAGAATGACAGAAGTGATGTTGAATGAAACTGAAAACTGCCATTTTTTGCAAAAGTGAAAAGAAACAGAGTATTTTTCCAAGATCTGGGGCATCTGCATACGTCTACCTTCTTTGCTGCACATCTGCATTTAGATCTTCATTTCCCACATCATGATGCAGTAGTGCAACATTAGTTGTCATAAACTGGATGTTACTCAGTTTGAAGATTTCAGCTTGACTCTGAAGACCTAGTTTGATTTTGAAAATGTGATGCATTAACCCACTATTTGAACCCTCATTTTCCAATGAACATATGTGTTTGTGTGTTGTACTAATATCTGACATTCTTACGAATACTAATGTATTATACCAATTTAGTTGAAAATATGAAAAGCTGTAATTCCTGGCATTCATTTGTTTTAAACAGTCATAGACTTGTCAGAGGACTACACAGACCTCTTGTTTGTACTGCCCAAGGTTACACATACTTCCACATGATACAAGTAACTTGCGGTCTCATGGCTGAAAAAACACCCATCTGGGAGTAGAAATGAGAAAGCAGAATAAAATAGTTTTGCTAAAACAAAAATTTTTCAATTTTTTTTTAATACCAAGACTTAATTCACTGAAGTTTTTGTCAAAAGAAAGATGAAATAGATTTTGCATTTTGTACCTTATTTCTCTAAAGTCAGATTAGAGAAAGTTTGAGTGGGGAAGGGCAGCTAGAACTGGAAAGAGCCTAAAGAAGATGGAAAATGAAGCTGGATTTTGCACCGAATTTATCAAGACTAGAACTGGATGCAGATGTTTACAGAGGAAGCCCAGGTGAACAGAGGGCTGACAAGGTAATGTCTGTGAGGTTATTGCCCTTCCAGAACCCAAATGTCCATGTCTAATTATACTTCAACTGCTAGAAAAAGGCTCAAACACTCCTATTTCTTTATGCATTGCAGCACACTAATGTCAATAACCTACTATTGTCACTGGCTTTATGACAATTACTTGAAGCAGCAGAAGCCAAAGAGTTAAAATTTTTCAGTCTTGATGCAGACAAATTATATATATAATTGTGCTGGGCTTGTCTGGGGTATGGTTAATTTTCTTCCCAGTGGCTGGTATGGGTCTGTGTTTTGGATTTGTGCTGAAGACAGGGTTGATAATACAGAGGTGTTTTTGTTATTGCTGAGCAGGGCTTACACAGAGCCAAGGCCTTTTCTGCCTTTCATGTGGCCACACTGGTGAGGAAGTTGGGGTTTCATGGGAGGCTGGGAGCAGAGAGAACTGGGACAGGTGACCCAAACTGACCAAAGGGATATTCCAGACCATATGACATCATGCTCAGTATGTAAAGTTGAGGGGAAGAATGAGGAAGGTGGGGAGAGTTTATAGTGATGGTGTACTGGCCATGTGATGCAGCCCTGATCTCCTGGGGATGGCTGAACACCTGCCTGCCTGTGGGAAGCAGTGAATCAATTTCTTGTTTTGCTTTGCATTTGTGCATGGCTTTTGCTTTCCCTGTGTCTTGGGGTGACTTTATGATGTGTATCTTAAACTGCTAAACTGTCTTTATCTCAATCCACAAATTTTCTACCTTTTACCCTTCCAATCCTCTCCTGCTGGTGGGGGAGTGTGCGAGCAGCTGTGTAGTACTTGATCACTGGCTGGGGTTAAATCACAACAATGATGAATTCTGATGGCATCCCTTTATCTAAAGTTTATTCTTTAAAACAGAAGGAAAATGGATGTTATATTCAGTATTAGTATGCATTCATTGCATAGCAAAGATGTCCCCAAAATTTAGATATTGACCCCTTACAATCATTGTGCATTTTCATGTCTTGTCCCAGTGCATTTTGTGGTAACGCTTAATTTACATGTCCATGTCAAGCCACTTCTGTGAAATTCCTGAATCATTTGTTCCATGAACCTGTAGCAGGGTTGACTTTGCAGCAGTAATGCCTTTACTCAGAATGCACACAGTTTTTGTTTTCAGAGGTTGGAATATATGTATAAGATTGCACAGGCTTGCAGGAGATGAAAGAAAGGTTTCATCATATAGCTGTGTCAAATGTCACTGACACCAAACTTTCTATAGCATATACTACCCCTTATCTTCTTAAGAATGTTACAGAGATGAAATACTGTTTAGGAAAAAAATACACAAAAAATCCAGGAAAAGGCTTTTTCTGAATCAAAACATAGTTCTGAAGTCAGAGGGATTTGGACAGTGCATGTAAATGAGCCATGAAACCTAAGCAAGCAAAGAGGAGAAAACAAAATATTAACTATTTGCTCATTAAGGGATCAGATATTCTGTGCAGTGAATGTAGGGGGAGTTCTGAGAAAATTGCAGTTTACATTCTGCAATTTAGGTCTGTATCATAATACATTTGCATACAGCAGCCAAATTAAGCCAGTACTAACAAACTTAATTAAGGCAATCAGTACTTTTCTGATTGATATTGTACATACTGCATATTTTTATGTATAAATGGTGTTTTCATCTGCTTGATACACAGTTGTGTATGGCACTCTACCACTTAAAATAGATATTTTGGAGCTTCCACAAAATATGCAATGGTGTGAATCAAAGTTATTCCTGGAATTCAAATTTTTCCATAGGCACTCCTAATTTTCTGTATAAACTTGTTTGCCTGTCTGGTGTGTCAATATGCTCTGCTCAGAATAAGGCTGAAGAGTGCAGGCAGAAGAGAAGGTATAATATGCCCAGAAACTCATCTCCTTAAAATATATGCATTTCTAATTGCTCATTGACAGCTCATAAACCTGAGAAGCCTAGGAGACTTCTAGGCTCTGAACAAATCTAGTTCAGAGTAACTTTTAAATTAAAAGGAAAAAAAAACCCCACACTGGAACACAGTAAAATAATTCCCATTTTATAAAACTGAGGATATTTATGACTAAAAGAAAAACAACATACTCTTAAAGGATGAAATATCATACAAATTTATAAAGAGAACTGAAATTTTTAGACCATACAAAGACTCTAAAAGGACCTCTCTCCTGCAGACCCCTATATCCTACTTCTCTTGACAGCTGCAGGGACTTGCATTTCCAGTAAAATTTGACTTCTGAAGATGCAAGCTGCAGTGCCGAGATGGGGAAGAATAACAAAGAACAGATTGGAATTACATCCTTTCCTTTCAAAGACAGGAAAGGACCTGCAGAAGATTTTCAACCATTACCTTGACAGCAATGAAACCTATGTTTCTTGAAAATCAAAAGTGAGAAGAACACAGAGATGGAGAAGCAAAATTCGTGACTGTTTAAAGCTCTTTCCTTATACTATGCACAGCTAACACTGCCACTCCCTGTACGTGAAATCTCTATTCCTGTGAATAAAAGGTAATTTTTAAAATCACAAAATCACAGGATCTTTGTTATGTTGCAGTGACCAGCACTGCACAAAATATTCAAAGTTAGGCTGCCCCGGAGTAGAGCAGGACAATCCTGTCACTTGCCCAACTGGTGATGCTGTGCCTGATACCCCCAGGACATGGTTGGCCCTCCTGGCTGCCAGGGCACAATGACTCATATTCAAATTTCCGCTGAACAGAATGCCCGGGTCCCATTCCATGGTGCTACTTTCCAACCTCTCATTTCCCAGTCTGAACATACATACAGGGTTGCCCCAGCCCAGGTGCAGAATCTGTCCCTTTCTTTTGTTGAACTTAATATGATTGGTGATTGCCCCAGTCCTTTATTTTATCAAGGTCTCCCTACAGAACCTCCCTGCCTCCATGGGAGTCAACAGCTCTTCCCAGTTTTGTGTCATCTGCAAACTTGCTTAGTATCCCTTTGAGTTCCACATGCAAGTCGTTAATGGAGACGTTGAAGAGGCAACCATAAGAGTTCCAGCCTACCACTCCCTGTAGACTGGTATTTTAGGTGCTGTATTGGTAATAAATACTGTTGGGAGGAAAGAGTTAAAAGTGGAAGAATGACAAAGAGGCTGGTAAATTCTCTCAAGTGGCCTTGCAGCTGGGAATGTTAAAGCCTGGAGGATATCAGTGCGGGAAAACTCCATTTATTATGCTTAATTCTGTTTATCCTCTGTCTGTTTTGAGAAGTGAATTCTTGTGTAGAGATAATGCACTCTCACCGATGCTTGAGCCCCCTGTTGAGAGAGATCAAAAGCTCAGAGGTCACAGTGTGGTGATAAGCTGCATGTGTGTGAGGCCCTTGGACAGATTGGAGCAGGCAGCAGAGCCTGCTAGGATGTACTAACCCTGATGGTGCCGGGGTCCTGCTTCTGTGTATCTGCAGCCCAGTGTTGTCTTGGGATATTCAGCCAGAGAGGTAATGGAATAAATCTACTCTTTGCATTTCAGCTGTGGTTCTGTGGCCACCCTGGTTACCTGCATGTGTTGATTCAGACAAATGCCAAGGCCCTGCAACTTGCTGGACCAGAATAAAGAATTTAAAAATGGGGTTTGCCCTTTCTAAATGAGTTGTGACCACCGGACTGTGTGAAATTAAAGGAAATGTACTGAAACCCCAGGGCTACGTACCTTGGTGATGACAGAATTTAGATTCTGAGTAATAGAATAGTCCTTTATCTCTACAACATATTCACCTGCAAGGCAGAATATAATTGTCTTCTCTCTAGTATTATGTCTCACCTTTTGTAATTTATCTTTGACCTAAGTTTCACTGATCAAAAATTAAATGCTTGCATTTTATTATCCAAAGATGTTTCTTTGTAAATGCTTTTTTTTTTTTTAATGCCTGCTAAAACAATATGACTTCCATCCCATGGAATCCCTCTGATTTATTTATTTTAATTTAAACACTGAACAAATATTATTGCATGACTAGTCTTCCTTTGTTTCTGAATGATAATTTGAGTCAGATCAGCAAAATGTAACAGAAATAGTAGATCTGATACACTTTAAAATCTGCATTGAAATCACCCAGTTTCAGCAAAATCAATTATTTCTGTACAAATGTTAATCCTTTCTAGGGTAGTTGCTTTATCCATCTTGGCATCTTTAAACTCATTTTAACTATGCAATTTTAACATTTTTATTTTCTCAGAATCCTTGATGTGTCAGATAGCACATTTGCTATATTTCTTAGCTGTCATTTCACAGATATTTGGTTACTTATAGTTATTAATAAAATATTTTAGTAACCAAAATGGACAGAGGATATCTTTCAAGAGGTGAGAAATGCTATTGAGAACGGCATCATAGCCAAGTTATCAAAACAGTACTGATTCTCATGAGGGTATGCGGGTACCTGAAAGGCAGTCACTGGATCATATACCCCCAGGGGTAGAAATTGCTGAGACTGGGAGTAGGTCACTGTGGGGTCTGTTAATCCATTGCTTTTCCTATTTCACATGTTCCCCTGTTCCCTCCCTAGCTCACATGTTCCCCTGTTCCCTCCCTAGCTTTGGCCACTCCTTTGGTTTCTCCCTATGTGTTCTGTACCCCAGCCCCGCCCAGGGACCGCCCCTGGGCCCCTGACAAAACCACCCCGCACCCAGACCACGCTGTCTCTCTACCTCTGAGCATTGCTGGGACAAGATGTGATTAAAGCCATCTCACACCCTCATGAGAGACCCTTCTCTGCCTCCTTTACTCCCACTGCGTTGTGACGCTGCTGCTGCCGGAGCCAGATCGCGGGGCTGTCCCAAATGGACTCCGGGAAGCGACTGATGGCATGGCCCTGGGAAACCCTCACTGAGCTCTCAGGGAGCAGCAGCCTGCTAGGCAGAGTGCAGTGGTTACAACAGGTCACCAGGTCCAAGGGTGTCTGAGGATGAAAGCTGAACCAGTCTGTTGAGGGATTGCTAATTATTAAGGAAATAACATCCTATATTGCTGTTTCTCTCTGCCCTCAGGGAAATTTGGCACCAGGGCTGTGTCAGAGATAAATGGCTGTTAAGGTCTGCCTGCAGAGGGATTCAGTATGTGGAGGTCAATCTCAAGCAGGTGATTTTGAGATGAGGTGATTTTTTATTTCCCTTCTGTGAAGGCCATCCAGCAAACTGATGTCTGCTTCTTTCAGGGTATCCCTAAAAGAGATACCCTGTTTCCCTTTGCTAACTCAGCATGAATGGTGGATTATTACACAGTTTAGTACAGCCATTTCACTCACATCTAAGAACAGCTTACAGCACTGAGTTGGAAAAATTATTTTCCTCTTCTGGTAACTTAAGGTATGATATTAAAAAAAAAATTCAGCACTTGAATTATAGAAAACCTGCAATGCATAAGTGGAAAATAAATCAATAAAATATCTCTCCTAACAAAATATGCAGTTTATTACAACACTGGATACTATATTGCTTTTCCCTGAATAGAAAGAAGGTGGATCTCTCTGTTTTCTATCAGCATATTTCTATCTTGCAATAAATTGTATCTATAAATTATTTATACTGTAACTTGTCAACAGAGAAATATGCTTTGGAAGCAAGCTATATGTGTATAAATAGAGGGAGTATACATATATTTGTACTGCTAAAGTGAAAGAGGGGTAGAAGATGACAGAAAGTATATATAAGGTAAGTCTTCTGCATAGCTAGTCAAAGAAAAAAGGAATAACAGGAACAATAAAAATATATTTTACATAGACATAAACTATAGTTTTATAGTGACAGTTTTCAACATACACATAATCATGAAATTCTCTTAGTCTTCTGTAGAAAGAGGTTAATTTTTTTTTCTGGAAATTATCATGAGGTATTATTAAAATGGAGCATTTAGTAGAGAACTAACAGTAAAAATAAATGTATATGGTAGTTGACTTGTCATAGAGAAATTGAGTAAAATTGCTTAATTACTTCTAGTCAGCAGAAAAGTCAGGTAAAGAATTATACCTGTTCGGCAGACTTTTTAGGTAAAACTCAAGAAGTTACAGAAAGGGCAAGTACCAATATTGTATGTGAAGTCATATAGATTCTAACTCCATGTCTAGGCAAGCAACAAATCAAATAGTGCTGGTTTTGACTTGCCTCTGAGCTATATTCTTGAGAAATACAACATTCTGGCACACAGACCAATATTTCTATGCACAATCAGCCATATCCCACAAGGAATACACAGTATTTGATGTAAAATCAGATACACTATTCTTCATATTGAATGAATTTTCATTTATGTCCACTGACTGTTTCACTAAAGTAAAATATCTCTGAAATAAAAATGTTGCAAGTACTTCAAATATTGCTTTCAAATCTCTCGCTATAAGCTTTTCTTCTCTTCTTGTTTGTTCTTTAGAAATGAATAGTTAAACTCTGAACAATTAAGATGAATCTATTTTAGCTAAGGAAAAAAAATAACTTGAAAAGCTAGACCTATAGGATTGGATCTATAACTAATTTCTCAGATAGTTACTACTAATAATATATATTGTTCTTTCCATAATGAAAATCAAGTTGTGATTTTACTTGAATAACAGAGTCTTGAGTGCACAGTAGAACATACAAATAATTTACTGATACTTCTCTTTTCTCTTGTGTTGTTATAATTACTGAAAACACAGCACTTTAATGCCAGTTTTCAAAATTTGTATCAGCTAGTAAAATCCTGATTGGAGGACTGATTTTAAGGGGAACAGGTCAAATAATCTACTGGAACACACAGACACTCACAAATATATCTTTCCTTTGTATTGAAATAGTTTTTTCAACAACTGGTGTTGTTTACAATTTTTGTAATTGTTATGTTTGTGCAATTTGGAGCCTGTCTATTAATTGAGGATTATTTCTTGCACAGCAAGAAAAACTTATGACTGTTTTATATTATAAACAGTGTTGTAAACATAAAAGCAGTAAATAGATCATAGGAACTTTACATGTTTTCCTTGAAGAATGATAAAAAAGTATTGAAATGGGAAAAACGCCAGATTTACCATATGAATTTAAATGATAATAATTATGAAGGACTATCATACTGGTTGTTGGAGAATTACTACAATGAAAGTGTAGAAAGCCATCATCTATCCTAAAAGACTCTGTGTGAAGTTTTCATTTTTGATCTAGAGTAATAGGCTGAATTTTAATGCAAATAATATAGATTATTCCAGTATCATTCTCAGCGAAACAATAATTTTCCATACACTGATTTTGAATATAGTAATTTCTGTATTAGTACTGTGCTTGCAATAGAAAAGGAAGTGTGAAAGACACTGCAAATGATGTTACTAATGACAGATTTGAATTTCTCTATATAGCTGTGGAAATCAAGAAAGGCCTACTGCTTGGAGCTACTCTGATCCTTGGTCTAGTAGGACCTGCAGAAAAGCTGAAATAACAGCTTTTGCTGAAAATAAAATGTTTATGGACATAAATCTCCATTTAGGCTTTCACAAAGCTTTTGGGCTATGATTTCACAAATTACTGTATTTTTTCGGGGGTTTTTTCCTCTATGTTATACATAGGGTCTGTTTTTAATGAAGCAGATGTACATCAATATTGATCCTGTCAACAAAGTATTTATCAAACTACTTCTTGGTAGAATATTTTTGTATCACTCAACCAGGTTTTAAACAAGTCAAACATCACTTGGCATTCAGTTTTGACAAGTCTGATTAAATGATAAGTCTTGTTACCTTTATTTAGCCAAATTTAATAAAGTTCTCTTCTATTATTTGCTTCCCATTGTTTGTAATTATTCTGAACTAGCATGTTCTGGGAATCTAATTCTTCAAACAAGAATTTGAACAAAGCTTTCCAAGAAATAAGCAGAGAATTTTGATTCCAAATATTGCCTAATTTAAATCTCCCATTATTTTTCCTGTCTGTGTGAGAACAGGCTCAAAGTAAATAGAAAGATTAAGAAGTTATGTAATTAATGTTATTTACATTTTAAGTTTTATATGACCGCCTCTTAAGAACCTTCATTCTCTAGATTTCTCCAGAGGGTTTGCTTCAGAGTTACTTGAACAAGAAGGCACTGGCTTAAAAACACTGGATGCTGTATTTGAAATACTGTTTTCCAAACTGCACTTTTCAGAGTTGTGATATGACTTTACTGGGGATAGGATTTCTCCTTGGCTTTTTTTATTTTTTGGTCTCAGAGGTTAGGAATCCTTCCTTAGTGGTAAGACAAACCTCTTTGCATGGAGATTCAACAGATCTGAGCTTTGAACTACAGGAAAGATAGATGCAGCATAGAGATTGATACTTATTCCTAGACATCTGCATAATGTGGTCTCTCTTTGAAAATTTAGTGGTTTAATTATTGCTTTCATTTGTATCTCATTTGTTGTTTTTTAATTATTCAAATAAGAGTTCCTTGTGTTTTAGTATACCACTCAACAGTTGGATATTTCCCTATATTTAGATCCACAAATTAAAAGGTTCACTATTTTAGGATATTTCTACTTATTCTTAAGGCTAAATTTATTTATGGCAGAAAACACTACACTGAACACATGCCAAAAGAAACCTGTAACACAACAGTTGGGATCCTCTTCCTATAATTCTATGTAGAAAAACCCTAGAACAGAAATAAATTTATGACATGTAATTCAAGAGGTGTTACTGCAACTTCACAACTTGATTTGACTCTGTACATTTCTTGTGCATATGCATATAATTAGGAAACAAAGGAAGGATGGACAACTTAGAATTCATGATATGAAATACAACCTCTATGCATTGACAACAGCAATTAAAAACCCTGCAACCTTCAATTTGCTGGTGATCATATGCATCTCCAGAGACCAACAAGAGTTGAAGTTTACACAGTGAATGTGTTCTGACTGTGGATCACATACGTTCCAATATTTTGCTATTAACTTTGCTAAAAATTTTTAACCATCCTTTCTTTTAAGTGTCACAGAGAGACTGCACAATGTTTTAATCACTGAATGTATCCAGCTGACTTGAGAAGAATGTAACTGCTGTAGGAATCACCCCTGATGTTGGAGGTCTTGGCCCTCAGTGACTGATCTGTAATTATCACATAGATCTCGTGTGAGTACAAGTATATTTTTCAAAGTATGATATGATAGCATATAAAAGAAAACATACTAGCAACTACAGCTTCATAATAATAAGGAAATACTCCTTTCCCATTTTATCCTAATTATGTTGTGTTATTTTACTGTGTACCTGTGCCCAAGCGCTGGCCGCAGGGGCTGCAGGAGGGCTCTGTGAGGAGGGGCAGGGACTGCTCTGGGCTGGACTCGGCCAGATCCAGAGGGCTCCATCCCACTCACTGCAGGGCATGGCTGGGCCCCTCAGCCAGGATGGAAGTGCTCTGGGGAAACAGTTAAGGAAAGGCAAAATACCCTTTCAAAACAGCTATGGTCTGACCATAACCCCTCTTTCCCCATCAGTTGTGCATTGCTCAGGGACAGGGAAGAGGTAGTAGAGATGACAAAGGAGTAAAGTTGAGACTGGAAATGTGTGTGTGTGTGTGTGTGCAGATGTTTTAATTTTTGTTTGTCAGTATCCAAATCTATTTTAATTGACAGTAACTTAATTTTTCCCTAGTCCCTATGCAAGTTTTTTTGCCATGATGGTAATTGTTGAGTGATCTCCCTGTCTTTATCTTGACCCATTCACTTCTCTCACTCTCCAAGAAGGATCACATCACTGTAGAGACAGCTCTGTGATCTACAAGAAATTTCTCCATCTGACTCAAGTCAGTTTGGCAACAAAAAGGTAAATGAACTATTCTAATTTGGAATTAGAATAGGAGAGAGAGGTGAAGGGGTCTACGCTTTATTATATTTGGTGACTAAATAATAAAAAATGTAAAACATCATGCTTGTCACAAAAATAAAACTGGCCATAGATGACTGAGGTTATCCATATCTAGTCAAGGTCCTTTTCAATGCTTTGCAATTATCTCACATAGATAAATGTTGTGAGTGAAGGATAATATTTAGAAATCATCTTTATATCTTAAAAGAAAGCAGAAGGTAATTGTGGTGTGTTGACTTTGGTGGGCTGCCAGACCCTAACAGAAAGGCGGCCAGATAGGCTCCTTTTGCTACACTTTCTTACCCCTCTAATCTATCTGGCCACTGTGAGATGGAAGTATTTGGGTTGAACAAAAATTTTGCAGCTACCAGCACTGGAGTTGTTTATTTCCTTTCCTGTTCCTAGGTACACCTTTTTGCATTCCCATTTCTCTCTCACACAAAGGGAAACTCCCCCTTCCTTTCCCAGCTTGTCCTTCTTATTGAGCGTGCACCCATCACTCACTGCACTCCAGCTGTGTGAGATATCTCACCACATCTATATTCCATCTGCGTGCAAACCTGTAATTCCTCCTTTTGTTCCCCATGCTACATGCATTAGTGCACAAGAACATGAGAGGGGCACTTGCCAATTTCCCAGAAAAAGTGTGAAAGTTTCTCCCACCGTGCCATCCTCTTGGCTCTCCCTTATTTGTATGAGTACATTGGGATTCGCCCTTTTCTGCTCCACCTTTTGATTACTAAGTCTGTCTTGCCCACATCACCCTGCAGCATTTGTTTCTTAACCTGGCTCACCATTTTCTCACTCAGCTGAAGGTTGACATCTCCCTTCACTGTAATTTCTAGTTTAAAGCTCTCCTCACCTGGCTAGTAAGCCAGCTGGCAAGGATGCTTTTGCCCTGCTTGAAGAGAGTCCCATACTCATAAAAATCAAATTGTTCTGTTTCCAAGTGCTATTACTGCATAACTTGTAGTACGAGGTCAAGCATCTACAAAATATTTAGCCTAACTGGTTTTGACTTCCAGCTGAGACAATCTGCAGCAACAGGTGGCATGCTTTTCTTCTCTGTTTATGCTTCTGTCCAAAACGAGAAGGCAATCATCCCCATTATTTAACACTACCTAGACACATTATTTGATGTGTCTAGACCCTAAACCCTAACAGAAGGGTTTAGTATCTGCAAGGAAGTTTTTATAGAAGAATCACTGTAGTCAGCTTGAGGAAAATATTTATTGAAATGCATGAAGGCTGTTTGGAATTTTCACAACAGTTCACAGTAAGTGGTTCTACTCTACTTGACTACCCACATTTTCCTTTTATGTAGCATAACCTGTTCAACAACACCACACATAATCACCAAGTAGTCAGACTCCTAACGTCAGTGGCAGACCTGATTCAGTGTGTCACATTGCTGAACCTACTAAATCACAGAGCTGTGAAACAGAGAGATTAAATCTTCCTCAACACTTTCGATAGCGTGTCCTTTCAGTGACAGCCACTATGAAAGGGCCAAGGATCCCACTGTGACAGATGTAACAGGCAGCAGCATCTCTGACATGAGGACTCAGGAGAAGACAAGATGACAGAAAAAACAAAGGCTGAGGTCAGATCTAAATCTATTAAATTTCATTATTCCCATCATTCTTCACTTCTTTCCTACCTTGAGGGCTGAGGTGTTCCCCTTATTGTGGTTGGCAGGAAAACTACAGGCATTTTGTCTAAGTCAGTTAACCTATTTGGGATCCTTAAATCTGTGTTAAAATGAAGATGCATATGATGATTGAAACGACTATGAGGGAATCTTAATTTTAATAAAATGTCACAGGCATAGATGAAACCCTTCACAGAAGTACAAACAGATTAATTAAAGATACAGACTTTAGAAACAAGACAGAAACTTAAGAAATAGGTATTAGCCCCTAAGCAAAATGTAAACTAACGACTTCTTAAGGAACAAAAATATCCCCCAGTGGCTTGTTGCTTTGGTCAATCATATTTTAATTACTTCAATTTATATCAAATTATGTTGCCTATAGTAGGAAGCTGTGAGGAAAAAAAAAAAGCAGGAAAGCTAAAGACAGGAAAATATTAATTGAGATAAATAATAAAATGCTAATAGTAAAGATTGACATAACGGGATGCTTCTTAGTAGTCACCACATAATATATACATTGTTCATCTGGGTGGTACTCCTCCAGTTACCTCTAAAGATTGTTTAGAGACTTAACAATATAAGGCTTCCACAAAAATCTCGTGGTGGCAGCAGCCATAGCCCTACTCCATGGACATCTAATGTGAACACATCTGAACACTGCGGGCCTCAGAACTGTTTTTGACCTGAAGTATGTCATCTGAGAAAAACAGCAGAAACATATATAGTGAAATATTGAAGCAAAGAGAATTTCAAATACAGTCAACACTTAGTCTTTCAATCTGCATCAATCTGTTTCCTTTTAACCTTTAAAAGTGATCCTCAAGAACATCATGCTGGGTTGTAAGTGTTGCATGTTTTAAAACTGCAGTCTATGAAGAGCTTGCTTGCTTTCAAGCAGGTTTATATTTCTACAGTGATTTTCTGTGTTATTTTTTAGCTCTGTTCCTCATAGTGTTTGGCTCTTTACACGCTTTTGTCAAGAATGCATATTTTCTCATGGTATTGCACCAACTTGCCTGCTATGTTTTTGAGAGAAAAGGGAGAAGTAACAGTGAACTAGAGCTAATGTTGAGGATAATGGGTTCCAAATTACTATTATAGTATGCAACTGCTCAAAACAGGGTAATTAAATGTTCAGTCTTGTGGAATTAATTGAACAGAACAGATAATACATTGTTTAGGCATTCTGAAAATCATAGAATATGATGTATTACCGTCGTCCTGGAGTTTCCCTTGAAAAATGCAGCATATGTTGATAAATTACAGCTTCTGTAATACTCTAAAAACCTTTGTTTTTAACCATTCATGTTAGTAACTTTAAAGAATCAGAGATCTTGCTAACGTATCAAGTGTTTTAACCTACCGTTAAAAATTAGTCCCAGGTACTAGCACTTACTCAAACCCTCTCTAGAAACAAAAAGGAAACACATCTAATATGTAAAGCAAAGTCACATACATTTTTAGTGACATTGAAATCTTAACAGTCTAAGTACAGATTTTGCTATTACTGAAAACACATATAGTATAGTATTGTGGAAAATATCCCTAATAATACAATTGTTACACTCACTATTCCTAATATATACCCCTTTTTCTACTTTTACAATCACACTTCTAGTGTTTCTGAGTGGATCTGAAGGCTGTAGTTTCACCCTGGTTGTGTGGAGAAAGGTTTACAGCAAGCTGACAGTTTCCCAAGCCTCTCGAAGGGAAGATCATGATGTTGATAGTTTCTTCCTTTGTTTTTGATAGAGGACATTTTTATACATTAGAGTTTTTTTAAAACTTTTTCTTTCATCCTTATTCTTTCTCTTTCTTCATTGGTCTGCAGCTCCTATTTACTAGATATAACCTGTCTTAATTATGTCAGATGCTTGTTTTTCATTCTCAAAACCAATTTTACATCACCCCCCATCTCTGTTTCTTCATCTGGTGAGCTCTTTACATCTCTGTGGTTTCTAGCATCATCTATGTGTCTCACCTACCCTCTTTAAGTTTTACTTCTCAGCGCTGCATTCTGCATCCTCAATTTCAACGCCTTTGTTGAAATGCCATGCCTGTATTCTGCACTATGTCATTTTTCTAGAGTTACAAGTATTACATTCTATGCTGAATATTTAATTCTGTGCAGAGCAATTTTCTTCTGTAAATATAAGCACATGGTTTTACCTCAAAATTACACAATGAAAACTAAAACTGATCAGACCTGGTGTTATAAAATGGCCTTTATTTCTAAAGAAGTTGAAACAAAATCCCTTGTAGGCCAGAGCAACCTTACATAAAGCCTGGCAAGCCTCATCCCTGATCCTGTGACCTGTTAAAAGTGTTGGCAACACTACATTTACTGGGCTACAGGGCTACATTAATAACTGCCAAGGATTGTTGCTCTCAGAAAATATTCCTGATATATTATTGGGATGTCCTTGCCTTCAACCTGTCCTCTTAAACACTTTATATGCAGTCCTAGACGACACCATTTGTTTTCAGAATATTCATAGTATCCCTTTCCCTCCTTACTGGGTCTGAGGTGCATGAAGAATTAACTTCTATCTAAATAACTTCATTCTGGCACAAAGATTTTTAACAAGTTCATTTTCTGACTGCAGTTCATCATGGGGAAAAATCCGCCTTCAAGTTCTGAAAGGGTAAATTTTGGGGTAAAACACTCTTGATTGTTCTCAAGCATTTAAGTGTTCAAATGAAAATTGAAGTACTTGCTTTAGCTTTTTCCCAGACAGACAATTATCAGTGTGCCTAAACCACAGTCACAGTCAGCTCAACACTGATTGAAGAGAAGCACACTGCTGAGTTAGCAGCACTTCTGCATAAAGGGAAGACTATGAACAGAGAATGTAAATTGTGTTGGATTTGTGCCAAATCTAAAGCAAGGTGGCCAGTCCCAGAGACTGTGAACTCCTCCCCCACACTCTTGTCACTCATCCCTATTATGAAGTTTCTCTTTTCTCCTCTGAGTTGTTTACAAAGACACTACAGGAGCAAAAAATTCCTCTATCAAATTAGGAAAATAAAGGAAAAAAGTGAGAAAATAAGAGTATATTCTCTTATGGTTACCCCTTCCAAGCATACTGGAAGAAGAGATCTGTAACAAACCCAAGATGAGATGGACATTTAGTCCTCTCACCAAAAAGATTTAGACGCTGCTTCTTCTTATGTAACAGTGCCACAAGAGCATGACTATTCAAGTTTTCAGCCTGGATAGATCCTGATTTCTTAGGGTGAAGTTCTTCTAGGCTTCGCCTGGTTAAACTTGTGAGAAATTTTGAGCAGTGCTAAATCCATCTGCACCTGATGACACAGAAAATTTCAGTAACTGTTTTATTACCTTCTTCTCCTTTTCATCTAAATATTTTCTTTTTCAGAAAAGAAATAAAGACATTATTAATTTATAAATTCATTAGTTAAATGAGGATCCTTGAGGGCTGAAATTCTGTCTAGTAAGAACCAGTGACCTTGTTTACCACAGAGACTGTGTCCTGTAACACTGAAAACTTGTGGGGTTCATGGGAGAAATGCATTTGCTGACAGACTGTGGGCCCCTGTGGGAAAGGAATATTAGCTTCAACTGTTTTTATTAAAAATAAGTTCTCTAGAGCAAAGAATGAACTCACTGAACTTTTCTTTACTATGGTTATCCTAAAAATGAATCCATCATTTGGTTATATGTCTGAGACTTTTTAATGAAGGCAAACTTTATCCCGCAGGCATCCTGCATCCTGCAGTCTTTGTCTTCTCTGCAGGCATATAATCACACTGCTCATAATTCATTAAGTCAGCACATATGGTCATAGCCACATTCAAAAAAAGCTACTGACAGAAGGAGTGACACATCTGAAGGGACTTTGTTCTCATCAATATGGAGTCTGAGGAGGACATAAGAGTGAGTATTGCCATTATCAGACTTCTTGCTAAGTAGTTATGGAACTATTACATTAGAACTTCTGATAAGGAAAGAAAATTATTATGAAAATTCAATCTAGGCAAAAAATAATGAGAGAAAATAAATGAGTTTCTGATGTTCATGAGATACAAAACAAAGATACGAAAATTAACTTTCCTGCCTACAAAGCAGAGTTTCCACTCATGTTAATTCATATCCTATATTTATTTAGAAACTCCCAACCAAGTCACATTTTATGTTTTTAGTTTATACAACTCATATTCCTGTAGAATATAGGACCATTATCAGACTTCTTTACAAAGGCTACATGATTACTCAAGCTAACAATGACAAAAATAATTATCATTAGATTGCTCAGTATCCTTTCCTAAAATTCCTAACAAGTTTTTAAACAGTACCAAGAGACTGATTCTTGCAGCCAAATTGAGGGCAGAGCCAAAAATAATTGATGTTACATTGACAATGACAAATAAAAATTTTAAATTACAAGGGAGGGTTTAAATTAATTTGAGAAGAAATTGAATGCCCTGGCAAGAGAGATCATACATTGTTGTGAGTCAAAATCAAACTGTCCTAAGAGAGTCTGTTAAAGGCTAACAAAATGAACTTTGTTCTAAATTAAAGGCACCCTAATGAAATCAGCTCACAGACAGACTTGTAAAACTTTTTAATTTTGTAGAGAATTGTGGGAAAAGCTCCCTGCATTACTTCTGCTTTTGCTGTTATCTGTACAACATAAAGTGAATAACTGCTCCTAGGTCTGGTCCATTTCGCTCATTTGAATTCTCAAAGCCTTAGTCTGAAGCCAGATACCATTTTGCTTTTTGCCTTCCTTGACACCATGAATTGGGAATCTAATTCCATTTGCAATGTTTTCGAAAAAAAGTATTTTGAGTGCATAAGTAGCTACAGCCCTGAGGATAATGGGGGGGTATATTCTAAACATTTTTGTTATTATTATTATTTTGCATTACTTCTCATGGTGAAAAGTATCTTTTTCTAATGTATAATTCCAGAAACATTGATGACTAGCTGGATGGGTAGATATATATCTAACAGACATTGTTACCTCTCATTTCAGAGGGTGTATTTCAAGCCCTGATGGAGATGGAAGGTTTGGGATTTTTTACATTCAGAACATAACAGCTTCCTAAACTGACAATGTGATCAGATTCAGGTCCTTTACCTCTACCCAGTGATGTTATTGTATATGAGATCAGGTTAAGATCCATTAAATACGGATTTAGGAAAAGGAAAAATTTTTTTTATCTGGATTAAACTCTTGCTTTAGTCCTGGTTGTTAATTGTAAAACATTAGTGATTAGAGGCTTCCAGCATGATGAATGTGATACCACATGCATACATGGTGGGAGACCACACCTGTTCTAATGAGCCCCTGTTACCCAAAGGAGTAACTAATGAGTTACAAACCATCTTCAAATTATTATTTATTTGACAGTGCTGATCAAATTAGAGGGCAGAAATGCATGGAATTAACTGAGAAAATGCATGCACATAACTCATATTTATAGCATACCTTGTCAAAAGGCTGGTCAGGCAAAAAACTTCTTGGCAATTCAGTCATCCCCACAAACGCAACTTCAGATAGTTTTGGTTTGACTCGAAAAAAATTCCGTGGGTACTTCTGTGATCTGTCTGCTGGCTGAATCCTCTTTGAGGGTAGCTGCCCCTGCACACTGTGGACAGGCTCAGCTGACCCTCCTAAGATTGTGGCTGGTTTTCTTGATTTGTGCGTTCAGACCTCTCTTTTGCTCTTCACTAAGTTAGACCAGTGATTAATGGCCAGTTCCTGTTAGTCCTTCCTTCTCCACACTGAGCAGCTACAAGATTTGTCTGTACCTACCTGGTAAAACCTTAAGTCATAGCAAGAAATGCAATGGGAGAAAATTTGCTGCTGCACTGGTTAAGACAATTGCCCGAGGAAATGAAGCAGTGAAATGGATGACCCAAGAGAAGGTTCCAGGTCTCCTGAGTTTAAGTCTTGTGTTCACAGTGTCACAAGTGGTAGTAAGACCAGAAGACTGAAGCAGACTCTCTATAAACCCATTAGTAGAAAGTGGGAAATGCAAGGCAGAACATATCAGTAAATATTTGAAGAAGATACTCTATGGCTATTTTATATCAAAAGTGAAAGAAAAAATTATTCTCCCCTTCCTTTCTCAAGCTTTTTTCATCTAGAAAAAAGAGAAAACGCACCTTACACATCATCTGCCAGAATTTTCATTGTGTTTTAAAAAGAAAGCTCACAAAAATTATTTAAAAGAAATGTGAAGATGTCTAAAGGTTTTAAAAATAGTTGAAAACAAAAGTAATCCTCATAAGTAATCCTTGTTGTCATCTTTTACAATTCTACTTTTCTTATGGCTTTACATTTTAGTCAAACAAGACAGTGTCTTTAAGACCCTGTCTCTCTTTTTTCTCCTTTATATCTGGTCCCCATTTATGAAACATATAAACATTGAAGTAGAGTTGAGAACCTAGAACCCATCACACAACAGTTCATTATGTGCCCTCATTTTTTTTCCTTCATATACCCTGGATCTTTGTTATTTTCTACACAATAATAAAGCAGGCACAGGAAAAACACGTGATCCACACAAATTTCTGCCTCCATTTCCAACTAGATTATCTGGGAGTGTGATAAACACAATGTCCTCATCATTTTAAAATGATGCAGAAAATGCTCCCCTGATGGATATTGCTTTGTATAGGTTCTAGGTCTAGACAGGCAGTCAGCAGTTGCCAAATCTACCATTTTCTCATTCAAATCATTCTGGACAGGTATGACAATGACAAGTTGGAGGCATTTAAGGATTTTTTTTCAGGCCAAAGCTTGGTGATATTGAACTCTTAGCTGTCTCAAGTCTGATGGTTGCAAAGAGTGTTCTATATTAGCCTGCATCAGCCTAGGAAGGTTACCAATGTCCTGCTTTAAAGTACTTAAGAACATTTCAGACCTTATAATTGAAAAGAACCTGATAATAGTACGCTTGTCCAACATGTATTTTTCTGGAGCTTCCATTCACTGATTGAATTGCAATGAATTCAAAGTTCCCCAAAGGATGCTGAAAAATCTGCTCATGAACCTTGAGTACACCTAGGAATTGTTAAGACACAATACATGGGTACTATTAAAAGTACAGGATAATGGATGTGGAAGATTAGACAGGTCCAAAGAAAAGAAAAACCTTTAGAAATGTCAACCACAGTCAGAATATTCTTGTTTATATTACTTACTGCTGTATAAAAATTCTGGCATTTAATCATTAAGTACAAGATTTTAAAGAAGTGATAAATCTGTACCAGCAATTTGTACCAGCACTTCAGCCAGAGAGATAACTTGGCAAAAACATCTGAGGAAAAGAAATAGACACAGATCTTAATCACAGAGTTAATCACACTCTAATTATCATTGCTCAGATTGACATAAGAATAACCATTAGATATTAAATGGCAGTCTTCTGTCTCAAAAATCTAATAAGAAATATGTTTGATCAATATGCAGAATCATTATCCAGATTGACAAGACTATTTTCCCTTTGTTTAATTGATAAGCAAAAGATTTGCTGTATCCTCATGAAAATAGCAATAACAAAATGTTTTAGATCCTTAATTAACTTAGACTTGCCAGAAAATATGAAGGAAGAAAAAACACAGCAACAACTATTCTAAACAAGTCAGTTGAAGTGGAAAAATTTAAAACAAGAATTTGTTTTCTTCAAAAGAGATGTCTGATTCTCATTAAAGATCTGCCAGAATAAGGTCTTTCAATAGACAGTTGCCATTATTGTTAAAAACGTAATATTATTTTCAGTACCTATTTAACTTCAGTTTTCAATAGCTGGTTCCCAATATAATTTTCTTTCCCAGTATTATGTTCAACACCCATCAGATATCAAACACGTCTTCTATGCAGATTCTGAGTCACTTGATACTAGACATGGGGGATCATTTAGACACTTTAGATGAAGTGTCTAAATGTAGGTGTATAAGCTCCTGCTCTACTCAATGGATATCAAAACAAGCATTTGTGGAGTGTAGAAGAGCAGTTCAGCTGACTGGACATGAGAAGTGGGAATCAATATATTTAGATGCTGATCCCTGCATGTAGGCAGTGGAACCTAGAGAACGATTCAGATCTGCAAAAAGAACATTAGGAGCTCTATACTGTTGCTTAAGCAAAATCAGTACTCTTTGGGACAACTTACAAACTGAGGCAACATGAGATAGACAGGTACGGCACGGCACCTAGAGAAAAGCAGGAAAACTGTGTCTTCTGCAGATTCAAGCCAGAAAGAATAATTTAAAGAGTCTTAATGTCATTAGGTCCTTGTTACCATCTTACTAACTCATTAATAGTGTTGATACTCACTGTTGGTTAAAAAGCAGGAAAAACTTAATTTATTGGAATCTTGTCGTGGTTTAATATTTGCACAGAGAATCAGATTTCCAGTCATCCTCTGTAACTAACCCATCACAATTCATCACTGTTGATACATTTAAAATACACACAAAACATCTCCTAAACTTCCACATACAAAAAACTGTCCTATGCAACTATTTCTGCAGGAAGAGTTTCCATTGTCTGCAAGTGTCTTACCTACACACAATTCAGTCATGTCTGTAGCAGGAATGACCTAGGTGAGTCCTTTGAAGACTCCACACAGAATGTTAATCAACCCAGGCATCCAAACTGAACTAGACACAGCAGGAGATGCCAAACTATCCAAAGCTTCCATCTGAAGGGCTTCTGGTACTATAAGTCAAATATGTTATTGTGAAGGTTTGATCAGTCAGCCACTTGGTTTCAAGTTGGTCCATTGTCTCAAGCCTGTCCATTAGTTAATTTATGCAGGTGGCTGACTGGAATGTTCCTGGACAACCCAAGGAATTAATTATTTATATATACTGGTGTGCAGAGACCTGAAAGCCTGCTGCCTCACAATTAGGACTAAAGAACACATACTTACAACTCACTTGTAGCTTAAGTCTCTTGGCACAGTGTTTAACAACAAAAACTGTAAAAGCATAAATTATTAAAGCTATTTACTTTACAAAAATGGTTTATAAAGGAAAGATAGTCCTTTTGGTATCAACCACCATAACTGGTAAGGCAAAGCACACAAAGTGTGCAACATCAACTATCTGAATGTTTACTGAAATGACAGAAGAATAATTAATAATACTTACAATAAAGCAATGGAATGATACCAAATCCCACTGGATTATACTGCAGAAAAATGATACAAAAGTAACTGCAGATATAATACAGTTTTGGTATTTGTTGCTAAAAAAATTTGTTTACTGGTGTGGTTGGACAAACCTAGAGTCAGGGCTGAGCTCTGAAAATACTTATACAATCTCAATTTTCAATTTACAGTTTGTAATTTATTCCGCTTCTCTAATTATGTCTAATAGTGTATCTTCTCTTATGTCTTCTCTTTTAACAGACTTAGAAATCCCAAATAAAAATTTGTTGCATTACTCAACATAAAATAGATTTGCATAATGTTAACAATAGGAAAAATACTTCCTAAACTCCTATGACTCACATAGTCACTTGCAGTTTATGAAACATAAATGCTCAAAGAAAACAACGACTATCAATATTTGTAAATTTATCAGATATTCAGTTAGTGTCTACTTTTGCAAGTGTTTTTCTAACCACTAATTATATGACATTTTCTAACTATAGGCTGCATATGTATCTTATATGAGAACTGAAGAGCTGATTAATTTCTCTGAAGGCATAATAAGAACTTTGTTCATGTCCCCACAGAATTCAATGGGAATTTTGCCATCAGCTTCAATGAAAGCAGGTTGAGGTTTTAGATAGTTGACACAGAACATATTTTAAAGCCACCTGTGCAAATGCGACCACTGAGCCACCTTCTGTTGCTACTGTTCTACAGAATTTTTGCTCTCCAATGGTATATTGCTTTCACCTATGAGCATTGATTAAACTCATCATCTGCACATTTTTAACCAGGAATACCACTTTTTACACTTAATCTCCACTAGAATTAAGAACGCTGAGTAAATGATTTTATTTTGAGTTTTTCAGGTTCTTATCTCAGTGTCCATGAAAGCAATCACACTTATATGAAAAGTTCAGATAAGAAGAAAATCTGTGATGCTATAAAATATGGCTGTTATGACGGTGGGTGTTGGGGTTTTTTTAGAAATAAGGGAACATGTATATTCAGTTTTTCCATATTAACTTTACAATTTTACTAAGAAGACACCAAATATTGAGGTCAGTTTCACATATTTATAAAGGGACAGCAGCCACCCACATAGCTGTAGCTTTCATTTATTTGAATAAATGGAAAAAAAAAGTTTCAATTTTTAAAATGTAGGCAGACTATTGTTTAGTATTACTATAAAATAATTAGAGGAATGGGTTCTTCCTTGTCATTACATTGTTATGAAAGTTTAAGTAGCATGTCTAACTCTTCAGCCAGGATACTTTTTCCAGCATTCAATCATCTATTTTCATTTGGGCTGTCTGACTGTCCTCTTTTGCAACAATATCATCTCTTCTCTTGTAAAAATGTTACCTTATTGTGCTGTAAGGAGAATTTCAGAAGTATTTGGAAATATGTTTTTAATATGAAAGAGTTTTCATGAAGTTTTGATGCAAGGCCTTAGAGATCAACACCATGTTGGGGATGGGGTATGTAGTTTGTTGCTGTTGACTGATTTGGGTCTGCAGCCAATTACTATGACAGCGGAAATCACTAAAGATTTTTAATACCATACAGTGTGCCAATCTCAGACATTGGCCAACCTTAAAAAAATTTAAATGAAAAAATATGCATGATTTTAAGATGGACTTTTGGAATATTTAGTGTGTATCACATTGTAGTAAAGAGGCTATATTATGGAATTGTATTCCAACACAAAACTCACTTCTACCCCTCTCATGACTACTTACTGTCTCTGTGAAGAAAGCATTCATCATATATGCTGAAAAATAATGTTGATAATATTGAATTAAATTGAGTTTTGTTTAAAAAACCCCAAAAAAACTAATTAGCAGCTGCAAACAAAGGAGTAATGGATGATGAATTGATTCTCTGAAGTCACAGTACTGATACTGTTGATATAGAAGTAGGTGATAGGTGTACATGGACATATGAGTATTATTTCATCAGCTTTGTTATTTTGTCTCACAGTTTTTAACAGCTAAAATATTTTGAAACTGTTGGACTAAACTATATAATCTGTATACAGTCAATACCCAGTGCAATTTTAATGGGAATTTAGGAAAGTCAGTCAAAATAGACAGCACAAACATTGATCAAGGATCCTAATAAATTGTAATTAATGATCTGCAAATTTTATTTGCATCATGGAAAACTGAATACATAATAATTTTCCCATTAAACAAATTATCCTATGATTTGTCATTTCTTAGAGAGAAGTTCCAGCGAAGTTAGTGTGGCTCTCTGCAATTTGAAACAGAATCAGGACCACTAATTTCAATGACATCTGACATATAAACTTGTCCCTATGTATTGTTTCTTTCTTGTTAATTTTTTTCATCCAGTGCTGTGCCTTGTGATGGAAAAAAAAACCCAAACCAAAAAAAATCTCCAAAAACCCCCAAAGAAAGAACTGGAAAAAATCCCCAAAACATCCAGTCATATCAGCTGTATCTTCTTCCATGTATAAATTGTGTACTTATCTACAGATATGACTAAAATTGTAAACTTTTAAAGTCCTTAAGTGACAGGCTGACACAAAATGGTACGTGAGTGTTTTATAGCCAATATTTAGTCCCTGAATTTCTGCTGGTAGCAATTCTACTATTTGTAGTGAGTAAGGAGTTAAAAAAATTTTATTAATCTGCTAACTGAAAGGCCAGTTCCCTCAGTCAATTTAATGTTCTTAGCAGTAGGCTACAGGCTTCACAATGATTTAACTTCGGCCTTGGGACTTACTGATAATTGTCATGTGCTGTTGTGAGTTTGTTTCACCTGTAACTTAAAAGCAAGGAAGTGTAAGGCAAGGCTCAGAAGAGCTTTCTCCTGTACTTCTACACTTTTTCTGCAGTGGCTTATTTTGCTGTAGCTTAATGCTGATTCTGTAATTGTCTAACTATACATGATAAAGTCAAAAATGAAAGAAAGAAAGGTCAATAAGTCTTTTTAAGAACGCATTAAAATAACTCCAAGCAGATCCATGACTGAGCAGGTGGAAGAAATCTCCACCATCAATGTCAGGGAACTTGTGGTAAAAATAAGGGAACCTGGTGGCTCATCCCTGAACGCCCTTCTCATTCATTCTTTTCATTTTACTTGAAGACTAACCCCATCATCCTTAACACCCAGAGGGATGTAAAAGTGTGATCACAAAGGGCAGTCAATTTTTTGTACAAGAATTGTAAGTATCCTGAAATGAAAGTTTTAAGAAACTTTGTATTAGAACTATTAGTGTTGTATTTTTTTTAGGCTGTTAAAACTTAAGATAATAAAAGGTTCTTGAATCTACACGCAAACTATATTCATTTTTTGATCTCAACATAATTTTGAGTGGGAAAAAAATTATAGAATTATTAACAGAGAAATTAAAAAATGGGGTAATGTCTTAAATTCCACTTCTGACAGGTGAAGTTGTGCTCAGGAATCGAGGGAAATCAGGAGCTTTGTTACAGTATGATTCCATATGTCTCTCTAAAAAGCAGATTTTGCCAGGTTTAAACTCTATTAAATTATTATATTTTTTTAATTTTAACCTGATTTTTACAGATTGCATTGTTTATATGTATTCTCAATGGCTAGTCTGAAATGGAGCAAGGGCACCACACTGGTGAGTGACTATGTCTGTTACAATAGGACTTAGCAAAAATATTACACAAGAGAACTGTTTCCCAGCCAAAGCCCAGGCACAAGTTCAAATGATATATCACAAACGAAGAACTGTATTAACAAGGTGGTATGAACAAGCCTTGGCATTCCATTTACCCTCAGGGTGTCAGAATAGTCCCTGGCCTTTTTTAGTTACTAATACATATTTAGCCTGTGCCTTGCCAACCATGCCTCCCCAAACATGCCTCCCAACTTTTCTTATTTATTAAAAAACTGGATGGTAAAAGGCTAGAGACTCTAAAATTGTTATCATTGAGGGGAAAGATTTTAGCTTAAAATCTACTCTTTTTTTTCCTATGCTCTAATATTGGAGCATTACATCCCAATCAAAGGAAAAGGTTCAGAGATTGCATTTTCGTAGACTGTAGAGTCAATAAGCAGCAAAAAATAAATCCACAGTCTTTCTTAGTTTTAGTACTAATTATTTCACAGAAACAAAGCAGGATGACCTTCTTTCATCTGTCTTTCCCTGTCAGTGATGATGCTGTACTGCTTTCTTCTTTTTATAAAATACCTCACTGGCTAACTCATTTCCCCAGAACAGGAGAGACCTAGGGTCAGTGCCAGTTTCTGTCTCAGGGAATACAAACTCTCATCTCTAATCTCCTTGGCAAATGCAATACTCAACAAGATAGTTTATTTACAGCAGCAGGAAGTGTCTCTCATCTTGTTGGTTCTATATAGAAAAGATTATCTGGGATAGAGGAAAAGCAAAGGACAAGGAAAAATAAGAAAGTGAGAATATGTTTATTAAACATTCCCTGTGAAATGGAGGACGTTGTCAATATCAAGATATGCATAAAAGACAGTTAATCCATTTTATTCAGGACTATTTCTTGTAAAACACAAAAAAAAAGATCTTTAGATCAAAGGTTGGAGCTCAGATATCTCCTCACCAGTAGGTCCTTTGGTCTGATGAACCTCAAGTTCATTTTGCACAGAGGTACAGTTTCAGTAGTTGGGGGTGCAGATTCATAAACCCACACAAAGAAAGAAACCCAGCACATGGCTCTTGGGGAGGCAAGCCATATAATAACATTTGGGTTTCATTCTCTCAAGGCAGAGTGAGGTCAGGCTGGCCATGCCCTCAATCAATTTGTGTAGTTCCACAAGGTCTGGACACAAAGGGCAAAGATGCTCCTGATCAGGCTGGAGATCAGCCTGCAATGTGCACCCAAGATCTGTCCCAGAGAGAGGGTTGTAGGTAGGGCAGAGC
Organism: Corvus hawaiiensis; assembly: GCF_020740725.1. Taxonomy (NCBI): domain Eukaryota; kingdom Metazoa; phylum Chordata; class Aves; order Passeriformes; family Corvidae; genus Corvus; species Corvus hawaiiensis. Next base: position 63,658,248 of record NC_063216.1, on the reverse strand, counting down.
AAGCCGTGATGCATGTGCCAGGATCCCTGCAGGAGAAGAGCTACTTACAGAGAGCTGGAGTTCAGGGAGCTGGAGCAGCAGCCAGGCATCTCTATAGCATCACTCAGGATGGTGCCCCAGGCTGGTAGGGGCCCTGGGTGCGTGGTTAGGGATGGGGGTCCCAGGAGTGACTGGGCAGGAAGAGTAAACCCCTTTGGGGAACTAAATTCTTGGACAGATTTCCATTAGGCCTTTGTGACTGGGACCTACTGTGTCCTGTATGAACAGTCTAATTTCTGAGCTAAACCAGAAAAAGGAAAACAACACTTTGCTGAGCAGAGAGGTATTAGGATTTAGCCTAGGATCCATCCTTGGATTTAGCCATCAGAAATCCACTTCAGTGAATGCTTCTATGTTCTCTTAAAAGTAAGGATAATTCCCTGAGGCAATTCTGAACATTTCCTCCCTGTCCTGCAATATCTATGGCTGTGAAACCCGAGCCATTTTTAAATCCTCTAGAATTATGCAGGAAAGTAACACTGTGAGAACTTGGACTGATTTACCACCTTCCCTGCACACTTATTTCTTCAGGGAACTACTGCTGAGGATAATATCAGACTAGCTTTCTACTGAGGAAATCCCACAAGAGAAAACCCTTTGTAAACGAACATGTATGAAATTTTACCAAGAAAAGGTAGACAGTAACATGTTGTCATCACAAAGGATATCCTCATCTTTAAATGAAATATAATTGGATATTCCTTCACATAGCTTTTTATGTCATTGTTTAGCCCAGTTTTTCCCTATTTTAGAGGACATAAAATTCCCTGTTGAAAAATATAAATGTCCAGTCACAATACTTTATTTAGGCTACTACTACAAAGAGGACACTGTAATTTGTTTCATACAATTCAGCATTTCCATTTTTAATATACAAAGGACTATTGCCAAAAATAAATTTCTTGTTGATTACACATTTTGAAATAGGGTTATTCAAACAACAAGGTGTCATCACTAGAGGCAGGGATGAAAATCTATCAAAATGGATCCTGTTGTCCTGCCGACATTTTGGAAAAGAGATTTCTGTGCCTCTACTCTGTGAAATAAAGCATTCTTCTAGCATAGACAACAGCCAGTTTCTGAAATGTACATTTCTTGTGTCAATCCACATGAAAATAGAGATCTGTGACACTTTATCATTTTCAGCTAGTGATACCCCTGAGTAAATCAAAACACTAAAGGTGTCTTTCTTTTATCTGTGTTGCTCAAGACACTCTAAAGTGTTGTTCTGCAGTCAAAAAGACTGGAAGATCTCTTCTCTTGCAAACTTAATAAAAAAGAAGGACTTTACTTTCTCCCCTTAAGAGTGACTTTCTTTTTTACCTCTTTTCTCCATTCTCCTTACACTGTTACTTTTTTTCAATTAGACTTTGTGTATGCATTGTGAGGATACAGTCAGTACTATGATGACTAGAGCATTCAACATGTAGAGAAATATTAGACAAGAAAAAAGGGTAAGATAATATTTTTTTAACATTTAAATTAAAAATAAATTAGAAACTACTATCTATTATTAATAGACTGTGTAAGAAATGTTTTACAGTGATTTTTCCTCTTTCATTCTCTCAATTCATAACCATTCTCTTGCACAGGGTATCTGTCATTCACAAGACTGAAAGCATTTGTTTTGGGGCTCACATGAGCAATCTCAGGCTTATATGTAAATGAGATTAGTTCACTAACACAGGACATAGAGAAATATTCTAAATGGAGTGGGGAAACCTCAAGTGGTTTTATAAAAAATGGACAAACAGCCTTTAATCAGACTACTTAAATTCAGATGTGAATAAGACTGTCTGAAACTTGAGACAAGAATTTTCTCATGCAATTTTTCATCTGGTACTATGTACCTGAAGGACGTGAGGGGAAACAAAAGTTGAGTAGAAATATACTGATAGGGCATCTCTTCATCATTTCACTAAGAAAGTACAGCCTCATTAGCTGGCTGTTCTTTGCCTTTTTTTGTCAAGCATGGACAATTCTTTTTCTTGTGGTTTTTTTAATGTACTCACACAAACCTTTATTAAAAAGAAAATTAAAACAGAAATATGGAAGCAGATTCATCTGTGTAGTGTGCTGCACAGTTGAATCTTTCATGACTTGGCTTTAATTACTGTAAAACCACATTCAGAATTTTAGTGGATCTGCTGTTCAAGAAGATCTGAAGTATTTTGTAGCTGGTTAGCAGAGAAATTTGTTGACATAGCGTGAAGATCAGACTAGATATTCAGTTTACTTCCTTTTCATACAGAACAGTGGTTCACTGAGCATAAATATAGAGATTACTTGCTTGCCAAATTTCCCTTTTTACTCTGCTGCTGCTGGTTAAAGTTAGGAAAATCTAGAGTAATTTTGGTTTCTGTGGGTTGGAAATGAGTCACTATACACAGGTTTAATGGGAAATTTCCAAGAAGGCATTTCTAGTGAAGAGTACCCTGACTTAAAAATGATAGCCCTGCTGAAATAGCTATGCGGTTTGTTCTTTCCATCCTCTCCTTAGTGATGCTTCTTAGTGAATTTCCAGTTCTACCTCCTGGACCAGTGTGCTGAAGACAGGATATAGAAAACTACTGTCCATCTTTTTTACTAGAATAATCTTTAGCAGTAGTTAGCTTTGTAAGAATGAGGATGTTTCTACACTACACTGCAAATCATAAACACTATATCTATTAGCCAGAGTGATTAGATGAGCTTCCAGTTTTTTCTGACTTATAAATATTTTACATTTATAACAAATTTGTATACTTTTCATTACCTATATAGAAAGGATTCAAAATGCTCAGGTTTTATTACATGCAATACTAAGCCCCAGGATTGATTGCTTCCAACTATAGCTGCTTAGGTAAATTTATGAATCACCATACAACAATATTCAAGAACTTCAGACAGTGTGCAAAAAAATATAACTGGGGCTTGTTGACTAATGACACTATGCAGAAAGACTGTTCTCACTTGCCTGAAATTTCACAAATTAATTAATAATCAATGAGAAGAAGAGAGAAGGTTTCAAGGTGATTCTAGAAATTAATTTCTAATCGGAGAAGATGAATGAATTTTTCAATGGAAAAAGAGGTATAAAAAGATAAATACTGTGAGATGCCAATAAACTTACCTCTTCAAAACTGGTGTGTTGGCTGCTAGCAGGTTACCAGTTTCATATCTCCATATTTTCTATGAAGAGCCCTTTAATGGACTCTTTTGCTTCCCGCCTCAGTGACAACAGGAATATTTTTGCAGTATGTATTTGCCATATTTAGCTTTGCTAAAAACTGTTTACACAGAAAAGTCACCCAGACTAGAGAATAATGAACTGGTCAGAAGACAGCTGATCCCAAAGCAAGAAATCATCAAAAGTCAGGCATTATTTTCGATACCTTCCATGGATTTCTCTGATAAATTTCCTTAGAGCAGCCATGTTACAAACATCCCAGAGATTCCTTTCCTTTGGCATATGTGGATTTTCCTTTTGAATAATCACTCTTTGGCTAGATCACTCAATAGTTGGAGAGGGATACCAGGAACACTGACTCAAGTGTACTCTCCACTCAAAGCAATTTCTTCACATGTGTACCATAGAGTGCCCTCACCAGACAATAACCTCTGTGGCACAATACTTTTTCTTCCTCCTGATAAAACTGCTCCATTGTGCAATAAGTAATTGTAAGTTGTTTGAAGAGAAGACAAAAAGTAAAATAAAAAAAGAATGAAAAAAAAAGAGGAAACTGGAATATGGCTCTTTAATCTGTTGATAAGGGCACTGAATCAGTGCTGCTGTGACTGCCTCAATTTCTTAGATATAAAAGGATGTAAACTTTTTTGATCTTCATTTCTCAGCTCTTCCAATACTTGGTGTTAGTTTCTCAGGAAAAGCTATCAAGGTAGATCAGTCTGGGATCTGACTCAAAATGTGACATAATTATTATTATTTCTGGTATTTCAATCATTATTATATACAGCGAATATATTTTTATTGCCAAGTCCTTTAACTAAGCTGTGAAATAGTTTGAAATCTCTAATTTAAATTTTAAGACACCTCAGAATGGAATGAGAATATTCTTACCTTACTCCCAGTTTAAAAAACCCCAGAAAACTCATATGTATATATGTTTTATATTACAATTATATAAATAATTATTTATTGAAGAATTGAAAAATTGCAAATGAGGAACTTTATGTCAAGGTCTGAAAAAAAGCCTTGCATATCCAGTATTGGAGGACTTGTTCAAGAACAGTTCATCCTTCTGAAAATAATTACCTTCATAAAGTTAATTAGCTGCATAAGTGCTGCCTGCATGAGGTAGCACTGCCCAAGGGCAACTTAGCATTCATGAATCAGTGTAATTCATACACGTCCATCTCAATGCTTTCTACCTTTTTGATGTTTTATGGCCTTGACTAGCCCCTTTCTTAGTACTGAATCATTTGTCATGCGATCACAGTGAGGAATGTGGGTTTTACTGAACATTCCTAAGACTGCTATTTTCTGGGACCTTTCTAAAACAGTTCCAGAGAGGTCTGTTTGTAAATGTTTATCAAGTATTCAAGGTCTTTCACAGCTAGCCAAAAGTTCTTGTTATTTAAAAGAAGGACATCCAGAGAAGAAAGATAATATGCGTTCATATAAGTACTCTGGATATGGAAAAATCTGTCATGAAATAATAACCTATCAGCCTTTTCCATATGGAACCAATTCAGACACAGTAATCAAATAAACTTATTTTGTCATAATCCATTCTTTGGCAAGAACTTGCTTTAGGTCATACAGAATGCAGTACTTGTGGTTTTTTTTGACATTAAGAGATGAAATTTTAATGTAAAAAAATATTTAAACCCCAAAATACTCTTTAAAAGCATACCCTACTTGAGTGTCTTTTGTACTAAAGGCTGAATTTTCCGTGGCTGAAGAGCCTAAATTACTTGTAAAAAGCACTGGTCACTAGGCACAGCCATTTGCAAATGGACATAGAGTAGAGCAGCCCTATGGAAAGTGTCCTGAAGCCAAAAGGTCAGGATTTGCATGAGAGAACACAAGCTGTTGAGTGGGAACATTAGCATTACAAACTTGATCTTCCAGACTCTGTCACTGGAAAACAAACTGGTAACTCCAGAAAACAGCTAATATCTGAAAACTGAAGTATTTTACTTCAAAGAGAAAATGCAAAAATGGAAGGAGCTTTAACATGAGACTGCATAATAAATAATACAAAACTAAATAAAAATTTAAAAATTAATAATTAAAATAAAGGTATTAAGATTTAAAATATATACAATAATTAAAATAATCAAATATAAATAAATAAAATATAGCAATTAAATAATAAATAGTTAATAACATAAAATAATTTGGTTTCTAAGGTGCCCTTTAACACTGCACATAGCAAAAGAAATTTTTTACCTTAGAGTTTATATTAAGTGTTTTGCTTTACAGTAACTTCAAAATGAATGCTTTTTGAGCGTACATACAGTATTTGAGAAATAACTCCTCCATATTCAAAGCTGTTTCACTGGGTCTTAGCATTTATGAAATTATTGTCCTAAAAACAAAAAAAAGTGAAGTCTGTACGAATATAGTAATTATAAAAATTAATATCTTACTAAAGCATTGTGATTGAACACTTATTTGTGAAGTTGATAATCACACTTCATGCCATAATATTGCTATACAGCATCACTGTAACACTTAAAAGTTTTTCCTGTGGCTGTGATTTCACTATCATGCTTGTTTTATATCACTTTGGGCTTCAGTGGACATGATTTTTTATAATACCTTCTGCCTTTTTATAGTTTTTGTAATAATTTACTGTGGGGTATAAATCCATGTTGCTTCTGCAACTTCATCTACACTATTTTATAGCATGTGTGTGAAACACTGGAACCCAGGCAGGATCTTCTAGACACTTGCATTTCAGAATTTGATGCATTTTCTTGGCAGTTAATGTCTTCTGGATCACATTGAGATTAAAACCTGCTAGTCCTTTCTCTCAAGAGTTTAATGAATTAATAAATTGATCAGGTCAATAGTTCACAATAAGCCTCTAAGGGTTTACGGACTATCAGTGAGTAATTTCAAAATGGCTGTTGCCCATTGGTTTAGACATATGGAGTCTTCCTCTGCCCAGATAGTAAACAAAATGTGTCAACCACCATTTGAACTTCCTTATTAACTATTAAGAAAAAATCTCTTTGGAAACAAGAGTCCTTGCTACTGATAAATTTTAAAAATGTCAAAATTATGAACCAGAGAAGCTTGTATTTGTAAAAACTGTGATTTGTGCAAACTCAAACAAGAGAGCAATGCATATGAAACCTACTGTCACTTGATCAAGGCTAGACAGGAAGAGAACAACATCACTTTGGAAATGCAGTAACTCTGAAATTCATCCCTCTAAAAATAACTTAACACTAATTGTAATATGATGTCACCTCAACCTGTTAGACATCCTACAACAGACAGAGTAATACAGACCATTCTGACAGTCAAGATTAAATTTTGCTGGTCAGTGAATGTAAATATGAATAACAAATACATATCAGAAGAAACTGTTATTTTCTACAATAATCTAATGTTTGGAAAATTTAGGAACCAAGCTTCAGAAGTTGAGAAGGCTTATGACTGATGGTGAATTAGAAAAGTGCTCTAACTATTAAGTCATTGGCACAGCGACATTGAGGGAGGAGGGCAAGATGGTCTTAATCAGTCCTGTTGAAAAAATATACCCTTGTGTGGACATTGCAAAATTAATGGGATTTGAGACACAGACAAAAACAGAAGGGGCTGTCAGAGATCTGTAGAGACCAAACCAGAGAAAACTGCAGGGCTCCATCTCTGAAGTCCAGAAATGCATTGCAGATGCCATCTTTGAAGATGACTGTTACCTGGCTTATTGAATAGATATTTTGAATTCTCAGGTGACTAATTTATCTGACATATTCTACAAAGCACTTGGGCATCCATGACACCTTTAAATTATTCTCTTGGACATGAATGCTTAAAAGTAAGGCATAGTAATGCCATCTTTATCACAGTTCTCTGTGTTGCTTATACATCCAAAGTCAAGCTGCCATTCAGCCAGCCTTACCTTATACAGAATCATAGAATGATTTGGGTTGGAAGGGACCTCAAAGATCATCTAGTTCCAATGACCCTGCCATGGGCAGGGATACCTTTCCCTAGATCAGGTTGCTCAGGGCCCCACCCAATTTGGCCTCGAAAACTTCAAGGTATGGGGTGTCCACAGGTTCTCTGGACAACCTGTTGCAGTGCTTTGCCACCTTCTGAGTAAAGAATTTCTTTGTGACATCTAATATAAACCTTCCCTCTTTTACTTTTAAAGCATTTTTAAGCCACTATCTGCCCATATAAAAAGACCTTCTCCCTCCCTTTTACAAGCCCCTTACGGTACTGGATGTCCACAATGTCTCCCCAAAGTGTTCTCTTTGCCAGGCTAAACTACCCCAGCCCTCTCAGTCTGTCATCACGGGACATGTGCTCCAGCCCTCTGAATATCTCTGTGCCCCTCCTCTGGACCTGCCCTAGTAGGTCCACATCTTTCTTCTGCTGAGGACCCCAGACACAGCATTCCAGGTGAGGTCTCACAAGGGCAAAGCAGAGGGGAAAAATCACCTGCTGGCACAGGAGACTTCACTCCTCTTGATGTCCCAAATTTACCTCACACCCATGAATATCCATGACTTTTGATTAGGCCCCTAGAGCAGCGTGTAGAACTGAAGGGAAAGAGAAACTGCAGTTATCATAACTCTGAGAAATCATCTATTTCATTTGATATCTGGAAAAAAGTATTTTAATGCTTGACACACTTGAAGATGCTATTCTTCTGCTTAAAAAGTTTGACTTAAAAAGCGAACTTCTGTTGCCCAGTCCTGATTACAATGATGAAAGAAGCATATATTGGTTAACTGTCTGTCACTGTACTGTATTCTCTTGTGTTGTATTTACAAAGAACCAAGAATTGTGTTGGTGCAGAAGAGATCAATAAGAAGTCTGTTATCAATCTACTAGCAAACTTTGAAGTTAGAAAAAAGGAGAACTATATTGCTTTCAAACATCCTTGACAGTTTAACAAAGATGCAACAAAGAGAGAAAGAGATGGGGAGGAGCTGTAATGACTGCCCTTGGTAGCAAAGAAAAGAAGAATGACTCAGGTGCTGAAGAGTTACACGAATCATAGTTTCATCCTTCAGAGGTTGAAAAGTTCAAGGCTATTAGCTATTTTCTTCTACTGACAATGAACAAAAGAACAAAGCCAGAAACACAATATCTGTCCAAACAGGCTTTCCACGTTTATTGGCCTAACAGCTTTACTTTCATCTAAGAAAGCTTGAAATAATAGTGCAAGCAGTCATGAAACATGCAATCTTTAGCCTTGAAAAAGAGCTTTGTTAAGTCGTTAAAGCAAAATCTCTTGATCTTTTAAACATGCAAGCCGCATAGATGGCAAAACACATTACAGTGTAATATAAGACAGAAACACACATATGTATGTTTTTCTCAAGAACAATTTTCTCATGCAGCATTAAACAGTTTCCTCCAAAAAGTGAATTTTGCAAGATGCAGAACTGTCTTTACTATTAGAATTTAATCCATTTTAAGCCTTTAAAGTAAGAAGAAATCTAATAACTATGTGATTAAAATAAGGAAGTAGCTAAGCAGTTCACAAGGAGGTCCAAAGTATTTTACTGTCTCTTAGACAGTGCCTGCATGGGGTATTGTTCTGCTGGTGTTTTTGTTGACAAACAGGACGGGGAGCTTGGACAAACATTCCAGGAGCCTTTTATTATTTTATTTCATTTTCAGTCTCAAATATCGAGTTGAGACAGAGATGGCACAAACCTCAGGCTGTCCCAGACATCTAAAGACTTCCTGGTTACAGAGCATTTTTAAAATTTTCTCAGCCAATAGCGTGCTTCTAGAAGTTACAGACAACTGTTTTAACCAAGCATAAACAGCGCACGTACATCTGTTGTACACAATACTCGCTTGTTATATCTTATATAATAATAATCAATATTCTATTATTAAGCTTAAACTTATCTATCTTGCTAAGCATATTTTTTGCAACTTATAAACCTATCTCTGCCAAACTCAGAAACTCTAACCATTGTTTTAATGTCCTTGCTTGCTATTAATTGTATCTTCTTCAAGTTTTTGCAGCCAAAGCTGATCTCTAAACTCTTCTGCTTTATTCCTAAATCCTGCTTTTATCTCACACCTAAAAGCTTTTTCACCTTTTATATTTTCCCACATTGTTCTGGCATTTCATATGTGTTCTTTGGTCTCTTTGCTGAAAACAGTTCTTCTGACCACCATATAATACTGAGACTGGCAGCAATACAGGTCTTTTCCTCCAGGATGACTTTTGTCTCACTGAAGAAGTTCCTGCATATTTTTAATCAAAGATACAGCTTGTATTTCTTGTGTTCTCCCCTGGCCCAATATGAACATGTGTGAAAAAGCAGGAAACTCAACACCTGTGATGGTTTCCTTAGAAAGAACACGCAGTATGAGCTCTGCATTTCATTATGAAAATGAATTTTTAATTTAACTCTATAACCATGGAAAATGTTAGACCTTGAAAGGTGAGGTTGTATTTCTAGTTTCCATGTTTGCAGAGGTTTAAGAATATATGTCTGAGTGTGTGAGGTTGGATCCTTCGGGTTTATAGCACCATTTGGGGGAGCTGTTTCTCTGTGGTTCTTGCCTGTGAGCAACGAAGCTCCCTTTTGACCACTGGTGTCAGTGATAAAGAATCAGCAGTATAGATGAGGTGGAAAGAGTGCGACTGAACTGATGAAACTGGAAACAGTAAGACCTAACCTTGGGGATATATATCAGGTGATCTGGGGGGTGAAGGGAATAGATAAACGGACGATTTCAACAGAGGAAGAAGGAAGTCCTGAGTAGCATTCAGAAGAAGGAAAGTCAGAGTTGGAGTTGCAGCTTGACTGCTGCTGCTCAAGGACCTGTACTGAATGAGAAGAAACATCATCAGGAAGGAGATTAATGGACATGTGTGAGTCCAGAGCAGAAGGAGGCCCTGAAGAGACATGTGTGTTTGGGTGTTGCAGGGATACACTGGAGCTGAGGAGAAAAAGATGGATTTGATGTGACAGATGTGTAAATAAGGTACCCACTTTATACATACATTTTTTCTTTTTTTTCCCCCTCTAAATCTAGTTATATCAGGAGAAGGCTTCAAATTGTAGACTGAGAAGAAAACAACTGCCTTTTCCTTTTGTTAGCCAAATGGCTGAGACATTAGGAAAAATACCCCAAAAACATAAACCCACATGCAAAAGAAAAACACCATAAACAAAACAAAACAAAACAAAACACAACACATCTTCTACAAAAAAACCCCAAATGAAACCAACCAACCAACCAACCAAAAAATCCCCCAAAAAACCAAACCAACAAAAAACCAACCAACCAAATCCCAAGCAGAAGAATTGACACAAGTGAGACTGGAGCTGAGTGAAAGCATGAAAGGATAAATACAATTTAACTAGACAACAAATAGTAAGTTCTCTGAACATAAGCTGAATATGCAAGGATTGGGTCTTTATATTAAAAGAGGAAATGAAATTAATTTGCCTGTAAAAGCTGATTAATACCTCTTTCCTCTCTCCTACTTTCTCTCACCCACCTTCTGCAAAACCACTGGATCTACTCCTTTTTTCATCATGTTATTTCCTGTCTCTTGTTAAGGCCTTTAAAGTTCCTGCTGCAAATACTGAGTGACAATACAAGCCATTAATTTACTACTGAATTGTTGTAAAAGCACAGAGAACATCTTCCTCCTCTTTGTTGCACTTATGTGAAAGCAATAGGTATTTTGTTTGCTACCAGAGGTCACATGGAGAAGTGCTGTGACTGGTATATGAAAAAGCCCAAACAACAAAACCTCTTTTTCCCTCACATTATCTTAGAATCCAAGTTCCCTGATTGTTTTGTGCCACAGTGAATTCTGCAATAAATGTAAGATTATGTACCAAAATGAAGCACGATTTTTATAGCAGCATACTTGTACAACTATGTATGTCTGTGAACTAGCCTGTCTGTGACCTAGAAGCAGTGCCTACACTAAACTTAAACCTTCTTACCTTCTTTGGAATGTTTTACTGCACTTATAACTATATTTTGCAACCTAAATTTTGCGTTCAGGACTTCAAATGTTCCTTTAATGTATGCTTATTTTAAAATCAAATATATTCTATTTAATTTTATAATCTACTGCCATTATCTGGCCTTATTTTATTTCTTGAAAGTTAAGTTATTTTCTTACAATGATAGCTTTAAAATTGCAGAAACTCAAATTAATTAGGTGGGAAAAGTTGGCCAAAGTTTGTTTTTTATTTACTTTTCTTTTTAGGCATGATTTTAGCTTGTATAATTCCCTAAATCTTTATTTCCTTAGAGCGACTATCACAGGAAGTTAATCCACAAGCTGCACCAGCTTCTTAGGATGCATTTTAAAACACAGAGCTAGATAATGATTCTTGCTGTTCATTCCTGTTTCTCTGCCAACAGAATGCAATGGCACAGCAAGGTGACTTGAGGACCAACTGATTGCTCCATCCCCAGTATATTTAGGTGAAACAATCAGTGTAGTGTTCCAAGGCATTTTTCAAGGCATTAAATAGAAAAACTGTATTCTGACACTGAATGATAGCTGAGTGAATATTTTTGTCAACAGTATTCCCAGAACTACTGAAGAAATTGTAGTGCATTCTATGTTTCAGCCTGATTGAATCTTGAAAAAAGGAAATGGTAACGTGAGTCTAAACAAAAAAAAAAAAAAAGTGGAAACCACAGGGACCAATCTTCAGAGGTCTAAAGGAAGTGGATGTCTAGAAAGAAGAAAAAATGAAAAAAAACCCTCATTCTGCAATCCTTAGGCAGAAATCAGTAAAAAATTTGAATGATCAAGCAATATAGGACTGGACTGGGAATCTATATATTTCTTCTCATATGCCAGTAAATTATTCATGAAGAATCATCTCCTGCTTATCCCCTTTTTTTTTCCTTCATGTTGTCTAAACAGGAGATACTGGATGGCTATTAATTCAACTAGTTATCACTTTCAGTAAAGAATTCCCTTCACAAATGTGACAGGGATGTCACTAGTTTTTCAGACTCTCAAGTCAAATTAAAGAATCACTTGTTTTCCCTTTGCTTTGCATTTTTATCTCCTCATAACAGACTGCACCATATAATTAGTAGAGACTTAAAAATATATTTTTTTTAATTTTGTGGTAGGATGAGAGAACCAGCTTGGATCTTTCTATTGTTGAGACAACATCACAATTCAAAGGCAAAATGTTTTTCATGAAAGAAGGAGAATTTTTGATCAGACAAATACAATGCAGGTTTCCATAGAGTCCAGGCAGTTTATTTTTTTAGCAGTGGGCAGTGGTCTAGACTCTTGAGTAAATATAAATGTGGGCAAGAAGTTCAATTATTAAATGAGTTTTTTTTAGGAAATGAGAATAATTTAAAGTGAAATTAGAACTACCCCAACTTCAGCAAAGTTTTTTCACCATACTAAGATATTTTAAGAATTTTTAATACTCCTCATCTTTCTCACCTCTTATCACCAGAACTGCCTCATCTATTAATATACTTTATGGCAATCAAGGAAATAAGGAGATTAGAAGATTTGGTGAAACACACCAGGTATTTTGCTAGTGATGCTTAGTTTGCTTGTGCTCATGACAGTGAATGAATATAAGGATACAGATGTAGTATCAGCACTGAAAATTTTGCCTATTTCCAACTCTGTCTGTGGCTGAAGGTCAGAGAGTCTACTGCCTGGAGGAGTGCATGGAGGAAGTCCCAGGAAGAGTCTGGGATGACCATGACCTCATTCCTGCTGCTGGAAAAATCCTCTGAAGCCAAGTCTGCTGAAGGAGACATAAGACAAAAAGAAGACCACTACAGCATAACAGCATTTCCTTTTAGGTAAGCATTAGTTAAGACAATAGAAGCTTGCAGTCTTCTCCTGCATACTTGTTAATATTCTTTTAATTGATCACTAAAGTGGTTATACAATATACTGATTATGGAACAAATCAACTACGATACACATAGGAGCCTGAAACATGATACAGGGTTCTTAGTTGAGGTCTTCACATGCCATAGACACCTGTTCTCTCTTCTCTGTGTTTCATACCAGAATTGGCAGTAGAAGTTCAGAAAGGGTTCATGACTGTTAGAAACTGGAAGATCTGGTTTCTTATTTCTTGAGTGAGTTCTCTAACTACTCAAAGTAATGAGAAACTCTCTCCCATACATTTATATTATAAAATTAAAAAGCTACAAATGCTTTTGCTTTCAGACCCAGTCCTGTCATCTTCTGAAATGTGTGTGCTAATATGGCTTGCTTCTAAATCATGGTGTGTCTCAAGCTTAGACAGCTTTTCGGCTGAACAGGAAAAAGCCTTGCAAATGTTGGGCAATTCAGATCGAATGACTGTGGCACCAAGCAAGGGATGAAGCAATCACTGAAATCCATGTGGGACTTGGCTACCCAAACTCATCATGAATACTGTGCAATGAAATCTCCAAGATTTTTAGTGCCTGGCTACACAGTCCCATCACATTTCCTATAGGTTCTCCTGATAATATTATTTTCACATATCAGCTAGTGTGTTCCTCTTTTTAGGAATATGGAATTAAAAAGTAATAAATTGATGTTCCATTCTTTTTAAAATTTTTTTTACAACATTGATTCATTTTATTGTTTGTTGTTTTTTGAGATACTGTGTTCCATATCTATGTTAATTTGGAAAGCTCTTTTCTTGTCAATAGGTCTAGAAAATGGAGTAAGCAATATCCCAGCAGCCTATTTTAATTGAAGTGCAAAATGATTTTTGTAAGTCCATCCTACTGCTTTTATGACTTTGGCAGCAAAAAGAAGTTATTATTAGAATATCCTTGTTGCATACCAACAGCCCTTGTCAATACTATTGCAAGGACAAAACAAAAACATTAAGATAAAGATAAAAGATGAAGCATCTTTTACATATTAAACAGGCATCTGTCTAGTTCCTAAGTCCACTAGTATAGATTACTTATTCAGTAAGTAAAGAGATTACTTACTGAATAAGTAATCTATACTCATACTAATACTATATAAAAAGTAATTGCTTTTAATTGTAGCTGAATGAGTAATAATTCCACAAATGATCTCAAGTAATTTCTTTCCTTATATGAAATTAGCACCAACCAACCACACAGTGTAGTTATGAAGATTTGTCTGAGAATGCTAGAATGACTGAAAAAATAAAACCCTTTGGCAGAATCTGTTGTAACAAATACTGGGGCATATACAGTTTATGTGAAATACTTCCAGATTACAAGAATTTACACTTTTATTACCTTGTCATATCACATATTTCTGCAAACTATGGGTTCCATATGAGCATATCTCCAAACTCCCATACTTATCTTTCTCCCATTTTACGTGTCAGATTCCTTGTGATGTTCATAAACCATCCACATATAACTAGCCTGACATGGTTAATGATGCTTAGTTACATTTCCTTAACATACATGAAAGGCCATATGCTCCCAAATGCTTTGTGAATTTTCATTGCATGAAATACTTCTATTTAAACTATTAGAGAGAAGAGAAGAGAAGAGAAGAGAAGAGAAGAGAAGAGAAGAGAAGAGAAGAGAAGAGAAGAGAAGAGAAGAGAAGAGAAAGAATTTTCAATAAGGCCTGGAAAAACTGGCAAACATGCGGACTTAATCATAACTCTCACTAGTGCTCTTCCAAAGGAAAGTTAGGCATACTTTTCTAGGATGTCTTAAAGCTTTCTGACTCCACAGTTAGCTGCATGGCGTGATGGAAGGAACATACACTTAATATTCCTTGCTGACTGGGTCATGGGTAAGAAAAGGGAGAAAGGCAAAAAGTGGTTGAAATCTAGAGTTTTCACCTCCTGCTTTGTGGAAAATACAAGCTTCTTTAGCAGGGATATGCTACAACTGAAAGTGCAGTAGTAAATAGCACTGTTTGAAGCAGCTGTGCTGCAGAATGATTTTTTCCTAAAGATAGTAATTATTTTATGAAGCAATACATTTATTTACACTAATAGAATTAAATAAGATACTATTCTAGGTTTATAATAGTGAAGTTGAAAAGCATCTTCCATTATACTTGCAATTGCATTTCTAGCAATACAGAAGTTTTCAATAGTGCAAACTGACTACTGGTGGAACGCACAAGCAAGAGTTCCTACAAAGATTTTGATTTATAAGTTACCCGTTTTTAAAAGGACTGCTAACCTCACATTTAAAAGTTAAAATGCAGCAGAGAGTTGATGAGATAGGAGCAAATAAAAACAGATCTTGAATTGCTGATAATTTCAATAATTTCCTTTTCATACTAACAATAATTTCAAAATAATTGGAAAGCCTAGTGCAGTATGTGTCCTTGTCAAAAGACAGGCATTCCTGAAATGCTCTGCAGCAATCTATGTTGTACTACATTCAGTGATATTAAATTTTCACTTTCTAGAAGTCTGAACAGTGAACTTTCATCAAGAAACCAATTAAGCAAACAAAGAATACAAAACCAGATGGCAAACACAGGATAAGAGTGATATTAAATTTGATTCAGCAACTTGTTCTTAGTGTTAGTAGAAATGACATTAAAAATGTATTTTAGTGTCTAAGCTTAAAGCTAATTAAGGAAGAACCTATATAAATCAGAGCACTGTGAAAATAAGATATGTAAACTGAACTAAGATTCTATTTTTCTAAATAGATTTTTACGGAAATTATGTTCATAGCATTATTTCTGTGCAGTTAGATCTATAATATGAGCTAAGTACAAAGTCCCAAATGGTGCCCAAGTTTTATAAAACCTGTATTTAGTTCTAACATTAGCAAGGGAAAGGAAACTATCTCTTTCTAAGAGATTATATACATGGCAAGAAGACTGACTTAAATACATTTTTTATTTAAAACTGAAGCGGAAGTTATCAGTTTGAGTTTTCTCCCAATAAATGGTTTAGCTTCCACTTCATTTAGGGTGAACATATAGTCCCAGAAAATGAATTGTTAGTGGGCTTTCAGTACAGATATGAGCCTAAAAGAGCAACAAGCAAAAATATTTAGGTTTAATGGTGGTTTTCTTTTGGTTTTTTTTTTTCTTGCTGAAATGAGAGGAAAAAAGAGTTCTTAGCTATATATATTATTCCATGCGAAACAAGTTATATCAATTATCAAAAGGAAGCTGAAGGTCACAAAGTCTTGCCTTTCCATGACAAGATAAACTGAGCTTTCCTCCTCTCCTTGTCTCGGAAAAAATATCATTAAGAATATTCACTAGGCTAAGACAGTCATTTTCCCCCACAAATATCTGGATCTGAATCTGTCTCTTTGGGAACTTTCTTAAAACATCATTCACCTGGAGAAAAAAAAAGGCTGGTTTCTTTGTGTTGGGAAACAGTTCTCCACCTTCATCGGAGCAGAAATTAGATAACAGTTTCCTCACATCCTAATGTCCTTTGGAATCTGCTGGGTGTTTATATACCCCTTGGGTCTGACAGCAGATGAGTTTGATTGATAGAGAACTTAACAGATGACAGGACAAAATTGGTCTTGAGTAGGTAGACATCCATCCAGATGGAGCTATCCAGACAATGATTAGGTCTTGTAGTAAACATCCTATCAAAGGATAGAGCCATTTTGTTTGTATAGGACTATTAAAGTATTTTATAGATATTGGAATAGCTCCAGCAAAGAGAGATCTTATGCAGGAAACTTGAGACCCTGGTGTGTAAATCTTCACCTGTGAGTTAAGGAATCAGAGTTCAAATATTTGTCCTGAAGCCGGAAGAAAGTGAATTTGAGGTCATTTCTCATACCTCTTAAGCAGGTATCTTAATCAAAGGGACATGACATATTCTAAAGAAGCATTCCCGCATGTTGGAGCTAATGGAGTTAACTAATGTTTGCTGCAGCTCCATAAGCATTAAGTAGTGTCATCAATCCTTAGCTAAAGCAGATTTCAGTAGTGGCCTATCATATTATCTGACCTGTCTCTGGTTCCCTCTTCCTGAATAATGCTGTGTATTCATTAAGATGCAACTGAGTAAAACCAGATTGTTTTCTTTCATGTGTCCAGGAATATAGAACTGGAATGGTCAGAGAGTATTGAACAAAAATCAATAATATATGGTACAGAAGGTCTTTGTCTATGACTAAAATCGTAGGAGAATAATAAAGCTTTTTCAATCCCAGGGCAAGTATCAGTTTAAAGACATAGTATTCGATCTCCAAGTTTTTCTAATAAAGGTTTTCACAGAGATAAGATTTCCTAACATGATCACAGAATGGCCAGTATGTATAAGTTAGGATCTTACAGTGCTACCCCAAATGTGCCATCCAAATGTAAGGCAGGTACATGCCTGGATGAAAAACAACATGTCAAACCTTAGACTAGATGTAAACACACATAGGAAGGCGAAGGACAAAGAATTTGGGAACCAGAAAGAAACTGTCCTCTAGAAAGAGAGTACAGAATCCTGCATCACATAATTAAAACAGCATACAGAGTTCACAGCCCACAGCTCACAAGTTAGGTTTGCAGTTACTTGCAGTAGTTAAATATTGTGGGAGAAATACTAGCAGAGATGACAGGAAAAGGAATTTTCTGTCTAAGGTGAACTTTAGAAATATTAATAGTCTTGTTAGTTGGTATTTGTGGTACTAGCTGCTAAGCTTTGATCATTTTGCTTTTTTGTATTTTATATTATTACATCTTCATTTAGAAAGTGACAGGCAGTGAAAGAAGCCTGAAATAGATCTTTCATGATTTGGACAACCGCAGACTTTTTTAATGAAACATGCAAGTACTGTAAAAACCTTTCTGTCATTTACAAAACCATATCAGAATATATTTATATTGCTAGTGTCAAGGTTTATTATTCTAAGTTGTACCAACACAAAGTAAAGGACTATGTGTGTGGCGATCTGTTAACCCATTGCTTTTCCTACTTCACATTGTTCTACCACTGTTCCCTGCCCTTAGCCCTGGCCACTCCCTCGGGTTCTCCCTATTGGCTCCTGTACCCCAACCCCGCCCAGGGACCACCCCTGAGCCCCTGACAAAACCCCCCTGCACCCGGACCTCGAGGTCTCTCTGCCTCTGGGGATCACTGGGGCAAGGTGTGATTAAAGTCCTCTCAAACCCCTCTGGGAGACCCTTCTCGCTTCCTTCACCATCACTGGTTGTAGCGCTGCTGGCTGCCGGAGCAAGATCGTGGGGCCGTCCAAAATGGACTCCGGGTCACATTGCCCTCAGCATCCCTGCTCTCAGGGAGCTACAGCCTGCTAAGATAAATCTAGCAATTACAACATATGCAGACTGCTTTTTTTAAATCAATAAATAAAAAGTGCAATTTAACACTAGATTTCTTTAAAAGAATACTAATTAATATAAATGCAGAAGTAAAATGTAAAGACTTGGTTATTTCAATAAAGTTTACAAGATAGATAAACTCTTGTAATTTTTTCTTCTAAATCTTTTGAATTTTTTCTTCTGTTGTCTTAAATGCTTACAGAAGTGAATCACAGAAATGACAATACCTTTTCATTTTTGCCTCAAAATGTAAAATAAAGATTTTAGATTTCATAATTTTTTAATTCTATTTTTGTTGATGATTTCAGAAATTAAGATCATAAGTTAAATACCTGATCATAACCTATAAAATTTACATTAAAAATAGTAACTTTCTTCATTCTAAAACTACAGTAATCTTAATAAAGGATTTGTAGTTCAAAATGTATATTTTATAATTATTGAACTCAAAATCATGAAATATCCACAGATAGGTTAGCAGGAGCACTATAAATGTTCAGTCTTTTCCTCGTTCATACAAAAAAATCAGTTAATACCTACAGTATCTATTTTATGTTTGTGTATTTTGGTTGATCCTACAAGAATAGTGCCACTGAGATTTCTCAAACATTCATGCTAGCAACAATAAGTAGCTATTTCTTTGTGGCATTGGAAAAATAGGATTGAAATGAAGGGTTTTTCTTCACTATTTACACTTAATTTTACAGATGACTTGCATATTAATTTCATCTGTCATATGAATTTACATTGCATTAGTTCTTGATAATCTAGATAATAAAGGATAAAAGATTTAACACACTGTAATAGATTAACAGTCAAACTAATGTAATTTAGATGCATGATCAAAGTGATTGTGCTTTGGTAAAAAAGGTTATGGTAATGAAACATTGGAAAATTTATGAAATGTTTGGTGGTATACCCAAGGAATGAGCTGTATGATCTTCCTCTTCACACTGCAGTATGAATTATCTCTGAAGAGTGGACGTGTGTTGGAGAAAGACCTTACTATAAGTCTACTGGAAATGCAATAGAGCAGAGAGGAAAACAGCTGGGAGGCTTCTGAAGTGTGTGGAAAAGAACTTCCTGACACAGCTGGTGTGTGAGCCAATTAGGAAAGGTGCCCCGCTGGACCTGATTGTTGTGGACAGGGAAGGACTTGTGGGTGATGTGATGGTTGGAGGCCATCCTGTGTGATTATGAAACACACATTCTTCATTGCTCTAAATATGAAACTTTTAATCCCTCTACAACTTTGCACCTAGAGCGTGTAATCCTATCCTTTATTTCCAGAGTTCAGAGGGGTCATTATTTAAACTTCTCGGTTTATCTATACCCATCATTTTGTAAAGCTGCCTCACTTGATTTGCAATTCCCTGCACTGCCAGAGCTTTTTATCAAAAAATAGTGTTTGGTAAACCTAGAAAACAAATCATGTAATAATTAAACATATAACTTTGTTCTCTCTCTGTCATACAGTTTCTCACTTTAGCTAAGACTTTCCAAGATAGCAATTTATTTTTGTCTGGTCTACATTTTTCCTTAAAAAAATGTAGTTAGATGATGAACCATCATCAACAAAAGTCCTTTGATTTCTTCACAAAAATAGGCATGAAAAAAAATATCACTGGTCATCTTTGTCAAGGAGTTAGGAGATTAGTTCTGCTGACAGCAGATGTGTGATACATTTAAAAAAAAAATTAAGTTGCAGGACTCATAAGCAGTACCTTGGGAAAATAGTTTGGTTTTTTTTTTTTTTTTTTTTAATAAACCAGGCTTTACATGGAGTAGCATGTTTTTACTAAAACAGGTTCCTAGGACAGAATGCGAGCTAAATGCTCTTCCTTCTCCATTCACAGAAATACAGATCATAATACAGGAAAAAGCAAAAATGCACCGAAACTGCCTGTGTACCCAGCAATTCTATATTTCCAAACTGGACATTTCATTATATCCAGAACACATTTAATGTTTTTAGCACAGGTAAACAGAAACATTTAATCACAGAACGCCTTTGCTGTCTTCTTAGACTGTGACTATGAAGAAACATATTTTTTAAAATAAAAATAAAGGAAAGTGGATTTCTGGAGAGTTATCTGTTATGCTGCCATAAGTATACCTGTACTAACAGCATTTCAGCACTTTCTTCTAGCTATAATACTTCTGAAATATTTGAAATCTTGTAATACTGTAATATAAATGCAATGCATATTCAGTTCCTAGAGAAATGTTGAAAATGCAATTGCTTTTATATAACTGAAATTCAAGATTGAAAATATTTCAAAAATACCACTGTAGGAAGAAAAATTTGAACTACTGTAGGAAAACTGGAAAGAGGAGAAAAATAATCAAGTTTAGAAGGGAAAGATTAGGCATGTTAGTAAATAAGCTGGCAGACTCAATAAAAGAAACTTCTCAAAGCATACTGAGGATGAAAAAAGTGTTAATTGGGTACAAGAGCTTGTTTATGAGGGAATACAAATAGATTTGAGCAAAACATGTAAATAACAACAGCAGAGTATTTGATATAGGAAATATTCCTGTGACCATGGTCGACCTTATACTGAATAGTAAATGAGAAGGCAACAAACATCAGTGAACCCTGGAAGACCAAAGACAACATGGGCTAGAGTTTTTTATTATTCACTGTGCTCTAAAGTTCACTATTTCACAAACAGATCTGTTCCATAAACCAGCGTACAGTATCAGATACAGCTTTCTGTATGGAAAGAAATAGTTTATTTAAAAGAGCAATTAACTATAAAATGAATGCATTAGGTTTCAGGTAAAAGACTGAGATGCTTTGAAGTGTTGACATTTCAATATTTTGAAACTAAAAAGCTCACTTTTTTTATTATTTACTATCTTCCTGAAATGTATTCTAAATGTAAAATATCCTAAAGATTTTTTAACCTACACTCAAAGAATATTATCCCAATTATTAGTTGCCTTAAAAGTCTTCCATTCATTTTTCTATAATGTTTCAGGTACATTAGAAAAGAAAACTATCAGCTTTATGGCTTTTTGATAACTTCAGCATTAAATCACACTGAGTTTTCCAAAGTTTTCATGTTATAGCATTGAGCAAGTAATGCTCCATTATAGCTTGATTCTAAAAAAATAACTTTCTTATTTTTGAAATACTACACTAACCTAGGCAATAACTGGGGGGGGGGGGGGGTGGGGAAGGGGAGTTATTTTGTTTTCCAGAGACAACCAAATAGGGCCATTTAGGTTTATCTTATCATCCGTTTCCATGTTAAAAAAGAGTAGAGAGGTATTTAGTCCTCTAATAGATACCGGCATGTAAAAAATTCGATTGGTCACCTAACCTTACTAGGTCTAAAATTCAGGCTTATTGGATTCTAATGTCTTGAACAAATATTATACGTATTTTAATTCAGAAGTGATTACTTATACATAATTTGAAACTGTTCTGCATGTCATCACAATAATTTTATTGATGCTTTTCCAATTGTTATTGTTGTAGACAAATCATACATGTCCCAAGATCCATGGCACAGGAAGAAAAACATAAACTTCCTCCAGCTTCTGAAACTCCAACTGAACCTGATGCCCACACTAAGAAATACCAATCAGGTTCTTTGGCAGTACTTCCAACAGAAGCCCACAAAACTATAAAATATTTAATGCAGTGAAAATCTGTTCTACTCACATAATGAATTATAACTCGAAATCAAACTACAGAGTCATGGGTGGGCATCTGTTCAGTAATTACCCTTAATTCAATATTAGTAAACCCAGTAAATATTAAAAAAGTAAGTTACCCCACATCTTTTTGATCAGTACTGTTGATGCAAAATGAACATTTAAAGTACTGATCTTGCTATAGGAGAGTTTCTTAGGCTGTTTTCTCTTCCTTTTTCTCTTCACAGAAATTAAATTTAATGGTATTTGTCCATAATTGTGGTCTTATGGTATTTCTGGTGCATCACAAATATGTATTTATTACTCAGCACTAAATTACATTTTGCTACTAGCATAAATACTCAAGATTTAATTTTGATCCTAGTATCCACTATTCCATTTACTGGATCCATGAAAAGGTAGATATTATCAAGAGAGTTGATGCAGAGACTGTACACTTCTAACAATAACAAAGTAAGATAAAATGGAAACAATGTGAAAACTCATGGATAAAAAATAAATGCTACAGAAAGTGAGTGGGAAACTTTTACCAGCTATTGTTTACTTTTAGTTAGTATTTGAGCATAGAGAATACTGGGCAAGAGCAGCAGCAGAAGGTTTCACAATTTAATAAAAGGACAGTGGCTGGAGGAAGAGCCTGAAGGCAGAACGTTCGGTCGTGTGGCCCAAAGGTCAATAGGGATGGATAAGGAAAATTACCTAATATAAGAAGGAAACAACACTTCCCAGAGGGGATCTAACAGGAGAGGCTTGATTCCTGATTGTCTCTGCTCTAGTCTTATTAGCTAATTGCTTTCATTCAGTAAGTAGAAGTCAAAACACTCTTGTTGTGGTAGCTTCATTGTCAGGGCAGAGAAGTTGACATACTTCCTAAGTTTTTTAAGCTCCTTCAATCGATCTGGAAAATTTCTAAGGGATCAAATACTGTGGTATTCTAAAACATTTTCAAATCAGAGTTGTTAAAAAACACCCTGAATATTATGCGTTTACATCTTTGAAGCAAATTTTAGAGTCACTTTAGAAAGAAGAGTATTTTCCCAGTTTCACAGATGGAGAGCTGGCATGATAAGTGCTTATGTGCTTTACTTATATTACTCATTTACTCAAAGACCAAGCTGAGAAAAAAATGAAATTCCTTACAGTCTTTGTTCCACTGTAGTACCTTATTTATCCAGGTAGGGGGAGGATAGGATGGAAAGGAGACATCTGATGCTGATATCAGGCATTTTGGGAATGTTCAACCACTGACAATGTTCTCCAGCTCTCCAAACTGGCAGTCAGTGTGAATGGTGCAATTGTGTCGGTTCAGTAGTCCTTCCTTCTGATCTTTGGAACCCATGGCAAGCTCTGGACACAGAATGCGGAACAGAAGAACGACAGCACTTCTCTATGCTTTAGAGCTATAAAAGACACTATGTAAGGCACTCCTTGAAACAAACTATTGTAGGTATTTATGTCTGAGCAAGAATAATTAATGTCTAGTATGACATGCAGTTCAATGAATGACTGAGAACCTACTTGAGTTGAAATAAGCACTTTATCAATTTAAACATTGCCTTAATCTGCAAGTAACTTTGGTTTGCAAGGTCCTGGGCCCCTCATTTCAAGAAAGACTTTAAGGTGCTGGAGCATGTCCAGAGAAGGGCAGTGAAAAAAGTAAAAGCACAGGTTTTATGAGTTGCAGCTGAGGGAGCTGGGGTTGTTTAACCTGGAGAAAAGGAGGCTGAGAGGACCTTATTGTTCTCTACAACCACCTGAAAGGATGTTGTAGCTGGGTGGTCTCTTCTCCCAGGCAACTCGTGACAAGATGTGACAACATAGCCTTCAAGCTGTGCTACGGGAGGTTCAGGTTGGACATCCATCAGTCTTGTTGTAAAAGCAAGGTGTGAGCATCACGATGAGGGCACAGTTGTTTTACAGTAGACATTTAAAGTCGTTGAAGTGATTGGTCCTTGACCAAGACATTTATAGTCTATACACAGAAAATCAAAATTTAAGAAAAAACAAAACAATTTTATGGAACTATGTACAGCTCAAGTTCAGTCTATGCATAAATATAAGGAGTTATGAATATTAGCATAAATATTATAGCGCTAAAAATACTGTTAAAAGAAAAAAGCCTGCCTCTATCACTGTTACTCTCAGACCTATGTTTTTTCCAATATACCAATATGTATAACTGCTGTTTTATATAACTGTGTCCAAATAAAGGGCATTATCAATATATCAAAATGGGTAAAAATGCCAAACCTCTGCCTCATATAGATCCATAAGCTCAGCAGCACAGGGAGATATGAAGATCTATGAGAGGTATAAAAGCAAAGGGGAAATTAGCTATTTAGCAACAACAAACAAACATTTTACTGAAAGAACCCTTGCATTTTTATAAGCATTCTGACAGTGCTGGATCAAATCCACCTTATCACCGTTCCTCACCTTCTTCTAATGGCAATAGGAGAGCTCACAGACTAACTTACTTCATCCCTTGGAAATTTTTAAAAAAATTTAAAATAACTTAAATCTTTACCATAAAAAAAGCCCAGAAAATGTCTCAAACAAACCACTGTTAAACAGATTCCCAGTATTACACCTGTTTTGCATAATCCCAGATAACAAGAGGCTGGAGGGGTTCTCACTCTTATTGGCTGGAAAATACAATGTTCCTAAACTAAATAAAAACAAGTAGATGAACAAAAAATATTTCTAATCTTTGGGAAAACAGAATGAAAGCCTGCTCCTCCTTTGCTAATATGTTAAGTAACAGTTCCAGTTTTCTGAATTTAATTTGGATGTAATGTATGAGGTCTTAGGATAGCAGAAGTATTGTGGAGATTGATTTGCTTTCATAACTATTTCTTTTCATGACTGGCTATGTTGTTAACCTCCTGTCCTTAAAAATAATTGTGTTAGACCATGAGTATCTGAGTGAAGAGCAAAAGAGCTGTGCTGGTTTTGGCTGGTGTAGAGTTAATATTCTTCACAGTAGCTGGTATGGGCTATGTTTTGGATTTGTGCTGAAAGCAGTATTGATCATGCAGAGATATTTTCAATATTGCTGAGGAGTGTTTACAGAGTCAAGGCTCTTTCTGATTCTCACATCACCCCACCAGAGAGTAGGTTGGGGATGTACAAGAATTTGGGAGGGGACACTGGTACAGCTGATCCTAATTTAGCCAAGGGATATTCCATACCATATGGTGTCAAGCTCAGCATATAAAGCTGGAGGAAGAAGAAGAAAGGGAGGAATGCTCAGTGATGACATTTGTCTTCCCAGGTCACCATTACACCCAATGGAGACTTGTCTGCCCATGGGACGTGTTGAGTTAATTCCGTTGTTTGCTTTGCTTACGCAAGTGGCTTTTGCTTTACCTATTAAACTATATCTCTCTCAACACACAAGTTTGCTCACTTTTACCCTTCTGATTCGCTCTCACATCCCACTAGAGCAGGAAGTGAGTGAGAGTCTGCATGTGGTTTAGTTGCTGGTTGGGATTAAACCACAACAGGACACAACTCTGTAGCCTGCCAGACACTGTTTTTGGGAAGGATTCTGTACAGAGGAAAGAAAAAGTAGCAGAAATAGAAAGAGGCAATAAGATACAGATGCGGTAGACAAAACTGTCCTGGCTGAAGACGAGCCAAGCACCTGTGAAATGCAGTAATCTTCAAACCTAAGGGCAGCAGAGATACTAACCTTTCCTGTCTGGAGTCATTCTGTCAAGAGTAGAACTCTTTTCAAAAGAAAAATCTTGTTCTCACCGCCAATGAATCTTTATTTTAAAAAGAGCTTGTCAACAAAAAGCAGTTTACATTTGACTACAAAGATTGTTAGAAGTCCTTCTTGGTTTTTATTCTGCATTGCAGTGACACATTCTAGAGTGTCAGACAAAAGGAACACTGGACTTCCCAATTTTAGAATTGGACAACTCATGACAGAGAGTACACAATGAGAATTTAAGGGAAAAAGTCAATATGGCACACTGCCAAATTTATCTCAATCAAACTTTATAAGAAGTATATTTAGATATAACTCTGTTGCTTCCTTGAGTCACGTTTTTTCACTTAATTAGTCACAGTGGTAAGGACTAGAATAGGTATATGGGAAGCAGTTAGATAGAGGCCTGTATCCCATGTGCTCTCTCTGATGGAAGACAAAGTGGGTGCTTTAGAAAGAAATGGAATTTGAAGAACAAGTATTGGTAATCTCTTGACAATTTTTTAGTCTTCATATTGATATCCTGAGGTAAGGTTATATCTTTAGATTGAATAATCTTAAGAAATTGTTTTGAATTTGGCACATTTTGCAGAATTGCTGCAATGAATTACATAGTTATGTTTTGTTCTCCATGAAAACATACTTTATCTTTTCATCCTAGTTAGAGACATCTAGCCATTTCATTTGTTGTTCTCTGGTTCATGTGATAAAGGCTGAAGAAAAATCCTTCTTTCTTGGTCACTTATCTGGCAAACACAACTTCAGTTTCCTCTTCCATACAGTGCTGAGTACAGGTGTGAGAAGAAGCTCCTCACTCTCCATGTGGGGGTCCCCCTCAGTCAGTCTCCATGCTCCAGATCCAAGCTGGAGAGGGGATGGGAATGACTGCTGGGCCATATAACTGACCAATAAAAAACAATCTGTTTTTGCAAGCAGGGATGTACCATTGGCTCAGTAACCAGCACTAGCTGCTAAAAGAAAACAAAAAAAACCCACAACAACCAAACAAAAACACCAAACACCACTAAAAAATGAATGAAAAAAATCAAACCCACAGCAATACCCTGAACCAATTCTGAGAGATTCCACTATGCACTTCAGCAAGCTCCTCTCCCTTCCACTTCTCTCTTAGATGGTTTTTCCTTCTGGCTGGTTTATTCATGAACCCAGAAGTGTCTCTCTCACTCATGGCTCTGTAGTCCTACCCTCAGAGCCAGCTGATATTTCCAAAATGAAGGAATTACTTTCAGTCCAAAAATTAGGCAACGCAAAATACTCCTTGTCTTACAAAAAAAGAACAGATTCTTGGTGACTGGACCATAACTTCACATCTAGCAATCGTGCACTCCACTAATCATCTCAAAAGTGCAAACAAAATCACTGAACACTGAAAAACAGACTTCATTTACCTTAAATATATCAAGATTATTTGTAGACAAAACATTTTAATCTTACTGAAAATGAGAATTAACAAAGAACACTAGGAACAGAGGAATTTTGACCTTGACTAGGAAGACCATTTATCTTGGAAGTGCTGAAAGCATTTCTTGTCTTAAGACTTCAGAGATATTCCACCTAGGGAGCTGGAGAGCAGTACAGGCATGGTGTCTCTATTCCTTGATGTATTGTATCCAATCACCTTTTATTTCACAGTTCATTATCAAGAAACATTAACTTCTGTAAGAATGAAACTGAGTTTCCATGGAAGCTTGCTTACACTCAAAAGATAATTCAGATGAAGAATTGCATGATTTTTTATTCCCTGTGCATTTTGGCTGGAGATTTCAAAGAAAATCAAAATAAAAAGAAACAATCAGACACATAAAAGCGAAGGGAAAAGTCTGCTGGTCTGTCAGAGACTGGTTTATCAATTAGCTTTGCTGGTTAAATAGACAAGTTTCAACTGTTGAGTTAAAAAACTTCTTCCAGTAGGTAATCCAAATGATTTTAATAATACTTGAGGACATTTTAATAAGAGTACTTTAGGGCTAGGTACTACTACACACAAGAAATTCTGGAATCAGAATATTAGTTGCTAAATGTAATTCCCATATGAGCAAACCATTCACATTTTCTAAATAAGTTTGGATCATAGGTTTTAAAGACCTAGGGTGCCTTCATAGTATAAATACATGATTTCAGAGAGCTCTCTATGATGATTAATACAGGAAACAATTTTAGAAGATTCTTTCTTAGTTTGAAGAGCCTATATGATGTTGTAAAACAGTTCTAGGATACAGAGAAGAGAGAAAAACATAAGGAAATAAAATCAGATACTGTGTTGGTATCCAGATAAATTAGCACAATGTAGAGTGTCAGAGCTTGGTCACTGTTGCCAAGTTTCTAAAAGTTTTTTTTCAATTATTGGCATAATAGCACCATAGAAGTGATGGAATGGTCCTCACCTTTTTCCCAGTAGACATATATATAGATAGATAGATATAGATATAAATAGATATACACACACTCCTTGGCAAAAATAACGTGCGAATACCTAATACAGGAACGAAGCTCTTCTATTCAGCCTTATCCTAAATGTACAGAGATTAGACCTCTGAATAAAAAAATTGAGGTTTTCTGTTTTCAAATTAAAATCCTGGGATATTTTTTCAGCAATACCCAATCTATATAATTATGATTCAATGAAAATGTGAGATACTAGACATATTCTTTTATTGACTAGTGTATTTAAAGATTCTCTGAGACTTCAGTACAGTCATTATGAAAACAGACTGGACGTTGGCAGAGTCAGAAAGTCAGAAAGCATCTCCTCATTTTAAACTGAGACAGAATGAGACAGAGCAGGTGTTATTTTATGGGTATGTATTCTTAAATATTTCGTGGTATGTGTAATGCGTCATTCTAACAATGAAGGATATGCTTCTTTGTCTGCAGAAAATATGTAGAATTAAAGTAACCAGAACGAGCATAATTTCTTTATTATTTGCAACATAATGACAAGAGAAGGAGCAGCTGCTGAACTGAGCCTTCCTTTATCCCCCAGTATGCTGGAATGAGGAGAATGCAGATTTGGGTTGAATTCTGTACACACGAAAGTGCTAACATCCAGTGTAGTGACACAGCATCAGAAGAGGGCTTTCATTACAACTATTATCTTTGTTGCCCCTTCAAAAGTGCATGACAGACACTGTAGGAAAACAGCTGCAGAACTTCTCTCTGTGATCAGATTAGTTATTTCAGTCAATAATGCAAATATAACCCAGGACACAGAGAGTTGCCTTGGGAAAGAGGAAACATTCCAGGGTTAAGCACCCTCTCTTCCAAGAGGGCCCAAGTTAAAATGCTGGGTTTGACACCAATTTTCTGTAGGACTTCAGGCTATTCATGTACTTCCTCTGCTCTGACTGTAATATCTATGAAAAAAGAGAGAATACTGACTCACCTACCTCAAAGGCAAACTAAAGATTAATTAGTTTGTGCTTGTATAGAGGTTTGAAAATGTCAAGGCTATATAACTACTGTTAAATAAATGGCAAAAAGTCAGATTGGACAAGTACAGAGCAGGACTGCAAGGGTTTATCATTGTATCTTAGCAATTATCTTTAACACTATCCGGAAAAGATTTCTTATAGTAGATATAGGTAGTTAGAAGAAAAGTATGGAGCTGTTTTATAGAAGTATTTCTTCAGTGAATGTAAAAGGAAATGACAAAGCAAGCACAAATTTTAACTTTTCTGAACTTTTAAATTCAGCAGGGCAATATGTCAGTGCTCTACCTCAATTGGTTCATCTTTTACTGAAGTAGTATTCAAATACTCCAGTATAATACATCTGGAATGGTCCTGTCCACTTGGATACGAAATAAAAATTAATAAAAACTATCCCTCTGACAAAGACTAGAGCCACAGGGCTGAATGTAGTTAATTTGTTTCCATTCTACTTCTCTATACAATGAGGAACATCACCACTATAAGTCCTGAATGTGATGTATTTTATTCATAGTGGAGTGATTACTTAGAGAGTGCACAAGAAGATCCAGCTTTCCACCCCCATCCCATCCCAAGTAGTGCACAAAATTTCCTAAATATCCTCAATTGAATCTCACAAAAATTCCCTTAAGTTTCCAATTATTTTACCACCAGAATTCATGCTGTTCTTATTTTTCACTTCCCACTGTCTATCTTTGCAGACATCAGATTATTTGAATTTGCTGGCACAGGATCTCTAGTCATTTAAAAGATGCTCTTTTCTGCCAGTGCTTATTGCCTACTTCTTAATATTCTGGTATTTAGAAATACACCAATCACTTTATTTGGGCTCTTAAGTAATTTCACCCTGCATCAGGAGGATCATACAAACTGGATGGAAACAAAAGGATCTTATTTTTATTGTGTTTATCTGGATTTCAGTGTACAAGCACTTTTGTCCAAGACTAACCATTACCACGTAAAGTTACAATGCTGCACAGATATTTGAAGAAAAACAGAAAGGGTGAAAATCAAATTAGAAACTGAGGTTATTGTGAAATTTACATTTGGGGTGTTGCTGGTAGGATTTTGTTTGCGGAAGAGAACATAAGATTTGTGAAAGAATACAAGTCCTTCAAAAATAAAAATCAAGCCATACTTTTCCATTTAAAATTGTTGTTTGTGCAGAACTATGACCTCTGTACCAGTATGATGAATTATGAGCTGAATTATGTGTAAGAGTGACTTCAGATGGGCAGCACCTCTCACATAATCTAGACAAAATTCTTGCGTTTTAGAGTTATCCGTATATAAACACCCCCCTACACAAAAGCGAAGGCAGTGTGTAGATTTACAGTGCAAGCAGACAATTCCACTTGATTAATTAGGTTCACATGAGAGGGAACCTAAAACAAGGTAAACTTATTTTTGCTAAATGTTCATTCTACTATTTGTTATAAACTCAAATGGTCTCTGCAAACTGATATTGAAGTTCTCCATATCTACAGGTTTTGAAAGTTAAAACCTCACCAAGAGCAAAAATCAACAGCAACCTATCTAGGACTGGTAGGAGATGGCATGGCAAAGATGTAGAAAAAATAACTCTGTGGAGTAGAGCAGAGCATAACGCACTCCCACAAATGCACCACATTCCACACAGTCATCCCTCCAAACACTACACCCACTGACGCTTACCCCATGATTATCTTCTCAAGTTATATTCCTCCTGAACCTCCTGAGTATTTGATTTATTTGCACTGTTAATTTATCCATCCCACCTATGATCCCTTAGATATTTAATTGATTGCCCTTAATTGATCTGGCCATCTGTGATATCTTAGTCATTTAATTCATTGTTTTTATTGATCTAAACACCTTTCAGCTTTATTGTCACCTAGATAAATCAAAAGTCACTGGCTGATATCATTTCTACCTCTTAATTCTTAGTATGCACTTTAATCTTCTGAGGGAGATGGGGTAGAGGAGGAAAACAAACACCTGAAATGTCATTATGTTCTAACCTGTCTGGCCAGGAGCTGGGTGGCATAAACCCCACTGATTTCAGCGACACTTTTCCTAGCTACTTGGGCATCAGGGCACTCATTCTCTTCCTGGAATCCAGGCTTTATTCAAATAAAACATGAACAATAAAATAAAATTAAAAGAAAGTAATTATGCATAACAACAAGATTTGCAGCATGGTGGTAAATCTCCCTTTTATCCTGACCTGCAGTTCAAGTGAATTCCGTCGAGTACTCTTTTAAGAAAACTTCAGCCCAGTGAAGCACTACTGACAAGGAAAGTGTCATTGCTGATTTTAGCACTCACACAACAGAGGCACTGCTACAAATAGTGGGTGTCATAATGGTATTCTGAATAATGAATGGCATAAAGGGTATCTTTTTCACTTAATAAGCCTTTGGGCACAGAATTAAAAGCATAGGAGATTATACCTGATATAGCAAATTATATGTAAAAGTGAAATTTTATGTAAAATTATGTAAAATATATGTAAAATAGATGAAAATCTTGTTCTGGCTGGGACACTTAGATATAATCTATAAAATGTGACAGCTCTGGTGAAGGCAGACAAGAAATTTGCAGGAATTAGAAAAGGACTTGATGGTTTCCTTTAACAAGAAAGTATTTGATGTACTTTACACAGTCTCCTGGACATGTCTGTCTATTGCCTAATTATAGCAGTTCATAATCTAGCAGTTAGTAAAGTAACAGAGATAAAGAAGAGGAGAAGTCAGCTAATAGTCATCTTTCAGCTGCTCTGATCCATCAGCCCAAAAACAGTAGGAGCTGAACGTAAACAAAGTAAGGAGACAAGCAATGAGGTAAACAGAGAGGAAGAATTGAAATAGGCTCACAGGGATGGAAAGCAATCCCCAAAGAAAAAAGAAAGAACACAAGAAAGAATGGAAAATAGTGGGTGCAGACTGAAAACTGAGTATGTAAAACTGTAGCGGAGATCTCAAAAGCAAGGAAAATCAGAAAAATAAAAACCAGAAAATCTATAGTGAGAGTAGCAAAGATAGAGCAGATCACAACACAAATAAAATTATCTTCACCTGACTCTTGATTCACAAATTCTGTAACACATTTCTGACACTGACTAGCACTGGAAACCTCACTGGAAGGAGGAAAGCCAGAGGAGAGAAAAAAAGAGTTCTTCGCTTCCTAGCTGCTAGCTGTGCCTGAAAACTCTGGGTAAGAGTCTTTTCTATTTTTATAGTCATCCTCTTCATATACCATTACTGTCCTGGCAGGTATCCTGCATTCCACAGAACAATAACATATTTTTTGACAAAATTATCTTTCTTTTAACTTTGATTTTTTTTGTGTGTTTGCCAGTATTTTCAAACTAGAAGATCCACAACTAAAACTCTTTAATATAACTATTTCAGAACACTTGCATTTAATATTTTTCTCTCTGTAATTTTCTCTTTTTACTGGTTCATAGCCAGACTGAAATGTGTTTATCTTGGCCACGCAAATATACTGCCACTACACGCATTCAAAGCATAAAATAGTATGCTTTCTGACAGTGCTCTAACAAGTGCATAACAATATATGTATTTAAGAAAAATTGGTAAAACATATTAAAAAAGAAAATAAGATCAAATCCCTAATAAAATGAGATACTTAATTTTACACAGTTTTCTGTGTAGGAAGATGGAAGAAAGAATCTACCTGAGCAGTGTTCACCATATTGTCACATCGTATCATTTCTCCCTGAGAAAATAATAAAATTTAACACATAGGTAAGAGCCAATAAATGAAAAATAATCCATTCAATTGATAAAACAGAAGTCTGCCTATACTTTCCATCCTGGATCTGTGCACTCATAAATTGCGTAAGCTGTATAATATACCTGCTTCGGTGTATTTCATCCTTTAATAAGCTCTATAAGTCCTTCCTGTCTTTGGAGTGCTGTGCTTCTGCATGGAACTCTGTTTCTTACTTGGCTGCCAAGTGTCATGGCACATTCCTGCAAAGACATGAGGAACAGGTGGTGGCAGATTCGACAACAGGTCCAAAACTGTTCAAGATGGCAACTTTAGTTTCATTCTATTCTAAACGCATAAACCAAACCAGTCAGTTTCTTCACAGTTCCACCGAAGGTACATCTCTGTACAAGCTGCCACAGCTGCCTTCAAAATTCCCCTTGCTTCTGGCAGTGTAAATTCTTTCCTACATGTCCAGCACTGCAGCACTTAATGAGATTTGCTCTTACCAAAGACATATTGAGCTCTTGAGAAACAAACAGCTCCTCAAGTGCCCAGTGGGCATGACCCCACAGTGCTTTGAGACCCACCTGCATATCCGAGCCTGGTAATGATGGCCGTGCCACCTAAGTGGCCTTCAAGAACACCAGCCTGTGGACCCCTGTGACAAAGAAAGTCGCCATTGTGACCAAGAACATCTGTCTGACTTGCCTTATCCAAGGAAAAGTGAATTTCAAAAGCCATAGTGTGGTTTCCTAGCAACTGGAAAAGTATACTACATCTAGTAGGAAGGGTGATGTGGGCGAGGCAATCAACACCACTCACTCCTTACTGTGAAGAAACAACCCTTTATTAACCAGCAACTAAGAACGGGTACCGAAGTCAGCTTGCGAACCTCAACAGCAAGGCAGAGTCGAAGCGGCAGGTGCACAACACCAGGTGCTCTCCCTCACCAGTGTGAATGGTGAGCCCCAGCTCAGTCTTTATACCCAGTCTTCTAAGTCCATTGGTCCGTTTTGGATCCTCCACGCTCTTGCTCGTTTTCTCCTGCTGACATTGGTCCATTTCAATGATGCCTTTTTCACCAATCATTTCCTGAGGACCTCCACTGATTGGTTCGTGCCACATCCAATCCACGTTCTTGGTGACATCACTCTTATCTGCTGGAACAATCCAGAAAAGTTCCCCTTTCCCCATGGTATTAAGTTCGCCACCCAGTGGTTACATGCAGGTATTACACACGGTATGCTGTTCTCAACTCGATATAACAAGATCATTAACACAGAAAACATCAACTAACCCAGCTCCCACCATTAGCATATTTACCAACTTAATCAATTATAGAAAACCAAAACTTATTTATAACAGTCATGATGGGCCTGCCACCTAAGTGGCCTTCAAGAACACCAGCCTGTGGACCACTGTGACAAGGAAAGTCGCCATTGTGACCAAGAACATCTGTCTGACTTGCCTTATCCAAGGAAAAGTGTATTTCAAAAGCCATAGTATGGTTTCCTAGCAACTGGAAAAGTATACTACATCTAGGTCCATACCATAATGCCTAAACTAACATACAGAACTAAGTCCTTTCCCTCTAAGACCTCAGTCTTGTCTCAAGGTTGCCTGGGCTCCGGCTTGATTTAAATTTGGCAATTCTGATTTGGATGTGAATACAAGCTCATACTCACATGCAACAGACAACAGCTTGTTACAGCTACTGATGTTGACAGTTCATTGTGATGCAACATCTGATATGCAGTAGTCCTGTATGTGACTCATGGCCAATGTAAAATATATTTTCCTCTGTTAATGAATTTTTAATACATAATTCTAGTACCTATCTGGCAATGTTCACAGAAGAAAAGGAAACCAAACTCATAAAAAATTATATTTTGTCATCATTTTCCTCAGACAGTGTAAAAACACTCCAACTGTTTGAAACAGACATTTGCTTACCTCTATTTCATACAGCTTTAATCTCTTGGTTTTCTCACATTGTTCTCTGTCTCCCAATTCCTAGATTTCATCTCCATTTTAAACACCATGAAATGTTACTTGGTAGTGAATTGGGTCTCATTATTTAAATTACAAATAAGTGGGTTAATGGCTATTGGAGAAAAACACCTTAAGAGCAGGAAAGATGGTTAACACAGTCACATGGCTACCAGTCTAGCAATAACTAGTTTGTGCCATAAAAAAAGTTAAATTTGAAGGAAAGCTTTTGAGGCCATGAGTTGAGGGGTCAGTGTTTTCTGGGAAGAATGATCTTGGAAACAGGTAGCAAAGTAAATGGCTCTGTAGATTAACCAACCCTCTGTACTCTGCCTGTTGTCTTCAGGGACAATTTATCAGACTCATATAAGCTTCATCTGTTTTTTCCTTCAGGGAGAAGATCAAGTCTAGTGATAATTAAATCCTCAACAAAGCTTTAAATTTTCTTTGTTACAAATAAAATGGTGATTCTGTCCTTTGTTCTTATTCAGACCTACCTGCTGAGCTCAAAACCACATCTCCCAAAAGCAATTTTTTTCATTTTATGTGATCAGTCAAATTTCTTGACAAGACTTAGATTTCTATGAGGAAACAGAGTGATGTATTTAAATATGGTTTTGAGAAAAAATACCTAAATTTGGCTTTTCTTATAACACCCCAATTTTCATAGCAATTGCTTAGAAACTGAATTTCAGCTAAGAAACAAGGATACATAAAATGCAAAATAAAAATATTTTTTTAAAATTCCTTTTTAGAGAAATATGATTTTAATTCACCAGCCACCTCTAACAGAAATTTGATTTCTGTTTTCTTTAACTTTACTCTACTTATTCCATAATGTATATATCCCAGGCAGGTCTGCTATACATCTTCATCTCTTTTTTTGTCCCTCTCCTCTTCTCTGCCTGTATTGTGACTTAGGCTATCAAGATGTTAGAGCCATATACTTTATTAATCTGTATTGAAAATCATACATTTTTTTCTTTTGTCCTTCCCCTTAGGCTTTATAAGACAAAAACAGTAGTGGATATTACTTTACAGAAAGGAAATAATTTACTTTTGAAGCCATGAACTGATTAGATTGTTTCAAAGCTTTCCTATGACTTTGATTGATTGAATTTGCCCATGGCATTCCTAGTGGTAATGATACTGTGATTATTTAAGCAGCAAGTAACTTAAGGATAGGCTGAGCATGTTAACTTTGAATTTCCTAGCTTCCAGCATTTTGCATTTTCCACAGTTTCTATTCAAGAACGTTGCAGTAAGCATTGTGTGGTATTTACTGCAGTTGTCATTCACTTTTCTTGTTTGAATTTTGCAGCACGTTTGTGTGGAAATGTGTAAGCTTTTTCCATTGGTAAGGCCACAAACAACTCACTCAACAAGGCTTTTAAAAGGGTTTATGGTTGTTCATATACTCTGAGTTAGACACATGAGACAAATACCGACAAGATATTCTCAAGAGGTCAAAACAACATAAAAGACTTTACTGGCAACTTTAGAAAATCAGAGAACTTTGGCAAAAGGTTCAGAGCAGCATTCAATCAACATGAAACACTTCCAAAAAGCATCAACTTAACCCATTCAACTTAGCAAACTCTAAACCCTTTTGATTTTAAGTTACACAAAAATTCTGAGAAGAGGGAAATAGAAGAAAGAGAAAGCAAGAAAGAGAGAAAAGATATAGAGAAGAACAGATATAGCTACAAACTCCCAGGATCCAGCAGTGTTCAGCTGATAAAAATTCCAAAAGGAGGTAGGATTAAGACAGGTAAACACATGTCTTAATATTCATATATATATATGAATATATATATATACATATATGTCCGGTATGCCAGTGACTGGCAGTCACTGCCAGGCAGGAATACTGGCTCCAGGGAGGTGGAGTGTGTGGGGCAATGCAATGCCTTGCTAGGGCAAGGCCTGACTTGCCCCTTCTCCCACATTCATGCACTCCAAAATGTCTCCAGAGATCAGTCTTTGCAGTCTCTTACACCATGCAGGGTAAGTGATTTGTGTGCCAAGGTAGTTTTAATGGTATTGGCACTCTCTGGAGCAGACCAGCCTCCGTGCCTCCCTTCCCCAGAAGAAATTATCAGACAGCAGACAGCTATGGCTACCTGAGAGGAAACAGGAGAAGGAAAGTCTCTGAACAAACAGTTGAACAGTCTGCAGGACTTGCCACAGCTTTACAATACTGCGTCTTGTCCTTTGATAATGTCACACACAGAAACAGAGTATTTCCCCTCTTCAGAGAGTACCTCTCATACTTCCATATGATATGTTCTTTGCTTCTTCTGGGGGATTCTGGAAGGACAGGAACCAGTATACATCCTTCCTCTGGCCAAACTACCTCACAGCCCAGTGCATTTGCTTTGTCCTTGTCCTTCATTCTCTCATTTTGCCTGTAAGCTCTTATTTTCTTAGTCATCCCAGTTCCTTTACACCATTAAGAGACAGTAACCTTTTACTTCTGTGATACTACACTGGTTTTATTTCTATTCGTAGCACTCCTTTTATAACTGTCGTCACTTGCATCCCACACACAGACATCTCCTCTCTTGTATTCAGCACAGTGCAAATAATAATTTCCTGTCAAGCATTTTCTACTTGAATGCATTTTTTTTCCAGTTTAAAAAATAAAAGGTATATAAATATCTTCATTTTTATTTTAAAAATCTAAAGGACAAAGTTATTTTTAATTGTTTCTGAAAAATACCTTATGGTTGGGACTGAGGGCAGTTGATATAAATTTTTACACAATTGAAGAAGACCACAAGGAATCTGAACAAATATTTTTCTGAAGCTCTAAGATTTTAAACATGACTTTGACACTTGTTTTTTTCTACCCTTTGCCTTTAAAACACAACACATGGCCATGTAGGTGCACTCATCTGGCCAAGAAAGCCATTGGCATCCGGGCCTGTATCAAGAAGAGTGTGGCCAGCAGGATCAGGGAAGTGATTCTTCCCCTGTACTTGGCACTGGTGTGGCCACACCTGGAGTAGCTCCATCTTAATCATTGCCTATTATCTAAACGTATAATAAAAACTTATTAAACATATATTGTGTGTTATATTTCTGAAAAATATTTTTGAGAACATTTTTGTTACCAGATTAATGCGTCCTTCTAGTCTCTGAAAGAAGTGTCTCTTCTGTGAGTCTAGTAAGATACTTAAAGATCTCCAGTTTCATATGCATTCATGAATCTGTGTGATGGACTGACAAAACAAGTGTGTTATACCATGGATTTTAGCTCCAAAACAGAAAGCCTGGTATCTTAATACAAAATTGCTCCAAGGCCACAGATTTGTACACCAGGTTTAATTCACAAGCTCATTATAATTACTGACTTAGAAGCCCTCCCAGAAAAATTAAAAAGTAAAAATAAAAAAAAAATTGAAAAGACGAGTCAAATCTGCCACTGTTGCTGAGACAGCCAAAATTACACTATTACATTGGGTATGTGTATTTCTGCATATCAGGGGTACTTGAATTGGCATGTTTCAAATGCACATGATCTTCATTGCTATTATTCCCAATGGGATGTTTTCAAAATGGCACATTCATCTACAATACCGTCTCCTCTGTCTCCTTCAAATAATACAAAAAATTTTCTTATTTTAAACTTGTAGTAACTATTTACCTGAACCACTCAAAAGAATCCTATATTTTTGGAGCTGTTCAAAACAGCATTTCACTGCTAATAATATCACAAAAGTATTGCCAGCTAGGTCTGAAAGCTAGACCTCCTGCAGAGCAGGAGTTATGCTTGATTATGTAAAATTATTTTTCTTGCCAATAGGAACTACATGAAAGATTCCAGAATGATTTTGCTATCAATTGGAAGTGATGAAACATCTGGTTTCTTGCATTAACTGGGTTTATTTTGCAGCAGAATTTTGATTTACTTTTAAGAACTGAAGGAGAAAATTTATAACCAAAGTTTCAAGTACTCGAAAAACCATTATTCTGTACAAGTAAATGAGATATGTCA
This sequence comes from Corvus hawaiiensis, assembly GCF_020740725.1. Lineage (NCBI taxonomy): Eukaryota > Metazoa > Chordata > Aves > Passeriformes > Corvidae > Corvus > Corvus hawaiiensis. The sequence goes on along the minus strand of NC_063216.1, from coordinate 63,619,281 downwards.
CATGAAATTATATATGTCTTAAGTGTTTGACACTTTTGATAAAAACTGGTGAAAAACAGTCCCCTGAAGCTTTAGTATGTGTACCCTGTGGGTTAATTTTAAAAAACCACAACAATTAAAAATCCACCACACAAAAAAACAACCTGACACAACACTAACCAAAACCCACAAGCTCTGTTTGTGTTAAAACATATGCAGGTACTTTGTAAAGTAAAGCATGCAAAATAAGCCTTTATACATTTGGTACAAAGAAAACCTAAACTGAGCAGCACAGACAGACTCACCTTCCTGCAGTACTTAGAAAAGTGAGACAGCAATACCGTTCACATGAGCAAATATTTCAAATATAGGTAGTCATTACACGTTTTAAGAGACATGGTTGGTTATTTCAGAATACAACCAGAAAGAATTTAACTACATTATTGTAAAAAATATCTATTTGCATGTAGATTTCCTAAGTGTTTTCTTCTGGTAGAAATCTGAGCAAGTTGCAAGGGATTATGAAACATTATTTATTTATTTATTTAGGTGATAAAAGCAGTAATTACACAAGTATCATTATCTTCCAGTAACAGTGAAAAGAATTCAAGATAATATAAGAAGCTATTTTGTTTTTATTTTCACTCTAGAGATTCTTCTAATCTTTCACTGTTACTTTTCTGCTCTGCACCTGGTGAAATTGATAAAATGCACTGTTGTGCAGGCAGATAAACACATGCTGTATCAAAATAGAGTAAAAACACTTCTGAATTTCCAAGATGTTTGTCTTATGTGTACATTTAAAAATAAATCCAAAACAATTCCCTTGGGTACTTATGTGATTTAACATTGCAGTTAAGTAGATTCTTAAATTGTAACATGTAAAAATATAAAATGTAAAAATGCTTTTTGTCCACATGAGCAGGTTTTGATTTCTGCAAAATTGTGTAAAATGAAATAATCTCAAAGATTTAACCAAATCAGAATTTAGTCCAGAGGATTTATTACAAATTTGAAAAACATCTATAAATTCCTTGTCATGGCTGTTGCTTTAGATCAGAGGATAGGGGATGTAAGCATAGGTAAAAACAACATGCATGGAAAAAAGCCCACAACTTTTTCACTATTGAATTTATGTTTTAAAGCATGAATTCTGACTAATGTTTTTAGGGGTGTGTTCAACAAGTGGGGTATGCAATGCTCAAATACTCAACATTCTTACCTATAGAATCCACCTGAAGATTCTGATTCTGGGCTCTTCCTGGTTGCAAGGAGCATGGATGGTGCATGTCAGACCCCAGCCTACTGTCACGTGCCTAGTTTCCAGCTGAACTGGAAAGGTACACTGGAAGAAGAAGTGCTCTGAGTCTTCAGGGTAAAATCCTCACCAGTGAAAAATATCAGAGCCCTATCATGATACTGCCTCAAACTGTATTTTGATACGAAGAAAAAGAGAGGGGAAAATAGCAAGCAAACAAAACATAACAAACAATCCTAGTTCTTGGCTGGTTACCAGACTTTACTAAAGATGGTATAGTCCATGATAAGGGTAAGAAATCATCTGGGATAAATGACTGATAAAATATACATGAGAGCAAAAGCCATTGGGGATGGTAATTGCATGGAAGTGGGAGTGCCAGAACAGTGAGCTGGATGACTCAAGAGCTGAAAAAGGCAAGAGCTCCATTCAGTAAGGAATATTTAGTGGTGATCCTTGCGGGTCCCTTCCAACTCAGAATATTCTGTGAATCTGTGAAGGGAGAAAGAGGAAATTAAACCAACATAAGTAAAGCCATTGCCTGATTCCAGGACACGCATACAATTTTAAATGTCTCACATGTATTTTTAAGAAACGAGTTGTTTGGTTGTTTTTTTTCTCTCAGTAGGGTGCATATATACGGAATAAAATGCATTGAAATTTAGAGGATTTTTGCTATTTAGTCTATAGGACTGCATATATACCTTGATATTCATTAGCTTTACATAAACCACCACAAAGTCTTTGTCTGTCAATGTACTAAAAATGTCCATGTTTTGTTGTTTTGTTTTGTTTTAGCCTTCCCCCCACCTGCTGGAAATAAACATTTATTTATTTTATATGAATAATTCAGTTGGGATATTGACTAAAAGGTATTCTCGAGAAACTGCTGTTCAACCCAAATTGAGTATTACATGATTACATCTATACTTAATAATCATACTCTTTTGAGACCTTCTATGCATGTTCTATATATGTAAAATGAGGTCTGGAAACTTCTTATACTTCTAAAAACCACCATAAACTCTTCAAAAATACTTAGTGTCAGATATTCTTATCATTCCTTCTCTCATAAATACATAATTTCTTTGTGTAAAGCTGTATAGCAAACAGAATTTAAATCCCTGCAACAATCCTGTTTTCCCTTATTATTTTATGTTAGGTTAACTTGGGAGGGGAATGAAATAATTTATATTAAAAGAGATGTAATAGGAAAAGGATTCTATTTTGCTCTTGTGTTTAGGACATATGCTCTTATATCACTGTCTTTCATGCATCAATCTTCTCTGGGCTAAAACAACAATGTTGTTAAATACTACACAGAGAATTTTGAGTGAGTTTGGGGAGAGTTTTGGTGTTGGGGTCTTTTTGATAGTTGTTGCTGTTATTGAATTGGTTAGCTGATGGTGTACTCAGTAGCATCATGGACATGCAAGCTGATTTTTCACCAGCCAGCCATTAATAAAATTCTCTAGCATAAATAGACCTGTAGCAATGATTTCAGCCTGCAATAAAATATCTCTCAATTTTTTCACAGCTTTGAATGCAGAAAAGTGTCATTTCCAAGGAAAAATGATGTTTTACAATGTGTATTTAATGCATTTTCCAATGCGTATTTTTATAACCATTCAATTCAAGACAGTCAACTTTGTCTTTTTCATAACATGAAAGTGTGAGTATCACAGCAAAATCTCTCACTATATTGAAAAAACCTACATATCTTTATTCTCTTTGTTTTGAAAATTCAACGAGAGGCAGGTAGGCACGTCATTTTGAAAATTGATATTTCCACTGAAATGCAAAAAAATCTAGGATAAATATAATTACAGGATCTAGGATTAATAAATTTTTAAAATCTAGGATAAATAAAATTACACTAACAAAGTGACAAGCTAAAATATGTAGCGTTACATTGCAAAGCAAGTCCTCCTGTCATATTTGGCAGAGGGGCCGTGGCATTCATTCTGCTTTCGTCTGCTTTTCTCATCCCATCATCAATGAAGCTTACAACAGCCACTGAAATCATAGAGTAGAAGCATTTGTAAATCTTAAAATCATAGAGTAGAAGCATTTGTAAATCTGAATTCCTAGGTAAACTGCATCCAAAATATTTACAAACAGAAAGATATCTATAAAACTTGTTCATATATGTTTTTGTACCCAGGTACAACTATGACAGATACCTGAGAAATTCTGTTAATGATTTAACATTACAATATCAAACTGATAGTAGAACCTTATTTTTAAACAAAGTAAAAATATCTCTGTGGTCCCAAAAGGAATAGAGCCACACATCAAGAAACACATATTTATTGAGGCAGTAGGAAAGACGAGCAACAGTGCACACGTGGTGACTCACCCAACCACTGACAGCAAGCACAAGACCACAAGCAATGCCATGGCTCCAGTGGACTGCCAGGGACATGTGGTGTCCAGATCATGTGGAAGCAACAGCCAATGGTGCCAGCCAATGGTACCTTTTAAATGTAAGAGTTGAGCTGCCCCTTGTGTCCCTCGGAGGTGGTGGGATCACAGAGAAATGTACCCTACATCAGTTCTGTGTGGGGCACCCTGCCTGTGGTGTTGGACAGGGGCAAGCTGTTGGCAGCCCCTATGTCAAGGGGCAGGGTGTCAGGACACAGGGTTTCAGTCTCTCAATTCAGTATTTCCACCTAGTAAATACCAATTTTTCTAAAGTCAAGCAGTGAACCCACTGAATACCTAATAAAAATGCTACACTATCCCTGCACATAGTATGAACTGGTAGTATCTGAACTGTCAGAGTGGTTTCATGCTATCCAGACCCCTGTGTTACAAATATGTGTAGAAATATTAAGGCCTTTGTTCAAAAAAGGACTTCAATCTATATCCTGTGCTGAATTGTGAGAGGTTTTCCAAACTGTGATGATTCATGTTCATAAAATGCCATCTGCTTAAATGCTGAACAAGATTCTACACAAAAAATCCCACAAGAATTAAATATTAACTGGTAAAACTCACTGGTCCTGAATCTCCATGCAAAGTCTTCAGCAGCTGGTAACCAGGATTTTAATGCCTACTAGGTAGCAGAATAGAGTCCACTCACTATTTGTCCCTTATGTCCACCTTCTCTTGCCATGTCCTTTATTTAAGCATGAAATCTATTTATGCTTCATTTTACAAGACTTTTTCCAATGATTGAAATTCCTTATGGCCTTTGTCTTTTCCAGACTGTACCTGGTGTTCAGTCTGCCTTTTCTGACAAATGTTGATGGAAAGATAATGAGAATACAACATGGGGAACCTTAGTCTTCTTGGATGACCCTCAGATGTTTAACAGCAAATCCTGGCAAAAGTAAAGAAAACAACCCAGATGACCATTGATCTTTTGCCAGGACAGCTATATTGAAGCTTGTGTGTCTTGGCAATGGAAATCGATCTTTGATAACATTTAGATATAAAGTTCTGTTGACACCACTGTGAGACCTGGAAAAATGCCACTCACAAATAGATATGATGCTTTTGTCTCAAGTCAAAACTGTAGGACACTGCTAGTCAACCTCTGTCTACCTCAAGCAAATTGGACTGGAGAGTCCTACAGGGTTCAATCTCGTAACTTACTCTGTTCCAATGTCCTTTTCTCAATAGCTGTAGATCTGAGGAAATTCAGAGGTTGTACATATTTTTGTTTGACCCATATAGTGGTTTTTTTACTTAGGCTCTTTTCAGCCTGGCAGAGTTGAGGCCTGGATGCTACCCAGTTGGCTGAAATTCAACCCAATTAAAGCCCCTATTGTAAAAAGTAGTGGAGGGAAACATTTCCTGTTTCAGTGGCAGTGTACTAAGCTTCTCAATCAGATCAGGGTTCATGTTCAATCAGTGTCAAAGTATCCCAGTGCTATGTGGGAGGCCTTGCTGAATGACTACATCTTTCACATTACTGCTTTGACCCTGTGATCCATTAAATCCTAATTTCTAATGCTTGACTTCATTCTACTGGTGGCCTGATTCAAGTCCTGTAAGGCCTTCAGTTGCTTTCACTAAGGACTGGATCAGGATCTGTCCAGAGAGCTCCTTCTTTCAGTCTGATTTAGCTGCTACCTCCTGCATGAGTTTGGGGAGAGAGACCATGTTCCACCTGGGCGATGCAAAGTTTGCAGTGTATTAAGGCATGCATGTAAATTTCAAAATGTTAACCACACTCTAAAAGCCGAAGTTACCCTAAAAAACAAATTTTAGGCTTGACTTCCTATCACATTGGAGGTGGTTATCTCACAGGAAAAAATGATCAGAGATGGAAAAACCAAGCACTCTCTGGAACTCATTTGAAACAGAAACATACTCACCTATGACCATGTCTAGACCTAGAAAGAGTTCCAAATGACTTTTCTTTGCTCTGGCTTTCTGCTGATGGTGCACTGTAATCCCCAAGGCATCTGGCCAACTGCTCCCTTCTTTCAGTGTTCTCTCTTCGCTTGAAACTTCATACACAGGTGAGGGCATGGAACCTTGCCTTTCCATTATAAAGCATTACTGGCACAATTTCAGACATATAAAAGCACACCTAATTACTACACATAATAAATAGAATATTTGCCTTCAAGTATATTATTTTTTTTAGAAGTTTTAAGACAACCTATAAAAAAGTTGGATTGCACTAGTTACTGTACTTAATTATGAAGACACTTTTAACCTTCCTTTTTAAAGGAAAATCCTGCTATCACTTTTTTTAACAGTATTATTCCTTTCCCCCATTGTCCTGTACATCATGCAGTCGCAGAAAAATTAATTCAGCTCACTAAAGAAAAGGTATTTAGTGTGACTTGAGATGTTGTAAAATACTGAAGCGGTTACATGAGACTGGCAGATATGATTGAAGACTTCTGAGAGGTGTATTTGGTTCTTGAAGGCTGAGGAACAAAATCACTACTTTGACATTGAAAACATATATGACAAAAATTGAAACAATTCAAAAATTAGGCAAATGGATAGTTTATGCCTTCTGATGCCTAAAACTTCTAATAATATTAAATTCTAAAGTGGAACAGTTAAAACGGTGATGATTTATTGAATAACAATCATCAGACTTGTTTCGAGAATGTTTTTTGGATGAGAAGACTATTTCTTTACATCATACCATGGTATTATTGCCTTTTTCTCTCTTTCCAACGCAAACTGTCCCTTAGTCCTATCAAACAGATAATCAGTGCTGGAATATCTGCTATAGTTGTCCTGAATGTGAATTTGAAATTCTGATAAATCAAAGAGATTGAGATATTCAATGCTGTCCTTAGAACAGAAGAGCAAATTTTCTCAAAGTAGGGGAAAAAATCAAAACAGAAAGATCCAGAGATCAGTGCTAAGTATATTTTGAAAATATCAACATGCGACCCTCCCTTCTACTTGCATGCCTTGCAAAGTTTCTGACATTACCTTTTCATGCTGCCCTGGTACTTTGATTTGCTCTTCTTTTTTTCCTTTAGTGCAATTGTTTTTTGAAGAATTCACCAATGGTCTTACCTAAAGATTTTTTCAGTTCCAAAGTGTTCTTTATTCCTAACCAAAATAATACTTGACATGGATTTATGCTGTGTGTTTGACTGGATGAGATCCCTTTAGTAGAAAGTGTATATAGTTTTCCCGTGTATGTATATGAGCACTGTACCAAAAATATTTCATGGCGAGGTAATAATGGTGAGTTACAGAATGTTAATCTTTTGTGCTACGTGAAGGCAAAAAATTCTTCAAGTAGGTGAAACTATGACTTATCATATTTTTCTGAAAAAAAAACATATTGACATTTTCATTCCAATTTATGACTGTATTGGCAAGAAGATAAAAAACTGAAAAAGACATACATGCTACTTCTTTATTTCAGGCAGTCAGGATGCAGAGATCACTGCAGAGCTATCAAAGCTTGTCAGTTTGATTTGTTTGGTTCAGTTTTTCTGATTTTTTTAAAATTTTTTTTATTTTGTTGTTATTCCTTTTTATTCTTTTTAATCCTCACATGAAGTGGCCCTAAACATCAGAGCACAGTAGATGAGATTTTTCTCCTCTCCTCCGAGGGAACTGGAAATCTAGAGATACTAGTCTTGCTATCCTTCAATCTATTTTCTGACTTGTGAGTTAAAGATCTCTAGAGTCATGTAATACTGTTTCAGCAGTAGAACCCAGTTGATTATTATCCTCCACTACACAGTTAGTCTTCAAAGCAGGATGGGTTTGAATAAGCAGAAAAGACTCGACAGAAATCTGACACAGACACCCTTTGCTACCAAGTTGCATATTTGGAAAATAGGGTGCTGACAAAATACTGCAGCTGGGAACAGCTCATAGAGAAGACAGCTACAGTGTCGGAAGTGCACCTTTGGCTCCTGGTGACTATTTTTGGGTTTTTTTGTTGTTGTCTCTCATACTTGTAAGTACTGCTAAGCCTCCCAGCTGTTCTGTTATGTGATAACTGTGCTAACAAACAATACTGTTGGAAGGCTGTGTTTTTTAAGCTGCCAACTTCAAGTGTGACTGCAGCTCATAGTATTTGGTAAATGTAGAAAGGTTTTTGGAAGCTCTACAGGAGATTAACTGCTACCTCCTTCTTCAGCACATTAGTCAAAAGTAATCTTACAAATATTCCAGGCAGGCCAACATCTAGCTTCTGCTCTTGTGGATGAAGCATTGGTGATAGTGTTTCACTTGGTAAGCTTGATAGTGTTTGCTGTCAGAGCTTCCTGTTTATTTCTCTCATAAACCTACTTCACATCTTATCTATCTCCATAACTAATTTTTATAGCAACAAACTCACCACAAAAGTGAAGAAATCAGATCTACACCTTAAAGCATGTCACTGCAGTAATACATATAATATTTCTGCAAACAGATAGAAAGCAAGCAAAGACAGGCATGACTGTAGATAAAGGAGGCCCTAACGGTGAAGATGAGACTTGGATTCTGATCTCTGTTTCTGACACAGCTTCTCTATTTTCTCTAAAACCTGAACTGAACAACATTCAGAATATTACAGAAGTAATTCATGTCACTGACAAAAGTCTTCAAAAGCAATCATCAAGGTTTTGCTTTCCCATCACACACCTTGATTTCCCTCATGTGCCCTTTGTGAGAGAGCTTGTTCCAGGAGTCTTTACAAAGCCAACTGCAGCAGGAATGACAGAATGTGAGAGTGAGTACCAAACTGTTCAGCAGTGTCCCATATAAATATAAATTTTGGAATTCAAGATACACACAGAGGTAAACATGAACAGAAAATTTTAGCTCACTATATATTATCTGCTTCTCTCTTTTCTACAAGGAATCTTGGGGATGGAACCTCTGGTCGATTTGTCTTGCTTGCAACCTCAGTAAAATACAGTTTGGTATCAGAAAGGAGCTGTTTCTGTATTGTTCTGTTAGCCTGTCCCCCCCTCTTTGCTGATGGCACTCAGCCCTTCCAGTTAGTAATTCTATTACGTAAACATTGAATGAAAATAAAAAAGAAACTCAACTTTAAAAATTAAACTATTCTTTTATCAAGACAATAATTTCAAAGGTCCTAAATTTATGCACATTCTGTGAGCAAAATCTAGCTTATCTGTGTAGCTCTGGCCATCCCTGAAATTATAGGACATTCATCTTCAATTTCTCATGTCTTCACATTATTTAGTCTCTTCCTTTGTGACCATATAGGTCTCAGAGGGGAGAGCATTCTCTTACTTAATTGTTCCTGCAAAATCTTTTATTCTCCTTCAGAATGATATAATAAATGACAAACTGAGGTACTTGTCTTATCATGTCTTGGTAGTCAAAGACACGATAAATTAGTATCCATGAAGAATACTGACAATTTAAAAGGCAGAATAAAGTCTTGATCTTTGAATCATCAAGTATTTCATTCTATTCATTCCATAGATCTGAAAAATTAAGAAGTGTTTACTCTAGATATAAGGGTGTTAATGAGTCAACATCCTATTTGTCAACTTATTTAAAATACATTGATCAATGCAAAAACTTAAATCACTGCACAGAAAATAGATATTAGAGCATTTTAGAGCCTCTGTTATTTTTTTTTTATTTCCATATATGACCCACTGATTGCTGTTATATATGATGTGCATGTGTTTAAACCAATGATACTTTGGTTTACTTCAGATTTTTTTAAATAAAATGAGAAAGCATTATAAGATGCCTTTAATTGAGTTCAAATTGGTTGACTGGACATAAAATTATGTTAAATGAAATTTTAGTCTACAGCTAAGTAGGTTTTTATTTGGCTGTAAACCAAATTGGCTCAAATTGTTAAAAGTTAGACATCAAGACAAGTGAAGGTGAAAATAAAAAGCAAATTAGCTGCTTCTGGAGTGTGAATTCACATTTTTAGCTGCTGTTTGTACTACACTTGTTGATAATATTAGTACAATGAATTTATGAAAAATATCCTAGATGAGAAAACAGACTTATGACCACAATAACAGAGTGATTTTAGGTATAGTGAACTATAGGCTTCTTAAGAGTAAGTATATTAACATCTACATAATACTGACATTGTGATCTGAACCCTGGATACTGTTTCTTACACAGTAACTATTACACATTATGGAAGAGAGGAAGAAAATTTAAGAACTGGTTTCATCTCAGTACCCTATCATTAGGATAAATTTGCATTAGTACATAAAACAACACTCAGATTGTTTTGAAATCATATCTGCTGAAAATATTATGAAATGTAACTGTTATAGTTTGTTGTTCTCTGCTTTACACATTCAGTGGTGTTACACCTGCACAAATTAAGAGTGAGAAGTAAATGCTGGAGTTAGGAAGACCTGAAACTGTGGTGATAAGAGTGACTTTTCTTATCCTCAATCAAACAGTGCTTTGTTTCTATCATGTGAGAGAACAGGGAAGGCCACATCACTGCTAAAAAGTAGCTCTTGCTTTCCCAAGGAGCACACTCTAACACTTACAAGAACAGTTTCCCATATCCACTACTGTCAAGTATTCTGTCAAGTAGATAACCTGGAAATTCCACTGTTCTTAAAAAAACCCAAAAAACTGTGAAAGTTCGGATTTTATTCCAAACTGAAAATTTAGAAATATGAAAATAGTCTGAAAATAATGTTCTCTATACTGTGAAAGGACCATGGGCCTTGTTGAATTCAACTCGTTTTAGTTTTTAGAAGATTACCCAATTTCTGACTTCATAACATTAAACAAAATATTAAATAAAAAGTGCTTTGGCAGTGTGAATTTTTAGACTTCTCTTTCTCAGCATTAGAAAAATTTAGACTGCAGTGCCCAATGCAATTTAGTACAGATTCACTAAACAACTTATGAAAAGAAAGCTCAGAGTTTTTTCAGTAATAGGCAGTCTTGTCAGAATCTCCCCTGCTATGCACACGTGGTTCCAAATGCACTCCTGTCTGTAGAACACAAACACACCAGCAGCCTGTTTCTTGTGAGGCCTCTGGGCAGGTAGGATCTGGCATTCCATGCACTTCGAACCCACACTCTAAACCACACTAAGGTGACCTTATCTAGCTCAGTCTGTCTCCACCTACTCACTGATGTTTGCCAGCACCTTGTGAGAGGTCACACACAGAGGATGGTAACGGAGGCACCCTAGGAGAATGCAGCACCATGTGCTCTACAGAAAAGCTTTATAATTAACTGAAATATAGATTACATATTAAACTGAAAACAAATTCAGGCTGCCTCTGAGGATAACTGAGATGTCAGACATGGAATTTAAGGATCATTCTAGTTCAAAGCTACTCCCAGGACCGGGCACCTTTGTTAAAATGTATGAATAACTCATCAAGAACATTCTTTAAAACACATAAACACATTTTTATTGTGTTCTGGGAACTGTATTTGGAGTGTACTTTCCATGTATATTAGAAATTCCAGTTTTTCAGAATGATGCTTGAAAAAACTGAAACTTTTTTTAGCTTAGGAAATTTTTGTAATGATGTGTGTGGTGATTTTATTAATTCAAGCCCATTTCATAAATTTGTGAAAAGGATAAAATTGATGCATTTATGACAGCATAAAAGGAACTGGGTTTTATTAAAGCGCAATTTCATTTAGTAGAAGTGTTTTGTTATTAGAACATGCATTGTAACACATTTTATAGCAATTAATATGCAAAAATGATACAATAATTTATGAAACCACAAAAATGTGTTTCCAAGCTGTAACAATAATAGCTGCAAATTTTCAAATATGTATTGCAATAGCTCTGCTCACGGTACTGAAATATGTGTTGTATTGCTCTTTCTTCTATAACAACTCTATAATTTCAGAAGTTTATGAACCAATCATAAAACCTCTGCTTCTGCTTTTCTTGCAGTATGTAGCTCAAATTGAATTAAGGAAAGCAGAGCAAAGAAAACCTTATTAGAACTGGTTTGGTAGCCTTTGATACAAAAGCTTTTTGTTAACACAATCAATAGTCCTCACTCCTGGAGGAATGATTGAATAAAATGCTACCTGTAATTGTGTATATACAGGATCTGGCCTTGATGTATGGTGTAGGTTATAAATACAGTCTATAGTGGCAGAGTCAATTTCTTATTTTTGGTCTTACTGTTTTTTATTTTGGAATTTAGATATTACCTGAACTTAAATTATTTGTGCTTTTGGTCTGAGCAGTTAACAAACATTTTTGATTTTTAAATAGAAATTCCAAGCTGATAATATTTCCTTATCTACAAAAAGCGCATGGAAGTCCATCGAGCTGGCAAGTGGAATCACAAATGCAGGAGGTAATATCTTTGCCCACAATTGGAAATCATTCACTTTTAGGATTTTTCCAAGGCTTTGATTTATTTTGTTTCCCTAGGTGCTTATATCACACTTGGTATGCTATACAAACTTTTTTTCCCCATGTTTCTTACAGCTATCTTAAATTTAATGCTAAATTCTGCTGCATTTTTCTTATTTGACAACCTTTGAAAAAGAGAGACAATTAGTAATTTTTTGGCATGAACCTGCATCTGGAATCTTCAAAATTAAAAATACCTTCTGCTTTTATTTTTTTTTAACATGACATATTACAAACATATCTTTTTTTTTCCTGAATTGATCATTCTACCTTGTTGTTAAGAACTTCATGTTAAACTAAACTGCTATGTGCCTACAGTGAAATGTAAAGGAAAGAGTTCCCATATTCAGAGTAACTAGAGAACATACCCATATCCACTCACACAGCTTTTTGTAATTAAAATTACTGTTTTTTCAAATTAAGTTAAATAATTGGTTAATAAAATACAAATCATAAAAATTTTACTAAAACCATAATTTTTTTCTACAGTAATAATTTAAGGAAAAATATGTGTGTCAAACTCTGAGGTTGAATAACTTCAAAACCAGATTTGATTTTTCAGGGAAAAAATAATTATTCAAATTACAGATTTGAAAGTTTTTTAGAAAAAAATGTAAGAAAATCTCTCTGTTCTTAAGTGGAACTATTGATTTTATATGATAATAAACAAAAAGAAGCAAGCAGATACAAAGAGTTTTCAATAGCAAAGGATTTACTAATTAGGCTATATTTTTCAACTTTGAGTACAAGTTGAGATCTAGACAAACTGATCCATTGTTATGGGTGGCACTTTTTGACCAATGCTTCCCATAAGCAAACGTATCACATACATAAAAATCCAGGTGGGACTCAAAAGCAAAGTTTTCTGGCAAATGACCAATTCCATGCAAAGAAAATTACTGCTGTACATCAAATCAGAATGTATTCCTAAGTAAAAGGGTGCAGCAGATCAGGCTGAAATTTATATAATAATAAATCATTTAGTGTTGTCACTACCATGTGTACTTAGTATTTTTTAAGTTTAGTAAGTCCATTCCTGTGATTTTCAAACCTAACTGATAAAAAAATCTTCACATTTTGGAACAGATTACCACATATACACCTGGTCATGGTCATATTGTTGAAATATGGTTGCAAACTTCAGTTTCAAATTTGGATTTTGCTTAATCAGTTCCATTCCGTGCTATCTGCTTAAATTTTGACTTTAACAATATTTCACATTGTCAAGTTCCTCTGTGTTTAATGTCATAATCTTGCAGTTCTTTTTTCTCCAACTACCAATGCAGGTAGTTTCTTTGTTTCCTGCTCTAAGCTTCATTCTATCTAAAAATTTATTATGATTTTCAAAATAATAGACACACAGTGCACAGTTAAATTTTATTGAATTACATTAAACTGAGATATTTACTGCCCTATAACTTGTCAAAACCCCACTTCACTTATTGGTAATAGCTCGTTTATAATCACAGTAAGCAAATAATATTCTAGTGGATAAACCTTCAGAGAACAAGAAATCATTACACTGTCTGTTTTCAAGGTCAGCTTCTGGTCACCCACTTCATATTCACCATGACAAAGGTTCTATTCAAACTTATGTGATGGAGCACAGAGCTGGTGGGGGTTTCTGGCTTCCAAGATATTTTTCTATGATCCAGAGAGTGTTTTTCATAAGCATATTAGATATCATGTTAGAAGCTAGGATGTTTGCTCTTGAGACACTGTCAGTATGTTACTCTGAAACCTATTAGTTTGATGCTTAGAAATTTTAATAAAAATGAATCACTCACTGTAAAGCTTTGCATGTCTGCAATAAGAGAATATTTGACAGGAACCATGAATTGGAGGGTATTGTGACTTTGAGAAGTATTCTAACTTGTATGGAAAAACCTTCCTCAAGCCAAATGTCCCAGGTTTTCTAGTGTACAATTCTAAAAAACCCAGAGGCAACAGAGAGGTGAATTTGAATCCCAAAAGGGCCATCTGTGGAAGCAGTAGCCAGACACACTCATCTCAGTGGGATTTCAGTATATATAGCTGCTATAAAACTGGATCATTAGATAACTTTGTATGCATCCCAGCCTGGTATTCAGACATTTGAGAAGCTGTATGGATTGAATCCAGCCAGACATATATTTAAGCAGATTTATCTCCTTCCCATTTGTAATATGATCCTTCTTCTGGTATTCTTTAGGGAAAGGCATCTAAATACAAAAGGAGAGTGATACAATTGTCCAAAAATAGCACAGGAAAGTAGGAAAATGACATTGGCATCTTATTCTGTCTTGACCAGTAGATTGAAAAAATATTCAGTTTTTCTTACAGCTGATGAATTTTCTTATTGATAACGAAACCTACTTATAATCTTCCTTTCAAGTATTACCAAGTTGCTTACCCCATAATGAGATTCTTAACTTTCAAGGAAGAAAGGGGACATTTTTTACAAACTGCCATACAACATGTATGGAAATTGAAGTGCATCAAATCAGTTTAGCTTCTTCCTCATTTATTACCAATATAAATTTAGGTGATTTTTTTCCTGCCCCAAAAGATTTTAATTTGGCTAGCATCATGATAAATATTGCAACTTGCTGAACAATTTAATACTTAAATCATATAGATATTAAAATACTCCTTCAAGGCATGAATAATAAGTACACATTTTTTGCACCTTAGAACATAAATGTAAATCTAGGATTTCATTATATCTTTAACTAAGAAGTTATTTTTATTTTTCATGCTAATATATTCCACTATGTCAGTAAAAAATACTAGAAAAATATTGTGACAAATTTTTCCAGTTAATTAGCAAGCAGAAATCTTGATGAACAGCAGGTATTTTTATGTTACCCACGAATAGTTCTATCTACCGTGCATTCTTATTTCTATTATCTTCCAAAAAATCTATGAGCAGAAACCAGCTGCATACTGGGTTATTGACAGGATTAAAGGAAGCACACAGATAAAAGAAAACAATGTGCTTGGGGAAATAAATCTTTTTGCCCATAAAATATAAATAACATATTCATAATTGGAATGTGCTTTGGGATTTCTGTTCTTCCTACACCGTATAAATATCTGCAGTGCTACTGGATTTTGTGAATGGAATGGAGAAGAATAAAGTCTTTTTAAAAGAAGTGCAAGAATATATTCTTGATTTTTCCTTTACTTTGCCTATGCTACATGCTACAATATCACAGATATACTGTACTTGCCTCTTTAAGCAAGTTCTGTAATGACAGAATTTCATGAACTTTTCAAAGTATCGTCAGAGGCAGTAGTGCATCTTGTCAGAGACACACTGAGCAAAGTTACAGCTGTGCAGATCCCTCTAGAAAAAACAACAAAGCTATTTGTTTCATTTCTCATACAAGTACTGAACCATTTATTAGCTGACACTTATAACAGCACTCATTAAAAATAAAATTTCCTTCCCTCAGCATCGAGCAATGGAATTTGCACTCAAGCTAATATTTACTCAGTAACTTCATGGAAGTAATTTGAGACAACCATTGTGTAAAATGTGAACCAAACACACCTAACAGCAGCATCTAGATTCTGCCACGTCCTGGGTGCCTTCTATAATCTGTGAACAAAGCTGTCACTATTTTCAGTTTCCCTCTTTTACTGAGAAAGTCGTGTATACTTCTCTGAAGAGCTCAACAGCTCTGAAGAGAGCTGCTGACTCACTATACTGGGGTTGTGGGCAGCCTGCTGGGGAGGGTACTGAGGAATGTTCGGTTCAGTTCTTTCAAACAGAAGGGGGAAATGAACTTAGATCTCACCTATTTTGGGATAGTGTTTCAACTGGGTACAGTGTAATGTACAAGCTCTGCAAAGCTGTCACTGCCACTCATTGCCTGCTGTGTTTTAGATGGGTAGGTCCATCTGAGGTTTCAGAAGAAAAAGAAAAAGCTCAGCTACATTCCTTTCAAAGAGGGATCAGAAGGAGAAGCAGCTATTAGACGAGTAAGCCATAAAGATAGACAACAGTTAAGACTCCATCCTGTCGTCGGCATGTCGCTGCTGGATGGCTGTAAGCAGATCCCCTTTCAGCAGCCTCATTTCTCTGGGGACAGTTCTGTCACCTATAAACTTTTTTGTGTATTGTGCATGGGTCCTTTGACTCCAACCCAGGGCTCTGCATACCAGATACCTTATATGGAAATAGTAGGCATTTGAATCCCTGTTATTATGGTGCTTACCTCCCTTTTTAGGTGTAACACAGAGACCTCCTGTTAGCACTCCTCCCTTATTACATTTTTTCCTTTCATCTGTGCCTTTTCTTTCAGGTGTCCATCTTTAGTGTAAGTTTTCACTGTGGAAACATGATTCAGTACCACATCATTAGAAACACATCTGTATTTTTATAAAAAACAAAATATGACTTTGAGTGGCTTATAACATGATTTCTAAAAATGAGTTTTGGTAGAACCATGAGATATATATGGTCTGCTTGGCCCAAGGAGAACCATTCAGTAATGCAGCATGAATTTTTTCCTTCACAGAATGTGTTTAGGTATATATGGCAAGCTTTTTGAGGTTATCAAAAATGGAAGAGTACATGTGACCAGAATGCCTAATAAGTTCTATCCACCATCATTTGCTGATACTTTCAACCTTGATCTGAAATAGTTCAGGTCATTTTCCTAACAAAGATACTCAGCAGTGCAAAATAATCCCAATTTTGTGTTGTACTCTGTAATGGATGAATTTAATGAACTGTTCACTGAGCTCACCAAATATATGTGACCTTGAACAGATTTTATATAAGTAATCCAAAGCAGAAAAGCAACTAGATAGAAATAAAATGCAGTATGTTGCCATATCAGACTTTCAAAAATTTTCATACTGAACTGACATTATTTTCACCTGTGATTTAGAAAGCTCACTGACAAGGTGGGTTCCTGTGTAACTCCTGGATTGGTAGAAATGAATCCCTAGAAAGTCTATCTTGTCTCTGAGGGAATTGTCCCACAAGCAAATGAAGGGAAAAGCAGCAGGTTGTTTTCATCAGACTCTCCAGAATATTTGGTTGCATGATGATATTTGCAATATAAACCCTTGTGAAAGTTCCGGTAATTACTGATGAATTTAGGATTCTGCAGGGCAATGGATTCAGGCAACCTGGAAAGTCCATCTTAGGCTAGAATACACTCTGTCCTTTACAACTGATCAGAAAACCACAGGAGAATATAAAGATGAGTTAATCTACCCATGCCTTGTCTTCCGCGCAGCTGCATAGTGCCTGCACTTTGACATCATAGTCATACTCAGTGTGCTTAAATATTGTAAAAAATTACATGAAGGACTGCTTCTTGGTTTAAACCCCAAAGCAAAATCCTCAGATTTATCAACTCAGATTACTTAAAAAAATAGGCAATTAATATTATTTCATAAGCATATCAATATTAATCATTGTATAATCCCTGTATAACTTTGACTTTTAGTAAGTTGCATTTATTGCAAATGCTATGACAGCCCATGTGTTCATCTGTGCAGTTGGCTGATTCTCCCTTCTGATTTTGCAGATATCTTTGCTTACATATTTAACACAATCCTGCTTGTGTGATAAGGAATGAAACTTGGCTGAGTTAATTATGTTCTTAGTGGTTAAATGGTACCTCCCTGGTTCTCACCAGCACCAGTCTCTTACCATGTCTCCTCTTGTACTTTTCACATTTAGAATCTCCCAAAGAGCACTGTAAGGTATCAGCCAGAGAGGATTAAGCAGCAGCAGGCAGAACAGAAATGTCTGTGTAAATATCATCAGATTAGATTAGATTAGATATTTACATTAGATATTTAAACTATATATTTGGATTATTATTTATATGTATATTGATGCAATATTTATAACATTAGGATGACAAAATAATTGATCTTTCAAATTCAGATACTCAGATGAAATCCATGCTTTCTCTCTGACTCCATAACTCTAACTCTTGAAGCCTTCCAGGAGGTAAAGGAACTGCACTGCTGGCATGCTGTTGCTCCTTGCTGCTTTAAAGAAAATATTCCAATTCCTATTTTTTCAAACTAAATGTGATTATATAATGTAGCATTATGTGTTGTGTTGGTTTTGCACAGACTGTTTTTTGGTAGTGGGTGGGGCCACAGAGGTGGCTTCTATGAGAAGCTGCTGGAAGCTTTCACCGTGTCTGGCAGAGCCAATCCCTGATGGCTCTGAAGATGGACATGCTGCTGGACAAAGCTGGGCCAATTAGAGACGTTGGTAACGCCTCTGTGAAAACATATTTAAGAAGAAATCAAAACAAAGGTGGAGGCACAGTTTTAATTCCAGCCAAAGAAGAAGAGGAGGTGAGAATGTATGAGGGGAAACAACATGGAGACACCAAGGTCAGTGGAGAAGGAGGGGGACGAGGTGCTCCAGGCACCAGAGCTGAGATTCCTCTGCAGGCTGTGATGGAGACCGTGATGAAGCCGCTGTGCCCCTGCAGCCCATGGGGATCCATGGGGGATGCAGAGATCCACCCACAGCCCGTGGGGGAGGTGCCTGTGCTGGAGCAGGTGGATGCCTGGAGGAGGCTGTGATCATCACTGGGAGACCCAGTGGAGAGAGGGGGCCATTGCTTCCAGGCTGGAGCAGCCTGTCCTTGGAGGACACCCCGTGGAAGAGTGACCCATGCCACAGCAGTTTTGGGAGGACTGTGTGCCCGTTGGGGAAACTCACGTTGCAGCACTTTTGGGAGGACTGCTGCTTGCGAGATTGGAACTATGCTGGAGAAGTTCGTGGAGAACTGTCTCCTGTGGAAAGGGACCCCACAGTCTCACAGGAGAATGACATCTCATTTAACATTGTTGTCTTTTTCTGGCAGGCACGGGTCTCTTTTGCCTCCTCCAAAATGGTGCTTCCTGTCCCTGTTTGGGTGTCAAAATGACTGTAGCAGGTCTACCTTTTCTGGGTGGAAGCTGTCCGCTAAGCCACTGTATCACTCCCTTTCCCAGTGGGACACAGGAGAGAATAAGATGGGGAACAACCAGTGGGTGAGATAATGCAGTTTATTGCAGCAAAAGAAAGAAACGAGAGAGTTTTGTGCATGCATAAGCGAAGGGAAAGTGAGTCTCTACTTCCCATCAGCAAGCAATGTTTGGGCACTTCCTGGGAAGCAGATTCTCAGCACCTGTAGTGGTTTCTCCAGAAGGCAAATACTGAAGAATCAGTATGCCTTTCTCCTCTCTCCCTTAGCTTTTGTATCTGAGCTAACATCATGGGGTATGGAATAGCCCTTTGGTTAATTTGGGTCAGCTGGCCTGGTTGTGTACCCTCCCAGGATCTTGCCCACTCCCATCCCCTTTGATGGGGGAAAGAATGTTAGAAGGACAGAGCTGCTCAGCAGCAGCCAAAACACTGGTATGTTATCAACACCCTTCCAGTTACCAGTGCAAAGCACTGTACTGTGGGGGCTGTGAACTACTCAGTCATACCCAATGCAAGTGTGCAGAAAGAAAAAAAATCCTCTTTATATTGGTAAAGTGAATTTAGCAAGTATATTCAATGCTTGAGGCATTTGAACAATGCCCTCAATAAAAAACTCTAATATTATTAATTACTAATTAATCACTACTACTAATTAATTAATTGATTATTGTTAATAACTTTTATTCATCCCTGAAGTGGTCAGGCAGTTGGACTAGATAATCACTGTAGGTACCTTCCAAATGAAATCATTCTATTCTATCAAGTCTGTTCTTTTCTGTTTGTTCTTTCCTGGTCTGTACTACTCCTGGAGGTGAATTTCTTCTGTACTTGAAATACACTCTGTAACGATCACAACAGTTCTCTTTTATTAAGAATACCAAAATGGAAGTGTAAATATAATTCACCTTTATAATAAAGGTCAAAATACATATATGAAATATATATATTATATACATAATATGTAATAACTGTCATTTTCAAGATGTCCAGACTACTTTAGTATTTCTACAATTATATAATTTTTTTCTCAGACAAAATTATTTCCAGAATTTCTCTGAGATTTCTGATGAGTTTCAGGATGACCAAAACTGAATTTCTTGGAAAATTAATTATTAATTTAAAAATATTCATTCTGTTGTGTTTATAATGAAGATCTTAACTGGTACATAGTCTCAAATACTCTTGAAAACCATAGTTTTCAAGCTGCACAAAGTATAACCCTGTCGTTATTTTTTAGTGACAGCTACATTTTTTTTTTAGAAGTCACCTTCCACATTTTTAATTGTTTTTAGGAATTGTTTACCAGTGCACAGCTGTGTTCATTTCCTGTTGCTGGAATAATGTGTAACAGGCATGCTGTTGGTAACTGGACTTACGGTTTCATACACCCAATTGTCGCTATCAGTAAGTCACAAATTGCCAACTGTTACCACATCATAAAATTCTGGAGAGATATACTATGCTAAGTGCAGTCAAATATCTCTGGTATCTTAGATACCACTGTGTGGTAACTTTTGGCAGGCACTGACAGTTTAATAGCTCTCAAAAATCCGAATAATTATTACTTAGCCTGCTATCACAATTGATAACCCTGCTGGCAGGGAAAAGAAGCCAAAATCAAAGTAGTAATGCAATCCAAAGTAACCCCATATAAAGTCAACCAATTTAATCAGTTTCCAAATAAACAAGAAAGAAAAGCCATCATAGGAAAGATGGCATCCAACTATAGACATTTCTGTCTAAATGTAGTGCCCTGTGCCACACGGAATGCGTCTGCTTAACAGGTGCTATAGGTCTGCATCTGGCAGAAAATAAACTATAAGGGAGTATTGGCAATCACAGAGAATCCTTGAAGTTTATCTACATATGTGACAGTAGATTTAAACAGGACAGCCATTCATCCTGCCTTTTAATGGCGTCAGTTTCCATATCAAGGTTTGCTAAACATTTTAGGTGTCAGCTCCTGAAACTTCACAATATTCAATATGTAATACCAGGGTTAAAAGATTTGACATGGTTCATTTCTTGCTGGCTGAAATGTGGGGCGATGAGGATTTGTTTCATGGGCCATCCAACCAGTCATCCTACAGGGACAGCAGACTGTTGTTGATGCAGTTGGAGGCAGACATGGAGCAGTTATGGTGATGGCATCCCCTTATTGTTTGTGGTCACATAAATCTGAGCTTTGCTTATTAGAGAGGTTTTGCTGCTCTCTAACTACACCAGCATTTCAGGTGCTTAGGAAAACAATGTTCATATGTGCACCATTATTTCTCATCAAGACAAGCTCATAATTTCTGTAACTCCATTGTATCCAAGGGAATCATGCCTGCAAGTAATTTGTCTATTCCATTCAGTTCAATTCAGGGTCTAAAGAGCTACAAAGACAAGGAGATTAGGTATACTGGGATTCAGTGTTGGCTGGATTTAAAAATAAAAAAAAGGACAAAGATTATCAGCCCAAACCCAGAAGAATACAATTTGTTTTTAAGGATAAGTGATAGAAAGTGTTCTAGCAAAGAAATCTATGTAATACTTAAAAGCTGTTCTAAGAATGAAGACAGTAAAGCAGGAAGAATTATTAGTATTTCAGTCTCCAAGTGTGTTATTTGAAGACAATTCCAAGACAATGGAGACATACAGAAGTATTTACAGGTGGATTTTGACTAACATCAGTTTTATGTGTGGAAGTATATAACTAAAAATATCACTTACTGAAATGGGAGTGAGCAACTGCAGACCAGCAAATTTCATTACTCTTAGGAGTCACACATCTTGCTTGAGGATTAGCCTGGGGTCTTTAGAGAAACCATACAGTAGCATTTGCAGACACCAGGGAAGTCCCTTTTATGTCACCCTTCCACCCCTGTCGCCAGTATGAACCTGAAAGAGAAAGAAGATCAGTGTTGTTACAATCCAGTTTCAACCCAGAAAAGCAAAGAAAGCTATGTCTCTGCATAAACTGGAAAGAACTTAGAGAAGGGTCAAAATATTCCCAAAAGAGAGATTAAAACCAAACGAGGTTAGATGCTGGTGCCAAAAAAATTGATGTATTTTGTTTAATAGTAAGAGAGACAAAGAGAAGGAAAGAGAAAAGAAAGAAAGAAAGACATAGAAAAAGAAGTGTGTGTGTGGGGGTGGGGTGACAGGGAGAGGGGACAGGGGTTAGGTAAGCATATCACCTATCTGAAGGTCCCAGTGATGTGTCGTTGCTCCCCTCCATCTGGTCTTCTGGCGGTGAGGGTCCACCATCACTGCTGTGGTCACGCTGCCACACGCTACGCCACGCCGCCACAGGCCACCACACCACACACTACGCCACGCCAGAGTGCAGAATCCCATAGATTAATATACACTTTGGGTCAGGTGGGAATGCCCACGTGTCTCTCCTTGCAGGGCCTGGCTTGACACACTGTCCCTTGCAACACTGAGGGTCTGTTGCATCATCTCTGGTGCTCTGGTGCAGGGTCTGGGGACCCCTTTGAGGGGGGCCCCTGTGATGGCCACACTGTTGCTGATGTCACCCTCTTCTGCTGTGGATAAGCTTCCCCCGCTCCGGTGAGACAACTGAGTGGGGGGACAAACTGGGACAACCCCTCAGCTGGGCTCCTCTGCCCAGTGAAGGATGGGCAGTCACTGGGCTTCTGATCACAGGCTTTTTTCCCAGATACCCAAAGCCTCTCCTCCCTCCACCCCTTGGTTCGAGGGTCTGTTCGAGCCTGGCAGCTGATAGCTCTGGGGTTGTGGTCTCCACCTTGGAGGTGCTCAGCCTGTGCTTTGTGAATGTCCCCAGCCCTGAGCTGTTACTTTATCTTATCTTCATCAGCGAGCAGTGTAAGGCCTCAGTCAGGGCCCCATTCAGGGTGCGGTGGTCTCCTCTGCAGCTTTTGTAATACAGTTTTAAAAGTGCTTTAAGAAAATGTTTAAGTCATAAACTATAATATTTCAGTCTCTGACAAGTGTTCACCAGCATATTACACCATCGAGAAGTTCTACCAGCAAAGGATTTTTTTTTTGTTATTTTTCACCCTCCTGACACTTCTCAAGCAATAGATGAAGGGCAAAACTGAATTAGAAACCTTACAGAGCATGGTCTCACCATGAGAAGACATGGCATATGACTCAGCTCCTCTTATTTAGCATAAAATACCAGTCAAGTAAGGCAGTATGTTATTTTCCCAGAAGTCAGAAACTGTAGTTAACCTGTGAGCTTTTGTGAATGGCTTTGACTTTGCTATGGTTTTACCTTGAATCAGTTAGCTGTCGTTCAAAAATACTGCTGTGTGTTTTATGATTAGACTGCAACATAGACTCCAGCTACATTAAAAAATCTCATGCTGTTAAAAAACAATTGGTTTTTGAATGAAAATGGTCAGTTTTGTATATAATTCTTGCACTGTAGTGGATATTTTAATAAAGAATAATAGCCTGCAAAATGGAGGAAAAATTGTTATTTCCCTCCTACATGATTCTACAGGTTTTTTCCCAATTTAATCACATGCAACTTCTCCACAAGACCACCTTTGACTTAGCTTTATAACATCATTTGGATAATTACCTTTATTTATGGTATTGTTTAGAGTGCTGCAGAACTGCTGGAGGCTGGCCTTTGGAGATTGCAGGTTTGCCAAGCATTTTGACTATCCTCTATTTTTATTTTTGTTGCTGTTCTGTTAAATCATTTCGCTGCAGAATAATTTCATAGTTTCCATGTTACGGTGGCATTTCATAATGTTGCTAAAATGCTAACACATCCCTGGAATGTTATGTCAGGATAAGACATGTTCACATAGCAGGGTCAGTAGGAATTCTATCTATGTAGCAGATATTTTACTGCTGGATGATCATTAGTTACATTGTTGCAAGTTATGACTTCTTTTAATCACTTCATGTGATTTTACTGTGTATAATCTGAATCTCACACCCAGTGTTATTTGTTCGGTTTCTAAAAATATTAATATCTGAAAAAGTTTGGACTCTGCATATAGCATGTTGCAGGTGAACAACTGACTGAAAGAATGTGACAGCAGACCCTGAGGCACCAAGGACATGCATTCATGTATGTGGAGTGCTCAGTTGATTTCATATTAATTTCCTACTCTATTAGTGTTAGAAGTTTATGCCACAGTTTCACTGGGAGCAGGTGATTCTTCTATGCTTTCAGAACAAGTGGCCATGCACATTTCAGTCAATGTCTGTGTCCACAGAGAGAGAAAAAAAATGATTTGAAAAGCATTTCATTTCACTCATGCTACTTCTTTCAGTCACATTAGATTATGTGCTTTAAGACAAGTTTTTGCTGAAATGTCAATGTGCCTTTATATATGTATCTATTGAAGCATAGAACCATAGAATTATTTAGATTAGAAAAGACCTTTAAGATCATAAAGATCAGCCATTAACATGGCACTGCCAAATCCACCACTGAACTATATCCCTAAGTACCACATGCACACATCTTTTAATTATCTTCAAGAATCATGACTTAACCACTTCCTTGGGCAGCCTCTTCCAATGTTTAACAATCTGTTCAGTGAGGAAATTTTTCCTAATATCCAACCTAAATTTCCCCTGTCAGAACTTGGGGCCATTTCCTCTTGTCCTACCTCTTGCTGCTTGGCGGAAGAGACCAACTTCCACCTGGCTACAACCTCTTTTCAGGTAGTTGTAGAGAACAATACGTTCCCCCCTGAGCCTCCTTTTCTTCAGGCTAAACACTCCCAGCTCCCTCAGCTGCTCCTCATAGGACTTGTGCTCCAGACTCTTCACTTGCTTTGTTGCCCTTCTCTGGACATGCTCCAGCACCTCAGTGTTTTTCTTGTCATGAGGGGCTGAAAACTGAACACAGGATTTGGGGTGTGGTTTCACAAGTGCAGAATACAGGAGGGCAGTCACTGGCCACACTGTTGCTGATACAGGCCCGGATGCAATCAGCCCTCTTGGCCACCTGGACACACACTGGCTCATGTTCATCTGGCTGTTGACCAGCACCCCCAGGTGCTTTTCCACCAGCTTTTCAGCCCCTCTTCCCTAGTCCTTGGGCAGATCCTATCTGGCCCCATAGACCTGTGTGTATAAGTAGCATATCACGTCACTGACCTTTCCCCTTTAGGTAATGGAGGTTTTCATTCTGCTCCCCATCTGTATATTCCAGCTCAATTAGCTGGGTACATAAAGAACAGCTGGTCTTGCTGTTAAAGCCTGAATCAAAGAAGACATTATGTACCTTAGCCTTTTCCTCACTTTTTGTCACTATGTTTACCCACACATCCAAGAAAAGATCGAGATCCTCCTTTGCCTTCTTTTTTTTGCTAAAATATTACTTTTTTATTGTCTTTTATGACAGTAACCAGAGTAAGTTCTAGTTGTGCTTTGGTAGTTTTAATTTTCTCCCTGCATAAGCTCACAACATCCTGCTAGTCCTCCTGAGTTGCCTGCCCCTTCTTCTAAAGGTGATACACTCTCCTTTTTTCCCTGAACTTGAGCCAAAACTCTTTGTTCACCCGGGCTTCTCTTTTCCCTGCCAGATCATCTTTTGGCACACAGGTATGGCCTGCTCCTGTGCTTTTTAGATTTTCTTCTTGAAAATTTTCAAGGCTTCTCGGATTCCTTTGACCTTCAGCACTTCCTCGCAAGGCACTCTCTCAACCTAAATAGGCCAAAGTCTCCTGTCTCAGAATTCCAAAAAGCAGTTCTGCTGAGCTCTCAGCCTTTCAGGACTACTTCCCAAGGAATTTTGTCAACCAGGCCCTATCTATCCATCTATATATGATTCTCTCTCTCTCTCTCTCTATCTATCTTGTCTCACAGGCAGAGTTTCTTGCCGCCAAATTCTGCACACCTGTGGAAGCAGAGAACCAGTCAATTCCTGTCTCCATAATATTCTGCAAGATTACTCCAGGAGGAGAATCAAGAGCTTATGCAGCACAGATCTCATGGAAAACCTATTTCTCTACAAGGAAACTATTCTTTAAGCTAAAAATAATTACAGTGCCAAAGTATTAAATTATTGTAGCATTTTTAGCGACTACAACTAAATCAGCTAAGTATTCTGGATCAATTTTTCAAAATTTATCTCATGTATAAATTCACTCAACAAGCTCCTACATTCTGTAAAGCTATAAGCAGAGAGCATAGTCTGTTAAATGAAGACATGCAGACAACAAATCTTCAGCTATGGATTATATTCAAAAGCTGACAAGTAAAACACCATTTTGAGGGATAAGTGTTATATTTCCTGTATTGAGTCTTAAGCCAGGTCAGACAAATAGACTCAATCTTATTCTACGACTTTTCTATCAAGTATTTCCTTAAATGTGATTATTCTGGCTTTTCAGTGGAATGCAGCAGGATAAGGAGAAGCTTAAATATCATCTCAACACATCATTATCCTTCCTTCTGGCAATTGGTAGATGTATAGAACCAAAATAGTGCAAAACCAGCAAAAAGTGTTACAGGATGCTGAGAATCTTCTTTCTTAAGGATGAAAAAACGAAATGGTCTCAGTACTCTCATTTTATGCAGAATACTGTAAACAGAGACTTCTATCCCTTCATCAGAAGAATTTTAGCATGGAGACAGTTTTAGAAAGTGTTTTTCTCATTTTTGTAATTTGGTTTGGATAAATCTTCCTAAACACAGACAAGACCTGCTCTTGTGTCATTGAGTGATTTATATTTCTCAAGCTTCACCTGTGTTTTTCAGAACCTTCTATAGTCTTGTGTTTTGCAATAATCGTCCTCTTTCTTGTTTTTTTCCCCATCTAGTTCCTACTTTCCTCTATGACTTTTTCTGCAGACTTGTCAGTTCTCTTCTTCCGTTTTATATGGGAAGTGAAATTCCACAGAGGCGACACCTGGAAGTCACCAAAAACTTTATATATGGATAGACTATAACTCTTTTTTCCTAAGAGTATCATCCATACACAAAACATGAATGTGTGCAATTGGCTGACAATAAAAAATAGGAAAGCAATATAGAAAACTAAAATATGTTTCCTAATCCAATGCAGATTTATTATTTTATTATTTTATTATTCACCTCTTTGACTAGTTGTTTGTATTCAGCATTAATAGTTATGCTTGAAAGCAGAAAACTGATAGTCTGCCATAATCCTTCTGTGCTATTTAAGCAAGAAGAGGCAGCTGCATGTTTTAACTGAATATATTTTGGCATTAGTTGTGTTAAAATGAATGTGTTTCTGCAGCTACAATGGCCACATAAAATCAATTATCTACATACTCTTCTTATTTAAGCAATATGTTGTCCCAAATGCATTTCACAGTAAGAACACTGTAATGCACAGGTGAAGGCAAGAGATGTTCATAAAAATAAGCCATGAAAAAGCATCAAAAGAGTATTTTCCACATACTGCTCTTTCTCAGGTAATAAATATCTCCATGAATTATTTTATTGTATGAATATTATACCTGTTATCGATCTACCTATTAGTGTAATATAGCTGTATATATATGTGTACGTGTGTGTGTGTTCACACAGGTTAAAGGAGAAACGCATGTAGAGTATTTTATTTAAAGGCTAGTGAAAATAATAGATCAGTAGAACATTAGGGCTTTTCTAATACATGTTTTAAAAGTCGAAACATCCCAAATCTCTTTCTATTCAAATATATTTTAAAAACCTAGAGGAAAATAATAATCCATCTTTGGTGTTATCTCATTAATTAATACCTGAGGATAATCTGGTTCCTAAGAAAGGACAATTATTCAAAAGTGGGAGAAATAATTACTTCTTGAAAGTTCAGGGAGTGATGGTATAAATATTTGTAGAGAAATTGCCTGTCCACAGTGTTTATGGATGTGGGGCTAGAAAATCTCCTTCATTTTCCACTTTGCTTTTCTGTTCATGACTCAGTCCTTTAATTAGGATGTTTCTGGCGGCATTAGCAATACTGGAAAGCCAGTGACGCAATAAATCATATGGAACAGAGAGATAGAAGCAAGAGAAAAGATAAATAATTTGGGAAAAAAAACATAGCAACCACATATGTCCAATAAATCATTATAAGGTAGAAACCTGAGCTTTGAGGGGAAGGAAAGGGCAGCAACAAACATAGTCCTTCCCCTTCCTTCAGATGGATTCTGGGGATATTATTATATACCTGGAAAAAGATTTTTAATGAAACTATATTACAGAAACTCCTCTAATGCAAAGATTATAGTTTTTCATATCCCCAAGTAATATCATAAAATCACAGAATCACAAAATTTTTTGTGTTGGAAGGGACCTTAAAGATCATCTAGCTGTAACCCCTTTGCCATGGGCAGGGACACCTTCCACTAGGACCAGATTGCTCAAAGCCCCATCCAATGACCTTGAAAACTTCCAAGGATGGAACATCCTCAGCTCCTCTGGACAGCTTCTTTCTACTGCCTCGCTAACCTTTGAGTAAAAGGTTTCTTCCAAACATCTGATTTAAATCTCTGGTTCCCCCTTGTCCTACCACTATATGTCCTTGAACAAAGTTGCTCTCGCTCTTTTTTGTAAGCCTCCTTCAAGTACTGGAAGGCCGCAATGGGGTCTCTCTAGAGTCTTCTCCAGTCTGAAGAACCCCATCTCTCTCGTCTTCCTAGGAGAGGTGCTTCAGCCCTCTTTTGTCTTCATGACCTTCCTGTAGACCCACTCTAACAGGTCTAAGTCCTTTTTGTGCTAAGGTCTCCAGACGTGGATGCAGTTCTCCAGCTGAGGTCTCATGAGAGTGGAGCAGAGGATCAGAATCACCTCCGTCAACCTGCTGACCAGTCTGCTTTTGAGGCAGCCCAGGACGCTGTTGATTTTCTGGGGTGTGAGTGCTCACTGTTGGCTCATGTCTGACTTTTCATCCACCAGAACCCCCCAGTCCTTCTCCACAGGGCTGCTCTCAATGAGTTCTTCTCCCAGTCTGTATTCATGTCTGGAATTCTCCTGCCCCAGAAGCAGCACTTTGCACTTGGAACTTGTTGAACTTCATTAGTTTCTCGTGGATCCAGCTCAAGCTTTTCCAGCATCCCTTCTTTCTGTTGTGTCAACTTCTGGCAGGTTCATATAATCAGCAAAATTGTTGAGGGTGCACTTGATCTCATTGTCTGTGTCATTGATAAAGATGTTAAAGAGCACCAAAGACAGAGAGCCCTGAGGGACACTCAACACAACCTCCACCTGGACACAGAGCCATTGATCAGAATGGTCTGGCTGTGTCCATTCAGTCAATTCCTTATCCACTCAACAGTTCACCCTTCAAATCCATGTTTCTCCAATCTGGAGATAAGGATGTCATGTGGGACTGTGTTGAATACCTTATGGAGTTCTAGGTAGAGGGCATCAGACAGTTGTCCCTTATCAGCTGTTGCAGTCACTCCATCATAGAAGACCATAATGGTTAATGTGGAGTAACTTAATATCAAGTCAAAATCCTTTCATCCTACAAGACATGAATACACTGTACATCCAGCAATAAGATTGCAAGTTGTTGTCAAGTAGGACCTATATTTGCATATGTTTTCATACTGGTCATGCTCTCTTTAAAATTGGTTGGGTTTGTAATATTTGCCAATTCATAGTATTTGTAAAACGTGACATGCCAGCTTGCGACATGAACAAAGATGTTATAAATAAATAAATATCTTTATTTCCATCTGTACAGCACTTTTGTCTGAGTTAATATCCATTATCTCCTATCCTGAATCAACTTCATCTTCTCTGACTTCAGGCACCTACAGACATTCCTAAATTAGGCTCTTGGTTGCCATAGGTTCTTTACTTATGATACTGATGAGAAAGAGAGGCATTTGCAGAGGAAAATACCTTGTCTATGATCTGAATCTCTCCCTGGATATTCCTCTCTCTCCTTGCTGAGTATCCATTACCTATGCTTTTAAGTGCAATGCCTGGAATTAGGTGGAATGAATCAGGACCCCTGAGCCTTTTCTTTCACAGTTACGATACTTTATCTATTTGTCCTACACAATCAAAAATTCTCTGCAAAAGGGACTGTATCTTGTCTTTTCATATCAAATAGCCTGGAAAAATGTTTTAAAAAGACAATATATATATATTTTTAAATGCATTTTGGGGTTGTACGAGTTACATACTTCAGAGACACCATTTTCATTTGCGCTTATCAGTAAGTCTGTACTTTGAGAAACACATTCTCCATTTAGTTTATAGTTTTGACTTAAAACCTTTCAATGACTTTAGTCAGAACAAGACTGGACACTTTTCGTTACATTCACATTTTATTCAATCAGCTGTGGAATAGTTGTAATTTTGGTTTATTAGATTTGGTGAAGCTGAATTGGAAAAGGATGACAAAGCAAGCTGAATTTTCTGTGTGTTTTTAAACTCATTACATGCAATAACTTTTGTTGTAGAAACATTACAATATTTGAGGATCTGAGATCTCATCAATCATTTACACCTGGTGTCTTTGACAATGCTTGATTAAAAAATACCCAAACCCAAACAAACAGAATTATTATGATATACAGCATTTTAGAAAGAAAATCTATCTAAATTAGAGACTTTATTTTTTAATATATATCCTTTTACTACTGTTGACATTCATCAGGTTTTGCAACCTGATTTCTCAGGTGCGAGTGCATTGATCCCTACTGTAGGTCTTTGCTCTATCTATGGCACAGCAGAGCTTTTCCATCCTAATGCAGAGGTGTAAATCTACGCTCTTAACATTCAAGACTAATTCAGACACTAAGCTATATCCTACTCTTCTCAACAAGACTTTGAGCAAGTTTTTTTAGATTAAATTTGCATGGAAAGAGTTTTGTCTTTATGGAACACTAGGGTGTTCACCAGTGTATTTTACAAAAATGTCATAAAGGTAGAAATGTTCCAACCACTTGTAGTGATATGCTATATATTTAATTTTTTCTTAAAGCCTGCCATGCAGTCCTGTTAGTGCTGTCATCCATAATTAAAATGTGTGATGAGGTTTGAACTCTAAATTCCACCAAATATGTTATATAAGCCTGAATTCAAAAGGCTCTTTATCATGGTCAAAGAGATAGTAATGTCGCAGTTCATAGGAAAAGTCTTGCTGGAGCAAGCTGGATAATTCTGTAGAGTAATCTCTAAAGGCCATGTAAAATTTAAGTCTTTAACAGTCTTGAAGGAAACTGTTTCTTTCTGATAGCAAATACCTGTGATCTTTTAAGGCCAGTTAAAAGACTCATTGTTTAACTTGTCTTGATGACATTATTTCAGGCTGCTTTGTTATGAATTCCATAAAGGCCTTATAGACTGATTTACATTTTTAAGGTTATCTTGAAACTTTTTAAAAATAAATTCTGAATTATGTTTGGCAATCTCTCCACAAAGTTTTTAACAATACATCTTTATTGAGTCCAGCATGAATGTCTCACCAGTCAAAAATTTTTTAAATAAGAAGGGCTAAGGAGATATTTGGTTGAAACCTACTATGAAAGGTATTAATCTGGACTTTCTGCATCCAAGACAAAACAAGAGGGAACAGTGAATTCATAACAGGACTTAGCATATGCACTTCTCTAAAATAAAAACACCTAATTCTACAGTACCAAAACACAGAAGACCCGATAGCTTGAAATATGTTTTTGTTTTTAACAAAAGCTTGCATTCTGAAGAATGCAGCCAATTCAGTCTGAAAAGTCTATCACCTAAAAAGATGTGCATAGCTAGACAGTGGCTTTGTGATTGCTGTGTTGAGATTTTTATTGCAGCAATATGATCTTCATGCAGATTTTATCATATCCTCTGGAATTTAAGAAGTCAGTGAAAATTTTGGAGTGGCCAGCCCAGGGGGCTGCAAAATCAGCTTGAAGAATGTAAAAAGGTGTGTACATCATATTTTTAAGTTGGTGGAAAGTGAGACTTACATAATATAATTGCAATATTATTTGAAAACAGCAGGAAAATAATACGACTCAGCTAAAGAAAGATGCAGTTGGAAGAAGAATATTAGGGTGAAAGAAACAGAGTGAGTTCACACCCTCTTGTCTCAGGCTCCCACCTAGATCTCAATCTGCTTCTCACACTGCAGCTTGCGAATCGAGCTACCTGCTCCAGGTGTATTCCTCTCAATGACAAATTTGGGAGTACTCACTGAATCTTGGTAAATTATTATCAGTTCACAAAAAACCTTATTTTTAAAATGTAATAATGCATTTTGGAGTCAGGATGAGGTGGCAGCAGTCAGAATCTTGCATGCTAATGCAAAAAATACTGCAGTTCAAAGAAGTTTAAGGTGAAAAATTATTATCAATTTCATAGAATACAGGACATTTTATTAAGAAGAAACACATTAACATTTTAGAAGAATTACTGTATGTCCCACTTGTTTCTTTTTTGTACCTGTTCATATTCCTCCAGAGGAAATGCACTCCAAGAAATTTTGTGGAAACTTCGGGTGAGTCCCACCAATAAACTGCGTCAATCCATACTAGGCAATTAACTGGTATATTTAACATGTTTTATCTCTGGAGAAGGTCTGCGTTTCACACCTATTAGTTAATTAACTAGCCCATTAGTTGAACTGACACCAATTTAAGGGGTTGAAAAGACAGCTTTCCTTTCACTTGCAAGTACTTTTCAAAGTCAGACTGTGGTATATGTATAATTAAACAACAATTTTTGCCATGGATTTTTGGGAACAAGCTTTACCTCTAAGGAAGAGCCTTTGATTTACTAGGGTCAATGCATAAGTTGCTAATCAAGCCCCTTAAGTTTATTCTGTCTGAGACTAAAACATTGAAGGCTATAAAGTAATGTACTTTTTAATGTTGAAGGCCTAGAGGAGACTGGAGAGTATACAAAGGATTGAGCTTCCACCCAGCCTCCCTTTGAATTTATAAATTATTTTTCTATTCTCTGAGCTTAAAGTCTTCTTACAAAGATTCTCTAGGACCTAATATTTGCAGGATTAAAATAAGAATGTCTTATAATTAGGGTGTTAATATTTTTTGTATTTGTGCACAATTTAGTCCTTTTTGAGATGTGTTTGAAAGCAATTTTAATTCACAAGCTACTTTTTACCTCAATCTATCCCTTTAAACATTTTCTTCCACAGCACATATTTTAGTCAGCTACTTTCCCAGAACTGTGGAAAACTTCTATGAACCTTTGGTAACATGTTTCAGGCTATACCAGATTGAGAAGAATCACATTTCAGCCAATAAACCTGTAGTAGACATTTGAGATTTTTACAATTCACCTTTTCTGATGATGATGTCTATCAGGTCCTTTAGAACAAACTGGCATCTTGACGATCAGTCCAGATTGTATTCCAAATGAAACGGGAGTAGTTGGTATCCAGATAAATAAGGGCAAGGGTGGGTAGATAAATACTGCCTTTGAAACAATTCTGGGTTTTGCAGCCACTCTTAAAATTTTTATCGATTAACCTCAGCTAAATGACTGTACAGCATTGTGACCGTATCTCAGTCTTCAAATTTCTGAATCTCGGGTATGAAAAGATATTTCAGGAAAAAAAGCAGAAAGTTACAGCAGAATTTTTCTATTTTTTAAGTTCATCAAACTCAATTCAAAGCTTATAAATGGAATTTGTCTTGGCTTGCATATATGGTATGGCTGATGTAGATATGTTTTGAAGTGACTGCTTTTCTAGTTCACAGCATGGTACTGTGATAATGTTCTAGTCAAAATTTTAGTGTGTTTTCTCTGATATGATTATATGCAAATATGTACAGTGACTGTATATAGACATTGGGAAAATCATTTATAAAACTGATCAGTATTCAATATTGTTAAGATGACATCTGATTGTTCACATGGCATTCTTTCTGTAGTATGTCACCAGAATACAGCTCTTTAGACTAGATCTGGATTTAGGGAAGTTTATCAGAAAATTGTGGGCTGAGCTCAGAAGTTATAGAAACATGTATAGCTCTAGCAAAAATTATATAGATTTACACAGTTTAAGAATATTTCTGTGCCTCTATTAGGAAGCTAGTATATATGGTACAGAAACCTCTTAGTGAAATAACCCTCTCATCACACTTACCTGATCATATCTTTGTTTGTTTGTCTGCTTATTTAATTAATTTAACCATTCTGCAGGATGGAATAAATCCTACCATCCTGAACAGGGAGGCTATTACTTTGTGAATAAATGGTATTGCCTCTAAATACTTCTGGGAAAGTGAGCACTCTCGTGTGTGCTGTAGCACAGAGCTTCATACTGATAAGACTTGAAGTATGACAAGAGATTGCAATTTCTGTCTAACACCACATTTTCAAAGATGGTGCAACACATTTGAGTGAGAAATAATTTGGTTTTTATGCTATTTCTATCCTGAAGCTCTCTTCAAAAGAGACAAATTGTGATAAATTATGTGGGGTGGTGTTCTCTTGTGGCTGATAGCAAAAAAATCAAGTTGTTTCACTTAGGTGCTCACTGTGGAATTGAACTAGGCTTACCAGAAGTAAGACAAACATTTTACACGTAGTCATCCAGCCCTGCTGCTCAGTCTAGAAGCTCTGTTTTTAAGTTACAGCCACCCCCACTACTCAATAGGTTCCACTTTTTCCTTTCAGGGTACTGGTAATTAGGAGAAGTACAGTTATTGTAAGGTAATTATATGTTCTAAAACTAATGTGCTTATGTGAACCAGAGGGTAGCTTACCATGTGAGCATTTGATAAGGAAACAGGTGCTTAAAAGATTTAATGGGTTTGTAGCCATCTGTAGTGATTAATGATGTTTAAGAACCTCACTGCAACTCATAATATCATCATAAATGAACACTGGGGCTTTTCAGTTCCAAAAAAGAAGTGTAAATGATTCTTAGATTTTCCTGCTCAAATCCCTTTTGCTTGGTTACAATTTTGTATTCCAAAGGGCAATGAATAATT
This sequence comes from Corvus hawaiiensis, assembly GCF_020740725.1. Classification (NCBI taxonomy): domain Eukaryota; kingdom Metazoa; phylum Chordata; class Aves; order Passeriformes; family Corvidae; genus Corvus; species Corvus hawaiiensis. The sequence goes on along the minus strand of NC_063216.1, from coordinate 63,584,446 downwards.
GAACTTTCCTGAAAGCAATAAAGAAAAAACTCCTCCCTCTAACTTTTCTCCATTCCCACCTTTTTACCACAAGGTAGAATGAAGTATGTTTTTCCACATACAGAATAGAAAATTAGAGCAGATTTTCCTTCTTTATAAACAATTTTTTGCATCTCATTTCTCTTACTAATCAGAAGCCTGGATTGAGCCATTTCTCTTCCTTACACCGTATAGAAATGTTGCTCCTTTTGATATCAGGAACCAAATTCACGCTGTGTCCAGATACTTCTCCCTGCCTGGACATGGAGAGCCAAGTGCAAGTAAAAGAAACTGCCCTGCCTGTGACTGAGAAGTGGTTATGACTGAATAGCATTAAGCTATGCATTATATTATACAGGCAGATTATCCAGTCCCTGTATTTTAAGGGTGATGTCCCAAGATATCATAGAATCAGTCTAACAGAGTATATAATTTTTTTCCCATAAATTGTCATCCAACCAGCAATTGAGATGTATAATTTTAACTCCAATTTTTCACGTTTGCGCGACCTGTAACCAATCTAGTTTAAGTACTCTTGAAAATATGTCAGTACTGCTTCCAGATGTGCCTCATGTGCCATGTGACTCATGTGGCCTAAAGCCAGTGACTCTGAAGTGTCACCTGCTATGTCAGCTAACTGACAACAGCAGCCAGATCATCCTGTAATACAGCAGAGCCATTGATAGTAGCAGGCTGTAAATTTGTACACCCAAAGGACTGAGGCCTGGTAACCTTGCTGTGCCTGAATTTTTCTTGACCTACTTGCATCTTTGTTTCGCGTGGTTTAGTTATGACGGCAGTTTGTCTTATTTATCAGGTGGCAGTGGTTTTACTTTTTGTTATGTGATAAAACTAATCTGCACACCCACAAAAGAACACAGAGGCACAGTGCAGGTGGGGGAGTCTATCCTGGCTGTTTCCAGTTTGCTCCCAGGTCCATCTCTAGGGATCCTTTAGCCCATCAAAATCTCATCTCTACGAACCCAGAGAACAAGAACACAATGGCAGAGGTCCAAGGAACCCAAATTCAGAACTCAGACAAAGGGAAGACCTGTACATGCCCCTTTCAGCAGAGCCTCAGCCCCACTGACCCAGTGTGAAACTCATTGTGAGGAGTCACTGGGACCAGATCTCCATCTCACCTTTTGAAGTAAGGGAGTTGCTGCCAAGGGGTGTGGGAAACAGTATGGGAAGCAGGGAATGATGTTGGGATTGCCCAATATTTATGAAGGCATGTTTAGGAGAGAAAAGGGAGAGGTTTGGGTGATTTGGGGAGAAACAAATAGAGGGAAATAGAGGGATGAGGGAAGTGTTTATTTCCATATAAGCAAGGACTGGTCTTTTCCTGGGCCTAATCACTGCAGTCTGCCCTGTCTCCTTGTTAAATTCCTTCAATTATTTTCAAGTAAGAGGCTCTTTACTCCATGTGCAAGTGTGTGTATGGGTATGTGGTGTCAGCTGGAGTGAATGCAGGTGTGCAAGTGTAGGATTATTAGTGAAGATCAAGCTGAATGAGCCAGCAGGGAGTGGCTTGGGATTAAGGGGGGATTGTGGCTTTCTGAGGGCCAGCTCTGTGTGCGAGAGCTCTGTGGCTCTCTAAGAGTGAGAGGACAGAGATGTCATCTATGGAACCAGAGAATGTGTGTGTGTGTGTGTGTGTGTGTGTGTGTGATGGTCTGCACCAGCTACCGGAATAGGAATATGGTACTGTGACCGTGGGGGTTCACATGTCCAGGTGTTAGCAGTTGGTAAGACTGGGATCTAGGGACAGCAACTGGTCAGGCTGGATGTAATAGGCCAGCTGCTTGAGGGACTCACACTGTACATATGCAGAGAGAGGTGATATATATTCCTGCTGTCTTATCTCCATCCTACTCAGCCAGAGACAGGAGCAGGTTGAAACCATTGCTGCTGTGTTTGTGTCCATGCTCTGAGTGTCTCTCTGTTATTTGTGTGGCCAGAAAAATATATGCATGGTGTGTACTTGTGCTCAGTGTGCGTGTGCCAAGTGGGAATACCTTTTCAGGCTCATTATTTTTTGAACCTGGGGGCATGGAGCTTTCCTCTCTCAGGTTGTTGGATGTACTATGACATTTTCCTCTAACACTTTTGCTTATCTTTGTGTGGTTTGATCATAGTTTTATATCAATGGCAGTAATAAGCAATTACTCTGTAATATAGAAATGGTGTATGAGATCAGAAGTCTGAGAATTGAAGATATAGGATGCGGCATGAAGCAATGTGGGACTGGGATGTTGAGAGATGGAGAACAGCCTTGGCACTGGGGACCCCACAGCTATAAGCAACTGATCAACACTGAGTTATAGATACACAAACATGGAGCTGGACAAAACTGGTTTTTGGGATAATAAGGAGAACAATGAAGTGGTATCAAACGTACAGAAACATATGTAGTAAGTTTGGGGGTAATGTGGTCAGCAAACCAATAAGACATAAAAACATGACACATAAAAACATTTAAGCAAACATATCAAGTTGACTCATAGTGACCAGTGAAGGAGGAGGAAACCATTAACAATTCATTACTCCTGGCAAAGAGGCCCAGATGTTACTGGCTTTCCATAACACCCCCCAGCCCTAGTAGATTTAACCCATCAATATTAGGACTCAGAGGAGCAGGGGAAGGGTGAGCATAATACCAGGAATAGGAGTAAAAACTGTGTGTAAAACAATTTAAACTTCATTTTTATTCTTTCTTTAACAAATACATCTCGACTAAGAATGGGTAAATTCTTAAGATTTCCATCATATGAAAAATAAATTAATGGCTTTATTTATATATAAGGTTTGCTTCCTCTGTGCAATTTACAAGATTTTGAGCATAATGTTGCATATGCTGAAAGGTAGCTAACCTTTAGAAATGGATATCACTACAAATCTGGCAAAGTGTGTGGGCACACAAGACGGATATATTCTGGAACACTGGAAGCACTGGGTGAAGAGAAGGGCAAAGAAAAGGACACAGTGATATTGCAGTGAAGTAGTCATGGAGGAAATAAAGGGAAGAAGAAAATGCTGTGGATAGAGGGAAACGGTGCAGGAACTGTATCTGAAAGAAATCATGGTACATTAGTTCACGGACCCTTGTCTAAAAGTTTTAAAGAGGAATTTATTAAAAAAAGCATTATATCATTCTATGAATGCTAGTGACAGTATTCTGTTAAGTACTGTCTGACTTCTGCCAAGCTATGAAAGCTGTTTTAAAATCAATTGGATCAATAATATAGACTCTAAATATAAAATCTCTTCCTGTTCCTCCCTTTTCAGCTGTGAATTGGAATGCTGCTTTATATAGATGATACTTACACACAATAATGCCACTTATATGGGTTGAAATGGACAATACCAACCTCAGTACAGAAACTGTTCCTGATCTATTTTGGATTTTGGAATTTGAAAACTTGCAATTCTAAAGTTTTAGACACAGAATACAAAATATTCTTTATTTTTATAAGACTACTTACCAACTTCAACTAGGCTCATCAGGAACTACTTAAGTGAAAGTAAATTAATTCAGATCTAAACACCTGCTCAAAGGTTGCTACTGCTCTGACCAAGGTAGCTACTCATTTGAGTGCGCTTTCTTTTAAAGGCCAAAGAAATGTGGCTGCACTTACTTGCAAATGCTCCTAATTCATGAGCAGTGCTAATCAGCACATTCTTAAACCTGCTACTGTATACAGCTATAAGCTCCAAATTGGTTGGTACTCACAGCTACTGCCACATGTATTCAATATAAACACAAGATCCTTTTCCTTGGCCTAACTATTGTCACACCCAAATGAGTTGATGTCATCTAACCCAAGTAATATCAAACCTAATATTTACTTATTACCTCCCAATTCTTGATCGTCACTGATGGTGATCATGTTATCCATCTGATCACAGCTAAGCCTTTTAATAAAAATGGAGCTCCCCAATCATCTTCACATTATCTGTTCTTATTTGATATGTATTGGAACATCCTCTCTTTGGTTTCACTGTGACTTACAGTTTAAATATAGAAATCTTTCTTCCTATAAGCCTTTACACACTTTGCTAGCTATACTTTATTTGATGCTCTGCCTGGTTGCCACAGTTCCTACCTGTTTATTCCTAGTCATTCATCATGGTTTATGGAAAGCATATACTCTTTCTACAAGGTATATGTGTGTGTGTGTATATATATATATATATAAAATTTATATATATTATTTATATATACATGTATATATATAAAAATATATGTTTTATATATATACATATAATATGTATATATATAATATAGTGTACATACTTAGGATATGATCTGATTAACCTCGTCAATTCCTAGATATACCAGTTTTGACTGGGAGAGTTAATTTTCTCTTTAGGAGCTCATACTGCCAGGCTATGTTTTGGATTTGTGGCTGAGGCAGTGCTGATAACATGGGGTGTTTAAGCTGTTTCTGAGCAGTGCTTGCACAGTGCTAAAACTTTGTCTCACACTACCCTGCCAGCATGTACACTGGGATGCACATGCAGTTAAGAGGAGACACAGAGAAAGACTGTTCAAAAAGAAGAAATCTAGAGAGGATTTGCATCTAGATTTGCATGTAGACTAAGTTAGCTTCTCTGAATTTCTGTCCTGGTATTGCCACAGGAAACAGCTATGAGATAAAAGAAGGTTTTTCAGGCTAATAAAACAAATTATAACGGAACCCAGTGTCTGGAAATTGAAGCCACAAAAATTTTGCATATTTTAAAGTTGAGAAATTAACTACTGGAAAAATTTGCAAAAGATCACTTGGCAGTATATTGTTTGAAATGTGAATATCAAGACTAATTGTTTCCTTACGAGATTTATTCTCACTTGAAGTGAAATCACTAAGTGACATTTGTGTAGAAAGACCAGTCAGGTAATCACAATTTTTCTTATTTAAGAGTCTGCCAAGTTCCTTTCAGTCTGTTTAAGAGATGGCTATCACATATCCTGAGCTGGTAAAAATCTGGGATCTAGATGCATACCATTTATACAATTTCAGACTTAAACAATAATTAGTTAGTTTTATGAATCTCAAAAAAGTTGACAAACAGTACTCAAAAAGAAGCTACTTTCCAAATATTTCCAGGTCTAATAAGACATAATATAGAGATATAGTACTGATATTTAAAGAAATCAATTAAAGAACCAAGAAATAAATGCATTTAAAGAATCAGCAGGAGAAGAACATTTTCAGACAGTTTCATAACTGCTGAATGATATTTAAATTTAGAGAATGTTAGGCCCAGATGGGCATGCTGTGAACTATTCATAATGTTAAATGCTATTATTCATAAAACAACAGATTTCACCCTTCATGGATTGAAATACATGAAATTGTTACTGGCCTATTATTGTTACTTTCATCAGTAAACCTTAAATAGGTTTAGATTTTAGCAGTTAACTGTTTATCAGCAGAGAATTTTCCCCAATTGTTCTTCCTTTATCATGCAGTAAAGTCATAAGTGCCTAAGAATTAAGATTAGTGATCTGTGTGGGCTTGAGTTTCAAGATGTGAATATTGTGTCGTTGCTCACCCATGCCAAAGGAATGGGACACCCTGTTCCTGCATTTTTATGACACAGAGTGAACATAACCCACATGCAGGCCAAACTTCAGCATATTTGATATGGTTGCTGGTGCTTCAAAAGACATAATTTCCTCAAAATCTGTGTGAAGTACTGTGAAATATTTATTACTGTGCACAGCTGAGTAGAACACCAAAAACAGTGCAAGTCACTCTCACGTTTTTAAATGGGGAGTGAGCACTGTTGATATACTCACACTACCTCTTTAAAAGGAAACAAACCACGGTAAAAATGAATCAGAAAAGTCTAGAAAAGAATTTTCTTGGAAAAGGAAGGTAAGGTGAACCAAAACAGTCTTTACCTGTATATTGCTCAAAACATAATTTTATTTATTGTGTTAACTGCATGCACAGCTCAGAGGTCACTGATCAATTTATTCAAGCAAATAAAAACAAAAATCACTTTGTACGGGCAGGAGGTGAGGTTTGAGGGGCACTAATTTTCATTGCAGTGATGACCTAAATATCTCCAGTCTTAGCTGAAAAAAATAAACTCTTTTCATTGTAAGGATTTGTGGGAGGCATGTCTGATTAGGTTTGTATCTCCATTTTCTCCTGTGGTCTCAGTTCCCAAACAGGCTGCCTGTTCAATGATTCACTGGCATCACAGAACCATAGTGCATCATAAAAAATGCAACCTGGTCAGAAAGCTTAATCCAGTTGACTGTGAAGATAGACAAAACCAAAATTAGACTACATTACACTACAATACTTCAGGAAGGGATCTACAGCCATCTTCTTGTTCAACTGCCTGAGCAAGTCAGGGCTGACCAAAAGTTAATGTATGGTGTTAAGGGCATTGTTCAAATGCCTCTTTGAATGCTGGCAGGCTTGAGGTATAAACCACCTTTCGAGGTATCCTGTGTTTGACCACTCTCTTGGTAAAGTGCTTCCTATTGATCAGTCCAAAACTCCTTTCATACAGCTTTGAACCATTCCTGTCACTGGATCCCAGGGAGAAGAGCACAGCATCTCCCTCTCTACCTCTGCTACTCAGGAAACTGTACAGACCAATGAGGTCACCCCTCAACATCCTTTTCTCCAAACTAGACAAACCCAGGGTGCTCAGATGTTCCTTAGAGGATATTCCATCCAGCCCTTTCACAGCTCCAATGCCCTGATCCCCTCACAAATTCAACTGATACTATCTCTCCACCTGCTCTCAAAGATATTAGTAGCTGCTTCTACTTTCCTAAGTAAATTTTGTATTTAGTAGCAACTACTGTATAATTAAGGTCTTTAAGGAAACATTCATGAAGAAGATTTTGCAATATGCAAAGGAAGCAAACTTCTTACTTACATGTGGAATTTTATTTCTGCTCCTCTTCTTTTAGGTAGAAACACATAGTTCATATTCCATAGCTCTACATTAAGATTTTTTCCAGTTCTTTTCTCTTTGTATACCTTTTTAGATCATTTCCCCAGCACGCAGAAGCACAATGGAAGGCTTGCTTATATGGAGCACTCTGTTCAATCAGGAAGTGCTTAATCAGGTCACCCATTTTATCAGGTTGTCTTTGCAGGTGTTGTTGTGCACAATGATAATGTCAATGATTAGAAAGTGTAGTGGGTTGAACCTGAGCTGATGGACAGTCTTTTAGACTAATGACGCTTCTCACAATTTACATCTTTAAACCGCGTGGAAAGGCGGGAATATTTTTTGGTCCAGCTTGCCTGCTGGAAGGTGGAGGGGGTGGGGAGGCCTCCAAGCCTCCGGTCCCCACTGGGCCGGGCCGGGGCCCCTGCTCCCCCCCCGCTCCCTTCCCAACACCGTGGCACAGACCCTGGGTTGCTGCAGGGGGAACTATCCCAGAGCCGCAGGCAGCTAAAACCAGCCATGGACTGCCACACAGCTGAATCCATCCGGCATGGTTTCTTGGGACCAGTGGGTCCCTCTCCTGTCCGTGCGGGGCCAGTGGAGCCAACGGGAGCCAGCGTAGCCTCCTGTCTGCAGCCAGCACACTTCATGCCAAACTGAAGAAGACACCATGCAGCCAGCAGCACAAAGGGAGCGAGGCTTTCTCCACCGTAAAGCCTGAACAAGAACACCCTTCAACATGGCGGCTACAGAGTCAGAGAGAAAGAGAAAGCGAGTCACGTGAGACAGAGCTGAACATGGCGACAGGAGAAAAGAGGGCGGTACCGCGATTCTCGCGCGTAGCTTAAAAAACTTCTTGCATGCCATGGTAAGAAACTGTAATACCACAAACTGTTTGTCTCTTTAATCCATTTGGAGTACATGGGGGGATGGGGAATTCATGTGTGGCCTGTGAAGATTTTGAAGAGTGCCTATGCCAGGCTATATAGAAGCAGTAAGAGGCTTTTTAGAGACTGACGGTGAAGAAAGCCTTTGTGTTCAGGCCAAAAATAACTCATCCTTAAAAAGATTAATAACCCCATGTGATAGCCCATGTTTGGCAGTGTGAAGGAACGGTGAGATTTTTCATGGAAGAGATGGTTTACACCATGGCAGATTGTTTCTTTCTGGGTGGGTCTGCTGTTGGTGGCAGTTTGGGAACCATGTGCAGCTGAAGAAACCCCTTTTTTCCTTAAGCATAAGAAAGAGACTTTTCAAGAACTGCAACACTGACTAACATCCCACATTCTGTTATCCTTTGCGAGTTGGGTAAAAGGAGGAAAGTGCTGGAAAGGGTGGAGGGGGTTTGCTTTAATTTCTTGTTATTTCTCTTTACTTTTAATTCTATTAGTAATAAAACTCTTTCTTTGTACTGCAACTGCTTAAGTTTTGTGTCTGATTTGCTTTCTCCAAATTCTTATCTCACAGAGGGGAAATGAGTAAGTAATGGAGATTTTGAACCCAACCACTACAGAAAGAGAAGCTATAGCATTATGTTATATTTGGCCAGTGTAATATTTTAAAGTTTAAAATATTTTATGTGTCTTTATGGACTTCATATTGCTAGCTGCCCCAATTAAGATGGTAAGATAAAACAGACCTCCTGCAAGAAATAAAGACACTAGGGATGGTAGTTAATCCCCACTGCTGAAACAATGTTTTCTTCTTGGTGCTTATATGCATCAGGCTTGATATGCCATCAGGGGAAAAAAAAATCAAAGAGGATAATTCTATATGAAAAAAGCTAGATGTGGAAGAGGAACACAGTCTTGTTTAACACTAAGGACAAAAGGCCCTGAAAAATAGAGTACGGGAAATTCAAACACACTAGGATATTCAAGGGGAGGAAGAGTGACAATGTCGGACGCTCATGCAGACCCAGACATATAAGAAGTTTTTGTGTTAGGTTTATGGGATCGTAGATATGACCTTGTGATAATTTAGAGCAGAAGGTCTCTGTGGATATTCTTAATTCAACCTCCTGCCCAAAACAAGGTGACCTCTGTGGTCAGATCAGGTTGCTCAGGATTTTATACCAGTGGGTCTTGAAAACCTCCAGGGAGGGACCAAGACTGTACAACTTCTCTGGTTAACCTGCTTACAACCAAGCTTCCACCCTTTGCTTCTGCAGAAAAAGTTTGTCTTATACTCAATATCAACTTCATTTTAACTTACAACCCTTGCATCTTATTGACCTTCCATGCACCACTGTGCAGACCCTAGCTCTGTCTATTCTATAACCTACTTATAGGACCTGAGATGGGCATCTGTTCAGTTTATCCAGTTCTTTTAAGTTTTTCTAGAAGACCTCTCTTCTCCAGACTAAACAGGACAGGCTCCCAACTTCCACCTACCTTGGTGGCCCTTTGAGGAACTTGCTACAGCTTGTCAATGTCTATCTTGTATTGTGGGGCCAAAACTGGACACTGTATTCCAGGTGCAGTCTAATAAATGGTGAATGGAGGAGGAAAACCTCTACCCTTGAACTACTGGCTCTGTTCATGTTAATATAGCCCAGAAGGCTGTTGGATTTATTTTCTGCCAGGACGTAGTGTTGGTTCATTTTCAACCAGCTCTCTGACAAGACCCCAGGGCCTTATTTCACAGAGCTGCTTTCCAGCTAATCTGTCCCCAGCCTCTGTCACTGTAGGGTTTCTTCCATTTCATATGCAGGTCTGTATATTTGGCCCTGTTCAATTTCATAAAGCTCCTGTCAATCCATCCCTACAGCTCTTCAGTCAAGCCCATGGACTAGTCTCCTTGATTTGATTGCATCTCCGAAGTTGATGAGGGCACACTCCACTGCCTTTTCCAGATCATTGTTAAAGATATTAAGCACAGCAGTTCCCAGGTTAGACCTCTCTGGCACTTTATTTGTTATCAGTCTCCAATATGACCACAACACAATAATGTCTGCATTTTGAGCCTAATTGTTCTACTAGATTTTTACCCATTGGTTGTTCACTCACCAAGCCTTAGGTGTCCTAAATCTTGTGCAGGAACATGGGAGAAGGCAATGTTGAAAGTCTTGCTGAAATTTATATAAATGACATCCCTCATTCTTCCTTCGTTTGTAAACCCAGTCATTTTATCACAGAGGCAACGAGGTTGGTCAGGCATGATTTACCCTTAACAACCCAGCGACCTTCTTCTTCTCCTTCATATGCCTAGAGATGCGATCCATAAGGACTTTATGATTTTCCCAGAGACAAAATGAAATTCAATGGCCTGTAGTTCACCAGATTTTCTTTTGATCCTTTTTGAAGATGAGTGCTTTTCTTTGTTCATCAAGAATCTCCCCAGTCTCTGTTACCTGGGGAAGGCAACACAGAGCCGTTGTGCAAGGATATCAGTCAGATTTCTTAGTATCCTGACCTAAGGATGTGTATAGATGGAGGTTTTTTTCAGGTAACAGCAGTTTTGATTCTCATCCACTGCTAATTGTTCTTCCTCTTCTTCAAACTTCATTAATCACAGAGGCCTGGGAGACCCTGTTGATGAATAGTCAGGCAAAAGTGTAAGGAACAAAACCGAGTAACTCAGTCTGGTTTTCATTCATTGCCTCTAAACCACCTTCCCCATTCCACATTTTTCTTTTCAGTGTTTTGCTGCTAATGCAACCACAGAATATTTTCTTGTTGCTTTTTATGTTCCTTTCAGGCATCACATCTCAGTGAGGATGCTTGCCTGACTGAAGTCCAAGGTCAGTGTTCTTGCTCTTCTCTTTTGTCACTCCCCTTAGCATTCTGAGCTCCCCTGCTTCCAGGTCACTACAGCCAAGACTGCAATTGATTACTGTCTCCCCAGCCAGTTATTCCTTGCTTGTGAATAGCAGAACCAGCTGTGTGTCACACAGGGCTGGTCCTCTCTGTACTTCTCTCCTCCAGAAGTCTGCTTGAGTGCTTGCATCCCACAGCATTGTCATTCCAGCAAGGAAAAGAGAAATCAAACGTCCCATAAGAGCCAGGGCCTGTGATACAGAGGCATCCAGGAATTGTTCTCCTTTTATGCCCTTTCTAAAATACTATTGATTTGAATAAATTGAATGAGAAAAGTCTGACGACAAAATAACCTTGTCATTGCTGCTGAGAGAGCAGATGCTGAACTTCAGTGATGTCCTGTGGCGAACAAGGCAGATTCTCAATGTGGAGTCCAGGGACCGCAATCCCGACAAATGCAGGCTAGGAAACTAGGTCTGTCAGCCATTTCAGCATGTGTGAGGGACTGGGAGTGCAGATTGATGGCTGTAGCCTGCACTGGGAATGAGAGCAGTTCAGAGAAACTGAGCACAAGATCAGAGTCCTGGCAGAGCTGAATCTGTTGGCTTGCATTCTTGGAGTCAAAGAGTACTAGTTTGGAAGGGCATCTCAAGTGTCATCTGGTCTAACCTTTCTTGGAAAAATCACAGTCTAGAGAAGATGGCCCAGCACCCTGTTCAGCTAAATCTTTAGTGTCCAATGCTGTGAAATCCACCACTTTCCTGGGGAGATTATTCCAGTTTCTGATTGTTCTCATTGTGAAAAATTTTCCTATTGTGTCTGACCAGAATTTTCCCAGGAGTAACCTGTACCCATTGCCCCTCATATTTTCCATGTGACCCCTTGTAAAAAGGGAGCTTCCATCTTTTTAGCTGCTGTTTACATACAGGAACATGGTGATAAGTTCTTCCCTAAGCCTTTTATTCTCAAGGCTGAACGAAATCTGTTCTCAGCCTCTTTCCTCACATTGTCAGGCTTCACAGTCCTTTGATAATGTTTTGTGGTCGTTCTCTGGATCCTCTACAGCCTGTCCACTTTTTTTTTTTTTTTTTCTTTTTTTTTTATAGTGGGGACCAAAACTGAGCATGGTATTCTGGGTCTGGCCTGGAAAGCACTGAGTAGAGTGGGATAATTACTTCTTTATATCTGGTGGTGATGCCCTCATTAATGCAGCCCAACATCCCGTTTGTTGGAGCACCACAATGGTCACTCATATGGAGTCTTTGTGGATTTCTGAAAGATTTAATTTCATTTTAAATTATTAAAAAAACCAAAACCACAAAACAAACAAAACCCAAGACAAAAACCAAAGCAAACAAAAAACAACCCCCCAAACAATCTATACTCTTGGAGTCTACTTACAGTTTCTGTGATATATTACTGTTAAAATTGGATCAAAAATATGTTTAAATTTGGATCAACCAAGTTTAAAAGGAAGAATTTTGAGGAATCAGATCTGTTTCTGATTCAGTCGCACTTCCAGCACATTCTAACAAGCAGCTGAATGAGGGTATGCCAGGACTCGTAGGATTTCAGTCCATTCTTCTGAAAGGGCCAGACACCTTTAGAGATGCTCTTTACATAATCCAGGGAAGACCAGAGTTTGCCCTGATATGTAAGGACAGCAACACCACATCTCATATGGAAGAAAGAACAGGATTCAGGTAGATGCAGAATGCCAGAGAAAACTTAACTCTTTCCCCTTTCATGTTTGTCCTGGTATTTCTTCAGAAAGAGGAGAAAAATAACAAAGAAAGGAATACAGATAACTGAGAAATCAATAAACTTTGCTAAGATTTATATTTCCCAATTAATAACCTACCCTGCTTTCTTTTTATGTGTCCTATGAACTAGTATTACTTTGGCATCCAAAATCTTTCAAATCTTATGTTAGCTATTACCTTTTATGGTTAGCTTCCTATAAATCCATCGGAGTTATTAATGAGTAATAATACGTCACAAAAATAATAAATTGTCAACAAGCTTGTTTTTTTGTAGATTTTTTTAAGGGATCTATGGTGTAAAATGTATAGGACTGAGCCACATTATTTCTTTTATTTAGTGAAAAGAAGAACGAAGTAATATTATAGACCTATAGCAAAAACCTAATAATCTCTTAAATTGCTGTTAGCGTTTTCTGAGGGAAGCTTAGAACTCCCTTATTTTTCTTCCAGCTGAAGAACAAAGTCAAGGAAATTGAATAATTCCAGCTAAACTCAAGAACAGTTAGATTGTACAAAATTTCTGACAGGCTTTTGTTATCTGATCATATGCATGTGGTTGCTTTGTGTCTCAGATTAATTTCTTGGTTTTCTTTCACCAAATGATAGAGTGAAGAAGGGAAGAAGGTTTTTAGCATTTTCAACCACACAAAGTAATAATATCCAGTGATTTCTCCCAGTCTTCCTAAACGGAGTATTTAGAATCTTTGAACACAAGCAAAAGCATATATTTGATTTTACTTATATTGCAGAAGGCCAGCAGAGGCAAAATAACATTATGGCACCCTTTTAGTCTTGAAATAACTACTGCCTAGCTATTTCTGTTTAAAAGATGCATAAACTGAGACCCCATAAGGTTTTGTGAGCTGCTGAAATCAAGCAATGAATTAGAGAGAGCTGGTTATAAACTTTAGGTTGTTTGTGTGAATAATTAATTCTGGAACTAAAAAATATGTCATAGTGGTTAAATGGCAACCAGAAATTTAGTGTATAAATGGAGCTGGGGATGATTCAAGCTTTGATTCTGTCTTTTCAATGACTGGGGAGGCTGCAGATGGGGCAGTTGTTCTCCAGCCAATTTCCTGCACATTCCCCTCTGCCAGTGAACGCCAGACCTGGATACACACTCTCAGACCCATCACTCAGGAGACTGGGACACATGTAATGGTCATCACCTCACTTTTCTGTGTGGACATAGTCGGAAGTTAACCAAAAGTCAAGTGCTAAAGAAACCACAGAAAATGCACTACAGAATATTGAAAGGTAAGAGAAATGTAAAATACCCTTTATGTGCTCTAATTTTGGATGATTAGGGTTTTATGCACAAATCAAAACTAGTTGGGAATCAAAAGAAATGAGAAAAAGCAGAACACAAAAATCAAAAGACTGATTAAAATTTTTTCACTTTTGGCAGCTGAAGGATTTTTTCTTTTAATTCAAGTGTCTTTTCTTGCCAATTGCATTTTTTCCTCAATTTTCCATGGACTAGCTTTTCCCTTATGATGTATTTATTATAGAGTGCAGTGAATACTAAGCTGGAATTATTTCTGATATTAAAAAAAATAAAAGAGAGAAAAAGAAAGAAAGAAAGAGAGAGAAAGAAAGAAAGAAAGAAAGAAAGAAAGAAAGAAAGAAAAAGAAAGAAAGAAAAATAAAGAAAGAAAGAAAGAGAGAGAAAGAAAGAAAGCAAGCAAGCAAGCAAGCCTCCCCTAAAGAATTTTCACAATTGATTCCAAAGTTACTTCTAAATTTATGAATTCAAAATTCAGTCTAATCCATGAGGTGACCACTTTCTGAAGGCTACTGTGTATCAAGTTGTCAACACATCCCTTTTTTGTGGAATTGTCTACCAAGATGCAGGTTTTTTTTCCTGTATCACTATCAGTTTCTCTCCCAGCAGTACCAGTTCACACAAGAATGACAGTAGGAGCACAGCTGTCAGACTAATTTGGTTTGTCTAATTTTGACAGTGAGAAACCCAGAGTATTTGCTATTTCATGAACAGTACAAACATCCCAGCTATTTTTAACTTATGTCATCATGATAAAAAATAAAACTTACATGAAGCACAGCATGAGGAAAGCTGCTTTGGATCCATTTCAAAAATTGCACCCCTTGGGGTTTCTGTTCACGTCTCAGCCAACTGGGTAGGGCTTGAAGGCACAGGGACAGAAACAGCTGCCTACAAAATAACTGATCATATTCACCTCATATGCTCAAAGCTAGAATCATCTAAAGGTCTTGTCTGCAGTAACCTATGGCTATCTGAGTTTTCTGTTTTCTGACAAGCTATTTTAAGCAATGAAGACAACTTAAGAGACTTAAGTTGTGCTACATGAAAGCCCAGAAAAAACATCCTTGTGCCATTGGGTAGTCTAACAGTTTATACTTACTTTAATACAGTGTTGTCCTGTATCATGATTCTATAGCACATGCCTAAAAAAATATTTTTATAATTGTGTATTTTCTGTTTCCTAAAACAAATGCAATGTCAGGGAAAAAGCATAATAAAAATTTCCAGAACACAAAATGCAAAATACATCAGTTAGGACAAGTAGACATAAATCTTTGTTTCTTAAAATACTTTCTGAAATAATCTAATTGGTGGTATATTTCTAGTTTATAATGAGGCAGAAAATCCAGAAAGTTTTAAATTCAGAGATATTGGTCTCATTGCCTTTACATTCTATGTATTGGTAGTCAATTCAAAGTAAGACACAGCTTTTTTCAGACAGCCTAACATCTTAGAGAGAGCAGAATCAAGTTTAACGAGTTTATGGCTTTATTGTAGAATCACTGCATTTATTTTATTAGATAATTTAGACACTTTCTTGCTTTATTAATTTTCTCATGAGCAATCCTCATTTGCAAGCTACAGTTAGTCCTTATATAAATAAATAAATAAATATTTATATAGGGCCTTATTCAAAATACCCTTGCCAATATCTCAAAATACAATGCTCTTCCTGTGAGTATGGAAATAGTGTTGTAACCAGTTCTACAGGCATGATAACATTGCTGGAAACATTAGTGGAGGAAACATGGAAGGTCTTTTGTCCCTCAGACTTACATAGATATTGTAAGATATATATCATCGTTGATTTACAGGACAACTGCATTGCTTCCAACGTCCTATCAATTCTTCCCAGAAAGTGTCAGAGAAGCAGCACTTTCAGAGAGTGACTTAGCAATACAGAAATATCTCTAATAGAGAATGTGTGTTTAATGATGTTTCACCATTTTTTGACAATGACTTTTCATGTTCATTTTTTAAAAATATGATGTATATGTGTTAAAAGATAATTCCCAAATCCGAAGACAAGACATCTTTAAAATGAGTATGATTACACTAAAAAAACAAACACCGATGGTAAATTATGTAAGTGAAATTTAAGGAAAAGCTGAAATGCCCTGAAGATATTTTAACAATGGGAAGAGGAAAGCCTGTGTGACTCTACTTTTCTCTGTGAAATGCCTAGACAGGGGCCATAAGTAGACACATGGAGCCATGCTCAGTGTGTAAGGAATTGCTTCTTACTGTAGTGCATGTCTTAATTCTGCCAATGACTAATGCAACTTAAAATACGTTCATTGAAGTAATTGTGGGAATTCACCTCATGTTGTTTCACCGTGTCTGATTTTACCACATTTGAGCTCAGCTGCGTATCACGGCTGCAATGTTAGAATAGGTCTGAGCTGTGGACAAGGATGAGCCGCTCTGCATGGCAGTCAACTTTTGTTGAGCTGATCAAAACTTCAGGCTTTCCCTGCACTACTCTAAGCATTTATCTATAGAAGACCTGGATAGGATCATGAGTGAAAAGTGGAAATCCACACATTAGGTCCTCAGTAAAACCATTTTCATCATGCCTTAGAATGTCTGCCTTGAAAGAGACAGCTAAAAATGAAACATGGAGGATGCATTCAGAAAAACATGAGGTTTTATGGTAGGTCGATTGACATATGGTAAGCTGACATATTTACTGTAAATGAAATGAAAATTAAACATGTACTAGAAAAAATGTTATAAAGTCTTAAAAACAGATGTTCTTTATTCTGCACAGGTTGAAATGTTAACCACAACAGAAGCAGAGAAACTACAGTATGGCATTGCTAGGATGATCCTTTCCATGTTGAATTAAAAACATTAACTTGAAAGATTAACTCAGAGTGTTATAAATGCATTTTTTGATGTAGTAACGCTGACTCTGTGTTCTGTCTTTGAGGAAAATACAGTAATGTACTAAAGTTAAGATAAATAGTGTGTGAAGTGGCTTTAATTTAGGGAATTAAGTTAATTCTTTCCACTAAATTTGATTAAATCAAATACATGGATTCAATATGGTTTAGCCAATGAAGCTTAGATTCGCATCTTTAACTAATTCAGGCTGCAATCCTCGAATGTCATCTATACAAAAGTTGTAACTTATGATGACTGAGGCCTGAGAGGAATTAAACAAAACCACTAAGTGCCCTTGGTATCACGAATATTCTTTTCATTTCTTCTTTATCATCTTCCCATAATTTTTGAAAGCTAGAAGGTAAGTGCTTCATTTTCTATTAGACCTGGAGACATATTGACAATTATTTTGCCTAAGGCTTTAAAACAATCTTGCTGTTAGTCTGGCTAAAAGGAAAAAAAAAAGAGAAATGTTTTTACATATGCTATAGAACATACTAAATTCTTTATGTCACTCATACTCCCCTAGGAGTCTAATTATGACATTTAAAGGTCTATGCACTTTTGTGAAAATTAAGCCCAGATAATGACTGTGCTCCCTTTCATTACTGTATTTAAGGACTATTGTTACCATACAGATTTCTAAAATCCATATGGATCAAATTTTTTTTTGGATGAGTATTATAGTCATGTTATACAATTGATGTTAAGCTGCTCAGGAGGTAGTAAAAAATTTACTTGAGCTTATTTTCTTAAATATTTATTGATGATAAAGAAGGAGGAGTAAGCATTGTATAAATTGCATTTGAAAAAAACTAAGAGTAGTTGTGAACATGGGTGAAGATTAAAATTACTCATAGAAAAGCAGTATGAATAATATAATGAGTTGAGACCAGGAAACAATATTCAAACTGGGATTTTCAATTAGTCCTTGGCTCTAAAATCTCTTCAAACTTTGATGTTTGCAGTTTAACATGGCCCAGGAAAGAAGTAAATTCTTCTTGGTTATGACTTCATTAGTTAATTAAACTGGGCTGAGAACAACCTTTTTAAATTACTGCTTATGTAACCTGAAAGAAATTTATAAGGGTTAGAAACTGGAGAGAGCTATTGATTCAAGTAATTTTGCTGTAAAAGTTTACATTAATGCCATTGTACCTGTCCATTATTTCTGGCTACAGAAATTACTACTGCCCTGGATAGTATAAAAAACCCCCCAAACAGTTGAACAAATTAGCCTGTGTTTAAGAATGATGCTCTGTGTCTGAAATTTCTAAGACACCACAAGCTATGCCAGCTCTACTTTCATAGCAGACCCTAAAAACTTCCCAACACACTTTGATATCCTGTTCTGCAGAAGTACACATGAGGACTTGGAGAGGTGCAGACAGCACACAAAGTGAATACTGAATTTCACTAAACCATTAATATTGGCCATGTGGCAGCTCAGTACACCACTGATATAGTTTATTTACATAAGGTGGGAGGCCTTCTCAGATATGCCAGATCCCCTGAGCTCTAGAGGATGGTCTTCAGTTGCCTTGAGGGCCACAATCCGTGTTTACTCAACCTACATGAAGTCACAGTGGCTATACAAGCAAATATATCAGTCCCAGTAAGAGATCCCTGACCAAACCAACTGGTGCAGTCTCAGAACCATATGACTGAGATTTAGCTCAATCAAGAGCACAATACATGCCATAATGTGCAATTATCATATCAATATGTTCTCTGTTCAAAACACTGAAAATAAATTCCCTGGAATGGTCTATCTTTAAGATAATGCCCAGACTCTTTGCCATACAGAGAGCTAGCTCAAGCCCTAGCAAAAACAAAACAAAGCAAAAAAGATCCAAAGAGTAAAATAATTCTACAATGTGGACAAAAGGAGATCCATTATGTCTAGTTTTGCAACATATGGCAACATAGACATATGCTCTGTATGTGGAATTTGGCTCATTAAAGGGATCACAGGACTCTCCTCTGAGCAGAACCTATGCATATCTAGATACAGTTGGGATTTGTGCATGAACGATGATGAAGGAGCAACATGGACTCATCTGTAGTCCAGGCTGTGCTGCCCTGAGTAATATATTCTAATCCCTTTCTAAATATGCCTATCTTCATCACAAAACTAAGTATTGATGACAAAGTACCTCCTCTTCCAAAACCTACAGAAAATTAGCAGTTTGAAAATGTTAATTATTATTTGGGTTCCTCTCTAAGCTTCAGGGAATCCATGTTTACCTATTGTTTATTTTGCTTATAAAACATCTTATAACCATGGTCATAAAACGTGTATGTCCAGTGGCAGTTCAAACGTTATTTAGCTTGTGAGAATTGGCACCAAACACTGCTGCAGAGGAATGATGTATTTCCTGCTCACATACATATTTTGGTGAGCATTTCTTGTTTTAGCGTGTAGTAGTGCCAGACTTGCTACTAGTACTGTGCTTTCTGTAGGAGGAAATAGGGCTCAGGAAGATTTTTCTGAGGATTTTAAAGTTTTGAGGGGGGTGGTCCCCATGTTCCCAAGGTAGTGGAAACAGGTTGCTCTTAAAACATCAGAGTACCACTATAAGAAAAATGAGAAATTCCATTAAAATAAAAAAAAAACCCCAGACTTTATAATGTTTGGTAACATGGATATGAATGTATAAACAGAATACATGTTTGAAAGAGACAAATCATATCTGCATCTTCTGTTTCTTGGAATGATAGGACACACAAATTAAGAAGAATACTTACCAGGCAGGAAAGTAGAAAGTTCATATGTAACTTTGACCTTTTAAGAATGGAAAAGCTTACTATGCATAACAGCTCCACATCCACATTGTGCATTCAGTGGCAAGAGGACATATGGAAAAAATAGAAATGTCATTGCATTAGTCATTGAATTAATGTTGTGACTGCCTGTTAATATCAAGGTTATGACTTATACAGGACAAACTCTTCAGTCTTTTTGTTTATCAGCACTAGTTATACTATTTACATGTCCTTACTTTAACTTTGTTGACGGCAAAGATGTTTCCTCTAGACTTTTATATTTATCTGCTCAAGCAGAGTTGCAGAAGCCATCACTTCAAATAATAAACTGCAACACAACATTTCTATGTGCAATAAACTATACTCACTTCATGTTTGATCTAAAGCATAAGAGATTTGGAGAATACATCCTTTACTATGGAAGATACTGTAGGGGTACTTTAGTAATGGGATCTGATAGAATAAGCAGTTTCAACTAGATTTCAAATTAAGGAGTTATATTGATAGCAGTGTGTATAAGTTTGAGGAAAATTCCCAAATTTTATGCAGAATATTGATACATTTTATGACATCTTCTCATGTTTTTCTGCCTTTTGTTAATGGAAAATATACTTCAAATCTTATCTTTTAGACATAGAAACTAAAACTTCCCAGGTCATCTGTTTAGTCTTTTAAAATTCAGTACTATCACAGCTCTCTGAAGTGTTGTTCAGCCGCTGTTCCACATACCAGTATATCTGTGAAACAGCAGATACTGTGTTGATATTTTTATATTCATATTGATTGACGAGTCTAATTGCCTTTCTAAAAAAGTTTGGCAGAAAATTGTTCATGTGATGTATGGTACTTATCTGAATCATTATGTATTTAATAAGGCATATGTATAAATTTTTTTAATAAAAATAATATGTTATCACATTTTATTAATTCTACTTTGCAGCATTTGTGTCAGTAATTGGTTTAAGTGAACTTAACATGTCACAAGATTCAGGAATGGTAAAAAATGCAAACTCATTTATCACTGGACTTACTTTTTTTCTAAAACTCTGTAAGGGTTGCAGAAAAAAATATATGGTATTGGCTTTGATAAATGCTATTCACAGAATTTTTTATTTATTTCTTTTTACTATTAAATAAAACTTCACATACCTTTCAAAAATGTCAGAAATAAAATAAGTTTTCAAAATTTAAAAAATGTTAGACCTCAAATTTTCACATGGCTAAACTCACTAGCAATTTATACATTAATCCTCAAAAGAGCATACAGTCATAAAACTATTATACCTTCTACACAACTAAAATAAAATAAAGCTTTGTACTGAGCTGTGTAGAGTCTAGGGGGAATGTGAGCAGTCAGTACATTAACATGAAATAGGTTCAAAGCCCTGAGCTCAGGCAGTAGTTCAGATAGCTAATGATCCCAAAAAAGCAGAACTTTTAAGATTCTGCATTTAGCCATCACTTAATATGGGACTGCAAAAACATAGGTCCTGCACAAGCAGGGACTGGTTTCCAAGCTATAAAGCAGCAATAAGCAATCACATGCCCATGGGTGGATCTGCCTGGATCCAGTTGTAGTGGATGAAGCTCTCACTTGAGGCATCCAGAGTACACCTGACAGAAGCAATTGTCTCTGGAGAGGTTCATCCCTGGTGGAAGGACTGGGCAGGGGAGCAACCCAGGAGTTTGAGCTCTTCTGGGAAGCAGTTCAAGTCCTGTCAGTCTAAAATCCAGAACCCTCTTTGCTAAGAGGGCTTTCTTGTCTTCCCCTTCTCCATCCCTCTTCTCTCTTTCTTTCTGTTCTTCTCTTAATTCCTTTTCTATTGATTTTCAGCCAATCTCTTGAGTATGCAGGAGCCTTATAAAGTCAGTGGATAGTGACAAACACCTTATTAAAGCCTCCTCAGGCACTGAGGGGGCTGTGGATCTGTCTCTCTCCATTCCCAAGGAAGGTGTTCCAATTCATCATGCCAAACAGACAGCAGTTCAGTAAGTACTACCAGACCTAAACTACCCATAATAGAAAATGTGACTGTAAATAGAGAAACTAACAACAAGGTCCCATTTTATACTAGAAAACTGGAACAGACAATAAAAACAAATTAAGTCCAGCACCATTGTAACTTGCTTTCTCTGGCTCATCGAAACAATTTTGCAGGATTTTCTTATCACACATGCCATGCATTTTCTGCCTGTAAGCTTTCCCACAAACCTTATTTTGTTTCTGCATGTATATAGCCCTTGCTACTTTTTGATCTATGCTTATTACTACCTCTAAAAAAATGAGCAATTCACTGAAGAAATTAGGCTGTGGAAAAGAGTCTGAAAAATTAGCATGAATGTATTACAACACTATGTCTAACCAAAGCTTTGTGCAGTAATTGAAAGGAACAAAATAAATAGTGCAATTCAGTACAAGGAAAGTCAGTTTACATTGTTAGGATTTGATTGTTTTTTTTCTAAACTAACAGCATGACATATTTTATAATTGCACTTTAGTCTTTCTGATGTGCATGTGTTTTAGCTATCTTGCACAACTGCTAAACAGTTTCATTGTCTTCAGCAACATTTTGAAGGTGCTAGAGCTGCTTTTTATGGGGGTAAAAAGGGAATGTGTCTGGCTGCAGTACTGTGGTAAGAATGTTACTGTATTGATGCTCACAGTGGTGTCAGAGAAAATTCCAGGGGTTTAAGATAAACGAATACAAGCCTGTAAAATATAAAGATGTGCTCAAGCTCAGAGCCTGGTTCTTTAGCAAGGAGAGCTGCTGTGGCCAGACTTGAAAAATGGCTGGTCTGGGACAAGCTGTGTTAAAGTAGTATGTGGAGCTGCAGCATCTCCGTATCCTTGAAAATTCCTCAAAGGTGCTTAAGATGACAAAAACATAAACATTTCTACAAATGAGGCAGGGAGGGTGGAAGGTTGAGTCCATGAAGAGGTGGAGCACTCCAGTGCCTGGTCAGAAGCGGAGCACTCCACCAGGAGAGGCAGAGTCCTTGAGAGACAGACACCTGCAGTGGAGAGCAGGATGCGATACAAAAAAACCATACCAGCTGGTGCAGGGGCTTTACCTCTAATAATTTATATAGTCTACCAAACCAGCCCTCAACAAGTTTCTCTACTAAATTCATAATCAGACAAGTCAGTGGTAATCAGAAATGCATGCTTGGGAATGAAATATTCAGCCTACCAATTGGAATACCTTGGGGATAACAATACAAACACACTGAAAAAACCCCACTGGTACTAAAATGGACTTTTGAATTATCCGTGAAATGAAAAATGGCTCTAGAACTTTTCTTTTGAGACAACTACCAATTACATTTCTATATGGAAGAGAAGGGTTAAAACCTTTGGGCAGTAAAAGTCTTAAATACCAGAAGCTATAACAGACAAACATTTATGTACCAGAGATTTAATACAATTTCCTGTGCAACAAGAGTTGAACATAAACTATTATGTGCTGCTTATGCACAGTTGTGCATAAATAACACAAGGTTCATGCAGAGCTTCATATTATGAAGTTTATGTGAAAATCTTTCCATCACACTAATTTTTCATGCTTACATTTTTAATAAATTGAGCCACCAAAACCAACCTGAAGGCAATCAAAAAAGAAAAGGAAAAGAAAAACCATGATACATTTACATAGTCCAATTCAGAAGAGTAAAATTTTGCAAAATTTCACATCACAAGGTATCTAGCTTTCATTAAAAGTCTTCTTTGTGAAGTTCTAATTACACTTTGTAACACTTCCTAGTTACACAATCACCAAAAGGGGACCTCTATTCTGTGGTTTTCTAGGGAATCTCAGAAAAGAATTATTGAAAATTCTTGAACAGGGAGATGGGACTTTATTTTTTCCACTGTAGGATCATCTCTTCCATTGTGAGAGACTGGAAGGATTGCTGGCTTGAAACATTTCCCAGGTGTGCAGGAAGGGGCAGATCAGGCCCTACCCTGTACACCCCACCCTCAGAGCCAGTATCCCAGCCTGGCAGTGGCTGCCAATCCGTGGCATACCAGAGTCAATGCCCCACACCTGCCCCTGGAGCCTCTAACCCAACTTGTGAATGGCCAAATGACTGGAAGTCCCACCTGGAGGAATGGCCCAGGAAGGCCAAGGGTATTTAAAGCAGAAAATAAGGCAAGCATGTGTCTTGATCTTATCTCCTCTAGAATTTCTGCTAGCTAAATACCATTGGAAGTAGGAATGGTAGCTATATTTGTTTCTTTCTCTCTTTCTTCATCTCCTACTGCCCTCTTCTCTGAATTTTTAAGTAATTTAAAATTCCATGGGCTTGGAGATTGTGAGGTTGAATGCGCTAAGTTAATGCTTTGTGGAATGTTTTATGTTGATTGAATATTGTGCTAAACCTTTTTCCAAAGTGCTCTGATTTTCTAAAGTTGCTGGTGAAGTATTTTTTGTTTGTTTTGACCTCTTGAGAATATCTTGTTGGTATTTCTCCTATGCATCTAATACAGACTACAGGAACAACTGTCAGCCATTTTAAAAGTCTTGTTGTGTGAGTTTTGGGGCCTTACATCCATCCTCCAGGTTAATTCTCCAGATTCACACCCATATTTGATAAATGTATTTATAAACTAACAAAAATGGGAAGTTCAACTATAATAACTCAGTTTTCTGTCTGACCTTTACCTTGTATAGTTGCTTATGTGTTCAAGTTGCTATGCCTTTTGTTTCCATCCATATGTATAAAGCATTATAGCTGTAAAAAAATTATTGAAGAAGTATTTTGCTTTCCAATAGAGCAGCCTAACAGATTTTGGGAAAGAGGCCAGCTATGTTGATTTATCTTCCATTACAATTTCTGGAGTCCCCTTTCAATAAAGATAAACTATGGTGCTATTTATAACTTCAGAATCTTTTAAAGTATTGTTTTACAACTCCTAAAGGTTTCCTTTCACACTTCATGTTTTCAGTTGTGGTCTCTGCAGACTTCAGCATTGTGCTACAGGTATTGTATTCCAGCTAAGACATTTGCATAGGTCTTATCTTCTGTAGTTAATTTCTTTTAAATTATCAAGTTCTTGAGGAATTTATAATTTGCTATAGTATGCTACAGTTTATTCACAAATGAACTCATCTGTTTCATAACTAAAAATAGGCAAGCATGTATTTTTTCTCTTTATGACTTGGGACTTGTGTATTAAGTTAGATTTCTGAACTCTTTAACACAAAGAAAAGAGAAGAAATGCAAGGATGCTAAATATTCACTTTTAACACAAGGAATATCTAGTCATCCTGGATCTTAGCTTATAATACATTTCATTCTCTTCCAGCTTCAAAAGGAATTTCAGGCATTTTTAATGTTCCTTTAAGTATGGTCTTAGTATATAAATAAATGTTCTGCTTAATTAGAGACCAAGAAGTCTTGTGTTTGCTTGGAGGCCTCCTTACTCCAGAACCATCTTCTAACATCTCTGATTACTAATGCCCTGCATTGCAACAGTACTGTTACTATTTAGTGATTCCTATTTCTCTTTTGAAAACTTTAAATATGGTGAGTTCCTTAACTAAACTGTCAGAAATGGGGTTACTTTTGAGTAATAATACATGTTTTTCTGGGAATGAAAAACCAAACAAGATTGAATTTTTCAGGGATTCTTTCCTGTTCTGCCTGACAAAAAAAAAAGGGACATG
The DNA here is from genome assembly GCF_020740725.1 of Corvus hawaiiensis. Lineage (NCBI taxonomy): Eukaryota > Metazoa > Chordata > Aves > Passeriformes > Corvidae > Corvus > Corvus hawaiiensis. The sequence goes on along the minus strand of NC_063216.1, from coordinate 63,559,371 downwards.
ACAACATATCAAGCATTAGAGCCTACTTTTGTGCACCTACTCATGCTCACTCTGTGCTGCCAGAGCAGATGTATCAAGGTTGCTTTTTGGTTGATTGGGGTTTGTTTGGTTTGGTGTTTTTGTTTTTGTTTTTTTGAGTGATTTCAGTGCCAAACTCTTTGCAGCAATTTCCAACAACATAATTGTTACAGTGGTAACAATCTGCAGCTTGAAAAACTAAGATTGGATATTTCAAGGGGAAAAAGTCACAAGGTAGGTAGCATTTCAGTGCAGTAAGTTGCACAGGGAGGCTGTGAAATCTCTCTCCTGGGCATCTTGAAGACTGCCAGACACAGACAGAGCTGCCCCTGTGCACTGCTGGCAATAGTCCAGGTTCAAGCAGGAGACTCCAGCTGACACTTCTATTATACTATGAAATAATTTCAGTCCCTTACTACATCCCAGAAGTAATGATAGTTACTGTCTTGCACAGGAAATAACTCATTGTGTGCCTAAAGACTGCATTACCTTTAAACCTTAGTGTGATGAGAATAATGCAGAAAGGAAAAAAAAATCACTAATTCATTGGGTTTTGCTGATTGTATTTATACCCTTAATATTATTTTAACAATGCTCTTTTGTGATTTAATAAATGCTATCTTGTGTTTATCAAAGTGGAGAAAGTCCTTTATAATGGGACCTGATCTTTGAAAGCTGTAAATGCTGTACAGTATGTACTTTTGATCAGCAAGAAAAAGTAAGGCATAGCAGCAGCTTTTGAGAATTACAGATATCTTGTAGGAAAATAAAAGGCCATTGTGTAGACAATGGCACAGGAGTTCAGCTCATTATTGATTTGACAAGAATGATCTTCATGGTTTGATTTTTCCAGAAGACTCGAATGATTTGAACTCTTTCATATTCTCGATAATTACCTTTACTCAGACATAAAGTCAGGTTGGAACTGCAATCAAAAGTAAAAAATCAGAAGATCCGTGTTGCAGGGATCTTCTCATTCGTGGTTGATCAAACTGATTACTTAATAAGTACTTATTGCTCTAATTTTTTAAAGGTCTTCCTTTTTCAAGATCTGCTGACAAATGAAAACAAACCCATGTTTCTCCACAGACCAGAGTAAATAGGTGGAAACACTGATGGAATTTGTATGGAAGCACACTGACAGGAGATAGCTTATAATGAGGAGTGTTATCCCCCACAGTGGAGCAAGGGGCAGTGACTCAGAGCTGACCATGCCTCTGACTCTGTCTCATTAGTCACAAATTCTGCTCCTGGTCTACTCGGTTGTTTCTGGTACTCCAGCAGATGTCCTGCAATAAGGCCAATAATCTATATAGTACCTTCTAGTTTGTTTCAGTCAACAGAGTAAATACAGAAACGATTATTATTATTAAATGTGGTTGATTACTGTATCTATAAAAATGCTGCAACATTTTCTGATAAACATACATCTCAGTTGCAAAAGAGCTTTAGTTCTATTGACCTTTTTCCTCGTTTATTCACTTCCCAGAAATAATTTGGAAAAGGAGTTCACAGGCAGATGTGTTCATAGAAACAACCTATTTAGGGTGTTTTAGTCTTCGGAAAAGAAAAATCAGATTGGAAGTAATCGCAAATGGAACCTGTTCCAAGTTATGTATTTGGCCAAAGAGGGAACAGGAATACCGAGCAAAGCAGACTTACCAAAGTTATTTCCAGGTTGTCAGTAGTAACTATGATTTTGTGTAAGGCCATGCAATGCGGCAAAATTCACTATCCCATCCCCAAAAAGATAAAAATGTCACAAGTAAGTTTTAGGACTAATTTATCCATTTTCATAAATTATAGGTGTCATAAGCAATGAAGCAAAAAAGCATTAAATGAACAAAGCTCCAGCTTCTTCCTTAAGATATTTTCAATCAGTGAGTATGGCACATCTAGAAAGAATAAAAAATACTTTAGGCCACAGTGAAGAAAGGTACCTTTTACTGCACAGAGATTTCTGTATGGAAATTGAGTCAGTTTGCCTTCTGAAAATTTACTATGGATTGAGTTGAAAAACTTTCTTGCAATCAATGGCTAAGAAAACTATATATTAAAATTATCATCTTGTTTAAATGGCAGACAGGCATTGGATGAATGAGGTGTTGATAAATAAGTACAGATTTTGGATGTAGAATATTTTTCTAAATAATGAAAATACTGATAAATACTGATGATAAATTTTATACACAGACTTTTCCACAGTTCCCATTCTAGTTCTTTTTACTGATGGTTAACCATAAGGCTTTCTAGAAATAATGACTACTCATTAACTGATCAGCATTTTAACTTTTCAGCATTTTAACCATTGGAATATGTGAAGTTTTCTGGAACTACTGTATAAAAATACATGAGAATGAATGTAATGAAGCACAAATAGAGATGGAGAAGTTTTGTTAAAATTTTCAAATTGGTAGGAGCAGCTGCTAATTAACTTTAGAGCATTTTGCACCTTCTTAGATGTCCAGTTCCGTTCACCACTAAAGATATTTTAGTGCTTGAATACTCTTGTGCATCTGGCCTAATATAATTGGCAGAGAGCAGATGAGGTCTGAACTGAGCAGAGAATGGCCTAAGAATAGGGACTTTGTGAGGAGGTGATTGTAGACTGAGAGTCTGCTCTCAGAATAGACTGTCAAGAAAAAAAAAACAACTCTTATTTTCACTGGGGAAAGGTATTAATTCCCTTAAAATATATAATGTTCTTGTTCTTAAAAGAGCTGTAAGAGTTCTGAGTCATACAATGATTATTTTATACAGGAAAAAAGAAATTGGTTTAAACAACTGCTGATGTCTTTAAACCAATAGGATTATAACTAGTGAAGGTTAAAAAGATGTTGCTTTTATACAACATGAGAAGATAGTTAAGAAGTGGAGAAGAAAGTGGCAAACTGGCAACTTGGTTGTCATCAGGATGAAGAGCCTGGTATTCACCAAAGATATGGTTGCAGCATTTATTAGCAACACTGCATCTGCTTACTTGCTCATAGACATTTACTGTGACTTGAAGAAACTGTGGACACTGATTCCCATTGCCTCTTCTCTCCTCTTGCCTTACTATGGGTGTAAAAGTTTTATTGCTTAACCCCCTCCTTTGCCTCTTATTTATAGATGGCAGCCCTCAAAAATTGAAATGGTGCCTTTTTGTTCTGGGAAAATGTTGCCCATATCAAGGGCACATTTAAACAGACTATGTTCTTGGAGATCTTCAGCTGAGTGTTTTCTGAACATCAGCTTTTCTTTCCTTTTCCTTGGAAAATCTTGTATAAAAAAATACTATAGCACTTGTTATTTGGGGAGGAGGGGAGGAAAGCCATAATTAAAAAAGAAGAAAAATGTGTCAAAACAATCATGTGCCTTTGAATTTCAATTAAACAATCATAAAAACAATCCTACTTCAGATCAGTGGCATTTTCTGTATCTGAAATAGACTTCATTTATAAAAGCTCTCACCTTCTGAGAGGCCTGCTTGAATTACCTGTGTCTCTGTGCCCTTCCTGCTGGAGTGCTGATTGAATGTTAGTAGATGGAAAAGCAGACCTTAGGAATGTGACAGACAGGTCACCCTCTAGCCTGTATTCTTGTTACATACAGAATCACTTTGTCCAAGCCAGTAAGATGTGTTCTGAAAAGTGCCTCCCTACCACCAATAGCTGATATGCACTTTACAGATGTAAATTTATTGGTGAAGTTATAACATCCAAGTCCCAGTTCATGTTCAGCAGGTATAACACGAATTGCAGGAACAGTCAAGACACCTCCAATTAGGATAAAAATCTATAGACTGCATATAGCTTTTTTTGTACGAGTTGCTGAAGCAGGTTAATTGGGAATTCCCTGGTGACAGGGGCTGTGTCTCATGGTTGCATTGAAATGCTCCTTGGTGCAGTAAAGCAGGCTCTGGCACTCTAGAGGCAGGGATCAGTAGGGTTTAACACTTTGCAGTGAGATGAAAGTTTCAGAAGCAATTCTCTCTTCTCTACTTCCAGCATTAACTCTGTTTGGAGAAAAACAGAGCTCTTCTGTGACAGAGGTGGCAATAGCTGTCCTACAGCTATCAGCATAGCAGTCTATTTGCAAACCATCAGATGCAGAACCGTTTGTCACGGGGACTGATTGCTAAGGTAACATTTAGCAGCAACACCAGCTAGTCTAGACTTCCATAAGCAGCTTATCATGATTTTAGTAGTCCCTTCAGTTTACATTTAAATTCAATCAGGAAGAGCATGATGGCACAGCTGGAACAGACAACAAGCCAATACTGAAATGTCCACTCCACTTTCAGAAGAATTAAATTCATTGATGGTTCCTTATGCTTGAGATACTCATCATGTAAAAGAGGATATGGAGACAAAATATAGAACCACTGCAGGCATGCTGTTTTTCACACAGTGAAGGCAGACCAACTCTTTTTTTTCTGGGCAGAGATCTCAAGAGCTGGTACCATCTGGTGTGGTGCAGGGAAGGAGATTGATATAGGTCTTTAGTGAGGGATCAGATCATCTCGCCTTACAACGATTTGCCAGTATAGCCATTTACTTCTGAACAGTGAGTCTCCCCTGGATTTATATTACTGTGTCTGCTCTGTGTTGTTAACCCCATCAGAATCTGATAATTTCTGGAAGATAAGATAGTTGCTTTTTTAAGATCTCCAAAGATTTTTCTTAGAAGCTAATCTTAGGCAAACCTGCTGTGAAAAAAGTCTTTTCCCCTCAGACTAAAACTTGTCTGACAGAAGAGCAGCCAGCTGCATATCAGCTAGGAGACACAAAGGATCAGGGGCACATTGCTGCCTGGAATGTGACCTTAGACCCAAATGACACATAAACATGAGCATAGTGACTTTGATTCTGGGAGCAGTGTCAATTTTTTTCTCTGTTTGGATAAATATGCCTAAAATGTTCAGACTCCTTAAAGATTCCCAGGTCCTTGGCACATCATTACAGCCACCTTCAGAGTGCCTATAGTACAAGAATGACAGTACTGGTAACACAAGGTATATCTCTGGTAGAGATAGGCCTTATGAAAGGTGCATTCCAGGCAATCTGCCATAAAGTGGGTTTTTGTTGTTTTTTTTGTTTGTTTGTTTGAATAAGAGGAGAACATCCTTTTCGTAAGTGTTATCCTGCTAGGCATGCCTGACACTAGACCTTGGGAGAGCACATACTCTTACAGTGGGGCCTTCAATCTTGTTTAGTGGGTGCTTAAAGGATGGGATAATACATGGAATAGCAAAAGGGAGCATTTTTTCTAACTAGAAACATGAGTATAAAGGTATTTTCTAGCCAATGTTTTACCATCCCATCACAGAACCCAGACTTTGTGCCTGTGATAATGTTAGGAAAAGTAAAAGTGATCTGCAGTTAGGATCACTTCTTCTCAGCACTACACAACACCCTGCTGCAGGCTACAGCATGACACAGTGACTCAGAAGGCATTTGGGATACCGTTGTTGAGGCTGTACCTGAGAATGCAGTAGCTCATAGCTAATTGAAGGCTTTATTATTTGGACTTATTTGCCACACGACAGGAGTTAAGCTTCAGTTCCATTTTTCCTTAAAAAAAAAGCCTAAAAAAAAATCTCTTCCCTTCAGGCGCTTGAAAATGCCATTCTCACATATAAAATGTTAATTTTTGATTGAACTCCCTTAGTGGCCTGGATTTCTACGTAGAGAACTGTGAGACTAATGGCAGTGAGGCATGCAGATAATAACCTATGCAAAGGTAATTCATGTCCTGTCCACAGAAAAAATTGCTTGGCTGTTTGCAGTTTAGGACTGGGAAGTTTCGTAACATGTAGGTGGCATATGTTTTACATCTATGGTAGGTGGTCACTGTTCATGATCCAACATGCATGTCTTAGGAGGCTCTAGAGAGTCGGAGAGTCATTTGCCTGCTAACAGAGCTGCTGAGCAGAGTGCAGCCATCTGTTTGGGGAACCATTCTTAAAAAAACACAGACCCATATCTACTCTTGCACAGACAGCGACAGCATGCTTCCCCCAAAGGAATTATTCCTGATGAATTATACTCTGATGTTGGCAGCGAGTAATTATTGGAAGGGTAATCAGGTCTCTCAAACAGGATGGTCAGTTGCTTTTGGGACAGTCATGGTAGCCTCCATTGCAAGGGTTCTTGTTGCATCTTCAGCTGGATTGAGACTCTGCAAGCTACTGTTCTACTAAATTTTTATAAACCAGCTGTTCTACTCTGCAACTGCCCCAGCATATGTGATCTGTTTCTATCAGATGTTTTAACTGCAGACAAAACATCTCTCAAACATCTTTACAATTTAAAAATGACAATTTCTTCATCTTTCATATTCTTCATCATGGTTTCTATTTACAATTGCCCTATCTATGTACAATCTGATAATTTCTGCAGCAGCAACTACCTGGGAATCTCTGGGAGCTCCTATCCAGGGTGTTTAATCAACACATAAATTAGATTACTCGTAGCAGGAGCTGTCTGGGGGAATCTCGAGAACTCAAAATCCCATGGCAAGAGTTCCTGTAAGCATCAGTCAAATACTTATTTGTGAATATGGCTAGGAGCTGGTCAATCTCCAAGTCACATCCATTTTCTCAAACCAGACATTTGCATTACATCTATGCCAATAACTTGCTGTCAAATTCTTGGACCAGTGATGGAGTTCATGTTTTCAGAGTGCTGGGTGTTCATACAGGCATAGCCTTCATCATCATCTACACCAGAATTACAACTACTAAAAGAATTTATTTTCACACATACAACTTGGAATTTTAGTTCCATATCTCTTGCCACACTATGATCTTGTAGAAAAATTTAGATCTAAAGTATTATAATACTCTGTTTACTAGTCAATAAAATCCTAAAAAACCCAGAAAGTTTCAGTTATTTATATTCTGTGTTTAGAATCTCTTTGTTTATGGTAAAATTAAGCAAACAAAAGTGAACCAGTGAGGGAGAGTTACACAGACTTGCAAGCTCTGAAGAAAGGCCCCTATTGAAGTTGATTTTTCATGTACATCTCTCTTAACACCAGCTTGAGGGTGGCAGTCTATAATGATCCCTCAAAGCTGGTTTTCTCAGCTAAGGGGAGATTCGCCTAGACAAAAGATGCAATCTAGGCCATCTCCTAAGAGGAAGAGAGAAGCAGATTTGCTATTAGGATGGTCTATATTTCCACCATTGTCAAGGGCGTAATAAAAAACCTATTCTATTTATTTTCTATTTATTTCTTGTGATAGAAACAGATGAATGAATTCTGCTAGCAGACCTAATTTGAAGTCCCTGGTGCAGCAATAGGCAGCATTGCTGTACAGGAATTTTAGTAGAGAGTTGAAAGGCTTTTTCTTATCGAAATACGCTGGATAGGTCCTTGGGTGTGTGTGGAGGGATATTGGCCACACATTTGGTATGGCCACTAGCATTAACATGTGAAAGGTGTAATCTAGTTATCATCACCCAGTGAGGTCATGCCAAAATGCTGCATAGATACAGGTAGTGAGTGCTGCAGTCACAGTAGCATTTACACAAGCAGTAAATGCCCTTCAACCCATAAAAGTAAACATGTACTCAGGCCCTGCTATCAAAGGCAATATCAGTGTAAGGAGAGCTTTGTTATTATCATTCCTTTAAAACCTGCGACACAGAGAATAATCACTTATATCTTAATATTAATGGCAGACTAATTGGAGCTTTAAGAGCCATAAACGTGGATTCATGGTTCCAAAGCAATCTTGAGTGCAGCTCTACTGAGGAGGAATGAGGGATTTACAGGCATGGCATAAATCTAATTTCTCATAACTTACTACACATATTGACTTGAGACTAGGAGACGACAGCTGATCATTGAGTTTTGTCTCTTTTGTAACAACATTTCCGTATTTTAGTCATGAACAAACATCAGAATTACTCCATAGCTGTTCTTATTTCTGTCCAGGAGCTGTCATCAGTGTAAATTGGTTACTCCATATTTACACAGGCACACCTGAAATCAGAAAGAATTTCCTAGCAACCTCATCTTCATCAAAACTTGAAGGAAAAATAATTATATTTAATAGAATAAAAATATACTAAATGAAAGGATATGACACTTCAGTTTCATTTTCCTAAAGAACATTTACAGTGCTTTCCTTGCTCTTGTTCCCTAAATTTCCTGTCAGTTACATAACTCCTTTTTTTTAGTTCATAGACATCATCATCAACTATGTTAAAAGTGCTCTTTACTTCTGTTGAAATTCAAGGCTTCTGTGCCGTCATATATCTTCTGTACATTTTCTAGAGAGATGTTCAAAAGACAGAATTAAGACAAATGTGCACTTCAGAGCTCGAATATGTTCAGTGGATTCAAGTTTAAAAGTTGATGCAGACACATCATTATAAGAATTAGATAGCTTTTTGCTGTATTGTTTAGAATGCCTATCTTTATACTGCAGGAGCTCAACAACTTTTCTTTTTATTATTTCAGTAAGGTTTTCTAGAAGAAATATTTTGGGTTTATGCTTAACCCTGATGTAGAGGATGGCACTTTGAACAAGCAGCTCTAAAGGAAAAGTTCTTTAATGTGTTCATCAACTTCTGTCAATCTCCAGGCATGGAGGAGTGAGGAGACCATTCCAGATCTGGGGCTGAAGCTTGACTATTTGTCTGCTATGGTATATGAGCCTGCATAAAATAAACCCAAATTTTAATGAGCACAGAAAAACAGAAATTGAGGTTAAGGAGAGTTTTCTTAACCAAGAACTGGACATGGATGACTGAATAAAACTGTTTGAGTCAATTTATTGGACTGAAATAAATGATCAGTTAGTCAAGTCTTTTGACATAGAACAGCACAGTAATCTGAGATTAAGCATGAACTGAAAGCCAGAAAATTAAATCAGAAGTGGAAAAGAACCTCATGAATAGGAAGTGTTATTTCCATCTTTCTTGTAGGCCTCCTTTAATTACTGAGTCAACTCTGTACATCACTAAAATATCTTCTGTGATCACCCTTAGTAAACTGGCCATCTCAGTGAAAATATGCTGAAAAATGCGCATCTTTTCAGTGTAAAAATGTACACACAAACATAATAAATGTATTAGCAGATAGGCAGATAACTTTTGAGGTTTTTTTAAGAAAATGAAAATTTTATTCCTAACTTGGGAGTGACTAGAGCTAAACTTGATCCAGATTTAATTAGAATTTTTTAAAAACCAGGTCTTTCCCTTTTTGATTGGAAAATTCTATTCCAAAGGACATATCTCTGGATACCTTGGACTGTTCTGACAGTGAAATTAGTTTATTACAATTACTATGGAAATAAATAGTGTGAACAAAGAATTCTGCTCACAGTAGGAGCCTCGTATTAGAATGAAATACAACTTTTTGAAGAACACTTCACAGTTTTAATATAATACTGTTTTCAAAATAATTATGCAAACATCATAGGCCATTATTTAAGATAAAAACTGACAGCACTTACTTTAAGTAGTCAGATTTTCAAGTTACTACTTAATGCTTATAATTTGAAAGAATTCAAATAACTTTGGCTGGGACTCTGACCTCAGAAAGAATCCCCATAGGGCACTGGGGATCATGTATAAAAAGTTTATTGCGAGATCTGAATCTGAAGGATCTTATTAAGAAACATTTGCTGAATGTCACTGAAAATATTCCTAGCAGCCTTTTTGAAAAATTCAGTCCTTAAGAACTTAATATGACACTAGCTATATATATTTGAAAATCACCCCCTCTTGAGAACATGGAAAGCTTTTTGTGAAACTTAAATTTCATTTAAGAGCTTGAGGCCTAATGGGATTTTAAACATTTTACTCACACAAAAAAATTGCTTTGGCACAGCTATTCCATGGGTGGGGGTCTTTTCTATTCACACTCGAGGTTTTTTAATAATTCAAATTACTTTTTCCTTCTACTACCAAGTAAAATAGAGATTCAAGGTAGATGAATTTTCATTAAAATTTTATATACAGTCAGAAATGTAGTGAATAAATACTTTTAGTGAATAAATAACATGGAAAAAGTTCTAAAAAAAATTAATTAGTCTCTATTAATTAAAACACTATAAACATAAGATTGGATTGTTAAAAAGCAGTAGACATATTAAAAGGGACAAATACTTCCCTAGAAAACAATGATATATTTATTTTCCCACAGTATATATGTAGTTTTATAGAAAGGTATGAAAAAGACAAAGGAAATAAAACCCATGTGTGACCAACGTTCTTTTATAAATACCGTATTTTTAAGTTTTCTATAATTTATAATTTATTTACAATAGCAGTAACAATAACTTTTAATACCCTGTAAAACACTGATGCTGGAATGAGATATTTCATCTGAACATTCAATGGTTCCTATTACCCCTCTTTTTGTATACCTGTAAATATAGTGCTTTCTTCCTCTTTAGGTATTGTTGTATTGGAAAATGCAATGAATGAAAGAATGATTGTTTAAGTGTTGCTGGCTAGTCTTAAATGATTGGCTCATCAGTGTTTTAAAAAGATTAAAAAATTAACATTAAATTGCATTTGCTATTTGATTTATAGCAGCATAAAGAGAAATTAATGTGGTCTATCCCAGCACTAGGTGTTATGGAAATAATCTGTGAGAGGTTCCCTAAAGCCCCAAAAGTTAATATTTTAACAGGACATGAGAGATTGTCTACTTAAAATATTGAGGGACCAATCCTGGTGTGATTACCACTGACAAGTAAAAAAATGCTCACTCTTAAATAAGGCGGAGGAAGGCTCCCTGCCATGGGTAATTTGGCAGTGGCTGTGACTTCGAGAGTTTTTTCAGTAATTGTTCAGTTGTCTTTAGTGTAGCCTTTTGTAGGAAGCTGGGTGTATTTGTCTTTGGCAACGTCCAAGACTCACCATGTTTTGGCAGTGTTCCTGTTCTGGTCTCCTGTTCCTCTGTCTGGGCTCCTCCAGGATTCATAGGTTACAGTCCTCTCCCCATCTGTGGGGACAGGGGTTCAGCCTGCTCCTTCTTGGTGGCCATGATCTCTAGGAATTCACAACAAAGATGCTCTTTCAAAACACATGGAGGAAGTCTCTGTATGTTAACTAAGAATTCCTTTTGTTTTTTTCCTTTGTTTCTGTTTTGTTATGGATTTTGGAAAAAAAAAAAATTACAGATGTTCCCTTATTTAAATTTATACATGGCAAAGCATACCGGTGCTGTCATGACAGTCAAGTGCTTTCAAGGTTATACTGAATGATCACTAATGACAGCCAAACCATTCTATTTCTATTGTATTTTCAGTGTACTGTTTTCATTTCAGTGTATACTATATCATTTACTTAAATGATGAATGTGTGTTTCAGAATATATCTATCCCAGAAGTCAGAACCTGGTTTAAGCTTTTAAAAATGTGATTTTAGGATAATATATTCTATTTTTCCTTCAAAGTACTACTTTTGCCAGTTTTTACAGTGCACATTGAATGCATTTACACAAATCTTTAAATTTCAAAACAGAATGACTTCAGAATTCATCAGAATTATGATACAATTTAACATTTTGGAAAACCTGTGAAAATATATCTGGAAGGTTCCATTAAAACTAAGGCAAGCTGTTTTGGCCTGTCTCTGTAGCCATCTTACTAAACCTGCATTCTGTAGAGGCTGACATGTAGGGAACTGGAAGAAAATAGTGGCAAAGCATCACTGCAGGAGCAAAAGTAAAGTTATGTATTTTGTTCAAGTAGCCCTGTAAGATCTGTTCAGTAAAAATAATACAGCCTGGGAAAGGACTTTTATTATAATTGGATTTTGGTTTTGTTTTCTGTTCTGTTCTATTTTGGGGTCTCGGTTTCTTTTGGGGAAGACTTTTGCTGTCAAATTATTTCACCTTTATCAGGGTTTCCAACTGTGTCCAGAAGGAAAGTAGAGTGGCACTACCCTTGTAATCAAGTAGACTGGTCATTGTAAGAAATTTAGAAAAATTAAAAGACTTCAAATGAAGTCAGAAACTCACCTTTTGGGCTTGTGGGCCCAGAGACTGTAAGTACATTTGGGAACGACTATCTGCCCACAGATGACTGTCATTTAAACTGTATTTTAGCTAAAGTTCTTATGCATTCATTTAAAGTTATTAGCAAAAATTTATTATTTAATTATAAAATGTGTAATAGGCAGACCAGTATCTTCCTATCATACAAGCCAAGAAATGGGCAAAGAATATGTGACCTAACAAGTTAATCAAGGGAATATAAATTTTATAGAATTGTCTAGTGTCATCCTTAGACAAAGTGCTTACTCAAAGTCAAAATATAGTAAGGAAGTTAAGAAAAATTTGAACACATTTATGTGAGATTATTATGTGGTGTATATGCGTGGTATTAGTGTTCAAATCTGCCTACTAAGATCTCCAGTAAGGAGGTTGTAAAGTTATTTTCTCTGCTAATTATTTCCCAGTAATAAGCATTCCCTTTGCCTTTCTTCCTCCCCCACCATGTCCCCACCTCCCAAATGCCAAGGACATTTGAGATATGCAGCTTTTATAAATGCTTAGTAGTCATAAGTTTTTAGAAGAAGTGTCACGATTTCTCATGTCTGACTCAGGACTCTTCATCATTTGGGTTTAGCAGAACTGCAGATACGTTGGTGCATCAAGCTGCAGAAACAGTAAATTCTCTCAGCCTTATCTTGCTTCGGTTTGTAGGAGATAAACATTTTCCAGCACCATACAGATAGAGAGAGATCTTCACACAGAATCTAAACTAAACATCATTTGTCAGGAAGAGATGTCCAGACTTCTGTGTATCCAGACAATATCCTTTCATGGAAATGTAGCTCAAGACAGGGACATTTGTACTCAGCACTTAAGGCTGAGTAAAAACCAGACAGACCTATTTATAATGAACCAAAAAAGGAAATATTTTTCTACTAGTCTGGAAAAATAAATCTGCAACATAGTCAAGAATCCAAGAATGAGGATTCTAAAGAATAAGGAAAAGAGTGACAACCATAAAGTCAGGCAAACCAGTCAACAATTGCAAAAAGCACTAAAGGAAAGAGATTCGGAGATCAGGATTGAAGACCAAGAGCCTAGAACACATCTGTAAGTAAGAGGCATATCATACAGAAATCACTGTGGATTTTCTAAGTGGATGCATTCCAAAGGGCAGCCCTTCATTTTTTTTTCAGATTAATTACAGACAGATGTAGCTTGATTGCCCAGGTGGAACTGACTGAGACACACAGAGACTGAACTTCCAACTCCTTTTTGGAACAGAGGTTTCACAGAACATTTAACCTAGTGGTTTTTTATCTCTGAGGAGTGGTTTTATTTCCCCTCAGAAAATTCCAAAGAAAAAAATCTGAGGTGGTTTGAAGGATAGCCTCTTTCTTTTTGTTGTCACACAGAATCAGCAGATGGAAACAGCAGGCTGCGGGAACTGAGCTCTCAGTGGGTGTCTGAGCAATTGTCTCATGCCAAGAGAATTGAGAAGGCCACAGAGGAACCAGCTCCCAGCCAGCATTTGGACAAAAGCCATGCCAAGGTGGTTAAGCAGCCTGCAGGGATATCTGGCTTCTGCCCGAGTGTAGATGAAGTGCAAGGCACAGTGAAATGTGACTCCCAGCTGGCACAAAGGCAAAAATCCATGCCAGGATACTTGATCCAGTCACAGAAAGACGGCCTTCATTGGTACCAGGCCAGATATCAATAGCAGTGAGTTGGGAACAGCTTTCAAAGCTCTCTTGTCTCTTGCTTCAAATATGAGTCCCTCAGAGCAAGCAGAAAGGGTTCATTACCATTTCCTGAATCTCAGGGGAAAGCAGAGTTCCAACATTGTTTTTACAGCAACCAGAAGGAAGAACTTTCTATTTCCAGACAGAACATGCATAAGGCCGGTGATGATATGCATAGCAAGAGGAGAAAAGTCCATCCTGTACATCCTTAGGTTCCTTGAAACATTCTTTGATCTTTGCAACACCAATGACTCATTTTCATCCAATGGATATAATTCAATTGTCATTCTGTGAGGTTGTTTCTAGTTCACTGCCATCTCAAGAAGAATGAGATGGTGGCTTGTTTCCGCTATGTGGAGATAGACCTGCTTCCTTTCCTCCTCATCTCAGAGGGATTTATGGGATGCCTATTTTTCTCCTTAAAATATACTTACACACATTCAGAAACTGCTTGCAATTTCCCTGGTAAAAATATTCTTAAGAAAGTGTGCCTTCCTTAAACTTTCAGAAGTTTTACAGGGTGACAAATGAATGGCTCTTTTCAAAGACAGCTTCTAAAGACGGAGCAAAAAGTCTCCTAAACAAGGATCTCCAGAACCCTGTGAAGCAAAATAAGATACTTTTCAAGCTGGGACATAGCTGATGCTATCAAATATGTAGCTAAGATTTTCATTCAGGAGAACAAATAGAATCTAATTTCATGTGTGTTTTCAGAAAATAATGTTCCCATCTTCCAAACATATGTATTTGTCTTTGATTCTTACTATCCAAATTTATTTTGTCAATAAAGTAAATTAATTTTACCAAAGTCAAATGCGTGATGACAATAGGTTAGTGATCTCCCTGTGTCAAACCATTAACTTTCCCATCTTATTTTCTGTCCCATCCTGGTTGAGAAGGCTAGGAGTGTCTGGGTTTGGCCTGGCAGCTAACCAAGACCAACCCATGAACATTTACTTAGCTTTCTAACCTGATTTTCTAGAGGAAAGGCAGCTGAGCCAGAACATATCCAGGAGCAAATCCAAGGACAATTTTTCTCTACTTTACTATTCTCATGTGTAGGAGTTTTTGTCAAAAAATAAGACTTTTTTTCCACTTTGTTCATCAGCCATAATTATCATATATACTGTTAGGCAGACAAATATATCACTTTGATGTACCAACATGAAATAATGTTTATGATGAACAAGTTTGGGTTTATGAATTGAGATGCTTAAACAATCGTTTTGTATTTGAAAAATTACTACAATGAATCCTTTGTAAACCCTTTAGTCCGAAAACTCTTCCAATTTTGTGATTATCAACACTTCAATATATTTTAGAGTGCCAGAAAAAATAGTTTGACTGTAGTAACTGGTTCTCAAACTAATTAATGTTGGTTAAATTATATTCTTACAGTATGTTCTTAAATACTGCTTTCTAAAATCTCTTTTTTCCCCTCAGTTCCCCTCATACTTTCATACAATTTTTGCCTTAAAGATTAAAATTTTTCAAGCCTAGCCTAAACCTGCAGTTCGTTTATTTTTTTCTGCAGCGTTTGGATTAATACCATTTAGTTCTCTGGAATATAAGTTGACTGAAATGGACTTCTGTTATAAATTGCCTTATGACTGCTTGCTGGAGAACTGTACTGATGAATCAGCTGTACCTAGAAAATTAGAAATTGGCAGATATTTATTCCTTATTGAGAGCAGGGCATTTGAGTGTTCCAGCAAAAATTGGTTTTGATTTGGCTGAGCTGTGGAGGTTTGAAATAATGCCTCTAAAATATGCCTTATGTATGGAAACTGAGTTCTTTTAGCATGTCTCATTAGTGTTCTTAGTAAATCAGGTAGCACTGACACCCAGCAGACAGCCCAGAGCACAAGAGAAGCTCAGAGTACTTCTGAAAGACAAGATGCTTCCAAGGATCCTTCCTTATTCAATCTGTATTGGCACACACACTGACAAGTACATGCACTGTGTGCTCAAAGGCTTCCCAGACGCTGACTGCATCCTGCTTTGTTTTATGGCTGCTAACCTACAGAGAAATGTATCTTCTAGGGCTTTGGTTTTGTGATAGTGCCAGGTGATCTACTTTTTAATGCATTTATAATTATGTTTATGTTACCTTAATAATGCAGCTAAAAAGAGCCTACTGGGAGGAGAAAGGGAGAGTTTTTCTTCCCTGAGGGACTTACTGAGCATACTCAAGGCAGAGGATCTTGGAGGCAGAAGAGTCAGTTACAGTCACAAACAAGAGCTTGACACTCAGGAAATGACATTTTTCAGTGAAGAAAAGGTAGCAAATAAAGACTTCAGAGGGGTCTAGAAGCATCTGAAATTGGTGCTACTCAGAAGGTGATTGAGTAGGTAAAAGCAAGGATAACAGACAAAGGATATCAAGCAAATTTCCCTTATTTGAATATTCTTTACTTAAATAATTAAATATTTGCTTTTATTTAAAGAAATTATGTCCTTTGAAGGTTTTAAAATATTTTAGTTTTACAGCAGACTCATTAGATGTGAAAGACACAGTGACATCCACCTTGAAACTTTGGTTTTGATGACACCAGATCACAGTTAGAGTAGAACAAAAATTGCTGGCATTTTGTGGAAGCCAAAACATTTTAGGATTTTGTTCACATAATAAAAAGGAATACAATGAATAGTGCGGCCAAAACTCTCTCTTTGAACAAAGGTAATGCTTATATTTATCAGTGTTTTAGGTGTAGGAAGAGTCAACATTTCATTAAATAATATTAAATTATTTAATAATAATTTTAAATTATAATAATATTATAATAATATTAAATTATTTAATAAAATTAAATTTTAAAACAGCAGAAAAATATTTGCAAAATTCTTTCATCAATGCTACAGGATCACAATAAGGAAAAGCTCACCACGTGTGACACAACTTAGATTGTGGCTGGTTTCAGTCTAGCCTACATGGCCTTAAGGTAATTGTTCACAGTAACAGAAATTCTGAAGGTTGTGCTGAAATTTTCAACCACTATTTTTTTTTTTTTTTGATTGATGCTTTCCAAAAATAAGTTTAAAATCCTCAAAGTGAATATTGACTGGGTATATGATGTCTTTAGATCAAATGCACAATGCTTAAAGAGTTTAGAAAATCACAGGATATTTAGGGTTGGAAGGGCCCTCTGGAGATCATCCAGTTCAATCCCTCTGCCAAGGCATGGTCACCTAAAGCAGGTCACCTGGCAGGTTTTGAATGCCTCCAGACAGGGAGACTCCACAACCTCCCTGGGCAGCGTGTTCAGTGCTCTGCCACCCTCAATGTAAAGAAATTCTCCCTCATATCGAAGTGAAGCTTCTTGCATTTCAGTTTATTGCCATTGCTCCTCATCCTGTCACTGGCACCACGAAAAAGAGTCTGGCACATCTTCTTGGCACTCACCTTTGAGATACTTGTATGTATTAATGAGATTCCCTCTCAGTCTCCTCCAGACTAAACAGGCCCAGCTCCCGGAGTCTCTCCTCATAACAGAGATGCTCCAGACCTTTCATCATCTTTGTGGCCTCTGCTGGACCCTCTCTGGTAGTTCCTTGTCTTTTACTGAGGACATCAGAACTAGAGGAGTTTATGTTATATATTAATAGGTAGTAAAATAAAAAAATACTCAATGAAATATTAGCAAGGTAAGGGAAAAATGTATTTTCTTTTTTTCTTACAGTTTGTGAGTTACAAATGAAATAGACATTTTTAGTTGATAATAAAGAGCTGAACAAGGTTTATTATAGCAACTTTAATACAGCAGTTATGCAGAAAAGCCTACAAATGGACTTTGAGAACTGTAATTTCTTTGGTCGTGGAGTTCATTTCTGTGGTCATAGAGTTCATTTTGCAGCACAAATGCTTCTGCAAAGTCTAAGTGTGACTGCTATCCCTCATGAGCCTTATTAAAACACCTTTAAAGAAATATAGTTTATTGATGGATTTGGGCAAAGTTCTTGAAATGAGGATAACATTTGAGATCATAAAAATACAGTGCAAGTTAAATCTCCTGACAGCTACACAGTTAAAAAAAAAAAAGAAAATAGATTCTTTTCAAATTTATTCCTCATCAAAAAAATCCAGGGAAAAATAAAAGAGTAGTATTTACTGTAGAGAAAAATTCAAGGGAACTGATCTGGATTGGTTTTCTATCTGCCTCTCATTTGACTGTATCTTTCTGTTAGACAGGCATTCCTTAATCATATGATCCATTGGTAATGAAAGTTCCCAAATCCAGTGTGTCAAGAGCTATAACAATTTTGCTGGGATGTGTACATTTTTTCCAAGACCCATTTATTCTTTCTTGTGTTGACCTCACAAATAACTTGATCTCTTAATTTTCCCAAAGAACTTCTGGCAGTGTAACTACTAGATTTGTGTTGCAAAAATCTCCTGAAGTTATTAAAATTTTTCTCATTTTTAGTAATAGTAATTCTTTTTTGCCTAAAAAGATTAAGATTATCAGGTCACTAAATTATCTTCCATTTCCCTTATCTGTAATAAATACACTTTATAAATTGATATCTGTAATCTTTCTACTTTACTAAGAATATGCTGGACATACAGCATGCTTTGCTCATATTGTCTTTCTTCTGGTTTCTGATACACCTCGTTTTTGGAAACTTCATCAAATCTTAATGAAACATATGTGTATGTATTCTCTTCTGCTTGGAAATTTCCTGTAGTGCTGGCTAGATAAATTCTCTGAATGGTTCTTCATAACAGGCACATCAGAAAAGTGGAGACTAATGCATGCTGACCTGCCATATGGACAGGATTTCACTGAAACCCTTTTTTTTCTTCTCATGAGACATACATACAAATCCCAGAAGCTATGTACACAGTTTTGTGTTTAATAACATAGAGCAGCATACTGTTCACAAAAGTGTGTAGGCACAGATGAATCATGAACATAAACAGAGGGAGACAGATTGTATACATTGATCCTCTGCGTCTAACTCTTACACCGAGCGCAGTGGATGCCAGTCCTTATGCCTGAGGCAGCAGCTACCCACAGAACCTCTACCCTGGTCCTCAGAAGCATCTTATTAACCCCAAAAGAGCCACAGATTCTGTATTACCTGCTGAAAGTCTCTGCTCTGTAAACACCTGCAGTCACCCTGTCTGCTGGGCCTTCAGCATGGAAATATTTGCAGCAACCCTGAGCAGCTTTCTCAGCTTCCCTTGAGTTACACTCACAGGCTCTGCTCCTCACCTTGTCACTCACAGCAGGATGATGGTATCAAAGGTGGTAAATTTTGTTGTGGAATCAGCTGCTGTGTTTCAGACAGGCACAACAAATTCTCTGCAGAAGTAGTTTGAACAGGGGGCCAAAAACTATAGTTCGTAAAAGAAGACAGATTTTTCAAAGATTGAAAGAGTGGATAGGACACTACAGAGACAAAGGAGGGGCAACGTGCAGAAACATAATAGCCAGAAGACACCAATGACAGAAGTAATCTTTAGACTGTAAAAGGATGAGACAAGAAGGGCTTGAGGGGGATGTATTTTTAAGAAAGAGTAAACAAACAAAATCCCAAAGAACTGGAGCACAGTTGTCCATCCTGTACATTGTGGAAAAAACAGCACAACATTCCCTCTTTCTGCTAACATCTGGTCCCAAAAGGAAGCCAAAAACCAGTCAAAGAGGAGTAGTTCACTGGCAAACACATGCCAGCATTCTTGCTATCACTGCCACACAGCTCTGGTCCATGTCTCAAGCGCAGAGATTTGATGACTATGTGACTTGAAGAAAATAAATATATATGAGACTGCTTATTTTTCCCCCAAAATTATGGGGTTTGAGGTGAAACAAAGAATTTCAACTGAGAAAGAAGAAAAAAAAAGAAAAAACTACAGTACTGTGTAGTCAAATTCAAGATGTTTCTCAACATGGGGCCTTTGGCTGAAGACTTCAAGAAGAGGTGGAGATCCCAAGATGCTGAGCAGGAATTGCCTCCCCTCAGCACACACATGACATGTTTAAATATCCAGCCAGCCACAAGATGTCAGCACACTCAACGGGAATTCCTACAAAAACCAAAACCTGTATAAATGGGGTATTTCTGTGTCACACATCTCTCCTCCTGCTATTAATGGGAAAAAATGATGTTTCTGAGGAGTTACATGAAATTTCACATTCAGGCTGTGCCTTTAAAGTGGAAATACCTGATGTATCATGGTCTGGCCATAGTACCTTAATGAGAGTACACTGCTGAAACAGAATGGAGAGCGTGGTTTTCTCTTCCCATTCTGAAACCAATGGATGGGTGTTGGACAAGGATCTAAAATAGCTTATAAACACATGAATAATATTCAATAACAGAATTTAAGCTCTGGCTGGCTGCTTAGATGTTTTAGACTGCACACTCAGCCTTGAAAACCTGCTTCAGTACCTCTCCAGAAAGTATTTCAACTCAGTAAAATGTCCAGATACCTCTTTTACAGCCTTCATAATCACAGTATCTATAAACCCTTAAATACAAATTGTACAGGTGTGCTCTGGCTTGTGTGTTAAGTACCATAAGTGGAGACCATATGGGATGTGAGCATAGCACAAAATAAATTAATCATGTCCACTTTCTTTCTAAAATAGTTCAGACTCAAGATTTCATGATATCAGTAGTCTTTTGCAACTTGCATACTGACCAAAATATTCAGTGAGTTGTTCCTATTACTGCATTCCAATGTACAAATAATCAAATTTCACCTTGGGCAGGAGAATGCCTGGAGTCTTCCTGTAAAATACAGTCAGAATTCCCTCTACGTTATTTGAATTCTTTCAGCATGTCAACATATCCACGGAAGATGGTATATGGGAGGCTTTCTGGGGAGACTGGGGTAGCTAGATTCTCTAGGCCTGACTTCCATATTAGGTAAATGTTCCGGTTTGGCCAAATTTAGAAATATATCCTCTGAGAGAAGGCAGATCACAACCCCTCCCCCACCAGGTTCAGGAAAAATAAATTTTCCTTGAAGGAAAGCAAAGGAGATAAAAACTATTTCTTTAACAAGCACATGGGAAAAGGAAAATAATGCTAAATAATAAAATCTCTCACTGTGGAGAAAAAAACCTGGGAAAGTGTTCGAGTCCTCCCTTTGGTCTCCTTGGAGCTGGGGCTTGGGCCAGGGCCAGGCCCTCTGTACCCGGTGGAAAGTCCTCCTGACATGCTCTGATATTGGAGCAGTCCAGTAGAAAAGGGAGAAAATCTGAAATTCCAGGGAAGGAAAAACAAAGTTCAACTCTCAGTCTCTCTCCGGAGGAAAAAAAACTGAAACAACTGGCCAAAAGCTGACCGGGCAGCCGCAAGCCGGGTGCCTCCTCGCTCCCCTGCCGCAGCTGAAAAAAAAAGTTGCTATCTGTGTGTGACCTTGAACAAGCTGCAAACTGCTTTGAAAAAGTTTTGCTCAGTTTTTCCTTCCCCTTCTCAGGCTCAGTTTAAAGGCATAGAAAGGCACAAAGTTAATTTCTGGGCATAGGGCAGCGATATGGGATACACACCATAAAGTCACCCCAAGACAGTAAACTAGTAGTCAAAATTAGTACAACAATATTTGTGGGCATCTGCATAATATACAAGTTTTTTGGAAATACCAGCATGACTTCTATAGAGGAGAGTTCTGTAATGTGGATGTTTTAGTACTTTTTTTTAAGAAAGTCATCAAACATGAAAATAAGAATGATTTAGTTGATATAGTCTATCTGTATTTTCAAAATATTTGACAATACCATCTCTCAAACCTTTTAAATTAAATCATAGAATCTTGGAATAACAGAATATTCTGAGTTGGAAGGGACCCATCAGGATCGTTGAGTCCAACCCCTGGCCCTGTGCAGGACACTCCAAGGATCACACCACGTCACTATGGACTGAGGGGGCTGAGGTGAGACTTGTGCTTTACAGTGACTTCATGCAAGTCCTAGAAAAGGCATTTTGTAGGGAGCTTGGAAAGTTTGCTGTTAATACTAAATTATTCAGAATAGGAAAACTGCAGACTGACTGTGAAGAATTGCTGCAGAAACTTATGAGGCTGATTGGGCAATAAAATGGCAGATGGAATGCAGCGCAGAAAAATGTGAAGTGATGCACAAGAGGAAAAAACCCACAAATTCACATATAAAATTATGAGCTCCAAGCTAAGTGCTACCTCTCAGAAGAAAAATCTTGAGATAATGAGAGTTAGCTCCACAAATATGTCAGTTCTGTGCTGAATAACAGACAAAAACCCAAATCAAATGTTAGTAACTGTCAGGAAAAAAATAGAACAAAACAGAGAACAAGACCATTCTCAGTTGAATTAATAATGAAACACCTTTAAAACGCAGTTCTGACCTCTCTCCCATAATCCTCCCATATTTAAAAGGATATAGCAGAATTTGAAGTTATTAGCAAAATAGTTGAAGCAACAATAATTAGTAAAGATGAGGATTTATTTCCAAATGTGACAAAACTGAGGCTTATAAAGTGAGCTAAAACTCTTCTATCTAGAGAAGAAACAAATTAGAAGGAAGACAAAACAGGTCCATAATCTCAGAAAAAGACTGAGCAGAGAGATGGCCCCCAGATGCTTGGCCCTTTCTGACTGACCTAGTACAGCCATTCCACTGTGCTGACCACATTCTGGCCAAGAAGCAGTATGAATTTATAAGAAGCACTTTGGCTATTATTTAGCTGTTGGCTAGTATCCCTTCCAGAGCTTTTATTAGCTGTGATGCTGCCATTTGTCATGCACATTTTGATTAGCAATTTCACTTTTTTTTAAGAAAATAAGTAAAAAGCATTTGAGAACAAAGTTTAGGAATAGCATAATGATGGTGTTACTCTTATTATAAAATAGAAAAGTAATATCTATAATCTGGTAATCTTCCCATATTAATCATTACCCAGGTAAAAGTCTAATTGAAATTAATGAACATTTTCTCAGAGGAATGGTTTCAGGATTCTCTTCTATATAGATTATTTATATCATGCTCATCACCATAGTTTCTGAATGTGTTCCAGTAGTACATTAAGCAGTGTGACTAACATCTGTCACATGTTTTTTTCTTCAGTCTCTCTCCAGGGAGATAAATATATGCAGCAGAGTTTCTTGTATCCAAAAGGAATTTTGCCAGGTGAAGAGAGGAAGAGAAGATAAAAAAAAACAAGGTGGGGAAAATATTTTTGGTTTGTTCTATTAATATACAATTTGCTTTATTTTTATATCAGTAAAATCATGGGAAAAAATATGTACTGCATTTAGACCTTGCTATTTCAATTTGCAGCCTCACTTTTGAGTATGACCTTGATGCTGAATTAAGCTTCAAGTAAAATAAAGTTATATGCATTAATCTGACTCACTTTCTTTTCTGAACTAATAGTGGCAATCAGAAGACAAAACTATGAATCATGTTTTGTTAATGCAAAAGAAAATAATGTCACCAATCATGAAGTATTAACGTTTTTTCAAGGATGATAATTGAACAATATCTAGTTACTAAGAAACTGTGTTAACATTCTAAAATATTTAATTATTTTAAATTGAAGTTGATTTTTAAAATAAAATAATTCATATACACGGATTAATTAACAAAAATTTGCAGTGAAGTTTAGCAAAATAGTACCATTCACTGTTTGAATTGGAATATATCTGCATCATTTTTAAGCCACCCTAACACAGATTGATATGTAATTTTCTTTTCAAACCACTTCAAGATATTTTCTTCAAGGAGCAGTTACTATGACCGAAATCAGAATTTTACAGATGTCGTTAGTGAAAGAGGAAATGACTCATATAGTGAAAAATTGAACTAATGCTATGTTCTTGGTTGACTGTGGACCATACTGCTTCCCCAAACAAAAGAACAAAACTAAAGTAATTAATAATAGACTATCACAGTTGGAAAACCCTCCATCATCTTTTTTTCAGAGTTCACTATGAAAGTGGCTTCTCCTTCTTTATTTAGAGAAGAATGGGGATTGTAATTTTACAAGCAGCTGAGAAGTGGAGTAGAGTGCAAATAACCATCCCATCTTGGATGTGACCTTGGCTGCCTCCTTCCAGTTAAGATAGTCAAAACTAAAGAAGGATTTCAAGGAAGCATCTATGGCCTATCCACGGGTAGTATTCTACAGCCCATAAAATGATCAATGTCATGTGTATTATTGTGCTGAAGAGTTTGGGGAAGTATCTTAAGACTGTACCCCAGTAGCACACAGACAAAAAGACTGTCCTACACTAGGCTGTCAGGCTTTTGTTAAAGACCTTGATGAAATATTGAATTGCTTAGTTCCGTAATATTAAAGGAAACTTGGCCCTGCTGTTATTAAATAGGTCTTCCTTTTCTCAGTGACAGACTTCCCATTCTAGCTAATGACAGCAAACACATCTGAATATTTATTATGTGTTGAAAGCACAAATATTGGATAGAGACAGAATATAATAATGCCTTTTATTTTTCTTGAGGCGATCTGTCTTGGCATTCTAAGTGCCACAGATAAAAGCAGCAATAATAAAAAAAAAAAGATAAAGAAGATGTGAATG
Source organism: Corvus hawaiiensis (assembly GCF_020740725.1). Taxonomy (NCBI): domain Eukaryota; kingdom Metazoa; phylum Chordata; class Aves; order Passeriformes; family Corvidae; genus Corvus; species Corvus hawaiiensis. The sequence continues at coordinate 63,535,143 of NC_063216.1, read as the reverse complement.
TCTCAAAATAACAAAGCATTACTGAGTAAAGGCTAAAATCATCTTAAGGCATCAGGCTGAAAGCCATCCAAAAATGACCTATGAGAGCATCCTGTAAAATTACAAACCTATGCCTTTGCCAGAAGCAAGCCTTCCCTAAGCCTTAGGCTGCAAAGGTGAATTTTTTCAGAGCTTGGATCCAGAAATAGTTCATATCTCCTAAGAGGGTTAAAAGGTATAGGGAGTGCCAGAATTTCTGCAAGAGGTGCAAGTTGCATAATAAAACCACTGACTATGGATCTGAGACTATACCTCATTTTCTTTATGTCATTTAGTATGGCTATGTGCTAAACGAGATCAGAATTATTCATGCTGATGAATACCTAAGGAATTGCCCTATGGTAGATCTGCATATTGTGTGTGCCACATACACAAGACTTAGACATGCAGTTGAACTGAGTCTAGTGACCTTTAAGATCATGCCTGTTTTTCACTCATGAATCATCACTTTGTTTAGCAGGCAGTTAATGTTCATTCACATTTCTAGCCTCTGTTGACCTCCTTCCAGCCTATGTCCCTTACTGCAACAGATGAATGTTCTGAGGTAAGAGTAAATCAGGGTACAAAGCAGCAAGTTGTAGCTATTCAGTGACTATTTTATTTAAATATTCACAATGAGCTTAAACACCACACACACACTCAAATTGTAATCACAGACCTATCTGTAGGAGGAACAGGGAAGATCTTTTCCTACAAGCTTTGATAGTGTCTCCAAAATGTAATTGATTTATTTTAGATAAAAATGGACTGTGAAAGACCAAATGTCTCCCCAGACCGTTTCCCTGGTGAAGAGAGTGCTCTGGTCAAAATCTAATTGCCAGGATTTGATATTTCTTCCAAAGGACAATTCTTGCTAGACAAATTGTCTGATGATTTTGGCCTTCTGGCATTACTTTTTTCTAAACCAGACAAAAATTATTTTGAGCAAAAAGAAGCACCAAGTGCAAACATCTTTGCCATTTCTTTGCTTATTTCCCCTTCAGCTCTGAATCTTTCATTCCTTTCCCATTCTGTATGCCCATATCATCTCTTCCCACTCTCTCTTCCTCTTTCTTGCTGCTGTCGTTCTTTTACTTTGCTTGTACAAACAACATTTATTTCTTTTTCATTTTGCACTTAACTTCTTGTTTGTGTTCACTGCATTCCTTTGACAGAAGGCATCCTGCTCTCTGTCTTGCTTCCAGTTGACCTCCCTCCCTCCTTTTGAGTTCCTCATCCCTCTACTTTCAATGTGACTGTCTCTCTGTATACACCCCCAGTATACCCTTTGAGTGTATGCATGCATATAGAACAGACAATCCTATCTTTTATCACACCTTTTAAGCTGCACAGAGCTTCTAGCTCTTGATCTCCTTATCTCACACATTCTGTGTCATGTTTTTATGCTGTGATTAATAAAAAGCCTGTGTTGGAAGCTTTTAGCTATATAATAGCAAATAAAACTACACTTTGGTTTGTTGGGGTTTGTTGATGGGCCATTAAAAAATTAACAAATTATCAACTCCGATATGGATTCTATTCAATAACTGACTGAAACCCTAGACTTTCTGAGGGTATCTTGGCTCTTTGAGTAGCAGCCAGCCTTGTGGCAACTCATCCAAACTTCTTGCCTAACACATGTTCTTGTTGAATTACAGAGTCCCTTCCTTTCCACCTTTCTCCAAGGACACTAGCTCTTGGTATGAGTGATCTAGTATGATGATGCTGAAGTCAGTCTGGGAGTTGAGCTGAGCTGAGCTGAGCTGAGCTGAGCTGCCATATCACTGTGCTTGGGGGATGAGACAACCCTATAGCAATCCCATTTGGGCAGTCAACATATAGTGGGCAGGGAGTTATAACACTGTACTGGCATTAGGCCAAAACACAGCATGTTTATGGCAGTGTTCTAGTCAGGGTCTTCCCCAAAATACCCAGATCTGGAGAAGATGGTAAAGTATTACACTTCCCAGTGACTTTCATCTCTACTATTTGTTTACTGCCTTAGCAACAGGGTATCAGAATTTATTTTTGAAAGCTGAGGTAAACACTGGCAATAAGACTGAAGATTTCAGAGTTTTTTTCAAACAAAATCCATCATATCTGTCTTTGCTTAGAATCCCGTTAGACCTTTGTATGTATACTTATTGATGACCTGTATGGAATAATAGCATTAAGATGACAAACATAATTCTCTGTGCTCAACCAGTAAAAAAAAGCAAAATGCTTTCATCCAAACGTCAAATACATAGTTTGGATAAATCCACGAGGGTAATGTTCACTCTCTGCAATAGACCATCTGGCACAGAAGTCACTGTGCCAATTAATATAGATGGAATGACTGTTAGCACTACAGATAGTAAATATTTCAGACTAGTCTTTTTTGTCATTTATCAGCTACACTCATCCTTCAAAATCTGTGGTCAGAGTCTCCAGCATGTTGGAACACATTGATCACATTCAGACTTTTACTATCCTGCAAAACCTTTGCCTTCTTTTAAATTGTTTTATAGTGCTGCTTTCCACTTTTTTTATAAAGGTTGAAAGATTGTTATGAAGCAACCGCACAGTTAGCATTATTTGTCTGAGTTGCCTTTCTCATTAATGTATATGTATTGCCTTACTAATGTTATGCTTAATCCAAAGATTGTGATTCGCTTCTTTTTCTCTAAGGAAAAGGTAAATACAGTTGTAGTAATACAACCCTAATGGCTATTTCAGAAGAGAGAATACTATGTTTGCTATATTAATTAACAAGTTGATTCTGCGGAGGCTTGGTCAACTTTTCACCTCACCTAAAATCATTTACCATGGCTGTATTTCAGTTATATTTCTAAGAGACCTGTGAAGTTCTTTTATAATACCCAGGAACTATTATTTTAATGGTACTCAAAGAAAATTTTTGAATGTTAATTTGTTTTCCAGAGCCATTTGACAAAGCTCTAAATAAAGCTGTATAGGAGCCAAGGAAAATGTTCTCCAAACAGTGTTCAAAGTGCTTCAGAAACACCATAGTTTGGAATCTTACCCTTTAATGTTGGAAACTTAGCAATGAACCATTCAAAACCTTTCTCATTATAATACAATACCAGCAGCAAAATAAATTGTGTGATGGTGGAAGTAGCAGATCAGGATTTTTTTTATTTTTCAGGCCATCACCTTGCAGTTTAAAAGAAAAAGTGAAAAAAGAAAATTATCAAAACACAGCTGATTTTGTTTGTTTATTTTCTAGTTGCCTTTAAAGGTGTTGAGAGACGGGCAGAAACTTTGCATATTACTCGTATGGAAACTTGGGGTATGCATACAGAGCAGTGCAGACTGAGCCTCTGCAATGTGATCAGAGAAGGGATTTTTGAAGATGGCTTCAGCACTTCTCACATCTGACCATATTCTGCATTGCATCACAGGAAGCATTCAACTCATTATGAAAAAAGTATGCTTTTTTAAGTATCAGGATTGAAACATACCTTCATGAATGTGAATAGCATAGGATCATAGAATTAGAATCATAGAATGTTTTGGGTTAAAGATCACCTAGTTCCAAACCCCCTACTGTGGACTGGAACACCTTCCATGAGATCAAGTTTTCCTCAAAGCCCCGTCCAATTCTGCCTTGAGCACTTTCACGGATGGGACGTCAGCAACTTTTCTGGCCAACCTCTGCCAGTGCCTCACGGCTCTCACACTAAAGAATGTCTTTCTAGTATCGAATCTAAACCTACCCTCATTCAATTTAAAGCCATTACTCCTTGTCAAATTAACAAAAATATTACAAAATGTCTGATTTGAAAGTTTTCTGCAAATTTTGTTATAACTGAAATTACATACTGATTTCACCAGTCCGACTCCCACTGTTACCTGAGGCCAACAGCTTCAGTAATGCAACAGGAGTTCTCAGTAAATGAACAGATAAGTGTGTTTGGCTATTTCTGGAATCTGTAATGCAGACATTCATGCTAAGCAAATTGGCTTTATTTTGCAACAATTGCACTGCAATGCTCTGTGAGGATTCAGAAATTTCTTGGGACTTGAGACATACATGTACATGAAGAGGCTTTATGAAACACTAAATTAAGCCAGTTTTGTTTATATTGCCCTTGATAAGTTGTTAACTTCCCAGAAATGAGCCCACTCTATCATTTCTAGGGCAGTTAGTCCTCTATGTATTTAGTGGAATTGAAAGAAAATTAATTTTAAGAACAGGTGGGAATTTAGGACAAAAATATCCCATATTTTTTTAAATCACAGTCTCAAATATGTGGCATTGTTTTCCGTTAGAGAGAAGAGGCGGATGCAAAATTATAGATATTTTAGAAAGTGCCAAATCAGATTTTCATATCTGCATTATAGCACATATGCATGCCTATAGAAGTTGAAATTCCTGTTGCCATAAGTAAATTTGTGTTTAAACACCTAAAAACAAAGCTCAGGGAGTGATTAAATTATGTCTGAAGAACTTTACATTGCTAGAACATAGTCCCCTATGCTGACTTTGTAATTCAGCCATGTCCTTTCTTGTCCTGGATGACCTGCAGGCCAACTGAAGTTTTTAATTATGTGTTTATAAATGCCCATAGGCATAGGCACTCACTGTTTTCCTGTGTGAAACTTTGCTTTCTGGTATATCTTCATCTTTCTCTTTCATGTCAGGGTTTTTTTGTTTGTTTTTTTTTTTTTTTTTTACTTTCAGCATACTCATTTCATGTTTGCAAGATCCTGGTTTTGAGCTATGGGAGAAAAAACAAATTCAAACCTCTAAGACTAACTTATTTTTAATATTACTTATTTAATAACCTACTGTGATGGTTTTGTGGAGTACAAGTGTACAAAGGCTAAATTCCAGAGCTTTAGGAGAGTACCTAAAAAAGGCCAGGAAATCTCAGTTACAGGGTTCACTATCAAGACTAAGATATTCTCTGAAATATGTAATTACTGTGAGTAGTATATATTACTAGCTTCAACCCCTGCATTGTAGTGAATAATAGTTTTTTAAGCTGTGAATTAAAGTCTGCTGTTGGTGAATGAATAAAAACTGAGGACAAATTTTATTGTCTGACCAAAGCATAAAGGAATTCCCCTGTGCTGATAGGTATAAAATTCTTGAAGATGTTTAGAAACACTGTCTTTTGACAGTCACTCTTTGAATTTGTATTAACAAAATAATTGTTTCCAATTTCTACTGTTCTTTACCATGTACTAGCGCTTGATGTTGAGGGCATACATTTTTTTATAGTGCAAGGGAACAGTGTTCATTCAAGTGACCTTGTAGGCACTGTTACATTTTAAAGAACAAATAGCAGATATGAGACATTAAACATGAATTTATGAATTCCAATTTATTTGGTAAAAAACATTTTCATTGCAACCTTCACTTGCATTGTGAGCTAAATCATGATTGAGATGTTTAAGGCCATGATTCCACAAACATTTTTCTCGGTGATAGAATGGCTTATATAGTTCTTATCTTCTCCCTCTCTTCCACTGTTTACTCCTATCCTTTCTCTCCCTTTCAACTGTACTATAATCTTCACAGAAGGGAACAGGCTAGCCTGAAGTTACTGCTGGGACCAACCTCTCAACCAAACCTCACAGGAGTGTGTCACAGAGGTGTAAAAAGAGACTTTTTCCAACCAGAAGTGATTTATGAATAATCAGATCAGGCTGAAAAGAAGAGATGCTATGAGATATTACACAACTTGTAAATGAGAATCATATGCAAGAGTGGCAGGATACAGGCAGAAATTTATTCAGAGATGGATGATTTTTTTTTTTCAGAGTCTACACAGGCTTAAAAAGCTTATGTATTTCTTGTTCTCTCACCACGTACCCATATTTACCTCTAACTGGGAAAGCAGAGCTCCCACAGACCAGTGGTCTCCATGCAGAGCATATGTTAACACAAAATCCTTGGAAGAACTGTGACAGCTGTCCTGAAAGTATATTCTTGAAATTCTCAGCACTGTGAACAGCGACCATCTCTACTCTCAACTCAAGACCTCAGGAGGGTATGGAACGGAGTGATGGGATCCATACACAGCAAACTGTGGCCCAGAGAGTGGACATGTGCCCGGGCAAAAGAGCATTTCTGTATTACTACTCTTAAAGATTTACCTGTTCATTTTTGAGCATCTCTAGGTTCATAATAGTGCAGTTTTTTCATAATATCATCAATACAAAATCAGAGCACAAAATCAGAGTAAGGAGCAATGAGCTAGGCACAAATGAAAAATATGAATGTTTGTGTCCCAGGGCATGTTTTCCCAATCATTTTAATCTTTTTAGAATTACCCCTTTGCTTCAGGAATAAATAAAAATAATTTTTTTTTCAGGAATAAATAAAAATAAAAATACAAATATTTCTAAAACAAAAATCGAAATAGAAGTTATCTCTCAGTGTACATTGTCTTCTCTATATCCTGACTTTTCTGAAAATTTAGCCCAGGGTGGTTAGACTGTGAAGAAGGAAAGAGAAGATGGATTCTTATGCATGAGCTCCAAGGAGTTTTAAGAATATGGGATTGACTGGAGGGAGAAAATGTAAAGTCAAGGGCAGAAAGGAAAACCACTAAGAGCAGAGAAGAAAAGGGAAAGAGGGCAAGTGAAGAGCATGAGGGGGTGTAACATTATTTTAGCAGTATTATGAAATGTAAGGAGGGGCAGAGCTGTGCTGATAATTGAATTGAAATTAGAACAACTATTAGCCTTCTGGAAGACCTAATATGTTCTATTCTTACCAGCAGCAGATTAACATGAGAATATAAAAAAAAAAATGCAGACAACAACAACAACAAAAATACAACTTTTTGGTACAATTAAAATGTCACTAGAGACTTTTTACTAGAAGAGCAACAACATCGTGCAGAAACACTGTGATTCTTCCAAGTCAAAGGTAAGAGAAACCTTGGGTGAACTTGCTTCCTTCTCCCTGCCCTCAGAAGTACAAGCCTCAGAGTGGGACGGTCCTTGATGCCTGCCAGCTCTAATGTGAGAAAGCTCTGTCTGCAATTCAGTAGCTGCATGGTACAGGAAGGCTTTTATGAAGAGAGGTGCCAGATCTTTTATAGTTCAACCAGGTATCAAGATCTTTGTTTAGAGCTAGCAAACCCCAACTGTTTTTACTGCTCTGGGAATCCAGCTAGAAAAACCTTTGTAGACAAGAAATACACAACAAAGTCCAGCAGGTTCCTTGAAGCGTGGGTTTAAGCAACTGAAAATGAGAGAGGAAAGAATTCCTGGGACTTCTCCAAGGACCGAGGCAGAGTGTGCCTTTCCTCTTTGACTCTCTGATTCTGGTTTTCAAAGACCACTATCACAGCAGTCCTTCTAAGAAGAGAGATCATTCAGTGTACTTCCTCTGCCTTAGAGGATTCTCTGATTGTCCATTAATATTTCTCCCTCTGGTGCATAAATGCATGCCACAGAGGGTAGATAATGTTTGGGATATTTGGGGTTTTTTCTGGGTTTGATGTGTTTTTAAACATATGGGCTTAATATTCTGGTAATAAGTACACTGACAGAAACAGAGTTTTGTACATGCACAAAGAGGTTCAAATTGCTCTTTGTCTGGAGTCCCTTTCAAGGACAGATGCAACATATGGGAAGTGGGGAGGTGGGACTAGACTGCTAAGTAGCTGTCACAGTCTTATTTAGGATCCATGTGGAACCATGATACCCCAGGGAAATCATCATTGAACTCTGTTCTTGGAGAAATTACTTTTTCAGCACAGGGAACACAATCACTGTTCTGGCCTCTCAATCTCCACATGACACGTTCACCACTTATCCAATATTACGGCTTACTTCTGTGGGTTTAAGAAAAGGACCTACTATTTTGAGAGGCCTCCAAGAATCTGAAAAACGTAAGAGTGTGCCCTGATGAAACAGACCAGATCCCATAAGATGGTACAGTGCATAGTGTCTGACTGTACTGGTGAAATGGGAATGAAAGGTATTAACTGTCTGTCACGAGAAGGTCAGGACAGGCCAGGACACAAGTTACAACAATAGCTGACAAAAGTAGAGTGTATGAGAATCGGATGATTGCGCTGTATGATCATGCTAAGGCAGACAGCTAAAGAAAGCAATTTGGTACATTTTTTAAAACAGTTTCTCCCAGTTAAATTAATTAAAAAGATTAAATTAACAATCAACTTATTTTTTAAAAGTTATTTTTCTTTGAAATTTAAATAAGTTAATTTAAAAGCAAAGTTATATTCCTCAATATCCAAAATCCATGTGTTTCTCCAAGTGCAAATATAAGACCCACACAGCTTTGATATGGGAAGAGATTCTGAGAGCCTGAAAAAGGGAATGGACTCAGAAGGAGAGAAGATAATTCTGAGAAGAAAAATAATAGACAGAATTAATTATGGAAATGACTCATTCAAATACTATGGCAAGACAAAAAAGTGCACTTCAGGGCAGACCAGAGTTTATTAGGAAAACAAGTAAAAGCAAACTATTCAAATGACAGTGGAGTTACCAGCTTAATACTCTTTATTCCTTATGTCATATTATTCAAGCAGACTCAGACTATGACATGTATTTAGATACTAAATTTACCTCTTTTTTCTAGGTTACCATGGGATAAGTGAAAAGAGATGGGGTTCTCTCCGAAGATAGTCCAGAACAGAAGCATTGTACAGGCTTATACAGGTTTGTAATCCTGCTGTGCAATACTCCTTGCTGGCTGTAACTGTCCTTACTGCAGATGGTGTGATTGATACCTATGGATCCCTTCTGAAATTAATTGTGCTCTGAGAACAGCACTGGAGCAATGGGCAGCAGAATCTCCTTGTCTTGTGCAGCTCCATCGCATGCACCGAGGACCAGGGACAACCCTTGGGGCTGGAACAATATCAGTGTGAGCAGAGCCATCAATCCTTTCCCCTCACCTTTCATCAATAAACAGGAAGCAAAATTGAGTGATGTGAAGATCCATAACAACATCTTGAAAAACCATTGATAACAATTTTTTGAATTGTTTAGAAGAGTTTTACAGAACTGATCTGTGTTTTCCTCTTAGCAAGATAAATAATTGATATCTGGTTTTAGGTACAGGCTGAATATTTTGATTTTTAATTTTCAGACAAAGACAGTTATAGTACTTTGTTTTGTAAGCCTGTGACAAAGAAAAACAGAGGAGGTAGAAAGTGAAGCCATAAACATCTATGCAAAAATCAGATTCTTCAAGATGATCAATGATCTTGTGGAAATCAATTCTTAGGCAAGGAATCAGTTTTGAAACAAATTCCACCACTATAGTATCATAAAAATCACCTTATTGAAATTGTTGCTCATGTAATATGTTCATGCCCTGTTCTTTAGTATCTCCTTAAAAATATGAGGAAAACTCATACAACAGTTCTGAAATTTATATACTTTCACTTCAACCAATAATAATATTTACTATGGTGTATGTTCTGAATCATATTACAGAATCATGTGAAAGATCTGCTTCTGCATATTTCATCCTTCCATCCAAGCATTCAGTCATGGATGTGCTTCACTCTTGCTATTTGCAGTTTAATTTCCTCTATTATTAAGGTTAAAGGGAGCTTACATTTTTTGTAAGTAACCTCTAATGGAAATTGGAGCTCAGGGAGCTGACTCTTGTCACAAACCAGAACAATTGAACTGCCAATCCTGAGCACAAGGAACAAAGCAGAAAATGGATAGATAGGCACCTCTGAGGAGTGTTGTTGACATAATCTTTTTTCTTATGTCAATAGATGAAGGCAGAGTCTATATGCACTAAGAAGAACTTAAACTAATAAAATGTAACTTGATATATTGCTTCTGAATATTCAATATTTTAAAGGAAGATTGCCACACCTCTGAGACCTAGTACCAGCTTCTTCACCAAAGGAATACATGCAGCCAACAGAAAGTATTTGATCATCCTTTCTTCCTTTCTTCCTTTAAAATATCTTTAATATTTACTGAGATAATACAACAGCATTTATGTCTTCTGCAATATTTTTTTTTGTTCTGAAGAGCACTTTTGTAAATCTGCTTGCTAAACCCGTGTGGTTGTCCAAGATGAATAATTTAAACTATACATATGTTAGTAACTTGACCCAAGGAGTGCATGAAATGTAACAAAAATGCTCATATCATGCATGAAAGAAACTATGGACTAAACAATCTATTGTTCTCTTACAGGTAAAAAGATTGTCTTATCATCATGACTTGCTGTAACATAGTTTTTCTCAGGAAATACCTTCTTTGCAAAGATGTTTTTAAGGCAGAAAAATATACTTTTTCTCCTCTTGAGACTGAATATTATAATTTCCCAGCAAAGCTTTCTATGATAAAGAAGATTTTAAAAATTGAAATAAAATAATTTGAAAGGATACTAACATAAAAGACAAAAAAAAATTGTTGAGACCTGAAGGTATTTTTAACATGTAATGTCATCTTGGGGGTCACATCTGGCACAGCAGGACAGCTGATGTCATCAAAACTATTTTAGTCACTGAAACTTATTTTCATCCTTTTAGTCTGTGACTCACCCACGAACAGACAGAATCACTGAGGCAGTCAGGTAGCAGTGACATCTGGACTAGGCCAACACTGCTGATCAGAGAAGAATTAGCTAGAGTGGGTTGCTGCAGATGGTGTACAGTCAAGGTTTTAAGTATCTCCAAGGATGTAGATTCCACCACCACTTTGGGCAACCTCTACAAGATTCTGGCCATACTCACTGAACCCACCCCCCCCAAGTTTTGGTCTCAGGTTTAGGTGGAATTAAAACTGTGCCCACTGCCTCTTATCCTTGGATCATTGGATACCACAAAGGAGAGACTGGTTCCACTTTATTTAATGTCCTCAAAGATATTTTTAAATGCATAAGCCCCATGAGGCATCTCTTCTCCAGGCTGAACTGCCCCAGCTCTCCAAACCACTCATGACAGATGCTTCATGTTATTAATCATCTTTGTGGTCTGTGGCTGAAGTCGGTCCAGTATGATCATGCCTTTCTTCAGCTGGAAATTTAGGACTCCAGATGTATCTCGCCACTGCTGAGTAGAGGAGAAGGACTGCCTACCTCAACCTGCTGGCAATGCTTCGCCTACTGCACCTCAGGAGGCTGTTGGCCTGCTTTGCTGCAAGGGTGCATCCTTGGCTGATGTTCAACTTGTTGTCTGTCAAGGAAATAAACATAACAAAGGTATTTGTATATTTTTATATCAAGTTGAAATGAATGTGCAGCCATCATGAATTGTAGCACTTCAGATTAGTTTAAAGGCAGTGTAAGCATGAAGGTCTTCCTATTAATAGTTTAAGCTCAGGCCCTTTAACTAGATCATCAGCTTTTTGAACTTGGCTTTAGCTTGGAGAGAACTCAACCATTTCACAAAGCTGAGTTTTCAATCAAACCATTCTTATTTCAAAACTCAGCTTCAATCTGGAGAAAAAGAATAACGTTTAATTACATACTTCAGTGCACTTCAGAATAGAAATAGGCTTTTGTTAATCACCACAGCAAGCTCTCAAACACCGCTGAGACTCATGATCATCATTTTAAGATGAACTAAATCCATGATAACAGGGAAGTGTCTAAATAGAGAAAGCAGAAACCTGAATTCTGCTTTGGATAATATAATGTTGGTCGAAAAAAAACAAAATACCAAGCATCAAAAATTTGGGAGCTTCATTCATTGTTTGCAGTATATTTTAGTACTCAGGTTGTGAACTATATACAATCATGTTTGCTTTCCTTTTCAGAAGAAATACCTAGTCCAAAATAATATCTCTTTAAATGAATTCTTAAGATAGTAGCATCAAATCTTTATTTCTTAAAAATCATAGTAATGGTTGTTGGATTTGTTTGTACAGAGTTAAAATAAATCTCAGAGTACGTTTAGAAGATATTTTTTATAAACAAATTGACAAGCAGTGAGCTTTTTGGAGCATGATGTTAGTTTGTTATTCCTTACAGGAGCATGCTTCAAAATGAACAGAGTCTGGGCTCGAAATTCCTAAACAAAATTGAGTTGTTTGACATCTGAGATCCCAGCAATGACTAGCTGTGAGAAAGTGTTTGAAGTGTAGTTTACATATACCAGGAAAAGACTCAACTAAAACAGAGATTTGCAAGGAGGAGCAGCAAGCAAGGTTAGCAGCATTTAAATGTCTGTTAATAGTTTGTCAGAATCATTGTGTACATTATTCTGTGTGAGTAAAAAAATACACAACATAAGAAGACTGTTGAGCACTGAATGAAACTTCAAAGTCTCGTCTGTTAAAGCAGGAGAAAGTCCAAAATCTGACAGAGAGGACTGACAGATATAAGAAAATCCATGATATATATATTAGAATGCAGAATATGGAGATAAGATCCAGGAAACAGTAGCATTTGCTGTTGTTCCTGAAGTGAAAAATAACATTTACATTGCCTTACTAAGTAATAAACATCTCTTATAGTTCATTGTAATAGCAATCTTTTACAACTTAAAAAAAAAAAGTAAAATCAAAGACATGGTTTTACTGCACTTTACTGTAATTTTTCATGGGAGGAAAAAAGTCACACACAAACCTTCAGATTATAAGCTGTTCCAGGCAAGGGTTACTCTTCAAGCATGCAGCTGAGACTGGGACTGCTATTTCTTGGCTGGCTCTAAGTTGCCCCTTGCTCAGGACATCGTAACGCTGGAGTAGGTTTGTAAGCTCCAAGGAGCCAAGGGAGAGAAATAGTTTGCTAACCAAAGTAGGTACCCATAGACCCTGAGCAGGGTTTACTTCTCTCCACTGTCTACTTACACAGTCTAGACTGCTGATTTAGGTGGTTTGGATTATCCTGCTGAGGCCCACTAACGACACTTTAAGTGTTGCTTTGGTGAAATGAAGTTCCTAACGTAGTCTGAATACTGCAGACAGGCACAGCTCACAAACTTTTCTGGATCTGCACCCAAAAGCCTCATCAAAAACTGTGGAAGAACCTTAGTATTGATAGTGAGCTGAATGAAAGAGTCCCGTACACCTAGCTGAAATTGCTGCCTTCCTATATCTGTCAGCAAAAGTCTGAAGTAAAACTGGGGTCTCTGAGTGCTTGTATCCACATGTAAATAAATCAGCATACATCTGTAGAATTAAGCTGTGATTTATTTAGTTCAGTTTCCTATTCATGTTTAATATTTTGATCATAAATCTTTCAGATGACAAAGAAAATTACCCATAAATTCCTCTGGGGAGGATGGTCCATTATCATTGCTTGCAGGACCTCCCACTAGAGAGACAAACCAAATGAAGCCACAAAGAATATGCAATCAAGCAAACATTGTGTGGGAACTGTGAGGCAGCAGGGAAATTTAAATATATATTCCTAAGGAAGAAAGAACAACAATAATCAGCACATGCACACACACATCAAAACAAAGCATCAGCAGAACTGGCTTTAAAACTACTAGAATAATTTTAGAGCTATTTTGGCAGAGCTAAAGATGCACAAAATTATAAAGAGTTCTAATGTGAATGTAGCGCGATCAGAGTGGAATAAAATCTTCTCAATTTATGCATTGTCTCACAAACTGGTTTAGAAAAAGCACAATCTATATCTATGTCTAACTTCACATGCCAAAATGTAGAGAAACTACTCTCAGCTTGGAGAGTCACAGACCTGAAAATCTGCAAAAGTTAAAATAGTTTACTCACTTTGTATGCCTACAACCAGTGAACTGACAGGGATGTTACTGGGATCTTTAAAAGGTGTATTGGAAGATGAGAAAGAGAAATATGGTGTAGGATTCAGGTCTGATTCAAACATCTACTTCTAGCCAATCATGATGGAAAGGTTCTGCAAATGAACCAGGGGTCTAAGCTCCAGTACAGGCAGAGACAATGAAGTCAGCAAAGCCAAGGAATCATGGAGAATAATTCAACTCATCCTAAGGAATGCAGATAGCCATGGTCAGCTCTAGGCTACACTGATTGTTAAGGATACCAGGGAGGATAAGAAGAGCTTAATGTGGAGTCTTCCATTTAGATATCATTACCTGTGAGCCAATTCCCTGTCAAAGTGTCTCCTAAGCCAAATACTTACATTCCAGATTCTGTTAATCCTGAAAGGAATTGACTCTGTATCTACTATATTCAAAACCACAGGCAGGAAAAACAAGCAAGGTCTGCAATTGTGGGATTGAATCAGAATTGTGGGATGGATCAGTCTTATTTTACACTTCAGGAGCCCCCAATTGCTTTGTGAGAGTGATAATCGCATGGAGTAAAGAACTACGAAAACTAGCCTCAAAGGACTTTGCAATCAGCTCCCACCTGAATACAATGTGCTTATCAAATACATTCATGTCTGTGGATGCCATCAGCTCCTCAGCCTGCAGAATAGGAATGTGCATCTTTGCATCTGTGGCTGCAGGCACGGGAGGCACAGTTGCTATGCAAAGCCTTAGACAAATTGTTCGATCAACAATTTCAACAAGGTGTGGGGGGAAGTGAGATGAGAAGGAGGAAAACCAACCTTCTTTATTTTAAGACTGTTTGGAGATAACTGAGAAGTAGAACAGAACAAATATTTTCAGCTAAAATATACACGAGCCTGAAAATGCAAACTGAACAAAGCTAGCATTCTCTGAAGTTAATTGAGGTCAACTGGGTAGCCAAAAGTGAAGGTTTTTTTTTTTTAAATAAAAACTTTTTGAATTTTCATCTTGAAATTTCCTTCAACTTTATGGCCATAAGATTATTATTTTTCCTGAAATGAATTTTTGTGAAAATTATTATCCAGTACAAACTGTGTAAAACTTATTTAATCTGCTGAATGCATTTTTTTTAGGACAGGCAGAAAATGTAAAACATAATTCTAGTTCTGCTGAAGAGCATAATAAAACTTTAATTGATATTAACAGGTTCCACTGACTGATTGGAAGAATTAACAAACAACAAAAAAATGCTCCTTGTGATCCTATAATCATATTAAATGACTGAAAAATGTATCAAAACTTAAAGAAAAAAATCTTGAGAAAACAATATAACTTGTATCAGCATTCAGCCCCATTTCAACAAAATTTTACTTCAAAATGAGAGGAACTAAATCACTCCTAAATAAATTCACTCTATTAAGGTCTTTATAAATAAATTAGGAACAATTATTTTTAGAGAAGTACCAGTATATCAGTAAAATTTTCAGAAGAAAAGCATGGAATAAATCAGTATTACATTCTTAGTTTTAGGTTTGTAAGGCACACTTACTTCAGTAAGAAAGAGCTATTCCATTTGAACTTTAATTTCACTTCTATATTAGAACTTGATATTTTTTGTTATAGGGCTTTTATCGCATGGGAACGCAAAGACATGGAAATGAAATGCAATAATGTTTAAGTATCTATTTTTTTTTCAAGTTTCTCTGCATTAAGAAATATCTACACTTTCATTTTTCAATCCAAATAATAAAAATAAATTTTACAGTGTCAGAATTTCCTGTGGGATGGAAAAAAAGTTTTTGAACCAATTATAGTAATAAGAATGTAAAGACATTTCATTCATTCTCCATGTTCCCACGACTCTAAAAATATATCTGTTTATTTGAAACTGTTGAATGCTTCATTAAAATTACATCAATAAAAAATCTATAGTTGAGATATCTTTTTTATTCTTCTAACATTGAACAAATGAAGGAACCAAGAACAGTTATATATCCAGTGATGTTAACCTCTTTGGATGGAAGATAGATTTCCTAACAGTTATTGAATTCTTTACATAGCTATTGAAATTTTCTGCCCTTTCCATTGGAAAATGTCATTTTAAGTGTTCTTACTGACAGCATGTGTTAGAAAACACAAGTGATATAGCATGGACTATCTTGATTTAGCTGCTTCAGAGTACAGGAAAATTGTTGTTCTAGATTCTTTTGTAGCCACACTGTTTATTTTAATAATACTATTTTCCAGATAGGAAATCTTGTAATTTTATTTCACAACAACCTAGTGACAGGAAAGTCTTATTCAAATTTGGTGTACTTGATGTTTCTGAGAAAATATATTTGCATGCCGTATCTATGATGTTTAGAAGGTTAGTATTACCAGAGTCTGACTGTGTCATACTGTTGGTGCATTTTTATTTTATATACAGGTATATTGCCTGTATTGCAATAAAGTGGCAAGAGTATGTGCTCTGAATTACATTGATCGACTATATTCACTCAGTTATATTGAAAAAAAAAAAAAAGAACTTGGAATTTGAGATCAATAACCTTTAACCATCACCAGAAAACAAAGCAGTAAGTTCTATATTGCATAATTTTCTATTGAATTAAGATAGTCACTATCATTCTCTTGCACCTCAAAGGGTGTGAAAGATGAGACAAAGGAACTAAAACTTCCATAAAACACATATTCTCCCCAGAATATGGAACCAAATTGAAGATATTCAGGTTTTGTGATAAAACCTTTTGCTCTTAATCAGGGTTGTCAATTACTCCAAAAAAATTCAGAACTGCTGACTGTGATACAGAATTTTACATGGAGAATAAATCCAGCCTATCCAAATGATCTGAAAGAGGCAAAGAGGTTCTTAGTGTAGGTGGAAAGAATTCTGCTTATAACACTAAATATACATGAACATTTCTGAACTAGAAAACACAGTGAAACGAAAAAGGTTCTGTGACAGACTTGCAGTTTTCAAGATTGAGCTGTGAAAGATTCATATTTAATTTCAAAGTTAAAACTAATAAAATTCTGAAACACACTTTAAGTAAAATATGTGGAAAAGTGCAAGAATAACAGCTCACATTAAAACCACATTTCTTTATTATCTGACTTGATTTGCTTAAGAAAAGCTGGTTTTCTTGCTCACTTTAATATAATAATTTTGATAGATTAAAATTGTGAAGCTGTTGGATCCCTCTCATATATTTGATCAGTGTAATTATATCATTTATTCCAAAATTTGTTATTTGTCTGTAA
Source organism: Corvus hawaiiensis (assembly GCF_020740725.1). Taxonomy (NCBI): domain Eukaryota; kingdom Metazoa; phylum Chordata; class Aves; order Passeriformes; family Corvidae; genus Corvus; species Corvus hawaiiensis. The sequence continues at coordinate 63,518,209 of NC_063216.1, read as the reverse complement.
CAAGATTAAAGCACCTGCTGTTACAAGCTTTTCTTTCCAATTACACTGATGGGAAGTTCATATTTTTTAGCTACTCAACACAACTCTGTTTAAAACAGAAAATACAAAATACCTAACTGACGTCTGGGAATGCCACTATGATCTGATTAATAAATTAATTGTGTTGTGATGTCATTACAGACATATAACAAAAGTCTTCGAAAGAGGCATTACCACACACACAAATTGAGCACAAATCTGTAGAAGCAAAAAACTTTGGGGAGTTACTCTGGCAGTTCTGCCATTGATGAAGCTTTAGGTAAAAACACTCAGACATAGCTCTATAAAAACACATCATTAATTTCTGAACTCTTGATTACTGAGTACTTTAAGTGGAAAAAAAATGAAAATTATATACTTATCAGTTCACATTAGAAAGCTAAGTTGGGTTGGGTTTTGGGTTGTTTTTTGGTTTTTTGGGGAAGTTTTTTCGAACATACAATTGATTCAACTGTTTATAATGGTTAAGGAATGTGCTGATGTCAAAAGGTGTCCAAAAATGTCTTATGCATTGGACCTTTGAAATCTGAGCAATGATGCTTGGTTTTGGAGCTAGTAGATACACTCGTAATTTGGAATTGGTAGAAAATTCCAGCAATGTTCTATTCATTCTCCATATATACTCTAAGTGTTGTCACAGATCTTAGCTAAGAACAAAAAAAGCCATGTTTGTAAAAATAAAAGATTTGGTATTTTTGGTGTGAAACAGCCTTTAGGCATTGTCATTCTCAAAATCAAGCAGATTAAAAAAATGTATTTTCAAACTCATATAACAATCCCATATTCAGTCACATATAGATAGCAAATTGATACCTAAAGAACTCTCTCATGTGTTTACATCCTGCAAATATATAGTGGAAATTTTGCAGAACTTTTACCACAGAACTTTTCTGCAAGTAGATTCATATTAAGAAAATTCCTACAGCCATCTCAACCCAAAATCTGTCTTTTCCCACACTGTTGGTTGGTGTGTCTTCATGCAACAGAGTTCTGAAACCGTAGGTTCTTACATATGAATAAAACCCTTCTCCCACATGCAAGGGAGCAAGACTTAAGTCCAATAATTCTTAATAAAAGTAGTGAAACCATTACTATACAGAAATCAAGGATAATTTTTATTCAATATTCACAAAAGCGTAGTTTTGTCTGAGACACTTGTGTCTGCCTTCTGTGACTCAAAGGCAGCCATTGAAGAAAATTCAGAATAAAGGCAGCATGCTCTGTGCCTCCTGTATTCAAGAGTTAGAATTCTAGAGGACAGAAAAGGAGAAAAGAATATCCTAATGCCTCAGTGATCTTGAAAACACAGGGCAGGGAACTGAACCTTCAACAAGTGTATGAAATATGTGACAGGTCTGCAGCAATGATGTATTGGGTAGGATGTGTTCACCTCAATATTCCAGGATAAATTATTACCTGGATGATTAGCTATTACTGGCAGAAAGAACTTATGATCTGTAACATTGCTACAGCTGAAAACATAAGGAGTGAGAGTAAATATGGATGTTAATTTATTATAATTTCAAAGCCATATGTACACTTTCCCTTCTAAAGTAGAGAATTAGAATACAGCAGTGCTGTACTAAATATTACAAAAACAAGTTTTATAACAGAAATACAAAAAAAAAATCAATTGGAATTATTTTAACATAAAGAGTTCTGCAGACACATCTTAATATCTATTACAGTTTTCAGCTAAACATTTAAAAATGGATTTCCATTAAAAGTACTCAGCAGAAACATTACTGTACTCTTGAATAAACTGTTTCTTGTGATCTTTTCCTGACTTTCATCTACTAATTGTGGACTCATTCCTCAAAATAGTAATAATACTGGCCTTGTCAAAGTATTGTTCCTAAGCAATCGAACATAAAGATACACGCAATTATTCTTTGCCTTCCCAACTATTTCAGCTCTGCAGGGAAGGACACAGTGTTGTTGTCAGCAGGTGTAATTATTACACATTCTGCTTCGCAAGGTGCATCATGGTAACCTATGATAAGCGAAACTTATAAAGTATCAGCAACCAAAAGGGTTAACCTATGCTAATGTACATCTTATGTGCTCCAAAAATCAAAATAGAAATGTCGAGGGCAGTTTGAACAAGTATAAGACAATGAGACAATTGTTTCCATCTATACTGTTTTGTTGACATTCAGTAACAGAAATGCTTGTCTCTCCTCTCCTCTCCTGAATAAGATTTGTTACATTGTTACATAATAGTTACATTGACAAAAAAGAGTATTACAGAAGGGACATTACACCATCCTCTGACATCTGAAATAGTGGCTTTTCTCAAGAAATATTGACCATATGTTCCCATATAAAAGCTAATGGTCAGGTTGGAATTGCAGAGATGAAAGTAAATAGGGGGTTTTTTCAACTTCCTGTCCTCCTTTTAAATTTCATCTTTAGTTACAACTGGATATAGCTTGGGGTATTGGGTACGATAAATATGGCTGCTTCACCTGATAGTTACATGTCTCTTCAGAGCACCTTTTTCCTTTGAAGTACATTTCAGTTTTCTAAAACAAATTTGGGAATGGTCAGGAAATAGTATAATAGCAGTAATGATATCTATGATAATCCATTATAACACAGTGTCTGTGATAATTTCTTCTGGACTCGGAGGAGGAACAAGCACCACATAAGTACCATAGTCACTGAAATAGACTGTATTAGTCAGCTGTTTAACTAAACTGCTAATGACTGTTAGTGTTTAGGTGAAGACTATGAAACATGTTCGAGCTCTCTTCTCATTTGGAGAGAGATTTGAGAGCTAACTTGTCTAAACTAATAATCTGTACTCCCTCAGCTGTGTACCTGAAGAAATTGTGCATTGCTGGTGGATGGTTTACCCTGCTCCATAGCAGCATCTGAGAGGTGGGATGAGGAACACTGTGCCCCTTTTGCTTTCTATTCCTATCTTGCACAGGGAGCTTATGCAGTTATCTTAGACTAGTTGCCCTAGATTTGGATGACTGAAGCAATGTAAAATGTGTCCCATTCCTGATCAGCTTCTGTCAAAATATTTGCTCACATCCCTGGGGGAGGCCAGGGAGGAACATGACAAACTAAAATTTTCTTTCTGTAGCAAAGGTACAATAGCAAACATTTTTAAAAGAAATATTTCTGAAAAGTTTTTATAAGGTTGCTTCTCTAACACTTGGGGGGAGGGAAGAACTGCATTCTTTTGCTATTAAGACCAAAGACAGTTTCTATCTGAAAAGTTTTTGTGTCCGTATATATTGCCATGTACCTAAAATGACTATTTCACAAAAACCTACCTTTCCTATAATTTATAACTGGCAGAGAAACTTTCTCAGGCTCAGCAGAAAAAAAACCCACAAAGTTTAAATAGTTGTATACAGTGAGTTACTCACTCCAGAGGAAAGGTTCTTGTACAGGCCTATTGGACCACTGTTTGACTGGCTTTGATAATACAGGCAGTGCACACACTGGAAATCCTAATAGCTATGTGGTGTGTTGGACCAGCAAAACTGGTCTGTCATTCCCTTCCTCATCAGGACAGGGATAGAAAATATAGAGAAAGGCTCATGAGTTGAGATAAGGATAGAGAGAGATCAAGCACCAGTTGCCATCACAGTCAAAACCAGACTCAGCTTGAGGGAAATTAATTTAACTTATTGCCAATTAAATCAGTATAGGGGAGTGAGAAATAAAACCTAAATCTTAAAACACTTTCCCCCATTCGTCCCTTCTTCCTCGGCTCATATACATTCCCTGTTTCTCTAATTCTTTCCCCAGAGTAGCACAGGAGGAGAGGGTATGGGGATTGTGATTAGTTCATCACACATTGCCTCTGATGGTCCTTCCTCCTCACACTCTTCCCCTGCTCCACCATGGGGTAACTCCCGCAAGAGACAATCCTTCATGAACGTCTCCAAGAGGAGTCCTTCCCATGGGCTGCAGTTCTTCATGAACTGCTGCAGCCTGGGTCCCTCCCATGGGGTGCAGTCCTCCAGGAACAGTCTGTTCCAGCAGGGGGCTTCCCCCACAAGGTCACAATTCCTGACAGCAAACCTGACCCATTGCGAGCTCCTCTGACCATGGGTCCACAGGTCCTGTCAAGAGCCTGCTCCAGCATGGGCTTCCCATAGGGTCACAGACTCTTTTGGATATCCACTTGCTCCAGTGTGGGGTCCTCCACAGGCTGCAGGGGGATCTCCATTCCACCATGTACCATGGGCTTCAGGGGCACAGCCTGTGTTACCAAGTTCTTTACCACAGACTGCAAGGGAATTCCAGCTCCAGCATCTAGAGCACTTCCTCCCCTCCTTCACTGACCTGGGTGTCTGCCAGACTGTTTCTCTGGCATATTCTCACTCATCTCTTCCAGCTGCTGTTGCACAGAAGTTTTTTTCCCTTTTAAAATACATTATCCCAGAGGTGCCTAACACTGTGTCTTGGGGTGACTGTGATGTGTATCCCATATCGCTGCCCTATGCCCAGAAATTAATTCTTGTGCCTTTCTATGCCTTTAAACTGAGCCTGAGAGGGGGAAGGAAAAACTGAGCAAAACTTTTTCAAAGCAGTTTGCAGCTTGTTCAAGGTCACACTTAGATAGTGATTTTTTCTTTTCAGCTGCGGCAGGAGAGCGAGAGGGAAGGGAAGCACCCGGCTTGCTTTTCTTTCCAGTCAGCTTTCAGCAGTTTTTTTTCCTCAGCTCCTTTTTCTTTGGAGAGTTGAACTTTTGTTTTCCTGGGACTTCATTGTTTTTTCCTTTTTTCTCTGCTGGATGGTTTCAACATCAGAATACATCGGGAGGACTTTCCACCAAGGCCTTGGCCCTGGAGGTGGGCCCACCACCCCTTCTGAGCTCCAAGGAGAGGGAGAGACCTATGGAAGGACACTGAAATTTTCCCAGGTTTCTCTCAGCAGAGCGAGAGGTTTTATTATTTAGCATCATTATGTTTTCCTGTGTGTTTGTTAAATAAATAGTTTTTATCTCTTTCACTTTCCTTCGAGGAAAATTTATTTTTTCCTGAACCTGGTGGGTGCGGGATGGTTGTAACCTGCCTTCTCTCAGAGGATATATTTCTGAATTTGGCCAAACCGGAACACACTGTCACTGATTGTCACAGCCTTGGCTGAGACATAGGGGAAGCATCTAGCAGCTTCTCAGAGAAATCACTCCTGTAGCTCCTCCCTTGCTTTTCCACATAAAGCCAATACAAGCTCTTGAAAAAATACTGGCCTATTCAGCACACATTACTGTTTATTATCTACATTTGTTCTATATAATATATATATATTCTAATAACATTGATATTTTGCCAGACAGGAAGACATTTTGCTAAAGCCCTTTTGGTACAGGAGTGAGGTTCTGTAAGGCTTTGACAGAGCTGAAGAATCTGAGAGATTTAAGGTATCATTATGTGTGGGGTATGCCCAGCCCCTGCCCTGGAGGGATCTCTGCTGAAATAAGAAATTTCACAATCGCCCAGCAGGACTCCCTGGAAAGGCAACCACTTTGGTCATGGCGAGAAAAGGTAGACCCACAATCCTTTGGGAGACACTATGCAGATCATTCTGTAACCCATTGGCCTGTTCCCATCCCAGATCCTCTGTAATCCATTGGTCCCTTGCTGATCCCCTGTAACCCTATAAAAGCAAGCTCTCTGGGGCCCGTCCCAGAGAGGGTTCTCGTCCCTGGCTTCCCTTCGCCAGAGGGGACCCACAATAAAGCTACCTTCGTGTGGAACCAGCCACATGACCCTTCTCATCTCTCTCTCTGGTCTGGCTTGGCCTGGAGGCTGCCCTGCAGAGCTGAGCTGGAATCACAAGCTGATATCACTAAAGAGCTGACAGCCTCTGCAAGGGCCCTCCTGCCAGCAGCTGAGAGGAAGACACCGGGCCTCGGGAAGGTGATTCCTTTCGGGACCATCTCCCCGGACCGGTCACCTCTTCCTGGGTCAAAGCCACTGACCCCCTTCACCAGCTGTAATAATTATGTCTTTTAAATTCTGAACAATTTTGGAGCTGAAAGGAGGTCTTGGTATAAACCAATGTCTTCTAGTGATCTTCATAGGCCATGATAATCTCATTGGACTGTTAGATGCAATATTAGGCTTCCTTAAAATTATTTAATCTATAGGCCCATATCAAGGAACATTTTTGTCTGGCCCCTGGTAACTGTGCTATGCATAAGGTAGCCCTTACATTGGCATTTGAAAGGAAGTTGTCTTCCACAGTTCTTCATGTACCCTGGGATGGCTCTTCAGATATTCCCAGTGACATGAAGGTGGGAGCAGTGACTTCAGTCAGGCCACAGAGAAGGACTACAGATTTCATCCATCCGTCCATCCATCCACCAATCCATCCATCCATCCATCCCTCCATCCAATCATAGAATAGTTTAGGTTGGAAGGGGCCTAGTCCACATAGTCCAACCTTCACTGTAACAAGCAGGAACATGTTCAACTAGATCATCTCTCTATCTATCCATTTATATACTAATTGAAGATTTTAGTATTTGAGACGAAATTAATCTAAATCTTTCAGCAGTAAAATAATAACATATTTGGAATATGTTCCAGATGCTCATTCCTTATATACCTTGTGCAGGTATTTTAATTAGGACAAAAATCATCTGAGTTGAAATTTAAGATAAATTCCAGCTGCTGCTCTTGTTTAAATGACAAAATATAACTTTAAGAACTAATAAATTCTCTCTCTGCTGGACAACTATGATTCCTTTAGCAGACTGGCTAATAATGCAATACTGTTCTGAATTTGATAAGCTTTGTAGCAGATGGTAGAATGAGGGAGTTTTTTATGTGTTAGGGATCCTGAGCATTATATCATGACACAGGCAGGATTAGCTCCCAATGTGCTAATCAGAAATATGTGAAGCTTAATCTTTTTCTTATTTTAAAAGAAGACGAAGATAGTACCTTCTTTCCTGTGGATTCTGAAAATTATTGCTCAAAATGATTCCTTAGTTTTTAAAAATATATTTGCAGTTTTACCTAACATGCCTCCCAAAAGTGTTGCTTGTTTTTCATGTTCAGCCACCCTCTTGTGGAAGACTCTGACCCTAACTTTCAAAATAGCTTCTATGCTACACTTTTCAAGCTGAATGTTTTTGGCTATGCTGTTCAAGAGATGCTTGTATCTAATCTATGTGCTGTTGATATTGTGATTATTTTCTGTGTTCCAGGCAGCTACCACTTGGGAGTTCTTGTAAATGAGAGGGTTATTCTCTTGATATTTATTCACATAAATAACTGAGATGTATCAATCTGCTCTAAAACAATTTAAGTGGTCAATAAGCAGGTTTTTCTGTTCAATTTGCAAGTACTGCAGGCAATTTGCTGCTCATCATCTGTTCTGATGGAAGAAATCAGACTTAAATCACACTTAGTGGTAACAGCCTTTAAAAGGCTCTCTTTTGTTGAGAATTTTCTTTTATGTAACTTCACACAATGCCATTTCATTTAGTACACTTTAATTATTATAATGGAGGGTAAAAGAGGGATATATGAAGTTTTAAAAATTAATACATCTCAGACTTTAAAAATGGGTCGGATTTCTATGTTGCACCTTGTGAGTAGGCTGAGAATTTTCTTAAAAGTAATCCTAACATTTATTCAGGTCTCTTCATTTTATTCAGAGTCTGCCAAAATGTTTTATTTGGAGTTTTATATTCTATTTAAAGTAGTGAATGATGTCTGATATACTCTGGGATTTTAAGACCTAAGGGACAGCAATTTCAGTGTCTCTATATAAGTGTCTGGATTTATTTTTGCTGCCCTAAGATAGTGTGCCTGGCTTCCAGCTGCTTCTCCATCACAAATCATTATTTTTGCAAACCAGAGGGATTCCTTGAGAACTCCTTGATTGCATCTGTGCAGTTTGGCTGTCTTCAGTCAGATTCTTCTCATAGCATATCTCTGCTTTTTTTCTGGTTTTCATGTTTCATGTTGCCCAGGATTTTATTCTTTTTTTCATTTTAATATCCAAGTTCCATCACTTTACATCACCAAGCTAAGTCATGGGGATTGTTCAGTGTCTAGCGGAACGATTGCAGAAATGAATTTTGTGGCAGACGAAAGCTACCATGTTCCATCAAGAGCACATTGCTTGTGTCAGTGGGAGCATTTTCTTCACCTCTACATGGAATTGACTGATTCTCTTCCTCAAGAGTCCTCATTACAAATATGTCAACCAATTCCATGGTTCCTTCCAACTCCAAAAAGCCAATATTTTTTATGAGTTTTATAACTATTGAAAGTAAAACTTGAGTTAATTCCTTCAACCAATTCCTTCAGTGAACTCTTGGCATCTCATCAGGGTCTTTCATTGACCTCGATGGGTGCTTAGTAGTTATACCTGGGTCTTTCTGTCAAGAATTACTTCTTTTAACTGAGTGAACATTTTTTACAATTCTCAGATATTTTCTTTATTTTTGTTCTCTGAAAAGTTGTGGGTCTTTTTATTTCTTCCTTTCATTTATTTGTCTGACTCCCCTGTTCTTCCATGCTTCAATTTATAAAGGTTTTAGAGATAGCAATGAAAGCTTTTAAAATTTCATTTAGTGCATTTCAATATATATGTTTATGGTTAGCACTTCTGCATTTTTTCATCTTCTGTATATTAAATATTTAATATTTCATTTAGTTGTGTCCTTTGATATTGAATTTTTTTCCTACCTATCAAACAAATCTGCCTATAAACCACAATTGCCAAAGGTCAACATAGGTTCTTCTTAAATGGCTCTTCCTGAAGGTTTATCTTCATGAAATGAAAAATTTTTGAGCATATTTACACTAAACAGATCTTCATTTAGCACTAAAGAACTTGTTTAATGAATGAGGTTGTAGAAATATGAACCTGCAGGCCTTAGAATGCCTTTTACTTATAGATATTGGAACCTGTAAAAAAATTTAACTTTTTTTTTCTTAAGGCAAACCCTCAACTTCATTAGTCTAAGCTTCCACTGTGTTTCTTTACCCCTGTTATTCATCTGTGAACATTTTTCAGGTCTTGCAGTGATTATGTAAGTCACAAGCACTCAGCTTTCATGTATAGCTTTCTAAATATTCATTAAGGTATTTATATCCAACCCAATGATATTATGTTATAATCTGAGTTGAGTTCATTTAATTTCTTCATGTGTAGAACTACTCTTTAGAACTGTAAGATACAATTGAGGTCACAGATTTCCTTCTGTTGCTCTTTCATTACTGCTAAGCATGGGGTTGCATTAATTGAAACAAATTACAAGTTCTGCAAATTGTACAGCATGTTTCATGTGTCATGTAGACAATTCAAATATCTGTGATGAAAACAGCTTCAGGTAAATACAAGCAAATTTGTTTTCCAGATACTGTATTTCTATCAATCAGCTGTATTCACAGGTCTGCTTTGCTATATGAGAGAAAAAACATGCACTCCCTCCTTCAGGGAGTCTTTGCTTGATTTATTTCTTGTTTTCTTGTTTCTCTAACCCTGTAATAAAAGTCATACAGAATGACGGTGGTGTCTACAGGTGCCCTTCAGGTGTGGAAAAACATAACGACTCTGAGTACAGATATGGGATTGTGAACAAAAGCAAGGGACTCAAAGAAAGTAAAGCGATTTCTACGAAAGACAGTTCTAAGAAATCCACAGCAGCTGGTTGAAAAATGTAGGAGTTAAAATTGTGTTTTCTATACTAACTATATAAAATAGCTTACAAGTCTTGGAGAGAGTTTTGTATCATACCCAATCTTTCTGTCTTTCCTGGATGTATTCTTTCAGACACCCAAATCAAATGGCTACATAGGAAGTGGGGCTGCTGTAAAACATGCTCACCTTCTTCAATAATTTTACAGTGGAAGGACAGAAAGTCCAGCACACTTCCACAGTCCAACTGTGTCTCAGCATGCAGGATGAAGTTAGAGCTGCTTTCAGTCTGTCTGAAGTACACCAATGCTGACCTTGTACCCAGACAGGACACTGACCTCTGCCGAGCACACTCTGGGAAGACAGAAGTATTTGGTTCTAGTTCTATGACTTTTCAGCAGTACATTAGAGGTTTTTTTACTTCTTTCAGCTTAAAGAGATTTGACAAAGGGCCTTCATACAAGTGAAAGGCCTTTTTCATATTTAACTTTATTACTCAGAGTTGCACAAATTGCACAAAACAGCAGACCATATAACCTCTGATTACTTACTAGATATGTGGAGATTCCTACCAATAAACAAGTCTGTCTCAATCCCCTTTTCTATTTTCTTTCCTTCTCTGAGATTAAGATTTTATATTTATTCTCTTCATGGAGAAAATTAAGAAGTAAGATCTAACCTTATTTTTTTTTTCTATAGAATTCCAGAATAAGGTAATAGATTAAAGAGAGAATAAATCCTGAAATACTGTGGAAATAAACTTTGGTTAAGTTTAAGTGCTGACTTAAGATAGTATTTTAAGCACCACTCACATAAAAAAGAATTATTTGGGAAGGCATGCCATCAGTCAACTGTTGTATCTTAATAGCACACAGAGCTCTTTAATCCATTAGAAAAATTTGTCATGCTTGGAGTGAACAAGAAAATTTATTGGCACTACTGATGTCATTCCCCAGATTGGTGAAGATGTTAAAATATGCAGGGAATACAATTGCAAGGATTCTGTCTGGAAGTGAACTCTTATCTACTATGAGAACCTCAACTCATATTTGTTATGAGTAGTAACATTTGTGAAAAGTCACCTGTCCCAAACTAAAGCAGAACAATAACTCTAAGAACTTCTCATATCCTGCCTTTGGGCTCTCAGAGTTATTTACCTACGGAGAATATCCATCACTCATTAAAATCTCCTATAATTCCTGGCCCTCTCCATTATGCTGATGTTTTTCTAGCCCCACAGTACGGGAATAGGGAGCATGGGGGAATTTTGGGAAGATGTGTGAGACTAAGAGATTGGGATTCAACAATTAAATTCTTAAGAAGATTAGAAGCAAAGAACAGAATCACCTATTTTCTCCTTTGTCATTCCTTATTTTACTGCTTTATTTGAACGGTTAGGCAAATTTGTTCTCATAACACAGGGTTTGGTGCTCAAAGCATGAGCTCTGGTGTGCCCCAGGTCAGAGACAGTCCAGCTGCGCTACTTCTGCGGGTCGCTGAAGCGACTTCGGCATCAGGAAGGGTGCTGCTGGCTGAGCTAGCTAGCTGGCTTCTCGGCAAACACACCAAGAGCCGATGGCATCGACTCACGTTAGCTTGGAGACAAAGGAAGAGAGAGGCTGTTCTGGTCTAACAGGTTTATTGTAAGAAGTTTTGCAACCCGAACAAGCTGGAATCCGATGTGATGGGATGGGATGGAATGTGAAGGGATGGGATACTGAGGCTTGTCCTCAGTTTTATAGGGAATTTGAAAACCCCGGTGAAAGGGGAAAACAACCAATGAGTTACAAGCCAGGGGGAGAATACAATTTAACAAGAACCACTGGGGGGAACCGAGAGGTGGGAGTTGTAACAGAGAACCAATGAACAACCGAGTAACCGGGAGTTTTCCCGAACCAGGGGAGGCGGCTTGTACCCGGGCACCGCCCAGGGGGTGCAGCTTAGGCTTCCGAGCCGCCCCTCGACCCACCCTCTGAGTCTGCCTCTTCGGGAAACTCAATCCAGGGGATGGGCTGGGATTGATTGGCATCACGCTGCCCTAGCCCCACAGGGGGCTGGGTCACACCAAGATTCTCATGCATGTTATTTCTGTATTAATGATTTACAGATTTGATTGGAATAAGAATTAACTTCAGATGTTTTCTTGCTTGGACTGTAAACAACAATGGATGAGTACAAATACTCAGCAGATTATATGAATGAAAGTATGCCAAGGGCTAAAGAGGGGACTTATATTATTTGGATGGGGTTTTGGTGAAAATGAACCTAACAAAGAAACACAAAAGGAGTCTCTAAGCACAAGCACAGACAGAGCTGAATCTATTCTGTTCATGCTCTGAGCAAGCAGACAACCTCATCCTGGCCAGAAGCCACAGAGCTCCATAATGTTGTGTGTGAGGTCAGGTTTATTAGTCCAGGCTCAGTGATGCTCCATCACAGCCACATGGTTTTTGGATGGGAGCTGGAGGAAAGCCAGTCAGCTTGCAGGGTGGGCAGAATGAATTTGGACTGGCTGCATCTGTCTGTATAGATGTGCCAGATGCTTTGAAAAGGGTGGGTGTTCCAGTTTGGTCAAATTTAGAAATATATCCTCTGAGAGAAGGCAAAACCACCCCTCCCCCCCACCAGGTTCGGGAAAAAATAAATTTTCCTCGAAGGAAAGTGAAAGAGATAAAAACTATTTATTTAACAAACACACGGGAAAAGGAAAATAATGCTAAACAATAAAATCTTTTGCTGTGAAGAAAAAACCTGGGAAAGTGTTAGAGTCCTCCCTTTGGTCTCCTCGGAGCTGGGGCTTGGTCCAGGGGCAGGCCCTCTGTGCTCAGTGGAAAGTCCTCCCAATGTGTTCTGATATTGAAGCAATCCACGGAAAAAAGGGAAAAATCCAAAATTCCAGGGAAGGAAAAAAATCCAACTCTCAGTCTCTCTCTGGAGAAGAAGAGGAACAAAAACTGAAAAAAACTGGCTGAAAGCTGGGTGGGAAGAAAAGTCGCTATCTCTGTGTGACCTTGGACAAGCTGCAAACTGCTTTGAAAAAGTTTTGCTCAGTTTTTTTCCTTCCCCTTCTCAGGCTCAGCTTAAAGACATAGAAAGGCACAAGAATTAATTTCTGGGCATAGGGCAGCAATATGGGATACACATCATAAAGTCACCCCAAGACAGTGGGTTTTGCATGCTGGAACAGGAACCGCATGAGGAAAGCATGGGTTGTTTGGTTTTGGTTTGAGTTTCATTTTGTTGTTCTTTTTTTGGTTTCTTTTTCCCAAGTCTAGTTTCTTTGCTGAGGCGCAACACAGAGTTAAAAGGAAAACCTCCCTTAAAAACAAAAGACTCATAAAATACATAGCTGTAAACCCTCTCCTCTTCAAAACTCAGTGTATAATGCCTGAGGTGTTTATCAAAATTCTTCCAATAACAGAAAATTGACTTTTTTTTTAATGTCGCAGTTTCTGAATGCTGCAGAAGACATTTAGCAAGAGCAGCAAAATACTCTTTTGAGAAAGAAAGAAAAAATACAATAGAACAACTCTAGTGCAGGGAATAGCTCTGACAGACCTGGTAGCACAGGAGATGCTGAGGAAACGTCCCTGTCTGACCACCCAGGAACCACTCTGGCAGTCCCACTCACACCCCCTGAGCTGGGACTGTGGCCCCTTGGCAGCTCACCCCCCACACTCACACAGTCACACTAGGTCTCCTCAACTGGCCCAAACTCAGCTTTCCCATAGCAGTGTCTCAGCTGTCTCAATCCTTAATTTAATCCTGGTGCAGTAACAAAATAACAGTTTGAGCTGGTGCCCCCGAGGAAGCAACTCGAACAAAGGAACCCCATGGCTTTTATACCCTCACAGATTAGTGTAAAAGTCCTGCTCAGTCTGATCCTCCACTCACCTGTCTGGGGCACAAGTCCCCGTGCCCTTTGGTATGCAAAGTGTCGGCAGTTCACCTCCTCTTGCCTGGGGCTCCGGACACCCAGAGTTCCCTCTGCAGCTCTCGCTTCAGCTTGCAAACCAAGCTACTTGCACTAAATGTATTCCTCAACAAAGAAGACATGGCAAGATGCCAAATACAGTAAGGAAAAGAGCATACATGCTGCTCCTTTGTATCTAAAATTAGTTGTCTCCTGCAGGAGAGTTAGTTGGTTAGGTAGCACAGGTGACTGATAGATTGCCCATTTAGGTTGGAGGGTCCACCTGGATGTGAAGGAAAACAAGGGGCTGCAGGCTCTCTTTTGCCAGATAACACGGCAGTTTAGCTGGATATGACCTGTGTGCCAGTTTAGACAAATTTGGAGGAAAATATCCTCTGATAGAAGACAGGTTACAACCATCCCTCTCCTACCAGGTTCGGGAAAAAAATTTTCCTTGGAGGAAAGTGAAAGAGATAAAAACTATTTAACAAACACACAGGAAAAGGATAATAATTCTAAATAATAAAACCTCTTGCTGTGGAGAGAAACCTGGGAAGATTTCAGAGTCCTTCTGTAGGTGTGATCTCTCTCCTCCTCCTCGGACCTGGGTCAGTGTGGGCCCACCTCCAGGGCCTCGGTGGAAAATTCTCCCAGTGTGTTCTGATGTTGAAACAGCCCAGAAGAGAAGGAGGGAAAAAACTGAAGTCCCAGGAAAACAAAGTTCAACTCTCAGTCTCCCTCTGGAGAAAAGGAGCCGAAAGCTGGCTGAAAAGCAAGCAGGGTGCTTCCTCCGCTCTTCTACCGCAGCAGCAGGACGCAGAGGAGTGTGTATCTGTGTCCTTGAACAACTGTTTTGAAAACTTCACTTGGTTTTTTCCCTCCCTCCTCTTGGGCTCAGTTTAAAGGCACAAAATTAATTTCTGGGCATAGAGCAGCAATAGGGGATACACATCATAAGACACCTGGAACTCCACCTCTGCCTTTCCCTCCTCTCTTACACACAGTAATGTGCATCAGGAAGCAGCTTTCTCATCATGCACACAGTGATGCATCACTAACTGGAATCTCATTTCACATACATGAAGATGGGAAAGAAAACTCATCTTTTGCTTATAGAGATCAATCTTGCCAAACAGCAAGAGACAATCAGCTCTGCTTTTTGAGTAATGCCATTCCATTTACATCTGTTAGAAGAAAAATTAGTGTAATTGTAGATAACCCATTCTGCTTCCAGAGATTGGCATGTCCCTATTAACAGTGGCAAAGGAGAGGACACATGCTTTGATAATAGCTGCATAGCTCCATGTCACCATGTACAGAGAAGGAACATGAAAACCCAGTGTGGTATCATGATTGCCTTCAATAGCAATGCCTAAAAAAAACATTGTTCAGATTTTCTTTTCTAGGGGACCACTCCTTTATTGCCAAAAAAAAAAAAAGGAAAAGGAAAAGGAAAATAGAAGAATTCTGGGAAATGCTGTAGTGTATTCTTTTTATATTGTGAACAACTGAGATATTTGGTCTTTTTTTTAATTCAGGTGAATAAACTCATTAATAATGACTCTTTATGAGATGGCAAATGGAAAATAACACAAAAGGAGTGCTTAAAGGTTGTATTTGAATTTCATAAGTTCCATTAAAATTCTGTAAAATTAAAAAGCTGGTCTGACTGAAATCAGAATAGAAAAAAGGAAAGGTATTCTTGATTCTTGACAATAGTCATTAGGCCTCAGCACAGGTTAAATGTTTACTTTTAAAAGTGGAGAAGTTAAAGTTACAGTCAGCAAAGAACTTTAGCTAACTGAAAGTCATTGTTACAATACCTCATTTTAATGACACCCTGTGCTGAAATGAAAAGCCTAAATAAGAGAAATACTGTAAATGTGATGCAAACAATATATATAATTTTCTGCGTTAAATGGCTTTGGGCAGACAACTGTTCCTTGACAAGACCATAATCAGGGATGAAGAAAAAGATATAGGAATTTAGATTCCAAATCTGTAACATTTTTCTGGAGAGTGCTTTCTCTCACAGAGAAAGCTTTTCTACCATTTAATAACATAAAAGAAGCACACTCAGCTCAGCCTGAATGGAGCTGAGTTCTCAAGAATGATCAGATCCTGTCACTATACATTAACCTCGGGAAGGGAAATTTCTGTCAAAGTTGTGCTCCTCAGCCAACAGAAGTCAAGATTCA
Organism: Corvus hawaiiensis; assembly: GCF_020740725.1. Classification (NCBI taxonomy): domain Eukaryota; kingdom Metazoa; phylum Chordata; class Aves; order Passeriformes; family Corvidae; genus Corvus; species Corvus hawaiiensis. Next base: position 63,502,429 of record NC_063216.1, on the reverse strand, counting down.
TCATTTTATACTAACGGCTAAGGATTGGGTCCGACAATAAGTGAGATTTGCACTGGTTCTACCACCATTTTTCCCTTTCTGCAAGCCTGGTAAATGCCATGTTAGTAACAGAGAATATAAAGGGTGCTTAATTTTCACGATCCTCAGTGCTGTGTCACAAAGCCTTTTACACCTGGTCTCTACACTTGGTACAACATCACTTTTAGAAATCTTAGCCCAAAATACTTTTTCTTAGTACAGAAAGCTATTCCTTATTTGAGTACTCACAGCTCAACTTATTATCTTATTAAAAGCATTAAATGTCTAATGTTAGCATTTCAATGCAATAGCCAGATATTTTAATTTATAATATTAGTTTCATATTGTATTGACTTGTTTCTTTATTGAACAAAATGTAATCTATATATATATTACATATGCTGGATGTAATGACAAATCTTTAAATTCATAAAACAATAAAAAAGCATAAACCATTATAATTTTTCACAGCTCAAAAGGCCTACATGGCTTCCTGTTTCTACCTTCAGAAAAATCTAGAGAGGCTTTTTCCAATTGCTGTTAAAATGTAATGTGAATTATAAGCATGAGTGGTAGTGAAATACTCCATTTTAGCTAGTTCTCTTTTACATACGACATGGATTTGCCTTAAATCAGTTTTGTAAACTGGTGATATTGCAATAGATCAAACATTCTAATATTAAACTATTGCAATACATACAAACAAAAAAAAAAAGTGTAAGTTAATTCTTTCACATTGCAAAACAGTGAATAAAAATGTCCTTAATACTTTTTGTCAGTGACAACATTTTCCGTGATGAAGTTTTTTAGTTTAAAACATCTAAGGATTGAAATTTCTTGGAAAACTAAGTCATTTTAGGAATATTTAACTGGAACCCAAAACCTTCACACCTTTTTTTTTTTTTTTTTTTTTTTTTTGGTACAGTTCAGTTCATCCATTTATCTGTGAATAGCCAGGTGGGACAGATATGTCAGTCTCAGGCCATTTCTAATAGAAAATGGTTGAATATTCACTTGGTTATATGATGTAGGTATATTATTTTGATAGAAGAGCAGTTATTTAATGTCATGGGTGATGAATGGCACAAGAAGAGTTAGAAGGGAAATAATGGCGATAATTTGTCAAAGATGCTGAGAATAGAGTGGTGGGGCAGGTGAGGTAGAATGATACACTATGTAGTTAGAATAATATGATATAGGGCTGGAGGGTTGGAGAATAACAGTAGACAGGAAAAAAATGAAAAAAGAAATGGGAAAACACTGCTTTGTACTAAAGGACTGAGAAATATTTAGAAAATATGAGTGCTTGGAATACTTCTGATACAGGACAAATAAAGCCTAAGAATAAAAATAATCTGAATTATGCAAATAGAGGGGGAAAATAAGATACACCAATTAGAAAGATTCATTTGAGAAAAGCAGAATAAAGGATACTCCTAATGTAAATGGAGTGAAAAAATGTAATATTAAATCATTTTATATTTCATTCTTCTGGATTAAATCTTTCTGAGTTACTCAATTTACATGTCTCAATACAGTAAGAGGATAAACAAAATAAAAATAGATAAGAATAGAAAGGTGTGTTTCTGGAAGGTTTCAAGGTATTTGTGCTTGTTTCTAGCTTTTAAAAACCTCTTTAAAGACATTTATGACTAATCAGGACATTAGAGGCTTTTAAAATATAAGAGATATTTGGAAAATAGATTTTTGTATTAGAAAAAGAAAGAGTAAATACACCTGAAAACTTGAGTCATGTGAGCTTTTCAATACAACCTGCAGAAATTGAAAAGAGTAAAAATGTAGATGGATGAGTCACACATAAAACAGTAGTTATATGTCAACAAGAGAGGAAAAGAAAAGATAAGTAGGAATTTTGAGCAGCTGGTAAAGTTGCTAAAAGTCTTGTTACAGGAAACATCCCTGTGAATTTAAAATATACAAGATATAAAGGAATGATGAGGACTTCTGTTGCTGACTGTTACAAACAATCACTAATGTGCAAATGAAAGGAAGTGTTCTTGAAAGACAGACTTGTCCTTTAAAATGACAGTTCAGTTGATTCAATTTATTCAACTTTTCATCAAAGAAAATAATTTCAAGAGTAAATTGAACCCAGAACATCACAGTTTCCCAAAGGCAGTGCAGCCTTCTTTCCTAGGTCAGCTATGTGGACTGTTACAGGAAGAAGGTACGGTAAAGTCTCTGCAGTCCCAGAATTTTCTCATCTTTTAGGTGATTATGTCCTTTATTGGTAAGGAAACTCCATGCTTTCTCAGATACATAGACTGCTCACAAAGTTCTCAAACATAATACCCAGGCTGGCTTTTCTCTGTTCTCACAGTTCATGCACTGGGATAAAGCAAGGATTTTTCTACTGTGGTAAATATAGTTTCACCACAAAATCGATAACACAGAAGAGTCAGGTTTATCTTTCCTTGCTTCAACAACCATTTTCCACTTGTTTTACTTTGTTTTTTGACTGAGTTCATGCTGATAACTAGAATTCTTTCTTTTTGGAGTGGGGGCAGGGGAAGAACGAATTGAAGGTGTTAATGACGGAGACAGAAATTATGCCAATATTCTTCTCCCCAGTCTAGAATTATGTACCTGGAGGTGTATGTGCAATACAGATTCCTAAATCCATTCCTGCATACCAATCTTTCCTGCACGTACTATTTAATATTCTTCCTTAGACACAGCAGTGTCAACAGGTATAATCAAGCGTAGGGAGTCATGTTGAGAAGGAGCCTTGCTGTGTAAGAGCAGAGGCTTCCTACTGAAGAACCAGCACATGCAAAGCTTTGCAAACAGCAGAATTTACTTGGCACCTATGCCCTACCAAAGCTGACATACCACCTTGTGTGTGGGCACAGTGCCATCCTGACAGATGGGGATGACTGCAAGCAGCCAAGAGACCATGTCTGAGCATGAAATATGTTTGTGGAGGGCAGGATTCCCAGCTAGAAATGTCAAAACATCTGTTTGTCCTGAGTTTTGTGTACCTACAGGTTAGATGGTCTAATGCTTTTCTAATTCATCACTGAGCTTGATTAATTTTGTAAGAGTTTCTGCTATAGCTGACAGTCGTCATGATTTCAGACTAGTGTTGTGTGTAAAGAAGCAAAATTAGTCCCTTTTTTAGGCTGCTCATGACAAGACTGAAAATAGTGTCATGAAAGGATGGAAGAGTTTTCCTGAGGAAGAAACTCATTCTGTGCCTTCTTCAGTTTCCTATGTTATTTTACTAAATGTACTCTTATAATATTTGGTATTCATTCATCTCAAATCCAGCACCTTCAGGCTTCCATACTCAAACCCATTAAGAACTGCAAGAGTTATTTAAAACAGTTTGTTCACAAAATAACATGTCAAAGAGTAATCAGGCCTGAGAAATGTGAAAAATGGCAGATCTCTAAAATTACACTGTCTCAGCTTTTCTCTAACTGTAACAGTTTCTACAACTTTCATTTTCATAAGAAGAAAATATATTCTTTCCCACGAGGCAGTAGAGCTTCAATAAATTATTGCTTTTTAAATAAATCTACTTTTATAACTTCTTAACCTTCATTTTCAGAACTGATTTCAGACATGAACCTACTATGACTACTACTAACAGAATTTCTATAATTCCTTTTTGTAACACCTCAGTCTCTATGACTCTGGTGAATAGCTTCCTAATGACAGTGAAGTGATTCTTTTCTGTTTAAGGTTGAAAAGATTGCCTTTCCATAGGCATTATTGTAATTGCCACTTTCTGTGATCTTTAGAGCTTCAAGTGCAATGCACACTATTACTTTTAAAGAATTTTAAAATATCTACTATTCTACTGCCGAAAATCTGCATTCCTTAAGTGTTTACCAATATCAAGCTAACCAATGAATGCCATTATTATTTAAATTAAAAAAAGAAAAAAATTGAAAATAAAATTGTGCTTCAAAGACTTTTTTCACTATAAAACCTTGCAGAAATATTGACCTCAGATAAAGTGTAATTTTTGAACACAGAGGACATTCTGCATTGTAATTTATGATACAAGGTTAAGACTTTCATACCCAAGCTTCTAAAAATGTGTACTCCAGCAAATGACCTGCCTTCATATTCTCTGTTGGGTGACATTTGTTCCCTTTGTAAAATCTTTCATAAGGAGCATGCTGACCTTGAGCAGCAATAGAGAACTGTATTTCTTAATGGAGATGCAAACCATGCTGACAACTCAGTCTGCTGCCTGCATCAGTGCTACCAAGGGGACAATGTTTAGACCAGGGAATGAATGCATGGGGAATATTATAGTTTCTGAATGAAGAGTGTTAGAGATGACAAACAGTAAAAGATCATGAAATTCAGATCTGTGTGGCTTAATCTGCTGCAAGTACACCTCTGTGGCAATGCGCCACAGGAGACCCAGGCACCAGACTATTTGAAACAAAGGTTGAGTAAGCAACCTCACATTCTTATTCAGAAAATAAAAAGCTTAGTGGAGGGGAAAAAAAATCAAGTTCATTCAAATCATAAAAGCTGTACGGAGATTAGAAATCACTTTATTGTCTCTATCTCCTTCAACGGAAAGCTTTGACTTCCGTCAGTGCACTCTGCCAACAATGTTCACAGTCACTGACATATGCTGAACGTGTGGCTGATTTCTTAGTTTGATAATTGTGGCACGTTTTTTAACTGGAATTTTGGTAACTATTTCACATTGGAAAAGAATACCCTGCTTTCAGCTTGGCTGTAGCTTCTTCCCATACACTGCTTGTCATCTTCCACTCCCCCTCCTGACAGCAGGACTTTTGTCTGCTATGCACTGCAGAGCTCTACAGCTCACCACTGCACCTACAGGTGTGTGTGGTAAACAGAGTTATACCAGTATAAAACCATTGAAACTGAAGAACTGGGTCTGCCTTTCACTCCCAGGAGTAAATCTGCAGTTCAACCTATAGTTACCATTTTACCAGCACTTCGAGACAGGGCCTCAGGGACAAGGACGTTGCTCACTCTGGAATTAAATACACAAGCCGAAGGAGGGTGGATGAAAGTAATTATAGGTATTATTTGGGACTAAACATCTGTAGATGCAATCATACCAATAAAACTAAATAAGCTCTGTTTGCTTGTTTTAACCAGAATGTACAGAATGGTTAAAGCAAAAAACCATCAGTGACCAAAAAGAAAAAAGGGACAGTCATTCAAGTTTATTACATGAAGAAAATGTTTATATATAGGAATTTGTCAAATAAATGCAATGAAATACTAACCTATACTTTTATTTTGAGGCCAAAAATTCAGGGTACTACTCAAAAAATAAAGTCTGTCAAATCAGTAACTCAGACAAATACAAATGAAGCCATAGACACTGTGGCAAAATATATAGGCCAAAACACTTTGGCAGAAGACATGAAAAAAACAGAGTGGGCTATGTCACCTTGCAAGGCTTTGTCAGAGCTGATAGAGATCACAGCAGAGACAAATCAGGTCCACAAACACTGTCAGAGCATCTCTTCACACCATCCAGGCAGAGAGCTGCAACACAACTGAATGAAATATCAACATAAAAATATTTAGGACACAAACTGATTTGAAGAAGAATCCAGACAGAACTTATTAAAACATTTCTATTAGCATTCAGGGAGTTACCGACAATACAGCATAAATGGGCAAAGCTAATGGCTCTCTCCAGTAATGTTTTCTCCTTTGCAGGAAATTGATATGTAGACTAACAAGATGTATTGAATTGAAAATTGAATAAAATATTTCCTCATCCTATTACACACAACATTATCCAGTTTTGTCAAGCCCTTCATCACTTCAAGAGAATGAAGACATGTAACAGCAGAAAAGAACTCAACAGAGGAAAAAAGTCTAAAAATAGGTCCTGGGGTTGAAGCTCTTTGTTGCTGCAAAAATAAGGCTTTTTTCATTCCAAGCAAAGTGACCTAGGGTCTGCACTGGCCTGGACTTCCCTTGCCCAGAGCTGGGTTATGCTGGTTTCAGCTCCTGCCTCGGGGTCATGTACTTGCAGCCTCCTCTGCCTGAGCCAGATCTGTGCCAGTGTCTGTGAGAAGGATCTGACAAACCCAGGGGGTGTCTGCCCAGCAAACAAGAGCCTCTGGGAGCTGAGCCTGGGCAGGCTGCAGGGCAATACTCGCACTCATGTGGGAGCAGCCAGAAGGCAGCAGCCTGGGGCAAGGAAACCTATGACAACCCACACAAGCAGGTCTTGGGACTAAAGAGGAAGATACCTCCACCATTAATGACACCCTTCTCCTAGTAAAGACCTCCAGACAATGAGAACTCTTTAAAAACACACCACTACCTGCAATTTTTCTTGAGAAAACTGGAAGTCTCAGCCTTAAGACCTAAAAGGACACTGAAGGGACAAGTACAGGACAAGGGGAAAAGGTAAGTACTAGGAAATTTTGGGATTTTGAAGTGGGGATTTTTTTTGTTTTAACAATTTACACTGGGAAGACTTCTCTGTGTTAGAAAATTTGGACTATTAGACTGTTAAAACATTAATTGGATTAACAGTAAATCCTTAGCTCCATAGATACAATGAATTCTTCCTTGCCCAATGCCAGGACTTGGAGTGTAACAGGAATGCACAAGTAGAGATGAAAGATACCAACTGCCTTAAAGCTTATGTCCATTAATAAGTTCTTCTCAGTCTAAAATGAAAAAGAAATTGAATAAGCTGTTGTTAGTAGGAAGTTATAGAATGACTAAAAGAAAGAACTACATGTAATCTTGTTGGTCACTGTAAAGAAAAAACGTGGATATTTTTGCTTACTGATAGACTCATCAAAAAATATATATATTTGTCTCTACAAATAAATAGTTTTCCACTGTTAGAGTGGGAGAAATTCTTGGAGTGACAGCCAATACCCAGTATTTTTGTGTGGTGCATAGACGACATTTTTTATAGCAGATATTATAGCATAAAAGAGTCAGGAAAATTGCAAAGTGGAATAACCAGAGGCTGTTCAAAACTCAGAAATAGAAATTTATGTATAATAGGTACTAAAAAGCTATAAGTACTAACTTATTACTATATATATCAAACAGAGAATAAAGTTCTAGCCCTAGGTTGTTGGGTGTTTATTTTTTAATATTTATATAAATAGACATATTATCAGAAAAATGGTCATACAGTATTTATTGCCACTGCCAGAAAATAATGCCACTGTTTGGCAAACAAATGGCTGGAAGATTAAATAAAACATGAGATATTGTGGGTATGGCATACCATATCATGGCACACACACACACAGCATAACTGTAGTGGGACAAAATTCAGAGATAAGAGTCTCTAGATGTCATGAAAATGACAGAATTATGAGCCAAGATCAGCAGATTAATGGTTCAGATCAAGTGCACATTGGTTTATTATTTTGTTTATGTGATTGACAACCATAAATAATTTCTCTTCTTGTGTTAATGCCATTTGTTGATTGTTAGTCTCTCTGCTTTGGGTAGGGAAAAAAGATATGGGAAATTTGCCTTTGAAGAATCTCTAGAGTTGCCTGTATTGCTCTTTCCAGATCTGTGCCATATGAGAAGTCACTTGCAGTCAGAAAGCACAGCTATGGCTGACTCACTGGATCCTGATTATTTTAGTTTTAACTTGATGCACTGGATGAACTAAGTAAGCTTCCTATTAACAGTCAAGTTAATTTTTGTGATAGCTCTCAGAGTAGCAATCTCAAGAAGCTACTGAGGGCTCAAATGTTCGCCATTCCCTATCTCCCACCTCTTGGGGCAGTGTCCACTGAGGAAGAAAAGATTTTCTACCACGTAAAACTCCCATCCCAACATTTAGAAACCAAAGCAGTAAAGAAAGAAAGTCTGTGAGAATGATGTGATGATTAATTAAAAGAAACTCACTAGCAAGGAGGAAAACAAAGGAGAATAAAGAAGCCTTGGTCCCCAGTCTTCCTGCAATTTATACCCAATTTAAAGTTTATGAACATGCATCCTCATTCTCTCCTTGGTTTTTTTACACTTTATGCGGGTCAGGGGAGAACGAACATATGGTCAGACTCTGTAGTCAGTTCCTCAGATGAGTTAAGTGGAAAAATATGTCGTTCCTGACCAGAAAGGCTGAAGAACCTCACTTGTGAGCTAAATATTAAACTCAATATCTTTGTTAAACTATAGAATATCCTAAACATGTATGAAAGACTTTTGTCAGCACTTCTTCCAAAATTAAGTATTAATTATAAAATAATTATAAACTTATATCATTATGTTTCATATATCTAGCCTGAATCTACCCTTTTTTAGTTTAAAACCATCACCCCTTGTCCTGTTGCTAGAGACCCTACTAAAAAGTCTGTCCCCATCTTTCTTATAATCCCTGTTTGAGTACTGAAAGGCTGCAATCAGGTCTTTCTGGAGTCTCCTCTTCTCCAGGTTGAACAACCCCGACTCTCCCAGGAAACCCTGACTTTCTCATAGGAAAGGTGCTCCAGCTGTCTGACCATTTCCTGGGCCCTCTTCCAGGCCTGCTGCAACAGGTCCCTGTTCTCCTTGCCTTGACGGCTCCAGAGCTGAACCGAGTACTTCAGCTGGGATTTCACCAGAGTGGAGTAGACATGTTAAAGCAATACTGGCACAGGGCATGCTTCACAACTAAGTAGGTTCAAGAAATGTATTTTAATAAATTTTTTTACTTAGAAAATATGGATTTGATTTAATGGCGCCTCCCTGCATTTCTATTAAATATTTGTCTGTGTGGGTTATTCCATCAAACTGATGAACAAAATTTTTGTAAGCAAAATGAGTTTATTTAAATAAAAATTCTCAGTAAAATAAATAGATATTTTGCTTACAGTAGATGTCCTTATATTTGTTGACCACACTTTTTATTTTTCATTAATTTATACAATGATTTTATTAGAATAGTCCAAAAAGGAAATATAGAGTACTTCTTATTTAGGATCCAAAATACAGTATTTTTGCCAGCGCCAAATTATCTCTTTTTCTTTCTACGAAAATGAGGCAAAGCCAAACAGATTCCATGAAAGAGCAAAAGGAAAGTTTCTAATTAGACAGACTCATATATATATATACTTCTAGAGCTGAGAAATATCAAAACATTTTCAACTTGTTTTTTAGAACAGGCTTTTTAATACAGTCCAATTCTTCTTATATAAAGATGAGAAGGGAAACAACAAGCAGCATTTAAAACACAAAGCACAGACTGTCATTGATAAACAGTGACGTAAGACTGAGAGAAAATTTCCAATCAACTGTAAAGACAAGGAGAGGGAAAAAAACCCAACTATCTTTAAAAGGGTATCCAAATTCATTTTCCTCACCTTCTGGAACAGACGGATGGTCCTGCTAGTAAGAAGATGCAGCTCAGAAACCTGAGATTCAGTCACCACACTTGACAGGGCCCCTGTGAGCTCACTGATGAGGCAACAATTAATCAGTGAACTCCCTTCCCAGAGTATTAATTAAGGATCATAACACTTGCTTTCTCCCTCCCTTACCTATACAAGGACCTGGAACAGCTGACTCAGATCAGGAAAAATTGTCACTAGGCTGTGAGAACTTTGTGCCTCTCTCAGGAGATCAGAATAATTTTTTAGAAATTTATATTCTAGATTTTCTTGTCACATGTCCTAGGATCTCATTTGAGGATGCTCCAGTCTCTGATAGGGCATGGATTTGCTATGAAAATACAAAGATTAAATGCTCTATTTGCTGCTTCAGTAGTTTACAGCTTTCACACACAGCAAGCAAAATATCATTGTTCATGCTAAGCATTAGAGGTTGCTCTAAAACTTTATACAAATGATCAAGTACACTTTTTTTAACCCAGAAATGCATAACATTTCTGTTTCACCATATCCTGATATTTTATCAACAATTTAAAGAAATCTTCTGGCCAACGTCACCCACTGGCTGACCGCTAGAAGATACAAACACGTCCTCAAATTTGCCAGAAAATACTCACTCTTTCTCTGTGAATCCCTCTTACTCACAGAAACATGACTGTGTCTGAGGTTTACCTCCTTTGCTTGGGATGTTTTCATTTGTGATGAGTAAAAACACATCATCACCTAGAGAAGGCAGGAAATATAAAAACTGCTGTAGGTGCTTTGAGAAGAAAAATCTTTTTTCATAGGTCTTCTATGTTTTACACACAGTGATTTCCTTAGAAATATTTCTTGCAGTGAAATTTTACATCCACAGCTTAGGCAGTCGTCTGTGGATAAATGGTTAAGAGCTAATTTTCCATAAATTAGTGAGAGAAAACCCATAAAATTTGTCATCAGACTTCAAAAGTGTGCTATTTTCAAACAGTACAAATTGTGACTGGCTCAGCACCATATGGCATTTAATTTTGTGTAATGTATGCATGTGCACAAATTGCATTTAGGTAACTGGGATGCTGTCAGTCTGAAGATAACTCTACATACACTAACAGGTAGAAACCAAAGGTCTCTGACAATATCTGAATCATTTCTAAAGATGGACTTTTTATTCACCATTCAAGTAAACATGGAGGAATGTTAGGAGCTGGGTTCTTGTCTAGATCTGAGATTTTATTTATGAACCATGGGTCAATGCAAAAAGAAATGCTCAAAATATATGTATGTGATTTTCAAAACCATTTTCCTGGATTTTTGTTGTATACAGCCTTCATGGGAACCTCATGAGTCTTCCATCAAGAACAATGTCTATATCGTACCTTAACATAGTAACATGACACAATGTAAACAATTCAAAAAACCCCTGTGAGATAATTTTCTGCTTTAGGTATGATTATTCTGTAAATATTTGGGCTGTATTTCTTTCCCTTTGCTCTTTGAAAGTTATGGGAAGTAAAACGCAGTAGCCAGATGGTGAACTTCTAACGTCAGAGAGAAATATCAGATGATATAGATCAATATCAAGGCAACAACAGAGGTATTGCTTTTGTTAAATGATTTTCTCTTGACATCGTTTTTTTTTTGTGACTGGTGCAAAAGAGAAAAAAATAACGGAATATAACATATCTTAAATACCATCCTTAAAAGCAGATTCACAGGCAGTTTCATTTTCCAGATTTTAGAGATGGTGTTTTAGCTTTCATTTGCCTCTTGGTTTTTCTTTTAGATTATTTTAAACCTACATAAATATGAGCAAAAATAACTGAACCTACATAGTATGTTCATAGATTTTGTAAAATAGCTTCCCATTGACAAAATACGTTCTTTAACACCAGGCTGTACTTATCAAAGTCACAAAGCCTCACATACTCTAGAGTTTGTCACTAAAGTCATATGCAGAGATCTTTAAAACGTTATCCTGATAGTGAACAGGATTATATTCCATAGAAAAAGTCACAAACTTCATATTCACCAAAGGCAATTTTAGACATAGGCCTCATAGGTTTGAAATTAAAGGAAAACTCAGAATTAAAAAAGTCACACCTCTTCCAATTGTGTTTAAAATTAATTATATCTGATTACCAAAGGGGTCTTGGACTAAGTGTGTCTGATGAAGCTATTGTGCTTTGAGTTTATAGAGTGAGCTCAACTTTAAATGCTATATCCTTGGTCACAATCTGGCTTCCTGATATATAAAGAGGACAGCACAACATGTTGTCAAAAGCAACCATAGCCCACACAAAGCAAAGATTTGTTGTTTTATTTGAAAACCTGTCAGTATGTGAAAGTCAAGAGATAAATGAAGAGTACCTAGAAAATATTCTTATCTTTTTCTCAGAGAAATGCTGAGGATTGGAAATAAAAGAAAAAAGATTTCCAAATCCATTTGAATACCTTGGGGAAAGATAGATGTGAAGAGGACCTGCAAGTATCTCACTTACTGTACACAGCGGGCAAGAAATTCCTGAAAGTATTAACTCATGTTATTAGAAACCAGTTGAAAATATTCCACTTAGAATGAGATCCTAATACTTAGCAACTGCTGTAGTCCAAGGAAAGTATTAAGTTTGATCAAAATCAGGTCATTTTCTTACCTACACCTAGGAAAAGAACAGATAAGACATGTAGAAAAGCTAAAGGGGCAAAATAAGTGCCAGCTTCAGAAATACCAAGAATAGCATGTTTGTGTTCAGAGCTCCTGCTGAAAACAGCCTAACTAGAAAATAGTGAGAAGGAACTTCAATTAAAAATTGCAAAAAGACAAAAAAGTGTCATAAAAACATCACTAAGTCAAACACATGGGTTAACAGTTTCATCAAAATTAGGAAGAGAAAATGGCAGATAAGAAAATCTGTATTAACAAGTATTCACAGCAGAATATCAGCTTTATCTTGAGATAGCATCATCTTATCTGCACAATAGTTGATATACAGCACCAACAATGTGATGCAAATATTTTCACTGAGAACAAGGACAGGCCATGGCAAGCCAGATTACAGAATCAATTAGCTGAATTGAGCAATCTCAAACTCTATATAGTAGCTGCAAGATTATACATTTACTTCTTGCAATTAACTGAAATAGAGGATGTTTTAATAAAAGAGCAAAGAAACACTTGCTCTTTTTTGTTATTTTGAACAACAACATGATGAGGTGATAATGGCTGTACCTGCCCCAGATAAACAGACACACCGAGGAAAATGATGAGAAGGACACAAGAACCATATACTCAATTCATTCTGAAAAGATGCCACCCATGACAAAAGCATTCAAAGGCATGGGACACATATATCCATCAAGCCATTTAAAGAACATATTAAAGCTGTAGCTGACATAAAAACCCACACAGAAGTGTGTAGATCCTTGAGAATTTGTTGTACAGTCCTGTGCAAGAAAAACAGGTTTTACTGCTCATCTAAAATAATTTTTTTGTGATACCATGGATTTGCAACAGTCACAAAAGAATCAAAGTTTGCAGAAAATAAAGACAACACTTTGCCATGTCCCTGTTGTTAAATTCTGATCATTTGCTGCCAATAATAAATGGTGATTTCTTATGGAAATCACCAGAAAAACAAATCTTGAGATGACTAGATGTGCTGGTCTAGTGTGACTCAGCATCCAGAACAATTTCTGCATAAAACCTTTATAGTTTCTTTTGTCCAATTGCACAAAATAGCTGAAGGTTTCTTCTTTTTTGTCCAGTTGGTTGTTTGTTTATTTGTTTGGTTTTGGTTTGATATATAACAGCCATCCACCTTCCAAAATTTTAGTCTTCTCCTGACATGTCAATACATTCTGCCACTGCTAAACAGTGTGTTCTGTCTTCAACACATGGCATCCCAAAATAGGTATTGAGTGATCTCCTTGTGCAAGCAGTGAAATGCTTGACTTATTATTTTAGAGCAAGAAAATCCAACCTAATGAAATGACTGAAAGACTGTTCAGATGGTACAACCTATGATCAGAGAGCAGAAGTATTCTGGCTCATTTAAACCTGAGAAATTAAAAAAGATGGATAGGAAACAGTGTCTTACATGGTCACTGGGTGATAGGAGATGGCTTTTGTCTTGTTATGCCTGTTACCCATTGACTCCAAAGAGCTTATGATAGGTTAATGCACCTATAATAAAGACTGAAATGATAATATGGCCAGACAGCACAGCAACAGTCTCTTCCACCCTGAAGATTACACACATGTGGTAACTACATACACAATTGAAGGTTACAGATGGGAGGTAAAAGGCACACATCTACAAACTGGCAGCTGAGACTGGGACAAATTAGAAGAGTAGGAAATACACCAGAAGTGTTTGTGTCTGAGGAATGAGATGATTAGGTGAGACTCGCGAAAGAACATGAGGAGCATCTGAGGAAAATCAAGAGTTAGATGTTCTCACTGTGCTAGTGTGGAGAGTTGCTGGACATCTGGAGCTGTGTGGCTGTGTTATCTACCTTTGACTGACACAAAGAGCTATTAATCATAATGCTGCCTTAATTAATATAATAAGCCACCCATGTCTCAGGCTAGATAGTGAAGACACTGGCAAGCTGCTTAGCAGAAGGTTCTCTAGGAACATAGAAATCCAGTACATTGTCCTATTTTTTCTTTAAAAATAGCTATGTGAAATCACCAGAATACTACTGTTAGGAGAAAAGTCCTACATTATTTAGGTGCTGAGTCTTCTGCACTGTGGTACTGTTAAAAGTTATTACTCTCTGCCATATAATAGGAATCTATGGTCCAAACATAAATAGCCTCAATGTCACCATGAGTTCTTCATACAGTGAAGGTATGACATTTAGAAGCAGACAGTCTCTCTTCCTTTTTCCTGTGTAACTGCTGGCAAGTCTGGGGCCATAGGGAAATACCACAATGAGCAGATATCATAATTAAAAAAACCCCAAACAACCAACCACGCCTTTATCCTTCCTGAAGGACTTGGTTTGTTTATTTAATAACAGTAGCACAATTTAACTAACAGAACGCAGAAGTGTGATTCCATGGTCTATGCCCCTTTCGTTTGGGCTAAGGGGATCGGTTTCCATCAGTGACCACAAGCCAGTACTTTCAAAAGTGTTTGCTGCTTTTTTCTCTAAGGCATAATTTGGGATATTTTATGGCCTTTAATTAATGCAAAAAAAATGCTGTATTTTCAAATACTTTGTGAGGAACTGAAAATACAAACTTTCCACAGCCAAACAAAAATAGTGTGCATATCTCTAGATGCATATATGGAGGTGGAAAAAGACAAGAGGATAGAAGATAAGAAAAAATAGATACCGTCTGGGATGGGGGAGAGGAGAGGAGAGGAGAGGAGAGGAGAGGAGAGGAGAGGAGAGGAGAGGAGAGGAGAGGAGAGGAGAGGAGAGGAGAGGAGAGGAGAGGAGAGGAGAGGAGAGGAGAGGAGAGGAGAGGAGAGGAGAGGAGAGGAGAGGAGAGGAGAGGAGAGGAGAGGAGAGGAGAGGAGAGGAGAGGAGAGGAGAGGAGAGGAGAGGAGAGGAGAGGAGAGGAGAGGAGAGGAGAGGAGAGGAGAGGAGAGGAGAGAGGGCAGGAATGGGACAGTGCTCCAGGATCTGTGGCAAACAGTAAAGAAAAATATTTTGAGGTGTCAGAGAAGTAGAGGTGTCAGAGCATTAAAGGTGTCTCCAGTAACATGATAATTTGAATTTTAAGATAGAGTGTCTGTAGGCAGTTAGGTAAGGAGATGTCAAGGAAGGGAATGTGAAAGAGTTAAGGATAAAAGGAATTGCTTAGAATGGATCTATCTGTGAAGTTCATGAACACAAGTTTGCTGCCATTTTAAGCACCAAGTGCTCCACTCAGCCATACTTTGAGATCAAGTTCCTGTAAAATAGGTATTTAAGCCTGTATGAGGACATTATTTCACACAGGAAGAATTCAAGCTATTCCTGCAAAGACAGGCAGCTCAATGCTTGAGATATAGAGTGGTTCTGCAGAAAGATCTGTTTCTTTAGACTGATGGACTTCGAATCAAATATGAGAACGAAGTCTGTTATGACACCTATATTCGGAAGTTTACAGTAACCCTGTGGTGATGGCCCTGCGGTGATGGCCCTGCTTCAAAATTCATGCATGATGTCAATGAAGAACTAGTGCATGGACTGGAGAAGCTGCTTACCCGTGTTTTCCTAGGAGACTGAGCTGTGTGAAATCACCTTGGATGAGTATTTCATGGGGCTTTCCATGTCTGTTCCTGTTGGGAAGGCAGATTTCCTCAGTAAGCTGAGCATTGAGTCATGAAGGTCACACAACAAAATCGAGTGGAACAAACTATTTCAGCTGGAAAATTCCTACAACAGTCATAGAATGCACAGAATCATAGAATATTTTGGGTTGGAAGGGACTTTAAAGATCATCTAGTTCCAATCACCCTACCATGGGCAAGGACACCTTCCACTGGACCAGCTTACTCAAAGCCTCATCCAGCCTGGTCTTGAACACTTCCAGGGATGTGGCATTCACAACTTCTCTGGGCAATCCATTCCAGTGCCTCACTCCCCTCACAGTAAAGAATTTCTAACTTTTTATCTAAACATACTCTCTTTCAATTTAAAGCCATTTCTCCTTGTCCTATCACAACACGTCCTTTTAAAGTCTCTCCATCTTTCTTGCAGCCCCCGTTTAGGTACTGGAAGGTGCTGTAAGATCTTCCTAGAACCTTCTCTTCTCCAGGTTGAACAATCCAAACTCTCTCAGCCTGTCGTCATAGGAGAGGTGCTTCAGCCCTCTGATCATATCCATGGCCTCCTCTGGATTCACTCCAGCAGTCCGATATCCTCCTTAACTAGTTCAACTGCTTGAATCAATTCAGGACTGACCAAAATGTAAAGAATGTTATTAAGATCATTGTCCAAGTACCTGTCAAACACTGACAGACTTGGGACCATCAGCCACCTCTCTGGGAAGCCTGTTCCCAGGTTTGAACACTCTTTCAAGAAAAAAAATGCTTCCTAAACCTCATCTAGCTGAGTTTTGAACCATTCCCACATGTGGAATCATCACTGGATACAAGGGAGAAGAGATCAGCACCCTGCTAGCCAACTGCTACAGCTACAAGATGCTGCCCCCAGAAGTTGAGAGTTGAGTATTGTCTACAGAAAATCAAATGATCAGATGGACTTTTCTTTTTTTTTTTTTTTTTTTTGGTGTTAACCTCTACAATGCTGCATAATCAGCAGACTTTGCTGATTATGTCCTCACATGCTTTTACTAAAATTCCTTGGCCTATCTCAGCTTTTATCCACATATCTACTTATCTAAATTAGAGCATACATATGAAAATATTTCCCAGCCTTGTTTGTGCATTTATCACTGTTAATACATTGCTTTGAATAGCAGAATTATTTCAATAAATGAATGAAAACTGTCAGTATTATAAAAGGCAAGGTAGAAGGAAATAAACATCTCTCTGAAACAGCTATCAAGAATCTGTCTGTCCATATATATTTCCTTTCCATGGGACTCCTGGTTTGATATATGCATGTTACAGTATCCACACTGCAACAGTAGAACAGCAAATTAGAGGGAAAAGTTGGTTTTAAGGACACAGGTAATTAGGGCCAGTCATGTAGGTTAATTTTGATTTCAAGGCCACAACTTTGACCAAATGCCTGAGATTTTCCACAGAAGCATTCAATCTGGCTTTGATGACACTGAGATAAGAGAAATCTACTCTTTTCTTCATGTTTCGCTTTACTGAGTATTCACTCCATGTGCAAAAAAAAAAAAAGTCTGATAAGTATTTTCTGCCTGAATTCTTACATTGTTTGTACCCATAATATTGTTTGCTGTTAGATTAAACACTTCTTTAATATCCTGTACTTTTACCCTGTGAAAGCAGTTGGAAACTATGATCAAATAACCCCTCAGTCCTCTTTTTGTTGAGATAAGTACATTGATCTCTAAAAGTGTCTCAGTAAACATTAAATATTTTCAGTGTCTGTGAAGGTTTCTTACATTCTACAATTTTCCAACGTTTCCTTCCATTGAAAAATATAATATTAGAACTGTAATACTCTAACATTCATATAGTATTCCCCTATAGGTCTGTTCCTGTAGGGAGAGTGGAAAATATCTTCCTACTTGCTACTTCCTCTAAATGCAGCCAATGATCATTACAACCTGTTTTTGCAATTTGTAGTTCTTTCCAATCATGTCTTTAGGAAGTCTTGCCAAACTTTTTGTCACTACAGTCTCTCTAAATCAAATGTTGCAGTATGACTTTTTTTCCTAAATATTCCAAAATAATTTTACTTGTATGAATCACAACACCCATCAAAAATATTTTAATTCTGTTTTTAATTAAACTTTATTTTCTAGAAATACAATTTGTACACAAACATTTTCAGGAAAATATTTTTTTTTCTGTCTTTCTTTCTTTTACAACCTAAAATTCTTGAAGAGGGTGTTATTGCTGATCGAAAGTTACAACAGCCTTAGAGGGATTTCTATTTAAAGAGTAAAACTGAGGGGGAGGGGGCAATGATCATTTTAATTACATGCTTTTGTGATTACTGATGCCATGGCAAAGATATTTATTACAACAATGTGTCTGGAACTGTACAAAATATAGAGAAGTGTGTGCTCTCAAAATTTACTTTGATCATCTCAAGCTTTTTCTAATGCTGTTTTTATCTTGCATTGCCTTGACTGTCAATACATCATTGCTTTTACGTTCTTAAAGAAGAGAGAATGAAGATGCTCAGAAATGGCATTAGAATTCCAACTGGGATTTCTTCCAATGCTGTTCAGCATAAGTAATTGAAACCGAATACTGTATTTTTATATACTCTGTAACATTTCTTCCAAGGGGCAACTTTCTATTCACTTATTATTGTGCAGGTTATAAATGGTATTCTGCATTTCTTCTATCAAAATACTAAGCTAGTGATATTTAACTGTAAAGAAATATATCCTTGGGCAATGAATACTGTCAGAAATTACTAGGTGAATTTAACCAAGAAAAGAATGATCCCATATTGATGTAGTGCATAAATTTTTGAGTGTGGGACAATGGCCCCCATTTATTAACATTTTATATCCACATTGAAATGCCTGACCTTGCTTCAGCAGTTTTATGACTAGCAAGATCTCTGGAAGTTCAATTTTTCCCTCTAGAAAAAGAAAGCAGCTATGCCAATGGGAATAAATACAACTCAGATGTAATTTTTTTCTGTTTTTCTTCAGATGTAGCAAAAATTTTAATACCTCTATAGCATAACAATTCAGAGAATAAAAAGACCAACTGCTATAAAAGTGAGGAGAGGAAGTTCTTTGAAATAGATACCCTTTTATGCACAAGTGAGGCACTGAAAGTAATTTTTTAGTTATGTGAATGCCTAAAGTATAGGCAAAGATTGCCTACTAATAATGTTTGAGATGAATATCAGAACAGCTGGGCTGGCATGCAGCAAAACCTTTGGACAAAACCAGTAGTATGTAAATGAATTTTAGAAATCTAGGTTTAGGAAACGAATTCAAGAAAAGTAAGGTTCATACCCTTAAGATCTTGAAATGTTTAATATTTGAGGCAGTTATTTGTCAATATCAACTCTCACAACCTTTCATGAATTTTAAATTGGATTTAAAGAGCAAAAAACGATGAGAGCAAGAGTGAGAATTGCCAGAAACCCATTCCCAGGGAGGGGCTGAGTACTTCAGGGCTGGAAGTGAGGCCAGGCCTCTGCTGGACTGTAGAGCAATATAATCTCTGTTCTAGGGTGATATCCAAGCACTGCTGGAAAAGAGTCTCAGCTGCTCTTTGCCAACTCAGGCAAGCTGCATGTCAGAGCTTTCCTGTCCTGCATACGATGTATCTAGAGTGCTGGTACCTAGTTTAGCGTGCTATGAATTGCTCTCCCAGAAGTGGGTGCCTGACTTATGAAGCATCATCTGTCTTCCCACAGGTTTTGAAAACCACAGGGGACCTTGAAAATAGTAAAACAATATGAGTAAATTTAAACTAAATGAGAGGTGACAATGTAAAAAAAAGAGTCCCAACATTACACAGTAAGGAAAATAAATTTGATATTTTATCTGAAAATCCAGAAGAACTACTGTTCCCCAGTGAAGAAGAGCTCTACTTTTACACAGAAAGTTAATTTAGCATCACCACCTGACAGATGGACTCCCCAACAGGTACTTACTCTTCTTTTTTCTGTCCTGTTTCACAGACCCACACAGTTTTAAAAGAAGTCTGAGACAGTGAGAGGTGAGTCTTCTTTCAGGATGAAGCAGAGGGCCAGTTTCAAGGCAATCTAGTATAGAGGCAACTTTGTAAGTCAAGCCATGACAGAATAATCAATGGGATTTTTTTTAAGTGATCTGTGCTAAAAAATAGAGGAAGAGACTGTTTTTTGTTCTGCACATTGAAAATATGTCTGAAAGGATTAAGAATTGTGTACTCTGAGTATCATCACATTGTTCCTTTGGACTTGCTACTTCCAATGACTGCTTTCTTTAAATAGAAACAAAGATTGAAACTGTTTAAGAATCCTTAAAACAGCCATTTGATACACAAATCTAAGACATTTATTAGTTCTAAGACTGTCAGTGGGAGTCATAATCTGTTGACTGTAGACAGCCAGAAAAAAACCCAGTCTACACGGTCATCAAAGCTTAGAATTTAAGTGTGTGAGAGGCTGCATACAGGGCAGAAGCAGTAGGCCAGGACAAGTACATAAAAATGTCATTGTATGGGGAAAGGGAAGAAAACACGTGATTCACAAGAAGGACTGGAACTGCCTGAAAATGTCTCTTCCAGAAGTTACCATCTGGGAATTAGCATTTCACCAACCTGGTACAAATAATTCCAGACATAGCCTTCACTGAAGAAAAAGCTAGATAAACTGGGATAAAGCTAAATAAACTCCTTAGCATGAAAAACAGGTGTGATAGAAGTCTACACAATCATGAGTAGCAGCACTCAATAGGTGAACAGAGTACAAAGTTCCTACTTGAGAAAACAAACAAATTAAATTCAGTGGTAGTTTCAAAATAAGCAAGAGGAGTCACTTCTTCACATCATGATGATGATGAAGTAATGGAATTCTTTTCCACATGATTCTTGATTACCAAAAGATTACATGGCTTCAGAAACATAATTATTGAACCCAAAAATGTTATCTTCACTATGTGTAACTTTGAACCACAAAAATTTACGCTTAAGAAAATATCCATAAATACTTGTGTTCCTGTATTCATGGTATCATAAAATAGTTTGGGTTGGAAGGGACCTTTAAAGGTCATCTAATCCAACCACCCTGCAATTAAGCAGAGCCATTTTCAACTAAATCAGGGTGCTCAGTGCCCTGTCCACCTTGGCCTTCAATGTTTCTGGGGTGGTGCATATATCTCCTTCTGGGTAACCTGTTCCAGTGTATTAACACCCTCATTATATTTAAAAAAAAAAAAAAAAAAAAGCTTTTTTACATTTCTTTCATAAAAATATACGTATGGTTTGAAACCATTATCCCTTGTCCTACTGAAAGCAGGCCCTACTGAAAAGTTTGTCCCCATCTTTCCTATAAGCCCCACTCAAGTACTGGAATGTCACAATAAGGCTTTCCTCGGGTCTTCTCCAGGCTGAACAAGCACAATTCTCACAGCCTATCCTCACAGGACATGCATTCCATCCCTCTGATCATTTTTTTGGCCCTCTTCTGGACCTCCTCCATCAGATCCATGTCTTTCTGAACATTAAGTTTGGCTGCTATCAGAGAGAGTAGAAATATTTATTTACTGGAAGTCTAAATTACTCTATCATGGTTTGCTGTATGTACCATACAGGACGTGAAATGTTAACAGGGATGGAAGATCTGTAATAGGATTTAAGACATTCAGAGAGTGTTGAAAGCATCTAATCTGAGCTATTGCCAGCCAGAAGTCAGATCTACACACTTAGTGTTTATCCCACAACTTAATTAAAATGGAGCATCTAAAAACATCCAATACAAAGAAAAGGTTTCAAGAGTTGGATGCTTCTTGAAAAAATGACAAGCCAATTCAGCAGAGTTTCTACATGGAATTCAGCTCTCACTTGGTAGCTTATTCTCTGAGGACACAGCTAAACATTACCAAGTTAGTCTTGAAATACTGCCATGAGAGCAAGGTTTAAATACGGCTAACTATCCATTTGCTCACAAAAAATTCCTTATCATGCAGATGCCATCTGCAGAGATACTAACATGGACAGATCTCAGCGTGCTTATTTTGATGCCAATGTTCTTCTGAAGTTGACCCATTGAATTGCATTGGCAGAAGGCCTGGACAAAGTACAAATTTATCCTGTGAGCAAAAGCATATTGAGAATAATAATGACATTATTTTGAAAGGAAATGGGAATATGGTACAATTAAATTGTGATATAAGTTATACTCTAAATCAGAAATAAGATAACCTGCAGTTTCTTTCGTGTTTCAAATACAGTATGAGTAAAAATTAATAGAAACCTGAGAAAGAGAAGTCACACTGATGAACAAGTACTTTACAGATATTTGGAGACTTCCAACAGTAGATTTCAGACTCTTGCATCTTTCATTTTGTCTGTGTCATTTAATTTTGATTCTTGATTAATGAGTATTTTCATTTTTTTTCCTGTCCCTTCAAAAACATTTCTTATTTTTGTTTGTTTGGGATATGTTGGTTTTTTTTCCTCTTGTTTGTTTGGGGGTTTTGTATGGAATGTAGCTTTTCCAGAAAGCAATCTCTCTTGTTTGCAGTACAGCTCAGGAAAATTGCAAGCTGCATTTCCTGTCATGTATTAAAATAATCAAGCTTAATATGAAGATGAGGAAATAAATCCAACCACCTGAAAGTTTATCTGGCTGAACATCCTTTCTCTAGACACCATCCTATATGGAAATTTCAAAGACTGTTTAAACAATGGCAAAAAGAAGTTTGTATTGAGGGAGGAATGCTTTCTAAACCATAAGAATATTACAATTAGTATACTCTTTTAGTCCAAAGATCAGCCTGGGCCAGCACCCAGCTTTTAACTGTGAGCAGTAGGAGATTCTTGGGAGAAGGGAACAGGGCAGGCATATGTGAAAATTGTATTCACTCTCAGTTGTTCTTCTAGTCTTCAGTCCTTTGCTGCTCTTGAGCCAGAACTTGTTTCTCACAAAATTAATAACCTCCTTTTACTGCTTCCATTTGAACCTTTTTAATCCTTTAGCATATTGAAGAGTTTCTGGCAAAAGAGCTAGAATTAAGTATATAGTAGAATATTTTAATCATTCAGCTCCTATCCCATTTATATATATATATATCAATTCATCTTAGTTTGACGAGAGAAACTAAGACAAAATGTTTACAGAATGAAGATTCACACACACAAATATAAAATAAAGCTTACATGAATATTAGTTTGTGTGATTTTCACATTTTTTTGCCATTAACCTTTTCTCCCCTGACATCCAGTAAGTCATCATTGAAAAACTAATGCAGAAATCATATGTTCATGGACATTCAATCCTGAGCTCTTCCATGGGTAAGCAGATAACTTACTGGAATTCTACTGACTGGAATATAACGTGGTCCTTCCGGTATGTAAGAGAAATTTGCAATCTGGCCTTCACTGAGACACCATTCATAGAATAAATGCTGTTCTTACTGTACTTACCACTTTAATAATTATCAAATTGGAAATGTGGTGGGATCAATTAAATTAACAGTTATACATAGAATAATATCAACTGCTTAATCTCTTAAACATTTTGAAAAGATTTGAAAAGCATTTTGATAAAGTAATTTAGGTAAAAAATGGCAATGGGCTGTGTTAGGATTGCAGGCAAATGATTACAGCACATACTTGTCCCTGGCTGGAAGCTGAACTAAGTGGCTTGGGCATAGAAAACTGCTGGATACGAAACTGTTGGCCATAACAAATAACCCAGGGACATGCTGACATGAGATATAGTAAGTACCACTAGGGTTGGCTGCATTTCATAGGTCAAAGGGAGAGACAGTAGAGAGACAGTCAGACTGCACAGGTACTTGAAGGGAAGGATTATGGACCTGTTGGGGAGTAAGTGTTGCAGCCAGGTAAGTGTCCCAGAAAGGCCGTTTAAGGGAGAGAGAACCTAGGAAATGTTGTCAGAAATAACACATTTAGATACTGTTGTAGCACAGCTGGGAAAATAGTGAGAAAGTAATCATGACTGGATTTTAACTGGGAGGAGACAAAGACATAGAAAGAGAGTTAGAACAACAGTGAAAGGTCAAAAGATGCAAGAAAAGGACAACAAACTGTGTAGCCACATGACTGGTGCTGTCTGAGGGTAGCTGTGGAGCAGCCTCATGTAGGAGACTGGAGGAATGGTTGTCTGGCTCAAAACAACCACATAAGAAGGAGTGGGGGAACAGGATGAGCTCTGCATAGGTGGGACGGTGCTGGTCCCTCTCCCCACCCCCTTGAGCCCTCTCACACTGCACTATGCAGCATTCGTTCATTTGAAAAGTCAGACACTGGTCTGCACTGTAATTGGGGGGTCAACCTCATGGACCTGCCAGGAACATTCTGGCTCTGTGTAAAATGCAGGCACAAGTCAGGCTTTGCCAAGTGCCTTATTCCATCAGAATGTTCTAAAGTTTGCAAATAAGCTTGCTATTGAACCTCCCAAGAATTTTGTTGTTTCTCCCACACACTGCCCAGAGTAAATCCAACTACCTACCCCTAAATACACCAAGCGGAACGAGGCATTACAACTTGTGCTTGATCACCACACTTCGAGCAGGACGAGAAACCAAATCTATTGTCCTGATCATATCAGACAAGTAAAAGCTGCTCCTGCTATCCAGAGGATGGGATTTGGAGTAAAGGATTACCCTGACCACGGAGAAAACATCATGATAGATAGTAGAACATCCAGCTACCACTGTGCCAGTTCCCATTCCATGGCATTGTCTCATGGCATCAGTCACTACTCCTTAAACTTAATTAATTAAACTATTAATTTCTCTGCATTGCCAAGGAAAAATTAACAGGGAGATTAGGCATCTGCCTGGGTATCCATTTCTTACAGTCTCCTATCTGACTGTGACCACTGACACCAAATAGGGAAAAAGATTAAGAACAGGTCAAGATGAAGTGCTATCTTCCCAGTAGTCTCACTCCTCCATTTATAACCTTCCCTGAAGATTGTATCTGCATTTCAGCTCTTAATAACCTTGTTTATGGATTAACTGTCCATTGTATTGTGTGACCAAGAATCTGGAAGCTTAGCTGTACATTGCAAATCAACTTAACTTGCACAATTTGATTATCTTGACTACCTCTTATTTAATAAATTAGAAGGGAAAATTTATTTTTACTTGTTGGTGATCACATTATACAGACATCTTTACTCCTATTGCCGCTGTGATTGCATTTGAAAGTTTTTGTATTAGAAACAAGAAAGAGATGGTATGGGTTAGTTCAGATGTATCATGCATGGAGCAATGCACCAAAGCCCACATTTGGCTCCTAAAAAACTAGCCAAATTATGATCCACCAAAGTCTGTAAAGAATGAGGAACCTTCTCTTTAAAAAATCAATAAAATATAATTTAACACTGTTTAATATATTAAAAGAGGAAATTAAATCTATCTACTTTTACATGAAGAATGAGGATCAATTACTATTTTAGGCATAAATTAAAGCCCAGAAGACTAATTTGAAAAGAATTCATTTCTAAGGCTAGAACAAAAATATTATGTATCAGACCCTTTTTTTAAACACAAAAGAGACTCAAAATAAAATACCTGGCATTAGTCAATGAACTGACTTCTCATATATGTTCAGTTTCTGGAATGATGAGAGCAAAAAGTGTATAAATACTGCAAGAAGGGTATTATGTCTGCCTATTCCCACAGCCTCAAAGAGATCAAATCTTTTTCTTGCAATATTGCAGAAGGTGAAATGAGAAAAGATGAATTGTTTATATGAGGAGTAGGGTTACAAAAATATCAGAATTTATGGTGTGCAATTATTATTGCTGTCTGTCAGCCTTATATCAAAAGAATAGAAATGAATCTAAATGATGGGGGGGTAAGTACATTAGTAATAATCCCAACCCCAACAAAAGCCAAAGGCTGCTATTTGCAAAGTTTGTTTAAAAAAAAGTAAAAACCAGAGAAATACATGTCAAAGAAGTTTTAATTTTGCCTTCCTGACATAAAATATTGGCTTTAAACAAGATTCATGTGAAGTCCATCTAGTCAGAGAAGGAGTCTAGCTTACAAGTTAAATAAGAAGATATTTCAAAATATAATTTAAAGTATTTGTCATAGTTGAAAAGGATGGACAATGGTTTTCCCACAGCAGAAGAGCCAGTGACAAAATGGAAATGTTGCTCATGAAGTAGTGAATGGAGTTTTGACATCATTAAAAAAATTAGAACTATGGTAAAAATGGGAAAATATTTCAAGGAAACATTCTTCATATAAATAAGAACAACACTATTAAGATTTAAAAGCTGTGCATTAAATAAGGTGATAAGGAGAGAGACTGACACCTTCTGTTAAATCCTAACTTTCATATTCTGAAAGACAACAAGACAGAGAGCAGACTTGTATGACTGAGAAAGAGGGGTGTGAAAAGGAGCACTATACCAAAATAGCATAGTTTATGATGAAATACACTGAATTAGGGTTATTAAGTGAATATGATTAACTACCACGCGCACAAGTCAGCTTCCATATATAGTAAGGTAACAGGTAAATTAAATTAAAGTGCAGATATGTGAATCAAAACACCCAGAGCATGAAGTCAGCACTTACATTTGAAACATACAGGATTGAAAGTAACTCAAGCTGCACAATCTCATCTATGGCATGTGTCAAGCTCTGTGACCTGCTTCACAAGCTTCAGGATATGACCATATTTGTTCCTAGGAGGATGAGCTCTGAGAAAAGATGTGCTGGATCTTAGAAAACTGTTGTAGTTTTGATTGAATAAAGTGCTGGCATGAGGACAAAATAGAAACTACAGCACACAATCACCACTTCTTCTTACTGTTATATCTAATTATGTATAAATAATGCAAAAAGATTAACTGAAGTCTTTAGAAAATAATTTCTTGTATTTGTAAGGGGAAGAGGCATGTATTATAGCTTCAGAGGAAGCCACAGATGTTTGGAAATTCTGAAAAATTAGTCTCTCCATATTTGTATTTACATCTTAAAAATAATCACAAAATAACTAAATACTCAACAAAATTAAATCAGTTAAAGAGATTCTGAAATTTATGAGCTGCAGAAAATTGTTTCGTTTAATTTATTTCAGGTAAAATATTGATTCTCCATCTTATACAAAACTTATTCTAATAGCCTCTTTCAGTCCACTTCTGATCCAATCCCAAATTATTTTCTATCTTTCATTATTCAGAATAGCATACAAAATTCAACTATTGCCTTCAAAATAAGCTCACCTGTATCATTATCAGGTTCATTAGAAGTCTTCCAAAACAAGTCTTCCTACCATCTCTTCACTGGGTTTTATATATCTTTTTAGTTTACCAGTTTCAACATCCTTAGTGCTTTGAGTTTCAAATGGACTGTAATTCTCCCCAGGTCCTCTTAGCTTCTGGAATCTAGTTCCTTTTAGGTTTCTGGCAACTCCTTCCTTGCAAACAGGCTACTTTTTTCCTGAAGTTTTAATTTTCTAGAGTTACATCTTTTGAACTGTGGATAAAAATATATGGAAAGATAACTGTATTTCTTTCAGACTGCTCCTAAATGAATACATGCGGGTTTTTATTTCATTTGGGGTTTTTTTAGATTCTCAATTACTTTCCTTAATCCTCTGTTTCCTTATTCTGTGGGGTGGCTGATTCTCAGAGCTCACATATAATAAAAGTCTTTGGTCTGAATGATCTGGGACACAGAGACAATGCTACTTTCACCAAAGAGATATGTTTCTGCAAAAAATTTATAAATGGAACCACTTCAGAATGTTGTTTACTACCATTCAATCCTACCTATCATTCATTGTTCAAAGTCTCAAACACGTTTTCTTTCCCAAAAAGAGCAAAACAGGTAGGGACAAAGCCCCCAGAGATGCCCCTCGCTTCCCAGTTATTTTGTACTGTTTAACGCCTTTGTGTAAATTTATTAGAAATCCATTAAAATATAGTTAAATCTCTCAGTTCCAAATTATAGTTCATCTCCCCAAAGTTCTTTCGCATATCAATACCATAGATTTTGTCTTGTGTTCCACATGTGGAAGGTTAATAATTCTTTCAGATGTTTTATAATAAATCGGGTTTTTTTCCTTTCCATCTGGAAAGCACATCATAAATTCTTCCAGAGGTTAAAAAGCCCTTGAAACTGAAGCACAAGGAGAACACAGAACACTGAGGCAGTGAAGATCTCAATGGGATATAGAACACTACAGTATGCAAATCTATATGCCTTGATTTAAATAAGATATTAGCATATTAGTTTGGTATAAGTATATAAATCAAAGAAAACTGACCCTTAACTTTATCTATTATCCTTGAGTACTACAGAAACAAAACAGATGCCCTCAAAATTCCCTTTCCCAATTCCCACACACACTTTATAAAAAGATAGAATTTTGTAAAGCAGTTAAATTTAAGACCATTCAGAGCTCACCTACCTGGGGCTAAGCCCTGTCAGATTTCAGAATTAAGCTCATTAAGTTGCTTGTAAAAGCCCTTTTCTCCTCTAGTAGTATCGTGGTGATAAATGGTTGTGTTTGACCAACTGCAAGTCTCTTTGATGGACAGCCTGCTTCAAGTGAGTTGAAGTTCTCTCTTTCTTTCCTTACCCTCCTGCCTGCTAGGGGGAGTGGTGGTACAAAGAAAGTGCCCTCTCCTATTTTTTCCCCTTGTACATACTCCTAGAAAGTGCCCTTGCTTATTTTTTTCCCTTTCATTTTTATGTGGGATCAGATTAAGAATCAGCATCCTCAAACTGAGAATGATACATATGAAAGCACAGAAAAGATTATGTCAAAAAACCAAGTTACACATCGTTTATTTGAGAGAGAAATTTTCCTTTAACCACAAGTCAGAAAAATTCATATTCTCCATTCCAGACCCATGAAGTTAAATATTTTTTGATAATTTTCCCAGTATCTCTAAATGAATGTGCATATACACTTTGTCCTTGAATGCTATTTGTTTGTGAAGGTACCTGCTATGTTTGTACAATATATTTATTTGGACAGGAAAATCTACTTTAATTTCAAAGTCATACCACTGCTTGACTGAGGAGAAATTTCTAATATGTTTCCCGCAATAAAAATACTCTTTACAGAGGAAGTTTTGTTTTAGGAAATTTTATAAGACAAAAATGTACAAAACCAAAGTTACACTTTTTTCCAGTCCTGCAAATTCACAATATGAAGGGCTGTTGGTGATGTATTATAGAAAACTGAAACAGATTCACACAACATGATGCTAATAATGTATTTGCAGGGAAAAAAAATAAAGGAGTAATAAAAGCTTATTTTTTGGATTCCAATGTAAAATTATAACAATGGATGAAGGCAGATGGGACAGTGAAATATTTGAAGATTCCAACTACCATCTGTCCATAATTTATTATCCATCTGATTGTAGGTTATTATTGTTTTTCTGCTGTCATTAAACACTTGTTATTTATCTTGTTACACCACTTCTGCATTTAAAATTGAGACCTTCACAGATTTGAGTGCTGTTATCTCCAGTGACCTATAATTTATGTAAGTCCTTTGGTGTCCTTACTTCTATTCACCAGGCATCTAAAAGTGAATATTGCTCTCAGCTTAGATTGCTGATTAATTAATTTCTGCCTTCTATATCCCTGCATTGCAGCCTTGGGTTATGAGTTTAAAGTAATGATTCACCATTGCACATATTTTGTGAAGTTAAATTCTGCAAACTTCTGAGAGTCTCCAATTTCCATGCTACATGTAATAGCTGGTCCCTTAGAAATTAATCCCTTTCTATTTGTGATTTATTTTTTCTTCTTGTGCTTAGTGACAAAAATGGATTTCTCCCCCGATCTGCTGTGACCTGGCTGCCTTTCCTGCAGTATTCAGTGTAAATTACATGACTCCATCTGCTATTTTTTGTTCCCTTGTGGAGTTTTAGCTCTGAAGATTACAATGCAAGTTGGAATGTCATGGCTATAGGGGACAAAACTACATCCACTCTAAACAGAGACTGATAGCAGTGGCAAAGTTTGAGTACAAACCTGAACACTCCCCATACTTGTGCAGATATGAAATTCCCCATCCGGTCCCTAGACACAGTGGGTCCACATATCACCCAAAAGCCAGCCATGCTTCATTACTATATTCAGTAGCACAGTAAGGTTTCCATGTTACTGAACCTATGCAACTACTTATGAATTCAAAGTAACTGGCTGCTTTCCCCTTACCAGTAACATGTTCAGTAAAGGTGATCCCTAAATCCTGTAGAAGTCATTCTCTTTTGCTCATCATCAGCCTTCCTAACTTTTCCATGTCTATAATAAAGACATAACTAAAGATCTGTACTTAAAGTAAAAAAACCTGTGGAAACATTTTACTCTTCAAATTCATTTTCATCCTTATTTGAGATAAATACTAAATCTACCAACTCCTCTAAGAGAATGGTGTACTCAGGAAAATTAATAAACTTTGGAATATTTAATTTCTATTTCTTGAAAGAACTCAGAATATGACTATAAGTTGGACATCCTCCCAGGTTTCCAGAGTCCCAAAAATTTATCTTATATAGTGATTAATCTTATTTCCCATGATTCACTTCAATTACTTCAATAAGGATAATACCACAATGGAGGAGACTTCTTTGTAACCTCCAAGCCTTATTATTTTATTTTCAAGTCTAAAAATTTTCTTGTTCCATTTTATAAACTAACCCTTCTGTCTGTCAGCACAGACCCTTTTCCTCAAGCTTTTCATTCTTTCCCTCTAGCTCTCATTTCCATAAGTCACTGTCACTCCTGACCTTCCTGTCATCCTCTCCAACACAGACAACTATCTCATTCTGCACCAACTTCAAACAACTAAACGCTGAAAATTTCTGACCTCAACATGCAGTACACCAGTGTGCTAACATTTTTGGAACACTAAATAGAAAAAGCATATAGTTGTATTTGTAGACTATAGATCTTCAAATTTGATTTCTTGTCTACATTTTCCAGAAGTTAATTCTTTCCCCCACAATTTTCTTTCTTTATTTCATGGAAACAAATCTAGCTCTAGTCAGGACCTAAGCATCAAACTACAAAATATAAAGAAGAAAACTTCAAAAGATTTTTATCCATTAACTATCAAAGTACTGACTTCAGCAGTCACTGGCTAGCATCCCAAGCTTTGTTTGTTATTGTAAGGTAGGAAATTTATTCTAAAGAATTTATAACATCTTGGAGCCAGTAGAAATAATGAGAGTTCCCAAGACACCACACAGATCAATTCTTTAGCTAAAAATGTGGTCCTTGTCTACTGGTAAAATTAGGACACTAGGCAGCCAGGACTTCAAAAGCCATTGAGACAGGAAAAGGTAAGAGAAGTTTAACAGTGATAAAAATATTATAGCATTTGCTTGTGGATCTCCCTGCTCCTAGGTCCTTGTTCTAAAATTAGCATAATTTTAATCCAATATAAAGTATGTTTACAGACCTAGGAACAACTTCTAACTACATAAGCCTAAACAGTTTTTGAAATTCTGATTCTTTTACAACATGTACTTGTATATATGTAGCATTTCTATCCTCTTACAGTGTGTAGAAAGCACACCAAGATCAACTGATGTCACTGCAATAACATATTGCAGTGATAATATGACGTCAGTTGAAGTGAGCATCATTTAGGGAGTACTGAATTAAACACTGAAATATCCTGAAAATTTTTCACTGTTTATCATAATATTGTGGAATCACAGAAATTATTTGGGTTAGAAGGGGCTTTAAAGATCATATAGTTACAAACTCCTGCCATGGGCATCTCCACTAGACCAGGTTGCTCAAAGCCCCATCCTTCCTGGCCTTGAACGGTTCCACGGGTGGGGCAGCTACAACTTCTCTGGGCAACCTGTCTAAGGTGTCTTGGTTTCAGCTAGGGTAGAGTTTATTTCTTCTCAGTAGCTGTTACAGTGCTGTGTTTTGGATTCAGAATGAGAATGGTGTTCATAACACACTGAAGTTTTGGTTTTTTCCTAAGTTGTGTTTATCCTAAGTCAAAGAATTTTTTCCTTGTCTCATGCTCTACCAGTTAGGAGGTGCAAAAAAGAAACTTGGTGGGAGCACAGCTGGGACAGGTGACCCAAAGTGACCAATGGCATATTCCACATCACAGGATGTCATGCCCTATTGTGCATCACTTGTTTTTCTGTATAGACAATCAACTGCACCACACAGCTTGGTGTCATCGACAAACTTACTGAGGGTGAACTCAATCCCACTCACTCTCTTGTGTAGAAATCTTTTGTTTGATATATTTTTATTCCTCATATTTTAATTTCTGCTTCCTCAGTCTAACTCATCTTTTATAGTCTGGACTTCTATGAAAATGTTGAGGTTGTTTTAGGACATCCATTCTTGGGGAAGTTCAAGAATGCCTACTGCTGGATGTTTTCAAGGATCAACTGTAGCATTCGCTGTATTAAATCCTGACAATTTGCAAGACTACAAGTTAATTGTTCTATTTTAGGAAGTCAGTAACTGTGGCAATCCAAATGCTATTTTGTCCAACGATATAAATTAAAATTGTGTCATTTTAGCCAAGCATTATGGACCTATCTTATTTAACTCTTTTTCTGTCATGCAATTTTTTGGGCTGCACAGTACAACAGTTCAGGTTAATTCAACATTAATTCAGTGGCATAGTCCCATTTTACTCATCCATGAAGCTTCCTTGTTTTGAATGGACCTATTCAACTAGTAAAGAAACTGGAAGCAAAAGGGTTACACTCTCCAGTCCTTAGGCAAAGCTGTTTCCATTTAGATTTTTCTATGATGAAAAAATACGTTCTTTCTGTGACACTTTAACTGATGGTATTTATTAGTGTCCTTCTACTTTATGCTACTCTGTGCAGTTGGGGAACAGTTTATATTAATAACTATTATAATAATACAGAATGGTATAGTGTGCTTGGGGATCCATATTATGTATTCTCTGGGAAACAAATTGTGGTCAGGATGGAGTCTCCCCTTAGAAAGCACTTGAGCAAATGGTGAAAAATGCTGCATTCTGGAAATAAATACAAAGCAGGTGGATGGGGCAGCAGGAAGCCATATTGAGGAGAAATGGGCAGCTTCAGTCTCTCATTGCATATTCATCAACTCCACCTGTTTATGTAAATGACAGGCAGATATTAATAAATGAATGGAAAGACTGACTTCCCATTAAAACAAAGATGCTGTTCTGAAGTTGTATATGAAATTTCCAATTGTTACTGGTAAAGATCTCTTATATACCTACAAAACATTTATTTTGAAGAAGAATAAGTGTGACTGCATCATCAAGGTAAAGACTAAGCTATGGAAATAGTACTCCGCTGAAGCCTAGCTAAAGATCCTGTTGCTTTTTACTCTTGGCCACATTTCTCCCTTCCTTTTGCCAGGGGCAATCTGTGCTGAAATTTAGTAGGGGTGATGATATTTAACTTGTTACCACCAGTGATCTGATTGCCTTTCAAGCCTTTCCTAATCTGCATATTCACTGCATGAGTTGTACTCTTCCTGGCACAAACTTTTAGAGCAGCTGAAGCACTAGCTTCCTCAGTGCTGTTATCTCAGATTAGATTTAACTGTGCTCTGTTTACATTTAGAGTTATGCTTTATCATTACTCAGTTAAACCAGCAGACATGGATTATAACTCTGTATATGTGTCAATTTATCCACACAGTACAGTCATTTTGTTTGTCAGCTGGTAGATGGTTTATTCCATTACTCACCTGAGACATCTGCTTTGCCAGTTAATCACACAGTCATTTTGTATTAGTTTTAAGCAACAGACAGTAGTTTCAACTTTAGTTAATCCAAGTTGTTTGCTCAGAAATTTTTCTAGTAACAGATCCTAGAGTTCTCTTGGAGATTTATCCTCCACCCGATTAAGAAGATGTTTTATGATTCATTTCTCAAGGCTGAAACACAAACAGCTCTACATCAAAGATACCTTCTGGGGGAAAGTGAGGCCAAATTACACCTTCTCAGCTGAAAGAATGACTTACTAGTAACTTGGTCTGGCAGAGAAATAAAATGGGCTTAATTCTCTCTGAGTCTGGAATCAACCGTTTCCGTTGTTCAGAGGCACGTTATTAATCACCCAAATCAGTAATAATAATAAAAAAAGTCTGTAAGTCATCTTAAAAACCCTCAAATGAAACCACAAATAAAAGGACAACAACAAATTTGTCTTTTCGGATTGGTCTTTTAGCCAAGACCGAGACTTCAGTGTGTAGTAAGGCATTAAACCACAATCCTGATGTCAGTTCTAATCCCATCCATGTGTCAGCCTTAACTGACCCATCCCAAGTAAATTGTACCACCCAGCCTCTTGCTCCATAAATTAATTACATGACTAAGGAAGTAAGATTAGTCTGCACAACTGGGCAATTTCTTAGGTGTTTGAGAAGGAGTTCAAACATGCACCATCAGAAGAAGGAAGAGTTAATACCAGAAAAAGGAAAACATATTTATCCTGCTCCCATAGGCAGACTCACTTAAGGACAGTTAAAGTTCTTGTAGAAATTTGGCATTCTCTAAAAGAGGAAAGCATCAGCTTTTCCTTAAATGCCACAAAAGTTCCAGGGGAGTCCTTGAATTAAGAATGTATTTTGTTATTTACAGAAACTCTATCAATTATCCAGATAAAACTAGATTATGAGCACAGGGGGTGGGATTCCTTTTGATATAAATTTCTCTAGTAACTTCTTTCTTCTTAGGGCCAATTCTATTACACTTTCACAGAAACTGTATGCAAAGTCAGTAGGAATCTTGTCTGAACCTCATGACTAAGATCAAACCTTAATTATCTCCTTCTCTTGAAGAATAGTATCTAAAACTACACATTGATTTGTTTTTTATCAGTCAGGAAATTAGTTATTGTATCATGATGTGTTGCCATCAATCATTATTTAAATGAAGCTGGGTCTTTTTTTTTCCCTGCAGTCTGCTTCTATTGCTTAGAACTATATTAAATATCACATTAACACAGCATCTTTTCTCAGTGAGTGTGCCAAACTCATGTGCATACCTTACATACCAAATAATTAATCAAATTAACATAGCCACATTTTGAAAGTGAGGAAAGGTTTAGGAGACATTTAACACATTATTACCACATAATAACATTTGACATGTGAAGCTAAGAAAAATACCCTGTCAAATGGGAAGTAAAAGAAAATTTGCAGCATTCAATTGGGTTACAAGTTAGGACAAGTCTTGGGTTTTTGAAAAATTATGAGATTTCCTATCAACACTAATGATAAAGCTGTTTCAACTTGCTTTCAAAAATAAATATCATTATTATTGTTGTTGTTGTTCTTATTGTTGTTGTTATTATTGAAAATATTGTCCCAGGCATTGTGGTTTGGTCTTCTAATATGGGAAGAAAAAG
The DNA here is from genome assembly GCF_020740725.1 of Corvus hawaiiensis. Lineage (NCBI taxonomy): Eukaryota > Metazoa > Chordata > Aves > Passeriformes > Corvidae > Corvus > Corvus hawaiiensis. The sequence goes on along the minus strand of NC_063216.1, from coordinate 63,467,456 downwards.
TGCCAAATCTGATAAATTACAAGGTAATTCTCCATTTCAATTTCTGCTTGATGGTCATAAGTCTAAAACAGAAGAAATGCCTCTGTTTCTACTTGGACGTGCAAATCTAAGCATATTCATGTTTTCCTCAATGTTTCTGAAAGGCTTTCAAAAAGCTTCATTTTCTGGCAAGAAATACAGAAATAGAAAAGTTACCCACAGACTGGGTCAGTCTGGAAGGGATGACAGGGGTCATCTCATCCAGCCTCTCTGCTCAAGCAGGGTCAGCCTAAAGCACACTGCACAGAATTGTGTCCAGATGTTTCCCGAATAGCTCCAGTGAGGGAGACTTCACACCCTCGCTGGGCAACCTGTCCCATTGCTCAGTCACCCACACAGTAACGAAATTCTTTCTCATATTCAGGTGGAACTTCCTGTGCATCAGTTTTTGCCTGTTTCTCTTGTCTTATTCCTTGGCACCACTGAGAACATCTTGGCTCCATACTGTTGGTAGCTTCCCTTCAGATACTTATAGACATTGATGAGATCACCTCTCAGTCATCACTTCTTGAGACTGAACTGATCCAACTCTCTCAGCCTTTCCTCACGAGAGATGCGCTCCAGTCTCTGAATCATCTTTGTTGTCCTCCACTGGCCTTGCTCCAGGAGGTCCATATCTCTCTTCTTTTGAGGAGCCCAGAACTAGACACAGCACTCCAGTCGCGGCCTCACTAGGGCTGAGTAGAGAGGGTGGATCACCTCCTGCATTCATTGGCATCGAGACTGTGTTCTTCCCACTCAAAGCAATTCTTTACCAGTATTAATGACCTGACAAGTTTAACCCTTCTGAGTTCACGTAAGTGGCAGGCAGCTGTAAGCATAGCTTTGTTAGCCATGCGAACCAGACACATCTATTAAGACCATGCCTACCCATGTAACTTTGTCTATGGTAAGAAAAGGAATTCTGGAGGTTGACAATTTTGATCTTTTAAAGATCATCTTTTAAAAACAGTCTGAGAGACTGTCAGGCCAATCACCTTCTGTAATTTGCAAAGCATTTATATTACTTGTCAGAAGTCAGTTTTTCATATGGAAACATTTCTATACACTCTAATACTTACTTCTTTGTTTAGAGAATGTTACATTCCTTTTTCAAGGTGCTTATCTCAGGCTATATTATGTCACATCTCCTTGTTAGATGGCACTGAAAAACTTCAGTTTCACAAAAATTTGTTTCCTTCAGCTCCATAAGTGACTCAAGGGGTTTTTTTCTGGTTGGTTTTGTGTTTTGCTGTTACTCAAGAAACAGATTTTCAGTTGATTCTTTTTTTTAAATCACCCCCACTCCCTATTTATAACTTTCTTGGGGATTTTCCTCTGGTTGTGGCTCATTTTTTTACTAGATCTCTCAAAAGTATTCACCTAATTTGTTTTGTACTTGCCAGTCTCATTTTGAGCAGAGATATGTAAAGCATTTCTCGTTTGATTTTTTTCCATACCTATAAAATCTTTATTTTGTATTGTTTTTGCTGTAATTTAAGTTCTGAACCAGCTTTAAATTAAAATGTTTTAAACTTGGTAGGAGATGGAAAAGGAAAAAATGTCACCCTTTCCTACTTAATTTAATTTTTTAGCATATGTAGCAAACTTTATGTAGAATCCAAGTCCAATGTTTCAGCAAGCACCCTAATGAGACTTTCTGCCCAAATGGAGTCATAATATTTTGTTCTTTTTATTTCTGGCTCAGTAAAACTGATAATAAATAGTTTTGAAAAGTAAAAAATGTATTTGGATGAGCTTTTTAAAGTCTTTTTTTCTATCATGACTAACTACACTTTTCCAGCATGGCTCTTTTCCTAACATAACTTGTGAAAAAATATTTTATTTGTTTTATTATTAACAAGTAGATTTTATATTCATTTCAAAGAAAATAGAGAGAAAAGCTTTATGATTTACCTCATTTTTCAAAGCTTAGACTTGTATAAGTAAGTGATTGTGACAAAAACTATTCTTTAATATTGTCCCTGGCCATAAATCTCAGCAACATTTGATGATGTAGAATAATGGAGCAATGAGATAAAGATTTTATGGAAATCACTAATACTATCTGTACAGAAAATTACAAAATTTCATTTTTTCCCTCTGAACACACAAAAAGGGAAGAATTTACCATTACCACTGATTCTTTTAGACTGGTAGTGAGCAACCTAAAGCAGATGAAAATTAAGGAAAATGTCCCCTCCGCTGACCTATTGAAGGATCTAGACAGGGGAGAGCAGGTGGTTTAGCTTTGCTTGGTTGGCCTTGGTGTTCTTCTAAATCCCAAGATGCCAACACATGCCCAAGAATGTGACACCCACGTTCAGAATTCCCAGAGTCAATTCGGCCTTCATCTGAGTCTTCCTGTACTTCCCATCTGACCTTGCAGCAGGCTACATCCAAACCAAAGCGGGAAAGTCATCACAGCATCTCCATGAGGGAATTAGAAGTTGCTTATTGCACCCACAAAGCAGACTGATGACTAAAGACTTCATGGGTACAGGAGCTATTAGCCATCAAAACTAGCCATGAGTATATTCCTGTGGATAAGTGATACGCAAATTTGACTAACCTGGCCTGGAGCACTTCCTTTGAGCTGTGTGCATAGCATGATAAGCAGGGAATGGCTGGTAAAAGCAATCTTACAGAAACTTATAGTAGGACATCTGTCTTCATACAGCTCAGGATTAGGTAGAAAAACACAATTGCACATGAATGTCAAAGACAAAACTGAAATAATTAATAAACTGAATGTTTCCACAGATGGCCAGAATACCCATAATTATAGAGAAAACAGAAAGAATGAGAAAGAATTATAAGCAAAACTTCCATACTCATAGACTCAATATTGCCACAATCCAAATATTTGGCAATCTGTTCCTGTCCCTCTCTCATCCCGAGTAGGGAGTTCATTTGCCATCTCTCCTCTAACACCTTTCAATGAGGCAATTGATACATGTCACAGAATATGAAATGATGACAGGCTGCATGGTTCATACATCTGAGCATCAAAGAATCAGTACTGTATAACCATAATCATAGATGCTTCTGGAGGGGACTGTAGAGCTTATGTAGTGCATCAGAACACATCAGGTGGTTAAAAGAACCACTCTCTCCTCACCCCCAAATTTAAAATAAATGAAAAAGATAGGAACAGTGACTTTTCTGATGGATAATTAAATCTTTTTAGGAAAAAAACACAAACACTTCCTTAAACTTGCAGTTTTCTACAAATCTCTTATTTTCAGGGCCATAAAAAATGTCTTTCATTATATCTAGAGTTTGTGTCTGCTGATACATATTTAAGATCAAGTGGGAGAAAAAGTGGACATTATGTCACGAGTAACAGATTGCATGAGTTTTTTCCAGCTCTTATCTACCACTGACAACGTGTTGGTGGTTTTTGATTTTCGTATTGGTAACAGCGATCTTAACAGAAAAACAGGTATTATTAATTTTAATTTATCTCCTATTGATCTTTTGCTTTTCTGTCTATTTTTCTGCTGAACCCACCACTTGGTACTAGGGTGCCTACCTACAGCATGTGATCAATAGAACATACTTTTATTTTGGCAAGAGGCAGGTAAAGCCTTTTCCTAAACCCACCTGTGTTTATTTCTCTGGAATCATCTGTTACAGACAAATCCGGCAACCTGTGGCAATCTACTAATAAAGTAAGAGCTCCCCTGTATATTGAATCACAGTGAGAAAGAAAATGAGTGAAAAATTTGTATGTTAAGGCTGCAGAGAGAGCTTACAAAGTTATAATATTATTAAATTAAATATGCAGTACGTGTTTATATTATCTGTGGTGGTTTTACCACCAGCTGGGATTTAAACACCAAATAAGCCACTCTCCTTCCCCTCACCCCACTCTGGTGAGAGAGGGCAAAAGCAGAGACTATGGGTTGAGATAACAATTTTCTGAAAGCCAACAGCAATGGAATTAGAAACTCACAGCAACAGCAAAAACATTAATAATAGAAGTATACAAAAGTGAAGGTACTTTACATATAAAAGGTATTCATGACTTTGACTTAATTCTGCATAGCTGCTGAGACAAACACAAGATTGCGGGTGCTCCTGTGCCTAGCGTTTCCCATCCCCAAGCTCCAGACAATGAAGAACAATGATGGACTGTCATAGGTTAGCAAGCTGAGTCTTGGAAGTGATGTTCTTCTTACAGCTTCCTCTATGACCTAACAGAACCTATCAGCTGGCCAGTTCGAATATGGACAATTCTCAAAGCCACTTAAAGTTGTGACCGCCTCTGTGATCCACACTTAAGAATAGACAAACTCCCCCCCAGCTTTCTCTCGTTTCCGGCGCTGGGACAGGTGACTGCGGGCCCGGGCAGGCCCTGCTCGGGCCAGGCTGGGCCGGGTCATGGCCATCCTGGAGCCGACGGGCCTGTTCCAGCCGTGGAACCCTCCCCCAGCACTTCTGTCGGCAGCCGGAGCGGTCAGCTCGCCCCCCTCCACTTTGATAAGCAACATTCCAGCCGCAAGGCCGAGGTGAGATTAACCCTTTTATTGCTGTGAAGAGCTGAAAACCTGAGGGAGGAGAAAGAGGAGATGCTTAAAGCTGAAAGTCTGTTGTGAAGCTATGATATATCAGAGTATCCTGCTGTAATTTCATGAAGATATGGGGGGTGGAGTGTTCAACTCGTAAGCAAAAGCACCTGTGCTGAGATAGGCAGATGCTGACGCAGCTGGAATTTCATGAGAAGTTTGAACAGGGAGAGATGGACCAGATGAGGACTTTTGCTCCAAATGGGAAAAGAGAAAACCTCAGTTCCTAGAGATGCTCCCAGAGATAGTCCTAAAGATGAAGATGAGGAAGACCCTTTGCTCGCAGGGAGGGAGAAGGGCTTCTGTTCTTAGAGATGAAATGCTCCCAGAGATGCGTGAAGAGAACCTTTGTTTCTGAATGGCTCAACCTTAAAATTGTACCCCAAAAACTTCAAGAGTGGACCCTTGAAAGCAGTTGCGGGAAAAGTTGCAAGTCGGAGGAAGGGACTCACACGCAGGCAGAGAGACTCCTCTTCCTAAATGGACTGAACAATATTTGGAAGTGGGCGGCTGTCTCGTTGTGATAATGTTTTCATAGCACGAGCAAGAAGAGACTTCTCTTTCTAAGTGGACTGAACAAGGTTATTATGGTAGTGGTAAACAGACTGAACATCTTAAGGGTTGTCTTTTTACTTTGTCAGTGGGAGAAGGGAGGAAGGTGGGGGAGGAGGAGAGTTCTGAAGGCGTAGTATAATTTTTTTTCCCTCTTTTAGGTCTGTTAATAAACTTCTTCATATTTTTTCAAGTTTGGTGCCTGCTTTGCATTTCTCCTAATTTTTATCTCGCAGAAGATAAACAGTAATGAGCATTTTGGACCAAACTACTACATGGACAAAGCCCCAAAGGGCTGGATCATCCACAAGGCACAGAACCACTTCTTTGGACTGCTGTGCTTGGCTGGGCTCAGGCTCAGCTCAGGTTCAGTTCTTCTCACCTTGGTTTGCTTCTGTTTTTTTCTGGAGCTGCGTCCTGGAGCTGTGTCTTGGCTGGGTTTCCTGCATCTCAGAGCCATGTCTCAGAGGAATGGGAAGGGCTGGGCAGCAGCAGTGGAGGGACAGAGTCTGCAGCACTGGTCCTGAGAGTCCACAGTGCTACCACAGTTACCTTTCCTGATCAAGAGGGTGAATAAAATGCTGCACTTCTGGGAGTATGTTCCTTTATACTTCCCTCCAAAATCACACTCCTGGGCTATGAGGTAAGTGGTATAAAATAGCAATCTGGCCTTGCCCACACGGCTCTAAGCTCCGCCCCAGTGAGCAAACCAAGGACAACATCTGAATGCAGTTTACCGAATGTGCGAGGCTTGTTCTTGTCCCAGCATCAGCATTCTCCTACCAAAAGGCAAAACCAGTATTTGTTATATGAAAAGGGGTCTGCTACTGGGTCTGTCATACAGTACAGTTCCCACTCACAGCCGTTGACATTAGAGATAAGCAGTAAGGCTCAGATAGAATAAGATGTAGCTAATCCAGTCATCAAATAATTTTGACACTGCAACTCCCTAGAATATGACTAATACAAAAATAATTTAAATTTCTCCTGATTAAGTATACAGACATTGCAACTATTAGGAAGGAATGAGCTGAAACTACTGCATCTGGCCTTTCTCTCTGACCTCTTAATTAGTGTTAAAATGAGGTATTAAAAACTCAAGAGTGGAATTCATTTGTGCTCAGCCGTTGGGCAGAGATATCAGCTGCTTTTCTGCAGTGAGCTGCCTGGTTGGAAGTAGGAGCTAAGGCAAGATTGCGTATAAGTTGGTGTTTTTCCTGGAGTAGAAATATGGAACAAAATAATAACCCAATTTCTTCCAAATAGTTCCTGACTGTTGTAAGGATACTCACTGGATTCACCCTGGATCTACACTTCCACTCCCTCCTTTCTCTTAAAGTAAAAATTGATTGTTTCAAAACAAGGGTTTAGATTCAAAACATAAACTAATTACTATAATACAGAAGCCTCAGCTTTGCCTAAGTCTTTTCCAGCAGTTATTAACTTGACTCAAGCTTAAAAACATTCTTGGTTTACATTTTCTTTGGTGACTTAGCTCTTTTTGGAAAAATAGGTTCCTACCAAGAAAAACTGCTTTGAATTGTGTAGTCACATGCCTAATCCTTGCTCAGGAGCAGTATGTGATGATCAAAGTGAGACAGTAGAAAGAGACCAAGTCAGAGAAAAGACTTGCATCTTCTAACTACAAGAGGTCGGTAAATAAAATTTCCTTCTAAGCAGCTGGGACACTATTATAGGTTGTTTTTTCAAAGAGACATAACTGTAAACACTTTAAGGGGAGCTGGAGCATTCAGAAGTCAAAAGGTATTTGGGAAATCATATTCATGAATCTGAGGCCTGGCTCTAATCTTTTCACCCTTTGATATTGCTGTTTAGTTATCTTGCCCACTTCCTTCTGTTATTAAATTAGCCAAGAGATGAAAATGTACTTTTTACATTGCTTTGACTTCTTTCTCTCTCCCCATGCATTGCAGGCAGGAGTAGATTTTATTTAGTAATAATGGGCTTAGCCCCCACCAGAAATTTATATCCTTTGCCTCTGAGTTTTAATTCACTCTTGCAGAAGCATTAGAGCTGCTGCTGCCTGCAGGCATATTTAGCTTCATTTTCACCAGTGTACTAACTCTTGAATCCCTGTAGTCCTTCTTCCCCTCATTACTCTGTGTTTCTCTTCTACTGCTGGTTTCAAAACTGCTGGGTTATGCATAACGATCTGGGGCCCTTCCTCCTGGAAAATTAGGTCACTGGGATGTAAAATGAGTCTCTTCTACTCTTATGAAAGCTGCACATGTTGAAAAGTACAGCACAGTTACTTTAAAACATTTGTTTATGATAAACAGGGTGGAAGCCTGCATTTTTATTAGTTCTGCCCTTGTCCTGTATCCCAGTCATACTTCTGTCTCCCTAACTCTTATTTGTGTGTAGCAGACTCTGCACAGCTGTAAAGCAGTATTTTGATAGCAACCACAACATTACTTTAGTTATAATATAATAATCTTAGTTATAATATTTGGTTAATGGGAAATGTAGCAGGTAAGAAAATTCTGGTCAACCCAACTACTACTGAGGTGAGACTTCAAAAAAAAGGGGTCTCTGCAGGCCTTATCTGGCTACATGTTAACAAATATATATATATATATATGTGTGTGTGTGTGTGTGTGTATACCTATACACACATACACACGCACATACATATGCTGAGAAGCTCCTGAAACTCAGAATTTGTCACTTCTTTCCGACTGTCACCATGATAGCAGAAAGATCCTAAGACTAAAGACAAATCTTATTCAAAGTAAATATTTGTGTCCTTTTGTGTCTATTTCCTTATGATTCACACTGTAAAATCAGCCCATGCTGACTCCATCTAATGCTCCAGGGCAGCAGTCAGCTTGTATTCTACTTAAGAGTTTCTGAGGTAGTTAGAAACACTGGCACTGCAGATTTCAGTCCAGCTCAGCACTGCAATACCTTTAAGCACAAATAGTCTTAGAAACATTACTTTCTTGCATTTAAAAATAGTTTTAGTTTGTAAACTGTGCGTTAAGTCTGATAGCATACTGTGAACAATGAAGAAAGAATGCTTGGAAGACTAATAAACAACACATTTAGAAAACCTACTGTTCTTGAAAAGCAATTCACGCTGATGTGTATTTACAATGGTTTTGCCTCTTTCTTGTACTTTTGATTTACCAAAATATGAATATCAATCTAATATCGATATCCAACTGAGATGGACAAAAACTCTCTAACAGTTTAGAGTTAGAAGGTGTATGTTTTATTTGGCGCCAGGCACTGTGTGGATAGCTCCCTAAGATGCAGGCCCCAATCCAAGCAAACACAAAGCCTTTTATTTCCAAAAATTATGAATATCCAAAATACAAATGCATATTCATAACATTAACACCTCCCATTCTTTCTTCGTATGGAAATGAGATTAATTGTCATTAAGCATGCGTAGTGTGTGTCCTGAATTGAGTCAGTGGTCTTGAATTGGGTCAGTGGTCCCAAAAAAGATGAAGTAACTCATCTTCCTCATTTTGACCTTTTTGCCTTTCTGAACTTTAACAATCCTAATTACTTTAGTGACCTCTAAGTTTCCTCTTGCGTGACTTTTGAACGGGTTCCCACAAAGGGAGGAAATTGGTAATTGTCCTTGTTCCCTACACCAACTTATCAATGTTCCTGTTCCTCGTTCTAAGCACAGCTAAGCACACATACAAATGACAGATCATCAGTTATTTGGCAATCAGTTACTAACATCTTAAAACCCATTTCAGGTCCAGCTCTCTTAACTATTTTAATTAACTCTAGCTGGGCCCAAATTCCTTCCTCTTCTAACTAATTTCAGCACAGCTAGCCTATAACTAAAATCTTTATGCTTCTTCTAAATCTATGTTTCACTTTTTAGAATAGATGATCTTTTAATCAATAGCAAGAATATCCAATGACAGAATTATCTCTGCTCTAAATTCCCATCTGATTATTGCATGGGTCAGAACTTCTTCACTTACCAGCATAAATACTAGCACATAACTCTCTCTTTGCACATTAAGGGGGCTTTTCCTGTAAAGCTTATTAAGTCATGTAACTTGAGAAGCAAAATAACTGCTTCAACAGCTCTGGTCTGTAATAAGAGATATCAAATCCTACCTTTCTTTCATGTTCTTCAGCTTCCAAGAGAAACCTCTTAATAATTAAAAATACAGTAGTTTTTTAAGATATATGGTTGTATGGTCAATTTTTTATATCAGTGCCTTTTTTACAGTAGTAGAAATTCCAAGGAACTGCATAATATTCAGTTCTGAAATAACCTAACAAAAAGAAATTTTCCTGCTAACTTCATAAATCTGTGATTTATTTATGGCTTATAGAAGAAAAGACAATTTATTCAGGAATTTTAAAAGAATTAGTGGCAATGGGATATTCATCATAAAATCTTGTACTTTGTTTTAACTTGGCAAAGCATACAGTAGCTTTTAGGAGCTACTGTTGATAGGTCTTGCTCTAGAATTTTCTTCTACTATTATCATAATCAAAGCTCTTCTCTCTACTCTGTGGTTGAATGCTCAGCTAAAACATGTTTTATCTTTCCTTAATCGTTAGTGAAGGCTTTTTTTCTGTTTTGTTTATTTATAAAATCTGCTTAGCATAATTTTTTCCTTTACATCACTAAAAAGTAACTCAGTTCCCTGTTTCCCCACCGATGGCAAACTTCCACACAACCCAAATTCTTGTGTAACCTTACCACCAGTTTTTTCTGCTCCATCTAGGAGTTGTCTTATCTTAAGCATTTGACTAATATAAAAGAAGTTATCTCTTAAAAAAGGGTGTTATGAAAGTGTGTATTGTTGCTCCATAACCTCTAAGTTTTGGCTACTGTAAGTTTAATAAAATAAAATGTGAAAAAATGACTGATAAAGGTAAATTTAAGCTATGTTTACAGGTCAGAATGCAGTCATCTTCAGTCACAATGCTTTTATATTATCTACTTGAACTTTGCAAGAAATTAGCAGTGATGTTACCTGAAGAATTGTGGGGTTGATTTGTTGTCACCTCAAATTTCCACTGCAAGTTGGATGAACAGGAATGGTGCTCTAATTGGTGCTTGGTACTCTGAAGAAATGCTCTACATACCAGAAGTCATCAGCTGAAGGGCCATGCTGTTATCCTTCCTAAAATACTTGAACGGGAAAACCCAAAAGAATTAACATTCTTTATAAAGTTTTAGTGAAATTCCAAGGGCTTGAGCTAATTTTCAAGTGACTAATAAGTGTTTGTCCTTCCAGCTGAAATAGTATGAGAGAACTGAAAGACACTTCTGTTTAAGATGTCATCTAAATGTGCAGTGACATCAGTGTCTAAGGGATCTAGTTTCAGTGATTTCTCACTTACTGGAAATTCTGACTTTTCTAAAACAATAAAAAATTCTTAAGTGCTCTGTAACTTCAAGGGAAGGGTTGTGTTATGCAACATGGGAGATTTCGACTTACATTACCACTCTTGTCAGCATAAATTGAAATGCGGAATATTGCATTTGTCATGTCTCTGAATCCTGTGCTCTAATCATAAGGGTGTACATACTTTTTTTTTACTGAGTGGAAAATCTCAAAGGGAAATCTATACACTGAGATTTAACTTTCACTTAAATGTTTTTTAAATCTTGCTTTTATTCCAGTCTGTTATTAAAAAAATGTCAAAGTCTTAAATGTTACTGCAAGATAGAACTGGCAGCTTCTGCAAAGCTCTGATCTGGCATATTCTGTTTAAATTATTTGCAGAGGATAAATAGTTTGGCAATAATAAGCACAGAATTGTTATGGAATCAATATCTTTATCTGCAAATATCTCACAATAACAAGCCATGTTTAGACACTTAACTGTATACCAGTCACCTGAGACGTGAAAGTCCATGATTTATAAAATATTCATAATATAAAATTATACATATGCCTATTGTAATGAATTTGATTTAACCAGATAAATAAATGTTATCTTTTTCAACTAAGCATATTGATAAAAGTGTGAACAAAGTTTAGCTTCGTATTTGGCAACATTCCTTATTACTCTGTTGACTGATAGGTACAGTGACATGTTGGAACTTACTACAGTTTCTCACTGCATTCGACTGGATGTGAGGAGGCTTAACCAGGTTGAAAAAGTATTATAGTTATAATCCATTCAACTGTAGCATTTAATTGCTTGTGTTTAATGTTCTAATCAAATCTTATAAGGTAAACAGGATATAATACAGAAACAGGAAAAACACATATTTTATACACAGAAAAATGGGATAAATGTTAAATAAATAAATGAGATAAATAGTATTAGTGCTCAAGGCAAATGCATCATAAACATTTTTTGGTAACCAGGCCATGCTACAGAGGGTGCATCATCTGGGAAAGTAGAAGAAGCTCCTGGGGTGGAGTCCTGAAAGGAATAAGGGTTCAGACTTCCAAAGTGTTGCAAAGAAACACACTTCTGGAAGTCCTAGAGGAAACTGGGGAGCTGTTAATCACCTGAGTGCAACACTGGATGTCTTGGGGTGACTTTATCATGTGTATCCCATATCTCTGTTCTATGCCCAGAAATTAATTTTGTGCCTTTCTATGCCTTTAAACTGAGCCTGCAAGGGGAGAGAGAAAAAACCGAGCGAACTTTCAAAACAGTTTGCAGCTTGTTTTCATGTTTCAAGGACACAGATAAAACCTCTCTTGTGTTCTGCTGCAGCGAGAGAGAGGAGCGGGAGGAAGCAGCTTGTTTGCTTTCTCAGCCAGCTTTTGGCCCTTTTTCTCTGGAGAGAGACAGAGAGTTGAGATTTTGTTTTCCTGGGACTTCGATTTTTTTCCCTTTTTCTCTGCTAGACTGTTTTCAACATCAGAACACTTCGGGACTTTTTCCACCCAGGTGGAGGCCCTGGAGGTGGGCCCACCACCACGACCCAGCTCCAAGGAGGGGGAAAGAGAGGCTACCTACAGAAGGACTCTGAAATTTTCCCAGGATTTTCTCTCCACAACGAGAGGTTTTATTATTTAGCATTTTTATCCTTTTCCTGTGTATTTGTTAAATAAATAATTTTTATCTCTTTCACTTCCCTTCAAGGAAAATTCATTTTTTTCCGAACCTGGTGGGGGAGGGATGGTTGTAACCTGCCTTCTCTCAGAGGATATATTTCCAAATATGTCCAAACTGGCACAAATAATTAGTGGCGCCCAACTGCATGGCTTGAAGGAAAGTGAAAAACCTGTACTAATTACATTTTGGTTTGAATTTACTTATTCTGCGTTGGGGTAAAATAGTCACCATGTTGGTTGAATTAATGTCTCTCTAGCTTGATGTACTCATGTCTTTCTGGTCCTTAGGCTTGATTGAGGTACTAGTGCTTTTTTGGTCCCTAGGGTTGTTTGCCTACCCACAACTTGCTCTGATCTTGTCCCTCATATGTAAATTTTACAGACGAGGGGCACGAATCCGGATTTCTATTTTCTATGCTCTGTGATAATGATTTATATACAGTTAACAGAGGTACAGGCAGCTGTTTGAAGTGTGTATGATATGTGGTTTCTCCGTCCTAACCCCAGTCCCAGCTTCAGTAGTCTGTTTTGGGAATTCATTAGTAATTGCACCCAGTTTGTTAGAGGCGGAGGAGATGGGGTTTCCCAGCCTTTCATCTCCCTTCCCTTTACATTTGATATGTTATCTTTTGAGAGTGTTCAGTTTCCCCTGGATGTTAAAGAGACCACCCTCCTGGTATTTAATCTGGTAATCTTCTTCTATGTGGTTTGCAGCTTGTCTAGAGTAAGAGCTCAGATTTCCAGGGTGACTGATGAGACACCTGACCCGGAGGTGGAAAATCCTGAGTGGTGTAGGGTATGGGAGGATATGGGCCAAACCCTGAAGAAATTCTCTGACCCAGTCGTTTAGAACTTTCTCCCTGAACAAATTCAGAAACTGGCACACTGGAGAAAGTTGTTCTGAAAGGACATGTCAGAGATAGAGATGTGCTGATCTATAAATGTTTTATCTCTATTTGATCTCCTTGAATTTCCTGTTATTTTACAATGTTAAATGTTTTAGCTTATGTTCTGATGAAATCTAATCTAATTTAAAGACTCTGCCTGAAGAGTCAATTCCATCATAAGTATTTCTGTCTTTTGCTTGCATGCTGGAGCCCAGATTCACATTCCCATTTTGTAGATGAAATTGTCCTTTATTGTGGATTATCTAAGAAAGAGGAAGGAAGGAAACATCATTATGCTTCTCTGTAATCACTTAATATATTCATGCCTTGGGCAGTTACTAAAATCACTAAATATTAAGTGTTATAATTTACACCACCATTATATTTCTGAAGTAGTTAGTGATTATTCTCTTAAATTGTTTCAGCTGTTCTTAGGTTACTAACCTGAGCTACCTGCAAGAGTGTTCTGGAAGCAGTCATTCACAGCTGCAGGTTTAAAAATCCTACTGAAACCTAATCATCAGATATCACCATGATATTTTACTGGTTTAGTCTTCTTTTTTTCCTTTTTTTTTAAGATACAGCAACTTTTCTACTAAAAGGTTGCCATTCATTTAAAAATTATTTAATTATGACAGTGGAGCAGAACAGAGCAAGAAACAGAAACAATATTACACAAAAAATCAAAAATGGTACCACAAAAATTCTGTAAAGGGACCCATATCACAGTATTTTTCAATATTTACTTACAGGTACAAATGAATTAGGGGTGTTTGAGTGAGTTGCAGTTTGAAAGTTCAGTAGCTAAAGAATTAATATCACTGATCCATTTTCAGTGCCACATTTCAGAGTTTGCTACCTTTACTCCTTCTCTTAGACAGCATTGGTAGCACCCTATCAGTGTTTCTTATATGTATCCCTGGAGGAAGATCTAGGATCATATGTTTCTTCTAAGCATGTTAATTTTTCTTAGCTCAATTGTTTATGTTAACCTTGGGGTTTTTCAGAACTAAAGATGAAAAAGTTACTATAGGCCTAATCTACCTGGTAAAAAACTTCTCTGCTCACTGACAAGGTCATTAATCCAGAAAAAAACCAAGTGATAGCAATGTACTTAATAGAGACAGATTGAAGTAGCTGAGGTGAGAAAAGTTGAAAATGTTGTTCTTTAACACAGGCAAAGTTAAACCAACTCCTCTTTCACCTAATTCAGAGCAGACATTTGTATCCACTCACCAACAATTTGGATGAATATCCTTATTGCTGAGTTGCTGAATAGAAAGCCTAAATTTTTTGATCTGTCCTGTCCTCCTTTGCTTTTATCACACATGCCTGAAAAATAGTAAAAAAAAGGTACCTTTCTAAAGGAGCTTACTTAGTTTAGCAGTCAAACTGAACCAGTGTCACTTGCAGCACACATGCTGTTGATCCTCCTGTTAGGAGAGTTCAGATTTTTTGACCCTTCCAAGAGAGGCAGTGTGAGCACATTAGGACAAGGCTGTTGCTGCAGAAGCAAAGCTGTTCCACTTGAGTAGAATGGTGCATCCAGCTGTTTGTTTATTGCAGCCCCATGTCAGAGCAATGAGGCTGACAAGAAATGGAAACAGCAGGCAGTGATAAGAATTGTATTTTTAAAAGACAGTGGTGGTAGTTCAGTTGGAAGAGAGAAGAAATTAGTCATTAGTTTTCCCACCTGTTCCTGTGCTAAATATTGGCATTAATTTCCTAGTTCCAAAATGCCAAGCAGCTGAGCACAGAAGGTTCAGTCTAAGTGGTTTAAAGTGCTGCCTGGAGTTTTCTAATGTTTTTCCTTCAGTAAGACAGGATCCTTTAATAGGAACACTCTACAACATGCTTAATGTGAGGTCTCCAGTCCCATATCTTCATTAAGAGAGGAATTTCCTGCTCCATGCTTTTTGGGTTGGCTGGTTGGGTTTTTTTTCACTGATTTGGCTGTCAGATTCACAATCTGTGACAGCCATGCTTCTTTTTTTTTTTTATCATTTTATATGAAGAATATTTAAAAATAAGATTCTGTTTTTGAGCAAAGGAGAAATTAAGAAGAAAGTGCCTACCTTTTACCCTCATAATTCCAAATAGTTTCAGTTTGTCTTAACATAAAAAGTTTGTTGTGGTTTGTTTTGTTGGGTTTTTTTTTTCTCTCTGTAATTAGCTTTAACCTTTTTTTGGTTTTCCCTACCAATAATCATAAGCTGAATGTTTGGAATAAGAACTTTCTTGTATCTAACTCTTATTATCTTACAGCAGAACTCCCTCTGGCTGTTACTCTTTCAGTTCTGCATTTCTTTTCAGCAAAGTTTGAAACTGATCAACAGTCAGAACAACTAAGATTTTCTACTCCTGACCTGAATTAAATAATTTTTTGTGGTTGAAATGTCATTGTGACAACACAGATGTAAATCCACAATCCAAACTACTCAGATGAAATGCAAACAAAAGCCTAAGAAGCTAAATACTGCTCCTAACTTTCTAGCTTTTTCCTTATATTAAACAAAATTCAAATCTACAGGTCTTGTTTCCAGTGGTGCAAACTGGCATACTTTGCACCAGCTATGAATGATCTCATTAAGTTGTACGGGTAGACAGACCCCCAGTATTAGTAACTTCAGAGACCAATAGACTCTACTGCCCCTGTTCAAGCTGAGCAAAGAAGTTGTTTGGTTGAATTGTGCGTCTAGCGCCACTTTCAAGAGAACCACAGGGGGGTTGGTTTGTTTTGCCATCTCTCTGTTGTTTTCACCCTCGAGTTTGCTGCTAACAAGTGCCTCAGACTGAGGCACAAGTACAAAAAAGTTATATATTAGTGAACAAGAAGAGAAGATAAGGAGCAACTGTCCATATATATTTCCTTTCCACGGGACTCCTGGTTTGATATATGCGTGTTGCAGGATCACCACTGCAACAAATGGTGGAAAATTGAGAGCAGAACGATCCCCGATCCCTAAGCGACTGATTTGTGTGAGTAAACCCTGGAAACTTTGGATTCCTCTTCTTGGTTTTGCTTTGCTATTCCATATCTAAGCTATGGAGGAACCGTGGGAAGACTCTTGGCTCTCAGAGCCGCATATGGACATTTATCTTAAACTTAAAATGATTCTTGAACAACGATTTGTAAATTTTAGCTTGATTCAAGCTCAAAAAGAACTGAAACACTTCCTGGCATGGTTGTTTAAGAACTTTTTCTATGTTTCTTGGGATTTAATTCTTACCAAGGGCTTTTGGAAAACCGTTTGGACACAGTTAATACTGGAGTCAAAATATATGCCGATGGAAGAATATTTTCGTGAATATTATTTAGTTACCGAGACTGTTGAGCAATGTCAGCTGTGTCCTGGCGAAGGGAAGCCTGGCGCAGGGACCGTGCGGCCCAGGCCACGTGCGCCGAGCGCTCTGCGAGCAGCAGCGAGGCAGTTCCCGCGCGCGGGCGGAGCCACGCGAGCCGCAGTGTCGGTGGCGGAGCGAGGCGCGGCGGGAGCGGCGGGACCCGGCGGTGCCCACCTGGCCCAGCGCAGCGCGTGGTGGAGCGAGCCCCGTGAATGCCCGACCGAGAGAGGCGGCACGCGGGCGGCGGCTGGCGGCGGTGGCGGTGGAATGGAGCCGCGCCCAGCCGAGACGCGCGCTGGAGCGGGGCGCGGGGGAGTCGTCGCTCGGGGGCCCGGCCGAGACGTGGGTGCAGCGCCAGGCAGCGGCAGCGAAGCTGCGACCAGAGGAGGCGACGCACGGAGGACTGAGCGGCGCGGCCCGGCCCGGCCCGCGCAGCCCCGAACGCGACCCCGGGAAGAGCGCGCAGGCACCAGCAGCCCCGACAATTCCAACACGGGAGCGACCGAAGGAGAGAGCAAAGACGCAGCGAGACAGAAAACAGCAGCCACTCGAAAAAAGGAAAAAATCATAGTAACTAAGATCTTAGGGATAGTAAAATGGTATAATGTTAAGCAAAATTATGGTTTTATAACAAGGTGTGACAACCAGCAAGACATATTCGTGCATAGAACTGCTATTAAAAAGAATAACCCTGAAAAATGCATCCCAAGCTTGGGAGATGGAGAGGTGGTGGAATTTAATATTGTACTAGGGAGAAAAGGGTTACAAGCATCGCAGGTCACTGGGCCTGATGGTGTTCCTGTAAAAGGCAGTATATATGCAAAAAATCGTAGTCATGTTAGACAGTATCTCCATTGTAAGCCCCCCCTACAGTTTCCCTTTCCTAATCCCACCTTTCCCTTTTACCCTATGTCCTATTACCCCCAGTGTATTCACAATCCATTTTTTCATCCATGGTTTCCCTCACAAAACCATGCTTTTGCCAATTGTTTCCCCAAAAATCTCTTTCCAATGCCGAGTGGGGGATGAAAAGGGGAAGGGAAGAAGTTAAACCCTCTCCTGCCTCAGTTTCCCCACAAAGCATGCTCAGAGAGTTCTGTCTCCCTTCTGTCAGCCCTAAGATGTTCCAGAGAATCTGTTTGGACATTTAAAGACTCAGGAGGGTGGCTTGTTTTGTTTTGAAACTGTTCTTGTTATGTTTATCCAGTTGTTTTCATTCTCCTTTTATTAAAATAAAACGGGTGAGGTGTTGGGGTCCCTCCCCTGCCATGTAGCCCTGGGAGAGGGGCCCTGAGGGCACAGATACGGGGTTTCCCTGCCCCTGCTCAGCCTCGTTCCCATTGGTTGGTTTGTGTTCCCTGCGCGGGCAGAAGGACCCTTGGTCCCGTGACTGGAACAGTTCCTCGGCAGAGCTCCGGCCATGCGGCTGGAGAAATAAACATCTCTCTGAAACAGCTAGCAAGAATCTGTCTGTCCATATATATTTCCTTTCCACGGGACTCCTGGTTTGATAGATGCGTGTTACAGGATCACCACTGCAACAAGCAACCAAGCACGAATCAAAGTATATTTTTCTCCATTCTGTGCCATAAGTGGCAGACTTGGATTCATCCTTCTAGCAGAAGTAGGAAGTTATTAATCTGCTCTATATGGGTTTCCTGGTTTTTAATTTTTTTTGGTTGGCTGGTTCTTTGGGGATCATTTGTCCAGAGAGGAAAACATTTGCTTCTTCCCCCTTTGATTTGCCTTGAGGAGTGGTCATACTGCCCTACCAATACGGTAGTTGATCTGACCTCCAGGCATCAGGTGATTGTTATTTGAGGAAGAATCAGAAGTCTGTCACTTTCTAAAAAAATATCCTGCCCCCACTAGTTTAATTGCTCCTGACAGTAAGTGATACTAGGAAATAAGCTATTGGGGTAGACATTATCAGGATTCATGCTGATGCTTTTAATTTTTTTTAGGTTTTTTTCCCCCAGAAAACCATATAGCCTGCCTAACAATTTTATATTTGTTGCAGTGTGAGGCATGTTCATCAGTGCTTCAATTAGAAGTGCAAACCTATAATTACTGCCTCCACAGACAGAAAAAAGTGAAGTTTCATTTGTGGTGATGAATATGCAGGTCTTTTAAAAAGTTCCTCAAATGTATTACTAGAATATGAAGGAGAAAAAGAAACAGAGGGGGATTTGTCTGACATTTATACTAGGGAAATGGCAGTTATATTGAGACATTTTTGTCCCTTTTAGCAGCAAAACATCAAAGATTTTATACATTTTCCTCAATATATAGGACATGAGTAAAGAGAGTATATATAATCTACTTATCAATAACTTCATTATAAAGAACCTACTATCTATATGGAATAAAAGAATATTAACAGCATTGACATGTGCATTTATGCTTTTGTAAAGAAAATAAGAGCATGTTTCTGTGTAAGATTTTGTTCTAGCCATTGGCTAGGACTGGGAAGTTTTTAAGTACCAAGTATGCCCAGCCTTGGGGTACTGCCTTCGAGTTTTATAATACTGAAGAGAGCAGCGTAAGGGAAGAACGGTACTTCAGAGAGCTCCAGTTTCATGCTCCCATTTTCAGCTCAGAGCTTCCCTCCATGGAGGCCGCACCATGTGTCTGCCCCTCACTATTGCATCCTTGATTTCAGCCAGCCAGGAGCCTTTGTAAAGCTTTGTGCCTCTCTTCCTGATCTGACAGTATTGAAGTTGTTCCTGCTGTACAACAGCACAAGGAGTACTTTCAGACCTCAGTCACTGGGCACTGTTCTTGATCTGATCTGGGAAGGAACGTACTTAGACCTCAGGTTGTCCCCATCACTCTCAGGCCCAAGCTCTGCAGAGAATTAAAATCCTCTTGGCCTGCCTTCTTTTTCTAAATCTGTGCTAGGTATAACTCCAGTGACTACTCTTCTGCAGCCAGCGGTATCTAGGAGCAAGTGGTACATCTTGTCAACTTCTCCTTTGACATACAGGTTTTAGAAATTCTGCATGAATTGTTTCCAGTATGGTGCATTTTATACATTTATATTTATATTTTATGTACTTATGACAGGACAAGAGGAAATGGCCCCAAAGTTTTCCAGTGGAGATTTAGATTAGATATTATGAAAAATATCTTTACAGAAAGGATTGTAAAGCATTGGAACAGATTGCCCAGGGGTAGAGTCCCAGTCCCCAGAAGTGCTTAAAAATATGTGCATTAGCACTTGAGCACATGATTTTTAGTGGTGCTAAGTTGACAGCTCGACTCAATGATCCTAAAGTCTTTTCCAAACTGAATGATTCTATGATTCTGCTTAAATCTTATTCTGCAAAACAAACCTAAGAAGTGAATGGGCTACATCCAAGATGTAGTCAAAATGAGACAGTGGAGAAAGGCTGCAGCAGAATATGTGTGTGTAGAAAATAATGCTGATTCTATAGAAATGTTCACAGTTCACAACAGCCAGGTACGTGTGACTCCTGTGCTATTTTCTAGTTGGCCTCTGTTAAATATGATCTGTAAGTTTCTGCTGTATGTGATGTAATGGGGAGTACGTGGTATTGAGAGGTTAATAAACAAGATGCAGTGGAAAATTAAGGTTACTGAGTAAAAAGAGTCATTGTGAACTAGATTTGTAACAGAAAAGCTACTGTTGAAAAATAAATGGCAGGGCTACATTTCAGTACATGGAAAAGACTGTTGAAAGGGTGGACCTCACTTAGAAAAATAAATGGCAGGGCTACATTTCAGTACATGGAAAAGACTGTTGAAAGGGTGGACCTCACTTAATTCTTATTCATAAATTCAGGATTGTTGAAAGTCAGGCAGAAATAAACCTTGCAAAGGCAATTATAACAAGTGAGAAAGGTTTTCTAGTAAATAGGGAGAAAAGTGGAGCAGCAATGTGTTAAAAGTGGGTATTGTCCTTAAGATAATCTGGATCTGGCTCAATAATTAAAGGAATGCTTCATCTCAGTTTTCAATAAAGGGGACTCTATAGCACAGTGGCAAAGGCAGGATGGCCAATGGGAATGACTAGATAGAAATGCAAATTAAAATAGCTAAGGTGAAGTAAAACTTGGATAACTGTTGGAGTCAGGAAGATTGAGTAATCTTTATCGGAGATACTGAAAAATTGACAGATGAAATGGAGGTCAGTAACATGGATTCCTATTAAACCTATCAACAGGTTTTGTGCTTAACGGTTGAAGAAAAGAAAAATCAGTATTTGCAGTTCTTCTTTTGCAATGTGCAATATGCAAAAGGAGAGGAATAAAATGTAGGAAAGGAACTATAGGAAAATAACTATAAACACTTTAGGTTTGATAAAATGTAAGAAGAAGGGTACATTAAGGAAATCATCTATTTGACCATAGCTATTAAAATAAACCCTGATTTACTAAAAGTGGATTTTATCCAACCAGTCTGGCATTTTCCTTTGAGTTTAAATATTTGTCTTAATGAGGTTCTCAATATTAGAGCTGAGCATAGACATACAAAAATATTTTCATGAATAATCAACTAATTTTAATAGATTTTGCTTTAGTCATGGCCAACATTAATAATCACCCTTATTTTATTGGCATAAACATATCACACTGTTCAACTGTACTTTTCAGCAGACATTTTCCTCTTTGTAAACACTACCACATTTATCCCTTTAACATTAATGGATTTTAAACTCACAGTAAATTTATAAGAACAGGAGACACCATTTTAATTTTGGAGACAAGAGGTGAATTATCACAGGGCGTATAGGGAGAGAACAGGCACAAGAGAATGGTCATGGAAATTTCAGATGAGGCAGGGTTTGAAAGCAGGGTTAATTCTCAGTATCTTCTCTCCTAAATCCTTCCTTCTTGCAATTGTCATATAGAAGAAGAAAGTAAACTTCCTCTCCCAGTACCTTTTCAATTTCCAAACTGATTATTTCAAAATAGCTGTATTTTTTTTCGCTTGGGTTTGGGTATGGCAGCACTACAGACCTTTCCTGCCAGAAGTCTATGTGGATATGTACTCAGCTTCAAAATAATTCTAGTATCAATCACAGAGCAGCTGGGGCAATATAGCACTGATACAAACCTCACCTGAGAAGCTGAATTAGTACTGATTATGTTAATATTCCAGTGATATCAAAAGTATCTGTGGAGAGGAAAATTGAGATCAGCTAAAATGAGATGACCACACATAAGCTAAAGGCTTCCACACATAAGGTAAAGGGTTGGGTCATTAGCCTAAAGGTAGATGTTCCGGAGTATCTCACTTGGTTTCCAGCTGTTGGTCCAGAAGGAAATTGACATCTCAATATGTTTCATGCAATAAATTATATATATTTTTTTTTTAATTTTCAATTTAAAATTAAATTTTTACTTATTTATCAAATACAGAATTTGTTTCATCAGGCTTCATTCTCAAGCTCACTAATATGCTCCAACTGAGAATGTGAGCAAAGAAGACATTTCTTCTACAGAAGACCAATAGGAGAAAAGCAAGTACAGACTTCTGGGAATAAATTTGGTTCAAAATTCTGCTTAAACTTTTGTAAATGGCATTAAATTCCTCAGAGTTTTTTTTTTCCTCAGAATTCTGAACATTCAGGGAAGATACTAGATCCTAAATGTTGACATTTTCTATGTTCCAAGTAGAATACTACTTAAACTTAGACTTGTAGTTCTGCCCAGTTCATTTTGATATTTTGAGTGTTAATTTTGACCATATGAGTATTCGTTTTGAAACTTGAGTACTGGAGAGTAGTGGTTGGTAAACTTGAAAGTATGAAAACTGCTTACTTAAAAGTGCTACTTTGAAAATTCCTTCATTCCTTTAACACTTCTTTTTACTCTTTTCCTGGATGAGGGTCTCTAGCATATGCATGTATGAGGATGTGATTGCAGACAGACCCAGGCTGGAGGGTCTGTGTCTCTGTGGAGGCAGCAGCTGCCAAGACCCCAGCGCATGGATATCAATGCCAGAAGCTGGAGTGGGACCTCGGGTTGCAGGGACACAGATGGCCGTGGTGCCAACCACTGGAGCAAGTGGTTGATTGAGTGTGTGTCAGCAAAGGTCAAACCAGGTGAGCCACCAAGTCAGTGTGGTGGTCTGGGAGTCAGGCAGTGAGTGGATCTCTAAGAGTGAGACCACAGGGATGGGATGTGTCGTGGTTAATGGGGGCCAGGAGAGCTCAAGTTTGCTCTGTGTGTGAGAGCATGTGTGCCAGCAGCTAGAGCTTGGCATTGCATGTCCAGATGCCAGCAGCTGGGCAGACTGGGTGTCTAAGCCCAGCTGTGAGCAGCCCACTCTGTACATATGCACATATACATACTCCCAGTAGCTCAGCAGAGAGGGGAGCAGGATGAGGCCATTCATGTCATCTTGCTCAAGTGAGTGCTCTGTCAGTTTGCTGTGTTGATATGTGTGGCCAGACCTGTACACCTGTGGTTTATACTTGTGCTCCACAAACCTCTGCATGTGTGTCCTGGGAATGAGTACTCAGCCTTGCTACCTTTTGAACCTAGGTACAGGGAGCTGTGGCAGCCTTGTGTCTCTCAGGCTTTCAGATCTGGTCTGATTTTCCCCTAACAAAACAAAAAACACCAAGTCCTACTTTTTGGACAAATGGAAGTTTTCTTTTGCATAAGACTGAGGCTTTTCTTTTTCCCAGATGAATTTGTTGTACCAAAGTCAACACCTGCACTGCAGTTGCTAATAAATAGCTTTTTATTTTTGATGTTAAGCTCTTCCCTTTCTTTGGGGGCATTACCAACTGATGGAAATGATCTTTAATTGGGCCTCTCTTTCTCTGTCTGCACCAGCATTAAAACCACAGACCAACATTAAAAACACATTACTCATATGCAAAGTGCACTTTATTTCAGTCATGTCTGGTCTCAATCAGTCAATTTTGTGTAACAAAAAGGTTGAGATTGCTGATGCCCGATCTCTTCCTTATAAACACACTGTAACTTCTATTCTTCTTCCAACTGCATTCCAAAAATGCAATTTTTAAAAGATTTTGCTAGGACTTACAAACAAATGAGAAGGTTTGAAATCAAAAGACCATCAGCTGATGGACAGGTGACAGAGCAGGCAAGTTGTTGTTCTGCTATGTCCCCTCCAGAAAAGTAGCAGTTGATGGGGGGAAAAGGTTGGCATTAGCAATCTTCTTTTGTCTTCCTCCTCTGATGTGTCAAATAGATATCATATTTACTGCCAACACATGGTGCTGGTGTTAATGGTGAATGACTGAAGATCTAAAAGGCCATATGTGGCTGCACTGACTAGAATGGAATTATGGAATAGTTTTGCAAAAGGTCCACTGGTATTCCAAGTGGATTCAAAATATAAACAATGTTTCCACCACACTAGTGCCTGATTATTAAAGTAAATTTTACCTTTCCATTGCTTTCAGAGACTAGAATTTACAATTTGCCTTTTCTTGTTGGCATATGCTACACCACATTTAGAATGGATTGCAATTTTACCTTTAGTGAATTTCTTAACTGAAAAAGAGAAACTTGGTCTATATGGTTCAGTGTTGACATTTTGAAGCTGCAGTGACCTTTTGAGTCTGAAATGGTTTTATATTAAAGGATTTTCAAATGGTCTCATTTATACCTTACACACCCAATATTTTGGATTTATGCTAAGGGAGAACCAAGATTTCTGACTTTATAAATCTCTATCATGGCCTTAAAATGCCAAATGGAATTCACAGTCAAAACCCTGATTCTTCAAGACCAAGAAAGTGTTTGCCATTGAGTTTAATCAGCCCCAAAGTTAATTCTCTATAATATCAGCTTTCTGTTTTATGACTACATATCAAAGGTTAACCGCACATTCATGCAGCAATGTTGTGTTCTATGAATATTGTTCTGTGCTATAAATTTTTCAGTTTTAAAATTATTTCCCTGCTATGTGACAGAGTAGAAAGCAAGTGGAGAAAGGGGAGAGGGAAAGAGTGCCACTCTATCAAGGGAAGATGTGTTGTCAAAAAGTTCAGACTATCTCCTCTTCTGCCATAATTAGATTTACGGGAATAACAGGTAGCTGTACAGCACACATTTATCATATTCTCAAAGTCAATTTTCAGGGTTCTTTCACTTACTCAGACTCTAAAGTTCACATTTAACTTTTAATTAAATCTAGAGAATATAATATAGAATAAAAATTACATTTATCAGTTTAATTTTGGAATGCTTACTGAATATACATTATTGCTCTGTGTTTCAACTGAATTTCATTCATTAAAGACCTTTTTTTCCTGTTATAACTACTTAGACTCCCATGGCCTCATGATTTCTTCAAAAAAAGGGATTTGATTTTGTTAGCAGTAAATGATCTCCATTCAGGCTGTAAAATATATGCTAAGATTTCTTTGACAGACTATCCACTTTTTGCTTTGTATCTGTTCCCCGTAGACCTGTTTGTAGTAAGTTTGTCCTACTGCAATGAGAAGCACATATTATGTTTTTCAAATAATTGCCACAGTGACCAATATCTGACTCCCATTTTTCTGTAACATGCACTGGTAGAATCAATAAATTAGTTATTGGTAATCAGATTTTGCAGAGAATTAGGCATGGAAATGCCAACATATAGATACATTTTTTGAAAATTATTTTCTATTTCTATTTACTGTATGAATGCATGACAGCTTACATGAATGCTATCTAGATGAATCAGGAATGAAAGCCTAATGTTGTGCAATGGAGTATCTCTGTTTACTCTGCAAAGAGGTGTTTGATCAAGTTTTGGGTGGGATTTTCAGCAATAAAGAAAGAGGAGCTGTTCTAGGGTGTTGTTTTCTCTGGGTTCCCAGTTTCTCAGGCTTCTCAGAGTACTTAATTAACTTAATGTATTGTACTGCACCCACTCTGCATCTATCTCCTGAGACCAGTGCTGCCTTTCTCTACCTTTGTAATTTCCTATAATGGTAGATGTACCTAAGATAAATAGAAAGATAACAGTAACCAACAATAAATCTATTTCATTTTGGTCTTTTGTGGAAACAAATAGGATTATTCAAAATTGCCCATATTTTGACAGCACTTTCATCTTTAATGGAGTTCTGAAATTCAGTCTGAAGGTTTCTCCTGCACTTCACTTACAAGGCAGAATGTGCTCTATGCTTCTGGAAAAAGCTTAGCGGAAAGAAAATAAAATTATCTTTACATCTATGTAGACTGAGGTCTCTCTCAACAGGCTTTTTCATCTTTACCGTCTTTCCCTTTTCAAGGACATCAAGTTCTCTCAGCACCCTTGGAGTCAGAAAGTTGGTTTTCATGGAAACATATGGGTTGACTTCACTCAAGTAATACCAGACTCAACCCTCTAGTAGTGATCTGTTGATTAACACCCTTCCTACCTACAGTCTCAGTGTTGCTATCAACTTGTTTCTGCCAGCTGTTGGACTGTGCTTATGGTTATTCTTGGCCTTCCCCATCCATAGCCAAAAAAAAAAAAAGGGTAAAAAGAAAAGGAAAGGAAGGGAAACACCCCCAAAAAAGGCCTATAAAAAGAAATACTACAAAAGGACAGGAAAGTTGCACTTCAACATATTTCAATTAGCTGGAAATTGTCTTTTCTAAGTTATTGTTTTCAAAAAATAGCAATTTGATATCATATCCTGCATTCCAAACAGAGGAGGAATGAGTAATTGTAACTCACCTGCAATAGCAGAAAGTTCTGCTTTATGGAAGACTATGAAAATAGTTGAGGTAAAGAAAACAAAAGACCATCCATCCCAAAACACATTTTCAAGGAAATATAAAATGAACAAAGTAGAATATATGTTCTCTTGGTGAATCTAACCTGGATTTTAAGAACTTCTTCAGATGTGTTTTATAGATAAGAACTTCCACAATGCTTTTCAGATTTTTTTTCTTTTATCTCATCTTGTTCTCTAAAAAAACTATGGAAATGAGTTTTGCAATAAGAAAACAGCCCACAGCAAACAAATACTCTGGAGACTGTAGATAAGGTTTTTTTCCTTTTGGTGGGAAACTAAATTTTGTTATCCTCAGTAAATACTGAATTTGAGATCTTCTAAATCTATTTGTCCAAGCTTGCTACAAATTACTTGGGATCATGATAGATACTCAATTCTATACAAAGACACCATAGTCAAACTATAATAACAAATCTAAATCATTATAATTTCCACAAGACGTGAAGGAAAATAACTGATCAGGTCAACAGTCATTGTTTTCATAAAAACCACAGAAAACATAAAAATAACAAAAAATACTTCGATAATTATTTTGTCCCCCCCTTTTTTCCCGCAATTTTGCCAGATATTCAAGACTTGCCCCAACACATTCATAATACTTAATTTTCTGCTGCTCTGCAATATTTTAATTGATTAGAAGAGTAATTTGTCAGCTAGCAATTATGAAGTAATGTGTATTCTCTGCCTTGTATTTTTGTGATTTTAGAAAATTGAATTATTAAAAAACCAAAAAAACCATCAAACAAACAAACAAAAAACCCTCACCAACAAAAAGCCCAACAACACCCTGCCATACTTTTAGAATCTTTGGCTTTGTTAATCTGTGTAATAAGAAAACTTCAGAATATTGCAAAGTCACAAAGGCTAGGAAAATATTTTTTCCTATACTGCATGTGGCTGCATTTGTGGGTGTTTTAACTTGTAATTAGCAGTCAAAATATATCACAAAAGGGAGCATGAATAACTTGACTGGCCCACTGAAATCAGACAATATCAGTACATGCAAATATTTTGTCCTGACCATTTTACCAATTCCAACAGACACCTAGAGGACCTCCCTCTTTTTTTTTTTACACTTTAGTAACATTTGCACTGCTCATCACACCAATAAAATCTATGAATTTGAAATATATGAATTTTTAACATGGCTGCATCCTCCTTTGAAGCATAAAATAATGGCTTTGAGACTAATGCATAATATCAGAAAGATGGCCAAACTTTTTAGAAATTTGTATAATGCTGTCATTTTTTTGTTTCTGCTTAATAAAATATGAAACAGTTCTGTATTAAAAGAGTCAATCTTCTACTTGCTAATTGAGGAAGATTTAAATGATGCCCTTTGGAAGGTCAAAAAATGTTTTACTGAGTAAAAAATACATACACTTAGTAATTACAGCCTAGCATATACCTTGTGACCTCCCCATCATTCCCTAAAAGGAGTAGTTTGATTAATTAGCCTTTTGCTTTGTTGTGTTTCTTTTTTACTTATTTTTTATGCTATTCACTTACTGGATTTTTGAGGGTGTTATTATCTTAAATAATAAATGAAGTTTTACTATTTGTAATCAATACACTCACTAGTTTGCCTTAAGATTCCAGACAAGACAAAATGACCAAGTTTTGTTTCTTATTTGCATCCAACAGACATGTGTCTATCTAGACTTATCTGTGATTTACTTACTATTTAAAAAAATATATAAATTTATAGGGCTGTAAAAGAGATCGTACAGCAGAAACAATCATACAGCAGAAGAAGAAAGAAATCATACAGCAGAAACAGACTGGCTGGAGGAATGTGATAAGGGTAAAGACAGCTCCTGAGCACCTTAACGGGTCATCATTTACCCAATTTGCACACTCCAGGGTTCAAATTGCTTTGCATGTTAATGTTTACTGAAATGCATGACTCATTAAATCAGTATTATCCAACAGGAAGAGTTTGCCATATTAGTTGTAAGCATTGAAAACACTAACACTGTAAGTTAAGATTCGTAAAAACAAAAAGACTTTTTTGTTTGGTTTGTGGTTTGGATTTTTTTTTTTTTAATAGAAGTTGGTACTTCAAATAGTCGTAAAATTTTTAAACTTCACAATACAGGTTCTCTCTCACCAGAGAAGAGGAAAGAGAAGATAAGAGAAAAGTAAAGAGAATAAATGAACCAGCCATCATCAAGCTCTGTTTTAGCTCTTTTCTTGTCAAGATAACAAAACACACTGATAGGCAGCTATAGGGAAAGCAGAAACAAATACTTTTACCAGGTGGCTGAAAAAAAATCTTGGGAAGGCTATGATATTTGCCTCAACAAATGTATGTGAAAGGCAGAGAGGTGATGATGACTTCCAAGGCACCTGCCACTTTTCCTGCTGCAGGTACTTCCCACCAGGGGGATGGGGAGAAGAGAAAGATAAGAGATAAGCAAACACGTTTTATTATTGTGACCTGAAATATATTAGCGATAATTGGGGTTTTTTACAGCTATGCAGGCCAGTTGCCTTACAGTGTACTAGTGGAGCATATCTTTCAGTTAGTTCTATTCAGACCTAACCAAGTTTGCACCCTTTGATTTGTTCCACAAAACAAAACAAAAAAAAACCCAAACCAAACCAAAACAAAATGTGGATAGTTAAGTATTGGCATAGATATGGAAAGTAAGATCTTGCTTCAAAGTGGAAAAGCAGTGTAGCCATCCCTCATGTGGGCCATTTAGAAGATAATTTTTGCATTTGACTTGTAGTGGTCTTGCATATATTCTTGGTAAAGTTACTTCTCATCTGATAAAAAAGGGTCTGGAGTCATATTTTCTCTCCCGTCCTGTTTTCCTGTGAATTGCTCCATTCACTACTCTTCATCTAAAATAAGAATTTAGGTAATTTTTTCTTTTTGTTCTTGTGAACTTTTAAAATAATTGCCTAATGCAATTATGTGTACTTTTAACAAGTTCCTGTCATCCATGGTTAGGCCTCCTTTGTGTTTCACTTCTGTCAACACTTAATCTGTAAAAAAGTTAGTACATTTTCTAAAACACCACGTGCAAATTACAAATTTTCAAGTGATAAGATTTCAACCTGCTGTAGCATTTTTTTGTGATTTGACAGTCCAATTATTAAAGCATTTTGAGAAGGAAAAAGAACAAAAAACAAACTACTAAAATTTGTAGCTAATAATGGATCCATAGGCATGAGCAATGAAAATAAAATTTACTTAAAGAAGCATAGTTATAGGAAATAGGCTATCATTTATATTCAGGAACTGAATGGAAGGTAGGTCATAGCTTTGAAGCAGAACTTAGAATGAACATACTAAAAAAAAGAAGCACTTCCAATTTCTAAAGCTGCAGCATAAATATCCTAATGCAAAGGAAATTTATCTCTCCACAAAAGACCTCCTGACCCCAGGGGATTTGGCTTCCACCTCAGCTTTGCTATGGTCCCCAGTGTGATGCCTTCTCATTGAACTCTCCAAGCACATTCATGCTAGAAAAATGGAACACCAATGGCTTAAGCCTGTGAATAAGCCCCTTAAAAAGACGCTTTCTCATACAATGAGAATGGGATGTTGGGTTCTTTCTAACAGTTAACACCTGGAAAGATTATAAACAAATGAGAAATTTGTAATGCAGTTGAAGTGAAGAGTTTGTTTTACAGTTTTATAGTTCGGGGTTTTTCTTTGATTAACTTTAAAAATCCCTACTGCTAAACTTTTTTGAGTTATCTGGACTGAGCATGCACTTAATGGCACATGACATGTAAAAGACACAAAGGGAATGTATGCACTTACAACTTAGCCCTTATTTTTGCTATTAAAGCACATTTTTCTGAAGCATTGCTTTGGGAAATCTGGATTACCTCAATTGGCATACAGCAGAATCATTATTATTATTCTATGTAAAATTCTCTTATGTTATTTGAATGATGTAATTGGAGTTTTGTATTCAAATTTTTTTTTAAAGAGTCAAAGTTTATAGATGTTAACTGTCTTATAGAAAGAGCAAAATAATCAGGTATAAAACATCTGAAGTGATAAAATCTGAGGGAATAGATTATAGTGATTTGACAGGGATACATAATAATGTAATAGTTTTCAAACATCTGCTGAAAGAGCAAAACCAAATCTCCACACATGACACATTATAAATTCATTCGTTCCGAGATTAGGAAAAGAAAATTAAAAATTACTGCTGGATGTGAGTCACTGGTTATACTTATTGTTTTTTATAAAATGTGATATTTTAAAAGCACATGGCTTTGTGATTATTTATTAGTACTGCATGAAAACTACTGAACTTGAAAAGATAACTGTGCTGCTAGTCTGAACTGCAGATTAAACCAAGAAATGTAATAAAATTAATGTTTTTTGTTTCAAAAAAACCCCTAAAAATTGAATACTTGAAAAGTTCAACCAAAAAGAATAGAAACTATAATCTACAACACTGAAATAAGTGAGGAAAAAAAAGCATGCATTATTGTTAATTGAGAAAATTTTATCTGGTATTGAGTGTATTTCTGATGAAATGATAAAAGGTGGTGATAGTACTTGTGCAAGACTTCACACAAACAAAGGAAACTAAACGTAGAGTGCATTCAAGCCTTCTTAAAATTATCATCAATTTTGAATAATTTTGTGAAACTCTTCTATGAACAAAACTACACAAAGAATGTTTGATTACATGACAGACGGAAGAGGAGTGAGAGGAAAGCATAGAATACTTTGTTCAGCAAGAGTAAAAGGCTATTTGTGAACAAAGGAACAAAAATGAAAAAGGTCTGAAAAAAAAGATAACAAAAAGACTCACATACAAAATTAAACCAATGTGGTACCAAGACATACTTAAAGCAGTGAGTTCTTTTCCTATCATCCAGTCAATATAGAAGTGGAAGCTGCATGAAAACTAAAAATATGCAGCAGCAGGACATTTTACAGTCAGCTTCTAGGGTTTTATTTATACCACTTTCCCAGGCCAGGCTTCAAAGCATGTAATAATTTGCCCACATCCTTCTCCCTCTCTCACTCTTTCCAGACAGAACACATATTGATGGGAATTCTTAGTCCTTTTTGGTCCACCCTGACACATCAGTTATGGGTCTTCGGACACTAGCGAAGAGAAACTACAAGCAGTATCTAAATACCTCAAGAGAACATAGTAGGTATTTTTTGGTAAACACAGTAGCTTGCTGAGACTTCAACATGCCAGTAGGGAAGACATTAATAAGCTCCACTTACGCAATGAGATGGGTGATGAATCTGGATAGGGTTATCAGCTTTCAGTCAGGATAGGAAGAGATCATTTTCCTTGTACTGGATTAATATTTCATGTTGCTGTCTTGCTCTTTTTTGATTCACTGTTTTTCTTCTTAGGAATTTACTTCTTCTTATGCCAGTATTTACCTTGTGAATCCATCTGCTAACAATTCCCAAATTAGCAATTGTACTTCTGTGGTTTTAGTTTTCTTATACTGCATGTCATAGCTTATGTACTCTTACATATTTTTTTCCAATAAACAATTTTCACAATAAAACTGAGCCACAGACCTATGACCATGCTTTAACAAAACGGGGTGGGAGCACAGACAGCTGAACTCCTGAAATGAAGGTTACATGGAGAAGCCTTGCTCTGTTACCACATCTGTCCCCATTCTGCTGTGAAATCACTGGGGTTCAATCGCAAAAAGCTTCTTCAGTATTGAAGTTAAGACTATGATTGCCTTCTTAACTAGATTGATGTTTTTAAATAAAAACATTTTATAATAACTCAACTCCTTTGGTTGTCCCATAGATTATCAAAAATCCTTGGGTTTGTTTATTTCTCCTACATTTTATAGAAGTTATCTGTGAAGGGCTGAGATATAAATACATATATATTGGGTTTCACAGCCAGCTTATCATGTGATTGACAGAAAACAATTCATTCATCATTCATTTCAGAGAGCTTTTCTGACTTGCAAGTGTAATAGTGGATTGGAACTGAATTTGGAGATACCTAGACTTATTTTCTAGCACTGGGGAAAGATTTATGGTTTCTAATGGAAACCAAATAGAAATCAGTGAACCTGACTCCCTGTCCTGCCATAACAGTGTCTATAAAATTACACTTGAATAAATTCAAGTGTTCAGGGTGGAGGATCCACCTCTATGGGTTCCACTATAATTTTCTTTGATTATCTTGTAAATAAAAAGTGAAATATGGGAAAAGACCTACAAATAGAGTCCATGCAGGTCAGAGTAATAAAAGTCATGTGAAGCACCAGTGAATGTAAACTAGCAGGTTCTGCATGTCTATCACCTTGAGCTGAAAATACTTATTTCTTCTGTATGAAACAATATCATAGCTTCTTTTTTTATTTAAAGAAAGGAGGTAGAAAAATCTATGCATACCAAAGAAATGTAAATAGTGTAGCTATCTATTCATATCACCTCTGAGCTTTCTCAGACTTCAGCTATAAGTTTTATATTAATATTTGCATATTTAAGATTCACTTAAACAAAGAAGAGTTTTAAGGAGAAATTTATTTCCACCTTTCAATATGGGAGTGAGAGAGATTAAGAAGCAGTTATAAACTACAGAGTTCATTACTATAAAGTAGACAGTCTGGTCATAAAATAATGAAAAAAACCAATCACTTCCATTTACAGATGCAACTGCACAGTCTGTTTTAGTTGGAAAATATAGATGGAAGATGCAGCATAGTTATTAAATATTTCCAGATTTAACACAAGCACATATTTTCTGAAATATTAGCTGTAGTTTACACTTTGTCATATAATCATTTTTTAAAATATAGCTCACGATCTGTTGAGGGTTATTATCATGATTGTTGGATTTATTTTTTTGTCTCAGTTATATTACAGGAATTTGTCCTTAAAGATTTTTCTTAAGGAGTTTCATGGCCAAATTATTTATTTAGCATTATAAAATATGGTAGTTTATCTGACTGGAAGAAAGATGTGAGCAAATTGCCTAAGAGACTTTAAAAACCTACTCTTCATCACAGAAAACTTTCAACTCATTCCTTAATAGTTGTCATCAGTGCATATCTTGGAAAAAACTTAGAATTGGCCTATCTTGAAGTAGCATGTTTTAATTTCATGTTCTAAAGAACTAGGTACTTTTAGTTTTCAAAAAAACTTGTGTAGTGTAATGTTTCTATTCAGTGGTCTATAAGCTGTTATAATTAAAACACTGCATATTGCAAAAAACCCATGAGATTTGGGGTTTTTAGAGAATAGAAGAAAAAGACTCATATCCTTAGATATTCTGGTATTTTCATACTCCATTATGTCCTGGAAAAAAGAATATGCGTGATGTTTATTCACAAAAAAATCCTGCAATATCTCATTTCATCAAATAATAATTTAGTCTTTGCTGTTGATGCCAGAATGGCATTTTGGGAGGTAAGATATGGAGCTCTACCTGTATCATCACATTCTAACAGGGTGCAAGACATTGCTCAAACAACAATCCTAAGTTACCCCAAAGACCCATGCAGGTCTTTCTTGTCTCTTTCTTCCTTCAGAAATCTCATCAGTCTAACACAAAAGGAATTGCTGCACAAACCTGTTGGTGAATTTTCTTCTTTTCTGTTACTGAATCAACTTTTGACAGGCATATCAAGAATCTAGTAATTATTTTTTTAATTTTAAAGTATGCGGCATACTTCTGAAACTAGGATAAAAACATATAATGTGAAGAGTACATCAATATTGCAGAAAAGTTGGTACTGCTGTATGAAAGAAATAAGCTTTCAAATGTATATTTGAATGTCTAAACTCATGACTTTGGATTTTTTTAATAAACAAAGTGCCATACCCACTTAAGAACTTTTCCTATAACACTGCCAGTAACTATGAAAGGATAATCAGAGCATAAAAGATTACAAAGAAGACTACCGCATGAATTTAAAAAATGTACCTGTCATCATTGAAACAGAATACTAAAGAAAGTCGAGAGTACACATACCTAGTAATTTTAAAATTAATTTGACTTTAAGGTATTAATTCTGAATGTTCTACATGCTCTTCCTCTTTAGTGGCTTCTGACATTAGTCCTGTGTCAAAGCCAAACTATTGCATTGCTTTTACCGGCTGAGCAAGTTCCTAAGCCTGAACAAAGTTGGTTGTCTCTGTTATATTCAATGCAAATACTTTTAGCCAAAAGAGTGTTCTTCACTGAGCTTCCTTAATGAACAGAGATCTCTTGATACATGTGTTTAAGGCAAATCCAGGAGAAGTTCTTACCCTAGGAAGAATGGATGTACACTTGAACTTTCAAAATCTCATTAAAATCTTTGTCCTGTTTTTATAATGACATGAAGGGGCAGCACAATGCAGTGGAGGTTTAAGCAAAAAATATTACACAAAATAAGAATATGAATTATTCATTATTGATATAACACTAACCGCAGAAGACTATGGAGTTGTTGCTCATTGAAAAACAGCAAAATGGCCAATACCTGGTCAAGGACTTTGTAACCTTCTGGCTTATGTTTCCCTGTTCTGTAAGCCTAGGAATAGGCTTTTTTTCTGGTAGTCCATGCAAAAAATTTTGCACCAGTCTGGACAACACAACACACAGAAAGTACGTAACAGTTCTCCCAGGCAGTATACCTTAGTGAGGATTTTGCTAGGCTTATTTTTTATGCCTCTTTTACTCACTCCTGAATTTCCTTTGATTCCTGTATCCAATTAAATTTCAGGTGGGCAGGGATTTTACCTACATTTGTGATTTTGAACATTCTGAATTCTGGGAACAGGATAAAATAAAGTGCTTTCTATCATTAATCTCTATTTCTTTATTGCTCTTATGGTGGATATTGCTGCACAGTGTTTCCATGTACATCTCATTTCCATGGATGTGTGAGGGCTGTATCAGCCATTGTGAGGGTCAGTTGCATCTGAAAAGACACAAAGAGGATGTTTAATTTCAAAGCAAACACAAAGAGAAGAGGTATCTGATCGTCTCTACTCATAATTTGTGAAATCTACTGGCAGCTTGACCATATTTTCCATTTCTCTAAAATGTAACATTTTCTCCCTAAAAGTAATTTGGCAGCATGTAAGCAAACAGAAATAAGTAACTTATTAAAAAAAAAAAGTTGCACTCTAAAGAAAGCAGTGTCTGGATATTAGAACATAAAATTTTACAAGCAGGAACATTATTCTAATATGTCAAGGTATCCTAAAGGGTGTCATTCTCTGTTATTCAAGTTTCTTTGGTCAAGTCTATTGCCACAAGTGGAAATGTCCTAAAATTTAAGAATATAAATGTATTAGAAAAATTAAATGCAAAGAAAACCCATAAAATGTCTATGGAGCCATTATATTTAATTGGCTCATTAATAGAGATAACTCTCATTGCTCCTTATCTGTTCTCACAACCTCTATGTACTGGTAACACATTCTGGGTGAATGTTAATGGCTGACAGGAGAGCTAGCACTATGCTGAGAATGTAACATGAGATTTACCTAAGATTTTAAAATTCAAGCCTCTAGCTCCCTCAAAGAAATCACAGAAGGGTAGGAAACAATTACACTGCAATATAAACTGGATTTTTTCTCTCTGTGTTGTCTTCAATTCTCCTTCAAAAGATTTGTGTCATTTTATTTCCATGTGAGATTTAAAAGCATAGAAAAACAAAATGAATTTTCTGGGATACCGACTAGAAGTCTGACTTTTAAAATATTCTACATGTTTGCTTTCAGGGTATGTCTTTAAAGCTTTCTTTTCCAATAGAAAATAAAATGTGAGAGTCTTATTTTGGAAGCAATTCATATATTTGTTGGAAAAATCTTTTGAAATGAAAGGAAAGGTATGTAAAGAAAACAGCTTTTCTGAATCTCACAAGTCTTACACAGAACTGTAAGAACTGTCATCTAACACAGTAAACTCTCTGTGTTGCAAAATGATTAGTTAGAATACTTCTGATTAAAAATAAGGAAGCAGGAATTGGCAATAAGATCCTGGACAGCAAATAAACAAACAAACAAACAACAAAAAAAAAACCCACCCAAAACAAGAACTGTCCAAAAAGTGAGGTTTTTTAATACTTCAGCTATTTGGCACATAGACGTGAACTCCAACTACATAGAAAAATAAGGAATATTCATCACACTGGAATTTCAATCTGTCCTCATTCAGTGGGGCAAATTCAGGATTTACACAACAACTCTTACTACCTCCCCCCTTCCCTTATGTGTCTACTAGTATGACATTACATGACTCACTGTGCTCAGGAAAGTCTTACAGTAAATGAAAATGCATTAATGTTAGTAAAGGTCATGGACATCATGGTGATGCACATTATGGAAACAGCTCCAAAGAAAGACAGTCAAAGAGACAGAAACAAAAGAAAAAGGAAGGAATGGGATAACAGTTACCACAAGTAATACATTTCTGTGTAGAAGGCATCGACACTCAAGAAACACAATATCAGCACTCAAGAGACAATAATCCCTAATTGCAGTGTTGCCAGTCATATTGAAATGACTGACCATTAATAGAACTGGCAGTAAAAAACAAATACTCAGCTGACAAAACATGTCAGTGCCTCACCAGGTATTTGAAAAAAACCAAGTGTACCTGGTGAGCTCACAGCAATTGGAGATAATTATATGCTCAAGACATATACAATTCTGCATTCAAAAGTCATGTCACTAAATATATTTTTTCACACTCAAGGATTTTAATAAACAAACATAAAAGCAAATAAGGGAGCAGTAAGTGTTTTGGTTAAAACTTACAGTAATAAATAATACTAAAAGATCCTGT
Source organism: Corvus hawaiiensis (assembly GCF_020740725.1). Taxonomy (NCBI): domain Eukaryota; kingdom Metazoa; phylum Chordata; class Aves; order Passeriformes; family Corvidae; genus Corvus; species Corvus hawaiiensis. Next base: position 63,430,565 of record NC_063216.1, on the reverse strand, counting down.
GGTGGTGCATTTCCCCCCCACACACGTTTTCCAGGCCACACTGTGATCTGAGAAATGCTCGTTAGGCCTTGGCCTTGACAAACAGCACCTGGGCTCAGATCTTCCCAAGCTTATCAGAAACACTGTCTGCTTCCAGGAAGTGCTGTCCCAGGGGCTCCTGTTCTCCTTATGAGCAGCCTTGAAAAATATTTTCCTTGCCTAAATGGCATAACGTTCCTGTTCTCACACTTTCAAAGAAAGTGCCAACCCAGCCTATGGCCAGGATGATACAATGTTGTGACTAAAGCCTCCCTTGTGACCTTATGAACAGCAGTCCAAAATGTGGCTCTTTCAGCTCTCCTGGACTGCAGTGGGCCTGTGACCAGCAACCTCCAGGGACACCTCCAAGAGCCAACAAACTCTCATGTTTGCTGTACTTGGAGGATCACGATGACAAGTCCTGGGCTGATACCCTGACTCCTCAAGGCTACCAATCCTTCACGTTTTGGGAGATGCAAAGACATCCAAAGTGATTATTTCACTGACTTTCAGTGGAATTTTTTCAGAGGAATTTTCACAGGTACCTTTCTTACACTGACCCTTTATGTCTCTGTACATGCACATGTGCATATGCTACAGCAAATCTGGAGAAGTACTGCTTTCTTACGTGTTTAAGTACTTTAGATGTCTAAGTCAGGCCTGTAAGTAAGCTTGTGATTTATGACTTAACCTTACTTAAATGCTGCTAAGTGTTGTTCTTTTGCTAATTTGCTAAGTATAACTTCAAAGTTATAAAATTAGTTAAATGCTATTAAGTGTTATTCATCTGTTAAATTGCTACAGTTAAGTTATAAATTAAGGTATAAGTTAAGTTAGGTACAAGTTAAGTGTTGTTCCTTTGTTAAATTATTAGGTTTAAGGTGTAAGTTAAGTTAAAACACTGTTAAGTGCCATTAAACTTTAAGCCCATATTCCTTTTTATCCTTGCCCTCACTGTCCTTTTTTCTCACACACCTAAACAGACACACACACTCACACAGAGCTACACCCCCTGAATAGTTTTTAGTTTATTTCTGTTTTGATTGTCTGGATTTGGTTTGGTGTCATTGCTTGTTTTTCCTTGGTGTGCCTTGATTGTCTTATAAGTAGTAGAGTGAATCTTGCCAACTAAATTTGTCATGCTGTCCACTTAATATTAAATCTCATTTTTGTTCATACCCTTGATTTTTAAATCAATCTTGGACATTTATTTGGAACAGATCCAAAAGGGCAAAACACAACAGTGACCTGGATTTTGGTTATAGATAAACTAATCTTTGGAATTTTTAGAAACAGAGAATTTAATATTTCTAATATGCATCAGTAGCCACCAAAGAGTGATTCTTCTGCTTGCAAATCTTCGGCATTTTTAGAAGGCAACCTTTCTTGAAAGTTGTCTTGGTGGTGTTTTCAGAAAGATGGACTAGACGTTCTTCTCTCTTTGTGATCAGGCAATTACTTTTGGGAAACCACCATATTTTGGCTTCAACTTCAGTTTAATATTCAGTTATATATTATGATTATGACCTAGCATTCGGATGTTTTCAATTATTTCATTTCTACTAACAAAGTGCAACAAAATCCTCTGTAATATTCTGTGAGCCCTGCAAACTGTAGAAATTATTTAATTTCTACATTTTAGTTTGATTGTATACACATCAAATATGCATACAAAACTATCAAGCTCATCATGACAGAAGATATGCTGAAAGCAGTTATACTAATATCGTAGTAATGTTAGTACTACTGGCAGCATATTGGAATAATAAACAATGGTGAAGAACTTTCAATAGCACACTATAATTTCTCTGAACTATTGTTTAAATTATATTATAGTGATACCAGAATTATTTTGATCCATCCAACTTTTGCAGCCATCTCAAACTACCTTTTTCATTGTAGATACCTGCTGAGGAAACTGTAACTTAAGTCCTCAATAGGATTTCAAGCTAGATATTTACCTTAAGGCAAATTATTTGCGAAGAAGTGTAGAGGAGTAAGTTAGGTGCTTAATTCTTCCTAAATTTCAGTCCTTTTTAACTATTTCTAAAATTTCTCACAGAAATTCCATTCTATTCTATGGATTACTATACAGCACTACAGTTTTCAGAGTCTGAATGCATTGCATACTTTTTATTCAGGCAGAATATTTTCAGTTCTACAGTGAAGGAAATGGTAAACAAAACCCTTCATTTTCAGCTATTTCTTTCTTTGCTTTCACTGCAGCTTGTTATTCTTACTTTTGGCCAAAATGCCCATGAAAAATTAACATGACTAAAGCACAGCTTATTCAAGCAGGCATATAATATGCAAATTGTGCCTGGTGACTGATGGACTGACAAGGCCAGGATGTAAAATTAAAAATCCTTCTCCAGGTTTAAATTTTATTTATTTAAAAGCAAGATCAAGAATAAATTGTTAGAATACACATACTGAACACTTAGTGGAGAAGATGCATTTATTTATTCTACACTTTGAATTCCACCCCATGCTTTGCAGCCAGGTAGATACTTGCATGAGTAGTCCTCGATCATACAAGATCTAATTGAGCTAAGGAGATCTTTCCTGATTAAAATGTATTCACAGCCATTAGAGGCACATCATGTTGAAAGGTCCTCTTGAAGAAAAATGCTTGCTGAAGTTAACTGATGCTTTTACTTTTTTGAACTTCCACATTAATGGTCTGGTTGTCTGAAAAAACAGAAGATTTTGCCTGTCATATATATAATAACCCATATGATTCAGAGGGAGATAGGTTCCATCCTTTGTGAAATGATACCTGAGCTGTCCAACTTTTGGCTTCTAACATTCCAAAGCTTTAGATTACTTTCTATCCAGGAGTCCTTGAGTGATGGCAAAAGCTGTGAGATTTTGATTAGCTTCCTCATCCAGCAAACAGAAGAAAGCAAGCTAACAGTTTTATAAATAATGAGTGAATTTTAAACTGAGGTGGTGGCTCCCTGATATGATAGCCATGATTGTGGATGACTGTGTGCAAAACCTTTTGGGTTAGTTTAACTGTGTTTTTTTGCAGAAACTACAAAACTCACCAAGATAACTTTCCTTCTAGCCTCTTTAGCCTTGTGAGAAGTATCTACAGAAGACTGAAAACGAAGACTATATTCCAGACCTAATTTATGCTAGCATGATAGATCATTCTCATTTCAATCAATTGAGCTATATTGCTGTAACAGGTCTTATGGGCTAAATATTACTCTAACTATCCCAAGATAAATACGGTGTAAAGAAAGAAGCTAATGAGATAACGATTTTATATCAATTCATCTGACAGAAAAAGTCCCCCCATGGGTTATATTTTATCATTAATTTATTTTATTTGCTTTTCCTTTAAGTTAACTTATTTCTCTCTCACTGAAAGATGGAAAAAATCCCTGTTCATTCTGAAGAGGCAAGTACAACATTATTTGAGACCATTTAAAGACACGATATGAGTTTATTCAGTGAATTTCATTTGTTATGATGCTACATTTCTTTTTAGTTACAATAAATAATAATAAATAAATTTTCTCTTTCTTTTCTTCTCATCTTAGTCCCTGTATCACTCCACACAAATGTCCAGTAGGAGCAGTAATTGATTTGTAAATATTGAGTAAAATCACTATTAGGCTTAGGAAAGAAAATACAAAAGATAATTAATGTTGAGGATTTAAGAAGATTCTTTAGTGAACAGAAAAGTTATTGGGGGGAATATGGGAAGATTTTTTTCAACTAGAAGTAAAATGTCCCTGTTACATATATCTGTGAGAGATTATTCCAACGCTTACTGTAATTAATATGCATTAGTGATGAAGTAAAGCTCAAAATCTACTTTTAAATGAAGACATCAAAAGAGATACAACACAGTATATTCTGACAGTATTCATTTAATCACTCTTCAGAAAAATTCTTGGAGGTCTTCTATGTACATATATTTTCATCCTCTAGATCAATTCAAAATGTTAATGTCTTATGTTACTGTGAAGTTTTTGCACTGTTTTATATCACTTACCTGTAGCATGAGTTTGCAGCTTTCTATTATGTTTAAAAATGCAGCTGACTTACCCTAAGTGATTCATACACAGGGAAAAAAAAATCATGAACACAGATGGAGCAATAGTGTCTTACAAATTGCTGCCTCCTTGAAAAATTATTTACTATAAGATTTAGAGCAAAAATATTATTTACTTTCTGCTATGTTTGTTTTCCAGTGCATTGTAAATAAACTGCTTCATTTCACTGATTTTTATTCATTAAAATTTCATTAATTAATGGCAAGCATCCATTCTATTAAGCTACTGTCTCCATTGCAAAACAGTCTAGTTGTGAAAGAAGATTTACATTTTTAAGACTTCATGTTTGCATATGTAAACTTTAAGTATGAAGAATGAAGATTTTAATATTAGACAGGCACAAAGGTCATCTATAACTGCAAATCTGTACTGTTTTTTACAGCTGGAATAGCTGAATCCAGAACAGCAATTTCACTGAATGCAGTTCTCAGAGACTTTGGTGTAACATGCCACTTCCATCTGCTTTCATGAAGTGTCCTGTTTTAATTTAGAGGAGCCATAAAACATTTGTAAGAAAACAAATCCTACTTTGAGAAGGAGTATCTTACTTGTCCAGATACAAAATCAATATCTACCAATGCCATTCTAGGGATCTAACAGAGAAATGCTTTTACTTAATATAGGCAGGTGTGTTTTGGAAGCATAGAAGCTTCAGATTAGGTCTAAATCCTGCAGTATATATTTTCTTCCTTATGGATTTACCTCACCTGAAGACTGCCATACCTATAGTGGATAGCACCTTATCTCTTGAGCACCTCCACTGCTTTTATTTACCCTGTGAATCTGTTCAGAAATAACACATTTCAAAGCATCATTACATGAAAAAAAAACCCACTCAGATATAATTTTCTTTAGGAACAATTGATTTCTCATTTTTCTCATAACAGGTTGCTAACAAAGCAAACAAAGTAACAGGAGCAGCAAAGCTTATGAGATGCCTTACATCCATTACCTTTATAAGCTTTGTATATATATCAGATACACATATATGCTTCTTCTAAAAAAAAACCCGAAAACAATGAAACAACATTTAGAAACAAGTGAACTTCAAACTTTTCAAAGGATGACTAGATGATGTTGGATTTAAACTCTTTGGACACTTGAAGATTAAATTGAAAGTTTGTTAAATAAATAGCACTCTCAAAATTTAATTGAAAAAGAAGCTTGAAATATTTTGTTAAAAATCAGGACTTCTCTGCTGTCATTGTAGAAAAAGACCCAAAACCTCACCGCCTTCTGAGTGTGAAGAAGTATCTGATATTACAGCAGCTTTGTAGATTTTTTCTTTGTTCTTTCTCAGCATTGCTGTCTACTATTTGTGTATAATGGCAACATTAACAGCAAGCAAGTAGTTTTTTATTCCAAGTAGTGCAATATTTGGCAGTACTCCCAAAAATTCCTTTTCCCTTTAATTCTTCCACTTTCCCCACCATAGCGATGATGGGCTGATTATTTGTTTACACAAGATGAAAGAGTCAATAAGTGAGTTTTCAAATCTGCAAGCAGAGACATTTGTCATTTAAATAGGAAGTTCTCTGCCTGCAGCAGAACTCAGTTTGATCTGCTATGGAAAAAAATCTATTTGGTTAAATATGCTGCTGAAGATGCACAGTGCTTCAGCAGAGGGAATAGATTAAGAACAGATATGCACTTTAGCTCATCTAAAAATATCAGAAAACATTATGACATATATTCTGGCAAAATAGAGTCTATACAGTATTTGAAGGGAAAACATTACAGAGCTCAACGTTAACATGCATCAAACACATCTCTTAAAATGGAAATAGAATGAACAGAATGGTTTTTGGTTCTTTTTTTTTTTTTTTTTCTCATGAACATATTGTCTTGAGAACTATATTTAAATTTAAGGAGATTCAGTGCTGTTCATGAAGGAGCCAGTACTGAGTCTCCATTTAAGAAAACCAGCTGCTGATTTCATTAGAACAATAAATATTGTAGTGAAGCATTGTAAATAAAATAATGTGTTACCTTAAACAGCTTAAATGGCACAACAGAAATCAAGTAGAGAAAATAATGGCACTCAAACCTAACTATTTTGAAAAAATATCATTCCATTTTCATTTGAGTTTTCTTCAAACTGAAGTCCCTTTATTTCAACTTAGCATATATCTAGACTTTTACAATCTGAGATTTTCAAAATACATTTAGTAGCACTGCTGACTTCTGAGTTCCAGATTTAATAGAAGATATAAGGAATGTAACACCTTAATGAGATCCAAACCCCTTATTTTATTTCTTAGATTCCCCGCAGTTTGCATGGAAAGTTAAATTAGAATGTTATCCCATTGGCATTTGTGGTGTACTACAAAACTAGTGGTGGTGTAGATGTTTGCACAGTATTCTACGTGTAACAAGCCTTTTGGGACTGAGGAAGATTTTTGTATGTTTCTTGGCCATGAACTGAGTGTAGGCCTCCTCAGACTATTCAAGAATAGGCAAGGAGTGGATGTGAAAAAGATGTGACTTTATATGCTTACAGAAACATAGTGAAAAATGAGCAATGCCTACAAAATTTTAGTCTCATTCAGCCTCAGAACCTGGAACGGAATTTTCAGATCACAGTTTGAAATGAGGTGCCTGAGTTCATTTATTGGTCAGACTTAAGATTTTTATCTTTTGATATCAAAGTTAACAAAGGAGCTTTACCTACAAAGAGATCTTGAACAAATATTTCATTTTTCTAACTTCTCAGGAGGTATGTGAGTAAAACTCAGGAGTGTAGGGGGGGAAGAGGGAACAGAAAGAAAAAGTGACAAGAAGCCCATACAGCTACAAAACCAAATCTCTGCTTTTCTAAGTTTTGGGTTATTAGAAATAAATGCAGCGTAAATAGAAAAGGAAGTGTCAAGTGATCTCTTACTTTTAAATGGAAGAATTTCACTGAAGCATCATAATTGTTGAAAGCTGTTTCTCACTCAGAAAAGTCTGTAAAGGTATGTTTTGTCAGACTCACTGTCATCATCCCACAGATTAGTATGGGGGAGGTCATGCAGCTTCCTGGATTTACTCCTATAGAACTCGTTATTGATCCAAAGGTGAAAAGTAATGTCTTGAGAAGAATGTACCCTCAATTTCACTAATAACTAGGGTGATTACATTGATTCACATCCAACCTATACATATAAACAATAAAGTTGGTGGTAGTTACAGACTAAGTAATGAGTATCACTGAGATTGCTTCTGTAAAACATAAGTGATCCCCAAACAGATAATAGATGTCTCCATCTTTTCTGGCAACTCTGCTGTAAACAGCTCTAAATTGAAATTTTGATCAAGGGAACAGAGGAGAAACACATCTTACATTTCTGTTATTTAAAATCTGGAGCATACCATGGAACCCTAAAGATGTTCTCCTTTTGTGTTAAACAAGTTACATCCTGTCTTTAACTCTTTGTAATACTATAAAGGAACATGTAGTGGTGCAGTAAGGACTTCTCTATAGATGTAATCAAAAGAAATCAAGACTTATTTAAATTAACTAATGAGTTTTCCTCTTCACTTGGAAGCACTGTGTCCTGAAATCTTCACTCCTTGAAGATTCCGATAGTAAATATCTATCAGTGAATAGAATAAGACAGAAAGCTTTGGTAAATGACCCACATTTTATTTTAAGAGAGTAGCATATAGGTTTGAATAAGCTTTATTGGAGTGAAAAGGGGAAAACCTTCAGGACGACCACCCAGCTGACTGAGTCAACATGGCATTAAATTAAACATAGAAGAGAAAAAATAGTAATTCATTTAGCACTGAATCAAAATGTCAAGAAAAAATTCACTATGTCACTATTACGTACCAAAATGGTACAGGAGTTCATCTCCTATATATATCTGCCAAGAGACTGACTTCTAAACAGTGAGAATTTGAGCTCATAAACTGCTCCTTTATGAGCGTAAATTCAATTGCATTGATATTACTGAAAAGTAGTAGAGAGAATCATATGATTAAAATATCAAAATCACAAATTAGAAATCGCTTAGGAAAGCTTAAAGCAACAAAATGAGAAATGAAACACATGGAAGGCTTTAACTTTTTAACAGTTGGAGTTGATGATCTTAGAGGTCTTCACCAACCTTAATGATTCTGGTCTGGTCTAATCTAGTCTAGTGTAGTATATCTTTACCTTGATGAAAACTCAGTTCCAGATATTCTTGGATACTTAAAGATTGGTACTCTAGTGGATAAAACTCAAGCTGTACTAAAGGAGGTGTGTGCTAAAGACCACAGCATCTCATTAGGAAAGAGATGTGCTCATTAAATACTCTTGATGAAGTACAGTAAAAAAACCACAAGGAACTTCAGTCTGTGGTAAAAGCCTGGGATTACTGGTTCAAAGCTGTTCTTTGCCATTTGTAAATGCTTACATCAAACTGTTGCTGCATCTAAGGAGAATCAAGGATCTGCATACTCTGTGACTTGAATTTTACCACTAACTTCATTCCAAGAAACATAGGGATGCAGATCACAGAACTATAAGTAAGTTGTTGGTTAGTTCCAAGTGGCTGTAACTTGTCTGCCTTTGCAAAGAGCCTGAAGTCCCAATCAGTAATATATGCCTGTTTTATACTCTGGGAAAAGTGTGCCAGTTTGTTTGCTTTATACTTGAGGACACTGTGGCAGTTTCACAAAGTGGAAAAAAATTATAAGCCAGTCAAACTGAGAAAGAAGAAAAACCACCAATACAATTAATATTTGGGAACTGATTAAAAGATTTTAATAGATATCCCAAAAGCTTCATATTTTTTTCTGGTATAAATCAGCTTTTTCTAAAAGTAAAGAGAAAAAAACCCAATCAACTTCAATAAAGAGAAAACTGGCAATACTTAATGTAAATCGTTAGATAAAAATTTCAGAAAGGTCATAAGGAAAAAAATATAGACAACTGTATGGCCAGCAGAGTAAGAGAGGATGGTTAGACTTTTAAGTAAATCATTGCCAATGGCTAATTACCAGATAGAAATAGGCAAGAGAATACAATAATATAATTCAATAAATATTTCTTTTCTGTAGCTGAGGAAAAGACAGATTATACATATATATGTGTATGTATATGTTATAAGGACTTTGGATTAGATTTCACTGTGGCAGTAATTAGGAACATATTGAACAGCAACTATTGAAGCTGGACATCTCTTGATCGACAAAAATTAATAAGTTTGATGTAAAAGTTTTAAAACAATTGGCTTATGTCTGGAAAATGAATGCTGAATTTTCAAACAAATATCTTCAGACGGTGGTGTATAGATTTCATTTATAAGTGAAAGAAACTCTGATGTTTAAACACCTCATTTTTCTCCACTTTATAAAGTGAAAATTTGTGTATTTCAAAAATATAAAGAATTAAAATTACCACTAGTAATGTCCACATGTTTTGCTTAAATCCTTTAAGTTTGTACTTTAGTACAGTTGAAATCAGTCATTAGCTAAGTTGTGATTGCTGCGCTGGGAACAGTGGTTTAAAGAAAAGGTAGAGAACTAAGATTTTTACAAACAATTTCAACCAAAATCATTGTTTGGTGAATGATCAAGAATGTAGATATTCTTTTACATTTTTAAAAGATACTATTCAAAGCACTTTTGAAGGAATGCATAAATAGCTTTTGCAATATTTCCATTCAAAATTAAATTTAATGCTGGGCAATCAGTAACTTCAGATTATAAATAGATATATGCTGCTGTTATTAAAATATAAACAGCTGTATTTTTTTTTCCAATTTAATTCTGGAGGGAGGGAAATTTTTCTTGGCAGCTTGACTCTTTCTTGATCTACCTACATTTTTCTGCTAAGTTTACTCTGAGAGTAGCTTGCAGTTTCCATTTGACAGCATAGACTGAATTAATTATAATTTTAGAAGATACAGATTTTGCATTGTTCAACATCTGACCTTTTCAGATTTAGACACATTGCCTCCCATGTTTAGAACTCTGCTACATTTCATTAACAAAAATGGATGTTCAGCTTTTATGTTTGAGCTGTCCTACTTCTAATTTGTACTCTCATTTCAGATGGCCACTTTCTTACTGGCAGAAGCAATAAAAACACAGTTATTTTGGTGTATTCATTACATCTAAGATGCTTTCAACATGGGAATTAGCTTATCACTGCAATTAATTATTAGAGTAATAGAAATCTTCTTTCACATAATGAATTTTGATGTCTTAAGATTCCAGACTGCAATGTGCAGCTATGCAAATGTAGTGATATCCCAGATAAGCACCGGTACCTGTTTTAACATGCTAAAAGCACCTCTACCTAGATATTACTATATCAACTTCAGCTTTCTACTGTTTTAAATCTTGGCTTTTTTTTTGTTTCTACCATTTTCCTGAACAGGTTTTAAATTTATTCCAACAGAATATTTAATATATCAGCTGCTAAATTCCTAGACACTTCCCCAGCATTAGTGGCCCTTTTATATTACATATGTCGCAGGCTGTGGAACTTGGTAATAGCTATTGTTCTTGAATGAGATGAGTGCATCACAGATGGCTTATGCACCTGCAGCAAACATTTATCTCAGGCTGCTCATACTTAGACTGTTTTGTATTGAAAAAAGACTTGTATAATGGAGGAAAGCATGCCTGACAATACCAAAGTACCATGTTGGGGTTTGGTGCATGCTTCTGAAAATGGACTTTATGGGATGAATGACATTTTTACCCTACAAAAATCACTTGTAGAATATAACGGAAGTTTATAGGAAATTTCTTCCAGTGTTTTCCACAATTATGTATTAGAAATAAACCTTAGTTAAGTGGTAAGAGGTAGTTTAATAGGGAAAAATGAGGAGGGGATTCCTTTAAGCTTTGCCGGATTTTTTAAACAATTTTTGCAGAATTTTACGTTTCACCCTACGAGTAGGTTTACACACTTGAACTTATGAGTAAAAGTGGACTATGTGCTTTCCAAAACATGATGGTATGGTTTCTACAGATATGGATTTTGGCATTGATGGTGAAGAGTGTTGTGCAGTGTCATTTCAAGATGAGAAGCTATAACATCAAAAGAAATTCTCTGAACATGTATCCCACGGCACAATAGACGCACTGACTTTCTGGATAGACAGATGACCTAAAGACATGTTATTAATATATTATTGAGTTAAGAAAAACCCAAACAAACAAACACCACAATAAAAAAAACTAGCCTGAAAACAACACAAAGCAAACCCCAAAGAAAAGCTCCCAAACCACAAATATTTGCAAACTTTGCTTGCATCTTTCTGCCAATTGCTAAGCTTTAGAGTTCTTTAGCAAAAATCTTACTTAAGTGAATCAGAGGTTTTCCTAAGTAGAACCAGTATAAAGCAGAATACAGTTAAATTACCTCCTTAAAAGTAACTAATAAAAGGAAAAGTGAAACTCAATTGTACTGAGCGTTGGATCATATTCATAGTGAGGAGCTACATATTATAATTTTTATTTATAATTTTAAATTTTATGTAAGAAAGGAACTGTATTACTGTTCCATTTAAAATCAGAATTTTGAAAGTCAGTTGTTTATCTAAAAACCCGCACAATTATTCATTCAAAGAACCCTAAAATATCATCACTGAAAATTTACCAAATCAAATTATATTTTTTTTTTCTGGACAGGGATCTATACTCACCAGACTAGCCTATGTATTCAATGATTTTTTAAAATTATAACTTAAAATTAAATCATGTCACTTATCTGTTTTCTTGGTATGCACCTGTGAGACAATGTTTCCTCTAGAGAATAGTGATTAATCTTGTGTAGGCTTAAACAAATCTGCACTGCTACTTGGAACTACTAAAATTACACATCTGTATTTACTGGTGCCAAGTTACAAACTAATTTCTTTCACTATGACAGATAATTTCACAGAAACACAAAAAATTCCAGCCTTCATAAAGTTATTGTAAAGCAAAACCAGACTGAAGGAAGTTTCTTTTTTTTCTTTTCTTTATGTAATACTCATTAGTCTAGTGGAATTCAAAATTTCTAGAGGCATAAAGACATGGAAGCCTTTAAGTAGGAAGACCAAGAACTCCACCCCTCGAAATTTTGCTAAATTTTTATTATGCCTGCGGTTTTCATAGTTCCTCTGTGACCTGTTAAAGGTATGAATCTAATCTGAGAGATTAAGTAAGTACTTTCAGAAGATGATTTCAGACAGAGATGGAAATGAAATGCTGCTCTGATGTAGCAGAACAAAAGTTCTGTTGTAAAGACCTCAGAAAAAATAAACCACATTAAATTTAAAGAAATCTCTATATAGCTCTGCCATTCAAAGATCTGAGCAAAATTTATCTCTACTGTTCACTTCATTAAAGTGCATCTATTCTGTGATTCAAGCATAATTTAGATTTAATCAAGTCCCCTCGCAGTTAATCAATGTTAAGATATTGGAGCGTAGAAACCAGGTCTCTGTCTTCTCGAAGTGACCAAGTGGCATTGGTGGTGACACAGGTTCAGTCTGGAACTTGCTCTCCAAACCAGAATGTCTTGAATTCTTTTCTAATTGGGCATGACATGAATAAGGGAAGTGCCAATGCAGGCAGACAGGTACTGTTGGGGTTTGAGAAATAGATTTGCATTTACTTTAGCAGGGTAGAGCATGCAGTGAAGTGGCTTCTGTCTAAATGTGTGTATAAAAAATATTATTATACAAGCAGAAAATCTCCGCCTTTGACTTTACCAGAAAACAATGGATTCTTCTCTTCTTGAAAGCCTGCCTTGTTTGCAGATCCCAAGTAGATGGATATGCCCTGTAGCCTGAAGTAGATATAATTGCTTTTAACCTCATTCTTGTGAAATCTCGTGTGCCAATTTTTAGGTACTGACTCTTCAGAATTCCTGTATTTCAAATGAGACTTCGAAGTCCTTGTAACTTAGGATAATGTTTTGATTCCAATCAGTGGTCATCGTCTAAATCTTAGGATCATCTAGTATAACTGTTAAATACTTTATTGACCTTTATGAAATCATCACTTCCAGAAGAACACAAATACACATATTAAATATGATATTTAAAGACCTTTTCATGGCTAACCTCCTGACTTGTTCATTTTCATAGAACAGCTACCTCAAAAGAAAAATTAATCAAGGTCAGAAACTGACGATTCATCTCATTATATTTAAGCAGTCAGAAAACGAAAAGAAAACTCAGAAAATCTATTCAAATTAAGTAGGGTTTGTTCAAGGCCTTGACATGGAAGGATGGTCTCACAGCTCCACTGTTATCACACGACACTACTGCACAGAGTACAGAGAAACATTTGGTTTTTCCCGACTCTCATAAATTCTCCAGAAGTAGCTGTTTTGAATAATGATTAATAGGATATGGGAAAGGGGATTCTCCAAAGTGCCTAGTTTGTACTAATAACACTGCAACTGCATTAACGATACAGTTTGTAGCAATAGCACAAGATTTTAGCAAGTCCCTTAACTGTGTCCAGTGGTAACACAGCATTTCAGTTCAGTAGAAGTTTTAGTGTGCTCTAGCTAAAGTTCTGCAAGAAGAAATTAAATGAGAAGTTTCTCTCTACCAAATGCTTTTTAGCACTCTACTAATTTTGGCTGGAGTAGAGTTAATTTTCCTCATAGTGTGGGGTAGTTGGTGTGGGGCAGCTGGTGTGGGGCTGTGTTTTGGATTTGTGCTGGCAAGTGTTGATAACAGAGATGTTTTCTTTACTGCTGAGTGGGGCTTACACAGAGTCAAGGCCTTTTCTGCTTCTTACCCCGCCCCACCAGTGAGGAGACTGGGGGTGCAGAAGGAGTTGGGAAGGGACACAACTAGGACAGCTGACCCCTATTGACCCAAGGGATATTCCAGAGCATGTGGCATCACACTCAGCCTATAAAGACGGGGCAAGAAGAAGGAAAGAGCCAGTGTTTGGAGTGGAGATGTTTGTCCTTCCAAGTAAGCATGATATATAACCAAGCCCTGCTTTCCTGAGGACAGCTGAACACCTGCCTGCCCATGGAAAATGATGAATTAATTCCTAGTTTTGCTCTGCTTGTGGCCAAAGCTTTTGCTTTCCCTATTAAACTGTTATTATCTCAACAGAAAAGTTTTGTCACTATTACCCTTCTAATTTGCTCCCCCATTGCACCAGGAGTGGACGTGGGGGGCTTGTTGGCATGAAACCAATCAACCTTTCTTTTGACTTTATCAGCCACTATAGGAAGACTGTAGCAGACAGCACTAGACTGTGGACTGGCACTTTTAGGAGCACATTGACAGTAGGCATTGACTGTTTTACTTGCCACTGAACAGGCACTTGTGGAAGATAATGAAGGTGTGAGCTTCACTGTGCATGTGCATGAATATAGCAATAAAGAAGGGTATTTAAAAGTTTGTCTTAAAAATATAATCACAGGCTTATACTGTACATTCCTATGACCTAAATGTAATAATTCAATCTATTACATTTGGAAGTCATAAAGATAAATTTAAACTAACACTAGATAATTTTTCACCTTCAAAACACATTCTAAATGAAAGAAACAGTTTATTTCAAAGAAATCATGAGCTAAGAATACCTACCTCTTTTAAATCAATGCAACATCTAATATTCAATTAGTTTGATTAGAATCACAGCCAGCAGCATTCAGGAACTTCTCAACCTTATGGCGAAAGGTTAAAGTTATTAAAAAGAAAAAGAACTGCAAGGATAAGCTAATTTTCTTAGACAAAGGGAACAATGTCTTCCTGTAATAAAGGGACACTAGTTTGCTTTGACTAACTTTTCTACCTGCTTTGTAGATGGAAAAAAGCTCTTCAAAATATTGTTTTCATTTCTTGCTAACATATAATTTAGGACTGTTACATGTAACTGCATTACAAGTGGGAGTTTTTTTTGTTTGTTGGGAAAGTTGTTAACAGAATCAGTGGTAACAGAATGTCATAAGAATTAATACAAACTTGTGAACAATTTAAGGGAGTCATTAAATCTGTTTGTTAATCCATTGGGAAATTTCCTGGTTCAAATTGTAGGAAAGGATAATATGGATTATAATAGGGAAAATTTTCTCTTTACAGTCTGATTGTTTGCTGTCACATGCAAATAATCATGAATACATCAATCTACTAATTGCTAATCAGCCCCCATGCTGTTTTAATAAATTCATCTACTAAGGTTGTTCTGTCAATATTTAATTAATGCAGCTTAATATAATGACTGTTCCTGTTAACATCTGTTTGCAGCAAATATGGGATTCAGACATTTAGCAACACAGCATTGCTTTTCTTCACAGGCAATTGGTGTTTAAACAGTGTTTTCCTTTACATAGCAAATATTACCTAAGACATCCAACAGTTTATGATACCATCCATTTTTAATGTAGCAGCAGCTTGTATAGCAGCCTTGAAGCTGCACCATTTTGGGTACTATAAGCATGCTTTTGAACCATTGACTTTGATGTAAAGTTTACCACAAAAATTGTGCTACAAGTTACATAACAAAATTATATAACAAAGAACAAGCTCTGCTATGGCATAATGCGACTGCCTGAAAATGTGTGCCCGTTTTTCGAAGTGCTTGTTATTTTGTCATGTGGTGACCCTCCATTTAAACGGTCAAGTAAAGCCAAATAAAAGTAAACCTTTTGTGATATGGAATACCCCAACTGACAGTGGATTTCCTAGAATTTTAATTTATTTAATTAGTATAATTATGCAATGTCTCAGACCATACATATATTTGTATATTAATCACATTAATTCTCCACTATATGTAAGATCCTTGGGATTTTATTCATTATAATGTAAATTGGCTGGCAAATAATCAGTTAAAAGTATCAGATGAACTTCATTTAAAGCATATAAATGCATTAAATAGCACTTTATTCACTCAAAAGATAAGTGAATACAGGAAATCTTAAGGAACGATCATGGTTTAGTTTCATTAAAAGTTTAAAAATTGGAGAGCTCACAACATTTAGCACATTCAGTGGTTATTTTTACTCTGCTTAATAGAAATAGGAGTGTCTTTTGAAAAGTAAGCCTATATTTATTCATATACTCATAAGTATAGGTGGTGTTTTCATTTAAGTACATCACCAGATTTTAATGAAGTCATAGACACTATCATTGTTATATATATTCATATTTATAAACTGATGAGACTTTATCAACCCTATATACATGGGACTTAACCCCTCTATTTCTACATCCAGTTTCTATAAACTTTATCTTCCTTTTTATTTCTAATTTAATAAGTCATCTTTTTATTTCAACATATTTCGTATTGATAATGGGTTTTTATTTTGTTTTTACTAGAGTTGTTTGTTTTTGCAAAACTGAATCACAGTGCACAAATCACAACAGAAATTCCAACTTGCTTGATTTGGAGATGGGGTAGAAAAAAATGCACAGGAAAACTTCTTTAAATTGTTGTTCAGAAAAAGGTAGACAGCAGTCTGCGGAAAATTTAGACAGGCAGAAAAATAATTTTGTTACAGTTTGATAGGGGGCATGGTTGTTTGTGTTTTGTTCTGTTTTGGTTTCTACCCTAAAGCAAACACAATATAAAAAGTCATTACTGACAACTGACAAGGTTGGTAGTGAGGGAAAGGGTAAATGGGAAGATGGTCCTGCTACCAAAAGTGTCATGTCACACAACAACTTGTTAGCCTTATCATAGGTATGCAAAATAAACACTTTCTCCATGTTATACTATGTATAAAAGGCTGTGTCACTCTTGAAAAGGTGAATGGCAAGCCCAGTTAGGCTCTGTCTTGGTTTTTGAGACAAAACTTAAGGAGGAAACACTCCAGAATGAGTGTTCCTCCCTTTTTCCTCTGTCAATGAGACAAACGGATCACAAGGAGTGAAAGCGGGAAAAACAAACCAAACTGTTTATTAGCACACAAACAAAACAGGGTAGAACAGGATAAAACCCCCCTCAAAATACAACAAATTCCCGGAGAGGGAACAGACACCTGGGCTTGGACCAGCTGGGGCCACCCCGTGGGGCTGCCGGGGCCACCCGCAGGCTCCCCGGACCAGCGAGGAGGGAAGGGAGGCAGTGAGGCAAGGGGGAGGGAAGGGACAAAAAAGAACAAGAAAAAAACCAACAGAACCTTTTCCCAGCTAGCTGGAACACAAAGGAAACCCAGAAAAACAGCACAGCGCTCCCAGCACACTCCCTCCCGAGCCCTGCCGAGCCCAGAGCCCCCGAGCCTTTGGGCTGAACCGTTCAACCGCCCCCTCGGGTCCCTGGCTCCAGCCCCACCCCCAGGTCCATCTTAAAGTCACAGAGTCCTTGGGCATTGAGCGGACGGTTAAGGAATAAAGCGGCTTCATAGCATCACCCAGGACAGGCTCTGAAGAATGTACTAAATGAAACACATAAATAAAAGGGTCATGTGTCCAAAAAGCCTTCTGGGAGACAAAATGCTCTATCTTCTACTTTTAACTGAATCAACTGGGTTAAAAATAAAAACAGGTAAGTTAGAGAAGTTCTCTGAAACACAGAAGGGGGGACAATTTGTCCTGGGAAATCTGAGCCCCCTGGGACTCAAGTAGCAATTCCACTCAAAGCTAGTTAAGTCACTGGACCAAGTAAAGAAGCACTGTAGGTCTTTACTACTGCTTGTGGTAAGAGTAATTCTAATTTTGTGAAAAAAAGTTAATTATATACTTGGAATAGACTTCTGTAAATTTAGCTGGTGCTATGTGTGATAAAAGAGGTTAATTTGGGGAGAATAGAATACAGCATCTGTTCAGAACAAAGCACGAATTGAAATCAAGTGTTGTTGCAGGTTGACCTGAGATGTTTGCAATCAAGCCCTTATTTGGGTGTCTCAGGAAGCAGCAATTTCACACCATTTTGCAAGTGGGGATCAAGCTGTATCAACTATTAGGCATAAATACACAGCTCTCGTAATAAACATTATTCAGTGGGCCAGATGAAAGCAATTCAAGCAGGATGCAAATGTCCAAAGAGAGAAGGTATTTATATATATATAAGTATAGGAAGCTCACCTAAAATAAATCCTACCCATACTCACTGCAGACCTACATGATGAGACGCAGACAGTTCTGCAGTTGTTCAGTTCTCCGGTCTGAGAAGTACTTGTTTTAAGGCAGTATAACTTAGAATGCTAACTATATTCTCTTGGCTAATTTTGAACTTGTTAGGATTTAGTGATTTAGATGGATTTTTGAAGTGAATTTCCCAGCCACCCTTACGAGGCTCTCTGCAAGAAACAACTTCAAAAGATATAAGGAGGATTTCTTTCAGAGGAAACAGAATTAGAAGATGGGCTACTGGACTACAACCAGTGCATACCAGATACTGTGGACTGGCATATTAGGCTGGCATGAAGAGCTTGGCTTCTAGGCTATGTTCTGACAGTTTAGGATTAACGTATGCTGAGTGTGAATGGACAGGATGTATAAGAGCCAGAAACACACAGGGTTTTGACTTCTAATGTAGGGAAATAGTATTTTCTAATCATATGCCTGGACATATATGTGTGTCCAGTTACAATATTTAATCCTACAGTGTCTCAAGAGCCAGGATATTTGCAGCAATTCTAAAAGCCTTTTCCTCTGTTATACTGCCATTGCTTTTCTCTCTTCTTCCATCCACCATTCATAGCCATGAGAAAACATGTGAACCATATTCTTTTAAGAGAAACAAAAGAGAGAAATTTCATTAACAAAGGAGAGACTACTGTACACAGGCCACCAGGTATGGGATCAACATTATAACAACCAGCTTCTGCAAATATGAATGACAGTTGGCTACTCATTCAAACCAGAAATCTAGCAGCCCAAACTTCTTTCCCTTCATGCTTAAAATTATTCTGTTTTTTCTGTGTGCTTCCCTGCCACTGCCTCTTTCATCTTGACGTCCTTTTTTCTTTCAGAGTAGTCAACAGTAATGTGGGAAAATAAAAAGGCTTTATTCTATGATTTTTCTATAGTTTCTTCCTTGAGTCACCACTGAAGTAACAAAACCAGTAATTTCTCAAAGTACTTTCATGTCCCCTTTCTGATAGAGTTCTGAAGGTCTTTCTTGTTTGGTTTTGTTTATTTCTTAAATCAGAGAAGCTCTAGAAGAAAGTGATAATAAAATCTAGCACTCTTCCTCTTGATGAAGCCTATCACAAGGAAAATCTTGTAGGTGCAATAGTAGCCATTGGCAAGCTCTAGAGTCACTTTAATTATTAATCCTCAAGGACTGTATATAGATGAAAAGGACTACTTGTACCCATCTGCTCTTCCTGAGATCCAGTAAAATGACATCTGACTGTGTGAAACCAGTACACAACCTCAATACTCTGCTCATTTACATACTACTATCAGGAAAAAAGCTCTTGGTCCCTTTGAAGTGAATCTTCTGAGATAGTGGCAGTCGATAATGCAAATTGAGGTTTCCACATGCTTTTCTTCTGTGACCTGTTCATGTTTTTTTAGCAGCAGGACTTATCAAGGCTGATTTTTCAAAATATGTTTTCCTATGGTTTTTGACAATAATGAAAGCCCGTAAGTTAAAGGGCAGAGGGTAAGGATGCACAGAGGGCATGATTCTTAGACAACCTAGGATGTTAATGATAGATTTAAACAGTCTTTATAGCAGGAGATCTTTGAGTTGATTATACAACTTTGCAAAAGAGCAATTCATTACAGTTCTTGCAATGGCAGCTTCAAAAAAGTCATCAATAACTACTTGGCAGTTAACACAAAAGAGTTAGCAGAAAGGGCAAATAGCATGGTCTTACAGTCAAGAAAACACTTGAAAATATGCAAGTTTCTCTCAGGAATGCATATTGAGTTCTGAACCAACTAACTATTAAAAGATAATTAAATAAGATAATAAAGCTATTGTATTAATCTAGAAAAGTAAACAGTTTCTTTGACATTATTTCTGTATTGCATCTCTTACTCTTATACTCTATGAAGAATGAAGTACTTCCATCTCCATTTAAATGCTCCAGTTCATTGGAGTATTTGTATCTCCCAGAGAAACAATTTAGCTGAAAGGTAGTGTTCTACTTAATTCTTGATATGACTGCAACTAAAAATGTCCATCTCCCACTGAAGTGAATGAAAAATTTCAGTGATTTCACTTCTTGAAGAAATGTTTATAAAGTTGATGGGGAGTGAAATAAGTATGAAGATTCTTACCAAAACAAAATGCAGGTTACTATTCTGTCAACGTACTCTTGTTTCCACTGTTGTTAGCCCACTAAATTTGATGGTTTTCTCCCTGCTGAGTGAAATGATTTTGAAAAAACAGAGAAGGGGGATATCTCTGTTGTGATAAGTGTATAAGCTGGTGGTTAATTTTTCAATATGGTTATGGTTTGTATTATGACAGTGATATGATAAACATTTATAGAAGCTTATTCTCTAGGTGTCTTTAAGAATAAAAAACCCTTTTTTCATGTAATAATTTTTCTTTATCTATGCCTTGTTTCTTAGGGAAGAATGATACTTCAGTTAGACAAGGAATAACTAAAATTATTTCATTTACTTTAAAATAATTAATGTGAATACCTGCTGGAGTAATTAAAATAAGTTTCTGGCTCTCAGGAAAAACATTTATTTAGGATAATATGTTGTAAACAAGTATGATTCTAAAATACTCAAATATTACAATGAGGCACCTATACAGAGACTAAATCCCAGTTTTCAGCACTCTGTTGTGCAATAATGAAACAATAATCATACTTTTTCCCTCCCTGTCTCAGCTGTCATACTTTTTGAGCTAGCTGAACATTTTTACTTCACAAATATGTTACTTTCTTATTGGGAGATAAAGTGCTTGACAGGAAGACAGTGTTATTTTATTCTAAATTTATTTTAGTCTAAATTTATTTCAAATATGTGTGCTTTTGAAGAGAGAGATTGGATAGCAATGCCAAGGCAGAGTTCATAGTTGATACAGACAGAACTCATTAAAGCAAACCTGAAACGGTCTTCTCCCAGACTGTTTTACAGGCAAGATAATTCTTTAGCTTTCACCAGGTTTATATGTTATAGCCATACAGTGTTGAAGTGTTGAAGGCAACTACATACTATTAGAATCTGTCCCTATTTTTTTATTGTGTAGAACTTTCTGATCATTTAATATCTAACATAATTTTGTTGACCTAGATAAGCCAGGAATCTGCTCTTTGTTACTTACTATGCTTTAATTGAAAGACAGGTACCAAAATGGAAAATAGTTGAAATTCATCTTATGTCCTTTTTACTTCTGCTTCCACTTTTACCCATGTTTCTATGCTGGAAGAAGGATGATGCGTGCAAAGGTCGTGACACAATACATACTTATAGTGAAGCAGAGAAGCAGTTAAGGTTTCTTTAGTTTAGACACAGCACAGTAGCCTCAGACACATAGTCATTATGGCAGCATGGCCCAACAGCTCCCTCAGCTGCTCCTCAACAGGTCTTGTGTTCCAGATCCTTCACCAGCTTTGTTGTTTTCTCTGCACATGCTCCAGTACCTCAACATCTTTCCTTTCTTGTAGTGAAGGATTCAAAAGTGAACACAGGATTCAAGGTGAAGCCTCCTTCCCTGCGTGGGAGTCAGGACAGTACAAGAGAGGGTACCCAGTGTCAGACATAGCACTAGAAAGGCCAGGTTCAGATACAGGGTCAGGAGCAGCAGTGCAGAAGTCCAGGCCCAGGCACGGCTGTAGTGCAGATGGACCTGAAACCTGGTAAGTCCATAGCCTATCTCCTGCATGCACTCACAGACCTAGATGAAATTGGACTTCTGGGCCTTTGGGTGTGGGGTTCCCAGGAGAGGCCGCTCAGTACCATTGAAGCCCATTCGTGCCTTTGGGACCTAAATATAAGTTCCTTTGCCGAGGCAATGAAGGAAAAGCATTCACAGAGCTTGTCTTGCTCTGTCAACTGGATTTATCCATTATGTTCAGCTTTTCTTACCAGCAAGCTAAAACATCTCCTCATTCAGCACTTTTGCCTCTGCTTTTGGAAGAGTCTTATTCTCCTAAAGCTTTCAACAAAAGGCTTAAGAGCAGGAGAATGACCCCTGAAAGTAAAGCATTTTGTTACTCTGCAGGACTGTAGGTATCCCCATTTTCATCTAGTTTAGAGAATTCTTATCAAGGCCACAGCAGACTGTTCCTGAAGGACAGTACCATATAGAAAGGACCCATGCTGGAGCAGTTCTTTAAGAACTGCAGCCCATGGGAAGGGCCCATTTTGGAGAAGTTTACTCCTAATCTTACACTTTACTCCTTTTCTCATTCATAATATCTCAGTGAAAAACTACTACCCAGTGCCAGAAAGGACCTTGAATCAAATGTCCCAGCCTATGCTACCTAAACTGTCCTTTCTAATAAACTTCAAGCATATCTCCATTTTACCAAGCTGTTTGCAAATTTGTCAGTTTTCCAGTTTGCCAATTGGTTTATTTGTCAGGTTTTGTTTCTCAATTTGTTCATTTGTCAATTTGTTAATTGCTTGCCGCTTTCACAGTACTTACCCATTTGAATTCATGTCTTCATTCTAGTGATTGCAGTGGAAAAAAGCACAGATACTCAGTTCAACCCAACACCTTAGTGTTCTGTTTAGAAGGGCATGATATTGACATGTATTTTTAAAACCTCATGCTGTATGAATTTGTAAATATTTTAAACAATATATTTTAGTTTTTACTCTATATGATGTTACCCAAATACACCACACAAGCAATTATTAAATCTATGTCTTCCATAATTTGCATTTCATAATACAATATGCTTTGGCCAGTCCATTGCATGCCTCCACAGAAACTGAACTGAATCTATGTTTAAAAAAAAAAAAATTCTAAAAATCTAGAAACAAAACAACACATTTATGACACAGTTATGACTGTAGTTATAAGACAGAATACCACGTTGCCAGGAAATTTTAGTTTTCAATGAAAGACCCACTTTGACATTTAGGAGTTGTAACAACAGCATAAATATTCAAAACAGAACAATAAAGCATAGCAGAGAAGCAGAATCATTCCCTGAACATACCTGTCTAGTACTACAGATTCCAAAGTACTGTTTTCTTCTTTTTAGGAATCAACATTCTCATCTCCCAACTCTTAAAAATGTGCTCTTGAGTTGCTCTGTTATTGTGGCATTATCAAGTTAGTCTGCTGAAGGCAGTTTCTTTGCAGAAAACAATTTAAGATTTATTGGACTTGAAAAAGTGAGTTTTACTCTATAGTGCACTAGTTATAGCCCTTGCTCTGGAAAAAAGAGATCACGGGCAGTGATCTGTGCTCCCAGTCCTTGTTGTTCTTAAAAAAAAGTAAAATCCAATAATGTTTAAGTACTGTTGTGACATGTGCTTTTAGTTTTTTCTTGTTATTACTCTTTCCTTCATGTAGTGTCAGTTTATCTGAACACAGCTGTTACTCAAACTGTCTTGGCAGAAAAACTGTTTTTCATCTTATCTCAACATGACGGTCAATTTGATGACTTAAGACATTAAAACTGAAAATCAAGATGGTTAAATTTGTCGTACTTTAATTTGCGCCTTCTGACGTCACGGCATGTAGCATAGACATGACTGGGATTGTTAATCTTTGAGGAAACAATCATAGCTTGAAATTCCCCTAGATGCCTAAGATCAAAGCACCAATAAAAAGAGGGAAATAAGTAACTGTATGAGAGAGAGCTTGATCTAATTTACTAATTATTTATGAATGATTCAAGGTTTATTAGTTACATGAAGATTAATCACCAAGTAGAAATTTCTGAAAAAATTAATTTTGTACACTGTAAGAAGAATGACTGTGACATTCTTTGAATGCTCAGTCTGAGAGAAACTGCAGAACATGGCTAACCAACTTATATTTTGTCCCCATGAATATATACTATATATAATTATATACACTATATTGTGTGGGAATAAGAAATTGATTCTTTGCTGTGAATACAACATGCTATACCTTAATTTGTTGGTTTTTGTTTCCTGTCCAATAATACATATCCTTCTTTAATTTGTACAAAGGAGATTTTCTTAATTCTGGACCAATTTTTCCATAAAAAAATGGTCTAGTACCCTTCTCATAATTGTAGAAACTTGGTACTGTATTACTTTTGTAGATGATTGATTTTCCATTCCAGAAAGTATTTGACATATTTAGAGTACATTCATACGTATTAAACCATCAGACTACTTGTATCATCTGTTTATATTTAATTTGTTGCCTCTGCTCCATTCCCTGATGTTTATTGTATGTGCAATTTACTATTTCTCTTTTTAACCTCATATTTTCAATTTAATTTCCAGTATTTATAAATGAGAAAAACACAGCAATGTTAGGAAGAAGTGAAATAAAACCTGGCAAAAGAGACAATTCATTCAGACATTTAATTATCGTATTTTATGAAGGTGTGGATAAACTGTGCAACCTGTCAGTCAGCGGTCAAATAGAAATAATGCAGTTCCTCAGAAAAGACATCACAAAGTGGGCCAGTGAGGTGAGAAAAATGGTTCTCATAATCTCCTTTAGTTCTAAGTTCTCTAGGTGTATTGTTCAAAAAGTAACACATTTATATGAGTATCTGTCCTGTGGTCATACCTATCAGAGTCTTGGTGGTGGTTGCTGGAGGGTGACCCATGTGGAATGAAACAGGAACTGCTCTGAAATGGACCTAAACAACTCATCATCTGCCAAATATGATGCTAGCCCAAGGAGGATCTAGTGCTACTACTCAAACATATTTAAGAGTGCCATGCATCGTCTCCCCAAAGGAACTGTGCAGGATTGAGTGTAACCTGTGGCAAAAACAAAGCAAGCTGAGTTTAGGAAATTAGCAACTTAATGCTTTTTTTCATTAGACTAAAAACAAAACAATAAATGAATGAACATTTAATATCAGTATGAATTAAGGAAACAAAATTTATTTAATAGGATATAGGTTAACAGTTTAGTCATATAGTTTTTCTTATAGTATTTTTGTAGCGGGTTCAGTTCGAAAACGGGGCCGAAACACCAATTTAGTGTAGTGGTTCTGTTCAAATTATCACTTAAGTATTTTCTTTCTGTGAGATAAGAATTAGCAGAAAGCAAAGCAGGCACGAACCTTAAACAGTTGCAGTGAAAAGGAAAAGTTTTATTACTAATAGAATTAAAAGTAAAGAGAAATAACAAGAAATTAAAGCAAACCCCCTCTCCCTCTCCAGCCACCCTCCCCCTTTTACTCAGCTCACACAAAGGGCAACAGAACATGTGATTTTATTCAGTGTTACAGTTCTTGATAAGTCTCTTTCATATACTTAAGGGAAAAAGGGTTTTTTCTTCAGCTACACATGGTTCCCAAACTGCCACCAACAGCAGACCCGCCTGGAAAGAAGCAATCTGCTGTGGTGTTAAGCATCTCTTCCATGAAAAATCTCACTGTTCCTTCACACTGCCAACATAGGGTATTACATGGGGTTATTAATCTTTTTAAGGATGAGTTATTTTGGCCTGAACACAAAGGCTTTTATTTTCCTGACAGGAAGTCTCTAAAAGCCTCTCAATACTTCTATATAGCCTGGCATAAGCACTCTTCACAATTTTCATGGGCCACTTGTGAACTTTTCATCCCCCCATGTACTTCAAATGCATTAAAGAGACAAACAGTTTGTGATATTACAGTTTCTTACCATGGCATGCAAGAAGTTTTTTAAGCTATGTGTGAGAATCGTGGCACGGCCCTCTTTTTTCTCCCGTCGCCATGTTCAGCTCCGTCTCACGTGACTCACTTTCTCTTTCTCTCTGACTCTGTAGCTGCCATGTTGAAGAGTGTTCAGGCTTTACGATGGAGAAAGCCTCGCTCCCTTTGTACTGCTGGCTGCATGGTGTCTTCTTCAGTTTGGCATGAAGTGTGCTGGCTGCAGACAGGAGGCTACGCTGGCTCCCGTTGGCTCCACCAGCTCTGCACGGAGAGGAGAGGAGAGGAGAGGAGAGGAGAGGAGAGGAGAGGAGAGGAGAGGAGAGGAGAGGAGAGGAGAGGAGAGGAGAGGAGAGGAGAGGAGAGGAGAGGAGAGGAGAGGAGAGGAGAGGAGAGGAGAGGAGAGGAGAGGAGAGGAGAGGAGAGGAGAGGAGAGGAGAGGAGAGGAGAGGAGAGGAGAGGAGAGGAGAGGAGAGGAGAGGAGAGGAGAGGAGACCCGCCCGTCCCAAGAAGCCGCGCCAGATGGGGTCAGCTATGTGGCAGTCCATGGCTGGTTTTAGCTGCCTGCGGCTCTGGGGCAGTCCCACCCCCCCAGTGACCCAGGGTCCATGCCACAGCGTTGGGAAAGGGGGGGCAGGGACCCCGGCCCGGCCCGGTGGGGCCTGGAGGCTCAGAGCCCCCCCACCTTCCAGCAGGCGAGCTCAGACCAAAGGCAAATCCCGCCTTTCTGTGCGGTTTGAATATGGAAATTGTGAGAAGTGTCATTAGTCTAAAAGACTGTCCATCAGCTCAGGTTCAACCCACTACAATTTTACAAAGAAAGTCATAATTTTATCCAACTATCAGAAAGGAAAGTTGAGGCTAAATGATGATCAGTGATTTACTAAACATCAGTTACTCAGTAGCTGGCAACAGAATATAAATCCATTTTGTTACCACTTATCGGCTCATGAATGCAACCACTGGTTTCAGGTATCATTATATTAGTAAATATGATCAAAATCCATGTGTCCACAACTCCCTGCATATCCGATACAGTCTTGGAAAATAGACTACACAGGAAGGAGACAAATCGGGATTTTTTTTTTAACTGAGAAATTGGATCTAAATTTATAACATTGAAAAAGTTCAAGTACAGTTGAAACTGGCAAGTGTTGTGTCAGAAAAGAAGAGGTTTTATAAAGTGTGCTAAAAAGAAGAGGGAGTCTAAGGAAAATATTGGACTGATACCAAGTGGTATCAGATGCTAGTGGTTGTAGCACCAAACCTGTGTTTGGATGATGGTCTTAGTCATATGGTTTGTGTTTAGGTAGTTCTGCAAGGAGCAGGGAGTTGGTCTCAATGATCCTTGTGGGTCCATTCTAACACGAGATATTCTATGATTCTACAAGTCTATGATAATGGAAACAGTGGCTTTCCATTTGTGAACACTAAAATTCTAAGGGACCAGTTGTATGTTCATAAGTCTGTAGGGCCTGATGGTGATTCATACCAAAGTACTTGAAGAGTTAGCAATGTTACAGCAGGAACACTCTTTATCTATCAAAAGTCTTGGGATCTGGGAAAGTCCCTGCTGACTGGAAGCTTGCCAACATTCTTCCAATTTAAAAGAAGGGCATAAGGGAAGACCTAGGAAACTACAGACCTGTTTGTTTAACTTCAGTACCTGGAAAAATTATGGAGAGGATCATACTGGGTGCTACTGAGAGAACTTTAAAGGAGAATTCAATCATCAGGCATAGTCAACATGGGTTCAGAAAGGGAAAATCCTGTTTATCTAATCTGATATCCTTCAATATAAGGTCACCTCTCTAGTGATGAAGGGAAAAAAGCAGATGTAACTTTACTGGATTTATTAAGGGTTTTGATACTGACCCTAACAGTATCCTTCTGGACAAGTTGTCCAGTTGTGAGATGAATGGGTACACAATGCATTGCATGAAGAACTTGCTGAAGGGCAGGGCTGAAAGGGTTGTGTTGATTTGCATGAAGGAGGTGAATGCACCACTACCAAGTTTGTTGACAATATTAGATGGGAGGTACTGTTGACTCTTTTGAGGGACAAGATGCCTTGCAGAGGGACCTAGATATATTGGAGCACTGAGCAATTGTCAACGGTCTGAAATTTAACAGGAACAAATGCTAAATTCTGCACCTGGGATGGAGTATGGTCAGACAAAAGTATAGATTGGGAGAGTAGTGCCTGGAGAACAGCCACAGGCGCTCACAGTTCTGGGGGTGTTGGTGGGCAGCAGCTCAGTAAGACCCAGCAGTGTACCCTGGCAGCCAGGAAGACAAATCTCATCGTGGGCTGCATGAAACACAGCATTACCAGCTGGTCAAAAGAGTTGATTACCCCACCGTATTCAGTGTTGGTGCAGCATTACCTTGAGCAGTATGCAGTTCTGGGCCTCACAATTTAAGAAGGATGTGAAGGTACTTGAATATATCCAGAGGAGGGCAACAAAGCTGGGAACAGGGCTGGAAAGCATGTCCTGTGAGGAGCAGCTGAGGGCTCTGGATTAAACTAGTTTGGAGAAAAGGAATCTGAAGGGCAACCTTGTTGCTCACCATAGCTCCTGAGAAGCGGAAGCAGAGAGAGAAGTACTAATTTCTCATCTCTGGTAATCAGTGATAGGATGCTTGGAAAGAGTCCAAAGATGCACCAGGGGGATTCTAAGCTGGACATTAGGAAGTATTTCTTTACCAAGAGAGTGATCAAACAGCCAAATAACCTGCCTAGAATATGGTAAATATCCCATTCCTGTCAGTGTTTAAGAGACATTCGGACAATGCCCTTAATAAAATACTCTTAACTTTTGGTCAGGTGGTTGGACCAGGTGATTGCTGTAAGCCCTTTTAACTGGAACTATTCTGTTCTATTCTATTCTATTCCATTCCATTCCATTCCATTCCATTTAATTCCATTCTTAATTGAAAAATCAAGCCATGGAAAAATTTTGACTATCACTTTAAAGTTAATACAGTGCTGTTGTAGATATGTCTTGTGATGTATCATCTAATTACCTCTGTTCTCCTTAGGACTCCTGTCTTCACAATATCACAGTGTGTTTCCCAGATCTGTTCAATAATTCACATTCTCTTCAGTGTCCACTGCCTGGTCTCCTCCCACTGGCCCTCTTCCCTATTTTCTCCATAAAACAGAAAGCCTGATCTGGAGAAGGAATTCTTAATTTCCCCAGAAGTGTTTTTACAACATTATCAGAGAATGTGTTACTGTTTCATAAATATTAATAAATTCAATTTCACATATAGGCACTGTCACCATTTTAGAGAGAGAACTGAGACACCAAAGGACTAAAATTAAAAAATCCCTGGTCTGAATACCTATGACCTTATTTTTCATATTATTTGCATTAATGGATCTTCATATATTCACAGCATAACAAATCAACTTCAATTACATCTCTGAACAGTCAATATTGCTGTTACTGAGGTGCAATATGTTCTGACTATTATGAACATTCACCTTTAGAAAGTATTGTAGAAGAGATTTATCAAATACAGTGAAAATCAGTAACAGAGGTATAGACAGAATCTAGTTTCTATACAAACATTCAGCTTCTGCAAATATAATATCAATCTTCATGTACTTCAGCTTTTGCAATAAACAAAGCATGACACTGTATAGGCAACAGTCTCCCCTGTCCTGTTGCAAATCTCCTCCTCTATTGTGCAACTGCTTTCAGGTCTTGCCCCACTTCACCCTTTGTCTCCGTGCTTGTCCATTCCCTGTGGACTATTTGACCTCAGCCTCTCAAAAGTCTTTGCTTTTAACCACATCTCCTGTCTTCTGTTTTTTCCTTCTCTCCTTCATGTCTTGCCCACAACAATACTCCTAGGAATTTTTATTCATTTTCTAATTTACTGACCAATACTCAGACCAAATTTACTGTGGCTTGAGCCAGTGAGATGTACAAAAATTTGGATTTAGAGGGGATTTAAGTGCCTGATTCAAATTCTGAAAGCTTCAGTCTAAAACCTGGAGGAAGCCGAAATGCAAAGGGACTTTATTATTTTACTTTCCTGTTTTACTGGGACATATCTTGTGCTATAGGTGGTCATTAAAGTGTTATATGGCAACAAGCAGGGAAGTTGTTGGGATTTTTCTTGTACTGAGGAGTGTTAAATAATGTTACGTTATGCTGGCACTAATATATTAGTGAAAACAAAATTTCAAAGGAATTATCTGTACTTGATGAAAGCCATATGTACATATATGTGTACACAAATGTGCACAAACAATTTCAGTTCAAAATATCCTTTCAAGTCAAGATGTTACCAAACATTGCAGGTATGCCCATTACCAAAGCACAGCAAGACTACTGATTAATGTATATATGCATGTCAGGCAAATTATGTAGGCAATTAGCAAATTGAGCAATGTGTAACACTGTAATTATATAAGAAGGAAATTAGTCAAATTCAGATTTTGGAACCTGGACACTTATTACATCTCTTGGCTGAAGTTTGACTGGTAATATGAAATTTTACTCCATTCTGCTAATTGCCATACTGTTTGAAGTCGGGAAAACCGAGTGACAATTCTTGCAAAATATGAGGTTGTAGCTGA
This sequence comes from Corvus hawaiiensis, assembly GCF_020740725.1. Taxonomy (NCBI): domain Eukaryota; kingdom Metazoa; phylum Chordata; class Aves; order Passeriformes; family Corvidae; genus Corvus; species Corvus hawaiiensis. Next base: position 63,400,273 of record NC_063216.1, on the reverse strand, counting down.
TATGAAGGATTTATATTGATGGGAGGGGTAGACCTTATTAGAAAAATAACCTAAAAACCTTTCACTCTAAAATCAATAAAAATATAACTGTCGATGTTTTGACAGTATAGTGGAGCTTGAGCTTAGGACTAATTGGAAGCCAGAAGACAAACTCTCCTCTACCAATATCCCCAAGGACTTAATGTAACATCTATTACCACAGTGTAGGCTCCAGCTCTTGAGATTCTGAGGGAATAGGCTTCAGGCTGTTTCAGAGATCTGTTTCCTTTACTGTCCTTCATCTATTAAGTTACATTTTCAGGATATTAACTAAATTAAAACAAATGTACAGGCATTTATATATTCTCCATCAGTGATGAAAAAACTTTTTCATGTCATTCTGGTTTATTCTTCCAAGATCAGTTAGGAAATTAAATTAAGAGGGTGTTTTAACCTACTCTACTTCTGAATCTGTCTGACCATCCCTCAAGGTTTTAAGGTCATGATTACTTAAGGACTAGTACTGAAAAATCCTTTATGATCTGTGTGTTTATCATTTAGAAAATGTGTCTGGTTTCAAAGTGGTAATTGATGACATATGAAACTGCCCTTAGCATCTGTGACTTTTACACTTCTAGTTAATACCTAAATAGCAAATTAGAAAAGGACTTCTGTGTTCATAGGGCCAGGTGCAATACTTGGCTATTCGTCTTTCAGCTTTAGGCTTTTATTGAAGAAGGTAGCACATATTACTTGTTCATTTGGTTCTTCTATGACATCAAGATATTTTTTAGGCCTTCATAAAATTATGAGTCAGAAATTGTTTGTCAGAAATTATTCTATAAGAATAACCATTTTCAATAATAAAAAGTAAATAATGTTGAGCTTTTGATGAGATACCCTTCCTTTTCAGACAAGGGTGAAAGAGCAGAGGAGGCTGCTCCTGCTAAAATTCTTTATTTCATAGTCTCATAGTTTTCTGAAGGCAGAGTTCGAAGGGGTTATGTGATAAGGCCAAGCAGTAACAGCAGCAGCAGCAGGCAAACAGCAAGTAGTAAACAGCTTCATCTTCTATTATCTAAACTTACAGAAGTGCCGATTATAGTTGTTAATTGACCAGTGAAATTAACACACGATTCTAGTTTTTCTTAACCTATCCTGGTCTAATTCTAATAGTCATAAATCTTACACAAGTATTACATAGGTATTACACAGATTTGTGTGTATAGTTTCTATCAGCTCTTACTGTTTATGTGAACACTCTATCTAAAAATGTGAACAGTATAGTTCCATCTATGTTTTGTCTAAAGTAAAGAAATTCTGTGAAAGGTAACACTCCAGCAGTAACAACTGTGTTTAAGATTTCTTTGCTGCAGCTTTTCAATGTTTAAAACACTTAGCATGTATTTTGATTAAAAGTTAAAATCTATATTTCTATTTCACTTTGGTGTTACTTCATGTATCTCAGCTTATCTGATGGTTTTAATTAAACCCCTGTGCTTTGGCTTTCCTCTGGGCCTGGGACCAGAGGAGCTTTCACTCCAACAAAATAATACAACTTCAAAAAAAGCTAAAAGAGAAAAAAAATACAATCAATCAATTTAGCAAAGATTCCAAGGTGGGCTTGAAATCTGATGCTTCACACATGATCACAGTAGAATTTATGGTAACAAATTAGCACTGGACAAGTCTTGCTAGGAGAACAGTGGATTTTTAATGAATTGTCAGGAAAGAACTGTCATGGTTTAACCCCAGCCAGCAAGTGTGTACCATGCAGCTGCTCATCACTCACTCCTCCAACCTACCCTGTGTGGGGGAGAATCAGAAAGAAAAGGTAAACCTCATGGGCTGAGATAAGAACAATTTAATAAACTAAATAAAATATTATCATAATAAAAATAGCAGTAATAATAAAAAGATGCTGATAATACTACTGGTACTACTACTACTACCACCACTAATAATAATAGTAAGGAGAAAGAGATGGTAACAGAACCCAAAAGAAATAAATGATGCGCAATAAAGTTTCTCACCACCTCCTGGTGGATAATCAGCCTATCCCCAAATAGCACTGGTCCCTTCCGTACAGCTCCTCAGTTTATATACTAGACATGACATTCTATGATATGGAATATACTTTTATTCAGTTTGGGGCAGGTCTCCAGCACACATCCCTCACAGTTTTTTGTGCACCTGCTTGCTGACAGATCATGAAACACTGAATAAGTCCTTGACTTAGGATCAGCACTGCTTAGCAAACACCAAAACATTGGTGCATTATCAAAATTATTCTCATGCTAAATCCAAACTACAGCACTATACCAGATATTAAGAAGAAAATGAGCTCTGTCCCAGTCCAACCATGACAAAAATGATAGTACTCACTGAGATGGAAAAAAACCCTGCATTTCATCCTTCTTTTTATGTCAGGTTTCATGGAATGTTTTCGTTGAAATATGGCATTAACAAGGCAGTCAAGATCAGTTAAACCTATAACGAAGAAAATGTATACCTACAAATGCAATTGCAGGACACCCATATTGATAATGCTATGTGTAAACTCATTTTTGCAAGCAGTGTCAAATACTCGGCTGAAATTGGGCCCATAACATGCATTTAAAGGAAAAGTGATGGGGAAAAACCCCAGCCCTGAAATACTATAGTTATTTTCCACGTAGAAATCACAGTGCTATAGGGAAAGTAAAGTAAGACACCAAACACTTCTTGATTAGAAATAAAATGGATAGTGCCATGTAATGAAAGCTAAGACTTATTTTACTTAGGCTAGTGCCAGTTGGTTAAATGCAGCGTGTCTTTTTAATAGATTACACACTGCCTTTAGCTAATTTGAATTATGTTAAGACAATCAGCTCTTTACTGGGACATATAAGCAATAAAGTCAACAAGAGTTCCACGTGGCAGCTATTTCCACTGACTTGAGAAGCTTGCTCTAGAAATATGCAACTTTTTGAAAGCTTTGGTGTTTTTGTGTATCCACAGTCTGGTTTTAATAAAAAATATTGTTTGTCTGACATACTACATCTGAAATATAGCTTATATCAACTCCAAATTTGCATATTAAAATGAATGTTGTCACTGTAAATTCTAGCATTGTATACAATTTTTTACAAAAACTTTTTAAAAATTCCTTTCAGATGAAATATTTGTTTCATGGAAGCTGTATTTTATGAAGTATCTCTCAGCACTCCTGAATAAGCAGGCGACTGGAGTTGCCTTTTTCCCCCCTACAAAAAGCAGTTTATCACCAGACTACTGCAGTGCTTCAGTAATGAGTTAAAGCCAGAAGTGGCATTCCCCTCTCTGCTCTTCCCTCATGAGACCACATCTGCATCCACCTGCTGCATCCAGGTCTGGGGTTCTTAGCACAAGAAAGGCATGGACATGTTTGATTGAGTCCAGAGGAGTCCTCAAAGATGATCAGAGGATTGGAGCAACTCTTCTATGAAGACAAACTTGAGAGAGTTAAAGTTGTCCAGCTTGGAGAAAAGAAGACACAGGGGAGATCTCATTGTGGCCTTCCAGCACTTAAAGATGACTTATAAAAAAGAGGGATAGAGAATTTTTGCCCAGGTAGATATGGATAGGATAAGCAGGAACAGTTTTAAATTAGAAGAGGAGAGATTTAGGTTAGATATTAGAAAAAAGACTGCTGTCTTTTGTTGTTGGTGGTGGTGGTGGTGTCTAAGGGTTATGAGGCACTGGAAAAGGTTGCTCAGAGAAGGTGTGGATTCCCCGTCCAGTTGAAGTGTTCAAGGTCAGGCTGGGTGGGGCCCTGAGCAACCTGGTTTAGTGGAGGATGTTTCTGCACATGGCAACAGGGTTAGAAGAACATGACATTTAAGATCCCTTCCAACTCAAGTCTTTCTGTGATTCTATGACCTGCACCACACAGTACAACAGCCCAGAATTTCATGGGAAGTCTACCATATTAAATCCTGTTTTGCTTGCAAATTCTGACCAAAAAAAAAAAAACAACAAAAACCCACAAGATGAGACAAAAGATGTTATCAAAAAGAGATTTTCATTTTAACATAAGTAATCTCTAAACAGCATGTGACTATAGATCCTATCACTGTCACTATACTGTCATGGCTTTCAAGTAAAAGTAAAATAATAATATTTAGAGGCCAAACCCTTAAACCAGATGTTTGTCTGGCTTTATAATGTGATAGCAGATTTTTCTTGACTTGCTTTAGTCACTGAAACCTTTGTGAAATCTGTTCGGTAGTTCGGAAAATAATTTTGTCAACAAGTGTAATGGCAACCAAATTTTGTTACTTAAGGTCTTTTCAGCACTGTTAAACTGTATCTAAAATCCAAATTAAATACAAATTCTATTTTGAATTAGAATGCAGAGTAATTAATTTTAATTCTTTTAAGAATGTAGTCAGAAGCTAAATGAAAACAATGGAACAAAAGAAATTATCCATGAGGATAGCAGTAGTAAAAAAAACCCAAAAATCTTGTTTAGTCATGCATGAAGAATGGAGATGGATTGTGGGCAAAGGCACTGCTTGAGTGGACTTGAAAGCAAGAAGAAAAGAAGTTGAAAAATGGTAGAATAGGCAAATGTCATTAACAGATACAGTTACTTGTAATCCATAGATATCAAAGCAGGAGTAAAAGCAAATATTTATTTAATGAAGACTCCTGTGAAATGCAAAATTACTTGCATTGCAACTAAAATAAAACTTAAAGTAATTTAAACCAAACCTATAAGCAAAAATTCAAACACTGGAACCTTTAAACAAAATTTGATTGCACCTCAGGAGTTTAGAGCAGTTCCTTCAACCACAGCAATAGTTGCTGCTACTGTGTTACTTCCATAAGAAAGAAAAGCAGGTTTTCATGAGCAGTGGGATGTTTTGAGTGTCCCAAGTCTCTTTGAGAAAGGCAACTAAAATCATAACCTTCATTCAGAAATTATGAAGTAATTTCTCATTGGATTAAAGATATAACAATTGCAATATTCTCAAAAGGGGCACATTATGGAACACATACTTGGCACAATACAGTGCTCTGAAGACATGCCTTTCTATAGTTTCTGTGCATGACACTGCAGCACACTATGTGTACATGTGAATTTACCCCAGAAATTTTAAATATCACTCAAATCACAGTACTGTAGGATAATTAAGGCTAGAAGAGACTTAGGAGGTCTTTAGATCAATGTTCTGCTCAAAGCAGGGTCAGCTGTAAGATCAGACCAGGTTGCTCAGGGCTTTATCCAGTTAGGTCTTGAAAACTGCCAGCAATGGAGACTGATGGCACAATCTCACTGGGCAACCTGTTCTACTGCTTGGAGTTACAGAAGCATGGCAGATGTGAAAGCCAGCCCATAGGCTGACCTCTAATATTAGTTACAATGAACCACTGTATGTACACAACTGTGAAAAAAAGTTTGGTATATTATTGACCTACTTCTCACTGTATTTCCATAAAAGAAAGGTGAGAAAAGGAGGAGCTGAGTGGAGAAAAAAACCGCTGAAATTATTCTATATAACACAGATCTTATCTTACAGAGCAGAAAAGCATAATTCATCAAAATTCTGCTCCATGTTTTGTGTTTGGATTTCTTTAATGGGCTTGACTTGGGGCAAGGCAGGGAAAAGAATGGTAATTGGACAGCTTGAATTCAGAGGACATTTTGCATCAATTATATCACATGAAAAGCAAAAGAAACATATTGAAAATTTGCTATGTAAGTGGTATATTCCTCTTTCAGGGTGTTTAAAAACAACTTTGTTTAGATCCATATTTTTTGCTTTACTGTTTATAAGCTTACAAATTATAGTTTGCACAATACAAATGGTCAAGCTGGGGATTCAATTTCTGAATTTTATTTTGACCCTCAAAACCTAAGTGATATTAAAATAATGATAATCTTATGGTTTGCATTTCATTTATTATAATCTCAGAATAATATAACTTATATTGGTCATACCACATCAGATGATTTAGAGTGAAAGACTCAGTTTTGAATATATTGAGTGAGAGAAGCTGTATACCTTCTCATAAAAGGACTGTGAAAAAGGAGAACTTATTTTTACTGTATTGCTTTTCTGTCTAGAGGGAGTTCTATACGTGCAACATATATTTTTGGAAACTCTGCTTTTTACTAAATTTATGGGCAAGAGGGAGCAGTACTAGCTGTATATCCAGATTTATTGTCTTCAGAGCTTACACCACCATGAGCAAGGAAAATATATGGTTTCTATGCATTAGCAATGCAATGTATGTAGTAAAAATATTTCAGTATAAATTAGTAAATGAAGTTTGCTGACTTATAAACAATATGCTGTTGCACTTTCTTTTTTTTCCTTCTTTTCAAGACACTGTAATTAACTCTCTCTTCATATCAGTAAATGGTCACCTATCATGCACTAGTATTAGCTGCTATTATAAATTGTATAAGGTTACCAGGATTTTGACATCTTTTTTACCTTCAAAATGATACAAGTAAAATGAGCGTGTAAGGCCACTTAATATGTAGTATTATATGCAGAAATATATAGCATTATATGCATAAATGTATAGCATTATATGCACTTAGAGAAATATGCAGTAATAGAAACAAAAAAATCTCATTCAAATACCATCTAAGCATAAACCCAGTTCAGCCTTTTTGAAGAGGTCAGGAATACCACGTGTTTTGCACAGATGATCATGCAGGTTATGACTGTGATGTCCTCAGTAGCAGTGTTTAGGTCCTGTCTAGACTCTGAGTGAACAAATTGGCTGATTCCTCTCTTAGGCTTCAGGGCTACTCTGATGAACACCAGTTGTATGTAGACTGTGCATGTTATAGAGGACTCCCATTTATATTCTCACATTATAGGTCAGTTCCAAAGGCAATAAACTCAAATTTGACCCTGCACCAAATTATATTATAAAATTTCCATCTGGATTCTTAAATTGCTGGATTCTGGAAGAAATGTTAATTATACGCAAATAGGTATTGATTTTTTATATAATTATTAGTCTATTAGCTGGATCTTTGAACTGTGTTCTCTATGCTATCCTGACACTGGTCCTTGAGTCAATAACATCTTCAGATCTAAGCATACTTTGAGATTTAGTTTTTGGCTTTTTATCACTTCAAGGATTAGTTGTTCTTTATTTTTCTTACCTAGACGGAAATACATTTTACATAGTGATTGATGAGAGATAAAGTTTATTCATGGAGATTACATAGTAAACAAGAAGGATTTTTGTGTTTTCCTAATATGCACTTGCAAGTAAAAATTGCATTATTTTCAACAAGAGTGTGAAACATCTGTTCCCAAGTAATGAGAATTTGAAAGATGATTCTGTTTTTAATTTCTATTTAAGTGATTCACATTCAGAAGAGCTTAGAATAAGCACCAGCTCTCAGACAAACTAATTTATTAACGAAGTGGGCTGAAAAACTAGCACTATTGTCCTCTTGAAGATTACACTAAATTATATTAATTTAATTAAAACAGAAAATCATGTTTATTGATTAATTTATTCTGTCATCAGTCAGGAAGATTGAGTAGCTTCTTTAGTTCACAGGCTGAAAGCAATGTGAGATTATGTGCTGAATTAAGAGTAAACAAGGTAAATTGCTAATACATTACATATACCTGCTTCTTGATATAGGTAGAGCTAAGTATAAGCCAGATTCTGCACTCTCCCTAGAGGTTTCATTCGAAAGGCAGATAAATAAATACAGAAAATGCATTTCTTTATATTTATCACCAACACTGTTATTCTTCAAGTTATCCTCATGAGCTGCAGAACTTCATTCCTTCTCAAAAACCTTTGATGCGATTTCTATTTGATCACATATTTTAGTAGGTTTTGAACATTAATAAATATAACAGAGATCCTTAAAGTTATCAAAAGAGGTCAGAATAATAATGGCCAAAAGTTGACAAAAAGTGCACACAAAGCATATAGAAATATACATTTCTTTAGACATTGTAATAATAACTAAAAAGTATTAAAAACAAAACAAAACAAAACAAAAGAAATAAAAGAAAAAGGAAAGATCAGGACACTGGGATTTGCAAGAAGAGTAGAAGAGGATGAGCTCTGATGATATGAAACACAGAAAACTGAAATATAATTTGTGATCATAGATCAGGGTACTTTAACTGCTTTTACTAGGGCCTTGTTAAATTGTATTTTAACACTGAATAAAGACACATATCCTTAAGTAAACCAGTCTGTGCCTAATGGAATGTTCTCCATTGGTGGGGTTAGTGGACTGAGCATCTAATTTCCACTTCCCCTATATGTGTCCTGGGGTTGCCTAATTTTATGGACCAGAGTTTATGGTGCAGAATGTGAAAATTATTTTTCCTGATTCAGTAAACATTATGAAAAGTTTTGAGAAGGGAAACAATGCTCAAAGGCAAAGTCTCCAGAAAAGAGGCTGAAAATGAAGATTATGGATCTACTTCCTCTTCTCAGATTCTGACAGAAGTAATAACAATCCTTTCTTTCTTTAAAAGTCTCTTCCCTAAGGAGAAGGGCTACAGCCTTTGTATTTCAAGGTATAAGGGCACAAACTAAAGTGACTCCTGAGGTCACATTACCCAGTGTATTAAAATATCACCTCACAAACGATTCAGAGTTTATCCCTGCCATACAGTCAGATGGCCGTCCTGCACATGAGTACTGGTATGAGATATCTAACCGAGAAAGTAATATATATATTCTAGAAAAGTTTATCACACTTCCAGAAAAGAGTGAGAGATGCCAATGCACAAATTATTTCTGATTCACAGTTCTGAAAATTGAATTAGATCCTACGGTTTTGCATGGTTAACAAAAGAAACATACAAAATTTTTAGTATTTTGTCATCTTGCTGCAATATTTTAAATAGTGTAGAATAGCACAGAATGTTCTCTCAGTAGAGTTTGGTTTTCCAACTTTCCAACTGGTTTTTTTTTGCCCACTTTTGCCTCATTTGCTTGACCTTATCAGTCTAAGAATAATGATACTATGTTAACTCAATTGAAATTGTTTGAAGTGAAAAACTGCTCATCATTAATCTTATAGTGACAGTCCTTATTGTAATTAAACTCCAAAGATATGTAATTCCTTGTTAAGAAAGATTTTTTACCATTCAACTCTCAATTCAAATTCATCTATTTTCATACACTTTGCCATTTCATGGTAGTAAGTTGCCCCTTATTTTACCTGAGAGCTTTAAGTGTGTTGATTTTTGATGTCATTTATGCAACTGTGAAATTAAATCAGAAATGAAAAAGCCTTGTAGATCAGTAAACGAAAAATACTGATTGATTATATTTGTTACCAACTAATGCCGTGAATAAGTAATAAGATTTTCATTACTGAGATTTTAAAGATATGCTCTTATAGCAGTCATGTCATGCACATATATGTCACTTTTGACACTTTGATATTCTATTGCTGAAAAGAAGGTGTTTCTGTACAGCAGAGAACTTCTGAAAAAAAAGGTAAGAAATAGATAATGATGGCTCATTTCTTTAAGCCATCTGCAATGCAACCCATGAGCAACAGATCTCCATGTTAAATAAAACAAGAGGTTATGGTGTTCCTGAACACCAAGAGAAAAATAAGATGTGCAATATTCTGGCTTTTAAATTTATTAGAATCCATATTGTTTTAAATTGAAATTAGTTTGTTTATTTTAAAAAAATGATTAGTGTATTGCCATCCTTTTTTTTCTCCCTAGTGTAGGTAGGAAATGTCAAAAAATGGCTCTTCACATTAATGTTTCTTTATTTTTCCTTGCCAGATTCTTTTATCTTTGTGGAAACAATGTGAACAGAAAGGTCATCAGCCCAGAAGATCAAGATGCATGTAAACATTCTTTCTGACAAAGACAAACTGACCTTTTATGTTTCACATACGGGTCATTAAATGTCAGGGCACTGAGGGCAACGATGGCCCTCAACAGCCCTATCCAGCTTCCCTAGGGCTCCACACCCGTGTTGCATAGCCCAGGGCCCTGTTTCAGCACAGCCCAGAGCTGTGAGTCTGTCCTTGTGGTGCTTTAGGGGTCTGGTTCTCTAGCCCCACCACAGCAGGACCAACCCACAGCCTGTTGTCGTCATTCCCACAGGGGTGCCTGGATGCCCCAGCTGCCTTCCTGGCCTGCCCTGCTCCCTGCCCAAGGGTCCTGAAATGAGGCCTGGCTGGTGAGGCTCATAGGGATCCTCTCATGTGTCCTGGTACCTGGCTGCCAGTTCTTGTGGCACTGCCCAATCCATGTGTATCGTCACTAACCTTGGGAGGGGTTGTATTCCTCCTTTCTCCACAGGGGGAAAGTTCTCAAAGCAAAGATTTCAAACAATTCATCTACAACAGTGTGCTTACCCCCAGTTATTTTCATTTCATGGAATAACAGAATAAAATCAGTATATGAGGAGGAACTGTGTATAGTGGTTTGTCACTTCAAAACAGACCTCAATAAAGCAATGTTGTCAAATCTTCAGGAGATCTGGGTACCACACAAGAGCTAACATCACATACACTTCAAGGTGCTTTGCAAGACAGGTCAGGTTCAACATCCCATTTTTTACAGACTAGAGCGTGGATGTATTATTGAGGCTCCACTGCACTTGACTCAAATCTCATGTCCTGTTGGCCTGTATGTTACAACCACTCAGACTCTTGTACACATCAGCAGAGTAGGGAGAAGCGTGATAAGTGTGTTTGTAAAAGGGTAAACCTTCTTAAGTGGCGCTTCAATCAACTTTGTAGGGAAACAGGATAACAGCCCTGCAAAACTCACACTAGAACAGGGAGATGCCGGTAATGACTTTATTGGACTTCCAGCAAATCAGACTTGTTCTCTTTCCAGATTTATTCTAGTTCATGTGTGCCTTTCTCAAGTAGATAATTTCTCTTATACTCCAAACTAGTGCACCTCAGTTCTGAACTTTGTTTCCAACATTTTTACTTCTTGCTAATAACAAAATTACAGATTTAAAGTACACAACAGTCAACAGTGGTTTTTTCATTGGCAAATGATTCATTGCCCTATCATTTTGCTCTGAACATACCACAAGCCTAAAATAAATAGATCAGTATTAATGGAAGCAAAAACTTTTAAAATATTTCACACCACTCTGATCTCAATGCGTGAAACATCCTAGCTGGAGGGAGTCAAAATGTCATTATATATAAGCATGGTTCATTTAAGGGTGAGATGAGATAATCCCACCCTTTGTAAATATGAAGTGGATGCAAACAATGAGGAAAACCAATCTCTTTTAAACTGCTCAGGTATAAACAGATTAATATAGGTATATACACCTCATATACCTATATATAGATTGGCTATTAATATATGGAGATTGCAAATTCTCTTCAGATGAGATTCTGAAACAGTTTTCCAGTGAAAAAAAATGTGATAAACATGTTCAAAGAACTATTTTTTAAATAAACTCAAGAAAAGAGTACAACATGGTAGAAGCTTTGTCATTTTCTTTCCATGGTTAGTAATTCCAAGTGGGACTAACGTTGGTACTTCATTAGGAACTTCATCGATTTTGGATGATCCCCAGAAGATACAAGGCATGAACAAAGTTTTTGAGGACAATAATTTCTGGTAGATTCTGCTGATACATGAATAATCACTCCATTTTTACTTCCAATAAATTTAAATTAATTAAAATCCTTTAATTACATAAAAAATTCAAGTAATTGTTTAACTGCCGGTATGGACCAAGCCTGAGTTCTTCAAACTGGATCAGAAAAATAGTAAGTCTCTGAGAATTTAGGGAAGAGACACACTGAAATTCTCAAACAGATCTGCAGAACATGGTTATCATGTCCTCACAAATACCACTTCCCCGGTGCAATTATTATTTTGGTTCTTCTTCGACCTGGATTATTGTGCTTATGTGCTAAATGATGACAAGAATGGGTGTGTTTTGTGGGACCAGACAGCAATCAAAGCCTTTGCAAAGGAGAAATTAAAACTTCTCAGAGGGGAATAGCTGCAGACAGGTCAAAGCTGTACCTTCTCTGAGCCGCGTAGTCTGACCTGGGTATATTAATGTGGAATCCCCGGCTGCAAAGTCCAGTGCTAATGTATTGACTATTAATTGTCTGAGCTGAGGAAAGAGATAGGCTTAGAAGTCCACCTCGTCTAAGTTGAAATGTCTGTAATGTCTGCCCTAGTCACAGGTTGGCTAGCTTTGCAATCAATAGAAAGAATATTTAGTTCCCAGCTGAACTCACTACTGTTATAAGCATGATAAAACCTGTGTGCTAATCTCCACTGATTATAGTGACTAGTTGAATACCAATTCAATAAATTTTAAGCATTCTGAACTGGCCCCAAGCAGTGTTTGGTGCTCTCTGTTGACTACATAACAAACGTCTGCTCCTAACGTAGCTGCTCTGATTTGTGTCAAAGTAGCTGAAGTAGCCACACAGTGATCAGAAAATAGCAACATGTAAAAAAATGAGTAAATGACAGTTTCTTGGGCATGAATCTCAATGGAATAATGGACTGTGGAGTGCCAAGAAAGCAAATTGCCTTGGAGGGACTCCTACAAAACTAACTTTAACTTTACTGGTCTTTAGAATCAATAGAGGGCATCATGTTCTTCTGAAGAACATTTGAGAAAGGATGCAAATGAATATGCTCTTGGTCATTTCTCTTGATTGTCTAGTTTCTTTCTCAGGAAGTTATTTGTACTTAGGTCTGAGAATATAAACCAATCTTAAGTAAATAAAACCAAAGAAAAATACTGCCTTGCACTGAATTGTTCAGTCTATGTGCTCTGAGAATATTCATGCATCCTGGTGATTTTCTTTGCTATGGAGTTACAACTACTCAACTATTGTAAGTGATAATATACATATATATATATATATATATATACATACATATATACACATTTATTTATTTATTTATTTACTTATATGTTATACCCATAGGCTTTTAATTGTAATCTGATTTTTTTTTCTCAGAGCTCTTGCTGTTGATGGAAGCAACATTTTACCCAGGATAGTTTCCCTTTCAGGGAAACAAAACTTAATGGAGTTTAAGCAAATTTATTCCTTATGTGAAGAGCTATGCCCCTGCTTTCCATTTCTTTCATTCTCTTTATCATACATTTGACCTTCCCAGGTTAACCCAGTGTATTGGCTTGGGCTGGAATAGATGCTGAGCTGGAATAGTTGCGTAAGAACTTTTCCTTCCTTACTACTACTTCCTAGTAGTAAGAACTACTAGGTAGTATGGTGATATGTTTGGGGGTTTGTCCTGAAAACAGTATTGATAACACAAGGATATTTTTATTATTGTTGAGCGGTGCTTACACAGAGTCAAAGCCTTCTCTGCTCCTCTCACCACCCCACCAGCAAAGAGGCTGGGGGTGCACAAGGAGTTGGGAGGGGACACAGGTGGTATAGCTGACTCCAGCTGACCCAAGGGATATTCCAGACCATAAGGCATCATGTTCAGCCAATAGAGCTGGGGCAAAAGTAAGGAAGAGAGGGATGTTCAGAGTGATGGTGTTTTTCTTCTCCAGTGAACACCGGGAGTGATGAAGGTCTGCTTTCCTGGGGCTGGCTGAACATCTGCCTACCCATGGGGAGAGGTGAATAAATTCCTTGTTTTCCTTTGCTTGTGCATAGATTTTGCCTTCCCTATTAAGCCCATAAGTGTTTTTTTTGACTTTTATTCTTCCAGTTCTCTGCCCCATCCCACTATGGGGAAGTGACTGAGTGGCTGCATGTGTCTTAGCTGCCAGATGGGGTTAAATCATGATACTAAGTCTATACAGTTATGTGATAATTTTATTTCCATTTTCTTTTTTTCTTGCCTATTACCTCGTGATCTGATTATTAATTGGAAAATTAAGGTTCTTGAGCCTTGTCATAGCAACTTCAGTACTGGGTTTAAGAAAAAAAAAAATAATCAAAAAGTTATATATAAAACTATGCCATAGATGATTATATTCATCCACACTCCCTTTCTGCAATGAAGAGCCTGGACACTAGTTAAAGGTGTTTGGCATGACAAAGGAGTAGCCAGAAGCCAATGGCATATAATAATCACTTTGCATATCCCTAAGGTGTGCTGTTTGACAGCTAGTGCACCAACTATTCTTTTACTTGGGCTCTGGCAGAAAGCCAGCCAGTTTTCATGCCTGTGTGTTCATTAACAAGTATATATACACGTGAACAACGTGCAGAACATACTTATTTTGGACCTTCAGCCTGAAGAAAGGCTGATCTCTGGAATGGAATACCTCAGAACAAGAATATCAGGGCAGGTTTTCACAGTGTCTCAAAATATGTTGTACAAGAGAATAAGTGTCACACAATACAACCTGTACTGTAAGATCCTAATTACGAAGTAAATATTATATTGTCTTCTGGGTCATTTATTTCTCATTTGTACATTTTCTAAGACAGTCACTGTGTATATTGTTTCGTTGCCAGCATTGCCATAAGCTGTGGTATCCAACACCCTGCAGCTACCCATTCAATTGTTTGTATAATAACAGTGGGCCATTTCTGCCACTCTTGGTATCATAGAAAAAGTCAAACACTCACTTTCTAACTTTTGAGTCAGAAGTGTGAAGTAAGCATTATAACAGCAAAAACTACTGAAAAGTAAAATTCCTACAGAGATGGATTTATGTGGCTCCCTAGAAAATCAAAGCAATCTTTTTAAAAGCAAACATCACTTTCTTTCAGAAGATGTTCTAGTTCCACTTACTGAATGCACGTCTGTTTTGACTGGAGCCAACAATGTACTTGCACTCGCTTTAATGTCTCTTGATCTGAAAATTAACTTCCCAATGTTCTGAGTTCTGAACTCTGAAGGTGCATGAACCTTGCTTCTGACCTAATGAATTGTTCACTCATACCAATTCTTCCCAGTTCCTCAGAGATATTCCTAGTTTCTGTCTGCCATGAGACACTGGGCTACAGTAAGCTTTAGCTCTTTGGTGAGGTTTATCAACAGTTTTTCTTATCAATGAGCTCTTTACACTTATGCATTGCAAACAAGTTACAAAATAAACTAATGGGATCCTAAAAGCAGAAATGCTATTCTGCTCTTCACCCTGTGAGTCTTGAAAAGGGTCTCAGCCAAACCCTTTGAATTTTGAGTGACATGTTTTTAGAAGAATGTCCTCCTTTCCTTAAGGAAACTCCTCTTTCAATTTTTTTTGTCACCTACTACTCTGCACCTGGATATACTAAGTGTTCGGAAAACTACAGTTGAATTCATAACTTCATATAAATTCGCCTTAGTGTCTCAGCAGAACCTGACACGCTGCTGCCAAAGTCTTAGAATAAAATGTTTCCATTTTGTTCGTTCTTCTTTCCTGTTTTTTCTCCTTCCTTCTTGCCTCCTTCCTTCCCATGCAGTCATGAATGAAGTGAGTAGACGGAGACGCAGTGTCTAGCCCACTGTCATGGTTTAAGTCCAGTTGACAACTAAACCCCACACAGCCACTCATTCACCCCCCTGCAGTGGGATGGAGGAGAATTGGAAGACTAAAGTGAGAAAATTAATGGGTTGAGACAGTGAGAATTTAATAATATTAAGGAAAAAAAAGGTAAGGAAAAAAAACACAACAAAGAGGGAAGAAAATAAAAATTTAGAAAAACAAGTGATGCAAAAGAAAACAATTATTCCCCACCTGATCAATTCTCTGTCAGTCCCAGAAAAACAGCAGCCCTGGCTTACATCCAGCCATCCCAGGTTTATTGCTGAGGAGAATGTCACAGGGTATGGAATATCCCTTGGACAACTTGGGTCAGCTGTCCCCTCCCAACCGCTTGTGCACCCCCAGCCTCCTTGCTGGTGGGATCGAGTGAGAAGCAGAACATTCCCTGACACTGTGTGAGGACTTCTCAGCAAAAATGAAAACAGGAGTGTGTGGATACAAAAATGCTGTTAGCTGTTGGGGCCCTCCCCCTGCCACATGGTCCTGGGAGAGGGGCCCTGGGGGGGAGACACGGGGTTTCCCTAGCCCCTGGTCAATCTCGTTCCCCACTGGTTGTTTTGTGCTCCCCTGCGCAGGCAAGGACCCTTGGGTCCCGTGATTGCCTCGGTTCCTCGGCAGAGCCTCAGCCATGCGGCTGGAGAAATAAACATCTCTCTGAAACATCTATCAAGAATCGGTCCATATATATTTCTTTTCCACAGGCCTCGTTGTCTGATATGCGTGTTGCAGTATCCCCGCTGTAACAAATGGTGGATAATGAGAGTAGAACGATCCCTGATCCCTAAGGACAGTGACTGATTTGTGAGTAAACTCGGGATTTCTCTTCTTTTTTTCATTTTGCTGTTCCATCTCTAAATTATGGAGGAACCGTGGAAAGACTCTTGGCTCTCAGAGCCGCATATGGACATTTATCATAAACTTGAAAAGATTCTTGAACAACGATTTGTAAATTTTAGCTTAATTCAAGCTCAAAAGGAACTGAAACACTTCCTGGCATGGTTGTTTAAGAACTTTTTCTACGTTTCTTGGGATTTGATTCTTACCAAAGACTTTTGGAAGACCGTTTGGACACAGTTAATTTCTGAGTCAAAATATATACCAATGGAAGAATATTTTTGTGAATATTATTTAATTACCGAGACTGTTGAGCAATGCCAGCTGTGTCCTGGCGAAGGGAAGCTTGGCTCACGGACCGTGTGGCCTTTCCCACGTGGACCGAGCACTCTGCGAGCATCAGCAAGGCAATTCCCACGTGCGGGCGGAGTGGCACAAGCTGCAGTGTTGGCAGCGGAGCGAGGTGTGGCAGGAGCCTGCCTGGCCCCACACAGCGTGTGGTGGAGTGAGCCCTGTGAGAGGAGCGGCGCGCGGGCGGCGGCTGGCGGCAGAGCTGCACCGAGCTGAAACGCGCGCTGGATCAAGGCACGGGGGGGCCGCCGCTCGGGGGCCCGGCTGAGACGTGGGCATGGCTCCAGGCAGCGGCAGCGCAGCTGAGAGCAGAGGTGGTGGCGGCGCGCGGGGAGCTGAGCGGCGCGGCCCGGCTCGGTTCGCGCGGCCCTGAATGCAACCCCAGGAAGAGCGCGCAGGCACGAGCAGCCCCGGCGGCCCCGGCAGCCCTGGTAGCTCCAACGCGGGAGTGACCAAAAGCGAAAGAGAAAGCAAAAACGCAGCGAGACAGAAAACAGCAGCCACTTGGAAAAAGGAAAAAATCACCATAGCTAAGGTTTTAGGAATAGTAAAATGGTATAACGTTAAAAAAAATTACGGTTTTATAACAAGATGTGACAACCAAGAAGACATATTCGTTCATAGAACTGCTATTAAAAATAATAACCCTAAAAATTACCTGCAAAGTGTAGGAGATGGGGAAGTTGTACAATTTGATATAGTGCAAGGAAAGAAGGGTTTATAAGCAGCAAATGTTACTGGGCCTGGGGGTATTCCAGTCAAAGGCAGCCGTTATGCACAAAATTATAAACGATATCCATCCCAGCAACTTCCCTACCCACAACCTACTTTCCCCTTTTATCCTATACCCAATACCCAAAAAACCCCATCCCCAGTTTATTCCTAATCCGTTTTTCACCCCATGGCTTCCCTATACAATTCCCTTTCCCTACAACTCCTCTCCGATGCTGAGGAGGGGATGAAAAGAGGGAGGGAAGAAATTAACTATTGTTGTTTAGAGTTCCAACAGGTACAAATGGAGGAAACCCTCTCCTGCCTCAGTTTCCCCACAAAGCATGCCCGGAGAGTCCTGTCTCCCTTCTGTCAGCCTTAAGATGTTCCAGAGAATCTGTTTGGACATTTCAAGACTCAGGAGGGTGGCTTGTTTTGTTTTGAAACTGTCCTTGTTATCTCATGTTTATCCAGTTGTTTTCAATGTTAAGTTTTAAATCTCTTTTTGTTAAAAATAAACAGGTGAAATGTTGGGGCCCTCCCCCTGCCATGTGGTCCTGGGAGAGGGGCCCTGAGGGGAGACACGGGGTTTCCCTGCCCGTGGTCAGCCTCGTTCCCCATTGGTTGTTTTGTGCTCCCCTGTGCAGGCAAAGGACCCTCGGGTCCCGTGAATGCCTCAGTTCCTCGGCAGAGCCTCAGCCATGCGGCTGGAGAAATAAACATCTCTCTGAAACATCTATCAAGAATCGGTCCATATATATTTCTTTTCCACCAGTCTCGTTATCTGATACGTGTGTTGCAGCTTCCCCACTGTAACAGTTAGCAAGGAATTTTCCTGCTTCTTCTAAACCGTGGGATACTTTTCTCTCTCATGGAAGATAATAGCAGAAGTTCTGTAAACTAAGAACACCTGTGACCTTGTAAAAGTTTTGTTTATAGTACAGTAGAAAAATATTTTGACAATGGATGTTTTAGGATTTTAGCCAATCGCCCCAAGGGGTGGCTGATCTTTTGTCCAATTAGATTATGAAGAAAAAGGTCTATAAAAGAGTTTGTAAAATAATTAAATAGATCAATCTTGCTGCACAATTCCTGCCTGCTGGATCTTCTCTCCTCCTCCCTACTGCTGCGGGACACAGTAACGTTTTACAGCATTAATAGGAGTGGGTTATCAACACTATCGCTGGATTTTCAGCACAAATCCAAAACATAGCCCCACACAAGTTAGCACAAAAAAATTTAACTATCTGAGCCAAAACCAGTATATCCAGCAAGAATCAAGCAGTATATCACCTTTTGCCTGCCTATTGGAGAAAAGTGAAAAAATTAATCTTTTATATGGCAATATGGTCAACACTTACAAAAAATTATCATAATCAACTAATTTCAGAAAGAAATGCCACCAAGTACTATGATACTTGGACACTTTTGATGTATGCATTTTTAAATTGTGTCTTTCATTGACAATAATCAAAATGTTTGGGTAGGAGTGTAATTATCTGAGCTATTTTATAATTGAGAAATTAAAAGATGGAGTCACTAAATGAATTAAGTGAAGCAGTACTTGCATCTTGGGCTGCATATAAATTTTCTAGAAAGAAAGAAAGAAAGAAAGAGAAGAAAGAAAAGAGAAAAATGCCCTATTTGGTCACAGAGAGAGTTACTCTTCAGTTTAAAATGTTTTCTGTGCAGTAAGACTTGCTTGTGTTTGATGGAAGCAAGAAAGGTGAATTTGAAGATGTTCTTCTGGAGAAAGGTTTAGAATACAAGTTATCTCAGGTTTCATGAGTGAATGGTCATAATTCTTTGTTTAATATTCAAAGGTGAGAGCTAACAGCTTACCCTTCTATATCTTGGTAACAGGTTTTAGAAAGAATGCAGACATGATTATACTTTATCATAGCTCTTTTGATAATGTGCATTTGATATGCTGTGAGAGTACTTAGCAGATCTGAACCCTGCCATGGCTGTGTCACAGATTCAGCAGGTTGCAGGCAGAAGATAGGTACTTGACCAAAGGCAATTCAGGTCATGTGCAGATGCAGAACTCTAAAGCCTCAGTGAAAACTGAGGGTAGGCTAAACAAGGATGTGCCTACTGTAACTGAGTGATACTGGGATGGATGGCTTCTGAGCAGTAATTAACAAGGCTGCAGTTTTACAGTAAATCATCTTTTCCTTATTTCGGTAACCCAGACTTCAGAATGTACAGACCTCAATTACTGCTAGACAATTCCCATTCAATCAAAATGCATTAAAAAACTGATGGTCAGAAAGCTCTACTTATTTTGGTACATGAAAAATAGCGTTTTGCTCGTGGTCTACATAATGTCTAGTCCAGTTTAAAAGGCATCTTACACTTTTTAAAACCTTGTAAATAAAGACTCCCTTTATTTAAATATGTCAATGTAAGTCTGTTCAGTAGCACTATTCATTATTATCATATAACAGCTTATTTTCATTGTAAAACTGTACATAAATTGGCTTTCACACAGTTCTTTTCATTTTAAATAGATAAATTTTAGTAATTTATTTCCAATAGCCAAAGTGTTTCACAAATCTTATGTTGAAGTCAAAAAAGCATCTTCTGATATTTTTATATGTACATTTGCCCACTTGAAATTTCTAGTCATCTCACACAATTTTCAGTGCCTCAGATTAATAATGAAGATATTATATTTTGCAACTTGTGTTCTTGGTCCTGACTGTTCTAATAGCAGTAGTGTTAATACTTTTGATTATTTAGAACCTACATCCTCAACTGTTTGGTTAATTCCTTGACTGATCTAAATTCTTTTATATTATTGTGAAATGGAATATTCGAAACTAGAATCTACCCCATGAAAGACTAGCATGGTATTGTAAGCAGAGAATTTTATTGCTATATAAAAAGTGCATAAAACTGTTTACTCAAATGACACATACAATTTTATTTTTTTGGTATTAAAATTACAGGGTTTTTTTCTTTGTGAAAGTTTATAAACAGAAATTCTCAAGCTGTCTACCTGCACCTATAGAGATAATTTCACTTAAAATCAGGGAGAATTATGTGTTATGAATCAACACAGAGCTGTGACTTGAAACTCTAACTGGAACTTAAAATATACCCTATACCTAAAAATATGAGCCTTCCTAACTAAATACATCCAAACAGCATTTTCTTTTGCACTCTGACAAATAGCCTGAGAACAAAATAATTTTATTTTATTCATCATAGTTGATATTTTCTCTTCTGTTTTACCTCCATGTAGGAGAAAAGCTAAGATATATAAAAAGCTCTGAAGAGACCTTAAAGGAGACTGAGATAGACTTACCTCAAAAAACCAGCATTCAAGCACTGAGGACAGTCACTTTTAGAGTGTTAGGCCCAGGCTCAGTTACCTTCTGCAGCTCAAAGCAAATAGTTTAAACCCAGATTTCCTAATTTTCCCTGACCACAGAGTGAATCTCAATTTGTCAGAATTCAGTTAGAAATTCTACCCTGGACCTGAAAAAAATTTGTTCATTATGAAATTTTTATTAAAAAGATATAGATTTCTGTGAAAAGCTTTGGTTTCATCAAGACAATGTTTTCTTATAAAAAATGTTTTGTCAAAATTATTTTCACCAGATTTTCCTTAAAGAGACAAGATGACAACTTTCTGATATTATTTAAAAGATAACTACTATTTTGCTTCTCATTTGGCATCAGAATAAACTTAGAAAAATGTGCATGATTCTGCAGCACTTGGAAACTATCACAGTTTCCGAGAATGACATTTTAGTTTATGGGAAATCTCATAAAGAATGTTATCTATGTTTAAAAGTAGCTCAGAAAGAAGCTAAGCTGGAGAGACTACAATTAAACTAAAGGAAATGGGTGCATTGACAGGCTCAGTTCTTGCCATATTTCGCCTGTAATGGCTTTGCAATCAGGTGAAAAGTCTAATGATTTAAAAGCCATCTCTTGAAATTATATTGGAACTAAAAGTGACAAGAGAAAAAGAAAAGAATACTGTATAGAAAAGCTTTATCCAGCACCATAGTTAATCACAAGGCAGGAGAAATAAACTCTGAGGACAAAATTCAAATGCCATGTGAAAAAAATTCCCTTATTTTCAATTTTTATCATTTCTGAATTTAAGAACATGCAAATCAGTCAAAATCTGCACAGTTTTCATCCTCAGAATTTCTCAAAATAGTATTTTAAAATTTATAAGGATTTTACTCAATCTTTTCTTGAAGCCAATTCTTCCTATGACTTAAGTGTTTAAAATATTATCCATATCTGACATAAAGCACAGAGATCTTCCTGTGAGACAGGGCATTTTGATTACAGTAGGTAATTTTGGGAGTGCACAGGGGAGCAGTAGAGTACACTTTTAAGCAACACAGATAACTGAAAATATCTGTCATACCAGATATCAACAGTTAGCACGTTTGAAAGAGAGCCTTAGACATAGAGATATTCACATCAGACTTGAAGTGTCATGTTAGTTTCATGTGAGGTCCAGTTAATAAACAACGACATTGTTAAGGTCCTTCCTGCCTGACAAAGATGGTTCACACAGCTGATGAGATTTAAAAATTTACTGTGGAATGAGCATCAGAGAAATCCCTAATGATGAAGGCTGGCAACTTGTCAAGAAATTTTTCTGATTGCCTTAATTCATGATGACACAGAAATGTGTTTAGGTTCTGTTTTTATTGTCCTGCTACCCTCAGCGAAAGAATAGAAGTGAATTAAAATATTCATTAGCGGTCTTGTAAATAAGTATGTTGTTTCCTCATTTTAAGCTAAATTATTTTAAAAAATTTGTATACCTTCTGTTCACTCCAGGACCTAAAATTGTATTAACAGATTCTGTGGTTCACCTTATTCCAAACACAAAGCAGTTCTATTCAACTGGAGATAATATTGCATGATATTGTCATGATGGAGGAAATGAAGCTCCATAGGGGAGCAGCAAAGCAATGTCTCAAAGAGACACACAAAATCAATATTCCCAGCCATTCATTAGTGTGCCCAACAGGAGAAAGAACCAAGATGCCTTTCTAGGGTGCCAATGAACCAGTTCTAATAAGCTGAACATGTGGCAAATTACCACTTATCACTCTTGTGAATCAAATGAGTACAGCATCCAGTTTTGGGGTCTTCAGCACAGGAAAGACATGAACCAAACAGAGAGGGTCCAGAGGAGGGCCACATTTAAAATGGCCAGAGGGCTGGAGCATCTCTCCCATGAGAAAAGTCTAAGGGATTTGGGGCTGTTCAGCCTGGAGAAGAGAAGGCTCTGGGGAGACCTTAATGTAACCTTTCAGTACTTGAAGGGGGCTTATAAGAAACATTTCAGGAAGACCTGTTGCAATAGGACAAGGTCTAAAGGTTTTAAACTTAAGGAGGGTAGATTTAGACTAGATTCAAGGAAGAATTTTTTTTACAATGAGGGAGTTGAAACACTGGAACAGATTTCCTAGAGTGGCAGATGACCCAGCCTTGAAAGCATTCAAGGTCAGGTGTGGCAGGGCTTTAAGCAACAAGATCTAGTTGAAGATGGCCCTCCTTATTGCAGGAGGGTTGGACTAGATGACCTTTAAATGTCCCTTGCAGACCAAACAATTGTATGATTCTATGAAATGTGTTTATGGCAAGTTAATATGCACAGCTGAGCCATTCTGTCTTCCTACTTATACTGCTGGATATTCCACAGGTTTGAATATTATATACTTTTCTATAATGAAGAAAGACAGTTCTGTTATCTTTCCCTCTGGGCAAGTTGCACAAACAGTAGTGTTCCCCAGCTTCCTGCATCTATCCAGCCAGCTGCAACCAGAACTTGCACCGGATCCACAGGTAATTACTCTGAAACCCCCTTTTGCTGCCATGCCAGGTGTCCACCCCTCAGCTGCATCAAATCCTGCTCTGAAAACCCAGGACCTCACAAAAGTGAGGGCAGAGATGGGGTAACCCCATCAGAGCTGACACCAGGGGTTCAGTGCCACAGGTGCGGCAGAGTAAAGCATGTCCATGTATCCCTGCACACCACAGAGGCTCCAGTGTTAGGTATGGGTTCTGTGCAAACACCAAGTGTAGTTTATGTGCAGAAATATATAATACTGCTTAAATTGGATTGCAATAATCCCAACCACAGTGAAGAAGCATCTGACTTCTCATTTTGCAACTTGTAGATTTTAAAGGGTAAAAAATAAAGCTGTAGAGAAGAAGGCAAACAAGTTTTGGACAACTTAAAAATATTTTTTTAGGGAATGTATTATTTCCAGTAGTCTAATGAAGTATTTGCATTAATAAAAGAGGAAAAAAAAATAGTCCGGGTGGGATGAAGAAGAATGTGAGCAAAGAAGAAAGAAAGTGTTCAGTGAAGTGAATAACAGTGTATTAATTATAATATTTGTTTGATCTTGTCAGAAAACATTGTTATGAATACTAATGTAAAATTTTCATTTGTTTGCTTGTTTAATGAAACCTGTCCTAGATGTAACTATTCAGAAATTTGCCATGAAAAGCTACATACTTACACTGGATATTATTCAATTTGCAGACAAAGCATGGAAGTTAAGACCTAGTAAATAAAGTTTTCAGATATCTTTTCAATGGCCTGTCTTTTCCATAATTAAGCACATTACACAGTCATTGTTAAAATTATATGAACTGTCCTGGGATCTGGCAAGAAAAGGTTGGTCTCCTCTCAAGGTGAGTACCCACATAAATAGTTAGCTACAGAATCAGTTTCACTTTTATACTTTCTCCTTCTGCCCTGTAAATCTTGATTTATTACATGTACAGCGACATTGTTTCAACAAGGGGATTGTAAGTGCCCCATTATAGAACCATTGATTGATGCAGATTTGCCCACAGCAGAGACAAGAACTGAACTGAGCTCCCATACATCCTGAACAAATGTTGTAATGACTAGGAGGCCTTGAGGACGTGGTGTGACACCTGTCCTATTGCCACCACTTCATTCCCTCTAAACACGCTACTTGGTTAAAAGGAAGGATTATAGGTAACAGCCTTCAGGAGTAGGTTACCCAGGTGGATAGAAAAGCATTCAGAGTCCTAATAAGAGGACAGGACTTACCCTTGTCCTCAGCTTTTTAAAGTGGATGTCTCCAGGTTATTTCTTAAGCTTCACCATTTGCTGACTTTATGGTCAGATCATGTGCTGAGGTACCCAGCCCTCATCATGCTGTCTGAAAGCACAAATGTTAGATAAGAGACAAATACCTTGAAAAGAGGCAAGAATAAGTAACTATAATTTTAAAAATATAAATTTATTTATTTATTTTTATTTAGTACTATACAGTTACTTTTTAAAGAGCAGCTGAAGGTGGTAAAGACCTTTGGAATTAGTGTAGTCGTACCTCCTTGCTCAAAGCAGTCTCAGTTACACCAGACTGTCCAGGACATTATCTAGACAGGTTTTGCATATTCCCAAGGATGGAGACCGCACAAAGTCACTGCACAACCTGTTCCAGGGTATGATCACACTCAAAGTAAAATATTTTTTCTTATAATTAAGTGGAATTTCCTCTGTTTCAATTTGTACCTATTGTCTCTTTTCCTTTCATTGAATAAGAAGAGTCTGTCTTGCCCCATCAGGACCCATTACTAAGACATGCATATACATACACGGAAAAAACCACACACACAGCCTTCTCTTTTTGATGATAAACAATTTCAGCTCTCTCAGCCTGCCCTTGTACAACACGACTCTGATTCCTTAACCACTCTCTCAGCTGCTTTACTAGGGAGAGAGATGGACATAACTTTCCTGTGCTCTCCTATACTACTTCTTCTGAGAGTTCAGTATGGGACAAACCACTCCAGATGTATCTCACCAGTGCTAGCTAGAGGAGGAGGACCACCTTCTTCAACCTGCTGACAACACTCTGCCTAATGAAGCCCAGGAGGCTGCTGGCTTTCTCTGCAGGAGCATGTTGCTGACTTCTGGTCGCCTTCATGTCCTCCAGGACTCTCAGGTCATTTTCTGCAAAGCTACTTTCCACATCGTGGGCCCCAGTCCATAGTCCCTTAACTCCATAGGAGTTAATCCTCTGCAGGTGTAGGACTTTGCATTTCCCAGTTTTGAACTTCAGGAGCTCTGTGAATGCCAAACATTTTATCTGAAGCCATGCTTCAGCACTGACAAACTTTTGCAAGATGCACATGGAAGTGACAGTTTTAGAATCAAATACGTCCACTGCCTTATGAAAAAATACCTTTCTCTAATTCAGCATTTACTGCCATCTCACCACCTCTTGTTCTCCCTTCCACTGCCCCCCATAAAAATCCCACCCAAAGTCAAAAATCCCAAACTAAAAATTATTTTACCAGCAAGATCCTTAGTAAATTGCTCCTATTTGTAATTTACTGTTGTCCGTTCCAACATCTAGTACCCTTTATTTTCCTACCCTAGATCTAAAATCTTATTTTAGATGATAGAAACAGATTGTGTTTGATGATGAACTGAGCATTTCAGCTGACCAGAAAAAACATTGGCAATTTCAACCCTTGTCTGCTCCTCAGCAATAAATACCATTCAAGAGACAGCTTGTCTGCTTCTCAAAATTAAGTCCATCAGGTTCACGGGTTGCAGTTTGTACACTAGAGTTTTGAGTAAACCAATAGTTTCTAGTTTCCACTCAGGAAGGCAATGATTTTTTTGAGGGATTTCTTGGTTACAGAAAGTTAGCTGATTTCTGAAAGACAGGATACTGATACCAGAAACACCATTTCATCCTGCTCTAAAGAACAAATAGTTGAATTGAGAGAATGCAAAGGAACTACATTCTCTGTAAGTCTTATCAGCATTAGATGAAAATTTCAGCTTTTAAATCTGCAGCTTTGCTTGGTTTGTCACGATTTATTTTCCTGACAAAATTTCCTACTATTCACTGATAAAACATTGCTGGATGGTGAATTTAACAATTAATGTACCAGCTTACGCATGTGAACTCACTGCCTTATCATAGAGATGAGTTCTTAAAAACACATTTTTTAAATGTTTGTGTGTTACCTCACCTTCAAACAGAAGAATATTTTATCAAAATTCTCTAGGTCTTTACAGAAAAAAGACATTAACAATTCATGATTCTAGCAGCAACTAAGGCAACAAGAGACATTTAAACCATTGTCAAAGAGCTGCTCAGAAATGTATTGGCTTCATTATCAACAGAATTCAGCTCTCAAACATATCCCTGTACTCTACCTCCAGACAATACCACCTCTGTCTTCTCCTATAGCAAGGTTTGTGAAGAAAGGGCAAGATTTCCAGGAAAAAAAGCAGGGAGACACAGCCTCATATGCCCTTACCTCTCTGGTGTGTGTGTTAAAATGTCCAAGGAAATAAGGGTTTACATAGCAAACCCATAGGTGGCTTCAGAGCACACTCCCTGAAAAACGGGATCACGCAGTTGCCAGATCTACAGGGATGCTTTTTTCTCTTTAATGGGTGCTTGCTGATTGTATATACAGAAAAGTATAGGATACTTTGATTTCTCTCTCCCACAGAATACGGTGCAGGGAAGCTAACAGATACAGGACAGAAAAAAATACAGGACTGACATAAAGAAAATTAGATCTTTGTGACTGTACACTTCTTAACACGTGTAAATGTCAAGGGTGTAAGTTATCAAATTGTGGTGTGTCACTGAAGGAAAAAAGTAGAGGGAAATCAGAGAAAAAAAAAAAAAAAAGACAAAATGGAATAAATTCCCAGGCAAGTAATGTACTCTTTCCTCACTTTAAATACATTGTAAAAGAATGTGTTATTTGTCATGTAATCAAAAGCAGATTTTTCTGGACACTTTGGAACAGGCTCTGAATTCAGTGTCCCTTTTGCTTGATTGCACAAAATTAAACTAGACCTAATTCACAACAGATCTGATTAATAATTTATGTAGTTTCCAAGACAGAAATTTGCTCATAGTCATGATTTCACATCTGTCTCATTTTCTATCTATTTGCTGTAATGAAAGCAATTTAACATATTTGGATTTATCTCAGGTTTGTTTGCTGTTTCATGTTTGGATTTCTATCCTAATGTTTTTTAAATAACTCACCTTCCTAAATTATCCATGTATGCAAGTTAGTTATTTTTGTTCTTGCTGTCAAATCCAGTATATTACATCACTGTAGCTCACGTAATGACTCACTTCTGAATGATTTGGTAATTTACTAAATTCCAGACACTTTTATAATATCATTTAAGATACTCCCCAATTTTTTTTTTCTGAACTAGTGAAGGTTGCTAAGTGACAGGAATGTACTTATCTGCCACACCAGTTGCAGGCATTTCAATGCAAAGAAACAATTTTACACACCCACACCATAAAAAATAAACATTTTATTAGTGCATGCTATAAAGAGATGCAGTTTATTTTAACCCAACTTTAGATGTGATGTTTGGACAGTAAAGTGGGTTTTTTTCAATTTTAGGATCTAAGTGATAAGGCAGTAATTTTACAAGAAGTTCATTTAATCTCTTGGTCATCTACAACTAGTATTTCTTTTAAAAAATGGCAGACACATTTTGAAAGGATATAATATTGGTGTCAGTTTTTAATAAAAACTGCAGACTTGTCTTTGACACAAAGTGGAATTAAAATGCACTTTTAAGTATTTCTCCTTCATTGCTTTTCTGCATTTTAGTGTAAAGACTAAAAATAAAATTCAGTCAGGATGATAATGTGGATGTTGTGACAACACATCAGTTATACAGATAGGTATAAAAATGTTTTGGTGACATATTCTCACTGTCACTTTCTTGCTTTTTTAAAATGCTTGGCTTTGCACGTAATTGGACAGGTTAACAGCTGTCAGCGAACAACTTCATAGATTTTGTTTTACAGGGTGAGGATCTCCCATAACTTATGAAAGCTTTCATGTTAAATCAAAACCACATACAGCTTTTCAAACCATATCTATATCACACGATATCTATAATATCACTGGCAAATAATTAAAGTTAGGGAAAAACCCCCAAACCCAGCTAAACTAATAATGGCTAGAAAAAAAATAAAGAACACTACTAACTGGTACTCTGATTCTGTTAAAGAAAGAAGATCAGTGAAAAGGCACAGTTTACAAGTAACAGGGTTGTAGTTTTGCATTTGTAAAAATCAACAAAAGCACTCATCACTGAGAACACCTAACACATAGACCACACAATGCAATAAAGTAACATGACTTATATTTGGTCAACAGCTTCCCTCTAAATATAATTTGACTATGCATTAACAGAATTGTTCTTAGGAACCTTACTGTTACTGACCATAAAAAAGCCTATTTCATGTACATGTATCAAAATATCTCTCTACAAATTTTAAAATACTCTGAAAACAAAGACTTTTACTGAACTAGTGGGTAAGAATAAAGTTTCTTATCCCACCATTTCAGATGTATGAAGCTCACTGCCATTTAGACTCAAATATGATTTCTGTTATTGAAGGACTGAACTTTCTAAATTATAATTTCACAATAAAATAAGCATGCAACTACACAGTCTCTCTTTCTTCCTTACTCTTTCTTTGTTCACAAATACAATAATTTTCTGCTTCATGTAAATCAATAGCAAAAGCTTCCCTACTAAATAGATGGTCAATATTCTGGGCACTAAACAGGTTTAAAAAAAAAGTCATTGAGGCATGTGTCTAGTTAAAATATTTTTTCCAAAGATAGCCTAAGATCAGTAAATACAAAGACAGTAAAGCTCCTCATAAAATCTAACTAAAACTATTATTTTTCCTCAACCATGAATTTGTATCCCCTGACTCAAGAAAGATGAAGAAAATTTAAGTTCTCCTGCACTTTTTTTTATATTTGCTATGGTTGTTAAAGAGGTGCTATGGATTTTTATAAAGAGACATACAGAATTGTTTAATTAATTTGTTGAAAATACAAATGGTTAAATAAAGTTGAGGAGCTTACTTTCTTAGTATTAAGCTCTACTGCTCTTCCTTTGAAAATTCTTTCGAGCTAAAACAACAAGCTTATATTACACAGCTCTTGTATGTAGTTCATGTTTTTAACATTGTAAAAAAAAGAAGTTTTAAATGCTGCTATTGTTTTACATCTATTTTGCTAATATTTATCTCAAAATTAACAAACCTAATCAATAATGTCCAGCCAGATATTCTGTTTTTTCCTTGAAACAAACATTTAGAATCAACTGAATAATTTTATTTTATCCCAAGCTAAAGCTCAGTTGTTGGCTTGAATATTATTGATTGGTAATTCTCTCTGAAGTATACTGAATCAGTGCAATGCCATGTAATTTACTCACTATTTATTTAAAACTTCTATTTTCAAAGTAAATAAGCAAATTCAAAAAGAACAGAAGATCTCTCTGTAAAGACCTGAAGAACATTATCTACCTTCTACCATGTACATGCTTGATGCTAAATGAATGCTAAGATTTATCCTCTGTATAGATATATCCTCTGTAGATTATCCTCTCACCTGTAATAGAGGTCAACATCACTACACAGGCTTCACAGGTCTGATGTGTTAGCAGAAAGCAGTGATGCATATACACATTATGGACAAACTCTGACACACAAATACAGCCTACGACAGGCTTCAAACTATGCCTTTTCTAGTCAATAGATACATTTTACTTATCATTTCAGCTAGAGCAATGGCATAACCTATTTTAGTAAAGAGCTTAAACATTATTTCAATTTCCTTGTAAATATTAACTCTTCCAACAGCAATGGCAGAATGAGAGATCTGTGTCTTTGACTGTATGGGAACAAATCTGATTTCTGAAAAGGGTATTTCACTTTGACATACAGCCTTTAACTTGGGTTTTTATTTTCTTTTCAGCTTTCAGACATCTGTCCATGACTTTAATCACTCTTTCTTACATTTCTGTACACACAAATCTGAATACTGGGATTTCTTGGGAGATTAGGGAGGCGATAAAAACAGGCCTCACACATTTTCCTTGAAAATCAATGTGAGAGGAACATATCAAGAACGGGGTAAGCAAATTAATTTGAGATCACATTCTGCCACTTTTTCCTTCAGTAAGACTTTACACTGTGAATAGTGTCACTGTAGGAGGAAATACTTTTCAATACAAGACCATGCAGAACAGCCAGGCCGTTACTGGAGATCAACGTGCACCCACAAAACAAATCAGCAGTGACCTAAAATTACATTTTAAGAGTGGTTTTAAGTCTTGTCTTTGACAATCAAATTAGAATGTAATGTTTGAAAATCTTTCTTAATTTAAAATTTCTTTGTAAAACTATTACAGGTAGTTGTATAGAAACACCAAGGCCCCAGCTCTGTGGTTCCTGTATTCAGTGAGTAGTGCCTTACTTTCTGAATAACTGAGTAGTTCTCCAGCACGGGAATTAACTTGGTCTCAAGCGAAGAATGTCAGTTCTCAGAATTATCAAAGCAAGCCTTTAGCTTCTGCATCAACCTTCAAGCTGTATTTAGGTGAACAGTAACCATGATTCCCGCTCCTCAGACTGGAAGCTGGATGTATTTCCAAGGGAAATCCTCTTGTCTAACCACAACTTCTTGGGTAAAGATCTACTATATAAATTCTGTGGACCCTACTGAAAGGTATAGTGGCCTATATACTGCTGCAGCTGTCCCTTATGGCTTTAGAGTCTTCTAATCTATACATCATACTATATATCTCATCTCAAGATACTCATGCTTTTTCTTTATAGTAATTTTTAAAATATGCAATTTTACTGGACATTCATTACTCACAGATGTAACGGAAATAAATTTTTTCCATAAATACAGAAAACTGCTTAATTTACATGTTAGTCCTGGAATTGCAATAAACACCACCACATCATGCAGAGCCATTTTTATTGCTTAACACTTTTTTACATCTAGTCTGAGAATAGGAATTTTGAGAGTCCTAGTTTTTAGAAAAACTCATGAAGCTGTACAACTTCACAACATAAAATTGAAGTAATACTTCAGGATTCCAAGGAGGATGACGAATTTATATTGACTTAGAAGGAAAATATAGTGTCTAAGTCAGGGATGGAAGGTGATACAAAGATTTAGTCTCTACATACAAATAGTCTTTTAAATTATATGGGGAAGGAGAATACAGCTTAGCATGTTGTCTTAATGCTTGAGTTGTGCTCTATTCTAGTTTTCAAATATACTAGAAAAGAAATTCCCATGAAAATAAGGGAAAAGAAAGTCACGTCTTGGAAGGAGATGTTCTGGTACCCAAATGTAGTTGTACTCAAATAATAGTTAAAATTTCATCTCTGAAGCATGTTTGAACACATTAATCTATTGCCCTACCAGTTCAGGATGAAACCTTTCTGGTAGAAAATCTTCTCGAAGACATTACATCAGCAACATCCTCATGGTGCAAAACTGAACTTAGTTACAAGTATCTAGTCAAGTGCAGCTGTACTAAAAAAGTCCTTACAGTCCTGTCTTGTGAATATTGCATCATTCACATGCAGTGTTAAGTCCAGATGTTTATAATGGCAAACAACCAGACAAACCTGGGGCTTCTGAAGGAATATGGATGAGCTTTTTCATGGCATTTTCATTATGCAAGTAAAACACAGGAGGAGATAATGGGGACATTTTGTGACCAAGCTCCTCTTCTAGTCTGCCGATCCTGCATGTACTTGGAACGTGACTACCTTCTGCAGAACTTAAAATATTAATTTGAAGACATTGCTATGGAGACTCCGAATGGAAAAGCTCAACTACCTGGTCCCTCTTAAAACATTTAAGCTTTTTATCATAAAGGATACTGGCACACATGTGAACTCAAGCCCTCTAAAGTGGGTTTCATACCGATGTGTTGCTGTCATTTCAGCGACAGAAACCGCGTGCCAACAGCAGTCCCCATAAGGACCGCAGATGGATACATAATGAGGAGTTGTTTCTTTTAGCATCTATGGTCGTGTCGAGGCGCAATACACCGTGGAGATTTCGAGCCGCACCGTGCAGGTGAGGGGACGGGGAAAGACAATTCCCTGGGCCACTTTTCCTTCTGTCGAGACCCCGTCTCAGCCGAGGGCAAAGACTCCCAGAGGGGGCTCTGGGCGGGCACCGGCTCCGCTCCCTTCCCCTCTGCTCGGTTCCCCGCCCCGCGCCACCACTCCGCTGGCGGCCGTGGGCAGACGCTGGGGGCCGGAGCCGCCTCTGCCCTGCCGAGGCACAGGGCTCGCCCCACGGCCCCTGCCCGCCGCACAGCCCGCGCCCAGCGCCGGCCCCGCAGGGCTGGCAGCAGCCTCTGCGGGGACAGGGACAGTCGCCCCGCAGCCCCTCCCTCCCTAGACCCGCCGGGCGCCGCCCCGGGAGCGGGAGAGGGGACCGGCGCGGGGCCGGGGGCGATGCGAGCCCCGGGGCGGGCGCGCTCCTCCGGCGGGGACGCGCGAGCGGAGCGGCGAGGGGGAAGGACCGCTCCGCTCGGAGCGCTGTGCACCTGTGGGCGTGACCGCCGGCCCCCTCCTCCTCCTCCTCCCGCTTCCCTTTACTTGAAGGGCCGGCGCCGCTGTAGCGGCAGAGCCTGAGAGCGGAGCGGGCGGCGCACGGAAAGGAGGAGACCCGCTGCCGACCCTCCGCCTAAAGTGTCCCGGCCGCCTCTCGCGCCTCCGCCCCGTCGAGCCGCAGGACCGGTCGGGAGGGGAGCCCAGGCTGGACAGGCCGGGAGGGGACGGGGCTATCCTCGGCCTGGGGGCGCCGGGCCGGGGCGCGGATCGCCCTCGCAGCGCGGAGCTGCCTGGCGGAGCCCTGCCCGGCGGGCGGGCGGGCGGCGGTGGCGCCGGGCTGCCCTCGCCCCTCGGTGGCCCCCGCGGCCATGCTGCCCTGGGCTGGGGGGCGGCGGCGCCCTGAGCGGGGGTCGCCGTAGAGCGGCGGGCGGGCGGGGGAGGCCCCGCGTTAGCACCTCCGGGGCCCGCGCTCCGCCTGCGGGGGCTGCCACCGGGGAGGGGGAGGCAGGGGAAAGGACAGCAAGCGGAATAACTTCTGCAAATTAAAAAAAAAAGAAAGGGGAAAAAAAAAAAAAAAAAGGCTCGTTCGTGGGACATCTTTGAAGCTCAGTACCACGCGAGGCATCCAAATCGCAGTGAAACCCTCCAGGCTAGTGAATCCCACTGCAGTGACAGGAGGGAAGCTGGCTGGGGCCACTGTGCCCAAGCCCTGCATGCATTAGAGTCGCCTTGGCTTTCTGGCTGGAAGATGATTCCTGCAACAGGACCATGTTGCTGATGACGAACAGCAAAGACGTTGGAAGATGCCTTCCTTGAGGATTACATGTGGAGAAAGGCCATCAGTCAAGGGGAGAGCTGGCTGGTGAAACTGTCTGACTTTCCCCCCACCGGGGAAGTGGCTTCAATGGCTCCATCTCCCAGGAGAAGCAGTAGGAAAGATGCCAACGCCTTGCCAAGCATGTCCTCAACTTTCTGGGCTATCATGATCCTGGCTAGTCTCCTAATCGCTTACTGCAGTAAGTACATATTTGTCCGGTGCTTTTGCTGGGCACAAATCTCTGATCTTCCCATCTGAGGTAACGCTTCAGGCAAAGGCCAAGCTCTGAAACTGGCAGACATAGGTACTGTGCCTTAGACTTGGCCCTCAGCACATCTCCCCCCACTCCTCTATGATAAAGTAGGTAGACTGACACTTTAATGCTGCTGCTTCTCAGGAGAATGAGATATCCTTAGGTTGTAGATGTGGCATTTCCAGTCCAAACAGTAACGTCTCTTGGATTTTAGAAACAAACTTTCTAGCGGTAGTAACTCTGATTCACTATTCACTGCTTAGTGTCAGATATTACCAATTCCTCCTAGGCTGCTCCCTCCTCTACACATTCTCCTAACTCTGTCCACCTTCCATGAAGAGGAGCTGGTTTGCTTATGTTCATTCTTTTAGGAAGCACATACTTAATCAAGTGACAGATGTCTTAACATCCCTGGGATCGTATGTGATCCTCTGAAATGCCATAAGAGAAAATCTTGGCACTTTCTTAGCATATCCTCAGCAGTTTAGTAAGTCCATGTTGCCAGTTTTAGAGCTGCATCTCAGGTTATTGGTAGAGTTTTTATATTCTTTTTTCAGTCTTGATAGATTTTCCATTAATCACACTGTTGCAGATAAGGTATCTGTTAGAATCAGGTACTCGGACTATAAATACTTTTAAAAGTCTTTAATTTTTCCTGCTTTTTGTTTGTTTGTTTTGTTTTGCTTTCAGCAAGAATTGTTTTCAAGCAGTTATATAATGTAAATGGAGCTAATGCCCATACTTCAAGTCAAGGAATGCAAGTTAGTCCATAGCACCAGAGTGGGAAACTTGCAAAGAGAATAGAAAAAGCAGTTTTTACACAATAATAAAAAAAGGACACAGTTTATCAGAGAGGACCCGCATAGCTTTGCCAAAATGAATCTACACTGTATTTTTCCCCCCTGAACTGAATGGAGTCTGTAATTTACCCATGGTGCATATTGCTTTCATTAGCTGTAGCATAAAAGATTTTGCACTAGGCTTGTCTTGTTGAGCTGTAATAGGTGTAGGCTATGATGAATAGGAAATAGATGCTTTCTATTTTGCAGGAATTTGCAGGAGCATGCCTGCTGCATTTCTTAACCCTCTATTCCATTCCCTCCAACTACATTACGTTGACCATTTCTCTGTCTGTGTGTTCTGGGATTTTTTTGAAACAAGATTGTAATTGGTTAGGAGAACCTTTAGTTCACTTTTGTTTTGCATATTATAGAGGCTCTTCGTAGTGATGACACTGAAAGGGCATTATTCCAAAAAGAATAACATATTTTGTAATATTTTTTTGTAATTTGGCACATTTTGCATTGCGCTTCTCATTAATAAAATCATAATAAACAGGCCACACTTTTAATAATATAATTTTGTACATAATGCTATATTCAATGTGTTAATATAAAGGATATAATAAACAACATAGTGAGTTTTAAAAGAATTTATTGTATACTAGGAGTGCATATTACAGAATGAATAGTTCAATGTAAAAGGAATTCAGCTTGATATTAGTGATAGGAAATATTTTATTAAGTTTGTGCTAGAAGTGTCCAGAGAGTCACAGGCTTTTTATGAGAATATATGAGATCTTCTGTGCATATATTTTCTATCAACATGGCCTCAAAAAGAGTTAGCATAAACTCTGACACTTCAAAAATTATTTATTTTCAGCATTGTGAAGTTTGACAGTGTTTTGTCCTAAAAATGCAGTAATCCATTTGAATTGCTACATATTGTTCATTGTTTATTTTTTGCATTGTTTACCGATGAAAAATGCAAATGTTGGCTGATAATCTGAAGGCATTTTCTGGTGTGCTTAAAGACCAGTTTCTAATTAGTTCTCTCAGCCAGTGTAGATGGTGTTCCTCAAATATGTAGTACACTCTTCATTTCATATAGCACTGAAAAGCACCATGCTGCTTAAAATATGCAGTGTCAAAACACTCCACCATTTATGTAATGCTTCACTGATTTGACAATTGCAATTCCAAATGTTAATGAAGCATCGTGAATATTTTCTCTAGTGGTAGTATTTGAGACATTGCAAAAAATGGTTTTTGCTCTGTGAAAAATCAAGATGAAAAAAAAGTGAAGCTATTTCTAGGTAAAGCAGCACTTCAGATTTTATGAATTCTTTTAAAAATCAGCTAAAATTTAATCAGTCTTTTTTTCATCTGATGCCTTTTTCTGAAGAAAAGCAGATCTGGTGTTGGAGGGGACATGATGACTTTAAAAAACGCTTTAAAAATAACAGGATTGTGATATTTCTTAGGAAGTAAAAGAAATGAATTTGACTATATAAGGTGTTCTCTATTTTCCCCCACACCTTGTTGTCAGGTATATGGAAGTATACCAATAAAGGTGAATATATTATCAAAATAATTATAGGAACTTAATATTTTGTTATCTCTCACTGTATCATTCTACTGCAATCAAACCCTTCAGCCTCCAAAACAAAATCTGGAAAAGAACTTTTCAATTTTTCCTTTCTTAATAGCACTGTAAGTAAAATTTTTGATCTATCTTGCCTCTTTCCATTTTTAATCTGTTAGTCCGACAAAGCTTATTCCTGAATCAGTTACTTGAACATTGCTTCTCTTTCTCCTAATTACTTTGTGAATCTTTGTTTCTGGAAGTGTATTTGTTGTACAATAGTCATCCCTGTTACTGGGAACAACCAGTAAACACCATACTCTTAAGTTCCACTTGACAGATAAGCACATTTATAAAGAATGTTCTGGATGTACATGTACAACCCATTAGACTTTCATTTATACTTTAATATCTGAAGCCCAATCATATTACTATTGATGTGGTAAAATGATAAACTGATAATTTTTTCTTTCTTAAATGTTTAGATTATACTTAGGGATAATGGCTCCATCCTATGGTGGAAGAGAAACCTGCATCAAATCAATTAGGTTAGTTGCTATAGTGATAAATATAATGTAATATTCTCCGTCTGAAGGAAAATGGTCTGATTTGGTAGGCTCTCAACAGGGGAAGACAAAAACAAAGTAGTAGAAATAGGCTTTTTTTGGTCCTTGGTGTGACCCACAAGGAGTTAGTTTACTTAACAGAAGCATCAGTAAATGTAAAAACAGCCTCAGAAGGCTCTTCTGGTAGAGGGTGGCCACCTTTGTGGCAATTCAGAATTAAAAGAGTTGTGGCATTTTTGGATTCCAGACATGCATCTTGCACACTTGTCTAATGAACAGGAGTAAACCAGAGAGAAGTACCTGCAGTGAATACCTCACGTTGTGTTTTTTACTGTTGTAAAGGTAAAATGAGTAGGGAGTATTCATGAACTGGAGTATGTATTTTGCCATGTTAGAAAGTTTGGTCAAATTAAAGAAATTCTATGTGGTATCACAGCTGCCTGCTACATCAGGAATCTAAATAACATAGTTGTGATTCAGAACTACTTTTTTTAGTGCATTTATTCAGTTGACTTTGCTATAAATATTGAGGAGCTTTTTATATGTAAATGGTAA
Source organism: Corvus hawaiiensis (assembly GCF_020740725.1). Classification (NCBI taxonomy): domain Eukaryota; kingdom Metazoa; phylum Chordata; class Aves; order Passeriformes; family Corvidae; genus Corvus; species Corvus hawaiiensis. The sequence goes on along the minus strand of NC_063216.1, from coordinate 63,362,938 downwards.
CTTTGTAAGCAATATATGAATCAGCTTTTAGCAAAGTTGTGGCTGTTACAAGCTTTTGCTTTTCCTTATTTTATACTGTTTAGTAAGCATAAGGAATAGAACATTAGAGCCCTGTGCTGTTCTGTTAAGGTAATACTTCTAAGGGTGAGTAAATGTTTTTTTTGAAAAGAGCTACCAAAACTGAATGGTACTTGGAAAATTGGCCTTCTTGCTTTAAATATTGTGTATGGAAGAAACAGTATGAAACCCAGCATTTGTGCTTACTAAATGGTGATAGTACTAGGAAAAAGAATCTAAAAGTCCAAAATGCAAAGTATTTCCCATAACATAATACAGAGATGTTTTTGCTGTTGCTGAGCAGGGCTTACACAGAGCCAAAGCCTTTTCTGCTTTTCCTGTTGCCACACTGGTGAGGAAACTGGGGATACCTGGGAGGCTGGGAGGAGACACAGTCAGGAGAGGTGACCCCAACTGACCAAAAGGCCATTCCAGACCATGTGACACCATGCTCAGTATATGAAACGGGGGGAAGAAGGAAGAAGGGGAAAGGTTTCAAGTGATGGTGTTCGTCTTCCCAAGTCACTGTTATGCATGATGGAGTCCAGCTTTCCTGGGGATGGCTGAACACCTGCCTGCCCATGGGAAGGGATGAATTAATTCCTTGTTTTGTTTTGCTTGTGTGCATGGATTTTGCTTTCCCTACTAAACTGTCTTTATCTCAATCCACAAGTTTTCTGGCCTTTACCTTTCTGATTCTCTCCCCAGTCCTGCTCGTGGGGAGAGAGTGAGCGGCTGTCTGGGCCTTGGTTCCTGGCTGGAGTTAAACCATGAAAAAATATTATATTATATTATATTATATTATATTGACCTCACCTTAAATTGAGATCCTGTTACATATTGGGTAGACACTGCACATTTGAGAAATACCTTTTCATTGTCCTGTTCAGGAGCTGCTCTCTGTCTGAAAGACACGGGCTACTATGGTCTCTAGGTCTTACTGTTCTTACTTATGCTCTTTGAGACTGCCAGCAGGGATGGCAATTAACTGTGACTGTCACCTGGCCACTTCTACAACAGGAGCTACCATATCATCATGTATCAGCTACTGAACAGCTGTCAGATGGTAAATGGTCACTGCCCATTTATGTTGGATGAAAATAAGCTACCTCTAAATGAAAGCCTATAGCTCCTGTTATTGATCTGTTATCATTTAGGTAACTTCTTCTGTTTTCAAAACTGAAAAACACAGGTTTTTTAAAAATCTGTTTACCTGATCTGTAACTTTATTATGTTTTCTGCAAGAATTACTGTGTATGTATTTTTCCCAAACCCTGCATGCAGGATGTGACATAGAGAGCAACTGTCATTAGTAAAACTTTTTTCAGTCTAATTTGTATATAGAAATCAAAAATTATACTTTCATGACATTAAATAAGAAAAGTAAAATATTAAAATTCTGTTTCTTTATGTAATGTCCCAGCTGCTCCTTTTGAAGTAGGATCAATTTTTGAGATAAAACCAGTGCTTTGAACTTGGTGGCCTCTACAACGTACTACCTGTCAATGTGAGTACCAAACTGACACTGAGATTGCCTCACCAGTTGTATTGTAGTCTGTCCAGATGATATATTACACAGAAGTCCTTGGCACCAACAGAAGAAATGTCTTCTTACTGCATTCAATATTGAATTCGACCCTTTAAGGCTAAGTAAGCACCATTACAATTTCTTACAATTTCTCAAATATATTTGAATTCTGGTAATTCATACTTCCATTGCAAGTATAACCACTGATAAAGATGGACAATGGGAAATAGGTAGGGAGGGGAAACTAGAAGAAAATGGATATTTTCATTTAAATACATGGCAGAGGAGTATTCCATGTCTTTCAGCAGGATTGACAGGACAGAGATTGAGACCTCTTTGACAGCTTTTTTATGCTGTTTATGTAATGTACTATTTTTTTCTTACCATATACTATGAAAACAGTACTGGGGGCATGGAGTAGAGCCCTGCTGCTCAAGCTAAGGGTGTAAACGTGAGCTAGATTGGATTTTGTTTTACTGGGGTCCCATTAATCTTTTGGTCTTTCTTTACTGATGCCACTGAAGAAGTAGTAGTAAGTCCTTCACTGAGCTTAACCCTTAGGGGTGGGTATTTCCCCACTTGTTCTTCTCTGCTAGAAGCTGATGGTATGAAATATCTCAGTTTTTAAGATGTAATTTAGTGCTTTCTTAGAGAGTGCTCTAACTGTAAGGCTATTATGTGAAAAAACCCCATTGACAGCAAGTCCAGCATCTGGCATGTCAAATACTGTTTTTTAGAGGTATGCCTTGAATGTTGTCAATAACTCAAAAATGCACTTGAATACTGAGCTACATATAGTAGAGTTAGATATATAGGCAAATCCTGGCAGCTTTGAGTAACCCACAGTCTTCCTGGTCTTTGTTGCTATATTCAAACTAGAATGTTTCCATGCTTAGTCTTATGTTTGATCAGGTGTGCTGTTCCACTGCTGGGCTGGGAATCTATTTTTTTTTTCTGTGTTTAAATCTAAGTTAGACTGCTTTTTGCACAGATGGTTGGCAAATATGCTTATTGTAGATGTTTTGGAAGTCATCTCCTCATGGATATGCTTTTATGTTAGCCCTGCAAATAGGAAAATGTTATGTGGTGACTATTTGAAAATATATGAACCGTATTTACACTGTTTTCCAATATTTTTAGTATAGAGGTTTATTTCAAAGACTTTGTGCATATTTTTCAATAAAAGGACTTTTCATGAATAACAAGTAAAATGGTAGAGGGTTTTACATTTATGTGATGGTCTTTGGATCTCTTCCAAAATGTGTGGTCTGTGTATTAGTTTGATCTCTGAATGGACTGCATCTTTGGATGTCTTCCTTCAAACACTTGATTGCTCTGAGATAACAGGAAATTATCTAACTGGAGTGAAGAGTATAACTTACTGTTTCTTAAAGGGGTCTCTGAGCAATAACCCCTCTGGTTTTCTCCTGAGTAGCATGCAGTTACTTAATATTATCTGTGCTTTTGCATGTCCTAACACTTCTCTTTGGTGCCTGCAGTCCAGTACAGCAATAAGGAAGTTGCTTCTCTAGAAGAAAGTGTTATTTATTTTGCCCAATTATATGCTGTTGTTGGAGAAAACATAAACTATATGTAGAGAGACCTCCAGCTTCAATTTTTCTTGTTACAATTCCCTCCAAGGCTGGTGTGACTTATTTATAGTTTTGATGGGTTTTTTTTAATGTTTATCTATTTTTTATATTTCTGCCTCATAAAATCATAGAATGCTATGTGATGGAAGGACCTTGAGGGTCAGCTAGTCCCAAACCCCCTGCTATGGTCAGGGGCACCTTCCACTAGACCAAGTTGCTCAGAGCCCCATCCAGCCTGACCTTGTGCTCTTCCAGGGATGACAACTTTTCTGAGCAATCTCTTCCAGTTCCTTGACACCCTCACACTAAGGAATTTCATCCTAATATCTAAACCTCCCCTCTTTCGATTTGAAGCCAGTAATACTTAAAAACATTGCCTCTTACCCTATCACTAAATGCCCTAGTAAATGGTCCCACTCCTAGACTGCCTAACTCTTGCAGCCTGAGTTAACCCATGCCTTTATCTGACGCTTGGCTTCAAGAGTCCTCCTCCACTGTCATATCCTGCTCTTACAACAGGAGAATGTTTTCGTAGGGCAGGATCTTACGATGTTTTCAGGATCACATACCTTACATAAGAAACCATTCTTCTGCCTTTGCCTGCAACTGAAAGTATCAATTTATGCTATGTCCCGTTTGTCCATTTTGGTGCTTTGAAGGTCTGGAACTGGGACTGTCTCTGGTTTTGTTTTATGTGGAGGTTAATTCCAGAACATAGTTAACAGATGTGTCCTATTTGTGTTTTCTGTACCAGAAACTGAGTAAAAGCCCAGAACAGAATGCCTACGAGATTGGTAACATTTCAGATTGCAAGTTATGTTGCTTGGGTTAATTCCTCTTTTTTGTCCATTGTAGGAAGGAATTGTACTGACCAACTTTATTTAAGCATGGTGGAAGAACCTGATGGTTCTGTTATGCATCATCTGAGAGAAGGGTCCTTAATTCTCACAGCAATGAGAAATCACTACATATAAAAAGAAGTCTAGCAAAAAGTAAATGGGAATGTTTACAGAGTTCTTGTTAATCCTACTAGAATTTATGGTGGCTTTGACCTTTGCTCTTGCAACTTTTTTTTTCTGATTATCTTAGAATGCTGATCTTGACAAATGTGTTCTAAGAGATGATACACTGACAAATTGAGATTCCTTTAACCCTGAATGCCTCTATCACTCTTCATACGCTCACCTGTCAATATTCCTTTTAGCGGATATTTAATTTTTCCATTGAACTAGACCAGTGCAAAGTTTGGCAGAACATCTTAACTGATGACAGAAGTGGGTTTAAGCTAAGCTGTTGCACTGTTCATTTAATGGTTGTCTTGGGGTGACTCCAAACTGGCACAATGGTTCAACTGAACGCAGAAATGTTGAAATGGTGTGGGAACAGTGGCTTCTGGCAGTTCTTCTGGCAGACGCAGAGAAAGCCCACAAAAATGATCAAGGGGCTGAAGCCTATGAAGACCAATAGAGAGAGCTGGAGTTATTCAGCCTGGAGAGGAGAAGGCTTAGGGAAGATCTTAGTTACAACCTTGCAGTATTATCAAGGGGGCTTGTGAGAAAGATGGAGAGGGACATTTTCCGAAAGCCTGTAGCGACAAGACAAAGGGTGGTGGTTTAAACTGAAAGAGAGTAGATTCACATTGGACATAAGAAGTCTTTTACTGTGAGGGTGGTGAGACACTGGCATAGGTTGCCCAGAGAAGCTATGGATGTCCAGTTCCTGGAAGCATTCGAGATCAGGCTGGATGGTGCTTTGAGCAAGCTGGTCTAGTGGAAGGTGCCCCTGCCCGTGGTAGTGAGGGTTGGAACTAGATAATCTTTAAGGATCCCTTCCAATCCAAACCAGTCTATGACTTTTGTTCTCTTGCTTTAAATTAAACAAAATGTAAGTGTAACAGATATTGAACAGTTGCCTGTTACTGATAGCATTCTCTTGTGTTACTGAAAGGGTCCACTGGTTTCTCATTTTTAAAACAAAAATGAACCTTCTGTTTAATTATACCTTGGGCAGACACTTTTCTTCTGTGCAACTTAAAAGAAATGTGACTGTTTCTTTTTTTTTTTTTTTTTTTTTTTTTTGTATACTGAACTATTACAGCTGGAGATGAGGGTCAGTGGCTCTGACCCAGGAAGAGGTGACCGGTCTGGGGAGATGGTCCCGAAAGGAATCACCTTCCCGAGGCCCGGTGTCTTCCCTCAGCTGCTGGCAGGAGGGCCCTTGCAGAGGCTGTCAGCTCTTTAGTGATATCAGCTTGTGATTCCAGCTCAGCTCTGCAGGGCAGCCTCCAGGCCAAGCCAGACCAGAGAGAGAGATGAGAAGGCTCGTGTGGCTGGTTCCACACGAAGGTAGCTTTATTGTGGGTCCCCTCTGGCGAAGGGAAGCCAGGGACGAGAACCCTCTCTGGGACGGGCCCCAGAGAGCTTGCTTTTATAGGGTTACAGGGGATCAGCAAGGGACCAATGGATTACAGAGGATCTGGGATGGGAACAGGTCAATGGGTTACAGAATGATCTGCATAGTGTCTCCCAAAGGATTGTGGGTCTGCCTTTCCTCGCCGTGACTAAAGTGGTTGCCTTTCCAGGGAGTCCTGCTGGGCGATTGTGAAATTTCTTATTTCAGCAGAGATCCCTCCAGGGCAGGGGCTGGGCATACCCCACACTGAACAAATTCCAGTGTAGTTCTGGGTACCAGCTTGAGTCATAAAAAATAGAAAATTATTTTCTGAATTGAACTGATATAATCATCTGAGTTATTATTAAAAATAATTTCGTTGAAAAATATCAGAAAGGTTTTCCAGAGCTTTCTAAGTATTTCCTGTCAGTACTGCTTTATTGAACACTCATTGTAAGGTAAGAGTTTATATGGCTTTTTGTATATATATATGTGCTCAGTAAAAAACATATCAATATTTAAAATAAAACTAAGAAGCTTTAAAATTTGATATCACCGAATGATACTGAGAGGTAAGAATTTTGATGAAATTACCTGCTCTAAAGCATTTGACCTAACGTGCTTGTAGAGCATAATATCTGGAATAATGATTCTTTTAAGATATCATTTTAAAGAACTTTCACAGATGTTTTCATTTTAAGTTCTAAGCTACAGCTGGGAAACAAACAAACAAAAACACCAAACCCAAATATAAATGTTCTGGAACTCAGATCCTCATAGATTAAAAGAAGCAGCTGACAAATAACTTCCGTTTCATCTGAACAGGATGGGTCTTCTCTTACTTTAGAGTTTTGCAGTTTAGTCATCTATATTTACCATAATCTCACTTTAAAGTCAGTGAAAACGTAAACATTTTCATAGTGCAGTTCATGTGACCTGTTTTAGATACACAATAGAGTTTAGAGTTTGAGGTAAACTGTGCTGCAGAAGTTCTTGTCTTTGCTGGCAGATAGACAACTTGCTAAGATTTTAACATATAATGTTATCACATTAATCCAGTCCTTCATTACAGCATCTTTAAAATCTTGCTCTTCTTATTTTCAAAGCCCACATTTAATATTGAAATATTTAATGCCAAGTAACTGATTCAGTATTTTTGTAGGGAAGAAAAAACACAAAAAAATGGGCTCGTGATACAGATTGATTAAGACTGTAGGTCAAGATATTGAACTAATGCAGCAAAGGATTTGTACAATTCAAGGGATGTAGTTGGCATAAATTACTGGGATTTTCGGAAGACATCTTTGCAAACAGTTTGTATCCTGAATAATTTTTGCAATGTTTTGTCTTACTGTAAATTCTCCAGTTTCTTTGCCAGTATTGTTACACTCTGGACGCTAAAAGTACTGTCTTTCCCCCAGAAGTTGGAAACTTTGTGAATTTCAGAGTGTACCAAAGGTTATCAGCTTTACCATTCCTTTTTTCTCATTTTTAAGCCTCTTCATATGAAACAATATTGAACACATTTTCACCATGCAAAGTTTTATAGTGTGGTTAAAACATTTGAAACACCTTCATCTACTACTGATTTAGGTAAGAAAAGGTTTAAATGTGTACATGTTTATAAGAAGCTGCAGGGGCAAAGAAGATCTGAAATGCTTACCGTGAATCTAAAAGAAGATATGGAGAAAATAAAAGCTTTGTGTGAAAACATTATGTGGTTATTTTTGGGAGGATATTGGGCTTTATGACCTGAGATGTTCCTCCAATTCTCCATTCTTCAGTGTAAGTGCTATTTTTACAGTCCTTTTCATCTGGAGAGATTTTTTGCCTTCTATGGCTCATTGTTTTATGTTTTTGTTTAAGGAATATATTGCTTTTCACCTTTTTTCACAGTAAATATATCTTCATGGACATTCTTTGTCTAAAAGCTGTTCGGTTCTGGTTGTGCTGCCTGTGTAACTAGAGATCTCTACCTTAATCCTGTCTACAAATGTAGAATGCCTTACTTGTCATGGTTTAGAAATGATATTCTCCAATTTAGTACTCTCACTAAAAAACTCCCCCACACTGCTCCCCCTCCATCCCGCCTCCAATTGGAGGCACAAAACATTACGGATTGAGAGAAGAACAATTTACTGGAACAGCAGTGAGATAAGAAATGAACAGTAACAGCAACAATGTTAATAATAAAAATGTTTAAAAGAGAGTGATTCACATGCAAAAATGGTCACTGCGGACCCTATGAGAAAAAACAAGACCAGACAGTTCCCCTGCCATGTTTTCTTAACGAGAAGGAACCCCTTCTCCCCAGAAGTGAGAGGGCCTTTCCCCCTCACCTGGCAATGACCTGAGGTGGTATGGAATAACCTCCCTGTCCTAGGCAGGCCCCCTCCCAGCTACTGCTAAAAATTAACCCCGTCCTGGCCAAACATTATTGTAGAGACTTTTTAACATTTATGGTGGTAGAAAGGCTTCCTTTCACATGTTTTTGCAGAGTTCTCTGAAGTGCTGCTGTGAACTCTTAAGTTGCATGAACTGCCAGTTGAAATTACAAGAAGTGGATATTTCAATAAGTGGATATAATTGCAGTGAATTAGTTTAAAAACAACTTACAATATTTGAGTATATTCTTTGGCATAAATATTACACTGACTTCACAAGATTGACATTATCTTGAGAATAGGTAGAATCATTGTCTAATGTTTTCTCAGATAATTCATCTCTATATGGAGGAAAAGGATGTCCTCAGTTTCATAGAGCGAAACGAATCTTTTCCTCTTAGTATTTTAATTTAAGCACAGACACAAAAATCAAATGATCCACCTACCTGCCTCATTTTCTTAGTTAATTTCCTGGAATTTATAGGTTAGGGGTTTTTTTTATCTCCATCAAAGACGAAATATGTAGAACCCAAGAAAACATCTCTAATACATTATATTATTAGAGCACATTCCTAATATATTTCACTGCCTTTCCTTTCACTGTTTATAATAACTGATAACCATTTCCTTCCTGAGAGCTTCTTTTAGAATTTAGTGTTCGGTGCTGGCATTAAGTTCCAGTATTAGTTTTCTGTCTTTCTGTATTTTTCAGTTTTGCTTCCTTTTTTTTTTCTTATCTAAGGTCAGGTGAATTGCCCCTACTGTTTGTCTTGCCACTTTCTGAAGTGCTTTTCTGTTAGTTGGCATGACAGGTACTGCTATGTGAATCACAGTTTGTCAGTGACTTTTCAGACAAATTAACTTGATATATGTGTAGAGAATTTTTCTCCCAACTGCTAGATCTTCAGAGATTTGAGAATTGGGCTTTTTTATGGGTTTTTTTTCCTACATCAGGTTCTGTGAGCCCAATTATAAACTCTCTGATACAGCATACTGTAGTCTGGAGTCGAAGTACCTTGTTGGAATTAAGTTTAAGTTTTCTTTTGTCATTTTCAATTATTTTGAAAGTATATTAAGCAACAGATATGGTTATTCACAGAAGGTTAGAACTGAAGTGCTGAGGAAAAAATACGCTTTCAGTTTCAGTGCATGGAATTTGAACAAGCCTTTTAAGTTGCCAAAATGCTGTACAGTGCTGGTGGATGTGATGGTTATGTATCATTTGTCATGACAAGGGCCCCTAAATTTCAGATGCATGTCAGTATTAGTGAGGTAATATGTTTTGTGTGACAAAGGACACCTATGGTTTGGCTGAATAACATCCATTTTCCCAGGAACAGGAACAACTGTCTTAAAAGTGGGTGTCAGGAAGCTAGAACTTAAATCATCACTCGTTGGTTTTGATCTTTGAAAGTGATGGTGACATAAAGCATATGGAGTGAGAATTACAGAGCTCTTCTGTAAAGTCAAAGAGCAACATTTCTGAAGTATGCTTTTGACCAATTTCACATTCTTTGCTTCTGATATACTCTTCTCAGTTTATATTTCTATAAATTCACTTATTTATTACCTCTATATAACTCTGTAGCTGAACTTAAGTGATCAAAATGTATCATTTTTTCCCACATCTCTAAATCTGCTCTTTTTTTCTTTCATGGAAGATCAGAGATAGTGCCATGAGTTGGGCGTTGTTGCTGCTGTTTCAATTTTTAATTTACTTAAGTTAGAAGGAAAAAAATACACATTTCAAGAAATAATGGAGGAGTAAAATTCTGAGTTAAAACAAGTACATGTGATAGAGAACTGTCAGAGAAAATTCTGTCATTAAATAATGAAAGCTTCTGAATCTACACTGAGGCTTGTTTGTGTGTTGGTTGCTTTTCCTGTTACCTGCATCTCCCTTATCTTATGGATATCTCTTATTTTCTGCTCCTGTTTTGGTCTCCTCTTCCATTCCACATAGTTTTGCTGACAGACTTGCACAGTTTGGATAAAAGCAAAATAAGTAGAGGGAAACACATATGAGAAGACCATATGATACTCTGGATCAACCATTTTAGTTTTGCTTCATTGGAAACAAATGCATCTCTCTTTGTCTTTCCCACAGGCACCTGAGTCTGAAACATTACTGCTAGTCAGGAAGCTGTACCTGCTGAGAGCATCCACTTCTGTCTCTTTTCTTAATGTGAGAACTGTTGTAGTGGAGGAATTAAAGTGGTTACAATCTGTCAAAATGTTCGTTCCTAGCTTTTGTAGTATTTTAGCTGAAAAAATCAAGATCTTACAGAATGCGTGTCAGCAAATTCATTTACTTACTTACACTTAACAGGAATCTTGGCCACGAGGTTCATGAAATGCTGCAGCATTTACATCTATAAAACACAATAGTGATAACCATAAAAATGTATTTTCTCCCGCATTGAAAATAGATCTTGTTGGGACTGTTCTCAGACAGAGTGAATGTTGCTTGATACATTTAAAACCTACATATATTAACAGTTGATATTATTCCAGGAAAATTACCATAATGTTTATTTCCTAAAAACAAGGAATTTGAGCAAGTTTAAATACACAAGGTGAGGAATGATTTATTTTCTGTAAACAGTTGAAAAGTCTCTTTTTAAATCAATTGCAGGTAATTCATTAACGTATTAATGGTGAAAAGAGAAGACTTTTTTTCCTTTATTTGGATTTAAGATGGCTAATATTGAAACAACACATTGGAAATTTGTGGTAGTGTCTGAGCCAGTGAAACTAACAAAGGAAGAAGAGCTTCCACATATGAAGCACATGCAGATAGTATCAAGATACATAGCAAACTCAATATTTCTTATTCTACTTAATTTAAGTCCACAGATTGTTTTGAAACAAGCTAGATTTCTAAAGGTAGCTTTGAGGTATTACTTTAAATGTGCTTTAGTTCTCTGTTCGTTTTGTTTTCTACAACATTTGAAAAATTTTTCATCTAAATGTGAAACTTTTGCAAATATTGGAAATTAGTATCTTCTGTTCCTACAACCTATTTTGGAGAGTGATTCTATCTGTACCAAGTAGAGTTCATGTATACCCATCATAATCCTTGTTTGATAGTAGATTTTCTTCCCCATTGCCTGACTAGATTCTATACATATGAAAGAGCAGGTCTATGTAAGATCACACAGAATCATGGGATTAATTAAGTTGGAAAAGGTCATTGAGTCCAACTTAGGACCTAAAGCCACCTTGCCAGCTAGGCCATGGCACTAAGTGCCACATCCAGTCTTTTCTCAAACATCTCCAGGGATGGTGACTCCACCAGCTCTCTGGGCAGCCCATTCCAATGCCCAGTCACTCTTTCTGTGAAGAACAGATGAATCTCAATTTTTCTTGAAGAATATTGATTGTACATTAACAATGTGTTTCTAAACATAAGTGCATTTTCTTCATATCTTTTTAATAACATTGAAAAAGAGTGGTTGTGATGTGTGTTTTTGCAGGATAGGCATAATACATCTGCTATTTTTGCCTTTTATAAAAGATGTACTACCTCCATGAACTTAAATATTATTTTTTAAAGAGAAGGGACTAAAAATCTACGACATAAATTCTTGTGAGCAGCAAATTTGGCTGGTAGTTATCAGGCAAAAGAAACTAGTCTTTTTTTACACTTCAAGCATGAGGTACAGACTAATTATATGAAGCTCAAAAACATGTGTCAAAGAGTTTTATGGGCCCCATTACCTTTCAGGTTCGTAAAACATTGCCAACAAGCGTTCCCTCTCTCTCCTTTGGAGAATAAATAGCTCAATTAATTTATAGGAGTCTTTCCATTTTGTGTGTAAAAGAAGAAAATGAAGGTAAATTAATCTGAATAAATTGGATTTGTATTCTATTAATCTTGTGGGAATTAGTATCACAATGATGCTAATACCATCATAAAATTTTTGTTGCTTACACTTAATTGTGAGGAATGACAAACGTAATTGTTTTCTTGGAATGGTAATGAGTACAGAAGTTACTTTCTTGGACCAATGTAGGCCTTTGAAAGTTTGAACTAAGCTTTGTACACATTTTTATTGCTTAGTTGATTCTTTTGAATTTTTTCCCATTTGAACCTTCATTTCTACATAAAATCACAGTTCCCTCCTCCTTTCATAACTGCAGTGCAGATCTGGAGAAATGACTGACCACTTCACCAGGACCAACCCATGCCTGGTAAGTTCCAGTAAGTCTCAGATGACAGCCAGGGGCACATTTTTGCTTCCATGGTATATGAGCCAAAGATGAGGAAGAAAATATATCCTTGAAGCTGTGACCTGTTTTAATGCCACAAACATATTTGTAAATGGAAATTATTCCAGAGAAAGTTTTTTTTGAGCACTTCTGTCAAGCTTCAAACATTGTTTTGTCCTTCCTGGATTCAGTCCTTACCACCTTCTCTCTGAACAGGAGCTTTTTACAGAATTTGTTTATGTTCATACTTGGTGTGGGGTAGAGTTGAATGCTGTGTGTGGCTTCTGCTGCTTGCACTTAGCAGATCTAGATCCTGATGAGAAGTAAATAGGAGAAGTGTGACCACTGTGAGAGTCTGAAGATGGTAGAGGAAAGGAATGCTTGTACTATCTCATGTTTATAGTTTCAGAAAAATGGCCCAAGTCATTTCAGGCTATTAGTGTTTGCTGTCTGCAACTGTCTTTGGGATGAAAGTAGGAGTATTTGGAGATCAGCTGTATCAAAGATGCCAAGTCTATTAGAATTGATATGACTGTATTCCTTTTCCCTATAATGCAGAGGTCATCCAGCAGAGCCACAGGTGCTGTCTCAGGCTAGTGGCCTGGTCTGAAGCCCAGCTGACAGGTGGTGTTAGACAGAAGGGTTTTTTACTACTTAATATTTTGCTTAGAAAAAGGGGATCAGATTTCAGCCAGCAGCTGAGAACATGTCCAGCACTGAGATGTCAAATTGTTGCATGGTTTAGTACTTTTAATGCCTGGCCAGCAGTCATAATCAAATGACCGCTCTTTCTGAGTTACATAAATGTGTGTTTCTGCACATGTGCATTGAAACTTGACATCTAGGTCTTGTAACTGGGTTTACAGAAAAACAGTTACTTTGTTGATTAGAAAATATTGTGTCAGATTCAGTATAGGAAAATAATTGGTTTGAACTCATTTCTAAAGAACAGTACACTTATTGAAATAGAAGAAAAGCTACTGATATTTTCTTTTACTGGATTGACATGGGAACAAAAAGAATAAGGTAAGGCTTAATCTTCACTGAATTCCAGTGCATCTTTTGTTCCTCAACTATGTAATTCTTCACTTAGAAAAAAGATGTTAAAAAAAGCCATAATAATTTGGGGTATCTTGTTTCATTGATCAAGGTATTAGAACTTGCAATGGAAAGAGAAATAATGACAGAATGGGATAAAGTGGTAACTTTCTGTTTATACTTCAAGGCTCCTTTTTGCAAGAGCTTCCTGATAGATTTAGGTAGCAACTGGTCACAGCTACCAGTGAGTGACTGAAGAATTTACTTTAAGCTGCAACTGTGTATTCTTGACTGTTGATATGTGTTTATACAACAGTTTATAATTGTAATTAATTTTCACATTGATAATTACTTAACAATCTACTGAATTTTAATAAATTTTATTTCAATACTTTGCTGGTAATTTTCAAAAAATCTACTGGCAACATCAATTATGCCCAAAGTTGAAGCCATATTTCACTAAAAATGTTACGACTTTTTAAACAGCTGTTTCTACTCCTGTTTTCCACACAGTAAAGACTACAGCTGCTTCCTATTAAATGAAAAGTATTAATAATTTTCCTTTACATATAAAATCAAATAGCTGTTAAAATAGTGTCTGTATGTAGAATTTGTTGTTTGGCTGGTTTCCCTAGTTTAGAACAAATGATTTGACCACGGCATCATTTGCTACAGTATGAGTTTGGGATGTTTTATATTGAAGTAAAAGGTCTAAATAATATCAAAGACTGTGTTGTATCTAATGCTTGAAGAAGCAAATGTATTTAGGGTGAACATATCTCTTTTTGCTTGCATATTAAAATCATTCTGATATGTTATCTATAAGAAAAAGTGTAACACCAAGGGATGATTAGTGAAGACTTAGAATAGAAAGGGAGCAACTAGAGTTAAATGAAGTACAGCATCATATGAGTTCCATCGAGAAGATGATGGGAGGTGATCCTCCTTCTCCACTTGGCCCTAGTGGGGCCACCTCTGGAGTATTGTGTTCAGGTCTGGTCTCCACAGGTCAAGAAAAAGACCTACAGGAGAGGGTTCAGCGGAGGCCACAAAGATGATGAGGGATGTGGACCATCTCTGTTACGAGGAGAGATTGCAGGAGCTGGGCCTGTTTAGTCTGGAGAAGGGGAGACTGAGAGGAGATCTCATCAATACATACAAATATCTCAAAGGTCGGTGCCAAGAGGATGTGCCAGGCTCTCTTTCATGGTGCCCTGGGACAGGATGAGGAACTATGGCAATAAACTGAAAACCAAGAAGTTCCACCTCAACACGAGGGGGAACTTTACACTGAGGGTGGCAGAGCCCTGGAACAGGCTTCCCTGGAAGGCTGGGGAGTCTCCCTCTCTGGAGACATTCCAAATCCACCTGGGCACATTCCTGTGTAACCTGCTCTAGGTGACCATTCCTTGGCAGGGGGTTGGAATAGAATTTCACCAAAGGGCCCTTCCAACCCTAACTATTCTGTGATTCTGTTCCTTAATTGTCAGCATGAATTTCTGCAGTAAAATGAAAGATTATCTATCATCTTCCCGGAACAGAGATCCTTGGCATGGTGGTTAGTTGCAGGAGAGCTGTGAATCATTACTGGGATTGTGAAAAAGATGTGTGACCCCAAGGTGAATTAGAAAATAGAGAGGTGTTAATGTCACTTCAGACAGCATTGTTGAGACTTCATTAGCAAAGCCATGTATGATTTCCCTTATTCAGAAACTCATACTGAAGTAGGGAGAAAAATGGTTGGATATTCAGAAAAATGGAATGTCTGTTCTTGAAATGAAAATTGCTTGACTTGTTTAGTCAGAAAACAACTGAGAGATATAAAGTACATCAGAAGAATAAAGAACAAAAAAGTTAAAAAAAAAAAGTGTTAGTTCAGGATTAAGTGGAAATGGAATTTAATTAATTTAGAAGTGGGATTTTATTACATAGGGGTCTGTGATACCAAGGCACCGGATTTGATGACTTGAAGAGATCTCATGTAAACTTTTGTTTGTCTGCTGACTCTTTTGGTCAAATTGGTTTTCAGACAGACAGCTTCTTGAGTGCTGTGGTTGGCATAAGAGTGTGTAGGATCATGTGGCTGAGATTACTCCTTCTGATAAGTCTTTACTCAATCATGGAATTACCTATGGACTACTGTCTTCATCTCCTGATATCTCTGACAAGTTGATTAGCTCCCTTGGACTGTTTGATAAGGCTTTTTAAGTTCAAGTTTTGAATTACAGCTGGAAAGACTTCTGTTCATCAATATCATATATTCTTATCTGTAGGACTTCCTCAAATGAGTCCTGGGAGAGATCCATGTCTTTTGTGTAACATTTCTTCTGTTGAGAAGACACATTTAGGTACCCAAAGTTGTCTTGATATAATTTATTTATCATTTTATGGGTTACAGTTCTATTTAGTTCAGTTCTTTATTTATACTGAAACACAGGAACAAATTTATTGGTCACATCAACAAGTTATTCAGCCCAATACTCACAGAGGTAGCTGTTAATGTGTACCTAGGGAAATCTAAGGACAGCACAAGGCTATAGGACACTTGTCTCTAAAGCTCTCTGTTCCCCCGCTGTTTTCTGCTCAGGGAGTCTGGGGTTGAATCAGATTTAGGGGGATTTAGTAAATGGCAAATGATTTCCATTAACTCCTTTTAGCATGGCTGTTGAGAAGTTGTTTTTTTCCTCTTGTATTTCCTGGGGTCACCAGACACAACTGTAACTGGTGTGATTTAGAATGGCAATAATATGCCATAAATTGTATCCAGTGACAATAGGCAACACAGCATAGGAATTGGGAAAACAATGATTAACTGTGATGTTAAAGTGATTTAGTATGGTCTTTTTTTCAGTATGACTGATACCTGTTTTTTTAATTCATGATCACCGTATAGCATTCTTTATCACACTTGTAGCTGAAGTCTGGAATAGGGAATGAGAACATGTAATACTACATTTTTGAATGGAAATAAATGGTATGCTGATGAGAATACCAAGCACTCCCCTACCAATAATGTATATTAGATCTTCTCTCTTTCTTTTGCTAAATAGAGAATAGCATACTGTGTGTTTATATGTTTGGTAAAGTAATTCTGATAAATCTGTTGAGATGAAATTCTGTTCTATAGCCATTTCTTATCTTTTTTGGGTCAGATGAGAAACAGGTTTTTTGGGGCCATAAGGAAATGTTCAGTTTTGTAAGAATTTTTTACAGCATTCTTTTTTAGTAATACTTCTGAAGATAAATACAATAAGTAATTTTTAGCTAAAATTTTATACAATAATTAAGTCTGTTGAAAGTCAGAGGGGATGGAATGGTGAATTTCAATCAGTTTTGCATAATCCCAGTTTTAAGGAGTTCTAGTGAAGTCACTTTTCAACTTAAAGATGTTGAAGTGAATCCCTAAATCTCTACAGTCCCTCTGGTATTACAATGAGTAATGAACACTCCATATTTCACTTGACTGGTTGATCAAAGAAGTGGATTTCAGAAGGCTCACTGGGCTTCTGAAGGCTTCATCTTTCTTTGCTGAAATGGGGACTGAGATTAATTTTGAATTTTGGCTCTTTAATCAAGATGACTTTTATAAACTGCGGTTTATTTCCTTTTAGTAGATAATCCTGTAAGATCTTGTGTTTTTAATGTTGTTATAGCTTCTCAACAATTTTTAAATCAAAAATTTGCCCAAAATTCTAGATTAAAGGAGCACTTTAGATTATGATTAAATTCTTTCACTTAGTAAGCAGATTTGATTCAATTGAGAGGTGATTACTCTCAACTAACGTCTGTCAAGCACTGGCAGTAACATAATCCTTATGCAAAAGCTTATTACATTGACCTTATAGTCAATGGGTTTAAGAGAAACATCCATGGTGAAAAATCACATCAGAAATGTTCTTTCTGATTGGCTTAACAATACTGTTACTATTAACTTTATGGTGTGCTACCTAAGGAATAATTAAACCAGATGGTGTGTTAAACCCAACTGAAAGAATAAAGATATTTTTACTTTTAAGTTGATCAAAATTAGGTAAAACAACATATGTTCATATGCATTACGATTCCTTTAACTACATATTAACTGCTTTCCTTAATATTCTTCCTGGTGGTTTGAGAGCTCTGCCTCCTGAAAAAAAACCAACAAAAACAAACCCAACAAAATTCCTCTTTCAATTCTTTTTTTCAGGCTCTCTGGTCACTCATACCCCTGTGTTGCTTTGTGTTTTATGTAATTTAAATAAACAGTTTGAACACTGCAGAATCCTCAAATTATGTGAAACCAAAATGAAAGCTATTTTGGGCCACATTCAAATTGTACAAATTAGGGCAGGTACATCCAAAAGAAAGGATTTTGAGATTGCCTCTAAAGAAGCACAGCTTGTACAAATGAGCAAATTACATTTTATGCAACAGATGTTGAGGAGGGAATTACAAATACTCCAGTTCCTGTTATATTAGTCCTGACTTGCCACCATTTCTCTTTAGCAGTGCCATGCAGGGCACATAATACAGAATACCACACAACACCACATACATTATGACTAAAGTCTTTCTGCTGCCCATAAGCAGAGCTGTTATTTTTATTCCTCACATAATTGCTATGTTATTTTTATTCCCCAAAGCATAAAACACTATTATGCTTACTTTTTTCATACCAGTAACTCTTTTCAAACACTGATGGTATTTCCCTCCTAAAGATTGTCTGATGAATGGAATGCAGCTCATAGAAATATGCAGTCCCATTGCCTGAACTGATATAAAATTAAATGAGAGTGGAAACACACAGATGAGATATATGATCATAAGGCATTATGGAATAATGTTTTATCTTCACAGCTGCTCCTTATCCAGGTGCTGTTAAAAGCACTGAAAATATTCATAAAATTAAGTTGACTGTATCTTGATTTTGTGAAGGATTCTGAATAATGGGCTTTCATTAGCTTGATCATTTTATATGCTTCTGTCTTCCTCGTGTAAATTACTTCTTAGTCACAACTACCTTTTCAAACAACTCGTAGAACAGCGTTAAAAGTGAGCATCTCTCCTGACTGGATGAGCTTTACTTTTTTCTGGAAGAGCTTCTGTTGGTTGAAGTGGGAGAGAAAAATTATCTTAATATATTATCTATAATTGCCTATTATAGTCCTCAGCTCTAAATTTCTACTAGATATAATGAAATCCATACCATCAGTATAAGTTGCCAACCAGTCTAATAATGTCAATGTTATAAAGTACAGAGATTAAACAAAAAGACTCTTGATCTTTTGTTTGTGTCTAAATGGAGAAGCAATGTGATAAAAGGTAAAATCAATGTAATTCACAGGTAGAGTGATTTCCTATGAATATGCCAAGCAGGACATTCATGTAAGTGTTTAAATAAAGGCATTTGTATTAGCAGAGTTTGCACACAGATAGTGTAATACCAAGTAAGTAAGTGTTGCTATTGGTGAGTGGAAAAGAACTTTATTTTACTGGATTTAATATTCATTTAAATGGAGGATTAATAGAGTCAGCCAAAGCTAAGCCTGATGGAATTAACATTTCAATTTGATCTAGGATGTTACTGCCTTATTTTTATAATGTTTTGAACACTTTTATTGAATTCTGTACCTTCACTGGGCTTCAGTCACAAGTCTGCATTTCAGAATCATAGATTTTCAGAGCAGTTGATGTTGGAATGGACCTCTGAGCTCATCTGGCCCAACACCTCTACTCAAGCAGGTCCATCCAAAGCTGACTGCATATGATTATGTCCAGATTTTTTTTTTTTTTTGGTATTTCTAAGGATGAAGACTCCACCCATGCCAGTACCCAGTCACCCTTACAGTAAAAAAATTGTTTCCTGATGTTCAGAGGAAACCTCCAGTGTTTGTGCCCCACTGCCTCTGGTTCTGTCACTGGGCACAACTGAAAGGACCTTGACTCTGTCTTTACACACTCCCTTCAGGCGTTGATCAAATTCCCCTGAGACTTCTCTTCTATAACCTGAACAGACCGAGCTCTCTCAGCCTTCCCTTACAGGAGAGAAGCTTCAGTCCCTTTACCATCTTCATGCCTTCACTGACCTGACTACAATATGTCCATGCCTTATACTGGGGAGCCCAGAACTAGACACAAAACTCCAGCTGTGTCCTCACCAGGGCTGAGTAGAGGGGAAGGAAGGATCAACTCCATCATCCTGCTGTCCACAATCATCTACTGTGGCTCAGGATACCATTAGCCTTCTCTGCTGAAGGGGTGCATTTTTGGCTTATAGTGATGTTGTTGCCTACCTTTTCTGCCAAGCTGTTTTCCAAAAGATTTGTTTCCAGATGATTGGTGTACAACATGTACTGCTGCACTTCTTGTTGAACTTCTTGAGGTTCCTGTCAGGCCATTTCTCCAGGCTATTGAGGTCCATCTGGATGGAAGCACAACCCTTTGGCATATCAGCCACTTCACCCAGTTTTGTGTCACCTGCAAATTTGCAAAAGGAACACTCTGCCCTATCATCCAGATCATTAGTGAAGATGTTATAAGGGACTGGACTGCTGGGATACACCACTAGCATTGTCTTCCAACTAGGATTTGTGCCACTAATCATGACCCTCTGGGCCTGCCATTCAGCTTTTGTTCAGTTCACCTTACGGTCTTCTTATCCAGCCCATACTTCAACAGCTTCTCTGTGATGGTCTTGAGGGAGAAACTGTTAAAATCTTCACTGAAGTTAAAGCAGACAATATCCATTGCTCTCCCATTGTCTACCAAGTCAGTAAGTTATTTTTGGTTAGAAAAGAGACCTACTTCTTTCGTTGAGCATGGATTATTGTGGCTTAGAACAGTTGAGTAAGACTTGTAGGTGAAACTTTGCTAGAGAAGGATGCAGAGTAAACTATAAAAAGAAAGAAGACAATGCCAAATTCTGCCTGCCTAGAAATCCCTAAAAATAACATCAAGAAGAAATGTTTTTTTAATGTAATTTGAAGAAATTTAGGGGGTTAGCCTACACAGAGATTCATAGAACTGGTAGAGGACTATATGGAAAGTCTTTGCCCAAGTCCTCGTTAAATTTGGCAATGATAAATGCTTTGAAAAAGCTGGAAATAAAGTGTGTTGTAGAAATCTATGAAATGACGCAATTCTCAGGGGCTCTCCTACTCACATGCTTTCCTCTGCAGCTGATGTCCTGAAGTATAAGTCTTGTCTTTTCTACTTAGAGTTATCTCCGGCCATGTCACAGGATCATTTACCATAAGTGCATATTCAAGCCAGTGGGTAAAGAAATTGTAAAAGAGCTATAGAGAATAACAATACCACAAAAAAACCCAAACCAAACCAAAAAACAAAACAAAACAAAAATTTAACGGAAGTACAAAGTTTGCATTTCTAGTATGCGCTTGAAATCAATCACCACATTTTGTTGAGGTGCCCTAGAAATGTTAATAGAGATAGAACTATCTAAAGCCTTCAGAAAATATGCTAAAAAAGTATTCAAATTATTTCATAATTCCATGTAACCCTCCTAGAATTCTGCATTAATATGAATCTATATTAAATTCAGCAAGACCTATTCAGAAAAGTTTGACCTTGTGGTACTCTTAAGCAAGAAATCTTGCCCATGTCATCTTTAGTTATTAGCAAAACCCAGTGGTTCTTATTGTTGCTGTGAACAAGGAAAGCATTCAGCAGTCTGAAAGGAACAGAGTATATTCCAAAATTGTTTCACACTTGCACACTGAAATAGCTTCTTTTAAGCTAGTTTTTCTCCCTTGCCTTAATTTCTCAGGGGTTTTTTTATCAATTCTGTTCACTTAGTTGTGTTAGTCTTATGTTAGCTTTCTCTGTAAAAGATTTGACATAAAATACTCATATGAAAGATACAACCCATATTCTATAGCATGAAGTGCTAAATAATTCTGCCCTTTATAGTGTCTCAAGGGATTTGAAATGTAAACCAATAAAGCCACTGCAAGCTCGTTCTTTACAAACGAGTAGCACTGATTTCAAGTAGTACCCGCCTGATTTACAAAAAACAAGGTTATTTTTAAAATATGATATGACAGATGTGTAAGCAAGAGGGAAAAGAGTAGTGCACAGTAGCAGACTGAATCTCAAGAATTTTCTTCTCAAACTCCATTTTTGAAAGCTGAACTAGTGAGTGGATAATTGTTGCAGCGTGTTTCCCAGCAACTGGTACTGTCAACAGTACACAGAAGTTTCCCATGTCACAGAACAATGACAAAAAGAGAAGAATAAATGCAGTGAAACCACAAGGCTACCATCAGAAGATGAGGAAGAAGTAGTATAACTTACTATAGAGATATTTGATTCTTTCATTCCAGGTGTTCAGTCTTATGTATAAGATAAGGTAGAGGGGGCAAATTGAATGCTCTACATGTTTGTTGATGCTCTGGGTTAGAAGGGCTGGGGACAGCAAATCTTGGATAATAAGTATGCTCCCTGACTTACTGACACAGAAGTGTTTCAGTGAAAGATCCACACAGATATCTTCCAGAAAAGAACTCTTTGAAAATAAAAATTTTCAAAAACAAAAGATCAGAAAAATCCTACTACAGTTATCTCTGAATTCCCCAGGTTTTTCTCAAATTTATGAAACATCATCAATCAATTCTTTCTAATTCTTTGAAGGTGTTGGAAATACTTCAGTGGTATAGAATGCTATAGAGTAGTCAAACCTAGAAGATAATGTTCTCATTTGAATATAACACTTCAAAATTGAACTCAGGGGTAACAGTATAAGAAATTCCCCTGAGAGAGACCAAGGTTCCAAATAGTCTAGTATTCTGTCTCTGACAGTGGCTGGAGAATGTTCAAGCCTGACCATATACTGCAGTCTGGAGTCTGTTGGTGTGATTTATTTACCCTGAGCACCTGTGTCCACAGATAGCAGGGAAGTCAGAAAATCCAAATACATATGAAAAGTTACTGCCTTTAGAGCTGATTTCCATGCTATCTGAACAACACACTATGATATTCCCTCATTTCTGTGACAACACAGTCTAAATATTACAAAGAGGTTGTTTTGAGCTAAAACATGATTTGAACAATAGTGCAGCTAGGAGAAAATTATCTATTCTTGTTTTCCATGAATATTCACCAGTTTGTTTTGTTCAGTTTCTCAAGGCCTGATATTTCTACCACTGAGACAAAGGTAGCTCGCTCTTTAGTTCTTTCTTGACTAGAGATGGAGGTACATGTATTCTTGAGACATATATCTGCCAACAAGTTAGCTCTTTTCAAAGAGCTGAAACAGGATGCCTGGGCTTCTTGCAGTTATGTTCTATTGTAACCTGAATATTTTATGGTTTCTCAACATTTAACTTGATTTTTAATATTGGTAAAGTTTAGAAAGGGATAGAAATTTAAGTCAATGGTGTTTAAATGTAAGAATTTACATTTAAATTTACTAGTTTGGGTTGTTTTTTGGCTAATGAGGGAAGCTGTAAAGTCCCTTTGATTGGAAGAGACTATAAATAGATTTTCATAAGTTTTTGAAAGCAATCCCCATTCCACCCCCAATCTTGCCTCTGCAGGTTCTGATAGTATTTGCAAATCTGTTCTTATAAAAAACTGAAGCACTTCAAGTTCTTAGTCTTCAGGCTTTGTACTTCAGTGTCAAAATACTGGTACACTCTGCTAGAAACACAGCTATAGTCACCTTTATGTTACAGTAAAGAAAACTTCTCCTCAGGAAGGATCACTGACTTTTTTTGACTCTGGATGTAATATTTTCCTTTATAATAGCAATTGGTGAAATAGATCTCAAAAGAGATGGAATTAATTCAAATAATGAAAATTATGTGAGAGAGTTCTGTGTGAAGGTCCAGCATAGGACCTAATCTTCTATTAGTTAAACTCTGATAAAGGGGGTAGTGGAGGAAACTTTTCCCTGTGAATTTACCTTTGCCAGTGAAAGAAAATGTTACATATAGTCCATTTGTATTATTTTCAATGAGCCAATTCTGCCATAAGCTATTGCGAACAATTGAAAAAAAAAATGAAATGCATTCAGATTTCCAGGAGCAAGTTGCAATCTTAAAAGTTCCTGTCTCTACTTTGCTGTAACAAACAACACTTTAACAATGTGCCCTAAATACATGACTATAGATTGCTTAAATTTGAAAATCCACACTGGATCAAAAGTGATGGTAATTTCATTCAACCTGAAGTGTTATTTACTTTCTGAACTGGTACCTATATTATTGATGTATGATGCCAAAAGGTAAATTATTTTGATCTAGATTTAATTTGAATTTCCTTGCATTTTAATTTGAATTACCTTGCAATTTTTTGTTTGACAGAGGATTTGACATTCATTTCTTTTCTTCATTTTGAGGATATTACACTTTTAATAATTGTGTTGCCTAATGCCCTAATCTGTTTATTACACTATAACTTGAACAATGCTGCTTCTGTTCAAAATAAACAGATTTGGTATGTCTGTGAAATGGACTTATGCCTAGTAGGATGCTTTACCATCTAGAAAAGCTCGGAGGTTTCTGAATGCTTAAGAAATTATAATGCCAGTAGATTTAGCATTTGTATATCTGCAGGCTCATGCTTATTCAGTTGTATCAAGGCAGCTTAAGCTAATATCTAATCTTCTTATGGAATAGATCTTCCTGTAACAACAGGATTGTGCATAACAAGCTTGAACAACCATGTGGCTCCACTGTTGTTTGAAAGGGAGGGAAGGAGGAGTTGCCTAACTTTTTATTCTTTACCAAATGTTTGATTATCCTTGCATAGGACAGCCCAAGAGTCTTGCTGTGGTACCATGTATCAAACTCATACAAACCAAGAAGTCATGAAGAAATCATTGTCCACCTTGATGCTCTCCTTTATGCCACTATTTGATCAAAGGGGGAAATAGACAAAAGCTGAAAAATTATACCAAAATTATTTTGGTACTATATTGATTTTACCTATATATGACAATGGAAAAAAATGGATTAAATTTAGTTATCCATGTATTAGAAGGGAAAATGAATCAAAAAATTTTAGCAATGTTTTCCTGAAAAATGACATTAATTACAAACTGAATTTCTGTTTTTGACAAAAAAACTGCTTCTGAAGCATGAAGTAGAAATCTAAATGTCATTATCTTATTTCAAATTCATACTTTGTAGAAAAAAATGAGGCAACTTACTTGTATGCAGAGATTCAGTTCACTGCTCATTTTGCTCAGCACTTTCAGTTGTACTCTATTGGCAGAATACCCTTAGGCTTCAAGGAAAAGTGTGGATCCTGTATAGTGGAAATGATAAACCAAAGGACTTAATAACTAAAGGAGCAGCATGCGTTACAAAAATCTAGAAAGAATTTCAAGGGATGGTGTAAGGAGAAAACAGTGTGAGGAATTGGGTAGCTTTTGCTTTTTTGGAATGCGAAAGACTAAATAAATTTATCTCTTGTGCATTTCATTGATCTCATTGATGAGCAGAAATAACATAACAGCAAAGATTAATCTACTTTCCAATCTACCTCCAGATATTGTCTTCTCTTTAACAAGTAGTGCAGCTAAAAGTATCCAAGTAGAAAACCAATAACTTTCCTATGCAGCTCCCGATCAGGTTCATTATCACCTTTCAAAGTAAAGTGACTTAATTTTGTCCTCCTTGTTGCTTCATATACAAACCCTGTGGTTTTTTTCCTGCCTCTATTTTATAAACCCATACTTATTTTTGACCGTGCTGAAACAATACTAAGTAATTTTATTGTAGGATGTTGGGTTATAAAATCATTAAATATCATACTTAAATTGAGGAACAAAGAGAGCATAGTATGAATTTTCAAAGTTTTTTTTGTAAGCTCTTCTACTTTGATGGGAAGTCATAGTTTTGTGATAAGCCAATTATTTCTTTCATTAATGAGGAATGTGTAACATAAGATATATGGTGTGTTTTCTAGAGTTAGATAAGAAAGGAAAAGATCATGCTATCTATTAAGTAACTTAAATGCTTTTTCCTTATTCAAAAATGTGAAAAATAAAGTCAAAGATTTTATCTATTTCTGATAGAGTTCCAAGAAATTTTTTTCCCGTTTGTCATACAAATCCAAACTGACTTTTTCATGTTTTTTTAGGAAAAAAAGAAAAAAATTTCATATAATGCCTTGAAATATACAATGTAGAAACTTCTGATTGTAGGATAACTTCCAAGAAAAATACTGACTCTACAAATAGTTTATTTTTGTTTTTTAAATGCATGTTTTGCATATGCATCCTTATCTTGTTCATAATTTTTCTGCAAATTAAGATTTTGTCCTCTACCCAATGCATAATTAATATAGCAAAGTTATACAAAAGTAACAGAATAGAGACAACCTCTTGAAAGTAGATATTTAACATAAATTTTTCTCTTAGTGGAAACTAATCAGACATCATTTTGCATGTAAGATCACCTTAATTTAAATAAAATACAGTCACAATGTGCAAAAAATGAACACCACCTTCACAATTATTGTTTCATACAGTCAATTTACTCTCAGTAAAATATGACTTGATTTTCTTTTAAAAATTAATTTACCTGGTTCACTCAGATTTGTTTTGTTTTGTTGTAACTCCATTGGGAATGTAACCAGTTTAGAAGGCTGCAGAAGTCTTATGAATAAGCTTTGGAATCATAGAATGACTATGTTTTAGAGTGCCTATAGAAAAGCTATTTGCAGCTTGCCTGACCTCTCATTCATGCAGTGTTGCTGTATCTATTTCTTTTTCTCCCATGTTGTCAGCTTTTGTTCTTTTATTTCAAACACACTTAATTATGTTTTATTCTTATCACCCCATTGAAGAGAAAGGATAATAACAGGTCCATTAGACTTCATTAAACTGATGATAAAAGCCAGAAATTCTAAAGGAATATTTACAAGATGAATAAGTTTTAAATAAAAGTATGGTTTCTTGGATCTTGTCATATCCTAATACATCTTTAGAGCTGTAACTAAAAAACAGCAAATGGTCCTAATCTATTAAATATGAAAGAAAAATATGACAGAGGGATTAAAATTATAGTCAAACTCCCTCTATTTGTCATCAAAAAAATCATTAATTGCTCCAGGCTGTTCATTGTTATTAGTAGTTGAGCTATTTTTATTTCTTTGGTTTTACAGTTTGTAACTCAGATATCTGTCTCAAATTACTTTCAATGGGATGAATTACAAATTAATTATTATTTTTTCTTGAACCTCTAAATGTCAAAGAATGAGATCTTTGAATGTTTTGGTTCCTATTTCATATTAGATAAATGAGAATTTAGCATCCAAATAGAACAGTAGTTGCATGCATACTTTTGCGGATCTGGGCTCGTCATTATTACAGAGAAAAGAGGGGCAGCATATTGACCAAAGATGGACTGACCATGCCATGGAGAGTTTAGATGCTGGAAAGCACAGCACTGGTATAGAGACAAGATTTTTTTTTTAATAGAGGACATATTATAGATTCCTCTTTCCTTGCTAATAATTTAAAAATGAATGAATTTTTAACAACAATGTAAAAACCCATCACAATGGATAAAACGTTTTTTTAGATAGCACATGATGAACCATTCAACTTGGTGCAACAGGGAATCAAGGATATAGAAGACTGGATTAAACTGAAACCATGTTTGTTCTTTATATGGAAAATGTAAACATTTTTAATTCTAATAAAAATAAAATTACTCTTCTAAATCCTCACAATTTACAAAGTAAGTCTATCTGTAGCTTATGATAGCTGTGGAGGGGCCTCCACACAGACAGTGTATTCTGTATCTGTTAGGAGCAGAATTTCCTCTTACAGAAGGTGAACCTGGCCATTGTCAGCAGCATGGTGCTAGACTAGATGAATCACCAGTCTAGTAACTTTCTTCTTATGTTGCAAATAAGAGAGATGCTTTATAGGATTATTGGGAGATAATAGGATGATATAGTGAGAAATCTTTTGAGGTGATAGTGGTCAGTTGGCTTAAATTTTCTCTCACTCTTGGTATTAACTGAATATATGGGATACACATCTGAAAGTGTAACAGTGTCAGAAGAAAGAACAGATGTCAGACTATTTTTGAATTTCTGCTGAAGTTTTATAAAGTTTAGTTCTTGGAACCTTTTGAAGCTTTCCAGAGTTTGAATCAAATTACTGTGGTTGCAAATTCTATCACTTTTATGTTGCTCTCTGTTATTTTGCCTCTCTTTTAGATGTGTTTTTTTTTTTTTTCTTTTTTTAATATAATGCATGAGTCCAAAGATCATTTCAGGGATGATATATGTATTTTAGTTTTGTAGACCTCCACATTTCCTAGCTTTTCTTTCCTGACAAGTTCCAGCAGGCTGACCTATTGTTCCTATTCACTTTAACTATATGTATGCTGCGCCTCTTAGCAGTGCACCAGAGATATAATAGGGTTTTTTTCTCATCTTTACAAGGCACAGCTGAAAAATTGGACCCAACAGTATGCTGTCTCAAAAGCTTATATAATCTCACCTCATTGTTAGTGTAATATAAAGAGTCTTCTAGTATAATTTTGCATTTCAGTGACGTTAATTCTAGTCTTTCATTAAACTGCCATTGTGATCTAAGCTTCTAATGGAAATTTAGAAATATTTCATCACCTGCATATTTTCAGAGCCATAGCTATTAGACCAGAAGTGATAGTTTCTTACTTAGGCATGAAGAATTCTTTGAACATTTATGCTAATTTAAATGTTTTTTTAGTTTTTAAATTTGAACTACATAACATTTGCATTATATGTTTAGAAATGAGATTCCCCCTCATCTTTTGCTCTCTAGAAAAGGACACAAGTTCCTTAAAGAAAGTTTCTTAACATGAAAGTAAATCTGACTAGTCTTAATGATACCAAGAGTTAGGAAATACCTAACTGGTCCTAACTGGAGAGTCAGGACCTCCAAATGGGAAAGGAACAAAAGGTTTGGTGATGTTTAGAATAGCAAAGAGAAGGCATGAGAGGATATAGAATTTTTGACTAGAACGGAGAAGTGAGTCAGACGTGAGGCCAATGTCTGAAAGTGTATAACTGGTTTCTTTCACTGAAGAGGCATCATTACACAGATATGTGGAAATGCTCCAAACAGAATCCATTGCTGTGATGGTTTTCTGCTACACTTTTGTGAAGCTTAGCTTTTTTATTTTTATTTGCTCCTTCTTGGGCAGATGGACCATGATGGCCCCATTTGGCATCAGATTCTCTTGGGAGAAGAGGAAGGAATATAGAAGATGTGTCTCCATGGAGTGCAAAGTTGTGTATCTGGGCAGGCAGGAAGATAAGCTTAGGAGAGCCATACATATTTCCATCTTCCCTAAGGCATTCGTTGTGGATGCTGCTGTTAGTAATGTAAGCAGATACTGCTACTCATTCATGTCTCAGTTCCTGGGTTCTGTATTGTGAAAGCATTGTAACAGATGCTCAGCAAAAAAGATTCCTCAAGAAGAGGGGCTATGACAAAACCATGCACTGATCTGTTAATGTTGTAGACCAAAGTGGCTTATAGTCTTGCTAAAAATGATGGGGTTTTCTTGAACATACATGCCAAGAATTGTACTTCCTTTAAAAATGTGCACTGAAAATCTACGTAAAAGGGATGCAGAAAGTAGAAAAAAAAAAGGCCAAGAATTTTTGCAAGGATGGATATTATTCTTGTCAAATTGCATCAAATTCACACTTAAGCTTAATTGTACTTAGTGGCTCAGAAGGAGGCTTTAGTCCTAGTGACTGACAGAAACCCTGTGACTATGACTATTAAAAATAAATTCTTAGGTTGAGTCCAATTTGAATTAGAATAAACAATCTCTTATTTTCTGATTAAGTGATGAAGGTTTTAATGAGATCAGACACAGGGATGACTTAGTGAAAATTCCTTTACAATAGAGTCCAATGGTTATGATATAAATATTTTGTTGCTCAACACACACAGTTTAAATATGACTCTGATAAATGGTCTCTGGTCTCTGCATGGTCAGTGGAGAGATTCCAGGTAATTTCAAGGACATGTAACTTACTTTAGACACTATAGTACATTTCCAAGGGTATATTGTCTTAAAACATACAAAATTAACAGTAGTTTAATAATTCTAGAAGACCTGAAATCTTAATATTTCTTTCCAAACTATGGAGAATCTTTGTTTAAAAATGGTGGAAAAGTAACAAGTTCATATTCTTGTTACTAGACTGCCCTCATCAGACAGTGCTCCATTTCCTAATTTATGGAAAGACTCACAGATCTTCATCCCTTGGAGCCTTGAAGTATCTGGCTGTGTTCTGTCAGTTACTGCGTCTCATGTTGTCATTGGTATAGTAAGAGATTAAATCACATTTTTTGGTGCTTTCCTCTAACATTAGCTTTAGCCTTGTAAAGATGATGTGAATCTATTACATGTACAATTTGGGTAAGGTTTTGCTGAATGATGCTGCTCAAACAGCAAAATACTACATTAATAGTCATCATACATTATGTTCTCAAGCTAATCTCTTCATAGGATTTCAGCTGAAGATCACTTAGCTTCTCAGTCAGGCTTTAATTACTTCAGATGCTTACAAGGAATCTATGAATCTAATAATTCTGGCATCTTGAAACTGGATTATTCAAGGATTATTGGTTGTCTGTGGTTACTTGTAATTAGCCACCTGATTTTGGCTTTTTCCATCTCTTGGGGAGAGAACATATCTGTCTTATTATAGCACAGGATTGAGACTCCAGTCCTCTTAGTTTAGCTCTCTGATTTGTGTGTAGTGCATACTTCAAAAGGCACTTGACTTATCTGTGTGTAAATTTCTCTGTTGATAGCAATGGAGATCACAACGCTAAACCTTCTTTGTAAAACATTTTGATAAAAGCTCTGCATAGGACTAAGGACTTTTTTTATCATATCTAGTTAGCAGAACCAGATCAACTAAGACAAACAATGAAATAGAAAAAATAAATACCATGATAAACTTGATACATATAAGCTACTCTTGATAAGGAAGTCGTATCAATGCTAATGAGGCCAATCTCAATTAAGGGGACTGTTTGTGTCAAAAATATTTTTAGATGCCGATCTGAGCTTATTTATGCATCCATCACTGTACTATATGAGAATCATAAATATCATGCATTAAATCAGTATTAAGCACACACATTGTAAGAACCCAGCATGTGTAAGCCAGCACTGATGCTCTTGCGTAGCCCATATTTATAACTTCACCAAACTGTCAGCTCATCGCTGTAGTGTGTGCACTTCATGCAAGCTACATGGTTCAGTGATTCTTTCTAAGAACATTTTAGGTAGAAGTACCTTAGCACATGGGAGACAGTAATGAAGGAAGGAAAAAGGGAAGCTGATCCCACCTGGACTGATTGATGTACAACAGAATTTTCCTTAACTATGAGGCTGTCTATTCACTGATGGAAAGTACCTATTATTTGCTGCACAGCTGTCTTACCAAAAAAATAGCAGTTTTTTTGTCTGCATAAGATATAAAAACACATAAAGCTACTTGATATCTTCCAAGGAGTAGATAAGCTTGGTTGTCTGCTAGAAACTATTTAATTGTGTGTTTATAATTTTTGAAATGACAAAGGACAGAGGATAGTCAATTAAACAGATGTAGCACTTGAAGCCAAGGAGGCAATTACTTATTTTTCAGTGATTCAGGCTACCAGCTTGCCAAACTATAGAGCAATATCTTCTGAAACATTAACATTTTTTTCTGAGCACTTTTAAATTAATCCTTCTTGTTCTCTCTTATGGTATTAATCCTCTTTGGCTAGTTTAGCCTCTTATTTCTCAGTGTTTAAGCAGAATTTAATAAAAACAATAGATTACAAAAAGATAACATGCATCTTGTTATTTATGTTTTCTGTATGGTTTTTAAGTATGTACTACATGTATTTATTCTCCAAATAGTTCTCCTAGTTTAATAGCATAATTCATTACAGATACTGGCTTTTCATTTTATGGAGAAAAATCATGAAGTTGGTAGTAGCAGTGTAAAGGAAAAAAAAAATCTGTCAAAATGGAATCATAGAATCATAGCATCATAGAATATATAAAATTGGAAGGGACCCATAAGGATCACTGAGTCCCACTCTCTGGTCCTTGCAGGACTACCTAAAACTAAACCATATGGGCAAGAGTATTTTCCAGACACTCCTTGAACTCTTGACAGGCTTGGTGCCACAACCACTTCCCAGGGAAGACTGTTCCAGTGATTGACCACTCTCTTAATGAAGAACATTTTCCTAATGTCCAACCTGAATTTCCTCAGATGCAGCTTTATTCCATTTCCTTCTGTCCTATCACTAGTCAACAGAGAGAAGAGGTCAGCACTTGCCCCTCCACTTACCCTTCTGGGGAAGTTGTAGTAACTTCAGTGATGTCTCCCCTCAGTCTCCTCTTCTCCAGGCCCGACGAACTAAGTGACCTCAGCCAGTGTTCGAACGGCTTCCCCTCCAGACTCTTCAGCATCTTCTAGACCTCCTTTGGATGCTCTCTAAGAACTTTATATCCTATGTGGCATCTAAAACTGCCCCCAGCACTCGAGGTGAGGCCGCCCCAGTGCAGAGCAGAGTGGGACAATCCCCTCCCTTGCCCAGCTGGTGATGCTGTGCCTGGTGCCCCCCAGGACACGCTTGGCCCTCCTGGCTGCCAGGGCACTGCTGACTCAAGTTCAACTTGTTATTGACCAGGACCTCCAGGTCCCTTTCTGTGAGGCTGCTCTCTGGCCTCTCATTCCCCAGTTCCTATGTATAACCAAGATTTTCCTGTCCCAGGTGGAGAATCCAGCACTTGCTCTTGCTAAATTTTATACATTCATGTAAAATTGTTGAAGGCTCAAGAAGATTAGATTTCCAAAGTTTAAACTGAGAATTGCTATTTCCTAGGACAAGATTTCTCTCTGAATAGTCCACGGATATTTTTTATTGGATGTGATAATGGACTCTCTTGTGTCCCTAATGAACACTACATGAGAAAAACACTTTCTGTTCTAAACACTAGAAATGTCTGTTGCCTTTCTGTTGTGTCATCATATAAGCCTAGATTTAGTTCTCTTTATAATGAAACAAAAAAAATGTTCATCTTTTTTGCACACTAAAGTGAGAAGTATGTCACTTAATGTAAATATTTAAAAGTCTGCCTTGTGCAAATATGTTGTGGGCTTGGTACAGTCATGGAATAGGAACTTGATTTCATTTTAGGTACTGAACAAGTGGTTGATACAGATACTTCCTTTCAGAAAATTTACAATTCAGCTGTAAGACTACAGATAAGAAAATAAATTCTGAGAGGACCAGAGGGGAATAATGTCAGTATGAGGAATGGCAGTCACAGCATACCATGCATATTGCTAAAATGGAGTATTTTCTTTATACAGACTTTTAATATAAGAAAGGGGAATGACAGTTAGGGGCTTTTCCCATTTATGTCAGGGTATAGTATAAGGAGTTGATACTGATTTATGAGTCGTACAGAACTTGAAACTTGACTTTCCAGAAACTGCTCCTCTGAGGCAATACAGTTAGCAGCTCTCTGAATGGAACTAGCAGCTCTGTGTATTTCACTGAGGGAAGATAAAGACTAAAGATCCCAAATGCTAGGTTAGCATCCTTTTCTCTGGTGGAATCAGATAGATCTTCTGGGCTTTCAAGGTTTGGATGCAAAATATAATCCTTTTTTAAGGATTTTTATTTGTGTGGTGAGAGTTTAGTTACAGGGATCTTGATGGATGAATTATATGAGTAGTTTTGATGTATATCCATTTTTCATATTAAAATATGGCTTCAAAATCTGTAACTTCATTGTTTTGAACAAATGAATTTTCAAAAAAAAATTCAGTTAATATTCAAAATGAAAAGTAGGTGTGCTCTAGATTCTCTTATGTGGTGAGATAGCATGAACACCAGGATATGGATGAAATGTATAAGTGAATAATCGTCTTGCATACCAGTCCTGCTAAGTGTCTTCAGCTTAATGAATGATATGGAAGATGAGGAGACTCAGCATCAGTCTGGATAAGCTTGTAAGTGCTGTTTATCTCCATTATCCCTCTATTTATTAATTTCACTTACAACTTTGAGATAGTCACTTTTAGGAAACTCATCCATACAGGATAGTGAAGACAGTTTCTATGCTGCTTATTGTTACATCTTTCCTGATCTTTACAAGATTAGACAATGTCTTGTGAATTCATTTATATGTTGATTACACTGTCATTATGTGTCCTCTGGAGATTTTTTGCAGGAGAAGAATGACATGATCACTGTTGAGTACTGTGAATAGACTTAACTAGATTGCAACATGGCACTTTTATTGGAGGAGGAGATTTCATTTAAAAATATACTATGAAATGTGTTCTTCTTAAATGCTGAACTGATGAATCCTTTTATTCAGCTTTTGTTTCTTGAATGTGTCATTTAGGAAATTAACAGAGATCTGTTTGCTGGAACTGTGGTTTCTGAGTGAGCACTCAAGGTGTTGTAGTATTTTTTATATTCTGCAAGGTTTTCTTCCTTGATACTTCTGTATTTTGACTGTCCATCTTTTATAAAACATCCTTTTTATGAAAAGAAACTAGGAATACAGTATCACAGCCTGTAAAAGCAATTCGAACTGGATGGAAAAGTTTTCATGAAAACACTTAGCACTACATTTCGAGTCCAGCACTCAGTCTCTTGCAGTTGTTCCCAAGTTGCAATTGTGACATGTTGCCTTGTAGCCCTGTTCTTGTACACACTCTGATAGCACCTTGACTAGTGCTTAATTACCATGCAGATGAGGGGAGAGACTTTTCATAGACAGTATGCTTCCCTTAAGATAGGAGCGTATCTCTTCAAGCATCTAAGATAAATAAAAATAGTTACTAGCTATACCTGCTTATAGAGCAGGTAAAAGTAAAAAGATTTAAAAAAATCAGTGGTAGTGTCAGCTTCGGGAATAAAAAAAGTACACAAGACTTCTCCCAACACCTAAGTAATTGCATATTTTAGAGGAGATAGAAGTTGCTGGAATTGTTATGAGAGTTTTATGTCTTAGAGCCTGATCTTTGTTGACTAGACATCTGGAGTATTTCCCTGTAGTCTGTGGCTTAGTCAGTATTTATAGAGATGTAAGAACTAAATTTGACTTTAGAAGTTCTACATTTAAACTTTCTTAAAGCTCTTACACTGTTGCTCCTCCTAAATATTCAAGTCTTTTCAGCTGCCAGGATTTGTGAATTCCTTCCGAAGAGGCACTTAGTGTGTGAGAATGTAATACGTGTATATATTTCATTATCTAATTGAAGAGCTATGTTTGGAATGACTTAAGAGAGAGTAGATTGCACTGAGATTTTTTCACCCTGATCTGGACTTCACTTTAAATGAGCTTCCATAACAAACTTGTAGTGACTTGGCTGAGAGTCAGTAATTATTGTAGGTAGATGCTTCTGTTAAATGTAGGTAAAAAACAGGTGAAGGTTGCAGTTTGTGGTCATGTGAGTAAGACATGGTGACATTATTAAAGATTTCCATATATTAGGTATGTAGCTCTTAAAAATAGTACCAGCAACAAGGAAATATTAGGGATGATGTATTTTTGAAAAGCTGGGCAGTTAGTTCACACTTAAGCATTTTTTCACCACCATAAATGTTAGAAGTATGGACTGCACCTGAAGCTTAGTCAAAAAATTATGCTTTCACCCTTCATTTTAGGACATATATTAAATGTTTTTCAAAAAATAAAATGGTAAGTTTACAATCCTGTATTCTGGATAAAGCTTTACTAACACCAGAAATATTAGTAGAAATATTTTTATTTCTAAAGACTGTCATTTCAGCTGGAACATAAGGTATCTTGGTTACTGTGTTGCAGCTGCAAGTGCTGGTTCATTGTCATCGTAATAAGGAGGGCACTCACACTGTGGAACACCACTTAAAATGCCATTTATCAGAGCTAAGACTGTAAAGGAGAAGGTCTTTTGAGATTTTACAGGATTTTCTTAAAATAAAACAGTTCTATTAATAAATTCTACTGTCAAAAAAAAGAAAATTATGTTCACATGAGTACTTCTTCCCACCTTTTTGCCTAAATACAACCCCGTACGGAGTGGGAGCTGCCTGCAGGCTCCTATGTTACCCTGGGTGAGCTCCGGTTCTCCTGCAGCCAGCAGATACACACAGCACAGCACAGCACAGCTGAGGTTCTCCTGCAGCGAGGGGTACACACAGCACAGCACAGCACAGCACAGCACAGCACAGCACAGCACAGGTGTGACGGCCCAGTGACATACGTATAGCATAGAGCAGCACAGGCATCACCTGCTCAGGTTAACTGTTGTGTGGATCACTAACTCCTCAATTTACAATGGTCTTCTGGTTACAATTGCTACAATTACAGTTCTGGAATTTTAGAGAACTCACTTGGTGTGGTCATAGCATAAAGAAATATCATGTTATAGAAGTAGTTAATACTATTTTTTATGCTCAGTTTGAGATTCAGTTTTAATCTTTCTGATAAGGTCTGGACTGTGATAATGCCTTTGTCTTGTTCTGTCTGAAGATGACTTTTTCATTAGTTCATTCTTAGAGATGGAAACAAATGTCAGCATGTTATATAACAATATGTGGTACCTTCCTTTAGTTTGTTTAATTTGCTGGATTTTTATTGCTTCTTTGGTGACTTGAGGACAAAGATCTGATGGTTTCAAAGGATCAGGGTCCTCACTTTCTGCATGGTAACTTCTAAATTGGAAGCAATGGGCTTGCACATCTCAGACTAAGTGAAACACATGGGATGTATTTGCCCTTGTTTCTCTTTTTAAAAGGTGACAGTTGGTTATGCTAGTGAGCCACAGAATTATGTAGCACCTAAAATTAGCTGCTGGGAGAAGGCTGTAGTGGTGTCCCACCTCTTAAGGGTACCTGGAGACACAAACATTCAGTTCCTTCCAATGCCTTGAAACAGGACCTGGACCTGAGGTTTCTCCCTTTTAAGTGCCTTATCTGATTGTTTATGCAGTCATTTACCCTTCTGTCTTTCTGTTGGTGTATAGTGTTTATAATTACTGTTAGCATACAGTGTTTATGCTATTAGTCTGTAGTGTTTGTGCTTATACTGTTATATACTGTTTTATGGCTGTACAGTTTATCTGTGTGGCTCAGGTGGCTTTCGTTTATTTCCTCTTTTGGTTTCTGTCTGGAAAGGCCTCACTGTTTTCAATTCTGAAAGCAACCTAAGTACAAAACTGTAACTACTTTTGGATCTTGACAATTTGTAGACATCAAAACATTTAAGTGTCTAATTTAAGCCATTTCTCTAGACTTTCTCCAGAGTCAATCAAAAAGAAGAGGCAGAACCACCTCTGGTTCATCCTGTTATTTTGTGCATATATCTTATGACAGAATTAATAGTTTTTTGGTGATGGTGGCTCCGGATTGAACCAAGATGACTAATGTCAGATAAATGTCTTTTAGACTGCTAAAGTAGCTACTGTTAAGTCTCAGCTAAACGTTTTACTGAAGGAAATTAAAAAAACTACGGCAAAAAAAGGGTTGACAGTCTGCATTCTTAACTGTTTTACTGCTAGCTTGGAAAACATTTTTTAATTGTGTGTTTACCCAACCATCCTACCTACTGCTTTTCAGAAAGCTGAATTTCAGTATATGACACGGGATATTTCATCTGTCTGTTCATTTCACATTCTGTTAGTTTCTTTTATATAATGAGAACTCCTTGGCCATGACCTTTCATGAGAAGAAGACTAATCACTTGAAAAATATTCTTTGAATGCCTGGAAAAAAACCTACCATGAATGTGCATGACAGTCATTAAATATGTTTTGCAAAAGGAGGCAGAGAAGAGGACATATGCAAGGAATTTGTGACTAATTGTACAGTTTATTCTGTAAACATATAGAAAATAAAATGTCTGTACTGTACTGAAGTACTCAAGCACTAGAATATTAATCTGATGAATAGATCTTTCAGGGAGACAGCAAAAAACATCTTTGTGTCTAAACAAAATGTACGAATCACTCTAAAATGTGAGTAAAAAAAAGTAACTAGTGTTAGCATCATCTCACTTTTCTTTGCAGAGGATTCACTTTAGTGCTTTAAGTTGGTCAATCCTCTGATGATTCCCAGAAGGTACCGTTTAATTTGCATATAATTGTTCTGTAGACTGCTTTTTTAAGTTAAGCCTATTATTCTTTTACTCCGCACTGTGCGGTTTCTACAGGTCTTTCTATGCAGGCCCAGTTTCCAAAGCCTGGAAGTGAGAACATTCATATTAAACACAAGCCAAAAAACTCAAGTAAATAGTGAGAATAAGAAATTTCACTTTGTGTTACTGCTCTTATTTTATCAGTGTATATAATTTTGGACATTAGGAAGAAGTTCCTCACAGAATGGGCTGCCAGGGAGGTGATAGAGTCACTGTCCCCGGAGGCGTTTAAGAAAGGACTGCATGTGGCACTTAGTGCCATGGTCTAGTTGACAGGCTGGTGTTAGATCATCGGTTGGACTTGATGATCTCAAAGGTCTTTTCCAACCTAGCTGATTCTGTGATAATGGAAGAAATAGTACAAGAATAATCCAATTTCAAATAGTTTATTAGAATGCATCTCATTTCATTGGCATATGGGTATAGTCTGTTTAACATACAAATAGATCTTTGAATATATTTTGTTATTGGATTCCTTGTACTAATTGAAATGTTCTCCAAGATAAAATATCAAGCTCTCCATTAAATTTCATTAAATATTGTAATGATCTGAAAGGTCAAGGTTCATCCAGGAGGCTCCTAAATCAGTTGTGTAAGTTAGAAGTGTAGTTATGCCCTAAATTTTTGGCATCTTAATTTTTCCATCTCACATAAGATTATCTGTCATTAAACAGCTACATATTTCTCCTACTGTATTCATATTCTTGTGTTGATCAGAATATGTTTGCTACTTTGAGCCATTACGTTATCTGCAGTAAATCTCAGTGGTCCTTATTTTCAACAGTAATTAAAACTTCATGATAGCAGAGGCCCTCTCAGGCCTGCTGTGTACACCATTAGTGTCTTAAAAGAGGAGTGTGTTACTATGTGGTGATATTTGGAACAGCAAGTAAATCAGAGACTAGGGGTCTGGCCTGATCATTTCAGACTGCAACTGCAGAAGAAGTAGCAAGAGAACAGAAGAGGAAAGGTTGACTCTGTATTCTGTAGAGAACATTTATTAAGTGTGGTATTCTGTATTTTTTCTCTTTGTTCCTTTAGAAAACACTCTCCTTATCCATAGATGGGAGAAAGGATTATTACAATATCTTCTCATGTTAAATGGGCAATAGAATGTGACCCAATTGCCTCTGTACTGAACATAGTGTCTGTTTGCTGGGTTTTCCCTAAATAATTTTGCCAAAATCTGATATCAGTAATCTGTCTAGCACATCTCTAAGTGAGAAATTTTATTAACCTTGATAACTGACTTATTTCCTTGTTCAAAGAAATAGGATAAACAAGTGTAACAACAGATGCTTTTAAAAACACATTATCTTAGTTTAATCACTTCCTCAGTAATTATACAAATACATCAGAAGTTGAAGAGGCATGGTCTTCACATCAAAAACTTGGGAAAATATTTCTGATTTGTTTTGAAAGAGAAATCACTTTAAATATTTTGATAATATATATTACTCTTGATATGTACTTTATCCCATTTTTTAAACTCCCTCATACAAATTTTTACTTGAATACGATTGTAAGTTTAAAAATATATCCTTTTCCCTTCAGCAGAAATAAAAACACTTTACATATCACAAGATTTTTGAAATAAGCTTCTTGAATTCTCATAATAATATTTATGAGTATCTATGATGATGAGGAAAGAACCTGTGATGTTTAAAAAAAAAACCCAACCAATCAACTAACAAAACCTGGACCAAAGGATTAGTGAGGAAGACAGTACAGAAAGCAGAAAATAAGTTCTTTACAGATTACCACTGAACATAGCAATTCAATGAATGTTTTAAAATTGCTAAGTAATGAATCAGATTCATGTAATTCCTCAAAATGTTCCAGGAGATGAAATCAGTTTTTTTATGAAATGGGAGTTTTACTAATACTACCTTTTTGACACAAACAATACTAGTAGACCAGCAGAAGGAGAAGATGCTGAGGTATTGTAAATCTGCTAACTGCATATTCAAATAAAAAAGCTGAAGAAAATTACTGCTCCCCTTAAGATGACTGGGGGGGAACAGTGTGGAGAATAAGGTAATGGAGATATGTAAAAAATACCTGCCATCTGCCTCAGACTACCACAGAGCCTATTTCTCCTAATTTGTGGCCTTCTGCGTTGCAGATAACTCAGCAGCTGGGAAGAGCAAAGAAGAATATGGAATCAACCTTTCGGGACAGTATTTCAAGGTGTTATTGGTGTAGTATGAAATATATAGATAAAACTAAACCAACCAAACTTAAAAGTTTTTAATGCGAAAACTTTTTGAATACCCACTGTTGAATGAATCATTTTCACCATGCAGAGTGGTGATTAAGAAAACCAAAATTTCAGTTTTGCAAGCATTTTGCAGCCATTTTGCACAAGAAAAAATGAGACTGAAAGCATACAGCAATCAGACCAAAACACTCCACTTACATTTTGACACCTTATTGAGGCCCAGTAGAGTTGAATCAGCTGTTCAAAGGGGAAACAGATTAGTTTGGTACACAGAAGATGTGCTCCTCTAGGTACAATTGGCAGGCACCACTAGACAAGGCATAGATAGAAATTACAAAGACAAAATATTTCAGGCATTAATCAAATTCTTTTTTCTTTTATTTAGAATTTTTTATTTTCCGTTTGGGTTGTCTTCTAATGTTCTGCTATGCAGTGTTGAATGGCTCCAGGGCCCTGCCAGAAACCTGTTGTCCAGTGTTTTGATACAACCAACACATTTCTGTACATCCAGAATGTGGGTTTCCAATCGCAATTGGCTACTCACAGAATTGAATCACCAAAAAGGTCTTCTGTTCCCCCCACTCCTCTGTAACTCTGTAAGTATTTCAACAGCCATCTAACCATGCTGTCATGTGAAAGAATGGAATGGCTAACATTTAATTTTATAGGACAGAACAATCTATGCTGTGTGTAATATATAAAATAACTCTATGATATTGAAGCATCAGACTAATAGTTATAAAATAGGGTATTTTTATATAGGTAAAAATGATTAATTTAAATACTGCTTTATGAGGAGATGTTTTGCTAGTTGAAAGAAAAAGGAGGACACATTCACCAAGAAGTTTTTTCAAATCAAATTTGACAAACTTTGTATAGAATGCAAGTATTTAAGAAACTTGACTAATACCAGTCTATAGATTGAAAAATACATTTGTTATGGAAATATCCCAAACAAGCTAAATTAAGCATAGATAAATATTTCCAATATGTAATAAAAATAGACTTCTTAAGAGAACACTGATCTTAAGGACCTTTTCTAATTAATTGGAAAAATTATATATATTTTTAGAGCAGCATGATCCCTACATTTTGTTTTTATTGTATATGTACATATGCATGCAAGACACACAGGTATGTATAAAACTTTTTTTTCTCCCCCACAGCTATAATTTCAAATATCAGGAAAGCATTTAGACCATACAGAATATTTCTTATTATTGTATTCCTCATCATATATGTCAGCTTCTAAGTCACAGGCAAGCAATACCTACCTGGCTACTTCTTGAGCCCTTAACAGGATCTTCTGTGATAAATGTTTGGTGCACAAATGCGTATGAATCATATGGAAAGGTGCTTTGGCACATCATATAATTTTTCCAGTTTGAGTAGCCATCACAGTACATTATGACTATTCTCTACCATCCTTATCAGATGAACTGGTCAGGTTCAGAAGGAAATTTTAAAAACTGGCATTTGTTTAAGGTAGGGATGAATTAATCACTACACATCTCTAATAGGGCTTTCCTAAACTGCAGTTCATAAAGAACTACTTCCATGAAAACTATAGCCAAGAGTTTCTTTGTATCCTGGCATAACTTTCTATGTGTTTCCTCACAAATAATTGACTTGCTTCTCCCCTCTAGTGTGAGCATTTAAAGATGGAACACTATTTGTCTTTGAAGAGGCTTGAGAAAGAAAAAATCCCGAAACCAGCATCGCAGCTATATCTAAAAAGATATGGAAGATATAAATAGTGTAGATAAAAGGAGTTTATTTACATTAATGTAGATCAGGATCCTTACCTTGCGGAGTGGTCTTGAAGCTTGTAAATCATATTCCTTTCAAAAGGAGTTCAGAAGATGTGGGCCCAGAGTTGATCTGATCAGGAATATAAATTTTTCAGTGGGAATTTAATATGGATCAGATATTCAATACCATCTGTTTTTCAATACAGGTCTTCTTTCCTATCCTGGTTGCTGCTGTAGATCACTCTCTAATCCCCTCTGACGCAGCACAGCCTGTTCACTTCCTCTGTAACTCCTCCACTGGTGACACAGCTCCTCAACAGCAGCACACCTCCGTGGGAGAGGGGACCACCTCTCCAGCCCCAGGGAGAGGCCCCAAGGACTCCCTGAAGCCTGGGACTCACAGGGCTGCACCCACTCTGAAGCTCTGCTGGGGTTGAAGCCTCTGCACTGGTAGAGGCAGCTGCTCGACCACCTGCTGAAGAACCTACCCTGTGGCACCTCACTGTGCCTGAAAGCATGTAGGGTGCTCTGAACTGAGATGGGACCCCCTCTTTGTGCTCCTGCATCTGTTAGCTACATTCTGGGAGCTGTGCTTTAGTTCTGGCCCCTCCCTAGCTACACTAAGAGGGTCTTTGGCCCCCCAACATTGGGGGCATCTGTAGCAAAGGCAGTAGGTATGCTTGGGTCACAGGCAGCTGATTCAGCTTGTTAGAAGCTGCTAGAGCTTTCTCATGCTCAAACACATGTGGCCTTATCTTCTCCTTATCTGGCAGCAGATTCTCAGAGGGTTCCCAAGGGTCCCCTTATGATCCTGAATCCAGAAGCTCTTAAAGCAGAATGCAGCTAGGAATTTCAAAATTCTCTGCCAAACAGTATTTTCTTGACAATGATCAATCTTGATTGATACAGCCATTCTCACAGAGCAGTTAGGACAGGAGAATAAGAATGCAGGTTTTTATGTACTCTAAAAAATGGCCAGAGAGGTGAACACTGAATACAGAAATGCTTCTAAGTCAGCACTTAGTTTGGGAGCATGAAACCTGAATGCTGTCATAAAACCATTTCTCTGAAACAGCAGGGTAGCAATTTTTGTACTTGTTGTATTTATTTTTGGATGATAAGTTTTAGAGGTGAAAAGCCAAGATAATGACATTTAAATTATAACATGGATACCACCTGTATCTGGTTTAGCATCAAGTCCAGCATTTGGACTTGATAGAGTCAGCATTTTTATCCATTGGCAAGGTTTTCATACTAGATTGTTGAACCACAATGATTCAATAACTCATTTTCTTTGCTATACCTCAGTTTCTACTGCTATCTGTGTAACTTTAGCAACTCTCTGCTCTCATGCTTCACCATTAGACTTTTTCCTTCCCTTTGGATAGGATATTTCCCACTTTCTCACCATGTTCCTAACTTCAAAGATGTCAGATAAATGTGATTTTCCCTGACATCTGACTGATCCTTGAGGGGAGGAAGGAGGTGAAGAAGCAGGGAAGGGCAGTAGTAGTGTTTAATTCAATTGCCAGTGTGTAGCAAAATGGAGCACATATTTCATCAAGGAATTCATTATGGCTTTTCTTTTCCAAGGTGAGGTAGTTGAAGAAATAGATATTCTACTTCTCTGAAGCATCTTTTGATAATGTAAAAAACATTGCCCCTATTATTCAAATGTGAGAACTGAAGTTGTAAGGAATTAAGTGACATTTTCTGAAATCACACACTATTCAATATAACATAAAATTAGGTCATCTTGTTCTGATTCT
This sequence comes from Corvus hawaiiensis, assembly GCF_020740725.1. Classification (NCBI taxonomy): domain Eukaryota; kingdom Metazoa; phylum Chordata; class Aves; order Passeriformes; family Corvidae; genus Corvus; species Corvus hawaiiensis. Next base: position 63,319,822 of record NC_063216.1, on the reverse strand, counting down.
AGTGCATAGTTCAACATACCCCAGTGAGAACTCTGCCTCAATAAGACTTCAGGAAAAATAGAGTCAGTAATTCAGGACTTCTCCAGTTTTTCTTCTATTTTAAGATACTTAGTTTATACAGGCTTCTTATGCATTTTGTTATACGTTTTAAACACTTCTATGCAACTCTGCCAATTTTACATGTCTTTCATCTTTTGCTAGCAAATTAATTATTGTTAAAAATAAAAAAATCCTAAAGAAAGATTAAGAATAGCAACTATAATCTCATGACATGAGACAAACTTCCTTAAAGTTTGGGGTTTTTTTCCTAAGAAAAAAAAAAAGGCAGAGGATAAATAGAGGATGTGTTTGTCAGGAAGATTATGTGTTTAGTACTAAAGGGTTTTATGTGGAGAATTTCTGAAATGTTGTCCCAGAAGTGATCACTTACTGGTAAAAGCTTTATATGAGATCCCATGAAAATAGAACTTTAATCTTTCAAGCTAATCTAAATAATTTATACAGGTTTATTTACAGAAGGATTTTCACAAAACACGATAAAGTTTCTGGAAACAGATTGCTTGTGGTCTCTTTTGGATTAGGCTAGATATTTAGATGTCATTTAAAATGTATGTCCTTTTTTGTTTTGTTTTCTTTTTTAGTGGAATGGCTTCCCCTAATTCCCTGCTCATTTTTTTTTTCCTGAAAAAATGGGTTGTTTCCTTTCAGGCATCTCTTAATTTTTTTTTTTTTTGCTTTTCTGAAACTCCATTTTGAAGAAAAAGGGGAATAAAATAGTTTGGTGAAAATGAAGTTAAAGAAATGTGATAGATCTCCTGCTGGCAGCCATGAGAATTAAATGACAGAGTTGTGTGAGCTTGTCTACTTTCTCTTGGGGTAAACCATCTTGCAGTTCATTGATGTGGCATATCCTTTTTCTAAACATTCCCAGAGCACATATGTTCAGGCCTTTGTACCTTACTTTTCTATATTTGGGCCCTGGAGCTTGTTTTGCAAACATATGAGAAGCAGAAGCTTTCGCTCATATGTCCCACTTTCAGAGTCACATGCAATCCAATTTCTAAGCTGTTATCGTTGCTGCTGTATTAGCCTAGTAAAGTACAGTTTAAACGGGCAGTAAATTTTGTTTATCAACATTGCAAGAAGTAAGTATAGCAGTAGTGAAGTTTCCAGAAAAGCCATATAAGAATGGTGTTCTTTTCAAAAAGCCTTGCAACAGAGGTTACTCTTGTTACAACCCACCCCTGGAGGTGAGGTAACTGAGGTTCTTGTTAATAATAGATCCCTTGGGGAGGATTTGAGTGAAATGACACTAAATCCTTGGTGTTTATAAATATACATATGGCAGGCTTATTTCAGAACAATTTGGTTGCAATGGAAAGTACGTATGTAGCTGTTTTGGTAATTATCTGTAGAAATATAGCAATATAAAAGCATAAAAATAACACTTAGAACATGAATTGAGCTTTCTGATGCTTTCTCTTCCCAAAACATTATTTGCATTAGTTTTCATAGTGATACCTGATGACTGAATTAACTGGGCAAGCCAAATTCATTACTACTTCAGAAAGATGGGTGCAATATCAGGTGCTACTTTAAGGTTCTGAATTATTTGTCCAATAGTAAGCCTGGACCACTCTCTGGTTGGTTTATTTATATTTAAGCTTTGGCAACAGAGAATTTTTTGGTGAGTTTTCTTTTGTTATGCACCGTCTTTTTATGGCATTAATATTTTTAAAGGATGGAATAATATTTGCTTTGTCTTAAATTTTAACTATTTTGATTTATTTTTCCTAGGCCAGAATATGTTTACTGCACCAATCACGATGGCTTAGCCATTTGTCCCCAGAAAACTGCCAAGTGTCCCCTAGTGCAAGTATTAGCTGAATGCCCTGTATGTCAACATATGTTTTACTCATACAACAGGATTAGGTAATATCCATCTTTTCTTGGTGGTCTTAAATTATATTGCAGGTCAAAACTTCAGCTGATGGCTCACCCAGCTAAGCATCTAATCAAATTTACTTTCTTCTGAGAGAAAGAAAAATGCTTCAACGTGTCAGTCTTTCTAAATATGGATGATAAATCCCAACATCATTAATTCCTATTGTTCAGTTTCTAAAGAGTTAAGCTAGAAGGCTATGTAGAATAAGCAGGGTTTAAAAAAAAGAAAAAAATTGACAGTAATTTTAACCTCATGTTGTTTAGTACAATTTTTATGTTGCTCTACTGGTATTTTATTTCTTCATAAAGACAAGGTACATTTCAGGAACATTACATTTAAATGTTAAGCAGCCAAGCTAGGAAAAACGAACCTTCCTTCCCAGAGTAAAAGCTCTGTCAAAACTACTGAAGAGTATACTTTCTCTTAATAAAATTATGTATATATTACTTCCATTGATTGAGTTGCATGTGCATTTCAAGAAAAAGAAAAATTCTAAGGAGTCTGGAGATATTTTTTCTGATATAGTTTTATGTGATTACATTATTTGGATAAGAATTACAAAGCAGTTTGTCCATAGATTTCTATTATCATCATTTGTAAGCGTGACAATACTTGGACCTTGGGTTGGAAAGAGAAGTATTGTTCTAGTGTAGCTCACTTTTAACTGCAGTGGTTGTTTTCTGTCTTTTCCAAAGACAATGATTGGTTGCAGAACCCCTCTTAGGGATTTGGATAGTGTAATTTCTTTTTCTATTGTTCAATTACAGCATCATGGTACTGTTCATGCCGACAGCCTTGGGGAAAGAGAGTGATGATAAAATGTTGATGTCCTGGAGATATTTCTGCCTCTGGAAGCCCAGTGGTACTGAACCAGAAATTACTTACTAGTGCAATTTTGATTCCTTCTTCCCACCTCTAAAAATAATGTATAATTCCTTACTAGTTCTGCCAAATCTGTAGTGGCAGAACTCTCTCCTGCTCTCCATCTAGACCATTGCCACTTTCTTGTAAGTGGAAGAGGAGACAAGTAAATATTTATCTTCTATTTTAAAGTTAACTGATTTCCAATTAAAGTTCTTTTATCCTACAGATTGATGCTGGAGATAATTAGACTTGAATGAGCCTGTGTATTATACTTATGTCCCTTACCAGACCTTGTCTGAAGTATTGGACTATTCACCATTTTGCTATAGCAGCCTTTCATAACAGATTTGATGAGAGAATATTGTGCTTCTTGCAGGCATGCTTCTCTGGCTGATTTCATAGAGGAATCACTATTCATTTGAGCCAACTTTAGAGAGCACTGAGAGCAGACAAAACAGCTGAGCTAAGCAGAAGTCAATTAGTGACAGAGCTATTTCTTTTTCCTTATAAAATAACTAAGTACTGGCATATTGAGATGTGCAGGTGATGATTTTTTTTTTCCCCCAGAAAATTAGTCAGAACTACAACTCATATAATAATTGCCTTTTTGGGAAAAGTGTGACTAGCAGAAATTTACACTGCTGGGTACATTAAAGTGAAAACTATTATAAACAGTTGTTACTCTGTATGCAAACAAGGAGCTGAATTTAACTTCTGTTTGAGCACTGTAAGCCTAGATGAGCATCTGTAAAACCCAAGTGATATTTTTGTCAAAAATAACTGGATGTCTAAAATTGGAGTTTTATATGAGAATGTTGATGTTTTTCCTCCACTGTGCTGTCCAAGGAATTCAAAAAACTTCTGCTGTTGTACTACAGTGCAGTGTAGACATATGGCTTTGCTCAACCACTGAAGATGTTGTCAAAGACTCATACCAGCACTTGTTTCACCCAATAGTTTGGTCTGAGGAGCAGGGAATTCAACCTGATTATCAAAATTTGATGTTTTGAAAGAGCGTGAGAAATTTTTAACTGTTAAGTTTCCATGACAACAGCTTTTATTTTTTTCTAGTTGTCTTTATGATTTATCTTTGTCATTTGCCACATGAAAGGAAAGATTTTGTCGAACTCTTTGTGTTTGACTAGTCTATCACTGTGGGGATCTGTTAATCCATTGCTTTTCCTATTTCACATGTTCCCCTGTTCCCTCCCTAGCTTTGGCCACTCCCTCGGTTTCTCCCTATTTGTTCTGTACCCACCCCCACCCAGGGACTGCCCCTGGGCCCCTGACAAAACCACCCCGCACCCAGACCACGCTGTCTCTCTCTCTACCTCTGAACATCACGGGCACAAGATGTGATTAAAGCCATCTCACACCCTCATGAGAGACCCTTCTCTGCCTCCTTTACTCCCACTGCGTTGTGACGCTGCTGCTGCCGGAGCCAGATCGCGGGGCTGTCCCAAATGGACTCCGGGATGCGACTGATGGCATGGCCCTGGGAAGCCCTCACTGAGCTCTCAGGGAGCAGCAGCCTGCTAGGCAGAGTCTAGCAGTTACAACATATCACTGCCCCAGGAAAGGCATCCCTGTGAGGTAGAAGTCAGTTTCCTGTCAACTGATCCCAGCAAATACAATGGATTCTTCCGTGACTACTCCCCATTTTTACTTACTTTTACACTATGTTTGCATTTAGGTGGAGCTGTTGTGACTCTGGTCATACGTGATGTTCAGCAGTCATACCCTGGAGGTGGATAATGTCAGTATTACATCTGGGGTAGCCTTTAGGATGGAGATGGTTCAACAGCAAGAAAGCTCCTTTCTCCTCCCTTGGTTGACAGCTGCTATGTGGCTTATCAGCTACAAGGTACCACCAAGTTCCTCTTCTTGCAAGGATTTTAGCAGAGTCTGGCCATGGTGTCTCCACTCTGTTCCACCCTCTGTTTAGTCTCCCTTGGCATGGATTGTGTGTGGGAAGTCGGCATGGCTGCATTCCATCCAGGGAGTAGCAACTGCATTTCACCCAGGGAGTAGCAGCTGTATTTTAGCCTGTAATTTCTATACTGGTATAACTTGCTAGAATGTGAATCTTCCTAGTTTTCTCTATTTTTACCCTCAGGCATTTTGCCACACCCTTCATGAAATTACAAAGTACTCTGTTTTATATTTAATCATCACGAGACTTACTTGCCTCATCTTCACTGCAAAATATGCATACAACTGCAATTATTTCCCTGTGCAAATTGTATAGAACCTAAACTATCTTGTATTGCTGGGGCCAGAATATTTTTTATGTAATCAACATGATTAGATGATAATCAGGCTTCAATGATACTTTATGTCATTAATTAGATAAGTGACGTTTTAAAATAGGTGATATAAGAACAAGATTAGGAACACAGAGGTCAATTTTCTGTTCTTCACTGTGAAGATATGAGTAAATGTAAACCAAAGTGTTGGGTTGTTTTGAGTGTCTCTGATTTTGGATGATTAGTTTCAGGTACTGAATAATTTTCATAGTGGTAAGCAACTTCAGATCTTATTTAAAAGAACTTGAAAGTACAAACATACACTATCTGCTTGTCCTAATAAATAAACCAACCTCGTAGTACAATCCTAACCAGAGAAAATCTCAGTGAAGTAACGAATCTTCTTCCCACTCACAAAAAAGGAAAAAAAAAAAATCCATGCAAATGGGGAGAAAGCATCATTTGTTCTCATTCTGTAGTCACCGTTGCTCCCCTAGGGGTGCACCAAGCTTGCTAAACTATCCTCTCTGCAAGACAAAAGAAGAAATCAGATGTGTCTGTAGAGCTGAATACATTGCCACCTGACCGTGCCTTGAGCAGGTGATTCAGGCACAGGTGAAGGCAACCCCTGCTGCCCTTGAGTGAAGATAAAGATCCGTTTCCTATGTACTCAGAACCTACTTTGTGTTAGAAAGAGAAATACTTTTCCTCTCTGGATTATGTGCACTTTGTATGTACATATAAAAGATCAAAAATACCTGTTTACTCTTTCACCAGTGCTTTAGGATTCGGTTTCTAGGGCGACAGTTAATAAAAGTACATGGAAAACAGTTCCTTCCATGAGAAATGGGACAGACAACTGAGTTTCTTAGGGATTTGTATTCTATATCCCTAATCTTTTCTTCCTTCCTGCTGCAATAAGTATAGCTGTCTCCTATGGGAATACATCCAGGCAAGAGACAGTACTGTGGCTTATTAAGACCTGTTCATATATTGATCATTGGGCCAGAACGCATATCTGATGGGCCAGCTGGTTGCTGCCATTGTGTTATGGGCTCTGCTCTCCCTGCATCTCACTTTTAGTAAGACTCTCTACCTAACAACCCACTTTTAGGAAACTTCTAGAAAAGCAATGGACTGTGTCAGATGGACAGAAATTATTCAAAAGTTTAAAAAGTTAAGGACTGCCAGATGGAGAATCAAATATTCAAAGCAATTTATGTTTTGTTCCTCTAAGAAATAAGCTAAAAATATACTTCATCAACATTATTCCTGTCTCAATTTCAAGTACTCCGAAATTAAAAGATGTAACAATTAAGATGATCATCGTAGATTGATTTTAAAAACTTAGTGAAGATGCTTTATTTTTTAAAGCCTTAATAATTTTATAAGAGACTGTATTTTCTATCTTTACCCGGAATTTATGTAATTATGAGGACTAACTTGTTGAAAAATGTTTTAGATATTTCTCTGAGATTTTACACACAAAGGTCAAAGTCCCAGATTCAGGTCCTTGCAATTACCTGTGCTTGTGAACATGCACACGCACACACACACACACTTGCACCAAAAAAATCGTGTCAGTGTTTTGGTTTAAAGTGCCAGTACTTCTTGCAGAGATATTTAAGATTAGTAGCTATTGACTGGGCTTGTTTCTGCTCTCATTTAATTGACACAAATGGGTTAGTCTAACTTAAATCAATAGGGAGCACTGACCTAAGTTGGGTTGTTTTACATAGAGTTGAAACAGAATGCTGATTTTTTTCATAATTTTCATTTGAATGGCAATACATTTCACAGTGATAGGTAGATATAGGCTGTTGGTATATAAAGTTTGCAAATCCTAAGATTAGTTCTGATGTTGTAAGGTCATTGTGAGACAATAATGGTAATAGTGGCAGCTGGTTTTGCACGTAGGACACTTTTACATGCCACTTCAGGTATTCTTCTAAGAAAAAAAGCCTCTTGGGGATAAAATTTATCTTTTGCTATTGTAACTTTTAAGTAAATAACTATAAATTATAAGTATTTAAAATCCTATCTGTATGCTATATGGAGTTTTCAAGTAAAGATTTTGAAGGACAGACATTAGACTGTTTAAATCAACTGCAGCATTTCAAATTTGATACAATTGTCCCCTGATGTCTAAGCCATTGCTACTAATTTAGCGGATTGTCATGGGTTAGCAAGCATGGTCCCGGAAGTGATGTTCTTGCAAAGGGGTGCTTACAGCTTCCTCTGTGACCTGACAGAACCTATCAGCTGGCCAGTTTGAATATGGACAATTCTTTAAGCCACTTAAAGTTGTGACCGCCTCTGTGATCCACACTTAAGAATAGAAACTCCGAGGCAGAGCCTCTCTGTCTCATTTCCAGTGCTGGGACAGGTGGCTGCGGGCCCCGTGCGGGGGCCAGTGGGCCCGGCCCAGGCCGGGCCAGGCCACGGCCATCCTGGAGCCGATGGGCCCTGTTCCACCTGCGGAACTTCCCCCCCCCCCCCACCCCCCACAGTCCTGCTGTGGGCAGCCAGAGCGGCTTAGCTCCTCCCCCCCCCCCCCCCCCCCCACTGTGGCCAAGATTCAGCTGAAAGGTGCCCCGATGTCCAGCAAAGATCATGTGACCAACAGCGATAAGCAGCATTCCAGCTGCAAGGCCTGGGTGAGATTAACCCTTTTAGTACTGTGAAGAGCTGAAAACCTGAGGGAGGAGAAAGAGGAGATGCTTAAAGCTGAAATTCTCTTATGAAGCTATGATATATCAGAGTACCCATTGTAATTTCATGAAGGCATGGAGCATTTCATGAAGGTGGAGTGTTCAACTTGTACTTGAGAGCAAAAGCACCTGCGCTGAGCTAGGCAGATGCTGAAGCAGCTGTAATTTAATGAGAAGTTTGAACAGGGAGTGATGGAAGCGATGAGGACTTTTGCTCCAAATGGAAAAGGAGAAAACCTCAGTTCCTAGAGATGCTCCCAGAGATAGTCCTAAAGATGAAGATGAGGAAGACCCTTTGCTCCCGGGGAAGGAGAAGGGCCTCTGTTCTTAGAGATGAAATGCTCCCAGAGATGGGTGAAGAGAACTTTTGTTTCTGAATGGCTCAACCTTTAAGTTGGACCCCAAAAAACTTCAAGAGTGGACCCTCGAAAGCAGTTGTGGGAAAAGCTGCAAGTCAGGGAAGGGACTCACATGCAAGTCAGGGAAGGGACTCACATGCGAGCAGAGAACCAACCTGGGCAGCTGCCTCGTTGTGATAATGTTTTCATAGCATGGGCAAGAGAGACTCCTTTTCCTAAAAAGACTGAACAAGGTTATTATGGAAGTGGTAAACAGACTGAACATCTCAAGGGTTGTCTTTTTACATTGTCACTGGGAGAAGGGAGAAAGGTGGAGGGAGGAGAAGTGTTCTAAAGGTGTGGTATAATTTTTTTTTCTCTTCTTTCAGGTCTGTTAATAAACTTCTTTATATTCTTTTAAGTTTGGTGCCTGCTTTGCATTTCTCCTAATTCTTATCTCACAGAAGGTAAATAGTAATGAGTATTTTGGACCAAACCACTACACTGATCTAAAAAGGAAATACATTTCTTACATGCCTTGCCTTCTGAGCCCTCCATCATGTAATCTGGTAGATTTTGGCATCTGATAGATGTAATGTCAGTTATTTCAGTGAGATGGATCCTCATCAAGATGGATGCAGGCAATGATTGACAGTCTTTGTCCTACTAGTGTATGTAAAAAAAAAAATATATAGTTCCTTGAAGCAAATATGATTTCTTTTTCTCCCATAAAAATATGTTTCTTTCTGAAATGACATTCATCCATTCCTTGTTCTATTTTCCCTTAAAATAGATACAAGAGGGATGGTCAGGTTTCTATTCCAAATTGACACTGAAGAATGTAGTGCTTGAATATTCTATGCTGAGATTATTTCATATTTAGGAAAAAAATGAAGGGTATAAAGGGATAAAGTCATGTCTTGTTCTTAGATGAAGAGATGTTTTGAAAATTTCTCTAATGGATAATAGTTTGATGAATGGGACCTCTAAGTCTAGAGACAACAAATATTACTAACTGAAGACTCCATTGTAGTTTTAACATGTGAAGGTGATGAGAACACAATGAGCTTGAGTCTCATCTTTCATGTGGGGAAAATTGAGAGTAGTTCTTCTGAAATCAGTAGAATTTTATTAAAACAAAGTTTTTGTCTATAGAAGGGAAATAGACCAGAATAAGTTATTCTGCTGTAATTATTTCCAAATAATTCCCATATGGACCTTCTGTTCTGGAAAAAATGTTATTGTATTAAGAATAATTCATCATTTTTTCAGGTAAACCAGGCATAATGACCTAATATCAGAATTTTTTAATCTGAGGAGATCAAGTGGTTTAAATGTTAGCACTACGATACAGAAGTTTGGATATTGAGTTACTGATTTAATTCTAAAAGATATTCTCTTAATCAGAAGCTTATTGTTGACTCAATTGGTAGGCTCAATCCATCACAGTATACCATCTAGACTACTTCATATTTAGTATCCTACTTGAATGAATAAGGTAATAAGATTTGTTCTTCATCACTGAAAAAGATATATATTCTGGAGTATAAGTGATCACAGACATTATCTATCTGTAAAATTTTGATATATGCAAAGTCATATATTTTTTTCACTATTTTAGAATCACGGGGTTAAACACATAGTTAAAACTTTATTTTATAGAGACATATCTATAAGAGAAAAAAATTAATACCTAAAGAGAGAAAAAAAGCTTTAAGGAACCTGTTTTCATCCGTTCCTTCTTATGACCTTTTAAAACTTTGGATGTCGGTATTGATTGTCAGGTTAAGGGATCTCCTCACACTTCTTCAGGGACTGACTGGTTTCAGGAATATGGCACTGTATGCCAAGCTTTATCTTACTCTTTAGTAGGCATTATTAAAACTGTCTTCTATAGTACCTGCACTGGCAAACAATCCTCAATGTGGCAGTGAGACTCCAGCCTCTTTAGACAATTTTAGACACATGATCTACACGGGTTCAACAGAAAAGTGTAGGGACAGATGAGCTTCATCTCACCTAACATAGCAGTCATGGTGTACATTTTTGCATCTGATCTAGTTCTCTAAGTTTTCTCTATAACTGATGAAAGGGAACAGGCACTTCTGAGTGCAATTCACATAACCTTTCCTAGACATGCCTTGTGAGAAGTGGTAAGAGGCCTTTCCAAAAAAATCCATTTCTCTCAATTGGCTATCAATTGAACCTTGGCAGATAAGATTTAAATATCTATACTGTGGAAGTCTGAATTTAGATGAGAAAACTTAACTTGAGTGTTAAAATTTCACCCTTAAGATCATCCTCTCTTGCTTTATAAGTGAGCTGATGACTTAGGAGGCAGCCAGAGCAAAGGTACAGAGCCAGAAAACACAGATGTGTCAGATGTGCACGGTGGTCTTACAGCCACTCTGAGAACTGTCCATGCAAGGCCAGGTCAGGTGCAGGCAGGAAGGATGCCTCTAATCTGTCAGGTATTGTCCCTGTGCATTAAGTACCGAATTCTGCTGCTGTGCTAATCTTTTCCATTGGTTAGCATGCTTGTATAGGTATCTGTATTTACTAACTCTAATCAGGGAGAACAAAGTCTTATATAGTTGTTACATGTGTTTTGCATAGATCTGGCTGCAAAGAATTCAGTCGACCTGCATTACTGACTAACTGCCAGCATTTGTCTTCTGCCTTGCTTTGTCTATGTAGGTGAAGACCTGAACCTAGCAGGTTTTCCAAGTGGTCAGTTTGCTACTGACTCAATATCATTAAAATAAAATGTAAACTTTTAAAATTAGCCCTACAACCTCCATACAAGAGTATTTCAGTATTGAGCCATGTTATCTAACGCATTTTAGATTATTAGACTATATTCTCTGTAGTACCCTGATCTTAAAATATATTTTGCAATTCATAGAAGAAGGATCAATCTGAGTGGAGCTGAAACACCACCGTTCATGAAAACAATTAAATAACTTTTCTGGGGGGACGTAATACTGAACAGACCAAAAGGATGATGTATAGATAATAAAAAAGCACTACTGTAATTATTGAGAAATCATTTGTTTGATGAGTTTAAAGATTTCTTTGGACATTAGCAGATTAACTTGAAATAGAGTGAAACATCTATAAAGAATTAGTCAATCTAAAGCTGCAAAGGGAGGAAGTTTAGACCTTAGACCTTCATTTGCTAGTGTGCTGAGGTTTGTTAGTGTTGATCTGTTCACCTGAGGGCATGACTTGCTAAGGATGTTTTTATATGTCTTGCAAAAGATGGCTTTAAATTTAGTTGTAAGACTATTTCTCAGTATGTAAAGTGGAAGTATATATCACTTTAATACCTTTGTTCTATAATATACACAATAAAGGATGTCACATGAAAAACTGGTGGAAGTAGGCCAATGGGTAATGAACTCATTTACAGCTTGACTATACCGAGGTTTAGGAAATGTCTTTTTATAGTTACATGCCAATTAGACTTAGTGAGGAAGAAAAATAAATATATAAATAACTATAGATTAGGTACTATAGATGACCAAATTACATTTCAGTTGCTTTTTTTTCAGTATATTCAACTTTTTATTTGCAAGTATTTCATACCTATTCATAATTAGAATATTATTGTAGCAGAACACAATCAAAACCTTCTTTAATGATCTCTGTAGACTCAATGCAAATCTGTATTAATCTGAGCCATACTTCCTTGGATATTAATGCAATCTGTAGAAAAGGGATCTTAGAATGAAGCAATAGAAGGTAAGAGCATTATATATTTTTAAAATTTTTATACATGTAGAAATTAATTTATGAAATTCAGAAATTCCTTTGCCACATAATTGGCAAGTGACTCTCACCAAGAGGGTGGAATCAGTGCTTGCTTGTCAAGCTCTGTTCTCCACTGATGTCTGCCCTGACAACACATGTTCATCTTGGCAAGGTTTTGGAGGCAGTGTGATAGTGATGCTTTCTGTCTCAGCATTGCCAATGGTGCTGCAATTGATGCATTGTTAACTTTGATGGCAGTCGTGGACTACTACCATGGCTTTATTCTTCGGCTGCATTTTCCAGGATGAAGGAGCTGGATGCTGTACACATCTAAATGTGTGTGTCTCTGTGTACACTCCTTAGATGCTGGCACACAATTGTGTTTGAAGCATGCAGATGGGCAGCTCAGTTCCATTTACCTCTGGTGTGCATTCTGTCATTGGCAGCTGATATGAGGAAGCCACAGGGACACATCTTCATACAAATGTGATTTTGAAAAGGCAATTTTCTTTTTTTATGGTGGCTTTACAGAGTTTTCACAAAATTTAATGTGCAGATGACTTGCTACAGCATATTGAAAGTCAAAAGGCCTCATTCAACTTTTGTGTTTAACAGATTACATGATGTCTCAAAATTAAAATAGCTGCAATTATAAAATATTATTTGTGATTAGAGACAGTGGACTTCTTTGCAGAGTTTGTATTTAATCATGCAAGATACTCAGCTGCTCTGAAGAAAATAAATTAGGCAGATATTAAAAACAATCAGTATAATTACTATTTAAATGCAGGTTTAAAGTTTTAATGCTTTTGAATTATAGTTCATTATCCTTACAGTAAGTGAAGCCTGTAGATTGCAAGAAAGATGGTGAATCTTTGTTGATACATTTATTGCTGTATTTTAGTACTGTTGCTCTGCTGAGCAGTGCTTGAGCACAATTTTCAGATAACACCATCTCTGCAGAGGGGAGACTCTGTGGGCCAGGGTAACGTTGCTGCCCCTTTGCCTCCCCTGTGCTGGGCTGTGCATAAGCTGAGAGAGTCTTCCAGTCTTTAATGCAGGAGAAGCAAAATGTCAGGAGAAGCAAAACTGCGTTAGTGGTGCTCTGGGCCAGTGTAAAACACATCCTCATGCTTTGTTTTGTCCACTTTTGCAACAACCATTCCACATACCTTGCAAGATAGCAGGTGAAACAGAAGTATGTATTTGGCCCATAGATGATCATGTTGACTGCACTGATTTATTATTACTAAAAACTGACTGAAAAGAAATTAAAAAATAGAGACATGAAGATTATCATGTGTTCAAATATTTATAAATTCATTTTAAACTCTCCCTTCAGTTAACTGAGCTATATGTAGCTACACAGTCTCAGAAGTCTGTGAATTTGTACAGTTAGATGATATAAGAAATAATATATTTACTCTTTACAAATTTCATGTGCTCTCATTCTTCTTAACCCTGCAACATAACCAAAACCATAAATCCTTGTCACTCCTCATACTAGAGAATTCTTGCTTTTTCAAAGACTTTCCACTTGACCTAGAGTTTCGTAGTTATTTTATTGTTCTGAATGATAGTGGTAATAGAAGTTACAATACAATCGCTCAGAGATGTTTGTGGAATTATTCTTTAAAAGAAAGATATTAAGAAAATGGAACACATGGCATTGCAAACAATAATTGAAACAGTATGATGAAATAATTCTCAGTTCTTCTTAGCATGATGGAAAGCATCTGTCTTTGGAATTTTGAACCATGAATAAGTTTTTTTAAGTTAAATAAATTGAATAGTTTTTCAATAAAAATGGCTTTTAGTAGAACCCTAAGTACGCTATTCTGAAATCGTGCAGTTCACATCAGTTATTGTAAAATACCAAACTGCCTTAATTTTTATATTGAACAGTTTATAGGATCCATTATAAACATTTTGTTATTAACTTTTCATTTTCTATTTTTCTTTCAAAATAGTTAAATGGCTACAGACCCTTGCTGGGGATTCACTTTTGCTGACATCAACATGGCTGTTCCTCTTGTCTTATGTGAACATTCACATCGTTCCAATCAAACACTGAAGATTCCAGAGATTTAAATTATTTTGATGTACTGCAAGTAGTTATGTGTTGTACTTTTGTATATAGACAAATTAATTAAAAAAACTTCTTATAAATGTGGTCACCTGTGTAGTAGCATCTAATTAAATGGGCAGGCAGCAAGGACAGTTTTTTCTAAATTCATTTTCCTACAATTTTTTTAGTTAAAATGTTTTATGAAATCATCCCCAAGAGTCATAAAATTATCTTTTACTTGCAGGTGTTTATGTCTTGCATTCATTGTGTTTGATATGAACATATTTTCCATGTCTGAAAGAGCATCTTACTACATGGGATATTGGATTCATTTGCCTTGTTTTGAAAAGCTTGCTACCCCCTCCAAACTGTTTCCTCTTCCCATTTTAAATATTTTTAAGTCTGTCACTTGTTCACGCAAATTTTGGCTCTTGACAAATTTAGATCTTATTTAGATGAGTCAGTCTGAGAGAAAATTATTTAATAAACAGCTACCCCTGGGACCCGGAAATCTAAAAGATTTTTCACATTTTCTGCATTGGTCTGGCAAATCAGTGAATTGGGAAAAAAGTGAAAATAAATAAGCAGAAATCATCCCTTTATAATGACATTTCAAGTTTTACTGGAAAAGAATATCACTGAGCATTCTTTATTTGGGATATTCTAGTCCCAGCTCTGCTGGTCACCTGCTGTATGATAACCAAGTCACTTCCTCAGGTTTTCCTTCTGAAAATGGAGGTATTGATATTGCCTTCCATACTAGAGCGTGAGATCTAGAGATATACAATCATAGAGTCATTGAACATCCGAGGTTGGAAGCATTCTCAAAAGATCCTTTGATCCAGCCTTTCATGGAAAAAGGAGTCTAGATGAGATTACCTAGCACTCAGTCTAATAACATATCAAAAACCTTGAGCAGTGGGGACTCTACCATGTCCATGGGGAAGTTGTTGCAGTGAATAATTGTTTTCACTCTGAAAAACATATTCCTTATATTGAGTTGAAACCTCTCATGATGCAACTTTCACCTGTCACCCCTTGTCCTCTCCATATGGCTCCTTGTGAAGTCAGAGCCTCTGTCTTTGCAGCTGCTGTCACTGTAATTGTTAAAAATTAACCACTTTTACAAATTGACTGTATTGTGGATTATCTCATGTAGGGAAATCTTTCTGACAAGATTTACAGAACATAGATCAAATGGAAACGTGACTAATCTTTCAAATTCCAGAAAAGTAAAATTCTGCCTTCAAATTATTGAAGTAGTTGCTATGAAGAGATGCCAAAAAATGATGGAATATTGAATAATATTTGAGCCAGGTTTCTACATTTTACAGTGTCTTACCAGTAGATCAGAACCGTGGAGAGAGAATTTAGTTGTGACATGCATAACAAATCAATTTAACATCAGTTTAAGCAAACTATTTGGATTATTGCTTTAGTAACCTCTACACAGATTATGATTACAAAATGTAGCCTAATTTCTCAATATTGGGAAAAGTTACTGTAAAAAGCTGAATATATTTTATCACAACTCCTTTTCTCTTTATTTATCTCCTTTTTTTTCCATTTAGGATTTCTGCAATTCAGTTTCAATTTCTGTTATGTGAATTCTGATTGTAATCTGCAATTTATATTTTTCAAACCCAAAATATCCGGAGCCACACTAGGATCATGTTGTCTCATTGGGTCATAAATCATATGGTCTTTGAAACACCCTCTAACATTATCATGAAACAGCATTTTAAAAGGATATAATTAAAATAATAAAGTCCTGTCATAGAGCATGCCTTATTCATTTTAGTCATTAATTTTTAATTATTTCCAGGAAAATAATTCAGAATAATTCAGCTTCTTGGCACAGCTTTCCTTTTCACTTTTTGCCTTTTTTTTTTTTTTTTATTTGAGTATTATTAAATTGCTATATTTTTAGTTTTATTCCTGATCAATAATAGCTATGCAGTTTGTTCCAAATGGCCAACATTAAAGATTCTTTTTCAGTCTCTTTGTAAGGCTTCTGTAGGTTTGACAGCTTATCTTCCAAATCTTCAGTGCATAGGATCATTTGGATCTATTTCAGTGCAAACTAATGTTGAGCTAAGGGATTGTTATATCATAATTGTGAAACAAGAATGATATGAAACATTGAATTTACTGTAATAATTTAGATTGTTTTGTTGTAAAAATACAGAAATTAAAGGAAAAGAAGGAAGCCTGTAATTAGAGCCAGTAATGCCATCAAAAATTATTCAAAAGCGTCAATGAAACCACAGGCCAAATTTAGAACAATTTCCCAACACACTATAAGGAATTTTAGAACTGACAAATGATGAAGCACCACAATAAAAATGTGCTATAAGAATACAGGAGGAAGAATTTGGGTACTTTAAATGCTGTCGGTCTAAAAAGTACTGTCTTATCCTGGCATGTAAAATATTTTTGTTAGGTGAACTACCCAAATAAGAGGTCAAAGTAGCCTCTGTCCTGGACAGCAGGAGAGCCAATGTTTTCTGCCCACCCAACAAAAGGAAAACCTTTCCCTGATTGAGAGTCTGATATCTGATTAAGCCCTGAACATGTAAGACAAAGTACTTCAGAGGATACCTGCCAAAGTAGCAGCATAATCTGCTTTATCTTCTCTTTCATGGTAATCAATGCACCCTGGTTCAAGGGAAAGCAGTATCTAGGAGCCACATAGTGTACCAAGAAAAAAATGTCATTTTTAACCCTTGCAAGTAGCAGAAACATTGAAGTGTTCATAAAATATAAACATATGAACAGTGTAAACAAGCACAAGGAAATAGCAACCACAGTGCTTCTTTCATTTGCCTGATTTCTTTTTTGTACTGTAAAATCCAACATGAGAAAGTTCAGTTTTTACTGTGATGTCCAGAGATATGAAGGGGTGAGATGTCAAAGGTGAAAGGGTGGTAAGGCATCTTAGGAGCAGAAAATGTTGTATCAAGCTATGCTACATGCATGTTATCTGTCATTAAATGATACGATTCCAAAGAAGTAAGGACCATAGATGAAATTGTGTTTTCAAAAGCACCTATGATTTTGTCTCAGTAAATATTAATGGTAGCAAAATTATAGCCATATTAAGTGCTGTGGAGAATATCAGGTCCATGTTGAGAAGCAATTTAAAAAAATAGAAACAGGGCACTTATTATATACACTACTTTTCATTAAATCAACAAAAATATGTTTACTTTGATTCATCTGTTCAGGGTGGTGTAGCCCACGAAAAAAGTAATACCAGTTATACAGCATTCATCGACCTGGTGTGCAGTTATGCTTTAACATGCACTGGTATTCAGTTCCTCATGTCTTTGAAGTGTACTTCTCTAAGTGTTTTGTTGCTTACAAAGAGAAATTATTTAAACCTGAATTCATGTTTGCATGCGAGGTAGAGATGGAGTTATTTTCCTTTAAGGTTAACTTACACCAGAATACAGAAGAAGCAAACGTCACCCATTTTCATGAACAGCAAGAGGGGTCAGGTTGTGTTCTTTTTGCTACCTGAATAACCCAGCCCTCTTTTTACTTGCCAGCATGCATCAGTACTCTGAAGTATCTATCTACCTACCTTGCCATGTAATGAATTTATTTTTTGGCAATGATCCTTTCTTGCTTTTTACTTAAATCAGTCTTTTTTTATGCACTAGGCAGATCAAAAAACTGTTACCTAATTGTGGGGTGGCTGGGACAGTACCATTTTAAGGGATTGAACCTTACAAAGTGATACAAAATAGGCTTAATGATGTTGGTTGTTTGGTATCTGACTTCAGACACTATGGTCATGCACTTCATTTTACCTCTATTCCTGGATGAGAAAAGCAGAGAGGCAGCAGCTCAGTTGATCTTGCTGTTGGTTTAGCATCAAACATTTTTTTCACACTTCTGCTAAGAGAATAACCTCTGTGATTATTCCAGACAACATTATCCCATTCCATCCACCCCCAGATCCAGCTACACAAAGGGAAAAGTGTCAGCTGTGAACATGCTTAAACCTATCCCAGCATTATTCCTTGGTCATTCTATAAACACTACCCAGAATTTCCCAACTGTTCTAGCACCAATCTCCAGTAGCCCTCAACATTTTAGGAGTTGGGTGTTAGGAGTCAAGCAGCTGCCTTCAATTCCTTAAGGAAGTGTGTGAAGAACACTGTCTAAAACATATGTTTAATATGTGAATTGTGAACAGTCTTGGTATCTATCAGCATAATTCCACAGAGAACTGTGAAATACTCAGTCATGATGGCTTTTGTGTCATTGCAACTGAAAGTGGAATCCAATTCTCCAATCAGCGTGCAATGAAAACCTTTCAGCAACCAAAACTCAGTTGTGTTAAACTTCAGCCAGGGGGAGCATAGGCCTAAAAGAGGTCAGTTTTCTGTCTAAGATCACTTAGTAAGGACAGAAGTTGTCTTATTAGGATGTGAAAATCATTATAGTGACTTAATTCAGACTACTGAATCTTTTTTCCACCCCATATCTTTCCTAACACAGAAACCTAGAAAACTGAAAAATTGCTAATTGTTTATTTTTAAAATGCTTTGAGTTGGAATTTTTTCACTAATGGGTTCTGCAGATTTGCCCTCAATTTTACATTAATTTTTTAGCAAAATGCTGTGGTACTGGAATAAATTAAATTAAATATGCAGTTTTTTAGCAAGAACTAGGAATGGAATGGGAAAGCCTTTTACTTTAAAGTAGAATTACTGTAGCTTTGTTGTCGTTAAGAAATATGAAAAACAGCCAGATGCTATACACAGTTCTTAGGAAACTCGTTTTTTTTCCTCTGCCAAAACATTCTGTATGTTCAGAATATACTATTCAGAAATTTCAATACCATTGATCATCAAGCATTGCCTCTAAGACAGAGGGTAAAATAGTATATTGCTAAGAGACTATTGATACTGTTTTTAATCTGACACTGACATAATGGTTGTTATGACACAAGTTGGAGGAACTTTTTGCCATTTTTGAACATTTACCATAAAGACTGGAATTAGTGTTGATCTTTTATAACTTTTTAGGCATATATATTTTATGTATACAGATATGTTCTTTTAACATAGTACACGAGGGTTTTTTAAATAACTTCTAATGATTCTGTTTAGTTATTTAAAAATGAAACTGGTTTTAAGACTGCCATTTCGTTTTACTATATCGATGACATCAGTGCTGCAGGTTGTGCTTTTAAAATTGCAAGTTTCAATAATGCGCTTTCATCATCAAACAAATGGTCTGTAATACAGTTGAAAATTATGATCTTTTTAATTCCCCTTAAGAGATTTATTTTGTTTAACTGTTTTATTGGACAGCACTAAGTACTGCATATAGATAAATCTGTTTCTGAAAAGACAAAGAAGATTCCTTTTCTTCTGCTTGGGTAGTTGTAGACATGCGCTGGCATTTGCAAAAATGCTGAAATTTTCAGTGTCCCTTTTTGACATTTATTTCTTTTTAGATTCTTCTGTGTATTCAATGGAGCATTCAGCCTAGTTCTCTCCATTTTTGGTTTTGTTGTGAACGACAATCACGATTACAGGGAGAAAGTCTGCTAATTGCCATCTCCAACTACCTTGCAGGGCCAGTGGTGTGACACAATATATAATTAACTTCTGCCTTAGTTTAGCTACTAGCTGAGCTGGTAAGCAAATGGAATTCTGAATCCAACAGATAAGTCAACTATGCCACTACTTTTTCTGTTAATTTTACCTTCTCTTGTTGAGTGTACCTATTTTTAAATCACTCCCTGTCTTGGTCAGGGTTTTTCACACACTCTCAAGTATTATGCCTACTAGTTGTAGCAGGATATTACAGCTGTGGTTGCAGGTCATAATAGAAACCTTCTTTGGTGTTCAGACCAATAAAAAAATTAGAAGTAGGGCATAAGCTCTGTATGATAAGATGAACTGAAAGTAGGGCAGAGAAAGAACAACCTTTGTAATGAGCCTACCCTGGGGCTAAAAGTTCATTGTGTATCTCAGAACATGGTGCAACAATGGTATGAAGAGTTAGTGACTGAGGTTTTTCACTGCCTCAGGATACCGGTGGCTCAGCTGTATATAATGATAGGGAATGCTAAGAATGCTCTAAGTAAATCCTGTGTCCATAACTTGTAATTTCTCACTGGAGCTATGGGCAGGATGAAAGGCCTGACAAGGGTTCATAGCCAGTAGGATGAAATATAGATCTGGTTGCCATACTTAGTTGTTCACTGGGGACCACAGAATGTATTTTATTAGTGTGATTATATAAAAAGATGAAATCAAAACACAGGAGAAATAAGGCATGAATTGATGACATATAAAATATTTACTGGTGGACTAAGAAAAGTGCCAAATTTGCAAATAGTAGCACACGTTCTCCTGAAAATCAGAGGTGTTTAAACCACCTTCGAGTTGAAAACCCTCATACTTCAGGGTTCTGCTTGTTTCTGAAGTACATTTCAAGATGTCCTATCAAATCCTTCTTTCTGCTCTGTAGGTTTTACTTGTCAAACCATGGCAAACAACAATTATGTGTCTACATAAAACAATTTGAAAAACTATGAAATGGTTAATTTTTATTTATATGCTTGCAATTTTCAGCAAAATTAATACGTTTGCACTTCTCGATTAGGACTAGATTTCTAATCTGAACTATTGGATTAAGAATTTGCTAGGATGTGATTTTTTATATATAAATATATAAATATATATTTATATAAATATATAAAAAAGGTTATTACTAGGTTAAAATACAGGAATACTTAACATGTAAATACTGCTTTGAACAATTGATATCTGAACTACAATATTTTGAATTATAAGTGCATGGCATTTCCTCTTTCACTAATGTGATCTCTGTGGAAAAATACCAGCCAGTTGGAAACAGAGGAGTTCCATGTATATAATTCACAGTAGCAACTGTGTTAATGCTGTTCATGGTGATTTTTGCTTAGAGGCTGAGTGAAATAGCCTGCAAGAGTGTATGGTAACAATTTAGTTACAGATCTGAAAAACATAAACTGCTCTCCCTGTCCAATTCCCTAGTAGCAAAATTTCCCCCTGATTAAGATATTCATTGAAAATGAAAAGAATCCTTCTGGTTCCATTATTGTAAAGAACTGATTTATTTAAATGGAGATGCTGTTTATTCCTCTTCCTATTCCAGTACTTCTCATCTCAGCTTCCTTAGCATAAAATCCATAGCACCATCTCACCTAGAAATGTAAAATTCAGTCATGTGAAGTGGTCTCTCTAACCTGCTGCTACACTTTTGCACAAACATCAGTCAACTTTTTATAACAGATTCCTTGGGGCAGTTGGTATTGAGCAGGTAGCCTACTTAGATTAGCCAGGTAAATTAAAGAATTCAGCTGACATGAAGCAAAGGTATTAATCTGGGAGAAAGTCTTTGTCAGATCTTTAGACTTCAAAATGTAGTGGCTCCTGGTAAGAGATGCTATACTTTGAATGTCAGTTAACTCCATAAGGAGGTGGAGAAAAAGTTCTTACATTCTATGGTATAACTGTGCTCACACAGCTACTTGTGTCAGGACTACAAATACTCCTGGTGAAAATGGGTGAGAATGAGGCTTTTAACAGCCAACAGGCCATGCATGGAGATGGAAGATGCTGGGACACAGGTGAGCGTTGCACAGCGGTGCCACTCTGCGCTTGTGTGCCCTGCTCTAAACCTTCACCCAGCCCTGTAGCTTGTCTGTTCAGCTATGTGGGTCTCGCAGTTGTATTCCTTGAAATGTAAATTTGGCAATTTATGTGTGAATTTATATAGTTGCATGGCTATCTTTGATCCAAATAATACGTTTTATTTCGTAAATGGTTTGTGTGAAATGCATACTCTCCAATTGCATTCATTCTTCTCTTCTGGTTTGAAGAGAGCTTTTACACCTGACTAAAACTGTTCCAAACTGGCCCTGTAAAGTAGGCTTCATGAAGAGATGAGGGATGAACTATTTGACCTCTACTGGGGTAAAAATGGCCCTGTGCAAAACAGAGTTACAGAGTCTTTGGGGCAGAGAACGCTGTTATTGGGTTTCCTACAGTGGTATGTGGCCTGGAGCAGATTCCAGAGTCTGAAAAGCTGGGTAAATACTTATCTACTATGTAGTTTATGCTGAGGTCTGGCTTCTGAGACTCTATTAATTGTACAATGTTTAAATTCATTTAGGTTATGGCCTCATGAGCTGTTCAGTAATTAAAATGCAGGAAGTACCCTAGATAATTCTGAAAACAAGATTTATCCTCTGTCACTTTGGTACTTCCAGATAGAGTTTCTCTCAAGGTCTTCATCACAAATCTTCCTATTTCCAGTTAACATAATACTCAGCTTTTCTTCTCTAACTTGAGATGGATCCTGAGTTAATGAACATTTAGTTTTGAGTTAAATTA
This sequence comes from Corvus hawaiiensis, assembly GCF_020740725.1. Taxonomy (NCBI): domain Eukaryota; kingdom Metazoa; phylum Chordata; class Aves; order Passeriformes; family Corvidae; genus Corvus; species Corvus hawaiiensis. The sequence continues at coordinate 63,297,492 of NC_063216.1, read as the reverse complement.
GCCATACTCATATTGTATCCTGGATGGTAGTTCTTAAATAGCTGGTGACACTTCATTATAATGCTGCTTTATCTATCAGATGAAAAAATTCATCAATAGAAATTCTGCTTACAAGTGCTAATTTCCTTTATTAATGTCCATAAAAAGTAAAAATATAAATCACAGAACGCAAAATGCAAAAAGCAGATTTCAACAACATTATAATAATGTGTTGAATTGAGAAGCCCTTTATAGATGTTTCTAAAATAATGGTGAAACGAAAAAAAACTTTGATGGGAAATATTTCCATTATGATCAAAAGGAGACAAGGATTTGTGTGTTTACATGTACAAGATATAGTATTTATTAAATACTGAGCTTAATGCTAAACAGTTTACCAACTTTCTTCGTTATCTTAATTTCTCAGCAAGATATTAATGTTTTGATTCATGTTTGTGGTTTTTAGAACTGAGTCAACACAGCAGGGAGCGCTTTAAGAGGGAATGGCTGCCTCTTCCTAAGCTTCTTTGTTAAGTAGGAAGTTATTGCTTGCCTTTCTGCATATATAACTTCCAGTTACCATCCTTCCCCAAGTTTTGGAAATCACTGCTCACAGGTGAGTCACTGCTCTTCGGACCAACAGTCAAAGGGGGCCATTTCCTAATGCAGGATGGGGAAAAGCTATTGCTGCCCTTTCACTCATTTTTTAACAGCATTGCAACATTTCTGTGCTAAGACCAGAAAGGCACAATAGGTTTTTTGTGCCTCATTTACCTCCAATATCTCCTAATTGTTGCTGGAGGGTTCTAAAATAGATACATGGCAATAAAGGAATGCACATAACTTTTTTGTTTGTTTATTTCTAATGCGGTAATAATAATATATTTAGTATTTATTGCATTAATGACTGGTAATGGATAACTCAATTATTTCAGACTCCATTTATTAGGACATCATTCAAATGGGTAACTCAAACAGCTCATAATTTAAAAGATTAGAATATGACAACAGATAAAACTAAAAGAAAGGAGAGTGGATAACAGAGATAATTAGAGGGTTTAGCCCAAAAATGTATAGTGAAATACTTGGTCGTTAAGCTTTTTATTACTCAATTTCTGCTACTGTGTATGCCAGCAGGAGAAGCTTAAGAGTGGAGGAGATGCTGGTATCATAGACTCTGACTGGGAATTCTTTACATGTGGAACAATTTGATTTTTTTACTTACTGTGACTGGCAGCCAGAACATAGAGGGTGGCCTTGCAGGAAGATAATATGATAGGGAAAGTACAATTAATTTTGTAAGTGCTTTGCAATTGAGGGAAAGAAGTACTGGGTTCAAAGGGCAGAATTGAGATCCAGTGAAGGTAAAGAAACTTTAAAATATTACATATTAGTAGGTGCTAATATAGAAAATTATTTTACTTACCAGCATTTTAAAATGATTAAAATAGGATTAATCTGAGAGTATGTTAAGTACTTGAGGCATCAAGGTCAGTAAAAAATTGATGACTAACTATTAGATGATAATTCTTGCTACATAAAATTAAAAAAAAAAATAGGGAGAAGTTATGAGATTTGAACAGTTAGTATTCTTTCCCACAGAAAGTAATGATTTACTTAGTAGTGTTTTACTCCATAGCTAATTAATAGCCTACATGAAATTATTGTACTTAATTATCTGCTAATTAATATTCCACAAAGGAGGATACAGTTTCAGTACACAAACTCCTGCAAAGAAAGATTCCAGTTTGATTACAATCAACACTAAAGCAAGAATGAAAAATCATTGTTAATTATATTTAACACCATGTTAATTCCTTCCTATCTTTCTGCAAAGAGATGTGTCATGAGATATCTTAGGGTTTGTTGTCTTGAGCTGCAGCAATATTGTTTTTATACTGCTACACGCAGTTTTCCTTTCTGCTTTTGGATCAAACTTCTAAAACTGGTATTTTAAGTATTTAGTAGGGTTCTCTTCCTTTAAAGAAGATCTTTGTATTTGTATCTTAGTATTTGTATTTGTATCTTTAGATTAAGAAATAAAAACAATAACTACAATGCCACTAACTAAAATAAAATTTTCATTTAAACTGAAAAGGCAAAATGGGCTTTAATAATATTTCTGTACATTTAAATCTTGCTTAAAAAGTAGATTAGGATATTTGCTTTAGGGTTAGATAAGAGATCAGTGCTGAACCATGTCCAAAACTTGTATTCAGACTAGTTACTACTGGAGTCCTCTGGGTTGTTTTTAAGAGAATTCTATCAACGTGGCTTGAAAATAAGCATGTACAGAACTGGCACAGAATCAAAACTGAAGGGATTAATTTGTCTGAGAAATTTCCTGTTCTTAATTATTTCTACCTTCCCCTATTTGATTTAAGATTCCAATGACTATCTTATCTTGTAAGGTTTGTATATCATGTACAGGCATTATTTTAATGCCTATTCAGTTATGCATCTTACCTCTTGGTTGGGAATTAAATAAACAAGAAGGGCATCTTCCAAGTGATAAACCACTACATTCATGCCTAGAGTATGTGAAATTTAGTAATAAGTCAGAACTGTTATCTTTTAACTGTGCTCCTGTGATTTGTTTTTTAAGTTTCTATAATATATGAAGTCTGCACAAACATTCTATATACCGGGAAAAAACAAACAAACAAACCCTGTAGGATTTCGTGTCTTTCCTTACTAAACTGTCTCCTAAACCATTAAAAATTTGGCACCAATGTAAAAATGCATAAAATCAAGAAAATATTGGAGTATGTTGGGTAATCATTAAATACAGTTGGATGAATCTATTTACTGGCAATACAGATGTAGTCTGTAAAAATAGTCCTTTATAACATTTTAGGGTTTTTTTCATGACATGAGGACAAATTTATTCATATAGTCATCACTTTTTATTATTGAAAGGGATTTATGACTCTATTTATTACTCAGAGATTATTATTAATCTTCTCCTTAGTAATCTTTGCCTCTAAAAAATGCTGACATGAGATCAGTTTGGCCAATTTCCTCAGTGCACTACAATTCCTACACTTGTTGGCTTTGGCTTAAGTAAAACAGTACAAAAGAGAGGTAATTTGACCCAAGCTTAAAAACTTGCGGTGTCTCAGTCATTGATCTGGCAAGACCAGATCGCTCAGAATGCAGACTACACTGAACTCTCATTAAAATATTTGAACCATAGGGTATATTCATCATCAAAGCTCTTAGCAGTGTAAGTCTTCCAACTGGCTTGACTCACTGAGATTCCTGGGATATCTGTAAGTATGCAATCGATCTCACGCTTTTAACTTTAAATATGAAAGAAAATAAGTTTTCAAAGTTGAACCCCTTGATGAAAAATGTTCTACAATAAATATACCCCATCCACTTTTCAATGATGCACAGATATTCTTTTCAAGTTTTATTACAAGATTCCATTTGAATATTTGAATTAAATTATTTTTTTCTAGCTTTTATTGAAAAATAATTGCCTGCAAGCCCATATGTAGGAAGTAGTCCTTGCTTTAGGCCTCATTCTGTTGTTAGAAAAGTACTTTCATGTAACATTTTTGCAATTAGCAGCTTTCAGCTGTGTAAATATCATTTATAGCTATAAAACTTAACAGAAGTATAGAATGCAAAGATCTCAACAAAATTAATTTACTGCTGCAGTTATGCCTAAATTTTCTGTGTTTGTGTCCACTTTTCTGTACTGTTAAAGAATTGTATTCATATCTGAAGAAGCCTTATACTAAACTATTCAAAATACTCAATAGTAATGTATTACTCCTGAAAATCAGTATATTGCTGTTAGCATAATCAATTTATTTTTAAATGGTGACTTTCTAAAAAATAAATATTAGTATATGCAAAAATTGGAAATAATATATTTGTTGTAGTGTGAAAACTCCTGTAGATGCATCTCTTAACCTATTAAACCTAATTATAATAAGAAAATAACTCGGAATGGAAGTGCCAGAAGCTATTTAGGAGTACTTCAGCCTAAACTAAATGGCCTAATATCCCATACATCTTTACAGCAGTTACAGAATAGTGATGTAATATCAGTCTAAGTATTCATTTCTTTCTCCTCTTAGTACTGGTACTAATTAGTACTATTAGCCACTCAGGCTAGGTAAATTATTTGTGACTTAAAGGAGAATGCAGTTCTTCTCAGAGTTATATCTGGGTAAATACACACAGATAGGCCCTTCTTCCCACCTCTGAAAAACATGAGGACGAGGTGGTTGAAGTGGTTTGACCTTTGTGAAAACTACTATGTTCTAAATGACTGCTAGTTATTTCTTCTTTTTAATTACAGAAGGTGTTTTTTCCTTCTTGAAAAAATTCCTTTCTCTATCCAGATGACTACAAAGAAACTAAACATCTCTTTTATTTAAATAAATTGTTGTCCATGTAGTTTACCAGCAGTTCAGTGCACTTTGTGGCTCATATAAGCATTGGACCTTTTATTTCCTTAGGAAATATTGATGTTATAATAGCAAAAATAATATGTAAGTGTATCAGAACATAGAAACAGCTACACCGATTTTTTGTCTCCTCTTCTCTTCTCTTCTCTTCTCTTCTCTTCTCTTCTCTTCTCTTCTCTTCTCTTCTCTTCTCTTCTCTTCTCTTCTCTTCTCTTCTCTTCTCTTCTCTTCTCTTCTCTTCTCTCTTCTTCTCTGTTCTGCTCAGAAATCATTCTCATCTGGTAGGAGACTGGATTGTATCCTGGTAAGTGCCAAAACACTTCACGAAATCGTGTTTGCTATTTTTGAGACTTCTTTTAGATGACAAAAGTGAATTTAGAAAATTATTTTATTTTTTATAGCTTATGTGAAACAATGTAAATGAAATTTCTATAAATACTTGGTCAAGTGTTTGAGGAAGAGATTATTCTGCAAATAGTTGATGTTTTATTAGACAAAGCATTAGTATCCCATTGTGGATAAGGTGGCCAAACAGGCTAGATTTGTAGGAAGGTTAATGGAACAAACCAAACTTCCTTACTGGTCATGATTCCTGTGTATTTATACTTACAGGAATAAGAGTTTATTAGAGTATGGGATGAAGAACTAATTCGAGAAGGACGTTTCTGAGTACTTTCTAAGATTAGTTTATTCTCTCTTTTTTTAAATTGATCAAAATGAGGAATTGATCTCGTATCACCTCAAATATAAACATACAGCAGCAAAATAGTTGCTCAGTTAGATGTTGTACAAGTTACACAAGTATTCCAGAAAGCTCCTGAATAGATTTGGAGTGAGTCCTGTAAATATTGAAGTAATACTTTGCATCTCCTATTCTTGGTATCTTCTTAAGATCATGGTTAATTCTTTAGTTACCACAATCTTTATTTATAAAAGATAAGCTGTTTAAAGCACTGATTCACACTAAGAAGTGATGTTTCCATCCTTTGTCATCTGGTGATATTTAGGACCACTGAGAATTCTTACTAACATGTTCTCAATTTGCCTGAGTTAGAGGAAATGCAATATGATAAAAACCATCTGGTGGTACTGCAGGTATAAAAATATTTGCCATATACATGTTGTTTTTTGGGGTTTTTTTTCCCCTCAATAAGATATAACATGTTAGAATTTTTTAAAGAAATAATATTTATTTCATATTTGATAAAATGAGAAAACATAAAAGATATCCAAGAGATGACCATGTCTCAGTGCTAAAAAGTGGACCACTTCAGGAAAAATGATGTTTAAGTTTCTACAAGAATTTTAATGCCATTTTTAAAAATATTTTTTCAAAAAAGAATTTTCAAAATAGGACTTCCTCAACTTGACATGTCTTCTGGAGTCTTTAATAATGGCAGGAAAATTCATCCTCTGCTCAAAGCAAGGGAAGGAATTCAAGAGGATAAAGAATGAAATTTTGTTCTTGAAATGTCTGAAACAGGAAATATATAAATGCATTCTCTGTTTACTGTGAAAGTTTATTCTTTAGTGCCTTCTGGGAAAAAGTTGGATATCATGAAAATTTTTACAATATCTCCTAATGATGTTAACATAGCACATATCTTCTTTCAACTGTCCAGAATGAAGAGGCAAATGTGAAAGAAAATATACTGGTATGGCTCTGGTTAAAGTGTTAAGATCCAATCAGTAGGGAGAGATGCCTGCACCTGAATTAAGGTGCAAACGAGACCATATGCTGAAGTTAATAGAATAGATTTTATTTAACTGTAAACGTGAGATACAAAGAGATAGAAAGAAATAGAAAAAAGAGAGTGAGAGAGAGACAGATTAAGTAGAGCAGCAGTCACCACCCCTGTGGATCCTACAGTGTCCTGTCGGTCCTCTTCTTTTGGTCGTTTCAATGGTGTGGTCCCACAAAACATAGAGTTCAATGGGTTAATATATTTCATGTATACAAGGGAATGCCCAGGCAGCTCACCTGTGGGGAGGGATGTTTTGCACTACCTTTTGCAACACTGGATCTGTTGCAACATTTGTCACTCATATGCAGTCCTCTGGTGGAAGGGTTCAGAAATGGGTCTGGGGCTGCTTTGGGATCTTTGATGGTTTATGACACCTTCTAAGACACTACAGCTGCCTCTCAGGTCAGCGTAGTTGAGTCGGTTATGCCCCATCAGAAGGGATGGACACCTTCAGGACTATGTGTGAATGTGAATGTCCTGTGTGCATGTGACCTTCATTAATTCCTTTGGAAGTCTGTATGAATTAAAGTTGCAAGGTGAAGTCACAAGATCTAGTTGTTTGGGGTTTGCGTAAGTTTGTGGGGCTGGAACACAGCACTTTTCAATGTGTTGCAGTTTAGGCATTACTGGTATACACATTTCTGTTGCCTTACTGCCTTAGTCATTTACCCTTTACTTTCTTCTCTGCTCAGTCATGCATATTGAATTAGTTAGAGTTTGTTGAGTACATTTAACATGGGCTTAATTAGGTCAATCATTTCAGATATCCTATCAGCATTTTTGCCAAGCACATGATGCTTAAAATAGTTTCAGGATGTTCTTATATCTATTAATGAACCTACTTGGGTATTGTACTGTTTTGGTGGTTTTTAATTAAGATGTTTGTCAAGGTTGAGTTTTGTTATAGGAACTGATATAAAAGAAAGAGATTTAAGAGAATTTCAGTCACTTGCCTATTTTTGTAATCCTTAAAGAGTGAATAATTTTTTTTAAATAAAGTGTTTATATTTGACTTTATTGGTCCCTTAAACTATGAGATGTACTAGAAATACTTCTATATTCTTAAAAAAAAATAATTTTAAAGATGAATGTCAAAGTAGGCCTGATGAAAAGCTACTGCATTTGCCTCTCTTTAATAATGATTGTTCTTGTAAGTTGAATACACTGCAAATTTTCTGTCTTTAAAAGCAATGTGAACTCAAAATTAGGAATACTGGCATTCTTTAGAGCACCAGAAGCTCTCTAAATAGATTTTTTCATATAGTTCATTTGTCAGAATGCAAGTACAAATAAGATTTCAATTGGTTTATTATATGAAAAGGCTAAGATTCTGAAGACAAAATTATCTGTTCTTTTTTGAAAATTCTTTTTTCTTAAGATGAATTTAACACATTACAGGTGTAGGGAGACATAATCCTAGACTCTGATGTGATTCAGATAGACATGACATCACATCCTTTGTAAAGAGCTACTACTTTCTGATATCAAAGACCCTTTAAAATAATTCTATTAATCTTTATGTTTGTGCGTGAAAATACACAATATTTGCACCAGCCTCACCACTGTTGATTCTTACTGAAACACAGAAAACTATTGTATCTAGGTCTTTATGTCTAAAACTGTGTCATGTTTGACCTATGTTTCAGAGGAGATCTACTCCTTTATGACATAAGGCTCAGTAAATTAGTTCTGGCAAATTGCTCAGCTTACCTTGCCACCACAAAGCCATATCAAATACTTAAACACATATAGTTTAATGCACATGTAAAATAAGAGTACTGAATTTACCAAAATTCAGAATACCAAAGTAGTTTCTATTATCCAAAATAAAAACTGCCTTGTGGCCACTTTCAATACTATTCCAGTATTTTTCTCTTAATTTATCTTGATTTAGAAAAAAAATATTGATCTATAATCTTCAGTTTAAAGAAAGGTAATTCTTATAATAACCTAGTATTTTTACCAATTAAGTATTTTTTATATATAAAGATAAATAAATATATATATACTTATATACCTGCTCATATATTTATTAATTACTTATATATACTTCTATATAAAATTATATATACTTATATATAAGTTAAACATTGTTTTCAGTCCAGATAATTGTTCTTGAAGAAGAATTTAGACAGACTTGAGTAGAATTGTATTAAGATTTGAAAAGATGAGACTGAAACCCAGCTTTAATGAGAATGCAAATGAGAATTACTAAGGTTCAGTGAAGGTCATAGCAGCTTAATCATCAATTTATGTCAGCAACTTCTCACAAGTAACAAATGGGTTTTAATAAAAACTGTTGTTTTAATGGATTAAACTACAAAATCATGATTGCTCTAGAATTTGACCAGCTGTCCTCACACACATGCAGTTGTACATGTTTGTCTCTTTTATCTACTAATTCAAGAATAATCTATTTAGAGATTGTTTATATTTTTTCAAACGAACATGATGACTTTGTATGGCCTTCTAAAAGGAGTTCTAAAAGCATCTTCTGGTTATGCCTCAAGTATCTTTTTTTCCTGGAAAAAAATTTTGTACATTCTCAGATGCAATTTTAAATTAATTGTTTCAATTTAAAATAGAGAGGTTGTATGGATATGCTTCTATTATGTTGAATAAAAATCCTTAATTTTCTAGGGCAAAACCACTTCACTGAAATGTCTTTCTACATTGTAAATACATGCCTAAAACTACATCATTTTCAAGAACAGAAAGTTTTCCTGAGAAGGAAAATAGAAAATATTTTTCATTGTATCCCAAACATTTGTGAAACCCAAACAGAAGAACTCAAAAAAGAAAACTTTGCTTTAGCTCTTTTTGTTTGCTTAAGTGTCTATTTTGCCAGTTTGAATATATTTACTCTTCAACTAATAAACATAGCTATGTGTATTGGATTTGCATGGCAAGGTTTTGGTAGTGGGGGTTGCTGCTAGGGTGGCTTTTGTGAGAAGTTGGTGGAAGCTTCCCCTGTGTCCAGTGGAGCCAGTGCCAGCTGGCTCCAAGATGCACCTGCTGTTTGACTGATGGCTGAGCCATCAGGGACAGTGGTAGCACCTCTACATAGTTAAGAAGGGGAAGATGTTACTGCACAGGAGCAAATTGCAGCTGGAGAGAGGAGTGAAAATATGTGAGAGAAACAGCCCTGCAGACACCCAGGTCAGTGAAGAAGGAGGGGGAGGAGGTGCAGAGATTCCCCTGCAGTTCATGATGTTGACCATGGAGGCAGCCCAGGGAAGCGGGGCCCATGCAGCCCATGGAAGTCCACAGTGGAACAGGGGAAGAGTGTGAGGAATGATCCCTCTGTGGGGAAAGGAGTGGCAGAGACATGTGATGGACTGACTGCAGCCCCCATTCTCCACCCTCTGCCACTGGGAGGAGGAGAAAGTTAAGCTTTAACTTAAGCAAAGTTAAGCCTACAGGGAAGGGAGGCTGGGAGGGATGTGTTTTAAGATTTAGTTTTTATTTTTCGTTACTCTATGTTGACCTGATTGGCAGTAAGTTAAGTTAATTTCCCTGAGTCGCCTCTGTTTTGCCAGTGACAGTAATCAGTGAGTGATCTTTCCCTGTCCTTATCTTGACACATGAGCCTTTCGTTCTATTTTTTCTCACCTGTCCAGGTGATGAGGGGAGTGGTAGAGAGGCTTTGTTGATATCCAGCCACAGTCAACCCACCACAATGTATAAATATTTAGCCACTAAGAATGTGGCCAGTTATTGCTATCAACAAGCATTTCAATTTTAAGGAAAGCTTCCTGATCTTAAAATAAGTCAGTCATGTCACAGTTCTCATAATTTATAATCTTTTGAGTATCTAGAGAACAAGGTAAGAGGAAGGAGTCATTAACACAGTACAGTTATTGGCAAATGTGCTTGCAGGGTGGGCTGTACTTACGAGATACTTTCTACACCAAACTGTTCAGACAAGCCCACAAAATCATGTGCAAAAAACCAAATTAAGAAAATATTTTTTCTTGAGAAATTTTCTAGTGTCAGGCAATCACATTCAAGTATCTCTTGCTATATTAGAAATTGAGAACAAGTGAAATCTAGTAATACTGGTATCTGTATAAGGCAAGAGCCCCAAACACCTTTTCCTTCTAATATCAAGATCTGGAATCTAAATCGAGAATCTTGACTTCATAATGCATGAAACCTTCCTATGGGTGGGGTCAAATAATACTAAAATTAAAATTTTATGTGAAGGGGAACTTCAAAGTTCATTTCTGGATGAAAAATCTAGAAAATGTAGAACACATTAGTGCTGGGAAGTTACAAAGAAGTTTAAATTAAGAACTTTAAAAAATTCTATCAATATTACTGATTTTAGCTCAGTGTTAAGTAAGAACAAAATAGGGCAAATCTTCATTGTTTGAAAGAAATGACCTTCTCAAAAGCAGGGAAACAACCTATTATATTACAGAACAGGTAGCAACACCTGATTTGTCAAATGAGTTGTATAGTGTGGGAGTAGTTTTATGTGTGTGCATGCACAGTGGTGCAAGTCAGAAAGAAGATCTGATCTCTGTGTCCTGTGGTCCAAATTGTACATCAATTGCTCATGACTAAGCAAACCTTGCTTCAGTATTCGGTACAGGTTGCATTAGTAGGTGAGGATATTACAATCCTCTCTCCACCTCATTACTACCACATGGAACATTTATTTCTTATAATGGGCTGCAGAATTTATTGCTGTGCAATCTTTTCGTACTGTCCAAGTACTGCAGTCAATGCTTCTTTAATCTTCATTTCCGTGTACCTTAAACAGCAGTATGCTGTTGTTGTTGTTGTTTTTCCAGCTGAGGTTGTATTATATATATCTGTAACTACAGAAGTTTGTCTTCCTTTGCAAGTATGTACACTGGTGCTTTGAAGTTCCATACCACTGTGCTCACTCACCTCATCTTTAGCTGGTTCCAGCAGGGATCTTGCTTGAGCTGAAGAATGTATGAGGGCAGAGACATGATAATATCAACCAAATGCAGCACTAACTTTGCAATATTAACATTCTAGACCAATGAATTAGAATAGTCTAAATACATAACTCTCAATCTTTGCTTCATTCATGTTCTTAGACTACTGTAGGCACAGCAACACAGCCAAACATCTGAGCTTCACTTAAAATTTGAGGACACACGTGGTTGTCTTCATGTATGAGTCAAACAGAGTGAAACCACTTATGGTGCCACCTTCCCTCTAAGGTTAGAGGGAGCCCAGATGAGCAGCTGAGACTTTTATGCATTTTGTGCATAAATTGGGCATTTATGCTTTTCAAAGCTCAGAAATTTGGTGAGATTAATTTTGTTTGTACCAGTTTATTTTTATCAGAGTTGAATAGCAAAAAACTTTATGCTTTTCATTACATTTTTTCTGTACATTAACTCTCCTGAAGTTTATGAAGTTTTTTATAGAAATGATCTGACTGTAAAATTGAATTTTTAAGACAGGGTCTCTAATCGCATCTATCTCTCTATTTATACAGTTTTTTTCACTTTATCTGTTTCTAATTTAATGTGATTAAGTTATGAGTTACTTGCATCATTTGATTCTCTCTTACTAACTTCACATTAGATCAGTAATAGCTGAAACACCTTAAATTGCTGCTAGAACCATCATACTCTGTGTATAAAGCTAGTTCCTTCAATCTGTCATTTTAACAGTGGCTAGCCAGGGTAATGTGTGTCAACCATGCACAGACTCATGGTGGAGGGCCTTGATAACCATGAACTTACCTTAAATTTTTTTCTTACCTTTGAAGTAATGGAAATATTTCACATTTAAGGCAATGCTAAAATGCTAATAGGACTTGTGAGATATACACCTTATATAGTAATAATGCTTATATTATCCTGTCTTAGGAGTTTGAATTTTAATTTTTTCTTTAAAAGAACTTTAGTATTGAATTGCATTATAGGATACTATCTATGCTTTACTTCCAGTGAATTTTTATTTGGCGTATTTAAATGTGGCTACTGGAATGGCAGTTAGTCTATTTTAGCTGAGTAGAAATATACCTCTAGTGCCATTAGTATCTGAATTAGTACTGTTTTTATCAAGTTATATTTCCTTTTGAAAATGCTCAATTGAGTACAATACTCTATATTAAAAACAAAAAAATTTGAATACCAGAATGTCACCTCTGATTTCAGTATTATTTCTAAACTATCCCTTCACCATATCATTAATTTTGTTCTAATTTAACTTATTTACTTTTTATTTTAGTTATTAACCCATTCATTATTTCTAATAATCTTATTGCAGTACTTGGAAAGCAAATCACCTTGCTAGTTTTTGTGGTATGTTCTAATATGTAGGAAAAGGAAATGGTTGAATATGGAACCATTCCCTGATTTAATTTTAAACCCCCTCAGTGATTTTCAGTGACATCAGAGAGCAGCAAGAATGGGCTGCTCCATAAGGTAAAGCAAGTTGGGTGCTGAGTGTGAAACAAGGTGGGCAGCAGTGCCCTCACTAGCAAGGGCCCAATCCTACAATACTCAAACCCGATGAGCAAAGCAGGTTTGGTTGCGTTAACCAGTCAGAGGAGAGTCTAAAGCACCCGGCAAAACTGAAGTGATGACAGATGTCCCAGGTCAAGCTGAGAAGTCGTCAGCAAGTGTGGATCTGGTCCAGTGACATAACCAAGGTCACTCCCACTGCAGTGATCCCAGGCAGGTCTGGGAACAGAAGGAATGTCAAGGTTTTGAAACGCAAGCCAGGAAGTCAAGTTTCCAGGTCAGGGTCTGAATCAACAGGATACATCAGCAGGCATGGTAGTACTGCAGCTCAGTCAGCAGCCAAGGACAAGAGCCTGAGCTCAAACTTCTCAGCTGAGGAGAGGGGAGGCTACTGCTTCTCACAGCAGTCTGAGATGAGGTTATGCAGCTGTGCCATACCAGCACTCCAGCACAAGTGATCGAATTCAAGGAGGAAAAAGTGTACCTAGGACCTGAGAAAATAAAAAATACAAATACATTTGTAAATTACAAATACATTTTTTGTATTTTGCTGTTTTATCTCTTAGCTGTTCATATGGAAAATAGATATTAATTTTATTTAATGGATAGCTGGGAGAAGTAATTAATTTTGACAATTTCTTTCTTGTGTTGTTTTTAACTTATTAAATGCTTGAAACTTAGCACTTAGAAAGACAACCTATTATCCTCTCATAACATAAGTGTATTTACAATTCATGCTTTGTAGCTTATATTTAAAATCAGCTGTGGTTCATTTCTTCATTTCTTTGTCTTCCATGAAGTTTTCCTTCTTTAAATAAATGAGATTCAACTTAAATCCCTAACCTGTTTCTATGTTCATATCTATATTTGTACTTATTGAACAGCCTGAATCCACTGCAATCAATAATTCTATTAGATGTCAGAAAATAAAACACGTGCATTAATTATACTTTCAAGATTTGTAGACAGTTTGTATTTTTCTGAGTTAGAGAACTCCCTTTTGACTGTGTATTCAGAAGGCAATTAAGTTCATTCTTATAGAATCATAGAATCTTTCAGGATGGAAAAAACCTGTATGATCATCAAGTCAAACTATTAACCCAGCACTGCCAAGTCCACCACTAAAATATATTCCTAAGTGCCACACCTAAAAGGTGCTCCCTTCCAGGGGTGGTGACTTAACCACCTGCATGGCCAGTCTGTTCTGATGCTTGGTAGCCCTTTCTCCTGAAGTAATTTTTCCTAATATCCAATCTAAACGTCCCCTGGTGCTCTTTGAAGCCAGCTCCTCTTGTCCTGCCACTTGCTCTTTGGGAGAAGATGCCAAAAACCACCTGGCTACAACCTCCTTTCAAGTAGTTAAAGAGTGCGATGAGGTCTTGCCTGAGCCTCCTTTTCTCCAGGCTGAACACCCCCAGCTCCCGCATCCACTTCTCACCAGACTTGTGCTCCAGACCCTTCCCCAGCTCCACTGCCCCTCTCTGGACATGCTCCAGCACCTCAATGTCTTTCTTGCAGTGAGAGGCCCAGAACTGAACACAGGATTTCAGGTGTGTCCTCACCAGTGCAGAGTACAGGGGGACAATCACTGCCCTGGTCCTGCTGGCCACACTGTTGCTGCTACAGGCCAGAATGTCACTGGCCTTCTTGGCCACCTGGGCACACACTGGCTCATGTTCAGCTGGCTGTCGACCCAGCACCCCAGCTGCTTTCCTGCCAGGCAGCTTTCCAGCAATGCTTCCCCTATGACTTATTCTTCAAGTCCATAGGAAAATAGCAGAAATATCTTCCCATACAGTGAAGATCCTATCTGCCTACTTTTTTGGGGGGAGTGGTTGTACTTACAATGCTTCTCTTTTGCTTAATAGCTAATGATCAAAATAGTCTGCTAGGTCTGCTAGGACATTAAATTTAAATTTTCTGAATTTCTGGCAAGTAGTGTAATAACCAGGCTACAGTGCCACAGATAAGGGTACTTAAATTGATTATCCTAGAAGTTGAACCTGTATGCTAACAGAGGATACAATGGTTGGGACAGAAAGTAGTAAGTATCTCATTTTAGTCTAATGGTATGAGCAATGAGTTTGCAGGAGCTATAGATTTGGTTCCAAGTACAGTTCCTTGAATAAAAATCCTTTTCACCTTAGACATTAAACAAATAAACTCATTTCTGCTTTTAGTTACTCCTAGTTTAGAATCAGAATTGCTTGGTCTCCTGGTTACTCAGTAGCCTAGTTTCAAATAATCACACAAGGTTATTGCTATGGATGTCTTGTGAGAAAGGGATTCAGTATTTCTGAGTTAAGTAGAGATGGAAACCCATCTCACAATTCCAGTATGAACAGTGTGAACACAAAGATGGTTTATATGACAACAAATACTTTCTACTAAGTCTAATATTTTATTCTTCAGAGAGACACAGGCAGTGTGGACCTAGGCCAAGGTATGGATGTAAAGGAATGGGTGGCCAATGGATGTAAAGGAATCTCTTGCACTAGAAATTTGGGCATGGGCAAACATCCTAATGAGGCTAGATTACAGTTTACCTTACTAAAATAATTTAATGACATTTTAGAAGTTGAAATCTTGTTATAGGGAGAATTCTTCTGAATTCTTCTGAGTCACTCTGTGTAAATGAATCAAATACAACCATAAAAAATTAAGGATTTCAAATTATTTATTGCTTATTCATTATGAGCCATAGAGGAAGGATATATATGATCTGTTTTAAAAATAAAATTATTTTAATAAGTACCATTTGAGACATGGTACTCCCAAATGAACTTGTTGCAAAGCACTTACTCATAATAAAATTTCCCTCTATTGCACTATGAAAGTCTAATATTCCTCATTTAATTAATTTTGCCAAAGAAGGATTCCCAAATGTCTTCAGCAAACTTTATATCATAGCAATTTTAAAAGCACTTAACATTTATGATTAGCTTTGTTAGGCATATCTAACAATGTATGTTCAGATTGCCACCTTTCTGCTCTGTCTGGGGGCTGTATCTCTGGGGAAAATGCAAAGTCTGGGTCAGATTATTTATTTATTTGTCATCTCATTAACTTTTATAAAACATCTATTTTAATTTTTTCAATCTATCCAAAGTATAGAATCCATGCATAGAAATATTTCAAATACCAGATGATTTTTTTAATTAAAAAAACTGATGTTTTATGAATGAAAATTCTTTATTAATTTATTTTTACAATGTGTATTTACTTTAAGTGTATGACATAAAACATAACTCGGTTCTGATTTCTATAAATGTTTTTTACATTACTTTTACAGCATTTTTGAAACATTTACATCGTTTGAAATAAATGTTAATATCATAACATATTAAATGCTGTAACTATTATCATACACTTTTGTTAAAAGCAGAAATGTATGCTCTCTTAAGAACGATCTACAAGTATGGTTGATGTTCTGAAAGTGAAATATCAATTTCACAAATCCTCTTTAAAGTACTGTAAACAATTCAGTCATGGAAATGATCTGTTGAATTGGAGGAAACGAGAGTGAACTGAAACTGCTTAATAGACCTTTGACTAATCATATACCCATTCTAATGTATTTCTCAAGATTACTAAAAAGAAAAATTTCTTGGAATCTAGGATGTAAATGTAATAGTAAAATAAAAAGTTGCATCTTACACAGCTGTGAAGAAATAAATGTCTATTTTAGTGTCACAACCTCAATTCAGCAATAACTAAAAATTTGGAAAGTAGATAATCTGACAGTCTAAATGGAAAAATAGAATGTTTTAAAAGCCCCTCCACAGAAGAGAGTTCTACATACAAAACAAAACTAGCAAAAAGTTAAGTGTGATAATAGATACCAGCAATGTTAGTTACTTCCAATAACACAAAATTGAATACCTCAGATTTCAGAAAATTATTTATCTGTGCCCTGGAGAACTGATTTACCCCCTTTGTGCACTGCCGTGGAACATTCATTGCATTCAGAATAAGAAGAGTCAGCTAAACATAATTTATGATGTATACCATAAACCAAGACCTGATCTTGGACTCCAACTACTCTAGAATCTCTAGTTTTTTAATTTATCAAAGATGAGTGAAAGTGGCAGCAAAATAATTGGCTTAGATTTTAAATGTAAGTAATTATTTTTAGTGTGGTGCCTACTGCAAAAGGCCACAGAAAGGGTGTAGTATTCTAGTATGAAATCACAATTGGCTTCCATGCTGCTGTATCTTTATGACAATCAGGCTTTTCCCTATAGGGACATCAGAGACCTATTGAAAATATATAGTGAGAAGAAAAATATGGCTGTACTTAAGTGACTTGCAACATGGATCATTAAGACACCTATTATATTTCCAATAAATGTGAAAACACACTAACAAGCAGGACTACTTTAAATGTAGTCTCCTGAATACACTAAAAAAGGCTACATTCTTTGGTATGTAAAGGTACTCTTTACATTAAAAGGGTATTATGCAGGCTGTGCTGATTTTGGCAGGGATGGAGTTAATTTTCTTCATTGTAGCTAGTATGGAGCTATGATTTGGATTTGTGCTGAAAACAATGTTAATAATATAAAGATGTTTTCATTATTGCTGAGCAGTGCTTATGCAGAGCCAAGTCTTTTTCTGCTTGTCTTACCATATCACAAATGAGGAGGCTGGGGGTGCACGAGTATTTGGGAGGGGACACAGCTGTGGGGAAAACTGACCCAATTCTATACCATGTGTCATCATAGAAGCTGGGGGAAGCTGAGAGAAGAAGAAGAAAGCAGGAGACACTTTGAGTCATGGTGTTTGTCTCCCCCAGTAACCATTATATGCAAAGGAGAGTTGATTTCTGGGGATGGCTGAACACCTGCCTGCCCATGGAAATGGTGAATGATTTCCTTGTTTGGCTTGGCTGGTGTGAAGTTTTTGCTTTACCTGTTTAAGTGTCTTTATCTCACCCCATGAATTTTCTCACTTTTACCTTTCTAATTCCCTCCCCCATCCCTCTGGCGGGGGAGTAAGCAAGTGGCTGCGTGGGGCTTGGTTGTCAGATGGGCTTAAACCACAATGTAGGTGTAAAATGTTTAGAAAAATGTTGTGGGTTTTTATTTCATGTGTTTATTTATGGAAAGAAACTGGAAGATTTTAAGCAAGACTGTAAGAACCTGTAAGAATGACCACGTGTGTTCAGCTCGATGGTCCATCTCCTCCCCTGTCTCCAACACCGCTCATGCATTGGTACACAGGGGGACTGAAAACAGGACAAGCATATATGGTATATCAGAGAATAACTCTTCCAGCTTTTCCCAGATTAGTTTTTCTGACTGTGTTGTGATATCTTACATTAATAACTCTCAGCCAAACTTTTTTCTCCATACTTGCCCTGTCTTCCCTTGAATCCACAACATCACAAGGTGGTTCACACACCTGTTTGTTTTGAGAATCATGTACTTCTGTTTCCCTAGATCATGAATGCTGCTAGCTTTATTTGATACTCCCTAAATAACTTTTCATGATATTTTCTTTTATTTTTTCTTTCCTTCCAGTTTATCTATAAATTGATGGGATAGTAGAATTGATGGGTATAATCAGAAGTTGATGTTAAAAAGTGCTGATATTTGCCTAGTTGCTATTTGCATGATAAAGGTTCCTGCATATCATTGTTGCTATGGACTTACTGACTGCCTTACAAGTATACCAGCTGCCAGTGTTTGAGCCAATGGCAAGAAAAGTGTATCAGAAAGTTGTCAATTAACACTATTTGTATTGTTGTAACCTATGCTAGAGATATTCTGGTGCTGACCTAGGAGCTGGGGACACTTCCCATATCACCCTATTTGTATGACTTTCCTCAGAAGACCTTCTATACAGAGATCTGTCATTCAGGGCTCAGTAAGCTTTCTTTCTTTAGCACTGTTTGAATGAACCTGCCACTTCCCATTTTAAGGTGTGAAAACCTCAGCTGTCTTCCTGTAATTCAGCTGAATGGTTGAGGGCTGTATAGTGGAAGAAATTTGAGTTTCCTGTAATTTCTTACCTGAAAATGTGAATTAGGATTGTCCTCCTAAAGTTTGATTGGTTTTTGGTTTTTGGTTGGTTGGATTTTTTCCATTGAACTGCTCTTCTAGATAATGCAAATATGTAAAGGGCATGTAAAGGCAGAGAAGTCATGCTCTATTATTGCTCATGTTATCACTTATTGTTAGTTCACTGGTGTACACAATTCTACACCTTAATGCTGTGCTTTTCTAGTGAAGATTTTACATAGTGGCTGTTGGACAGCAACACAGTATCACTGCTATTAAAGCAGGGTGGAGAATTGTGAGTTTTTCAAAATGATTAAAGTGTGAACAAAGCATTGTTTATTACTTTTTTGTAAGTATAAGCCCATATGTATGGGTATGTATATTTTTTGAGTAAATGCTGTTTTCTATTAGCATGATTTCCTTTGGATTTTGTATTTCCAGAGAGAATTGTAACATTTTCTCATGCAGAATTCTGCTTTGGCACACTGCTAACAGCGGTATATGTCTGCTAGTATCTATTACTTTGCCCCTGCCAACAACCACAAATGGAATGTTTGTATCTGCTTTGAGCCACGCACCAAATTGGAAACAGTTGTTGTGCTTATATTGTGCCTTCACAATTGACTGATGACAACTACCCTTCAGAGTATTGGGGGGTTTTTATGCCTAATTATTTTTACTGCAGCACTGGGAACTTAAGAAAATCCTGTGAGCGAATTTTGGACAACTTGAAGTCAGGAATAGTAGAGTAGTGAGAAGGATTGAAAAAATGGCAGGAATTTGTTTGAAGTCAGAAAACAATTTTTCAGAGGTACATTCATACTTTCACCTGGAATATTATAAATGTTTGAGAAGGACTGCTGATTTTTATTTTTATTTTCTTTTCCTTTGTTATTACCCTAAATGCAGCAGTCAGTACCATACTTTCCCATGACATTTTCAATTACATTTTCTGGTACCTTCTCCTCCTTTCCTGAAAATAAAAATCTTTTCTATGCATTATATTTGGCTTTTTGGTACTATACTTAGTAATTTTCTACCAAAAAGAAAGCATTATATTTAGTATTGACACTTTTTTCTCACAGAAATTCTTTTAGTTTAATCAAATCATTATGAAGAAAAGCAATTAATTTTTCTTTACATATTTAATTTTCTTTAGAAATATACTACAGTTCATCTATCTGTAACATATATCGAAAACCAGAGATAGTAAGATTAAACTAGATTTTATGTCAAAGCCTTTAATCATAAACTATGGTATTTGCAATCAAACTATGACATTTAAAACAAACTATGACATTTAAATATTTTAAATTATTGTTTTCTTTATTTAAACATTAAACTACTAAATTAGCAAGTAAATTATTTGATTAACATATTTGTATTCAGTTGGTACTTAATTTGGCTTGCTTTGAAAGAAACTTGAAATTTTTGTAAAAAACATTTTCCGTATATATTCCTATATAATATAAATATATATAAAATTCAGAAATACTTTAAAAATGTAGTCATAATTAACCAGTGTGTTGGTTTCTGTGATTGCTCTTTTAAGTCTAAATAAAACCATTCTACAGTATAAGTAATTTTAAAGTTGTCATCCATAAGCAGGCATACTTACGGCTTCTTGGAAATGAGATCATACCCAAGCGAGAAGTTGGTTTGATGAGATAATGTGTTTTAAAAGGACAAGCATCTGAGTTTGACTGAAGCTGCTTTAGGAATAGTAGTCTAATGTATTGCTGTGCTTTATCCCCTGTATTTTTTCACAGAAGGGAAAGGTACCTGTGGCTGGAGCCATACATGTCAGAAATATTTGAAAAATTGGAAAAATTTGGCATCTGGAAAATGAAGATCATATATGAAGTGCCACATATATTCTAACAAATTTTGCATGTATATCATTACAAATATTAAATTGCAAGTATTAGACTTAAATTCTTGTGACTGTGAATGGTTCTGACTACCTGAGAATGGTGAATAATGTGTGCAAATAATTTATGTGTTGACATAGCTAATGGCTCTACGTTGTGGGCTGGCTTTGTTATTGGTAGTTCACAACAGAATATACAGATTCTGACACTTAAGATATTACTTAAGAATTTTAGTAGGAAATGCAATTTAAGGTCATTGAGAAAGTCATACAGTTTTTCTAAAAATGTAGAAGCAAAAGTAGAATGCATTTCATCAGAAACACTGTGTGGGATTTATTACAAAAGTCTTATTAAGATTCTTTCTTTATACATCTGCTTTTTAGAATTTCTTTATTTCTTTTGTTCAAGAAACAGAAGTTCTACCTACAGAACTTTATTTTGTTTATTCTTATATGGATTTGATTTCATTTTCCAGTGGAATTTCTGCTGTAAAGTGTATTTCCTTAAACTACTTCTGTATTTTTTCCTAATGTAAGGGATTGTCAATGACACTGACTAGTGGTGCTGAGTAAGGCACAAATGGTGGCTTTGGAAAGAAGAGAGGTACCAAGGGTAGCATCTTGCAGTCAGCAAGTGGCAGTCCCAGAGCAGGGGCAATACTTGGGGTCAGTGCAGGAGCAGGTGCCAAGACTCTGCTCAGATGAGCTCCTTGGCCCATGGCCAAGAGGAATCTTTGAAAAGCTGAAAAAAGACATCTTGCAGGGTTGTAGAAAATCTGCTCATACCAAATTAACACCAATGAAAGCAAGCACTTTACATGGACTCTGATTATTGTATCATTGGCTGTGATAAAGGCATATAAGCTAAGTTTCTTCAGAAAAAATTTCTTACTTAGAAATTGGCTTAAGTTTTTGCCAGTGGATTCCCCTCTCTAAAACTCATTGTATCATAAAAATTGTAATAAAACATTAAATACTGTCACAGACAGAGTGCATACATAAACCATCCTTAAAAGTGTGCATTTGAAATTTGCATACTGTAACAAAAGTAATACAATTTACAAGCTATGTAAAGCCATCAGACCCAAGAAGGTAATAACCAAGTATAGGGATTTACTTGCTGTCCTCTACGGCCAGAGAGAATGAGCATAAAAAGTAGAAAAGTCACATGGATATTTGGTGAATTTTGAACTTGGAAATTCTGAAAATAAGAGAGAGAAATGTGAAGTTCCAAATGAAACTTCTGCTTATTTTGCTATAGCGAGGAGAGCTCTGTGGGCAGGTTAGCAGTAGGAATCTGACGGAAAAGATGAGAGTCAAAGGAGAGGAGATCTAGGAAACTTTTTATTGCCCTGGTAACTGAAGTACATAAAACTGCAAATTTAGATGTTTGGGGTTTGGAGAAGTCTTGGTATGATGTGCTTTTCTGCTTGTGTATTTTGCCTAATGTCTATTATGTTTCAGTAATTCATACACTGAGCTCAACTGTAATTCAGGTGCCTCAAGGCAGGGTGCATTGGTCAGTACAGGAACCAAAGGAAGATAAGAAAAGTATTTAATTCCTTCCACTAAAACCTTTATTTTCTTGCAGAGTTCTTCTGCAATTGCATGCATAAGTTTGGCAGGCCTTCATTCTGACTTCTTTGTTTGTGCAGCGCAGAATAATGGTGCAGCATTTCATTAAGAGGCAACCATGCCAAAAATTAATGAAAGCTTACTATTTTTTATAGCTGCATTGTAGATTTTACTCTCTTCTGGCAGGTAAAACTTTTATTCTATCGTGACCTAAATATTTACAGTTGTCTGCAACCCCTGTAAGTAAGCTATTTATTGCTTTTGCTACTAGTTTCATGTCAGGATAGAAATGTACCAGTGTGTATGTGCCTTGTACATTAGGATTATGTAGATTTGTTTACAGTTATGAAATAATTTTAGAGAGTTTGTTCACATGGAGCTCCATGAGGGTATATTTCAGGGACAGGTATGAGCTCATTTATTTGTGGAAAAGGCTTGGTCCTTGTTTTTTAAGCTTTACACAATTTTTAAGCTTTACACAATTTACCATTGAAATACTATCTACTCCAGGGGTGCACAGTGCTTGTGTGCAGACATGTTTTTAGTGTGAGCTGTTAGGGCACAATGTTTTCTGGTGTACAATAAACATAGAAATACTTTTTCTAAGACTACTTCTGATGTCTTCTCCAAGAAGATTAGCATAGAATCATAGAATATAATCATAGAATACACTGAGTTGGAAGGAACCATCAGGATCATCAAGTCCAACTCCTGGCCCTGTGCAGAAGGCCCCAAGAATCACACCACATGCCTGAGAGTGTTGGCAAAACCTGTCTTGAACTCTGGCAGAGTGTCTTCATTTTGCTCTCAGTACCTTCCTTCTGCAGGAGACCCATGATGGCATAGAAGGGCTTAGACAAGCATACAAAGGAATTGTTAACAATGTCTTCTTCTTCAGTTTGTATGTGATGATATGTAGAGCTATTCATATCTCTTGCAACAAATTGATACTTCCAAAAATAAAGGAATATCTGACCAGGCATGATGTTGAGAAGCTGAGCTTCCCTGGCAGGCCAGATTCGTTGGGGTTTTTTTACCTTATACATTTCTGTGACTGAGGAGGTGCAAGAATTGACCTAGTCCTCAGGAAGAGGCCAGTTGCTGTGGCATGGTAGTGATTTTTCCATGTGAAATAATAAGTTAAATGAATAATGTGAGCAAACAAAAAGACAAACCAAATAAGTATTACTAGATAAATTAGTAGTATTTTTGTTTATTTTTTTAATAACTGAGATAACTCATTTTATGCTTTCTGCAAATATACATCAGCAGTAGAGCATATGATTCTCAGTTACAACTCAGCTGTATAATGAAAGGAAACAGGGGTCCCCAAAATGCATTGTGCTTCACCAAAAATAAACAGATAAATCCGAGCATCAGTGGAATTCTAGGAATTTGGAATATTAACTTGCTTGTCCAACTTGTCACCTTTAAACCTCCCTTTCTGTAGGATAATGAAAAATTAAACCACAGCATTATAATTAAAATGGTAGTGCCTGGAGCTTTTTTTTCATATATGCATATGCATATTTCATCTTCTGTGCATCAGCCTGATGCTATGACCATTTTGTTTTAAGTTGGAGAAAATTTCTAGACGCTTAGATCCTCTGTTCCCTTCATATTGTTTTAGTAATAAAAAAGCATGGATCTTGTGCTAGCAGATTATTTGCTTTTCATATAGAAACATTGAGCAATGGAATTTATGTTGTTGATTATCTGGTATTTATTGCAGTCTGTGTTTCTTTAAACAATTCAAGTCCAGCAGAATGCTTAGCATTTGTTGCTAGAAGAAAGCTAAAGAAACCCATAGAATGCTCTCTGTAAGCATAGATATGTGCTAACTTGCAGGCATTTGTCTTGACAGAAGAAGTGGAGCAGTGATGAAAGCCTATCTCCACAGTGAATATTACACACTGTGTTATTCTGTAATTTTTTTTTTAAAAAATAAAGACATCATTATACAGTTTTGCTTTGCCTCACATCTTAAGTGAATTTGAAAGGTTCTTCAAATAAACCTCAACAGAATTTATTCACTGTAGTTGAAACTGGAATTTCTCCTGCTTTCCCTGGTTGCATCTCAGTGTTCCTTTTCATCTCCCCAGTTTTCAACTTACAGTTAAAATTATCACCACAAGGTGGAGTTCTGAACTTTCCAGCATGAACAATCTCTTCATCACATCAAAAGGGAGCAAATGTAATTTCTTCTTAACTATTACACTGCAGCCACAGTGTCTGTCACTGTAGTTGGAGCAGCTGCAGCACCTGTAGTTGTCTCATTGTCAGATTTAGAGACCTTCTTTCCCTCCTGAGGGTACTGAGTGTTGAATATGGCTCAATAAACCTGGGCCAGTCCCTGACACATTGCAGTGATTTGGGTCCTCTTTGCAGTGCCAGGTGCCAGCACACTTTTAAAAAATATTTTGCTTGTTTTTCTGGCTTCTGAACTTGTTCGGGGGAAGATGAAAACATGTTGGAGGTGCCCACTGCCATGGGTACTTATCCATACATCCCACAACTCCAAAATATCCAGCTTTTGGGCAGACCTTAATTATTATAAAGATTATAATCTTAATTCTTTGTCTGACCTTAAAGAAGATCTCAACCATACAGAACAACATGCTCTAGCAAAAAACCCAGTTTCGTTTCAAGGGTAGTCAAAGGATATTCAAAATCTTTAAAAATCTGAACTACTGTAATCAGCCTTCAGGACAAGGAAGAAAAAAAAGAGGGGAGAAAAAAATTAGGAAGGTGTCTCCCCCGTAAGTTGTTCCTCTGCAGAGAAAACAACAAAGGTGTGACTATTGATCATTCCCAGTAGATGACTCCCAAAGCACAAAGTGCCTGCAATACTGAACACAGACACCAGATTGGTGTCCCGATCAGTGACACTGTCATATCATAAGCCCATCCTATGAAATACACCACAGAGAACATGTACTGCAAGTAATGTATTACTGGTATAATCGAGACAAAAAGCCACAAATATGAGAGCAAGTAAGTCCACATTGTAACTAGCAATGCAAATGCTAGTTACCAATGCAAAGAATGTTTATAACAATTTTCTTTCAAAACCCTCTGCTCAGATCTGTCCTTATCTCAACCCTTTGAGCCCCACACTGGGTGCCAAAAAGGACTGTTGTGGTTTTAAGCCCAACTGGAGATAAAACACCACGCAGCCACTCTGTCAAACCCCCTTCCCACTCTCAGTGGAATGGGGAGAATTGAAGTAAAACTTGTATGTTGAGGTAAGAACAGTTTAACAATTGAAAATATAGTAAAATACAATAATAATGGTAAATAATAATAATAATAATAATAATAATAATAAACCAAAACCAAACAACCAAGTGATGCACAATGCAATTGCTTACCACCTGCTGACAGATTCCAGACCTTCCTTCCCAAACCCAGGCTGGACTCCCCTTCTGGGTAACCTCCCCCAGTTTATATACTGAGCAGGATGCTCTATGTTGTGGAATATCCCTTTGGTCAGTTTGGGTCACCTGTCCCAGCTGTGCTCCCACCCAGTTTCTTTTCTGCTACTCCTCAGTGGCAGAGCATGAGAGAAGGAAAAAAAAAGGGTCCTTGACTTAGGATAAACAGGACTTCTCAAAACCCCAAAACTTCAGTGTGTTATGAACACCATTCTCATTCTGAATTCAAAATGCAGCACTGTAACAGGTACTAAGAAGAAATGAACTCTACTCTGGCTGAACCCAGGACAGTTGGTTACATCTGAAATTTGCAGGAGTGCTTATAGGTATAAACATGCAATAGAAGACAATAACTTGAGGCTATTTAAATAGTCTGTCTAGAGTTTAATGGAGTTAGTGCTGGTTTTAAATCTGGACTTTTTAACCTCATCTTGTGCATAGGTGACAGTCTCAGAATATTTTTTCCAATTTTTCTATGGATTAAGAAACACAGTTCTGCAGCACGTCAAAGACACTGCTTCATATGATCTTTTTAGTGCTTACAGAGAAGGAATTTTGTATCGTAGTCAATTAAATGTTTTGGAAGGAAAATCTACACTTATCACCCATAAAAACCCAGAATTTTTATTAAGTAGGATTTAGTAAAATTAGTTGGATGTTTAAAGGAATTCTATTATGCATGCTTAGTTATTGAGAAGAAATTATTTCTTACTTTGCAATTCTGACAGGATTTTCAAACATATATAGATTTATCAAATACATAGCTTTGAAGGAATTTCTTTGTCTTTTATAAAAGTAGTGGTTTATAAAATTATCAGTGTTTCTAGTTTACTCTAAATGAGTACTTTTACATATGCATAACTCAGAACTCGATTTGAATATTTTAATTTATGTCTTTTAAACGTATATCTCTAGAGTCTGAATAGGATTGTAGCATTCTTCTTTCATGAGACAATTCACTGCTGGAGTTGATTGGAGGGCTTTAAGTGTAGCCCAACAGCGGCTGTGGTGGGTTGTGGTGCTGAAGGGACAGCTCATGGCAGCGCGAGGCAGCAGTGCCGCAGCGGGAGGGTAGGGCAAGGGGCATAGAAAGTATAATCATTATATTGAAATTATCAGAGAAGAGTTTTTAAAAATTCTTTTATAATAAATATTATTGATTATAAACAATTATTTGTAGTGTTCTTCTTGCTTATGGAACTCACTACATTCTCTAGGATCATGGAAATATTTAGGAGGGTTGTGATAAAGTCCTTCCTCAAAATGAATCTATTTTATTGCTTAGGAGAAAGCAAACTAAGGTACTGAGTAACGGGTTTTTAATATTTATTTCTCTTTTTTTCCCCTTTATTTTGTTAAAAAAAATTATAGCATTATGTGATACTGTCTCTCAGCTTCCCTGCAAATCTTTTTTTTTAATGTCACAGAATGTGATTTACTCTGTTATGTTACTCACTAGTGATGAAAAGTCCAAACTATTAACCTTTAATTAAACAAAATAAAATCAGCAGAATTGTAAAGATTATTTCAAAAGCAGTTAATACTTTGCTCTTATTTTCCTTAACCTCTTTACTCCTTCATTTGGAATTTATTCTCTGATAATTTGAACAAAGTTTGAAAATCCTATTGATATTTTAATTTTTTGTATGCTGTGTGCATGTTCTACATGGGTTTTAAAATGTTCCCTTAAACTTTTTAACAATAAATATTGTAAGCTGCCTTAGTTCAGGCTTTTGTCAGTGTTTTGCAAATTTCTGTTTCTTAGACTGTCAGGTAGGTGTCAAGTTTGTCCTAAGCAAATAACATAAATTCTATATAAAGTTTTGGAACAAGAAAAGATTATCTATGTAACTTATTGCCAGGACTCATGTAGAGTAAAATTTTTGTGTACATGGAAGCCCATGGAAGACATTGCTATGGTGGCCTGTAGATACATGTGGTAGTTAGTGTTGCATGCTACTGCTCAGCTGAAGAACAACTGCTTCTGTCACCCTCTTCTCTTAGAGACAGTTTCCTCTGATTTCTTCCATTTTGGTTGAGTTTTGCCTAAATTATTATGATGAGACAAGAGAAAATGGACATCAATTTAAATACAATTTTTTAAAATAATTTTTTATCTGTAAGGGTGTTTGAACACTAGAAGAGGATGTTCACCAGGGTTTGGTGATCTGCATCTTCTCAGAGAAACAGTTCTGAGTGACCTTTATTGCCAGATGACTCTGCTCTGAGCAGGGGGATTTGACCAGATGACCTCCAGAAGTTCCTTCTAACTTGAACTACTCTGTGACTCTAAGGCTCTGTAAAATGAAAGGAAATTATCTGTGTTACCAAGTGAAATGAAGCTACATGAAGCAGACTCATGTTTTCATTTGAGATTCTAGGTGATAGCTAGCAGTGACTCCTCAAATTTTTCTCACTCATTGGGCCCTTGTTTTCTGTGTGAAAGTCAGAAAGGCTGTGTGCTTTCCCGCAGTCAAGCACAGTCACAAAACCAAGCAAAACCAAAAATAACAAAAATTTACCCCACAACTAGATTTCTGTCTTTTAGAATTGTCATGCTATATCAGAGATTAGTAATGCAAACAATAGAAGTATCACCTTTGACAAGAGAAAATGAATTTGCTTCACTTGCCATTCTCTAAGATTTCCCCCTATATGTTGTTGACAATCTCTTAGCTCCTGGTAAAGTTAGCACAATGCTGATCATGACCAAATGTCAAGTGAAATGTTATGGGGTTTTTTTCAGTCATCATGACTCCCTTCACTGATTGTGTTGATGGTGGTTGTCCCTTTTAAGTGAAGCCATCAATTTTAACTGATACTCACAATTCTGAGACTCCTCTCATTGATCTCATATGATCATCCTATGAGGAATGACGAATGTCATTGTCTAAACCATCAAAACTATCTGGGATTCCTACAGCTTTCCTAGCTCCATATGTTCATATTTAACAGCTTAACTTTCAGTTTCCAGTATGGGATTCCTGTGGCTTTCTTCATTAGTGTTTGGCCAGGCATTCCACAAACTTCACAGCAGAGGGCCCTTGCTAACATCTTGTAAGTGGGCTCTCTGGTACCCACTGTAATTTCACTAGTCTTTCTTTCCAGATTGTCTGAAAAGCATCCTGCAGGTTCTTGCACATTCTAGGCAAAGGCTGATTTTCTCTTCAAGTAAGGACTTTGCTTCATGTGTACACTTCTGGACTAGCCAGAGGTGTGGGTTTTTAGTCAATCCTTTGTACTGTCACTTCTAAACTGCACATAAACATAGCTATTCTAATAACATCTATGTTAGTGAATATGGATTTTTTTGTATAAGGGACTGTACTCCTTCTTAGTGGGAGCTATGCAGGCTGCTATTTCAAAAAGCCAAAATACATTTATTGATATTGTTATGGCTTTTGTATAATTTCAGATAACTGAATAGTTTATCACAGTCAGCTTTTTATATGTGGGAACAAAGTAGGGCGAAGAAAACAGTAACTTGTTCTAACCAGATAACATGGCCTGATCTCAGTATTACAAAACAGTCCCAGAAGGGATTATATCTCCAAGAGGGTGGTCCACATGTAAAGTCTTCCTTTAGTCCTTTGTTAGAAACAGTTTCTACACACCGATTTGACTGCATTTCACCTGGAACTATGAACTGTTAAATCCTATTATCCTTTCATTTGAGTGCACTTCCATTTATCTCTGCCCAATCCCTGTCTCAAAAGAAATGAAAGGAGACAAACTTGTGGTACAGGACAGTTTTTTGTCTTTCACATGACACTGTTTTTTATGAAACAGAACAATCCATGAGCAACAGTTAAATTGGAGGAAGTTTTTTGCATGTGCTAACATGAACAGGTAGCTGTGATGGTAGCGAACAGGCAAAAAAATCTTGCCGTGTACTTGGGAGAACCAGAGAAAATGAAAAAGTGTTCCTGCAACTGAACTGAGCACCTAAGTACTTTAATATCAAGAGTCTCTTTTTCTCTAACCTGGTAATTTTGCTAATGTACAGTCTATCTTCCTAATTTTTCTATTACTCTGGTAATAAAAATGATAATAAAAATTACCCAGAAGTACCCACTCATTGCAGTTTTCTGGTCCTGTAGTGAGAATATGAGGAGCTTAAATAATATTTTATCTAAATTTGGATCTTGAGGTAGTCTGTAGGGAACAGATATCTGATCTCTAAGAATAGGATGTTCCTTAGCATGCTAAGGTTGCTAAAGGTAGACATCTCAGGAATTTCCAGTCCAAATAGGGATGTGTGACTTTAAGTGCACACAGAAAGGACAGAGGGAGGGCTGAAAGAGAGAGAACTGATGGGGGAAAGAGGAAGAAAGAAAAGAAGGGAAAGTAATAGAGATGGGGAGAGAGGGAATAAGAGATTCTACAATAGGAGTTCTTGGACAATAATTGATCTGAATGACTGTTTGTGCAGTGATTAAATGTATGTGTTAGGCTAAAATGGATCTGAGGACACAGTCTGATCTATTCTCTTATGTGAATCAGGATTGCCCCAATGGGTATTTATTAAATTATTCTTAAACATGTGTTGAAATGTAGATTCACTATCAATAATAAACAGCTCCATTATTTAACTGTCCTGACAGATGAGCTGTTTTCAGTTAGCATCTAATGTAAATCCTCTTTCCTATACTGGTAGCCCTAATTAAAAGCAGGTCTAATTTATCTACATCTTTCTTAAAAGATGAAGCCACAAACTGAGAGAAGTGCTGTTGTTGGAACTTCAGGAGACACTACTTACATTGTCTTTTGTTTCTGCCAATGAATTCCAAGATTATGCTTCACTTTGTTACAATAATATTGTATTTTTGGATCATTATTCACTTTGTGATCCACTATACCTTCATACCTTTTTCCATTATTTAAGCAGATGTCCACAATTTTCTCTTTTTAAATTGTTTAGCACTTGAGAAAAAATGTAATGCCTGTGCTTCCCCTCTGCCAAAATAAAAGACAAATTGCTGTGTTCCTGATTTAGAAGAATCCTGCTATCATTTGATCTCTGAATTCATTAAATGACTGCAAAACTCTATCTATCGATCTATCTATCTATCTCTCAATATAATATATTTACATGATTATAATATTAAATTATTATTATTAAATAAGTCGTATTCTCTTCCCTGATATTCGGGTGTAAATACACTTACTGCAGTTGTCCCTCAAGGTCTGACCTCATTACAGCTGGAAATACAATGTGTGTCTTTTTATTGCAGAAATAGTTTACCCAAAAGGAACTATTTGGGGAATACAGCTAGCCTTTCTTTTTCTTCTTTTTTTTCCCTTCCCTTTATTCTAAAAACAAGACTTCTCTGTATAATGTATATTGTTTGAAGGAGGATATTTAGGTATCAAAGTCATGTTCTGGATATGATGCCTCCTGTTCTGAATGTGATGATCTGGGAATTCTCTTTCATTGCTCTCATATATCAGTACCAGTTATGGTCCATATAACTGTCATTGTTTGAGTAACCTGCAAATTTGTTGCTGTAATGAACCTTCCCGATAAACAAAGTTATTTTTCTTTATTAAGTCAGTGGTTGGATCTACAGCTGAACAGAAAGGCTTATTGTGTAAAGATCTGAGGTTATATGTAACATATTTTGAAATTCTGTATATGGACAGGAGAATATAGTCATGCTTACAGCAGTGGGCAGGAAATCACAGTTTTGAATCTTGGCTGTGCCACAGACTTTCTGTGTGACTTTGGACAAGCTACTCTTTGTGCATTAGCTAATAATACTATCTCTATCTCCCAGGGGTGTTGTGAGAATACATTCATTAATGTTTGTAAGGCACTTGGATGCTATAGCAATGGGGCCATATAAGCACTTAGAGAAACAATCCATTTTTGCAACAATGTGCATCTCCCTGACTAAGGGCTTTTTTGTTGGA
The DNA here is from genome assembly GCF_020740725.1 of Corvus hawaiiensis. NCBI lineage: Eukaryota > Metazoa > Chordata > Aves > Passeriformes > Corvidae > Corvus > Corvus hawaiiensis. The sequence goes on along the minus strand of NC_063216.1, from coordinate 63,266,092 downwards.
AGTTTTTCATAGATGCTTGTTATGAATAAATCTACTTTATAATGATACAGTGAGGTTAAACTGCCTTTTGGAGTGCAGTTTCACTTTAGTATTCAGAACAGGTGTAAACAGTCATAAGTTGGAAAGCTGTTCCCAAAGAAAGAGAATACCATTTTATAGTCAGACATTTGAATAGAAAAGATACTTCTCCTGATTCATCAAGCTCAAAACATGGAGGATTATTTACATCTCTATCTGTCTCGTAAATAGTTTATTCTATTTTAAGCACTTCTCATTACATTGTCTAAACTACCTCCTCAGGCAAGTAATTTCATTGCCTAATTGCCTTTAAAGTTAAACAGCTCAAATGTCTACTCTACTTTTTCCTTGTGGATATAGGCTGCTCTTTCAGTCTGTCCTTTCTTTCTGAAATAACCTTCACTCACATGTGTTCAATTCAGACATACCACGCAGTTACAGCAGGTTAACAAGGTATTGCTTTAGTGCTGATGGGAGGTAAATTGGTAAGCCACTATAACTTGATTTGATAATTTGCCTGGCTGAGTGCTGGTCAGTGTTAAAATCTGAATGTGAGGCTCAGGACATTAACACCAAGGAGCAGAAAAAGAGTATTCAGTATTCCCAAGGCTTTTGGAAAGGACTTGGTGAGAGATTTCCATCCTAGGATAAAAGTTGCTGCAATGACTTCATAAAAAAAAAATTGTTTTGCTATGGCTTGTTTTGTTTTTACTTGTAGGAAGTAGTAGCAGCAGACAAACTGTACAAGTAAGAGATGTGGAATAGTGTGAGCAGTCAGTAAGGACAATGAAGAGGGCTCTGTAGCTTTTGAGGCTCAGAAAACAAGATATCTGTTGTGCTTCCATGTAAAGCTTTCTAATTTAGTGATTGAGTTAAATCAAAATGCCTGTGAAATCATCATTAGAAGATAGAGACCCTATAAATATCCCAATACTATGTCCTCTCCTACAGCATTAAGTGTAGGGAATTGACATGGTCTTAAAAAATATTCAGCTGTAGGAATTCAGTTAATTGCAGTTAAATACAAGATGCAAAGATACAGAAGAACAGGCCTCATTTGTGCTGGGGTTCATGAGGTTGCTTGTTTGCCATTCAAACAACTATTGTTTGAATATGTACTGCATAGAATTGCTTTTAATAACATTCCCATATGAGTGACAGTATAAACGCTTCTCAAGATGAGTATTATATTATGCCATGGTTAAGCCTTTCCTCACAATGCAGGAGAAAAGAGCTTTGTAATTTTTTTTTTCTTATCTCTATGAGTATTGCGGATTGAATGGGGTTGATATCCTCTATTGTACACATACATAACATATACTCCTCTAGACACAAGGACCAAAAATGAAAGAAAGAAGTACACTATTGCAACTCTTAAGTACAAAAGGAGCCAGAAGCATCAAGTCCCAATCCTCACTTGAACTCACAACCATCAGGCTGCTCCCAGTGTCATGTATTGCCATTTTCTGGATTTAGTAAAAGACTCAGTACAACCATCTTTTCTTTCAGTTTTTCAGTAAATGCAGGACCTGATTCTTAATCAGAATTCCAGATTCTGTAATATAAGTTGGTGCAGGATTGAAGAAAAAATTATCAGTGAAGTCAAGGAGAGGAAGGTTTATTTCACAATTGTTAGTGAGACAGTATTTTGTTTCAGTTGTTGTACATCCTAACACCTTTTCAATTTTTAGTTTATACATGTCTCTGGTTATTGAGCATTATTTTAGTAAAATCCTTTGTTACCAGAAATTTCCTGTAAAAATACTTTGTCATAGTGCAGCAACACTAAAATATCTACCAAAATCTTCAGGAAAAATGTAACTCAAAGGATTATTTTTATCTTCTTAAAAAATAGGAAATATTTTATGTTTTGGTCAAATTAATCCTCTTTAAGACACAGTATAAATCACACAAAAATAATTGGGATGATAAAGATTATTGTAGTTTAAAAAAAAAAAAAAAAGGAAAAAATACCTGTTTACAAAACTCAGTTCTGATAGTCAGCCCATTAAAAAAATAAGATCATCACAAACAGTGGAAAATTCAAATTCCTGTTAGAGAATTTCTGTCCTATGTTGTGTCTGTCAGAAAGAAGATCACACATATTTGGTAGTATACCTGGAAAAAGAAAATAAAACAGTAGCAGTTACAGTTGTATCACTTTTTTTAATGACTGATTTCTCGAGAATACTTTTCTGTATGAGGAGCAGCAGGATACATAATCTGGAAAGAGTAAGGCCTTTTTCTTATGACAAAGTAAATTGGAGCTATTTCTCACAACAGGAGGTCATTGGTCATATACTGATTCTATCCATTTTGATAGGACAACATTATTCATAAACATCTTCATGCCTATGGTATGTCCTTAGGATTGATACCAGTTGCACGTGTTTTCTGCAACAAAATAACTTCTGATTACTTTCTGATTGCCTTGCTGATCCCTCAGGTGATACTTAATATACAATTAGATGCTATCTTGCTCATACTATTTGATATTTCAGTTTACTACATAAAGTACACACCTGCTTCTTATAGCCCCCCCTTTTATTGTTCTGTAGTGATTTTGAAAAAAAAAAAATTTAAAACCTAATGGTTCCTAATAGAAGAAAATAAAAATGTGTTACATGTCATCAAAGAGAAAACAATAAAAAATATGGTTATTATTCAAAATAAATCCAAGATATCCTTTTTACCGTAACAATTATTCTACTTAATATACTGCTTTTTACTAGTCCCTCATTTCTAGAAGTAATTGTCATGTGTTTTGGGAATTTGATCTGTTCTGATTGTATAGAATTATGTTAGTTTTCTGTGGAAAAAAAAGGCTTTTTCTGGTACAGTTTCTTTGTAAAGTTAAAAAAATCCACAAAGCAAGCTGCATGTGGATCCAGTATTTATCCTCTATGGTTTTCTTTAAGATGGTTTTACTATGAAAGCTATGACTAGGTAGGTGCTAGGTACTATACTATAACCACTTTATAGGGAAGATAATGAATAGTTAAACTCTTTCAAATAGAAAAGAAGAAAGGGTGGGAAGAGAGATTCTACCAAGTTTCAGTTGTGTCAGAGGTGACTGGATGTTTTTGGTTAACTTTATGTCTGAAGTGATGCAAAATAACTCTTCTAAAAATCAGCTAAGGTCAATTTTGTAAGTACTATTCTCAGCATCTTAAAGTAGCTGTCTCATAGAGTAGGATGACAGTAGGGGGAAACACCAAAGTCTTCAATTCTAGACCTTCAGGTGTGCACGCTGTTAGACCCACTAATGTTATAGTTTGTTCTGTGTTCGTTTCCTTTTGCATTTTCAGACATGATTTCAATTGAATCATTTATGGTTCTTCCATTCAGATTATAACAGCTATTTTGGAGCGGATAACCCTCAATGGCTGTATATGAGACATTGCCCGGGGTGCTTCCAAGATGCTTTTGAGCTGGGTAAGGAAATCGCTGAGTGTTGACACATTCTCAAAGCACTATGGCATGGATTGAGAGCGTAGTTTATAAACTGTGTTACTGACCTATTATTCTGTGCTTTACTGACAGAATAGACTATACCGGTTTCCTCTGAAATGTTAAACAAAAACTAAATAAACATTTTTTCATTAAAAAAAAGTAAAAAGTATTTAAAAAAAATTGAATACAATATCTAATCTGCATGTTGTAATTCATGCATAAAAACTTCAATTCATCATTGCCCACTTCTGATATGTCTACTTCTAATATAGTAGCCATTCAATGTATAATATTATACTAATCTAATTTCTATTACCACTATATTAATACACTGGCGTGGTAACCCAGACTCAGATTTTTACTGTGACTTTAAGGTCAAAGCTGTTTCTGCAGGTATGGCTTAACCAATCCGCTAGTTTAAGATTTATACCCTATTCAAGGTGTAATGCCTGTATCATCCTTACTATCTACATATTACCTTGCACACTCCTGTTCAGTCAGGAACAATTAGTTATCATGACTCATCTCCCCTTTCATATATGGACACAGACAACTGAAAACATAAGGGCTTGTGAACTTGCATCTGTGCAGTACATGGGCTGTGGGTGTGGGGCTTTCACTGAGTGTGCACTAAGAAATTAGAGAAGGATTTTTGTCTTTTGTTTAACGTCTGATGATGAGTATGATGATGAGTGGGACAGTCCAGCACAGGTGTGATGCTAAAACCACCCAGGACTTGGCACTCCTTCTCTATTTAAGGTTAAGCAGTGTCCAAGGGACAGTGTATATTCTGTTGTAGAGGAGGATGTTTTATTTCTTACAATGTTTGTATAATGCTCTTTGTAATGCTTTATCCGGCTGAAATCCAGCGGAATCAGCTACAGTATCTCCAGGATTTTTACAGAGTTAGTTCAAGCTGTGCGCTGTCACTCTTCCATGTACCAGGGGTCATATTTTAATACTGGCTTTTTTGTTAAATGCCAAGTATCTCAGATGCTCCATTTCACCTTGTAATTAAAGCTTTCTACTTCAAAACAATGTAAGCATGCAGAAAAATGGTTCCTATTAGAACATCATAATTTAAAACAAAACCAAAGAGGTTGTTTGCCTCTTAAAATATGTTTTCCACAAAAAGTTTTGTGAAAAGGTTCTATGGAGTGGCTACTTCATTAACTATAGTAAGTTATAGGCCTCCTGATGTATCTGGTAAATCGAAGAAATAAACTTCCTACAAAAACAAACAGACAAGCAAATAATGAATAGGTTGTGCATGCAAGAGAAGGTTATATTAATCTGCAGTTCCTGCCATTATCTCAGCCAGGTGTAAATAGATAGGCCTCCAGTGTATTAATTCCACAGAGTCCAGTCATAAACCTCAGATTAGCTTTCAATAATCCATTTTCTTCCAACTGAAAAAAAAAAAAAGTCTTATACCATTTAGTATTAACTGGCCATATTTAATAATAGCTAGAGATTAATTAATACTTTTTCTTTACTGTCAAGAACTAGTGGATTATATTATACATGAATGGCTTGTAAAATGATTATTTTATACTTCAGAATGACAAAGAAGTCTCTGTATTCAGATAAAATATTTAAATTTAACAACCATTTCACCTTTACTTATTCCTGAAAACAGACCCAGCAGAAACTTAATAAATAAAATTCTGGGTCTCTTTTAATGTCATAGTCTTATAATCTCTTGAAAACATGAGAAATTTTAGGTTAAAAAAAAGAGTGCCATAGTGGTAAATCCATTTTAATTTATATGTAAAATGTAATAATTGTTAATTTTGTGCATGTAAAAATTTTAAATGTTTATTTGAGGTTTTGAGTAATTTTTAAACCATGTGCACTTAACATTTGTCTGAAAAATTTGTTTCCCTTTCACTAGCTTAGTAGCAACCAAAGATTACTTCTTTCAGTAGTATCACTCAATGTGCTCAAACACGAGGTGCAGTTGTTGTCTCTTCCCCGTATGTTCAGAACCTGTTCTAATTTATTGTGGAGGTGCCTGGTTTGTTCTGGATATGCATCCCTTTTGCTGCAGCTCACTTTTATACATACTAGAATAAGAATTGCTACTGGAAAGAATTCCAAATGGCCGTTGAGGTCTAAATTAATTTCCTGATCAATTTTTTAACACCCAGGTTTTGATGTGGAAAGTCAAAATCTAAGGAAATGTAAAGGAGGTTCTCTGGTTAAAGTTAAAACTACAGGTCAAAGAGGTCATTGGTTGAATTGCCAATGAGTATGAGTTTTTATGGCAGAATTCATTTTTGTAGAATTGGTTTTTTGGGATTTTTTAATTTTCCCCCTCCACTAAGATGGGAGAAAGAAACAAACATTGCAAATCCAATAGCTTATTCACTTTTCCATACAACACTGCTATTGGCTATTATATAAAGGTTTGCTGTGACATGGCTCATAGAGTTTGTGTGTATTCAGCATGGCTTTCTCCATGGGTCTCATTCTCAATAAAGAACTTACTCCCTGAATGTTGCAACATTTTAGCTGCATATTTTTTAAGATCCTAAAGAATTGATGCTGGAAACCTGGATCATAACTACATTCCCTTAATTTTATGTGTTTAATCATCCTGGTTATAAAACAAATCATTTTTCTGAAAAAAAAAAAAAAAAGAGTAAACAATTATATTTTGAGAAGTATTTAAAAGTCTGGATGATCTTAAAATACATTAAAAAAATAAATGAGACTAGGCCCCTTCAGTTTCATTGTGATTTTTGTGAATAGCCCTACAGTCATTGGAATGTTTGAGCCTATGCCTTGCACACTAATCTTAACTGTGAGTTTCAATAGTTGTATGCTCTCTCTGAATTATCATAGAATCACCGAATGGTTTGTGTTGGAAGGGACTTCAAAAGATCATCTAGTCCAAGCTCTCTGCCATGGGTAGGGATGTCTTTCACTAGATCAGGTTGTTCAAAGCCCACCCAACCTCATTTGAACACTTCATTTCAAGACAAAAATCTTACAACTGAAGGCAGGTAGAAAGGCCTTTAAGGCATTGTACAATCTCTCTTTGAGATTAGTAGTTCTCTTTGTTGCTGTAATTTGCTAACTATTCAGGTCTTTTTAGGTGAACAAAAGCATATTTTGAAGACAAGAATGGATGAAAGCCATAGATAAACCAGAAAAAATGGGTAGTAGAAAAAGGATGGGCAGATGGACACTGCAGTAATACAAGTTCTCTCTTAAGACACATGGGGTTCTTTCCATTAAATTCCAAGTTTCTTCTTCTGCTCAAATATAAAACTAGCCACAGGCAGTCATAGCATATGTAATCATGTATCATAGAAATTAAATCACATCATTTAGATGTCTCTTTCTTCAGACATCAGAATATTTCTTCCTGAACGGGTTGTGTGAAAACTTGGTACATCTTGAATTTAAAAAAAATCTATACTTTGGAAGGCAAGAATAAGTTTCAGCACTGCAGATTCTTCACAGAGGATATGCTGCCTGTCTCCCTCCTCATTGGTAGCTCATTCATTGCAACTCATGTATTTTCTCATATGCATACTGGCATTATAGTTCCTTGGGATCTGTAATGGTTGCAAATACCAAAAGTGTAGGAGCTGGATTTTTTTAAGGCTCTAAATTTTTCAAACCTAGATGCAAGGAAGTTTTTGTAAGTAAAAAATTCCCCAGGTCATAATGCTGTCATTGTTCTCAGTAGGAAACCTTAATTGCAGAGCTAGTTGGATAGGAGTTGGATTAGCTGGCAGAGTGTTGTCTGGAAAATCTTTCAGCTGTGCAATGTTATCACTTCCCCTACGTCCCTCCGCCCCCACCCCTGAGGATTCCTAGCCTACTGCATTTGGTGAGATACATATGTTTTCCCCAGCTACAGGAACTGTGAAGGGTTCCTCTGGGATATCTAAGTATAAATACCCAAGTGTGTCTTCAGTTGCTAGGTTATTTTTAGTCAATGGGTGGTTACCAAGTCATCTATAATTGTGCTGTTAAATGTGTCAGAGCAGCTACTGCAAAATGAGGTGCTCCCTGTAACAGGTGGAGCATATAAAGTAAAATGAGAGAGGACAAAAGCAACATTTCAGAACTGAACTGCTTGAAGATTTGAATTATATAATGGGAGATTTACTGGTAGGCAGATGTGAGGAGGATGATCCATGAATACAACATGGATGAAGGAACATAGTAGCATTGTTTGACTATATGTGGTGGTTTAACACCTGCTAGTAATTAAACACCAAATAGGCCACTCCCCTTTCTCCCACCCCTCTCTGGTGAGAGAGGGCCAAAGGCAGAGACTGTGGGTTGAGACAAAAATTGACTGAAAGCAAACAGCGATGGAATAGGAAATGCACAGTAGCAACAGCCATATTAGTAACAAAAGTATACCAAAGAGAAGGCCCTTTACACACAAAAGGTGTTCACCACCTCAGTTTAGTGCCATGTGGCTGCCGAGACAAAGACAAGATGGGAGACCTTCCTGCAGCTTGGCCGCAGCTCACGGTTATTCTTGAGACGGAGACAAGGTGGCAGATGCTCCACAGCCAGCATTCCCCATCCCTGAGCCTGAGACAATGAAAAACAATGATGGACAAACCCCCAAAATTGTCTGTGTGGTGCTGCCTGCTTTCTGCACTGCTGGGCTTGACTGTGGCCAACAATGCTTGGCTCAGGACCTCTACTTCTTAGGCAGGTCCTTCTTTGGTAGTGGCCAAAAGCTGTTACCAAATGGTGACTGCTGTGTGGGAGAATGTTCAGTGAGTTCCCAGTGAACAACTGTCTACATGGCATGAACTGCTGGCACAGTTCTTTATAAATAGAAAAGAGGAAGAAAATCATACCTGAATAAAAAGTCAGTAAGACGGTAGGAAGAAGACGTGAACAGCAAAATAATTCAACTGAAAAGAAAAATGAAACAAAATTACTTAAAAAAACCCCTGCCCTAAACCATCAAAAGTTCTAAGTAAACATGCACTGTTAGCAAGGAGATTGCACATTGGTAATTCTAAATTATCTAGGATGTGCTATCCCTTTTATGAATCTGCCACTAGGAGACCGGACAGGAAGCAGCGTATAGTCTATCAAAAATATTAAAGATATATTAATATATCACCTAATTTGGTAAGTCATGGGAAAAAAATGAAAATTGTAGGTGTTCATGGAAGGAGATGGTCAAATGAATCTGTATTTGTGGTACGTATGGTAGCTGCATCATGTCACAAAACAGAGATCAATAGCATCTCTTTAGATGATAATTTCTACTCCAGTGGCAGTTGCCCAGCATCAGCTGAAGATCAGGAATAAAATCTTGAGGACTGCTGTAGTTGTGCCTAGCTCAAAAGCAAAGAAATGCAAAGCAGCCATTGGTATGCAGAGAGAAGAGCGGGGAAAAACCACTTAAACTCTGCAAAAACTAATTGGTGGAAATATATTTATCTGTGCTTATTCCTATATATTCAATATATATTCTATTTTGGTTAGTTTCAAAATGGAAAAGGTTTTATAATGCTACTTCAGGCATATGTGAAAGGTGAAAGATGAACTGGGTGAATTTCAACAAAATAAAATGTTAAACTTAGCATCAGGAGAAACATTCCAGCTGAGAGAACCACTGGGCTGGAATAATCACCTCAAGTGACTGGTGACAGACTATTGACTGAGTAACTCAAAAGTAACAGAAATGAAATCCAGTGGGCATTGGCAAAGGTTTGGTTTAGATAACCTAATAATAGCTATTGTCTGCTCTATTTTTTTTCAAAGCCAGAAGTAGCTTCCAAATTCATTAGTGAAGATGGACTAATGTCATATTTTATGCTCCTGCATTTAGGTCTGCATTGGCTGTGCATAATTTGGGGGTTTATTGCATGAACAGGAATAAAATAGTTATGCAAAAGGCATTTAGCACAGCTGAAAATAGTAGGACTTTATTTCTAGGTATGTGGAATACAATCTGAACATGATTGTTTTCCAGGAATTTTAGCACATCTTTATTTATGAAATATCTCAGTAGTGAAGAATAAATCTCACAGAGTCTGGTAGAATCTTTTCACAAAATTAAATGCAGAGTATAGATGATTTTTTCAAATCTCTATACTTGAGCAAAGGCTGCTGTCTTTGCTACAGAGTTTCACTTTTAGTAATTCTGTAGAATTCCATTGAATTTTTGGTAAAAAGAACAAATGAGCTGTATTTCCAAAAGAGAACACACATTTCAAAATTATGCACTTCATTTTCCTGCTGCTTTCTTGTAAGATCTCAGAAGATCTTCTATCTCACACATTTGCTCTTGCTCCCTGATCATCAGGAAAATGCATTCCTCACTTCTCTTCCCAGCTGCAAATGTCTTCTATATTGGAAATGTCTTCCAGCACCATCACTACCCTTTACCAGCTTTTAGGTGCTGAGCATTGCTCCTTCAGCTTTAAAACACAATGGGGAAAACTCCAGTGGAGTGGTTCCCTGGCAGGAGCTACTGCTAGGATCATGGCTTTTTGCCTCTGTATTGTATCTGGAGATGAATGGGGTCAGAGCTCTGGACAAAACCTGGAAATGCAGAGTGAGATAGGTCTGCAAATCTGTTACGGCCTAAGCAGCTTAGAAGTTGTTTGACAGGTGTTATTGCATTAGTTGGGGATGAAAATCTTACTTGGCTGAAAGATAAGGGGGAATTTTTATCAGTGGAATTTATTCAAAAAAGTCTTCCAGAAAAGTCCACACTGGTAACTTGAATTATCTTTAATATTTTATAAATCTTTATGCAGTTGACAAGTAAAGAAATTGAGGATGGATATTTTTGAATAGGGCTCATCCTATTTGGAAAGTCCAAAGCTATTTAGATAACACAAAAGTGAGAGTGACCCGTATGTAGTACAGCAAGTGGCGTTGCCAGGTACCACTGTCCTCTCAAATGGGAAGTCTTCTGGAATTCCTTGTTGCTATGAGACTAAATATGTCTGTACGGTGTGAGCACTGAACCAGATTTTGCTCCCACTTCCACTAGTGTGCAAGTAGAGTGACTCCCCTGCAGCCAGGGAGCACAATGCCACGTTCTGGTGTTTTGTTTGTGAAGGGTCTAATCCAAAGGCCAGAAAAATCCAGGAATATTTGTCTAATTCAGAAAGTCAGGGAAGTAAGACTTGTTTAAAATGGGAGAAGGTACCATCTTGCACCTCGAAAGGACCAAGGAACAAGCAGTTGGGTCTTCTGACCCATTGACAGTGGGTCTTCATGTGCTTTTAGTCAAAAAGGAAAGCAGTGAGTAAAATTTTTCAGAGGATTTCTCTCTAAATGTGTTCAAACTAAAAGATACATACTGCTTATCCTGGACTGTGTAAACTCTAAAGTTTGACAATTTGAAATCCAGTTACCTGTGGATTTTAAAGCTGCAATGTCGGTGGGGGGGCAGGGGGGAGAGAGATGTGTTTGCTTAAGTATAAAATGTGTGAATTTTCTTTAGCTACTTGACACTTTTTTCTTTCACCCAGAAGACAAATAAACAAACAAAACCCAACTTGAACTGCGCCCAAGCATGGCAAATTTCTCACCAAAATGTACATTTCAGAATGAAGAATTTACAGTGGAATTTCTCTAGTGTAGCTATGACATTGCTTTAACATTGCATTGCTGTAATCTTCAAATATAGTAAATGCAATACATGGGTTTATAGGGATTTGTGTGAAGTTTAAAATTCAGAAGATGGTTGTTTTTAATGTTTCTCTGTGCTATCTGTGAAAAAAGAAAAGGCACAGGAATGAATTTAACACACATCATAAACAGCATGGGAGATGTTTGCGCAATAAAAATAGAGATCTTTTATTAATCTGTCATTTCAAGCATCCACAGACCCTTTCCCGGTTTCTTAAAATTAAGAACATATTTAAATATGAAATATTACAAAAAACCACCCCAATCCACATCATAAATGCAGACGTAACCAAGGTGCTAGGAAAACAAAGCTCTCAGCGTGCAAGTATTCCCGTACTTGGTTTAGATCTCCAAAACTATGGATGTCTATCCCGGAGAAACCGGGGTAGCTCACTGGCCGTCGGTGCGTTACCATCGTCGTCAGTGTTGTGCAGTGAACCTACAGCCAGCCCGAGCAGCACCGCAACTTCCAGCGTTCCGCGGAGCTGCGCGGCGGAAGGCCCCTCCGCTGTACCGGGCCGGGCCGCGCAGCACCGTCCGCCCCGCCGAGGCCGCTGGGCGCTCCGGCCGCCAGCCCTCTGCCCGCAGCCTCCGCGGAGCTGCGAGCCGCACCTGCCCCTGTCCGCACCCGCGCTGCTGTAGTCCTCTCCCCGCATTTCGCGCCCGCCGCTCGCACCTCGCCGACACCCGCTCCACGCTCCGCCCCGCGGGCCAGCGCCGGCCGCGCTGCGGGACACGCAGGCGCCGCGGAGGTTGCGCGGTGCAGCGGCGGCGTTTGAACACGAGAGGCGCGGAGCTGCGCCGCCTGCGCGGGCAGAGGGCAGCGGGAGGGAGCCCGGCTCGGGCAGCCCCCGCTGTGCGGCCGGCAGCACTTCGGTGTGCGGCTGTGAACCCTGCCCTGCCCCGAACCGCCGAGCCGCCGCCGCCCGCCTGTGCGCACGGAGATCGGTGCCCTGACCGGGCAGCCCCGGCCGTCGGGGCGGCCCCCGGGTGCGGAGCGCCACCACGCGTCTGCCCCTGGCCGGGGCCACACCACGTCCCGCAACGGCGGGGCCGAGCGCGCAGCCCCCGCGGAGCGGCTCCGCATCGCATCGCAGCACCGCCCCGGCCTTCCCGCCCCCCGGCCCGGCTGCTCTACGGCAGCCGGTGGCCGCGGCAGGGTCCTTCCCCTGGAGTGGGAGGGCGGCAGCAAAATCACAGCCTTGGTGTTTCGTTTTTTTTGGTGGTTTTTTTTTTTTTTTTTTTATTTTTTTGTGGGCTGGTTTGGTTTGTTGTTTTTTTTTTTTTTTTTTCCCCTCCCTGATTTATTACATTCTTTCATTTGCGCTCCTGTTTTCCGCGGGGATTGCTGCAGCGGAGGCATCAACCTGTAGACTGAGAGAGCCCACCGTAGCCCGGCGCGGCTGCTCGGAGGGCGCGTTGCGGTGGCACCGCCGGGGCGCGGCCCCGGGACAGGGTCGACCCCGCGGGCGGACGGCGGACGAGGGAGCGGGGCCGGCCACGGCGCCTGGGGAAATTCCTGGGGCCGGGCGACGAGGAGCCCCGGCGGTGGAGGTGCAAGCCCAAAGGGAGACCAGCGATCTGTGCAAGAGCCCCGGGGACGGCGGGATGAACTGACTTCCCTCCCGCCCCCCCGCACCCGCACCCGCACCCGCACTGGAGAGCATCTCCGAGCTGGGGGAGGAGGAAGGGGGTGCAACAAATTGCCGCCAGCCGGGAGAAGTTGCAGTAAAGAGAGATCCCTCCCTCCCGCTCCCTCCCCTCCCCGCTCGCTCTCTCCTCCCCGAGCCGTGGCAGCGAGCAGTGGAGCAGCGGCCCGACGAGCGAGCGGCACCCGCAGCCCGGCGATGCTGCAGCGGCTCCCGCGGAGCCTCGGCGGGGAGGGCCCGGCCCCTGCGCGCCCCGCGCCGGCCGGCGGCGGCGCGCCCTGAGCGGCGGCGGCGGCCCCGCGCCCCCGCGGCTCAGCGGGCGCTGTTGCGCAACACTGCCCGGCACTGCCGGCTCCCTGCCCCCGCCGCCGGCTCGGCGCGGCTCGGCGCGGCTCCCGCGGAGACGGAGCGCTGATTCATGGGGCCCCGCGCCGGCTGCCTCGGCGAGGAGAGCGCGGCGCTGCCGCTGCCCCCGCGTGGGGTGTGAAGCCCCGGCCCCTCCTCCGCAGCCCCGGGCTCGCCCGCCCTGCTCGGGAGTGTGGTCCCTGCCGGGAGCCGCCGCGCCTGGCGCACAGAGGGAAGCGTTGATGCATCGCTGTGGAAATTCATTGTGTGACTTTCTGGGTATTTACTGAGTTTCAGACCGAGATGCAGCTCTTGAAAGCTTTATGGGCACTAGCAGGAGCAGCGATCTGCTGTTTTCTTATATTTGTCATCCACTCACAGTTTCTTAAAGAAGGTAATTGTATGTGCATGTCTACATATCCTGTTCTTTAATATTAAGATCTTTACGAGGTGCCTTAATTATTTTTACTGTTTCCAGTATGTTCTATTTACAGCAGTGCTTCCACGCTATTTTTCCTTTCCGTTAAAGCCTTGTCAGTTTTGTTGCTTTAGATAATAGGTAGGCTTAGACTTACATCTTTGGTAAATGTATATATTATATATATATAAATATATATATATGAAATCTGTATGATGTTTATATTCGATGTTTTAGCTGACATTTCATTTCTTTATGGGGCATGTATAGTGTATAGAAAATATTTGTTGCTATCAGATGACCACAAAACAGTAGTCATCATGGGAATATTAATAAACCAAAAAAAACCCTTAACAAGTAAACGTCTTATTTTTATACCAAATCAATAGGCATCCTTTTCCTCTTCCTTATTCAGTACATTTTCAATAGATGGCACTAAAGTTCTATGGAAAGGGCAGGGCAGAGCAAATCCTGGGCATTCAGCATCTTCCTTCTCCTCATTGCCCCGAAACGGGAAAAGGCCTTTGCGTGTCTTCAAGGATCCTGTTTTTTCCACCTTGTGGTCAGAAAATTGTGATTACAATTTACAGGAGAAAATAATTTGGATTGTGGGACAGGCTTTCCTCTTTTCTTTTTTTTTTTTTTTTTTCTTTTTTTGTTTCCTACTTGAATTGGGTGGAAAAAATATGTTTGATTAAATGAGTAGAGGGATTTTCCTGGGGAGTAGCCCTTGTATTGCTCCTTTTTTGTTTTGTTTTCTTTCCTCAGGAAATTGGTATTTTCTTTTTTTTCCACTACTGCTAAAATAATTATTCCATTTGTTACTTGTATAGCAAACTGTAGTCTGAGATTCAAGTGTGACTCTTGAGAAATGTAAATATATTGGGTGGTGTATGGTGTATGGGAAAGTCCAGTCCTGTTTTTTAAGCAGTGTTAACGAAGATAACACAACAATACGGGGGTTTTGGTGAACCAATTTTTTCTTTTTTACCATTGTAATATAGTTGAGATTATAGCTGGAGGAAAAAGGAGCCAAACTCAGCTTGAAGTGCTGGGTGTGTAAAGCAGGGAGAAAACTTTTTTGTGACTGGGACAAAGTTTCACTCAAGTCTGGGCAAAGCGACAGCCTGGCAAACACTGAAGTATGAGTACTGATTTTAATTTTCTGTCAGTCCAAGAAAAGCATGAGACTATGTTTTCACAGATTTTTTTTTTTTTTTTTTCTGAAATTAATAAATGCTGATTTGCCTGGTCTGGTTAATTTAGAAGCATTACCCAGATACCTTAAGTGCTAAAGGTTTCTCCTTTAAGAAACATACCCATGCTGTAATTGCATTGTGTGCAATGCCTCCCACATAGTGACTTATTTAACATTCTTTTAAAATGCTCAGACAACTGTACTTATATATATCTGTCTAATGACATGGCCTGTTTTGAGGAGATTTTGCAGAATTTCAGGCTATTTTTTTACACTATTTACCATTTTTCTGCTTTTTTTCTTCTTCAGTCTTTCAGGGTTTCATGTCTGTGTTACTGTAAAAAATCCTTAAAGGAAGAGGCATTCTGTCTCACTTAAAATATTTCATCCTGCCTTGTAGGAATAGAAAGCTGACAAATTATTTTAGAAAGACAGAAACCATGGCCGTACATGAAGGACTTTTAACACATTTCACATTCTCCAGCAATTATAACCATTCTTAATGTGGGCTGCAGAGAGCAAACTGAAGCTCTTTAGCTTGTTGGATAACTTAATTACATCAGTTTGTTTATATTTGTTCTTGAAACATTTCTGCTTTCTTTAGCAATGAGAACTATATCCTGACTGTAAATTGCATGTACTGGCATAGTTGTCAGACTTTTCTTGACAGGTGCTAATCTCCACAATAGCATTTTGACCCTTTCCATATAATTACTTCAGCAGTGTATGTTTTCCTTCCTCCTTGTAGTTTCAATAAGGACACTGAGTAGTTTAGTGGAGTTGAATGAAAGTCTGCATGGTACAACTGAGTGTTTTTCTTTATGAAGAACTTTTAAAATATCCAATAAAAATGAATGGTTTAAGCATAAGATATTTAAATGAAGGCATATAAGAGAATTAGTTAACATTGGATTTAAGCTATATATTGTAAGCAGTTTGCAAAATAAGATTTACATTTACTTTTTTTTTTTTTCATGTTAAAACCTGGTGTTTTATTTTACTTTCAGTAAGAAAACAAAGAGAAAAAGTGTGAGGAAAGAAGTAGCAAATAATTTAATCATATGCCTACCACATTTGTTTATTAAGTAAATATGTATAAAGGATACATGTGAGATTACCTCACTACCTTCATAAGACTTGAAGTAGTTTTCTGATGTCAGAGTTATCCATTTACATTATAATTTTATAAAAAGTTAGGAACACTATGTCTCATTGCACATGATGTTAGATTGTTGATTTCCTGGCAAAAAGATTAATTTCCTATTGGATCCTAATGAGCTACATGGGCTTGCTGTTTGTAACTCAGCTGTGTGGTCGAATTCCTAAGTTAAATGCTTGGACATTTTAATTTGATTATTGCTTGTGCAGAAGGATAATTTCCTGCTGTCCCAAAGAACATTCAAATGAGGCACCAGTTTGACTAGCTGGATCAGATTAGCTGATAACACCTGTCTCCTGAGACAAGTTGACAGTACAAGTTCATACACCAAGCATCTCTTTTGTATGCAAGACAATTGATTTAAGGTGAATGACATGAAAAATTAATTAAAGTTCAAACCTAATTTATTAATGCATGCTCTTCCCATTTTTGCATGTTTTGTAATATTTGCTGTTTATTAATTTTTCCAGAGCTGTTTTAACAGAAAACTGACATAATCTTCACTTCATACAAAATTATATAATTACTACCTGTCTTTTTCTGTGCTCATTTTCCTTTTACTCACTTGGAGTTACTGATGGTATCTGGTATGTTAGGCTGTTATGACCTATTAACACAATGTATTTTTATAGTTTCAGTTTTACTGCATGGCTATTGTGTGTAGAACTTCCATGATGTCCAGCTGAAACTTATTACCAGAACCAATTTCTCCTTCAGTCCCATTCATAAATATGAGATTGTATGTTGCAACAGTCAACTGAATTTTTTTTCATAAACAATGTTAATTTCATGTTAATTTAATTTTAGTTCCTATGCTGAAGTGGCCCTGTCTTAATTCTTAGATATTTTTATATACATTTGTGAATTGAGGCAGTTTGGTAGTAGCATTACATTGCTGCCATATAAATGGTGCTAAGAAACAATGAATGCTTGTTCTGAGATGAGTGGGAAAGAGCTGTTTAAATGTCTATTTTCATGAATATGTTTTTTTCAGGAAGTAAAGAATGGGTGACACAGGGTGCCATTTTTCCACACTTAGGCTTTTGTGTGGAAATACAGGTCGTCCTGTGGCTAATCCGTTCCCCTATGTCCAATCTGTCCTTCAGTGTTTCTAAAAGATGAATAGAGCTGTGAACCCAGAAAAGGGTATTGTGATATATAATTGCAGTCCCATGGCTGTCTGATCTTCCTGCAAAGCAGTTTAACATACTCTAGTCAGCTGCAGTCGGTATGAAGGAGTGTTTGATATTTCAATATCTAAACTTTTTGCATACACTATTGAAAATTAAAAGTAGCCAAGTACATTCACTACCCATATCTGGGTTTTAAATGATTCATTATCTATTATTGTTTAACACATTATTCAAAGAGAAATGAAAAATATTTGAGTTTATGTTACACCCCATGAATTGTGGGGACTCCTTTGCTCCTGACAAGGACCTCTTTCCCGTTGTTGAACATTTTAACCATTCAAACACAAACATTAACCAATAATGGGGAAAGGTAAAGGATACAGTTTCTAAATGTGTCTTTGAATCTCACAGAAAGTAGGGCAGTTAGGGAGTAAGTTCAGATGGGTATGTGTACATGGCAGCCAGGGTGTGTTACAGCCCTGCATATAGTATAAAGCTTCGTTTATGTGCTGATTGCTCATTAGGAGATAGAAATGTCTTATTTATTAAAAGGTGCATTGATTTTTTGAATGGTTTAGGAGATTACAGTGATGTTAGCCTTATTTGGAGAGGGACTACACAGAAGCATAGAGTCAGTCTCAAGAATCTTGCATAAAGTATAGAGGATTGAAATATTCTGATCCCAAAACCATATTCTTAATCCGTTGGGTAGATGCTCAGTAGTAAGCTCTGTAAAGTAGCGTTATTTTCTGTTGATACACTGCAGTAATTAAGTAGAGACAAGAGAATTCCAGTACTTCTTTTATAACCAGATGATTATGGCTAAAAACCAGAATTTAGTATCATTTGTGCAGATTTAATGTATACTTATATCTATCAATAAGGTAGCTGTTTAGCACATTTTTCACAATTATATTTTCTTTCTTTTGCCTTGGACAAAAATTAGCAATTGTTGGTTACACTTGTAGGCACTTCTGTGTCAATCCTATTTATAGGAATCAGTGTCACAATAGTGAAAAATACTACAACAATATACTATTGCACTTTTAAAAGAGTGCATATTGCACATAATGACTTGGTTAAGTTTTATACTTAATGTCTTTTTTCTGTCACATTTTATACAGATTTAAATATTTTAGCCTGCTCTAAAAGTACAGGAAAAGCTTTATGCATGTTTTTGTTTTTAACGTGTACATTTTGACACTGACAATAATAAGGCACATATTCTATTTAGCTGTGTAACCCCAAGCAACTCTGCTACTCCTCTGCTAATGTTTGAAAATGTCTACTGACAGTATACCCAAGATGATTTTTTAAAGAGCTTTCTGTTCATATAACCTGATGGCTTGAGGAAGCTGGTATTGCTAATGTTTACTGCTGTGTAAAACATTTTGAGGAAAGGAGTTCTTCTAAAGTTCATCTTCTAAAATGTTTTGAGCCTTTGGCCCTCAAAATTTTCCTAGAAAGTATTTGAATGTGACTTAGTATGACAGATAATATTGCCAGCCTTTCATTTTTCTTTTATCTTTTAAACATTAAAAAATACTTGAACCAGTTAAGCATAGAAAGATGATTGCTTTTAAGAATGTGGGAAGAAAAAATTTTGGTTTCTTTTACAATTATTTTTTCAGTTTGCCCTTTTATGCTTTACCTGTGTCTCAAAACAGTAAGATACCTTGCATACCAGATGTGCTGCATATGTTACCTATATATAGTAAAACTGAGTTGAGGAGAGTGTGTCCCAGCTGCATGCTTCCTGAAGGGTTTGTTACATTTAATGCACTGTAGTATAATTTTTTGTACTGTCTATCTTCCATACATTTTTGGGGGGATGTTGTGAAGAGGCAGCTATGAACGATATTATCAGTGCAGGACATCAGGGTAGAGAGAGGCACAGAATGCAGAAGTGGAAGGTTTATTCTTCCCATCCAGGAGACAAAATTGGCCGTTGAAAAGCCCTAAGCTTGAATAAGGGCTACATAGGAAAGAAAATGTGAAAGGTATCCAATCTTTCTTTGTATTTTTTATATGGTTTTATGGCAACCAAATAGAATTAAGACCCAGTTCAGTGGCTATGTGATAGTGTGTGGCACACTGGAGCTGCAGAAAAATGAGAAGAGATCCTGCTTTGAGATAAAATAGCTTTGTACTTGAAATGTTTTGACGTTTCCAGTCCGTTGTTGTTTTTTGTTTCTTTGTTTTTTCAATAAGCTTAGAGAGCTATAGCAGTGAAAGGAAGCAATGCAGACAAATTTCTCAATCATTTTCTTTTCAGGGAGGCAGGAAAGGTTTTCTCTATGTGGCGTCTGCTGTGCTGGGATGTACCAAGAGGGGGAGCCTGACAGGTTTTCTACCCACGGGAGGAAGCTTTGAAATAGTCTTTCACTTTGGGTGTTTAGTATGAACGACTTGCATGTCTTCACAAGGAATTGCACCATCGATGGTATAAACCTACTTTTCTCGACTGAGCACCTTAAAAAAAGCCATTAGTAAGAGGTGTTTCAGTAGCCTTTTTACGATTGCCTGTTTTCATAGCCCAGGAGCACAAGTGATGAATTATTGACCTTTCTCAGCATTTATCAGCACTACCTGTTCCTAAAGGCAGTACTATAGACTGATGTGAGTCACATCATACAAAAGTGCATGCTTTTTAGATCTGTTTGTTAATACTTACTTTTCTCATTTCTTATAAGGCATACACTGAATCAAATATTAAACTGCCAAAACAAGACACACACAACTGAGACTTTTTGAAGCTGAACTAAAAAGGCCAAGTGAAAAAAACCCAAAAAGATGTATTTAAAAATTGAGTTCAATATATATTGCTGAGAAAAGCCATATTTTTTTAAATTCACTAGTCAAAATAAAGATAAAATTATTCTCTTTGCACATATATTTTAGAAAAGTTTTTTATAATCATATGAAAAAAAACCACAACACAATTGTACTAGTTAAAATAACAGTATTTGTTGTCTGGGAGTATTTAAATATCCCAGCTGGAATTGGTCACTCAGCTGAGTATGACTGACCAACTGGGGTATCTATTCCATGCAATATCTTCATTTTAGCAAAGATTTGTTTTTCTTAGAAATTATATCCTCTTGCTACTTATAACCCATAGTGATAGTAGGTTCTGTTTAATAACAAAATCCTATTATTTGCCTAAATGTACTTTCTATGCTTGTTCTAGAAATCCAACACAACATAATGAATCTGCCTATTCATTATATTTTACCTTTGGCACCACATCAGTTCACAAGTAAATCTTACTCAGAACAATAGATCTTCCAACTAATTTTTGTTAGTCTTGTGAAAAGCAATGAGTAACATGTTTGGAATATGTCCAAACAGCAAATTAACGTATAAATATCTAATACAAATATTTTCTTAAAGCAGACAGTGTACTAACGTGTTTTCATATGAGGATGTATTTTTTTTTTGATGATATAAAGGAAAGGAGATTGTATTAATTTACCAGGTGAAAAAATTTATTTGTAATAGACAACTATTTTCTGGAGCTCAGCTTCTTTCTAATGTGCCACAAGGCTATGGGGTGTTTCAAAATCTGGATGTTTAATTGCAGTCACACATGAGAAAAGATTAAGTTGATCCGTAGGAGAACAAAGGGAATAGCTAAATCTTTAGGAGATATGACCTAGAAAAAAGAACTAAAGACACTAGTGATACCAAGTTTAGAGAAGAGATTACTAGTATGATAAGAGATGTCAGTGGGTAAAATTCTACCTTGAGAATACTAAACCATCCTTTCTGTAAAGTGGGAAGATCACAAGAAACAATGAATGCTAACTGATTTGAGGGAAATTTAGGCTAGGCATTGGGAAAGGTTGCAGCAGAACAGATTTGTGCTGATGCATTAGGGAGGACTTGCCATTGGCAAGAGCAGTTAAGCATTGGAGTAGATTTTCTTGAGAAGTTGTGGAATAGGAGAGTTTTATTTTCAGATTAAAATGTTGGGAACAGTATTCTTAAGTGGAAGCAGACAGGTGGACTACGTGACTTCTTAAAGTCCCTTGAAGTCTGATTCTCCAAAATGTGCACTTACCTAAAAACTTCAAAGGTGAAAGATATTTAAACATCTAACTTTAGGGCAATTTTCTGTTGACCGCCGAAGTGAATAGGCTCATAAGAAATTATCCTAAGATCTGAAAGTATCAGAGAACAGCAACAACAAAAAAATCTCAAGAAATCAGCCAGTGTTTTAAGTATCTTAATAGTTAAATCATACCTTTTTTTGAGTTGCAAATGTAATTTAAAACAAAAAAAAACAAAAAAAAGGAACAGAAAATATAATGATTCATGTAAATAAAGATCACTTTTTAAGTACTGTTTATGTTGCAAGCTATTTTGGACTCAAAGATGTCCTGAATCAGAACCGTGCTCTGTTTGTGCTTCTTCATATGCAAAGAGCAGTGAAACAGGGATATTAGTCTAATTCACATTCTGGTATTTCTTACAAGATGAGGATTTGTGTTAAGGATTGTTTGTTTCTGCCAGTCTGCTCTTGTTACCCCAGCATGTGAAGGGTTTATATCCAGGTTACCCTATGGCTACTCTGACCTGTGGTGGAGGAAGCACAGAACCTGCCCCACAACAGGGTGAGCTGCAAATGGCTTTGTAAAGTTCTCTATTATCATGCGCCCGTTTTGTGCCATGGGTGATTGAAAGCTTTGTGTTCATTGCAGTCTGCAATGGTGTGTATCTTGATGCAGTACTGTCCAATTTTTATGGTGTTTGTATAGTTCCAAATCCAGTAGCAAAAGGAGAATTAGCAAGTTGTGCTGACAGAAATGCTTGTGGGTTGATGTAAGGATAGGGAGAGATCACTCACTAATTCCCATCACAGAAAAATTCTTCTTAACAAATAACTAATTCAGGGAATAATTAATTTAATTTATTGCCAATGAAAATCAGAGTAGGGTCACAAGAAACAAACCCAAATCTTAAAACACCTTCACCTCATGACTTTCTTCCTGGGCTTCACTTTGCTCCCAATTTTAATTCCTTCTCCCCTGAGTGGTACAGGGAGATGGGGAAGAGGAGTTGCAATCAGTTAATCACACATCGTCTCTCTTGCTCCTTTCTGTTCATACTCTTCCCCATCTCCAGCATGGGGTCCCTCCTATGGGAGACAGTCCTCCACAAGCTTCTCCAGCGTGGGTCCTTCCATAGGGTTAGTCAACCAGGAACAGCTTGCTGCAGCGTGGGCTCCTTTCTCCCTGGGTCCACAGGTCCTGCCAGGAGCCTGCTCCATTGTAGGCTTCCCATGAGGCCACAGCCTGCCTTGGGCATCCATCTGTTCCAGCATGGGGGATCTTTCAGAGGCTGCAGGGGGATTTCTGCTCTACTGTGGATCCTAATGGACTGCTGGGGGACAGCTGCCTCACCATGGTCTTCACAGGAATCTCTGCTCTGACGCCTGGAGTACCTTCTTCCCCTTCTTCACTTGGTGTCAGCAGGGCTGTCTGTTTCTCTCACATATTTTCAATCCTCCTTTTTGAATGCTGCTGGTGTTGCATAGATTTTTTTTTTACCCCCACTTCTTAAGTATGTTGTCCCAGAGGTGCTGTCACCATCACTGATGGACTCAGTTGTGGCCAGCGGTGTGTCCATCCTGGAACTGGTTGGCATTGGTTTCCTTGGACACGGGGGAAACTTCCAGCAGCTTCTCACATAAGACATCCCTAAAGCCCCCCAGTCTCTCCCCAAACATTGCCATGCAAACTGAATATATTCATAGTCCACAGCTTGTGCTTGGAGCAAGTTCTGTGTGGAATTTTTTTGTGTCTATGGAACAGTTATGCACTACAGAGTTGTTCTACTTAGAGGTGTAGAAGACCTGGGTACTAGTCATTGTTTTCTTGAGCAGCACTAACATTTCTTAAAAGACAGGAAATAAGAAAGTTTTCAGAAGCTACTGTATTGCAAGTTAAAATTTCTTTGTCCCTTTACACTCGGTTTTGAAAAAGCACTTGCATTTTGTGTACTTTTGTGCTGACTGCTAATTAATCCTGACAATGATGTTATATCTTATTGAAATTTGCTACTGTTTTTATTGTATTAAATTACATTTTTTTTCTGCATTATTCTTTCAGTACAAATTTATGGCTTTAAGGAAGGAAAAAACCAAACCTCTGCTCCATTATTCAGAGTTGTACATGTTTTGGAGATGTGCGTTGTGAATCTGGGAATAGATTTAGCCTCAAGGGAATCAAACAGTTATTTGAAATGGTCAATGCTTGGGTATCACCTTGCTTACGGCTATGAACTAATTGAGATTAAACTAAAATGGTTGTGAAGATGCTTTCTTTTCTTGTGCATCGGAAGGTTCCATTATCTTTTAATCCTTTAAAAGTATTATTTAGTCATTAAGAAAAATGAATGCCCTTTTTTATTCCTCTTTTGTTCTAGCTTTTGCCTTTGTTTTTATAATACATGCTGGTAGATGAAGTAAAGAGTCTTCAGCTTCATTTATTGTGAAAAAATCTTGTAACTGTTTTAAGCATTTTTGTGTACTTGGCTATAAAACTATATAGATTGTACCAGATGCTGCCTTATCTTATTTTATAGAATTATAATAGATGCTGATGAGTTTTAGATGCAAGCCTTTAAAGATAAAAATCACTTTGCTGTGTGTTATTTTCTTTGGTAACATATAGTAACGGCCCCATGTTGTTGAATCTTTTCACCATTCTATTATTTTGATTAATATTTTAGTAAAACTTTTTGTATTTTAATATTCTAATAAGTTCTATGTCTTCTCTAAAGACTGCTAAAACACTAAACATGTATTTTAGCTCTTATTTAGCAAGTAGTGGAAGGATTTTCAGGTGGGTTGAAGACCCAAGAACGCCCATTATCTGCAATTAGAGACTGTATGATAAAACATGGGTTGAGCATTTTCTTGGCCATGTCCACTTCCTAATTTAATGTCAAGGCCCAACAGATTTATTATAATTACTGGTTAATTAACAACTAGACAAATATCCTTTTGTTGTGAGATATAGACATTACTTGTAGTTAGTGTTAAGTATTTATAAAAAAAGGCATTATATGCTTAATTAGCAGCAGCTTTTCCTTTGTGTTGCACTTTTGAGCACAAAAGCATCTTGCAAACCACTCGTGACTTTTCACTTTTAACTGAACTTAAACTTTGGTAACAGCCTTAAGAAAGTAAATCTGTAAGGTATGAATGTTGAGGGGAGCAATGTGATTGATATTAGGAATGAAATTTTGTCTCCTTTGAAATTGAAGCTGAACTTCTTGCTATTTTCATTTATGCTCCTGTTTTAGCTGTGCTGGGCAACATTGAGGTTTTACTTCGGTATATTTCTGCCTTGGTTTATTGACTTGGGAAAATGTTCTTTCCATCTGTAAGTTGTGTGAGGTAAATGCCTTTGGAAGATAATCCCTACTGAAACTCTTTTCAAATCAACTGATTAAAGCCTGTTCTTAACTGGGAAGGTTGTGCTTCACACTACAGTTCATTGTCCCATGCTTGGGCACTCCAGCTCCTGATGACAGTGTTTTCTGATGGTAAAGCAAGGTTATTTTCCTTATTCCACAGACCCTAAAAATTATGGCTTTTGTGCAACTACATGCTCCAATGCAGTGAATTATTAGTGTCAGTAGTGCTTCTACTTAATTAGGCACTTAGGCCTTATCTAGAGCTGGAACTATATCCTTGCAGTCACTTAACAAATCTAGAGATGCTTGCTGTTCACAGAAGTGCAAGAAAAAGATTGTTAAATTATACATGAGCAAGTAGTTAAAATAACAGAAGTTATGAAATATCATTTCTCCTCAGTCTCTTCACAGGCATAATGCATTTCTTCATCTAGAATTGCTGAATTTCTTTAGTAGTTCTTGTCTACTTTTAGTTTCTGTCTTGCATGCTCTCCCAAGAGAATGCAGCTTCATTCTGTGCACACACGTGGGAACATGGACAGAAAAGGAGATGGTTAAGGGATCTCTTATGATTCTGAACACCATGCTTTTTTCCTGTAGTTTTTAGGCTCTCTTAGAAGTAAATTCCATGCTCGCTCTGCCTGTGTGCTTGTATAACTATAAGTATAGCCTTGACCGTCCCTCTACCCATTATAAAATTGTTATGGTCTAATTTTTAGTTTAGAATACAGCTGGCTGCATGATCTGTTTATGCCCAGTTTACTGGGCATTAGGGTTTTGTGTATTAGATAATGAATTACCATTATCCTGATTTAATTGTGTTAGAATATAGTCTGATTTTTTTTATAGTACTGGCAGAGAACTAGGATAAACAGGGACTTTGTGCCCTTTCTCTAATTCATTCAGCTTTGGTGATGACTCGGTTGCAAACTTCCAGACAACTGGTCCCTTGGGAAGACAGCACAGATCACAGAATCATAGAGTGATTTGGGTTGGAAGGGACCTTAAAGATTATCTATTTCCAACCCCCTTCCATAGGCAGGGACACCTTCTACTAGACCAGGTTGCTTAGATGCCCATGCTGGGGAGACCAAATTTTATATGTAGCTAAGCTCCTACTTTTTCATATGCATTTTATTGTATTGACATGTTTTAAAGTTTTCTTCTTCACTTTTGTGAGCTCCATTATGATAAGAGCTAAAATGTATTAGATTTATAATAATTCTTAGTATTAAACCCAGTTCATAGAAATGATGCATGTTTCGTGATGGTGTAAAATGAATTGAAAGTCTCTATTTGTTACTGGTATTTTAATGAGTAGATTGGAAATTATTCTGAGTTCACAAGTTGAGATTTGCAAGTCTCTTTTTCAGCAGACAAGAAATGAGAGTCAAATTTGAAGGAGTAGCTTTTCTGTCTGATTCATTTTAATGCTATGACTCTCTGACATGATGATAAAGATGTCAGATCTATCTCTAGGCTTACATAATTCCTGTAATGTTCTCTGTAAAGGGAACTGCAGACACCTGTGCATCTTGAGGCAGACGGTTTCTTGAATTCAGTAAGTCTTTCCAGTACTAGAGAGGCATATTGAAACACAATTTTCTTCATAAAAAAACCCAGAAAAATCATACTTTCTTTTCCAGATTTTTTAAAATCTCTGTTAAGAAAAGAAGAAAAAAACCCAAACCAACACTAAAATGGGTTTTCAGTGGAATTAGCAGTAAAAAAAGCAAGAAAAGGACTGAAATGTGCAGCATATTTTCATTTTCTAGAAGTTTATAATTGTAAAAGTCAAAGAGAGAAACCTTTTCCATAGAACTCATTTGTTTGATTGCTTTCTCCTGCACTTATTTATTGTTGCGGTTTAAAAGTCAAGGTTAAGCAGAGATGTGCTTACAGTGATTTAATCCCAACTTCTCACTGTAGCTTCATCTTTTAATATAAACTGTAGGCATTTAAAGTATACAGCTATTCTGATTCATATTCTGATATAAAAAAAAATGTACAAACACAAAGGAAATAACAGAGTTTGTATCAAAGTCTCAATGTTAATTTACATGTTGAAAAAACAAAAAGTTGCCATAGTAACCTATAGGTTGCAAAAATTTTCTAAATCTGATGTATTAGACTGAGGGAACTCTTAACTTGCATGACATGTTTCTCTAGTTTTGTGAATAAGAGCATAATTCTGTGTATTTGGCCACAAATTTGTGCAAAACATGAAAAAGTATACAGACATTAGTAAGTTATGCAAACTGAGTCTTTTCCAATCAGCTTTCTAATTATGTTGTTTCTAAGATAATTGTTGTTTTGGATCTTTTTACCTAAAAAAAAGTAGAATATATAGGTGTTTTTCAGTATAAGATTTTGTTGCATCTCTGTTGCTCAGCAAGTATGCAGTTAATATTGATGATTTTTAAACATGCAGGACATTATATTCTATCTGTTCCCATAGATTTCTTTTCAATTCTGTTCCAATGGCTAACTTTTTTCTCTAGAACAAACTTTCCAATAATATTTTTTTATGAAACAAAAATTGGTGCTTAGGTGAACAGATGAAAAGATAGCGTTAATAACAGGATTCATTTTTGCTATTTTAAAAGGACAGTTTTAATACTATGCACTGTGAGTATTGTAAACTCTCAGTGCCATGGGCTGCTCTGTTACCTTTCTAACTCCATGTGCAGCAAAATGGAGCAAATAACTTTTACTGAGCAATTTGCAGGGTCAGTTTTTTAGCTAATTAATTTACTGCAGAACTCTCAGCAAACAGCCAGTTTTTATTTTAAGTGCTATTTATATATTTAAAACTGATTAAGAATTATGTATGAAATAATTTTTGCAACCAACGATTGTCTAGTGCTTTCTAAATATTGGTGTGTCAGGTCCATCTCTACTGATGATGGCCAGGGACCTTTTGACTCATGGAAGGTTGACACTTTATTGTGCCATAAATTGAATCTCTCCTGAGAGAGAATTTGCTGAAAGTCCTTGCAAGGAGTTTAAAAGATAAAGCAAGATGTCTTCTGTAGTTCCAATGCTTCCAGCTAGTTGTTTATTAAGTCTTATCAGAGGAACTGAGCCACTAGCGTGACCCAGGTACAGCATGGAAGGAGGAAAAGTAGGAGTGAGAGCGAGAAAGACTAATTATCAAGATTTACACAGCCTTTTAAAGACATTTTAACCAATAGTTACTAAAAATGTACATTATTTTCACTTTCTTGCCAATTATTCAGTAACACGACTAGGAACTGTGGAATTTTCTATCCAATCAATCCAAACTACTTTTACTGCAAAATATGGAGTAATAGAAGAAGGAGAAGAAGGTCTAGAGAACAACAACAATCCTCCATTTTGATATTTTTTACTCTTATTTATTTACTATAAAGAGAAGCCTAAAACCTCTAAATTTTTCACCCTGTGACAATCTTACATAGTAGTCTATCACCTAATTTACACCACTGTATTTTCTAGTTGTTGTCTGACTGTTGGTAATTTTTTCCAAGGTTTAAAGCTATACCAGTGTTGTCCAGGGGGGTAAAAACCCTTAAAAACAGGAAGAGAAATATTCTGGCACTCTGGGTTCCTACAGAAGATCTAAGCTATTTAACTTTTTAAGGTGAAGTTTTTGCTGATGTCTGATACAGTTGAGTGTTAAAGCTTGGGTAATGCTTCCATACTGGTATGTTAGATTTAAAAATAGATCTCATTTTTACTTATGTTAAATGTAATAACAGAAAGTACTTATGAATAGATAGCACTAATGTAAACGACCATTACCATTTTTCAGCTGAAGTTCTGTTGCAAAGTTTCCTTTCCCATTATAGATTTTTAGTATATATTTTTAATTAGCATTTATTGTTTCCTACAGAATCATAAAAAATAAGTCAAAAAGCACACAGCAGATCTGAGTACACCTAGACCCTTTTTTTGCTTTCAAACATCTCATGATGGAGATTCTACAGCTTTCCCAGATTTTCATGCTGCACTCATCTGTTATGTCTGCATTTACTCTTGAGTGGTTGCTGCGGTATCAATCATTTTGTCATGTGGGAAGGCTGGAGCAGAAAGCACACACACACATACAGAGCTCTTTGAAATCCTAACATACTTAACCCAATTAAATTGTAAAGATAGTACTTTATGTATGATTTCTGGGTTGCAGTTGCAGAATGTGGTGAATAGCAAATCAAAAAGCAGTGTTCAGTCCCTGCTGGCGAGGAGGAAAACTTGTTGAGGACACCCAGGATCAGTGGTGAGGTGTGCCATCCCTAGCTGAGAAGGCAGTGCTGGGATAATCCTGTTATTCCTTGGCCTCTGCCCCTGAGGGAGCTGCAGCCATTTTTCTATGCCTTTTTTTTTTTTTTTTTTTTTTGCACCTCCTACAAGGGTGTTTTATATGTGTGAGAGGCATGTTCCTTGTTTTTCCTTGTTATGCTGGTTCTACTGAATTCCCCAAGCTGACATTCCTTCAGTAACCAGTAACTAGCCATAGAATGATTTGTGTTTATGCTCCTATCCCCAAGATTTTACATCCTGTGAGGCCCCTGCTTTACATCACTGCAGCATCAAAATGTCTTCCCATACTGCCCTATATGCTTGTCTTCTGCTTTCCTAAATATCCCAGGTCAATAGACCACTAGTGGTTTTAGAGGTTGCCACGGCCTGCTATTTAATGGTATTTCAGAGTTTTTAAATGCAGTGTCCATGCATTTTACTGTTTAGGAGTAGCATCCATGAAGCTCTGACCACCTACTGTGGTTGTCCAGGACTTTGCAACATGTCTTGTGAGCACAGTTCATAACAATGCATTTGATATTGTGACTAATGTCTTTGTGCTATTGCTTTACTTGCCATAGAAAGGTAAATGTGTAAGGGAGAATTTTACTGATTTTTTTTTTCCTGTTTTAAAAATACATAAGTTCCTCTTCATTTGAAGTATTGAATGTATTCAAAGCAGCACATCGTGCTCTCCAGCAATACAATTTCTGAAAGTTTTGAAGGACGTCACTAGCAAATCTCAATCCAATGGGATATAAAAAGTCATGTCTAAATCCATTTTTATGGAAACATTTGGTACTTGGGAGTATTTAGGACACGCAGTTGCTACTGTTGACAATCTTGAATATTTTTGAAAATCATCCATCTCTAATTGCTGCTCTCTGCAGTCTCACTTTGTGGTGCTGTTTTCCAAAGTCTTGGCAAATATGTAGCTTATTTCTTTATGATAGAGATGGTAACTAAATTCCGTGTTAGAGGGTGAAGTCTATGAGGAAATATTCCTTACATATATTTAGCTAAGGTCCATGTTCTGCATTTTTGTGTGTCAGGGTGCTGTGAGGCTGGCAGCTCTTCTGGGTTGGGGTGCAGGGGACATCAAGGCTCCCCAAGAGACCTGGCAGCCAGGGCCTGTCTGACCCCAGCCCAGAGCCAGGCAGTCAGGGGCACAAGGGACAGCCCCCGTCCAGGCAGCAGTCCCCTCCCTGGGGACAGGGACAGGCCAGGCTGGGCCAAGGGCTGTAGGGGGCTAGAGACCAGTCCTGCTGTGGCATCACTGGGTTGGGGGCTGATGGCCCTGCAGGCTGGAATGAGATCCTAGGCTGTGGGCAGAGTGCGCTGAGCAGGGACATTGGTACCTTCAGGGCCCTGATGTTGTATCTGCTTTTGTAGCTGATCCACTAAGAAAGTCCCTTGAACGTGCTGTAGATGCATCAGGAGATTACCAGCATTCATTGACACACTGCATTTTGCATTTTTGCGTATTATGTGGAAGCATATACTTGTCTTTTAAAGACCACGTATATTACTCTGTGAATGTGGTAATGGGCCCTGAAGGAGCTCATTGTGGACCGGCACCTGAAGACAGAGTGAGCCCTGTGCTTGGGGTGATTGATATGTTGCTGCACGATGTCAGTTCTTCAAGGAAGTAGGATCTGTGCTTCTGAAAATGTCACTTCTTCAGAAGACAAGAAAAGAAATGCAAGAATGGAGGGTTGATACTGAATTGAACTGTATTGAACTTTCTTTCATGTTATCTAACTGATGTTATCAGTTAGGTCCTCCTCTATACCGTGTTACAATTAAAGGGTTTCTGCATTTTAATAGTACCTGAATGTCTTAGAAAGGCATGAAGTTGTCTTCCATGGATGTGACTCTGTGAAGCATTTTGATGCAGGATCCACTGCAGGATACTTTTAAACTAGAACTTTTATCTCCTTTCTGTTTTCCTTTATTCCACCTGATGCTTCAGACAATGAATCACATCGAATATGGGACAGCATAGTTTCATCTACAATGAATGGACTGTGCTGCCATGACACAGTTTAGGAATCATTGTAGTATGGCACAGAAGGAAACACTTAAAAGTAGTGAAAATATGTAGTTTTACATTGCAACCTTAAATTGTAGAAATTAGGAGCAAACTATGCATGGTTGAATTGTTTTTTTTTTTTTTTTTTCTCTATATATATTGCTTATTGTCATGTTACAATAGTATGACTTGCATCCCCACAAGTAAAGTAATACTTGACTGTACTTGTGACTGTGATCGAGTAGCTCACATTTCAGATATTGTCATGCTTAAGTCATATAAAAACATTGATTCATTAAAACTGCAGTAATACAAAATGCCCTTTGTATTACTGTATGCAAAAGAAAGGCTGCAATGTCAATGAGACCCACATTGTCCTTCTGGGGGTAATTTACATAGTTTGCAATTCTGATTTCTCAAAGCATGTTTGATAGCGCTATTCTATGCTGCAGGTAAATGAGTAGCCAGGACTTTTAGAAATTCATTCAGCTTGAACAGTGTGTACTCTTTTTAAATACTGCAGGTATCTCAGATGATATCTCTGTGCAATGAATGTACAATGTACAATGAAGCTTAGCTGGTCATCCCTCTCTACCAAGGCTTTACTTTGTATTTTGGTTGTATCACAGTCTAGCTGTCCTGGAAGTTTACGTACATTTTTAAAGCTTGACAGGCTTAAATGCACATTTGTGGATGGTAGTTTGACTAAATTTCAGTTTAGCTGCATGAGTGATTGCTAGCAGCAGTGTGGATGTGCCGTACTTGTAAGAGATCTTGCTTACATGTTCATTCACATCTCAGTAGATGAAGTGTGCCATAATGCCAATTGCATATAACAACTGAAATTTGGGTTTTGGGTGAAAATGGGAAATATCGTGATCACATACGTCGTATACTTACTGAATTTTTAGCACAAGAAAATGGTGAAAGGTTTATTTATATTTGGGATGCATGCTTTCCCTATTCTGCACAGGCAAAAACATTTATATATCCTTAATTTTCAGTGATGAAAATTGAGTTAACATGTTTAAAGTGCGTGTTTATGTTCTGTGGTATTAGATGTATGTATACTGTGAACATGAAACTCAAAAATATTTCATAAATGCAGTATGGAAGGGACTTGAATGTTATGACTAAATACTTACTAGTATATCTCATTAGTTTTAGGGAACTTGGTTTTTCAAAGGTTTGTAACAAGAGGTGGAAGATGGACAATGATTCCAGACCTCTTGGCTGGTCAAAGACAATTGCTGCCTATAGTCAGTAACAGTAAATTCTGAACTTGCACACTCTGAAGCATTTGTTGGCAAAAAGCTTCATCATCCCTAACTATAAGTACAGTGTTTCCTTATAAATGTAAAGTTAGTAGTCTGAAACACTGTCGGTCCCATCTCTCTTTTGATCAGCTCTACAACTGTTCTGTTGCTCAAGTCCTTTTGCTCTCTCTTGCCCTTTCCCAACTTTTATTCATCTAATTAAATTTTTCAAGTTGAGCACCAGAACTTCGTAGACCATAACAGTCAACTACATTATATTCTGTTTATAAACTGAGTTTGTTGAAGATTTTTTCACTCCTTAATCCTATCATAGGCTGTTTCAGATTTTCATTGTTGTTTTTAGTGGAAATTGATTTTTTCCACCTTAATTTATTTATGGTACATGTCCATTTGTTATTTTACACTCTCCCTCCTTCCAGTAATTTAAGTGTACCCACTTAAATTATTAATATACCTTTTTTCCTTCTTAGCCTTTATTTTGCCCCACTTAAGAAAAATAGATATTTTTCCAGCTTTACTTCAGAATGTGTACACATAGTACTCTTGATATTACTTTTTTTCCCCACAAATAGTGGCTTGAAAAAGTATAATCTTACCTTTAGCTGTGTTGCAGTGGTGTTGAGCACTAATACTAATACTAATACTTGCTTCTCTCTTTTTAGCATTACCTCTCCTTATTGCCATTTTTTAGGATAGCAATTGTCCTTTCATAGCCTCATAAGGGTGATAGGGTACCGTGAATCTGTTGTCAGTTCATGGTTTTAGTCCTTTTTTTCTCCTCTGTCATTTCCAACCAGTAAATTCCCAATTTTTTCATATAAGTTATTCTTAGTTCCTGCCTACTTGGCTTTCCATTTCATTGTTCTCATCCCACTTCTGTTAAACCCATCATCAGAAAGGCATTCAATTCTTCCTATGTTGTATTTTAAGCTTTTATTGTATTAACAATGCATCTAAAATTTGTGTTTCAGAATTCTTTTGAGCTTCTAATTCAGATGTACAGTAAAAAGAATTCAGTAACCACATTTGCAGTAATGTTTTATTTTGCACATAAAAAAGTGCTGGGGAAAAAGCAAAATTTAAGATCTGATATAGGTTTAAGCTGGCATTTGGAGATTAGATTTCCAGACTAAAACTGTTGTCTGCATGTCTGAAGGCTCTATCAAAAGTGGTATAAGCTGGTGTTATTAGCTCACTTTTTTAGGACTTCCATCTTATAATATTCCAGGCCGTCATAATTAAATTAGAAAAGCATATTCTTTTTTTCTTTTTTTTTTTTTAACAGAACTGAACTCAGTGGTTTAGCTATGTCAATTAATATTTAATTAATCACCTCTCATTTTATAATCTGTATTTTGTCTTCCTGTTTGTACTTATAAAACCCATCAAAATGTGTAATAGTTTTCACTTAGTGGGTTTAGGAAAAGGTATGAACAGAAGAATTAGTGGGGTTATTTGTTCTCTGGCAGTTGCACAGCAATATTTTCTTTTCTTTTTTGATACCTGCTGTTTGAGAAACATAGTTTGGAATTACTGCAGCTTTTATGTCTACAAAGAAAAGCTTAGTGTCTTGTGAGTTTGACTGCATATTTTCCAGTGTATTAAGGATACAGGCTTTTCAAGTTGTTCTTCTGTTTTTCAGTATTTTTACTGCAAATAGATGATCGGGGTGTAGGAGAGACAGGAGAGGAATAATTTCAGAGTTTAAGTTTGCTATTTTTTTAAAATTAAGAACTTCTTTAAATTGCCTGGGCCTGAAAAGACCTTACTGAATAAAGTGGAAACAGTTAAAGATAAATTGTGATAGAAAAGCTTTGGGGTTTGGTAATGAAATACCTGTCTTGATTTAAAAAAAAAAAAACAAAAAAAGCTATAAACAAACAAATCCCTCAACATAAACTCTCGCCATTTTTAGCAACTGAGTGGGTGAAATTAGACTACCAAATACGTATTGTTTTCTAGGGATGACTGTTTTTCATTGCTTGCCTCTTTCATTTGTGAGGGAACATCTCAAATTTTCTTTTTTTTCAGACCAGCATAAATGACTACAAATACTAACTTTGTACTGGCTTTGAAATGGAAGATTAGAGCAGTTGTATGGTGTGAAACTAGATTCTATTTTTTATAGGAAGCACTTAACTGACTTAATTTCACAGAAAGGTTAACAGAAGTTCATGATTCTTTTAGGTGAACCATGACTCAGCTTTGAACCAAACCGTATATCAAGGAGAGGTTTCTGATTTTATTCAATGCCAGCAAAAATTGGATGGTCTGAGATCTTGAGATGTCTAATCCTGAAATTAACTGCAGAATTCAGGGTATGAACTCACATGAACTACACTGAGAAAAGAAAAAACCAAGTGTTTTCCTGTAAGCTGTTTTTCATGTCTAATTTTCTCATGCAGTATTTCCTTTATCCTATGGACCGACCTCAAAATTCTGTCCTGGTCCCTTGTGTCAGAGAGAGTGTTACCTCCTGCTGGCCCTTCTGTTGTGTCATTTGCCCTCAGGAGGTTTTTGGAGGAATGTGCTTTATAAATGGCTTCTTCTATCTTCTTTTGAAAATTGTTAATACACTTTTAAAAGGAACAGACTTAGCACATTTACAGCACCGTGTGAACTATAAACTCGATTTATATGAAAGTACATGTTTTACTGGAGAAGGAAGTATGCCCTAGCTGCTTATAACCTGACTGTAAATATACAGGATTTTTTTTAATATTACAAACTCAACTGGAATTGTGATTTTCAGAAAATGAAACATTTTGGCTGAGTTGTGTGACCCCCTTTCATCTATAAGTACATCAGGATTTGCATTGTTATACAGTAATCGCTGATTAAGGGTTTCTATTTTAGGCTGGGTTTTTTAACTGTAATGTATGTTTCTCAAATACTGCAGCAAAAGCTGGATACCTTTATGCCTTTCAAATCTTGTGGGTTTTTTTCTGTTGAAATCTTAGAAGGAGAAAAAAAGTAAAAACTATTATAGAATTTAGAACCCGCAGGTGTGATTTGTATATGCTATGGCTTTTTCATTATTTACTAACTTGAGAAGCTATAAATCTTATCCTCCAAATCAAAATATTCTGCTCAGTGGCTGCAGCAGTAGCAGTGCTGAGACAGCAATAGCGAGTTCAGCTGACAAGATTCTGGTGTGTGTTTCTCTAACACAAACATGGCTCATAGAAAATGGATATGCAGACCAATTCTGGCAGGAGTAGCGAGAGCTCTCACAGGAAGAAGTTCTGTGCAGGTTGGAGAGCTGTGCAACTGATCTAAACACTGCTCATTTGAGCCACCAAACAGGCTGAGTTAAAACTCCTCAAATGTAAATAAGATTTATCAGTTTCAGCAAGCAAACCTGCAGAATTTGATAAATGTCTACAAAAGACATTTAAAAAGATAGCTAGCAAGCTTTCTTGGCCTGAAACTCAACCAGCTTTGAACTTATCAATATATTGTTTAATTAATGTCTTTGTGGAGCAACATTAAAATAATACTGTGCTCTATCCTCTAAGAAGTAAGGATGTCTCAGAACTGCAGCTGAACTACATGCTACATAAATTAAAATTTGCAGTGCACAGTATCTTTCTGGAGCTTTATTAAGTGGTGTGATTATGCAAAAATAGGGAACTATGAAAGTGGACGTTTCCAAATAATCATTAATATTCTGTTATCTTCCTTTTTTTTAATATTTAGGTCCATTTCCACTTAGAATTAGCATATTTTTGTTCAATTATTCAATGTATTACTGTTAAGAAGACCGTGCTCCACAGTTTGTGTCATAAATCTGTATTTTTTTTCATAAATTCAACATGCTTAATAGAGGAGAAAGCAGTCATTTATTTCAACATGTCATTAATTTTCTCAATTTACTCTGCTTCTTGGTCGATAGAATAGGCTTTTCAATGTAGTGTAAACTAATTGCAGTCACAAGAAAGTGATATTAACACAAATGACATGTTTTTAAATAAGAAATATTGCCAAATACTCAATGTATTTAGTCTGCACAGGACTGAGCTTTGAATAAGTTTGGAATATAGCTGGCATATTAACAATGCTTGTCAAGCCGAAAGAGGGAAAGGCTGCCCTTCGGAGATGGGGGTTAATTTAATCTAAACTGCCTGATGGTCTTCAGGTTGGCAGCTCCATTTTGCCTGATGGAAGAGCAGAGGTGAGCCATCCCCCTGTCCCCTGCCTGTCGCTGTTTCAGCAGGGATGGGTTCAGGGGAAACTGCATCACACTGCTCTCAGGGAATGAGGCAGTTGGGGCAAAGGGCTGCTGAGGGTCTTGGCAGCACCTGTGCTGCTGTGCCAATAGTCTGCAGCAAAAGAGCTGCCTGTGGAAAAAGCCCATGTAAATTAGCTCCATTGCTACGGAATTGATAGGGTTGGAGATTCACCTCCCTGGAGGGTTTCTTTTGTTTGATGGTAAACAGTAAAAACTGACTTTATGATATTAAACTGAAATTATCCTCTTCTTCATTTAACTGCCATAGAAAAGTTGACTCCAGCCCCAGTGAAAGCAAGTATCCAGGATCTTCTACACAGGGGACAAAGACCTTGATTAGTCCTCTGCACCGCAGACATCCACTTCAAGGCCTTTATGCTCCTCCTGCCAGGGATTGAGGCTGGCAGGACAGCTGCTAAGATGTACTCAAAGATACAATCAATTGCCTGAAAAACCTGAAAGAACTGCTGACAGGCCAAGGTTCTTCCATACTACATGGAAAGAACTATGCATGTGGGGAAGGATCTTTCTATGTATAGATCTGATATTGAATAATCTGAGAATGGTACCTATTTACTCTTTATGTTAAAAAAATGCATTCACAGGGGACAGTATCAAGCAGAGAAAGGCACTTTAATGTTAGTTTTGCTGTTTTGATGGTTATTTTTTGAAAGTATGAACTGGTGGATACAGTTATGTGTGAACATAGTGGTAGGAAGACGTGAGTCTTTGCATCTCTGTTTAAGAGTCCAGCTGTGCGCACACTGACACTGTGATTCATATGCTGACCTTAATTCATATTACAATGCCCCTTGACAGTGTGCCAGCTGTGAACATGCACATGAAGTATAACAGGAGTTGTCCTTGTGTTCTGTCATGAAAATATGAAGCTTGTCAGCCTTCTTTCAGTTAGCTTTGCCTTGTTAGATAAACAAGGGTATGCAATGTCATGAAGTATAGGGAAGATACTGATACTACCCATCAGGAAGACCTCATTGGTTAATGTTGGACTGGAATATTAATTGAATGTAATGCAACCAATTGGAGAGGGCAAGGTAGAGTTTGTCACCATCTTTTTAAACTAGACCTGATAGACAATTTCACTGTATACAAATGAAATCATAGTTATATTTTCATTAGATGGAAATAACATTGCAAGTGGTTGGAATGGAGTGTTGCCAGAGTTTTCACCTTCTTATTTTACCACTGGTATTCACTCTAAGACCTGAGGGAGTCCTGCTATAAAATTGTTTAAAACCCCCCCAATTTCCAGTAAAAAATCCAGATGAGAATGCTTCCTAACCAAATTAAACCAACAGATAACTTTTACAACTGTTTGATTTTCATGGAAGGTAGATTTTTAGGTAAATGGGTGATTTAGAGAATAGGGTTTTGATTTGGAACAGAATATTTTCTGGACCTGAAAAAAAAAGGGAGGAGTAATATCACAAATGACTGAAATATTGTCATTACTAAGGAGCAGAAACTTTTGTACAAAATTTGGTGATTGCTCATCCTTTCTTTCTCTTAGCTACCCATTGCAGGAAACAGTCTCTGGTGAACTTATGGGGACAAAGCCCCTTTTTTGCACTAGTTTGGTGTAGGGACAGTGCCTTGTACAGCTTCCAGCTGAAAATAGCCAGTAAAATGCAGAAAAATGGGCAGTTTATCATTTGTCAGGATTACATACCTGTATAGGGAAGCTTCTTGTTTGGGCTGCATATGCTGTCCTGCAGCACTCCTTTAATTTTACCTTTTGGGTAGCTCTGCTTGCAGAGTGTATCTTCAGGATTGCATGCAGTCCCACCCCAAAGCCAGAGCATGCAATTCCGTAAAAATACTCCTTTCAGTTTCATTGAGAGAATGGGTGCAGTTTGTGTTGCTCAAAGAAGGGATTTGTATCTGATAAGACTGCACAGAGGCATCCAGCATGCAGGTATTTCTGATTCATGAAGAATCATTTTTCATGTATGGACACAGGCTTGGGAGGAAGAAGAGGCCCTCTGCTTCTCAGAGCTTTTAGCAATGGTACTGCTGAATTCTTGCCATTGTGTCCTCTCATGCAATAATGACTTCAAAATTCTTCCTGCAAGGACATGTATCAATCCTTCAGTTCCTGCTGCTGTGCTTAGTTGAGCTGTATCTGGTATCTAGAAACTCTGCTTGTGTTTAACTTTTGTGTTGCTTTGACACTGACAATACACCTAGAAAACTGGTAATATGTTTCCTTTTTTTTCCCCTAGTAAATACTGCATTCCAAGCTTGTCATAGCTATCCTTCCCAGACATTATTTCACATGATTATGTTGTTTTACATTAGTTATGCTCTGCAGATTGATAGGAACAATATTTCTGTCACCAAAGGCTCTGCCCTAAAAATATCTGTACATATCATGCTAAAAGAAAGACAAAGCTAAGGCATGAGCAGGTCAGTTAGACTGTTACTGACTTAGATATCTGAATAAAAGAGGGCAGAAAGAGCAGAGAAAAGGACCTGTGTTCAGAGAGACAGGTGACAGCAGCCTATGTTTAGAAAGCGAAAGAGTGCATTTCTTATTTCATCAGTCATTCCTATTCCTAGTTGAAATATTATCTGCAGTTTGGCAATGAGTAATCTGTTTGTAGGATCAGTCCCTTGCTGTTCAAAATGGGGAAGAGACTGAAGCATCCAAACGTTGCAAAACCAAACCAAAGCAGAACCAAAAGTAGGTGAGACCTGTTTTGTTCTTTAGATGATCTGAGATTCTTTTCAGTGAAGATGCACGTTGACTGGCTGAGTAAATAGCCTGTATTTTTTTTCTTCAGTATATAACTGCGCTGTAGATAGAAAATCTCTATTTTTCAATTAGCTAAATCACTCCATGTCTCTGTTGGTTTTTTTCCCCCAGAACAAAGACTAGAACAAAAGGGTTGAGATGTTAAGCATTGTGTAGTCCACCTGATAATTTTTAGCATTATATGTACTTACATATTTTTCTTAGAAGCTTAATGAAACAGATATTGCACCAGTGCTTACTTTGTAGTTTCAGTGAAGCATCTACAAGAAGAGTCAGACAGATTGGTATAGTCTGCTTTTAGCAAGAAATAATTTGATCTGTTGATAGGTTTTGGGTTTTTTTAATCTATGATCCTTTACTACAAATGTTTCAAGAAACAGTCTTGGTTCAAGGGAATGAGCATTGAATATATTAACGTTGCTTGTTTTACCAGTTTAAGCCTTATTGGTTATGCACACAGCATAGAGCATTCAGACCCACTGCTGAGGGGCTTATAAATGTTTCCCGTATGGCACCATGAGACCTTGTGTATGAGTTCAGATAATTCAGAGATTGCTCCATTTCGCCCAGCCTTCTTGGAAGAATGTATTAGGTCAGTGAGTATCAACATTACATACTGTGCTTTGTCCTTCCTTTCTTCTGACTCATCTACTGTTAAAGGAGAACTTAGACTGGACTGGGTCTAGGGTTTCCCTTGTGTAAGCAGGGAGAATAATTAAAAAGGCTCAGTTAATTAGTATTTGTGAGTTGTTCAGACCTTACAGTGATAAGGTCCATAAAAATGCCAAGATAAAAAATAAAAATTATTTACTTGAAGGTCGTAATCCTCTGCCCTTTGTCAACATTTGTCCTGCAAGATTGTTATGGTTTCATAGCAGTATAATATCTTTCTGCAGCATTTCTCTTTTGAAAAATTCATAATACTTTATAATGAATGAACTAATTATCACAATACCTTTTGAGGTGGTGTGCGTTTTTTTATTATAAGGCTTTGAAAGCTTAAATTACAATATAATTGTAATTTAAAGTTAGTAGTCCATGGGAGGCCTATGTGGAGCTAAAAACAGAACACAGGTCTGTTGAAACTGTTGGCCTCTGATTTTTCTCTTTTGCTTTGATTTGTGAGGAGAGAAATTAATGCTATCAGATGCTATCTAGCAAAGAGAGTCTAAGGAGCACTGGAGCATAAGGAATGAATTCGCAGTTAGAATCTCTAGGTTTAGAGATTCACCTAGAATTTGTGGCTCTACTTGTTTTGCTTACTTAAAAGCTTAACCTAAAAGTCTGTGATGCTAATGATAGTGTCTCAACCTGGAGTGTTTTTTCATCATTCAGATACATAGGTTCTGTAGAATGATTCAGATGTGTCTTTACTGGAAGTCAGACTGATGCTTTCAGGGATGACACCAGTCCAACAAGATTAGTATAAGGCTTTCTCTTGGCCTACTCTGTGCAACCCTTGAGTAATACAGTTCTCAGGCGATCTGATTACTGCTGGAGCTTGGCATAATGTTTGTTATTAAAATCATAGTGTAAACCAATCTGGTGTTAACAATGGAAGAAAAGGACTAGAAATGGAGCAGGAATCGGGCCACCAGCTGTCTGTCTGTGCTGCTACTTGCCCAGCTTATCTCATGGGTCATTGCACTGGGTTTACAGGGCAAGGTTTTGGTCGTGGGGGTTGCTGCTAGGGTGGCTTTTGTGAGAAGTTGGTGGAAGCTTCCCCTGTGTCCAATGGAGCCAGTGCCAGCTGGCTCCAAGATGCACCTGCTGCTGGTCAAGGCTGAGCCCATCAGTGATGATGGTAGGGCCTCTGGGGTGACATAGTTAAGGAGGGAATAAAATTACTGCACAGAGGTAAATTGCAGGCAGAGAAGAGAAGAGAAGAGTGGGAATATGTGAGAGAAACAGCCCTGCAGACACCCAGGTCAGTGAATAAGGAGGAGGGCAGGTGCTACAGGCAGTGGAGCAGAGATTCCCCTGCAGCCATAGCAGGTGGCTGCCCAAAGGAAGCTGTGGCCCTGTGAGAAACCTGTGCTAGAGTAGGTTCCTGGAAGGACCTGTGAAGGTCTGGAGAGAGAAGTCCAGACTGGAGCAGGTTTTCTGGCAGGACTTGTGACCCCACAAGGGACCGTTCTGAAGGACTGAGCCCCATGGAAGAGACTCATGCTTGAGCAGTTTGGGCAGAACTGCAGCCTGTGGGAAGGGAACGCACTAAAAAAGTTTGTGGAGAACTATTTTCCATGGGAAGCATCCCACACTGGAGCAGGGGAAGAGTGTGAAGAGGCCTCTCCCAGAGGACAAAGGTACAGGAGAGAATATTTGGGATGAACTGACAGCAGCTCCCATTTTCTATCCCCCAGCACCACTGAGGGGGAGAAAGCAGAGAAAATGGGGAGTAAAATCAAGGAAGAAGGCTGGGGTGAGGGAAAGATGTTTTAAAGATTTAGTTTTATTTCTCAAATTCCTCCTCTGATTTGATTGACAGTAAATTCAATTAATTTTCCCCAAGGTGAGTCTGTTTTGCATGTGATGGTGACTGCTTAGTCATCTCTCCTTATCCTTATCTCAACCCATGAGCCTTTTTCTATTTTCTCTCCTATGTCTAGTTGAGAAAGAGAGTGACAGAATGGCTTTGGTGGGCACCTGGCATCCAGCCAAGGTCAATCCACCACAGCCATATTGATCTCTCAAGCATCTTGTGCAGCACTGTAAAACTTTGTGTTACAGGCTCTCCATATTTCTGGTGAGCCCTTTGGGATCAGACATGAGATAACCACCCACTGACTGATAATTTTTAAATGTGCAAGATAACCTTTGTGGCTCTTTGTGATGAATTGCCCTTGACATAAGGGAAGTTGCACATTTGTTTCTAGCCCAGAAGCCAAAAGGAATTGTGCTCTGGAAACTCGCCATAACCAGTCTTGTGCCAGTCTGTAGCACAGCAGTTCTGCAGTGCATCTGCATGGTTATCATTGTCATTACAGCTCGTCCTCTACATAATACCTTTTCCCCTGGTTGGTGTCTCAGGAATCATGACAGCCTTGCTGGAGGCATATCAGAAATATCCTTGACCAAATCCCATGTTCATTCCATGACTTTATTGATCACTGGCAGTGTCTTCTACCTGTCTGAGGTCTGCCTAGAATTTTAGTTCTTTTTTATTTTCTCCCGGGGAAATATATTAATTGAACATGTATATTGTGAAATTACCTACCTGCTTTGCTGGCGTTGCTTGCCCAACCAAATTCTTGTGAATTGTAGTGTCCAGAGGGTCTTGAGCCACATCCTTAGCTCTTACTGGTGCCCAGAAACTGAGCCTTTGATAGCTGAAGATTTGCTTTGAAAAGAAACCGTTCAGCCCATCCTGTCCTGAGAAGATACCTACCTTTTAATTACAGTTAACAAAACTGACATTTTCCAAGGACCTTCCAAGCAAAGGCTTCCACTCCTTTCCCACTGCTGCTGTTTTGACTATTTTAATTAATGACAGTGTAAGGCACTTCTTTGATTTCCTGTTTGGGTGCTTTCCCTGTCCTGTAGACCTGTGGTAATCCTGGGTCTCCATCTGAAAAAATTGCCTGTGGGAAACCTGGTGCAGGATTGGCTTTCCTGGCTGTGTTTGCTCACGTGCTTTGATTACCTGGGAGGTTCTGCCGTGCCTCCATTCACATTTTTACTGGATCAATGCAGCGGTATGTACAGAACAAAAACTATTAATTGCATGTGCTATAGTGGAGAGCATATTGTGTGGTGTTCTCTCCAGGGCTCTAGGGGTGTGTTAGCTGGAAACAAGGATGAACCTTGGACTTGGACAATCTCCTGAAGATGCACTGCAGCTATGCAGTATGAACAGTGAGAAAGACTGGCTTTTTGGTTGCCTCTGAAGGTGCTCCCAGAGGCACCTTCCCAGTGTATGTGGTGGCCATAGAGCTAAGTATGTATTCAGTGGGGGGCTTAACAAAGAAGTGAAGTGGATATTAATGCATAAGAATGGAGTTGAAGAAGAGCAAGAGGAAGATTATGCCATTGTTTGAGATTGATTAAGCAAAGCTTTTTGTATTAGACTTTTATTTCTGTGGCCCTCAAGAATTAAAAGATACCATAATTCATGTACAATTCAGTCTGCTTTACAACTGATATTTAGTATTTTTTATGAGGCAGTTAAGTTTTCAAAGTATGTTACATTTTCTTGGAGTTACATGGGATTATATGTGAATCATTAAAAATTTCTTCATTAAATTAGTAGGTGTGTATCAGGGTGCATGCATTGCCAACATTTGTAGATATTCACAGTTTGAATATGTCCAGAGGACCTTGGTCTCTTGAGTAATAATATAAAATTAGCACTCTATATCTACCAAAAAATTGCATCCATATAGGATATTGTGGTGGTTTTGTGTGGTTTAGAGATGTATCTTCTCTCTACTGGAAGGAGAGTCCGTACTCAAAAAGGCATGAAAGGTTCCAGGGCTTGAAATGATGTATTGTGCTTGGGACCTTTGTTTCCAGAAACAAATCAAAGAAATAAATTTTCTTTATACTGAATTTGGGCTTAAACTTTAGACCCAGTGAATGCTGCCTTTATTTCTTCTTGGATTAGTTTTTCTATGTAAATGTCTTCTCGTGGTTTATTGCCATTTATTTTTTTGCCATGTCATGGTATGACTGGGATAATTTGGATCATAAATACAGGAAGACGTCTAACTCTGTTAGGCGTTGTGCACTTGGTATGTTTGCAC
This sequence comes from Corvus hawaiiensis, assembly GCF_020740725.1. Classification (NCBI taxonomy): domain Eukaryota; kingdom Metazoa; phylum Chordata; class Aves; order Passeriformes; family Corvidae; genus Corvus; species Corvus hawaiiensis. Next base: position 63,222,314 of record NC_063216.1, on the reverse strand, counting down.
TTGGTAGAAGTTTCCAAGAGTGCTCCTTTTTTTTTGTTAAGGACATTTTACTAGCTCCCATTTGCCTTTCAGAAAGGGAGTTGTTTTTAAAACATAAAATGAGAATAAGTGGAGAAGCAAAGTGCAGTTCTTTCCATTTAATTGGAAAATTTAGTTTTGAACATAGTTAATATATTGCCAATTTTTTGTTTTGTTTTGTTTTCATTAATCTGTAAAGAGTTTTTGATTTATCTGGATGTGGTTTTCTAAATAGAGCCTTGGCAGACTTCCACTGCAAGCTAGTTTCTAGTTCTATTTCATTAGCTGACTTATCAAAATACTGTAATCAATGCCTGTCATAGCATAAGTACATGACCCTTTTGAGTAGCCCAAGCGCGTATATTTGCTTCTCTCTGAAAGGAGTATAAATTCCTAAGGGAAACAGAAGGTCAAATCAACATTGGCAAACTTAGCTTATATCAGTTTGTCTATATGGTTTAGAAATATTGAATTTTTTTAGAGGCTCATTATTCATAAATTTCCTTGTAAGGCACCTGGGAACATGCTTCTTTTTTTCTTTCTTTTTTTTCTTTCTGATAATGCATTACGGAAAATTGTTGGATTCTGATGAGACAAGAATACAGCATGGTATAAGAATACACAGAAATCAGTGGATGGTGTTGAATGAGATGTATGACTTCTGTTGCAGAAATTTGAAATAATCTTGTTAACTATCCTGTGTTCCTGGACAAATTGAAAGAAGTTGCAGCTCTACAAAGACTCATCTAACATTAAGACAATGCGCAGAGTGCTGAGTTGTTACTTAATGACATCCTTGAACAGATAATTGATATATTGTTTTGGTTTGAGTTCTAGGATGACATGGAAATGAACTGGATTTTTCACAAAGTTTTTGCATCTGACCTGTTATTTCTGTAGTCTGTTTTAGATTTGACAAGATTGTTTCTGCTTACCTTTGAATTTTTGCGGATCTTTGTACAATAGAAAGTTTTGTTTTGTTCTGTTTTGTTTTAAAAACTGCCCAATAAAACTTTACTTTTACAAATTTATTTATGTAATATATTCTACATGAAAAAAAAATCAGAAAGTTAATATTATTTTGCTAGTTTGAGTGTATATGTAGGTAGATTTGATGGAAATAAATTGACTTTTGTAAGGGTACATATTTTTAATACATATTTCCTGACATTTACTCTGAGGTGATTAGTAGTGTAACATCATTAATTTCAGTTTAGCCTAGGTATTTGAAATTTGATTTTATGTATCATATGATTTTATGACTGTTTCCTTCTTTGTGAAAAGAATTAACTCTTCATCTATGAAGCTGTTTTATGAAAGCTACTTTCTGTAAATGTCTGAAGGGACTCTCAGAGACATTTTAATGTGTGGGATACCCAATATATCTTTAAAGGGTTTTGGTGGTGAACACTGTATTAAACTGTTCTAAATAAAGCACCAGAGTCTTGTTAATCACTTTTTGCTAGTTGAATGTTAGGGTAGTTTATGGAAAGAGAGTTGCTCTCTGACATTTCTCGTTCTTAGACTGGTTAGCTAATAATGTTAGACCACAACTGTAGGAATTAAATATTGTAATTTTATCAGTAGTATCTATATAAAGAAACATTTCAACATTTTATTGATCTTGGATTGTTTTGGTTTGCTTTAGTGTGTTTTTTTTGTTATCTGCTGAAAAACAAAATCAAAAAACATTTTCCTGTGTGTTTTCCAGATCTTTGAAAGATTTGTAAATATGTAGTCAAAAGAGATGGAAATTCTGTCTTATGTGTATTTGGTTTAGTGCATATCTAAAGGCTATACAAAACCAAAGAAACTTTAGTTTTATTAAAAAAATTAAAAAATATTAATCAATAGCAGAAACTACAAAACAAGGAAATCCTCTATAGGTTGCACCATTGGGTTATTCTTATTTCAGCATGGAACGTCCTCAGAATCAAACTCAAGGAACCAAAAGTGAAGAAATACGTAGAGACGATTATTTAGAAGTAGCATTTATTCTTTGACATTTTCTTTATGGAACTATGCATTTTTTCAACTACTAAAAACCACGCTGACTTGTTTAATTCTTTCTTTCTTTTGCTCTCATTGGCATAAACAGAGCAAAATGAATTTCTTTTATTAGCCTGACAATTCTGAATCTAACTTACTGCCTCTTTTTCAGCCTATCATCTCTATGATGGAACAAGGGGGTTGACTTTTAACAAATTCTTATTTTATTACTTCTCTTATATCTTTTGTTGTTGTTATCCACAGTGGCATAAAATAGCTGATCAAATTGTGTTGAATAACATCACAAAATTGAAAGTTAGTGGCTTTCACAGTGTGAAACCAATAAAGAGCTGCAATATTGCTGTTCACATGACTGCACTACTACTGAGTTTTTGGGAACTTTCTTATACATCTATTAGTATGCTCCATTTGGACCAGGAACTTGTTATTGGGTTGTGTGATATCTACAATTAAAGTTTCAGTGTGATATGTTCTAAGTGCATGATTATCTCATTTATCTTAATTGCATAAGCATTACATTGCCAAAATCAAACATGCATTTATAAAGTCAGAACACATTCCTGAGGGCTTGTCAGAATATTCAGTAACTTATTATATCTGTTCCTTGCTAACACAGGGCATATAAAAAGCACATAAAATGGTTATTTTTTATATTGCCGGTAGGAGGGCAATTCATACTATGCAAGGAAATCCTAAGAAATCATGGAAAATAGAGACTACACTGAAAGTTTTAAGAAGTTCTCTGTTAGAATTTCAGGGTTCCCTCTCTGACCATCCCTCTAAAGATATGATTTGATTTATAATTTTCACTGATCTTTTTATGCAGTATATCTATTTCAGAGGAAGCTGATATAGCTATGAGGTTCTGTTCCCATTTTGAGACCAGGAAATTTGTTGCATCTTGCAATTTTTTGAAAGAGATGGAATCTAGTAAAGCAAACAACTGGCTGTAGCAATGCTATGAATAATAGAAAACTCTTTATGTTATTTTCCTTCTTTGGCTCATAAGAAGTAGAGAAATTCAGTGGGCCATCATGGTAAACGATCTCTTTGTGTTAAATTACCCTTTTAGAAATCATTAGTTCATTGCATAGAAATAAAAAGAAAAATTGCATATCCTGGGTTTTTTAGATAAAAATAAATATTTGCATTTCCTACTTGGCTCAGCAAAAAGACAAGTAACAATACATGTGGCAGTGGGAGGTGATAATCAGATACTGCTGACATTTCCTGACTGCAAACTTTGTCTGGTGCTTATGCCAAAGATCTAAAAAAGTCTAGAAGGATGTCTCAAGGATGTATTTCTGCTGCTTTTGCCTTCTTTGCAGTTCAAAAAAGACACAAGAGGCAGCAGATTTTTTTTTTTTTTTTAGAAATTAGACAACTTTTTACTTTGCATAAAAACCTCTAACAAAGACTTCAATTAAGGTAGGTATTAGTTTTTGTTAAACTGGGAATTGCCGTTTCTAGGGACTTGAACATTTAGGTTCAATAAATAAATATCCTTGAGCTTCTGTTGTAGTTTAAGATAGGAAATGTATATGAACATTTACCAGTGTGTCTTCTCAAGCTTGAAGATATGCAGATCCTGTGCTAATGTTATGCCTCGTATCTTTGCCAATGTGCACAGGAGTGAAATTACTGCCTTAGTTTCATTTTTGTTTTTTCTTTGTTAGTTTGCAATCTCTCTTCAAAACTGAAACCTGCAAGATTCACACATGCTACTGGCATTTCTGTGTAGTAACTGGAGTTATTTATAAAGCAAGAAGATTCAAGGGGGAAAAAGCAATGGTAAAAGTTATGTTTAAATGAAGTATTTGGAGACCTCTTACATCCTTCTCTTCTAGTGATGTGTAATGTCTGTAGAAGTGGAATGTTCCCTTACTCCTGTGGAAATGAAAACATTTAGGTGAGATATGCAGAGTTAGGTGCATGTAAGGGAGATCTGAGGAACAGCGCCTTAGCTGAACTCCCTGTACTCTTCCTCTCATTCACAGCTCAAAACAGAATAGAGATTTCAGGCATAATGATTGGGGCTCTCATTTATGGAAACTTTGCTCTTAGCTTTACTCTTTATTCTTTGGTGGAGGTTGCCATTCTGCTTAGTATGTACTGACGTGTAGCTCTCTGCATGTCTTTGGAACTGTTTTAAAATACAAACCTGGATTTGGCCATCTTAATCCATAAATTTAATCCTACCCTAAATATCTAGTAAGTTTTCAGTGCTGGCAAATTAAATAAGATCTGGGAACAACATGAAGACGAGTTGGAAAAAGAAAGAACAAGACGCTCTTCAGGCTTTATCACCTACAGAGAAGGTGTCAGCTAATTTATGTGAGCTACTAGGGCTTCTGTACACTTGTTGATAAAAGTGACTAAGTGGATATGTAAATTGATCAAGCCTCAGCAGAGATGACCAAAAGAGAATAGTGGGCCTAGGCTGTATGTCAGGGACCTCTCTTTGTTTTTTAAATGTGTCTGCTGGAGTACTTTCTGAGCAGACCTTTCAGTAGCCCCTGGAGGAAGGGTTTCTGTCTCTCTGCACACAAGCTTAGTGCTGTTCACACTTCTCAGCCTTTGAAGGAGTCACTAAGCCCCTAACGGCACCCCTTGTGCCTGTCAAAACTGAACCCCAGTGGAACCAGGGACTGAGGGATTTTTGAAACAAAGGAAGTGCATAAGGGTCACTAGATCTCAGACTAGTGATTCAAGCAGTCTTTTGAAGAGACTGAAATCAGCTTTGGTCCCCGATCCTTCAGTGTTCGTATGCAATGTATCAATCATTACATAAACAAAGAGGTTGTCCAGGGATTAGTTCTGATGAGAGTTTGGAGAATTCATATCTGTGAGTAGGTGGGACACATATAGAGTTTGCATCATTGTGTATTTTCCTACTGATTAGTCATTTCAGTTAATAGAAATCTTAATATTTACATTCCAGGGCTTATACATATAGAATAGTAATATTACTCTGTTAAAACAAATACTATACATATTTTCCACAGCATGAAAATAAAACTATTTTGATAGTAACTTTCGTAGCTACTTAAATGAGAGATAAGTAGATAATTAGCTAGTCCAGAGGGTCAATATTCAAAGTTATGAAAAAGCAGCCCAAAGGAAAATTAGTACACTCCACTAAATTACAAAAAACACCTTTTGGCTAAACTAAGTGCAGCCCATTGGAATTGAAAACTCATTTGCTTTCCTGTTACTGTCATATGGCTCTTATGCAAACATGCAATTTCCTTCTGTCATCCATAGTATTCCTTTAATTTTTAATATGCTCCAAGAAACAGGTGTCTAACAGCAAGGCTAGATTTTAATTATTTATATGTACTCATATCTTTAGCATATGCAGGTTTAACATCCACAGGTTTTTCTGTCACTTTTCATTTATACATTCTAAATTAGAATTAGTTACACATGGCAGTTCTGTACAGATGTGGTCAATGTGCCACAGTAGATTCTGCATGCTAGAACCTGGTGTTCAGGGACATGACTATATCTAGTACTTTATTATGGATGTAAGGTCTGCGTAGTTTCACCAGAAATATGAGAATTCTTGGCCATTCCTTCCCTCTCACTGTCAACTAGAGAACATTACTCCATGAAGGTTAAATGAAAAGTGTTTCTGTGCTCACAGAAATTGAATGCTTTGCTGAGAGCATGGATTCATTAAAAGCTTTCCCAAACTCATTTTGTTACATTTCGTACTGCTTGTGTGTGGTCTTGTAGAAGTTTGTTACTGATGCTGCTGTTATTCTAACTTAGGACTTCCTTTTTATTCTAAATAGGCAGTATCTTAACCCAGCAGGGCTTTTTAATTGCTATTTCCTACTGTGGGAGGCTGCAATGGCAATGTTAATGACTCAAAGCACTCGCCATGTGTGGAGGAGCTGGGATGCTTTTCTGTGGCAGGGTTTGCACCCCCAAGGGGAGGAAGTGAGTTTTGGGGTGTGAGGTTCCAAAACCTCTGATTGGCATAAGGCAGAGGGGTGAACACTCACGACCAGAGAGAGGCTCTGGGTTTTAAACCAGATAAGGGGGAAGGGTGATCAGAAGCAGACCCTCCGGAGGTGGGATAGTTAATTATAAGTGTTAAGTATTTCATCTGAGATTTTTTTTCTATTGTACCAAAAATAAATGATGACATCTTACAGTCAAAATGTTATTCTGGGCATAAGGAAACATACTTTAGCATGGTCCCAAGAATTTACTACTGCTCTATTTAAATCTTAGCTACTTAATCAAAATGACAACAAGCAGATTCAAAAATACAAGCAAAGTATTTTTAATCAGAATACTGTTTAAAATTGTTACATGGGAAATGTTGCAAATTTTGGCCTTTTTCTCAGGTGCTGTGCTCGCCTTTCCAACAACACTCTGTGGTGATCATGTCAGTTTTCCTTAGGCAGATGGGTGGTGGGAGGAGTCACAGAGAGACTTCAGGACACTCCTCTTTGCTGGGGGGATTTCTATGTCGATGTTGGTTGATCTCCTTCCATCACAGAAGTGCAGCCTGATCCTGCTTATGTCAACACCCTTCCCACGCTGCTGCTGGCTGGCTGCTCCCAAAGGAGCGTGAACACGGCCCCGAAGCCCCCTCCCTATGCTCAGCCTTCCCATGGACTCCTGTTTCTTAGACAGCAACTAAGAAACTCTGTTTCCAGACCCTTCCCATGGAGGCTCTGGCACATTTCAGGCTCAGGCAGTGGAGGCACAGGCACTTGGCCCCGAGGCAGAGCTGAAACCAGTCCAGCCCAGCTCTGGCCAAGGCAAGCCCAGGCCAGCCCTGAGACTGGAGCTCTCAGCTCAGGGAAGGGCCTGTGACACATCTAGGAACAGCAAAAATTACATTCACTGGTCTGCAGTAGGCAAAAGATAGAAGTACTTGTATCTGATTACTTATATCCAGGAACAGACACTGAAGTCAATTGTCTACTCTTTGAAGGCTGTGTAGACTCATAGTTTTGGCTTGAGTGATTTGTCTTTGAGTTGTGAGAGTATCCCTGGAAATCAAGCAACTATGTTTCAGCATCTTTTCTTCAAACAATATGAAAATATAGAACAAAGTTTACAGGTGATTTGTTTCATAATAATCTGATCTCTTCCTGATTGTCATGTGTTGTGGTCATATTTAATTTTTACTTTTAAAAAAATACTTTTTCTTTTAATACTGTGTCCTGAGACAACAGTTATTGCTTTTGACATGAGCCTAGCAAAAAGGACAGTGACATGAATGGTAGGTCAGAAGTTGAAATTTAAGCAAAGGTGTAACAAGTTAGAATTGTGATTTACAGTAATAAGGACATCCTTTTGTGTGGAAATTTCTCAAAACTAACTTCAAATAAAAGTAATGTGAGGGGCAATTGAAAATATTCTATTTTCCCTACTGTAAAGAGACATCCCACATCTTCAGCACTTCTTTGTAATCATGACGTTATGATTCACAGCAGTGGGTGGCAAACATGTCTGTTCCTGAAAGACTCTGAGTGATGTTCCATGTCAAATTTTATGGTTTCCAACATGAGACTAACATATGAGCAAGGAACTGGGTTGTTTGGGAGAGAGATTACCTGTTGTCTAAAAAAAAGGATAACAATTACATATTAATGAACATTAGGTTTGACAAGAAAGAGACTGAGTCTACACTGAAAGGGTCAATAAGAAATTTGGTTTGAGTTTAGTAGGACTAGCATGTCACTGTATCAGGAGTAAAGGAAGCCAGAACAACCCGAATTCAAGTAGTTGGATACGCTGGTCGGTTGTTTGGGGTCAACTGGCTTCCAAATCTGAGTTTGATATTTTTGGAGTAATTTAGGGATCACGACCTTGGACACTGAAAAACACAATGAAATACATTGATGAAAAAGAGGAGACTTTCAGTCATGTGAACAAAGTCAGAATATAAGTTTGGGAAGGTGTTGTACTCCTTGTCTTGTTATTGCCCAGAAGAACACATATTATGTGAAAATTAAAGAATTTAGTGTATTTTAAATCTTATCATCTAATCAAAGTGTTCTTCTTTAGTCCAGATCTATTTATTACAGAAAAAAGAGAGAAGAAAATAAGGGAAACAATACTAGTAAAGGGGAAAAAAACATGCACTTATTGTACATAGACTTCCTACTATCTACTAATTTCAATGGTGTCACATTCATTCTTCCCATACTTTTCTGTATCCTAAGCCTATTGGTGAAGCACCACTACCACGAGTACTTTGCTGAGAGAGTGTGATGTCTGTGCTGGGGTTCCTTTGTCCTCTGCCAAGAGGGCTGATACTGATATTGATGGTTTCTTCTTCCTTACTCTAGTGCTCACTTGGGACTATTACTGCATGTTCCGTGTCATGCCTTGCTTTAACTCTTCAGTCTGCAAGTTCACATTACAATCAAATCTATTACAGTGTCTTAACACACTGGTAGGTACTGTTCTCAATGCTTATTGTTACACTAGCATCTGGTTTTGCCCAGTTTCCAGGTCTGTATTCCTTTAACTCACTATTTTTAAGGGTTTTTTATGGCCATGGGATCTTAAAGCATCCACTTTCTTATTGTCTCATGCCTTCACCTCACTACACCGCATTCTATGTCCTATCGAGACCTCTGTTATCATATCATGCCTCTGGTCCTCTATGTTACACCATTACACTAGGCCTAATATTTCTGTCTTCAGAAAATGACTTGTTTACTGACTGTAAAAATTATGATTATACCACAAAATTATTCAAATACAAATCAGGCTGTAGCCACCTGAACCTTAGAAAATTTCTGTTTCCACCAATAAAAGTTACAGCAAAGCTCCAGGCAGACCAAGACAAGCCCAGTCAAAGCAAGTCTGACAGGTGTCAGTCCCAATGCCGTGCAAAGGTTGTTTCAAAGACAGTGTGGCTTGTTACTAGCAGCAGAATATGGTGTTTTCTGGGCTACAGGGCTACAGAGGTGTACAGGGATAAGGGATAAGTAAAGGATGACAAAGAGAAGTGACATTTGACAAAGATCTGCTGTTTGCATTGCAGGAATAAGCCCTTACTTGACTGCTCGTATCCAGACTTTCACCATTTTAGAGTGTTTCTTACTTGGCACAAAAACTTTGTTGTTTAAAAGATGGTAGTAAAATATCTTCACTGAAACAAGTGCAGTCACTGCTGACTCTGTATTGAACTCGGTACAGTGATCATTCTGGCTGCAGTTATACATGCTTTCTGTCAGACAGCAGGGCAATTTACTACAAAATGTTCTCAATAATTTTGACAGAAAGATGTTCTCCAAATTTTTCATGTAAAACATGAGCTAGAAATTTTATAGTGGATTGGATTTCTGTGAATTTTTACAGAATAAAATAATCTCTTTAAACTAGTCTTTTCTATGGGTATTATGCATAAATTCCTGCATACAAGAAATGGTAAAAAATAAATAGTAGCTTTGGTCATTTAACTTGCTCAGTTCTAGAGTACGAACTCTTACAATGAATTACAATGGGAATTTGTGTTTTTAGTGTACCTTTTCTGTTCTTCGACAGAATATAAAGGGACCCATTGAGGTAGCTCTTAGCTAAAAGCATAAGATAAAGTTCTTGCACTGAAAAGCTTCAAGTATGACTAGGCAAATGATGTAGAAATTGGCAGAATAGGAATGTTAATAAACTCATTTTACAGCTGAGGGGAGACTCTGTTATAACTGGATGCAGGAAAATTGTCAAGCTTAAGTTCATTGTTCTTGGAGTAACAACTTGGCTTTTCCATACTGTGAGCATTTTCTGTGTCTGAGATATTTCTTTGAAGTGTGTTTGTCGTCATATATTATGGGTCTGGGACACTTGCCTGTGATTATATGATTGCTCATGAATGCTCTGCTAATGGTATTTTTCCTGAAGAAAAATATTGACTCATTTGTTTTGAACTCCTACTCCACCCACATGTGGTAGCGTAGAATTATGTAAATTTAGTAAATGAGAAAACTAAAGTTCTACCAAGTGTAATAGCATTTATTTAAATGGGGGTATCTCTTATTTCAGTGTGTTTTCAGAGTGAGTGTTATGGAAGTGCTGTTGTAACACATGTGAAGATCTAGGTTTTATTATTTGATCCTTTAAAATTTTGTCATATAAGAAATTATAACATAACTGAAAATTGCCAGTAGATCTTTTAGCTATAATTAAGCAAACTAAGCCTTATTTCCATACATCCAATTTAGATTTACTGTGCTTATTAACAGTTAAATGTTTTCATTTTACATTTTCATAGCTGTGGTTTTATAAAAATAATTAGCTTTAAAAAAATAATATTTTTATCAAACCAAGACTGGCAAATATAAAAAGGATTTTCTGTTAGTTTTGGCCTATTCCAGCATACTTTGTGCTGGAGAAGTTTCTATTCTTTTGCTTGGTAAGAATAGCAATTCCATCTAGGTGTATTAAATCTGTCCCACCTGTTTTAAGCCATCCCTCCATTTGTTTCAAATTCCTTATGGATAGGAAAGACTGTATATTATAATTTATTTAAAGTAAAATAAAAAGGCATGGAAGAATTAAAAATGCTTTATTGCACAACCCGCTGCCCCCCCCAAACAACCCTGAGAATAACATTGTAAGGATTCACCATCATCAAAAGAATGTGGTGTTGTCCTCTTTTAGGATATCGTGTATTTTTATTTTAAAAATTATATCGATTATACTATATTTCTATTATTACTGATTTTTTTTCTTTTCTCATAGTGGTTATGCTTGTGAAAAATTGGATACTTAACTACAAAGGATTGATTGCAGTACATTCTGGTCCAGGAGTACAGTATTATCCATACAAAGCTTAAATGAATATGCATTAAACTACTGCAGGACTAAGTCTTATGATAGCAATATTTGAAAAATCCCTAAATTCTCCTGAACAGGACTATGTGAGTGTGGAAATTTAGAGGAGCTAACAAACAGAATAAATAAATAGAAAAAAAAAAAAAAAAATCTGTTCTGAAATTAATTTTGTTTTCCCATTGCTAATTTTTTCCTTAGTTTAAATTGGTGAGTAAGAATTGGTATTCTTGGGTTTTGGTATTGGTGTTCTTGATAGTCATGATTTTTGCTATCCTTGTCCTTTCATTTTCAAGGAAGAAGTAGCAAATCAATGCAAAACAGTTGAAATCACATAAGTCTTTTAAAGTTGAATTGCAGACTTTTTCAGAGCACTGACTTTCTGTAGAATACAGGATTTGTGATGTTTTGTTTAAAATTTCTAAGGATAAAATTTTGGGATATAAGTCTCCTTGATTTAACTCTTAAATACTTAAAAAGTTTACTTTTATCCTAGGAAATGTCTTTCTGATATATGGCTTTAGTGCCTAAGGGAATCAGCAGGTATGAATCACACCAGCTGATGGAGGTATGATGGAGAAGATTGAAACAGTGATTAGGGTTCTTAATTAGCAAGAATCTACAGGCTATAAATTAGTGACAGCAGAAGTAATTAAACTACTTTATTTGAATTAAGTGAAAAGCATGCCTAGTTTTAGGAGACAAACTTTATGAGAAGATTAAAAGAAAAAAAGACATTTGTATGTGAGGTGCAATACAGATGTTTCAAACACATTTGGAACAAAACATGACCAATGCATTTTTTTCTTCTGTTATTAGAAGTTTCTGTTTGTTATTCATTAAGTGATTTTCTTTTCCTGCTCTGTTTCTTTTTTTATTTGTCTACAATTTTTTTTCTTTTTTTTTTTCTTTCTTTGTTTTTTGTTTTTTTATGAGGCCAGCTCTAAAGGATTTGGAATCAGACATGAAGGAATAATGCCTCTTCCTAATGTAGCTGCTTTTCCAGTCACTTCATGGGCAAATATCTCCTGGGTTCAGAAAGGCAAAGTATTCTTTCAGGGTGTCCCTGGTCAGAGAACCCCTTGGGATTTCAGTTTTTTGTGCATCTGTGTCTTTTGCACCAGTCTGCTCTGAGTGAATATGAAGCTTCTGAGCATCACATAGTTTGCAAATAGACTGTGCCCTTGATCAAAAAGCAAAATGATCTTGAGCAAAAGTTTGGTCATTAGGGATCTCTAGGAGCTTCAAAGTTTTTTAATTAATTTAAATGTGATCATTATTCTGATTTTCTCTGTAGCTATTACAGGAAAGAGTCCTTTACTGGTGTGATAGGCCAACAGGCATTAAAATTCACTTAGACTTTTTTCTGATTGATGTTTTATCTCAGTCTAAGCAGTTGGTGGGCAGAATAGGGTTTGGGTTTTTTTGCCTATTTTTCTTCTGACTAGTAAACTTTCTACATTCCTCCCACCCCTTCTTTCCTTCCTTTCTTTAGGAATATAAATAATAATTTTTAATGGACTCCCTTTTTTCCTTTCGTGTATTGAATATGTACTGTAATCCTACCATCTGATCTGACTATCGGAGATGGAAAGCTATATTACCTGGATCACTTCTAAGCACATCAAAATGACCTCCCTTAGTACCATAGACAGATGCTTGCATCCAGTCTAGTTCTGATTCCTTGTTCATCATGCAGCATAATCTATTGTTCGTATATTTTATTAGTGATTTCTTCATGGATAATATCTCTTAGAGTTTGTTGAATCTGACTCTCAAGATGAGTCAGTTTTACTCCTCCTCCCTCTCCTACTCCTCCTGACATTTCTGCATCAGAAGGACTAATATTCTGAGTCATTTTTTTTTATTTTAGAGATCAAAGGGAATTCAATCTGAGGAAACCATATCCACACGCATCAAACAGGAAACTTTCAGAGTATTAGTGTAACCTATTGAACATTTTTGTGACTCCTTACTTTCTGGCTTCTGACAGCTTCTTTGGAAGTTTTTTTCCCTCCTTATCTTTTTGGTTCGAGAATCAGTAGATTTGAAAAGCAGACTGTTAAGGAGACTGTTCCCTTTCATTAATAAGTGAATATATTTGCTGTAGAGCCAAGAATGGAACATCTTGTAACTGTTGGCAGCATTACGAAAAGAATAAGTATCCTCATGGAAGGGGCAGAGCATAACGAGAGTTTTGATCGAGAGGAGAGGAGGGTCTTAGGCTTTCAAGAGTTGCTGCATTACTGTAAACAGCTATCTATTTTATTCTGGATGTTGTCCAGTGACCAGAGGAACCAAAAAAGTTCTTTTCAGGCTCATATGATTTTGAAAAAGGACTTTTTTTTGCTATTTGACTTCCTTTCTTCTTTTCTGGCAGAGCCAGCCTGACTTTGTATGTCTGATGTCAGAGAGTGGCATACTTGTTTTTTAGCTCGAGAGGTTGCCACTGCAAATCTACGAGATGACTCTTGTTTTCCTTTCTGAAGTGCTCATATCTGTACTGCTAAAGAACACTGGACTGTATCATGCAAGACATTTAGGGAAGCTGTTTCAGCCCGTTCATCACAGGATTGGCAGTGTGAATGAAAGTTCCCACTAGAACATCTCCCGTTCAGAGAAGATGAGCCATGCAGGGCAGCTCCCTATTTTAATTTCTCTAGTGGAAGTAGAGTTATAGTTGGTCAATGCTAGTCCTCCTTCTCTGCTACTACTCGTGTAAAGGAGATGCCAGGGAAATAGCTGGAGCACAGCATACACTGGCTGTCTCCCTAGATGTGTTATGACTGCATGTTATTCCTGATTGTGGCAAGTAAAAACATTTCCTTGTTTAGGCCTTGTATTCTCTAAGCCTGGGATAGAAAACACTTCCTGGCTGCATCCCATCATAGATCTGCTGCATCCAGCAGATTTTTGATGCTGTAGAAAATCTGTCAGTCTGTGTAGATCACAGATTCACAATCTGCTCCTAAGAGCCAAAGATTACCATGCATGAAGGAAGCTTTGTTATTGAGGAAACCATTTCTCCAGGGTCTACTTATATCAACAGTTTCAGCTATTTCATTTCCCCTCCCCAAGAAAAAAAATAGAAATAAACATACAAGGACACAATTATTTTTGCTCAAAATCAACCTTGAATTTAGTAGATTATTTAGGTTCTGACTACAAAATTTGTCCCTTAAAAACAGTATTTTCTTGTGAGTCACAGACTTCAGTGGAGTGTTTATAAAGCACAATCTTGGTACTCAAAGTCAGTAGTAGAACACATTTGTTGGACCAAGGTCCCCCTGATCAGGGGGATTCTAGAGCTTTTATACAAATTTCAGTGAATACAAAGGAATTTCATTAATTTTCTGCTTTTCTTACTGGTTTGAAAAACAGTGAGTACAATCTAAAGTGAAGTTCTCTAGAGTATTTAGAGATGTCCAAACTGATTCTGTGTGTTAGAATCTGCATGAATATATGTGTATATGTGTGTCTATTTATATATCTTTCAGGATCTGGGCAAACTAATTTGGCATGGATCCTGTTATTTTAATTACTGGATGTTGTGATAAGGTTCCTTTCTATATTGGTGGATGGAATGATGCTCAGTGTGCCACTGGATGATTTGAAGGGAGATTTTGCACAGTAATTCCTGACAAGATTTCTCCCCATCTAATAAACAGAATATTTGGGAAGGGGAAACTTTAATAACTCTTGGGGAAAAAAAATTGAAATATCCATGGAACAGAAACTTTTAATAAGATGTTAGAATTCCAGAAAGAGGATGTTTTTGCTTTTCTTTTGAAACAGACACACAATCATTGAAAAATCACATCTATATAAACCCCAAAATTATTATTATGATATACTATAAAGCCATCAATCAGTCATATAATTATAAGATATAGGATTAATAAATATATATACACACAGAGTAATGTATAAAAATCATATCTATATACCTGTATTTTTATACATATATAAACATAAGGAATATTTCTACATTTTTCTTTAGTCATCTTCTTACTGAAAAGTTTCTTGAATTTTGTTTTCTAAGCTTTATCCATTCTGAAAACCTTTCAATGTTAGGATACATCTCAAATATTAATTCTTCTTGATGTGTAATGATATATAGCATAAGAAAAGATTACTTGAGTTTTTCTATTATTATGTGACTGATTGGATGCAGAGCACATGGAGGAACATTAATATATAACATGAACTACATTATTGGTCTCATAATCTGAGTCAGAAAAGAAGTGACTTTTCCCAGATCAGGACTTTAAGCATGTGCCAACTTTATTAAAATTGTGACACTGTCATGAATTTTGCCCCATGAACAGTAACATTTCACTGACAAGGAATTGCCTGATCTGATTACTTCAAGCACTTCTGGAGTCTGTTTCCACTGGGTCACAAGGGCTCTGGCTTTGACTCCTGCTCCTCAGCTGCTGCAGACCTGTCCCTTCCAGGCTGGAAGCTGCGTCTCCTCAGGTGCTGGGCTGGGGCTGGAGCTGGAACTGGGCCTTTTGTGGGCAGCCAGGACTGCTGTGATGCTGCCAGAGCTGCACGCTGTCCTCTTGCTGCTAGGAAGGGTGTAGATTCTTGGAGGACATGACTTCTGCTTCCTCACAAGGAACAAAGATCCAGTTTCTGCATTGACAGGAACACAGTGTCTTCAGTTGGGGTGGGTATTTTGTTTCTTACCTGGTGCAGAATTTCTGTGTCCTTTGGCAGATAGCAAAGACAAGGGATCTGCTCCCCTAAGTGGCTGAACACCGTTGTGTTTCCTGGCTGACTGGCTTTGAGGAGGGGAGAAAAGAGGAAGGAAAGCTTCTAGTGTTTGAGTTCATGCTGAAATACTTAATTTTTAGGTAGACAGGTGATGGTTCCTGCTGTGTATAAAATAATGTCCAACCCTGGTAAAACATGTTATTAATTTCAGTTGAAAATGCCTTAGCTTCACCAAAAGATTGAAAGGAAAATTGAGAGCTGACTAATATATGTTTTCTGCAAACATTCTCATTTTGTTCATCATCTTCTGTAAACAGATCTTTTGATCTGATTTTATCATCAAATTTTATAATGCATTTTATTAATCTTACATTTTTCCTTTCATATGCCTAGCTATATAGGGTGTCTAAACATTACTGTGTAACAAAATAAAAAAAATTGAGAAAAACACCCACTAGCTATAATAATAATAATGATAGTAATGATAGTAATGATAGTAATAATAGTAATAATAATAATAAATCCCTCATATCTGCTCAGGGAGTTGACTACACTTGTGAAAATTTAGACTTATCTTTATAGCAAATGATAGCTATGAAATGCTTTGGCCTATTATCTTCTGTGGACTTACAATGTCATTAGTTTAATATTTATTATGCTTCATTAACCATATACAAGTTGCTAAATGATTTAATTTTCATAAATGGAAGCTATCTTTGTATAATTCTAATAATTAGAATATTTTACTTAGAACTTTGCTCTGTCTCAAAGTCAGTGAGAAGAAATTGCCTGTTAATGACAAAACCTGCTACTATTAGAGAGATATTTAGCATAGTTTAGTATTTGTCTTGGAGCCCAAGCAGATGTTGAAGGAAGTGAAAATAATAAGATTTTATATTCCTTTTTAAATACTAATGCTGCTCATTTTGGGTAAACTAAGCAAATTCTTATATTTCAAACCTATTTTTTCAGCAATCTTGTTTCCTTGAGTTAGGAGTTGCAGTCTTCTGGTAACAGTTCAGGTGGAAAACACGCACGTTACAATAAACAAAGCACAAGCTCTGATGTTTAAAATAGACGGTTACAGACATGCTTTGCTTTTAAATGGGTTTATGCACCTGTTGTATTTGTCATGAAATATTGGGATTTCTCTACATGGAGAAAGTCATATTTGAATGGAATGATCTCTGGGTGAAGTATCAGTGACTTTAATCATGACTGAAAACAGGACTATTCTTGGCTCTCTTACGCATAGTTTCTATTAGCTAACTTTCACCAGACAACACATGGTGAGCAGCCTGACGTGTCTTCTTAATAAGTACAGCAAATAGCTGTGAGAATACAGAAGCTTTCAGTCTGCAGTCACAGCTAGGTCTCTTTTCTTGGAGAGCAGATCAAGAGCTGTTTGGAATAATCACAGTTATTAGTGAAGCTGTTAAGGAATGCCCATCACCTCAAGTCAGATGTCAGTAAGGAGTTTCTGTGTATCAAAAGATTAGTCAATATCAGTTATAACTGAGGAATATATTTTAGTTTGTTTTAAAATTTCACCTGTTAAAAATGGCTAATATATGATAAAAACTAACATAAAATAAAAAGAAAATGGCTAGCTAAGCCTTAGTTTTCAAGCTGAATATATAATGCAGAAAAACATAGAAATCATTAATATGACAAAATGAGTTTTATGGTGGTTTCAGTAATTCAGAAGAATAATAACATATGAAGAAACTTACCTTTTAGAAATGATGGATTTTTGATTTACTATTTCTCTATAAAGCATTGTTTATTTCTGCTAGCCTCCAGCTGAGTTATAGACCAAGGAGGATAAGCACCAAGGACTGCAATTGTACAAAATGTCCTTGCTGAGATACTGTTTCATCTCTTTTAGATCAGGCTGTATAATACTTGGGCTCAAATAACCTTTAAAATGCTTCTACTCTGAAATCAACAATGGTAAAGTCAGTGCTTTCTCATGTTTTATGTCATTTCTGCTCATTACTGAACTATACTGAGATACATTTTAAATGTGTGGGTTTGGAACTCTACCCATCTAATTCATATACGTTCTTTTCTCCCTCTGCCCCCCCCCCCCCCCCCCCCCATTTTTACTTTAGAACAAACAAAACTGCTTTTGCAAAGGATGAACATTTTGTTTGCCCACTGCTTTATAGTGGGGTCTTGTCATTGATAGACTCATTTTCTGCGCATAATGGAATAATCAAAACATTTACACTGGTACTTGGAGGTATCTTACATGTGTCGGAAGAGGACCAGAACAGACGTCCAGATGTGAAAGAGTGATGGTTATAGAGCATTTTGAAGGATACATCTTTAATGGGATCTTGAAAGTCATGGTGTCACTGATATTTAAACATGAGTCTGTGCAGAAACCACGGTATTTTTCTTTGGAATTTGTAGACTTAGATACTTGGTTTAATGGTCATTCTGGCTTACTATTTCAGTAACTATGCTGTAAAGAAGAACTGCCCTTAAAAAAACCTCCTTAGGAATAAAATGTTTCATTATCTCCCTTTAAGTGATTTAAAATAGAAATTATTTTAAGCAAAGTAAACCAAAGAATGAGTTAATGGAAAAACGAAGGTGTCATGAGCACATCACAGCCCTCAGACCTTCTAAAATATCAAGACCACTTTGAGAAAAAGCCCTGAGGGCCAACCTCTTGATTTTAACCTTATCTTTCCCATAAGATTATTCATTATATCGAACTGAATTATTTCTTTTTTTCGTTCTTTCTCTTTTTTTTTTTTTTAACATGAATTACTTGATGTGGTTTTCCTAGAGGGACCTGTTGAAGTTTGTGGTAAGCTACTGGTTTTTTTGGAATTTACTCCTTTTTGTACCCTGTTGGAATTGTAGCTGACCTTATTGCATCTTCCATTAGATAGTATTAATCTATTTTCCCTTGTCTAGTCAATGATAAGTGTGGAAGCAAAATTCTTTTTCTCTTCCCATTATATTGAACTTGCTGATGGCTCTTGCTTTCTTCCTTTCCTGTGCTATGAGCTCCTTCAACCAAGTTCATTTTATAAGAGCCTTGAATTTCTTACTTATTTCCCTTCTGGTAAAAAACCAATTTAGGACAGCTGGTCCAATAAGTCACTTGGAAATTACACGTTCTCCTTTATGTAGATTTTTGGTTGTCTAGTGAATTTTTCCTGAAAATTTTGAAGTCACAAGCAACAGAATATTTTTTTTAAAAAAATATATACCTCTTCTTTAATTAGAAACTGAACGCTAGAATTCAAGCTCCATCCTCACATTTTTCCCTTGCTCCAGCATGGATCCACATAGTCTACAGTCTTTCAGGATAAACTTGTTCCAACATGAGCTCTCTGTGCACCACAGTTCCTTAAGGAATATCCACCTGCTCTGGCATGGGCATCCTCCATGGGCTTCAGTGTGGATATCTGTTCCACTGTGGTCCTCTCCCTCTCTTCACTGGGGACCTTTCCAGGCATGGCACGGGAATCTCTGCTCCGGTGCCTGGAGCACCTCCTCCTACTCTTTCTTCACTGACCCTGGTGTCTGCAGGGCTGTTTCTTACACTTTTTTCCTTGTCCTACTTCACTGATCTCTGCTGGTTTTGCTCTTTCTTAAATACAAATTCCCAGAGGTGCTGCCTTTGTGGGCAAGTGGCTCAGCCATGTCCTGTGGTGGGTAGGATGGAGTCATCTGGAACTGGCCATGTCCAGCCCAGGGCACTCCTGGCCTCCCATCACAGACCCCCCAGCTGCCCCCAAGGCCTGGGCACCGACAGCCTGTTCAGTGAACCAGGACTGGTGTTGTCCAATAGCAGTGGTAAGTGATTCATCATCTTTCCTTCTCCTCTTTCCTTGGTTCTGGATGCATGTTCTGGGCAGTTGTCCCATTGAGAGGCAGGACAGTGCATTGCATATCATGAGTATCAATTCCTGTGCCACTGGAGGTGACAGTGGCCCTTGGTTAAACCACACAGTGATGAAGCATGCTACATATGAACCTCCACAGAGTACAGCGGTCTTGATTTCATTCTACATTTTTTCAGCTGATAGTGCTGAAAGAAGCTATCCTGAAAGGCCCTGGAGATAAATCTCTCTAAAGAATAGTGCTGTCTTGGAAACTGCTGAGCTCTCTTGCCTCTCACAGTGATGTAACAGTTTGCTGGTTACTGAGCACCCTGATTCATAAACAGTTTCCAGCCCTGACATCACTGAAAAGAACTAATGATTTCATGGGTTTGGATCTGGTTTTTTTTTGTTTTGTTTTGGTGGGTATTTTTTGTTTAGTTGGTTTGGTTTGTTTTTTTGTGGTTTTGGTTTTCTTTTTTTTGTTTGTTTGTTTGGTTGGTTTTTTTTCTTTGAGGTTTTTTTTTGTGTTGTTTTTGTTGTTGTTGAAATGCAAACAAAGCATTGGCAGAAGCGAGGAAAAAAACCAAGCCCAACCCAAACAACCAAGAAAACCTCCTCAGTCCTTGAAGTTTCAATTTACTTTTGATTCAGTCAGATATTTCTGCTTTCTCTAAGAACTGATTTTTGTTGTACGTGGAAGGACATAAGCTTGACCCTTGAGTGATATTCAGGTTGATAAAATTCTAACATGTTTCATTCAGTGGGATTTTAAGCCTGTGTGAGTATGTTGCATTTTTATACAAATATATTAAAAGTTTTGGGGACTGGAATAAGAGTGAGTAAGCACTGCAAATTGAATCTGGTGATACAGAGGTGATAAAAGTTTATCTGCAATTGAGTTAGCAGACTGAGCCATTATTTATCAGGTTATTTGGGATGGTTGGGACTGAGATTTTGTGTACATTCTTGGTAAGCTTTTTCAGAATTTATTATCTAAGTCCTGTGTAGCTGAAAATTTACCAATTCTGATTTTTTTTTTTTAACAGAGTAATATGTAGTGTAAACAAAGGATGGAATTTAAGAGCATTTCTAGTAGGTTTTTTGTGTGTGTGAGTTTTCTATGGTAATTTTTTTTCCACATCTCTCCAGGCCCTGAACCTCAGGGCAGGTACTGGGAGAATGAAGTACCCCCCATTGCAAAGGAAAATCCCATTTGAATCCACTTTGAACATGTGCAAGTTCATGGGACCCAGCGAGATGCATCCCAGAGTCCTGAGGGAACTGGCTGATATGGTTGCTAAACCACTCTTAATCACTTTTCAAAAATTGTGGCAGTCACTGAAGTTGTAAATAAGCCTGTCTCTTTAAGGGGAAAGTGTAGATGGCTTACAATGAAACATTACATTTAAAACGTATTTTCTAATGCCTTCAAAATAATGTGTAATTAAATACACTGATATAGATGATACTATGGGGGGGAAAAAAAAAGGAGGATCCACTTACCCCTGGTCTTTTAGCTACTTAAAGCAGTGATTCTGTACTCTCTCTGTCTTTCTTTATCCCTACTATTCTTCAACATGGAAGGAATTTTTTTAGTGAGCAATATTTTGAAAATGGTGGCTCAGAGAAAAAGGATTTCTGTACGCAGCTGTATCATGACAACCCAAATTTGCAGATAGTTTTGTATCTGTGTACATGGTACAACACAGATTTCAGCTAAGAACTTGAACAAATCTTTTGTTGTAATCTATTTAGGAACAGAATTAATATAATAACTTGTCTCTAACATCAACTTTCAATCAAGAGTAGTTGCTTGGACTACTTTCTGTAATCTGCAAAGCCATACTTTTATCAAACATTAGCCACTTTTCTCTCCCTTTCCTTTCCCTTTCAAATGTCAGTGCTAGAAACCAACAAAAACATCTGTAATAAATATACACATCATTAAAAAGAAATAGAGGAAGTTATTACCTAAATTTGGAATTAGAATTAAAGTTGAAAATCATTTTTAATTACAATATTTCTTTGACAATCTTTTCCACTTGTTTGCTTTATTTTGATGTGTGCCTAATGTAGAATTTAAATAACAATTAAAAAAAAAAAAGAAGGGAAAATTACTTTGTACATCTTAGAAATCTAGCCTGGTTGATCTTTTCATAAAATGTATTGATAAAGAAATATTATCATTATTCATGTTCTGGTAAGACTCAGTGATTTTTAAAATTGGGTAACCATGGAAACACAACTGGGTAACATAAGGAAGAACATGCAGGGGTAAATTTACAGTTAGTCTTTTAAGCAAAAGTTATTATGTGGATTCTGTTTTTACAGTATAATTGAGCTCAGTTTTTTATCTAATCTCTTACCAGTTTGTGTGTGGAGGTATATATATATATATATGCATACACATACAAAACATATTTAGTTGAAATAAAATAAATATTTACTTTTGATACATCATTTCTAATGTTTTGAGTTTGGTTTTTTTTTTGACTCAGTAAATTCTAGCGAGAAAACTCACTAGCTTCTCCTCCTTCATTTTTGTTTCATGGATTTTTTTTTTCCTAAATGAGAGTTTGAGTAATCTTCCTGAGTTATAAGTTAATTTTAAAAGGCAAATTTATAAAGCGTTGTGGTAGAATACCCTAGTAGTCAAGGCATTAGGAGGATCACAGATGGATTGTTGAACCAAAGTGTAATAAAAATGTTACAAATGTAAGGTAAAGTCAGTTTCTTGTTACTGTATAAAGCATATGTTGTTTTTAATGTGATAAATTGCAGAACTCGTAGGGGCTTGCGTAGTATTTGGCACACATTCAGGTGTCTGTCTTTTATATTGCTTGTGAATGTGGACTAAAAATATGTATTTGCTTTATTAGAAAATATGCCCCAGGTATTTCTGGACTCTGCTTTTATATAATGGCCTGCTGGGTAATGTTTGCTCTTCTGGATATCCCTATGCACCTCAACCTGCTGTTTTTCCTTAACATTTCTAATCCACATGAGGATATGTCTCTTTGTATGATGGAAAATGTGTTGATTTCTGTAGTGTTAATAGCAGCAATTTTTAAAATTATACTTGCTTTCTCTCAATATCTAAAAACCTTCAGATGAAATATTTTAAGCAAAAAGATCAAGGAGATTTTGAGCTTTTTTACTTTAAACTTTTGAAATTTGTAGTTTGTGACTTTCTTTGGGATAAGAGTATTTATCTTTCTTCTAAAATCAGCATTTGTTGGGAAAGACGTCTCTTTTCCTGAATCTTTTTTTTTGCCCACATTTCACGCACTCATCTCCTATCTTCCTCTAGAGAAAGTTGAATAGGAAGCTAAGTCCCCAAATGTATTCTCTTGGTTCTGATGCAACCTCTAAAATGCATCATTTCATGCAATTCATGAAGAAATTGCCTCAACATTTTGATCACAGTCAGGCTTTTATTATGAAAGTAACTGGCATAGAAAGACACCTTTAGAAGTGTGAAAACAAGCAACACAATGAAGTAAAAATGATGAAATTGAGCACAGCACTGGTACAGTACAGCTGCTGTCCCTGGCAGTGACTGTGGCCTTCAACAATAGTCAATGACTGCCAGGAAAGCCCCACTCACTGTGGGGAAGTAATTTCTGTTGGTTAATGTTCATTTTAATATCAATGAAGAGTTCCATCCAGAATCCCATTTGTGAAAAACTCTGAACTTTGGTAGGTTTTGTGTGTTCATGAAATGGTCTTATGAAGCTGGGTTATTTTTAAGATTTACGTAAAGGAACCTTTACCCTGTCTGGCTCCGTAAGTAATTGTCTGTGTATTCTGAATCAATGTTGGAGACAGAGCTTTTCAAAAGAATATATTCAGTACTTCAAGGAAGACAAAAAAAGTAGTGTCAAGTGAACATGGAAATCGTTTGCACTGTGGAGGGTAAATTTGCTTCTTCCTTCCCTGGAGTTTGTATGGTAGAGGAGACACCTCATGTTCACTGCAATTTTCAGTGTGTGGTATGGCAATACAAAAGCATAAGTACTGTCTTAGTTTCCCATAAATTTCCTGGCAGGCATTTATACCCTTAAACTTGCTTCTACCTTCATCTTGCTGAAGGATGAATTCAAGTCCATCAGATGTCTCATATCCTTGCAGTATTCTGAAATTCTGCAACCAAGAGTCGACAGGCTCAGTAGCATTTTGGCTGTCAGAAGCTGGCCCATGTGCTTTATAGTATACAGGGGAGGCACATGTACTGATAAAGTCTAGATTCAGCCTGCCTGATGGCTTAAAACATGTAAATGTCCTCATTTGGACTTGGTAGTTACTATGGACCCAATTATCCGTTTCCTGCCCCCTCTCACGGTCATTTATAGCTGTGTGAGAAGATGTGTAATGCTACATGATTTACAAGTCCTTTCACCCCTGGCATGCTTATATGACAAAAAATATGAATCTGTGGAATATCAAGCAATTGATATTTGGGATATTAGACTTTCAGTGTTACAGGAAATCAAAAGTTGAAATTGATGAGTGTCAAGCCCTTGAAGGAGCTAGAAGCTTTCTTGTGTTATTTTAGTCTTCTAGAGATTGAAGAGGTGAGGACCAAAAAAGTGCTCATTAATAGCAGCCTGAAAATCTTTGGTTCTAGATGGTTCCAGAAAAAAACCCCCTCTCTGTTGTCTTTTCTCTCGTCCTGTGCTCAACCTTCCAGGCTCCAAAAGGAGCCTGGAAGTTTCCAGGCTGATGTCTGATGGGTTCTCCTAGCCCACAGTGAGTAGAGCTGTGCAATCACTGTCCTGAGGTTTTTGCTGGGTGAGCTGTGATGTTCATGATGGGAATACCCACCTCATCAGTTCTGGGACCTGGCTGGGTTTATTTTCACGTGTTTCTTTGCCCAGGCTGCTGCCTTCTGGCAGCTTTCAGCTCAGGGCAGGTTTGTGGGCCTTTGCTAGGAATGACAGAAGTTGTTACTTGGGTACTATTTATTTTAAAAGAGGTTTTGTATAGAGTCAGCCACATCTATTTCAGGGAGGTTGAGTCTGCATCTTCAAGCAAAACATCTGTCCCACTGCTTCAGAGAGTCAGGTTTATACTTCCAAGACATCTGGGATTATTTGTTCCAGGTATCATGGTCTGTCTCACCATTCCCTCCAAATATGAGTTCTTAACACTGGAATTATCTGAGTAGTTTTAATTTATGGAAACAGCTTATTTTCTGCTGAACCTGAGTGTATGAGCTGCCTATAAGCACTATTTGCAGCTCAAGAAACATGAAATAGAAGATGGGAATTGCAAGGAATACTGAAATCCTTCTGAAAGGTGCATGGCAAGCAAGAGCAGCAATGCGTGGGTGGCTGACAGGACATGGATTTAGGTATGAGAAAGGGAGGAACTGAGGTCAGTGATAGAGGCACAGGATGAAAGAGGGTGGATAGCAATTCAGTGCTGCTGAAGCAATGAAGGGAATGAGTACTTGGGGATGGCTGAGGTGCAGGCTGTTACTGAATCAGGATTTGATGTGTGTGTGTGCGTGTAGGGAATTTGGAATAGCATTGACAAGCAGAAGTTCTCATGCTGCTTCCAGATGTGTGGAATTGGAAAGAGCACTACATAAAAGCTGTAGCTTCAGATGCAGCAGAGCACAGCCTGCCTGTCTCTTCATGCCACGTGAGCTTCCGTCTTTATGTAAGATCCACAGATTTTTTCTTTATTAATAAACTCTTGACTTGCATTGTTGAACAATTGTAGAAGAGGATATACTGTACTAAAATATATAATTGATTGTAGCCTTGTGCAAAGAAGAAACTGGTATGTAGAAACTCTGTCCTTTATATACTAACTGATGACTTGAAGTTGATTTTCAAGTCAAAGTGATTATCTTCTTTGAACCAATGCTGTTTTCCCCAGTTTTCCAATGCTCCTATGATTTGCTTGTAAAGAGGAAGCCTTGGTTTGAAGTTTTGTTTCAAAATGAGAATAATACTGAAATCTGAGATTCTCAAAATTGGAAATCACCTGTTAAGTTAGCTTTAGTTCTGCACTGAGCAATAGCAGTGCTTTTCTCAGTCTCAGTTTTGAAGGGTAAATTAATAGGAAGAAACATCCTTCTGAAAGTACTCTGTTATTCTCTCAGCAGACAGAGAAAGATGACATTTCACCTCTTAGACTCTGCACACATTTTTTTATTATTATTTATTTATTTTTTCATTGAAGAGAGGTAGGAATTCTGAATTTATCAGAATCCCAGACTGGGTTTGAGAGAGCTGTAGCATATCTCAATCCATCCTTGCCTTCAGAAGTAACAGCTTCAAAACATGACAGTGGCAGCTTTCAGTTGCTGCACTGCACTGCAGTATCAGCTCCTTTCCAAGCAACAGCTGATCACTGCACCCTGCTCAGTGCGTGGTGGAAAAATCCATGTGCTTATGTAGGTGTAAACATGTGTCAGCCTATTGTGCCACTATCCAATTCTAATAGTAATATATGAGCCTTTGCTGCTCATTTATTTGTAAGTGCTGAGTTATGGAGAAATATTAAGAATCAATGATCCATCAAATGTAAGACCTGAGTTTCCTAGAAAACTGTTTGTTAGTTTGCTTACTGCTTATTCATACTCATCGGTTTTCCTGTGTTTATTTATTTCTATGTATTAACTGCTTTTTGGCTCCCCATGTTGGAACAAATTTTTTACTTATTAACTTGTGAAATGCTTGAATTGTCAATTCCAGAACTGTTTCATTCAGTCATTACAGAATGCATCATTTATAGTAATTTTGAAATGCTTAACATAGGAAGCTTTGAATCCTCCTCTTTGATTTAGCAAGTAAACAGGTTTGCTATGAGAGGAAGGGTTTGAAGGTGACTGCCAAAGATCAGTGCCTATGAACTGTTCTTAAGCAATTATTTCTACTGTTGATTGAGTTGACTTCTGTTTTGCCATGAATATGAACTGGGGTGTCTGGTTTCCATTTGGATTACACATAGTAAAACTGGCAGAATGTATTTGCATCTATTTTTGATACTTCCAAGCTTCAGTTACCCACCTATTTTTTCAATAAGTCTTCTATTCCAAAAGAAGTGGATTGTATGACACTGTTTGTATACCTAGTGACACAGTTAAGGGCACGACATGAAAACAGAATATCGTACTGTAGGTGTTGATGTTAGTGCTAGTCTTCAGAAAATACTTGGAAAAGTGTAGAGGAAGGATGATATCACAGATGAGGAAGAGAGCTGGGGTTTGAAATAGTTTTGTCCTGTCATAGTTATTGTGTGAGACTGGGCAAGGCACACTGTCTGTCAAACCATTTGTAAAGCAGTACAAACAATAGTTACCTTGTAAAGATTTAGTGAAAATAAATGAATCATATTTGAATGGAGTTTTGGGAGATTTGAACCAAAAATACTATCATTTTCTGTAAGCATTGCATAAGATTTAGAGTGTAGGAATGTTTATTGCAGTATACTGCAGTCATTGGGAAGACAGCATTTTGGGATATTTATATGCATTCTTTTTTTATTTGTTCTACTTACCTGTTCTTCATCCTTACTCTGTGCAGTTCAAAAATCCTTTAACATACCCTTTTATATAACCAGATTTCTTTCTCCAGTTTTTACACCTCACTTTTTCCTGCTGACCTTCCTGAATCAAAATTCCCTTTCTTGGAGGTGATGTGGTTGACAGTTGTCTTTCATGAATTATCTCCTTCTGTCCCGATCTCCTCTTCTATCCCTCATTTGCCTGAAGCTGTACCATTATGAAAGAAACAAGGCTGTGAAAAATTATAATTTACACTTTTTTGTCTTTAAAATGTCTTTTTCCCTTGATATGAAAAGCCTTATCTAGCTCAATAGATTTTTTTTTCCAGAAAGTGTGAGCTGATTTCATGTCTATGTATTTTTAAGTATTTATTTGAAAATCTGAAGGTAGCATAAAGTTTTCCCAGAATCTACTTTGGAGGTTGTATTAATGTCTAATTGTGGATTTGGTGAAAGATTTGTAGAATTTCCTGTGCACAGGTGCTGTTTGTTTCCTTTTGGCATTTTTTTCTATGGATTTTTGTCTTTATCAGAGATTATTTGTCAGTTTTTGATTTGCAGTGGGTTTCCATGTTGTAGAAAGTCATAGCAGCTTCTTTTCTTTGTCATAATCTGTGCTTTTTGAGTTAGTTTTTGTCTTCTTCTTTACAAACTTTTTTTTCTTTTTATACTGAATTATCTTTGTTTATAAAGTTTTTAATATCAGCCCTCTTTCCAGTGCTGTATGAACAATTTTGCTAAGAGATTGAATATACACACCATATTTAGAAACTGTATGTTCCATGAACTCAACAGTGATCACAAAGTTCATTAAACCTAGTAAACTGTATATTCCCTTTGATCCACGAGTATAATAAGATGCCACTAGAGAATGGTAAAAAAATCCTTTGTTTACAATATAAAGCAATTTTGTTGTTTTGTGGATAGCATGGAGATGCTAAGAGTACTAAGCACTTAGTATCAGATCAAAATGAGTGATAAATTGGGGGAATGCTTTTCCAGTCAGTAAGATGAAGATCAATAAAGATAAATGCTAACTACTAAAACTTAGAAATGAGGAATGGAATGTTTATGTAGAAAATAGGAAATCAATGCGTAGGCAGCAGTAGTGTATAAATATATCGGGGTGTTAGAATAGCTACAAATTGAAATTAATTGATGGTGTGATTATTTTGCATAAAAAAGAGCAAATAGCCCTGGGACATGCAGACAGGAATGTCATTTGCAACACATGGGAGTTGCTACTGAATTTTTTTCAGTGAGTGGCATATCACAGAAACATTTTGCCTGGTCTTGGGCATTCGGCTTAAAGAAGGAAACAAATGAATTGAATGGCCTCCAGAGGAGACAAACTATAATCAGCACCAGATATTAGAAGGACAAAAGAACATTTCTTAGTACTGAGTAGAAAGATTGAAAGGTATTTATGCCAATATTATTTCAAAAAAAAAATTGTCTTCTAATGTAGGAAAGATTAGCGTGAGCAATGATGGTTCTGTTTCCCAAACAATAACAAACAGAACAAAACTAATCATCATGCTCCGTAACACCAGGAATCTGGGACAAGAAAACTTTTTATGTGACAGTTAAGTACTTGGAGAAACTCTAGGGCATCTTTGTCTCTGGAGGCTTAAAATAGGTACGGCAAATCTGTATTAAGAATATTCAAAGGGTATGGTGATCTCCCCCAGAGTAGAGGGGATGCATAAATAAGATGTGTTTGGCCCTGTCTGGAGGCCAGGTAGGCAGCAAAGCCACTCTATCGCTCTCCTCCACAACTGGACAGAAGACAGAAAATGTAACAAAAGGCTTATGCGTTGATATAAAGACAAGGAAAGATCACTCATCAGTTACTGTCACAGACAAAACAGACTCAGCTTGGGGAAATTAATTGCATTTATTGCCAGTGAAAATCAGAGCAGGATAATAAGAAGTAAAACCAATCTTGAAAACACCTTCCCCCCCACCCCTCCTTCCTTCTTGGGCTATACTTTCCTCCCCCAGCAGCACAGGGAGATGGGGAATGGGGCTATGGTCAGTTCATCACAAGTTGTTTCTGCTGCTGTTCAGAGAGAGGAGTTCTTCCCCTGCTCCATCATGAGTCCATCCCATGGGAGACAGTTCTCCACAAAATTCTCCAGTGTGAGTCGTTCCCACAGGCTACAGTTCTTCATGAACTGCTCCAGAGTGGGTACATTTTCATGAGGTGCAGTCCTCATGCAAGGATAGGTTGCTCCAGCATGGATCCCCCACGAGGTCACAATTCCTACCAGAAAACCTGCTCTAGTGTGGGGTCCTCTCTCCACCCCTCTGCAGGTCCCTGACAGGAGCCTGCTCCAGTGCAGGCTTCCCATGGAGTCACATCCTCCTGTCGAGCATACACTTGTTCTGGCATGGGTCTTCTCCAAAGGCTGCAGGTGGATCTCTGCATCCCCAGGGACCTGCATGGGCTGCAGGGGCACAGCTGCTTCACCATGGGCTGCAGAGGAATCCCAGCTCCAGTGCTTGGAGCACCTCATCTCCCTCCTTCTCTACTGATCTTGGTGTCTGCATTGTTGTTCATCTCACATATTCTCACCCTGCTCTTCTCTGGCTGCAATTACAACTCAGAAATAACTTTATTTTTACCTTCTTAAATGTGTTATCACAGAGGCGTTACCATCATTCCTGACTGGACTGGCCTTGGCCAGCAGTGGGTCCATCCTGGAGCTGTCTGGCATTGGCTCTGCTGGACATGGAGGAAGCTTCCAGCAGTTTCTCACAGAAACCCCTGCTGTAGCCCCCTTACTGCCAAAACCTGGCCACACAAGCCCAGTGAAATGAGATCAGGCCATTATTATTTACAACTCTAATTTTTTAATGATTTTTATCTTTTCTTGCCTACTTAAGTCAGTATGTGTTTCTGAGATGTTATAATATAACCTTTGAAAATATTTTAATGATTTTATAAGACAAGGTTTTTTTTAAGATATAGTAAGAAGTTTTACACATATATATATTAAGATACATATATGTGCATGTACACACAGACTATAATGTGTAAATATATGTCTTCATTATATATGGTTAGATAGATATGTGTGTGTGTGCATTTGAGTTTTATAAGCAAGAGATGTTGGAAAAATAAGCTAGTTCTTGGATACAACTATAATGTGTAAATATATAAGTCTTCATTATATATGGTAGGATAGATGTGTGTGTGTGTGTGTGTGTGTGTATGTGCATTTGAGTTTTATACAGAGATGTTGGAAAAATAAGCTAGTTCCTGGATGAAAAACCATCTCTTCAAAACTTAAATAAAACGCTACATGTTGAAAATAGTTGCTCTGTTTAATTTAATTATGTTAATTTAATATACAGTTTGAGAAACAATGGAAAGGGGTTTTTTTTACCTGTGGAACAGTAGAAACTGCTAGTAAAGCTGGAGGTTTTCTAGTTGTTAGCTCTGTGGGATGAAAAGAGACAGATAATTATTACCTGTGGAACATGGAGAAGTTGTCTGGGGAGAGGATGTGAGTGAAATAATAATGTGTCATTGTTAAGTCTGGGATTTTTAGTATCTGGCAAAGCTGTAAGTTTTATTCCCAAAGCTTATCTTTTCAAAGTATTTTGTATCTCTCTGTTGAGAAGGAGGTTGAATGATCAGAAATATTTTGTGAAAACTGTTCTTCCATTAAGTGCATGTCTTGTCTTTTACTGTTTCATATATGAGTTCTGCTGGTATAGGAAGGTCTCTTCACTTTGCCCCACATAGTTTTATACCAGTATTGGTGTCTTCCATGCGTGCATGCACAGGATCCATGTGTTTGATGGCTCTGTTATGTGAGGTGTTTATGCCAGTTGTGAAAGGGCACATTTTCTATTTTTCATTCTGGTGAAGATTTGTTTACTGCAGCATATGTTGATAGCAATTTCGATGATAAGTATGCTAGGGTGGAGGGTTGTTTTAAAATTAGGCATATGAGAGGAGGTTTGGATTCCCAATTTGTTCTTCGGTTACAGTGAACCTTTTGCACTGAGGTAATTCTTTCAATTTTTGAAAACTAGACCATGAATTCTTAGGTCCACAATCTTTAATCAAGTTCAGTTGTTACCGAAATTACTAATGCATTGTGATTTTTCCAGCAGTTTAGTAAAAGAAGTGGTTTAAGCCTTCTCATCTTCTGAAAGAATGTTTTT
This sequence comes from Corvus hawaiiensis, assembly GCF_020740725.1. Lineage (NCBI taxonomy): Eukaryota > Metazoa > Chordata > Aves > Passeriformes > Corvidae > Corvus > Corvus hawaiiensis. The sequence goes on along the minus strand of NC_063216.1, from coordinate 63,191,214 downwards.
TTACAATAGTAGATATTAGCTTTTGCACATATTTTAATGCAGCAAAAATAAAAGCAATCCTAGCCTAAAGATACATATAATACAAAGTAAATTTCTAAGTAGTGATCCAAATGTAGCTATAATTTGTTGCAGAAGGTATTTTATGCATTGATTAGGAACCTTTGGTCTGAGGAGCATAGAAGTTGTGATTATTTGCTCTTCTAGTCATAATAAATGGAAAAGACATTCTGGCTAAATGACAAAAGGATATTGCTTTCCAAATAGTATAACTCACTGTAATGTTAATAGGAGAAAAATACACAAATATGATTGGTCCTGTAATGGCTTTCTGTATGAACATTTGAAAATGATTGTCAGTTGTAGGTGTGTAGCTGTGTTACCAGAAGCATGCCTGGAAATGAAGGATGGAGAGAGAGAGAGAAATGGTATTTCTGTATGCTCTGCTGCAAGGACAAGAGCTACCATTGTCAGCTGTAAATGCTACAGCAGCTCTGCTTCAGTGAAAGGGCCCCGATGGAATTCCTAATGGAATACCAGTTTGAGACGAAAGAAGGACTTTGTGTCTTAGCCCAGTGTTGGTAGCCATCACTGCATATAAAAAGTGGTCTCTGCTTTATCTGGGCAGGATTGGCCTCTTTGAAAACCTTAAAGTGAGCAAACAACCTCCTGTGATATTTTCTACAGAACTTCGAACGGAATCATTTATATTGCCATAACTCAAAGGAAAGCTTATATAACACAGGCTGTATTGAAGTCTAAGATTTAGAAGCTTAGGTAAGCATGTAGGCTTTTTTGTTATTTTAAACTAATTTGCTATAATGTTTTGTCTGATTTAGCAAAAAAAAGTAAAAAAAGGCAAAAAGGTTCTAGATTCACTTGCTGACTGGTTTTAAAAAGGCTACTTGTCTATGTCACAGCCACCTAAGGGAGAGAAGGGTCTGCACTTAAGCCTTTGTGGTAATACGTGCTTTGATAGACAAGTTAAAGTAAATGTGTCTGCAGCCTTGTAAAATATTACAGCTCTCAGGTATTAAAAGGCTTCTTTTGGAAGTTACTGTTCATTGCATCAGAGCTGGTGGTGCAGAACACAGACCAATCACACCAGTGCTGTATTTCAGCTATGCCAGCAACTTCCATGGCATTTTAGCTTAAAACAGCAAACAAAAGGCAGGCTTGCGTTAAGGTATATTGTGGTCTGGAAGGGTGGGCATGTCCACACACATTCTGAGTTTCTGTGGCCAGTGTACCTGCTGGCAGAGCAGGCTGGATGCAATCCTGTACCGTCACTGCAAAATTTCTGGGTATTTTAATGTGAAAACTGTAAAAACTAGTTTAAGGGCAAGCAAGACAGTTACCTATCTGCACAGCCACATGAAATTTCAATGTCATACTAAGCACATTTTAAAGACAAGCTGAAGTATGACACCCACACTACTTCTGAACTCATGTTAGGCTGTTGAATTTTGGGTATTTTAACCACTAGTTCATGCTCCCAATAATCTTGTTGGAATTAGACAGCCATTCAGGGCATGGGCAGGGAACTGCTGGGAAAAATTTCCTACTAACATGTTGATCAACCATCTGAGGAGGTCTGCCTGTACCCCAGAATGGCCTGCTGAGATTAGGTATTTTACCATCTTTGTCCCAGGTACTGTTGGATGAGTACAAACAACACTGGCAATGCAGCTGAGCAGCAGCCAGATGTACCTCTGCAATAGAAATAAACCTTAAGAATTACAGATTTGTAAACGCACAAATGGAGAGGGGGGAACAGAGCCTTGAAATGCTAACACAGAGAGTGAAAATAGGACTGCAATGCTCACTAATTAACAGTTTTACTGGAAGTTTATTCTTTGGTTATGTGATCATGACTCTTCCATGAGTTTCCATTTTTTAGAACTGATTTTTAGGCATTGTATTTATATATAGTATTGTGCACAGACATTACAAAATGTTGCAAATTTTATACATAGACAGTTATGGTGAGTTTGTGGTTTTGCCCTTTGTAGGTATACATGATACAAATCTGTGTGTAATTCACATGCTGTGCATATGGCAGCTATACTCCTGATCATGAAATTTATGAAAAAAGTGCAGGAAGAATGGCTGACTTAGCCTGTGTTGTACCATGACTCACAGGAGTCTTCCCATTTGCCTTAGTGAATGTTGGTAGGGAGAGGATGCTGGCTGCGTCTTCGGAATTACAGAGCCAAGTATTGGAAGAGAGGATCTTTTCTAGAGCTGCTCATGCCTGTGAGTCTTTAGAGACAGCTGTTTAAAAAGCAAAGCAAAACAAAAAATACTGGCAGCATAAAATGTAAGGACTCAGAAAGGAAATTGCCTAGTGTTCAGTTTGATAATAACTGCCATCAATCTTGGATGTTCATAGGATTATGTTCTGTGTCTCTACATTTAAGAAGAAAATAAGAAAAAGCATCATAGAACATTAACATAATTGTCATAGTGCAAGGGCTTTGCAAGCAGTCTATTAGTATTTTCCTATCTGTCTTGTGTTAATTAGCAAAGGAGCAATTTCTACAAGATTTCTTAGATAACCACTGTGTTTCAAAACCTATATTTGCAGAAATAAGGCCAGAGGCTCTCCAGCTTATGAAAGGAAACAAACGCCTTGAATTTTCCGTAATATAAGTACATGAGTGAAAGTAGTTATTAGTGAAAGCTAACAAATTGATTTGAGAGATACAGAAAGAGACAACTGGAAAGATAATTGTCTTAGAATCATAAAATTGTAGAATCATTTAGTTTGGAGATAAACTTTAAGATCCTTGAGTTTAACCATGAACCTAACACTGTCAAGTCCGCCACTAAACCGTGTCATTAAGCCCCACATCAGCATGTCTGTTAAATACCTCCAGGGATACTGACTCAACCACTTTCCTATGCAGTCTGTTCCAATGCTTGACAAATTTTTCAGTGAAGAAATTTTTCCCACTATCCAGTCTTCAAACACTCCTTCCCAGCAAACTTGAGGGCATTTCCTCTTGTCCTGTTTCTTCTGACTTGATAAAAGAGACCAACCTCTGGCTACAACCTCTTTTCAGGTAGTTGTAAAGAGTGATAAGGTCTCCCCTGAGCCTCCTTTTGTCCAGGTTGAACAACCCTACCTCCATCTGCTGCTCCTTATTATACTTGTGCTCCAGACCTTCACCAGCTCCACTGCCCTTCTCTGGACACGTTCCAGCACCTCAGTGTCTTTCTTGTACTAAGGGTGTGGCTTCACCATGTCAAATAGAGGGAGACAACCTGGTCCTGCTGGTTACACTGGTTCTGATACAGGCCAGGATGCCATTGGCCTATTTGACCACCTGGGCACAGTAGCTCATGTCCAACTGGTGTCAACCAGCACCCTGAGATCCTTTTCTGCCAGGCAGCTTTCCAGCCACTCTTCTCGCAGCCTGTAGCATTCCATGGGGTTGTCGCGACACAAGTGCAGGATCTGGCACTTGGCCTTGTTGAACCCCATGGAATTGTTCTTGGGACATTGATCCAGCCTGTTCAGATCCCTCTGCAGAGCCTTCCTACCCTACTGCAGATCAATGCTCCTGCTCATCTTGGTGTCATCTGTATACAGAGTGAGGGAGCACGTGATCCCCTTGTCCAGATCATGATACACACGAGATAAATTTGAGCCTCTCAAATCTTATGCTCAAACTAATTTTGAGTATTCATACAGCTGGTATGAGTAGTGATAAAAGTATAACCACAGTAGCAGGCAGCTTGTCTTTCACCATGCACAAAAATATTTATCTGAACCTAAACGTTTTGAAGCCTGAACTGGACTTCCCCTTAGCTGTCACACTATATTTTTGAGTTTGGTAGTATCAGCACTGCCTGTTTCTGTCTACAGGAACTGTAATATCTCAGGGACTGTTATAACTGGATGCTGGAGTGTCTAAAATAAATGAAAACACAGACGGTACTAATCTGAAAATATACTCCCCGATGGGTCATTTTCTAAACTGAAAATTGCAGCTGTGTTTTAGGCCTGTCCCAAAGATACCTATTGATACTATAACATTGTCACATGTTATGCATCTTTGGCTATACTCCCTCTATTTACACAGATGAAGATCAGTATATGTGGGTATTTTGATACTTTTTTTTTTGCTGTTATTTTGTTGATGTCTGAAATATTTTTATTTACATTACAAAACCAAACATTATGATCCAGTTGGGAGAGAGAGATAGTAAATATAGAGAGATGTCAGCATGCATTGTTGGCTTGAACACCCCAGCACAGTGTCATTAAATCTCATTCTGGTTGGAGAGGATTCCCATTCAGCTGTTGTGCAGTGCAGTCAGAATGAGTTCAGTGTCTGTCCACATCTGTGCAGATATTCAAATTGCCAAAAAGAGTGAAAGAAAAGGAAGGCAAAGGAGGAGGTGGGAAATATGCCTAAGGTTACAGACTGAATTACCGGTGAAACTACTGTGTTAGTTTAGTCCTTTTTCAGGGATACCACATTGCCTTTTAACTCTCCTGACCTTTACACAAAATTCTGCCATGGGATACGCTTAGGAGTGGTGAGCTTTTGTATTGCTGTATTCTATTATCCAACTATATTGCACTCACTGTTTTCTAGTACCTCTAGGTTTTGCATTGAAGTATTGGAGTAACTTTGTAAGACAAAATCACTTTCAGGGCAGCTTTACAGTTGTATTCAATTTTACTTTTCTAGTTTTAATATCCTTAAGTTGCCCAGGTTTGTTTAGTGCTTAATAAAGTTTTCTTGAATAATTTTGACAGTATCATCCCAAAAAGCCATAGTTTTTTTCTTTTTTTTTTTTACTCATTCAGATAGTATATTTTTAATGAAAAAAGTTCTCAAGAAGTCATATTTAAAGACAAATGGTTACTCTTTTCAAGTCTGCCAAGTATCGACTGCATTGCTATGTGCATGATAATCTAATAAATCCTAGTAAATCTAATCAAATAAATGTAATAATTTACTGGATGCTTTCTTCTGAACAGTAAAATTCTTGAATCCATAGTAGGAAATGTATACATATTAATACATACATATTTCTCTAAAATCATACTTCAGCTCAAACTCAGACAATAAATGTTATTCCTGAATAAAAGGATTTATTTTGTAAAGCCTTATTCCTAGTGCCCCGTCTTGGACTCAAATCTCCTTGTACTGTGCAAAAACAGGACAAAAAGAAAGAACTCCTGCCCCAAAGAGCTGACAGTCTCAGGTCTGAGCAGCAAGAGAAGAAGAGTTGAAGGAGGCAGGATGGTGTTACAGCACTTTGGCATCCTACCCACTCTTGTTGGGTACTTTGTTGAAAGAAGGAAAAGTACCTCTTACTAGAGTAACTGATACACTTGGAAAAATCCTCCAGAATTTCACACCCATGGCAGGTCTGAAACACACTCTAAATACATGCTGAAATAATTTGCTCTGGAGTTGACTAATTCATCAGATGATTTGAGAAGCAACAGTAGGTATTTAGTGATGTTTTACATTACTAAAAGGAAGAGAGGGCATTTTAGCAAGAAAGTTTTAAGCCTATGCTTCAAGGAACATAATGAAGTTTTGGAAGGAAAACTCCTGCCAGCTGTCATGAGAGTCAGCAAGGTGTATGTTTGAATCTTTGGGCTTGTTGAAGTCATGTAAAACAGCCAGAATTCCTATTTTAATTTGAAAATTTGGTTTTACCTTCACTTTGAGGTGCCTGATGTTTGCAAAAATAGTATGTGAAGAGTTACAGTAGGCACTCTGGAATGTTTAGAAGGGCTTTAATGGGATATTTAGGAGATACTTTATTCTGAGACAGACAGTATGTGGCCTCCTCTGTGCTTTCTGAATCCAGGAGAATTGTTTCTGCCTGAATAGGTTGAGGTTGGATTACCTTGAGGGAAAAAGGTGCACAAAAATTTATAAGGTTTGATCATGATATATAATTTTCTCTCACTTCATTTCTGGTTTCTATAATTTATTTTATCTGTGGATTTTTGGGTTTTGTTTTGTCAGTTTCTTCCTCTGGATCTGGGGTTTTTTTGAGTGTTGTTTTTTCTGGTTGTTTCGTTTTTGTGTTTTGTTGGGTTTTTTTGGTCTTTTTATTTTACTAAATTATTTTATTGAGTGTTGCTGGAGTATTGGATGTAGTTTCATGTCCATGTTAACCCTTTAACTTCATTTTTTTTACCACCTCAGATTATGGTAGAAACAGAAAAGACAAATCTTTTTGCCAGTCTGAATGGCTGCCAGAGCTTATTCCCAGGCGTTCTAGGAGTCTTAGTGCCTGGGAGAAGCAGTGTAGGTGGCCGTGTTGTTTGCAAAGGGCTGGTTGCCTAAAAGAAGAGCTGGCCAAATATTCAGGATGATTCAGGAACAGAGTCAGCTGTGTCTTAGTTCAACATGTATTTGCTGAGGAGGCAAACAGTCTTGTTGGAGGTCTGGCTGCCCTTCTTCCTTCCTGAGCCAGAAACCTCAGGAGCTCTGCTCCATATCAGTACTTTTGGCAGCCTTGTGCAGAAAAAGGAAACAATGGACAGACAGACCAGCTGCCAGCAATACTGGTGGAAATAGTCCTGGTACTGGCCTTAGAGTTTAAAATATAAATAGATTTATTTGGAAAATTTTGGTTGTATTAGACCATCATTCTTTGCTGGAAAAATGCTCATACAAAAGATTTATGGACATTTCCAGTTAGAATAAGGAATCAAGGAAAGTAATTACCACCTCTCTTTAGAATATGGAGAACTTCCCATTTGAAGAGGAAATTAATGAAGACTTGATATTAATGTTTATTTTTTTGTGCAACCATTTCTCTTTATTTCATGATCACTCTAAATTATTTTATTTCTCTTGCTCTTCTACTTGTATGTCCAGTGGGGCTACATTTCTATTCTAAGAATGAAGGAATGGATCCTTATTTTACCTTATTTTCATTTTAGCAGTCAGTAGAGCATCTCTGTGAGGTGCATATACACTAAGACTAAAAATTCCATGTTGTCTTTTTTTTTTTTTTTTTTTTTTAACAGATGCAGAGTTCATGGAAATCACTAGTTACAACACAAAGGGATTGAGTGTTTTTTCAGTTTCCTAAGGTTCTATTCTTGCCTTGGATATAGGAAAATGCCTGATTTACTGGAATGAGAATACCAAATGTAACTATAGGGAGGGAAGCCAGCTTTATATCATATAATAGTCTAGGATCTATGTGGGTTCCCATATTTTCTTGTAGATATTCTAAATTGTTAGAATGTTGAAGTATTAGGATTTTTTAAATAACTTCTGAAAGGTTTTGGGGTTTTATATTGATCTTTTGAAAGTTAAAAACCCCTCAGCTTTAAATATTTTCTGAAGAGCAACACATAACTTTTATCTGACATGCTGATTCAAGTCAATAAGACTTTATGTTAGCAGAACTACTGTTTTCTATTTATTCATATAATATCTATATATAAAGAATAGAAATAAGATAGGGCATCCTACAGTATTGAAGATGTAATGAATAATCAGCAATCATAGAATCATGGAATTGTTAAAGTTGGAAAAGACCTTTAGCATAATCAAGTCCAACCATCAACCCAGCACCACCATGATGTTCACCATGTCCTCAAGTTCCAATGAGTGATTTGGAAAAAATGGACCTAATTATTTTATATTTGGAGTTGAAATTTATTGAGTTTCTAATGGAGTGAGTTAAACATGTAGTCTTTTGACATGAATAGTAAAATATATTAAGTTAGTAAGACTCAAATAATTCTTCTAATCAACTAATTCAATGACATTTTATTAAACTACTCAAATTATACTGTCTTTAGATAACAAAAAAAAAAGAAAAGAAGTTTCTTAGGAGTGTTCCACATGTCTCAATGAAATCCATTGACATGTTTTGAATCTGGCTATGAATGTTCACATACTATAACTCACTGCATAAATAGAATGAATATTTTAAAGTGGTACATGTGTGGATTTGGAAGAAAAACTGAGCTGTCACTAACAGAAAATTATGCTGGCAACTGTGATAAAGTATCACATTTAAAAGGATTTGGGGGGAGTATGTTTTGTTATTTTGACTTCGAGATTGTGTGGCGATGAGAACCATTGAAGCATATTGCACTGATTAAATGTAGTATTTGAGAGTCTCAAATGTCACAAAACATATGGAATACCAGGAACATTCATCACTGTTTGAAGGGACCATGTAAAGCCTTGATAGCATGGTCCAATGACAGTGCCAGTAAAATAGTGAATGAAAAGAAGATCTGGTAGCATGAAAACAAGTGAAATAATATTAGAAGCAAGAGACTACAAAATTGCAGCTCCTTCTTCCTCCTGCAAATTCTCCTCCTCCTCTTCTGAAGGAAGAACTAAGACTGTGGTTAGGAAAAGCCATACCAATGCTATCAGCCTTACCCTAGCAATAAACAGACATTGAATCTACATATATAAATGTTTAGGATTTAAAAAAACCCAAACTTTGTACGCAAGAGGGGATGGCCACAAATTTTATTTCACTTGAACATGTGAATTTTGCTAAATCAGATGTGGTTTTTTTCTCAGTAAGTGGTAACAGTGATCAGTCTAATTTTGGTGGAGAAGGGAAAGACTGTTATGATTAACTTGATTTTTAAAATATCTGTTAGATAGCGTTAAGGGAGAGGAGAAGGTAGCTTCCTGAAATCAGTCCACAAATCTAAATAGGTTGTTCACTCGCTTGCAAGACCACATTTTAAAAGCATTTTAGATAGAATGGAAATTGGATGGCTATTAATTGTCAAATGTTTGAAGTCCTTACAAGAGTCAGTTTCTTAAAAGTGTCCTTATTCCTCTTCCTTCTAGTATTCCACATTGTAGTTTTATGTGATGTAAAGGCAAACCTAATTTACCATTCTGGGAGTCAGACCTAGACTTACTGTTTAATGTAAAAAATAACTTTTATTGAAAAAAGAAAAAAAGTATGAGAAAAATCTCACTGTTGCAAGACAATATATGAAGAATTTAAAAAACAATGTAACTAGCAAATTTCAAAGCTTAATCATGTCATGTTTCTCAGAGATATCTGACAAAGAAGCAGGGCTCTATCAGACATTAGGTGTTACTTGAGAAGACACATGCCACAACTCCAAATGTCCTCCCCTATCTCCTTCTGCCCGCAGTTTTTATTGCTGAACACAAATGCCATATTGTCTGGAACATCGCTTTGGTCAGTTGGGGTCAGCTGTACTGGTTGTGTGCCCTCCCAACTTCTTGTGCACCTCCAGCCTGCTTGCTGGCAGGGCAGTCTGAGAAGCAGGAAAGGCCTTGATGGTGTGTATGCCCTGCTCAGCAATAACAAATCATCCCTGTGTTATCAGCACTGTTCATCACAAATCTAAAACATATCCCTGTACCAGCTACTATGACAAAATTTAAGTGACCCAGCCAAAGCCATTGTGGCTTTTATTTAATCTCTAAAATTTACAGATTAAAATTTCTGTGCAGGAATACTCTTCAACAGAAATATGTGTCATTAATAATTCCACTAGTGCTATTTTGTCTGTGATATTCAGTTGTAGTTGGTTTTTTTTTTATTCCATGAGACAATGCTGCCTTATCTTTTTGTGGCGAAGTTTCCATTGAAAACAAACTTTTCAGATTAAGTAGTCTTAGCTCTAGTATACTCAAAGAAGCAAAAATGCCTTTTGGTTACTGAAATGTCAGGGATGCAAGGAAACATAACTATTGCATGTCAGTTCCATAACAAACATAAATAAGTAGTAAGAATATCTGTAGCTTTAAGAGATTTAATTCAGCTGGAAACCAAGCAAGTTTCTAAGTTAAAATTATGTTTTGATCAAGAATAAGACATAATTGCCTATTTTGGTTTCCCCATATTATATAGGCATAGCACAAAACTTCTTATATTCACTTATGAAGTGTTCTAAATTTAAATTACAGTTCAAAGATCCTTCAAAAAAATAGAAAAATGCAATTTGAATTAAAATAATTTCTAAATCCAGTGTATTTATTGACTTCATCCTAACATGCAATTTAACAAAAAATGTTGTGCATAGTTAAAGGAAGCTTCTTTAATTTTCCCATAAAGAAACTTTCTGCCTTCTTTTTCCAGAAATATAACTTTAAATTTTTCTGGAGCTAGCTAATGTTTCTTTGAGTTATGGAGGAGTAAAAATCAGAAAATAGTGTTTTACATAATTATTAAACAATTTAGAAAAAAAATTGCCAGTTACATGTCTGTGTTGGATATGTATGACATTATTTGAAGGTCTAGACATAGCTTTTGAATATTTAGAGATTCAAAATATTATTCTGATTTATGTAACATAAGTCATTGTCATCTACGCTTTGAATAAATCAAAGCACCAAGTGATACACTGATTATTTTGAGCCTTATAATCAAGTCTTGTCTACACACTGAACCTGTTGCAAAATAGGCTGGCATATGAAATTTAAACATGATGAGTATTCCATGCTGTCTTCAGTTAAACCAAAGTGAACTAAATTACCTGAACATAGAAATTTTTGGACTAATGGAATAAGAGTGTCTGTAGGAGAAGCTATTATAGGTTGTTTTCCCTGGGTAGATAAGCCCAGAATCAGTAGAAGAGCTGGGTTGAATCTGGGTCATCTGATTGCTGCTCATATAGCCAGTTCTCCCCACTAAAAGCTTCATCTTGTGGAATTACGTGGTGATGTTTCCTACATTTGTACTGTGTTGTTAAAGATTATTATGGGATATCTGTTGTTATGATTTTATAATGTCCTACTGAGACATCTACTGAGTGAAAAAGTTGCCGTTTCTGAAAAACAAATTACTGTCCCACTGTTGTTTTGTGCTTTTAGTAATACATGTTCTATATCTTCATTGTTTGACATAGGCAAAGAACTTTTTTTTTCCTAGTATCTTTATTATCATTTTGAGTAAAATAAATCACTTGCACATTTCGTTTTTGAGAGCTGGATAACAACCCTATTTTGTGGCAGTTCAGGACTGAACAGATGATGTAGACTTTAGGAGACAAAATACACTTGTGGAATCTGTAGCTATGTCATGTTGATCTTGTTACAGATTTTGGACATGACAGTTGCCAAGTAAATTAAAAAAAAAAAAAACAAGTAATGTAAAATTCACAGTTGACTATTAGTGGATACCAGTTTCAAGGTATGGGAAAAGATTCTGGTAGATAAATAGGAAACCTACATTATAATTTCTTGAATTCTTGTATGTTTTTGGTGAAAAATAGGTGCCTTGGATGAAGTCTAAAAGAAATTGTTAACTACCTGCCTAGCATGCCTGGTACTATCTGCAAGAAGCCTGTAGGAAGTGGTAAACACAGCTGGTTTGTCTGAAACTCCTTTTCTCCCTGGAGATCAAGCTCCCTATTCTTATTATCACAGTATGTTCAGGATGGCACCTTCCTCCATTTGCCATCTGCAACCCGATAGGTACAACCAAACTTCCGCAATCCTGATCAATTCTTATTGTTGCTCTTAACTGGAAGGAGATATGTATGTATATTAATGTGAGATGGTGAGTAGTACCTACATTTTCTGTCTTGGAGATTATGGCTTTTCCATTTGAGCTTCTTTCTCACCTTGAGGGGTTCGATTGCAGCTCTGGGGATGGAGGCTGGCACCTGGGTGTCATGTGTGCTGTGGTGGGCAGCCCCAGCACCTGTGCAGCTCTGCGAAGGCAGTTGTTCCTCTGCACAGCCAAGAACTGCCAATTTGAGGAGCAAAGAGGGGTGAGAAGCATCATGAGTCAGTGTCTGCTGATTAAGGTTTTCACCCGGGCTGTGGGAGGTCTGGCTTCAATTCCTGTTCTAGCAGTGACATCTTAGGTGTAGTCTCTGGAGGAATTAATTTAAGGATAAAAACATTCTGACTGAAGCAGTGGTAGAAAAAAAGGAGAAAACTCTAGGTGTCCATAGGTTATGGGATAATGATAGAGGGAAAATCCTACGCAGACAGGATATAGATAGAGCCTTTTGTCACGTACATTTGGGCACCAAATTCCTGACCTACTACCTAGTTTAAATGCATCTTTGTATCGAACCTTTTCTTTTTTATTATTGTATAAATGCATATCAAAGCTTTCCTTAATGATTAGTTAGTTCTGCCAAAATCATCTAAAACACTTCCTTGGTCACTCAGGATTATTGAATTTAGACAGACTTCTAGAAGTTCTGGACTTTTGTTACTAATTCTTATTTTTCTTCCAAGTTTTTATCAGAAGTGCTGGATATTGCAGATAAAGGAAAAAAAATCCACTGATTGTTCCTTAAGCTCGCTTCTGAGTCACCGTAGGCTTTCTGTGACAAAGTTTTCACTTCTTCTATATGATATGTGAAAGACGAAGGCTTTGTTCTTTTGAGCTTACTGCAACCAATCTGTTAAACTACACAGACACTCACATTAATTTTAACAGGGAAAAAGAGTATTTTTAAAAACACAGTTAGCAGCAAGAAAGAAAAAAAATATTAAGAAAGAGTTTGTATTGTTGCACAACTCTGCTATGAAACAGCAGTAGTATCTGGGAGTCCATAAGGTTTTGACACCCAAAAATGTAACATTTATTTGGACACTAGACAACTTTCCTTAATTATATGCCTTGCAAATTTATTATATATAGCCATTATAGTTTTTTGAGATTATAAGCACTATTATATTTTGGTTAGCTTCTTATAACGCTGACTTCATGCATTAAAATAATCTATTCTGGTTTAAGATACAATTAAATAATTTCATTACTGTGTCATGAGAGATACTTGGGTTTTTTAAAGCTTTGTGTCTTTTTTGGACTGATCTTACCATCTGGGATAGGATTTATTAAGAAAAACTGCATAAAAGTGGTTGTTTAGTTAATATACTGAAAATAAACTTGTGCCTGACTACTGAGAGGCAATGTTGAGAACTATAAAACCGAAAATGGTCATAGATTCACAGAATTGTGTAGGCTGGAAGGAAACTCCATATGCCATCTACTCCAGCTACTTCTACGAAGTCAATGCAGTTAGATCAAGTTACTCAGGGCAATGTCCAGAATTTGAATATCTCCAAGCACTGGAGATCCTGCAGTGTCTGGGGGTCATGTTCCACCATTTGACCTTTTGCAGGATAATTTTTTTCTCCTTGTATCTAACTGGAGCTTCCTAAGTCCATTGACTCTTGCTCTGCACACTTTGTTTTCTGTATCCTCCAACTTGGTAGTTGTAGATTCCTGAACCTTCTCTTTGTCAGGCTAAACAGATGCAGCTCTCTGTCTCTCCTGTGTGGTCCTGTGTTCCATCTCCATGACCAGCTTGGTGACTCCCAGTGGCTTCATTTCAGTGCATCTATTTCTTTGTTGTACCAGAGAGCCCAAAACTGGGCTCAGCACAACAGGTAGAGTATCACAAATGGTAAATGGGGTGGAAGGATCATTCCCTTATATCTGTTAGTTATGCTTATACAGATTAGGAGGCTGCTGGCCATCTTTGCTCCAAGTACACTGCTGACTCATATTTTGTTGTCCAGCAGGACTCCACATCTTTGTATACAAAGTTGCTTTCTGGGCAATCAGCCCTTCATCTGTAATATTGTGTGGAATTATTTCTGCCTAGATAAAAGAAAACGAATTGTAGAATAGTTTGGGTTGGAAGACACCTTTAAAGGCTGTCTAATCCAGCCCCCATGCAATGAGCAGGGACATCTTCAACTACATCAGGTTTTCAGAGCCCTGTCCAAACTGACCTTGAACATTTCCAGGAATGGGGCATGTACCACTTCTTTGGGCAACCTGTTTCAGTCTTTCACTATCGTCATCATAAAATATTTCTTCTTAATATCTAGTCTAAATCTGCCATCTTTTAGTTGGTAACCATTGACCCTTGTCCTATTGACAACAGACCCTACAAAAATTCTGTCCCCATCTTTCTTATAAGACTCTTTTAAGTGTTGAAAAGCCATGGTAAGATCTCCCCAGAGCCTTCTCTTCTGAACCATCCCCATTTTCTCAGCTTCTCTTCATCCCCATTTTCTCAGCTTCTCTTCTCTTCTCTTCTCTTCTCTTCTCTTCTCTTCTCTTCTCTTCTCATTCATAGCCAGTTTCAAAACATGTCAATGGATTTCATTGAGACATGTGGAACACTCCTAAGAAACTTCTTTTCTTTTTTTTTTTGTTATCTAAAGACAAGGTGTTGCAACCCTCTGATCATTTTTGTGACCCTTCTGTGGACTCCAGCAAGTCCATGTTTTTCTTGTACTGAGGACTCCAGCAATGGATGCAGCACTCCAGGTAGACTATTGTGAGAGCAGAGTAGAGGGGTAGAATCACCTCCCTCGACCTGCTGGCCACATTTCTTTTGGTGCAGCCCAGGGTAAGATTGGCTCTCTGGGCTGCAAGTGCACATTGCCAGGTCATGTCCAGCTTTTCATCCACCAGCACTACCAAGCCCTTCTCAGCAGGGCTGCTCTCAATTCCTCCTTCCTCCAGGCCTGTATTGATACCAGAGACTGCCCCAGTCCAGTACCTTGAACTTGATCTTGTTGAACTTAATGAGATTTGCATGGGCCCAGTTCTCCAGCTTGTAGAGTGGCATGCGATATTTCAAAGTAACTGCTTTATCTGCTGACAGATAAACCTGTTTGTATCTTAAAAACTCAGCAGCGCTTACTTGTTTTTATATAGTAAATGATAGCACAAGGAGTGTTCTCTGGACATTGTTTGCAAAGAAAATGAGGTTAATTGCCTGTTTGTGCTTCTATGTTTATTGCACTCATTAAAGCTTGCAGAATGCCTACAATATTCAATAGTTACCAAATTAGTAGTGCCCTATCAGAATTTTATTTTGAGGACAGGTTCACGGTGACAGTTTTCTGCTCCCAGTGGCAGTAGTTTTGCAGAAAATGTTATGGTTTTGGGTTCAGAAAACAACAACTTGGAATTAAAATCACTTGAAAACTTTACAATCATTTGGTTGACAGAATTAGGTTAGTCCTCAAATACCTGTGTTCCCTAACTGCTTATTTTGTTTGAAAAGAAAAGAAAATAAAAAGACATTTTATTATCTTAGGCTTACAAAGAAAATAGACATTTTTCATGGCAGGCTTTCTGAAAGAATGCTGTTTAGATCAAGTGTGATCAAAAATAATTTTATTTTGGTTGTTTATTGACTTAGATGACAGAGGTTTGTTTTTGTCTCTTGCTTAGTAAACTGAAGCAGGGGAAAAACACATTGAATTTGATTTTGAATAAGCTCCTTTCTTAAGCAACTTGAGAAGCCTAGAATTACCTTCTTCATTACAGGTTTTTACATATGATGTTCTGGGTGCCCATTTCTAGTAACACAATTGGTTACCATATAGCAACGCAGAAGATGCCTGACATATTTTTGTAATATGCACATTAAATAGTAATTTTTTTTTTTTTTTTAATTGGAACATCTCTGTTCAAATCAGGAGATAAATTCTAAAATAGTGGAATTACTAGGGATATGAAATGAGGTATATTTCAATGCAGGTTGATAAAGTGATGCTATGGAGTTGCATTGCACATTAGAGTCTTCTTTAAAGGTAATCTAGGAATATAGCTAAGCAGGAAAGTTGCTACGTGCTACCTTTTTATACAATTCAAGTGTCAGTTTTAAAATACACCAGTCAGATGTTTGTAAAATTTACACTTTCTTTCCTACTATAAGGAAAGTTGTCATAGCCCAATTGGTTTACACGCTGCAACAGTCTGCTGGTAAATATTTCAGTATGGGATAGATTATGGTCACTCACTAAATCTTACATAGGTTGGCCCCTGTACAACAGTGCTACAATTCTAAATGTATTTGGCCAGCAAAGCTGGGAATAAGGAGTCAGTTGTTCACTGTCTGGTGCTATGTGGAAGACCAGGAGAAGACTGAGAAAGGCTGGCTCTCCTCAGGTCTTTTTGTGCATTCCATAGCTGGAAAACAAATTACTTCTCTGCATGGGTGTGGATTTTTATCAATTTAGCTGTTTATTGACAAATTTTCCATGGGTTTTGGTATTTTTCATAATTGTGGACCAAAAATGCTACATCACTGTTGTTCACTGCAGGATGAACAACTTGTGTAATCGTACCTTTGATTATTCAGTAGATTCATTGAATGACTTCCTAGGCCTGATGAGCCTTGTTTTGCAGAATGTTCCTTAGGTCAGTTCTGCTGGAGGCTTTAAGCACACAGCCTGTACGTGCAGCACATGAAGGCAACTTACAGGGGCCAATATTTTATGTCACTGTGTGGTTTTTGCTATCTCATTGGGTTTATGTAGTACCTTATAAAGAAGTTGCCCTTACTGATTTCACAAGCTTGTAATCTTTCAAAATGTTTTTGCTATTTATTGAAAATAGTAGTTGATCTTTCTTCTCAAGGTTTTCTGGGTTAACCTATAGTTAATTCTTGAATTGTTTAAAAATATTTTTTTATTTTCTTTCCCAATGAAAGTGTGTGCTTGTGTCTGCATGTGGGTGTGCCTGCAGGTTTGTGTGCTAAAAAGAGGAACAAAATGTGTGACATCTATTACAAACTGTAATTGGATACAATTTTGCTGGATTAAAAAAAAAAAAAATTGTTTCAAGCAGTTAATAGTCACTCTTGGGGATTCTTGCTAAATACTTGCAATACTTTAGGCTGTAGCTTCCCACTAAAATCAGTGTTTCGTTCATGAATTTCCTATCTCAATTTGAAAATTATGTAGTTGAGCAGAGCAGGAATAATTGTTGCTCTCCTCTTAGCTGAGGTCAACACAACTACTCACATACCACATAGCTTTCACTTTTTCTGTGCTGATCTCTAGGAGAGCTTCACGTTGAAATATTATACTGTGAAAATAGCTTTATTTTGCAGACAGGGCCTAACCACTATCAGTACTTTTTTTCTCAGTATTCTGCTTATGCCAGAGAACCTTTTTGTGAACAATTTTAATTTCTGGATGACAGGACTAGCACATTTTACTAATCCTTCTTGCAGAACAATAGAACAATGATGTTTACAAAATGTTGAATCATTTAAATCTTAGCATGTGTTTGAGACTTGTTTCATTCTACAGCACTGGCTTCATTCTGAACTTGTGAGAAAACAAAAATAACTACTCCCCATGTAGTGATAAGGGGAAGTGGCATCTGCTGCTTGCCCAAGTAGGCCAGATTCGGGAAACACAGTATAAACCAAAGTATCAGCAGAAGGGAGAAATCTCCTTTCTTCAGTTTCATTTACCATGAAAAGACTTGGAATTGCAAGGTGAATCAAACCTGTTTTCATGTTTCTGTCATTAGGCAAAGGAAATGTATCCATTTCTTCTTATAGAAAGAAGGGAAGGAGAAAATTAGCATAGAAGTAATACAAAGGTTAAAGAAAAAAATCAATTTCCTGTTCATTTAAGACCTTTGCAGCACTTACAGGCATTCAAGAGGTATGTCTAAAGGAAGAATGATATTTTTTGGATACACATGCAAACCAACCTTTCTTTTCAATGAATACCACAACAAATACAGTCAGAAAATGCTATCAGAGCACACATTTGCAAACAATCTTTTGTGTAGATTTTTGAAAAATAATTTTTCCTGTTGAGGCTTTCCTTGGATTTCAAATGATTAAACTTTAACTGTTTCACAGCCTGAGTCACACTCAAATGGAGAATGGGTTTACAAGTCTGTGATCACATCTTGCTTCACTTTTTTCTTCAAAGAAGGACAGGTGCTAAATATGCAACACCCAGCTTTTCTAAATTCTCCAACTGCCTGAATTCTTCTGCATTTTTGTTTTGCCTACTCAGTCTTCACTGACTGGAAGTCTACAGTGGTAATACAATTGTCATGCATATATCCAGGCTGCAAAGAGTGTAAGCAAGATCTTGCTGCATCTCATCATTTAGGGTCAGGTGAGGATGAGGTGGGAAAAATTTCATTGTTGTTTTAATCAGGAGTTCAAGAGAATTAATAGTTTCTTAATCCCCCTTCCCCCCCGGATATTAAATAGTTAAAATTAGATAGGTTATCTTTTAATTCTGTCACTCTGATAATGTCTTCTTATGAATATTGGAACTGTTATCTTGAAGTGTTATTCTCTGCACTTCTGTAAAAATTACAGTCTATTGCATTAGAACATACTTATGAGGAAACTAGGAAAGATTTAACACAAGAGGTCCATGGTAATAGATAAAATTAGAGAACTGCATAATCCATGCGATAAATAGCAATTTTCTGCTTTAAAAATACTCATGTAAAATTCACATATTCTTCTCAGAGCAATGATAGTCTTAGTCCTTGTGCAGTAACTAGACATACCTTCCATTGGGAGGATATTTTGAAATAAGATTTCCTTATACCACAGTAATTTCCTGATTACAGGCTGGGATTTTTTTCTCCTCTCAGCAACACTGTGAAGCAGCAATCTGCTGAAGTCTCAGTTGTACCTTCATAAAGCAGTAAAGCTGAAGACCAGCCTCTTGACCCATTTCTATCCCCAGAGCTCACCTATTATTCCTAATGCCTTGAAAAATACATTCTTTTATTTTGTGCCAGTGTGAGTTAATGGAATGACCTTCATCTAAAAAGGGGCAAAAAAAGTCAAGGTAATTGCATGGTGCAGAGTCTTTATTCAAGTTGTAGTAGTCAAGGGTACTTCCTGCAAAGCGTTTCCCTTCCTATGGCACAGGGCAATGTCCCCTTCATCCCTGGTGACTGATAGCAGGATGTGTTGGTATTAGTTAACACTCTGCCCACAACCTGCAACACAGATGCTCTCACAGTATCACAAGTGGTAACTTAGAGGATATATTCAGACTGGAGATCTTCATTTGAAACAATACAGCATGTTTTGCCACATAGCTTATTTTCCGTCATTTAACAGTATTCGCATTTCCTGAATCATCTTCGTAGGTCTGTGATTATCTATTTTTCAGGCATAGAAACCTCCATGGCTGCATCACAGGAAAACCTGCTGCAGAAGTACCTTTGTGTTTTGGGGGTATTCTTTTTTTCATATATCTTCTCTTCCAAAAAATAACATTGATGTAGTGTGTTGATTTACTATGGGGAATATTTGCATAAAACCATAAATAACCAAATGAAAGTGATCCTCAGTACTGACCAGGCACAGTATTAATAGTTTTAGTCTGTGCATTTTTCATGTTTTTATTACTTCTTGAATCTTCTTCTCTAGAATAGGATTATGTCTTTACTAAAGTAAATAGCATGTTGCAAGTTGCTTTTACTGAACTCTGTTTTAATTTTAATGAACCAAAATGTAATTAGAAGTGTTTATTATATTATGCCAGCAAAGTACCAATCATGAACCAAAGACTGGCATTGGAATGGACAGTTTGTGATTATAACTGTATGTCAAGATCTTTATTAAGATGCACATTAACTAAACATAATTGACTGTAAGGCAGCTGGACAGTGGTAAAATCTTTAGTAATGAACCTCTTCACTGCAGTGTTTTCTGCCTCAAGGAGAACAATAAAAGTGTCCATATTTTCTTTTTAATACCCTTTAGTAAATGCTGCCATATTAGCAAGCAAAATTATATGATCACATGAGGGCTTCATCTTTTCTGCTTCTCTAGTTTTCTAGGGCTATTAATTCCAATACTGAAAATTTATGAAGGAAATAGAGCAAAGAGTAGTAGTAGTGTAGAAGAGGTTACTTGTGGCTCTTTCACTTATAATCAAAATTTCAAAGCAAACAAAAATAATAGCTGATTTTATTCCATTAAAAGTTGAACTCAAACAGCAATTTTCAATTTTCTACAAGTAACAGTGCATCTTTTCAGGAAATAACTGCTATCCATCTTAACAGAACCTTAATTTGGTCAGCATTTTTTAAAAGAAAAATTAAATCAGGGAAAATATACCTTGTTTTTTCATTATTTTTGTAAGTATTTCAAAGGTAAGTGATGTCACACTAATGTTTCTGAGATATTTGATGGTGTCTAGCCACCAAATTGGTTTCATTTTTTCTTACCACCTTTTAGTGGTGAGGTACTTAAAAATATATCAACAATAACATCTTAAATTTATGGTGTGTCATCTAGCAGCTGTTTCAGAGGTATCTTCAAAGTAAAATATTTTTGAAATCGGGATTTATATGAACTTTTCATCACATCGTATCTATAGAATGTAATGGACTAGAAATAACAAATTTATCATTGTTGGCTTTTTGGCTTGTGTAAGACTTAAACTTCTCTACAGCAAAGGAATGAAGATCTCAATTTTCTTTAGGAATTGTAATTACATAATTGCACATAAAAAGTCTGTTGCAACAAATGAGAAGCAATGTAATAGTGTTGTGTTTATTATCACCAATTTGTACCATTATCTCCCTTATGCACTTTCATTATAAAGTGTTAACAGCTTAATATACTAGAGCATAGGAATGGCTGTAGTCACATAAAGTATTTGGTGTTATTGCCTCTAGTTTTTTTCACATAGATCTGTTGAGGCCTTTGCCTCACACAAGCTTATAATATTTCAGTGTTAAATACAGAACAAGTAAATTTCACCTGATGAAGTGATTTCAGAACGCATAATCCAATTCAGCACTATGATATTTGAGTGGCTTTTGTTGGACTTAAAAACTTGATGTATTTTGAAACCTGATGGGCAGAATTGATTTCTTTAGATGCAGACAACTGTTATCAATAATTTATCTAGTATTCTTTGTGTTCTATGGCTTCAAAAAAAGCGCATATTACTTCCTTTAATTTAGATTTTTAAGAATAGATATATCTCCTGAAAAAGATTTTTCCTGGTATTTGATGCAGCTTGATGTAAGTAGTTCTGTTTAATAGAAAAACCCCAAAACCCCCAAAAAGGGGTTGGTTTTCTTCTTGCTTTGTTATTCCTTGAGTTCAGAAGCTTCAGCTCAGATGTACCATCTGTTGGGTATTTTCCCTTTTCTTTTCCCTTTTTTTTTTTTTTTTTTTTGGTTAGATTTTTCCTCTAACCTTTACTATTTTCTGATTTGGATTTATTTTCAGTAAAAAAAGCCAGATCCATTTCCTCCAGTTCACTTCATGACTTAGCAGCAAAAGAACCCAAAAATCTCTTACTTTATTTTTTTGTTTTGTTTTTTTTTGCCTTTTGTTGACAATCAGTGCAGTCTTTGTGATGTATGCAGCAACATTTTGTGAGAACCATTGTGGTCAGCTATCCTTTCTTTCAGAAATGTGTTGTGATATGATTGCATATTATTACTGTCATTATGTAAATTTATGTCATTATTACTGTCATTATGTTATCAACATAAATAGTCAGGTCTGAAAGAATTCAAAGTAGCTTTCTTAACCCGTAGAAGCAATGATTAAATGTATATATATATATATAGTTATATATCTTAGATTCTGTATGGTCATATATTATGTCTTTTTTTTTTTTTTTTTTTTAAGAATATATTGTGACCTTTAGGTATTGAGTTCTTAGAAAATGTTTTTCTCATAACAAAATTCTAGTTTTTTAATATAGTAAATTTTTATCTCTGGCTTGCATTAGCCAACATTAGTCAGCAGTTACCTGATACAACTTTGTAGGAATGGAAAAGGTTTTATTTCTTCTCAGTTTTTATGGTAAATGTCCTCACTGCTTGCATGGAAGTCAGAGGATCTGACTTTTCCTATCCCCAACAAAGCTCATGAAGGATTATGTAAAGCTCTTCTTTCTCTGTTTCTGTCAATTTTTCCCTGTGAAGACCGGGTATGATACATTTCCCATCACTGCTTCAGCACAAGGACTCTCCACAGGAGGCACAGACAGCACCAAGTTCTGTGATAGGAGTATTCAGTCCATGTTGTATCTGTCTAAACCAGCAGCAAAAGCTGAGTCATGTGAATCAAAAGGAGTAGTAGCATTTGAAAAAGAAAAAATATAGTAGAAGTTACCCTAGCACTTCAATTTTCATAGCTCCCAGACAAATAGCTCCTTAAAATAGATTGTTTTCTTGTGCTCATGTTAGAGTGGTTCAAAACACTGTATGACCTTGCCTTGAAGAGAGAACCAAAATATGAGCATTCGTTTTAAAGGAGCAACCTAATTTCTACTCATATTGTTTGAATAACTAAAGGAGGGTGTAAAAACCCTCCTTATCTATGCAATGGAGAAAAAAGTGGGCTTTTCATCTGCTATCTCCTACTTATCCCATGAATAGCTGTCCTGATTCCGTTCATGAAAGGCTGGCCTTTTCTTCAGATAGACATGTTCTATCTATATGAATGAATTAAAGAGCCCCAGAACACAAATTACCCATAGCAGAAAGCAACAGGAATTTCCCAAAAGAGCTTATATCATGACATTAATGCTATTGCACTCTTGTGTCAGTCAGTTGTCCTGTGTTTATATGGTTTGTTCACTATTATTCTTTTTTTTTTTTCTGATAATGTTTTTACTGTACTAATATTATGACAATCTCTTTAAACGCTTGATTCTAAATGACCTAATTTTCAAACTGCTGAGCATTCATTGCTCATACTGAAGAAAATCTGGTTAAGAAAATGTCTGTTCTGCAACTCAGTGGGCTGAGGATGTTTCTGGTTTTGTATGTATATCTGACTGTCCCATGTAAATGTTCCCTTATACATTTCTACTGAGACTTGGGTTCATAATGTTGTATTTTCTTTTCTTCTTTTTCTTGTGAGAAGTAGTGTAGTTGTGTTTTTGTTCTGAAAAGCATAACATCATTTTAGGAAGAAAAAAAAACCCCAACTTTTCAAATTGTTGATTGATAATTAAATTACTACTGACTTATTTTCATAGAATCATAGAATAATTTCTCTTGGAAAATACTATTAAGTTTATTGAGTCCAGCTGTTAACCCAGAACTGCCAAGCCCACCACTGAACCATGTCCCTAAGTGCCACACCTACCCGACTTTTAAATACCTCCAGGGATGGTCACTCCACCACTTCCCTGGGCAGCCTTCTTCCTGCAAATTTATTGCTTCCTAATTCAGGAGCTGTACTGGGATAGGAAACTTTCACTTCACATCTTAAAACCAGACCCCAGGAACACAGCAGATCTCTCTAAGAAGTGGGTTTAGGCTTCTTATTGAACCTTCTGTTCCCTTCGGAAGCATGTCTCCTATCATGATGACCCATCCTTTTTCTTTATGGAAATAGTTTTGATGCAGGGCATAGGGTATCTTGATGCACCTGGTGCACCAGGTAGGAACTCACCACCATTGCCCCTATCCCTTAAGTCAGGGTTTTCAGGCAGGTGGACAGAGGACAGGGAATCCTCCCTGTCATGCATTCTGTCTGCATGTTGAGCCTGTCCCAGAGAAGGCAGGGTGTGATTCCAGTGGCACCTCTTGATTCCGGTATTATCTCTCTCAAACTCCCTGATACTCCTCAACCTGCTCACCTCCTGCTTGAACTCTGGCTATAAGGGGGGGGGGGGAGGGGTTCCTCTGCCCAGGCAGAGGCAGTGCCCCTCCCACTCCTGTGCACACTGCTGCTGTCTGGAAAAAGAGCAGGGCACATCCTGCAGCCTGGCACTGGCACCACATTCCCACTGGAGCTGTGGGCAGCTGCAGAGTCATCTTGGGGGCAGAGCATAGAGAGGCTTTCTGCTGGATGGGCACTGTTGCTCCCTGGTGGAGCTGCCAGAGCTTTACTGGCTTTCGTTAATTATTCTTTTCTTGTAATTATTTATTACAATGAAGTATTGAAATAAATGATTTAAACATCGCCTTTTTTGTTATTATATAATTTGTGGAACATGTTTTTAAAAATATGTGAAAGACATCTATCAGTAGTTTTGTGTTTGCATTACATTTGCATATTTTAATAACGTGTTTCATATGAACACATATTTGCAGTTTTATGTTAGTACCATGAAGTGGACTTTAGACAACAAAACCTGTTATATTAATAGGTGTTTTAAGATTACTTTCTTATATCCTGTTGGAATGGAGTGTGGGAGGTAATACTTACTGCTATTAAATTTATCTGGCAATGTAGATAATGCTTGTATTAAAAGTCACTTTTTTGTAAAGCTATAGGGCACTAGCTCTTGGGAGATAGATACAGGTTTTTTGTTAATTGTGGCACAATTTATTGAGAAACTCTTGCACTTTTCTGTCAAGTTGGTTCATAGACTATGAATCTTTCTTATGAGAATTACAGCTCTTTCCAAAATAACCAATAAAGTCAGTAAGCACTGGTTAGTGTTAAGACCTTGCAGTATTATATTGAGAATTCTCTTCTCAACCTGTATTTCTAGGTACAATTTAAGTGCTTAAACCATTACTACAACTACTTTTTTCATGATTCCATGAACAGCACTGAATATGTCTAATGGTTGTTTAATAAAAATATAAAACTTCTAGCATGGGCACATTTTTCATCATCTTGCCGTGCTTAATAACCAACTACTAAATCATTTATAAATCATTACAAGTAAATCAACAAACCAGAATCAATAATATAGAATTATTAGTAGCTTGCTCTTTTGGAAAAATTGTTGTTCAAGGAAACAAAACTACTTTTTTTCCTTCCATGGAAAATTAATTTCACCTATGCTTGATTTTTAATTTTTTTTTTTTTTTTTTTAGTTCTGGCAAAACTAGATTTGTACGAGGAAACTAATTTTTTCTTTTCATAAGGAATATCTATGAATGAGAGGCATGAACAATCAACAGTCATTGCTGGACCCAGATATCATATTGTATGATTTCTCTTCCATCAGTTTCCATACGAAGGTGACCACAGCTGCAGTGTATACAACATAACAAATCTAGGTCAAGTACCAGATTAATGATGTCGGGCACATAATTATGAAAATTACAGAAACATTTTCTTTTCTTTCGTTATATGTTTTCTATACATAATATTACATAGTTTACAGAAAGGTAATACTATTTTATGATGTAATTTTGCATCCAGGAAATGCTGTAATCATAAAGCACTGCTGTGATATCATGAAAAAATTGCCATGTACTCAGCATAATCCTTCAGATTATAGACAGAAGTGTTCACTTAGTTAATGTTTGTCTGAACAGTTCCTCCTCCATCTCAGTTTAAAAGAAAATAAGTTAATTTTTCACTGGAGATACTTTTAAAGGTATTTAAAGTAAAAAAAAAAATATAAACAAAGCTTATCACATATATAGGGCTCTTTACACATTAAACACAGCTGTGTTATATTTAACAGTATACTGTATTTAACAGAAATACTTGCCATATCTGTGTTACTGCCTTCTTGTCTTGAGGGTGATGTATCTGAGGAATACATGCCTTAAAATTTATAGTTACCAGCCATGATTCTTCAATTATTTGGGTAAGGGTATCTCCAGCCTCATGACTTTCTTGCTTGATAGATCCCAGGGCACCAGAAGACAGAAGGACTCAACGTTTCTGAATATTTCAAGTGAGAGGTAGTTTCATGATTGATTCATTTGGTATCAATTATGGGCAAAATGTTAACAGTCTGTGTAATAAGAGACAGAAATAAGAGAGTAAAGGGGAAAAGATGTATTTAAGAAAGACTAAGACTTTTCTAGGCAGTTAACATTTCACCAAGGAATTTGGTTTTCTTGAAAAAACAAGTTTGGTTGATATATGGTTGCATATCAAATATGATATATTTGATATGCAAATGCAGCATAGTTTAGCCTTTGTAAAATGTTTAATTTAATGCCAGCCCAAAGCAATTGCTGATCATATACCGATTTTAAAATGCAGAATCAATTGCTCAATGAGGCACTAAACATTTTGGGGAGGGAAATTTGAAACAAAGGAAAGTTATCAGTGGTAAGTCTTTAAATTAAGCTATTTCTTTCAATTAATTTCAAATTAGTTCAGACCGAACATCAACAGTGACAGCAGAGTAATTGAGCTACTTGAATAAGTAGAGCAAACTAATAAATAATTATTGTGGAGATATTTTACCTTGGTGTAAAACAGTGGCAGAACTAATACTCAGTTGTGGTTGTTCTTTTTCATATTGAAAATAAAGAGTGAAGAAAAGAAACCTAAAGCTGAACTCTTGGTAGGAGAAAATGACACAATTTCAGATGCATCTGAATACGTTTAGCTTATCACAGATATGACTGAGAGGTGGCTTGCTAACTGTGTCTAAAACACTTAGTAATAAACGGCTTTTTAATTTAGCAAAGCAAGTTAGTAGAAGCTGAAGCCAAAATTCAAATTAAATATGTGGCAAACACTTTCAGTAGGGAGGTGATTAACTGCTGGGACAAATTGCCAAGAGAAACAAGTGATTTTTCCATCACATGAGGTTGTCAAATTAGAACTAAATAACTCTCAGGAAATTATTTGACTCTTGCCAAGAACAAATTATTGGTCTCAGTTCATTGTTGACCAGATGAAATTTTAAAGCAGGTGGTTGAGATAGTGGAGCAAATAATTCCTTAGTTTTGTAATGTAAAATCATAAGGAATACTTTATTTAACTTGCATTTGTTGAATTATCATCAACATCAGGAACTTCATTGCAACATAGTACAATATCAAGTTGGTGGAGTGTTGTTATTTTGTGGCATATTCCCATTCATGCTATAACATTCAGGAGATGCTCACTTGTTATGTACTTCATCACATCTGGTTTCAAAGATGAACTTTTTTTTTGTTGTTCTTAGAAGTAAATGATTGTAAAGAGTCAATAGCTCTGTCAGTAGAACTAAACTCAGTATTTTATGCCAGTGCAAAATATTAAATTCTGTCTTAGTGGTGCAG
The DNA here is from genome assembly GCF_020740725.1 of Corvus hawaiiensis. Classification (NCBI taxonomy): domain Eukaryota; kingdom Metazoa; phylum Chordata; class Aves; order Passeriformes; family Corvidae; genus Corvus; species Corvus hawaiiensis. The sequence goes on along the minus strand of NC_063216.1, from coordinate 63,164,535 downwards.
AATCACTGAGTATCACCAAAATTTATTTAGTGGGTCAAATGGGAGGGACATGCCTTTAAACTTAGGGAATTGGCTTGGTTACCGTGTGTGGCACGTGCATATCTTACTGCAGTATGCAAGCACATGATGCAGAAATAATTGAAAGAATTAGTGCAGAAATCCTGCAGTCCCTTTTCAACTCTCCTTTTGTGGTTAGATATGTATTTCAGTTGACTATCATTGGATTTTCTTCAGTACTTCTACCTAAATGCTGCAATGTAAGTTAAGAATATTTAACTGCCTGAAAGATTAATTGAAGAAGTCTTTATTAAGCGCATGAGAATATTTAAATGGCAGGTGATGGTATTGTATTAGCGATCACTTGGGAAATTCCAGATTGAATTATTCTGTTGAGAAGTATGTGATTTAGTAGATGCCTCATGTCTGCAGTCTGTGAACATCCAGTGGGAGTGACCTGAGCAGGACACTGTGTAGGTTGATCTTAGTGATGCTTCAGTAGGCATTGTAAAACTATTTTGAGTCTCAGTTTCACTGTAAGGGTTTTAATAACAGGGCTTAATTTCTCCACCATTTAAGTTTAGTGCATTATTTCAAATACAGTTTTATGTTTCAGAGATGCAACATTATTGTGCCATGTTGAAGGGAAAGTGGTGCAAAGTGAATTGGATCGATCTGCCAGTCTTAGCACACATGCCTGTGCTTTCCAAGCTATTAGAAAAATTAATAAACTCACTCCTTGAATTAATGGATGGGCCTGCAGGACACCATCAGACATAAATTTTGAAGCTGAATTATATTTACATTGCTATTTGTACTGTAAAATTAGTAAAGGTTATTAATTCTATCTGGTCTTGATATTATCAGTTTTATACCATAATTACATGCACAGACACACACAACCTCTTGAGAGGAGTGCTGAAACGCAGGTACTTAAAAGTACATGAAGGGCCGAAGCAAATGTTCACAAGTTACCCTGTCTGTCAGTTTTATATTTTTTTGTCTTTACCTGTTGGTCCTACTGCTCATCTTGACTGCATGATGGGATCACTGCATTTTCTGTGATTGTGCAGTACCACTCAGAGTGTAAGGAGTTTCTGTCCCAGCCTTTTAAAGACAGAATCCGACAGTGACAAAATCAGACTTATGGTTGTGCCTTTAGATCTCTGCTGCAAAGATTTTCAGGCTGCCCAACGTTCTTTAAATAACACATTTTCTTATCATATAAGAAGATGGTAGTGATGGTGCAGTTCTTCTCTTGTCAGTGATGACATCACGCTGGACAAGATATGAAATGTTGTGAACAGTGCCATCATGAGCATGTCTGATAGATATTATTATGAGTGAAGAGGTGTGTATGGAAACAGTGGAATGGAACAGCAATTGTAGGACTTACCTATTCTGAATGTGTTTCCACAATCTATTTTCTTTTTTCCTTTTTTTTTTGTTTGTTTGTTTTATAGGGTTTTTTTTAGGATATAGTGATTTTTTTCCCCAGCTGTGAAACGCGGACTCCTCCAAACCTCTGTGTGTGTATTTTCCTTCAGTTCTTTGCTTTTCTGTTGGGTTAGAAGAGGTTCCCAGCCTCCTACTCACTGCCAAAATAGGTTTTAGTAACTATTTATTTTTAATAACACATTTCATGGGCTTCAAGATCACTTTTAGAGAATGATGCTCCTCAGATTGTAGACAATACAGGAAAATTAAATTTAAACATAACTTTCTATCATTGAGTTCACATTTTAGAAATCTCTTCCTGTTTGAATCATAGTCCTTTATATTGCTTCACTTACAGTGTGGTAAGTATATTTACTGATCTTTAAAGGATCTGCTTTCTGCAGAGTGGCTAGCAGGACAAACAGTGTCCCAAATTTGGAATATCCAGTCTTTCATCACTTGACCTGTCCTTATTATTATAAGTGGTGTACTGAAGAACTGAAGAAAGATCTGAATTTGCAATTCTGGTTTCTTTTTTTGACATTTACACTGGGGTAACTGAAAGTAGATCATACCCTGAAGAAATTAAAGATGAAAGTTACTAGATTTTTCAGTTCACTTCCCACCACATATTTTCTCCTTTTAAATATCCCTAGGGAAGGTGCCTCCGCTGCCTGTGTCATGAAATTATAGCATAAACTTTATTAGTGATCTTAAACAATGAATCTTTATAGCATTATACTATTTTTGTAGCATCATACTGTATTTAAAACATAATATTATTGTTAATTCTTTTCTGTGTTACTGTAGATCTTCAGACTTCCAACCTTGGGCTTAGTTGCTCTCATTTTATCCCATTGCAATGACCACTGTATCCAATTCTGTAGCTGACATGTGACAAAGGAGCACAGATACAGTAAACACATGTTATTTTTCACATCTTGTTTTAAGGTAAGATGGGCATATTTTTTATAGATTGTCTTTTCATAGGTTTTTATCCCATGGCAAGTAGAAGTATGGCTCAAAGCCTGTGCAGCTACCATCAAAGTGCATAGTTTGCCAGTCTTTAATGCGACTAATTCCTAGCCAAAAAATGTCCTGCATTTTCAATGAATCATAATTGAAAAATTATTATGGTGACAGGAAATTTAAACAAAAATGTCATTTCATATTGCTGTTGAAAAGCCAGTTTCAGTGACAGTTTTAGAATTATCAGTGAGAAGACATCAATCTGTGGTGACAAGAATTGAACAGAAGTGTAATCATGGAAGTGTTTTGGGTTATTTGTTTAACAGCAGTGGTTGTTAGGATGATCTATAGATGTAAAATGTTGAAAAAATGTGTTTATTAGTAATAAATATTTGTTTGATGACAATGAGACTTGGTGATACATGCTATAAGAAGTTTCCAGTGGAAGCGTTGTGGAAAACACAGTGAAAAAGCGTTTTTTTTAGTGAGCATAGAAGGCTTTCTTTTCCCTCAGAAATACCCAGAACCTACATTTGAAGTCCTAGACACCAGTGTTTTGTACCCGTTAGCTGAAATGAATGTGCATACCACATCCCCAGTTCTTTTCCACTACCTCATTAAGATTGTACAGAGTGTAAAGTACTAGTAATACAGACTTAATCTACCACTTCTCCCACTGTTCCTGAAACTGTACTCACAGTAATTGCTTATTCTGCCTTAGAGAGTGGTGCGATTCAATCAAATCCCACCATTTAGGTTGGATTTAAATTTCGGACAGTACAGAGACTGAGAGTTTCTACTGAGAAAACATGCAAACAACTGTGTTGAAATTCAGTAATTAGGGAAGTTCTGCTTCAGTTCCTAGATCTTACAAGTAGCCTTTATGTAAGTAGAGTCTCCAAGAACACACTAATAGGGGAAAATGCTCCCCAAATCTCTGTTCAAATGGGTAGGCGTCCTGCTCCCCACAGGTTCCCTGTACAGATGGGGTAGTGAAGAACTCTGCAAGATTTCCCTGTGGGTGGCACATAGTGTATATAAGGATAATTTCCAATTACTTTTTTTTAAGTTAATAGTGATTAATTCTGCCTTCCTTGGATGGGTATTTCACTTCAGTGATCTCGGAGATCGGAGCCTGCAGTTGACGTTGAAGTTCATTATATACGTCACTGTCTTGAAGCTCATGCTAATGAGATGTGTCAGGCTTTCTGGCCCTGTGTAGAAAAGAGTTCAGCTACAAATAATGTAGTCCAAATGCATATTTTGCAACTTGCCCTACAGAAAGAAAAACAACATGAACTTCTTTTTGCTTGTGTGGCTCACCGAATAACTTAATCAGGAGTTTCTAAACACAGTTAAGTAGCTGCAAACTCTGCAAGCTACTACAAACAGGAACATAAAGGAAAGGTGAAGAAGGTGGAGGCACATCTTGAATCAGTGGTTTTGACTGGACTACCAAAAGGAAATTAAATGAGCTAGACCAGCTGCAGGGGTCCTGCAAAACATACTTGTGAATCTGCAATCAGACAAACTGATATTAGTTTGTGCAGTATACATAGTCCATACCTTAACCTATTGTTAGATTAGTGGTGGGTCAGTGCTTTGAGCCTTCAAACAACTTTAGCTTCTGTCATATTTCCTTAAGGATATTCCTTTCAAGCCAGGAGAGGGGGAAAGATCTGGATCCCTGTGGTTGATTCTTTATAATCCAATATGGTGTATATACATATTTACAACCTCCTCCTCTTCATTTTTCTGCGAAACGTTATCCTCGGAAAACACCCTTTAATTTTAAGGCACTGGATTTTATTTAAGCCGAGGCTTCCTATCTTTGCCCCAGTATACGTGCTAGTTCTTCTTACACTTTTCCCAGGCAAGCTGTCTCTTTTTATATTGCCAGGATGAGGCCTTTCAGGAAGAATCCTTGTTTGTCCATATGACAACAAAGTGAGCTAGAAATCAGCTGTTTCAACAGATTGTCTTACTGGATAACTAAGCATGTGGGAAGCAGTTTGTCTGCTGAACTGGAGCCACCTTAGATTAACATAGCTGTCTTATTTTCTTCAGATGCCTCCATCCCTAGCATTTGCAGCCTGCACATCTAGTTGCCACCTAGAGTTTCATTCTGGAATCCACCGACCTTGCAACAAATACCCCTACCAGGTGTGGCGCTGCTTTTGTAGGAGATCTTTTTAAGTCCTTATTCAACTTTGGTTCCTAAGATTTTTTCAAATATATTGTGTTTTGTGGGGACTACCGCTCGGAGTAAGAGTAGCATGGGAGAAAGAAGGACCACTTGTCTCTAGCAGTCCTTCCTCAGGAATTTATCTGACTGCAAATTTACAACTTTTCCTCCTTCTGCTTGGATGTTTCAAACCTAAGACTGAGGTAGAGTTCTGATTCATAGCCAGTACTATGGAGAGGTGGATATATGTACTTTTCAAGCAACATGGACTCTACACTGTGAATACACATTTAGAAAAAATATATTGAAGCAGGAATTACAGAGTGACTTACCTTTATTTTACTTTGCTGCAGGATTATGAATGACAAATAAAGAGAATATATATAGATTCCTCCCAAGTTAGAAAAGGTCCTCTGGGATGTTTTATTTTGTCTCATCTCGTGTATACTAGCAGAATGGAGTGATGTTAACTGAAAGAGGTCAGCATATGCTCCAGCTAATCGTGGGTGTCAGTAGAGCACTTACAATGATGTTATAAAGTACTTTGATATCTCTAAGATGCGTTATCTCGGTTTCTCTATAGGCCATGTAAGCTGAGTCAGTTCAGAATATGTGTTTAAACAATTCCTGTTCCTTCCTACAACTAAGCAGAGTCAGGATACAGATTAATTATGCTTTGGTTCGCAACTTAACATTGTGTCCAAAGTAATTTATTTCTTTCAAAATAGATTATTTAAAGGCAAATGACAAGGGCAAGATTGTTGTCTTCCACATAAATCCCTTTAATTGCTCCCATAACATATAAAGCATGTATTGAATTTTGTATTAAAGAGCAAACAGAATACATTTGAATCTTTACTTATAGTAACTTATGATATCAGGGGTATACATATAACATTCATGTTTACGAGCATTATCTATTTTGTGAACCATTATGTGTAGATACAATAATTAAATCTTTAGTCAGACAAAGAAAAGTTTGTGTTTCACCATAGCAGTTTTTCTTGTTCAATTAACAAGCAATCCCAGAATTTTATAAAATATAGTGTATATTAGGTCTTAATTGAGTTATGAAAGCGTAGTATCTTTCTACTACCTGAGGAGGCTGGGGGAGGAGTCTGAAATTCATTACATTTTTGGACTGAAGGCTACTTTTCTTGTTGTTGGGTTGGGGTTTTTTCTCCTTTATTTTTAGCTTGAGTAAGATGGACAGGTTCAAATGGTAGTTCTCTGAACACTTACTAGCCCAAAGGCATATTTCCTACTGAAATAAATTCATGTTCAGCAATAGCCTTAAATTTCAAAAATCTTAAATAAAGCTCTTAAAATGCAGGCATTTATGTATAAATCAATGTCTCTTTATTTATTCATTGTTCACAACACCTTTTCCTGAGCATTGCCTCAGTTACTTGCTATACAAACCTATATAGGTAATTGTATAGATGTGCAGGTTGACTTACTTCTCAAACCTGTGTTTAATTAGTGCATAAATTCCTGGTCAAAATGTTTCATTTCACTGTTTTGTTTGCCTAGGCTAGGCATTATAATAGTTAAACTCCAAAGTCATCTCTAAAATATAATTAAATGATACATGTTTAGGAAAATATAATTCCATTATTTGAAAATCTTCAAGATAAATGAATTACATGGACAAAAAACCTGCAAGTTGAATCTGAGCATAATCATCCTAGGGAATGGACTGATGTGATAAAAAAAACAAGAAAAGGAAATTTGTTCAAGATAAATTAGTGAGTAGGAGCTCAAAATAAGTGCACTAGAGGCCTTCAGAACCCAGATGCTAGATTTACCAGAGAAAAGCAAATAACAAGTAGGAAAAAAATTGCCAAAAGTGATAGTTACATTCTATCCAAAGATTGTAATTATGCATTTTAAAAACAGAATTATAAACCGAAATAACCTTTCAATGCTGTTGGAAAGAAAGATTAATTTTCAGTTCAGCAGAATTTTTTAAGTACTGTTTTTGTTAGTCAAAAGTGATTGACATGTAAATGCAACAAGTATTAAAGAAGCTCAAGAAAATATAAACCATATTTTTACAAAGATAGGATTAATACTGAAGCACACGTATATTTTCAGATGAATAAAACCTTTGCCTCAAAGGACTGGATTTTAGTTTTGTAATTTATTTTATTTTAGTGAAATGACACTAACAGCAGATGGAATCTGTCACAATTTCCTGTAGTAATCTTCAAAATCTGCTGCAAATCTTTAAGTAACATGGAGAAAGATGAAATTTTCAAAATATTCTTGTCTAGTGTATTGCCCAGTAGAGAAGACTAGGATTATTAGTTAAATGATCTTATTGTCGAGAATCTTCTTCTTTTCTGCATTCAGGGAATACATTAAGGATATTCACTTAGTGCTTTCATGCAAACTGTAGGTTTCTCCTCATGATAATAGTAACTGAATTTGTCATAACATAATCAATAAAAGATCAAGATTGCTTCTGATCTCCTTGATTTAAAGCTTCACTCCATAAAAACCTTTAAAGGATAGTAGTGATGGGATTAGCCCCATTTAGTACAGATTTGAAATATAAACTTTTATGTAAGAATGGCTAATGTATATATGTTATTAAATTACTGTTGGGAAATAGAAAAAAAACACACAAAAAAAAAGGTGACTGATGAAAAGTTTTATATGCCTTATGTCTCATAAAACAGTAAAGTATTTACAAGATTGGTACTCTGTATGTGACTTTTGAATAAATTTGGAGAGCAGTACTCAGTGAGATCCATATAGCACTCTGGTTTTATGGCAAGCATGTAGCTGGATTTGCAGCTGCAATGCCCTTCAAGCATTTTGTAAAATTTTATTTCATTTTAATGCTTGTTGGTTCTGAAAAGTATTTGGGATATTTTTGTTGATGAAAGTACTGTTCATTGATGATATTAACAGTTTTAAAGGCTGTCACTCCACAGCACTTTTTTTTTCTAAAAGGTAGCTTCTTTTGCTGTGGTGCAGTGATCCTGGGCAGCATTTAAGAAGTGCAAAATTCATACGGTGTATTTCACTGTGATTAGAAATTGATGGTATAAGGAATCATACCATGTATTTTGCATATTTTTCTACATAAGGCATGTATAAATGTTGCCACATCATCAGTCCTTTGCCTAAGTAATTTCCTCAACATCAGCTAATTTCTGAAACTGAACAACAGATTTAATAACTCAGCAATATAATGTTCTGTATTATGATTTCATGGCAAAGAGATTGCCTGATTTTGTGTCAAGTTCTACAAAACCTGACCTATATTTTAAATAAACTTGTTGTGGTAGGCCACATAGGCCAAATTTCATCTGCCGGCTGCCAGTGGTCCACAATCTGCAGCAGGTATTGTGCAACCACACTACAGTAAAATTTACCGTTTCACTCTCTGCAGCTGAACTGGGTGTTTGCAGAAAATTTTGCAGGGTACAGTGAGAAATTAGTCAAAAAATCCTGGAAATTTCTGGTTTAAGTTCTTCAGTAAAGCTGTTTCAGTGTCACAGATGAAAGGTAGATATGTTGCTTGCTTTGCATTTCACTATCAGTAGAACACACAATTTGAGGAGTCAGTTTTCATGCTTCGTCTGCACTTATACAGCATTGTGAATAATTAGGGTAACAGTATGTGGTTTGAACTACTGTGCCAAGTTGTCGTATCTTGTTTCATTGACACGTAGGGATTGCAAAGTTTTCTGAAAAGCAGAGTATCAGTGGTGTGCACTGATGTTAGGAAGGACAGCTGATCGTCCTTAATTAAATTTGTGTAGCAAAGTCTCATTACGGGATGCTTATATTTCCATGTAATATAGTCATTGCCTTATCCGTACCTGGTTTCTCCAAGGAGTGTTGCAAATGCACTTACTGTTCCTTAATGTTATATTTTGCATTTGGATCTGTGATTTAGATGACAAATGTGAAAAAGCACATGTTGCCAGAGAACGTTCAAGAGACAAGCTGTGAAGTCTAAAGAACACAGGTTATTCCAGCTAAGGTTGGCAGCGGCTTGTGCTTAAAAGTTTTTCCCCTAGCATGTGGTTTTCAAACTTATAACTGCAGAATATAGGCTAGCATTTGACTGATACAGATTGTTATTTTCCAGTTTATTACACTGAGGTGGAAATTTTATTTTCACTCTTCCTCTTCTGGTCAGGCACTGGAGCAGTGTCCAGTCCAAACAGCTGCAGAACAAGATCACATTCAAATTCCACCATTTTGGTGATTTTTCAAACTCTGATTATGGGGACATGTAAATTAGTACCATAGAAGGTTGTGTTAAAAATGACACAAAATATTTATTTTTGTTGGTGGTATGAATCTCTCAACACTGAACTTGGACTAGTTTATATGAGCAGACAATAGTATCATACAGGGTCTTACAGTTCTTACTTTATCAGTGGAAAAACCCTGCTGTGTTCCCAAGCAATACTATGGAACGTTCTGGTCTCTGAATTCTTACTCACCAGATCTCGTCATATGTCATCTGATTTGATTGTCCTCTGATAAGCGTGTGACATTGTTGTGCTGTGTCTTACACAAATTCCTTACTTAGCTTTGTGTAGCTAAGCTTTAGCAACACAAGTTTATTCACAAACACCTCTCGTGTCATTGATATTGACACGTCTGTGCAATACCAGTTGAAATCCAGACTGATGTAATTTGTGGCCCTTGAGATCCCAAAAGAGAACATGGCAAAGACCACATGCCTGAAGTGTATTTAAATGGGGAAAAAATGTTCTATAGTACACTTCCTACTTTTCCTTGATGAGTTACTTTATTTTAAAGGCAGAATAGGTGTCTAAATGTCAGTGGAGCAGTGGTGTATGTTTTAGAAAAAACACACCATCTTCCTAAAACATTAAAAAGAAATCAACAGAAGAGCAGTTAAAGAAAAACAACTTCCCAGCTAAAATCAAAAGAAACATTTCAGACACCAACAATCATCAGCTGTCTCTAAAGTCTGGTAAGTTTACCCACAGTGATACTGACTTACTGTTCTGTTGTCTTAATTCATAATTTCTGAAGTCAACATAAAAAAATGGCCTTAAATACTGCAGATGAAAGGAATAATGCCTCATTGGGCCAATTTCTATTAGCTTTGTTTAAACAGCTTTATTGAGATTGAGAGTAGCAAGTGCAAAATGCTGACTAAAATTTGTTTCATGCCTCCTCATAAGGTACAAGGCAAAATGTAGACATTATTACATTTTCATTCAAGCTACACCTCCAAGGACATTTCCTCAAATCCTCATTAAACTCATTCAGAGTGATTTCCTTTTTAACCAAGGTCAGGATGGTTGTATTGCAAATCTTTGGACACTGTGAATGGGAATTCATAAATCCTGACATTGGGAAGCAAGGTTGCTCTTGCCCTACATTTAATGAGGAAAAGAACTAAGATGAAAAAAAAAAAAAAAGAGCAGGCTTCTTTGCCTGATGGTGCTAAAAGGAAGACCTAACTTTTCTGGAATCAAAAAAAGTAAGACTTTTTTTTTTAAGCAGGTCACAATGCATTGATGAAGTCTCCTGTGATATTCATCATTTATATTTCCAGTAAGCTGCTATGTTGCCTGCAATCACTTGTCAGCTTTCCTTTTCTATGGTCTGTTTAGTCTGTTAGCCCACCAGTTAAAATATATCCTGAATAACTTCTACATTAAAAATAAGAACAGTTGATAAAATGGTTACTTTAGGAGATACATGTCTCACAAACAGAATGGGTTTCTTTTCATAGATGTTGTAAATAAATCAGATTGTTCACCCTGTTGGACAATTATGGTTTGCTTTTTCTGCTTTTGTTTGCTTTTTATGTGTTTGTTTGCTTTTGTTTCCTTTTGGTAATACATTAAGCTTCTTAGCAGGAAACATGTTGTTTTTAATTAAGAAGAAATTATTTTAACTAAGCAGCCAGTATGAACATTTTGAAGTAGACTCTGGAACTTACGGTGTTTTTGTAACAGTGGCATCCTCTTTTTAAATAAATAATAAAAAAATCATAATGTGAGCTGGTATAGTCAAATCATTCAGTATTGCTGACCAATTACTACTAGTGAATGGTTGTTTTCAGGAAAGATAGAACAGTCACAGCAGGAAAGTGAATAAATATATTGGTATCAGTCTTTGACTGACAATTCAGTGTGTTTGCACTTCAGCGTAGATAAAGTCATCCTAACTCCCTTCTCCATAACAACATACAGGTAGTAAAATTAGTCTGTCTCACTGTGTGTTGTGTTCCTTTGTCATTCCTGCTTAGAAGATTTTAATCTCTCACAGTCAATGGGACATTTTTTTTCATATTCAACGGTTTGGTTTTTTCTGATTGAAGTAAATAACTAATGAAACCTGATCCTTGAAAGTGCACAGTATGGTAAGAGTGCTTAGGAGTGGAAGGTGCTGGATTGTTTGCTGCTACTTAAGTACAACACAGAATTTGCCTTGTTTTCTGGGGATGGATTTTAGGTCCCATTCTTTAGGTGGCATTGTAGTTAACTAAATAATTTTTTATTTAAAATATTTATTTTAGCTGTCCCAAGGATATTTCTGCATCTACCTGGGAATGTGCAGAGTTCATCTTTTTTATCTCCTTCACTCAGTGATCTGTTTGCTGTCTCCAGATTTCAATGCAGTGTATCAATTGCTCTTTACTTAGTTGAGAGAGACGGTGTTGAATGTTGCATGAAAACGGTGTAGGCGGGTTGTTTTTTTTCTCTCTCTCTCTCTTTCTTCATTTTCATTATGTTTTCTGCTCAGTAATTCTTTAGGAGAGAAACTTAGTGTAAGAGAAATGGCAGCTTCATATCAGTAACAGGCACTCTAGAGCCAATCCTCTGCAGAGCTCTATCCCACTTACCTCTGGGCATTAAGGAATGGTGACATGCTTTCAGTCAGAAAAACTGCAAATACTTTCCCATCTTGTAGTGGAGACTATTAAGTAGGTTCTTTAGAGTGTCTTGTTTGTCATAACAGTATCTTTTTTATTAAATTACAGCTGTTGTACTGATCAAACTACATCAATTTCAGTACAAAATGAGTGAAAAGCTGTGATAGTTTTGTATGGCAGACTTGTGAATTCAAGGAGTCTGGCATACTGAGCAGAAGAAGTCAGCCAGACTTCTGAAAGGAGTCTAGGCAGATTTTCCCAAAACTCTTAGGTATTTTAGTATGAGGAGGAGTAATATAAAATAGAAGTTGTCTTTTTGACACCAGTGTCACTCCAGTGTAATAGTTGCTTACCAGTTGCAGAGGTTGCTTGTGCTTACTGGCTTTACATATAATTCCATTAACTTTACCATAAGATGTTTAAGGTACAAATTAGGCCCTAAGGTATTCAGGACCCTTAGAACTCAGTGGCTGCAAAGCCAAGGCAGATTCAAGGAACAGGTGATATGGAAGTGTATATGAGCTCTTTTTGTCAAAATAAGTGATGTTCAACAAAAAAATAAAAATAAAAAAAAACCCACAAAAAACCCAACCCAAACAAGCAGAAAAGAAACCAAACAAAAGCCCCATTACTGAGTAATGAACTGTATGCTTTTTAACATCAGAAATTTTTTAGTACCAGTAATGTTAAAATTCTATATAATGCCATTATAAGTCAGTTATACTTTATTATAAACATATACATTTGATTTATATATACATATACATGAAGGTAATAGAATTAGTATTAACTGGGAATTCGGCTTTTTTTTTTTTTCTTTTAATTTAAGATGTCTGCAGAGGCAAAGTGAACATGACTTAGTTTCCCTGCAACAAAATAATGGTGTTTTGATAGTAACAATTGTAAGCCTGGCGATTACCCATACCCAAACTTTTTTTTTTTTTTTTTTTTGGGAGGGGTGGGGGAGGGGATGGATAGGGGAGAAGGGAGGTGGAACCAAAACCATAAAGAAAGAAAAAACAAACCTGATCATCTTAAATACATAACAAACATACACACAGCAATCATGGGATTCCAAGGGAGGGTGGGCAAGGAAGAAATGTCAGAGTGTTTATCATACAGCTGTGCCAAAAGTAAAGGCTGAATGAATGAGATGGAGATTAAAGCCAGTAGTTCTGAGCCTGTATTCAATCACTGCAGTCACTCTGTTTGCCTCCTGCATGCTGATGAAGTGTCATGAATGGCCCCATGTACTTTCATTCCAATATATTTCAGGCAGTAGTGATTATTGCTTGTACTCAGCTAAAGCTTGAAATAACTGCAAGCTCTTGCTTAGCAACAGAAGGCCTCATCTTCTCTCTTGGGACCACTAACTCAAAAATGTGCTACTTCTTTTAAAAGTTAAAGTTAGAAGGGGTAGATGCTTTATATTCATTTCTTCACATGGTAATTTAAAGGAGAAACCACAAACTAAAGCCAGCAAATGCCTTTGTTTCATAAATAATTATTGACTAGTTTATGAAGTTCAAATCCAATTTCCTTTATAACACATTAAACTGTCCTGTAGTTGGATAATTTTTATACAGGTATTGCTTTTATATGTGCTGAGAGAATAGAATCAGTTTATTTCCTTTTAAAAAATAGTGTATTTTGATAAAATTCTTTGGAAGTCATTCATGCATCATTAAATCATTTAATGTTTGTGATTATTTTTAATGTTTAGACTGCAGTTTGTATTTTTCAGTGATCTCTCTTAAAAGGAAAATCACTGCACATTTGTTAAATAAATGACAAAATGCAGAAAATTGTTTGAGTTGTAGATTTCCAGCAAATGCACTGAAGAATTCATTAAAAGATATGGCAGCATTATTCTAGTGTGAATTATGTGCTGCTCTGTAGGTTTCTATTTTTGGTTACCACAAGATGGCAAAGCAATGAGCACACAAATGCAAGGACGAGTGAGTTTCATAATAATGCATTCTACATTCACACTTTATGCACATCAAGAGAGAATCCAAGCACAGCAGGGGTGACAATCACTCCAACAGTCTTTTGAAATCAAAATACTTCCTCAAGAATGTCTTTCCAGGGCTAATTACACTCTTCTATTGTGGTTCTTGTATTGGGCAATATAAAATGTTTACACTGTCTCTGGATACAACCCCATCACTGGAAAAATGGAAGGTAAAAAGTAATCAGATTATTAAATAGATTTGTTCTCTTTTTTATTTTGCTGGTTCTAATTTGTGTTTAGGGCTTAAATATCAAAATCCATTTCCTTTGTCACCAAGGGACTTTGGCAAAGATTCTAATTTTTCACCAACTCCAAGAAAGTCTACTTGAGAGTTTTTGCAATGTGGGAAGGATTGGTTGCCTAGACAGCTTGAGGGTTTTCTCTTTTTTACTGTTTCTTTTTTTTCTTTTTCTTTCCCAGTTGCATACTGATCATGCAGTAACCATTACAAGTGGATTTTCTAATAAGAGGAAGGCAAAAAACTTGAGACATGGCTTATCCCAGGACAGGATAGGGTGTGACATGCATCTGTGGTTGTGTGTATAGCCATGCACTTATGCGTGTAGGAACGTATATCCAATCTCAGTAACCACTATGAAACTCTCTCTGTGTAGGATACAAGATATCAGTTATGTAATGTTTAAAAGGAAGGAGAGAGAGTGTTTAGGCTTTATAACTTTTACCTGACAATGCATAAGTTTATGTGAAGGGTTAAGCAAGCAATCCAGTCTTGACTTTTATTCTTGTCTTTACTGCTAGGCTTGGTGAAAAGGATAGTTAGTAGGAAGGACTATCAGACGAAAGTGGAAAAGGGAACCATTAAATGCCATTTTTCATGGCATTCTGTAAAAGCTGGTAGCTCACATCTTGGACAGGTGGTCCCTTTACTGGGTTAAGAACTGTCTGGATGGCCAGTCCCAGAGAGTGATGGTGAATGGTGTTGCATTCAGTTGGCATCTTGTCACTAGTGGTGTCCCCCAGGTATCAGTGTTGGACCCAGCCCTATTCAATATCTTTATTGATGATCTGGGTGATGGGATTGAGTGTAAATTCATGGATGACACCAAGCTGTGTGGAAGTATCTATTTGCTGGGGAGTGGGAAGGTTCTACAGAAGGATCTGGACAGACTAAATCTAGATCTGTACATTTCTAAATTTCTTCAGTATGGAATATCCCCCTACAATTTCTAGGTATTCACAATTTATAGTATGCACTATACATACAGATACTACATATATACAATATTTATATCATTTATACATGTAGTTCTATATTCTCTTAAGGAGTTTAGCATTGTCAGAAATAGTTTATTTGTACACCTTACTCTTATTAAGTCTTTGGATCTGTTACTGTGTTTGCTTCTCTAACAGCGACCAGCTTCATTTGATTGAAGATACCTGAAATCAGGTATTAAATGTAATGACTTTGGAATAAGCTTCTGTCATATCAGCGGAGAAGTTTTGTTGATATTAATATCTGAAATTGGGAAACAGTAGAAAATAGAAACTGTCTACTTGAAATTGCTAGAATAGATGTGGTGTGTCCAACGTGTTTTAAAGACTAAAATGTCAACAGCCATAAGTGTTGCAGTGGGGATCCTGCAACACGCATATATCAAACCAGGAGTCCCGTGGAAAGGAAATATATATACGGACAGACAGATTCTTGATAGCTGTTTCAGAGAGATGTTTATTTCTCCAGCCGCATGGCCGGAGCTCTGCCGAGGAACTGTTCCAGTCACGGGACCAAGGGTCCTTCAGCCCGCGCAGGGAACACAAACCAACCAATGGGAACAAGGCTGAGCAGGGGCAGGGGAACCCCGTGTCTGTGCCCTCAGGGCCCCTCTCCCAGGGCTACACGGCGGGGGAGGGACCCCAACACCTCACCCGTTTTATTTTAATAAAAGGAGAATGAAAACAACTGGATAAACATAACAAGAACAGATTCAAAACAAAACAAGCCACCCTCCTGAGTCTTTAAATGTCCAAACAGATTCTGTGGAACATCTTAGGGCTGACAGAAGGGAGACAGAACTCTGAGCATGCTTTGTGGGGAAACTGAGGCAGGAGAGGGTTTAACTTCTTCCCTCCCCCTTTTCATCCCCCACTCGGCATTGGAAAGGGATTTTTGGGGAAATAATTGGCAAAAGCATGGTTTTGTGAGGGAAACCATGGATGAAAAAACGGATTGGGAATACACTGGGGGTAACAGGACATAGGGTAAAAGGGAAAGGTGGGATTAGGAAAGGGAAACTGTAGGGGGGGCTTACAATGGAGATATTGTCTAACATGACTACGATTTTTTGCATATATACTGCCTTTTACAGGAACACCATCAGGCCCAGTGACCTGCGATGCTTGTAACCCTTTTCTCCCTAGTACAATATTAAATTCCACCACTTCTCCATCTCCCAAGCTTGGGATCCATTTTTCAGGGTTATTCTTTTTAATAGCAGTTCTATGCACAAATATGTCTTGCTGGTTGTCATACCTTGTTATAAAACCATAATTTTGCTTAACATTATACCATTTTACTATCCCTAAGGTCTTAGTTGCTATGATCTTTTCCTTTTTTCGAGTGGCTGCTGTTTTCTGTCTCGCTGCGTCTTTGCTCTCTCCTTCGGTCGCTCCCGTGTTGGAATTGTCGGGGCTGCTGGTGCCTGCGCGCTCTTCCCGGGGTCGCGTTCGGGGCTGTGCGGGCCGGGCCGGGCCACGCCACTCAGTTCTCCGTGCGTCGCCTCCTCTGGTCGCAGCTTCGCTGCCGCTGCCGGGCGCTGCACCCACGTCTCGGCCGGGCCCCCGAGCGACGACCCCCCCGTGCTCCGCTCCAGCGCGCGTCTCGGCCGGGCGCGGCTCCGTTCCACCGCCATCGCCGCCAGCCGCCGCCCGCGTGCCGCCCCTCTCGGTCGGGCGTTCACGGGGCTCGCTCCACCACGCGCTGCACGCGGCCGTGCGGGTCCCGCCGGGTCCCACCGCTCCCCGCTCCGCCACCGACACTGCGGCTCGCGTGGCTCCGCCCGCACGCGGGAACTGCCTCGCTGCTGCTCGCAGAGCGCTCGGCGCACGTGGCCTGGGCCGCACGGTCCCTGCGCCACGCTTCCCTTCACCAGGACACAGCTGACATTGCTCAACAGTCTCAGTAACTAAATAATATTCACGAAAATATTCTTCCATCGGCATATATTTTGACTCTAGTATTAACTGTGTCCAAACGGTTTTCCAAAAGCCCTTGGTAATAATTAAATCCCAAGAAACATAGAAAAAGTTCTTAAACAACCATGCCAGGAAGTGTTTCAGTTCTTTTTGAGCTTGAATCAAGCTAAAATTTACAAATCGTTGTTCAAGAATCATTTTAAGTTTAAGATAAATGTCCATATGCGGCTCTGAGAGCCAAGAGTCTTCCCACGGTTCCTCCATAGTTTAGATACGGAATAGCAAAGCAAAACCAAGAAGAGGAATCCAAAGTTTCCAGGGTTTACTCACACAAACCAGTCGCTTAGGGATCGGGGATCGTTCTGCTCACAAATCTCCACCATTTGTTGCAGTGGGGATCCTGCAACACGCATATATCAAACCAGGAGTCCCGTGGAAAGGAAATATATACGGACAGACAGATTCTTGATAGCTGTTTCAGAGAGATGTTTATTTCTCCAGCCGCATGGCCGGAGCTCTGCCGAGGAACTGTTCCAGTCACGGGACCAAGGGTCCTTCTCCCCGCGCAGGGAACACAAACCAACCAATGGGAACGAGGCTGAGCAGGGACAGGGAAGCCCCGTGTCTGTGCCCTCAGGGCCCCTCTCCCAGGGCTACATGGCAGGGGAGGAGACCCCAACACATAAGGAAGAAGCTATGCATACAAGAGTATAGACACCGTGTGTACTCATTTATACCTGCAGCATACACTAGTGTATTCTGGAACATTATTTTCATCATTTAATCATAGAATGATTTAGGTTGGAATGATGCCTGGAGGTTATCTACTCCAAGAAAAATAGAGAGACTGTAGAGTTGTCATACAGTGCATAGCCAAGTGCAACACTGAAGAAGTGTGCCTCTGGTTTTACACGTACCTCTATCTCCTGATCTCAGGGCACCTTTGTTCCAAGCTGCTGCCATGGCTTGGGGTACATAGAAAGTCATACAAAGTGAATGGTTCTTAAAACAGAGCTTTCAGTTGGCTTAAGGATTCATTTGATGTATGTCCTTGGTTAGAATGACAGTTATTTAAGATGCAATACAAATTTGTTAAAGGACTGGTGCTGGGAGTGTGGAGACTTTTATACCATTGATTTTTTTTGTCCATGTAGTTAGTGGTAAGACTTCCATTGATTTTATTGGGAACGGGATTAGTCATTGTGAAAAGATTCATGTTGTACAGAAAATGTGCTACTGTTTTCACTTAAGAGTAGGGAAGGATTGTAGTTCTTTAATTCATTAGGTTTCAGCAGATTAGAAGAACTGAATTTTGATTAATACCACATTCTTATGGCTTCAGCTCTGGGCTACTGTGAGTTTGATGGGGTTGTAGTTTCACTGCAAACAGCGTTCTATCCTCCTGTTAACAAGAGCAAAATGGTTAGCTAGTACAGAAGACATATGACAATGTCAGAAACTGAATCCTAGTCTTTTGATTGCCATACCTGTTTAGCACCAAGACTATGTAATCTTTTTTTAATACATTCCTTAATATGGGATTGTGATGTTCTCTTTATTACAAAACTGCTGTGTCCCTCTGCTGTTATCCACCCCAGAATCAGACTGAAATATCCACGTGTTCATCAACATACACACAAATAATGTGATGCGTAGTTACAGCTGTGATTAATCATTCAGTTCACCACGCTTACTTGCCCCTTAGGTAATACATGCTTGTGTTGGCCTTTTTTCTGTAGAGATACCCTGCCCAGTCTTTGGTCTGAATGATTGGATTTGTCTTAGTGTCATAATCACTCTCCCTTTAGCTGTTGCTGTATAAATTCTGATTACCTATACTTAATTAAAATAACTTTATTTTGTTTGAACCTAATACATTTTGGATTTGAGGCATTTAGACAAAGGTTATATGGCCTTTCAGAAACCCTTTTTTAATGAAATATTTATTGCTAGCTTTTCTGTTCTGGTTCCTATCAGCTTACCCTCGGTTTTCATTCAGGTTTCTATATTGCCATTGGGAAAATTAAAATAAGAAGGGCAGGCCATAAGTGGTCAACATGACCATGTATATCTCATATATGTACATTAGTTGCTTGACATCATTCAAGTTTTATTACATCTGGTGAGTGCAAACATTCATTCAATAAATCTTGCTTTGCTGCTGTTTTACTCATCCCTGTGGGATCATTCTCCTCTCGGTGAGTTTTATACTTTCTCCTGCTTTCATACCATTACCACAGAAACACAATATCAGTATCACTGATCTAAACAACTGAAATATATTCACCATTAGGAAGGCAGAAAGTGTTAATGCTTCTCCATAATGTTAACAATTTTCCTTCAGCTTTTCCTCTGTTTGAGGAGCAGCATTTAGTTACGCTCCGTGCTCTTTACCTTGACAGCTTTCTTCTTGTCCTCTGCACCAGAAAATTCTGGTCAGTGCTACTTCAGTGTAACCCATGGAGCTGATCAAATTTCACATCTTAGCTTTTCTTGTTAGAGTCTTAGCTGATAAAAGATGGAATATAGTTTATAATGGTTTATGATGCACTTAATCCCAAATTTAGGAGGAAAATTTAGTGTCATCCACCAGACACAATCAGAACACTGAAACATTGTCTACAGTCATCATTGTGGTGTTAAAGTTCTAGCAGGCAGGTGAGAATAAACAATGCAAAATATAGCCAATACCAGACTCAGATGTGTCTTTTATTTTTTTCATATGGCATTCCCTTAGAAATAAATGAGAGTTCTTCTTACACAGGTAGTTTCTGCTTTGAAATATTTCTCTGGGTTTGACTAAAAGTTGTATATTGTAAAGTAAAGATATTGCATCCATTGACTATGGTATGATAAAGAGCAGACTTAGTGATTCACTCGGTGTGATTAGTAAAATAGTATTGTGTGAGGAACCGTAGCAAATTGCTTGTATCTGATGGCCAATATGAGAAGCAATGCATTCTGCATACTCTTCAACACATCCTTCTGTGAAGAATGTCTGTGTATGTATATGTGTATGAGATTATCCAAGTACATATTTTGTTGTGTTTAGAAAACTTAACCACAGTCTATTCTACGTCTTAGAAAACATATTTCATGATGGTACACCATGAGTAATAGCAAATTTAGTTCATCAAAATGCTAAGCAAAATGGTGTCAGGCCTCGTTTTTGTTCCTTTTTATTAAGGACCTTGAACTAAGGAAGTATTATTTATTAGGCATTCATTGGTAAGTTATGGCATAATTTAACTTTTTATTACCTAGTAAAACTGATAAGCAGTACATAAAAAGATGGATCTTGTTATAGACGGAATAATAATAATAAAAAAAGGTTCATTTAAAGCTTTTTAAACGGTCATCAGTGTAAAGTCTTTTTGACATTGCCTTCTATGGTATGAACACATATCATACCACATAATTTTTGCTTCTGTTGATAGATTTGTGTTTATTTTGCAGCCACCGAGTCCAGCAGTAAATGGATTTGTACAATTAAAATATTTTCAGGTTTTCAGTAACAAGGTTGTTTCTACATTTAATTTGAACATACATGGTGGACTTTCTTTGAGCAGAAACCCCTCTATATGTTGTAGAGTTGAAATAATGGAGTTGTGAGTGTGCAATTGTTGAACACTTAGTTGTGTAAATGGAAGGCATTGTTCCTGGTTAATGGGACACAGGAGGAGATGCTGTGTATGTCTCTAATCTCGAGCCCTTTACTGATTGGTAAAGGTGGGTGGGATGACTGTTGTCCTTGTTCGCTTCTCACTGTTTGGGTAGCCTTGGATACATGAGCAACTTAAAACCTCTTCTTCTGACACCCTCCTCTGAGTTGTGCAGAAGAGAATCTTATCCCATAAATGGTTATCTTCTTAGAGGACTAGAAATAAGGATATAAAAATCATGGATTTTATCCATGAAAACTTTTCATTTCAGCATGCACCTGTTTCATAAGTCATTTTGAGCAAAACAGATAAAAATGGAAAATGCAGCAGTGAAGCTGGCCCAGATAGAAAATCACTCCTCCAAGTCTGCAGAACATCTGAGAATAATAGCCGACATACTCATGCTTCTCTGTCACATTTGTGTAAAACTCTGTTCTCAGACAAACCTTTAAAATGAAAGCCATAACTCAAAATCATAAGTTAAGGAGCCTGTCAAGTTCATGTCTTCTGGTTGGTGCTGAAGTTTGGTATTATTCTAACAGAAAGGATATATTTCTTTTGCATACTATATGTGTATTTTTAAACTCTTACCTTGGTGCTGTACCTGCAGTAGTGTGGCTTGTGTGCTGAATGTAGCCATGTGTTCAGCATAGCACCTGAATGAGGTGCACCCTGTGTTAAACATGGAGGAACTGCTCCTGTGGAATCAGTGATGAAACTGAGAGCAAAGCAAGAAGAAAGAACAGATACAGAAGGTACTAGCTGTTCTGTTCCAGTCCTGATGATGTGCTTGATTGGAGCACTCATGCTAGCATCCAGATTAGTTGAGCATATGCACCATAAACTTCCTTTATGATCACTGCAGGCACACTACAAGAGATGCAAATTCTGCCTGTTGAAGCTTTGGGCTTGAGGATCCTTTGTCTGCTCAAGATTCTCAGCGTGAGACTCTGATTTGGATTCATCCATAATACTTCTAATTAATGTCATATAGTTTTCAGTGGGAATATTTCTTCTCAGGTATAGTAAGACATTCAAAATTCTTGAAATTTGTTTCCTTCTTGGATATGGATACTGTTTTGCTTCAGAGCTTCCTTTTTTTTTCAGTGTTTACTTTTGCTGTGTTATTAAGTTTATATTTTCCTGTGGTTATGTGTGAGCTGTTGTACCTATATGTTCGCAGCAAGTGCAGCATAACAAAGTCTTGAGAGACTTTATTTTAAATGGAGAATGTTTATGGACTTTTTCTGTAAACAAAAAAGATGGCAAAATTATTGCCCTAGCTACTAGAACATTTTCTCTGCTGTCTAGTGACTTCAGGGTAAGCCTGCCATCTAGATTACCAAAAAAAAAAAACAACTGCATTACAGTGCCATTACTAGAAAGAAAATGTTTTAGGGTTTTTTGGTCATAGTCTTTTGCAAAGAGGGAAGATTAGTGTTACAGGCAGTAGAGAAAATAAGCAGCCTTATTTTAAAGAAATTATTTAGATACTCTAACAGGACAGTAGGCTATTTAGTGTGATCATATTTGTCCTACAAAAATGACAGAAAATTTTCATAATTTGAATTTCTTATTCATAAATAGGTATGAGTTAGCATATGGCATGTTAACAAGGCTGGATAGTGTTAGGTAGGTGCTGTCTTAAGCTGCCTACTTTGGCCTCCAGGTTTTGAAACCTGCTACAGGCGCGGAGTAATGACAAAGTTCTTGTTACATAGGATATAACTTAGTTCCTGGTGGATGGTAATTAGACTTTGGGGTTATTATTTCTGCAGTTTAAGGACTGAGACATATCAACAGGATTCAACAAAACAAAATTTCAGTATGTTAATTCTTTCCTGCATGACCCCTACTGGACCGAATTTTATCCAAAATCTGCTGTTGAACCCCAAATCTTGCAGTCCATATTTTGATACAAGTAGGATGGCCAGTTGTATAATGACTTTTTAAAGGCTGTGTTTCATTTGTAAGTAGTTTTCAAGTCCTTCTAGAATAACAAACAGCTAATCCTAGGATAGTGGTTTGACAGTACAAAAGAAAGCCTGAGAAGTTAAAAACTGTTTACCTGAGCTGCTACATTATATCTACTTCTGATATATGACTTTATCTGCATGTTCTTTCAAAATGATTTCATGCTCCCTGCAGTGACATATTTTGCTAACACAACAGACTTGTTCCTTCCCGACATACAGCTTCTGGCTCCAACAAATGTCAGTAGCTTTTTAGACAAACCTGTGCTTTTTATTCCTGTCTTTCTCAAGAGGAATATCAGCATCCCTTCAATAATGTTTTTTTCCCCTATGGCTATTCTGTTTGTTTTATAAGCAGACTAGGTTTATTTTACATGTAGAGGCTGGTAAAGACATAGAAATAATTTTTTCTTACTTTTTCTTGTTTTTTTTTTTTTAAATTTTCTTTTTCCTTCTTTTTTTTTCTGTTTTTTTCTGTTTTTTTCTGTTTTTTTTTTTCTTTTTTTTTAATCTCTTTTAATATTTTTAGGAAAGTAATAGAATGAGAGCCACTTCCTGACTTATGCAAATAAGCAAAGCTTTGTTCAATCCTGAATTCCTACACTTATTTCCTTTCTGTAACCAATTGAGGCCTCCAGAAGCAATTAACTAACCCTGCATGAAGACAAGTGAACAGGAGGCCCTCGGAGCTGCAGGTCCTCCTTGGAGGAGCTCTGTGGAGCTGAGATTTGCAGTTCACACTGACTTACACAGAGGCAGAAATTACTTCAAAAAAAAGGACTCAAACACCTTGTCATTTCTACACACTCAGTATGAATTACTTTTTAAAGTAATAAAGGAGGAAAAATTAGTTAGAACTAGGTTCCTATGTACAAATTACTTGCTTCCACATTTATTCATACATCCTTGACTTTTGAGCTTTTTCTGGTCTGGAATTCCCCTTTGTGTACCAATTCTGATTGAGAATTGCATTTGTAATATGAAATCTTGCAGTTTGTTTTTACTGAATTTGGTTTTAAATTTGTTTTTCTTTCTCTTCTGTTTTTAATAGTCAGATATAGGGGAAATTATTCTTAATTATACAACAAAACATTAAGCAATTACATGCAATAGCAGTATCAGGTGCAATAAGTTAGGGCATTACTCTTATCTTGTAGAAAATGAAAGCTCCAAATGGGTCCTGAATGTATCTTGAATCTCCACAGACTTCATTTTCTTTCCTGTGCAACTACTTAGAAGAGTAGGATCTATCTTAATTAAAATTTACTGCTTATTTCAGAATGGAAGAGCTGAAAACTATTTTCCTTCCTATCCTTCTAATGTCTGTGCTGTTTATGTGCTTGAAATGGCTAAGTGGTAGTCTGAAAATTGCAGTAAGATTAGTAATTACTAGGGGGACATAATGTACTGTTTCATTGCAGTGGAACTCTGAAAAATATTTAAAGTATTCAAAGGAGAAGGCATTAATCATATTTTTCTCATTATTAATAATTTTTACTAATTAAGTTTTACAGTGAGTTTTCCTTCATAAAATGGGCACTCAAGCCACACCTTTTAAGACCAATATTCTTCTCTAATACTACTAAAATTCAAAATCACTTCTTTTAAGATTGAGAAGCTACAAAGGTCATGTTGTAATATTGACTCTCATCAAATATAGCTCTGAACCTGTAATGAAGTAAATGTAAGGAAACTTCTGAGAAAATTGTACTGCTTTTACTATACTGGGCACCTGTGGGTTACACCAACAGATAAGGATTATCCAAATTAGTTAGTTTTTGTTTCAGTGACATTGGTCCTGTCTTGTACTGACAGCATAATCATACCCTCAGGAAAAACTACTGAAGACTATTTTAAAGACGTTATCTATCTTTACTGGCATGAAGACTTGTTTTGTGTAGTTTTGTTGCTTAAATAGCCACAACATTTGTTTCAATAAAAAGATATAAGGTCCAAAATGATATATGAAACATCTTGGAAACAAATGCTTTTAATGTGATTGACTTTGAGAAGAGGAAAGGGAAATAGTGTATTTCCTTGAACATACTCTATTGAAAAATTGAAATGCCCTTGTATCATATAAGTTAACAATTGAAACAATGTTCTTATTTGATAGTTATTCTCAAATTGTGCTGATTAATTTGAAAAACTTTTCCCCATACTGTCTGAGCCAATTCTGCTCTGTTACTTTATTTTAAATACTTTTTTTTTTCCGGAAGCTTTGTGGGAATTGTTCTCTCTTATTTAGTGCTAGTTGGATTTCCACAAATTTTACTATTTTAGCTTAAATGTGAGTGTGGTTCTTTGAGACAAACCAATTCCTTGATGTAATCTCCCTCATTATGAACTAAATTTGAAAGAGAAAAGGTAATTGGACTGTCTGGAATTGTATCATGCTCAGTGTAACGCATCTTTCAGAACATTCTCTTTGAGGAAGGATTTGTGACAAAAAAAATTGAAATTACACTTAAACATATGCTTTTTATATTTCAAATTGAATTATGTTTAAATATTTGTTACTCAGGTTAATATCAAACTGCAGATAATGAGTGACAATAAGTACTTCAGTTCCCCCTTATTTCAGTAGGAATTGTTGATCCTCAGCTCTGCTCAGGAGTTGGCATGGCTCTGTTGTCAGAAAGACTTCAATATTGTAATAGAAAACTACTGAATGTATTCCTATGATCTGATTTTGAAACAACTCCTGCATTGTGTTCACTGACAAAAGCATATCTGAATCTAGCCAAGAATTTTAATACCATCTAACTTAATGCATTTTGAACTAAAAGAGCTTGTGTTGCTAGGCATCAAATTGGTGATGCATGGAAAAATTGTTCACTGAAAATATAATATAAGACTGCATGTACACATCACAAGTAGGTTTTCTGGATGAGCATGAAATCTAAACTCCTGGAAAAATCTGTATATTTAGATCAAGCCTTACTTTCATTGTACTCCCAGATTCCATTAGTTGATAATTTGATTTTATTTCTTTAAATGAATTCTAGGTAAAGTCTTCTGCTTTTCTTTAAGCATAAATTTAAAATAAAGAGTCTGTAACTTGGTTGCTGTAGTTAATGTGGATTATATAGATTTTTATTTCCTGTTGGAGAACAGAAATATTTTTAGCCACAGAAAATTCAATATTATCCCAGGTACTCTCCACGTAATACAAATATATTTACTATTTAAGGCTTTTACCTACTGCAGAAAGTATAGATTTTTCAAAATCTTTGTTCTTTTAACAATGACATATAGTTGACAGAGGAGTCTTAGTAATAAGCATGAAAAATGCCATTTGCTTTTAAACTTTTCAATAACAAATTCTTTCATTTCAAGAATGCAAGTACTGAAGATCTATTAAAAATATGCTCGTTTTACCTTGAGATACTTCCCACATATTTGGTAAATATATGTACCTATACTTACTGAGTCTAACACACTTCATGAAAGTCTCACAAAGAGCAGTTTGAGGACTGATCACAATTGGACTTCATTTAGAAAAAAAACAAAAGAAGTGCTGTATACAGTAGTTACTGTAAACAAATCCAAGATACAAGCCAAAAGCCCAATCCTGTTTAATTTAAAATTTTAGCAGCTGTGAAATTTTTTGATTTTTGTTTACTTTGACTTGCATTTTTAATTCAGAATACTGTGTTTTTTCCCTTTTCCTGAAATAATTCCATATAGAAGCATTTGTGTTTGTGGTGGGAGAGAGAGGGGAGAGATCAACTGGCATTTTAAGAATGCAGTGCAACATTATAGAAGAGCATTAAAGAACCTGAAACTTTTCTCTGCTTAGGAATCAGATGGTGACAACACAAAATCAAATAAATTGCTACTGAGGTCTTAATTACTGGATTAAAATTATAAAATAAATATTAAAAAATATTTACATATATATAATAACAGTAGCCACAACAAAGAAATGTCTACTAATTAACTTGGAAAACTGTATTATCGTACTTCTGAAATAATCTTCATGCTTGGTTCATAAAATAATAAACCCCAAAATTTTCTTAGAAAAAAACTTTTAGATAAGGCTAGAATGACTCTGTTTTTTAACGATGCTTGTCTTTTTTTTCCACCAAGATTATTTTGTTCAGGTTGAAGGGTGGTGAATTGCTTTTTGTGCTGCAAGAACATAAAGAAAATATAATGAAAGTATGGAGCCTTTATGACTGTTCATGGACTGTAGCTCTTAATCTCTCAATTGGAAAAGCTCCAGTGACACTCCACCCATTGCTGCCTTGAGATTTCTTCT
Organism: Corvus hawaiiensis; assembly: GCF_020740725.1. Taxonomy (NCBI): domain Eukaryota; kingdom Metazoa; phylum Chordata; class Aves; order Passeriformes; family Corvidae; genus Corvus; species Corvus hawaiiensis. Next base: position 63,137,995 of record NC_063216.1, on the reverse strand, counting down.
CTGGGTTTAGGAGTGAAGTGGAGCATGTTCAGAGGCTTACTGATGAACAGCCTTTTTTCATTAATATCTTTGAAAGAGGTCACTGTGTTAACTTCCCTGAAAATGAAAGGTATCCTAATTTTTGCAATTCAGTACTTGCAAGAAGCATATTCATTTAGTGCCATTATTCCATGTAGTACCTTATGTTTCTAGATTAAATTGTTAAAAAGCCAAAGGAGCACACATGTCATCTAAGTGAGGTACTCCTGCAGACTTACCCTCTCCCTAATGAAAGACAGAGAAGATGTGTTTTACACCAGGATGACTCTCTCTCTGGAGATGGCCTTCCATAACCTTAACTAATACTTTTCATGCTTTTCAGCCATCTAAAGGCAAGTAACAGAGGATGTACTCTTTGCTGCAGTACTCAATATGCTTACAATCTTTGCAGCCTGTGACACAATCAGGAGAAAATATTTACGTCACATATATAAGAGCTCCTGTAGCTCTACAGTAACTTGCAATTTTCTTCAGCTATGGAAAAAAGAAAGGCAACAGACAAAATGTCCGTGTATAGCAATTACTCTTGTGTAGTTTTCAAAATTCGTAAAGAAAATACGGTCACTATGCCTGCAGGAAATTATCATTTCTGAAAACAGTAATTATGAAAAAAAACCAAATAGCCCAGCTGGATCAAAATGAGCCAATGCAGAACTAAAATTGTACAGGTCCAACAGCAGAAAATACCATTAGGTATTCTTATTGATACTCACTGCTTGCAGTCCCTGGAAAGCTCTTCGCCTTCGCAAATTACCTTGATAGAAGGCTTCATTGTTTTTTTTCTCTGAGTATAGTCATTATTCGCTTTCACTGTGCTGTAAATCTGGTTCTTTTTCTCTGAAATGGAAGTTTATATAATTATTCACCTAGATTATATGATTTATCATATCTTTTAATGAAAGAAATAATAGTACAGATACTCATGGATAGTGGAGAGTGTGGTAACCCATACATTTACATGTGTCATACTTATGCTTTCAGTTTTTGTGGCTTAAGGCATCAGGATCTAAATACACCTCTGATTATCTTTATTTTCACATGGTCTGCCAAGACAGCTATATTCCTTAGGAGCAATACATCTCTTACAACCCAGAATGAAATATATTAGCACCAGGGCAAAAAAATAGTGGGTTTTTTTTATATTTTTCAGTTCAACATGTTTGAGTGTAGCTGGATCTCCCTTGTCATTTTCTAGAAAATTGTGCCACAATCATTCTTGCTAAACCTCTGCATTCTAATCCAGTATTTTTGAGCGAACAAAGAAAAAAGCAGCGTATAATGAAGTCCTCTAATCAATATGTTTATTCTAAGATGTTTTTATTAACAGACTGGGTGGAAAAGAGTAGAAACACAGGACTGACCATAGCTCATAAGTCTAGTTGCCAGCAGCCATTAAACACTGCGGTGATAGTGTGCACAGTTGTGAACGTAATACATATGTTTATAAGTGCCTACTATTGGTTGTACCAGAGGAAGTGCATCGCTTTAAAAGTATAACATTAACTTCAGACTAATGCTCTTCCTAAAATAATTTTTTTAAACTTTTTGTTTGCCTCTCATAGCATAGTGAAAATTCAGAATTAGGTGTCGTGAATTTCTTTATTGTTTAGGAAAAGCTACCCATATTGGAAAATTCAATAAAAATAAGTAATTACTGAACTAAGGGTGTGGTGTCATGTAAGCCATTTGACAGTTACATAGTAAATTTAGTAAAATAAAAAAAAATAAAATAAACGCTACATCAAATATGAGTCAGGTAGATAATTAATTAACTTTCAGTTTAGATGAAGCGAAAGCCAAAGGACTGACAGTTTGGCAAACATGGGCATGCTTTGTAAGACTTTTTCCTTCAAAACAAACACACAAAGCAGTTAAGACTTCATTGTACACCTGGAAATTTGGGGAAGTTTTTATTTGCCATATACTTTATAATTCTTTTCTGAAAGTATGTAAAGAGCATACCATTTGAATTTCATTACCGTAAAGTATTGTTCCTTTACTTAGCCAACATAAGTAAAAGTAACCTTGTGTAACCTCAACTCATTGGCTGTTATAGAACAATAATAATTTTCTGATAGAACCAGTTTGCAGGGTTTTCATACGTCCACCACAAAGAAAAATTGTATGTCATCTCAGTTTTATTATATCCATCAGCTGGCTGCCCATTTGTCGTGGAGTGTCTGCTGTGACTTGGGGCCGTGACTCTGTTCGGCTGTAATAGATTGCCTGTAGTGCATTCAGTGACTCTGGTACCTGTTGCTGGTTTTTTTTCCAGGTCAACTGGCTGCAGGTACATGTGAGATTGTTACTTTGGACAGAGATAGCAGTCAGCCCCGAAGGACTATAGCCCGACAAACAGCTCGCTGTGCATGTAAAAAAGGACAGATTGCCGGTACAACAAGAGCAAGGCCAGCGTGTGTTGATGGTAAGAAACAAAATCTATTCAATCAGTTTCTGCAATTCAAGAGTGCTGTCTCATAAAAAAAAACAAAGCAAAAGCAGTCTACGAAAGAAATTTTCATGTTGTCCCAACTACCAATGGCAATAGCATTGAAATTCACCCAAAGGGTAATACTGACTAATAGTATAGATATTTCAATTACATTTTTTTAATTGGAAATTTCACTTTTGTTTTAGCTTGATATGCAGTTGAATCTTAAGGGCACAGTACTGTTATTTATTCTGCATGTGATGATAAAATCCGCAGTGAAATGGCATTCTTTTTTCCCCTAGTTTTTATTCCTTAAAACATTAAAAAAATGCAACAAACAAGCCTCAAAGGTCTTATGCCACTGGGAGGCTAATGTGACTGCTCCTGTGTTATATTTAATGGTGTTGAAGAAAACACTGATGCTATATTTGGAATACAGTGTCTGAATGTACCTCACATGTCCAGTATTTCTTCTCTCTTTAAAATGATATTCTATATGATTCACTGCAGATGCATTGATAGCATGTAGCTGGAAAACTGCTCACATACAGGGAAGTATGAAAATGTTTCTCTTTGAAATAATTTTTTGAGACAAATGAAATTCTCTTTTACGTTTACAGTGGGACAGTCTTCAAGACAGGCCTGCCTTGCAAGGCTTTTAGCAAGCATTCATATTAAAAATGAAATTGGAGACACATTGAAAATAATGATGTAAAATTATGTTTTTATCTAGTCTCCATTAACAAAAGTAAAAAAAAAAAAAAAAAGAAAGATGCTTTTATATAGAACTATAATAAATTCATGGATTGGCTTTGAATACTGGCTGGTTTGAGTCCTCAGATAAAAATATTGTGGAGAACACCCTCCTGTTGCCTCAGAATTTGGTCTTACCAGTGATTATCAAAGAAGACAGCTTAAAGGAGATTTCAGAGACAACCCACAAAGCTAAATATAGAACATCATGCACATTCTATTTTCGCATTTTTCTTTCACTGTTTTTGGTACTCTGTAAGACAGTTTCTTAGCTGTCTCTTTCATAATATAATACCACATCCAGCAATTCTGCTTTCCTGTTTTATTGTAAGATCATAAGATTTAATTGCTTAAGAAAGGAATGATTTTATTGCATCATTTATAGTTGTAACTTTAGGAAAAATGCTTACTACCAATTAAAAAATTCAACATATGTTTGTCACTTTAAAAACAACAAAGTTCTAAGGTAGAAAAAAAGAGTTTTGCACCAGCTGATGGGAACAAAACATAATTTTTCCTCAGTCAGTTTTGTCCAATGGTTAGATTGATTTGCTGTAACTTGGGTATCTGAAGATAGCTGATAGTAACTCCAGTTTTTCTTTATACCCAACAGAGAGCAAAAGGCACCTTCTCAGAGTAATTTATCTTATCCTAAGTGCCTAAGATAATTCAAGTGTATCACTCTCTGTTAAGCACTTTGTCTGCCTTGCCTTAATACATCTGTGAGTGTCTGAAGACGGAATTTAGATAGCTAGAACGTACATGTCACTGAGAAGACATGACTTCACCTCATCCTTCAATTACTACATTAGCTTGTTTTCCAAATGTGGAAGCTTTGAGTTAATTTGATATTTGAAAATATTTTTTCTTTCTTTACTTATTTTTTCAGGGAAAATCATGAGGAAAGTCTGTTTCAAATTCTGCTTGTACTTTCAATGTGCTTGATTATAATTTTATGAAAACAGAGAACTGAATGACACGATCCATGGTTAGAGATCATGTAGTCAGAGAAGGTTCTTTATGTAGTACTTCACGTTTGAAAAACAAGTGGGAAGTTCATTAGTTGAAAAATAGAGCTTCCATTTAACATTTGTGTCTAAATACTTTATTTAAGGCTGACAAGGAGTCACATGGAAAAGATAATGCATACATGTTACTCATTGGGATATTCCAATTAGACACAAAACTATAATTTTTCAAAATGAGAAAAATCAGCCATTGAAATACCCCAGGGAACTGGTGGATTCCCCAGTATTGTACACTTAAGATCCAGTTGGACAGGGTGCTGGGCCATTTCGTCTAGACTGGTATTTTGCTGAAAAAGGTTGGACCAGATGATCTTTGAGGTCCCCTTCCAATCTGGTATTCTTTGATTCTGTGAAATATTAAGATCTAATAACATGGTTCTTCATTATTTTGTGAAATGTTTATAATTAGGATGTTGAGCCCTTTGCTAAGGATGATAACTGCAAGATATGTAGGACATGCTACTTTATTTTCCTCAACACTGTCAGGGATGTTTTGTAATCAGAGCTCAAAAATGTTAATAATACCTAGAACTGCATATCAGGTTTCCAGACTAAAAAGAAGACAAAAGTCAAACCTTTGATCTGTAAGTTTTTGTCATGAATGAAGTTTAAAAAAATAATTTTACATACCATCAACACCATTACACAGGAAAGAATAAACAAGCACTTTATCTTGTCTCTAATCTGCTTGTGAGTAAAGCTGGCAGATAAATGGGCCACTGATTGACAAGTATCCATCTGTGAATTTAGCAGGTTCATAGTTTAAAGAATATACACACTGAATTCTTCCATATTTTTATACACATTTCTAGAATAATTTTTTTCAAACACAACTACTTAATGCTTTATTCTGAACGTGACATGAACACTACATAAAATTATGTATGAGAAAGCTGGTTTTGTCTCCAATATTAAGTCAAACACTGCTGGTTCAGGAATGTAACAACTAAACATAATTGCTGATTTGTTTTGGTTTTTTTTACAATAAAGAATCCCATTTTTCAAACAAACAAATAAATCCTTCTCTGAGCTTGCTTAAATATATGTAGATGTAGAATGTACTTCTGCAAATTTTTCTTTATTTATATTATAATTGATATTAAGAATATAACTGCTTTTTGACATTTCATTTCTGTTACCAAAAAGAAAAAAACCCTCAAAAATTTGGTTCTTTTTGTTTTATTCTTTATATACTCTTGATTTTAAAAAGATTATTTCTTAAGTGAAGGTAGACCATAGGCCTTTAATGCGAATTCATTTGTGAAGGAAGCATGCATAATAAGTGTGACCTGCTAGTGTAACCTACTAGTGAGAAAATATTAGCTAACAATTTTGTTGCAGCTTCTGGCAAGCAAGTGGTTTAAGAATTCAGTATCAAAGCTGGTAAATTTTACAACCTTAAAATGCATTCTGTTGTGCCTGACTACCATTTGTACAATGTTTAATGGAGAGAAGTACCTTAGAATATATTCAGTTGTGTAGTGTATTTCCTGGAGCTTTGAAATCCAAGTGTCAATTCTTGCAGCAAAAGGAGTAGGTAATTTAAGGGCTCTTAAACCTTACAAACATTGGCTGAGATTGCACTTGTCAACATAGCTCTTAGAGTAAGTCCTGAGTTGATTATCAAAATCCACTCTGCTTTCCACTGCTGCATCACCTAAGGTCTTTTCCTAAGAAAGGAAAGACAGTGAATGTCAGATAGATAAAACTGGAATTCTTAGAAATGGAAATACAGTGTCTAGGAGTTTGTCTGAGCAGAACATGAAGAACAGAGATTTTCTTGAAATATTTCCGTGTGATGGAGACGGTTGATTTACTTTGTATTTTTTTCTAGCAATCTTTAACTATGGCAGATTGCTAATGTATTCTGAAAAAATGGCATCGATATTCACCCTGATTTAAAGCTTGATTTAGTGTTGATTGCTTCATTTCTACACCCACAGAGTCATAATGTATATTTGGTATGTTTGGCTATGATGTAATTTTTATTCATGAATGTAGGGTTTGTGATATTATGACAGTGGTTTGTCTGCACTTTTCATTATATTGTTTTTATTTGCAACTAGTGTTCCCAGTCCCACTTTTGAGATCAAATTCCGTAGCAATGACCTCAGTTGCATTAGTTTGATAAGATATTTATTTCAACATAGCATCTGGTTTATCACCAGAGTAATTTCCCTGTGTGTCAGTTAAGCTTCATCAGTTTTTAAGCTGGAACCAGTGAGAGATTGGAAGATAACAATTACTGTTTGGTTTTGTACAGTACTTTTGCTAATTTAATTTGTTTTAAAGTATGTGATGAAAAGTCTTTGATAAAAGTTTGTGTACAGATGCACCCATGATTTGTGTTCTTTCACAAGAATTGTATATATCTGACAATAAGATTTGTTATGCCAAAGCCTTTCTTAGAACACTAGTATCCTGAGAAGTGTGCAGTGAACTTTTAAATGTTCAATGTCATGTACTTCTGTCCAATATACATTTATAGGTAAAAAATAAAACCACAATTTTGTTCAGAAAATAGAAACAGCTGATGAGAGGAAAAGTGGTATGAGAGTGTTCCCGTTTGGCCAAATTTAGAAATATATCCACTGAGAGAAGGCAGGTCACCATCCCTCCCCCACAAGGTTCAGGAAAAATAAATTTTCCTCAAAGGAAAGTGAAGGAGATAAAAACTATTTCTTTAACAAACACATGGGAAAAGGAAAATAATGCTAAATAATAAAATCTCTCACTGTGGAGAAAAAACCTGGGAAAGTGTTAGAGTCCTCCCTTTGGTCTCCTGGGAGCTGGGGCTTGGCCCAGGGCCAGGCCCTCTGTGCTCAGTGGAAAGTCCTCCCAATGTGTTCTGGGTTGAAGCAGTCCAGTAGAAAAGGGAGAAAATCAGAAATTCCAGGGAAGGGAAAAAAGTTCAACTCTCAGTCTCTCTCCAGAGACACAGAAGCTGAAACTGGACAAAAGCTGACTGGAAAGCAGCAAGCCGGGTACTTCCTCGCTTCCCTGCCGCAGCTGGGGAAAAAAAGTCGCTATCTGTGTGTGACCTTGAACAAGCTGCAAACTGCTTTGAAAAAGTTTTGCTCAGTTTTTCCTTCCCCCTCTCAGCCTCAGTTTAGAGACATAGAAAGAAACAAGAATCAATTTCTGGGCATAGGGCAGAGATATGGGATACACATCATAAAGTCCCCCCAAGACAGAGAGAATTAGTTTATTTGCTTGAGAAGATTAGGATGGCAATCATTAATTTGCTTACCTGAATTCTGTGATTAGAAGATTCTTATGCTCTGGATTTGAGTACTGGTTACTTTTATGTCCACAAAATGCTATGAGAAATACCAGGAGATCAGTCCCAATATCCAAAAATCTTAAATTTGGACAAGTTATATCTCAGATAACTGAATTCAAAGTGTTCAGGCAACTTGTGTTACAAATCAAAGTGTGTTTTTTGTTTGGGTTTTTTTTTACTTTTTAAATTTTTAGTAATATTTAATTGCTTTTGCAAGCATTGTAACAATCTTGTTTTCTATAGGATGTTATTGGATATAATTTGTTCATACATTATGATTAACATGCTTTTCAGTTGCCATTGATTGATTTTGTTTAACACAGACACTCAGGATCTACAAGGAAGCTGCATTAGTTTCAATCAATAATTCCTTGCTCTTCTCATTATCTCTAGGACTCTATAGGGAGGTGTAGGAGTCAGAACTGATCATTAATAGAATCCTAGGTCATGCACTTCAAACAAAACTGCTTAATAACTGGAGAGCTTCATCATCCTAAAGAACCTTATTGCAGGGAGCAAAAAAAAAAGACAAAAAGAGAACTATAATTATATTCAGAAATGGGAATTTTCGCTTTGACATTTAGAATATTTAGTATGTTTGCTATTGTAATATTTATGTTATTTTATCATTATTTTATTGCAGATATTTCAAATCTTCCTTCACTCTAATATACATTTTACTTTGTTGCATTTAAGAAATGTATCTTTAAAACAAATAAAACCAAAAGGAAAACTAGTGTGGGTATTAAACTTAGTTTTCAACATGACTTGAAGAAACAATAATTTTTTTTTTCCTTTCCTCATCCTAATTCCCACATATACAGTCACAAATACATCTGTACTTATAGATGCACAGGAGCATGTACAAGGCTTTCTTTTCTTTCAACTACCTCTACACAATTCCATCAGAACTGCAGATTTTCCTAGTTACTGATATGAAAGTAAAATTGTTTCTGTTACTCACGAGCTTCCCTTTTCTATGCATGGTACAGACACACTGACAACTTCAACCTTGCAGGTCACTTTTCATTTAGAAATGCACAGGAAGTAAAGTGTCATTCCAGTTGCTTTGCTTTCTGCTCCAAACTAAGGACAATACATGACATTCCAAAAGAAGCTGAGTGAAATTTCTTGTCTAAATAATATCAAAAACTTAGTAAAATCATGGAAAAAAGTTTACATTGAATACCTTTGTTCTCTTGGATCATGAATGTCAAGTGTCAGTTAGAGATTGAAGTGCTGCTGGGGAAGAAATGGCACTGTTCAACCCTGAGACAGAAATTGAGCATTATAAAATGGAACATCTCAGTAGCTCCACCATCAGTGGCAACACAGAAGTGTCTATAAGAAATACAGAGAGGCAAGTTAGGTTTCCTCTCCTGACTGAGAATCCATAAAAGGAATAACCAAACACATGACATAAAAAGCAAGCAACCAATGAAAAAGAAACCAAAATCCTGCTTAGGAAGCTAGCACACAGATTGATAACTATCCTAAAGGAATACTTTAATGAAGAAGGGTAGGTAAAGGCTTCACTATGGTCTGAAGTATTTGGTACCTAAACTCAAACAACTGAGGCCCCACCTTGAGTACTGTGGCAGTTTTGGGTGCCTCAATATAAGACAGACATCAGATAGTTACAGTTTGTCCAGGGGAGAGTGACCAAGATAATGAAATGTCTTAAGGGCAAGACTTGTGGGAAGCAACTGAGATCCCTTTGTTTGTTCAGCTTGGAGAAGTCTGAGGGGTGACCTCATCTCAGTCTACAACTTCATCTGATTTACCAAAATATGAATATCGATCTAATATCAATATCCAGCTGAGATGGACAAAAACTCTCTAACAGTTTAGAGTTAGAAGGTGTATGTTTTATTTGGCACCAGGCACCGTGTGGGATAGCTCCCTAAGACGCAGGGCTCCGATCCAAGCAAACACAAAGCTTTTTATTTCCAAAAATTATGAATATCCAAAATACAAATGCATATTCATAACATTAACACCTCCCATTCTCCGTTTCATATGGAAATGAGCTTAAATGCCATTAAGCATGCATAGTGTGTGTCCTGAATTGAGTCAGTGGTCTTGAATTGAGTCAGTGGTCTTGAATTGGGTCAGTGGTCTTAAAAAGATGAAATAACTCATCTTCCTCATTTTGACCTTTTTGCCTTTCTGAACTTTAACAATCCTAATTACTCTATTGACCTCTAAGTTTCCTCTTGCGTGACATTTGAACGGGTTCCCACCAAGGGAGGAAATTGGTAATTGTCCTTGTTCCCTACACCAACTTATCAATGTTCCTGTTCCTCGTTCTAAGCACAGCTAAGCAAACATACAAATGACAGATCATCAGTTATTTGGTAATCAGTTACTAACATCTTAAAACTCTATTTCAGGTCCAGCTCTCTTAACTCTAGCTGGGCCCAAATTCCTTCCTATTCTATCTAATTTCAACACAGCTAGCCTATAACTAAAATCTTTATGTTTCTTCTAAATCTGTGTTTCACATCAAGATGGGCAGCAGAGGGGGAGATCCTGATCTTCCATCTCTTTGGTGACTAGTGTTAGGACCCAAGGAAATGGAATGAAACAGCATCAGAAGGACGCATTGGACATTTGGGAAAGGTTCTTCACTGAGAGCATGGTCAGGCAATGAAAAAATTTCCCTGGGAAATGGTCACAGCACCAAGGTGGTCAGAGTTCAAGGAACATCTGGACAAAACTCTTGGTCATAGGGTTTTCTCTTAGTTAGTCCTGAGAGGAGCAGGGACTTGGACTTCATGATCCTTAGGGGTCCCTTCCAGCTTGAGATATTCAATGATTCTATGATTCTGTGACTGGAACTGGCATAAAGATGCAGACCAGGATTTTGCATAATGTTAGTCTTTTCCACAGAACAAGCAGCCAAGTAGCAGGGAGTGAGTACTGATCACAGCTTAAAAGTCAGGCACAGTATAGGTTTGTGGGTTCTCAAACTGAGAATTTGTTTGTTTGTTTGTTTGTTTGTTTGTTTTGAGATCCTAATTTTTTTTTTCTTCCTAATGTTTTGTTGACCAATAGATCTCCTTCCATGATCAAAGACTGTTTATTGGGTAACAAATCAAGGAGGTAGCAGAATTAGGTTTAAATAATTATGGCACAAAGAGGCAGATTCTTTTCTACTAGCCTCTGAAGGATTATACACCACAGATTAAGAGGGAGCACATTATATATATAAGGGAAATAATGCCAGGATAAGAGTGAATAAAACGTAATTGGAAATAAAATACTTCTTGTACTGTTAACAAAGAACTGGAAATATGTTTCACTTATAAGCATCCTACTTCGAGGTTAAACCTGGCATCAATATACTATTTCAAGTCAAGAGATGGCTGTCTTTCTAAATTATAGGGCAGGGAAATATTTAGGAAAGCAGAATTATTTATGTGATTTGGAAGGTGGCCAGGAACCAGGGGTTACCACTGATACTGTGCAAAGAGTGCTGAGAGAACTTAAATTGCCTCTAATGCTTAGTGCCTTGCTTTCACAATCCATCTGAAAGACAACACCTTCAGCCTCCTGGTGTTTGATTGGATGCATTAGTTCATCAATGCTAACAGCTTTGTTTCCTTTACTTCCTTCATGTTCCAATGCAGTCACCCATGTAGTCTAATCCCCTTTCATCTATGTGCTCTGATGGCAGTTTCAGCACAGAAAAATCGTTAGAGGTTATGTGACATTAGATTGTGGAACAATTTTCTGAGGAAGTGACTAGAAGCCTAATTACTACAGACATTTTCAATTGAACTGGACAAAATGACTAGAGAACATATTATGCATTAACATAAGCATGCACTGAATCACTGGCTGGAGTTTTCTGTGCTTGATATCTTGTGGCAGGGCACTATCAACAACCACAGCAGTCTGCAGTCTGATTCATTACCCAACTTCAGGCAATAGGTCAACATGACATTCCTCAATTCAGGAGTTTGGTCACTGTAAGCTCCCTCTGCATCTCCCTCTGTAGGCAGGGGGATGAGATGGGCATTTCAGAGATCACTTAGTGTCAATATTGGAATCACTTCTGAAAGCTTGTCTCTTTTTTTTTTTTTTTATGGCATTAAAGAGAGCATAGGATGACTAGCAGATAGGTTTTCTGCTTGAATGTAATGTGTGTAAACATTTCAGACCATGAGCTGCTCAGAGTGCCTTCTGGAAAAGCCACTGTCTTCACTGATTAGAGGCAGTTTAAAAAAAAAAAGTAACATGTTTATATTACCCCCCTCTGGTTGTCATCCTACCTTCCAGTTATCCCCAGAAGAGTGGGAAAAGAGAAACTTTCAAAACTATTCATGTGTGAAGGTGGGCTTCTGTCAGGGCAACGTTTGTCTCCAGTGAGTGTAAGAGAGTATAGAGAGACGAACCTTTGAAAATACCCCTGCCATTTCACCAATGGGTGAGATATAACTATAGCTAAATGACATTTCAGGCACTATGTGAAAGTAGCATGGTCAAGGAATAACACCCCCCCCCATATTTGTGTCATAAAAACTGGCATTTTCATATCAGAAATAAACTTTAAGATGTCTTTATTTCTCTAACTTGTTTTGCTTATGTTTTACTGCTGTGTTATTTTTACAGTATCAAAGACATGCAAGACACTTCATAATCCAGTTTCACACAGTCCTAGACTAAAAGCTCTTGCAGTCTAATGATAGACCAAGTCATTGGTTGTACAGGATACACAGAAATAAAGATGTAGCTGCTTCTTTTTGTTAATTATCCAGATTCCAGGGAGTAGGATAAGGAGAAAAGCCCTCCAAGCTTCGTTGTACTCTCAGATAAGATGGAAGTGGAAAATTGGAATTTCCATCCACTTGTTTTAGACTATGTCTTTTGAGAGTTTCAGCGGTTCCTCTAGCATCCTTCCTGGAAGGGCATACACAGGGAACTTCCACCCATGCTCATCCCTTTCGAGAGGGCAAGGTTCAGCCCCAATTGAATATGAAGGGAAATGTATCAGTCTAGACTGTGCATCACAAAGGAGAAATAAATTCTGATTTGTGATAGAAAAAAAAAAATTAATTATTTCAGATAAAGAATAGAAGTTTGATTTTTTTAAAAGAAGGAAAGGTCTATTGGGTTTTTTTCATTTGTACTAGGGTGTTTTGATGCCCTGACTAGCAGCAGCAGTGCAATAACAGCCAATGGAAATAATCACCTATTTTCTCTCCAATTATATCATGTAACAGTTTACAAAATTGGAAAAATCAGTCCTCCTGACCTTGAGAATAATTGTAATTTTTTTTAAAGTATATTTTTAAAGCTTACTGTCTGGGATATATGTAATACAGATTAAAATAATTTAAGAACAGGCTTTCCTTGGTAGGATAGATGTCTTCTGCACAAAGCAGCAAGCTTATTTTAAATTTCAGGCTTCAGCTTTGTATGTATTACTGAATTTTTAATTTTGTTAAGCATAAAACATGGAGGTCTTGCTGAGAATATTGACGAATTCTGAGCAGCTTTTTTAAAGTAAGTAGTTACCCTGGACTCAGTATTGATATTCTTGCTTTAACAGCCTTAGTTCAGAATTTTGATGTAAGTTTTGGAAATCTAATCATTATATATAAGTATGAAGCCAAGGGAAATGCCAGCCTTGGAAGATGGAAAGGAAGGCTGCAGTGATGAGTGTAGGTCCCAGCATTGCCCTCCCCAAAATATATATGAACCAGATTCAATTTCATCTGGTCCCATACACTGACACATCCCCCTTCTGGCTTGCTATTCGTTTATGTGGGGCGAAACCTGATGGGATCCCTCTAGGAGGGCCTGTTGCCTGTCTGAAGAGTATCAGCAATTTGTTCCCAGCTGGAGTTCAATCTTCCTTCAGAAGACAAATCATGCTACCCACAAAGTGCCTGGAACCCAGTTTTATTGTGATCTGACTTTGTGAAACTGGATCAGGAACATACCATGTTTTAGCTAATAATATCAAGGTTTTCTCTGCACATTTTGTCTCAGAGAAGTTCAGAAGCTCCCACAGATGTCTGTCTCTTTTAATCCGTATTTTTGTATAGATTCTATCTGAATTTTTATTTTCAACTGCAGGCAGCCTGCTTAGTAACTTCAATCTGAATGTTAGAAGCTCCTTGTTGAAGTGGTGGGCAGCAGGAGGATAAACTGCCTCACAATCATGGGGCAGGAGGACATTTGGGTTTAAAATAGCTGGGTAGGTCTTCACTGTTAGAAAATACTGCTGGGCTCTTAGTACCAGATTTCCTGAAGAGCAATTCTTAGACTCTTTATGCAAATAAACTGGGTTCTGCAATTTTGCATTTGTCACATGTCAGAAGTGGAAGTAAGTCTTGGTCTATATGAATATTTTAAGTACCTGACCTCTGTTCATTTGAATACACATCACACTTTAATTTTTGTGATTTCACCATCCTACACTAAAAAGTGCTGAGTTAGTGTTGTCTTCCTTTACCAGTGATATGAACTGCATTATCTGCATGTTGGTGTAAAGCCCCAGACTTGCTTGATGAGTTTCTTAAAGGGGTTAAGCTTTTTTTATACCCTGAGGCAGGGGCACAGGAGAAACATGACATTCTCAGGAGGTCACACAACAAACTTCTACTTTGGAGAACTCAAACTTTACTCAAACTTCAGAAAATAAGGGTACTTGGCAAATTTTAAAGCAAATATTCAATCAAAATAAAGCATTTCACGTGGCATTGACTTAGAAACCTCTAACCCATCTAAATTTAAGTTACACAGATTTCCAGAGGAGGAAATTAGGAGAAGGGAGAGCAGGGTGGGAGTGACAGAGAAAGATTAATAATCACTGCTTGATTTCCAGTGCAATTACAGCTACTATAAAATCCAAATTCTGGGCTGTGCCCCCGTGTGCCTTTGTGCAACTACTTTTATCTGCTTTGGTTTCCTGGGGCCTTCCCCTCCAGGTGGGGCCTCCGGTGTACCAGTGGCTGACAGCCATTCTGGGCTGGACAAGAGGCTCCAGGGGATAGGCTGTGCAGCAGTGCATGTCCTGCTTTCCACAGAACTTGCCCTGTCTCCTGCTCTTTAAGGTAACCTGGAGTAAAGCTAATTTTGAAACTCTTTGCACAGTTTAGGACCCTTTGGTTAACGTAGCTGGAAACAAAATACATATACTGAGTACCACATTGTCTTCAGTTCTGCAGGCACCGTGCATAGCATGAGATTTTGTTTTCTGGTAATTATATTGTATTTTTCATATTTATTTCTGTCTTACAGTTATATATATATATGTAGATAGATCTTGTTTCTGTATAAATATATAGTAAATATAAAATCCCTTTATATTTCTATTATTATGTGGCATTGGAGTGAATAAATTAGGAGCTGAAAGGCCAAACCACAAAACTCTTTCCCAACATGTAGTGCTTCTGCTCCAAAATTACTTTCCTGGTCAAGGATGACCTTGCAAGTAAAAAAGCCTTGCTGTTGTACAAAGTTACCTAGCAATTGTAATTGTCCTAAGCTGTTAATTATACCCATGGGAGTAGTTTCCAGGACAAGCCGGAGGACTCAAGTCAGGTTTAAACCAGTGTAAGAGCCCATCCATCTATTACAATGGCTAAACTAATTTATTATGAATTAAGTGGTGCCATTTCTTTGTGTAGGAAATTCTAAAATGACATTGTGTTCAGTGTGCAAACAAAGATTATGGAAAGGTTTCTGTACTTGAAGCAGTTTTTGCTTCTCTTTCAGATGTTGATGACTATATCTGGAACATGAACATGGGTCTAGATCCTATTATAGAATTAATAAAAAAGCCTACCCAGACAGAGAGACATGATTCCTATCTTGATATTCTTATAATTTAAGGTTCACATACTTTAACCTCTTAGCCAAATTAGGAATGCTATTGTAGCTAATGAACCTGTTTCCTTGAATTTGGATTTACCGGATCAGTACTCTTTTGGATAGCTAGATAAAATAAAAAAATAATGGGATCAGTGCAGTGACAAGCTTCCCGTAAGAAAGAAATTTGAAGAAGATGGTCAGATTAGTGTAAGAGTAATTTGAATTCTGAAGTTCTTTGTATTAATGTTTTCCCTTTTTTCCTAAGTTTTTATATAACAATTGCTTTAAATAGTGTACTTTTCACTGTAATCTACTAATAATCTACTGCAGGCTTTTATTTGGAATAGAAAGTTTTATATGAAACAGACAAACTGCATCTCAGTTTGCATTGGATTTTTTTCTGTACTCTGAGGTTTTTTAAATTTTATTGTGGACTGTTAACATAAAGTGTTGGGTATTGTTTTTTGGGTTTTTTTCGGGGGTGTTTTGTTTCGTTTTGTTTTACTTTGGGGTGTTGGGTTTTTTGGGGGTTTTTGTTGGTTTTTGTTTTGGTTTTTGTTGGTTTTTGTTTTGGTTTTTTTTTTGCATTGAGTTTGCCTATTAAAATAATGAAAAATAACATTCCCGGGCCTTTGATTTCTGACTTCATATCATAATATGATAAGATTTAGAGGTGTGACATCCTGTTAGAGTGCTTCTGATAGCTTCAATATTTAACCTAATTTTGGAGTATTTTTCAAAATTATGGAACTTCACTTAAATGTTAATTTGTACAATATTTAAGGTTCAAATTTTCAATTACTAAGAATACTGTGCCTACATATAGTATTTTCCATGCAGAACATGTTGCTTTTTATTTTCCCATAAGATGTTGAGATTTTTCTGTACTGAAAAAGAGTTAAGATATTTAAATGTAAATGAAAAATTGCAAAAAAGTTATGTATGATAATATCAATTATGAAAATTCATCAGAGTATATATATATACACACATATATATATACACAATAAGCATAAAGAATAAAAGAGGTAAAGATTGAAATTAAAGCAGTATAAATTTCTGGTGATGTCTGTGAAAGTGAGTTTTAAGAAAATTATGAGAATATTAGTAAGTATGCTCAAATGTAAATAAAATGGATTATTAGAAGAATTTTTAAAATTTTGATTGAGACATTTATTTTTTACATTCCTAGAGTGTACCCTTATGATGTAAAGCTGAATCCACTTGAATGGTTTTCGAAAGATTTTGCCAATTGAAAAAAATAATTATTCATGAGAATGGAAATGGGGTAGATACTCCTTTCCCTCTCCTTACCCTATCCCTCTCTTTTACGTATCCCTTGCATGCCCTGATTCAAACAGAAAAAGCTTCCACTGAATACTAGAGTATGCTTTCTACAAAGTTATTTGTGTCCCAGATTTGTTGACTCTAAATACTGTATGATATCAGCTAGAAAATCAGCTACAGTCTTGGTGTTCAGCAATCTGCAGCCCTGATAGCCATCTGTGTCCATAATACTTTCATTAACAGGATGTACTATCATCACACCAGAATTTCATTATGCTGCAGAGGCACAGCGGCTGAGTAAGGAGAGATAACCAGTAGCTTATAAGAGTTGCATTAAGAACAGTCATAGACATTTTGAGAAAAATAAGGCATAACTACTTCTGAAAACCTTTCCTGGTTTTTTTTAAGATTATCAGTAGCTACTGAAACCAAATTTTTGTGGGGTTTTTTTGATATATTTTATAAGGATTCTTTATCTACAAAAGTATTTAATCATTGATCTCAAAAGAGCATTACTGATACCTGTTTGAGGTATAGATTGCATAGTTGCCATTTTCTGGTAGACATTCAATAGCAGAGTTACATATGTAATCATGAATAAAGATCTTTTCTGAAAATGGACTGTTGCTTCTGGATTCATCAACATAAAAAGAAAATAACACTTTCCATACCCTCACTGAAAAAAAAAAAAAGTCTGTGAGATTGTTCAGTGGCCTGTTTACACTGGTTCTCATAAAGACGTTTTAGGAAGAATAATGATGTATTCATAATTTAGTTTACTGTTGCTATATTCTTTCATCACCAAAAGTATATTACATCCTGTATGACTAAATGATATTGGCCCATGTCAAAAACTTTGACTTCTTAGGTCAGTCAAAATTAGTAAAATTAGAAAAAAATTGATACATCTGTAAAAGCTGATTGGCAAGATTCTTGTTACTGTTTCTCATGGCTGCCATGGTAGTGTGCAAGGACAATCACAGTCCTTTAATATGCTGAGCACTGTAGAAACTCAAAATAATAGTTAATCCCCTTCCTGAAAAATTAAATAGAAATAGGATGGGAAAAGGGCCAAAACTTAGTAGAAAAAATATGAGACCAAATAATCTTTTTCCATGCTTGTTCCATTTCGTTCATTTCTGTACGGTGTAGAGGAATTAAGTTGTGCTGAGAGCCAATAGAGCCAGATGAAAACAATTTATGATGGAGATTGTGTAGGGGACACAACCATAGAAAAAACCCTGAGAGGTGTGGGTATACAGACAAGCATATATAAGAGAAGGAAGAGTGAAGGGCCAGAGCAAGTCAGCACAGAGTAGAGGAAGTCCTATCAGCATTTTAACAACATTTTTGAGCATCCAAAAATCTTTTCTTTTGCTGTTTATATATGTACTTACGTGAGTTTCAGGATATTTTCCTACATTTTCCTTTTGCGTGATGTTTACTTTTTGAGGTTTGCTTTATTTTTATTGGCTTTTTGTTGGTTGGTTGGTGTTATTTTCTTTTTGTTTTGTTATTTTAGTAATGTAATTGGATGCTGGACTACTGGACTTATAAAAAGAAGCAAGAGTTTAGAAGAAAGAAAGAAGACATAGAGGATGAGGAGAGGGTGGAGCCAAGGACAAGAAGCTAAACACTCTGGCCTGGTTAAGTAAAATTAGGGGTTGGCTAATGAGGTGAATCAAAAGGCAATACAGAGGAACTGAATAATTGCAGTGGTAATAGCATGCCTTTCCAAGTGAGTAAAAGCTGTAATTAGCTCTGAATTTAGCTGAAATAAAAAGAACAGGTATAGATTCACCTGAAGATAGAAACAGAAGCCCATTTTGTTCTCATATTTGTGAGGGATGGTAGAACCTGAACCAGGAAGGTGAAACAGAAGTTAATATTTCTATATATCTCTGAATATATACTTACTTTTGCCTTCCCCTGAGCTACTTCTTAATTTTTTAGTATAAGAAATATAGGGTTTTTTTACCAATAATGCATGCCTAATCAGATGGATTAATTAAACTCCTAAAGGAAGACATTAGTAAACTAGTTGAGTTAATCCTGTTGCTCAGTTCCTCAATCTTCATCACTTTTCTCACAAATCTATAGATATTCATCGATTATTCATCCTCTTATGAAAGGACATGGAAATACCACCCATCATCTAAAACACAAGATAAATATGCCTGCTGTCCAGAGTTACTTGACATCCAAATTGGTGTAGGACTTCTAATTGCATTTCTTTTCTTCTTGTGTTCAATGATAAAGAATCAAATATTTTGGTGAGGAAACCTTTTATTCTGCAAGTAACTGTTGTGCAGAGGTTTCTTCAGCTACTTTTCTCTGCCATTTATCTTGGCTAGACTGTTCAGACCAGGGTACCCTTCTTCTTTGGTTGCAAAGTAGTTAATCATATTTCTAAACATAATGTGAATTAAAATATGAATAAATCTGTTCCTGAGTGCTTGTGTAGTAGGACAAGGACAGTATAGATAATGTTTTCATAGCCATTCATCTTCTTGACCCGTTTTTATCCTCATTGTGTGCTTTATATATATGTATATAATTGTTTTGGTTTAAAAAATATGGATAGCTCCTGAGCTTCATGAGACAAGGTGAGTGGATGGAGTGTTTAGAGTGGAGAAGACTGAAGTATGCTCAGTGTCAGGACAGGTAAAATGTGATACTAAATACCTCATATGGAGAGACAGGTAATCTAATAGAAAATTATTTGCAGGTTTGCCATAATGAGAGAGGAACTACATCTCACATCTGCTTCAGATTAAGTGTTTGCTTGCTGATAAGTCCAGAATAGTTAATCAAATGCTAAAATCCATTATTCTTCATCCTTCTTCCTGTGTCGTAATACTGAGTAATGATCTTGTCAGGAGTTTGCAGCTAAGTTCACAGAAGTCTTATTGGTGAGTATTGAAGGGTGTCCAGTACCATATTCCATTGGCTTACACGGCAGTTAGAAGATGGCAGGTCTCCATAGTCCATTATCCTGTTGTGCTGGAGACAAGGAAGCTAACAAGGGCAGCAAGAATTTAGCAGTATTCTCTTAACACTGCTGCTTTCAAACAACTTACTGGTAAAGACACTGCATCCCCTGCTGGGCCTTCAGCCACTTGATTGTCTCTTCAAAGTCTTCAAAGTTTGTTGTGTCAGTAAATTTTGTATTAAGTCCTTAGTTCTTTAATGTCTGTTGTTGTAAACAATGGTTCACTTTTCCTGTGGTGCTCATAATTTTGTATGTGTACATATATGTACCTGTCCTCATGAGGTGTTCCAGTAATTAGACCTTATTTGTTCCTTTCTCTGAACACTTCTCTTTCAGCATCTTTTCAGTTTTAAAACTGCCTAGGTAGGTACTGTGACTTATGTAGCTTTTCAATGGTGTGGGGTTTTCTTCTTCCTGTTTTGTTCTCTGTTCTTTTCTTAGTAACTTGTATCATTCTGCTTCTAGTTCTGACAGTTACTGAGCCCTGGCTTGATCTTTGAAACATTTCTGGTTTGATTTCCAGATCTCTCTCTGAGATGATAATAGCTAATTTAGAGTACATTCCTGTATATCTACAGCTAGAGCTACTTTTTTCCATGTGCATTACTTTGTTTTTATTGACATTGGATTTCAGCTGCAGTTTATCATTTGATTTCACAGCAGTATAAGATCTCTTTGCAACTTTCACAGTTTTCTTTCTACCACTCTAGAACAATTTATTGACATCAGCATATACACCTCACAGTTCCAGCTCAGTAAAAGCTGCAGCATCACAGTTTCCTGATTTTGGACATTCTGATTCCTGTTCATCTGTATTTTGTGTTGTTTATTATCAAACTTAACACTAAACAAGTTTTACAATTTTGCAATTTTCTCCAAGTAAGACTATTAGACTCCAGGCTGTCCTTGGCTTTTTTTTAATCTACTCTTTCTGATCCCCATGCCCCTTTGTAGGGATGCAAAAAACAGAGAGAACATGCCTACGATAAGAACATATAACATAAAGAAATAATATCACTCACCGTTGTTTGAAAAAGGAAATTTCTGTTGGGTTGCAAATTGTCAGTATACTGGGTCTTCTTTCCAGTCTGATGTCAGTAGTCAATTGCTTTTGGAAAATTTCTTTTTATTGTAGAATAATCAGCTGACTTTTCTTACTAGCACTTAACCTGATTGCTTTCCACATTATGATTTTTTAAAATTTTTCCTTGTAATTTGTTTTTTTTCCATAATGAAAGCTTTAATTTTTTGCAAGCTGCAAACTTGTTATTACTATTGAGAGGTTGGAAATGTAAATGAGACTGCCTTTTGCATCTAGTATTTGTTCATGTAAATTCACAAAAAAAATGTGCACTGCCTGTTTACAAGAATCCTTTACCCTTAGTAAAAATACTATACCTGGCAATTTGTTAGTTACAACATGAGTCGCAGTTCAAACTCTTAGGAGTCAAAATTGTTTCTTTTGTCTTAGGTCAAAATACACTAAAACAGTAGGATATTTTACCATCAGCAAAGTTATAAATAATCCCACAATCTATTAAATGCCTTTGTAAAATAATTGAATGCAAATCTGAGGTACTAGCCAAAATGACTTCTGACCTCATATCTCTAATATGGCATGCTGTCATGTTCATACAAGCTGAAGAGAATAGTTATTTTGTCAGCTTATTTACTTTGGGTTTTGTGTGTAACACATTAAAACAACTCTCTGGAGATCATCTGTCCAGAAAATAAGCAAAGTTTCTGATTAGTCAAACATTAAAATATATTCTGGGATAAGAGACAGAAGAAAGGTTCAGTTTGGGAATTCATATTATTAAAAAGTTGTCCTTCCTTGGCATCCTAAAACGCTTTTTGGTTTATTGTTGATTATTTTTTGTATTTTTTTTAATCTAGATTGTGCTTTTTTGTCATCTGCATTGTAGAAGAACATTCTTTTAATTCTATTAGAGTAAAATGCAAGTTTTATTGATGTATAGGTGTTTCATTCTTCATTCTTACTGGATTTTTGTGCTCCTTTTCCAGATGTTTAGGTGCTAAGTGCTTTTATGTTCATTACTAAATGAGTGCTAGAACAAGTCGGTTTAGTTTTGTTTGAAAGAGAAGCTTTGAAAGGGAAGCTTTGAAAGAGAACAGAAAACCTATTACCTTTGAGGTATCTTCATTCACTGCTGCTGATTAGCAAAGATTAATAGTATTTTAAATTGTAATTTAATTAGATCTATCAAATAATTCAAACAGGAAATTAGTTCCTATGTATGCAGTTAATGGAATTGAATGTCAAGCTCATTATACGGCATTAAAATTTTGCCAGATTTAGGATAGTTTTAAGAAGAAATACTTGAAATAGTTGGGATTCACAGCACATATAGTGTCTCTGCCTTTAGGCATAGCCTAAGGCTCTGAACATTTTTAGCAAGTGGAACTCTATTAGAATCCATTTTCATAAATAAAAACAGAATTTAAGTTATTCTTCCCAGGGATTAGCTATCTGGGACTATTCAGGAATGTATTTATATTAGTGTTTATTTCCTTAGCATGCTAATTTATTTTATTTCACATTTGTATGCTCAAGTACAAACTCCTCCAGGACCATCCCTATGTCAATCAGCACATGCAAGTACTTTCTTTTGGTTCCATTTAAACTATGCTTGAAAGAAATTTGCAGAAGTAGATCTATGAAGTATTTCCAAGGGATTTCATTTCTCAACAGTTAGCTTTATGTTTGCTATCCATATTAACAAAGTAACATAATCACATATCCCTATAAGCTTATCTTAAATTTACATATGAAGTTAGAAAATATGAGTCTCTTAAGGCATTACTAGAATAGCTTACATTTTCTAGCAGAGAGGAAATATTAGTCCTATGAATTCTCTTCCAACTATTGTGTCTTGGTAGAAATCCCTTCACAATTCCATTTTTCCAGCAGTGAGGATGATTTGTACAGGATACAGTTAAGTTTCTGCCTGAACATTAGTCTGGATATCAAGCATTTTTTTTCTTTAGCAGATATATTTCTTTTGTCTTTTTTTTTTTTTTTTTAGGTGACTAGTGGTATTTCTAGGTCTTCATTAGAGGAGTATGAATAGATGATGAATGTCTGTTGAAGGAAGTACAAGAAAAGTAGTAAAGGTGGAGAAGTAACTTTTACAAAAGGTAGTAGTTAAATGATGGTGTTCAAAAAGCAAGCAGTAAGTCACATATGTGCATCAGGCCTGTTCTTTCTAGTGTTTGTGTTAGCATTCCTCAGATGCATATGAGCTCACTGAGTATGCAAATAAGAAATGGACTGATGTTGTATTAGAACTAAAAGCATGATAATGTGAGCACCAGTATTTTGTTTCTGTGAATTGCAAAATATATGGATTTAAAGGCATGATCAAAAGGACTGGTAGTGAAGTTGTTTTTCAAGATTTCCTTCAGTATTTCATAGTGCAATAACTTTTAGTACTTGTTTTGCAACTAGACTTTATGTAAATTTTGCAAAGACCCTGTTTGCTACATACAAGTCCCCTGTGTAGTTAGTTGTCTTCAGGAGTTGGTGGCATGCCTGTTTCTCTGGTTTCTGTTCCAACCTTGTGTCTGAGACAAGACCCATGTTCTGCATGGTCTCTTCTGAGTGTTCAGATAATCCAGTCATCCACAGAGTGAACTCCTGTGTATGTGATGTTGAAGGTCAGTCAGAACTATCTTGTAGTTTTCTATGTTATGACAAAAACCACTGCAGTTTCTTCTGTGCTGTAATGTATTATGTTTTCATGACACATTCTTGTCTGCTCCTTGATAAAATCGCACCTGAAGATTGGCAGTCAGCACTTCAGGCAGTGTTACAGCAGAGTTTCTTCCCTATTAATTCTTTATTTCTCACATAATTTATGGCCTGGAAAATGTCCTCAGACTAAATTATTACTTTTAAGTTTTTTAGTGAAGCAGGGAAAACCTTTGTTTAAAATATATTTTTAGTCCAGGGAGGAAAAACAAAGTCCTATCTTCACGTTATATTTAAAAATTCATAAATAGATTTTAAAGATTTTGCCAGTTTAATTTCCTTCAAAGATCCTGTAACTTTTTCGGAATCAGAAGACTGGATAACAAATGTCTTCATCAGTAGAAGTCCAGTTCTGCCAGAATTTTTGTTACAGGAAACCTTTGTCTGAAGAAGTTAATGACATTTATTCATAAAATGAAAACATTGTTTTCAGCAATACTTCTATCAATTCTGTCTCTGGAAGAAGACTTACAGCTGGAATGCTGGCTGGGCAATATTAGTCTGTTTCTATAAGACAATAATCTTTGATCTTTGAAAATAATGAATGATGAAATTACTGTGCAGTGTCTCCCTAAGTATACGATAAGCTTTCTGTATGGACTGTAACCTTGTTACAAAAATTTCAAAGCCAGGACAAGTCCAATACTCCAGCAAAGCATCATTTTCAGGGATGTATGTAATTAAGAGATCCTTATGTGCAAATCCCATTGCCTGTGCAGTAGGATGCATAAATATTTTCTTAAACCTACGGACTCTAAAATTCACATGTAGGAATAATGGGGACTTGTTTTCTGGTCACCACTTTTTAAAGTAATTCCTGAAACTTTTTGGGTTCTGGTTCAAATATCAGACTGGTGATTGTTGACCATATTCTACAAGATAACTTATTTCCATTTTATGAAAAAACTAGGCTAAAAAATGCTATTATAAATTCTAAGTAATGCAAAAATATACCATTTAAAGTTTTGAGGCTTCTGTAAATTTTGCTCAGTTTATAGGACTTTGCTGATTGAAGAGGCACCTGTAATGTTTTTTATATGAAGATGAGTGGTGTGTTCTTTGAAGAATGGTAAGATCTGTATGGCTGTCAGCTGCAGGAATGTTATCATTTTCCCTTGAATCCCAACACAGAGTAAGTTTCTCAGATTGTGATTTGCCAATAATATTGATTACTGCAATCCCATTACCATGTTTGATTGTTTGTGAGATCATAACAATCTCTCAGCAAGTTATGAGGATTAATCAGTCAAAATGAACCAGAGCTCTTAGTCCATAAAATAATGCTAGCTTAATTGTAAAAGCTAGAGTTACTTTAAAGTTTTTTTGGTTTTAATCTTTCTTTTACAAATTTAACATTTGTGATTGTTTCCATAACAAATTAATTATGGTTTGCTCCACATTGCATACTGAAGTGTAACAAAGAACTAAGCTTAACACCCTAATAGAGGACAATCACATATAATATTTGTTTCTGTGGATACAGTAGCTATATTTGCCAACTTTGTGCTCGAGTCCTTCACATACAAGTTATATCTGTACATGTGCAGCACTTACAGCCTGTATTCATGCTGCTGCATTATGCTTTAGAATTCAAGATTTTAGAATTTGACAGTTTATAGGACATGAGAGTACAGAACATAGTAACTCCTTTTGATTAGTTACTTTCAGCAGTTGAGATGACAGTAGCTGAGATAAATGTGGGTGACCTGTAGCTGACATCGTTCTGCTGGGGTTACCAGTACTGGTATTACGATGCTGGAACAAAATATTTGACAACAGCAGATACTTCACTTCCAGAGCAGGAGGTGGAATGAACAGCAACTTAAAACACTTGGCAGGAGTCATATATTACATTTTCATTAGAAAAAAGATGAAATAAAGAGTTATTTAAACAAGAGTGAAGGAATATGAACTATGTCTAGCAAATCTCAGTATCAGTGTAGAAGAACAAGAAGAACACCTACTTGCAGTTGGTAATGTATGCACCACTGGTGCTCAACATGCATGTGCTCTGTCTGCACAATTTGGGTTTGTTACCCAAAAAATAGTAGGTGTGTTTCATGTCCTGACATACTGTTTCAGCTCCTTAATGTCTAAATGGAGTATCAACACATAGTGTATGTTAGAAAACAGGTGGCAGCAAGGGCAAGGATTTTTTGTTGTCACAGCTAGTCATGAGTGATTAAAAATATCTCAGATTCTAAGGCTGTATTTTGTTAGGTGGCATAGGGACAATTCTGTTAGTCAACTGAGTCATTGGGTAGATGGAAATGTCACTTTGAAACTTCACTGATTTTCAGAAATGTTGCTTGGGTTAAGAAGAAATCAAGGGAGTTTGGGGGCAGGGGCAAGAGAAGTTGCAGTAAATGCAGCAAAGCCCCTTGCACAACACGCTGCTGCCCCTCCTGGCATTGTCCAGACTAGCACACAACTCACCTCAGCCTGCTTGAGCACAGTAGTGCTGTGTTCTTCTACCCTGCTGCTTCTTCTGCTGCAGACCATAATACCAACAAAGGCTACAAGGCAACTGAAGCCGTTTAATCAAACACATCTCATCTAACCTTTGCCAGAGGTGGTCCATGAACAGAATAGAATTGGGAAGAACAAGAAGAATGGCAAAATCCTATTTAAACAATTTATTTCTGAAGTCTACAGCAATGTTATTATTTTTATGCACCACTGATGGTATTAGATACAAGGGATGAATGTAGAAATTGCTGTGCTTGTAAATGAGAGTAGGATTACTATAGATTGCATGAGAAAACAGCAATTTCATTGGATGCGTACAGCACTATCTTTGCTCATTTTAATATTGATTCTATTTAGTGTAATGCTTATGCCTAACATCTACATTTTGTGCTAAAAACTAAAATATCTGAACAATTTTCTAACATAATATGTTAGTCATAAAATAATGGCTATTCAGAGTCATCGTCAGATACAAAACTCAGTTAAAGTAGGAATTCCTGTTATAAGAATCAAAAAATATTTCCTTCCATTTCCAATATACTGTAAGTATAATGTAATTTTCATTCATTGTGCTTATGAGAAAATAGATGAGATTTTTTATATATATCTCAAGCTACAATGAAATATTTATTATTCTTGTTTTTTTCACTTATTGTCCAGTGAAGCAACTATATATACCATAACACCACTGGTTTCCTAACCAGATTATTACAGACAAGTTGCAGAGAGGTAGGTTTCATTACTTTATCTTGAATTTCATACTTCCAAAAAGGAATTAAATAGTCCCTTTGCATAATTGTATTATTATGTTCTCCATGGAATCACATTCCATGATGCGAACAGAAATTCAGTACTGGATTAAATAATTGTAATATCCTCATAGCTGGGTGGTAAACTCAGACTGAGGTGAAAGTATGTATTTAAGTATTGTTAGCTTCAGAAAATCAGGCTGAACCAGGCTAAACCTTAATCAGCTTTTTGTTTTATGACCTTCTGTATGTGGAAACAGTATTTCCTGAAGAGCCTAATAATTTAGGATCAGCTTGAGTAATTTCAAAGAAGTAAAGCTAGAAAAAAAATGGACAAGACAAGGCAAAAACTCACATAGCAAATCCCCTTGCTAATGAAAGTCTCAGAAATCACTTCCTATTAAAAGCTTTTCTGCAGTATCTGCAAAGTGGAAATAGCTAGAATGGAAACTTTCTACATTTGATTGGTTAAATTTCTCTGCCAGGGAAGGGCTGTAGCATACTGAGAATCACTACAGAGCTTGAGGATTGAAAGATCAGGGGCCCCAGATGTTCTCTTTTCAGTCCTGCTGGTACAAGAGAAAAGCTTGGGTGGGAGGAGATGAGTGTTGGTGGGTAACATCTAGTTCAACAGCTTGTGTCAACAGCAGGGATTTGGCTTTTATGGCCATGAGATTCACTCTGAGCACTGAGGACTTCAGGGTAGAGACAGGATCCACCTGAGAAAGTGGGGCAAGGACATCCTTGTCAACAGTAAACATCCTTGTCAACATCCTTGTCAACAGTCTGGCCAACATGGTAACAAGATACTTCTAAACCAGGAATTTGGGAGACAAGTGAGGAAGTGGAGACCAAGAGTAGGATTACAAAAAATAGCAAATGGATGCCTGCCTCAGGTAAATGTACAGAAAGGCATGCATCCTGGTAAACAGGCAGGAGGAACCAGAGCACCAGGTGTGGTCACAAAATGCAGATGCGTGGCCAGTCTTGTTAACACTTTTATAATTATCTGGAGGAGCCGGTAGTCAAGTTTGCAGATGCCACCAAACTGAGAGGATAAATGGTAGAATGACAGAATAACTTAGGTTGGAAAAGACCTCTAAGATCATCAAATCCAACCATTAAAACTGCCAAATTCACCACTAAACCACTTCCTTAACTGCCACATCTACATGTCTTTTAAATACCTCCAGGGATGGTGACTCCACCACTTCCCTGGGCAGCCTCTTTCAATGCTTGGCAACCCTTTCGGTGAAGAGATTTTACCTAATATCCAATCTAAACATGCCCTGATGCAACTTGAGGACATTTCCTTTTATCCTGTTGCTTTTTACCTGAATGAAAAGACTAATCTGCACCAGTTTAAACACTGTTAAACACTAAAGTTGCATTAAAAATTTTAAGTGACATTCTGAATAAGAATTTTTCTGTCCTATATCATTTTATCTTATGAGGAAAGAGAAAGTAAAAGTCTGGGGTAATCTATTTAGAGCATTTTAAAATATTTTTTCTTTCTTTTTCTTTTAATACACATTAAAGTATTTGTAATGCAAAAGCATGAAAACCAATTTTTAAACTCTGATTATTGCATAGCTAAGTGACAAATCTTCTTTTGCTATGAAAACAGATTTTTAAACTCTGATTATTCCATAGCTAAGTGACAAATCTTTTGCTTCTAAATCTGAAACCTGGAGTTCAGAAAATGAAAGCAATAATATGAATATTTTTATTTTGAATGCATATAAGCAACATATTTTACAGTTTTTGTGATTTTTATTTTTTATTTCCCCATTAAGTAGCCTATAGATCTGAGGAAAATACCCAATGTGCATATATAACTAAGGCATTAAAGTTCACAGGCATTGAATTACATAAGAATATATCTTAAGATATCTATATCTTACTTAGTAGTAAGTTATTTTAAAGTTATTTAAAAAAAAAGTAATAAGTATAATAAATAAGATATTTAGAAATAAAAACATTACTTCTCATCTTGTTTTTCACCTATATGCAATTCCATATTTGAATTTTTTGGTGTCTTGCCTCAGTGAAATTCACTGTGACTTCAGTGGATTAGAGTTACAGACATCTTTGAAATTATTTTTTAGTAATGAGATTATTCCAGTCACCCCATAGCTTTGATGGGAGTACTTCAGAGATGAAAACATTGGTGGTGCTGACATTATACTAACATTCTCTTCTAAAAAATCCCGCCATACTGAATGTAGTCGTGTAAAAGCTTACAGAGGCCTGACACAAAAAGATGTGTCATTTGTTAAAATAGACTGCCATAGAATTGAAAAATAATAATTACTGAGAATCAAGTTGTTACCCAAGAAATGTCCTTGCTATATCCTGCAGAAAGATTTTAGGAACAAAAGCAATGCTTAATAGAAAACCATTGTAACCATTCCATTATAGAAATTAGGTAGGACACAGACCCAAAACTAGTGGGTTACAAAACATGGTCTGTTTTCTGTTACTTCTTTCTTTCCAGTTTACTTCCTGGGTTTCAACAAAATGTTCCTCAGAAAACTCACATTCTTTCAAGTTCCTCAACATCTTCATCAGAGTAATTATACTATAGAACATGACTGCTCACTAGTAGCCATGTAATGCATTTCTCACGAGGTGAGAAGCTTATTTAAATGCGGGAATAAAACCATATTTTCCTCTCTTCTTAACCTCACATTTTGAGTCCAAACATAAGAAAAATGAGTCTGTTTGTCTCTTTTGTGGACAGTAGTCCACATCATAAAACATCATGAATTATTCAGTTAAACTGGCAGGCTTTTGGCTAGACTGCCTAAATCCCAGCCAGCAGACTAGCTGATTTACTTCATGGTGCATTCTGGACACCTGTGGAATTATGATACTAAGTGTACTGAAAAAGCTTATCCTGTCTTATATGCAGAATAGAATATGGATAAATAAAAGATTCTGTGTCCAATATTCATAGTTTTTTAACCTTCATTAAAATTAATAAGTTCCACTTCCTGCTTAATATTTAAGATCATAAAGCAACAAAGTTTACTTGAAACTCATGCGAGATTTCCTGTTTTAATTGTTGTCTGTAATGAATTAATTCTACAGATTATCAACTAAAAGAACATAAAAATCTTAAGCATACCTCAAAAGAGAGGGTTTTCTTAGTAAAGCAATTAACTGTCTTGTTTGTTTCCCATCTTCAATTTGTCTTCACCCTGTCTTGCTAAAAAACACTGCCTTCATCTGTCTTTATAAGAGATGTAGTAATAAGAGATTTTGATCAAATCACCACTCTACATGTTACAGTTAAGAAGGGATGAAAGGAAACACTGAAGTCCATAAAAGCATTAGAACAATCATTTGGACACAAGAACATGTTTCTGTGTAAACCCCAAACAGCTTTTCTCTTTTAAAATGTCACATTTAAATCTTAGAATAGTATGAATAATTGATGAAATATTTATTATATTTCTTTTTCTGTGCTCTATTCCAAAGTTGAGAAGTAAGATAGAATAAAGAAATTAAAAGTAAATCAAAGCAAGGCCTGACTGGTGAGGCAGATTGTACCAGAGACAGAGCTATCCCTAAAAAGCAGAATTGTCAGGGCAGGTGTACACTGAACAATCTAGGGTTCTATCAATGACATTTTTTAAGTGTCCAAAAGCATTTCTATCACTATTATTGTTAATTACTGCATTTAATAATATACTAATTATTTTTTCTAGCTAACTTGCAGAAAACTTGCTACCAAGATGCTCAGAGATGTGAGCAACTTATGAATTTTTTTGCCTTTTCCCTGTCAGATGTTATCCATAATTGGAAAACTGCTAAATACTTATGGAATCCAAATTTATTAGGTCTCTTTAGAGAACTTCCAAGGTAAATGGATTTAACTCAACAAACAGAATGCGATTTACAAGGTGGCTTATAATTAAAATAAACCATGCAATATTATGCAGGGAGTATAAAAAAGTAAAGGATCTGTTATGATATTTGTTCACTGGAAGACAAGGCACTGCTGCCACCATTCTCCATAGGGTTGGCCTTAAAAAAACGAGGAGATCAGAGTCCAGAAAACAGATGGCTGGCTGTTGCACACACAGGCTCTAGAGAGATGGGCGTAATACAGATTACCTGCAACATCTGCCTACCAACTTTAAACCTATCAGATAGGTACAACATCCTGTGTGCCAGAAAGAGGATATTTTATGAAATGCAGTTATTAAGGACACATTGAACAGTAGATATATATGTTGTATAAATTCAGAGTTTATATTATCCCAAAGTAACTTACATGGTAGACTGTGTCCAATTGAGTGCAAAGTTGTAGGAGAAGACTTTCATGTCTCTCCTCATTACTTATATTTCTTCATAAGGTCTGCATTGGCTTTAATTTTGCCATTTTTGTTACACTCACAAAAGCAAGGAGTCAGTGTAAGCATCCTCTCTTTCATATATAACTAAAAATTGTGATGCTCATCTAGAACAGTCACAGCCTGTATCTAATTGTGTGACCTTTACTCTTTCTGAGATACACAGAATAGCTGTCAGCACTGAGTTCAGGTACTGGAAGCCAGTTAGCTGTGTCAGTGTGGGTTTAATTTATCCAAATTATCAACATTAAGATCTTTCTTCTTAGGGTTTCCTGTAAATACCCCGCACAGCTGGGATGGAACATCTCATCCCACACCACGGCCTTTGAAATAATTCCTCTAGTTTAATAGTTGCTTGTGATTTTTTATGTCCAGTTTGAGGAACTCTGAAGGAAGCTTAACTTCCAAAATGTCTTGAATATTAGCTGTCTGAAGTGTATAACCAGTGCCAGAAGTTGACCAGAGCAACTGTCTGTTATTGTCATTTTATTTTTGCATCTACATAATTAAACCTTGCACTACCCCAGTAATATTGATTCAAGCACTGCAAAATGCACAGGCGTTTTAAGTCTATATCTTAAAAAAGCCATTATCTAAAAGCACCTGAGTTCTAAACCAAGGAATTTATTTCATTTTAATCTTTCCCCCACACTATAAGGAGTACACCTGGATGAAGTCCTTAAATGAATTGCAGTATGTACATCCTTCTGTTAAAGGGCACCAATGCTCATCTACGCTGTTAAACCTGGAATTAGTATGAAGGGAAAATGTTCTTCTGAAGTCTAGGACTTCACTTTCAAAGCATTTTAGTTTCAAAAGATGGTATAGTCTCTTTTTTTTTATTTTTAAGGAAAAACCAAGTTAGTAGTTAACTATTTGTGTATCACATTAGAGGACACAAGTTCCACTGTAGGTAGTAGCAAAGGACACATTTTCAGTTAATCAGATCCTGCTACTTTGAAGTGTCTTCCCTACTAAGAAAATTCACCTGTGCAACTTCCTGTTTTTCCTTTGATTATTAAAATTTGTTTTGACCAAAAGTGCCTTGAAACAGATGAGTACTGCACACAACATGGATGTGATCCCCTACGAAAGTTTGTGATCATCCATGCATAATATTTTCATGCCTTATTTTGGATCTGTCTCACTCTCTTGCCCTTGTCAGATCTGGTGCATACCTCAGATTTCATTTGCTTCATTTTTTTTTTGGGTCTTCATTAATTAGGAGGATCAGAAACAACATAGTTTCTTAATGCTCAGGTTATTTACCAAGACTGGTCATAGTCTGCTCTTAGAAGCGAAACAATTTCACATCACCAAAGAGTCATTTTCCTAGTTCTGGTAACAGAAAGTGTTTTGGTTTTTTTGGTGGGTTTTTTTGTTTGTTTGGTTGGTTTTGGGTTCTGGTTTTTTTGTTTGTTTGTTTTTTGTTTTATTATTTTTTTCTATTTTTAAAATCTTTTATTAAAAAATTAAACTTCTCATGTTGACAGGATTGGGTCCTGAAGTGTGAACAGGAAGAAAAAGATAATCCGAAAATGACAGCATGGGGGACAGTTGAAAATTATCATCATATAATTCTAAAAAGCTGATGTAATCACTAAATAAATGTGTATCATTGGCTGATGATAACCATATGCGTTGGTACATGTTGACATGTAAATCTGTACAGCTGATAAAAATGTTTTAACAGGAAATGTTTGTAGAATGGCTTGAGATCCTGGGGCACAAATTGAATATTTGCTAACCAAACATGATTACTGATAATGTCTTTTTCAGTTAGTTTTCCTGTTCAAATATTTTTTTTCTCCCAATCTTTGCAACAAATAAACTTTCAAAGCAGAGAGAGAGAGGAACAAACTTAAATGTGAGAGTTCTGTTTAAAGAATGTTGAGATGCAACCAGATTGATCTGTTTTACTTAGTTCTCTGTATTTTGACTGCATTTTTATACCAAAAGTCTGTCATAGAGAAAGAAAAAGTTTCAAGTTTATATATTTTATGAGGGATTAGGTAAGAAATAGTCTCAGAGCTTTTGGGGGGTTTTATTTAGATTTATCATATTTGGGTTTATCATATGTATAGAAAATGTATTCGAAATAATTCAAAGTATTCTTCTGTTTTGGAATTTATCTTTCCAAACTACTGACTCCTGTATCCCCTGAATTTATAAAGTTGCAAGTGTGAAAGATTAAGCTGGTTTACGTACAGAGAGGTCAGATTTAAGTTCACAAATACTGTTTCATTTCTGACCATTTCTGCCACATGAACAGATGTATCTCAAGGTTTTAGTTTTTGTTTTCAGTCAGTCAGCATATAAAGCCCTGGCTTTTATAAATTACCTTAAGGTTGCTATGGGAAAAAATAGCACATATTCTTTGAAATGCTCTTTAGCAACATTTGGATATTTTATGACTGAAAATCCTTGCTCTGCAACAGACCTAACAAAATATTTTCCAATCAGATTCCCCTTCAATAAAACAGTTTCTCTCAACATTTAATTTCTTTACTATAATAGCTTGTTTCTCCACATTTTGACAAAAAAGAAGGAAGACATGAACTCATTTATCTTTTTGAAATCTCAAATATATTTCTGAGATTCTTCTAGAACTGCATTCACTATTTTTCAGGTTTCTTATTTGAAATTTCTAGTGCTTGCATTGTGCATACTCTAAATAGATTATAGCAATAAATAGCAATAATCAGTGTAACAGTAAGGAAGAAATAAAGCAAAATTCCCAGCAGTTTACTGTGTGAAAGGGAACTTTCTGGTCTTCGTCTTCATCACATAATGAGGTAGTCCACAACATCTGAAGCAACTGTAGATCAGGACAAGATATTATAGGAGTGTATTTAAAACAATGAGTTTTCTAAACATTAATTAACATTCAAATATTTTGAATGGTAAGCAATAATTAATTAATAGCAGCTCCACTTATAACATTTATATGTACAATACTAACGTGAAGCACAGTACAGATGAAAAATAATCTTTTTCCAAAATGCATCTCCTTTATGGAGCAGGCTTTTTTCCCTTGACCTTTTAGTTTTTGTCTCCTTTTTTTCTTTCCCATCTGTTACTGGTTTGTGTGTAGTTCCAAGAAATCCTCATATAGCCTTACAGTTTTTATTCACACTAATTAATGTATGTTTGTAGTGTATGTTTGCTTTTTTCTCCTGGATTCCATACAGCGGTGAATGGGGTAGTTACAACCTCTCATAACAAATGGCTTCACTTTATTTTCAAACTCAGGTTGCAGGAGACGTATTTGGTTTACATTTTGAAAGTTTCATTATACATTATATGATTGTATATTATATAGTATTTAAAGGAGAATGTTTGCATTTATTTTAGTTTAAAAATAAGTTCTGGTACTGATAAGTACAAGAATACCATTTAGATATGGTAGTATTATTTATAAAGGCCTCTACTCAACCTTGAACTTCTTGATGTACTGTCATATCCTTCCACAATTACAGTAGGCAATATTTTGGGATAAAGTATTTGCAATTGCCCAACTATTACCATTCATGCACTATTGCAGAGTTTATCTAGTATTACAGAATTTATCTAATATTACAGATAGTCTGTCATAACATTTACTCAAATTTAAACAATTTCTTTGTGTAATCTGGTTTAAAAGGTAGTTTTGATACATTCATGAAAATGCAGATTGCTTAAGAGAAAATGAAAATGGAGCATGTAGACAATTTCCATCCTATGTCTCACTGGCATGCTCTGAAAACTAAGAGATGCTTTTCTTAAGATATATCACAGTTAAAGTATTGTTTTCACAATACAATTATAACCACTGTCTCATAACATCCAATGAAACCACCTATCCTGTAAATCTTCTCATTTCTGTTACCTGTATGTACTTGCTAAGGCAGCTGCAAAGTTCTTTTGGTTGAATCTTAGATATCCAAAATAGCATTCACACTAACTCACACAAATTTCTCCCATTCACTGTAGCACTTTAGCTCTCAGATACTCCTTTAATTTGATAGCTTTATATATGAACTATTTAATTTTGACACTTTTTTCTTGACTGTTAAAGTTTTTTTCATGTACAGAACTATTTATTACATGTATTTAGGCTACTGCTCACTGCTTTAGTTTTTACCTTAACTACTGACACAAAACTCATAATTTAAAGGATTAAAACCAAAAGTTTGTGCACTAAAACTTAGATCATTACGTTATGCAAATCGGTGATGACTATAAATTCCTTACTTCTCTAATAATCATTTTGCATTCTCTAATATGAGCTTAAAGTGTTGTCTTATGTTGCATAGTTATAAAACTTCATTTTTTTTCAAAGATTTCCCAGTCCTTTTAAAGGTCTTTGTTTTTCAGATCTTTGTTTTGCTGCCATATGAGACTCAACTTAGCATGTGATTATAACAGCTCATTTGACATTATTTTAGGAACAGTGGTCTCACATGTTTGGAAAAATTATAGTTCTATTTTCCATAGTTGGTATAAGTGTGTTAAAAAGGAAAGAAACATTGCAGTTTGCTTCTGACTAGGTTTTTTTTCCTCCTTTTTTTATTTAAAGTAAGTTATCTCAATTTTTATGTCAAAGCTGCCACATCTCTCCTATTTAGTGGCACATCCAACAATAGACTGGAGAGGAAATGAGGTTATTTATTCTCCAGTGTCCAAAGGTCCCTTGGCTTGAGAAGAATTACAGGGCAGGGTTCAGAGTATTAGGTGACCTGTGAGAGGCAGGAAATGTTTGGGGTTTTCATTTTTCTTAGGTCACCTCATTCTATTTTTTTTTTTTTTTTTTTACTTTTTTTCTTTTTTTGCTAAGTGTTCAAAATATGCCCAGCATTGCTGTGTTTGCAACTGTTTTCCTAAGCTAATTTTAGTCTCAAAAGTATAAATCTTTCCAACAAGGTTATACTGCCAAATGGATGTCAGGCATGGTTGGATTCTGGGGGATTTGTTTCTTTATTTTGAGTATACAATAGGCTATGTGTATTATACACACATCTTTTAGTTGTCTACCACAAAGATGGGTCTCTTTTTTTTGATTGTTTCTAACTTTATTTAACTTTCTGGTTTTGGACTGAAATATTTCATTACAGCTGCTTGCTTGAGGCTAAATATGGTTCATCTGTTTCCAAGAAAGAGACTGGGGAAATAATACATTCTTCTCTGTTAAGCATGAACCCAGGAATGGGTAGGAAAGGGAAGAAACTGGTAGGAGCCAACTGAGAGAAGATGGGAACTAAACAAAAAAGGGACTACAGTGAAGAGCTAGAAATTAATAAACAGTTTGGAATGGTTTCAGTGGAAGACAGACATCAATGGATGGACTCAATGATCCTTGTGAGTCTCTTTGAAGTCAGCATATTCTGTGATTCTGTGATTCTGTGATTCTGTGATTCTCTGATATGGGCTTAATTTGGAGGAAACAGGTAGAAGGATGCTCCCGTATAAACATATGATTTCCAAACTTTCTTTCTTTGTTAGTAAACATGAGTGAAACCCTTTGGACAATTTCTTGTCTGCATCCAACTCCTCTGTCCATCTCCCATCTCTGTGTCCAGCTGGCTCTATAGCAGGCATCTTTATAATAAGTAAAACAGGGCCAGAGCACCAGCTTGAGCCTTGACCTGCACTCATCCAGCTCTCTTATCAGCATGGTCCCTGACCATGCATCAGTGGTCTGGGCCAGCCAGTGCTCCTTGAGACAGTGCCTGAGGGAGTAAATGCCAGAGACCATTCCTGAAGAAGTAGTGTGACCAAGATAAAAGAAAGTTTGTCTGCCTCCACAGTTGTCCATTACTATCTCAACATATTTTCACCAACAAATACTCCCATGTGCTGCCATGTCTTATCCTAGAGTATGGCACAGAAGCAGTTATGTGTAAGAAATACCGCCATTAGCAGATGCAGTTCACTCTCCCAGTATTTCGGACACTTTAAACCAGAAAATGAAACCAACAAACAAAAAAACCCCCAAACCAAACAATAAGCTTTAGAGCCCTGTGGCTGCTTTATGGGGCTCAGAGATGATCTAAGAGGATGTCATCCAACTTCAGAACTAAGAAATGTACCCTGTGCCTATTTTATATCAAGGATGCTATCATTAGAATTACTGTTAATTACTGTACTGCTAATTCAAGTGGCAGTCATCTTTGTGATAAAGATACAAAATCTTCTTATCATTCTTCTGTGTTCATATTGCTATGGAAGTCATGTAGGGGGATTTATAATTTTTCTAGCTGCTAGCTTTCCTGCTGCCCCTCAGAAAGGTAAAATTGCTAATCAAGCCGTACACTTAAGGAGCATGGTTTCCATTTCAGTCATGCCTCATGATGAGTTCAGGCTGCCTCCTTTCCCTCTGTAAGTACCCATGACATTTCTTTCAACCACCCAGGTTTACCCAGAATTTCTTTGTTTTTATTTTCCAACCTCATTTGAAATCAGAGAAATTACTTTTGGGTTCAAATTTTAACAGCAGGGACACTCAGATAGCATTATTCTGCACTATCATGTCTTTAGGGAGTCATATTGAAAACAAAAGGTGTTAGAATAATATTATTAAGGTGTCAAAGTTGAGATGGAAAATTGAGACAGGGCTGTCTGTACGACTGGGTGGGCAAGGCTATACTTATATGAGCAGACACTATCATGTGGTCAAAGCAGGTAGTGTTGTCAGGGCTTGTTTGCTCGGCTGTTAAATCCTCAATGGTGAATTAAAGAAGCAAAAGATCTACAGAAAAGTTTGTTTCTTGAACTATACTCTGAAAAACTGAATTTCATTACTACCAGAACCAAGAATTCCTAAATCATTGTAGACAAGTCACTCTAGACTTTTCACAAATCATTCATTTAGGAATTCCTCACTTTGTTAAGGAACCTAAAATCTAGGGTTATGCCACTACTCAGCACATCAGCCTAACTTCACTGAGCTTTACTCTGTGTCAGAAATTGTCTGATGTGAATTCTCTTAGTCAGTGGAAAAGGTGGTGAGCTTCAAAAGAAGCAGTACAAAATGGTAAATACCAACAATATACACTAAGAAGTTATTGCAGGTTTCTGAGAGTTCTTCCCTCCTGCTGATTTCTATTCGGAGGCAGACTTTTCTTAATAATTTGTCTTTTCTCTTTACCATGCTTTTTAGTGCATCTCCTAATTGTTTATTATAGTTGTGACTCAGGTGCTCATCATAGTGTGCCTCTTTCCACTGAAATATCTCAGCAACTTCAGTACTTCTCTGCTTTAAAATGCTGTAAACACAATGCCTTAGAGGCCAACCTCTGTTCAGACGACTTAAAAATCTCATCCTATTCTAGTGAAGCAAATGAGAATTTCTGTAGCTTTTTTCCTTTTTTTCTTTTGTTTCTTTTTTCCCCTTTTTTCCCCTTTTTTTCTTTTTTATTTCTTCTTTTTTTTCTTTTAAGGAAAAAGCACGGCTCTGGAAATTTCTAAATTTGAGGATGATATCTTAGTCCAACTGAAATGACTTAACATTTTGGATTTTTTAATGACTACAATTTAACGTTTCAAATTTTTGTGGCATATGATGGTTTTCATTTCTTCATCCATCAAAACTTCTCAAAAAAGTGGAATTCATCTGTTCACCTGATCAATATTACCGAAGTGGCAGTCCACTGTTTTTATGTGCATATGATGAGGGTTCTATAATGAATAGAAAACCAAAACAATGTTAAGAATAATGGGTATATTTATAATTAAAACTTGTGAAATTTCTTTGAGTGTGAAATGTATTTCATCTGTTTCAGCTATTGGTAAGGAATAAAGTTTTCTAAAACAGCTGCTGAATTAGAATGTGAAAGATATTTCCTGTATTCTTTTGTGTTCTAATTGCAACTTGTTAGCAAGTTATATGTGTTTATATATGCTTATATATGTTTATATATGCTTTATAGAAAACACTGATGTCACCTATAGGGAGTACCTGAAGAAATAAAAATTTCACATAAGGCAATATCCACCTGAGTGCATTATTGGTTTAATAGAGATGGGCAGCATCTTCTCTAAGCCTGAATGGCTCATTATAAAAATGTAATTTTGGTGAGGATTTTTTAACAGAGTATTTTCTGGAGACTTAAAATGTACTTTGAAGTGTCGTACATTTTAAAACACTACTGGATGCAGAAAGTGGTCATTCTGGACTTCTTCGATATCTGGAGTTAATTTTTTTCAAGAGAGTCCTGTCCTATAAACAGATTATTTAAATTATCAATCACATTTCATCATTACTCTGTCAGTCATTTTATCATATGTTCAATAACTGCTTCTATTGTGCACTACTGGAAACTTTTTAGTTGAGCATGTTCAGAAGAAGCAAAATAGGTTTCTTATGTGTGAGGGCAAAGATAGAAACTGGGATAGTGCCGTAACTGCAGTCTTTATTTTGATTTGTTTATTATGTCACTGTCTTCAACATTGATACTACTCTCAATGTTTATACTTGCTCTATATCACTGATGTATATCTATATTACAAACATTACTTGAATAGAAATGTTCTTCACTGCTTGTACATTGAACTGAACTCTACTACTCATTTAGCTGTATTCCTTTTATATTCTCACATAGGTGACGAAAGTAATCTAATTCTTGCAGTTCGTAATGCAAAGTTTAAATTGGAAACTCAGATCCTTGTCTCTTAAAAATAATTCCCTAATATTTTAGATCTACTAATTGGGTTATCAGAAGGGGCATATTAAAGACTGCGATGTGGCATCACCTTGTTTTCATGATTAACTTGTCTTACCGGGTTTTCAAGGAGATTCTGCCGCAGACGAGGTCTAAAGCATTAACTTTAATGGATTAATCAAGATGAGAGAGAGAGAGTGATCTGTCCAAATGTACACTCATTCATCTCAAAAACAGTTAAAAATGTGAATGCTACCAAAAGCCCAGCAGTTGTAGATTTATCAGTATATAAAACCTGAGAGACCAATTCATTCAAAATTGTCAGATTAGCAGATCAGATGCCATTTTCAAACCCAATTACATGTGTTCCTCAAACAAGGAGAAAGTCATTTCTCTAAGGGCAGATTTTATCAAGTGCTTCTCAATTGTTTCTGGGATTAATGCTAAGTAATAAGTAGATTTATCACATTATTAACTTACTAATACCATATCAAACAAGCATCGCTCTCCTTTGCCCTACTGTAACAGCTACATTTCTGATGTCATGCTTATTTTTGTTTAAAATTTTAATTAAAATTCCAGACATAAAGAAGAGAAAGTGCTTTGGGCTTGTTAGGTTGTATTTTTATTTTAATCCTGACATCAATGTTCTTGTCTTTTGTTTTATATATCTTTTCTCTAATGAGGAGCAGCTGAGGTAACTGGGATTTTTCAGCCTGGAGAAAAGGAGGCTCAAGTGAGATCTTACTGTTCTCTGCAACTACCTGGAAGGAAACTGTAGTCCAGTTGGGGAAAGCCTCTTCTCCCAAGTAACAAGTGATGGGACAGGAAAAATTGTCCTCAAGTTTCACCAGGGAGGTTTAGATTAGATGTTAGGAAAAATTTCTTCACAGAAAGGGTTGTCAAGCACTGGAAGAGGGAAGTGGTTTAGTAAGTGTCCCTGGAGGTGTTTTTAAAAGACATATAGTTGTGACATTTAGGGACATGGCTTAGTGGTACACTTGGTTAATGCTGGAGTCAATGATCTTAAAAGTCTTTTCCAATCTAAAAGCTTCAATGATTCTATGTTGCGATGATTCTATCTCTGTTCGCACTTTTGAATGTCTGTTTTTGCTTTTCTGCAGGCAGGTGGCTACCTTTCACTGCCTGTCAGATCCTCTCTTGAAACACAAGCTCAGCCAGCCAGTACTAGGAAGATACATATTTTTGGTATAAAATCTTCCATAGTTTCCTAAGGGGTAGGATGGCTAGAAAGACCATTTCTTTCATAGCTTTCATATGAGGCAGAGTACTACCGTTGTACTGCCTAGTCTTTGATCCTAATGTGGTTTTGGTATCTAAAAAGAGATGCTTTTGGGAATCAGGAGTTCTAATGTGTTGATGCTGTTATTCCATGACTGCATAAGGCTGCACAGCCTGGGTAGAAGCTTCTCCTAAGGCTTACGATATCACTTGTTTGGATCTATCCCAGTGAGGCTTTAGGTTACTCTTAAGGCACTTTGTCTCATTCTTTTTTTTTTTTTTCTGAAGTGTAAACTTTCCTCTGAGACTTTCAGTTGTAAAGATTATACATCATTATCCTCATTAAGAAACCAACAGGGAACTTGCTCAAAAACAAGCTCAAATGAATGAATGATCATAATTATTTATTTATTTTATGCTTGAAGAGTGTGTTACCCTCCTGTATTTTCAGAAAACAGCAGTTGGCTTGTGTTCTCTTTGTCCATTTATTCTTCTTAAACAGCTGTACAGAATTGTGAGCCGTTCTGTTCCCTGTAGAACAACACTGTAAATCTCTAGGTCTTTAAACTTAAGTCTGAGTCTCTTTTCCTTGCATCAGTCTTATTTTTAATGTACAACATCTTAATGCCTGGTGCTGGAAACGCATGATTTATTTGTGATAGTTTGCTGCAGTGTAGGATTTTATTAGCTATACTAATAGAAACTCATCACCTTTACCTTTGCCATGGGAAGTGAAAGAGCTTAATTGTCTCTGACTCAAACAGTACTGATCTGCAAACACAACTGAGCCAGGAGATGTTATTTGTCGTTCATCTGTATAAACTCAGATTGAAAAAGATATCTATATTTATTATTTTTTTACTATAAAAATACTTAACAAGTAGATTATATATTTTCTTTTTTCTTTTCTATTTCTCTGAGGGTTCTAAAAGCATGTTATATTATACAGCCTTTATGGTTTTGCTTTCTTATTTATTACCATGACATTAAGTGTAATAATAACCTAAAGGTCAGTAAATCAAAATCTTTTACCTATTCTTGATCAGCTAATGACAATTCTGTCCTTTCAAAGGCTTTTCCAGTATGGTGAGAGTGGAAACATCAATTTGTGTACAATTTTTATTTTTGAATGATATTCTATAAAGCTGACTATGGACAAGTTACAAATAGAACCGTACATGCTTGTAAGTGTAACTAATTTTCAAAGGGAAAGCAAAGTAGGATGTAGGAAAGGAAAGAAGGGAAGGGAACCAAACTAATTCTGTATGAAAACCATATTAGTTTTTGACATGTAATTTCTCATCAGGTGTACAGTCAAGATTTCTTTTACGTTTTCTTCAAGTTTCATTTTCCTCTTGACTATAAATGTGACAGATTCTTTGCTGACTCTGTGTTGTGATGGGCTCCTGGCTCACTTATGAGCTGCCTTACTTCACTCTGTTCATCCTGCAGAGCTCCTGTTCACCTTTGCTTTCATAAAATGTTGTCACAGAGAATTGATTTGAGTAAACAGAAGAGTCCGCCTTCAGAGAACTGGGGGGAAAAAAGCATTTCTCGCAGGATATTAGAATAGTGAGGAATTGTCAAAAGGAGGTGGCCAGAAATGCACAGTTCAGATAACCTCAGTTACTCATGTGAATGACAATTAAGTAGCAGTATTGAATCAGCTTTTTGTGGAAGTTACACTCCTACCTTATTACTAGAGTGCTATGTTTATTTTATTGACATATACATTTTGCAAGTCTGCATTTATTTGTGCATTGATATTTGACTAATCCATATTAATGAAATTATATACAGAAAACTGTAACTTAATTACATTGTAAGCAGGAGTGACACATTGCAAAGTCATCTTAATGTACTTGCACTTCCCTGGAGACTATTGGCAGCATCTGTTAATCTACTCACCATTGTATTAGAAGTGATTAACAAAACCAGCAAAAAGCCAAGACCTCCCTCCTATCAGTCACACAGCTGTAAGAATGTACTGCATTTTACTTTACATTGGGAAGAAGTTTGAAGTAGAAGTCAATGATACATAGGAAAGGGAAGAATAAGACCCTTATTGTGTGTGTTTGAAAACATAATCATCCTATTTTTTATTTTGCCTTTGAAATTTTCATTCTTTGGAAGTCATAAATTCAGAATAAAAGTAGTTAGAACTACTGAACACATCCTTCAGTCCTCCAAAACACACCTTCAAAGAGTGGCAGGGGTAAAAAACTGCTTGTTTTTCCTTTAGCACTGAAAAAACCTGGTTGAAATCACAACTGTGGTCAAGAAATTCAAGTTATTCTACTACTTCTCTTCAACATATTATGCCATTATATGAAGTTAAGAATAGTTTTAATATCTATTATTATATTTGCATTTGAGCATGTATTTCATCATAATACAGACTTTCCCATTTGATAGTACATTCCCAAACTGATCATTGCATTGCAAAGACATACGTTAGAAAAAACATAGAGGTGAGAAGGTGTATACAAAGTCATAGAAAAATCTGTGTGTTTGTCAGCATATGCTATGATTCTAGGAGTAACTTCAATTGTGATTGGAACTGATAAACACATGAAAATTCATATTCTCCTACCTGAATTACAAGAATTGGATGGTGTTTACTTCTCTCTCTCATTTTGCTTTCTCTTTTTGGGGGGAAACAAGGCTTGGGAATTGTAACCTAAAAAAAAAATGAGCAGAAAGAAATCCAGTTTACAAAATGGAAATTATAGCCTAAGATTTATGAACCTTATTGATTAACAATCATCCTGTAATACTAAAAGTTACACTTGAGAACAGTTTCAATATTTTGAAGTGTTAGAGTTTTGGGGAGAGTTTGATTGGTGGTGGGAGAGTATTTTTCTGTCAAAAGAACAAGGAAAAAAAGTCTCAAATTTAGGCCATCTAGCAAATTATAGTCCATCCATCACATAATATGGCATGCAGTATTGTCATATGCTGATTCTAGAAGAAAAGTATTTTTCAAAAAAATCCTGGTGATACTATTTTCTGTTTATACATTTAATCCTTGATCTATGCTTTTAATCCCTTTTAATCACTTCTGTATCTTGCAGTCTTCAAGCGATTGTGAGGGTAAATCAAGGTAAGTGAAATGAAGAGGATGCTTATGATGGAGTTCAGCTTGTATAGAACTGAGTGTGCATATGAGTCTAAATTAAATACTCGTTATACAAGCAGAACACACTGTTTTGAGTTGCTAGAAATAAGCATGAGGA
Source organism: Corvus hawaiiensis (assembly GCF_020740725.1). Lineage (NCBI taxonomy): Eukaryota > Metazoa > Chordata > Aves > Passeriformes > Corvidae > Corvus > Corvus hawaiiensis. The sequence continues at coordinate 63,093,887 of NC_063216.1, read as the reverse complement.
CTGGAAATGTTATTCATTCCAGAACAGTTACAGTGTTTTAGTGTACAGAAATGCGGCATATTTTTTATCTTTTTGAAGAAATTGGATATTTTCTGAGAGTGAATATACCTACAGCTTTTAGTTCTATTACCTATTGTGGGCAGGCGTTCTTGTGATAAATATGGTTTAGAGAAGACAGGTATTTAATTGGTTCAGAAATCTATTCTCAGCTTGTAGTACAGGTGGGATTCCTGAGAAATAAGGAAGATGGTAGGAGTGACCTCTTTATGTTGCTTTTCTATAAACTAAATTGTGCCTGTGTAAGATATTTTAAAATCTTTCATCCTTTTTAGCCCTGTTAGATGGCACAATTGAAGCCTTCTTGGTCTTTTTCGTAATATTTAAAATAAAAACCATTGGAGAAGTGGCAGAAAAAAAAGTGAGGTCATATCTTTGCTTTGCCAGTATGTACCAAGTTCTGGTGAGAGGAAAAATTGGTTATGCAATGGCAATTAAGAAATTCTGGAGACCTGATGCTAGAAAAACTGCAAGGGCTCTACCAGCATAACTCATATCAATCAGTCCCTATTAGGATTGTCATAACATGCTGTTTATTGTTAAAGGAAAAAAATTATTTAAAAAACTTAAAGTTTGACACAAGGCATTTCATATTGGTAGGGGTCCTGGCCAGTTTATGCCTTATACAAGTAAAGATTGGGTCTGTCACAATTGTCCTTGCTCAGCTTTTGCTTCTCATTTGCAAAATGTAGCAATGTTAACTGTAAAAGTTGCACCCCTGCAATGAGAGTTGCACAGAAAGCATCTGTGCAGGAAAGAGATGCTTAGAGTTTGTTTATGTTTTCAAGTGAAATGCAGCCCTTTGTCTTCAAGAAATACAGATAAAAGGACATTAAAGCCATCAAGAAGATGAAACAAAGCAAACAATATACTGTTCAAAAATGTGCGTAAATAATTTCTGACCTTAACAGTGGATATGAACAACACAGAGGTTTTCATTTTCAGTTAGTTACTATGTTACAGTGTTCTGTAAGGCTAAAAAATAGCTAATTTGAAAAAAAAAAAGAAAAAAACCCAAACAATTTTTCTGTTTAAAAGCAATTACTTTTCTTATGTTGTTATTGTAGTTTCCTAGTAAGAACTGGAACTTAATGTCTTCCTGTGTTGGCCATTAGTACAGCCATATGCTAATAGAAGTCACATTTTCAACTGAGAAGGACAGGATGTACTGTAAATAATAGTTTGAGAGCTGGAGATCAAAGTGAATGAATACTTTGTTCACTTCTAGCCTTATCTTTATTTCATCTGTTGTTTGATGCTTTCATATGCACTGTTCAACTGATTTGCAAAAGTCCAGACAATGGAATGTACCAAGGGCAAAAAATACAAGTAATCCTAGTATCAGGTTTTGATATGGATCCACTAATACAGTTTTTTTTTGCATAAAATACCACTGTCAGAGTCAACAGGAGGCATTGTTCAGTGTTATAGAAATATTCTTTGTCACTATACAAGTCAACCTTCAATTAACAGTATTTAGATCCCTTCTTTTTGTACAACTCTTAATACAAGTATTCACATATTCATCATTTGACTCTTCGTATTGTTTATGTTTAAAGTAACAAGTGGTCCTAGATGCAGGGAGATCTTAACTCTGTGTATTTAATTTAAAAAAACCAGCAAACTTATTTTTTAACTGCACTTCTTTCTTAAGGAGGTGGTCATTTTAAAAACTTTTGAGTTAATAACATAAACCATAACTATTGGGTCTAAAATTTTCAGGGGGATTACGATATTTTATATCAAATGAGACTCTGAATACATCCATTAACTAAATATTTTCTTTCAGTTCATAAGAACACTAGTACAACATTAACTCTTCTTCATTAGTCTGACAAATCTATTCCATGGCTTTACTTCTCAGATATTCCATAATACAAAATATAAACCTGAGATATGAGTTGAAATGTCTTTTCAGGCTATTTTGATGACCTTCGACAGGTGGACCTGGATTCATCTTCCTTAACTTCAGATGACTACATCTCAGCTATCTCCTCCTATCTTTGGAGATAAATAAGCACTACTGGACTTGGTTCAACTGAATTGCTTTAGACAGCCACTTTTAGATGAAGTAAATATCTGAAGTTGCACAGAATATATTCCATTCTATTTGTTACATTGCCCTTCTGGGAAATGAAGGAAATGGTGCTCTTCTGTAGCTGCCATACCAGCATAAAAGGTGGTATAAATAATAGTAAAAGGTGATGAAACTGGATAGTCCATCAACCCCAAAGATTCTGATTTATTTGGCCCCAAAAATGTGCAGCAGTGTGGACAATGAGTCAAACAAGAGGGAACATACAGAAATGGGATGAGTAATAGATGACTGTAGACTATGACATTGATCTGAAGTTCTGATTGATCTGATGCACTGCATGAAGCATAGCAGGATGAGACAGCTGGAAACTAGCACAAGGCAGGATCATCTCACCAAATTAGGATTATTTTGAAATACGGATATTTTTTTTCCTATGCATATACTCTATGCAATATGTATAATCTTATTCATGTTATCAACATGTATTTAAACAAACCAGATCACAAAGTTTTGCTGTAGTAAAACTGTAGGGTGGCAAAATTTTTCATCACTCAGGTAAGGCCTAACAAATTGAGAGGAATAGAAAGAATAAGAAAAGGTGAAATTGTTTTCTCCTTCTTACTTTTTTCTCTACAATTGAAAAATAAAGGGAGTGCTTAGTTAAGGTTGCTAAAAACTGCCTTCAAGACATTGATTGACTGACTCCATTGTAGTTGAATGGTTATATTTAAAGACTAAAACAGACGCTTCTCTGGAGAGCATGTGAATTAGGTGTCTATAGGTAGTGAGCCAAGGATTAAAATTTTTAAAATATTATATTCTTTCCCATGGAAAAGAAATGTTTCTCCAGATGCACTTGAAGATAAATGAATAGTAAGAGAGTCTTTTTTGTTGTTGTTAGTAAATTCAGAAAGCAGTTTATCAGATCTTTTCTTCTCAAAGACTGTGAGCAGGAGAAAATTAAGTAACATGCAATCAAAGTGTCAGATTAGCAGAAATGGAAATGGGAATGCTCTTGTTAGTAAGAAAAAAAAGCCTAAAATCAAATAGTTGCTCAGCCTTTGCCAGTAGGAAATTTCTCACTGAATCATATGAAACCAAGCTTTTATATCTTGTTTTCTCAGGGAATAAGCAAAGTCAGTTTATTTCCTTTGTTGTCATATTCTACCAGAATTTGTTTTGAACTAGGTATAATTTGAACCAACACTGTTGTTTTTTTCCTTATCCAGCAACACTGTAATAATTACTGTATTTGAGTTTTTTAAGGTTTGCACTGATGACACTGGTCATACTACATGAATTTAAATAATCAGCCTTTGTGTCATTATTTGGGTTAAAATATTTTAATTTTTTTTCCAAGTTCTAAAATTCTTATCAGGATTTAGGAAAGAGTATACCCATAAAATTCTTTACTGCTATTCCACATCAAGATGTGGTTACTTCATTCCAGCAAAATGTTATTTTTACTCTAAGAGGATAGACGATACAATGTTCTTACGGTATTTCCCTTTAGTACTATATCTAGCAACCTTTTAGCATAATTTCATAAGTTACACAGTTCCTGCAGTGTGTGATTATTCACTCATCATATTGTTCACTGTTCACTTAAGTAAATAGCCTCTAGTCATCATTTTGAAAGTAGATATGGAGAAGATTGCATTTCCATAATTAAAAATAAAAATCAAATCCCTCTTCTGTCTTCGTTTTTAAATTGCTGCTGTCAAACTGTACAAATATACCAGAGAAAAATGATTGAAATATTTAAAAAAAAAAATCATTCATAATACTTAGTCTTGGATGAATTATAAAAAAGGTAGAACATTACAAATTGTTATTTCCTCATTCTAATTAGATTAAAAGATTATAAAAATCCTCAATGCCTTATATGAGTATATTATGGTATGGCAATCATAAATCCTGTGCATTTTTACCTTACTAAGCATATGGGATTGCTAATAGGTAGCTCAACAATCAATTTAATCATGCAATTTAATCTTTAAAATTAATATACTTTCATGGTAGCAACTTTAAAAAATAATAATCATCAGGGTTATACTCATTTAAATTAAACTAGCTTCCAGTATTTGTCTTGTCTTCTGTTAAGATGAAACCTGACTGTTGGGTAATGCTTTCCTTTTTTGGCTCTACTTGTTACTGTGTTATAGATGGAAAATGCTTTTTCTTTGCATATTTTATTTTACTCATGATATTTTCTTTGACTTCAAATTAACATTTATTCAACATTTCAGGGCTCACTGATATGTCCTTTTAAAACAATTGCAAGTTTAATAGGGCACAGAGCTGACATTTGTCTACAGATCAAACCAATTTCACAGGCAGAATTTTGATCTGAAATTATATAGTCTGAATGCAATCATCTTGTCTGTCTCTACACTTTAGCTTTAGAAATTGTCTACTGGAGATAGGATAGTTCGGATACATGTCTGTGTGTGCATTTTTATAGATCATGCAGCTTTAAGAACTACATGTATACTTGATCATGTATTCTTGAACAGAAAGACATCATGAATGGTATCTCTAAAGAAATGGGTAATACAACTCAGCATAGCTATGTTAAGGTTATTAAAGATGTACCCATTTGTTGGTGTTGGGGTCTCCTCCCCTGCCATGTAGCCCTGGGAGAGGGGGCCCTGAGGGCACAGACACGGGGCTTCCCTGTCCCTGCTCAGCCTCGTTCCCATTGGTTGGTTTGTGTTCCCTGCGCGGGCAGAAAGGACCCTTGGTCCCGTGACTGGAGCAGTTCCTGGGCAGAGCTCCGGCCATGCGGCTGGAGAAATAAACATCTCTGAAACAGCTATCAAGAATCTGTCTGTCCGTATATATTTCCTTTCCACGGGACTCCTGGTTTGATATATGCGTGTTGCAGGATCCCCACTGCAACACCCATTTATGCCAGCTGCAATTCTGGCCAATAAGGATAACAAGAAATCTTTTCTCTTATGCTTTATTGCTTAGTGCATAGTGAAGCATCCAGCACTAGGATTTAATGTTGACTATAGCAGCAGTAGCCTCATGACTGACAGATAAGGTTACTCCCTCCCCCACAAATGCTGTTCCATGCTCAGACTTTCATCTGTTGGCATCTTCAAAATTAAAAACCTAGGTTTGAAGTATATAAATTTAATATTAGAGTCCACAACCTGTATTTTATTCCATCATAATTATCATAAAGAGATTTTAGGTTTTTAATGTAAGGTGGAATGTTTATAAAACCTTTTTTTTTTTCTATTTTAAATAAGAAACATATCTGAAATTAATACTATAAAAATAAAAAATCGCATTGAGATTACTTCAACACATCTGCATTTAATTTTCTTTATCTTCTTTAATTTTTTGTATGTTGTAATATAAATCTCCATGAAAAGGCTGTAATATGTAGATAACGACATACTCAAAGCACGAATCTCACAGGCACTTGAAGCAGAGTTAACAATTCGTTTTAGGAGTCCAGTCTCAGAGATCTCCAACTGGGGACCCAACTGCAACAGCTTTGCCCACTGAGTAGCCACTGGGATAATACATGCCCTGAAGAAAGTTGTTTCAGTGGACTGAATCCTCTGATTTCTTTCATAGTAGGCAGGGTAACATTCAGGGTCAATCTACTTGAGTCTCATACATTCTATGAATACAAAAATGATTCTTATCTGAATGATGTTATTGGACATTCCAGTGCCATTTCCATGTAATCACATAGGCAAAACCAGAAATAAGAGTGCAGTTGCAAGAAGTAACAATGGCCTAATTATTTTATTATGCTGATATCAGTAAATTTCCCTGGATATTCTCCTGACAAGGTTGTACTATTGATAAACCACTCTTGAGATGAAAGCTTGTATTCATCTCAAAGCATTTGGATTCATTAGTAATATATGATCACCATTAAATTACTCTTGTTTTGAGTGACATATTTAAAAACAGTGTCAAAAACTAGGAACAGGCATGGCTGTAAATCTACTCAAATTGTTCATGCCCTTTTGGTCTACATTACTAAGCAATGATTAGTTAAAAAAAACAACATTATGCAAAAAAAATAAACCGAACAAACAAACAACCTCTCTCAAACAAACAAAAAAACCAAACAAAAAAACAAACAAAAAACCCCCACCAATAAATGAAACCTCAGAAAATACAAATTTTTCTTTTATCTGTCTAGCAAAAAGAAGCTTTACATATAGTAAATATGTTATATTCAGTGATACCTGTAGTATGAAGATTCTGCCCCTTCCCAAAGAAGTATATCCTGTCCCTCTGTAAAGTTCAAGCAGAACAAAAAGTGTTTCAACAGATATGTATTGATTCTTTGACATCTATCTGCCTGTATTTTGGTTTATATACCTATTTATGCACACACACATGAACTTACATAAACGTGGGACAGGAGAGAGAAAGAAAGGATTTTATTTTCTTAGCCAGACAGAGCATATATATTTCACTTCTGCAACTCCTTTAAACTTCCAGTTTGATTTTTAGTTTTATTGTCTCAACATGGGTTCTCCAGCTGTAAAGCCCCCTGTTATTAAGTGAGAGCAGAGGACTTCCAAAGATAAGCTCTTTTATGGCAACCCTAATCCAATGGACTTCCCAGCACAAGTGATTTCTCCTCTGAGTCTGTTCGCTGCCACTCCCATTTGCAGGTCCAGCTTGTGGCAAGGCCGGCATGGATTCCAGAGATGTTTGTGCAGGCACACAGAGGTGAACATGTACACACACCCCCACACACACTGTAAGGCATGACCAGCCACATGGACACCAAAGCAAGCTGTGTGCAAGTGACACCCTCATGAACACGCACAGCGCTTTGTCCAGCTGATGAGGATAAGACCTTTCTGGTGGTCACACAGTGTCACAGACAACACGCCCGCACATAATGGGATCCAGAACTGGCTTCACACATATGGTCTGTCCAGGAGCCAGACCTAGATCCCTTTTGCCCCTGTTCCTGGCCTTGGTGCTCCTGTCCTACATCCATACCCAAAGCTGGTAATTCTGATACCCCTGCCTAGGTAATCTTATCTTTTATGGCATTACTTGTTATTGCTTTGCGAGGCTCTTCTCTCCACAAAGGTCTCCAGTTCTGCCTTTCAAGTACACATGCAGTTTGGTTGTTCTCACAGGACTCCTCTCATCACGACCACTCTGTCCTTTTTGTCACCTCCTCATGCTCTTCTTTACTGGCTCGAACAATTTCTTGTGTTGTGTTCAGCTAAATCTCAGGCCAGCACATCTGTCTGTGTGTCATAACATCGTGACTCCATGTGTTTGTGTACAGATCATGTATGCGCTCTGTATGCTGTTTGATTGACTTGGATGCTGCCTTGGGGACTGCCCCTTTTCTTCTACACTGGGGAATTGCAGAATGCTGTATTACAGGTTATTCCATGTTTTTTTCCATCATCAGTATTAAGATCCTGCTTTTTTACTGATTCATTTCATGTTTGATGCCAGAGCACTGTTTTCTTTTCCTTTTCCCTTTTTAAGCAGTTTCTCTGCTTTGCTTACTCTCAACTCCAATCATCTTGTAGCTTGGTCCCAGCCAACTGACAACTGTCAGCAATTATGAAATCAGTGAGAATATGCTTGCCAAAGCTGAAATTTATTGAGGACGCTCTGCACTCTTCCTGCAATATATGCTAACCTACCACTATCCCAAATTCCTCCTACACAGAAAATATTCAAAGCATTAGGACCACTTGTACAGTTTCTACATGACTGCTTTCCTCTTCTCTGGTAAAGGGGCATGGTTAGGAAAAGGAGCCATTGCCGATGGAGGTTTTAGTCAGTCTGACACTTTGGCAAGAAGACATAAATTTTAATACCTCAAGTCCTTTCTAACCTGTTCTGAAGTCCAACTCAGTAAACAAGTACTTTTGGAAAGGAAATGGATATGCATAAAAGGCTTGAATTCACCTTTCTGTGAGCACACACATTTTAGCTTCTGAGCCCAATGCATTAATTCCAGGCAAGTTTTGCTAAATTATGTCTTTTTGTGTTGATGAAAAGCTTTATAAAATTAAACATACATTTTAGCAATTTCAGGTACTCTGAGATAGTGCCACTTGAATTTGGAGCTAGAGAATATTTCAGATAAACCCTGTGCTTTGGTTATTCTGTCATTAAAAATACTTTGTAAAGCTCCTTACTTCTCTTTACTTTTCCAGGACTGAAATAAGGTGGATTTAAGCAACTATTAAGTTGTTTAATAACTATAAAGTTATTTACATTGGTTAAGAACAGTACTACAGCTGTATACAGAATTCAAAATAAATATTTGCTACAGTATTGTCTCCACAAAGACTCTGTGGTACTTAGATTCAGAAGAGTTTTGATTCTTTCAAAGCTCACTTTGTAAGATATGGCCTGAGGGAGAGTAGTTATGCCATAAACAAATTCAATCGAATATATATATGCATTTCTGACCTAATTTTACACGTTTGCAATTAATCCAAATTGCAGTTTAAATTGTTTGAAATAATTTCTTTCAGACATTAAGTCCAATATGATATTTCACAGACTTAGAGAAAAGTTTAGAGTGTTTTTGATCTTTTGAAGTATTCCATGAATAGGAGGTAGAGCATGCATTATCACAAAAATACTTTTATGGAAAATGAGAAATGGAGGGATAACCTTACACTGTCAAAATATGTTGCATTTATTTTTTTTTCAAGGGCTCTGAAAAGTAAAAAGTATTGCCCAAGATGGTGTTTGCCCAAAGACACTACTTCCAAGACCTGTTACGTTAACCCTAACACTGTGTCATATCTTTTGTAAATCTATGAAGAAACAAATAACCATCCACCCTGAGAAAGCTGAAAGTCAGTGAGAGGAAGTTTGTATTTACTCCAGTGTTACCTCCCAAGTTTCCTGTCTCGAAAAGTAAAACATCATAATAACTCTGCCATCCATAAGTTTAGATAAGTTTCAAAACCTTGACAACATTAGCTCATGAAAGCTACATAGACATCCAGCTTGCTATGGACACTTGGCAAGGTAAAGTAGAATGGCTGAAATAAAAACAATTTGTTAGGGGTTTTTTTATAAATATGCATATGCTCTCAGAGGCCTAACTGATTCAGAATAGGTCAGCGGAGATGGTCACAGTTTGAGATCCCACAAATGGGATCATACATATTTTATGTATGTGCCTATGTATAGTAAATGACCAGAAAAGTAGATGGGAAGTGGGAAGGCAAGAGTCCAGTGGAAATTATTTTAATCAGCTTACTTTTCTGCCTATTATTCACATTTGTTTTTTCAAGTCACTCTTGCATTCATAGTCAGATCTCCATCTTTATTATACCTTCATTAACCTTTTAAATCTCCTGTCTGTGTACAGGAGCCTTTCTTTCTTTTAATTATCTGTTTAAAATTCACAAGGGGTAAGTGCTGCCATTTTGGCTTTTTGACATTTTTCACCTGCAGACTGTAAGAAACAGATTTAATAGTCTTGTTCTGCTGGTTTATGTTGCATCCTGATTTTAGCTGAAATACGGGAGCTGGAATTCGGTCATTCATTGTCATTCAGGAGCTGTTTGAGTTGGGCTTTTGTGCTTTGTGGCGTCAGCAGACCTCAGCTGAATTACAGTCTTGAATTTTGTTTTGCAACCATGCATTATTTTCCTGTCCCTGTTTCTTCCTTTTTGGTACAATCATAAAATATGCCAGATTGGACATTTTATGCAGGGATTCCATTTCTTTTGCTTGTAGATAGGATCACTTGGTTTGCAAGTGAGTCAGTTCTCTTATCATCAGTCGATTTATACTTTTTAAGGCACACTTGTCACTCCGCTTTCTAGCACACTGCTACCTCCCAGCAAATATGAGATAGAAGTATTTATTATATCACACACTATCTGATGTACTTAATTCCTTTTCTATTCGTAGTCATCATTTTTGGTTGCATTTCCTAGAACATCTAGTGTAAAGATATGCAGGGTCGGAGTAAAATGTTTCTGTTACTTTTTAGTTGTTCAAGCAGTTCTTTCTTATCTCCTAATCATATTATTAGCACTTAATAGCAGTTGCTATGGGAGCTGCAGAACCAAACAGCGGCTGAGGCTCTGTGGCATTACATCTATGTTAAAGGTAACATCTGGTCCTTGCCCCCTTGAAGGTAAGAGAAGAGGTGAAGGGAATTTTAAATACTCATTTTTGCTCTAGCTTGAACCTCAGTACACAGTATGATTCACTGCTAGGGAAGAAGTGGTGTTACCAAGCTTCTGTTATCACATATAAGGATTAGAAAGATAGGAGGCAGACTGAGTTTCTCTCATGGCTCCTGTCTAAAGTAAGGTGGTGAAAAGAACACATGGTACCTTTCCTGCCTGTCTGGTTTATTCATTAATGTTACCACTCTTTGGCTCATAACCTGCCTCCTTCAAACACACTTTCTGATACAAGAAACTCAGGCTGTCTGAAAAAGTCCTTGTCAAAATCTGCCCTTCATCATCTTTGTCGACTTTCTGCGTATTCCCAGCATGCTGCTTTTCTCATAGTCAGTCCTTGTTATAACACATAGGCACACTGCTTGCCAGAATTCCCATGAGATAAAACCTTAGCCTTCTTTTACTGGTATCAAATATCTCTTTAATATTCTTCTTTAATTCTGATAGTGCATATCTCTGGGTGCAGTTCCTTGAAACTCATGCTTTAATAGTTTTGAATGTCTGCTAAAGAACTCCAAAGTTTGATTCCTGTAATATCCATGAAAAACTCTAGCAGAGGAGCAGTATCTTTTTAACTGTCAGGCTTACAGAGATTTCTCAGAAGTGCATTTGTTTCTTTGTCCCTTGTACTTTCTTTTTGTGTGTGTGTAATAATAATACTGGAATACATATAAATGTGAACTATGCTAGCTAAAATAATTCTTTGTTGTCATGCTACGGTCTTTGAACCACAATTTCTGCAGGACATGGTGTCAGTTGACAACCTCATAATTATAAGCAAGCTTTTATGTTATACTTAAAAGCTTTCAATCTTGTTGTCATAGCAATTATTTTTTACTGAGAAAAAAGGATCTCATTTTGTAGGAAAGTATCTGACAGATTAATAATATTTCACATGTCCACAGTCCCATTCTAAGAATTGCTCAGTACTTTACACACATTATTGAATTAAACTTTCCAGTAACCTTAAGAGAAACTGTTATTATTATACAGACATGGAAACAATGGCACAGAGAAAATAAAAAAAGTTCAGACAGCTTATTTGGAGCAAGAAAGGGAAAAAATCCCACAGTCTTAGTCTTCCATTCTGACCACTAGGTCATGACTTTTGTTCAAAGAGAGGAAGCTTAACCCTCTTTCTTTGTCATCTTGGCTTAGGTAAACAACGGTTTCTCATATACTTCTCATCTCGTTATTAAGGGAGGGTTTATCTTTCTCTAGTGATCTATATTCCTGGCCTTACTTGATGCATTGATGGGGCTACCTGAAAACAGAGGCTAGACAAAATTAAGAGGATAAAAGTGGGTATTTATTGAAGGGCCTTCGGGTACACTTTGGACAATCAAAAGCCTTCAGAGAAGGCTTCACCCAAAATGGACGACAGGTCACAAGTTTTTCATACTTTTATAAGTTTGGTCCGTTTGCATATCAGGGTTAATTCTCCAATTAAAATTTCACGTAATGAAGCCATTACCCCAAGTTTGTTCCTCCCTTTTAGAAGCTTTGTTTACATATTTCGAGGCCTGGGACAGTAAGGTGTCCTTTAAGTCCAGGCCTAGAGAAGATTTGTTTTGTCTGACCAGGATGGGAGAACAGTAGCTAACAGGCTATATGGAGTTTTAGATTTGCACTCTAACATTACAGGATCTGAAAAATATAAAAGCTAAAATCCTAAGTCATCAACTCAATTGGCTAAGGAAGAAGTCAATGGAAAAAGAAGAGGGTGAGGGGAAGACTTCAAATCCTGTAAAATAGATGCATGTCTGTCTGTCTTGCTCTCTTCCTTTGTCTTTCCTTTCTTTCTTCCTTCCTGTCTTCTAAATCCTTCTTAAATGAATAGGTTGGACAGGCAGCCCTTCGGAACTGGAAAACTTAAGGTGCTTGAAGTGTGAACTCTTTCAGATACTTTGGACAACCTTGTATGAAATTTCATGAGATGACCATTCATCCCATGGCCTCATGCAGTCCTTTACATATGTCAGCAGAGCTTGGAGCCAAGATTGATCCCACCTAACTTCAGGTGTTTTTTGAAGTCCCCAGTGTGAAGATCTTAGTCTCTTTAGACACCCTTCATTGTCAGTGGAGAGATGAAAGAATGTCTGAAGAGAAGTTCTCAGCTATGCTGAGCTGCTTTCTAAGGAGAAAAGGGTCTCCCTCCACACATGACAAAGGAAACTTGGTTAACCACACTCCTCATTTAGGGTAATTAGTGAAAGTATAAAATCAGAGAGGCTGTTACAGGATTTAGTGCAGAGCACTGCCTGAATGTGTATGCAAGACTTTATAGTACATCCAATGAAGGCTAAGTTCAAGCTGATCTTTTGACAATGGAAACAGATGTGGCCGTGTGTCAGTGCAGGTATGTATCACCTTCCTGCTCTGAACCACTGCATTTCATCAACACATATATAAAGGGATACAAGTTTTTCCTACATGTGCAGGTTAACTTTGTGGGTGGAAATTATTGGCTGAATTACATCAGGCTCTTAAGTTTTCTTTTTTAACTCTGATGCATAGGATGAAGCAAAAACAGCATTGCGGATGAGCAGGAAGATGTGCAGAAATCAACAGATGAGTATATCACGAAGTGAGAAAAATCATAGGGTAGCACTCCTCCTGTAAAATTGCTAAGATACTAGTAAATTAGATTTCTGGGTTACATTAGTGACTCAAAGAAAATGCAGAAACACTGTTGTTTACCTGTGTTCTGAGAATTAACTCTGCAATCTTACATTAGTATTTTTATAATACTTTAGAAGATATTTCCTGTGTAATATTTTACTCTAAACTTAAACAATTCTTCAAGCCTGTGTAATCAAAAGTGCTGAGATTACCATTAGAACCATTTTCTCTTAGCTATCCTCCCTTGAAATTTAGTATGGAGACTCAAGAGACAAATTCTGTATTTTCCATCTTATTATAAAAAAACTTAATAAAAGTTAAAAAATACAGAATATACCTTTTCTTTGGTGCTGTACCCAGGCCTTTATATTCATAACTTTTTGCTCTTCCTGCTGCCTGCAGTAGATATTCACATATGCCATTGATTGGATCACCACAGGTATGTCAGAACAGGACAAGCTGCAATGGAATGTGCTTGTTCATTTAGTCAAAGCTATTTGGTTCACTTTGCTACAGACGGATGTCAACTGATGAAACTCAGTCAGAAGAAGAAATGAGAGACTAAACAGTTACAGGGCAGGAAAGCTGTACTAAATTTATGACTTTAAAACAGAAAAACCCAGGATTTTCTAGAGGTCCTGGTTAGATGCAATTAGCAGTTATGTTAAATGGAAGTTTTACTTTCTGAATACCATCAATTTTCAGTGATAAGAAATTTATTTTTTTTAAATTTGTGTTGAAACACAGTTACTTAGTTCATGTCATAATAGCAATTCTTACTCTTTTCAGTCTTATCCTTTAACATAATATCAGTATTTGCACTTAGGCTGATTTTTAATTATGTAGTTTATGATTCTGAGAGGCAAGTGCAATTTGAATTAGAAGAATATTTGAAACATTCTCGTATTTAGCATTAGTGTAAATTATTAGTTTATTATTTATTTATTATTATTAGTTTTAATGTTATTATTAACATTAGTTAGCATTAGTGTAAATTATACGATGTACAGTCATCAATGTCAGAAACCGCTAATGTCTTGGAAATGCTGCTGAAGAGTGTCCAAGAATGTATTTTTAAAGAAGAATAACATTTCATGCAAATCAAGAAAAAATTTCTTTTTAAAAATCCAACTAAACCTCGATGATCTAGTAATTATATATATATATTTACCAGAAGAGGAAACTTAAGGCAGTGTGTGGCAAAACATGATATTGATTTGGATGTGTCCTAACAAGGATTTCAGAGGATCAAGTCATTACATTTGACATAGAGAAGAAACTGCAAATAGAAACAGTATAAGAATATAAACTGTTATTTATGGAGCCAGAATAGATTCTGTACTGTAGTTTCAGTAAGTGAACACATGGAGTTAAAACCAGCTTTCAGAATTGTATTGATCTTTTTTTTTTCCTTCTTTTGACATTTTGGGGTTTGGTAAGCCCTCCTACAATACTGTTAAGCATTTATTTTTTATTTTTATTAAAGAGTAATCTGCACAAACTGTATCTGTATTGAGAAGACAAATCAGGCTCTTTCTGTTCAATGCGTAGGTTCTTTTTTCTTACAGAAAAGGAGGAGTATTTAGTTACACCTTGTTTGTAACTGAATACAGTAAAAATTGGTTTTTTTTTCATTTACAGAATGTATAAAATACACTTGCAGGAGAGGAATAGCATCAGTTGCTTTTCCTGATGTCCGGTAAGCTGCAGGAATGCTGCACAGACCGTTCCTATGCATCCTTCTGTTTTAGTTTCTGCCTGATTTCCATTTTTTAGATGATTTTTTTTCCAATAAAGTTAGATTGAAGTAGGTAGCATGAATTAGCCTTGACTTCCATATCAGTCATAAATTTGCTAATACATCACTACACAGAGGAAACATTAATGAACATGTAGTGTGTTTACTCTCTCATGACAAGAGTTCTGTTTTTGTGGAAATTTACCTAAGATATGTTGATAAATAGGTAAAATTCTATATTAAAAATATACAGGTAATTTAACTTCCGGTTTTACTGCTTTGAAAGGGGGTTTTACTCCATTCTAGACCCTACTTACCATGACATGTTTCGGACTGCGCTCAAAGCCCTTTGATGGTCAATTCTTTGTTTTTGTTATGCTGCCATTGATTTCATTGCCAGTCTCTGATGTTGCGTGCTGGAGCCTTGGCCAGTCAAAGGTGACAGAAACTTATTTATACTTATAGACAAAAGATTGGAGCAGCAGTTTCTGATACTTCTCCTGTTGTCACACCACCTTCAGGCCGATAATTTACCATGATTGTAAAAACTAAATAACACATAACATTAAGTTGGTTTGCAACTCTTTTGTGCCTTTAAAAAATGGCACCAGACCCGAATAGAGAAAATTATTTGAGGGACCAGGTAGGAAGGAGATGAGAAGGAAATAGCCATATGTGATAAATAGGTAGCAGGTAGGAGAGTTTTGAAGAGATTGTGTCTTGATTAAGGGTTGTCAGAAGATGAAGTCCAAGGAACAGTATAAGGTGTTGAAAGTAATAGGAAAGAGATCTTCAACAGAGATTTTGAGGTTAATGAGGAAAAGAAAGGGGATGAGGACAAAGAAGAAAAAAAATAAAGACAAATGGCCTCAATTAGCTCTTTTAAAAATTCTCTGAGATACTTGACAGAGATGGAAAGAAAAGCTAAAAGTGCAGAGCAGCTCTTACAGGTCTGTGTCTCCAAGAGAAAAGCTTTAATAGCTGTAAGTAACATTTATTATCTCAATTTTGGTGGTGTCCTTGACATACAAGCAGTGAAACCACAGTTATATCAGGTTGGCCTAACAGTCAATAGTGTACATGAAAGGTGAGTGCTCATTACTTTGCTTTTTAAAAAATCTTTCCAAGTGAGCTGCTTTTGATCAAAGATACGTAATTAAAGAATTAAGCAAGTTTACATCTAGTAGACAGCCTGCAGTTCTCCATTACATTTTTACCAAGTGATAGTCTACTTTACATGACTGTCTATTATACTCATTAGGAAACTAAGCAAGCTGATTGTGTTTCTCTGGGAGGAAAGTAAATGTAAGCTAGAAAAGGTGAGTAATGCTTTAATGAGATGAGTGTGGTGCATACTTGCAGCCTGCTTTTCTTCATTTAGCACATGCATCAACTTCTAAATTATCTTCAGCTTTCACATGGCATAATGATCATTTGCCATTTTGGTTGTGCTGCACTCAGTGTTGGCCAGTCATGGAGATTGGCTGGTGTTCTGGAAGAGGCTTCTTTCTCCCTGACAACAAAAGTAACAGTGATTAGTTCAGCTTCTTAGTTGGGGCTCTATGCTATAACCCAGCTTGACATCATAAAGGCAACACTTTTTTACAGGTTTTATTTTCCTTCTTCATTCTCTCTCCCTTCTGTCTCTTCTGGAATGCTTTCTGAGCAAATTCTTTGCTTGAGGAGGAATGTGACATTCTCTTGCACTGGTTGATAAATATTTATGCCTGAAAACAGCATAAAGCTCTCTTTTTGGATGCTTTCCCATTTTACACTGTGCTGGCTTTTGGCCTGATCTCTGTATTTAGAAAACACTGTGTATTACCTGCATGCTTTCTTGACTTGATTTCCTATCTCCAATGGGTCTGCAGCCAGTACAGCATGAGAACTGTATTGCAATATTTTCAATGAATTGTCAGGATACTTGAATAAACCAAAATGAAAAATAGGTGGCTTTTTTCTAGGTGTATAAGCACTTTTTAAGGAGAACTTTATAGATATGCCTGGAAAGGATATAGTATACAGAGCATGAAAACAGTTTTAAGCACTTCAGTACTCTGGTAAAACTGAACAACTATGAATAGATTTAGAAATAGGAAAACATTAGTACTCCTGTGGCAGTATTAATACAATCCCATTTCACAATCATGGGTTTTTTTCCTGCCCATTTTCTACAATGTATTTCTGATTTTTGCTTGTTGGAAAGTAAACGCTGTGTACATCCAGTGAAATATCTTTTCATTATTAAAGAAATTTTTCTGCCAATTTTTAGATCATTTGAGATCTACAAATGATCTCCTGAGCTCAGGCCATTGCTATGGGTCAGCATGTATCGACAGAGCTGACGAGGGATCTCCCCAAGCTTCAGACCAATGTTTGATGTCAACCAGCTCAGCTGCAGGGCGGATTAGGCTGGCTAGCCTTCGTAGTTGCATGAGCCACATTTCCAGCACCTCCATGTGGGCAAGATTCACAACTGAGTGCTGTGTGCTTAGTGGGGCTTCTTTGAAGGTTTACACTGAAATCAGCACTCACGTGGACTATTAAAATGCTCCTGATTTCTGCTGTGCTGTGGAGTAGGACTGGGTTAGGTGTCCAGCTTGGTACTGGAGTGGATGCAGCGCTGCTTGCACAACCTGGCTGCTTCACTTCCTCTGACAGAGAATTTGGATTATCGCAAAATCTTCACGTCAGCAGACTGGCCTCAAACTGCAGTCCCAGCATGGGAACCAGATGTGAATTGCTTGTTAACTGTATGTGGCTACCATTTTGTCATCTTGAGCTAGTGCTAATCACTGACAGTGCTGTGAAAACTTTGTGATTATGTACCTGATGGGCAGTGTGATCTCTGTATGTGCATATACACACAAATGTGTATCTACTCCTAAAAATAGCTTACAGGATTCAGACTTTAGTTAAAGATCAAAAAATTCCACTTTGATGTCGAATCTACAGTGTGACCACTGGGGCAGGAATCTTCATGTCAGCATTTAGACATGAAGAAAGAAAATGTTAGCTGAATATTTATTTAAATGTGATTGGTTTTATATTTTTATTTCCTTCATTTTGTTTTTTTTTTTTCCAGATATGAGAGAATGGAAATAGTTTTGCTTATTTTACAATTTAATCATCACAGAATCACAAAATGACAGAATGGTTGGGGTTAGAAGGGATTCCTGGAGATCATCTAGTCCAGTCTTCCTGGTAAAGCACGTTAGACCTAGACCTGGTAGCACAGGATAATGTCCAGGCAAGTTTTGAGTATCTCCAGAGAAAGAGACTCAACAACCTCTCTAGGCAGCCTGTTCCAGTGCTCTGTCACCCTCAAAGGAAAGCAGTGTTTGGTCATAATCAGATGGAACTTTGTGTGTTTCAGTTTGTGCCGTCTGCCACTTGTCCTTTCACTGGGCACCAAGGAAAAGAGCTTGGCCCCATTCTCTTGACGCCTGCACTTAACATGTTTGTGTGCATTGATAGGATTTCCTCTGTCATCTCTTCCCTGAGATAAACAAGCCCAACTCTCTCAGCCTTTCCTCATAAGACAGATACTCCTGTTCCTTAATCATCTTTGTTGCCCTCCACTGGACCCTCTCTGATAGTTTCTTCTTGAAATGAGCAGCCCAGAACTGGACACAGTGCTCCAGGTGTGGTCACACCAGGGCTGAGTAGAGGGGCAGGATCACCTCCCATGACCTTCTGGCAATGCTCTTCCTAATGCACCCCGGGATACCACTGACCTTCCTTCACGGACAACTTGTTGTTCACCAGGACTCCCAGGTCTTTCTGCAAAGAACTGCTTTCCATCAGGTCAACACTGTTCTGGTGCATGGGGTTCTTCTCTGCATGGAGGATGTTACACTTGCCTTTATTGAACTTCCATGGGTTCCTCTCCACCCACCTCTCCACCCCATCCTGTCTGGGTCTCACTTAATGTCAGAATCCTTAATTGAGAATGAAATTATCATTTTACTGAAACAACTGGTTGGAGTTGGGGTGAAACTTCAACTTTATACTACTGCTATTCTTTTGCTGGGTAACTTAATTGCTAAGTTTCATTCACTTTGAAAGAATTGAATAAGCTGAGTTGGAAGGGACCCATCAGGACCACCAAGTCCAACTCGTGACCCTGCACAGGATACCCCGAGAATCACACCATGTGCCTGAAAGCATTGTCCAAATGCTTCTTGAACTTTGTCAGGCTTGGTGCTGTGACCACTTCCCTGGGGAGCTGTTCCAGTGCTCTAGAACTACCCCCTGGATGAAAACCCTGTTCCTGTTATCTAAGCCAAACCACCCCCAAGGTTTAGCTTCATGCTGTTCCCTTGAGTCCATTCACTGGTCACAAGAGTGAAAAGATTGACACTTGTCTTTCTGCTTCCCCTCATGAGGATTTTGAAGACTGCAATGAGGTCCCACTTCAGAGCAGGTTAATAGGGCAACATACATATTTGTATATGCTGTAATAGAAATATTGTTGCAGGAGGAAAAAAAAAAGAAGGATTAATTTCAAAATAGAAAGGGGAAGAGATTAAGTATGCAAAACAGCAAAGCATGGAAATACTTTAACATTACTAGACCAATTATTATTTTCTCAGAGTCGCATTTTTCCCTGTGTCTGATGCAGAAGAAGTGTTGGTCTGTTTGGTTTTTGCAGACCATGGCTCTGTGTTTCAGTGCCTCAATTAAAATTTGCCTCATGCAAATTGTTTGAGGAGCAGATGTACCTGCCAAACTGGGCAGAGAAAATGTGCAGTGAGGTCACAAAGGAGATGGTTCTTCATTATGCTCTGCCAAAATCTTAGTAGATCATCACTGAGCATGTCCAGATGTGAAGTTTCAGTCACTGTTTTATTTTTTGCATTGTATTTTTTATTTCTTGCATTCTAGTCTCTATTGATGGGTGAAATAAGTTCTTCCCCTGTCAGCCAAGCAGAGTATCAAGTTGATGTCTCTTGTTTATAACAAGTTGGTTTTTAATTTGGTTTTGGGTGGGTTTTTTTGTTGTTGTTGTTGTTGGTTAGTTGGATTTTTTTTCTGGAAAGAGAATAGGGTAGATGCATTGCATATGTGTTTTTTAATCAGGATAGAGTCTCCTAGTAGCCAGGCTAATACTTACGGGTTGAGGGAGATGCTGTATGGTATAGAGCAGTTTGCACATAATGTGCTGTGGTTTCCTATTATAAAGCTCTCCTAATTATGTGTTTTCACCCCTCCCAATGACTGTCTCTTATGTCAAATTAGTGAGTGTCAGGAAGACATTTCTGGATTTTGTCTGAATTACTTTTGGGCTGAGAATGAGCTCTGACAGTTTAAACTGAAGCTGAATTTTTAAAAACCGTTAAAATCTGGAAACAAGGGGAAACCTTTTAGCAATTTTAAAGGGTCAGTGATAGCTTAAAAAAAAATCACCTCTGCCTGAAAAATAAGTACCTAAAGATCAAGTATGATTACAGTGACTACAAAAGATCTGAGGAAAAAAAAGCCCTTCTCAGTTTCTTGTCTTTCCGAAACCTAGTGGTATATCATATATATATATATGGCTTTCCCTGCTTTCTTAGGGGTCCAATCTTTAGGAATAAAAAAAAAAAAAACAAACAAAACCAAAAGAACAACACAACAAGAAAACCCCCAACCAACCAAGCAAAACCAAACCAACCAGAAAACCACACACAAAGATATGCCAGATATCATATGCTGGCAGAGCTGGTAGAAGCAATGAATATCTACTCTTTTTTTAGCCATTGTTTAGTTTCTCACTTCCAGTAAGAATTCTTGTAGGTTAATAATTGCACAACAGAGATTTTATTATTGCTTCATGACTTTAAATCTTACTTGTAGAAACACTTGGTTTTAGTATACATAGTATTTCAGGCAGCCCTCAGATATTTTATGTACTGTAACATACCTGAGAGAAAAATAAATGGTATCTGAGACATTGGAAACCATGCCTGCTTGTATTAGGAAATACATTTTTCATCTTCAAATTTTATGCATGTATAGGTTAATTAAGAGTGTAATATGAAATAAATCCATGGCAGTGCAGATGTTTTAGTTGCAAGAGCAATAACTTGAGTGATTTCCTGTAGGTTTTTAGAAGAATAAATTTGAATCTCAGGCATTGGTCATGAACTCATTTATACTGGATAATACATTACCAGAGGAAAAAAATACAAACAAGCAGGGAAACGAGCCCATATACTTCCCAGCTTTTTTTCTATTGTTTGCTCAGGTTTTTTTCAGATCACTTAAGATTGATAAATTTTAGCTCCCTTCTCATCTGAGATGCATTTCATATTGATTGAATGATTATCCATTGAATAAAAGAAATATCGTTGGCAGAATTTCTAGCTAGATATCTTGCTGTTGATTAGAAGACAGGCTGATTGTATCTGTCAGATAAAGAAAAAGACTCTGTGTTTCCAGTATAGCTTCATCCTGGACTATTATTTCTTCATTAACTTTTTAAAAGAGAAAAAGCATCTGTGAGTTGGGGTTTTTTTCACCTCAGGCAACCATGCACAAAATGAGTATGAGCCAAAAGGGAAAAGAGGGTGAGTGAAGGGAAGTAAAACAACTAGTGAACAGGGAAATGAGTAAATCATAGACAAAGCATAACAGTATTTTTTGTATTTCATCCATGATTTCAAAATCAGGAATGACCTTCCGAAAGCTGAAATGAGTAGGCATCTTCAGCAAGGTTCATTTGAGGAAAAAATGGGCAGTTAAAAAAACAGAGTAGCAGTGACTATGCAATAGCTCCTCAGGGACTTCTGATGAAGTCATGCAAGATAATTTTATATTATATAAAGAATATTAGATCAAATCTTTTGGGTCAAATACCTTAAGACTCTTATTAAGTATTTTTTCCCCTCTATGATTGTGGGATGTGTGACTGATCACCTTTCTTGTAGCAGGCTAGAACTCAGTTTTTAGAAAGGCCTTTAGGGCTCTGAAGCTGTTTCTGTTTGACAGTCATGGGCTGGATTCCCTCATTTATATTTAACTGTAATCATCAGCTTCGAGAAGAGCTTCTAATTTTAAACACATGGTACTCCCTCCACCCCCTCCTTTTCTCCTCAGGAAAGCTATAATTTGCTTGGGTGCATCTCTACTTTAACTACCAATATGTTTGAGCCCTAGAGTGGACTTCACATGTGAAAACTGTGCTGCCAAAAACTGTTACTTTCTTGTCTTTTTGTTTGTTTGTGATTGCTCATTTTTTCTTCTTCTTTTTAAAAATTACTTCTTCCTGGATCCTGAGTATCATCTAAGCCAATTTGTACTCTTTTCACTATTTGGTTTGATAAAATACCATCACTTTAGTATTAGTATTATGATACCTACTATCTTTCTTACAAATTTATCTCAAAGTTGAACTAATAATTTTTTAAATAACAAATAAGAAATGCAATTAATTGTCATTTCTTGAATTGATATAGACTCAATGAGATGTCTCTTCTTGAACTATATATGAAATAGAGGGATTTAAAAATCCCCAACCAACCAACCAACCAAAAAAACATATGCACATCAATATCCATATTTGCACTAGCAATGTTTTATCCAAACTTAGGTCAGATACCCACTGCTTAATTAATTGACCACAAATCAATAAATGGTTATGTAGAAATAAAACTTTACTGCAAAATTATAGCATTTAGTTAGACGTCTACGTATTTAAACAGCAAACAGCTTTGTAAACTCTCTGCCTTTACTCTTGATACAACGCTAACCCCAGAGGGAGGGAAGAATGAAGGGCAACAGGATTTGTTTGTGTTTGTACAGAATGTTATCCTTTTAACAAAGACCAACACAAAACATACAAATCCATATGTTTGGATTTGTTGCTGCCACATTAATTATTCATGTGCTCACAGTGTGACACAGTGGGAAATAATCTAAAATTATATAAAAAAAATAATTTCAGGACTGCCATCTTTTTCTTTAGTTAGAAATCCTAAAGTCTAAGCCAATTTTTATGAGAGTATATTTAGTTTAGTAGTTTGTGAGAAAGACCATTGAAAAACACTCCCTATTATTACTTTCACCAATGTCTCTAAGAGTTTATGTCAACCACAGAATTGCAAACCAGAAGTGAGATTTTCCAGCTTGGTGAAACAATTTTATTTATTTGATTTTTTTGGCACCCATTTTGTGGTGAGGTAGATAATATCATGGATAAATCTTCCACAGAACCTTTATCTTGCAACATTCAATATTCTCATAAACCTATCTAAATTTAGGTGTCTTAATGCCTAGTCTGTAGTAAACAAAATCTAGAGAGTCATTCAGAATAAAATAAATGCCTTTATTTGGTCACATGTATAACTCCCTAAACTCTTTGTATTGCATGAACAAAAGGTTCTGCTCTGTTATCTCCCAGCAGCCACCTAATACACCTGAGTTGCTCTACAATGTCAAAAGCATCAACCTGAGGCCTACAGTTTTGACAGAAGACTTGCCTCTTTGGATCACCAGCTGGAGGTTAGGGAACCTAAGGGCATTTCAGAAACACTAGATACTTGTGCCTGACCTATTGAATAGGAGCCTGGACTAAGATACCAAAATTCAATCCAGAGTTTAAGTCAACTCTAACTCTGCCTAAATATGGGCTGTTATGAGGTGTCTAGTTCTGCTCATAGTTGTTGGGATCCTTATGTCTGTTGTTTTTTTAAGACAGTCCAGTCATTAGTCCTGGCAATTTGGAAATTAGCAGCCATTCGCTCACCTGCATAATATGCTGAAGCCCTGTAGTTACTTTAGTGTCCCACTGATGGCCAAATATATGTTTTGTAATAGTGTTCGCCAGAGCTGATGCAACTTTTCAAACCTATATATCTGAGGTGTCATGGAATTTCTCAGTTTTCAGAAAGCATTTGTTTTGGAGTAAGGCTGTCCCAGTCCTTTCTGCTGCAGGTGTTCCACTTGGTAATCAGTTTATAGTCATTTGAATTTTTACAGTCAAATTTTATAGTCATTTGAATAAAGAAGGCTACAGAGATGATGCATGTCTTACAGCTTGAATGCTGAGGCATTCACAGTCTAGATCCAGGCTCTGCTTCATGTTAGCACATGAACTTGAAAACAGGCATCCTACTTCTTTTTTGACTCTTCCTCTTATGGAGTCATTGGCTGTTGTATGTGCTAACAAACAAGTTCACAGGTAGTCTGTTCCTGCTGCCAAAACTATTCCAGCATCTATTTTTACATATACTTCCTCAAGTGTGATAACTTTTGAGGTGCAAAAGAAATGAACTGGCTGATCTCCTGGCGTCTGATCACAAGACATTTTGGGCAAATCAAGACTTTTTTGCCTGCTTGTTATTCAGCAAAAATGTGACTTCTCTGTGGCTTCAGTTCATTAAGGGATTAGGGAATCATTTAACAGGACTTCTGACCATCCCATTGGCATCTTCTTGTTATGGATTTAGACTTAAATCTGCAAATATAACTACACACAAATAATACCTTCTGCTTCAGCTTCTAAATTCTTCTATTCTTAAGCAAATGCATAAGAGATGTTTGACTGTCTTTGCAGACCCTGAGAAATGACACTCAGATATAAGACTTCTGAAAAATAATCAATTAGCTTGAGAAGTGTGGGTTTTCAAAAAAGCAGGGCACCAAAAATAAGTGTAGTGCCTAATTATGCAATTAAGTGATTACCTTTAGTTTGCCCCACTTGTAAAACCCCACTTGAAAGACTCCTTTTCTTGATTCCCCATTGGTAAAAATAACATGCTGTTTTGATGTCCTTTAGATATATTTAACTTATTTTACAAGATGTATAAGTGAACAAAGTAACAAAATGCCTTTCTGCAGAGATGTACAAGAAACTTTAAATGACTACCAAATGTCCTTGAGGTCTTTCCACTGATCAGTGTTGCTTGTATTTGTTAGTGGAGAATTCACAACACACATCATTGAACCTCATCATCCGTCTAACCAAAGAAATCATTTAAGCAGTTCAGCTTCTTCACTGTTACTAGGGGCAATTTTTATAGAAACCATCATAGGGTATCCACATGCCTGAGAAATTCATTTTGCTGTCAAACAGCATGTGTAAGTCAAGTAGAATTTTCTTGTAAAGATTACTGCAAATTGATATAAATGAAGGTCTGCTTTCTGAGAAGAACAAAGTTAATCGAAGTGGGATTAAAGCTATAGGTTCCTTTCATTTAGTAGAGGTGCTCCACTGATTCGTTAAGTAATGGGTTATTTGATGTACTGTATGGAGAGTGATGTAGGTCACTTTCAGCACGCAGTGCTGAAGATCTAAATTTAAAAAACAACCAGGGAAAATACTAGTGCTTTCTAGTTTCCCAAATACCATGTGACAATACTTGTAATGAACACGTCCCTTCCACCTCCTGCTCTCAAACTTTTTTGCATTATTTCAAGGCATTAGTTTCTTTTTATACTTTCCTTATGTCACAGCCCTAACATTCAGTTAGAAAAGCCTCTCAGGAAGATGGCTTTCCCTTTTTTTCTTATCAGAAATTATGTTATCACCGTCTCATTTGAGCAGCAAATTTGTTTTCGGTAAGTATGAGCCTCAATTTTATTTCATATGACAGTGACCTGTATTTCTGTTGATGGGCTCAGAATACTTGAAGTGATATTGTCTTTCCATGTGTTTTGTCTGTCTGGTTTTGGTTTGTGTTTTTGTGCTTGCCGATTCCATGCATTTCTATATAATTTTATTGCTCTTGGAAAAGATCCTTCAATGGTTTTAAAAAGAAACATAATGCCTAAAGTCTCTGACTTAAAAAAATATTACCATTCATGGAGCTTTTTGTAAGTTTTCAGCTTCTGTTCAAATCCAAGTTATCGTGTGTAAGTCTCAAAATGCATCCGCATGAACAGATATGAAAGAATGAAAGGTCAGTTCAATAGCTAGAGAAAACAAGGGTAGGTCCCAGCACTCACTTGAAAAATATCTGTACTAAAGTATTTAAATTCAAGTACCCACATATCAGTAGGTATCTAACTTCCAATTATCATTGACGGAACTTTAGCATTGACTTAGTTATCCACTCATGGGCATTTCTTTCCATGATACCAGAGTGTTCAAAATAGTGGAGTTGCTGTGGCTGATATAAAATGTGCAAGACTTGTGCCCTTTGATAGGGCCAGAGGGAGGGGAAGCAGAACCCCCTGTGCTATTTCAGAAAGCACAGGATGCTTTTGTGTGAAAAATACAGTAAACCCTACTCTAGTCAATGGAGTGCAAGGAGAAATTTTTACCTACAGTTAGTTGTCTAATTTAGGGTGAGCTGAACTGCCTTGAACTATCTGGCTGTATTGATTACATTTCCACTGATTAAACTGGGGACATTGGATCCTACACTAAAAGACATCATAAGATACCATTTCTGAAAATGCAAATTTGAACTCCTTTTGACTGTTTCAGAAGAGAGGAAAAGACTGGCGGTAGAATTTTAGCATAGAGGGATGTAAGGGATTTTTAGCAAGGGATTATACTGAAAACAAAATTATCCTCTTGCATCCACATAAATGTTCAGATACATTAGTAAATGTTATAAAGCAGTTTGTCAGTGGTCTCATCTCTTTTGTTGGTTAAAGAATCTAATTCACATAGAAACAGTTTATAGAATCAGAATCACAGTATCAAGTTTGTTGGAAAAGACCTTTAAGGTTATCAAGTCCAACCATTAACTGAGCACTTCCAAGTCCACCACTAAGCCATGCCCCTAAATGCCACCCCTACACATCTTTTAAATACCTGAACCATCAACCATAAGTGCTTCCTTTTGTTTGGGAACATTATTTGGCTGAGTATTTGGGTTGATTTTAAAATGTGTAATATAAAAATTTGTTTGCTGGACTGATTTTCCTGACTAAGTTATATATTTGTCATGAGAAAGTAAGAATTTTCTTGTGCAATCAACTAGTTCGTGCTCTAAATAAGTTATTTGTATATGCAATTCTTATTGTAAAGGCTACCAATGGAAAAATCCTCCAAGATTTTTTTTCCCTAAAATGTGCTATAAAATAGCAATAAGAATGAAAGGAATCAATATTTGTATACACATGATTTAAAAACAAATAATAAGTAACCACTTTGGTAAAAAAAAAAAAAAAATTCAAGTTCCTGTTTAAATGCGCTCTTTAAATTAATTAGAGACTGATTTATTTTAAAATATTTCTAATCTGGACAAGTATTCTGTCAAAATTTTTCTCATATCAGGGTAATGAGAACCAGATAAACTCTAGCTTGGAAATATAATTTTATTTCATAATATGAAACATAAAGGAACTTTGCTACACATAAAATATTACTGCCAAACTCTTGCCTGAGAAGCTGCTCTACCTTAAGTATCTATTCATGCATACTCATATCAGATGGTACACGAATTACAGAACATTCTTATCTCTTACAAGGAGATTGTAGAGATTAATTTCTTATACTAACATTTTATATCAGGGCAGATAAAAATAATTAAATTTGCCTTAAAAAAAAGTTGTAAGTGGCTATATCTCAAGCTGTACATAGTGCATTTCTTTCCTTATAGTTTAAAAAAATTCTTGTTTTAAATCATACATAATCATTTCAGTTTTGAATGCAGCCTGACTAGCACATGGTATTTTATGGCAAAAGACTCAAAAGAGGCCTATCTAAATAAATATACTTTTTCATTAAATTGTTTCTGGAAAGTACAGCCTAATTAGTACACCACCCTTGTAGCTGGTTTCAGGCAAAGTGATACTGACTGAAAATGGCCATTTTAATCTAGGAATTGGAAAACTAACATGGTTTGAAAACAAAATTAACGTCATCAGTTAAGAAGTCATTTGCAGAATGGCATGGAGAAATTTCTCATCAGAAAAAAAAAATTATTTGTGGCAGTGTCACTCTGTGGGAGCTGAAGGGTTGTCCTAAGCCTGGTGAAAGAACAGGCACTTCTCATTTCCCTGTGTCTGACTGGAGTGAATTGTGTCTTCTTCACTGATGAGGATTATACACCTTTAAGGATTACTGTTACTAATTGCAATTGCTGTCTCGTTTTGGTCAAGGTTTAAGGTGGTAATAAGATATAATGAGTTTTGTGTTCATTATGAAACAAAGTGCAACTTGGAAAAAGGCACCATACTCACCTCAGTGTAAGGGTAGTCTTGCCTTCTTTATTCACAGCAACAGTCTTACTGTGCTGTTTCATTGCCACATTGTGACACTGTTAGGATTCACAGCATATGCCATGTCTCTGTTGCACACAGGGAACAGCGAAAATCATGACACAAGTCCAGGTCAGATGATGTGGCCGAAGCGACCTCGTTTAATCACCCATAGCTTTTATAGCATGGTTCGCAAAAGAGAAATTACATGATTGGCCTACTGACCCACCACCTCTCAAGGTGATAGGTTGAGCAGTAAGACACCCATTCCCAAATGGGTGTCTTCTTAGAGAAGGAAAATAATTTTCACAGTTCTCAAAACAACTTGCAGGTGTAGAAATGGTTTACATTCTCTAAACTGTTGTCCACCATTCACATGAGAATGAAAGCTTTCACAGAGAAGCTGTGAGAAGCTAGATTTCTCTAACTGCTCTCTCATGAGAAAGAAAAGTTTCACAGGAAAATTCCTCTGCTCCTGCCTTTTAGCATCCACAATGCCCTGGTTTTCTATCCCTCTGAAATTGTATAGTGATAGTCATGGTTCACAATAGCTACATCATCTCATTTCATCCATTGAAAAGTCTCAGGTCCCTGAGACGATGGACAAAACCTTCCAATTCAGATAAATATAAGGAAGAATTAATCACCTGATTGGAGTCTACAAAAAGGTAAGCATATCTTTTGGTTAGTTGCAATGATTCTGGATCAAATTTCATATGTATTAAAATTCAGAAACTAGGGCAGAGTTAGTATCCCTCCATGTTTACATGTAAATATGAAGATATTCTGTCTTGCTGAATGTGAATGGATGTGAACTCTGACTTACAGTGTGTGCAGCCCACCATGTTTAATGGGTAAGTTTGTATATTCATAATCTAGTCAAAGACTGAGTTGTTGATTCACCCAATAGCCAGTAATTTTGAAAGCAAACCACTTCTTTTTCTGCATAGAATTTGGTAGGGTTATAAAAGATAGTCTTCCTCTTACGGAAATTATTTACTTAACATAAGTCAAATATTTGACTTGCTCTTTAGTTTTGCATGCAAAAGAAGCAGTTTAGTTTTACTACAACTCACATAGGTCAGATCTAGAACAATTGAAATAGGGTAGCTCTTTACTCCTCTTTGATTGCTCCCAGGGTACTTCCTCATCTGTAATATTAAGGTGCTATGTGTTACAAAGTGGGTATATGGTGCCCTCTGTTCTGTTCCCTGTATTCTCTTATCATGGATCTCTGGTGTAGTAAGAAGTGTTCTCCCTCCCTTGGGTCAACCATGTATGAATTTGAAGGATGTCCACTCCATCCCTCCCCAGCAGCCACAGCTCTTATTACCCTCTTATGTCCTTAGCACTTCCTGTTTCTCTCCCCCTACTTCTTTGGTGACTCTTCCAAGGTCCTCTGCACCTGATCCAAAGCTTGCCCCTATTTTTAATTTTTCACTTCTCTTATTTTTAGAGTGTGGTGAGAGAAAATGCCTGTTCCATCAAATTTGCACTTATTTTGTAATGATCTAAGGCTGTGATTATTTTCCTTGATGTCCTACTCATGTTGGTCTGTAATAACCACGGATTTCCTGGCTTACCACTGCCCATGGCCACTTGGTCATCAGCTGTGGAGGAAGCCTTGCAGTGGTGTGCACCTGGAGATGAGCTGCTGCCTTGTTGTGGCTGCTAATTCATTGTGAAGGGACGTTCACATTAGAGGTACGATGTTGATGTGTCTTCCCAAGGTATTAGGAATGGCTTGCCTGAGTCCATTGCCATGCATACTCACTCAGGCAGATCTTTCCATCATTTCTAAGCATCATTGTCCACAATTGACACTTTGCTATTGAGATGAAACACGTCTTATTCTTAGATGAATTAATGTGTTTTTAAACTAGACCAAAAGTCTAGTTATAGTCTATAACTCTATATAGTTTTGAGTGAAAGCCACAGGTGGATCAGTTTAATTAATACTACCGTCACATTTTGGATTACTTGCAAAAGCTGGGGAAAAACAATAGGTGATTTATTATTTCTAATTACTAATATGCATAATAATAATTTTTTTGGGAAAAAAAATCAGTATTTTTAGTAGTTAGTATTTATTTTTACTTGATCAAGATTCTTTCAGAGACCAAAAGCAAAGTTTTAAAATAATTTTCATAACCATTATGCTTTGACACTATCTATGTGGAGTTCGCAAACCCATTGTGCATTTCAGAATGTATGAGTGCAAAAGTCAGCTGAGGCCCTTCCATTTTGAATAAAGGTAAGCTACTAAAAATGCCCAAATCTTGTTTTCATTATTGATTTACAGAGACCCTAAAACAATATGAAATGCCAGGGTTATGAATCAAATATTCTAATGTCAGGAAAAGTACGGAGCACATCCCGTAAGTGATGATGGCTGCCACTACACATTACCTTTCCCACAAACCTCTTCCCTGCTCTCTATAAAAAGCATGATCTACAAAAGGAACTTGGTCTTCACATGAGCTGAAAATTATGGAAGAACCCACAGGGTCTATGCCACACTTTTTCTTTGTTAGGAGGGATTTGATGAAAAGCAAGGAATTTCAGGTGGATTGGGTGGGGGAAGAATGCCCTCAAGGCAAAGGTGGTAAGAAAGGATACTGGATGATTTTCCTGCTAGTGCTACAAGTTTCCTAGATATTGCAAATCATTTAATCAATCTTTCCTACAAAGTTACTGGTGACAGTCTTTGGTTATTTGTATCAGCCCCTAAAAATACATGACATATTTTTCAGTTTTTTCAGGTTATCTTCCAGTAGAAGGATTCTCAAGTTTTATGAGGCAATATCCTGCTGGGGTTACATATCCACCTGGTCTCTGTTGCCTATCTCAATCCTTCTTATGCTGACTTATTCCACTACCTTGTGCTACTTTTCTCTCTTTCAGATTTCAGTAGTAACAGTAAATTGTGAGGAAAATTCTCCTTTATAATGAAGCTGCTATCCTGTCATAAAGGAGTTTTCCTCAAAGATCATTAATTTGTAGGGAGATCATGAAGGAAAGGAAGCATGTTTGGTAGCTTTAGAGAATTTAGGTGCTGAAACCTTTAATTTGCTAAATATTTTTTGTAGGCTGTTTTTTGTTTCTTTGTTTGCTCATTTGTTTTTTTCCCCTGCAGAACATCTCAGAGACTTATAACATCTGAACCCATTATCAGCTGCCTGTTGAGGAGCACAGAACCATTAGAAATTGTCCAGAAACAAACCAAGGACATTGTTCTCTCTTAATACAGTCAAAATTTTTTTTTTAATTTTCCTAATTTCACTCTTGTATATATTTCAAACAATCTTTTAAAATTTTCCTGACCCCATCAGCCCTAGGTGCTTAAGCAATAATATTGAGTATTTTATAATAAAATGTTTGTTATAATAAAATATTTTATCAAGATAGTAAATTATGGAATACTTCATAAATATCCAGAGCTCTTACATTGGCCATTGTAATTTGAGATACTTAAATTTGCTTTGAATTGTAGGGTATTTTTTTCTGGATCCATTTCACTATCAATTTATTAATACCACCAGAACCAACAGAACAGAAGTAAGGTTTTTTTGAAGGGACAGGAAGTTAGTTGTTCAGGAAGAATGGTTTCTCATTCTCAGGTAGCTCAGATATTCTCAGGTAACATCTCAGACAGAATTCCACATTGAGGGAGGAAAACTTGGGGAGGAGGCTAGATCAGGCTGAGGCTTGTGTACCTTTTTAAAGTATGATACAGTGGAAAATTTGAAATATATCCTATGTATATATGTCTGTTCAGTGCTGGTTGGAATTACCAATTGCTTATAGAGGAATTTTACTTTGCTGTTGAAGCACTCCTAATTTTTCTTATCTTTCTGAATTCTACAATCAGTTAAAGGGTTTAGGATATATTGTGAGGCTGGAAAGTCTAGATTATCACTGAAACTAATGCTGCATCTACTACAGACACCTGCTGCTGCTAGCTCTTTACTTCCTCAGTTGTCTGTTCTTGAGCTATTAGCAGTTTCTTCAGTATTATAGTTAAACACAGTGAGATGCCAGAATTATTCAACTGATTCGTTAGTTTTCAATTTGCATTCAAAAACTTTTTTTTTCTCTCTCTTTTTTTTTCTTTTTTCCTCTGGGAATATATATTGCCATTTGTAAATATTTGTGTAATGTTAAACAAGTAGAAATAAGTCCAAGTGTACTTGTGATTTTCCAGCATAACTGAGTTAGTTAGGGATACACATTCTATTTTTCAGCTGACACTGCAGACAAAGTTGTCTGTACATGTCTGGTTTTCACTGATAGAATTTATGCCAGTCAGAGGAGCCTCTAGCTTTTACTGGGTGCTAGATGAGTAAAAGCATGCTATAACAGGAACACTGATTAAAAGATCGATTGTTTTCAATATACAAGTATTTATAAGCAAAAATGTCTGCTGGAATACACAAGGTTCAAGTCTCTAGTTTTGAAAACATTTGTAATCTCATTGGCATTAGCGAAACTACCAGGATGGACAAACATAAGCTTTTGCAGGATGGAAGCTCAAGTAAAAACATTTGTTAGTTGTATGTAAATACAGTTTAAAATCTCCTTGTCGCTGTTGTCTGTCAGATATTAGAGACATTACTTTTTTTTACTTATTTGTCATTCTTATCATGTTTCAATAGAAGTCATGAAACACAAAGAAATGGGCTGAATTAATTTTTGTAGAAACTGCCTTAGATTGGTGTTTCCAGGGAATGTGGCCCATTAAGTTTTCACATTATTGCTGTTTCTTTGAACTTCTTTTCTTTAATGTTTGTGGTTTCAGAAGATGAATTACTTTTTGTCTTTATTTTTAAGGACACATTGTCCAAATGATGTAACATGCAATAGCTTGAACTAGGAGTTTGTTGTACCTAATAATAATAGCATACTCTCATATTGAAGATTGGGATGAGACAGCAATTAATCTCATTTTAAGTGTGAAATTTTAAGACATTGTGGATGTGTTTGTTATTTGCTTTCTGGGTAAAATCCTTTACTCACTCATTTTGATGTTGTCTTGAAAGGGATTAGGATCTTTATCAAAACCAGACCAAAACAGGGCAAATACTTCTGCTTGCTGCTTGGGAAAATATTCATAAATTCTAGGAAAAAAGAGTTAAAATATGTTTGGGAGGGATCCTTAAAGCATTAATAGTGGCATATCGTTATGCTTTTACTATTATTTAATTAAAAATTTGTTAATTATGAACTTTTATCATTAATAGCTATCACAAAAGACTAAAGTTGAATAGTAAATGGCTTTGTAGATTTTTCTATTATCCAAACTAGAATATCTTCATTTTCAGATGAAAGTGTACCTGGTTTTCATAAAAGATCATAAATTGTCCAAAGACCTCAGCTGTATGCAGAACCATTCTTCCAACTTTCAAATGAATTATCTTTGAAAACTACTGAGGCTGTATCATCTATTTATTTTTGATGTGATATAATCTTAGTTATTCTTCAAGCTATTACAAATAGAATTAAGATGCAAACAAACACATTTTAAAATTGCAAAGAAGCATTTTTTGGTAAGAACTTTCTAACAAGTGTAATCAAGCATAATCAAATCCTAATCAAGTAATGGCAGTCCATACAATAGCCAGCATATACATAAATTCATTCCCAATAGGAAAGCATCATCTCCTTCAGAATGACCTTCTTGTCGTATAAATTTATACTGAAAATTTCTCAATGCTTTAATTTATCTTAAATGATAAAATAAACATTGAAAGTTGTGGTTTTGGTGAACGAAAATGGTTCAGAATATTTTGTTCACCAAAAAATGTCTTCTACATATTTATTTTATTTCAGTGTTGGTAGAAAAAAAAATGCATGTGTTTGGGGGATTTCTTAGATCTACTGTGGAACATCACTAAATGTCACTTCTTTAGAGTGGTCCTGTCTATTCTATCTTTCTTTATTTTAAAAGAAAAGAACATGATAGGTTTGGGGTTTTTTTACACTAAGTTGTTGCATTGATTAGAAGGCTTATAAGACCAATGGGCAGTATTCTAGTTTTTGTTAAACAAGAACTTATTAAACAAGTAAAAAGTAAGTTGATATTTATCCTAGTGCCATATGGCACTAGAATAAATAGGATTCTGTCACATAATGAATAAAGATTAAAGGAACAAAACCTTTAGTTAGTCTAATGAAAGAAAAAAACAAACCAAGCACCTCACTAGGCTGTAGTCTGTTGAATCACCACTTTGATTAGAATGATTTGTCTCTTTAGGTAGAGCAAACTACAATTGATTTATTTTTGGTCATTTGCTAAGACAAGGTGATGTAGCACTCAATTGGAAGTGTGAAAATCTTTCCTCTTTCCCTCACAGTTAGTGGTGAAACTGTACCAACAAATTAGAAACCATTTAAGGGGACTTTTAGTGGGAAAAGATATGGCTGCAAGTAATGAACCAAGAGTAGAAAAGAAATAAATCATGATTGGTTATTTAGAGCTATAGCATTCTCTAGCTACATAATAATCTCATCTCAATATTGAATGAGCCCAAAATATCAGGACTGCAAAATAAAGTAGTGGCAGTCCTCACCCACCTTTCAGCTAATTGCAGCACTGATCTAAGTAGGAGAGATTCAGAGTCTTCTTCAGCCTGATAAGTTTTGACTTGATGCCAAAAGGGACGGCACTATTCCCTTGTTTCTAGGGCATTGTGATATAATAAAAACATCTACCAATTGTACTCTATGAGACTCAGCTGCCTTGCTGTCAAAAATGCCAGAGGGGAGCAGGTAGGGACAGGTGAGGTCTGTAATTCTCACCCACTGGAATGAAAAGGCATTTTAAAGACTTCCAGTGTGTCTAGAAGACTTACACCTCTCATGGATTGTTCCTCCTGTCACTGAATACAGGCAAGGGTCATAGGATCAAGATATTCTTCAGGTATGTGTATCCAAAAATCACAGATGAGATGCACAGTGCATTAAAGCATTTTCAGAGCAAATCTCCCAATCATCCCCATTTTTAACATGTTTTACATTACATTGCAGACCTCTCTGAGAGCTTGCAAGCTAAATTCTTTTTAAACAAAAACTCAGCTGGAAGATATTTTGTCTGATGGCATCAAGTGTAATGGTTACGAGCATTGAGCCAGAATAGATCTAGTCCAGGGTAAACCCCACAAATCCATACTCGGTTAACTCTGGGTTCGCAGCACCGTCTTACTCTTCAACTTTGATCCTTCAAGTCTTTCAGGCTTTCTTATATAAGGACATGCTCTTTGTACTCCCAAAGATGCTGCATTAGCTGGATTGAAATACTTCCTTCTTTTACCAGGGGAGTTTGAACTTCTAGACTTGTCAAAATTCACCTAAGTAGAAATCACAGAATACAGAATTTTTCATGCTCTGAATTCATTGTTTTCTAACAAATAAGTATTTTCTCATTTCAAAATATTTTATGTAGCAAGCATAAATCTGAAAATGGTAAAACTTTTGTGGCCTGTTTTGTGAAGACTGTTGTACTTCATGTTTTCTATCCCATAAGTTGATAATGCTGTTAAGAATGTCCCAAATTGAATTATAATTTAATAAAATAAATTATTATGAACACTGCTATTGGGACTTGACTAGTGGTAGTTTTTAATCCAGATAAACCATATCTGAAATGTACTGATAGCCAGTATGTGATAAGAGAAATAAACTAACTGCAATTATAGTATCTTGGTGTTCTTAAGTCAAGAAAGAAATGTCAGCAGTGCACCAATAAAATTATGAATTCACATCTCGAGGTCTGCCTTCTATTCATTAAAACAAAAAGCATTTCCAAGGAGTCAAACAAAAACACTTGCAATCTTTTTAAAATATTAATTTAAAAGATTAGAGTCTAGCTTTGAAGTGTCATATTATATTGATGGATTACAGGGGATAAAAAAGTTAGTGAAATGACATCTAAAACGCAGGTTTGAAGCATTGTGCTTTAGCAAGTTGCTTGTAAACCAAGATTTTTTTTTTCTCTTTATTTCTTATGTTTTTACTTAAATTGACAGCTACCAGATGAAATTCATGGGCTGCCCCACATTGTATCTACCCCTCACTGGAAGAAATGTCTGTTATTTCTGAGCAATGAGTGTGTTGTATTTTGTTATGCAGCTCTTTTGTATCACCATGAAATACGTTTTCTCAAAATTCTTTAAGCTTTATGCGGTGTTATTCTATAAAACATATAAAAGCACATAAAAAGAAAAGTGTTGATTTCTGAAGGCCTTAGAATTCACTTTGCTGCTTTATTTCAAGTTCTTGATTTCCCAGGTAGTCTTGATTTGAAATTGATCCTTGCAATTGTAAGAAAAAGAAAACCCTGATTTTCACTTGCACTGCAGCTCTTTTGCAGCTGCCACAGCATGAAGCTAATGCAAGTCTGCATGAACTGCATTCCAAGGCTGCTACCTCCTTCCAGAATGGTACTATGAAGTTCTACTGTAAATCCAAGTTGAATTCAAATGAGGAGTTTTTGTCGTCCTCTTTTGTCCCAAAGAAAAGGTTTTGAGTCTGCTAGCTTGTCTAGATAAGTTTGATCAACAGGGCTAATACAATATATTGCTTCTCACTACCAGGCTTGCTTTGTTTAAGTGTTATATGGCATTCCATTTGTCCTTAAGCAGTGAAGTGGTTCCTGAGTGGTGGAAGCATAGTTCAGAGAAACTGAAGAGCTCAGGAATGTAGAGGAAAGTCAGAAGGAAAAGAAAAATCTCTGTATTTCGTAGGAATATAGCGAATAGTTAAACAGGAATGTTTCACAGAAATTGTCCAATTTGGCCAAAATATCACTAATAAATTACACTGGTAAATTGTCAGTACAGAAATCTGAGCTTTGTGAGGTTGCAGCATTTCAGGAGCTGACCTTTTGGCCTGGAACTTCCATGCAAACTGCTGCGGGGCTTATACATCCAATAAATGTGTCCCTTTTAAATGAGCCTTTCAGTATTTGAATTTTCTTGTTCTTAATCAGATTGAAATTAGATTTTGGAATATTAGATTCCCCCATGAAATGGAGTGACCTTCTGCATAGATAAAATAGGGAATAATATTGTAATATAAGAGAACACTGTAATCTTCAGCAGCTGTTAAACTTTTCAAAGGTGCCTTCTTTTGTTGCTGTCTTATTTATATGGGGTCTGGTGGGGCTCCCCACCAAACATGCAATGTTAAGTAGTTAGGCTGCTGACAGCCAAGTTTCACAAATTATACCTGCGGTGTGTAAGCAGTCTAATCATGACTTTCAGGTTGCTTTATCACACTTTTCTTAGGTGACTGTATTGTCCACAATGCTGGCAGTATCTTCAATTAAACGTGATTAAATTCAGGCCAGGTTTTATTCTCCTGCAGCTTGGTGAAGGTAGGAATAGTGACAGAAGCACTAGAGCTGGCTCTTGTGAGCATGACAGAGTCACAGCGATATCCATTTGCACTCTGTTCACGTTTGGGTGGCTGATGCTACAAAAGAGGCCCAGAAAGGTTGCTTCATTTCCAAAAGAAAAGGAGATCCTGCAGAATTTGCACTTGACTAAGAAAGAGGTTGCACTAAAGGTGCATGCAGGTGAGTGGATAATGCACACCAAATCCTGATGCCATTTTGTGTCTTTGTTTTGCTTACATGTTCAGCTACATTATCACAGTGCAAACAGTGTGAATAGTAGGAATGTCAGCGGTTTCCTAGACTTACAGGAATGTCTGAATATCAGCATGTGTACGGGATACATCTGCTAGTGAACCAAAAGGGGAAGAAGATGTGGGAGAGACTTTAAGTAATCTATTAATTACATCCAATTAGAACTGTAAATGTTACAAAGCCAGTGAGAAAGCCTGGCAAATGCCTTTTATACCCAAGCCTAGAGACCATTGATCAGATTGAAATTAGATTTTGAAATATTCTTGTGCTGTCTCAGTTTTCTCTCTTCAGTGTCAGAGAGAACTTGGGACTGATCCTGTGCATTTGTGCACTAGCCATGTACTGGAAAATAGAAAGGGAGCTTTCTATATTGCCTTCCTACCCAAAAAAGAAAAATAGTAAGGTGATTTTATAGACTCTACTATTTGGCAACATTAGAAGAAATATTTGTACTCTTGAACATTCTAACAATGTGTGCAAATTTTCCATACCTTTTGGAAAAATACTTGCAGTTTTGCTCTTTATGGCATGTTTGAATTAAGCAGTGTGCAATGGTACGTGCAGGACTTCATGCAGTCTCACAGGTCTTGTTCTAGGTGATTCATTTTTTCCAGCTGTTGGTTAAAGTAAGCAGATTCATGTGTTAAACAGAAACCAAGAAACAGCGAATTCCAAGGGGACAGGTTCAATTTGCATAGCATGATGAAATATAGTGTTTCTTTGAAAACCATTAATTTTCCACTTCAGAGGTATTTATGTCTTTACTATATTTCCAACATGTTTGTTTAATGCACTTTTGCTACATTGCATTTTGGTAAAGTGTTGCAGTGCTTGATTTGGTTTAGCAAGCCACAGCTTTCTTGGGAAGCGCTGCGAGGCTGCTTAGGACAGAGCAGCAATTCCGCTCTCCCATAGTCCTTCCAGATGGCCCTGCATACCTGCTCCCGCTAGCTGTCAGCCCTGCAACATGGTAACAGTAAAGGAGGTGAGAAGGGTCTCTCCATGTGGGCCTCAGAGGAACTTTCATTGTTACATGCTGTCCAGCCAGTTCCCAGAAGCAAAAAGCCCTGGTGATCTCGGCACAGGGGGGTTTTGTCAGATCACAGGGGCGGTACCTGGGCGGGGCTGGGGTACAGGAACCAATAGCGAGAGCCTGAGGGAGTGGCCAGGACTAGGGCCCGGGGAAAAGGGGGGGGGAATACAGCACCACAGTCAAGAGCAGAGAAAGGCATGGCTCTTATGTAAACAGAGAACTGAGGAGAAGCCCAGTTGCTGCCCTGGCCTGTGTTGTGGGAATGTGTATCACAGCCAGTGAAAGTACCCAGGTGGGGAAATACAAACCTTGGAATTCCTTCTCTCTTTGACATGTCTGTGTCCAAGGAATATATCTGTGAGAAGCTTATTTTGTCACATGTTCAAAAACATATACGTGACTTTATGGACACATGACAATTAATCTTTCTGTTAATTTATTGTTGTTCATATTGCCAAAAAGAGACTTAGTGGCAGGGTAGTATTGATAGAAGTATGGTATAATATGGTACTTTATTGGAAATGCTCCCATTATAGTGGGAAATGGTTCTGGGACCGGAAGGTGAAGCTGTGACAGGAAGGGATAAGCTAATATTCTAATGAAGAGGAGAAGAGGAGTGGGGTGATTATACTAGTAGTAAAGCAGTCTGAATATCTCAGTTGTGCTGGGTTTTTTTCCTCAAGTTACTCACATACTTGCATATTTTGTTCCTGAATACAATGGGAACATCCCCATTGTCTGGGAAAATGGGATCAGGAAGGGTATTCTGTATGCCATTTTCTGTATCTAGTTAAGCATTTTGGATTAGTTCTAGGTGGTTATATTTGTTGATATACTTTTACAATACAAAACATGAGATTTAAGGTTGGACTCTCAAGCAACTTTTTTCAATTTCAGTAAAGCCCCCTGTCTATCACAGGGTCCTTCTGCACAAAAAGTCCAGCGCATAACAGCTGGATAAACACATCATGTGATTGGTGAGCAGCTGGCACACAGGTTGCGCATAAAGGTTTATGGTAAATGTGATGACATCAGGCTGTTGAACTGTCACCAGTGGGGTTCTACCAGGCTTCATCCTCAGCCCTGTGCTCTTCAACATCTTAGTAAACAACTTGGACAGAGAACTTGAAGGTATATCAAGTTTGCTAATGACAGTAAGTTGAGAGGAGCTGTTGACCCCTCAAAGACAGAGAGGCCCTGCAGAAAGACCTCAACAAATTAGAGGGCTGGACAATCACCAACCATATGAAGGTTATCAAAGGCAAATGCTAGATTCACTGACTGGGACAGGGCAACCCTGGATTCCATACAGACTAGGGAACAAGATGCTGGATATTAGCGCCATGGAAAGGGACCTGCGGAGTTTTGAGAAGAAGAAAAATCTCTAAAAAAGCCTGAAACCTGCTATACTTGAATTCCAGATGAATAATCCATCCAATCTGATATAAAATCTAATAGTTACACTTAAATATCTGGGATTTGCCCCCTTGTGAGAAATTAAAACACTGGCAAAATATATCATTTGGAAAATTTTCTTATCCCTCCCAGTCAGACTGTTTGGTTTCTGAAAATATGCTGAAGCAATAGGAGAATCTAGAGACTAATGAGCCATTCCAATAAAAAAAGAAGCTTTAAATCTAGCACAGATACATACCAGACTAAATTCTGGACATCTAATTTTTCAGTATTCTGGGCTTAATTAACATTTTTGCCTCAATTTCCCCATTAAAAAATGAGAAGCAATAAAATGCTTACCTTTATAGTCATAGAGATGCTCTGTTGGTAATTAGATGCTGTCAGACAGAATTACTGTAAATTACAATAATTACTGTTCATTAATTAATTCTGTCAGTTTTATGTTTTATTGTAATGTACTGTCAAAGTGCTATAGTGTTTAAATTGGATGCATTTAAAATGAACATTCACATTAAAAAGGAGTGAAAGAGAACCTTTTATTGAAATTAAAAAAAGTTCCAAAGAAATATTTTATTATGATCTAATTTTGGCTGTGGAATTCTGAAGCTGAAAAGTACTGCATACTAGTAATTGCATGTATTATTATAATTAAAAATTATACAAAAAATATGAAGAGACATTCAGTATTTAAATTGAGCTGCTTATTTTAGAGTAGAATTCAGTATTTAGTTGTAACATTCTCTGTTGAACCAGGTGTATTTCCAGCGACTGTTTCGTGCCAAAGAGAATTAAGGCAGGAGAGTTGACATTCCCCTCAGGAGAAAAAGACTAAATATTAAATCTGTATCTCCCACTGCTGGAAATGAGGCTTCCTTTGGCTCATACTGCACTGAAATACTGTACATATTGGTTTATTGTAGTGGTGTAGTTTGCACTACTGTGATGAAGTGATGATAATTATGCTACTTCTAAATTCTCTGAAATTTTGTAATGATTTTATCTGTGTTACTGACATGTAAATATGCAGAGGAAAGGATCTGCTGTTTCCACAGCTAGGTTAAGACATGGTTAGTGGAATAAATACTCCTCCTGAGGCAGCCCAGGATACCATTAGTCCTCTTGGCTGCAAGGACACATTGCTGGCTCATGGTCAGATTGTTATCTACTAGGACCTTCAGATTCTTGTCTACCAAGCTGTTCCCCATCTGGGTATCCCCCAGCATTTACTTGGGATAGGTTTGTTTCTCCCCAGGTGCAGGGCTTTGCACATCCCTTTTGTTAAGCTTCATGAGGTTCCTGTCAGCCCATCCCTCCAGCCTGTCAAGGTAAAAACTCACTAAAATTATTACACTGAAAATGAGAGCTAGAAGAAAGGTCACTTTAGTCTAAGAACAGTGAACAGGGATAGATTTATTCACAAGCATCTCAAGTTTCACCCAACAGCTCAGACTTTTGTGTTTTAAGAGGTTTTTGACTAGTTTTGTGAGTTTGGGGTTTTGTTTTGTTCTGTTTTTTTGTCCTGTTTTTCTTTTTTGTTTGTTTGTTTGTTTGTTTGTTTTTGTTTGGGGTTTTTTTGTTTGTTTTTTGTTTTTTTTTAATTATTCTAGTTAAACTTACCTGTAGGTAGGTATAAAAGTGAACTATCACTTGATGGGTGCACTTCAAGAAAGCAAGGGAGAAGAAGGTAATTCTACTTCAAGGATCTGGTTGATTTGGGTTCCATAGAGTAGAAAGTTCCCATTAAAAGCAATGTATTGATACTCAGATTTCTTTAAAGTGGGAGGAATTTAGGTTAAGCCTCTCTGTTGATACTAGCTGTGGTATCGCTTCAAGTAGGTGGAGCAGAGCACATTTGGAGCATTTTTGTATCAAAGCTCCCTTTAAGTTAAAACCAAAGTGGGAGCTGTGCAGGTCATGAAATCCTGGAGTCCTACTGTGACTGTCCAACACTATTACCCAAG
Source organism: Corvus hawaiiensis (assembly GCF_020740725.1). Taxonomy (NCBI): domain Eukaryota; kingdom Metazoa; phylum Chordata; class Aves; order Passeriformes; family Corvidae; genus Corvus; species Corvus hawaiiensis. The sequence goes on along the minus strand of NC_063216.1, from coordinate 63,052,056 downwards.
TCAGATGGCACTTTTTTGCTCTGATTTACTTTCTAAATTGATCAAAAGTCGAAGCGTTGATTTGAGTGTAGGTAGCTGAAGCTATGTGGATATGAAGTCCTAGTACAGTAAAGACAAATGCTGAAGTGCATTCTAGAATATTACCTTACTGTTCAATCCTCTTAAAGGATCTGTGAGTGAAGTAAAACTGCTGGAATGCCAGTATAACTCATAACTGGTAAATGGTCTTCAGCAGTCAGTGGTAAGAGGATCCTGATAGCTGCCTCAAAGGCAGAAGCACCCTCTTTTTTATCTAAATCAACATCAATATTTCATCAATACTCCAATCCCATGCAGTAGGTCAATTATTTTAATTTTTCAATTTATTCCAACTTATTAGTACAATTTTAAACTTTTCATTCATTTTTTAATCAAAATAAATAAAAATATTTAATTGAAAGTAGATTTTTCTACACAGGAACCTGAGTTTTGGCCTTTTTCCTTTGTTTTCTTATTAGTGTTGTGTTTTCCAAACTGGTATGAGCCTGGTATGCTAAAGATTATGTATCTTTTCTTACAAGCTTCCCCAGAGCTTTGTTTTGATGTCAGATGATGAGATAAATTATTACTTCACTAGTTTTAAAAATGACTGTGTTGCCTAATTTGAAAGTAAAAGTATATTGAACTATAATAAAATCAAATCCTTTTGGTAATCTGAGATTTTCTCAAAGGTATCTTTTCTGAGGCTGCTTTAGAAAAATTGCAGAGACTGATCTATTTGAGCATATGTAAGACAAAGTTTTTTATTTTTTATAGAATTTTCTATTTAAGGCACCTGTTAAGTAAGATGGAAGGCATTTTTATGTATTTGTGTTTGTTTTATATTTTGAATTTGAATTATATTGCTTGCATGTATCAAGCAATGAATGACAGATAAAATAGTTTCCTTTGTGGGTATGTAAACAAAGATATTTGGCTACTTAATCTGATCAAACAATATTTGCTCTGGATTTTGTTGGTTTTTTTTCCTTAACAAATTAAGCTTTCAGCATAAATGCTGTCTCAGCTACTGAAAAAACTCATGTGTCTCTCAGTGTATCTGTTATAATTATCACAGTACTTTACATTCAAAAACTTCTACTTTTTATGTCTAGAATTATGTAAAAAGAAAACATTATATTAGATGGAGATGATAGCAATGAAATACTTTTTTACAGCAGCAATGGAGTACTTTAATTTGGAAGTAGTAGTTGTAAATACCATCTTTCTTAGATTAAAAAATACCCAGGTAAAGACTCTTCTCTGAATATCAGCATGGTATTTAGCAAGTCTAGCAAGTATGGAAAGTATGGAAGTACAACCAGGGACAGGTTGAAAGAATTCCTGGGAGTGGAGGTTGAGCTTGGTTATTTTTGCTTGATAATCTAGTGGCAGCTTGCAACAAACATTGGGATGTCTAGTACAAATTTACATACTAAATTCTAATAGACGAAAAGGTAATCCCAGGTGAAACAATGCCTGTAGTTCTAACATGCCAAAAGACCACTTAGGTCAGTGATTATTCTGAGGGGCTTTCATACAGTGTTTCTGAAATGTTTTAATCTTAAACATGAAAAATTATTCTGTAAAGATATGGGGGAGCTTATTTGCTTAAATCTGCATATCAAAAATAAGACAATGAGGGGAGTTCAGTTTGCACATCTCTTGGGCTACTTTAAATGCAGGCTTTCAGCTGGTATACTGCTCCCACCTATTTGTTTTTTCCCCAAATCAATTACATTTTTTGTAATAATGGTACTAGTGTTAATGTAATGTACTTCATCTATGGACACAAGAATTAGAGGCATGAAAGAACAGTGTACAATTAAAAATAATCATGCCATATAATAAGTGAAAAACGTAATTAACTAGTTGATCCTAGTAAGTAAATGTAAATAGAGGATCTCATCAAATAGCTGCATTTTTAGTGGATCTTTTAATCTGTAGGGCCTAATATTCTTTGTTCTTAAATTGGAAGAAAATGTAAGGTCACTTTTGTTGTTTGTGAATGATTCACAGACTAAAAGGAGGTAAAAAATGCATCAATGGCTACAGTAGTTCTAATGGCTTTACCCATCCTGCTGTGTTAGATAACTTTATGTGACCCCTGTGGTGGCATAGCTATTTACATTCCTACTGCAAGCCCTTAAGGGGACCCCAGTCACTGCATTCTGCAAAGGAAAGCTCTTAAGAGTGACAGATATCCCAAATGCCATTGCTGCCATTTCAACACAATCTTTCCAGAAATTTCTCCTCCACTGGATCCCCGGGATGCATCAAGCTCTCCCTGCCATGCCTCTGTGGATACCTGATTTGTGCTATACTTTACCTGTGTCTGCTGGCAGACCCAGACAGGTGGGACCAGGAAGCACCAGGCAGTGGGTCCATAGGGCATCCAATGTATGGACCACATAGGGACCGTCTCTGTCCGCTTTTCTTGACTGAGTGTTATATCAGAACTGGGCGGTGCTGCTGGCTGTCAAAAGTTGGATTGCAGGTCCAGCTGGCTTCTGGTTGCTGGCAGAAAGAACCAAGGAGCCAAGGAGCCAAGGTTGAACAGGCACCATGTGCATCTGTCTTCTGTAGCTGCCAAGGAACAAGATGATGCCATGGGAAATAGCAAACACACTGTGATGACCTTGTAATGCGTGCTTACATGGGTGGTTGCTAGACAGATTTGAGTTGCCTGGGAAACCCCTATTTCAGCTCTCAACCTACAATGTCAGGGCAAGAGCCCAAGACTAGCATTTATAGTAGTTAAGTGAGGCATTTGTAAAATCTAAATGCTGGAAGGTGTGAGGTTGCTCTATTCTTGGTGATCATCATGGGCACTTCTTATAGCTGTGGCTCTAATTGTGGCTGCACATGTAGTGCTTTTCCTGTGCAGTATCATGCAGTGTTGGGCTCTTAGAAGTAAGATTTTTACTACATCTTGCCCCTGAAAAGATAAACCATGTGTGAAGTCATAATGAGATGGAAGAATGATATGGGAAGAAAGTTGTGTGGGATCTGCTGCATTGCACTGGAGGATTATGTCTCCATGAACTCAAGCAGCTCTAGGAATTCACTTCTTACCATGAGGTGATCCAGAAAGTATGCAGCAGAGATTGCTGTAAAGACTACCCAGGTCAAATTTTTCCAAAATGTTCCAAAGGCCAAGCCTGGGAATTATCCACAAAAACTTCAGTGGCTTTATCAGATGGTACAGTGCATGTAACCATGCGAACTGTACCTTTTAATAGGCTGTATTGGGTTAATCACAGCCAGTAACTTAGGCACCCCCCATCTGCTTGCTTACTGACCCCCACTCCCTCTCAGGATAGGCAAGAGAAGAGCAAAAGTAAGAAAAAGAGTAAGAAAATACTGAGAGTTGAGAGAACGACAGTTAAAGTGATAGCAAGAGGGGGAAGGAGCAATGTAAAGGCAGTTGCACACCACCTCCTCCAAGCAGACCAATGCCCAACCAGCATGTCTACCTTGGAAAAACTACCCCATACTTTTTTTTGCAAGAGTGACATTGTAAGACATGCAATATCCATTTGGTCAGTTTGGATCAGCTGTCACAGAATCACAGAATATGCTGAGTTGGAAGGGTGTCCTCTCACACCTCTTGCCCATCCCCAGCCTGCTCTCTGTGGGAGGACAGAATGAAAAGCATAGGAAGCCTTGGTGCTGTGCAGCATTGCTCAGGAATAGCTAAATCACTAATGTGTTACCAAGACTTTTGTCATAACAAGTCTAAAGTACCATGCCAGCTGCTGTGAAGAAAATTACCTCCAGCCTAGCCAGATCCAGTGTATACACTGCAAAAAAAAGAATTGGAAGATGGAAAATGCTCATAAAGGTGAATATCTTGCTGACAAAAGTCTGGAAAAGGTTGGGTCAGTATGGGAAAACCCATTGGTACAGTTTTGAGACATAGAACAGATTTTAATATGTTAGTATGCTCAGTTCTTATGTTCACAATTCAATAAAGATACTGAAAAATTGAAAAGACTTCAGAGAGCTGTCTTGGTGATGATGAAAGTAACATGCTTTACTGTATGAAGTTTGTGCTAATCAAGACATTGATTAAGAGTTAAGAGAACTAGAAAACTCCTGAGGCCTCCTCCATCCCTAAATCTGGAGTACCCAGTTTAAGGCACCAGTGTGGTAACTTTGACTTTAAAAAATGCAAAACGAGCACAAGATTTTTCTATAAGCAATTGCCATTGTCCTTTGGGAACTGTTACTGAGGTTGTGGTTTGAAAATTTTAAACTCAGGATTTTCTGTTTGTTTTCCAAAACGGTCCTCTAGTTCTATGACATCTACAGCTAGTTGTGGTGAGTAGAGTGATGAATGCAGAGAATTCCTCTGGGTAACATTGTACAGGAGGTCAGAATATAGAATTACAATGAATCTTGCTGGTCTTACAGTCTGTCATCCATAAAATAAATTAACAGCTCTTGTGTTTGCCAGTTTCAGATTTTTCAACTCAACTTGTATTGCTTTTAGATTTCCAAATATGTAATTTTTTAATTTTTTTCTTTCTTAACCTAGTTAAGTTCACACATTTTAATGATTGAGATAATTTACAGTTTTGCTTGAAGTTGATTTCTGCTTTTATTTGCTGTATTAGGAACAAGTGTTGCAACTAAGATGTAAAGTACAGGCTTGCATTTTCTCTCAAGTAACACAGATTTTGAATTTTCTCATTTCCAAGAGCAACTACAATTTTGTCAGTTGTAAGATATGCTCATATGTATCTCTAAACCTAAAATCTCAGTGAATGAAACATCCCAATGCTTAATAAACACAAGCAATTCTAGATTTAGTATTAATGTAAATGGATTTCTTTTGTTCAGTGGAATTATTCTGGTTTATACCGCTTGAAAAAAAGGCACAAATACTCTTTATATTGATAATACTAGCTATTTAATTTCCATCATGCTCTAGTAACTTGCTAAAAGAAATAACAAGGGATAAAAAAGCGGAGATCTTAAATACTCTTGTTGGAAAGTTTAGAATTATACTTCACTGTTTCTTACTGTGGGATAGTCATTGAGAATTGCATTTATGCTAAGCCTTTGATATTAAATCAGAGTCAGTAAAAATATGCAATTTTTCCTAACCAAGGTTTATTTTTATCCACTGCTCTCTCCTGAATTTCTCTTTACATTATTTTAGCAATAATCTTTCAAAATCCTTTTTCAAGGTTACTCCTGGCCCATTTTTTTAATGAGTCAGTTTTATAATGACAGGTTACTTATATAGTTGACTGTGTGTGTTAAGGCCACAGCAAGTTTTACTGTTTTTGACTGAAGCATAATCCTGAAGCCTTTGAAAAAATCTTCCAATTAAATGTGTCTTTGACAACATATACCACTGCAAGACAAACAAGCTGACTTGTTTGCTAGTGCCTACATCACCAGAAGATGTTAAATCTTATCTGCATTTTGCTTCATAACTTGAAGGAACTGAGTGAAGTAGACAATATGGTCAGTATTCCTAGAGGAAGTTCTCAGTGCCAGACTCCAGCTTCACAAATAGCTGTGAAACCAGGAACTCCTCATATTCACAAAAGATGAATGAAGGAGTGCAGGCTTGAGAGGCATTCTAAATGTCAGAATTGCTACCTTGTCATTAATTTAGTGTGTGTTGTCCCTCTGAAGGTGTTGGGACAAGGCAGAGGCTACACATTTTTTAGGATAAATATACTGCTCATGTACTTGCATGTATGAATATTCGTCATGATCTATGCATGAACTGCACAAAAAATATATGAAACTACAGCAATAAGAGTGAAAGAACATACTAAAGGGTATGAGTGTAATTACCAGGGATTCTGCTAAGGAGAAACAGTTCCTCATTATTATAGACTTTAGTCTATAGAATCAGAAAAAAAATAAATAGAGAGAATTCCTTAACTCCAGTATGTTCCTCTCCATTAAATAAGGTAGACCACTAGCACCCCAAGTGGGTAAGATACTGGAGTAACATCCAGTACAAATGTTAACATTCAGAATTTTTTTAATATTCTCTTTTCATGTTCCAAATGTTAACACTTTGCATTATAATAAATGTGGGTTTGTGTTTAAAATTGTCCAGTACTAAGGGTGGGTTCCAGAGAGCCTGATGAAAGCAGTTGTGGTCTTTTGCCTGAAGCATTGAATCTAAATCAAATAGTAGTCTTTCCTATCTAAAACATGGGATATATTTAGGAATTTCAGGAAATGAATATGATTTCTTAATTTGAGAGTTATTTTGAGAGCTGCTGTGGAAGAGAGGATAGATGTTTGAAGAAGTATCTTGAAGTTAATATAATTAAACATGTATTTATTGACAAGAGAGGGCAGGAATGAGAGTGCATTCAGCAGCTTCATTTGGCATGTGGCTGTGCTAAGGCAAGCAGTCCATGGCCTAACTTCAACTGAAATAAATTTTTCAGAGAACTAATGATAAGATTCAGAACATTCCATTCTAAGTGCGGGACTTATTTCATTGATTTGCTTTCCCTAACTTTTAGGTGTATATGCTCATTAAGAAAAACAGAAGCGATGAAGTGTTGAACAAAACATTTAGTGCATGTGCTTCTTGTCCTGGGGAGTGAGAGTGCACATGATAAATGAGAGCCACATTGCTTGTATCCTACCAAGAGACTCTTGGGTCCAGCACAGCTGAGTGCTGTGTAAGAAGCTGAATGGAACAGAGCAGTGTATGAGCAGGTCAAGCTTATTTAGGAAAGATTTCATATTAGGTTGTGGAGGGAATAATGTGCTGTAGGTATTACAGTGAATGGAATACCTTGCAGATTCCATCATAAAGGAAATGTTTGTATTTTAAGCCAGGAAATGTATGCAGTATGGATGATTTTCATCTAATATATAGAGGAAGATGAAGCAGAAAAAATTGAAGGCAGTTTTCTTTTTTAACAGCTTCATAATGCAGCTATATGTTCACACATTTTTGTGAAGTGTTAATGGCAAACACAGTAGTTAATGAGGTATACAGGCCTGATGCTGTATTATATCTCAGGCAAAAGGATGTCTGATTTATCATATTTGTTTTTCTGTGTCCTTAATTTTTCTGTGATTAATGTGTGATGCATATGCAATGCTTTCTGTATTATAATGGAAAAAAATTTTAGTGGTTTTTTTTCCCTCAAACTGGCAATGAAAAATCTTTAAAAAACAGAAAAAAAAGAGGCACTTTTAAATACAAATGTATGAACATTTTTAATGCTATCAGTTTAGATCTATTATGGCAAATTCTCCTTGGGTTAATTTATGGTATTATGGCTTACCGTACACCTCAGGGAATCAAGAACAAAGTTAATTGTTCCTCTGAGAAGTACAATTTCCACCCTTTGCCCCTCAATCCACAGCTTGGAAAGCAGTAACTGAGAAACAAACCTAAACATATTAAGTTATTTCTTCTTAGAACAGTTCTTGCTAGAACATACAGAAACAGGGGCAGCTGGCTGGTCCTAGGTTCTTACACGTCCCTCTGGCTACTTGCAGAGGCAGGATGTTAGACTAGACTGATTCAGGTCTGATCCAGTATAGTAATTTCTGTGTTGCTTACCCTTAGCCTTTGTTATTCTGGGTCAGTTGATCAACACATTAGGAGCTGTAACCAAGAGTCTATCCATGTTTTGACCAACTGGTAAGGAAAAGCTTAGCAGCAGGCTGTACTGTGCCTGCTTATTCAGTGTGAAATAAAGGCACACAAGAGCCTTTGAGGGGTCGTTTCTTTTTTGTTTCTTGTTTTACAAGTGTGTGTTGTGCAAGTGGGAACTCAGGGTAACACATTCTAGACAATATTACAGCTGAATGATCGCTTATTAATGTCTCACAGGGTTGTGTAGTTCAGGTATTGGAAATGTTGTGACTGATACTGAAGATGTTTTGGGGCATTTAGATTCTCATATCTATCTTTACATTACTCTAAAATGCTTTGATATTGCCTATATGCCATTATTGCAAATGTGTTTGTGATCTGTGTTTTTCTGACCAACTCTGTGTTACTCACTTTTTTGTCTTGTGAAATTGCCTGTAAATTACAATTATTATTAGGAGAAAGTATAAAACATTTCCACTTTCTCTTGTTTGTCTCTAATTAATATGATCAGCATACCATGAAGAAACAGTTTTACTTCATGGGAAGCCTCAGTGTTTGTCTTAGTGCCAATGTGGCAACTTGAGGTAGTATTGGCAACAAACCCCATCAATTCCTAGCGTTATATAGCTGCAGATTCTTCCTGCTTCCCATTTACTGCTCAGTGTTAGCAATATTTTGGGAATGACTGCTGTGAATGACTCAATGCTAATTGCTGTCCATTCTTGTTGATTATATGTGTGACAAACCTAAAAGTGTTTTTCCTATCCTTTAAAGCAAATAAAAATTAAGAAAAAACATCCTGTGGAAGCACTTTGCCATTTCCACACAAAATCCTGCATCTGGTTGTTAATATGCAATTCCCAATACCATGAACTTTCATAGAGGTTAGAAATGAGAAAGATCTTTTAGGTAACCTTGTCCTCCTCTCAGTTGTACGTTGAGTAGATTCACATAAGGCACAGTCATGTCTCCTCTGCACTGAAAGGGAGCATTCTTTTCACATGGCATGAGTGCTTCACTGATACTGGAAAGAAGAAAAAAGACCTTTTTCCTGTAAAGGGTGTGTGAGATGAAGTTGTATCACGTTGGCATAAAAGGCTCTTTGTTAATTGCTATTGTGCTAATGGTGCTTTGAATATGAATGTTTTGTAAGCAAGAAACAGGCAATGATTCAGATGAGCACTGTCTCAAAGAAAACTTGAGCAGGACTGGAAGTGAAAGAAAGTCTTTGGCATTTTGCAGTCTGTTTTTAAATGGGTTGCACAGATTCCAGTAGTCAAGACCATACATGTAATAAACAGGGCACTGAAGCTGTGACATCCACTGCAAATTTGCTTAAAAAAAAAAACCCAAAAAAACCAGCATTCATATTACAGCAAAGCTGCTGAAGAATTTGCTAACAAATTTGTGTCAGTGTGTGTTATACATACCTCTGTCACATATGCTCTGGGGCATTCATTTTCAGAAAACTGAAGTGCCTGCTTGTGCACATGGTAGCAATTGCCAGTCTTCATACTATCAGACTACATATGTGTTTTCATGCAACTATTCTCCTATATCTGGAATATTTGTTGACTATTTCTAAGTTAGTGAGCTTAGAAATCTTTGTAACAGGCAGCTAAAAATACCTACCTTTTCACTTGACTAGCTAAAATTTAGAAATTTGAAGATTATTTTAGGATACACAATATGCTGATAATGGCACAAGATATCAGAATAATTTATGTTTATTAATATATACATATCTCCATTCTTGAACATAAGGAATTTAAAAAAAGGTGTAAATAGGCTCTACAGATATGGAATTATGAAAGTGTTTTTTCAGTTCAACAGGAGAAAGTGTGCACATTATTCTACACTTTAATACAAATTATTCTATTATTCCAATACAACTACAGTGGTATCCTGCTGACCAGAGTAAAACACTGCAGTGAAGTAGTAACAGCAGCTTTTATTCCTAATACTGTAGATGCATAAATGCATACATACATGCTTAATAGCATAATTAGGCATTCATGGATAATTTAGAGAGCCATTTTGCTATGTGAAAATATAAAAAATGTGTGGAGTTTCCCTGGGGAGATTTCTTTAAGTTATTTTTTTTGGTATGTTTAAAATGTTGAGTCTAAATGAATGCTTAAATAGTTCAGTATTGTACTTAAGAGAAACATGGAGAACTAGCAGTTGTTATTTCTTAATCTGCAAGGGGCTATTTCCAAGCTGCAGACTCAGTCAAGCAGTGCTTTATTCAGAAGAACCCTCAAGAAACCCATTGCAGGTTTTGCCTGAGTCAGGACTGTGAACTTGTACTGTTTGTATTGTTACACACCGTAGATATTTCCAGTAAGGTTTCCCCATTGCTCTTACAAAGTAAGAGTCACTTGAGAAAGCTCTTTTGCAGACAGTTACTGTAAAAGAAAACAATTACATTCCTGCAGATGGAGTATTCTAACTTGCTTCCATTCCAGTTAAATTTGTGGGATATTAACTCCCATGTGTGTCCAGTGTTGATGTTTAGTTTGGTTTATTTTCCTTAATATGCTTTTGAATGTTAAAAAAAAAAGGCAAGAGCTGGAGATTTAAAATTTAGATAATTAACCTTTAGGAACACAGAGTGTTTCGTTAGATATGTGGCTTTATTAGAGCTGACAGTACACCACTCAATCTTTTGGAGCTTAGTAAAGGAGATGAGTATATGCCTATGAGAGTTAAATGAGTCCTGTAGGAATAATACTAAAAACTACAGAGCTGAGAAGTTTTGCCTTTGCCATTGAATTGTATAAGCTGCCTTAAGAGTTTTTAGAAATGAGAGCATTCTCTGAAAATCAGTACTGGATGTCTTTCTAAAAGTTGTGTTTTATGTCAACAAGAAATTATTGAAATGGTTATAGAAATTGCTGGATTAAATTTTATGGCCTTCAAAAAACTTTTCGTTTCTGTCCCTAAAATATATGACTCTGTCATGTTTCCTGTAAAGGAGTACAATGCAAAAAAGTAGTTTTAACTCTCAGTGTCCTGAACTGTATCAACTGCTTTGTGCCTGATGGTCTGATTTTTGGCCATTGGAACAGCTGTTGCAGAACCACAAATGCTTACAGCACCTAATTTTAAGAATTTCTGGTTTAGAAAAGTAAGTCAGAGTATATTTGTGCTATTTCTGTGTCCTTTGGCCCAACCAACCTTCATTGTGCAGCTTTTGACAGGGGACAGGATTCATGCTTGCAAATACAGTGGCTGTAGCATGGCAGAACATGCATTGCCTGCCCTGGTAGAGAGGCAGCATTTCCCCTTTTCTCAGCCTGTGGCCAGTCCTTCTAGTCTGATTTCACAGAAACAATTTTGAAAATTTCAAGTTAGGTGCTTTGATGATGAAAAAGATAGTGATATCAAGAATATATGGGGTTATTCATAGATTTGCTGGATGTGTTCCAATATATCAAATATTGCCTGTTAGGTTAAGAAAGACTATTCCTTCTAATCAGTGACTACCTCAGTTATAGAGCTCCTTCTGAACTGTAGTGTTTTTAATGCATAAAATATCTTAAGAATTTTTATGAAGTAGAATCTAGTGGATCTTTGAAAGTCAATTTCCTGCTGCATTAGGTACACAAGGTAAAAATGTCCATGCATTAGCTGAGTTTTGGAGATACATTGTCTTTTTAAGGTATCTGTCTCCCAATTTTATGAGCATTGTAAAAATTAACTAAAAATAGGAACCTAATGTCAATATAAGGCACTCATTTCTAATTTTTTTTTATTTTTACAAAATACTGGTGTATTTACATAGAAAGCTTTACTAAGTAATGAGACTAACAATTGCCCAAATTAAGTACAAAATTAGGAAAATTTTGTCAGATCATAAAATTTTGGGGTAAAGGACCAGTAATATTTATGTATAGATGAAAAGCTACCTTAAAAAAATTCACATGAGAAATCATATTCTGCACAGCCATAATGTCAAACTGCCGTGTGTGACAAGACGTGTGATTGACTGCAATTGAGATATAACACATCCACCTGTAACAGGATTTCCCTGTGGACAGTGTACCAATACAATGCATGTTATATAAATTAACATCTTTGCTGTATTTTAACACTTTTGTTTCTCTGTTGGTCAAACACTGGCTAATGAAATCAAAAGTCATAAGGAAAGGCCAGTTTCCAAGCTATCTAAAGGTCAACATCACACTTCCCTATGGCAAGTGTCCTGGGGCACTGGCACAAGTTTCAAAAGAATCACAAGTGATTATAATTAATTGTATTCTCACTATGAAAACTGATACTTTGGCTCCCTTTTTTTTTTGTTTTCATCTGTTTCACTCATTTTGTTATTTTTTTCTTAATCTTCATTCTTTAAGTATTGATTTGTGTCAAAATACCCAGTATAACTGTGGCTTATTTTTAATATTTGATAAAAGCAAAAAGTCACAGGCTTACCCCAAAAAGCACACAGTTTATTGTAACACAGCATCTAGTCACGTGGAATAAGGGTAAAACACTTTGGGTAGGAGATAAGTACAGCTTCATTGCTGAGTTCCCTTTTCTAATACTTTTAATTGTTCACACAGGGCAGCTTGTTAGTCTGTTTTTGTGCTAGTCATCAGCTCATTTCACCTCAATTTGCTTCCGTATTCTGTTCATACATACATGACAAAAGGAGGGCAGAATTTGCCATTGCTCTGGTTGTTGACAAAGGAAGCCCATTGTGCTTGAGAACAGCTGAATTATTATCTCTTTCAGTGCACAATAAAATGTCACCACCATGTCACAGCAGCAATACACATGCTGACACAAGACTTGGAAAGTACTAAAAGCAATGAAGGCCACAGCAGAACCACTCAGCTAAATGCTTGTCATTTGAATGCACATGAAGAAAATTAACTAAAATTCCCAGAAATAGCTGTCAAAAGATTAAAGACTAATGGATTTCTGTCCTTGGGCAAGTGAAATCTCACATTTTGATTCTCATTGATTTGTCCTTGCAAAAGCAGTTGTCAAATGGAGTGCTTCTTGTTTTCTTCTTCTTTTTTTTCTCTTTCTTTCTTTTTATATTTTCCTTACAAAGCATGTGTGGAGTTTGTTAAAAGTATCCAGTAAGACTGGGTACATGAACTCTCTACAGCTAAGGTCCCAAGAAGGACCTTGATCCTTGGCTATCATTTTAGTGTGTGTTTTGTCAGCGCAGTATCAGATACTGTGCAGTCAAATGTGAAGCTGCAGACAGGGTGAAGTGTCCAATTATTCTCTGTCACCCCTATCCATGAGTATTTATACTCTGAGATTTAGTCTGTGTTCAAATGCTTTTTGTGAGGTTCATTTATAACCTTCCTGCCACCCTTTCTTCACTCCAGCCTCATAATCTTTTATTCCCAGCTTCTTTCCATGGCACTGAAAATTCTCTACCATGTAACCTAGAGCATGTTTAATTACTGTGGCTTCCTCCTTAAAATTCTTGCTTTGCTGTGTATTCAGCGGTTACCTTCTTATGTTCACATGTTTCATAGCTACAAGTTCTCAGGGTTCTTCTCTCTCTTCCACAGCTGCCCAGCCTTCTCTGCATAACATAGGGATGGCAGTGAATATCTGGTCAGTTCTTTCACATTCTACTTTTAACCATAGTAAATCTGGTCTTCCACTACAGTTCTCTGCTCAAAACATCAGGAGGACTGAAACTGGTGTACTTAAGAGGAAAAAACTAGTGTGTTCTGGTCTTTTGCCTTCACTTACCTACATTGTCGTACTGACTCCACTGAACAAGTTGCTCAAGTTTTTGACCTTGCCCATTAGCTTCAGTAGCTACTACATATACCTGGGATTTGCCCTCTTTTTCCTTCCTTTCTTGCCTTATTTTTTTTTTTCCTAGTATCTGTTTCCCCACTACTTCCCATTATAGCCCTTCTTGTCTCTATCCTTTGCTGCCATCCTCAAATTCTCTTCTTTGGGTCTGAAATTGCTGTCCCTCTCCAGTTAAATTTGCTGTTCTCAATGTGCTGGCAACAAAGTGAAATGTGATGAAAACCTGATCTCTGAAGGGTCCTCTGCTGGAATATCACTGATCAGATTTTTAGTAATTTTTGCTTTGCTTCCAGCACACTAATTGAATACAGCAGAGCAGAACAGCAGGGGACAGAAACAGATGACACTGAGTCCTGACAAAGGCTTTCTCTAGGGGTATTCCATTAGCATCTCTTATTAGACAGCAAATGGTAGCTACCCACAGACAATTAAGCATTAGATCATTCATAGATTGAAAACCACTGAATATGTACATCTATGGATATTCAGACAAATGCTGAAATCCTGGGCGAAGTTGTAGGCCAGGTTGCCTATTCAAAGCACTGACATTTTAGTATTTAGTTAGCAAACAGTAGTTTTGAAGAGACTGGTAGCACATGTATTGTCCCTAAATAAAATTCAACATGTAAATTTTATATGTATTCATCATTTATTATAATTGTCAGGATGCTTGTTGGGACCTGTGCAATTTAGTAAATGATAATACATTATTTTTTTTCTGTTTCTGTTTGACTGCTTTGTAAGAAGTTGAAAAAATATGTGTTATATTTGCTGCATTACTTTTCCATGTAAGCAATTGTAGTAATTGCCAGTGAGAGGCTGAGGAGTTAAGAACAAATGCAGAGATATATTGCAATCTCAAATGAGAGCAATTAGAAAGAGAATACTGGCCCTTGAAAAGTAAAATGGCAACTGACATGAGCTGACTGTGAAGCTGATTTGTAGGACACTTTCCATCTCAGCACAATGCTTCTGTCATACAAATATTTGAACATCTGAGTGTAGACTAATCTAAGGTACCTATCACTATGTCAGTGAGTCATATAGTATTAAGGTTTTCAAAGAAGTGAAAAGAGAGAGGCCACAAAAATATATTCTGTTTTCTACACTACAAAAAATCAGGTATCATGTTCCTGTGTATTTAGTCTCATATGCTTTTCATTGTTTATTTATTTATTTTTGGGGTATCATAATGAGGAAATTCTTCAATTTGGAGACATAAACAGGAAAAAAGATAAGACCTGTTGAATTTCATGAGAGTGCTCCTAGAATCTGGATTATACTTCAACTTTTGTTAGTGTAATTATTTTTAAACTGTCAGTATATATTTCACAGGGTCTTATGAAGATACAGCAAAACATTAAATATGTCGTAAAATTGAACAAATACCTGGATGCCTCACTAAATGGAGTAGTTTAAACTTGGTTTTACTTTTTTAAAGGTTTTTTTAAGTAGTTTTTGCCTCAGTGGTTTACTAAGTAGCTTCCTTCATTCAGTCAGTTTAATCCAACAATTTCTTATGCCAGCTAATTCAGCTAAATTCCTAGGGACCATTCATGTAACTGGCAATAGTGTCCCTTAGGAAGTCTTTGTTTGGGATAATACAGATGACTGCATAATTTGGAGATTGTTTCCTAGGTATTATCCTGCTCCTCCTAAATACATGTTATACAAGGTGCAATCTGCATAATTTCTTATAAAGCCAGATTTTCATTCTTTTTCAGGGTACAGGTGAGTAGTGAAGGTATTTCTCAACCCAGGGTTTGCAACAAGATTTATCCCTCAGTGGAGCTATGATTGGATGAGCTGCAGGAAAAAGCCTCTGCCCTGTCATTCAGTCTTTTACTCATGATCTAGTTACCTGGTCTCAATTTGTAGCTTCTCTGTAGCCCACAGGAGACCACTTTTTCCCATATTTTTCTCAACCTCAGCTCAAGCACCCCTCCCAATCTTGACAGCAAGAGCTAAATGATAAAATGGGTGTCTAGACATTGCTATATTGCTGTTCTTAGAACTAAATAGTCTTCAGTCTAGATGCCCTATAAATAATTGAGACAGTCTAACTCTTTGTGAATTAGCAGTGCTTCAATTATTTTAAGGGAAGCAGAATGACTGCTGTAAAATGTTTCCAAGCTTTGTGATGTTTCCTTGTTGTAAAATAGATTGACATGTGGGGCTTTTACACTATTACAGTCAAATTGCTGCTCTAAAGACAGTTCATGATTGCAGTGTCTTAGAGCACTGTGATTCAGTTTGTCTTTCTGACGGCCTCTTTCCTGCTGCTGCAATTTAACTGGTATATGTTTTTAAAAGTGTATTACTTTGCATAGTTTATTGTTGTTTAATTTTTTTATATTTAAGTACACTCTCTCTCTCTGAAGGAAGAAGGGACACAGAAAGGTCTCTAGTCTAGTGACCACTAAGAATTCAGAGGTTTCCAGCTCTGCAACAAATTCTTGTGTGACCTTGGTCAAGGTGGTTAACCTCTGTGCAAAATAGGGACAATGATCAGTATTTACCAGTCATAGGTAAAACTAGTTAAATATAGGAAGTTCTGCAAGGTGTGTGGGGATTTTTGATTGGTAGATAGTGTGTATGTACTGAATCAGGAAGAGGACGGAAATGGCCAAAGCAAAATGCTAGAGTTGAAAAAAATGGGAGAAGGAAAAAGGAGAAATATCAGATAAAAAGAAAAAATATATGAGTGGGGTGATGGAACCAGTTGGGATCATTTGCAGGTGAATAATTATAAAAGATGTGATCCTATTCAGTGTTTATAGGGCAAGAGAAGTACACCAAGATGAATGTGTTTGTCTATGTACTTCTAAAGTGGTGAAGCCAAAGGCATTTCTGAACCTTGGGAATCCACTATGCTGATCAGCTTTCTTCAGAGTTCAAGGAAAACAACAGTGAAATAATATATGAAAGTCAAAGAGGAAATATTTTCTCCAATGCATATGTTACAGCTTGCATTAAATACAACAAATTATCATTGAAAAAAAGTAATGTGAAGAAGAACATCATTCTGTAAGAAGTATAGGTGAGCTAAGTTCTCATTGAAGAAATATGTTTCAAAACGTTGTGTTCTGCTTGGGAGAAATTTTCCCTACTCCCTACTCCAATGAGTCTTCTTTCTGCTACTTCAGGCATCTGGAATTGACTGATAAACATCAACTAAGCTGTCTTTTGGGGCTTTTTTTGTTGTTGGTTTTGGTGGGGTTTTTTTTACTTTATTTAGGCTCACACACCATGGTTTTGATTATACATTATAAGTAGTCACTTTGCGCACCACCTTTTATGCATAGAAACGTAATGTATTCTGAAATCATAAGTCTCAGTATCCAAGTGCTCTTTCAATCAATATTCTTTTTCAGTGAAAATAAAGTACATTTTTACTTTTATTTCCTGATTCATTCTCCAATGTTAAAAAAAAAAAAAAAGACAACAAACTGTAACAATCTGAGTGTTTTAATCTATCATATTTTAGATAGCTGTAAGTTTTTCCATTTACTGCTGCTGAACAAGACTTATCTCTGTTTTTTGCTATCACAAACAGCTGATGATTTTCAGTTAAATGATTGACTAGAGATGCAGTGATTAAAATGCATTGCATGTAGGGTGAATTTGGGAAAAGAAAATACAGAAAATAAAAATGATTTTCCATAGGAAATATATATATAATGTTAAACCAGGTGAGAGGCTTAGTGACAAAGCTTATCTAGCTGCAGTATTTAGCAGAAAACAATCTGTGGTGTTCTGAAACGCTACTCAGTTAAACACTCTTAAATTAGGCTATACTGATCATGAATGGAGACTGATCATGAATGGAGACTTTTTCTACTAATAACTGGAAATAGATTGCAAGTTTCTCTGTCTTACAAAACAGTTAAGATCACATTGGTGGATAGTTTGTCGTTATGTTGATACAGCCTCTGCTTGCATCCAATGCCTCAAAACTGTTTGCATGAAAAACCCTTGGATAGAGTCTATTTGTTCTCCAGTTCAAATGGCACTACCCAGGAAAGCAATTCTACCATGTGCTGAGCAATGTCAGTTCCTATCAACTTCAGCTTAAGTGAAGGGGCACAGCCTCCTTCTTAGGAGATGCAAGGTAGTGTCAGCACAGATTCTTAAGCTGAAATTCAGTTCTCTGCAGAAGCTCTGCACAAAGCCTGTGTATCGTTTAAGTGCCGCTTAATTCTTTATAATGGAGCTCGGAGTGGATTTGAAGAAGCTGATAGTCTTTTTGCTCTCTTGTCTGCAGAGGGCTGAATTACACCCCTGGTGAATATACGCAGTAAAAAGGCAACTGCACTGCCTCAGGAAATACACTATATTCCTTTGCTTTGACTAGTGTAACTCAGTTTCAATTACCGATGAAAATTCTTTGAAATTATGCTGATAAAAATCATTGTACATTTTGCTCCCTTCCTATATTACACATTGCGCTTCACTCATATTCTGGTATAATGTGCAAACCGAAAAGTGAAAATGCAAAAGTAGACGTAGTCCTGCAGACGGGAACAGGGCCTCCCTTGTGGCACTGTGTGTGAGGGCCAGTGTGTTGGTGAAGCTCCTGAAGCAAAGCGAGGGGTGGGTGGAGAAGCAGAACTAAAAGGATGTAAAAACCAGTAACGGGGAAGAGATCCCGGTGGGAAGCAGAGTGGGGAGAGGGCGTGGGGGCTGAGGAGACACCATTTTGCTACCAATTAGCTGTAAACCATTTGAGCTGAGTAACTCTTCCCTGCAAAAGAAGTTCTGATTCTCAAGGCCTAAATGCATGAACTGGTCTATACCCAGCACAGAAATGTTTTAGACTTCATGTTTCATAAAATATTTTTGGTGTGTCTTAAATTTATGGTATTGGACATATTGTGTGTGTTATTATGGCTAAAAGCCAGAGCAAGGACCCCATGGATTTGTGATAATACCGATAGCGACCAAGCAAACACTGAATAATTCAGAGATACTTTTTTTTAAAATAAGATTACTTCAAGTTATGTTTCCAGGAAAACCTCCTAGCTGAGATAGTAAAGGCAATCTAGTCCATGTTTCTGAGTTTAGCTGACTATTCAGTCTCTCAAAGATACTTCATATTGTTGAAACATTGATAGAGATAGCCATTTTTATATGTGAATTATGAAAGTTGTGCATGCAAGTAAGTCAGATTTGGTGTTAACATTTTACTGAGCTTTTTCTGTTAAGCTTGTAACTGGATGCATGCCTTCACTAAGAAAGGATGAGACTATTATCTGTTACAGAGGAGGAGTTAGTCTCAAAAACTGATATGATGCAGTTATCAGTAGAGCTGTACCTCTGGTGCCCAAGTACAATCCACATTTCTGTGTATTATGTGCTATAAAAACTTAGCAGAGTTGCTTCAAAAAATTGTAGTTATGAATCATTTCACCATTGATTTCTATATTGCCTAATGAACAGTGAAAATTCCTATGTAGACATTTAGGTGCTAAAGAGTTTTTTTTTATTTAAAATATTAATATGAATTTCAAATTGAACTTCCACTGAAAGAAATCAGGTTTTGTTATATTGCTAGAGCTTACCAACAATTATACCAGAGCTGAGGACGCAAGTTTTTTTTGTGTCAAAATATTGGAAAGGATTTTATTAAAAGACTTTAAATTGCACTTCTATTTCTTGCCATGATTCAGTGGCATTGGGAATTGTATTCTTAAGTAGTTCCAGACAGAAGAAGTCAGGCTGAATCACACGTTCAGGTGAGCATAAAGCTGCAACTGCTGCTGGAATAAATGCCTGCTTTTAGCCTCCTTGGACCCCAAATTAATTTGATACAGCATAAGCTTCTTGTACTCTTATTTTTCTAATTATTTCTCCTGTAGTTCTCTTTTTGCTGGGCTTACAACTATTGAAGGTGTGTTATGTGTATTAGTGTTACATAACATAGAGGAAGCCATGATCTGTGACCCTGCATGTGGAACAAGTTCTGGCCTTGAATCCTAGGACACTTATGTATGAATTGAAGTGGGAAAGCTTTCTTATAGTCCAGGCAAGAATTGGTGAGATGATCCCTGAAGGAACTGAGGACCATTTTCTGCAGACTGCAAGCCTTACAGTCTGAGAAAAAGTTAGTTTGGGGGACCTTACCTTGTTTAGCATAAGTATATGGCATCATGAAAGTGTCTCTCTGTATATGTATTTTATGAAAAGTATCCTAAACACTCTGCTCTACAATATTGTCTTCAGGGGAGAGTGAAAGAATAATAGAATGCTAGATATTAGTAATATTATTTACTATTCTAGGAGAAGGAACCCAGATACTGCTACAAAGGTGAACTCAAAAGAAGTAGTATTATAGTCCAGAAAGAAGTCTACAGGTATTAAAGCCCCTTGTCTCCCTATCTTGAAGAAAAGTTTCTCCTTACAGCTGCTCTGCTTTTGCTTCATTGCAGCCAGGGCTCTGTTCTTCCAAGGCTACATGCTGTGTATGACCTTGAGGAAGTTTTGCAGAACTGGCTTGCCAGAGACACAAGCATTAAGAGGAGACACAAAATCCGTATCACACCATCTTTCTGTTAGGGCCCTTCCTAACTAGACTTCTTTTCCCTTATAGTAATAGGCTGTTTGTTCCTGTCTTTTCCCTCAGCTTATTGTCTCCTTCTCCATGATTTCTCAACCTTTGCTTCATTCAACACCTGTCCTTCTTATGTTCCTAGTTTCTGCCCTTGACTATACCCCTACCATAGCAAGTATCACAGTTTCACAATAGCTGTCATTATGCTGACCCCTCTAACTGTTTATTGTAGCTTTTCTCTTTCCACTGCATGGCTCATGTCTATTTACACTGTCAGCACTTCAGGATAAGGACTGTCTGCTCAGGTTTATGGAGAGTCTAACACAATGGATCCCAGTTGTGGGCTACCATAACGATTAGTTAGGATAGGAAGTCTTAATTGTTAGCCCCTCCAACAGTGTTTCCTTGATTAGGAGGAGCATGAAATTAGAAAAATAGCTAGTTTCTATGTTCTTTTGATTTATAATAAAGCTGTCTTTTGTTTTATTGTTGGTTTTTAAGTTTGAAATTAAATTTGTTGGCACAACATGTGTTGTAAATAATTTTGTAAATTGCCTAGGGCTGTCTACATCATAAACTATTGCTGAATTATCAGGTAATGAAAATAGACAACTCAAATGAGAAAGTGTTTAGAGATAAATGAAATGTGAATTCTCCTGCCAATTGTTTTTGGTTTTGTTTTTCTTCTTCTTTTTCTGTTCCATAGCACGAATTATCAAAACAAAACAGTGGTGTGAAATGCTTCCATGTTTAGAAGGAGAAGGCTGTGATTTGCTAATCAATAAATCAGGCTGGACCTGTACACAACCAGGAGGACGGATAAAGACAACCACGGTAGGTCACTTCTCTGTTCTATATTTCTTCAATTTCTCATTCACTTTAATTTGTTGAAAAACAAAAAGTGAGCTTTTTAATCATTTTCAGCACTTTTATGTAAAGTTGAGTTCCTCATAATTAATGTGTGCCCAAGTGTGCATGCTGAAATACACAGCAATGTTATCACAAAGTACAACATTGGAAAAGATAACAAGTCATTCTCATGGTTATTAAGAGTAGATATTATATCAAGGTTTTCTTAAAAGACACCAGTAGCTTAACTAACATTTGCATTCAGCCTGAAGAATCTTATTCTTTCAACATACACAGATTTTCTTATGCTGTGGTAGTGCAGGATATAAAACTCAATGTGTGGTCTATCAGGGTGAAAAGAAAGCTTTCACTGGGAGTTTTGAAGAAAATATTTTTCCTATTCCAACTATACTAGAAAAACAAGTCACACAGATAGATCTTTAGTTTTCAGTGAGACCTACAGAAAACATAGCAAAAGATCCCATCTTCCAACTTCCTTTTGGCCCTGGTTTGTTGATAAATCCCTCAGTTCTCAGATTAGGTGTCTTGTGGCATGCGCTTGTAGTGAAGCTGAAAGTATATACGACACTAATAGTTTCCAGGGCCTATAATGAATCAAACAGATTTCTAGAAAATGTTCTCAAATTCCAGCAATTCTTTGACTTAAAAAATTGAAAAAATCAGAAGAGATATAATAGAGCAATTTTCTGATAGCTTGCTAGGCCTCTTGAAATTATTTCCCCTCATAATCTTTTTTTAGATTTACAGGGAGTTTGAGTGTAATTTAAATAAGTGCAATTTCAAGAATATTTAGTCTTAGATGTACTTATCAGTGAGGACTAAATTAATGCCCATCATTGCCTGCACAATTTCTCTGTCTGAGCAGGAGACAGAAAGCAGTACAAAACCTTTTACTGTTTTAGAACACCTGTATCTAGAAAATTAACATGATTTTCACTTTTTAAAAAGAAGGGAGATTTGATAATTCTGTATGAGATACAAATTTTATGAATTGTGACCACTGTTTTCATGCTTTGTATTTTCCAGATATGATATTCATTATGGACAGGGCTATAAAACTTATCTCTGAGGTCTTACTTAAATATAGTTTGCCTTTAGATCTTTTGCATTCAAGTTATGTAAATCTTTTGCATTCAAGTTATGTAAGAGTGACATTAAAAAAAAGGGAAGGAGAAAAGTTTTTTAAACATTGCCAACTTTCAAAGGCAAGGAGATCTAATACCATAACTTTCTCATAATTGAAATATAGTCTTAAATCTTATTAATTCAGGAGTGTTTTCTGTATCTGAGGAAAACAGAAAACCCATGTACTGTGACACATTACCAGCTGTCATTTTAGTTCTTTGTTTGATGTTTTATGCTAATGGCATGACTGAGTAATGCAAAGTAAGCAGAGGATCTGTCCTTCAGTTTCTGTCTTTAATGAAGTGATTCAGATATGCTTTCAGATTAAACACCAGAAGCCTGATTCTGAACTCTTACTTGTCTGTATAGCTCTTTAATGCTATTGACATGAATGGAATGACTCATGAATTTGATTAATGTAAATGAAATCATAATCATGCCCCATCAGTAAAATTAAGACCACAGCAAGTATAATATTGTAAAACAGACTCTCCCCACACAGATACATCATCATCATTGGTAAGGAAAGATTTTGCCAGAGAGACAACTGTAGAACAGTTCTGAGCATAAGCCCTCATCCAACATCAAGCAGTCTTCAACAGTTGGTATCACACATGCAGACACACAACAAACACGCAGTACTTTCCAGTCAAGCCAGACTAGCAACTCAGAATGCTTACGGAAGCACTGAATGCAGAGCGGGGAGAGGGAAGAAAGACAAGAAGAAAAACAAATACAAAACCCTACGATAAACTCCCGTCTATAATACAGTATCAATAGCATATTGGTTGAAGGGTGAGCTTTGGACCATAGTAGTAGATTTGGAAACTGTGTCTTAGGATGACTTCATGAAATGCATGACAGTGATTAAAAGAAAACAAAATTCCAGCAGAAACACTAAGAGACATTATTTACTCTAGCAATACTCCAGATCAACAACGCTAATGCAGTAATTTCTATTTCTGCTCCCAATCGACATACATGAGTTGCCAGGCACTATCATGCCCATCATGGTATTTAAGTGTACTAGGAAGGATTTCTGGCTGGGCAGGGGCATAAAAATGACCATCAGGTAGTAGGGGGAAAAAATGTCCAGACATATTGAATTAGTTACTGTACATGGTTCTTAAGTAGGAATAATTCTTGACAACATCTCCAGCAACAGTCAGATTAGGTCCTTCATTTTTTAACTATCAGTTTTGTTAAAACACATTTGTTAATCTAATCAGCCCTTTCCTGCTGATATAGCTTGCATCTTAAAGATATTTTTGGCAGTAGGTCTTGAGTTATCATACTGATAGTAGATTGTATAGCAGAGATATCACTGTTTGGTAAATGCTGACTATAATTTGTCACCCGTACTAAAGTCAGAACAGCGTTGAACTCTGATGGACTGAGACTGACTGTTGTGGTAATAGCAGCTGTCTCGGTTTTGAAAGACAGGTGTCTGCTAAGGAAGGCAGAAGCCCCCCTTGAAGTGGCAGATATAACCCCTTTTTCCTCCAAGTTATTATATTTTGAAATCAAGGGCTTTTAGGCAAAGATGTGGGAAATAGGAATAACAGTTCTTTACTATATATATATATGTATATAACCAGTCAAACAAAACAACAACAACTCTGGCAGTAACAGCAATCACAAACCCAGTCCCAGCCTTCTCGGCTGTCAGGCCCTTTCCCCTCGGGTGCAGTTCCGCTCGCAGCCGGCAGGGGCGCTGGCGGCTCCCGGTGAGCAGGGCAGGTGCGATGGTTCCCCCGCGGCTGCAGGGGGCGCTCCGGAGCGAGCTCGGGGAGCACGCGGCACCGGTGCCCTGGGATCCCGGGAAGGGATGGAACAAAAGCTTCACAAACCCCTGGGCAGCCGATCCCGGGCTCTCGGGAACAGCAGGCTGGAGCGGCAGGCTGGAGCGGCAGGGACGAACGCAAATCCCGGGTGGCAGGCGAGATGTATCCAGATGGGAGAACCCCACGGAGGCCCAGGCAGGCAGGGCGAGCAGGGCTACAGCGTAGCGAAAGCTCGAAACAGCAGCGGGGCAGGGCAGCCACAGCTCGGCCTCCAGCAGGGCAGGGAAAAGCGGCTTTTGGGGTCCCAGCGTTGTTTCCAGCAGGAAGAAAGAACGGCGAAAAAGAAAGAAGCAGCAGCTCCTTTCTCTGCAGCTTCTCTCTCCGGACGCTCAGAGCGAACTGCCCCCACACCCAGGTGTAGACAAAGGAGTAGCCAGGCCCGCCCCACTCCCCTTTTTGTCTTTCTTAAGTACAGCTATTTGTCCCCTAGCAACATGCATATGGGAGAAAATTCCTTTAACAGGAAAAAAACTAAGACTAAACTAAAACCCCAACAGCAGCTTTTCACATTCATTCCATAGGGTTTTTAGAAGTGCAGCTTTTTAAGTACTGGGTTTAAAAGCAGTATGTGGAAAGTTAGCACTTCCGGAGATCTTATAGATGACAGGAGTTCCCTTTTAAGTGAGAATATACTTTAGGACTCATAGTTAAATATGATTCTTACAAAGAAAGGAAAAAATTAGCATTTGTTTCCTGTAGATGAGTTTAACATTTAGTATTTTTTCTATGAAAATTCCAAGCAAACAGCAAGTGAAAATACCCATTGCTTCAAAACAGAAGTGCCATTTCTGTAAAATGTTTGGAAAGGGCTGCTGCTTTTTGCTTTATGTTTTGTGTCAAAGTTGTTTACACATTCTATGCAGAGCCAGATTTTTCAACTGGCTGGCACTTTTTGTGTTGACCTCTGGAAATAATGCAACCAAATCAGAATTCTCTCCTCACAAAAAGTGTTTTATATCCATTTTGTGCTCACTTTGCACAGCTATAAATGACTACACAAGGTGCAAGGCAAAGGAAAATCAGACTCAAAGTGCACTCTAAATGGATCTGGATGTCACTTCTGCCCTGTTGTTCTCTCTACAAGGTGTGAATGAACCAAAGATTTTTCATCTTCTAAGAGGCTTTTAGACTTGAGGACTGACTGGGCTAACTGCCAATCTATGTATTAAGATGCTGACTGTCAATACAAGGAAACAGTATGGCAAGTTGTAAAAGAAGATAGCAAGAGAATACTACACAATTGTTAGCAATTTCAACATACGAAGTACTTTCATATAACAAATGTCCTTACAGTCACTTTAAAATCTCCTGCCTTAAAAATTCTTTTTTTTATTCTCATTATTTTTTCAATTATTTATTAAAAATTAAGTTATATGATTTTTTAAAATATTTTGTAGTTTTAATACTGCCAGAAGATACGCCTTTTTTTTTTAAAGAAATTGTTGAAGGGCCTTTCCATTTTATATTTCAAGTGCAAACCTTGCTAGTGTATAGATGAGAAGATACACAATGTATTGTTTTTACTGGGGAGATTAATTTTTATCACCCAAGTGTATATATGTTGTCAATGATCCATCACTACCTAATTGTTACTTAATTCATTCCTTCTTCTACATAATGTGATTTCAATGCATGGAGCTTAACAGAACATTCATGCACCAATTCCTCGGTAGCTAACCTTTTAAACCTTTGCTGTTTTACGGCTAAATTAGCTGAAGTGGGAAATTAAGGAATATGGAGAAGCTAAGAGAGAGCTCACAGTGGATAAAAGGTGTAATTACTCTGACATGGAGCTCAGTGCTTAGCTAGTAAAATTTACTAAGGATCTGGCTTCACCAAGGGACCTGACTTTCTTAATAGAGTTTACTTACACACAGAGCAACTTATCATTCCTCACCATTAATATAAATGACATGCTGGCTGGGTTGGAAAGGCAATTTGTTCCTTACCCTGAAAAATACAATATGTATTTGTATTGGCTGTAATTTAAATCAAGATTTTTTTTTTCAGCAAAGCTTTATCATACATATATGTATGATAAAAGTAACTCAGATAAAATACACTGGTTTGATTTTCATCACTGACATATGTATGAGCAATGTGTTCTCACTCATACAATTACATTCAGGAAAAAAGAAATATACATATATATATATCTATATATGTTACATATCTGTAACATACTTGAGAATTTACTTTTTTTTAGACTGAAGATCAGCTGGAAATATCCTGAGGCCATGGTCTAGTGGTCTGAGCTTGGGAACTGGGAGCCAGAAACTCCTGAGCTCTAATCCCGGCTCTAACAGTGACTCCCTCTGTGGCCTTGGGTAAGTCACTGAACCTCTCTGCCTCAGTTTCCCCAGCAGTAAGATTAACAATTCTTAGCTCCATACATCAGTGAATTTGGGAGTCCTGACTTAACATTTTAAGGGATTTAGAAAGTCACAGTAACTTAGAAATAAAACTAATGTTATTTATAAATGTCCTCATTGGTAATGTTCCTGTTGTTGTTAGGTATTGACATAAAACTGGTATTATGTATTTAGCCTCACCTGCATTCCAGCTCTGAGTGTTTCTAAATGTGCATTTCACATCTCCACAGCTCACCTGATTTTATTTGGTTAAGCTGGTTTTGGAAGTATTTTGACATCCTGCCAGTTCTAGTTCCGTGTCATTCCAGGATAGAATACCTACCAACACAAGCTTTCAGGCAATACCAGATTAGAGCAGTGGAATGTTGCATGCATGCCGTGCCAAATTAAGTTTCACCCTTCCCCTTTGCCAGAAGTGGTCAACTTATGAAACAGATACAATAATACCAATTCTTTACATGTCATAGCTGTGTGCTTCAGTGTCCATTCTACAGATCTGTCAGCAGTTCATCTACTAAGTTCCTTCACTGTCCTAATTGTAGCAGAAACACTATGTATGGACCAAGATTACAGAGGACGCTTTTCATCAGGCTGGTATATCCCCTCACTCTAGTCCAAGTATTAGCTTTTAGAAACAAGAAGGAAATTAGGATCCTGAATTTTCATTGTTCATACCCAGCTGTTGGGGAATCAGAATCTTTGGCTATCTTTAACCTATGGGACTATCTTTTCTTCAAAGTCCATGAGCTTGCACAATTGTGAGTCCCTATGTCTTCTCTTTCTTCTCTTTTTCTATGTTCATAATGGCATGCCTGACACTGCCTTGTGAGAGACCTTAACAGCAGTAGAAAGGGCTCTCAGAAATACACTTTTGTGGTGAAATAGGTAATTAACCCTTTTGGCCCATCCTCAGACATGATCACTCTTAATTTCTAGTTGTTTGTCTAGAAATCTGATTTAAAAAACCCCTATCCATTAAGCCACTAAGAATAATTTGCATTCTTAAGTCCTGCTGCCAGCCAGTTTTGTGAGCTCTGAGACCATTGCTTCACCAAGCATTATGCATCACAAAGTCCTTTAAAACTAACTCAGGTTTCAGTAGTGTGCTTCTGAAATTGATATTTGATTAAGGTTTTCCAAGACCCCACCACATAACTGGAAGTTAGCCTGAAATAGCTTTCATATGTTAAAACATTGATGTGCTCTACCTTTTATATATACACACCAAATTGAGGAAGGGTAGAACATGAACACTTTCTGAAGAATACCTTTGGCAGATATTGTTGAGATCAAAAAGTCATGATATCTGCATCTTTGACTGTACATATGAACTACCAGAACTAGGTTACTTTTAATTAACAACTCATTCTAATGTACCAGTCTATCTATAGAATAAGTCCTAGTCATTGTACAGTGCTTTAACTGAACCTTTTAATAGTTTTGTATTAATTTGATGTTCTTCTCAGTAGTACTAATATAAATTATGAGAGAAAATACCAATTTACATGTTATAGCTATGTGCTTCAGTGTCCACTCTATAGATGTGTACTTCAAGGCCTAGATTCAACCTATTTATTTCCATGGATTACAAGAGGCTTTAATCCTTTGAGCCGTATTCCTCTCATTGTTTTCCTGATCTACAAATGGGTCATCATTCACAGGATTGCAACTAGATCCTGTTCTGTTAATTTCCAAGCAAATATGGGGTATGGGAGTTGGTTGTCTTAATTCTCAGAAAGGCTAAATATCATGTTTCTACTTCTTGTGTTACAGAAGAATAGTAGACAATTTACAAGCAGAATGGTAGGATGGTCTTCATGGCCCCATGTCTTAAGGACTACATCACAGAGAAACCTAATAGAAATAAAATCCTCATGAAGCTGAAGCATCTCAGAAGGGGCCATGCTATTCCTTCTAAATACACGGGTTCTCTTGCATATTAGTAATGCTTCAACTATTACAGTCTTTTCAAAGCTGTGCCTTTCTTTGTCATACCAGTGTATCGAAACCTGCACATTGTATTTTCCATTATCCTTATGAAAATACACTTCTTCATGTCAAATAACTGATCTTCAAGTCCTAAGCCAAAATGGTAGCAAAGATTTTGTGATTTTTGTAGGTTGAAAGGAGCTGTCAGATATTTAAAGAACCAACTTAAAGAGATTAGATGCCTTCCTCTGTCCTGAATGCTGAATACTGATGTTCGGTGATTCACACTGCCTGAAAAGAGACCAAAATTTACGCCAAAAATAACTTGTAGTGAAATGGCAAACTAAGTGAAATCATAATTTGTTAACATCTCAAATAAATCCTTGGAAGAAATTAGGGAAATTTAAGTTTTGTTCTTCACTTTTAGAGCATGTATTTTCAGATTTCAGTAATGAAGAATTATACTAATTTTTTTGTCTTTATAAAGCTACGGAAAATATGAGTGCCCACTTCTGCATGGGCTATTTCAAAGATGTTGCATATCCTGTGCAAATAAATAAACAGAATTTTAGATAGATAAGACTTCTAGTGATATATTTTCTTTCAGGATTCCCATTACTTAACTCACAGTCATATTGGGAATTCTAGCATTCAGTTCAATCTTACTATGCTAACTTAGGGACAGGCCAGTTTTAGATTCAGTGAGGTAAAAGTGATTTCTGATTAATGCTTACGAACTATGGCTTTTCATGGTTATATAGATTAATCTATTTATAAAAGCAGTTACTGCACGGTAAAATGAGCTACATTTTGATCTGTTTGAGGTCTGAACTGTCCCTTTCAGTAAGTGAACGAAAGCTGATTCTACCCAAGGTAATAATAATAATTTCTGAGAGTCTGTTTCATGGGTTTGTGGAATAAATTATGTTTTCAGTAAAAACACCAAGCAAACCTTTTGTTGGGTTGGGGTTTTTTCTGTACTTTGAAAGCAGAATTCTGAAATGGAAATAAAACCACATCTGTAACTTGGCGAGTTCAGTATTCTGTCATAGTATGAACCCACACAATGAATTGTGGATATTTGAAAAAGTTAAAGTGTTCAGTTTTTAAAAGGTGCATTTAAGGAATGCCTAAATTGTTAAGTTGGTCCTGATAAACACAAAATACTTTCATTTGAAATTCTTTCTAAATAGCATACTTTTCCAGGACACCAGTAAAAATTATGTTCTTGTATGGGGTTAGGATTATCTTTCATCGCCCCCAAAACAAGAAAAGAGCCTAAATTTAAAAATGGAAGGCTCAGGTCATAGAAAATTCACACCTCTAATAGAAGGTTCAGGTATCTGCCTGGAAAATTTGCAGGCCCATCAAAGAGAGTCTGTGAAGAGCCTGATACTAGATTTTTAAATTATTGTTTAACACCTTGGTCACCACTTGCATTTAGATAGGCCTTTCCAAATACTGAAATAGCATGGTAACTGGTCTAAGAAAAAAGCATGTTAAGAATTAGTATTGAGATGGACTAAAAGCAACAGACAAACCAAATTCATATCAGTAATGGTAATATTGGGTCTTTTTGTGTTTTGACAATTCTTAGCATAACAGATAGACATTGTAAGGGTATGGACGGCATCTTTCATGGGGTAAGCACACATGACATAAAACCTATAGACCAGTGCCCTTGTGGGGTGACAGCTGGAAGTCAGGAGAATGTGCTGGTTCACTGGTTGTCTGTGGTAAGCAACTAAACTTCATTTCTCATCTGCTAAATCAGACAATTTGATACAGCGCTGCCCACTCCTACCATATATGCTTCATGATAGATTTATACTGTCTGAAGGTTCTGATTTCTTGCATGAATATGAGAAAATCAATTTTCATTTAATAAGTGACTGCAAGGAGAGACTATCTGAGGAAACAAACCTGGAGATTACTTGCACAATTTTTTGCTGTAAGTAGCACAACGCACTGTTTTTAAGAAGGGATTCAATAGATGCTGAATGCCATATAGTTGAACTGAAGGGGACTGCAGGATACATTTTATGTGTGGAAGAAAAATAGATTTGATAATGCAAACGAGGAAAAAGCCTGGAAAGACTAACACAGAACTTGGTATATAGTTTAAAACATGTTTTTGGTGGGCATATAATGTAAACTTACGAAGGCTGGAAACTGGTATGTCACATCAACCCCAAGAATTTAAAATGCTAGAATTATTACACTCCCATTTTGCCCAAAGAAAATGTTCATGACATAAGTGTTAGAAGATGAAGTTATTGCACATGTATATCCATTTTGGAACATTTCCATTTTTAAGAATACTCCCAAAGATTTCTGTTAAATCATGCAAAGCAAGCTAGAATTCTTGGACTGAAAAAAACAAGCAGTGAATATAGAAAATGAAAAAGGTGTTTTAGTTTATGGATTTTTATCATAACATTTGACACATTATTTCTTAAAACCATACTTGAAAATTAATTCAGAAAGGCCTGTCATATTGAAAACTGTCATTTCAACAAGATACTGATGGAGGACCTGCGAACAGTGCATAATAACACTTAACAGGAGTGTATTGATCTAGGTCGAGGTGGCCCAGGAGGTGACAGACTTGTGAAAAGTCTAATGTTATTTTATTAAGAATGGTTTCAAAAGCATAAAAGATATTAAGCTCTTAAGAGTTATTGAAAATCTGTGAAAGGTAGACACATAACAGACATTTCTGTTTTCCAGTATTCCACTGCTATATTTGCATTAACCATTTGGAATAGAAATACTCAATAGCATTATGTCTGCATGTAAGTTTCTTTACCTTGGGGGCAGACCTTAAGGATAAAGTTGCCAGTTTTTTTGATCTAGTTAACTCCTGCCTGTGAGGTTTTGTTTTCAGCTACTTCAGCTACTTCCTGATCACTTGCATATGAGCATGCAGGGGTATGCAGAAAGACAATTCAGTTTACCGTGTCGTGCAAAAGTGATAGCCCAAAACTCGGGTTATTCCTGTTTTTCATTAGATCTTAGTAATCTCATTATACATGAATGAGCCAAGAGGTTGGAAGTGAACAAAACCGGCTGATCCTTGATCCAAATAAAGCCAGGCAAGAGTGGGACAGCAAAATCAATCAGCAAAATATAGACTAAGAGCTTTTCTTTCAACTTGTAGTGCAGCTTCATGGTAGTCTAAACCAATCTAAATCCAGAGTGCCCCATTCCTACTCTCCCACCTCACTGTCTGTATATGCCTGACTTCTGTTTTGGTCAGGCACTAAGTGCTTGTGGAAATGTCTGGGATGCAAAACAGGCATCACTTTTTGCCAGGTTAGTTTTCAGCCAGATCAGCTTCTGATTGCAGATTAAATTATTCTAGGCCAAAACCTATGAGGTCTGTCTGCCTTTATTACATAGTTCCACTGCCTTTGGGCCATCAACAATTGCTGATGGATACCTAGTTAGCTTTTTTCAGCCAACACTGCTATTCTTCCCCACTTTGCACTTACCAAAGAATTCTGAAAGTTGACTCTGAAGTAAAGACAAAGTGCATTAAATACATCCCTCATGTGAAATACACCAGTGTACACCTACATGAACAGGATAAGATGTTTGAAAGTCCATGTCCTAAACTCCAGAGGATGTTGTACTTTTCTGGACCAGGGCTTTTAAAGGTAGCATCTCTACTCTCTAATAAATTTACTTTTTTAAAAAAAAAAATTCTCTTTTATTCTTCTCCTTTTTGTTCCTGCCTCTTTCTTTTCTCTCCATGAAGTCCTGAGAATTTTCCCTTACACAACAATTCTTGTTCTAGCCACAAAAGAATGAGATATTTTGTGGTGCGGGAATGTCAAATGTGTAAACAGTAAAAGAAAGTTTTCAGGGTTATGGGAAGACTGATACTTAGTTCTTATAATAGTAGAGGTAGCATGGGAAAGATCAGATACAAGCCAACTACTGTATTTTTCAGTAGTCTCCGAGATTTGGCACACCTGGGTTTGAACAGGACACAAATTATATGATGAAATTTCTTTCTAGGCATTGCAAATTTTGAATTGAATTCACATCTGGGCATATCTTAAATGTCTAAGCCGAGGACATGAGCAAAGGTGCCCAGCTTTACTATCCAGCCCTCAACCAGGACAATGAAATTTCTGTCTGCAGTGGCTTTGCAGTCAGATTAGGTATCTCCAGAAGACAATTAAATCTCTTCAGACTGTTATTTATCCAATGCCAATATAAAAATCTATGTTTCATGGAGAGAGGTCTGTATCCTCTGTTCTCTTCCCTGACTGGTGTCTGCTACTGAGCTTAGACAAACTATCCTGTCAGTTCTCCATGCAACTTCAGATTTGCTGCACAGTGCTTTAGTTTTTGAAAAAGGAGTGAGAAAATATTCTGATTTGACATATTTGCCTGGTGGTCATGGAATTTTCCTGGGATGCAGGACGGGGAGATTCAATCACCCTTGTGATAAATAGGTCTAGATGCATCCCAGAAAAGTGGTTTACCTACTAGACTGATATGCAAATGATGGATTGCCCTGTTGTCATCATACTTGCCATGTTTTTCCTGATTCATCCTGGTGGTTCAGCCTGACTTCATATTCTTGTCTGCCTAAATCTGGAAAATAGTAGAGGGGCCTCCATTTAGAATGTGAATGAACATTTTTTATTTAATACTAACTTCAGAGAGATCTAATAAATATAAACTCTAAAGACATGCAAATTAAAAGATTGGATTTGGAAGGTTTAGATGTTTATCACCTAACCTAAGATTTTAGATGGCTTGCCTTTTCCTTCATGTTACTTGCTAAGCAATCAGGGTGATTATCGCAGAATTTTTTACTGACTTCTGTAATTTTTTCAGAGTAACTTGCTATTGGTGGAAAAAGAAGAACTTGGAGCCATTAGGGAATCTGAACAGAGGCTGTGGATATCTTGGCCACTGCAGGCAATCCAGAGGATCAGATTTACCCATATAATACTGCAGTAAACAGGTTCAGTGGAGGCTGGGGGAGCAGTGCTAAATGCATTTGAGGGAGAACACTTCCAAACAGTTAATTTTGATGCTTACCTTTATTTTTATAGTCACATTTTATGTCTTTATTTTTAAATCAAATCATCCCCTGTTACTCTCATTCCAGAAGACAATTTGACGTGGAGAGCAGCATTGCTTTCGCCTCCATTTCATTGAGTGCATACTTGCACTTAATCATCTGATTTTCAGTGGGCTTTGTTATGTTAAATATCATACCTTTCATCTTTGTTCTTCCTTTGTGAACTGCTGTTTTCTCTTTCTTCTTATTCTTGATGTAACTAAGTCTACTGAAATCAATGGTACAACATGATGAATAAATGTGTGTTTATATAATAATGTTTGATAGAAGGTCCTCTAATTGCAATACGAATGCTTTCTCAAATGTCTGTATTTCACCAGTAATCTCTTTGTCCTTCTTAATAAATGATAAAGAATATAAGACCACTGGCAGATGTTTAAAATCAAACAAAGGGTTCTTTGGTAGCATATTATGCAGTTCTGCTCAAGTAAGTGTGAAAATGTCTCTACCTGCATTCTGAAATAGTCACACTGTTCTGATGGGTTGTCATCTGGCTCTTATGAGAGCAATGTAGCAACTTAGTAATGTAGAAATCCACTTCCGTTATATCCCCTAGAAGTAATATTTTATTTTTCATTTAGGAACATCAAAATTGAACGGGGTCAAAACATCCTCTTACAGTGTGTTTTGTGCCACATTTTATTTGTTTTTGATTCAACATATGAAATAAAACTCTTAACACTAATACAAGTATAGTTGTATTTTTAATGGTGAACTTGAAGGAAATAAAGGATACTGACAAAATCACATTCTCTGCAATATACACATTTTAATGAAAGCCAGAAATTCATCATTTTATAATACATTTTTGTTTTATATGCCTCAAATTAATGAACTTTAAAATGAAACAAACTGTGAAGCACTTCCCAAAGTGTTGTAGATGTTGCTGACAAAGCAGTCTGTATTTGTGTATTATTCCCATTGGAAGATAAAGTACTGATCGTATTTGTCAGCTCTTAACAAAACTATTGAAGTACAGGGAATTTGCATAGACATAATACAATTTTTTGAAAGGAAAACAAAAAATATCATGCACAAAACATCTGCCATATAAATGTCTGTATGCATGCAAAGACTTCTGCCATAGAACTGAGCATTGCATAAAAATTTGGCAACATAGCTTAGAAGAGTATTGTAGCTAGGTTGTAAAGAATGAAATATCTGCACAGCAGGGTTTATATGGCTTTTTAAGGAAACCTTCATTACAGTATTATGCAGCTTAACCAAAATCTGAACAAAACAGAAAAAAAAACCCCTCAAAAAACAGAGCCATACTTATTTGCAGGCCAGGGATATTAAGGATAACAGAAAGGCTTTATAGATATGTTGCAAGCAAGAGAAAGACTAGGGATAAATGTGGGCCCTCTCCAGAAGGAAAAGAGAGACATTACTACCATGGGAAAAGAGTGCTGAGTTTCTCAGTGATTTCTATACCTCAGTCTTCAACAGCAAGTGCTCCAGCCATGCCACCCTAGTTGAGAAATGCAAATGCAGGGACTGGCAGAATGAAGACCTGCAGCCCACTGTAGGAGAGGGCCAGGTTCAATATCTTCTAAGGAACCTGAATGTGCCCAAGTCCGTGGGACCTGATAAGATTTATCTGTGGCTCCTGAGGGAGCTGGCAGATGAAGCTGTTAAGTCATTATCCATCACTGTTGAAAAAATCATGGCAGTCAGGTGAAGTCCATGATGAGTGAAAAAGGGAAATATAACCCCCATTTTTAAAATGGGAAAAGCAAAAGACCTGGGGAACTACAGACTAACCAGTCTCACCTCTGTTCCAGGGAAGATCATGGAGCAGATTCTCCTGGAAACTGTGCCAAAGCACATGGAAAATAAAGGGGTGATTGGTAAGAGCCAACATGGCTTTACAAAATCATGCCTGCCTAACCTGGTGACCTTCTAGGACAGGGCCTACAGCACTGGGAGATAGGGACAGAACAACTGACATTGTCTACCTGGACTTAAATGCAAAGCGTTTGACACTGTCTCATGTGACATCCTTGTCTCCAAACTGGAGAGACATGGATTTGATGGATGGACCAGTTAGTGAATAAAGAACTGGCTGGAGGGCTGCACACAGAGAGTTATGGTCAAGGGGTCATTGTCCACGTGTTGAGTGGTGTCCCTCAGAGGTCACTACTGCAGCTGATACTGTTCAACATCTTTGTTGGCAACATGGATGGTGGGATCAAGGGCACCCTCAGCAAATTTGCTGATGACACCTAACTAGGTGGGGCAGTCAACACACTGGAGGGAAGGGATAATGCCATCCAGAGGGATCTGGACAGGCTTGAGAAGTGAGCCTGTGTAAAGGTCCTGAAGGTCAATAAATCAAAGTGCAAGGTCCTACACATGGGTCGTGGCAATCCCAGACACAAATACAGGCTGGGTGAATGAGTGATTGGGAGCAGCCCTGCAGAAGAAAGATTTGGGGGTGTTGGTTGATGAAAAATTCAACGTGAGCCAGCAATGTGTGCTCGCAGCCCGGAAAGCCAACCTGTTCTGCATCAAAAGGTGCATGGCCAGCAGGTCAAAGGAGGTGATTCTCCCCCTCTGCTCTGCTCTTGTGAGACCCCACCTGGAATACTGCATGCAGTTTTGGTGTTCCCAACATAAGGACTGTTGGAGCAAGTCCGGAGGAGAGGCACAAAACCTGATAAGAGGACTGGAGCACCTCCCTTACAAAGACAGGCTGAGAAAGCTGGGGCTGTTCAGGTTGGAGAAGGTTGTGTGGAGACCTCATAGGATCTGTCCAGTATCAGGAAAGGGGCCTACCAGGAAGCCAGAACGGGACTCTTCATCAGGAACTTTAGTGACAGGACAAGGAATAATGGGTACAAATTGAAAGAGGGGAGATTTAGGTTAGATATTAGGAAGAAATTTTTTTCTGTGAGGGTTGTTAGACACTGGAACAGGTTGCCCAAGGAAGTTGTGGATGTCCCAACCCTGACCGTGCTCAAGGCCAGATTGGATAAGACCTTGATCAATGTGGTCTCGTGGGAGGGGTCCCTCCACATGGCATGGGTGATTTGGATTAGATGATCTTTAAAGTCCATTTCAACCCTTTGACATTCTGTAATTCTATGGCCCACAGACTGAAAAGCTAATAGTTTGAGGAGGGACTAGTAAACCTCATGATCAAAAACCTGTGACCATAGTGTACACAAACCAAGTTAGGAGTGCTAAGTAATAAAGTTAGCGTGTTATTGTTGATGTTTCCAGACAGTTTTATTGATTGATTTTGTACATATCACATGTTTTTAAAGTCTGAGGTTGTTACAGCTTTGCTGGCAAACTGATACACTGAAAAGATATAATAGAACTATAGAAGAGAATATAGAAGAGTTCTATAAATAATTCAGCAATTCCTTCTATTTTTGGGGTTTCCTTTTCCTTTTTTTTTTTTTTTTTGCTTATTTTGTTTTGTTTTTAATAAGGCCTTGATTCAGGCACAGCTCTACTCACAAATCATGTATAGGTTGTGAAAATTTTGCTAGTATCAACAAGACTGAAATTATACTGTACTGTATTGACTACAGCCACAACTATGAATTCTTGGTGCATGTTTTAAATTGTCAGCATGCCGTTTTAATAAAATTGCATTGAATTCTCTGCCCATTGGTTCAAGAATGGTCCACTAATTCATATTCAGAGAGAAGAATATTCCCAAATAAACCTTCTCATTTTCTTTTCAGTGATAGTTTTGTGCCTACTTAAAATTGCAGGGGTAGACAGTCATTATGTCAGGAATGATAAAATCATGGAATCATAGAATCGTTTTCACTGGAACAGACCTTTGAGATCATTAAGTCCATTAACCTAATAATGATGTCAAGTTCACCACTAAACCATGTCCCTAAGTGCCATATTTACATATCTTTTAAATGCCTTCGGGGCTGGTGACTCCACCACTTCCCTGAGCAGCCTCTTCCAGTACTTGACAACCCTTTTGATAAAGAAGTTTTACCTAATATTCAGTCTAACACTGACACATCCCCTCACCATCTGTCCCCCTCAGGGGAACTTGAGGCCATTTCCTCTTATCCTATGACTTGTCAAAAGAGACTAACCCCCACCTGGATACAATCTACTTTCAGATAGTTGCAGGGAGTGATAAGGTCTTTCCTCAGCCCCCTTTTCTCCAGGCTAGTATAGACCTTTTTCTCTAACCATATATTTCTGTGCATGAGGGCACCTGTGAGGCTCAGGATTAGCCAGCCTCCTTTCCTCACAGCTAGTTCTGGCCTACAGTGTGATCTAGCCCTAGAAGACCTGACCCTTATGTGTAGCCTGTGCTTTCTGGGAAGCCAGCAATTCAAGCAGAAGTGATCGTGTACTTTGAGTGACTTTGCCTCAGCAGGGTGAAATTTTCCCACTTTTTCTTTTTCCATGGTAGCAGGACTGAAACCCCATTCTTTTACCATATTTGCTGATAGTGGTGTTTTTTTCTGAGTCTTGCAAAACATGGAAAATCAGAATTTATTGAGCTGGATTCGGTAATATTCTGTATGTAATATGCTGTTGACCAGCACTACATATGTATATTTCATCATACTGCACCCTATTACAACTTATTGCATAATGTAAGAAAAATCCAGGGTTTTCACTGCTAGTATATAATGGCAGAAACAATTCAATTACAGGTGGTATGGGGGGAACTTTTTGTTCATAGAATGTATGTTAAGTTCTATTGCTGATGAATAATGAAACACTTTAAAAGATCTGTAACCTTTTCAGTAAATGAACAACATCCATCCAAAATAAAGCTGAGTTCTGTAAAAGCCCATAAGATAGAGATACTATTTCTCACAAGTTATTTCCAAGTGACTTATTCTTAAGGGGCCTCATATAAGTGCAGAAAGAAACTAATAGGTTGTATTTCTTAAATCTCTGATACTATCTGGAACAATATCCTTTAAAAATGGTATTCCATTACGAGACAATAAAAAGATGAAAGGATAAGATAACTGCACTAAAGATTATTAACCCCGTAAAATAGGATGCATTTCTGGTTTTGTAATGTTGATAGTACATGTTTCAGTAGAATATTTTGGCCCAGCTGTGCCTCTTAAAACCAGAAATCTTCCCATAGCTCTTAAAATTGCCACCATTAAAATTATATACTTTACTGCACCTGGCCCCTAGAGGGGACTCCATGGTGTAGATGACAAGAGTTGGAAGTGAACTGAGGGTTTGGAAAGGGGCAAAAGGTATTAATACATTAATACAAAAGTTATTAATACAACTACATATGTGCTAATGCCCTCCTAAAACTTTTCTGGAAAAATGTCTGAAAGTTTCCTGCAAAATCTTAGATTGCCTTACGTCTGCTGTTATCCCTTCAGTCATCTGCCAGCTCAGGCAGGTTTCAGGTGAGATGGTTATTGCCCCAGAGAGACCATGGTGCTTCAGTTAAGGTTTTGCTGTAGATCCCCATTGCTGCTTTATCATGAACTGCATCTTAAATATTAGAAATCTCATGAACTGTTCTGAGTCCTCTGAAGATAACACACCCCTGATAAGGGTTAATGAGAGAGTTTTAATCTACAGTGAGTGGCTAGTCACTTGGGTCATTTGATTTATATCTTCATACAGATAGGACTGTGACCCAGTGACCCAGTGATCTAAGGGGCTGCTGCTCTTCCAGTTCTCTGGTTCCTGTAGTGCCAGAGCAAGCTGAATTACTTGACTTGATCACAGGAGCAATTTGATCTTTCTAGGAAGAATGACTTGTCTTTTACAATCCTATGGAACTATTTCCTCTAAAATTACGATGAACATGAAGGATGCAAAAAGTACAAGAAATACATAACCAATATGAGAAGTCCAGCAGTTCCTTTCACAGAAAAGAAGTATTTTTGCTACTTTATTTGCTCTATTGAAGCTATCTTTCTCTTGCCTCGTGGTGCAGAGTGGTCTGTTGTTAGTGATGGAGATTTTACTGCTGATAACATTTTTGGAAGTAAAAATTTCAAAATAATTTGTAATAAAGGACCCATCATTAATTACAATCATCTTAGTAAAAGTGCTTGTTAAAACGGGAGACAGGGATGTATCTTATATGTCTTTGGTAATGCATGCTAATAAAGGCAAATAAGCAAGAATTTTATGAACCAAGGACTAGGTCTTCCATTAATTTATGTGAGGAATGACACATTCACATTAAAATTATTTTTGGCGTACATTTCATTTTTGTCCTTGGAATAGTATGTGATGTATCTGAAACATAAAAACAGAAAAAGCCCTGAGTTACAATGGATAAGTAGTCAAAAAATCTGTAAAGGTAATAAACTGTTTTTCAGACTGATCTTACTTTTAGATATTGACTTTGTAGGTTATCTTAATGTATGGTAATAGCTCTTCACCTGAGAAGTGTGTGGGATAGGCTGTGGGATCCCACACCTGATAGGGTGTGGAATACACACGGAGATGGCTGAGAAGAGAAGATACAGAGATGGTTTCAGCTGAGTGGAAGAGAAAGGTGGGCAAATAATATAACAAGTAGAAAAATCAGTATCTGTTCAACAACCTGCTCAACACCCAGTCCACTGGCTGCCACTGCAATGCTGACAGCTGCAGTGGCCCTTGGGAAAGTGGTTTGGTTCAATGTGTTCCTGGTCTTTCTTGTTTCAAAAGTAGTTTGCAAAGGTTAAGAGCTGAAAGTCTCAGTGATTTGGTTTCAGACTCCTGAATCTAAGCACTCACTTTTAGCACAGTGGCTTTGTTGGATTTGGATGCTTGCAAATGCATAACACTTTGCATTCAGGTTTTCTGAAATACAAGCAGTTAGTTTTTGTGAAGCAGAAGAATGCCTGGGGCAAAGGATGTGGACAAAGGAAAAGAGCAAACAGGCAAGAAACCTTGTGGATGATAGATTGCTACCACACGGCTCTGTGGAAATAAAGAACTGCAAATTAAAGAGGTTGTCAACAGTTAGGAATTTGCAGAGGAGGGTTGCTTCTAAGGACTTAATATTTTGTTGAATGAACTTCTGCAGATCTGAATTGGATCTGAACTGTCTGTTTTAAAAATGTTCAGATGGACAGACTACAGTGTCAATTTACAGATCTGTTACTATTAGGTAAGTTGTGCACTCCACTCTCAGTAGGGGAAGACTATAGTTGCTTTTTCAGGCTGAATAAAGACTTTAGTATTTAATTTATTAATACAAATGGATATTGAGTGAAACAGTTCAACTGAAACAAAAATCTGGCAGTTGAGTATTAAGCTGAGCTTTCTTTTGTAAGGTCTGAATGGATGATACTTATTGCATCTTTGTGCTAGTACACTATGGATATAATTGTAACATAATTGCATTTTACATCAACAGTTGGCACCCTTCAGAATATATTTTCATTTTTGGCAGATTTTTATTTTCCAGCTAAGGGTCAAGAAAACATTTTCCCAGTTAAAAGTTAACCAAACAACCAAGTCCATCTAAATAAACAGGGACGTAATATTGTTCACAAATAGTCAACAGCAATGGTTTCATAAATTTCTGCATGTTAGTGTATATAAGGGCATGTTTTTCATCAGTTTTAATAGATTGTTCCTTGTTTAAAATGCCACTGTTAGGTTTGGATGATGGAAATGAAGAAATATGAAAAATGCCAAGGGAGGTGATGCTGTAGTCTAGGTTATTTATCTTGGAACCTCTCAGAACAATGAATTACTGTCTGATGGAGGCAATTTCTTGTTCTAGGTCCTGGGCTAACAGATTAGTTGAACGGCTCGGTGTCATAG
Source organism: Corvus hawaiiensis (assembly GCF_020740725.1). Lineage (NCBI taxonomy): Eukaryota > Metazoa > Chordata > Aves > Passeriformes > Corvidae > Corvus > Corvus hawaiiensis. The sequence goes on along the minus strand of NC_063216.1, from coordinate 63,011,102 downwards.
TTCCATCTTCTCCCTTTTCATGTTCTATGCTAATATGCTGTAATGACATATTGGTTTCTCGTGACTGCAAAATAAGTGAAATACACTGTTTTATTTATTGTACCAAATGAAGCAAAAAAAAAAAGGCTGTTTTCATCTTCACGATGTGAAAGATGTTGAGAGATTCTATATCGCTGCAGATGTTAGCAGATTTGTGCCATGTAAATTGGGTATGTTAATGATGTTACAAAATGTTCTAATCAGTGTTTATTCCATCATATTTTATTTATATTTGTTTTTCAAAATGTATATGCATATGGTACAGGAACCTTGAAAAATCATAATAAGGCAGTCAGATTGAAATACAGGTTTTAAGTTAAGTACAGAGATATATGTTTTAATTAAAATGGTTTGTAAATATAAATTAGGGATACTCAGAGGAGTCCTTCTAATTTGTTTAACACAGTAGTACTTTAAAATATTTCTTCTTCAATGATAACAGAAGTCCTTTCAGCATAAACTGGAGAGTGTGCTTGCTGATGATCCAGGAAAAAATACACTGACATTCTTTAAAAATACCTGACAGGTAATATTTACAATTTTTTATTCAAACTTCTAAGCTGAGCTCTTGGAAACTTTTCAGTATGGTTCAGGCTGTGAATATAAACTTTTATAGCTTATATTGCAAGGAATATGGATGATAGCCATTAGGTTGCTTCCTAGGAGTTAAACACTGTGTTTTCCTTTGCTTTTTAGATTGTGACTGACCATAAAAATGTTTGCAGTTTTCTGGGGAGTTAAGTGGAATTTAGGTTAGGCACAGTAGATCATAGAGAAGCTTAGGCAGAGGAAAGACAGAATTCTCCCCAGAGCACATGCTTCCCTGTGTATCAGTGTCAATGCACTCACATTGATATTTAATATAAAAGCACAGGGGAAGTTGAGATCAAACTGAGAACTGGGTAGAGAGTGAAACGCTTTCAGGATTAGCTAAAGTTGGGTATTAGGTGATGTCTTGATGTAAGATATCTAAAAATCATTTTAGGCATCATTTAGCTTAGTCTACTATTCCTAGAAAGAGAAGTATTTAATTTTGTATCCTGAATATTATTACACAGCTATACCTTTGAATCTCTTCCATAGGCATTGAGTCACAGTAAGCCTAAGTGATACACAATTCATACACAGAACTTGCTAGTAAGTTTTGTCATCCTAGAAGAGTTTTTTGAAAAAGAAGCAATCACTAAAGACTGCAGCATTGTTCACCCTTTTTGTACTTAGCTCTCACACAGAAGTACAGAATATGTTTTTTGTGATACTTGAAAGCCAAAAAGAAAGAATATATTTCTTCTTATTTAATAGGCAACTATGCTACACATTACTGTTTGAAAGCTATTGTTTTGTGTGAAAGAAATTGTTTGCAGTTTACCTCCTCATATATGCAGTTCTGTTGGAGGGTAGGAAGAGGGTTTTTTTGTTGTTTTGGGGTTTTGTTTATTTTCTATCTTTGTAGTCTTTATCAAGAGCTTATTTTAATCATTTTCTTAAAGATTATCTACATAACTGTCATCGATTAAGTCTTTTTTTGTTTTAACTGTACAGGTTAATTTACTGAGTGCTAATGTATGGAAGTTGGTCAGGGCACTAAGTGATAACAGGATTTACAGTGCAAACCCTAGAGACGTGTTTATTTATAGAGTCTGTGTGTTAAACCATGATACCACAGAAATCAGAGGAAGTCTACCTGTTCCCTTCATTGAAGTCAGAACTTTACCTCAGATTGAAGAGCAGGTCTGCCCAGTGTTGTGTTGTATTTGTCTCCATGGGATGACTGAAGGTGTGGTATTAAAATTAAATATATTGACAATGGTGTTTGAGGAGAAAAACTAATGGGAAGATGGATGTGCTGAAACCTAATTGCAGTCACCGAGAATAGACTAAAGCAGGAACTGGTGGAACTGAACTAGCTATTTAAAAGCCTTTCTCTTATGAGAAAGTCACGTTTTTTCTTCTGCAAGTTTGATGTAACAGTTATAGCCATCTTTGGATCTCTCTTGAGCTAACACTACAGTCACTTGCTCAGCAGTTAACCTCTGCAGACCATGACCTTAATAATATCTTAAAGGTAATATTTGTGCAAGGATGAACACTTCCAGAACAATTTCTCCAGTGAAAGAGAAGCCCACTGTTTTCTCAGATCGTTGGCATAGTTTTGTTTCAAACAAAAGTACTTTTCTAATTGACTATTGAAGAATAATATACTATTTTGAATTTTTTGGCTGTCTTCTTTATTTTTAATTTTTGCCAGTTTGGTTTTCTTTTGTTACATTGAAAGACAGCTTTGGATGTTTCTAATTGAGGGTTTTTATTATAACCATCATTCTTCTTAACAGCAGTGAAGTGAAAATGCAAATAAATACCTCTAATAAGCCTCTTTGTTTTTGTTTTTTTTATGTATACCAAACAGATTCTCATCCTGTGTTATTTACTACTGAACTGCTGCTCCATAGCTGTCCTCTGTAAAATAGGAAATGAAAAATCACACTTCATATTGTGGGAGAGTGGCTTTAAAAACACTTGAGAGAGAACATGAAAGTATTAGAAAATCCAGGCTAATCACATAAGAAGTGCATGATCTAACTGCTTCCCCTAGAATTCCAGATATTTTTTTTTTTTATCATGCCAGCTTTTAAGATGAATTTGAGTACTTGATTTCCTAGGGAAGAATAGTAATGTCTAGAGATTTCATTCATGGTTTCTCATCTTTGCAAATTGAGGTTGGCTTTCCTTACCTTGACATGTAATTGTATCCATGTGCCCTGGCACCAACCCAAGCAGGTAATAGCCTGGACTTTTGGTAGGACCTAGAATTATCTGCAAGATTCTGTGATTTTTTGGCTATTCTTCTGCTTCATAATAAGTGAATTTATAGAGATGTTGGTACAACACTTTCAAGCAAATAGACAAATATCAGGTTCCAATTCTCTTGTTTTCATTTCCAGTTGTCACAGTTGTGGTTTTGATGCATATTTAGAATGTTTTAGTATTCCATTGGCCAACTCAGTCTTCCATGGCAACCAGAAATCAAATAAGCAATGAACTGAAGTCTGGGAAATATGAAGTGGAGTCTTGTACATGAGGAAAAAACCCTGGGTGTTTGTGCTCCACAACTGTCAGTTTGAAAACCCTAAAACTTATTTTTCTCATAATGTGACTGAATTTCCACATTAACAATAGAGAGAATTCATTTTCTAATACATTTTGGACACCTTTTTTTTTCTGTTTATCAAGCTGGGGTTTCATTGCAAATTTTGATCTTGACCAAGATACTACGATTGCAAAGTTTTTAGAGAACAGCATTTTATTACCGCAGAGCACACAGTTTGGGGAATTGATAATTTTTCTTCTCTCCCCCTTGTGGTTCAGCTTTCGGCAGGTCATCTTGCTGCATACAGAGACTGATTGATCTCTCACCACATGTAAATGGCAGGTGCTTCTTAGGCCCCCAGTGGGACTTACTTCAGTCTGCAGTGATTCCTCTTTCTTCATACAGTATTGTTAATAGATGCCATCTTTTGGTCTCTTAATCTTTAACCAGCAAACAGAATTGAACCTGTTAAATACATCCAGTATTCCGTGTTGTAAATATGGTGCTTTAGTGCATGACTGCAGTGAGTGCAGTGGAGTTTAAAAGCAAATGAGTGCTTCCTAAGAGATAGGAGATTTTGCTGTTCAAATTATCTGCAGCCTACATCCTACAGAAATAAAGCCTGAATGGACAAGATTTTAACTCAGCATATTACCTTCCCAAATGACAAAATTAGAATGGATGCTATGTTTTTAAAGAACTGTGAAGTCATGAATAAAGAACCTACTTCTTGACCAAAGAGAAATAAATCTTCATTTAGGAGTTTTTACAAAAATGTGTTTAAATCACAGATCTGTTAATGAAATAGAGGTTTATTATGCTAATTTTTTTCACTCAGGTTGTTGGTGAATTAGCCTTTTATTTTCTCTGAATCATTCACTGAATTAATTTACCCTCTAATATTAGAAGCACTAATTATCAGTTAAGTTGTTCTGTAGGTTAGTTTGGAAAAGACCATCATGTTATTAAACAATGCTCTAAAAAGCATTATTTTAAATCATCAAGTGGGGTGATTCAAAAGTAATACTACATAAATGCTTCTAAAAGACATTGGTTAGAAAATTTAACTACACTCTTGAGGCAAACTCATCTATCATCAATGCCATCACTGCCAGTCATGGGATCTTATTATACCTTTGTTTGCTGGATGGGAAAATGCAAGATAAAAACCTGTAAAGAATTTTACAGGCTGTGACTGTCCCTTTTTCCCCATTAATCTTTTCCTTTGATCAGGCAAGGTCTGTTTTCATTCCTTTAATTATTTTCTCTAATATCTTCTGAAACCTCTCCATTTTACTGGAGATCTTCTAGATGACAGTTTTAGCAGAACTGAACAGACTGTTCCAGAATTAGCAGATTAGCAGTGTCTTGGACTCCAGTGCTCTATTGACTCAGTAGTGAAGATCCTCCCTTTATATGCATTTTAGATAAGTCTCTTACAGGAAAGTGGATTTATATTCAGCCCAGTCCCTGTCCCACAGCACTTTGCAGAGTTTTTGTACCCCAAAATCTAGCTGTATTTATGCCATTCATTCTTTATTCCTGTAGATATAATACTAATTTTCCCTTTTCTTTTTTTTTTTTTTTCCTGATTATATTATTCACAGTTTATCAGCCAGTCACAATTATTCTGTAGCAGGGATCAGACCTGCTCCTTTACGTGGCTGCACTCTTTGTGTTACCTTATATTTTACCAGAGGTGATGTGGGATGCACTTGTGTTGCAAATTACTTACATAGATGGTTAAAAATCATGGGGTGAAGAAGTGACCTATTTGCAAGAGAAAAAAAGTTAGAGGTTTCTAAAAGCGCAGTTGATGAAAATTCTGTTTATATTTGCAATTTTTTAGGTAGCCAGCTAGCTAGATTTAATAAATTTCTTTTTTTGTTTTTTTAACCTTTATTACTTTTAAAAGTCTAGCTGTCTTTTAAATAAACCCAATCTCCAAACTGAAGGTTATCAGCATTTTGATTGGATTGGGAATTCCTTTGCATGCGTGGAAGAAATGTAAATGCTATGAAACAAAAGTTCATGTGGAGTGTATATTTCTTTATGATCTTCTGATTTAACAGTCAGCTGGGTAGGAGCACAGTTACATTAAAAATATCATGTCTTCGACTTTTTAGAAGCTGGTAGGAAAAACTTCTTCCTTTGGAAAATTAAAAATCATAGTATGACTTTCAGTAATTAAGAATGTGAGTAAATGATTACGATTGGATCCAGGCTGTTAGTATTTCCTCCATGAGGATTTTTGGTATCATTGATTTGTATAAAAGCTTCATTTTACAAGTAAGAAGAGTCTACATGTGGTATTCTTTTCTAAAATTCTAAGTTTAGATTTTCTTATTTTTAGTATAAACACCTCTACATTAAAATTGATAAAGTAGTTAAGATTTAGTTTTGCTGTTGGAGTATCTCATGGCTTCAGCATAATTTTGCAACTTATTACACACTGTGTGTTTTCAGTGGAAAAGAATAGAAAAATTCAGAGCATTAGTCCACGAGAGCTATCTTCTACATTCTTTATGTTGCAGTAGCATTAGGGAAAAACCTGTGCAAAATTCTTGAGGACTGCTTAGGGAATCTTGGCATTCCTATGCCTGTCCACCCTGATTTTATTATAAGAAAATCTATATCTTTAGATGGCTACCCATGGCTGTGAGAAAGGCAATAAAAGATATAAGTTAATCTACCAAATCAAAAGTAAAACTGTGTGAAATATTCAACTTGCAGTTAAGATATAAGGAATTGAAAGACCACCTCAATGGGGCTCAATATTTCATGGGAATCAGTCTCACTTTCATGAAGAGCAATGAACAGGAGGAAATATTTCTTTTACCTTACAAAAAGCGTTTGCCATCCAATTATGACATTTGAAAGGTCTGCCTGTCTACGTAGACTTTCAGATTTATGCCAATAAAGGTCAGAGTCACAAACGTTGTTGCTGTTATTCTTATCTACTTATGTGTACAGAACTGCTCTATGGAATTTCTACGCAAGATCACTCATGAAACTGAAATTCATCATTTTCTTCCATGACCCAAAATATCCAAAATAACAACCACTCCTGCCATCAGTTAAGTCCAAAGCATTTTCAGAGTGAGTAACATTTTGAATGTTGCTACAGATTCGTAAACAATTGGTACTGAAGAGAAACATGGACATGCAAATCATGTAGAAAGATTGATATTCTTCAAAGAAAAAGAAAACTCAGACCTTGGCACACATAATTTCAAATCCTATTAAGCCAAATGTAAGATCTTGTCTTGTTTTAATTCATGCTAGTGCTCGTGAGAACTGGCCTGAATGAGGGCTACACAAAATTGGAGTTGTCTCTTAGGAATCTGTTCCTTGTTTCATCTGCTAAATCAAATGAATGAGATGGGATTTTTTTTCTTATGATTTGTATCATTTTTCAGCTACCTGGGCTCCAGAGTTGTGCTGCTAGTGGGATTTCTGTGTGCCAATTTTGTGACTCCACAGTATCTTAAATTCCTAGAACAGAAGTTACATTAAAAAAGGGATATAATGAGCTCTCTTCAGGCTAATGTAGAGACACTTTTCCTGAATTCTTGAAAATTTTCTGTCTTAGCTTGACTATTTCTCTTTAACTGCATTTCAAATACAAGCATAGTATTGACAAAGTAAAAGAAATACCATTATTTTGAATTAATAACACATAATTTGAGTAATAGATAAGTGTTTTCATACCAGAGAGGCTGCTACAGCAATAAAAGAAAAAAAAAGTACTTCAAAACTCAAAATTTAAAAATTGGCTTTTAAAGAATATTTTGTATTCCTTGGATTAAAAAAGATGGTGTGAGTCTGTGAATTACATTCTTTATTTAGATAAAAATACAAGTTTTGAATATTTTGAGTGTTAATAAAAACACAGAGATTTTAACTTTTAGGATGAATATCTCACCTGAATGTGATTGATCAAGCTGACATCCATCCATGCTCCAATTTGGGATTACACAGGAGTAGAGAACTTTGTCACTACATTCCCAAAGGCTATATATGGTAATTGACAACATTAGTATCAATTCTCCATAAAAGTGTGTTTCTGACAATCATTTTAAATGCATAAATGGTAAATAATTTAAATGTATTACAGCATACATAACTCCTCATTCATCAGCAGCCTTTTTCAGTACAAGCTCTTTTATTTCATGCTAGACAAGGCAATGCCTGTGAAGTGCTTAGCTCAGTAAATAAAGAGGGATCTTCTACAGGAAAGTAAATCTTGCTTTAAGGTATAATCAGTACTGTATTGTTAGTGCAAATCCAGCTTATGTGCAACAATACAGGAATCTAGTCAGCTCACTGCTCCCTTCAAATTTAACACCTTTTTCAGTGACAAAAGGCACAGCACTTAATAATTTTATCCTAATCTTTTGAGTCTACCTCAGAAATGCCAGGTATATTTCTATTTTAACAAATGCACAAGATGGGCAGTAAATGTGCACGACATGCTGCACTGTATGCAGTGCCATTAGGACATATCTGTATAGTAGAACACACTCTTTGCAGTACTGGGAGTTTATTTTGATTTCACCTGAGGCAGTAGGATTGTATTCTGGAAAAATCAGAATGTGAAGTCATTAGATTTTCATCCCCTTTGAGCAATGTATAGTCAGGAATTGTTAGTGGTGTTCATTTTAAAGCTGAACAGTGGTATTAAGTACTTCATGTCAAACACTGGGATTGCTTTCACAAAGCAGAAACAAAAAGATATGGTTCCAGACTAATATCTGAAATTAAGAGAACCAATAAAATTTTTTAAAAATTGAAATTACCTTTGAAATTTAACGGAATTTATTGTTTGAACCTTAAATCCCAATAAAATGTTTCATTCTGCCTTACCTACTTGCACTGATTGTCTGCTTCTTATTATGAACAGAAGTCACCCTTAAGAAATCAAGACTTGCCAACACTTCCAAATACAGCAGCATACCATAATTGCTTTTCTATTCTAGGTGTAGAATTGGGCTTTAACTGCTGGCAAATTCAGATTTTTAATGGTGCCTCCTCTAAGTTGCAGCCTTTCAATTATATGCACTAGCAAAAAGCTGCTGATATCCTGTTCTAGCAACCTAGGTATAAAGAGCATTTTGAAGTGCCACGTGAAATAAGATAGTAGTGAATAATAAGCTAGAAAATATGCTTAAGGAATCAGTTTGCTATTGTTGCCATGTACAAATTATACAGGAAGAGCTGAGGGCTGGCATCTGTTTTTCAGCTTACTTCTGTGCACTTGAAGCTTAGTATTGTTGTTTGCCTACAGCTATTTTTTGCATTTATTAAGAATCAGTCAATCATACAGCTCCTAAACAAAAGAAAATCATTTGGTGACTGAATTTACTGAGATGACTCTCCAAGAGTACAAATTATGGTTTTCATAAGTAAGGTGAAAAAAAAAAAATGAACTTCCTACATTTCTTCTAACATGTATTAATTTATTTAATCTAACTATGTACCATTAATAATGCTTTGTAACTTCAAAGATTGACTCATGAGAAAAAAGTTTGATGTTAGTTAATCAACTACATTTCTTGTTTGAAATTGCCTAGAATTATATCTAGGTTTGCTTTATCAGTATTTACCCATCTTCTTTGAGATACAGACTGATGTAAATTACTTCCAAGGAATCTATCCTGGCCCCAATAAATTTTTGCTTTTTCATTGGTTCTTCCTGAATAGAGCAAACTCAAGAGGTTAGAAGGTGCCATACATTTTCAGTATTTTTAATTTTGAAAATATTTTTAAGAACATTATTGCCTACTGCTCAGTCATAAAATTTCATGCTTTTTCTGGTGAGATGGGTGAGCCATATGGTTATCCACATGCAATGCAAGGTTAGAACAAACTTTTATCTTCTATTCTTTAAACTGCAAACTGAACAAAGCTCACATGTAAGACATGTATACCAAAATGATACTGCCTCACTACTGATTCTTAAAAAATATCTCTTTAAATTGAACCTAAGACCTTTATGTGGGAAAGGCAACAGAAGTAGATTCTGTTTTAAATTCTCAGTACTGTTGGCTTTCAGCATAATTCAAGTTCCAGACTTTCCTGGACTCAACATCACAATTTATCTGCTCAGTCCCTATCTTCGTAGAGTGATGGAGAAATCTCCTCAAGAGCTGATATATCAGGAAAAAGTGATACTATGATTTGGAGAGCTCCTTCAGCTGCTGTTCAATGTGACAGTTTCTTTCTAAACAGTCTGGGTTTTGTTTTCAAATGTGAATCAGGAAGAAGTGCAATCCTGAAATCAGCATGGTTAAATTGCCTAATTAAATATGATAAGCGGGTTTAGTTTTCAGTACTCTACTCCTGTAGAGTGATAGAAGCACTGTTTAATTGCACATTAGGCAAGTTGTGGGTGAAAAAGACAGACATGGAATAGGACTCACTGAAATGTAGATATCAAGAATCCCATTTAAATTCTATGGAGAGATGCCGACCCTAGCAGTGAGTGATTTCTCTCATTTTTAAAGTATCTAGTGTATATGGGTAAATTAATAGTTTCCTGTATTTTTTTGGCTACAAAGGGAGCCTGAGTGTGACTATCTGAGGATAGAAATATGGTATAGATAATGTGAAGTCTACCTTCAGGCAAAATATAATGAACTACATCCTGTAGAAGACACCCATAGTTCTTCCAAAATATCTTAGATGGAAAAAGGAGTATATAAGAGGTGCAGCACAGGTATATTTAGTCTACAATTCAGAGTCTGTATAGGCAAAACAATGCAAGGGATGAATCTGACATCCCTGAATGACATGTCCACAGAAGTGACAGACTTAGTAGAGAACAGCATGACTGCTGTGCAGTTCCTGCATATTTTTTTTATTTCTTAGTAAGAAATCTAATAAAAATAAACCTGGAAAGATTTGTTTTTAATTAGATCAATATCCAGGTCTTAGAAAGTTTAACTGCTTTTCACTGTCTTTAACAATTCTAATGCCGATGAGCACAAGGATGAAATTACTAGTCCTACTTTGTGAAGAATCAGAGAAAAAATGTCAATAACTTTAATGAAAAACAAAGCATCCTGCAATTTCTCACTTATGACATGTTTTCAAATAAATGGAAACACTTTTCTTGACATCATGATTAAAACAGGACATGATTCTTTGGCCCTCACTAATGATTAACTGTTCTGATCATAAAGCAGACTCTCAGCTTTTCTGCTAGAGTAACAAAGAGGAATTTGGTTTAACAGTAGTATTGTCAGGTGAAAAATACTATTATTTAATGTAGACTATTATTTAATGTAGACTTTCCTATGAATTATTATATTGTCATTTCATATGGACTTAACCAAATCACACTTTTTTTTTAAATGAAGGCAATGAGGAAACAGAATGATGATGCAAAAGAAGGTTGTTCTGTGCAGAAAATAAAGACTGAAGATTCAGAACAGTTTTTTTCTATCTCTGAAATGATAATTTCAAATGTTCTTTTCAAGAATAATAGCTAAAAACAGTTCATACAGAAGCATGGATTTTACACTGGAGTTATCCCTTTAAATGATTACTTGTTAAGAGGAATCTGATGGAAACCTACATTATAATCATGTTGGTATAGATAAAATATATACATGATCATGGCAGACACAAATTAGAAGGTTAGAAACGAAAGTTAGTCAAGTCTTCCTGCTCACATTCTTAAAATTTTCGCATTTTTCAGTGACAGCTTTGGTTTAGAGATGGAAAACACACAGCAGACAAATGGTTCAGAGGTACAGTACTGAAGAAAAGCTGCATTAATCAGGGGAAAAGACAGCCTTTATAGAAAGCTGTAGGTTTCCAGACACAAGTCAAAGGTGTTTTGTTATTGATGCTGCAATATCTAGTTCAAAGAGGAAATGGTGTCAAGAATTGTTATTTTGAAGTAACAGCATCATCCACTGCCCAGGGCACTGTGACCCACTGTGTGTGTGACTGCAAGGAGAGCAGCAGCCTCAGGATGCAGCCATGCAACTGCCCCTCATGTCACAGAACACCTGTGATCAGCAGTACAAGTGCAATCCCTAATATGGCTCTAGATTGCTCTGACCAAGCTGTTTTGGTCTGAGTAAAATAATGTATTGTCCTGTGCTCTCTCATCAAAGGAGCATAGCAATAGTAGATGTCAACAGTCTTTCTTTGTGGCACCAAATTATGATCCTATGGCATAAAAAATTAAAAGCTAACAAAATGCACTAAAGTGATTACTCCTGCTCAGGTGAAACAATGATAGGGAAGTGTTTATGTGGATTCCTTGATGACAGACTTGTAAGGAAAACAGTGTAGAGCTCACACCAGTGAGGAAAGCAAGAATATATGACAGGGGGAAGTAATTTAGTGAAAATGTTATTGGTAGTTTTTAAAAAAAACCTTGCAGTGTCTTGAAATCAAGGAGGAAGTTCAGGAGCTATTGGAAACACCTATATAAACCAGGTCTTATGGGCCTAAGCTTTTTAACTTGGAATATAAACCAGGCATTTTGAGTTTGCTTTTGTTTTGGGTATTTATTTTGGTTTTTTCTTAGTTTTGAGGTGAGGATTTTTGTCATGTTTTGTTTTTAATAAGAGAATGCAGGATATGCTTTACCAGGTATAAAGTTGAATATCCAGTAAGATCCTCAAACACTGTCCTTTTCTTCTAGTTATGCTTGCTGGGTTTAATTTTTTTCTTAGAGATTTACATTTTTAAGTGTAAAGTTCTTTTTGAAGTTGCTTTAAAAAATATACATATGACCTCACAGAAATTCTGTAATATATTGTGACATATATTACATCATCTTCTTTGCCCTTCAATAGTACTCTATCAAGGACAGTAAAAATACAAAACCAAATGCACAGCCCTTCTGCATCACTGCAATAATTAAGCCCAGAAAAGTGGCTGCTAAGAATGCCTTACTTATGCCAGGGGCCAGTTTGGTCCCAGCAGCCTTAAAAAATTGAGAAGGTGACAAAAAGGTGGAGAAAAGCATGCATGACTTCAAATGATGGCTCTATCTCAACAGTCCGCTTTTGCCATTCTATGGTCTATATTGCACCAGCTGACCTCTCTTCAAAAGGAGTCACAGCTCTGGAGAGGGCATGCCAGAGGGGGAACTCTGTCATTTTTTGAAAGGGTTATTGAAGGCCACTCACTGAGTAGATGGAAAAATGGATGAGAATTTCAGAACCTGGCTTAATGGGGTGATTTGTATGACAATTACTCTTAAGACAATATTTTGGAGGGAAAAAAGGCTCCAGAAGGAGTCTAGCATGATAGGATTCCATTATAAAATTGTACTTTGGAACAGAACTTCTTTTCATGAGTAGTAGGATTTCTGATTTTAGCCATAAGTGTTTACAGAACCTGTGGGGTGCAAGAATAGTTATTTCTTCTTTTTTCCTTTGCATATAAATTTCCACTTAGCTGTGTTGTTCCTTTAACTAGCATAGCTCTTTCTTCATTCTTCAATTAGTTTTTTAAAGACCCCAGACAGTTTTGTAAAATAATCTATACCTTTGTAGAGTTTCATGTTATGATTTTAATGTATGAACTGTCATTGGAATTTAAACTGCCATTGGCAATACAAACATTATTCAATGACTGGTGCAAATTATAAAAACAACCCTTTTTTCTGCATTTGCTTTAGAAAAAAAATTAAATTTACTGACTTCCGTTCTTATCTCTCTTTGCTGAAAGCTACCATGGCATGAACTCTTAAAACTGATTAAAGTATCATGGAAAAAGTAGTTCGTATTAAGGAAACTTTAAAATCAAGTCGAATATATGTGGTGTGTGTGAAAAAATCAAGACATATTAAAGGTACTGAATTTGACTGGATGTAAGAATAGGGAATATTTATCACATGAGATTTATAAAATATTACAGAAATAGCTTTAAATTACTGCAACTAAAAATAAGACTTCTTGACACAGTGGATAAGGTAACTAAAGACTAAAATAAGACAGCAAATGAACGACATGCCTTAGATAGGGGGAAGGTTGCTATTGGAGGAGCAGTTGCATTTTGGACACCAGGGATCAAAGAAGAGCTGAGCACCATCACAACCATATTTAGTAGCAATTTAGTATCCAAATTTTCTTGAGATGAGAAAGCATAAAGCATTAAGAGTGAATTTTTGTGAAGCAAGCAAACACATTCAGCATAAAGAAAACATCAAATACTCTCCAGTCTATGACTGGCCACACATGTGGAGAGATGTGTGCCCTTCTCCCAGACATTACTTGGTGCAATAGATGGATGAATTGCCCTTTGAAGCAATTTTGCCATTCCAATTCATTGGGATGACTTAAAAAACTGGATTAATTGACTTCTTGATGGCTATAATGACTGGGAGTATTAATTTTGTGAAGTTTTACAAAGGAAAATACAGAGTTTTGCAGCCAAAGAGAATAGCCCCACACATCAGTACAGACTGAGGACTGACTGGCTGGAAAACTGCTTTGCAGAATAAGGGAGTCTTGATGGACAGCTAATTGTGCCTGAGCCAGCTGAGCTCTCTTGCATTGAAGACCAACAGCTGTCTGGTCTGCATTAGACAGAGCATCACCAGCAGGTCCGAAGGAGTTGCCTTCATCTCTGGTGAGCACTGGAAAGACACATCAGGAGAGCTATGTCCAGTGCTGGTCTCCCCAGTATGAGAGAGACATGGACTTACTTGGGCAAGTCCAGCAAAGGACCACAAAGAGTGTTAAGGGCTTGCAGCATCTGTCCTATTTAACCTGGATGTGAGAAAGCTCAGGTGGATCTTATCCATTTCTATAAGTACTTGACGGGAGGGTCATAAAGAAGAGAGAGAGCCTGTTTCTCCTCAGTGGTGCCCAGTGAAAGGAGAAGAGACAATTGACAGAAATTTAAATACTGGAAATTTCACTTATATATAAGAATTTTTTTTTCTTTTTCTTTTTTTTTTTTAACTTTGAGAGTGGTCAAACATAGTGGGATTGTAGAGTCTCTATCCTTTGAGATATTCACAACCCAACTGAACACAGCTCTGCACAATCTGCTTTAGCTGTTCTGAGCATAGGTGTTACATTAAAGGATTTCCAGATGTCCACACCAAACTCAACCATTATGTCATCCTGAGATTTTGTGATTCCTTGATGAATTCTAGGGAAAAATGGAAGAGGACAAGCATAGAGGTACATTTTTTGACTTGCATTGGTCATTTGGCTTTGTGCTGATTTCTCTGACAACAGACATCAAAAATGTAGATATACAAGCCTCAGCTATCCACCCTAACTTCTACCTGCAAATTACAGAGAGAAATGAGCACTTAGCCATGTGCTGACCTATCTCAGATGCTTATCGGAAAATAAGATTGATTGCTCTCTGGAGGAGGGTTTTTTTACCCTCCAGTGACTGCAATGCAAGCTCAGTGTCCAGTTTGTTCCAAAGCATTTAAAAGTCAGGTATCAGGAAAACTATTCAGTCAAGAAAAAAATGTTCAAATATTCAATTTTATATCTACTGTAACACTTTTTTCATACTAAAAGATGTCTAAGACATGCCCTATTCCAGTATGTAGAGTATTAAAAAAGAATAAAAATAAAACATTGGAACAACTGAAAGACATTGGTATCTAATGGTTAAAATTCACAGAATGTTGATCTGAAAACTGTTCCATGAAGCTTATATAAAGTCACAATGCACATCCTCCTAATTTAATTAGACATTAAATTCTGGAGTCATTCTGAGCATACCCTAAAAACTGGAGGTGTATTCATTATGCAGATGCAAACATCTGTATTTGTGTGTAAATCCAGGGTCTGAATATATGAACGTGACAACTGCATGCACTGTGTTACGCTAGAGGGAACAAGAGACAAAGAGGAGCTGTGCAACAGTGGAATCCCCTCAAGGAATACTCTCTGATTCATCTGTCACATACTGAAGCCTTTTCAGAGGGTGCCAGACCTCTGGAGAGGGGATGCTGGAGGAGGAGTTCAGCCACAGTTTGAAATGGTTCAGAGCTTGTTTGTCACTGCTCAGCTCAATTCTACTAACCTCGACTGCCCTCCCCAGTATTCCTGTGGCTCTCACCTGCAAGAGTAGACTTTTCTGTCATCTGGCCACTCGTGTCAGCTACAGCCTGAAGAGTATTTAATATTTTCTTTACACTGAACATGCCTGATTAAATGAATCATCAGTATAATCCCATTGAATTCAATACCATTTGTGTTTAGCCTATTCTACCTTGTAGTCATCAATGTAGACATCTAAAAACACCTAAGTAAGAGCCACAGGAGGATTTTTGAAGGATTTAGATATCATTCCCATTTTTTGCTCTCCAGAGCAATTAGTTCTCTGAAGAGAACTAATTTTAAAAACCACATCCATCAGCAGTGTTGTTCTGACAATCAAGGTTGATCTGCAAGCAGAGTAAATAGAAAATTGGTGATAATGTCAAACATCATTAGAAATAAAAACATAGAGAAAAAAAAATCCAAATCACAATGTGTTTTCCGAATGGAAAATAATATGTATTTAAATGATTCATCTATTGATTGTAAGCAAAATAGAGAAAAATCATTTGAAAATGTAACTGAAACAATCAACAGTTGTGTTTCATTCTACCAAGAATAAATACCTTAAAGAGATGCAAATATTACATAAGTTTTTTTGTAGTTCATTCCTGCTTTCAATTATAATTAAGTCAGTGCCCTTCTTTTAGTATAACCAGTCTAAGAGAGCAAGCTCAGGCCAACAGAAGGGGCTCTGTTTCTCAGCTATTATTTTTAGTTGCACTTTAGTTTTTTGTAAAACAGTTTTTTCAAATCATTACTGTGATTATTTCTAGCTTTTCAGTTTAACTACAAGGGTTAATGCATGTCTATGCATATATATACACATATAAGCTGGTATATGTGTATAAAGCATATATATTTGTTGTACGTATCATGCAGCTGTTGGGGTGGGTTTTTTTGTTTGTGTTCCAGAAGCAGATATTAGTGGGGATAAGAGAAGGGGGGGTATGGAATGGTGGAAATAATTTCCTTCAAAACTTCACACATTATCAATTGTTGTAACTTAAGTGATCTGCCTAGACTAAAGTCTAGATAATATATATATGATTGCAAAAGTAAAAGAATAAAAGAAACAGTATAGTTTTATTACAGATTTTTGTAGTAGCCTGTCAGCTAAAATCCTGAACTTCATTTAAGAAAGACAGTAAAAGATGGGTTAATACAAATTTCATTCCATTTACAAAAATTGCATTATAAGCAATAGCAGGAAACATTGTCATTCCCCTCCCCCTGCCCCTCTGTCTTGGATAAGACCTATTTTTGAGCTGTTCTCATTCAGAGAACGAGTTGCTCCTTTTGGCTTTGTTCCCGGAGTACTGCATACTTGGTGGTGTGTGAGGCATTGCCTCCTGGGGAAAAAGGAGGAGGGGGACTGAATCACAGCACTTAATTCTTAATGATTGTTCTCTGTGGTCAAGAGGATACAGAGCAGGCAATGCTCTTTATTCTTTACTTACTGTTATAGCTATTGGCAGCTAGCCCTTTTAATTTAGTTATCAATACTCAATGCCCTTAATCTTTTACTTTAAAGCCAGTCCAAAATAAGTACTAGCCAAGGAGCATCTGCTAAACAGAAATATTGGTGGATAGATATGATTTAAGGCAGCACTGCTAAGAGCCTACCAGTGTAAATTCTGAGTAAGAGTTATTTGGTATTCTCTTGACAAATCTTGTTTCTTTATCAGGATAGTTGCTTTTCTGACAAAATATCTGACAACTAATAGTGTGTGGAAAAATTCAGAGGTGTTGCTAATAGATGAGCTTTTCAGATTTTCCCATCTGTCTCCCTGTTGATATAGGACACTCTCCTAAAGTACATTTTCTATTACTAAACTGAGTTTGATTTTCAGTATTCTGTGAAGTGGGATTACTATGTTTCAGAGGTTACTGAATAACTAAAAAAATTATCACTGACTGGGAAGTTTCTGTTTATATTTCTTGTCTTTGTTTCCTAATTACACCCCAGAGTACTGCATACTATTATCCCCTTCTTTTCTAAGGAGTAGTACTATTGCAAGCTGATACTATTCTTCCTTTCCGTCGCTTGTCCAAGGTTGTTTGACCACTGAGTTCTCTGGAATATTTAAGTGATTTAATAAGTAAAAGTTGAAGTATTTATTCCTAATCTCTTTTTTTCTTTGAAGGACTCCTTCCCATTTGCCAATCTGTTTCTAAGAATGTAGTTCCTTCTTTGAATGAAGTATTCCAAATAAGAGTGGCTTCATAAGACAATAATCCTCTTTCTTTCGAGTGATTTACCTGCTAGATTGTGAAAGTTAGTGCTGTGGGAGTTCACTTGGTTAATAATGAATCCAAGGCTTGGTTTGTTTGTAGTAAATGTACACTGCAGAAGAATGTTTAACCAACTACTTAATAGGTATGCATAGAAGAAAGTAGATGCGCGTGATTTAATTCATAGTTCTGATTTTATCCTGGTCCTCTGCAGGGACATGTAGGGATCAGCTCAGTTCATCTCCTGAAGATGTCCATTTTGGAGGGGGTTAAATAGCTCTTTGGATCCATTGATGGCTTTGCTTCAGTTGTCCATGAACAGGTGTCTAATTTATGAGCTGTGTCTCAGGTATTCCTGCCTACTCTCCAGCCTCTTCTTCAGAAGAGTGTCCCTGAAGTCCTCTGTGATATCTACCAGTCCCATGAGGTTTTCTCAGATACTCTGGAAGCATTTTAAATCAAAAGGCATTTTAAATAGGAAGGCAATACTGTGTTTAGACAGCTGACTGAAACTACAGTGTTTTACTGACTAGACTGAGGTCTTGGATATGTAAGTTAGATGTAGATACATAAATTTGGTGTCTCAAACATGTGATGTAAATCTCATTCACCTCAATTTCTAAATCTGAATGAGAGGAATCTCATCTCCAGATGAGGTGATATTTTGCTCTCTGAACTCAAATATCCACTACATGTTAAGTAGAACAAGGGATGTTTAGAAGAGACGGGTTACTTACTTACCTCACCTACTATTTGTTGCCTTGTATTCCATGATCAAAATTTGCAATTAAATAGTGTTTTTCTACATTGCATTATTATTACAGGTACTATGTTTTGTTCTCTTGCTTGCTTATTTTGTAAAAACCTACTCTGTAGGTGAGGTCAAACATGACTACTCTGCCAGTTTAATAGTATAATCTGTCATAAACTGGGATGTAATTATTCTCACATTGTTCCCCCTTTGTTCTTGTCAAAATCATGTCTTCACATTGAATGGGTTTCTCTAATAGATTAAAGCCATGCTTTTTACAGCAATTCCAATAGCAGTATTGCAAATTATTTTTCTCTGACTTCTACCAGTATATTTATTTATTTGTCCATTTCTTTTCTGACAGCAAATTTCTTTTTCCCATAGTGAGTTTAGTACTGTCAGTTTGGAGCCCTAAAGAACTTAATTGCAGCTTCACTCAACATTTGCTATAATCAGAAAGGCAGTATCCACCACACCAAAGGGAAATTTAGGGATTCTAACTAAAATTCATGTTTTTCTTTAAAAGCTCTATAACATATTTTAGCATTCCTTCTGGACTGACTTCAAACTGAAGAAGAAAACACCAGTTTGCTATTAGATCACCTGTGAAAAGTTATCTCCAAACCACAAATATTAGGTAAAAATTCAGTGAATGTGTGGTGCTACAGAATTTAATTGTTCTCTCACAAGAACATTTTCTAATTTCCACAGTTCAGTTGAATTTTCAAGGTATCTTGTCTGGTTTTTTTTGCCTCTGAATCCAGGCCATTAACAGTGACTCCAGCATCTTTGGGAGTACTTTGGCTATGAATTGAATCTTATGCCCCATTTCACACACTTCTGCATTCCCACAGTGTAGCTAGTCTGTCCCAGCTGATTAACTGATGATGAAGGATGGAGTTCAAGGAAACATGTATTTAAAATGTAGTGTAAAATGTCATTTAAACTCATGCTTCCCATTGTGTTCTTCAATTCACTTAAAATATGTCCTTATATTTAACATATTTAAACAGCATAAGGATGTATCAGACAGCTAGGTGCATCATGGGATAAAGAAAATACTGGTGTTTGTAGATAGATATAAGGATTAACAATTTAGTTGTGCTGCAGTTTGCATTCACTGATTCTTTTCCGAGCATTAACACCTTTTTTTCTACATTTCTGTTTTAAATGTCACAAGTATAAAATGCAACCTCCAGCAGAACTTGTTTGGCAGACTGTTATTAGCTGTTAGTCCCTCTTTGGAGAGGGGCAGCTAACTAGGCCTGTGAGTGTCACCAGACATTCTTTTTCTAGAAAGGTTCTTTGTATGATGTGCTTCTCATACAGATGTTTGTTCAAGGTTTTTTTCTATTTGATATTTGTATACGTTAGAATAATCATGGATGGCTTCTGTAAAAACCATACAGACAACATCAGTTTTAAACTGTCTGCACTGATTTATCTCATTAAAGAATTTTTAAAATTTTTCCTACTACCCTTTTTAGAGAATGAATATGTACAGCTAGTCTAAAACTTTCTCATACACACAGCTCTTTTTGTCCATCCTGCTTATATACCTCTGTGAATATTCTGCAGCAGAAAAGTAAAAGAAATAATGATAGCACACCCGAGAGAAGCTGAGAGAAGCTATTTTTTATAGATACACAAAAATTTTCTTAGGAAAATGTTTCTTAAAATGGTTTAAATTTTTTAAAAGTATCCATTAACAAAAAAGAATGTCAGTCACCATAAAGTGTAATGGGGTTGTGACCTGTCAGCTTCAGTCTCTGTTGCCTTGGTTGCTCTGATTGAAAGAACTTATGCATAATGCTGCAGCCAGCCATGTCTTGGGAATCTCAGGGCTGCGACAGACAGAGCTTGTAAATAACCACTTCAGAGGCTGACATTTATCGCAAGCAGAAGTCAGTGGGAATTCTGCAGCTGGGTCTGCAGCTCCGTGTGGCTTGACCGCCCTCTAGTTAGGAGTTGGCTTCTTCCCCTTTATAGAAAAGGGGATCTATTGACCCACAGTCCCAGGAATCCTGGTAAATATGTCATGATCAAACATCAAAAATTCTCCTCCCCAAGTGACTGTTTTCCCACCTGTGGCAGACTTCCTCATCACAGTGTCCAGTTCAAAACTTTTGGCTCTAAACAGCCGACAATAAACAGCTCCTTTTTTAGTGCAATTCAAATAATAGTGATTGTAAAGGTGTTTCCAAGAGAAGTACTCGTTAAAGTCTGAGAGATATTTTTAATTAGATAGCCATTTATTTAGCAGCAGCAAGAATCAGTATGGTTTGAAGCAGTTAGTATTTAATATGCTTGTTCACTGTGTTAATTTTCCCCAAGTCAATTTTTAAAGCTAAAATAATCTCCCTTTGGCTTTGTATAGTCAGCATTATAACCATAGTCATTTTTAAATTAAGCTCCCTTATTGTCTATGTGTATGTGAAGTAGGTGATATAGCACAAAAAGCATGGGCTACATTAACTTGATACAAATGCATATTTAAGAGCTTAACAAGCCTGAAAGAAAAATAATGCTCTCGATAAACATTAGAATGGCTCACTTGTAAGCTTTTTGTTTAGTTGCATTTTCTTACTTGCACATTCAGAGGAGTGATTAAATGCTCTGATTAAATAAATAAAACCTATTATAATGTCCCAGTAGAAGGGAAAAGTTGATTTTAGTTACACTAACAAGTTTAAAAACTCTTGATTATTAGATTTGCTGTGAATTAAAACACACAATGCCTATTAAAAAAAGTGGTAGATTCTGTTAAGCAAGTTAAGATCTGGTCTGCTACATAAATGCATCTATACTTATATAAGAAGCATTTCTCTAAACATCCTAACTATATTGCTGAATATGAAATGTAGAGTCCTACTGTGTATATGTAATTTTGTCTGGACTTTTGTTATAGTCAGTAATTGCATAGCACAGTGATGGCCTTATTGCAAGTGTGAGAAAGTGCTAAGCAAAACAGAAATTATAATGAAATTTGAGATGTCAGTGACAATTAGCCGTGTTATGAATATTCATTTCATATTCATTCTGGATAGTGCCATTTTTCACTATCTTTAATGACTGAATAGTGTTTCAAGAAATAGAGATATAAATAATAGTCATGTGATAATTACTTTTTTTTCTGAGTGTTGTAGCACTTGTCAAGTGCCACGAGGGCTGGAGCAATGACTAGAAAGTTAATTTTCAGGCATGGCCAGCTCTGTGTGTTTAGCAGAACCATTTGACATTCTTGCAGAATTGTTAATTTACAGGAAGATAAAAATCTGCTTGTAAGTGGTTTTACTTAGGCTGAAGTCTCATTAGAAAGACTGAGTGCTACACTAGAATTACAGAAAGCTAAATCAGGACCCCACATGAGAAGTGCAAAGAAATTGAGTTACAGTGAAGCAATGCCCCCAAATAACAGTCACCTCTAACTAATGCTGGGAAATGTGATTCAGTGTCCTGCTTGCAGGCTGGTACATGCATATTGACAGAAAACTGAGTATGTGCTTAAATGCTCTTTTTTCAGTCAGGATGAAGGGACCCATGAAAATGAAAGGGGGAGTATTCACTGGGCAAAACGTAGTCTTTGGATATGAGGTCTTAA
This sequence comes from Corvus hawaiiensis, assembly GCF_020740725.1. NCBI lineage: Eukaryota > Metazoa > Chordata > Aves > Passeriformes > Corvidae > Corvus > Corvus hawaiiensis. The sequence continues at coordinate 62,989,347 of NC_063216.1, read as the reverse complement.
CCTCTTCTGAATACTTAACATTACTAGTGTTCTGCTAGTATCCCCTACAAAAGGCTGTGGTATGACCTCCCAATGTCGTCCTAAAAACCACTCATGTGCACTCATACTGATGAAATGCATTGAGTCTTTCATTCAGTACCAGTACGTGAAGCCACGCAGTCCATGGAACAATAATGGGATCTTCCTCAAGTCTGACTTAATGTTTTGAAAAGAATGTCAAGATTTCCAAAGAAAAAATATCTATCTGAAACCACAAAGACCCTCAGAGAAAGACCATAATAGAAATCTTCCTTTTAGATTACAAAGCAAAGCAAAAGAGCATAACGTTTGTTAAATTAGTTCTAGAGGACCTCCTTTGTGTAAGCCTAGCATGAAAATAAGTAAGACAAATGTATTACTGCCACTCCTTCTGCATCTCACAGGCATTTGTCTTTTATTCAGTGCCCAGCTTCATCTGGCATGTGAGGGAACTGGAAACAGCTTTGAAATTACTTTGTTACAGAATGGCTAGTAAAAAGCTGATAATTCATATATGTTAGTTGATTATGTCCATAGTCTTTATTATTTAAAACTCAGGCTTATATTTTATAGTTTATTCAAGCATATCAGCTTTCATTGTTTGAAAGAGAAAAATAAAAATAATAATTGTTGCCCTCAAATTACCTTGGTGTTGGTTTCAGTACGAGTAATGCTGAATAGCAATGATAATATGTCTCAAAGTTTCAGTGTCCATACAGAAAGCTTTGTGTGTTCAAATTGTCCTGTTTGAGAGCTGAAGTTAAACTGGGTAGTGGACACTATATCCTTATTAGAAACACTGGTAGCTAATCAATCCAACAGCATATTGGAAGACACTAAGGAAAGAACTTATACATGTCTAACTCCTACTTTCAATTATACCCTCATAAACACAATGCAGAAGTGTTTCCATCCTTGATTATTTGGTTTAAACTACTTAGCTAATCTTCTTTATATTTATCTAACTGTTATAACTCTTATTTCCCAATTTGCTAGTTTTCTTTTCCCAAGGCTAAAACAAATATCATTTTAATTTATCTTATCTGACCCAAAGCCTTACCAAGAGCATTTGTCTTTTATTTAGGTTTTTTTTTCCTTATCCCAAACTTAATAGTCTTATTATAATAGTTTCCTCTAACTCCTCAGGAGGACACGCGATTCTTAAGCTTTTTTTTGTAATTAATTCCATCGCTTCTGCATCAGGCCTTCCAACAAACATGAGTTGTTGTGTTAAGGTAAGTGTTACTTGCCCTTGGAAGCACCAGAAGAATGACATCCTGGAGTAAAGAAGCAATAATGCCATTGCATAAGACACAAATGAAACCTCATCTAGTATGCTAAGGTTACTTATACTCACCATTCAAGGTTATTTCAAATTGGAACATGTAAAAAAAAGGGTTATTATAATAATCAGATTAAAGCACTTTTGTAAAATAAGTTGATTTTATTTTTTTTTTGAAAAAAACTCCAGAACTCAAAAAAGCAAACAACCCCCCCCCCCCAAAAAAAAAATAAAAGAGACTGTGTGCTTTGTGGCCCTGTCTAGAGAACAAGCCTGTGAATGTAGATGATTGCACAATAGACATAGGCTGGAAAGTAAGCACCGAAGGGAATGAATTGTTTTAAGGACAGTGTAGCCATGGACAATTGTGATCTTAAAATTGAAATGTTTCTGATTATTAATGGAAGTAGACTTTGGATTAGCCTCTTAGTAAGAGAATTAAGCTAAGACAGTATAATGAATTTTAATATATAGAGAGATTGGTGCTATGGTGTGGGGTATGCCCAGCCCCCGCCCTGGAGGGACCTCTGCTGAGATAAAGAGAGTACTTAACCTCCCAGCAGAACTCCCCTGGAAAGGGAGCCACTTTGCAGTTACCGCGAGAAGAAGACAAACCCAAAATCCTCTGGGAGACCCTGTGCAGATCCTTTGTAGCCCATTGGCCCTTACCCTCTGACACCCACCCCCTGTATCCCTAAAAGAGCAAGCCCCCCTGCCCCTGCGAGGGCAGAGAGAGCTCGTCCCTGGCCTCCCTTCGTGGAGTGCGGACTAACAAAGCTGCCTCATGCGGAACAGCTACACGGGCCTCTCGTGTCTCCCTGGTCTGGCCTGGAGGCTGCCCTGCAGAGCTGAGCTGGAATCACGAGCTGACAATCACTAAAGAGCTGACAGCCTCTGCAAGGGCCCTCCTGCCAGCAGCTGAGGGAAGACACCGGGCCTCGGGAAGACGATCTCTTTTGGGACCATCTCTCCGGACCGGTCACAGCTTCCTTGGTCAGAGCTACTGACCCCACACCAGCTGCCATAACATGGGTGTGTGATAGGGATGAAACTGATATATTCAGGGATGTGGTGGACCTTTACTGTGCTGCATTCCTTTGTACTTTTTAAAGGGTACAATTTGTGATCCTTAAACAATGGCTTTTCTCATTGCCTATACTGTGTAAAAAAGTTGTTTGATTATTTTGTTTTGTTCTGTTTTTAATTTGCTAGTCAAATTGAAAAAAAATCAAGGCACAGAGACTACTGAAACAGAATAATAATTTTATTGCCACTGTATTATTCTTATTTAAATGAGGGGGCAGGAAAATGTTTTACTTGGGGTTTTTGTTTTGAAGTGTGGAGTAATCTAGTCAAGAAATCCAAATTACCTATCCTAGTATTTTTGGTGTCTTCTGGATTGTATTTCTGAGTGAAATTCATTTAAAAAGTCACCTAATTCTACTGCTGACCCAATCAGAAGACCATGGCCTTAGATCCCTTTTTGGCACTCGGGCACTCGGGCACTTTGCAAATCTTGTGCACATTCAGAACCTACATCAGGGATGAGATTGTGTCTTGTGTCTGCCCCTTGACTGAGTGCTCAAGGAAGCAGGAGGAGTTCCTTGTACCCTTTTGTCTGATTCACTGCAAGCCCATGCAAAGCCAGATACAATCTAGCCCAAATTTATCATCTGTCCTTCATGTACCAGGGGGCAATACTAGGAAAGAATAACAGATGTAGCCTTGTGGATAGTATCAAGTGGGAAATAACTCTGAGAAATGTTTTGCATTTAACTAAAACGTTAAAAGAATCAGTTGAATGACTGTCGTACAGAAGGTCATTCAATCCTTGGAGAAACAAGGGAAAATGTCCTATGCTGTGTCTGGAGATAGCTGTGGTACAGATGGTACTTAAAGCAAGCTCTCTGACCTAGAGCTCAAAGTCTATATTGAACCTGACTCCCAGACCTAAATATTTTCTATTCAGTCTAATAGCGCTGTGTAACTTGTAAGATGATATGTGTGTATGTTAGAATCTAGGAGAGCCCTATATGAGACATTACCACAGACCACGCATGCCAAGTACCTTTCTTCCTGTGCATATCTAACAAATCCACTTGCCTAAAAGTTGAAAATTATTCTTATATGACAGAATGTATCTTGATATTATCTGGATACATGTGGGAAATTGAGGGCTTACAGATTTTTCCAAGCCTGTGAGGACCTCATAAGGACAGAGAGAAATTACAGCTGTGCATTCAGAGAAATATAAAGCTTTTCTCCAATTTCATCTGATAGTCTATGAACTGGGAATAAGGTCTGGTGGTGGTTCAGCTGACAGCGACCAGTATCCCCAGCACCCTACTATGTCAGAAGGGTGTAATGAGAAGCAAGGGAGAGAGGGGGATTGGGAGAGTGACTGCATAGTGCTTATTTTCCAGCTGAAATCACAGCAGGCTGATAGAGGGAAAGAGTACCATGAAAACTCTGCCCACAGAGGAAGCTCAGGTGTACTGTCTGCAGGAGCAGTGAATCAGGTGCTGTGCTAGAAATGTCATCCTGAAGTGTTACAGTACAAAATGCTGCAGAGCCAAAGCTCAGGACGTTGCCACTGAGCAGTGTAAGAACAGCAAAAACAAAGCTGTGTGGTAAAAATCTCAGTGCTGTATCTAGGGACCTGTACACTTAACAGCTGACGTTGTCAGGCTGGCAAGGCAGAAATCGTAAATGGACATTGCAGTAATCAAATTTCCACGATTAGACACAACCACAGCATTCTGTACCAATATTCCTAGAAAAATAATGACTTGGGCTTCTGAAAAAAAAAAAAGCTGTGTTCTTTTCTTAGTACTTTGTTTACGTCATCTCTTAACTTTTCAATGTGTTTACAAGATTAGGGTTCTTTTTATCTTTGCTTGCTTTGCTAATATCACCTCACAGTTTGTATTACAGAAAGCTGGTGTTATTAAAATTTGCGTTATTTTGCATATTCATCTCCAGTTTATTTCCTCCACAATTTTGTTTTCATATTGTGTTTCTACACCTTCTGTGTGCAACTGTGAAGATTTTGCTATATTTTACTCTAAGTATAGATGACCTTTTCAGGGAAATTGTAGTCCAATCAAAATGGTTAATGTTTTCTTAAGAAATATTCCAGTGTGTAAAATTCCAAAACATCACACCCTGATCCAAAGAAAATTCACCAGAAAATCTTTTTTTTTTTTTTTTTTACAATGCACATTTTTTTCTGTATTGACAATTTGCCAAGACTTTTTGCAAACTGTGGACTAAAACTAGTAATTAATGGAGTATGCACTAGACAGCTTGCATTTTTCCAATTAGAAAAATAGTCTGACCAAGTCAGAAAGAGCAACACAGAATGAAGGGAGTAAGCAAGCCAAGAAAAGTGTTAGAAGGTATATGCTCATTATGAAGAATAAAGATTGTTAAGGTACTTTTATTGCTAATTATGATGCTTTGATAGAAACTGTGTTGCACAAAAATTTTTCTCTTACATTAGGTCATGACATCAAGGAAAGCAAAAAGATCCCATGGAAAACACTTTATTTCATTGTTAGAAGAAATTATAAATTTAATACTGAATAACATAAAAGTCATAATTTGGTAGGGATACATTGGTTATGTAAATATAATACTGTTTAAAATTTAGTTTTGAATAGAGCATCTCACATGCAAGGGAAAGAAGAAACTGTCCATCAAACTGTGTGTGCTTATGCAACAGACATGTTGATAACTCTTCCTTTCTGCTTACCTTATGTGCACTGTAATAGTGATGAGAGATAATAAAATTTCAAAAATTAAGACTGCAGTAAAAAAGAAGCCGCTCTCTGGCCAGCAACCTGCACAGCTGGAGGGAATCTATTGAAAGACTCCATGGCAGCTGTCTTTTCTCCTTATAGCACCGTTTACTCAAAGCACCAGTGAAATGGCAGGGCCACCAACTTCTAACCCACAACCTGTAGCATGGAAACAAAAGCTCTTTTCTTCTTTGTATCCATGATCTGGGATGGGGGAGAGAAAGAGACATGGAAATGTTGATCTGTCTTTCCTACCCACTTGCTCCAATGAGAGCTGTAGGAACAATACAGGTATTTACATCTTTAGCTTGATTAGAGACAGACAGATCTTAAGGTACCACTGAGGGACCACAGCCCCGCTGTCTTACTGTGGCTATACAACACCCTGTGGTCTTTGCAGAAGTCTTTTGGTACAAGCACAGATGTTACAGACCCAAATATAATCAACCACACATGTCCATATAATGGATTGCCCACAGGACTGGATACACAAGTGCTCATTTCCAGCTTCAGATGCATTGTGGCATCAGTGGAAGAGCAAGAGCCATATTTTCAGCAGTCCTTGTGGGATACCTGCTTGCCTGCTTACAGGTTGGTTGAAGCTGTGCCATCACAATGCTGAGCCAGAAGCATGTTGTTTGCTGTGACCTGGTGATCTTTGGCCACCTCATCCTCTGCCACAGCTGCAGTGAGGCAGAGAAAAAGAAGACAAGGTCTGTTTATAAGGTGCGCATCCAAATCTGGGTCCTTCTCCTATGACAAGGCATCTGCCTTGACATTCTGTTTCCTAGATGCCAAAGGAAAGTGAAAGGGAAAAACAAAAAAAAAAAAAGGGCCAGTAAGCAAGGCAGAGAGAGAGGTATTCCATCCCTCAATATTCTTCCAGGCTGGAGTGGCTGGTCATCACCATTTTCAGTCCTTCTGCTCCCTCACGACTGTACTCTCAGTCCTCAAAGGTAGCTTTGATTAATAAGAGCTCATTATCTCAGGCAAAATTCCTCTCAGTGGGGTGAGTTAGCCAGAGAAACAGGTACAGGTTAGAGCATCTGGTTTTACACTAAAAGAGTGGGTATGGGATAAAAGCTACAGTGAATACCCATTTATTAAAAGGTGGTTGTGCTTCAGGCATCCATACAAGTCAAGCCCTTTTTTTGGGCAAGTGCCATTCTGGGAGCCACAAACCAGAAATACCCCTCCCGAACTATCTTTAGAGCATGGTAAATCCTGAAAACCATTGCACCTGTGCTAGAAAGGGCTGCCAACTTGTGATGTCATCAGTCTCCTTGGAGTCTGTGTGCAACTCACTGTTGCCCAGTTACCCTAGGAACTCCACCCTCTGTTGGTCAAAGTAGCATTTCTTCTGTTGAGCACAGCCAGCACTGCTACAAGTCATTAAAAATGTCCTGGGTGCTGTTAACAAATACCTTTTGAGTAGTGCAGAACACCAGGATATCATCCAGGTATACCATAGCATAGCTACAAACTCCCTAAGAACAGCATTTACAGAATACTGGAATGTAGCCTGAGTGTTGCAGAGACTGAATGGCATCGGAGGATGCTCATAGTGGCCCCTTATAGATCCACCATAGAGGGCAGAGGAGCCCACTGCAGACATTCAGAACACTTCAGAGTAAGAGGCAAGGAGTGCTGGTTCTTTACTCTGATGTCTTTCTGCTTCCTGCAATCCATGCAGAGGCAGAGACTCGCATTCTTCTTTGTGAAAAAATGCCATATGGAAGTCCCCAACAGGGGAGTCAGAGAAGAAGTTGAACCCATACACCAGATTGTTCTCGAGGTACTCCTCAAGGGCTGCTGACTCAGATCCTGACCAAGCCAAGGTGCTCCCAGAGAGCACCTCCTCCTGAGTGGGGGAGTCACAGGTGACAATCTCTCATACAATCAGAATGGTGAAAGGTGTTTTTCTATTAGACATGGGAAATGTGCAAATCAGCACTTCTGTAATTCCTAACATGATTATAGAACACCGTCTGTGTGTGCATGGAGCTTGCCAAAATGTCTCCCTCAAACTAGAAAGATACTGGGGTGTTGAAAATGCTTGTTACTTGGGTAAATCCACTACTTTGTTACATTAAAAATGCTAAATCTAGATATTCGCATTAAATCCTGTATAAAACCTTCTAAAATTGCCATAAAGAAAGCTGGATGGCCCTGTTGGGATGCAGCATGCTATATATGGTAGATATATGTAACCTGTAAAAATGAGTAGATCACCTCAGCTATAAATGACATCTGAATGAAATGCAGGAAAAAAATAGTAGTGAAATGATACAGAAATGAATGATAACAGAGGCCTTCTAATATAACAATATTGTACCTCCTTGGTCAATATGCCTAGTATACCTCCCAGAAAATCCTTATTTATAATGTACAATACCGACTGGAAGCAGCCATGTGTAAAAATACCATCTTGAAAAGTACCATTGAGTTGGAACACCAAATGCACCCATTGTAATGTCTAACACCCACAGCACTCATTACAACCTATCATGAGCATGTTGTATGTGCCTTTCAGTCTTCTTGGCAGCTTGTTCTGTTTGAGGGGTGATTTGGAAAGGGAGCATTTTCTGAAAAAGACACAGACAAATCGTTCCAATGATGGGCCAGGGGAAAAAATGGAAATGCAGGCATATGATGACAAATACGATGTTTGGCTTTGCTTCAGTCACTTCAATATTACAGTATGTAGCATGCTCAGAACTGCCAGCTTCTGAAAGAACGGAGATTTCAGCATTGTCACAGTATTTAAAAACAAGACATCTGACACCAAACAACAAAAAAAAAAACCCTCAATATTTTTCATTCTTGGTGGATCAACAAGATTTGATTACTTAAACTGGCACTGTCAACACAGATGTCCTTCAGGTATTTTCTCTGGTGTGCCTATGTGTTGGCGTTCATGTAAAGTATGTGCCATTCCGGTTCATCCTGTCTCACACTGTAGAATGGTTTCTAAATTTTTACATCCTGAAGCAGCTGCAGAATTGAAAACTATGTCTTTTTTAAAGAACAATTTTTTGTGTCATAGAAGGAAAATATAGTTGATCTTGTATGCATGAAAACTAGTTAAATAGTAGTTCAACCCAGTGAGTAAACTTATAGAGCAAAAGCGATTGTTTAAAGTTTCTTTTAAAAACAGTTTCCTTTTTTGGAAGAAGGTGCAAGTGAAATATTTCAATGAACAGGTAAAAATTTCTGTCTTTAGGTGATATGACAGTAAATTCTTCTGTACATATATACTACCACCCAAGTAGTAGCACATATGATTATATGTATTAAAAAGCATCTCTTCCAGAGGTACTACCAAGTTTTTGTGTTAAGGAAAACAAAAGAAGCACTGAAATGAATATGAAATAATTCATATTCCTATTCTACAATATTAATTCCTTGTAGTAGGACTAGTAATGAACTTCACTGAAGGTTATGTGATATATTCCTAGCTGTACTTATTGCTTTGCCATGACAAGGGTTCCTTCCAATAGAAATACCTCTTTTGGACTTAAAGATACCACAAAGACTTTTAAGGACAGAAATGTTAATTTTCATGCTTGATCAGCCATGTTCCCTTGCTTTATGCTGCTTGTATTCATCTGGTGTGTTTACCCAGATATCTTGGTCATGTTGACTGAACAAATACTCTGAAGTGAGGTGTGCTCAGCAAAACTATAGTAGCCATCAAACTAATTGGAAATTAGTTTTCTTTAGAGCAAAGAAGCTATGGGTTTCTCTTAGCTCAACCTATAGCGAGGGAACTGAAGAGCCTTCAGGAAAATATAATGAACTCATTAATCATAATCTGAGGGAACTTCAGAGGCAACGGTGAGAGTGTTTTAGCTCTTGATCTCCATAATGGGAAGAGATGATTCACTAATCCTTTCTTTCCAGGTGTTGTGGAAAGTGCGGTACAGGTTGAGCCGTTGGAACGATAGCTTACAAGCTTGACCTCTGATAAGGCAATAGATTCAAAATTCTTTAGCCAGGAGCTGGATATACTTAATCTGTCTCTGAAGAAAGATTTTGCAGCTTAATATGTAAACATTTTATCCAGTTTTATCCACTGTAAATCAAAATGTTCTCAGTGCTGGCCAAGAAAGTGAAGCATTGTTAGCTCATTAAATGAAAAAGGCTGAAGGCCAACACTTCTCTTCATCATTAAACTTTACTTGGCACATGTTGCATAGATGGTGGATGACTTGTGAATCCTCTTTAAAATTAAAAATTACCTTCTTTAACCTTGGTATCAGCTGTTGATTTTCCTATTAATACAAAAAATCAATGCAGATTAATATAGAAATAATCTAAAATGATCAGCAACCTCTGTGTCAGCTCTTGTACACATAAGACATGAGATATTACTTGTCCCCAAAACTTTCCACTTCGAATCTGAGGGAAGCAATATGTCAGATAAAGAGAAGAAGAAAGGAGGTAAGTAAAAGTTAAGAAGACCACTTAGCATTTGGTATGTAGTGTTTGTAAAGTTCAGTTAATTTTAGTTAAGTAATGATTATATTATGAAACATATAGTATTCTGCATATAGCTGGCTGGTTCCTGTGAAGATGAGAAACACAGTCATGGTAATGACATTGTTTGAAATCACGTGTAAAATATTTCAAATATAGTAACCTTCTGCTTAAGGTTATGGCTCTTAAGCCAATTCGAATACAGGAAATCTATACACCTGATAAAATGGTCTACTTTGAGTCCTGCATATTCAAAGTCTCTATAGAACGCAATCATTATATTTTGCTTATGCTAAAGCTTCCATATAACTTCTAATCACTACGTTTTCCTCTCATATTACATCTAGACATTACCCTTGTATTTATCTTTCTCAGGACTCACTGTGAGATTGCACCTGATTTAATACAGCTACACATTGCCCCTGAAAAGGAGGCTCTTCTAGGCCTGGCTGGAAATTCATGTCCCTCTCTTGCAGCTAGCAATTGTGTGCATAAATCAGTTGAGCTCACTGCTCTGACAGAAAGTCTTTTTTTCCTTTTTTTTTTAACGAGTTAATTTTCTATCAGATCATTGAACTGTTCCACTTCTTCTTTGATTGCACCATAATTAGATTTGAAACAAGTGGATAAGCAACTGTGTATGGTGCAAGAAAACAGAAGAAGAATTGAATAGACTAAGAGCGAACTATAGAGCATAGAGTATAATGAAACCACACCTTTATTTCTATATCTGGAAAGTCTACTAATCAAAGTGGGTTAGCAGATTAACACTGGCTTTACTATTGCAATCCATTGCCCTGTTTCATCCTTCTATTTTACATGTGCCCTCTTTTGTCTGGAGATGGTGAGGGATCAGTCACTTCAAATTATGGTAACAAGGCAAAATACTGCAACAAACATTTACCATGCCCTTAATCTGTTTGGGTTTTCTTTCAATAACACTGAAAACCAAATTACATTATGGAAGCATAAAGATAATCTTTTTGTTACAGGATCCCATAGAAATCCCACTGGCAACATCTACCCTGTGCAGCAAAGTTCAATGTTATTTTTCACACTGTTACTTGTTGATCTCAAAAACGTCTTAGGTTTCCCCCTATCAATTTCACTGGTCACAAGTAGCCCTTAGTTTGTAATCTAAATCAGATACAAAGTTTTCTGGCCTTTTTCCATGCCAAAAATAATGCATGATTGCCATTCACGTAAGCCACTTTCTGGTGAATTAGCCTCATGATGTCTTTGACTATGTGACAGTGTTGTGTTTCAACCCAGATTCTCCAGCCAGCTGTTTGCCAGAAAGAGAATTATATTATTGATGATATTATTATTATCATAATCAACAACAACGATAATAATAACAACAATAAAAACAACAACCATGACCACCAGACTTCTTTTTAAGGGCTGATGATCAGGAGCCATGCAGAGGTGCTGGTTCTCACTGTAGAGCTATCACTCTTAGAGCAAACTAAAACCATCACATATGTTTGGATTATTAAAGGAACAAATGTTACCTTGTCCATCACTGGTTTCAGATGTTTTAATCCTGTATTTCCGTAATAAAGTAGTCAGACTTAACAATTTGTTTAAGACTGGGAATAGGGAAAGTGCTTTCATTTCCAGTCATAATTTAGTCCAGTTCTCTCCTTTTGTTGATGTCAATTTCCATTGTGTGGACAAGTACAAAAATGTTCATGCTTTGCTTCAGTTTTCTCAGAATGGTAACTGTCTTAGAACAAAATTATTATGATTTGCACAAATCAGTAGAAATTGGAAAAATTTAGTATAGGATCTCAAGAGCAAGCAGAGACTGTATTTTCACAGTTCAGGTCCCTGAGAAAGGGAGACATGACAATGAAGGTGACTGTGTACTGACAACATTCACACAGTAGCTATTTGTTAGTAGCAGTCCAGTTTTAAATTACATTTTTGGACATAAAATCATTATTCTGTACTTTCTGAATGGGGTTTTTGAACTATACTTTCTAGTATTATAAATCAAGTGGCTCTGAAATTAATGAAATAAATTTTTAATGAATTAAAATACTATTTTATAGACAGTATCAAGTAATGCAAAGGATGAACTGACTAGTTGAATTTTCTTTCATATTTTAAAACTTATCTCAGGCTAGCATTACATGCTACATGTAGTGTGGCTTTCCATTTTTATGGATCCTCTTGCAGTGTCATCTATTTTGGTCTAAACAAAGGTTAGGAATACATAAATGCTGCTGAAGGTAGATACATACCTGAATTTTAAATTTCCCAGTTATTTTGTTGCATATTTTTATAAGTAATGAAGAGATTTTCTTGACTTGTTTTTCAACATACAAGGTGAGGGAAAAATAATGGTTTAATCATCTTAGAAAAAAGTAAGAGTAGTAGCAATATTTATAAATATATTAAAGGAGGAAAATGCTTGGAAAAGATCTATTAAAATCTATTTCCCTTGGGAAATACAATATCAGCTTGCATGATTAATTTACAGTGTCTCAAGGATTCACTGAAACCCATCTTAAATTTCTTTATGTGATCAATTCTGTTTTATTGCTCTGAGATTTATGCAATAAAGCAAATAAATGGTTGATTTATCTCACTGTTCCACTTGTGTGACAAAGCATGAGAGAAGCAATGAAGAGATGAAATCAACTGATGTAGAGAAAAGAATTTATTATATGCTAATGCTGTTTAGATTTGTGAAGATACTTATGCTAGATTTGTTTTGAGTGTTTCCTTAACATATCAGGAACACCAAAATGTTACTCAAATAAAATAATTATTTTTGCATTCAGACTTGAATATGATGTGTGTATATAGTCCCAATGCTTTAGAAAGTCCAAAAATTTTGCCTTTTGAATGAAAACTGAGGTTTTCTGTTTAGGTCATGAGTACATAGTAGAATAGAAATACATTATAAGCTTCACAAGTGTTGTCCAAAGTGCCTGAAAAATGTCATGGTGATACCATCACTAAGAATGACAATAGGTTTTTTAATTCTGCCAGAAATAATACCCAAGAATGAGGGGGGATGATCCTTGTCTAAGATAGAAACCAAAATTAAATCCAGATAACATGAAAGTCTGAGAAAGACACTGTGTAAGAAGAACATTTGGAAAGCTTATTTTATAGAATGAAGGTACTTTCTCAATGAAATGGTTTTAAAAAGGAATGTTTGTAATAGATTTTTCCTGAATTTTCAATCAACACTAGTGATAATAGGCACTGTAGTCATTGTTTGTGGATACTAATTTTTTTTTTTTTTAATATAGATGTATCCTTAGGTCACTGTCATGATTTTTACTGATGTCAAAATTGCATATTCTCCTCTGTCAGTAGAAGGTTTTGTAGATCTGGATCCTACAGTGTACAGCACATGACCACACATTTGTACAGAACCTTTCCCCATTTACAGCCAAAGGCAGGATCAACAAAACTTCAGACATGATTAGAAAGTTCAACACACAGCTCCTCACTATACAAGAATCAGTGGACAAGCACATCTTCCCTGGATGCCATCTTGGCATCTCATTTAGTTTTGCCTATGGCTGAAGGTGTGGCTGATTTTTAATTAGGTGTAAGGAGGTTTGGCCCAAGTTATTCTGATGATCATCAGGGATCATAGAAACAGAATCATCTAAGCTAAAAAAGATCTTTGTGTCCAGCCATAACCCAGAACTGCCAAGTCCACCACTAAACCATGTCTTTAAGTGCTACATCTACACATCTTTTAAATGCCTCCAGAGCTGGTGACTGAACCACTTCCCTGGGTGGCCTCTTCCAATGCCTGACAACCCATCTGGTGAAGAAATTTTTCCCAATATCCAATATAAACCTCCCCTGATGCAACTTAAAGCCATTTCCTCTCATCCTGTCAGTTGTTATTTGGGAGAAGAGACTGTCCCACAACATATTCAAAACCACTAAGAAATTTTTGGTGCATCTGCTGCCCTTGATAGCTACTCACCCACAAAAAAAAAAGCCTTGCATTTCACCTTCCTTCTTTCTAAGAGGAAAATAAATGGATTAGTGTGCCTCTGAAACTAAGATAATAGGTTTTTAAAGCATGAGAGTAGAGTAGGTTTTAAATTTGGGCTTTTCTCCTTTTTAAGATTTTTTTAGCTTGTCTTAGTGGTCAGTCAGTCATACACCTTTTATGACTTTAATTTTTCATAAGGAGTTACATGATTTCCATTTGCTTCCCTGGAATCATCTAGTGCTGATGCAGTGGCTGGAGTGAGGGTGTTTTTCAGGGTCATAGGTTGTTTCTCAGTCATCTCCTATCTGTCCTGTTGAGTGGGAATATTTGATGCACTTCATGGGCACTAAACTTATGGGCAGTACTGGGCCCAAATTAGCATTAGAAATAAATTGGGGATTGACTGTGCCATAATACAAGATAGGCCTCAGTGAGAGGGAAAGCTGTGTGAAGCTGGAAGGAGCTGTAAGAAGAGCTGTGCCACACGTGAATTCCTCCTTGTGTTCCTGGGTTGGACCACAGACTGGCAGTGCTTTACTTCAGGCAGCTGTATGAGACAGAATAATACTCACCTCCTTTCGTGCAGTATAGCCCATTGTTGGTTGATGTTGCATTGCAAAATAAGGTTTTAGATGCTACACCCAGTTAAGTGGAAAGAAGTATATGTTGGGAAATTTTAAAATATATTTGCTTGAAAAGACAGAACAAGAAATTGCCAGCATTTCTTTTTATTGTCCCTTTTCACTGTATTTTCAAGTACTCATTTTTCATGAGTACACATAATACACAAAAAGTACTAAAAATATATATTATTTTTAGATCTAAAAAATATCAGGATCATACTAGTAATATTACAGAGTATGCATTAGTGCAGTCCTCAGACGGTTTGATACATTTATGAAAGTTTATGTCGTTTTTGTTGTCACATCTCAGTGTTTCCAGAACATCTTATAGAGCTTGTTGAGAGCATCTGGCTGAGCTCTAAGGGAAGGTCTGACCTTAGGCATTTTAGTTAGTCCAGCATGCCTACAGTGCATGCAACTTAACTTTGTTAAGAAAAGAAAACTAGGTCTCTGTCAGAATTAATTCTTTGTGAGAAACATTTTTGGTGGAGACATCCTTCAAAGACAACATAGAGAGTGAGACTAGTGAATGGTGAGGATGAAGAGATGTGCAGTAGGATATCTGCTCCCTCATCATGTGAAAAGCCTGTCAGCATTCCTTGTCCCTGGGGTAGACATTCATTCTTGTTGAATCTTGTGATGCTGTATTTATCATATTTGCACTACAAGGCACCTGAGTGGTATTTACTGAGAAAGTATTCTGTTATGACAAAGCATTCAAAATGTCCAGGGTAATTTTCAAAAGCAATTTAAAGCCCATGGAGGCCAGAATATTCAGTTTTATCCACTCTGACTTCTTTTAGATAATTCCTGAGGAATATTGCCCATGGTTGATACTGAGGTGTTTTCTAACAGTGAGGTCAAAAGGTGAGCTGCGAAATGGTTGTCAATACATTCGGTGTGGTGATTAAGGCACAAATGTGAATGGAAACTGAATATCAGAGACAACATATAGAGAAATAGTCTCTCTTGAATGAACCATGTTCTACTTGAATACTCTAGTGCAATATATTTGTGTTTATGCTGTTCCTGTTTTATTGATGAGTCTTAAATCCAAGATGGTGTTCAATACATGTTCTGCCTAGTATCTTTGTCCTTGTCATTTTATAAACAACATATGTTTTCTCAGTAAAGTTGCTCACAGGCATATAATTTTACTTCTGCATACACCCTGAGGTCTGGCTACTGTGGCAAAAAGGAGCAATTTAGTGCTACCTTGAGATTAAGCGTTTTTGAGATCCACAAAGTGCACATTCTCTCACTTAATTCTGAACTGAGACAGCCCGTGCATATTGCTACTCTGGGCTTCTACACTAAGCACTGGATCCAAACGTCTTTTCCTCAAAAACTAGAATAGGAGAAAAATGCACCAGCCATGTTTTTGTAACAATACCACAGAGGACTCGAAGTCAAAGCCAGGACCCAATCTTTCGGAGGTTTCACAGAGTCTGAGTGTTATTTTGCAAGTTAGCTGCCTGGGGACTAATAGTTCTGGGAACCTCTGAGGTTTGGGGCTGTCCAAACTTCCACTGAGTCAATTTATCAGAAGTCAGGTATTCTGCTCTACTTCTCCCCGTGCAGACTTTTGTCATATAAGACCTGTAAAGGCAGAAGATTGTAGAAGATTTTTTTTTTCTCAAGGAAATGGTCTCATCTGCTGCAATTTATTCCTGTGTAATGTAGTTCCCACAGCTGCCTCCCTGCTTCCCTACTAGGAGATACAGTACTTTGTGAAGAAATATAAGCAGGTATCCATGTTCACTGGAGCCTGACCAAGTCCATCAGCACTCAATACACTGAGGCATCTAAACATGGCATGCTGGGGTTAATAGATTGAACCCATAGACTTAGTGGTTAGAACTAATGAAAAATAATTACTGATGAGGCAAGAAACTTGTGTTCTCTTCTCTTTTCAGTGTAGGAATTGAAATCTACTTTGTCTCTAGTCTAGAGATAAGGTAAGGGAGAAAATGAACACTGAATCTTTTTTGTTGTAGGTATATCACTGTGCAACCAGGAACATTGGAAAGAGAGGGGAGAATTTGGAACTGCAACCTAGCAAAGAGGACATTCTTTTGAATGGTTCCTTAGGAAAAAAAAAGAAGTACAAAGAAAAATCAAAAAAACTACTTGAGTAGTTCTTTACTCATCATCTGATTAAAAATAGACCTGAATCTGTGAACAGGTTGGCATTGTGCTTTGAGACAGTAACCAGAACCTGCAGATTCATACAATTCAGCTAAGTGCTTCTCTGATGTTATAAAATTTAATAACTCTGCTGTGCTAACAGCCATACTGCTTTCAGATACTGCACCTAATTATATCCTTAGTCTCCTTATCTCTTTCTGTGACTGAAAGTGTTACAGATATGTACACCTTATCCTGTCTTCAGAATCCCAGTGAATAACTTTCTTCTCAGTTTCTGAGTGGTAGCTGTGAACTATGTTTAAGGTAAAGTATGGTTGTTAGCTGATGCTTTAGATATTACATCAGACTCTCTCTTATTTGCACTAGGAACTGAATTGTGAGAACTACAGTCTTTGTTCATACAGTTGACCAGTCATAAATTATATTTTAGAAAATAAAAAGCAGGTATTTAATCAATGATAAATAATTATATTTATTTGGCAAAAGGATCAAGGAGCTTTTTTTTCTTTTTACTTGTCTTTTTTTAAGCTTTAAGGACTTAGCCAAGAGTTCAGTTTACCTTTCGTATCTTGATATTGGAACACTTCTTTCCCTTAACTCACAAACTTGACAGACAGAAGTGTTCTACCACAGTTTTCACTTTAGGACACTATACATTATATTTTCTATGAGCCAAATATCCTTTACAGAGATGTCTGGGAAATATGCCAGTTATAGTGGTCTCAGGAGAATCAGCAGGATTGCTGAAAAACAAAAAAGTATACTTAAATATAAGTACATTAATGTCTCGAATTAGTGCAACAAATGGCAATTGACAGCTTTTGATGAATCTTGGCACTAATTTCTGATCAAACAATGTATGAGGCTTTAAAGGAAAATGTATTAATCTCTTCATTGACATTAACAAAGATCTGAATCTGTAGCTTCTTAATTATGTCTACTTATAATTCATGTCAATTTTGTGCAAATACTGTTTGTGTAGTTTTGGCCTATCAGAACCACTGTATATTTCAAAAGTGAGCAAATCCGTGTCATTGCTAGGAATGATAGGATCATTTTGAAGGCACTCTGTTAATTTTGATGGCAAGGTGCTCAATTTCAGTTTACATGTGTTTGGCTGAGGTTGGTTGGTCCATCTTTGAGAAAGATGGCCTCTGGAAATACTGATTTTTTTTTTTTTTTCCATTTAGAGGTAGCCCAAAGTGTTCCAGATGTCAGAGCTCTGACTTACAGTTGTGCCAGATTTTGAATGAAAATTCCCAGGAGCAGAGCTCAATAGGGGAATATGCAGATACTCTGCTATTTATAGAAGAACACTAGCCTAATCAAATATCAACATAAGTGCACTTTTAAATAGAAAATCATGGTGAAAAGGTCTTCTATTACACGTTGATATAGCTCTTACGCATTTTGAAAGTAGGTATGAAGAACAAGTACCATTGGTTAATTAAGCATACTTTATCAGAATAAGTTTAAAGACTTGATAGTGCATATATTGTAAAAAAGTAAACCTTCCTCACCCCTACCTTTTAGTCAGATGGTGTGCTGGTATGGAGTTTTTAAAAGGAAAGGGAGGAGATTCAGGGATAATTTCAATTTTTCCTGTCCCAAATGTTAAATCAACAAACAGTCAGATGAACAACTAACCATATTTGATAAAACTTGGAATTGTCACTTCTTTTTGATATTTAAGTATTTTAATATTTTTGCTTTCAGAACCCAAAAGAAACTTCAATTCTATCACAGTGTTTCTCATTTTCATTACACTTGTGGCAGTGTTTTATGGCCTATCCACAGCAATTATAATGTGCTTAATTCCTACTGATGTGTTATAAGGGAATGTATTGATCCAATCAATTTTTAGGTGTACATTAAAAAATATTATATATATATATACATATATACATAGATATATTATAATTTTTAAATTATTGGGGCCTGATGCTACTTAAAACTGATTAAAACATTTAGATCAAAGTGTTCCCTGACTGTGCTGTAATGAAAAGAAGCTAAGCATCAAATGTACTAATTAGAAAGGCAGCTGTTTTCTTGTTAATATCTTAGCGTGAAATAATTTTTGCTGGGAAGATGAAAATGTCATCTTATCTTTAGAAGTTGCATAGTATGCAGTTGGGGTGGGGTTTTTGTGGTTTTTTGGTGTTTTTATATTTTTTTAATAAAAACTAACAAAAACAAAACAAAACCAAGGAACGTGATTTTTAAAATTTCAAAGAAATAACTTGTGACATCCAGATTCATTTTCTTTATAAGGCATTTACCAGTCACATGACTTCAGAAGAGAGTTGCTGTTAGCCTTCCCCGTCATCAGTGGAAAGACAAAGGTCTTTCCAAAAGATAAGGTTTAATTTCATTTAGATGACTAAGACAATTTTATTTTTTCCTCAAATACTATCAAGCTTTACATTTTTAGAGCATTTGACATGAAAGCACCTAAAAAAACTAGTTGCAGTATGTGTGAAAAAACTGTATTGCCACCTCAAAATGTCTGTTTTTCAGGAAGTCTCCTTGAGCAACAAAATTGTAAGTTAGGCTTTTAAATGCCCAAAAGTCAATAGGATAATATTTGCAGCCCAGTTGGACTTTTTTTTTCTATTAGAAGTATTGTCAACTTTTCACCACAGCTCAATAACACTGTGACACTGAAAATAAGACATCCCAGTTAATTCTTACTAACAAATTATGCTAATTATTTAAGTAATAAAAATCAAAATTAATATTATATACTCATAATAGCTTATCTTATTACGTATTACTACTTCTGGAGTGCAAAATGAGAAATTAATTATTTGACTTTAAAATGGAAGTTTAACTTTTTGAAATACCGGTTTTTTCTTAAGCAAATTTATTCAAAATAATTTTTGACTGTTCTTGTACCTATTAAGTCTAGCAGTGATAAAAGATTTTATGATCAGAGTTTTTAATTGTGTATAGAAGAGAGTTGCAGCTAAGCTTTCCAAACAGATGTGACTTCTGGGACAAATGTTATGCTTTTACCTTGCAAGGTTGTCTTTCAATAGTACGTTCCTGCCTGTGTTGTCATTCCCACAGTGGTCCCCATGAATCTTGCAGAATCTGTGGAACACACCCACATTGTCTCCTACACCGTCCAGATTTCTGCTCCTACTTGGGGAAAAAAAAAAAGGGGGTTTTTTTCCATTTCTGATTAATTAGTGAAAAAAGGACAGCGTCGGAGAAACACAAACTATTCCTTGCTAATTAACAATACACTGATACACTCACATCCAAGAAACTCTTAGCCTAAGCCAAGACCTGTTATGAGCAGAATCTACAAGTATCCTTCTGACAGCAGAAATTCAAACAATACGATGTCATTTGTGCACTAGTCCTATTCTATATGGCATGTAATTCCTGACCTCAACTGAAAGATTGATCATGCCTTCTTCCATCTGATATTTATGAAATGTTGCCTAGCATGTCTGGCAGAGTCAGTAATACATTTTCCTCTTTTTCTGTTTTGTCTCTTGTTTCTATAGCATCTGAGTTTTGTGTGATTTCTCATTAAACATTCTCAAGTTTCACCCACACATGCCATCTGGATTATAGTTAATATTTTAGGACCTATCCCCTTAACTTTGATGTACTTTCTTGTAGCTGCTAAAGCACGGTGATATCTCTTCCTTCTGTCTTGAGAACCTCCTCCTCACAAACCCAGACATACCAGAGGAACCAAGGGCTTGATACTGCCAGCAGCTGAACTCTTTTAGATCTCTTCTATATTTTTTCAAATCTGAGAAAAACTATGATGAGAAAAAGAAATCTGTGAATTCTCAGCAGAAAAATCTTACCATAATGAAAGGATTAAAGTCTTAAAGCATAAAATATTATATTAAAAATAAATTTTATGTTAGTGATTCCTGAAGTTGATTTGTCTCATTACATGATGACCAGCACAGAAATAGCGTGATTACTAAAATGGATTCACTAATGACATTGTCAATAATATAGCTTGATCCCTGTCTTCACCTGAAGCTTATTTCTCTCTCAGGTTCATTGCATTTCATCTGAGTAACTGTTTTATGAACCAGCAAGGTCCATTCCATACTTATGATTGGAACAAGCACTTTATTCTGATTTAACCCAGAAGCCTCTCTCAAATAGCTCAATTACTTTTAAAATGTTCTTAGGGTCTGATGTTAATATTTGTCATTCTTATAAAGTGAAAACAAGCTTGGAAGATAACAAAGGTCAGATAAATGTTTTTAAGAAAGAAACTGACAGCTCGTATAATACCTGTGCTTAGTGTAATAAAACACTTATCTGTGATCCCATCCTCCTGATTCTGTGTGATCACTGT
This sequence comes from Corvus hawaiiensis, assembly GCF_020740725.1. Lineage (NCBI taxonomy): Eukaryota > Metazoa > Chordata > Aves > Passeriformes > Corvidae > Corvus > Corvus hawaiiensis. Next base: position 62,968,685 of record NC_063216.1, on the reverse strand, counting down.
AATGACATTTCTTTCTTAAGGATGGACCCACACAAATGTTTCATGGTCTGTCTTGTAATGTTGACTAACTGAACCATGATCACTTGCTTCTTAAGCACAGAGACAGATCATGATTGGTGTCTTATTCTTTTTGCCTGTCATCTGCATCATTCAATCCAGATGAAATGCTCAGTCACAAGGACATGGTTTGGGTACTGATGCATGTGCAGTGGGTCACTCATGACTAAATGAGGTTCACTGAGCCACAAGCAGGAGCTGCTTGGAACTTTTCAGCTTGAGAAAAGAGAGTAAGGGCAGAATTCAGTTCCCTTAACTCATGTGTCCAGGGCAGCCTAGATGTTCCGGGAGCCTAAGATATATTCAGGAGCACAACAAGGGCTTTTTAAGTAGCATCTGTAGACAGTGAGAGATACCCAAGCATGTCCAACAGGCACTAAGCATCTATGCCTAGGTGGAATTGAGCTCTACATTTTGCTGATACTGACTGAAATCACATTTAATACCTACATTCAGGTTTCATAGTCTCTGAATTTGACCCAAGGTGAGTGTAATAAGGGGAGTTGAAGGGCTGTCATGGAAGAGACACTGCATTAGGCATCTCTAAAATCTGCTTGAGAAAGGTTTAATAAGGTAGGGGATTCACCCCACTTTTAGGAGAGACACATGAGATTGATGTCTTTGAGAGAAGGTAAGATTTACTTCCTCTCCTCCTCCCCAAAAGTCCTATCATACCTGCTTTTATATAGTTTTGTCTTTTGTCTGTATATTATTGCAAATTACAAAAAATTCCTTGAAGTTTGCCACAGTTTATTTTTCCTCTTTTGTTGTTTGTTTTCAGACTACTGCAGAAATCTGATCACCACAGAACTGCTTGCCAAAATAGCATAGAAACAGGGTAGGGAGAGTAATGGTGATCTTGCCAAAGAATTTTGATCCAATATGCTGCACAGTGCACAAAGCGCTCTGCCTCAGTAGTCATTGAAACACTGGTTGTTTCTGACACACTGCATCCCTGATCCGTGTTAAGTTTAAATATATTTGCACTCCTAATCAGAATGCTACACGGTATAATGCATTTAGGTGTCTGCTATATCTAAATGCATTATTCTAGGTGATTCAAATTGTTTTAATTGGCTGGTTTGGGATAATGGTCCTTAAATTCCTTGTTTCATCCTTCTTTCCAGCTTTGCCAATGTCATGCACAACTTAAAACTGGAGGATGAGCATAGGTGCGCAAAAGAATATTTTACGTGGGATTATAAGATTATATCACAAAACAAACATAAATATTTCCTGGAGTGAAGAACACTAGGACTGGAATGTTTGTAAGGTGTATGCATACATTAATTGTCATTAAACAGAGGATCAACGTATGTTGCTGTGTGCACAATCCGCTACATCTGTCAATTTTCCCCTTACTCTGTCAAGAAATATCCTCTCCCTCCTCAAAATGTGAAGAAAAACACTAAGTCACTACATTTTCCACTGTCATTTCAGGATGTTTATGGTTGAATGATGGATTGAAGGATCTCTAGAAAACCTTGGGTTTAATCTGATATAAAATGATAGTTGACTTTTTGAAGAATATCCATTTCACTTTCCCAAAGAACCTCACTGGTTCTGTGGTGAGGTGTTTTAGGGAAAGATTTTTCTCATTTTAGAAAGTGTCTTTAGGGCCAGGAATGAAATCTCATAAACCTGTTAACAAGGATGTAACAATCTGTTAGTCTAGGACTTTTTGGGCTTGCACTGAAAGCGAATAGGATCAAGGTTTAAAAAAACTGAACTAATTTGTGCTGTTACGTGCTAATGTTGTTTTCCATGTACATATTATGTCTAAGAATTCTATTTTAGCAAATTTTATCTAAGAATGTACATATATGTCTAAGAATTCTATTTTAGCAAATTTGATCTTCAGAGGACTTTCCCTTTGCAGAGGACGTAAGAACTAAGAGCAGTAGTAGACTTTCTTCTGTTTACCTATCTACCTACATGTGAGCTGTGTTGAAGACCACACTTGCTTTTACTGCTTTCAGTGGATGTCTGTGTGTTATTTCTACAGAATGTTGTGTGTATTCCTGCTTTTGTTTTCAAACATGTCTCTGAGAGAATAAAAACCCTACTGCATTCTTCTTACATGACATATATATATTCCTCCTCTACTCTGATTCCCCGTAGTTGTCCACTGTAGTGGTTCGGTCCAAAATACTCATTACTATTTACCTTCTGTGAGATAAGAATTAGGAGAAAGCAAAGCAGGCACAAAACTTGAAAGAATATAAAGAAGTTTATTAACAGACCTAAAAAAAAGGAAAAAAAAAAGAAATCATACCACACCTTCAGAACACTTCTCCTCCCCCCACATTTCCCCCTTCTCCCACTGTAAAAAAGACAACCCTTGAGATGTTCAGTCTGCTCACCACTTCCGTAATAACCTTGTTCAGTTCATCTTGATCATGCTATGGAGACATCTCCACAAGAGGTTCTCATGGCTTCAGTATCACAACGAGACAGCCATCCGGGTTGGTTCTCTGCTTGCATGTGAGAGTCCCTTCCCATGACTTGCAGCTTTTCTCACAACTGCTTTCGAGGGTCCAATCTTGAGCTACTGGGGTACCATTTTAAGGTTGAGCTGTTCAAAAACAAAATTTCTCTTCGCCCATCTCTGGGAGCATCTTCATCTCTAGAAATAGAGGCCCTCCTCTTCCCTGGGAGAAAAAGGGGCCTCATCATCTTCATCTCTAGGACTATCTCTGGGAGTATCTCTAGGAACAGAGGTCTTCTTCCGATTGGAGCAAGAGTCCTCATCGCTTCCATCTCTCCCCGTTCAAATTCCTCATCAAATTACAGCTGCTTCAGCATTTGCTTATTTCAGCACAGGTGCTTTTGCTCACAAGTTGAACGCTCCACCCCCCATGCTTTCATGAAATTACAACGGATACTCTGATATATCATAGTCCATCACCACCATAGCTTCACAACAGAGTTTCAGCTTTAAGCATCTCCTCTTTCTCCTCCCTCAGGATTTCCGCTCTTCTTTCTTCACTTAATGTCTGCAGACTTCATCTGTTCTGGAGGGAACTTAGAGCACTAAAAGGGTTAATCTCACCCGGGCCTTGCAACTGAAGTTCGCTTATCGCTGTTGGTCACATGATCTTTGCCGGGCAGTGGGGCAGCTTCAGCTGAATCTTCGGCCGCACTGGAGAGGGGGAGCCGGGCCGCACTGTCTGCACGTAGCAGGGGGGGTGTGGGGGGGTTGGTGCGGAAGCAAGACAGAGGGCTTCCCGGGGTTTGTCCATTCTTAAATGTGGACCACAGAGGCAGTCAAAATTCTAAGTGGCTTAAAAATTTGTCAATATTCAAACTAGCCAGTTGATAGGTTCTGTCAGGTCATAGAGGAAGCTGTAAGCACCTCTTTGCAAAAGACTCACTTCCAGGGCTATGCTTGCTAACCCATGACATCCACTTACTACTTTCTCCTCAAGTCCTAGACAAAGGCTAAGCAGAGTATCTCCAAATACTAAAATTTATTTCCAACACAACATATTTATAAAGATTGCTTGTTAGAAGTCATTTACAGTGCTACATTGCTTTCTGGAATGATGTGAAACATGGCTGCTTTCCTTAACAATCAATTGTGAAATGGAGTACATAAAGCAGACGTATCTCTCTGGTGAACATTGACTTCACAGTTCCTTCGTTAGAAGTTGAACTTCCAGTTTAAAGCTCATGCTTTTAAAGTCAGAATTAGCTCTTTTAATGGGTGAAATATCCTAAATATTCCCTCTAAAAGCATATTGCCTTTATGATGTATTATTCAACTAGTTTCACAATCAGTCTTAGCAAAACACTGTTCCAGTTCTTACTGAAGGTGAGACTAACCTTGCTTCAGCCCAAATACCTGTCAATCAGCTGGTACTCCCAGATGTCCCTGAAAAATCTTCTCCTTTTAATTAGAAAAGAAAAAGTAATTCTTATATTTGTGTGTGGACTTCAGTGCTGACTGATGCCCTTTTTCAGATTTTTTTTTCCTTTTTCTTTCATGATATAGACTAGTAAACTTTAACTATAGACAAGATTATTTTTTAAACTTTATAATTAAAAGTCACATCACCCTCTTAATAAAATACTCTTCTATTGTGTCAATACAAGCATTATTTTATGGAAGATCATTGTTTTTAATAGACTTATTAACACAAATATTTAAGTAACTTTTTTCACAAGAAGCTTTAATGTAATTAATCTTATATCTTTGTTAAAATTTGTTAGGCTATGAAGAGCATGCTTTGAATATAGGTATATAGGTATGGATATTCAGAATTCAGTATAAATTAAGTTATTGCATTTAAACAAAAGATAGATTCTTAGATACATTGGTGATTTAATCTGAATCAGTCTCCTACCTCAGAGAAAAGTGTCAGAAATGGTAAACTCGGGTTATCTTCTCAGTATCCTGAGGAAAGCCCATGGCTATTCTTAGATACTTTCAATCATGTTTGAAACCATAAAAATTACTGCAGTTGCTTTTTATTTGAAGAATAAAAAGGTGACAGAGAAGTAGTAATTTTTCAAGTTTACAATTCCATGCCAGTTACAAATCTTTCTTCATTTTATCTGCTATTAACCTTCATATGTGCACACCTGTAACCATTTTAAAAGAGCAGAAAGAAATCAGATAAAATTGAGTTACTTGCTCAAGGTCTTTAGCTGAAGTTATTTTAAGGGTGTTTAGTATTTTAGCCAGCATATGAGAGATGAAGACACTGTTTTGCGTTGTTGTGCTTTATAAGAGGAGTGATCCTCTTCATCTTTCCTTCTTTTCACCCATGTTGCTTGAAGGAGTTGATACTAGACTTTCACAGGGGCACAATGAGACCTGCCTTGCTCTTTTGTTATCCACAACAGCTTTAAATGCTACTCTGGGCAAAAATCTCCCATGACCACCTTTGTGTCCAAGGGCTTTGAATGTTCTGGGGACAGATATTCTTGCTGCTGTCTTTCCCTTCTGGACCAGTGTTGACCTGGGGTGCTGGTCAACAGCCGGCTGAACATGAGCCAGCAGGGAGTGCAGGTGGCCAAGAAGGCCAACGGCATCCTGGCCTGGATCAACAATAGTGTGGCCAACAGGACCAGGACACTGATTGCCTTCCTGTACTCGGCACTGGTGAGGCCACACCGCAAATCCTGTGTTCAGTTTTGCGCCCCTCACAAGAAAGATATTGAGGTCCTGGAGAATGTCCAGAGAAGGGCATGGAGCTGGTGAAGAGTCTTTTCCAACCTAAATGAGTCTGTGATTCTGCAACCTCCATTGCTTTTCCTTTGCTTATTCTCAGATGCTGCAAAGCAAACTTGCGATATTATACATGCCTAAGGCTGAGCTCTTAAACAAGGGTTACCAACATGACCCGAGTTCAAATGTATTTCAGCTGGGTTGCAACATGTGGTTCTAACATTTTTAGTCATTGTAAGGATTATCTAATTATAACAACAGTCCCACTTTCTTCACTGCTATTGCTTATGATGTAATAGGCAATTCAGAAGAGGAGAGGAGTGTATGATCTGACCCAATGTATTCCAAGATCTTGTAAGTTAAAAAAAGGTAATATGAGACAAAGGATTTTAACAGAAATGGAAATTAATGATCAGGATGATAGTCCTGGTAGATGATCTGGGAAACTTGAGAAGATAGGACTAGAAGTGTTATTTAAGGGGAAATGAGACTTTTGGGGTTTCTTTCAAGAGAGATTGATATTAAAATAATTATTGGGAAAAAATAATCTGCAAAGAGTCTCAGATTTGAAATAAACACTTCTTTCTGTGTCTGGTTTGAATAGTGGGTGTGAAAAGAAACAAACAATGGATGCTAAAAGAAAAAGGCATGTGTTTTTTTAAGGTGGCTGATAATGGGATTCTGCTATTTGTAACTCAGGAATGCTACTTTGTTGGAGTGCAGAACAGGAAAATATACCTGCATATACACTGCCTAATACATTAGACTTCTTTTTATAAATATTCACCCAGAAGCGCAGACACTAAATTTGTTCAATCTTATAACTCCTAGTTCTGCAGGTACTGTGGTTTGAAATTGTGTTTCCTGCGGCTAGCTCAGTAAGACAGAATACAGCATTAAGGAGGGTAGCTTTCATGTTTCTTTTTGTTATTCCTAATAGCTGCAGATACTTTAGCGTTAGATTAACTTGCCTTTTTTTTTTTCTGAAGACTAAGCAATTCAGTTTGCGTTTATGAACAGCATGGAGAAAGGGGGAAGAAGGGAGGAAAACAGAATAAATTTTCAGGAGGGAATATGGCAGTTCTTATGAATGCAACAGGTCATTTCTACTCCTTGGATCACCACCAGAAATTTACATTTTTATTCCCATAAAGCAGGAGGTATCTTGCAAGGCAGTGTAAGGTTTTCCTTGAGCATTTTAATGCTTTTACATCTTTCTCTCTGCATCATACATGCTTAGTTGTTTAGGGACCTAGAACTGAGAGCCACATAAGCAGAGGGAAGGCATGCTGTTTATCTGACTTGCAGTCAGTTGGTAAAAGGTTTGGAACTGTTTCTATTATGAGTAGATTTGTGAGTCAGAGACTTGTCCAACCTGCATCCATCTCTGTGAACTATCTTTGTCAAATAGAACCCAAACAAAAAAAAGCTGTTTGCACTGATGGATGCCGTACAGAATCCTAAAACTTGCAGAGGCATAAGACTGTAGTTGAAAGTGTAAAACACACAATTTAGACAAGTAGTTCAGCTGTTAAGTACACTGAAACATCTTTTCTATGACCAATTTCTTTGTAGGTACCCAGAAAATTTCCAGAAATCAATTCTGGAAACATGATAGGTAGTTCAGAGTTCACAGAGTGCCAGTGTGACTGCAACAGGTAGTCATCTAAGAGGACTTGGCTACTGTAGCAAAAATAACAACTTTGGTGCACTCTTATTTTTATTCAGAAAACACCAAGTAAAAAGCAGATGCAGCTGCTAAAGTTTTATCAGGCTTGACATGGAATTGTTGGTATTTATGTGGATTCCACATGAAGTAAAAGGTCAGGACAGACATACTTGAAACTCAATCCTAACTCTGAAAATACTTGCCACTTGCAGTAAGCCTGGCTCAACTTTCTGGTTTGTGATGAGAAATTCAAACATTTTTGTCACTCGGTTAAATCCTAGATACTACACTGAGAGAAAGAGAGGGTTTTATGGGGGGTTCTTTGGGTGGAAAGCCTGTGTAAGTCAGCAAAGCATCATATATCCTTATCTTCTCAAGATGACTTACATAACTTTTTTTCCTTTCTTCTTGACCATAAAAATTAACCAATGAAATATTTTACATGCCATTAGGGCAGAGTTGGAGATGGACTGACCCTTATTCTACTCCCTCCAGAGTAAGACAAATTAAGTGGACTGTGTTATAATTGCTCTAATAAGCCAAACACTCTCAAGACATATTCAAGTCACCAAAAACAACAGTAAGATATATATGGTTATGTGAACGGTATTGTTTTTTATGCTTTGGATTATTAGCAGGAAAATTTGTTTTCCTCTTGAGCAGATTCCTGTGGAACATGCAGGGGCTTGGACTTCCACCATGTAAACCATCAGAACACATACAGTAGTATTTTAATCTCTGGTACTAGATTCCCATTCAGTACCTCAAATTTGAAGAAACTCAAACTTACAGCCCAAATATTTGGCTCCTCCCAAAGGAAGCAGAACATGCTGTCTGAAGCACTAGGAAAAAATTCTGACTTCACTGAAGTCAGTGACAAACAGATGTGCATTGGTACCTAGAACTGACATGAGTTCTATGTATGAACAGAATAGAAAATGTTGTCCTATGTGATTGGTACCCAGGCCTTCTTTAATTTGATGCTGCTACAAATATCCTGAGTGAAGGGAAAAAAAGAACCAAAACAATGTGAAAACAAATTTCCCAGGCTTTGAAGCAGTTTTATGTAAATAGTTATTTAAGTTGCAGTTATTATTGCAATCTCATGACCTAAATGGTTTTCTAAAAATTGCTGCCAAACACTCATCAAGAGCACCATTTTACTTAAAACTTGCCTGTCAGGGAAGTGGCTTCTCATGCATTTTGATTCACGTTTTCAATTCTTAGAGAAGGAAAGAGGGAGGTCAGCAGAACTGCCACCTTGGACTTCCAGAGAGCAGACTACAGGCCTTTCAGTCTGACTTTGGTGCCAGGGAAGGTCATGGAGCAGATCATCTTGAGTGTCATCCTATGGCACATGCAGAACAACCAGGGGATCAAACCTAGCCAGTATGGGTTTATGAAAGGCATTGACCTGCTAGACCAACCTCATCTAATGCCAAGGCAGCTTACTCAGTGGATGAGGGAAAGGCTATGGATGTTGTCTACCTGAACTTTAGTAAAGCCTTTGACACTGTTTTCCAAAGCATTCTCCTGGAGAAATTGGCTGCTTTGATAGGTGCACCTCTCACTGGATAAAAAAATACTGGATGGCTGAGCCGAGAGAGTGGTGGTGAGTAGAATTAAATCTCACTGGCTTACAGTCACTCGTGGTGTTCCCCAGGGCTCAGTATTGGGGCCAGTTCTGCTTAATATCTCAACCAATGATCTGGACAGGGGGATTGAGTGCACCCTCAGTCAGCTCACAGATGACACCAAGTTGGGTGGAAGTGTTTATCTGCTGGAGGGTAGAAAGATTCTGCAGTGGGCTCTGGACAGGCTGGATCAGTGGGTCAAGGACAAGTATAGGAGGTTCTACAAGGTGAAGTGGTGTGTCCTGCACTTGGGTCACAACAACCCCATGCGGTGCTACAGGGGAAGAGCAGGTGTAAAACGACCCAACAGAAAAGGAGCTGAGAGTACTGGTCAATAGCAGCTGAACATGAGCCAGCATGTACCCAGGCGGCCAGAAAAGCCAATGGAATTCGGGCTTGTTTCCATAATAGTGTGGTCAGCAGGACCGGGTGGTGATTGTCCCCCTGTACTTGGCACTGGTGAGGCCACACCTCAAATCCCATGTTCAGTTTTGGGCCCCTCACTTACAAGAAAGACACTGAGGTGCTGGAGCATGTCCAGAGAAGAGCAACGGAGCTGGGGAAGGGTCTGGAGCACAAGATTTTTGCGGAGTGGCTGAGGGAGCTGAGGTTGTTCAGCCTGGAGAAAAGGAGGCTCAGGAGACACCTTACCACTCTGAAAGGAGATTGTAGCCAGAAGGGGGTCAGTCTGTTTTCCCAAGTAACAAGTGACAGAATGAGTGAAATCAGCCTCAAGTTGCACTGGGGAGGTTTATATTGATATTAGTCAAAATTTCTTTGCTAAAAGGGTTGTCAAGTCTTGGAAGAGGCTACCCAGGGAAGTGATTGAATCACCATCTGTGGAAGTATTTAAAAGATGTATATATGTGGTCCTTATGGACATGGTTTAGTGGTGGACTTGGCAGCACTGGGTTGGACGTGATGGTCTTAAAAGTATTTTTCAACCTAACTGATTCAATGATTCTATTCTATGGATTGAACTATTACTATAAATAGTAAACAAGTCCTTTTTATTTTTTTTTAGGAGTCCCTCTTTTCTCTTATTTGATCTGTCTGTTTTTCTGGGGAGTGATTTATTTACCTGTAATGAGGAACGAAAGGGAAAAAACAGGAGGTGGGAGGGTAGGTGTGCATTCTCTTCCTCTTCTCTGGACTCATCATGCTCTCTCTTATTTTCTCTCTCCTTTCTATCTGTTATTACCTATCTTACTTCTTTTTCATGCCTTCATTAATAAGTGATGTTTATACTTCCCTGGCTAACCTATGCATTTTTCCCACTTTCATTTTCTCCTGTCATTGTCCAAAGTTGTAAATTCACCTCCTGTTCTCTAATCTGTTCCTCTTCCTGTCATCACTTTATTTCAAGCCTGCTCTATGCCCTTCCTCAGCATTTTTAAAGTGCATAATTTTCTCCTCGCTTCTTGTCTTCTTTTAAAGTGTTAATACCATATTCATGCAGCAGGGGTGTTTAAAGTGGAGACAGGGATAGCAAGGAAGGAAGGAAGCTTTTATCCCCATAAAATGACAAAGCAGCAGGTATCTATGAATGTATGTTGTTGTACCTGAATTCTCTCTTCATCCTGGGACCAATATGGTAGAGAAGTACACTATGAAAACACTGAACATACAGTCCATCAGCAGTTTACGCTGTTGCTTTTAGCTGTGGGCCATTCCAGCATGATAAAGGAAAGATGGATCTATGTCAAGCTAATTCTTAACACATAGTAGTTTACTTTCAGACCTAATAAACCATAAATTGTTTGCTTTGTGTCTTGCAACCTTAAAAAGTATTACTACCTTTAAAGTTGTGTTCTTTTCTAATGGGAAGAAAAATAGGGGGCATATCAGGAAGCCCAAGAAAGAGTTTAAAGGGGAAAGAGTAAAATTAATAGAAGCAAAACTTTAATTTCTCTTGCTGAAAGTATATTTAAGAAGGGGAATATATCACAATAATCAACCAGGTTTTTTGCCTTCAGCCTGTCTGAGGCCATGTGGTTTGGAGATCTGATCACTAGTCCGAAAAGGAAAGGCTGTTTGCAAGATTTCTGGGGTGTTTTTTCCTGGAAAAGGTGAGAGGACAAAAGCAGAAATCTATGACATACACTTTATGCCTTGTAAGGAAAGTATTCATCTATCTATCTGCCTCTCTCTCTCTCTCTTTCTTTCTTTCTACATGCATATATATAGAGATCCATATGTTTCAAGCTGTCACTAAATTGATTTGGAGGCAGATTTTTTCATGTACAGCTCTGAAGATTAGGTTAAAAATGCAATATTTAATATATGGCTTAAACCAATTGAATTTGATTTTGTTGTTTGTTTTGCTTTTACATTCACTGTTAAGTATTTTCTGGAGTTTTGCATGGTATTTCCATCAGTAATAACAGTTCTGACTACTTGGAGACAGAAAAATGCCAAAGCAGAAGATAATTTTTTGAAAATTCAAACAGCATTTTGTAGCAATCATGCTTTCTTAATATACCCCACAACATTTTGGAGCATACAGCATCTGTGTATTTTTTAAACCATTTCTAAACTCATATTTTGGGTGAGCATGAGTAGCTGGCTCTTTGTTGTATAAATCGGTTGTTATTTTCTCATTTGTGCTTGTGCTGTCTTCCAGTACTCTTGATTTCTTTAATGGTGTGAACTTTGGTTCTGTTTCTCTTTCAAAATACTACTTCCATTCAATTTTCTTTGCAACAGGTTCATTGGGCAGTACTTTGCCTGTTTTTATTATCTTGCATTTTGTTGGGATTTTTTTTGTTTTGTTTTGTTTGTTTCTGGTACGTAACTAAAACAATTTTCTGATTAAATTGACTATTAATAGCCATTATTTACATTATTTTGCACTTGTAATAGCATCGCTAGAGGGCAGTATTGATTAAATTAGGCACACTCTAGTGCTCTTTGGAAACTTAACAGCAGAAAAGTCTCCAGTACAAACATCTTTGCATTTTTAATATATGTTCATGGTTTTCATGTCCATTGTTCATTACATCCTAAACATAAAAATTAAAAGTAATCTTAATCACCATGTGTATTAGACATTGTTATTTGTAACTTTAATGTGTGTAAAAGAACATTCTGTGATTTTTATGAGAAAGAACGTGCAAGAAGCTTAGTAAAAAGTGGATGGCATTGAAGTTATTATAAGTTATAATTTATTGGAAATAATTATTAAAGCATAAACGTTTTATAATAAAAATATAGGCTTTTTCATATGCTTCTTTCTCAGGGAAAATTCTGTGCAAAATAAATATCTTCAAATTTATTAACTGTCTCCTTGAAAAATCTCAGTACAGTGTATTTTGTAATAATGGACAGCAAAGATAAGCAGAATTGAAATTAAAACACTGACTCATTTGTTCTTATTGATTTACAGGTCTCCTGACAAATGCAGCAACACAGAATCCTCGTAGGAGTGGTTTAGGCTCTCTGTGAGCTGCTTAACTTAGTCAAGTTTCACTGCTGTTGATCATCATCCGTTATATGTCATCAACCCAACTGTCTCCTTTCTCTGTATCTCATGAATGACAGCATAATTCCTCTGCATTATGAGCTAAAGTTTGTTCTACCATTCTAAGGATCACTGGACTAAGGAATATAGAAAAAGAGATATGCTTGGGCATTAGCAATACAAAAAAGTTCATGGTTAACATTTCATCTGCGTTATACACCACTGCTGGACTTGCTGTTACCTACATGTTTCAATCCGAAGAGTCTGCTACAATGAAGAGTATCATCCCAATCAGCCTTAGAGAAGACTGTTTTGCCTATGGGAGGAGACTGAGGTGCAAAAGAGAAACTCTTCTTGTGCCCTAAACTGTCTGAATTGCTTTTATTTTCTTATACTTTCAGTATTTACAATAGACCAAAGAGCAAAATCTATTTTAAAGTGGACACAATCTTACTCTTAACAGAGTTATGTCATTAAATTGAAGGAGGTCTCCACAAAGACATGATTCCAGCTTTCACAAAGCTGAAATGTTGTCCAGCAGAAGTCTTTATGGAAAGCTGAAGTAAAAACTAACTCAGAGACCTGCTCTTGAAATGCCATGTTCAAGAGAACATAATGGAGCGCTGAGAGAAAATGACCTATGTTTGAAAAACTTGGACAAAAAGAACACAAACTGTCGACACGGCACCTTTATTCCTCTGTACTTAGATTGACTTTCTCGTACTAAAATCATTTTCCGTTTTAACCAGTTAAACATGCCTCTTCTACAGTTCCATTTTTGATAGTTAAAGTTGGATAATACAGTATTTGCAAAGAGCATGTTTGGTCATCTGTGGCCTATGTCTCATCTGATACACCATTTAGCACCAGAAAGCAAATTAAAGAGAAAACAAAAGTAACACTTGTTTGAAAGAGATCATTAAATGTATTTTGAAAAGCCTAAAGTTATATATTTAACAGTTTTTATATGTTGTATATTTGTAGAAAATCCTATTTAACAATTAACGTGATAACTCTGACAGTTATGAAAAGTGGTTCAGAGTTAAGTTGTGTTTTATTACTTCAGTTGTCTCTGAAGTGACCGGTGTCGTTTGCTTTCTTCCATTGGGACATTCTGGATGTAAAGCATGACCAGAGAGGACTGTGTAGAAAAAGCAAAGAATAATGTTGTTTATATTACATAAATGCATTCAACCATTGCACTGTTGGAAGGCATTTTTTATTTTTATTTTATTTTTATTTTTTTGTCTTTATGTACTGATAAAAATAGAGTGTAAAATATTTTACTCTTTGCTCTTCATAGCAAGGCCTTCCTTCCTTCCTTCCTTCCTTCCTTCCTTCCTTCCTTCCTTCCTTCTCTTCCCTACTTTTATGTAAGGGTCTGTTTGAAGCCTGTTCCTTATCCCATTTTCAGTGTTTTACCTCATTGTTAGAAAGCCCACTTTTTCAGCATTATTGGTTAGTGAAAATTTAGCAAAGACAGCATAGACAAGGGAGAAATTATGATAAAACAGAAACAAAACCTTGTTCCCTTTTACTGTACCTTTTGGCATATAAGTTTGGTACATATTGGTATGATACAATCAACAAGGGAGCTTAATTTCTTCCTGGCAAATGTATTTTGGTTTCAAGTATACTACCTAATACTCCAATTAACTTTTAGTGTTATGCTAGTTCTATTCTACTAAAGAAAAATATATAGAGATTATTCAAGTGACCATAGATGAAAGGTACAAAAATGAAAAGTTGATTAAAGAATTTTTTTTAAAGCCTACTCAAACATTGAGGCTTATTTAATGCAGCGGTTGCAGGAAAATGTGAACTATGGATCATTTTGTCTTCAAGTAAAATAAATATCTACAAAATTCTTATTTAATCATAGGATTTTGACCAGTATCAAAGTAGCAATTTAAGCCCAGCCACTTGTAAAGTGTTATGGACTGACTGCACTATAAATGACCAATGTCAGGTTTAAAATGTCATGCAATAAATGATGGTAAATACATTTACTGTACATGTAGACCTCAAGAGCCAGATCCCTCACTCTACCAACTCTCTGTTTGGATTTATTTTAAAGGGAGCTTAGTAGCCTTATTTAGCAAACACAGAAAAAAATGAAAGTTGTTACATCCTTTTTGTTGCTTTACAGTATTCAGTTTTGTGTTGGTTCAGCTAAATTATGAAAAATAAAGAAAATCCTTTTATAAGTGAGACTTGTTCCCTGAGCATGACGTCACCAAAGGAATTTCACCAGATGATAAGTAAGGTGGGAGCACAGAGAGAAAGATGGAATTGGAAATTGAGGACATGAGCTGTGTTTTGAAGTTTTACCCTTCCTTTTTTATGTCTTGGGTACTTTCATTTTGGTGTGCTCAGTCACAGATCGTATTAAGGTCATTTATTTTCTGGAAAATGGATCTTCCAGGAACAAGAGAATCTATGACTGGACATCTGAATTCTTTACATCTAAAATCATTCTAAAACGATTCTAAAATCTACATTCCAATCAGTTCTGAATATGCAACCTTGTTTTTGTTTTCTAAATATTTAAATACTCAAAAAAGAGTAGATATACATGGTTATAAGGCTTACTCTGGATAAGATCTATAAAGGAAAAAGATTCTGATTACTCTTCAGAGATGCATTCTCGTTTCTGAGTCTCTTGTGTACAACAGACACTTCAAGGCACTTAAAATGTGTTTTGTGCTTTTCCGTCCTCCCCCAGAATGTACAGTTTTAAGAAAACTAAATACACTGGCTGCCTTTGTCACTGTGAATTACTACTCTAAGAGCAGTGGTGAAATGTTTCTCTCTCAGGAACAATATGTTTTCAGAATATTGTTAACCTTAATTTTACAAAACTAAGTTACATAAAAAAAAAACTTGTTTGTTTCTGAAAGTATTTTATGTGCCTCTTCAAAAGCAGAATTTGAAAGACAGAAGATAATGTCTTATTTGAATGCTATTAAATATCCGTCATTTCTCAACTTGCACACAAGTAACTTTTTCAAAACATGCTTGAAAGGAAACAGAATAATACATAAAAACACATAATAGACTAATAAAAACAACCTCTAGAAATGCAGTAAACCTTTAAAAATTTTTTGAAAAAAGCTTCAATTTAGCTTTCTGTTAGCCCAGGCAAGGACACATTTAAGTACTGCTTTTAATATCTGGGATATCAAATGGAGCAAACATTAGCACACTGTAGCAATCAATGTGACACATCATTCACCAATTTCATAATTATGCTTTTAGCTTTTTTTTTTTTTTTTTTGTCAATTCATTTCTTCTTAGCAGCAGCTCAGGTTTTATGTGGAATCCTCAATCATTCACTTGTTTACTGAAATTGTACCCATGTGCTGTTGCATAAATCTTTAACCCAGGCACTTACTATCTCATATAGCCTACTCATCACAATCCTGATTACTAATTAGAGTTTCCAGAAGAAAATAAGGAATTCAACTCTGTGTCTGAAAAGCCTCTGTAGCTATGAAGAACAGCTGAACTAAAAGGTGGTAAATGATTGGTTGACAGGAAAATCACAGCACTGACTGCCTGGGCAACTGAACTAGTGGAAAGAAGAAATGAACAAGCCAGCAGTGGATGTAGCACAAGAAGCCAAAAAAACTCCAAAAAAACAAACAAACCAACCCAAACCTAAATTGAAATATTTATTATATTTATTCAAGGGAGAAAACCGCACCCAGAACCAGCTGTTTCATCACATAAACCTATATATATGCAGTACCTATTCCAATTAAAAAAATATAAATACATAAGAAAGCATTTTCTTTTAAGCATCTTTGTATGATGCTGGATGTTATATGAGTAACGACCAAAGACAGGAATGTGTTGACTATTTTTTTCTGACATAACAGATTTGATCCTACTGAAGTAATGAATCTCACACTGGGCTTAGGCAAATAAAGATGGACAGAAAGCACGATATTCGACTTCTGATTTCAAACTGGGGCTTGAGTAGAGAAAGGAGTTCAAGAAAGAAACTGCAAAAAAACCCAACCAAGACCAGAGAAAAATATTTTTTTCATTTCAGAGTATTTAGTGTTTAATAAGTGCTTTTTAGTATTCAGTACATGCTAGGGGAGTCAAAAGGAGTATTATTTGAAACAGGGAAATAAGAAAGGAAACATTATTTTAACTGCAGAGATGAGAATTTTACTGATAATGTGGTTGTCTTCTTTTGAGATATAAATCCCATTAAACTTGGAGACCCATGGGTAATATATAAAAGGCAATTCTGTCACTTACTAAATATAAACTAAAAAATGGAAACTAAACTAAAAAGTAGAAATTACAATAAGCCAGAATAGACAGTAACTAATAATGAGCCATTCTGTGGGAGGATCGACACAAGTTCCTGTACTGCTTTTGACTATGAATGAAATATGAATACTGAGATTGCACGGTTTGTTAGTATCAGTAAATTACACAGATTAGTGAAGATATGGGAGGCATATGAAGATATGCAGAGGCAAAATGAATCACCAAATATTAACAGAAAATGGAAAACTGAAAATCAGGAGTGTCAATTTATCATTTCTTACACCATCAAAGTAATTGTGGCTTCAATTATGTCAAATTTTAGGAAATATGTGGAAAATAACTTCTGCTCTTGAAATAGATACTAATGTTGTTTTCAAGCTAGTCAGTGCCTAGGTCAAGTCACTGTTTTCATATGGTAATCCTATGTTAGTTATGCCTTTTCAGAGCTCCAGCAAGCCATTGGAGGACACTTACGATTTATATTTGTAGTCACAAAGCACAATGTGCTCATGGCATTGATGTCCTCCACATCTGGCTTGGACAGACCATGCCCACAATTTTCTAGGTTTGATATTGCCACTATCAGGGTAGTAAAAGTGACACTAAAACACTATATTGTGCCGCAGTGATGCAAAAAGACCTGTGCAAATGAACAAAGTTGATTAGCATATAATCAAAAACCAGTTTTACTAAAAATATTAATAAATAGCATGCAAAGAACAGATACAGTAAAAAAAATGGAAAGCAGTAAGGACTTTTAATGTAAAAAAAACCCAAAAAACCAAAAACCACACCAAAATCTAGTATGAAAAAAGAAAATCTCTGCAAAGATCTTTGTTTAGGAGTAGAAACTCCAAAGGTGTTTATGTTAGGAGTATAGGGTCTGACATAACAGAAGGAACAATGTTAGCATGTGCTGAGAGCAGTTTACACTACCTAAGGAGCTTGAGCACTACCTCAAAGCCATTGTATAAAGCACTGTGAGCAAGTGTCTGTCTTCCTTCCCTGCACTGGAAGAAGCTGATGTGTACATTTCTATGTACCCAGGAAGAGAGACAGGTGGCTTAGTATGGGTTCTCACACAGGCATAACAATACTTGTCACCCACCTCAGGCAGAGGCTATAATGACAGGAAAGGTTGACATCAGCTGTCAACAAGAATTTTGTACTGAGTTGTGAAGGTGCTAACAAAAATTGGGTAGTAGAAGCCTGACACAGCTGTTAACGTACAAACACATTGCACAAAACAGCTCACAGAGCCCCGGTGGCAGTAAAGAGGGCCTTCCCATCACAATGACTAAAGCAAGTGCAAGGGTCATATATTTCTTCCTGTATATGCAGACAATCTCCACATGGATAGATGAAAATTATTGCGGGCTAGTTCTGTCCACATTCTCCATTCACTTCTACAAAGATGTACTAAAGCAGCCTCCAGAGCAGAAATTCAACATGGACTGCAACTTCAAGACATAGAAGCCTAAATGACATGCTATTAGCAAACGATAAAAAAGTATATATTGGTGCTTGAACAAAATTATGTTTAATTTGGCACAACTTACAATTTCTGCCTCAATGTAGCTATGCAGCACTTGGTTTTCTCCACGGGCATATTTGTTTCTTCTCAGAATTTTGAAGAGAGCAAAATGACAGTGATAATGTATCTTGCAGCTCATGCAAAACAAATCAAATGAGAGTGAGCTCTGGATGGGCAGAAATTCTAGCTGAGTAAATAACAATGACCTCACTGTGCACAGGAAACTAACACCCCCAGAAATGACACAGACAGTTCTTGAGCAAATGGCCACACCTTGTTCATGAAAAGGAGGCTCTTCCAGAAACATACATGCATTGCTGTAGAGCTTCTTCCAAACCAGGAACACATGAAAACTGTCTAAACTCAAAGATAAATACAGCAAGTTAGAGAGAAAAGTTGTTGTGAAAACTTTGTATTTAATTGTATGCATCAGGTTAGAGTTTCCTGTACTTCATTACTTGTTCTTCGTAGATTAACAAAATGTTATTGGAAGAAGATTTGTCGCTGACTCCATGACATGATCACTTTGTATTATTTAGATGGTAACTGTAGTCTCCTTAGGCAGTTTGACAAACTCAGCAAGCTTCCTCTCCTGTCCTTTTTCTCCCATTGTTGCAGCCTGTAGTGCTGTGCAGACATACCCACTGCAATGGTTACCAGCAGTTCTAAAGGAATTATTTATTGGCTACTGGTGTGGGTTTGGCAGTGTGTGGTGCAGTACCAACTAAAAGCCCATGTCATGATACTGCCTCTAGCTGAGTGCTTGTATGCCAGGTGGCAACTGGCCCTCAGGTTTGCTACTCTTGAGGGGATTTTGTATAGGATGCATAATCTGAAATCACTGCAATTTGAATGGCTTTCTGAGAACAGGAATGAAAGATTTCTTCAGTATCTCTCTCCAGTTAAAAAAAGAAAATTTTGCTTTTTCAGAAGTCTTTTATCATTCTTTTACTGTCTTGTGAAGAATTAAAAAATCTAGATAGATGCATGGTAAAGCTTGTTGACTTTCTACTTACTTGTAAAGATGCCTTGGGTGTGGAAACAAGGCAAACAGCTTGTAAAACAACTATTCACATCCAACAGTATATTTCTGTGCTCCAAAACCAATTCTTCCTTGAGAACAAACTCGAACTGGAGGTAAAAATATTGCTTCTCATTCCATTTTTAAAGATAATGCCTAAGCTTATGTTCATAGTTGAGAAGTTTCCCAAGTTTAAATATTTAATCGCGCAGTGAAATAATTCAGAAGTCTGTTTCTAATGATGCCATCTGGTGACACCTGTCATAATGATACGTAGCTTGGTCTGTTATTTTTCCAAACACAATATAAAAGCTACAAAGTAGTTTCATCAGATAATAAATGCTCAAAAAAAAATACTGCCATCTACAAGGAGCAGTATCTTGTTGAGCTTTCTAATGTTATTAATGAGAGAGGTATGTGTTTGAGGACAATCCTGCTTTCATTGTACCTTAAAAAAACTTCCGTACAACAAGGCACAACTCTTATAGAGGCTTGAGGATTGTATTAGTTTCTTAGACAGTGAGTTGGCTGCAGGGAATATTGCTGCACAGTTATCTATTGCCGAGCTGTAGCAAGGTTCCAGGGCAATACTGTATTGCTATATTCCTTTCACTGAAAAGTTTCCCTTACTAGAGTGCATTGACCAATATTTCAGTCCTACCATGAGCTAAACCAGCATTACTGCTGTATTGAAGTAATTAATTCAAAATATAAAAAAATAAACATACATTTATTTATTAAGAAGTTCGGCGGAGAACTCTTACAGTGACAGATGACATTAGCCTATAAGCCTTTATAACTTACAAGGTAATAAAATGGGGTTACATTTTTGGATTAAATTGATAACATGACCAAATTGATTTCATTAGTGTATCTGTCATATTTGCTGTTAATGATGGCTAACAGTGGAATAGAAACTGACAACAATCCCTGAAAAACTGTGCAGATCAAAATTATATTATACTAGCATTCATGAATTTTAATAACCTTTTTTATCATGAATTTTGAACTCCCTTTTTAAATTTGAGGCTCGCAAGGAAGAAGAGAATTAAACTTTCTACACCTGTCTCAGCTCCTATTATTTCTATTGTTACAAGTTAATAGGCTCAAGAATATAAGACATTTCCACTAACTAAAACAAAAAAAAGGTCTTGCTTGAGAGTCTCTTGTGAGTGCTTATAGAGGAATGGATGTTTCTCTGCTGCTAAAGTGTTGACATCAGAGTCATTTCTCCTGAATGACTAGAAAGCTTTAGGACACCCAAATTGCTGTTTAGAAGACTGTTTGTGGAAGCTGCTATTCGTATTAATAGACATTGGTACTCCAGTGTGTAACTCCCTTTAATAGAAGATCTGCAAAAATCTACAGGACAATATACCTACTGCCAGGAAGCATCATAACTCTCTAATCCCATTAGCAGGGCTTAAATAAATGTGAGTTAAAAAGTGTACAAGTATTGAAATGCTACAACCTCACAGCACCAACTGAAACATCAAAGTGCCTTTATGTAATGAGACACCTTGACCTCTCTGCTACTTGGAAATGCGGTATGATATTAAATATGTGTCATATGAACTGAAAGACCAAATACTCTTTCGTATTTCAAGTCCTGGATTACAACCTCATCCTTGGCTTAAAATGATGTGAAAATAGATAATTAAAAAGGAAAAACCGTGGGATAATCTGGGCACAGGTAAAGGATGACTTTACCATTTTGTTAATAGTTTTATCTTAAATATATTATATAAATGTATGTGTGTATATATATAGAAAGTGAAGGACACTGTCTGGTTTGAGCTTACTGTCTTTCTTGCTCTCATAGATGTTACACTCAGGAGCTGTGATATCAACATGGGTAAAAAAATTCAGAGATACAATCTATAGAGCTTAAGTGGTAGAGGTAGAAATATTTAGTCTTTCATATGTGAGGGTTGTTCTGACCTTTTGGAGATGCTGATATTTGCAAGAGAAACATTGTCTTCACATCTTCTATGCTACTGTTAACAAAAGTTGGGTACTTTTAGTGTGATTCTTCCTGTACTGCACATACTGTACAACCATACAGACTCTTCACAGAGTCTTTCTAGCTACATTTTGACAACGTATTCAAAAATATTGCTGCTCCTGGTATTCAAGGTAACTTGATTTGGATTTTATACACATGGTGGGTTAATCTTGGCCTCATGCTCCTCAACAGGACAGGGGGAGAAAATGAGACAGGCACAGGGAGATAACTTATGAATTAATCTTAAGAGAAAAACTGACTGAAGTTGAGAGAATTTGTCCAGTGTATCAACAATCAAAACATAGGGGATAGTAAGAAAAAAAGACAATATTTAAAGATCACCTTCTCTCTCCTCTTTTTCCCAAAGTTCAACTTCACTACTTCATTCTAAACTCCTCCTCCTCCTGTCCTCAAGGAGGGTATGGGATGTGAGGATAGTGCTGAGTCCATAACAACCTCTTTACTGTTCTTGCCTCCTGAGACATTTCCTTGCTTCAGCACAGTTCCTTCCAGTGGGCTGCAGTTCTCAAAGGAAAACCTGTTCTGTGTGGGTCTGCCACAGGCCACAGTTCCTTCAGACCATATCCACTGTGGTGGTTTAGGAATGGTATTCCCTAATTAAGTTTTTCCAGTAAAATGCAAACCACGAGCTTGAGCTTCTCCCCGTCCCCATCCCCTCTGCTGAGAGAGACAAGAGAGAGATCTTGAGCTGTGATGAGAACAATTTACTGGAAACAACATCCAGACAAGAAAACAAACAGGAACGAAAACAACATTAATAACAAAAGTATACAAAAAGAGACCAACCCAGCCCCATGTGACCCCTGAGACAATGAATGAAATGGTGGCAGATCCTCCACATGCCACTTTTTTCTTCATGACCGCAAGCCACACTCCCCTCCTTGGAAGTGAGAATCCCTTACTTTTGCTCCCTGGCAGTGAAGTAAGTGGTACAGAATAACAGCCTCCACACACCCACACGGCTCTGGCCTCTGCCCCCTCACAGTTACAGTGTAAAAATTCACTGTCCTGGCCAAAACCAGGATATCCATGTACACCATCCAATGTGTCATCTCCCACAGGCTGCAGTGTGGATATCTACTCCAGCAGAGTCTCTCCAAGGGCTGCAGGGAAACATCTGCTCCACCATGGTCTCCTCCACAGGCTGCAGGTAAATCTCATCTCTGGCAACTGCAGCACCTCCACTCCACTTCTTCATTGACCTACGTGTCTGAAGGGCTGTTTCTTACAGTTTTTTACCTCACTTTTCACTGCTGTGCAGTATTTTGACCTTTCTTAAGTCTGTTTTTCCACTGGTGCTCCCATCTTGGCCAAGGGGCTCAGCTGGGTGGAGCTGGCCATGGACAGACCTAGATCCTCATCACTGAGGCCCCTGGAAGCCCCTTTTCTTTTTTCTTTGTAATTGTTTGGGGGTTTTTTTACACTGACATCTTTCTTCATTAATTGCAATACAAGGGATTTAGTCTCTAATCCAGCACATTTTAATAGCCACTGTCTTTAAAAATAAAACTAAACAACCAAAGCTAAACAAACAAACCCCCCAAAACAATCAAAAAACCCAAACCAAAACTCCACTGATCCTCAAAGCCACTTAAGTCACAACTTTAAAAAAAAGTTAATTTTCAAACTACAGAAATAAATGTAAAAGGTACAGTACTGTTTCTTAACAAAGGTGCTGAGGTCTGAAGAATATTAGGAAATAAGTAAATTAGTGAAGCCAATAGAGCCTGACAAGACAGTCCCTTGACAATAAGACTGAGAAAAATTCCCTTTTCCCAAGTCTCTTTCATCTCCTTTCTCTGGGGATAATTGCATTTTCAGTGGATTAAATAAGGAAAAGCAAATGCCTTTGACATTGTATTTGCTCCCTTGTACAGCCAGCTCCAGATATCTGAGGCTTTAGAAGTACTTTGACTGCAGATTGCAGGCAATGGAAAACCTCAGTATACTTACTAATAAAGAGTTGCAATCCATGACTTCTCAGTGGCTTGTGTTTACTGAAGACAAGTCACTCCATTAAGATTATTCCATTCAGACCATCTCATTGAGTTTAAGATTTATTACTGCTGCCCATTGCTGTATCCATATGCTGAGAAGTCAATAGCGATAGGTAGTCCATATCAGAAATCACTGGATCAACCTCTTTCTATCTTCTTCTCCACCTTCTGCCCTCCTCCAAAATCCTTTGTAAAACTTAGGTTTGGTCTTGCTTTGGTAGAAAGGAACAGAGAAGTAGATTGCATGGTATGTGGAACAGAGTGCAATGAATCATATTTTAAATGAAAAAAAAAGTGGATTCACTAAATCTCAAGAAACTGCTTTTTTTTTTTTCACTAGATAGCCTTGAGCAGAAATCTTTGTAACTCATGTGTGGCATGCTGAGTTTTTGATCTATCGTATCATGGTGGAGTGTAACCCACTTTTTAAAAAAATAAATATCCAGTTTTTATGCTCTAGTAGGAATTGGAAGGTCTGGCACCAGCATATACATGCAATTCTCTTCAAAGTGAATATATATATTATTATTATTATATCTTAAAAATCAGCTGACTAATTCACTAATATGTATGTCTTTTGGCAGAAGAGCTGAGCTTGGCAGGGACTGGTGGATATTGTCAACTACAGCAGGTTTCTCGGGATCTTGATCAGTCAGTTTTGAGTGCTTTCAACAGTGAAGAGTTCACAACCTCTCTCAGCAATTTATTCCACTGTTTGACGATCCTACCAGTAAAAAGTAATAATAAAACAGAACTTCTTTTTTTAAAATGGAATTTTATTTTATTCAGTTTGCTTCTTGTCCTGCTTGCCACCACTGAGAAGAGTGTACTTCATTGCTACTCTGCACCACTACCTAACAGAATGGGAAATCCAAATCAGTAAATTTATTTACATGTAACATTATATTTCATCTCAGGTGCATACTTTTTTGTATTTGTTTTGAACAACATTGAAGTGGTCTTTTGAGATTAATGGAACAAAGTGATGTGAAGTGAACAAATCCAGAGCTGTCTCTGTGTGAAATTCTTGTCTCTCTGCACAAAACTCCTGAATCCAGGCTGTCTTAATAACCTATATCTAGTATCACCAGTGTGCCAGGACCTGGCATAGCACCCTATGTAATTGCATCTCACAACACAGATCTCTTGTTAATAGGCCCCTCCAGAATTCAAAGCATGCAGGGGAATTATGCAGACTGCTCAGCTGCTGCTGTTCTGGCAAAACATAGGAGCCTGGGATCAGTAATATGTTGATGTGGTCTACAATAGGAGAGAGCTGGTTTTACAATCGGAGAGCAATTCCTGTGTGACAACAGATCTAAGCTGAAAAACTGCTGAACTCACATAAGCTTTGTGAAGGACAATTTTGTGAGGTACCATTGTGTGTGTAAAATGGAGGAGCATGTTTGCTCGTTGGCATGGTATTGGCTTGGCAGATGCTGATGCAGCTGCAGTGACAGCCATGGCCTAACAAAAGGGCAGAAATTCTGACCTGTTGGTGTCTTGGCTAGTTTGCATTGTCTGCATACTTGGAATATAAACTTTAACAGCACATCCTCATATGTGTTTCTTTACTTCCTTTCCTTAAAAGAGAGGTTAGTATATTCCTTCATAAAGCATTCAAAAGGGCATTCTAATTTTTTTTTTAAATGTTAATTTTTAAGAAAATTTGCAACATGACTAAAAGCATATATTTCTAATGCATAAAATTTCCAAACACTCAATTTGACTAATATTTCAAAATATACATAGATACAGTTCAGGCCATCATTTCACGCATACTGTCACAAGATACAATAGCATTGTTTACAATCTAAATCTAATTAAAGGATATGCAGGAATGAGAAAGGGATCAATATCTAATATGTTTTTTTCCATCTGCTTTCCTCACCACCGCTAACATGTCAGAGAAAATGCCAATAATTTGATCTCAAGCATGTGTCCTGTTGCTTTTCCACTGATACACACAAGGTCAGTTGAGATATAGGATGCTCTAAATTCTTCATTTAGTTCCCTAATTAATAGGTGGTCATGAGACAGCATATTCAAAAAGTGACAAAAAAATATAAATGTATCTGAAATACTAACTGTGGAATATCTTTAAATAAAATACATCTTTGATTTCAAGCATAGAAACATCACCTGAATACCTGAAAAAATGTTGGACAATTCAGACATTAAATACTTGTGGGACGTTTTTACATTAAAGGCATCTAAAAGCCATCATTTTTATAATAAATTTCCATGAATGTAGTTTCAAAATAAAGCTAGGCAAACTCTAGTGGAAATCTTTCTGTCGTACAGCAGACAATTTATTGAGAAGACGTGAATGTAACCTTTATTGTCCAAAAACTTGCAGTTCACAGTCTCGAGGGTGATAATAAAATTCTCCTTCATGCTAATGTTTGTTTTAGTTAGACTGAGCTCTTATCCCAATTGTGCAGAGGCTTGTATGATTGTTTCTTGTTAAAATGTTATTAAGGATGACTTGTGGTCATACAGAAACAAGAAATATTATCTGCAGTAAAGTTATTTCCTCCACTTCCATTTCCTCATCTTCCTCTAGTTTGAATGACATCCTACTTCTAGACCGTCAATGTTCTATTCCCTCAGTGTTAAGGTCTTCACTTTTTTCAGCACAACAGAGCAAACATTTATTGAATGAGGTGCAATGTTTACGGAGAATTAAAAATGTCCCTGGGGGGCAGGATGTTTGCTAAGAAATGGAAAAAATATGTGGAAACCAATCAAATATTGTGGAAGTTGTCTGACTGTGTCTAAAATGTCTAAGACTTCAGATGAATGATTCTGAAAAGAGCTGTGATTTCATTCTTCAGTTTAGATTTCCTTTAAGTCATTAAAACCAGAATGAAATGCTTGTCATAGTGATGTAAGCTCTACACTGAGCAAAGGAGTACCACTAAAAATGGTGTGCCAAACTTCCTGTGGTAAACAATCCATGAAAGGCAAAAGAACACAAATAAGGTGAAGATCAATATAAAAATATTGGAGTGTATGGAAAATTAATCAATCTGTTTTCACCGTAAGGGTACCATCTACCTGTGATGTTGTAATGGGTCTGAAATAATAAAATGCACCACTTGACTTTATTTTCTTGTAAGCCTGGCCTTCAACAAAAATCTTAAAACAATTCATTTGCAAACTTATTTTATTCTCCATGGAGTGTTTTTACCATATTTCAGGTGACTGCATGTTTTCTCTTTAATATTTTCTGCTCTTATACTGAACTCAAATCTGTGATCTTAGAGAAGGCAAGTATATACCCACCTTATGATTTTTACCCCAAATATCTATAGAACATACTGACTAAATGAATACTTTACATCCTTGGTGGAATTTTTATAAAAAATAAATAAATATTGACATTTTTAAAAGTTTTGCTCCTGTTATACCTCAATTTCTGAAAATAAATAAAAATCACTTAAATAATTCTACTCTGAAATAGATTGTTTCATTAAACGTCTTATAGACGTAGCCTAAAGTATTGCAACTGAATTAACCTTTAAAATTTAAATACATGGAAAGAAAATTAAACATTCACACTGTTAATATAATGTGAGTGTTGATGTACATGAGGTCAGTGACATAAAACTGGAAGAACTAAGTAAAAATAGGAACCATGTGATATGGCAGTCATATAAAAGAAATTACAAGATAATGGGCAGAGAAAGGTCTAGTGTGAAATAACTGATAGATAAAGTTTGTCTTATCTAAATTTATATGCCTGAAAGTTAGGCATCTTGAGGATTCTTTTGCCTTGTCTTTAACTGCCTCAAACACAGGTAATTTTTTTCAGACCTTCCCATATAGTTAGTAGAGAATTTGTAAGTACTGTTAATAGTGTCCTGAGAACAATTTACCTTATCCTAAGGGAGACACCAGCATTTGGCCCTGTGAACTGCTTATAAATCATCAGCTTAATTTCTGGTGACTTATGACAGTTTATAAAACTGTATATGTAGCTGCTTGCATTCTATGCTACTAAAATGAGGCCACAATTTGCCCATACTATAAGCTTCTAATAACCCTTTTACAGCCAATAAATCAACTCCAGAAGATAAGTTATGTATTCTAGTGTAGGATATGTGCCAATGGCCAGACAACTGAATCTCTTTGTAGAGACCATACAGGAAGCTTCCGCGCGTAACTTAAATCAGATATCTTGCTTGCATTATTTGCACTTCTACATTTCAAGATTGGTAGGTAAAATAAAGCAGGACAATTCTCTTCTTCATTAGTTTAGAGTGTCTCAATTTCCATAATGTCCCGGTTTATGCACTTTGCTTTATAAGGTAAAATATTATGATTCTGTGTTTGACTTTCCTGACTAGTCACCTTTACACTGTTAAATGGATGATATAGATTCTATGAAATATAGAAAGCAATCCATGGCTGGTAATTCCTACAGTGTTTGGGTTTTTTAAAGCATTGCAAGATGAAGTGTACTTTTCTACCCATAAAATTCATGAGGCACTGAAGAAGACAGATTACATACAATACTAATTTTATCCATCAAGCAGTTCAATTAGAGGAGAAAAAAGGATAGTATTCTCTATGGAGATTCTGTAATTCCCTCCACTGATCTCAGAGGGGCTGCAGATGACCAGTTTGTTTAATTACAAAACTGGGGTATAGGATTGTTCTTTCCTTTTGTTAGTGTAAATGTTCTAGTATAAGTGTTTTCCATAGAATTTTAAAGGCAAAGGATGGATTTCTGAGCACACACACGTGCATGCACACACACATACAGGCCCCAAGCCCAGCCTTGTGAAAATCTCTTGTTCTGCTCTTGTAATTTACTTGCACGAGAATGGTGGTGGGATCATAGTTTAGTCCACTGAGTGTGAGGATACCACAGCACTACTGCACCCAGAAGTATGAAGCATCTTTTCTGCCTTCATAATGTTAGTTTTCCAGTGTTAACAGCAACAGAACATACACAGAGGCCCAGATCCTGAAAAATATTTACATGTCTTTTAGAACTTTAGAAGAATTGCTGACTTCAACAGGAGTATAGCTTCAGCAGGAATGCTTTCAAAGTTGAGCAATTGCTAAACCCTCAGCTGGATAATAATTCAAGTTGCTCATGAAAAATACAGATATCTAGTCTGACAAAAATTACCTCTTCTCTTCCCACTCTCTCTTTCCAGCCAGCTATTGAGCCGTAATGTATCTAGCCAACAGGAAGGACATTTTTTCTTTTGTGTCACTGAGTCAAATGACGTAAACTTGAAATATGTTGGACACATCATTGCACTTCACCATAAGAGTCTTCTATAAGTTCCTATTCCTTCTAAAGGCAGTGGAAAAAATCTCACAGACAGCCAAGGATGTTAGCCTTTCACTCTCATGCTCAGTGACTTACATGGGAATTCTTTGTGCAAGTGTGTTGTATAATCAAATGTATAATCTGTGATTCAAAGAGAAACATATAAAACAATCACCCCTCTCCATGAGAATTAAATAGAAATGTAAATCAGAGGCTTCTGAATCAAATAATTTATGTGCTTCTGTCTTTTTAGACTGAAATAAATGAGCATGAGGTCTAAAGCTTCACTAAGGCGTGGTGATTTGAGAATAATTTATTGTGTAAAAGGGTAACCAGTCAAACAGTGTTAATTATAACACTGTTAGAAGCTGAAATGCTTAAATCTAAATCATTTAAAACTTATGTGATTGATATTAAACACCTCTGAAAAGGAAAAATGCTGTAGGCAAGTGTTCTTAATAAGTCTAGTTTGGTTAATTATTGCCTGAAGCATTTCTGAACTAATTATTTACCTCCAAAGTGGGCTCCATGTTTTCAGCATTGAAGTGCCAGATATTGATTTTCTTTAATTGTCAGGGTATAGCACTAGACAGA
Organism: Corvus hawaiiensis; assembly: GCF_020740725.1. Lineage (NCBI taxonomy): Eukaryota > Metazoa > Chordata > Aves > Passeriformes > Corvidae > Corvus > Corvus hawaiiensis. The sequence continues at coordinate 62,939,943 of NC_063216.1, read as the reverse complement.
CCACACAAAGCTGAAGGTTAAGCCATTTATAGAAAGTGATAGCCAGGTCCTCCATTGTCACATGCTGCATCAGTGTGAAAGGGAGACCAAGACCCTGAAACTCGGCACTTTCAGGGAAAAGGATTATTTGTCTCTGTCATCTGCCCTTTATGGTTCATTTAACATCTCAGATAGCCTGTGTAAATTAAGTGTGTTTAGTAGCTGCCCAAATTCCAAGTCAAAGAGAGTGTTCTGCTCAAAAGGGGAACTGGAGTATATTATCCTTCTATTTAACAAGATGTACATGGCTCAGCAAATAATGAACATTGAATTATTTGTTTACCCATGTTACCATAAATGGCTTAAAGATTAGTTCAAGATGGTTTTTGATTTTCTGCACACTTTTCCCCCCACCTCTTTTTTAATAAGTGAATATACATATTTCACAAAGGTTGTTCATGTGAATTTCTCAGTAGGGTCTGGGTGCTTAGAGAATTGTTGCCTGTCTGGATGGATGTAGGTTTTTTGGCCATAAGTTGGGATTTGTGAAATATTACAAGTCCCAGCATATTGAAATCACTTTTATATCTCATCAAACCACATGTGATGTGTGGACAGACATTTGCCAATTAGCTAGAGCTATTTCAGCCTACTGCAACTTAAAAATAATATAAAAAATAATAAATGCAATATGGCCTCTTAATTCACACCATCAGTGCCATCTCTGCTGATTTGAATTTATAAATAGAAAGAAAACATTTTTCTTGTTTTGAATTCTTTGTGATTTGTTGCATTTTTCTTTGGTTCTTCAGTTTCCTCTTGATGATTTTTCTCTTCCATGGTGATTAACTTGTGTTTAATCTTCTCCTGTTCATGCTCTTAATTTCTTTCTGATACCCCAGCTATTAATTTCTATGTCTTAATACTTTGCCCCTCTTTTAGTTAAGCTGAAGGACCCCTACAGGAATAAAATGGCATACTTTATCTGGGAGCAAGGGCTGTCCCTGTGGTTAACAGTGTGAGACATACCACCAGAAGATGACTTGGCTCTTAGGTGGGGTAAACTGCCTTATGAAGGTTCCTACCTCTAATTTGTTTTTCTGTGCAGGGAGCCTAGAGTGACTGATGATCTTAACTTAGCAGGCTATCTCAAGTTAAGTGGAATGAATCCAGACCCCTCGTTCATCTCACTTTTTTCCTTGCTATAGACCGTTTTTTTCCGTCTGTATTGCCTGCCTTCACCTGTGTTTGTTTCAATGAGCTCAGGCTGCAGAAACCCTTAACAGCCCATGTGCCCAAACTGGGCACCATCATCACTGAATTGTGGTTTCTTCAGTTCCTATGGAGAAAGACAGACACAGAGAACAATTCAGATCACAGATTATAATGCCTGCATCTCTTTTCTGGTAGCATATATAAATACTAAACTGCTTGTGATTATGGTTTAAGCAGACTATTGTGATGTGATTAATTCCCACCCAATTTGTAATGGCAATTATTCTTTTGGGCTGTATTAAAACGGAAAGTTTTTGAAGAAAATGTATCTAATCTCTATCATTTAATTTTTAACCAGTTCCACTCTTAAAGGGACAAAAAATTCCATGTATTAAATATAGAGATACTGTATTGAGAAATAATGCAATAATTTCTACAATAAACAAATCTAGACAAATATTCTGAAATACATTTCCTTGCTAAAGACATGGCATTTTAAATAGCATATGAACATGACAAGTTTTGTGAATATTTTGCTTAAATGATGACTAATCCAGTAGTAGTAGTAGTAGTATTACTATTTTAATTGTGCCTCATAAACTCATTTAATTACTGGTTTTCTTTCCCCATCATGTCAGAGTAAAACCTGTTAAATGAGATCCCTATCACCAAATATTAGCTTCATTAACTATATATATATATATCCTTCCCCTGCCCCTGGGATTTCTTTTTCTTGTTAATGCTGATAATATCTGAACCATTGTTTTCTTTTTATAAGTTCAGGACTTTTTAATGGAGAAGATGCACAGTAAACAGAAAAATATTGCATAAAAGCAGTCATTCATTTTTTCCCATTCCTTTAAATTGGGAAGTACAGCTATGTTTTATGCTCATAGCAATATAACAAAATTGGTTTTGTTACAGTTGTCAGTTATCTATTCTTTAGAATAGAAAATGATGAAACGTGTATATATGTCTGTTCTTTTTGGTTTATAAAATGTGGTTTATGTGAAAAAATGTGCTACGTATAAAGCACGCTGAACTCCAACCCAAACCCCAGGGCCTATTTTGAAAAACATTGGATTGAGTACTAATTTTACATTTGGATCTAGGATCCATCTTGACATTATAGTGCATTTGTTTGTGTAAATGGAAATCTAAATACTACTACATGCTGAAATTACAGCATCTTAGAAAATGTTGAATCTCTTTAGTGGCAAACAATACTGTCTTTGACATTTGTTCCGCAACGTCTTGAAGATTAAACTAAAAGAAATAAAATGTTTTTAAAGCATCTCTTACACGTTTATTGGCTTATGAAGAATGTGCACTGTTCTTACATAACCACTATTACCAGGAAAAAAAATCTCAGAGGCTCTGATTTGTCCTATAAGTAGTATGAATTTCCTTTCAAACCCATAAATTTGATGTAAATTCAGCTTTTTTTTTTTATGCATTCAAGCCTGTTGATTTTCATTCTCTTTCAGTGAGGTACCCACTATATTCACTTACAATACCAGAATTAAGAATTCAACACGCTCTATTACAAAGTGCCAGTATTATTAGAGATGGTTCTCGTAGATAGGGTTGTTTATATACTACAGAAAAAAGGTGTTTTCTATCACTCTCAAGTCATTAAAATGTTTCAAATAACCTTATGAACTTCAGTTAAGACCTTCATCAAGGTCTTACGATAATTGACTTTTCCTCTAAATACTTCTAAAGACAACTCATTGTTCTATTGGCTCATACACCAGTTAACAAAACCATTAAAAAGTGTCTCACGTTATCAGTATATGTATATCAGTATATGTAGACATGGCGTGATGGTTATGAAATCTGCTAGGTGCATATTGTTGAGAATAGGCTTATTTTTTTTTCATATAGTAGAAAATAATAGATAAAATCCTCTTTCTTGAGCTTTGAGCAATCATTTTTGGGAAATCATAGTAAGAAACACAATGAGTAGCCACAGGAACTTTCTTAAGGAAAGATTTTGTCCTTGCCTTAAATTAAAGTGTACAACAAGGTTTCAGATTGCAGCACAAATATTCACATGAATATATATAAAATACCCCCAACCAACCAAGTAAACTTCAGTGTTTTCTCAGATATTTTTTTTTCTGTTCCTGAGTACTGCACAGTGTACAAAGTGTTTGCTCTCTGTTGTCATGCTGATTTGTTGCGTGGGTAGTCAAAGCAGGTTTTAATTTAGAATCAAGAGTAACAAAGTGAACATGAACAACCAAGAGATCAACCAATAGCAGCAGTCATTCAGCAAAAAATAAACTGAAATGAAACAACCATGAGTTGCTCACCAACAGTTTGAGACCAGGAAAAGAAGCAACATCCAAATGAGTTATCAGTCGCAAATACGCAACATGACTGTCTGAAGGCAAAATCCCTCCTTCCACCCCCAAAGATTCTGTTGCATTCATCTGATGTTTTATGAGGCACGTCCATGAATTATTTCAAAATTTTTGCTTCTTATATCTCTGTATTGATTATTCTTCTCAGAAACTTCCTGAATTTTATGGATATATTTATTCTTTTCCCAACACTCTCTTCCTTCAACTATGTAATATAGCAGGACCCCTTTTTTTTTTTTTTTAAGTCTAAAGTAATATGATTAATCTTTGAAGAATATGTGTCTGGGGTTTAGGACATAGCTTTCAAAATTGTCTCTCTACACATATCCATTAATTCTCAAGAGCTAAATTTATTCAAAAGACAGAAAACATTTTAAATAATGTGGGCTAACACTGTTGGAAAATTTTTGAAAGTTAGTAGATTATAAATTCAATATTAAACTTTAGATCAACACTACATGAAATAGATACTCAAATCAGCAATTCAAAACTGAAGGTTAAACTTCTTTCCCCCACTATTTCTTGCCTACTCTTTTATCCATTATCTTATTTAATTTCCATTTAATAGCCCAGCAGCAGTAAACAGACTACATCTTAAAATGTTACTTTAAAAATAAAATACAATTCGACCTTCTTTGTAAGTCTTCCCCCTTTCTCATTTCCCAGTGCCCATCTTATTTTAGAGCAGAGCTAAGTAGTGATTTCTTCTTCTAACACTGGGTGGCGTTCAATTAACTGCTGAAGTCCGTTCCCAGGAGTCTCAAACATTCCTGGGTCTTCAAGGTTTATTTCCATAGACAGTATAACCAGAGCAGAACTACATCAAGAAACAGAGAATTTATTTTTTGTTTCATTATAAGTATACTCAATGTAAAGGAAAAGAGGTAAAATCATTCTAACGTTCATTCATATTTAGGAGATCTCTATGGAAACAAATTGGGAAGACGTGAATTATTCTTGTGATGAAGCTTTCTCTTTAAAACATTTTATTGAAAATATGTATGTATTATGATGCATTTCAAGTGTGTCTAATTCTACAGTGATAAGGCTCCAAAATATTAACGTTATAAATAGTCAGATTGAATTCTTAAGTGCAATCAGGGAAACATCGTAACATCTTATGAATTTGTTTAATAAGGATTTGTAATATTTAAAGCTGCTGACCTGAAAGATCCAAAGAACTCTGAAGGCTCCTGTTCGCTAATGTGGGTCTTGGCATGCAAATAATTTGTCTAATTTTTTTAGAACTTAGTTCTCCTTAGATATACGTTCACCCCTGGAAAGTACACAAAGGATTTCTTTGGGAAATCAGGAATGACATTCTCGTGTTTGTGATTATTCTTCCGTTACTGACTGTGGTGGATTGACCTTGGCCAGCTGCCAGGTGCCCACCTGGCTGCTCTTTCACTCCCTCTCCTCAACAGGACAGGGGGACAAGACATAAAAACTTGTAGGTCAGGATAAAGACAAGTGGACCTCTTACCATTTTCTGTCAGGTTCAAAACAGACTTGACTTGGGAAAATGAATTGAATTTTTTGCCTGTTAAAATAGACTTGGATGGTGAGGAAAAAAAGACAAAATTAAAGAAACACTTTCCTTTTTCCCAGGTTCACCTTCACTCCTTCATTCCTAACTCCTCTACCTCCTCTGTCTCCCCCTCAAGCAGCACAGCATGGGTGGAAGGAGAATGGTCAGTTCCTCTCTGCTGTTCACAGTACATATCTTAGACCAACAGCCTGATTGTGAGTGAAGTCAAGATTTGGTCAACAGAGGAACTTACACATTCTCATGTTTATTTAGGGAATCAAAACCAGAGGCCAGTTTAGAACATGACTTTTCAAATAGGTGTATCTGTTCTGCTCTGCTCTCTGCAGTTAAATAATTCAATGTCACAATGTAATGCAATAGTGATTTAATATATAAATGACGTTTACTTCAGCATAATCTCCTTAAGGTTATGATATATGTTTCCTTTTGTAGACTAGAGTTGTTCCCATGAATTGCATTCCACCCTTTAAGAGAACCCAAAATTAAAAGAAGACCGTATCAGTACAGTGGACTATTAAGGCCTTTTAGATTTAGCTCTAAGCTGTCTCCTGGGTTAGTATAGCTCCATGACAAGGTGTCTGCTCTGGTCTTGAAAGCTATATAGCCACATAAAGCTGCTAGTGAGGATAATTAAAGATTGAATGCATCCTCAGCTATTCACACAGCTATGGAGATATGAAAAGAAAGACTTGCTGCAACAATGGTGTGATCATACATTCTTCTAAGTATTATCTGACAAGGGAAAAATGTAGACACCACAAATGTTAGACTCTAGAAATGAAGTTAACTCAAATTGCTACAGAAAATAATGTTGGGAGTAAAAATGTTTCACTACTTGTTTTAAAGCAGGTATTCACAAAATAACAAAAAGAAAAGATCTGTGTTTTTGTAATTATGTGCCACCTCATCTGTGGCACAGAACATTTGTTAACAAAACAGTCCCTTGCACTGTGTGCTCAATAGCAGGGTCTTTATATGTGTAATCAGCTGTATAAAACAATGAGAAGTGAATTCCTAAACACTCAACTACCAAGATATGTCTGGAACATGATGTGAAACTACATAATGGGGTGTGCAAACACACCTTCTTGCACACACACGGCTCGTTTCACCCAGATAAGGGAGTTAACACCATAGTTGGCCCTATTAACATGTTTTCTGAGAGCTGATGGGCTCAAGCTAATGCATGGCATAGCTGGATGAGCTTCAGAGGTATTCTAATTTGTGAATACTCTTTCCAGTATACTACTAAGTAGCTGATCTTAAAGCCAAGATTCTTGAAGTAAATAGTGAAATGTGCTTTTTCCATGTTCCTTAAAAAACCTGTGTCAGACTAGTTATAGGGAGACACTGCCTTGAAGAAATGTCAAAGATGGATGAAATCTTATAAATATTACTTTGACACAATGTAATAATTATCCAAATCCATTAGAATTATCTCAGTCTTTTCAGTTGTCTGAGAAAAAAATCTTAGTGTACTGTAAAAGCAATTTTTGATTTACAGCTATGCAATCGTATTCTATATGTATCATAGAATCCATAGATCTAAAGAATATTGCAAATGCTTTGTACTATATGCATACTTAGAAGGGTCGTGCCAAAAATATAGCTGTTATCTGTTCAAAATAGTATATATGTGAAAACTAAACTGATATATACATACTCTCCCCATTCTTTCTTCACTAAATGTACATAAAGAGATATGAGAAACTTTGCAGCCTTGCTACATTACAAAATGTTCTCTTCATAATGATTTGTTAGATCTAATGCTTGAATCCTAGTGGGTGTAAACAACATGAAGATTTATGAACAAATGTTATGTGAAAATAATATATAATATCTATCACCACTGGCTTAGATCTACTTGAAATTAATAAGAATCAGATAAGGTCATAGAGGAAACAGTATTTCCTAGCAACTATATCTATTTCTCTTTTTTAAATAGGTCTGCTATGAAGTGAAGGATAGTAGTATATTATGTAGTCTTTATACTGTAACCTCTCATTGCAATGGAGTTTTCATGTTTCACCAATTTTGTTCTATGGAGTTTTGTCTCATTCCCTTTACTCCTTGCACTAAGTCTTGTTCTTCTTTCACAGTTTTAAGACTTTAATTGAAGTCAGTGTCTCACATATTCATGCCACCATTTTAGTACAAAACACAGGTCTTTGATTCCTGATGCTTTGTCCTGCTTTGTCCTTGGTACCACCTCTCATTTGATTTTTTAACCAAAGTTTACAGAGCTGCTATAAGCTACTAGAAACAGTATATTCTGCCACTCCATAATTTATTTTAGTTTAATTTAGGACTGTCTCGGTTTTGAAAGACAGGTGTCTGCTAAGGAAGGCAGAGGCCCCCCTTGAAGTGGCAGATATAACCCCTTTTCCCTCCAAGTTATTATATTTTGAAATCAAGAGCCTTTAGGCGAAGATGTGGGAAATAGGAATAACAGTTCTTTACTATATATATATATGTATATAACCAGTCAAACAAAACAACAACAACTCTGGCAGTAACAGCAATCACAAACCCAGTCCCAGCCTTCTCGGCTGTCAGGCCCTTTCCCCTCGGGTGCAGTTCCGCTCGCAGCCGGCAGGGGCGCTGGCGGCTCCCGGTGAGCAGGGCAGGTGCGATGGTTCCCCCGCGGCTGCAGGGGGCGCTCCGGAGCGAGCTCGGGAAACCCGCGGCTCTGGTGCCCTGGGATCCCGGGAAGGATGGAACAAAGGCTTCACAAACCCCTGGGCAGCTGATCCCGGGCTCTCAGGAACAGCAGGCTGGAATGGCAGGGACGAACGCAAATCCCGGGTGGCAGACGAGATGTATCCAGATGGGAAAAAAAACCACGGAGGCCCAGGCAGGCAGGGCGAGCAGGGCTACAGCGTAGCGAAAGCTCGAAGCAGCAGCGGGGCAGGACAGCCACAGCTCGGTCTCCAGCAGGGCAGGGAAAAGCGGCTTTTGGGGTCCCGGCGTTGTTTCCAGCAGGAAGAAAGAACGGCGAAAAAGAAAGAAGCAGCAGCTCCTTTCTCTGCAGCTTCTCTCTCCGGACGCTCAGAGCGAACTGTCCCCACACCCAGGTGTAGACAAAGGAGTAGCCAGGCCCGCCCCACTCCCCTTTTTGTCTTTCTTAAGTACAGCTATTTGTCCCCTAGCAACATGCATATGGGAGAAAATTCCTTTAACAGGAAAACCTAAGACCAAACTAAAACCCCAACAAGGACATATGAAGAAAAAAAGGTGTTTATTTGGCTATCATTTCAAATTGGCTAGTGACTGTTGATGAAAGTGTCATATTCTTTCATACTGTCCATGCACAGCCCCCCATAGGTGAGTGTGGTTATCCCAGAAGGGGCATCTGTGTTCAAGCTCCTAATAACTTTCTGATTATGCTAATTAACACCCTAGTGGGAATGCTGTAGTGGCTTTTCTTCAATCTTTCATGCAAGTCCTGTTTGTGTAAACAGTTGGTCATAGCCCAATCACTGGACTGTGTGCTTAGTTGTTCATTCTTTTCAGTCAGATTATGTACTTACAAAAAATGACATATGTTCAGAAAGACAGGATTTTTGAAGGGGTTGACCTCGTAACCTGACGTTTCTAGAACTCATTTGGGATGATGATGCATGTTTTTTGTTTGTAGGTAATCCACTGTTGGGGTCCCTCCCCTGCCATGGAGCCCTGGGAGAGGGGCCCTGAGGGCACAGACACGGGGTTCCCTGCCCCTGCTCAGCCTCGTTCCCATTGGTTGGTTTGTGTTCCCTGCGCGGGCAGAAGGACCCTTGGTCCTGTGACTGGAACAGTTCCTCGGCAGAGCCCCGGCCATGCGGCTGGAGAAATAAACATCTCTCTGAAACAGCTAGCAAGAATCTGTCTGTCCATATATATTTCCTTTCCACGGGACTCCTGGTTTGATATATGCGTGTTGCAGGATCCCCACTGCAACAAATGGTGGAGATTTGTGAGCAGAACGATCCCCGATCCCTAAGCGACTGATTTGTGTGAGTAAACCCTGGAAACTTTGGATTCCTCTTCTTGGTTTTGCTTTGCTATTCCGTATCTAAACTATGGAGGAACTGTGGGAAGACTCTTGGCTCTCAGAGCCGCATATGGACATTTATCTTAAACTTAAAATGATTCTTGAACAACGATTTGTAAATTTTAGCTTGATTCAAGCTCAAAAAGAACTGAAACACTTCCTGGCATGGTTGTTTAAGAACTTTTTCTATGTTTCTTGGGATTTAATTCTTACCAAGGGCTTTTGGAAAACCGTTTGGACACAGTTAATACTGGAGTCAAAATATATGCCGATGGAAGAATATTTTCGTGAATATTATTTAATTACTGAGACTGTTGAGCAATGTCAGCTGTGTCCTGGCGAAGGGAAGCGTGGCGCAGGGACCGTGCGGCCCAGGCCACGTGCACCGAGCGCTCTGAGAGCAGCAGCGAGGCAGTTCCCGCGCGCGGGCGGAGCCACGCGAGCCGCAGTGTCGGTGGCGGAGCGAGGAGCAGCGGGACCCGGCGGTGCCCGAATGGCCCCGTGCAGCGCGTGGTGGAGCGAGCCCCGGGAACGCCCGACCGAGAGGGGCAGCGCGCGGGCGGCGGCTGGCGGCGATGGCGGTGGAACGGAGCCGCGCCCGGCCGAGACGCGCGCTGGAGCGGGGCGCGGGGGAGTCGTCGCTCGGGGGCCCGGCCGAGACGTGGGTGCAGCGCCCGGCAGCGGCAGCGAAGCTGCGACCAGAGGAGGCGACGCACGGAGAACTGAGCGGCGTGGCCCGGCCCGGCCCGCGCAGCCCCGAACGCGACCCCGGGAAGAGCGCGCAGGCACGAGCAGCCCCGACAATTCCAACACGGGAGCGACCGAAAGAGAGAACAAAGACGCAGCGAGACAGAAAACAGCAGCCACTCGGAAAAAGGAAAAGATCATAGCAACTAAGACCTTAGGGATAGTAAAATGGTATAATGTTAAGCAAAATTATGGTTTTATAACAAGGTGTGACAACCAGCAAGACATATTCGTGCATAGATCTGCTATTAAAAAGAATAACCCTGAAAAATGCATCCCAAGCTTGGGAGATGGAGAGGTGGTGGAATTTAATATTGTACTAGGGAGAAAAGGGTTACAAGCATCGCAGGTCACTGGGCCTGATGGTGTTCCTGTAAAAGGCAGTATATATGCAAAAAACCGTAGTCATGTTAGACAGTATCTCCATTGTAAGCCCCCCCTACAGTCTCCCTTTCCTAATCCCACCTTTCCCTTTTACCCTATGTCCTATTACCCCCAGTGTATTCCCAATCCGTTTTTTCATCCATGGTTTCCCTCACAAAACCATGCTTTTGCCAATTGTTTCCCCAAAAATCCCTTTCCAATGCCGAGTGGGGGATGAAAAGGGGGAGGGAAGAAGTTAAACCCTCTCCTGCCTCAGTTTCCCCACAAAGCATGCTCAGAGAGTCCTGTCTCCCTTCTGTCAGCCCTAAGATGTTCCAGAGAATCTGTTTGGACATTTAAAGACTCAGGAGGGTGGCTTGTTTTGTTTTGAAACTGTTCTTGTTATGTTTATCCAGTTGTTTTCATTCTCCTTTTATTAAAATAAAACGAGTGAGGTGTTGGGGTCCCTCCCCTGCCATGGAGCCCTGGGAGAGGGGCCCTGAGGGCACAGACACGGGGTTCCCTGCCCCTGCTCAGCCTCGTTCCCATTGGTTGGTTTGTGTTCCCTGCGCGGGCAGAAGGACCCTTGGTCCTGTGACTGGAACAGTTCCTCGGCAGAGCCCCGGCCATGCGGCTGGAGAAATAAACATCTCTCTGAAACAGCTAGCAAGAATCTGTCTGTCCATATATATTTCCTTTCCACGGGACTCCTGGTTTGATATATGCGTGTTGCAGGATCCCCACTGCAACAATCCACATCTCCTCTGTCATCTGCTGAGCCTCCTAACAATCAGACTACCTCTGTTACCTGGTTTGTTATTTACAGGTGTTTAAGAAAAATTATTTGTCTAAGTAGATGATCTACTTCTCATTTGTGTCCATCTTGTTGGCTACATTAATGAAAGCAAGTAAGGGGCAAACAAGCATTTTGGCCTTAGGCTTATAAGAAGCTGTGTTTGGTATAATTAAAAACCTAGCAGACTAAGTAATTAATAAAAATAATTAGAACTGTATATGCATCTCTTGCTCTCCATCTTTCTCTCTCTAGAAAATTTTTTACCTATTGTTAGCTAATGCCAAGCAATTTTTTATTAGCTTTGAATAGAAATTACTTGACTGAAATTGATGAACAGCAGGGAACAACATAGCATTGTGGGTTACAAAACTGAATTTGACATTGAAGAATATTAATACTAAGGACTCAGTAGGAAACTTAAAAAAGACATTTGTGAATTTAGCCAAATGCAATGAAAATAAATTCAAGAAACTTGAAGTAAGGTGAGGAAGATAGCTAAAACTAAGAAGGGAAATTACAATATCTTTTGGAAGAGACAGAAAGATAAGGGAAGAAATATTCTGCTCTAGCTAGAAAAAAAAGGGAGCCATCTGTTTGTATGAACCTTGTGCACAGATATCTCAGCACCCTTAGGGAACGTGCAAGCAAATCTGAAGTGCATAAAATCTTCATGCGTGATGTTTTATGCTGTGCTGTGGTATTTATTTGAGAGTCTATTCTACTAAATTGAAGACATTTTCGAGGGTTACATTATTTATTTTGCTTTTAGTTATGTTACTTCCCTCTCTGTTAATTCAAAGTCTAGCAATTTTTGTGGCTAATCAAGAAGGAAGCTGAGCTATCAGTTATCTTAATATATATTGATAATTGCTGACTGAGCAACGAGGGCATAAGGACGCTCCTTCTAACTTCAGAGAACATCAGACTGAGAGAAGAAACTTTCTGAGGCTCATTTGCTCTTCCATAGGTGCGTAGACATGTGGATTCCATCCAGGGTCAATGTCAGGGAAAAAGTGTTAGGAAATATTTCATTCTGTCTTAAAATAATGAAGATAAAAATTTACAGTGAATGAGGAAATGTCGAACCCTCCCTTCTCTGTGGCTGGAACTGTGGAGATTAGTTTCAATTACATGACTGATTTGGAGATGGTGAAAATTAGGCTAAAATTATCATCAATGTTAAAGTAGTTTCAGAGACTTTTACCTTAAGCTGTTTCTCATCTCCCACTTTCATCTTCATCTACTTTTATATCACCATTTTGTGCTTTGTTTAAGCTCAAAATATCATGCTATGCAAACTAAATAGGTCTATGTGCCTATTTATTAGGAGGTATACCATGATAAAACAAAACAACAAAAAAAACCCCCAGACACACAAAACAAAAAGAAAAACCCAAGCCCTCAAACAAAAAGACTCCTCAAAACCTAAAACCCTCACCAAAAAAAAAAAGTCACCAAAACGTAAACTCCCAAATTTTTAAAATTCAGTGAAAGATAACTTTATAGTACTTGGCTGTAGTCTTAATGTTCAAGCTTTTTGAGCCCCTAATTTGGGAAGCAAATCAGTGGGACAAACACTTCCTTCTCTCTGCCCTTTCTTGCATACTGTGGAGTGCCTCATTTCTTCTGTGTCCTGACCAGAAACCAGCTCAAACCTGTTTCTCTTCCTTCTGTTCTGTGTGTCCAGATTTATTTCCCAGGAAAATGAAGGTCTTGGATGGGAAATGTGATAGGAAGACTTCAGTCTTGGCTTTATACAGGGTTGGGATACAACTAAAACAGTGACCTAAATCCAAGAAACTTTCAAACTTTTTACTTAATGAGTTCAAATACTGTGGCTGAATTCAGTCAATCCCACAGCTGTGGTCTAAATCACCAAGGCTGTTTTTAGGATCGGGTCTTTACTTAGTCTCAGTTTCTGTTATTTTAAGAAAAGTGATATTCAAATGGCATTATAAATTTCATACAAATCACAACGTTGCTAAATGAAAGTAGATTATTATCTAATGGAGAAGCCTCTCATCGCCTTCTTATCTCGTTTCATATCACTTACTCTTTATCCTTGAAGGACGTGATGTGTTTTCACGGCCCTACAAAGAGAGGTCAAATCTAGAATGCTGTGTAGAGCAGCCTCACCAAGATTACCAAGTCCTGTTGGCCATTCACCATAAACCACTTAAGTCAACTATAACCTTTTATTTGAGCAACCAGATACCTCATCAATCTCCATGACATGGTTCTCCTGTAATTGCTTCCAATCTCCGAGTTTGCTGCTAGTTATTCCCAGTAACCGTGCACTGCAGACGGCCTGCTGGCAATGGTTTTGCACTGCCATTTCTTTAGACTTGGATCTCATGAGCAAGATCCAACCATCAGTCTTATTAAAAATATACCAGTTTCTTGAGCAATCTTTTCTATCTTGTCAAAATCACTCAGATCGTTTGACTAAAATCTATTTATTCAAATGTGGCTGTTTGTGAGAGGACACCTTATCTTTTAGGTACTGTTTCGCTCTTGTGTTTCGCAGCATAAATATGGTTCTTTGCTTTCTTTTAATGTGCATTGTTTTCAAAAGAAATGGGCATAAAATATTACAAATACACACATAAAATTTGATCTGTTCCTGTGTCTATTCTAGTCAACCCTTCGGTGAAACATATTGTAATATATGTCCTATGTATTAGCATAGTTTAAATTGTATTTATTGTTTGTGAGGTACCATGATGAATATTGCGAAGGAACAAAACATATTATGTGCCTCAAAATGGCTGGAACTGCTGCCAAGAAAACAGCAGATGTTCATTCAATCGACAGCAAAACAACTGATATTCAACACGTAGAGAACTTATTTCAGAGAATTTATAATTTTTTACTGGGGATTTTGAAGACAATGTGAACTGAAAGACAGGAGACTTATTCTATTTTTGGTTTTGCTGTGACCTGCTGTGTGGTCTCTAAGCAGTTACGTCACCTTTCCCTGTCTCCATTTCTTGTTTCCCCCTTTGTCTCTTCTCTTGAGAATTGAAGGTTTTCAAAAGAGTCTATATTACACACTTGTTGCATGCACAATGAAACCACTGCAATATAAATAATAATTATAATAAGGCCAATTTTAACTCTGTCCTCAGCAGAAAAATGAAAGAAAATTCCTCATTTTCTGTAATTTCAGAAAAATTACTTGTTATTAATGTTCTTGTGAACACAACAGGAGGAACTAGAGATCGATCAGGCTCATGTCTTCATTCTATAAACTTTTTGGCTGGTTTTAGTGAAATCAGCTCACAGCCAAACTGGAGTCCAACCAACCAACAGAAAAGACAGGCATTTAATCAGGCTTCTCTACAATGGAGCACATCCATTTGATAAATGAACTAATTAAGCAAGTGAATAAGTATAACCTACCACTGTGAATGACACTATGAAAAAAGCTTCAGATCCATATTAATAGTTCTAGAAACCTAGAAAAAAGGATGGAAAAAATACAAGTTCAATTCATGAAGCATGTTTATGTAAATGAAATTTTACCATGGGCAGTCATCCGGTATAATGCATGCTCTGTGTGTATAAAGATGACAAGGGATAAAGAAGTCTGAAATAAGGTTATTTCACTTCTAAGGTTTTCTTAATATCAGCCATTTCACAGGCAGAAGAATGTAGCAATGACTCATGCTCTTTCTGAATGTCCCTTTTTAAAAGTAATTGGAATGCCATAACACCTGTATCCTGGTTTTTCCTTTAATATCCCATATCCATGTATAATCCCCCTAGCAAAAAAAAAGAAAAAGAAAAAAAAAGAAGAACAAGAAAAAACAACTCAGACTCATTTAATATAACCTCAGCCGCATTTTTCCAGCTTTGTCTGATTAGAGGTTTCTAGGATTGATCTGACACCTTTGGAAGCAACATAAGTGATCTCATTGGTTTTAGGGAAATAGCAGAGATCCTGTACTAGCTTGAAAACAAACCAGTGGGAGGCACCAAGTCAGAATAACAATTTAATAGGGAAATTAAAGAAAAGGAAAAAACAAAAAAAGAAAACACTGGTTCAAACTGACAGAGTCAAGGTACAACCTGACGCCCTGTTAGTCAGGGTGGTGGTAACAGTCTGGTAGAAAGGTGGCTGCAGTCCTCCGGTAGTGGGGGATGTGGTTCTGTCAAAGCAGTGATCCTGTAGAAAGGGCTATGTATCCAGTGGTAGCTGTGTAGCCCCTATCCTCTGGGAATCCAGTGGAAAGGGTGTCTGTGGTGTTCGGAATCTCAGATTATATCCAGGATGGAATGCGTGGTTCCTCCCTCTGGGTGGAGCATCTCACAATGAGATGATGAGTCATGAGGCCAAGTGTTGATTAGGCTCATTAACAGAAAGATAGTCTGGGGGGAGGAGGCAAGGAAACACTGCCCCACCTGGTTTCAACAGCTCATGAGGATGGTAATAGATTACACTGCAACCCAGGACAGATCTCTGAGACTGTGGGACTTTATTTTAATGTCCTGCCTCTCCCATACATACCCTTGAAACTGTGGCTTTCTCTAAAAAGTATTATATATAAATAAGACAAAAGATTGACCTCTCAGGTAACCAAAATCAGGTGAAGGGGTAAGAGTTAGTTATTAGAACTGAAAATTTGAATGAATTTGTATTCCTGTGATACAAATATTATATGCTGCTCATCTTCAGCTGTTTAATCTTCAGCTGCTTATCCAATTCAAGGTGCTTTGCATTTCAGTATTATTTAATAAATTGCTTCTTTTCCTGCTATAGGTATTACCTTCTAGAGATTTGTTATGGGTTTTTTCTTTAAGACATGGTACACATATTAATAACTTGTGGGACAATATCTGTTCCCAGGACCTGGTTTTATGAGGTTAAGAATCATCAGTGACTTATCTACCAGGAACAGAAATCCAGTTAGTGAGAGCCTCAGAACTGAACCTGTTGAAAAATTGCCATTTCTAGCTAGCTATGAAAAATTTTGCACAGAAGAATTTTGTCCACTTTACACCCATTACAGAAATTAAAGCAACCAGTAAAACAATTTTTAAAAAAGGCATTCAGCAGGAAAGACACTATGGTAGCACAGATAATACTTTGTTAAGATTCATTTCTATGTTATGTCAGATTCTTTACCATTGACTTTATTGTACTATAGAATCATAGAATCATACGACACTTTGGGTTGGAAGGGACCTTAGAGATCATCCAATTCCAAGCCCAATGTCATGGGACATTGGGACACCATCACTAGACCAGGTTGCTTGAAGTCCCATACATCCCAGTCTTTCATGCTTTCAGGGATGGAGTATCCACAACTTCTCTGGGCAACCTGTGCCAGTCCCTCACTACTCTCACAGTAAGGAATTTCTATATATCATATAATCTAAATCTAACCTCTCTCATTGAAGCCATTTCCCCTTGTCCTCTCACTACATGACCTTCTACAAAGTCCCTCTTCAGGCCCTGTTTAGGTACTGGAAGGCTGTTTTAATATATTAGTATACTGGTAACCTGTTGAAGCAACTGCAGCAAGTGGGAGTGTGTTGTATAGTTGATAAATAAAAATTTAAAGCATGTTAAATTGACTGTAAAGGTGCTTTATGGGTTATTAGCTGTAAAAAATGCATGAATAGGAGAAATGAAAAAGAATCCTGTTAAAGTCACTTGATATGTATGGAATAATAATGACTTTCTGTAGTCATCCTGCAGAACCTCCCATAAAGAAGCTACAAATTCATAAAGTACAGTTGTGTAATAAACAATTCTTACATATGTTAGTTTGGAAAAATGACAAGTATCTCTGATACAGTTACAAGGTTTTCATACAAACTGTAGGCTACTGCAATTATCTCTCTTGTAGTATTTTTCAGACTTGTCTGTTTTAAGCCTGTGATGTGACTCTGCACATAGGACATGGGTTACTGACCATGCATTCTGTAATGTACAATCAGAGAATGCCTTGGGTTGGAGGGGACCTTTAAGACCATATAATTCCAAGCTCCTTACCATGCCAGGGTATCCTTTCACCAGTCCTGGTTGCTCAGGGCCACATCCAAGCTGACCTTGAACACTTCCAGGGACAGGGCATCTACAACTTTTCTGGAAACCTGTTCCAGTGCCTCACCACCCTTACTGTGAAAAAATTTTATTTAATACCTAATCTATACTTACTCTCAGTTTGAAGTCATTACACCTTTTCTTATCACTACATGCCCTTGCACAAAGCCCTCTTAAGCTTTTCTGTGGGTCTCCTTCAGGTAATGGAAGGCTGCTGTGTGGTCTCCCTGGAGCCTTCTCCTCTCTAGTCTGAACAGCACTTACTCTCTCAGCCTGTCTTCATATGAGAGGTGCTTCAGCCTTCTGATGATCTTCATGACACTCCTCTGGACTCTCTCCAACATGTCCAAGTGCTTCTTATGTTGGTGGCCCCAGAGCTGGATGCGTTACTCCAAGTGTGGCCTTGCTAGAATGGAGTACAGGGGGATAATCAACTCCCTCAACCTCCTGACTATGCTTCTTTTTATTCAGTCCATGATACATTTGGCTTTCTGGGCTGTGATTGCACATTCCTGAGTCACATCTGGCTTCTCATTAACCAAAACCCCCAAGTCTTTCTCCTCAGGGCTGTTCTCAATCCATTCTCTGCCCAGCCTGTGTTTGTGCTTTGGATTGCCTCGAGCCACTTGCAGGACTTTGCACTTGGCCTTGTTGATGTTCATGAGGTTTTCAGGGGCCCAACTCGCAAGCCTGTATATGTATACTAGAACTAGAAATAGTTTAAATTTTACTTTTCATTTCTTAAAAGTGCTTTATTGGTAAGTGGCTGTTGAGTTACAATTAGTAAACACAAATTACTGTTGTATTTATCTCTATGATTATTCATTGTTCTTTAATTTAATTAATTTTATATTTTTAAGAAATCCTTGTGCTCCATTGCCCTTAGAAATGAAAAGGGAATATGAAGCTATTTTAGCTCCAAGTCTTCTGTATTCAGGAAGTTCTATTTATTTCCTGGGACATCCTGATTTCTAAAAAGAATATAATGTTCTGACCTTGAAAACAAGGTTCTCCTTTTTAGAGAGTTAGCTTGTTCCTTTTCTTTTGTACTATATCTCTGGTGTATCAGGTTATGGTAATCTCTGTTGTGGTATATTTATCTTTCTGCAAACTGCCCCATGCCATTGGACTGAGGGATAAGAAATCAACATTGTCCTTTCTGCTCTGTGCCTCTGTGGTATGTTAACACATATGTCAGAGGTTCCTGGTGTAAAATTGCATTAAATTAAAGTGGGTAGTAGTGTAGAGAAATCAGAGCTGGAAACAATCGAAATGTTGTCTTGCAAGCTGAGAGCAGTGCTCTTTTGGGAGAAAGAAAGGGAATGTAAAATACTAGGCAAAGCCACTTAGAAATTTCAAGACTGCTGTGATGCATTCAATAATATCACAGGGGAAAGGAATTTTCTTTACAAGAAACAGGCTGCCAGTTGAGACTATTAGCCATTCTGTTACCCCTACATAATAAAGCTAAATCATGTAAGCTGTGCAGATAACAGATGGACCAACAGAGACAAATTATTTGTGATGTAACTGATAACCAGGTTGAAGCTGAATTATTGTGAGAAATGGACTGTACTTTAAGAGAGCACTGAATAGTTTGCAAGATTAGGGAAAACTTGACTTCCCAAATGAAAGCAGTGAGAGAAATGAAGTGCATCTTGTTATGAGCACATACTGATCCATAAAGACAAAATACAGGGGTAAATGGATGACAAACAAAAGACTTCTTGGTAATAAATGGGAAGGCGATCACAGAAAACCACAATTTTCCAGTGCCAAGGACACATAGTCATGGTAACAATTATACTCATTTCCTGCAGACATACGTAATTTTCTGGACAAATTAAAATGTACAAAACTAATTATTTTTATTTCTTGCTTTGTATATATACAGTTTTATGACTAATTTGTGATGACATCAGTGGTCATCATAGCTCGTGAAACACATAAACAGACATACCTGATCGCTTGATTAAGAACGAGTGACAGAAAATGAATATTGGAGATGACCAAAGCATGACTTCAGGGAAGATATGGAAAAGACAATATTAATGTAATGGTAATATTAAAAACTTGCTCACTTTGCATAGAAGAATCAATTAGTGATTCTATTTTTTTTGCAGTATATTCTACTACTTTGTAATTTAAATCTCATTATTACTCGTAGTTTATTTGGTTAAACACAACAGTGATTGCTAAATACTGGCTTTTGTCATCAGGCAAAAATATTAATATTTTCTAACTTGTTTCATGCTAATAAGTAAAGTATAATCTCTTTCTAGCTTTCCTACATATCACATTGTTTTACGTTGCTGATCTGTGTAGGGTGAGCTTTTCCCAGATTCCAAAGATAGATGAAAGTTTTCTTCAGGGTAAGAACTGACTGTTCTGAAGCCTGCCAGTTTTATTCAAATCCTTTTTTTTTTTTTTTTTTTTTTTATTGAGCCAACTCTGCATTGTAGAGTGATTTTTACTCAGAGTATCCCAAAACCCTCACTCAAACCAATAATCATGTGTTGATAGGTGAAATTAGTTTCAGAATTCTAATGAAGCTCAGCAGCTGGGAGACAGACAGCTCATCTGAAGATTAAATGAGAAAAATTGCCACTTTTGCTGGTTCCTTTAGAAACTCATTTACATTCTGTCAGCTCCCATTAGGGATGGGAACTGCGAATATTGAGGGGAATATGCATGAATTCAGTGCTGAAATGGCCAATCGTGATCAGTTTCTTCTTGCTTACAAAGCTGCCAGAAGATTTTATGTAGTTATGCCTTCTGGAAACAGTGGGTGATAATCTGCTTGCTTTCAACTGTCTCCTAACATTTTGAATTTAACATAACCAAAAGAACGAATCCCCAGCATAACAAGGAGAACACAGGATACAAATATAATCCTAAATCTTGGGGTTAATACTCCTGGAGCCTTCTATACAGTATTCTGTCCCTTTTGTTTTTCTTCCCCCTTTTTTTTCAACTATGTGTCTGTAAAGCTTCAGTATTTCTTTTTATGTGACAGTACCAACAGCAATGACAAGAAAGATACCACACTATTCATCTTTCCCTGTGCTTGTTACAGCCCTGAATTTTTATGCACTTGGATCCTGATCATATTGACAAGTCTTCATGAGGTCTGCTGACAGAGCCAACAGTAGACTAGGAATCTATAGCATGTAGGTGTTATCCATTTCTCCACTGGCTTTGGTTGTATTTATGTAGACCACAAGTAGAGGTGACTGTGCCATTGAAAGAAATGCATTTAAGCATTTACCCAGGAATGTAAAAGACAATGTATAAGTGAATAGAGGAAGAGTAATGCTACTTTAAACATGGGAAAATGTGATGCTGTTGTGTTGCAGATTTTTGTTGTTATCAATTTTCTTTAAATAAAGGTTGCAGAAGATTAGTAAGGGCATGGGAAGGTGGAGTAAGATGCTCAACAAATGTTCTTCTACTGCACCTGAAGGAGAGTTTAATGACAAATTCACAGTTCCAATGAAACAGCCATATTTTCTGTTTCAGAAATAATTAGGCAAATTCTAAATGGAAAATGATTTTTTTTGTTAGATCTATAGGTTTGAGTAGCTTATTCCTAACAATTCTAAGAGAAAATAAATTCCTTGATGCTGTTGATTTTAAATAAAGCTGAGTATATTATTATGAATAGTCTGGCATTCTGAAGAACATACTAGCATCATTGGAATGGAGCAAGTCAGTTCTACAGGACATGCTAAATGGCTTGAATCACACAGGTAGAAACATAGCATTGCATTACACTTACAAAGAGAGGATTATGAAAAGCAAATGATTTTGCAAAAGCAGACATAATAAACAGCTAAATTTATCATATATTTTGAAAGTGATGCCACATAACTTCTTGGTGATACTAAGTGTGAATACAGAGATTACAAAGAATGAGAACAATTGGAGATGTTAAAGGATACTTCATACATCTGCAGATGTAGATTTTCAGCTGGCACAATGCTTTCAATGTATCACCTGATAATCCTTACTTCCTTGCTCCTTACTTCCACCCCTCTAAAGTACATAGAAAAATAATTCAGGATTTAGTAAAGAGCTACAAGAATGACACAAGTTTTGGAAACCCCATTTCAGAGTTTTGGAGTGAAGGGTTTAGCCAACTGACCTTTATAAAGTAGTTTAAGAAATTTCATTATAACATATTTACAACTATTTAAAACACTAGAGAAATCTGAAAAATAAAAATCTCAATATACACTCTACAGATGTCCTAGAGAATCAGATACTATTTCAAATGCATAAAACTAACACAAACAAAAAGCAGAAAGCAGATTAATTTAGTGCCAAGAAACAGCATACAGTATCAACCACTGAAATAGCCAGTACATGCTAGAGGGCTCCTCATCACTGAAATCTAAAGTATCCTTGTAAAAAAAGTATACAGTACTTTCCACAATGCCTGTGACAAAATGTATTTAATAAAATACTAGCAGCATTTATGAATATGCTTACCATTTCAAAATTTTGAAAGTTATACTAATTCATACGTCCTAAATTTGTAACCTATATAAAAAGTAAGTTCATGGGAGCTACCGTCCAGACAGCTTTGTCTCTATCCCTGGTAATATCATGGTACAGACTCCTGTGGAAATTATGTCAAGGCATGTGGATGCCAGAGAAGTTATTAGAAACACTGAGAATGGTTTCACAAAGGGAAAATTGTGCCTGAGTAATCTGGTGGCCATCTATGATGGACTGACCACATCAGTGGATGAGGGAAGAGGTATGGATGTCATTACCTTGGCTTACCAAAGGCTTGTAAGGCCTTTGAAGTGGTCCCACATAACATCCTTGTCTCTAGATGGGAGAGATAGAGGTTTGATGGATGGAATATAAAATGAATAAGGAATTGGACAGATGGCATTTTCCAAAGACTTGCAGTCAACAACACTTTGTCCATAAGGAGATTAGTAACAAGTGGTGTCCCTCAGAGGTCTATACTGGGACCAGAATTATTCAATATATTTATTAACAGACACTGGGATTGAGTGGACCCTCAGCAGGTTTGCAGATGGTACCAAGCTGAGCAGTGAAGCTAATTCACCTGAGGGAAGGAATGCCATCCAGGGGCAGCTTGTCAGGCTAGAGGAGTAGGCCTATATGAACCTCATGAAGTTCAATAAGGCCAAGGTCCTGCACTTGTCTTAGTATTAAGACATAATTAGAATGACCTCAGAACTGAGAGCTGCTACAGATTTTAATTACACTTGAATCTATGTGCAAGGGTTGTTTTAGAAGGTTAGTGACTGGTAGATTTTAATTTTCAAATACTACCCTAAATCATAATGAATAATACTTGAAGATCATTTTCTTGATTGCCTGATTTGGTTATTGATACCTATAATAGAGTGATTGTTGAAAAAAAGAAAAAAGAGTTGAATTTATTGATTTTTGTCTGGAATTTCATGTATATAGAGGAGATTTACATAGATAAATGTTATGTATTTGCATTGCTAGCATGTCTCATTTTTTTCACTGGCACTCTTAAGTTAAGAAGGTTTCTTCATTAATTTCCATACAGGTCAATGACCTATATAACAGCTCTGTACTGTAAGCACTCTTACTCTCTATAAATTGCTTTACATATTAAAAATATCATCTCCACACAGCAAACTATCTGTTAATGAATAGTTGAATGACTAAAATGCATGTTGAGAAATGGATAAAGATTTTGTAAGGCAATTAAGCTTAGCATTATGCTTACATTACTCTGGTATTTGCATTACAAAAGAGTATTGTACAGTCAGAAAAGTGATATGAAGACAGATGTGTCATTATTGTGAAACTCAACAGCCTTCATAACTAACTCCTCTGTTCTGCTTATACTGTGCTGAAAAATAATTTGTTTTGAAGCTATAACACTCAGTATGTCAAAAATAAACATTTATAAATGTACTACTGATTTACAAGGGAGGCTAATAAGCATGTGAAAACATATTGACCATTTGTACCAGATAACTGTTTTACAAGAGTGAAAAAATGAATCTGTCATACAACAAGCAAATATATAATCCTCTTTCAAGTACTAACCCAAGTTTCTTCTGATATAATTGTATTTTGCAGGAAATTTTTGTTACTGCTATTTAACATCTGTATTGAAGTATTGCCTGAAGAACAACTCATTGCACTATAGGGTGTATAAAATAGAACTCCACAGTCTATGACATAGTATTTATTTGAAAAGAAATGTGATAGAGGAGCAAGGAGGTGGAATTCCAGTGAAGGCTTTGAAGTAGAGAAATAAGCTGAACCAAAGCACCAGGTACATACTAATTTGGTGTCATATTATCCCAAGCACAGTATTTTCTTGAAGTTTAGGAATTCTATGAAAAAATAATCTGATGTAAACCTTGTAAGTTTTGTAAATCAGCCCTAAATATATGGCTTGCTTTGGCTCCTGGTAATTTATCTGCACAATCCATCAGCAGTTTTGGCTTCCTAGGAGTGCAGTTCTGTGTCTCTTCATGGTGCCCAGAGCCATGCTCTTGTGCTGAACAAGCAAGACCTGGAAGTGAATTCAATATAACTTTGAATATATTGCTTTGGGATTTGTGCTGATGTATCTGCATGGTGTTACAGCATGCACTGTTGACATTTTAGAGATAGATTGGTTGAGGGAGATAACTTGGTTGGTGCAGCTGCCAGACACTTTGATTGCCACAGGGCTGAGGATCCCACAGTTCCGCAGTACTGTAACACCAAGCATTTTCCCATATTGTCTAGTCTTGAACTACATGGATTGAACCCAGAAACAGGGATTCTGGGGTTTCTAGGGTGCAAACTTTTTAGACAACCCACATCTTCCACTTTTTTGATAGGGCTCGGTTTTCTTTCACCAAGAAATAGTTATTTTGGTTGGGTTTTTTGTTTCATAACATAATTCCAAAATATAAAATCTTTGATTAAATGGAATTTTCCGTCTCTGCACAGTTCTAATTAGGTATGAAGATGAGAAAAAAAGATGAAATTATGAGAAGATTAATGATGAATTCTTGCTACCTCAGAGCCTCTAGCAGATATCTTCTTTCAAGCTGTGAGGTAGAAAATGAGAATTCTGGCAATGAAAAAAAGAGACCATAACAAAAAAGTGATAGTAGTTCCCCTAAAGCAACATTTTTCAGCCTTTCAAAGTAGATGTCTGCTTATTCAAAGTTAAATTTTCATTGCCACCTCCCTTACAGTTTCTATAAAAACAAGTTCAAAAATGTATCAATGAGAAGTCAACAGAATTTATTTGTGCGACTCTGGAAAGGTCATCAGAGAATACTTTTTCCTGAGATTACAGTTCTAAGGAGCACGCAAGTGAGATTATCTTCATTTCAGATGATAATTACATTTTCAGCACTTCAGAAGCACCCAGTTGCCTCTCCTGACCCCATAACTCTGGGAAGGTAAAATGAAGTGCCTTTCCTTCACTTGTATCTATTAGATTGTATACTGTGATCCCCATGTATTTGGTAACATGCCGAACCTATAAAACATCATTACTCTGGTCAGTTAAGAAGCAACAATCTTTTTTCCACTGTCATTTAAAACTTCTAGGATGTTTGACAGTTTTGCCCTTACAGAAGCCATACCCTATTGGGCTACAATTGCATGAATGCTGTCTTTAATTAAATTCAAAACCAGTTTCCTTGGAGCAAATATAAGACCCACTGGTCTGTAATGTTAAGGATCATATATGGCTTTTCTATTTAATTTTTAACCTAAGATAACAACTTCCAAATCTTTGGGAACAGTGTGTGGTTTATTAAGGATATATTGCATATCTTCATTGCTACCTCTGCTGTTTCACACTTCAGTTCCTTCAGAATTCTTTCATCAGCACCATCTGGTCCCAGTGATTTACTGCCCTGGAGTTTTTTTGAGTTGCTCAATAACATCTTTCTTAGAGGCATCAGCCTTTGTTAAGTCCACTCATTAATTTCTTATAAAAATTATCTTTGAGTCAAGAAATTTCCTCATTGACCTTCGTAGCAAATATGAGCATAGAAAGCTACTTTTCATTTTTGCCTTCCTTTGATTCCTTTGTTCATTAGTTGATAGTTCAAAGGACTAGTAGTTGTGCAGTTCTTTTGCTGGTTTCTGAAAAAGCTTTAGGTTTCTTCCTGCCTCTTCAAGATGTTTTGATGATCTTAGTCAAACTTCTTCCTCCCTTTTTTTCTTCCCTAATTATCGTATTATTTTTCCTTTTGTGCACATTTCTTCTGAGCTTAATGGTAGGACTATGTTTATGTTGATGTGTAGTTATATTATGTTAATAAGCTCTCAAGAAAATGAAGATTCGGTACATTTTGAAGCTGTATAGTATGAAGAATTAGCATATTATTAGGAATTTCCTGTGCAGAATGAATAATTCTCTGGTAAGTGGGGTGTGATTTTGCACCTACATTTCTTACCAAGTGCCTGGGTAAATGAATATAAAAATTTCCACCTTCAATAAGTCTGTGAATATGTGCTTATGAGCAGCTTGGGGCAGGGAGAAGAGTATAGGGCAAGACCTCTGGATGGGTAATGCTTGATCTCTAAAGAACATCTTTGGTCTTTTTGTTTGTCTCTGATCTCTGCAATTCATATGGAGTACAAGGGAAGCTTGAGAAATGGACTTGGCATAGCCTGACCAATAAGGTTTGTCAGTCCTGGTAAGAAATCACACTCTGTCCTGAGCTGCGAGTGCTGGTCTCAGAGCTGGGCTGGGCTGGTTTCAGGTCCTGCCTTGGAGCCATGTGCCTGTTACCTTCCCTGCCTGAGGCTGAGCTCTGCCAGTGCCTCCGAGGGAAGGTTCTGGCAGACCCAGGGCATCCTTGCCCAAATAAGATGAGCCCCTGTGGCTGAGCCTGGGGAGGCTGCAGGGCCACGCTCATGCTCAGCTGGGAGCAGCCAGAGGACAGGAGCCCAGGGTAAGCAGGAATATAAAAATTGCCTGAGTAGGACCCCCAAGGCTCAGTGGGGGGGACTCTCACCATGAACATCATATTCTTCCCCATGGAAGTCTTAGATTATTAATGACATATCATGTATCACCTGCTTACATATACCCAGTGCTTTTTGAGAAAGATTGAAACTTTCAAACACAAGATCTAGAGGAAAGGTGAATATAAACCAGAAACAGTAGTGGGTTGTTTAAATACAATTTTAATTGTATTATTAACATAGTTTTTCTGTTACAATATGATAATTTACTCTTTTAGACTGTTAAAGCACTAACAGACAATAAATTCCTTGCTCCATATAGCTGGTTTCCTTTTGCCATAACAAAATTTTGGATGTAATATTTTAAGCCTTAAGGCTTAACCCAAAAATTTCCAGCTGTGTCGGCTTTGCAACAAAGTCTACATAATCACTTCTCAACCCCTGACTGCTGAGTCTGCGCCCTGGTTCATCTTAGCAAGCTCCGTCTTTCTCTGGGTGCCTCAGGTTCCATCCTTACTGTCATTCCAACTCCTTGCTTTACCCTTTCATTTTCCAAATGTGAACAGGTCCTCTCTCACCTCCATCATCTGGAGGATTTGGGTGACTCAAACTGCAATAGCTGAAACACAGAAAACGTGGGACTTTCTCCAGATGACCTAGCTAAACAGTGGGCTTTGTTTCTTTAGCAGCCTGCTAAAGAAACAAAGCCCACTGGCATGAGTCACCATACAAGCAGCAATAGTAAAACGACAGGATCCTTTTGTAGTTCATTACATATTCACACTCACATTGTTCCCTAAGAAAGCTTTTTCTCTTAACCAATAATTTTTAACTGTAGGGTGGAAATTTTCATAATACCTGAGAAATGTACCGACTATCCTGATGCAGACAGACATGCTATAAGGATGTAAATTGCTTTCCTTTGATTGTATTACTTCATGAAAAGACACTGTCAAGAGAAACTTTGATGTTCTTACCGTGGGTTTTTTGACTAGGGAAATATGAGATTGCTAAAAGCAAATTAAATATTGTCTTGATGTTTTACATAACTATAGCCCAAGCTCAAGCCAAGCATATAGGAAACAATGGAAAGTGCTAGCATGCACTGTGACAGCTGACCTTTTTTTTAGCTGGACACAAGGTATTTGGCCCATTAGCATGCTTATTTATTTAATATGATGCAAAAAACCCATTGCAATTCAAATGGGTAATTATTACAGCCTATTTGGAATTGCTATGTGTTGTTCACATTCTTTGTAATATCAACACAGAAGCCTGCAACCATGCCTTCTTTATTAAAATAGTTTATTCTACACAGTGCTGGCAGTTAATTTAAAAACAAGCATCACCTTTGAATTCACTTATTCGATTTGAAAATAAAATGGCAGTATGATAGTTTGATTCATTATTATAAGCATAATGTCCAAAATTAGGCATTACTGAATAGCTTTTAAAGACCTAAATGTTAAAAATGTTATTGTAATTCTAAGCAACTATAAAACAGACTCCACCTGGTTGTATTTTGTACAAAGATATGAATAAATACATCTATGCAATTAGCTGGTACTTACACAACTATCTGCAGACATAACCAACTACACGTATCTTGTTTTTTGCATGTTTTTGTATAATCGTATACTGACAGCATTAAAAATGGAGGTATGGTATAGAACAGTATACATAAACTATATATATGTATACTTCAGATAAATATAAACCTTTGTATTCTTCATGCATGTATGTATCTTGATGTGACAGTCCAACATCCAATGACACTTTTCAAATGTACTGAAAATAGTACTCAAGCAAGCTTAGCTTCAAAACGTAAACTAAGTGAATTCTAGAAAGACATATATAAATATATACACATGCACATATATATCTATATGTATATATATATTGTTGTGGCCTCAGGTAAAGTTCAGTATTTAATTGTACTATGGAATGGACCATTAGAAGGAAGAGTTCTAACCTCTAGCTTTGAATTTTAAATTGAATTCACATTCACCAATTTGTGAAGTGGTATTCAAAGAGAGCTTGCTTGTTTCCTAAACCTGTCTTTTGCCTCCTATCTTGACCTAGTAAAAAACATGTGCATATGCACTGAGCATACACATAGTAACTGATGGTCATTGGTTAGTTCACAGAATGGTCTATTCACTAGTGTAATACACTCTATTGTATTTGAATTAAAAAAATATTCTTTGTCCTCATGCAATTCATAGCACTTTCTGTAAGTAAAAAGAATCATAGAGAAGTCACAAGTAGCTAATCCCATCCATTTTGCACCCAGTCAAAGCTTGATTTTTCTCTGTAACTTTGATCTATGCATTTTAATTTTAAATGATCAGGTGTTAGCATTTCACTGTGTCTGGTGGGAGACCACTTCAAACACTGCACAGCCTAGGCATTAGAGAATCATCTGATTTATCCTCACTTACCTTTATATGATTTTAGAGGTTGTTCCAGATATGCACAAAGAATTTTTTAACTTTTCAGTATAGCTGTTGTATTTTTGCTTGAGTATTTAGTAAAATTAAATATATTTAGCACTAAAATCTATTTCAAATGGATTTGCTGCTTTAATACTGAAATTTGTAGAACTACCTACAATGTGCAATACCATCACATATTTGTTTTGCTGTGAAGATTAATTTTTCCTATATGGTGAAGTAGGGAATCTTAGATAATGTGTGCAGTTGTTTAGGTAAAAAGAAAATTGCAGTCACATTAATGGGGATTGCTGAAAAATATTCTAATGATCTAACTCTTGTTCTTCATAGAAAACTAAAATGTTTCACATTCCTAGAAGAATTAACATTTTCTTAAAACCATATACTCTTGACTTATACCCACAGTAGCTACTGCAGCACTTTTTCAGCTCGACCAAACTTTAATACAAAAGGTGATCTGAATTTGAATCAGATCCAAGCTTTCTACCAAAATATTGCAAACCCACCAGAATCAGCATCACTAATTCTTTAATAGAATAGATATTTTATGAAACCTGACAACATTAGTAGAGATTTTTTACAATTGCAGATTAAACCTTTTATGGAGAATCACAAATGACAGTCAGGTTCAATAGAACAAAAATTTCATCTGATATTAGTTTCTGGCAAGTCAATTTGCAAGATTATTTTTGCAGATTATATTAGCTGTATTGGGAGGTCACCCTCTTACTTCTAAATCAAGAAAGAGAGACAGTTGCATAATAGCAAAACGCTAGATATATTATTAACCAATCTTTCACAATAAGGAAATTAGCTATTCACCAAGAAGGGGTGAATAAAACAAAAAGGTGGTTTATAACACAATTAATATTTCTTGGAAGAAGCTGGGGAAAGGCCAGCTGAATACCACTAAGAGTGCAACCTGTCTGTATCTTAGTATCTGGAAAATGTAAGCTTTTAGCTAAGAGTCAGAGAAGGAAGATACCACAATTTAAACAGGCTCAGGATCTATCTATTCTGGGCTGCATGATATTCTTAAAAATGTGAGTTCAGATTGGGCTACTTAATTAATCAGAAGCTATCAGTCCATCAGTAATTAGAGACTTATAACATCCAGGCAAAGCAATTAGTTTGGATTTGAAAACTGCCACTAAATTTAAACTGAGTCCTAATGTTTTACGAATGTTTATATTTATGTTTTAGAAGTCTAGGGGGTTTTTTACTTCTGAGAAAAGTTCTGGATACAATTATTCAGTATATTATAAGACGTGCACAGAGACTGAGACAAAAAATTCTGGGAAAAAAAAGAAGGAAAAACCCAAGTAATCCAATTTACAAACAAGTTATATCTTGAATTAAACAATTTCTTGTCTGTTTCCCAGGAACTTTTGCCATAGATCAGAAAAATCTGAATCTTGTCTTCCACTTGTCCAAAACCTGATTATCTTGCAGGGACAACACTTGCTCACACCAAAACAACATAGGCTGTTATGAAAAAAACATGAAAAATCAAAAAACCTAGAGATTTTTTGAGCTAACTAAAGAACTTTTCAGTCTTGCTGCAAAGAGTAAAGGTGCTGAAAAAGGCAGGACGAAGTGGCAATCAGTATTTTTTAATTTACTTATTTAGATTTACCAGCAATACAAAACACCCATAGAGAAGTATTTAACATTGTTATCTATTCAATTAATTTATCACTCTGAGATCTTTGGCCAAGGATGGAACTCAAAAGCAGTGTGGTAGTCAAAGTAAATATAATAACTGGCATGTTTTTTTCCTCACAAAAGCATTTGTATTTCATCTGAAAGTGCAAATGAATACACACTAGGGAAATGTTTCCTGTTTTGTAACAATGTTTAGTCAGTGACATTATCTCCCCTCCTACTTGCCTACCTGTCAGTACAGATCATTGTTGGACTCCTTTCCTACATCATGGATACCCCATCCCTGGCATTGTTCAAGGTCAGGTTGGATGGGGCTTCAAGCAACCTGGTGTCCCTGACCATTGATGGGGGATTGGAACTTGATGATCTCCAAAGTCCCTTCCAACCCAAACTATTCTGTGATCTTTAACTCATTTATTCTGAAGGCTTTCTCTGACTGATAGAAAACTCTCCAAATGTGTGTTTTCTTCACTAATGCCATGTGACTGCAGTTCCTGATTGGCAGGTGGTGAGTAATGGATGGTTTATTTTTAAAGTAAACGTGCATAATCACCATGTTCTTGTTTCTGATGGCAGAATCAGTAGGGAACTGAGGGCCAGTATAGTAGCAAATGCAGTATCTACAAATTTTACTAGCTGGAAGCTGTAACTAGTAGAAATACAAAGCCCAACTAGCCTTTGAAATTAACCATAAGTGGTCCTTTTAAGACAATCTTAGGCTGCTGACCACTGCAGAAGAAAATTAAGCACCAGATTTTTGAAAGAATCAGAAAAATGAGGAGGGAGGAAAGAGGAACAGTAATGAAGACATGGAAGATTTTTTAAGCAGCATTTAGTCAATTATATTCTTCATCCTTTTAATTTTGTTGCACTTTTCAGATTTCTGTTTAAAAGACAATTTTCATTTAACTGCTTCAAGCTAATTTTTGTGTTGTACCTTCTATTGGTTATATGTCTCATATACTTCAGTTCTCACTTCTTTCATTATCTTCTTGTTCATTGAGCTATTCTTATTAATTTAATTATCTGCTTTTGCTTTCCTTTCATTCAGTGTTACCTTCACTTGTCCTTATAGTCTTCTGTCATGTCAGTTCCCTGCTGTTTAATTCTTACTCCTTTTCAGCACAGGCAAAGGAAGCATTTGCCTTGAGTTCAGTGAGCTTTGGAAGGACCTTTAGCTATCATTAAGATTTTCTGTGACATGCAAAAGAGTAGCTTCCCCTTGCACTATGCCATGAGTGGCTGATGCTGACCTCAGGAAAAATTCTTCCTTCCTCTGTGGTATATAGAAAATTTAGTGCATCATTGACTACAGAACACTTTGGTGGGTTTGGTGTGATCCCCCTGTTTGGTGTGATCCCCCTGTTCTAAAATTTATTTTTGGTGGGGTGTGAAACAGTAATAAGAGTTCCAGGAATCCAAGATCAAGAAGAGAATCTGGGACCCACACTGTAATACCTCTCACTAACTTGCTTACTGCACTATCTCTCACTACCTTGGTGACTTTACCCTGTCATACCCAACCAAGCCTTTTACCCTGTCATACCCTAGCGTATATCCCATAGGCTTATGGAACCAAAGTAATCTAGAGTATGAATAACACGGACACTAAAGTACTAATACAGTAGACATCAGTATTGATTTTGGTAGTAGTGAATTTGTTTAGACCTGTGTGCACTACTTAAAACCTTACTGTCTAATCTCCAATCTTCTTATGAAAATGAGAAAATTTCCAGGGTATTAAGGTCTCTCTTTTCCTTCTGCAGAGGACTCACACTTATCCCTAATCCCTTGCTTGCAACATATCTATAGAAGCCCTTCCTGTTATCCTTAATATCCCCAGCCACGCTCAATTCTTACTGGGCCTTGGCTGCCCTAAACCTGTCGTTAGCTTCCCATACAATTCCACTGTATTCCTCTCAGGCCACCTATCAATCGCGTCTACTTCCTGAAAGCTTTTTTCACTCTGAATTTGCACAGCAGCAGGTCGTTATCTATCTGAGGCCTCCTGGCATTTTTGCCCAACTTTCTCCTTGTTGATATGCATTGCTCCTGAACTTGGAGGATGTGATCCTTGAAATTCAGTCAGCATTCTTTGGCCCCTTTACCTTTCAGGGCTCTAAACCATGGGACTCTACTGAGTAGGTCCGTGAAGAGACCAGAGTCTGCATTCCTGAAGCCAAGGGTAGTGAGCTCTTATATTTGTCCTGATTTGCTTTAAAGTTTTAGCATATTTTAGTGACTTTAGAGTAGCAGCAGAATGACCTAATAGTAAAACTGGGATTAGGATTCAGGGCTTTGGAGTTTCATTCCTGTTCCTATGTGCCTTGAAGAAAATAGAGAAATTAAGTCTCAAGTACGCCAAATTGCAATTTCTTTATTTGTTCTATCTGGAAACAGCAGCGTAAGACACTGGCTGAATAATTCTCTGTCAAAGCAATAAATGATAACACATATGCACACACACACATATATGCCTGGATATTGAACAGTTTGACTGATCTCAAACTGTCCAGCTTGGAAGTAACTCCTAACATTATAACTGGTTTGTCTTGAATATCTGGATTTTAAGTGGAACCAAGTAAGAGGCAGAGTGCCATCAAAAAGTACTAACAACAAAAATATATCTGCCAGTAAACAGACTGGATGCTAATTAAATCTTTTCTCCCCTGCCCTAGTCATGAATCTTAACTTATTCTTGGATGAATATCAAAGCTAATCATCATTTTACTACTTCAACATTCTCTTCAAAGCAGTATCAAAAGTGGACCAAGGATGAATTGAATTTACATTTTGATTTAGTAATAAGGTATCAATATTCACAGAGATCTTTCCCCCTGGCAGATAAAAATATTTCGGGTTTAGTGTATTCTCTACTTGTTGTAGTGCTAGGTTTAGTTTAGCAAGCTTCAGCTTTCCCTGAGAGCTCAGCAGAGCTGCTTAGGGCAGTGTGACCATTTCGCCCTCCCGTAGTCCATTTGGGACGGCTCCGCGGTTTTGCTCCGGCAGCTCTCAGCTCTACCACACAGTGACGGCAAAGGAGGCGAGAAGGGTCTCCCCCATGAGGGTTTCAGAGAACCTTTAATGGTTACATCTTGTCCTGGTGACCCCCAGCGACAAGAGAGACCTCGTGATCTGGGCACAGGGGAGTTTTGTAAGGGGCTCAGGGGCGGTACCTGGGTGGGGTTGGGGTACAGGAACCAATAGGGAGAGCCGAGGGAGTGGCCAGGGCTAGGGGCAGGGGAAATCGGGGGGGAACAATATGGGATCAGAAAAGCTGTGGGTAAACAGATCACCACATCTACTTATTAGGCCCTATTGCTGAAAATGCTTCTATATATTCCTGAATGTAAAACATGTCTGCAGTCCCACTAAGTTAATGGGATAATCCATATACTTTTGGTTAAACAATAGTGTTTGCATAAGAGCTAGAAGTTGTCACTTTGACTGTCAGCCATATGAGCAGATTACTCATTTGACAACAGTGATTTATAATATTCATCTAAATTCCTTTGAGCTTTGTTTTCATAATTTGTTTCGTAGGACAAAAATAAATGGGCAAGTAGAAAGAATTTTTCCCTATTTTTTCCCCCAAACTTAATCAATCTCCCAAATTATGGAAGTTTTTCCTTGGACTTTTCAGTCAAATATCTTGAAGGAGTGAATAATCTTTTCCAGTGTTACCTTTCTCCTGACTTCCTTCACTGCTTCACTCTCCATGGAAAACTACAGAAACTTGTGCTGTGAGGTGCAGCTGGGAACAGGGCAGCCTAAAAAGTTCACTGTATTTTCCTCCTGATAATATAGCAGAGAAGGAAAGTGAATTGCAGTTAATAATGTGCCTTGTGTGAGTACTTGTTCCACCCTTACTGCTGTGGTACTCTTTACCTTACATCCTTTTAATGCTGATACAGCTTATTTATGAATTGAAATCATATCCAGAACAGAGTCATGTTTGTGTTCAGGAGTAAAACAGACAAAATCTCAAATTTCTCCTAAGTAAGAATTATATTTGCAGATCCATGAGAGGCTAAAACTCAGATGGGGCTCTAAATTGCAGAGATTAACTTCATCAGCTGATACATGGAATGTGGAGGATATTAAGATATATAACTATGGACCAATGTCTAAAAAATCTGATGTTACTGTAGACCCCATAGAATGTCAATATATGCACTTCTATCAATAATAGGTTTATTTCATGCTAAAATCACAACATTGTCATTATCCTCCTTAGGGCATTTTACAGTTTTATCCAGTAATGAGAATCATACTTTATACTTAAATTTACCTATTACCCCAACCCCACTCCCAGATCCCCTTGTTTCCCTAAGCTGACACACTCCCCACAGCACCAGCATCATTAAGTTTTTCTGTGCCAAAAAACTGGCACAAATAGTGGTCTGAACACCTATAAATTCAATTATTCACTGAAACAGCCTGCAGACAGAGAAGTGTTTATATCATAGTTTTACAAAAAGAGAAATTGATGAAAAACATAAAGTGTCTTGTCCAGTACCATGGAGCTGTCAAAGCTAGTGCCAAGGTTGGATTCACTCATGATTCATATCCCTGTTCTCTAAATACAAGAAGATATCACTCAAGGTCCATGAAAGCCCTGACTGCAAAAAAAAGGAAACCAGCATGTTTCTGCAATGTCTCATAATATTCTAAAATCCTAGGATACAGACAAACACAGGTGAGCATGGACCAGAATGTAGGTATGAAAGCCATGGTTAAGTCATAAAAAGAAACAGCTGCTTGAGTCAAAATCTTGCATTTGTGGGAGCACAAGGCAGTAGCATATAACACTCCACAGGAAACTTCAAGTTAAAAAAAAATTCAACCCAAAGATAAAGAAATCCAAGAAAACTCTCAAAAAAGCATTTGGCACTTATATTTGGAAACTGCATTGGTTTAAAGTAGAAATTATTCTGGACTTCAACAAGGACATAGCATGTGATCTAATACTGTGTCTTCCTTGAAATTTATCAGTCATAATTCAGCTGATTATTTCTATTTCTTGTTTCAGCCTAAATCAGTTTTTTGTTCAATTCTACTTCAGGTCCTGTCTTCCAGTCTTCTCTTTAAATCACATAGTTTTTTCAGATGCACCTATCTGGTTCACACTTTAAATCCCTTCAAGTTTTACATCTCTTCAAGTTTAATTAAGTTCACCATTTCCATTGTTCACTTAGAGCTACATCAGTTTTTTGAATTGCTTTATTTTCTCTGGCTGCTTCAATTTCTGGACCTAAATCATATCAGTTTTACATCAACTTTTCAATCACTCTTATCTCAGACATCTATTTTACATCTTGCTTTAAATCACATCAACTCTCATACTGATGTAAATTATATAACCTATTACTTGTTCTTGGTGTATTGACTTAAAAAGGATTTCCAATTTGTATAAATTTATGTATATTTGTTATGTTTGCAGTACCTTTATGCGTCATGGTGAATTAAAAATTAAATTGAAAATTATTTTCCATATGGAAATACTGTAACTGGCAACACAGAACTCTTAACATAGAATGTTTTTCCTTAACAAAGACCTAAAACAAATCTTCTGAAATTAATGGGAGCCTTTCCAAGTAGCATTTAGGAAAAATGCAAGGACAGCATTTTAAAAGAAATATACTTCCATGTTATTAAACTCAGATCCATTTTCACAGGAAAGATCAAATATGAGATAAATTTAGGATAGAAGTTAAATTTTAAAATAGACATAAATTATGAACTGAAGCTATTTTAGTAACACCTGTTTCTAAATTACAAGATAAGTAATGTAAGCAAATATAGCTTACCAAGCTGATCTGAAAGAAAGAAGACAAGACTACATTTGGCTCTTACTTAATCAGATATTTTTGGTGTTATCATCACTCCCAAAACAATTTCTAATTCCCTAAATGATACAAATCTTAATCTATAGACAAATATATTCAGTTGCAATACTTACAAATTTAGCATACAAATTATTATTACTTTGAAATATATATGTCCAGAGACTTGTTCAAAATAACAAAAACAAAACCCAAAGCTAAAGTGTGTGAATTACAACTGCTGCAGTTATCTGTGTATCAGAAATTCCTTAGTGTCTTGAAAGGAAACATGATATGTTTTAAAACTATCTGGTTAAAACTGGAGGCTTAAAATAATTATAACAAGGACCACTGAATGACAAATTGTTGCTGCCTAGTGCATAAAATTAAATGCATAATAGATCTACTTATAACAGATGCCTAACCATGACAATGTTTCCAATCAACAGTATAAAATTTTAAATAATAACATTTTTTCAGAGATTATCAAGAATTTTTCAGTGACATAGGAAGTTTGTCCAATCAGTAAGTTTTCTTAAAGAGAAAAAGACTTTTTTATTTGGCGCCCAACCAAATTTTGGAGACAAAACTTCAGGAAGAAACACTCCGGAATGAGTGTCTCCTCTGAAGGGAAAAGGGCCTCCCCTTTTCCTCCACCAATAAGACACGTGGGTCACAAGAAGTGAAACTGGAAAAAAGCAAACTGTTTATTAACGCCAAACACAACAGGGTAGACCAGGGAAAAAAACTCCTCAAAATACAACAAAATCCCAGAGAGAGAACAGACACCCGGGCTCGGACCAGCCGGGGCCACCCCACAGGCCTCCCAGACCAGTGAGGAGGGAAGGGAGGCAGTGAGGCAAGGGAAGGGAAAAAGAACACGGAAAACCAACAGAATCTTTTCCCAGCTAGCTGGAACACAAAGGAAACCCAGAAAAACAGCACAGCGCTCCCAGCACACTCCCTCCCGAGCCCTGCCGAGCCCAGAGCCCCCGAGCCTTTGGGCTGAACCGTTCAACCGCCCCCTCGGGTCCCTGGCTCCAGCCCCACCCCCAGGTCCATCTTAAAGTCACAGAGTCCTTGGGCATTGGGCGGACGGTTAAGGAATAAAGCGGCTTCATAGCATCACCCAGGACAACTGCTTTGCTAAGAACATGGCTCAAATGGCCTGTAGATTGACCCTGTTTTTAATATTTGTGAATATCTTAGAAATTTTTTAGTCATCAGTTATAATATTGAGGAAAGCTAAAATTGTACATTTCCCTTTACTATTTAGAGAGAGGCTTTAGCTCTTGTTATTTTTAATCACACCTCTACTTTGGTTGCAGTTTAAAATCTGTCATCCAGAAATCCCTGAAGCTTACAGTGTTTCTTAGTCTGCTGAAAACACTTTTGCCTTTGGCTGCCCTTAGGGTTGAGGCTAGAAGAGCACAGGGAAGTATGCCAAGATCTTGGACGGATGCACAAGAACTCTACCGGGTCTGTGGTACTTTAAAACATTTTCCTTGAAGGAGGGCAAATAATCATCAGAGTGTTTGAATATTGGGGAAAAAAAAAAAACCAAAAAATTCAGTGAGAAAAAATAATAAAATTGAAAGTACTTCTATTGCTTTAAAGCTCTTGTACTCTACATATGAGCGAAAATGTTAAACCCTTTTATTAAACACATAACACCTCTGACAATATAATCTATGAATGAACTGTTAATAATTACTTTGCTCAAAAGAAAAAACAATCCTCCTTCTGGTTTTATTATCTTCTAGATATTATAGTAAATTTGTTTTCATTACTAACATCAATAATTTTTACATTTCCTTATGGAGCAATCTGGTTACTTTATTTTCCTCTCCTCATCATTAATCTTGGTTGCAACTGAAAAGGTCAGAATCCAAAAGGTAAATGAAACAACATTATTTTCCTCAGCTCTATAGCATGCAAGTTGATCTACGTACAGTGTGCACTGTCGTTGTTAGTGATCATTACTGTATATATTCAGCAATCTGAATTGCATTAGAGCCGCACCTTAGATTGTGTTCAGTGTGTAGTACCTACAATTCTGCTTCCTGTCTGACACAGTTCAGATGAGGATGTGAAACTCTAATAAGAGATAAAAAAAATCAAGGCCAGGATCAAAAGTAGTTCACAAAAGGCTGGTACTAAAATAGTAGCCATCTGCAAAGACAAAAAAAAATAAACCCAAAATCAAATTATATTAAAGCACTTTCTGAAGCATTTATTTTTGAAAAAAATAACTACTGAAGTAAACATTTTTGTGAAAATATATATAGGGAATATTTTTATCAAGAAATAATATTTTATTATTTTAAAGGAAGCCTTAGGATGCTGAAAATCGAAAAATAAGCATATCCAGCTTGACTCTCCTTAAGAGAGTTTGGTTTTCCAGGTGCTTTGACCTTCCTTAGGGCACTCCATCACTCTGTAGTCTGAGAACTAAATTAAGCTTGGATGTTTGGAGTTACCGAGGCTCCCTGCATCCCCTTGAGTGAATCTGGTCATTTTTCTTTACATCAATTAATTAAAAAATATTAGTTGCATCCCTAAACGTCAGTGATTATTGCACCTCTCAGCAAGACCAAGTGGTCTGATTCCTTAAGATGCTGGATTTTACTGGAATCATCACAGTCACTGTAAAGGTGACAGTTTCCACATGAACAGGAAAAAACTAGGCTTGGCACAAGCACCAGTAAAAAAATACAGCAGCAGGCCAGAGCAGGAGAAAAACCAAAATAGAAAACCAAGCTGAGAACATAAACATGACCTAGTATGACATTCTAAAAATGACAGACACTCAGGACTGTTAACTATTTACCAGTCCTGCAATTTGCTAAATTTGATGACTTTGAAGAGGAAAAGTACAAAGTTCAGGGATTTAGAGCACTGTAAGCAGTGTAGAGGTTCTATGCTACTACTCTGCAGAGAAATTAATTTTTTCTATTCAGGAAAAAAAAGGGATGAGATGAGCATGTCAAACTAACAGGGAATTTCTGCTTTATATTTGCTTCAGATTAAACAGTAATGGATATTTGAGCTTCTGGACATGTATGTTATACAAGATATGTGGATTTTTGTGTCTTTGTTATGTCTCATCTGGGTTTGTGGACAAGTAAAAGCAAACACCAAATATACTGCTGGAACATATAAGCAATAAGATAAATTAGTATTTCTGATATTGCATAGGAAACTTACTCTGTAAAGTTCAAGAATGAACAGAAAATATATCTTTTCTTGTAGGAAATGAGAATTTTAGAAAAAAATTTCCTCACTTCGTGTTTATCATATAATGGCAATGTTTATTTTAATGTAGGTAGAGTGTGATGTATATGTATTTAAATCTCATGGTTTTTTGAGCCACATGTAATAAACTCAATGAATCACTGTATTTGCAGCCTTGAGAAGAATTAATTATAATCCCATATCCACAACAGGCTTTAAAAGCTTTAATTTGAATAGAAAATGCAAAAGCATTTTCCAGATCTCGACTGTTTCTGAAATATAAATAATTGCATTTTCAATGGGAAGAAGCTGGTGTTTTGCTAATCTATCATATGGTAGTGACTTCCTCCATCCCTAGTGATCACACAAGTGAACATTATGATCTTTCTTTTTCAGTCTTTCTTCTCAGTCTGTCCTCTCAAGGTAAGAGAGATACCACCCCTGTTAATTACTTGGTAACTTAAAAAGTAGTAGAACATACTCCTTAGAGTCACAAGTCAGCTGTGATAAAGTAAAAAATGCCGGCAGCTTCTATGCCATGTGCCTGTTTTATAGTCTGTTTTCCAGATGAAAATATCTAGAAATATCTACATAAACCAAAATGCCCATAATTCAGTGATATACATACATTTTTTACAGTTTATCAAGAGAAGTATTTAAATGGAAGTGTGCTTAAAATTTTTCTGGATACAAGTAGGTCATAGTTTCTCCTTGTTTCCCTTGACCAAATTTAGATAAATAATCAGGACTCTATCTTTTTCATGTTGTTTTCAGCACATGAAGCCATTGAAGACATTTTCAGCCAAGAGGAATATAAAAATAAGGGCGTAGAAGTGTACAAAGACAGTCATGAATATATCATATCAGAAAGAGCTAGCTATTTTAGGATATCATAGATGTCCTTCAATTTAAAAATGCATTACTGTGTCACCACATTTCTTCATATAATGTGTTCATACAATTTTCTCTAATTGTAAATGCACCATCACAAAAGATTCCTGATTGGATTTTTCATATATTTCTATGGAGCTTGGCAATAATGATAATTCTATGATGAACAGAAATTTGCAAATTCATTTTTTTCTTTATTTACTCTTCTGATTGTTATCCTTATACAAATATAAAAGAACACTGAGTCAGCAGTAGTTAAATTTTCTTCAGTACATTGGATAGTTAAGCATATTATGCAGTTGGATTAGAAATGCTGGTAATTAGAGTTATCGAATCTGGCTGGAAACAATTATATTAATTTCCGTTGATTTTATCATAGTGCTCGAAAACGTTATCAAACATAAAGATGAATGCATGAAATCCCACTAATATGAGGTTTTATTAAGGCTGTAAAACAAAGCTAGTCAATGAAGGAGGGAACGTAAAATAACCTGTATTTTTATTGGTGTCTCTTTGTTTTTCTCTAAGCTCATGAAGAGAGGAGGTAGGCCTGGATTCAACCTTGGTGTAACTCCAATGAAGTTAGCTGAGATACACCAAACGTGGTTTTGCCCCAGAGGATTTTAGATTCATTTATTTTAAATGAAGTCTATACATATTTTAAAATGAGCATTGCCCTTCAGAATGCCAAAGTAGTGAGTGTAAAAAGAAAGACATCCTGAAAGAGAAAAGAAAATGTGTGTGATATGAAGTATTTTAGGACAGAAAGTCAAACAACTTAACCATATTTCCAGCCTCATTCATCTGACTTACTTTGCTTATGCAATGCCTGTGAATTAAACTCTGGTAAAGACAGGAGAGGGAAAATCATATACCCCTTGTGCTTCTGGTTGACTTGGAACCTTCCTAAAAGGGACTGCATCTTTCACTTGTTGGGCATGCTGTCATACTCAGAAAAATAGAAAGAAAGAGATTATGTCTTTAGATATGGTGCCACTCCCCAGGACAAAAGGGTGAGTAGAGTCTTTAGATCATTTTTTTTAATGTGTTTACAGCCATATAACTCCTGTCTGAAGAGAGTTATAGGCTGCATAGAGATGTGCATGCTCAATCTTTCCTCCAAATCTTCCTTCCCAGTGTGTAGAAATATGGGAGAAAATGCAGAGGTCATGGAATGCTACCTTACACTGCTGTCAGAGATGGAAGTTAATTTTTAAAAGGATGTAAGTATCAGTTGTGTTCATATTCCTACATGAATTGCAGATCTAGCAATGAACTTTAAAGTGTTCAGAGTCCCCTCTTCCAATTACCCTGTTGTTTTCTAGCCAGGTGTATGCCCTAGAGTCCCCCTCTTGGCTTCCAGCTGCTGCTTCAAAAGACTGCTAGTTTCTTGAAAGTCCTGAATTGTGTCTGTCAGCTTCATGATAAGCTGTGAGACATCACAGGGCAAAAAAAAAATGGCTGTAGCTGGCTGTGTATGAGCTACTGTACCTCCTTCTATGAAACACAAGGAGGGTATCACTACCATTTGCTATAGTCTGAGTGAGATGGAGAGGAAGGCATAAAATATATTTCTTTTTTGCCATTAGTTGAAAGGACTGAATCTACTTGCGTGTGAGGCTACAGTAGAAACCATATCTCCATATCAACCAGAGTTACAGGACTCTTTCCCTGAGGCAAACAGTGAATATGAATTCTTGCTACTTGTAAGAGGTTAATAAGGGAATACAATTCCTTCAAAAAGTAAGGAGCTTTTTGTCAGTTTTTGTTTATGTGTTTGTATGCTTATGCAAGTCTATTCTCCTGTGGCATGTTCAGCAGGATTAACCTTTCCTATAGCAAAGGCAGTGCTTTAGGAATCATGGTAGGCAAATTAACAAATAAATACATTATATCTAAACAGGGAAGAAGAAGACGCCTGTTGGGCTGTAGCCAGCCTCCCCTACCAGTGAGCACATATACTACTCTCAGCATGAAATTACAGCCAGCTAGGATGTGTGAACACACTGCTCCTGTTTTACACAAGAAACTCTGTGATGTTCTTCAATGTGCTTTGCCTGGAAGAACCACTATGAAGTAGTCAAATCACACTAATGACATAATCAGGTTGAATTTGGTTGTATATTTGAAGAACTACAGTTTACAAATGCTACATATTTTGTTGGCTATGTCTCTACTTGCATTAATTAATTCATTGTCAATAATTACAGCAACTACAAGTAACCTACAAGTCAGTACTGAGACATCAGACCCTGGATATACCAATGTTAGGAATTCATTATTAATTCACTACAGATTAATTTTCCATGTTACCTCTGCTACAGGCTGGAAAGTGGGAACCAAAAGAGCCAATGTCCCAAAGGAGAGGAATTTGAGAGTCTGATAGGAGAGCACATTGAAGAGAAAGAAGGTTATAATTAACATATGTGTCATAAATATGCCTATAAAAATTCCCTTTGCATAGGTACTAAACTGACATGTTGAGTTAGGCATTCAGGTAAGATTTGGTTTCAGACCAGAAAATCTCTCATACAGGTATTTGGGTTAGTCTGTTGCAAAGGTTCAACTATATCTCTCCTGTAGAACTGGCAGGATTTTGATCCATAGGTATTATACAGAATGAAAGATGTAATTTTTTTCCTTTAATTCCTATCGGTTTCTTCCGAGTTCTATAATGAGTTTAGAGAAAGATCCCAGTAACACAGGGATTGTTACACAGTTATTTTGGGATGAGATTTTGCAGATTATGTTTATGCTGGCGTGTTTCTAGAGCAGCAGGTACAGACACAAGTGACTGAGAGACTACCAGCTATGCTGAATGCATGCAGAAAAATACTTCTTCCTCCCCCTATTCTCAATTTGTTATTAGGAAGATTGATACTGGTTTCTCATGTTAAGTATTACAGACACATTAAGAGCCAGAAACTCTTACTGAATTGCTTCCTTTTAACACAAATAGATGTGTAAACTAATTTCATCTGACCTCCAGCCAGAGAACGTTTATATTACGAGTCTCTCTCTCTTTCCTATAACTTTTCTCTTCAACTGCAATTTTCATTTTGATTTCAGGAGTGGTAAAGACAGAGTAGTCTGTAATCTGCTACATAAATCTAAACTGCATTACTCTTAGATTGAGGCACATTATACTGTTTATCATTTATTAA
Organism: Corvus hawaiiensis; assembly: GCF_020740725.1. Lineage (NCBI taxonomy): Eukaryota > Metazoa > Chordata > Aves > Passeriformes > Corvidae > Corvus > Corvus hawaiiensis. The sequence continues at coordinate 62,896,656 of NC_063216.1, read as the reverse complement.
AAATAACAGTGTTATTACAGAACTAAAGCAGATGTTAACACCAGTATAACATAGTTAATTTGCTCTATATAATAATATATATAATCTATATAATCTACATAATAATAGATATCTATTTTGATATCTAGAATTAGACCTCAACAGAAATAATAATTTGGAGATGAAGAGCTCAGATCTGAAACCATATTTAGATAGATGATCAGGTATCAGCTCTTGCTGGGAGTTAGAATTTTATTGGGGGGGGGATTGCTTTGTATTTGTTTGTTAAGTATGGCTGTAAATTGCTGATTTTAATTTTCTAGGGGAAAAATGCAAAAAGAGGTTGTCCTTTAAATTTTATTAAATGAAAATGCCTACAGTTAGTTCTCTCACTCTTCCACTAAGGGCAGTACTCCGTCCTGTAGAGGTTCTTTATAAGGAGCACACTCAATTACTGCTCTGTGTTGTATTCTGACCTTTTTATTGGTGCCCTGTATGTCCTTTTCACGACATCTGGGATATGCTAATCACACTCCTGTCACAGACTGAAATTTATTGATCACATTATCCCTGAAATGTTTTTGGGTTTGTCTTTTTTTCATTGGCTCAGCTCTCTGTTCTTTCTGCTGATCAAAAAATGTGATCCCACACCAAACGGTGCGTGTCTTTAGTTGGCATTAGCTTATGAATTCATGCCCTGAGTCAAACAGTTGTTGGAAGAAGTCCTGCATCTCTTCTATGACTCCCTTTGTGCAACATATCTGTATATGCTTCATTGAAATCTCTGAAGATCATGAAAATTTCAGAACTCCCACCTTCTGTTTTGATGAGTGAGAGGAACTGACAAGTGCTGGAAGGATTAATAAATTTGTTTTCTGATAGTCTAGATCCACCTAGTGAGCATCATTTATCCTGATTTCTAACCAGCTTCTAATTTAGTTTTGGTTTTGGTTTTTTTTTTAATGGAGGAATCTGTGAAAAGAAAGGAGAATGATACTGCTCTGCCTGGAAAATTGTTCTGGGAAACTCCTATGAGTGACAAGATGAGGGATTCAGAAAGGTGAAATGTGACTTAGAAACATCTTAACTCCTTTTTCCACTCCTGAGGTCTTTCACCAGGTCACAGACATTCTGGTCCTAGTGTGAGAGAATGTTCTATTGGCTTGTTCATAGGCATTTACATTATGTCCCTACATTTGCAGCTTCTTGGAAGTGCTCGTTGTATGCTCTACAAAAGACACCAAACCATGAACATTTTTTATAGTTAATGCAATTTTGGAAATAAGTTTTGTCATAGATTGTAGCTTGGGAAAAACTGCCAGCTTTCTAACTAAATACTCCCTTATTTCATAAAATGAACATTTATACACAAATCTGAGCCATCTTCAAAAACAATACACAAGTGGTCTTTGCTCTAAGTGTTAAAGTTACACAAAAATTAATTATCCAGTGGATTTCCATGACTTTAAAAGAAAATTTGACAGATATTGACTTAACTGAGTACAAGAAGAAAGACAGAATCCTAACTCACTACTGAAAATAGTAATGAACCTATTTTTGTACTGAACCTATTTAAATATGTAGAAATATTTTTGCCTATATATTATGTTCCTTTCATTTTCATACTGTGAAAGAAGTCAAATTTGAAAAGAAAATGAACAGTTTGCCCAGAGCCCCATCAGCCAGCACATGGCACATGGCCTCTGTCTTGTGGTGTCACTCCATCCACCAGCAATGAGCTTCCCGCTCATACTGGTGCCCTGAATACTTGTCCTTTAGGACCTGCACCATTCCCACTCCATGGCTGGAGGTTAAAGATGCCCACTCATCCCAGTTGCTGAGACCACCCTCGCTCCCATAGCTGACACCACAGGCTAGGGGTACCCATACCCCTGGTCTGAGTCCAGTAGCTGGCACCAAATTCCACTCACACACACACTGGTCTCACCAGTAGCTGGCATTCAGCCATTGTATTGCACAAGTACACACAAGATAGAGAGTGAATTGCACAGAGAGATAGTTAAGAAAAGGTTTAAGAACGAGATATGAGAAGATAGGATAGAGTGAGGTGATTGGACACAGGGCTCAGTCAGACAAGTGTGCTGAGTGACCCCATTTTTTGTTTACCCCTCACTTTGTTGCTCCCTGCTTGCCCTTACCCTGCACATTGCCTCACCAGCTGGCATAGTCCCACTGACCTCTTCCCATGTACTGGACCCTCAAGATCCTATCCTTATCAGTTTCAGTGTCCTGGTTTGCCTGCAGCTTCCTGAAAGCACATCATTTAGTGCTAATGACCAGGTTTGTTTCCTGTTCTTTTTTTAAACATTAATTGCTCAGGGTTTATGTCTGTGTGTTGTCTTCCTCCCTTTCCTTATCCTTCCAGCTGAATAAAGGAACCTTCTTACCCTCCTTATGTCCTTAGCGATTTGGGTGACAAACCACAATTTTTTATGTCACAGCCCTGTTATCTGTGTGGTCAGGTTTGTCTCTGTGTGTTCTTGTTTATGGCTCCTTTGACCAGATATTCCTTAATGGCACAGACAAGCCTCTTCCATATACCCTTACATATTATTTTCAACCACACTAAAGCCACTTCAGAGGAGAATACACATGTAAATCATACAATACAAGAGGAAAGAACAGAAGAAACACAAGGAGGGAATGTGATTTAAGACATCCTGTTAAGAAAACAATTTGAGTTAGTATTACCTTATATAAAGCAGAATCATCCTACAGTTAATGATGCATAAGGAAGAGTATCATAAACAGAGGAGGAAGAAGTTCTAGAAAGATTTTCAAACAACTCCTTTGTTAAACCTCTCAAATGAACTGATTCTTTCTCATATGTGCAAACACTTGAAGAACACTAGAAGTCTTACCTGCATTTACAGATTAAAATCACAGCGGAAAAAAACTTGCATGAATACACTTTATGCTGTTGGTTAAATCCAAAGATTATATTTAAACATACAATTTTAAATATAAATACTTAGCCAATATTTCTCTTTTTCAATAGTCTCTTATGACAAAATAATTATGTCAGAAACAGGTTCTGCTATTTCCTATAGGCATATTTCTCTGAAACTCAGATTTAGGAGAAAAAAAACCACCTTTACAAAGCATAAATTTAATGAAAATTATGAAGTAAACCTGTGAGCTTCTGCTCATCCAAGGATCTACTCTAAATATTCTCATATAGGGAAAAAAATGTATTTATGCTTCAAATGTTGATAAAGCAGAGTAACAGTCATTTCTTTTTGTTTTCTGACCTCTGATATATTCTTTCATTTGTTCCTTAAAGAATACCTTTACTGAGTCTCTTTACCTCATTTCATTCTCCTTTCTGCTCTTACTCTTGGATTTCATTGTTATATTGGTTGTTATTTTCTTTCCCACAGCTATAACTTCAGAAGAAGAATCTTCTGGGGAAATGATTTTCCTCTTGCTGCACTCCCAAGGGTCTAGTTAGGCCCCTTATAGTGATGTCCTTGGTGACTACTTTGTTTAAACTTGGAGAATATCTGTTTTACTTTTGTATTTTAGTAGTCAAAAAATAGTATAAGTCACAGCAACAACAATAACAACATTGAAAACCTGTAGAGAAAAAGGATGAAATCCACCACAGACAGGTCAATAAGCAAAATCCAAGACAACTTTTGGCCCCAAAATATTGAATATTACAATATCCAGATGCAAATTTGTAGGTGGAAAGAAGTTAAGATGAAACAATCTCCTTATTAGCTTGCACCGTGATCCTGCAATGAGGCTAGAGATGGAAATTTTCCCACAAAAAGTGAGCTGCCACTTTTTTGGAAATCGTATATTAGATCCTTCTTTTTATTTGACTAGAAGTCAAATATGTGAGTGGGAAATCCTGTGTGCTATACAGAGAAATTGGATACTTCAAAATACTCATGTGTTGATTGGGGATTTAGGAAACGAGGAGGACCAGAGAGCTAGTACCTGAAATCCCATTGCTTTTCAGCCTCAGGACTCTGACATATCTTCAGGTAGGTATGCTCAACAAATTTAAAAGGAATGACTGTACACAATTAAAGCATCTATAGCAAATTACTGCCCATGGGCCACTATTTCCTGCCAACTTTTTATAGACAGTTTAATGAATCATGCAAGAAATTGGTGATAAAGATAAAATATCCATTTCAGTCCAGCCGTTTCAGATCCATATCTCACCGTGACCACTAGTTATAGGCTAATTATATGACAAAGCTGCATCACTGTGCAAATCAAAGTGTATGATTCATGAAACCAGGGCAAAAAAGAACAAAGTGGAAGTGTAGCTGAAGTCCAATTGTTACAAATGATAACTTAGGAAGAAGGCTGAGCAGCTTCTAATTGTACCATTTTCCAAGCCTGTTTCTTGCTGGAGCCAGACAGCCAGTTATTGCACCATTTCATTCCCCACTGTATCAAAGCTGTGAAAAGCTGGGCTCCCTTTGCTGCCAGCTCCAAAAGGAGAAGCTGTGACCACAGCTTCTGCAGAGGGAGAAGACCCTCCTATCTGAAGCTGTCAGTTCTCTCTTTCTTCATCCTGCTCCCCCCAGCTGTGATGCAGAAGCTACAAACTTTGCTTATCCACTACATCCTTTCTATGGCATAACTGGCCCAGCCCCTGGTCTTCATTCTTGCAGGAGAAAAGTAACACTTCATTCAAAAACTCGTAAGACAGCTCAAGAAGTTGTCCAGCATTTCAGTCCCTGCGCAGTGGGATGTTAATGCCTTTTATACTGGCAACAGTTTAAAATTTCTGAGTTCTTGCAACCTGGTACTCTCAAAAATTAATTTGAAATCATTCAGGCAGCGTTTCAAACTGAAATGTAAAGGCAACTATCAAAATTTTAATAATGCCAAAAAAGGAAAACCTTTTGGGGTTATAATTTTCATTTTTATTGAGAGCAGAAGAGAATTAGCATCAGCTTGCCATTGGCTGTTTATGTACAAAACTCTGCTTTTGTCAGTTTAAGATGGATTCTTTTAAAGGACTGTGCAATCAAAAAAGTATTTTCATTTGTATATTATTTAGAATAGTTATTCACTTTTTGTAGCTCTTGTTTTTTTAAAAAATAGCCAAATAGGAACTAGTGAATATTTTCTCTGTTACTGAGAAAAAGATATTTTCATTGTTTTAAATAAATAAAAGTGTGCAAACCAAAGCAAAGATAGTCTTTATTGTTGATTCCTGGTGTGGAAGTTTCTTTAGGCCCTGTAAGATTGCATTAGTCACAGTAACAGCATGTCAAATCTGAAATAGTAAGGAAACAAAGTAGAAAACTCACCAGCAGTGACACATTGCAGTATAGCCCAGCATGAAGAAATACATCAGCATGTGTAATGGATAGAACCAATTTATCTCTTTATTCTATAATCCTTTAAAGGAGCAATTTATTTAAGCGATGTATTGGGAATGTTTTAAATCATTTTTTAAAGGATCTGCACAACAGTTTCCTGTATTGTATAGCAAGCTGCTACTACTCAGAAGTTTTGGGGCCAATTCCTCGTACACATGATAGAAGTGTTACCAGTATCATAAAATAGATGCAAACATATGTTATGAAGTTAATGCTAAGATAGAAACAGATTGGGCTGGCACCATCCTGGAGACTGCATTAATGAATCATTTGCATAAAGTCACTTCAGTGGAAAACTTTATATTCAGTTTACTAATTTTCTCAGCCTGAAGACAGGTAGTTTACAACAGTAGTGAAAAGAAAGTACCTCAAGAACTGGTGCTTAAAGACATGTACTAAAACATAAGTATTTCCTCTACTGTGACTCAGGGATTTTTCCTATATCTTCTCCGTACTCTCTCCCATTACCTTTCTAATGTCTAATTTCCTTTCTTTTCAATACAGTAAGAGAGAGTCCTGCCCTTTCAAAAGATATTCTTATATCTCAGTTTTCCTCCCAGTTTTAAGGACCTTCTAACTGATAGAGTTTTTGCAAAGAAGTCTGTGCATGTACAGTTTCTACCAGAATTTTCAGACTTGATAATTTGAAGCCAAATAGGTAAAATTATAATTTTTTTTGTAATGAGTATTTCTTTGTCATTTGAGTTTCCTTTTACCTACATGCTTGCATATTTATAGACAAAGATGTTCAAAATTATTTTGGAACACATGTACTGCTTTAAACAAATGCTTTTCTGATACCATCTGATACCATTTTTCTGGCAAAAAAAGGTTATTCTTACAAAACATTCTATAGTTCTTATTCAGATAACTGGCCATCTATTCTAAAAAAATTGCTTTCAAAACAATAAGCATATAAAATTAGAATGGTCAGGAGTTTCCTTATTTCAAAATTTCTCATGAAGATATGTAGTTTGTTGTATTATACAGAGCTATGATAATGTATAAGCTTGTAACTAACAAATGATTTCTGCTGACTAAAGCCACGTGGAAAGCATGGAAGTAAATAACTGATTATAATTATCTGCTGATTTTACTCTGCTGTCTATTGTCTGCTAATTATGGATCTGGCTTCTCTCCTTTTTATGTTTTTAAAAAAAATTGTAAATCATTGTCAACAAGCCTTTGGCTTATTCAAGCAAAATTCCTTTCATAATATTTTCAAAATTTAGGATGTGTCTATATTTGAAAAAGCTGCAGCCAGGGATATTACCAAAGAAAAAGAATCTCCAGTGAAATACCTTGGGGAAGATTAATATTTTCTTACTGACGATTAAAATTGAGTGACAAAAGAAAATTCCTCTTCAGATATGTAAAGCAAAATCCATCAGAGATCAATACCTGAAGCAAAATGGGAGGGTTTGCCAGGAAGATGTGGCTTGACATGAAAAGGTATTGCAAAATATGCACAACATAGAAGAAAAATGTAACAGTGTTATACATGACAGAGGACTGAGAAAAGGATGAGGCTCATCAGTCAAAGATTTCCAAGAAATTAGAGATGAAATGTAAAGATAATTAATCAGATTTTTAACCCAGAAAATTCCAAGGAAGACAAATATTTTCTGTACAGTTTCATTTTGAAGAATTTTTAGATAGACTTTTGATTTAATTAACATACATTTAAATCTCTATGATGAAACAGTTCCCATGTGTTTGCTTAAGTACCTTTTTCTAGGCCAGATTAAAAAAAAAAAAAAAGAGAGAGAGAAAATTGGAACACTATTATGAGAAAAGGACACCAACTATTTTTAAAGTGAAACCTTACAGCAGCTTGTAGCTGCTTATAGCTTTCAACTTTGAAATGGAATATTCACTTTAGGCTGCTGTAGCTGTAGCTAATCTGCCTACCAATGGAACTCTTCCAGTGGACAGGATGCAGAATAATTCAAATTTCCAAAGTGGAATGAGAAATCTAGCAAATACTCCAGTTAGTTATTACCTATAATCCTAAAGTGACTTACTTTGACAAGTCTGATGACTCTCTTTAAAAAAAATAATTCTGTACTTATCCAATGTCTTGTCCCTTCTGTATGTTTACCTCTTGAGAAATATTATCTGCATTCTGAGATAGCATTCAAGTTGAAACCTTTTGGTCCTGCTGTAAGTATTAATTCAAAATAAACAACTGGTAAAAAATAAACAGTTGTATTAAAAATATATAGTTTAATTATTATATTATATATTAATATATTAGTTATTATAATTTTTTATTATTTATTATAATATATTATATATTAATATAAATTAAAAATAAATAGCTTAATGTGAAATATAAACAATTTACGATTTTTTTTTCCTGAAAAATGGTCATTATCTGAATTCTTACAAATAACAAATATCCAGAACTTAAAGACACTTTGGTTCCAGTAGTATGACACTCTTATTTTCTATGAGAGTAGAAATAAAGAATATTAGAAGGTCCTATATTTTACACATTTTATGAAATCCATTTGGGAATTACAAAGAGTCAAATTTTCATTCTAGACCCTTTCTCTTCCATGTAAACTAATACTGAAAATATCAAATAATTATGATATGGTCATGACTCTGATAATTGTTGTAAGGTGGCAAGGACAAAATACAACAGAACGTAAAAGCTGATTCTCACAAAGACAGCTAAATCCATGACTGAAATTTTACCATCACGTTTTGTAGTAATTTTGCATTCTTTTATACTGAAAAGGCCTTTCAGAGCTTTGGGATGTAACCAACTAATCCACTTAATACTTATTTAATTATCTCAGCACTCTGTTTTACAACTCTCTATGAACTACTTAGATGTGAACTGATATCTTCTCATCACAGAGCTTAGAATACAACCTTCACAAAATTTAATCAAGGGTAAAATTAAAGTAGAACAACATTAAAAAAATTATATCATCCTTATAGTAGTAGCTTTGTTCATTTACAGTTATTCACAGAACATATATGAATAAAAATTTACATATAAACCTCATAATTTTGTGATATATTGTGAAGATATAAAGATTCTTAATAATTGAAATCTCAAACATAAATGTAAAGGTAAGATATAGGAAATCAAAATGGTAATAATTTATATATATTAATACAGGATATATTGTATAGCAGAGCTACTTTTTTTTTTTTTTTTTTGCAAGTATATATTATCTTCAGGATCTGGACCTATTACAGTTAAATTGTAAGGTCAATAGTAAACACTGCAAGAGCACTATATGAGTGATACTGATATGATTAACCCTGTTAATTATAATAGGAGCTACACCTAATACAGACATTGAAGCGGGGTAAATTGGATAGATGTCAAGTGTTTGACCACAGCTTCAGCAGTAAATGCTGGATTGACATGAAATTATGTACACCATGTGCTGGAGACCCACAGGAACATATGATGGAGAAGAGTCATCTCAAGTAATGAAGATTTCATGACCATTTGTAACTGCTATAATTTCATCAAGAAAAATTGTGTATTGCAATGCTGTTTTTAACATACCAATGTCTGTAAGACTATTTTATCATTCTGTCCTTAGGTGCCAAAAAAAATAAACAATCACCTCTTACAAAATTATATTCCCTCCACCACTTGTCACCCCGTCTTCATTAAGAACAACTATGAACACGTAGTTTCAGAGATGGGACCACTGTCTCATTTAATATTTTAGTTTAAAAACCCCTAAACCTTAAGATTTTTTGTTTTACATTCTTCTTCTGACTATAAAATTGAAGTTGAAACCTTTGTCATCACTGTTGAAACCAAGCTGACTAATTTTACTCGTGAACTATTGTGAAGTGTTGTTAAAATATAAAAGGTGCTGGGTAACTTGTATGATTTGAATCTTACTTACATTGTTTTACCTCTGTTCACTAGAAGTGGCTTGATATTAATCTGGAATATGCAGCTTCAGGAGCTGTTCTTCCATCTTCATCTCATTCTTTCAAGAGCCATAGAACTATACGATTCAGGTATTTGTGTGCATATTTGAGAAACACATCAGTAAACGTTTGTTACATATTCATAACAGTTTAAAGTACGAAGAATTTGTATTTATTGATGTTTTTCTCCCTCACTGGTCTTTCTCATACTTGATAATATATTTTTTTTTTCCCAAAGGAAAGATGCAGTGCATATGTAGATGATAAGAAGCTCAAACTGGAAATGTACCTTGTTCAAATCCAAAATGAATTTGTTTTGGTTTCATTATGTAGTATACTTTCCCCCTCTCCCCACCCTACCCCCCCAGCTTTAAAATTTTCATTGGGTAGTGTTTGGAGTTGCTGGCTGGAGTTACTTTTGCTCTTGTAACTCTCTCCCCCATGGCAACAGGGGGAAATGAGTGGGTGGCTGGGTGGGGCTTAGTTGCTGATTAGGGTTAAACCAAGACAATCCTTACAGAACACATAGAAGTTGCTATATTCTGCAGATCCTCTTTCAGAAAGTTTCCTGGATATTTCTTAGTCCTCCTGAAATCATCATCAAATTAGTGTGCACAGGCATACTGTAACTCATGGAGGTAAGTGTATGCAGTGAAAATTCCAATTCTGACCATAAGAAGTATTTGCTTTGGAAAGTATTTTTATCTGTAACTGCCAAAACAAAAGTTGGTTATGTTTCTCTACTGTAATAGGTGAAGTCAAAAGTAACATCTTTTCATATGGGATGGTCAAAACCTTTAGAGTAGAAAATTCAGACACTGATCGTAGAAAGAAGGAAATTCACTACATAATCTCTCTTTTCAAATCTGTTTTAGTGATTGTTTTATATTTATTTTTCTTTATGCAGAATTGTCCTGCTGGCAGTATCCATTGTCTCAGAGTCATTCCTCACTACATGGACTGCTCTGTCCTTTCTGCCTACAACCAAATGGCAAGGCATTGCATCCATACTCTGTGTTAGAACAACCTTGCAGAACCATAAATGACACTGAACTTTGAGCCTAAGCTTTTATTACTCTTTCTTTCATCCTGCAGTTAAGAAACCATCTTTCATTGATAACTGCCTCAATCCTGCATATAAGCTGTCACTGACTTGTGTAAACAAATTCCTTATGTTGTGTAACACTTCTGTTTATTGTGTTGATCGAAATCTTGACTGTAGCCATGAATGTTATCCAACATCTTACCAAGGCTTCCCTCATTCCAAACACCTTATTATAGGAACATATCCTAAATTCTGAAACTTTGGGCCTGGTATAACTTTTTATGTTCTTGAGGTTAACTCTGTGTTCTTTACAGAAGAACTGGATAACAGCACATAAGCTGATTTTACATATGTCTAAATTTTTCTCAGTCACATACAATAGGGCTTATATATTTAAAATAGTCTTTAATAACTATTTGTATTCAACAAAATACACATTTTTTCATGCTTTATTAAAGTGAGAGAATGTCTGGCATAGTTAGGCATTTCAGTGGAAGACATTGTTTTAAATACAATTGAAAGTATTACACTATGCACCAGATTCCATACTTTTCAAAATTCAAGGGATTTTATTTCTTAGTTATCATATGGCATGGAAAGAGTTCATTAAAGCAAGGAATTCAAGAATGAAAGCTCATCCTCTGAAAACAGAGTGACATGTCGAAAGAGTTATACAAATCTATTTATTTTAAGTACTTGACAAGATCTCCATTAAAAAAAATAATGTGCCACATGTGCCACTATGTTGAAAGAAAAACTGGAATCCCTTGGGTGGGAGCACTGGAAACAGACTGTATACATTTGACCCCCTGAGATCTGCGCATTATTTCAGGTTTTGGTGCTCATGTTTGAATGATTCTGTGTTTTAGGCTCATGACTCTAAGTGTTCTTTCTATATTTTTCTGAAAATAAAAGTTTTTTGGTAATTGTATGTGATATGGTACTGTATGTTTACTTGATTAAAATCTCATGTGTGAGAAGTGAGTTTTCCTTTCCGATTTCTTTTTTAAAAAATCATATAATTGAATTGTATCTCTTTTATTCTCTTAAATCAATACCAATCAAATGATAGAGTGATAAAATACATTTCCATCCAGCAGTGTTATTTTATTAAAATTAAATTGATTTAATCTCTGTTTTAAAAGTGGGATATAATACAAATAAAACAAATCAAATATCCTCTCTCTCAGAGAGAAGGCAATGGGCAAATCATGATGGCACATGCAATCTCGTTAGCAGGCTATCAAGGAAAAATAACTTATTAGTCTCATCTGTCTTTACTGTATGAGCATGTGGCAAGGGTCTATAATTAAGTTTCAGTTTCTAGAATGCAGAAACTCTAGAAATCAAGAATCCTAAGTTCAACCTTCTGATGTGATTAAGCCTATTATGACTACAGCTCACTAAAGAGATTGTATTCTGCTTTTATTTTCACTCTGGTCAACACTGGTTTATGGGGATTAGGCTTTGAAATGAATACTATCTAGATTTACATCCAGTTTTATCTAAATCACTAAAATTTGAGAATGCTGAAGAAAGAACAGCTTGGAATTTGTGATGAAATAAATTTTGTCAAAACACATCTATTAATCCAGACTGAAAAAGTTAGTGGGAGCATATAAAATTCAAGGGTTTTTTTTTTCTTTTTGAGAAAGCGTTTTCTAGCCAAAATAAATTAGAATTATAGATAGACCCTAAATCCTCAAGCATCCAATATCTTCAGTTAAAGCAGCTAGAGTAAAAGTCTGACCATGTCTTCTATTAGTATACATATCTTTACATTAGTTTCTTTATAAACAAATTCAAAGATCTCAGCTTTGTACAGTTACTGAGTAAATTACAAATTTCAATAATTTCTCCACAGCAGATTTTCATTTTCTTATCAGCCCTAATAAATCTGAAATATTTATTTCTGATCCACTTCTAATTCAGAAAGTTTGGAATGTTGAAAAACAAAATGGGTGAAATTTATTTGGGTATTTCTGGCACAGATGGACAGCTAATGTGTCCATATTGACATTGAAATTACTTTTCAAAGAGAAATAATAAATCCATAGATCATTTGACCAAAATACTGTTTTGTCTAAAATATGTTTTAAAAAGAAGCAGATATGTATCTGCTTCGTGTTTCAACAAATTGACATAAACTAGGAACTTTTTTTTTGAGAGACCTATATAAATATATATAGATATAGATGTGCCATTACGTATTTTCATTTGTTTGAAAGGAATAGAAGCAGCACTCTATCATGCAGTAGCATTTTCAGCTCAGACATGTGAATCCTGGAGAATAATTTCCAACTTTTGTGGAAAATCCCTGACACTGTAAGCCTTTGTGCAGTGCACAAGACTTGCACTCCAGCTCAAGTGTGAGTAGAAGCTACACCTGAGCTCAGAGTAAAGCACTAATCTTTATCCTTTGCAGTCAGCATGAAGAATTCCAAGGGTGCTTTCTTCTGGACACTACCTTTATTTGGTTATTCTGACAATATAAACCCACTGCTGCTGGGGGAAAAGGAAAAGTAAAATTCTCCCTTCACCTTGCTGATCAGGCACCCCAACACACAGTGAGGTGTGTGTTCTTCTGCTGACAGTGGTGAGCAGTTATGATGGCTTCTCAGCAGCCTCCAGCGTGTAATAACAGACTTCTCTGCCCCACACTTCATCTTCTGATTATACATCTGTGCCTCACTGACTACACTTTTGTGCCCCACTGAGTTAGGAAGGACCAGGTTAACAAATTAAGCAGTGTGTCAGCATTTCTATAAGAAAAAATATTTATGCTTTGTTTAGGGCAGGGCAGCCTGGTTTTTAACACTTTTTTTTTTTTTTTTTTCCTACCTAAAGAAAGACCATTTGAGACTTTTATTAGCTTGGTTGGTTCTAGATTTTTTTTTTCTATTTGAAGTTTAGACTTTCTAATGCAGTAGAGACCAACACTGCAATGAAACATACAGCTTTATGAAAGCCTAAGTAAATTAGAGAAAAAGATCCATGAAAAAAAGTTCAGTGTGCCTTCAGCAGAAAAATGACCACCCCGCACCCCCCATCCACACAGATGTGTAGGTAACAGATTTAATTAGAAAAATGTTCAAACTGGAATTCTCAATAGGGTCAGTTCTTGGCACTGAGATTATTTGAGATGCAATTCTCTGGTCGTCTTTACAGACTTTCAGTAAAATTTGGTGGAGGTATGAATGTGCTGCCTTGCCCATCCTTTGCAGCTATTGTTATGCACAGGTGCTTGTATACTCACCTCTATTGCTTCTCACTTAATCCTACAGATAGAACTGATTCTGCATGTCCAGTCAATGCTATGTCAATTTGAAGCAAGTGCACACACTACAGAATGCAATACCTGTCAGTATACTATTGGTCTAAATTAAGATTAGGATTTAAGAATTGCTGCAATCCAGACATAAACAAATGACAATAGCATGACAAAAAAAGTCTCTCTTAGAAGTAATGCATTTCTTACCAGCTTGGTACTTGAATTTTTTCTTAAAATGCATATAATGATTTATCCTCTGATTTTAATTTTTTTTCCATGTTGACATTTCAAAAGAGTGAATAAAGAAGGAGATTACTGAGAAGAACTTGATGGCCTTTCTGAGTCCTGGGAAGTACTAAGTACTTAGTACTTACTAGCATTCTGGGAAGAGAAAATAATATCTGCTAAGTTTCTGAGTATAATACATCAATGGCATATTAAGGCTAATAGTTCACAAGAGAGATGTTGTGTGCCACCTGAAAACGGTAGCTTGATGGTTATGCTTTGAAATTTAATAGAAGAACCCACATTTCCCTGTATTTGATTTGGATCAGTCAACAGAAGGTAGATTCCTCAAGACATTTGAAATACACAAGTATAAAAAAGTCCCATTGTATAAATTTTTGATTTGTTTAGATTATTGATTTGTCTAGATTATTGATATTTGTTTAGATAATAGATCACCCTATCTCTGTCCTAAAATAAGGAAGGGAGTATCTCAGAGACAGAGTACTTAAAAAAGCCCCCACTACTATGGACTCACAACTTCTGGCTCCCATTTCTAACTCAAAACATTGACATGGGAGTCCTCTTCCCTTCACATAAACCCTGAATGCAAATGAAGAAGACAGGTACTTACCAAAGAAATGTCTTCTTACCCAAAGCCAGATATCTGAGACAGAAGAAAAAAACTGCATTCAAATTTGCTTTGTTATTTTGGAGAGCTTATCCAACTAAAGGAAGGAAGGAATTCAACACTAATTATATGACTTTGTGAGTCTGGCCTGCAATGATTTTTTTTTCTATAAATTCATTTATGAATATAAAAGAGCTTGAGTGGAAAAAAATCAGCTCCCTACCTCAGAAAACTCTGTAATAAAAAGCTGCAATATAAGAAGTCTAAAATGAATTTGAAATAGGCACTTAAAACATTACATGATCAGTATTACTGTTAAATTATTAAAGTGAATACAGCTTCAAAACGTTTTTATGAGAAAAATTATTATAGAACCACAGAATAAGCTGAGTTGGAAAGACCCACAAGGACCATTGAGTCCAACTCCCTGTCCTGCACAGCACCATCTGCAAGAGTCACACCATTTGCCCAAGAGCGTTGTCCAAATGCTTCTTGAACTCTGTCAGGCTGGTGCTGTGACCACTTTCCTGGGGAGCTGTTCCAGTCCCCAACCACCCTCTGGGTGAAAAACGTTTTTCTAATATCAAACCTAAACCTCCCCTGACACAGCTTCAGGTCATTCACTCAGGTCCTGTCACTGGTCACCACAGAGAAGAGATCAGTGTCTGCCCCTCCTGTTCCCCTCATGAGGAAGTTGTAACTGCAATGAGGTCTCCCCTCAGTCTCCTCTTCTCCAGACCAAGTGCTCTCAGCCACTCCTCATATGGCTTCTCCTTGAGGCCTTTCACCATCTTTGTTGCCTTCCTTTGGACACACTCTAATAGTTTAATGTCTTTCTTGCATTGTGGCACCCACAACTGCCCCCAGCACTAGAGGTGAGGCTGCCCCAGTGCAGAGTGGAGTGGCACACCCTTGTCCAGTTGGTGATGCTGTGCCTGATGCACCCCTGGACACTATTGGCCCTCCTGGCTGCCAGGGCACTGCTGACTCATATTCAACTTTCCATCACTGCCATATGAGAATAAAATATTTTCAGGATTGACAAATAACAGTAAAGGGGCATGTCTGAAGCAGCATTTTTAAGATTCCAGAAAAAAAACAAAGAAGTCTGTAATATGACAATAATGTATTTGGTTTTAATCATTTGGTAAATAACTGGAACTTTTGTGTGAAATTTATAGCATCACTTGAGCATTGCTTTTTCAAAACTAGAACGCATTAGACGCCCAGCTGGGATAATTTAATGTAGAAATGGTCTTTTCACAGTGTCGCTTAAGTAGGATAAAAGATTATTTTCTTTAGAAGAAATATTTTTTCAAAAATTCTTTCTGTGCTTTAAGATGTCACTTACTGTTATTTCATTTTTTTTCTGGTCATAGACTCAAATGGAATGTTATTCTGGCACAAATTGCAAAAAGTAATTAACAAGACCTGTTATGCATTGCAGGAGGGTGTTGGGCAGAGGTGGACTGGCTGCTGAGCACCAAATATTGTTTTGTCCATATCTTCCTCCCAAGCCTATTCTGTAGATTTCTGGTGGGTTTTTGTTCACCTCCAAACTGTTTCTAAGGATGTAGCTACATGCTTTTGCCTACAGCCCTGATTTTCCTTGAAGCTAGAATTTACAGACACAGAGAATGTGGTATTCTTGGTAGAAGCAAGAATAAACAAGACATACGTAAACTGAAGGACGCCCCAAAGTGGTAACATCCTTGGAGTTTGACTATTGACCAGGACAATACAAGGAAAATACAGCAAGACCATCTGGAAAGTAACAAAACCAGTCGGGTTAGATGATCACAGGAGAAGGAAATTTTTGGTGGGAAAGGCAATACTGATTTATTCCTTCCCTTCAGCATCTTCCTAAGAGAGACTGTACACACAAAGCTGTGAATATAAAATCATTAGAGAGCTTCAGCAACTCAAAGCAGGTTTTGGGATGTTGTGGTTAGAGAGTGTTAAACAGCTGTATCTTTACTCTGATATTGGAGACAGAGACACAGATCTGCTCATTCCTGCTTATTGAATCAGGAAATGAATACTGGTCTCCTGAGGGCAAGACCAGAATCTGACCTACAGGTGTTTCTTTTCTTTTTTTTAGAGAATGTTTTCTTTTCTTCTTCTGCCTTGTTTAAAGCCTTGTTACAAATTATTACACCTTCTGTGTCAGGTCAGTGAGGAAATACAGTAATCTGAATGTCATATTTGTAGATGTATTGTGGATTTTGGCGCACGTATTCTTTGGGATTTTTGCACACATATTCTTGTAAAAGCAAGTGTGAGAAACTAAAAATTTCCAATGTATGATACAATTTGCATTAAAGCGCGAGTCTTTAAATGGATGACAAGGACCTTCAATTCCATCATCTGGAACTCTTGGAGTTCTTGGAGCTGTATTAGCGAATGGTCAGCTTAGAATGAAACAATGTATTACCCTCTCAGATATTAATTCTGTGGCTCATATTAAAGCCAAGTTGCTGGAAAGTTGTTGGAATGAGACTTTTATTGATCCCACCCATTTTTATTATTAAAATTTTGAGGAAAAATGAAAGCTATAGGAATACCTGAGCCATCTGCTGCCTCAAATGTTTCTTAAAAATATTCTTACTCTGTAGACTCATGAATCTTAGGTTCAACAAGAAAGGACAGTGTTCAGTTTCATTTTCAAATACAGAAGAAAATAAATCAGCATGGGTTTTCAAGTATTCATGTTTAGTGTTGTAAAAGAGTTTTCCAGCTAATCATGCAAATTATCTTGGTGATTATATTGCCATTGCAGGAAGATAGGATCCAAATAAAAGTTTCATATTATATTAAAAAAAATTACTTCAGGCTAGTTGTCAGTGTTTTTAAATTTATAATTCAGTAGGTAATATGTTCAAAAATGAAATTAAGAATTCTTGCTTGAGGACATCAATACAAAGGAGTAGAAAGTCAAAGATGCCTAGGACGAACACCTCTGTGTATTTGTGATTGCATTTGCCTGAAAATCAAGATATTTTCTGTGCCATATTCAAAGAAATGTTGGAGGTTTTCTTCCTTTCAAACATCAGTGCTTGAGAAGCTCTACGCAAGTTGGCTTCAGTGACAGAATAAGCGACTATGTCAATTCAGTCATTGCATAAAACCAGCTTTAAATACCGGGATTGTGCATTGCTGTGATTTATAGATTTCAAGAGAATGGGATTCTTTTAAAACTTTGCTTTGTCTACTGGAGCTCTAGAAATGCTTGATGGTATGTTCAACTGCCCAGGGAACTGCAGTTCACACTGAATACACATTTGAGATATACTGGAGATTGTAGCAAAGGTCAAAATCCTTTGCACAATTCATGATATATCTTCATACCTGTGCTCTTTCTTTTTGATCTGGGTCTCAATTCATACAATCATGGGATATGCTGAGTTGGAAGGGATCCATCAGGATCACTGACTCCAGCTTCTGGCCCTCTTCAGGACATGCCAGGGGTCACACCATGTACCTGAGAGCATTGTCCATACAGGTTTTCTTGCTGTGCTTTTACAGACAGGGTGGAGAGCCTGCATCTTCCAGAATGAGCCCCTTGGAAAAGAGAAACAAACTTAACTGAACTCCTTCCTGTAAGAAATATGACTGGTTTTGGTTTATTACTGATTACCAGTGACATTTCCATGAATTGAAGTATGTGCACAATCTGCTTTCATGCATGAGCAGCTGACCCTAAGTATCCAAAAAGACACTTTGTGATCAGTACCTAGCTTTAGGCTGATGTTTTTTCTCATTTTATAGTCTTTACTGTGTCTTTTTAGACCATACATAACTTTGACCCACCTTATAATTTTGCAGTCAGTGTACCACATAATAGCAGCTTTTGGTCTGTAACATAAATGAGCAAAATATTGCAGTTGGATTAAATAACTTTTGTAGGTCCCTTCAAAGTGAACTATTCTCATCTATTCTATTCTTTAAATGTAATTCATGGCTTAGTGTTCAGCGTGCCACACTGAAATTCCTTTAGCCATATATACACCACACAGAACTGAGATACGATTAACCCTCTCAACAGGAAATAAACTGTTTCCACACTAGTGTATGGGTGCATTGGCTACATCCATACAGATGCTGGAGGGATCAAGATAGAGACCTTTAACATTAAAATTGTCACCCTTACCACTCGATGAAAATGAGTTATTGCTCTAGCGTGAGCTTCAAGTTATCATTACTAGAATCATCTCTCAGATATAGTCATATTCACAATGCCTGTATATTGCATAAGTGCTTTGCTAATTTCACACTCCAGTACCTTGGCAGTGTGCATCTGTGAAACACTTAGGAATCACGTAATGTGTTATCTTCATAGTCATTATGCCAGTTTTTGCCAATCAATTAATAGCAGGATAAAGTATTTTGTGCTTGTTATAAAATCATTCTCCAGTGAAAATTTAACTCTAGCATTGCATCTTTGGAAAGTTGTATTCATATGTGTGTTTCTTCTCCTTAACTGTTCTAACACATTTTGATAGTATTTAGAGAGTCTTATACAGTATTTCCTATAATAAGACTTTTATTAAATACTATTTTTCAAAATATCTCTCCTCACGTAGAAAGCCTCTAGATATTTGCATGAACTTCATGTGTCTTATTATTGGTACTGGTATAATATGGTAGCACTGGAGCTGCAAAGCAAACTCAGTTTTGTGCTAAGCTTGATTTTAAAAATATTCTTATTTTTCAAGATTTCTTCCATTTGAATTTTAGTTTGCTATTGTTTTCGCAATCAAAGGACCGCAATGGAACAATCAGCACTGAAAGAAGCAGCTATTTCTTCAAGCACTTTTTTGTTTGCTATACAAAAGAGTCCTGAATTAGTCAGCATTATGGAATCATGTTTCTCCTTGACATTCCTGACTGAGAGCTTTAGTTAATATCATGTTGAGTTCAGTGGAAACTCATATGGTCAGCACCCAATAAAGAAAAATTTTATGGTTAAAATATGTTAATTTTGATTCATAGGAATTCCTTAGAAAGGGCTGGGAATGCTGTCAAACAAATAGTGTATCTTACTTTAGGCTAGAAGAAGCTGAAGTCTTAGAGAACAAGTTCAGAATAGATTATTGCATAAACAGCTAGGTGAAACTGAATCATTTCTAAGCATTACTTTTTAGTCATAAAAAAAGAGTAACACCTATTCTTTACTCCCTAAAATGCAAAAATATGTAATATTCTGTAGAATTCAAAACAAGAATTTGAATAGAATACTTCATGTGTTTCATTCCAAAGGAAGGCAAATTTTTTACAAACTGAATTAAAACAAGCTAAACTGAGAAGCAAATTCTGACTTTACACATTACACTCTTAACTTCTCTTGCCCAAGAAGTCATGTGTGTTACTTCTTTTACTACCGGCTACAGCAATTCTGTAGATTTTTGGTGGGTTTTTGTTTAGGTTTTTTTTTCTCTATTTTTGATGAGTAAGAAGATAAAAAGGGCAGGGAAATAATTAATTCAAATTTGAGTATTTAAAGTTGGGTATATACAGTGGATTATCATCAACCATAAATCTCATAAATGCTATTGAATTAAATAGGACCCATGAAGGACAGCACATAGCAAAAGCAGAATCTGTGGGAGTGATGTATCAGTTCTGACTCATGGAAGTCAATTAGTAGGGGAAATTACTGCAGTCAAACAAGCTCACAGGTAATGATAAAACTACACTTTCTGTTAGAATTAGTATATGATTTCAAAGAAAAAAAAGAAGAGAAGCTTCACTGTCTGGTAAATGGATTCTGGTTATCACATTTTTCCACAACCATATTTCTGTCCTGAATGTAAGTACAGACAGCTTATGGTCAAATGAATCCTTTACCTTCTTTTTGCTTTTGAACTCTTTCAAAATAAGCATGAAGGCTGACTTCTTCCTACCAGAATAGTTGCTATGCTCTCTATGATAAAAGAGGCAAAGGAACTGCTGTATCAGAAAATTTTTAATGCAGTACCTTAAGATTAGGTGTAAGATTTATTTCCTGATGCTTAGATATGTTTGCAATGTTTCTCGGTACTTGTTTTTAGATATATGAGTGTCCTTCTTTAATTGAGGAGTACAGAGATAGCCTTAGTATTCCAAGAAAGAGAGTCTGAATCCTGCACAGGCCAGGATTGCATTAGGCTCTTCCAGGCATAGTACATTGCTGTTTGTCATCCCCAAGGTTTTGGAGTTTTAATTCTGAGGATAGAGGTTTTTTCATAAATGTTCTTTACACTGTTGTCCCTAGATACATAATTTTCCTTGTCTATAATAAAGAATCGTTTATACCTGATATCTGGTGGATTCCAACTGCTTGTCATCAATCTTTCCTTTTCCTCATTTACCCCTCCTCCAGTTGCTGTGTTATCCACTATTTTTTTTCAAGCAATAATGCTGTTATACTGAGGCTGCAAATAAAGCTGAAAATAAGCCCTCTGGCATTTTTTTAGAACACATGCTCATTGATAGTTCTTTAAATACAGTATATTAAAACCTACATGTTAGAACATTTTATTCAGTTTAGTATGTATAATGTTGGTGTTTGAAATTTCTTCGTTAATCAGCATGTTCAGAATGAAACTAAATGACCTATAGAAGTAAAACAAGATCATCAGCATCATCCTTATCCATGTTCAATGCTAGCTTTTCCTGATCAGCTTACAAGCAAGTTCAAAAGGATGTCTTTCCTATAAGCCCATGCTGATTGCCATTTATTATATTATCCTCTTTTAATAGGTTATTCATCAAATCCCATATCTCTTGTTCCGTAATTTGTCTGGGATCAATGTCAGGATGACAGGCCTATAATTAGATGTCCCATTTATACTTTTAAAATATTGGCATAACATTAGCTTCATTCCAACCCTTTGGAAATGCTCCAGTGCTCCAAGACTTATTGAAAATCATCACTGATGATCAAGAGATCTGCTCAGCTGACTCTTCACAGCACTTGCAGGCAAAATTATCTGGACCTGCTGATTTAACAATCTATCATACTGTTATTTAGCAACCTTGTTATTTCCCATTAATATGGAAAGCCTTTTACAATTTAAATCTCATCCAGCTACAATGTCGAGCTTTTTCAAAAAACCATAAAGTTATTCCCTTATTCCCAATGCTGTAATTCAAACAACTTCTCTGGTTTTTAGGGTTTTCCCCTGCTATAATTTTTTTTTTTCTACTCATCTTTTTTTTCCTCCTCCTTCCAATTTCTGGTTTATCTGAATTTCTAAGCATTTAGTTTTTCTTTCATGTCTTTTACAGTCATAAAGCCATGCTCGCTTTATATATACTGGATATAGTCTTCTAAGCTTTTGGAAATATATCTAAGGTTTTGAAAATAATTCTATGACTCCATTAGGTAAACTGTGATTACATGCCTAATTTACTGTGTCTTTGAAAAGGCAGATTAACTCTGTGAAAGGAATACACAGGATTCCTGAAATTTACTTCTGTTTAATACCTCAAAGCTAGTAAGTAAAATAGATCAGGTTCTGCTTTCTGCAAGTTATAACCTGATATCTTTGTTAACAAAGTTAAATACAAAAGTAAAAAGACCATAACTTCTTTTGAAACATTGTTGTGAATGAGTTGCTTGGCGACTTTAAGAAACATTGTCAAAGGTACTGTCAAAAACAGGGTTTGATATGAATTTGTGAAAATTTTTTTCCAGATGTTTACAGAGTTCAGTGGCAAGGTTCACTCTACTGCTTGCTACAAAGATTAATACAAAGGAAGATCAAATTAGATGTAATTTTGAATGATTTGCATGGAACCCAGGAATGCAAAAGGAGGTAAGAGCGAAAAGGATGTGGATGGAAAGATAAGGGTGCAAAAGGATGTAGCAGCTCTTAATCATCATATATTTTAAAATTCACAAAGTGATTTGGTAGATTTCACTACAGTTACAACAATGACTTAATTAAAGATTTGAAATAGTAACAATCTGTCATGTTTTAACCTCAGCCATCAACCCACCCGCAGGCAGCTGCTCACTCACTCCCCCACCAGTGGGATTGATGAGAGAATCAAAAGGGTAAAAGAAAACTCGTGGGTTGAGATAAAGACAGTTCAATATGGAAAGCAAAAGCCACACAAACAAACAAAGCAAAACAAGGAATTAATGCACTATTTCCAATGGGCAGGCAGGTGTTCAGCCATCCCCAGGACAGCAGGGCCCCATCACACATAACGGTGACGTGGGGAGACATATGTCATCACTCAAAACATTAACTCTTTTCCTCTTTCTTTCCCCCACTTTATATACTGGGCATGATGTCATATGATCTGGAATACCCCCTTGATCATTTTGGGTTACGTCTCCTGGCTGTGTCTCCTCCCAGCCCAAACTGTCTCACTAGCATGGCCGTATGAAAAGTAGAAAAGGCCTTGGCTCTGTGTAAGCCCTGCTCAGCAATAACAAAAACATCTCCATGTTATCAACCCTGTCTTCAGCATAAATCCAAAACACAGACCCATACTATACATTCGGAAAAAAATTAACTCTAACCCAGACAAAACCAGCACACATTCACACCATCATCAATTCACACACACACAGGTAAAATGATGTGTACACCTATTTCTGTGTGGGAAAAGGTACCTATCAAAAATTACCCTCAAGTTCAGAGAACCACTCACATCAAATCCCTTTGTGTTTCCCCACAGGCAAGGCGTGCACATCAAGGAGTGTGGAGATGGGGGTGGGGAGTATCAGCCCAGGCCTCTAAACACAACAGACTTAGTGAGCTCTGAGAGGTGTCACACACAGAAGGAGGTGGTGGCACAACCTGCTGTGGTCCCAAGATGACTAACTTCTGTCAGCAGTAAGTTTCCATCCTGGCTATAATGCAAGTTGGCAGTTACTGGGCTTTTTTCCCCAAAGTGCAGTAACAATGATGCTGTTCCTCTCAGGCTACAATTCACAATGGTACCACTCCACTCAGACTATAATTCAGGTAAATGGTTTACCAAGGTAACTAAGGATAATTGCCTATCCTTTGTTTTCCACCTTGACTGGGCAGCAGATGTGTGTGGCTGTTTCCACCTTTACCATGCAAGAGCTCCTGGTAAATCAGGGAGTGACTCATGGCCCAGCTGATCCAATCAAGGGATGTTTCATCACTCAGTCAGCTTGGTCAAGATTTATCAGGAGCTTCTGAGATCACAGGGCAGGCCCAAGATGTCCCCCACAGACATACAATCTCCATTTGAACACAGAGACTCTGATACCAAAGTGACTGTATAATTACAACTTCTTGCACTTGGTCTCTTTGATTTTACTGTTTCCACAGGATCTCCATTTCTTTGTTTTCTGCAAGTGGGAGGTCTATTAAAGGAAGCTGTAGACTGTTCTATAAGAATACACATTAGAGGAGGATTTTTTTTCCCTGTATTCACTAATAAAACAAACAAAAAAAAAAAGAAGAAAAAAGAGAGGCTGTTTTATACTATTTCAGAAACTTCTGAGACAATACTCAAGTAGTTGGAAGGTCTATAGAAGAAACTGCAAAGTCACTACTAGTGAACTCAGTGAATGACAAAAATATTGGCTGTTATACAGACAACTCTGTGCTACTCATCAACCAAATTCACTTGCCCTTTAAGACAGCTAAATACAAAACCAGCTAACTAACCAAAAAATTGTGGGAAAATTCAAATCTTTGAAATGTGAGTAATCAGAAAGCACTCTGAACATACCTATGGCAGACAATATCTTCAGACTATTGAGTCTCAATAAGCAAAAGATTATCAAGTAGAAAGAGGGAAATTGTATTGCCACATTAGTGAGGTCATTGCCTGAATACTGACTGTGTGAAGCTCTTTAGAGCAAAGATGACAGAGTGAAACAGCTTCATAAAACACAGATAAAAGGATTCATGGTTTGACAGTGGCTTAAACAGAGACATGCTTTTTGGTTTATCCAAGAGAAGTTTAAGAGGTGACTTCATCATAAATGAAACATACTGAAAATTGAAATATAATTGGTTTGTGATTTAACGAGCCATTGAAATAACTTATCAAAGGCCAGGACACATTCTACTTTATATGACGTTACTCATTCAAGAGAACTGACTTTTGGGAAGAGATAGTATAGCTAAAGGTAATGAATGCATTACAAAAATGATGTGAAATTATATACTCTATGCAAGATACTAGATTAGGTGATCATGTTGATTTCTTCATGCTTTAAAATCTGTGAGTCTAGTGAAGAATTAATACTTGAATTATACAGCTAGAGAAGAGTATTCGGCACTTAACAGAGCAATAGCAATAAAAATTTTACTTTGCTAGAGATGAGCTTGATACTGCCAATGAGAGCTGCCAATGAGAGCATTATTGCTGAATTCAGTGAAGCAGCCTTCTATGAAGCCACTCACTTGGGAAAAAAAGAAAGGTTACAAAAGCAGAAGCTAAAGTAATGATAAAAGGAGGAATGCTGGATGGAATAAAATATAAACGAAGTCAAAGGTAAAATTAGGGAATATTGTCAGCTGGATTGTTCTCAGTTTATTAAAACTAGGTGCTGCACTTTGCCTGTGCTCTGACACTGCACATTTGTTTAAGTTTATGCTGTCTGTAGTCTATACAACTTAATGAGAAATATTGCCTGCGTTGGATATTGGATGTTCATGCTGACAAGAAAATGTCACAATCAATACCAAGGAGCTGAACTTGAAGGGTTCACCTCCAAAGAGCATGTTGACTTCTGGAGGTTTGCCACATTTACAGTGAGCCAAAGTCTTAAATTTTCACAGTGAGAGATTTAACTCTACAAACATTCTGGCTGTTTTTCATAAACAGTGGATTTTGTTTTTAAAATATTTTCCACTCACTTCTGATATAAAAAAATAGCTGCTACTCATATTCATGTATTGCAGACACAGTTGTCAGGCAGTGGTAGCTTTAAAGTTTTAATAAAAATTAGCAAAAGCTTTTAGGGTGAAAAATTAATTTAAATCCAAGTTTCTTGTAATGCAAACGGTAAATGAGCCTAGCGTGCTGATTCAGTAAAAGTCTGAGCATTATCATCTCAGCATTTTTGTCCCAAAAAAGAATCGTAGTCATACCAAAAGAAAGCTGATGAACTCAACTCAGTGTAGGAAGAATGTGAGAGAAATAATTTATCCTAAGATTTTAGGACAGGAGATATGTATTGCGTCTGGTTGAGATTAAGATTTTCCCCACAACGGCCCACATAGTGTTTTTCTTTGTATAAGAAGCTGGAAAGGTGATGGTAACACACCAGCATTTTGGCTGCTGCTGAGCAGTGCTGGCACAGCATCAGCGCTGTCTCACCAACATCACCCCCTTCACCGGCAGGCTGGGATGGACAAGTTGGTAGGAGAGATAGTCAGGACAGCTGACCCTAACCGACCAAAAATATTCTGTACAATATGGCATTTCTCTCTAGCAGAGGGCATGGTCCACTTGTTGGGGTCAGTACAAAATTTTGCATGTATTTGTTTTACCACTATAGCAGAGGCCTTGGCAATACCCTTGAGCTTTTTCTGCGGGGTAAACTATGTGTATGTTTATATGTCTTGACCTTCTACAATGGTGGTTCTTTTTTTTATGGAATGGGGATGTTGTGTCTCCTAATGTATGTGTGAATACATGAAACATTTACAATGGAAATGAAAATTGAAATTTTAAATCATTAAGAAAATTTCTCAATCTGATCATTCTTGAGCATCTCTGGCAGTCACACTCCCAATGCCAGAGACTTTCATTGCTGGGACCAGAGCTCCTTCACAGCAGCAGCTCCAGTGACCAGAGGGGAGCCCCCTTGACTCCCTCATGCCCCACTCACACCCAGACAGACCAGGTTTCCTCACCACTTCGATCCCAGGTTTCCCATCACCATTTATTTGTGGTGCAGTGACACAGAAACAGCTCGAGCTGGTGCTTCTGAGAAGGGACCCCCAACAAAGGAATCCCATGGCTTTTACACTCTCACAAACTGTCCACAAGTCTCGTTCTTCTTCCTGAGGCCCCGCTCCTGCCCCTCTCCATGTCCATCCAGCTCGCTGGCTGTCACTTTTTTTCATCTCCTTTGTTATCCAAAAGATCAGCAATTCTGAGCTCCAGCTATGTCTCCTGATGCCTTAGGTTTTAACTTTTATATTTTTCAAATCCTGTACCGCCTAGTGTGTAACTCTGAAGTTTCGTGTGGCCTGCTAAGTACTGTTCTCTCATGCTGGTTAGACATAACAAACCCTCTCTAATTTTTCACTCCAAGGACACCTTGATTGTCCCAGGCCCCAAAATGTGTAAACTAAAAGCCTCTGAAGAAGAGGGACAAACTTGGGTTAATTACATCATTAACAGAAGTTATGATTGGAGAATTAAACCCGATATGCAAATGGACCAAACTTATAAAAGTGTGAAGAACCCATGACCCAGGGTTCATCTTGGGTGTGGCCTTTTGACTACCCAGGGTGTACCTTTGAAGGCCCTTCAAATAAATACCTACTTTTATTCTCTTATTTTTGTCTAGCCTCTGTTTTTAAGTAGCCACTCAAGGCATCACTCCCAGTGTCCATTCACCTGGCTGATGTCACCAGTTTTCATGCCCTTTGTTATCCCAAAGGTTGACAGTTCACAGCCTCTTGTCTCGGGCTCCCACCCAAGCTCAATCTGCATCTCCATCTGCAGCTTTTGAGCCCAGCTACCTGCACCAGATATATTCCTCAACAAAATGTGCATGACATTTCTTTCAACTGAAAAAAATTAGACTCTCCGCTTAAAGTTATTCTTTACAGCAATTTCTGGAAAGCATAGCAGAAGTGTGGCTGCTGCTTGCTTGGAATCAGTTAACTGTTTGAAAAACAAAATTTGCTACTAACATAATTTTTATCATAGTAATATTTTCATGTCATTTTAACTTACATAACATATCCAAATGAAAAGAAGCACATGCTGTTTATTCAAACTTCTTCCAGGTAAAAAACATGTAAGAGGTGGTTCAGAGTAGAGCTCCTGGTTCCTCAGAGAAATCTTAATTGTTTGATGACTCTATAATGAAGCAGAAACACTCTGTTAGACATACAGACTGTTATTAGTTGGAACTACCAGGAAGACCTAGAAGCTCAGTGACAGTTAGGATTGCGGTGTGTCAGAAGCAACATGGAAGGATGGACAGAGAAACATTTTTTGATTTAAAATACATTTCTGTCTTTCCAGACTTTGCCTTCAATAGTAAAAGCAATTATGTTTTAATTAATTTGCCCAGATTGTAGTGAGTCCTGTGACAAAGCTAGGAAAAGAAGGGAGATCTTACCATTTATTTTACTTCAGTCCTAGATTTTACATTAGCTAATATATATACTTTTTTTTTTTTCCCCTTGGATTTCTTAGCTCCACATGTCTCCCATATATGCTGTTATTGCAACTTCACTGAAAGCCATTCATAGAAATGCGCAGAGAATATCTTCCAGCCTAGTAAACTCTTGTTTTATGTAAACCAGTCTCTGCTGAATTTTGAAGTTTTGTCCCAAGGATCTTAGCTGCCGTTCTTGACACCTTGGGGGAGGCAAGGGGAGAATTATTTGCTTTCTCATATGTGAAAATTAGTTTGTTTTTAATACTTTTCTCAAATGGTTCCTGTAATGTCTCATTTTGATGTTCTTGATATTATTTTTTTCCTACGGCCTAATTGCACTACTAATTATCTGGTTGATTTAGTCACTGTATAAATCAAGAACTAATGTAATTCATCATTCAATAGCATAAACTTTGAAGTATGAAGTATTTTTACCAGCTATCATAAACTACAAAACTAAGAATTTTTAAAGTTTGTTTACATGTAAAATGGCTTTTAGTTTGTTTACATATAAAAAGAGGGGATAGTT
The DNA here is from genome assembly GCF_020740725.1 of Corvus hawaiiensis. Lineage (NCBI taxonomy): Eukaryota > Metazoa > Chordata > Aves > Passeriformes > Corvidae > Corvus > Corvus hawaiiensis. Next base: position 62,868,359 of record NC_063216.1, on the reverse strand, counting down.
AATAAGATGGGGCCTAATGTTTCTGTTCTTTCAAGATTATTCACTAACTTATTTTTTAATTTATTTTTAATATGCTCCCTGTAGAAGGAACAAGATATGAACAATGTTCCAGAGTCTCTGGAACTGTATTTTTGCAGAGGAATCTCATTATTTGAGTATCAAAACTTTCTTTAAGAAGTTTGTATTGTAGCTTGCTAACAAGTGTTGAAGGTAAAATACGTAAGATAAATGAAGGTAGAATACATAAGATAAATGAAGCAATACTTCTTAATGGTATCAGTGAAAAAGGAAGAAATATGTTCACCTGTGCTCCATATCAAGGTAATAAATCACTTAGCTTTCATAGCAGAATCTTTCACCATTTTATACGGTAACACATAAGAAATATATCTTGCACAGATTTAAAGGACAGAATTCTTTGAGTTGCTTTCACACTGCCCAACTCCCTGAAATTAAGCTCCTACCATTGAAACAGATTCTGCTATTAGTGAGAATGGCTGAGTAAATATCACAATTCTTTAAAATAATATCTGCTTTAGAAACAATATTTAGCCTTGTTATGTATCATGTGAGGTTTTCCCAGATACTACTGGCCAAGGGAGCTTATTACCTGTGCAGTTGGTTGTCTAAGGCATCACATTTAAATTCGTATCAAACACACAGACTTTCTCATCTCTCAGAAAAACATTAAAGGGTGTGCTCATTCATTGATAATTTCATCAATGAAGATGTTTTTAGCAAGGATTTTTTCTCTATTTTCTCCTTTATATGTCTAGGATCAAATAATTTTTATTTATTTTACGAAGTGTTTAAAAACCCCCAAATATTTCTCTTCTTTCAGAAGACAATCTCCCATTTAATCTCTCTCTGTTGAGAAAGAATTATAGTACAAAAAGCAAAAGCAAAAAGCAAAAAAAAAAGTAATTGCAACTGAATAAACTAGTCTCTTGCCTTCCATGTCCACGACCAAATTTCTGTTAGATGCAGCTATATGCAATAACTACTGCACAGATTTTTCACTTCTATACTGTGTGATTTTTTTTTATTTTGACAATGACAGCTTTGACAGTAACTCTTCTCTCATCCTTTGAGTGTGATTCTGTACTTTCAAGAGAAGAACAGCATTGGAGGCTGAACATGAAATTGTCTCCTACCATCTGTTGAAGGCAGACAGTTTAATAGGGAGATCTGAACAGGGAGAATCCAGGGAGGTTTCACTAGGTTTATACAAGTGGCCTTCCAGAAAATTATTCATAAATATAATTTCATACTGTCCAATATTACCCAAACATCTGTTGAACAACCCTTTCAGATGCTCTATCCAGAGCTTTTATTTTTTCAAAAAAGAGATAGCAGATTTCTATGACTGGTGTATTCTCTAGAGAGAAAATTTCAGAGTATTTGTAAAATTTCATAAGGTACTGTCCTAGATACAACTAAAACTGGTGTATAGAAATCAGCCTTTATTATCACTGACTCAAAAACAAACACAGATTTTGATGCTTCAGTAAGTAATGGCCTGTTTGCTCTCAAAGCACCTAAAAAACTGGTAGTTCCAAAGTAGATACATGTTTCTGATGGAACGTTTGTTTTCTCTTTTTCTTAATCTAAACTAAAGGACTCCAAAATTTTTTATTACAGTCCTATGGCTACTCTGGGTCACTGTAAAACTGAACAATAATATCTTTGCTGTGAATTTAATAAGACAGTCTTCATATGTAATTTGTTTTCAAAGAATATTATCTAAAGACATATGAATTTTTTTTGTAGTAAGGAATGGTGCATTCACATCCATGTAGATTGTATCGAAATTATCTCCAGAAAGTTATTCTTTGCTAGAGCCAACTACAGGAGTATGACTTACTGAAGGAAAGCAGAAATTTAAGCGGCAGATTTGAGCATTTTTTTAGTATTCAGATAAATATTGGCTGTGTATCTGTGCTCCTGTGAAATCTGACAGAACATCCTTTTCTTTACAACCTTCTATCTTTATCAACTACTCCAAAGATGCTGAACACTCTAATATTAAATCAGCATTTAATTTAGGTGGATGATTCTTTTATACCTATTGTCATATGTAAGAGAGACTTTCATTCTTTTTTTTTAGTTTATATATTTTTAATTACATTTCTGGTTTTGGCTTTTTTTTGACACTGAATTTTCCATATTTTTTTATATTGCTACAAGAGAAGTAAAAGATGTGATGCATGCTCATTCCAGAAAGGCAATTTACACAATTTTGTCTGGTTTTCCTTTCTAAATAAGAATAAATTAAGGAAATACTTTCAGAATAATAATTTTGGTTTTCCTAATAGCATTTTGGACAATCTTTTCTGCAGAAAATTTGGCTGCTGCTGTTTCCACTGCCAGTTTTGCTGATGCTTTACAGTGAAGCTCTAAAACTGCAGAATGAAAAAGCCTGTAGAAGGTCACATAGGATTTAGTGAAATGCCTTGTATTGTCTTTGGCTGTTAAACTCATTGTGGTGGGTTGACATGGCAAGGGTTTGGTAGCACAGTGTGCTGAAGGAGTGGCTTCTGTGAGGGGAAGCCTGGGGCTGCCCTATGTTGGACACAGCTGGTTCCAGCCAGCTCCAAAAGGCCCCAAAATTGGACCAAACTGAGCCCATGATCCAAGCTGGTGACCCCTCTGTGATGGCACGTTTAAGAAAGGGTAAAAGAATGCTGTGTAGAAGTTGTGAGAGAGAGGAAAAAGAAGTGAACGGCCATACCGACACCAACATTAATGAAGAAGGAGGGAGAGGAGGTATTTCAAGTGCCAGAGCAGAGATTCTCCTGCAACCTGTGGAGAAGACCATAGTGACACAGGCCCATGGAGGACCACATATAGCAGCAGGTTTTCTGTCAGGAGCTGTAGCCATGTAGGGAGCACAAACCATTCCTGAAGAAGAGTACACCATGGAAAGAACCTTGTTGGAGCAGTTCATGAAGCTGGTGGGAAGGATCCAAAAGGAAGAAATTAATGAAGGACTCTATCCCATGGTTGAGGAACCCACACTGGATTAGGAGAAGAGTGTGATGAGGAAGGAATGACAGAGTCAAAAGGTTATGAACTGACTAGAACACCCATTACCTGCCTGCCTGTGCCACGCGGGGAAGATTTAGAAGAGTTAGGAATGCAGTTGAGTTTGAGCAGAAAAGCAGGCTGGGAGTATGTGTTTTTAATTTTGTCTTCATTTCTCACTATTCTACTCTATTTTTAACTTACAGTAAATTAAATTCATTTCCCCAAGTCAAGTCTGTTTTGCCCATGTCAGTAATTTGTGAGTGATCTCCCTGTCCTTATCCCAACCCGTGACCCTTTTCACATTTTTTTTCTCCTCCTGTCCTGCTGATAAAGGGGAATGAGAGAATGGATGGTTTGGCAACTGGCAGTCAGCAAGGTTAACTCACCACACTGATTCATATTCCTTCTTTAGTTATGGAAGGATGATTTTGATTGAACCAATTTTTTATGATTTTTGAGTAAGGCTGAAATAGTGTCTGTTTTTTGATCTATTTTGCTGTAAAGATAGACTCATAGGGAAAGGTAATGAATGTTAAAGACAGGTATGTGAAAATCATTTTTGTATCAGCGTATCTTCTTACATTGCTTACATTTGGCAGGATTTTTTTTTTCTTTTGGAACTACTGGCTGATGAATATTCACTTGAATTAATATACAAAGCCTATACTAAACAGATTTAACATTAGAATTTTTTTTTCTTGTGCTAATAAACTTGTAATTTATGACAACATCTAAAAATGCTGATGTTTGGAAAAAAATTCTGTTTCAACAGCAAATAACTTGGGAGGCACTGAATGCAATTATGCAATTTCTCCTACTACCACACAAATTAACTGCCAAAACAAAAAGATTTCTATACTCATATGAGTTACCAAAGATCTGTTGCTGGTGGCAAGGTTTCAAGGGCTTACAATTTGGTTTAGTTCTTGATTTTCCACATTTTTTTGCGGATGCACAGATTATTTCTCTAAAATTTTAGGACAGATTTTGCAGTCACACTTGAGCAGCACTGGAGAACTGACAGCAACATGAGGCAAAGTGAGTACCAATCACACGTACACATTCATGGTTCAGAAAACATTGCCAACCTCCGCAGGGCTGGGCCATCTTGCACAAGGTCAAATTTGTATCTTAGTACTCAGTCTTCCATCCTAGCATTCAATATGAAATATCCCAGGATTCAATGTAAAATATAAAAATAATGAAATGAGTCAGAGATGCCTGAGATTTGACAAGCATGACCAAATAATCTTAACAAATCTTTTTAAGACTCCCCATTCTCTATCACTACCATCAATGTCATACTGCATCCTCAAGGATGTACCTTCAGTTAAGGTCAATAATGGGAATATAATACTAAATTCTATTTGACTACAACATTTGGGAGCAGGTCATGTGCTATGGGTTTCTCCATAATGCACATATCTGTCATTGGTAGATGGGAACATTTCTCATACAGGAAAAGAAAAAAAATTGTCTGTTCCTTCCTCTCTCGCTCTCTCTCTTCACAGTAGGGCATTCCAATTTTTTAGGTTTTCTAATTTGTAAAAAACAGCCCTGAAGTCCAGCTTGAGTATTCCCAGTTTGAAACAGCACTTTAATAGTTGTTAATATACTGCAAAAAGCAAAATATAGTTTTCAACCTCCCTCAAGTGTTCTTGGCACTATACTTTTATTACAGACTATATAATATCCATAACTGAGTCATAGTATGAACACTGACAGAACCACACATTAAATAAAAACATGATCACCGTAATTTTGTTTGTTTCTAATGAGTCTTCCAAAAGATGGTCTATGGGCAGTCTAAAGCACAGCTGTATTTGATTGAATTAGGTTGGTTTGAATTCTAGCACTGTTTTCAATTTAGTGGGGTTTATGTTATTCAGTGCTGTGTGCTGCCTTCTGTGGATTACCGTCGCTAGGGCCTATCATGTCATGGGTAACATCAATGCATATGTCAATAGTCTTGTAAACTGCTACAAATTATTTGACTGTTCTTCCCCTTTACATATGCAAGAAAGCAGTGCTAATCACAGGGCATCGAGTTCTGGAATGTTTAAGACTGAATAAATGAACTTGTTAAAGAAAGTGAATTGCAGTGACTGAAAGGATTCCCAAAATTAAATTTGTGGGGTTGCAATTACCAATCCCATAAGAAACATCACATTATTTTTACCTTGTGTTTTCACCTGCTATGCAACAGCTTGGATTACTGTTCCTTTGTTATCACAAATTTTCAAATAAATATCACCATAAAAATGAAGATAATTGTTCAAGATTTTAGAGAATCAAAATAGATTTGTTAATATATAGGGCAGAAAATGTCAACAAGATTTCAAATATTCAAGAAACTTGGTCAAGTTACATTAGATAACAATATTCTTGTAAATTGTGATAAAAACTGTCTAACCTGATTACTGACCCATCATGTCATCATATGAAATAGACCTGTAGATGGTGACAGTACTTTGTGTAGATTGCTGGTAGTTTTCAGGACATTTTATTCTTAATCTTTGAAGATAATACCTGGGCATTATATGATGAAGAACAAGACAGTTTTGTATTTACAGAAACTCTGGAAATTGTTGAAGCCTGATGGTAGAAAGAAAATCATTGACATTGACTCGGTTTTTCTTCTCAGGCCCAGTGGCTCTAATTGCATGAGACTTTGCTAAGTGATGTAAATGAGTGATATCAGGATTTATTTCCTAAAATATTATTTATTTTTCAGAAGCATTTTCCTTTAAAGGAGGAATTAATTTGAAGTGTAAGCAAATGAAATGGAGAAAAAAAAAATATTACTAAATATTTTAGCAGACATTTCAAGAAAATACAATGCTTTGAAGAAAATGTCCAAAAACCAACAACCTCATGGCATTACTAAAACTTATGACAGCTGAAACTATAAGCCAGCCTTTCAGCTCCTAAGATATGTATTATATCCTGTAATGTCAAAGAAAAGATTCAAGGCAGTGACTTCCGTTGTTCATGAACTTAACAAAATTAAGTCACTGGCCAGTGCATTAGCTTGTGTCAGAGACACATTTCAGGGCTGGGTGAATCTTTTGGAGGATTTTCCCCTGGTAGTTTCATCCCTTGTCAGTCACAGTGGTTCCAGGTTAAATGCTTCAGATAGAGCATGGCACACAGGTAGTTGCCATTCCCTGCATTTGCAGTTAAAATAAGGTATATTTGAAAAACTTTGGCTCCCCTTTGGAGCATTTTTTATGGAGTGCAGTGTATGAGAAAGTGCAGATGACCTAAAAACACAGGACTGATATATGCCTTCTGAAACACTCCCATAGTAACATGCAGTCTCATCCTGCCAGACATCTGTAAGCACAACTGTATTTCATGCAGTTGTGGAGTGCTTTGTAACATTCCTGCTTTGCGACTTTGTTTTGTATTCTCTTTTACTAACCATCTCTCCAGGTCTTACCCTGTCTCTGGAAAAAAATATTGCAAGTGTCAATACAGTGTGTTTCGGTGCAAGTGACCCAGGTCCCTGATCCCTGATCTTGACAGAAAACCAACGCATCTCACAAAAGGATGGAGCTCTGCAACTCTACACCCTACAGTCACCACTACTTTAAAAATGGTGATCTGGAGCTGCTGACAGGTTTTTGTCACCTAGAAGCAGGGAAGGCTTAATTATCACCCAGCTAATCCCATAAGGAGACATAGTTAATAGAGTATAATGTTGTGCACTTCACAGTAGCTGCACAGCTTGCCTTAGTTACTCACTGGCTCTACAAAGCAGCTTGCACAAAGGTATCCCCTTACAATAAAAGCCGATGCCAACAGAAAGAGAATGAAGAATGGGTTCAGGTGAAGAGGTCTAATCAGGAATGTACTGTCAAGTCCTTTCAGTAATATTCCTTCAAAGGAATATAGGCATTTCAAGTTAACTCTCTCTCCAGTATTCATTGCCCTTTTCAGAGCATCTGGGTGTATTCGGGGGACAATTTGCAGATGGTGCTATAAACTGCAAAGAAAGGAGCATTATGGGGACGGAACATAAATACATACACAACACACATGTGGTTCTACAAATGCACATTTGTGTATATACAGTTATGTGCCTGGGTGTATATGAGTTCTTTGTTATCTTTTCTACTAACCAATATAGCTGAGGAAATAAGATTTGGTTAGTATAAACAAATACATATTTTACTTGACAAAATGTATATATTTGAAGATTAATTTTGTTTGCTGAAAGAACTAAAAACTATAATTCTTTTCAAACTTCAGTGATTTATCTGTGTGGTTTTGGTTTGTGACTCTCAGGGGAAATGATATCACTGTTAAGGTATATTAAGCTACTGAAAGTGAGACGACCATAATGTTCAGCTAACTCAAGTATTTAGTGTCAAGAGCCATATAAAAATGGAAGTAGATGCATTTGAATAACTTAAAACTATTTGAACTAGCATGTCTTTTCCCAGTAATCTCCATTTTCTACTCCTTTGTCTGCCCTTGTTTCACTGCCTGCTGCTTGCCCTCTCAGTAAATTTGAGTGCTAGCCTAAGAAGACATTGGAGCTGATTATGAAAGATGAAGAAAAGGGAATAGCTTAAAAGCAATAAAATGGTATGAGAAAAAAGAAATTGAAATGAAAAAAAGATGTTTTGCAATGTAGTGCTACTCAGGGAATAATTCTAACAGAATTAACTAGCCACAGTACAACAGGGGCTTGGTTTATTGAAGGCTTTAAAAGATTTTTTAGGGTCTTGAGTATGCAGTAAATGGAGCCCATCTCTCTCTCGGGAAAATCAACAGGAGTTTTGATGTTGATATTACTGCAAGTACGACTGATACAAAGAGCACATGCAGGGGAAAGCTACGCTACCCCTTTTAGCACTGGTTTTGGGTTAATAATTCTAATTAAAGTCACTATTCAGAAATTAGAGCATGCATGTAAATCATGGGGTTCCTTCATTACTACCTGAAATATGGCAGCTATTGAGAGCAAATGAATTTTTCATATTTATCATATCCAAATGAAAGCTAATATTAGAAAACATTATGTTGCTTTAATGAGGCCTACTGACAAAATAAGTAATTTCTCGGTGGTAAAATATATGCCCATAGCTCACATATATGGAGGCAAGTATCAAAGAGAGAAGTTCTTGCCAGTCTTTTGTATCTTTATAAAACAACAGATCAGCAAAAAGGAAGACTTGTTCTAAAAATGTGTTGGAAAATATCCTACCATAAAGAATGTGAGCAGCTCTCAAATTCCTATTATTTGGAAACTTTTATTATAAGACATTTCTATGCAGACACAAAGCTTGAGCTTGTGACACAGAGTTGTGATAAGGCTTTTGAAGGGCAATATCACAGCTGTTTTTTCCCCTAATCTGAATAAGAAGGCTTCTTGCAACACTTTGTCCCTTAACGTTGTTTTGAATAGGACTGTTTTACGTATGATATAAATTAATTGAAGTATGTATACTAATAAATTTGTAGTTATTTTAATGAAATAAATATTTAAAAAATTCTATTTCACATTTTAGGTCTTGGGATAACCTCTTGAGATGAGCAGTTACATCTCATTTTCATTTTTATCCCAGGGTCATTTTTCTGAATGAGAAGCATCAATGTCTCAGCTACACAGGTTTATGGGGTTATGTCTTTCATTCCACAAGAGATCTGCAAACTTTGAACTACACAGTGACAGAAATTAAGACGATCTATAGAGATCAATTCTAAACCTATATATCATGGGGGAAGAGACTTCTGGTCAATAAGCTCATGTGAACTTGTTTCCATTTCTAACCTGCCTGTACTTATATCATGTTCCCACACAAATTCTTCTTTGTCATACTTCAGGGACTTCCAACATTAACTTAAAGACATAAAATTAAAAAATAAAAGGTCAGATGCTGTAGAATTTTCACCACAGATGCTGGGCAAAATTCCCAATCAAATAATATCATGGTTCATTCCTCGTGGTATCAAGGAATGGGGAAGATTAATGAGAAATATGACATAGCGCTGCAGTCAGCCCTACAGTATAATATAGCCATTGTGATTTCAGTAAGAGTTTTGAAATTTCATAGACCTTAAATAAAGGTTCCTAATTTAAGGACGTCACATATAAAAACCTTGAGTTGTGACTATTTGTTTCATAGTAATAATGTAATTAACATTTACAAGTCTAAATCCTAATGACTGAGATCAATGATATAGCTCACAGAAAATATTTACAAAAAACCCTCACACTCAATAATGTGCCACTGTTGCTTAAACAAGCTTATTTTGTCTTTCTCTATGTAATATTGAAGATAATGGTTCTTCATTGGAAAGGCAAGGATTTCAATAGTTGATTTTGATAACAAGTGCCAAAGGTAAAATTTTATGAACTGAAGAGGTTTAAAGACACCGGTTTTTTGGATTGGGATTATATTTTCTGAAATATATGAACACTCAGTGGTTCCTTCTTACTTTATATGACAGGTCTGACATTGCATTCTGAACTCAAATAAAGAGGTACACATCTGGTTTGGTTATGACATAAATATAAGAGCATCCTTTAATCTAAACTGGAAGAGGATGATGAGGGGGCCTTAAAATCCAAGAGGATTTCCCTCCTATCAAGTGCTCCTTGATTGCTTTCTGATAGAAGACCACAAATTAAATTGGTGATATACCTAAACTTCTTGCTGCAATTCAAACAAGAAATGGCATTTAAAAAAATAATTAATTCCAAGAGTCACACATCATTCTCTTTGAAACTACTATATCCAGTTTGTGTCTGAATTATTATATTTATAGACTTATAGATACATATAAGTTATAACAATTTCTCAGTCTTTTCTTTTTAATTTTTCCTGCCATGAAAGTCAGAAAGTTAAAATCCATTCTGCTCTTTCACCACTTTTGCAAGCTGTTACAAACCTAAAATATTCTAGTTGATGAGTGCTTTTTCTTCAGATGGGAATGTAGGCAGTAACACTGGTTACTGAATGGACAGGTAACTCTGTAAATATGTATCTTCTCTCTCCATGGTCTCACACACTGGGCACAACAGGGATTCTTGATGCAAAACAGCAAGGACCAAATGCTGTTGTAAATGCTCTCATCTAATTCTACCACTTTCATCCACTTAGTAATGTAATGTCAGTGCTCAGACTCAGCAGTTCAGCATCCAGCAGCCCCTCAGGGAAAAATTCTTATGAAGTTACCAGTGGCTGACTGGTAAATTATATGAAATCACCAGGGCCCTATTAATATAAAATAGTTTCAAAAGAAGAATGATGGAGTTGTAGACCTGGAGTTTCCCTTTTTCCACCATGAAATAAAGGTAAAGCCATCTAATAAAGGTAAATGATTCTTATGAAGTGCTAAAATAAAAGTAGTTGTCTAATACCCTTATTATTACCCTTGTTGTTTATAAAACTGGTTGCAGATTTTGGTCATCATTCTGTTATAAAACAGCCTGCTGTGGTAATTGTCATTTAAAATATCTGAGGGGCTGCCTGTTGGTCTCCTCATGCCAGAGGTATTTTCCATTTATCAAGGACATATTGAGGACTCAATTCCCAATGTGTAAAAAAAGGTAATTTATAGAGAATAGTACATTCTTGCTGCTACTAAATATCAGGCCCATTAATATTTCCTGCTGTTTTTCAGCTCCGACATTTTTTTGCCCAATGATGTATCACAAAGTATCATTAAATCAACAAAAAACAGAAAGATGAAGTGAGAAATGTAGAAAACTTTTTTCACTATTTCCGCTTAATCTGAACACTGTTGATTACTTAGCTCCCTAATGAGAAATTGTTTTTCCTGGTGGAAAAAATAATCTCATAAAAAGTAGATAGAAAGGATCTAGTTTCATTAAATTATTTTATATGAGTCTCAAATACTTAATTCTGAAATAATCTGCTGACAATGCCACTTGAATTGTGGAAAGGATGAGAAGTGCTGCTCTAATATTTGTTTTCTGTCATATTCACCCACAGGTATCTGTTGTATCTATCTATATTTAGGCAATATAATATCAAATGAGAAACTACCTCTAAAATTTGAGTATAATTCTGCCCTTTGGAGAATTATAAATGACTTTATGAAATGAAAAACCTTTGTAATCTGGCCCTATGTTCTTAAGAAACCTCCTTCTCCTTTACTATGCTCTCTATGGCACTAATGTAAATGTTACAGGTAAAGGTATTTAAAGCAGTAGCTCATGATACATTGGTCTCAAATTTATACACACAAAGCTTTTTTTTCTTTCTTTTTGTTTTCACTTTTATTTCTTCCTTTTTTTCCCTTTTTTTCTACTTTTAAATTATTTTCACAATACTATCATTGCATAATATACAGAATATGAACTTCTGACTGGATTTTTCATACAGATTTTGCACTTAGGCGTTTCAGACCATTGTCCAATGAGGGTCTTACACAGACTTGTATATCCCATTTAACATGATCTCTATATTGAATGAGCCCAAATTTCTGAAAGCGATGAAAAGTCTTCATAACACCTATGACTGGGGTTATAGATCCCTTGGTAATATTCCCATTGAAATCATCAGAGCAGAGAATTGCTGATTTCAGTTGTAGATCAGATAGCGATAAGGTTAGTTTGAAGAGTTAAAACAGAAAACCAAAGAGGAATGTTAGACTCTTAGGATTATTGTATGGCATCAATTAGGTGCCTCACATTGGGTCTAATTCTCATCCTCTGTCCTGGGGTCACCCTCCTGATACATGGTGTAAAGTTTTAGAAAGTTGTGTAAGACATGAGCTCACAGAGCCCTCCGCTAAGGGCAAATGCCAGTGACTGTTCTATCAGGGAGAGTAACAGATCTGCCTCTGACATGCAGTCAAAGGAGACACTTTTCCCTTAACCCAGTGGTTAGCAAATTCACACAACCATGTCAGGGGATCTGATCTATATATCTTATATTCTGTGAAAGTTTCCTATTTATCACAGGTGAGCTGCTGCTTTCAGCTCCTTTGTTCACCCCTTGGCACAGGAGAAGCCCAGAGAATGACTGAAGAATAAATAGTCTTCTGACTTGATAGCTTGCATTTAGAGCAGTTATATCAGTAACTGAGAAATAATGAAGGTTCTAGGCTTTACTCTTAATTTTCTTTAAAATCCAATTAGTGTTTACTGTAAAACATAAATAGAATTAGAACTGAGATTTCCTTCATCTCCTTGTTGAACCCAGCACTGAGTTTAACCCTGCTTGATTCCTTTTGGGTTTTTTGACTGCTCTGAGACTGTTCAATTCCTTGAATTTCGCATGCTTAGTTCATTAATTTGCAGCTATGTATTCTTATCTGTGCAACCGCTGGGGCTTCACACATGATACTATTATTTGTATTTCCACAGAGTGTGGGATTTGCATTGAGAATAAGCACCTCTTATGCAAGGCTCAATACAGCCACATGCTACAGTGTTGTATCCACAGAAATTACAAAATTAATTAATGTGTTATTTCTATTTGCTACTTTGCAGCACGTGCAACTATAATCGAGCTATTTGAAATATGTTAAGTGTTGGTGTAGACTGAATTCCTTATTAGAAAGTAAGCATTTTCACTGGCAAAAACCCAGATAAGAGACTCATAGCAGGGCTTGGCATACAGTACGGGTAACCATAATTGCATGTCAGTAATTGGAAATATATACTCATGCATGCCATTTACCTTAACAGATATGTCATTGATGAATATGTAAACCTTAACCTCCATATATACCCATTCTACATCTGTAAAATTGAAATAACACACATGCTTCTCGTAAGGCAGCAATGAGATAGAGTCACTAAGAAACAAAGAGAATTTATCTTGATCAATGGCAAAAAATAGTCCATGATATATTATTATAATCTCTTCAAACCTGATTTTGAATATAGATATCTAAATTTAGTTAAGACAGGGAGAGGCAGTGAACAACAAATAGATAGCAAAATACTGCATATCCACTGATTTAATGGAGATTGTCCATTACACACACTGACAGCAGCAGAAAATGCAATCATTAAGTTACAGGTTGTTTCATAATTCATAACACAATTGGGAAAATGATATCTTTCTAATTTATTTTTCTTTTAAAGAATTTTTTATGTTAAAAATGCTGGCTTTAAATAATCAAACTCATGAAATGAGGGAAGCAAAACAACAGAGCAGATAAATATTTTCTCAAAACCTGTGAAATTTTAATTATAATTTTCTTTCATTCTGTCAAAGCCTATCTTCTGTTTGAGTATCTCTCTAAAAAACTGACTTGAATGTCCAACTGCTTTTCCATGAACTCTCATTATAATGTCAAGTATTTAATGATAACACCACTCAACTCTATGACACTAATAAACAGCTAAATAGTAATGGAATTATTCCAGTCTAATAAAAGCATATACATTTGTTTCAGTCTGTAGCTGTTTTTTCACTCATGAGATTCCACTGGGAATAGTTTGTAAAGAGGGGCTTTTGAGAGGGTACACCTATTCACAAAAAATAAGAGGGTAAGAGGTGAATTTTTGCATGGAGTGGGAGACAAAGAATAGGTAAGATAATTATATCTACTCATATCTTGCATTCACACATTCCATTTAAAACAAATAAAATAAAATCCCCCAACCCTCTCAAAACACAACTTTCCATGCTTTTCATCTGAATTATAGCACTTTAGGTTAAAACTATTACAATATTATTTAAGACTAGAATAAAAGCTGTGGGCTTAATTCATGCTGAAGTAGGTTTATGCAAGTCCCTTGTGACATACAAAGTACATTGTTGTGTTAAGCTCCACAACTGAATATCCTGCAATACATAGGACTAAACTTGTGTAGCTATGTCAGAGAAGTACATTTGAACCTTGCTGTTATGATCACTACAGAATATTCACCAAGAGACCTCTGGCTTTGGAAGACCTATTAATGGAGTAAGACTGCTTGTGGTGGCCGGTGAACATACATTACAAGGGACAGAGAGTTCTCAGTAAGACAAGTCCCTAGTACCACAACAACCACTTCATGGTTTCTCCCAGGATACTTATTCTGTTATGTTAATCTATCCCAGTTTGGATTCCCTGGTTGGCTGTCAGCCTCTACCCCTTGTCACTCCCCCAGAGCTTCCCCATTGGTCCCCGTTCCCTGGTCCTGCCTTTTCCCCACCCCCAGATAAAACTGTGAGTTTCGGGATCATGTTCATATTTGCCCCTGCACCCTTTGACAGTGTAGCAGCAATAAATGCTCCTGGCAGAACGCACGCAAATGCCCTTCTCGACTCTTTGCTACCGACTGTAGCACTGAACCCACCCGTGCGTCTGTGGGGGCATGTGGGACCCCACAGAGCCAGGCAGGGATGGTATTAACTGCTCACAATGTTACAGTTGTCACCACTTCAAGCTGTCCCTCAGAGAATTTTCTTTTCTCTGCTGAATATAAGAAGGAACTTGGGGAAATGAGACTTGAGGTAAAGTAAGGCTCAATAAGTATTGATCCATCTTTTGTTTTGCAACTGAACATTGCACTATTGTGGTTCTTTTTTTTTGTCATCAAGCTGCAAATAACTCCTTAATATAACATACCAAAGTTGTTCAGTAAAAAAATTGAGAAATCCCAAAAGATAACCTTCATTTCCTCTCAGTCCTCACTGCTCCTTTTCCATGCCTCCAGCTAACTCATTTATTCTGTGATAAAGAAGATGGAAGAGTGAAATAATGTCAAAGGCTTGGTATGGATTTCAGTTTGGCTGTGGTGGCAACTGACTCACCAGATGCAACTGCTACACCTCCTCAAAGATAAGTCTATACCTTCTCCTTCAGAAGGAACCGGGTTTATCTAGTGAAAGCAAAGGAAGACAGCATCCAAACTGCTATAGACGGAAAGAGCAGAGCCTGGTCTAAAAACTTGAGGACGGCTGTACCTAGACTATATAAAAATAATAAGAAATTAATTTCTGGACAAAGAATATGTATTGGATAAAGGGTAACAGTGCACACAGATGCAGCAACTTAATTCTAATTGGATTTATACACCAGCTGAGAACACAATGATCTAGGACTGAAGAAAGATATCTTTGTGAGGAGGAAAGGAACAAACAATTTTGTTCAGAATATTCAATATTTCTTTCACATTTTGCATGTTTTATTCTTTTCTTATTTCCTCTGTCCGAATCAGAATAATATGTTGAACACTAGAGGTTCCTCTACCCTGTATTGAAGGACAAGCAGATAGTCAAATTCATTCACAGGTACATATTTGCTCCTGTGATGCCACATGCATATTCTGTTGACCTAGATGTCCTAGATATCTGCCTTCCTAACTTTGTATTTCAGTGGTCAATGTGTATTGGGAAGACAGCCCTTCTTAGCAAATAAAAAAATTTAAAATTTTGCTAAATCTTCAGGTACAGAGAGTGCATGAGAGCAGAGCTAAGGCAAACATCTAGGCTATTACCTAACTATGATTTTAATTAATTTTTCCTGAGATTTTCATTTTTCATGTGACGGCTGCAGATTATTTTTAATCAAAGTGTGAAAACAGTAAAAAACCAGCTTTGTTCTCAAACAGTTTTTTGACTGTTCACTATGTTCTATTACACTCAAAATCTTATAAGAAGAAAGGAACATAATATACATTTAGCTATGAACTTTATGTTAGTCCAATTAACTATTTAACAGTCCAAGAGTCTAAACAAACAGTAACATTACTCTTAAAATCTTTGTATGTCAACTGGCTAGGATCTACCCCTTTTACCTGGCCTTATTCCCATCCTTTTAGTATCTCTTTGGGATCTATGGTCAGCACTTCATTATGCCTCATGAGCTGCTGGATGGAAAGGTTTTAATATGTTTGAAACATCACAAAGTCTCACCAGGAGGAACAGGTCATTTGTGAAGTGCATAGGAGATTCGTGTGCAAAGGTGGGGTGCGTCTTTCCTCCTCAGTTTGTTAAGCTTGGATTTATTTTAAAATACTTCCTTACCTATGGCTGATGCCTTCTGGTTGATCCCAGCTGAAGGATGAGCATAACCCTCACCATTTCCCTGTGCTCAGACACAGGGACCCCCTGGGTTTGCCAGACCCTTCCCATGGAGGCACTGGCACAGTTCAGGCTCAGGCAGGGGAGGCAACAAGCCCTTGGAGCTGAGATACGAGCTGAAACCAGCCCAGCTCAACTCTGGCCAAGGTGAGCCCAAGCTAGCTCTGAGACTGGTGCTCTGAGCTCAGGGAACAGCCTAAAGCCTTCTACTAGAAATGGCAAAAAAGTAGAATTTACTGTGTTACAATTCTGGCCAGAGATGAAAGTGTTATTTGGTTTTGATTTCTGGGTTGGTTTTTTTTTTCTCATCTATTTTTATAACAAATACGTTCAAAGTCACATCTTGCACTCTTGCAAAAAGTTCTATTATAAAAAGCCTTTCATCAACGTGATAGGTTGTATTTAAACATATCTTAATGAAGAGTTTCCTGGAACTGATGAACACATACTACTAAGCCACTTTTCACATGGACTTTATTCAGTAAATTAACAGGCCGTCTGTTATCCACACTTCTTTCACCTCTAATGAAAGAACTACATTCCTCAAAATTCATTGCATACAGGTTTGCTAAAGAGCATCAGCATCTTTTTTTCCTAAAGGTACTAAGTGCATTGTGTACTCATACATATACATAGGGTAAAAGCTTTTTTCTTACCATTTTCTTGCACATTGTTGAATATCATGAATCTAAAAGTGTGATTTACTGTGTAGACTTATCTCTGCTTTTATGTGAATGCATAGCATTTATTTTTAATGCTAATGCATCTTCTCTGGAAAAATTACTAGCCTGTAATGACATCTTTCTTTTGGTTTAAAGCTGTGCATGCTTGCATGAGCTGAAAGGAAAAAGTTTTTATATTTGTTTTCATTATTGCTGTTGTGTATTAAAAGAACAGAAGGCAAAAACCACAAAGTGCTTTATAAAACTTTTAGATGGTGCATGCATCAATTAAGCTATAAAAGGTGTGACTTTTCTCATTGTGACCAAAAATGATTACAGGAATGTAAGATCCAACTGAATGAACACACATACAACGAGAAAGAAAAGCTGTATGTTTATTCTGTACACGTCTGACTGATCTTTGGACATTTGTATTTTGTTTTTAAGCACCAAGCAGTGCTAAATTGAAATTTCAGAAATGTGCTAAATAATTTGTTGTAGTCAAAGGTGAAGGATATGCAAATAATAATGGGTTTAAAAATGTTTTTCTTTCTTTCCCTGTTGTGATTTGAAGCCCACAGCAGTTTGTATTCATTTGGAAGGGGAATTGCATTGAACAGTGGTAAACTGTGATACTTCTTGTAGACCATACAAAGACTATTATGAGTTTAACAGACATTAGTTAATTTCTATAATGTACCATATTAGGATAACAGAACTTAGACTGGATAGCTGACACATCTGAAAATGGATTAGAGTAGACTTTCCATGTGGGCAGGCATTATGCAAATGACAGAAAACTGAATGAGTTGGTCACTTGGCTTAAGTATCTGTCCACTTGCAAGCTTTGTGTAGGTGTGCTTACTCTTCTTTGTGTGTTTGTTGTTGGCCAAGATTCCTATCATTGCAATCAACAAGACTGGATAGGGGGTAGAATTAAGAGAAATATACAATATTTTTCAGATCTTTCCTTTGGCTTAAGATCTAGCTCAGAATAATTGACTTTCCTGGGTACGCCAAAATACTTATCTGATCATTTGACTGCATGAGGCAATTTATCCTAATGTGGGTTAGATACATAAAATAGAAAAGGGTTAAAATTATGTGGGATGAGACTGTCTCCTAGGGGACCTCTTTCTTCAAAGGCACCTGATCTAAAAAATTGATTCTAATGTTCTAGTGTGTACTGGAATAACAGGGATGTTGCCAACAGCTCTACCATAGAAGGAAATTGCTACCCTGGATTTAAACAATGCTTTCTTCAAAATTTACATTTAAAACCTGAGAATTTGTCCTTAGAATTCCTAGACATTTATATATATGTTTCTGTACATATATAAAATACTAGTTAGTTGTGAAAATTACTTGCCTGTTGTTTGTTATATATATTTTATTAGGATCTTTCTGAAATCTAATTGAGGAAGAAAGTGTAAGAAAGAGGTAAGAGCAGCTAAAGAAAAGTATTTTTTTTAATAGATGTATGCTAACAAACATCTAGATACAGCATTAATAAAATTGTGAGACCTATGATTTAGACACCAAAGCATAAGCAAATGCGCAATGAGAAACATCATTATGTTATCCCTGGTTCCATTATTAAAAGCCATAATTTTGAGTCTTGTATTTTTATTAGTTACTGTCATATATCCTTAACAAATATATCCAGCATGAAAACCTAGCCGATACATAATGAGCATAGACTTTTTCTTTCACATCTTTCACACTGAAGAGGAAAACAACTGTACTTATGAATATTCCTGACTCATGGAAAAAACAGTGTTTGAAATCTACAGTACTGTTTACTCCTATTGTTCTATAGGAACATGTAAAAAATAGTTGTGTGACTTGCTGTACGTATCAGCCCAAACCAGCATAATGCAGTGATCCTCCACAATGCACTTCTTGCCTTACAAACTCTGTGAAGTCATGGGTAATTTTCACATGATGAGGAATGATGCTGAGGCCATTCTAAAGAAAGATAATTGAAATTGTCAAGAGAATTATCACACGGAAAAAACCAACAAACCAACCAACCAACCAAACCACCAAGAAACCCTGAAAACAACAAAACAAAATCACTTTAAAATCATATGCCATTGTCTTCATATCAAACTACCAGGGTTAATAGGATCGTAAATATAGATACAGATATAGATCTATACAGATAGATAGATAGATAGATAGATAGATTTATGTGAGCAAGAGCAAGAGATATGACATGTAGAAGGCACTTGTATCTTCTCGCTTCTAGAAATCAGAACTGTAAGTTTGTGTCTGCTCCCTGTTCATTAAAGTATTTAAGACTGGTTCAGTTTAGAATTCTGTAAGGTTACTGACTTCAAAGAAATGTATGTGTAAGTTTCTAGCTTGTATCTTTGGCTTGATTAGGGACAAAATTTCCAGCACTTCACTGGATTAAAATTTTGAAAAATGAAATATTAACACAGGTTTATGAGAAAAGGAAATGAAAGCAAGAAATATCTGTGTAATTTTTTGAGTGTGTGCTTTCTTTGCCAGTCTTTCTGCGTGTTCTGTATTAAATGTCTCTTATTTGGGTCTTAAAAGATAGTGTGGTCTGACAACAATCTTCTGAAGATAAGCATTGAGAAGGAAAATTAAGAGTAGGATGAAAGGATGATAAAAGTTCTATACTGAAAGTGAATAAAGACAAGCTATAGGCAATAGCAAAATAACACTAATAACCAGCAGTGGGAAATGAGGCATTCTATACTAATAAAGTAATTTTCTTTTTACTTTGGAATACTTTTTCCTCAGCATTAGTAACAATAATAATGATTCTCTTCACTGCCCAAGAATGAACACAGAAGTTTTACAAGGATAGTTAGGATGGTTTTGTGAAGATGTCCTGCTGCTTCACTGCTGCACTATTGAACTCTGTTGACCTTTTTTCAGATGGGACTGAGGGGATGTAAAGGATAATATTAAGGATGTCTGCTCAACTAGAGAAAGTAAGTTCCTTGTGTTAACTACATATTTTTTGTGTATTTAAAATAAAATGAGAACATTTTCTTGTAATACATATTTCTTGAATTTTGATATTTTCCGCTCTGCTTTTTGGTGAATGGACTGTGTTATTCACATTTTCATTCTAGAAGTGTCTGCTTTTTAAACCAATCACAACAAACAGAGTTGCAGGAGGCTGCAGGTATGTCAGAATAAGTAGATGATTTAAAACATCTATCATTTGCTTTTGGGACAGTTTGTAGATCACACAGGATGCTGAATTGCTCTCATAAATTTGTATTCCTAACAATCAGAGGGACTGGCTATATGAAGTTGCTGTTCAAAATTGGGATTATTAAAAGAAATTGGTTTTAAAAGTCCGTATAGGTAGTTACATGGTATCTTCCTAACCTGGAAGATGTGAACATTTAATACATGGAGGAAAAAATCCCAAACAGTCAGTCATGAAGTTGTAGAGTTTTAGTCCCATCCACAAGGCCTCTCATACTCCCTCTGAGGCATTTTTTCTTTCCTCTTAGGTTCTGCACCTGATTATCCTGCTTGGGTCCTACATACTGTGCTGAACTGTTCAGAAGACTTCCAGCTAAGCCTTGAGATCTTAGTGTTCACAAGCCCAAGTGAAAGTGAATAAAGACTGTGGTGGCTGGTTAGCCTGTGGTACAAGGGACAGAAAGAGTTCTAGGTAAGACAGTCCCTGGTGCCAGAGACTTAGCAGTCTGGCAGGTGAGAAAAGAAGCCTCTCCCAGCATTATTCTGTTATGGTAATCTACCCCAGTTCTGCTTCCCTGGTTGGCTGTTGGCCGCTCCACCTCCTTGCTACCTTATATGTTCCATACCATAGAAAGTTCTCCACTCCAGGTTCCCCCCATTGGCCTCTGCCCCTCGCCACTCCCCCAGAGCTCCCCCATGGGTCCCCATTCCTTAGTCCTGCCTTTGCACTGCCCCTGTGCCCTCACACCATTGGTTCCTAGTGCTAGCCTCACCCCCGTACTTAAGCCCGAGTTCTGCATTGTTCTGGGATTTTTGCTTCTAGAACCCTTCACAGTGTAGAGGCAATAAACTACTCCTGTGGAACTCCACGCAAAGACCCTTCCTGCCTCTCTGCTGCTGACCATATTACTGAAGCTGTCTGTGCATTTGTGCCTGCACGTGTGTGTGAGTGTGTGTGAGTGTGTGTGGCTGATCCTGCTGAGCAGCTTCGCTTTGGAGATGCCTTTTAGAGATCGCTACACCTCGCGCTCTGGCACAGAAGCTACAGAGCCAGAGAGATAGAGATAAAAGACCTCCAAATTTGATCGGTAATGAAGAAGAGCTAAGTAGTTAATTATCAAGGGAATTAATATTTTTATGTCACAAACTATCTAGTCTCATTTGAGAATGCTTTTTGGCTGCATACATGGCACAAAACCTCCTCCCTTTACAACATTATACCCAGGTAACAGCTCTTTCAAGTGCCATGTTTGGAATGACAGGAAAAAGTATTTTCTCTCCAGAACTTTCACTTAATTTATTATACTGTTCTCTATTTACAGTTTCATAAAATAAAATAGAAAACCATCTTAAGGTATCCATACAAACTCAGTAGCAAGCTAGAGCTACACTAGAAAAAACCAGATGCCATGCCCATCACTAAGATGGACCTTCTAACACGTATTTTTTATAGGAGTGTGTTTTGTGATTGCATTCCCAGTCCTTCATTATGCTGAGATTAATGAATTTGCAGTACTGTAAATTTTGATAAAACAACAGCTTCCCTAGAATACAAGTACTAAGGCACATCCCTGGCTTTCATTCAAGGTACCTTTTCATGATTATGTAGCAGAGTGGATGCACTTCCGCAGAATCACGAGAGATGCTCAGTTCTATCTAAAGTCACAAAACTGGAGAGTCTCAGAAAATGCTAATGCATTTCAGAGATTATGCTTTCTTGGCTATGGTCCCTGAACATGGTGACAGCTATAGTACTGATGTTTCCCATTCTCAAAAGTCTGTCAAACCCAATTAAAAACTGCATTCTGGTATTCCTTGTCCTTTTCAGTGGCAGCTTGCAGTGGAGATATTTGTCCTACTTTCTACCTGCTCCAAATAATCCTTCTGTGTTTATATACTGCTCCTCTCACCATATGTAGACATGGGTGTACATAAACACATTTCCTAGAACAAAGAAGACTACCTGGTTGCTCTGTCATGTGTACCAATATTTCACTAGGTTACTTTTTAATGTAAAATTGTTAGATTGATCCCATAAAACTTGTGATCATGTGTTTTCCCTTACTGTCCTCCTTCGAAAGAGTACCTGTTTTTAAAAAGCTTTCTGGCAATGTATTGGTTTGTATGAGACTTTTTAAAATAAGACATCTAATTCATGAGTCTATGCTATTATGTTATTTTCCAACTGTTATGATGTTCTTTTCTGAGTTTTCCAATTTCAGAAATTGGCTCCTCTACAGGGTAATTTGGAACATCACAGATAAAGTGCTCTGTACTGCCTTCTGGAGGAGACTGCAGAAGGAGAGTAGGAAGCTTGTTCAATCATACTGACCCTCAAATTAGTTACCTTTTTCAATGGGATCGTTGTCTTAATTTTGGTGGAATCAGTAGAATTTGATTATTTCAAGCTACACGGAAGCATTAAAGCCTCATTAAGGAAATCTGTTGAGCTCCCTATACTTCATTGGAATGTAAATTCCTAGGTGAAAACCATAATTTTCTGTTTATTTTAATATGATCTGGAAAACATAAGATCCTGAGTATCTATTCTAAATGAAGACTTGTATACCCACCTGTCATGGTCCACAGCTTGTTGGTGCTGGATAGTGAGGTGCCGCGACCTTCCTAAAAGCGTCTCCTTAGTGAAGCCGCTCGGCAGGACCACCACATACTCACACACGCATACACGCACACACACATGGATAGCTCCAGTAATGCGAGTTGACGGCAAAGAGGCAGGAAGGGTCTTTGTATGGGATTCCACAGACAGTGGTTTATTACAGCCACACCGCGAAGGGATCCAGGAACAAAGACAGAGAACAATGGAGGGTTCAGGTTTAAGTATGGGAGCAGATGGAGCATCCGGGACCAATGATCTGAGGGCACGGGGGCAGTACACAGGTGGAACTAGGGTAAGGGAGCCAATAGGGAGCTCCGGGGGAGTGGTGATGGGGCAAGGGCCAATGGGGGGAACATGGAGTGGAGAACCTTCTAGGGCAGGGACATATAAGGTAACAAGGGGGCGGAGAGGCCAACAGCCAACCAGGGAAGCAGAACTGGGTACATTAACATAACAGGGCAGAGTGTCCTTGGAGAAGCCTCTTTTGTCACCCTAACCTGGGGAGGATCTCTGATCTTAGGGACTGTCCTACCACTGGACTCTCTTTGTCCCTTGAACCACAGGCCCACCGGCCACCACACCCACCAGATTAAAGTTTTAATTTCATGTGTCACATTTATTAATATATTTTCAGCCTGATTGTCTAAAGTTGCTTTATGATGAAATTAGTCCAAAGAAAAGATTGTGACACCATTCTTTATTGTGACCATGAAGAATGCTTCTGAGTTCTTTGGCGTCTGGTACAAACCTAGTGTGTGGAATTACTTTTAAAATTAATAAATATTGCTATATACGGAGTCACCAAAGGGAAAATACCCAATACCTCCAATCTGGGTTTTTTATTATTGCATTTGGGGAAGTTCTTGGAAGGAAAATATATTGAGAGTTAGAAAAGACAAATTACTTTTAGCTCAAGCGGTTACTCTACCTTGAATAGTTTGAAGCTGTGAAAGTAGGCGGTGGAAATAAAATGTATGTATGCACACGTGACTTTCAGGTCTTTACTTGCAGAATGAGCTGCAACAAGGCAGCTGAAGGAGTATTTGAATGAGCAATGGCAGTTAGAAATGGCTGAATTTTGCCATAAATTTAACACTGATGTTTATGGCGTGCAATGTTTCTACAGAGACATTTAATAGAGGTAGTCTTCTGCCTTGAAATCAGCACTTCAGTGTAAAACTCTTAATATACCAAGTTATAGTATTGCACAACTGTAGATAAGACAACCAAGTTTGGTTTCAGAAAAATGAGAATTCAGAGTGGAAACTGCAGGAATGTGGTTGATCTGCTTCTTTAGTCTCCTCACCCACAATTTCTGTTAAACCTTGATTACCAGTGATGTTTTTTCAAGGTTTTATATTTACGTATACTTTACGGAGATTCTCTCTGTTAACGTGGCTTGCCTAAATTCTGTGTGTTTTGTGATAACACAGAGAATGTTAACAGTGGTAAATCATAACTATGTAAGTTCCACACTTCAGTTATGTTTGTTATCAACCTACATTTTTTAAGCACTCTGCAAGGATTTTTCTTGAAATGCTAGAAAATACAATTGAAATAGCTCATGGCAAATAGGTAGAATGTAGATTTATTGTAAACTCTTTACCACTTAGTAGCTGGTGAAGATAGCTTTTTTATTAGTCTGTTATAGAAACTTAAGAATACAGCCAAGATCCTATGAGGAAGGGAAAAAATAAGTTACAGTTCATCCAGCACAGCTCTTCTTTCTATACAACTTTTACTGACATGTATAAAGTTGGCAGGTAAAGTCTGGAGTTTTTATGCTAAACAAACTTTGGGATACAATAACTTACTTGCTAATGATTGCAGCTAGGATGGGGAAGAAAATATCTGGAAAATATAAAGTCGCTGGCAAAAAATTTGTAAAAAGGTAAAATGTTCTGGGGGAATGTTATGCCCCAGTCCACTTGGTGGGTTTAGGGGAAGGTTGGTTGATTTATTCTGGGCTGTGCACAGAAGAAACAACAGAATTCTCAGGAGGTTCAAAACCACACTTTTACTTGCAAACTTTAGAACATTATGGTAGAATAAGGCACTCGGCAAATTGTAAAACAACACCCAGACAAAGTAAGGCATTTCACAAACTTTAACTTAGCAAATTTATACTTAGCCAAATTTAACCTAGCCAAAGAACAAGGCACTTACTAAGACATTGACTGGAAATTTTTAGTCTTGCCTTCAATATATTTTGATAAGAAGTTAGGAGAGAAAGAGAGAGGAAAAGAAGAGAAAAAGGTATATAGTCACCACCCATGATATAGCAATGAGATTTGACTGCTGAAATTTCAATGTCTGTCAAAGTGATGGTCACAGTCTTGGTCCATCAGTGGTAGAAAAAGCCCACAAAACACAGAGTTCAGTGAGTACACTCTGGTTACGTGGGAACACCCACGTGCCTTCCCTGGCTTAGGAGGTTTTACACTATTATAGCACTGTGGATCATGGGACACTTCAGGGTTCTTCAGTGGTTTATCACACATTCTAAGACATGACAGCTGCCTCTTAGGTCAGCACAGTTGAGACAATTATGCCCCATCAGAAGGGTTGAATACCTTCAGGTGAATGTCCCAATATCTCCCTCAGAGAGGAGTTTTCACACCTGAGCCAGTTGTGTAAGGGCAGAAATTGACATAATGAAAAGCATTATCCCACATATCAAGACTGTTTCTTACTGGCCTCTTCCCTTATCTGGGCCAAAACCCTCATGTAGCCTCTGGTGTTGGGTGTGCACCCCCTCTGCACCTGGGCTGCAACCTTGAACTCCATCAGCCAAGCACCCACTGCTTTGGCAAATGGCCGATTCTTTGAGACCTTGATCTCTCACAGTGATAAGAGAGACAGATGAAGCACCAACTGGCTGAGGAAAGTTTGGTGTGTACAATGAGGATAAATTTTAAATTTTAATGTACATATGCTTCAAAAAATAATTTAGGGTTTTATTTTATGTGTATGATATTATCTCCTAGATATACCATGATTTGAAATCAAATGATTCTATATTTCTGAGGAAACCTGAATTCAGTAAAGACTAAATCCCACCCCACAAAGGAACCAAACTAATTTCGATCAACTGAGTAAAGTGGGCCTTCTGGCTTAAAGTAAAAGAAAAGAAAAACATAACATCCCAAATATGAAGCTCTTTTTATTGATATAGTGTCTGCTCTTTTTGGTCCTATTGGGAATGACTGCTGATAAGAACCTTGGGAAGCAGCAGAAGCTATTTCTATTTGCAGTCATCAATAAACTTTAAACTACATCCAAGATTTATCTGTTAATGTTCTTGTATTACAGCACAAAAGAAAAAAATGTATAAAGCCGGAAGCATGAATTTCCATATGTGTTGAGCTGTTGGGATTGATGGCTACTAAAACTAAATGATGCTGAATTTACTTAGCTTTATTAGGCTATTGACATAAAAAAAAACTTGTTGAGAAAAAAATGGATGCAAATTTCTAAGAGGCTTTCTGTATTAAATGAAAAGATTCATCAGATGTCTTTATTATACATCAGAGGCAGTTGTCCAGACTCCCTTTAGAGATCACGATGTGGTTCCCATCACCCCAGAGAAAATATTTAAGTTACATCTGAGAAATGTTACTGTAAGAAGCCTCTTGATCTCCTCTGTTAAGCAGATGTACAAGTCTAAGCTGAATGAGAGGAATTCCATCAAATTTATCACTATCATCAAAGATCTATCATGGTGCAGCCTATATCATATATATATGATTTGATTTGATTTGATTACTTGCAAGATGTGTCAAAGAATCACTTTCTATGGGAGAAGGTAAGAATTACTTTTAAATTTAAGGTTGAAAAATAGTTCAAGTCTTTAAGGAATGTATTTTTTTCTATGTTGTCAAGAAGTTTATGTTATTATAAATGTTGGCCAGAGAAATCTGGTCATTAAAACTTGGCACCACTAGCTATTACCATGGCTATGGAATTTTCAGTATTGTTTCCTGTGCACAGTTTAGGTATTGGTGGAAATAGTATGAAAAAGCCATGCTTGAATGTCTAATGTATAGGCAATACCTATTGCACTATCACAGATTCACGTTGGTATGTGACAAAATATGAGATCAGACAAACTTATTGACCTGAAATTTTTGGGATTTTTTTACAAGGGCAAGCTCAAGCAATGAGAGTCTATTTGGTCTGGCTGAGCTGGAGCTCATTTTCCCACAGCAGCCCTCACAGTGCTGTGCTTTGCACTGGTAGCTGGAAAGGAGCTGATAACACTCCAGTGTTTGGCTGCTGCTGGGCAGGGCTGGCACAGCATCAGCGCTGTCTCTGTCTCTATTGCCTTTTTCTTTTCCTTTTTCTTCTTCTTCTTTTTTCTTTTCTTTTTTTTTTTCTTTTTCTTTTTCTTCTTCTTTTTTCTTTTTCTTTTTCTTTTCCCCTTCCCCTCCCTTCCCATCAGGGAGCTGGGAGTGGGCAATATCCTGGGACACAACCAGGCTTGCTGACCCAAATTAATCAAAGGGCTAGTCCATACCAGATGATGTCAGCTCAGGTATAAAAGCTAAGGAAGGGAGGAAGAATAGGGGATGCTTGTTATTTTGTAAGGTTTGCCTTCTGGAGCAACTTCTCCATATGCTGAAGCCCTGCTTCCCAGGAAGTGGATAAACTTCACTCACTGATGGGAAGTAGAGATTAAACTTTTTTTTCTTTGCTTATGCATGCACAAGCTTTTGGGGTTTTTTGCTTACTTTTTTTTTTTTTTTGCTTTTTTCCTTATCTCAACCTACAAGTTATTTTCCATCTTATTTTGTCTCCCCTGTGCTGCTGGGAAGGGGAGTCACAGAGTGTCTTGGTGAGCACCTGCATTCAGCCCAGGTCAACCCACTACAGAGAGTAAATATAAAACCTTGAAAAAACATTGCTGGTAATCAAGGTTTAGCAGAAATTATGGGTGAGGAGACTAAAGAAGCAGATCAACCACTTTTAAAACACTTTTTTTTTGTAAGGAATATTACAGTAAAGAGAGGATTCAGGTTAAGCAGTAAATTTCAATCTGAACACAGGATGAAAGGAGGAATAATGCAAGGTTATTACACTTCGCTCTTTTTTTAGCAGAAAAGGTCGATATAAATAATGGTCTCTTCACAAATAGCAAAGGTATTTTCAGTTTACATTAATAAATCTTAAAAGTTTGAGCGTGAATTGATTAGGTCTTTTAAGAGGCCTAACTTTCCCAGTTACAAAGTCCTGAAAAAAGACTGATTATAAAGATGGAAATTGATATAAAGTGAGATAGCGCCATCATAAACATGGCAGAAAACAGTTGCAGATTCCATGTCAAGTAACTAGACCTGACTCTCATGTTGAATTAAGTATTATCAACTCTTCTGTTATGGATGAGTATCTAGACCTCAGGAAAACACTTGCCAAATGCCCTTGAGAAAAGCTTTGTTCAATTATACTTACTGATTGGCTTTTAAAGAAGACAGCATTAAAAGTGGGTCTCGGGAAGTCCTCTAGCTCTTCTACTGTGTTACTTTGCACATGATTTTTATGAGAGCGCTTACAGCAAATACATCACATGATAACCTTTATGAAAGGTTCTGGCACAGAGTACATTTGGAGACAAGAGTGTTTAGGGCCTCTGAGAAAAATCTTACTGCTTAGAAATAAACCCTTTGGCACAAGAATAGAGCTCTTGCCCAAGCTAACAGCACTCTGGGGGTCTCTTCTACCCCTTTACATTCTATACTTAAAATCTCCCTGGAGAAATTACACAAATTAAATTCTGTGGGGCAATACTTTTAATTTTTCAAAAAGTAGCAATAAAAGCCTCTCTGGACCTTTTGACTTTAGGACTAAAAATCTGCAGTAAGCTTTGTTACCAAGTAAACTGCAGTAAGACTCGATATTTATACTTCTACTTAGAGGCCTGCATAAAGTTCATGCTGATTTTGGCACTGCTGCATATGTTTTGGCATTGCTGCCACATTACATTTTGAATTTGTCATTATTTGTATTTGTCATTAGATTTTAATAACAAAAGAGAATTCAAAAGTTTGGAAGTAAGTAAAGCAACACTCAAGTCGCAGGTAGAATTTTGAGCTGCAGCAGTTCACAGAAATAAAAGAAATACCTGAAAGAAAAGACCACTTGTATCTGTGGTCCTACTGATTTCTTCTTACTGAGTATTAGAGCTTTAGAGGCTTTGAATGTTTGAAGGATTCTTGGGTCTGCAACTTCATGCACTTTCATCTATTTGTTCCTTAATAATCTGCCGCTTTTGAAATACTTTACAATAGAGTTGAAGTAAATCTGTTAGCATATAGATGAATACAGACAAGAATATAATTTTCAGTAAACAGTTACAGAAACAAGCAAATACTTTAGCAATGGAAAAAGAAATAATGTGATTATTAAGAAAAAGAGTAATTTGGGTTTTCTGCTTTGGAACCTTCTTTCTTTTTGGTTTGGTTATTTGGGGATTTCTTTGGGTGATTTTGTCGTTTCATTCAGTCACTTTATATTTTTGTTTGTTTTGTTTTTTGATTTCTGCCATGTTTGCAGGTAATTTAGAAGAATCCTTATGCTGTCCTGATTTTTTTCTATCTTCTTCATTTGCTGTCCAATCCATAAGTAAGAGAGAAAACAGAATTGAGGAAAAGCAGAGTCACTGGTGATCCATGGTCTTGTCTCCCATCTCTTTCCTGATTTACTACTGCCTTCAGTGAAAGGTGGGAACACGCACTAAGTCCAAAGAGAGTTTCAATAGGAAAGCAATTATCCATCTATTTTAAAAAATGAACCAAGTCCACCTATCCTACTAGCTTCATAATACTATACTGATGTTTTATGAGGCAGAAAGTGGTGCTGCTATTGGCAAGATCTACCTAGAGCTGAATTATTAGAATAACTAGAGAAATAATATTTTTTTTCTGTTAAGATATTGGCTAAAGAAGAGAAACATGATTTAATTTTTAGGCTAAATTTAGTGCAGGATTGGGTATATAATTTTGCCTGATTTAGTTCTTCTTTTACAGTCTATGATATGTAAATGTGAATGCAATAGAATCTAAATCTAAAACTGTCTCTGAATATGAAAGTTCCAGTGGATTCTGTGAAAAAGTTAGGCAAGGAAAGATTTTTATATTGATTGAATGTGTCTGATTCTGAAAATGGTGCATCCTTTTTCTCTTATACCCCAGTATTAAGCTCTTTGTAAAATGCACTAGATGTTTCTCCTTACTAATCAGTGGTTTTTTTTATTTTCAGTTAACTTGACATAATGTCTGTTCTAAAAGTTTTATCCTTTTGTCTTGATGCTGTAGCATATTCCTCATTCAAAGCTAATAATGTTTTACAACCTCTTTGCTCCCCTCTGTTTTGTCAAGGAAACCTCTTCTATTGTGGTATTGCTCAGGTTTATATCACAAATTATCATCTTAATTTTTATTAATAAGCCCAGCTTCCTGACAGCAGAGGTTCAATGACTCTGGTGATAACTGTTTTGAATACATAGTGAAGTTGGGAATTGGCATCAGAAAGTTATTCTGAAATAACACTAGTATATTTTCTGTTAAAATATTTTAATAGAAGAAATGAAATAATTTCATAAGGAAATCAGCAATAGTGTGTGTGTGCCCCAGCTGGTCTTTTTCTAGGTCATTGGCTTTTCAAGTGTGAAAGCATAAATAGCCTTTTGTGTTGTCTGTAGTTTTACATGGAATTTTACTGATCAAGCATGGAGAGAGCAGGAAAACAATCTGCATTTTCATTTAAGGAAAGCAGTGTCCAAACATCTTTCAGGGTGTTCATACATGCAGTATGATTATAACCTACACTATTGCTTCACTTTGTATGAGCCAATTAGTCAGTCTATATGAAATCTGTTTTGCATTCATGTTCTACTTGTTTTATTTTACATTCATAAGAAACAAATATGAATGAATCATTTAAATTCAGGTCTAATCCATTCTTTAGATATGTTATGTACTGTCTCATTTCCTTTTTTATTACTCTGGATTTTCATTTGATCTGCTTAAGAATTTTAAGGTAAGTATCTATTTTAATAATCATAGAAGACCACATTTCAACTCTGTTTTATCACATTCTGCTTTCTGTTTTGAGATAATTTCTTTAACGTTATTGATACGTTCTTTTCTCGTGTATTATGCTTCCCTTGTGTATCATCTCGGGATAATCTTGTCTCCACCTTAATGAAAAATCTGCTAGGGAATTTCTATGTAGTTTCATATAAATGACATATATAAAGTTTGCACAACTGGTGCCAGCTGAATTTCTTTATTTAGGCTGAGGAAATAAGTAGTTGCATAAAGGGAAAACATTTCAATTTGTCCATACCATATTCCAATTTAATTAAGAGTCAACATCTGAACCAGAGTTGAATTCTCTGTTCACAATCCACAATTGCACATAGTAAAAAAATGCAGAAAATCTTGTCTGTAAAAACAGAGGATAATAGGAAATTTTTGTTTACTCATAAATATGGTGACACTTTATTATTTACTGTTTTTATACTGTTTCTGGCTGTGAATTTTCTAAATTATTTGTATATGAACATAGGTGCAACTAAACTTAAGTATCAGCTGAACTGGGATTATGTGGTATCATAATTTAAATTACTGCAAGTACATATAATTCAAATTTTCCGTGGGAAAGTGTTTCAGATGATAAAAATTAAAATTAATTAAAAACTAAATTGTATTTAAAAAAGAGGCAAAAAAAATTACTCTGGGTAAGAGAATGAATTTTTAAAAAATATTGTCAAAATATTTATTCACATATGCTACAGGAATATATGTCTAATATTCTATCTAATAAAGAATATGCTTTTTTAAAAAGTACTGCCAAACAATCACATTTTAGAAAATGTTTCTGTTACTACTGTATTTTAGAAGATACAAAAAAAAATTACTTTCCTGTAATACCCATCATGACCAATGCTATGAATTAGTTATAATTACCAAATATATAGATCTTATCTAGTAGTGCATCTGAGGGACACTAGGGTGCTACCTAAAGTGTATTGGATTTTGCATAAAATACATGCTCCACTAAACTGAGGTGGTTTTGCTTGTAATGAAACACTGTTCAACAGAAGTTCTGAATTTTTAGAGTATTTTCTGCCTTTATCTTTTCTGAAACTATGTAGGCTTCTTCCTGTGCATCCCTGGATACGTTGTGCGTGCCTTGTCGGTAGACTGTGGTCCTTCATGGAAACTCCTGCCCCAGTCAGGCATCGCGTGGGTGGATAAAGGGAGGGGTTCCAGGAACTTTCTTAGCTCGTACCTCTCCCACTCAGATACCTCTCCTCAAAGTACAGCCAAGCACACTGTAAATATACTTATTTCCTCCCAACCTGACCCTGTGGTTGCATTCAACTCCTGCCTGTCTCTGGCCCTAGACACTCCTCTCTGTCAAGGCATCCTTCACCTTTTTCTTTTTGATACTCATTGCATGCATGTAGCAGGGATGAGAGAACACAAATGGGAACATCCTGTGGTAGGATTATACATGGGCTTTGAAGGAGCTTGAAATTCAGTGTATTAGGCTTTGAAGGCATCTGTGCCATATCTGGAAGGAGAAACTGTGATCCCTTGTTATGAAAGGCCAGTGTTGGATGTACAACACACACGTCATATGAGTATTTTGATCCTACCCATAATTTCCTACATGTATTTACAAATATACAGATATATATGCATTGTATACAAATTTAATGTTCCTTCTTTGCTGTTGTCTACTTTGGTTCACCCTGCTTTTTGCTTGACAATCCCTGTAGCAATTCTGCTTTCAGTCTTACTTGAACTACTTTTCATTTGTGAGCACACTTTATCCTCCTTAAATCCTTTCTTCTTTAGACTCCATGCCTTAAACCATCCTTCTTGCTTTCAGATTTAAAGCCTGCATCAGCTTTCACTTGAAACGTTATGCAGATATTTGTCTCCTCTTACATTACAAGTGAATTTTGTTGTAGAGTAGCTGAGTGAATATATGTAAAACACTTCTGTGCTCTGTTCAATTTGCTTGAATCCTAAATGGATATGGCATGCTGGTTTCAAAGACAGCATACATAGGAAACCTGATATTAACCTCCAACCATCTTGCATTCTACAACTTAGAAGACATAGACACTAAGGCACTATGCATAATGAACGTGAAGGACTGATCTACATTGCTGATAGCTTTAGAGGTGTTACACCTGAGACATGTGTGATGAAATATTACCAAATTGCTCCCAATACACCTTTTAAAAGAAACAGACGTATTCCCTGTATAGTGATTCATTTTTTTGTACTTCTCTTGATATTTTCTTTTACATACTTGTGTCTGTGCACTCTGTTAATGATATTTTGTTGTGAAAAGAAGAGGTACATGTATAGTTTACACTGCACTGAAACTCTGGTTTGGGATTTGAAGTGAGTTGTGAGATATGCATAAACCTTCTGGTGCAGTGCAATACTTAAGGCATGAGTAATATTTATATAAAATTTGAGTGAGAATCTTCACCTCTTATCTGAACGTTCAGGACAAAATTAAGTATTTAAGCTTACTATTTTGTTTATGAGGAGAAGAAGCACTTCTCCTCATAAATGGAATGGGAATGGGAACAGGTTTTCCTGTTGCTTTTTTTTTTTTTTTTTGGTAGCACTGAGGAGGAAAAGTCTGGTTAGGTGAATTTTAGGCACAAATCTATAAAGGGTCTATTCAGCTCATTATACATATTCAATGAAAATGTATAACATCACACTCCGCTGGTCTGGCTAAGTACTAGTAAGAAAGGATCATTTTGTATTTTATTAGCAGAACTATTTTGCAAGAAGAATTAAGGAACTCTCACATCAAAATACCTAATAATCCAGTGGTTTGAACACTTCTTAAGGTTGTCCACCAGTCAGCTCATGTCTCTGCATCATTCTCATGATTTACTTTTTCCCTCATGACATACTTCCTCCCACATAACAGTGAGATCGAGGGCACCTTCAGCAAGTTTGCTGACAACATCAAGCTATGTGGTACAGTTGACAGGCTAGAGGGGAGGGATGGCATCCGGAGGGACTGTGATAGGCTTGGAATTTTTGCCTGTGCAAACATCATGTTGTTCAACAAAGCCAAGTGCATGGTTCTGCATGTAGATCAGAGCAGTCCCAAGCACAAATACAGCCTGGGTGGAGAATGCATCAAGAGCAGGCCTGAGGAAAAGGATTTGGGGATGTTGATTGACAAGCAGCTTAACGTGACCCAGAAACGTGCACTTGCAGCCCAGAAAGCCAACTGCATCCTGGGCTGCATCAAAAGAAGTGTGGCCAGCAGGGTGAGGGAGGTGATTCTTCCCCTCTTCTCCACCCACATGAGACCCTGTTTGGAGTACTACCTCCAGGTCTAGGGCCCCTGATATAAGAAGGACCTGTACCTGTTGGAGTGAGTCCAAAGGAGGGCCAGGAAGATGGTCAGAAGGATGGAGTATCTCTCTTATGAGGAGAGGCTGAGAGAATTGGGGTTGTTCAGCCTGAAAAAGAGAAGGGTCTCCAGGGAAACTGTACAGCAGGCTTCCGGGAAGCCTACAAGAAAACTGAAGAGGGACTGTTTACAAGGGTATATAGTAACAGGATAAGGGGAATGGCTTCATACTGAAAGAGAATAGGTTTAGATGAGATATTAAGAAGAAACTCTCTACTGTAAGAGTGGTGAGGTACTGGAACAGGTTGCGCAGAGAATCACAGAATTGTTATTGATGGAAGGGACTTCTAGAAATCTTCCAGTCCAACTGCCCTGCCAAGGAATGGGACAGGTGGGTTTTGAGCAGATGACACAGGAATGTGTCCATTTGGTGGATCTTGAATGTCTCCAGAGATGGAGACAACATGACCTCCACAGGCAGCCTGTTCCAGTTCTCTGCTACCCTCAATATAAATAAGTTATTCCTCATGTTGAGGTGGAACTGCCTGTATATTAGTTTCTGGCCATTAGTCCTTGCCCTGTCACTGGGCACCACTGGAAGAGTCTGGCACTGTCTTCTTGGCACCCACCTTTGAGATATTTATAGTTGTGGATGCCGTTGTTCCAGGAAGTGTTCAAAGCCAGGTTGAACGAGGCTTTGAGCCACCTGTTCTAGTGAAAGACATCCCTTGCTATGTCAGGGGTTTTGTAACTAGATGATATTTAAGCTCCCTTCCTACCCAAACCATTCAGTGATTCTACGGTTCTCTTCTGTTCCACAACAATAGATCTATACATCTGGTCTGAACAATTTAATAGTACAGTTCTCTGGTAATCACTGCTCTTCCTGTTCCTTGGGAGTGTGGAGGCTGTCTTCAGAGCTGTTTTCTTAAATTTCAAGGTCACTGCTAGGTAGCTTTGGTCTTACAAAAGAATCTCACTGGCTAAGGCACAGAACTAAGCAACGAGTATTTGGGTGAAAAGGCAATAATCACACGAATGATCATAGGTGTGATAGCTAAAGTTCGTGTGATTCCTTTTGAAAATATTTGTAAGGACCTATCACTTCCCAGACAGTAGAGGAGAAGAAAAGAGAAACATATTATGTGTTTTCTTATGCATATTACCATTTTTTGACCTTGTTGATGCTAATGGAAAGGGGCAAGCTGGTTACAAAATTGATTATCTCCTTCATCTTTGGTCAAAAGAGAATTATTTCCAGTCAAGGAATAATCCTTTGTGTTTGCAAAATTTGGCATTTCTGTCATTCTTATTTGCTAAAACTTAGCCAAATATACATTTTGTATTATTGCAAGTTTTTAACATGTGACACAACACATTTGAGGGAAAAATGTGCTTCATTATTAAATCCTGAAGGGCTGTCCAGTTTGTGTTCTCAGAATAAGATTTAGCTCTTCTTCAAAAAATGCCAAGGAAGTTAGGCAATTTGAACATATGCATTTTAATCTGTGTAGTTTATGATTTCCCAGCAGTAGCTTCCCTCTGGAATGTTCATAGTTTTCATTTAATATTTGTGTCTGAATAGTGACAAAATCATTTCCATTCTCTTCCCCTTGCCTTTTCTTGTTTCCTGCCATTTCTTCTCTCTTTGAACCTAATGAAACATAATTTTCTGGTTTCAGTGGGATCAGAACTTTTTTCCTACATTTGAATAAAACATGGAAATACACAATGCATTTACAGTGCTGGAAGAAAATTGACTTGGTGCTCCATATATACCTATATTTCTGTGAATGCTTGCTCTATCCATTTCAGAAATAATAAAGATTAATTTTAGTCCCAAGAGGACAGACAAAAAGTCAGAGGTGTCACGCCAGAAAGGATGTGATAGAAGTTGTCTTTGTCTGATCTTCGGTGGCAGGAAAACTTGTAAGGTTACATCATCCTTAATCCCAATGTCCAGAAACAAGACCAAGAAACAAGACCTGCTTCCTAAGCAGAGGTGTGTAAACCTCAGTGATCTACTTGCCAGTAGGATGGGGAAAATTCCATTTTTTTCCAAAGGAAAACCATAAGTATTAAAAAGTATATTTATGAGACTCAGTTTATAAAAATGTATGAAAACTACTTTTTTCTTTTTTTGACTATTGCATTGTTCTTTCTTCTATCCCAGCTGCCAACTTTCCACTTAAGCATGTATGTTAAGATAAAGAAAAATTTGTCCATGAATGACACCGTCTTTGGAATAATTTGAACTAAAAGGTAGAATTTCAGGAATGCTGTTAAATGTAAAAGCTGTGTCAAGCCTGCAAGTTTCTTCCCTGAAATAGGATAAAAATTGTCAGCATTCACGTCACTCTGGAGAATCACTGGCAGAATATCACCCCAGCCCAAGGATGTTGCATAACCCTCTTCAGAATAAACTTTTTTTCCAAACACTTTGGCTGACTTGTGATGATTTCTATTCTAAAGATATGCAAAAGTTTTACATAGTCATGAAACAGAGGAAGGTTCCTTCCATCCATTAGATTTCAGAGTGCAGTTGATGTCTGCTTCAGCTCCATCTTTATGCAAAAACAGTTTTCTCCTCTTGTTGATCCATGAAGTAAATTTTGCATTTCAGAAAAGGAACAGCACAAAGGCTACCCACAAGAAAGAGGCCTGATAAGTGCAGATGTCAGGAATTTTTTTTCTTTTCTAGGATCTTTAAATCTCGTTGACTTTTTTTAAGTAAATGTGTAGAGACTAGTGCAGTGAAAACAAGATAACTTTTAATATTGGAAGAAAAGAATGAGGGAAAACATTATCAGACAAGGAGCTTTTCACATGCTGAGGAATTAAAACACATTTTTTATCTTTAAAAATAAGTCAAGCTATTGTGTCAAGTTGCAAAAAGAATGACTCAGATAAAAATGAATTTTAAAGTGAGCCAGATGCCACAATATAGATGATTCAGAAAATAGTACTTCCTCAGACATGTCTTCCACTAGCAAAATGTTCTTAAATATTTTAATACATATGGCTCAGTTTATTGAGAGCAGCTTTGAGTCCCTGTCGACCATGTTCTAGAAAAGAAATATCAAGGCTATCAAAGTACTCTCACATGCCCATAACAAAAGACATTTAAAATATAAATATTATTAAGACATAGGATTCTGCAACTAGATTTAATTTGGCACATTTTAATGTTAAAAAATGACCTTTCAATCAAATCTGCAAATCAGAGAAGTTTCAGAAAGCAAAAAGCTATTGGTATTAATGGAACAGGAATAGTATCCCTCTTCAACTGAGTATTTTCCTAATGAATTGTGTGCTTGTATTGTCCACACTCAAAAATACATTTAAAATTCCTTAATATAGGAAATTAATATATTCTTTAAGGTACATTATGATTCTATCCTTAATGTATAGATGTTTTATCAACATCAGTTTTGCACATTTCCTTGGTTACATGGTCTTTATCTCTGCTCCTTAGTGATACCTATGGCTTTAAACAAATAAAAGGCTCTTGTCATGTGGATTGTAAAAGTACCATAGGCATTTTGGATTAGATTCCTGAAAGATAATGCACTTTCTTCATGACAGTCTGAACTTCTGTAAGGATTAGCAAAAATTCTGTCATTTACATTATATTCCAAATAGTCAAGCTTTCTTCTTCTTTTCTTAGAGGTCTTTGAAAGAAGAAAGTAGAAAACTAAATGTTACTTTCTTTTACTTGTGTGTCAAGCAGAACACAAGTGCTCTGGTGTGAAAACTTAAATTCATATTGTCTTATCTATTTTTCAATAAGAATAGCCTCTGCATTTTCTAAATGTTATGCATTTATTAAATAGGTAACAATACCATATGCATTTAATTGTTTCATGTCACTGCTTAGGTAGAAACTTGCCATACAAGAAAACTGAAAACTGCATGTAGGATGTTCTGGTCGCAGTTCTAATAGAAAATCTCTGAATACATGAAGAGACCTTACTTTTTACACTCCATTATACAACAGCCTCAGTTTCAAGGGAACACTGCTCTTCTGATAATAATTTCTCAAACTCATCATGTTTACATGCTTAAAGGGAATTTATTTATATCTGGTATCTTTAGAAACACTGCATTTTGTTACTTGAAGATTGCAAAAATTGAATTCTGAATCAAAAAAATGAAAAACAATAGACGTAAGTAATATCACATACTTCAAGCTTTAATCTGACAAATGTCAGGACACCAATTTTGATGTTGATATTTATTCAGAGAATGGAAACCTACTGCATATGGCCTCATCTTTCCAGAAAACTTACTCATGTATTTATCTGTAAGTTACCCTTCTGGGTTTATAAAATCCCATCTGTATACACAGAAAACATTTATCTTGTTGAAAGGCAGGGTTATGCTTTTCTGCTGTTTGTTTTTTGAGGCATCAGGACTTGCAAGGAGAAAAACATAACTGGGTTGACTGTTTCCACACTGAAGTTCTTCTGCAGGGCCTCTGTTTCTCAAGTTCCCAGAATTTATTTCAATTCAAATGTTTGTTGCATTCCCACAGAAATATTTATATTTTGGAAGTTTGACTACATGATGACAAGTGGAACAGCATCATCAGGAGAGATCTGAGCTATGTATACACCAGCAAATTATGTGCTTGAGTTGGAATGGATTTATGCACTGGAATACTTGGTGCTGAGAATCTCATATCCACGTAATTTCTGAGAGTATACTTCAGGCTGGCTTCAGTGCAGACTCATGGGAGGACTAATTTATAATCCTGGATTGATTGCATTTTCCAATTTAATTTCACCTGTAAGAAATTCAGTTGATGTAGTCTAAGAATGCTGCACAATGTGAACTGAACAGTATATAAGTGGATTCAAATTCAAGATTCATTTCTGAGGAACACTTTTGATTTGAACTAGGAAAAATTAGTAATGCAGATGCAAAGAGTCCTGAATTCAGACCATTATGACATTCTTAAGTCATAGGACACTGGTTGAAAATCACTGCCCTGAATCACAGAGCTAAAAAGTATTTAAAATCTGGTTACAACTTTTAGGTGAACTGTTGTTCATTCTGAGATAGGGCTGTCTGGGACATTACTTGTCAGCAAGATAAACAGCAAAACAGATATACTGGAAACAGCAATTTTATCATGCTTGTTTCTGACTTGCATGGGGAAGGTTGTGAATGTCTAGGAAAAATATGCTCCTTGAAACACGTCCTGGTGATGATTTGGTTTGTTATGTGGATGTTATTGTGAGGTTTTTTTGGTTGGTTGGTTTTGGTTTTGAATTTATTAAAAGAAATTTCCAAATACTACTTGACACACTGAACTTTAAATTCTTAAATTTGAGACCAAATAAAAGCGGAAAACTGGCAGCATTATTAGAATTCTCTTGTGGGCAGCACCATGTTCTGTTCATCAATCTGCTGTACCCATTTTCTTAGCCCTCACTGGGAAATTAAATAATCCTGACTGACAACTGACACATTAATTGCCTTTGAGGGAGCGCACCTTTAAAAAGCAGTAATTTAAAGTCTTCTGCTTTGGTGGAAGAACCAATTTGCAGCATCATCAGTCAGGGTTTTGACATGTAACTTTGCACTTGCCATTTTGTTAATAAAGAATCACACTTGAATCCTGAGAGAGTGTTTCCCTAAAGAGAAACTTAGATGTCTTTGTGAAATTAAGATGACTTTGATAGGGACATGTAATGAATGTTTAAATGAGTTATTAACCTTTCATGACTTCAGTGAGTGTTACTGCAAGACAATTCATCATTATATTGTCATAAACTGCAAAAAGGTGAATATCACAGTAAGATCCATTTCTTTAAAAGTTTATTTCTTGCTAGTTTTGTGCATAACAAAACCAGCTTCTTGTGTTTTTAATGTTTAGCAAACTGCGTGAAAGAAAGAATATCTTGAAAATAACTTTTACTATAGCTAAGTAAATAAATGGAAATTAAAAAAAAAATTCATTCAGCAATTAATATTTTCAAGTATTTAATTCAGGTCAAATTTTTCCATGCATGTTATTAAGTCAAGAATGGTTATATCATGTTCCTTTCTATCAAAGATAATCTATGTATGTAAATCAATTTATCAGAAAACAACTTCCTTTTTTATTATATGCAAAATATCAATGAAATGGAAAATTTTAAGAATTTTTAAATTTAAAATTGTCAAATTCAAACACATGTTCACATTCCGAGGGCAGAACATTTTCAATGCTATAAGGTTCTATTTTATTTTTACGTGAGTTGGGTGCATTCAAAATTCACTTTTGACGAATGAACCAACTTGTTTGATTGGTTTTGTTTTGTTTTCATAAGCCTCAGTACAAGTCAGTTTTGATAAATTTTCTTTTAAACTTATTTCAAAATTGTTTGATTACCTTATGACTTGGAAAATGGAAAAAAAAAAAGAATGTAAATTCTTTTCAGGAAGTACAGTCTTCCATGAAGAAAAAATCTACACTTACCAATAAACTTGTGCAGTTTTTAAGTGTATTTAGAATAGGAGTTAATAGCAGGCAAACAATTGCTTTTCAATAGTTTATAAAGCATGTCATGTCTTTAGATCCTCTGTTGGCATATCTGCAGTTCTATGAAATCAGGTATGTTCTTTGCAGAGGTAAAATTACATCTCCCAACAGTAAGAATGCCTATTTCTGGGGCAAGCTACACACATTCTTTAATTTTCATTATATTGGTGGAAAAGTGTTTTAAGTCAATAGTTTCTTTTACTGACTAAATCCAATTAATACTAAGAAATCCTTATATTAAATTATAATATAACAAGATGTTATAGAATTCTTTATTTCTTCATTTTCAAAATAATATTTTAAAAGAAGTTGAGAAATTGCTAATACTTTGAGGATATAAAAGGCTGATTCATTTAGGAATACACTGTAAGTATATAGTGAAAAAAAGGAAGTGGGAATTACTTGGGAAAAGTAAGTGACATGCAAAACACAATATTGAGAATGAAGACTTTAAGCAATATCACAAAGAAGCTTTTAAGACTGGAAATGCACTGTTTTGGGTAGGTGACACTTGCCCCCCAAGAGCTGTAAATTATTATACACAGTATGAAACTGGAATCAAACAAAGATACAAGATTATTTTCCACAACAGGAGCTATATGTCCATTTGACACAATTC
Source organism: Corvus hawaiiensis (assembly GCF_020740725.1). Lineage (NCBI taxonomy): Eukaryota > Metazoa > Chordata > Aves > Passeriformes > Corvidae > Corvus > Corvus hawaiiensis. The sequence continues at coordinate 62,827,297 of NC_063216.1, read as the reverse complement.
TGTGACAATTACAAAAAAAAATTGTGCCCTTTCCTGTAATGTGTTTGCTCTCATTATTTGTCTTTTTTGTCATCATGTCAGTAATTTCAAATTTGAAAGTTAAATCATGGAAAATTGTCACAGTAGTAGTTCATGCAGTGTTAGAAGTACATTTATGTGATTGTTTTAGTAAATGGCTCATTGAAAAAATATTTTCTGCTCAGTTGAAAGTTTTGCTGCAGGCATTAAAGCATATGAATCTGAAATACAAATTCAAGTTATTCATGTGTAAAAATTGACCTTTCCCTGATATATTCTTAATAAAAATATTCACTAGGTTGAATATGAACTGGAATTTTGTGTTTATTTCATTTTACCATTGGCAATAACATTAATGCAACTTTATGCCATTTAGGTATTTAAAATTTAGCTAAAACAGAAAATTTACTTAAGTAAAAAAACAAACTACTTACATATTATAGAAATTATTTTCTTTAAAAATTGTCATATAAATTTCTTATGCACAATGATCTCATATATATTATGTTCTGTTTATTCTAAAGCAAAGCATAAGAATAAGAAAAAAAGCAATATTTATCTCTGAATTTTAATAGCATTAATTTTTTTACAAAGTAATTGCGAATGCATGAAAAGGTACCCTAAAAATATTGAAGATATTTTGGCTCAGAATCTGAAATGCCTGGGATCATAATCAGAGATATGAAAACTCCAGGGAATTGTTTTATCTCTACTGTTTGCACCTGTAACACAAATTAAATAAAAAATTTTGTCATAGATATGCACATTTACATATTCAAGATAGTTTTGATATTGCTATCATCTGGCTGCGCCCAGAACTCAAAGGCTATTGTAAATCATCATATGCAAAAAGACTGTCACGGTGTTGTCACAAGTAATCCAATTTTCTTCTCTTTTTTTCCTAGCTGTTCCAAACTGTAATTAACTTTCATAAGAAATGGAGATTCAGTCTTTTAAGATATCTTCATAGTTGATAATGTGCAAAAAGGTTAAGCCACTGCATTAGTAGAAAAGAAATAATGGGTTACAAAATATAGTGAACTCTGAACCACTAAGCTTGTTTCGGCAATAGACACAGAATCATCTCCTACCGGTGGCCGTGACTAACGAAAGGGCAACACAGTTTTGTTTGGGATTTTTTGTAAAACCAGTATCTAGTTGCCTCAACATGATATCTGAAACTGGATAGCATCTCTCTAATGTAGAGTTTCAGAGTAAGACTCTTAAAAATCACAATTTGTGATTTTTGCCTTGTTAATTGGCCAAGACACTAGTAAAACACAGCTTTCTTACCCAGTCTACAAGGAGCTGTCAGAGTTAGGACACACTGACTGCTGCCTCAGCCTAAGTGTTGGGGTTTGTATGTGAACACTGCTGCACACAAGAAACCTGGGAAAGGAGGGAGCAGTCTGCATGTGTTGTATACACATCAGTTGCAGTTCTGGAGCCACCACTTTCAAGCGCATTCTTGATTACACGGGAGGATGCTGCTTCCATAAAGGGGTCCTTTTTCTCACTGTGTAGGAGAAATGTGCTAGAAGCTTGAATTTAGTTTCTACAGGGAACAGGAATCTGCTGGTTCTTAACACTTGAACACTTGCTTTTGCAGATTTAATAATGTATTTTCAAGAGAGATTTTTTTGATGTACTTTCATATAAGTAAGTAGTAATATTTTTAGGACCCCAACTCAACTCACTGGGTTGAAAAAACTGATCTGCTTATTTGTTTTTGGTGGAGGGAATAGACAAAGAGCATAGCCTAACTTCTTTTCTTCCTTGGAGGTTTGGTTCACTAGACAGACGAGAAGAAAGTCTCATTTATAGTTTGCTGGCAATCATCTTCCTTCTGGAGGATGGAGGACTGTTCATACTGCAAATGAAAGCCTGTGTTGCTGCATGGATGCACCAAACTCAAAATTTTTGTTTGTAGAGATGACGTGAATTTTCATTCTGTTGCTCATAGGGCTCAGACAAATGAAAGGTAGTGACTCTTGCTAAAGTATTAAAGCTGGAGTAGCCAACTGGGGTAGCTTGATGGCATCATGGTGAAGTAATCCAGGGCTTAAATTCTTTTCTCACAATAATTTGCTGTGCAAGACAGTTGTTAAGACATCCTATCTCCAGGACATCTCTAGGATATCTCTGCAGAGAATGAGCTCTGTTCTCATATGCTGAAGTAGATAGGAAGAAAATGATAGCGTAAAGAAACTCAACAGATTTTGATTTGAGAAGAAAGCTACACTAATTTTTTCCTGTTCTATGAGACTTATTTTCATATGCTTTATTTCTCTCATGCCCTTCATTTTCCTGTAGTTAGTATTTTCATTAGAAATCAAACACAGAGACAGAATATTACTTCATTGGTGTTGGTGCATCTTCAGCAAAATTGTACAAGAAAAACTTGGTCCAATGACTCTGGGAAACTTTCATTAAATGGGAGTTTGCCCTGTAGCAGATTTGCAAGCTGTTCAAATTTCCACTAAGTTAAGTCAATCAATCTCCATAACAAGAAGATAGTTTTATGGAATGCCTGAGGCCCTCTGATTCCCTGTTGGTTTCTGTAGGGCAAAAAATCTCGGGTTTGGTCAACTTGTTCAGAGGAAATATCTTGTTTGTTAAAAATGCTCCACAAAAATATAATCAGAATTCCTGACATCTTTGTCTGTGATAAGAAAAAATTCACTTTCTGTTACTTGAAGTAAATTTTTTTCTTAATTCTTTTTCTGTTGTACCACACTGTTTCCAAGGCACCCCAAGTCACTTCAACTATGTCCCCTGTTCACATAGAAATTTGAAACTGCCTCATTTTGACAAATAGTGTTTCAATAGTATTTCAATAGTATTTGATAAAAATTGTTCTGAATTTAAGTGGAATATAGAAACACATACAGGCTTCCTGCATGCAAGAATATGTGAAGACCACAGAAATGTAGAATTAAAAAAAGAAAGGGGAAGGGGAATTCTGAACTGTTTTTTCCAGATCTAAGCAAAATGTATTTTCCACAGGTCTTTGTCATTCTGCTTTGTGAGACTGAAGGCAAAAGTAAAAAAGAAACCTTAAAAATACTGAAGTCTTTAAGAGTTTGCATCCTTGATGTATGGGAAGCCTAATTTCTGGTACAAAATCAGAGAAATTCTAGACATATTGCTGAACAAAATGGATGTAATGTTTCATTGGGAATTCAGCCGTTTGAAACAAGGAAACTTCAGGTATACTGTGCTAATACTTGTCTTTCCAAGCTGAAAAGATACTGTAGGTTGACTTTGGCTGGATGCCAGGTGCCCATTAACTGCTTTATCACTCCCCTTCCCAGCAGGACAGGGGAAAGAAAATAAGATGGAGAATAACTTGTAGGTTGAGATAAGGCAGTTTACTAAAGCAAAAAAGCAAAAGTTTGCACTTACATAAACAAAGAGAAAAAAAATTTATCCTCTACTTCCCATCAGTGAGTGAAGTTTATCCACTTCCCAGGCAGCAGGGCTTCAGCACAGGGAGCAGTTGCTCCAGAAGGCAAGCACTAGATAAAAAATGCCCCTCCATTCCTCCTCCCACCCTTAGCTTTTATACCTGAGCTGACATCACACGGTATGGAATAGCCCTTTGGTTAATTTGGGTCAGCTGGCCTGGTTCTGTCCCCTCCCAGGACCTTTCCCACCGCCAGCCCCCTGATGGGGCCGGGATGTTGGGGGACAGCACTGATGCTGTGCCAGCCCTGCCCAGCAGCAGCCAAACACTGGAGTGTTATCAGCTCCTTTCCAGCTACCAGTGCAAAGCACAGCACTGTGAGGGCTGCTGTGGGAAAATGAGCTCCAGCTCAGCCAAAGCAAAGAACCATAGCCTTAATGGAGGAAAGAATGTTTTGATGCAAAGTAATATGCTGTATTTGATGTATTGTGGGAGTTTGATAATAGAACTGAAGCAATTCTAACAACAAACATTAACCCCTGATTTTTCTAGTCATTGATGAGCATATGTCATGTTTGAAGATGGAGGCATCATTAAGGTGGTTTTGTTGCTGCATGTACTGAGGCTTGCTCTCAGTGCAAGATGAACAATTTTATTTGACTTCTGTATGAGATCCCTGATATTCTGATTCTTTTCTCAAGTCTCTTCCCCTTCTATTAATGCAGAAATCACTGTTCTTCAATTTTCTTTGTTCTTAGTTTTTCCTTTTTCTGCCCCTTCTTTCTTCTCCCTCTACCTCTCCCTCTCCATCCCAGCACTCTGTTAAAAATACCTAACATCTTTTTGGTGGCTTCCTGATTAATATGTATATAAATTTGGTTTTCCATTTCTCTTCTATATGTAAGAGCAAAATCTGGGCTGGTTATTCGTCTTCAAAGACAAGACAGTACGGTTTATTTTATTATACCCCCTTTCCCTTTCAACTATGTCTAAACAGTTTTAAGACATCTTCACAGCATGCCTAAAAAGTCTGTAGTAGGAAGTTAAATGGTCATACATTCTTTTTTAATCTTTATGGTTTAATTATTTTTCACCTCCATATAAAGCAATTTTTAGGAAAACAGAACTGTCAATTTCAGCTTCTTACAGGAAGATATAGAAAAATGAGGATCTGCATAGAAATGGATGATTTTGGTTCAGCTAAGTGTTCTCAGAAAAACCCCAGCTGACCATGTGAATAGCCCAGACTGAGTTTCATTCTTGGGGAAGTCTGTATGGCCTATGATTTTGTAGATAGGACTTTTTTTTTTTTTTTTAAGTTATTACTAGTATTTTGGCAATCCAAAGAGCAAAACAAGCTTCTCTATTTTTCAGATCATTGAAGTGACAGGTTTGGGGAACGCAAAGTATAGATAAGGGTATATGAATTTCTCTTCTAGCAACTTTGTAACTTGAAATGTTTACATTTTCTATGGTAGCAAACCCTTCAGTTATTTTGCAGGGATGATGTTTCAGTTGGTTGTGTTCTTGACTATTTACATTTAGCAGGCATTTTATTCTTCAGTGTAATTTTTTTTTTTGCCTGTGAGTTTAAGATCTCTTTAGGTTTAAATCTTACCATGAAGATGAAAATTAATTTAGATTTCCTACTTTAACCTCTAAGGAAAAATGGACTAGTAATATGTTTTCTTTTCTCTAATGTGAAAGTAGTATGGATGATGAATGCCTGACTTGTGAACCTGGTGGAATGTTGCTGAGAACCACAGAGCCAGTCATTCCACAGTTTTGATAGGCAGATGTTACAGCATGTCTGTTGGGGTCTCTCCCCCTGCCATGGAGCCCTGGGAGATGGGCCCTGGGGGGGAGACACGGGGTTTCCCTGCCCCTGGTCAGCCTCATTCCCCATTGCTTGGTTTGTGTTCCCCGGTGTGGCCAAGGACCCTCGGGTCCCGTGACTGAGGGAGTTCCTGAGCACAGCCCCGGCCATGCGGCTGGAGAAATAAACATCCATCTGAAACATCTATCAAGAATCCGTCCATATATACTTCTTTTCCATGAGACTCCTGGTTTGATATATGCTTGTTACAGTAATCCCCGCTGTAACAAACTGGTGGAGGAATGCGGGCAAGACACCGATCCCTGAGGAAATTCGTGAGTAAAAAACCACTCTAGACCTCTCTCTTCTCATCTTGGTTTGGATATTCTCTCTGGATTATGGAAGAATCATGGGAAATGGGGCTCTCTGAGCCACAGAAAAAAATGTATCTAGAAGTAAAAGGAATCCTTGAACGACAAAACAAAAAAGTAATGCAACCGGGAGATCTAGAACATTTTTTTATCTGGCTTTTCAAAAGGTTCTCCTATATTTCTCGAGACTTACTTTTTGATATCGAACCTCCTGGATCTTGTGAGGGTTGTTTCTGGGACGAGATCTGGGATAAGGTAAGGGATCAAAGAGAAGCTTTCCGTGCATACCTTATAATCAGGGAAGCTCTTGAAGAGCATTTGTATCATCCCATTACCCCTAAAGCAGAAGATCATATTTATCCCATGGCCGAGGCCACACGGCAGCCATCCCAGGAGCACATGACTGCAGCCGTGCCGGCGGAGGTGCCTGTGCTGGATGTGCCCGGCCCCCTCGGGAGCGCGCGCCTTATCGCGGACCCCATCCCTGTCTTGGGGTCCCCGGCCACGCGACCGCGAGTGAGGGAGCGATGCCGCAGGCGCCGCGGGTGCCGTGGGCCACGAGCAGCCAGGAACCGGGCATCGGCATGGCAGGCCGCTCTGAGCACACGGCTCAGGGAGCCCTGTGGAGGGAAAAGCGGCGGTTTCCACAGCGACACGAGAAGCCGCGCAGCGCAACGCCGAAACGGGGCCGCACTCAAAGCAGCGTGGAGTTTGCGGAGCGGAACCACTCACAGGGCCCGGGGCCAGCGGCGATGGCAACGCGGGGCCACGTGGAGCCCAGACACGCACTGGAGCAGCGCCGCTCGGAGAGCGTGGAGCAGCCGCAACGCGGGGGCCCGGCCGAGATGTCGGAGTCGGCGAGGCGGCGGCCATGCGGGACCAGCAGCCATGACGAACACGCAAGCACGTGATAGGAGAAGTTATAGCAACGAAAATCACAGGAACTGTGAAATGGTACAACGTAAAAAACAACTATGGATTTATAACACGAGATGATACAGGGGAAGATTTATTCATCCATAGAACTGCCATTAAAAGGAATAACCCTAAAAATTATCTGCAAAGTGTAGGAGATGGGGAGGTTGTGCAATTTGATATAGTGCAAGGAAAGAAAGGTTTAGAAGCAGCAAATGTTACTTGGCCTGGAGGTATTCCCGTCAAAGGCAGCCATTATGCACAAAATTATAAACAATATCCATCCCAGCAATTTCCCTACCCACAGCCTACTTTCCCCTTTTACCCTATACCCAATATGAACCCTTTCCTAAGTTTACCCTATCCCCAGTTTATTCCTAATCCGTTTTTCACCCCATGGCTTCCCTATACAATTCCATTTCCCTATAATTCCTCTCCGATGCCGAGGGGGGGGTGAAAAGAGGGAGGGAAGAAATTAAACCCTCTCCTGCCTCAGTTTCCCCACAAAGCATGCCCGGAGAGTTTTGTCTCCCTTCTGTCAGCCCTAAGATGTTCCACAGAATCTGTTTGGACATTTAAAGACTCAGGAGGGTGGCTTGTTTTGTTTTGAAACTGTTCTTGTTATGTTTATCCAGTTGTTTTCATTCTCCTTTTATTAAAATATAACGGGTGAGATGTTGGGGTCTCTCCCCCTGCCATGGAGCCCTGGGAGAGGGGCCCTGTGTTGGAATTGTAAAAGGACAAGAGCCCGGGGATCCCGACGGGGGGAGGAATGCAGTCCTAAACCAATGTGGTTGATAAGCGCAAACTCCGGTTTATTAGCAATCCAAAAGCACTTATATAATATACCAGCTTGTTAACTCCTAAGTGGCTTAAAGCTTATCACAGCACATTTCTATTTCTACATAATTGGACCTACATTGGCAAGCCTCCATAGTCATGATTAAAGAATTCGGTGTTTACCCCTCCTGTTCCCTGGTTAGCACCTTGTCAGGACAGCTGCATCGTTTCAAACTCCCTCTTTATTCCCAGGCTTGTTTCTCACACCAGTGCTTTCTCATGCAGGCAGTTTCTCACACACAGGCCTTTTGCTTCTAGGCCTATTGCTTGTACAGTTTTTCTATAGATCCCATAATTCTATCAATGATCCATGCCCCTGATCCTTTAATAATTGCAACAGCCCGGGGGGGAGACACGGGGTTTCCCTGCCCCTGGTCAGCCTCATTCCCCATTGCTTGGTTTGTGTTCCCCGGTGTGGCCAAGGACCCTTGGGTCCTGTGACTGAGGGAGTTCCTGAGCACAGCCCCGGCCATGTGGCTGGAGAAATAAACATTTCTGAAACACCTACCAAGAATCTGTCCATATATACTTCTTTTCCACGCGACTCCTGGTTTGATATATGCTTGTTACAGTAATCCCCGCTGTGACACATGTCTATGAACACAAAAAAGACATAACCCCTTATTGAAATACCAGATAGATGCTTAGGTGTTTTAGGAAGGGAGAAGGACTGCAAAATGTTTTTTAGGGGATCTGAATTTTGATTGAGGTCCCTGCAGAGGCAAATTTTATGATAAAAGGCTCTGATCTACATGCATGGAGGAACACAGAGGCACAAGGACAGGTAGAGGAACCTCAACAAACCAGTCAGAGAAAAATTCCATTTCTGGGTCCTCCAGGTCTGCCCCAGGAGAGTTTCCTTCCCATGGACCACATTACACCCACCACTATAAGACAGTGGGAGCTTCTCTCCAGGTCCCCTTTCACACTGAATATGATGACTGCCTAGGTGTATGGGACACAGTATGGAATCCAGAGCAAGAATATTTTGGGAGTGTACAAGAATTTTTATTGGATGCTTGAAGAGAGTGTGGTGGGTTGACTGACTGGATGCCAGATGTCTACCAAAGCTGCACTATCACTCCCCTCCTCAACTGGAAACAGGCTCATAGGTCAAGCTAAGGACAGGGACATATCACTTAGTGATTACTGTAATGGGCAAAACAGACTTGGGGAATTTAGTTTAATTTATTACCAATCAAGTCAGAGTAGAATAATGACAAATAAAAAATAAATCTTAATAACACCTTCACTCACCCCTCCCTTATTCTTGGGCTCAACTTCACTCCCAATTTTCTTTACCTGCACCACCTTCCCAGCAGCACAGGGGGATGAGGGATGGGTGCTGTAATCAGTGTGTTATACATTGTCTCTGTCATTCCTTCCTCTTCAGGGGGAGGACTCCTCACACTCTTCCCCTACTCCAGCATGGGGTTCATCCAATAGGAGACCATCAGAAACTTCTACAACACGAGTCCTTTCCACAGGCCCTGCTCTTCATTAGCTGCTCCACCTTGGGTCCCTTCCACAGGGTGCCGTCCTTCAGGAACAGACTGCTCCCGCATGGGTATCCAGTGGGGTCACAAGTCCTGCCAGCAAACCTGCTCCAGCCTGGGCCCCTGTCTTAGGTTACAATGTAAGATGTAACCAAAAGTATGTATTCTATCACCATCTGTTAAAACCAGGTGGGGTGTTGGGGTGGGTCAGCCTGCTCTCGGGCTGAAACCATCAAATGTCAGTCACCAGAAGAGATCACTGAGGTCTAGGTTACCTCCCCCTGGGTGGCTCCCAGTCCTAAATTACCTCCCCCCATTCCAGAAAGTTCTCCCTTTTTTAGTTATTAATTGGTTCCCTGTTATGACTCCTGCCTCCCTCTTTTCCCCATTTGTTCTGAAAAATTGTACCCTCCCCTCTGCTTGTACCCCATTGGTTGTTTTCCCTTTCCCTGCCTTACTCCACCCCCCCCATAAAGGGGGCTAGCCCGCGTCTCCTCGGGGCTTTTGCTGGTCCCTGGTCCCTCCTGCAAATAAACCTGTTGGAACTCACACCAGAAGCCCCTCCCGCCTTCTTTGCCTCCAGGCTAATGCCAGCCTGATCATCAGCTGCCGGACGTGCTTCCTCTGAGGAGCAGCCAGCGCACGCACCCATCTCACGCCGATTCCGCTGAGCCGTCCAGCGAGGACGCTGTGGAGGCCAACGCTGCGTCCCCTCTGCCCGAGGGCATGCCGGGGCTTGTGGTGACAAGCCCCCGGTTGCGTTAGTGGGGCAGTGTTCTTTGTCTCTTCCATGGCACATCCCTGATAACTCCCTCCAGAGAGAGATTTTTCTGTTAATGAGCCATCCAGCCTCACTCATGACTCATAAAATTACATCATCCCATCGTGAGATGCTCCGCCCAGGGGGAGGAACCAAGCATTCTACCTGGATATAATCTGAGGTTTGGAACACCACAGGCAGCCCTTACCTACTGGGTTCCCAGAGGACAGGAGCTACATAACCACCACTGGACCTTCAGAGGAAGGGCAGACCCTTCTACAGGATCACGGCTTAAACAGAACCACATCCACCACTTCAGGAGGACTGCAGGCACCATTTAATCAGACTGCTACCACCACCCTGACTAACAGGGTGTCAGGTTGTATCCTGACTCTGTCAGTTTAAGCCAGTGTTTCTGTATTATTGCCTTTATCTTAATTTCTCTATTAAATTGTAATTCTGACTTGGAATCTCTCACTAGTTTGCTTTCAAACAGCCCCCCAATTCGTAGGGCTGCAGGTCCTGCCAGATGCCTACTCCAGTGCAGGCTTGCACGTGTGTGTGTACCTGTGTGCCTTGGGGCTTTGAGTGCCTGGGTGCCAGCAGCTGGGACAATGAGGACATAAGGGCTAATTAGCACAGAGACTGTAAGTCCAGCTCCTGGGGAAACGTGTGTTGTACAGATACAATATCTATAGAGATGTACATTGACATATTTCTCGCTAATGCATGCTTAGCCTGTGAGTGGAACAGGATAAGGCCATTGATGCTGTTTCTATTTGCATGAATGCTGTGTTTTCTGTCTGTGCTGATCTGTGTGGCTTTCCAGGGGGATACATGTGTATAAAATACATGCATTTGTCTGTGTGCATATTGAGAAAATGTGCCCAGTCTTGCTTGCTGGAGTTGAATCAGCCTTGGTTTTGCTGGGCTACTCAGTTCAGCAATCTCTAGCAACCACATGACTCTAGCCAGAGGGTGTCAGAACTATAAATGTTTCCAGTGTGACCCTTCATTAAAACTGTAGATCAAGAACACCTACAGGATTCTTCTTGACTCCATTCAGATATGGGTTTCTTACTATGTAACACAGTTTACAGGGCTCTTTTGTAGGCTCTTTCTCCTTTGATACCCACACCTTTGAAACTGGAAGTACAAAGCAAAAAGGAGTATTTTTTTAAACAATGTTTTGAATGCACTTTCAGCTGGATGGCTATATTTAAAATCAGAAATAGACAGTTTTTGTTGGCTAAAAGCATTTGCAGTGCAGAATAAAAAGTCTTCAAAGACTTTATGTTACAGACTTTCTCTTATGATTCATTCTCAGCTGTCTGTGGGAACTTCTTTTCAGGGAAAAGAAATCAGGGATTTCACAACACAGTTTCTAAATGTAGATCCAGCCAGGTTTTTTTTTATAAATGGTGTACTTATTCCTAAAACGAATATGGTTTCATATCCATTTCTCAACAGAAAATATACAGAGATATGAGACTAGGGGTGAAGTGTAAGGTGCAGTCTCGTCCTACTGTGATATGTTTTACAGAATCTTGCAATCTCAAAAATGTGGTTTTTAAAATAATTTGAAGTTAGTGGTATTAAGTGCTTTCTCTTCTCTTGGTCATGGTTGAATCCTGTGTGACAACTATGCAGCTGCTTGATCACTCCCCACTGACGGGGTGTGGGAGAGAATGCAAAGAGTAAAAGTGAAAAAACTCAGAGGTTGAGATGAAAACCGTTTAATAGGTAAAGCAAAAGCTAGGTGTGTAAGCAAATCAGAACAAGAAATTCATTCACCGCTTCTCATGGGCAGACATGTGTTCAGCCCTCCCCAGGAAAACAGGACTCCTTCACACCTGGTGTTCACTGGGGAAGACAAACACCATCACTCTGAACTTCCTCCTCCTTCTTCCCCCAGCTTTATATGCTAAGCATGATGCCACATGGTCTGGAATATCCCCTGGGTCATTTGGAGTCATCTCTCCTGGCTGTGTCCCCTCCCAGCTCCTTGTGCAACCCTGGTTTCCATGCTGGCAGGGTGGGGTGAGGAGCGGAAAAGGCCTTGACTCTGTGCAAATACTGCTCAGCAATAAAAAAAACATCCTTGTGTTACCAACATGGTGTCCAGCACAAATTCAAAACACAGACCCATAGTAGCTACTGTGAAAAAATTAGCCCTATTTCAGCCAAAGTTAGCACACGCTGGCAAATAAGGGAGAAGGCAGGGAACTTTATAATCCTAAAAGGGCTTATGCAAACTAAAGCCCTTTTGAATATTTTTGTACAAAGGGCACTAGAAAATACTTATGACCACAAAGTAGAGAAAAGATGAAATCATCATTCTTTTATAGACTTAGTTGGAAGAGCATCATGCAAAACTTTATATAATTCATTACTTCTTAACTTAAATTAGAAATAGGGACAAATCACAGAATAGCAGCATGAAAAGTTCTGTGACTCTTAATTCCACTCTAGCCAATCACTCAATTTCTCTTATTTTGATCAAATCACAGTGTCTGAACATGTATGTTTATACATCTTCCCTAATTTCCAATTTTCTCATTAACCTAACTTTCATATTCTCCTAAAGATAGCTTTGGTTGGAATATTAAATGGAAGCTCTAAACACTAAAATGGAAGAATTAAAGCCATGATTTATTTATCAATTTAACAGGACAAAATTTGATGAGGAGAAGCTGAGGGACTTGCTTGGCTGAAAAAAGGGGCAGCTCTAAGGGAGCTGAACAGCATCTTTCTATTATTAGGGAGAAAGTCATCAAGTAGACAGAACCAGGCTCATCACAGCATTTGAAGGCAGGAAGGGAAGAGACAATGGATATTAAGTGAAATGAGAGTTGTCATAAACAGCAGTAGGAGTGTCTAACCAACTGGATATAAGGAGAAACGTCTTCACCGTGTGGATAATAAAGCCTTGAAGCAGGTTGTCCAAAGAAAGATTTTTTTTTCACAAGTTTCCATCCTTAGGTGTTTGCCCAACTGTATAAATCTCTGAGCAATCTGATTTATCTCACAACTTCTCCCTGATCTGAGAAGTTTTGACTAAGGTTCTGTTCACTCTGAGTTATCCTATCATTCTGTGAGTTATACTGAATGTCTTCCCTGAATAAATGAAAAACAAATTTCTCTCTACAGAAGATTGGTTAAAGGTGTTTTGAGCTTTCATTAGAGAAGTATGGTAAGTGCTCAAGTTTGGATTTTATTGTTTGGTTTGGGTTTTGGTGTGTGTTGTTTGGAGGTTTCTTAATTTTTTGTTTTGGTTTGTTTTTTTTTTTTTTACATTTTTTAGTTACCTTGTGAATGCTGTGTTTTGTGAGATCAGGTTATCAAGCTGGTGAATTTATGTAACATATTGGATCAGTCAGTAACCCCACATTCATGGACAAGCCTCAGAGCTGTAACTCTGTAAAAGGCACAACTACCAGCAGGCAAAGGCAGCTTACATTATTTTGGAAATCCTAATTTCCTGTTGGATAGAAGTTTATGCAATGACTTTGATGGTCATGGTCAAAAATCTGGTACTCCAGGAGTTTAGGGCACAATCTAAAACAGGACTTTTAGAGCCCAAAGGACAAGGGATGGACTGACAGGGAGGGAACTGTAGAAAGAGAAAACAAAGAAGTCTGTGTGTTTCTGCTCTCAGCAGTCCTAGCAGCAGAAATTGCTGGATTGAGTTCTAAGTAGAACAGCTGATCACTGTCCCTCTCATATTGTTTTGCCACCTTGACAATTTGCTGCTTGAATTGTTGCCAGAGGAAGTCTTTCAACAGAAAGAGAATGGAAGAGGCATATGAGATCCTAATCCCTGACAAGTGAATGTATTTTACCTTAAATATTGAAAAGTAGAAGCAGTCATGGAAACAAAGACCACATCCCCAGGCCACCCTTCTATAAGGAGTGCATCTTGTGTGCTGTACTCTCTCTGAAGAATACTCTTGTTTATTTTTACCATTTCTGTTTTCATTCACAAGACCTATTTAGATGAGTAGACTCAGAAGGAAGACAAGGAAATTGAACTTTGAATGGAGTTAATGACTTTGTATTTTCCTCCATATTCCTCTTGAATCATTGAATAGAGCTGTGCATCCTAATTTAGGAGGACCAAGAAATTTTTAAAGATTTGTAGAGGTGACTTGCAGTGAATTTGTAGAGCAAGTATATACTTATGTTGGAGAACATCAAATCAAACTCTTTCTATTCTAGTCTCTAGAAGACATCTAATGGTGCATTTCTTCTGCTAGGTGTGTTATTTAAGTACATGTAGTAGGTACCCATTGAATATATATGCATTCTCAGTTCCATGAACATAAATGCCCAGAAGCTGTATAGCTGTATGCAGACAGTTTAAAAGTCTGCAGTCCATTGACTTGCATGATTTTAAATCCATGTTTGGAAGCTTTTTTTTTTTTTTTTTTTTTTTTTTTTTTTTTTTTTTTTTTACCTCTGGGGGGTTAAGTTAGAGGAAACTGAGAAATTATATTCACATGCCAACAGACGTTATAGTGATACAGAAATTACAGGATAAAATGCAGCTGCTACACCCTGGCATACTTGAGACCTAATCCACAATGATTCCTCATACTTGTAATCTGCAAATGTAAGCACCTGCTAAGGGGAATGGAATGGAGGGTGGAGTGGAGTGGAAACATCAAGGCCAGGCTCTGATGAAATCCTTGCAGGGAGAGGAACTCAATGGTTTTTGGCAGCTGATAAATTGCATAGCACCTGTCAGCCAGGGGAGAGAGGATGTCCTGCTGCTGAGCCAACAACTATGGTGAAATGGTTCTCCTTGGTTGAACTTGGTCATTATAATCTAATTGTAATATTACCACACACCTCCTGCAAGGTACAACCCCCCCTTGCTGAGCATGTGCTCTAGATTTTGTGGACTATGTCTTTAAGAGAGAAGAGAGAGAATTTTACACTGATAAGTAACAAAGGTATGTATGACTGGTGTCACTCAAGTTCCACCTAAATATGAAGAAATAGCATAAAAGTAAGTTGAGAATGGGTAGGGAAAACTCCATTGTAACTGCTGGGATCAGTCGATGGGCTGAACCTCTCTTCTACCTGGTAGGGATGCCTGATGGGTGAGAACCGCACCCTGTGTGTGCTGAATATTTTTTTGGGGGATTAGAGCTGGTCCGTGCATTGCTTTGAGTATGTTTTTGCAGTCAGATACTATCACCAGTGATCCCCAAACCTTAACCTGTCACAATTTTCTATTAACAAAGAGTATTTCATAAACTGTTAGTGTGAGTCCCTCACAGGTGCTGGCTGTCACTGGCAGCAGGTAATGTACTCGAATAAAGTGTAAGACCTACTGAGGGGTCATAACATGAGAAGATCTATGAAGAGATCTTATGCTTCTGCTCTTGATGTGTGTTTCAGACTAAGTCAGTCAAACCCCACTGCAATCCAGCAGTACTGCTCAGTGAAGTGTCCCCATAACAGGACATTGACAGACTGGTCAGGCACGAGGGTCTCACCTTTCCTGGAGCACTGACAGACAAATCAAACCCTAAAGGTTGAGGAAATCTCCCCACACTAAGGGTGAAAGAAATCTCCCCTTTTCACGTGACAAGTAGAGAAAAAAGTTTTGGTGAAAGGTCTTTAATAACATGAAAAATACTTGGAATTTTATATTTATGTATATAAAAATTGGGATAGAATGTAGCAGAAACTTCCTGATCTCTGTCAAACATGAGAAAAGGATTTTGTTGCTTATGTACCATGCAGGGGTCATCCTTGAGATAACTCTGTAATATTTTATTTTGTGTTGTTGTTTATACACAGCTAAAAACTGCATAGTAATGCCAAATAATATTTGTCAGTGCATTTCGGTAGGATAAATCTCTTACTAAAATCTCTGAGCACTGATTGAAGTTTCACTTGAACCACACACTACAAGCAGAGTCATAGGAAACAAATAAAAACCAAAAGAAAATTCTGGCCTCCTCAAACTTAGCGAGGTGAATATATTTCTATCTTAACCTTTCAACATGTGAGGTGTATAGTTTACATTTTCTATTCCAGTAATATTTGAGTTTCTGTGTATATCTTTCATAAATATGTGTCAATTTGAACCACTAAAGCAACAGTTCATTTTAAAAGTACTGAATAATGTTCTTTGTGTAATAGTATCTGATTTTTCAGTCCGTAAGAGTAAACATATTTGGAACAATAGGATTTTTGACATTAAGAAGAAAGTAACCTTTATTTTTAAAAGCAATATTTGTAATACAAATGTGCAATTTTTTTGTGATTTCAGATATTTTTTATCCCACTTTTACTTTTTTTTATCTTTCAAATCCTAAATCTAGAGTTGGTTTCCTGCAGGAATTAATGAATTGTGAGTTTTCCCCCTGTTTTTAATCTCAGGACCAAAATTAAATTGTGTGACTAGAATTGGCTTCCCATTGAGTTTTATTAGGATGAGTTCTGATTTCTGTGTGAAACCCTGATGTTCTCCCACTTTCAATTGACAGGATGTATATTTTGGTGGCATTTTGTTATCGCAGACTTGAGTTAAACTAATTATAAAGACATATAAGTTTAGATTTATTTTAAGCAAAATCTCAGAACTACATCAAGTGCCCTCTGAAAGTGCACTGAAATTGCTGTATATTGGCAGGGGTTGACTGAGGGTATCAGACCTTCTCTGTGGTCATTGCTCTAGGCTGCAGTTTTTTCCATGCCTACTGAGCATGAATAGTGAAGTAGTGGATGAACACTCTATCAGAGCATCTACCAGTAGGTGATAAATTGCCTTCCCAGATTGCTACTGGTTGCCCCTAGGTTGTCCCAGTTCCTTGCCAAACTCTCCTCCAGTACAAGTTGTTGGCTGAAATAGTTCTGAGACTCGATACACAGTAGCTCAGAAAACACTGTATATAAATCACATTTTACCTGTGCATTTCCTGATTGCTGGCTGATTCATGGTCAAAAAATTCATGTTGCTCTTTAGTGAGAAAGAAATTGTGTATCTCTCCTTCCCTTTTCTTTCCCTTTCTGCTTTTCCTGTCTCCTTAAACTTTTTCTCATTTAAGTTACAGACAGCAAGGATCACTCAAGGCATGATTACACACATTTATTTTCTTTTGCTGTTAGTATTTAAAAAAAGAAGGCTAATCTCACATTATTCTGGAGAACTGCATGACTAGTACTTGAGAAAGTACAGTACTTAAACATATTACAATAAGAACATCACCAAGATAAAGCACAAGAAAACAAGAGAGGCAATATTTTAATCCTATTTCCAGGAGATAAATACCTCAAGTTTACTATTTTTTTTGCTTGCAACCTTAAAGGATCACAGATAATTCCCTCAACAAAGCATGAAAAACAAGAAATGCCACTGTACCTGGCTACTGAAAACTCTTAATATGAAAGATTATTTGAACATAAGTCTCCAGAGTGCCTTCCTCAGAAAGATGTAATGATGTCACAAAAGAGAGAATTTCAGAAGGAATTCTCGAACTTACAGGAACTTGAAAAGGAGACTGAAAGAGATGCTTTCAGGAATAAATAAAACAATCAAAGGGTGATAATTGTGGCACATGAGAATCCTCTCAGGGCTAGGTGCAAGGATTATGTTTTAGATCTCAAACTGCAAATTTTGTTGCTTCCAGATATGCTTTTCAGCAGTCATTAAGAAGTGAAGATGACTCAAGCAGTTCCAATACTAAAAGTTATCCAAGTAATACTGTTACTTTCTCCATAAATACACCCTTGAAATAACAGCCAGAAGTTTTACACACCTATTGAGACATCATATTTCAAACACACTTTCCAGACACTGAAAACAATTTTGGAGACATTACAATGTCATAGATACCAGCAAAAGTAAATCCCTAACTTTCAGTTTCAGCAATTTGCGTACTTCAAAACCTAAACTCAAAGTTAGCCACATAGCATACATATATCAAGCAGCGAAGTAGGACAATTACAGAGTTGCTCTGCCAGTAAGTTCTTTAAATACTAATCAAGGAGATTATTGAAGGGATAATTCATAAAATATAGTTCTTCTGAGGAGCTCTCAAAAGCAATATGAAACTATCAATTCAGCAGACAAACACAACAAAAAAGAAAAAGAGAGAAAAAAGAAAACATTGGTATGGCAAGGTTATAGCTGTAAAATAACAAAACAGTATGGAGAAAAAACAATGTGAAGAAAAAATAATCAAATGCAGGAAGAAGAAAATATTCTAATCTCATCCAAATTACAATGTCTTTAAATTAAAAGACAGTACTTTTCTACAAAGTGCTATACAGATTTTTTACTGGAACATAGATTTAAGTACTTTTGTCAGTAATAAGGCCATCTACATAGAAATAGAATAAGATGCGTAGCTTACTAAGTTCCAGACAATTAAAAAATATTTTAAAATATATTAAATCCATGTAAACTTTAAACCTTATATTTTGAAGGCTATTTACATTAAATAATATTAAATTGTCTACTACTTACTGAGGTGCTAACTAGATTAATCTCTTTTAACTAGGTGCATTTTCTGTATCGGCATATGGACTGCATAAGGCAGAAGGCTAAGAAATCATACAGAGATAAAGAAGAAACAGATTTGTAAACCTCATCTGGTTTTAAGCATTTTTTTCCTATTCTTAAAGTAAATAAGGATTTTTCTTGACTATGGCAGAAAATTTTAAAATTGTTTCCTATAGATTATACTGTATATGCCTAATGTCCATGAATAAAATTAGGCTTGAAATTAGAAGAAAGTCTTTCACAAGTGTGTTTATGATGTTCTAGAACAGTAATCCAGTAGGTGGCTGCTTGGAAGGTGATCCAGCTACTTTTAAGATGCTTCTGTGTTAAGTCATTATGCTGAGTTTGTGTGACAATGTTTTGGTAGTGAGGGGCATCCAGGGGTGGTTTCTGTAAATCAGTGCCAGTTCTCCCCATGCCTGATAGAGCCAGATGGCTCCAAGATGGTCCTGACACTGAGCAAGCTCAAACTCATCAGTGACTGTGGTAGTGTCCCTGTGAAAACATAGTCATAGAGGGGGAAAAGTTAGTGTGCGAGAACAACTGCATCTGTAGGGAGGGGTGAGAATATGTGAGAGAAACAGTTCTGTAGAGACCATGGCCAGTGGAGAAGGAGGAGGTCATGCAAATCTGTAGCCCATGGGAAAGACTTAGGCTGGAGAAGTTCATGGAGAGCTGTCTCCCATGAGAGGGATCCCATGCTGGATCAGGGGAAGGGTTTGAGGAGTTCTTCCCCTGAGCAGGAAGGAGCAGCAGAGACAAAATGTCATGAGGTAACTCCAAGCCCCATTTCCTGTCCCCTCATGCTTTCGGGGAAGGAGGTGGAGAAATCTGGAGTCAGGTTGAGCCTGGGAAGAAGGAAGGGGTAAGGGAAGGTATTTTAAATTTTCATTCTTATCTCTTATTAACCTAGTCTGATTTGATAGTTAATAAATTCAACCCATTTTCCCAAGTCAAGTCTGTTTTGCCAGTGATGGCAACTGTTCAGTGTTCTCTCCCTGTCAACCCAGAAGCCTTTGATTATATTTTCTATCTCCTATCCAGCTGAGGAAGGGAGTGATAGAGCATCTTTGGTGGGCACCTCAGCTAGGGTCCACCCACCAGTGGCAAACTGGTTTTTAGGGATGCTGAAATTAGGTCTTATACCACTTTGATGCTGTTTAGCCAGCTTCTGTATTTCTTCTATCTCTCCTACAGAGTTTTCATATGGTACTGCAAAAGAATATCTATCTCTGCAATGAGAGTATCAATTAAGTAAACCCAAAACTGATACTGAGTCATTAGGCTTTTTGTCTTAGAAGTCATTTCCTGATGGATTCAAGGCCAAACACCTTCACATTTTAGAACAGCTTCTCATATCCTTGATTCTTGTTAAATGTCTTTTCTTTCTCCATTAAATAGCAAGGATCTTCTGAGCTTGAAGAACCTATTTTCTCAGAATTTATCTTATGAGAAAGAGGTCATGGGTACATGCTCAAGGTCTATAATTTGACAATTTCAAAACATTCTATATTTCTATATTCTATATTCTATTTCACACCTTGCTTTCTTTGTTTGAAGACTTGGATTTTTTTTCACCTTGGTTTATTTGTTTGTAATTTGGGTGTTTCTTTTGTTTGTTTTGGTTTATATTTGGGTTTGCATTGGCCTTTTTTCCTAGTACAGTTATATCTGTTTTCCCAAGGCTTATTTCAGAGCTTATATAAATTGTGGTCTCTCCAAGAGAAGATTTTAACTTTCTGCTGTCCCTTAAATGTGCTCAACAAACGACTGAATTTTATTTTAGTTCTTGTGCAATGAAATTTCTGTCCGATTAGGAGCGAAGTCTCTGCTGGCACATCTCTCAGGGTCATTGTAATGGGCTTCCAACTACGTCCTCTTTGTCTTGTAAGGATTCTAGTCATTCCAGTCTGCAGAAGTATTTACTGGCTCAGGATCTCCCAGACAGGGCATTACCTAATTGGAAGTTGGACTCTTTTTTTTGAAGAGTTTTTTTTTTTCTTCTCATTGTTTTGTCAAGAATTGCATCCTAAGCATCTGCTATATAGATATATATTTCCCGTTTCCAAGTACTCGTTGTGAAGAGGTGCAGAATCAGCTGTATGTCTCAGTGGTGTAGGAGGACTTAGTGTGAGCCATACATCAGCAATGATAACAGGATCATGATTGCTGTTAGCCATAGTTTGTTTAATTCTTTACTCAAATTCAGGACTGTCTTCAGTAATATCTTACTCAATTAGTTGAATAAAAGAAAATTCAAACATTTTATAAGCTTAGCTGTTTAGGTTGTTCTTCTAGAACACTTCACAGAACTTTAAATATTTTAGAAATCTTTAAAAAATAATGCTGTCTTTCTTTAGGAAAGTCAAACAGACTGATAAAGAGAGAAAAAAATGCCTTAACATCCCCATCATTTTACTCCTAAAGGGAAAGCTGAAAGAATTTGTGAAAGCTGAAACTACCCTCCAGAGTCTCAGTTTTACATCAGTGTGTTTTTACTACTGCACTTAACATATTTTCAAATCTACTCCTAGTCTATGACTTGGGTTCCTTTGTGAATTAAAAGGTTTTAGTGTTTTTTATGACCTATGCTATGTTATTTATTGCATTCTATGATTTTTTTTCTACCTAAAAGGGAACACTTTCATGGAATCACAAGACTGCGTCTGTTTTGAACGGACCGTAGTGGGTCATCTTGTCCAACTGCCCCGCTCAAGCAGGGTCATCATAAAGCACATGGCAGAGGATTGTGTCCAGATGGCTCTTGAATATCTCCAGTGGGGGATACCCTATAACCTCTATGGGCAACCTTTTCCAGTGCTCAGTCACTCACACAGCAAAGAAATTTTTCCTCATATTCAGGTGGAACTTCCTGTTTATCATTTTATGCCCATTGCCTCTTTTCCTATTGCTTAGCACAATCAAGAAGAGCCTGGCTCCATCCTCTTGATACCCACCCTTTAGGTATTTATACACATTATTGAGGTCCCCTCTCAGTAGCCTCTTCTTGAGACTGAATAGGCTCAGCTCCCTCAGACTTTCCAGACCCTTGACCATTTTAGTATCTCTCCACTGGACCTGCTCCAGAAGGTCCATATCTCCTCGTACTGAGGAGCCCAGAATTGCACTCAGTTCTTCAAATGTGGCCTCACCAGGGCTGAGAAGAGGGGCAGGATCAGCTCCCTTTACCTACTTGCAATGCTCTTCCTAATGCATCCCAGGATTCCCTTGGCCTCCCTAGCTACAAGGACACGCTGCTGGCTCATAGACAGGTTGTTGTCCACCAGGACCCCCAGGTCCTTCTCTACAGAGCTGCTTTCCCTATTTCTTATGCTGTATCTTGCTCATTTCTATTCATACCCCATTTCCTCAGTAGCATTTTCTCCCCTTCTTCCTATGTATTACCAATACTGAATCAGAGCTCAAGTTCCTAGTTGCATTTTTTAATATTTTTCAACTGATCTTATGTATGTAAGAAAAAATCCTCTTATAAATTGAATCACGGTGTAATAAGGTACCTTGTTATTACTTGCAGTTTTCTCTTTCAATAGAAGTAAGACAGAAATTGATGTCACAGTTTTTCATTGCGAATTTCAGAGGATTAAAATCTGGGAAATAAACCAGTGCATCAAAACTGACTACAAAATCTCTGTTGCCTATAATCTAAACAGGTAGTCTACAAATTATTAAATAGGAAAAATACCTCATGTGACACAAGACAATGATGGTCAGGGGATCAAAATCATAAAATCATTTAGGTTGGAAAAGACCTTTGAGATCATTGACTCCAACCATTAACCCAGCACTGCCAGCTTCACCACTAAACCATTTCCCTAAGTCCTCATCTACACATCTTTTAAATACCTCCATGGTGGTGACTCAATAATTTCTCTGATTAGCCTGTTCCAATGCTTGACAAACCTTTCACTGAAGAATTTTTTCCTAATATCCAATTTAAACTTCACCTGGTTCAACTTGAGGATGTTTTCCCTTGTCCTGTCACTTGTTATATGGGAGAAGAGACTAACCCCCACCTGGCTACAACATCTCCTCAGGTAGTTGTAGAGTGGGATAAGGTCTCCTTTTCTCTTGTTGAAAGGTGTAGGTGGTCAGATGACAAAAGCTGAGCCATCCCTCACCTTATAAATTGAGAGTGAGATAGCAATTTCTAGAGCAAGAGATTGAAGGTCTTTATAACTTCTTCCATACCTCAGTCCTGATTTGTAGGCATTGTAGTGCCTCTATCTGGTATCTTTGGAGACCATTTTCATTTGTACCTCTCTTCCACTAAGGGTAGGAATGAAACTGCTAAACATAACTCAGCAAGAGGCCTGCTTACGTTACAGATAAGAGTAGGAGAGCAGGAGTACACAATTGCGCTACAACTCCATGATAGAAAATACTGTTTTGTACAACATATTTTAAAGTGGCTTAGAATGCTAGAAGGTATTTTTTATTAGACTGTACATAATAATCTAAGGAGATGGAAGGAACAAATATCAAATAAAGTATATGTTCCTCTGGGGAAGACTGTAAAATGACAAACTGCAGTGCATTCTTTTAATGGTCAGCTCTCTTCACTTTTAATAATTTAATAACATCTACTCTTATGAAATGGAACTATGAACATGGAAAACAGATTTGAAGAATGATCTAGGAGAGAAATATAAATGAGTACATATCAGGTTAGTGAAAATAGATTCTGGTTCTCTCATGATATTTGGATGAGATTTCAGTTTCCATGTAGAGTTTTTTCTAGTCATTAGATGGATGAGAACAAAGTTGACGGTCTTCCATGCTGTTGCAGAGTATAAGGAAAAACCCCAGTGACAAAAATGGTGCCAAAAAGAGCAGTCTCATCCTCAATAAATCTTATTGCAAAACATCTACATAAAGATGTATTTTTAATTTCAAACTCTCAGTCTGTCATATTTAGCTTTTAAATGTACCAAACTTAGATCATAAGCAGAGTGCTGCAAAATGTTAAACCCAGTTTAGCATGGTGCTCATTCTGAGCATGAGTATCAATAAGAATCTGGGCAGAAGTGTAACAAAATGAGAAGTGTTCATCCAGTTCCAGTTGAGGCTGTATTTCCATTTAAACTAAAAAAACTCCAGGTAACAGCCAGAGTAAGAAACGTCAGTTCCCCAGATAATTGATTCATTACGGGAATGTGACTCATTATAGGAATCTGATCTAGTGCTCAGGAAATGCTGCAAAGACTTTCTTCCATTTCAGGTGGTTTTTTCATGAGGTCTAACATAACCAATCTCTGTACCTATTATCAGGTAAAAACAGTCACCCGTATCCACACACTCCAGCATGTGATTAGAAGGAAGAACATAGGAATTCCCTGATGTTACTCAAATACAATCAATTTCAGTGCTATTTCTGATACAGGTGACTCCATCCAACCAACAGGCAATACACAGCATTTCTATACATAGAGTGTTTTCTTCTCACTTATCTCAAGACAAAGATCTTTTAACTCTAGTTTAACTTTTAACACTAGTTATGTATTAATAACTTGCATAAGGCTTGTGCACTTATTTTGAGACTACTTAACTATGGAATCATGATAACTGAAGTTGTACTGATTTTGGAATATATCCCTGGATGCCATCTGGTAACAGCATTCTTTCCTCTGCCTTACCCTCTATAATAAAGGCCAACACCATTGCGTTTGGATAGTTCACCAGGAATCACGCTGCCCACTTCATACAGATAGTTTGTTTCTTAAAGAACTCATTATTTGTATCCCTTCTCATCTGGAGAGATATGAAATCACATCTTCCTCAAGGATATAAAATGTCAAGAAAATTGTAATATCTTCCATAACTAAAGTTTTCTAAATCTGAACAACAATATAATGAAGTTTAGAAGATTCTTGAATTTAGAGAAAGAGAAAACAAAGACTTGTGACCAAATCCACTGAAGAAAGATCTTGTGTTCTAGTTTCACTTCTCAAACTCTTTATTCTAGGAGAATAAAATAATCAGAAGTAATGCTGGGAATCCAACTGAAAGCCAAGATTACACATTTTCCTCTAAATGCCATACCTACTTACTGTTTTTGATTTCTGCCATATACTGAATGAATATCTTCAGTGAACTGACTCTGTTTTTAAATTTCTCCTCAATAATTGGCTGCATTTATTTGTTTATAAAATCCAGCATGATGATGAGCTATGATGATACATTCTGCTTCCTAAAGAGACTAGTTAGAAAAGCAAGAGTCAGGCAAAAATAAGAAAGAAAAACAATGTTGGCTACTTTGAAATATTCCATGGTGGACCTTATTTAGGAAAGCTCTGAGTGACTCCCAGGCTTTCAATTATAGTAATATAGGTCCCTTTCTGAGGTAACTGACACAGCAACAAGCTATGTGACTACTTCAGAAAGTCAGGATGAATTGTTATTAATTGTTGTAAAGTATTTGAACCTTGATAGTGTGCCCCAGCCAAACCATTTTTAGTTATTTTTACCAGAGCCCTCAGAGTGGGACCAGGCTGGAATTACCCTCACTGGCTTCACCTGGCCTTTCCACCTTCACCTGCAGCACATCAGCCCCAAGAGGGTTTTTAAGCTCCAGTCTGAAGGTTTGAGGGGAGAGGTGGGATTGGCTTATATCTGTTTTCTGCTGTCTTGTTGTTTGGGGGTTCCTGGACTATCTTGGCTGCTGATCACTGGATGGGTTTTGTTGCTGTCATCATCTCGATGCTGCTTGCCTGGATCAGGAGTCCCACCTGTTAGAGCCCTCAGGAATTCATCAAGGACTGAAAGGTAAACTGTGCTAAATTGGAAATGAATTGGGAAAGAGGAAGCTGAAAAACTAAATACCAAGACAGCAAGGAATAGATAAAAAAGGACTGTGCTGCACTGGATTAAAACCAATCATATTTTCAGAAAAATGTGTGCGGAGCTCATGGACAAAATAGAGGGAACAATCCAGCAATGTGAGATCTCATGCACAGCAGTTGCAAAATGTATATGGACTGTATTTTATGCAAAAGTTGTAAAATGTATAAGTAGAGTAGTATGTAAAAGTAGGTAGAATGTGTAAGTAAGTAAAATGCATAAGTAGTGTATTATGTATAAGTAGGTAAAATGTATAAGTAAGTAAAATGTGTAAGTACTGTGTTACGTAGAAGTTGTAAAAAGTATAAGAAAATGTATAAGTTGAGTGATGTGTATAAGTAGTATAAGGAGCAAGTGAAATGTATAAGTAAGTAGAATGTATAACTAAGCAAAGCTTATAAGGTATTATGTCAAAGTTGTGAGATGTTTGACCACAGGGGTATTTTAAGCAATAAGATGCTTCTGCGTAATCATATTGATTTGTTGATCAGAAGGCATGAGTTCCCGCAATTGACCGTACCCAAATGCTGTCAAACATATTAAAAAAAAGTCTTCTACAGCATAATCCATAAGTGATATGGATTGGAATAAAGTTTTATTCATATTTTACATTCAGTGATCTTTAATTAGAACTATTTGTGTGTTAATGATGCATAGTAACAAAGCAAACAGAATGCATATACCTCTATGATAATTGCACATTACTCAGAAACTAAATATAAAAAACAATAAAAGCAAATATTAAACCCACAAACAGAATAAAACTATTTCAAAACTCAAAAATCTTTGTAGCAACATGAGAAGCACTTTAATATTCCACAGTGTAATTAGAACAAATAGGTATGCTTTGTTACTGTGCAAAAAATAAAACCATTTGATTTTGTATTGGGTGATTCTTCCTAGTTGCATTCAGTGGGAAGTCCCTGTTCTCCTGAACACATGGGAGACTGGAAATATTCTGAGGAAACAGAGGGGAAAAAAAGAGAGAGAGAAAGAAGAAAAAAACCCAACAGGTATCAGAACTGTTATCTTGAGTCAAATTTCGCAAATATATTCATACGTAATTTTTCCCTCCGTTGAGTTGTTTGGTGGTGAGTTGGTCTGTTCTTCTATGACAATTCTTACATCCTCATGTGGAACACTGAAAGGAATTTTGTAAGACTGACATCTAATACAGGAAGCCAAATTATACACTAGCCTTGCATTACAGTGTCATGTGCTGATAATGTGAATAGGTATGGCGTGTTATTTATTCCAGTACTGCCTTTTCCTAAAATATTTTGCACATGGTACATATCAAATTTGATTTTTGGCAGGGCAGGTTGTGAATAGCAAATTGCCTTGTCATGTGTTTTCTTGCCAGAGTTGATTCAGGGGAATCTTGCACACTTCTGCATTTCAGGCCTGATTCTATTCAGAGAGTTTTCATAATGGTGAAAGTCTTTGGGCTTTAATGAAATTCCTTCTCAGCCCACACTTTCTCATAGAAGGAAGAATTAAGCTCTTCTAACAGTTTCCTGAACACCATCTGCTTGATAAGATATATGGCCTTTGATGAATGTTCTACGTGAGGACTGAGGGGCTGTCAAGGCTCTGAAATCTTTAATGCAGACTTGTTGAATGGGAATGAATTCTGTAGAATTTCTGCTGACTAATTAGAGGATGGAAATTTTTAATTCACAGCAATGCTTTTAAAATCTATTGTTATAGCAGGAAATGAAAATATGTTTATAGTTGTAACTAATGAAATCAAAATAAGTACCTTAATTATTGTTGATACACACAGTATGGGTAATACAAAAAGAAAAAAACAACCCAAACAATCCCAAAACTAACAGCAAGAACAAACCTCGAAACTTTATTTCAAGGTATTACCCTTTGGCTTGACTGACTTCGACTCTTTTT
Organism: Corvus hawaiiensis; assembly: GCF_020740725.1. Lineage (NCBI taxonomy): Eukaryota > Metazoa > Chordata > Aves > Passeriformes > Corvidae > Corvus > Corvus hawaiiensis. The sequence goes on along the minus strand of NC_063216.1, from coordinate 62,800,391 downwards.
TCTGTTAGAGAAAAAACAAAGATCCAGTGTCAATTTATTATTTAATACCCTTGGAAGGAAATTCCAGTTTTCTGAGATTGCATTTCTAACCTGTGAAGGGCATAAAAATACCAAGTACTTCACACTGTGTGTTAGTGATAAAGCCGACAGTCAGAGCTGTGAATGTGCTGGTCTTTGCAGAGTTGACCTAATGCAGACACCCTGTTTTCACTTTCAAAACAGTCATACATGCCCCAGTTCTTTCATTGATCAGACAACTTTGTCATGTCTGAATCTGCTGTTGATGACAACATCTTTGGGACCTTCTTCGTGCTTCTTTCACTATTGCACCTACGGTTCTTTGAGGTTGTCCATGTCATGCCAAAATCTACATGTGAATCACATGTATCTTAAGGTGTCTCACATCACTGTAGAGCAATCACACCTGTCATGCTGTCCTCCAGAAAGACGGTGCCTGCCCTGTGATTATTTTAGCTTTTAGAGCGGGGTCCTTTCTAGCTATTCCTTATATCACCTCTATCCTTCACCGTCTACCTTATCAATTATTTTGTAAGAGTTTGAAACAAGCTGTTGCTTTGTATTACTTATATAGCACCTGCTAGACTTAAAGGTTTGGTAAAATAATCAATTTGATGTTTCTCAATGAAAACAGTTTCTGGTAACCTGAAATTCCAGGGACTTGTACCGCCTGTTTAAGAAGTCTTAGTAATGTTAAAAAGGAAGACATGTAATAACCGTTGTCTGCAGAATATACATTTCTGACTAATTAGAAGAATCTGCAGCAAGTGAAAATTCTTCTCTTTGGAGAAGAGACAGAATCTCTAAGAGATTAGAGAGCTCTCTAAGAGGGCTAAATCAAGACACAAATAGCCGTGGAGTGAAATGAGACCAGTGAAACAATGCACACACTGCTTCTCATCTCTGTTAAAGACCAGCTGTTGAGTTATGGGACTACATTTTGAACACAATTTTTTTTTCCTTTGTAAAGACTTTTATTAGTCTTGAGAATGCATATAAGGAAATAATTCAGTTTGATTTGATACGCAGGGCTAGGTAGATTCTGAAGCACAGTAGTTGATAAATAAATCAATATGTTGTCTATAAACTAAGCTAAACTAAGCAAATTTGTTATAGGATCAGTGAGATGCAATAAACACAAAACCCCACAGAACCATTTCATAGTCACTTCATTGTAAAACTACATTTTAGTTTCTCATTCCATCTGCTATTGCCCCCCCATAAAGTGCTTTGAGATGACGTTTGGATGAACAGTGCTAAAGAAAATTAAACTGTTGTATTACAGTTGTAATATCTGCAGATGTCTATGCACAAAAGAATGGAAGCCTTTTGGAAGTAGTTTCCTAATGGATCCCATGCAAAAAAGTGATAATCTGAAAATATTCAGTTATAGATATGTTTAGTATGCACATTTAGTTATAGATATGTTTGGTATGCTCCTTAAAATTTTTCCATGTTGTCAAACATCCACATATTTTTGATTTATAATCATTCCTTATCTTGCATTAGATGCAACACTGAGTATTAGATGCTCAGTTGTCATGCAGTTACTTAAAATTAAAAAGTGGCATAAGCCAGATTAGACAAATCAAAATGTTGAATTTTATTGTAGCCAGATGTCTGTATGTAAAATAAGTTTTACAGCGGACCTGTATGTGCATATACACATTTTAACAAGTGAAATTAACTGTGACAAAAAAATAATTTTTCTAGTGCTCAGAGAATAAACTGATCAGAGTTCCAGACCGAGGGCTACTTTTCTCTTTCCTCTGTGAGGACAGAAGACTATTATTTAGAATTTCCAAAAGATATGTATGGAGTCTGTGGTAAATTCTCCTTTCCTATTACAGAGGTTGCAGGCCAACAAGAAAATAAGTTGATCATTACAAGACAGCGTACTGTAAATGTGCTATAACCTGTGTACTTTCATTTTTGTATATGTTTACTAGTGGCTTGAGGTAGTTCAGTAGGTTGCAGTAAGCAGGACCAATACAGTCTCTGTGATAGATACCAAGTGGAACACTTGGTATCTATCTATACTACACTGGAACACAGCCTCCAGTTGTCAGAGTGATTTGCTGGAAGTTGATGAGTGCTGGATCCTAAGGAAAATCCTCTCCTCTCTCACTCATATTCACTGATTCATAACCCCACCTATATGAACACACATATATATATATATATATATGTATGTGTGTGTGTATATCTATAAATATCTAGATACAATTAAAATACATTAATTAATGTAATTTCTTCATCTGCCTACTGAATGGTTTGGTAAAGCAGAACTATTTGTTTGCAGTTGTATAACACATACTTTGCTAAGAGGAATTTCTTGTTTCTGAGGAGTTTAAAACCAGAGCACATAGAAGAGCAGGGACTTGACTGCAGCCTTGACTGCACAAAGGTATTCTGATAATCACAGACTAAAATTCTCTTAAAAAAACATGGAAAAAATTTGGTGGATTGTGTACAGACTTCCACAGTTTGCTGAAAGGGACTGGTATCATGGCAGTAATTTCCCTATCTTCTACAACCATGTATCAGGTTTTTTCATTACAGGGCCTTCAGTTTTTCACTGTCTGCAGCATCCAAGTGAGAGTTCTGAAGAGCCTTCACATTCTTTATGAACTCTTTAGCTGGGCTTGAGTCTAAATATAAAATGAGCATGCCATTTGTAAATCATGCAAAACCACAATGTTACAGAAGATTGATGCTTGAAGTTTCATCAGCACCTGAGAAGTATCAAGGTTTAATTAACAAGTCATGCAATGGTGTATAGAGTCTTTGAATATTTATGATGATATTATAATTTTTGGAAGAGACCAAGACAAGCATGACATGAAACTGGGAAATATTTCAAGATGTTTTAAACAGAAACATTTGCTAGAGGATGCAAAATAAGGCATTGATTTAAAATTTTTAGAAAAATAGAATGACCAATTAATTTTTAGTGATTAAAATTTGTTTTCCTATTGAGTATTTTTTGGGATTTATCTGTTTTATGTTACCAGATATATAGCTCACACAAATCAACATTCCTAAGATTTGATTTGTGCAATTAAGTATGCAAAATGAGAAAATACACTCAGTAAGACTGTAGATGTATCCCTAATTCCATCTCCAAGTGCATTTTATTGCAGGGTAGATTGTCCCTGTAGCTTGTGGCAATCTGTGCATCTACTAGAAAAAGAAATGAAAACTCTTACTGTCATGTCTTTTTTATTTCATAGAAAAATTTCAACCCTATCCAACCACAACCCATATTTCTCTATATGAATTGTAGCTTGTCTGCTGGTTTAAAAATTTTTTGTATCCTTTATAGAGCTGATTGTCTGACACACCTTGATCCTTTGATTGTAAAATTGTAATCCTCTTTTACATGAGAAAAAGGAAAATAATCCGTGGGCACTAGAGGAAGAACAGATTGAATAGGAAGCAAAAAAGGAATTTCCTAGATTATTTAGTTTTTCAGCCAAATCTTAATCTTTGGGGTTTTTTGACTTCTCACAAGTAAATTAGGCTCAGGAATGGACTTACTAAATGTTTGAAATAGGTTTCATCTTTAAATATTTTTGAGTCAGACAACATGTAAATTTGTCTTTTGAAAGGCAGAAATAATTTTCTTAGGTAGTTTATTTCTTTTGAAAATTTTACTCAATCTGAAATAATGCTTAAAGGTTTCTAACAGATCTTTATATTCATAACATTAAGAAAACTTGTGCTATTCTGTTCCAATTTATTTTTCCTCTAACACATATCATTTACAGATGATGCTGTGAAAGTTATATTTTACTTGAAATTACCCAAGAGAAGATTTTATTCAGAGAAGTTTCTGTAATTTGACTGAAAGAGTTAGTGATTGGTTAAAACAAGAAGGAAAGGGAGGGTGGAGATAGTAATTAAAACTAATAGAAAAAGATAAAGAAAAAATACTCATAATAGTAACACTCATAATAGTAACAACACTATTTATTTCTATTTTTCCTTTTCAGATCAAGATATCCCTAGGTATCCTTAATTGTATCAAATACCATTATTAACAAAAAAAAAATTTTTATCTATTGTGAAGACACAGAATTGAGACAGAAACCTTCTCAAAACATTATAAAATTAATTATCTATCTCATGTGATCAGTTCCTGTTTTTCACTTTAAATGGTACTGACTATGGTCAAGGGAAAAAAAAAACCAAACAAACCTATTCTGAAGCCTGATGCTACTTTCCCTATCAGAAAACACCCATGTGAAATTAAAAGACATTAGAAAAGATAAAACAGATAATTTTGTTCTTGAATTCTACTCTCCCATACATCTGCTGTGGAAACAGACTGACATATCATCTTATCTGTTGCTCAAAGAATTGAATTTTCTGGCATGGAATTTTTGAGACCTTTGATTTTAAATTGCTTTCCTAGCTGTAGGTTAGGGATACTCTTACAGAATATTAGCCCTTGTACTTGGCGAAGTTGGATGTTTTAGAAAGTAAAAAAAATGAGATAAATGGTAGAATTAATAAAAAGACGTGTAGAGGAAAGAAAATGTATTAAGGAAAGACCAACAGCATGAAGTTTATAGCCAAAGTGTTACTCAGTGGTCACATAATTGAAAAGAATATAGTGATGTAATTCTGTCTTCTGTTGGACTGCTACTGTCTGTTTGGCCTTTTTTCTTTTCCCCCTAACAATTCTGTACTGCAAGGTTAATTGCTCTTTTGCTTTTCTCATTCACTTTGGACAACTTAGGATCCAAGACAACCTTGATAAAATCCCACAGTTCCCATATTAATCATGGTAAGCTGACAGTACTGTGCAATGTTCAAATCCCTCAAAGGATTGAAACCATAATTTCCAATACAAATTAAATAATATCTCAAACTTTTGGAAGGTACTGAGTGCCTTGAAAATGGTCTTTGAATGAATTTTAGTAATGACAGCCTACATATTCTGGTATACAAGCGTGTAATTTTATTTTCATATATAAAATTTGAGGTAATAAATATTATTTAGATAATCCTTCTTAATGGTCAGAATTGTAAGGAATATAACAATATTGCAGGACTGGTAGTCAGTTAGTGAATAAGTGACTGTACCAGAGACTTCAGAGACAGAAGAAAATATTTACCTTTACTCATCTGATCTAGAAGTGGTATATCTCAGGAAGACATCAGTGGCCATGAGAGGTTAAATTTCCAACTTTATTGTGATTTCACTGAACCCTCACTCTCCACAGATTTTTCCATATTTTCTTGGTGCTACAGATATTCTTGCTGGATTTTTTTAATGGACTAGTTCAAATGAGATACAGTTGTTCTCTAACAAGGTAAGGTATCTCTGCAGATGGAAATTGGCAGCTGTCCCTGTGAAGGATTGCAGCAGGCTACTGATGTTAGGGATATTGTAGGTGGCAGACAACCCTTTACAGGATTCTCAGCTGGCATGGAATGCTGAATATTTATCATCAGACTTTATCATATAATTCAGAGAGATCTGCAAAATATAGGCCATAGCTGTCTGTAATTCAGATTTTGTAAGGACATATATGTGCAAATAAACAATGGATTGCTATTTATTCTTTTGTATTCAGTAAGAGAGTGCTAATTTCCCTTAATTAAATGCAAGCTCTTTCTTGGCTTTATATCTAATAGAAAGTTAATGATTCTTTTTTTTTTTTTTTTTAAATATATGTGAATTTTTGGGGATTCTTTTGGTCTACATGTAAAATTTGCTTCCAAAATTTGGTAGCTGAATATTTGGCTATCTTAGAGAGATGACAGACAAACACATTTTCTGCTCTACCAGCACAAGAACTAAGAGACAGTAGAATTGTTTCACTTTATTTCACCTTATATTTTATTTTGATAACATTAGTATGAACAAAATAATACAATATCTAATATTATGTGCTATATGGGAAAATAAATTAATTCATGGTGGTGTAATTGTACTTCATGTACTCTAGGAACTGAATACTCAAAATATTTATCAAATGTCTAACAAGGTATTATGTAGCAAGTAGTTACTAAACAAAATCTCCTTCAGATAAAGCAGTTAGCTTTTCCCCTGTAGTGTCTGAAATCATTATTCTGGTTCCAGAGTTTAGTCATGTTTTACAGAATCATTTTTAACAGATAGTTGTGCCTTGCACTTATACTCAAAAATGCAGTGGAGACTCATAAAAGGCAATTCTCTCAACTGTGGAGGTGTCTAATTTAATGAGAGATTTATCAGTTGAAGGGTATCAAGCAGCAGTATCAAGTGACCTCCCTCAGGAATGAAATTTGGCACATTTAGTTTTAAGCTACAGATCATTTGTAGCACAAGGGCCTGGTTACATTTTTAAAGAGAAATCCTACTTATTTACAAATAGTTCTGAAACGAAAAAAGGATGTAAACAATGTTGAATATAGAGAACCTGCAAAAGTAAAAATGTGAGAAAACATGGGCATAGACAGACTATGACACCGGGGTGAAAAAAAGCCAAACATCTAGTTGAATAACAAACTTTAAGATGTATCCTTCTTTAAAATTATTTTGGTCATTTTATTACTGATAAAAGCAAGAGTTGTGCTTCTGGTTTTTGTTTCTCCTTTCTTTTGATCCTTCATTTTTCAAGGGAGCAGTGTGCTGCACCTGGACTGTGCTTAAGAGATTTTCTTCCCAAATAATGCTGCAAGTGAGCAGTTAGTAAGGTCTGATGGCAGCTAACTAGCAGCTATGGGGTGGCAAAACTGATGAAGAAATGAGATAAGATCTTCCTTCAGCTCAAATCTATTACTGAGAATGAAGTTATTTCCATCCTTCTCTCCTTTATTTAGCTATCAGATCTCTGGTGGTGTGTTATATGTGCCTGATCTCACGTTTTGTATCACAAAACACTAAATGTTGTTCTTGTAGTTCAATATAGTTTATCATGCTTCATAAAATTTGTTATGGCCTTCATTTTAAATATAAAAATAGTGGCTGCATGTCATTGAAATTTTGCATAGAAATATCCACACAAATATATGGACCATTCCAAGTTCATTATCAACATAGTATCTTAAGCAGGAAGACATTTTGAGAAAACAGGTTGATTAAAATTCCTGTAAGTTTTCATATGAAGAATAAGAATTAAATATATTTGCTTTGTTAACAGTATCAAAATCAATTAAGCATACGGGTAGGTTATATGAGTGGACTGGAATTTATTGAAAAGCTCATGAGGTTGTTTTAATTTTGAAAGATAAGGAAGTTTTAATAAGAGATTTATAAGATTAATTTGCTTTCATTTTAAGGATTTTGGTAGCATTTTGAGGAAGTTATTACAGCTCCAAAACTGTTAATAACTTTGTAAATTGTGTGCCCTTAATAAAATTACATATATAAAGGCCACAACTACAAGTTAAAGTACATCCATGAAGCATACCAAAGGTTCTCTGATATATGTTAGTATGCTAAAAATGGAGAAGAAAAAAAAGAAATTAAGAAAAGAAAACCTAAGATAAACATTTTATTTCTGCATGTCAACCTCTTATAGTAGTTTATCATAAGGAACTCTAAAACAGTTCAGAGTTAATATCAAACATTTTCCTCTTATACTGTGGGGAAAAATTACACAATCCCACCTTCCAATTTCCTATATAGCATTTGATCATGTCTTCCTCAAGTAGTAAGCTTGTAGTAATCGACTTTTACTCTCTCCATGAAGAGTTAGCAGGACTCACAAAACTGTTATTAAACCCTCTGCCACTGAAAGAGCACAAAAAAAAGTTTGCTGTAAAGCACATCAGACTTCCTCTGTAAACCATGCAACTAAAAGCATCTTTCTCATTATCAGATTGGTCTAGAAGAATTTGTTCATCAGATACTCAGGTTATGATGCTGTCAGTCACATCCTGTCTGGAGAATCTTACAACTCTCTAACCTCATCCATTTCAACCTTACCCATGTCAAAGTTACTGTTCACAAAAACATGTTTTTTCAGATTATGACAGATAACTGATTGTCCCATCATATGCTGAACTTTTAATAAGCCACTTTGATAAAGAGATTTTTTTGAATAAGTTCAAATGATATTTTAATAAGTTACCATAAAGTTCATGATGCAATGTGTCTATAAAACATCCTTATCTTTTGGATAAAATTTGGATTGTGAGTCTATTATTGCAGCCAAAAATTAATTACCATTATATCTCTATGAAAATTTAATATCTATATTATATATTTTTCCTAGGGACAATGGTCAGCATACATGAAATGGAAACCCATAGGATCCTGTTAAACTTGCATAACAACATACCTAAATAAAGCCAAGAGCTGAGTGAAACATCTTGAAGTATGCTCTATACAAACTTACACACAAATACACTTAATTTTTTTTTTCAGTATAATTTATTATCTTGAAAGAAAATTTTCCAAAATTATGCTAACAGATCCCTCTTCATTTGCACACCAGAGACAGATGCCTTAAATGGGTTGTCCAACATACCAGATGCTGTCCAGCTACATTTGGAAGTGAAATGAAATAAATGCTATTCATGAAACAGTGACCATTCTTTCTACTGTTTGTTTGAAACAAATGACCAAGTGGACTTGGCACTAGAAAGTACATAAGCCTTCACTGGCCCTTTTGAATGAATTTCTTGACTTGAACAGAACAAGATGTGTATGAGAATCCCATGCCCATAACATATTGTGTCTGTTTAGCTGTGGTTTCAATCACGTATTTGTTTATACAGTTGCATAATTAGATTCGCATCAGACTGGTTATTTGAATCTCTTCATATTTAAGATGCTCACACACTAAGTTTGCACAATCTGGGTCTGTAACAGTGCTGACACTAATTTGTGGGAACTAGAGTTTCAGATTTGAAAATCAGTCTTAATGGGTTTTTCCATCTGTTCTGGTTTTAGATTTTACAACAGTCAAGAGTTTTGTGCTGTACACTTTGAATTTTGCTATGTCTTTCTCCTTATACTAAAGTATGTCTGACTGAATTACCCAATGAGATGCTTAATACATAATCATTTGTGGGTTTTGTATGTAAACACACCATCCTAAATTATACACTAATAATTTCTTATTGGTGGACAATTTTTGCCCATAAAATGACAACTTCCTACAACATAAATTTTGAAATAATTTACAGAATGAAATAAAACAGCCTTATCTCCTTGAGGTATAAAAAACAATCTAGTATACCAAAATATGCCCTATAATCCAAAGATTTGTATTGTGCTTTGAAAATTATTATTCAATGAAATTGAATTTTTTCTTTATCAAGTATTCAACAGATGCTTCTAATACCCATCAAATTCACTATGTTCAGACTCATATTATTTTAATGTAAAAACTTATAAAATATTTATAAGGAGATCGTGCAACAGTACTTTTTAATTATGTTTATGTCTTTCTGCTCCATTTAAAATATTTATTGCACCATGAGAAGATATTTAAATTAGAGAGAGTGAGGAAGAAATGTAGAGACTTTGTAAAGCTTATATAGCTTATGCCAACATCAATATCCTACATTATTTTATCTAATTAAAGCATATTGTGGAGAGTTAATTAGAAAAATCCTTGTGGTTTTTTAGTTTTTTTTTTAATGAGCAGTAAAACCTTTATAAGTTACAGCAAAAAGAAAAAAAGGGGGTTGGCATTATTAGAGAAGAAATCAATTTTTTTGCTGTTTTTCTCTTCAAATGTTTGTGTTCTGTAAGCTTTCAACAGAGCGTTTCATCTGTGATTTTTCCTATCTGTTTCAAAAGTGTAAAGAAAATTAAGGATTAGTTGAACTCCTGTATACAGAACACCTTTCAAAGTATCTCTACATTCCTGCAGAAGCTTGGCTTCCATAGTTTCCATATATCTTTTATCAATAGAAGACAGCCAGAAATAAGGCAGATCCCAACACACCCAAGATGCCAAATTGATTAATGGTTTCATTTGGAAATAGAGCTCTTCTTTATAAATAAAATACTATGTCTATGTTCTGCAACTGGGTGATTTAAATACTCAAAGAACAGAAAGTGCACCTAGAAAAATAAATAAAAAGGGCTGGTTTTTTTGGTTTTTTGTTGGTTTTTTTTTTGTTTGTTTGTTTGGTCCCCTGTTCTACCAACAGAACAAGAGGGGGATTAGACATATCTGAGGTGCTCCACTCTATGAAGTTTTGAGTAGCATGTGAGTGTTACAGTCATGACCAGGTTTACAGGATATTGGAGTCTCACTTAGGACAAGGCTGAGCTGAGAAAGCCAGTGTCAGGGCAGGACACACTGAAGCTGGGAAGCTGAAATTGGGAAGAGACAGTCCAAAGGACCAGGATAAGACATCATTTTAGTCAGTACTGAGCAGCAGGAAGTGGAGTCAGAAATCTAACCAAGAAAAAGGGCAAAAATAAGGACTCCAACTCTGCCATTAAATTCTAAGGATACTTTTCTTCCCCCCGATACTGATGTGGTATCAGTGTAACGATCTGAAGTTTTTACTTGGTGCTGCACTATTTTCAAGTCAAAGTTGCACGGTTGCTGGGCACTCTCCATGACTTCTGTACACTGTACTCTGGTAGTGGATAAAAATTCATAATCCATTGTAACTTCTTCTCCAGTGTGGAAAAGTGATGGTGTGAGAACTTTAATACCCCTACATCTTTCTATTACAGCTTAGATGGCAAGATACAAATGAAGATATTTTAAAAATCAATTGCATCTTGTATTCAATAACTTGGCTTAAGCTTTTTTTGCTTGATGCGATTACATATGATTAAACATTTCACTAAAACACTGAGGCTTTTTCTTCTGAAACCTGTTTGGTTTTGAGATCAGCTGTCAAAATGGGCAAGATATGCCAGTTTAAGTGATTGTTTAAAATGGGGTATTTTTGAGACTTAATGGGCTTTCAGGTGGCATTAATTGGAAATAGGATCGCGCCTTCAAGAAAGCTATCCGGAAAGTCCTCTTCCAGAATTGTTGGAACCAAGAAACACTTCAAAGTGAATAGATACTCCTTACAAATAACATTCTGAGTTGTAGACATTGGAAGCTTAATGGATGTTGATCGAAAAAAACAACTATATTTTTGAGTGGGGGAAAAAAAGAAAAAATGAACTGCTCTTTAAAAGCCAATTCTACAGTAAGCCAGAAAGACTTGAGACCAGACAATAATAAGGTAAGAAGAGGTTATCTCAAGGAAGATTATCCGTGTGAGGTATTAGGAAAGTTAAAGTGCTAAATTCAATCTCATTTAATTTGTATATTACTGGCATTTTTAATGCTAAAAGTATATTCAGTCTATATGGACCAGACTGACTGGAAACTGAGTTTGTTTTATTGAATTGAATTAGGTGATTCATCCAAATGCATCAGCAATAAAAGTAAATGTGCCTCTGCAAATCTTCAAACTTCCAAAGCTTGATGTTACCTTTATACTATGTAGCAACCCATCCAGACTTAGTAGTTGTTACAGGACAGCCCCTCAAAGTTCATTGCCCTTCAGAGATGTTCCTCTAAATGAACTTGTTTGGAGAAAGAAATCACCAAGTAAAGGAGATCTTGAAGACTTCAGAACATCTGAAGGAAAGATGAAAAGAACTCTGCAGCACTGCTTGTTTTCACCTGCTTCCATGGCAGAACTCATTCTGCTGGCATTGCCCCTAACACAAATGTGAGTGATTATATTCTGCCACTGTCTTAGGAAACTGAGAGCTCTGAGGGCATACTAAATACCAGGAAAAACTTTCTAAATGGGTAGACATTAGATAGCCACCAGAGGTGACACAGCCATTTCCACTTTGCTGTTTCATCTGCATTGATTCCCCTCCTTCCAGTCAGAGGGACAGACTCTTCAGGATCAGGTATTTATATAGTAGTATATCACACATTCGGGTGCATCAGAGCTCTCTCTCCCTCTGAGAAATCAAAAGTCTTAAGTGTGCTTATTCTTGCAGCTCTGACAGTCAGCGTCAAAAGTAAATAGATTTTGAGGGAGGAGGTAAGGGAAAAATAGGTGTTTAGCAAAAAGTTTAAGTCAGTCATATGTTACTATCTCAAACAGAATGATCTTGAGCCAATTTAATGAAGGTAAGTTACAATTGACTTTGAAAGGATTAATTTATACTCTTGAGTCTCCTCAGATGCAGAGCTAATAGAAAGCTGTCTGGGTATTTGAGTTTTCACACATTTTGGAGCTCAACTAGAGATTTAAAAGCTAAATCAAACACTCTGGGACACCTGGGAGGACTCAGAATGCATACAACAGTGAGCTGATTGCTCTGATCAGGAGGGTTTTATTCCCAGCAATAATAATATTGATAGCTGTTAATGTTATTCTCTGTTAATGTTATTCTTCTAACAATTAGCCCAAAAATTTATTACAAATTAACTATGTTAGTTAAATGTTACCAATTTTATATTTTCAGAATGCAGCAATTTCACAGGAAATGGAGGATTATTTACAGCATTTATGGCGCCTTGTCACTGCCATATCAGATCTCCTTACAGTTTTTGAGAATATTGATCTTTACATCATGTTATTTGATGTAGAATATAGTGGGGGAGGAGGAAAGATTATCTGGTGTCTGCTGCAGGCTCCGTATGTAAATTATATACTAACAAATTCTCTGATAAAGAGCAATTCAGTAAGAGGAGCAAATAATAGACCTCAGGCTTTCCTGTGGAGTGCCTTCAGCTATGGATCAAGATGTTGCTCAGTTTTGTTCAGGCTCTCTCTGATCCTGTTAATTTATTTAAGCATGCTTTTGGACTGTCAGTTGGGGCCTGGACTGTGGTCCAATACACCTGTTCTCCTGAGCAAAAGTGACTGATTGCCACACCACGGGGTGGCAGCTGCTCCATTAGAAGCAGTGCAATCCTATGCCTCCAGCCCTTGTGCTGAGTTTCGTAGGGGAGATCAGGCAGCTGTACAAGACTTCAGCCAACGGGGAAAACACAGTTATGCAGTGCTGTAGACTGTCTCCATGCTCTTGCATTTGCTCTGTGAGTGGGAATTGCAGAGATGAGCCCCCTCACTGTCCTAGGAGCATAATTATTAGCACAATTGGGAAGAGAGCTTACAGTGATCACCAGCTCTTTGGAGAAAGAGTATGACCTCTTCATACAAGGTGTCTGTTATCTGCTGCAAGTTTCAACAATTGAATTTCAAACAAAATGTCCATAATTTTCATTGTCTGAACCCAAAAAAAATGTCAACATCCCACATATTTCCTTATGCAGGTCTCCATGAAAGGATTTAGAAAATTTGTAACATCTCTATCTGTAACTTCCATTTGCTTTTGTCCTTCATTATTGAGGCCATTGGAAGTATTTTTTCTTGTTTTACTTTGTAATGTAATGAACTTCTGTAAAGCAGATGAGATACATGGCCTAGACTATAGCTGGTGAGGGATCTGAAGTACATATCTCAATCATACCCTAATAGTTCAGTGATGAACTTTGCTGATAAATGGCAAACATAAGGTTAAGATTGATGTTAAGATTTGGTACCTAAGTAGTTCTCTGAACACATAGATTCTGATAAAGTACTGTTTGCTGTTAGTTTCCATGGTTTGTTTTTTCAAAGAATTTAATTTAGCTGGTTAATGCCATCTGTACCTCAAATAAAGCACTATGTTCTCTCTAAATATTAACTTAGAAGTGTAATATGATATGCTTCAAATGTATAGGTCATTCTTTAAAGCATTATTAATCCCACCATTTTAGAAACACAGAATTTCTAGAGATTCACAGCCTTGGCAGAACTGCAGCTGGAGGCAAAGATTGCTCAGAGTTTCTTTTCTTGACCCTGAGGTTGTCAGAGTGGCCAAACTGGCCTTGAGTATCAGTCCCTGTAAGACTGTCCTAATTTGCAGTGTTATTGGTCCTTAAGCAAGTATGCAGCTAACAGGGGCTTATAAATGCATTTAAATTCTGGACTAAGTACACCTAAAGTTGGGAAAAAAACTAGACAAAGAGGTTTTTAAAATCAATCCCTTGTTGCCAAAATTGTCACTTTAAGACCAATTTACATTTCTCTGGCAGTGCAGTGTAGCTTTATTGGACCAGGAAGAATAAGACATCAAATGCAACTAAAAATTGTAGGACATAAATCCATATAGCAAGTGTGTGACTGAATTTTTTCTCTTACTTCTTTAATAAGCTCAAGCCTGAAAATGTAGATAATAAACACTTCTTGATATGAGTAAACTTTTCTAGAAGATGTTTAGTAGTACACAAGTTACCAGATTGCAGACAGAAATACTGTGCTGAAACTTTATACTTTGGTTACAGAGAGCTCCATATATTATTATTAGCCCCTTTTGTCCTTCCAATCTGCAGAAGAACAGGGATTTCTGTCTCCTGGTGACCAGTTGAGGGTTATAAAAGCATTAATTTCATTCTACTTCCTTTGAAGAGTTTGATCTTAATTCAGGGTTGGAACAGTTTAGTATATTGTTTCTGACATCCTTGTGCTTTCACACTCCTTTGCATAATGCTCTTTATGTCTTCATCACTTGAGTCAGCCATAACTATTACGCTTTCTGAAAATCAACTTCCCTGGCTGAAATCACAGTAAAAAGTACTTCTTGAATGCATAAGTAGCAGTCGATATTTCTAAGCCATGTTTGTACCTGAACCTCCTGCATACTCTTTGAATGAACATAAAGTGGAATTCATGGTGGGGCAGAAGCAATGAAAGATGAGCTTTGTTAATGAGAGATGCCTCACTGACTCTGCCTTGATTAATGTCAAAGCCTGCTGATCAAAAAACTCTCTCTCATGTTCTCTTACTGACTGATTTCTAAGGATCAATTTAAAAAGTCTCAAGAAAAAGGTATTAAAAATGGCATGAAATTCTGCCTGACAGGGTCAGTAACAGAGCCTCTGATTCACCTGAGTCTCAAAAATGGGGCTTGAGAGAGGATTAAATTGAGGCTATTATTCAGAGAGCCCTCTGATCTAAAATTTGCTGTATTTATGTATTTTCTTTCAATTATTTATGATTTTCCTTCAGAATACAACAGACAAGTCCTACAAAGATAAAATGTTATTCCAAACTCATCAGAATTTATTCCAGGACTTTGGAATCTTCCCACAGCATCTTCCTTACACTCTTTTCCTTTGTCAATTAGAAAAAACACACAATGGAAAGGTCTTTGTGAAGATCCCATTAAATATTGAGAATATATCATAACAGAAATTTTTTTTTCTTCTTCTCTGGATATATTGTTTTCTTCCAATCTTAATTTCTTTTCAGGTTATTTTCTCTGTGCATGCATGGAGGACATCTGATAAACCTTGAGAAGACTTATAGAAGTCCTATTTCCATTTAATTCCTGCATTCATTTCAAAATGCAGGTGCTAATGCTAAGGAGCAAGGAAAAGGATTTATTTTCTCTTTCAACACTAACTCTTCTGGTGAGAAGACAGACAGAAATGAATCTTCCTTAGCTCACTAATATATCTGTAAACAGCCATTCAAATATGCTCTCTTTTCCTGTGTTGGGCCGATTGGCAGCTTATGGGCAAAACCATCAATTCATTTGAGCAACTGAGAAAGAGCAAGTAAAATACCATCAAGTGAGAGCCAGAGCACTGACTCCTGATGCCCTTCAGCTATGCTGCTAAGGTGAGGAGGAAAGATGCCCCAGTGGCCTGAGAAATTTGAAATAAATGAAAGTCACAGCTCCTTCTTTGTGACTGCTGCCTTTCTCCTGGAAAAAGAAGACATAAAAGGTGGAGAAGATGTACAGCTTTTCTGTAGAGGACAAAAAAGGCAGAAAATATTGTGTGGAAAAAACAGGTTCTTGGAAAAAAACCCTCAGAAAGCAGCAAGTGTGAGTCAAAGTAGGGAGTTAGGCAAGAAATGCAGCGCACTGTGAATGTTTTTAAATGCAAGACAAAGTAAAGACAGTTTAAATAAAAGGTTTTAAAAAAAAAAGAATATCAATTTTTTTCCACAGAGATTTGTCAAATTACTCCCTTTACCCCTATTGTTTTTTGTCTAGGATCTTTCTTTCTGTTTCTATTTCTGCTGCACTCCCTTCAGATATTCTGGTCATTTACTGATTTTGGTTTTCTCCTAGCTAGCCTTTGGACTACTGTTTGCAAACTCTGTCTTTACTATATACCTAATGAAATTGTCTTGACCCCAAACAGACATTGTAGAGTGTCCTGGCAAAGTTGGTTGTTTCAAAGAAGAGAGAAAATATGTGAGAAGCAGATGCAGGATAGTTAAGTTCTAATTCAACCATTTCCATGTACCAGTGTACAGCTTTCGCAGCTGGAACCCAAACACAAATTTGTTCAGCTAATACAAAGTTGCTAAGAGCAAAAGCTTTTCTCACCAGTGTCTTCTGGGGCACTCCTTATTTGCTGCTTCCGAAACAACCAGATGCTTTTCATGCCCAGCTCTCCTAATAGAAATTGCTAACTCATAGTTCAAAAACTCTGAGCCAAATGTGTCTCTAATGTAACTCCATAGCCTTATATTTGGCCCTCTGTACTAAAAACAGCTTCATGACACATCTAGACTCCTCTTTGTTCTACACTAGCTGGCATTCTTCAGAAACTATTGCACACAGGGATATTTCCTGCTGGCAGGCTCATGCCAGCTTTCTGAAGTACTTGGCAGTAGCAGAGGATCATTTGTAAAATTAGTAGCCCACTTTTATCTGCTCACTTACAGCATTATTTGGTTAAGTGGCCCATTCTCTGAGAAAACCGAGCAGAGTACAATTCTGCTCTTTGTTACAACAATTGAGCAGTGCCGAAGCTTTGCTATTGAGCATAAATGCAATGCTACAAAATATAAGTACTGTGCCAAGGAAAATTTAAGACAATGTATTTTTTCTTTTCAGACATACTGCTCTTCTGTTTAACTTATCCATGCAGCACAACGGTGACTGATTTCATCCTCTGGAGAAATCTGTCTAATTCCATTTGTGTAGGAACATTCAGGAACAGAATTCAATCTTACACACTTTAGAGATGTAACCTGCTTTCATTGTAGGAGCAATTGCGTACCTATTGAGTAAAATAAGAGAGAACAGATTTCCCTGGTTTTAACTATTGCTTTCAAAATAATTTCTATCCAGGCACCCATTACCAAGTCTTAACAGAAAAAATTCAATTTCACTTAACATTTCAGCTCTGTACTCATAATGAATAGTGTTATGCCTTTGCAATTGTTACTTTATACGGTATTTGTACTAGAAGTATCATAAGAAAGTACCAGATTTAGTTTTATATCCTATTTGAGCAGGATTGAAAATTCAGGTTCCATTTGTCTCCCTCAAGGTCTGCCTTATCTGAATATGTAATTTGTGCTGGAAGAAAAGCAGCAAAATATGTTAACATGACATTGAAATAAATACACATATTTTATAAGGTTTGTCAGGATATTATGATCAAAAGCATTCTTGATAGTCCCAATGACATCACAGAGTTATTTTAATGACTCAAAGATGGTAATCTTAATGCTTAACCAAGACTCTTAGACCACATTTTATCTGAGAAAGGAGGAAATGTGGCTAAGCTGGGGGCATCATGCCTGCTCCTGACATTTTTAGGCAGAATACACACAAAGTTGTTGGCGAGATCAAATGTAGCTACTATTTATAGTGCAATCCCTTTGCAGTATTTGCCTTCCACTCCAGCCTTGCAGCCCTCTGGGCTATGCAAAGGGAGAAAAAAAGCAGTTACAAGAATGTGGCTGTTACGACACTTGACTTCCAAAATCTCCTTGGGCTGCTGAGTGCTGGTGGCTCTATCCCCTGTATGTCCTCAGGAATTTTGATCAATTATTTCCTCTTTCACATATAATGCAGCAGAAGAGAACTTTGTGTATTTTCCTAGATACTGTATTACTTTTGGAGAAAGCAAATGAAATATGGGAAAATTATTAAGTAAATAGCTGATACAAGTACATCAAAGAACTTTTAGACTCTGACAGTCAGTCCAGGACAACTTTCTTAAGTACTTTCTCAGGACTCCAAGTTTACTTTCCAAGTAGAAGCAACAAAACTCATATAAATAGATGCTTTTAAATATCTGAAATTAAATGATGGAACATTGTCCTTCCAATGCCATTTTTGAATGTATTAAAATATGTAGTGATGAATGCAATATAAGAACCTGATGAAATCTAAGTGCTGCAAAGGCCCATCATGTGCTTTCCACTATTACAGTTCTTTTAATAAAACACTGAGATTTTTGGTATAATGCACCTGACCAAAGACCATAGAAGTTGATCCATAGGAAGCTTCCATTTGGTAACAACTTTTTGCACAGTGTGAGGGATATAGACAGAAAGACAAAGAAAACTGGAATTCTGGAACATTCTAAATTCTTTAAAGATCCCATCCTACTATCCCCTAGTGCAGGAAAAATGGTTGGCTGCAATGGAATGTTCTATCATAAAAGTTGCAGAGCTGGGTTTACAGCTAACTTGCTCACATCGGAGAAATTCAGTGCAAGGCACATCAAATAACAGTACTGAAAATCATGCCTGGTGTTGTCTGCAAATGTCCCCAAATTACTCAAACAACTATAAAATGGTGTCTGCTTATACACATTTCCTACTGTGCAAATCTGTTCACCTCATGTTAATTTCCTTCTACTGTGAGTGAGCAAAGGCAACCATTAGCAGAAAGATTATGGGAAAAGATTTTCATAAACAAGTAAGCTAGCTCCAGCAGGACTGCCCTGATTCAGTATACCCATGAAAGAATTCTGAAATACCTTATGAGAGCTAGAATTAGTTTTTTAAGAGCAATTCAAAATTTTAGTAACTGTAAATGTAGATTGTAAGTGTAGATTATTCTATTGCCTTTTGGCAAGAAGTTTAATTTCCCATCCTGCAGTAGAATGTAAGACACAGCCACATAGAATTTTTTAAATTTTTATTAATATTAATTTCTTCATTAGTTGATTCATGGCTGTTCTATTGTTGGTTTTTTTTGCCCATGGAGAAACTAGAAGGTTTCCAAATCCAGCTGCATGCAAAAAAAGACGGAAGTAGTAAGTATTCAAGTATCTTCCGTGTGACAAATTATATCACTATCAACAAAAAAAAAATTCCTTTGATTCCTCTTCAAGATTATGATTCTTGCTTTCTTGGTATTGGTTGTCTTGTAAATTAGTTTGTATAATGAGTAACAGTTTTAGGCATTGTATGCACAATTCTTGATTAATTATGAATATTAACCCAAAATAATATTTTAAAGTATTTCCGTAATAATTTTATTTATAAATACTTCATATTTCACTTTACAGCCATATGGTAACACAATAACTACTTGTTTTCAGAACCAGGACATCAGCTATTCAGTTTGACTTTGAAACATTTGCATTTACTTATTCTACATTTCCTTCAGCCTCCACAGCATTTAGAAAATCCTGATCTCCATCAGTAAAGCTTCAAAACAGTGAACCACAATTGCCATTAATAATTTCCTCTCCTGAAGAAGCTGCTTGGGACACAAACCCAATTAATTCTTACAATATTTCCCATGACAGATTTTACTTTTCAAACCAATCCCTTTCAGACCCTTTTCATCTATGTCTTTTATGATACTAAACTGTTCTGTGGATTCATTCTGCCTGAGTCAGTTATAAGAAAGTGGGTGTTTTTATTATCTCTTACTTTCTACTATCTCTATCTCATTAGTGTTTCACATTACTAAGCAAGTCTAGATACAGACTTGAGTGTGGGTTAGAAATAAAATAAAATATAAAATAAAATAAAAATAAAATAAAATAGCAATTCCCTGTGGGTTCTTTTTTATTCTATAAGTGACAAATACTGAGAAATAACCACCCAGAAATACAATCCAAAAGTGGAGGAGGTCTGTCTGACTGAGCAAACTCAGGAAAGGCATTGTGCCTCAGGCCTGCAGCAGCTGAGAGATTGTGAGGAGTATATGACAAATATGTCTGCTTATTTATATCAGTGGGACTTTGATAGGACATTGTTTCCCTTGGAAAAAATTGATTTTTCACAGCAGTAGTGAATAGAATGTCATAATGTTAAGTTTCCTAAAATGACTAAAGCACTGACACCAGCCATTTCGTGAAATGCCTGACACTTTTAGGTATTTCATATAATGACTCCGTGGAACAGTTAAATAGTGTAATAGAATGCCTATAATTCCAGGAACAACTTTCAGTCATATCATGAAATGAATGATTTCTCAAGATGACTGCAATGTATTTATAAAATCTTCACTGTGAGCAATGAAACAGGTGCTGTAACCTGGGAGTTTGCCAGCCAGTGTTCCAGGCCAAAGACAGATTATTTTTGTGAAGTGGTATTGTAGATTTGACAAATAATCTGAATTAAAATTTCCCTTTTGTCATTTAACCTGATGCACCTTTCGTAGAAGAACAAATTTCAAGTAATAGTAATAGCAACAACATCAACAACAAAGTTATTGCTCACAATACTTTTTTAGAGAAAATAAACACTGTTACTGGCCAGGAAGCTGGCTGAAATATTTCTGGGAAAATGCATTTTTGCTGAAATATAATTATTTAATGAAGTTAAATCTTTCAGGAAGCTGTGTATCTTTGAATTAATTTTTCAACCAGAAGATTGCTGAGGTTCAAAGTTTCCAAGTCACCTTCCGAAGTGTACGTGTGTGTGTGTGTGCGTGCATGCATGCAATAGGAGCAAAAGCATAAGAGCTGCTGGTCTGATTTTCTGAGCAGAAATGAATGGCAATATATTCACTTTTTAAAAACATACTTGGCAATTCTTGTCTTCATTGTCACATGAAAATCAAGTATATTTAACACCCTAGGGTTACCAGAGAATAGAATACATACTTTCCTGTATGTTTACACCACTTACTCAAAAAAGCTAAAATCCTATCTCAGATCCTAACAACTCCTGCTTATTGCTGCAGTAGGATTGATAGTAACACACCTGATTGAAAGTGCTCTTATTGGTCAGTTAGGAGGTGGTGCACTTTTATGACGTTATTTTTTAGAGATGTGATTTAGAATGTTTTCAATCACTTACTTAAAAATATTCACACCTGATAGATAGTGTTACTCTGCAAAGATCATAACATCAAATGTTTTAATCAGCTTCAACTGACATTCAAAAGTGTCTAATCTGCACAGGTTCAAATAGATGAAACACTAAAACCTTGGATGTGAATAACTGCAACAACATTATTCTCTTACTCTACAGTAATTGCATTGGCTTCTGTGGATTTAGACCAGCATGAACATGGAGTAACAGACTAGCAAAAATAGCTCCCTGTGTTTCATTATCATTTAGAAGATCTGGTTTGGATCTTCCTTTTAAATACAAATTTCTATCACAACATGGAGAAGCAATGAAAGGAACACTTCTAACTCTTAATAAGGAGTTTTGTAATTGGGAGCAGGGCTAGAAGTAAACGAGTATATTAAAAATATTGATGGATTACTATGTGGAAGGTGTTTTTGCAGTTCCATGGAAACAAGTGAGAAGCAAATTCACCAGTCTTTTCATGAAAAAAATTAGCATTAATAAGATAAAAAACTACTGGGGACTTGCAAGAATTGTAGGTGATATCTCTGACGGATAATGTTTTAATTTGCTTTGGGGCATTTTACTTTTAAACATTACTTACAATAGAAAAGGAAACATTTCAGAACTTGAGAGATAATCTTGCCTAGGTAGATATATATGATACATCAGCTTTGTAATCATACAGAAGCACAAAGATATTTATTGAAAAGCTCTTATGACAGCAATTTATGTAACTGAAATGAAAATTGACAATGCAAAAGTACACAATGGTATTGGATCACATCTAGATTATAGAGGAAGCCTGACTTATTTACAGCATTGTCATAGCCCAACAGCAATGTAGTCCTATTAAGAAATTCCATGTTTTTTGTAAAGCTGTTACTAAACAGTGTTGATTTTATATTATACTATTGTCTTTCAAACATAAAACTTTTTGAACAAAAATTATTACACGATATGTGAATGTTCTCAATAAGTTAATTTTACAAGTTTGAACTTTTTTGTTAGTGTGACAGTATCGTGACTAATGTCTTTATTCTTGGTAAAGTAAAATCAATATGCACACATATACAACCTAATTCACATTTAAAATCTCATGTTTTCTGTTCAGAACGTTGCCAGATCTCTCCAAATCTTCCTTTTGTTATATTAAGAACCACATTTGAGATAATCCTGCATTTTTTTGAAAAACAAAGGGAAAGAAAAATTAAACCATCATAGTACAGATATTAAAAATTAGTGAATTACATATTACAGTGAACATTTCTGTAAATTTTTCCTTTAATCTACAGGGAGCTTTTCTCATAAAAATATTTACATCACTCTTTTGGATATTAAAGATAATATCACCATCCTTTATGTGAATAATTTAAAGGATTTGCCCTTTGAATTACCTATTTCTTCTTCCATCAACTGATAGAGCTTTAATTTAGAAGTTTAAATACTAAATTAGGGCAGATTAATCCCAACCTCAGATACCTAAATTTCATCATAGGCACCTAAATCTACTTCTGGATAAGACTGTGTGCTTAAAAACTCCTGCATATTAAATTTCTCTTATAGATTTTTTGGTCAATTCTTTCCTTGAAGCACACTTCCTATTAATCTTCAGAGTTCTCGTATGCTACCTACTGCCTTCCACTTACTTGAACTGATCACTGCTGCTGCCTGAAAGACATTTCTTCCTCTCAGCAACATTTTGATAACAGCACTGAGATAGCTCTGGAATCTTTCATTATTACCCTGATAGTCTGGGGAATGCAGTTGGGACTAAAAAGGTTTTGCTGTTACCCTGACCTAGAGATAAACAAAAATCTTAATAAGCTATCTCTTGTCATTATAATGTCAACATAGTAAACTTTTTAATACTAATTTCATTGGACTAGTTGTCTTCTCAGTCTTCTAACTAAGCACTATCATTATTCTTCATTTATGGAAATATTATATTTTTTTGATTTGACATATTAAAAGATTTCTTAAACTCCTCTTTCTCTCATTTCTCATTGAGAAATGTCTCAGTGTACTACACCTCTAATTTTCATCATACTATATGCAAAGAAACAACTAGTACCCCAGATGTTTAGATAAATGTGTTTATGTCAATTGAGAGTCGCCATAACAGTAATTAACCACTTTGGGGTGACAACAGATTTAAATTTAAATTTTAGGAAGCTAGAATTCCACGCACAGCTAATGTTCTAAGATCACAATTATTTCCCATCTTCACCTTGTTATGATCTATCACTAGGGGCCAAGATGTTCACTATGAATTCTCATCAGGCTGAACAGACACTGCACCATGTGTCAGGGAGCTTTTATGCTATTTATGCCCAGGGAAATCAAGGGAAGGAAACAAAAAGCATCACCAGTCCTTAGATCTCACTTTGGTGCTGCTGCATGGATGGTTAGGAGCTGGGGTTGCAAGACAAAGAAAACAAAAGAGAAAGAGAGGAGAAAGAGAAAGAGAGAGAGACAGAGAGACAGAGGAAAGAGAGGGAAAAGGGGGAGAAGGTGAGCCAAATAAAAAGAGAGAGAGAAAAGAGAGCAAGGGGGCCCAATCTGCTCCCTTTTTAGTTTACCTGGTGCACACCTCTGATGTACATTAGACATTTCAGGCATTTGTTCACACGAGAATGGATAGTCCTTCTCCAGGAAGTGAGTTGGCAGGAAGTGAGAGGACAACACTGAGCACGGGTCTCTAGGTGGAGCAGGACTTGCCTCAGAACACCTCTGCCCCACCTCTCAGAACCCTCTCCTCCGACCACTTTTCCTGCAGCAATACTCAGAAGACAAAACATGCATAGGTCTGGTCCTCTACACAACTGCACAAGCTCAGTTTCTTTGTCACTTTTATCCTACACATCTTGTACAACATTTTACCTGGTTGCACGGTAATGCCCACTTTTAACGTTTCTCCTGTGGGTAATGAAAAATCTCTCCTTAGAATCTGGCCCCACCTGCTATCACCTGGCCCCACTCTGCTTAATAATTTGGTTTCAGGATCTCTAAGTCAACCTAGGGCTCAGACCAAAATCAGTGCTTACTCTGCTTGAAAGGCCCTAATAGAGAGAATTTTGATAATTTTAGAAGCCAAAGGATATGTGTGTACCATTAGCTGCAATTTTTGAGATGTTGTTTGAGATATTTTATCTGCCTGTTTATATTCTTGAAACCATGCAAAATTATGAGCCTTAGTACAGAGCTTCTCTGCTTAAGCACATTATATCTGATGTAGCATTTTTTATTCCTAGCTAGTTGATAGATTATCATCCTTCACTGTCAGGCTAAAATATTTGGAATAAAGAAATGGGATAGAGTTTTCAATCACAAACTGGGATATGGACATTAGGACCCAATTTGTTATATTTGAGATCCCTAAGTGCACTCTACTATTTACTCAGCCTATAATATGAAACTGCTGTCTTTCTTGACACAACACAATAGCTGCTTTAGTTAACTTATGGTCTCCAGAAGAAAAAGTGGTCTATATTTGGTTACATTACTTGACTTTCACAGAAAATTTTTATTCATTTCCACTGACTCTGACAACCACAAAGCACTTACACCCAGTGGTATGAACTATGATGATTTAATAGACCTGAAAGGTTTAATAGAGTACTGCTTTTCTTACTACTCTGGTTTAGAGAGGACTGATGATCACTTCACTTTTCACCCTACAGGAAAGTAAAAATGCTGAATGAAAAATATTTAGGTAAAATAAATGGAGAAGAAACAAGCAACATGAAAAAATCAGTGTTCTGAAGCTCTAACTTAAACTTTTCAATTAATTTAGAAGACCAGACTTTATCTTCCATATTGACTAGGCACCATGACCTGAAACAACTTCTATCAGTAGATTTCAGTTTCTAACATGATACAAGAAAAATTCAGAATAATTTTCCATAGTTTTCATCCTCTTACAGGAGAACAGATTTTTTCTTCCTCTTTAGTATGAAATTTTCTATTTCTAGAGGAATATTTTCCCAGAGGACTACGTAAGTATGTAAAGAAAGCAAAATTTCCAGTCTCTTTGCTGTCACATCTTGGAAACGTTTTCTAGAGAGGACTGTGGCTGTGATTGGAGAAAGGGTGATATTTCTTCCAAAATGTGGGTTTACTGCTGATGGAAAGATGAATTTTTATTTAGAAATGGGGTACTTAGTTGCTCATTCACCCTGTGTCATGACACACCTTTGACAGGTTTATTGCACTGATTGCCTTTTCTGAATAGGGTGTGATCAGTAGGTAGTTCTCTTTTCTGGTCTAGATATAATTGAATCCCTCACAGATTAAGGATGATCTGTCACTGCTTTATACTTCAAACATCTTAGCAAATAAAATTAATATAAACCACACCTAACAAATTGCCTGCTCCAGGCTCTCTAAAGAATTTAGCAATATTCTGTTCACTATAGCTTGAAAAAAGCTCACAGCACCTAAGAATAACGACCTAAATTTCTATACCAACATTTAATTTATTCTGAAGAAAGCAGTCAGTCTAGTTCTGCAGAGCCTTTGCAAAATGCTGTTCTAGTGTTAGCCTTGTATTACATAAAATTCTGGTGTTCATTAAGTATATACTGTAATGGCACAGAAGTTACAACTCCACAGGTAGACAATAGTCAATTCATCCTCTCTGAAACATTCTGTCCAGCAGCAGTCTCTTTATGCCAGATAATTTATCGTTAATTGTAAAACTGTTTCTTTCTGTATTGATCACATTTGGTTTAGGAGCCCGAGATGGTAAAATTGGTGTGTGCATATTTCCTTATGCAGTTAAATGATACAGATACAGTATCGTTTGAAGACAATTCACATTTCAGCTAAGATTACTGGAAGCATTTATTAATCCCTGTTGATTAGAGCAAAATAAGTGTGAGTATACTGGCTTTGGAGTCTCAGGTGACATGAATTCAAGTCTATAGCTGTCTTATTGAATACTCAGAAGTTCTGCAGCTGATCTACTGAGAAGCTGTCATTCTGTCTCAGTTTTTCCTCCTTCTGGGTCTTCATGAAAGGTCATCCTATAATGTTGTGAATTATGCAAAGTGGGAAAAAGAATCCACCTGAATTTTGAGCTCCAATTTCCTCACCAGAGAGGGGATTTGGGATTATTCCCAAAAACCTGCCTCTGACTACTGCTGGGAGAACAACAGGTTTTATTCTTCTGACACTCAGTCAAAACCCTGATCCACCTGCATTATAACAGTCCCAGGCAAGACTGGGTAATTTAGTAATAATTTACTAATCAAAGTGATTTACTTACTCACTAATTGCCATTTTCAATACTTAGACTATTTGTTCATTAATATATTTTTAACAGTTTCTAGTTGGGAGATAATTTTCATGATAATTAAATCCATAGATATCTTAATATATTAATCATAGATTCATCATGGGGAAAAAAAAAGGAAAATTCACAAACCTCATGTTTTTACTTCATTAAGTTAAATTTTGAAGCAATCACTCAGCAGAGAAGGACATTATCTGTCAAGATAACCTCAGAAATTCTTTAAGAAAACAGCATTGTCTTTGGGCCTGAAAACAGCACAAGTAATGCATTTTGTTTAATTAGACTCCACTTTCTTTAAATGAGGAAGTCATGAGCTATATCTTAATTCTCTTTTTTAACCCTTAAAACTATACATTGTAAATTTGATTATATCTTTGTTATGGTGAGTCTGATATACAGAATTATTTTATGCAAAATAATGTGAAATATATTGAAATGACTCTGTGGCAAAAATGAGATAAGACATCACAAATGCAGAATTTCTCTGGAAAGAGAAGGAAAATAAGAAAGAGAGAATCTACATTGATTCCCTCCCGGGGAAAGCATGGACCATGAGTTCCTCCCATTCCTATCCCAAGAATGCACAAAGGTTAGGAGAGCTCTGGAGATAAGCTTGAGCAGAAGTTTGTGCTTATGAGACAGTCACCAGAGGCAGTTTCTCTCACTCCTCCTCCTGCTCTTCCCCTCCTGGATTCTCTCATGTCCAGAGAGAGTAATTTATGATGCAGTCCTAACAGTTAACAAGCAAAAATTTGTTGGATTATTATTTTTGTTCAGAAAATGTCTATTGTTCCTCTGGACCTTTTGTTTTTTTTTTTTTTTTATAAGACCAATTTTTTGAGTCTGTGGGCTTTAAAACTGAAATTGGTACTAACATTTCAGCCCATGTTATTGCCATATTTATTCAGAAGTAGAAGCATCTACTAAAATATTTAGTAAGCTTTCATGGAATGAGGAGTCATCTAATCAGTCCTGGTGTAACATGCTTGCTAATTAAGAATGTCAATGAATGGAGGAAGTTTTCCCAAAGTACTTTTCTCTCACAATTAAACCGAGTACAGGTAGTTAACCTCTGGCTTGGAGTCACCATCCCCACAAACCAAACATGAACTCCAAGTTTGCTCAAGCAGCTAGAAGCATAGTGATTGAGCAAGATGGAAATTCAAATTTAATAACAACTTTCTTTTCCATGTAGCATATGAATATGCCAAGAAAACCTATATTTATTATGGAAGTTCAGAGGAAAGGGATAACTCTTATGATTCTCTCTTCTTGGTTTCTAAGCATTCAGCTGTTTGGCCTCATATATAAGAGTCTACTAATCATTAATTAATCAAGAAATTCAAGAGGGAAAGTTTATTCCTGTGCTAAGATTTATTCAGTTTTTTGCTCTTGTATTTCAGAGGATTTCAAAATAAATAGATGCTCTTCAAAGACTGCAGCCAAGTAATTATTTTCTTTTAACAAGCTTATTAGTTTATTGACTTATGGTGAAGTGGGATTGCCAGTCATTATATTTCATTTTGGGAACATTATTTTTGAAGAATGATAGGATGATTAGCGTCATATTAGAGTTTCATAATTTGCAATGTTATAGTCAAGGGTTTGCCAACATTTACATCTCATATCCCTTTGGTTCAATGGCTTCTTCCAACTTAGCTATTAAAAGAACTTTTCACTGCTGGCCCATGAGTCTGTCTTTCAACAAATTAGTATAAAATTATTTCTGTAAGTTTCATTATCGTTGAAAGAACTTGTGTAATTTTTGCAATTTTTTAATATAACCAAATTTAACAGTTTTGATTGAAGCCACACTTCAAACAGCATTTTAAAGGAATAAACAATATTTTAAAGGCAAATATCTAATATGCATGGTAAGTATTTGGATACTTCATATAATAAGGGGCATAATTTATCTTTTCATTTTGATATATCATGGAAAACATGTAGCTTGAACTAACTTAAAACTTGTCAACATCATTATGGTAAGGACCAACACATAGTTAATGAGACTTCAGAAAAGTTGAAAGCCTTCAAAACAAACACAAGAGCAGCCTACCTTGTGTTTGGTAGTGCATCTTACCTAAAACGATGCAGTCTTGGTTCTTGACTAACATATTTATGGTTTCTTGACAATCTGCAGGCAAGAAGAAGAAAATTTTCTGTCTCCTATAGCTGACTCACATTCTCATCAAAAGCAAAGACTGATTTTTCAATGCAGCTATTCAGCCACTTACACTCATACATTCATACATACATTCACTGGTATTACCATCAAAGGGATAAGTACCCACTCTCCTGGATTGGCCTGCAGTACTAAAGCAGTAGTTCCCACGCAGCTGAGCCAACTGTGACATTCATCACAACCGAGCAACCATCTGCCTGCATATAAAACAGGTTTTTTACTGCAGACTAAATGCTGTACAGAAAATTTGTTAGTTCTCAAAACACAGTCTGAATGTATTTAACTTGGCCATATTTAATGTTGTTCTATGGAATTGAGCGAGTGTAGCCATAGCCTACTACCTGGTTGGTTTGTTTTGGTTTTTTTTCTGGCAAGAATAAATGTTAGGAGCAGGGATTCATCCAGAGATTTAAGAAATGTGCATTATTTAAATGCACAGGCACTGGTTATATGGTATAGAGGATGGAGAGGCACAAACAAGGCCATCAGGTTTGTTAACTGTTTTTTCAAAGACTGTTATTTATATTTCTTTTCTCAGAATGGATGAAGAGAATTCTTTTCTTGGAATGAACACTTTCTTTATCTATAAGACTGAGCACCTGTTACAAATCTTCTTGCCTCTTTGTGAACAGTTATGTTTTCATCATGTCATCCTCTTATAGATGAATCAAGGTCAATCAATGGTAGAGGACACAAAAAAGAGGTATTGACAAGGGTTAGCAGGAAAGAGTATTAAACAAGACAGAGAAATGATGAATAGAGGAGAGAACAGCAAAAGCTGACAAAGGAACATTGGAAGCATGGCTGCTACTGTGCCCTTTGGACATAGAGCAAAGACCACTGTAGTTTAGAGGCCATCTCTACTCTCTGATGGTGAGCTTAAGGAAGATGTGGAGCAGTTTTAGGCCCATTCCTGACTCTGGGACTAACTAATGATCTAAGCAGCAGCCAAGGTGGCTTCTTAGCAAAAGTCAGTTTCTTTGGAGTTTTTTTTTTTTTCCAAGGTGGCATAAGTCCTTTATCTGTGTCCAAAATACAATTAATTTCCGAGTTACTTGTTTCTCATTTTTTTTACTTTCAGCAGCTCAATAATTTAGTGAGTGCAATCAGCAGTTTGGGAGATTACGACCACAGAAGGTTTAACTGTGATTTAGAGAAGGATTTAATGAGCTTGCAACTTAACAGAGACTTTACTACAGTCAGTGTCTGCTGATTTTAAGGTTGAGTTCCAAGAAAACATACCATGGACAACTTTCCAGTGTCGGTGGCCACAGTGAATGAATTCATTCAAATCTCTGAAGTGACAAATAGTTCCTAGGATAGGTTTTACACTCCAGCTGCAGTACACTCACCACTTCTTTTATTTCAGTAGTTTTATATAAGAGCCAACATCTTCGGAGGATTCACAATTAGATTTGTAAATAAATACTACAGATATTGTGAAATTTGTTCCTAGGTAAGGGAAAATTTGAGCAAATTTATATTACACTGATTTTTTTCCTATGCTTGTTTTTATTTGATTTAAAGAGTTAGATGAATTTCCATATAATTTTATGACACCATACACTGTAATAATAATTCAAAATTGAAGCACATTTACATTTAATGACCCATTGAATATATAGCTGTTAATTTTTTAAGCCACAATCCTTCCTAGAATAGGTGCGCACCAACTACTCTGTGCCTGATTGGGAATCAGGTGATACAAAGCACAGCCAAAGGGTTCTGCCCCACAAAATTGTGTAAATTGACCTAATTTTTGCCTCTATTCTTCAGGGAAGTAAGATCCAGATGACAATAAAATTGCTGTATCTCCATTATCCGCATCAGAAGGCTGTCATGTCCTAAAGAGCTGGAGTTTGAAACCAGCTGGTCTTTGCCATGTTTGTTATCATTCTTTTGCAGGGCAGCATGATGAGCTAGTTGGAGGATAGCTGTGCCTCCAGTATAAGAGACATCTGCTACAGAAAATGTCACTGCAACTGCTGAGCTATGGTTTACAGTATAGGTGTGCCTAGAAACAAAAAGCTGGTTTTGAACCTTTCTTCAGTCTCCCCAGACATCCTTTGAACTGGGAGAAGCTTCTCTCACTTGTTGACTCTACTCAGGCTGCCTCCCAGACTCTTTTATCCACTAGGCTACAGCTATATATAAAATATATACAGCTATACATAAATGTATAAAATGTATACAGCTATACATAGAGCTAACAACAGCACCCTCACAAAATGTTTGTGATTATAAGAGTCATTTTCCCTAGGTAAAGCTATTAAGGTTTTGGAACCTTTTGGATTTTGTAATTTTTCCTTGCACATGGATGTAGTGCCTTTTTATCATGTCTAAACTTCATTCCTACTGCTCACTGATATATTTTCATGGTGGAATTAATTTTAGAGCCCTAAGTTAGGCAGAGAAGAACTTATTCTCTACTACTTCAAAAGTATTTTCTTCTTTACCTTGTCCACAGGCATATATTCAGGAGGAATGTGCCTCTAGAATCTTAAAATATTGGCACAATTTAGTTGCCTAGCTTCGATTTGAATTCATTCTTCCAATTGCTTTCTCTTCCTTTTTTTTTCTCTAACACTTGCCTCTACAGACAGGCTTAACTAGCTGAGAAATGTAATAGAAGTATCCATGACACTGATAAATGTATATAATACAATAATCTCCCATTCTCCACAAAAGCTACCAATATGTTTTGTTTTCTGGGGGACTGGTATTTTCTATGTGGCCCACTGATAATTAAACAAGCAAAATATTAACATTTAAAAAAATAAATATAAACATTGCAAAATGTACATCTCTTTAAAATGTGTACTTTGATTACCCAGTGTAACAAATACCAAATTTTGGTGAAAAACATGACTTTCAGTCTCTATTGAAGTAGTATCCAAGTGCTATAGGTGGAATATGGGGTTATATTTGCTAGAATGATTAAGGCTTATGCCCACCAGAAGGCCCTGTGGGAAAGGCCCAGCTGCGGGTGGGACAGTTGGAAGTCGGGTGAGGGGTGAGAGGCAGTTGCGGGTGAGGAGAGAGTTGGCTGAGTGACAGTTGGCAGTGAGACTGTGATTGGCTGGAGGAGCGCGTGCACAGCGATGAGCGGGAAGCTGATTGGGTGAGGACAGAGTCAGTTGAGTGACAGTTGGCAGTGAGACCGTGATTGGCTGGAGGAGCGCATGCACAGCGATGAGCAGGAAGCTGATTGGGTGACAGGACGCGTGGCCAGCAGCAGCACAGCTGTGCCGGCCAATGGGTGCCCTCCTGCTGTTAAGTTCTGTTAGGCTTCGGTTTGGTGTTGGTTGGCATTAAGGGTATAAAGAGGGGGTAATTTTTGGCAATGAAGGGATCTTCTTTGGACATACAGGGGGGTCTGTCATCTTTGTTACCCATTGCTACACTATGCATGCCTGAAAAGCTTTTGCAAAACAGATCCTGTGAAGCTACTTAACACAAAGCTTCTGTTTGTCAGGGTTGTATCTGCCAGTCAGACTCATTCAGTCACTAGCTGCAAAGATTAATTAATATTTGCAGCCTTGGTCATGCTACACGTATAAATCTAACACGTGCTTTCAGGAAGAGAAGAAACACCTAACAGGTGCAGCTGTAGATATTGTGCAGGCACTAGACAATATGATTATTTGGAAAAGAGACATTCCTTAGAAATAGTTGTGACCAGTATACTATGGCACTAATTCAGTTTTTTAAGATCCTGTTTATCTGCTATGCCCTATGAATGAGAAGTAGTGCCTGGGAGTTATAAAATGTGTTTCATATTTACATGCTGTTTGATTATTTTGGCTTTGCATTTTGAGAAGATTAATCACCAAGAAATGCATCTTACCAGCAATTTTTTTTTTTCCAGAATCATTATAGTACACATGAAAACTAACTTTGAAATTTATTTATTAAGAATCTTATTTCAAAAGGAAATAAATAGCAATGATCATTTCAGCTGTTTATATCCCTGGAGACTTTGGATGCCAAACAATAAGAGATTCATTTATCAGTGTTATAATGCTCTTGGAACACAACACAGTACTACAGAATTTTAATTCCAAAGTCCCTTATTTTCCAGGTGTGGAGTGAGTAGAATAAAAACAAAACATTCTAGTAGGTAAGATACTCATTTAGAATCAGGGAGATCAAAGTCCAAGTCCCACTGACTACTTAGATATTTAAATTAAATGGAAAGAATCCAACAGAAAAGTTAGTACTGGTAACAAATTTTTGCTGGGAGTTTTTGTATGCAAGTCTGTACATCAAATAACTTCTCCAGTCTCTCGGGTTATTCCAGGGGCTGAGGGGCTCTCTTTGCTTTTTATTGAAAAATCTTTGGTTCATCAAGAAGCTGGATGGGAAAGCCTTTCAGATTTCTCAGAAAGTTTCACTTCATTAAAAGTGGTTTCTTTCACAGATTTACGTTGTAAATGCCCAATTAGCCCAATTCAGGATTTGAGTTTTACATATCAATATAGTCTTGTCTTTCATGACAGAAAGGTCTACTCCAGGTGCTATGAAATCATGATTTCTTTAAAGAAAGAAAGATATTTCTCTATTTTGGTTGAAGAAAGGAAGAGTATGAAATGAGATATGCTAATTGTGATGAAAACTTCCATAGATCATCACAGCTAGGGTATTAAAGACTTTTTCTTCAATCACTTAAACCAATTATGTAGATACAACATTTCAAAAGCCTTTAAAATTTCTTTTCTGACTTGACATTGTTTTCTACTTAAACTTCCTTGATTTGCATTTGATGAGAAATTTGTTCTCTCCAACAAGAAATAATTACCTTTCCTCATAAGAAAGTGTTGTTGCTTATAAACATGGATTTTGTTGAAAGTAGTTTCAGGGATTATAAATTATCTGATGTTCATGAAAGCAGTGATCTATCTTGTAAATTGCCATCAAAACTGGGATTTGATTCCTGCTTTGTTAGAGCTGCTTAATGTCCATGTAAAACTAATGTAAGTTTTAATTGCAAATTCTCTGTATTTAAAAGGAAACCAAAAAAGCTGCATACTAAATTTGACTAATGATCTGTTCTATCAGTTTGCTGCTTTCTCTTTGCTATTTAACTGGTGTTAGATGTTGTAATTACATTATAATCTGATTATAAGACAGTTTTTCAACTCTGAATGCTTAATGACTGATTCTAAAGTCAAAAGATTTATATGCATAATAACATAATAACATATACTCCTAATTATGTTATAGACATTTGTGTTTAGATTCAGTCAGTCCATCAATCCTACTAAACACTTAGAATTACAGCAATTGGTTCAACTGGTTATACTCAAGGGAAAAAGTAATAACCATATTTTAAATTGTCCAACTTTCGGTTTTGTTGAAAATCAACTTCTTGTCATTGTAGGAGATTTGAAGGATCTGACTGAAAAGATTTCTTTATATCAAAACGATGAAATAAATTTTTAAGACAAAAGGTAAAGAGATATTTTTACTAGTAAAGGTAAGATACTCATGTATTAAAATGGGAAACACTACAGATTGTACAGCTTGTTCATGGTGTCCAATTTATTAACTAAAGAATGTACAACATGGTATAAAATACATTTATCTTTAGCAATATCTAGAAATGAAAGACAATGAAACCACTGTTCTTTTTACAGTATATAATTCCATAGAACAGTAGAGACAACATGGTTCTCTTGACATTTAAATCCAGCAAATGATGCACTTTTCATTTTTTTATCATTATATACAGGAGATAGAAGCAGTGACATACTACAAAGGAGAACTGAGAAACATTGCCATATCATGTAAGGATGATACTGGGAAAGACCAGGCTCGGTGACAGATGAAGCTCAGAAGGTACATGAAGGGTGTGGATACAAAAACGCTGTTAGCAAGGAATTTTCCTGCTTCTTTCTAAACCGTGGGATACTCTTCTCTCTCACAGAAGATATTCACAGAGTTTATAAACCATGAACATCCGCAACCTTTCATAGTACAGTTTATGGTACAGTAGAAAAATATTTTGACAATTGATGTTTTAGGATTTTAGCCAATCACCCCCAAGGAGTGGCTGATCCTTTGTCCAATTAGACTATGAAGAAAAAAGTCTATAAAAGAGTGTTACGATCCGGTTTAGACCTAGGAAAGCAAAGCAAGCTAAGTCTCTGAGCATAAACCGGAAAGAACTTAGAAGGTTCAAAATATTCCCAGAAATGAGATTAAAACCAAACAAGGTTAGATGTTGTTGCCAAAAAATTGATGTATTTTATTTAATAGTAAAAGAGGCAAAGAGAAGGGAAGAGAAAAGAAAGAGAGAAAGAGAGAAAGAAAAAGAAGTGTGCGTGGAGGGCGGGGGGACAGGGAGAGGTGACAGGGGTTAGATGGAAGCAGATCACCCATCCGAGGGTCCCAATGATGTCTCGTTGCTCCCCTCCATCTGGTCTGCTGGTGGTGAGGGTCCCCCGTCGCCGCCGTGGCCACGCCGCTACATGCTGCCACATGCCACGCTGCCACATGCCACCACAAGCCACCACACACCACCACACGCCGAAGAGTACAGAATCCCATGGATTAATATACACTTTGGGTCAGGTGGGAATGCCCACGTGTCTCCCCTTGCAGGGCCTGGCTTGACACACTGTCCCTTGCAACACTGAGGCTCTGTTGCATCATCTCTGGTGCTCTGGTGCAGGGTCTGGGGACCCCTTTGAGGGGGGCCCCTGTGATGGGCCATGTCACCCCCTTCTGCTGTGGATAAGCTTCCCCCACCCCAGTGAGGACCCCTCAGCTGGGCTCCTCTGCACAGTGGAGGATGGGCAGTCACTGCTCCTCTGACCAGAGGCTTTTCCCGGATACTCAAAGCCTCTCCTCCCTCCACCCCTTGGTTCAAGGGTCTGTTCGAGCCTGGCATCTGATAGCCCTGGGGCTGTGGTCCTCATCTTGGAGGTGTTAAGCCCGTGCTCAGTGAATGTCCCCAGCCCTGAGTTGTTACTTTATCTTATCTTCATCAGTGAACAGTGTCAGGCCTCAGTCAGGGCCCCATTCAGGGTGTGGTAGTCTTCTCTTCAGCTTTTGGAATACAGTTTTAAAAGT
The DNA here is from genome assembly GCF_020740725.1 of Corvus hawaiiensis. Taxonomy (NCBI): domain Eukaryota; kingdom Metazoa; phylum Chordata; class Aves; order Passeriformes; family Corvidae; genus Corvus; species Corvus hawaiiensis. Next base: position 62,764,824 of record NC_063216.1, on the reverse strand, counting down.
CCTTTAAGAAAATGTTTAAGTCATAAAATATAATATTTCAGTCTCTGACAAAGAGTTTGTAAAATAATTAAATAAATCAATCTTGCTGCACAATTCCTGCCTGCTGGATTTCTCTCCTCCTCCCTACGCTGCAGGATACAGTAATATTTACTGCACTATAGTAATAGTGCAGTATATATAATAGAAGGGCACTAAAGAGCTTCAACTGCTACATTAGTAGTGAAAATCTGAACACAGAAAATGTGGACTGCTGAATGAAGCAGGGGATTCAGTGGCAGTGAATGCAGACAGGGTTGAAATATCCAAAGCGTTCTTTGCCTTGGTCTTTGCAGATAAGATCTCTGCCATGGCCTGTAAAGAAATGGTTCCAAGAGAAGAACAAGCAGCAGTGATTGAGAGTCAAACCCAGGATTGCTTGAGATGGCTTGACCCATACAGGTCCTTGGGACCTGACAGCCTGTAGGTAAAGACATGTCCTCACAGGGCTACTCTCCATTGTATCTGAAAAGTCATGGAGGCTGGGGAAGGACTCCAGCAACTGGAGAAAGGGAAATCTTCAAAAATCCATCTCCAATAAGGCCAGAAGTAAAACAGTCTAATGGCCAGCCAGACTCATCTTGTTACCTAGGAAAATTAGAGCAAGTCCTCTTGGAGCACATTTCAGGGCACATGAAGGAGAAGACAGTGTTTGGGAACAGTCAGCATAACTTACCCAAAAGTAAATCATGTCTAACGGATGTCAATGGCCCTGAGAGTCGGAACACTGGATTTTTGCATGAGGAGAGAGCTGTAGGTATAATGTATAGGGCAGATTTTTTGACATGGTCTGCCACAAAATTCATGTATCCAAACTGAGATATCACAGTCTGTATGGATAGATAAATAGATGGGTAAAAAATATATGTAATGATCAAGCTCCATGGTTAATAGGGCTCACTCAACCTTCAGGCTGATAAGTGGAGTACCACAGGAGTCTTATTTTGGGATATGACTTTGTTAACCTCTTCATTAATAACTTGGAAGAAGCAATGATATACACTCTCAGTCAAGTTTGCAGCTGACATCAGACTGAGATGACCTAGTTTACTTGAGGCAGAGGGAGCTAGACAAGTGGATGAATGAGGAACAGGAACATTGTGAAATTCTGAGAGTCAAATGCAAATTCCTTCACCCAGGGACGAAGAACTTTTTACAAAGATACTGGCTGGGTACTGAATGTGGGGAGCAGCTCTGCAGGAAAGGCTCTGGATGTCTTGGCAAACAGAATGGAGGATGAGCCAGCAGCACCCTGGTAGCAGAGAAAGACAACAGCAACCTGGAATATATGAGCAGGAAACCAAAGAAAGTGTCAGAGTCCCACAGAACTTGGATGCTTTTTCAGGGTCAGGGCACCTGCAAGTCAGTGACTCAGGATCACAGTCATCATGGTGAGAGTTACCAGGGTCAGAAACTACCCAGTGATGTTTGGGTAGGTTCATGCTGACTAGAAAGTTCCAAGGTCAAGCCAAAAAGTCAGTCCAGAGGCTGAGGTCTGAATCAACAGGTTCCATAGGGGTTCGTGCATGAGTTGAAGACTTGCCCTCCTACCTGGTGCTCTGAAGACAATGAGAAATTCTTTCCCTATGAGGACAGTGGAAAAGTCAGCCCAGAGAAATTGTGAAATTTCTCTCCATCCTGAGACTTTTCCAAGACCCATCAGGATTAAAGGCCTCAGCTGCCTGGTCTGATCTCTAAGCTAACCTCTGAGCAAGAGGTTGGAGTAGATTTAATTTTTGTTTTTAAACTACCATCCTACATTTTTATTAAGTTAAAGATTTTTGAATGCCTCACTGAGGATGACAATACACTTCTTTTTTCAAGAGGGGAGATGTACAAGAGGTACTAAAACCATATTGCACATACAACAGAATCAAGTTTGTCACTCTCATGTGATATACCATATAAAATGCTGAATGATTTTAAAAGCCTCAGTAAGCAAGGATGATAAAACCAGAATCAGAAGCAAACAAACAATATATCAGAAACATTTTGAAGATTATTTTGAAGTGGACTTACAAATTTTATTTGTACTGTTATGTAAGATCCAGAGCTGATCTGGCTCAATTTAAGGTTTTTCATATCTTCTTTATTATTTGTCTGCTAAAGATATTTTTAACAACATCGTCATGAGAGTTGTGTAACTTCATGTTTTTGCCTTGCTCTTGTTCTATTGTGAATGTTAACTTCAAAGCTTTGGAGGCCTGCTGTGACTCTTTTCTCATATATTTTCTCCAGGCTGAAATACTGTATTACACAAGATCTATAACTTAACATATATATATATATATCTATATATCTTTTTTTGCCTTTAGGAAGCCAAAACTGTTCATCACCCACCAGATGTTCAAATTATTTATTTAGTTTGGTACAGATTCTAATTTTGTAATTTGTCTGTGAACTTCTCAAAGCAGCAAAAAACTCTGGAAAATTAGTGTCAGAAGTCAGCGTTCTATTTTAAAGGACAAATTTTTATTTTCAGATGTACTGATGTACATAGCATGAAAAAATATTCACGCAACTTCATTATTTCGTGTGGACAATCAAGTGAATTTCTAGAGATTGCAGAGGACAAAGGGTTTCTATAATTGGAACTTTATTGAGGCAGTACAGAATTTTCCCATTTTGGAGTGAGCAACAGGAACTCCTGCTCTTCTAGAGCTTTCCAAACTACTGCTCTTCTAGAGCTTTCCAATAGGCAAAATAAATGCATCTGCTGTGATGTTTCCCAAGGAAGAGAAGGTTATTTTTTGTCATGGGGTAACTACAGGCAACTTTGTGGGCTGGAGTTTGACATCCTAATTAACCTTCCTAAGACCTCCTTATGTGGTCATCTGAAAGTAACACAGAAATAAACCACAGAATCCTATATGCAATATTAAGAATAAATGTGTGATCTATATGCAAATTTCAAATGTATTCATGATTAAATACTTACTGTTAGAACTTGAAGAAAACAGAAAAAAGTGATTAACATACATCAAAGAATGTGGCGATTAAGTATATGAAGGTCAGCTAATAAAAATATGGTATGCACAGTTGTTAGACTTACCTCTAGATTTCCATTCATACAGATATGCAAGTTGGATATTTTTATTTCTAATAAATACATTCGTTGATTATTAAGTGCACTTAGGAGCAATCACAGGAGGAACTTAATGCAAATTATGAGGGCAAAATATTTTCACTCTCACTGTGTTACATCTTGAGTTATTATCAGCACAATTTGTTGTTTACAGAAAAACAAAGTATATTTCTAAGAATTGTCAGCTGAATCCTTATATTACCTGTCTAGGTTTTAGCAGACCATCTTTTAAGAAAAAATTAGTAAAAATACTACTGATTCCCCATTAATTTTTATTTTGGTGCTTTGATTTCAGAGGTGTCCAGTTGCAAAGGACACATTTTTTAGAAAAGGTAGATCCTGTTTTTTCCCTGAAGGTTAGGTTCAGTATGGTTCCACTGAACATTCAAACCCACAAGCTGATTTTAGAAATTTTGGTTTGAGATTTTTATATCATAAAGTTCTCAGCCCAACTTCTGAGGAACTGTTAAAATTAAATCATGCATATTTATGCATCCATGCTAAGGCACTGTATCAGGATCCTGTATATATGAGATCTGAGGAATAGGGCTGTTTTCACTTCTAACCTGTACTATGAAAACAATAAAAGGGCATTCAGTTCTTAATACAAGTTTTTATTAGAATGGAGATCTGAACAAACTGATTTTGTTTGAGAAAATGGGTACATGATAATAAAATCAATGGTTTGAAAATACCCCTACGTACATATAGCTTTACTGCGGGAATCTTTCCCTATTACACTGGTTTTTGTTCTAGTGTTTTGAATGGCTTCCCAAATTGCAAGAACACTATTCTGTCTTCCAGTTGTCCATAAAAAATAGGTCTCACTTTCTGTTAACTTTGATGTGTTGCTTTTTTCTTACTTCTACTTAACACAGAAATGCCTCAACCAACATATTTCCCACAGGCTATCTCCTTCCTGTGAATCTCAGACTGCTTTTTCTCAATATACTTAATCTAATTTAGCTATCAGTTCTCTCTAGGGAGGGCTCTTTTGCTATTCTACTTTCTTCCTATTCTGATACACTGTCCCTTTTCCCCTTTTCATTGACTTTAGTGCTTGTCTGGCACACACTTGGATTTAGTTCATGACTCCTAGAGCAGATGTAGAAGAGGTGGAACATGCAGCTGAGCACAAAGGCTAATCTTTTCAGCAGCAGCCTGAGGCTGGATTTCAATGTGAAATATCTTCTTTAATCATCCTTACACGGCACGCCAGATTTTTCTCACAATGTGAATTTTTGATTGCTTTAGGAAGGTATCACATCCCCACCTCTGTTCAAGTGATTGCACCTGACCCTGAGCACAACAGCCAGGAGAGAACCAGCAGCCAGGCCTCCCTTTGGCTGTTCACCTAAGTCCTTTTGACAAAATACTAGCCCCAAAACGTTTTTCATACTTTCCCTGATTTGGAGTAAGCAAATAATTGAAATGGATACCAGATTATACCTTGAATTTGAAACACTATGTTTTGGCATGTGGGTATTTTTCTTTTTGGTACACCCCAGTAATAGGAAAAGAAACACTAATCCCAACTATTGCAGGATATGAATGGATTTCTTTAACATCTTGCATATACCTCATCTTTGTAGCCACAGGAGAGCTGTGTTATGGCTGACAGTGACTGTCACATCCCTATTCTTAGGTTTCTTATGTTGTGCAAAGGCAGGTTACATTAATGAATATCAGACAGCTGCAGAAACCTCAGCAGCACTCATGTGCTCCCAATTAACTGAACTCTTTTCTTACCTCACTTCTGCTCTTCTTCCCCCACCCCACCCCAAGATCAAGTTTCATTCAGAAATTGATGGGGCACACTCAGACTGAATGTTCCTTTTCTTTCTCAGATGAAGGTAATCATTTCCCCTTTGTTTATTTTCTTTCTTTGGCTGTGGAGTCCTGTCTCTCCTTCCTTCTGAAAGAAAACTTTTTTTTTTAAATCTTAAAAAACTTCAGCTTTCAGCAAGTTTAATCCTCAGGAGTGGAGATGGGGGAAGCAACAAGCAATTAATTTTACAAAAATATTGTCTTTTCAATACATAACTCAGGTACTTGCTCTTATATTATAAATCACAATTCTTAATATTTTTTACCTTTCATTTTGTTTCAGCTTAATATAGAACCAAGTCCAATAGGAACTGAAAGTAACATAGTGGAAGGATGTTCTTTAAAGCTGAGGGAAACTTCTGAGTGGAAGAGCAAGTACAAACACGTTTGAATTAAGCACAAAAGTTGCAACGGGAACAAATAGGAATTTCAGATAGTCTGAGAACCAGCCTGTGTCAAAGAAGGATGCTTGGCTTTCCAATTTTAAGAAAGAATGATAGCTGTTATATAGGATTTTTGAATTATTTTATGACAGCTCTATAGCAAGAACTTATTTTTCAATTTTATTCTGAAGGAAATAACCTGAACCATAGGACACAGTTGGTTGACTTCTTCACTCATCTGTCAGTCAGGAGAAACACCACAACATTCTGTCTTCTCATAGCTGGAATAAAAATGACAGTGATATCCCCTTTCTTGATCCTCTGTCTGGGAAATGAAACATAGTGCTGCTGCTTGACTGTAGCTAGTCAGATGAGAGAAACCAGTGATAAACACCTGACATGACATGCACATTTTTCACATATTTAGAGAAAAAGGTTTTTTACGTATATTACATAAATATGTGTTTAATATTCATGCTACTACATACCTAAATTACTGTTTTGGAAGTGGTTGCTCTCTCAGTAATTTGATTATCAAAACTAATGAGGTTTTTGATCTGTGTAAATTTAGGCAGATCAGTTTGGCTTCTACGGCACAAATCTTGGCAGTCCTATAAGTAGTCTTTCCTTCAGCTTTCTATTGATTTCTGCCAGGAAGCCATGCTCTCCTTGCATGGTTCCCGGTGCAGGACAAAACCTTAATATTTACTGTATTCCTGTGTGAACATACAGAGATGTAAGCTTGTGGAAATAGTCAGTGATAGTAATTACTGAGATTGTAAAAGCACCTACATTTTAAAGAATAGCTTTTTCTCATATAAAATTTGAAGTTCTTTCTCTCCTTCCTTCCCACAGATGGTTTTTAGCAGGTATTTCAAAAGTCTGTAGTTAATCATTGGAAGTTGGATAATACCTAAATTTATTAATAAATCTTTGGGGAAGAGGTGGATAATTTTTATCTTTCCTGTACTTATGAATTATTCTGTAAATCAAGTGTAATTAAATGAAACAATTAAGATTCGTATGTTTTATTAATCCAAAGCTACAAACACAATGTATCCTACTCTTTACAGCCAGTCAGGCATAATAAACTCTGTGTATCTGTAAGGTGTCAGTTATTAGGCTCTAAGACAATTTTGGGGTGTATGTTTTTGCATTTTCTTAAACTGAACTTTTATGTTCGCTGATGACATTGTAACTTTTGTTTTAAGGTGCGTGTCCTACTTACTTCTTTACTCTGCAATGTGTTTGTAGTCAGAACAAGCCTTAACATCTGGAACTATATGCCAAAAATGCTCTGTTGGTCTACTTGGAGCAAGTTCAGAATGCCAAGGGAGCACAGCTGTATCTCCACAGCTGAGACTATGGGACAGGAGTGTTGCTAATACATCTATGTGCATTTTCCAGCTTTTCCACAGATTCATTTTTGACTTGATGAAGAAGCTTAATAACTATAAATCATGAAAGACCAAGTTCATCCTCTGTCGCTAGCAACAGTAAAATCATCTCAATGTCAACTTCTATGGGAAGTATTGCCATCTGGTTGACGTTATGCGGACAGAAAAATCTCTTTCAGATTTATAATCCATGAAGCTAAAGACAATAGTAGTTTCATAATGTAGAAACTCAGGGACTTGTAAATTTTGCTGAGGCCAGTAAATCAGATAACACAAAATCTTTCTGACAGAGTCCAGCAATACTTGAAAGCTAATTTTTGATTGTGGGGGCAAAGTAACAGACTGTCCAATACAGGCAAGAAGTTTTTGCTTTAAATTCTGAGTTGTTTTCAATTCCTACTACTCTCTGTTGGTTTCCCTTGGTGTTGACAGGAAACATGCAGGAACCATTGATTTTATTATGCACAAGCTATTCCCCTGCCTGAAAGGCAATTGCAGGGATATAAATACTCCATTTGTTAAGCAGATGGATCTCTAAATTTGTTTTAGATATTAGCAGTTGTTAATTTAATGGAAGAAGAAGAAAAGAAGAAAAATACCATATTTAATATCTCTCAAACATTTCAGCATGTATTATTCTTTCCATGTTTCGTCTGAAAAAAAAAAAGACACCCCCTCCCCCCAAGAAGGTGGGAGTGGTGCAGATGGAGATCTGTCTGTGAACTGTAAATGGATGCTGCTTATGCATTCTCTGTCAGTCATTCTCTTTAGTGCTGGCACTTTGAAAGACACCACAACTCCTAGTTCCTAGGTGCCTGGCATCCTAGAGATGACAGATAAAAAAATGTACCAGATCCACAGGTAAGTGGGCCTTTTGAACAGGGAGACCCACCGCAATTATATATATTTTTAATTATCTATCTTTGTGTTTGTGAATAATCTAAATTAATCCAGTTGCTTCTTCCCTAGATTTGTCAAGATTTTAATTAAGGTGTCTTGAATATATATTCTATTTTTGAGTGAGTACCTGCAACATGTTTTCACTTTCAAAGATCCAAAAGTTTTCTTCTTATGGCTAGCTTTGTGTCCATAGAATAAAAGGAAAGAATGAGCTTTCCACACCCAACAAAGAAGCTCAATTTTTTTCCCTAATCCATTATTTCTCTGTTAGTTCAATTTCAAAGTTATTAGGTGAGATATAGCAATACTTCATTTCCTGAGTTTGGTGAAAGTATAATTAAAATATTATTGCAGCTTTAAGCAGAAGTTTATTTGAACTCAAGCAAAGTTGCTGGATGAAGAGGCGACCCCATTTTGAGAATCTGGAATTTAACTTAATCATTGATGGTACATCTGCCTAAAAAAGCCAAAAACCAGCTACCTAGGTTGCACTTATCCTAATTAAGGCAATATTTTTAATACACAGCTTTATTTCTGAAAAAAACCCAAAAAAACTAAAAACAAACAAACAAAAAAAAAAACCTGGAAAGGTATTTAAAGCAAAAATCAATCTTGACATTTGAAAAAAATTTGGATTTTTAAGCTATAACAGGAAGACAAAATTTCTATGTTATGGCATTACACAGAAAGAGAGATAAGATAGATGCTTAAAACTCCTGGCACACCCTGACTCAACAAATATAACTAACATAAGTCAAAAACTGTAAAACATTTTTGTCTACTGGAGTTTTTTTCACTGCTGATAATTTAATTTATGCTTCAAAGCCTACCTCAAATGACAAAAAACCCCCATAATCTACAGTTATGATAACTCCATGTGACAACATGTCTCAATACACTCACTAGTAAGGGTTGCTTTTATCTTTCTTGTCATCATCACTATTTCATACAGTGATTGTGAGAGAAAGAAAATTATCTCTGTCATTAGTAAATGGTCTGAGAATGATGTCTGGTTACAAAAGTAGATTCCCTCTGTCTCTTGTGAAGAGGAGGGTGATGCTTCGGTGACAGCTAAGACCTTTTTGATTTCTGATTAAGTTTTTCCATTGACTACACTAATACTGTGCCTGAGGGAAGGAAATCTTTTTCGTTTCTTATAATTTTCACCCCAACATCATCTGTGTTTTTGACTGTGTATTTGAATGCCTATACAGTTGAATGTGATAGCAGGCAAAAAATATAAACATGGCCTGAACTGTAAGAAGAGTTGTATTCCTTAGTTTCAAACCTAAATTTAAAAAAAAAAAACTCTTGCCTTATCTCAGTCTTTGTTGATCCTTTCTTCTTTATGTGTAATTTCATTACTTTGTTATGTTAATTTGTTAAATTGGGTTATTGCAATGTAACTATCATTATGCCCCCATTCCTAATTGTCAGAAGTGCTTATGATATCTTCATTTAATATCTGTTATTGCTGTATTATGTCAGGTATGTCAGGATTTGATTCATGCATTGAATTTGTAGCTAGATAACTTACTGAGTCATAGGCTGTAGTTGTCATTTTTCATGGGCACAGAAAATATTGGCTGTTGCCCAACATAAAATTCTGGTAGACTTCCACAGTTCTTATATCTTCTTGCTCTGTTTGCTGACACAATTGTTGTCTTCTTTGCCCAGATGTTTCTGTCCAGAGTTTGGTTCAGTTATTGAGAAACTTCAAGCAACTTTTACTACTGAATATACTTTACTTTCTGTCCTCTGATCTGCTTAAAAACCTCTCCTCAATATAACCTATTCATATGGCTTTTGGCTCCTCTTTTATTCACTTCTAGTTTCTCACCTACACATTTATTTTCATAAAAAACTAAACTTATTAAGAATAATAATGAAAACATAACATTTCTCACCTTCATTTGTCACTTCTTCGTTTAATTGTTCTTCCCCTTTTTTTCTCTGCACATTTATATATGTTATTTTTAACTAGTATTTTCATTAAATTTGAAAGTGAAAAATATAGATCTTCAGTAGTCTTTTATCTATCATTAATCTCCATAATCTACAGTTTATAAATTGTTCATAATTTTCGCAGTGTTGGAATTTGGAATTTGTTACCTTCAACTCACTTCTCTTGTCTAGAGACAGGAGATGTCAGGATACACTACAGTCATAAGAAAAATTTTCACTATTGGGACCTGCTGTTTGCCTTTCATAACCCCTCTCACAAACCTCTAAAACCTGTGCTTCTCACTTCTTTTTCATGCAAAGTATCTTCACACCTGTAGTTCCTAGTGCTTATCTCTCCTTTTGGGCTGTGTTCTCTGCTTTCCTCCCCCAGATTATTTTTGCTGAAGGTACCTGTTTCTGAGTTCTTTCAACTGTGCTTTACTTAAATTTAGTTTTGGTTCAACTAAAGCTGTTTATTTACACTTGAGCCTTTTATAGCTACTGTGTATTTCTGGTTTTTAGCAACTATTTGCCCACAATCTGAAACAATCCTCCGACACATCCCATCCTACGGCTGACCACCAAATTAAACAACAAATCATGACTGGGCATGAAAGGAGCTAAGATATTGTCATTTCTGCAATTAGTGGTAGAAGGAGTGTGTAAGTTTAAGTATCACTATTGCCACCTGAGAAGTGCTGGTGTTTCAGAATAAAACACACTTTATTCTGTCTAGACACACCTTAAACAGTAAACATAATATATTTCTGTCATCTCAGTGCCTTCTTCTCTGAACTATACAATTCAAAATTTTTTAGTCCATGTCAATTGTTCTTTCCATTTATCATCCCACTTGCCATATGCTGAATTTTCTCCATCCTACCTAACTGACACTAGCTATACAAAATGGATTTTTCTTATTGGCTGCCAAAGCATTCCATACGGCAAGGGCAATTTCTGCATCTATAGAGATCTGGAATAGCTCAGAATAAAATGGAATGGCTCCAGATTTGTACCATTATGTGTCACAGAGGATTTTGTGCCTCAGCAACAGTAGATGTTTCTTCACTTAACCTTATGAGCACATATCTAGAGAAAATGTTTTTGTGTGGTATAGCAAGCTTATTATCTTCATTATAACTGCAAGCACAGAACTCCATGTAGGCTAATCTGTCTTGTTTCACTTTAACTCTAGTCAAGATGTACTTCCTATATTACCAGATTTATACTGAAAGAGTAGAAGGTTGTCGTTAGCAATTAGTATTTCTAAATTATTTTCTTAGAATCAAATCTGATTTGTCTGAATTCAAAGGTTTTCCCTCAGGTTTAAGATCTACATTTTTCTTTAATTCAGTTGGATGTTACCACAACTGAACATTTGGAAACATGGCTGAAAGATCTGTTTTAAATTGACTTTTCACAATTTACGTCACTTTTGAATTTACTTTATTTAATGTCTTGCAAAAGAAAAATGCCAAAATGAGCTCAAATTTCAAAACATGCACTTTTCCACCAAGACAATCAAATAGCAAAGCATGTCAGAAGAGGTTCAGAGAATGAATAATAGCAGAGCTGTGAACAACAGTACACTCCTGACAATATTCAATCTGTTCTTTATGAAAATAAGGTATCCTTGAATCAAAGAAAGTGTTAGCTTCAAAAATAGTGTTTCCATTTTTCTTCAGAAAATAAACATTGCTACACAATACATATAGGCACAGATCAAAGCAACTGTGAAACATTAAAACAATACATGCTACACGTAGAATTTTAGAAACAATGGTTTACAATAGCTGTTATTTTTTCTGAACTCACCCAGTATCATATGATATTTTACTTACTTTTCCATCTGTCACTGAATGGAATGACCGTGTCTGATGTGTGATATGACACTTATCAAACCTGTCAATGCAACACTTGATTCAATACCATAATGTCAGCTATTAGTTGTTCTGTCAAAAATATCCTATAGTTAAATTTCTTAAAGAGTCTGATGAATTTTACAGAACCCTATTTGTTCTGAAGTAGAATTGATTCATCCTTTCTGTAAAGTGATCAGTTGAAAACCAACAGAAACTAGGTTTTCTCAAAATACTATTTTGCTTAAAAAAAATTAAAAATTGAAAATTAAGAAGAGCCCAAAATTATTGGGTGAAAGGTTGCAATAGAAATTTTTTTAGCAAATACCCCTCCCTTCAACAAGGACTTATTCAACAAGGACTTAGGAAGTGATATCTAAAACTGCAGACTCATAATTGTATTTTTCTTAGAAAAAAGAGAATTAAAACTGTGATAAGGAAAAAGACAATAGTGGAAAACAATAAATATAGTATACTGAGAGAATTCAACACAGCAAAAGGAAAAAGATGTCCCTCATCCTTTCGAGTTCTTTGATAATTGTGGTATTTTGCAAGTACTTTTGCAAGTACTGTTACTTTCTAAAAGTACTGAAACTGTCTCTCACCAAAACAAAAATGTAGTAGAGGACTATAAAGTCACAAATTGTTTGTGAAATGTGAAGACATAATGATAATTTTCTATTTCTCACAGATTGAAAATGAGGGAGATTTCCATGAAATTATCAGACAGCTGGTGTAAAACATTAAGAAGAAATACATATTTATTTATTTACTTATTTACTTTCTTATTTATTTCTTTTTCCTAATAGCTCAACTGTGGTATCAGGTCAGAGCTCATAAGAGCTAAGCAATGGAAGTAAATATCACTAACCCAAGGATGTGGACAGCCCTAAAACTCATATATATGGCAGTCATGAGTATATATGATGGGAAATATCTTTAAAGATTCCAGAATACCTCAATATTTCTTCCTCACCAACAATTTGTGGTTAATGTCAGACACAGAATATGAAACAAAACTGGATTTCTAGTTGGGCACTGTCTGCCTGATTTATGTTCTTATCTTACTATCCAAACCATTGAAAGACAAATATTTTTGAAATATTTACATATATATAACAGAGTAAATACTAACTTGCAAATTAAATACTACAGAACATTTTTTGAACTATGTAGGGAATAACCTATCTCTGCTGTTTTGTCTACTTTTTAAGAATTGTGTTGCTTAAAACAGGGATTTATGAAATGCACATTAACTTTTTGAAATCTGTTTAATTTGGATATAATCTGAGAATAAAACATCTAAATTCAAGGTGGTTTAATCTGATGTAGAAACCCATCCTGTACCATTGGTGTTTGATATCTTCCTGCTGAGAGTCCAGAAATGATTTGATAGAATTTCATTTTTGCTTTTATCCATTTTCATCCTTGTTCTCTTTCCTGCTTTGCAGCAAATAAGATCTGTGTAAGAGAACTAGAACAAGGGTTAGTTTTACCTGTTGCCTGTGCCTGTGGATTTAAAAAAATGGGTATATCTAGTCTCAGGAGAAATGGTAATATTTGCAGGAAACAACTCGAGTACCCGTGGGTCAGTGGTGAAGGTTTTATTTTGATCCAGTGAAGCTAGAAACTAATTCCAGTAGAATTTATCAGGAACATTTCAGACAACAGGATTCACTTTTAGAAAAGTCTTCGGTTTTCAGTGTTTTAGGTGCCTTTCTCTTCTACCTTCTCTACTTTCAAAGATTTCACTTGTCTTTCTCCTACTATTTCCCCTAGTCTTACCCAACTATTTTGCATGCTTCCCCATGCAAAACAAGCAATTCTTGTAGAATTGTCTTGAAAAATATGCCTTCTGTACCAAAACCAAAGTAGTTTCACCAGTATATGTTGTCAGCCCCCAAGACTGCACAAATCTTCTATAAAGTATACTAATATTTTTATTTAGAAAGGAATAAATAGATGCTAACCACCTTGAAGCTTTCTTTTGTGACATTTTACAGAGAAAGGGCTGCATTATATGAAACAAAGTCATGGCAATTTCTGTGAGATTTTTTTCTTTTTAATACAGCTAACTCAAATTTCATGTTTTGAACTTCTCTCTCCTGTACATTTCCATGAAATGAAAACATTTTAAAAACTGATCAACCTATACTATCAGGAAAGCAAACATGTATATATTGGAGCCCCCTTGATATGTTAACATTTTTATTCATTCTTCCTTTTATCGCTATAAAATGTTACATATTTAATGCATAAAGTGCCTTGTTAAATCAGAACATCAGCAATTATTAGAGCAAGTATTAACATGTTCTTTGCCTGTTGTTTAATTTCTTTATTTGCTTTGATTTTTTTTTCACAAAATAATTAGCCTACTAATCATGTAATTACTGTCAAGGCATACATTGTACAGATCTTCAACACTGTGTAAACACTGTGTTAGTGAACACAGTAATATTTAAGATGTTTTCAATCTGACCTACTGAAAGAAAAATTTTCTTGACGTTTGTAATTTCCTTTAAAAATCTCTGATTAATTTGCCTGCCTCCATATTTCTAAAAAATATTTGATGGAACATAGCTCTCACTGAAAATAAAATTTCTTCTAAATTGAAACACAGATTTGGAATTTTATGAACAGTCTTTTGCAATCCAAGGTCTGGGTAGACTTTCAACACAATATTTTTGTATAGTCAAATCAGTGTATTTCCCTTAAGCTGGGATCAATATATAAGAGAAAATATCTTATAATAATGTATAATAACTATAATTAGAATTCTTTTTTCTTGGCTGAAAAAATGTATTTATATATTTATCAGAGAAGCAATTAACTCGTACACTAATTTTTTGTCTCAGTAATTTTTTATTAATGTACTGTTTGTCTTCTGAAATATTTCTGGTTTTCTTCTTGCAGTATTTCTTTTCCAAGAGCTATCTGCAAATAATTTTTTTCCTCAATTTTTTTTTTAAATATTAGGGAAAAAGATTCTTGAAAATTCATGTTAGATATAAAGCACATTTACCAATGACTCAGAATATACAGTATAAAGTAAATCCTACCAAACAGAGTTCCTTCTAAAAACTAAGATTTCTAGATGACTTTGACCCTTATTTTTGGGGAAAAAGCAAAATAAAACAAAGAAAAGCCAAACCCCAAAACCAAAGCCCATTAAAACACCCCCAAATCTCAAATGAAAAGGTGCAATTCAAAGCTCAGTTCACACCAGGCCAAGTGGGAAGTGGACTGGTAAATGCAAAAAAAGAAGGCCCTAAAGAAATTATGGGAATTCTTCAGTTCATTTGTGCTCTCTTGACAGAAGAAAAGGTGAAATCAAACATCCCCCAGAGAACTACAACCATTTCTCCTCAGCTGGATCAGAAGTGTCAGGAAAAGGTGTGTGTGTATGTGAGAGAAAGTGATTAATAGAAAGTCCTGGAAGTAAACAAATGCATACATCAAATTACATTACATGAAAAGATGCATATGCATAAAGTACTTGGAATATATGGTATTTCTAAATTCCCATATTTCTGCCTCTTCTTCTGTTACTTTGTTAAATCAGAAAATCTACTTCCTTACTGCTCAATATTATATTTCAATTGGATTTTTTAATTGAATCATTATATAATTCTGAAAATAAATATTGGAATTGTTGAGAAAAAATCTTTTACAAATGTAATTATGCTTATTGTGCAGCACTGAAAAAAATCATAGTGTTGTAGTCAATCAGTTTTATACGTCTATTATTTCTTTCTGTTACTAGCATGATGTTTCACTTCATGATGAACTGTGTAACTACTAACAGAAAAAAAAGACATCAAAATTTCTGTAGAAGGAGTTGCTCACAAGTTTTTATAAAAATTATGAAGTATTATAAAGAAAGTTACATTTTGCTCAGCATAAAAAGAAATCCAATAATCTCTGCAGAAAACCCAATATAATTTTCTAACTGGACATCTTTGACATAATGTCAGCATCCAAAACGGACATGCTATAATCTGCACAGTTCTAATTATCTTCTAAATCGCTTTGCCTGGTATTGATTGCTGCACATATTTCTCAATAGATAATAGCGATTTAAAAGGATAATTCCTGATTAGGCCTGTGAAATATTTATCTTCACACTTATTACCCTAGTTCTTAAAATTAAATGACATGATGTTAAATTTGCATGCAAACTTACATCAATAGAAAGCATAAAATAAGTATTTACAGAAAGCAGTTCTATATTCACGGCTGTGATATGAAGATAACAAAGGACATAGGATCCTGATGAATTCTCTTTAGTGCAGTCAGTGAAGATTTGGGGTATGGGCAGGTAAAAATGTGTACCTTTGGGTTTTTGTTTTTTGTGGGGTTTGGTTTGGTTTGATTTGGTTTGGTTTTGGGTTTTTTTGGTTTGTTTTTGTTTTTTTTGTTGTTGTCGTTGTTGTTGGTGGTTTGGTTTTTTGGGGGGGGGTTGGTTTGTTTGGGTTTTTTTCCTTAATTTTTGTTTTTATTTTTATTTCATGCTTATATTATGGAATGCCAAATGGAGGGAGTTCTTTTTCCCATCTAGATTGAAAACTTTCAAAGAGAACACAACTAGAGGCTTCGTTTCATTGCAGGTCATAGGATAGCAGATAGTTCAAGGGGCTCTGCTGTATTTTTTCCAAATCCCGAGTATAAGATAGGTATAGAAGATTTATTATACTGGCTGAGTAACTAATTATAATCATGTCTTAACAGCATTTGTCAAGGGATTAACAAAATTTTGAGCAGAGCTACTGAGTTCTCTTACGCTACTATTGTAGCCTAAACAATTTGGCCCGTTTGTTCCTATCTGCCTGTCTTGGGTTCAATAAGGATTCTTATCACCATGGTATCCTTATTCTTTTCCCAAAAATGAAACAAAATTGTTTCTGAATTAGCAAAAATCAAGTAGCAAAACAAACAAATATACATTCTGGCATATGAAAGGAAAATCTAGCAGAAGAGACAGAGAGAGAAAACTTAGTTTTCCTCTCTTGTGTTGGAATAATATAAAGTTTTTATACATTTACGATTTTTTTTCCAAAATGGTTAGATTGATCACAAATCATGCCATAACTGATGTTAATGTAAGCAAATTTTCCAATTTTTTTATTTATCATGTTGGCCTTCCTTTTTATTTTTCAATTTTGATAGAAACTTTGGCGAAATGAATAAACATCTGAAAAGGAGGAACCTGGCTTTGTGTTGCTTGCCACAAGAATACAGGAATGCTTATTTCAACACCTCGACATGTTTACTCAGTGAAGACTGAGACTCCACATCATTTATAGAGGAGTCTAAGTGTTCTATTCATTTTCTAATTTGCTCCTACACAAGAACAGGGGGGCATTTCCAACTCTGACCTAAAAGAAGATAACAGCATAATTAAAAACCACTGTACACTTTTTATGTTACCACCTAAATGAATTGTGGCCACCTGGTGCTTGTCAGATTCAGCAGCACAGCAAGTCCTTCTAGAAAACAATACCCAGAGATTGTTGGAAGAAACAGAAGGACAGAGGGAATGCCTTTCTTAGAAATTTCTTGTCTGATTGCTGAAATCACACATTTTTATAGTGAAAGGGGTTAGCATTAAACTGGTCCTGGTTTGAATGACTGCAGTAGTTTTTATGGTATAGTACTACTAGGAAAAAACCCTATTCCTTTATCTATAGCCACTGGAGAAAAATAGGTAAGATTCCTGTGGTGCTTTAGTGTTTCACCCTGAAAGTCTTGGTTTCTATCATAGAAAATAGTTCATTTAAAGTGAAGACAGGGATTTCACAGAAACAAATTAGTCCATGTGCACTCTATAAAGCATATACAGAGAATTCAGCATATTCTGAACACATCACATTTGATACATCCTCTACAATCACCTGTAGAGGTGAATGTATGAGCTAAGCTCAGCATCCCTGCACAGACTGCTGGTGTTTTGCAGCTCATCTGATACATCCTAGATATATTAATCTCTTGTATAGTCATCATATTAATAATGTAATTAGGACAAGAAATGTATAAATACCAGTCAAATTCAAATGTCTTCCAAATCCATCCAGTCAAGATTTCTTTGTTTGTTAAACATGCCAAAGTTAGAATATTGTAATCTTATTACTATTATAGTTCTAATGTCAACCACAGCTACACATGATCATGACCACACATGCTGCCTGGTATCTCACAGTTTCTTAGATAGTGAAAAATATACATTATCCTCAGTTTTGGAATGAAAAATATGACTAAGTCAAGTGAGTATGGATAAAGAAACATTGAGGTTCTCCTTGATGTCTCTCTTTGCTTTTATACCAGTATGTTTGTAAATTTAACCAAATATGTAAACTCAGACCCATAACAGAATTATAATTTGGCCATTGTGATGGTCTCTTTAGTGAAAACCCTTATATGTTTTTCGGAGAAGTGAAAAAGAAAACACAAAGTAGTTATTTCCCTTTCTAATAACTCTTCCAACTCTGAAACATTCAGATAGAAGGTTCTATTTTATTTCTGTATTTATTTCTGGACTTGGAGAAGGCACTTGTCATAGCCTTGGACATTGATCAAAAAGAGCTAAGAAAAGCTGACATCATGGTGAAATTAAATTCCTTGCCATTTCTTGACAGAAGGGGACATGCAAGCGAATACATTTCTTCCAGTTTACCAGATGAAATTTGTCTGGACATTGTAAGGATCTAACTCACAAGGAAAGTCCAAATTCAAGCTGTTTCAGTGAAAAGAAAAAGCTGGAGGTAAGTCATATGAGTTATTGTTAGATGTTCTGTGTTGCAATATAACTATTTTCCATCAGCTGATTGTATTCAACTTAGATGGTTTGCACTGAATCTTTTGTAACATAGGACAAAATGCGTTCAGATGTTGAGGTTGTTGACATTTGACACAATATTCAGGAGATCTTATTAATTTTCATTCTACTCATGAACTCTGTAATGTTTAGAGATATTCTGTCCTCCACCCTAAACTGCTATGACTGAAAAAAAAGGTTACAATGAATCTATTTGGTTGCATAAATTAGATAGTCATATGATTATTCACCTTGGAAAGTAGAGGGTAAGAGTTACGTCCTCCCATAGGAAAGAACATAGGAGGTATATGTGTAAAGTTCTTTGTTTTCCAGTGCCTATCATGCCATTATCTTCAGTCTCTAAATATTGTTTTTAAAGGGAGTATTAAAGTTGGAAGGATAGTAAGAAACGAAGGGTTCATAAAGAGTCCCTTCTCCATTTGGTTCTGACAAAAGAAATTAAATTCTACAGAAATATCTGATGACACTGTTGGGGCTGCCCGAGGCAGCACAGCATCCAGCTGCAGAAGTCCTTGGTGTCAGCTGCAGCAGGCAGGGAAAGCTGTCAGCTGCAACAGGCAGGGGTTGGCTGCAGCTTGCAGGGAAAGCTGTCAGCTGCAGCTTGCAGGGAAAGCTGGCTCCTTCCCAAGGAGCGAGTCCCAAACAAAGGTGGTGCAGAAGCGTCGGCAAAGGATGAGAGAGGGGTCTCTGTGTAGGCTCCAGCTGGTTTATTGCTTGTGGAGGGTCCAGGGACAAAAGACAAAAGAGTGAGCGAGAACAAAGTATTTTATATGGGGGTGGAACAAAGGGAAACAACCAATGGGGATCGACTGAGGAGGAGGAGATAACGGGGGAATAACCAATAGGGATAACTTAAGGGAGGGAATTACATGAGTAGACCAATGGGGCATCGAAGAAGGGAGAACTTTCCAGACTAATAAGTAAACAACTAGGGGAAATACATAAACATGAACTTATACATGAAACTAGGTGGAGAACTCCTGAACCAATAAACTTAAAGCATGTAAACTAAGAACCACTAGGAACGTGGGAACTCGCCGTGGGTGAGGATTAGACCTTGGTGTTCTGGAGGCCTGTCCAATAGTCCTGTGAATGTTCTTCTGCTGTGGCCACTGCTTCGTGCACCGCAACAATCTGACATATGCAGTTAAGACTCACTTTTTCTAGCGTTACATAGTACTAAGTATTCATTTTCTGATTTGCCTGAGGAGAATTTGAGATTTTACCCCAATTTACTTTAGAAACTGTATCAATGTGTTCATTCTAGACTCTTAGTGTTTTATCTTTGGATTTTACCCAGAATTTCTGAACATAATTGAGTAAATGCATGATAGAATCAAAAATCTGTCTTGCTCTCCTGACCAGAAAGGGTGAGAGAGAGTCCCTTTCCCCCAGCTCCTGGCAATGACATAAGATGTTATCAATAACATAATGTCTTGTTCATGCCCCCCACCGCTGATCTGGGCTGGAACCAGGACAGATATCACAGGTCCATACTGTGTTTTCCCTCCTTCCATAGCTCTGAGAGGTTTTCCCATTTGAAAATTAGTTCAGCATAGTTTTCAGAATACAATGCGACTGAAGTATAATCGATACATCTTTTTAACCAAGTTACCAAGAAGCAGAAAGTTATACCATGTCAAGTGAGCAATCTGCTTCATGAAGTAAAACACTCACATAAATTTTTATATTGTAGGCTAGCAGCTTTTTTCTCAGTTACATGCCTCAGTTGACTTAGATGTAAATTGTTATGTTTTAATAACTGGCTTACTGCCATCTATGTTAAGAAATATGCCACCATTATACTTAACATTCATTTCAGGGGAAGTACTTGTGCATACTAGATACTATCAGCCTAATAATAACTCATTCTTAGTAAATCTGAACAGTAATTACACTCTGAATACTTGTGTGAAAACCAAGATAGTGTGATTGAGACTGGGACAACCATCAGCAAATATTATCAACATCCAGTACAGGCAAGACATAATTCAGTCTTTATTAAGGTGTGTATGTATCATATGAGATTAAAAAAAAAAAAAAAAAAAAAATCTGATGCAAGAATAATGAAGTTCATGAATACTTTCTTGCTTCACTATTTACAGAGAATGTCTACTAAACAGACATGTCTCAGCGAATGACTTTTTGCTTGCTAAATTCTTCCACTGTAGAATCAAGCTGCAACAGCATGCACAGTCTTAATTCCAATTCACCTATGCACAGTACTAGTTCCAGTTCACCTTCACTGAAAGTGAATATGTAAGGGAATATGTAAGGAAATATTTATAGGTGTGTGACACTGCAGGGATTGCTGGGTCAAAACATTTCAGATGCCTGTGTGTGAGGGAAGAGGAAGGTCAGGATTTGCCCTGGTGAGGTGATGTGCTGCCCTGTATATCCCACCCCCCACAGCCAGTATCCCAGCCTGGCAGTGGCTGCCAATCCCTGGCACAGCAGAGTCCATGCCCCACATCTGCCCCTGGACCCTCCAACCCAGGTCCTGAGTGGCCAGATAACCTGATGTCCCATCTGGGGATAGGCCAAAGAGTATTTCAAGGAGAACATGCAACAATCACATGTACTGACTCTACCCTCCCTTGGAATTTCTATCAGCTGAACAGCACTGGAGCCAGGAATGGTAGTAATGTTTGTTCTTTTTTATATCTTTTCTCTCTTTATCTTTCCTCTTCTTCTAATTCCCTCTTCTTGGAATTTTTGAGTAACTTAAAATCAAGTGTGCTTAGAGTTTGCTGAGTTGAATGGGCTAAGTTAATGCTTTGAGAAATGTTTTATGTTGATTGAATGCTGCTCTAAACTTTTTGCCACAGTTCTCTAATTTTCTGAAGTTTCCAGTAATTTTTTTTATTGTTTTGACCCCTTGAGAATATCCTGTTGGTGTTTCTGCCATGTGTCTAACTCAGAGTGCATGAACAATCATAAGTCCTTTTAAGTGTGTAGTTGAGTGACATTTTGGGACCTAACAGTAGGAAAGAACCATGTTCAAATGCAGTTCATTCTTACCTGCAACCTGCAAGGAGACTTGCTTCACCAAATTAAGTGCAAATCTTATTTAAAACATCTGCTCCACAACCTTGCTGTACAACCTATGCCAGTCACTCTCACAGTAAAAATAACATTATTTTCTGATGTTCAGACAGAAACTCCTGTGTTGTGTATTGACCCCCGAGTCAGTATTGACCCCTGAAGTACACCACTAGTTACTGGTCTTGCACTAGATGATACCAATGATCATCTGGTTCCTCTGGGTGCAACTGTTCAGTCCCTTTTTAATCCACTTCACTTCTTCTCTCCCACCCCATAGTTCAACAGCTTACCTGTGATAAACTTATGGTATGTTCAGTTTGCTTAAGTGTTCTTAAGTATTTACATTACCTGGGATCAGTCTGCTGTGAAAACATATAGGCAAACATATAAGTGAGAAACCATTGTGGGAGGTTCATCTGGGGGTCTCTGTCCCTTTGCTCAATTGCTTCATCTGAGCTCAGGCCCTTGCTCTATGTCCTTGTGTGTACCTCTGCCCAGCATCTGCTGTCCCTGATCCAGCATCACTGACTTGGCTTCCTGGGCTCCTTGAGTCCTGGCCTGGTCTCAGCTGGCATTCTCACTATGGACATGATAAATGTTGTCTGACTTACTGGCCCCTGACTCTTCTCTTCATAAACACTACTCTTTAACAGCCACTTTCAAGATTTGTAAAGGTATTGTAAACAAAATCATATTCTGCAGATGAGAGAGAATTCATGATGCACTGGGATTGTGTCCCTTAATAAATATTGGCTAGATGTTTGAGCATTCAAGTACTGCTTTTACAATTCTCTATGGAAAAATCCCAGAAAAGTGGCCATTCATGAAAAGGGCAAATATTTTCAAACATTCAGATGTCTAATTTAATTGGTCAGGTTTTTGAAAAGTGTAGGTGAAATGATATCAAGCACTGTCCCAGCATATAACCACACAGTACTATGACAGATCTGAAATTCAGATCTTTTATTAAGGTGTCAATTAAAGTATAATGCCTGGTTTGCTTGAGTCAGCAGCAAATATTTTCTGCCTGGAACTAAAGTTGTATTGCCCTTTTCAATCGAAAGTTACCCAGCAACACTACTTGACAAAAGAGAATCTACCTGGCATTTGATTACAAGGAAGAAGCACCTGTTGTAAAAGTGAATATTCTGCATAAGGTACTAGAAGGTCATTGTGATTTCCTCCATTTTATTAAGGGAAAAACCTGAAGCAGAAAATGACAAATAGTTTGCTCAAGGTTATCTGGCAGTTGCAGATCTACAAATAAGCTTAAGCATTCTTAATCTTAGAAAAGGTGAAGAAGACAAGATTGCTTTCCTCGTGGAGTGTTTTGCACCTTCATTGGAACTATTTCTGAAATAAATGAGAAAAAAGAGTACTTGTTAGAAGTTAGGCAGTAATTTCCCCCCTGCCAACCCAAATATTCTTTGTATTTCTGAGTACTCAGTAATTAATTTTTTTTTTTTTATTCTCTCTTAGGCATTCCTTTCTGGGGAAAAAAAATGAAACAATGTTTACTATATTTAAAATATTTTTTTATTTGACATGCTAGCTACAAGAGCAATAGGTTGCACTTGTGACATTTTTATAAAAACCTCTTCTTGTTTATGTAGACAAATACAGTGAAAGCGGCTGAAAGAGGCTTACTTTTTTATCACTTCTCTTGTATTTAGAAGCTCAAATTATAGTGAACTATAATTTGACATATACTTCATTTTGATCAGATTTTAATCTGATTTTAGTCAGGCTTTTATTACTAGAAACATTTTCTTTATTCATGATAATCTAAGGAAGACTGCTTCAAAAGCTGAAATAATTTTTAATGACGTCCTTTAGTACTTAAAAAAAGTATCTGTTTTGGAATTGCTGAAGAAAATACTTAAATCCATTGTCTGAAAAGTGGTATTTTTGGGGCTTTATATAAACATTTGGGCTTCTTTTTGTTCTGAAGTAAAATTATTTCTTTTCCTGTCTGATTCTCTTTCTACCTCTCCCATACAAGCCATCTGTTCTGGTTTCTTTCCCTCATCTAAACTCCTTTCTAACATACTTTTTTTTTTTTCAACCACAAGGTTAAGATTTTCTGTGCAGAAGTCAACTGAAAATGTGAATTTCTTTCAGCCATGTATCAAGGACCACAAAGTTTCCATTCTTTCAGGCTTCATATTTTCATTACATTCAAGTCCAGTATCATAAAAGAAGCTGTGAAGAGTGTAAGATTTGATCATCTGAAGGTGCTTGGAGGTATTTAAAATCATGCTCAGGATTCTTGCAGGAGAATAGTTTCAAGCAAAATTTGTGCATATGCACTACACCACACAGAAATAGAAAACTTGATGTTTTTGGGACACATAACATGGACATAGGAGTTTATTAAATATTCATTAAATATTTTGCATGTGCAGATCTTTGATAAAAATGCCTGATTCGCTGGGCATGCACAGAAGTGTTTCTGTCTGCATGGGTAGTGTACATATTTGGGATTATTGCATGGTAATTCCAGTTGAAAAAAGTGGAGCTAAATACATTGAAGACTTAAATTACTAACTGAAGAAATCTACTTGCAGTCCTCAAAGCTTTGGATGGCATTGGCTTCTAACTGCCTTCTCAAAATGCATATCGAGATCCTAATGAGATAGAACCTCCTAGGTTCCTATATGTTGGAATCAGCTCCCACAACTTACTTTGAATTTTGAGTTTCTCTGACATCTTTATTCTTTTCTCCACATGTATCTCTACATTCTCTAAGCACGAAATTTGTGAAGCCCTATTTTCTTGAACAGTGTCTGCCCTATCTACTGCTAGGACACTTCTCAGATCACTGCACTCTCCAGGCTCCTCCGGTCCTGCAGTTTCTGACATAAATACTACATGAATGCTGGTCTTGCTGATCCTTTTTATCGGCGCTCCCAAATGAGACCATTACTTTTTTTTTTTCTCCAAATTCCTTTGTGTATCTGTGATTGTGTCTCCAAAACACTGGAAGCAGGATTATCAGCTTACAGGAAAAGTTGGTCAGAGGTAAAATTATGAAATAAGACACACTGAAAATATTGGAGACAGATGATGATCTTATTGTAAGGGCTAGTGAAGGATAAAAGATGCACTTTTGAGTACCAGCAGATAATTAGGGGAAACTGCATTAGGTTGATAGTATTAGTCAATAATTCACTGATATTTCTCAATTAAAAATTGAAATTTTCTATGCAAATAATAACAAAGCATATAAGAAAAGGATCCCCAAACCATGAAACTGCAAACAAGTAACTTTGTAAAATAAACTAATTAATACTCCTTATTTTATTGTGATTTCAATGACAATGAAGTATTTTTTTTCTTTTCAAGCAGCTGAACTTCAAGTCCTTGGAGAATTGACTCTGGAGAGGATCTAATGAGACCTGTACTATACATCAGTGTTATGATTTAATTGAGCAATTACTGGGAGATGTACAAGAGTAGGCATAGGTTTTGTTTCTGGATTAATGTACAACTTGTGTACTGTTACTGACAGAAATATGGGCAATTTTTCATGGTGATGAGGCATTGAAACCATTTAACTAGTCATTGAAAGGTGAAACGGAAAGATCTATTTAACCCTCAAAATTTTTTCTTAATAGGGAAAAATGAAATAAACAGACATTTTCCCATCAACAGTGTATTTGGAATTGTTCACTCAATATAGACTTTAAAGGGCCCTGAGGAAAATAAGATCACTTGTGATGATCTCTATTTTACATCAAGCCTGACCAAGTCCTAAATTATTCTTCCATAAGACTTACAGATTATTACTGGTCTCTTCATTAATATAGTTCTTTCAGATGATGACACAGAAACAGTAAAACCTGCAACTCCACATCTGTGTGAGACCTGTGATAGTGGGTTGTTTTCATTCACTTCAGTTTTCTGTTTTAACCATAGTATACCAGGTATTATGAAAAATAAAACTGAAAAAGTAATACAACAGCAGTGTTCTACTTTTTGTTCTGTTTAAAGCTCTTGCTTGCTTTTCATTGAGTTGAGCAGATAAGGAAAAGAAAGGAAAAAGACATTGCTCATGTTAAGGTTTTACAATTACCTATCAATGATACTGTTTTCTTGCTTAGGTTCAAATTAATGTGAAGGAAAATGTAAATTTCTATGGAGCTGAGAAACTAATAGGGAATTAGCTGAGAATTCCACTAAAATAAAACATAAATATGCATGGAGTGAGAAGTTTTACATTGCTGATATGGGTCATGCCATGGTAAGCATTGATCACAGCTTTGTATTTCCAAGACTACAAACAACTTTTAAAGATGTGAGATAAAATAGGATTTTGGCTTCCTGGCTTTTCATTTTTATTTTGTTTCTGTTTGAATGATTTATAGTTGTTGTGCTAGTCTATCCACAAAACCAACTTTACTGAATCATACACGTAACTGTAAGAGTTTACAGAATCAGGCTTACATTAGAAAAATGTTTTTATTTCCAATTACTTGATGTGATGAAGTCATTCATTCAGCCCATGCATAAGTGAGTTGACCAAATTCATCTCAAGTATAAGTGGGCATAAATCAAGATAAGTCATTGAAATTGCACCAACTTTTACTAGTGCTGAATTTCTCTCACTCTACCAAGGAGTGGTAAAGGTGGACTCAGTGTAAGTAGTATACCAGCATTGATCCAGATAAGATAAATAACACATCATTACAACTAAGAATATGTCCTGGTTTCAGATAGGGTAGAGTTCATTTCTCTCAGTACCTGTTACAGTTTTGGATTTGGAATTATAACGGTGTTGATAACACAATGATGTTTTGGGGTTTTTTTGAGTTGTGTTTTTCCTAAGTCAAGGACTGTTTCTTTCCTTGTCTCATGCTCTGCCAATAAAGAGGTATGCAAAAGAAACTGGTTGGGAGCACAACTGGGACAGGTGATTCAAACTGACCGAAGACAGAACATAGAGACATAGAACATCATGCCCAGTATATAAACTGGGGGAGAGTTACCCAGAAAAGGGGGCCACTCTGGGTTCACGAAGAGGGAATCTGGAATCTGTCAGTGCATGGTGAACAATTGCATTGTGCCTCAATGTTTTTTTTTTTCCCTTTTCTATTATTATTATTATTATTATTATTCTTCACTATTATTATTATTTACTATTATTATTGTATTTTACTGCATTCTCAATTATTAAACTGTTCTTATCTCAACATCCAAGTTTTACTTTTATTCTCCTCCCCATTCCATGGGGGCAGGGGGGAGAGAGAGGAGGGGTTAGCAAGAAGCTGTGTGGTGTTTCATCTCCAGCTGGGCTTAAAATCACAACAGAATACTTGCAAAATTATAGGTTAATATCTGAAAACTCATAAGAAAACACATGTTTACCCATAACCATTAGTTTTAGAGGCACTGTTCAATCTTAAGATCACAAAAAAAAAGGCATGCCTTTAGAATTTGTTTTTCTATGCTCAAAGACTAGGATTTGCAAAAATAAGTACCCATCGATTACATGTCTTACGGTTTTTTCCTAAGGGTATTTAATTTTTTCACTCTATATTCTCCCCTGTGATATACACTGAAAGTGAAAGTGTGTCTGTGCATTCATTATGCAGTATGGGAAAATTTGTCTCAGTATTCAGAGAATTGGGGCCACAGTGGTGGAATTTCTTTTAGAAATGTATCTGGTTTAGAAGAGTATCTGGATGTAAAATTATAGAAATAGGTTAATGAACTATTGGCCTTGAATATGGAATTGGGCTAGCTACAGGAAATCAAATCTGATTTAAATGACATCAAAGTAAACTCACCATGATCACACATATTTTTCCTTAAGTTAGGGAAGGGATACTACTCAACTTACAAAAAAAGGAGATAATTTTTATCCCTATATATTCAAATTTCAAACCAAGAGAGACTTCTTCTGTGCTTTATGATAGGAACAAGTAGTGCAACAGAAACAATCTAAAGGTTCTAGACAGGGAGAGAAATCATCTGTGCATATTAATGTAAGAAGCATATATCAGTTCACTCTACGTTTTTTCCAGATGCATTAATTTCCCAGATGACATTGTTAGATGTTTTCTATTACTTGAGGGAAGCCAGTAGCTAAAAGATATATTTACAGGATTTGCATTGAAGAAATTTTCTTGCTAATATTGTAAAGTAATTACTTCCTGTTTAAGCAAGTCTTGAGGCAGAAAGCTCTAGATTTGATGATATGTATAAAGATAACTATTGGTTAGCATGAAATATGCATTCATTCTATTAATGCAAAGTGGTAAATAAAAGAGAAGTCTATCATAGTAGAGGCAAGGGGAATATTGTATAATGTATATGTCTACAGAGACAAAGTAATTGTATTGCATGCATTGAAAGCAAGCCTTCCCTCCCAATTAGAGAACTTTTCCATTATAGCGTGCTGCTTACAAGACTAGAAGGGCACACATTTTATTTAGTACCTAGCAAAAACATATACTTGAACTCCAAAAATACTGGACTGGCAAAAAGTTGTTGGCATGGGATTATATGCACAGCAGTGATCATCAGTGGCATCCAGGAAGAGGTTGCCACCCCTGCTGTTAGCAACATGCCATCCTTTTTCTGCAAGTGCAGTGACAGAGAGGAAGGGAAAGGGGAACATATGTTAAATCAGCCACAGACAGCTCAAAGATACATGGAGTGAATAATACAATACAGACACAGCGCAGTGAGACTGATTTCTTCCCCAGTGGGAAAAGGGGGCTAAGTTGTGGAAATGGTCACCTGAAAGGTACAACACACAACTGTGAGAGGCCCATGGGTGTCATGATCTGGTTCTTAAAGTTCTTAGAAATGCCTCTGCCTGAATTAAGGTGCAAACAAGACCATATGCCAGTGACAATAGTATGGGTTTTATTTGATAGTAAATATGAGAGAGAGAGAAAGAAAGAAATAGAAAATAAGTGGGGGGGACAGAAAGAGAGTGACTGGGACAGAATAAGGAAAATATCACCACTCCATGGATCCCAGCAATGTTCCATTGATCCTCTCCAGCTGGTCTTCTTGGTGGTGAAGGTCCCCCTGAAAAGCATAGAGTCCCATGGGTTAATATATGCTCAGGCTAATTAAAACCCAGGCACCTCCATTGTGGGGGAAATTTGCTGTTGTCTCTTACAACAGACTCAGCATTTGTTGCATCACATGCAGTCCTGCGGTGCAAGGCTTCAGGAATAACTCTGGGGAGGCACTTCAGGGGGCCTTTGATGGATTAAAGCACCTCCTCAACTATCTCCCAAGTGAATGTCCTGTGGATGTGGCCTGTGGGGTTGGGGGTTCCATAGACAGTTTGTGTAAGGGAGGATGAGCAGAGGTTACAACACGCTGAAACTTCCTCCCCCCACCTTGGTTGGGGGGAAATCTGGGCAAACCTGTCCCCAGCAAATGGGTCTGTGGGCTATGGCCTCCCCCACCCTGAAGCAAGCCAGAGATGATTGCCATCATGGCTCTTGGGTTTGGCTTTCATTCTTTTCTTTGTTTACTTGTTTGTTTCAGGTAATTGAAGAATGGGTTTTCCCTTTATCTAATCTCAGTAGTTTGACTTACAGTCCAAAGTTCCAGTCAAGCATCTTCAGGGAGGCTTCTTTGGTTGCAGCTTCTTTATACTTTTTTTGTTATAATGCACAAAACTTGATATCAATGTTTGAGGCATGAACTATTTCAGTCTCTGACAATGGGAAATCTCACAAATTCTCCTGCACAAGGTGCCTGGTCCATTGGAATAATCTGGCCATGTAGACTCACAGCTGCGCCAGATGGCGTGCTACGATGCCCAAGAAATATGCTCCTACTACAGCTTGCATTCACAGACCTTTCTGTCTATACTGTTTTCTCACTAGGAGTTTCAGGAGTAGAGAGGTGCAGCCAAGGAGGTGGAAGTGAAGGATATTGCCATGATATTTCAAAATGAAGTGACTGATGAAGTTGCCAACCTTTTTGCCTTTAATATGTGCTCAAGAGTAAAATAGAGTGTCTTAGTGTTCCCTGAGTCCTCAAAAAAATAGAATAAAGTCACTTGCATCACAGCAATATTTAGTGGCATTGACTCACATCTGTTATGATTATCCTTGCACTGGAGACGTGTGCGTAACAGCCACTTACAACTCAGATGTCTGGTGGTGCTGATTTCCATGATCCTTGTATGAATGTTGAAATAGGATAAATTTCATGGTTTAGCATAGCTTGAGTTTCAGTTAAGGAGGGCTCCATCAGCCACAGAAGTGATTCTTTTGCAAAGAGGTGCTTACAGCTTCCTCTAGACCTGACAGAACCAATCAGCTGGCTAGTTTGAATATTGGCAACTTTTTAAAGCCACTTAAGAAGCTTGACACACCTCTGTGATCCACATTTAAGAATGAGCAAAGCCCAGGAAAACTCTCTTGCTTACGACTTTTGGACAGATAACTTGGGGGCCGGCGTGGCTTGGCTAAGATCTCAGCCGCTTCTGCTCGCTGGACACCCAGTGCAGCCCCCTCAGTGCAGGCTGCACTGGCCAGGAGACAGCCACCCCGGAGCCTCGCAGCTCTGTTCCACCCGCAGCCCTGTTCCACCCGCGGCCCTGCTCCATGCAGACAGGCCTGTGGCTCGGCCAGGCCAGCCCTCACCCAGTGCGGCCAAAATTCATCTGAGGCTGCTGCCCAGCAAAGATCATGTGACCAACAGCGAGAGGCGAATTCCAGCTGCAAGGCCTGGGTGAGATTAACTCTCTTAGTGCTGTAAGATTCCTCCAGAACAGATGAAGCCTGCAGACATCAATCCTCTCCCAAGTCAAAGGAAAGGGAAAGATGAAGTCACGTGAAGTAAACACCATAGAGACACCAAAGGCAGTGAAGAAGGAAGAGCTGAAACCCCAAGAGAGGAGAAAGAGGAGATGCTTCAAGCCTAGAAGCTGAAATTCTGTTGTAAAGCTATGGTGGTGATGGACTATGATACATCAGAGTACCCGTTGTAATTTCATGAAAGCATGGGGGGTGGAGCGTTCAAACTGCAATTGTGAGCAAAAGCACATGTGCTGAAATAAGCAAATGTTGAAGTAGCTGTTATCTGGTGAGAAGCTTGAACACAGAGAGATGAAAGTGATGAAGACCCTTGCTCCCAGGGAAGAAGACCTCTCTTCCTAGAGATGAAGATGATCCAGAAGTAGGTGAAGAGAACCTTTGCTTCTGAACAGCTCATCCTTAAAATGGTACCCCAGTAGCTCAAGATTGGACCCTCGAAAACAGTTGTGGGGAAAGCTAAGTCAAGGGAAGGGACTTTCACATGTGAGCAGAGAACCATCCCGGGCAGCTGTCTTGCTGTGACATTGAAGCCATGAGAGAACTGTTTCTTGTGGAGATGTCTCCATAGCACAAGCAAGAGAGACTCCTCTCCCTAAGTGAACTGAAAAAGAGATTATTATACAGGTGGTAAACTGACTGAAAATCTCAAGGGTTGTCTTTTTACATTGTCAGTGGGAGAAGGGAGAAAGGTGGGGGGAAGAGAAGTGTTCTGAAGGTTTAGTCTTTTTTTTTCTTTTAGTTCTGTTAATAAACTTTTTTATATTAAGTTTTTTGCCTGCTTTGCTTTCTCCCAATTCTTATCTCACAGAAGGAAAATAAGTAAGTAATGGATATTTTGAACCCAAACCACTACAATAAGGAGTTACAAGGGTTGCTAATCACTAAAATATTAAAAATTGCTATTTCTTTTACTTTAATTCATAGATCAATCCATTCTTCAGTTCCAAGGAACCAGAACAAATAACATATATCAAAGAACAGTTGCAGGTGTTTATGTTGATCAGGTATTTATATTACTTTTGAGGTGACTACATTATATTTATATTGAGAGAAACCTATTCTCTCTTTTTGTTCTTCCTAATCACCTATTTTATTTTAATCTATTAATGTAAACGTCAAACAAGCATTAGTAAGTTCATCTCCTCTACAACCAACCATCATCACAAGTCCTCATCTCAACTACACACTTCTAACTTTTACTGATATGGCATGTATGAAATACAAGTTTACTCTTCTAAGTTTTTAGTACTTCCTAGTATTCTTTCTAGGATTTGGTGGCAAAATAACACAGTCAGAATTTTATAATCAAGTAAATCCTCCAAGAACAAGCTGGGAGACAGGCTTGTTAACAATTGTTGGTCTTCTTTGGAAAGAACTGGAATGACTCAGTGCATCCTCTTCTGTAAGCCATCCCTAGCTGGGTAGAGTAGAAAGGTTTGCTATGGAGAAATAGGATTTAGACTGTAGACTTAGAGGCGCTAAGAAAGCAATCTTAGAGGCAGAGAAAACTGAGAGCAGATTTGAACAGAAATTTGTTGGGGTTTTGTGGATTTTTTTTCCTGGTAATATCTGAGCACAGGAAGAGAATAAGAATAGATTCTTACTACCACAGGAGCTGTATTTTCAAAGCATGTTAGGGAAATTATCTTCCATGACAGATATATTATGTAAGTATTATATTTTCTTATATATTAGTTTATCAGTGTAAAATAAAGATAGATTTGGGAAAGAGAAAAGCAAGCAGAAGATTCCCTGCATTAAGAACCTCTTTGCTGCCCCTTGAATCAACACCTGCAAGGCAAACAGATGCTATTCTATCCTGTAAAAGACTGCAGTCTAAGTCTTCTATTCAAAAGATGGTAGTGTAGTTGCACTACAAAGTTGGCCCAGACTGAGTACAGTACTCCAGTAGAGGTCGTTTGAAGTATGTTTATCAAAGACGCACCTCCTGTCCTGTGGTTTCTATATGCTCATTTATATAACTGTGGTGCTTTCTTTTTTCACAGGACTGTTGACTCAGCTTCCATTAGAAGCCTGGCTGTTTTCTGTAAAATCACATTGCAGACAACTCTTCCCAGTTATGAGTCTGGTAGTCAATTATTGCTGCCCACTTTTTGCAGTTGTACGTGTTACTGTTAAATATCTTGTACTTCTGCTCCAAAAAGAATATTTTAGTCTTAAAACTCTAAGCTTGTTTCTTTTTTTTTTTTTTTTTTTTTTTTTTTTTTTTTTTTTTGACAGTATGAACTAGATTAGCTCAGAAGCTTATGTAATGAACTTGTTCATCTGGACCATTAGCAAAATTTCTAGATTGTATGGGTTCTGGATGAATCTTCATGGGACTAGGCAATGGAGATATGTAAAGATTTTGATCAAAATTCAAGCAGAATTGTTTTGCAGACAAGTACATGATACAAACTTGTGCCTGCAGGTCTGGAGTAAAGATTGGGGGTATTTTTTGAGTAGGATTACTGAATTGTATATTTTGTATATTTTTAAAATATTTTTTAACAGAGTACCTTAACTGATATTAGCTCAATCTGTGAATTACTTTATCCTTTTATGGATGTATCTTCTAGTTGAAAAAGTATGGGAGGGGGAATTGGTAAACACATGGTGTAAGTATATAAAAATGAAACAATGAACAATGTGTACAAATGGGGAAAAAAACCCAAAACACACCAGTAGGACATGGAGTTCAGTTCCATACAGAGGAAACATGAAAATTCCATGTAGTATAAGAGCCATCTATCTTGTTTCATTATTCTCTGTTGAATTTCAAACTTATTAAAGTAATATACATCATTATATTATGCCTCTGCGTCCTTTTTGGAGCAGTTCCCACTTTGCCCGGTCAGCTCTGGACGCAGCAGGCTGCGGGGACCAGCCTCCGGAATCCGGGAGACCAGAGGTCTGGCTCGTGGGTCCTTCCACAGGACCGCGGCAATAGAGGCAGGTGGTGGAAGAAGGAGGCAGGCTCAGTTGTGGATGAAATCCGGAAGGTTTATTGTGTCTCCGAACAGGGGACCTCGGCCCCCGGGGGTGTCCAGCAATGAGCAACCCTGAACGCGCCTGCCAGGGGTTTTATGGGGGGGGTGGCGACAGGGGAGGGATGACAACGGCATCGAATCAGGGAAGGAGAAGGACGGGTCTGCGGGATGAGGGACACACAAGGGAACCTATCTTGGGAAAGGAAGGGAGGGATCCTCCCCCCAAGACCAATCACTCGACGCCCCTGCCAGAACCTTCTAGAAGCTTGGGAGGGGTGCCGGAGCGATTGGCAGGGGTCTGGGAGGAGACAAATAGAGAAAGCAGGGTTATAAACACGAAACCAGGAGGGTATAAACTGGGATGGTACAATACCACGAAACCCAAAGGGGAGACCCGGACTGAACCAAACAAGACACACTCCCACAATATTAGTTTGGCATTACATACACTTTCCTGACTTTATTTATTCAGATAGCCTTCAAGTGTCTGCCATGAAGAAGACCATGCAATTTTAATATTCAAGTAAAAATATGTAGTCAAATTTCTACTTCCTAGAACCTTATGTACACAAACTCAAGTAAAGAAAGCAGTTGATCAGTTGTATCACACTGTTAGTATTGGAGGGACTAGGACAAACCGTGGAAGTACAAAAGTTAGCAACAAAAACTACCTCTTAAAAAATCTGAGTCAAGAAAAGTTTCCATGAATAGCAGATAAATATTCAAGTATACTGCCTGCCTTGTCAGTAAACATAACAGTTTACATGGGAATATTCTTCCCATTTACAAGAGGAGCATAATAATAGTAATAATAATAATAATAATAATACTACCCACAACTTGTATTATTCAACACATCATAAAGGACAGAGAAGAGAACTGCATTCCACATCTTACAGTCATGCACTCTTTCCCCAAGATCAAAGTAATTGTTTTTGAGAATGTGGATCACATTTTAATATGCCCTTCGAACTCCACCAAAATATTACAGTGAAGGTAATATCTTGTTCTAATACTCTAAAAAAGGCATTGCAACCAGTTACTACACCACAAAATATTCTTGTGATATCATTAACCCTCTTGCACAAATTTGGAAATTTGTCAGATAGATAAAGTTTTTGACTGAGTTCAACTTGAAAATAACTCACAGACCTCTAAATATCATCCTTACCTCCTCTCAGTCTTCAGACCACTGACCCTAAAATTAAACTGTTTATTTCCACTTAAAAAGTTCTAGAAATAAATTTACTTTACCCTTGATTTATACACTGATAAATGGGAGAGTTAATTGGAATGTTACTGGTTGCAACATCCTGTCTTTAATTGTTAAATGGAGTATTCCTTTAAAATATTTTTCAAAAGTGGAAAAGTGACTTGGATTAATCAGGTCAAATTCTGCTTTCTCTGATACTTGATCAAAGCAGAGTAACTCCATTCACATCTATTTTAGTCATATTTCTGGAGATAACAAAAAGGAATTAAGCTCATTTTATATAATTTTATATCTGTATGTTCTGCACATTTGGGTAGCTATTTAGTTCTGCTCACAGTGGGAGTAAAATATTTACAATAGTGATTGTAGAAAGAATATAGTATGTTTCAATGTGTGATTAAGATCACTCCTTTATTAATTCTGAAAGGCCTAGCTAGAGACAAGAACGAAATTCCACCCATCCCAAAAGAAATATACAGAAATGAAAAATCTGTGTCTGACCAAAGTTTAAAATAAGTTTTTTTCCATTGAAAAAATTTATTTTTTTATTGTGGTAACAAGACCTTGAATCAAAACAGTACTTATTAGGTAAGAAATGTACTTTTCCTCTTTTTTAATAAGTAAATAAATAAACATAAGTCACTATGTGTTGAAGCTAGCAGTGCTTAATTTCTTTCCCAGTGCTGAGTGACGAGTTTCATTTTTATCATAGAATCAAAGGTGACTTGTTTCTTTTTTCCTCTTGACAGGAAAAGAATTGTTTGCATTATGACTATCAGTTGGGTGCTGACAAGTGAAAGAGATTGCAAACTTTCAGTAACTCACTAAAACAAAACCAGAATTGACCTTGAAAGATGGAAGATACAAAAATAGAAACTTGAATATACCTTTTTACTTTACTATTAGAACTACATTGTCTTCTTCCAGACACCTGTATGAAATCTGACTAAATAAAGGCTGTAAAAATACTTAAGAGCATAAACATGTCTTAGGAAACCATTTCTGTGTGACATGAATGATGATCTAAAGCGTTTTCCTTTGGAACTTAAAATTTATCTTTTAATGTGGGTAGAGTTGAAGTCGTTCTGAGATCGCTCAACCCTACAAAAATAATTATGTCGACTCTTCCTCATTAGGCACAATAAGTTATACAAGAGTTTTTGAGTACTTCTTGTGAAGAATCGTGTCATTGGATTCCTATATGGCAGGAATTCTTAATGGAAATTTGAGATATAAAGGATTAAAAATCCAGTACTGTCGAAGAAATAGACAGAATATCACTTACGGGATTACTTATGCAATGACTTTCAAGCTGCAAAAAAATTATTCTGGTAAAAAAAAATTGATAAATAAATGCAGTCTTAAGAGCAGAGGAATTTTTTATTTTTCTAGTTCCAGACCTAGTAAAAAGGATGGTCTTTTTTCAGATACACTAGGTTTCATAGAGAACTAAGCTGAAGCGCTTGCCTCAGAGCCGTCACATTTTTCAGTGATAACCAATAGGCTTGGGCTCTTCATTGTTGTCCGTCTCATTGAAAAGACCAAGTAAGATATTCCCAAAGCAAATCAAATACTTCATTGGTAGGTGATTAAACTGACCTGACTACAACAACGAACAATTTACCCAATAACTAAATAAAATACTAAGGCATGGACTTCTTGCCACTATTTCTAATTGTTTCAATATATACTTGAAGGATAAAACACAAAATTTTGTGTACCTGGTTTTCAAGAAGATAATGAAGCTACAGATTACATGTGTTGTCTGATTTTAATTTAGCATAATCATAGTAGTATGTCATATGACCCTTAATGAAATGAGGTAATGTAAACTGATTTACAGTCAATACATTTCAATTACATTGCCTTTATAAAATGTGGTGTTCTCTGAGTATGTTCCATTCTTGTGCTTCTTTTCCAACACTAAAATATCACCTTTTATTAATTTAAGTATTATTATTGTCAGGTTTCTACCTGCAAAAGGTTTGGATGAATCTCGCGTAAGTCCCTTTACTTCAGACACTGTAGTTTGGTAATTTAGAAGAGTTTTTAATGTTAAATTGTATGCTTTGAAAAAAACCTCCAAAAGTTTCAGTGAACTCCAAGAAGCAGCTGTCCATTAATTTAAGACACACTTAACCTCTTTTGTCAAAGATCAAGGTTCCAGGAATATCGACAGCTTCCTGCCCTTTCCTCTTCCTTTCTGCATATCTCCTACAACAGCTGTCTAGGCATGCTAGTTCCCAGAACCACCAACCCCTTCTCTCTCTGCCAAAGCTGTCTTGCCAAGGTAATGAGGGATATAATGGTCTTCATCTTCATTA
Organism: Corvus hawaiiensis; assembly: GCF_020740725.1. Taxonomy (NCBI): domain Eukaryota; kingdom Metazoa; phylum Chordata; class Aves; order Passeriformes; family Corvidae; genus Corvus; species Corvus hawaiiensis. Next base: position 62,728,194 of record NC_063216.1, on the reverse strand, counting down.
GATATAATTTGTCCAAAGGAATTTCCAGGGCAGTCTGGATACTGACAATGAGATTGATGTCTACAAAATAAGTCTTGATTCTTAGAGAACTAAGACATGCAAATACTGCTTTATGGATGTAAGACCATATTTATAAAACTGGATTTTATCCAGACAATCCAAAGCATGAGGAGGGAGAGCCAATTTGTCTTCAGGAATCTGTACAGACATGGTCACAGAATACAGAGGTGAAAACACCACCATTATCACTGAGCCCTATGATACCCTTCAGTCATCGTGGATAGACAAAAACCACCATAGGATAACAAAGCCTCCTAAAACACATTTCTATTGAATCTTCCAAGCTAATGGGAAAAAGATTTGGAAAACATTTTGCATCCCTTCTTTATTTAAATCATTGAAGGAATGTTTTGCCTTTGTGTAGGCAAGAAATGTATTTTTTTACACTTACATCTATTTCTAGAACTTTGTTGGGTTGATTTATGTTCAAGGTAAAATATTTTATTAAGTAATTTGCAGGACGAACAAGTTACCATTTTAGAATATTTGCTAAATTATCATTTTGCAAGCAAAATTGAATTCTTATATTTTCTAGGCTATTCTATTTATTTGGAGATGTGTGAAACAGTAACATTTAACATATGGGAATATGCTGAAAGCACAGGAAGCTTACTAAAGGGAAAAGAAGAAGCAAAGGGATACAAAACAACAATTGACCCAGTTAGTGCACCAGATCAGGTCCAATGCTACTAACTACATCTCATAACAGTTTCATCTGTGCACTCTTTAATACTGCTGAGACAGAAATAAAGGAAGGGAGAGAAATTATTTTCTCCAGTATAATACTGATTTTATTGGAGTTTGTGATAAGAATCAGTTCTATAGGAAACAAAGAATCACTTCCAAATAGATATGTATTTCACATCTTAGTAACAAAAAGAAACATGTTATTTAAAACATGATGTGAGAAGGAGGTGATTGCCATATTTTGCCACATAATGCAAATTATGTTTCCATGAAACTTGGAGTTACACTGAATTATTCTTCCTGTGCAAAACAGGTTTCATTTTGTTTTTCTTCATATCAGTTACATACCCTAGAAAGCATAGGACTGGATCCTAAGTTCGTAGAAACTGTTCCAGCAAACATCTGTATTACCTTGTGACATTGCTAACTAACAGACATAGATGTATGGAACCATATATATCAGATTAAAAACACCAAAGTCTCTCTCATTACCTACAGAAATCTGTCACTCAAAGGATTTCTTTGCTACAACTTTTTTTCTACATAGTATGAAAGCAAGAAACTTATGACTTGTTATTCATATTATACTGGGTGTTCATATCCAGATGTTGATAGCAGGGATGCTGGAGACATCTGTAAAAGGTGGCCAAGGCTGTTGTGTGCTGGACTTAGCTGGGTCCAAAGGACCCATCACAGGACACAGCTGAGCCCATCAGCCAAGCTGGTGGTGCCTCTGTGAAAACATTTTTAGGAAAGGTCAAAATGCTACATAGTCAGTGAGGAATGAGGGAACACATGTGAGATAGGCACGTCCACGAACACTGTGGCCAGAGAAGAAGCAAGGTATTCCAGACACCAGATCAAGGGTTCCCTTGCAGTTTGTGGAGGACACTACAGTGGAGCACATCACATGAAGGACCCCATGATGAAGTTGGTGGATATGCCTCGAAGTAGCTGCAGCCCATGGAAGACCCATGTTGGAGCACAGAAAAAAATGAATGAGAACAGAAAGAAACAGTTAAGGACTGACAAGAGTCTCGTATTTCCCATATCCTCTGTGACACTTGATGAGGGAGATAGAAGAGTCAGGAGTAAAGTACTTGACCTGGAAAAAAGCAGGGATAGGGAAATGTTTTGTCTTTGTCAGTATTCAACTCTATTTTAACTGACAATAAATTGAATAAATTTTCTCCAAATTCAGTCTATTTTGCTCATGACAGTAAGGGGTAAGCACCTCCTTGCCTTTATCTCAACCCAGGAGCTTTTCCATCTCATTATTTCCCCCTATCCTGTGGAAGAGGAGACGTGAGAGAGCAGCTGGATGGGCATATTGCAGCCAGCTAAGATGAATCCACCACACCTACAGGAGATTCTGTTGTATCTTACAGGTCCTTGCTATTTCTTTCCTTCTGAGGCTTTCATCCAAATTTAGTCCTTCTAGTGGTTTCCAGTATTCTGCTGAAACCTTCTGCAGACTCTCAGCACTATTCACCTCATCAGCTACAAGTTTGAAGGGTGAAACTGTTACTTTCTTATGTTTCACACCACCACTTTCATCAGGCTTTTAAACACCATTCAGGAAACCGTTCAAAGAAGCTAAGTGTCCTGGGGTGACTGTATGATACTGTATTCCCTATCATCTGCCCTATGCCAGACATAAATCCTCTGCCTTTCTGTGCCTTTAAACTGGGTCTGGAGAAAGGAGGGAAAAGAGCCAAACAAATTCTTTGGCGCAGTTTGTGTTTCAAGGACTCACAGACTCACCCACGCTCTCACTGCTGCAGCAGAGCAAAAGGGAGAACCTTCCTGCATTTCCCCAGCTTTCGGCTCTCTGCAGCAGGGAAGAGAGTTGCATTCTCTTGCTTTTTAGCTAGCTTCTTGTTCGTTAGCTAAAGCACGGAGTTTTGCTGGGACTTTGGCTTCTTCTTCTTTTCTTATGGACTGTTCAGCAACACCAGGACATCACTGGGAGGCCTTACATGGCAGCCCGGGGGGCCCGCGCTGCACCCCAGCTCCGGAGAGAGCAAAGCCACACCTACAGAAAGGACTCAGGTTTTCTCCACAGCAAGAGGTTTTATTATTTAACATTATTCATTTTTTTTGTGCCTGTGTGCACCCTGCTTGCTAAATAAACAGCTTTTTTTCCACTTTCCTCTGAGAAACATTCTTTTCGAACCTGGTGGGGGAGGGGCTGCTGAAACCTGCGTTCTATCAGAGGACGTTTCCTCCTAATTTGTCTCAAACCAGGACACTAAGTTATAAATCAGATTTTGAAAGGTGAGAAAAAAGAACATGATAATTTACTGAAATAAGATTGAAGAAAAAGATTTTATTTTGAAATATGATTCAAAACGTTGATCTTATTTTTAATAATAATAATGATAACAAAAGTGTAACTTCTTTTATTTACAGTGGAGATATAATTTTCCCTAAATCACCACTACATAATAATCCTGAATTGTTCTTGCTGACAGTGAAATTATAGTGTTCCAGTGAGTTATAAAAAAAGAAAACTTTCTTTAACTAGGCTCTATCTTTTTGGAACAAAGATTCGGCAAACAATATACTTACGCTATGTGATTTTCCAACCACATCTGCACGTAATGGCAAAGACTTGAAGGGGTGCATGGAAGAGAAATCCAGAATTAATGCAAAAACACTGATCTCCAATTCCTTGATATGTAAACGTTGATGGCAAAGAATCAGTTTACATTCCTTATAATAGCACTCTCTTATACAGCAGGTCTCACATTTTTATTTTTATTAGTGACAATATTCACAAAACAAGACCTATTCTTGATTGCAAGCTCTTGTGAAAAATGATATTGCTACAATACCTCACTCTGGAAACCCCTAATTGTCAGAGGAAATTAATTCCTGAATTGTATTGTGGGCTGCCAGAGTAAAATGAGGAACTGTTCTGGTTTAACCCCAGCTGGCAACTAGGCCCAACACAGCCACTCACTTGATCAGTCACCCACTGTGGGTTGGAAGAGGGAACATGAACAGTAAAAGTGAGAAAACTTGTGGGTTGAGATAAAGATAGTTCAATAGGTAAAGCAAAAGCCATGAAAACAAGCAAAGCAAAATAAGGAATTTCTTCACCACTTTCCATGGGCAGACAGGTTCTCCACCATCCCCAGAAAAGGAGGGCTCCGTCACACATAACAGTGACTCAGGAGCACAAATGCCATAAGCCTCAACATGCTAAGCATGATGCCATATGCTCTAGAATATCCCTAGAGTCACTTGGGATCAGCTGACCTGGTTGTGTTCCTTCCCAAATTCTTGCACACCTCGAGCTGACTTCCTGGTTGTGTGGGCTGAGGAGAAGAAAAGTGTAAGTACTGCTCACCAGTAACTAAAACAACTCTATGTGATCTGCACTGCTGCCAGCGTAAACCCACAACTTATCCACATACTTGTTACTGTGAAGAAAATTTACTCTACCCCAACCAAAAGTAACACTGGAAGCCACCTAGTAAATGAGATGAAAATGGTTAGAGACAGAAGAGGCAGAAGAGCTCCACAACTAGGAAAAAAAACCCACTAAATTCTTGTCTAAGTATTATCTAAGGATCAAAATGATACTATCAGGAGGGATTTTTCGCAGTTTTTCTTCCGTCTGTTTTGTGCTTCCGCTTCTCATTAAACTGAAATTAGGTCATCTACTCCTTTCCTGAAAACTGATTAAATATGAAGGAGCTACAGTGATTTCCTTCATGTGATCACTGATTAAAAGATCTGTTAATTAACTAATACAACTTAGTTCAGAAAAATACACAAAAACAGTGGCATTGAAGGAAAAGACAGATCAAAACTTCATAGTTATTTATAAAGTTATTGGAAATTTATAAATAAATCAATCTTTTCTGAATTGTTTATATTGTTCTGAGTCTTCAGAGCTCCAGCCATATTATAAATTAAATGTTTTACACAGATATAAATATAGATCTCAGATTGGTTCTCAGACTGAATCTCAGTGTTAAACCAGAAATGGATGACTTTTATAAGCTTTCAGCTATGATGAAATGTTGTTCTCAAACCATCTGCTCAATGTAAATATAATATACCAATATTTAAATTACATAATATTTCATTCAATACATTGTAATGTGAAAAATTCAGGATCATGGAGACACAGAATCTACTGTAGTCAGTGATGATCAAACCATGAGCACCTATCAAATTACTGAAAAATTCAGGCAGTACAATGAACTAGTTAGTAGTTCTCTTTTAGGAAAGCATCCTGTGTTGTCTGACACAATCAGATGTAAATGATACTGGCGCATATGAATATACAAGGCATCTCAGTGAATTGAGCTAAGGCTATTGTGATCATTTTAAATCACAAAGAGAACAATTTTACACTATAATAAATGGCTTTCCACTAAGCTGGTTGTGAGATAAAAATGAATTCTATGTCTGACTTTTCCAAAATATTTGCTGAATATGTATGGGAATATTCAAAATAGTGAAAGATAACATTTTCCTGTGTGTACAACACTTGAATGACCATAGGCTCATTCTCTGCTCCAACAGTTGCAGTGCAATTAATATTGAACTTTGAAAAAGTATTTATTAAAGAATTTAATCAAGTATTTTATTAAAATGATGCACATGTCATTGATTAACCAAAATCAGAATAAAGTGCATGATTAATGGCGAACTTGAGAGCTAGTTAATTAATTCAGTTCTCTGGATCATTTATATTCTTTCAAGTACACTATTCTAAAAAGATATGAAAAGCAGTAAATAGTATTCCATCACACTTGACCACTCTTAGAGTTGCAACAGAAAATATGGATCTGAAGTGTAGGAAGGTTTATTAGTAATTTGGTTTTGTTCATTTTCTCCAGTGCCATATGTGAAGATGAAAACAAATGCTGCAAGGAAGCAAAATTGAAAGGCTTCAAATTATTGTATCACTAAATGGGATAAAAGAAACTTATCCAACACGAATTTGAGGTGAATAAGTAGACACTTCTTTACTGGGGGCGCCAGGAAGATGGGGGATAGCTCCCCCAAAACATGTCCCACTCAACAAACACAACCCATCCCTTTTATATACTTTTTCTGTTAAATCATCATTACATGAGTTCTTTAACATACTATGCATATTATTCCCACTCTTAAATTTAACCTTTACATTGATTGGTTCCAACAGTTAATAACTTTGTCAATATTCTTGTCCTAAAACAATCATTGTCTATTTCTACTAAGGTCTACTGATTGGAATCCTTGATATTAAAATCAAGATGGGAAGGGTAGTGGGTTTCCAAGCAGCATAACTGGTGAGCATGACAATCTCCATAGTTTCTTGACCGAAACATAAATGTCCAGTAAATTCTTGGTGACATTTCTATGGTTACACATTCAAAACACAGCACTCCTAATATTTCTATACCTTATACTTCACAGTTTTATACTTATAATCATAGCTAACCCTTTTATATTATTTAATTGCTTATTTGATCAAAATATTCATAGCAATTGTATCAATGCAGGTTTTATATATTTTCTCCTGTTGATTAAAAAAAAAAAACAACTTTATAATACAAAAGATAAAGCAAAAGGACAGACTAGGCACACAATGCTAGAATTTTGAAGGCTTGGTGTAAATGGTGGATCAAGAAAGCTATATTAAAAAGAATGTGGTTGTTGAAATTTTTAAACAGCTTTCAGGTTGATTTCCTTGTATATAGCTGATGCATCTTTGTTTTTCAACCTGAGCTGGATTTGGAGCTCAGTAATTCCACATACTACATCTCCTGTCCTGAGTGACCACCATGACAGATGGAGACCAAATTCCTGGACTAAAGGAACTCAATGGATATTTACAAATATTTTACAGACATTTCATGGGAGTGTTCTGTAGATGAAGGGAATCATATCTGTGTACAATATCAAAGCATGATAAAGAGGGTGGTGGTCAATGAGGATGTACTGGATAGTGTGGAACCCGAGCATGACATAAATGGCATGGAATAAGGGATAATTTGGCTGGGGTAATTAATTTTCTTTACAGTAGTGAGTAGTTGTGGTTTAAGAATAGTATTCCCCAGTTCAGTGCTTCCACTGAGGCTCTCCCAAACCAGACCCTGCTCAATTACTCCCCACCTTTCCCTCCCTTTCCTGCTCTGAGGATGGAGCTGAGAATTGGAGACACAAAAGGTGCAAATCACGAGATAAGAACAATTCACTGGAAACAGCAAAGAGATAAGAAAACAACCAGTCAAAACAGCAATGCTAATAACAAAAGTGTACAAAGAGTGGGTGATTTACATGCAGAATACTCACCCAGCCAGAACTGATGCTGCTGCACAACTGCAGCCAGTGGTGGCAACTCATCTCAAGTGCTCTGTCTACCAGGCTTGCTCCACGTCTTTCTTCTCCAAAACAAGAGAGAATCACCTTCTCCCATCCCAGCAATGATAGTGTTGAATAACAAAATATCTTGGCCATGCCTCCTGCTGCTGATCTGGGACGAACCAGAACACGAGTATAGAGCTACATTTTGGATTTTTGCTGATAGCACAGAGAAGTTTTTGATAATGCTGAGCAGTGCTTGCACAGTCAAGGCCTTTTCTGCTCCTTATGCTGTCCTGCCAATGAGTAGGCTGAGGGTGCACAAAAGGTGGGGAGGAGCCACAGATGGGACAGCTGACCAAAGTTATATTCCATACCATATGATGTCAGGCTCAGCATATAATCTAGGGGGAATTTGGCTGGGGGCTAGCTAGGCATTGGTTGATTGGTGGTGAGCAACTGTTTCTCATTTGTTATCATTTGTCTTTATTGGGTTTTAGCTCTCTCTCCTCTTTTTTTTTTTCTTTCTCCTTTTTCATTACATTATTATTATTATTGTTGTTATGATTATCACTATTATCTCAATTATTAAACTCCTCTTACCTCAACCCATTTGTTTTCTCTTTACTCTTCCATTTCTGGAGGGAGTGAGTAAGCAGTAGTTTAGTGCTTAGTTGTCAGCTGGGGTTAAACCACAGCAGGGCATTATGTCATATTGCTAAATAAAAGCAAGCAGAGACCACTGTCTGACCCTGAGGCCAGCTGGCGCAGGCTCACTGAATTCACATAATACAGTATTTGGCCCAAGGCTTCTTCAGGGTCCCTATAGCATCTCTACAGCCAAAAGAAGTAAATCTAATTCTAATTGTGTGTATGTGTGTGTCTGTATAAAGGAAGGGGTTCAGTTCAAACTGAGTCAAGAAATTGCAGAGATGTGTTATAGTTGCCTAAATCATACCCAATGTCTTGGAAAGCAAATGGGAATGGCTCAAGTATGTCAGGGAGCATGCAACCACTTAAGCCAGTATGGATGACCAGCAGTCTAATGCTGCCTTTGCCTCCTGGTGCCGTCTTACTTAACGGTACATATGTGAGCTATCCATCTCCATTGGCAGTAGAGGAAGGTTTGGGTGAATAGGTAAGCTTTCCAAGGGGTGTCTTTATTTTTGATTATATGATTCAGTCCCTAATAAAATTGAAGATTCAGGAGGTGAGACATTAGGTAAAACAAGTCAGAAAAAGTAAACTTATGCGTTGATTTCCTTGGCACTCCCTGGTCTTTTCTTTGTTTGGTTGGATTTTTTTGTTTTTATTTTTCTTGACATTTTGAGTCATATATTGTTCATGGTATACCAGATGGCCTGGTAGCATAAGTAGCAAAGGGAAAAGGAGGACTATTTTGATATTCAAATATATTTTGGTATCATGGCACTTTGGATTTCTGACTTATTTTTTTCTGTGGTGCATGTATGAGCTGTCTAGATCTCTTTACAATATCAGTATATGTAATTTATGATTATTTCATTTTGCAGAAAGTCTAACAGCATTCATTATGTCAAAGTTTATTGAGTGTTTTCTATCAGTGTAGAAGTTCCTAAGTCTTACAGTCTAAAGTTTATCTAAGATAACATAAGGAGAAATTACATGAAATAAGAAATGTATACATATTTCCTGAAAAGTAAAGAAAAAAATCATATCAGCAACATCTCCTGCCTTACAGTCCTCAAGCAAATGCCTAAGGGTAGGTGAATCAAATGCTTTGTGCCTGGAATTAGTGCTAAATATCATTGGGATCCTGTATATGGATGTCCTGGGTTGTGGTGTATTCTATTACCATCCTCATGAGCTGTTGAAATCAGGTGGGGCAGTGTTTCCTTTCCTCCTCCCCCCGGACTATCTTTCTGTTAATGAGCCCATCAATGTCTTAACACATGACTCAGAGACAACTCCCTCCAGACTATCTTCTGTTAATGAGCCCATCAACACTTGGCCTCATGACTCATTACCCCATTGTGAGATGCTCCACCCAGAGGGAGGAACCAAGCATCCCATCGTGGATATAATCTGAGATTCCGAACACCACAGACACCCTTTCCACTGAATTCCCAGAGGACAGGAGCTACATAGCCACCACTGGACCTTCTGAGGAAGAGCAGACCCTTTCTACAGGATCACTGCTTCAACAGAACCACATCCACCACTACCGGAGGACTGCAGTCACCATTCTACTGGACTGCTACTGCCACCCTGACTAACAGGGTGTCAGGTTGTATCCTGACTCCGTCAGTTTGAACCAATGTTTGCTGCCTTTTTTTTTTTTTTTCTTTTTGTCTTAATTTCCCTATTAAATTGTTATTCTGACTTGGTGCCTCCCACTGGTTTGTTTTCAAACTAGTACAGTGGACTAAATATTTTATGCCACTGGGTCAGACCTCAGGTACAAAGGCTTCAACTAGGCACTTTGTTGGACAAATATGATTAATAAGATGGGGGATTTTCTTTCTAACCCACTGTAGCTTAGTAAACAGGGCTTTTTGCTGGTATGAATTAAAAGCCAGTTACAGACTTCCATGCCCAGGGCTCAGGACTCACCTTGGGCAGAGCTGGACTGGGCTAGTTTCAGCTCCTGTCTCAGGGCCAAGTGCCTGTTGCCTCCCCTGCCTGAGCCTGAGCTGTGCCAGTGCCTCTCCATGGGACAAGTCTGACAAACCCAGGGAGTCGCTGCCCAACAAACAAGAGCCTCTGAGGGGCCTGAGCCTGGGGAGTCTGCAGGGCCATGCTCCCACTCAGTGGGACCAGTCAGAAGGCAGAAGTCCAGGGCAAGGAAACAAAAATAAGATCAAGATGAACATCATATCCCTCCTAGTCAGGGCCTTGGGATATTGAAGGCTTATTTACAGAACAGTGACATTAGAGGGGCACTGTGAGTGTAAGAATAGCATGAAAGGAAGGGGAAGATACTAGTAAGATTTCTATATAACAAGTTACAGTATATCAATGAATGTTTTCTATATTAATTTGTACTCAGAATCCCAGTGTTTCTTTAAGTGAACAAATGGTGGCTATTTGTTGTATTTTAGTTAGATTTTTTGAGATGTTAACTACACACGTACACACACACACATAAATTCTTGAGTCCACACATGTGGCTTCTTTTCTTTTATCCATAGTGGAATATTGTTGGTTAGAAGTTAACTTAGACTTGAACACAAAAGTATTACAACCCTACTGTGAGTACTGCATACAGCTCTGGGGTCCCTGACACAAGGTGGACATGGACCTGTTGGAGTAAGGCCAAGTAGAGCCAGGAAGATGGTTGGAGGGATGGAGCAACTCTCCTATGAGGAAAGGGTAAGAGGTATGAGATTGTTCAGTCTGGAGAAGAGAAGGTTTTGGCATGACCTATTTTCAGCCTTCCAGTGCCTAGAAGGAGCCTACAAGGAAGATGAAGAGAAACTTTTTACGGAGTCATGTAACAAGGGGGAATGGCTTCAAACTGAAAGAGAGTAGGTTTAGATCAGATATTAGGAAGAAGCTCTTCACAGTGAGGGTGGTGAGGCACTGGAACAGGTTTCCCAGAGAGGTAGTAGATGCCCCATCCCTGGAAGTGTTCAAGGCAAGGGGGCTTTGAGCAAGCTGGTGTCCCTGCCCATGACAGGGACGTTGGAACTAGATAATCTTTAAGGTTCCTTCCAACCCATGCAATTCTATGTATTCATTCCATGATAATCCATGGTTTGGAATAATCTAAATCATGTAATGATATTTTTAGAACACATGGATTAATTGAATTTAATTAATTTTGGAAACCATATCTACCAAGTATTTAATACTCTAATAAGGTTTTTTGTTGTTTTGCAACATTTAAAAAAATTAGTTAAATGCATGTGCATGTAGGGAGGAACTATTGATGCTTTTTCTTTGTCCTCACTTGGTCTTACTGTAGATAGGACACAATTCACAAAATACTGATATATTTCCAATAAAGTCAATTTATTCTCCCTTCCAAGAGGATTCAGCACAAAGCAGCACTTAGTACTTGTCCATAAAACAGGTTAATAAATCTAGCCTTGTTTTTAAGTCAACAAAGCTATCTGGACTTGATGGTTTCAGAGCAGAGGTTAATAAACACATGATTAGTCTGTTCCTGAAATGTTTAATGCGTAACATCGTAAAGGATGATATCTTGAGTCATCGAGTGTATTTGCTTTTAAAGGCTTTTGAAGGAACAATCATAACCCCTTAGGATTTTAGACCATGACAAATTTCTTGATAAGTATTTGCGCAAAAAAACGGTTAGGATTTGCAAGCACATAAAGTGCTCTTTGGGCTTGCTAACTAATCAAACAGGCTTCATTTCTAGAGAGTGCTTGGTATAATATTCTTTATAATTAAAATACATTTCATTCCAAGTGTAAACTCTTCAGAAGCCAGAAGGCAGTAGGACAATGTGAATGAAGCTAATTAGTTAAGGCATTGGTTAAGATTTAAAAGGGTATTTTCATCTAGCATTATCTGGATATGCCATTAGGCATTGCTTTTAGGTTTGTGGTTTTGGGTTCTTTTAGTTTGCATATGGAGTATCTTTTTGCAAAATTTGCTGCCATCTTAGAAACAGAATTTTTTCGATTAATAAACAGTGAGAGTTTTTTCTTTCTGTTTGAAAGGAGATTACGTATAAAAAGAAAAGTGAGATGTGTCTTTCTAACACAATCTGCTAGTATTTATAACATTATTACAGATATCAGAATGCTGTTGTCATTTAATTCACTGACGCTATGATTACTGGTCTTTGGCTAAGAGCAGGATTTAAGCTATTGTAAAGAGAATCTCTTACTTAGAACCTTTTACTTTCCTCTAGTTTTAGTTTCCTATCGGTTAAGATTTTGTGAGCTACATACTTTCTGGATGAAACGAGCTGTCACCAGTCATGGACTCAGCTGATTTAAATGGTCCAGGTTGTAATTGTGGATCCTGGAATAGTTTGGTTTTCTCCTCCAACCATTTCATAAATTAAAATGCACAGTGTGATCATAAATTAAGGGTTGCTTGCAAATATTAAAACCTGAAGCCACATCTATAATAAACTTTAAATATGGAAAAAGTATCAATAATGTTATTTGTATCTTGCGTGATAAATGACTCACCCACAACTACAGAATTAAAAATAAATAAATATGTAAACAGACCAGACAGTCTGAATACTGCAGTGTCAGAGATACAGTAGGAAGAGAATAAAAAGGTCAGCCTTTGCTTACTTTTCATGTAGTCTTTGAGTGGAAAAAAATTATATGTTTACCACCAGCTTAAAGTATTCCTGATTTTCTTTGCCTTTTCCACAGTTTCACTGTATGCATTTGGAAAGTTGTCAAAAGACTAAAAGCTGCTACATAAAAGAGGCTGTGTGTATTTATTTAGCTGTTTCCTCATGGAGGTGAGCTTGCTGGGCATGAACAGTGTCTGAACAGAAATTATCTAGGCACACTGAGAATAGCACCATAACCCAAAAAATATGTCTGTCAGCAGGCATTTCCAACAAATATTTCCTGGGAGGAAAAAGGCTCCACCCAAGGCTCCACATCAGCTACCCCCCAAAAGAAACCACCTTAGACATTTAAAATTTTACTTGTTCCATGTTTCATAGCCACTTCTTGTGAATGAAGTGCAGATATAACTTCAGTGGCAAAGTGCTTGTTGATGGTTAATTATGGAATTGCCCCCTAAGCGGAATGTTGTTAAGATACTTATTCTTCCATACACATTTATGAAGACAGTTAATTGTCTTAAAGTTAGATAAAACTTCCCAAGGGAAGAGAATTTTCCCTTGAGTAGCCAAGACCTGTTGACAATATAAATTAAAAATCCTAACCAGGTACTGTAGCTGAAGGGGTAGATGGGTGCTTTTGTTCACTGATGATCCATTCTAGACTATTTTTATTCAAACATTCATTTTTAACTACTGAGAGGGCAGTTTCCTCTTGTCCTTCCTTCTTACTTGGGAGAAGAGACAGCCCCCCACCTGGACCTAACCTCCTTTCAGGTAGCTATAGAGAGCAAGAAAGTCTCCCCTGAGCCTCTTTTATCAAGGCTGAACAACCCAACACTGGAGAAGGGAAAGAGTGTGAGGAGTCCAACCCATGAGGAGGAAGGAGTGCCAATGTGGTGAATCAACACAATCCCACTTCCCTGCCCCCATGTATTGTTGAGGAGGAGGAGGTACAGAATTCATGAGTAAGATTAAGCCTGGGAAGAAGGGAGGGGTGGGGGAAGTTGTTTTAAGATTTAGTTTTTATCTCACATTATCTGACCCTGATTTGATTGGTAACAAATTAAAATAATTTTTCCCCAAGTTGAGTCAGTTTTGCCTGTGATGGTAATTGGTGAATAATATCTCACTCTTCTTATCTGACCAATGAGTTTTCCATCTTTTTTTCTCCCCTCCCCTGTCCAGTTAAAGGGCACAAGTGATAAAGCAGCTTTGGTAGGCAGCCGGTATCCTGCACCCACCCCAGCCTGAAGACCCTTCAGTAGATGTAAGCTGTTGATCCTGTGAAGCTGCATGAATATTTGAGTTTCAGTAAGAATATGCATATCTATACAATTATATATGTGTAAGTATTTCAAACTTGGTAAGATACAGGCCAGATCCAAGTACTCAGGACTACATTAGTGGGGACAACTGGAAACTCCGTTAGTTTTATAAATAAAAATACAGACTCAAGAAATGAACATAACCACAATTCAGGGTATGAGTGGGCACAAGGACTTGAAGGAAGATTTTAGGAGACATTGCCAGCTGTGGTATGAGAAGATGATTTTAACTATGTAAATCCACCAAAAAAAAAGTACTCATAAAGAAATAATAATTTCAGAAGTTTTACTTTACTCCGTTGAGGAAATAAAGATAGAACTGTTACATGGACTGAATGATGGGGGAGAATTATATGAAAAGTGTCACAGAAAGAACAGATATACTTATGAATGACAAATGGAGGTGAGTTATGAATTGAATGCTGTAAAACATAAAAAAGACTATGATTTTTTCAGATAGGTACTGATGTTTTATAGAGATAATACACTTCAGGTTATGACTGATTTTAGGAGAACAGACATATGTTGAAATAGAAATAGTATAAAATGAAAATATGAAACATAGATATACTAAAATTTGGAGTTTTAGAAGGGAGAGGAGACAGTGAAGCAATGCGTCCTCAAAATCAGAAAACGTGACCCAATAGAGGTTGTCATTTTCATAGTCAATGCAGTATATAAAACAAAAATAGTGCAACTGCTAAATTGCACTGTGGTCACTGCATTTGTGTTTGGCCAAATCTTTTTCAGCCAGGCGTAAGTACCAGAATGAATGTTTAATTTCAAGCAGGCAATAACTGAAGGAATTATTTACAATTAAATGTAATGGTATTAAGGAAGCAATCAATTAAGAAGAAATGTTTAGTGTTTTAAAAAGTTTACAGTGGATGGTTTTGCGTAAACTTAATGTTGTATGATTATCAAGTTAACTGAAATAAACATTCTAGAATTACTAGGTAAATCTTTCTTTAAGAGCTATCAGATGAAAATGGAAAAATGTGAATTGCAGACCTTGAGAAGAATGCTAAAAAGACAAAAAGGATATTAAAAATGCAAGGAAAGATGAAATAGAAATCTGAGAAGAATGATGAAAACAGTAAAACAGATAAAGGGGATATTAGAAAGGAAAGAGATAATTGAAATAGATACGTGTATTAAGGGATGCTAACCACATTTCTAAAAATATTTTGAACACTGCAAAAAAAAAAAGATCAGTGAAGGATGAAGTTGAAAATTTCAAGATCGAATAAGATACAGAGTAAAAGAGAATAGGAAAAGAGATAAACCATTACATTGACTTTTCTTCCATGAGCTGCACAGTATTTATGAGAGAATAAGAAATCACGTCATCTGTTATTAGCTGGGTGTCCGGAATCTTGAAGGCTTTCAAAAAGGGTGAAGAAATATCATATTTGGGCAATTTCAAAAAATCTTGAGAGGTAAAATAAAACCTTTATCTGACATTTACAAAAATGACACAAGACTTAAATATATGTGTATATATATATATATATATATACACACAATGTAGTTTTAGTTATAAAGTAGAATTTTCAAGATGACACCTTACAAGTAAAGGACCATGATATATTTATGACTCATCTTAAAATACAAGACTAAATAGTTATTTTTCTCTTAAATAAAATAAAAAAAAAACCCAAACCAACCAAAACAAAAAAAAAATATATTAAGGAAATTAAAAACTAAGAAAAAAAAAGGAGGAAAAATATAATATCCTAAGAATTTATTAATTATTATGGTCCACATGCTGAAAAATATTTATTTTCATCCTAATCTCCTCTAAAAATTCTTCTTGTTATTAGGCAATTTCTAAAATGCTATGTGAATTCATTCAAAATCTCTCTGTTATAGCTTTCAAAGTCTGGACCATAAGCAGCTATGCAAAAATACAGAAGAGCTTTGAACATCTCAGTTGCAGGACAGACTTTCTGTATGGTACACAAATAGTGTAAAAAATTGCAATTTCCTTGCCTTGTACTTTGGGTAAGGAGTGAGTCATCTAAAGCCACATGAAACAAAAAGTACCTAAAAGTGATAATGGAGGAAGAAACAAACCAACAAATATAATTTATGACAGAGGTGCCTAATAAATCCTGTTTCCTTGTTTAATCAAAATTCTCAGCCTGAAATCTTGTGATGTAAGTTATGTGTCCACACATTTTCTTCACTCAAGAAAACTACAGTAAGTGCTTTCTTTCAGAAAATACCTCATAAAAGGAACGATTTCACCCTCTTCATCTTTTATGCAGTTATTTGGTAGGTGAAATTAATTCACATTTCCTTTCTACCTTCCAATACAATGTCTTAAAACCCAGAATATACTCTTTAAATTGGGTTATCTTTTGTGCTTTCTTCTGAGGATGCTATGCTAGGGATAAAACAAAAAACCTTTTAACTCTTTAGCTTCATAATCCTGTGGTATCCATTTAACCTATGAAGTGGTTAAATGCAAGTTCTGATTGCACATCTTGGTGCTATATATTATATTTTTGATAACAACCCCAGCCCCCATCCAACACAACACTCCTCATACCTATAGTCTTTAAAGCAAGGACTAGAGATTTTTTTGCTCAGCCAGCACACTCACTCTAACCATAAATCTTAGAGTTTCATATAGGTTCTTTCTGACTCACAAATTTTAAGTTTCATTTAGTTTCAACACAATGTGTTTAATGTCCCATCTCCTTGAGACTTTAATCCATAATAGTTAGGATAGATTCTTTCTAGAAGGTTTGGAAGAGCATTTTCTCAGAGAAAGAAGTGAACACCTGTCTTGAATGCATTAACTCAGCTCTCACTATGTACTACTGTAGCTGGGAAAAGTAGTAGAATGTATTTTGCTTGGGGCATGATCTGTTAGGCTGAAACCAAATTTAACTCTTCTCTGTTTTAATAAATTCCTAATTAACAGAATCAGGTACTGATTAAGCACAAACAACAATTTATTACCCCAAAAGTAATATGAACATTAAAAAACCCAGTTGTCATGTAACTGGAAAATTTTGGTATCAAAAATTGAAGTAGATTGTTCTGGTTTCAGCTAGAATAAAGTTAATTTTTTTCTTAGTATCTGGTACAGTTCTATGTTTTGGATTTAGTATGGGTCTAATGTTGATAACACACTGGTGTTTTGGCTGTTTCTGAGTGGTGCTAACCCTAAGTCAAGGGCTTTTCAATGTCCCATGCTGCACAAGAAGCTTGGATGGAGCACAGCTGGGACAGCTGACCTGAACTGGCCAAAGGGATATTGCATAGCATAGAGCACCATGCCCAGTGGTGGGCATAAACTGGGGGAAGCTGGCTGTGGGGAACTGATCATTACTGAGGGATGGGATGGGTATCAGTCAGTGGATGGTGAGGAATTGTATTATTTGTTGCTTGTTTCTTTTGTTTTTTTTTCTCTCTCTCCCTCTCTTTGTTGCCTCCTTAATAATAGTAACAATACAATTCTTAAACTCTTCTTATCTCAGTGCATGGGGTTTACCTATTTTGATTTTCCTCCCCATCCCACTCTTGTGGGAGGAAGAGGGAGTAAGCATCTCTGTGGTAGGTAGTTGTTGTCTGGGGTTAAACTGCAACAAGATACAAAACTTTACACTTTCCACAGTGAGATGTCGAGAAAGAAAAGTCATCTGAGCATTGCCTGTAATCTAAACTTCAACAAGTTCATTTTCTATGAACTTAGCTTTTAGAATAAAATCATATTTGGCAATGGGACGAATCACAAAAAAAATTAATAGCTGCACTATTTCATTCAGCTAGAATTTCTGTTTCTGCACGTAATTACATAGTTCTCACTGGACATGCTTGAAAGATTAACAAGAAATTTTCTGTTTAAATTGTTTCATTGTTGGTTTGTTTGTTTCTCTCAAAAGTACAAGATTGCCTTAATGCAATTCCTTCTTTTCCATATCTTGATCAGTTGTAATAACCAAGTTCTAGCAGACAGCCGTCCATCTGGAATTCAGTGTTACGAAAGTAAATAACACTATTCAGGATCTCTTCTCAACTCTTGCATTGAGTATTTATATGCACATGTAAAAGGCACACAAAAATTAGAATCACCTGCATGTCTCTGTAAACACAGCACTGCCTGCCTGTATCACTCTGACTTTGTTCAGGCACTCTCATCTGTATCAAAAATACTCTCTAAAGATGGGGAGAAGTGGGGTGAGGAGAGAGGGAGAGAGGGAGAGAGAGACATACATACACACACACATATGAACTAATTATTTACAAAGGCACACTAAAGATAGGTTCACTATGCTTGCTACTCTCTGCTAGATGTCTGAAGAGTCTTTGCTTTTGAAAGAGCTCCTTTGAATCATGTGGGTCCATTTACTACATCAGAAGTAAAATAAAATTCTTCCATTGAGGTAGCCAGTCCAATGTTAGAATCTGATTTATGCTACTGATGTGTGCTGCTGCTTCCCAAATGCTTTTCAATGTATCCTTTTAAATAGATGCATTTTAAGAAAAATCTTGCTCAGTGAAGTTCTTGGCAAAGCTCCCATAGGCCTCAAGGCTATTTCTGAATGGCTTTCAAGTAGCAGAATAAGGGAACCAGGCCAGAGAACAGGTTCAAGCCTCTCCTTGAACATTATCAAATTTTCCAAATGGAAATCCTGCATCTTGACTGGATGTATCCACCAGTCTGGTAAACGTGGTAATTTTTTCCCAAAAAAATCTTTCTCCCTTTATGCCAGACTTAGGCCACAATAGAATGCAAATCCTTAAATATCATAGAACTATTGCTTATAAAAGGCCTCAGATCTTGAATTGACTTTCCTCTGGAGGTTATGAGGACTCATCAGGACTCACCTTGGATAGAGCTACAAGCTCAATTTTTCCTTGCTAATGCTTAAACTGCCTGAGCTAGACAATGTTGTTTATGGGAATGGTCTGACAAACTGAGGGGTCAAAATCTCCAAAATACAGCAGCTTTTTTAGTTGAGAAAGGCTGATGGGCCATTTCCAGACTTTAGCTGGGCTACAGTGAGGAGAAAGCAATCTCTGATAACAAAAATAAACTCAAGCTACCCAAGATCAAGGAAGAATAAATCCCACTATGAGCAGCATTCTCTCATTTGAAGAATCCAGGATGATGACAAGTCTGCTTCTTGAAAAAGACATATCATTAGGACCCAAAATTTGTGTTCAATAATTTTAATTCTCTTACAGATGAGGTATTTCTGTATTAATCAGGTAGTAAGGATTGCTTAGATATTATCTTAACGTATAATAATTCTTTTATTTGTTATTTAACTACTTTCTTATTTTTTCCCAAGATCTTGAAAGCACTAAGAGCACTGCCATAATTTCACATTTTGCGTATGTACCTAATGGCAAAATTTGACTTACTTGTCTCAGAGTAAAACCTTATTTTGGTTTAAAAAAGACCTGGTGCTCCAAAATAAATCACTGATGAGTTAGCAAAAATATTGGAGTTGAGAAATAGTGTCAAATGTTAATAATTGAAATAATACTTTTCCCAGCCCCTCTGTTGTGTGCTCTTGTAACACACAAGAGATCAGCTTAAACCTTGTCCTTTAATGATCTCCTCAGATACAATATCAGACATTTAAAAATGTTTGAAAAATAATATATGTGTAGTTTAACAATCCAAGTTTGTGTACATGCCAAAAGTACACAAAAAACCTCAAATGTATCACACAGATTTTGCATTTTGGACATTTTTCAAAGTTTTACAACAGGGCTAGAATGATCTTACGCTACATGTGAGCAGAACCTTGAAAAGCATCATTTGTTGTGATGCCATGATGATTTTTTGCCTTTTCTTTTATCCCCCTGTTATACCTTTTTCAACTTCTGTATTCTTAGTGCTTTTTGCCTACATTCTTGGACTTGTTTGTTCAGCTAGGAGACTAAACATTTTAGAAGCTTTGTAGGTAGGGGTTAGTGTGTCCCACACCCCAAGGTCCTCTCCAGAACGCATTCTGTAAACTAAGATAGAATCATCCAGGGGAAGATTCCTTGGGGAAGGGGGCTCATTCGAGCCTCTCACTGGGAAATTTTTGATAGATATGCTAATTAGTAAAACCTATAATGTTATACCTGATCTTTTGGGGGTGCATTATGGTGTGCATTTCAGTGCATTCGACCTGGGCGTAGTGCTCCTAAGGATCCTTAAAATAAATACCAAGGTAAAATCCCTTTTTCCCTTCTAACCGTGTTTGACTCGATTTTAAAACCAGGAAAAGGCATCAGTAGGGAAAGGGTGCAGAAAAGCAAGGTAATCCAGCATCTAAAACACAATCTTTGGCCAAAAATTAATAATTCCTGCTGAAGCATAGGCATTTTGGAATAATTAGAATAGTTAAAATACTTTGCCCTTCTGTGGTTACATAAAAGACCTGTCTCCTAATGAAAAAATCATCATAATGCATTTCAGAGGGTTATAATTTGCTTTCAAATGTTACATAAATAACTGCAAATTTAATTTTCAAATGATAATTTTCAATTTGACAGAACTTAATTCTTCTATGTCAACCCATTGACACTTCTAAATTTAATATACTGTGTTTAAAATTTTTAATTTTAATATCAGTTAAGAAAGTTAAATATATTCTTGCTACAAGGCAGATAAATTAACCACACTAAATGATGCAAAACATTTCTTTTGGTGATTATTATGCCCATAATGCAGTTCTTTTGATGTTTTAAAGTCATTCCCTCTTTAATATGAAAAAAACCCCTACCCTTATTCTTTCCATGTCTCTCCTTTAAAATCAAATCATCTGAAATATGATCATTCTCAATAATCAATAACAAATATGGATTCATACTAATGGGCAGAGATTGGGATCTATTAGAAAAAAATATACCTACCAGTTTAGAAATGATGTAGGAACACCACAGCAATTGATGAGTTAACAAAAGTACTGGATCTAAGAAGTAGTCTGACAAAGCTGGTGAGACTTACTGTAACTCAAACTCGAGAAAACCATTCTGCATGTAGAAGAAATATTTGTAAGTTGACGGGATTTTTTTGCTGAACTATGGCAATGCTAAAAGCAGGGTAATCATTTCATGTGACACCTGATTCCATAAGGTCCAGGCTTTCTTCTGCATGAACTGCTTCTGGAGATATTTAATTTATTAAAGCTTTGATAATTGCTCCTCTTTTAGAAGGATGAGGGATCGGTTTGCAGCCTGTGGAAACTAGCAGAAGCAATTGCAAACCATATGCATATGTAGATCTGTTCATATGTCTTTCCCTCTCACCAATCTTAACTCATTTTTCTTTCACAATAAAATTAGTTATGACAGAAAGTTGGATTTCTTTGTCCATAGGTGTTTCCTTCACTCAGTATGTTCCTTATTTGTTCCTCCTCTTAGCCTTACTTGACCATCTTCAGTTTCTTAACTGTGGAGGTTTGGATCCTTTCAAAGTCATACCACAAAGCAGAGTCAGCAAACCTGAGTTTCAACAACTAACATCCTTTTAAGTCTTAATATATAACTCTTTATTTGTATCAGTCTATTGTTATGCACTCCCCTGGTATGTTTTATACCCCCTGCTTGCCTGGTCTGTTTTATTTTAGTTTGTAAAGCAGCTTGTAGGAAAGAATCCTTGTCTGATGTAAATCCAGTTAGATTCCAAAGGAGCTACCTCAAATTACATCAGCCTCCAGTGTAGCTCATTATGTTCCTTTGATATCTACTTTGCCTTGTTTATAGCAGGAGAACAAGCTGATTTACATTGACTATTAAATTTTAGACTGACATGTCTAGCTTTATGTTTTCTATTTTAGCATTTAACTCCATTCACAGCTGTCAAGGCTTTTATATATCCTGGTAGCAATTCTTAGAGAAGTGTTCCAGGTACAGAAAGAGACAGCTGAAACTGTCATGTGAGTTAGAGATTCCTCACTTCCTCCACGCATCTAACTTTTTCAACACCAGCCTTAATATTAACAGATTCGATTGTACTCCATTACAGTAGTCCTACTGTACACCTTGTGTTCCTATAGCATGGCCTGATAGGGGTCATGACCATACATTTTTTCTTCTCTGTCATTTTCATGATCCTGAACATTTGCTTACGTGATTTACCAGGGGCATTTATGGTATTAATGATGAAGGCATGTTATTTTTTTCCGGTTTTAATCATATCTTGCTGCTGTATAAAACTACTACCTTTACCAGAAGTTCATAATTATATGTCTTTCCTTGTGAGTTGCTTAAAGAAAATTTTTCTGCATGAAGATGTGTAACGTAATTATTTTAGGTGTAGTTCAAGTATTTCAAGTTAATAAGACCATCAATAAACTGTAAAGCATAGTAATTATTTTTGACTAAGTCACCCCAAGACAACTCTCTGTACAGAATTTTGAGTGACAACAAGAAAGGGTCACATTTTTGCCTCAATCTATCAGAGCTACACAAAATTTTAATCTTAGAAATTAAATTCTGATTTTTTAGCTGCAACAGAAAAACTGTTCTGCAAAAGTGGAAAGCACCTGGAACCTGTTTCATTTTCCACCACCTAATTTTCCTGCCACTGTGCAGCTCATCGGAGATGCTTTTGTTCTTGTTGTAAGTTAAATCAGTTTTTCTAATTTCATTGCTGCATTGCACCTCAATAGGCTACAGTCATCTTAAGAGTATAGGAGTAATGTAACCTGATTTATGATAAACACATGTACCTGTAGGCACTCATTATAACTTCTAAAAGCATTAAAAGACATGTAGGGATGCTCTTTGTGGAACAAGACCAATATTCCCCTTCTTAGCCATTGGTAACAGCATAAAGTTCATAAATATTTTAAAAGGTGTTCTACCCCTGCCAGATGTGGATGACATATTTTTTTTATGCTCAAGCCTACCCATTACCATACAGTTGAACTTGATAGTCTTAGATATTTTCCAACATAAATAACTATGATTCTATGATCATCACACACAGGGAAGAGACTAGTGTGTTAAAATAGAAAAGCAGAAAATAATAACTCAAATAAAGATGGCTAGTGAAATGTCCATCTGGATTTATGCCTTTGGTAAATCATAACCACAATCAGAATATTTCTGGAAAAGATTTGTTAAATCATAACTCGATTATTGATTTTTGAATTGGTTCTGAGTAGCAATTTAATAAAGATGTAGATGTTGTTAGTCACTTCTCTATGTTTAATTTCTTAACTCCGTTCTTGAGCTGATAAAATTGACCCTACATTTTATGTACCTGTTTCTTATGAATATTGTCATTTCAAAAAGGTACATAATTTTACTGGTAGTTTGACCCAGATGGAAAACAAAGCTTATAGTTCTATAATAATATATTTGCGCAGTCTTTCACTTATAGAAAAAGAAAATGATAGGAAAAAAATTGGTAAAATGCTCTGAGCGATATTGAATGGTGACTACTCAAATTACTTATAGTTTTTCAGTTTTATTTCTTTTATTTCTTTTATGAAAATGACCATACACTGAACTCGCTTTACCTTTGTGATTCAGTAGCAGAAACTTTCACGCTTGAGCTACTTCTTCCGAAGTTTCAAGTACAGTGATTGTTTATGAAAAGTGTACTGTGAAAATCAATTTTCCCCTCCAAATATTTCAAAGGAAGCATCTGTCCTTTGCGAACATGTTTTTTGTAAGTCTTCATTTGAAACCAGATGAAGTTCAGTCATATCACAGTTGTCATCTACAGATACAATTATACAGCTATATTTAATGCCTCAGTGGATAACCCCACATTACAGTTTAATTTTCCACGGGAATCTAAATTTGCTCTTGGACTGTGTATTTTCTATCACATTAGATAATCAGTCTGAGGAGAAATCCAATTTTAACTCAATCAACAATACTTTAAAGAAGGTTGAGTAAAATATCTTGCACAGATTTTAGTATGCAATCCAACATGTGACTAGTCTGTTCATTTATTCATTGCTGGAAATGTATTCTGGCATGAGACTGAAACACTATGAATGATCCTTGGAGTACTGTTTTACTGTTTTGGGACATATTATTCTCCTGGGGATTTTTGTTTGGTTGGTTTCCTTTTTTTTTTCCTTTTTAGGAAAGAACATGGCAGAGTTTTTACTGTTTAACCCGGAAATTTCTAGTTCTAACTCTGAGCTCCAAGACCAAAGTGGCATTCATAGCATCATGAAATAGATATGACATTTATTTTCTTAGATTGCAGAAGAAAATAATATACAGTTCAGAATTATTTAATTGTCGATTTTCTTCTGCTGATAAAGGATTGGTCTCTGTATCCCTGCATACTTGTTTTAGTTGGTTTTAAACTGATGGGAATCATTGGACTTCAAAAATCTTCACGTACACAGCTTGTTGTATATAGTTATACCAACCCAATCCCATGGTATTGACCTTTCGTTTTGTCTCAGTAGTTATCTCTTATTAATCCCAGAGACTTTAAATGCTAAATAATATCCCTTTTTTCCTTGCTTCTGAACAGTAAAAAATAGTCATAGTGCACTGACACAAAATACTCATTCTGAAGCAGGAATGTTTCTCAGTTAGCTTCATATATATTTTTTGATAATATTCAGTACCAGAAACTTTAGAAGTTGTAACAGGATGATTGCATTGTACCATGAGGAAGAGTGATTTGACTGATAGGAACCATATGTCTGAACCTGGCCAGTGTGGAAACTTAGAAGTGAGCTGCTCTATTTCTTCTCAAGTTCCTGATCCACAGATATAAATTAAATACTAATACCGTCCCTGCCCGGCTCTGTGGGGCATATGCATGCCTCCACAGATGCACGGGTGGGTTCAGTGCTACAGTCGGTAGCAAAGAGTCGAGAAGGGCATTTGCATGCGTTCTGCCAGGAGCATTTATTGCTGCTACACTGTCAAAGGGTGCAGAGGCAAATACCAACATGATCCCGAAACTCACAGTTTTATCTGGGGGCGGGGAAAAGGCAGGACCAGGGAACGGGGACCAATGGGGAAGCTCTGGAGGAGCGACGAGGGGCAGAGGCTGACAGCCAACTGGGGAATCCAAACTGGGATAGATTAACATAACAGAACAAGTATCCTGGGAGAAGCCTTTTTGGTGACCCTAACATGAAGTGGTTCTTGTGGCACTAGGGACTTGTCTTACTGAGAAATCTCTGTCCCTTGTAATGTATGTTCACCGGCCACGACAAAATACTACCATGGATCCCAAATGGTGTAAACTTGCAGCAGATTTCTTTTCTATTGCCTGAAAAACTGATTTAATAATAAGGTCATTACAGTTCCTTCTCTCCAACCCCATGACATTTCTGTAAAAGAAAACAAGCTCTTTCTAGAGCCAGCATCCTCAGCTGGACTTTGGTACACTCTTCAAGGTTACCTGAGACCCCTTTCCTACCTAAGTTTGAGTACAGAATTATTCTGGCTGTAGATTTCAGATTTTATTTTCTTTATGCTAGCCTTTCATGAGATCAGCAATTTTGCTATACTTTCCAGGAGGAAACCCACTACTTGGTAGCAATAAAATATGTAGCTCTTGTCATAGAGTCTTGTTCTCTTTTTTCCCTTCTAAGGATTCCTTCTTTTTATCATCCTCTCACAAGTGTAAGTTCTAGGTATTCTTACACAATGCAAAGTCATATGCCTACAGAAAGAAGAGTGCAGGCTACAGCGTAAAGCAGAGAGGAGTCATTATAGGAGAGGCTGATGGTGACTGTTATTCTCTTCAGAGGAATGCGGAGTGCTGCTTCCTTTGCTTTTCTATAGATATCAGGTGTCATCTACGTGGTTCTCTCAATGCATCACGGCTTAAATATAAAAATTGGAAAAAAGCTAAGTACAGACGAATATAGCACAAGGGAGACAGAAAAATATTTCTGTGTATGCCTCTGGGGATATGTGAATGTGGCAATGTTGTGGCCTGACCTTGGCTAGTAAGTAAGCATCAACACAGTTGCTCACTAACTCTTTCCCCCCCCTACAATGGGATGGGGCAGACAATAAAAGCAAAATTGAGAAAACTTGTGGGTTGAGATAAGGACAGTTTAATAAGTGAAGCACAGTTCTACGTGCAAGCAAAGCAAAATAAGGAACTTACTGACTGTTTCTCATCCACAGGCAGATGTTCAGCCACTTCCTCTAAAGCAGATCATCATCACAGGCAGCAGTGACTTGCAAAGACAAACAACATAAGCACCTATGTTTCTCTCTTCCAGCTTCGTTCCTTTCCTTAAGCTTTTTTTGCTGAGCACGATACCATATGACCTTGCTTTGATTCAGGTCAGCTGTCCCACTGTACCCCTTCCGTTTTCTTGCTTACCCCCAGGATCATTATTTTGGAGTGTGAGGGCAGGGCCAGAGTGAGAAAAAGAGAAGGCCTTGCTATTGTGTAAGCACTGATCAGCAGTGGGCAAAACACAGGTGTGCTACCAACATTGCTAGCCACAAATGTGAGCAGAGCACCATACAGGCTGATGTGATGGGAGTTAACATCTTCCCAGCCAGACCCACTACGAGCAGAGACTCAAGTGTGTCCATTCTGGCAAAGCTGTTTCATGGAGTGTAAAAGTTAAGAAAACTGTGTGCATACATTGGGCAATGCCTTTTCTGATAAGGAAGAAGGACTATATGTACTCTGTGTAAAGAATATTTTTCCACTCATTGTCAAATGGAAAGCAATGAGAGGGAAGGAACATTTTTTATCTGAAAATGTTTTTAGTGAGAGGTACAGAGAAGTGTGGCATGTGACAGTAAGTACAGCCAGGCTTCTTCTGTTATCATCACAACAGAAGTGAAAGTCTGCCCTTCACAAAAAGGCTGGAGACAGTAAGGAAAACTGGAGTAAATTGTTTGAAGAAGGAAAAGAGGGAGAGGAAGATATTAAAAAAAGGAACTGTGTATCTCTGCATCAACAGAATGGTTCATAAGCCTTGTACTTTGTGGAATTTTTACTCCTATAAAGTCAAAATATGTTTTATTTTACTCAGAAAGGAGATTAAGTCTGTATTGAAGTCTTTCCTGCAAAAATGTTGGAAGGACTTCCTGTATATTTTTGCTCAGTTTTCAGTATGTGCATAGTGATTCAGATTATATTCTCATTTTTGACATCTACTTGATATCACAGGTATGTCTTTGTGGGGTATACTCAGCCTCTGCCCTGGAGGGAGTCCTGCTGAGATAAGGAGATTGCATAACATCCCAGCAGAACTCCCCTGGAAAGACAACCAGTTTCAGTTACGGTGAGAAGAAGACAGACCCAGAATCCCCTGGGAGACCCTATGCAGATCCTTTGTAACCCATCGGCTTTTACCCTCTAACACCCACCCCCTGTATCCCTATAAGATCTAGCCCTCTGCCCTGTGAGACCAGAGAGAGCTCGTCTCTGGCCTCCCCTGCGCAGGGTGCGGACTAATAAAGCTGCCCCATGCAGAACTGCTACACGGGTCTCTTGTCTCTCTCCTCCTGGTCTGGCCTGGAGATTGCCCTGCAGAGCAAAGAGCTGAAATCATGAGCTGACAATCACTAAAGAGCTGACAGCTTCTGCATGGGCCCTCTAGCTAGCAGCTGAGGGAAGACACCGGGCCCTGGGAAGACGATTACTCACGGGATCATCTCTCCGGACTGGTCACAGCTTCCTGGGTCTGAGCTACTGACCCCACACCAGCTGCCTCATCTCTTTTAGAAAATGAAACATTTAATGGAATTTGTGAAGGCCATTGAGACAGAGCTTAGAGCAGTTGCTTTACTACATTGATCACCAAGACAGAGCTATGTGAAAGATGACAGTGGAGACAATTGTCATTGCTGAGAATGAAGATTCCCGCTTTCTGGACATAAAAGCGATTTTGTACTGAAATAAGATGTCCATTTGCATCAGGAACAGTCAAATGTTCAAGCATGAGGAATACTATCAAAGCAGGAAATACTAGTGTATCTGAAATTTCTGAACTGATGGGTGAAGGTCCTAGAATACCTTGCAATACTGGTAACTACCGGCCTTATTTAGGGCAGGGGTATGCCTGCCATTAATGATCTGCTAGGATCCACTGGCGACATACTGGTTGGGGATATATCTGTCACTGATGGTCACGGTGAAGTTGGAAATTCTGCTTTATCAGAATTCAACAAATACTGGAATGTCATGGGTAGCAATTTCTGATATGTAGACAAGATGATGGTAACACCACCTCGCAAGAAGACAACCTTGAGGGCAGATTGACAACTAACAGTTGAACAGATGGAGTGTTTCATCAGGCAAAACAGGAAGCTTCTTGGGACCTGGAATAGTCAAGACAGAAACTCGGGACTGACATGCCCACAACTAATAATTTGTTCCTGGCAGAGGTCTATGAAGGCTATTCCATAGCCAGAGATGGGTGATCCATGCTGGCTGATGGTAGAGTGAAATGTGGTCCTGATAAATTTACATGCTCTGTTTTATCCTGCCTGAGGCTGGTAGCTTCTCTTACTCAGATATGCTCTTGAAAAGCTTGTGCAGTGCTGTGACCAGTGTAACCTAATGATAAATTATCCAGCACCTCACCTATGCTGGAGATAACTTTCCTACTGCTTAAGAGCTCTCAGGAGCTTGCAGTCTAGGACAGCATATTACGGAACATAGAAGCAGAGAAATCATTGCTGAGGATCAAAGGAAGGAAGTTATTTCAGATATCGGTGAAAGCAGGTCAGAAATTCTTCATAGATTTATTGGGTTTTGATGCATTTATAGTTCCTTTTAGGTAGGCAAGGCCTAGGAAGGACTTGGAAACTGTAAAACTTTAAAGTCTTCTGGGATAGATGGCATGGTTTATGTTGCATGGCTGAGAGGATCTTTGAAATACCTCAGAGGATGACAAGTGCTATGTTAAGGCTACTAGGTATGAAATGTTTATATCATCTTTACACATCCTAATTCCTTTTAATGTGACCCTTAGTTTATGAATTATATATGTTGTACTTTTTGTGGGCTACTTCTAGAAAAAAGCAGTGGTCTGTAAAGCAGAAGAATTACCTCAGGGTGTCTAATGATGCAGGTCTCTGCAGGAACATCTTTTGTCACCTTATTGCATGCAAACTTATGTCTAGTTTGCTAGGAGTTATCCTAATATTTTTGATTGTGGCTGTGTAAGCATGTTTTGTGAATACTTTCCTCCAGCATACATTAGAGTAAAATATTTTATGTTCTGTTGAGAGTTTTTACTCTTATTTCTCTGTATTTCAATAGTTCTACCTAGTAATATATTAAGGTGCAAATTACTTCTGTTCCAAAATCGTGAAAAAATGAACTTAGTGAAAGCAGACACAGAAACAATTAGTGTGTTTTGACTGTAACTAAACTATTGCTCCCAATTCAAAAGATTGTTATCCTTTCATTTAATACTTTACCTTGTTCTTTTGGGGGAGAGAGGGAAACATGCAGAAACTAAGTGATAATTTAACCTATGTCTTCCTTCAAATTTCTTCAAATTGTCACTTTGACCAAGATTAGAAAAGCTAATTTCATGACAAAGAGTTAGGCTGAAAGCCAGAGTTTAGGGTGAAAACAGGAATTTGTTTTGGAATCTTTGTGTTGAGAGTTCTGTAGTGACACAGTATCTATTGCATTTGCTGTAGTCATTGACTTTGTAATCAAATCTTAAAAGCATTCAGCTGTGTTCTGTGTTCATGGCAAACTGGAGCATATGCCCACTACTATGTAAATCTTTTGACAGAAACTTAATTTCAGAGATGTCATTCATAGTATTTAACATACCACCTTTCCTTCATTGTAATTCTAAGAACATATTAGGGTAGGTGCTTGAGCAATTAGTATCAATTTCTCTGTGTTTGTGGCTGTGAGTAATTTGTATATTTAAATTCATATGTTAAGTTAAAATAGATTTACGCTGGCCATCACAGAAAAATTTTAATACATTTAATTTCTATAATACAATAATTTATTCTTTTATTCTCCTTGGAGAGAGGGACATTACAAAGATTTTTCAAGAGAAAATCCTCATCTGATTTTTTTAATAACAAAAAATTTTGTAGAGAATAATTGTAGTTACTGAATTATAACTAATAGTACTATAGTTATGTGAATCATAAATTCATTAATTATAGCTGATGATTTATGGAAAGGAGACTTTGAAATGTTTGTTATTAACTCCTTCTTTACCTCTTTATGACATGAATCTTGCTATTAATAGTCTTGTGTTAACATAACACTCTTGTAATGTGAAAAGTTACCTGACATCATTTGAAGTGAGATACCATGCCATTAAAGTCTTACAGCCAGAGCCTTTTCACTTCTAATGGAAAAATCTTTAGGAATCTTGGCTCACTTTTTAAGAGACTCAAAAAGAAGGCCTTGGACGCACCAATGTTTACTCTGCTTTTGCTGACTCTAAACCAAGAAGACAAGAACCATAAAACAATGGAAGGATTGGGTAGGTGCAGGAAGAAGTAGCTCCCATAAGTGTGCAAAAGAACTCAGTATCTCCTGAAATGCTAGTTCAAGGCAGTGGTGACTGAGATGCTGCATGTCCTTGTCCATCCTCTCCAATACTGAAGGAGACAGATGTCTCAGTGCTTGCCAGTATAGCACTGATACCTTGGGTTAGTGATGAGCTATACCTTTTGATGCTCTTAGGGGAATAAAAGAGCTATGCCAGCAGTTGTGGAAATAATTCTCTGACATGAGGGAAGATGGAATGATGAAGAGGAAAGGGAAAGAGCAAAGTGGAAAAAAATAGCTGCAACTATATAATGAGTTCTCCACTTTTTGTAGGCAAAGCTCAGGAAACAACATAGAGAATAAGGACCCTAGCTGGAGTGCCAAGTTAGTGTAAAAATGCTCTGCACCTCACAAATAAGAAGTAGACATGGACTCTGGAATTTAAGTATTTAAGTACCATAATTCCACACAGTTTACAGTATGGACAGTATGGGGAAAGGAGTGGATTCTGTCTTCTTATTGACCTAGCATCTCACTTCACCCAGTGTTTATATGATAATATTTCCTTATTGAATACTTAATAATATGCAGTCTTATATAATATAATGAGCTATCAGCAAACTAACTAACTAGTTCTAACTCTACTTATATACATATTTGGCTCATCAAGGGGCCTTCTTGGGGCAATATAGCAATTGGGGCAATATATGAGTTAGCATGGATTTATATAAGTAAGGGCTAGTTAAGGGTTGAAAACCTTAGGGAGACTACAGCAAAACAGTTGGCAGGGGAGAAATTTATGTGCCTTTATGAAAAAATGCAATGTAAATTGCTTAGGAGCTTTACACATCTAATTCTGCATCATTATTAAATTGAAAGGCATACTGAGTTTCAAAAGTGGACATGACAGGAAAGGTGAGGTGAGCTAAGAAAGTAGATTTAATAAATAAATCACATCTGAATGTCTAAATCATGGAGATAAGTTCAGACTTTTTCCTTTTTAATAAGGGATTTAAATAAAAGAAAGTGTCAGTTTTGTTCCAAAAGCTGTTTTAAAGGCTAATAGATTTCTAGAAAAAAGTAAAGACTCTTGAATGAAAAGTGCTATAAGTTATGAAGAATTAGCATGACTGCTGTGATAACTATTTTCTTCATGTTTTTGCATACAAACTTTTGTTTGCCTACCTTCACAGTAGATGTAGAAGTTTTTTTTCCTGGGAACACATCCTGGGCTGACAGACTTAGAAGCCTGAGTTCTGTACACCTTTTCTGCTGTGTAAATATGCAAATATGTGTGACCAGCTTGTGGCGGTTCTAAATTTTCATCAGGCTTCCCACAGATAATTTTAAGTGCTTTCACTCTGGTTTTGGCAAGGGAGTTCTTCTCTGTTCTTATAGCAGTTGCACAGCTGAAATAATATAACAGACCATTGCAAAAGCAAATGCTTACAATGGATTTTCTCCTACTGTTCAGAAACAAAAGTGAAGGCTAGTGTGAGCAGTAGGAGGTCAACCTATCTTTATTTGGTTTAATTCTGTCTGAGTTGTATCCTGTAAAACCTAATGAAAACTCAATATTGTCAGCATGGTGTGGCAAACTATTCAACAACTTGAACTTAGAAAGTTCTAAATGATTGATTCTTTCTTCTACATGCTCTGCATAAAAGTACTACCCAAATGTATTCAAATTCATTAGAAACCAAACAGGAAAGATTCCCCCATGCAGTTTCCTACACTTGTTTCCATATGACTTTAATTCTTAGAAAAGAGAAAAACAAAGAAAATGAAATCACAGACAGTATGAAAAATGCATCTTGGCAACAACTCTCAAAATTACAGCAACATGAGTTTATTCTTCTAATATTATTTTAAAAGATGTTCTCTCTGTCTGTTTTGCCATTTAAAAGTTTTAGCTTAAACCACCTCTTCTGTCAATTCATAGATTGAAACTCAGACTTCAAATGATACAAGAGGTTTGTGCTTTATCTCTTTGCTAAGGTTTCTTTCACAGTTCATGAAATGTCATCACCTCTGGAGACTGCTTACTTAATCTAAACAAGGGCAGCCACCTGCACTGAATTCCTGACTAATTGGCCATGTCCTTCCTTTATTCCTTCTTCAGCTGATAATTGCCTCTTCAGTGCACACTAATTCATTGCATTAGTCTACATATTTATTTGCTTGAATAAACTCACAAAAAATTTTTTTTTAGTCAACAAAAGATATTATTTAAATTTTATTTACTACCACCAGGATCCCATGTTTTGCTTCAACCAGTAGCATGGAATTTACAATTATTTCTTATAATTTTTCTGAAAGATTATGTTTTCAGCTCCTGTTTTTCTACACACCCAATTGATCTGCTTGGGGGAAAAGCCACTTACTGCAGCTATCAGAAAGAACTTCATACCTTTTTTTTTATTTTTAAAATGGTGTTAACGTTATGTTACATTTCTTTCTCTCACTGGAACACACTAGAATAAAACTAAAAACAGGATAGCTTGATCATCATTGAAAAGAAGGTCAAGCAAACTGACAAGGAATTTTGTGAAGGAGAAAAATCAATGGATATTGTTGCTCAAAATTCTTATGGCTATAGCAGATGGACAAAATACTGTGTTAGCTTGCATGTGTCTATTTGACAGTAAATGAAACATGGCCTATAACTAACTGATGATTTCAAATTTAATTCTAAAGTATAATCTTCTAGATTAGAAAACAGAACAAAATGGATCTTGATAAAGGTCATACTGTTTGATACTTTCTACCAATATAGGTCAATAGAGCTGGTAGTTGGCGGTAGGTAATATAGCCACAACACTTTTTCATGCTCACTTTTGTACCCTTGAGTGATCTTAGCCAGATTTTACAAAGTAACTTTAAGGAAAAAGTTCAGTTTCTTATAGACATTGTTAGTTATATTCTTTCTTAACTAGCCTGTCTGTCAATGACCTCAACCCTGTTTTATCAATCAACAGAGGCAGTGAGCAAACCCAGTAGCCAGTGATGGAAGCCAAAAGAGAATTTTTCATCCCTGTCTTATTAGTATATGCTCCCTCAGGTATGGTTTTGACACGTCGCAGAGCTCGTTTCCCCACAGCTGCTTGAGTCACTGCACCAGCCATGTCAGAGGCCTCCAGCCAGCCAGACCTTCTGTTGGTAAATGCATGTCACCAGGTCTCTGGTTAACAAGAGTGTCTAATGACTCTCTGTAAGGCTGGGACTTACAATAATTTTTTTCGCAAAAGGTGTGCAACTGTCAATGAACTGTGTGAAGGAACTACCGGAGGAAGTGAACAGGCTGTGCAGTATTGGAGAGAATGAGCGAGAAATTGATACGTTGTTCTCAAACCTCAAGAGCCTCAAACCTCCACTGTAGCAGACATGCAGGTGAAGTTGGAACCCTGTCAAGTAGTTAATCAAGGATCTCTTGAACATGAAGGCTGGAAGATTGTCAGTGCCCATACCAGAAGGAAGGCTCCTCCTTTTCCTGAAAACTTGGCAATGACAAGTAGGACTGGCATTTTTGCAACAGGTATGAGGCTCTAAAACTAGGAGAGTTTTGCCACAGACAGTTTTACCTGAGAGGTGAACAAAGGTGCTCTGGGGATAGAGGGACCACATAGGGGAACACAGTCTACCCCCTGCACCATGACCTCTGTTAAGAGGAAAAGAAGGGTAGTTATTGTAGGTGACTCCCTTCTCAAGGAAATAGAGGGCCCAATATTCAGACATGAAATTCTGTCTATCAGGGGCTCAGGTAAGGATCACTACTAGAAAACTGTCCAGTCTGTTACAGCCCTCTGATTATTATCTGCTATTGGTGAGAAAACAAAAAGAAGTCTGAGGGCAAAAGAGATTTCAAGGCCTTGAGACGACTGGCTGAAGGAACAGGAGCACAGGTAGTCTTTTCCTCAATCTTTCCAGTAGCAGGGAAGAATATCAAAAGGAACAGGCAGACTCCTCAGACCAACACAAGGCTCCAAGGTTGGTGCCATTGGAAAAACTGGGGGTTTTGGCCATGGGATGGTCTGTACTACACCAGGTCTACTGTCGCCTCATGGGATGTACCTTCTTCAGAGAGGAAAAAAGGGGTTTGGCGTAGGAGCTAGCAGAGTTCACTGATAGGGCTTTAAACCAGACTGGAAGAGGGAAAGGGACAAAATCAGACTTGACACTTACGGGGATTCAGAATGTCGCCACAGAGAATGGCTTTGGTTGGTGTAGGGCCTTGGGAGAGGTGGGTGGGGCCATGTCTGGCAGGGGACAAGACAAAGAGCAGGAGGCGAGACAAAGAGAAGGAGGGAAGACAAAGCGTAGGATAGTTAACGGGAGGTTGGGCAAGGAGATTGTAACCTGTAGTCAGTGGAGATGTAAAACATGTAACCCTAGAAGCTGAAGTTTGTAGCTGCTGAACTGTTGGTTTGTAACAATATATTAAGATGTGGCTTGTACAATAAAATTTGGCTTTGCATGCACCTGGTGAAGTCTGTGTTCAATCACCAACAGACAGTGATAAGCAACGGGATGGAAAGTAAAAACTTGAGGAACTGAGCACTACTGGGATCCCTCAATCTGCTCCACAATGTGTCAGCTAAAATGAGCCACACCTTAAATGTTTCTATACCAACACATGCAGCATGAGGAACAAGTAAGAGCAGCTGGAAGGTTTGTCCCAGTCTCAGAGATTTGGCAACACTGGCATAAGTGAAACCTGGTGGGATGAGTCCTGTGACTGAAGAGCCATGTTAGATGGCAGGGCAGGCGAGGTGCAGGTGTGTTGTTGTATGTAATAGAAGGGCTGTATGGAGCTTACATGGAAAAAGCAGGGCTAAGGGCCACTGAGTAAGGATTAAGGGACAAATAAATAATGCAGGTTATTATGGGAGTCTACTATAGACCTCCCAGACAGGACAATGAATCCTTCAACGAATTAAAGGACACTTCCAAATCAGCTGCCCTTGACTTTTTGGGAACATCAAGTTGCTGCGTATTAAGCATTAACACCACACAGCTGGCTCAAACAGGTCCAGAAGACAAGGACATAGGCAAGGCAGAGATGTTTAATTCTTTCTTTGCCTCTGGCTTCTACACTGGGGATGGGTTAAGGGGGTTCCGGTGCCCTGTGCTTGAGTACTATAGCTGTGAGAATGATAAAGTCCCAGTAAACCCTGGAGTTGTGCCGAATCTGATGCTCCAGCTGGATCCCTATAGGTCCATGGGACCTGATGGACTTCATCTGAGAACACTCCAAGAGCTGACTAATCACAGAATCACAGAATGGATAAGGTTGGAAGGGATCACAGTGAAGTCATCTGGTGCAGCCTCCCTGCTCAAGAAGGGTCATCCCAGTGCACATTGCACAGAACTGTGTCCAGATGTTTCTTGAATATCTCTAGTGAGGGAGACTCCACAACCTCTCTGAGCAATATGTTCCAGTGCATGGTCACCCACACAGCAAAGAAATTTTACCTCATAATCAGGTGAAACTTCTTGTGCATCAATTTCTGGCTATTGCCTATTGTCCTATTTCTCAGCACCACTGAGAAGAGCCTGGCTCCATCCTCTTGACACTCTCTCTTCAGATACTTACAGAAATTGATGTGTTTCCCTCTTAATCTTCCATTCTCAAGTCTGAAGACTCTCTGAGTAGAGAGGTCCAGCTCTCTCAGCCTATCCTTGTAAGAGGTGGTCCAGTCTCTCAATTATCTTTGTTGCCCTCAGGCACATAGTGTTTCTTGTGATGCCTTTTCCTGGTTTTAAAATCAAGAGTCAAACACGGTTAGAAGGGAAAAAGGGATTTTACCTTGGTATTTATTTTAAGGATCCATAGGTGCACTACGTCCAGGTCGAATGCACCGAAATGCACCCCCCCAATGCACACCCCCAAAAGATCTGGTATTACATTATAGGTTTTACTGATTAGCATATCTATCAAAAATTCGCCAATGAGAGGCTTGAATGAGCCCCCCCCCCCCCAAGGATCTTTCCCTTGGATGGTTCTATCTTAGTTTACAGAATGTGTTTTGGAGAGGACCCTGGGGTCTGGGGCACACTAACCCCTACCTACGAAGCTTCTAAAATGTTTAGTCTCCTAGCTTGACA
Source organism: Corvus hawaiiensis (assembly GCF_020740725.1). Classification (NCBI taxonomy): domain Eukaryota; kingdom Metazoa; phylum Chordata; class Aves; order Passeriformes; family Corvidae; genus Corvus; species Corvus hawaiiensis. Next base: position 62,692,037 of record NC_063216.1, on the reverse strand, counting down.
AACAAGTCCAAGAATGTAGGCAAAAAGCACTAAGAATACAGAAGTTGAAAAAGGTGTAACAGGGGGATAACAGAAAAGGCAAAAAATCATCATGGCATCACTCAGAACTGTCCTGTGCAGGGCCAGGAGTTGTTTGATGATCCTCGTGGGTCCCTTCCAATTCAGGATATTCTATGATTATCATGTTTGTGAAAACTATAATGAACATCCCCTACATGGAATTGCTATTTGACTTGAGCTTGACTGTAGCTTTGCCCTGGACATGGGTCATCAGACTGCTGTGTACTGCAAGATGAATATTGTTACCATTTGCTCCCATTTGTTTTGCAGGGAGGATACCCTGGGACAAGCCAGCTAACTACAGCAGCCTTTGCAAGATTATGCTCTTACAACAGCCTGCACACACTTGCATGAACCCTTGCACAAAGAGCATAAGCAGTGCCCTGAGGCTTCTGTTATTCTTGTCTGGAGAACTGAAACATGACTAATACGAGGTGCGATGCACATGCTCTTTACTCCCTTGTCTGGCTATTGAAAATATGCCACAATTTTCCCTTTCCAGAGGCCTAGATTCAGAGAAGAAAGATAGGGCCAGATCCATGCAAGCATGTAGGCAGGCTGATAACAGGCCTTTTCTACTTTTTCACAGCATTTTCTCATGAGCAGAATTCATAAATCAAATTTGACAATGTGAGAAGAATTTATAACACATAGAACAGTCCACAGGATTAGTTCAAGATAATTTATAGCATATTATGAAGATGTTATTGCAAGGAAGACTCTCCTAAAATATTCTCACTAGGAAATAAATATATTTTTTGCAAATTTATATCAAGACTTTCTTTTAATGGCTTAAATCATAATATAATCAACAATAGGAGATAACTGTACCTTTCAAAATAATATTAAAAATTACTAACTCTCTTCTTGACTCAGGTGCTTTAGCAAATTTAGTAATTTGGCTGTGCAAGTTATCCAAACTCAGGCTCAACTTTTTCTTCCAAAAAGTAGCTAGAGGAGCCTGGCAGGCACCCACCATTTATATTTAATTGATTCAGTTGCTTAGCTGTTACAGTGTTTGTCAAGGAGGTGAAAAATTTCCCCATGAGGGGAACTGACCCACATCTGTCTTGCCTCTCAGCAGAGTGCCTGGTTGCAAGCTATAAAGGAAAAGGTGACTATCCTTCTCTTCACCATACGTGCTAGTATAGCAGAAAGCAAATTTCAAAGGGGAGAGATTGAATGAATAAGCAAATGGGAGCATGACTTCATGACCCAGAAAGGCCACTTCCTGGCAAGGGAAGTTTTGGGTCTAATATGTGGTCATAACATTATTTACTCATTTTATCCAGTGTTTTTTCAATGCAAAATGCAGAAACAATTTCAGACTTCTGTGCTGTGATGCTACACCCTTGTCTGTACTGAAGCTACTCTAAAGTAATTTCTATCTGTTTACATAAATTGCAGTCATACAAATGACTGCAGCATTGATTTATGTTTAAGCTGCCTGTCTCTCTTTGGGCATTGTCTAGAGAACCTGGATGCATAACTCAAGGCTCTGAGAATCCCCTAAACAATAGTGCTAAGGTACTGCAGTGTTCAGTGATGAGATAGCCAAGTGTTGCAGCTCCAGCTTTGTGTAAATAACCATAACTGATGTAAACAGATTGACAAAGTAGCTCTTAGCTCTTAGTATATCTACCCTCTGCTTATCCACTGTAACAGTAGGATAACAAGCAGAGCCATATTTCTATGAAGAGCACTGGGTACCTGCTTATAAAAAAACCCAAAACATCTATGAACAAGTAACATAGCCACTGTAGAAAGCTCCAAGATATTTTAACTGGAGCTGGTGACATATTCAGCTCTTACCTACAGTATAAATAGCTTTTCTCTTTTTAATTTTTTTTTCTGTATAAGGCACAGAAGCTACTTCAGCATATTTCCTTAGTTGTCAGTGTTTATTCTTAGTATCTCAGTGTTGTCACTTCTGATATCATATAACCAGCTGTATACACACTATTTGTTGCTGGAGGCACTGCAGACTCTTGGGAAATAAGAGGTAGAATCAAGGGTTTCCTCTTTCTGGGAAGATGGTATTCAATTTTAATTGAGAAAAGATAAAATAACTGGTGCACAAACTTGCTAAATCCTAAAGTTTTTTTCATGGGACTGCATTCTGGAAGTTTTACAAAAGTCTAGTATAGAATCAGACAGGAATCTTCCCTTCCACTGAACTTTGGCATATTGTATGGTTAATGTCTTCACAGAAACAGAGTCAGAAAACGTTAATATCAGATATATGACTTAGATAAATTTTCACACAGAAAATACTTCAGAAAACATAATAACATTACAAAATCAAACCATTAGAAGCTAGAGAACAAAAAAGTCCACCTGGGATACTGTAAATTAATCCTAAAAATTTACACTTTATATGCTACCCAATATGCCTCAATTAGATGATCATACTCTACTATTTTGAAAGCGCTCTTGCTTCACTCAATACTTGCGTTTAATATTGCCAGTATTCAGAAAATTATCTGTTTCTCAAAGTATATTTTTATCTTACCTGTTGGTATGAAATCTCCTTTCTCTTTTTTTGCCTCTATATGTGTTGAGGTGTTGAAATGACTTAGTTTTAGAGGGGTACACTGTACCCAGTTCAGGTGAATGTGATTACAGCTTAACTCACCTTACCCTGAAACCTCCTAAATTCACATGTACATGCTGATGTTTTCAGAAAGTCTGATGATATGGTCAAGATGAAGAAGATTCACAGTGTAACATTACATGAAAATAAACCAGTGGACAACGTTATAAAATTATTTCATATTACACATCTCAGCTTACAATGCTGTGCAAATTTAAAAGTTGTAACTTAATATAAAACGTTTTAAAAATTAAGTTGTGAATATTCCACATGGCTGAATTCCACCAATTACAAGTTCCATAGCAGGTTTTTCTATTCAAAGTTTTGTTCACAAAGTTTTAATCACAGGCTAGGATGTATCTTCAGTGTAGCTGATCACCTCTTTCTACAAGTTGCCCTTTTGCAGAACTAATGTGACAGCTAAAGATATGTCTTGTGGGTGTTTGTAACATTTCATCATCTTGCCTTTCATCCATACACTGTGTTTCGACTAGCCATAATAATACCTCTGGTGACGCAGTTCTTGTGCTCGAGGCACGAGCTCTGGCGAGCCCCCGGTCAGAGAGAGTCCAGCTGCGTTACTTCTGTGCGTCGCAGAAACGACTTCGGGATCAGGAAAAGAGCTGCTGGCTGAGCTAGCTAGCTGGCTTCTTTGCAGAGGGAAACACAGCAGGAGCCGATGGTACCGGCTCATGTTAGCTCAGAGGCAAAGGAAGAGAGAGGCTGTTCTGGTCTGACTCCTAACAGGTTTATTGTTAGAAGTTTGGCAACCCGAAGAAGCTCGGAAGGGATGGAATGCGATGGGATCCTCCCCTGAGGCTTGTCCTCAGTTTTATAGGGAATTTGAAAACCGTGGGGAAAGGGCAAAACAACCAATGAGTTACAAGCCAGGGGGAGAATACAATTTAACAAGAACCACTTTGGGGGGAAACCAAGAGGCGGGAGTTGTAACAGAGAACCAGTGAACAACCCAGTAACCGGGAATTTTCCAAACCAGGGGAGGTGGCTTGTACCCGGGCACCGCCCAGGGGGTGCAGCTTAGGCTTCTGAGCCGCCCCTCGACCCGCCCTCTGAGTCTGCCTCTTCGGGAAACTCGATCCAGGGGATGGGCTGGGATTGATTGGCATCACGCTGCCCCAGCCCCACAGGGGGCTGGGTCACAGCAACACTCTGGGCTGCGTTTTATCTAAATACATAGCAGATGCCCAAAGCTGTATTAGCTGGCCTATGTTCCATTATACGGTGTGGAACAGTGCTTTAAGGTCCCAGGGTCTAGGACCTGGCTCTGCAAATTTATGCCCAGAAGTGCACGAAAGAAAATGCCCTTTGGATTAATTGAGATGCTTAACATAGCAACAAATAGTTTAGTTTTGTTTTGAGTTGGATCCTCTTTTGGATGTCTTAATCTTCTTAAAATCTTCCTTGTTGTGTCCTCTGTGTGACTTTCTCACCCTTCACAGAGTCTTGAGGCAGAGGTGGCCGTAGCAGAAGAGATCTACAGATATCAGTGCTTTGTTGAAAATATTGATACTAGTCTTGACAGGTTTTCTTTCAGATCATGCCCAGAACAGGACTTCTTTTTATTTATGTTGATACTCAAGCCAAGCTTCTCAGCAATATAATGAAAATAGTAATATTTTTTGGTTTGTTTTTTTTTTTTTTTTTTTTTTGCAAAGTGTACTTTGGTTGTTGGAAAGTGGTTGCTGGAAGTAGCAGATCACTTGTAATTTCGAGCAAATCATACATGACCTTTAACATTTGGTTAGGAGTAAGGTCTCTGAAAATTGAGAGCTTTCTCATTTAAGATCTCCTGTCTTTAAATGCAGAAAGTATATGTCATTTATAAAGGAGTACTAGTCAAGCATTTTTATCCACACCATAATAAAGAGGTATCATTTTTCAAAATTCCAGTCCTCAGTAATTGTGCATTATCATTATTCCCCAATATGATAAATATTTCATTTCCTGAAGCTGAATTGCTGAAGAGAAACAGCAGATGATCTAATCAATATAGATAATACCTGATCATGATGGTTATGGAAAAAATACGAAAGGAATGTTAACACCTTAGCCCATTATTTCTTGGAATTTACATCCAACTTGTATTTTAATATCTTATTTATGTAAAAAGTAACTCCAGATTTTTAATGCTCATCTTCTAACCTGCCTATTCAGTGGGAAATGCAGAAATTTTTTAAAGTAAAATTTCATAAGGTGATTTGTCTGCATAAACTTAGGTCAATTTTGTAGTGCTCAAGCTCATAATACAGGAGTACCATGCACCTTTCAAATTTTGTGTCAGTATTACAAAGTAGTTCCACATCCCAATAGACTTAATTCATTTAAATCTAAGGAAATCTGCATTACCGTGTGTTTATGTAGGTGGCTATAGACATGTTTCTAAGCATCTAGTTAATACAGTGAGTGGAGCCTATCAAATGACTGAGCAGCCAAAAAAGTTTACTTCCAGAAAAACATTCAAAACATAGTCACTTAATATAGTTATTATATCAGAACATATCTTCTTTGGCTGGCCAGAGTCACTCAAGACAGGAGAGTGTCTCCCTTTTGACCCATAGAATACCTGCCACATAAATATCTTAAGTGCTCTTGGGCCTTTCAAGCAGCACTAGTTGTAAACAACTAATAGATATTTTCAGACTCCTGCCATTACCATGAGTCTATTAACTAACTCTTGTACAGAAACCTACAAGTAGTAACTGAAGTTTAGGTGTCCTAACCTCAAGTCAAATCCATCCTTGGATCTCAACTTGAGACCAGGGGGAAGCTTGAACCCTTATGGAGTGTCACTTGAGGACTACATGGAAAACACACTGATGTGCACCACCACCACCCCACAAAACCCATGTCAAATTATCCTCCATGTAGACCTTCAAACACCCTAATAAATCCTATAATTTTCCAACATTAATTTCTTTCTTTGTCTCAATAGGAATTTCACAACTGAGTGACAATGGGAGAGCACATAGGCTTGCCTGGGCTCTTCATATTCTCCTACTCAATGGCAGAAGAAAGTTAGGTAATCTATGAGTAATACCTTAAAGTAGGCAAAGAAAAGTAAGGCAAAGAAAATGAAATTAAAATTAAAGGTGTGTCCCTATATCTGTTTAAGGTAAATTGAGACCTGTGCCTGTATTTCACAGAATGCATAGTTCAGAGCATTATGGCTCTGTAGGTATCTTTGCTGGTTTTAGGTGAAAGAAGTTGTACTCCAGCTGAAAGCACACTAAGGGTTCATTTTCCAGTGACAGTGTTAATATTGCAGGATATCACTCCCAGATACTTGCTGTAAAAAGGATAGGGACACAAGGAATGAGTGCCCTTTGGATGCAGAGTGAAAAAACAATCTAATTATGCTGCTGAAGGTCTGCTGAGAAAATGGAATAGACACATCAGCATAATTTAAACTACCTTCTATTTATCAGCACTTCCAGCCATCATTTTGCTGGCCTTGCCCCATTAATACAGACAACATTTTTATGTAGCTCAAAGTTCTTCTCTTGTTGACTCATGCTTTTTCTTTGAAGCAAAAATGAAATTAAGGGTTTATCAATATGGAATACAACTCCATTTCTAGTATCTTGTGCTTTTTGACAGATTTCAAGTTTTCTGCAGGGACATCTGAGGAGGTAGAATATTTAATATTCCCAGCTGTACTTTCAACTCTACCCCTAGTACTACAGTTTTAGTGCTATACTCCCCAAGTACTTTAGTGCTGCTTTATCAGCATCCTCAAACTTTACAAAATGTCAAAAATATTTTATGAGTTTTTGGGCTAATCAAAACACCATAGCTGCCTTCTCAGCAGGAAAGTAAGTAAATCACCTCATTTCTTGTCTTGTTGTTGATCCTTAGAGGTCTCTCTCTTTGTTGTTTCACATACATTTTCCATACTTCTCCAGGTCTGCTGAAATTCAGGTCCAGATACATTCCTTAAATATCAGGATGTATCTGGACCTGCAGCGCAGAGATGGGGAAATGAGGGGAAAATATATAAAAATATATATTGATATTGCATGTCTGCAGAAGAGCTAGGAAAAAACATCCATTGGGGAATGTAATCTAACCACATTTCATAACTAAAAAAGATAAGAAAAGGGAGATGTAGCTTTCTCCCTTTTGTAATAGACGCTGACACTGTTGAGAGTAGGAAATTTAGTGGTCTGCCTCCACTTAAGTATCTACAATTTAGACAGCTCAAGTTTCTAATATGTAAATATTTTTTAAAGCTAGTCTCCTTTTAATGTTTATATTGAAGGATTTCTCCTGCCTTTTTGCCTTTTTTGTCATATTCCATGCATTATTCTAGAAATGATAATTAAGTATCTTAAAGGTCTTTTTTGACCTGAGTCTTAACCGAGATGAATAATTCTATTATTAATTTGTTTCATTTGTTTTATTCCGTGCTCCTGTGCATTATGTAGGAAGAGATTCAATGACCTTCTCTTACTGAAATTTTTACTAGTCTCTAATTGGAATAATATGTGATTTGGTGAAAGCTATATGTATCCAGATTCTTAAAGAAACAGCAAAAAAATACCCCAAACAAACAAAAAAACCCCTTGCCCAAAACCAACACAACTCTGAAATCACAAGCTTCCTTGATAAAGGGTCCTGCTTAGATGTGCATGCTCTGGGAATTACAACATATCTGCTGACATTTTCTGTGAACTGAAATATTTCAATTAGTCTAATCTACTGACTTTTTAGTAGGGTAAAAACAGCACTATTGGATTGGTGCAGTCTTTCTGGGATAATCTTACCAGAAAGAGGAAAAGAAAACTTAAACATACATGAGACTGCATTCTTGCAGTAATCCAATATGAATTTTCTGTGTTTCACTAAATTTCACTTTATCTCAGTGATGAATCATTTTTCCTGTCTTTTCATAATTCAGGGAGTTGTTGAAAAAACCCCAAACAACCCAAACCCCATCTTTCTGAAGTGAATACCTGAGAAGTCATTACCATACATCTTCATATTTACTTCTTGTAGTTCAACCAAACTTCTCAGTTAGGGAGATACTATTAGATCTTCTGCTGTCACATGTAAATTATTACATATAGGTGTCGAATTAGTCCTTCTTCCACATTACTTTAGCGGCAATTCTTGGTTGATCCACTGAAGAGGCAAAGGGTAACAAAAAACCAATGTGCACTGCACGAGCAATGGCGTCCAATCCATTGTCCTTTAACATGTCGATACAGAGGGTATTACACAAGACAGTCTCGAAGTACTGGCTGGGAATACAAAATCCCTACCAATGACGAGTAAATCTGTCTTGCATTTTCCTGAAGCAGCATAATGAATCCATTCAATTTCTGGTCCTCTATTTCTGAGCTAGTCAACTTCTTAGTCAACAGAGAGAAATAAGCACTTCTTAGGATGTATTTCAGCTGCCTACCTTAAAGATAAATGTGCTATGCACTGCAATTGCCTATTACTTTCTGATGAACTAGAATGGTTTAGATTATAAATAAATGAATGTATACATAAAATATACATTTTATGTAGAAATATATATAAAATACAGACATTCCTGGAAGCTGAAGACATGATATAACCAAAAATTGAGGCTGTTTGCTTTAGATGAAACGAGACTAGATATACTAGATAAAGACCCCAAAATACTGAAAGCTACAGGGAAAGGGAATTGCATTTTCTTTTTAAGTCTGACAGTACAGAACCTTGGGATATTTGGTGAAATTAAAAGCAACATATCTACAGCTTTTGGAAAGGTTCTTCCCTTAGGACACACAGAAGAGTTTTCACCATGTCTTCAGAGCAATATTTAAAGACTATGTCTTTATATATGAGATATATGAGAGCTACAAAATGAAAGAAAATTATTAATAGATTGGATAATGAAGGCTATGGAAGAAGTATCCTCCAATGAGTGATGGGATAAACATGAAGTGATTTAACCCAAAAGTGATAGGAGCATCTCTTCTCTTGTGCAACAGATCTGCCATTGACTTTCTGCATCCATGAAGTTCTACCATATGGAACGTGTACATTAGGTTAGAATCATAGCAATATAGAACAACTCAGGTTGGAAGGGACCTCAGAAGATCATCTGGTGCAACCTTTTTTGAGACTAGATGAGATTAACTAGCACCCTGTCCAATCACATCTTGCAAATATGCAAGCCAGCTGGTGATGCTGTGCCTGATGCTCCCCAGGACATGGTTGGCCCTCCCAGCTGCCAGGGCACTGCTGACTCATAGTCATCTTTCCACTGACCAGGATCCCCAGGTCCCTTTCCATGGTGCTGCTTTCCAGCATCTCATTCCCTAGTCTGTCTGTACATCCAGAGTTGCCCCATCCCTGGTGCAGAATCCATCACTCTCCTTTTGTTGAATTCTGATTGGTGATTTCCCACTCCTCTAAATTGCTGAGGTCACTCTGCAGGGCCTCCCTGCCTTTGAAGAAGTCAACAGCTCCTCCCAGTTTTGTATCAGCTGTGAACTTGCTTAGTATCCCTTCCAGTCCTGGGTCCATTTATGTCATTTATGAAGATGTTGAAGAGCACAGGGCTGAGGATGGAGGCCTGGAGAACCCCACTAGTGACAGGTCCCCAGTCAGATGTCACCCCATTCACTACAACCCTTTGTGCCCCACCTATGAGCCAGTTGCTCACCCATCTCATGATGTGTTTACCCAGCTGTGGCTAGACATTTTGTTCAGAAGGATCCTGTGAGAGACAGTATTGAAAGCTTTACTGAAATCCAAAAAGATTACATCCACTGGCCTCCCTTGATCAGCAAGGAGGTTTACCTTGTCATGTCACGGTTTTTAGGACTCTTCTGGCCTGGGTTGTACCAGCTGTGTGATGCTTCCAAGTTAATTTCTGGCAAATTGAAGTGCCCCGTAAGGACAAGAGCAATTGACTTGGAAGCATGCCTTAGTTCCTCAAAGAATAATTTGTCAGCATCATCATCCTGGCTGGGAGGTCTAGAGTAGACTCCCACTATGACATCCACATTATGTTTTTGCCCCTTGATTCTTATCCAGAGACTCTCAACTGTGCCATTGCCAACTGTGAGCTCCATACATTCTAATCCTTCTATTACATATTATGCTACTCCTCTGCCTCTTCTACCCTGCCTATCTCTCCTGAAGAGCCTGTAACCACTCAATAGGGCACTCCAGTCACAGGACTTATCTCACCAGGTTTCACTTATGCCAGTGATGTCAAATCTCTGGGACTGGGCCAAAGCCTTGGGCTCTCTTGTTTTCTCCTCATGCTGGGTGCATTAGTGCAGAAACATTTCAGGTGTGGTGCATTGGAGCCAAGACATCCTAAAGCAGATTGAGGCATCCCACTCGTGCTCTTTTCCTCAAGTCTTGGCATCTATTGCTCATCACTGGTGAGTCTGGTTTTATCCCTTTTTCCCTTCCAAGCTAGTTTAAAGCTCTGCCAAGGAGCCCCACTAACTCCTGTGCTAGAAGTCTTTTTCCCCTCTGAGAGAAATGCATCCCATCAGGTGTCAGTAGACCAGTTAAAGAGTTTGTCATATCTGTATCAAGATCCTGTGATGTGGGGTCCAGCTGCAGCTGGACAAAAGGTGTTGTATAACTGCACATTCTCAGGGAGGACTTGAGGTCTGGATTTCACATGTGACTTTAATGTGGCATTAAAAAGAAAATAAATTTAGACTGGTCACTAGGTTTAAACCTGATATAATTGCTTTGTGGATTTGAAATCTTTTCTGTGTGATTTTTATGCAAATCCTTTCTATATGAGATTTCCAATGAGAGAAAGAGAATAAGCTTCCAATTGCATTTATAGAAGAGAAAACATCTTTAATTCTCTGTTTGATCTCAATATTTTAGTGATCACATATAGGTTCTCTTGCATGAAAGTGCTCCACAAGAGATCAAACAGATTATAAATGAGAAGCTGGATTTTACTGTGGTCATATTTTTTCAATAACAAAAGACAAAGACATTAGGCAGTTGTTTGATTTAGCTTTATTTTACCCATACTTATGTACAAAAATGTTTATGTTTCTTGGAAAGCTGTATGCCTTAGATCATCACTTCTCCTTTTCCTATTTCTTAGATAACTGCTAAATTCCCATCTTCTAAGACAGAACATTGTGGCTGTCGTTCAGTGTGCCAAGATTAGCAGAGATTCTCTGTCATGCATTTTGTCTTTTGACAGCTCAGTGGTATAATTACTTACAATGTCACTGCTGTTGCTGCAGCTGTAATCAGCTTCTACTCTCTTCTGTCTTATTTTGCCATCTTTCAGTGCTATCAAGAACCATGCATCAGCCTTGCTGTCTTGGACATCCTTAACGAAAGAAACTTTTCCTTGAACATATTGGAGGCCCTGCAAAAACACTGTCTAAAGAAAAGACCTTCAAAAATTGTCATCCTTGGCATGAACAACAGGACTAACATTGTCACAGTATAATGATAGGTGGTCCAATAAAATCCAGTGACTTTATCACACCATCCTTTTCTTTTTTTTTTTTCACCTCTGGAGCCAATCAGATACAGATTGCTACTGTGAGGGGAACTATTGCCAGAAGAAGAGCATGCCTATTTTTTACCACTACAGGAAAGCAAATATACAGCAGTTGATTCATGTTTGATCTTCTTCAACGGTTACCTTGGATTCCTAAATACTAACCCATATGCAACTTAAACACATTTCTTTTTCGTTTGGGGGCAAACTGAGAATACAATGTAGGAAATATTTGGTATTTGACCTCTTAGGTGACTGAAGATGTGAATTATCTATATCTAGAACAGGGTAGGAAGTCATGTAAATAAACTGGAGGGGGGAAAGAAAAAGAAAATATCTAAAAAATCTAAAAAAAAAAGACGTAATTCCAAACTTTCACTTTATACAGGAATGCTAGCAAGTTGAATTTGGGTGAGAAAATTACCTAGATATAATTAATAGCTTGGTCTTTGTGGCTGATTCTTCAGTCTTTATTAAAAGGTTGGTCATTACTCATGTTAAAAGACAGCAGTGGTCTTGACTCTGATTCTAGGAATAAAAAAATTGTAAACTCTGGACTGATCCATGCACAGTGATCCTGATAAGTGTATTAAATGTATAAACAAATATATTAGTCAATTAAAAAAAGGGGGGGAAAAGCTGTTCTTTTTCTTTTTTAACGATACCTGTATGTCACAATTTTTGCACCTACATATGTTGAATTTGCACCAGCCACTGTCAGATATTTTAGCTGGTGATCATAGCTGTTTATTAGTTATGGTAGTCTAATCAAGACTTGAGTCAAGGTGAGGTGGTGGAGTTGTTCTTTACGTAAGCAAGCAACTGGAATGCATCAAGATCTGCCTGGGAATGAAGAATGAGTCAAGAGCTTACAGGTAAGAATTAAGGAGCAGGCTAATGGCTAATGGCTAATATGGGTGGCACTGTTGTGGTTGGATACTACGGGCCACCTGAGCAGGAGGAGGAAGTCAATGAGGCCTTCTGTAGACAGTTGAAAGAAGCCTCAGAATCCCAGGCCCTGGTTCTCATAGGGAACTGATATCTGCTGGATGGACAGCACATCTGGGCACACACAGTCCAGGAGCTTCCTGAAGAGCACTGATGGTAATGATGTTATGATACAGATGATGAAGAAGCCAACAAGGAGAATTGTACAGCTTGACCTATATTAAAAAAGGACTGTTTGAGGACATCCTTGGCTTGAAGTAACCATGAGATTGTGGAGTTCAGGATCCCATGTGGAGGAAGCATGACTATAAGTAGGGTTATGACCCTGGACTTCAGGACAGCTGACTTTGGCCTCTTGGCAGAATCCCAGGGATTAGAGATCTGAAAGTTAGGTGGAGTCTAAGAGAGTTTGCTAATATTCAAGAATCACTTCTTCCAAGCTGCCCTGGTACATTCCTCTGAGTAAGAAATCACACAGACGGGGCAGGAGACATGCCGGGTGACTGAAGAGCTTCTGGCAAAACTCAGATGGAAGAAGGAGGTTTCTGGAAAAGGGACAGGCTATTTGGGAGGTATATGAGAACGTTGTCAGAGTATGCAGGGATGCAACAAGGAAGACTAAGGTCCACTTGGAATTAAATATGGCAAAAGATGTCAAGAGTAACAAGAAGGGCTTCTTCAAGTATGCCAACATCAAAAAAAAGGTTAGGGAGAATGTGGATCCACAGCTGAATAAGGCTGATGCCCTGGTGACAGAGGATATAGTGAAAAAAGTGTAACTGAATGCCTTCTTTGCTTCAGACTTTACTGCTAAATCCAGTCCTCAGAGCCTGGAGGCAACAGAGAAAGTCTGGAGAAAGGAAGACCTCCCTTGTTTGAGGAGAATTGGTTTAGAGACCATTCAGGCAAATGTGACACAAGTCTTTGAAATTTCATGGAAAATAAGAGATGTGACTTAGGACTGGAGGAAAGCCAATGTCACTCCAGTCTTCCTGGGGAACCCAGGAAGCTACAGCCTGTCATCTCTAATATGAGGAAAAACTTTCCTTGGAGGGTGACAGAGTACTGGAACAGGCTTCCTAGAGGGGTTGTGGAGTCTCCTTTGGAGATCTGCCTGGATGCAATATTGTCCAACCTGCTCCAGGTGAACCTCCTTTAGAGGGGAGTTGGACTAGATCATCTCCAGTGGACCCTTCCAACTTCTATAATTCTGTGATTCTTCCTTTTGACTACTTAACATTTAAACACTCGCAAAACAATGAGGTTTTAAGTACTTTAAGGGACTGTAACTTTGCCCTGGTAACTTTAGTGAGTTAGTCATATTTCGACCTTTTCTTTGAATAAATAGTATTTATCTCTCCTCCATTGCTAAAAGGAAGATCTGCATATATCAGAGGAAAAAAAAAAAAGTGATGATATTAGAACTTGTGAGCTCTGCACCTGGCATACTTACCAAAATGTGGGTGGAAATGTGTTCTATTGTATGAAATATCAAGGCAGAACAAAAACAGATTGCAAGGAAGTAGATTTTTCAGTTTTATGAAACCAGGTTAAGTACAATTTTTTAAAAAAACCTGGAATACAGATGTTTATCTGAGTGGCTTTTTCTTAGCCTAAATATTTAAACTTGGCCATTTTCACCTTTTCATTTTTTCTTTTTTTTTTTCCTGTTTCAGAGGTTCCAAACATCCTCTCAAAGATTAGGCTTACAGTGACATCTCTGTCACTGTAGAGGGATGTTTTACAAGACATGCACATCCCTTGTAACAGTGGCATAGATTAAGTGGTATGTAGAGGTGTTCATCACTTGTTGGGGAAGGAGACTGGGTATTACACATAAATTAGGCACCTCTTTTTTGACCCAATATAAATGGCATGAATAATGAAATGTCAAGAAGTGATAAGTCTTCCATAGGTTTAGAGTGAGATTTTTGTTAGTAGCCCTAACCTCTTGTACAAATCTTTCTATAAAATGCCCTGCCAGTATTGCCCTAGACCTTCTTTCACTGAAAGCAGAGATATGTAATATAAAATGAATTATTTCTAACTTCAAAGTGCAATGGTTATGACAAAGAAAATAATTTTTATTTGGATGGTAACATAGAGCAGTTACATGGTTATATCCCTCAGATGAGGGAAACTGTAATATGTTTAACATTTTAAAAATGGCCTGGATGATGAAATATCACTGGGTGTACTCGCAAATTCCCAGTGTTAGAATTTGTGGTAAAAAAAAATGAGGTGATATCTTTACTTTTTTACTTATACTTCTTCCCAGCCTGTTTCCACCCACATGCCCTATGTTCCTTTCTTTGTATTTTTCAAATAGAATAAAAAAAAAAAATTATAAAGGGAAAGAAGGGTGCAATGCCCAACATTAACACTGGCAGAAGAATAGACATTGCATGACTGGTTGTTGGCAGTGTCTGTAACATAAAGCCCACATTTCTTCAGTGTACTTATTTTACTATGACAAATTTCATTCCCTTTAGGATGCTTTTTTCTTTCAAATGTGCTAACATGTAAGTATTCAAAAAAAAATTAATTACATTTTGGCAGCTCATTGAATATAAACACTACATCCTTGATGGGCTTTTGGACTTTGCCCATATGACAAGACTGGCAGCCTAAAAAAGATTCTCAATCCCCTGATGTTTACAGGATTTAATAATTGTATTTTGGAAATCCATTCTTGCAGGTCATTCTCACAGACTACAATAAAATATGAAGATATTTAGCATGTCTCTTAGGATTTAAAGCCAGATATATGGCTGAGGATGTGACCTGGAAAGAAAATTCCCCAAAAATCTTCCAGTTAATCTGCTAGTAGACATTTTTTTATTAAAATTTGGGGGGTGGGAAGGTCTTACAGGTAAAGTCTACAGTTTCTGCCTTACAGGAACCTAGAATTTTATTTAGATTTTTCTACCTCATCCTGAAAATAGAAGTGCCCTGAATGGAGAATTGTTTGGGTTAATTTCTCTAAAGGAATGACACTTGGCTTCAAATCTAAATTAAATTAACTTTCAGAATTTGTTCATATGAACTTTTGCCTCCAAATGGAAGGAAACTTTTGTGTGACTTGTGATGCTATGTATCAAACTCAAAAAAGAGATACTGTAAATTTTCAGCTACAATTATCAGAATAATTTCGGAAATTTGGATTCAACCTTTCGTTTGTAGTAGATAGTGATCAAGATCAAGTTTTACTTAAAGAAAAGTTAAGGTTTTTTCCTATCAATTTTTAAAACCTATACATTGATGGTAATTCCAGGAATACAAGAATTGAAGATTTATTCTGGCATACATTAGTAAATATTTCATTGATCTATCAAAGGCAATTGTCCAATCATTATTGCTGTTTGGAAGTTGTGTGAAGATATAAGCCACAAAATATATTAATTTGAGATATAAACAGAGATGTAATCACTTAGAAGCTGCAGTTTCACTTTCCTGTTCCCAAATTTTTGCAGTTAAATATTCTTCCTGCAAATATCACAGCTCAGAATAAGTATGCTTATTCAATGCTGTTTTTGTCTAAAAATGCAATTTCAGATTTTTAGAAAAGGTTTTGGTTGGAGCATCAAAATTCCCCAATGTCAATCTATAGCTCTCTGATTATTTTTAAATCATTATTTTTGTCTTGAATACAATATATATGATTATATTATATATTATTATTAAATATAGATTATTATATTTTATATAGCATGCTACCTCATATAATACTGCTAAAGGCAGAGCAAGAGATAGTGGTACCAGGAAAATGGTCTGTCTCAAAACCTTGTGAGGGAGGTAAACTTTAATCAGGCCCAGGAGACATAGTCAAGAAGTCTATTTATGAAAGTCCCTAAATAATAGCCTGTGGGCAGAACTGCTTTGAAATCAAGACAGCTAAATTCATCAGATGTATTAATGCACAAGCTGTTCTCAGGTGCTGCATTAGTGGATGTATCACTTGAAAATAAACTGAATGTGGGTTTTTTTTCTTTTCCCCTAGGTCTCAATAAAATGTTAAAATGACATCCTATCTCACAGGAGTAAGGGCCTCTCTGACCCATACCAGGCAGAGAGGTTCCAGTCACTGTATTTTTCTGGGATTCCTTAAGAGTAAAAACCCTCCAAGTACTCAATGCCAATTACAGTGCTCATTAACCAAAGGTTGTCTCTCACAAAAGATGTTTGTGCTAGCAGGAAAAACCTCAAATTAATGTATACAAGCAGATTTTCTTAAGTATATCTCTTACTGGATAATAGCTTTAGTGAAACTCAAAACACCAGTGCTAGTTTTGGGAGGACATTTTTTGCGTGCTTTGTGCAGTAGAGCTGACTGCTAAAGCTATAATTTCCTCTTGCTCACTAGCCTGCTGTGACACTGACAAGTGAATGACTCAAGCAACAATACCAAGAAGTAAGAAAAACAATGATCAAGAACTACAGTTGACAAATGTCTCTGGTTTTCTCCCAAGAGCCTTTCAGAATAGTGGAAGATGAACCTGAGTGCTTCTTGCCCACTACAGATGAAAGCAATCAGGGATCAACTAATAAATGGTGCTATTTTCCACAGCTGTGAGATTGTGATTACAAAAGGGATCGAAACATAGATCGACTCAGGAAAGACCACCTTGCTGGCTTGACAGGGTCACAAAACCACCAAGGAAGTAATTTATTATTGCTATTCATTAAAGAAAGGTTATGGTCATCTTTCTAATTACTTTTCTTACTTAGGACTGCTAACTTTTTCACAGATTGCTTGTCCCTTGTACTGACCTCTGTATAAAATCAATTCATATTTGCATTTTTTTGTGCTCATTATGGTGAAACATAACACAGACTGAAAATAAAATGTCTTTCTCTGTAAGAGCAGGCAAACACTGAAAACACTAATGACAAAGGTTTGGTTTTTCTCTTGGTTTTTTTTCATTGATTCTTTCACATATTCTTGCAAAATTCATATATTATGACTATGCTTGCCGTGAAGTTGCTATGGGAAGCTTCAGAAAAAGTGAAGCCAATATAATATGCAAGTTATTCCAAGAACTAAGATATGGTGTGTATTGGGTTTTTTTCTTAATTTTTTTAATTACTAAGGATTGCCAAAAAATTATTTCAAAGCAAACATCTTTATCTTTTTTTCTTGATGTTGAACTATCCAGTTACCCAAAGCTCTATATTTAAATAAAAAAATGAACTGGCACAATGAAATTTGGAGCTAAATATGGATTAAGCTAAATCTGGTCATATGCTTTTATGAAAGACTAGTGTTTGCAGAGTAATTTTGTTCACATAATTAAGATTAGAGCCCGGTTTCTTATTTGAATACTAACTTTTGTCCAAACCTGATCTCTTCTCATCAGGCACAGTCACATATTTAGCCCTGCTCCTAGCTCTATTATCTTTAAATTCTCAAAGGCAGCTGTCACCTTTGTCAGGAGCTGAGAAACTGAGGGATCCTATTCTAAAAAACAATACTGGCTGTGGTACCTTTTAATAACAACAGAAACATTTAACATTTCTGGTAAAACATCATCCTGAATTGTTATCCATATACTCCAAGGAGAAAGACTGTTAAATTCTAGATGGTTCCAGGTTATTATTGTCTATCTTTTTCAAGGGATTATGAATGATTTGAAACAATACAGTTGGAGAAAATCTCCCCATTGCATCTTTGCTTTCCATGCCTGTTTTAAATACATATATAGTGATCATTTGAAATAGGGCAACTAAACAATTCACGTGACTAAGAAAATGTTAAGGAAGAGAAAATTCGCAGTAGTTTGGAGGGAGATAAGGCAGTATCTTTGTTTTGAGACCAAGACTGACAAATAAAACCAGGTGTGTTTCTACAGTGGGTTTCTGCATGACTGTAGGGATTTGAAAACTTTACATTGTAAAGAGGTACTTGATTTAGCAGTAAAGAATAATAAATATGTCCTGGGCTGTATTATCAGAGGCACAGCTGGTAAACTGAGGAAACTGGTTATCTCCATTCAGCGTTTATTAGTTCTACATATCTAGAGTACTGCATCCAGTTTTGATCTTCCAATACATGAAAGACACGACAAAACTGGACCAAGTGCAATGTAGGGCCACTACAGCAGGGGTTTGGTGCAGTTTCCCTGTGAGAGGATGATGAAGGAACTGGTTTTGTTCATCCTGGAGCAAGGACATCTTTAGGTACAGCAAACAGCAGCTCCCCTACATGGGTAGGCAGTGGAGAAGGTGGAGCCATACACAGCACAGAGGTACAGGATGTGTCCAAAGGGACAAAGGAAAACAACTGAACCGGGGGAGGTTCTCACTGGGTGTAATGATAAGCCTTTTCCCCACAAGGACGCTCAGTCCATGACACAGGCTGCCCATGATGCCATGAAGATTTTTGCCTTTTCTTTTATACCCCTGTTATACCCCTGTTATACCTTTTTACAGCTTCTGTATTCCTACTGCTTTTTGCCTACATTCTTAGACTTGTTTGTTAAGCTAAGAGACTAAACATTTTAGAGGCTTCGTAGCCAGGGATCAGTGTGCCCCAGACCCCAAGGTCCTCTCCAGAACATATTCTGTAAACCAAGATAGAACCATCCAGGGGAAGGTTCCTTGGAGAGGGGGGACTCACTTGAACCTCTCATTGAGGAATCTTTGATAGATATGCTAATTAAAAAAGCCTATAATGTTATACCCAATGTTAGAGGGAGACACACGACACACACGGAAACACACGGGAGGAAAGAGACACAGAGACACAGGGAAAGACTCAGTGGGGTACATCTCGATGCATATGACCTGGACGTGTACACCTAAGGATCCTTAAGAATAAATACCAAGGTAAAATCCCTTTTCCCTTCTAACCGTGTATGCCTCTTGATTTTAAGACCAGGAAAAGGCATCACCCAGAGCTATTGTGCATTCTCTCTCTCTGCTTGGGAGTAGATAAGGCCCTGATCAACCACGCCTGACCACATACTTTGTGGTGATCTTGCTTTCAGTAGGAGTTTGAACTGGGGATCTCTTAGGGTCCCTTCCAACCTGAATTATTCTTTTATGCCCTGAAATAACAGCATACACTTAAAGTAGTCCTAAAAATGTGATTGTATTTTATTTGCTGTTGCATGTGCAACATCTTATTTTATTCTCTTACTGACCTAAGTTTATAATTTTGACAAATTAGTGAATTCAGCTATTCCAAGGAGATCTGATTCTTCTCTCAGCTATACTGGTCATGAATATGCAGCAACTCGACTGAATGCAACACTTGAAAACATTATTTGAGAGCCTGGAAGCTTAATAGACTTTAGATAGTGACCATCTGAGATAAGAGCAGAGTGTGATCTTCAGACTGTAGCATTGACTATGACTAAAGGGATTTGTGCTATGTAAAGAGAAAGTCAGAACTTTGTCTTTTCATTCACTGTAAATCATTATGAAAAACTGATGAGTAAAGTGTGGATCTTTCTCTTGGTACTTTTTTTATTCCATGAGGAGAACAGCAAACACAGCTGATAAAATATTTTTGGCAGTATGTTAAAATTGCCACAGCTCTAATGATTTGTATTCATAGTATAGTCTTAAACTACCAGTAGCTATAATTCATCATATTTCTAATTTTACAGAGGCACAGATGGCTGTCCACTCTAGTGGTCCCAACATTACTGAGTTAAACATGGAATAGCATGATTGATTAAAAGTTGTAATCAGACATTACTCCTTGTAATTGTGATTAATATGAGTTTACTATTTCTGACAATAAATACTTTTATTCTTTCTTTTTAACAGAGAGAATAGAAAGTAAGGAGGTTACAGGCTTAAAAAATCAAGATTTTAGGGCCAAATGAACAATTAGTTTTAACTGCAAAAAGAGAAAACTGCTGTTCATACTTTACTTTTCAGGTGGTTTAGGGATTCCTGTTATCCTTTTGATACCAGGTGGCTGTTTTTTCAAGATGAGCCTTTGCTTCTTGTGGGAAAGGGAGAGCTAATAATATACTTGTACGATTTTCTCTATACCATTTAAATTTTTTTTTGCCTTTCAGTAGTGCCCAGTAACATGATTTTATTTTTTAGGACTGTTGGGCTATCCTTCGAAGTTAAAAGAAAAAAAAATTATATTGCCTGAGGCAGTGAAAAATTAATGGACTGATTTCTATTAATGTACTTTGCATTCATCAGAAACACAGTTAATGGGTTAATTTGGCTTTGGGTCAGGCCATTGTTTCTTTCATACAGGATCCTCATAGTCAAACATAAATCAGGCCTGTATTGTGATAAAATCCTTGACTTCCATATGGCTCTCTTTTCTTTGGAAGAGCTTGTGAAATTTACACTTAAATTGATACTATGTCTCTATTAGTTTATTTGCTTAAGGACTGGGTTTACACAGCAAGGTTTTGATAGCAGGTGAGCACCATGAGTGGCTTCTGTAAGAAGACACCACAAGGTGCCCCCATATCAGACACAGGCAGTGTCATCCAGCTCCAAATCCAGCTAGACAAATCTGAGCCCAACAGTGACCGTGGTGGTGCCTCTGTGTAAACATATTTAAGGAAAAGTAAGAGCACTGCAGAGCAGCTGTGAGCTAAAGGAGTGAAAAAATGAGAAACAGCCCTGTAGATACCCAGGTCAGTGAAGAGTGAAGAAGGAGGGGAAGGAGGTTCTCCAGGCACCAGGGCAGAGATTCCCCTGCAGCCCATGGAGATCTAATGTGTAGTAGAGATCCACGTGCAGCCTGTGAAGGATATCCCTGAAGCAAATGGTTATTCCCTGAGGGAAGCTGCAGATCATGGAATCCTATGCAAGAACAGACTCCTGGCAGGAACTGCAGCCCGTGGAGAGGAACCCACACATGAACAGGTTTTCTGGCAGGAACTGTGACCCTGACAGGGACCCACTCTGCAGCAGTCTATACCCCGAAGGAATGTATCCTCCAGAAAGAAGTCATGCTAAAACTGTGAGAGGCACCCCATTCTAGAACAGGGTAAGAACATGAGAAGGACATGGTATGGTAGGATACAGTTTGTTCATTTTTATATCCTCAGTGAAACATCTTCATTCCCCATCTTTCCTTCTGAAACAAGATCTAGTCTTTCAACAAACTGAGGGATGCAGGCAGTGAAAACAAAAGAAGGAAGCTAAACATAACTTTTGGGCAAAGTGTTCAGAGAGAAGTGTTGCTGTTTCTCAGCATCTCTGGTGCTGTCTTTGGCAGACAGATCTTATGAAGCCCAAGGCAGAACTAAGAGATGCTTCCCTCGAGTAGAATACTTACAGCAGGCCTCTTTGGTCTTGTTACCACTGTTTCTCCAAAGGTGAAATAGGCAAGTATGGTTCTTTCCTTGGCTGCAGGTTAAATTTTTTCTTACTTTACTCATAGTGATAAATCCTTCTTATCTTGTTCTCCCTAAGTCCCTCTCTTATTTTAATCTCCATGTCTCCAAGAATATTTCTTTTTTTCTTCTCCTATCACTGTACTGATGGCCCTATGATGCTGTTGTTTTCTTTATGCGGATGCCTTTAACTAAACAACTAATTTAACAAGAAAAATAACAAATATTTCAAGGAAGAACTTGTAGAATTTATATTTATAGAATTTAGCAGAAATTCTCTTTCCAATTTTTTAAAAAAAATCCCAAGCAATCTTCTTCTTTATTTTCTGTTTAACAAGATACACTGCATATTATCTTACGTTTTAATTTCAAATGGATGATACTTTCTAAGACCAATGATTCTACTAAATTCATCGCAGCAGAAAGATGGATGGTAAAACGTCACGTGTAGAGAAAGGTTGGGTGTTAAGACTTCAGTGGCTGTGTGCAACTTTTCCCAAAAGATGATCAGTCCTGTATAATTACAGCTGGTATGTGCTGTATCACATGGTGTTGAAACCTGCTATCATGAGAGATGGCTAATTGGCTATTTGATTAATAGCTCTCCACCAGACTCCATCTGTAGTGAGATTTAGCCTACTGTTCTCAAAGCTGGCTGAGGCACACTTCACCACAACCTATCTGAACAGCTACATGGAGCAAAATCATTACACAGTGAAAAAACAGTTATGATTGAGCAAAAGGTGTCAAGTATATGCAGCCACTGTCAGAGGGTCGTAGTTCTTTGCCACTGACTTCAAAGTCTTTTCGCAATGGTGCAGCGACTAGTTTCTCTTTTAAAGAAAACATTTCCATTTCCTTGCATGGTAAAGAGAAAAGAAAGAATATATCTATAACAAGCAAAAATCCTCTCCAAAACCACAGTGCTAAATAAGTTTATAATGGGAATGGTGAGTACCTCTAGATCAGCAAAAATGAAGGTGAGAAGGGCAGTAATATGGAGCCAGCTGCAACCCCAGAAGCAATGCAACAATAAAGTTGCCTGTGGCCCTAACCCCTTTTTATGTACCCAGAGACAAGTATAGTTGAGCAGGCAGTTGTCTGTGCATTGCAGTATCCAGGTTTTTATAAGTGTTTTATCAAGCTGGCATAGGATGCTAGTTAAAATGAAAACCAGGACCTAACAGTCTCTTATTATAGCCACTAAACAAGTGGGGGGGAATTCAATGAACTAGATCTACAAATACTACATTCTACATATATGCCTTCTTATCCTGATGATTTTATTTTTTTGTTTGCAATACATATGTTAACTTGGGAAAAATGACCATGAAGTAAAAAGAAATAACCTATAGAACGCTATTGTCATAAAAGTAAGCTGCAAAACATAAAGCACAGAGAAATTTTAAAGACTATGGATTATCTTAGGTGGGGGGGGGGGGTTGTATGAGACCAGTGTCTAACAGGTCTGTGAATGGTAGTCAATATAAAAATGTTAACATGCTTCTGTATTTGTATTACCTCTTTTAGAAAGCAAAGAAACCTGTATTAAAAACTGTTGTAAATTGCTTCACAAGGAAGCATCAGCAGTGCCCAGCAAAGTTCACCTACAAAGCAAGCTTTATATGCTTGAATTTTACCCACTAACTCTATATACTTATTAGCTATCCTTTTGAATTCTATAGCTCTCTAACAACACTAACAACAACAGAATCCAAACTGGATTTCATACAGTTTCTTTACAGCTGACCAAGTTTCTGAAGACTTTCAAAGAGACATGGATACTGAAAAAATATTTGCAGAGGCACAGTGCAACAGTCTTACAGAACAAGTCCTTCTGGATAGAGAGTCCATAAAGAGGCAGTAGAAAAGGCTGATCCACCTGTATTCAGCTTTAAAGTTCGGTCTTTAAGATCTACCCCATCCATTCACGTCACAGCAATACTGCTGTTTCTCACCTAATAGAGCTCCTGGTACAATGTTGTATACTTTAAACATATGTAGGGAATATATTCCTTCTTAAATATATAAGCTGCTTTGCCAATGTACACAGAAGTTCCAGCAGCAGTAACACAGGAAAAAAAGCAGCACATCCAGCTGGACCTGCAATAATTCTCCATCTGATGCCTAGTAACTATGTGAACCAGGTTGCAGACAAAATTGTGTACATTTTGGATCTTTAAGGATAATTAAAGTGAAAACTTTATTCTTCTGATGAATCACATTCTTATCTTTTACCTGCTTTTGCCAGTGGGTAGTGTATTTTTTGAGTATTTAACAAGGTTGTTGCAACTTTTGAAAATAGTCCATCTCTAATTCCTTAATCCCTATTTCCACCAGAAGAATTTTGTTTCTAATAGTTTAAATTTATAGTTTAACATAAACTGTAATTTCATCCTTTCTTAAAAATGTATTGTCTCTATATATACAGAGTTATATACATGAATCTATATGCAATTTTACTAACCAAGGCAAACTAACAGGAAGTATTCCATGTGTGCATGATTTACAGTATTTGTGATCTATGTTACATTAAAAACTGCTGCATCTTCCCTTCTCTTATCAGTAGTGCAGCCTAAGATGAGCATAACTATTTTCAGCATTGTTTTCCTGTTTATTGTATATGGACAATGGAAGAATGTGTACAGAAGATAGCACAGCTGTTTCATCTTTTTTCAGCTAAGTACCCTAATGCTTCAGTATTTTTCATTCTGTCTTCTGTGAAAAGTTAGGTGATTTTTTCATACATACAAAGTAACAGCTTGGAATACTCAAAAAAACCTCCAAAACAGTAAAAAGAAATAAGATTTTTGTATGCTTCATGTCTTTGAGGCTATATATTAAGTTGAATGATTTCTTGAAAGAAGCCCCAACAAACCAGACAAAATTATTTGCTTCTAGAACATATTTTGAATTCAGTTAAAAATCTATAGGTTTTTTGCCTCATGCATTTTTAGTACTTAATTGTAGAAGAAATTCATATGCTTTTTTTTGCTTTGTTTTTGTTTTTGTTTGGATGACACTATCTTTACTAAGATCTCTTAAATAATACATACATAGAAAATAACAGGTTTGGTTTTTTTGAGGTACATATTACAACAGAGGATGTGACTCAGAGACATTGAAATGAAAACCAGGCCTAAGCAGGATTTACCATGTATATTTTCACTAGTCTAAATTAATATCATATCCATCACTAGCACTGGGGATTTTACAATAATGCCTGTGCTAGCCAGTTACACCTGCCAAGAACATTTTCAATATTAAGGATTAAACAAGACAACACATTTTATAAAGACCCAAATTTTCAGAGTAGAGGATTGAAATGTTGAAAAACATCAAAGAGCACTGACATACAAAAGAAAATAAGGGGGGAATTATAACATGAGTAATAATGTAACAAGATACTGTGTCACTTCTTTGGTTGCTCTGGGATGACCCTGCTTGATCAGGAAGGCTGGACCAGATGACCCATTATGGTCTCTTCCAACCTTACCCATTCTGTGATTAACATGCCAACATACCAAAATGCCCAAATAATAGTGATTTATAGTGATTTTTAACTTATCTTCTTGATTTATTTATCTTTGTCATTTTACCATTAGAACACAGGAGAAACAGGAAAAAAATGGTGAAATAAGAATCAGTAAAAACGAAACACTTCAAGAAAATGCCCGAAGGGCTGAAGAGCTATACGTTGGTCATTAAAATGTCATCACTTTTCAATGAATAGATCTGTCCACTGGTAATGTTAACTGGCCCCAGTTTTCTGGAGATCTTGAACAATGTGAGAAATATCCACACACAAATAAATTTTAGTCTGTAACAAAAATATATATTTCGTATTAATTCTGAGTCCTTGGCATCACATAATATAACTCTCCTGAGACCAGAGAAGACCTAACCTTTAAGCTTGTGGTTTTTTGAAACAAAAGCCAGAGAGAAAACCAAAGAAAGAAAACTTACGGCTTAACCATTTCAACTGAGCTAAATTCAAGTGCTTCATCTTACCAGGGTTTTGCAGACCAGAAAGTTAATATGAATTTAAAGCAGTGTATTAAGAGTAAAGAGAATTTATGATGTGTGTGGCCTAATATTAGAGATTTGTAATTTGAATGAGAAATGGATATGTGTTTATTTTTCTATGGGCAAATTAACTCACTTGGTGACCTTTCTCCTCTTATCTATAACTCAATGTATCTATATTTAAACCACAATTGTATACCATTTTACATCTAATAATCTTACCTGATATCACTAAAGTTATCCAACATGCCCCAAGTTGAGCTGTTACATGATTTACGTCAGTCATAATAATGATCATTATGATCACAATACACTCCCTAAAATCTGTTTTGTCCCTCTGACAAAGCAGTTTTCTGTATGCACTGATTCTGATGAACTGCTATTGGAACATCTAGTTCTTGAAAGTATCTTAAAACTTGACCTGTGATTTTCTTTTTTAGAAAGAGGATTTTAAAATTATGTTTTTATTCTTTGAAAGGGGAGACACATTTTGTTGAAAAAAGTGATCTTGAGAATGCATAAAGGCTATGATAGTAAAATAATCTTTCAAGTGAGGCTACTTTCAGATTTCTGACCCCTTGAAATAATTGGTTATTATAATGTTTTTATGTCAATTAGAGCATGAACTCATTCTTTTATTTAACCCTTGGCAATCATTTTTCATCAGTTTCTCAAGGACAACCTGGCACTGCAGCATGAGATCCAAAATTTTTTTATTCTGACCTAGCTATCAGTTTCCCAATAGTAATTTCACTTATAGAATAAAGGGTTGCAGATAACACATATTTTTAGTGCTGAGAATTCTGCCAAGGTATTACAATTACATTGATTCTCCAACTACTTTGTTTTATTTGAGTATATCAAAACAACATTTCATGGGATTAATTTTTTTTTCTTCCTGAATTCCTTCTTAACTCTTCTTAATTCAAAGTGAACTTCATTTTGAAAGACTGGGGACTGTTCGTTTTTATTATGTTACATTTTTCCTATATTTCACAAAGTAAAATCTTCCTGGGAAATCAGAAATCATGTAGAAACAAAAGCACATGAGAACGAATCTATTCAAATATCTCTAGCAGAACTCTGCAGTACCTTGTGAAAATGCAGTATAACAAGAAATAAAAATATTTTTTCCGTCTTTTCCTCTACTCAACTGCCAATCACAATTACAGCCCAGTTAAAGTGATTTCCACCATTACAAGTTGTACTGTGTCTGGGTGGAAAGCTGCTAACTTTCTTCATATCAGCCCATCTGGTGCTGTATTTTGGATTTATAACTAAACCAATGTTGGTAACACAACAGTATTTTGATTGTTACTGAATAGGGCTTGCACAGCATCAGGGTGTTTTTTTCCCACACTGTGGCATCCCAGAATTAGGCTACAGGTGGGCCAGAAATTGAGAGGCACTGCCAGGACAGATGACTAAAGTCAGCTAAATGGATATTCCATGTCATGTAACATGATCAGCAACGAAACCTTAGTTAGAGGATGAAATGGGGGACTTCTGTTTTCCAAGATGATTACTACTCAGTCACCATCTCAGTTGGGAAAGGCTGTGACTGCCTTTGCACCCCTTGCATCCCAACCGTTCACCTACTTCACTGTCTTTATCTCAGCCCACAAGGATTTGGGGTTTTTTAATTGTTTATGGGTTGGCTGTCTTTTTTTTTGTTGGGGTTTGGGTTTTTTTCACCTTTTCTTCTTTCTATTCTCCCTCCTGCTGGGAGTCAAAGGAATAAGCAAGCAGCTGTATGGATGATTAGCTGCTTGCCAGTGTTACCCCTCAACAGTCTTAAGTTCCCAAGCTTTGCTCTGACTTGGGAGCATATGTATCAGGGCTGGCCTGAGCTCCTTTCAGATCCTGACTCAGGTCCAAGTGCCTGGTACCTCCCCTGCCTGAGCTCTGATGGTGCCTCTGAGGAAGCAGTCCACTTCAGCAAATGAGAGCCCCTGGGGAAGGCTGTAAGAGCACACTTGCACCTCATCTGGGAGCAGGAAGCAGGCAGCAGCCTGGAACAAGAAAACAAATAATCTCAAGGAAATGCCAAGACTGAGGATGAAGGGAATGCACCATCAGGGATGAACCTCTCTCCCTGTGTAGGTCCCAGGGCAGTAGGAGCTCTCTGTGATACCCTCGCTTCTGATCAATGAAGATCACCCCACTGACATTTGGGAAGAGAGCATGAGCTCAGTGGAAGGGGTAACCAGCAAGATCGGTAAATAAAACTATTTTAACTTTATTGCATATGAGGCTATTCCTGATTAGGCCTATTAAGATGAAAATATAATAGGAATACCAAATTAACCTCACATATGTAATGTGATCTCTTTTGGTCATAAAAAGAATGAGTAACACTGCTACCATTATTCCATGAAATTCAGATTCCAGGAATGGTAAGAGAAACATGTTTCTGCTTCAAGCATAGCAAAACTGGACATAAGTGATAACATTCCTGCAATGAAAATATTTCAAAATAGCATTTCTAGGAATCAAATCATCATACAGATGTCAAGTGGTATTTTTCAGACTGCTATTTGCAACTGAGATTTTGCCTCATACCTTATATGTTAAACTAAACCCATATTTTTAGACTTCATTTTTCTGATAGTAGGAGATAAAAATGTATTTCCAGGTAACATTGTTGTATTGGTAGATACTTAAGATAAAAAAGAAAAAAAACTCCCGATGAGAGGAAAAAGGTGTCTATCTTAAGTAAAGAGTTTATGAATTTCTGCAAAACGACATTAAAATTAAACAGCAGTCTGATGTGTAGCAATGATATTCTCCTTTTAGATGTTCTTAGT
Organism: Corvus hawaiiensis; assembly: GCF_020740725.1. Lineage (NCBI taxonomy): Eukaryota > Metazoa > Chordata > Aves > Passeriformes > Corvidae > Corvus > Corvus hawaiiensis. The sequence goes on along the minus strand of NC_063216.1, from coordinate 62,663,786 downwards.
CACCCGCTGAGCAGTCACTCACTGAAACTGTTGAGATTTAAGTGTATATCTTAGTGGATAACTAAAGTACTCATGGTCTACATTCCTGATTTAATATTTCAAAAATTACATCACTATATATTGCTTTTCCTTTCATTGGACTGCAATAAAACAAGCCATTGAGACAATAATTATGATAGATATCCATTATAGATGGAATATTATGTCAATTATAGATGATATTACTTTATTATATTATAAATTAAAGACCATGTCTTATCATGCAATCATAAAAATGCCTGTCAACACTACATCTACTGATTTAGTACTGGCTTATGGGGCAACAGTAGCTGGAAACATGAAATGCTTAAGAAAAAATCCCTGATTTAATACATTTTTCTGGCCTCTAAGTTTGCTCTTTCTTTTCTGGGACATAATAACAAGTAGAGTATTAGAGAAGATGAGGCTTGCATCCCTTCAGTTAAGGGTCTGGCAGTATTTCCTGGAAGTACAGCACCCCTGGCTCTGTAGGCTTATAATGGAGCTTCAGAGATCCATGTTGTGTTAGAGCTTTTATTACCAGCACATAAAAAAAACAGTTAATGAAAACTCCAAAGCTGAGTCCAGTGCAGTAAAACCAGCAAATCCTAAAGCATGTTTAAAGCATGTTAATGTCAGAGATAAAAGGAGCTATATTGGTTTACCTGCCTAACATGTCCCACGTACAGCAGCTATATAGAGTCTGACTCAATAACATCATGGGTTAACTGGCTAATTAGTAAGAAATAGCAAGAGTAAACAGACTGCACCATTTCCTGGTGATTTCTGCAAGTCAAAGAGCTGATTCTCACTGCTTCCTTTACAACCTCCAAAATAAAGTGATTATCAAAATGTGCTATACAACTATTTCTGTACAATAAATTAATTCATCTGACTTTGAAGGCTGGTCATCTAACGTTTCCTCACCCTCAGAGAGGCCACTCTAATTTTGGACACTTCAGTTTTCAGTAAGACACAGGAATTAAAATAGTAGTCTCCTTATTTCTAATTACACTGATTTAATGAAATATGGTTTTGCCTGTGAACCTTAAATTTAAAGAAGGAATTTGTAGTCTTCATACAAGAAACTATTAATGGAATAACTAGCAAAATATCAAGAATTCTCCTCTGACCATGTTATGTCTTTTACAACAAGGCTTAAAAAGCTAATATATGCAAATATCAGTAGTTTTTTAAAAATAGATTTATATTATAGATACTCCAAAATTATAAGTATAAATATTTAGTAAAACTTTGACTAAACTTTCAGAGTTTATCTACAGTCTGCCCTTCCAAAGGCAGTTTAATCTCTAAATCTTCACATTTAAAAATGGCAGAACCCTTTTATACGGCTGAGGGAATAGAGTTTCTGTATTTTCTATAAATTATTCCTTTAAATTCAAATTGATATGTTTAAAGAACAGAACCCAAAACACAAAAAAAATTACTAATAACAATTTTTTCAGCCCTTAGATTTCAGAAATCACGATCCAGGCCACTAGGGCAATGGGCTAGGTCTTAGAAATCCTGGATGCAATAGAAAGACATGGAAAATGTTTTCCAGTTCTGGGTTTTTTTCAGCTTTCATTAGAGTTCTTTAGTTTCTCAGTCACTGCAGAGCCCCAAAAACCATCTTTTGTTTCCTACTGTTCTCCTTGGTTCAGACAGCCAGGATGCAAAGGATGAAAAGATGTAACAAAATAACAAATTCCCAACTCTTTTACATCTTTTGGATTCTCCTAAGTTAGACCTTAGGAAATGCTTATGAAAGGATAAATTACTACACTCAGTAGAAATTGTACACCAACTTCAAGAAAGAGTGCATTTCACTCTTCTCTAATTTCGTAACCATCAGTATCAAAATTGGCAACAAAGCTTTGCTGTCCCAAACTGAAACAGACTTTTCTATGTTATAAAAATGAGCAAATAAAAAAAGGTAAAAATAATAAAAAGGGGTTTCTTTATGTTCATGGGTTACAGAGCACACCTGAATGTAGTTGGAAAACTGAAATCCAGTTCTTTGAGGTAGAGCAGACAGCTATCAGTGTGGGGCTCCTTCTCGCTTCCATACCAATTTGCATAGAGGAACACAGTGGTATCATTCACCTATTATACAACATTATTACTCTGAGATCTCAAAAAAACCCCCAAAACCAAAAACAAATAAACAAAAAACCACCAAAAAAACCCCAACTTACCCCCCAAACAAAACAAAAGCACCACAACAAAAAAATTGAAGCTATTAAAACCCTTTAAACCCTCTTGAGAGTTACCAAGATTTTCTTGTGCTATGATATGCTTTAAACCAGGAATTCAAGTGTCTTCTAGCTTTTCTAGTGTATATAGAAGTAATCCAGGAGCCTCCCTCAAGCAAATAGCTGTTTTTCATGTTTCACAATACCTAGAGACATTTTTAGCACATTCCTTTGTCATCACTCATATGACTCATATAGATTTAGGCATTTTAGTTTTGATTTTACTTTCAAGAATGTCTGTTGACAAGTAACTAAGAAGCAGTTCAAACTCTGCATGCTTTTCACTTCATCATCTCAACTTGGCTAAAGTAAAGAGTGCACATGAAATATTTATATTACATACCAGAAATGCTTCCTGCAGGGAAACAGCATAAGACTGGGTTCAGTCCTGGCATGGTTCTATAGCACTTTACAAACATAACTTTCACTCCTACTACTAGACACCAAAATCTCAGGCACTCAGCCTTCCATTTTGCTAAACACATTTCTTATTTACTTATAGTTGTTAATTCTGGTATAAAAACTAATAAGTCACTATAAGAAAGAAAGAAAGACAGTTTGTGAGAGACCATTTAGTACTTGGACACGTATCCTCTCAGGGAACATCAAGGACCAGCATCTCCCTAAGGGCTGGGAAGTCAACGGGGGTATCATGGCTGGCAGGGACAGAAGCCAGAGCCTCATCTCACAGTACTAAACTGAGGCAAGCAGGACAAAACCTGAGATGGTGGCTCAACCCAAAGCCCAGATCATAGGGCAATAGCGCAGTGATGAGACAGGTCTGAGGGCAGGGTCATGTGCATTGGGCCTGCTAGGCAGAACCAAGGTCAAGCCAGCCACAGATCCAACTCCAGTCCCAAGGTTCATGTAGCCAGGCACTGCTGAGTAACATACAGTACTATGGCTTAGAAAGAGAGGAGGTGCCGAGGGCAGAGCTTGAATAGATCTCCTGGCCCGTGGCTGTGGGTGGAGTCTTCAAGTGAAGCTGATTCGGGTCATTAAGCCTCACTAATGCACTCACCAACCTGACACATTCACTGTCTATCCCTCTAAAAGATTTCCAATATGTACTTGTGCTGTAGCATCTGACCACTTCAAATGCACATTTTTAGTTTTTTGCCATGATTTCAGAGCTCTTTCTTCTTTTCATGGAATAGAGTTTGCATTCTGGATTTTTTATACATTATTAATTTCTGATTGTCCTACCCTTTTCCTGCTTTATTTTTTGTTTTGTTTTGTTTTATTTAAATTGTCAATTTGTTTTTGTTGTTGTTTAGAATACATAGAATTCACTTGATAATCCATTCTTTTTTTCCACTTCTTTTCACTGTAAATTGAAAAACCCTAGTTCAGTCAAGCCTGATACAGCAGGCTGGTGCTATGACACTGCTAAAAGGCTTCAGGGATTAACATCAGTTTTGGAGACATACATATAGGCTATACTATGGCCACAACAGCCCCAGGAATAAAAAGTCCTTTCTAATTGATCTATGAATGTAGTAAAACAAACGAACAGCAAGGCTAAAGGGAATATTATTTTCCTGAGCAGTCAAAACCCCACAGGATACACAGAATCAGAGAGAAAACTGACAGTAACTTTTAGATTTCTGGCAACTGCTGTGAGCCAAACAGCTGCTGCTGACAAACCAGGGAATACAGTATCTCCCTTCTGCCCTAGTATCCCATATCTCAGCTGTAAGGTACAGCTGCACAGTTATTTCCAGGTGGAAACGAGTGTGCTCTGGATGTATTCTGAGCCTGAAGGATGGGATAATTTCCAAACCAGAAGACATGTTGCCAGGTTAGCATGATCTTGAGCTATTAAGCCTTGCTGACAAGCTGCACGTAAAACCCAAGTAGATGCCCCAAGGGTAAGAGTTGAATTTTTCCTCCCTTCCTGCTGAGTATTGTATGGATTTATGTCTAATTCCCAGTTCTTCATATGTACCTTGCCTGCATCTGTGTGTTGATAGGACAGCTGTTTTCAGTAACTTAAGGGCGTTTAGACCTTCCTCAAGTGAATTAATGCCCATTGTCAATATACATATTCTTGATTCATAATGTATATCAAGAAGGTTAAATGTCTAGTCCATTACTTGTTTCCAGAATGTATTTGTATATTCATCCTCAGGAAAGGATCAAAAAATCCTACATACATAGGTATTTTCTATTCTTTCCTACCACTAAGCTGTTGAATAGCAGAAGCTGTTCAAGTTTTTGAGAGGAAAGAAGAAAAAGAAATGTTTTAATGTAGATATTGAAAACAAAACAAAGCCAAAATGATGTCTCAGATAATGCTAATGAAACATGAGAAACTCTCTAAAGGATAAACTTGCTGTGAAGCACTTGAACCAACAAAGCAAATGTTTATAAAATGTTTAACTGCTATTATAATTTAAGGTACATAATTTACTTCTATAAAATGAACTTTATGAGTAGCAAAAATCATTGTGCAAGAAAGGTCTTGCCTGTGCTGACAATTTTATTGTTATACTCATAATATTTGGTGGTTTTCCTGAAGCTGTGGATTCCAACATTATTACATTTCATGAGACTCAGTTTTAATTTAAAAATAAAAAATATTTTTATTGGTCTTGAGTTTTAGAGAAAAGCATGTTTATATGCTAAATATTCGAAACTCAGAAAACAAATAAGAAATATGTAATAAACAGAGCTTATGAATTAATAAATCTGAAGGTACTTTAATCTAGTCAAGTCTTTTTATAAGATCTTGTTTCAATTTCTGAGCAGCTGAGATTATCACTTATACACACTTTCATAACTCCTCTGTTTTTCCATAAGGTATTTTTTAACACACAGAGCTGAAACAAAAACTTCATGTAATAATGTCATCTTTGGGTTCCTTTGGGTTCATTTTTATGGTGTATTCTTAGAAGTTTTTTACTTATGTTCCAAAATGTGCTTGCAAGAAAGCATCACTATGGTCAGAACCATGTCAGGAACTCAAACTTTAATAAGAAAACTTTTTAAAAACCTTTTTTTATTAGGAAAATCATGCACCCTCAATTCAATTCAGCAAACCTCCAGGTCCACATCATGTCTTCTTTCTGTCTTCTAAATGTAAATGTCTTCTAAGTGGTAGTTGTTTCATTTTTACAAATGTAAAGAGAAAAAACAATGTGATGACATTATTAAATGCTTTCTTAATGACCATAATGTTAAATACTTTAGCAGAGACTAACCAGTTAAAAGGAACTGAAGACAAGCATAGGCACAGAAGTCTAACACTGTATAACACTCCACATCTTTGCTGTTATCATGAACATTTCAGAGGCATCTAATTTATACATTGTACAAATAAAGTCACCACCACTATAGAAGTATACTGGTTTTAATCTATCTCATAAATGTCATCAAAGGCTTGAGAGGAACCTAAACTATACTTCTGTCATTGAACTCTCAGCAGGGAGAGTGCTGTGTCAGGAAAGTTGAGATCTCCTCTCCTTCAGGCTTGGAAGATTTGAGCTGATAGCTCTCTCCTCTTAGACCTCGCCTTGACTTTCATTCTCCCTTTGGAAGAAAGTATAATGAGCAATGCAGGGAACATAAAGGAAGCATTACTTTATTCCCATTCCTAAAACTGTTCCCATTGTTAATCAAATGACCACCGAAGTACCCTATCTCCTTGGCAGGTACAGAAGGACAAGCCCTCGTACTTGCTCCTCACACTGTAAGAATCAGAAAGCCAGAGAGTTCTCAAATCCTAATGTTCTTGGTAGGTTTTAGGACAAATTATCATTTTGGGCTGTGCAACAGCATAGGCTCTGAGATTCCTGTTTATGCTCAAAAGATTTATTTAGTGCATACTAGTATCCTAGAAAGCATATTATTTTGGGAAACCTTTGAAACAGTTTTCTGAGATTCTAACTCATAAGCTTGAAAAGTTTGAAAATACTGAATGTCATCTCCTGAAAATCAATAATTTCCTCCAGGTTGCTAAGTCTAGTCCCTTTTCTTTTTCTTTCCCCAAAGGTAGACACCAAAACACCTTTGAGAACTTGGGCCTGAATGATGGGAGACAGTTAGTTAGTCACCCAATGTACACCAGTGCCTTGAGGACACACATCTATATATTCCTGTGTCTGAAAAGTTTTAGAAAATACAGGATTTTGATTCATGTGTGTAGAAGCAAACAGCTGAGGTTGTTTTAGAGGAACTCTGAACTGAGGTAGAAAACAGATCACTGTGGGTTGTTGCCATCTTCAGATGCTGAAGAAATTTTGCCAGATTTCATCTACCAGCCTGGCAGCTCCTAAATCACAGAGATATTTTTGAAAATGTTACCTACACTCTGTTGTGATTAATGATAGCTGAGACTCTAGAGAGCAATTTGGAGGTCATTCTGTGCCTGTTGCCTCTATTTCATCAGTCCTCCCATGGGGCACACCCCATGCTTTGGTAAATAGTTAGGAATTTGTTGTGTTTGTAGTGCTTTGAAGATGAAAACCACTGTAGATTAACGAGCTTTAGGTTGCAATTACTCTGATTATACTTCACAAAATGTTATTTAATTTCAGAAGTACCATAAATCATGTTGGTATTCTGATTTTGACCCTGCTGAATAAAAGGAAGGAAAAACATTTCCAGTTCTTTTCCATTTAGCCATTACTCTTTTCCCTCTATCTTATATGTGGGTTGTAAAAAACAGAAAGGTAAGATGTTTTACTCTCTTTGATATAAAATTTGTCTTGACCACTCTCTAACTTGTAATTTGTAAAATCTTGTACTAGCAAAATGAGTTGATTTGGCACAATTTGAAGCACTAAAGGTTTTCAGCCTTTTTACATTAAAAATCTCCTTAATCCTAAAGTCAAATATTCTTGCAGTCCCATTTGTCCATTGTAAAAATTTTAACAACTTATGATCCCACCCAGCACTTTGCCTCCAGATAATCTTCCAAATCAAATACTTCTCAAATTCTGTTCTTTGGTCTCTTCTCTCTTTTAAAAATTTTGAATTCCAGATAGGAAGGCTCCTTTCCTTTCACTTCTGGCTAAGAAGAAGTCTAGGAGAATGACTACAGCAATTCACTGCAATTAAACAAGGGGGTTGTCCTGTGGTTTCCCTTCTAAGGCCTGATCAGAGTCAATTCACAGTGCATAGAAGGGAACAGCTAGAATGGCAGGAACAGCTCCCTCTGTGTCTCAGGGAATAGGAGTATGTTCAATCTGTTTGGGATCTGAGGGGATTTTAGCTGCTAACACCTGCTGACAGTGCACCATAGTGATTTTAGGCAGCAGCTCTCCAACAGGAACTCTGAGCCAAGATGCATCTGTAGTCTAATGAAGCCAGGCTAAAAGCTTTCCAAACATATAAGCTAAGAACCCTGTATAGTCTTTCTAGCTGCAGATGACTTTTCTATGTAAACACTGCATATCTAAATTGAAAGTGCATGTATAGGTTATAATAAATCTATTACATCAGTATAGAAGACTTTGAATTGCAAATCATGTGAAAACCAATCACAAATAGTGATCCATATCCCATCTTAAGGCTTCTGCTTCAATTTTCAGCTAACAGCAACTGTGACATCCTCTACTCAGAAGTACCAATGCAACAACTCTCTATATGTTTTTTGGACAGAGTTACTATACAGAAATTAGAATTTGTTTTATTCTAATACTCAGTAATTATACAGTCAGTAAACAGCTAGCCAGCTAATAAGGCCAACTAATGCAATGACCTATGGTTTAAGACTAAACATCAGGAATAACAACCAACTCTCTTCTGGGATACACATGCCTAATCTCCATTTTCTTTATGTAGGAGAATGCTGATTAGAGTCAGGTTCCTGTCACACTCCATGTTCAGCATTGAATAGCAGAGAGAAACCTACTAAAATACAGCTGGCAAGTAAAAGCATTACACTGTTTCTGTAAAGTAAGAGATGAGCAATTTTATATACCTACACAAGATAGAGCCTGGATATTGCAGTCCTTTTATGTTAGGTACACTGAAAAGCAGGATCTAGTCCTATCCTTCATAGAATCATAGAATCATCCTTCAACCAAACACTGCCTTGTCAGCTAAACCAAACACTAGGTGCCATGTCCAGTTGTTGATTGAATACTGCCAGGCATGGTGACTCCACCACCTCCCTGGGCAGTCCATATCAATGTTTGACAACTCTTCCAGTGAAGAAAGTCTTCCTGATGTCCAACCTGAAACTCCCCCGGCATGCTGGAAGCCATTTCCTCTTATCCTGTCACCAGCTTCCTGAGAGAGGAGGCCAACCCCACCTGGCTACAGCCTCCTTTCAGGCAGTTGTAGAGGGCAATAAGGTCTCCCTTGAGCCTCCTTTTCTCCAGGCTAAACACCTCCTGCTCCCTCGGCTGCTCCTCACAGGACTTACCCTTTCAACAATTCACCAATCTCATTCTCCTTCTCTGGATAGGGTCCAGCACATCACTGTATTTCTTGAAGTGAGGGGCCCAGAACTGAACACAGGATTTGAGGTATGGCCTCAACAGGGCTGAGTGCAGAGGTACAGTCATTTCCCTTGGTGCTTAAACAAAGATGTTCACATTTTTGTGATCTGCTCCAGGACATTGAATCATTGTTCCCCCTACCTGCTGATCAACTGCAGCTGCAGAGTACTTACAGCGCTGGAAGCACATTAAATGTTTCTTCTGATGGATGTCAAAAATATTTTTTTTTTATTTCATAGAACAGTGTGAAGAGCATGGTGTACAGGACAAGAGCTGTGACATGAGTCTATTTGATGGTGAATAGTAAAAACATTTTTGGGTATCTGAACCACAAGGAGGGAGAACAATTTAGTGGTGCCCCATCCATCTTTCCTATTGCTGAGGAATGAAAAGGAGGAATCAAACCAACAGCAAAGAAATACTCTGTGAAACCTTATTTCCATAGTCTTTCTAGGTTTTCATAGTTTCACAAATGTGTATTTCAAGGTATTTTATGCCAATCTGTGTATATTTTGAATATTTACTGTTTGTTTTTTGGCTTTATCCTGTAATGATTATGATCTTTCTGGATAAGAAAATGGTAATCCATTAACATTTAATATTTTTCTTTGTATGCCTTCTTCATCCATGGAGTAAATCAGCAGGTGTTCTTTGATTTGCTGGAAGACATGTAACCTTGTAACTTTGTAGAAAGTCTGTAGAGAAGAATTTTCAAAATTTTCTTTCCAGGTTAGAAATCTTTTTCAAAGTTTTATTCAGGCATTCAACCTCTCTGTTTTCTTGAAGGCAGAATGTTCTTCACTGCCTGTATATAAAACCTCTCCTTCTGAGAAAAACAAGATTTTGACAATCTTCTGAAAAAAATGAGACCGTTTGTTGTATGTTTAAAATATTATAATTTTAACAGTATATGTGACTCAAATTGAGTTTATAAATTTTATTTCAGATGATCTACCAAGGCAGTAGGATAGAAAATACGTCAGTTGTGATCTTAAGTGCAAACAAAAAAAATTCTTATCTTGTCCAAAACTGAGGAAGAGTTTGTAATTACAGTATATAAATTCATGCATTTTTAGCATAAGACTGGCTTCAAATTTAGACAAATTTAACTTCAACATGCAATTCTGGCCACCAGCAGATTTCTCATATGTACAGTTTTGTCCAAACAGTTTTTGATGCTTTCCATGAAACAATTGTATCCATTGAAAAAGAAACAATGACCAAGCCTGTCATGAATATTTTGTAAGAAAAGTTCATTTTATAGAATAGAATGCTGTTGTAGAAATATATGTATATATCTGGAAATGTTGGGCCACCTTGTTATCAGGAAAACACATAATTTTCAGATGAATGAGATGTGTTAAATTGTAGTCCTAAATTGCTCTCCTGCACTGTAGTACGTACGCTTGAAGTCTGTGCAAGTACTCTATATCATCATTTATCTGAGCATCTGGTAGAGATAAGGGCAGATGAGATAAGCAGCCAGTCATGACAATTTCAGTTTCTGCTCTATACTCTCTGTCATACATAAATGGAAGTATTCTCACTGATCATCAGGAAATTTGCATTCCTGTTTATCTGAATCCTTTTATTGCTAAGTGTCATCAAGGAGCTTTGATCTGATAGCAGTTAGAATGTGTATACCCAAAGATAGTTACTTCAGTTTCCTATAGCCCCTAAACAATACAGTGATTCTTTTTCACAAGTGGGGTGCAATTTGGTGGCTTCTTCTCTTTAAATGTTCTTGGCATAAATGTTTTTCTTGGTTTGTCTTCATGAGCTTGAGTAGATGTGAAGCCAGCTCTGCTGTCTTGTCAACCAATGTCATGGCAGGTAACATGGAATCAAACTGTAAGTGCTTCTCTGTTCACAGTGAAGTCTTTAATCAGGCTGAACCTTGTTTGTGTCTTACCAAAGGCAGGTTGGTGTTTTCCTGGAAAAATTATCTCAACAGCTAAACATTAAAACATAGGTAGGAAATAACTCCACTAGAATATAAAAGTGTAAGAGAATGCAATGTTTCTTATCTGTGGTGGGATGTGGCCCTGGTAACAATTTAAGTTTTTTCTGACAAGTCATGGTCCTAAGAAACTCAACTGCCTGCCTGAAACAATATTTGGAAAAGTTAGATTTCAGTCTTTCAATGTTGTGGCACTGCAGAATGAGCAGGCATCTTTTGAAGTGCAGTAACATCCAGATGAAACTGAACTTGACAATGGTTATTGAGAATTATGGATGTCATTTATCCAAAAAGCATTTCATGCTGAAGCAACTTTATGTAGTATGCTCTTAAAATAGAAAAGCTTCAAATAGCATGTATTATCTTATGTTTTCAGTAAAAATATAACATTAATTATAAATTTGCATGCAATTAAATCTATGGATCATCTGATACTTTTCATTAAGCTAATAAATTTACACAAATTTATTTTATGTCAAATACCCAGTACTGGGACCAAAATCTATAGATGAAAGTTTTAAGTGTTTCTCCAAGTAATTTCTTTTCTCCAATTCTCAATGTATGTTTCAAATTTGCTATCTATAAAATAATTTGTCTTTTCATGGCTAATAAACAGTTACTGAGTCTAAAGATACTCTGGACTGTGTCACGGATGCAGGGTGGGTATTTTATTTTCTTAAATTTGAATATGTGTTGTTGGTTCAATAGAATTATTACTGCTGGATTAGTGTTTCTCCCATTTAAATGACTGAATTTTAAGTGCAGGTCTGTAATATGTTACTGTTGTACAGTGAATTGATTTTTATAGAATAGTTTCATTTACTTGAAAAATGTCTAGTCTTTTAATGAATGTGAATTACAGTACATTTAGGTTCAATTTTCAAATAATCTATTTTAACTGTGCAGCATTAGTGTGTCACTACTCATTACAGAACATCTTAAGAAGCAGTTTTAATTATTTGGAAAAAAAGTATTTTACATGCTAGTGAACATCTTGAAATTAAGAGTAATATCTATATTTAAAGAATGTTTTTATTACATTGTGTATAATTCAATTTTACTGAAGTAAGATACTTCTTTGCCCCTTGAAGTCCTAGAATAGTTCTAGTGTAGAAGGATGTTGTTATTATTGCACTAAATTCATTTCATGTATTTTTGTGCTTCCATGAAATTTTCAACCCTCTTTAATGTAACTTCCTATTTCCAACAACTAACGGGTTTGCCCTTGTTACAAGTGGAATAGTGGGTTAGCATTGTGACTATATATTAAAGGATCTGGGGTCAAAATAGTTGCCTGTTTTCCATATGGTTTCTAGAGTAGCTTAATATTTTTCACACAATAATAACATGGAATTGTAATTGGAATATTTTTATCTAATTGTGGGGAAATTATTCTTTAGCTTGCATCCAAAAATTGAAAACTGACTGTTCCTAGGGTTTCCTGATTCTTAACCACACTTCTGCATCTGGAGCACAGTGACAGCTACGGTGACATTCTACATGCTGTGGCAGAATCTAGGGACTTGATGGTTCCCTTTTGCAACCAAGAAAAGGTGCAAAATAAATTTTTGGGCTGTTCTGATGACTGAATGATTGGGAAGAGGTAACTCCACCTTCATGGTTATGGAAAAGTGTAGCATTTAAAACTTTTCCACTGCAAAGATGGGATTATCTTCTGTTATTCAGCATATAAGAGGCAAAAGGAAATTTGAATTCCATCAGTTTAGAGTCAGTTCTCTGCTGAGCTGAAAATGAGAAATTTTCCTCAATCAGATAAGCTTTGAGTAGTTTTACTAGTCAATTTTCACAACTGGGATATTAGTTTTATCATTTTATCTTCTTTGATGGAACAAAGGCTTTCTGATTACATTTTAAAAGCTATAGCATAGACAAACAATAGACTTATCCGTTAAACCTTTCATCAGATAACTATGTGGTGTGGTGTGGAAAATTTTACAAGATTGATCCCAACACATACACTGAAAGAAGACCAGCTTCCAAACAAGGTTTTACCCTGTCTTTGAGGTGCATTTTCATGCCATGTCTTTAGTATTTCTCTGTGAATTGTCTTCTCAAATCTAACATACTTGATATAGTTTTTGTCACCCCAGAGGAAAATCTAGATTGGTCCTCAGACTTCCTTTTTCATCCAGCAGGAACTTTTCAGCTGTTTTGTAAATGGTTTAACTGTCCTGCGTTTTGTTGGGGTTTTCTTTCCACTTTTGTTCTTTTTAGGTCTCTTTTGGTTTTGTTTTGTTTTGAATTCTTCCTGGACATGGTGAAGAAGTATGGAACTGTCTGTAGCTAAACACACATAGAAAAAAGATGTAATTATATTTCACAAATGGGAAAGAATGTCTCCAGTATCACATTCAAAGTCTTGAAAGATCAAATATACACTTATAATTGTGAATTCTAGAGTTATCCATCAGTGTAAAATTACAGCTAGGTTAAAACACATGCAAATTTAAAGATTCTATTTGTAACATGAGCTAAAAACCCAGATCACAATGAAATCAGTAATAACAACTTTTTTCCTTTTCCAGGATAGCTTGAACTCTTTGTAGATTATTCCTGTTTAGATCGAGTTGAGGGGCCACTTTCAGTAATAGTGCTCATGGAAATCAGTCAAGGGAACCAGAATAAGTGCTTCTATATTGCTGTCATTATCTTACAGTGGAATATATCCCCACAATTAAAATACTAGTGTCATCCATAATGCATCTCAAAAAAGATCTATATCAGAAGTGTAATTGATATGACCACCTGAAAGATTAAAGAACACATTTGATGCGTGACGGTTGGCGATGGAAGAGAGGGGGCAGATTGCTTGGAAGCAATAAGATGATTTTATTGATACAGAGCTGAGTATTTATACCTTTTCAGCAGTAACTAAAAATAGATTCTTATATACGCAACAATCACTATAACAACCATATCTATGTTTCTTAAAAACATTGCAAAACTAAAAGCTAGCACTAAACGACACAGGTACATACCAAACATGCTGTCCCCTTATACTAGCTATTTCCTGGTAGGCCGTACTGCCTGCCATGGTTTGCGGCCTAGCAGCGTTAGTGCGTCCACATCTGACATGAGTTTAGCAGTGTCTCACTTCTGCTTTTTAGCTGTATCTCCACATCTCCCACTTTCTTATTTATGAGCAAAATTTTCTTTGTTGACTTGCCAATCAGTCTCTGAACACACTGCAAAACACATGGCAGACAAATCATCATAAGCAGCAGCATGGCTAAAATATAGATTTCTGAATTAGCTAAATCCTTAAGCCAGCCAGTAAGTCCCCATCCTCCAAGTATGTTTCCAAGCCAGTCGTTATCACTTACAACTCTCAATTTGGTGACATTATCTTGAAGGGCTTGTATGTTAGCAAGAATAGACAAAGAGTGATCAGACGAGTTCATGCAGCATAAGCCTTCAAATTCATCACAACCGTGCCCATGTGCCAAAAGCAAAAAATCAATTGCAGCTCTATTCTGCAGTGTAGCATGTCTCACGCTATCAACGTCTGTTAATAAGCCTGTTAAAGCAGAGCTAGTAGCATTAGCAAGCCAGCAGCCAAGGTTATTCAGGGTTTTTAGTGCATGTGCCGTTCCAATAGATGGAATAATAGAGGCAAACACTTGGGCTCCTAGGTTCCAAGATTCAACATTTTCACCACAATCCTGGCTATATGTGTGTGTGCTGCATTTTGCTTGCACCAGCTTGTGCAAAGATGGTAAGCTTCCCCAAAAAGAGTGAAACATGTTTAGTCGCCCAAAAGTACAAGGACCTCCTATGGCCCTACCCTGTATTCCCTTCCAAGCTCTGTTTCCACATATCAAAAATATGTTGTCTAACAATCTAATAGCAGCGCTTCCAGGAGTAATTGGTTGGGGCAAAGTATGGTTACACCAGGCAGAAGCATTGGCGTAAATTCCTGTTCCTGAAACATCTAGGCCGAATTTTCTGTTGGGACTGTTAGTATAATTTACATAAAAACATGCAAAAGACTGTGTGGACCCAAAAATATCCAATTCTTGAGGCTGAATAGGAAGAGGGGGAAAGTTAAGACCCTTATTTACTCCTAAACCCTTGTCATTGGAAAAGTACCATCCGGCTGAATCACCAGCCTTTTTACGCCAACTTTCCTGGCACCACCAGGTCGGCTCAATTCAACACATAGCAGTACACATTCACTTCTTTTAACTGTTGCTTATTTTTAAGTCTCTCTCTACTTATTTCTCAATGCTAGTTCAAGAAGAACAATATTGAGAAAATATTATGTTCCTGTAACAAAATAAAGTATCAGAATCAGACAGATATGGTAGCCCACAGTCAACAACCTTAAAACACAAGTGTATGACTTTTATGAGTATTTGAAGTTTTCACAAGGAGGAAGAAGTCATATGTTCTAAAAGCCTGTCCACTTTCATTTATAAAAAAAAAATATTCCACTGGTATTTAATATCCTGGCATGGCAGAAAATCCCCCTGGTAGCCTTAACTTTATTTATCATTCATTAAGATTTTAGTTTGGAAGTGTGAATAAGAATTTTTGATATTACCTGTGAAGGGCTTTTCTAGATTAATCAGATATCTAGCACTAATAGACTGTTAAACTGTATTTGGACTAAGAGCAAATCCTAATTTTCTTATGTATGTGGTCTTCCCTTTGCTCACAAAAAGATTTTCTGTTAAACACAAGCTAATTCTTATTTGTAAGACTTTGTAGTTTCCACTAAGGTAGTTTATTTATGTGTGTCCCTTATCTCTACAATATCAGCCCTTGCGAATAGTAATACCTTCAGCAAGTGTTACATTGCATGTCCTACTGTTGTGCATTATGGTTTACTGCTAAAGGTTCTGACAGGGAAGCTGCAGTGGTTTCAAGTGAAGCAGTCAAAGCCTTTTCTGCTCTTTGCTCTATACCTACCCATTAAACATTAGTATTTCTTGCAAGGAAGTGGTAGCCAAGTGCTCGTGAACCTTTGGTATCCTCCTTCAAAGTTTTCTCTTCGTCTTGTATGTATGCACTGTCTCTTGGCTTGTGCGGTGCCTTTGATACTGCTAATCTCCCCTGTGGTTACCTCACTGCCCTACAAGTCTCATTTTGGCTGTTGCTCCCTCCCAGACTCACCTACACGACCCACAGCTCTTTTCCCGTTTATCCCTTGCTCCCGCACAGGGCAGTAGTTTGTTGCTACTGGCCTCTGCTGGCGACAGATTGGTGTAGTCTGCACATCGGCTCCTCTCTTGGGCCTTGCTTGCAGTCCACATATTCTAGGCAGCAGCTCTAAAAATATGCTTCCTGTGAGGATCTTGGATCTTTTGAGTAATAATGACAGAAGGAAATTTTCCCTCCACCCTGTGATTCAGTGCACTGCACAGAGCGCACAGCTGAGTTAGGTCTGAGTTTATGGTATCCAAACTTTCTGAGAACACATCTGCAGCAATCAGAAGTGCAACAATTTCCTTCTTTGAAGGTGAGAAATTTACCCCTCAGGAAAGCTGTATTTGTGTGCATATGAGTAATTAGCTGTATGGCTCATTGCCAGCTTTGCTTTGCACTATGTCCCTCATATAGACAAGCAGTGCTGTACAACTGAACCCTCAGGCTGAACATGAGAGTGTATGTGAACTCCTGATATGCAGATCCATTTCTTGAAGGAAATCAGTGGGTAAATCCTCTAAATCTCTGTGGGTAAAGAGCCCTGTTTTAATTCTGTAGTGACAATCTCACCTCAGCAGAAGTGAAATGGCAACAGGATAACATACTCTAGATCATCTCTGGCTTCGCATTTGCTACACTCTTATTTTGCTGTAGAGGAAGTTTCATCCTCTGCTTGTAAAAGTCTTCAAAATTAAGAACAAAAGGAAAGGCTTGTCTGTTTACATTTTTTTAGTATATGAATTGAGAAGATATTGCTATAATTATATTATTTCTCTCTGATTCAGCTTAGTGCTGAAAAAATAACCAAGTGCACAAAACATTTATATGCATGTACTGTCATATACTGTAAAAGCTAATGAAAGCTTGTAAAAGTAACTCTAAGCATCTTCTTAATAAAGTCCATTGCAGTTTTATATGTGGTTTTGTAACTAGTGCATTGAGGTAACATAATTTATAATTTACAAAGAGCTTAAATTCCCCAAATAACAACTTTGCAGCAAAAATATGCTGAATAGTAATTTCACTGAAAGTTTGTGTTTTGATAAAAGGTGGCAGGTGTTTGTAAAGGAAAATAGGTGTTTATTAGACTAATTTTTAGCATATTCCATAATAAATGTCATCCTCTCATTCTTAAATAAAAATACAGCTTTAGTTCTAGAACACAGAGACAACAGAAATACCAGTGTTTCTTAAATTTAAAATAATATATGTCATGGATTTTTTAAAACTAATTTTGACAGAGAAAGCATTAATTAGACATTAAGTATTTTAAAACCTTCCATTAGAGATATGATGAAAGTTATTTGATAAACCCAGAAAGACTGGCCTGGCCTAGGACATGTCCATCTATGTACTAAAATGAGAAACACATTAAGGGTGGAAATTGTCTTGGCTGATGTTAGTGTCTACAATTTGGACATCTGTAGCTGAGCTACAGTCTTGTAAGTTCCATTTTAAAAAGAATGGAGGTGTGCTCATAGGATATGATTTCTCTGGCATTTTTTTCTGTCTACCTTAAGATGAACTGAATGATACCTGTGCCTGTCTGTTCATCTCCAATGTAAGCAAAAAGGACTTCTGTCAAACTTCTGTTGAATTCCTGTCAAACTCCTGCTACATAACTCTTTACTTTATGGATGTCCATAACCCCATAGAGGAAACCAAGGGATTATGTTAGCTATCCTTATAAAAATATACATTTTGGTTTAAACTCCCATGTGCTAGTTCACTATTGTTACATTGTGAAAAGTGCATAGGCACACTATGGTATTTATATGGAATTTCAAAGTCTAGTTATGGCCCCTACTGAGAGTACAGGAGAATACAAAATGTGTTGAAAAGTATTTACAGCAGCCAGTGAAACAGTAAAAACCTAGATAGCTCCTGCAAGCAAGTAAAATAATTAGATGCTTCCCAAAAATGATGACAATTTAGAATGGCTAAATATCATTCCTTCCATTACCAAAGAATTAAACCCTGAAATGTAGGGGTTAATCAAAAGCAATTCAGACCAAAAGAAAGGCCATTACTAAAAGAGACGAAAAATCTTTATCTAAGTGAGATTAATCTACATGTGTATTGTCATTGTTAAATCTTTTCTGCTTTGCACTGCTGCTTTTATCAGAATTACTCCTTCTGTGCAGCTTAACAGCAGGGAGGGAACTCAAATCTCCTTGTTCTACTGGAGTTATAAAAACAAGTGTGAGTGGGAATGAGGGTTGACCAAAGCAAAAAAAAAACCCACAAGCCAACTTAAATCAAAGAAAGAAAGAAACAAAAGAAACCCCAGAAAAAAACCCAACAAAAACCATTATTTCAAATACATTAAAATTTTCTGATTATTACCACCTGTTTGGAAATGTTCTTTGTTAATTTCTGTCCAGTCATAAATGTATTTCCTAATCCTTTCTGGTTTTGCCATTGAAAAAGACCCCTTTTTCCATTAGAAATTTTTCAGTTCTGAACTTCCATCTCAAAAATATCACCATGTTTTATCACTCAGACTGTTGAAAAATGCCTGAACGTCTAAACTTGTCACGTACAGTAAATAGTCCTTGTTAAAGAGCAAGTCTACAGCTAAATTTGTACAACAGTCTTAGAAGTTACTATAAAATGAAGTATACATTACTGGATGTGGTCAAAAGATATATACCACCCTGTCTGGTGTTCAGCCTAGCAATTTTCCTCTCTTGTGTGAAAATATGACATGTAGACCCTTACAACATTTTATCCTTTCATGCCTAAAAATTGTGTTTCTAAGTTATGTTTCAAGGTGTAAAATTCTGAGAGTGAATAATGCAAAAATTGAATTGATACAATTCAGAACAAATATAAACCCCCCCATATAACCTGACCTTATTTTAGCACTTTTGGCTTGAAGAGCTGAAAGTGTACTGTGGCACAGTAAGAATGCAAAATGTTCACATCTGTAAAAATATGGGATCTATCTAAGCAGTGGAAGCATGTGCCTGTTCTAGGAGCTTCCCATTTTCTGAATTAGTAAATGCTTAAAACTGATGTACATAGGGAGAAAATAGGTAGAAAATAGCTCAATTTTATCAGAGCATTTTGTGATGCTACCTATTTGTTAAACTATATTTGTTGAACTATAAAATTTCTTGAAAGTATCAGAAAAGACAGTTCTAATGAAACAAAGTTTGGAGGAAATGTTCTTGTTACATTAATTTATTCACTGTGGAGAGGAGAAAAAATAAACAGTTCTGAAATAGAATCCCATTTAGGCAATTTTCCAAATTTTTCAAAATTTACACATGAACTGCTTTTTTGTTTAGAAATTTGAGCTGAAAATATATAATATAAAAATCAAAATATAATAAACAGCAGAAACTGGTATGTGAGGTATTAGGCATTTGTAATCGTCAGTTATTATCACACATTATTTTTAATTATTAAAATTTAATTTTATTATTAAAATTTTTACTTTCTGCCCAAACTTGGTACTAACTAAAAAAAAAGAAATTTGCAGTTTTACATATTATTTTTTACTTATCATTAGAGTAGCATGCTCCAGTTATTCCAGAAGATCCCTAGTGTGTGACATAAATTTAAGAGGTGCTCTGCATGACCCACGGAATTCTTAAAGATCAAAGGCCTTATGTTCCTCCTTGTGATACAATTTCTCTACCTTATTTTAGTTTCTGGCACTTTATTTTTGGGACAATTTCTTTAATTTGGGTTGGGTCTGGGTTTTTTTTATTTTCAATAATTGCATCTTGTATGCCATCTCTTGAGATTACAAATGTTTGGGAATAGTATTTCAGATACATTCGGCATTCTTCCCCAATAAGGGTGCTGAGGTTAAAACAGCACATTCTAGGTCAATGCATTTTACCTGTGTGACTGGAAAATAGCAGCAGATGTGAACGATGATAAAACAAGATGGTCTGGCACTTCATGCGATCAATGATTATACAGAATGAAAAGCTTGACATATTTGATCAAAGGGAAAACACAAATTTATCAGAACAGGAATGGCCAGTAATTGCCGCCACCACCAGATTCAACTTCAGAGGGCAAAGCTACAGCTGCTGGCAACAGAATTAACCTTCATTCTGGAGGCTCTCATGATGATTTAGATTCTGTAAGAATAGCATAAATAATTCCGTTTAAAATAAAGCCCATGGAAATCACACTGTGGCAATGCAGTTTTGCCAAGATTGAAGTCTACAATGATAGAGACACAATGGCTTTTCAGAGAGGGAACAGCAGGACAGCTCATATGTGAGTGGTTGCTCTGAGACTGCCAAAAGAGATCTAATTCCATCTTTTTCCATCCAGCAAAATTATGTAGCACAAGAGGTTTTGTAAACTGCAGAAGCATTAATTCAGATAGCTTCCTACATACTGCAGGGGAGAATGTAGCCGTGTACTGGGAAAAGCTAGAAAAAAATAGATGTGTAAGCTAAACTCACCGATAATAACTTCAGCATAAAAGGGTTTTTTAAGCACCCGATGTTTAACAGAAACCAGGATTTTTACATTGGAACACAATATTGAACTCTTTAGTGATTTCTCACTGCAGTTTCTTGACACTGTCCATATTCCAAAACACAACACTAGGCCAGACAACAGCCCACTCTTTATTAATGAGGAAAGTTTGGTCTATAGAGAAGCTCCTCTCCATAATCAGTTTACAATAGTAATTAAAACTTTTAAAAAGGAAAAAAAGCAACAAAAAAACCTCTCTGCTTCTTCCTGCTAGCATACCAATGAATAGATCATAATTTTAATACAAAATGCAAAATAAAAAGGAGAAAAAAATCCAAGGACATTTAAACTTGAAATATGTTCCTAAGAAAGTGCTAAAAATGAATCAAGATGCATTTGTCTAAAATTTCAAGGGGCAAAAAAGGACGATTAAAAACTTAAAGGATCTTTTTGTGCATGATCATGAATACTGATTTTTCTGACTCATCTTCATCCCTATGGAGAGAGAAGAAATAAGCATGTTTTCTATTGGGATCTTAGTTTAAAATGCATCCATGTGGGATTTAAGTCCCAACGGCGGACTGGAACATGAAAAACAAATAGCATTTTTCATCTCAAGACAGAAATGTATCTCCATTTTTTTCTGATATTCTAATGTAACATAAAGGTCATTGGATTTTGCATAGCAATGCAAATAACAAGAAAGCAAAGCAATTAAAGTCTGCACTGAACAAGAATAAGCATTGACATCTATTTTTCATTTACCAGAAAGAAAAATTATAGTGACATTATTGATATTATTAGTAAAGTGATAATTTTTTGCAACATTTTCAAATACATTTTTAAATATTTTCTAGAGGTTATTTTTTTATTTACTATTCTTATATTTGTTAAGCAAATGGAAATTATCCCCAGCTGATATTAACCTGATATTAAGCTGATATGGGTTGGCATTTTTAGTTTCTTAACCTGTGACAATTTTGTTAAGAATTAGAATTCTACCATCACAATTAACACAGAGGTGACATTGTGTGGCAATTTGTGTCTTCATAATATACCTAAATCTATTAACAGTATCTCAAACTAAACACTTTGTCTTCCTATTAGAATCCTTCTCAAACTAGACTTAATATCACATATTATTTCTTCAGATTTATTTCTCTGTGAGGTGTCTCTGGAGACAGAGAAATAAAAATACACAATACAAATTAACATGCAAGAACCACAACTACCTCTACAGAAAAAAAATATGCTTTTTATAAATTAAATTCTAGCTAAAATGTCACATACTATAGGTACCGGAGCCCTTGGTACTGCAAAGTTCATAACTTCAAACTCTTAAAACTCTTCTCATCAAGGTGTGTTCAGTTCTGAAATAGACACCTCGCTCTGTAAACAGTGAGGGCAGATGCTTTTATTTCTCTCCCAGAATCTCAAAAAGTCAACAAAACTCTTGTTTGAGACAGCAGAAATAACTGCTATTCTATAAACTGTTCACTTTTCCATATTGGAGCTACATAAATGTGAAAGGAACCTGGACTAGATCCTGAGTCTTAGGAGCTTTTCCAGCAAAATGGACATAATTGCCTGACTAATGAGAAATCCTGTATCCAAGACAAACTAGATCTTGAGTGTTTTTTTCCCCAGATATTGTCATATCATTTGGCAAAAGAAATATATTTCTGTTACATAAAACTAATGATTATTGTCCAAGTTTGTTTAATGCCAGAATTCATTTATTATTTTAATGGGCTGAAGAGTCTTCTCTAAAGGCTAATTAAACTTTTAATAGCCAGCGTTATAAGTGTATTGAAGAGTAATGAAGATTATTGTACTGCGAATGTATTGTGTCCTGGGAATTCCCTATATTAAGGACAGTCACAGTACGGGAGTATTGCAAAGGACCATTTTAAAGTTCTGCACAGCTCTTTTGCTCTGGCATCCAGGGTGTAAAGGCTCCATTGACTACTAGCAGTATGTCTGAATGAAGCTGTCACAATCACTCTAGAACTAGCTTACAGAATTTCTGGAGCCGTGTTTTCCAAAACTAGGGCATATGTTTTAGCCCTTTGCAATCAATGACATCTCCTTGTATCCTTCAGTGCGAGAACATGAAAATAGAAAGTGAAAGGAAAAACTGTACCAAGACTATAAAAGCATATTGAGAACCTCAATTCTAATTTTGTATAAAACCAACCCCAGGCTAGGGTGAGGAAACACACTAAGGCAAAATGCAGACTTTGAACAATAGTTTCTGGGTCAGTGCCAATAACACTGTAAAAACAGCTGTAAAAACAAAACATAGGTAAACAAAGAACAAAAAAGAAAAAACAAAACCCAAACCAAGCAAACCAAAAAACCCAGAACAAAATAACACCAAAACAAATGAACTAAAGTAATAAACACCTAATCTGTTCCCTCTGGCAAAACTCCATAAATGTGGGAGTGTGTTTCCGTTTGGTTTGGTCTGGGTCTCCCCTTTGGATTTGTATTATTGTGATAACCCAGTTTGTACCCTCCCAGTTTCATGTTAATTGCCTTACTCTCCCTCCTTGTCTCCTCCCGGGCCCCTGCCAATCGCGTTGTCACTCCTCCCAGGCTTCTAGAAAGCTCTGGCCAGAGCGTCGAGTGATTGGCCATGGGGAAGGGGTCCCTCCCTTCCTTTCCCCTGATTGGTCCCTTTGTGCGCCCTTCATCCCATAGACTGCACCCTCCCCTTCCGTGATTGGACACCCTTGTGATCCCTCCCGTGTCGCCACCCCCCCATAAAACCTGCTACACGAGCCTTCCAGGCTCACTCTGAGCTGGGTTCCGCTGCGTGGTGCGGTGTTGTGCTCGAGGGCACAATAAACTTCCCGGATTTCACCCAGATTCAAGTCTGCCTCCTTCTTCTACCACCTGCCTCTATTGCCGCGGTCCTGTGGAAGGACCCACGAGCCAGACCTCTGGTTTCCCTGATTCCGGAGGCTGGTCCCCGCAGCCTGCTGCGTCCAGAGCTGACCGGGTTAAGTGGGAACCACTCCGAAAGGACACAGAGGCACATAAATATGTCTGCACTTGTTTTCTCATGTGGTGAACTCTTTAGAATGGAAAACATATCCTATTTCTCTCACTGGAGAGAAAGTTCAGCTGACAACCGAGTTAAAATAAGCACCTTGTATTTAACTGTGTTTATTTACAAATGGAGATTAACACACATTTCAGAGATGAAATATTGTTTGGTAATTGTTGTCATTGTCATCGTGTTTTTTTATTTCTTAGTGAAAATTACTCACTTTGAGGTCCTTGCCAAGAATTAAATGGACCACAAAAAAGTCTGTGTTCAATTTATGATGATGATTAAATTGGTTACCACTTATATTCTTCATTTTATTAAATGCGCAAATATTCTTTGATTCCTGTGCATCCTGGGCAATTCATTAATTCCACTGGAAGGAGAGAAAAAACCCATAAGAAAAGACATAAAGAAAAAAACGCCTTTTTCAAAAGCCTATTTTAACCTTAAGGGAAAACAAACAAAGTAAATCCAATTTTAGGCATCCCTTCCGATTCTCCACTCTCAGTGTTGAGTTTCTAATTGAAAAGATTTCCCCAAAGTACATGATATTAGAGCAATGATATGGGTTAATTGCAGAATTTATTGGGTGGTGATACGGAAACATTAACATGCATCACTGTGTAATTCAAATAATTTTCTGTGGAAATCCTATGAAATAATCTCAATTTTAATGTAGAATAATGTAAGTTTTTTTCAATATCAATTAAGAATGACATTTCCCAAGCCTTGCTGGGAGTTGCATATCCTGATACCACTGAAAGTCAGTATGAGTTGGCTTCTAGTCTTCCTACAACCCCAGAAAAACACTGAATTCAGTGGTTTCAGGTACAACCTCAAAAAAAAAGGACAAGAAAACAGGAACCTCCATTCAGCAAATTGCTCAGTTCTAAAGTAGTCCCTGTCCTGGGTTTGAAAAAGACAAGTACCATAGAGGCAGAGGTTTGAAATATGATTCAGCATTACCTTAATTAATCTCTTGGCTTTTCTTCAAGTTTAGACAATTTGGAAGCCAGGGAGGGTGGTTGTCTTTTTACATAAGTATCTGGGAAACCCTGCAGTATGCCGAATTTTTACTTTTTTTGATGTTTTCAGTGACACTGTTATAGGATTTAATAAGCATGTTACTTTCACCATTTAGTCTTCTCGACTTGAATGTTAAGGGCTAAATGAAATGTTAATATTTAAACTTTCCTTTCCTTTCTTAATAACCCTAAAGAGAATTTGGAAAAAAAAAAAAAAGGCATGACTGAGATATTTTGATTTTGTTTTCTTGTCAAACAGAAGAAAATGAGAAACTAATATACATGTTAGATAAAAAACTGCTTGGTTCTATTCCATAGCCCTTTCTCCTTTGAGAATTCTTTTCCTACACCCACAGCTCCCTACTTTTGTTTTAAACATGCTCTAACATAAAGGTTGTTGCCGCTGACCCAGTACTAAATTTTGTGATCGTGGGCCTCTGACTGAAATTTTTTGCTGTACTTCTTTCAGGAGCAGGGATCTTTTCTTTTGATTTTCAGTTGATACCTTTTTAGATTTAATATTTCATAAAAGTCTTGATGTAATCTAGGGATTAGTTATGTGCATAAATGATAACAGCTAGAATTGGAATCAAGTGCAGTTATTCATTACAAATTTTATAACTGACACCAATTTATACTTTATCCACCACACACTTGCCTTGAACCTCCATCTTGTGTTTTCCCTTTCTATCCTGGTTCTTAAAATTATATAGTAAAAGAATAAACACAGTTAGAAAGCTGACTTGTCACTTTGCTTGTTTTCTTTTTCATCAGAGAGTGCAAGAAACTTCGTTAGATGAAATTGCCCTGGGATTTTACTCTAGTTCTTACGTCATATTTGGCATATGATACAAAAGAAGTGGCAGACGTGAAAGCTGATAAAACAAGAAGGGTCTGAAATTGAGACAATTCCCTCTCCTGGTAGTTAGACAGTGCACTCCATGAGCAAGAAACACACTAAGATTATGAGTTTGACTTATTTGGTCAAGGTGAAAATATTTGCAAATATTTTCCGGGAACACCAGGAGGTACTGCCATAAGTTTGCACCCAGGAGGGCTTGGTTGCAATTGCTAGCGGCAATATCACCAATCTATCTCAGAGCCCTTGCACTTATTTAACATCAACAGCAGGAGAAAAAGTGAGCTTGAAGATGACCTAGTGCTGACAAGAGCTGTTGCATTTGTGTATAGCAGAGGGGACACCTGTTTTCCCTTGAAGTTAAATGCTGTCATTCTGAAAATAAAAAAGTTGAAAGAAAAAGTAGTAATATCAGGGCCAGACATATGTTCTTTCTAATGAAAGAGCCTAGCCAACATGATATATCACAGAATTTGTTCCACTGCTTCCAGCATGAGGACAGTAAACCTAAAAATTGCAGTAATTTCCTGATAAATATTTGATTTGAACATCTACACAGAAGATGGACACTTCAGCACAGTGTGAATTCTAGATCAATCATATTTCTCTATATGGCTTTAGGTATACTGTAGAGACTCAATTTAATTAAGATAGATCAACTCAGAACAATTAAATGAGTAAATTCAGATGAAAAATTTATTACAGCATACACAAATTTAACACATGTATGCAGGTACGTTGGTTGTTTGAATGTACTTGTTGTACCGAATTTCTTCTGCTGTTTTCTTAAATCTGTATATTGGGTCATTTATATTTATGTATCAAATATAAAGTAGAGTATCATAGAATCATAGAATAGTTTGGGTTGGAAGGTTTCCCTGAAACTGGTGCAGTAGCTTGCACTTGGTTCGGTTAAAGCTTATGAGGTTCCCATGTGTCCATTTCTTAGTCCTGTCCAGGTCCCTGTGGATGGCATCCCATCCTTCAGGAATGTCAACTGCACAACTCAGCTTGGTGCCATCTGCAAACTTGCTGAAGGTGCACTCAATTCCTTCATCTACACCATTCATAACAGTATTAAACAGAACTGGTCCCAACACAAATTAATCCTGCCATTGAGGAACATCATTTATGACTGATCTCCGTCTGGACATTGAGCCACTGATCCCTGCGTTTTTGATGTGATGATCCAAGCAATTCTTCATCCACTGAACAGTCACCCATTGAATCCATTTCTCTCCAATTTAGAGAGAAGGATGTTTTGGGGGCCATGACAAAGGCCTTACTGAATGGCAAATAAATTGCATCTGTAGCCATTCCCTGGCCTACTGACATAGTCACCCCACCAGAGAAGGCCACTAGGCTGGTGACACAGAACTTGCCCTTGGTGAAGCCGTTCTGGCTGTCACAGATTACCTCCCTGTTCTCCATGTGCCTTAGCTTAAGCTTCCAGCAGGGTCTGTTCCGTGATTGTCCCAGGCACAGTCGTGAGGCTGACAAGTTGGTAATTCCCAGAATACTCCTTTTCACTCTTTTATTAAAATGGGATGTGATATTTCCAGTTTGTCCAGTCACCTGGGACTTGACCTGACTGCCACGACTTTCAAATATCAAGGAGAGTGGCTTGGCAATTACATCAACCAATTCTGTCAGGACGCTGGGAGAAGTAGTATATCAAATACACATATTTCTTTAGATTCTGAAGTTCCTTAAGTTAAACCTAGAAGAGAATGCGGAAATATTTTCCTACAAAAATAAATAGAAGATATTAATAAAGTTACTGGTGTCCTTGGGGTTGAAATCTTTAGAATTAACACTTTCTTTTCCTTTTCACTGTAAATTTTGTAAATTTCATTTTCATTTTTCTTCATTCATCTCTTTCTCCAGAGAAGGGCAACAAAGCTGATGAAGGCTCCGCAACACAAGTCTTCTAGAAGTGGCTGAGGAAGCTGGGGGTGTTTAGCCTGGAGAAGAGGAAATTCAGGGGTCACCTTATTGCTCTCTATGACTTCCAGAAAGGCGGTCAGCAAGGTAGAGGTCGGTCAATTCTCCCAGAAAACCAGTGACAGGACAAGAGGACACAGTCCTAAGATGCCCCAGGGGACATTTAAGTTGGACATTAGGAAGGATTTCTTCACAGACAGGCTGATTGAGCATTGGAATGGCTGCCCAGGGAGGTAGTGGAGTTACCATCCCCGGAGGTGCTTAAGGAGAGACTGGATGAGTTACTGAGTGCCATGGCCTGGTTGACAAGGTGGTGTTCAGTCATAGGTTGGACTTGATGATCTCAGAGGTCCTTTCCAACCTGACTGATCCTGTGATTCTGTGACTTCTTCATTTTTTCCCCCTTAATTCCTTGAACTTCCTGATCTTCTCCAAGTTGTTTTAACTTTCAGTTCTTTTTCTATCCTGGACATGAGATTATCTGTCTGCTTGTCTGTCTATCCATATTCATAATTATTTCCTGAATATGCATATTCTTAATTATATTCATATACCAGAAGATAAGATCAGTGTCTAGTCTATTTAGGCATTTGGACAGGAGAAAAAGCAGTAAACAATTTTATTGAAGGTAGGAGTGTGACTTCTTTGCTATCAGGCACAGAAAAGAGATTTTTAGCCAGAGTCCAGTGTCTGGCAGTCCTTCAAAAATTCCTTTTGGAGTCTTGTACAGATCAGTCACTCCAGGAATATTATAACTTGCTGCCTATTTCATGGCTGGCTTGGCCTGACACTCAATGCCAGGGTACAAAAAAGGATGCAGTGAGGTTGTCTTTGATCATTGTGTGTATGAAACAGTAAAGTTCCCTGTGCTACAAAGTTCAGGAAGCAGAAACTCAATTAATTAATAAAATGTTTCTTTTCTTTGGTCATTTTTTGAGACTGATTGAAGGAATGAGGGAAGCTCCCTCTCTTACCTCTCTTTGCAGCTTTTAGATAGAATGCAGTCCACAGTAACCAGTTTGAGGTGGTTATGGAGATACATTTGATGTCTTATTTCTCCATTTATAAGAAATGCCATACTGGGCCAAGACAAGATAGGGTACCTTAATTATGTTTTACAGGATGCTTGCAAAGAAGAATTTCTGAACAGACCAGAAATACCTTACAGAAAATGGGACATAAATGTAAGAAGAGTAGTCCAAATAGCTATTTTAGAGATATCATCAATCAGAAAATATCCTACTCTGGCAGAGTCTATGGTTGCCCCAAAGGAAGTGCTTAAATAAACTAAACCCTTTCTCTTCCTGTTTCTTTCTTTCTCTTTCTCTTTCTCTCTTTCTCTTTCTCTCTTTCTCTTTCTCTTTCTTTTTCTCTTTCCCTTCATCACTTTCCTCTTTTTCATTTTCCTTACTCCCCTTGCTTTTTGGATTTTTTTATTCTAAGTGTTTTTCTCCCAGAGAAAGAATTGTTTGTTCATTGAACATTCAGAGGAAGGTCTTTGGAACAGATCTTAAAACACTCACTATTTTATGCTTATGTTATGGCAACAAAAATTCCTATGCAAAAAGTACAAAATCCTTGTATTTCATAGTGATTTTCACAATCAGACTGAATGTTGATCATCTATTTGCCTTGTTTCTTTCTTCTCTTCCTTTCTTTGAGAATTGCACCATAACTTATAGATAATATTCATAAGGATATGTAAAATGAAATATTCTTTAAAATGAAAACTAATCCAGTAAAAATATGTTAGAAAGGGATCAACTGTTATGTAAGCAATGCAATCAATCAATATGTGAGGAAGTAAGTTCAAAGCATAACTCTTCAAAAAATGGTTTTCTTTTATTCTAGATTGATGATATGGGTAAAAACCAAGAGAGCATTCTAGGGTGGCATAATCTGTGCATTACATGAAAATTGTATCACTCTGCATTAATTTTAGTCCATAGTATAGAAGCTATATCCAGCACAAGTTGGAAATTGGAGTCTCTGCTCAGACATGCTGAAGTGAAAAAGAGACATAAGACAGACTAAGTAAGTTTTGCCTTGGAATAATTTGAACCTCACAGTTGTGATCACCTTCCCACAGAACAGGACATTGAATTTTGACACATAGATAGTGATCGCATAAATAAAAATCCAATTACAAAGTTGGCTATTTGAGGTGGAAATATCTAACCTTCTTTATCAGAAATTCCATTTTAGAAATATATTTTTAGAAGACAAAATTATTTCTTCATTCTGTAACATAACCAAATTTTAATTTTTAATGGCAAGACATTCTATTATGTTGAAAATCTGTTGGTCCATTTATTCTTATGTGCAGAAATATGATGCAGAATTCTCATGAGAGTATTTAATTATAAAAATATTGTTTATCTTGGGTGTTACAGTAATCAGACTATTATTTTTCCTGAATATTATAAATTAGTAGTTTTTAATACAATATCTTGAGTTCTATAATTCAACTGTAATTCCATAGAAAAACAAAACTCTTCTAGCATAAGGCATATGCTAGAAACATATAGAAATACAGTTTAATACAATTAAGTTATCATTCAGAAGATAAATTGAGTGTATCTGACTTACACATACTTTTGTTCTTGTCTCTTTCTCACCCACCTGTATGAAAGCCTTACTAGTTAAGTTTTCGTTTGATGTACTGTAGATTTATCTAGACATGAAAAGGGTTCAGAAATAACTTTGAAATAAGTACAAGTAATCCCTCAAGTAATTCAGGAGTGTCTAGTTGAGCTGTTCTTTAAATGAGAAAACAAAATAAATATATTGCTTATATCAGCCCAGGTTTTTAAACTAGAATTCTGAAATTTTATCAGATATTATGATTGCTTCAGTAGACTTCAGGTATATAGGTAATATAGGTCTCCTCCAAATATATTAAAAATAAATAAAATCCTAAGAGAGAGAGGGAACCTACCATTCTTTAATCAGATATGCATTACTGTTCCTTTTGTTTATTGATGAAGTGAGTTGGGGTTCACATGCAGGGAACATTTCAGTTAGCAAATATTAAATAGAAATACGCTTTCCACTTTTTTTGTATTTCAAGAAGAGTTGAAATAGATTTGCTGTACTTGGAGCTGGGCATTTGTTCTGCTCTTCTAATGAGTATAGTTGTTGCTGTAAAAAGGCTCAGAAATGCCTTCTTCAATCAAACCAGCACAATTTAGAGCATTCCTGATCGTTCCTCTTGTATAACAAGAGCAAGCTTCTTTTCATGCAGCCTGAGGAAAATGAATGCAGCTCTCTTTAAAAAGCCTCTTGTTTTTTGAGAGTAAAATATGTGCAAATAATTTTTGACTCTTTCTTAAGATGGATGCCTGATAAATATTTAAAGTTATCAATTAATATACTCAAGATAAAATTATTTATTGTATTTCCTGAGAAGCCTCACATTTCCTCATATTAGGTTATAACATATATGGGTCTGAATAGATCAATGTTTTCAACTTCTGAATTCACTGTAATGACAATGAAATGAAAACAGAAATCAAGATTACCACAGTAAAAAATCAAAGACTAAAACATCTAAAAATTTTGTCTCATGCAACCATAAGCAGGAAAGAGAAAGAAAGGAAAAATTAGTCAACAAGCTGGCTGTACTACAGTAAATTATTACAATATAAGGCCTTCAAAATTTTAACCCATGCAAGTAGATTAAATATGTCTGGGAAAATTTCTGACTACTGAGGCCAGCTGGCACAGAGGGGCATATATCCATGCTAATAAAGTCTCTTAATCTCCAGAACAAGGAGACTACATGCAAATCACTTGCTAAGAGTAGTTCCTGGCATGTACTGGACCCTAAATCCTGCCCAAAGATTATTTGGAAAAATGCTAGTTGGCAAAAATAAGTAATATTTGATATTGATGACTGAAGTCCAACACCAAGGATCAGTTACTGGCCTGGTTAATTTCCTAGTACTGTAGCAGTGGACTACTGTCAAGTGTTGAAAGATCAGGACAAAATCCCAAGTTTGCCATCAGGCTTAAAATTTCTAATCAAGGATCTTCATCTAGACAGGAAATGGTTTTGGATCCATAAACTGAAGAGGTTTGTAAATTACAAGTATGGACCAGGTTCTCCTTGAGCATGCAGGGAGAGGGCAGCATTGAAATTCAGGCAGTGGTGAAAGGAACATGCTTTGGAGGACACACTCATGAGCTGTTCTCAGGTTGTTTATAACTTGCTCATAGGCTGAAAAGGTTGACTGTTTTGGTAGAAGTGTATTTTTCACTAAGTGATCCAAATTAAAAGTCTTTAATTAGTGACTTGAGTTTAAATTGACTTAGTAGTTTCGTATTTTTTTTTAACAATGATTGAAACACAATGATTACCAGAAACAGGTGGTTACAGGAACTATCTATATAGTGTGGCATATTTTAAAAATCAAGAATAGTCAAAGTTCTTAAGATACTCTAGGATCCCGGTTATTGTAGCTGTGTCTTCTTAATGACAGCCTAAGCTGCTGAAATAATCAATGTTTCTTGTGATCGCTGTATGAAAGAGTGACTTATATTCCCTTTGAAATAAAAGCTGAGAACAAGACAAGAAAAAGCTGTCACTTTGCACTCTTTATTGCCCTCTTTGCCCTATCTCACATATCAAAGAAGGTATTTCACCACAAGATCATACGCTTGTCATAGGTGAGACTGGTAAAGAGTCATAAGGGCCATGTAAGGAAGCTAGAATTACTTTAATGCCTACAGAGAGAAAAGAAAGTAGGAAAGTGAAAGAGAGAGACCGGTGTGGGACTGCAGCACAGGCACACACTATTATGTCTAATGGGAAGTAAATCACTCCCACCAAAGAGCTCTGGGAAAAGCTAGAAAATTCTCTTCTGGGTATATTCCATTTTAGCAAAATGAGTATGGAATAGTAGAAGGTAGGTTTTCAAAGGTACTTGCTGAGCTTTTTTAAAGCAAAACAGCAGATTTAATTGTATTTCCCCCTAGAGCTGACAGGAATGATACAGCAACATCTTCAACTCTGCTTCAAGATATCCCAGTACTCATTTAGGTCTCAATATTCTATGAATGTCAGTGTTGTCAACATCAGGAAAGTTGATAGAATGAAGTTCTGAGATAATGTATTTCTTCCTTAGTCTTTCAAAATAAAGAAAATAAATGAATGAGTGAATAAATATGTGATTTTTGGATATTGTTTGTGAGTGCCAGCCACTGGCAAACACAGAGGTTGTTGCAAGGGAAACCTGATTTAGATTGGTTTCTAGCAAGTGGTATTCAAGTTCTCTCTGTGCTGGAGCCTAGAGTTCTCTACCTTCACTAGAGTTTTGAGGTAAATCTTCCTTCCTCTTCTCCTTACATTACACTTTTTAAGAATAGAAAGGGACTTTTATTCTCTAAAGATACATTTCATCATCATTAAAACAAAAAGAATAAAGACAACTCATTTCTGATAGATAAAATGTAATGGGCTGGAAGAAGTTTGAAAGCAAAATCCTGGCCACTGTGTTATCATTAATTCCCCCTAGTTTTTATACTCGAATAAGCAATTTTCAGTATTCTTCTGGGCTGCAGCAAACCAGACGTTTGTCTGCTTTAATGTTTGGCTAATGTTAAATGATTTCCAGGATGTCTGGCAAACTGCAGCTGCTTGATTCCCAAGAAAGCAGCAGTGTTTAAAAAGTAGTTGTGGTGTGCAATGCTTGGGATTGCAAAACACGTATCTCATGTTCCACACAGTCCCCAGTAGATCCCTAATAAAAGGTTTTTGTTTTTTTTCTTTTACATTACATATCAGACCTGACTGTCCATCTCCTATTCTCAGAAGTCTCTTAAACATCTGTCTTTGTTACAGCCTTTTCCTCCCTTTGTGTCTGGCTCGATTTCCCTGTCCCAAACCATTCTCCAGAGGTTTGTCTCCCTCCTTTACTTGCCCTTTTCTTGACTTTCTTAGTCACTTTCCATTGAAGAGCAACCTGCCCCTGCCTCCAGAGGCTCTCTTTCTCAAAGCAAACAATCAGCCCTTTTTTTCCTGCTGTATGGCCTCAGGTCTTTTAAAGGAATATCACACATAGTACATGGTAGACAAAAAAACCAGATATTCATCTTAGGGATAATTCACCTCAAAGATTGGGTGCTATCCTCACTTTAGCTCTGATAGTGTTCTCTTTTGTGTTTGTATAGCTGATTAATTACATAAGTCCTGACATAAGGATTCATTTAGTCAAACTTTGGAAACTGCTCCTCAAGCACCCTACTCACCAATAAAGTGAGGGACTTGTGGGAACATTCTGTGAAACTCAGAAAAGTAACTGAGTAAGTTTGTTTTGGTTTTATTTTCTTGCCAAGAATGCCATTGAAACAGGTACAAAAGGCAGTACATTTCAGTATAACACTGGAAAAATATGAGGAAATATAACACATAATTTAGTGTCAAATATTTTTTAAAAATTTCAGTGTCACTTTCATTTTTAGTAACTTTACGAATTTGAATACTGAAGAAGATAATTAATGTTTTTAAACTTACTGAGTATAAGTTTTAAAACTCATTGGTCAATATAATGTATTTCAGTTAAATACAGTCAAAAAGCAGTACCTACATAAGACTAATGTACAGGAAAACATAGTGCGTAATGGACACTTTTTCTTATGAATATAATTTACTTGTGAATATGTACCATCATGGCAGAATCTCTGAATCTGAAGACAAAAGGTTTCTGAATAAAAGAAAACAAAAATCCAGAAGCAAAAATATTATCTTCATACAATATTTAATATTACTGCCAATCTGTATAACACTTACAGAAAATAAGGACTCCATTAAGTCAGGCAGTGTAAAAGAAACAAACAAAAAGATTGTCCCTTAGGTAAAAAGCTTACAATCCAGGCAAAAGGTGGATCCAGGAGAAGTATTCCTCAATGTGTCTGTATATCCCTGAAGAAATGATGAGATTATAATGATCAGCACTTGTATCCATATGCAACGTCAAGGGCAGATTGACAGACAGTCTATTGTCCAATTTTCCATGGGAATCACAGAAGATCACAAAGCTGAAAGTGAAGAAGATATAAATGAAGTATTTTTGGAAAAAACATATTTTCAAGGAAGGCTATGCCCAAATAAATATCTGTCATATAAAACAAAAAAGAAAAAAATCCATTATGATTAGCCCATTGCATGACACTTAGTAATTAAAAATGAATTAAGATCTATTAAGAATTTCTCAGGACAAAAAATTTGCTTTAGAGTTTTTTCATAGTGACCTTAATTTTGAAATTTTCCTGCTTTCCGGGAAAGGATGCTATTGAAATAAGTTACTCCGTTTCATTAATAGCTATCATATATTTTCCTAAAATACAAACAAACAAAAACCCCCCCCAAAAAACCGAAAAACCCCACAATAAAACAAAACAAAACAAAACAAAAAAGTAAATAGAATGAATAGGCTTTTCAGCTGGAAAAACCCTCAATTATAGAAAGGTTGAATTGGAATATATATTAAAACCCCTTCCTCTTTACCTGTCACTAACTCAGAAAGATATGTTTTTAATGGACCCTACTATAATTACTGCATGTTATGTAAAACAAACCCATTTACATAAGATAATGATGGCATGATAGGGTTCTCTGATGCTGAAACAAAAATTGTTATAATATATATTTTAATTAAATTGAAGTTAAAAGCTTAGGAGGTGTCTTTGTGTAACTGATAATATTAGAGACTTAAGAGGCCAAAACAACCTTCCCACCTGTAGTGAGAAATTTCCATTATCATTTAGTCTAGCTTGAAAAGATCAAAGGCCTCTCCTTCTTCTCTTTTCCATGCCATGTATTTATCTCATTAAATGTCATTAAATTAATCAACAGCTTTTTTAGAGTACTGGTTCTTGTGTTCAGCAAAAACCGAAAGAAGAGTTAATGACACAGAGGAAAGCAAATGAGCACTTTCAAAGAGCAAAGTCAGTCACCTCTGCTTATAAAATAGGACCAAATTTAGCAATAATAAGCTATTCTGAGCACAATAACATGACTGAAGATAGATCCCAGATTAAAAAGAAAACAAATCAAAAGCCAGTCAGAGAAATGCTCCTTTCTGCTCCATTTTTTTTCATAGTGGACTGCTGCCAATAGGAACCTCTGACAGGGCTGGCAGCCTGAGCTGTGGAGATGAAATTTTTCTTGCTCCAAATCTTCCATTACTCAAAGGGAAGGCCACTTTGAGTGCTTTTGTGAAAATTAATTTTCAGGAAAGAAAACAAAAAGTTCAAATAATAATAAAAAGTAGTTTTCCAAACTGCATTTTTATTCAAATCTAATTATCAGATTAAGATGACTGCACTTAATGGCAAATATAATCCTGCTTTCAATGTAATTGACACGTCCCCCTCATGCAAGTAGGAAAAACACCATTCATTCATTCAGAAAAATAAGTCTATATTTAAAGTTGTCATATCTCACAAGAATGTTGACTCACATGCATTATGGACGGTTTTTTACTTTCCTCTGAAAGAGCTTATCACAGCAGTTGCTGGAAACAGACATACAGGAGAGTCAGGGCTAGTGTGTCAAAATTTGAACGTCTGTTCTACTGCCATTGTGCAGAGCCAGGCAATGTGCTGGTAATGCAGTATTCGAGCACCTTCAAACCAGTTTTCTAGAACTGCAGTTCTCATTTGCAATCATCTGTTTGTCATTTTAAGAGGCACCTCTTTCCTCTGGGACAGTTATGTGAATGACATTTCCATGTATGATTCTTATGAGATTTAGGATGCCATCCTGCTTTTCTCTGTAGTGTTTCCTGAAGTTAGATTTTCAGAGGAGAAACAGTACTGTACTCTGAACTCTGCTCAGGGTAACTGTTTTAAGGAGTCAGACTGTTTTAAAAAAACAGAAAATCTACCTAACTCTCTTTCCTTTTCACAAGGATTTGATATAGAAGAGGTGTGGTGTGCTTTAAAAATTCTATCTCTATTACAACATAATACATATAAAACTATCTTAGGGATTGTATCCTGAGGAGGTATTACATGTTTTAAAATTGTTGAATTCTTGTCATATTTATTTTTTATTATTTAATATGACCAACATTCATAAACAGAAGTAAAAAATTATTCTGCTCCTGTGAAATGTCATGTAATGTGAAACGATGTAGGTAAAACAAATGAAATTCAGTTCTGTGGAGATGTTATAACAAGCTACATATGTATTTCAAAGGATCCTGGAGAAATTAATGGCCTACATGTCCATTCACAACACACATTCACAATGGCCTACATTCACATTCACAATCCAAATCACGATTATAAACTCACTGAATTGGAACACCTTAATTCTTCAGAACCTGCTCAATAAAGAAACGTTTCTAAGTACTAAGAACATTCTAAAGCTTTCCTCTACTTTTGACTAAAAAAGTATGTAAGTTGCTTTTTCTTGATTGTGATATTTAACTAAATAAAACCTACTTCATTCCCATCTTGTAGAGGTGATAGAGAAAATCAATATTTTGTAATCTTATACATTTTATAAGACTGAAAGACAAAATAAACACTTTTTTCTCCTCTCCATTTTTACTTATTTTCTTCCAGTAGATGCTCAAGCTAGAATGGTAAGAACATCCATAGACTGTGGTTTTATGCATATTATCTCTCATTCCTTCTATGTGTTAGTCACAACCTAGGCATTAATCAAAATGATAGAAAACAGTGCAAATGAGATGGCATAATAATATAGGCTCAAATTAACACATTCACTTTAATATTCACTCACACAGAAAACCTTTCCAATTGTCAGATGATCCATTAGGTTGTTTAATGAGTCAGAGAGTACCTCTAAGCTGCATATATTACTAGACTATACTACCATAAGCATATTAAAAGACAATATACTTGCTGATTCAGATCACTAGCTCCTTGGGCAAATACAGCTGGCTAGCAGATCCCTGAGGTGACCACATTTTCATTTGGGACCCTGGGTAACTCTCAGGTTAATCCCCACTGCCATGATATTGGGTAGTAGCGCGAGTTGTTGACTGCTTTGGTGGCTTCCAAGGGGACAATTAGCAGTTCCCTTGTGAGTAAACACATATTCTCTTTACTTATTTCACAGCAAAGCACTAATGATCACAGTGTATGCCCACAAAAGTGGAAACTGGCCCTGTGAAAGCCAAGGCTGGAATTCAAGGATCCACAAAGCAGATGAAAAAGACAGAGATGCCAAATTGGACAGCAAAGAGGAAAATCTTGGAGTGCACAATTGATAAAGTCTGGCCAGCTTTCTCTCCAACAGGATGATGCAGCCAGGAATCTCAGCTGTTTGGAGGAGATAGTACAGCTTCCAGGCTCTTGGGACTCTGATACTGGTTCACAGGCTGAAGGATTAGGAATACTGGATTGCTTGAAAAGACTAAATCAATGCCAAAAGAGTTTTTTACTCCAGGACTCAGGAACTATGACTTTTTATCCTCTATTCCCAAATTAGGGGAATTTGCATATCTTTACTCATTTTTTTCCTTAAAGTATCTAGAAATCTATCTGAATTTTTTTTAAGTATCAAGTTTGAATAGGCTTCCTTTTGCATCAGGGATGGATGTTACTTTAGGCTATGATCCTTATACAAAAATCTGTTCAACATTTGCTTGTTTTGAGGGGCAGAGATTATGTGGCCTTTAATTATCTGATTTAAGTGTGAAATACAAAACCTTTGAAATAGGACACTCATAAAACCACAGTGCAACACAGGGAAGAGTAAAACTTTGAAAGGTAAAAGTTAAGAAGTACATATGTACAAGCCAAAATGAGTTATAAAGCGAAGTTTATCTTGCACCAAGCAAGCACAAACCTATTACCCAAGGCAATAGAAAGCTGATTGATGATATCATGATGACAAATGAATTCTCATTTTGAATTCTGCCTGCTAAGTAATTAGTAATGTCATCAATATCATTACTAGCTCCTCATTCAACTTCATCAGCAAGCTGTTCCCGTTGCTCATTTTTCAGCTTTTCCTTTCTGTGCTTCAGTCACAACATGAATCTACATTGAGGACAGTTTCTAGCAACTACCCAAGGGAGCAACAAAAAAATTGGTTGTCAGGCACAAGCAGTCTATTGAAACTCTGAACTACATTTTAATAGCAACCTCATGATGTTATTTTTAAGTGGTCACAACTTGAGAATTAGTGTAAATAGTGTCAAGGACATCTTTCTTTTTTTCCTGAAATATATTTGGAAACTGACATAATATAAAATGAAAATACAATTAATGCAAAACTTAGTGATTATAACTGAGCAAGTGACTGCAGGACAAAAACTTATTAAAAATGTCTTCTCATCTCATTTTCTCATGTTTCTGAGATGGAAAGAAGCATTGCCGAGGAAATTGAACAAAATACTGCCAATGCATATTTTCCCCAAGCTTCCAGTTCTATATTTTAATTTAAAAACCTACAAAACTCATCTTAAAAAAAAAAAAAAAAAAGAGAACAAATCCTAATGAATGATGAATGAAATATTTGAAACACAACTGCACCTTTGAGGCCAAGATAGATTCTGAGCATAGGTATAGTACATTAGAAAAGACCATTAGATTGTCAGTATTTGCCCTTTCTCATTTTCTGTGCAGCCAGGTTTGTATTTTAACAGAATGTGACCAAGTTCCACAGACTTGTGTTTGTTGTTTTATCTTTTTAGGAGGAGGAGGGGGAAGGGGTTAAATAATTTATTGATTGTATTTTTTCATGGCATTAGGACTTTTCAGAATTTATTTTAGACAAGCAGACTTGTCTACCTTTATATGCATTTTCTACTGTATTCTTGGAGTTCTGAAGCAAAACTTGCCAGATATGTTTAATTTTTAAAACTGTATTTTAGTACACGCATCGGTTTCTGCTAAACTGGATTTAAGTATCTTAGTTTAAACAAGAGTATCTCTGCACGGTTCATTTACAGATTCTGCTATTTAGAAAGAATTGTATCAAGTGATTAAACAAGGATGAGTGAAGATGAAATTTGTTTCCTCTTAAGGCTGGTGTCTATTTGAACAAAAAGTCAGATTATTTTAAACAAATGTAATTTTATTCCAAAATATGCAAAATATATAATATACTTCAGTCAAGGTTATTTTCAACATTAGAATACTTTCTCTGGTCTTTTCATTGTGCTCCATCTTTTAATCCCATTTTGCATTGCTGAACAGAAAAGAATTAAGAGGTGTTTGATTTTGTCCAAAGATGGTATACAACTAATGCCCTATGTCCAAGTTACTTTGCTTTAGACAGTCTAGTTCACATGATCTTTCAGCAGGATTGAAAGTGTTATGGTTTTGCTTTTGTGTCAAAAGCAGTATTCCCTAAAATTGTCTTTTCAACAAATCTCAGAGTAAACCTATGACAAAATAAAATTGGGGTTCATGACAGATGATCAGTAAACCATAACTCCACCTGAAGTTTTGTGGTAAAAACTATCACAGTGACTTTATCACCAAAGAGGAACAGGAACACGGTGACATTAAGTCAGTTGCCTAAACAGAAATTTCGGTACTGTGCCTCATCCCTACCAATCTGCCCTGGCCTCCAGCTGCCTCTGTGGAAGGGCTGGACCTCCAAACAATGCTGGTTCCCACCTCTCAGACCCCTGTGACTGCCCCAAGAACTCTCAAGTGCCAGATACAGATGTTTAGACAATTGAATTGAGCCCTCAGAGTTTGTCTGCATTTTCAGCTGTTGAGATTAACAGGAAAAAAAGAGAAAAAAAAAAAAGAGAAAGAAAAAAAAAGATAAAAGAAAAACAATCTATTAGGTCCATGGAAATGTGTTGATCTGCTCTAACTGGCTTAGCAGCCCTTTTAATGCCCTTTTAATCCATCAGTACCTTGAACTTTTTGCAGACTTGTAACACTGGATATAATTAGATAGGGAAAAAAAAGGTAGCTTTTTTTTCTTTCTTTCTCCAAGGGTGTATGAGATGACTGAAATACATTTTATTTTATTTAAAATTCTTATTTTTTTTCTAAATAATCTTAATGGCTATCTTCAAGACGATCAGATTTGTTACTTCTGCAAAACATTTTTGGGATTGAGATACTTAATTGAAATTTACCATTTGATCTCACTGGTTTATTCCTTGCCTGTTAGTAAGAATGCATTATATTCTGATGGGTTTTTTTTTGTTTTAATAGAGTCAATTTTCCCTTTTTTTTGGACATCTTAATTTGATATGAAGTTTGAAAGGCAAACAGAACAACAGTCTTTGTTATTCCAGTCGAGGAAAGTGAAGTGAGATGACTATGCTCATAGTTAATATATTGATTTTGTTTAATTATCATAAACAACAAAAATGGTTTATTGCCAGATGACTGGATTTCATTTTGCGTTTGGTTTGTCATAAGGAATTTTTTCTACCAATTTACAAGTTCAGTAACCTGAGAAATGAGCTAAATAACAGTAAGTTTTAATGGAGTTATGGAAATACGACACAATAGTAACATTTTTTAAAGTCTCATGTACCCTATAACTCACCAGCTTGTTAAAGAAATGGTTTCTACAGGAAACATTAATGAAACCTAAATTCAAATTAAATTTCAGTCTGTTTTACTGTAGTTAATGAATAATATGAGAAACTGACCTAAACTAACATTTCAGGACTCATTAAAAATAATTTTTAGTAGCAGCATTAGCCTTCACTGTTGCTTATAAAAGATTTTATGTAGCATACTGAAATCCAGGAGTCATGGTAACATCTTCTTGCAAAATGACAGTGATTTTTACAGATTCACTCAGATCATTGTATTCTTGTGATAATAGTTCTTCCTCGATATCAAGTTTATTTTCCTTGTTCCAAGACTCTCTATTCAGTGATTAATATCTGGAGCTCTGTGTTTCTCTTGTTTTTGGTTTTTTGGTTTTTTTTTTAATGACCATTTCAGTGGTCTTGAATAACATAATTTTCGAGGAGTAAGTTTCCTAAGCTTTTTGAATATTAGGAATGTACCTTACAGAAGGTGATTAACTCCAGCTCTTACTGACTGTCAGTTCTCCATTGACTTATTTCCTCAGGGAACACTGTCTGCTTCTTCTTCAATCTATGCATATGTAGATTATGCAGAACAGAAGTTATTATCTTTTTGTGTTCTAATACAGAAAGTCTTTAGAACCCACGATATTTTACCTTTGATTTTTTTCTATTATTCAGTCCATTCTTCAAACTGTTATCAAGTTCCAGAAATGTATAAAAGTACTGGGAAGAGATTTTTCAGATTTTCTTTTTACGATGAGTTTTTAGCCTAGCCCTTGGTTTTGAGCTCATTTTCCAGTGCAAAAGTCCATATCTCATCAGGCTTCTTTAATCAAGTGTTTTGTAATAACTTCCCAGATCCAGAGGAATTGATATGACCATATTGGAGGACAAAGGGTGATACTATGTTCTTCATATCAGGGACAATAGGAAAAAAAGTATTTTTCTTTTCTTATGCACAGAGAATGAAAGTATAAAAATACTTCAGCATGAGTTCTTCTTTTAGATTGTTTTTCTCACACACAGAATTTTTTACATTTAAAATACTATTTTATTCTTCTGTTTACATAGCTGATGTCATAATCAGACATGATTATGACATTAGCTATTATATCTTTGTAATACTACTCATTATTATCTATTTATAATGAAATCTAAAGACAAAACAAGATAGAAGGCCACCTGGCCCTGGCTTTTAATAACAACATATGATGGGAAACATGTCATTTTATAAAATTGCCTTCTAAACAGATAAGATACTAAATGGCACAGGAAGGAGAAAAGCTGCAAAGTGAGGCGTATAGTAGGAATTAAAGATCTGTGTCCTTTACTGTATTTTAACTGTGATTGCCATCAGGAAGATAAACCAATGGAAAATATAAAAATCCTATTACAGAATAAGCAAGGTGTGTATCCAAAGATACATCTGCATCTGTGCAAATATTTTTGAGATTTCAAATGAAGACTCAAATATATCATTTCTGTCACTGATGGTAAATCTTAGGAGGAGGAAATAACTTCTGAATATGAGATCTAGAAAA
Organism: Corvus hawaiiensis; assembly: GCF_020740725.1. Classification (NCBI taxonomy): domain Eukaryota; kingdom Metazoa; phylum Chordata; class Aves; order Passeriformes; family Corvidae; genus Corvus; species Corvus hawaiiensis. Next base: position 62,621,566 of record NC_063216.1, on the reverse strand, counting down.
ATATACTCCAGACAATTCTGTGAGTTTGTGATAAACCAGTCGCTATTTTTAAACACAGAGGTTAAGAATAGAAAAAAAAAAAAAACTGTACTCATTTGAAAACATTAAATTCTTCCTTTCTAGAAATTCACAACAATTTTAGACAAGCCATTAGCTGTTGTGAAGGTAGCAGCTGCCTGGGCTGCTGCTGTGCAAACTTCCATGCCAGGAGTTAACTGATTCTTTTTTTACTGGTGACTTCCCAAAGGCGTAAGAAGGTAGAAACAGTCACATCAGAAAGAAAATTCTGCATGTGAGTGTGAAAGCTAATAGGTAAAAAAAAGACATATTCAATGATTTTCAAACATTCTTTTTACACATTTAAGAGATTGACAGTAGAGGGCCCATGGCAGCTTCCAGTCCCACTACAAGTAAGTAGCTGACAAACTCAGTGGTTTAGAGCCTGGGAAATAGAGGCAGTCTGATAGAGACCCAGCTTGTTCACACATCTTTGTTTAGATGGATTGACAAGCAACAAAGCAAATTTTATGGCTAATAAGCTTAAGTCAGATACAATCTCCTGGTTTTCAGCACTAACAGTATCCCCTAATTCCAGTCTTGTTTAAAGTGTCTGCTTAAGCTGAAGTTAACTATTATTTTAAAGGTCAAGAGACAAAGCTTATAGTGTTTCTTCCTCTTGTCAGGAGTACTAATTCTAGCTTAATTAAAATCCACTGCCGTAGTTCAAAAGGGATTAATTTTAAATACCTCCAAAGGGAAATAATATCTTTTTGGAAATTTCCAGTCTGAAATGGTCTCAAATAACTGAAATTTTCCTTACTGTCTCAAGTCAGGAAGTGCTTATAAAATGTAAGATTTACAGAAGGACGGGTTGCAAAAAAAAAATTCCTTGTCAAAAGTGCCTTGATTTGCAAAGTCCTTAACTTATAAACAATATTTAAAAGAGCTATAAATCAATTAATCAATTGTTTTTATTAAGAACACTTGCATTAGTAAAAAGTTATCTTAGAATTTTAAACAGGCAACATTTTTTAAAATGTAAACTTTCTCTTTGATTCAACTCACTTTGATTGTCTCATGTAAGACACCAATTTTGATATATAAAAAAGATAAGTAAATTTTTTTTGTGCTTAAGAATCTTACTTATTTTTCTGGAGGACAGTAAAAACCAATCTTGGGGTTACCTTAACTTGATCTAATTATTTTTGGAACTAATCATGGTAAAACTTAGAGATACCTTTGGAGAGAAACTGTTTAATAGTTTCTCAGCAAGCTCTCCACCATTTTGTCTAAATCAATGAAGTTTCTCAAAGAATGCTCCTGGGAGGAAATCTACTATCTAGCTTTTAGAGATATATTTCCAACATAATTTCTATGATGCTGTGAATCTTTCATTACAGCCATGGACAACATAGGTAATGTAGTCTTTGCAGGTGGAAGAATATTAATTCAAAATAGTGCTTTTACCCCACCTGTCTGGGATGACTGACAATAACCTGTCAACATATATGATTATATAATGTTCCTTGCCTGAATAGAACACAGCAAGTAGTCAAAACAAAAATGAATAAGTAAAATCATGCAAAGAACTAGTGTCTGGGAACGTGAGGAGATAAAACTAAAGTGCTAAAGATGTTAGGCTGGAATGTGAGCAAGAGGAGCAGTGAAGTTTGGTGATGGAAAGCGTCAAAGAAAATGCTGAAGAAACAATTGATGTGAGATGGGGGATGGGGCTGTGGCTCTGCAGTTGTGAAGACAAATAATGGCAGATATGGAATCAGTTGGGAAAAGGAAGCTATGGAAAAGCTCAGGGAATGTATAGGTTAGGACAATGAAGTCAAGTAAGAAAATACAGGCAAAGCTGAGATCAGATGTGAGAATGACAATTTATATATTGAGAAAAAGAGGAAGGTGAGGCTATTGCATGTTTGCTCATGAAAGACATGATGTGTATGGATTTAATGTATGTGAAATTGAATTTTAAGTGGGAATTGAATACATAATAAAGACTTTGAATAGTTAACAGCTGTTAACAGTTCAAAGCAGATCAACAGCCATTTTCTTCAAGTCCTCTGGAAATATTATTTATGCTTTCATTTTGAAAAAAATTCAGTGTTTGACATATGATATCCTTCATACAAATTTTAATGGTATAAGCATAAGTAGTGGAAATGAATTGGAAATTTTAGATTTTGTCTTGATTTTCTAAGCACCTTAGTCTTATTGAAAGATGACATAAATTAGCTATTTCCTTCCTTGTTTTAGAAGGTTCCCTAAATTATGATATCAAGGTTTGGCTGTGGGTCTCTCAGATCACTAAATCTAATCTTAGGTCAGACATCAATGCTTGGAAAAAAGGCAGCAATTTAGGAGTTAATTGTTTATAGCTTGTCAAATTAATCATTTGATATCCTAAAATCAAAGGGCAAGTCAGGTTGGAAGAAACAAAGTAGTCACAACCTTAATTGTGACCTATTTCATACTTGTCTCCTAAATGGCTAATACATCACAAACTGAATGCATGCAGGTGTTTCAGTCTCAAATTTTGTTGATGCCACTAAAGTTATAATTACCTTTCATTGATGCAATAAAGATTTATTTATGCTGTGTGTTTCTGTATCTGAAGGAGACAGAGGAGAGGTCTTTGTGAAGGTCTGGAGTCTGTCACTAGAGATACATGGATATTATATTGTAGTTCAGATTTGTAAGAAAATTTCCCATGTCTTTACTTCACAGAACTGCAGTCAGAGAATATATAGAGTTGGAAGGGACCCACAAGGATTATGGTGTCTAACTCTCAGCACCATCCCCAGGAGCGACTGACAGTACTGTCCACGTCCTTCTTGAACTCTTTTGGGCTTGATGCATGTTACCAATTTTATTTCCCTTTGCAGGAAATATTAATTCATTGAATTGCTATTAATACATCACACAAATTACAATAATATCCAATAAGGGATCATGCTGATAGGCACTGTAAAAACACATAGTAAGTGGCAATATAGAATTTTTAAAGTAACCAGGTGCTTATTTACAGGATTATTGTGGTGGCTACTGTTCAGAAAATATATAAAATACCTAAAGGACAGGTCAATAATTACAAGTATATAAGAAGAATTTTCAAAATTGTTACCAGCAGGACTCACAAGAGTACTGCAGATTTTTTGTAAGTTTATTTGTGCAGACAAGCAAACGACAAAGGTGCATATCTTAGGCATTCTGGTGACTTTCAATTTTTAACTGTCCTTCATTGAAAAGATAAGTTACATCTGACAACCATACAGAGACACTGGATCTGTCTAGATCATTAAAGCTCCCTTTGCCTTCCACTTCTCATTCTTTAAAATGTCTGTGTTCTAGACATTTCCTGGGAAATATCATAACATCTCTACATTATTTTGACCAAATTGTTTAGATTATTTGTAATATCAATAGTAATTGTTCTTTTTAATCACCTAAGTTCTTCTGAAAAAAGCACTGCAGGGTTACCAAACTCAACAGTTTAAAACCTCATGCTAAAAGGGTGTCGAATTATTTAGAATTCACCCAGCCCTTTTGAATGGTCAAGAGCATGGAACTACTCACTCAGCAAAGAATTTGTGACTCACTATTCTGTCCTCTATTGAGGCATGTAAGGCAGCAGTTTGCAATTCATTGAGAAATGAGTTCCAGATGTCCTTTAGAGACATGGATTTTTTTACAACTATATCTGCATAGCTGTTTTTTAAATTTTTTTGTTTTCCTTTTTAAAACGTGTTTCTCAATGTGTACATTAAGGAACAGAAGAATAAAAGTGAATCAGCTGATATTTTCATGTAATTACCAAGTAGGTTCAGAATATTTAAACCTTTCAAAGGAAAACTTTGGAGCCAAGGAAGTAACATTTATTAAAAAGGAAAAGATGTTATTGTGTATGCAGCTTGAGAGAGAAGGTAAAGGCAGGAGATGTTAACTGGTGAAAAACAAAACCCGGAATATAATCAGACATCTCAGCTATATGTATATAGCTTCTTCTTGTGGGCAGAAAGAAATTTCATGTGTTTATTTTGCTTCTCTCTGAATTCTGTCTGCCATGTTGAACAGAAATATTTGATTGCCATACTCCAAGGAATGTGAACAATGGATGTGTAGCTATGCTAGCAATCATGTACTAATCTGCACAGCAAGCTGCACTTTCAATATTCTGTGGAAAGCTAGGTTCCTTGTTTATATTTCAGCTTCAGCCAAAGCGTCAGTAGATGGAAGTTTCTGTGGTGTTTCAACAACAAAAATTTGAAACTCCATTCAAAGCCCTGTAGTGCATCTGCCATCAGCATTTTGCTTAAAGGGATTGCATGGAAATAAATTGTGTTTCGGTGGCCACTAAATTTTTTCTTCAAGACATTCAAGTGGTGAAAGAGTGTAATAGCACTAACTTGGAGATGGGTAATGTTACCCTGCAGTGGAGCTCCTTTGAGATGTTGCATTAACCTCTTTCCTTCTTCCCTCTAGCTGAAGCACAGCAGCAAGGTATTTCTCCTTCTTCCGACCCCTATGTGACAGGCATAACAGTTTGACAGATCACAGCTAAGGCATGCAGTTGTGATTGTCATGTGGGATCACAAAGTATGACAAATGATCTGGTTTTGTGCTGTAAAAACATATGGTACAGAGGTGTTACTGTGAGAAGGTGCAAACAAAGTGCCACTTGTCTGAGTCTCGTGCTCGTGTTGTGAGACGTGATGGCTCTGTATATAACACACCAGAAGGTTTTCTAATATTCTGGGTTCTCTTCAGCAATACATTAGTCAAATACAAGATTATTGGCAAAGAAAATGGAATTAAAGTGAGAGCAGAGTGTCAAGCATCCTATACTACATGCATACATGCAGACACATAATTCATTAACTGTGAGGGCAACTTGACTGTAAAGCACAATAAGAATAAATAAATAAAGCTAACATACAGTAACTGCAATACCAAGTGATATTATAGTGATAGAAAAAAGTTATACCAGAGTTCCAATCACAAACCCCAAAACTTATTAAGAAAACCCAAATTTAAAGATGTGATATTCCTCTTGCAGATACTTTTTATGCTAGCCTTTATTGAAATTCTTGAACTTACTCCAGCTTGTGATGCCATCTTTCATTCAACCATATAATATTATCAAAATGCCACAAATTATCTATTAAAAATATGTATGAGATAAAATTATGTCTAGACATGAAATGTCATATTTCATATGCCAGGTTTTATTTAGTCCTTACATAGTCTTTTTAACATGGAAGAAAACCTCTAAAAATAAGGATATATAATGAAAATGCTGACATTTTGATTTTTTTCTGTGATATTTCACTTTTTTACATAATTTATGTTATTTCCTTTCTTCTTAGTGTATACGTGTGCTATAAGTTGATTTTAACTAAGACACTTGTGCTTGTGTTAAAACTGTTTCCTATAGGGAATGAAAAAGAGTATAATTTGCAATGCTTGCTTTTATAAACAAGGGTTCATATATTTTAGTCTGATGAGAATAGCAGAGAAAAGAATCAATAAATTAAGTGTGCTGAAATCCCTTATGATCACCCAGGAAGAACTTTTAAATTAATTCCAAGATGACTAATGATGTATTGAAATAATTCTTTGGGTAGACAGAGGCAAGTCTGTGACAAAAAAAAAAGGAGATTTAGTCCTTCATTATGTTCCTATGGAATCATGGTTATAGAAAGACATAAAAATAAATGAAAATAGTGATGCCATAATCACAGGTGTAGTTAATAGGCTCTATCTAATAGTAAATTAGAGCTTGAAGAAATTCTTACCATCAATTTTCAATTGTGCAAACTATCATTTAGAGTCTGCTCCTCTCACTTATCCTGAAGTATTCACATTATCTGAGTCAATGCAGGCATAAGTTCCATAAGGAAAATCTTCTATTAAATGTGGATCAATTAAACACCAAGGACTACAAAAAGTTACATCTCTAGTCTAAAATAAAGGACAGACCAGAACAATGAGTACAGCTTTTTCAGAAATTATTCTTTTCTGACAGAAACCCCATGAGTCACATTGATGGAACAAAGGACAGGTCAATGGATTAGGGGGCAAAATTGTTACTAAAAACACTGTGTTCCCCCTGTTTTGAGGTTTCTCTTTCTATGTACATAGTCATGGCCAGTAATAACAAGGGAGTTTCTGCTGAGAAAGTAGCTAAAGCAAGCTCATGCTGAGAAGAAACCCAGAACCTTCTCCAACCCAGCACATTACAAAGGTTTTTCATAGTAATTCCCAAAGGATGTGATAAGATGTAAATATTATCACAGTGCGATGTGTGACACACATTTACACTTGAGAGAGAGAGAACATGTTTCTGTGTGTGCCATCATCTAACTTTTGTCTGCCTCTCACATATGGATATGTAAGACAGGAATATTTAGAGAATGTTGTGCTTAGATTTGTTTCCCTAGGGACTGAAATGTTGTATAAGGGTCCTTGTAGGTTCACGTCATGGGTTGACCCAGGTCAGATGCCAGGCACCCACCAAAGTTACTCACTGACTCCCCTCTGCAGCTGGACAGAGGAGAGAAAATTTAGCAAAGGGTTCATGGGTTGAGATAAGGACTGGGAGAGTTTGCTCATCAAATACCATCAAGAGCAAAACAGGCCCAACTTAGAAATATGAAGTGGATTTATTACTAACAAAATCAAAGCAGGATAATGAGAAGTAAAATAAGCCCTTAAAAAAACTTTCTCCCCACCCCTCCCTCCTTCCCAGCTCTACTGCCTACCCCAGTAACACAGGGAGATGGGAATGGGCATTATGGTCACTTCATCACCCATTGTTTCTCCTGCTTCTCAGGGAAAGTAGTTGTTCCCCTGCTGCACCGTGGGGTCCCTCCCATGGAAGACGGTTCTCCACAAACTTCTCCAGCATGAGAACAGCAGTTTCCTGTGAACTGCTGCAATGTGAGTCCATCCCACTGGAAACAGTACCCCTCAAACTGCTGCAATGTGGGTCACTCTTCCAAGGGGTGTAGTCCTCCATGAACAGGCTGCTCCAGCCTGGAAGCAAGGGCCCACTCTCTCTCCACCGCATCTCCCACTGGATCACAGCCTCCTCCAGGCATCCACCTGCTCCGGCATGGGCACCTCTCCCACAGGCTGCGGGTGGATCTCTGCATCCCCCGTGGATCCCCATGGGCTGCAGGTGGACAACCTGCTTCACCACGGTCTCCATCACAGCCTGCAGAGGAATCTCAGCTCTGGTGCCTGGAACACCTCTTCCCTCTCCTTCTTCACTGATCTTGGTGTCTCCATGTTGTTTTCCCTCACATGTTCTCACCTCTCCCTCTTCTCTATCTGGAATTAAAACTGCACAACAACTTTGTTTTGATTTCCTCTTAAATCTGTTATCACAGAGGGGTTACCAACTTCTCTAATAGGCCCAGCCTTGGACATAGGCACGTCTGTCTTTGGAGACATCAAGGATTAGCTCTGCTGGACACAATGGAAGCTTCCAGCAGCTCCTCACAGAAGCCACCTCTGTGGCCACCCTACAATAAAAACCAGCCCATACAAACACAGTACACTTCAGGACAAGCATTTGTGCTTGTCCAGGCGCAGTGTAGTCTAAAGAAATATTGCCATTTTTGGACAAAATATAATTTAAAAGTTGAAATGAATGGAACTTGAAAGACACCCTTAGGTGCCCAAGAATGGATTTAAAAGCCTAGAGGTAGGCTTCTGTTTCAGAAATGTTATAAATTATTTTGTTCAAAAAACAGACTGAAGCCAGATTTTGCTAGTTATTTGTAAGAAAAGCTGTTACAGTGGACTATTCATTATTTAGGAACACCTACAGATAACAGCCTGTATTATCAGTATGCAATCTATATTACACGATCTGCAGGGGCAGTAGAGAAAAGCACACACCTGAAAATCATGAACAAAAGAGCTGCAGAAAACATTATCCTTTTTCAAGGCATGCCAGGATTATCTTTAATTGCTTTATACTGCTAAGGGCTAGTCTAAACTAGAGGGGGATTGCTAACACATCTGTTTCAGCAAAAGTTTTAAAAGGAGATGCAGCTTTTACTGATAAAAATATGTTTCTTTGGATGTTGCAGATACCAGGTTCCCACAGAAAATAAGCTATGTGAGAAAGAGAGACTTTTCTTTGTTCAGAATTGCTGTGTCTGCTCCAGGCCCTTGAGTGGTCTAAGCAGTATCATAAAAAATTCATGAATATCTATAGCTGATAATGTTCTGCCAGGCAAAGTTTCTGGGGTAGACCCAAGGCATAATAACCACAGTGACAAAGGAGCTTGGAGTTGTCTTGTTTATTGTACACATCTTGGCTCGTGTTCTGTTTGAGTGGTCTACCACAGTTTAGAAACATGAGGAAGGCAAAGTCATTTCCTAAGTGACAGCTCATGTCCTGAGTACAACAGCATTTTTGTCCCATTAACACATCAGTTTCACAGAGTAAAAAAGACTGCCATGTGAAAATAAATGTCTGGAGTGTCCTAAATATTTTGTTGCTCAAGACATACAGTGAAAACTAGTGTGTTACCTCTAGGTTACACATATATATTTGTATCTATTCAGTTCTTGAAGAGAAATCACTGTAAATACTTTATTTAAACCAAATTGAAGCCATGCATGCAGATTTTTCTGTGAATAAATAAACACTGTGATAAGTGAAACCTGATTGCCCTTTTCTGTCCAATGTGCATTGCTACAGCAGTTAATTTTACCTTATTTATCAATAAAGATTGTATTTATAATGAAAAATGTTCTAAAGAATTACGTACATATAGATTTAGACTTGTGGAAACTCTCATAATTTCCCCTGATAAAGTCTATTGCAGCTGTGACATCCCAGATTTATGATGTTGTCCTGTGACGTATCCCAGATTCATAATATTTTCTGATTAACTTCATCTAAAGAAGAAAAACATTTTTACCACTGCCCTAGGACATGCACACACATTCCTCTGCTCTTGTACACATCTTTAAACTGCAAATATGCTCTTTCCAGTGTTTGGTAGTGTTCTATACAGCTGTACAATGTCATTACCCCACATTCTTTATTACCTTACATGAAGAAAGAAATACCTAAATGATGAATGGAGTTACCTAAAGAGAACACTATATGATTTACTAAGTAAAAATGAATTGGTGTAAAAACTGAAGGATCTGACAAGGTAGTACATAAAAAAATCTAATATATAATGGCACAGATGGACATGTGTTTTAATAAATAAGAATGACACCAAGTCAAAAAATTGCCAGATTATTCTACATAATTTCATAAATGACAAAGCAGAGTGTTATGATCAACAGTGTCAAAGATAGAATTCAGATCAAGCAAAATAAAATGCTTGAGCAACCCAAACAAGACTGCATTAATAAATCATCATAAACTGTAAGTATAGCTGTAATATGATTGTGAAGTAGATTGTTATTTCTCAAAGGGCTTGATTCTCTCTAAATGGGGATATAATTCAGAAACACTGATCTGCTTTATGTTCTTGTCCAAAACCAACAAATCTTTAACAGGTAGGTAACTCCAATCCCCATTTCAAATCAAGAATGTTTCTTTAGTAGTATGGTAATCTGTTCAAGTTTTAAATATGATGGAACATTTGTATAACTTAACAGTGTTGAGAGTTTGAATAAAATAAAAATATGGGCTATATGGATATAATAGCATATAGATAAGGGGATCTGTCATGCCTGCAATGTAAACAGGTGAAATAAAAATTCAGTTGAAAAATAGACCAGTGAAATCCAAAGATGAAATAGACAACTTTGTAAGGCTTAGGAATTTCATAGCTGCACATAAACCCAGTTTTCTTTCTTCCATGGTAACAATCTATGGAGCCTTCTTGTTGTCTCCATCAGGAAGCAAGATTGCTCTTATATTCACATGGAGCATTTAACCTTCTCCCAGCTATAGTTGCAATATTTTATAATTCTGAATCATATTACAGTAAAGTTGAGGTATGAATAGAGGGAAAATAAAGACTTCCTTGGTCTTCTTCAGAGAAGGGCACTAGAACTGCTGAGTAACAGATCAATAAATACAGCATAGATAAATATTGATTTTAAGGTGCAAATAAATTTTTATAATAAAAAAATAAGATTTTTTATAGCTCACAAGAGTTTTATTAGCAGCTATCAAAGGTAGCAGTAAAATATCCAGAGAATGACAAAAATATGCTGATATAGAATACATTCAAGAGAAAAATGCCATGAAAATAAAGAAAATTATATTCTGATAAATTTAGGAATATATTGTGGAACAAAGAGGTCAAAACTACTGAAAGCATTTAATATGGAGCAAACTGTGAATCAAATCTAATATCTTTGAGACTTGGGATCATGAAATCAAGGAATCTCAGTGAATATTTAAAAACACATTTAAAAAATATTAACCATTCAAATTTTGGTTTACAATATATAAGAACTCATCAATATTAAATTTTCTTTATGAAATGTCTTACAAAATCTGTAATTTAAATTATAGTTCATAATTACAAGGATTTTTTCATCCTAAAACTGAAAAAAGAGATTAACTGTTTAACTTACTATCAGTATGTTTACTATACCTTTTTAATTTTACTTGTCTAGTCTATACACTTGGCAGCAGCAGCAATACTAAAGAAATGTTTCTGACATTGGTCTGGGAAACTGTTTTCAAGGTCATGCAAAGTGTAAATGCAATCCACTCACCATGTGATTATGTCAGAAAGACAATACCCAGTTCTTCACATTGGCAATTGTGAGGCTTCTCAAGCATGAACTATCATATTATTATCAATTCAAATGCATTTGATAAACATTCATTTTTCTAAAGTAAATAATAAACTAAGAGACTCTCAATGTATTTCAGTGACTGTTTCTTAACTGTTGAAAAATATTGAAAAATAGCTAGGAAAAGTCATAGCCCATATACAACCTATTAGCATTTTGCTCTTTACTGAGTTTTTATGCATGGTTTAAAACTGAATTACCACTGCATAGAGCTCAAACGCATTTTTTTCTTTCAGGAAATTTTGTACATAAAATTAAATTATGTTATTAAATGCAGAGACAGTAATACTAATGCTAAAAGGAAAGAAAATTTGATTGTGAAATCTGATTGTTTGTGTGTATGCTTTCCAATTTTTCAGTTTTGCAATTGTAATTTTTGTTCATGGAATAACAACTGTAGCTGCAATCATATTGTTGCTTGATTTGTTTGTTTTGTCCTTTGTTAAGACTTCAGGGGGACTTTTCAGCAACTGGCATGCTTGAACATCACTTGTTAAGGTTAATGAGTACTGCACATGCATGCTATTGCAAGAACAAAGCCCTTAGCTCACTGACTGGTTGTCCTTAGATCATAGATTATGAAACCAATATGTGTTAATATGGTCAAATCAAGTTATATAACAAGTATTACAATCATAATACTTAAAAAGATAAAATAATAAGTAGATTTTTAATTTTTTTTTTTTTGAAGGATTTGTGAAAGATGCTCAGTTGCGAACAATGTTTCATGGCTTTCCATGTATTTTACAGCGGGGCAATTGTAAAATTTAGGTTTATTTAACCAGGAGAAATTACCTCTATGGAATGCAAAAATAATCCAGGTCCCAGAGCCAGTTCAAGAGACTTGAAAAGTCTGAGACCTGTGCTGGCCATTTTTCACTTTTTAGACTACCACAGAAAGTCCTAGTTTTGAAGTTGAGAGTGGGAGTGTTCATAAAAACTATCACTGTGGGCTGTGCTGGAACAATTATATACAGTTAACAGGTTGTTTTAAATTAATTTTAATGAGAAAATTAAAAAGACGACAATCTAATAGAACAATTATCTGGGTCCTGTTTGTACATAGTACCTACAAAATTATTCACTTATTGTAACAGAAATTTTTCTGAGAAAAGACAAGGTAGGATCAGAATAGATTTTAAACTTAAATTTATTTATAACTTTCTTGGATTTGGTAAAAATTTTAGCTGAAGAAATGAATAACGGTGTTTTAAATTGTCTACTGCCAAGTCTGCAGAAAGTCATGGCTTCTACTTGAATAACAGAAACATAATTTATTTCATGATTTGATGTTTGTGAACTCTCTGAATGTTGCAAAACACTGCTTATCTTGTTGAGCAAAGTTCAGATCCTGTAAGATCAGATCCTGAAGATTATACGGAGTAACTTGTAGTGTATTGCACCATAAAGATCAGCTAGTTCCAACCCCCTGCCACAAGCAGGGACACCTTTCACTAGGCAGGTTTGTTAGGGTCCCATCCAACCTGGCCTTGAACACTTCCAGGAATGGGGCATCGACCTCTTCTCTGGGCAGCCTGTGCCAGTGTGTCACCATCTTCATGGTACAGAATTTCCTCCTATTAGGTAATCTAAATCTCCCCTCTTTCAGTTTACAGCTACTCCCCCTTGTCTGCATACGCTCATAAGAAGTCCTCCAGCTGTCTTGTAGTCCCATTTAGGTACTGGAAAGCTGCAATGAAGTCACCCCAAAGCCTTCTCTTCTCCGGGCTGAACAGCTCCAACTCTCTCAGCCTGTCTTCATAGGAGAGGTGTTCCAGCCCTCAGATCATCTTTGCAGCCTCCTCTGGACTCATTTCAGCAGGTCCATGTCCTTATGTTGCAGGTACCAGAGCTAAGGTATGGGGCCCAAATAATGTCTATTGGTGACACTTTTTCAATGGACTGAACTTTGAAAATGTTCAGCAAATTTACAAAAGATTTTAGTCTGAATTTTCAAATTGATTAAAAAAATCAAAACTATTTTTATATTGTTTTTATCCTAACTCACTAAAACTGTCTTCTGATGTTATATCCCAAAACCTTTTTTTTTAAGCAGATCAAATGCACCTTACACATTATTGAAGAGAACATAATTTTCTCACTTTAGAATGCTGTCATTGGCAAATATCAGGATGTGTTGTCTGGCCTAAATATCTTATTTTTTGATGACAAAGAGGTTAAATTGAACTCTGTGTTCTGTTTTCTCTTTCATTGCTTTTCACGTCTCTGTTCTTCCATTTTCCTCAGACTATTTTATCTTTGATGCTTCATTCCTTGTAGGAAAAATGTTCTAATAACATATACCACCCTGTTCATTGTCTGCAAGACAATAAACAATTTGACCATGTCAACCCATATTGGTTTAGTAATCTATGATCTAGAGACAATCAGGTTTCAAACTGAGAGGTTTATTCTTGTAACAGTGTTCAAGTACGATTCCGGTTAACTTGATTTCCCATTCTTCCAAATAAAATGTCTTTCCATTAAATCCATTACTCCTAAACCCCATAGTTCATGAACTACTTCTGACCTAGAACAATTATCCAGAAGAAAAAGAGACAATCTAGAATAAAGGTCAAATGAAACATAGAACATATAATGAAAAATATCTTTTTATGCATAAATAGCTTATAATGAAATTGTTAACACGTGATGTTCATGGTTTTATAGGCTTCAAAGCATTGATAATATTTTCATTTCCTCCATTTTTTTATGTCATGTCTAGGCAGAATCATAATGTGGATGCAAGTACAGCAATTTAAAGAACATGACACTAAAATTTAGCCTACATGAAAATTTTAGATGCACCAGCCAGTCAAATACCCCATATCAAGTCTTCTGCAGCTTCTGATGCCTTTAAGAAGGGAAAAATATTAAAAAGGTACTCTGCTTTCCCACTCCCTCAATTCTCAACCTCACAAACAATTTAGTATCTTTTGTTTACTCAAAGTGTAATATTATTAATTGGGTTGGAGGTTATTTGTGTAGATAGGAGTCCTGCAGTGCCCTAAAAAGAGTTATGATTCCAAGTTTGATAGTAAGTCTTTCTGTAACATCATCTCATTCCAGATTGTACTCTCTTTGGGAGCCAGACTAAGAATCCTGAATAAATAAGGAAATCAGAAAAAAGGAAGGGGATTTTTTTAGGCTGCTTTCTTCTAGATCTCATTTTCAAGATGAGTTGATCCATAGTATATGTTTGCACTTTCCAATTGTCTTTTACATTATCTACATGAGAAAGCATTTTAATAATTAAATTAAGGGTGAAAAAAATGTCTACCACAGAACACACATAGTGTAAAAAAAAGTTGTACATTTATTTGTCATGGTCTAGAGATGAACTCAATAATCCTTTAAATCTTTATTACTTTTATAATGAGGATATATACTAAATTAAAGCCTTTCAAGTTTCTGAAAACATTTTCCTCTCCCCGCTGCTGTTGCCTATATCTTGTTGGAGGAGCCCTCCACTGCCTGGTGCCATGTCTGTAAGTTGTGTGTGATTGTCTCACTTCAGTCCAGTAAATGAAATTATTTACTTCTGAAAAAGGCCTTCAGAAAAGAGACGTGTCAGTGTCCTGTAGGACACTGAAGATCAGCACTCTTAGGGAAAGGGTGTAAGAGACCAGCTGACAGCAAGAGGGACAGCCAAGTCCAGCCTCACATTATCTTGCATACAGGTAATTGAGAAATTGTGACAACAGCTTCTGACACATCCAGCCATATCAGCAGACAAAACTGTCCTTTATTATTCAGGGCATTGTTACGTGAAATATTTTTTGCGGCCTGCTTAGATTGCAGTCTTCACAAGCTTTCACATTTAATTGAAATAAGTCTAGGCAGTACTGATCATTTTTATTAAATTGGTTTGACAATGTAACGTGTCTTCTCCTAGGAGATAATCCATAAGTTAAAAGGAAAGCAGAAAGAAAATCTACAACGTTTTAGAATTGAAACATCATGTTTTGTCACTATAGGAAAAAGATTTCATTTTTTCCTTCTAAATCCTTCTAAATGACTTTGGAAAGGAAATTTCTATTTGTATTTTGACAAAATACTTTTAAAAGCTTCAAATGTTTTCATTCTATGACAAAAAAACCTATTTAAATGAATTGTGCTTCAGGAATATTATTTTTCAGAGGAAATTTAAAAAAATGTATTATCAAGGTAGGAAAAAAGAGACAATGTAATTAAATGTAATGAAAACTCAGATTATTGTGGTACTTGCATTCTTTAAACCTGAAAACTTTCTTTCAATCCTTAATGATTGGAAGAGTCAAAAAAGAACCTTTTGATACTAGCTGGCATTAATGTTGGTATAGTTATATAGCTGGGAGATGAGGAACGAATTTCTGCTCCATCTCTTTAACAATAGAGAGAACAGTTACTCTGTAGGCTGATTTAGAGGAATTTTCGAGCCATCAACAGTACTATTTCTTTCATGTGGTTTAATGTCAATGATAAAAACGTAGAAGGTTTTTTTGTGAGCATGACATTCATGAGGAAAAAAGTAATATATGATCAATTCAATTTGGCATATCTTCAATCTATAAAAAGAATAAAAATTAAGGACTGACATTTAAAAGATTTTCATACATCTGCCACAGGATTTTCAAAATTTTTCTTTTTTTATTTGTTTTGGAAATAGTTAGAAAGTCAGATAGAGTAAAACTTTTTTGAAGACTTCATGCTTTCAGAATATTCACTATACTTATTTTTCTAACTGCAAGCATTTACTGTTAATGTACATAGGCCTTCTAATGACATTTTGAAAACTAAATTATCAGAAACTATGACAGTTTGTAATGAATTGACTATGGACTGATGGCAGAAAAGATTTCCTCACTACACTGGGGTTAGAAGTTGGTACTTTTATTGAATATTAATATCAATGCAAGAAGTGTAACTGAAATACCTCCAGACACAGCCTGACTCCCCTGTAACTGAACATGGTGTGGTAGCTAACTTCAGAAATATTTCACTGAATTTCCTTTTCTTACATAGCATCTGTAGTTTTGTTTTTCTTCAGTCAGTATCTGTCATTCTTCATGCACAGAAACAAACCCTTCCCTTACAAATAAGAGGACAATTAAAAGAAATATGTCATTTATAAAAACCTTGCAAAGAGGCTGTTGTTCAATCATTATTGCTTATTGTTTTGGGGGTTGTTTCTTTGTTCTGAAAATTCTTTGAGGGGATTTATTTTATTCGGAGGTAGATATTATCTAGGGGATAATGTCCCCAGATATTTTCTGTGATAAACTGGATATGCTGAGAACAAGGGAAATAAAAACAAGAGTGAAAAGGCATGTGAAATGCCATAGAATATGCTGTGTGGCATTCTTCAAGTGCATCAGAAGGGTTGAGGCTTCCTGTCTGTTATCTATCTTACCTGCCAGTCCTGTGTGGATATCTTGGACATCTTAGGGAGAATTGTGTGGGGCTACATACCTGCTTTTACACAATTTAGTCCTACCCTCAACTTCTATTGGCTATAATAGGAGGATAAACATCTACGAAAGATGTGCTGATAGATACTTAAAATTAGAGTCCTTAATCAGTGAACTGAATCACATTCTTATATTCATACTCTCTATTCTTAGCCACTTCTGAGTCTTCTCACAGTATAATAACACAGTCTTTATAGGAAAAAGCTGTTAAGCAGATGTAAAGGAGGAAGTAATAGACTTCAAGATCAGGACAAGGTTTCTGAAAGATTTTAAGAGTCAAAACCTGATTATATTATTTTATTAAATACAAGTACATATCCATTTGTATTCCATATTTAGCTAGACCAGGTGTGTGATATTGTTTTAATGTCATCCAAGCCTGGACCAGTGGCCCATGAGCACAAAAATGAGATTAGGTTAGTATATTGGGGATTTCTACATTCAAGCTTGAATAGAAAAAAAATAAAAGAGATAAAGGAACCTGGTCATTGGAATGGGGTCGTTTGAAGAAGAGAAAATAGAATGAGTAGAGTGGGATAAAACAGAAGCTTCTTGAGACAGATAACACAGAAACCAACTATAAAAATCAAGAAGTTAATTAAATTAAGTCCTCCCCAGCAATGATTCAGACTACAATGTATACTATGTCCGTACAATATAAGATTAGGTAGATCTCCATATACAAATCCTACAGCATATTTCCCACTACATCTGGATTTCTTACTGTGAGCTTTCCTTTAATTCAAGGGTATATGAATGTGAAGTCAGTTCGTTCAAGTTATATCACACAAGATTCAGCCTCCACAAGCTTTGTTTTTCTGGTGAAATGCTGTACATAATTGCTAATCTACTTTGAGCAGTAACACACAAAACAGTCTTGTCACTGATTAAGAGACATTCAATATTTTCTAAAAATATATGAAAAATGTTTGCTAGTACAGAGTGGATTGTTCTGAATTCAGAGATCAATAGTAAATAGGATATCCATCACCTAACACATTAGCAGACCTCTGCCTGACTTTTTTGAGAGGTTTATGATTTTAAAATGACTGTGTTGCATTTACTGTGCATTCACAATAGATTAAATTAGGCCACAAGCCAGTAACATAAGAATTAGACAAACAATATGACTTATTCCTGTCCTTTTAGCAATTATCTGGTGACAGTTTTCCTCTGTTTAAAGTATCTGCTAGTAAAACATATCTACTCATAAAAGAAAGATGATTAGTGTGATGGCAATTTGCTTGTTCTTATAAGGATATGTGGAATATTATTACAATTAAATAAAATTGTTTTAAAGCTAAGGACAACAGTGTCATTAGGATGTAAGTATCCAGTCTATTAAGTTTAAAGGGAAGCCAGACTAATGTTTGAGTTCCAAGCAGTGTCCACACTCCTTACAAAGACTTCAGCCTTTATTTCCCTATATAGGATATGAGGTTGTTTACATAAAATGTACGTGAGCAAGATTAATTTTCAGTTATATCAGAAGACCAAAATTCCATGCAAATCAACAGAGATTTTGTGTGCTTCACTAACAGAAACCACTTAACTAGGGTGACCACATATCACTGTGAGCATATCACTTGAAACATATTGGTTTAGTTTCTTGGACTGGTTTCTGTTTGATCTTTTAGTCTGGGTTCCTAAGGGGACAGGACAATCAGGGTCCTGCCTAATAGCTGTCTTATCTAGAAACAGATGATCAATAAAGTCCAGAAAAACCTTGGGATGCCTAAATGCAGTAAATGAATGATCTCAGTGCTTAAGGAAAGCCAAATTGAGTATAAGCTGTGCTGCAACGCTTCACAGTTTGGAGACGTAGTGAGGTTTTGCCACCACTTTTATGGTAGGAATGGTGGGACAGCTTTTCAGGCAGATCTGTTAAACATAAGTGGGTCTATACTGTTTATTAGTTTGATGTTCTTCATTTCTACATAGCATCCCACAGAAAAGGTTTTAAATAAATTAAATACTAGATATGAACAGCTCATTCTCTCTCTTGGTAGCAGAGAAATTACTAACAAGGCCTTGGTTTTTTATCTACACATTACTCTTATTAGTTCTCAGGAAAGATTGCTTTCCATGAAGAGCCAGGATTTGCAAATGAAAGTAGTGTAACAATCATTGATTATAAGGCTATACCAAAGTATTATCTATTTGTTCAAAGGTTTTTTTAAAAAAATTAATTTTAAATGGTAACATTGACCTTGAACTACATTTGCCTCAAAATACATAATGTAAACTTATCAGCACATTATCAACAAATAAAAAATCTAATATCTGTTTAACTATCTGGAATATATTCTTTGAAATGAAATACTGTTCATCTAATTCTGCAGGAAGTTCTGGACAAACATACAAGGAATATATGCAGAATACTCCCTCCCATTAACCTCCAGAATATTTTAATTTGTAAAATTAACTGAAAGAATTTGAATGGATTTGATTTGGATTTCTGAGTTGGTTTTCTGTCAGGATCATTTAATTAAAGCAAAAAGAAAGAAAAAAATCTACAAAACCCACCTAGTTTCCTTCATTCCCTCTTTCTAAAGTTTTGATATGAAATTTAAAAATAGAATTAACATAAAGCTTTGCAATATAATATTCAAGCATTCTTTACTATGTAAATATCTATATAAATATCTGATAGAATGGTGCAAAGAGCATCTCCCCTGTGGTATCCAGTGACAGGAAAAAATGCAATAAACACAAATAGAAATGCAGCAAAATTAATTTAATCATAAAAAAAAATGTTTCTAATATGAAGTTCATCACATACAGGAATGGCTTGCTGAGAGTTGGGCAATCTCCATCTGCAGAGATATTCAAGAGCTAACTGGACACAGCTCTGGACAACCTACTCTGACTGAATTTGCTTTGAGCAGATGAGTTCAATTAGGCAATGCCCAGAGGTCCCTGTCAACTGCAGGTATCTTTTGATTCTGTGATGCTTTAAGGATGAAAAAAATGAATAGCTGAAAAACTAAAATATAGGTCTGTCAAAGTGCAAGCAGACATATAAAATCTATGATGAAAATGACTAAAAATTGTGGAAAAAAACCAGCAGGGTGGGGAAAAAATATAGCTCTTTTTACATAATTTATGCTTGAAAAAATGGAATGCATTTATGCATATAGAGAAGTATTGCTTATTTTAATTATAGAATACAAAATACTTGGTTCTTCATTTTGTCAATTGTGAGGATCGTCTGATCCCAAACCCTGTGATCTGATAAGGTTCAATAAAGTGCCTCACTTAGGTCATGAATTTGCTGTGTCTAGAGATTATTTTCAGCTCCCCAAAACCCACTGGGATTATGTCCAGTATTGTTCTTAGGCAGATGTTGAGGTAGTTAAAATCACCTACAGGTATGAGGTGTTTTCTCTAGTTGTCTGAAGAGGACTTTGGTACCCATGATTTCCTCTTTCTCATCATAGGCAGATAAGCACAAACACAGTCACACTCATGCAAAATTTCTTGCTATGTATCATTCCTTAAATCTATTTCATTGAGAAGAATGACCACACATACCTTTAGCTCTTTGTTATAAAGTCATTTTTTTATTCATCTTAATCCAAAAATCTGTTACTTTCTGGTTTTTATGAAAATTACTCCTAAGATCAGGAATCACGAAACTTGATGTTGGCCTTGTTAAATAACGTGTGTGTGACAGTCTTGAAGATTTGCAGCTAAATCCTCCAAAATAATATAAAAATGAAGAAGAAAAGAATCAAATTAAGTGGTTATATAAATTCTATATGATTTCCAGGTTGCTGGATTGTGGTGCCCGTTCTGTGGGTTAACTTGACATAAATACAGGCTGTAGATCTTTTTTTAACATGGCATTTTATGGGCAACTACTACATCTTTCTAATTAGACATCTGTGGCCAAATTCACCCTCTGCAAGAAAACCACTGTTTTTAAAGCAATTACAGCAATGTGAATCCAAACAGCTTAGTGCTGAGAAATGACAGGAGGGGAGAAAATGAAAGAAAACAATAAAAATCAAACCTTCCTAACTCACACATTGGGCTGCGAAAGTGAGGCTAGATACAAGCTCTTAGCAACAAAGCTATTTTAGTATTCTGTATGTTGCAAAGAAATTTAATCATGTTTTCCTATTCTTTCTACTACTCCTTTACTAGAACAAAATCAGTAATATGAACCAAGCTGAAAATTAAAAGTCCTTTTAGGAGGAAATCTTAACTGAGGATTGGGGAACAAGGATAAAGATAATTGTGGAGATGTTATACAACAAATCACATAAGACATCTGGAAATAGGAAACACTCAGCCTTCCCATGTGACGTAGAGTAAAAGTAATTAAAATTATTTCTGCCCTATAGTTTAATTATTTACCACAAACAGTTGTAATAATTATCCCCAGAGACTATTCCATTACTTCATAAATCTGGTAACAACAACAAATCTGCCAGTAACATTAACCAAAGACCAGAATGAAACTAAAGGAATTACCTGCCCCTGTGAGGGACTGTACTTTGCAGTATGCCCAACTTTAAATTATATCAAATCAATATTATCACAGCTTCTGCTAATACACTACATGGTTCAAAGGAAGAATCAGTGTCAGAGAGTCAGAGGAAAGCAAGCTAGTACTGAGGTACTGAAATAACATGTTAAAATTAGGAAGGAATCAACTCTGCAAGTTGCTGAAGAAGTAATGAGTGGTGTTGAGTGTCTCAAAATGCCCAAGAAGCCGATGAGATTTCATAGAACCTTTTACATCTATGAGTGTTCCAGAAATGCTCCCACATGACTGAATAAATATAGGCCAATAACTACTCTGTTCTCAGATAGTTATATACTCTGAGATAGATAGATAGATAGATAGATAGATAGATAGATAGACAGACAGACAAATAGAGTTTGTTCTATCTGTCTATCTATCTCAAGAAACTAGAGATTTGCAAAGTTCAAATGAAAGCTATTACAAAACATACACAAGTCTTTGGGCCTTAGTTCAGGCTTCCAGAGACTGTCTGAAAAAAAAAAAAAAGAATAGGGAACACCAACATCTGGACACATATAATTTTGTTCTAACTCATTATTTCTTGAAGGATTGTGTGCCTCTTCTTATGGCATGCATACCACTCAAATAGACAACATGAGTTAGCACAGAAACAGCTACTGATTTATTACCCCAGGTAGACATGTCACCTACTGCTGCTACTGTTGATCCTGAGAGTTATTCATGCAACAGATCTTTGTATTCCTTCTCAGACTTTGGCTCCTAATTCTGCTAATGGTTAAGGTGGCATTTCTAAGAAAAGCTTTTTTCCTTATTTTCTTTTTTCCCCCCATAATTGTGTTCTTCTAATAACATCCACTCTTAAACGCTAGGAAAAATGGTCTAGATTATTTTCTCTCTTATACAGACTTTCAAAACTATAATCAAAGCAATTATAAGTGGCATTTTCTTTAATTTTATGCTGCTGTTAATATTAATAATAGTTTTGTTTAAAATAATATTTTAATTGTCTAATAATTAAAATTTTATATTAATATGAAAATATTTTTGTTGAAGAGGCTACCATAGGCATACTCATGACATAAATTATGAAACAAATTTGTGGGTGTTGCTCCTATGCCTTAAATATGTATATAAGTCTTAAGTATTTACACTAGCAATATGTGTCAATGGTATGTATATATCATGGACTCCTGAGGTAAATGGATTTCAAAATTATTCTGGATAATATATCCCAGAATTACAAAGTAACAATTCCAGCCCCTTCTAGAATTCCAAAATGTCCAGTAAGCCACATTTATGTAAGTGGCGTTTTTCACTTCATTTCTTCTGGTTACTTTTAAAACTTGTCTGGATCTTTCTTTTTTGATTGCCTTGTGTTAGTTTTGAAATTAAAAGGTACTGCCAAAAGCTCTTTCATTTTACAATAGCTGCTTATAACAGCTGTATTTTCATCACCCATTTGAAACGCTGACCTCTGTGGGCTTTCCTTACACAGATAAAGTTCAGCTTTCTCCCAAGAAAGTGACGAGGAGTTTATAACTTTTCTTGCATTATTTTGTCCCTGCTGATGGGTAGTTTGGATTATGATGATTAGCCAGAGGGGTAAATTAGAGCATTGATTTCTGGAAATACATATAGGCTGTTTGATATAGGATTTGATACTACAACTCATTTCCTCCTGATCCCTCTGCACTACTCAGGGGAGAAATAGAGAAGTTAGGACTGAAGTTGAACTTGGTGAGGAAGAGAGAAGAGGGGAGAAGATGTTTTAGATTTCTCCTTATTTCTTATTATCCTATTCTTTTTAATTGGAAATAAATTCTACTAATTTTACCAATTTGATTCCTTTTTGACCATGGTGGTAATAGCTGAGTGACCTCCCTGTTATCTTGACTCATGAGGTTTTTTGTCACATTTTCTTGCTGGTCTTGTTGTGGAGAGATAGTAATAGAGAGGCTGGAAACCTGGAGATGAGAAGGTCAACCAACCTCAAAATAGTATATAGTTTAACTTTTCCACTTACAATTTATTTATTTAGTTATTTATTTTTGAAGATTCTTGATTGCCAGAATACGGAGGAATGAGAATCATTCCTTACAGCAATAAGAAACAGCTTTATGATTTATCAAGGGTTTTAAGAGAAGTCTCAAGGTAAATTAGTCAGTCCATGAAAATAACTGTGATCCTGGAGGTTCCAGACTGATGAAATAAACCTGAAAACTGAGCTGCTAAGTAGCATCACTACATGTGACAGTCTGTTTACAAAGAACAGATTCCCCTGCACAATACCACTGTATTTTTTCCTGACGCCTGGCCAAAGTCTGGACAGCCTGAGACCTTCAGGTGCCCCTCAGCTGTATATTTCTCCAATTCTCTGAATAGCAGGATAGTAAGAAAATGTGAAGAGTCTTTTTATGAGAGGAAAAATGGAAGTCTTTTAAAGATTATGCTACATATTTAAGGATATGAAGAGTTAAACTTTGAACTATATAAATGCTTGAACAATGTTAAAGCCAAATTACCAAATACTAAACCATTTTAGTAAAAGAAACACCAATTAAAAATCAGACTGGTTAATAAAAACCTTAAGAGTAAATGTTAAATACAGGGGAAAATATAACAATACAAAGGAAAACAAAACAATGGGCATTTTTATATGAGTTTGACTAAAAATTAGGACCTTATTACCAATGGGATGAGACATGATGTATGATAGAACACACATAGCACACAAAAACATAACATTTTTTATCTTTTCCATCATGTAAGAATAATTTTTTAAGGACATGGAAAGCAGAATTTTGTAGCATAACATGTTAACATAACTGCTTGTCTCTGATTTTGGACAGTCAAAGCTATTATTTAGATGGATCCAGACTTACCTGAGTGAAAGATGTTCTTGAACTTTGCTGTTTGAACTCAAGCTCTCTTACTGAATTTTTTTTTCCTATGGCTTGAATGGAACAAGTTATATTTTCAGCTGCTGATTTTAATTTTATGTATAATTTTCAGATGAGTAAGAGGGTAATGATAGAGTTCAAAAGGGTAATACTCATATCACAGTTAAGCCAGGAAATTACAAACTGCTACTCTTTGGGTGCTAATTCCTTACTTATTAGAAAACACTCTGGATAAAAAAGGTCAGTAGTGGCAGCTACTCATAAATAGATTCTGACGTGTTCCTACAACCATATCGAAAATATTAAAAGGGAGAGTGACAACATGTACTCCTGCTATCTGCTGGTCCCACAAAGATGTGCTTGGCAGGAGATGTGAGAGGCATTTAACTAAAAGCAGCTTTAAACTGACATACTGTCCTTCGGATTTTGTAACTACGCTTATGTTTATCAGGCATAAAGAAGTTGTTCTAAGAAGTCTTTTAAAGAGGTCAATTCAACTTCTGAGAACTATCAGGATGGTGAAAAGGTTTTTGGTTTTTCTAATTATACGTATTGCCTGCATCAGAGGAGACTTGTGGAGGCTTTGTCCAAAGCTTTGAGATGGTGAAGAGGGTTATTTTTGGGAAAAGTCTTTGTGATGATGAAGAGGCTTTTAAGATACAGTTTGTGTCCCCAGAATGTGCTCTGATCCATAGGACTCAAGTGGGTGTGACCCTGAACAAATCAGAGTCATACCGACGGAAACAAAAATGTCTAAAATGTACTAGTCTAGAGATGAACCTTGTGGTTTGGTGAAGAAGCACTTTTATTAGCACTCTCTTTGTGACTTGGCTTATGGAGATAGAATGGTGTGGAACTGTGTGATAAGGCAGTGTATATATTCAGTTATATGGCAAACATTTAGCTGTTACTCCTGACAGCATGGGATATAAAACATCTAAGGAAAAGGAAAGTGTAAGAGTCTGATGAATGTTTAAGTGCAGTCACAATAGAAAAAAAAAGAAATCTGTTATTTGGTTATAAATACACATTTTCTGCTTCCTCCATACCACTAATCTGCTTTATTTGCAGATTCAGTCTGATGCTTTACTGTCCTACATGATTACAACTGGTTTTTAGGTCCAGGTGGAGTGGCTGATATTGATAACTCTATTCACTGTTCACTATGTTTAAAGTGTCAAATCAAAGCAAACAGGTGTGTGGCATTTCACAGTAATATTTCCTTCAGCACATGACCTGTGATCTGTTAATGTGTCCAGTCAGGAGTAGCCCACAGCTTGGAAAATCATTTTCATTCTAACATACATTGTGAGTTACCTATTAGCCATTGAATTAAGAGCAAGATGAAAAAAACAGTTACTTGAGCCATCAGAAAATGGCAGACTGGCAAATTGAAAGGAAAACAATTATCAACAGACTCTGATAATTTTGGGGTTAGGGGGATTTCTAGCTCTGTTTCCAGTTCATTGTTTCCATCAATGAAAAATACTGATTATAAAATGAAAATTCATTTTTAAAAATTATATTCATCATATGGAAAATCACTCGCATATGCTCTTAATCGTATATGCATTTTAGTGTAAATTGACAAAATCAGTGACTACCTCAAAAGAGAACATGAGCACACTTTACTTTTAGATTATGGGTAAATATTTCTGAGCTGCACATTTAGGACTTTTAGAGTAGTAACTGAGTAACAGTATTTGAATCAGGAAACTCATGACTTTAATTTTGATTTTTAAAATAAGAAAAAGTGAAAAAATAATGTGATCCTCTAAACTGCATATTTTGGGTACCATTTTCAAAAGCAAGTGACTTCAGGGACTACTTTTACAGTGTTTTTTTTTTTTTCCCCAGGGGTTTCTGTGAAGCTTAGGGCAATGACCTCCTAAAGCTACAGTACACAAAGCAGAGTTTCAAGAAAAGAACTGTACAGCTATGCTACTTGAAACAAATTTGAGACAGTTTGTGTGTAATAATTCTTTGGGGCATTCTTCCAGATATTTTCCAGTTGCTCAAACTAAAGGAACAGACAGAATCTTTTAGGGTCCTTTTGTAAGCCACTCTGGTTCTTTTATGTATCTTATAAAGGGCAGTGTAGCCTCTTTAACAGTCCAACTAGTCAGGGAATCTGGAAGATGTTCTTTATTTTAAAGTTTGTTTCAAATTTGATCTGATAACAAACCAATAAATCAATCAACAATGCAAGTAATTCCTTTGAAAGTTAACATATATAGTTCTGATGTTGTCTGTCATAATTATTACAATACACCTGAAAATAAAGTAGAAACAAATCCCCTCTGAACCTAGAGAGAGGAAAAGGAGTCTTAATTAATTAATTTTCCTTTTGTATCTCTGGTTTTAGTTTATACCTTAAATCTCTCAACAGGAAGATAAGGATTAAATATGTAGACAAAGTTTTTAAAAGTAATGCAAACTAGGATGCTTTTAAAATATAATTACAAGTCTGACTAATGATAGACAGTATAACAACCTCCATTACCTGGGAAAAGGAGCACCAGGAATGATAGAGAGTATTAGGGAAACATAACAGACAGTAGGAATATATTTTAATGCCTTTATCACTGCATCAAAAGTCCTGGGAACAGAAGCTAAAGACAGAAAGACAGATTAGATCTCAGTCTCATGCCAATACATGGCTATTCTCTAATAACAGCTGCTCTATTTGTGCTTCAGTTAAAACTCACGGCAATATGAGCTTATTCACTTTATAACCCTGCCTTCCTCTTTGTCTCTAGAAAGAAATGAAATCCTAGAAAGTGTCTCAGGACACTTATTCTTGTTAAAATCAGAAAAGTAGCCTGAAAATTGCTGTTTAGAATTGGACCTTTTATTTTATAGTAGAAATTACATGGTTGTACATTATTTCTACATATAACAGAGAAACTATGAACTGTCCTCTCTTTTCTCCTATCATAAGAGCTGTTTTTTGAATGAGGAAATTTGGAAGGTGGAGAAGGAGGATAAGGGAGTGTAGCACAGAGATATTCCATGTCACTCGTCCCTAAGGGAGACTAGCAGAGGATGGAGGCAGGAATTATTTCTACTGGGAGAAGTAAAGCTGGAAAGGACACAGAGAGTAGATAGTGTGCTTGCAAGGAAAGAAAAAGGAAACTTGCGGGAAATTATTTGTGAGGGGAGGCAAGGAGACAGGAGGAGAGCTGTGAAAGAAAACACGAATTGTGATAGTCTGAACTTAATAGGAAATGGACAGAGAATAGGAAAAAGACACAGAAAGACTATGCAGCGCACCTGGTCAGGGGGTGGCAGAATCCAAATCTGAAATGCTGACACAGCCTCCCTGTAAAACCCTAATTTTTACAAGTAAGCAAGACAAAGATCAAGCACTGAGCCTCTCACATGTCCCCCTGATCATTACTTCATCAGTGGTTTTAGGAATAAACCTAATTCTCGCTTTCTGGGCTTACCATGTCTTGAAGATGCTCACTGTGATTGTACAGGTAGCTTTCTTCACTTTCCCAGAGAACTTTCCAAATCAAACCACAAAGACTCAGTGAGATGACAGGCACTAATAAAGACTTACAGAGGAGGAAAATTATCTTAAAAAGAATCTTTCCAGTTTGTTTTTTTTTTTAAAGTATTGTTTTTAGAAGGTAAGCAATGTCCTGGAACGCAAATTTTGTAATCAGTTTCATGCAGGCCTTTAGAACTTGTTTTCTACCTTTTTGTTATCATTTTGTTTACTTATACTTTCCAATCCTTTTATCTACTTACTCTTAGATATGGACCCACACCACTTCAATCTTTTTTCATCTAGTAGGCAAGTGGTTTTGTCTTCTGCTCAGTGTATTTTTTTCCCTTTTAACTTCAATACCTTTACTTCTAATTACAGTCTCTTGTATCAGGCTAAATTATTCCTCTCCTTCCTCTGTGTTTACTGCCTTCAGATGTTGGTAGTTTATTATGTCCTCCTTTCTTCCCTAACCTAATTACTTCACTAAACTATTTGTATTTATGCTTTTAATCTTTTCTAATAAGTAAGTCTGTTCATCCCTTTCATCATTTCCACTACTCTTCTTTCAAAAACCTTTTCTTTAGAGCTTTTCAAGACTTACAAAATGCTTTATTTATTTTTCTTGTTAAACATAGATTTAAAATTCATATTTTACATCTTAACCATGTAAGTAATTGTCCTTTTAAAATTATTTTTATTTATTTTAATAACTCACTTTTTCTCATATGAATTTTCTCTTTGTTTTCATGCCTCTTTTTATATCCTTTTACCTTTGTGGTCCAAGTATGGATACTTGCTTTTTGCTTCAATTTTATTTCACATTTTCTTACCGTGTAGTCATCTGCAGGATATAGAGAGACAAAAACACAGACACCCAATCCAACTATAAGTCATTTAGGATTCAGAGACAGAAATAATTTCTAGCATGTGCATCCTCCATAGACATCTATTTACTGTGAATGCTGTGCTGTTTCCCACTCACATCACCTGCTTTTGTCTAGTACTAGCTTCAATACTGGCAAGATTTGTGCAGGCCTGCTTTGTGCACATACATACTTCATCTCCCATACGGCACAAAAAGTGGATTTCCTTTTTTGCGTTTCAACAATGTGTCAACTGGTTTTACAGCATCTGCTGACTGATGATATTCCAGTGTGGAACAGTTTGGACAAAATTAAGGTTGAGTTACAAAGATAGTTTTGAGAAGCCTTAACATGTTTCCTGAAATGTAAGTTAACTTGTACTCTAATTTCACTGATTGACAAAGCTATAACTAGTTGGTAAGACAAGGTATTGTAAAATTTAAAAAGGCCTTTTGACAATTATAAAACTCTGACTGAATGCCATTGTCACTAAATAGCAATTAAAAATGCATCTGCCAGAGTGTCAAGAGACATGAGCAGGGATTTAAGGAGCAGAATAGCTCAGTTAACTGTTATTGCTAAACAGACTTCTATTTCTGCCTGCTTCTAAGTGAGTGCAGTTGAAAAACTTGTCTGGAATAGAAAGACCTGACAACATTGTATTATACAGAAATTAAGGCAGTGGGAGACATGGCTTTGAGCTCAGGAGTACATGTCAGTGCAAAGAGGAAGCTTCTGTCTCCACCAAAATGGGAATTGTGCTGTTTCCTTCAGTCAGACACCAGCTCTTTCCTTTGAGCCCGCTTTGATGTAGGTGCCTTCACCAAACACTGCTAATTTTTGACTAACACCATTGTGTGTCACTCACCAGCAGCTTCTCTGCAGTTCTTTTCCCCTCCCTTTTTCATGCATGCTTATTAGTGTGGGGAGGGATGTGTGATATAATAAAATTTATTCACAAATTTATTGAAGATGATAGATAAAAGTTTCTGCATTATTGTCGCAATATATATAAACTCGACCAAATTGAAACATTGCATGTACTAACTGTATATTTTGTAACGATGAATTAGCAAAGCATACATATATTTGTATATAACATTTTCAAAAGAAAAAAATAATCTGATTTAAATGGAAAGAGTTCTATAGTTTTATAAAAGAAAATTATTTAAAGAGCTTAAAATACTTTTTAAATTCATTGGTCTGTTATTCAAGTAGGAACAAATTTCACTCCAAATTGCCTGTTCTCAACCAACAGAACTAACAAGTTATTTTAATCAATTCTCTGCTTTCTTCTTTTTACATACCAGACTTACAAAACACATACCATAGAACATAGGTTTGTCCAAACAGTCTTCATATAATAATTGATTCTATTTCTAGAAGATTTTATGCTTTTTCTAATAACCTTTTCATGCAGCCTTTATTACATTTTTCTTAGTAGTAGTGAGTAAGAACACTGTATATTTTCCCTTCCTTTCTTCTCCCCTTCCCTCCTTCCTTCCTTCCTCCCTTCTTCCCTCCATTCTCCCCTCCTTCCCTCCTTCCCACTCTTTTTTTTCTTCTTTCTCCTATCTTGAATCTAGTTTTTTTTTGTACTTTTGCCAACTTACTGGTTTACTGTTCTTATGGCATTTATGTATACTCAGGGAAAATGGCTCTTTCCACAGCTGGCAGACCTTCCCTCTATTGGAAGTGAAAGTAAAAGTTCAGTCTCTGCATTCCAAGATAAAATACTTAATGCAGTTAGAGATAGAACTGAAATTAAATATTTCTCCATCAATATGCAGCATAACATGGAATCTTAAAACGATATATATTCAGGTTCAGGATGAACACTGAGGTCTGCCCAAATATGCCTTCACACAATGAAGTCTAAGATCAAGCACTGTGTATTTTTAGTAATACTGACACCTCATTGTACTTTTAGCCAGCTGACAAGCACCATTCTAGTGTTAACTTCCCATTCCTATATCTACCTAATTGTCTTTAAGTTGCTTGAACACAAACTCATACAAATAAACCTCAAGTGTACTTAAAGCTAACAAAAGATTAGGAAAGAAATTGAATATGAGCTGTTTTTCAAGATAATAGATTCGATTTATGTGCAATCGTTACAGCTGAAAGCATTTTTATTCATTGCAGGTGTGGGCCTTGGTATGAGGGAAGATTGGGAAGAGCAGCCTTTAGGGTATTTGAGCAACCATTAAACTGTGTCTATTTTCAGAATGACTTTTATGTAAATAACATATAATTGGAAAAAAATATTCTCAAGACTAATTATATTTTATTCTTGTGATACTAGATGGATTACAGGCCTTCTGTTCTGAGCTGATAGAAATACTAGATAGAAATCTAGTATTTCTGGAGAAACAGGGATCAAACTTTGAACTCATATGCTATTCAAAATATGCATTTTTAAAATGTAGCCATATAACAATTTTTAGATTTTGTGGTCACATCAATTTTGCAAGCACTGAATGGTTTCTGTTTGCTTTGCTTTTGCTTTAGCCCATAGAGAATCTTATGCAAGTAATTCACTTTAGCATATATTGGTGCATTGACTACTGCTTATAATTGCTTACAGAATATACAGAAATGCTTTTAGCATTGCTGAATTATACGTGACATGAACCACGGAAGAAACAGTCACTTAAAATGGTGCTGTGAATACTCTAGGCTTCTCTGACAATAAATTATATTTCACAATTCAAATTTTAATTTTATTTTGGTGTAATTAGATTTTAGTCCTATATGTTTCTGCACATCTATTTTCTCAAACTTTTTCTTCAAAACAATGGAAACATTCAGAAATATCAACATTCAGAGTGAAAAATGCACAACTCTGTTCCTTGAAGAATAAAATATTCTGATGAAAAAGAAGCTGAAATACTGAAATAGGTTTTAAACACACCACATGGTTGGTATTTCTAACACGTGAAACCAGTATTCATGGTTGTATGAGTAAAAAAAGATCTACTTGGTTCCCTGTTTCAAATGTTTATACAATCCATCAGGCATGAGTCTAGGAGAACCAGTCAAAATCTTTCAGTTAAAAGGTAATGATGTACAGAATTTCTGAAGTCTCTTCACCACTACTTTTTGAATAGGTTAATTGAAAAAAAACCCCATTGTTAAATAAGGAAAACAATTTTCATATGACTGGCAGAAATACCCTAAATCAATAAAGAGCTACAAAGCTGTAAAACTTTTACATTCTGGCAGGATTGTTTTAGCAATAGAAATTTGTTCTACCAGATAAACATGGTGCTGGAAGACACTATTTTTTGTAGGCTACAGTAGCTATATTTACATGAATTGTATATTGAGAAGATATGTAGGAGAGGAGGAAAGACATCAGCTTTGCAGTGCATGCCTGTAACTATCATTTGTACTTCTTTAATGGTAGAACACCAGTCTCTGTTTTATGTCCTGTGAGAGAGCATGCTATATTTGCTCAAGGACACACAGTTACTGCATTCATTTTGTGCAGTATGAATTGCTCAGAGGAGGTTATTCCTTCTTGATGAAGAAAGAATTGATATCATATCTTCTCCCTCTCTTACTCTATTTAACTAGTAGCAGCCAGAGAAAATCAGGTGGTCCCACCCATGTGTGATTGTTCACGTGGCCAGTTAGCACAAGGAATTAGATTCACTTGATGAACTTCAGCACTATGAATTCTGTCAGACAACCAAAACTGAAATTTCTGGTCACAAGAATGGCAATCATCAGGTGAAGTTTCAGAATAAACAGCGGAGATCATCAAGCTTTGTCCAATGCAGGAGGAAATGTGTGAAACCTTGTCACAGCTGCTGAACAAGAACAAAAATTTCACAAAAGCACAGCTAGATATGTATTTGGTTTATGTGGCAAGGTTTTGGTAGTGGGGAGATACATAGGTGGCTTCTGTGAGGAGACACCAGGCTCCCCACATGTCAGACACAGTTCCAGCCAGCTCCAAAATGGACCCGCCACGACACAGCTGATCCCATCAGTGATGCTGGTGGCATCTCTGTGGTAACACATTTAAGAAAGGGTGAAGAACACTGCAGTAGCGCGGTGAAGGAGTGGAGTGAGAAAAATGTGAAACAGTCCGGATCCGTGAAAGAGTGTGAGGAGGTGCTCCAGGCATCAGAGCAGCCTATGGCAGAAGACCATAGTGATAGAGGCTGTCTCCCTCCATCCCATGGAGGTCCACCAACAGTGAAAGCAGAGGATAGACTAGGGGATGTCACTTTTTTAAGTGCTACAGTTACAGGACATGCTAAACAGATACATGCGTATTTCACAGGACACTATGAAGGCAATTTACTTTCAGTCAAAATATAAGCAAGATCTCTAGATATTCCTTGAACTTCTGGTACAGCTCTCTGCCACAAAAATCAATGATCACCTAACCTCCCCTCTGCTTCTTTGAATAGATAGATCAAGGGTGATGGACTTCCTGGAAGAAAGGGCATTTCAAAAATGTGAGCAAGTGACTGACATGCAATTCTACTCATCTGCTATGACAAACAGACATTGCTGATTGTCATTTGTGGTGTTCCATTCTATGGCACTGGAATAAATCTCTGCTAGACATAACCAGATGGGAATGTAGTGCTTATCATGTACTATTCAAGAACATTGACATCAACTGAACAAAGCTATGCACAATACATGTGCTTGCTGTTGAAATTCTTAATGATGTCTATAGGTATAAGGTGGAGATTGATGTGGATCCCAGGTGTATTCTAGAGAAAGAGGAGCTGACATTGCCGGCCACATCCTGATGATGGCGGAGATGATCCCTTTGCTTGCACAGCTCTCTGCAAGCCAGAAATACTGGCATGATGAGCTGTCTGCTGAGGTAAATGTTGAAGTGTTTGTACTTTTGTTTGAAAAGCTGACAGTGGAATCCTTCTCTGACTGGTTTCTTCAGGTCAAAAATTTTTGACAGTGGTCCAATAGAGGCACAGTTCAGGCTGAAGAGATGGCCAAAAGACAAACTCTTTTAATTCTTCAGCATGAGCAGACTATGACAAAAGATTCTTCTTGTGAGGAAGTAATATTATTCTTCCTGACTGTGCAGTCTAGACCCACTAGCAATCTTTTTGAAGCATATCAGATCTTTGTTTCCATGAAAGCAGTTCCACTTGCAGTGCTGTAGCGCAGGGAATATGATTTTTTGCCATTCCTAGTAAAAGGCCACAGGTTCTGCCCTGAGCTGAGAGCTCCAGTCTCAGGGCTGGCCCGGTTTCACCTTCTGCTTTGGGGGCAAGTGCCTGTTGCCTCCCCTGCCTGAGCCTGTGCTGTGCCAATGTCTGCGTGGGAAGAGTCTGGCAAATCCAGGGGTTCACTGCCCTGGGGAAAGATTTGGGGCTGGGGAGGCTGTGAAACAGGCCATGCTCGCACCCATCTGGGAGCAGACAGAAGGCAGGAACTTAGAGCAAGAAAGATATAAAAAAAATTCAAATGTGCTGAGGAGAAAGGAACTTAATCACTGTGTTACACTCTTCCCAACAAAGGCTTTGGGACTCTAATGGCAACTACTTGCCACTGCTGGCTGAGGATAACTGGCATAGTTGACCACAGATCCAAAAGGGTGTTAGATGGGAGAGTACAATACTGCTAATACTGCTAGTAAGATTATTAGAGAAGGAAACCAACTTCTTGAAGACAGAAACTGAAGAGAAAGAACTGTGCTGAATGTCAGCGTGCCTGCTCAGTACAAGGACCAGGAGTTGATTTCTGACTATAAACCACAAGGTCTGCACTAGTCTTGCAAAAAATTCCAGAGAAGCTAACAATCTTTGGGATCTTAATATCATCCTAGTATATATTCAAATTAAGGTATACTCTTTTTCTAAGTCTAGTGATAAAAATACCCCAAATATTCCATTTCTCACAGAATTATTCAGGTTTTGATCTTTGATCTTTAGTAAGAACTGGAGAAAGACACTAAGATCAAATAAAATAAATTTTCATTTAAGTCTCAAGTATCAATTTACAGAATTTTCCTACTTTACATTATGGCTGTCTGAGATTTTCTTGTGATGCTAATAATTTATTGACTCCATGAAAGATTTAGAGATGTCACTGAGACACATGAAATGCAATTAAACTTTGACACTAATCGCTTTGATCAAGTAAGGTCAGAGACAATACTTGCACCTATTAATATTTTATGAACTGAACTTTTTGCCTTGATTTCTGATTAAGAGGGGAAAACTCAAAGGATATGATATGTCAAAAGTGTCAGACAGAATTTTTAAAACTAATACACAAGTGAATCACTTGATGACATGAGTCATGCAGAAGCCATTCAGGTTCAAGTTGTTGTGACAACTGTGCTAGCAACATTTTTTTTTCTCTAGATACAGCCAGGGTTTTATCTAAAAATTAATTTGAATTACACTTTTGTTTTTCAGTCTCTCTGCTTAAGTTTTGTACTAAAATTGATCTGTTTACTCTTGCAACAATAAAATAAATACTTATATTTAAAAAAATATATAGAATATAATTTATTATTTATAAATGAAATAAGTTAAAGTAATATTTTAAAATATTCTATTGAAGAATTGAATAGATATAGAAGAACTATAGTCTCTCTATTCATGGTGTAGGATTCTTCTGAAATTAAATTAAAAACTAAATACCAAGAACTACACTGGTAATCAGGAGTAGCCCAAATATGGTAAATTAAAATCACAGAATTAATAGCATAATTTTTTATTTTCTATACTTCCAATAGCCATTTTACTTCAACTGAATAAAGAAATGTGTTAAAATAATTGAAGTCACACCAATACATTTTTATCCAGCACCAGGGAATTCACTTCCAAACTTCTGTCTCCATCATTTGATGCTTAGTAGAAAGTAGACTGGCCACAGGGAGCGTGAGTGTGTCGGTGCCCCTATATTTTTTGTGTTGTTTTCTTGTCACAAAGAGAACATTTTTGACAGTATTCTATACTGAATAGCATTTAACCTCTGTGAGAATATAGCAGCACTAGTGAGGCCTCACTTAGTGTACAGTAAATCCCAATCCATCATAGTAACCTCAAGCCTCTACAGCAGAATATGTCTTGAGGATATATCTCATGAAGTCAGCACTGCTGGGCTACTAAAGCAAAACCAAAACATACCCTAAACAAAATGCTTGGTACAGCTTTTCCCAAATACAGTGGAAGATGAAAAATGCTTGCTTCCAATTATGATGAAATTCTCTAGCACTTAGTGAGAAAATTCTTTGTGATATGTTTTTAAGTATATATATTTTTCAGCATTTCAAAATCCTTCTGTACTTCCTGCATACTTTCATAGTTTTCCATCATAGTTTTCCATTATTTGTTTATTTATTTATTTTCAGGCAACCATCCTAAGCAATACCCCAATTTTCTTATATTGTTTTTCTGTTTTTAAGTATTGATAGGCCCTGTTCTGGAGATTTTTCAAAAGAAAAGGCAAGTGGGAAATTGCTGGAATTCAAACCACTAATTTCATTTCTTCTAAGACAGCTGTTTTCTGCATAGCTAGCTGTTCACCAGCTTTTCAAATAGTAATAAAATAACACAGTATTTAAAGTCATGTGCATCACCTCTACAACTTTGTATGGAAAACAGTTTAGTGAATCATTAGTAAGTTTGTATAAATCAGACAACACAGTAAGAGGATATGGGGATAGATGCTGACGTTTGGTAATGCCAAGGTAAAAGATTTTCTGTGACACTTATTCTTTGATCACACACATGCAGATGAGAGGTATTAAAACAAACAAGCAAACCTTTTCAATCTGTGAACTGTCCTATTTGTTATCAATGGTCAAGGTGAATTTTGAGACATGTTTTTGGATTTCAAAGTTCAACTTGGTTAAAGTGTACATTAAAAAACACATTTTAAATACCATACTCCAGCATTGTACTTGTCCTACCTTTAATTGTCTATTACCATACTTGCCATAAAGGGTCATATGCAGAGCCAGAAGGTGTGACGCCCAATAGCCTAAGCAGGAGTTTGCTTTCATTCCTAACCACAAAGTTACCATCATGTTGCAGTCTCTCAACATCCAGCATAAATCTTAGTGACTGCACATGAAACACTCCACTGTATAAAGGAAACTGTTCCTGTTCATTATAACGTGCTGTGCACATTTTCTACATGAGGAATTATGTGCAATCTCTTTCAAGGACATCAAAGGAGCTAAGTGAAGCACAATAGGTTTTTTTGTATAAATAGTATATATCAAAGCCTTGCTAATGCCAGTCACGGAAGTATTTCTAAGGAACACTTTCTTTGATACTGTTATCCAAGGAAGGATGCAATATGTTGCTTTTCTTAGTAGAAGCAGCTTAAAGCATAAAGTTCAAATTTCTGGTCTTCTGCTATAGAAAAAGAACTTAATTCTGATCACAGAATGGTGAACACACCTGCATCTTAGATTCAAGGTAGCATTACCAAATTAAACATATTTTTGACATAGTTTCAAAACATAAAGTACACTGAAAGTCATTATTAACAAATGTCCCATCTTCCCTATGTCTGTTAAGAATAATTACAGAATGTGGTTGACAGTTTTTGTAATCCCGAATTAAGCCCTTTTAAAGTGAATGGTTGTAGCAGTGCAAAGAGCTAAACCCACAATGGGATTTCACTGCTACTGAAGACACCACCTCTCCCAAGGAACACAAAGCATCCAGTAAATCAAGTGTTGATTATTAGGTGCTACATCACTGAAAACTTTATCAAAGAGCATTCATTCTGCACAGGTTACTCAAGATTGCTCATATGGAAGGCCAAGTCTTCGACTCTCTTACAGAACAGCTGGATACCGGTTTTTTCCTCAAAAATCTTAGAGAATTTGTGAACATTTGTCCTGAATTTACATGTTCAGGTCAGGCTCCTCTTTCTCATGATGAAGAAATGAGAGAGAGATTATTGTAGCCAGATGACTAAGCATAGACTTGCTGCAGTCAAACAATAAACTAGGTGCTTTATCAGCGTTGACATTGTAAAAAGAAATGTTAAATTCACTGCAGGCAATATCCCAGTTAATGCACCTCCTTAGAAGGGAAGAAGATTCTTTCTTTTTCAAGACTTAGGGAATTTTTATACAGACAGAAGGAGTTTCAACATTTTAGAATTCAG
This sequence comes from Corvus hawaiiensis, assembly GCF_020740725.1. Classification (NCBI taxonomy): domain Eukaryota; kingdom Metazoa; phylum Chordata; class Aves; order Passeriformes; family Corvidae; genus Corvus; species Corvus hawaiiensis. Next base: position 62,584,433 of record NC_063216.1, on the reverse strand, counting down.
ACCAGGCAATTCCAAAAATGGTGCAAATTATGGTCGGGGAGAACACTCAGAGCAGCTCTCTTTCTGCTTCCCTGAGTATTTTTCCCAGGGTTGCTGACTAAGAGGAAATGAGCCCCACTGTCAGTCTTGGAGGCAGTTGTGTTTTGGGGAAAACTTGGCTGTTGTCAGCATGTCCCTATTCACACTTTAACTGGGCTTGTTTTAAAGCTCTACTTAGGCTCAGATATGAGTTGACCTATCTGCCAGTTCAGCTGTCAGATGAAGACAGACACTTTTTAGTGTCTATGAAACTTGTGAAATTACTGAAACATGAGTAAATATTTAGAGAGGTAGCTCTAAATTCCAGATATGTGTATAACAGGGATAAAGTAGACATATATAAAATGACAAGGGTCTGTCTCAGTCCTATAGCTTATTCACTCATTACCCCTGACATATTTCTAAAGCTAAGCACTTCTAGAGGACTTTTTTATCTTCAAAGCACCTTTCAGATTTTGAATCTGATGATAGTCCTTATTTTATAGACTTTGATGATGCAGCCATACAACAGATAATCATTACTATCTATTAGATTTCTCAATTAACATTTTGAGGGAAGAATGAAGAATAACTATGGAAATATCTATATAAAAACTCTTGAAAGGCAAGGAAGGGAATAGCTTCACTTTAAGTATTGCCCAGCTTGGTGACCAGCTATCCTGAGGAGGGAAGTTTTTCACACTGTTTTTCAAGTGAAAAGAGATCAGCATATCTAGAATTTAAATTCACCTGGCATGTAGGAAGATGCCAATTTTGCACTTGGAGACAACAAAGATAGCAATGAACTAAACAAAACTACATTAAGCTTTTATGTTGAAGGCCAAACTGAAATACAAGACTACTTGTATTTTATTGTGTTTTAATATAAGTAGGTGATGTTTTTCCCATAAAGTATGTTAAATGTTCCAGTGGAAGTCCTCACTTTGAGATAGCCCAAATATCAGTCAGAAACACCTTTGATTGATGTATTTACCTATTGATTCTCCATGGCATTAGGAAAATATTTCTTAGTTTAAGTTAAGAAATGACACCCTTCTGTTTATTTTTGAAGGTTGTTTCTCTACTGTTGAAGAATCGCAAAAGAAAGTGTATTAAGTACTTTTGGTAAATATATACCAAATGTATAATTATTTAACATGTTTTTGCTTTCAGAAGGCATAAAAATCTTAAACATATAAAATCAACAATATAGACATTTTAAGAGTACAATTTCTTTAAAAGTAGGTTTGCATTCAAAATAATTACCAATTTTTATAAATAATAAAAACTTGAAATTATGCCAAATATTCCCTTTACATTCAATTTTATTAACAATTAGTTACTGATCACTGTGCTAAAATAAACCCAAACAAACCTTAAAATGTGATCTTACTCTGAATGGGAATATTTTTCTTAAATACTGCTAGTATGCCATGGCTTGCCTAACTCCAATTACCATTATATCAAAATAACAATTATGATTTAAATTCCTCATTTAACTGCTATAGCAGGGACTACACTGAGGTGTCCCTGTATCCCAAATCACCATTTAAACACACACATAATTTTTAAGGCTGGTATCTTCAGATCCAAGACATTATAAGATGGTCAAGAGACATTATTTGTTATACTCAAAGAAAATGCTTTATTTCTTTATGGCCTTGTCTTTTTATTTTTCAGTTCAAGGTTTTTTAGGGTTTAATTTTGCTTTTTATTTCAGCAAAATTTCAAGAAAAATAAGAAGAGATAAACCAAATGTACATTGCATAGAAAGGCCTGAGGAAAAAAACCCAACAAAAACCACCCCAATAACAACCCAAAACCAAACTCCGTTGTAAACATTACCATGTTTGGTTCAAATACTTTTGTTCCTCTGGGAAAGAGAAAAATAGATTTAATTCAGAACCCACAGTCATAAATATTCATTATGCATACTTGCCTATCTGGAAATGCATCAATTAATTAATTAACTATTCATAGAAGTGCTTCTTTTTCCCCTCACTTTCTACTCAAATTCTTTCCATATTTGAATTCTTCCTCATGCTACATTTAAGATGCTTTTTGCCTCTGCATTAAATGGGAATATGAATCTACATGAATGAAGAAATTGTTAGTAAGCAAATATGATCATAGTTATGGTCTGTGTAAGAAGGAAAAAGAAGGGGAGGAGAAAGAGGACTGTGAATTAAAATTGTATTGCCATGACTAAAATACTCTTAACTGTCACACCTGAATGGTATGTGGACCTACAAGAGCTATGTAAATACTTTGCCTTCTTGCACAGTGTTTAATAGATGGTTAAGCAGATGGAGTTACTGCACTGAAGAAGAAAGGTTAATGTACTTACCAGCAGTATATTCCTGTGTATAGCTTCATATGGAAATGACCAATTAGAGGTGTTAAAATGTTGGGTCATTACAAGATCCACAGGTTTACATGCAGATTCTGTCAAAAAAACAATTTCATGCAAGTTTTGTTCTGTGATTTTAACAAAAACTAAGTTCTAGTTGATATGAAAAAGCAAACAAGACATGTTTCTTTGATGTTTTACACCTTATTTGTCAGTGTGAAGGAAACAGGTGGAAAAGGTTCCAAAAATCCTTAGGGCATTATTTCCTACATGCATTAAAAAAAAAAAAATTTAAATTATAGTGAGGGACTGGACTTTCAAAGTGATCCAATTAGAAGTATGTAGAAGTTGTAATTCTTGTTATATCTTTTAATCACACGATTTTCTTCACAAGTAAATGGTAGTATGCCAACTCTGACAATACTCACAAAACAACAAAGCCAACTAAACTAAAAGAATTTTTCTTTGGTTTTAATTCCTGAGGACCAAAATATGCAATGTGAAATATGAAATATGCACACCTGAGGACAGGAAGAACAATGTGTATGCTTCAATTTTAGCAAAAGCCATCTGAAAATTTTGCTGAAGTGATTGCAATAAAATATTCAGAATTTATGTTGTCTGTATTCCACTAATCTTGCTTTAAAGGATGAGGCTTGTCGTAGAGGATGGGAAAACATTTGGTGATAGTCTTTTTGCTCTGGAATTATTTGATATTTAAAGAGAGTTCAGAAAAGGACAGGATTTGAGCAGTATAATTTAGGACCATATAAAGACCTATTAATCAATCAAGACAATTGATTAAGGACTCTGGGGATAAAAGGTCATAAAGGATTAATTTAGTTCAATTTTTTTTTAAATTTTAAATGAAGTGTCAAACATTCATGTGGGACAAAAGGGAATTTCAGTATTAATTCATCGGTATGTGTAGTTTAACTGATTTTCCATTCAATGAAGAATGGTGGCTTTATTTTTTTATGGATTTTTTTTTTTAAATTCAATTGAATCCGTAACAACACTTTGGTCATGCTGCTCTATTAAGGTTTTCTCTTTTTCTTTCCTGCATATCAAAAAATAATCCATGTTGGCCTAGGTGTTTAATGGAAACAGATTAACTCAACAGGACTCTCAATTAGCATCTTTATCTAACCTAAAAGTTTGTGTTCTTAATCATATAGAGTTGAACTGGATATTCAGTATACATAATATAATATTAAAAATATGAACTTAAAAGACTCTTAAGCTGATTTTATTAACTAGTATTATTTATTAACTATGTATTGTGAATACATAGATTGATGCTGGGGGAAGTGGAGCAGAGAAGACTAATTCAAATTTATTCTGTCTTAACATTCATGATGAGTGTCACTGGTATGCACACATACTAACTTATGGAGCTCATGTTGATGAATACTTGAAGAGGTAAATTTTTATTAAGCATGGCCTACAGCAGGGTTCATAAAATTTTCACACTCATTTGGTTGACTTCTACACTGCTGAAGGTTTGGGTTTTAATATTTAACTCATTGATTTAAAAATTGTTAGAGAATTAGCATTTGTCATTGGCCTCTATTTTCTCTTTAAATTGTAACTTCCCATGGAAATCAATGATTCTATTTAATGAAATGAAGAACTCCTAGCTGGATATTTTCTGGGCATTTGCAGATTACATATTTCTCAGTGTATTTCAGTAGGAGGCTTATAAGGCATAAATTTTCCTTTGTTTTTTCCCATGATTCCCCAACACATCTTAGTAGATAGCACTGTGAGCACAATAGGTGAAATGTTAAGCCTCGACGTATGTGGTTTATTTGCAATTGATGATAAAGTAAATTATTTTTTTTTTCTACTGTAATGTTTATTTACATATGCCTTGTTTTTGCAGTCTGCTTCCTTTTTTCTTTTTCCTTTTGTTTCTTATTTCCTCACTGCTCACTTTTTCCAACTATTTGTATGCACTTTGGGTTTTTCAATTACCTCCATATTACCTATTTGGGAAGCACTGTTTTAAATGCGTATTTTAACAGCACAATTTGGTTTGACAGAATGATTTGTAGTGCTGCAGCAAGCCTTTCACCAGAGATCTGAAATCTTGTGCACAAACTCCCTAATCTAGCAAGCTTTAATTCATAAGCTTACTGCTGTTCCTCCATTAAGGTAGTGGTGAAATGCTAATCGGAAATTGTTCTGCAGAGCTTCTAAGCTGCTAAAAAATGCAGAACTGCTGAAATTCTACAGGACTGTGACATTTAAAACATCATTGTATCAGACTCGTCATTTGCTTTTAATTAGGAGCAGGTAGAGGAGAGTAAGGGGAGTATTTAAGTGCATGTTATGTTGATGGAAAAAGAATGAGGAAAGTAGCAGTGTCCTCAGCAGCCTCTGATTAGTAAATCACTTATTTGTTCCCTGCTTTTTCAGGTCTTGTATTCATTTCACAGTGGCACATTTGCAGTGGGAGTTAGCGAAACAAATGCCATCCCATCCTCACCAAGGGTTTGCTGGTTAAAGCACACTGCAAGAATTCAGTGTTCTGGGTTGGACACATTGCTCCGGTTGCCAACATTTGCAATCAAGCTCTGTAAGTGCCTTCATCCCCAAACAGTTGTATCTTAGAGATTATGGAACTCTTCTCTTACTGGGCAGAGCTGAAAGTGTCAGCTTTACTTCAGGGCAAGAATCAGGCTTATGGCACTTTATGTTTATTACAGGAGAGGCTCCAAATAATGGCAACAAAGTTAATATTTTTCAAGTTTGTCATGACAAGCAAATTGATAAATTTTGTGTTTCTCATTCTAAAATTAAATTGTGAGTATAAGGAGAAATAATCTTTTTGTGTAGGCAAGGGAAAATAGTAAAAATATAAGTTCCTTTGGGACACATAAATCCAAAGACTTTATCCTTCAGTCTGAGATCAGAATTTTCTCTGAGGTTCTGCAGATGCCAGTACATATTTATTGTACATGGCAGCGGATCCACTATATTACATTGTATTAGTGATCCAAAATGATATAAATTAGTATTGTCTATGTCAGTGAAAATTTTTCAATTAAACGAATTACCTTGCCTTTCCAAAATGAGCCTAACAGATGCTTAAAACTTATTCCATGTGGCAGATTCATAGTTCTCTGAGTGGGGAGGTGAGACAGAGGAGGACATAGCATGAGATACACTGGTGTTTGTCAGGTTTCCTCTTCTGCAGACATATTCACCCTGCTCTCTTTGGTCCCATTTTGCTCCTTGCAGCATTCCATGGCTCCAGTAAGCCACAGTAATGTTTTTCTTCACATCAGAAATATCTTGTGGGTGCATTCAGGTTATCTATTCATTATTCTTCTTTGCCATGAAAAAATATTTGTACTCACCTAAGAAAAACAGTTTGTTTCTTTAAACTTTTAAAGAAGCCTAGGCTTTTGCTGAGACGTAATAAATGTAAATGCAGGCCTTTATTTTCATGGTAGTAAAATTCTTAGTATACCAATATACTAGACTACTTTGATAGTTTAATCAGTTTTAAGGTACTAAACCACCAATATATTCATACTGATTAATTTAAATTAACAAATACTTTAATTAATTGATTCAGCAAATACTTAATAACTTCTTAATAAACAAGAATCAAACATTAGTTAAGGGAATTTCTGATACAATGGTAAGAAAAAGACACAGTACCATTTGTGATGTCTAAATTTAAATACTTCCAAATAATTTCATTTCATCATTTTAGCAGGATTTCCTAAATTTATTTGAAATAGGTTTACAACTCTGACCAAGTACAGAAATGTAGCTCCAAACTATTACTTTACTTGCATAAATATCTTCTATTCTCTATAGAATCAAAGCAGAAGAAACTTAAACTTTAAATGAATCAGGTTGTTTTTGTTGGGTTTTTTTTGCATAGCCATGCACAAATGCAGGTATGTAGAAGAAAAACACCATTTGTAGTTTTCTAAAATAAATGAATCTGCCAATAAATAAATCAATAAACTCAGGATTTAAAAGATGATGTTACTTAAAATAATTTTAAGAAGAAAATAATATTTTAATGATTGACTAGCAAGTCTAGAAAGAGTAGACAATTCTTTTGATTAAAAATTTAAAACCTTTATCAAGTAGCTTATCTCAGAAGACACAGTTAAATGAGGAACACATACATCTTGTAAATTTCTTTGCTAATTCTCTGGTAGGAAATTATAATTGCAGTGACTGGAATTGCTTGTTCACCAGTTTTAAAGATTCTGAATTATATTTTGTAAATCAAACTTAGTATAAAATAACTTCATCTCATGTCAAACCCATAATTCAGTGATTACCTGTTTTATTTGAAGATTTAGACATTTGAAAATAATAATTTATTGGCTCCATCTTTACTGTGACCTCAATTAAAATTGTTCTGCCTATAATTAGTTTAATTAATTGTACTAATATGCTTGTTTAGGTGAATATTTGCTTCCTTAGCCACTTTAGTCAAAGTAATAAAATACACAGAAATGGTTTGTACTATCAAGTTGCAAGCTGGGTCATGAAATCTGAGAGTTTAGCTAACTACATTAAATAATTTTGCAAGGAATTTGAAATTTTTCCAGAGTAAATCATTGGCACAGATTTAAGACCCCTAACCCTTTTTCCCTTCTTCTTATGTATATAGACCCTGATAGCTAGATAGAGTACAGTATTTTATGTATGTCAAAACCTTGATCTTGAACACTCAAAGATCTGTCTAAGACTAGTGGCATCTTACATCCTTACTCATTTTTACCGATTTTTTTTTCCACTTTAATTTTAAGCATTTCTTAGGTACCTGAAAGTTTTTGTCCTGAGTATGGCCGTAGGTCTCTCAAACTTGAGATTGCTGAGGTATGTGTCATCATATGAGAGTCTCTGGCTGACTGCAGCTCAGAAACCAGCATGTTTGTGTGCTAGTCCCCTCAGGGGCTTGACCTCATGGTGTTTTTCAGAGAATCCCTAACACATAGTAACAAGATTGGGCACTTCACGCAACGCTGTAGTAGCTGCTGTTTTCTTTTCAAATGCTGCTACTACCACGATTTTATTTTCATAATAGTGGTTGATGCACTTTTCCAGGAGGTGGAAGACTTGATTTTATTCTCACTTCAGTCTGCCAGGATTTGAACCCACGCCTCCTGGCGTGGAACACAGAGTGCTGTAACCATTAAGTTGAAGACAAAAATGGAGATGAGAAGAGCAGGAAGGGATTAAAAGTCTCCCTTTATTTAAAGCTATGCTGCTATGCTGAAAGCAAGCAAGTTCCTTGAATGACGAGAGAAAAAAATATGAGAATCAGCATCTTTTTTTTATGTCTTATAGGCAGTAAATTTTCACAGGAGAAAACTCAGTCCCTTATTTATGTAGGCTACTTCAGATAGATGTTGCATAAAACCCAGAAGTAGCACTAAAGGAAGTGCTATACAACACAATTCCAAATATGGGCTGTAGTTTTAATTTCTCTAAAGACCCCCATCAGAGTAGAAACAAATATATTTTGCTGGGTTTTCTGTGCAGTAGACTACAAAATATACTGTAACTGAGTAATCCCTCAATTTTGCTTGTGTCTTTCCATTAAAAAAAAAAAAAAAAAAACACAAAATATTTTTCCGATTATTTTTGTAACTTAGCTCATAGTTTCTTATAGATATTTTAAGAATAGCTCCAGGTGATTAAGCGGTGGCAGACTTATAGTCGAACAAAAATATGAAGTTTAAATTGCTTTCTTGCTAGACTGCATTGCTGATTTAGAAGTCTTATACTGATATAATATTACTCCCCACATTTACACCCAAATTACACTAACAATCGAAAAATCTCACAAGGACTTTCCATACATTCTGCTGTTTTATAAATTGCCAGTATGTGATTTGAAATTTCTCAGAAATATCCATTCCTGACTCAGGATTCCCTAATTAATCTCTCTCCTTTATTCCTTCCTAGTATTTGTTCCTTTATTAGCAAATCTGAGTGAAACTTAAATCTTTATATAATTTTTGGTTAATATTGCTCACATAAACAACGTTAGCAGTTTGTGTGTTTCAAAGCAAAATTCATACTTCAACCGTATGTTGACTGCAGTGTTAGCTGGAGGCATTTTCATCTTTTCACAGATGATATGGAGATGGGACTTTCAGGTGGAAGAACACAATGAAATACATTATTATTAGATGGAACTGTGAAGCTGCTTGTAAAATATTGATTCTGTGTACTAAAATAACTAGCAGTTCATGACATTTTATTTTTCCTGAGATGATTGAGCTATTTAAAAGGAAATAGTATTATTTTTCTGTAACAGAACATTTCAAAATTTTCAAAAATTAAATATTTTCAGGTCAAACAACTAAAAGCATATTTTAAAATATTTTTCATCCAATTTTATGTTTTGGACTTTTTGTTTGTTTGCTAATTTTTTAAATCAGGTCTCTGGCATAAGCCAAATAGAAATTTTTCCCTTAAGCCACTTCTCACAGTGATATAATGAATCATAGAATATTTTAGGTTGGAAAAAATCTCTAAGGTCATGAAGTCAAACCATTAACCTAGCACTGCCAACTCCACCACTAAACCACGTCATTAAGTGCCACATCTACATATATTTTAAATCCCTTTGGAGACAGTGACTCAACCACTTCCCTTGTCAGACTGATCCAATACTTGACAACCTTTTCAGTGAAGACTTTTTTCCTAGTATCCCATCTAAACCTCCCCTGGTGCAACTTAAGGCCATTTCCTCTTGTACTGTCACTTGTTACTTGGGAGAACTGACCAACCCCTGCCTGCCTACAGCCTCCTTTCAGGAAGATGTAAAGAGTTATAAGGTTCCTCCTGAGCCTCCTTTTCTCCAGGCTGAATACTCCCAGCTCCCTTAGCTGCTCCTCAACAGGACTGATGTTCAGACCCTTCACCAGCTCAGTTGCCTTTCTCTGGACATGCTCCAGTCCCTCAATGTCTTTCTTGTCATGAGGAGCCCAAAACTGGACACAGGATTTGAGGTGCGGCCACAGCAGTGCCATGTACAGAGGGATGATCACTGCCCTGCTTCTGCTGCCCACACTACTGCTGATCCAAGCCAGGGTGCCATTGATCTTCTTGGCCACCTGGGCACACTCTGGCTCATGTTCAACTGGCTGTCAAACAGCATTCCCATGTCCTTTATCCCCAGGCAGATTTCCAGCTAATCTGCCCCAAGGTCCAAGTTCATGGGGTTGTTGTGACCCAAGTGCAGGACTCAGCACTTGGCCTTTTAAAACCTCATACAATAGTTCTTGCCCATCAATCCAGCCTGTTCAGATCCCCCTGCAGAGCCTTACTGCCCTCCAGCAGATCAACACTCCTGCCAGGCTTTTTGTCTGCAAACTGACTGAAGCTAAGAAGGGGGAACTCTTTCCTGCTGGATGCATATCAGTGGAGTCATGGGCAACTTGGTACCTGGTAGTTGTTAAATATGACATCATGTTTTAGGCAAAATAATATGCAACAGAAAATGCAAACATAGGCTCTGCCCTGTCTCTGGTACTTAGGATTAATGCAGTTTATTAGGGTATGTTAAAAGGACTGAGTGTTTAGGTTATAATTAATGCACTTGTTCCAGATCTTCAAATAAGACAAAAATATTGCAAAGTTATCATATTGCAGAGCAGGAAAATATTGTGAAATCTCCTCAACAATTGTAAAAGAAGCAGGTAAAAAAATCCTAGCATTATTTATGGATCTTTTCTGTAAAGATATAATAGCAGATAGATGAAAGTATAAGTAGTCTTCCTAGAATTAATCCTGTGCTCCAAATCTTAGATATGAAAGTATGTAATGAACAAAATAAAATAAATTAACCTTTATTGATTACCATAGGATCAATAATTTGTACACATTGTTATGATGTTTTATGAACATATGGAATAATAACTGAACCCTTCAGAAATCAACCTCTCAGGATGTGTATATCATACCTTTATAGGAAACTGTTACACAATAACTCCCCAGAACACCAACAGTTGAGTCAGTTGCCATCGGGTATCTGCATTTCCTTTTTATTTTTACTCCAAATATTACGTAAAATTATATGACTGTCTTACAGGTATTTTTAATCTTGTCAATATGCTCAAGAAAGTGTTGTTTCAGGAGACCTAATATATCTTTTTGAGCAGGCTGAATAAAGTCAGTTGTGTTGGAGACCTCTAATGCTACTAACAAAAAGATGTGGTGCTCATGTATTCACGTATCTGCATGGTAAAGCTAAGGAGTAACAGAGTCAAATTAAAATTTAACTCATAAAAAGTTTCAATATGTTATATTTTCAGATTCAGCTTTCCTGATTGATTAAATGAATGCTTATGATAGCAGAAGGCAGGCTGAAGCACAGGCTAAGATATTTGCCAAAGAAAGCATCCATGGTGAGAAATAATATATCAGTACCAGGTAAATGATAGTATCGTAATGCAATGGGATTATGCTAACAGCATAAAGTTTTGTCTGATATCTGGTCATAACCATCACATAATATACAATTCTTGCCACACTATTACACCATGGTAAAATTGTACTATACATTACTAGAAATATCTACCTTAGTCTCTGTTGGGGACTTGAAATAATAATAAAAAAAATCAATACAAGAAAAAATACTTTATATTTCTTCAACTTGAAAAGAATACATAGCAGGTAAAGCACCATCACAACTTAAAGGCTATTTTAAAATCAATGCATGGATCTCTACAAAGAACTTTCCTTTGATTTTTTTATACTTTAAAAAAGACATGGTGCTCTAAAGATGATGTTATTCCAGCTGAACCTTAATTTGTGCATGGCTTTGATTGATACACTACATTGCTAAAACACATTAACTGCATGAATTCTTTTAATATAAAGTCTTAATGCCACTACTATCTGTCAAAAAAGGTTTTCTTCTCTGCAAACAATGAATCTCTGCTAATGCTAACCATTGCAAAGTAATGAGCATTCTAAAGTACTCCCAGAATCTCTGAGTAACATCACTGTATTAATCAGATCTATGATACTGGAGACAGAAGTGGAGCACCAAACTTGTCTAACCATATTTGCCACGAATAGATGATGATGAGCAATGAATACACGGTTTCACATGAGAGACAGGTGTGTGAAAAAGAACATTATGACATTATAATTACACTTTTATTTTTATTTCTATTTCAGAAACTTCACTGAGGCCCACAATGTGGGAGAAACAAAGGTGGGTCTTCTCCATGAGGAAAGAAAAACCAGAAGCTGATGGTCATCACAGCACAGGCAGGAATCTGAAAACTTCCTTCCCAGTGAAATCAATGAGGCTTACATTCCTAACTGTTTATAAGGAACTATTACCTAGGAAGTAAAAATGGGACATATTGATTTACCAAAATATGAATATCGATCCAACTGAGACAGACAAAAACTCTCTAACAGTTTAGAGTTAGAAGGTGTATGTTTTATTTGGCGCCAGGCACTGTGTGGATAGCTCCCTAAGACGCAGGGCCCCGATCCAAGCAAACACAAAGCCTTTTATTTCCAAAAATTATGAATATCCAAAATACAAATGCATATTCATAACATTAACACCTCCCATTCTCTGCTTCATATGGAAATGAGATTAATTGTCATTAAGCATGCGTAGTGTGTGTCCTGAATGGAGTCAGTGGTCTTGAATTGGGTCAGTGGTCCCAAGAAAGATGAAGTAACTCATCTTCCTCATTTTGACCTTTTTGCCTTTTTGAACTTTAACAATCCTAATTACTTTAGTGACCTCTAAGTTTCCTCTTGTGTGACTTTTGAACAGGTTCCCACCAAGGGAGGAAATTGGTAATTGGCCTTGTTCCCTACACCAACTTATCAATGTTCCTCCTTCTAAGCACAGCTAAGCAAACATACAAATGACAGATCATCAGTTATTTGGTAATCAGTTACTAACATCTTAAAATCCATTTCAGGTCCAGCTCTCTTAACTATTTTAATTAACTCTAGCTGGGCCTGAATTCCTTCCTATTCTAACTAATTTCAACACAGCTAGCCTATAATGAAAATCTTTATGTTTCTTCTAAATCTATGTTTCAGTATCAGGAAAATAAATATTTAAATCCCTTATACTAATGCATTTCAGTACCCAAGGTTAAAATCCTGAAACCCTGTTTACCTGCCTGCTTGTCTCTAGTTGCCTCCTGGGGCAACCAGAACACAAAACCTGTGTTTTGTGTTTTTATTGTGTTTTGTGTTGTTTATTTTTCCCTCCCTCATCATCCTCAGAGCCCCATAAGGACAGTTACTACTTCCTTGTAGGTTTTTTTAATGTAAGTGGAGTTCCCTACTTCCTTTACATTCATAGTTTTCTAGCTGTCATAGGACGCACTTTTATGCTGGGTGGAGTCCACATCCTTATCTTTTTTCCTCAGTATCAGTGGAGATTGACCAGCAGCAGCTGCTACACTGGAAAGAACTAGCAAATACTTCTGGGCTTCAGTGACTGGCTGTGTCTTTTATATGAAAAGGATAATTCACCAAACTACATAGCTGCACTTTGAAGGGAGGATTGAGACATACAAGCTTCCATTTATTGAGGGCCCTACAGTGTAGACTAGAGAATTATTTCATTTTCACTGCCCAGTGGAAGATTCAAATGGAGATATTTTCTTCTTCCTCCCCTGCTCCCTACACAAAAACTATTCAAATATTACTGCCTAAAGCGTTTTCCCTATGATGTGGATCTTAATTCCTCCCAGGTGGATGAGGAAGCTGAACACTCATCTCAGAAATCAGTGTTGAAACACTTTAAACACTCACCGTTCTCAAAATACAGGGCTACTTGTTCCCTCCCTCTGTGTTCTTTTGGTTTGGTTTCTGGTTTGTTCTTTTGGTTTGCTCTGTTTGTCTTTTGGTGTTTTTGCTTCTGCAAATAAAAAATTAAATAAATCTGAGTTGAGAACAATTTCTAGTAAAGCACCATGTGGACTGCAGAATTTTTCCTGCCACACAGATGATACACACTTCACAAGAGACATACTCTGAAGAGTAGTGGAAAAACAATCAATCAAGCAGGCAAACTACCTGCATCATCTGTTGCCAGCCTTGCTCACCCAAACATAAAAAATTAAAATCCTTTACAATTTTGCTCTACTAATAATAATAATAATAACAATAAATATCAATTTTATACCAAGTGTAGATATGTTCAGTCCACACTTCTGAAGTCTGGCAATATGATATACAACCAAAAATGGTAGATTTAAAGAAATATTGAATAGTCACAATATAAGAGCACCAGAATCTGTCTCTATAACTCCACACTCAAATTATTTTCATAAATGTAATTGTAAGCTATATGTTAATAAACTATTTCAGTAATGTCACCATAAACAGCCAGAAATACTCAGGACTATCATTACCTCCATCAGCGAATTACTTTCAGTTCTCCTGAGTTTTCTCAAAAAGTCCTATTCCCCATGCAGCACAGTTAACACACCTGACTCTGAAATGTCTTTAAAGAGCCATAGTTTCAATAATATATTTGCTAAAATTGTACAATTAACATTAGGGCTTAAACTCTGCCCGTGAGCATTCCTTCAAAGTTCATGTATCTGCAGACAGAATGTGACCTTTTAGTAAGGTTAAACCTCTGGATCTTTGTTCACATTTTGAATTGTTCTGTTTATTTAGAATTATCTCACTCATAATAAATTATAGGGATAATTTCTTTGAAAATTTTAAAGTTTTCTACTGCTCAGAGAAAATCCTTATACTCCCATTACAGTATCTGATGAAAGAATTAGTCTCAAATGGTTTCAGTTATTTTGGGTGCATTAAGTATCTCTTTTACTAACACAAATGTCTTTATACCTCACATAGGATTTACCAGCTCCACTTGTATTTTTTAATTTCTGAAAATGTGTCTGAAAGCATAACCTTTATAACTGGTATATTTTATTACTTTTAGTATTTAAAGTACTTTAACCATTATTTTGCAGATTAATTGTTTTCTCACCTGTTAAAATGTCACAACTGCCCAGAGATACAGTGTTAGAGAAACTAAGATTTTTTTAGTTCATTTGTTTAGTTTTGTAGGATTTGGGGTGGGGGGATGGGAGTGAAGCTTTTCGAATGTGCATTCAGGCACCATACATTAGTGAGTTGCACATCCTCACAACCCAGTCCCTGGTTTCTTTTTGCAGCAAAAATAGTGTGTGGTCCCCTTACACAAAGCTTATTGGAAACCTGTAAATGAGTTCTGGGACAAAAATGCTTCAGGGAAGTTACACATCTCATTTATGCAGTTTCTGTACCTGAGAGTGTAATTTTCAAAACACATAATCTGAGTTAACTGTCAAAGGCATTTGTTTGTCCAAAACCAGATTCATTAGGAAACATGAAAAATCACTAGCAACCATAGAACGCAGGAGAAGAAAAACAATAGGGTGGTTCTGCAACACATATTGTTTTCATGCACTGCTTGACAAACCCTTTTCAGACTACTGCTGGTCCTGATTCTTGGTATTGTTCAGGAGTTACACCATCTGTATTTTTGTTGGGGTTTTAGTTTAGTCTTAGGTTTTCCTGTTAAAGGAATTTTCTCCCATATGCATGTTGCTAGGGGACAAATAGCTGTACTTAAGAAAGACAAAAAGGGGAGTGGGGCGGGCCTGGCTACTCTTTTGTCTACACCTGGGTGTGGGGACAGTTCGCTCTGAGCGTCCGGAGAGAGAAGCTGCAGAGAAAGGAGCTGCTGCTGCTTTCTTTTTGGCCGTTCTTTCTTCCTGCTGGAAGCAACGCCGGGACCCCAAAAGCCGCTTTTCCCTGCCCTGCTGGAGACCGAGCTGTGGCTGTCCTGCTCCGCTGCTGCTTCGAGCTTTCGCTACGCTGTAGCCCTGCCCGCCCTGCCTGCCTGGGCCTCCGTGGGTTTTTCCCATCTGGATACATCTCGTCTGCCACCCGGGATTTGCGTTCGTCCCTGCCGTTTCAGCCTGCTGTTCCTGAGAGTCCGGGATCGGCTGCCCAGCGGTTTGTGAAGCCTTTGTTCCATCCTTCCCGGGATCCCAGGGCACCAGAGCCGCGGGTTTCCCGAGCTCGCTCCGGAGCGCCCCCTGCAGCCGCGGGGGAACCATCGCACCTGCCCTGCTCACCGGGAGCCGCCAGCGCCCCTGCCGGCTGCGAGCGGAACTGCACCCGAGGGGAAACAGCCTGACAGCCGAGAAGGCTGGGACTGGGTTTGTGATTGCTGTTACTGCCATAGTTGTTGTTGTTTTGTTTGACTGGTTATATACATATATATATAGAGTAAAGAACTGTTATTCCTATTTCCCACATCTTTGCCTAAAGGCCCTTGATTTCAAAATATAATAACTTGGAGGGAAAAGGGGTTATATCTGCCACTTCAAGGGGGGCCTCTGCCTTCCTTAGCAGACACCTGTCTTTCAAAACCGAGACAGATCTTGGCGCCCAACGTGGGGCCTGAGGGCATTAAGAGATAGAGGTGAAAAAGGAATAACAGTTCCTCGATAACTTTATTTTGTGTGCTGGATATTGGAACTTTGTTAGGCAGCACTATGTGGTCTAGTTTACCCTGGTTTGGGTGGCATGTAGCCGTGGCTATATTCTTCCCCTTTGCAGCTCCTTACTTGAATATGGGTCCTCTGACTAAGGCTACCATTGCTGTTATCCAGCTTGCGTTATGGGTCGAGAAGGTGAGGAATTCATGGATTTTTAACTTCCTCCGGAATGTGGGCACATGGATAAACAGTTATCACACACTGAGCACATGTTTTTGGGGTTATGTTAACAATGGTACCTTCTGTGAGGAAATGACACCAGGGGAAGTTTTCTCCCAACCCCTCAACCAGTTCTTTGGGCCCACCCCATCAATTTTCGAAGGGTTTAAATTCCCTCTGAATACTAACCATCTGCTGCTGATAGGCCTACTCTATTTAGCATTCAAGGATAAGTTGAGATTGGCTTGGATATCTACTTGGACACCAGCCCCAGAGACTAGAGATCCTGCCCCAGAACCTGACATGACCCCAGAGAGTAGAGTTCCTACCCCAGAGCCTGATCCTGCCCCAGAGCCTGACACGGCCCCAGACACTAGAGATCCTACCCCAGAGCCAGAGCCTGCCACAGCCCCAGACACTAGAGATCCCGCCCCACAGACTGATACTGCCCAACAGTCCACCTCAGAAATGGACTACCCAAACTGGGTGGGGGTACTGGCAAAAGGGATGCAGGAGATGTGCCAGGAGATGGGCCAGGTGCGCAAGGAGATGTGCCAGGAGATGGGCCAGGTGCGCCAGGAGATATGCCAATTGCTAAGGGAATACACCTCCTCAGCTAGTGAAAAACCCTCTCCCTGCCCCAAAGAGGGTGAGTCCGATGGTGCAGCAGTGGAACCCACGGATGTTACAACCGTCCAGGCTTCAGCTGAACCACAAGGACAACCACAGCCAGCAGCAGTCGCCCCTGTGCAAAGGAGGAAGTATAAGACCAAATCAGTACGACCAGTTAATGATGATGGGCAACCAGGGCCCTCACAACCAGCAGGAGAGCCAGAGCCAGAAGTCATCACTGAGTCCCTGTCGCACGACAGTCTCCGTGCTATGCGAAACGACATTGTGCGAAGGGGGCGTGAGCCTTATACCACCTGGCTGCTTCGGGTTTGGGACCTTATGGGCACAAGTGTGCAACTGGATAGTGGTGAGGCAAGGTATCTGGGATCGTTGACCCAGGACCCAGGTGTGGACCAGATATTTGTGAGGGAGCCAGGGCCTCTCTCTCTCTGGGAGCGGCTCTTAATGAGTGTGAGAGAAAGGTTCATTCACAAAGAAAGAATGCAGGAGTATCATCATAGAATGCAGTGGAAGACACTCGAGCAAGGGATCCAACAGCTAAGAGAGGTGGCAATATTAGAGGTACTCTTTGGGAAGGATGGACAGCATGATAATGACCCCGATAAGGTCAGGTGCACAGGACAGATGATGTGGAACCTGGCAAGACTAGGGCCATCACAATACACCACCTTCATTGCAACGATTGATGCTGACAATACCCGAGAAACAGTGGGCTCTGTTGCCAACAGGCTCAGGCATTATGACAGCATGATCAATGGCCCGCTGAAAGCTCATGTCTCTGCTGTGGTCCAGGACCTCAAAGAGGAGATGAAGGAGAAGATGGAGGAGATGAGGGAGGAGATGAGGAGGGTCAGTGTGGCACCAGTGCGAGTCACAGGCCCCCAAGTCAGAGCCCGTCGTCCCCCTGCTAGAGAGAGAGGGTACACCCCACGAGCTGAGCTGTGGTTCTTCCTGTGTGAGCATGGGGAAGACATGAGAAGGTGGGATGGGAAACCCACCTCTGCCCTGGCAGCGCGGGTGCGTGAACTCAAGGAGGGAGGCACTAACCGAGGGGGTTCCGCTAAGGTGAAGGTAGCCTCAGCCTCCCGTGACCGAGCTGCCAGGTATCACAGAAGGGAGGATGATATGTCGGATCCCCTTGAAGGTACCTCGAGCATGTACGCCCAGGGAAAGAATGATAACCAGGGCTAGAGGGGCCCTGCCTCTAGCCAGGAAGAGGCACGGGAGAACCGAGTTTTCTGGACGGTGTGGATCCGATGGCCTGGCACATCAGAGCCACAAAAATATGATGCATTGGTTGATACTGGGGCACAATGTACTTTAATGCCATCGAGACATGTGGGGGCAGAACCTGTATCCATCGCTGGGGTGACCGGGGGATCACAGCAGTTGACCCTTTTGGAAGCTGAGGTGAGCCTGACTGGGAAGGAGTGGCAAAAGCATCCGATTGTGACCGGCCCAGAGGCCCCGTGTATTCTGGGCATAGACTTCCTCCGGAATGGCTACTACAAAGACCCAAAAGGACTCAGGTGGGCATTTGGGATTGCTGCTGTGGAGGCAGAGGGCATTAGGCAATTGAACACCCTGCCTGGACTATCTGAGAATCCTTCTGCAGTTGGGCTCCTGAAAGTGGAAGAGCAACGAGTGCCAATTGCCACCTCGACAGTGCACCGCCGGCAGTATCGGACAAATCGAGATGCTGTGATCCCCATCCACAAGATGATCCGCAAGCTGGAGAGTCAAGGGGTGGTCAACAAGACCCACTCACCCTTCAACAGCCCCATCTGGCCTGTGCGCAAGTCTGGCGGGGAATGGAGATTGACTGTGGACTATCGTGCCCTGAATGAAGTGACTCCACCGTTGAGCGCTGCCGTGCCAGACATGTTGGAGCTCCAGTACGAGCTGGAGTCCAAAGCAGCAAAGTGGTACGCCACTATTGACATTGCCAATGCATTCTTCTCCATTCCTCTGGCAGCAGAGTGCAGGCCTCAGTTTGCCTTCACCTGGAGGGGCGTGCAGTACACCTGGAACCGACTGCCCCAGGGGTGGAAGCACAGTCCCACCATCTGTCATGGACTGATCCAGACTGCACTAGAAAAGAGTGAGGCTCCAGAACATCTGCAGTACATTGATGACATCATTGTGTGGGGGAACACTGCAACCGAAGTGTTTGAGAAAGGAGAGAGAATAATTCAAATTCTCCTGCAAGCTGGTTTTGCCATCAAGAAGAGCAAGGTCAAGGGACCTGCCCGAGAGATCCAGTTCCTGGGAGTAAAGTGGCAAGATGGACGATGTCAGATTCCCACTGAGGTCATCAATAAGATCACAGCAATGTCTCCGCCGACCAACAAGAAGGAAACACAAGCTTTCCTAGGTGCTATAGGTTTCTGGAGGATGCACATTCCCGAGTACAGCCAGATCGTGAGTCCTCTCTACCTGGTTACCCGCAAGAAGAATGATTTCCACTGGGGCCCTGAACAGCAGCAAGCCTTCGCCCAGATCAAACAGGAAATTGCTCACGCCGTAGCCCTTGGCCCAGTCAGGACAGGACCAGAGGTGAAGAACGTGCTCTACTCTGCAGCCGGGAACAATGGTCTGTCCTGGAGCCTCTGGCAGAAGGTGCCTGGTGAGACTCGGGGCCGACCACTGGGATTCTGGAGCCGAAGCTACAGAGGATCTGAAGCCAACTACACTCCCACCGAGAAGGAAATCCTGGCAGCTTATGAAGGAGTCCAGGCTGCCTCAGAAGTAATCGGCACTGAGGCACAACTCCTCCTGGCACCCCGACTACCGGTGCTGGGGTGGATGTTCAAAGGAAAGGTTCCCTCCACGCATCACGCCACCGACGCTACTTGGAGCAAATGGATTGCCCTCATCACGCAGCGCGCCCGAATTGGAAACCCAAGTCGCCCTGGGATCTTGGAAATAATTACAAACTGGCCAGAAGGTGAGACTTTTGGGTTATCTTCTGAAGAAGAAGAGGAGCAGGTGACACGTGCCGAAGAAGCCCCACCATATAACGAGCTACCAGAGAGTGAAAGACAATACGCCCTCTTCACTGATGGTTCCTGCCGAATTGTAGGCGCTAGCCGGAAATGGAAAGCCGCTGTATGGAGCCCCACACGACAAGTTGCACAGGCCACTGAAGGAGAAGGTGGATCGAGCCAATTTGCTGAGCTCAAAGCTGTCCAATTAGCTCTGGACATAGCTGAAAGAGAGAAGTGGCCAAAGCTCTACCTCTACACCGATTCATGGATGGTAGCCAATGCTCTGTGGGGTTGGCTGGAAAGGTGGAAGAAGGCAAACTGGCAGCGCAGAGGAAAACCAATCTGGGCTGCTGAAGAGTGGAAAGACATTGCCACTCGGGTAGAGAAGCTATCTGTGAAGGTCCGTCATGTAGATGCTCACATCCCCAAGAGCCGGGCTAATGAAGAACATCGTAACAACAAACAGGTAGATCAGGCTGCGAAAATAGAGGTGTCCCAGATAGACTTGGATTGGCGACATAAAGGAGAACTGTTCCTAGCTCGATGGGCCCATGATGCCTCAGGCCATCAGGGCAGAGATGCCACCTATAAGTGGGCACGAGACCGAGGGGTGGATCTAACCATGGACAGTATCTCCCAGGTTATCCATGATTGTGAGACATGCGCTGCGATCAAGCAGGCCAAGCGGGTGAAGCCTCTGTGGTATGGCGGGCGATGGTCCAAATACAAGTATGTGGAGGCCTGGCAGATTGATTACATCACACTGCCTCAAACCCGCCAAGGCAAGCGCTATGTGCTCACAATGGTAGAAGCCACCACTGGGTGGCTGGAGACCTACCCTGTGCCTCATGCTACTGCCCGGAACACCATCCTGGGCCTGGAAAAGCAAGTCCTTTGGAGGCATGGCACCCCTGAGAGAATCGAGTCTGACAATGGGACTCATTTCAAGAACAGCCTTATAAACACCTGGGCTAGAGAACATGGCATAGAGTGGGTGTACCACATCCCTTACCATGCACCAGCAGCTGGGAAGGTTGAGCGGTGTAATGGACTGCTTAAAACCACCTTGAAGGCACTGGGTGGGGGGACTTTCAAAAACTGGGAGATGCATTTAGCAAGAGCCACCTGGTTAGTTAACACTCGAGGTTCCACCAGCCGAGCAGGCCCTGCCCAATCCGAACCCCTACAAACAACAGATGGAGATAAGGTTCCAGTGGTGCACATGAGAGGTATGCTTGGAAAAACTGTTTGGGTAAAGTCTGCCTTGAGCAAAGACAAACCCATCCGTGGGGTTGTTTTTGCTCAGGGACCAGGTTGCACCTGGTGGGTGATGCAAAAGGATGGAGAGACCCGATGCTTACCTCAAGAGGACCTTGTTTTAGGGTGAACTACCCATGGCTCTGCACTTGTATCAATATCAGCATGTATATTTGTATATAATTTGGGTAATGCATAGATTTATATGGTTAAAAAAAAAAAAAAAAAAAAAGGTTAAGTTTCATGTAACATGTTAGTATGGGAAAAAATTCGGGGTGGATAATGTTGGGGTTTTAGTTTAGTCTTAGGTTTTCCTGTTAAAGGAATTTTCTCCCATATGCATGTTGCTAGGGGACAAATAGCTGTACTTAAGAAAGACAAAAAGGGGAGTGGGGCGGGCCTGGCTACTCTTTTGTCTACACCTGGGTGTGGGGACAGTTCGCTCTGAGCGTCCGGAGAGAGAAGCTGCAGAGAAAGGAGCTGCTGCTGCTTTCTTTTTGGCCGTTCTTTCTTCCTGCTGGAAGCAACGCCGGGACCCCAAAAGCCGCTTTTCCCTGCCCTGCTGGAGACCGAGCTGTGGCTGTCCTGCTCCGCTGCTGCTTCGAGCTTTCGCTACGCTGTAGCCCTGCCCGCCCTGCCTGCCTGGGCCTCCGTGGGTTTTTCCCATCTGGATACATCTCGTCTGCCACCCGGGATTTGCGTTCGTCCCTGCCGTTTCAGCCTGCTGTTCCTGAGAGTCCGGGATCGGCTGCCCAGCGGTTTGTGAAGCCTTTGTTCCATCCTTCCCGGGATCCCAGGGCACCAGAGCCGCGGGTTTCCCGAGCTCGCTCCGGAGCGCCCCCTGCAGCCGCGGGGGAACCATCGCACCTGCCCTGCTCACCGGGAGCCGCCAGCGCCCCTGCCGGCTGCGAGCGGAACTGCACCCGAGGGGAAACAGCCTGACAGCCGAGAAGGCTGGGACTGGGTTTGTGATTGCTGTTACTGCCATAGTTGTTGTTGTTTTGTTTGACTGGTTATATACATATATATATAGAGTAAAGAACTGTTATTCCTATTTCCCACATCTTTGCCTAAAGGCCCTTGATTTCAAAATATAATAACTTGGAGGGAAAAGGGGTTATATCTGCCACTTCAAGGGGGGCCTCTGCCTTCCTTAGCAGACACCTGTCTTTCAAAACCGAGACAATTTTATACAGAGCTTTTTCCTCTGTAAACATAATCTGTTTTAAGATCCTAAGGTTTGAATAGAACTGCACCATTGCTCTCAGGGGACATTCCCAGCTTGTTTGATATTCAACACAATCCTAAAAGCCTGCATCCTTTGCTTGAGCACCAAGAATAGAAAAAACGCACTTTATAGTAGCTCTCTGGAAGTGAATCAGAGTAAGGCAGTTTGGTAAAGTATATGCAAGTTGGATGTTACTAGCTGAAACCTCAACAGTTTTGTCAATGTTTAGAGTACTAAAAGGATAGGAAAAAAACATCCTTCTGTTACGATTACATTGGAACAGTGACATTTTTTCAGAAGTAGGTAAGATATGACATTTTTATTCTTCTAAAATCAGGGGTAAATATGTTACTGAGAAAAATGGGAGATAATTAAACTGCATAGCAATTAATTAATTTAAAGAATTTGTTTATTGAAAACATAAAATCTATAGGCATGAGTGACTTCAGGTTTTTTATTAAAATCTTATTGACCCTTTTTAGTCACTTGAAAACATATATACGACCATGAAAATTCATCACTAATTAGTGTTTCTGACTTCCTCCCCAAAATCCTCATGGAAGCCAGAAGTTTATTTCAGCCTTGAGATATTTTTGTTCTGCTGCTGTTGACATCTGTGCCTTTAGGCTCGCAATTCTATACACAGTTTTCCAATTTACCCCTCTTTTGTGAAATTCTCCATTTATAGAAATCTGCAGTGCTTAAGAGCTGTATCCTTCCATGAAATGAATTTTCATGATGTGTCAGAATTTGGCTGGCCCTATGTGAAAAGGATTCCAGCCTCCTTTATCTGCTTGTTTATTGTGCAAAATTATTTGCTTTACTTTTTCACATTTAGTAACATTGTGAGTTTCTTAATTTAAACACTACTAAAGATGACACTTACTGTCAACACAAATGCCAATTAATTTTGCAGTAGAAAAATTATTTTAAAAAGACGTAGGAAAGAAGCAGACTGAAGATTTATCATTCAGCTCTGCGACATCTCATGGCCGTCATTGTAATAAGTTATCAGAGTTGCTGAAATATCAATTTGGCACATGGTTTCACATGATTGCTTGCATTCCTACTTAGGGCCTATTACTTAATTCTTCTGTCATTAGGAAATTAAATCAATGATTCTGGCCAGAACTGGAGATAGCCTGATATTTATATTTAAATTGACTATTAATTGTGGCATCACAGAGCTGTTCTGAAGCCTGAAGCACCTGAATTGGATAATGAAAAATGTGATCATATTCATACAGACAAGTAGAAGGGAGGAGCAAAAATAAAAATATACCAGTGAGCAGCTTTTCATCATGCAAAACTATTGATTTTCCTGAGGAAAAATCAAGAAAACAAAACAAACCAAACCAAAAACTTGCGTGGTTAATTAACTGTGAAGAAAAACCTATAGATTTTTTTTCTCATTCCTGTCTTTGCTGGCAAAATCTCTGCTTAGAAAACAGTGTCTGATCTCTAAACTGGTAAACAGCTATTCAACTGTATTTCTCTCAGCGGGATTACCATTAAGTATGAAAGTACATTTTTTTGGTCACGTAACTCCCTGCTCCAGATAGGTAATTAGCCAGAATATAAAAGAAAAAAAAATTGCAAAGAAATGTGATCATATATCTACCAACAGGTAATTTTAAAGATAGAACAGATCATATTTCAAAATAACTTCAAATGAAACAAAGAAACTGTTAAAAAGTCATATCTGGTTATGGTATGAGAAAGAGGAAGGAGAAGAAACAAGAAATCTATAAAATGCTCCAAGCTTGCAATGACCTAATCTTAAAGAATTTGTTAATACTTTTTGGCTGTTCAAGAAAGTGAAGAATATAAAAATATAAAAATATCCCTCAAATGAATTCTCTTACTACTGAGAATGAAGAGGGGAGAACTCTTAGTGTAGAAAAATGGGCAAGAAAGAATATATAAATCATACAAAGAACACTTTTAGTTGTTCAAAGAAGAAACTCATCTATACAGAGTTGCAGAGTATTCTGAGTTGGGAGGGATCCATGAGGATCATCTAGTCCATCTCTTAAGGGAGCAGCTCATACAGGGATCAAACCCACAGTCTTGGTGCCATTAGCACCATGTTTTAACCGAGTTAATATCAGAGACCTGCACCTGTATACCATATGTTGGTCTACTTTGTCTTTTTTCCACACAGGAAATTATCTGCATCACTGCAGAGTATGACAAGAACTGTATTTTTTCTATTGTGCCCAAACACACTAAATTCACAGATTCTGCTTCAAAAGCATGAGATACATCACTCCTAATGCACTTGAACTGTGAAGATGGCCATTTGTGCAAGACTTCCAGACTTTTGTAGCTCAATAAGACCTAATGAAATCCCAGATGAAAGACAAGTTTCCTATTGTTTCTAGAGATGTGTGGGTGTGTGGGTATGTGAGTCAGGAAGCCTTGTGAAAGAAAAGCTGGAGCTATGACAGCTTGTTTTCATGACAGCTGTATGAAACTTTCCTTCACTTTAAGGATCTTTTTCTAAAGAGTTTCTGAGTGTGTCCAGACACAACAGCTAGATATTATTTGAAGAAAATAGTGACAGCAAAAAACAGGGATCCTGTTTGCTAAATAATATACTGTAATTAAAACTATTGATTTATCTGAAAAATTACCTATTTAAAAGAAAAATAAAAAAGGATTTTGTTATTCTTCTGTCTGAAGGTAGGACACTTTCCTTAACTACAGAACATGTAGATTCTCTGTCAAACATGTCAAAAAAAAATTTAGAGGAGCATGAGTATCCCCAGACTTCCGTGTATCCCCAGGTATTCACACAACATCAGTAAGCAGGAAGTTAGGGCAAATTCATCAGTGATGTGGCTCATTAGAAACATGGATGTGAACATGTTTATGGGGTAAGTGGGGATGAATTTCTGTTTTCCATGTCTTATTTCAAGGCCACATTTTTTAAGATTTCTTACCAATGAGGCTGTGGTTTCAAGCCAAATGGAGCAATTTCTTTCAGAAAAATTCTGAATTTATGATATTTATCATTTGTTTCTGTGTTCTAAGTGTTCATTGAATTAATTTTGCAAGAATAACAGATATGTCTGTTAGAAAGAAGATATAATTTGTAGACCAAGGAGTTAGTACACAGGAAATGGTGTTCTTTCATTTATCTCATTGGTTGAATATTTTACTATGAAAACCTTGACCCTATTTATAGGGGGGTTTTTTGCCTGTTTTTAAAAATACTATTGTAATAGGAAAAATCATTGAATTAGTATTCAATGATTAGTGTTCAACCAGATTTATCTTCTTAGGTGAGAAAACACAGATAAATCTCATATTTATGAATATCATATGTGTATGGTCCTCAACACTGAGACAAAAATGTCCCCAGAAAGAAACATATGGAATTGCTTCCACTGGTAAGGAGAAAAAAAAAAGTGACAGTCTCTGTGGCATGTCAGGTTGTCATCCCAGTGATCTTTTACCTTAAATTTTTAAACCTGAGTATTTGGCTTTTTAATTATTTTTTTTTCAAATGGTACTGTGATTTTAAGATTCTATTGACTATGCCAATTGCAGTGGGTAGGTTTACAGTCAAATAAAAACCCACAGTGGAAAAATTTCCAGTGTCTGACACAATGTTGAAATGGGTAGAACTCAGATCTTGAAGACGGGATTATTTTATTTTTTTTCCCCCAACTGGCATTGAAGAAAGCTTTTAAAGGAAAATATTTGAGCATGGTCTCATCTGGACACTATTTTTGGAACTAAGACAACAATTTTGTGAATTACACTGAAAACAACACTGAAAAAATTCTGTCTGCGAGACAGGTTTTAATCAGAAACTACTTGTGTGATTTCAACAGCAAGGCAAATTGGGTGGCCACAAAATAGTGCACACAAAAATTTAGCAAGCCCTTTCTTCTGTGGTAGCATTTTGTCCTTAGTTTTAAGCTATCAAAATAAAAATGTCATCCTGTGTTATGTGTGATAAGCTTTCATTTCTGTTTTTGATTTAATTTTCTCTATTGTCATTGTTTATAAAATTTCATGAAGTAAATTACACTGGATAAAAGTGAAAGTCTTGCAGCGCTGTATCCTGACTTTGTGCAATTGCCATGGTATTCATCATAGTGTATTTATAATAGCATTAGGAATTTGATTCATAACTTACATGCACAGATCCCATTAGCTATCATTTAAATTATTCCATCTTTCCACAGATCTTTCATTTCTGCCCATCCAGCTTTCATTCCCCACCAGCCAAACACATCAGCTTTTAGATATAATATTAGAGGTGTCACTCTACTCTAGTAATTCAAACATCATCTGTCTTATCATATTTTCAGTTTCACAGCTCCCAAAGACATCTGGCTATCTTGAAGTCAATGGGAGTTAGATACATAATCTGCTTAGGTGCTTTCGAAAATCTCTTACATACCTAATGACATATTTAGTGCTCTTCTGTAAAATAAACTCCTGATTATTCTGTATAATATTACACTGTCTTATGCTGTAACCCTTTGATGTGCAGACTTTCCTTGGTTAGCATCATGTTAAGTACGGAGCAGAAGGAGATGACTACTCTTGTCTGCATTATCAGTTATCATAGAAGAAAAAAACCACAGTGGGAGAAACAGTCTTAGACAAGAAATAGGACTACGTGCTTTCCAAATCGTATTATGTATTTAAAGAACATTTTTTTAAAAGCTTATTTAAAGCACCTTAAGCATATCATTGTGTAGCAACACTACTCAGTCATATCACTGTACAAAGGATGAGAGAGGTGCAAAGAACCAAACATACTTATCTGGTATCAAACCATTAAAACTACCATGAAAAAAATTACTCATATTTCCTTATTGAATTGGAGGATCAAAATTTGTCTTTAACTTCATCCCATAGAGAGGATTTCAGGGACATGCTTTCAAATATTTGATGAGTAGCTGTGTGCAAACAACAAAAGAGTGAATCTCTTAGTCCAATTGCAACGAATTTGATCACGTTTGAGTGAGCCCTTGCTGAAATTTGTGGAGGCATTTTTTAGCATGCATGCTGAGGGACTAGGCAAAGAGCTGTAAATCTGTTTAAATCAAGAAGATTCCTTTTAATCTGAGGGTACTGTGGGAGTGCAAAGCCTGATTTCTTTATGATTTTAAAATTGACCAAGTTGGCAATAGCTTTTAGTGCTTTGAAGAAGCAAAGAATACTGCTCTCGGTCAAGAGGAGAACACAGAAGTGCCACTAAAGCTCTTCACAAACCAGCACATTGACAAAGCAAGAAACTGCTTAGTTTTTCCTGTTCTAGAGTTCCTGTTCAGAATGTTAATTTTCTGATTAATTCTACTACAGAGCAGTAAAGAAGATTTGAGGTATACCTCAAGGCTTGAACAAAGCTAAGACCCAACTACCAATTTTCCCTTAATTTTTGCCCTTATACATTTTTATCATAAAGATGTATAATTAAGAAGAATTTATGAAAAACAATATTTAACTATCCATTTCTACAATTACCCTCAAAATGAATGTGAATCTTTTGAGAAGCAAGAAGATTTTGATCTAGAACCCCTATAAACATGATAGGTAGTAATTACAATGAGTTGTGAGGGGTTTGAGTTATGACTCATGGCCACATTTTTTTTAATTAATTACTTGATGTTCTTCTGCAATAAAAATGTGAATAAAAAATACTGATTCAGCTTTAAAATTGCTTCTGAATGACATTCCCGATTGGTGGACTTGATATTCCTAGGAAAGAAGACAGGCACACCTTTCAAATTAAAAAATCCTGTTACAAGCCATAGCAAACACACTGTATATGAGCTAAGAGTTTATTGTTGGGCTGATTAAAATTTTATCAGTGAATCAAAATAAAACAATTACTGTCATTAATCTAATTTACAGCACCACTATTAGTGACTACAAAATCCTTGCTCTCTTAAAAGAATGAAAATTGCATATGCTTTCATCCTATAGCTCAAGAAGGAATTTAATGTTGTTTAACTGTAACAAAATACCAGATGTGATGAGATTAAATCAACGTACTTTACTGATTCAAGTCATATGGTTAAATATTTTTCTGTTTGATGACAAACCCATCTACTAGAAGGATATTGCTGTATAATTAGTTAAAACATAAAATAAACTGAATGAAAAAAAAGAAAATTTAGTCTGGTTTTCTGGGCATAATGAATTTTTGACCTAGGTACATGTCTAAGAATGAGAATTTACAGAAAAGGATATGGGAGGATCTAAGTGATATATTTACTTTCAAGATCAAAAAAGGACCAAAAGGACCAGAGTTATCCACTGGGTTTGTTACACAGTCTCTGACTACAATAACCAAAGAAACCGACAAAAAAAAAATCACACTCTACAGTAATTAAAAGTAACTTATTGCCATCGTTGTCACAAACTACCACAGGACTTCCTCCTCTCAATCCTCAACTGCACCAAAACCTTAGTATTCTCTAAAATTGTGATTGTGGGAAAAAAGGAAACCAAGAAAAATATGTTCAAAGAAACTTTGTGACCACTGGGGAATAAAGCTTGTCTCCAGATTTAAAACTATGACTATACATATCCAACCATATATATACGTTTACATAGATATATGCACACAGACATATTTTGAGTTTCTCAGACACTAATCAGAAGAACTACATTATATATCTATATATATTCAAACAAGAGCTAGAAAAGCAGTTCTTTTTCAATCAAATATTACCCTGAAATTTTTTTTTTTTTGGTTCTGAAGACTATCAGTCAGTTTCTCAGATACCATACTGTCCATTTTACAATTCAGAGATCTTATTTGCATGCTTTCAACTCAGCAACATTTGAAAAAAAAATATGGCACCCTGTCCTGATGCATGTTCCTGGTATTAAATAGTGCCCCCATCCCAAAAAAAAAAAAAAAAAAGAAAAAAAGAAAGAAAAATGGAGACATGAGTTTGATTCTAATATGATTACTTACATGAATTTAAGGAAGTAAGAATTTCATCACCAATTATGTAATTCAGGTATCTGTACAAGGTTCACTCAC
The DNA here is from genome assembly GCF_020740725.1 of Corvus hawaiiensis. NCBI lineage: Eukaryota > Metazoa > Chordata > Aves > Passeriformes > Corvidae > Corvus > Corvus hawaiiensis. The sequence goes on along the minus strand of NC_063216.1, from coordinate 62,555,227 downwards.
ATTGCTGTTCAACACTTTTTGTTATACCATATATAAAATTTTAATTATTCCATTAAGTGTTTCTTAAATAACCTGTCTATAGCACTCTTCTTTCTTTTTGTATCAGTGAAAAAGAAAAATATATCAATATTCATTTTTCTACAAGGGAGCACACAAAACGAAATCTATGGAAGATAGTTTTTCATCATCTGACCCAGTGTAATATCTAAGATTTTTGTTGCTGAGTGTAAATCAAAATCTCAAAAAGAAGCTTGCTATACTTTAAAAATATTTTTTATTCTCCTAAACCTTTGACAAAAAAAACCAAGTAGGACAGTGTCCTTGATGTTTGCTTTCTCATCAGATGGAAAACAGATCACCTGTTATAAAATAGCTCTGACAAGTCTATAGCAATGTCAGCTTTTCTTTCTGCAGCTTTATTGTGAGAAAGATAGTTTCCCCCTGTAGTTTTAAAGGGCTCTAATTTCAAGTATGTTAAGAAGTTCCTCTCTCTACAGGCTTTAGGCTCTGACAGTTTCTGAGGAGTATTTGCATATACTAGTTTATAGGCATGAATACAACTTGCTGTTCCTGCTTCTGCAAGATATCTTCGATCTTTTGCTTAAAAAAAAGAGAATTGAATTTGAAGGTTTAAGCAGAAAAATAAAGAACAACCATATATAATGTTTTCTTCAGGATTTCCTGATGCTTATCAGAAAACAGAATTACGATTAATTTTTCCATCAGTTTTAACAATAATGTAGTATAATACAAATTATACAGTGCATATGATGCATATGCATGCATACCTACAGTATATTTATAGTGAAAAATTAAGTCTAATGACAAAAAATTGTTTCCTGGAATACACTGAAAACATGTTTTGATGATCACCAATAAAATAGCAATAATAAAATCTGTACATATTCAAAGCCTTTAAAGGGGAGAATTTAGCTTAAAGACATATGCACAAAAATGTTACTAAACTTGCTAGAGACATTTTATGAAATCAATTTTTATATATTCCAGAAAGCAAATAAAATTATTATGGTTGATAACATATCAAATGATTATAGCACATTTCAAAACCTGCAAACCATTTATGACCAACATCTTAACATCAAATGTGGCCCTCAAACACAGAAAATTGACACAGAACTTTTTTTCCTGTATTTATATGATTCAAGGCTTGGTGGAGGATAGGACTGTGTGTATGGTAGTGTGTTCACAATGATTTTCATATGTTATTATTAAAATATCATATTTTATAAAGAAATCCTCAGAAAGACACATTATAGAATAACATTGAATGAGCAGTGTGACAGCTAAAGATTAGTCCAGTTTTGAAAATGCATTATTATTTTATAAGGCAGTCCCGCTCTGTCCAAGTACTAAGTAGAACAGATGTGGTGGAAGAAGGAATTAGACAGTTTGACACATTTCTGACCCTTTCTCATGTATTTCCTGAAATGAAGCTGTAATTATTATGCATGTTGCAGGTTATGCTGATGAGCTGATAGAAGAGGTTGTCAAATTATACAGCACACAATCACTCAGTGACACAGCAGAAGAAAGAGTGGAGCAAGATTTCCAAATCTATCTACAACACATAAGTTTCCAGGCAAAATGAGCATTCCGGAAAACCATATGTCACACTTAGGTAAATGAGACGCATATGTTGTGGACAAGAAAACACCCATTAAAAATAAGTAGGTGAACTGTTTGTAAGTTATGAGATAGGATCCAGACCAATCACTCTGTACAAATGAGAGAAAACTGGGAGACACATTCCTATTTCCAAATGGATACCACCAATTCTACTCAAGAGGCCACCAATCTATACTCTCTGCTTGGTGAAAAGATAGATTTATATAGTGTGAAAAGACTGTTATTAAATACAAGGCAGATAGGGCCTTAATAAAAAACACTAGCTGACAAAAGTGAAAAATATGAAACTGGATTTTAGTAATTTAAAAACTTACTATTTCAGAAGAGTCATAAGCCCCTTCATTCTTAAAAGTAAAGCTCAAAAAATCTTTCTTTAGTTTACTGATGCTGGCAAATCAGTCATGATAACTACTAACCAAGAAATAACTAACTAAATCTTTATTTCACCTGGAAACTTATATTAGTATATTACAAAAGCTACGTATTAAACAGATCCTTTGGGTGGCAGTATAGTCTACCATTTTTCAGTGATCCCTACAGACGTTCTGCTTGTTTCAGGGTGTTTTCAAACTTCGTAGTGATCCATTTGATTTAAAATGTTCTTCTCCCTAAATAACACCATTGATGATAAAGATCTTTCTATATGCTTAAAAATATCTGTCTTTTACAGAATTTTTCAGAGAAGAAAAAAGGAGAAATGAGGAAAGAAAATGAGAAGAAATTAAGGAATTTGAGTGGTTTTTTTATTTGGTGCCATTGATTTTGGTTTTCACATAATTCAATCTAAAAAAATCAAATTAATATATCTGCTAGCTGATCCTCATGAACTTTTATACTTTGTAGTGAGCAATAAAACTCATAAGTCTTCTCCATTAAAGCTTTTTTCTCCCTATAACTACTTCTTATTATTTGATCGTTCAGAAGATATATCTCTGTGTGACGAGGCTGCTCATCTTGATGGGGAAGGGGAAAGAAAATAAGAGGAGAATTACTTCTCTAGTTCTGTTGTGGTGATCATAATCATCAACATATATTTTTCTTCCTGTTTTTACTTTCTCTCAAAGTAATTTTAATTTGATTTGGTAAACCTTTGAGAAATGTCATTAACAACAGATGATAGAATTTGCCCCACTGGGTCTAATTGTTACCAAGCAGAGCAAGTAAGTAGAGACCACATAAATATACAAGTTTAGCCAATATGTTAGGGTTAATGCTTTTGCTATACAAACCTGCTGATCTTTGTCCGTTCAAGTCTTGGTTTTGACAGTCTTTGAAATTCTTGCCTTCCAGTATTGAAACTTTCATTAGAGGACACTACAGATGATTCAGAATAATTACAGAAACACTAGTAAGCCCAGCAGTACTTGGATTTTTCTCTCCGGTACTGGTCATGTTTAGCTCAGTTAAGGAGTTGCTGCAAAACATTAAATAAGACAGGAAAGCAGGTTACAAATAGCTTTGTATCCCCATTTTAAACAATATATACCTTGAGCATTATATACAATATATACCTTATGAGCATTGTTTAAAATATGATCTCATAGAAATATGTTATTAATAACAATTTCCAGAAGATGAAGTTTAAACAACTCACTAAACCAAATTTCAGACAGAAAATGCAGCTAGCGCCAGAGTTAAAAGAGAAGCTGTAGCATTGTCATTGACAATAAAGTATCACTGTTCACATCCTATTACAAAAATATTGTACTACTCTACTCTGAAGATTAAAAATTTTTAGCTGTAAGCCAGGTCTTGTTTGACATGAAATTTTGTAAGGAAAAGCTCAGTAACTTTTGAATTTATCAGTAATAGGATAACATGCTACAGTAGTTGCAGCAAGCGTCCAACATCCCTATTGCTTAGCTGCTTTTTCTTTTTTATTTTTACTATTTTATCCTCTATTCTCTCCCTCCATTTCCCACAAAGAACAGGCTCAGAAAAACATCACATATTTCAGGGAAAATAAACAAAACACTCAGACAACCTCATAAACAAAATTAAAAAAAAGAGAAATCCCAGTCTTCTCAAAAACACCTTCGTGAAGGATAAAATCACAATGATTTGTACAAGTGACAACACAATTCTTTGAATACAACAGAAACGTATCTATTATTGAATCAAAGATGAAGTGAAAACACTATCTCTTGAATGAATTACAAATTTTTACATATTGTAAAGTTATTTTTCTTTAATTTTCACATGTGTGGTCATGGTCATTCTCAAAATAACTAGTTCTGCACATGTATTGAAGCCTTTAAAAACCTAAATAAATTATCTTCCCCTCTCCTAATTTTCCTGCTGTTATCTTTTTGGACCAAGTTTTTGATGTATTACTAGTTTTTTATTTAGGCTGACAAGGAAGGCTAAAGGAAGCTCAGATAAGGATTTGGAATAAATCACTAACTGGAGTTCTACATTTAATTTTGCTAAAGCAAACTAAAGGACATTGTCCAGTCTGAACCATATGAAGTGTGAAAGGTTTCTTAATGTAAGAGATATATGGCTAGAAGACCAAAAAAAGAAATGCTACCCAAGGTAGAAAGACACACTGAGTTTGATGCAGGAGTTAATGAAATAAAATAAATATGGGTACATATAGAAAACTTCAGTCACTATTGTGCTTCAGGAGGAAAAAAAATGAAAAAGGAAAAAAGAAAAAACGGGAAGCAGCTTTACAGTGAACTCAAGAGCATCAAGAGAGCTTGTACTGCTCAAAGGTAGAGGATGACAGGAATGCCACTGGTTAAGTGGAATTTCTCGTAAGAATAATATGTGACAGAAGATGAGTGGACTAGCCACGTGGGAAAAAAGGAGCATGTTAATTGGACAGTTGTTTGCAGCTCTAACTTGTGCAGCTCAAGGAATAGTAGCACAGGAAGAGCAGCCAGACATAGCAGTGGGCAACTGAATGAGACTTCAGGCTGTGATAAGAAACAGAAAGTAAAAAAATTAAATAGATGGGTAAATCACAAAAAGGGAACATATGAGAAGATCAGGATAAAAGAATTTTCTGTTTGGTTAGAAAGAATATGTTGATTCTATGGTCTAAGAAATAAATTGTGTCTTAGAAGTGTAAAGTAAAAAAATACATTTTTCCTCAATTGGGATTAAAGGAAGCCCTTGAAAAGAACAAAGATGAAAAACTCAAGTGTTTCACAATTTTCTAAGCTACTCCTTTTTCCCTAAAGTTGAACCTAATTTACAATGTGAAAAGAAGTGACTACCTTTACTTGTTGCTGTAACCTGGAAAGACAAAATCTGGGAGTGTTTTGTTTGTTTATTTATTTATTTTGGTTGTTTAGGTTGAGTGGGGAGGTCAGCTTTTTTGATGCACTTCTTCATCAGCACTGCCTGAACTGTTGTCCTAAACAACATTGTTGTTCACATCTCATCTCATTGGTGGAAAATGCAACAAAGATTCCAGACTTTGCTAAAGTTTACACAAATCTGGTTTGTACAGAAAAGAGGCTGAGATGTGACAGATTTTTGTAGACATGAGATATATTCAGTAGTGAGACACAGTTGTGTGGTCCGTATATATCTACATTAAAAGTAAGCTAATGTGTGTCCAAGTAATTAAATAAAAAGTGATGGAACACATGAAGCAGCACCCATAATTTGATTCTTTTTGCATAAACTGAAGTCCCTGTAATTTCCATATGCAGACTCTCCATGTCTTTACTCCACAATGAAGGTAATAGGAATGAAGCCCTAGATTTCAAGTTTAGGTTTTTTTCATTATCCAGTCACACACGATTTTTTTTTCTCCAAAGGTATTTTTTTAAGTGATAAAAAACAATATTCAGATCTTTACCTTTAGCATTTGATACTGTAAGAATTATAGAATTACCAGAATAATTCCTGAGTGCACCTTTATGCACTAATAGCTCCAGGTCTATTAAAAGGAAGATTTTTTTTTTAAATTAAACACCGTGTTAGTCAAATATTTCTTCAGCACCTTTCCAGCTTGGAATTTTAAGAGCGAGAGCTAATAGCCACCATATAATGGCATGGGTTGGAAGGGACCTTAAAGATCTAGTTCCAACACCCCTGCCGTGCACAGGGGCACCTTTCACTGGACCAGGTTGCTCAGAGCTCCATCCAACCTGGCTTTTTTCCAGGGATGGGACATCAACATCAAGATGTCATCAGGTTACAGCTTTTCAAACATCTGCCTAGGTTCCTGGGGGAACTCTTTTAATTGTAATTTAATAAGATAAATTATGTTTCTTCTTCCTATTTTCTCTAAACGCTGCCTCATGATGAAGGAAAAACATATACATGGGCGTAGCTGACTCTTTTTCAAATTTTTAATGGATGTCCTGGCTTATAAATATATTGCAACATATATGTTTCAAACAATATGTGTGGTTGGTGGTGGTTTGGTGGGAGGAGTGGGGGGTTCAATTTATTTTTTTTCAAAGAAGCAATTTCTAAGATTGTCATCTTGTATTCACTAAGCTGTTTTCACCTTTAGAGACACCTGGTCTAAGGCCTTGGCAGGTTGTCCTCAGTGTTTCTTCTAGTTTAGGCAGGCCATTTTCACAGCAGGGATCCAGACTGACTCTTACAATTATGCAAGGCAAGGTTTATTTTATGAATTTTACTGTGAGCTACTGAGAACACCACTTCATGATTGGTTTCCCCAGGCCAATGAAAGTGAAAACTATCCAAAATTTCCACTCATACTCAAGGTGTCTGGACATTTTTAGTCCTCAAGACCCAGAGTCAGGTGCATTAAACACAATGCATCTCAGACAGATAGGAAGCTCTGAGGCAAGGTGTAAATGTCCATGGTGTTTGTGGTTTTTTAATCTACTGATTTACCTGATGTCTAGTATAATGTTTCAATGGATTAATTAAAAAAAAAAAAAAAAAGGAGAAAATTCTTAACAGACACTGTGATTAGATTCTGTTAAATAATTTCAGAACCTCAAATGATTGGTGCTTCATATCTTGTAGCCTGTAAGAAAAGATGTGTTATAATTTCTAGAAGAAGCTGTAGATAACTTGTTTGTTGTGAATTGAAAACACTGCAATTTCAGAAGCTACCAATTGTGTGGTACAATATGCATTAAGTTTTACTGAGGCAATCATGTTGCCTCATTTAAGACATAAACTCTAAGAATATATGAAACTGTGAGAGCATGCAACTGTCATGTATATCTTGCAGTAGAATGAAAATTTAAAGTCTTCGGCTAAAAAAATGTGATTCCAATTACAAAGATGTCTCTAATACTTCAGATTATAGTAGATCATGATGTCATGAAGCACCCATTTTGGTATATTTGAGTTCCTATAGATTCTGTTGGACACTTAACAATTAAATGAGAGCATACATGCAATAGCTCAGTAATCTTATGTGACAAAAATTAATTTCCTGAATTATAGTTCAATGTGTTTAAATAAAACTTGTGAATGTATCCTAAATTGCTCACTATTCTGCCATAAGAAGGATATGTGAATTAGCTCTGAAAAGAACTGCATCTTGTGTTCTGGATGTGCTAAAATCTTAATGGAATGAATTTCTTTGATGTGCTTCATACTATCTTTGTGCTGTATACGTATGTCCTACAAAGGCAGTGAAAGAAGATTCATGTCATTTCAGATATTTACAATGCAAAATGTATCAGTCTGTTAATTATAAAGGCAATCTAGTCCACTTGGCAGTCAAATTAACCCTACTCATAACATGAGCATTGTTCCAAGTGCATGTCTACTGCTCACTGAGACATCTTTCTTCATTCAGCTACTCTAAGACTACATCTAAAGCAAGAATTAGGAGTAAAATTTATCTACTTTCACTTACTGTCCCCACAAGTAGAATTCTCTGTCAAACAACTTTTCTAGCACATTCTGGTGATGACAGTATTACTCATATAAACACTAATTACCTTCTGAAGCTGTAATTCCCACCTACAATTTAGAATGTATCCCTATGGAAAAAAAAAACCAACTAAATCTCCTAGACCCTTCTGTTTTATCTTTAAATACTTAATCTAATATAAAAAATGTGATTTTCTACTGTCATTGTATTACTGGGTTTTGGTTGCTTTTCTTGCATAGGTAAAAAGAGGCAGTAATCCGTAGGTCTGACGATTCTACAGATTTCTCAAACATTTCATTCTTTACCATCAGCAACAGAAGAAATCTTCTAAATATGTAGGTGTGCTAATGATTTTAAATACGTTTTCCTTAATTCTGTTCATGCAAAGGAAGTACTACATTACTTTGTAATTGAACAAGCAACTGAAGAGTCATTGTTGTACATTTATCTACATATTTGGCTCCTCAGATTCAAAGCCAAGCCAGGGATCTCCAGATCCATTTGTCCTAAACAAAATATGCAGTCAGGCTTGGGCTTTGCCATGAGAAGTCTTTATAAAGAATTCAGTGTGATCTTGAAAGAACTAAAGGAATTAGGCCTTGAATATATAAAGAGATATAAAGAAATGGTTGATGAAAGATTTGCTTTTCAGGAGTACCCACTCTGAGAACAAAACCAACAATCATGATTATAAAAACTGAGTGAAGTGTTGGCAAATATGATGCCATTGCTCTTAAGAACAAAAATTATGACAGTCAATATAACCTTATCTTACAGCAGTTGTTATCATAGTCATCACTAACCTTTTTCTTCTTCCTTACTTTCTCCTTTACACGTAGTATAACAGACTCCACAAAGAGTGTTCAGCTCAATTAAAATCTTTGATTTATTTTTTTGTCTTGTAAATAATTACAAGAGAAATTAATAATTACAAAAAACTGCAAATAGTTACATCTTCAATTTATTGTGCATGTAAATAATATCAAAAGGTAAAAAGTTTGATGTTGGTAACTTTGAAGATAGGGGCTTTCTTTTCAAATTTCAGAGCTGGTTAGGCTGAGTGATATGATTTTCAGGCATAATAAGATTTTTAGACACATTTATTAGAAAGAGCAAAGTTGTGTTTACAAAACCAAAGGCCACTTGTCAATTCAGACAAAAACCTGTCTCTATTTCTTTCATGTCAGAAATCCAATACAGTTATTTATTGCATTCTGCCTGATTTATTTTCTATATCTCTGTAAAAAATTGGTGAGTTGATGTCCTTGTAATGTATGAGTTTCTAGTTTAATTTAAGCTATTCCAGGTATTTGAGCTAAACCATTTAACTGTTTCTATTAAAGAGAGACATAGGAATTTTCTTTAGTCACATTGAATAAGCTAATGTAAGTGATATTTACATTCTCATTTTGGGGTTTGATCCTGTTTCTACTTCCTCTTTGTAGAAGAAAACCATCTGACTCTTCCACCTTACCTCTAACCTGATTCTTTGCAGCAGCTATCAAGTGTATCTCCAGAAGAAATGGCATCACCTAGGGCTGCTTTCTCCTCTGAACATCAGGTTTTAGTGAATTTGCATCTGAGCTGCTGCCTGTACTACTGACGTTTCTGCCATTAATAAAGCTGTGGTGCCACTGAAGGCTTTCTGAAATTCAGGTCTCACTGCTTCATGCTTCAGCTCAGCATAGGTCTTGCTAGCATTTAAGTGTTATTATTTCTGTTTTAAGGGAATTACACAAAACTGATACATTCAGACTTTTGTGCATTTTTCTGTCTCATTTGTGCACTTTTGATAATGGGGTAAGCTTGATCTCAAAGTTTTAATTATTTTTCTCTCTTTTTTTAATATGTGTGAATTAAGGTGTGAACGAAAAAGGAGTAATAATTACATGAATGGATCAACAGCCTTGTGGTAGGTGTATGTGATATTTTTCTTGCTAGGTTTAAAGCGTCTTTAGTCTGAGCTCACGCAGAACTCTTTGGATGAACCCCTGGGTTAGCAGATCTTACTAAGACTGCAAATAGTCCAGCTGAAAAAGAGCTTTAATAAAAGCTACTGTTGTGGGTGCTCTACAAGGAAAGAAGATCAATGAATTTTGCAGTGATAAGACTAATATTCATAAAGAGATTTGACATACCAATGCCTGCTAAAAGTCAAAGCTCCAAAGATCTGCAGGAGTTAAACAACTAAATCATCATTTGGTGCGTAATTAGTCAAGGATGTATTGCATTTTATTGTAAAAAAAACCTTTATGTTACAATAATCATTATCTAGAGACAGGGAAAGAGAGAAAGGACAAAACTCATAGGAAAAATATTACTAATGGTACTTTATGCACCTCTGAAAGCTGCTCATTATTACAGTTATGAAGGTGATATAAAAATAGAAATAGAATGGAATAGATTTTATCTCTGCTGATGGATATGTTACTAAATTAATAATAGTGCTAGAACTAGGAATAAATTCTTTTGAAAAAAGTGGTTATATAGCTAGGAATGTGTGTAAAATCAGTAACAATTTGATTAATGGTTATTTAATCCAATTACTATTACAATTAGATATTATGATTACTTCATCGACTAATGCTTTGTAACTATAGTAAGCAATCAGTATTTCTAAATGCTTGAGTAAGGACAAACCATGCTGATCTAGCAGTAAAACGATTTTACTGCCTAAATGCTTTTTTATATTTTCTAGATATGAGATGTGTTTGTTTAACCTCTTGCTTGATTCTAAGAAATCACTTCAAATATGGCATTAGAAGGAGAAACACTTTTATTAAGTAGTGAAAACTGCAGAATTTTCCATAAAGAATTTTAAACTCTGTTATTGACTTTATAGATGTGATTAATAAAAGCTAGTGAAATCATGCCATTTCTACCTGATTTGACAAAACCAAATTAGAGAAGAAAAGAGTTTGAACATTAATTTAAATATTTTCTCTACATTTCTGTTTTTCATTTTGAACTATTTGCTTCATCTACAAATTTTACTAGAATTATAAACAAGAAAGGAAACATTACAAAAAGGTTTTTTTGTGATAAAAAGATTTAATTATATCCAAAACAAAATATTTCCAGGTTTTAACTTAATTTGGAAAATGAAAACATTTTTCCCTTTTGCCTGAAAATGTTTGAATTTCAAGACCTTCAACAAATCAGATGAAAATCAATTACAGATATATATCCACTGATATACTAATTTTTTTTCATAGCTTTCTTTTAAGGTAAAATGTCGAATCATGTTTTTAGCTGGGGGTCCTTTCATCATATAATGAGGTGTATCAAAGTTATTCAATTGTCCCTCCCCAGTCTCATAAATTAGTAGAGGGAGCAGTCATTGAGAGGAACATTAGGAGAGGAGTACTGGCAAAAAAAGTGCTCTTTTCCTTGGTCATGATGTGAAGTTCTTCTGGTAGTTTCTGGGACAGTGCAAGGAACAACTGAGCTTAGAAATCACTCATTCTAGGTATCCTCAAGATAAAAAGAAAGGATGAATCCAACCTCAGTTTCATATGTATTTTTGTAACTCACCTACATTTAAAAATTGAAAACTTTATTGCTTTTCTACATGGATTGAATAGTTTAATAAATTATCCATGAGCCACAAGATTATTACTAACAGTATTGTAAAATTGCAGAACAAAACACAAATTATCTATACCCTTAAATTGATTAAAGACAGTACTTCCAGCACGTTCTTCCTTTCAAATACATTGTTAAGCATTTGTAGAAAGTTTGGTATTCCATTTATATTCAAATCTATGAAATCCACCTAATATTTATCTTCCAGCTGCTATAAAATGAAATATATTGTTTTCTACCTTACTTACTCATTTGAGCTTTAATATGGCAGTTTTATTTTAGAAAATACAATGTGTACATTTCATTTTTTAAAGTGTTTTTTTCTAATGAAGACATCAACACATTTGATATTTTTTAGTGGCAGAAGTCATTGATGGGATATCCATAATACTGAGCAGCTGAGTAATTACATAGAATACAAACATTTAAAAATTTGATTCAACTGCATTTTATTCATCCATAGGGTAAAAAAAAACAAACAACAAAACACAAAAAAGTGGTATGAAAACAGATGCTGTCCATATTCTACTGGTAAAGCAGTGTTTTAACATTGGAAAGTTTTGCAGGTCTACTGCTTAAATTAATGGTGTCTAGGATTTGAAACAATGGCTGCCATTTCAATGCATCTGAAAATTCAGAGTCAAAGGGGAAAGTCATATCTCAAGAGCATATCTCAAATAGTGTGTAGGAAGGACTATTCCAGCCCCGTCCTCTTGATTTGGGACATGCATGTGCCACTGACAGGTAGACTCTTTCACAAGTGTGTTGATCTCCCTACTTTATGACAGCACAGAAACACAAAGCATTTTGCTCACCCTTTTACTACCCTGAGGAAAGTTTATTATGTCCAGGTGTCTTATGTAGATCTTATCTTTACTCGTTAAACAATTTACTATGATTCTGTAACAGTGAGAATATTTGCCTGAGGATCTTCTACAGCTCCAAAGATTTTAAAGGAATTTTTCCAGAATTATTAGCAGGATCATCTCTTCAAAGTCCTAGCTCTTTGTAAAGAAAATAGTTATCATCCCAGGATATGTGCAATGTAATGATTTAAGGAACTATATTTTAAAAACAAAAACTGTGAAACATTGCTTCATACACTGTGAATATTCCATCTGACTCAGACATCCAGAGGAAAATCTTTAAATGAATTAACTTGGAGTTAAGTGGTGCCAATAGCAAATTCATTCCCAAATACCTTTTAACACACTGTTTTTCTCATTATACTATTTGCTTTTTACACTTTAATAATAGCAGTAATCATACTTACACATGTAAAGGTTTCAACTGATTATTACTTCAAATAATAAAAAAATGCAAGAGCTTGAATATCAATCAATCCCTTTTAGGAGATAAAGCAAAAGCAGTTAAATAACAGGATCTGAAAGCTGATAATTCCCACTTGCTTTGGACTTGAGGGGTAGAGCAAACTGTCTTTTTCAATCATACTATTTTTTATACCCAGAAGAAGATATAGGTTTCTGGGATTGTTTTACCTCCCTTTAATTAGAATTTGATGCACAGACAATCACAGATAATTTGTTAAAAAATCCTGAATTTTTGAGATCATGTAATAGGAGAATGCTTATACAAGTAACTGAATACTCTGAGATAAATTCTCAGTCACTGTCTAGATGGTGAAAGAAGTTTCCTTTGCAAGGGTTCTTACAATGATGCCTTCAGTTGGATTGGATGAGATTCCCCACACTGCTGTTTCACTCAGTTCTCAAGTTCTTGTAACCAGCTGGTTTGTGCTCCTACAGGAGCAGTCCAGCTCAGGCACAGTCTGACCCATTGCTGTTGTTTTAAGCCACACACAAACCAGCTCACTGTAGTAATTGTATACAAAAGTTTGTCTTACTCGACCATTTTCTATTTATAAAGGTCTTATCTGTGTAGGATTTGGTCAGTCCTGCAAGCAGTAACCTTCTTAGGAGTCCTCAGAAAGTCCAGTTTTTTCCACAGGATTTAAATCAACACACTGAAATATATAATTTAGTTAGGCACTGCAGGTCCTGCCTGAGAGAATCTTCAAGTCAGTCCAGAATTCCCACCTGAAGAGCTCCTGCACCAGCTAATCCAATGCTTTGTTGCAAGGGAGCCAGCATTTCAGACTTCACTTGGGGCAGTCCATCACTCATCAGCCCACTATTCTGTGCATGGAGTGACTAATGAATTTGTGGACCACGTGGGGAATGAATGGCCTGAGTGCAGCAGATGTGCACATAGCACTGATAACCATCCACACCACTTTAACAACACAACCAGCTTAACTTTTATGTCTCCCAAATTCCAAGGTTCTTGGCACAAATTCTATTAGAATTTCAAATGACACTACTAAAATAGATAATTTTACCTTTTTTTCCTTAAAATAATTAAATCAATGATCTTAAACAGCTTTTAAAATTTCAAAGAGGATCCCCAAAATAAACTGCTTAAAAATTACATTAGTGTTCCAAATTCATTCACTGTTTAGGAAAATTCTAAGTTATTTCTTGCTCATGAGTCTCTGAGTGCATTTAATGCCCACAGTATTAGTGTTTCAACCCATTAACCATCTTTAATTTGAAAACCACCTTGGTTGATTAATTTTATCCTTCAGGCTACCTCAGATATCATGTTCAGCTTCAGCTTTTTCTGGCTGCATCACTGTAGACATCTTGAATATAGGCTAATAACCACTGGGAAGGGAAGGGAAGGGAAGGGAAGGGAAGGGAAGGGAAGGGAAGGGAAGGGAAGGGAAGGGAAGGGAAGGGAAGGGAAGGGAAGGGAAGGGAAGGGAAGGGAAGGGAAGGGAAGGGAAGGGAAGGGACCTTATGAATTCTTGCTAAATCTACTGGAAAAGTTGCCTTGAAAGTATATTAAAAGTAAGCTATAATATGAATTGCAATAATTAAAACTCAAATATTTTATGGATACTTTTTTCCTTTTTTAGACAAAATATATTTTATCATCAGTAATAAAATTGAAGTCAATATTTTGAATTGATAAGGAGCTACAACAGTGGTATATTTATCTTTTAAGATCCCTGACATTGCTGCTGTTTTAATCTTGGGGTTAGATGTAGCATAGAGGAATCTAATGTTATTTGTACATAGAGGTTGATTTTAAAGCAATTTTTCATTATCATGAAAATATTCTCCAAGAGTCTATACTTTAAGCTGAATAGGAAATTAATAAAGATCCTTAGTGGCTGTGATGTCATTTGAACTGATGCAATACTGAATAAATATTTTTAACCTTGATATTAAATTAAATTCTGTGTAACACCTTGCATCACATTTTATTTTTTGATATTTTTGTTACTCCCAACTGGCTTCTTAACAGATTGAATTTTCATTATACAGAAATCCATAAAGCTAGTATTGCACAATTCTGACAATTGTAACCATTTTCTCCATGACGTGTGTCCCTCACTTCTATTAATAGGTACTTAAGAAAGCACCAAGCTGATATTATACCTTTGAATGAGGTATACAAACACTTACAATAATTTCCTCTTTGTGAATGTTGCCTTTGGAGGATGCTATCTTATTTTCTCCTTTAAATTTCATTTAAAATATAACTGGGTTTATGGTCTGTTCTTGTGCTGTGTGTAAAGAAAGAGACTTCTAACAAGCTCCTTTTCAGCTTTTGGGGATTAGCATCAGTCTTCTGGAAAATCATATCAAAAAAATGGGTACTATTCAGCCAAAATTCCCATTAAAATGGTCATTAATGCTAATTACTTTCAGTTTTGCCTTGAGTATTCATTCACGTCTTAAAGGGATTTTTTTTCTGAAAATCTGGTTAAAGGTGTAATATCCTTGATCATATTTTTCCCTGACTGCAAATTGCAGAGGATTTAAGTCTTCTGGTTTGATGTGCAATTTTTCCTTGATGCATTACAAAAGCCTGTAATTTTTCATGGTAGTGTATGCCTTGTCCTGGTAGGAAGGACAGAATATTCTGGTTGAAAACAAGCAAATATACTCTCCTTTTCAAAACAACAAAGTGGTTTCTATTTTGTTCTTGTTTGTAGGGCTTTTTTTTTCTTTGCTGTGGAAAAATTTTTCTGCTGTTTCCATGTTTAACTTATGTATGTCTGGTTTGGTTAGGACAAGTCCTTCCTAGAAGGAATTGTGCTTTATTACCTCCAGCACTGCTCAGTGTCTTGTATAATGAATGCATCTTTCACTTCACCTGAGTTTGCACTTTGCTACAACAGCAAACCTCTTACTCTGTGAATCTCACTGAAGTAACACTGTTTTGTTACAGGTCATGGATCTTCAACCATGCTTTTAAAGGCTGGGTAAGAGCAAGCTGCTCTGTGATGATAAACTATACCTGCGAGAAGTGCTTCATGAGATTCTGCCTTAAACCTGCCCTTGCCTTTTCCTGAAGATATCCTGCTCACAAAATTTTTCTTCAGCAACAACATAGAATATAAGTGGTGCTTGATGTACTGAGCAAAAGCAGAGTAAGTTCTGCGCTTGTATTTGTTGTACTGTGACATCCTGGACTTTCTGCTCCAAAGGTCGGGTGTGTTATGCTGACTGTGTGGGATCAGCCATGCCTCTAACATATGACTGCCAGAACCCTCCCAACATATCTGAGAGCAGGGTGAACAGAAACCGAAAAGGTCCCTTCTTCCTGATTGTTTAATTAAGTACCAGAATTAGGACATGCTGATTATAAATGATTCTACCTACTTGAATATTGATGGGAAAAAGTCACCAGTCCAATAATAGTATGCAGTGCCTTTGTGATGAGATTTGTGATACAGAAAACTAAGAATGCAAGAGTAGTGGATCCTTGTCAATAGGAGAAAAAAACCAAAGTGGAGAACTTTATCATGAAAAGCATTTGTGGTTCTTAGAAAGACAAATATAGCTGATAATGTCATGATTGGAATAACAAATTTCTTTTTCTAATTATTATTTCAGATAGGAGAATAAATGTACTTATTTTATAAGTGCAACACATAGATAATTAAATAGTATTTTTGTAAATTTTACAATTTTCTTGTGAGAGTTCAGCCACTTTGTGAATCACTTGGCTCAAGAGCTGTAACTTTCTGCAATTAGTTTAATTTTCTGAATTGACATTATAAGCAGTGATGAATGACTGATGCCTTTGTTGAGAGACTGGACAGGAGCTTATATAACTTTCTGCTTACTCCTTTCAGTCAAGATATTTTGAATTTGCCATTGAAGACAAGGATGAAGACACTCTTCCTGGTAAGTGTAGCAACACATATTTATCTTATTTTTAAACAAAATGTTGAAAAGCTGCATGTTTTCCCATCAACTGTGACAAGAAAGAAGTCTACAGTAGCTGACTCCTAGCTATTTCAGACATTATTTTGTTTCAGGCACTGTGTGACATGTTCCTTGCATCACTCTATGCAGTTTCATAGCAATTTCAATAAGAAATTTTTATACAAAGTTTTTATTTTCTGATGATGTTTTTAGCCAACTTCATTTTCAGATTCAAGTAATATTTATTTCTGTGTTCACCCTTATAATGGTACCATATCTTCATGAAAATTTTAAGATGTGTGATTGACACTGATCGTGCCATAATCAAATCTATCCTGATGGGAGAGAGTATTTAAAGTCCTTGCTAGGAGTTCCAGAGACAAACGGGACTCTCAGCCTTCACCGCTTCTTGATGGTTGTTTATTAAGTCTTATCAGAGAAACAGAGTCACTAGCGTGATCCAGACATAGCACAGAGCAGAGAATGCAGGAGAAAGCCGAATTACCAAGATTACACGGCCTTTTTAAAGGTAAATCAACCAATGGTTACTAAAAACACACATTATTTTTACTTTTCTACCAATTATTCAGTAGCACAGCCAGGAACTGTGGAATTCTTTGTCCAGTTATCCCAAACTACTTTTACTGCAGAATATGGAGTAGAAGAAGAAGAAGAAGAAGAAGGTTTGGAGAACAACAACAATCCTCCATTTTGATGTTTGTTTTGCTTTTATCTATTTACTACATTAAAAAACCCAAAACCTCTAGATTTTTCACCCTGTGACAGTCTTACATAGTAGTCTATCACCTAATTTACACTAGTGTAGTTTCGAGTTCTTTTCTAACAGTGGGCAGTTTTTTTCCACAGACAGAGGTCAAAAGCTGTGTTGTTCAGGGGGGTGAAACCCCTCAAAACAGGCAGAGAAATATTCTCTGCACTCTGGGTTCCCACACGTGATTATAAATAATTAAGTAATGAGGTTGGACAAATGCCTCATTTTTTATATGCATAAATAATATTTAGTTGTTAGAAAGGATACTTAGCTTGTTTGAACTGATTTCTCTCTGTTGTTTTTGGAGAGTCAAGCACCTTCTTCACAAAAGTGGGAATAAAATGCCTGTGAGGTAGGAATAGGAAACTCCATCTTTCATTCCAAAATTGGTTGAGTGTGCAGATGAGAGTGCCAGACTTGCCAAATGCAAGTGTCAGCCTCATACGCTTTAATAAGGAAAAAGGGTGATGTTGGAAGGGAGGATTTGTTCCCAGCTCTTCTCTATGCATGTTAGTCCTAAACAGTTTCATGTAAGATGAATAAACCATTTTTAGAGTTCTGACAAGAATGAGTAACGTATCCAAAAAGTACATTAAGTGTCCTTGATTCCAATAGGCTTGATGAAAGTAATTTAGTACTGAAGTACTCGGTTGTAAAATCTGTTTTTCCCGAGCAAATGATTAAACTAAAGAACTTAGTATCTAAAGCATTTACTACATACAAATTGTATATATGAGTATTGCAGATGCTGTGGGGAAACCTTTATTATTAATTCAAGAAGGCCTTACAGATTTTATTTTGTTGTACTCATTGAATTCTTTCATTGTAAGGAATACTTCTGTCCTTAAAAAAAGTATTATTATTTATGCGGCTGTATTACATAGCTATCTTATAATTTCTCCCTTTACACTCTTCTCCACTTTTTCTAACAAATATGTCAGCTTTTATGCTTATATTTTATTTTATTTCATCTTCAATTTTTTTTTTTTATATTTGTATATTTTCATTGCTACTAGCACTGATCTTCTTTTACCACAGTGTTTTTATTATTTAAACACTGCAGAAGACAGGGATTATGGCTGGGAGCTGTTTCAATTTTCACTTGCCTATTCATACAAAGATTCACTACTTTCACTGAAGTGAGTTGGCGTATAAATACAGTATCCCCACCACGCTGTTGACTCTAGTATGAGACAGGATTGAAAAAGAGAAACATTATGAGATGAACAAGGGACACTAAAACAGTCTATCATTCCTAGTACTCTTGAGAGTAAGCATTTCAACGCTGTTTCAGTACAGCGGCTCTTTGGGGTTTTTTGAATCCATTAGTGAGTGCATGGACTTCTACACAGCCCAAATCTGCTCCTGAAAAAAAAAGAAAAAAAATTATTTATCAGGCACTCTTTGGGTTACATAGCAAAACTTCTGCTTAATATCATGAGTGGGAAATTACTGAGGGTAAATGATCAAATCTACTTTGCATTTTTTTTTTATCTCTACTCTCAGAGAGAATCACTTATTACGGTCAGTTTCAATGGACAGAAGGATAATTTGGCCAGTGGGTTTGTAGCTAAATAAGTCCATCACTGAGAAGACTGTAAGCCACTTTTACTTTAATAAGCAAAACTCTGTTTCACAATGTAAGGATATCTAGATATTGGGTACAATTTATTTCAAGAATGAGAATGTTCACACTAAAAAAATCTTTCTTGAAAAATTTCAGTATATAGATGAGAGAAACTCTGCAAGATATCTAAATAATGTACTATATTCAGGTTTAGTTCATAAGGAGATCTATTTAGACATCCCTTTAAAATTAAAACGTGCATTTTTATTAAGAAGAGCAATATTCATGGAATTTATTTTGAAGGATACCATTTTCACTCTCACAAGTTAGCAACAAAACCTTTGGGTTTTTTGCAGTGACTTTTTAACCACCAATCACTGGCTTGTTCCCTGGGAAACCTCAGGCATATCTGATTTGAAAAGAACAGCTTACTTTAATCTGATGAGTAGCACTGGTTGTGCTCCATGGAAAAGTCCCTAAGTATGTGTATAACTTCAAGTTTCAGAAATACTTTAGGTAGTCTGAAAGCACAAAGCTCAAAGCATTGTGGCTTCAGAAAAAAATTAGAATAGAATAATATATAGTACCCATTATATGTTACATAAAATAATAAACAATACATTATATAAATTATGTACTAATTATTATTAATCATAGAATTATAGAATGATTTGGGTTGAAAGGGACCTTAAACTTATCTAGTCCCAAAGCCCCTGACATAGGGAGGAATGATAGTAATGTACTGATATATTAAACATATTTTGATATATTTTATTAAATAATAAAGGAATATTCTTGATTTATACTTATTTTATACTAATATAAAATAATTAGATAACTTGATAAAACAATTTGCCAAATAAAAATATATATTAGTTTCTTAATATAACATATTACTCCATTTTTACATACAATAGTATATATGTTATATATGTTATACTAGATTCTTCTATATTAAATACTACAAATAAAAGTAACGCACAGGAGGTACTAGAAGCTTTGATCCACTCCCAGAGATATGACACCAATGACATAAGTGAAACCAGGTAGGATGAGTTCTGTAACTGGTGTGCTGTGATGGACAGTCACAGGCTCCTCAGGAGGGACAGGCAAGGCAGACAAACTGGGGAGGGGGTACTGTATTTAAGGGAGGGATTGGATTGTGTGGGGCTTGCAACTGGTGATGACAGCTGAGAGAGTCTGTGCAAGGATGACAGTCCTTGTCCTTATGGGTGACTTTTATGTCCCAGATGTCAACTGGGAATATCATACAGCGGTCACAAGGAGGCCCAGGAAATTCCTGAAATATGTTGAAAAAAAATTTTTTGGTGAAGTTACTAAGAGAGCCAGCTGGAAAGGATTTGTCCTAGATCTATTGTTCGCAAACAGAGAGGGATTCTTGGGCTGAGTGGATACCTTGGTCACAATGATCATGAAGTAATTGAGTTTGAAATCATGGGTGAGAGGAGAAAAGCTGTCGGCAGAACTTTGACACTAGGTATGGGCAGAGAAGATTTTGGGTTGCTAAAGGAACTAGTCAGTAAGGTCCCTGATAACCTACCTTTGAAGTTATTGATGTCTACAAATGCTGGTTACCTTGTAAGAGACATCTGTTAGAAGTGCAGGAGAAGGCAATCCCAAAGTGTCAAGAGGTCAATGAAAAGGGGCAGAAGTCCAGCTTGGCTGAGCAAGGATCTTCTTGAACTTAGGTGGAAGGGGAAAAGGAAACTGAATGGACATTGGAAGAAAGGATGGGCAATGCAGGAGGACTACAGAAATACTGTTCACCACTGTAGAGAGAAAATTTGTATGCAACGGCTTGGTTAGAATTCTGCTGCACTGTGAAGGGCAGAAAGGGTTGTTAAAAATGTATTAACAGTGTAAGTTACAAAGTAAAAGTATACATAAAGTAAAACTAATAAAGCAAATACAGATTTTAGCATAACCAAATTAAATTCTGTCTTGTTACAACAGATATAAACCTGTCCTCGTTCCTTTAAGAGTTATTTGCTTAATTTTTCTACAGTGTGGTCTGATATACAAATGGTCCCAGTAGAAAACATGTTGAACAGCAGCTGCATTTCTCAGTCATTTACAGGGGGAGATGAGTGGACTGTGTCCAAAATGCTATTATGCATCTGCAACAAAATGGGGTAGGCTAGTTAGTAGAATGACATATGAGTGTTCATTTTCATATTTTCCTTTTGGTATGCTAGTCCTCCCATGAGATAACTGAGTTGACTCTCCAGCAATTCCCAGTGCTCAAGTAACTCTATAGCATTTCACTATTTGGTGTTAATGACAACAGATAGTAATTCTAATCACTGAAAATGAAAAATGTGAGAAAAATGCACTATTGAAATATTTATCAAGCAACTTTAAAATATGATTTGTTATAGGAAACAATATCTTATTTCAAATTTTACTTTCTACAATTTTTATTTGATTTTTCTATTCATTTCAGGTTGTGATTTTATCATTAAGCATTCTTTCTGGTCAGTGTCAATCAGCATTATGGTCACTTAAATATTATAGAAATAATCATGTGCTAGTAGGTAAAAGAAGTTCAGCTTTTATTGACTTTTCTGATACAAGAGACAATTTCCACTTAAAACCATAGAGAATTGTAGTATCATATTCTTAAACCACAATTTTCTCAGCTTCTGTGCTGCAATATTTGACTTAAAATAAAAAGTTATCTCTAAAAATGCACAATATTTATGTAGTGAAAACACCTCAAATGTCAATATCTCAGATGTTATTCTATGTTTACAGTTGCATCAACAGTTAGAATTACTTTTTACTTAATCCTTAATCTCACATACCATAATTATCTAATGTAAATCTCAGTACTGTATCACTTTCCTATTCTGCATCACTTCAAAATCTGAATATATTTGTGAGCTTGATCCATATCTCTTCTTCATTTCTCAGATTGCCAACCTTTAACCTTGTGTTGTAACTCATCCATGAAACTCAGACCTTCATCAAAAGTACATTATCAGCAACTCTACAATCTTATTTTCCTGCTTTCTAGACCTTCTTTGTCTTCTTTTTATTTCTATTCCTCCAAAATAGACAGAATCAGTTTTGTAACGTATTTAGTCTCAGAATTCTTTAAGGAAATTCATAATACTGTGAATAATATCTGTAGTAATAGTAGTAATATTGATATTATTAATTATATTGTTAATAATAATCCCTGTGCTCATAAACTAGGCACAATATGAAAATATATGAGGTATGAAATATTTTGAAAGGATGATTTTATGCTGATGTTTATACTGCCAGCAGCCCACTCATTACAATATTGTCAAGGATTTTAATATGATCCTTCCAAGCTGGTTGTTAAATTACTTGATTACTTTTTCTAAATCATCAAGCACTTGTTTAGACAAAATTGAACTGTCTCAACATGAGAGATATTAATAATCTGAGAGATGATACATACCTGGAACCCATGAGATTAATACTGAATACTCTCTGATCAGGATCAGGTAGAACTGAATTATAAGTGGATCACCCATACCCCAGGCAAGAGCCCCGGCTACAGAGCAATTCTGGGCTTCAGTAGGTGATAATAGAAAAGAAAAATAACACCTTGAAAAGTTTCCATTTCGTCACAGGGCGGACTAAGATATTTTCTTAAGTCTTGAGTGCTTTTGCATGAATAGGTAATTTCCTATTGAGATATCACTGAAAAAAAATATTGATACTCATTGGTACAGCTTCATTGCTAAGACCAGAAATTTCATAAAAATCAGAGAGTAGAAGAAAAGGGCTAACTTCTCCTGTTACTTTTACACAGAACTGTGCTCTGAAAATGTCATTAAAACTTCTCCGTAATTTTGTGTGTATAGAATAGATTATATGAGTGTCTGCAGGAGAGAATAGAGAATTACTTACTAGAAAGCCAAAGAGTGGAAATTCACCCACTGAGACACTAGTATGTGTAAGGACAGATAGAGTTTGTCATATATCTGCACCAGGACACTACTGCTGTAAACATCAGCGATGGATTGTGTGGCACTCTATATGTCCAGAGGAGTCTGATATATTGAAAAAGGTGGCAAATTTATATATTAGGCTGAAAAAATAAAAGGTCCTCTGAAGGACCAGGAGAACACTGCCCTAAAAGCCAATGGTGTGACCTAGAAGCCACTGGTGAATGCTTTGGAGTTGGTCCCACATTTGTTGTTCCAGCTGTGTAACTATAAGTGAATTTCAGAGTAAACCATGTCAGAACATTAGTGACTATTCTGTGCAACATTCTGTTACTGGTAATAGTGGCTTGATATTATTAATAAACACATTGTCATAAAAATTGAAACAGCTTAGAAATATTGAGTAGATGGGGGGAAGACTTGTAACAAGAATCTATTAAGCAAAAAGGAGTTATCACCAATTTCAGCCAAGGAAAGCTCTGTGAACCTGACTGGTGTAAAACAAATAACAAGATATACAGACTTGCAGAATGCATGAAATGAGATCTGCAACTGCCAAAAAACCCAGCACATTAGGGCTTTTTTGGTTCGTTGGTTGGTTTGGTTTGCTTGTGTTTTTTTAAACTCTTGTGATAGACTAAAAGTATCTAAATAAAATCAAGAGGAATTAATTAGAGTCTCAAAATCTGTGCTGGCAAGATTCCAATAACTAAGCACATACAAGGTGATTATTCTAGTGGTGCTTGCTCATAAACTGCTTGTAAAACAATAAAACCCCCTCACTGAACCCCAAACAAACAGAAAACCAAACAGAAACATAATATAAAGACAGAAGTGACTGCATAAAGCAATGACTAAAAATCCAGTTCATACAGAACACTCGTTAGAGAAAGTTCTATAGGATTACTAAGAATTTAAAATGGAAATGAAAGAAAAGAGGGAAGATTTAGGAACTCTTATAACCAACTAAGAAATTTAAGTACCTTGTCCTAAAATATTCAGAAATTTAAATACACTAATAAGGAGGCTAAGAAACCAAAGTTCTGACAAAGCTGAAATAAAGTAAAAGAAGGGATGAGAAACCTAAATATAAATTAGAAATCAAACCTCAGAAAATTTTAAATTTGAGTGAGGAGTACACTTTCTATTAAGGACGTAAGTTACAGAAACACAGGAGAGGTTCAAGTAAAAATATTAAAGGTTAATCAACAAAAGTCACTCCTTTGAGTAGCTTAGCTTTCCTCTTGTAAATCAGTGCATTTCTACAATGAACTTGCTTGTGAAAAGCAGTAAATTACATCCTAGATGAGTATATTAGGATGGAGTTTATTACCTCTTGACTGGGGTTTACTGGCTTGAGATCCACATTCCATTCCTCAGAATAAAAGGATAAAGTATTTCCAATTTAACTGATATGGATTGCAGAAGACAGTCAAATACACAATCACACTTCAGAATTTGTGTAACAGTTCAACCCCAGCCATAGCTAAATACCTTGCAGCCACTTGCTCACTGGCCCCCTGGTGGGATGGGTTGAGGTAAAAAGTGTTTAATAATTGAAATAAAGATAATAATAAATATAATAATAAAAATAGTAGTAGTAGTAGTAGTAGTAGTAGTAGTAGTAGTAGTAGTAGTAATAGTAGTAGTAAAACAAAGAGTAGAGAAGAGGAATAAAACTCCAAGGAAAAACAAGTGATGTATTTCCTCCCCATCTGCTGAGACCAATGCCCAACCTGTCCCCAGGCAGTGATTGGCACCTTCTGACCAACTTCCCCCAGTTTATATACTGGGCAGTCATGGTACAGAATATCCATTTGGCCAGTTATGATCACCTGTCCTGGCCATGCTCCCTCACAACTTCTTGTGCACCTGCTCACTGGCAGAGCATGGAAAACTGAAAAGCCCTTGACTTAAGGTTAGCGCTGCTCAGGAACAACAAACACATCAGTGTGTTAAGATCATTCTCATACAAAATCCAAAACACAGCACTGTACCAGCTACTAAATAGAAAATTAACTCTATCCCAGCTGAAACCAGGAGAACTCTCCAAGGAGACTTGCTAAATCTTTAATTGTTTAGACTGTTGGAGAGATAAAGCCTAAAGCTACAACTGTGGTTAATTGAAACTCCATATTCAATATGAAAAATAAAATGTTGTGTGCGGAAAGAAAATTGAGCTAAGAAAAGTAGAATTCATCTCACACATCTGAACCTGGAAATCTCAACAATAATTGAAGATTTAATCTCAATCAGTAATCTCTTCTTACCGGACTCACTAGTGAGCTTCAAGTGCTTTTCTGATCAGTAGGGTATCTTGGGACCACCAGATTCTTAATGATTTACTGCTGGATACAGTGAAGCGTCCTGTCCTGAAGTAATATAACTTTGATTGAGAGCAGTGAATTAGGGGTTGATTTACATTGCTGTGTCAAAGGCCAAAGATATTTTCTGAATAACCATTGTAAAACCACCAGTGATAATGAGAATCAATAATTGTATTAATATGTCTAAGGCTGTAGTATGGTTCATGGTTTGTCAAGGTTAAAACACACATACATAAGTTCATCTAACCTTTCAGAAATCTCTTTGAACCAACTCTAAGGACGGAACATGCCACAGTTTAGCAGCCAATACTTGTTCATATATTATTTTTTGTACTTCTATTTTTAAAAAAGAGGCAATAGATAATAGAGTAACAATTACCCTCCAACTCTCATAGTTAACACATATTAGTGAAGATGTTCTGAAAAATTGTGTTAATATGAAACTATACGTGAAGGGAAAATGCTAATATATACACTAGTCAATATCTCATCCTAAAATATTGCTCTAAGTATCATACAAAGTGCAGATATATTTAAAATACAATACATGTGTGACAGCACAAACTGCTTCTTCTCAGAATATCTCCCAGCTGTAATGTCTAAATGGAAAAAAAAAGAACATAATCTAATGAAGATTGATCTAAACATGAAATGGGACTTCTCAGAAAAAGCTATTTGCTATGTTTCAAGAAGGATTCTGTAATACTGTATATGATGATCAAAAGCAGCTGCTAGATCCAAAATAGAAAAAAAAGAAAGTATCACAAAGTATTTTACTTATAAGGACAGTTCCTGTCATTAAAAGAAAGGTAGGCCATGAAATTACTTTAGAGTTAGGATTCAAATCATTCAATAGTCATTGCTTTTCCAAACTGTATTCGCAATTGCAAATTTATTGCATCCTATAGTAGGTGAAAATTAACATTAATATGCTTATGAACATGTCAGATTCTGAACTCATGGCATTTATCAGGATTCAGAGAAGACTAATTATGTTAATTACAAATCAGGCAAAATTTTCTGTTACAACTGAGATGGACATGAAAGAAGTCCTATAACGGTCTAGATAAGTGAAATCTAGAATTAATGGAATTGTTTTGTTTATTTGTTTTCCTTTTTTGTATTAAGACAGCAATTGCTATGAATTAATGAGCACATGAGGAAAGTGAACATCTGAAGGATCAAATAAGATGCATTTCCCTACAGGATGCAGCTTTCAAAAGGTAATGTAGCCCTCCCCCTCTTGATCATCTTTTCTGGGCACCTTCACCTCATACAGAGATGCCACAAAGTTTCTTTAAACACAAGTTGGAAGTACAAGGTAGGTACCAAAGAATGACCCCCATGACAGATACTTAAGTCAAAGGAGTTACTCAGCTAACCAACAATATGTTCACCACCTCCAATAAAGTATTTGGAGGGTCTTTGCAGGCTTCTCACTTATCAGGGAGGGTCAGGCAGGTTGGCCTCCACTGCACCTTTGGGTGGACTGATACTCATTGCTGCTGAGTTGCTGTCTTCTGACTCACTGTTTATTTTTTTTTTTCTTGGGATATTATATATTTTCCTATCAGTGTTTTACCTGTCCTACCCTTGAACTGCTAACTATCCCTGTATCAGCAATCTTAGCTCTCTCATCTTACATAGCTCTATGCTACGTAATTTTCACAGTCGTTTTTCACAACTTGGCTATTTTCATGTTTGAGTCAAGGTTATACAGTTGGACCATATCAAAATTATATCAAAATACCAAAAACCTTGACTCACATATGACTGGATACCTAGGTCCTGTAGTTTCCTATAAGTTTGGTAAGTATTTTTGACTTCACCATCTAATAATATATTCAATTTCTATTTTAATTTATATTATTTTTTTAGGCATCTAACACATCCTCTGGTAAGCAGTTTTACAGTTTACTGTATTTTGAGTAAGTAAATGAAAGTAATTCCATTAAGTTTTGTCACCTTTTCTCTGAATCATTTTGATTCTACAATATCATTTTTGAGGTGAAGCAATTTGAACAGTACTTTGCTTGTGAAATGATGATACTCTGTGTGTGAGATGATGATATAACAGATTTACTTTTGTGGGAGTAGGTAAATGCTGCTGCTTATGTACCTGAGAGGCCTTTTCAAGACTTTAGCTCTTGGCCTGAAAGAAGCAGCATTGAAATCAATAATAGCTAGGCCTATGTAGAAAGGAATAATCATAATTAAACCCATAAGATAATCGTGACTGACCTTGATCATCCAGAACTAATTCACAATGGTTTAAGGTAATCCTTTCCTACATTTTATCTTGAACTCACAGAAAAGTGCTGATCTCTGTTTATCCATTACAAGGCATGCGCTGTCTTAAACAAGAAAGTCATTCCTTTACAGCTGCTCTATTTGCCATTCTTAATACCATCCTTAATCATAAGACAGAACCCAAATCTTCTTCAGCTCAAGCTGCAGATCAAATTATAATCTTTCTTTAGAAGTTTAAGTCAGAATTTAAAGGGCTCTATTTCAAAATAATAAGACTATATCTTTTATAAAACTAGAAAATTTTCCCAGATATCTCTTTTGTTATTCTAATGTCTTCCTTGCTGTTTCCATGCTCCCAGGCTCCTGGATTAGAACCAATTAGAAATATGAGAAAAATAATTTGAACCTAAAAATTAATTTAGTCACATCTCAGTAAGAAGAAGGTAGATGTTAATAAAAGAAATTTTAATGAAAGCAAATCCTCTACAGGAATTGAACCCATACCATTTCATAACACTGCCAGTTACCCTATTCACAAGGCAACAGTAAGCGAGAAGCACAATGGAATCAGGTGCTGTAAATAGCCAACAGAGGATGCTCTTTGATCCTTATGAAAGTAATAAAAATATATTAAGAGAAGCAAAGTAATTAAAATTTACCTGACTATAGAATGTAGATGAAGTGTATTCCCTAGGTCATTCCAAAGACTATGTGTGTGTAATTTAATGACATTCAGAGGAGATACAGCATATATCTGATCCTCAGTGGCAAAAACCTGAAAAGAAAGAAGACTTTTTTACAGCTTCAGTTCTGTAAATTCAGTCTAGGATAATGATAGTATACGATTAGTAGAGAAGATCTTCCCAAAATACCAATAACATTCCAATGCTTGGATTATTCATTGCTGCAATGTCTGCATAAGATATTTAAAACTACACATAGTTTCAACCACTGGGAACATTATTTAACTGAGAAAAGAGTATCTAAATGGTATAACAAGTCTCTTCCATTATTAATGACTCTTCTTTTGCATATCTAACATGGTTTATTCCCAAAGTCAGAGCCCTTTTTACATTATCAAAAAATTGCCTCATTGCTTAACCCACATTATTTTGAGTGGATGATTTCTACAATGATTTCTACAATATACAATGAAAAGCCTTTATTTCAGAGGTTGAACTACAGTGTTAGCACATACAGAGAATGAAGTGACAGGTCCAGATATGAGTATCTGTACTTATAAAACATCCAATAAACATCCATTTGGAAGACCAAGTGACAGCATGAAAGTGAAGTATTCCCTCAGCCAACAGTTTTTATTATGTGAATAGAATGTATAATTTAAAGCATCTAAGATGCTTATGAATATTATATAATGAATATTATATAAATATATATTATATAACTATTATGATACTTTTCATTTTGGACTTTCTGAACAAACTTTGAAGAAAAACAAGTGTTTCCTAAGGCTGGTAAAGAGCTTAACTACTCTTACCATTCTAGAAAATCTGTAGAATGATTAGCCTTATGCCTAAAGTTAATTGAGATTAATTACTTTGTCCACAGCCCCCATTCCTGAGTGTGTAAATAAGCTTTCTAGAATATATATTTTTTAGTTTACAATGAGATCTAACTTACTTATCCAAAAATCCAAAATGAATCAATACATGTAAAAAAATGTCATCAAAGTCAAAAAATTACTCCAGCCAAACACCTAGCTGTTAAAATCAGGGTAAATGTTCTTCAGCTTTTAATAAGAAATCACCCACTGAATGAAGAATTCGCTGTACAAAATTAGAAAAATAAGGCTTGATTTTAGGTTATCACAATTACATTTGTGTTGATACTTCCACTTAAAAACTGCTACTATGAGAAAAACCTTGTTAGTGCAAAACCCATATACTGGAATTAAAATAAAAGCCCTCGCATGCTTCACTTTTTCAGTTATAAGTAAACAGATAACCTGCAATATTCTAGATATATGCAGTTTTTGTTGTATATATTGATTTGCTAATCTTTGAAAATATTTTTTCAAAAATTGTTTGAAAACATTTTTCAAAGAGGTTTACTGTCATCAGCTAGAGTTTTTATGGGACTTTTAGCTGCTTTTTCATCAGTCTAACAAAAGAGAGCACCTTCTCTTTGCAAAACATTTTGGACACATGACACATTTTACTAGAAAATACTCATAAATTATTTTTTTTTCTGTTGCTTTATTGTTCTGCACTTTTGGCTAATTTGTTAACTATTGTTCACTACAATAATTTAAAAACAAATTTCTGCCCTTGGGTCAGAGCTTTGAGACATCCTGTAGCTGTTCAGAAACCCAGTTTACTAAGTGTACAGATCTCAGGCATATCAGTCATGGAGTCTGTAAAAGCAGGTAAGGAGAGTACTCCCTACATCTTCATTATGAAAAATATAGATATATGTTTGAATAATATTTCTCCTCCAGACATGTTATAAATGATTGTTGGAGTTAGACCAACAAGAGTGCAGACAGAATGAGTAGATAATTCTCCATGTTTAATATTGTTGAATATTTTTTTAAAAAATATGATATTTGTATTCTCCTTTTTTAATGTAAATCTCTTGGAATAAGTAATGAGCTTTTGTGATTACAGAAATGTGTTGTTTGAATTGTATTTCTGAGCTAATATGTCTGACTAATCACTAGGATGTTGACTGTAGGGAAGGAGTAAAATCTTGGTATCAGTAAGGCTTTCTTCTTTCAGGGTGACATCCTCTTTCCAAGGACAGCATCTGACAATGCTGGCAGACAATGACGTCATTTGTATCCTTTCTTGTCCTAAGACCCACTTTGTAGAGGCAGCCCAGAAGCCCAGTTTTCAGTTAATAATGCAGAAAGAAAGGACTTTATAGGTCATGCTTTTCTGTGTGGCATGTACAATAAAATCATATCTCCACATGCAGTGTCCAGCACAGGGCAGTGACTCAAAAGGACAATCATAAGAATTTACACTATTAAAACCATTTCAAATCTCCAGTTAAGGCTGATTTCACTTTTCCTAGCAAGTATTTGTAAATGTTTTGGGTTTGGTCTTTTTTTGCTTTTCACAAAGAGCAACATAATCTTGGGAAATTCAGATGAAGGACTAGAAAGTGTTAGCACTCAGAAATGTGTGATGTTGCAGCAATAACAGCAGTCTCAAGGCCTAGACAACAGGCGGAAGAGCAAACTCTTGGGAATTATAATGCCTCAAATCCTGGGAATCTAGAATAAAGACAATTGAGGAAATTTCTAATATTTAATTTTCTTTTTTAGAAGTTGTTCATAAATTGAAAGTGATAAAGAAAACCTACTCCCAAAACATTATGAAATAAAGTGACTCTGTCTGGTATTTTCCAAAAGATTCAATATCTCTTTGGGAGAGTGTGTATGTAATTTATATCTAGGTACACCTACAGTTAGGCTTGCTTCATTGTGTTTGAATTATCAATATTTAGATGAAGATAAGCATGAAAAGCAACAATATATTAACACAAATATGCTTTTGTCACAGCACAGATATATTGATGAAAGGCACTTCATCCTTCCAGTAGCTTACACAACACCCACATTGCATTGGCACATATTTTTGACCACAGCTCTAAAACTTACCTCTCAGACCTGACAGAGGGCAGACCTGGACTATAAGCAGTATTACCAGTTGCATTCCTTTCCTGGAGTGAAGGCTACTGAACATTCATTTTACATCTACTCCATTGTCTCCAGGCCCAGGCCCAATGAATCCATAATAGCATACAGGAGAAATAGTGCAGTAGAGTGGTGGTGACCGGATCTCATCCCATCTACAGCTGCTGTTGCATTTAACTAAATATTTCAGTGAATAAATTACAACAAACAGACCACGTGAGGCAATGTCGAGATTAATTTTTGTCTGTATATCACCACCTATAGGGCAAGAATAACTGCTCTGGAAGCATTTGTATTTTACCATGCTTAGATTCCACCAGCAGTATCCTTTTATGGAAAGTAATTTGTAAGTTCACTGGAAGCAATGTGCAGTTTCTGGGCAACTGGTACTCTATTCAGAAGTGTCAACATGTCGACCATTGAGCTAATGTCTTGCTTATTTATTTGCTTTTTGGTTTGGTTTTTTTTTTCTTTTTTTTTTTTGTTAAAAGAAGAAACAGATCTGCTTTACCTGAAAATTGACCTTTTTCTTCTAATGTCAGGAAATGAGGATTAACTGATGCTGCATTTTTTTTCCATTTTTAGACAGAGGTACTTATATCAGTATCTCTGAAAGAAGGCATAAAGGGAAAGGACACAAGGCAATATATTTATTTTTCTTACTTCATGGTTGTTTATCATGTTGCAGATGCATGGAGGTCTTAAATATTTAAATTCATAAATATGTACCTATTTAGATGAGTTGTTTATATCTAAGAATAATTTTAGAACCTACCAATTTTGAACTTCTAATCATAGAATCAGTTTTTTTTCTTCAGCATATATATTTTTTTTTTCTTTCAATATGAACCAAGAGAATAATTTCACCTAAGTATCTTCATTTCTCTATGGTTAGATGATCTTTTTTACATAAATAAAGAAGATTAAATAAACAGAGCAAATGCACAAAAAGTATTATGGGTAAAAATTAAATTTATCTGAAAATAGCAATTGTTATACATTTAATTTGCTATTTGGAAAGTGTTGCAATTATATTTTTAAATTTTGTTTGTGATATGATTGTGTTCACCAATGACTTGGCACAGTTTGCATATTTTTTAAAGCATCGATGATATTAACAAATGGCACTGGACAAATGAAAACAAATAAGAGTGTTTTATAAGTCATGTATTGCTCTGGGGTGTGAGATCTGTTGTCTGCCATATGGAAACAAAAGATACATCCCCTGCTTCTTTTCTAGCTCATTTCCTACTACTTCTGTTTAGGTTTCCTACTTTTGGGGAATCAAATGTCCTGTTGATATTTTATCTTGTTAATATTCCACAACACCACAGTTGCTGTCCCACGTAAACATAATAGCTCAGACTTCATGGGATTCATCTTTCTGCGCAGTGTGTAGGGGTATTATGTCTCATTGACACAGCATGGGCTTCTTGCACACCATAGCTACCATATAAAGGTAAAGTGTACACTTTAGATCTTGCTATATTCTGTGGGTCTGATTTACAGAAAAACTAAATAAGTGCAATGATAAATCTTTCTAATGCAAAAACATGTTTGAAACCACAGGATGTGGTTTGTAACAGAGTAAATTTTACCAAAAGAAAGAGCTTTCTAAATGTCAGTATTTGTTGAAATACAGTGAAAAAAACCCTTGGGAACCACAATTTGTGTTGTATTTTCCAAAAACATGCAGGAATGTGCTTATAAATACTTTTTAAATTACAATGACTGTCAAACTGAAAGCATGCTTGCATCTCCCTTGAAAATTGTGTTTTGGACAGTTGGTGCTCTGTAACTGTATCAGAGATTTAGTTGAAACTTCTCTCTCTGTGGAAAATTCATTGTTACTTGCAGGTTTTGTTTTGCTTCATTGTCTGTTTTTTTGGTAGTAGTGGGGGTTTTTTTCTGTTTAAAGAACATTTTAAAGATATTTTTCTTTTCAGATGAAGATAAATGTTTGATTTGGATAAAACTCACTAATCATTTTTTGCAGAGAGTTTTTGGTCTGTTATTAGAGTTTCATTACAGACTGTCTGCTTTTCATTCTACACCATATGAAGGGATGACAGAAGCCTTCAACGGAGTCTGTTCCCCTTATCAGAATTGAGAGTGGGCATTGCAGCACAGTGAGCTCGCACTCCCTTCAACACACAGCCCCTAGATACGCACCAGCATTCACTTCTGAACCTGTAACATTTTCAGCTTAGGGGATTCCTCCTTTCAGCCTCTCAGAAGCTGGGCTGATATAATGTGCATACAGGTATATGATTGCCCTGGTTTCAGCTCGGATAGAGTTAATTTTCCTCTTAGTAGCTGGAACAGTGCTGTGTTTTGGATTTGGTATGAGAATAATGATGATAACACACTGATGCTTTGCTCGTTGCTGAGTAGCGCTTACCCTAAGTCAAGGATTTTTCATTATTGCATGATCTGACAGCAAGCAAGTGCAAAATAAGACAAGAGAGAGCATTACCAGGAAAGGTGACCAAAGAAAAACTGGTCAGAGGAATACTCCATACAATAACATGTCATGCCCAGTATATAAACTGAGAGAGTTGGCCAGGAAGAGTTGCCAGTCTGGGATGTCAGGGATAGGCTGGCATTGGCCAGTGGATGGTGATCAATTTTACCATAGATCACATCTTCTTTCTTGGGGTTTGTTCCTCTCTCTCTATTTTTTTCATTATTATTAATAATAACATTATCAATATTTTTTGTGTTTTATTTATTAAACTGTTCTTATCTCAATCCAAGAGTTTTATTTTTTTCCTGATTCTCCTCTTTACCGGCCAGGGAGTGAATGAGTGAGCATCTGTGCAGTACTTAGTTCCTCTCTGGAGTTGAAACGCAACCATGATGTACACAAAGTAACTAAATGCAAGATTAAGTAAAACTTCTGGAATGTCAACCTACCCGGCCTCAAGGATTGTTGTTGGGAGCAATTCAAGGAACTGATTTAGGTAACGAGCATGATCCAACAGGGGTAGTTTGGAAGAGCTCATCACCCTTGTGACATGGGAGTGCCCAAAATTTTTGACATTGTTTAATTACTTTCTATTTATGTTTAAGCCTTAATTATTTTTCCCATTAACTTTTACTTCAGAATGTTTTGTACATGCACCTTTATGGATCCATATAATTAACTTTTATATCTATATATAAATATATAGAAGTGCAAAGTTATATATAAATCTATATCTAAAGCTTATCTATATATAAGTATTAAATTTTTATAAATATTTGTGTACTCATTTACATATATGTGTGTATGAAAAACTCTACATTTTCAAATATGAGCACTTCCTGGTCTGAAGGGAATTAGGGGAACCATCTGAGGCTGCTCAGGGAGCATATGGACATGACAGTTTCAACAAATGGAAATAGCCAATGAAAAAGTCATCTGAAAACATGTGGAGTATGATACTGACAAAAGTGGCAGCTTCTGTTTATGCATTCCTTTTCTGTCATTCTTGATAAAGTGGAAATTGTGGCTGGTCACAGTCACACCGTGCAAGCACAGGGTTGTATGAAAATACTTGGGGTTGTGACTTTGTCAAAAATCATGGCTCCCTGTCAAATGCAAAGCAACATTGAAAAAAAGAATTAGACAGGTGCAATCTGTGGGACCCAATGTGATAACACGCCTGCTGAGGGAGATGGCACTGTAAAGCCACCCTCAGTTATTCGTTAAAGGTCACGGCAAGTGGACGAGGCTCTTGAGGCTTAGAGGAAAGTAATGATCATTGTCATCTTCAAGAAGGGTAAGAAGGAGGATCTGGTGATCCTCTACCGAACGGGTGAGTCTCACTTCGTTCCCCAAGAAGGTGGTGAAACAAATATTCCTGGAAACCTTTACTAAGAATATGAAGGAGACGGTGGCTCTTGGGTGTTGTCAGGTTGGATTTATGAAGGGGAAAGAATGCCTAATCAACCTGATAATCACCTTCTATGATTAAATGTCTGGCAAGGTGGATGAGGGCAGAGTGGTAGATGTTGTATAACTTGACTTTAGCAAGGTTTTCCACAATGTCATAATAATTCATTGACAAACTGTTGAATTCCATGCTAGTTAAATGGACAGTTAAATGATTTGTAAGCTGGCTGAACTGCCAGGATCAAAAGGGTACCATTAATGGAGCAAAGTTCAGCTGCAGGGCAGTCACTAATGGTGTGCCCTAGGGGTCAAGACTGTACCAATATTTTTTCACTTAATTAATGATGTGAATGATAGTACATACTGCACCCAAAATGAATTTCCAGAAGATACAAAAGTGGGAATGTTGGTTAGATCAGATCATTGTGCTGCCATTCAAAGAGACCTCAACAGGCAGAGAGGAATCTCACAAACTTCAACAAAAGGAAATGTCAAGTATAGCTCGAGGTAGCAGTATCTGGTGAGGGCTTTGCAGAAAAAGACCTGGTGGTCCTGGTGGGCACCAAGTCTGACTTTGTGGCCAACAGCCTCCTGAGCTCCATAAGGAAAAGCGTTTCTTGCAGGCTGAGGAAGGTGACCCTCCCCCTCTGTTCCAGATTTGTGAAATACTTTTGGAATACAGTTCTCAGTCCTGGTTTTGCCAGTTCAAGACATGGACTGGAGACAGTCCAATGAAGGACCACAAAGATAATAATCTTTGCTGGTGACTATCAAGAGACTGGAGCACCTGTATTGTGAGGAGAGGCTGAAAAAACTGGATCTGTTTAGCCTGGAGACAAAAAGTCTCAAGAAGTATCTTACTTGTACATAAATACGTGCTGGGTGAGCCGACAGCTTTGATACATGAGGAGGATCATCACATGGCTGTGAACATAGAGAAAAAAATAAATAAAAAAAAAAATGTAAATTTATGCAAAATTACCTTGGGGTTGGGGGATATTTGTTGCAAGAAAGAGAATACTCTCAGACAGGCTAATTTCTATCAGCGTGAAGAGACTCAGAAAGACATGCGGGGTAAGTTAATTTGATTTCTTCTTATTGCTGTTTTGCTTTCTTTGTTCCGTTTCTTCAAGTTATCTCTCCCAACACAAATGGTCTCCTGCTCTGGAGCTGGGATCAGCTCTCTCCATCATGCGCCTCTCCTTCACCAATGACAGCAACTGGTTTTCTTGCAAAACTTAGACACACATTTCATTTCACATCTTTCCCTCTGTTGTCCCTACTTGTTGCCTACATACTCTTTTTTCCTCCTCACATTCACAGGTTTCTCATCTGTTCCACAACTCTCATTGTTTTCTTTATTGTATTATTGCTCCATGAAAGATAAAAATCTATCTAAATGGAAAGCTATCCAAAGCACCATGAAAACTGAGGATTTCATAACTGGTGTCCTTCCTTCCCTCCCCTTATTCCCTCCTAATTCTTTCTTTTGTTTTACCTTCTCTCATATGATTGTACTTATGGGTAATGAAACTCTTCAGAGACAAGGATTATAGCTAATTTATCTGCTTGTATAATATCTCAGAGTACTGACAGATTAAACAACAATACTCTAGGGTAGACAAGGCAGTTTAAGATAGGAAAAGAAATTTTGTAAAATATTGTTTTTGTAGAGTGTTTAGTCAGAAAAAGAACTGCTGTTTTGTCACCACAAAGTAATAACAGATCTCCTACTATCTTTAATATTTGAAGGTCACAGAGTAGAATTTATTTTGAAGCTCTTGAGATATGTTTTCCCTAACCCTTTCTATAAATATTCACTTTTCCATATTGAAGACCTGCAATAGATTTTAATTTTAACCATGATAGAAGTATATTTTTGCAGAGACTTCAAAGAAAGAAGGCTTTTCAAAGCCTTGATATAATAATCTGAATGTCACTGTGCCCTAAGCTTTGTTCTTCACGTATTAAAAAATACTAAGAAAAATATAACTTGTTTATAACAGTCCCTTAAAATTAGAGTTATGTCTTCCAATAATTGCTATGAACTCAGAGAAAAAAAAAAAGTTAGGAAGGATCAATTTCTTACCTTCCAAAAAAACCAAAGTGACTGCAATGACATCAACAGTATTATGAAAAATTTTGATATTTTAGAATATTTAAAGTAAACTGCAGCTCAGATGGAATAAATCAGTAGTAAATATACAAATCCATCCTAAAGACAAATTTATTTTTAATAGTATTTAAGTCAAAAGGCAGACCTTTCAAAAAAATATATTATTTACAAAGAAAATAATGATATACACTTATATTTTATCATCATCGCAAATTATGAACCAGAATTTGTCAATAAAAGCATATGGAAATGTCATAGAAAACATATGGAAATGCAATTTATTTCTAGTTAGGTCACGAAAACCACAGAATTATATCTTTGCTTAAGATGGAAGCTATTCTGTTTTCTACTGTCCTCATAAACACCATATTCATTGACCCCACTCAATCTAACAATTACACTAAATATTAAAGAACAGATAAATCTAAAAAACTGTACTTCATTTGTCATCTAGAGAGAGCTCTTTATTTGCAATTTCCATTGTTACAGGTGAAGATTCTTAGTGAGTCTTTAAAGTAAGAGATTAAAATAACCCACAACAATCCACAGAAACAAAACCAGAAAATTTAGACTGTGGGTTGAGATGAGAAACTGTGGGACTAGAACATGTTTAAATGGCAAGACATGTCAGTAAGGACTTTGGTTTAAGTATCTTTGGCAAAAGGAAAAAGAAAAACAAAAACACAAAGGGAAAATGTCATCAAATAATGACAGTACAGAAGCTATTATTATTTTGTACGTAAACAAAGCAAACCAAGTCAGATTGCATAGCACTATTTTACAACTGGCTTCATTTTAGGCAGGGCTTTTTATGAACTATAAAAATAGTGTAATACAAAAGGCATTTCCTTAAACATGTCAGATGTGCAGAATTGCTTTTCCACCATTACATGGATAATTAACACACTACATTTGGCCATTTGCAGTACTTCCAGCCTTGGAATGTGTATTCATATACTCATGTAATTGATATTGCTCACAAGCATATTTTCAGAATCAGGTCCCCTTTTTTTTTTAAATTTATTTGCGATTTTAAGAACAAAGGGAAGCTTTGCTATCAAATGAAATGCTATCGGGGAAAACTCAACCCTATTCTTACCTGTTACTCTATTAAATCTATAGTAATATTTTCTGGTTTAAGACCTCATTGTCTTTCTTTCCTTCCCTGTCCCTGTACCCTTACTGGTGCCTCCTCATTGCCTGCTTTGGCAGCAATAGGCAGCACCAACTGCCCTGGGCATAACTCTCAGACCCTGCTATGGCTTATTCACCAGGGCTGCCCTCTTTGTCACACGCCTCCTGCATTGCCTGAACAGCTCACTGCTGGCTCGCACTGCTGGAAACCCGGGACACAGGGTCCAGACATGTGTGCACTTCTAGTTCCAGGAACACAGGAGCTTGCTTTGCCTGCTTTAAGCTCCTCTGACACAAATCAGCTCTCACCTGAGATTTGTGCCTGCTTCCTGCAGGGTCTTTTAATTTTGCCACCTTGACTCAAGGTGGCACTTATGTTAGCACTAAAAGCTGGATTTTAACTGACTGGTTCATGTTAGGGCAGACGGGATTTCTCATTTGACTTATCTCTTCTAGGCAGTATCCATATTTTAAATTTCTAACTGATGAGCCATTTATACCATCCTTAAAGGACCAGTGTTACTTATTTTTGTGTACTTTAGATGAGTGCCTGGAAGACTT
This sequence comes from Corvus hawaiiensis, assembly GCF_020740725.1. Classification (NCBI taxonomy): domain Eukaryota; kingdom Metazoa; phylum Chordata; class Aves; order Passeriformes; family Corvidae; genus Corvus; species Corvus hawaiiensis. The sequence continues at coordinate 62,516,716 of NC_063216.1, read as the reverse complement.
TTACTTTAACCTCACAATCGCATGTAGGAAATGTTGAGAGATGTATGACTTTTTTCCTCTATATGATACAATGCCCAAAGTTTCCCATTCCTTTTTTTTTCTTTATTTAGTTGCACAAAATTTTAATTAAAATAAAAATAAATCAGAGTAGGGACAACTTCTTAGGGAAAGTGGGAAAGTGTCCCATAAAAAGAATAGTTAGATTCACACACATGCTCAGAGATACACAGATAGACACACATAAAAATATATATATAGATAAAAACACAGAGCGTACTCACTAGTTCCCCCCAAGATGATTTAACCCCTCAAAAAATCCACCCACAGAATAAATGCAGGGAAGAATAATTATTTAAAAACAAATAAACAAACAAAAAACTTGATTTATAAAACACTTAGAATTTTGTTTCTCATTTTTTCTTTCTTTGCTCCTCTCTATTTTTATTTTTCAATTGCTATCAAACATTTCATTTTTGCTTGTTTTTAAGTCTGTCTTCCACATTTTTTGTCCCATATAATTTTCCTTCTTGTTACTGATTCTTAACTTCTATTATTCCACATCCCCATCAAACCGACCGTCCTGTGCCAGAATTTCCTCTGCTGATCAAAGGCTTGAGACAGCCATGCTGTATCACATGCCTCAAAAATTTTCTGGTTTAGAATGCTAGAAGACACTGTCAAAAAGTATCGTGAAAGGTGAATTGCACTATGGTAGCCAGGCTTTACAATTTCAAGGTTTAGAGTGCAGTCTTCATTTAAAGTTATCTGGAAAAACTGGTCTTGACACAGTGAATTGCAGTGTTGCATAAAACCTGGACTTGTCATATACACATCTTTGAAATAGGTAGGCTTTTGTTATTCTTGCCTTCAAGCAATTTGTCAAATTTAGGAGAGTCGACTGCTCCTTTCTATGGTAAAGGAAGCCTTAGAAATGTATTTCAGAGTGATATATAGTGCATTTTCAGAATTATAGGAATATTATATTTAAAGAGATCAGAAAATAGTATGCAATGTCTAAGAGGCTGAAGAGTAATGGGAAATATTACTTCATTTTATCACAAAAAAATACCCATACTATGTCTCTGCTATAAGAGAAGTGTAATTACTTAGCTGTAGAACATTTTTGGAATGTACTTACAAAAGTCAAGGATTCATATAAAATACTTAATCAAACCAATGTCTTGCTGTCACAGTTCATGTAAAATTTCACATTATATAAAAAAGCAAAAGCAGATTTTGAAATGCTATAAAAATGACTAGAGTATTATAATCTAGATTCAATGGAAGATTTACAATTTTATCCCCATCTTTTCCTCCCATGTTTTTTCATAAATTTCTGATAATTCCTTGTCTTTTGAATTAATCTCCTGAAATTGAAATAATTTTACTTGCAGTCTTTGATTTTTTTTCATGTCCTCCTTACATCTCCTTCTATTACTGGTATGTTCCTAAAATGTTTTCTTTTCTGATTGTATTGTATTCTGTGAACCTGCATTTTAGAGGCCATTTCTTATTTTTTACTAGAGCATTTACCATTGCTTAAATATCATTACTGTCCCTTGAACAGTGCTTCTTCAAAGAATTAGAGGAAGTCAGTATTTTCTTTATACTCATGTTGGTCTGATGATGTCCTCTGAAAGTGAATGGTGAAGTGCCATTGGTTCCCGTGATAATAAAATTAGAATATTGGCTTTCAGAAATAACTGAAACTGCTCATACTAAGATAATTCTATCATAACAAAGAAAAAATGTACTTGATATTTCACCTGTGAAATATTTTAATGCTAGTGGCAAGTCCCTTTTCAGTCAGTGTCAAATTACAAACTCATACTCAAAATGATTAAGATGTTGAAACATTTATCTGTTATTCAGCAAATAAGTTCTGCTTTTATATACCACTATTTTTTTTCTATTGTTCCATCATGCCCTGTGAATGAGTTTTTATTTCCTCATTGAATCTTTAATTTTGTATAATCCGTACTAAAACCATAGTAATTGTGCTCCAGGCATTTTAATAAAGCACACTTCATACATTTCCTAAAGAACCTATATTTTAACTTAACTTGAATTAATGGTTTTTTTCAGCTACAAATTTCCATGATTATCCCAGGATTTTGTTTGCCTGAGTTTGATCAAACAGTGGCATCCAGTGGGAAAAGTATTTCTGAGACATGTAGCTACTGATATATATATCAGCTATGCTCATTTTAGAAAGAGAAGAATATTAATACCCTATGAGAAATCCAAAATATTTCTTTAATTTATAAGTAAGAGTATGGCAGACTTATTAAGCTGATTCAATATTTGCAGCAGCAAGAAGATGACTTTAGTCAATCTTTGATTCCCTTAATTTTTGCTGGACCCTTTTGAGCAAAATGAAAGCACAATTTGAACCATTATCAGTTTCTGACTATTGCTTCTGCTACTGCTATCTTCCCTGAAAAAAAGGTACAGTATTGAGTACAACTTACTAATGTTCTGATGAGAAATACAGATGATTAATGCACTTGAAATCTATTTTTTTCTGGCTTTAATGTACATGGATATATTATGCCTCAGTTGAGCTATATTCATGTTAGCTGTCTAGAAATTATTGAGTTAATATTTCAATCTAAAATAAAAATAAAACCTTGAGAAATTCTATGGCAGAAGCAAGATAATGAAAGCATGAAATGTCTGGGAAATATTAATCTCTCCTTGTTCAGGTCCTTCAAACTCACTTTATATACAGAGCTCCTTCATGCTGCCCTCCACCTCTGCCCCACATTTCCACTTGTTGGAAGCTCTCTGCTAGTAAATATTGATTTTATCAGCCTATGGCACTTTACATATATTAGGTAAGAAAAAAAGATATTTTAAAAAATTATACAACTGATTTTCATTGTTAGATACACAGACTTTTCCAGTTTCCATTTGAAATCTGGTAAGCACCAGTGTCCTGCACAACTTTCATATGGTAGAATTTACATAAACTAAGTTTATTAGCTTTGGATTGCATTGTAAGTAGCCAATTTCTGTTTGAGGGTAAGTTGGTAAATGCTTGTTCATTAAAGTACATTGTTACTCCATTTGCCTAGATGAAGGTTTGCATGGCAGAAAAATAAGAGAAACCATTGCCACTATAGTTATGGATGGTAACAGGATTTGCAAGCAGAGTGGAGCCCAATTTACTGCCAAGAAGAGACAGACAGTAATGGCAGATGTGGCTAGGGAGGTATATATTTATTACCCAGGAGAGTTCCACTCAGAAGACAGGAACTAGGGAAAGTAGAGGATTCTATCACAGAATTCACACAGGCACTCACAGAAGAAAATCCTGTGAGGATTTAATTTTAAATGGAGAATTTTAAGATTCTGATTTCTAGATCATATTGTGGTTAGTAAGGGAAAAAGAGTGCTTAGCAAGGCAGTTAAGTCACCTTAAAACTACAGGCAAGAAATACAGACACTATAAAAGGGACCTGCCGTGGGTCAGAAATTTAAAAATTAAAAACAAATGAGAAGCAAAACTGACCTGTTCTGCCCTTATCAGGTCTTTTACTCACTCTTTGGTAAAAATGTTAAAGATCATGTAGATTATTTACTCTTTCAGATATAAAGGTTTAGGTAGGTTTTTGTGTATGTGTTTTGTTACCTGTTTTCCAAAGATTGCAAGGGCCTTTATTCACAAGAAATAAATTAAAAAGGCAACCCCCCCCCCAGACAAAACTAAAAACCCAAACCCAAAACATAGAAATCGACCAAACCTGAAAGTATGTCATAGTCACCCAGTCTTGACACTGCCAGCAAAATTCCTAAAGTTTTGCAATAATTTTGCAAGACCACAGTACTGAGGTTTGTCAGACTTCTTTTGTCTAGATCAATTTTGACTGGGTTTGTTTTCGTATATATTTTTAAAAATTAATTTAGTTGTAGATGCAATTTTTTTCTAAAGACAAGGTTTCTGCATCTACTTTTTTTTACTTTTGTTTATCTCTGTGTGATACTACAATAGATTTTTTTTGGTCTGTGGTACCAGAACTTTATTAGTGTTTTTAAGTGTTAGGTGGATGATAGATGAAGAGGATTTAAAAATAGAAAAAAAACAAAATAAAACAAAATTTTCATCTAAACACATCTTAATATCCTAATATCAGATAAAATTACTATTTTTAATAGGGAATATTAAGAAACCAAGCTTTTCAAAGAACTCATAAGTTAATAAAATGCTCTATGTGCAATCAAAGTCAAACATTAAGGAAACATAATTTCATCTGAAAATAACTGATAAAACACAACTTCCAAAAGAGAAATTATTTTAGGATTCTTTACTAACAAGTCATCACACTTTAGGTGTGCTGACATAACCCACATAGGATTTTGAAGAAGACAAAATTAAAAGCACTATGAGCTTATCTTAAGAAAAAATGGGACATTTGAAATTCAATCTCCCTGTTGTAACACTTCTTTCTTGACAGTCAGAGAGATGGTTCCCCCATATATTATGGTACAGTAATATTTTATGATACTGTAAATCTTGTTTCTCTGAATAAAATGAAGTTAGAAAGAAAGTGGGTTTTCATAGTAGAAAATGATCAGTGGTTGGCACCAGCTTTGGTCCACTTTGATTTTAATACTGAAAGTACAAAACTACAGATAGTTTCATTTTCAGCTAATCATCTTTGTTGTGCTTAGGAGGATGAGAAATAGAAGTCATGTTTATGTTTAGTCATCAAAAAAAAGGAAAAAGCAAAAGCAAGAAAAATCAGTCTGTCTTCAGATCTGACCAGTGTAATCCAATGTAACTATCCACACTGTTTCTGAGAGGAAGAGACAGATTTCAGAGAGAAAAAGAAAGAGCTGTCTGGTGCTTTAGCAGAATGCTGAAATTCTCATGTCCTACTCATTATGCTTTCTCAAAGGCCACAGGAGCAACATCCTGCACTCCCAGGTACTACCCTGTCTCTTTGGGGCAATACTGACCTCCCATCACATTTCCACTGTTCTGTTTTTTCTTTGTCTCCCCAGCTGTAGAGGCCTTGATATTCCTGAACTCCTGCTCTCATGTGAGCACTTCTCTCCACTTCCATTCTGGGTGAGTGGTCATGATAGCTATTCTGTAACAAAATTCAAATTAAGATGGGGTTGAAGTGAGGGTAAGAGAGGGAAAGGATGGGGCAGACAGGAAGAAAAGGAAGGAAATTACGAGTTTTTCATTAGATGTTTGTGCTTTTTTGTTCTGTCTATTCGTTTTAATTTTGCAGTGGAAATACTGCAATCTGTATTTCTGTTTTGAAAGTTTACAGCAATTCTTTACTTTGGGGGGAGGTTTCCTCTAATTAATTATCTACAGTTTCTGCATGATTTATTTCTCTTATTCATCATAACCTAATTGCTTCCCACCAAGAGCTAGTTGACAGAACTGTCAATTTCTTTATGTCCTTCTGTTAGCCTGCCTCACTGATTCATCATCTGCCTTCTTCAGATACACTCAGCACCATTTTTGTTGGGCTGGCAAGCTGGAAGATCTGTCACATTGCCAGCATATTTTTCATTCTTCAGATCCACCCTTTCCAACTCTGTGACTGAAGAGGGTTTATAGATGTTTAGCTGACTGTCCATGATCAGCAAAAACAGCTGATAGAGATAAGACATGCATTTGCAATGTGTTCTCCCTCAGCATACTCAGCATTTTCTCTTTTGAAGCAGTAGCCAGTGGTAAACCGGGCAGTGTTATACAACAATCACCCTCTCAAGGCTTGTTGAGACAACTACTATGTCTTCCTGTAAGGCAACCTGTTCACTTGACTTCTTTTAGAGAGGAATTTCAAAAAGCTTCATGAACCAGGAATAGTCCTCGTACTCTGTAGGGAAGAAGAAACAGTTCTAACCTGATTCCCATAATACAGATCTATAGAAAGAAGGGTCCTTAGAATTGCAAAATTTTAGGTCTAATGGTAAATTTTTTAAGGACTTTTCCCTTCCCTTCCCTTCCCTTCCCTTCCCTTCCCTTCCCTTCCCTTCCCTTCCCTTCCCTTCCCTTCCCTTCCCACCCTATCCTCCCCTCCCCTCTCTGAAAATATAATTAGCTGACATTTACATATTATCATCTTTACACTGTGTATTACAAGCAGTAGACATGAAGCTGGTTTTAGAGAATATGTTTAAGCAACCTTCTAAATGAGCACTGTGTAAGTTTTTGGAGAGGGCTCACAAGTGCAAAACAGCAAGCTTCCAAAACCTGAACACATCTGTGAACTAAACCAGCAAACAAGTTTTGAAACAATGCAATTATACATGCCTGATGGAGAAGAGTAAGCCACATAGATTTATTCTGCCCTTCCCCACAAACATGTTTGATTAATTTTTCTTTACTTCTATTCCCCTTAGTTGTGTGTTCCCATAAACTCCAGTTCTCGATCATTTTTACGTCTTGTGCCTGTACTGCTGCTTGCATTGTAAGTCTTGTGTTATTTATTATTCATATGTAACAGAGATCAGACTCTAGTCATTTTTACATACTATGCAATATATCTCCTTAGACTTGAGAGCAATGATAAAATATGCAAATAGATGAAAGTTAAAACCAAAAATATACAAAAGTTGTTGATTTCTTTCCTGAAGCAAATCTAGGGAGAAATAAAGATAGAATGACAGGGCTGTTAATAAAATTTACTATGAAAAATATTTAGCAGACACCGTCTAAGGGCTTCTTTTTTTTTCCTGTAATTATTTGGAAATCTAAGTACGCTTTTCTTGCCTAACTGCCATATAGATACTCAAGACTGAGGCAAAGCATTGTGTGGGCATTCAGCCACTCAAAGCTTCAGATGTGCAGTTCCCACAAGTCACTTATGCTAAACAGGCCAATCAGGAGCACCCAGAAAAGAGAACTTTTTCTCAAATTATCTCCTGTATCTAAGTACTAAATTTGGGACCCCAACTAGGTATGTTGGAGAACTTAATGACTAAAATCTCCTCTGGGAGCTATGCAGTTACATCTTAAAATAAAAGATATATTTTTATACATGTAATTGTTAGATATTTCTTCTCTAAAAAGCCTCGCATTTGGTTTTTTTCAGCTAATAATAATGGTCAGTGAAAAGTGCTTGTCACCTAGCTTAGCCATGTATTAGCACAATTAATATAGCGTAGGAGTTCAAAACAGACATTTGGTATTTTCATAAATATAATTAAGTAAGAAAAATATCCCTTCAAAGTTTAAATTGAAAGTGCAGATACACAGCAGATGCTACTGACATTTCTATAGAAACAGAGAGCTTCGTTCAGGAAACATCACAGTTTATTTGATTGATTTCCCTTAATATAATTGTGTTCCAAATTTTCATGAGTCTTTTTTTTCTCAGTGAGAATGAAGTTTCAGTAAAAAAGAAATAGAAAGAGAAGCAGAGGTAAGAATACAATTATTCACCAAATGGCTGATCAATTTTACAGATTTCAGGAATGTAAATTTCAAGGATTTTCCAAAATTTTCAAATTTCCTTTCTAAGCATATGTAGCAGATCTCAGTTTATATTCAGAATTAGGTCTCATTTCTGTTTATTATTTCAAGGCAAAAAAATAAAAAGGAAATGGAAAAAAAATCACGTATCTACCACTGTCTGTGGACAGGTCAAGATTCAACATTGCATTTAAAACATGATAAATGATGGAGATAAGACTGAAAACACAGAATCCTTCTAGAAATAAGGCTCCTGTTAGCCATTTTTCATTTAGAGAAATATTCAGCTGCCCAGCATATGAAAATACTAGTAAATTATTGAGACTGAAAATGTGGAAACATAACAACGTATGAGCCGCACTAAAAATATTAAAGAAATTGAACTCCCCTTGCTTCAAAGTTTATCATTATTATTTTTTGTTATGAGTTATCTCTGACCATGTGTTTGTGAATGAAATTGAATTATGATATTTAGCAGACCCTAGTTACTAAAATGTGTACTTGCAATTGTCTTTTGTTATTAATTTCTTTTTAAATTATGGTCTTACACTATAAAACAAAGCAAAATGAATTATCTAAACAGCAGAACATGTCTTTCTTAGTTAGCTTCATTACTTGTTTTTCATTTATGCAAATAATAATGAGATTTTACTGTTTTTATAATGATCTGTTTATTTCCAATAAAACCAGAGCCCAAAACTGGCAGCTAATTGTAAATTTCATGCAATTGAAAAAAATATTCTTGCACTTTAGACGCACAAAATTTTCAAAATAAGATAATAACACTATTTATTTTATTTTGTGATGGTACAAATGTGTGTCATTCTAAGCATATATGACATAGTAATAAATCTCTCTGTAGATATTGACAGAACCTGCCAGTTCTACACCAAAACCTAAGCTGAAGGTTTTCAAGTAAGATCCAATTACACTTTCTTCCATCTCTGTTGCTCTGACAGACTTGCTTCATTAGCAAAAAGTGTGTGCCCCGTTGCAAAAAATCTCCATACTAATATACATTTTACTACTCCTGAACAACTGGGGAATGAGAAAATGAGATGGTGTGCTGTTGGCTACAGTAATATGCGTACCTCTTGAGTATTGCTTTAAATTGATTTATTTTTGGTGTACAGGACCCTTGTTCTAAGAAGAAATATTTTTTTTCATCTGTTTATCTTTAATTCTTATATTATGATGGAAACTCTGGGTGTAATATGACTTGTGAGTTCCACTGATTCCAGTGGAAATCAGGAACAATTATGACTAACCACTTTTGAGCATTTTATATTACTTTTCCCTTTGTTCTGAGTACGTTTGTTTAAATGCAATTCTCTTCAAGGGAATTAACTATGTTTATATAAGATCAAAAAAAAAAAAGATGAGAGTTAAGATCCAGAATAACAACTGTAGTGCTCTGATGTACTGGATTTGTGTGGCCAGGTTTTGGTAGCTGGAGCATTGCAGGGGTGGCTTCTGTGAGAAGCTGCAGGAATCTTTCTCCATGTCCAGCAGAGCCAGTGCCACTTCTGGCCAGGGCCGTGCCAATCAGTAATTATAGTAATGGCTCTGGGATGGACTCGCATGTGAGAAGTTTGTGAGAACGGTCTCCTATGGGAGGCACTCCATGCTGGAGCTGTGGAAGGACTCCTCTCTGAGCAGCAGCAGGAACAACACGGGATGAACCGACCGTAGTCATCCAGGTCCTTGTTCCCTGTCTCCCTGCACTGCTGAAGGGGAGGAGGTAGAGCCTGGAAAAGAGGGAGTGGTGGGGAGAAGATGTTTGTTTAAAGATGTTTCATACTGCTCATTATCCTGCTCTGAATTTTTTAGTAATAAATTCAGTTACAATCCCTAGGTTCAGTCTGTTTTGTCTATGATGGTATTTGATGAGTAATCTCTCTCTGTCCTTATCCCAACTCATGAATCTTTCACTATATTTTCTCTCCCCAGTCCATTTGCAGAGGAAAGTGATAGAGCAGCTTTGGAGGGTGTCTTGTATCTAGCCAGGGTCAACCCAGTGCTTCTGATAAACTTCAAATACATCTGACTATATCCAGTTTTGGAATTCATTGTTTAATATAGGAAAACTCAATTTTTTTTTTTTTTTCACTTTTCTTCTCATGGTAGGAACTACCTAAGCAGCATGCAAAAAGCTTTTAGTAGCTTGATTTTCTTTTGGGTTCAATTAATGAAAATATATTACAATGTTTTCAATTCACGGTAAATTTTTTTCACTACTCCTGGTGCTTTTCACTGCACTTGGATTCACAAAACCCCAAGAAGATTTCTGAAGCTTTCTCACTATCTTTGAATACCCATCCCAGAATTTTTTAATTTGTACCTGACAAATGAGCTCTCTGGAGACCCAAATCACATAAAAGAACAAAATAAAGGAAATTACTAAGGAAGAGTTAAAACACTGAAATAATTCCCATAATCCATATGTATTTACAATCCTGTCTCAGCTGCAGCAAACATATGAAATGGCGCATAGAAAAGATTATTTTTCTGCCAATAATCCTTGTTTGAGCATCAACACTACCTGAAGTTAATGGGCCTGGGAGTCAGACTGCCTCCAATTCATGCGTCGCAGGCCTGCATTCAGGCATCTGTGTATGTTCATGAGATGCTTGAGCTGAGCACAAGGTGTCTTCATTCTTGGAATGGAGGTGTTCAAAAAGAGCATTTCTTCAGTCAGTGAATCTCAGAGAGAGAGCCATTGGGTCACCTTAGATAGCAACCTGGAGTTTTATTTGCCTAAGCACAAGGGTAGTACCATTTCACAAATTTTTTAACGCAGAAAAGCGGAGGTAGATCTCCAATAGTTTCTTTGCCGCAAATTCCTTATTGCCAGTTTCCTATCAATTCTTAGATGCCAGTGGGTTTTTGACTGACACTAAATGCCTCTGTGTGAGTAGCCATGTCATGTTTTAACATTATTTTAGGTGCTTCCTTCTAGGTTGAACTGCATTGCTTCTTTCAGAACTGCACCATCATCTGCGGAACTACAAAAAATATGTACGGCTAATAGCTAAAGAAAGATTAAGCTGTGAGATATATTATATGCAATACAAAGTCAACAACAACCTTTTAGTAGATCTGCATTATTCCTCATAGTCCTGGCATATATGCACTTATCAATAATCTGTGTCTTAAGTGTTTAAATATAGTTACTGTATGCTGGCAAAAGAGAGGAGTGGTTTATGTTATGAATTGTAAGCTGGACCTCTTTCTACTCTTACTGAAGTATAGTTAAGAAATAATTTATGGTGATGTGAAAACATTCTAACAATTCTTTACTTGAAAGATTCTCTAATATTTGACTAAAATGAGACAAGAACGTATGTCTAGATATATTAAAAAAACCAATATTTTTTGCCCTTGGGCACTGCGTAGAAATAGACATGATGTATTTCACTCTTTTATTTAACTGCTTGGTATTTTGAAGTATAGAGCAAACATGATTTTGTCAGGTTTTTTTTCTAGTAAATTTTTCTGGAGTAAGTGTGACCACTTACTCAGGTCACACATAATAAAACAGATGACCTAGTGAAATAAATAGGAAAAAAAAAAAAGGTACATAAAATCTGGAGATAAATTCAAATGTCTAACTGACCTTTAATATAATTCCATAAATTAAAATATCTTTGTATCAGTGTTGAAAGACACTGAGAGAAATATTTCATCATATTTGTAGTTGCTTTGTTTATTATGTTAGGTCATATGTCACTGAACTTGCAATGACAAAACAATGAATACAGAAATTTAAAGTAGTAAATATCTATAAAAAACGCCCATTATACATTTATTTGCAGCTAGAAGGAAAACAATCAATTAAAAACTGGTATTCACAGCTGAAATTAAATCGTGAACTGGCAAGGTGCTATTGGGTAAGTGTCACAGTTATTCACGGTCTTGCAACTGGGTAAGAGATTGTCTGAATTTTAATTAGTAGGTACTGTTAGCTTCTAACTTACAAAATATAGAGCATTTTTTCCCATATGTCATTATGCTTTTATAAGTATAACAAGTGGACATTTTTATTTCTCAATTTCTAACAGACAGAGTATTTCTTTTCCTTCCAGACACAAGTTTTCAATTGCCGTATTGCTGAGGATCACTTTCAGTATCACACTCAAGGAGTGGATCTCACTGAGTTCAAATTTTGCAGTTTTGAATAAACTTGCCAATATAATTAAAATAATTATGAAACAGCTGTTAAGGAAACTTCCCTGTCAGACCATTCATGAGACTCTCTGGCAGCCAGAAGGAGGGGAACACCTCACCCGGTATGTTATGAATATACAGAAGGGGGTTGAAGGGTGGAGAAAGTATGCACAATAGCACCAGCCAAGCCCACCTGAAATACAACCTGGGGTGGAGTGTTAGTCAAGATACGCACTTGGAGAAGCAGACTGAGATGCAGATTGAGTTCTGGGTGGGGAGCCTGAGACAAGAGGCCATGAACTGACCAACCTTTGTTTAAATAACAAAGGGCACAAGGACTGGTGGTGCCAGCCAGGACATCGGGGGACACAACAGGAGCTGAGGGCTTGGAGCAAGAGCAAGACTAGAGGACAGACTGTGAGGGTGTAAAAGCCCAGGGGTTCCTTTGTTGAGGTCCCTCCTCAGAAGCGCCAGCTCAAGCTGTTTCTGTGTCACTGTGCTGTGAATAAATGGCTTTACAGAACGAGATGTCTGAGGCTTCGATGGGAAACCTGAGATGGAACTGGTGAGGAAACCTGTTCTGTCTGGGTCTGAGTGGGGCGTGCAGGGGGCCTCAGGTCACTGGAGCTGCTGCTGTGAAGGGGCTCCAGTCCCAGCAGTGAAAGTCTCTGGCCTTGGGAGTGTGACTGCCAGAGAGGCTTGAGAATAGTCAGACTGGCAGGTTTCCTTGAAACAGTTTCACAGTAGGACATTTTAACCAGTCATGTTGAATTTCACAAGCACTAAAAAAAAGAGAATCATAATTTTCATATCAGTACTTCTTGTGAAATCGTAACTGACTAAAAGTTTTAATTTTATTTTTAAATTGATTTTCAATTCTGATGGTCTAGGGTTTTTTTATTTCTGTAAGTTCCTTAAATAAAACGTGTTTCTATAAATACCAGAATTCTAATTTAAAAAATTGTATTTATTTCCATTTTACAGATTCAGGATAATTCATAGTGTAAAATTTTTCATATATGCCAAATTTCTGTAATCATTACTGATAGTTGGTGGTTATTTTTATATGAGTGGATTCTTTTGAGTGTGCATTGAGTGTGCATTTGAGTGTGCATTGTGCATAAGGAGACTCCAAAAAATTTAGCTCTTTTTCTAGTTTTCTTCTAGAAACTAAGATGGGTTTCATTTGATTTAGTTTGTCTCATGTCTGGAGAATTTTTTATAATCTATGAAGAAAATCTGAGGCAATTGTGCTTGTTTAGCCTGAAAAAGAGAAGGCTCAGGGAAGCCCATATTGTAGCCTAAACGCCAAGAAGGGCTTGTAAGAAAAATGGAGGTAGATGTTTTACCTGGGCCAATAGTGACAGGACAAAGGGCAACAGTTTTAAAGTGAAAAATTTAGGTTTAGGTTTCCTTCAGATAAGGAAGAAATTCTTAACAGAGGGATGTGGCACTGGAACAGGTTGCCCAGGGAGGCTGTAGATGGACCATCATCAGAAGTGTTCAAAGTTAGGTAGGAGTGGGGCTTTGAACAAGCTGATCTAACGCAAGAAGTCCATGGCTGTGTTGATCTATCTCAACCTTTGGGGGTGTAGAAGAGGAGTGTGGTAGTGGTGGTGTGCGTGTGGTAAGTGGGTGATCTTGATGATCTTTAGAGATAGCTTCCAACCCAAACCATTCCGCAATTCTGTGATTCTGTCTGATAAGAGTTCCACCTGAAAAGACAGTTCATATAGGGCAATCTCTGAATAGTTCAGTTTTTCTGCAGGAAATATAATGGGATTTAAGAGTTGCTATAGATTTACGTTTCAAACTTTCTCTCTGAAAGAGATGTTTAAATCCTACCCTATTTCACAAAAAATAGAAGACTATGATTCTCTCATCTACAGAAAAAGTTGCACTCTGCGTCTACTATCTGGTTCAGAATTAAGTTATAACCTAATTTCTACATGAGACTAGTGTTCTGAGTTTCAGAGGTTTTTTACAAGAATCACATTGTTTGTTAGTAAATTTACTTGAGTTATGGATTCTGACAATACTTTTAAAAATCATAGTAAACTGAAACAGTATTAAAGCATTTTACCAATTCTTTTTTCACAATTTTGACCCATAATAGACAAACTGATTCATATTTTACTGGGAAATTTCACCTCATTAAAATGTACTTTGATAACTGTGATGTTGAACCTACTCTGTAGGCCACATGTAAATATGAAAAAAGGAGCTTTTTCTTTCCCAAAGAGACCTAATATTACAGCATGTTTTATCATGGTGTAGTCTAAAAGAGTTTAAATATGTGTTCATCTGTAATGGGGAATGCATCATATGATAGCATTATTTGTTGATACAGGTTAAAATAATTCCTTTTCTACATTATTTATTTATTTATAGTTGGAAGTAATTTCACCAAAATAATGTTAAATAAAAGGTAAAAAAATGGTTTAGATCTGGTGTGTTTAATTTTCCTCTTTTAATGAGATAGTGACCCCTTGCTCTCTCCTTCACTGTGGAGTAATTACTATCTGCTGTTACTAACACTTCCAGAAATAAATGATCTAGTTAGGATTAGAATTAACAAGCATGGCTGATCAAGCCACTGTGAACCTGCCTTCCTTAGAGTCTGTTTCAGTTCTCAGTCTCAATTAGGCACTATTTTAGAACATTTACTTACTGAATATTTACTTGCTGCTCAGCAATTGCTGTAGCAGTTTCATGGGCTGTGGAAAAAAACACTCAACTAGAGTAGGGAAATGTACCTGTCACATTCAGTAGAGGCCCTGGTGATATGTATAATGGTAACTTAATAAATTGATGACACTGTACTGAACTGGAATAATACAATTTAGCAATTTTTTCAAAGGAAAAGTAACATGACTTTTTACCTTCCTATTTTTATTTTAAAATGTAACAAATTGAAAATTAAGGCAAATCATTGTTTCTATTGCATTCAGTGACATTTACTGTAAGTATAATCTAGCAGCTTAATATCTCTGTTTCATAAATGCCCTCTTAAAATTTTTCTTCCATATGATACATTAGTTTCAGATTGAACAATTAATGAATATTTACTGTTTTGATAAGAGTGACAGCATAATACACTATTAAAAACTTGTTTGGGGAGAAAGAAAAGGAAATGTTTGTTTATGACTTTGCATCTTGTATCTTTATATCATGATTTTAATTTATTCATAATAGTACTAAAAAACAAGCATGAGGCTTAGGGACCAGAGCAGCAGAACCACAAAATCATGCCAAATTAGCTGACAAAGCTGCCTCGGTGGTTTTGAAATCACTCTGCAGTATTCACATATAATCTAGTGATGAAAATAGTTTGTTACCACCTTGAAGGAGTACATGCAAAAGTAGATCTGAACCAGAAACTGTCTAATTTTACAAACACACTGGTTTTTGGTCTGATGTTGCGATTTCATGAGTCTTAAAGTATCTCAGATAAGTACTATTAGTAGTTGCTATTATATTAGAATTCTTCATCTATTTCTTTCAGTGACTCAGAGACAATTTTTCTAACAAGGAATAGAGTTAGAAAACTTCAGATCATTCAGATATTATTAAATTTATCAAATACAACGTACTTTTACCAAACTAAAACAGTATAATATCACTGTCAAAAAGAAATAGGAAAAAATCTGAGAAGAAAGGTACCATAAAAATTTCAGAGTTGCCAGAAAGTTATTCAAAAGCAGGAAAAAGAAACTGTTTGTTATTATAAGTAGGTTTCAAATTCTTCAGTCTGAAAAACAAAGAAATCTCTAGAAGACATGGCAGAAGGCTTTTATGATCAGTCTAGAGATAGCAAATTTGGACCATTTTTCCCTGCCTCTTCCAATGGAAGAGCTTTGGGACATCAGAGGAAACTACCAGGTAACACAAAAAGACCATATCTTGAACTTATCCCTGCCTTGAACCAGTGGTTGAACTAAACTTTCAGTTTTTCTAGGATTATATGAGATACTAAAAAATGTAAGGTAAGGAAGACCTTCTCTCAGGATACTGACAATATTGAAAGCATATTTGGGTTTAAGGAAAGGTAGAACAAGTCTAGTAAATACATCTGTTGAAGTTTCCAAAATTTTTGGAATGCATTTTGATTTAGGAAGTTGTAAATTACTGAACAGCACTCAGAAAAAATATGATTTTTTGGATGTTATTTTCTAGCCTAGGCATTGCTTATGCATAGTGTTGGGAAAATAAATGTTCAGATTATACAAACCTTTGATTTTAACCACTGATATAGCTATAGTGTGTTTGTTCATGTGTTATTGCATGTTACCTTATTTGGGACTATTATTATGAGTATTATTGCTATTAACAGTCCTATTAAAGGTCCTAAATTTGTAAGAATGTCTACAAAGTCTGAATGGTTACTCTTCAAAAGTCTCATTTCACACAACTTCTTCATCTTTTACTTTTCCTTTTTACTTCTTGTTCTTCTTTTTTTTTTATATCAGCAGGTATTATTGTGAGTAATCACTGCAATCTCTGTACATTTTTTTCTTCTCTTTTCTCTTTAGCATCGAGTACATTTTTTCAGCATTCATTAAGATTCCTTTCACTGGGGTTGCCTAAAATGCAAGGCATCCTACTAAATTAGTTCCATAGCTTCTCTCCACAGACAATAGAGACAGGCAGATAGCTTGTCTGTATCAGGTGAAGGGAAAAAACCTTTTTTCTGTGCAAAACTTTCTGATAGTTTCTTTCTGTTTGGTTATCCTGTGACAAAACTAATGCAGCTTTCCTCCTCAGTTTCTATTATTACAGTCCTTCTATCAAGATGGCAACTAACTTTGCATTGATGGTTAAACATGTCTCTTCCTTCAGTCTTGTTACTGACCTCCAGTTGCCTGCTATATAAGGTCTAATAATCCATTTTCCAGGGGGGTTGCATATTTCAGAGAATTCCCTGGAAATTAGACGATGAATAGGGATGATACTGTGCTGCTGTGGCTGCCATGCTGCTTTTTACCTAATGGAAGGAAGATTTTTCACTTGCTTTGGTTACTGTACATGTGCTATGTGCTTCTGGTTCCCACCTGAGCTGCTTGTGCTGATGTGTGGTGGTGGTGGTCTCTCCTGCAGTGGAAATTCTCCTCTTGCACTGCAAGAGGGAAACAGCTGAGGACGTTGTCACTGAAGTGGTTCTTAGTAAAGCTCTGAAGAGGCTGTAGGTCATAGCTCCCCATGTACTGGAATCTTAGTTAAAGACTTAGCCTGTACTCAAGTAGCCCCTGAAATCATCAGGCCAGTGCATTAAAAATCATTTGAAAAGTTAACAATCTCTTAGGTATGCATAAGGCTTTGCATTTATTATGGGAAAGAACTCTGATAATGAGACAGAAAATTATTTGAAACTGACACGTAATGAAGTGGATTGAATACATTTTTATCAGTATATCTTATGGCAAATTAATTAAGTAATAATATAGCAATAGAGAACTGTCTGTTACATATTAAGAGTTGGCTTAAAATAATTAGCACATTATAGGAACTACTTATATTCCCACTAATGATTATGACAAAACTGCCATTAACTTACCAAGAACAAAAAATTGTCCAGGAGCAGTAAAAGTAGGAGCAGAACAATATTTTTAAAGTTAAAATGAAATAACTTAGAAATTAATATGCACATAAGGAAAACCAACAGAACTAGTAAACTCCTGCATAGTTATGAGTGTTCCATTTCAAGCTGAATTGAAGGCTAAGGTGATGATAATAAACCTTTCACATCTGCTTCACTAATTGGAACATGACAAGCAGCCAGACTCCACACTAGGTTACAGAACTGTCATGTCAGCTTCAAGAGGGAATTGAAAGGCACCTGAAATCTCAACTTTGTCATGGTTTTTAGAATCATCCATTGCCAGCTTGAGAAAAGAAGAAAAAAATAGGACAAATGTGACCAAGTAGGCACTGATGTAGCGTATTTTTCAGGCAATCAACCTTGCCAAAGTGCCTTCTTTTGGCAGACTAGCCAGATGGAACAATGATATTCTGCTTGCATGTCTTGGAAGGGGAAGATGACTGCCCCCAAAGTGTACAATTTTGAAAACTGATGTCTGCACCTTGCAGTGTATTTCTAGGTAGCAGCTGTCAAGAGATGTCAAATTAATTTTTGTTTCTTTCATGGTTTTTGTTTTGTTTAATTTTTTTTTTTATCTGGTATGTAACTATGTAAACTGGATGCTAGTTGCAGGCATAATCAAATACATACAAATAAGACCAGTTTTAAAATAAATTTTCTTTTGCTTTTATTCAACAGTACTTCTCTATATGTTAAAATTATGTTGTTCTTAAGAAATTCTTATTTGTGTAAATTGTGGAATTGTTCCCTCACAGTTTACTGTGTGTCACTCTATGTTCTGTAAAGAGATTGCTTTGGGATCAGTGTCATGGCCCACTGGGAGAGACAGGTCATGTGCAGTGGGTGCAGTTTTATGGAATGGGGTTGGTACAGGGGGACTCACTGGTTTGCATGTTTGCAGCAGGCTCTAAGACTGGAAAACTTTCAAGAACAACAGGAGATTTGCTTGACGAAGAGCCAAAATGTAGGCCTTTGAACCAACGAATAAGAACATTTGTCTTGTGACCTAAGAACCAATTTAAATTGCCAGATTGGAAGGGAACGCTGGAGGAAAAGATAAAGTAGGAAAAGGGAAAAGTGATTTCCAAGCCTTTCTAAGGAATGAATTTCACTCCATACCACTAAGTGAAAATAATACTGAATTTCATGAAGAAGAACATGACTTTGATTCTGATGCAGATGAAGGTTTAGAGGTCAAGACGTTATATCCTGTGTTATTGTATAGGAATGCAACATAACAAAGTCAGTATTATGTTTGAGATGCCACTTCATAAATATGTAGACCTATTTAAAATACAGCACTTTTTCTTTTCCTCTTTCTATAGAAGAACATAAAATATCTCTGAAGTTTTAGTCCGAGACTTGTACTTAAGTTTTCAAGTCTGACTTCCTCATAGTTTCATGGTGTGTAAGGCAGCAGGGAAATGTCTCATTTTACTTACTTGGCCTGTAATACTACCATATATTTTAAATAAGGAACACCTTATAAGAGCAATTAAAAAAGCCTTTGGAATTTTGAAGATATCTTTAATTTTTTTTTAATTGGTTTTGTCTTAGGAGAGTGCAACCTAACATGATTTTTTAATTATGTACCTAGAAACCAGAAACTGATCACTATACAAGTAATCAAATATTTGGACTCTTTTTATGGGTTTGATTTTGTTTGGGTTTTTTTTTCTGGAGATGTGAGGGGGTTTTAACATTAATAACAATATTATGATTTCATAATGAAAGCAAAGACATTTAATATTACATGTGCATTACATGTACATTAGTGAAATGTACCTTGACGGAGTTTATGAGTTTAAGTAGTCTAACAAACAAGTTAAACTGTCTGGTTTTGAGGCAATAGGAACATATTAAATAATTTTTGCCCTTATGTTATTCATAATATCATTCAAATTCAAGTATCATTTCTATTAAGTATTATTTCAACTTGGTAACAGGCTTTGATTTAAATAAATAGCAGATTCTGGAGAAAATGTGATTGTAATGTATGTGATTTATTAAAATTCAGAAGGTCTCCTAATAGTAGGCATTGAAAGTGACTGTGCCTAAAGCATGCAATATGAGTCAAATTATTATCAGATTTAAAATGCAGCTTTTTTATTTTTAGTTTCAGTTTCTCCCTTTTTTTTACCAGTGGCATGTTTAAAGTCTGATGTAGATGTTCAGAAAATATTTTTATAACTGAATGCTTAAACACTGCATTTGTTCCAATTAATGTAATTAAAAACAAAATAAATAAAGAAATATTTATGATCATACTTTCCTTGAACTTTTCGTAATGATATAAGAAAACTTGAGTGGTATTGCAAATATTACAGACGAGTTTTGTGTTTTCTTTTCTTCAATTTCAGTTAAAAACTCTTAGAATTTCTTCTGTACACTCTTTAGGTATTTTTCAGATTTGTTTTCATGTCGAAGCTATCCTTTTTCTTACCCTGAAGGTTGCCTCAGTATATTAACTAAACTTTTTAGATTAAAATTATCCTGCTGGTACTGACATACAAAAATCATTCTTGCAACAATCTAAGCTTGTGCACTTTCATACTGATTAAAGTCTGTATGCTTTACCTGCTAACAGGGTGCTATATTTCTGCTATAACAGAAAAAGTTAGCAAAAGTTAGAATTATTAAGACTTAAAAATCTACAATAGACACCTTGTAATGCAGAGAAAGATTCATTCTTAACAGTAGAATAAATACATTAAATACTCCAGAGAATAGGAAGATAGAAATATGAACATCAACTTGATTGTTGTACTAAATCAGAACTATTGACTTCCATGTAAACGCTTTTTTTATCAGCTCTGCCAGGCACTGCATATATAAATCTTATTATTTCTTGTATTGAACTTTAATTCAAAAGCACATACAAAAATTAACATGACAATGGTTCTAAGAAGTTTGCTGAAATTATTGAAGAGAGAAAATTTAATGCTAAGGCTGAAATCTATATTATATTTTTATATTATTTTATATATATTTGTAGTCTCAAGCTTCACCAAGGGAAGTTCAGGTTGGCCGTTAGGAGTAATTTCTTCTTAAAAGGTGATTAAACTGGACTGGCCAGGGTGGTTGAGGAGCCACCGTCCCTGGAGGTGCTTAAGGAAAGACTGGATGGGGTACTCAGTGCCACGGTCTAGTTGACAAGCAGATGTTCAGTCATAGGTTGCACTTGATCCATCCAAAAGACATCTCAGATCTCTTTTCCAACCTAATTGATTCTGTGATTCTGTGATTCTACCCTTCCCTCATCCTATTGTGATATCTTTTTGGTTAGCCAAATCTGTTTATTGCTTTGGGACCTTAAATTTTCCAGAATTAGTAAAATAATTGTGCTGCATAGAACAATGATGAGTTTGGCATTAACAGAGATTTGAACTATCATCAGTGACCCAGATTGCCCTTAAAGTAAATAGGAACCAGGAAGGTGGATAATCTCTTATGTAAATTTTATGAAATTAAATAGATGCTAGTAGTGAAGCTGAAATATCTATTATTCTATATAACTGCAAGGCCTCCTTTTCTAACATTTGAATGCCTTCTGCAAGTCTGTGCCTCAAAAATATTTATGATAGACAGAATGCATAAGGATAATTACAGATGAATTTTTATGGTCTGATTGACCCACAGCTGAGATGAGAAACTGAAAAAAATTTCCCTAACACATGCATTAGATAGTTTTCTATGTTAAAGCACTACTCCTGTGCTGCGAAAGCTACTTTAGGTAACCAGTGCTGAGCAGCTTAATTCTTCATCCGAAAGGATATAGTTGGTTGAACAAAATGAGTATAACTACCCAGTTCTTGTTCTCTCACAGCAAAAAGAGGAAAAGTCCTTCTTAAGGACTCTTTGAATATTAGAGAACTTCCTATTGCTCTGTCAGTATATGATCATATCAATGCAGCCATAGCACTAACAACTTCTAACATTTCTAAAGAAACTCATAACTGTTGAATGAACTTTGCAGAATCGTGGAAGGGTAAAGAGACGTGTTGTGCTTTTAAAAAGATGGAGCCTTTATTTAAGATTATCTACAATGCAATGTATGAATATTGCTACACAGTGAAATCATGTAGATGGGAAAATTTATACATGGATTGCTAAAATACATCACTCTACTAAAATAAAATATCTGCCTTTTTTTTTTTCTCCCCAGAACAGAATATTGAATTTTAATTGTTGCAAGATTCTACTTGCATTTAAAATTGCTCATATATTTGCTGGATTATTTGTGTCTTCATTTATGTTATGCTCATATCCAGCAGAATATAAACATATGTTCAGGTGCAAATAGCTACCTGTTTAAAATTTATTATTTCATTTATATAATTTAAAGCCCCATTCAGGCTTTTACCTCTCTACTGTCACTGTTTCTTTAACTACTGGTTAAAAGCTGTTACCATTAACTGGGTGTTTGGTGACTGCTACAAAATAGTCTTACAAGACACTAAATATCAACTGCATTTGGCTTTAGTGCTCTTAATTGCAGTCCAGGAAGTCATCAGCAGAATATATGTAAAGATTGAACCATGTGCCATTGCATTAAACTTTTCACTTTGAGGACCTAAGTTTGGCATTGCACAGTGAAAAAGCCTCCAGTTTTATGAAACATCCTCCAATGCACACCAGTAACTTTATTTTCTAGTAATGGTCATCCTTCAACAAACAGCAATTAATTTATTCTATGTATTTTAAAATCCTGAAAGACTATTTGATCCCAATTCCCTATTTGAGGCATAGTTTCATTTTCTAACACTGGGAACATAAATTTTGAATTTGCAGTAAATGTAGGTAAGCTTTTAAGGAGTCAGCCACTAATTTGTATCTAAGTTGAGTGTCACAATGGGAGAATTATAAACGTATATTGTATTATTAACATAATGGAGACATCTATAACTGTATGGTAGGAGGAGGTCAAAATAGATGAGCCTGAAGTTAATAGTACAATAATTATTAAGCTCTCTAGATGTTCAAAGAAACAGAAAAATCACTCCTTTATTCTGGCTATACAAAATATGAAAATAACCCAAATATAAATATTCTTGATAATGCTTATGTAGAGTTGTGCTTCATTAAGATGGCTAGAAGCTGGTTTGTTTTTTATTTATTTTTAAGGCTATGTATTATTGCAGGCAAAAATATCAGGGCATCATAGGAGGCTGAACAGCAACATCTTATGTTCATGCATGTCTTGGACAATAGTTTTTCCTGTCAAAGCAAAGGAAGAGTTTGTGTCTGCAATGGGATGCTGAAAGCATTATCACCTGAGTTTTAATTCAGTCTACTAAGCTATAACAGTGATACATAGTTGTGAAGGCTAATTTTGACCTCCTTCAGAACCATTGTCCATTGATCTCTCCCAGACGCAAGTGTTCATATACTTACCAGGTATAGTTCAATTATTTCTGTACCTTCCACCTGGCGGTGAAAGGAATTGTGATCATCTGGTCTGAATTGTGTAGGACAAGTTTTGTTTCTTCATGAACATGTGGGCAACATCTGTCTCACATCTGACTAGATCAGATTATGTTTGTTTCCATTAGTAGAGCAACACTGAAGCTCATACAGCTCTATTTATTGACTCCCTTTGAAGGACTGATCTCATATTTCCAACCAAGCATGATCTAAAAGAAACATGTTTTGTTGTGCTGAAGAATAAAATTCTTCAATAATAAATAAGTTCTTTAGATATTCTTCCATGAGTAACCTCTTCCAGTTATTGTTCAAATTTTGAAAATGTAAATGATAAAACTAGCAGCAACTCTGGGCAGAACTGACTCTCTCACTGGCTTAATTTGCATTCAGTTATTCTGAAGAAATTAAATTAAATTAAATTTGCAAAAGGAGCAGCTATCCTGGATTCCATTTGATCATCCTTTATTTATTAGCATAGTGAATACGGCAAGAAACACGCATTGCTGAACAAAGATAACTGCAGACAGTTTACTTAACTGCAGACAATTATGTGTGTCTCAGCAAAGCTGCAATGTAACAGAAATCTGTGACATGCCTCAAACTGAGCTGTGCGTGCACATTGCAGATCACTGGGACGATCCCCGCTGATGCACTGTGTTCCATCGTGTTGCAGCAAATTATTGTCTTGTCTCTTCGCTGCATCACAGAAGGCATTAAATTGCTTCTGGACTTAGATACATGCCTGCATGAACAAATGCTAGGCTACAAGCTGAGAGCCTTCTTAGAAATGTTACTGTACAAAATAGGAAAAACACATTGTCATATCAGTGAATGGGACTGTTCTGTTATGATATTTTGGGCTTTCCTTCACTCTCTCACTGTGGCTTTGGTTTTGGTGATTTCTTCATTCTTATGAAAAAATATTAGGTAGCTGAGAAAAGGGGAACAGTATTTGATATATGAATGTCACAAATTTCATGACCAAAACTTCCACATCTACCTGATAACTAATCACTTATAAAAAGATGACCAAAGTACTTTTGGGCAATTAATTATTTTATTATGATAATGGATGAAAAAGTATTCTGAGTTCAGTTTCTGTTTGACATGTTGAGAGAAACATTTTATATATATGTTAGCATTACAGACCTCAAAAGCTGCAGTTAATGGAAATAGCATAGTCTAACAATAGCATGTTTTCGAAAGTACTTTATTTTTGGTTTTCATAGTCTGATTTACCCAGATACAGGTTTTGTTCTTTTGAATGATAATAAGGATTTAAAAGAATAAAAATACCTATGATTCAATGGACTTAATATTCTCTGGTAATAATTTTATTTTATTAATTATTTTACTTAAATGAATAACAATATTTGCACATGATGTTTAGTTTAAAAGAGCACAGAGGAATAGAGGATTTGATTTTTGGACCAATTTCTAGGAAATTTCTATTTTTTTTTCTCAGAACATCACCTCCATGTTTTACAATGTCATCCTGATGTAGTTAATTAAATTTATATTAAATTTCATTCTATTTACTGTTCCTATGGTAAATACCTGCAAGCACTCTTTGCAATATCAATAGAGTTAAAATATTGGCATTCCTGTGGCTGCCATAGCATATTCTTCAGAGATGTGCTTTTTTGCTTCATTGTATTAACTTGCATGAATTGATGGTATAGAGAGGTATAGAGATAAAGAATAAAAGGATACTTAAAAAGCATACATGTAAAAGAGTAGGAAAGCACTATGAGTACACGCAAGGCTGAGGCTTGCACATGTAGAATATGGAATTGGAAGCATGCATTTGAATATGAAGATCCAGCAAATGTGGTTTTATTCTTTTAATTACTATTAATTTAGTACAGAGGGTGAATCAGACAAAAAGATATATAAAAGAAATATTATTTTTTGGCCTCTGTATAAATTTCAGGGTGAAACTTTTTCTCTTCTTTTTGTTTTAGTGCCAGCAGGAGTGAGTATTGTGTAAAAGTGTAAAAAGTGTGAAAGTGATGAAAACTATCAGCTTCAGATTGTCCTTTAGTCGTAAGCCATAAGATATTTCTATGAGGTGCAATTTCATGTTTTGTATTTCTGTGGGTTTGTTAGGTTTGAGACTCCAAGAAATTAGGAACTTATCAGGTGCATGCAGTTGTATAAAGAAGAGTTCTCTCAGACATGACTGAATCTGAATACATCAATGAAACTGTGAAACCTTCTTTAGTTACAGAAAATGCTCATTTAGACACAGTGGTAAATCTTGGAGTCGATATGGCAAACACTGTAAAAGTAATAGGGGAAATCAAAGTATAATAAATACAGTGATAAACTACCTATATTAAAAAAGATGCCAGAGCTGTTTGTCTGTAAGACTATTGTCCATTTGAAGTTAGCAAATGCCTTAGCCAATGCTAGAACAAATTTATATTTAGCCCAGGCAAAATGCAGGTACAGAAGGCTAACTAAGGAAATGTGATGCTCACACTGAAAAACAAGAAAAAATCCTATTAGAGAAAGCTCCTCATTGAGACATCAATAGCATCTTTGGCTGTATTCTTGAAAGATCTGACATGTCCCTAAACACTCACCATATGCATGGGAAAAAAAAAATTAAAAGTTGTGACAGGAACTGCTGTTTTCTTCAACATAGTCCTTTACTTAGCTGTTCACAGAGGGAAAAATGAAAGATAAGAGCTCTTCAGAATCACAGTAAAAATTTCATCTCAACTGCTGAAAAAAAACCACCTTCAGCACTGGTTATAGTAAGGAGGACTTTGAAAAAGATATTGTTTTGGGCTGACATGATGAAAAGATGTCAATAATAAAGTTTGTGTTTTCTGAATTTTTAAAAATTACTTATTCCTTCTTACCTTAAGTGAATCCTTGAAGTCTATTTATGTTATTTTTTCCTAAACTAGCACTTTGGAGTCCTTTATTAAATACTGACATCTATCAAACATACTGAAACAAGTGAAACTCCCATTCTTTACTTCTTACATGAAAGAAAGAAATAGTTTTATGGACAAAAAATTTATCATTTGCTTTTGATGGCTGGTCCAAGTAGCAGGAATTTGAGTCAGAGGTGAAATTTGTGCCAAACAGTCAGATCCATGCATTTTGGAAAGTGCTAATTTCCACAACTGTTTGAAAGAAAGAAGAAGGTAAAACTTCCTGAGAAGCTCACAACAGCCTTGGGGACTAAAGACAGCTGTTTTGGGAACAGGCTATGGCTTTTAATGTTTATTTTATTGACCTGGAGTGAACTGTTTTTAGGAGAAAACCAGTAGGAAAAATTACACTTCTGTGTAGAATCAGATTATCCCAATTCAGGAGCTGCTTCCTAAACCACAGGCATTTGCCACTGATCAAGATGCCTTGGAAGTGGCACAAATAGAGAGAGGAATGTGGAATGATTGCCTGGGGAGCAGATCTGAAAAAAAGAACCTGGGGATCCTGGTAGAGAGAAAATTGAGTGTAAATCTGTAGAATGCCCTTGGAGTGATGAAGGTTGCCTGAAAAAAACAGCAGTGGGTCTAGAGAAGCTATTTTTCCCCTCAGCTTGGCCATCCTTGTAGTATGTTGTCCTGCTGTAGCTCTCCCAGCAGAAGAGAGAGACTGAGAACTGGGGAGAAACCAGTGAAGGACCAAAAAGATGGTTAGGGAGATGGAGCACATCACAGTGAAGAAGAAAAGAAGGGTACTGGGTATGTTTAGACTGGAAAGTCAATAAAATTCTACTGTCTAAAAGGGAATTACAGAGAAGATTAAGCCAGCCCCTTACCAGATATTCACAAAAAATATCAAGAAGTGATTGTGACAGTGCTACAGCAAAGAAAACTGCAGTTACATGATGGGGAAGGATGCTTCACTAGAAGACGTGTTAAGCATCACAGGAGATTGTCTAGAGAATGGGGAATCAGTGTCTCCAGGGATTTTCAGAGCTTGTCTGGGGAAGGCCCTCATAAGCTTGATCTAGTCTTGAAGATATCCCAGGTTTCTGAGCAGGAGCTTGAACAAAGGTCCAATTCTAACTTAGGTTTTTCTGTGACTCTGTGATCACACCTGGTGTACACTGATTTAAAAAATAAGGCAATGCAGAGGGACGGAAGATACAGAAAAACACCTGGACAGAAAATGTAGTTCAGAGGGAGTGTTTTTAATACAAATATTATTGAAAAATGGCACCTCTCTCCTCAAATGTTGAAAAAAGTTACCTTCTCTGATTTGTGATTTGTTCAGAATAGCAGGACTTAAATGTCTTTTACATAAATATGATTACAATAACGATGAGAGAAGAGAAGGGAAGAGGAGAGGAGAGAAGAGAAGGGAAGAGGAGAGGAGAGAAGAAAAGGGAAGAGGAGAGGAGAGGAGAGGAGAGGAGAGGAGAGGAGAGGAGAGGAGAGGAGAGGAGAGGAGAGGAGAGGAGAGGAGAGGAGAGGAGAGGAGAGGAGAGGAGAGGAGAGGAGAGGAGAGGAGAGGAGAGGAGAGGAGAGGAGAGGAGAGGAGAGGAGAGGAGAGGAGAGGAGAGGAGAGGAGAGGAGAGGAGAGGAGAGGAGAGGAGAGGAGAGGAGAGGAGAGGAGAGGAGAGGAGAGGAGAGAAAAAAGCAGTGGGCTGAGCACCATTTTCTCCCATAAGTGAATCCAATTTATATGGCTTGACTTTTAAGCAGTTTCTTGTTACCAAAAGAAATAGCAATAGTATTTCTGTGACGTTGCCCTGCTGGAAAACATGAAGCAGTAACAAAGCCATAATGGTAATAAACTGAGCACCTAGAGCTGTTATGCTGGAACACTAAAAATGTATAAATCCATTGTGTTTGCTTGAGATTGTCAAGTCATGAAAATGGATCTCAAAGATAAATCTGTTGCCGGAAACAGGAAATGACCACGTGCTAAAGCATAATAAAAGTGTCTGAAAGACCATGTGGTCATCAGATGAAAACATTCACCTGAGCATGAGAACTGAAGTAGTGCTTACCACCAATAAAAGAAGCAAACCTCTGATGTATTCTGTGGACATACAGAAATGTCTCCTCAGCTGCTTGGTGGTTCAGATACAACTGTAATTCTTTGGAAGTGTTCTGGAGTTAGTGTGTGTGAACATCTGAGGCATAACTATTCTGCGTTCTGAAAATATCTGCTCATTCAGAAAAGGATATATAACTATATTCATGTCAAAGAGTGTAATGAGAAAAGAAAAGAGTATAAAGTTAATTCATCTTGTGACAAAGATTATAATGGAAGTGGAGATTAACTCTGTGGAATAAAATAGTCTGGTATTTAATTCTCTACTTATATGTCTTAAAATAGACGTGTAATCCAGAACTTCAGTTTTAATGTTTATATTTCTGCTTCCTTGAATTTTTATGTGATTCTGCCTTCAGGAAAAATATGAAGTCAAGCAAATGGATACCATAAAAACTCCTCTTGAAGCTATATAATTTCATAAATATTGTGACCCAAATATTCTTTTAAAAATGTTTAAACTATTAATGTCCTTTTACGCTATGGCCACTATTAGTTCACTGCTGCAGTTTCAAAACAAGAACAAACATCAAACTGTTGCTGCCTGTTTTGAGCTTCCCATCCCCCCTCCCAAAGACATGTGCTCCGAGTTCCTTTGTTCCAAGCGCGGGCAAAGCCAAATGTAACTCAGACTCTTCAGCAGTGTCTGATTGGCCGCTCACCCCGGGTCCGCCCCCAGTCATCCCCTTGCCCCTTCTCCGAATAAAAAGATGGTCGAGGGGAGGCAAAGGCCCTCTCTCAGCTCAGCTACCTTCCTGTAAACATCTCTGGTCGTCTGTCTCATTTGAAGGCTTCTAACTGCAGGGAATTGAGCGAGCAGGGAGCTATATTTCTCCCTCTTTGCTTCTGCTGATGGTATTTTGCTCTGCAGCTGATTCAGGTACCGATTTTAGAGCTACTAAAGTGCTAGATCGCCCGTGCTACCTCTCAAGGCTGCTCGAGGCTTTCTAAGGCATTGAAATACAAGCGCTAGCCGGTATAAAGCTGAAAAGATACCTATTACATTTGGCGCCCAGCGTGCTATCTCTGAACTCCGGTTCTGAGAGACTTTCAGGGTGTCTCGGCAGCTGTGTGTCTGCTGGAGTTAGCTCTGCACGTCCTGCTGTGCCAGCTCTGTGTGGCGAGGTGTTACTTTTTGTGTAACATCGAGCCCAGAGCCTCAGCCTGTGCCCTCCCCCACGCCACGTGGCGAGGGAACGGCTGGAAAGCAGAAGACCCTTCTCGCGTTTTTTTTTTCTCCGGACCTGCTTTCCTGTGATAAATCCAGAATTCTGGTGAGTATTTCCCTGCTGGTTTAGGGGCTCCTGTCTTAAGCTGGTGCCGGTGTAAACTTTCTCTTTTTTTTCCTCCTTTTTCGTGAGTAAGGGGTTGAGGTTTCGTGTGCATTCATAATGGGATCTGAAGTTTCTGCACACCATAGAGAAATATACCACCAAGTTCAAAGTTACCTTTCTTTAACTGGGCATAAATACCCTAAAAATCTAGTTCAATCTTTTGTACAATGGCTTTTTCAGTACTTTCCTAATCTGACCTCCGAAGACATAAGATCTGCTGAATTTTGGGATAAGGTGGGGAGAAAACTCTCCTCTCTGAGGCGTGCAGGAGATGAAACAGTTTCAAAATTCTTTCCTCTCCTGTTACTAAGTTATGCTTTGCCGGAGAAAAAGGCAGTACATGAAAAGCCACTGCAAAACCCCCCTGTTAATTCCCTCATACCCTCTTCCAACCCCTGTGTCCCGGACCCCTCTTCCCCTACGCTGGAAAACACAGCTAGAGCAGACTGCTTCTCAGCACAGGAGAGCTATCGTCCTCCTGGCTCACCCGTGTTTCCTCAGCACCCTGCCTTGGATGGGAATCCGGAGCCCATCCCAGGACCTTCCCAACCCCTCTTCTCCACTCCCTTTTCCCCAGTTTCTAGCCCTCATGTTTCAAGTGCGCGTAAAAACCCCTTCTCCCCTGATCTCTTTGTTCCCAGGGACAGCCATTGCCACGTGCTCGCAGCCCGGGAAAAAACCCCTCCCCCCAACCGCTTTTCTCCCAGTTTGTTTGTCTCCAGTAATGGCGGACGCAATGGTCCTTCCTCTCCAAACTACACCTCCCACAATCCCTTTCTCCCCCATCCCACAAATCCCTTCTTGTCCCCATCCCCTCCCACTCCTGCGTCACACCCTGACCCCGCCCCCAACCCCGTCCCCACAGCTTCGTGTTTCACCCCTCCCTCTGTTCCCGCCCATGGCTCAAGTGCCGCCCCTGCTTCCCACAACCCCGCCCCCGACCCCTCCCCTCCTCCGGCCGTGTCCCCGCCTCCACTCCCCGCCCCTGCCCCTCCACTCCCCGCCCCTGCTTCCCATTGTCCCGCCCCAGGTTCCCACAGTCCTGTGACTGCCCCTCTGAATCCGAGAACCCATGGCTACCAGGAAGTAACTCCAACTGCTTCTACTACACTCTCTTGTACTAGCAATGGAGCTAACCCTGACTGGAAACCCCTTTCTTATTCTGATATTAAGGATTTGTGCAAGGCAATTAAGGAGTTTGGAATGCATAGTAATTATTTTAAGAGCCTTTTAAGTGCTACTTTTGCAACTCACTTACTTGTACCTCATGATTTACTTACATTAATGCAAACTCTTCTCACACCTGGTGATTTTATGGTGTGGAAAAAGCAATGGAAAATAATTTTATCTGATTTATTGAAAATTTTGTGGCAAACTCCAGATAATTACCTGGATTTTGAAAACAATTATATCACATTAGACCTTTTATCTGGTGACAATAATATGGCAAATCCTCAAAAACAAGCAATGCTTATCCCTCGTCCAGTTCTTACTGAAATCACACGTGCTGCTGAAAAGGCCTTAACATTATTACCATCTCAAACTCCTAATTCTCATTATACCACCATTAAGCAATTGCCAAATGAAAATATTATTCACTTTTATAACCGTTTGTACGAAGCTGTCTCTTCCCAGGTCCCTAATCCTGACCTCCAACAAGCACTCCTACTCGAACTTCTCCAAGTTAATACGAATGATGCTTGCAAACAAGTCATTCTCACTCTCCCGCTGTATCCTCCTCCTACTGTTGAATCCATCCTCGAAGTCTGTACGAAGAAGGTGCAGCTGAACACAGCTGCTCCCTTTTTGAAAAAAGTGGGGATGGTTGGGGAGGTTGTGGAGAATGTTACAGGTACAGGAGAAACTCAATCGCGCGGTAACTTTGTATGCTATCGTTGTCAGAAAAAGGGACATGTAGCTCGCAATTGCAGAGCAATTATAACTGCTGATAAAAACTCTCCAAAGACTGTTTCCCCAGGTCAACAGCAGGGAAACTAGCGACTCAACGCGTCCTAACAGCTCCGCGTTCAGACATAAATAGGGCTGCAGACAAAGCAACTTGGACTTCTGGACTCAGGTTTAAGGTAACCTGTGATAAAGCACACCATTTCAACAACAACAAACAGACTGTAATACCCATTTCATTCCAGAATGTGGACCACATGCCAGAATTTACATACCTTTTTGTTATTGGGGACACTCGGGAAACACCTGCTGGGATAGAGGTTACACCCACACTCATGAAAATGGATCAGAACGGGTGTTCTAACCTAATGGTACAATGTATATATCCACCGTACTTTATGCCTAAAGGTCAAGTCATTGCACAGGCCTTTCCACTGCCCAAATACCTGCCCACAGATGGTCATATCCCAGCCATCTGTTGGACTGAGGTTTTGGGAAATGACAAACCTGTAATAGAATGTAAGCTCCGTTACAAATCACATAAAATCAGTATCATGGGAATGTTAGACACAGGTGCTGATGTGTCTGTCATTCCATTTGATAAGTGGCCTACGCAATGGGAATTGCAATCTCAGGGCATCATACAAGGGATTGGAGGTACCCAAATTGCAAAGCAGTCCAAACACACCATCCAAATTGAAGGTCCTGAAGGACAAATAGCGACACTTCGTCCGTATGTCCTAGACACCAAATTCACCCTGTGGGGAAGGGATGCCATGTCTCAGTGGGGAACAAAAATTGATATCACCCCTAGACATCAAAATTTTCCCTTGCAGGCCACTGAAGCAGAGTGCCATCCACATAAATTAACTTGGAAAACAGATGAACCCGTGTGGGTTAACCAGTGGTCGTTAAAAAAAGAAAACTTAGAGGCACTCAAAACATTAGCAGCTGAACAATTGGCTAAAGGAAATATAGTTCCAACTAACAGCCCATGGAACACACCCATGTTTGTAATACAAAAACCGGGAAAGAACAAACATAGGCTACTCCAAGATCTTAGAGAAGTTAATAAGGTTATTGAAAACATGGGACCCCTTCAACCAGGTATGCCGTCACCCTCAATGCTCCCACAACATTGGCATTTAGCTGTTCTTGACATCAAGGATTGCTTCTTTCATATTCCACTCCACCCTGCAGATGCCCCCCGATTTGCATTTTCTGTACCATCTCTTAATCATGAAACTCCCATGGAACGTTATCATTGGCTTGTGCTTCCCCAAGGTATGAAAAATTCCCCAACTCTCTGCCAAGAGTATATTGCTAAAATTCTATCTCCCATCCGTGCCAAAGCAGAGAAAGCCATCATCCTGCATTACATGGATGATGTGCTGGTGTGTGCTCCCAATAATCAGTATCTCGAGCAGACACTTAACATGGTGGTTGAGGCCCTTGAGGCCAAGGGCTTTGAATTACAACCTGAAAAAATGCAGAGAACAAGCCCTTGGAAATACCTCGGACTCAAAATCACAGAAACCTCTATCACCCCAACACCTGTCACCATTAATAATAACCCAAAAACATTAGAGGAAGTGCAACAGATCTGTGGGACACTGAAGTATTTAAGGTCCTGGTTAGGACTCACCACAGAGGATGTAGCTCCTATTGCAAACCTAATAAAAGGGGAAGGCGGTCCAGCATCCCCTAGATCCCTGACAGAAGAGGCAAGGCAGTCTCTCAAAAAGATACAAGAGCTCATTTCCACCAGACAAGCGCACAGGTGTCAGCCCTCCCTACCCTTTAAGCTTGTCATTCTAGGGAAGGTACCACGCTTTCATGGCCTCATATTTCAGTGGGACAAAGAGCAGAAGGAACCCCTCATCATAATTGAATGGGTATTCCTTCCACTCCAACCTCCTAAAACCATCACACAGCCACAAGAACTAATGGCAAAAATTATCATGAAGGGTAGAGCAAGGCTCCGCACCCTGGCAGGATGTGACTTTGCATGCATCTACTTACCTGTAACAACTGACGCATTAGATCACCTGCTCCAAAATAATATAAATTTACAATTTGCATTAGATAGTTACTCAGGCCAAATCTCAAATCATTACCCAAAACATGACATGTTTAATCTGCCATTCTCTTTCATCCCTCGAGAGATTCAAAGTAGAAAACCCCTCGATGCGATTACCGTTTTTACTGATGCCTCAGGAAAAAGTAAAAAGTCCGTGGTCACATGGAAAAATCCAAAGACGCAAAAGTGGGAATCTGACATCGAGGTAATCCAGGGATCACCACAAGTAGCTGAATTAGCAGCTGTTGTTAGAGCATTTGAGAGGTTCAAAGAACCCCTTAATTTGGTCACAGACTCAGCATATGTAGCTGGAGTAACTGTTAGAGCTGAGCATGCTCTCCTAAAAGAAATCTCAAACAAGAAAATTTATGATTTACTCTCAAAATTAATTTATCTGGTTTCCCACAGAGAGCATCCCTATTTTGTCATGCATGTGAGGTCACATACAAACCTGCCAGGATTTATTGCGGAAGGTAATCGTAGAGCTGATGCTCTGGCTATGCCAGCAGACATAGTTTTATCAGCCGACTTACCAAAGCTCCCCCAAGTTTTTGAACAAGCAAAATTGAGCCATGCCATGTACCATCAAAATATTCCTGCTCTTATCCGCATGTTCCATCTGTCGCGGACACAGGCAAAAGCAATAGTGGCAACGTGTCCCAACTGCCAGAAGCTACAGCTTCCATCACTGGGCATGGGGGTCAATCCCAGAGGCATTAATAGTGGTGAAGTGTGGCAAATGGACGTCACACATTTCCCTGAATTTGGGAGATTAAAATACGTTCATGTTTCTATTGATACCTTCTCTGGTGCTATGTATGCCTCTGCACATGCAGGTGAAAAGGCTAAGGACGTTGAAAAACATCTTGTCCAAGCTTTTGCCGTGCTCGGTATACCTGAGGAGATAAAAACTGATAATGGACCTGCCTACACCTCCCAGGAGTTTAAAAACTTTCGTCAGCAGTGGGGATTTCGACATGTTACAGGTATTCCTCACTCCCCAACTGGACAAGGCATTGTTGAACGTGCCCATCAAACCCTCAAGCGAATGCTGCTACAACAATCAGGGACCACCAAACTCAACTCACCTGTCCTCAGACTCAGCAAAGCACTGTTTACCATAAACTTCCTGAATGGCACCTTTGAGGATCCAAACCCTCCCATCTATCGTCATTTCCAGAACACCAGGAGACAGAAACTGCAGGAAAATCCAGAAGTCCTGATCCGGGACCCAGAGACTCAAAAAATCCAAGGACCGTACAAACTTGTGACTTGGGGACGTGGGTATGCCAGTGTATCTACCCCTCAAGGACTGAGATGGATCCCAGGGAAGTGGGTAAAACCTTATGTCACTTCCTCAAAAGTTAAGGAGGTTAAAACTGCCTCCTGGAAGAGACGCCGTAAAAAGAATCCTGATTTTGCACCTTCATGTAAACCCCCTACTGCAGATCTTTATGTTAATCCCTTAAGTTAAGTTGCACTGTTTTGCACTCAGGTTTTTGCACTGTATTTTGTAAATCTTTGTCCTGATACTCCATACCATAGATGTCCTGACTAAACCCCTGAGTTTTGACTGGGGAACTAGTTTAAAGGCATCCTAGGTACTGTCGAGTTGTAGGGACGATAGATTACAATTATATTTTGCACTATTGTTTTGTTACTGTTCTATGCACTTTTAAGTTACTAAGAGTTACAACCCAGCTTTAAAGAAAAAAAAATAGGGAATTGTTGCTGCCTGTTTTGAGCTTCCCATCCCCCCTCCCAAAGACATGTGCTCCGAGTTCCTTTGTTCCAAGCGCGGGCAAAGCCAAATGTAACTCAGACTCTTCAGCAGTGTCTGATTGGCCGCTCACCCCGGGTCCGCCCCCAGTCATCCCCTTGCCCCTTCTCCGAATAAAAAGATGGTCGAGGGGAGGCAAAGGCCCTCTCTCAGCTCAGCTACCTTCCTGTAAACATCTCTGGTCGTCTGTCTCATTTGAAGGCTTCTAACTGCAGGGAATTGAGCGAGCAGGGAGCTATATTTCTCCCTCTTTGCTTCTGCTGATGGTATTTTGCTCTGCAGCTGATTCAGGTACCGATTTTAGAGCTACTAAAGTGCTAGATCGCCCGTGCTACCTCTCAAGGCTGCTCGAGGCTTTCTAAGGCATTGAAATACAAGCGCTAGCCGGTATAAAGCTGAAAAGATACCTTTACATCAAACCTACATTTGCACAAAGAAAAAAAAAGTTACTTGTAATTTTCTTAATTGATATACTAAAATCTACCTATTTTACATTATTTAGAAATACTAATCATAAAACTAAAGTGATCCAAGCAAAACTTATATATTAATTAAATATGCTTTTCATGATAGAACTACATCATCTTGTACATTAAAAGGCTTTTCTATGCTATAATGTGGTAAGTTACTCTTAGTAATTTTTCAAGACTCATCCGAAATACAAATTACAGACTTTTTTTTTATATTTTAAATATATTTCTGTAGGGTCCAGAAAAATTTGAAATGGTGAAACTTAAAGTTCCCAGACAGGGAGAAAGAAACCTTACTAATAGAACTACTAAGAGATATCATTACCATCTTCTGTCTTCACAGTAGATATCTCAAAAAATGTGCTTATGGACAGCAAAAGTAGACAAAAAAATAGACCAAACAATATAAACTAATCATAGCATTTCTCTTTAATTTCACAATTTTGTTCCTAAATACCTGTTTCATATTGCTTGCAAGACTCCAGTGGCTGTGACCCTTGGGGTTTAATGGACTAGCTCTAGACAGCTCTGTGTATATTACATTTTGTGACGTGCTTGCTTTTCATATAAATATCCTGCAAGTTGTAACAATTACTGTCCAACAACTGCCATAGTAGCAGTCTAGTAAATCACCAAAAGGAACATCTGTCTCCAGGGAATGTCTTCCAACTCTTCGTGTAAAACATTTTTGGGTTCAGTATTGACAGAAAATCTGAGCTTGAAGGAACACCATGGATCTGTCAAAAATGTTAAGGGTGTAGATATATTAGTGATTTTATAATGATTAGATATAGCAGCTATTAAAGAAATGTTTTTGATATCACACACACAAAAAAAACCAACTCAGTCTTTAAAGTAAAAACATGGCCAGATAGTTCAATATTAGTAAAGGAGTAAAAATTTGCTTATTCCTAATCTCTGAAAGACAGATTTTTATGATTGTGATCTCCTGTGTGTATT
Organism: Corvus hawaiiensis; assembly: GCF_020740725.1. Classification (NCBI taxonomy): domain Eukaryota; kingdom Metazoa; phylum Chordata; class Aves; order Passeriformes; family Corvidae; genus Corvus; species Corvus hawaiiensis. The sequence goes on along the minus strand of NC_063216.1, from coordinate 62,480,531 downwards.
ACTTTTTAGGAGGTAGATGTTCCAAAGCACATGGAAGTATGAGAAAGGTTAAGAGAAGAAAAATAGTAAGTCTGACCTTGTCCTTTGGTCTAAAGAAGTTCTGTAATTTAGACTAAATGAAAAAAATAAAAAAATGATGATGCTTGCTCTGTACTAGTTATGTCTGATATACAATAAGCAACAAAATTTATTAATGTGCAATGTAATGAAGATATAAAACAGATTAACTTTGTTGGGGCCATAGGATCAGCTCTTCAACTTGAGAAAAGTTTAATCACAAAGATGCAGGTTTTAATAAAACTAGTGACATACGTCTAATTCCATGTTATGAAGTACTGTATTAACTACAAGTTACTACTGTTAACTACTCTAGTAAGTACAAGTTTCTGGAAATTAGGTTCTTTCTTTACATTGTGCTGACTCTTGCAGTTACCAGCTTATCTCTTGGTATTTTTTATATTATTGCAAAATCATACCAGAATTTTAAACAAGTTCTTCCTAAAACAAACAAAAGAAGATGGAGGAAGGAAGGCAAATGTAACACACCTTTGATAACAACAAATGTTTTATTTATATTTCCTCACAAATATATATGCTACCAATACATTTATTTGCTGCAATTATAATGACTACCTGAATATTTTTTGAGTCTGTATCATGCCAGTGATTGCATGATTTTACATTTCAAGTCAAAAAGTTTCGGGACAAACACTGAAAGCCTGTTGACACTGTGTGATGTAGTTGGGCAGGCCACAGATCGCAGGCAGTTACAAAGAAAGACTACAAAGCAACAGCTGCTAGTGTAAGCACGAAAAGGAGATCATCCATCTCACAGGACATCTCATTTCCACAGCCTCATTTTAAGAAAAGTTATCAGGAAGGGACTGACTACAGCAACCATATGAAAAGCAAAAGACTTCACTTTCCTAAGCCACAGTTAACAGCTAAAATAATATTTCAAATATCCATTTTGCAGATCTGACTGGGTGGGAGTTTGTAAAAGCCAGAAAATAAGACAAGTAACTGAAATTTAATCCACAGAAAAAAATATTCTTAAATTTGAAATGGTGGGCCCTGTGTTTGTTTTAAGGGCAACAGAAAGTAAGATTTTAGCCCATCCCATCTACCTGGTCTAGTCATAATTTGGACATCAGAACCGAGGAAAAAACTAATAGTTGCTGAGGAATGCAGGCAATATCAGTAACTTCTGATAATATTCCCTCTGCTTGAAAGAAAGGGAGTTTTCTCTTCACTCCCTTCCTACTAAATGTATACACATGCATAAATTCTGCTCCTAGGCTTAACAATTAAAGTGTCTCTTGTTTGTTTTCTAATGTGTCAAATGCCTAGCAAGCGCCTTGCTTTACCTTAGAAAGCATATGTACTTCCAGGAGCACGCTTTACAGTCCTGCCAAATGGTGCATGCAGTAATGTACTCAAGCATGATTTTATTCAGACAGACATTTTGAGAAACTCAGGAGTTTGCTCAGCTATGGAAACAGAGAGAACTTTAGACAGCTCTTTGTGTCCTGAACTGTCAGTGAAGAAATCCTTTTCTGCTTAGCATAGCACCCTTTTTTTTTCTTGAAGGGCTGCTGTATTGGGAACAATTATGCAAAGAACCTGCTACAAGCATGTTAGAAAAGCAGCGTATTCAGAACAAAAGGTATACTCATAACAAAAAAGTATAGGAAAAAGACATCCTAAGTGAAATATCCTGTGCTTCAGAAGATGCATGTAAAATACTTTAAAATAATACTAAACTCAGTGGTAGCAAGAAGGAAATACAAAGGCCACCAGCTACAGTCTGCAAAGCTGAAAGCAGAAATGCTGCTATAAAACAAAAAGAGCAGAGTCTCAGGCACTTTGCTTGCTCTGTAGAGACAACACCCCCAGGCTCAAGAAGGTAAGTTTTGTGTATACCAGGTACCTTGAGAGGCACAGGATTTTTCTTCCACCTAGAGATCAGTTTTACCAGGAAGAAGAAAGGAAGCCAGATATAAGCACAAAGTCACTGCTTAACCATTTTAAGAGCAGAAAAAGTCACTGGAGAGAAGCCAGGAAGCCTTGTATGGCTCTGACGGGCAGGGTAGGAGTAAAGGAGACCTTCTGTTGGATCTAATGCCCCCCTTCTCCATCGCAGAAGCTTCCTGAGAGCCTTGTGCTCAAGGTTTTGAAGCCACAGTCTAAAGCATCAGGCATACAAGATAATGACTGTAAAAGGGGACTAAAGAAGGAGCTTGCTTTATTTGCTGTTCTCTTTTCATCATAAAGTGTAAATATCTCCTATTTCTATGGATTTGCTTATTAAAAACCTCACTGACACAGGTCTGAAATTTCATCTCACCTTTTTGTAACAATGTTTGAATCCCTTGGAGGTGGATGCTCTCTGGAAGAATGTCATTTGGGTGGAACTTTCTAGGCAGAAACTTTGCTTTGAGAGTGAGAGAGTTGCTTTAGGGATAAGACTGTTTCTTTATTCTAATATATTCCTTTTTTTGGTACCAGTGACTCTTTTGATGCTTTATCAAAGTCAGAGACAGAACATCCTTATAACTGACTGTTATTTAATCCCCTAAAGGAGAGGCCTTTAATATTTAAATCATATTAATGTACCACATTATTTTTTTTACTGTCTTTATTAGCCAATAGTTATTCTCAATTCAAACTGGAGACTATGAGGAGTTGTTTTTATTATAAGGGTACCCTAATATAATATTCTATTTTTAACTGCTCAGAAAAAAAGCCCCTTCACACTGAAGCAATTTCTATTTATAAGTAGCTCTATGAATCTAAAGAGAGATCTTCTAATGATGTTCCTTTTGGCAGTGAGTTTTGTTCTTTCTATCATTCCAGCCACATATATTTAAAAAAAAAGAAGACATATGTCACCAGCTGAGTGTCATTGCCAAACATCTACTGGGCAAAGTTTAAGCTTGCCAGGTTATCTGAAAAGGTTTTTGGGGCTTATAATGCTATTTGATACTGAATGTGTATTTGTAATACATTTGGCAACATACGGTGTGCTAGCAAAACCATTTGAGAATCCCCGGGTACAGCAGGAAGTGCATATTTTTATTAAGAAATTCTCTGATTTGGATGTTGAGGTTGTCAGTCTTCTGTATGTTGTTATTTCAAATGGGAAGGCCAAAATGTAGCCTAGGAGAGCTATTGCCATTTTCATATATGCCTGTCCTTGTGCTCACATGATCCAAATGATCCACTCCTTTTCCAGTGTAAAGCTCTTCATGACTATTTTCTACAATGCTTTTCCTAAGTTACTGTTATGTCCAATAATATATCATGAAAATATTTTGATCCTTAGCTGTGGGGAAAAAAAAGTCTTAAGTACCTGAATTGTATACTGGAATAAAAGCCGCCACATTATGGGGTGTGGCTGCATGTGATTACAGTTATAATGATCAGACAGATAACCCAAAATAACTGGAACCTCTTTAGTACCATCCTTTGGGAAAAGTATATGCAATCTGGTTTTCTAATTACCCAAATTGACTCTATAAATGTCTTTCTACAAACTATTCTTTGACCAATCAAATTACTTGCCTACTTTTTAAAAATTTTTAATTCTTTTAACTACTGGAGTGTATCAAGGTTTACATTCATTGGCTGTAACTTTATCTGTTGTGTTAGGACTTTCTGTTTTCTGCAATATGAGTGTGAATTCTGCATTTGCCTCTTTCTTAAAGCCTTTCCTTCCAATTTTAGTTTCACCTGTGGCTGTATATTAGGTGTTCTCTCTTCATGCATAAAGTTCCTAAATCTTTATTTTTTCAGTTCTCTATCCTAAGGATCATCTCTATCAGTATTCTTGTCCTCTAAATTAACCTCCAATTTACATTTCCCACGCATTCATGTGCAGGCCAGTTTTCTCCTTGATTGCACTTGGACATCTATTGTCTTGTACCTCTATTGACCAGACCCTTTCTGAAGGTTCAAATTCTTCTTATTTCTTCTGTCTTCCTTAGATTGAAACTGACCACCAACAGCTTCCTCTGCTATTTACTGATCTGTACTTGGCTCCTCAATAAGCACTTAGCCATGAACTATTTGAGTACTTTTTTCTCAGTGTCAGCTCTGAATCCATCTGTAACTCCAGTGACACTTCCTTGTCAGCAATATCAATTACAGAAGCATCTTTAATTTGTTCTTCTTTATCTGTCCCAAAGTTGCAAGACTCAGCCAGTTCTGACAAGGGCTTAAAAAATGCTTGGTATTATAAATTGAAGTGAATAAAAACACTAACAACATCTAAAGATTCCCTGGCAGAGAATCTTCCAGCAACATCTCTCAAATAGGAAATATTCTAAATTGCTCCTTCAGTGGGATGATTTATATGATTATTTTTATTTGGAAAATAGTACATTAATTTGACAAAGAAAGTCAGAATGGTACAAATATGCACAAAATTTCCATCTTGCAATGGAAACAGAGTATTAATGAATCTGTTTTTATATGCTGTGGTTAAGGTGTATCTGCCTCAGAGCTGACTAATAGATAGGAACAACAGCAGATCCACAAAACCTTAGATTGGAAACTAATTCAAAGAGGATTTAAAACAACAAGATTTTTTTTTCATTTTCAGTTATATTATTTTCTTATTTTTATCTTAGTTTTAATGTAATTATATATTATTTGTCTGTATTAATTTTTTCATTATTTTGTATAGCATAGATGGTATTAACATCTAGGCAGGAAGTAATCATCATTGCTTCTTTTATGTCGTCAAAATGATTACTGAATATGATTATATCCCTTGATTTGCAATAACTTAAGCTTCATTATAAATTTCTGAATAATTTACTTGCTACATAAACCAGATAGTATGCGATGTGGGAATACATGGGAGGAAATATCTATCTTATTGTTCCATGCCAGTCTCTACAATGAGACATTATTACATAAAAACTATTAATAAAAGTATCATATATCTAATTTATCTGTTAATAAATTCTTCACAAGTCAGGATAATCCATTGAAAAAAAAGGGACACATTATTATTTGAGACCATCTTTTAAAAGTCTTAAAAACCTTTAGGTTTTGAATTTTATTCCCTTCTCCTATATAACTTTGCATTTCAGAATTACAGACCAGTTACATTCCTTGTTTAAGTCTGGAAGCATCAGAAATTATAAATAAGTATTTTCAGTAAAAACAAGTGAAAAGAAGGAACAGACAAAAGTACTCCAAACCCAAAAGTCCCAACTTACATGTCAATATAGGACATAAACGAGCAGTTTTGTTATTTAATGAAAGATTATATGTCAATTACAATATTTTGACCTCTTTTGTTGGAAAGAACTAGGAACTGACAACTAGTAAAATGACTTTTCAGTAATGTGGGTATTGATAATGGTTCTAAAAGAACCACAGGACTAGGCAACAAATGATTGTTCCTCTGCCCTCTGTCATATATATTTAAAAACCCCACTTTTCTACAGCTACTTTTTTTGCTTTTCAAAAGGATTTCTCCTAAAGTAATTTTAAATGTTGGGATGAATCAACATTTAAAAAAAATAAATTAACCTATGATCTAATAACTGGACATTACTTTCAATGAGTGAAAAAGGAGTTGGGTCTTTCACTTTATTTATGTTACATATTAGGGTTAGTAGACAATGATGACCCTTGCAGCTATAGGTAAGGTTGTCAGAAGGGCAGTAGATGGGGAAGAAAGTAGCCAGGGTAGGTATATCTATAGACATTCATAAACGTGTGTTAAGTATTTATATGTCAATATGTAATCAAATAGTACTGAAAAAAAAATGTGTTAGTTGATGCAAAAGCGCAGAGTGTTAATTTAAGTTCTGCAAACCAGTGCCATATTTTCTTAACAATTACACTGGCACAGCTGTAGTACATCAGTTCTGGACACAGTTCAGCAGCAAACATTTCTGTGATTCTATAAAGACCCATCCATGTATTCAAATTAAAAGCATCAGAAAAAAATACTTGCAGAGTTGAATTCTGCAGTGAGTACCCGGATCTCAGAGGCTGTTAGCTGTTCTTAGATCTGACAAGTATTTCTGTACCCTTGACCAGAAAATATCTGTCAGGTGAAACTGATGGACTGTTTCTTAGATATATTGACATAGGATTTTCTTTTTTTTTTTTTTTCATTTTTTGTCACAAATTATAGAAAACCAGAAATACTTCTGTCAAGAATCTTGGGTGTATTTGGGTCTGAATATTTCAATGCCCACCTATCTCCCTCTGTTTACCTTCAGTGGAGAAGACAAACTGTACCAGAAAACTAGCTAAAGGTTATCAGACTCTCCATCATTAAATCAGCTACACGGAGAACAGAGTTTGCAATAATTTTATGGCTGATAGTTCATATCACACATGAGGTGAATTAATAATATGGATATGAAGAAAAACAATTTATTAATGTTAATAACTCTTCCAATAAAATTTCCAGGAGGACCTATAGTGATAAATTGAATAATTATGAGTATAATTACGACTAACTAGAACCATAATTTCATGCTAATGCAATAATAATGACACAAAAGTGTAGATCATGAATTTTAACTGCTCAGTTATTCCAAATTTCCACAAAGAGACCAAAAAAAAAAAAAATATAGGAACATCCAAAAAAACCTCCTCAGCCTTAAAATCAGATTAACTTATGCTTTGCTGCCAGAAAAAAAAACCTATTCATTGCTTAAATAGACATCACTTTGATTATTTTTAGTGGACTGCAGGAAAAAATGTCATCTCATTTAATTAGAAATGTAGTAGTAGCTTGAAAGCAGGAAATGGATAGTCTATGTGCACACTATGAATCATCTATCAATCCACTGGTGGTCTCAGAGAAGAAAAAAAGAACACACAGAAGAATTATGCTTAAATTTCATTCTAAACATAGAATTTTCATACTTGCATTTATATCTGGGGAAGGGTATATGGAGGATAATCACCCCAGAAAAAGCTGTGCAAGTGTTCAATAATCAGATCAAGTATAAGCTGCACCCCACAAAGTGAAGGTCAGATTAATTTTTTGCCAAATCATTTTGGGATGGAGGATAGTGAGGTAAGCAAAAAAAAAAATAGGAGTTGGTGAAAGGTTTCTCTAAAACCAACCAGTTTCTTTCCTGATAATTTATTACAAAAGCTAATTAATCTCTTTGGTTTCAGGATGACTCAGAGCAATCTAATGCAGGGTCGAAGACAATTGCTGTAGTTTTGATTTAATGTGTCCCCCTGATGGTGCAAACTGTTGTTTGTTCATTAAAATTTCTGGAAATTAAAAGTAGTGGAGCTGGTATATTTACCAGCATATGTGTCTTTAGTTCTCTGTCTCATTTTGGTACAAGAAAAGCATTTTTTAATGCTTTTTCTTCACAATATGGAGAAAAACCTTGAATCAAAATCTGATATAAAACATTCATATTTACCTATTGCAGGCAGTGACTATAGTTACTTGTTTTCTCTATCTAGGCACTCAAGCATGTGAGGACAAATTGATAAGAAAAGTACAGCTCTGGTTCAGTTGTGTTTCTCTGATGACTAGTTGATTAACTCAAGGGGCCTGAAGGAAAAAAAGACTGTCTTTTTTTCTAACCATTAATCCTTGAAAAAGCAAAAGTTAGTGAGGGCCAAATTTAAGCCAGGGAACATGCTGGCACTGTTATCTACAGGGATTTTCCTTATCACTGCTTCAGCTCATCTCCTGGTTCTGCTTGGTTAGGATATGCCTCCTCTCCTCTCCTCTCCTCTCCTCTCCTCTCCTCTCCTCTCCTCTCCTCTCCTCTCCTCTCCTCTCCTCTCCTCTCCTCTCCTCTCCTCTCCTCTCCTCTCCTCTCCTCTCCTCTCCTCTCCTCTCCTCTCCTCTCCTCTCCTCTCCTCTCCTCTCCTCTCCTCTCCTCTCCTCTCCTCTCCTCTCCTCTCCTCTCCATGCTAGCCTTGACACAGTGAAGGCCACGTCAAGACAGGATTGTAGTTGATTTGTTTTCGGATACCTCAGGTCAAACCATTCTCCTTGTAGGTTTTATTCCCACCATGACGCAAATCTGTCAGGTTTTGAAGACAGATTTCAAGGAGTACTTAAAGTGCATTTTAGTTTGGAAAGAAACACAATTGGAAGGCAAAGGAAGATAATATTTTTTACTGGAAGATATGTAACAAAAGGTACAGTCATAAAACTGATTATATCAATAATATTATCAAAGAATGTCCAGTACATCATTTTTGTCCTGTGGGAAGATAGATCATGACGTTGGGTTATTTGGGTTTTTTTTGTCTTTCCTCTATACAGACATTTTTGGGCTATCATTGGTGCTTTAAAAAGGCTGTGGTAGTAGCAGGATTTTTTGAAGAATCACAGGGGGAATGTTTAGAAAAAACATAAAGAGAAATGGGAATAGATAGTTATATAAAAGTAATGAATTGCACAGTGCTTCAAGAAAGAGTTTCTAAATAACAGTGTAGGAAGTATCAAAGAAATAAAGTGGCATAGACAGCAAGCCACACTAGGATAAATGAAGAAGATGGAAACCAGCCTGAGGCATGAACAAGAGGTTGCTCCAAATTCTGGCAGGGATTTAACTCTCATCTGAATGGACTAATTTAATCTCAGTGCTAGAAGAGGATATAGCTGCATTCAACTTCCTGGTTCCCTTGAAATTAAGAACACTTTAAAGCATTGATCCCACACTTTCCTAATTAGTTTTCAGCAGCCAACAATATTAAGCTTTAATTTGTAACACACAATGTCAGTATGGTTTCAGCTACAGTGGAGCCAGATAACATTTCCTCTTCCACAGACAGATAAAATATAAAAATGAACCTGACCAAAGGTTAATAATTAATATAATTCCCAAGAATACTTTTTTAAATTGAGAATAGACTACTTAAATAAAAATAATAAATTTCTATTTCAAAGGCTTTTGTACTAAGATTAATAACTATAGTAGATTGAAATGGAGACAAAGTAGATAGCACATGCCTTCTGCATTTTTTTCCTTCTTTCTTTCTTTTTAACCCTGCTTTTGGGACTAAGTCAGAGGAAGCAAATGAAATCTTTACAATGAAATCATTGAAATTTAACTTATCTTGATTATATCTTCAGAAGGGAGAAAAGCTATAAAAATCATCTCAGGGGATGTTTGATGCATTATTATTGGAGTTTTTAAGTTTCATGGACTCACACTTTTTAACTAAAAATTTTAGTATTTTTGTCACTATTCTACATTTTATAGTTTCAAACATAATTTGCATTTTTTCAGGTTCATGTTTCTCAGTTGAATCTGTGAATCTGTCTTTCCACTTGAAAACAGTATCTTTATTCTTGCTTTGAGAGTTTCCTAACTTACTTTGTTTGAATATTACTTATGTTCTTAATGAACATATGAAGACAGAAATTAATTTACTGTCACTGAGGGTTTTTATTTTGCTCTTTAATAGCTATGAGCAGTACTGAACATACCCAAATTTTCACACTCTTATTTAGAAGCCCATCTACAGTTTTGAGTAATTAGCCACTCCACCTGAGTGCACAACACTTCAACTCCTGCATCAGGAAGTGCAAAAGCAAGAAAATTCTGGGATGAGATAGTTTAATAAGTGAAAAAAAAGAGGAAAGAGAGAAGAGAAAACTAACTGAAACCCCCACAAAAACATAAATGATGCGAAGACAGTCACTCACTGCCTCCCACAAGTAGATACATGCCCAGTCTCTGAGCCATGAATACCCACCCAAACCCCACCTGCTCTTCTTTCTTACCCCTGAACATGATGGCAGATGGCATGACATATCTCTTTGGTCAGTTGGGGTAAGCTTTCATGGCTGTCTCTCCTCCCAAATTTTGGTGCATCACCAGCCTACATTCTACTAGAGACAGAGTGAGAGACAGGGAAACAAGCACTGATCCACCAATAGCTAAAGCACTGGTGTTATCAACACTGATTTGATCACAAATCTAAATTGAAACATAACATCATATGGATTACAATGAAAAAAAGTAAACTAGGTTCCACTCAGATCCAGTACAAACCTGTTCCTCAGAATATCAGAAAAATGCAAGTGTTTACAAAAAAATTCCAAAACCAAACAAAAACACCAAACAAAACAATATCCATATTTAAATATATTTATATCTCATATGTTTCTATTATCAAACCTCTGCTGTTCGAATAACATTGCTCTAAATCCTTTTTCTGTGAGAATTTTTAATAAGCAAATATATAGTAAGAAACCTGAAAGAAAAATTGGCCTAACACTGTTCTTTTGTGACCAATTTTTTTCTGACTGCTAATCAGATATTCTAACCATCTAAGCTCTGGTTTCAAAAAGTATTCCTTAAGAATAATACATGCTTGCTAAAAATTAAAACTGTCTTCTAAAAATATTGTAAGATATTAGAAGTCCATTGTGAGCCAGCAGTACTTAATTCTATGTAAGTCTAGTATAGTTCTCAAAAGAGATATACAAGGGCATGAGTAAAACAGAGACAATCAATCAAAGTTTACAACTAATATACAAGGGGTTTAACATACTGTTTATAGTAATATATCCAATTACTGCTGGTGTTTGTGGTACATGTATTATGCAGATTTGGTGCCTTAGAGCTGCTATTGAATTTTTTTTTTAAGGATCTGTGCAAATACAATGGCCATACCTTAATTGCTGTTGTCAAGTACTGATATCAGATTTATTGTTTGTGTGTTTTGAGGTGTTCATTAACAAATGGAAAAATGCTCTGACAATCCAGCTTTAACAAGAAAGATTAGGAGTATGGCAAATGCTTTCATAAGGATCCCTTTTGGCCTTCCCTTACATCTCTGGAATAAAGAAGGAACTGACCTACTTAAAAGTGCTAAACACTTCAAAAGCTGGATAGGTAACAAAATTAATAGTTAAATACAGTGAATTGTACAGATTGCTTTATAACTCTATTGCTAAACATAAGCACATGGATGGCTCTTCTTTTCCAACACAATTTAAATATGCTCCCTTAACTTTGCATAGAAGTTGACTAAACACATCATAATATCAGTTACTGCAGGATGTTTTTGAAGAGTTTTTACACTAGTAATTTCAGTTTCTCATTTTTTAATTATTAAATTTAGGGGTTTTATACTTTGGTAACCTTCTGCCCTCCTTTTTGAGAGATGCCTTTAAAAATTTTAACATTTTGGCATAAAGTCTTCAGAATATTTTAATAGATTTTTTAGTTTTATAAACATTTAGAAATATTATACAGTGTTGAAGCTGAATGCTTAATATATAAATGAGACTAAACAAAATTTTTAAAAGTTAGTAGGAAAAAGCTGAAATTTAATTTTATTTTCATATCACATTTGATGGAATATCAACAACTATTTTGTAACACTATTTCCATAAAAGCTTTGTATTAGAGAGTAGTAAGTCTGTACAGTGAGAAAACTAGGAATTGACCTCATATCTTAGAAACCATTTGACTTAAAAGATGCAATTTTTAAGTAGGAAAGAAGTACAAGTGAACAATGAGTCACAAGTATTACTATATGGTTAATGTAAACAATGTTAAGAATGTACATATATAGTTAAGCTATCTACCTCATGTTACTCAGCAATGGCCCTGCTCTGATATAAACCTGAGCTGAACTTGAAAGCTCTGTCAAGTCACAAGTCTGCTGAGGATGTTCCTTCAGGCGCACTGGTACTTCCCCAAACTGCATCATGTACAAATTTCCCTTCTGCTGTTATCTTAGATATATTTGAAGAGAAAAACTACTACAGATTACCACATTTCCATATAGGTGAAGTCATATGCAGTTGGAAGGGACCTACAATGATCAGCTAGTCCAACTCTCTGGGCAATTCAGGGCTGATGAAAAGTTAAAACCTGTTACTAAGAGCCTTGTCTTTCAGTTTGTAGAACAGCCCTTGTCTTATCACTAGATGCCCTTGTAAAATGTTCCTCTCCATTTCTCTTGTAGGCCTCTTTAAGCTACTGGAAGGTGCCCTAAAGGCTCCCCAAAGACTTCTCTTGTCCATGGAGAACAATCCCAACTCTCCAACCTGTTTTCATAGGAGAGGTGCTCCAGCCCTCTGATCATCTTTGTGACCCTCCTCTGACTGACTCAAGTGGATGATATTGGGTCTAATGTTGCTTAGTTTGGGTCCCCAATGGGTCTATCAGGCATAATGTTGTCATCAGACAACACATATAATAGGCTGAGTTACAAAATAAGGTAACTCACTTATAAATTCTGGACACATCTTTGGAGAACAGAGTAAAAAGATTTTTTATATATTTTTATACTATCAACAAAAAGTGAATCATCCCTTTTCTGTTGTGATACACTACAATTATGGATATTGCTCTAATACAATCTGTGACAAGCATAATGGAAATTAATTGTATATGGTATTATCAAATATCATTTAATCAATCATCATGTAGTTAGAAAACCTAAAAACAATATTTGCACTCTTTTGAAAAAAGTAAGAAATCACAAAGTTAACCATCATGAAAAGCACAGGATTTTCATCAGAAAGGAACACTTCTGTATTTTCTGTTCTGTTCTTCATTTAACTATGCATGTTCTAAATAAATCTGTGAAATGCTCTGTAAGAAACTGAACCCAGTGCTTATTAAAACCAGGAATAAATTTTTCCATGGTTCACTGAATTGCTCTGAGCATGCATCTTCCCAAATTGATTCCAACAGCTGCCACTGACACAAAAGGTAGTCAGCATTTTGCATATTTAGTTGGGGACTAAAATGCAGATTTTGAAGGCTTTAGGGTTTCACTATTTTAAACATGGCTGGTAGATTTCTTTTTCTCAGTTATGTATGGTCACAAGTTAATTCATTTGTAAAGTGAATTCAACAGTCAGAGCCAAAGAGTAGTTCTCCTAATGTGTGCAAAAGGCAGGACTGAGATTCAGACCTCTGAATCTTGGGAAACGGCTACAATTTAAATCAAGTTTTCAAGACATAATTGTAACTTCATTGGTATAAATGAAAACAGTGTAAAACACTCACTTCCAGAAAGCAGAAATGATTCATGTCCTTTGTACTCTTAAAATAAATTGCTTACAACATATTTAAGTATAAATGACCATCAAACATTGATCAAGGAGCTAGAAATTGATTTTCATTTTAATTTATTCTCTTCCTTTCTCAAACTGTCAAACAAGTAAAGGCCATTTGTACGATGGAATAATTTACATAATTTCAATGAACCTGCTTTCTTCAGATTTTTGAAGTATCTGTTAGGTTATTCCACTGATAACATTATGCAAATAAAATTAATACATTTGATTACTTCATTGTTTTTGAACAATTTTTATTTAGTTATGGTGCAGTGCTATTCACTTAATTGAAGCAGCAAGGTAAAAGCAAAATCCTGTCAATTAATCCATTGTCCAAATACTAGTTTTATAGGTTTATATTATTCAAGGAGACAGTCACTTTATTTAATTAATTGCTTTAAGCCAGACACCCTGATTGAGAATTCATTTCATATTTTTTTGAGTACCATTTAAGAGAATTAATTTTAATATTTGGGAATGATGTGTAGAGACAGCCAGACCTTGCTACTATGTGAACAGTTGTTTAACCAAACAATTGCTTATATAGTTTGATTTCTCACTGAAAGTATATGCTTCATACATGTACTTCACAGTCATAGCTGTTTATTTCTTAGGGAAAAAAGAAAGTCTACATTATCTTTCAAGGCCTGATAGAAATCTAAAGGAGTAAGTTAAATTCTAGTGAGGTTTGTACTTCATCAACAGAACCACTAAATAAGTTTTAATTTCAACAACAAATTGTGGCCTCATTTTTCACTTTAACATTAGACATAAAAAGATATAAATTAACTCTTGAATTTTAGGATGACTTTGCAAGGCTGCAAGAATTTTCTTTCCACTGGAACTGAGCAAATGTTGCCTCAGTTAGTATCAAGGATAATATAAACAAGGTATCAGCATTATATAATTTGCAGAGAAACATATTTTAGAGTGGAAATACATGGTAAGCACTGCAGAAATTCTTTGAGATTGGCAAGACTCACAGAAGAGAGAAAATAATGGTCCTTTCCTGAGGCACAAATATGATTTTCATGGTGGGGATCACCCACTCCTCATTACTGGGATCTGCTTGGTTTTATTTGTATGTTACCTCACCATGAGTTGCTGCCTTTTGACTGCTCCAAGCTGAGTGTGAGTGTGGTCCTGCAGCTACCCCAGTTACAATCCCAAGGGTTTTATTTTGTTGGGCAGTGATCCCCCGCGTTTGCCATAAACGTCCCATAGCTTTTTATTGCGAATGGCAAAAATGACATTTTCTGGGCTATGCAATTTATTCTTATTTACGTGTAAAGTGTATAACCACCAGAAACATGAGCTTTTATAAATTCAATCTATTAAAGAGTTTTTTCTTTTTCTCCTTTTTATTTCCTGTACATTGCATAATAAAATATTTGGGGGGGGGGGGGGGGGAATGTACATTCATGGTTTCTAAGAAATTTTTTGTAGAGGAAACGCTCATTATCAGAAAAAAATTCTAAAACATTTATAAACCATCTTTTTTAATGAAAGGCAATTAATCATTAAATTAAATGAAAGGCAATTAATCATAAAAATCGTATTCTGACACCAAACACTTATTTTAAGTGTTTTAATATTTTTACAATACCAGCAAAAATTGATTTTTTTTTTGGCTTTGTATCAATCACTTTGGCACAACTTTGAAGTTCAATATAAGAATAGATTATTATATATTTATTTTAAGTTCACATACCATAGCAGAGAAGGAACACTTGATCATAGAGGTCAATTAAATTCCATTTAAAATGAACAGTTGCAGAACTTTGTAGTGATTAATTTTTAATTCCTCAGTCATGGTGGCTTAACATACAGTTGTTAATGTAAAAATGTTTTTTGATAACTGAAGTAAGTGAAACTATAGAGAGAAGGCAGTAAATTTTCTATAACTATGTTTTTTTATTTATATGAATGTGATTCAAGCTTCAACTTTTAAAGTTGGACTATCAAGGCATGTAAACAAAATTAAGAAGGAATAAAATGTCTCAGTGATTATAGCTGTAATCCTGTTGTGAGTAAGAGACTGTAAAATCTAGGAGAGAAAAGAACCAATTGTAATGTATATAAAAGATGCTGTATTATCTTGCTTCTGAAAATCTTTATATAACTAGCTGTCATGTAGAGCTAAGTTCTTAACTTTCTTTAAGCATATTAAAACAAATAATAATGGGCTGAACTAAAGGAAGTTATTTTAATTTTTATTGTCATACAGATTATCATTATCCAAATAGATTTGAAGAAGAGATAATTAAGAAGGGTCCCCTTGCCAAAACCCATAAATAGTTGAGTGGTCTTTTATGATTTACAATATTTCACCTACAATGGCTCTTATACAGCAGCTTCTCTACTGATCTCTTCAGGTGACAAAAAAAATCTAAGGGGTAAGAAAAAAAAAAAATCCCTTACATGGGTAATATCATATGAACAAAACCTTCTTATTGTACCATGTTTTCTTGTGACAATGAGTCAAACAACAAAAAAGAAGTAGGAAGAAGTGCATGAGAAGAGCAAAAAGATTCCTCCCTGCCAACTGGTGGTTTATGGTATAGACCTGCTAGTGTATCCTTCCCACTCATGTCTTCAAAGAAACCCACACTTCTCTCATCACTTTGGTTATTCATTCTGAAAAACTTGATCTAAAAAGGAGCTAAGGCAATTTTAAAAACTCTGAAAAATAAAAACCTATTAGCATATATACTGGCCATTTCTTCTCAGTTATATGCCTTTTTCTGATTGCAGTATAGTTTGCAAATGCTGAGGAAGTTTTTTATGTTCTAATTTGAGTACTAGAAGCATGTCAATCATTGCAGCATTGGTGTGGTAAACTAAGCCACACAGAGCCCTCTGTCTGTGTGGTTAGACTGACTAGAATGCTTTCTGTACATGAACTTGTATCAGATGTTTGGGCAACACACTGATATTTGCAGCACAGACATTCCCCTTAGTGCAATCATTTCTTAATCGAGACCATACTGCAATGTGGGCAGATGTTTAGTTAATTTTAACTCCTGTGATTAGCGTAATGACATCTAAGTTTTGTTTTTCATTTATAAAAATTGAAAATAGTTAAATAAGCTTAAAAAGATTTCCTGCTTTATTTAAAAAAGAAAACTATTTGGAAACATCAACCAGATATGTGTTCAGCACTGTTATTTTTTGGAGTCATCAGAAATCCTGATAAAGTTCCTTTAAATCATGTGGAAAGCCTCACTTATTTGCAAAGCTACACCCCTGAAAGTAAAGTGGGGTTTTTTGAGTTGCACACAGTACTGTCAATGTGAGAAGAACTTGGAAAGGCAACTTTTATGCCAAAATTTTTTTTTGCAGACTATCCAACTCAACAGATGGCCTCTTTGGGTGTCATGAATTTACTCTTGGTAGTAATAATGAGCACTGTCCCACAGAGTTTTCTGAAGATGAAGTCGCTAGGTTATTTTAATCTATTAGTATATATCTTTCTGTTTACATTTATGGGCATCACAAGTTTTTCACATTAATTTTCTAAAAGTGTCCTTCAAAGTCATTATTACTTCATTACAATGGAGTAATATGAAGTAATATGAATTACTTCATACCCCAAGTGTTGCTCAAGACACTATGAATATTTAGGGCACCTTCTGTGGTTGCTCTCTTCATGCACAGCATGGTGGGAGCTGCCTGCTGTTGTCAGGACACTTTTATGACTGCAGACTGAAAGAACTGCAGGGGCTATGCTTGGAAGTCAGCTCCTCACACCACCATTAACTGAAAACCATCTGGAGCATCTACAGATGCTTGGATCTGACTTATCCTGTTGTTGCCAAAGTGTTGTAACCCTATCTAAAGGGATATCAAAAGGTGTTGACTTCCTATCAGAAAGATTTATTATCAAGATGTCTACTGATATGCTACATCAGTTCTGAAAATAAATAAATTTTAAAAAGAAACAAAAAAATTCAGTTTTCACTCATATCAACAGAAATATGCGCTACTACTATGTATTCAGTAAGTATTGTATTGCCTATTCTAGATTTTGTTGTTGTCTACATTTTTTATGGTCTACTAAGGTTCTTCTGTTTCTACTTTACTGTTCTTCACGTGTATTCTGCTTTCAAATTTACATGCTGCTAATCTGATCTATGATTTTTGAGAATTTTTAAACTAATTTTTCTCTTTTGAATTCCATAACAAGTTCTAGTAAATATACGACTATAAAGTAAAGCCCAGTGTTAAAGTGTTAAGGAGAATGCCTGTTTCTTGTCATTAGCTTGTTTTGCTTTTGACTAGGAGGATTTTGAACATTAACAAGTCCTGAAATCTATTCTTTTTCAAATGTAGATTATTCTTTCTATCTAGCAATGTTAATTCATATTAGACTAATGGTCATGTAATTTTAATGCTTTGATTCTTCTTAGCTGTTCATGAGACCTTCTGAAATAAATTACATGAGATTCCATTTTCAATGACTAAATAGAGAATATCAAAAGTAGAAACCTGCCCAGGCACTCAGGGGTTCAGTCCAGCTGGTTTTGAGTACCTATCGACCATGTCTGTGATGTCATTTTTGCAGTTACCAGGGACTGAGCTCAGTTTTCTCTCTCACAGATGGGGGCTGACTTATAGATTCTGCACACTGGCAGAGCTAACTTGTAGGGCACATCAACACACACTTGAATAAAAAATGAGTTTTAATTCTTTTTGCATTTAGCCTCTAGCTTACACCATATTTGTGTCTTGTACAAATTCACGACAAAACTGGCAAAATCCATCTAGAGAACTCCTCCCTTATTTTTTAGTTAATAGTAACTGTTTAACCCCTATTAATGCAGAGGTGTTGAATTTGGAGGCCATCCAACTGAACCATCATTATCTGGTGTGCCATTCTCGATCCAATACAACAAAGAGATGACTCACATGAGGCTATACTTTAGGATGATACTGGAAACACAAGTGACTTTGGAACTTTTAGCAATGAAGAAAGAGCAATGGAGCAGATTGTGCTAGAAAATATTCACAACCAACTTAAACCAGATTCAAATATGAGTAGGGAGAAGCACTCCATTATGAACATAGTAATCTTCCTAAGGGAAGAAGTAAGGATTATTTGTCATAACTCACCCACACTCTTTGTGAAGAAGTCTTTTGGAGGAAGACCAGCTAGCACCATTAAACCTAGGACTAGAGGAACATTGTGAGAGTGAGAACAATATCCAAGAAACAATAGGAAAGATCTTAATATTATTGGAAAACAATCTTAAATGCATTATCAAGGAGATTTCTCTGTATTGGTTACATTGACTATCAGTGTTAAAATTAATTTAACTGGACTAATAAGAACTGCTTGCTGTATTTTAGTTACACTGTAAAACATTAATTGTACTAACAATAAATTCTTGACTGCACACATTTTGTGTTCCCCTGTGCTCACAACAAGATTTTGAGAGTGACAGTAACCATCTGCAAAGTGTTGACCATATGGCAGACATGGCAAGTGACCTCCTTGTAATACTGTGGGGAATCCTCCTGACAGCAAAATTTTGAGACAGCACAAGGTCCCTACAGGTAGTCGATCCCTACCAGCTTTTGTGTGCTGATACCTGAGACAGAAAAAATGACTAATGAGAAAGCTTCTGCAGTTCTGCAGATTGTTTTCTTACACTGTGCTGAAACTCTGACAGGTATATTCTGGGAAGCAGCATGAAAGTATGCAATGTGCTGTTGTGAAGGATGGTACTGAATGGAGAAAAGTAACTTTGTATTGGAAGACTCTTTCAAGCTGGAGAAAAAAAATTACTTATACTGTCTGTTGGGTGTAGATATAGGTGTGTACAGCTAGCCAGATTCCCTGTCAAATAAACGTAAGTTCCTTCCTGAACAGAGCTTGGGAACACACATCCCTGCAGGTATGATAAGGAGACTAGAGCACTGGAATAAAGCAGTGAAATAACTTCCTAATACAGGTGCAGTCCGTGATTCTTTCATAAAATGCTGACAGTTACTTAACACAAGCTGTTACTATATAAAAACTCATGGCAAGAGAAACTTCTTTTAAAATTTTGAAATTCTGAATTACTAATTTTCTCAATCAAAATTAATTATTCTAAAAAAAAGTTGCTATGACAAGTTTTTTTGATCTAAGATGGAATTTCTATGAGATTAAAAAACAACAAACAAAATAAAACAGCCAAACAACACCTCTCCTGATCAACTAAGCTCCATGCGTCCTTTGTTGTTAATGAATAAGAAGGCCTGAAACTTGGAAATGCAACTTTGTTATCCTGTTTGGAAAATGTTAGGAAGATTATCACTTAGCTATTCTTCTGCCCTCTGTAGATTCATTTAAGAAATACCTACATTTCACCTCTCAATAGCACATCGTCTTCAGGGCCTGACAACTAATAACTTGCAGGATGCTTCAACATCTGTGAGTCCTTGCCTCACAGATGTTCTTTCAGCTACATGAAAGAAATCCCTTGTCACCTCTCTCCATGCAATTCCAATGCTCAACTAATTATGAGTTTGTGTATAGTGATGATCACTCCCATGTGTCACTGAAGGAATTATGAATAAAAAATTTATGCAAATGAAACTCTGCTTGTGTCTCTCCACCAGGAGATGGGAGTAGAGAGTATATTTTTTTTTCATTGGGATGCATGTACTTTATGGGTTCTCAATCTTTTCTGTAGAAGAATGCACATATGACTATTCTTCGTGTTCATATAAGATTTGGAATAGAGACCTTCTTAGTCTAGAATGCTAGCTTTAAAAATATCTAATTAAGTATTATAGCAGAAGAAGGGACACATTCATGTGGGTTTAAACATCTTGACAAGAGGCTATTTTTTTTTCTTAGTTATTTTCTCAAATTCCTAAGGGTACAATGTCTTAATATTTCAGACTACATTTATTTTTATTTCCTTGAAAAAGCAGTTATTGGACTAATACTTGTATTACTCCAAGAATTTCTGAGTTGTAAAAAGAGAAGAGATTCCTTTTTCCCATGCCTATTTCTTTGTGAGTTGTTGATACCCTTATTAAATGCTTAACTGAGAATATTTCAACTAATTCATTTAGTTTTAACATGAGAAAATTGTGAGATAAAATTCACCCAGAAAGATTAGTCAAATAATAAGGGGAAAATGGAATTTTTTTTTGCTTCAACACCACCTCATGAAAACATACAATATCACTGTAACACATTTTAATAAAAATATATGACTCCTTAATTTATGGAACTCCCATTTCCATTTCTTAAGGTATGAATTTTTCCACTTGGGAATCTAGTGCCACATCCTGTAGAGACCTTCATAGAGAAAATACAGAGCCTGAGAAGTAAAGCAAAAAGCTTATGCTCAAATATAGTGCATAGTTGCCAGTAAAGACAACTCGTATATTCAATTAGAAAGATCATAGAGAGACACAAACCTGACCAGACAATAATGAGAATTAAACAT
Source organism: Corvus hawaiiensis (assembly GCF_020740725.1). Lineage (NCBI taxonomy): Eukaryota > Metazoa > Chordata > Aves > Passeriformes > Corvidae > Corvus > Corvus hawaiiensis. Next base: position 62,460,038 of record NC_063216.1, on the reverse strand, counting down.
TGTCAAAAACATGAGCTTGTAAGAGTAGATAGAGCACAGAAATGTTTACTTCCATAAGATTATCTGATTAATGACATTGTCAAATGGAATACTAAGGCAAAAAGGGAAGCCATAGACAAAATATACAGAGACACAAAACTAACAGCCAGTATGGAGGCAAAGACAAGGAACTGACCTGGTCAGTATCAATAATGAATGGGCCATCACCAAGGAACAGGCAAGGGAGGACTTTGCAAACTGGAGGCACTGTTTGAGGGGGCCAGTGGGACAGTGTGATGAAGAAAACAAATCAGAGAATGAAGGAGAAAACACAGAGAAAAGGCTACAAAAGAGTCCTGTTGTCTGTAAAATGGAATTGGTCAGTACAGTTGTCTGACTGAATTCTGTGTCTGATCACCACAGTCTATCCTACCTTCTTGCAACTTCTTCTTAAACATCTGCATAATGTCACTCTCTGGCCTATGTGTGTGTGCTGCAAGGACCAAGTGCCAGCTACTGGTGAGAACTGTCTGTGTGAGCAAAAACTGGTACCAACTGGTGGAGTCAGACAGAAGGTGTGGGTGCCCCTGGACTGTGGTCAGCTATGAGAGAGAATGGAGTCTTGAGCTACTGGAGCGGGGGGGGGGGGGTTTAACCTCCAGCCATGGGGTAGGAATGGTACATATCCCGAAAAAGAGATAATGGAGTCAGTGGCATGATTGAGGATCTCAGTGCTGGCAGCTGTAGCAGGACCTCAGGACACAGTCTGTGTTCTGGGTGTTGGCTGCTGGGGCTCCAAGAGACTTTATCTTACCCGATGCTGGAGTGCTTGGGCTGTTCATATGCATTTGCTAGCAAACCTCAAGCTGAACCAGCAAGCAAGCAGGAGAGCCTCAGGCTGGGCCACAGGTATCAGGTGGGCTGAGGATACAGAGGATCCATGATTGTGGGGTGCCTGTGAGATGAGTGCGCAAGTACTGTGTGTGTGCAGCCAGCAGAAAGGTGGACCAGTAGGTGAGTAGGATAAGTAAGGGGGCTGGGATGAAGGCAGGGATGCCAGACAGAGGGACTGTCAGTACTCAGAGGAGCCATGAATGCAGAGAGTTTTATGTGTATGCCTGTATCAGTGAAATCCGGCCTCTGCCAGCCCAAGAGCAGGGGGTTTGGGGAAGGCAGCTTCTTGTCTGTGACAGCCTGTGTGGCTGGCCAAGCCACTGTCCTGCATATCTGTATCTGTGTGTGTCTCTGGGATATGTACTGAAATTCCCTTCTGGTTCTGCAAACAGGAAAGTGGCAACAGTGTCCCTCAGCCTGGGCAAAGACCCTGGGTCCCTGAGGCAATGGGTTCCAGTGGCTGTCAGGAGAAGTCCTGAAATGGTGCTGTTGGAGGCAGCCTTGTGCCTAACATCCTTTAACATAAAGTATTAGCACTACTATAGATTGATGTTGTAATATTCTTGTCTGTTTATATGAAGACATTTTTCTGAATGAGGAAAAACACACTATACATGTGTTAGCAAATTTTCATCCCATCTCTTGTTGTTTCTAGAGGAATTTAAGTCACCATAATGCTTTAACACTCTATATGAGACCTGAATATATCATTAACTTCACCAATTTATTTACATGGATTTCTCAATCACCATAAACTTCAAAAGACATTTAGGAAAAGATAAAATGGTCTCAGTTCTACTAGCCATGCATAAAGTGGCACCATGAATCAAGATTAGCTGGAGGACTGTTCTCAGGAATGCTCCTATGTATCTACAATTGTTTGGGAGGTAAGGGTAAGTTGTTTTAAATATAATCATTTACTTATCAAACATGTACCTATCTTTGTAATTTTATATACCAAAATGAAAAAAGTGTCACAGATAACCACTTTAAATATTACTCACAAAAACTAATTTTGAAGTATGTCTGCTAATTTGTGACTTCTTTTTTATCATTTACTGCTGCTGCTGTCCAAGTCATTACTAAAATCATCTGGAATTAATTTAATTTTCTTAAAATCTGCAAATATGCTGTTCATAAGACATTCACAAATTCCTTGTTGTATTATCATATTGTGCAAAAAAAAAAAAGTAATTGTCAGAAACTAAATAATCACCTTTTTCAAGTCATACATGAAAATAACTCCATTGTAAAATTGCTTTCAAATACTTGTACTGATACTCAATAAAGTTAATTTTCCAGAATCTTTCCTACAAATTACAACCAGAGCATGGAAATATTTTCCAGTAAAGAAACTAGAAGCATTATGAATCCTCACAATACAAAGTGATCTGCTTCCTGCCATTTCCTAGAAAAGCAGGCAGAATTTTCACTGTGACAACTTCCCAATGAGTCATACAGCATTTGGTTAGCTGATACAGTCACATAAATTTCACTCATTCATTTCAAAATTGTTTGTTATACCCAGCAGAGAAAAACTGGTTTCATATGGACTTGTCTTGCATAATGATTTTAAGATTTACTGTCATATTTTTTACCCATGTTTTATTATATTATCATCACAATGGATAACCATAGATACAGGGGATTTTTAGAAAAAAGTTTATAGCAGCTGTTATTTGAATACAAAAATTGAAATTAATACAGACCACATATGGGAAATTATTTACACATTTTTGTAAGGAACACTTCATTAATTTCTGAAGTTTTGTCAAGTTAATTCTTCGAGGATTGAATATTACTCTTCCTATTTATCAGATAGAGAGATACATAATTCTTCAGTTCTGTCATTCTTAGGTTTTGCTGTCATTCCACTGTAAGAGTAAAATGCAGAATGGTCCCTACAATACTGATTTTCCAATGGAGGATCAGTACCAAACAACAAAGGGTGAAATGGAGCAGTGCTGATGGCCACAAAAATGTCCCATTAAATTGTGAGGAGAGTGAAGGCAAAACTACCTCTAACAACCTTTCTGAAACAGCAAATCTAATCCTAGGTGGTAGTTGGATCAAAGTGACTTTTACACTCCGTCCTCTGATTCTTCCTTCCAAACACCTTTTCCTGATTGTACGGAAGTGAAGCTATAACAAAGAACAGGAGAGAGGAGGCTTAAGGAAAATCTTTGGCAGTAGGAGGCTGTAGATACGTAATCTCCCTGATATTTTAAGAGGGTCTTCACTCAATACCTGTGGACAAGAATAAGAAAATAATTTAATTTACGGTTCAACATAGTCAGTGAGGTCAGTATTGCCTTTGATCAATACCATATACTGTCAAATCATATTGTGGTAGTAAGCCTTTCCTCCATGATCATAGATAAACTGGATGCTGTTGCAAAAAATTTTAATTAGTCTTTTTTTCTTAGTAGGTACTCAGTTCAGAACTTGGTAAAGACAAAAAAAATGTGCTATTATTATGTTAGTACTTTGCTTGGTATTGGAGCTCTTTCTTCCCAATGATAAAATGAGTAAACCTCTATTTTCTGACCATAAATTCACATTTTATATGTCATATACAAATTGAAAGCTACTTTTCTAATTGTGTGCCTATCTACTTAGATGGACTTTTTTATCCTGAATGTTTTCCTGGATTATTTCTTTGACTGAGCTAGGAATTGCTCACATTAGATGTACAATTTTTCCTAGATATTTTCAAATTTAGTTGAATTTTTTTTTTTTAATGTGAAGTCAATGTAAAAAATAGCATTTTTTATATTACTCAAATTTAATGTAGTTTACACCTAATGTTCTATAATTTGTCACAATCCATTAAGTCTGAAAGAAGATAGTATTCTACTACCAGGAATGTCACTTTTTGCCTTTCTTGTAGCACTGTGGAATTTATATCTGATAGACCATTGCATCTTTTGTCCCTGTGTTCTAAAGTATAAACAATCAACCAAAAGGAAGGTGCAGCAGAGAAATTGTATCTCTAGGATTTACTGTACCGGAAATCCATTTTATTCCAAATTTGGTGACTTTTTGAACAGTGCTAGTGAAGCAGGAGAATTTGGGAATGGACCTTGGCAGGAAAGGGCAAAAACCTTGTTCTCTGATGACTGTGCATCTTTCTAACTAGTGAGCAAGGTACTGCACTTCCACTGTACCCTTTCACGAGCTCAGGAGTGATGTAGCACTCCCTTTTCTGTGAAAGGGATAATAATTTCACCTCTTACAGGAGATCTATTCTATGCTTATGCAATTTAAAATGTTGCTAGTCTTTTGACTGATTTTTCTAATGTAGCAAGTGAGGATTTTTCTGTTTAGGTGAAATTTCCCTACAGGAATTACACATAGATTGATTCTAGTGCTCATAGTTAAGGAGTTCTTTATGGCTGGTAATGAGTTTCATGAAAAATACATTAAAATATAAATATTAACATTATGTACTTGTAGTCTGAAAAGATATTTTTACCAGTGAGTATGAACTTGGGGTTAGACTGATATCTTAGAAGTTTTTCACCTTATATTTCAACAAAGTCCACCTCATATTGACTATGTTTTTCTTCACCACAGCTCTAAAAGCTGTTTCACCATCATTTTGCTTTGTTGTCCTCCTAGCATACGATTAATCATAAAGTGAGAATTTTCATTTATTTTGAAAATAGCTGTAATTTTACTGATTTGACAGGTGCAGGAAGCATAATGTCTGTATTTTCTGATAAAACCTTTGCATATTTTGGATTTCTTGTAGGTCTGGTGTTTCCACTGTTTTTGTAGATAATGCTTGCAATGGTTGGAAGATCAAAAGTTTGTTCTTCATTTGTAAATACAGTTATGAATTTTAATGAGCTGTTAGCCTAACTACGTAAAGTAATGCATAAGAGACAATGTTGATACTTGTACTGTGTAAATCCCAGACACAATATATTCATTCATTAGTGTATGAGTTTATGCCAAAAAATTATGAACATTTTGATTATCTCACACTTGCTTGCTCAGCTGTAAGCCTTCTTTAAGGTTTCACTTTAGGAAGGACTTTTTCCCTCAGATACAGAATTTTTTAAATTGCTTTTTTAAATAGTTCTAACTAATAGTTGCTTGCTTGCAACAGTAGCAGTAACAATAATGGTAACTAATAAAAATCCAAAGCAAAATTTCCCTATAAATTTATAAATCAGTCTGCCTTGATCATTTTTGGAAGATATAATTTCATCCTGGATCTCACTGGGATAGAGTCAAGTTACTTCATAGCAGCCCATAGTGTTCTGTGCTTTGAATTCCTGTCTAAAATACTGCTGATAACACACCAGTGTTTTTTGACTGTTACTGAATGGTATCCGCACAGTGTCAAGTTTTTCTCTCTCCCTTCCTTCATCTAAATTTCCTCTGCCCAATGCCCCAGTGAGCAGGCTGAGGATAAGCAGGAGGTTGGGGGCATCATAGCCAGGACAGCTGTTTCAAATTGACTAATGGGATATTCCATACCATATGATGCTGTGCTTAGAATAAATGCTCAGGAAATGAGAGAAGAAAGGGACATGTTACTGATTATGGCATTTGTCTTCCCAAGCAGCTGTAATATGTGTCCCTGCTTTCCAGGATGCAGATGGACATCTGCCTACTGATGGGAAGTAGTGAATGAATTCCTTTTTTGAATTAATTCCTTTTTTTTTTTTTCCTTTTGCTTTCACACACAGCCTTTGCTTTTTCTATTAAATTGTCATTCTGTTGATCCATTAGTCTTCTCATCTTCTTTTTATTTTCTTTCTGTCCTGTGGAGAAGGTAGTGAGAAAAAGGCTGGATAGGTGTTGCCTGGGGTCATCACACTACAAATTTGAAAAATAATATTTTCTACTCGACAGCTTTTAAGAAGTTTTTATTCTCTCTGTCATATAACAGTGTATGGTGTTAAAGTTATTGCATTTCACATCTGAACTGAGAGATTTCCATATGGACAACTCAATCTTACCTTTATTTCCCATCAAATTTAAAGTGCATGTCCCTTGATCCAGGACTGAGAAAAAATATGAACAGTTGCAAACTAGTGTGTTTGAAATTTGATTCTATGTTTGCAATACAATTATAGAATGTGTTAATACTGTTTCCCCCCACCCCCCAAATAAAAAAACAAACATACAAAAGGGGCTTTTTGCTTTTTTTGTTTTGTTGGGTTTGTTTTTTATCCCTTTGTATCTCTAAACACAGATGTTCTCTAGGCAAGATAGAGTTTTAGATAAACTGAACAAGAAAAAGCTATACTTCTAGGGAGAATTTAAATGTAGAAGGAAAGTCTGTTCATCTCATGCAGCATTAGCCTAATCTGAGTGAAGTATTTCTAGAATGAGTGACTTCTACAATGGCATTTTTCTAACATCTTTATAAGCTGAATATTTCATTCGCTTCAGAACCTAGATTCCAACATCATAAATCATGATATAACTAGTGATATATCACAGATTTTTTTCAGAACTCTGGTTGGTTACAAAGACTCATGCTCTTTCAGATTCAGCTAAAGTAGATTCCTGGTTGGTCAGAAATATGAAGAACACCCATTTTTGGCCTGAAATCCCAAATATCAGTACTGTGGTATGAAAGAAAACCCATGTACTCTATGAGTTCTAGGCTCACAGTAAATGTGATCTAATCCAGCAGGACTGGAGAATAAAGTTGAAGAGTAGATCTGAACAAGTAGGTAAAAGCAATGTCTTGTGACTTTTGTTTATGAATTGACTGTTATGGTATGACTACCATAAGACTGAACTGATAATTTTCTTTTAATAGCATCTTGGCTCAATATCTATGTCCTGAACATAGCTTCTACCTACAGAATATTTGTGGAAAAGATACCCTTTTCAATAAGATCAATATAATGGTCATAAAAGGTTTATTGAGAACAGAGCACTATGTTCAGAATATTAAAGAATAAATATTCCGATCCTTAATATTTCTTAAACACTGTAATAAGCTTTCTTGGAGTATGAGTTTTTGTCTACTGGTACTTTGGCAAAATACATAAAAAGACAAATAGATATATGCATTAGATGAAAATTTGTGAGAACTTTCAATAATGAATCAGAATGGTTATGAAGATGCATTACTTTTGCCAACAAAATACATACTACCAATAGATTAGAACTTCCTCCTTCTCTGTCCCTGCAGCTGCTCAATTCTTGCCCGCAGCTACAGCTTATTAAATTTTTAGGGTCCCTAGACTACTGAGTGTTGTAACTTGTCTATATTTAATGCTTTCAGCATGTCATAACTGCATAATCTGATATACCTATTGCAATATTTTTCTGTCTTCAAACAATTTACAAATTTCATCAAATCAATGTTAATTTTACAAAATAGTGAAAAGTAAGCAGTTTTTTGAACTGGTGAATCTAAATGTGTTTTGGAGCTACCAGGACTCATGAATTCAAATGAAAGGTGATAAAATGAATAGTGTCCCATATGTAAATGCTCCCTGTTATCCATGCTGACTTTAGTGGCCAATAAAGTATTTTAACTCTGGTATCGGTACATAAAGATTATATTATAATACTAGGTTGCTGATATTAAAGGTCACCAGCCAAAACTTTATGTTTTTCTAGTTATCAAAACTGATTTGCCTATCTGACTTATCTAACCTTCAGTTATCTCTGACCTGATGAAAAATAAAAAAAATTAGCAGTAATGCAGAATTCAATTCTGAATTCTATAATTCAGAAGTTATTTCTATAATGCAGAAGTAAATTCTGAATCCTACCAGGGCATCAAGACGTACCAAAAAGAACATGGATTTCTCTCTAGGAGTATGCATGTAAGAAGAAAAAAACAAATAGAAGTGAGATTATATCACTAAAACTTTATTCTGTAACTACTTTTCTATTCTGAACAGGTGCATGTGTTGCTTTGATATTTCATATTTTATAGGCATTGAACTATTCAAACATATTCACATGCAGAGAAGTAATTGATGAACATAGGTTCCAACGTGCTGTAATGTCTATATTTCTTTTTTCTCCTTGGAATCTTGGCGCAACCAGACTTATTGGCTTATCAGGTTTTTTTACCTAACATAGATAATCTGCTGAAAAATATTATTTGCTCTTCTAATTTCCTTCTTGGAATATATTTTTTAAACCATATGTTTTATTCTTTCTAGCTTTTCCCCTAATTACAACACCAGACAATTGTTTTTAGTTTATTGTTTAACTTTCTCTTCTTCAAATACAAGACATCATGAAAATATTACCCCAAAGAATGTAAATATTTGCAGGTGGAATGTTACTAAGATGACCAGATCAAATAAAACTGCTTTTCCTTGTTCTCTGTACCTAATTCATTCCTAGACTTTATTTCTTAGAGCAATGAAAATTGTGTAAAGTTGCTATTGTCTGTCTGCAGGAACTTCCGTTAGTCAAAAGGCCTAAAACATCATTACTCAAGTGAAGCGTGATTGTTAAGGAAGATTTAACCTGTTTCCCATGTTTTCCCTTTGGCAATAAATACAGCACTATATTTTACAGATCTGTGAATTCTCCTCAGCTTTCTACCCAAAAGCTTTGAAGCTATTGTAATATATACAGGAGAAACACAACTTCAATGACGTTAGTTTTTCTGTGTGGAAAAAGATTCATTATACTTACATCAGAAGAAAAAATAAAACACTTGTTAATTTCTTTAAAACCTGCTTTGCAAGGGAAAATTAAATTGTTAAATGCATTTAACCAGGACAAAGTGATTTACTCAAACATTATTTATTTTAATTTGTCCTTCAATCTCATTTAGTACATATATTGCCTATGGCTGCAATCAGAGCTGCTTAGCATCCCTTGAACCAGATTAAAGATCAAAATCCTTCTTAGTGCCAGCTTATTGCGTAGCAAATACAAACTCAATGCAATCAGCAAGCTTAAAACAAGACTCAGATGTTAGCAAAGCCAGTGGAGATCAAGAAAGAAATGCACAAAACAAGGTGACCCAGAACAGAATATCAAAGGCTCTTTTGTATTTTTCAGTTCTGGCTAAAGCCATGAAGTCATTCTTGTGAACATACTATATGTTAAAAAGAGGTAGTTGTTTGGAAATTTAAACCTACTTCTAGTTTACAATTTCAAATGTTGGATCTAATTTTACCACTGTTTATACATTACTTCTTCTATATGCTCTGCATACACATATCAAAGCATGCTCCATCAACTTATCTCTGGAAGAAATAGTTCATTTCTTCTTTGTCTTTTTGTAATGAAATAGATGTTCAAGACAAATAGGAATGGCTCAGAATTATGGCAGCTTTGGCAGTCTCTGATGACCAGAAAGTTTCCTATTCAGCACTGTGATACTACTGTTAACATCATATTATTTTGTTCGGACTTAAGAAAATTAGTTCAAACATTTCCTTTCTAGATGACTTTGGGGTTGCCTTGCATAGCCTGTATTGAAGTGTGTTATTTACTTACATATTTATTATTTATTAAAAAAAACCCAAAACAAAACAAGCCCAACCCAAACACCGCAAACTTCAAAAATTATCACAAATGAAGTCTTATCCTGCCATCTATGAAATTATTAGAAAAGAGAATTCAGCTCCTCCCTGCCCACTAATTCACAAGTTCTCAATCATATTTTTCTGCAAAACTGCTAATAATCCTGTCCAGAACTTATTCTTTATTACATTCTTAGGAAAGAGGCCACTTATTTTTGGAGAAAAAAGTTACTGAGCGTACACTTAACTCGTTAGCACTTTATGAGGAAGGGGTTTCCTTCATGCAGTTGATACACATTTACTCAATAGAACAAGAGCTTATCTATTGAATGATGTGAACAGAGACAATTTGTGTCATCCATCAAGCAAAGGGATGTGTGCCTATCAAATGAAAAGGAGTGTGTTTGACCAGGTGATTAATGCACATCCAGTCATGCAGGTGTGCAAACAGCTTTGGTAGCATGACTTACATACCCAAAGAGTGCCAACACCTGATGAGAGACAGTGTATTTTTAAACAGCTCATAGCACCTCTGAAAACAAAATTAATGATTTGACTTGCAGGAAAAATGTCTGCATGCATCCTTGTTCATTTGGGGTTTTTTTGAAATGAAAAAAAAAAAAAAAGAGCCAGTTCAAGAACAAAGTTAATATACCTTTTGCAAATTAATCCATTCCCAAGAATTATGTGGATAAATGCTTGTTTAGCATAGAATTAATATAGTTGAAGCTGAAAGGACATTAATATTCAGTAATCACTGAAAAACAGTGGTACCTTGGCCTTTTGTAAACTTCAGCCTAATGATGTTATACCTTTGTGTGGATCCAGGTACTGATGTTCAGATGTACAGATATACAAAGACGAGAGTTTGTTAGCTACAGCATAGCAACAAATAAAATTTTGTAATATATTTTGATTTCTAAAATAATTTCTGTCTTTTTAATATTCCTGTACAATGCTTGAGTTATCTGAGATTGCAGATACTTTATTTGATTTGTGCCTCATTAAAGAAAATGAAATTTTTTTTCATGTTTACTTAACTGAATTTTTCCTCAAAAAACTTTAGGAAATGCGCCTCAATATTTTAATAATAATTCCACTGTATTGTAGTGCCTTTTTAACAACAGAGTAATGTGACTTACAGGAAGCACAAGCTTCAGGCTACAGTGGAGTGCAGACTAAGAGCATAAAGACAATATAATCTGGATTTTTGAATAATTACTTTTTTTTTATTTGAGATGATGTACAAGGCTGCAACAAAATTACAGTAACTATAGATACATATATATGTGTGTACATATATATGTGTGTACATATATATATTTACAGTAAACAACACCAAAACCAAACCCACCATCAAAAAGAACCACCCAAATACCTAAATTTCACCAATAGAGAGGTTTCACTGTATGTCTATTCTGGGAGCTAACTCTTCTATCAATATCTCTGTTGGGAATATTGAAGAAATCTCTTTACATGAACAAGATCTTACTGTACACTGAACCCAAATAGCACAATGTTGTGTTGCCAAAAGCCTTGTCTTAGGAGGAAGAATTCCCAATCCTGGTGAATAAGGTGCCATGATGAGTGAGGTCTAGGTTTCTAACACTGACACTTACAGCAGTTTTCTCCCAAAATGTTTGTAACAGGATATGCACTAAAATGAATTTCGGCACTAACACGAAAATGAAGGAAAACCTCTCTAGGAAAAAAGATCCAAAGGCTGTAGTAATTTTCTTCATGTACAGACAAGTCACACATTTGGATCTGTCTGGTTTGTTCTCCAGGTTTGCTTGTTCTGCAGCCACACAAGGAGGACATGCTAGTGTCAAAGTTTTTCATTAGAGGTTAAATACTGGCAGGGGCTATGTGAGTGCTCTCTCCAGCTTGGTCTACAGGATCTGAATCCATATCTTCCTAATGAAGACTGTTTTCTGGCTTTAGATTTTTCAATTTTCTCTGCAGTGTTAAAGAGATTGCTGCTTATCCAGAGTCAAGGAAATACCCTATCATAGAAATATTAAAAATGTAGGTTTTCTAAAATAATAACAACACTGTTATACATGCATAAACTTGAAAAAACATAGGGATGAAATCTTTGCCACCTAAATATCATCAGCAGTGAATATCTGGTACTTAGGTCTGAGACAGAAATCCTCTTTGAGTGCTTATAGGGTTTTCTGGACCATTGGATAAGACAGTTAAGCCTAAAATTCTCATGGATTACTGATTTTATGCTCATGTAGGTATTCAGAATTGTCTTTTCTTAGTAGATATCTGCCTCTGAGAGCTGTATTCTGACCTTTGCTTAGGTAGCCACCCTACTCTTCTTTCTTCAAATATTTTAGGAGTTAATGGGAGCAACACGAGAGGTAAGAAGAAGAGTGGTATTAAAAGTAGTGCCATCATGATCATAAGAGTTTGGTAACTGGGAAAAGATGGGCCTTCATATAGTAATTTTATGATAATCTTCTACTATTGTCAGTCAAAAAATCTGAAATATTAAAAAAAAAATTAGCTTAACTCAATGGTAATCCTGAAAACGTTGCTTCTGAGGTATTTCCCAGGAGGAGGTGTTCAGCCATCCTCAGGAAAGTAGGGCCACTTAATGGTGACTTGGGAAGACAAACACCATCACTACAAATGTCCCCCCTTTTTTCTTCTTCACTCAACTTTATATACTGAGCATGATATCATATGGTCTGGCATATCCCTTTGACCACCTGTCCTGGATGTGTCTTCTCACAACCTCCCAGGCAATCCCAGCCTCCTTGTCAGTGTGGCAGTACGAAAAGCACAGAAGGCTTTGGCTCTGGGCAAGCCCTGCTCAGCAATAGCAAAAACATCTCTATGTTATCAACTCTGTGTTCAGCACAAATCCAAAACAGAGCCCCATACCAGCCACTGGGAAGAAAATTCACTCTATCTCAGCCAAAACCAGTACACTAATGAAAATGGGACTTTTAATTCATGTCCCTTAAGTAGTAACTATAGTATTGTGGATGTTTTTAGAAAATATTTTATTTTAATATACCACTTGAATTGATCCTGTGACTAGGTAACAATACTGCACACAAATTGCTGGAATAGTCCACACAAAGTGTGGAAATAAGTCTCTAATTCATTAAAATTTTAAGACAAATCACAGGTGCATTCCTTTTATAGTTCATTAAGAATTATTGGAGATATATGCTCAGTTCTTGCTGTCTAAAATACTCTGTTTCTGTAGTGGGCCTTAACTGTGTCAAAAGGAAGCTTGACAGCTATAGAACTGAATTTATAAACTGTTTAGCTATGCATTTTTATATACTTTAATCAGTAAGATGAAGTTTTTCTTTAATGAAGACACTATTTTAGGTTACTGAGCTTCCTTTAGGCTTTTCTCTGCTGCTTAGCATCTTACAGAAGATTTATAACAACTTATAGAAGCAAGAATTGTACTAGGAAAGGAAATACGTCTTTAAATTTGGAGAAGACAAAAGGTTTTCAATCTAAAAGAGAAATTAAAAGAATGAGACTGTTTCATTGTTCTACTAGGGTTCATTTATGCAGTGTTTGTAGGAAGTGATTTTTTAGTTAAAGAAATTTTCTGCATTCCTGTAATTAGATGACTTACTGTGTAAAATTTAAAAACATACATATTGTAATAAATGTGGTTTTTTGGTTTTTTTTCTTTCTAAGGAACACAAAGTATTGTTAGAATATTTTAAACTGTCCTTTAAACTTTTGCATGCTCTAGAAGTTCTATTCACAGTGCTTCTCTATATTTTATGAAATATCCTTCAATATGAAATCATTAACTTTTCTAAAATGGTCAAGGTGACAAGCTTTGTTCTTTCCAAGAGCATAGCAGAAATGCAGATGGCAAGAAAACCGGAAGAGACAAGTGGACAGTGCATTTTAATGTTTTAGAGAGGATTGTGGACTCAGACACAAATTACTGGAGCAAGACTTAGATGTCTGAACAGGGCCAGTGCAGTTGCTTGCTTAAAAAGGCTGTCTGTTTAACTTTTACTCCAAATGCAAATTACACATCCCTTTATTCTTCCAAAATGCAATGACTTTACCATTATAATTGCTTAAAGCTAGCAGATTTTGCAATCACTGTGAAGGTCTTTACCTAAGACCGTATAAGTGGCTTACTGAATAAAAGCTAATTTAAAGACTTTGTAAGTGTCCAACGAGTTCAAAGTTTCAAAGCAAAAGACAAAGTTAGCTGGATAAGAGCAGTGGGATTTTTTGCATTCCACTGACCTATTTTTTCTGTGAAGTCATTTGAATAAGTTCATAAATCTAGTCCTGTTTTTTTGCCACCATTGTGAAAGAATTTTGATTAAAGAGCTTTACTAAGAATGGTTTTGGATTAAAGTATGATTGCACTTAGTAAGATTCTTTTTAATACTTGATTTTCACAAGTGATGTGGAGAAAATTTTAATTTTAATGCCATTACTAAGAAAGGATTTTCAGAATGAAGAAATAAGTTTTTATAAGAGAAACTTACCAGTCTCACAGGGTAGTATAAAAATATAGAGTTGGGACCTTATTGGAGCAAGTCATTAATTACTAGGGAAGGATGTTAAAACCTGAGTTACGAACATGAGACCTGTTGTAATCGCACAAGGTAAAAAGGAGATGGTAGACTAGCCCATGGCAGAAGGTCCTTTGTTCTTACATTTAAACTCTCTTAAAACATAGTCCATTACTTCAATAAACTGAATAGATCTTGTCAGAGGATGTGAGCTGTCTTTAGAAATACCTTCACTGAACTGGGCTTTCCTGTAAAGACTACTGTCATCTAGTAATCATAGCTTATCAGACTTAAGGTAGCAGCAATTGTGTATGCAGCTGAGGTTTGGCTGTGCAAATTAAATAGAACTACTGATTTCAAGCTCTACTGAAGACAGATGGGTGTGGTTTTAAAAGAAATGTCACGAAGCAAGTTTGGCTTTTTTCCTAATTCAAAAAGTTGAAACAGTGTCCTTCAAACTCTGACCAAAATTTCTATTGGCCTCAAGATCTTCGTTTACATTTTCACCATTTATCTGGAAAGAGGTAGACAGTGGAATCTCTTGAAGTACAGATATAACTTTTTTAATGCTGATTTTACTGCTACTTCACCTGTTACCAAGTAGCCATCACAAAGATTTTAAGGTTAAAAATCCTGAGATGTAAACATAAGAAAATCCCGCATTTAAATTAAAATACATGTTCTCAACAGGTATTCAGTCTCTGTAAGACGTCAAACATCTTATAAGAATCTGCAACTTCCTTGGTTAAATTATTCCAATGATTAATCACCTTCACAGCAAGAAAAGGCCATACCTTGAATCCTGTGCCTAGATTTGGGCCCCTCACTTTAAGAAAGACATTGAGGTGCTGGAATATGTCCAGAGAAGGGCAAAAGAGCTGGGGAAGGGTCTGGAGCACAAGTATGATGAGGAGCAGCTGAGGGAGCTGGAGGTGTTTAGCCTGGAGAAAAGGAGGCTCAGGGGATATCCTTATTGGTTATATGCATATCCTCATTGGTTTCTGCAACTACCTGAAAGGAGCTTGCAGCAAGGTGGGGGTCAGCTCTTCTCCCAGGTGACAAGTGACAGGACAAGAGGAAATGGTGTCAAGATGTGCTATGGGAGGTTCAGGTTGGATATCAAGAATGCATTGGATAACAGGATATTCAGGGAGGTGACGCTGATCTTTTGCACCCTTAATGTTTCTATGATTCTGCTGTTATTTATAGACAACATATTTTCGCTATTTTGAGTTTTATGCGCTTTTAAAGCATGAGAATTTACATATCTACATAAATAATGTATGATATAGATATGAAAAACCTGCAATAATAGAAAATGCAATAATCAAGAAAACAGGTTAAGAAGATTATCACTGTCCTGTTTCTCATTCGAATATATAGATATTTTGAAGTCCTTACCCAAGCAAAAATTCTAATGCACATTTTATCTGATAAAAGCCCAAAGCAGATGGAAAAGCATTAATATTGGGGAAACAAGCATGCCACTGGAAAATCTCAGATAAGTTCAATATAGTCTGTATCACCTTGGTTATGGATAACAGGAGAAAGCTCATTATTGAGTAGATTTTTTACGATGATGAGAAGAAAAAATGCTTACTTAGCAGATGCATCAAAAGGAAAAGGCTGTTAAACCCTGTATGACAAAAACAGTGAAAGATGCTTTTGCACTCTTTCTCACTCTAGAGTTTACTATAAGGTATGCTGAGGAAAGAAAAACAGGATTTTTTTGGTGTTGCATGTACAATTGGAATTTTGAAATTATCAGCAGAATGGATACTTATTCATTTCAATATCCAAGCCTCTATATGGTAAGAAAATTTAACACTTAGTCATTATACCATAATTTCAGAATAATTTCCTTATATTAAAATGAATAATCAAGGGCAGAATAAAGACATGCAGTATTATTAATTTTAGAGTAATTGTCTTCTCCTTGTACCATGAGGAAAGTAGAATTCTCACAAAATATTCCTCAATACAAAAACACATATAATTAAGTTTGGGTGAAAGGAAACTATGACAGCCATCTTCTAGAAGACTTTTTTCCTAGAACATGTTTAATTTTCTAGAGGCTCTTCTACAAATTTTTGTTTCTTATTTAGCTCCATTAGAAATCACATAATTAATTGATCAAAGTAAGCTCATTTCAATTCCTCCAACATTTTTTAATCACCAAGTTTTAAAATAAAAATACATGTAGACACTTAAATTTAAATGGAATCTTTTGAATCTAAGGAGAAGTTAAGACCTTTCATAGTCTTTATTACCCTGTCTTAGAAAAATCCTAAACAGTATCTGAAAATGGCTTCAAAACTGAAATGCTAAAACTGTGTAATACCAAGAGGTTAAGCAGTATTGTGGTCCACTTAATGGTTGCCTTTTGACTTATGAAAAAATCTCAAAACTATGCTTGGTCAATTTAGTGTAAAGCTTAATTTCATAACCACATAGAGAAGTGTGCTTATCTTTCTTGCAAAATTAAGAGATTTTAAAATAAATTAATGTGTTATACGTATGTGTATTTTGTGTAAGGCTATATACATGGGTATGTTGGCATAGACACACATACATATACCTACACACAGAATGATTTCCTAACCTACTGAAGATTTGTAGTTCTCAGTATTGAAAAAAAGTGAAATTAGAAGACCAGGCTATCACTCTCTTCCTTGTCCTTTGCAGATGACTTTCTGACCTTTTTTCCAGTTGAACACAGTTTCCTTGATCTTTGCCACGACTGTTGCATTAATCACCTGTGATTGGCACAGTGGCAAGGCATTTTTGCAGCATAGTCTTCTACTCCATATCATGTTATTTACTGTGGCAGTAAGGGATGTTTTTGTTCCCCTGAATGAGGAACCAGAAGTGATCTTCAGTTTTCCTATTATACAAGTTACAGCTGGACTAGTGAGTAAAATAAAATTTATGAAAATGGATAATACAAACTGTATCACTAGTAGTAACTTTGGTAATAGCAGTCTTTTCGTTACTTAAAAGAAAATAATGTTGAAAGAATGCAGAATTATAAATACAAAGATGCTAATTGATTTATCATGCCTTATGTTCTCATTACATTTGTCATGAGGTAAGAAAGGATATTTAGCGAAGTTTTGTTTGAATCCCTGGTTCTCATTACTTTAGCTAACATCTAGAAAGAAAAAAGCCAAATCTTAATGATCCAACAGTGCTCTCTGGTGGTGTGAAAACAAAGGCATTGTATTCTCTGTAAAAAATTACATAAGTCCAGTATACAAGTCCTTGAAGACAGATAAGTGACAGGAAGTCTCCACATGTTCCCTTGTGATAAGAAAAATAGAGCAATAAACAACTTTAAAACCACCAAGGCATGAAATGTGAAACCTGGCTTAGTAAAGTAATGTAAATAAAAATATTAAAATAATATTTCTTGTCCAGCAGATGTTTTAGACTCTTAACGTTCACAAGGAACATATTCCTTCAGCATGCAATGCTTGTCCAAAAAATGAGAGAAATATACTGAATATTAGTATATTTTATCATGAAATAATTTTGAATGTTAAGAAACTTTTTGGTTTAAATTTTATTCTCTTGAATTGGGGAAGGGAAATAAATAAAAAAGAAAAAATAAGAATGTTGCTAAAGGAAATGGAGTAGAGAGGTGAAAGAACAATTATAAACCAGAGTCATTAAGCTGCTGAGTTCAAAACAGTTTCCCTTGCAGTTCTCACACAAAGATTCTGTCTCGGATTTTTATTATATTTTTATAATCATAGGTAGGTTTCATTCATACCAACAAAAATTTG
This sequence comes from Corvus hawaiiensis, assembly GCF_020740725.1. NCBI lineage: Eukaryota > Metazoa > Chordata > Aves > Passeriformes > Corvidae > Corvus > Corvus hawaiiensis. The sequence continues at coordinate 62,442,377 of NC_063216.1, read as the reverse complement.
TTAGGCCATCCTCTATTGCACTCCTTCAATTTTCCCTTGCTGATTTGTTTGGGTTTTTTTTCTGTTAGTTTTTTTGGGGTTTTTTTTAACTTTTGAAGGCTTGGAGACTTAACATATTATGAAGCAATATAGTAAGAAGTAAAGGAAAAGATGGAAAAGACAGTTTTATGGAATGTAGCCAAAAATCCTGATCACAAAGATATTTATAGTATAGGCAAGTCTCTGATAAGTAGGTTTTTTGATGCTAAAGTAAAAAAAAATGCTTCCAGTGCTTTCTGGGATCAGAGTTATTCTGAAATTATTCCATATTGTTTGAAACAAATATGCTTAGTCCCAGATACACTAGAAACATTAATATTGATACTATTGAAATGTTAAAAGATTTGGAGAAACTGTTAGCCAGATAAAGAGGAAACACCCAAGAATGTTAACTGGAACATTCCAGATAAAGACAACAGAATTGGTTATGCTCTTTATAAGAATAAGGTCTTCTACAATTTTCGAGATAAGAACTTAAGAGTTTCTAAAGCTACAGGAGAAAGAGAGGTGCACACAAAGAACTTTCACCGCAAGGGACAAAGAAGAATGAATCTGTATTGGACCAAGTATCTCAAGTAAAATACCAATATAGATACCTGGAAAAGATAAAAACTTACTGTGAATCTGATTTTGAAATATAGGAAAAAAGAGTACTTCTAAAAGCAAGCATAAATTGCACTTTTTTCCTACAGTATTTGCTAGCACAAAGGAATTCATGGCACACTTTTGTTTCAGTGAACTATAGATTGTGCCATAGAACCCAAAAGAATAGAACTTCTTGAAAACTTCTTGAAAACGGATAAGAATTACACAAATTAAGTTTTCTTGAAATATGTATTTGAACTGATAAGTCATACTCTCGTAATGTCTCTTCATACCAAAGATTTTCATTTATTTCAGACTATTAACTTTTGGGGTAGGTGGGGAGTAGATGAATTAAATCTTGGAGAAGAAGAGTAAAATTACACTGTCATTTAGTCTTTCTTGAGCTAGTCTAACAAAGAAAATAAAAGAAGAGTCTTTTAATTGTTTGTAATTTTTAATTTTACTTAGACCTGAAAGTTATTCTGACTACATGCATAGTTCTTCATTATTTTTTTGCTGTGAAAATATAAGATTTCCATAAAAGGCATAGGATGAATTCTACATTTACCTTTCTATTTCAATGAGAGGTGGTAACAATGTGGGGACTGCCTTGACTAAACAGTTTGCTGCTGCCATACGGGCTTGTCCAAAGATAGTCTATCAGTTTTCTCCTTTCCTGCCATCCAGAAATGTGCAAACCCTATTTTTGTCAGCCCTGATCAGATGCATTTGGGTACCCTCAGACACATCAGTTTGTCTATTGTTTATGTTTAGCCAACTGCCTCAAGTCTTACTATTATACAGATAGTGACTTTAAGAAGTTACTGCAGGATATAGGGAAAAAACCCTTGTAAAGTATTATTTTTTTTTTTCAAGTTTTCTTCATCTTACATTTTGTGGCACAATATAATGTACTGCCCCTCTGAAAAGACAGAGTGAGGAAGACCTTTCCAAAATGTTTTTTAAGGATAATGAAATAATATTGTTGCATTTACTTATATAGAATATTACACAATTGGATTCAAATACAATGACTAAATTAGGTACAGGTGTTTCCAGTAGAAAACATGCAAGTACCTTTTTGTCAGAACCTAGCTATATATTTGCAAAAAGACATCAGTCATTAGTGTGAAGGTTGAGTGGGGATGGTGACAGTCAAAGTCAAGGATTAAAGTCTGTGAAAAGAAAATTATTTAAAAAAGGAAACTATTTGAATACTTAGGACTGTCTTACTCATGTTAGCCTCTATTATTTAGAGTTGTGTTTTCAGTGTTTTAAGATAACATCCTTCCTAAAACTCAGTTATATCAATGAGGAAATAATGTTAAGGGGGAAATTCTGCTTCAGAAAAACATTGGGGAATATTTAATTTTGATGAACTTTTTTGTTTGTTTCACTGTGAAAGTGTTTATTTTTGGGGGGAGGTGGTGGAAAACTTGTGCTATGCACAAAAGGAACTAAAAAAGGAGCAGAAATAGAAGTAACAGCTTAGGAAAGAGAGTTCTGAAACAAGCCTTTTTCATGCATATTAATAACAAAGAGTATAAAATGCCAGCGGAAAAATAAAGGTGCTATGGAGACTCTGAATTGCACAGGATCCATGTAAAGTAAATACTTACGATACACGATTTATTAAATATTGTACCAGTCTTGAAAATAGTGTATCATTCCTCCCTCATCCCCTGATGAAATAGAATGCTTAATTTACAAGGAATCATCCTAAGGCCAAGTAGTGAATGTTTCATTTACATTAAAAAGGTTTAGGAAAAAGATCAGCACAAGAGATAGAGAAAATACAGGGGAGGGGAGGTGAAAACAACAAAGTGAATCATTATTTGTGATAAGATATATATGTAATTGAAACTTAATTCCTGCAGAGAAAAAAGTGGGAAACAAGAATATAATAAATAAAAACAACAGAGTGTCAATGTTGAAGAAGTAAAGAGTGTGAATTGAAAAGCTTCTTTCCAGGATAATTTCCCAATGGTAGGGAAATTACTAGATAGATTGTCAATATCGTGTTTGTTTATAATTTTACACTTTCCCAGTTTGTTTCCTATTTTATAATCAATAACTCAATTTCTGATATGAAAATAAAAATAATCTAAATTTTCAGCTGTGGAGCATGCTAAAACTTAAAAGAAGCTAAACTGATAGGTTTTGGGCCATCATATTTTCCTTAAGTAATAAATAGAGTTAAACTAATTCATGCAGGTTACTTTTTTTTCAGGAAACCTGTGTATTATGACAAATACATGTGACTCAGTTTCTGTATTTTGGGAGCTGATATAACAATGTAGATCCCCAGATGGACTTTTATCAGCTGTGAGACCATGAGACAACAGAAGATGAAGGTGTTAATATTTTCCAAGGTAACAACAGGTTGCAAAATATTTGATTTATTTATGAAGGCTATTGATAAATTGAGCTTTTTCTCTCTTGAAAACCAATGGTGGTTGCAAACACATCAAAAAAAAAAGGTTTCCTAATGTACTGTTGTATGATTGAATACCATGATAGGAAAGAAAAGAACACCACAGCCCCCACATTACTATACAGGTATTGTTAGTTTGGCTGTATTTGATCTTAGGGTGGTGGTGAAAAAATTTCTAGTGATGTGTATGCAATGAACACTAAGGGTTTATTTTAAATCATTATTTTATTTTTATTAGTATTAATCTCCAAGGTTTATTCAAGGATCACTTCCCCCACGCTCAGGAGTAATGAATCCCAAGGAGGAGGAAGTCAGTCAAAAGCACCAGGAGGATTGCATGGATGGACAAAGTCCAACACGAAAAGGAAGCCTACAGAGGGTGGAAGGTGGCCCAAAAGTAATACAGAGACTTTGTCTGAGCAGCCAGGTGTCAGGTTTGGAAAGCTAAGCCTTGATGGATTTAAATAAGGCCAGTGATGTAAAGGATAACAAGAAAAGCTTCTATAGGTATGCCACTGATAAAAGGATGACAAGGAAAATGTGGGGCCTATTAGGAAGGAAACAGGAGACCTGGTTACCTGGGACATGGAGAAAGCTGAGGTACTTCGTGAATTTTGACTCAGTCTTCACCAGCAAGTACACCGGCCACACTATCCAAGTCAGAAGGTAAAGGCAGGAACTAGGAGATTGAAGAATTTCCCACTGTAGAAGATCACTTTTGAGAACATCAAAAGATGCTGAAGGTGCACAAGTCATGGGACCTGATGAGATGCATCCAGGGGTCCTAAGAGAACTGGTGGAGAAAGTGGGTGAGCCAATATCCATCATATTTAAGAAGCCATGGCAGTCCTGTGAAGTTTCACTAACTGGAAAAAAGGGAAATATAATCCCCATTTTTAAAAAGAGAAAAAAAGAAGAGCCAGGCAACTATAGGCTGGTACCTCTCAACCTAGAGACTAGCAAGATCATGGAGCAGATCCTCCTGGAAATTATGCTAAGGCACATGGGCAATAAAGAGATGATTAGTGACAGCCAGCATGGCTTCATGAAAGGCAAATCACGCCTGCCAAATTTGGTGGCATTCTTAGATGGGGTTGTGGCAGTGGTAGATATGGGAAGAGAATCTGACACCATTCATCTGGACTTGTGTAAAGCATTTGACACTGTCCTGCATGATGTCCTTGTCTGTAAACTGGGGAGGCATGGATTTGACATATGGACTACTTGGTGGATAAATAATTGGCTGGATGGTCTCACTCAAAGGGTTGTGGTCAATGTCTTGATGTCCAAGTGGAGACCAGTGATAAGTGGCTTTATTCAGGAGTCAGCACTGGGACCAGCACTGTTTGACACCTTTGTCAGCAACATGAGCAGTGGGATTGAGTGCACCCCCAACAAGTTTTCCTATGTCAGTGTAGAGGTAGAGACTCAGAGAACTGGCTTTTTTCAGTCTTAAGGAGAGAAAGCTAAGGGAATATCTTCTCACAGTCTTCAAACACTTAACCAAACTTTCCTTGGAGGTGCAGTGACAGGAGAAGATGCAAAAGTACAAGTTGAAAAAAGGAAAATTCCCACTACAGCTAAAGAAAAGAAATCACAGTGACAGTGATCAAACACTGGAAGAGATGACCAAGTAAAATGGTGGAATCTTCATCCCTGGAGAAATTTAAATCCTGACTGGACTTGAGCAACCTGGTGTAACTCCTGCTTTATAGAGGGATTTAGACTAGATGATCTCCAGAGCTTCTTACAAACTTAAAATTGTGACTCTATCATGAAATTACATCCAAAACAACTTTTTCAGGCTATAAGAGATAAATGAGATATATAAGATGCTTCTTACAGCACTGCTATTAGACTATATTTGCAAGAACTTAAACACAGTCCTTGCAAAGCAGAAGTTTTTGATTGGTATCTTAGATCTTTGATAATTAGATGAATTTGGACTGAATAATTGAACCATTTAATTCATAGTTAACAATTTGAAACTCTGCTAGTGCTAAGGACCAAAAGAATTTGTGTTAACTTCTATATTAGTGCATCCCTATGGATCAGAGAAATAATAATCATATTACCTCATTATATGTCAAGTATTTATTGGTGCATTTTAAGCTAAGATAAATCTCTTTAATATGTCTATAAACATTCTTCAACAGATCTGACAAAGTGTCTATGCTTCTATAAAAGGGGAATAAAAAGAATAAGTAGCAGCAACACCTGAAAACAGATATTTGTGGCTCTAATTCATTGTAGAATGATAGAACCATAGAAATATCTAGTCTGGAATAGATTTCCAGGGTTCATTTGGTCCAGAATTCTGTTGAAACCAGGGCCCTAAGTTAGTTTTCCAGGGTTCTGTTCCAGCACCTTGTAAGCCTGAATCTTGAGCGTTTCTGGAGAGAGAGGTTCCATCATTTCTCCAAGCAATATATGACAATGATTAATTGTTGTCACAAGGAAGTATTTATTATATTCACACAGAATTTCCCTTAATGCAACCTGTGGCCATGGATTTTTGTCCTGTCACTGTGAATCCTTGTGAAGATATTTAGCCATCTCCTCTGTAACTGTCTTTTATTTAATGAGTGTGACTGGAATATGGTTCCCCTCCATCTACACCAGACCAGACTTCTGTTCTCAAGGTGGAACAGACCCAGTTCCTTCAACTTTTTCTTCATATCTTCCCAAGCTATCTCATCATCTTGGCAGTCGTCTATGGATATATCAATGTCTCTCTTAAACTAGAAGAATCAGTTTACTTTTCCATGTGTGGCATACCACATGTGGAATAGTGTGGAATAATCATGTCCCACAGTCTGCTGGTACACTTTTTCAGACTGACACCTGGAAGCTATTGCCCTTCCTTGCTGCCAAGACACACTTCTGAGTCATACTGAGCCCCAGGAATCCCAGGACTTTTAATCAGATTTGCTTCTCAGCAATCAGTCCCTAGCCTTTAGATACAGAGATTATAATTATTCTGTCCGAAGTGCAGGATTTCACATTTATTTTTTGTTAATTCTTATTGATTTCTTGCTGGTGTGTCTTCCAGCCTGCAGAGATCACACTGAGTGTGACTCATGTGCCCAGACTCATGTACTTCTCTTCCCAATTGGATGCCATCCACAAACTTGGTGTGTATTCATTTTTCCACCAATTTTGCTATTCCTCTGTCTAGTCCATATCTTAGCAGCTCATTAGCAAGGAAACTTTGTGAGAGACCAGAAAAAATGCCTTACTGAAATCAAGGCAGATCATATCCCCAGCTCTCCCCTCATCCACACAGCTAGTTGTTCTACCATAGAAGGCAATTATGTAGAGATCAAAAAATATTTATTTTAATCAGGTATTAGTATCATGAATTTTAATCATTCAATGATGATCTGAATTATCTGACTTAATTACCTGATTATGCTATGTTTAAGTATTTCTATGACCTTTTCATATCCAATTTTCATATCTAAAATTAATTAAATACTTCTATCATGAGGTAACCTTTTACAATGTGAGATCACTTGCTTTATACAATTTGTCGATTTAATTTAAAACTGAGATTTTAAATTTAGATCACAGAATACTTGTCAATAAAGCTGGGGTTTTTTTGGTTTTTTGTTTTTTTGTTTTTTTTAACTTAATACAGCCTAAATGCTGAATATAAAGTTAAGATATATCATACATTGAAAATCATATACCTTTTTTATGGCAGATATACTTGTTCTGGTGTTTCCATGTTCTTGAAGGCTTGAATATGTAGTTAATATGTTATCTAAATGATACATTTTTCAAAAGTAGCATATGTGTGCACTTCCTCTGAGCTAGCCTTGCATGTTTTTGTTACAGTGAAAATAGTGAAATAATTTGTAGTGAAAACATATACTGAAATTATAGTGAAAATGATAGAGTTAGGAATAGCATGAACTAAGCAGCATCACTAAAATGCCTCAGGATTCTTCTTTCTGTCCTTAAGCTAACATGTTACTTAAGCATGTGTTTAACTTTTACTCAATGTTTAAGTAAAAATACACAAAATGTAGAAGAGATCAAGGATCTTTTTCTTTCAAAATCCTGTTCTGAAATTGTAGTCATTTTGTTATAATTGGTATAAGACTAAGTGGATGTGTGTATTTTGTCAGAGGCACATATTTACTTTTCCAGTTGAGCAGGGTTAAGGAACTTGTCACAAAATTTTCTCTCACTAATCCTCTCTTCAGAAAGGTGTGTTAAGAGGTGTGTTAGGTATATCACAATGCTCTACACTACTTGATCTCATCTGAATATGATCTAGAAATTGTCAAGGAAATGTTTTATCCATTTCTACAGGAATTAAATATTAAATTGTAACCTAAAAATATCTACTACAGAATATTTTCCTAAGACTTCTCAGAAGTCTGAAACCAGTAGGGTTAGGTCTGTTAGGTCTATGCAGTAAATATAATAGTTTACTGCAGTCTCTGGAAAATTACAGTTTCTTCTATGTTGAATTCTGAAAGCAAGTTTATAATTTTGATTCATATTATGAAGATGGGATGTTTTAGTCTGAATTTTTAAAGAATTCTTTACAAAATTTTTTGTAATATCATGAGACTATGAAGATAAAGAAAACACTTGATTGTGCCATATTGCTTCTGATCATCCCCAAACAGTGCAGTAAAGGCTGGAAAGTTGACCTAATCATTTTGTCATTTTTGTCACTTAAGAAGACAAACATAGACCTATGAAGTTCTGTGTTCAGTGTACAGAAACCTCAAAAAGTAAAGAGCTCAATAACAATGGTTAACAATGTTCTTTTATTGTTGCTTATAGTTACACAACGTCCATTTTATGTGGACTATTGTATTTATTATATATCATCCCTGTTTCCTCTTTAAATTGTTACGCACCACACTCTGCAGATTTGCAAACTTTCTATTTATCCAGTCATTCCTATCTTATATTTCTTCAAGGAATTCTACTTGTGTGTGTGAGACCTCATCCTTATAGAATCACTTCATTTTTTTCAGAACCCTTTTAAAATATTAAATTTAATTTGAAAGGCTGAATTTGTGTTACGATGTGCCACTCTGCTTAAGATAAGCTTAAAATTTAAAATCAAAATGTATGTAATTGAAAAGTAAACTAGTACCAATTTTAAAGCAGCTTTCTGTTAAATTGAAATGATCATATGGTATCTTTAAAAAGATCCAACATATTATCTCTTGTCTGTCAGTGGACAGCAAGAGTCGTCAATCAGTAAAAAAACAGGGAAAGTATATGATGATTTTTTTTCCAAAAAGTCTCCTCTAACATTCATTCAGCTGTGCTTTAGAGATTTCCTGTTACATTCTTTTGGTCTATCATGTCATTTCTAATGAAAATAAAAAGTTTCTTATACATTATATTATAAATATCAGAAAAATTCTTTCATTTTCTGTGTTGGGATCCACAAATATAAAAAAAAATGTAGTGTTTCTGAGGCACTCCAAAAATTTCCAAGAGCTGCTTGCTGACATTTATTCTTAGAAATAGCTTGAATGGATTCCAGATTTCTCATTTTCTTAAAGAGTATTACAGACTCTGTGTGAACATCAAAGACATCTGTGAAAAACTGATAATAAATACCCATCTTTTATGTAGTGTAATTACTGAAAAGCATAATTTTATTTTAAGGCTGTCTCCTGATGACAGTCACATATTTTTGCTTTTCCCTTATGAGACGTGAATTGTAAAAACCACGCTGTAAATAATTGAAATGAATCATTATTTTAAGGCAGATTAAATTGTCTCATTAGCTTAGACATATTAGCCATAGTTCATATTGGAATGGCTTTGAGGATATTTTCCAATTCTTTATGATGTCTTTTAGAGATCAGCAGTGTAAGGCAGCATTTACCATTAGGCAATTATTCAAAATTAGAATTTAAACTGATTGTTAATGGGAAGACTCTGCTAGCCATTCTGGAAAAATTGTTGCCTTGGCTGAAGTATTACCTGAAATGAAGAACAAGCTCTGACCATCTGGGAAAAGGACATATTATACCTTAAAGACAAGGGCAGAATAAAGGTTGTATTATCACCATTTTCTTTCATAAGTAACAGAGAAATTTAAGAACAAAACTCTTTAAATGAAGTTCTTGATTTAGTACAAGAAAGTGTACATAAATCACTGTATGCTTCCTTTCTTTCTTTTTTGTTATTTTTGGGGTTTTTTTCTTTTTTTTGTTTTTTCAATTTTATTTTATATTTGTGTGAGGAGCCATTAAGAAGGCCTGGTTAGAAGGGAAAAAAACTGAAAAAAATGTGTTTGTTGAAATACTGACAATGAAAATGCTTGCCAGACTGGAACTGTTAGCCTAGGAACTAAGCCTAGGAACCAGAAGCATCCTTTATGAGCACAGCTGGTACCTCTCAAATACAGTTGGGTACCCAGAAATATCCTAGGTATATCCTGAGATACCACCAATAAGTCAAAACCCAGGGAATTGCAACAATGGCTTCTAGTCTGAAAAGGTGAAAAATAGTTGGTGAAAAGGGGAAAACATCACGAGAAAGTAAGAATTGGTAACCACCTTTGGCTGTTCTAACAGCAAGAACAGGAAAACAGTCTAGAAAAATAAAAAGTTTATCCCATAGAACAGAAAATGCTATCATCTATTGGCTTCCAAGTGAAAAAATATAAATGGCCAGCATCTGCTTGCTGCTTGAAGTGGTACAGTCCTACGACCTCTTATGCCTCTATAATAAAATAATGATTTATTTTTCATCAAAAGTAGAGCTTCTCTTTCTGAGAACTCCCTGTGCTGCATATACATTTCCCTTTCCACAAAAGTTTGTGTGAACTTTTTATGAGATCTTGATCCCTCAGGGGGACACCCAGCTGACTCCAAACTGATGTGAATTGGTTCTCCTCTGGGACTTCCCCTGGGGTTGGTTCAGTTACTTCTCCCAGTTCTGGGACAGCTGAATCCCCTCTGGGTTTGGTCCCTTTCTGAAATCTGTTTAATGCACTTTGCTATTGTATGTATTCATATAAGTAAACTATCATTATTTGCTGTTACATTATCGATAAGTCACTTTACTACTGATAAATTTGTAGTAACCTGTAATTTTATAAATTGTTTTTGCTGCTATTATCTATTCCTGCTATTATTGCTACAATTCTGTTGATTGTTGCTATTATTGATTACTGCCACACTATTTATTCCTGATAATAAAATATATATATATATATATATATATTTGCTGTATTAATAATATATCTATTTGCCAGTGGTGATTTTTTAAAATATTTCTTATAATGCCTAATCAAGTAGGGAAATTCAGACAATAAAAATTCTGTGTGCTTGTGTTTTCTGGATTCCTATGAACCCACAGCTGTGATCTTTATCACTAGCAGCCTGGGTAACCCTTTAGGTTGTGAGACATGTAAACAAACTTTACTTCTGAATCTAGAAAAATATAAGAATGAGAAACAAAGATTATTACTGATCTGTAACAGGTTTGAATTCTGTTAGGAACAAGAAACAGAGCTTTAAAGACTTTTGCTGAGCAGAGTTTACACAGAGCTAAGGTCTTTTCTGCTTTTCGTACTGCCGCACCTAAGTAATAGTTTGGAGTGATGGTGTTTGTCTTCCCAATCACCATTACCATGATGGGCCCCTGCTCTCCTGGAGATGGCTGAACACCTGCCTGCCCATGGGAAATACTGAATTAATTATTTGGTTTTGCTTTGCTTGTGTGCACGATTTTTGCTTTCCTAATTGTCGTAGTTTGACATTGGCCCGATGCCAGGCAGCCACAAGAGTCACTTGCTCACCCTCCCCTGCCACAGCTGGGCAGAGCAGAGAGAGAAAAATTAACAAAGGCTTCTTTAGTTGAGATAAGGACTGGGAGAAAACACTTCAAGAGCAAAACAGGCTTAATTTAAAGTTACAAAGTGAATTTATTGCTAACAGAATCAGAGGAGGGTAATGAGAAGTAAAATAAACCCTTAAAACACCTTTTCTCCCCAGCCCTCCCTCCTTCCCACAGACAGCGCAGGGAGACAGGGCATGGGGGTTTGGTCAGTTCATCGAGATTCTCTTCCGCTGCTCCGGGAGAGGAGTCTTCCCCTGTGAGGCCGTGGGTCCCTCCTGTGGGACACAGTTCACAACCTCTCCAATGTGGCTTCACTCTCAGCAGCAGCAGCCACACCGCCCCTGCTGCAGCGTGAGCCCCTCCCACGGGCACACAGTCCTCCCAAAACTGCTGTGCCGGGCCTCTCTCTTTCCACAGGGTGCAGTGCTCCAAGGACAGGCTGCTCCAGCCTGGAAGCAAGGGCCCTCTCTCTCCACTGGGTCTCCCACTGGAACACAGCCTCCTCCAGGCATCCACCCACTCCGGCACGGGCACCTCCCCCACGGGCTGTGAGTGGATCTCTGCATCCCCCATGGATCCCCATGGGCTGCAGGGGCACAGTGGCTTCACCATGGTTGGCACCACGGCCTGCAGAGGAATCTCGGCTCTGACGCCTGGAGGACCTCGTCCCCCTCCTTCGCCACTGATCTTGGTGTCTCCATGTTGTTTCCCTCACATGTTCTCACCTCCTCCTCTTCTCTGGTTAGAAGCCAAAACCCCCTGACTTTGTTTTCATTTTATTCTTAAATATGTCATCACAGAGGCATTACCAACCTCCCTCATTGGCCCAGTTTTGGCCAGCATCATGTTCATTTTTCATAGCCATCAGAGATTGGCTCTGCTGGACATGGTAGAAACTTCCAGGAGGTTCTCACAGGAGCCACCTCTATGGCCTTCCTGCTACCAAAAAACAGCCCAAGCAAAACCAATACACTTAATAAACTATCTTTATCTAGATTCATGAATTTTCCAGATTTTACCTGTTTCTCTCTCCAATCCCACTGGTGGGAGAGTGAGCAAATGGCTGTGTGGGGCTTGGTTGCTAGCTGCGGTTAAATCACAATGGTCCTTTTTGGCACCCAATTTCGGGCTTGAAGTGTTTGAGATAAAGACAGATCTGACTGGGATGTACTCAATTGAATTTGGATGTACTAGATTTGAATATCTGTTAGTGCTGCCTAGCTAGTAATCAGCAGGCTTCTTTGCTTGCCATGGGGCTCACTTTCCTGGCTGTGTCTTAGAGTCTAGTGCTTGTTAGTGGCTGCTTTTTGCTTTCACTGCTTGCTGTAGTGCTGTACTGCTTATCACCTTACTGATTCGTGCCTGAGAACGTTTTGATAACAACCATTGGCGGTGTGCCTGGGCTGGCAGTCAGCCAGGGTACTGCTGTTGTTTCTGTGCTGCTGTACTGGACAAGCTGGAACTTCAGAACTTGTTGAAGGGACTGTGATATATGAAAGGATCCCACGCCAGAGTAGGTGGGTGCCTGAAGAAGGATGTGACCCTGTGAGATTCCTGTGACAGAGAAGGCTTGCGGGCAGGACTCATGACCTCACAGAGGACTCACATTGGAAAGGCTTGTGAAGAACTGCAGCCCCTGAGAAGGATCTATGTTGGACACATTCAAGGAGGACTATCTCCCATGGGTGGGACCCCACACTGGAGCAAGTGCGCCTGTGAGCTCCTTCACTTGCAGCCCATGGTTAAGACCATGGTGGTGCAGCTGGGCCCCTGCAGCCCACTCAGGAGTGTAATGTGGACTATACTAATGGTGGACTATTCTATAACAGGAACCCCTTGTTTCAGTCAGGCTGGGGACAAGGGGAAGAGTTCATTGCAGTGTTAAACCCTAAAATCAGGGCCAAAAGGACCAGCAGTGGAGATTGTGATGGATTTGTCTTTAAATTGTTGTAAGCCATGATTTGAGTTGTATATTACTAGAACAGGAACCACCCAAACCAACACAGAAGAAACCTTACAAGAAGTTCCAGTGCAACAGTGACCTGACCTGAGCTGGCATTGGTGTCCAGTAACTCCACATTACACACCACCTCTCCTGGCCCAAGTGATCACCATAAGAGATGGAGCCCAAAGCTGTGGACTAAACAAATTCAACAGAGGAAAAATATTTGAGTATTATATTAAAGAAGAGGAAGAGAGGTGGTGGGTAATGATGTACTGAATACTGTAGGACCTTGGCATGATGTAAATGGTATGGAATGGGGGGTGGAATGTGCTGGTTTTGGCTGGGGTAGAGTTAACTTTCTTCCCAATTACTAGTAGGGGGCTCTGTTTTGGATTTGTGTTGAACACAGAGTTGATAACATAGAGATGTTTTTGTAATTGGTGATCAGGACTTGCACAGAGCCAATGCCTCTTCTGCTTTTTGTACTGCCATGCTGGTGTGGGAGTTGGGGGTGCATGTGAGGTTGAGAGTAGACACAACTGGGACAGCCCACCCCAAATGATCAAAGGTCAAAGGACGTCATCCATGTGACGTCATGTTCAGTATATAAAGTGGGAGGAAGAACCCCACCGAACACACATGTATAATTGTGCATGGCACTGAAAACAGCATGAGAGCAGTACAGGTCTCTTAGTGAATTTAACTAACAATACTAAATAATCCTAATAAGAGCTAAATTGTACTAGCAAGTACTCACTAAATTAAAAATAATCAAAATATATTTATTAGGCTTAGAACATAGCAGTGAAGTGAATTAATATCTAAAGCTGAAGCAAGCAAGAGATGTATTATTTACACCTGAAGATGTTTGACAGACAAGACGGTGAATGATCCTGGTGCAAACCTTGTGGTTATGGCAGAAAAACTGCTCAATAAAATCAGGAACCAAATAAAATTCCTGTCCTCACATTGTCTCATTCCTTAGAGGTTGTGTGCATGAATTGTACTGAGAAGAGCACAGAAGCTCTGGGAACACATTTGTGCTGAGATGGATGCTGTCAGTCAAGTGTATGCCACTGATAATGAAAAAGAGAAATTACTGTTTGGGAATGATTTGTTATTGAAGTTCTGTCCACTTCTCAGCTTAATCCATAAAACCATTTGACTCTAGTGAAGGAACAATATCCCATGTAGTAGGCTGATAAGAGAGAGAAAGTAGAAAATACTGTTATTTGCTGTCACGGGAAGATCAGCAGCTCCTGCTCTCTCTTTTTGGCACTGTAACTGCTAAGAGAGGCACTATCTCTGCTTATCATGCCTGTCATTTAACATGGAACTATCATTTCCTAACTCACCACTTATATCCTATATCCCTACTTATAATCTCAGCTCTCTGGAGCAAAGAAATTCATTAAATTCTTTGTGTTTTGGGTTTATGTGGCAAGGTTTTTGCAGTGAGGGGGGTGTGTGTATGTATGTGTGTGTGTGAAGGGGGAACATGCAGAGGTGGCTACTATGAGACGACACAAGAAGCTGTCCCCATGTCTGACAGCCCGTTCCAACCAGCCCCAAGACAGACCTGCTTCTTGCAAAAGCTGAGCCCATTAGTGATGTTGGTAATGTCTTTGTGATAACTTATTTAAGAAAAGGAAAAAAACATTGCACAATAGCAATTGTGAGAGAGGACTGGTAACATGTGAGAGAAACAGCCTTGGAGACACCAAGATCAGTGGAGAAGGAGAGAAAGGAGGTGATCCAGGTGTCAGAGCAGAGAGTCCCCAACAGTCTGTAGGGAATACCATGGTGACAAAGGTTGACCCCTGCAGCCCATGGAGGACTACACTGAAACAGATATTCACCTCCTCATGCTGAAAATTCAGGAGAAATCATGTTCTTATCGACAGAAACTGTTTATTTTATCTACAGCAATTAAATAATCAGCAGGATTAAAAAGTTCTCAAGAATGTGCTGTTGACATTGCAACATATTAGACACTACCAGGATAGTAATTCTGACAGGTTGAACAGTCACTTTTGTTTTGTAGCAGATCTATGAAACTTCAGGATGAGTAACTACTGTGCATAGTCTAAATAATATAACTATACATATATGTGTTACACTCACTACATATGTGTAGTGTAAAGCCACTACAAACATTTCAGAAGTGTAGGATACACTCCATTTATATCGATTCATTGGATTCCATAGAGGCACTAGGCCCAGACTATAATTATTTTCTTTTTAAATATCATCTCTGCCTGTGCGGTAGGTCTGAAGCTGTTGGTACATCTCTGCTCTGCCAACCTTTTTGTATTACAAAACAAATTAGTTCAATGTAAAAAGTACAGAAGATAAGCATGCAAATCCTGCTGATTATGACTAACAGGATTTGTCTGACTTCCTCCTAACATCCACCTTAAAATTTTACTTCTAAGATTCTTTCTTTCTATCTGTGCTTACACTGATTGACATTAATACCTAAAATGTCTTTAAATATTATTGTTATGCAGACAACATACAGATTTATTGCTACTTTAGGCTGATAATTCCTTGACAAATCCTGTTTCTGCACTTTGAGAGTGTTTGATGGTGATTCAGCAGTGGGTATATTCCAGCAAGCTGTCTCTTTACATCCTGTAGACTAAGTTATTATAATATTTCCATCTGCGTCTAAAAACTGTATGGTGACTTCTGTCTTTGCCTAAAATTTAAATAATTACCATACAACATCAATTCTTGCAAGAATTATGGCTTAGCACCTGAATCCATGTCTGGGTTTTTTAACACTGAAAAAGTATCAGCTACCTAGAACTATTGTGCAAAGAAGTTTCTAACAAAAGGTCACAGGCTTCAGAAGTAAGGTGTTACAACCAGTGCTATTAATCTATTGTCTCTTTTACAGAGTCCATAGAGTGAATATGAGTAGCAAAGATAACGTTTCTATTCTTAAAGATCATCTGTTTCAAAATGGTTAATGCTCTTACTCTGTGGGATTAAATATAACTTTGTATCTGTATTTCATCTTCTCTATTCTTTCTCTCAAATATTTTGCTGTTATTATGGGCTTCTCCTAATGACAGCTGATAATTTTTCCTTAATATTTTTAAAACAAGATAAGTAGAATGAGAAATATACATTAAGTCATTGAAGACAAGCATACAAAGTTTTTTAAGTAGCAATAATTTGTTTTTATAAGTAATTCTTTTTTTATGAGAGTCATTTAACTGATATTTGAAGGCGATTCACAAAGTGAGTTTGAATATTATTATAGAAAATTCTTCCCTAACCAAGGGGCATAGTAGCTAGTAGAGAACGATATATCTTTTACTTTGAGAGAGAAGCTTCCTGCATTCTGTAAAGTGGTCAGTTAGTTTAGGCTTAGTCCAGAAATACTTTCAGACATGATGATTCAGTGAAACACAGCACTTCAGTTAAATACCGAGACTTGTTTTAGAAACTGTTTTGAGATAATTCAAATATGACATTTGCTTAAGTGAGACTAGAAGAGATCTCACCAGAATGCAGTGAAAAATTTATAAGAATATTAGACGTGATGATGATATCCTCCCATATTGTCTAGGTGGGATTGTAATGCTTTGATGTGATCTAAAAAAAAGTTGGTAGTAGAAGACTGTGTTGTCTTGTCATTTAATCAAGATATATTAAAACAAAAGAAGTGACAAAGTTCATTTTGAGGGAATAACAAAGGTGCAATATTTTTATTAGTTAATATACTTTAATAATATCTAAAGATGAATGGCAGTGTAATGTCTTCAGTATCTTGAAATCTAAAGGAAAAGCTCTCTCAAAAATAAATGAATCAATGAACACTGGTTTTAAATAGCACCACAAACTCTAAAGGAAATTATCCCATTAAAAATGTGCTGAAGTTGAGGGCTGGTGAAAATTTAGCATGAATTATCTGGAGTTTTTGTGAGGGTCCAGATTTCTATTTGCAATTTTTAAATATATTGATTTTTAATAATTTTAACAAAATATTAACATATATAAGATATAAAGTAAGGATTTAAATACATTTATTACATTAGTAAAATACATTGAATTAAAAAAAAAATATATATATACTATATACTCATGATGAAAGCTATATACCTACAAAACTACAAAATAAATAAAAATATTGACTCCTAGTCTTCATAGAGCCATTTCAAAAATCTTCAAGAATGCAAAAAACAGATTTGGCCTGAGGAATATGTCTATTATAATTAAATCGAATATACTTTTGTAATGTTATTCAATTATTTGAGGGTTATAAAAAGTGAGATAAATTAGGTTTGTCTAGAAGAATTATGTTTGTGTGTTTACTTTAGAGTGGTTGTGAGATTGATATCTCACCAGCTATTCTAGCAAAAATTCAAGAACAGTGCTGAAATTATAAACCTTATATGTCCTTTATCATTTAAAATAAAAGGCTTTATTCCATTCTGTTACAACAAATATATGTAAAATTGAAGTGTTAAAACAACTTAAAACCATCTTGAACTTTTTTCTCTTCTTAAGAAATATGTCTAAGTTATATGCTCTATCATTACTTAGTGTTCCCAAAATATCTATATATCAAGAAAACCCACTTCTTAGCATTCTTAGCTATATCGTTTCAGAGAGAAGTGCAAAGTGAGACCTTGAATTTAACAATTTTAACCTGAAACTCTTTTACAGATCCATTTCCCTGTAGGATCAATAGGCTGATCTGATAGACATGCACATTCAATATATTCTACCAAGGGTTGCAATCTTCACTGGATGCTACAGGAGATGTTTCCATTTTAAACAGGGTCTGAAAGGAGAGGCTGAACTGTCATATTAGAGCCAGTATTTATTACAGATTTTATAGTTTAGACAGTTGGTCGAAGGAAAGATTTAAAAAGAGACTCTAAAGACAGGAAGCTGCTCCTCCAAGGTCAGGTGGCAAAGTAGTCATGAGGGTGTCCCACATAAAAAGACATCTTGCCTCTTATATTTTACAAAGCTACGATACTCCTTACTTCTGTGTAAAATATAATACTACATAGTTATGTTCATTTGAAACGCTGGTTTACATACATATAAATGAATTAGAATTCATTAGTAAATCCCATTGGCAATTTCTATTTAGCTCATTTTTTCACTGATAACAAAATAAGTTTAACTTTTTTTTTAAAGTGTTTTATCAATAACAATAAACTTTAAAGCCTTAAAAACCCGGATGGCAAAGCATCACATTCTTCTTTACTGCTGGTTTCTAATGCATTTCTGAATTTTTTTTAAAATGTGTTCATTTTAAAAGATCTGTAAAAGTTTATTGTCATGTTTCTGGCCACCTATCTGTGGAAAGATGTCTAAGGGTAAAATTAGAGGAAGCTGAGAGGCTACATTCACATCCTAACACAAGTATGTAGATTATAGCATAAAGTACAGTTGTTGCTCCCTGGCTGGAATACAGTTGGCACACTTGAGACCAATTCCACAATGAATTCCCCACACCCACAATCTGCAAATGTAAGCATCTGCTAAGGGGGATGGAACGGAGGGTGGAGTGGAGACATTATGGCCAAGTTCAGCTGAAATTCTTTCAAGGAGAGGAACTCAATGGTTCTTTGCAGCTGATAAACTGCATAGCACCTGTCAGCCAGGGGAGAGAGGAGATGTCCTGCTGCTGAGCCAACAACTATGTTGAAATGGTTCTCCTTGGATGAACTTGGTCATTATAATCTAATTGTAATATTAACACACACCTCCATGCCTAAGTTACCTGCCTTCAAGGTTCAACCATACCTCACTAACGTGCAGTGGTGGGGTTTTTTTCCTCTTTCTACTGTAATTGTCATTGTCTTGAAATTAGTTATGTATTTTAAAATTTGTATTATTAGGTTTAAAGGTTGCTTCGTCTTAGATAATAAAGACAAATATGAAATCTAAACCATAAATTTTGTTGATAATATGGATTATAAGACTAAAAAACATCACAGAATATTTACTACCATTGAGGCATAGCCTCCAGTGTGCTACGACTGAGACAAATATACTGTCCGGAGAGTAACATAGCTATTAAAGATCTTAGAACAGCACAGCTTTGCAAATGTATATGGTTCAAAATATTATTTGATTTATAATTACAATTTTCTGCCTTTTACCTGAAAATACTCTGTGCCTTTAAATTACCATGTTTATATTTTCACAAGCTAGTATTTATCAGAAGTTTGCTAGTGAATTCTGTGCAACTGCTTCAAAATAAGCTTAATTAGGATTAGGTGTTGATCAGCACGGCTAATGCCAAACCAAAAGAAGTAGCTTGCAAAACCCTGAAATTGTAGGTATTTAGGTTCTGAAGGGCACAGAAAATCATCAGAAAATCACACTGAAATCGTCAGAAAAAAACCCAAAACCAGCTCTTTAAAGGAAGCAACACTATAGTTGTTTCAATTTTTTACACTTTGATACAGCACTGTCTTCTATTTGCTGCTTTCTTTTTTGCTTTTCTTCATTTTTCTTTTTTTTAAAACATTAATACAATAAAATGTATTTCAAACTTCTATAAAAATAGACTCCTGTATATATATATTGCTTTTTACTTTGAAGAAATATATTTTATAAACCAGAAGGAACATTTATTGCTTAAAAAAAAAAAATACAGTCCTAAGTCTGTACTTAATAACTTTGCAAATCTTCCTGTCAGCCATTCTGCATACCTAAAATACTCTGTATGCAAATGATACTTATAACCCCCATATATCTACCTCTGATGAAATCTGTTTTGAACACTCTCTAAAGGAGAGGCAAAAATCATTGCTTATTGTAACACCAGAATGAATGTCAGTGATGCCTTAGGTTTTAACTTTTTTATTTTTCAAATTCTGTACTGCTTGGTGCATGACTCTGAAGTTTCCTGTAGCCTGTTAATTTCTGCTCTCTCATGCTAGGTAGACATAACAAAGCCCCTCCAACCCTGCTTTCCAAGGACACCAAGACTGTCCTAGGTCAAAAGTATAAACCAAAGAGACACTAATGGGGGAGGGGGGGAGAGGTGGAAATTGAAGCTTTAATTGGAGAATTAATCCTGCTATGCAAATGAACCAAACCTATAAAAAAAGTGAAGAACTCATGACCTAGGGTCCATCTTGGGGTCCATTTTTGAGAATAGCTTCAAGCTCTCCAGGGTGTACCTTTGAAGGCCTTTCAAATAAATACCTCTTCTAATCCTTTACTCCTGTCTAGCCTCTGTTTTCTAGGAGGTCTCTCAAGGCATCATCAGAAACAGAACTACAAACAGATTGAGGACAATTGGGTCCCTTTAAGTGTAGCACTTACCTGATGGACACATCTTTGACACTGGTTGGTCTCTCAAGCCTCAGTTATACTGGGAGAGATACTTTTCACTGATGTCTTTACATACATACAGTGACTCAAATTTGCATTGATATCTCTAAAACCTATGCTATTGAAGCCTATGCCCTATGCCAAGAAAGTCTATCAGCCTCCATTAATGCAAGGTGTTTCTTAAAACATCAGCACTTAGAAGATTCAAGTGCTTAAAAAATATATATTCCTGTATTTTATATCCATATCAATGAAGTTGCTTCTCATATTTCTTAAAATCTTTGTAAAATAACCATTCTATTTGGAGATAACACTATTGACCCTTAGGGTTAATGTTTCAAAGCTGTTATTATTACAGGTCTTTGCATTCGTACTCCTTTCTCAGGATTTGTAGTTGCTCAGCTATCAGTCACTTTATATGATACTAAACGTTAGACTTGGGAAGAAAACATCCAGTAGAAACTGCAGTTCACTTCTGAAAGATATTAAAATTTAATACAGTCTCGGTATGAAGTTTGCTTAATCAAATGTCAGGAACATCTTAAATCTATCAATAAAGACCTTAATTCACCCAGGGGGTAAAATCAACAAGGAAGGTGAAAATTCCAAACAAAAAAAGAGCCTTTAAAAATTGTATTTGTAGTGCCATCTGCTTTGAGTTAATTGTTCTCAACAGGCTACTCAGCTGCCATTTAGTCTCTGTATTACCTATTAAAGAAGTAACAGATACACAGAAATATGTCATTAGCATTAGCAAAATCCTGATATAGTGATAACACAGCCTGATTGATAGACTTATTTAATTTTAAGCTTTCTTTTCCTCTTTATGAGTGGAATAGCAATTACAGCTACTAATTAAAAAACCTGATGTTTGTGCAATCTTGGTAGGCAGACATATATAAAAAAAAAACCATTGCAACACTTTTGGTAACTCACAAGTGAATGTGAGTTGTATTGGTCTTTAAAAGAGCTTTTCTCCATAGATTGAAGCGCTGCTCAGAATTTCCTATGATGTAGAACTATACACTATAGAAAATAACAGTTTGTCCTTGAATCTAACAGTTTGATCTGTAGTGAAATGAATGGAATGGGAATACCACCATTTGTATCAGCAGGATACTGCAAACTGTCTGTCCTCAGAACTGCAGTTTGAGTTCAGCAATCACTGTAATGGAGATAATGGAGGGCAGCAGAGGGAAGGATCAGAGAAAGCTGAAGTGAAAAGGGGGAGTTTTGGACAGAGTTTTCAACTCTGTTTATTGGTGTTTGTCCTTTAGAAAGACTTCATTGGTGTGATCTTAAGAAACAAAGAGTAAATGGAAACATTTCTATTTACTAATAAGTTTAAAAAATATATATAAAAATAATTAAACCCCCCAACCAAGAAACTAAAATTCACTGAAAACCCACAGTTGCCTGTGAATCACAGTAATCAGAATCTGATAATAGACCCATGTTTGCATTACTTCTTTTGCCTTTAAAAGGTCTCTGGACATCAGCCTTACTTAATAAATTTCTGAGCTCTGATACTGTTGCATCTATTTGTGCAGCACTCCTTGTTTATTTCTATTTAGTGTTACAGTTGTTAAGTTTTTAAACCTTCAGCTACCGAATCTGATTTTTTAGAAAGAAAAAACGCTGGTGTTTCCAGCAACAAAGTTACAGCATATTTAGCCAAGTTTAAATAAAAAAATAAAGATTTAATACAGTAAGAGAAGAGTTTCACTTAAAAGGGTAACAAAAATGAGATTTTGAATTACTCATTTGGTCTCTATATTGTGAGGAAATGCACATGGAGCCTCAGACAGAACATTGATTCTATTGCTTTCAGTGGAATTATTCATCTCCTTAAAGCTAACCATACTTTAGTTTTTAACTTGATCAAGTTTATGCAATAAATACGCAATAAGAGTGCTATAGATAATGTCTCTGGAGAGTTTGCATTCATCCCTCCATCCATCTACGTACCCCAAGACATAGCATAGCTTCCAAGCTTCCACTGAAACTGTCTGTATGCATTGTTCCTAAAGCACTGTGATATGAACAGATCATATTCATCTATTCCTACCACTGTGCCACCTTTCATCATCTATTTTTGTTTTTTTTTCATTTTTTCCAACACACCTTCATTCTAAAAGAAGGCTTCCATGAAATGTATTTGAAGCATGTGCTTCAGAAGAGCAGCGGAAGACACTGAGGAGTAAAATAAATCTGACCAAAGTGTAATGGCAACTTTTCAGTTTGCAGTGTTTTTTCACTTTCTGATTTATCTTTGCTTGTAGATTTGAAACCCTACCTCTTCCTATAGGACTACTGTAAAAGATTAAAGTCTTCTGAACACTGACTCCACAATCTTATTTTCAATTATTTAGCCTAGAAGAAAAGTATATGAAGGATCAAGATCTGTTCTAACACTATTACAGGCAAACTCAAATATTAAATTGCTTAGCTGCTTACTGTGAAGCAGAGCTATGTCTTTAAACAGGCTAGGTATCAGAGAAATTAAATGTTTGATATGCAATGTGAGCTTCTAAAAAGGTCATAGGTCTGATCTCTGTGCTTGCCATCTTCAAAATCTTGTTATAAGCAAAAGGAAACCCACCACATATATGAATTTAGGTCCCATTTGGCAGCACTGTTAATGTTTTAACACTCTAGTGATACAAACTATGTAATTAATAGAGATAAAAGCCTTATTAATGACAGATTTAAATCTGTTATGCAATCCCTTGGCCCTTCCTGGCATCTACCTGTTTTCCATGGGACTGTGCACATACCTCAAATATCCCAGAGCATCCTTAAATTGACAGGATCAGCTCCTGGAATGATGACAAGAGAAGTATATAAGACATGACACCATCAACCTGAGGTCTTTGGAAGGATTAGTATGAAATTTGTGGGATGGGGGAGAAGACTTTTCTGTCCTGAGCTCGCTTGGATTTATTTTATGCATTCCTTTACCCTGGGCAGCTGCTGTCTGGATGTTCCCAGCTAAGAGTAAACAGGTTCTCACAGCCTCCCCAGGGGCTCTTGTTTGCTGGGCAGTGGCACCCTTCCCATGGAGACACTGGCACAGCTCAGGCTCAGGCAGGGGAGGCAACAGACACCTGACCCAGAGGCAGGAGCTGACACCAGCCCAGCTCTAACAAAGCATGTGACCTACTGGGTCAGTGAAGAGCCTGGAACCCTTTATGTGTAAAGGAGAAAATAATAATTAATGGACTGCCTTCTGAGCAACTGGCAGAAGCAATAGTACATAAGGCAAACAGCAGACATGGATACGTACTTTGCATAGGGGTAGAGACAACATGGCATTCTGGAGAGATATCATACCTCACAAATTCTCCAAAATTCTTTGAAAGAGCTATGCATGCAGATATAATGCATTTGGATTTAGAAAACCTTTATAGAAGTCTTATCATGGGGAACTAATCTGTACGTGGATACGAGAAAATATTTTCTTGGATTACTAACTGGTTTAAGATAGCAAAGAAGGAATGGCAAAAAAAAAGGTCAGCTTTCAGAGTAAATCTAGGCTATTGGTAAGGGTCCCAAATATGACACGAGTACAGTATAGTCATAAATGTCCAGAATGGATTTAAATAATGAGGCAAAAATCCTTTCTGAAACTACAGAAGTATTCAAAATACAATAAAAAAAGACTGGCTTTGAAAATCTCTAAGTCATTGGTAGCTTAAAACCAGGGACATTAATGAAGTCAGCTCCTTTCAGAGATGTCCACTTTATTTTAATCTATTTCTAACCATCTACTGCTGACAGAAAGGGTCTATGGAACCACATCAATCTTCTGATTTAATCTGACCTTTTAGATAGATACAAAATTTTATGATTTTTAAAGATTTTATAGTGTTTTCAAAATGAAAACTAGGATTAAAACAAAAGAACGTTCTTCTAATTCTATTTCTACAACTGACATAGTGGAATATAATTCACCATGCTGGACCCACCATATAATCTTTTTATATTTTTCTCTTTGTCCTAGATGCTTTTTATCCACACAAGTCTATAATTCAGAATGTCACCGATGTCTCGGTAAATTATTATCTGGCAGTGTGATCTGCAATTTTTGTACAGTGTATTTTGAATGAAAATATGGAGGGTTTACAGAAAGCAAACATTTTTGGAAAACTTACTATTATAACACAGAAAATTTAATATGCTCCCAAGTCAAAAGAGGAACTGTCCCTGTAAGAGAATATCCAGCTGTGCTATCTCTTGTAACTTTTTATTCTAAGGGAGAGAAAACTTCTTTAAATAACATAGAGGATGTTCTGATCAGTATTATAATGAAATTTAATATTTGATGTTAGATTATTAACATAATGAATTTTTCCTTTTATTATTGATGCATAATCAGTATTTTAATCAGGTTCATCAATGATATCATATCTAGAATTCAGCACAGCAGGAAAATTAATTGATGGACTGATTACAAACATGCCTTATTATGATTTCCATTTTATATACTCTTCAGTAAGTGATTTTATAGGTGAACCATTTTTTAACTAGAGTGAGCACTTAATGCCTTGGTTACTTAAATGAATCCATATTAGTGGATAATTTTATATTAAGCAAAAGGATATATAGAATAAATTTTTTAATGTAGAAATAGACTTATTCTGAAAATTTCAAAATATTATTCATCCCACTGTGTGCCATGAATTTTAAGATTGCATCTTTTACTAGAACTTACTTTGCTCTTCAGTGGTCGATATTTTAGTGAGAGGAATGTGAAAGTGAAAAAAAAAAAAAAGGATTAAATATAGGAATTCTGCATGTTGCCTGGGAATTACTGGCAATATTCAGAGTATGAGGATTATTTTGAAATTACAAATCACAAGCTTATTTCAAACTTTCTTTCTGGTTAGTAGGAGATGCCATAGAAAACAAGGAGATAAACAGTCATGTAGATGTACTCAGACATACTTTGATGAACATGTCACCAGTAGCTCAAATGTCGAAATTGACATATTCTTTAAGAGCAGATAAAAGAGAGATAAAAGTACCTATTTTGAGTGCATTATAAGATTCATACCTAATTTTAATAAGTTAAACACTTATAAACTAGTTTTAAATTCTATTACTTATTATCTCAATTCATTTGAGAAGATAAATCTTTACCAAGCATACTATTTATGTTTCCTGTTATCAGTACTTGGACATCTGCAGCAGGGACATTGGTACAAACTAACAGTTTGATTCCAATGTAGAGTATAAATAATCAGTCCTTAAGCATCCTGGAATTTTCTCTCTACTAAGCTAGTGCCTTCTCATATTCTCTAGAGATAAAAGTGAAAGAATGTGACTTAGCTTTTTCATCAAAAGTAGTTCTTTACCAGAAGAAATATAGTAACGCTAAGACTTTTTTCTTTTTGCTGTCTAGTTGACTGTTGGCATGATTTTGGTTCTTGTCATATTGCTAATAATCTGAACATAGCTTTCAAGATTCACTCTCTCTGGTTTTTAGTGTACACAACTCTTGAGTCATCATTGGACATAATCATCACCTCACAGTAGATTAAAATTACCAGCTGTCTCTTCTTTTCTGTTTTGCTTTCACTTACATATTGTATTTTAAGTGTGGGGTAGGTCTTATTCTGGTGCTAATAAGTACTTATATCTCAGAGTATTTCTCCATTTTCTCTCTGAAAGGAGAGAGAGTTTATTATTAAAAACCAAATTTGGGAGAATAGTATGTAGAAAATAAGATTTCTTTCTTAAAATGTAAATTAAATAGACTGTTTTTAAAAGTAGAGAACAAACATCTCTAAAAGGGCAACTCTCAAGCCAATTTTGCCATAGTTTTCCAGATTTGTCTATAAATTCCTTTGCAGGAATATCTGCACATTCTTTCCCCCCCATTTTTTTCCTTTACTTACTTCAGTACTTTCATGAAAGAAGGCAACTACAAATATTCCTAACTGAAACCATACTCCCATATTTTATCAGGTCACAAACTCCTGAAGATAAACTGGGATTTTCTTTTTTTCAGACTGCAGCTTTTCTGTGAATAAAAAAAATCTTTCTGTGTTTTTTTAAAGTCCCTCAAACCATTTATAATTGATGAAAATTATTATTTTTTAAGGGTTCTAAACCCAGTCAATTATCTCATACCATACATTGTCTGACAAGAAACATTAGTGTGACTACTTAAAATTTCCTCAAAGTGTTTCAATAAAGGCATATTCAGAATAGTTGTCAATAGTTTAGGAAAAAAGCAGGAAGAATAAAGAATACATAGTGTGTGTATGTGTATGTGTGAAGGATGTATATAGTCAGTCAAGGAATAACTGAATCACAATTATGGTTGCCATGCTTTCCATTTATTTATGCACACAAACTCTTATGCTTACACATGAGTTTCAGAACAAATCTGCTTGAAGACAGAAAACTACTCTGTTTTTATTCTTTGCAGGAATCAAACTAATCAGTTTTAATCATAGTTGCCAACTTTTAGGTTGTCCTTCACATTTCACTGGCCAGCTAACAATAATCAGCACACATTACTTACATACGGCTCAATCCTAATTACTCTTCTCAACCTACAATACAAACAATCAGAGACGCATGATCTGAATGCTGACTCACTTTTTAAGCTTTAGAAGTTTTCTCAGCATCTCTACAGACTGATCTCCAAATATACCAAATAGAACTGGAGTGGATACACCAGGCTGACTATAATACAAATATATGGGGATCCAGGGCCTTTATTTTGAGTACAGAACATACTCTTTTCAAAATGATAGAAGATTTATTAATTGAAATAAGGTGTCCATTTTCTTGCTTAGATCTAAAAAGATTCAACAGCGAACTAGAAGGTTGTCAAAGCTATTAAAGTATCTTTGAAAATGTAAAAAGTGTTTATGTACTTCATCCAGAATCTATTTATGAGAGACCAGAAACAAGACCGCTGTGAAAGGAAT
Organism: Corvus hawaiiensis; assembly: GCF_020740725.1. Taxonomy (NCBI): domain Eukaryota; kingdom Metazoa; phylum Chordata; class Aves; order Passeriformes; family Corvidae; genus Corvus; species Corvus hawaiiensis. Next base: position 62,415,280 of record NC_063216.1, on the reverse strand, counting down.
ATCTTTTCATATTTTTCTAGAGTTGAGTTGTCATATCTCCCTCTCATTCTAGCCACTGGGATATATTCTGTGAATTTCATTATTTCAGTTCTGGATGAAAATGTATCAAAGTGCTAATTTTTTCACTGTGTTTTAATTGAATTGATAACTTCATAAACCTTGATAATATTGGGAAACTTTGTAATATACCTACAAACAGACACAGAAGAATAGCTGCAGTGCTTGTTTATCTGAAACAGGAGGAATTTCTTCTTCAATATTCTGAGATGATTACACACTCTATAATTAAGAAAGGGCATCAATCCTGGCTCTGACCAACACTTAGCAGGAAAAAATCTCTGGTGATTTAAATAAGCATTTCTCAGTTTATGGATAAGAATATTTGGACTGAAGAAGGTACAGATCTTCAGAAACAGAAAGCAAGGGATATAGGAGAGGAATGAACTGACATAATTTGTTCTTTGGGGAAAATGGCAAAATAAAGTAAAGCATAATGTGGTTCTTTGAGTTGAAATGCTATTAGAATGGTACTTCAGTTCTGTAACTTTTGTTAAAGACAAAATAAATGCAGACATAAAATGGAAGTATTCACTAGCCATGGGTCTAATCTTAAAAGGAAACAGAGAGAAATTTCTATGAAAATTGGAGTTTACAGAGTGGCACAGTTAATAATTTCTGAAAAAAGAAACTGCCTATCACTATTTATTTATGCTACGTTCAACAGAAAAAGTTTTTGCAACTTCTTTTTTTTTAAAAAATAAAGAACATAAAATAAACTAATTTCTCCTCTTCAAGGAATTGGCCTTAGAAGCTAAAACAGTAACAGAAACTTTTATTGATCTCAATAGGCTTTCTGGAAATCTTTCAATGTATATGGAACAAAAACAAAAGTAGTAAAAATAAGATGTTATTTACTTGAGCATCTCTCAAAAATCTTTTCCTTGAATTTTCCTCTTAGCTTGACAGAGAACTTGATCCTGCCTTACAGGTGTGATGTGTGAAAGAAAGATAAGTTTTTCAACCCTCTTCATGTGTTAGTGTAAAAATAGAACTAAGGGCTCTTAAATGACTCATGGAACATACCATCTTCTTGAAAGAAATATTGTAAATTAAGTCTGGCAGAGAAGTTAAGAACACTTCAGGACAAAGCTACAAAGACATTGTCTTCTAGAGAGAAAATATTACATGATAATGCAGAAATGGAAGCAAAAGTTTAAAGAGATCTTCCAGTAAATATGTGAAAGCTGTGATCATTTAAATTTTGATATAGCCATTTAGATTCTTAAATCATGTAAGTTGCCAAAACACTGACTCTGTATTATTTCATATGAGAATTTTTTTTCCTAGAAAAAAACCTGAAAAACTACTTTTGTTTGTTTGTTTTTATTATGATTTTAAATAACACTTACCAACTGAGTTTGTAGGAACCATGAAAATGAAGAAGGAAAACTTGTTACTAATAAATGGTAGCTAGCAAAGTACTAAACAAGTAGTTGAAAAAATTAGTCAGGTTTTTTCAATGTATAATTATTTCTTGTTTTAATTTTATGGCACCAGCATGATGAAGGACCAGAAAGTCCTGAATTCTGAAGTACCGGATGCCTTCTTTGCTTTCATCTTTACTAGCAAGATTAGCTTTCAAGAATCCCAGGTCCTAGAGAACAGAAACAAAGGATGGAGCAAGGAAGATGTACCCTTGGCACAAGACAATCAGGTCAGGGAACATTTCAGAAAATTTGACACACATAAATCCATGGGATCTGATGGAATTCATCCACAAGTGCTGAAAAAGCTAGTAGATGTCATTGTAAGACCACTTTCAATAATCCTTGATAAATCATGGTGACTGAGAGAAGTATCTGAAAACTGAAGGAAAACAAATGTCACTCCCATCTTCAGAAAGAGAAAGAAAGCAGACTCAGGGAACTGTGATGTCAATCAGCCTCACCTTAATTCCTGGGAAAGTGATATAGGAGCTAAACCTGGAATATTTTTCCAAGTGTTAAGGAAAAATTTTACTGGGCTTTTATACCCTCACAGTCTAAGTGGGCAATAATCTGGGGTATTCCTGCTGGGTCATCATTTTCTGCTGTGTCTCTGAGTGCGTGGTCACCTGGCTGGTGCCACAGGTCCCTGTGCTCTTTGTTGTGCAAAGAGTTGGCACCAGTTCACTCTTTCCTCCAGCTCCCAGCATTTTCTGCCATCCAGAGCTCAGCCTGCAGCTCTCACTGCACCTTGCACACCAAGCTACCTGTACTGAATATATCCCTCAACACAGGCACATGAAAAACAAGAAAATCATCAGGAACAGGCAGCATGAGTTCCCAAAGGAGGAACTCTTGCTTGACCAATTTGGTAATTTTTTTGACAAACTGGCTGGCTTGGTAGACAAAGGGAAATCTATGAATATTGACTACCTACACTTTGGTAAGGTTTCAACACTGACATCTATGACATCCTCGCAAAGAAGCTGTTTATGTCTGGGCTGAATGAGCAGACAGTGAGGTGGATTGAAAATTTGTTGCATGATCAGTCCCAGAGGGTACTGATCAGGGGCACAAAGCTAGTTGGAGTTCAGTGTCTAGCAGTACACTCCAAAAGTGAGTCTAGTCCTGGTTAACATATTCATTAATGATCTGGATCACAAGGCAGAGTGTAGGATAAGCAAGTTTGTTGATGACACAAAACTGGGAGGAGTAGTTAATATACCAGAGAGTCATGTTGCCACCCAGAGGGACCTCAACAGCCTTGAAAAAGGGTCTGAAAGAAACCTTATGAAGTTCAACAATGTACCAGTACATGCTGGGGCCACCCCATCGGAAAGCAGCTTGGCAGAGAAGAGCCTGGGGATCCCGGTGGTCACCAAGTTAAACATAAGTCAGTGAAATACCCTGTGGGAGAGGAAATCCTGGGCTGCATTAGACAAATTGCTGCCATCAGGTTGAGGGAGGTGAACCCTGCCTGCTACTCAGCTGTGGAGAGCCCGTATTGGAGTATTTTCCCAGTTCTGTGCTCCCTAGGGGTAAGAAAGACATGAACATACTGGAGAGGGTACAATGAAGAGCCACAAAGGTGATGAAGGGACTGCCAGCACCTCTTCTATGGGGAAAGACTGACAGAGGTGGGACTGGTTTACCTAGAGATCAGAAGGCTCAGGGGGAAACTTATCAATGTATATAAATACTTGAAAGGAGAGTACATGGAAGATGGAACTAGACTCTTCTCAGTGGTGCCCAGTGGCAGGCCAAGAAGTAGAGAATAAACTGAAACACAAGGGTCTACCTGAAAATTGGGAAAAATATTTTACTCTGAGGGTGACTGAGCAAGGGCACAGATTTCCCAGGGAGATTGTGAAGACTCCACCCTTGGCAAGCGGCTCTAGGTAGCCCTGCTTAAGCAGAGGGTTGGACCAGATAACCTCCAGAGGTACCTTCCAACCTTAACCATTCTGTGGTTCTGTGATGACTGAAGAATGGAAGCAGGAATCCATTTTTTTAAGAGATTTAGATTTTACTTTACAACAGACGAGCTGTAAGACTTCCTAAGAATCATTAAGTGGTATGGTAAACTAGATAAATAATTGGATGAGAAGCCTCAACTGCAGTTTTACTGTTTACATACCAGATTGATATTAAAGTAATCTCTGACAGTGGGACCAGCAATTCTCAAGTGTAAGCTTAGGGGACTAGTACAGAACTGTATGCCTGTAAGATTTGCTTTAACACATGATCATTTGAAAAAGTCATGACATGCATTTAATTGAACTGTGTCTTATTTTAGTTTCAAAAATTCATTTTCAAAGTTGTCTAAATGGCTTAGAAATATGGTGTGAACATTTGCCCTGCTGATATCTAATCTTCTGAAAGAAATTAATGAATCTGGCTACTAACGATTTGAGGACAGCTCTCCTTTCTTATCTTGTACTTGTCAACATGCTTGGGACAATTTCCATTTGTTTCTAAAGCCTGTCAATGTATAATTAGGTTTGAATCACACTGCTGTAGGTGATATTTTGGCAAGCTGTTTGAAGCTGTTAAGGATTGTCCTCCCTTTTTATCTTGAAAGAATGAGTACAATGTCCAAAAATTTTTATATTCTACATGTAATATATTTTGACTGTGATAACAGTATTGTAGAAAGTGGCTGAAGAAGATGGCTAAGTATAGCCTGAAGCAGATTATATACATAGAGATGTATCTGTCAGCTGTATTACTGATTAAATGCATAGATTACACAATTTGTCCTTCCAAAAATGTAGGGTAGTAGTGGTTCAGTCTTTCAAAAAAGTCTGACTGCTCCCATTAGTACACGACAGGGAAACTGACAAACTTATACAGTATGTGCAAGTGCACATGACCTTTCAGTGAATTGGGTATGATTTTCAAAACCAATGACTTCTTCTAAATAGCAAATCTTTACAGCTACAGTGTATCAGAAATACATTTCTGTAATCTGGGAATAAAGCCTGAACAGGAGTTGAATGATCACTCTAAAAACTGAGACACCAGGATATACTCAAGATCAGCAATCCTATGAAAAAATTCATACCAAAAGCAGTGAAGATTCCAGTTCCTTATATTGCTTTCTACCTCCAGGATATATGGGCTGACTCAGCTGGGGAGGAGATATGTGCAGAGCAAATTGATTGCTTTCTTACAGCTGTAAAAGACATGGAATTTGTGACATAGTCCAATTTCTTTCTGTTTGTGGCTTCCATTCTCTATTACCGTTCCACTGGAGGAGGATCTAATTTAAGATATTTTTCTCCCCATTCTTTGAAAGATTTTATGACACCCTCAGGTGTGCTGATTCAGCTGTGTGGCCTTGCTCTAAACCAGACAAGTGTGAAAAGCCATTTTAAGAGTAAAACACACTATATATTTTTATTTATTTCAGTGGATCATTTCAGGAAATGTAGGTTACAGTCAGGTGACACAGCAAAGGAATTGAGAAGGGATTGTAGTCTTTCCTGGCGAACAAGCAACTGTGGAAACCAAAAAGGCAAAACCCTGAAAATTTGCTACTGCTTCTGATGCATTACTAATATAAAGCCATTGTATAATCAAGAAGAGAGGCTTTTTCACATAAAATTCATTCTTAACACTTGTTATGCTGTTTAAACATATGAATATACTTTTATAGTGTTCTACACTAGGAGAGGTTGGGTTTTTTGTTTGTTTCAAAGAAATAAGAGGAGAAATAAGTTTGGTTTTTTCAAGTCTGAACATTCTTCTTGTCTGACTGACAAGAAATAAAAATATTCCTCTAATTAAAAAGAAAACCTGTCACTTACATAGAAATTTTCTTTCTGGATTGCTTTCTAAGAATTAATAAATACTGGCCCATCAAAATCAATGGTATCATGTTAGTTCATATTAGCTGAAATATGGTGCACTTTTATATTGAACACTTTCTTCCTTATGCTACTCAGATCTGTGTTTGCTGAGCAATTTCTCCCTTTCTGTTGTACAGTTTTGCTAAAGACTTGTATACGTGGAAAAACTTCTGGTGTTGAGTTTGTATTTTATTTTGAGTCCTTTAGAAATTCTTTTCTGTGACTCTTTTTTACATTTTCTTATGGCACAGAAGGATTGTCCTCTGACCCCATGCCCCCCTCTTCCCTTTAAGTAATTGAAGATTGTAAGGAGGTCTCCCCAGAGCTTTCTTTTGTCCAGACTGAACCCCAGCTCACTCAGTCTGTCTTCATAGGAGAGCAGCTTTATCCCTCTGATCATCTTTGTGGTCTCTTCTGCACTCACTCCAATATGTCCATGTCTTTTTTGTGCTGAGGACCCCACAGCTGGACATGTGGGGTCTCACGAGAGTAGAGTAAAGGGACAGAATCATGTCATGATAGAAATTTGCCTTGTAAGTTATTGCTTGAAAAGTCTCTGAGCTCCCAGGAATGATCTTACTTAAACACAATAGAAAATCTTATGAGAACATCATTAAGCAGTAACTGGCAAAATTATGCTACAAGATTAGACAAGAACATCTGTATTGCACAGGGCATAAAACATTTCTTGGAGAAAACACACTACACACTTATCATTCATGTTTCATACTACTTGAGAGTTGCTGAATGATTAAGTAAAGTGAATCATATCATAAAGGCAGAATGATATATACTACGATAAAAGTAATTCTGAATATTCATATATAATGAGAGCTGAACCTGGGGAAGATACTTAAAGTAATTTTCTCTGTGGTGCCCAGGTTTTAGGGTTTAAGGTGTATATTCCCATTTTAAAAAGGTAAATTTCAAGATGTGCTAAAAATTGCCCATTCTGAAGCATGAAGCCAGTGAAACCAAGCATTACAGAAAACCAGTATAAAAAAATAAAAAGTTTCGGACACAATGAAGCCAATTTTATATCTCAGATTGCTAAACCTTTTGCAAAAATGCAGGATTTAAGACTTGTGATCTGACCTCATGTTAGTACCCCATAGAATCCTGCTTCTTCATGATGGATAAAAAACCTCAAAAAATTGTGAGAGAATACCTCAGTAGATGATCAAACATCCTGGTATCACGTCGGTGCAAACTCCAAGTCTCATGACATTGGAAACTGTTGACTGATTCACAATGAACTCTAGGAAGAGTCTTGTTTAATACTTCTTATTTATGCTTTAAAATTCTGTAAATAAAATTGGATTGTATTTCTAGTTTCATGAAAGATCATTCAGTGTAAATAGCAATTTAAAAAAAATCATGTAGGACAACAGTATGGACAATAAATGATGTCATTTTATGGCAAAAGATATCTAGTTACTTATCCTTCTGGGTCACCTGTGGGCCTTATTTCATACAATGAGACTTCTAATTCAGAATAAATGCAAGGTATGATAGTGAAATGCTGATATTTTCAAAAGTGAGTTGCATCTTTCTGCACACAGTGCAGTTCCTTAGGCTACGAACTACCATTCAGGGGTTTTCAAACCTTTGAAAACAAAGCTGATTTTTTTTGCTACAGATGGTGAAAATTGGTGTTTATAAATAAATATTGGAGGATCAATTAATACATACTCAGGAAACAAGAAACAGTGGTTTATAATGCAAGGTCAATGTCTCTTGTTCCCTATCGATTTTTCTTTCTACCGATTCATACCATTGATAGTGCTTCCCTTGTAACCTGTTGTCAAGGTAGCCTACAGTGTCAAGATGTCCTTTTAAAAACACACTAGCTACATTGTCACACCTTCACAAGTACTACTTTTCCACAGCAAGTTTGCACCATGTGTGATTGCTTTAAGGGGCAGAAAGATTTGATCAAAAACATCATTAACATTGCTTTAACAATATTCTACATTCTGCACAATATCATAATGCCCTTTTAATTTTTGAAGAATATTCTCGTCAAATTTCTCTAACTCTGAATCTGCCTTTCATGTGCATTTGAAAAAGATAATGGAGATTTGTGTTTGGTTGAAGAAGAAAAGTGGAACTAACATTTTATGAGATTTTTCTAGCTGTTAATTTTCATAATTTTTCAAACAATTATCTACACTCTACAGCTGAATAAAACTCTGTGCACAGAATCAGAGAATGTGTTGGGTTGGAAGGGACCCGGATGACCATCTAATTCCTGCCATGAACAGGCACAATTTCCACTAGAATAGGTTGCTCAAAGATCCATCCAGCGTGGCTTTGAACACTTCCAGGAATGGAACATCCATAATTTCTCTGGGCAATCTGTTCTAGCGCCTCACCACCCTCACAGCACAGAATTTCTTCCTTGTATGTAAACCAAGCCTACCCTCTTTCAATTTGAGGGCATTCCCCTTTGTCCTGTCACTACCTGTTCTATATGGAAGCATTCAGGGTCCGGTGACTGAAATATCATTTTCCTCATAGTAATCTAGTGTAAGTTTTAGAAAGTCCACATCAGACTAAAACATAACAAGACTGTAAGACCTGGGCAGTAAGTTTTACTGCTATGGAAAGTAACATGTACACAGTGTTAGGAGAAGCATGAGGCTTTTAAATATAACTAGAACTGATCTGCCAAATCATAAAAAAGAAAAAAAAGGGGTGAAGTACAGCCCAATGACCTTCATATCTGGAAAACGTAAACCTTTCACATTGCAAAAATATAAAGCACTTTGAGAGATTTCTGATGTCTTTGGTTTATCATTTTGGCATGACGCACAGATATGACAGCTGTTGGAGGCAGGTAAACAGCCCTAATCTTTTGAGGTGTCAGTAAAGCTGACAGAATTTATAAGGAGTTGCATCCTTTTCTTGCATTCCAACTTTGATTAAAAATTCAAGGATATTTTCAAAGCTTCTAAACAAATCTTAGAAAAAAAAGTTTACAAAAGATTGCCAATTTTAAATTATTAATTTTTCATCGCTTTCTGTTTTCCGTAAATCCACTAGGACCGAAGTCATATGACATAATTTTAACCATCTAAAAGTTAGGTTTCAAATTAACTATATTTTCCCTCACACTGACCATCACCTAGAGAGGCAATGCACCCCAACCAAAATAAGTATCTAAAATACATTGTAGATAGCCATTCAACTTTCTATTTTTTATCTCACATGTCTATTTTACATTCAACATTACTGAATTTCAGGTTGATTTTTTTCCTGCATCTTCCAGAGAAGTCCCTGAAATAAGTGTTTTTAGACTAGTAATATTCGTGGTGTGTCAATCTATTTCCATCAAATCATCCTGAAAAACGTGTGAAACCGTTCAGTATTTTTGCTTTCTTTACTTTTGTTTTTGTTAATTTTGTGCTTTATGACATGAGAGTTTAAATCATGAGTTAGGAAATTTTACTCTGACACCATGTACTGTGATAGTGAAGCTACCCTGGAGCACAGCAGATGCCTTCTGGCAGAGCAACACAAAAACTCCACACAGACATATCAGAGATGCTATAACCATCGGTGTTCAACATATGCACACAGGCACGCACAAAGTTCTCATGTTAATTGGAAATTCCTACATGAAGAGTCATATATTTGAGCAAACCTAGTTAGTTATTACAAGAGTGTAATATTTTTGTGAAGAATAATTTAAGGCATTGATCATGACAAAAAAATATGCCTTCTTGACTGGTGTGAAGCACTTGAAATAGCTCTTGTTCTACACTGTTAGTAGAGCTAGAAGTGTTTGAGCTTAAACACCATGCTTATCTCTGTCAAATACAGAATTCATTTACACTTAAAAAAAGAAAAAGCAGCTTTATAAGTTTTGTACTGTTGCATGTTCATGTTTTTGATGTTACCAATGTCAGGTCCAAAAGTAATTATTGCTCTAAATAGGCAGAGTGTAAATGTTAAACACTGCTTGCATCAGTAGTTGCAGAACAATACAAATATTCTCTTTTCTGTTTATCCAAGCCCTCATTCTCTGAAGAATTTTCGTCTTGGTCTAGTTTGTATTTTCCAGTTGGATGAAGAGAACTGCAGGTAAGAGTCTTTCATGAGAGGCATGTCTGATTTAATTAATCTTTAATTATTGTGCAAAACAAATGGAAGGATAGCTTCGATCAGCAAATTCATTTGCCACATTTATCAACTAGCTGATCTTTATCACCCACCCAGATGACAGTAAATCAAATGCACACCCCTTTTCAATTCATGAAGCAAATGATTAAACTGTCCGTAAGAGGCCCCTATCCTAACTAAATCTAATTGTGTGTGAATAATCAGTTAAGTTGTGTGATGAATGTGCCATCATAGAATCGAGTCCATAACTAAATCATATTTTGAATCATACTTGCTTTGAAAGGATCACTCTTAAACTCAGCTGTTTCTTCTTCTTCCTCATTTACTGATAGATAAATATGTATCATATTAATTACATTATTGTGCTTTGCTTTCTCCTTCACCTTTTATATCAGCTTTAGGGGTTACTTTCACTTGAGCTTTATAATTGAAACGCATTCCAAACACACTTATATATATCTTATTAAAAATCATCTTAAGCACAAGAAGTATTACAGTATTTCACTATAAACACTTTATTAGTCCAAACCAAATTTAAATATTTTGCATTGCACATCTTTGATTCTTAAGATCATTTTTACTTGACTAGATATCTCCTCAACTCAAAATGAAGAAAAAGATATTATATCTGTATTTGATTATTGCAGAATAGAAATGGTACACATTCTCCTTCAGAACACATTTCTTAACATCTGCTGTTTTTAAATATTTATAAACCCATTCTTTTTTTACCTGGACTTCTATGATACCATATTTAAGGTTTCATGAGACTTTTGTTCACAGAAAAAATTTCATTTAGTGGACTTAAATAAGGATTTCAAACCTTTAAGGATTTGTTCATCAGTATGTAATTAAATAATGAGGAACTAACATGACAAATAAGCATCTAACCTTAACTGATACTACAATGTATTTCATTTTTTTCAAGTGTGAATATAAAAAATGAGATCTTTTTCCTTACTTCTCATCTTAAAAATAGTTTGAGATGTCTGTTGACCTAACAGATTGAAGGGAGAACAAAAATTTTGTAATTAGTTATATTTAATTGGTTATCTAAAACCAAAGAACTAACTGCAAGGGCCTTGAAATCACTGAAAAAAAATCTGAAAAGGAAAAAAATATTTTATATATTGATTGTTTCTATATACAAAGGTGGAAGAGAGAAAATAGGATTCATATACACCCTTTGAAAATGCAAAATCCCAATGTACAATAGATGTACAATGTCCTGGTTTTGTTTTCATTTGTGTTGTTATTATTATTAATAATAACAATAATCATCATAATAATAACCATTCTCCAGTATGGATCATCTCTTTGGAAAATCCCCTTAGTGACAATGCAGTTAATTAACTACCACTTTCAACCATGGTAATGATATGTTTGGGTGAAATGTGTACTTATCTGAAACAGATTCTGTAGCTATCAATGAAAATGCACCCATCAGATAACAGAAAGTGAATACTATGTGAATAAACAATCCCATCAGCCAGTTGGCTTCAAGAGTTGGTTTAAATCTTCTCCATATTTCCATATGAGCTCCAGCATATTTCAGATGACTAGATGCCATCCACAGCCACCCTGATGCGTCACCAGTGATAGGTCTCTCGTACATATGCACAAAAGTAGACAATGAAATAATGAAAATGTCTTAATATGTCCCTAGGGTAAATATAATAACAAATGAAAATTTAAATAGATATTCAACTGAATTTAAAAGAGGTCTCATTAACTCAAGGAATTATTTATTCCCTGCAATCTGTAATCATTGTAATACCATCTTTGATTTGTGTGTGAGTGTGAATGTAAATACTTATTTCAAACTAGAGACTTACAGATTTTCATTACTCAAGTATTTAATGGGGCAGTTTGCCAGGCTTTTTTTTAACAATATATGAAGTGATCTCATTAAATTATTAAGCAAGTGGTTTAATTATGCCAAATTTCACATCTAACTGAAAAGCAGATGTTTTATTGGAAAACACATTGCTTTGGGAGAGCAATATCTAGTCACATAGTAACAGATTAAGACCTAATGACAGTTTAAAGGCTAAAGGCATTTGGATACCAAAACACTTAAGTCACAGATTTATGCAGCTTTACAAATTATACAATTCCCTGTTTTGTGGGAGAGAAGTAGGAGAAGTCGGTGTGATGTATGTAGTCCTGGACAGGTCATGGGATTTCCTGGTCTCTCTTCTGCTCCCTGGGTTCTCTAGAGGTAGCAGAGAATATCTTGGCTCCAGGTTCCTGGGCTCCTGGCTGCCCGCACCATAGTCTGTCAGTACTTTGAGTACCCCTGACACTCTGAATTTTCATGAATTATAGTGCTGGATAGGGAAAACCTTGTTTGTGAGTAGATAATTCAAATTATACAATCTTTTTCTTGTTTGCTGTTGCCATTTTTGGCACTCGCGATCTGTTCCAAACACATCTGGTCACATTTGCACTTGTTAATGATCAAAATGGTGTTTGCATAATTTCATTATTTATTTTATTGAACACACCAAAACTATTCTTTTGCTTGAGGCATCTGGCTGATCATATTTTATCTACTGCTATGAAAGCAAAGGTTTTACAGCCTGTACTAACAATGCTTGACTTGCTAATTGCTACAAGTATTGCTGTGCCTTCCCTATGCAGGAAGGTAGCAGATAAACAGGTGATATACTTCCAGCTGCCAAGACCCTGTTCAAAAGATACAAATGGATGAGTCACTTTTGTTTTCAAGCTTAATTAAACATATATATATGTCTGTTCTCAACAGAGGGTGAAAACGGAATTAATTTGTTAGCTTCTCAAAAATCAAATGAGAACTTCACAAAAGATGGATGGATTTCATATGAAGAGACAGGGAAAACCAAATAATTCTTATAAGGATCCCTTACAAGTATTTTGAGAGAAATTTCTTCTTTAAAATGGTACACAAATTAACAACTGCTTTGCAATACCATGAACACCATCTGCATGTAGCAGAAACTCCCAATAGCCTGCAAAAACCTCCCTTATTTCAAATATGACCTTTCCCTTAGATCGGAGTATTTGGGGGGTGGGGATGTGGCGGGGGGGGTAGGGATGTGTGTGGGGGGGCATCAGTTATTATCAGTACAATGTGGGTCACTGAGATAAAAATCTTTCTTTCTCTGAAAAGGAAGATTGTGTTTGTCTTCCCTGAAATAGACAAAGGTTCAAACTTTCCTAACAGAAAAAGTAGTTATTCAACAAAGAGTTGGGTGCTTAGGTAAGCCACAATAGCATTTATAGTGAGTCCCCTACAGAAAACTAGGAAATGGCTCTCCCCTATGGCCCCTTTCCTCAGTGCTGTGTTCAGGGAAAGGAGACCACTCACTTGCTCTGTAACCCTTGTCTGAGTAAAAGAGAGGACCTGAGCTCACTTTTCTTTTCTTCATTTTCTTGTTTTTTATTTGTCACAGGAAAAGGTAATGCACACCTTAAAGCATGTGTATGAGAACTGAATTCTAAAAATATGGGAGAAATCATGAATTCCATGACAAAATAAAAATGCAAAATGTATGTTGCTGGAAACAAGATTTCACGTGTGTCTCTTGGCATATAAAAGAAATACTGTTAGAAGCTTACAGTAGGCCCTTGAAGATTATGATCTACCATGGCATGCACACACAGGCATTTTGCAAATGCTGTCACTACAGTTTCTGATTAGCAATTGGACATCAGTCTCTGCCAGAGGATCATTGCCCTAATGTGTTGCTTTCATGTAATAACAGTAAGCTGAAATAGCCACTCTGAGCCAAACTCAGGCAACTATACCTGAGTTTTCACTCATCCTGTTGCATTATTTCACAGAGCTGGATGGGATGGGTTAAAAATACCCCAACATGACAATTTATGCTGTTTTCCATTTTGGAGACGGCTCTTCTCTAACTCAGTTGGAGCATGGGCAGAGACCAGCCTCAAATCTACACCACGGGAAGAGTAAGTCAATATTTAAAAGGTTATTTGAACATATTCAAATATTAAAATTTTAAAAATATTTTACACAGAATAAAATATTAGTTTTTTATAATCATATGTATAACCTATATGACTGAAGTAAAAAATTAACAGAAGTGTAACCAGAAGAGTAATTTTGATTTCTTTTAGTAGAGAAATACGTTCATATCCTATTAAAGAATATGTTTGATACCTCTGCACCCACAACTTCTGAACAAAAATATGTGGTTTTCATAGGTAACTGTTCTTAAGTGCAAAGTAGGCTTTCATATTGATAAAAACCACTTAAAAATAAGCAAATTCTTCAAAGTAATTGATGAGCTACAGACATTGAAAATGGTTGTGTGAAACCTTATATAGGGATATCTCTTTACTTGTGAATTACTGTGTTGGTACAATTAGAAAAAATATAAGCAGTATATGAATGAGGGTTCTATATCATCTCTCTTCATTAGTTTTGCACAAACTTTGCTATCACACAAGGAGAGGCACCTAAAATTCATGCTTGGTGTATGCAAAGCTGCTAGAAACTATGCACTCTTTTCTTCAGAAAGAGTTCCTTCAGACTGACATTCTTAGCATGGCTGCCCCCTCACTTCTACCCTCTTCTTCATCAGGACTGGGGAAGAAAATAGCAAGAGCAAAAGCAAGAACCCTCATGACCCAAGATAAGAAAGGTTCAATAAATGAAGGACTGAGGGGGAAAAAAACAACCAAACATACGACAACAATTACTCACCACCTCTGCTGGCAGATCAGTGCCCAGCCAAAAGCTGAGCAACAGCTGTCCTGGAAGATGGTTATGATGATTGCACAGGACATCATACAGTATGGGACATGCCTTCAGTCAGTTCAGGTTAGTTGTCTCAGCTCTATCCCCTCCTATAATCTTTCCCACATGTAGCCTAATTGCTGAAGGAGCAGGTTGGGTAGAGTGAGAAAAAGACTTGTCATCAAGTACTGTTCAGCCATAGCCAAAACACTGGTGTGTTATCAGCACTGGTTTACTCGCAAACCCAAAGTTATGAAGAAAGTTGACTACGTTCCAGCCAGAACCTAAAATCATATTATGTTGAAATGCCTTTTGTAAAAAACAGCTTTGCATATTACTATCATCAATTAAACCAGTGAAAAGTTGGGAGGTTTTTATGTGTATGAGGTTAGGATTTTTTTGTTTTGCTTTATTCTATGAAAGACAAGAAACAAGTGGTACATTCTACTAGACAACATTAAGGATCATTCTATTCAATTTGCCAGGACTGTTGATTCATCATAATAGTTCTGTCAGATTGTATCCACCAAAATGGCTCTTGAAGACAGGTACAGTAACAAAGTGATGCAGATGAATAAATTATCTACTCTAGAAATAAATAATCAAATATGAAAAGCTTCTTGACATGTTTCTTGACAGTAAAGAAAATATTATATGCTGATTACACTCCAATTCAATAGAGGCAGAAAACCGATCTATAAAATATTTAACAAACCAATCCGAGTGAAACATGCCCAATCCCATTGGACTATGTGAAAAACTGAATTACTGCCTTTTCAAATTAATCAGAAATACTTCAGTATGCTCTTTTAATCGGAAGGTCATTTTAAAGATGACAGGCAAGTGTTCTTTCTATTTGGATAAATATTTGAACTTACTACCTTGTTGTGTTTATATAAAACTGTGTGCATTGTCCTTGTGTAAGTACTTTTCTCTGTGACCTTTTCAAGCATATAGCAAATAAATCTTTCCTTAGCTTTAAAGTGGCTGTCATAACAACACCACAGGGCTCTAGGCATGCTGACTAACAATTTCAAAACAGTCTAATCTATTTGGAAATATTTTTCTTTGAAATTAATAGGTGTTGGTATGAAATTACTAAGCAGCTTTAATGGTTGCAGTTTGGGAATTTTACTATCTTTCTCAGTTGCATTAACATATAGTTTTATAAATAAGAAAGTTGTATCAGTTTTTATTAAGATGAGATTAAAGTGAAAAATTGCAGTAAAGAAAGGACTCGTGCTGATATCATAACATTTGCAGCAAGATTTATTTTTTTGTTTTGTTTCTTTTCTCTTAAACTGATTAGGAATTATCTCATTGCAGTTAATTAAAGTAGACTTCCCATCAGAGGAGTGCCTAGGTAAGAATGCCATCTCAGTTCAAAACTCATTATCTTTAAGGGAAAGTTTCATATGATATTTACTCAAGCCAGGATTTCCAACAGAACCCAGAATCTCAAATTTGGGCTGCATACTTTCTCTGCTCTGGCCCAAATGGAGTTTCTACTCAGGTTCAGGGATCCCTGTGGTGTGTTGTCCACAACTGGGACAGAATCAGGTTTGAAGAACTTAGGCAAGCAGTGAGAGAGGGAATAGAGGGGAAAAATATGCCATAATGGTAATTTCTTTAAGCAAATTTAAATCTTAAAGATAAAATTGTTTTCTTCTGTGTCTTTGTAGCGCATTCACATCTGAGTCATGCTGCAGGGCTGTGTCACCTACATGTGATCATAAGAAATTTAACCCAAAAGGTGAGTTTTCCCCTGACATAATTTTGATCAGAAAGGTCTGGGGTAACAATCAATAATAGGATACTATCTATACTGTGACATGGCTGGTAGGATTAATTGCTACTGTCTTCATATATATGTGTGTGCATGTGTGACTGAGACAGTAATCCTAAAGTATGTATTTAAAATTAATTACTTGTTCTGAAAAAAAGGAAAGTCAAGAAAACCAGCTTCTTTGAATCCAATAATACTGATTGTCAATAATCTGACTTATTTATGGTGTGATTTTTGGGGTTGTCATGTGCAGATCCAGGAGGTGGAGTTGATGATCCTTGTGGGTCCCTTCCAGCTCAGGATACTCTGTGATTAAAATTCTGAAATAATTCAGGATGCAACATGGCTAACCCATGAACAACACCATGTGTCTAAGAAGTGATAAAATAAAATAGAACCAACCAACTCTGTTAGTATTCCTTGGTGTCAGCCTTACATTCCTTGAAACACCTGCATGAGGAATTCTGCCTAACACACATTAGGCACAGCCCAGTCAAAGAACCCATGATGAGATACTTGAAGTCCAAACAGATTAGTTTACCTTCACGTTGAAAGCAATGCAAAAATGCTGTACATGAAAAAGGTATGCACTGCAAGCACTTATCATAACATAAACTCTATTATGCACCTTTAGTCACTAAACAGAATACGCATAAAGAACTCAAATATTAATCTCCTCTGGTCAGAACACTACTGGATAAAAGCTAAAGCTTTTTGTCCTGTATCAGGGTACTGGGAGGGCTGGTGTCTCTCATGGGCCAGGTGCCTGGGGCAAAGGGACCTCCCCACAGGGTGTCAGGACAGGGCTCCATGCCCAATCCCACTGCCAAAAGACAAAGCCAGTCAGATGGATACTGGCTGGGAGTCCCAGCTCTGCCTGCTCCCAGCCAGGGCACAGAGCAGTCCAGGAGCCATCTGGAGGAACTGGGCATCTCCATGGGGATGGAGATGGGCCAAGGATTGGTCCAGGATTGGTCCAGGATTGGTCCAGGATTGTCCTGTTAGGGCATTGATGGGACAAGGACTGAGAACTCCACAGGGGAGGAAAAGAGGTCCTAGGCCAGGGGCAGGAGACAATGCAGGAAGTTCCTAAGTGTCATTTTCCTTGGTAGTGATTAACACAATCTTGATCTCACCCACATCATCAATCCCAAGCCTTCAAACACGGTGAGTCTTTCACTGTGAAACTAGTAGATTAGTGAAAACTAGTAAAACAGCTAGGATAAGGTAATTTATCAGAGGCAGTTTAGCCAAAATTGGGATACCTATCTTTTGTACTGAAAAAGGTGTCAGAGGAGCTCTGGAAAACCATCTTGTGTTCCCAGGAACTCAGAACATGAGAAGCTCACAAATGCACTATCAGAAATTCTTATGTAGTCTTCAAGCTTCTATCTATATCACTCAACATAAAAATAAGCATAAAGCTATGCTATTTTAAAATTCAAGACAGTTGCTCTAAACTGATTATGGTAATTGGGGGAATTTAACTTAGCAGGGAGATATTCAACTGGAATAGCCGAATTACTATGACTACTTCTAATGATGTCCTAAATGGTCAGCAACCTGCCAAAGAATGAAAATTAATTCTATATGTAATAAGTTTTATCACAAATTATGTGGTTTAGGTTGTTTTAAATGGAGGGAAAACTCCCTAGCAGTTTGTAAACCAATTCTTCCTTTCTTGATGGAATTCTGTGATGTTAAGCATTAACTGAAGATCTCTTTTGTGGACAATAGGTCTGATTCTCCAGTGCATTGTTCCTTCTGCAGCTAGCACATTTGCATTTAATTTGCAAAAGAAAAATGTTCCTAATCTGCTCTTATAGATGTGATTACAGGAGTAGAATATCAGAGGTGGTTTTGCTGTCTTTTCTTCATTAATAGAAGAGTATGATTCTGAATTTACTCTGTGGAAATGTAATTTTCCTGATTTTCTATCAAAACAGTTTTCATACCCTTGGGAAGGAGCTAGTCCCAGAGAAAAAAAGTGGAACAAGTGTAGCTCTCCAAACCACCTTAATTATATTTTGACCTATGTTTACTATATTGGGGTTTTCTAACATGGAAAAAAATGTGTTTCTTTTCATTATTTTGATTAGCGTTAATTCAAATATGCTGAGTTAAATTACTTTATTCCTTATGCTGTTAAGTGTCACAAGTAAAAATGAGGCTCTTAGGAATAGATTTCAAGCAGGCTGAGTATTATTTAGCAATAAATGGTTCAAAGCAAGTAACTCATCTTTCTGTAATTTGTAGCACCTGGTAGTGATCTGACTTTAGACCTCATCACATACTTTTTCCATACCATTAACCACAACCAGAAGTCACAGTTTCACAGCAATTGAACCAACGCTTAGAAACAGTATGACAGACATTAGTTTTAAAAAATGTATTACTTTGAAATACTTTCGCTATATTTATTGCCTTCTGTTTTTAAAAGAATTCAATAAACCTCTCTGCAGATTACTGTGGAGGGGAAGAAACATTATAGCATGACTTGTCCAAATAGACCAAATACCTTTTGCAAGTGAACTTTACAATATGAAGATTTGAAATGCATGATGGTAGTGTTCAAACTCAATAACCTTAGGATAGAAAGCTATGTGGTATGATCCATGGATTTTACAGTACAGGTGACATAGAAGAATTCTGTACTAAGGAGGGCACAATACTTCATAGCATCCAAATCAGCCTATCAGAAAGTAAAAACCTCTCTGAGATGAAAACGAGTCTCACATCTTTGGTAGTCATACTCCACATGAACCAGTAGCCTTTTGAGGAAACATTTCTCTATGTGATGTAGAAATTTGTTGTCCACTTTTCAGCTCCCAAAGTTTAAAAATGTCCTAAATTTCAGCTTAAGGAAGATCCTTGGTTAAAGTGGTAAAGGAATATGAAAATAATGAGATTTTCTATACTGATGCCTTTTCCTGGTCTTAAAATCAAGAGGCATACACAGTTAGAAGGGGAAAAGGGATTTTACCTTGGTATTTATTTTTAAGGATCCTTAGGTGTACACGTCCAGGTCATATGCATCGAGATGCACCCCACCGAGTCTTTCCCTGTGTCTCTGTGTCTCTCTTCCCAACATTGGGTATAACATTATAGGTTTTACTAATTAGCATATCTATCAAAGATTCCCCAATGAGAGGCTCAAGTGAGCCCCCCTCCCCAAGGAACCTTCCCCTGGATGGTTCTATCTTGGTTTACAGAATATGTTCTGGAGAGGACCTTGGGGTCTGAGGCACACTGATCCCTAACTATGAAGCTTCTAAAATGTTTAGTCTCTTAGCTTGACAAACATGTCCAAGAATGTAGGCAAAAAGCACTAGGAATACAGAAGTTGTAAAAGGTATAACAGGGGTATAAAAGAAAAGGCAAAAATCTTCATGGCATCAATACCACACTTTAACATCTCCCCATCTGTAAAGTAAAATATTCTTCAATGTAAAAAATACAGTGAAGAATTTGTATTATAGTCACAATTTGGTAGAAGACCTAAACAAGAAGCTATAATCACATTTCATTGAAACAGTTTGAATGCATTACAGTACCCTGAAAGTCTTAATGAGAAAGATGGAATAATGCCTTCTTCTGGCTAAAAGATGACAAATTAGTTAGATAACTTGGACTTCTATATACACTTCTATTTCCCAGTTCTTCATATCTGCAAAGTTAAAGTGGAATCCTTCAAAACTGTACAAAACCCCCCACTTTTTTTTTTTCCTGTTGCGTGTAAGGCTAGTTGTTATTTTTATAATTTTTTTATACCCTCCAATCTCAGTACCTGCCAAAACAGAAAAGGCTGTCCATTATTAAGCTGAGCCAAACACAGGAAAATCTTTAGACAATATTCTGTGAAATGTTCTGTTTTCTCCAAAGGCCAAGGATTTAAATTCTCACAGTATTTAAACTGCTGTTTTCTGGGGAAAAAAAACTGACTGTTGCAGGCACCACAATGCTGAGGGAAGTAACAGGCTCTGCAGCCTCTTTCCCCAACTCCTAGGAGTTTGGCCATGTTAAAGTTATCTCCAATTTTGCTCAAATGGGATCAAACTGCTGTGAAAATATAAGCTATGAGAATCTGAAGAGGGAGTCTTGACTATGGTCTCTTTCCTCTTTTCTTGAAAGCTGTGTTAAGCTCAGGCCCTTGACCTCTGACCATGTGAGAGTTTTGTGGCAGCTCTGCCTATACCTGGCATTGCGCCCCACTGTCCCTGACCTGGCCTCACTGACTTGGCTTCTGGGCCTTGTGTCAGACCTGAATTGTCACTAAGGACGTGGCTGGCATTCATAGGGCTGTTGGCTGACCCTGGTCACTGCCACCAATCATCTTCTCTTCTTGCTTTTGTACTCTGTAATGGTGTCACAGTGGTGAAGCTGCTGCACTGCCTGCCTGCTGCATTTCCAGGTCCTGGCTCCGTTCTCCATGCACAGCAGTATAGGCTTGCTGTTACCTGCTAGTGAAAAGCTCATCTGACGGATTAATGGTTTTGTAGAACTGATTTTAAAACTGGGTATGAAATAATATTTTTTTTTCTTTTTGATCCTGAGACTGATACAAAGATGACCTGTACTGCATACTGAAAGTTCCTATATGTCAAAATAGTTGGCAAATTTTCCCAGATTCTTCTACACTCCTGTGACATCTTTGTTACATTACATCTTGGTATATTCATCCTTTTCTATTTTGTTCATTTGGAAGTAAAATATATAGTGCTTCATATATGCTTGCCTATCTTGAGGAAATACACATTTGATCTTGCTTGAGACACCAAATATTGGAGGACCTTGGGAGCCAGGGTTAGATTTAAATCAGTATTTTAATTCTAAAACATCTGCTTATTCCTATTCCTATTTCTATTTAAAAGTCATCAGAAACTTACTAAAACCCCATATTTTTCTCCATCAGAAAAAAAGCCCAAACATTTAAAGCCCTTAGTAAAGCCCTTAGTATAGACTGGCTTTTCTCCAAAAATATATTTTTTCAAACATAGAAACGTTTCAGTTAAAATTGAAGAGCATAAGAAAAGAGTTACACAGGAGAGTTTTGGCTGCAAACTCATCTGATGACCCCAGGATACCTGCCTTACAGGTTCTCTTTTATATTCCAGCTTTGTGCCTAATTCATCAGTAATCTCTTTTTTCAGTATTTCATCTTGCTGGCAATTTATGTGTCTATAAAACTAAACATGCATTTGGCCACAATAAGACTGAACCCAGAATTAAATAACTTTCCCTCATGTAGGGTATAAAAAACTTGGCAAATACAGTTTGTATTTCTTTATTCACATAAAGAAGCACAGCTCTAAAGATGAGACTAAATGAGATTGTTATATTTGCCAACTGTTATCTACCAGTATGGGGAAGTGAAATTTTGTCTTTCTTCCCATAAAATTACCAGAGATCTCACAGCCTATTCCCTATTTCTGATGCCTTCTTCTGCCTTTTGTCTTATCTTTTTTGAAAGTTTTAATTTTTTTTTTTTTTCAGGGTGGGGGGAGGGGAGAAGTGTTTGGTTTTGGTTTAGGGGTTTCTTTTCAGTGAAGAATATGATGTCTTAAAATATGTGTTTCAGGTTAAATGTTTAAAATAAAACAACCAACACCATAATTTATAGTAGCAAGCAAATTAGTTGAAATAATTAAGAGTTACATATAACTCTAGCATAGCATAGATTTTTGCTGACCTAAATGTTCATCCAAAAGTTAAGTCATTAGTTAAACTCGGTTTTCTTTGAGCTCAGAATTACTAAAGAAATGTAGGCTGAAAACGGAGCAAATTTAACTTATTTACATAGATCAGGAAGATGAAGCAAATCTAACCTTTAATGTTGGACCTAAAGAGCAGGAATATTCATCTAGACCTGCCTGACAAAAGTCCTCTTTTGTTGAACCTGATATAGTTCTATGGAATTCAGTTCACACACAAACCTACCAGTATCTTGGCCTTTAGAGACATCACATTTCCACCAGTGCACTAAACCAGGCAGTAATATTTGCAGCCATGGTTTGTTTGCCTGGGTTTTTCTTTTTTTGCTTCTTTCATCTATATTTCCTCTGATTTCTGTGACTTTTGGGCTGTTCTTTTCATTCTTCTGTGGTATTATTTTGACAAAGTTTCACTTTCCTAGGAATATATACCATGAACAATTTTCATTATGTTATGCAAGTAATGGCCTGAGATTTTTATCATATGAATGGTAAATTTATTA
This sequence comes from Corvus hawaiiensis, assembly GCF_020740725.1. Lineage (NCBI taxonomy): Eukaryota > Metazoa > Chordata > Aves > Passeriformes > Corvidae > Corvus > Corvus hawaiiensis. Next base: position 62,393,076 of record NC_063216.1, on the reverse strand, counting down.
AGATTAGGAATAAAAGTTGACTCAAATAAATGTGTAAGTTTTCATAGCTACTGTATCTGGTTCCTCTTGTAGTGAAATAGGAAAGTCTTTGTTTTACTTTTCTGAGAAAAAAGAACAACATTGTGTAAAATACATGTTCATTTGTCTCTCCATTTGTTGCCTGTGCAGAAGCCTCTGACACCTCTTAATTAGAATTGTATAAACCTGGATATAGTTAATATTCATTTACAACCAAAATATAAAAATACTAATTTCCTTAAAAAGATGTACTTACCATAATGGTATGAATATAGTGGTGACCAAGTACCTTCCATGACCGTACATATCCATGCACCAGCTCTGTAATGTATTCTCTGTGTTAGTCAAATATCAGTACAAAGGAGTAATTAATTAATTTAATAATTTTAGTTTTAAATTGCCTGATTTTTAAGTCTTACCACTCCCCTCACATTAGTCTCAAATGTGCCAACATATGTATATCTCATGTGTACTGATAGATACACATACACAAATACATACACATTTATGTGCGTGTACATATATATATGTGGATAAATTCATATATAGATATTTCATATTTGTAAGCAACAGATCACTTTCCAAGGTCACTGATAGTCTTCTTAAGACTCTTTTCAAGATGTGATCCATGTTCAGTCTTCTTATGAGGAAAAGAATAATCCTGTATTTTTTACTATACTGTATCTTTTAGCTCTTGAGGCTTATTATCTTCCCACAAAACTCTTCTACATGCCTCAAAATTTCTTTGAAGATGGAAATGCAGAGCAAGTATCTGGAACATGTAATTTCTTTTCAGTTTCAGAATGACCATAAAAAGAGATTTTTAATGATATTAATTTGAATCCTCTTTCTTCCTGCATAGGAAGCAATGAATGAACCTGTTCTTCATCTCTTAGTTTGATTTTAGATGTAGTTTATTGATTTTTGAAAACACACTCTGAATGGAGCTTTAGTCCAATTAAAATATTGATGAGAGATGGAGACCAGATTGTTTGTCAGTTACTTTTATAAAAAAGCTTATAATAAATAGTTAGCAATGATTAAATAAAATCATATTCTCCATTGATGTATTTTAGGTTTGGGGGATTTTTCCTTGTTTCTTTTTCATGGCATGCTATTAAAAACCATAAAAAATTCTGAGTGCTGAAAGGAGTCAATGCCTTGTTGTTATTCTGCCTACAGCAGTGTTTTCGGCATAGTTTGAGCTATGTTCATTTGCAATGTGTTGTTGGGTATTGTAAGATAGGTATTGTGAGACTATTTATTAAATAATGACATTTATATTGAATTTTTAGAATAGTATTTTACTGACTGTGATTGTTGCCAAGATGTGCATGACCATTCTTGGAAAAAAAAAAAAACAGATGACAGTTGCATTTTCAAGTTTATTTTGCTTTGGTTGTCATTTTTACTTGTTTATGATCTTTAATGAGATTTACATGGCCTTTGACAGAATATAGGTCAAGTATATCCTGTGCTAAAATAGTAAAATTTGTGGTTAATAGGCAATACAGTTTCATTTACCTTATGCATAGAAAATATTAATGAGGAATGAACTACAAATCATTCCAGTTTTTTGGAAAAAGAGTAATATATTTCTAAGCTCCAGTGCAGATATTGTCTATGCTCTTTACAGTATTATTTTGGTGGGTGTACTGTGCTTAGTAAATTATGCTAAATATTTTTAATACTTTTAAATTATGACCTAGTGAATATTGTTTCTACAAATTTGCAGTGAGCCATTTGCAGTGAGCCTAGTGAGTTTTTGATGATTTGAGTATTTTCAAGAAAACAAATTTTTCTTTAATTAATTTTCTCATTTACGTCTTTAGAAGAGCTAAAGACACTAGTCTAATACTTACAGATTATTTAGGAAGTGTTTGTTCCACATAAATACTAGAAATTTTATTTAACAAGCTCCACCAGAGTCATCCCTAATTGCTTACCTGTAAGGAGATAATTTATTAAAATATTATTGTTTTCTTTTCAGTTTCTATTCTGTGTGCCATGGAGAAAACTTAACTTGTTGTAAGTGAGGGAGTTTTTTTAGTTTTTAATTCATCAGTGGTCATCCTGGCTGCTGTGCTGGAAATTTGAGTTGTGTAATAATTTAGACATGAATGGAATATTTATAATTAGACAAGCACATAAAAAGGAATAAATAATTAAATACTCTAAGCTTGACAATAAAGACATATTCTACAACCCAAAGATAAAACACCTTTACTGATTACAATTTTGGATATTTTCATCAACACCTATTTAATGAAATATTTGATTAATCATTTTCTGAAATATAAAGTGGGAAATTTGTTATATATTTGAATATATACTTCATATTCCTCTTTTTTGTCTTTTATTTTTCCTTGTACTAAATGAATAAATCTGGGTTGACTGCAAATTACATTATTTTACCAGAACAAGTTGACACATTCTTGTTAGGTAAAACAGAAGATCAGATTTATTGCAGTAGTACAATAAGTAAAAGACACTCTCAAAAATGTTTAAAGAGAAAAGTTTTGTTTCTCCCTCTTCTTTTATTTAAGCCATTATTATTTTTTATTTTTAATTTTAGTATCTGATGTTTCTAAATTAAATTTTAAAGGAAAGTGAAGGCTGAAAAATAGGACTCATAACTCATTTTGTCAAGCTGATAAAAAATATATTTATAAATGAAAAGAAACAGCAATAAATTATTACTTTCTTGATTGATGGATTACATTACGTTGTTCAGATACAGTAGGGGTATAAAATAAATCTTACTCTAATAAGTGCTCTGTTGGATATTATTATAAATTTCCTAATTAGAAATATATACATGGCTTATAGTACCAGAAGTGTGATTAACACTTAACATACTGAGAAAATATATGTTATCTATGTACACTTTGAGATCTTCTGAAACACAAAACATGATTAAGTAAACTTTTTGACAAATTAAGATTCTTGTTTAATCTGTAATTTTTACAGCAATCAAGGTGAAGTGTTAAAATGCAATCACCTGCTATTTTGCATAAAGTTATCTTCAAAATGACAACACCAAAACCCGGTTAAAATCTTCTTTGAAATGTTATTTTATATAATGTTCCTCCCTGGTTCAGTAAGGGGCAGCATTTTATTTTTTTTTAATGGTTCCTAAGCTTAAAATTCATCATTCAGAGAAACTTTAAAAAAACATTGAAATTTTCACCCTTATTTTATTTAATAAGCTCACAAAATGTATTTATGCTGCACATTTTTGGTGCAAAGATGAAGATCTATTGACATTATACAACTGGACGTGATGAGATAGCTCTGATTGTGTACCATCACATCTGTTGGGAGTAGCCTTTTGCATAAAACTTAAACCAAGTGTAAGATTCTAACTCCAGCATTATTTGACATAGAATTAACACATATATATAGATAAACATAGATAACTATAGATTTCTACGTACTTATCTAAGTCACTACTAACTTAGATCACTTATTTTGCATTAAATTAAGCTGAATTTGAAATCAGAGCTGGGAACTTTTGGTTTTGCCATTTTAAGATATATATTTTTAAAAAATTATACTTATTAAAAGCCTTGTTACAAAAATGGTTAATCAGTTTTCTCTGATAAATGTAATTAATACCTTATTTAATTAATTTTTATTTTAAAGCAAATATCAGCAAATAATTTCTACTAAATAACTTAGAAAATCATTTCTTTTTTCTTGCTTACAAAACTAATTTGTCCATTTCTTTGCTCCTGGTTTCTTACAGCATTGATTGTAAAAATTTTGCAATTGTGCAAAAAAAAAGAGTTGGTTTGGGTTTTGGTTCGTAACATAAATGTTATGATTTCTGTGCCTCAGAAAAATAACTGATCTGAGACACTTGGAAAACAGACAGAACTAAGATATTTTAGAAAACAGGAAAAAAAGTGAGATTTTTTGCAAACATAGGCCCAAAAAGAAACATTAAAGAATATTTTAATACCTTCTTATTTTTTTCTCCCAATAGTCTCTAGGTTTTTTTTAGAAAATATTTATTATCTTAAGATTCTAACTTGTGGCACAGTGATAAAATAGAGTTGTCTCAGTATGTTATGTTTCCATACTTGTGCATGATCTTGAATGCTAATACAGAGTTATGCATTGTTTATGGAGTCTTCTGGATAGATATATCTGAAACTTAAGTTCCATCTCTCCCTAAACATAAAAATCATACATTCTAATCCTGAAAAACATTTTGATAAATTTGAAAATTTGGGTTTTTCTTTCCAATGGCTTTGAAAGAATTTTACAAAATATGATGGCACTCCAGTGCGATCTCACATTAATGTCCCACCTGTCTTCCAAAGACACCAGTGTGATATGCTAAACACAGGTGAGACCCGCAATGGCTGCTGTACAGGCACGTGCCCTTTCCTGCATGCATTTCTCATTGACAAGTGAAAAACAACCTGTACAACCCCTGATATAAAGAGAAGTATATAGTTTGAAGACAAAGGGTGTTATGACAGTGATACTGCTGGGAGTTTTTATTGTACTTTCTCTAATTCTTTAATACAGTTTCTATATTGATATATGGAGTTTATTTGCTTCCATAAAGAAGTGAAATATTTGAAAGAGAAGACTGTAGAGCTACAACGAGATCAACACAGGCATCAGAAGTGACAGAGGAGAGGAATGGGAAAGGGGAAGATTTGATAGAAGGTTTTGAGAAAGTATGAAACAGGAAAAGGCTGCAAAGAGGTGTGCAGAAAAGGCAATAGGAAAGAGAGTGCATGAAGATGATGGATGAGAGAAGAGAAATTTGAGTGAGAGAGCTTGGTTAAAGACAAAATAAAAGACAATCTCCACTTCTGTCACAACAACCCCATGCAGCACTGCAGGCTTGGGGAACAGTGGCTGGAAAGCAGCCCAGCAGAAGTCTGTCGAGGTGCTGGTCAATAGCAGCACAGCATGCGTTAGAGCATGCCCAGGTGGCCAAGAAGATCAATGCTATCCTGTACCGTATCAGCAACAGTGTGGCCAGCAGGACCAAGGAAGTCATTGTCCCTCTGTTCTTGGCGCTGGTGAGGCCGCACCTCAAATCCTTTGTTCAGGAGGTGCTGGAGCATGTCCAGAAGCTGGTGAAGGGTCTGGAACACAAGTCGGATGAGGAGCAGCTGAGGGAGCTGGAGTTGTTTAGCCTGAAGAAAAGGAGGCTCAGGGGAGACCTTATCACCCTCTGCAATTCCCTGAAAGGAGGTTGCAGCCAGGTGGGGGTTGGTCTCTTCTCCCAGGCAACTGTTGGCAAGACAAGAGGACATAGCCTCAAACCGTGCCAGGTGAGGTTTATGTTGGACATCAGGAAGAATTTTTTTCACTGAGAGGGTGGTTAAGCATTGGAATGGGCTGCCCCAGGGAGGTGGTGGAGTCACCATCCGTGGAGGTGTTCAAGGAATGACTGGACATGGCACTTAGTGCCATGGTCAAGTTTACAAGTTGGTAATTGGGCAAAGGTTGGACTCGATGATCTTGGAGGTCTTTTCCAACCTTAATGATTCTGGGACTCTGGGATTTTCTGGAATTCTCTTTCTTGACTAATCTCTTGTCATTTCCTAGGAAAGGTTCTCTTTTTCCCTCTAAAATTTGTCACTTCATTAATATAGCAGGAAGCTAAAGAATGATTACACAGCATGTGTTAGTTCTTTTCTAATGCAACAAGAAATAAATTTAATAGAATTGCTAACAGCATTTTCAATAGCTTGCTTTCTCTCCTTCACTCCACCATCTACCCCCCCACACCTTTTTTTTTTCTTTTTTTTTTTGTTACAGTAATTGCTGTCTGAGCCTCAAAGGCTAAAAATCGTTTTTCATCTCATGCATGAAGAATTTTAGTCTGATTGATGACAGCTATGGAACCTTTCCTTAGTCACTAAGCTGCACTAATTTGCAAGCTAAAACAATATTAACAAATTGTTAATGATCCATGAAACTGCAGCAGCAGCCTTAAATGTTACGCTCAGAACTTTCTTACAACTAAAGCAGCTTACCTAAATTCCCACAATGGGCACAAAATGAGATGGCATTTACAAAACAACAACAGTAGCAACCAAAATAATAATTGTGAAAGTGACAGGCTTGGCTAATGTAGTACATTAGTGTGAATAATTTCTATTGAGGGCATGTGAACAATTAACATTAAAACCCAGACCTAGTTTGTAGCAGTTTGGATTTAATTTTCACATTGAGCTAAAGCTGGTGCACACACTTCCTGTCTGCACTTAATAGCAGCAATTTTCCTCTATTTCTATCACTGTGTGGCTGGCTTTTAAAATAAACTGGAAATCTTAGGAAAGAAAACAGAGTTAATTTTGAAAATAACCTATGAGTATCACTTTGCATATTGAAAGAAGAGGATTTTTTTTTCCTAAATGGAGCCCAAAATGCTGTGTGATGATTTATTTTTTTAAGTGTTTTGAGAAATTCTGTCAAATGAGCAATATTCAAGCTGTTTCATGTTATTAGAGCATGTGGTAGTCTAGTTCCCAGTCAACATGTCAGTGTACAAGAAAACACACACTATTTTCAGCTGTGTACTTGCCATCAACAAAAGGATGGTAAAGCAATATGGCCTTGTTCAGCACCTGTGTGATACACAACAGCTAGCAGGAAGAGTTTAAACAAAAGCATTGCTCCTTCCCAGGTCACATGAAGTTTGTGTGTGCATGTGCACGTGTGTGAAGTGATTTATAAAGCATATTATTAGTGTGTCTCATCTCAAAAATCAAAGTGGTGTAATGTCAAACCATTCTGAAACACAGAAGAAGAAATAATATATCTAATACATAAAAAAGAGAATAAGCTATTATATAGAAAGAAAAAACACAGATATCTCTGGATATCTTCTAATAATTAAGAATTACATTTCAGCAGGGAGACTCTCGTATTTGTAACTTCACAATCAGTTAATCAGAGCCAATTTGTGTAATTTAATCTTATCCTTTCTATAACAGTGGAATAAAGACTCAACAATACTTCTCAAACATGATCCATTATTTTGTGTCAACAATGTTGTATTTTATTGTAGGTAAACAATGTTCCTATTAATTATTCTCTCTCGGGAAATTAAAAAAGTACCTTCTGAACTGAGGTCTCCTGAGCAAATATATACAGAGATTGTACTGTTCCAGAAGGCACAGAAACCCAAACAGAAACAGGATGAAGCTGAGTGAGTAGAGGACAATAAGAGCTGCTGAAATGCTACATGTTCATCTAGATCATCCTTTCCACTGCAATAGTTTTTAACTGGTAGAACAAATATTTCCAAGTAACACGTAACCTTTTTTGGTAATTTTCATTTTCAGAGTTTCAAGGTCATAGTGAATGGTGGTTTTAGACTCCTGAACACAATATGTTACATTTATTATTCTTATGCAGTTGTCAGGTTCTGTAGCAAAATATTTTTATGTGGCACCAGAATCAAAAAAGTACATTAACAGGATGTATGAATTCTCTATGATTTTTTTTTTTTTGCTTAGTTTTTGTCTAATTCATCAACTTATAATACACCAGTATAGGTTGAAGCAATGATCTCATTTATTTTCATGGAAGGCAATTGTGTACTTTATTGCATTGTTTTTCCTTTGTGATCATCTTCAAAAGCAGGTTCTTTCCATCCAAAGTAAAGCTGAGTGTAGGATAACATATCACCAATATCTTTGGTTCACTGATGAGCTCAGTTTGCAGATCATAAATTTAACTCCTTATGACTGCATTTGGTATTTTTTTATTAGGGCAGGAGAAATAACTGTACTTACCTGTTTAACGTGATTACTTTGATAGCAAAAGAAGGGGATATGGAATGCCAAGATTTTTTTGGAATCCCACTTATGTTTACTAAAATCCACTTTTTAAAGGTTAAAATACAAAGAAAGTACTATTAGGATGCCTTGTCTTTCACTGGGGTGAATAAAAATACTATAAATTGTTACATATTCATAAAGAATGATTAATCAGCTCCCATTTCATCCAAATCTCTGTATCTGTCAATGGACTATTTGGTTACAAAATACACTGGAAAATTTTGAGGCTATAAACCAAAGGATTGGCTATAAACCAAATGCTTAAGTTTTCTGTAGGAAGACAAGTAAAAGGTCAATCTATATTTCTCAAAATATATCTAAAAAGACCAGTTATAAGAGGCATTTTACCAAGTCAATGACATTTCAGGTATTAGTATTCATACCTTTGCTTTAAAATTGATATATATTAGTAGAAAAAGCAGAGAAGTGATAAAGCAACATTTGTGAAAGGAGATGTATAAAAGGATGCCTTTAGAAGATATGATGCTGAATCAACAGAGCAGTCAGTGAGGCCTTCCTGTCTTGTTAAGGAAAAGGTGAACCAAAAATTTTTCAGGATTAAAGAATTTACTGTTCTACTGAAAAAAAATTGAAATTTTAAAGGTTAGTAATTTGAAACATTTCCTTCAATATATAATTTGAGTTCATGTGAAGTCTTTGGGTTTTTCTATGAAGGATTACCTGTCACAGGGTCTGACATGGACCTTGAAAAGTACTTGTGAATAAGAACTGAGACTGCTACACAAAGAGTATTAAATTATAAAACATCTTATGAGCATGGATAAATGCCATAAGGAAACACGGCAGCAGATTTTTTGTTTTTTGAATGTTGGGTTTGGTTTTTTAATATATTGTGATTGATTTAATATTATACCATCACCACGACATTCTGATTTATAAGTTACAAGATGTCTTGTGGTCCCAGTGACCCATCACAAAACATGTTCTGAATTTTTTTCCCCAAAATAAAAATGCCATTATGTTAACATAAAAAGAAAACAAAATTGTAACAGTAGAATTACTCAAAAATTGCAAGCATGATATGACTGTGAGAAACTTAAAAAAATTCTCAAAGCAGTTTTTTATTTTCCACTTTTTGCTTTGATTGAAAAGGGAGAGAAAGAGAAAAATCAAAGTTTTGAATTAACATTCTCTTTCCTACATACTTTGAGATGATAAGAACATAATAAGCTAGCTTTACCTAAATAATTATATTAAGTTTTAGGACACACTGTGACCTCTGTATGTCATTTACTCAGGCAATGCTTTCTATAAGTAAACTGAAGATTTTATTCTCAAAGTTTACAACATACAAACATACTGTAAAACCAGAAATGCAGTGCTGCTCATAAATGTCCTTCAGTAAGTTTAACAGTGCATTTGGCAGCAAATAACATTTGGAACCTAATCTCCAAGTCCTTTTTAAAGGCCAGTTTCCTTATAGTTGAATAAATGTTTCTCGCAGCATTTGAAAAGTTTTAACAGAAGCTCCTCCAAAAGGCAGCATTCCCCTAAAAATCTTGAACTTGTTATTATATAAGGTAATTTCTTGATTCTTCTGTTTTTCTAGATGCATATTTTTTCTAAACAAAGTATAATAAAACCTTTATATGTACCTTTAAAACCTTACACTAGTTGTAATGTTTGATAGAGCCCGGCACTTTTTATGACACTTTGAGAAAATATTCTTTTTTTTTTCAAGGTCATAAGGTTACATCAAATGTCTGTCCTGGTTCCTAGACTGGTTTGAACTTTTGAACAAAATCCAGGAGAACGCTTATAAAGACTCATCCATCAGTTGTTCAAAAACTTGAAATATAAAAGAAACTGGGCAAAAAAAAAAAAAAGGTGGAGAAAGTTTTCTCTTTTTTATCAGGTATGTATGAAAGTTTCTGTACAGCTCCACTGGGGCTGTAATTCCCTAATTCAGCAATGTACTATTTGTGATAGTGATCTTTCATTGTGACTAATATGCCGCTTACCAAAGTGCTGCATGCCATCAGTCACTTTGTAGTTTCCAAAGACAAAACAAATTAGAAAACTTTCTTTAAACCATAACTCTGTGGAAGTATGAAGTTGGTGAGTTTGCTTTATAAAGAATTCCGAAAGCATTTTTTAATTGTTACTCTACACCACTGGGGATGAAAGCTCCTTGAGTTTTGTGTTTTATATTTAGGAAAAATAAGGAAGTCAAGTCAGAATTAAGTGAAAATTTTGATTTTTTGGAAAAGCATGAAAAAATTACAATGTATTCCCTAATCAAGTTTAGCCAAAACCCAATCACCTCAAGATTACTTTTGAGTGTGCTGTTCAAATTATCCATGGAGCTATCAGTTTCACGAGGATTAAACACTCCTGAGATTCATTTAGAAATGAGATGACCTCATCTGATCCACTGTGTTAAACTTGTCTAAATTATCCCTCTATCTTCAAATTTGCCCTGAGACACATTTTAGAAATATCACAGGGTTCATCCTGGAATGGCATAAATTTCTCTCTAGACATGTCTAGATGCATTTAATTTACTTGGCAAAGTTTTGCTAACAGGGATGCTGCAGGCCTCTGTGATAAGAGGTCACGTGCTGGACACAGATGGTTCCAGGCAGTTCAAAGGGACCCACTGCAGGGCAAAGCTGAGCCCACCAGCCAGGCTGGTGCAGCCTCTGCGAAAACGTATTTAAGAAAGAGTAAAAAATGATATACAGGACCTGTGACAGAGGAGTGAGGAAAATGTGAGAGAAACAATGTTGCAGACTCCTGGATCAGTGAGGAAGGAGGGAGGGAGGTGCTCCAGATGCTGGATCTGAGGTTCATCTCCAGCCAGTGGAGAATGGTTGTTCCCTTGCAGTTCATGGAAGAATACAGTAGAGATATCCATGCTGCTGTCTGTCAAGGATCTTCTTGAAGGAAGCTGCAACCCATGGAGCATCCATGCTGGAGCAGGTTCCTGGCAGAAACTGTGGCCTGTGAGGGACCCATGCTGGAGCAGTCCATTCTTGAAGGACTGCACCCCATTCATAGGACACATTCTTCAAGAACTGCAGCCCATGGGAAGAACTGATGTTGGAGATGTTTGTAGAGTTTCCTCCCATGTATCTCATGGGAGAAAGCCCATGCCAGAGCATGGGAAAACTGTGATGATGAATGACTGACAGAGGTAGAGTGTTATAAACTGACTGCAACCCCCATTCCTCATCCCTCTGTGCTACTTGGAGTGAGAAGAAGCAAAAAAGCTATGAATGAAGTTCATTCATGTCTAGGTTCAATCAATCTAGAAAGAAGAGGAAGGGGGAGAACAGATATTTTAGTTTTTTCTTTGTTTCTCGTCATCCTATTCTACTTTTAATCGACAAAAAGTTAAATTACTCTTCCCAAGTTGAGCCTGTTCTACTTCCTATGGTACGCGGTAAGCAATTACCCTGGTTTTAAGGCTTTGAGGGTGATTCTGCCCCTCTACTCTGCTCTGGTGAGACTCCACATTGAGTGCTGCATTCAGTTTTTGGATCCCCAGCACAGGAAAAACATCAGCTTTTTGGAGTGAGTCCAGAGGTCAGCAAGATGATCAGAAGGATGGAGAACTTCTCCTATGAGGAAAGGCTAAAGGAATTGGGATTGTTCAGCCTGGAAAAAAGGCAGCTTCAGGGTGACTTAACTGGGACCTCCCAGTACCAGAAGGGAGCCTACAAGAAAGAGAGACTCTTCAAGGGCATGTGGTAATAGAAAAAAGGGGAATGACTTCAAACTGAAAGAAGGTAGGTTTAGATTAGATATTAGGGAAATTTTTTTTACTATGACGATGGTATGGTACTGGAACAGGTTGCCCAGGGATCGTCCCTGGAGGTGTTCAAGACCAGGCTGGATTGGGGCTCTGAGCAACCTGATCTCATGGAAAGTGTCCCTGCCCATGGCAAGGGAGTTGGAAATAAATGATCTTTAAGGTCCCTTCCAACAAAAACCATTCTGTGATTCCATGAATGTTGAAATGCTACTCATGAGCCTGCAAACACTATCTTTTATTGTATTCCAGGAGAGAAAAACAAATGATCATAATCTTTGCCTGAAGTGTTTTCATAATTTGTTCTATAAATAAGAGTTATCATACCCTACTTTTAGTAAATTGTTATAAATATAATGGAAGGAAATTTATGAGAAATTTATAAAGAAAATCATGAGAACTCAAAAATAATAATAAAGAAAATGAAATCAGAGTAATTCATAAAAAAAGCACTCATAAAAGCTAGCTGAAGGGATTCAGAACTTTTCCTGGAAGGGTTTGTGTTAAGATCTGAACATTCAGAATCAAAATCTATTTTCAGTTGGTTCATATCTCTATGCTACCTGCAAGAATTTTGTGTTAAAATATGGAGGAGGAACACTTTAAAAAGTTACAGAGAAAGCAGTATGCAACATTTAGACTGACAGTCTTAAAATGGTGTGGCAGTTTGACGCTGGTTAGGCACCAAGCACCACAAAAAAATATTAACTTACTTGCATCTGCTATAGCTGAGCAGAGAAGGGGAAATTAAAACCTCATTTTCATGAGGCAAAATGAGGATTATTGAGGAAAAAGGAAAACTTCAAGGCAAAACAGGTCTAAACTTAAACAGTATAAAGAAGATTTATTACTGACAGAATTAAAAGTAACAAGAATAATGAGAAACCAAAGCAAACTTTCAGAACACCTTCCTCTTCTAGTACCTCCCTCTTTTCACCAACCTGCCCAAGGGAAACAAACATGGGGTTTTGGTCAGTGTTTAATTTCTTAAGTCTTTTTTTATGTTTATGGAAAAGAGTTCCTTCTGCTGTGCCATGGGATTCTTCTGACAGAAGATTGTTTTCTGCAAACTCATCTAACGTGGTTTCAAACTTCACAAATGACAGTCCCACCCAAATCTGCTTCAGTGAAAAAAATCTCTCCCACAGGTCTCTCAGTCTTTTCACAACTGCCAGTGTGGGTCATCACAGTTCATGGAGTTTTAGTCTTTTAAGGATGAGCTATCCCAGCCTGAAAGCAAGGGCTCTCTTTTTCAATTTCTAAAAGTCTCTCACACAATCTATGCACTCTGGCATGAGCACTCTTTTTTTAATGGGCTGCGCGTGGATCTCTGCACCCCCCATGCACTTCAATGAATTATAGAGAAACAGTTTGTTATATTATAGTCCTCACCGTGGCTTGCAGTAGAATCTCAGCTCTGGTGTTTGGACTGCCTCTGTCCTCTCCCTTACCTCCACCGACCTTGGTGCCGCCATGTTTTCTTCTTCCTCATGTGACCTCACTTTTCCTTTCTCTCTGACTTGGAAGAAAATTGGTGTCTGTTAAGTTGCAGCTGAGAAGTTGATTTTGTTTGGGCTCTGCATCAGGGAAATACTCGCTATGTGTCTCGTTGCTGGTTGCGTGTTGTTTTTTTCCCGATTTGGCACGAGCTGCACCGGCCGCGTGGAAGGGCCTGCCGGCCCCACATGGGCTGCACCGGCCCCAGAGGCCCGTGCTATGCGGTCCCAGCTGCTCACAGCTGCTTGCGGCTCCAGGATCGTTCTCCTGGAGGTCCAGCCCTGCACCTCCAGGCCCCAGCAACCCCCCCTTACCCTCGGTAGGGAAGCAGGGAAAAACAAACTTCTTATGCTTCCTCCTTCCTTAAAATATGTCATCACAGAGGCATTACCAGCCTGTCCCATTGGTCTAGCAACCTGCCCATCAGCTACTCGGCTCTGTGCCAGTCACAGAAGGTTCAAGTAGCTGTTTTTTTCTTCTGTCCCTACAAACCAACTGTTCTAAACTGCTAAACCACCACAAATGGAAAAAAAATTCAAAGTAATTTCTCCCTCCAAATAGGAAAGTAATACCTAGGATTTAAAACTGATGTCAAACAGTGACTTATATTTTAAGGTGTTAACATGGCACATTTTTCCATGTGCTACTACAGTTGATTCTCTTTTCTTTTTTAAAACTTGGAAAGAGGTATTTTGAGAGAAAGTGTAACGGCAAAAAATGTGATCTATTGAAAAAGCTTTTAGCCTATATAAAGGTAAGGACTTCAACGCTTGCATGTTATTCCATCATGCATCTCTCAAAAGATAAATCCGCTTGTGACCCTCTGATCCACTTCTAGGTGACAGAATAAATCTATCAGTCTGCTGCAATCTCATTGATTTGAATAGCAAGATAATTGCTAGGAACCGTGCCTTGTGAGTTCACCCTTGATGGCTGTAAAATTTCATCTTTTACAATATTTTGCAACTGTTAGTGTCATATTCACAGTTATTATATTCCCTCAATCAGACTATTTGAAATCAGCCATATTTGGCCATACAAAGTATATTTGCCTTTCTTTAAAGTTTTAACAAACTTTATACAACTAAAAACAGTTTAGGTCACTTTTTATGCAAAGTAAATTGATTATATTCCACAATCAAAATTAGATTACAAAATGCTAATGGTGGCAGCAGGAAAATCTTGCAAGCAATTCTGTCACTTTGTAGGAAACCATCTTTTAACAAACTGTATAAATAACTGTACTAGTTTGAAAACAAACCAGTGGGAGATCACAAGTCAGAATTATAATTTGATAGGAAAATTAAAATAAATACAGTAGTACAAGAACATTGACAGTCAGGATACAACCTGACACACTGGCAGTCAGGGTGGTGGTAGCAGTCCAGATGAAGTGGTCCTGTTGAAGCAGTGATCCTGTAGAAGGGTCTGGTCTTCACCTGAAGGTCCAGTGGCGGCTCTTGTCCTCTGGGACCCCAGCAGGTAGGACTGCTTGTGGTGTTCCAACCCCCAGATTATATCCAGGTGGGTATGCTTGGTTCCTCCCCCTGGACGGAGCATCTCACAATGGAATGATGTAATTCTATGAGTCATGCTGTGGGTCCTTGATAGCCCATTAAACAGAAATAGCTCCTGGAGGGAGTTATCAGGGATGAGTCATGGTAGGAGATAATAAACATTGCCCCACCTGCTTTAACAGCTTGTGAAGATGATCATAGAATACGTGCTTTTGGTTGCATCTTGCATTGTAACCTAGGACAATAACCATGTACAGTAACATATCTGAGACAGTGATTTTAAATTGCTAAAATAGACTAAAGAAAGCAAATCACTGCTAGATCTCACTGTTCCTTTACAAAGGAACTGAACTAAAACTGACACTATTCTTCCTCAATCTATAAAATAAGACTTAAATCCTCAGCCTGTGAGATTTAAAAGTATAAAGAATGTGGAAAGTAGAAAGTTTTATTAACATCTCTTCAAGATGTTATATTTATGATTTAGAATATTTAAATCTTCCACATATATTCCTCCAATGAAAAAATAACATTTTCTTTAAAAAATCATTAAAATGTATTAAAATTGTGTAAACTGAAAATTTACAAATTTTGAAAGCAACCATTTTCTAATCACTTAGAAATTTTTCATACTATTAATTATGTATTTGATTAGAAGGTTCACTTATCTGTTCTTCTCTTTCTTTTTAACTTCAGTGCTTCTCTTTTCTCTGTTTCTCCCCTCTCTACAGTGAATTAAGAATAGTTTGTTGGAAAAAATATATGTGGCCCCACCCCAGTAAATGAGAAAGAAAATGACCATACTAGAATTTTTACATAATTTTAAAATATATACAGTTATTCACCACTTAATAATTTAGTGGCCTGTTTGTATACAAAAAAGTGTAAAAAAAAATTCCAGAAACTTAATTTTGTTCAAACATGCTTTGAGTTTATCAGGGAGTTCTGTTTAGAGACAAGAAGAACATTTTGCATCAGTAAAGATCACATTTGGACTGTGTCCACTCTGCACTGCAATATGGTGATCTTTTATGTCATATTCTCTCCCATGAACTCTCCTGTTTGTTGATGACAGAACTGCAGATTTTTCCCTCCTTGCAAATATTCTCTTTTTCTTCATGCTACTCCAGAGTTATATGACACTGTAGAGTAGCAAATTGCAGAAAAGATAGTTGACCAAGTCACTGTAAAATCACATCTTTCCCTGTGGCTTTACCAAGAGGCAAATCCAAATGACATAACTATTCCCTGTTTGTATTCCCACTGTTAAGGCAAAGTTACCTTAACCTATTTACTTATCAGGGAAACAGTAAATAATTTTTACATGCAAATCCTTTTTTACAATACCATATTCAAGAAGCTGACAATTTCATTCATAGTCTTTATTTCCCCCAGTTTTTTGGCCCCTTTCTGTTAACAAAGAGGGAGTAAACCTCTAATTTCATACAAGCTTAGCATTTATTGAGAAATCTCGTATCCATTACAAATATCCTTTTATCACAGAAAATATAAGTGATGAATTGTATGTTCTTTTTGCATGAGTTATCATTTATTGAACTTTGCTATTGTTTTTGATTTATATCTATAAGAGCACAACAAAGCATTTGAAGTGACAGAGCTGTTGTTTTTTTCCCTCTACCTTTATTTGACCAAGATTACAATGGGTTACATGAGTTAAATAATTGCGTAGACATATCATACAAAAGAAGCTGCATTCAGCTCTGGGGTCTCCAGCACAGGAAGGACATTGACTTCTTGGACCAGGTTCAGAGGAGGGTCAGCAAGATGACTAGAGGGAAGAAGAACCTCTCCTACAAGGAAAGCCTAAAGGAATTGGGATTGTTCAGCCTGGAAAAAAGGCAGCTTCAGGGTGACCTAATTGTGACCTTCCAGTGCCATAAGGGGACCTACAAGAAAGATGGAGCAGAACTTTGTACAAGAAAATGAAGTGGCAGGACAAGAGGGAATGGCTTCAAACTGAAAGAGGTTAGGTTTAGATTAGATATTAGGAAAAAACTCTTTTCTGTGAGGGTTGTGAGGCACTGGAACAGGTTGCCCAGAAAATCTGTGGATGTCCCATCCCTGGAAGTGTTCAAGGCCAGGTTGGATGGAGCTCTGAGCAGCCTGGTCTAGTGAAAATGCCTCTGCCAATGGCGAGGGATTTGAAACTAGATGATATTTAAGATCCCTTCCAACTCAGGCCATTCTCCAATTCTTGGATAAGAAGATGCCAAAGATGATTAAATAATATGAAATATTTCATGCAAATGAACAAGAGTTACACATAAATAAATAAGTTGATTAATTAAATACATAATTTTGTGACTGTATAAAAAGTTAACAGCATAAAGCAGCTGGTAGGCTAAACCAGAAACAATGAAGCTGATACAGCCTCCAAACTGAGTATGTATTAATTTGTCATTTTAATGGAGATACTGTTCAGACTGAATCAGACAGAAAGTTAAAAATATTTCTGTTCGGTGAGCAGACTTCCTGGTTTAAACACTTGGATGACAGGAGACAACTTGTGTGGTAGATGTAAGTAAATTGAGAAATTGATTTTTGCTGACTCTAAATAACTGCCGGAGTCAGGCTGGGACACTGTAAATGAAAAAGCTAGGAAAGCAAGGTACAGAGAGGCAAAGAGACCAAGCAGGAGATTGTATAAAGTAAAATTTAGATATTGTAGTTACAAAAAGAAAATATGCAGTCAATGTAAATAATTCTTTAAACTCATGTGATAATGTACTTCATTCTTGCATCCTTCAGTGTCCAAGGCTTTCCATTATAAAGCCTATTTTGCAGTATTGTCCATTGTTGTCAGAAAAGTCAGTCATAATTCTTCAAAGTGATCCAAGCCAGGGTGCATATTTAACAACTGTTTTGTTTTCTAAATGTTATGTCCTAATTTGTTCAACATGTAGGCCTACTCTGAGCAATTCAAATTAAGAAACAAGAATAGATACCTCAAAGAGAACATACCTTCTTACTCTATGAAAGCTCTCTACAGGTAGTCTGATGAATCAAACACTGGAGATATTGCCTTTGTCGCACTGAGTTCTTAAAGGCTGGATTAATCTAGACATCTCAATTTTAGGCGTGAATATATATCAAACAGAAAAAACCTTAAATGTCTGATTTACAGTATAGAACCCTTAAAGCTTGCAGAATCGATTGAGTATTTCCATTTATTTCAATGACTCTATACTTACTCTCTACACAAGAAAACTGATGTATAAGTATGCAGTATGAATAAGATTCAATGACTATTCATGAATAAAAGATCAGGAATCATAGAGTACTAGCATAGCCCAGGTAGGATGGGAACTCAAAAGATCATCTGTTCCCACTTTTCATGGTAGAGGAAACCCAGATGAGATTATCAGCACCATGTCCAATTGCATTTTAAAAACCTCCAGTGATGGGGATTCCACCACATCTCTGGGGAGGTTGTTCTAGTGAATTATTGCTCTCACTGTGTAAAATTTCTTTCTAATATCAAGATAAAACCTCTCCTGCTGGAACTTGTATCCTTCTCCATGTGGCTCCTCATAAAGAGAGAGCTTCTATTCTCTTTGTAGGCACCCTTTAAGTATTTGAATACTGTGAAGAGGTCCGTTGAGGTCTTCTCCGGGAGAAAAGAGCTAACTCCTTCAGTCATTCCTCATAGGACAGGTTATTCAGCCCTTTGACCTACCTTGGACCTGCTCCATTCTGTCTGCATCTTTTTGGAATTGTGGGGACCAGAACTGGACGAAACATTTGGGGTTAGACCTGACAAACACTGAATAGAATGGGATGATCACATCTCTACTTCTGTTAGTAATGCTACTGAAGGTCCAGCTCAGGATCTGACTGGCCTTTATTACTACTGTGACATCCTACTGACTTTTGTTGTTTTCTGCCATGAACCCCACATTCCTTTCAGCAAGGCTATTTCCAACCACAACAGATCCCAGCCTATTCTGGACTTTTTGATTGCTCAATCCCAGGTGCAGGACTCTACACTCATCTTTATTAAACTTCATACTGTTCTTGCTAGCCCACTCTTCCAGCCTGTACAGGTCTCTTTGTAAGATGGCTCAATACATGTGACATTTTGAACACATTGCTCAGCCTGGTGTCACCAGCAAATGAGGCAGTGGGGTTTTCAATCACATCATCCAGATTGTTATTGAAGATGTTGAACAGGATGGGGCCCTGTGTTAATCACTGGGAAGCATCATTGCAACATTAAAACCAGCGACAACCACATTCTCAGTGCAGCCTGTCAGCTAATTTCCCACCCACCCCACTGTCTATTTATCCATTATGTGTCTTGACAGTCTTAGACCAAACAGAATATCATGGGTTAGCAAGCATAGTCCCGGAAGTGATGTTCTTGCAAAGAGGTGCTTGCAGCTCCTCTATGACCTGACAGAACCTATCAACTGGCTAGTTTGAATATTGACAATTTTTTAAGCCACTTAGAATTTTGACTGCCTCTGTGGTCCACATTTAAGAATGGACAAACCCTGGGAAGCCCTCTGTCTTGCTTCCGGCCAGGGGACAGGTAACTGGGCTGGGCCTGTGTGGGGCCCAGTGGGACCTGCCAGGCCCTGCTGGGACCTGCTCCGGCCAGGCCCGGGCTGGGACACAGCCATCCTGGAGCTGATGGTCCCTGTTCCACCTGTGGCCCCCCGCTCTGCGACGTGCAGACGGTGCACCCCGGCTTTCCCCTCTCCAGTGTGGCCGAAGATTCAGCTGAAGCTGCCCCGCTGCCTGACAAAGATCATGTGACCAACAGCGATAAGCGAACTTCAGTTGCAAGGCCCGGGTGAGATTAACCCTTTTAGTGCTCTAAGTTCCCTCCAGAACAGATGGAGCCTGCAGACATTAAGTAAAGAAAGAAGAGCTGAAATCCTGAGGGAGGAGAAAGAGGAGATTCTTAAAGCTGAAATTCTGTTGTAAAGCTATGGTGGTGATGGACTATGATATATCAGAGTACCCGTTGTAATTTCATGAAAGCATGGGGGGTGGAGCGTTCAAACTGTACTTGTGAGCAAAAGTACCTGTGCTGAAATAAGCAAATGCTGAAGCAGCTGTAATTTGATGAGAAGTTTGAACAGAGAGAGATGGAAGCGATGAGGACTCTTGCTCCTATCGGAAGGAGAAAAACCTCTGTTTTCAGAGATGCTCCCAGAGATAGTCCTAGAGATGAAGATGATGAGGACCCTTGTCTCTCAGGAAAGGAGGAGGGCCTCTATTCTTAGAGATGAAAATGCTCCCAGAGATGGGTGAAGAGAACCTTTGTTTCTGAATGGCTCAACCTTAAAATGGTACCCCAGTAGCTCAAGATTGGACCCTCGAAAGCAGTTGTGAGAAAAGCTGCAAGTCAGGGGAAGGGACTCTCACATGATGTGAGCAGAGAACCAACCTGGGCAGCTGTCTCGTTGCGATAATGTCTCCATAGTATGAGCAAGAGAGACTCCTCTTCCTAAATGAACTGAACAAGGTTATTATGGAAGTGGTAAACAGACTGAACATCTCAAGGGTTGTCTTTTTACAGTGGGAGAAGGGGGAAAGGTGGGGGGAGAAGAAGTGTTCTGAAGGTATTGTATGATTTTATTTTTTTTTTTTTCCTTCTTTTAAGTCTGTTAATAAACTTCTTTATATTCTTTCAAGTTTTGTGCCTGCTTTGCTTTTCTCTTAATTCTTATCTCACAGAAGGTAAACAGTAATGAGTATTTTGGACCAAACCACTACACTTAAGAAACCCAGAATCACTGAATGGTTGAGGTTGGAAAGACCCCATTCAACTCCACAAGCAGAATCACCCAGAACAACTTGCTCAGGACCATGTCCAGATGACGTCTGAATAAATCCAGGGATGGAGACTAAACCTTCCTAGGAATCCTGTTCATACAGTGAAAAAGGCTTTCCTGATGTTCAAGTGGACCATCCTGTGATTTTGGGTGTACTTATTGTCTCTGCTACTGTCACTGAACACCACTGAAAAGAGCCTGGTTCCGTCTTTACAAGCATCCATCAGGCGTATGTATATACCCACAATATGGTTATGTGTTTTAGGACCTCCCAGGAGCTTGCTGAGTTACTACTTTAAGTTACTACTATAAGCTAATGAACGGTCTTCAGTTCCAATATTATACAGTAACACTACTATTCCGAAGAACTGCCAAATGCAGAGTATCTTCAGATTCTTTAGAAATGTCAAAGTATCTACACATAGAGATAAAATATAGTCCTTTAAAATTCTTCCATTTTAAAGAATTTTAAAAAGCATCTATTTTAATGAACCTGTTTATATCTGATTTTGTTTTAATTGAGTATTTCTCAGTAAATAAAACCTGCATGCTATTTTTTTTTTTTTCAATATTAAATTGAATCGGCACACATTAAGTGAGATAAAGTATAGTCAGGGAATGTGTATTATTTTCTACCAACTACAGAGAATTCCCTGATGATTCACGGATGAGAAGTGTCAACATTGGTTAGTTTAAAGTATATAGCATATATAAAAAGTATATAGCATATATAAAGTATATAACATATGAATGCTTCCAAAAACTTCAAAAGTATATTTGCAAAAATGCTTGCAGATTCCTACTATCCACAGCCATACTAGTTCTTCAGCCAGTAGCATCACAGTGGTGGCTCATGGATCTCTCTGTCTCTAGAATAGAATAGAATAGAATAGAATAGTTCTGTTGGAAGGGACCTGCAATGATAATCTAGTCCAACTGTCTGACCACTTCAGGACTGACCAAAAGTTAAAATATGTCCTTAATGACTCTTAAACACTGACAAGCTTGGGGCATCAACCACTTCTCTAGGTAGCCTGTTATAGTGTAAAGAAATTCTCAGTTCCTCTCAGTAAAGGAATGCTTCCTAATATCCAGCTTAACCTCTCCTGATTCAGCTTTGTACATTCCCACCTGTCCTATCACCAGATACCAGGAAGAAGAGATCAGAACCTGCTTCTCCATTTCCCCTTCTCAGAAACCTGCAGAGAACAACGAGTTCACCCCTCAGTCTCCTCTTCTAAAGTCCTTGGTGCTCCTCTTAGGAGACTAATCCCTTTCCAGCCTTTCAACAGCCCTTTTACCATCTTTGTTGCCCTTTTCTGGACTCATTCAAGTACCTTCAAAAATCTCAGTATAGCTTTTCTGTATTTTCTTCCAAGACTGTTAAAGAAAATATTAAATAAAATTGGTCCCAAGAGCAGACATCAGAGATCTCCCTTAAGAAATACTTGTTTTTTGTTTAGCTGTTTCTTTACCTGTTCTATTATTCTTTTTATTAAACTCCATTGTCTGCTCTTGAACTGTGTCACCTGAATGAACCGTATCAACCACTTCACTGAATCCTTGATAAAGTGGATCTACTATATTTCTTTTGTCTAGAAAGTCTATTATTTTATCAGAGTAATATCACAGCTTTCTTACTGATCTGGAGGAAGGAATAAACACTAAGGTTATGAAAACAATAGTTAAAGTATAAAATTTATTACGTGTGTGGAATAAGGCAAAACTATAAACATCTGGAAAAGGGATTTGTAAATTCTGGTTTTAGAAGAGGGGGGAAACAAGGGAGCTAGCAGTGCTAAGACAAGCGTGAGATTAAGGTGATGGAAAAATAAAGATGGTATTCCAATGGGGCTTGAAGGTGAGACATGACAATGAATTGTAATGAATAAGATGTTAATTCTGAATTTTCTGTAAACAGACATACCTAAACTTCTGGAAAGATATGGACATATTGAAGAGAGTTTAAATAGGAGAATTAGTAAGATGGAGGAACTAGAAGACTGGGCTGAAAAATAAAAGAAATTTAGGATAATTGAAATAATAAATGCTAATAACTGTAAGGTACTCACACCAAATCACCAGATGAATTTCATAAAAAAAGTAGTATGATGGAAGCAAGACAAATAAATATTTTTGAGATCACAGAAAACTTTACAAGATTTAAGTCTTTCTGCCAGAATTTTTCTCACAGTGAAGTGAGAAAGTGATTTATATCTGACTTCTAACATGAGATTCTAGAAAACTGAAGTAAATATGATCAGTGCTTTATTAATGGTGAAAAAGAAAATCTAATGTTAGAAATTAATTCTGACTCTTTTTCATTGTCTTGACATCTTATTAAGTAGAACATTAAAAGGTGAGTAATGCAATTTATACTATATGCACTTGTAGTGTGAGGGACCCCCTGAATTTGTTCCTAGATCATTCAAGTGAATTTGTGATTCTGTTTTGAGATTCATATAACAGATTTCACTCTGCCTGGGGCTCCAAGTTCTTGTCATGTTCTGATCAAACCTGGCTTGCTTTAGATTGCAGAGTATAAAGTCACCTATATTCCATATAATTGTGTACCTGCTGTGTACAATATTTCCTGAAATGCTGGGAGCTTCAGGTTTTAATCCTCTTCTCTCTAAATGTGTTTTGGAGTCAACACCTGTATGCTGCAAGACTTCCCTGGAAGCTTGATTAAGAATGATTTGGGAAAGACATCTGTCAACCAGTTTTCGCTAACCCAAACCCCAAACTGACTTGATGTTAGTCCAGATTAATTACCACACTCTACATAACTGCACATATCTCCTTTTTGTGAAGGTTCCTGGGCTCATGCAAGACGAAGAATTTACGACAAACTCTTTTATAAGCATTTTATTTTCTGGTTCAAGAATCTACTCAAATAATTATTTACATTGATATGACTCTACCTATGAATTTATACTCTGTGTGTGTAGAATTAATTGTTTCATGTTATCTTTTAAACATTACGCTAACTACACCTTAGTGTTTCTGGTAAATGTCTGTGCTCTTGCACATTGAACATAATAGAAAATAATAAAATAATAATTAAAAAATGTGTCTATATGATTCACATTATTGGTAGGACATTCAGAATAACAAAAAAATTACCCTATGCATCTCTAAAATAAAATTACCATATATATGTTAATTAAATACTGTTTCTATTGCATCATTGAGACTCCGGGCATCTGAAATAATTTATAAGCAGCCTTAATGAAGTGAACGAAACATTCACAAGAACACTGTCTTGTCAGTCAATAAAAAGGCAGGTATGCTTTTTGGCTACTGTTAGGATCAATGTTTGATTTGTATTTCATTCTAATTATTTAAAAAATAATACAAGACTACCAAAGATTATGTAATTAGCATTTTTCTGATTGATTTGACATGAAGCAATTACTCTGATTATGTTGTCAATAATCAGTTGTCTATTTGGTTGCTTTTTTATTTTTTTCATTAAAGCATAAAGAGCTAGTGCAGTGGGCTACCCTCGGGTGGCTCCCAGATGCCAACCAAGGCACTCTCTCACTTTCCTCCTACACAGGACAGGGGGAGAAAATAAGATTTAAAAGCTTTTAGATTGAGATAAAGACAAGGAGTTTCTTTACCAATTACCACAGGCAAAACAGGCTGACTTGGGGAAATTAATTTAATATATATCTCACTGAAAATAGAGAAAGATTATGAGAAACAAAGACAGAACTAAAAACATATGATTTCTAACCCTCCCTCATTCGTTGGCTCAGCTTCACTCTTGACTCCTTTTCCTCTTTCCCCTGAGCAGTGCAGGAGTATAGTGAATGGAGACTGCAGTCAATCATAACATTTCCTTCATAACTCTGCCATTCCCTTCTCACACTTTCCCCTGATCCAGCATAGATTCCCTCACACAAGATTTAGTCCCTCACAAACTACTCCGATGTGGTCATTCCCATGGGCTGCAGTTATTTTCAAACTACTCCAGCATGGGTCCTTTCTGTGTTCATTCCTTTAGGAACAGATCTCTCCATCATGGTCCCTCACACACTGCCGTTCCCAGCAGAAAACCTGCTCCTTTGTCAGCTTCTCTTCATGAACCAGAGTTTCTGCCAGAAAATATGGTCCTGTGTGGTCTGTCCAAGCAAGGCTGCAGCTTCCTTCAGGGAGTGTCCACCTGCTCCTGTGGGGGGTCCTCCACAGGCTGCAGTGGGGATATCTTCTCCACCTTGGTCCTCCACGGGGTGGGGGTGATCAGCTTCTCACCAGTGTCTTGTCCATTGGCTGTAGGGGAATCGCTGCTCCAGCACCTGGACCACCTCCTTCCCCTCCTTCTTCACTGACCTTGTTGTCTGTAGGGATGTTTATCTTACATTTTTCTCAGTCTTTTTCAGGACCATGCTTGGACTGTGCTGTGGTTTTTACTCTTTTTAAAATATGTTTTTTCCAAGGCACCACCAGCTTGGCTGATGGGCTCAGATTTGTGCAGCAGCAGGTCCATTTGACAGTGTCTGTCATGGAGGCAGCCCATGACTTCTTCTCCCAGAGGTCACTCCTGCGACCCACCCCAAAAAACCCCTCGCCATGTAAACCCAATACAGCTTTACATACCAACCAAATTATAAAAGTATCTATAACTGCATTGCAGTAGCAACATCTTTTTTTTTTTTTTCTGATCATGGTCATCTGATTTTTTTTTTTCCAAATCTGATTAATAAGTCAAATTGAGAGATTTCACCTCAAGGCTAATTACTAAGTTCTGCCAATGAGTGGTAATCAAACCACAAGGGGTATTATGGCAAGGTTATTGCATTTAAAGAGCATTGATGAATGTGAAACAAATATGACATTGGGCTTTAATATTAAATAATAAAATGGGCATTTTTTATCAAAGCAATTTTACGTATTCCAGTGTGGGAGCATGGCTGCAATGAAATAGACGTATTCAATGGACACATGGCAATGAAAAACTCTTCATGGAGCAGGCAAACTAAAATAGAGACTATTTTAATAAATATCCAGAGTTTTGACATATCTATGATAATACATAAAGGATTCAAACATGATGATGCAAAAATGCTTCCTGTAGCTGTACTTTCGGCTACTCAGAAGAGTTCAGGAAACAAAATATCTCCTGGTCACAAATTTTCAATTTTAATCTTCATATCTTCATTGATAAATAATGATACTCTATTTCACTGCCAAATTTCAGATTATAAATGCAGAAAGATACAAGAAAAAAATTTAATAAATAAACAAACCTACTTATTTTTGCAATTCATTTAAAAAATTCATGCTTTGTGCAGTATATTAACAAGTTTGCAGAGTGCACCCTGCTATAGCCTCAATAACTGGGGTTTTTTGCTCTTTAACACTCATGGAACCACATGCTGAGTGCACTTAGCCCAGAGTGAAGTTCTTAGGGAGCTTTAAGTACTTAACCCTTCACTAAGTACTTAATCAGTGCAAAACCACTGCAGCGCCAAGCTGGCACTGCTTTTTCCTTCATCTTCCTTCAAAATCAAATGCTGGTCTGTCAGCACTCTCAGTGGACTTCTAATCTATATGCATTAATTATGTGTCTGCTCAGTCTTTTCATCATTGTTCTTGAAGTCTTTTCTCTTTCTTTGTCTGATGTGGTATGATGGAACTTCAACTTGTCTAGGACCTTACAGCTCTGTTCTTTTTGTCTGTCTTTCGAAAAATAATACACCAATATACCCAAAACGCTTCAGTCTCTTCACCTATGCAGCATTGTCCATCCTTGCTTGCCCCTCCTCCTGGTTGCTTCTGAACTTTCCCAGAGTTGACCCTCACATTCATTTTCTGGGAAAGAAGTGACCTCCCACTCCCATCAGAGTGGATTAGTTATATCAAGCAAACTATCAGCAAACACATGAAAAAGTTCTACCATCTATTACAGATGACTGACTCTCCTGGCTTTTATTCTTCATATCTTTTGTTCTTTGTCCCATTCTCTTACTTCAGTATTCACCGACTTGGCCACATCACTAAACCTTCTGTCTCTACCCCTCAGAAATATATACTAGAATGTGCATGACCCACTTAATTTCCTCCCTTGAATTCCTGTGGTTTTAGCCCTAGCTTTTATTTCAATACTTTCTCTACTTCAAATCATCCTCGTTCCCCTCATCCAGTATCCTTCCCTTGCTATGCAAAAACTAGCTAGTGTCCTCTGAGAAAAAAACAGAGTAATATTATGTGACCTCACCTTTCCATCACTCCTGCACTTGGCTTTTCACTTTCTTTGTTTTCCTGTCACTTAAGCAGTTTCTCTACTTTGCTTTCTCTCTGACAAGCACAAGGGTTTTATAGGGACTGTTTTCTATCATCAAGAAATAAAATAAATTTTTTAGGCCACAGCACCTGAGGATTTTAACCCCATTATATATGTACGAATTCTTTCCACAGTTGATTTGACTTTGCATTTAGTGTCTCAATAATCTCTGCTGAACACGGAATAATTTTTCAATTTCAGTAGTAAGTGGGAAAGCAGATTGTTTGAAGATGCTGCAGGTTCAGCATCATTACAAAACCAAGAATGGAACAAGGTACACCACCTCATCATTTTTTTGTTATTTCATGCTTATATTAGTGATTTCAGCAGTTCTCAACAAAATGATTGATTAAAACAAAATACTCAAGTTCTTTATAAATCATTAAAAAAAAAAAAAAAGTCTGATTCTCACAACTGTTTTGTCCACTCAGGAATTTTCTAGGCATGCAAATCAGACAGGAAGGACTTGACTTGTCTGGACATAGATGTGACATTTCAAAACAGTCTAGGCTATCATGTGATGTCTGCTGGCAGATGCAAAACAGTCTTCATGGAAGACCTGTGCTGTCCAAAGCTGTAACTGCAGCACTGGCAAGATATTCAGCAGAATCTAAAAGAGCACTAGATGTCTATGTTTAGACAGCTGAAAGCTTCTTAGCCTCATTTCAAGCTATTTATTCAGTTATGTCTTTGGTGTATTACAGCAATATATGTATGCTGCAAATAGAAGAAGAAACTTACAGCAAATTGGAGTTAACTACAAGAAATGTGTGCCTACACTGAAGATTTCTTCTCCAAGCCAGAATAGGCTGAGTGAATTTCTTGAAGTTACAGAATAGAAAGGAGAAAAAATATGATCCTGATTAAATGTTGGTTCAAGGTGCTCCAAGTCCTTCATCAGCATTGCTCTTTATCTGTCAGAATCACCCTCTGCCTCAATTTCTTTCCCAAAAGTGAATTCCTTTTGGCTTGTTGGAATCCAATTCTCATCTAGCCTGTGATCTTCTATGTTTCTGATGACAGTTTTCATTACCATAGTGGGCATCCATTTTGGGATTATATGCTGGATATATGCATTTGCCCACAAAACACATATTGAAATATTCTGCGATTGACATATATTTAATTGTGATTGCTCTAATTCTCTTTCCAGTTTTATGCTGCCAATTTAAACTTTTGTGACATGTAGTTTGATCACAGATACTGTGGTTGTCACTTACTCTGTGCTGAAATTAACATTATCTTCCCATAATTTATTGCCTAGGGATCTTTCCTGGCCAATCATCTTGAGAACTATCAGTAAGAATCTCAACAATTTGGTTTAAATTATTATGCAAGGTAATAATTTTCTTTTCTTTGCGTGTCTCTTTCCCTTCTCCTATGCCATTGCTCTAATTTCCTGTTTTAAAGACCTGAGGACTCTCTTCATACCCATTATATATCCAAACTGTTCTGCAAATCTTGCTAAGTTCTTGGTTTCAGGATCTACTTAGTTTTAATTAACTTAATCATATTTTGAGTGAGAACTAATGTTTGTTGATATATACATTTTACTCCTTTGAAGTATGTCTATGATTTTCTGAATGCCAATGAAATTAAAAGGTATGAAATGAAATGCTATTTACATAATAATTTTGAATTTGAAATAAAAATTCAGAAAAGAACAATCACAATGTTTCACAGAGTTCCTGCTTTCTTCTCTTTGTTGTCCATACTCTAGCAGTACATCCCCACATCATACATCATTTACTTCTACCTATTCATTTTTTAATGCAATATAAAATCCCTTTTTCCATTATTATCTATATTTTCAATCCTTGTATTCTTACATGATTGAGTAAATTGGCTTATTTTTTCATGGGATCTGCATTTTTATGTTTCCCATTTTGGTGAGTTGCAGTTTGCCTGCAGGCCAGTTAAAATTGACTGCTCAATTTATTTCTTCCATCAAACAGAAGGTCATCCAAGTATATTTATCACAGACTCAGAAAAAAAATCACTTAAGTTTTTTATTCAGCTCTCCAAAATCCAAGATGTTGCTCTCTCTAGATATGTCTAAAATGTATCTTTAATTTCCTAGTGCATGTTTTCATCTATGAGGACTTACTCTGACCGGGAGATCCTGGTCCATTATGATTCATGCAAGAAAGGAACTTGTATTCCAAAAAGTATAGTTTATAATGCCATTTCTTAATTTTGTTAACACTAATGATTAATATAGTTATCATATATTATAGTCACAGTTATCAGCTATAGTTATCAGCTATAGTTAAAGTTATAAAGAAAGAGAGGATGATATAGTATTAATCTCTTCAGATGCTGGAAAACCTAAATTCTGGGATATTGAACAGGCCTTTAATCAAGGTTTAGCGCTGTGCAGATCTCATCCATGAAAAAGTTACCTCATCTTGGTCTTTTGAGCTCTTACAAGATTTTCTTAAAAGAAAACATAGTTTCTACTGTGAAACAGAAAAGATGATCATGTGAGAGTTTGTGGTGACACTTTTACATAAAGGCAAGATCATGCAGTTATTGTTGCCCATACTGAGTGGGAGCTGCCTGCAGGCTCCTGTGTTACCCTGGGTGGGCTATGGTTCTCCTGCAGCCAGGGGTACACACAGCACAGCACAGCACAGCTGAGGTTCTCCTGCAGCGAGGGGTACACACAGCACAGCACAGCACAGCACAGCACAGCACAGCACAGGTGTGATGGCCCAGTGACATACGTATAGCATAGAGCAGCACAGGCATCACCTGCTCAGGATAATGGTTCACTGGATCATTAACTTCTCAGTGTGTGGTGATCAGTTTCATTACAGGCATCCTGTATGTGTTCTAGTAAGTTCTTTACTTCAGTCATTTACTGCGTATACTCCAGTCATTATCAGTAACATCTGTATCTTTTGAAGCCATATCCAAACATTTCTTAATCTACATATTTCTATTTTACACTAATATAGGTGTGTCTTGAAGAACTGAGGCATCCTATGTATTGCCTTATTAGCAAAGTACTAATCACTTGCGTTCTGAAGGACATCACTTCATCTATACCTACAATAACTGAGCTTCCTGCATTCTCAGTCCTATAACCATTTGCTTGAAAGATGTGTAGGTATTGTGAATCACAAAACAGCAAAGCATGGCCTCTGTACAGTGATGTTCTTGTTACTCTAGCGTGTACATTAAGTATTGCCAGGATTTTTTTTTCCTAGTAAATAGCTTTTTTTGCTATTTGCTACTGTTCCTGATGCAGTCACTGCCTAGGTTTTTCTGTAAGTGAACTCATAGTGTTATTAACCTTTTTTTACCTATTCTGGCAGTATTGAACACAGACCCTGAGTCACAAGAGTTGCAGCTTTCAGTTTCAGTACTTTATGTTAAATCATTAGGGAGCAAGAGTGAAAGGTAGACATAAATATGTGAAGCCTCTGATGGCCTCTATAATTGCAGTGAGCACACCCACACATCCATGAAAGATTAGTATTGTGAAAGGTATTGCTAAAGAAAATAAAGTGCTGTCTTTCAAGATTTTACTAGGTGATAATTATAAAGCATATGAAAAATCAGATTTGGATTCATGTTCCTCTTCATGCTGACTGAAACCTTTTTTTTGGTATATTGATGTACCCTTGTATTGTGCTAGAAGGCCTGAGAAGGTACCACTCACTTCTTAGCAAAAGATGTTTTTAAATTACTTACTAGTCCAGCAAGATGACAAAAGTGTTTTAAACGGTTTTATTGCTCATCCTCTTCCTCAAAGGAATCTTAAAAAAATGTTATTATCGTTATACTGAATTTCACTATGTACTATACTGCAGCCATTGGCCATTTCATTTAGAAGTTTCTTCCCTGCATTTCCAACAAGATAGGCAGTAAACTTAGTTCCCTTTTTAAATTTTAAAAAAGCAGAAAAGCTGTCTTCCTTGAATAAATAATAAGAAAAAAATGTATAACCCTGAGTAATGTGGAACAATATGAGAACTTATTGTGTCATTTAATTTAGTCTATTACAGAGAGCTAACAGCCTTTAGAGATACAATTTTCTTTGAATCATTCTTTAATACTTCATTCAGCTAGACATGATCACTGTCAGTTGAAACTTTCTAATCAGTTTAAGAATTCTCTAATCCATAGAAGCTGTTCCAATATTAGGAACAAAACCAAGGTATACCTATTTGATGATTATTAAATTGTAAATATTTTACCTCAATTTTTCCCTGTTTTAGTTTTTAAATGAAACAAGAATTAAAGGTGACTTAAGAAAAAAAAGGAAGTAAAAATAAAGAGAGAGAGAAAATAAGTAATGAATTTCTTCTCTCAACTGAAAACTAAATTGCTGTGGCTATGTTACTGGTTATGACTAATTAGTTGAAACTTGGCCAAAAAATTCAATAGATGTTTTCCGGTTCTGAAGTTTTCAGTCATTCTTGCAAAAATATCTCTTTAAAAGAAAATTAGTACAATTTTCTGATTGCTCATTACTGTTTCTATGCTATTATATAATTTAGCATATTTCATTCATGCAGACATGCAGAGGAATTAACACTCTGTGACAAGGATTACCAGAGACCCAACATAACCATAAGCAAACAGTCCAAACAAACTCCTTATCATGAAGCCCATAGCAGAAAAGTAACTGACCTGCTAAAAGGAAGTACGCTTTGACTGGAGTGTAATTTATTAGCTAAAAAAAGATCTGTATGTCAGTTTGCTTTCTCTTATAAATAAATATTTTTAACCCTCATTTGGTCTTCATATATGGAGATTTACCAAAAGGCCTGCTTAAATCCCATGTAATATATCAGCATTTAATGGTATATTTTGGGCTGAAATGCAGCCTACTGTTGTTTAAACTGAACGGGTGATATTTCCAGATAGATCATAAACAGAATTTTGAAAAAATTTGTAATGAAGTCTTGTCTAAAGAAGTCTTGCTAGCTCGGTCTTGGTATATCTCACATATCCTCATTAAAATAGTGGCCTGTGCATCATGCTAGAAACTATGACAACAAGCTTGTGACAGTTGGAAAAGGCTCAGTGAGTTGCTGACTCCTTCTGAAGCCACATGTGCAGCCTTGCAGTGTTGAAAACTTACCCTGAAGGCTGCCTCAGGGTTGCCTTGAGAAATATACTATAGGCATATACACCAGAGCGTTTAAACAAAGGAAAGCTGAATTACTGTGCTTTGAGAGTCATTTGTCATCCTATAATCATTGATCAATACAGAACTTATGATGGCAAATGATAGTCTCCGTGGTCCAAAACACAAAGGTGTTTGAAATCTGTAACTTGAGATTTTTTTTCTCTTCATCACTTTAGGATGTCTCC
The DNA here is from genome assembly GCF_020740725.1 of Corvus hawaiiensis. Lineage (NCBI taxonomy): Eukaryota > Metazoa > Chordata > Aves > Passeriformes > Corvidae > Corvus > Corvus hawaiiensis. The sequence continues at coordinate 62,361,025 of NC_063216.1, read as the reverse complement.
TTGAGAAATGACACATTTTCAAGAATTCCTGCTACAGCTGAAAAATGCAATACATCTCTGAAGATTTAATAAACTAAAAGCAAAGGGAGAAATTATGCATATATCAGAATTTAAAGCACTGAAAGCTCTTACAGAGAATTTTTGTTCTTCTAGTATCCAGAAAGAATAGTTTAGGTATTAAACACTCCTTCTTTTCTTCAGGTCAATCTTTTCATTAGGTTATTTTGCCCTGCTTTTGTTCTGAGAATTGAAATATTTCTCCTTAGACATCCTCCTTTGTTTTCACTCTACAGGTTCCCTGACTCAATTTCAGTGACAGTTTCATGACAACAGTGTATGAAGTCTTACCATAAGGTTGTCTCTTTCTATAACAGAGAGTTGGCAGTTCTTCCTATTAGTGGTCTTCACCAAACATTGGTATGTTCCTGAGCTCAGTGATCACTTGTCTGTCCTTTATATTTCTAGCTTTAAATTTTGTTAGTTTAACACAAAAACAACAAAACAAGCAAACCGAAAGCTTGCCCCTACCAGTTTTCTCTGGAGGTTTTAGTCTAAGAGATGGCTCCAACTTTCACTGCAAAGTGAAATTTGAGTTCCCATAGTAGATTGCACAAAAAATTTACAGTAGATTGCACCAGAATAGAAGTTATTTTTCTCAGCTGAGTCTAGAATGCCTTTTGCTTGCTTATCCTTTGTCTTTGCTATTACAAAGCAAATGTGAATTCAAAGTCTAATTCGCCAAAAAATGCAACAGATTCAAAGCATCTTAAATGAATTCCATTGACACAAGCTAACAACACCATGTACTATCAAAATAAATTCTCTTTCAAAGTCAGTCTAAAATGGACAACAGTAGTACACTCAGGTCTTATTTCACAACCGTTATCCCGATTAGTTTTGAAACAGATTATGAGATAACAGTTTGACTGAGACCAACAGCCTGCACATAAATTACTGATTGAATTTTAGTATATGACTTAGAAATCTTTCAAATAATGCCAAGGAATTCTGCTGAAGTACACTATAAACAATCTCTATGACCTTATTTGTATCTAGCAATTATGCATAGATACACTTCCAACAGACTCTGATAACAAGAGAAGAAATAACGGAAATACACTAGCTATTTTATCTAAAGCTATTTTTTCTTGGAGTAAAAGAAATCGTGATTGTGAGAAAAAAGTAATTTCTATTCTTTGATGATACTTCTAATGATAAGATAATCAATTCTGTATTTGGAAAAACAAAATCAAAACCAAACAGCGAAAACATCCTACTATTTACCTCACCCTTTAACCAAAAGATAAGCAACTGGTAGCTCTCTTGCATGCAGAAAATTCTAAAATTTAAATAGCCTTAACTGTTTTGAAAACAGGATATTTTTGGTGATTTAATTCAGCAACAGAGTTTTAAACATATTAGTCACGAAAGCTGACACTTATAAGTACTCCAGCTGTGTAGTCCTAATTTTTCAGATATATCTTCTTTTTCTATCCAGAGATGTTGTCACAGTTGATTTGGAATTTTCTGCACTTTTTAGTCATTGCTATAATTACTTTAAATGACCTGGAGCTACTGCTTGACAAAATAACATTTGGTAAAGGAAGATTAATCACACACCTCTAGGAGTGATCTGACTATCACTGACTATCACATTGTGGAGGTTATTGCATTATATGGACATTCTAATGCTTCTTAGAAAAAGATAAAAAAAATTATACAGGGCAACTAACCACAATTTTTCCTTCTGTATTGAGACGATGTCTTGCCACTATGATGTTTGAGTATTTTGGTATACTGTTTGAAGAAAGTGATCTTTGAAAAGATATTAATACACTTTTTTACCCTAAATAAATAAAACAAAGTAGAAAAGTTAAATTGATGCATTGGCATTAGGATGGAGGATGCCAGAATCTGGAAAACATCATTGGGCTCTACCTCTTCAGAAAACACATACAGACACTATGTGTTTCTGAAGTAAACTGTGTTTTTTAGGTACACTAGAAAGATTGGTGAATGAAATATTTTGCCCAAAAAGTAATAAAAGCTTTGGAAGGACTGGAAAAAATTCCATTTAATTAAAAAAAAAAAAGATTTTATCTAGACTTTCCAAACATTGGAAAGAAATACTGTGTCACTGCCAATTTGCCTTGCCCATGTCAATAATTTGGACAGTGATGAAGTCAGAACTGTAATATAGATGAGGTTACATAGGTCTTGGTTATTAGGAAAAAAAAACCCACTAAAAACAAACCAACAACCATAACTAGAAAAGCGGATTCATAAGCATAAAAACACAGGTTTCAGTGGGTGACTGGAGTAGCAAATCTTTTGTTGTTGCTCATGTCATGTTATTCTCAGCTCTGATGCAGACAATTTAGGTACTGTAAGTGCTTAGTTTCACTGACCTAAAGTTTTTCATCATTATATGTAGAAAATACTACTGATTAGCTTATACTTTGCATATAATAATGAATGACTGCTTGAGAAGTGCTTTAGGATAATCAAATGAAGGAAATACTATAATTTCCTGTAAATGTAAAGTAATGCAAGTCATACTGAAAAACTTTCTGTAGCATAACAGTGGTTTAGAAGCCTGTTTGTGCTGCTAAACTGGAAATGCATTCTTTATCTTTGAAAAAGAACAACAAAGCCACAGCCTTTGGCTCCTCACAATCAATGAAAAGTTACTGATGTAAAAAAAACCTTTTAAATTGAAAAATGATAAAAAAGACATCAACTACAATAAAAAAAAAAAGAATGTATCTAAAAACAAAATGCACAAAGAGAAAAACAAATAATTTAACCCAAACATTACAGACAAAATTATGAAAACGTAGTGTCAGCCTAAACAAGGCAGAATGTGTAATTTTCAGAATACAATTATTTGTTCTTGTACTTCTTTACATAACCAATGGTGCATGCAATTACAGGATATATAAATACAAAAAACTATTTGTGCCTTGCTATAGCAATTTAAATTGCATTATTTACATTGACACTGAAACAGTGTTTGACAAAGCAGTCCCTCCCCTTTGGTAGGTGCCAGTGAATGTCTTCAAACCCTGATTAGAAAGCTGATGAAAGAGACTTAAAAGATCTGTCTGGAGATGAATATGGTTAGACGGCTATTTCTGATCTTTATTCTTAAACAGGTGTGATGGGTTGCTTGGGAGGCTGGAACATTGTTCTATGTTTTTCCTATTGTACATCAATAGGAAAATTCAATAACCACTTTTTCAAAATTCATAAGTCTGATTTCTACTTTATAAATACGAATTCTGAGCTAGCAATTGTTTCAAGAATTTTCTTGCAGAAATGTAGTGTTTCTGTCTCAGGAGGGCTATGAGATGACTATACAGAGAAAAGAGAGAAAGATGCTGTTTTATGTGCATGATAATTCCAGGGTAGTGAGTTCAGGATAAAGCCATACATATTTCTGATTTTCCCTCATCAAATAGCTACAAAGCTTCAACAAATGTGGTTATAATTAGCTAGAATTAAAGAGTGAGCAAAATAATACTGATGGAGTATCACAGCTGGTGGTGGGGTCCGTGGCTGCAACCCAAGAAGAGATGACCGGTCTGGGGAGATGGTCCCGAAAGGAATCGCCTTCCCGGGGTCCGGTGTCTTCCTCTCAGCTGCTGGCAGAGGGGCCCTTGCAGAGGTTGTCAGCTCTTCAGTGATATCAGCTCGTGATTCCAGCTCAGCTCTGCAGGGCTGCCTCCAGGCCAAGCCAGACCAGAGAGAGACGAGAAGACCCGTATGGCTGGTTCCACATGAAGATAGCTTTATTATGGGTTCCCTCTGGCGAAGGGAAGGCCAGGGACGAGATCTCTCTCTACAGAGGCGAACTGGTCTTCTTTTATAGGGATACAGGGGATCAGCAAGGGGACCAATGGGTTACAGAGGGTCTGGGATAGACCAATGGGTTACAGAATGATCTGCATAGGGTCTCCCAAAGGATTGTGGATCTACTTTTCCTCACCATGACTCAAAAGTCCTTTCCAGGGAGTCCTGCTGGGCGGTTGCGAAATCTCTTATCTCAGCAGACATCCTTCCAGGGCAGTGGCTGGGCATATCCCACAATGGAGGATGCAAATTATAACCTCTAGAAGTTCCTTTTAGTGCAGTTATGTTGTTCAAGTCTAAGCAGATACTTTGTTTCATGGCAGCAGTCTTATTGAAAATTAAGAAAATGTGCTCCTTGAACATGAGCTAGCACATCTTCTATGTACTTGTAAAACGTGTTGATATGAAGTAAACTATGCTTCATATAACAATAGAAGTAATAAATAGCTTGTGGGGTGGAGAGACGGAATAACTGTACTTGAACATTTTTAAGAGTGGTACTATTGATCAGAAAAAAGTGGCAGACTTTCCATTTTTTGAAAAGATATGAAAACTGCTCGCTGGAAGTAAGTGGAAATATTCTAAAAACTTTCACATAGTACATCACAGTTTCTGTTTCTAGGGGAGCCACTTTCTTTATAACTGCTTGCAACACCCCCACCATTAAGAAAACAGGGACATTGAATATTAAGGAAGGAATCAAGGGTGAGCTGAGAGAATAATAAGAAAAGAATTAAGATCAAAAATGTATATTATATTGGAAATAATATACTATAGATATTTATGGAAAGAGGAGGTGTTGGATAACTTTCATCCTAGCTCTCATCTTCAGGAGACAGTATCTGTATGCTGGCTATCTTTGAAGTATGACACACTGTGTACTGCTGTAGAAAAATAAATTATATAAATATTAAAGTAAAATATGGCTCAGCTGGCTGAAGCACATACCAAAGACTTCCCTTAGGCTGTTATAAAAACTGCCACAAACAGTATATTCAGTACTGGATGAATTTAAGAACGGCTTCTTTTGGAGGCAATAGCTCATGTCCCTTTTTACTTGGGACTGTTATTCTTCATGTATCAATAATGAATGAACAGGAAAGGAAGTAATAAAGGTGACTGAAATTCTTTCCAGTTCCTGATGATTTTTCATATCTTCAGAATTCCTCCGTACTGACAATTCTACCAAATCACTGAGATCAATCTTACAAGTCAATTTTCCACAAAATGGGATTTTGGAGATGCTATTATACAGCCAAACATTTAATTTTTGTCATTGATAAGCTGTTCTTGGAAATTATGTGTTTCCAGACATTAAAAACAAAACTTTTGAAAAAAAAAAAATCAGATTTCTCTTCATGAGAAAAATATAGACACAGATATAAAAAACAGTGGAGGGTAGGTGATACAGGATGGAATGAGCTGGGAGCTGTGAAAGGAGACAAAAATGGAGATAGATACACTGTTGCCCTTTTCCATTCTGCTAAAAGTTGGCAAAATCTGAGCTTCTCTCATTCATTCACTTGTTACTGGAGTTTCTCCTTCCTGCTTTGATTTCTTTTGTTTGGTTGGTTTTGGGTTTTTTGTTTTGTTTTGTTTTGTTTGGTTGTTTGAGGTTTTGTTTCTGTGCTCAGCCTTTTGTGGGAGGGGGAAGGCAGGAAGTGTTTATGTGGGTGGGGTTTTTAAGTAAAAAAAAAGTGGGTTACTACAACTGCAATGATTCCATCCATTTAACAACATTGATGTTTTTCCTGGCTTCATCCTTCTGTAAAGGAATTGATTCAGATTCAGAGTATTTTTTTTTAATAATTTGGGGTATATTGATATGATACTGAATTATATCTGTTAGGTAAAGTTGAGAAATTTAAATTAATCTAGACTCTTATTATATGAGTCTCTTGTTGAACATTTATCTATCCTTGAATTATAAGGAGTTATTAAGAGATAAAGCATGCAGGATACAGACATAATTTATATTTTTTTTTAATTTATTTTATTTTGTTTGTCTTGAACTGGTTTCTTTAATGTAATCTCTGCTCTTCTGAACAACTTTGAATAAGTGCATTTTTACCACACAGTGGGACAATTTTGTATTAGGTCTCAAGACAGAAAAAAACCTTGAGGGCAGAGGAAAGATAAAGGAAATATTCCTTCTTCACACAGCTTATGAGAAAATAGTAATTATTTGTCCAAAGACAAATGCTTAAAGTTTTTATGAGTCCAGAAATATCTGGACATACTGAGAGAGAAAAATTCATCAAAGATTTCTAGAAAGCAAAAGTCATCAACTCTAGCTGAGGTATGTACACTGCATCATAAACTCATGGAGCTTTGAAAAGTATTCTGGGAAAGTATCACTTTATGCTTTACTCATATTCATAATTCTCTATTCAGTAAAAGCTGCACTGAAGAGCTCTTTCTGAACAACACATGCTCTTTTTTTCATGCAAATTTTTATATATTCTTCTATGTTGATGTAAGCTTTTTTATGATAAACTTATGTGTGTGCTTCGGACAACGTAAAGAAGAAGAAGTTCTGCTGGAGAGTGCTCATAATGAAAGAGCATGGAATTACACAGGAAACAGGTTTGATCGCTGTCCCTTCTGTTCTAGGACCTCATACACTACACAGAGGTGAATTTACAGGCAGGAAAACATGTTTCTGGAAGGACTGGAGCATCCTGCTGGTAGCATGAGATTTACAGATGTCGTGATGAGGGATACATTTTTAAAAAACATTTTTTTTTTCTTATTCAAAGTTTTTTTTCTTATTCAATTTTTTTTTATTTTAATAAATACCATTATTATGGTTTTCCTTGAAGAAGAGAGATAGGCTTACATTTCCAACGTTCTTAGGATATCTCATATTTTTCTGTTTACAGAATAGCCTCAAAATTAAAAGCAATTATGCTTAAACATGAAACAAAGCCCTGTCTAGAATACTTTTGAACCAAACTGCTTTTTCACTAAACCCAGAACATAACAGACTCTCAAAAATAAAATAAGCTTCTATTACAACCCCCACAACTTTCTTGGAGTCTATATCTCATCACACCGAGTATTGAGACAATATCTGTAATTCAGCTGTACTGTCGCTCATACTGCTCCGGGTTACTCAGGCCTAGACTGAGAAAGTAATTATGCAGATAGAAAAACTTTCTTGAGATGAAGAAGTTTAGTGTCTGACACTTTGTACTTTAATCTTGAACACACAAACAATAGCAAAATTTGTTGGAGAGACAGGGTAGAGGTCCAAAGAAATATTCAAGAGCTAAACAGCCTGTCATGTACATGTCCTAACCTGATTTGTCAAGTTCCTTCATCAGGTCAATGGCATTGTGCTGCTTTGTGTATGACACAGGATCTTAACAGTGTCCTGGTCACATAGAAACACGAGTTTCTTAACTGTTAGTGTGACTTAAGTCAGGTCATGTTATTTCTGCACTGTTAATTTCAGGTTCCAGAGAAGGACCAGGTTTTTACATAGATGCACTTTATGGGAAGTGAGAATAGTTTTGTGGTGAATATATATGACCTATCTCCACTTGAACCCGGATTTAGGACAGCTATGGAATTTAAATGGAAATGTGCATAGAGGAAGAAATAAAATAAATCAAGATCTTGATTTTTGGGTGAAAGAAATTACAGCACGAGTCAGAGCTTACTCTGTAAGAATTTATGTTAGATGTAACGGAAGGAATAGAATTAAATATATTTATCATTTATATATATGTATCTCCACTGTGTTCAATCCAAAATAGTATATGATAATATCTGTTACACATCAGTTGACTTCACATACTAGAATGAAAGCATAGATAATTGCCCTTTTATGAGGTCAGAATAAAAAAAATTGTAGTTTTGAACTGACCTGCCTAGGAAATGAGAACTGATCAGGATAGCTGAAAAAGTCCTTTTACTGGTGCATTAGGGATAACAATCACCATAAACACAGTAATGGTTTAAAGTATATCTCAGACAGCCTGTGTGGAGCATCTGTTTATTTATCTTATTAGTCACATTGCCTCAAGTGAGAAAGTTTACAGAGATACAGCTTTGTTCATAGACGTAGATAAATACATTTTTCCTTCACTGTTTTCTCTTAGCTGCTTTGTAAATGGACTATGTAAAAATCTTAACATTGTTGACAAAAGGTCAGTTTAACAGACCTTGTCTGTATTGGAATGATAACACCTTCTACCAGTCTCATGCTGTCTGACAGCTGCTGCTCCGATCAGTGAATTCTTATTTGCAGAGGAACACTGAAAGTTGCTCTTAAGGAAGAGGAGAAACCAAGATTTGCTATCTTGTAACCTCAGTGTTAAATATTAGAGGAAATAAGAAGCTCCAGTGACAGCTGTGCACGCCTTTGTTAAATTATTTTAAAACTCACAATACTGCTAGTTTCTAAAACAGAGGCATAGAGGTACAGCAAATATTTTTAAAAATGCCTTCATAAACCACCCCCCTGAATTTTCTCTCATCAGTGTTTCTCAGGACTGTGAAAAGATAGGATAAAACCACCAGTATTCTCTAAATACTGTATTATGAAGGGAGATTTACAAAGAACTTGATTTATCGTAACCAATGCTTCATGTTTTGAATAAAATAATTTTCAGAATGTCCTAGTATTTTAAAACTGATGGAGTGCTGAAAAGGTTACCTTTTGTAAGTGAGCTTATTCAGCCTGGTTTGATCCTTTTATGAAGTGTCTGAAGCCATGTTTCCAGCATCTGTTCATTTGTAGTATGTGATTATGTTGATTCAATCACTTTCAAGCACATGAAAATTATTGATAATTCACCAGCTGCATTTTGAGAGCAAATTTACTTTTAAAAGAAGGGAGGAAGAGAGTGATCAAACTTCAAGGTCCTTAACAAACTGCAGAAATGAATCAAGCTGTGGATACCATGAATGCCTGGAAAAACAGTTGAATAATCCAAAACTGCAAATAGTATGGTGTTGTTTTACTTCTGACAATATTACTAGGAAATCTTTCAAGAATAACACAGGAAAATTTAAATTTTCAGTAAGTTATATACTGTTTGTTTGAGAACTCTTAATTTTTTAAATTACATGATTCAAAACCTATCTGACTTACCTATTTGGTTGAATTTGGCATATATATTATTAAAAACAAACTTACATGGTGACAATAGCTGTTTAGGATACCTAATATCACCCACCTAGGCCTCTCACCTAGGTAAAACAGCTTAGATTCACAAGAGTAGTGAGTGGCCACCATCTTCTGGCTTCAGATTTACATTAGTGTCACAATAAGCTGCAAAATATTGTGTCCCAGCAGTCCCTTGTGAGTCACCTTGAAAGAGGAAATTGCTCTCATCACATACCTCTGGAACTTCACAAAGAATTTCTGGCAACAAATAATCAAGAATACACATATAATGCTCAATTACATTTTATATTTGGATCTAGGTTCCTCTGTAATTAGATTACAGTGTAAAAGTTTGGCTAAATTGTCAGAAGAAGCAGGTTTTATAAAGTATAGATGAGTTTGTAATCAAAGAGATACAAACTAGTAGTCTCTTTCAAATATGCAGGAGGGAAGAGCTGTTTCTTTTTACATGTACTGAGCTTTAAATAACATAATTATAAGCCATGCAGTGTAGCAGGTAATAATTAACTTATCTGAATAAAAGCTCATGTGGCACTTTAAGATTAAAGAAAGTTCAACAAAAATTCTTTTGAAAAAACAATTATACAAAAAGTCTATTTTTAGCGTCCATCTCCTCTGAGGTGGCAATTCCCATACATTACTATACAGTATAATCTGCTATTTATATGAACTTGCCCTACACTGGGATTTGATTGTTAAAATTCAAGAAGTACTGTATGATCCTATGTCTCCTTTAAATCATCTTATTTTAAAGAGGAATTACTCAGGAGCCAAACAGCTTGAGTATATTTTCTGCCTTGCAGCCCTCACACCTGCCCATGTTCAGAGGATGTTATTGCTGACAGAGATTGCTCATCACCAAAAGCAGTAACTCCAGCATTCAATAACTTCATGCTTGTATAAGTAAAGTGAAAAGTGAATATCCAACCTAATACACCCATGTTAAAAAAAATCTTTTGTACCTCAAAACTTTTTAAAATTCTGTGAGTCTACAAAACAAACAATTGAAACCCCCACAGTATAGATTTTTAGAAGGTGTACTGAAGAATATTAAATTAATGCTACCAAATGGCCACACCTAGAATGAAATAGAAGATGTTTTCCTCTTGACTTTGTTATTTAAACTTAGTGTGTTTCTCTGTGGACTACCCATTCTATAGGCAATTATATCACATAGTAAAATGAGAAATTTTGATAAGGAGGATGAAAAACAAAAAGCAAAAAACCCACATAATTAGAAATCAGATGTTAAAGTCTAGTCTTCCACATCCATACTTTCATATTGACAATTAATTTAATCATTTTTCTGTTTTCAGTTATATTTCAAATAACAAAGTCCAACTATCTTTTTGTTCAATTAAATGATGAAGATTACTTGAGCTTTGTATATTGAGTGGTTCCAGGATAAGTTCTAAATTTATAGCCACAGTTATTACCTTTCTGCAGTGTTACCAGAGCTTGAGCTTTGTCAATTTGTTTGGTTTTGTCCATAAGTTTTGTTTCTCCTTATGGCCCATATTTATAAAATTATGACTATATTTAATTTAGAAGCTGATGAACAGAAAAATGAGGAAAAAAAAATCCACCAAACAAAACAATAAACTATCAGAAGAGAAAAATAAAATGAAACTAAAAAGAAGCTACATCTTATGTGTTTTGTATGGAGGTCTTGGAATCTGTTATTTCTCTCACTGACATCCATAAACTTTGCTCATGGGCTACTAACACTGTGTATGTAACTCTATCAAATCATCACAATGCAATCCACCAAAGCCTGTCAGATTAAATCAATTTAATCAGATTAAAACAATTGCCACAGTCAGTTGAAAGTGAAATTAAATAAAATCTGACCATCAATAACAAAGTGAAATAAGATAAAAATATCTCATATTATAGAAGTCTGATGAAAATAAATTTTGGGGTTTTTACCTCATTGGTGATCAAATAAAACAATTTAACATAAATATTAATCAAATTTCTGATAAATTATTTTAACTCTTTATTAGAGCTAGTTCATTTGGTGCATATTTGGGCAATAATATAGTTAAAAGGAGAGTCAGACATAAAATATACTTGTAAAAATTTTCAGTGCTTATTTAGTGAGAACATGACTGTTGAAATCTTAGGATAAATATTATTTCTGTTGTCTTAAAAGATTATTTAAACTGATGAAAAAAAAAATTTTTTTAAATAAAAATCCTAAAGATGATGTTCCATGATGGAGTTGAGATCTGAAAGTTCACTGCTCCCAAGAATGGCAATCTTACTTCAAGATCTTGTGTTGTTTTCCCTTTCTTTGCAGTGGCTATGGCACTTACTGGCACAGGTCAGCTCACTCACCTGAGTAAAAGCCTTCCTGGTCAGAAGTCTACAAATTTTTTACCAGGTCCCTGGCCTGATTGATTCAGATGGAGGTTCAGAGAGGCTCCAGAGACAGTGATTTTGAGAAGTTCCTTTTGATAGTACCAGTTAATGAACTCATCCTACTTCACTCTAAAATCTTCATGGAGACTTTCAGTCAGTCACACAATATTACGGAACAAAACTGGTTCAAATCAACACATAATCTATAATCTATAATCTATAATCTATAATCTATAATCTACATGTAAGATTCTTTTAAAATTTATTACTTTTTTTACTCTACTTTCTACCTACCTGAATATCTATGGTTAATCCTTAACAGAAACAAGACATTTCATGGTCCTGTAACGCACTTTGAAAATATGAGAGATATTCTAACTTGGTAGGAATCCAAGACTTTAAATGAAACTACTTAAAGATGGCAAAAAATTTAAGTCAGTTTAAAAAAGCTAGCATTCAAAAGGATATAAAAAGAGTGGATTATTAGTACCATTTGATTTTTTTTTTTTTTTTTTTTTTTCTAAATCTGTAGGGATGCTTCTTTAGAATTTGGGTCAAAGTATAACTTAAGCCTCAAATAAAATTCGGGGGTTGCCCAATATGTTTATTCTCCTCAAAACACTTTTCACATTGTTATGTTTGTATCTTCACTCCATAAGAAAACACTTTTGTCTAATAATGACTGACAAAAACCTGGTTGAACACATTCTTTTCTCATTAAGACTGTTTTCTTCAAAGATGTGTGCCTTAGACAAAGTTTTTTTTGCTGAAAAAATAAAACTATCTGAAACCTAGCAAAAATATAGATTCAGTAAAGAGACATACTTTTTTTTCTAGAGAATATTTAGAATTTATTTACTTACAATATGGTTTCTATTAAAAACTGTAATTAGATTGTTTTCTTTACATTAATAAGAATGAACATAGTTTAAAATTGGCACTGTGTCTGCTACTTAAAAAACCAAAACTGTCCCAAAACTACAGTATTCTACCCAATACTTTCAGTATTTTTAAACATTCATCTGTATGAAACCCTAAACTGAGCAATCCTGAGCATTGGTCACAGACATACAGTGATGGATTTGCCTTAATCTCTCTAACACTGATAATAATCTTCACCTACCAAAGCAAGATATATCTGCTAAAATCTAAACTATTCTGCTTATTTAGGAAACTTTGTCGAGGTTGGATCTGCTTTTAACAGAGAATCAAGGAACAACTTTCTGAAAAGAATGACTAGACTAAGTCAAGGAATAGTTGTGAGGCTCCTAAGACGTGGTGGGACTTGTTTTCATCATAGGAATCACTGGGGGAAAAGGTATTGGACTGAAAAATAGAATAAAAAAAAATTCTTTATATTGAAGTTTATATCCTTTATTTATAGAATGCAAATCAAAAGATGCCCAAGTAGGTCACCTAGGTGTGTAAAAGTTGCATATAATTTATCTCTAAACAAATTAAGAAGAAAACAATTTTAAAAGTAAATCAAGAGGATCTGTGAAACATAAGTAACAATTATTTAACTAAAACATTCAACTTTTTCAGCACTCCTTGAGACTGAAAACCCTTCCAGTATTGTAGCAGTGCAGGTGGTTGCAGCTATTTTTTGTCCTGGGGAGAACTCAGACAACCAGCTGTGGTGGTCAGCAACCCAAGTTTAGCATGTAACTTCAGTCATGGTGAGAACCCATGATTCCCTTGTTCTGTCTTTTGCATGTTTCCCCTGATTGGTTAATATTTTGTCTCCTAGTTTTATGTATAAAGTTATGTATATTCATTTCTCTTCTTTAATATGTATTAGTTCTAGAAAGTTCTTTGTTCCTTGACACCCCATTGGATCCTCCCCTGAGTCCCTCCTATGTGTTGTTCCCATTGGTTCCCTTCCTGTCAATCCCACCCACTTGTCTCTATCCCATTGGCTGAGATCCCTTTCCCCACCTATTCTGTGCCCAGTATAAGATCCCTGGACCCTCCCACCAATTGGCCTCTTCGTCCCTGTATTTTCACGGCAGTGCTCTGGTGTGGAACGCATACGGAGAGTCCTCTCTCTTTTCTTCTTTGCCTTCGCCTGCGTGCCTGCAGAACAGCGACAGAAGGATGCAGCCCCTTTGGGTGAGGAGCTCTGCCCCGTTTTCATTGTGTGTTGGGCACTGAGTGCCGCCTTCCAGAGGGGTTTCAGCGTTGACCTCCAGGCTTCTTTGTGTCGGCACACAAGGGGTAAAACCCCCTTCTGCCAGCTCCCAGTGGCTGAAAACCCCTCCACAGTATGACCCATGTTCTTCTATTTGTAACCCTGTATAATGCTGCTGGCTCTGCTGACACTCGCCTCTGTTGATTCTTCTGTATAATTATATAAAAGATTCCTCAAGAATATCAACTTTTCAATGGATTTAGCAGAAAACATCCTGCTGATAAAGTAATCTTACTTCCCGGAGAGTGAAGAACACTACAGCAGCTGAACAGCGATGGATATGTTGGTCTTCTGGGTATGATTATATCTGACTCTAATGGAAGAGACATAAGATACTATAGCTTTAATGAGAAAAGAGCTGAAAGAGCAAGATGATTTTACCACTTCTTTTTTTTTATCTTTTTCTAAAGAAAATTAACATACTGAGACAGATTTAGAGGTACAATAACGAAAAACATCAAGGTGACTAGTCTAGATTTATCCCAATATACCTACTATTAGAAACTGTCTCATCATGCTTAGCTTTACCTACTAGGCTTTGACTGCTGTCAGAAGCTAAGATAATTCTTCAGCTATTCTTCCAAGCTATAAAAGAAGCTCTAAAACACATATTAAAAAATCTAGGAAAACCTGTTTGTGTGTTACTTCGGCCCCAGAAGCTGAAGAAAAGTATGGTTTCTTTGGTGAATTTCATTAATTGTTTTAATATTCTTAGCTATTAGGAGCACTTCAGTTAAATTGAGATGTTGCCTCTACAGTCTGAAAGCTTTACATTTTCCTCAAAAGAGAAGTGAGTGGGAGTGCACTCACTATTCAACTGTCATTGCTTTGTGCTTCATTTTCTTCTGTAAGACCTCAAAGTCATGTGAGGGTTTGATGGGTGTGAAATTAATTAGTGTTGTCGCTTTTTAAAGTGGCACTGAAATGTTTCCCACATTAGCCATAGGGGTTTTTTGTACAAAAGTGACAATTAAATAGATGGTAAGTATTTTACAGTTTTTCTAAATGAGAACACTTAGTTAGGTTTACAATCAAACAGATAAGAATAGTTCATCAAGAATGGAAGGGTTCTACAATGATCATCAACTCTCTGACCAGGGCTGACCAATACAGCATGTTTTAAGGGCATTGCCCAAATGCCTCTAAAACACTGAGAGGCTTAGGGCATCAATCACTTCCCTAGCAAGCCTGTTACAGTTTTTGACCACCCTCTCAATAATGAAATGTTTCTTATTGTGACATTTGAATGTCCCCTTATGCAGTTTTAAACCATTGCCACACATCCTGTCACCAGATACCAGGGAGATCAGCACCTCCCTCTCCACCTACCCTACTCAGGGAGCATTGTGCAGAATTTATACTCTACACTGATCTTATTGAAAGAACAGTATACTGGCCAAATCCAGGTAAGTCTAACCCTGGTCAAAAAATTAAAGAACAGATTATGAGACTGATTGCATTAAGTCAGATCAAAATATCTTTTTCCTAGCAGCAGGAATAAGTAGACACTGCAGAAGGAAGGATGGCACAAACATGTATGAAATTTCCTGAATTACTTCACTGCCTTTTATTGTTTATTTTTTTTCTTCATTTCAGGAAATATCTTGAATCAGATGTGCTCTGCCTGTTTAGTAATGCTTAATAAACTTTCACAGAACAATCTAATAAGACCTTGGACTTGTTCAAATTTTTACAGTCTACGACATTCTTTATCAGAGTTTCATTATTCTACTATATTTTACATGGAGGGCAAAAAACCTTAAAAAAACCTAAAAGCTCACCTTTTATCCTGACCCTACCTCCCATTAGCTTTATTTGATAGTAGATAGGAAGAAAACAGTAATTATTGATCTCTGTTAAACTGTCTGCGGTACTCGTGATTTTGTGGATGTTTATTAAATCCACCACCCCATTTCTTGCATACAGGCTCCTGTTCAGTTCTGCCTTGTTAAATGATTACTTTCATGGAAATGTTTACACATTTTTAATGAGAGGTTTTACTCCTTCCTGAACATTTTCCAATTCTACTTTATCTTTTTGAGGAGGAGGGACTAGGGTTGTATACCATTTAAAACATATGAGAAACATGAAATTACACAATGGAATAATGACATTTTCTGTTTAATTCTCTATTTTTTTATTATTTTCTGACAACTGATTTCTTTTCACATTCGCTTAGAACTGTCACAAAACCAAAATGTTCCTTTGAGTAATATGGTCAGCTCAGTGCCCTTTATTGGTTTCTCTATGTGGATTACTTTACATTTATCAACATTATATTTCATCTGCCATATCTTAACATTGTCATTCACATTTCTACTGACTTCATCAAAGTTTTCAAAGCTGAACTTTGTCCACCCAGCACTGAAGGACTTTATACTCGGAAAGACTTTGTCACTTGATTGTTGATCTCTTTTCTCAGGTTATTTGCAAATGAGTGTAAAAAAATACTCTGCCAACACAAATCTATGGAAATCTCAATGCTCTGCAAGAGAAGACTGCTTATTTTTACCTCCTCTTTCTAATTATTTGTTTGTTTGTGTATTCAGGTGGAATTAGTGTGTGTGCCCAGGTGCTGGCTACTGTGAGAAGATACCAGAAGCTACTCCCATGTTGGGCAGAGTCAGTTCCAGCCAGCTCTGAGACGGTCACACCTTTGGCCAAAGCTGAGCTCAGCAGTGATGTTGCCAGTGCCTCTGTGATAACCTGTTGAAGAAAGGGTAAAAATGTTGTGCAGCAACTGGAAGTGAAATGAGTGGAAATATATTTCTCTTTATCCCAGCCTGTTTAATTGGCAATAAATTAAATTAATTTCACCAAGTCTGTTTTGCTTATGGAGGTAGTTGCTGAGTGATCTCCCTACCCTTATCTCAACGAACAAGTATTTAGTTGTATTTTATCCCTCTGTTCTCTTGAGAAGGAGGAGTGATTGAGAGGCTTGTTGGTCACCTAGCTGTCAGCTATGCCACAACCAGCCACAGGGAGAAATTTTGTGGATCTCCTCTGGCATCACATTTATCATTTCCGAGTCCTAAGATACAACAGCAGTTTTGAAGAGAGAAGTTACACGCTACCATTAGTAATTCAGCTATTTCATCCTTGAGTTATCTTAGAACACTTGAGTGAATGCCGTGTAGTCCTACCAATTTGTTACTGCTTATTTTGTCAGTCTGCTTCATAACCCCTTTTACAGCCAATTTCAGGCACAACTGCTGAGTCTCCAACAAAAGAGTTCCAGTGAAAAAACCTCCCTGATTTTTCCACAGAGAATGCTGATGGAAAAAGGGCATTTGGCTTCTCTGTGATGGCTTTGACTTATTTGAAAGATATTTTTATATCCAAATTGTCATCTGATTTGTTTTTAAGATTTTATTGCAAACTTCTTATACAAGATCTGTTGGAAAAAATTGATATAGTATTTATTTTGAAGCTTTTAAAATTTTTTTTGCCCAAACTGTTTTTTGGGATATCTTTGAAGTTGTGTGCAAAATCAGCAGATTTTTCATTCTCAAACATTCTTTTATCAAAATGCAATAGCCGTTCATTCAGATTAGTATGCATTCTCCAGTTCTTCATGTTACAGGGCAATATTCATAGCCCTTTCTTGTTTTGTGCAGTTTCTAACCTCTGGAAATCTAAAACATGCCAGTCTGGGAAGAACTTTTGTGCTTTCATTGCCAGATACCAAGCAGCAGAGGATCAGGCCCATTTTTGCTTCCATTTACCATTCATTAGTCACAATTGTTTTGGACTTTTGAGTACAATTTTTTCCTGCCTATATAATTATATTAGTCCCCCAACCACAAGTCATGCTATTATTAAGATTATTCCCCAAAGCAATTCCTGTAGTAAACAAAACATCTGGGATTCTCACTTTGCAGAAAATGAATCAGTAAATCTGGCGATAAAATGGCTGTGAGTTTTCTGCCAATTTTACTGAATATTGATGAACGAATGATGTATGATCCCTTGTGGTGGACAGCAAAAATGAGTGCTGTTATAAAAATGTATTTGCAACCCTGAACTTCTTCCCATCTTCCCAGATTAATTTAATTTGCCGAGCCAAAGAAAGTTGGCCATTTTTAATTACTTAGCCCCTCATACCTTGTCTAGCTGAGCATTTCACTAGTCATTGCAGCTGGGGGCCAGTGTGTCCTCCATTATCAGAGCACTCACATGGCTGCTATGAGTTCTGCTGTTCAGTAATGGAGCACAATGAAATGTTTTACCAGACAGAGATGACTGGAATGAAGTAGTGCTTTGGGAGTATGTTCCCCTCAATGGGAAAGATTCTGAGTTCTATGAAACTTTTACTCTTGGTATACTGAGAGCCCTTGTTTTAGAAAAAAACAGTGATGGCTTGGTGATTTTTCAGTAGTTGGAAAAGCTACTGCCTCAGAAGGTATATTGTCTTACTGATCATTTACCTTTACAGCTCTATAGAAATACCCTAAAATTCTGATTTTGACACACAAACTGATCAATATGTAGGAGTACTACAGACGTCAAGGTACAAATGTGATCTTTAGGTACAATCATGAAATTTCATTCCAGTAGAGTTTATGCTGACACTAAAGAAGTGTGATCCAATACAAGCCTGTATATAGTGTTTGCAATCCAAGATTTTGGCAGCAGTTCAGCTACAGGGGTGACTTCCATGGAAAGAGACCAGAAGTTTTCCTTGTGTTCAGTACAGCCAATACCATCCAAGCCTGACAGATAGAGCCAAGACAGACCCACCCCTGGCCAAAGCTAAGGCCATCAGTGGTAGTGCCTCTGGGATGGCCTAAACAGAAGGGGAAAACAAATTTCTGCAAAGCAGGAGCCAGAGAGAGGAATGAGAATATGTGAAAGGAACAGCCTTGCAGACACCAATGTCAGTGAAGAAGGGGGAGGGGGCACTCCAAGCAGAGAGATTCCTCTCCAGCCTTCAGACAATTCCATGCTGGAGCAGGTAGATGCCTGAAAGAGACCATGACCCTGTGGGAAGCCCATGCTCAAGCAGGCTCCTGGCCGGACTTGTGACCCTGTGGAGAAGAGGAGCCCAGGCTGGAGCAGTTTTAGTGGCAGGACTTTTGACCCCACAGGACCCATGGTGAAGCAATTTGTTTCTGAAAGACTGTGCTCCATGTAAGGGATTCACACTGGAGCAGTTCATGAAGATCTGCAACCTGTGTGAGTCACCACACAATGGAGCAGAGGAAGACTATGAGGACGAAGGAGAGGCAGACAAAACATAAGATGAACTGACCACAGTCCCCATTCCCTTCCCCCTGTGCCACTGAGAAATCATGAGTGGAATCCAGGAAGAAGAGAGGGTGGGAGGAAGGTATTTTAAAATTTGTTTTTATTTCTTCTTATTCTACTCTGATTTGATTGGTATCAAATTAAATTAATTTCCCCAATACAAGTCTGCTTTGGCCACAGTGGTAATTGGTGAGGGATTTCTTCCTGTCCTTACCTCAAGCCTTTCATCATGTTTTCTCTCTGCTTTCCAGCTGTTGAGGGGAGCGACAGAGTGGCTTTTGGTGGACACCAGGCATCCAGCCAGGGTCAACCTACCACAGCCTGACTTCAGGAGTAGGCCTTAGGCTTCTTTTATTTTCCTATAGATACATGTCTGTTTTTACATTGGTACTGGTTTGGCTGGGATAGAGTTAGTTGTCTCCGCAGTAAGAAGTACAGGTCTGTGTCTTGGATTTCTGCTTGAAATAGTGTTGATAGCACATAGATGCTTTTGTAACTGCTGAGCAGTGCTTACAGAGAGTCAAGGCCGTCTCTGCTCCTCACCCCACCTCATCAGTGAGGAGGCTGGGAAAGCACAACGATTTGGGAGGGGACACAGCAGGGACAACTGAGCCCAACTGACCAAAAGGATATTCCACTCCATATGGCATCATGTTCAGCATATAAAGCTGGGGTAAGAAGGAGGAAGGCCAGGATGAATGATGGCATTTTTCTTCCCAAGTAACCATTACATGTGATGGAGCCCTGCTTTTCTTGGGTGACTGAATACCTGCATGCCCCTGGGAAGTAGTGAATGAATTCTTTGTTTTGCTTTGCTTCTCTGCATGGCTTTTGCTTTCCCCATTAAACTGCTTTTATCTCAACGCATGAATTTTCTGGCTTTTACACTTCCGATCCTCTCCACCATCCCACTGTGGGGGAGTGAGAAGCGACTCTGTGTCTTAGCTGACAACCAGTGTTAAACACCTATAGCTATTTAAGTTAATGTTCCTTTTTTTTTGCTTTTTAAAAATATACATTTTGTATAAAAATATGTGTGAAGTTCAAAAGCAGTTGATATACCAGAAGACCCACCCAAACAACCATAGTTTCTATTATTACATTTATTGTCCGTAACAGTTTTCCACTTAACAGAACTGTGTAGCATGAAAATTAAACCCTTTAACCTAATCCAGATAAACTGGTGTATACTATGCTTGTTTGTAGAAACTGATGACTAAAATCTTGTTTAAAATTATAAGTCTTGTAGCCAGAAGCCAGAAGGAAATTGTTTCTGTCAGTAAAATAATTTTTCTGATTAAAATTGTCTTCAGACTTCTTTCTATCCCAGTACTAGAGACAATTACAGAATTTCACTGGAGGGAAAAGATCAATATGAAGACTTTAAAATCTGGATTAAATGTGTTAGTCCTACTTTTCTGTGCCTATTTAAGACATTTCCCTTAGAAGGTATTTAGAATGATTACAACTCCACCATAAACTCAGTTTTATACACTACTGTACTACTTGTTAGGTACTTCTGCAGTGTGCGTGAAATATTACGAAATGAAAAATTAATTTTATGTTCATTTATTGCAAACATAAATGACTGCAAAATAAGCAAGGTTAAAGAGGTTTCAAATCACAAATTGTGGACAAAGACACTGTTTTTCCATGTATGTTTCTTCCATGTAGTAATTAATAGCATGAACCTTGCCATCGAACTTTATTAACTTATTCTTTTCTAAATTCATATGAAAACCATTCTGCAAATTCCTTTGATGGTGATTCTTTGAATGATCCTAAATCACCCATCTGCAACACAGTGGTATTAATGTTCATGGACCTCTCTTATTTGCATTGACTAATATACAGTGTGATTTCTGATATGCATACTATCAGAAAATCTCAAAAGAATATGTAGAAAAAGTAGCAAGTTCATAAAATTTAAAAACTTTTTTTTCCATTAATGTTTTTTACTGATTTCCAAGAGAAGAGTGCTAATATACTTTTCTTTGGAAATGCATGAAAATAATAAAATCTGTGTACATCTAGACAAGAAGACTTACATTTCAATACTTATAACTATTATATCATTCTCTACAGAGGAGAATGTCTCCTGAATACTATTATTCTCTTTAAATAACATAAGATGATTTGATTGCTAAGGTGAAATAATGGTACTTGATGTTTAAACAAGTATAGAAATAAACCAGCGGTCTTTCTAAATTCAGTCATTTGTCAATGATTTGATTAAATAATTTAATGGTTATCTATTTGTTATTTGTAGAAAGAAAGTACTTAATAATATACTTCAAATAATTATGAAATTATGTAAACTCCCCACAATTTCAATTTATTTTTTGACTCTTTTAAAAATACTGTATTGCAGTCACATTATATACTTCACAGAAATCAAGAACACCAAGGACAATGTGAGGAGTGGTTCGTACCCTAGAAGCCTGCTCAGGACCCATTCAGACAGACTTCTACAAGCTGAGGAAACAGATAAGCAGGAACACAGGAACAAAGATCTGCAAAACAAAATGCAAGATGCTGCAGTACTGGCTGGGGACTGATCAGCTGGAAAGCTGCCTCCCGAGCTGCATTAGGCAGAGTGCTGATGGCAGACCAAAAGAAAGGTGACCTTTCCCCTCTGCTTACCACTGGTGTGACACATCTGGATGCTGTGTCCATTTTTCGGCTCTCCAGAGCAAAATATATATATATATATATATATATATATATATTCACTGCAGCTAGTCAACCAACAACCAGAAAGATGATTAAAGGACTGGAGCACATGACAAAGCTCAGAGTGCTGTGTGTGTTCAGCCTGAAGAAGAGACACAGGGTCCTATTCAGAGTGTGGATAAATAAATAATTGATGGGAGAAATAAAGAACACAGAGGAACTCATGGCAGACTCATGTCAATGGTGATCTAGGAAAATGGAGGAAGAAAAGGGCACAATCCAAAATACAGGGAATTCTGCTTAAACAGAAGGGCAAAAAAACCTCCAACACTGTAATTCTGATAAATCACTGGAATAGGATGCCCTGAGATATTGCGGAATCTCCATTCTTGCAGATATTTAAAACATGAAACATCACTGGACACATGAAAAATATCGTTACTCCTCTATTTACCTGTCAGAGCTCAAGTCATCTAAAGTACTACTTTCTAATAAAATATGACATATATCTAAATGATTGTACTTCTTTTGTCTCCTTTCAACATTTCCAGTGTTGCATCTTACACACCCTAAACCAAAATGAAATGTAACAGAAATAACAAGGCTGCCTCCTTTCTTTTCTTTTTTGTCTTTTTCTTCCCCTCTTGTTCTTCCTGCATTGGATGCATAATTTTCAGTTTCCATATACCAAAACTATCAAACCTAGACAAGCTGTAGAATGAAGGATTAGCAGTGAAACTCTATTACTTGTGTAAGGAATGGAACAAGTAATTCCTATCTAAAATTCTACAAACAAAATAAATTAGCAGTGTGTCACCATCAGACGTGGTATTGATTTACAGAAGAGGTGACAATTGACTAAAACCTGACCACTGGCTGTGTGGACAGTGCCAGATTTCTGTCCAGAAAACAGACGTGAATGGCAAGTGAATGACCATGATCCTTAACTTATCAAAAATTACCAGACTTGATTGCCTCACAAACTATTCACAAATTCAGTTTGGTTTTTTTATATAAAATTCTCTCTATTCTTTTAATTTTATCTTGTTGCCATCACCAGCTTTGGTGGGAAGCAGCACAAGTATGCTTGTATGAAAAATAATAAAAAAAGGAGAAACAGGTGTTTTTCAGATGAGTTGTGAATGGGATTCCAACCAAAACCAGTGGGAAACAACAAACATTGAGTAAGGAAGAAGAAAATTTCATTGGATGCTTAATCTTCTGCATGCCTCTGAAGCCTTTATGAAAAAGGCTTCATGCTTTATGAAGCCTTATGTAAAGGCTGTTCCCCTCATCAGCAAGGAATCACTCATCTCTACTTCTCATACCACAAACTTGTCATATCTCATCCAAGCTTCCATGAATCCATCTCAACTGAAAGTTTAGGCATTTGGAAACCATTTTCCCATGGTTCTACAGTTCTGTGTTGTCACACAGGGATATTTCACCCACAGAGGAGTTCATGGCATTTCAGACTACCTTATATGCAGGGGAAAGACCAATTGGAACAAATTTGTCAGTGTCTGGAGATCTTTTTCTTTTTTTTTTTTTAATTGCACATAGGAGATGGCATTGAGTTATAAAGTGAAGTAAGCATATTAATGTCAAATCACAATGGAGCTAGTTATCAAATATCAGTATAAGACGGCTACTTCAGAGCTAAAGGAGATTTCAGTAGAAGAGTCACAGATTTATTGTATTACCCAATTTTCTTTAGGGTGAAATAATCCAAAGTCTGGTCTAATTCTTGTTAATATCAGTGCCAAAATTAACTGAAGTGGCCAGTCTCATCAGGCAGAACCTTTCATAGGCACAGCAGTCAGGTATGCTGGATGTTGCATTGTTCTAGTGCTGACCTGTTCCCATCTAAGAGAATGAGATACACACTGTCAGAGCTTTTCTCGCTGAAGAAAAAGGAAAGCTTGAACCTTTTTACTGCATCAAATATTTTTGGATTCTTTTTCCATATATCTTGAGGAGAGAAAAGGAAAAGTAAGGAGGAGATGGTAATTGGTTATTTAATGAGCCCTATGGTCTTGTGATATCTGTAGTTAAATGTCTCATACAGAGACAAAACAGAATTTAATACAAGTGTAGGCATTCTGAAGTCCTTCCCTGTAGCTTTCATTCAGCTACCCACGTAGATTTATGCCTGTTTCTGTAGTTCTTTATTACCTTTTCTGTGCGATTAATAATTTTTTCATTCAACACACATTTTATTTCTTTATGAGTCAGAATCCACTTGCTGTTTCTCTTTGGAGTGGTTCTGGTCAGTGGAGGCTTGACTTAGAATTCAATGGAGACTGACTCAGGTTCTTATCTGTAATACTTATGCTATATTTTCATTTAATATGTTGATTGCAAATTTCTTTTTTACAATCTCCCATATTTCTCCACTTCAAAAGTCCACATTTAAGTTGCTTTCCTATTTCATCATTCTGTGTTGCAAGCAAAAGTAAGGCAAAATCAGCAACTGTGACTAGCAAATAGATTTTTAACCTATCATAAGAAAAGTACATGTAGTTATTCCTCAAACTTTGACAGAGATGCTTTCTTATGAAGCACATCTTTTGAAAAGAAACAGTGGATCTTTGAAAGTAATCCTTTGATCAAATTCAGTAATGTTGCGTCACATTATAGTTTACTGTTTTTATTTTCCATAAATAAATGCTTTCCCCTCCCTTTTTTTTTTTAAGTCCTGGGAGACTAATCCTGGATTTTAATACCAGGATTGTCTACCAATTCTGACATTGCCCTTTAGGCAAATAAAATCAATCATGGTATTAAAGTAGCTTACAGTCACGAAGAAAATTTGGGTGAGATGTGATTTTTTACAATTATATTTGGCCAGGAATATACAGAAAAAAAAATATTTAAATATGTTTTTTTATTTACTTGGTGTTATGTCTCCAAAGCTTCTTTGATTGAAAGAAAGAAAGTACTTCTTTTGAGAAGAAGTGAAAATATATTCATTAGAGCTCTGACCAAAAGTACTTCATAAGATAGTAAAATCTGTTGGAAATAGACCCAGTGTAATTCATGCATTTTGGAAGAAAGACAAAGGGAAAAAAAGATGTGGCAGACATGATATTGAATAAAGTCTGATACTCTGAGACTTTTACTTGTCCTACTGTGATGGTTTTGTCTGGGATGGAGTCAACTTTCTTCACAGTAGCCTGTATGGGGCTGAGTTTTGGAATTGTGCTGAAAACAGGGTTGTTAACATGGAGATGTTTTTGTTATTGCTGAGCAGGGCTTACACAGAGCCAAGGCTTTTTTTGCCTTTCATGTGGCCACGCTGGTGAGGAAGTTGGGGTTACATGGGAGGCCGGGAGCAGACACAGCTGGGACAGGTGACCCAAACTGACCGAAGAGATATTTCAGACCATATGACATCATGCTCAGTATGTAAACCTGGGGGAAGAAGGAGGGAGGGGAGACAATTTGGAGTGATGGTGTTTGTCTTCCAAGTCCCTGTTACATGTGATGGGGCCCTGCGTTCCTGGGGATGACTGAACACCTGCCTGCCCGTGGGAAGCAATTCATTAATTCCTTGGTTTTCTCACCTTTTGTTTGTGGCTCTTGCCTTCCCTATTTAAGTGTCTTTATCTCAACCCACATGTCTTCCCAGCTTTTATCATTCCAGTTCTCTCCCTGATCCTACTGGTGAGAGATAGAGCAAGTGGCTGTGTGGTGCTGGGTTGCTGGCTGGGCTTAAACACCTACACTATCTTTTACTAGACACTGTTATTACATCTAAGATAAAAGTAATGTGATCACTCCTGAATCAGTTCAAAACCTGCAGCAGTTTTCAGCCCATTGTATGCTGAGTGTAAGCATACTGAAAGTTGGAGGGTATAACAGCCTCAGTCATTCACTTTTAATCCACTGCTGGAAGTTTCATGAAGCCCTCAGGAAAGTCCTCAAGAAGGAACTCAGGCAAGCAATGAAGAACAGAAATATCCAGTTACCATGAAAAGAGTATTTTTCATAAAAACATACTGCATCCTATATCTCTCCATCCTTGAATGAGATCAGCAAAATAGCTTAGTTGATGAGCCTGGGAATTGTAATTCATAGCTCCACTTTGTTCTGAAAATCATGGTTTCAATAAAACACTGTTTTTATGACCCATCACAAGTTCCTCTGCATGTTGTCTTCTGACAATTCCTTCATATTCCAAAAATGTAACAACCTTGATATTTTTCCCATAGGCTTTAAGTCATTTCTGCTACATTAATTCTCTTTAAAAATAAAAATACTTGTGCATCTGCTTATAAGAAAAGTGCCTAAGCCTTCAGTAAAAATAGAAAAAATTGAAAATTGGTTGGCAGAGTCTTTGTAACATAAAGTGGTAATTTCCTCTGTTTTCGTTTCATTTTGCCTCTGAGTCTCGAGTTCTTTTACTCAGAGTTTGGGTTAAAAGGCAGACGCTAGGTTGTTCTTCGGACTTAGTTGTTTATTATATCTTATCTGTAATACAGCTGCACAGAGTGTGCCTCCAAGTTAACAAGGTGGAAAATGGCCAAGAGTTCTAACTTCCAAGGCCTTTTAAAGTCCAAATCACCCAATTATAAAATGGTAAGTAATATGTTTTTATTTGTAATCCAGTAACTATCTATTCATGATCCACAGTTTTTGACCCAATACCAGAACAGCCACATTTGTGAAGAAGAAGGAGAAAAGGTGAAGAACAAATCCACACCTCCATATTTACACATATATATTGTCATATCCCAGAAACCAAAATTCTCTAAACCCAGGGTTCCAACAGTAAAGGATGTTTCCACTCACTCTTAAGTAGAAAACTGGAGGCTGGGCATCTGCATTTCTCTTTACATCATCTGTACAGATTAGCTCTCCAGTGAAGTTTAGACTCCCAAACACATGTAAATATCTACATATAAAACCTTAAGTGTAGCAATGCTAATCTCAAAAGTGATCCCACCCTTGATACTTATTTCTTTTACTCGGATAAAGCCAACAGGTACTATTTGAAATGTCCTTGCATATCATAGGCATCTGCATTGAACTCAGATGACCAAGAGATATTTTCAGTCTTCAGCAGCACGTGAAGACCAGAGCACTTAAATTAAACTGAATTCTTATATTTAGGAAAATGACTCATGCCCAGTATGTTTACTTAACATGAAACTTTTATTTTATCTCATAAATGAAAAACTCAAATGCAAAAGAATCCTGGTGTAGTTGCTGCTTAATACAATGAATATCCTTTGTTCAATTTATCTCAGTCATTCCTGCTTAGGATATTCTTCAGGATAGACTTGTCCGTGCATTATAGTTCAAGTACTACTAACCTATGGAATGGAATCCTTGAACAGCAGAGGAAAACAGAAGGAATATTGGATAGTAGTGACATTCGGGTGAAAGCTAAGGGATGAAGCTACTAATTTGGTATCAAGCACAGTGAGAGATTATTATAATATGGATTAATATCTTTTTATACCTTAGGTCATCCTGTGGAATGGTGGGGAAAATAAATGGGAAAAAGCTCTCTCTTCCACTTCTGAGGGCCATACACTTTTAATACAAACTCTCATGGGTCCAGAAAGTGAAATTTGCAATGTGCCCTCTGAAAAGTTCGCATACTATTATGCAAAATGTACAGCAGTTATTCCTGATTATGCATATTAAGAAATGATCATGTCTAAGTGTTTGTCAGTCTTGAATTATATTCAGAGATATAATATAAAAGAAGAAAATTCTTCCAGGAAATTCTAAACCTCTGTGGTGTGGGATCAAAATTATCCTTGGCATTATAAGAAAAATCCTCACAGTCTTAATTTTCCAAGAACTGAGGCTTTTTCCCCTGCTCCCTCACCCCCTTTTTTCTGTGTTTTTGCTTTATTTGTTAGTTGATGCTTCTTAACCTTGATCAGTTTGAAAAAGTACTTAATAGTTTGGTATATTTATTCAGGGGACTCTTTTATAGATCATTTATAGTCAGCAATTCTATGAGACCTCACCAAGAAGAAAAGACCAAAGAAATATAAGGTTTTATAATTAGCAATGTATAAAAGAAATTATAATGAGTGTACATAAGGTGAGAATGCAAATCTTCCTTACGTCTTTGTGGATTAAGGTGTTCGGAATCAGTAGTTAATCCATGGAGATTTTACTAATGAGCCAACAGGACTATAACAATTCAGCAGATATTTAATAAATACTTAAAATATGTTTATACATCTGTTGCTTTCTCTTTTGTGAGTTGTAATTAAAACAGCAATTGTATCTCTCTTGAGTAGCATTGTTTTGAAGGCAACACTTGCAGTGAGAAAGATAGCAGAAATGAATTGCTGGGTTTAGAAGATTTGCTCTCTAGGTAGACCTCACACTGGCTTTGCTGTAGTTTGGAGAGTTTTATTCTTTCTTGACTCGGTTACTTTTGCACAATTATGTTAAACAACCTGCTGCCACCAATTTGTAAGCCATTATTAATGGATTTTTTTTTTATCCATTTTATTTTTTCTATGTTTTAAAAATGTAAATAAAACAGTCTAGAAACATCCAAACAGAATATTTGACCAAGAGTTAGATACAGAAAAGTAAAATATATCAGTGCCACATAATGAAAAACAGGTACTCCTTAAATACATAAAGAATGGAAAACTAAAAAGTTAAATCATGAACTTTCTTCAAGACTTTTAATGCAGTACTTATATTTGTAGTTCTCCTCACACTTTTAAAGCAAGAGCTTCAGCAAAAGAATGTGTTTTACCACATCATTACTTTTCATCAATGGTTATTTCTTACCACATTGCAGTTCTTGAAAGAGCTTCTATATTCCATGTATCAAGAATTTTCAATATAGAAGTTGATATTTGGAACTGCATGAAGATTATCTCCTCAGCTACTGTCTCTGCAAATTTGACCTCAGTTTGATTCAGAACACACAATTTGAAATTATCATCCAAAAAATGTGTCTCAAGTATAACATCAGCTGACAATTATATTTAAACCAGAAAATCCGTTAGACCTGAAACCTCTTTTTAGCATTTGCCAAGATGATAGACATAAAAGTCCTTCCTTTTGCATATCTCTAACCAAGAACTTCATGTGTTATTTCTTTCAAGAATACTCCAATTTAAAGTTAGAAACTTTAGTGATACTAAATTTTACCTAGAAATTTTTTTGGTTTTGGTTTGGTTTTGTTTTGTTTGATGTCTAGCCTGTCATTCTGCATAGCTGCCATTCTCTTGCAAGTAGATGTGAATTTGCTCTGCCACTGAGGAACAGAAAATTTTTTCAGCGGTGGTATTGTCACAAAATCATCTGGACTCATTGCAACTTCTATTTTAATCCTTTTCCTTATTAAAGTATCTGACCATCATAATTTTTACCTCAACATCTGAGCTGAAGAAAAAAATAATTTAGGACATATTTACTGGGGAAAGATCCCTTCTTTACCTTTTTCACATATTTGTGGGGCCTTCAGGTTATTTTATTTTCACCTTGGAGTATTTGTATATCCTTACTGGAAGTGAAAAAGTTTGGTTTTCAATGGTCTACTCCACCAAGAAATTGGTGTTCAGAATTTAGCATTTATATGGGAATATATATTTCATAATCTTATAATTATGAAATGGCTGAAGGGATTTTCTTCAAAGGGATTTTCTTCTAAGGTTCCAGAAACATTTGGTTTAGGAAGGAAGCCAAGCATGAACAGAAATAAACTTGAAGAAGTTTGTTTTATTAAGTCCAAAAAAAGTTTAATAAGGAAGGAGCAAATTATATAGCAAATTTGAATTTAGATTTTATTGCTATTGAAAGCTGTCACTTTACAAAGAAATGTAAATTTCATTCCTGGGAAAGAACTAACTTCTTCATTTAACCTTTATTTTTAATGAGAACCCATTTCCCATAAATAGCAACAATTATCTCTCGATAACTATCTTCCACCTTGATTCTGAAAATGACAGCAGAGTTTATGTGCATACAATATCTATATATATATTATTTAGACATAATTCATACTAAAATGCTTCAGTTCCAATAAATCTGAAATGTAGGTTAAAATACAGCTTTAATCTGAAAAATGACTGCACAGATTGGTGGTTAAATTGACTAATGGTTGAACAAAATGACAGAGGATTTATCATAATAAATGCACATAAAAGATCCAAAGTAAAGATAATGCAGTATAATGAGATAGAGAAAAAAGGATTATGATGGGGAAGGAAATAATAGACCGTATATTTAGTCTCAATTTGTCTGTTCTCCTCAGGCTCTGATGCAAGGAAAACGGAACTTACGCTGTAAACCTTCCAACTTACAACATTTTTGTTTGTTGTTTAAGATTCTGAAGCACAGTCTGCATACAGGCAACAAATCTGCATAAACTCACCCATCAACGCATACCCTTAAATGTAATAAGGACTTTCCTTCATGTCTCTTCAAGACTTTTCTATTTACCAGGACAGTGAAATTGATAATGTGTACCTGTCTATTTGCTGCTCATGCAATGAGGCAATGCTTTTCCCTCTGCAATGAAGTGTTCATTACTTCAGAAAGGAGCATCAAGAGCTTTCATGAGATCCCTATTGGAACCACTTGTTCCCTCTCCACATGTTATGAGCAGCTGTCTAATTTGGAGTCTGGCTTTCAAAAAGTTCAAATAATGTGTAGTAATGAGGAAAAAAACCTAGTAACTTTTGCTATGCTGTGTGATGTTGGTAATGAATTTTTTTTTTTTTCCCCACAGTTCTTGATTTTCAGTGTACCATTGTTCACTGCTTGTTCTGCACTTTGCCAAACTTGTGCTGTATTCCAATCTTACAGTATTTTCACATGGATCCAGGCTCCTTATTTACACTTGCAAAAAGTCCCTCTTCCGTTTTCTTGCAGGCTCCCTTTAGGTACTGGAAGTCTGCAATTAGGTTACCTCAAAGACTTCTTGTACATAATTTTTCATTACTCTTATGATCATTACTTTGTTCGGTTTTTCTGCTATATCTAGGAAAGTACTGTCATGGTTTTCTGTGCATGATTTGCACACCAAAAAATTATTTAGGTTTTCTGTATTTTTTCTTTTGTCACATTCTTATTTTGTTTTATGGCTTAATCAGAATTATCTTCATTCTTTCCTATCTGATTTTATATATAATTTACTTAAGGAATAAACTTATTTCATAAAATCATTAAGCTGGTTTTCTTATGTAAAGGTTTTTAGATCATTCTGTCCTCTGATATGTTTAAATGTATCTGTTTCTTCCATTACATTTTAACTTGATTTTTTTTTGTTTTGTTGTGGGTTTGTTTTAAATTTTTGTGTTTTTTCCCAGCTGTATTCAACAGAAGATATAAAATATAAACTAGGATCCTATGTTACGTCAATTGAGGAAACAGATATAGTGGGAGTTCATATTTTGTCTGGCATGAATTTGAAATTAGGATGTCTAGATGTAGATGCTTACGTATGGAAATCTTCATATATTCTAAATGGATTGTCATAGCCCAAGGAAACATAATCCATACATTAAATTATGCATAAAAAACAATACACTTATTCCCAAGTTAGATACCTAAAGTACAGGCAACAACCTCACTTTCTATCCTTATCTTGAATTGAATCCTGTCTCTGAGAATCCACAGTCATAAATGTTGAAGCCAAATGAAATTTCATTGCTGCTCAAAATCGACTACAAGACAAAATCCATTCAGAAAGAAGATTGAATTAATTTTATGCTCCAGGAGTGCTGCTGATAACTTCCTGACATGGGTGACCAAGGATCAAAAAATACAAAATGCTCTGCTGGACCTGATACTTACAAACGAGGAAGAACTGGCCTTAGATATGAAATCTGGGAGCAGTCTTGACTGCAGTGACTGTGAGATAGTGGATTTCTGGGGTAAAAAGAGCAAATTGAAGGATCACAGCCTTGGATTTAAGGGGAGCCTAATTTGCCCCATTCAGGACTCTACTTACAATAATCCCATGGGAGATTATCCTGGAAAGCTGTCTGATTTTCAAGGATCACCTACTCCAAACTATAGCATCCCAGTGTTGCTGCCTGTTTTGAGCTTCCCATCCCCCCTCCCAAAGACATGTGCTCCGAGTTCCTTTGTTCCAAGCGCGGGCAAAGCCAAATGTAACTCAGACTCTTCAGCAGTGTCTGATTGGCCGCTCACCCCGGGTCCGCCCCCAGTCATCCCCTTGCCCCTTCTCCGAATAAAAAGATGGTCGAGGGGAGGCAAAGGCACTCTCTCAGCTCAGCTACCTTCCTGTAAACATCTCTGGTCGTCTGTCTCATTTGAAGGCTTCTAACTGCAGGGAATTGAGCGAGCAGGGAGCTATATTTCTCCCTCTTTGCTTCTGCTGATGGTATTTGCTTTGCAGCTGATTCAGGTACCGATTTTAGAGCTACTAAAGTGCTAGATCGCCCGTGCTACCTCTCAAGGCTGCTCGAGGTTTTCTAAGGCATTGAAATACAAGCGCTAGCCGGTATAAAGCTGAAAAGATACCTTTACATCCCAGCTCTACCTCCTACCCAGCATCACAAGGAGACAAGGAATGGGGGTTATTGTCAGTGCATCATCCATGGCTTCTCCAGTCCTCAGAGAGAGGAGTCGTTCCCCTGCTGCACTGTGGGGTCCCTCCCACAGAGACAGTTCTCTGTGAACTTCCCCAACATGAGAACAACAGTGCCCTGCAAACTGCTGAAATGTGAGTTCATCCCATGGGCAACAGCACCCCTCAAACTGCTACAGTGTGAGTCACTCTTCCATGGCGTGCAGTCCTCCAAGGACAGGCTGCTCCTGAGGGGGGTCCTATCTCCATGGGCCTCCTGTGGGGTCAGATCCTTCTCTCAGACATCCATCTGCTCTGGCATGGGGCTCCTCCACGGGCTGCAGGTGGATCTCTGCATCCCCATTGATCTCCATGGGCTGCAGGGGCACAGCTGCTCCACCATGGTCGGTACCACGGGCTGCAGAGGAATCCCATCTCCAGTGCCTGGAGCCCCTCCTCCTCCTTCTCCACTGACCTTGGTGTGTGCATAGGTGTTCCTCTCACAGGTTCTCACTCTGCTCTTCTTTGGCCACAATTACCACTGTGAAATAACTTTTCTTTCTTCTTAAATACGTTGGCGCCATCACTAATTGGCCCAGCCTTGACCAGCAGCATGTCCATCTTTGGACCCACCAGGGATTGTCTCTGGCAGACATGGAGGAAGCTTCCAGCAGCTTCTCACAGAAGCCACCCCACTGATACCAAAAACCAGGCCGTGTAGACCCAATACTGATTCTATGAAGTAGCTAGCTCATCAGAAGGGGAGGGTTCAGTGTTGTTGATCCTGAGTTCAGCAAGGCTTTCCACAGTGTCTCTCATATCATTCTCATAGATTAATAGATGAAATATGGGTTAAATAAGTGATTGTTTTGAATGTACACTTCCTTTGTTATGTTGTAAAATGTTTGGGGAAAAATGTTTGGGGAAAAAATACTTTTTACTGTTTATCTTCATGATGTACTAGTTTCTCCTGAGGGGTCTCTTAAGTACCTCAGTTACAGCAAAATTATGTATGAAATTTGTCACGTATGACAAATACTCTAAATGACAGTCAACCCATACATATTTTCTGTCATCCAGACTTTACTAATCTGATGTAGCACTTTCAACAGAAATCCAAAAAAAAACCCCCAAATTATGCTCAAACTTAATATTGTTGCCATGTTCCTTCCATTCTCATATATCTGTCTTGATTTTTTTTCTACCTGCCTGATGATTTTTCCCTCAGAGTTTTATTAGTTTTAATATTAATTTCATTGTGAACATTGTCATGTTACCTCCCACAGGCCTTTTAATAGTTTCTGTTACATGAAGAGAATATTTTTTATGGTATTTAATGATTCCAAGTTCTAGACCTATTAAGGAAACTAATCCCATGCAAGGAGATGAGCCTATTTTGTTTTGGGCAAATGCCAAGCCCTTTCAGTGATAGACTGTTATATCAGACTTCTCAGCAAGAAAGAAGCAAAGAAATTAGTGTGTGTCTGAATCTGAGATGAAAATTAGCTATTTTGAAAAATGAATCTCTGATAAATACAACAAGGATTTATGACTAAACTTGCAGCCAGCACAGATGGTATTTGATGACACTATCTCAAGGGGAAAAATATTATTTTTTTATATTGAAATATCAGCCGTATAAATTTGGGATTATTTGGCAGAATATAACACTCCTCTATGTATGCAATCAGTGCATCTGCAAACTGACAGTTAGATCCTGTTGGCAATCTGGAAGATATTTCAAGCACGTACTGTCTTTTTGGAACAATAATGCTTGCTCTTATTAACAGAACAGGTTAAAGAGCTGTGTGTAAATACTGAGAGGCAGCAGTTTCTGATCTCAAGCAAGTTATTTAAATCCTGGATCTGAAAGCTTCTGCATCAATTTTCATGTATGTGTGATTATAAGGCAGGTGAAGAGACAAAAAACCCAACAACCTTGATTTCACAAATGCTGCTTACAACAATATGATCTGCTTCATTCACTCTTTTTGCTCCTCACCCCTTGCTGTCCTTCCTTCCAGTAAGAGTCTTTGCATAGCATTCTTTCATTGTGCAATTTTAAGGTATCCTGGTTACTCAGGATATCGACACTTATTTCACTAGATAGAATGATCACTTTGAAGAAAAACTCAAAAGACTATTTTCATTTGTTTTAAAACTTTTGAAATTAACAGCAGAGCATTAAAAATATAAGGAAATCTTTTATCTTTAGTATTTACAAGTGGTTTAAAACTTGAAATGGAAAATTCAGAGCCTGAAGACTGAGGAAAGGAAGGTCTTGAATGAATTTAGGAGGAGAAAAGTTCATTTTCAAAGGATATAATTAATTGGTTGCCTTGGGACTGAAACTAATTAGGAAAGCAATAAGAGCAGAAAGATTTTTTTTTTTGTCTGTATATAATATTTGGTCTGATGCTCATGTAGTTTTTATGTGTATTTCTAGGACTGAGTGTTCAAAGAAATTGCAAAATATTTTGTGCGCTTTTGCTCTATTTTGACCCAGACACTGTTGTATACCGTCAGCTTTTTTACCGTATCTCTTGGGCAAAGCATCATGGCATAATAAAACTAGTCAAACTCAGAAATGCATCTGGAGCTAACATTTCTGGCATCAATTCAATGAACAGATATAGCTACCTCAAGAAACTAGGCTTTCATCCTGGATTTAAAAACTAAATCAAACTGAAATAGCTTGAAAACAAAGACATTCCAAAGAGATTACATATAACCAATAAAATGTCTTGCTTCTACAGTTCACAAAACATCATTGGGAAAAAAAATCCCATCACATTTCCCTGCAATAATCACAGGTTCAATATATATGGTTAATACAAAATGAAAATGATAAATATATCATTCTTCGATTTACTTTGAGTCACATGTAATATGCATGTCACACCTGATAATTATGTTTTAATTGTTCTAAAAAGTCATATAGAAAATAATGTCACCACTAAAGATGCAGTTAAAAAAAAAATCAAGCCTCTCTAAGGTACTGTAGGGAATTACTTTTCTCTGACTTAACATTTGTTAACATTTTGATGATGCACTGTGTGCATTAATATTTTGTTTCAGCTCAGTAAAAGAAATCAGCATAATCATTGCTTGTGTTTTGAAATTAGCATTAGTTTTGCATTAACAGGACTGAGTATATTAATATTTTTAGTAGGCATTTTAAAAAATATTTTTATTTTCTTGTTATTATTTTTTCAACACAGGGCATCTCTAATTTCACCTGGGCTATTTTGGTACTACTGACAATATAAACTTACACATTAGCAACTTAAAAGCAGTTAATTTATATCTTTCCATTAGTGTTTTTTTTCCCTATTTTCAGAGAATTTTTTTTAATGAGGCTGGTTGAAACAACTGTTGTTCAAACTGGTATGTAAAATTAGAGGTCTTTTTCACCACAACCGTTCTTTTTATAAGTATCAGTTCTTCCAGTAAGAAGAGAGGGGTAGGAAATTTGGAACACTTTGCTCATAACTGTTTTGTACCAGTTTCCCATTTACCACACTTTTTGCACCACAATCCATATTTTTATGCTGAGGACATAATGATTCCATTGTGTTTGAAACACAAAGAAATAGATGTTGAATTTTCTCTACACTTCAGCCAAAAGAATATTCTATTTCACAGAAAGCATTAAAAAGCTAACAACTTCATTTGTAAAGAAATGGTGTATCTCATTCTTCCAATAAAACAAAAAAAGGGTTAGGATGATTTACATCATGCAAAATAGTTTAGAATCTTAATCCAGTGTTGGAATTGTTTGAGGGAGAGCAAAATGAAGCTCCAAAACCCTGTCTTAACTTAGGTATAAAAATTAGAGAGGAATTGCTTATTTTCTTTATCCATACCAAAAAAGTGAAGGCTAACGACAAAAATTAGGTGTTAAATACATTTTTATTTAAAATTATTTAAAAAGGTGTCAAAAAGCCTGACAACAGTTGGTTGACTAAATCAGTTTTATTGTAAAGGTGAAAATGTAGAAGGCAAAATATATTAAGGGACAAAATGAGCAAACTAACCAACAAGCATGTGCAAAACTTTGAATGATAAAACAGCTCAGTGACTGGCTTTAGACATTTTTTGAGAAGCATTGGAACAGTGGTTCACAGCTGGAACTATTAAA
This sequence comes from Corvus hawaiiensis, assembly GCF_020740725.1. Lineage (NCBI taxonomy): Eukaryota > Metazoa > Chordata > Aves > Passeriformes > Corvidae > Corvus > Corvus hawaiiensis. The sequence continues at coordinate 62,324,892 of NC_063216.1, read as the reverse complement.
CAACTTGCAAAGGAGGTCTTTGTGTGGTTGTCTTCAGGGAATTTGGAATAATTGTGCCAGTTGCTCGAAAAAAGGGTAATAGTAATCTGATATAATATGAAGACGATCATTACCTTCTGTTCTTTACATTTCAAAAACCTTGAAAATATTTTTGTCAAAAATACTTTTAAAAATAAATTGCTAATATCCAAGGGGCAGATCACATATTTATTTGGACGTCTCCAAAATACGTTTTTTTTCTTGGGTAGGTCATACTTTGTGCACAGTGATGTGACATTAACAACACAGTGTGTACCAATGAGGTACTGGTGACAACAGCTGATTTTGATATATTTTGGTGCTAGATGCCTCTCACTTATCTCATATAATTTCTTCTGATTTTCTTGAGTTATCAGTTAAGTTAAACTGTTTTCAGTCATGCCTATAAATCCAAACTGAAGTCAGTACTGTTTTTGAGATTTCACTGTTTCATCATTTGATTTAGTTGGGAAGAGGATTATTACAATGAACCTCACGTTCCTACAAGTACTGTTTTAATCTTACAAAACTCAATCTCATCACGTTCATTATAAATATTTCCTTATTTGTAGAATTCTTTTCTATTCAATGTCGTATGGAATCACAGAATGATTTGGGTTGGAAGGGACCTTAAAGATCCTCTAGTTCCAACCTGTCTGCATTATCCCACTAGATCAGGTTACTCAAAGCCCCATCCTTCCTAGCCAGAGATAGAGCATCCACAGCTTATCTGGGCAACCTGTTCCATTTATTCTGAACATACAATCTAACGTATTATTCTAACGTAATCAATCTCACTTTGTCCTGTTTGAAACCATTACCTCTCTTCCTACCACCATATGCCCTAATGAAAAGTCCCTCTTTCCCTTTCTTGTAGCCTCCTTTAGGTACTGGAAGGCTGCTATAAGGTCTCCCTTCTCTTCTCTACACTAAACATGCTCACCTCTCTGAGCCTCTTTATAGGAGAGGTTCTCCTGTATATGGTGAGACTAGTTTGTCAAAATCAGAAAAGGGTTTTTCACCTTTTGTGATGTAAAAGATGAAGAGTCCTGAAGCAAAACTTTGAGCTGACAAAATTTCAGTGATCTAACATTTAAGCCTAAACTATTAATATGCATCTTTCATGCAGATATGAGGGGTTTGATGGGAAGAAGCACAGAGAATGAAAGAGCCTGCAGTCAATTTGGTAAGCTAACACTGAGTTTTGAAGAATATCTGGATTTTCTCAGATACAGCAAAGACACAGATTTTATTCTTTTGTCACAGAATCACAGAATGATTGAGGTTGGCAAGGACCTCTGGAGGTCATCTGGTCCAGCCCCACTTCTCAAGCAGGGCCAGTTTTCCCCCTGACAGCCAGATGACTTCTGAATATCTCTGAGGAGGGAGATTCCACAACCTTCCTGGGCAACTTGTGCCAGTTCTCAGCTGCTATCACAACAAAAGAAGTGTTTTCATATGCTCAGACTGTTCCCTCTGTGTTTCAGTTTGTGACCATTGCCCCTGGTGCTGTCACTAGGCACCACTGAAAAGAGCATGTCTCCATCTTCTTTGCATTCTCCATTGAGGTATTTATATACATTGATGTAATACACCCTGAGCCTTCTCCTCTCCAGATTAAATACTCCCAGCTTTCTCAGCCTTTTTTCACATGATAGATGTTCTAGCCCTTTCATCATCTTAGTGGCCCTTCTTTGGGTTTTCTCCAGTATTTCCATCTCTTTTATAGTGTGAAGCCCAGAACTGGACACAGTGTTCCCCACATTTGGCCTTACTAGAACTGAGTAGAGCGGAAGGATCACCTCCTTGACCTCTGGCAACATTCATCCTCATGCAGCCCAGTGTCTCAGATTCTAATTAAATTTGGAACAACCATTTCAGAAGAGCAAAGAATCAGATATTCCCTCTTACTTATATTTGATTATATGAGACCACTTGAGCTCTGGGCTTTAGTTTGGCACTGTTGTACCTAAATAACAAAGCACAGCCACTGGGTTTGACTTTTAATTTCTTCCCATATGAATTCAATAAAGTGTATCAGATTTCTCCAACAAATCTCCAGCAAATTCTCCAATGCAAAGGGAAGTAGATCAGTTTACATCACAGATGGTATGTGTTTTACTCTGGGTGAGAACCTGCAACACACTCTCACACCTGAGATGGGCAATTGACGTTGTTCTGATGGTTGTTACCTCCTGTCCTTTATACTCTACCCCACTCCTTTTGTGATACCTGAAGTGGACCTGGAGCAGTGGATCAGAAGAGCAATTTTCTCTAAGACAGGAATGGACACTGCCAAAATTGCCAGCTAAGACATACGCTGAGGTCCATAGCTGGTACCAGGTAGTGTATGGCAGAAGTGCCTCTTATCTGCTTATGCCATATAATATCTTAATTTCCACTGCCCTTTTCCAAGTTGTTCCTGCCCTAAACCAAAGATTTGATAAGCTGTGATGAGTGTCTGCTCAAATATAGAGTAGTTCCTAGTCTGAAGAAAGTAGTTTATCTTCAGAGATTCCTTCAGCCTACATTCTTCTGTGATTCTGAGGAGTAAATTAGGGCACAAACAAGGATTTAAACATATATCTACAGTTAAAAGTAGCTATAAGGTCACAGAAAGTAAACTGGGAAGCCTAGACTACAGTACACTCTGTACCGATGAAGAATTACCAGGCACAGGGAGCTCATATCCCTGTGGTACAGGTGACCTGTAGGCCTGTCCCAGGCCATGTGTTACAGGGGTGGGAACTGCAGGGAAGTCAGAAGAAAATGAGTTGCAGAAGAGGCAGACTGACCTATGTCCACTGTAAAGATTACACTTTAAGGAGAAGCAGTCATCATCAACAAGGTTTACCTGCTGGACTAAAAAATAAAAAACTTATTTTTCGATTTTGGATCCTGTGAAACAATATTTGAGTGACTGTTTCAGACCAGTAATACATGCTTTCATTTCTGGTTCTGTTTTTTTTAGTAGGAAGTATTGTCAAAGGTATTCAAATACTTTTATGGCCTGTGACCTTAGTGCCTCAGCTGTGGGAATAGAAATGAGAATGATAAAACTTAAGAATTATTGCAGTTGGTTAGTTTTCAGTTTTGTTGTTTTGGTTTTTTGGTTTTGTCTTTGGGTTTGGGATTGAGTTTTTTTCTTTAGACTTTCAATTTCAAAAACTTTGTGTTTAAATGCTTTGGACATTTACTTTGGGGAAGTACATAGATAATATAAATGACAAAAAAAGCAAGGACTGGCTACCAAATATCCGTTTCCCAGTCCAGAAGTACTAACTGTGACAGTTTACAAAATCAAAGAAAAACACTTACGTAAGCGGAAGGATGTCTGATTGAATACTGAATTGTATTTGTTGTTTCTGGGTGGAAAAGAGATACTAAATCCCTGTTTGGGAGGAGAGCCTGACCTAATGCATGCCATGACAATTCTCTACAGTCCTTCTTTTGGTTTGTTCTTAGTGAGTGCATTACAAAGGTGCTCCTTTATACATTTTTACATAAAGCACTTTCTAAATTCAAGCTGTGCTAATGTGATTACTGGGAGTATGAGCACACAAAAGCTGGTTTCTTATCCCCACATTTAAATTCTATATACTCTTTCTTCTGCTTCATTCATATGCTGGTAAGTATCTATGTAATTCTTCACTTCTTTTTATCAAATGTATGTGCAAACTATAGCAAAATCATATCCAACATACACAAATCTTCCTGGGCAAATCAAATCTGAAGTCAGAAATATAAATGATAACCTGGAAACAGAAAAACATATTATGTTTTTGTCTCAAATAAAAAGTACTCTACCAACAACAACAAAAAAGACTTTTTTGACAGTTAAAGCATGTAGCAGAACCTTTTTTCTCCACATTAACAAGCAAAGAGAAATTCGAAAGGATGTGTTCCTTGTCACTTGAAAGAAAAATTGGTTGGCTATTAGTTCTTTTCTGGTATCCATATATCTTCGTGAAACTATGGAATGTTTGAAAGAGGATTTCTCAATTTTTTTCTTTCTCTTCCCCTGCCTTCTTCCCTCCCTCATACTATATAAAGATTGTTTTGCTGTACTTGCACAGACACATTTCTATGAATTAATTTTGTTCCGTTTTCTCTTTTTGATAGGTAGTCCAAATCTTTTTTTTAAGTGCACTTTTATTTGATCAGTTTGATTAATCACAGCAAAATTTTTGTAAAAAAATTAAATGTTGAGAGCTTTTAAAGTATTACATACTGATAAAATGGCAATTTGCAAGACTTGCCATCTGCAAGCAATGTTTTCAGTGGTACAAGCTGTTAGCCTTTTGGTCTTCACAACCTAAGCATAACCTCAAAAATAGTAATTCCCTGGTCTCTCACTACTGAAAACTGTTCTCATTTGTGACAGAGAAATTCTGTATCTAGGAAGAATTTGATAAAATGGGTCAAGCACATGGTTATCTTGCAGATATGACTTTTGGGGGGGAAGAATAAAAAATTTATCATTTTTTTCTAACCAACAAAGCAGATACTAATTTCTTGCTGCTGCATGTTTTGAAAATTAGACATTTGGTTTTGCAATGTTTACAGAGTAATCTGAACTATCTGAAAGGCAACCTAAGCAAATAACAAACAGCAAGCATGTGTGAAATTCTTATATACCAGTTTAACGCTCCAGCTGAGTCATCCTGGATTTTGTTGTAATATCTGAATAGTTCAGGAGATATGACAGGTAGGCAAATGCTATTATCTAAAATGTTTTATTTTAGTGCTTTAACACCTAAGGTCCATGAGGGGAGAAGTGCTGTCTTGCTCAGTCTAGGCTTCACTGTGGGAGAAGATAACAAGCATGTGGGTGAGGAAAGGGTCTGGCACACAGCTCTGGAGTGCCCAATCTTAGGGACTCTGATGCCATAGCAATACAGTCATGCAGATCCCTCTTCTAGAATGGAGTGGGACTGGTGAAAGAAAGAAGCTGCAGCAAGATAAATAGATAACGATAATTCAAGTGAGATCAAAGTCAGCATTTGACCCTTAATAATGCATTGACATTGGATCCTGACATTAAGTGGTTGATTTTTAAATACTTTAGGGTTAAGCTTTGCTAGCAAAAATCAATGCAGCAATGGATTTACTGAAGAATATATTGATCAACAACCACTGATCCATTGCAAAAGACAACTTTTAAATTTTGTTCTGAGGAGCTGAGTTTGGGACGCCTAATATGGTCTGTTGGCCACTGGTGACCAATTGACTATGACAATTAAGACTCTTTTTTTTTTCTCCAATTCTTTTGATCACATATTAAAAAGTGATCGATTGCTCTAAAAGTAAAAATAATAAAAATAAACATGTTTTATTGTGAAAATCAATTGTATATCACGACAACTTAAAGACCTTAAAGATATTGGCATTTATCATCATAAGCTTAGCCTCTTAGCAGGAAGCAAATATCTCATATCGTACATCTTGTGGAAATTGTGGCATTTTACATGTGCATATCCCCAGAGAATACCTCAGTTAAATGTTTGTAAGCATTATTTAGGATGTATTCATGTGTTCAAGGCCAGGTGGGATAGGCTCTGAGCAACCTGGTCTAGTGGAAGGTGTCCCTGGCAGTGGGGTTGGAACTAGATGATCTTAAGAATCCCTTCTTTTCTGCTATGGGTTTTATGCTTTATCTATTACTTGATAATCTTGTTTTGGTTTTACATTACTATTTCAATAACCTGTCAAAAATATTGTAAGCATTTTACACATTTTTATGCTATGACATCCTTAATTTTAGCTCCTACAAATCATTCAAACTAATCAGTCAAATAACATAAATATATATTTCTTAACATTACAACCTAAGCATTACACTTGAGGTCTTACAAGGTTGTTATCCTCATTGCTTTAATAAAAAATATTTTTTTTACATTGCTTGATATCTTTTTATACATGATGCATGACTAGTACTTCAAAGAGCCTTAATAAAAAAGACAATAATGCTAGAAAAAGAAACATTCTTTAATATAAAAAAATATTTTAATGTATGGAAATAAATAGCCTGTGTTTCAATAAGACGTAACTTCATCAGCACTTTTGATGTTAAAAATAAATTAATTTATTAATAAGTCAAAAATTTTGAATAAAGAAATTTTTTCTTAATACTTAAAATATTTGGATTCAAACCCCTTTAGAATCTGAAGATCTACTTCACAAGTTTTTAGGTATATAACTAGCAAGATTGGTTTGATATGATTTCTAAAAAAATAAAGTACCTAATTCTCTATAACATCAGTAAGAATTTTGATGAGATGTTGAATTCTTTAAAGCTGACTAAGGGTTCGTTCTATTTTCATAGAGAAATACTTATTAAAAAACATATCTCAGTATTTCTCAAAAAATATTCTTATTATTTCCAAATTTATTTGCTAAAAGAACAAAAAGTTTCAAATCAACCTGTTGGGAGCAGTAGAAGGTAGGATTTTAAAGTTATTTTAGGCCTGTGGCTTTCTAGATCTCTTTATTTGTCAGGAAATCTTTGTGTAAGCCTATATTAATTCACAAATCTATATTTTGCTTAATAAATATATTGGTCTACCTCAAGGAAGTAACTTATAATTGGGCTTAATGAATGCTAAATTAGGTCCTATATATTTATCAACAGAGAGGATTCTGTTTTTAATCTGGGCTGCAAAGCTTTTACCAGTTTATTTTCAATGGTTTATCTCCAAGAATAAGTTGATGCTGGATATAAAACAAATAATTATGTAACCAGTTACACAGACTCACGTGGTAAGACGTAAGATTAAGCAAGTTACACGGGGTTTTAATTGCATACATTAAGTGGTAATAGATAAAACTGTCCTGGCTTAAACTTGAGTATAACAGTCTGAAAATGTCTGTATAACTCTAAGTAGAAACCAGGAGTATTGACAAAGGACTAAATCAGTGTAAAGGCTGGAATATTTCCAGGCTGGCAAAGTAATAATTTGTGTTGTAATTCTTATTTATTATAACAAATAACGGTAGGGAGAATGTCAATAGTTAATAAGTATTGCATATTTCCATAAAAAGATTGGTTTAGAGATCCCATAAGTGATTTGTGTTGCAGTTTAATTGCATAAAAATTGCAGACATTATTCAGAAACAAATTGAATCACTATAAAATAGTGTTGCAAGGACAAAGGTAGGTATATACCAGACCTAGAGGCTACTCCAAAGCTGCCAATGTAATTGTCTGAGGAATGTGCCAGGGAGACAGATGCTGCTGACAGAAAACCATGTTTCACTCCTTGACATTTAGGTTTAGAAATGGTCAATCCTAAGACAAACATAAGTGAAACTGTTCTTTATTGCCATGCAATGTTATACCTAGTACAGGTGAGTACAGCAGTGTTTTCCTGGTTCTCTTAGACAAATGAGAAGCTGATTTGTGCACAAAGAATAAACTTTCCAAACTCTGCTATGAATCTAAATTTTTACCTGTACTTCAACACACAGATACTTCTAAGGAATGGCAGCTTGAGAGAGAACAGTTTTAGTAGAATCATAGTGATCTTCACAACTCTCAAGTCAGAAAGTCATAACTAACAATTCCATGTTTGTGGTTCTAATATTTTTTTCCTTGCACAGTTACAGAAAGAACTGTCTCGGGTTACATTGTGCAGACTCTTCTGAAGTCCAGGAGATAACTTGAAGCAGGAAGTTCTATTTGGTCTACCACGTAATGCTTAAATGATACATCAGGTCAGGGGAAACCTGAATTGGAAGCATGAATATACACTGTAAGCCTGCCACACAAAATTCCATTTTAGAATGGACCACATGGCTGTTGATCAGCAAGAGCACAGCTGATACCAGTCTTCTGACTTTTTGAACTCAGGTAGGGCAAAGGCTCAGAGTATGCACTGAGAGACTGCTCTGTGTTGAACACACACACAACGTGTTCATTAGTAAGAGAAAATGGAGTACAGCTGAGACCGAGAGACCCACTACAGGTGTAGGACATTGATTACAAAAAAACTGAGAAGGAGCTCTGTTGGAGAGATACAAGAGATTGCCTTTAGGCTGACCTACTGAAGAGTGAAAACCAACAAAGAATTTAAGATTAATAGAAAAGCACAGGTCTTGTGTAGAAGGAAGTTGTTTATTTGTATTTTTATTTGAACTTTGAGTTTAGTGAAGGATCCAGAGAAAAGGGAAAGGACAGTAAAAAACCAAATAAAATGCAGTATCTGTTATTCACATAGGAAAAAAAATCCTAGTTATCCAAAAACTGATGGGTCCAAAGGTCCTGGAGTCATAGCAGATTGATTTCTGAAATTGAATTGAATTAGGTAAGTGAACATCTTTGCTCAAATGGTTAAGCCGGACATCACAAATTATTAAGAAAGAAATAAAGGGTAAAACAGAAAATGCACTTATGCCATTATTCTATGGCATAATTATTCCTTTATTCTTCTACTGTCTTCAGGACTGTGTGCAGGTCTCATCCTGCCATCTCAAAACTTCTGGAATAGAATACAAATAGAAAGAAAGGAGAGCAAAGAAAATGACAAAATATACTAAAAGGTCGCTGGATGAGGACGGATTAAAAGACTATAACTCTTCTTCCTGGGAAAGAGGAAGCTGGAAACAGTAAGACACAGGTGTCTAAAGTCACATATGGCATTAAAAAGAAGAACTTCACAGGCTTATTACTTAGTTTTGCTAGACAAGTGAAGCAGATGAGTAAAGGATTAGGCAGGAAGCTTACTTGGTATATTTTCATACAAAATATAAAAATCTTTGGGACCAATTGAAAACAGAAAGAGGTTCAAAAATCTTAAAAAAATAATGGCAGAAAAGGCTTTTTTGACAGCTAAGGCATTATACCTCTCTTTTAACTGTCTGTTTTTCATAAGTACCTGCCAGAGTCTCAGATTAGATAGAAGGCTTTTGACCATTTCATATAGTCTTAATTTACTGTTATTTATGCCTTACTCATCCCATTAGACAATAAAAAGGGATATCAGGACTAATAAGATAAAATATAGGATATTTTGCATTGTTTTTTCATTATTTTTTCTTAGGTATTATTTAGAGACCTTGATGTCTTAGAAGTTACAGTTATGACATGACTGGTTTAGGTAAGAGAATGGCATGTCCTGTGAAGTTGCATGTAGAATGAAAGCATGACACAGGCATATTCTAAAAAAAACCAGCTGGAATTGATGTAGCTATCTAAATTTACCTCTGGAGGAATTAAAATAATTCAACCTTACCCTCTCCCGTCTTTCGTACAGTTTTCATCCATGTGCTCGTCCCTTGCCTTGCCTTATCTTGCTTTTCTCTGGTCATGGCTTTGCCAAATTGAGTGGAGTCTTCTGTCTTACTGTCTCAGTTATAGCTCCATGTGTAATCCTATCTGCCATACTGGTTCCACAGGATGTTCAGAATTTAGCAAGGCTTAAATTCTTTTGACTGTCATGGCCCACGAAGTGATTGCTAAGAGAAAGTCTTAAGGTGAGTCAAGAGTTACTGTGGGAGCAATCTGTCCTAAGCAGGCTACTCTGCTAAATCCATTAGGCCTCTACACAGTCATTTGACTCTGGATCTGATCATTTAAATGGAGAGACAGCTGGCAATATCTCAAAGCAGCTGTTCCTTCCCTCTCTCCATGCTGCCAGGACAGGTGGTCTCTCAAAATTATCTTGTTTTTTGATAAACATATAATAAAATTGCATCCACTTAGTTGCATTTGGCAAAAATTTAATACTTCTGTCAATCTTCATCAAACTCCTACCATTCAAAATGTTGCAATAACTGAAGACTGAATTGGCAGGTGCCTCCTACAGTACTTCTGAACAACAGATCAGATATATTGGACTAAATCCTGCCAGTGGTCAAGTCTAGCTGAGTCTCTGTACTCTTGAAGACACTGTAGAGAGTTTGGGTTAAGTTATCCTTTTCTGCTTACTCTTTTGCAGTGCCACCCAGGTGTTAATTTCCAAGACACTTTGTCCAAGCCAGCTTGGAACTAGGAAAATACACCCATTACTAGACACTAAGCATTTCTCAGTCTCCCAGATTTGTCTGCTAAAAAAAGTAATATCTACTCACTCTTAACAAGCATTAACAAGCACTCTTAACTTTTCTTTAGAAATAAAATGAGTGAAAACATAGTCCTGTTACTTTTTTTAAAATAAATCCCACTGGAATATGCATGTTATTTCTTCAGCTTCCAAATTACTGTTAAATTGTTTAGCATGGTTCTTCTAATAACTTCCCTCTGATGGCTCTTTTCTATACGCCTTTGGAAGTTAAATCTAATTAGAGTTGCTGTAGAACTGTTCGGCATATTTCTCATAAAATTCTTTACCCCCTGCCCTCCTCCATACTTAATACTTCCTCATTAACTCTGAAATGAAAATGAAAAGGAATTGACACACATACCAGTTTTCACCCAGACAAACACAGTAGAGGTCCCCACAGAGTATCTTTGAAAACCACACTCACAGAGAATGAATAAATTAGTTTATAAAACAGAGAAAATACTTTATTTTTTTTAAATATATGACTTTCACCCAGGTCTTCACTTTCTAAAATATGTCTTTTTGTTTACTGATTACCCAAGTACGTCCCTCTTTAGATCAAACCCAATAAGGGTTAAGTTCATACTCCTTAATTGTTGTGCCTATGTATATAATCTGTATAGTAACAAATTAAATTAGGTTTAATAAAACACATATTTCATGTGTCGTAGGAATAAAAAAGAAGCAGTGAACAAAGGCGCCAAAACGATTTACTGACTATAACAGTAACTATTAATGCTGATGCTCTAAAAAACCTGAATAATTTAAGCTTGTATTTTAAGCTTATACAGAATTAGACTCTGTTACTCATGATCAGGAGATTGAGAATATACTCCCTGAAGTTCTAGTGTCTTTTAAAACTGATTTTCCTCTTTCAGATTTCAAACTTTTAGGGGCAGTAAATATATTTTATATGTGCATCATGTTTTACTGTTTTAGTTTACAATTGAAATGGTCTTGGTGGGCCAGCAGTGGCTAAGAGCCAAACTCCCACTGATGCCTTTTCCTGGTCTTAAAATCAAGAATCAAACATGATTAGAAGGGGAAAAGGGATTTTACCTTGGTATTTATTTTAAGGATCCTTAGGTGCACTGTGTCCAGGTCGAATGAACCGAAATGCACACCACAATGCCCACCCCCACAATAGATAGAGTATAACGTTCTAGGTCTTGCTAATTAGCATATCTATCAAAGATTCCTCAATGAGAGGCTCAAGTGGGTCCCCCTCCCTGAGGAATCTTCCCCTGGATGGTTCTATCTTAGTTTACAAAATGTGCTCTGGAGAGGACCTTGGGGTCTGGGGCTTCTAAGATGTTTTGTCTCCTAGCTTAACAAAATAAGTCCAAGAACGTGGGCTAAAAAACACTAAGAATACAAAAAGCTATAAAAAGGTATATAAAAGGGGTATAAAAGAAAAGGCAAAAAATCATCATGGCATCACCACCCAGCCACTCACTCACTCCCCTCCACTCAACAGGAAGGGAGAGAAGACAGGACAAAAGCAGTAACAAGAAATCTCATAGGCTGAGATAAAGACAGGGCTATTGCTTACCTGTTAGAAGTGTTGGCAAAATGCATTGGACTCTGAAAAAAAAAAAAAAGCCAATTTAAATAGATTTGGCTGGTGAGAAACAAAAACACAAACAATAAAACAGGAACTTTACTCACCCCTGTCATGGTTTAGGACTATGCAGCAATGAAATGAAACTGATCCAACATATGCAGTTAAATGCAAAAATTAGACAAAAAATATCATTGAGGTCATGTAGATCATTTTACATATTTTATTTCTTCATGTTGGGTTCTTTTAATTGAATGCCTCATTCAAGGTGTTTCTGCTTAGCTCTCCTTCTCACCCTTGTGACTATAATGTTGGCTAGAGTTAGTAATCACTATTTGTGTAAAAATTCTGTTCATATTAACCTTATCAATCAGCTATTTTAATGTCAACATTATGATATCCTCTTTGGGTGAATTTATATCAGCATTTAAACTAGCTCAAAAGCAGAGCAAATAGTCTGAAAATTAAATTATGAAAATCAACTGCTACTAAAAGAGGATACTTCTAGAACAGGTTATTTTTCCAAATCAAATATATTTGTCTCCCATATTAAACATGTATCCCCTATATTTATATCTGCAAGGTTTTTACTTTTTTATTTATCCACCTCTTAGTTCTGATTATTTTATAATATTAAAATAATAATAAATATAATACTAAAACTGTCATTTGATAACAAACATCTTAAAAACCTGAAAACAAAGGTCAGTTTTGAAGAAAGTTCAAATAGAAGTAAATGCCTAGATGTTATATCAAGAGAAATGCAAGGAATATTGTGTCTGTCTACACAGGCATTGATAATTCTTACAGCAATTCGGTACTTTTTTTAACCATGCTAAAATTGCTAAATGAGCCCTACTTTTGCTGTTACCCTGGGTTAATATTCATGTGGGAAGGAGGTGGTGTTGGCGAAGGTAGAATGAGTAGAAACAGGGTGAAATCTGAGTCTTTGAATGACTAAACTGTTGTTCCATGTTATTCTTTTGTGGTCCCTGTACACCTGACACAACTGTTCCCTTGGGGTACCTTGCTATCCTGATTTAGACTCCCACAGCAGCTCATTAACAGTTGCAAGACAGACCTTTTGAGAAAAGGATTTAAGAAAACCCAAAATACACTATTCAACTACTACACCTGTACATAGCCACTGACACTATTCCACCTCTATAAAGACAAAAGGATTCCAAGAGATCTCTTACCACAACACTAAAACAAATGAACAGTAAAATCTGAGCCTGAGGTCACCAGCACCATGGGTGGTCCAGATCAGAAAGATGTGGAAGGAGCAATGCAGGTGTCATGCCATTCTCCCTTTGGAATGTTAGACTCTCACCTCAGATTTGAGCATTCATTTGTTTTCACGTCAGAGTTAGGGTTCAGACAATCACAAAGCTCTAGGGACACTGGGACTGGATAAGGCATCCCAAGGCAACCACAGCACTGCACCAATATTGCTCCTTACACGCTTTTTAAACCTAGGCCACTCCTTGTCCTGGGGACCTGATCTTCAGCCCCAAGCCATTATTAGGGTTAGGGTTCAGAAAAACACAAAGCCTACAGCTCCGGGCACATTGAGGCTGCAAAAGGAATTCCAAGAGGACTATGGCTCCTTCCACACTTATTTAAACAGGACCACCCATTGTGGTGGGGACCTCATGCCCAGCCCCAAGCCATTATTAGGGTTGAGGTGAGGATTCAGAGAACCACAAAGCCTACAGCTCCAGGGATATAGGGGCTAAAAAGGAATTTGCAATGTGTGCAGTGACCTGGATCCATATTGCTCTTCCAGATGCTCAAGCAGAATTTAGTATATATGACATTTTTCTTTCAGAATTGGGCAGATTTTTAACCTTATCCATATTGTGGAAAATACACATGCTTGTTTGTATTTTGATAATTCTAGAAAGTAGTGAGCTCAAGGTACTTCTCAATGTTTCTTTTCCTTATTTTTTTTTTCTATTTGGCTCCTATTTTTTATCTCAGAAGCATTCTTCATGGTAAAGCAGGGAATGGATAACCAAAGCACACAGCTTTAGAAGCTATCTCACCAAAGACTGCTTCAGAAACAGAGTAAATCTTACCACCTTCTAAATCTAGTATTTCACACTCACACCTCATCTGGGAGCAGACAGAGGTGAAGAAACATTCAAAGATACAACAAAGTAGACCACTAGACTAATGAGGAAGAAAATCCCACCATGAACATACTTCCCCAGAACAGTCCTCAGAATGTCACATGACTTGTCAGAAACCTTCTCAATTCTATTCTTGAGACCAGTTGTTGACCAAGACTCAGAGGGATATGGATAGATGAAGACACTACCAGGGTACAGCAGTAGGTACTGGGAAGGTTCCTCTTTTATAACAATTTTAAGTGTATTATTGATGCTTTCTTGTATTAATGGGATAATTTGGCTGACTAGATTCTTATAATGTTGATCGCACTCTCAATAAAGACATAGCTGCATGTGTGATATGCTCCTTTCACTCATAACAGCATTATGGGGTAACAATGGATTACGTGTCATTTTTGAGGGCAATCTATGTGATATAAACATATAGTAAGAAAAATGCACATATACATATATATGTATATTAAGCATCTTTCTGAAAGAGATTTACATTGGTCACAATCCTCCTGTTTGTCCTAAAGAAAAGGAAACTCAAGCAAAATTTAACTAATTATAATTTTTATTCTTAGTGGGGAGTGGCAAGCTCACTTAGGTGAATGGGAAAGATTTTTAGTCAAAAGAGACCAAATTCTGCTCTCACTCCTATCTGTAAAGTCCTATTAAAGTCATGGTATTGCATCATTGAAACAGAGAGTAGAACTTGGCCTCCATAGACATGCAATTAATATTAATAATAGCAACATTTTAGATAAAGTGTATTTAATTCTTATGAAAGTTGTTAACTGTCTTAAAGATTTCAAACTTGCTTCCTGCAGCAGATCAGATAGCTCAGAAGCAAAACCAGGGAAAGCTGCTCAAATTGATTCAATCATTGTGCCTGAGTACTGGTGTGGTGGGACTGCTTCTAAAGGAGGGGCTGTAGCTCAGCCAGTTGGGATTGGTTGAATCATTTATTGCAGTTTTGAATTATTTATTTCTGTTCACAAATAGGCTTTGATTTGTAGAAATGTATTTGACAGGCATCATTGTTCAATCAGTGTAGCCGGAAAAAATCCAACTTTTGGTGCCTCAGTAAAGACTCAGTCTTGCAAGGCACTGAGACTTGTCAAGGCATTTTTTATGACATGGCAATTTTGCTCTTTGAAAAATTGACTGAAGGCTTCAGACGGTGGTGAATGACAAATAACAAACAAGACACAGCAACTGGTTTGTTTTGCCAACAGATCTTCACACTTCAATACGGATCATTCTTCAGGACTGCTCTCTCTGATATCTATGATCAGGCAAATAACACCCTTATTCTTTTTTGTCAATATCAAATAAAAAGGGTCAAAAATAAACACTGGACTAAATGGCTATTAGAAATCTGAACAACCATTACTGCTTACTGGACTTTATAAATCCCACATAAGTTTTAGGTCAAGAAAAAAATAGGAAGAAGAGGAAAAAGAAAATATAAATTGCATCTCAGTTTCTTCTACCTTGAAATTCAAAACCTAGGCAAAATGCTGCATAAGTCTGCAGTTCCACAGCAGGAAAAGAAAAAACAATTCCTCTCTAGCTTGCTTTCTTTTTCCCCTTACACACTTTACTTCACCTGCTTTGGGTTGTCTCTGGAACTCTAAGATCCTGGGATGAGCTGATTTGTCACAAAAAGTTCGTAAAATATATATTTGTATACAAATTTATCTCTATGTTGCTGGCTCTTTTATATGTTAAAACAACTTAGGGAAAGGCTTGATAAAGACTAGAAGTAGCATAAGGCAGTGGGTACAGGTAAAGAGGGAGATATATTAGCTGGAAACTGCTGGTTGACACAAATGGATCTGAAGTCTAAGTTCCCTACTGTCATGTTCTGATCATCATTCTGTTTTGCTAACAAAAGAGCAGCATTAATTTCTCTCAAACAGTGAAACAGCTACCTGTCATGTGACTGCACAGCAGTTTAAACACTAACCCATGAAATAGATGACCTATTATAGTAATAAATTTGAATCTCTTGTGTTTGCAAATTACTTCTTTTTTAAATATTATTTTTCCCTTACAGCTTCAAACTTAAAGAAAATGAGTAATAACTGTCTGATATTGCAGCATGTGGGATATAATCATAATGATGGTGAAAGACTGTGGAAGTGCTAATACATGCCTTCCATGTGAACAAAGAGCCCGTTGCAAGGACAGCCAACATCCTCCTTATCATTCTGCCATGCTTTCCTTTATATGGCAAATACTGTAAATCTCTGTTGAGGATTATTTCTGAACTTCAGTAAACTAAAAGAAGAGAAGTGTGTGCAAAATGTAGCATATCAAGCAATTTCTTTTTAACCCTGAAACTTAGAGGCGAAATATATACACATCATGTTCTGTGACTGTAAAAGGTTTCTTGTTAATAAAAGATTGGGCCTGTGTCCAAGACAGCAGGACAATACATTTGCCTATTACCCAAGAAAAGGACACAACTGCATCATGAAAAAGAGATGGCTACAGGATTAGAACTGTACTGTGTGGAAAGATTGGCTTGAAACATGTAAGTAATATAAAATGAAACACTTTGAGCATAGTGCCACATGCATACAAGAGAATTGTTTCTGTGTTTATATAACTCAGTAAATATAATCTTTGACATTTCTAGTAAAAGACCACAGCATCTAAACCACTTATTCATGACACGTATGAAGAAGTCCCAAGAAGACCCAAGTTTATACAAGGCCCAACAAAATAGGGCCTATCCTTGGCTCTTATTCAGTATGTAGTGAGCATATATAATACTCTCCTACTGGACTAATTTAGTCCAGTAAAAAGAGATTACTGTATTCCAAAGGGCATTCAAAAGAAAGTGTCTCTCATCTTTCAGAAAATATTTGTTTTAGCGTTTCAGAATTCTTGCACAATACCATTCCTTGCAATCCATTCTATAGGAACATAAGGATCCAAGGTATAATTCGCCATTCTTAAAAAGCCTGTTACCTTCTTTAATAAGATATATAAGATGTTTCATGAAATGCTTTGACAAATTTTGACTACGTATTTTTGAAACTTCTCATTTGTTACCATTTTACTTTGTTTCTAAGGACTTTTACAAGAATACAGGATCTTTGTTCCTTTGCAGCTGATCCACTAGTTGTCTCCCATTTGAAAATCATAATCCTGAATTTGTGACATCACAGTTATCTATAGGGGATATTATTATGATTCTTCAAATAGAGGATTTTATCTTATCATCAGATGGCGAATAAGGCGTGAAGTCCTGAGGAAAAATAGAAAATTTGTTTTCTGTAAGTGATCTGACTGCAGCAGGGGGGAAGAGCAAAAGATTCATATATTTTCTTACGAAAATAAAAATTATTCTAATTTTAATGTGTTTCCTTGCTCAAGTTTTCTGTGAAAAACCATGAAGGTCCTCAAGTTTTAGAAACTGAATTTTGGTCAACGACAGATCCTGCTACTCCAGTGCTGTTCCTCCATTTTAATGAGGCTACTTAACATGTATGAATCCATTCAGTACAAATAAAAGTATTAAAATTAATATTGGAAAAATCAGTAGTGCGAAAGCACACCATGTTTTAAATATTTATACAAATGTTTTGACTCAGTTATTAAAAGTCATTGTCTCTTTTCAAATGTTGGAAAGAAGTGAACAGTTGAATAATATTCACAAGAGCACTTTGAGTCTCTAATTTCTCTAAAGCCAATGCCCTGTAGCATGAAATCACTCTGCAGCCTGTTTCTACTCAGATAGCTTCCTCTAGGAAGTGTTTCAGAACTAAATTGCCCTGAAACACAGCCTTGAACTCTGTATACAAGGAGATCAAGAGATTAGACTAAAGGCAGATAGAAATTATAAAAATCTCCCTATAAACCAGGATTTAGACCACTGTTTTAAGTTTCAAACACTTGAATTCCTTTTTCCCAGTACTGTTTTGTCTTGTATTGTTGCATGAGTAATAGGATTAAATTACCAAAGAGTATGAAACAAGATCCTCAAAAGTCCTGCTCCTAATTTTTATAAAAATCACAGTACACTCGACTCAAAGATTTCTATATGATATCCATTTGAATCAAAACTAACTACACGTATTTCAACCTCTGGGTCTGCCTTTAATTGGAAATTGTAGGTACAGGTCAGAATAAAGAATAAGCTATTACTGAAAGGGTTATCAGACTGTCATGGTTTAACATCAGCTGGCAACTAAATACCACTCAGCTTCTTGCTCACTCCCTGTCAGTGGCATGGGGAGAGAGAACTGGAAGAGGAAAAGCATAAGGAGTACAGATCAGAGTGAAAAATAAGCTATCATTGAAAATGTTATATGCTACTTATCAGGAAAAGAAAAAAAGTGGATGATTTTATTCTGTTTAATAATAATTGACCTTTTATTCTGGTTCTAACACAACTGATACCATACTGCACCCCTTTGAAGCTGAGATCAGAGGTTCAAAATCTTTTAAAAAAGGAGCCCCTTATAAATGTTGCTTGAAAAAAAAGTTCTGGACTTATAAGTAGCCAGTAATAGTGGTGCTACTGGTATTTGAATATTCCTAAATCTGTAGCTATTGCTCTGACCTAGATGAAAAAACCCAGGAATGACAATTTATATGTTAACCTTACAGTTCGCTGATTGTCCATGAAGGCATGAAGGTGCTGGAAGATCTCAGAACATCTGCAGTTACTGACAACTCATTCTGATGCTTTCAGTAAAGCAGAGAATGGTAGCAAAACCTTCTTTTGCCACTCTGTAGCTAGGGCACAAGTTCTATTTATTCTATATTCTACTCGGTAACTCAGTAAAGTGTGTTGGCACATCAAAATCACACTTAAAGAAGGATTGGAAAGTTTCATAATTCTCTTTCCTAATGTGTGTACTGGTTATCTCAGTAAGGTTAAGCAAAAAGCAAGCACTTGACATTTTAAAGTTCATAAATAAAAGAATATCTCATATTACATGCACAATGCGTTGCTAAAACCATAAAGTTCTGTGAGAGTATAATGACTTTTTAACATGAATAGGGCAAACATATGTGACCGCTAAATATCAATGTCAACATAATATTCATTTGATTAAATAAATGTAATAAAATACAAGTGTATATATTTTTATATATATATATACACTTCTATATATATTTTTACTATACTATATAACATGGTACATATAGGCATAGATATTCACTTACCATACCAAAAAAATATATTTTCTATCTAAGTGTATGCACATGCATGTAAAGAGACTTCAAGCAGACCCTTTATATGCAGTGTAATTTACTTTTTTTTTTTTTAAACAGGAGAAAAAGTCAGTTTAACAACAACCTACCTATCAGTTTCTATTGCTTCTGATGAGTAGTCTCATTTCAATTGTTATTATTGCTTATCTATGTGAACTTTCTTTGTGATAAAATATGCATGAAACTAGAAGATACACCACAATTCAGAAATACAGTTTTATAGATTAGAAATAAAGATTACTTAATAAACTACTAATCTCTCAGATTATTCAGACCTGAAGGCAATTTTGTTCATGTGGTCAACAGAGAAAATTATTCTGTTTCTTGTATGTATAGAAGAATTTCATTTACTCTGCCCATTTAGCTAGACATAAGTTCAAAGATAAACTGCAAGTTCATAGGAAGTTGCAAAGCATAGAAAACTTTATATAAATGATTACACAAATGTCTCTGGACACTATGTATCCTCTTTGCATAATTATTTTCTTATGAGTTGTTTTGAAATAAGACATAATTTGGGTCTGTTGCAGAAAGAAAGCTTATTCTTCCAGAATGTTTGCTTAAAGTGTAGAGACAGAATAATTATTCTTAATATTTATATTAACATAACATTTATAGTATATTGTAAAAAATGCAAAAATATTTAGATTTAGATTGCTTATAAGCCTTTTACCTTATATTGATTAAGACATAGTCTAATGGAAGTGTAGCATAAAGAAAGTCATAATTTTTTACCTTTTAAACTGAGAAGCTGTTTATATCTTCAAGGCTTCCCTGTTGGATTCTGCAGAGGGAAAATAAAGGCAAAGAATGAATTAAAGAAAAGTTTATAACTGTCCAAGTGTAAGAACAGAAAAAGAAGGGAAGAGACTTGAAGTGCAACTGCTTTCTGAGTCCAGCCTTCTACATATATCTGACAAGAAAGGAGTATTTAGATGACTTATTGTTGTGGGTGAATTATGGTCATTTAAGTTTGCATATCTGCATCTAACCTTCTTGCCTTAGGGTCCCACTACAGTCAGAAGATTCAGAGAATAAAGTTTCAAGAATGACTCATTTTACCCTGAAGCAGATATTAAAAGCTGGTCAGATAATCAGACTGATGAATAATGCTAATTTTCTTCCACTAACAAGTAAAAGAACTACAAAAAAACCCCTACTTCATATGTAGACATCAGAATTTTAGATACCTAAAAGAAACTCAAATTTTCTTTTCTTGTTCATTTGTGTATTTATATAAAAGCTGAAAGGGTAGTTCAGTAATTGGGTTCCCTACTAAGTGGTAAAGTCACTCAAGGTATAATGGCTTGCTAGAGTCTGGGATCTGGCTTCATGCTTTTTGTTTGACTTCGCATTTTAAATTAAGTTAAACTATTATTTTAAATGATGAAGAAGAGAAGATTTGCAGACCTAAGCAATTGTTATCAACCACAACATATTTTGAAAGATTGCCAATGCCATCAGCTATCCCTTGTGCAAAGTATTTTATTAATTGTAATTATTATTATTCATCCAAGCACTTTCAGGTTCCTCTATCATGAGTATATTCTTTGACCTAGGACATGACTCTTAAATCTGCAAGTCAGTATGAAGGAAGATGTGCACTTACAGCCTGGTTGAGATGCAAGAGCGTAGCTGCCTGTGCGTGACTCTGAAAGTTTAATCAGTGTCAGTAAATCTCTTGCATTCAATTATGGGTCACTGTGTGCTATTTCTATTGACCTCCTTATTGAAGAAAGCTATTAAAGTAGGTATGTTTGTGCACCTCATACGACTGTACCACGGGCAGTTAGAGTGAAGTTTGGGGGAAAATTTAACAGAAATGGGCAAATAACTCGGATAATTAAAGACCTGAAAAATGTAAATTTATACAATAAATTGTTTTTATATTGTAATGAAGCACTATATGTGCTGTAATTGTTTAAATCAAATGTACGCTGTACTTAACTTCCCTGACTTTGAGAAGCAGGTCAGCTTCCTACAAGTAATGGAAAATATTTGCTATGGTGATTTGAGATTTGGTTTCAGACAATCTTTCTTGACCACCTGCTGGTTCTGAAGATCAGCTGTCAACACAAAGAGTGGGTTCATAAAAGATACTCTCATCCTGGTAGAGTAGTAGATGTAGGTAGGCACAGAGGGGTGCATGCTCTGTTTCCAAAGCTGTGTGGAGAGAGACCACCACTGTACAAGCTAAGTGTGGTGCTGCCAGGTGCAAGTTTACAGTCAGTAATATTAGCTAATAGAAACATCCACAAGAAGCAGCAAAGGGATTATCTCGCATTACTGAAAAAATCTAAGTGGAGCTGGGGCCAGGTGTACACAATTAAAACGCTGTGTGGAAAGAGTAAATAACGCATGACAAAATAGATAAGAATGTAGCACTGCAACTACTCTGCAGTGTATAATAAATCTACTGACCAAAATAAAATCTGTTTGTGACTGCATTTGACACATGAAAAAATGAGTTAAGAAAGACAAGCAGGAATAAAACTGAGCTAATGGACTAGGCCCACTTACTAAGTCCTTTAAAAGGGATTCAAAGAGTAGTGTCACTGTGGAGGACCAGGTGTAAGCACATTTTGTCTCAAACATTCTAAGTGTTATGAAGGGAAAGATATGATCAAAAGAGAAGGTGCTGTGAAGGTAACAGTGCTGTTCTGAGCCAGCTTCCTGCTCCACCTTGAAACTCATGCTCAGCACCCACCCAACTCACTTCCTGTGTGCGTGCATGAACAGAACAGTGCAAAAAAATGGAGTTTACATAGGAGCCATGCACCAGCTTAACTACAAAAGGAAGCCAATCAGGCTCCCTCACTCTTTTTTCATCTCTTTTGCTCTCAATATTTACTCCATCTCTGGACTATCCACGGAGCAGGGCAAACGTGGGATCTAAGGACTGGTGATATTATTTTTTCTCTCTGTCCCTTTACTGCCTTTATTTGTCTCCCTCCTTGCTTTGACCAGGCAAAGCATAGCTACCATATTGTACCCTGAACTCCATGCTGAACTTTTTTGTGGGAGTGGGGATCTTGTGGAAGTGTTTTGTGTCTTGGTAGCCAGCACCTTTGAGAAGTTTCTTGTGAGGAGTTGGGAGCTTATTGAAGTTTACTGTACAAAAATTAGGGCTTGTTAACTTCCACTTGTAAAAGTGTACTGTAAGAATTTAAGGGCTTGTTAGCCAACACCTATTGAGTCTAAACAGTGGGCTGGTTGCCAGAGTTATGGAAACTGTACAATAAATTCACAGCTTCCCTGACACATGGTCTGGTGTCTTTGTTTAGCTTGACAAGAATTTTTAACAAACACCCCTAGTGATGGGCCGTGACAGTCACACAAAAGGAAGCACCGGTGAGGACAATGACAAAAAGACAATGCAACGGTTCTGAGCTCTGCTGAGTGAGCTGCACATCTTCAGTCATGAAGGGCAATTGGATTCTTGCTTAGCACATGGTCTGCTCAGGGTAACTTCCATTCTGGCTCCTTCAGACATACCATTAACTTATTATTATTAATAATTTATTTTAAGCCTTTGTAAACATGGTAACATCTCAGGCAGTATAAAGTCACAGGGGTTGGAAGTCATGCAATCCCTTTGTAGTAAATATTATATTTACAAATTTTAATACAAACATAAAATTGAGCAACATCTGATTTCAATAGAATCAATAAAAATAGCAGACTATTTCATAAAAACTACTAACTACAACTTCTTAATATGCCTTCAAAACCTTCAAAAATTTAGCCCTCCAGTTTATCTCTTTGGATTAAGGGAGGTAGAGCATAATTTCCACAGTTCCAAAATGTTAATACTCATTGCACAAAATAGTTTTTCTAGGACATAGCGTCTACTTTGGGTTTTTTCCAAATGATTTTATATTATTATCATAAGACTTCTTTTCCAAATTTCCCATCTTATGTTCCTGTTTTAAATGTGTTTCTTCTGAATGTCATACAAATATTAGAGAAGGAAGCTTATGACACATAACCACTTTTTCCTGATTGAGTACAAAGGCCACAGCAGATTAATTTATTTTTTTTTATGCATCAAAAGTGGGGCAGGCAATATATACCAGCTCCATCAGCAGGTTATTCAAATGGCATGCAGTTCAAATTTTAGCTATACACCTTATAAATAACCTACAGAATGAGTAATGTAACTGATTGGTGTGGAAATTAACTGTGTGAGAAAAATCATCATTATTTCAAAACTGTGGTAGAAATAATTCTCTTGTTTCATGCCAGAATTAGCATTTTAGACCCATTATGGGGCTGTGGACCTAAGGAAGCTATCCTTTTCTTTTGTGTTTTCTTTTCCTGTTTTTCTTTACCTGCCTACAAATCAATTTGAATATTCTAATAAATAGTCCCATGCAGACTGAACTGAATATATTGACATGCTTCTAAAGAAGCGAGACTTCTGCATACACCAGAAGTGTGAAAAACAGTAAATTTTCAGCTTATTATCAACAAAAGAAACCATTGAACTACAGTCATGACATCTGTTTACTTAACAGTTCTTTTGAACTACCGTGACTGTTAAGTAGAGTTAGGAAATTATATGTAAAGAGGCAAATCATGTTCATGTCTAGTGCCTATCTAGGTGTTTCTTTCTCTTTCAAACTGTGAGTGCCGAGTAGTGAAAACTTCAGTTGTAGCAGTTGAATATGAGCCCCTACCTGAACAAGGGGACACTGGTTGCATGAACAGAGACTTCCCTGTTTCAAAGGACGTTCATCTCAAAGGTGGAAGGGTGATGTTTACATCTCATTCTCTGATATTCTGGTGGAACTACTGCCCCTGATTAGCAGACATGAATCTCTTGCATCCCACTTTGCAGAAACTGCAATGAAACAGCAGATTCCTGAAAAATTTTGATTTGGCGCTACTTTTTTTTTAAATGATATATGTTAGTTTATAGACAGTTGAAATAAACCTGCTGTATAAACTTGCTAAACTGAGAACTTAATTATCTGCAAACTCAAAGTCTTTCTGTGTGACTGGATTTGAGAGTGCAGGAACTATGACATTCCTTCTGGAAAGTACAGGAGTTTTGAAGAATGATTCACATGCTGCTACAAGGTGTATATGTACACTGCACATCAACACACTTGAAGTTCTGATAAATGTCCTATTTTGAAAGGTAAGAACCTAGAGTAGCCAAGCCCTAACTGTCCCTTTCAATAACAGAATATCTGGTGATTAGTCCTGAGTGCTGTCAACTTTCTTTTGCCTCAGCTTCTATGAGACTACAAGCTAAACTAGAAATGACTCAGAAATTTAGCTGTTGGTGAGGTTTTAATTAAAGTTGTAGGCTCTATACAACATTGGTTCCTACAGATTAAAAAACTTTTTCTTTTATCTAGTAAGTTAATCTATTTTTTTTTTTAATCTGGAAGTGAAAAGCCCTGACTGAAGGATTCTAAGAGTAAAGAAAGCTCCCTGGGGGAAAATAAAAAGAGGTTTGGAGTTGATTCTGAAGGATGCATTTTTAAAAATGGCCTTCACTGCAATATTGTCATCCTCAACCTCTTTTCTCAGATGCCACCTAACTTTGCAAGTTCCCAAAATTCCTGAAACACCTGCAGTTTCCTACCTTACATTCAGGTTAAATATCTGAAAATATTGAAGTTAGAAACAGAAGGATGGTTATTAAAAATTTATGTCTACTTATGGAAATATAACCCCAAAATCACATGAAGACTCTGCCTGACAAAAAGAAAGTGCACAATCATTTCAGTTCAACTTCTGATGCAAACATGTCACTCAAAATTGCTTCACATTTCACTTCATCTGACAGTTTTTATTGGCAATTTGACACTTACCCTTAAAAGTGATCACTCCAGCTCGTGGATCATGCTTATCAGAAGGGAAATCTCTTAATAGCTTTGATTGAGCCCTGTCTGAGCTCTGACTGTTTCAGGGACATCAAAGGAATTACACTTCAAGGTTATAGGTACAGATACATATATTAAAAAACATATAAAGGGAATTAGAGTGCATATATGATATCAATTCAAATGTCATTATATCAGATAATATAAACAGTAGTACACCTTGAAATTATCTCAGTTGTATTTTGCTGTTTCAGAAAACCATTCATGCATAATTATTTGATTTGCCTCTACTTTGTGACGTTAGATAAATTGACTTCTTTATTCAGGTGCACAGTACCATGACATATTAAACTTGGTTTTGACATTTCTAGAAAGAATAGCGAGAATTTGTGGATGGGAAATATGGTATCTTTCATGCTTATTTAGAGCGATGCAGCAATGTGCGAATTGTTGTTCTACTACATTCACCTTTCACTTCATGTGTAACAAATATTACAGGAGACAGATATTTTCACATATTAATTAGCAATTAAAAACCTTATAAATAAAATCAATTCATAGAAACTTGTCTTATTAAGATGCAAACTATTATTCCAGATGACTTTTAAATAAGAAATGAACAGAAATGCTGAAGACTGACTACTAATCATGCAAGAACATCTTCAAAAACAATTTGTTGAATATTAATGAATTGAAAATGTCATTTCTGGTCCAATTACTACAAGTAATTAGGTTTTTTTTAATTATGGAGGAAGTAGAATTTTAATAAGGTCAATTTTACAATTACAGTTTTGAAAAAAATCCTAATTGTATTGTCATCATCTTATATAAAAAATAGAATCAACTCAATAACATCTGCTGAACTTAATCTAAAGAGAGAAAAAATACTGTGCTAATTCAGTAGGAAATGACATTTTAATGAGATAAGGTTTGTTATTAGAGGTGGAAAGTAAAATAATTTATCTATGTATTAGTTATAGTAGCAAAAAAACCTGATGCCATTACATTCAAAAATATTTTATACTAATGATTAAAAGCACAAACATTTACTTTTTCCTTTGAAATATTTATTATATAACTGATAAGTTTACTGAAATCAAAACACTGGCTTCCTAGCTTGGAGAGATACTACTTTTCCCTAATGTTTTTTTTAACTTCAATTTTTATAGTAAAGTTCAGTTCTTTGCTATAAAAACATAATTCAGTCAAGATTGTATTATCTCTGAAGATTTCAAAGCTCAAGGGTGAATATGTTTGTGCACCTTGTTATTTAGTGTTTATCTATGATAAAATATATTCTTATTGAGCTCTTTGATATAACATTAAAAGTTGGTTGCAATTCAAGTAGTTTTTACCTTTAACCCAGAATTTGAATTTTATTGAACAGATTGAAATTTCAATCTTGCATTAAGCTAGCCCAGATGCATGTAGCATTTCCATTACAAGCTAAATTTTCCTAACCATATGCTATATCTGCTTTCATAAGCTATGGAATGCAGACCACTTATTACCCATACAAATAGAAATATAGGTCCACAATTTCTTTTTTTTTTTTTTTTAATGCAGCCAATCATTCTGTTAAAGGAATAAGTACATAGTCGATATATCACTAAAGATATAAACTGTTGCTTACACTTTGAATAGAGGGCTTCCAGTAATTGCACATCTCTTCTTATTGAACCATCTACACTCTATTGTAGTTCTTTGTTTATGAAAATGTATAATAAGAAAGTATCACAAGGCTCATTATCTGGAAAAATATATTATATTCATCTCTTATCCTCTTTCAGACAGAAAAGAAGGGTTTTGGGGTTTTTTAATATATTTTTTATAATTCCAGAGAAGGAAAAAAATCTGACTGAAAAAAAGTCTGACTAGGTCACGAAGTAATAGATCAACATTTTTCTTTAATAGATAAAGGAAATGGATTAAGAAACAAATCTAAGGATCAGTAGCACATAATCCCAGGATTATGTGCAGCATTTGTCTTGCAAAGATAGCATTTTAATTAAAGATATGTAAACAGTATATTAACCACAATAATTTTCTAGTCTGTCTGTGTGTGCATTCATCTGATATCCACACTCCGTTTATCCAATCTGCTGACTTCCTTATTAAAATTAGGACGAGGTGTCTTCTCAATTGCAGCTTTGATGTCCTCTAACCGTAAAAGTGAACAGTGTAGCAGGAGCAGCATGCTACCACAGCTTGAAATTTGTTGTGCTTTAGTAGTTCAGCTAGGTCAAAGTGACATTTCAGTGGCATAAATTTCTAGCTTTGCAGCCAAAGTGCATCTCTATTTGTACATTTTAAAACTTTATATCACATTTTTCATTTATCAGACAGTATGGGATACTCTGCAGATAAACTGTCCAACAGAGCTGATAGTGTTTACCCTGTTAAGTTCAGATGGTTAATCAGATATCTTCATGCCTTTATGGTGAGTGGTCTGTTATATTGGAAAATAAGACAGCAAAAAGCAGATTTTTAAAAGAAAAATGTAGATGACTTTTTTCCCTTTAAAAGAAAAGGGAATCAAAAACCCAAACAGATTTCTCCCTAGTGATTATCATGTGTCATGGAGACAACAGTCTACCCGAGATACGGCCTAAATATCTGTGGCTATGAATCTGAGAATTTTCCAATCAGGTTATTTGACACCATATTAAATCAAGATAATAAATTGTAGGTGCCCAGAAACTTTTTTAAAAAATTCTTTATGAAAAGAGTAGAGATTTCAGGTAGGCTATTGTGCCCTTGCAGTCCCAGAAAATAAGATGTCTGCATTGCTCATATCAGACGCCAAGGCCCCAGGATTATTCTGGATTTGTGCTGCTTGGACAATTTTGTAGCTTGTAACAGTGATCATCAATGGCCAACTGACTATTGTTTACTTTAATTTTTGCTTGACTTGGTAAAATTGGTATAGTATTGCAGTAAGCGTATGTACATATGTATATTTGTGTGTGTTCCTGGAGGAGTTTTGTGACATGGGATTATTTTATCATTGGAGATTTGTTGTTTTTCCTTAAGCTATGCAGTATAAACCAATATTATTTAATACTTTTTAATTCTGTTGATAATTCTACATTATTTCTTAGGGTCAAGATATGTAAAGCACAGATAGTGTTTGTGTTAATAACATTGTTTCTGGTTACACTTGTAATTAAACTTAAAACAGTGTCTGAAAATGTTTACAATTATTAAATTTTTTTTCCTAGAGTTTCTTTTTGTGAAAATTGTAAAAGAAAACCTTATTTTATTGAGATTTAATTATAGTGTGCATGCATATTCACACTATCTGTCTAAACATATTCATAAAAAAATTCACTGAGATGTACAGCATTATCTTTTTTATCCGGGCACCCTTTTATGACACAAGGAAGTGCTACTAGCACAAATGCAAAATATATGAGATAATGTGTGGTTATAAGTTTATCTCTCTCCCTTACACATAAAAATAATGTATCCAGCAACAGAAAAGAACACACTAGAAATAATTTTAATTTTTTCATTTAGATTTACATATTTAAGCATGATGCTGGCAGAAAATAGGAAAGGAAGAGCTAATATATAACCTTGGGAAAGACTGAACTAATACCTTGTCTCTTGACAAAATTTTAGCATGCCAAATTAATGGATATATTCTGAAATCTTATATCCCAAATTGGATATAGGATCCTGGGACACAAGGAATTGTGTAAGTACCTAGGAAGAACAAAGCTTACATTCTGAAGAGGGAAGAAAAACTGGTATTGGTTTTCAAAATAACTAAAATAATGTTCATTTCTGAATTTAGATAACTGAGGGAATGATATATGTTACAACCTTTGCTAATTCAGGATCTCTCATTCAGAATTCCCATCTAAGATTGAAATCTTCAAATCCTCGTTAGAAGGGGTGATCAGGGTTCACATTCACAATTTTCTTTTTCTAAAAAACCTAGATAAAGACAGACTACTTTCCTTTTATCTAAACTGATTTTGTATCCCTGTCTGTGATTATGAAGAGGAACAGCTAATTCAAAGGCATTTCTTTCAGGAGAAGATGGTAGAGAGTCCACAGAAAATTTTTCTCATGAAATTATCAAAATCCTCAGCGGCAGAAGGGAAAGTATAGATCAGCTTAAGCACTGACCCCATTGGTAAATCCACCTTCTTTGGCATTGATTTTAATCTTCATTTAACAGTCAGGAATATTTTATGATTCTGGTACACAAACTTCACAAATAAGAGGATGCAACAAAAAGAAAGAAAGAAATATACAAAAGAGAGCATAGTATCCTTCCTTCCCTTTTTTTCTGTAGAAGAAAGTGAGCGCAAAATTAAACAAATAGCAGTAGGAATTACAAACTATTTTCTCAGCTACAAGATAGTTATTCTCTGTAGGCCAGACGAATGGAAAGAAATGCCCAGTCAGGCACAAAACCAGCCACTACATTTAGAGTTAATTATAACAATAATGAATTTGGGTATTTTATATTGTCTCATTACTTCAAATCTATGCTTCTAAGTAAACATATTTGACTCTAAATAACACAAAAGTAATTCATTCTGTCTCTAAAATAGTAAAAATCAAAAGAATATTAGAACACCATTACTTTTGAAGGAGCCTAGTTTATGCTAGTTTCCTCATTCAGATCACAAAATTAAGTAAGATAAATCCTCCAAACTGCTATATACATAAACATATACGAAGTGTTAAATCTTTTCTTCTCACTTAAGAGTTTTTCTTTTTCTTTCTTATTTGTCTATAAAAAGATACCTAAAAATCAAATACATCACTTTTAAATCAGTTAATGGCTCTATTAATAAAGAAGATGCAAACCTAAACCAAAAGAGGACAGAAAAAAAAAAAGACTGAGAACTTCTCCACTGAAAAGCAAAGGAATACTGACTACTGGGAAAAATAGGAAAATAAAGAAGATGTAAGCAGTGTGAATGTAAATTTAAAACTATTGCTTTTCTATATTGTCTTTTCTATCCCTGTGGTTTTAATCTCTTTTTAATGAACTCACTTTTGGACCTCAGAAGATGGACCTTTAATTTTTTAATTTCATTTTTTTGTCCATTTTCTTTACATAAGAGATATGGACATCCCAAATGTTTTGAAAGAAATAGCTGTTGAAGCAAATTTCCCATGAGTATGCCAATAAATAATAAGTTTTGAGTACCAAACAAACCTTATAGTCATGGTATGGTTTAGTATGTTCTGCACTCATACTCTGGTACATTAATAACCTAAATAGCATGGGTAGTATTTTCAGTTGACATCCGAAAATCATGATGCTGAGTCATGTAAACTCTGGTCTATTTTCAAAGAAAGTTTAAAAACTTGGGATTTACATTTAGTAAAAGATAGTAAATTATTTACAAAATAGTGTGAGGGGGGGAAAGGAGATTCATTGAACAAGTATAAAATGTTGTATTCTTATAAGTGTTACTCATCATCAGTACTGAACTGACACCTAAAGCTGCCTTCATGGAGCTGGATCCTGTTACAACCCAGAACCACAGAACAAAAAGACCATGCCTGGTTCTAGTCTAGGTCCTAAATCCTAAATATCCCTCTATATAATTCTTCCTGAGGCTTCCTTATCCTTAAAGCATTACTGATAAGGATCTCCTTGATCAGAAATTTTACAAAGCAGACAATATAATTCTTCTTTGGTTTTTCCACATTCTTCATTAAAGACAATGCTGAAATTATGAGAATCGAATAATTCATCACAACAGTCACTAAACTATTACTGATAAAATTCCATTTTGCCTAACAATATTTTTTGTTTGATAAATCTTATTGGGGTAATCTGGTCAAAATACCAACCAATTACAATTGCTAACTTATCTTCAGTACAGCACAAAAAATGTAATTCTTTTGAATGCTGACAGTTTCACAGGTACAGTTAAGGTTAATGTAAAATCATAGACAGAAAATTAATTTCATAATGAAGTTTGCCATGAAAGAGAAACCAGTGTAGAATATACCACATAATAGATTGCAACATTAACCTACTGAAGGGACATCCAAAGTCTTGCTGAGTACCTAGGAGTAGCATCCTAGTTGTTCATTTTAACTACCTCACTCAGCGCATGACCTTGTGTTACTCCAGTGATTAATTCTGAATAAACATTAACCTGTAAGTAAGTGTCTGGTGAATTGGACATTAGTCAGAATGATCTCTAATAGACATATAAGCTGCACTAACTTCATTTTAAAGTTTACCACAATCAGGGATAAGCTGATTTTAAAAACATTTAATTTAAAACCAATTTACTTATTAACTGAATTACCCACAAATTGGATGAACAGAAGGATTTTCTTTGAACAGCAGGTGCGTGCAAAAAGATTGTCACAGATCTGATCATTTTCTCCTGGTAAATTTTAAGCTGTCAAAGCCCTCCAAAATGCAAGTGCCACAGTGACTCCAGTGATCTCAATAACAGAATTCTCAGCAAGTTTGCTGGCGTCAGTTACCATGAAGGTTAGACAAACCCTTATGACTAATCACTTACATGGGAAAAAGATTGCACATCTTCAGCTCACTCAGACTGGAGAGGGGACAGGAAATTTCTTTTATGATCAACAACTTGCAGAATCCAGACTTGGTTTGTTGGTTTGTTGGTTTCTTGGCACAGTACTAAACAGAATGAGGTCTTTCCTGGTAAGAGAGTCTTGTTTGTGTAATTCAAGTAATACAATCTAGTAAATATTTGCTGCAAAGATTCCTTTAGAGAGTTTCTTACCTGAGAATTCTTTGCCCATATTTAGCTCAGGAGCAGTACAAGCTTTGGGAGTGGAGAGAGAAAATTGGAATTCCTCCTTAGAGTAGGTTTTACTAATAGAGGATTGATGTTTTATGAAGAGGCTCAATATCAGGAACTTTTTCTGGTTTGGGGTTTTTTTTCTTGTTTGATTGGTTGGTTGTTTTAGTTGGGTTTTTTTGTTGGTTTAGTTTGGTATGGGTTTTTTTACATTTTTCAGAATGGGTGAACATCATTGATATCCATGTATACTTCACGTGTGCTTATGTGATTATTCTGACATGTCATCAAGACATCTGAATGTACATATAAGGGGAAGTAGGGAAGCCACACTGAGGAGCACCTTTTTATAATACATGTATTGAAACAACAAGAATTACTTTGAACTTGTACTATACTGACAAAGGCCTCTATATATACTCAAAGAATAATGTCTGTTCATTACTTCTCATTCAGCATTAAAGGAACCACAATTGTTCTCAGACTTGTAGCTTGGAATAAAATGGATACATTTCAAGGGTGAGTACATTTTGGATTTGAATTACCTAAATTAATGGACTGAAGGAGGCTTATACATCAGTTCTGAAATCATGTTCATCTTTTTTGTGGTCATTTATTCTCATAACAATCTTTTTGGCAACAATGTCCCAAACTCACTTTTTTGTTCTTATCTAAAAGATAATTTAGCTAATGAATCATAACAGATTCACATGAAATTCATACTATATATGTTCCATGACCAAATCTGTTTTCTGTCTGTTCTATTATGCATGAAAAATTGTAGACAATTAAACTATCCTAAATCCCCTCAAAATGTTTTTTCTAAAAAAATTTTTCATTGTGTAAATAAAGCAATGTACACTGCTACAGTACAGTGCATATAACCTATAGCCATACTGTTCTTTCCACCTAATAGAGAAGACAAGTGAATCCATTGAAGAATTGTTCAAGTAGACCAAAGAAAGTGAGATGCTAAAAGAACAGGTAAATTTTTAAAAATTCTGTGTGTTCAATTAAAAAAAAGTTTATAATTTACCTATATTTGCTATGGCTATGGCGTGCATTTCCTTTTTCTTGTTACCAAAGTGAACTGTTTTGTTCTGCAAGTTAAAAATTGATATGTACCTCTCAATAATGTAAATGTATGACTATTTTATTGCTGACCTAAATTAGACCTTTTATTCATACATAGAAGAGAGGTATGATTCACTCATTTATCACTAATAATATAATTAGTGAGCTTCTTATCTAGCAGTACCCATATAATTATATTTTTAAGCCATTAAAATGATAAATTTAGATAAAATGGGCTGATATCAATGATGATAATGAGCTAGCATTTCCTTAGATGTTGTGCATATACTACTTCAGCCAATTGTCTATAAGAATTTACTAAAGAAGGAAAGAAAACCTAGCTGAATATATTCATTTTAGTTTACTAAATATTCAGTGTTTATGTTTATCTACAACATTTCTATAGAAGAAAAATACCTTCCAAAAGACACAAATAATATCTCAGAAAAAAAGTTGAAACCAGTTGCTCCTTTAGTTATTAACTTGCATGTAGTTACAGATAACTTGAAAGAAAAGCATGGGTTTATACTATTTTTGTAACTTAAAAATCATGACTAAGAGCTCTACTTGTTCAGAACCACAGAGGAAAAAGAAGCAGGTAAATACTAATGTAGCTCCTAGCAGCCAGGAAGACTAAATCAAAATAATTTTTTAAAATTAGGAAAAACAATTGCTCAAATTATGTCCAGAATTTGTATTTCTTCTATGTTAGACATGAGTGTAAGATTAGGATTTACAGTTTGAAACCTTATTCTGGCTTTTTTTTTTTTTTTAATGGAAAGTTGTTTTCATTGATTTTTTCTTTTCACAGAGACAAAGGAGTGATTACTGCCACATGCCATTTAGTAGAAAACTGTTAACTGTCAAACACATGAACTTTGGAAACCATTTATCAGTGTCTGCCTAATCCTTATGATTTTAAACAATTCCCTACTTATTAGGCTGTAGAAACCTACTACAGGGTAAGCATGACACCAAAGGTCTCTGAAGAAAGGCAGAATTTTGGACAACAAAATATTTTTTTTACATTTCTTAATGGTCAATCTGTAGCAGAAAAAAATCTGTGTGTTGGGACCTTACACACATGATTCTATACCCCTATGGTATATAAATTTTATGTAGCTAGCTTTGACTTGAGAATTTCACCCAGAAAGCGGAGATTCAGCCCAGGATCTATAAATCAACCTGCAGAGACACCAACAAATGAGAAGAAGTGTAAAAAAGTAGTTAAGACCCTTTAGGCTGCATGTTATTCAGTGTTCATGTCTTGAAAGAAACTGGAAGAAGCAAATTATGTTTCTTTCTTTTCTTTCTTTTTGGATGTGGGATATGATTTCTTATGCCTGAGTTCCATAATCCTTGGTGATTATGAATATGTTGTACTAGTTTTTGTAACAAGCCAACATTTGCACCAATTAGTTCTACTAGAATAGAATTCTATTTGTGGGTGCACTCAAACATGACAGCTATACTGCTTTGATTTTCTGTACCTTAAATGTAGCATAAACACTCTTAAAATCACATCAGAGCAACATCCTCTGAATTAGTTGTAAACTCCCCCTTTCAGCTGCGTTAATCTTTGCTACAGATCATAAGAAGAAATGATACTTTTGAATGGGACGAGACTTGCCAATACGTATTAAAGTATAAGACCTTTATCAGATGGTATTTCTTAAAAGAATTGTGGAATATTTTGACATTAATAATTTCAGGAGGGAAAAAACAGAAATAGCACAGGTATTTTACTATAAAAATTTTCTCCACCTGTCTCACATAAAATTACTTTAAAGGTCTCTGCTGTACAGTCAATTAAATAGAATTTATTTAGTCAACTAAATGTAAACAAAAGAGGCTTTCTAAATATTCTCCTTATTTAATCAACAACAAAGATATCTTTATTCAAATATACCTAAATAATTACACCACAGGATTATTTTTATACTAAGTGAAGAATTTTAGTTGCCTTAGCCTAACCTTCAGGCATGCTGACTTCTAGAACAGAATCTAGAACTCAGGTAGACCCTGAGTCACAGGGCTTCAGGTTGGAATATCTTTCTTGCTTCCAAGAGCCTTGCACCCTTTTCTGAACACTGGCAAAGCTTCCAGAAAAAGTCCTTCAATACAGATCCTTACTCCAAACAGCCACCTCGTGACTATGAGAATGTAAATTGTTGCAGAGTCTGTCACTTTCTCTCTTCTAACACTCCAGGCATGTTAAAACAAGATACACTGTTATATAGACTTTTCTAATATCAGGGATCTCAAATTTATTATTTAGGGGGTATGACCATCTTAAGTGTGCTGCATGGTCTTTAAGTGTTTCTGGTATCAAGTTTTCAAGATAACTGATCTCAGGAAGAGCAGAGACCGAACAACTGAGGCATTTTCTTTCAGAATTTTTGGACTTAGACATCTCTACAGGAAATTGCATTAAGGATACCAAGATTTTTTTCCATCTAGCTCCTACTGCCTCTTTATTTATAGCTAATTAAACATTTTTCAGCTTGTAGCTAATACCAAATAAGCAAAAATGTAATTATGAAAACACTTTCCAAACAAGAAACTTTCTTTTATTTTGGGGAGCTCAGGTTAAGGAAGAGATCTCAAATATCTAATATCTAAAATATTCAGGAGCTGGACTCAGTGATCCTTATGTGATATTTCAAACTCAGGATATTCTATGATTCTATTCTATTTATCTATCATTTATTAATCTATTTATCTATCATCTACTTATCCTTCAGTATCATCTCATTAACTCATAATTAATTGGAAGAGAGTTACAGTGATTTTATTTAGGTCAGAAATACATAGGAAGGAATAAATTATGCTGTTTCCTGTAATTCGTAGTTTACTACTGCTAGATCTTGTTTTAAAAATGAGAATATCCTAACATACTTGGTTAATCAGGAAAGAATTTCAGAGAGAGAGAGGGATACATCTTTCATATATTCACACTTGGCAACAATTCATATCTCTGCTGAGATGTTCAAGCAGTCCTGGCATGAGCACTAGTTTTGACTGCTTATTACATAATTGTTCAGATTTTCTTCAGAAGCTGTACTTAAGGGTAGTAATGCTTATGAAATGCTCTGAACAGAAACATATTAACAAGTCATCATGAAAATCCAACAGTTTGAGTGACTCTCCAATTACCTTAGTTGCATGACATTCTTTTACCCAGAGCAGGAACGCTTTCCTATGCAATCAGTAGCAAAACTTTATACTGAAAAATGTGCGGGGAAATGAAGAAAACACATCACTAACTTTCCTATTAAGGAAAGTACTCAAATCTAAAATTCTTAAGAAAAAAAAGTGTTCATTTTTTATCTGCATGGTCAACATACATTTTAAAGTAATTATCTTACTTTATACCTTCGTAAGACATGACAGAATGAAAATTAGTGAAATTGTGGTCATGGAAACAGATTGCACATTATTACACAGCTGTAATATAAACGTGCTCCAGGCAAGAAAGTATTGTTTTTTCTATAAATTAGGTTTTCACTTGCAAAAAGAAATGGGGGTGTTTTTTGTTTGTTTGTTTTGAGGGAGGAAGTGAAAAATATGCAAGTAAAATTGCGAGGTAGCAAAAAGTGGAGATTCATATAAAATAATTCAACATAATAGTGGATCTGAAATCTGGGGTTTGGTGTTGTTAATACAAAGCAGTGGCATTTAACACCTTAAGTAATGAAAATATTAAACTATTTGATGACAGTAAAACAGCAGTAATAACACAAAGAACTGAAAATGAGACAGAAAAAAATATCTTTGTCAGACACAATAATTCAATGCACTGTTCTGCTACCAATGAACAAACCTCAGGGGTGTAACTATTTCCCTGCAGCCAGGGAATATTCAGTGGTTATAAGTCCCAGTGTCTCTTTTAACATAAGTGGCAAAATAAATAAACTGGGGGCAGAACATGGGACACCCATAACTAAACGAACAGAAACTTTATATGAATTTAATTAAGAGATTTAGTATTGCTCGCTTGCCCTCCAATAAAGAAAATTTGACTGAAAATTTATTTCACTGAATCCTAAAGTATTGGATGTTCTAATTAAAGCTATAAATAATGTGCAAATATCATGTATTCTTTTTATAAGCTATTTTCCTATAATTTTTGCAGAATTTCTCAGTAGTGTTGTGGCTCTACTTTCTGTACACAGCAAATCTGCTACTCCAACCCTCTGTAATTTTTAGATTCACCAATAAAAAAAATTGGAATAAAAAAATAAGGGAAGGAAAAAAAAAAAGTAGAGACTTTATCTTGTGTGGAGCCCCAAGGAAGTCTGGAAGTAGCCACATATTAAGATATTTCTCGAACAAAATTCTTTGCAGGAAGCAAACATATTATTATGTGAATTCGGTACATAATAATAAGACCTTACATTCAGAAGTAAGGTCTCAGGAAAGAAAGACTCCATTGATTTTGAGAAAGGATACAAATTTCCCTGGAGTAAAGGGAATTTATACTGTTATATCCTTTCACATTTGCTGGCCAGCTGAGTAGAATCTTCCCCAATGTCCAATAGATTCAATGCCAGCTGGCTCCAAGAGGGAATGCTGCTCACCAGGACTGAGCCCATGAGTAAAGGTGGTAGCACCTCTGGGATAATGTATTTAAGAAGGGGGAAATGCTGCTGTGAAAAAGTACCTGGGGACAGGAGTGACAATAGGTTTCTCTCAACAGCGCTGCAGACACCAGTGAAGAAGGAGGGGGAGGACGTGCTCCAGGCACTGGAGCAGAGATTCTCCTGCAGTCTAAATATGAAAATTAAAAGTGTCTGCATCCTGGGGCAAACACTGCAGTATAGATTCTGTAGATATCAAATACAGAAGGTAGAGGAGAATGAGAGGATGTGACATGACTGGAGGGTCGCGAGTTGAGTTCCCAAAAAGGAACAAAGAAGTTATCATAGCACATGGGTAATTTTGAACATTTCATTTTTTCAACTAAACAGTTATTTAACATGAAGTGTATAACTCTTTCAGAGATCAGAAATTAATACTTTCATAATTTTATACCAATGCTAATTTTTACGGCTGCAGAGATTTTCTTTGATCTGATTTTAATTTAGCAAAAGGACGTGGAAAACACACGTATTTATGAGATCTAATTGTCTACTAGCATGCTTTTAGGATAAGGTAGCAAGAGCTATTAAACCAAGGCAGACAGGCCTAGAGCCAAAGATTTACTTGCATGTGCAGGTACATGAGCTGTGATGTCACAATGAGTGTGGTTTAGTTATTTACAAATAGATATCTAACATTATTTGAGATAGATCATCAGAGATATCTCGTATTGTTTGTAGTATTTCACAACCTTCAGGAGATCAGTAGCTTGTTAGAAGGGCAACTAGAAGGCAGATAAGAACCAAGGGGATCTCAAGTGCCACTAGTTACTATATTTATATAACTGCATTAAGCCCAACATGTCAGCTCCATTTCAGCAAAATCAATATTCTGATAACTTCTCAAGATTTTAAACAATAGCTGTCAGATAGGACTCCTGAAGGTTTAGAAGGGTGTCCCTGCCTCTGTGAGTGAGAAAAGATTTTGGCAGGAAGCAGGTAGGGAAACTACAGACTTATCAGAAGTCTACTCTAGGTAGCAGCAGGGCTGACCAGGGAAAGCCTACTGACTTTAGATATCTACATCAAGAACCACTATTTTTTAATTTATTATTCAGATTATATTTACACCAATGCTTTCCATATGGAATAACTTGCCTTTCCAGAGCTGGTAGGCTTGTGCTAAGAAAAGTACTCTATAGGGGTTTTAGTTATTTTTGTAGCTAAGTCGTAGGACTATTTGAAGTCTTGCCATAAACTGCATAGGTACTGGAAAAGGAAAAAAGGAAAGTTCATGCAATATCTATAAAACCAACCAACAAAAAACTTATCAAATTATTTTCAAATTACTAGATACAATCTATTGAGAAACACTCCAAAAGATGTCCTAAACAGAGATAAAATTACATTGATATAATATTATTAAAGACACTAATTGTACTTCAACATTCAATTTAATTAGATCCAGGAATTAAAAGTTACATTTTACATATTATGTAGCTGTGTTTAGTAGTTACCTTTTAGTCTTTAGGGATGTGTTTTCTTAAGGTATATACAAACTGAAAATTGACCTGTCTGGTAACAGCATTGCAGGAATTAATTCTCAGCTTTGTTTACAAGAACTGTAAGAAGCAAATTCTCTGCTGGCCTAGCTTCATTTGAAGTCATTGAAATAATGTCAGGAGAGACTGTGGCAGTGGTTCCAAGTGTATTTTGTGATTATTTTAACAA
Organism: Corvus hawaiiensis; assembly: GCF_020740725.1. NCBI lineage: Eukaryota > Metazoa > Chordata > Aves > Passeriformes > Corvidae > Corvus > Corvus hawaiiensis. Next base: position 62,285,932 of record NC_063216.1, on the reverse strand, counting down.
TTATTAGATATTTTGTTTTAAATATAGTGTTGTGTGTCCTGGTTTGGTTTTCTTAGCAACATTTTCTCTTAAATATATAATTTTCTATATCATCTTTTTCCATCCCAACATAATATATTTCAAAGAATGGTTAATTGTCCTGGCTAATTTATACAGTCTTGCAGGCCACCTTTAGTATGTTAGACTTAGAGTTAATATATTTATTTTTCCACTGTAATTACATCCTGCCTAATTTCTGTTACTCTTTGCAGATATAATGTCCAAATTTTCAAAATAACTTAAAATACATAATTTTTATTCAGCTCCACTGAGGGTGATTCTTCATGAGCATATACAGTGATTTTAAGTGGTGTACCTATGTTTTTAGAAAAGTGCTGCCTGCTTTTCTAGCATGAGTGAGTGAGTGTGTGTGTGTGTGTATGTACATGTTGGTTGTTATTCCCTAACTACAGTACAATGTGATATGAGCTTTAAAGTGTCATCTCTTTAGAAGGTAATAGTATTGAGTGTTGGCTCCAAACACCACTCAGTGATTATGATCCGAGCTGTATACTATACAAATAGCTAATTGTTTAACCTGACATTTCCCATCTATATGAAGGAAATGGATAAGAAATCTGACCTTTTTTTGAATAATAATTTCATTTGAATTTCTGAAACTAATCATCATCATTTCATGCTATTTACTTCTGTTATGTTCTTAGATTTGGCAGCAACAATGTGAATAACAATACTTGTTATTTTCTAATTATGTTTCAGTCCACAAGATAAAAAATGAAAAATATCTAATAAGGCTTGTAAATCATCAGCTATTCTAAAACTAATGACACTTCTCTGCAGTTCATTCCAGGAATCGTATCTGATCTCAACGGTCATTATCTATCCTCATCCTATGTTTAAGGTAATTAGGGCTTTTAAGCCAACACACATAGCAGTTTGTGGAGTAGTTCCTGGGCTCTGCTTTGCATTCTTCTAAATCTTCTAGAAACTTTGTCCAAGATCACTGTAAAACTTGTGGGAGGTCTCTGAGAAATATCAAAGTGCCTGCTGCTGACAGAGAATTATTACCTTGGTGCTATGACTGCCAGCCTCTGGCAGCTTCTAACAAGCTCTGTGAGCTGTCCTTGACAAAAAGTGAGGAATGGTCAGGCATCCTTGCCGCAGGTGCAGGGGAGGGAGCTGTATAAGAGCTGGTCTTGAGCATGGCTCATGGAAGCACCTAGCAGATGTAGCCTTCTGTGCAGAAAGGGGTCAGGAATGCTCACTACAGCATAAGTGTACTCAGGGATGGGCAATCAGGCACTGCAGAGCAGCCACTGCAGCAGCTGTGCCTGTAACATTAGAGGCTTTGACCCAGACCAAGTTTCTGGGGGAGGACACAGCTCAGCAGCACTAGAGCTGTAGGGAGTGTCTGTAGCAAGGAGGAATATTTCTTGTCTGTAGGAGATGGGCATGCTGGTGGACTTCTTATGGTGAGAAATAAAGAAGATGGAGGGCAGTAGATTGTCTCATCTCTCGTGCTACAGAGATTGACTGCATCTTCTCTAAAATCCTTCAGCCTCAAAAGCCTGAGTTCAGAATCCTGAGAGGAAGGAAAAAGATAAATAACAGGATCACAGCTCTGGACTTTTCAGAGAAGACTTCAGCCTCTTCTGAGACCTGCTGGTAAGAGTTCAATACCAGATGGTCCTAGAGGGAAGAGGGGTCTAGGAATGCTGATTTGTTGTATGGGTTTTCTGGGGGGTTTGGTCTTGTGTACATGTGTGAATAAATTCACCTTCAAGATCAAGGATGTTCTATCGTGATGACTCAGTTATCAAGCAAAGGTGGCAGGAGGCCTGCATGGATGAAAAAAGTCATCCTCAATTCAAATATAAGTTATAAAAAAAGATGTGGAAGCAGGAGGAATATAGAGACACTGTCTGAGCATGTGGGGATGAGATTTAAAGGGCTAAAGCCCACCTGATATTGAATCTGACAAAGGTTGTGAAGGGCAGTGGGAAGGGCTTCTACAGCTAAATCAGCAGTAAAAAGAACTTTGGAAAATGTGGGGCCCCGTCTGTATGGAGCAGAGGAGATTGAGCCAAAGGAACTGGAGTCATTGACTATCTTGGCCTGTTCCTTCACCTTGGCCTTACTGCGAAGATTTGCCTCCAGAAGTCTCAGGCCCCTGAGGCCCATGGGGAGGTCTAGCGCAAAGACAGGCATGCAGGAAAGTGGGACTGGATAATCAGAGGCCCTTCTAACCTCAGCCAGTATGCAAGTCTGATGTCAATTAATAAGACAGGTAATTCCATAAGGGAGACATTTCAAATATTTTAGTTATTTACATAATTATGTTAAGGTAAAAGAAAATAGACAATTTTTGGATTGAAATTTTTTTTCTTCCAGAGGACTCCAGACAAGAGGTACTGAAATAAAAAATGGGAATTATATTATTTTAACAATTGAATATTTTTTTCAAGTTTTATATTTTAGTATTCATACATGACTAGCTTCTTGATGGATATCTTTGCTAATGGCTTATCTAATTTTATCTGTCACTTCATGACACCTTACAAAATACTGATATAAAAAGAAAATGCATCTCATTTTTGAAAACTGGTGTTTATCATTCCAAAAGAATTTCTATTTAAATTAATTGAATAAATGAATTAATCATGGGAAGTCATTTTCTTGCATATATGAAAGAGGAAACTGTTAATTATGGGAAACATTTCCTTGAAATATATTTTTCATCATTAGAAATAATTAAAATTCAAAACAGCCCTGTCAAGTAATTTCTTTCACAAAATATAGTATCTTCAAGACATAAAAACTTACATTAGAAAGCTTTTCATAAACCTCTTACAAATATTTCATTAATTTAATGTCAACAGTTTTTCTTGATAGGGCTATTTATTCTTTTTAAATAAATAATAACATTTTTATAAGTCTATGCCTACTAAAGATTTTGACAGGCCATTTTGTGTTATTTTGGTAATGACTCTAACTAGATTTACAGGAAACAAAAATACGTATACAGTTGCAATGATCCTTGTGGAAAAATAGTAAAAAAAATCTTTTTGTATCCAGGAAAAGAAAAAACTAATTTGTAAAATGTGCAGTCTAAACTTTTTACCTTAACAGAACAACTATATGTGTAGTAAGATATTTTTAATGGGGATGAGAATTCAGAAGGAAAGCACTATTGTCTTTAACTTAAGTTTCCTAAGGCAAAAAAATATATTTAAGTACTAACAGAAGATTTATTTACAGATAATACTCATTAATTTTCTTTTTTCTGTGTGGACTTTTGATTTTTAAATTTCGTGATATTATTAATTTAGATCTTCTGGGGGGGGGGAAGGGGAGGGGGAATAGAATTAAAAAGTTTGCATAATGAAATGTATATTAAAAACCAGTGGAGAAAGTGTTCTCTGGCCTTATAGAAAAAGACAGTTAAACTGAGCAGATTTCTTTCCCACTGATTTTATTCTCATGTAGAATCTGCCCATACATCTAAACTTTCCTTCTTGCCACTAGCTTTTAACCACAACCTTATGGGAAGATATATTGAGATTATGTCCTTCAGGGATGTAGGAGGGTTTTGAAGTTTTGGTGGGCACACACTGACAGGTAGATTAAGATATTTGATTTTTAAATTAAACTCGATTTAGTTAGGTATTTATAAAAATTAAAATTGGAAATTAAAAATTAATTTCATTATGATTAATTTTACTTTTAAAGAAAGGCTAGAAATACAAAGCATTGGCTATTAAATCTTCTTGCTATGTAACTGAATCAGCCCTGATTCAGTTGAAAACCAGACTGTAGGTCTGACACAAATCTAAGACTGAATCCTAATACATATCTACCCTGAGAGAGCCTGAATTGCATTATTTGGCAAGCACTGATGTTGCTGCCTTTGAACATTCTGAGAGGCATTACTCTCTTATTAAAGGATGGTACAATTTGAGGTCTTGCTCTCAATCATCGTCTGCATTGACCTTATTTAACTTATTATTACCAATCATCTACCTGGTGTTATCAACCATAAATAAGAATGCCTAGATACTACCATTTACATTTTTTTTCCCTCTGAAGCATGAGAGAAAAGCACAAAACTCTTTTATTAAGCAAATCTAGCCATCTAAATAACTTTGAGAACATAAATTATTCTTTCCAAAGTCATTTGGAATTTGTACTCACAATCTTTGCAAACAGTGGAGGGAAAGAAGACAAAGAACAAACCCAGTCAAATCCACACTGGTCATTTTTGGCGTCAGTTCTCATCACTTTTAAAGGGTATCTACCATTAAAATGAAGACTTTGGGGTAGAAAACATGCTTCCTTTAGCCTGACAGGATAACCAGCAATTGTTTTAAGTGCAGTGGCCACCATCAGAGATTCACATACTTAACTTGTTCCAAATGTCTGAATTATACAGTGCAGAACTAAAGGCAGAATTACCCCCAAAGGATGCCACTTTAAGAGTTTCTGCCTTTCAGTTGCGGCAAAAGTGATTCATAGTTTAAATTAAGAACTTCTAGAATCCTGCAGGGTGAAGCTACCTCATTGGCTTCTCTGATTCTCAGAAGTAATTTTTCTTTCTCAGTCAGTGCTATAAAATCCATGGCAGACCTCAGCTTTCACAGAGGACTGGGAGAACAAAACCTGAGTTGGGACAGCTTTGAGAATTAAACCTGGGAGTAGGGGGGACAGATGTTGCAAGACTTCCTTTTGCAACCTATGCAGAAATATTCAAGATCATTTGCATCTTTTTCTCCCTATTCATTGTTTAATATGTTCATTCCTATTACTCCTCTGCTTCCTATATTCTACCCACAATTAAGATAATGTGCTCACTTACCTTATTGGCAAGACAGTGCACATGAAGACTGATGTATTACATAAATACTCCAACGGTATCGTTGGAGAGCAATGGAAAATGTATCTTTCAGTCCCTTGCTTTGTTATAGTCTCCAAAAGAAGGAAGTGTAATTAGAGCTGTTGAGCTGCATAGCAAATTTATAACATTATTTGCAAAATTTGGACTGAGGCAACATCACAAATGTATTCACAGTGAAGAAAAAGTTGCAATACACTGGAAAAACCTACCTCTTTCCACATGCCCTTCCCAAATTTGTTTTTGTCACTTCTCCATTACTGTGCAGAGCTTCTCTTCTCAACTTCAGTTTACACAAATGATCATCATATGGTTTAATGGAAATGGAGTGAAGTTAAATGAGGCCTTTTTTTGGTTAATTTTGGTGAGCAGATCATCAGATATTAATTTCAGACAAACCTATTTCCAACCAACTATTCAAAAACAAATATTCAGAAAAATAATAATTATAAAAAGAGAAATCTAATTATTATTCAAATACTCCTTGCATTTGTCATATGTTTTTGAAGTTTTTGGATGGAATTGAAATCTCCTCTTAAACATTTTTGCATAGATTTCTTTCTCTCAAGTATAGTTTTATTTTAAGAAAACTAAATGGAGGTAAAGATGCAGAAATTGAGACTTGTGGTGAAGAGGAAGGAAACAAGGATGTAATCCTAACACATATTTCTCAGCATAACCAGTTCATAGTGAACTTGTATCTTGTTGTCTTTTCTGCATACTTATCCTTCATTATCTCCTGACCCAGTATTTTTGACTAAACAATCCATCTCATACTATAGCTTTTTGCTACTTTTAGTAGACTTCCCATTTATTTCTGTCTTCTAATGTGACATAAAAGAAATTTTTACATATCTTTGCTTTCAAGTGCACGGTCCTCCTTTTCTTTCTCTTAATATCTTATGATCCTTTAATTTCACAAAAGGTCCCTCTTTTTCCCTTGTGCAAGCAAATTCCAACATGGGATCTTGCTTCATATAGTGCTATTTTGAAATACTACCACCATATCATACACTGAACAATAATATTTCTAATTGTGTTTTACAGAAGCAGAGAACAGATTCAAAATAAAGTTTGCTAATTACTTTCTTTCTAGAGTGTGATTTCCATTGCATTTCCACCTAGAAATATTAGACACCAGACACTGTTAAAAAAGTCATACCAACCAAAGTACAATTATCTGCCTTTAGTAGAATGGTACTGGCATACTGAAATATTACCATCTTACAACATAATGAAAATTATGTTAGTATTATGTTGGGGTCTCCCCCCCTGCCATGGAGCCCTGGGAGATGGGCCCTGGGGGGGAGACACGGGGTTTCCCTGCCCCTGCTCAGCCTCATTTCCCGATTGCTTGGTTTGTGTTCCCCTGTGTGGCCAAGGACCCTCGGGTCCCGTGACTGCGGAGTTCCTGAGCACAGCCCCGGCCATGTGGCTGGAGAAATAAAGATCTCTGAAACATCTACCAAGAATCTGTCCACATATACTTCCTTTCCACGGGACTCCTGGTTTGACATATGCTTGTTACAGTAATCCCCGCTGTAACAGTATTAAATTGGTTATTTAAAAGAGTTGCAAAACAAAGCTGTAAAAACTTTGGGGTACCATAGAATGTTTAATTTTTAGCTATCCCACCAAAATAAAGTAAAGAAACTTCAAACTTATTCAAGACCACGATCATCATCATAATGTTTGCACCAAGCTCTGACCCTTGATTTGTGAGCTTATGAGATGATCTTGTTATTATTTTAATTAATTTTTCTGTATCTGTATAAAATAAATGTCATTTATTATCTCAACAAATTTTCTTGAAACAAAAAAACAAAATTGAAAAAAATAGTAGTCAAATTCAAAGTAATTTTTTTTTTTCCCAATATGTTTTTAAACACATTGCTCAGTAGAATATCATGTAGTATATGTTTATGAAAAGCACACAAAGAGAAATAAGGGAACTAAATTGCATTACACTCCTTAGTATCGCCTATGAATATATGCATTTGTCCATAGGGCTTAATCTTCTCCACTGGTAAGACAAAAAGTCTTGCTTGGTAACAAACTATGCTTCCCTAAAGGGCATTTAGGAGACTGGAAAAGCCATAATCATGAAAATTCTGAGAACAATTTCATCCTCACTAACAATTATGCATGACTATAGAATATTGCTGGGATATTTTCTTAGAGGTTCAGACACCAGCTGTCAGCATATGACAATCTCTATACAATAAAATGAGGAGTTTAATGAAGAATTAAAATAATAAAACAACAACATTTCTAAATTATACTTGCTAAAACAGAAGTTCCTAAACAACATAGAGTTTATTCAGGTGGGTATCTGTCTTTTGAGTCTTGTCTTAACCTTTTAAAATGATCTTAAAACAGTTTTTAGTTCTCCTCATTCAGTAATTAAATATAAAATAGCATGTTCTGGGCTGTTCTGTTGACTCGTTCTTATCAGACAACAGAGCCCTAACAAAGTCGTATGATTTGGTAAAACATCAAGGAATCACAATTCATGATTATCACAGATTATCACAGCACTTTTGGGAAGGCAAGCCTTATTCACTGTGCACAACCATTGGCACTGACACAGAAGAGTGAAAGCTGTGTATAACAGGCTACTTTGTCTTTCACCCATTTCCTATAATATTTTCACTGGTACCATTCATAGCCTTTTTATATTGAGTGATTGGACATGAAGTGCAACAGAAAGCTTCTCACAAACACAGACACATGCACATAACTTGTGGAAAGAAGATACACCATCAGTAGCAGCAAAAAGCAGGGTTCCTGACCATTGCCAAGGAAATAGGGACACAAATTGCCAAGGACCAGTGTAGTGTAGTGGTTTTGGTCCAAAATACTCATTACTATTTACCTTCTGTGAGATAAGAATTAGGAGACAGCAAAGCAGGCACAGGACTTAAAAGAATGTAAAGAAGTTTATTAAAAGAAACAAAAAAAAAAAAGAAAAAATCAGACCATACCTTCAGAACACTTCTCCTCCCCCCACCTTTCTCCCTTCTCCCACTGACAGTGTAAAAAGACAACCCTTGAGATTTTCAGTCAGTTTACCACTTCCATAATAACCTTGTTCAGGTCACTTAGGGAAAGGAGTCTCTCTTGCTCATACTATGGAGACATCTCCACAAGAAGTTCTCTCATCGCTTCAGTATCACGAGCCAGCCGCCTGGGTTGGTTCTGTGCTTGCATGTGAGAGTCCCTTCCCCTGACTTGCAGCTTTTCTCACAACTGCTTTCGAGGGTCCAATCTTGAGCTACTGGGGTACCATTTTAAGGTTGAGCTGTTCAGAAACAAAGGTTCTCTTCACCCATCTCTGGGAGCATTTCATCTCTAGAAATAGAGGCCCTCCCCCTTCCCTGGGAAAAAAAGGGTCCTCATCATCTTCATCTCTAGGACTATCTCTGGGAGCATCTCTAGGAACAGAGGTCTTTCTCCTTCCAATTTGGAGCAAGAGTCCTCATCCCTTCCATCTCTCCCTGTTCAAACTTCTCATCAAATTACAGCTGCTTCAGCATTTGCTTATTTCAGCACAGGTACTTTTGCTCGCAAGTTGAACGCTCCACCCCCCATGCTTTCATGAAATTACAACGGGTACTCTGATATATCATAGTCCATCACGACCATAGCTTTACAACAGAATTTCAGCTTCTAAGCATCTCCTCTTTCTCCTCCCTCAGGGTTTCATCTCTTCCTTCTTTACTTAATGTCTGCAAGCTCCGTCTGTTCTGGAGGGAACTTAGAGCACTAAAAGGGTTAATCTCACCCAGGCCTTGCAGCTGGAATTTCGCTTATCGCTGTTGGTCACATGATCTTTGTCAGGCAGTGGGGCAGCTTCAGCTGAATCTTTGGCCACACTAGAGGGGGGGGGAGGGGTGTAGAGCCGGGCCACGCTGTCTGCACTTAACAGGGCTGTGGGGGGAGCCACGGATGGAACAGGGCCACATGGCTCCAGGATGGCTGTATCCCAGCCCGGCCCAGCTGGGCTGTACGGGCCCAGCCTGGTTACCTGTCCCAAGGCCAGAAACAAGAGAGAGCTTTCCCGGGGTTTGTCCATTCTTAAATGTGGATCACAGAGGCATGTAAAAATTTTTGAGCATCTTAAAAAATTGTCAGTATTCAAACTAGCCAGTTGATAGGTTATGTCAGATCATAGAGGAAGCTGTAAGCACCTCTTTGCAAGAAAATCACTTCCAGTACTATGCTAACCCATGACAACCAGGCAGAATTGGCTGGGAGTTTGCAGCACAGAGCTATACCACAATAACTGTCCATGTCTGTGCTTCAACACCTCATGGCAGAGGCAGCTTATTCCTCTTTCCTTAATGTCAAGCTTCCTTTCTTATTACAGTGTTTGCTGAGACTAAATTATTTGAAATAGAGTATATTTGCCTAAAAGTATAAATTAATGGTCTAGTCTTACTGCAGACTGGCAATTTGCAGGGAGTTATGGGAAGAACCCATTTCTAACGGATGATACTCATTAGGAACATTTAAATGCCTCTTTGTATTTATAGATTGCAAGAGAATTTATGTTCGTTTCCCTAATTCCTTCCACCTGAGGATATTAAAGCTCCTCACAAAATTGTGAGCCTCACTGCTCTATTTATGGTAAGTAAATATAATTACCCTCTTGTTTCTGATAGGGAAATTGGAACTTTGAGAAGACTGACTTGGACTAATGTAGTGGTGGTAAATTCTAGGCTATATCATACTTTCCTAACTCGTTAAAGTTCTATCCCTGTAATTTGTTGAATACTTAACGTTGAAATTTGAGGCAGGAATACTGAATTTGCTATAAAGATATGTAGCTGATATAAATTCCAAGAACTTAAAATATCCAGAAAGTAAATATAGAAAAAAACATAAAGATTTGCAAGAACAGTATTAGTTCACCAGAAAATAATTTACCAAAACAGGACTGGAAATCTGCTGAGGGTGGTTTAAATTTCAAAATTTAATAAAATGGATGTCTCCAATTTGAAATAAGTAACTTGAGGCATCTTGAAGAGCCTGCTTTTTGAAAAGATGTTGATTTCTTCAGTGTCCTTAGGGGTATGAAACACTCCAACACTGAAGCACCTTAATTCCTAGATTTTAGGGTGTTTTTTTAATCTCTAACATCGTAGGAGCAAATAATTCCTGTTTCATATGATATTTACACAGTACCTACTTCAGTGGAACAACTGTAGTGTAATAAGTAATATCTCATAAAATTTTTGCCATTATAAAATATATCAGCTTCTTTACAATAATATATTCTTTAAAACTATCTGGTACTTACTTTTATACTAATAATCAAAATAATGTTAACATTATTAACAGAGCAATAATAAATATAATTAGAATGTTGTACCTTAAAATTGTCAATATTAATACACTGTAACATTTTTAATTCCAAGTTCTAATAATAATATTTATAATCAGAAGCTTCTGGCAAAAAGAAAGCATAACGCTTTATTTCGGAGGGCAGTTTTTTAATTGGCCTATATAATCTCTTTTTCCAGTAACGTCGTTATTTAAAATTCATATGATTTTTATATCAGGTTTAGCTCCACCAGAGCATGAGCATTTTATAATTCATACGAGAAATATTAGCCTGCAAGCAATACCATATTAACACAAGCCTTTGTACTGTGTGAAGACTAAATTATTAATATTAAAATGAAGAAAGAAGAAATAACCATCATGAGACACAACAAAATGCCATTTTATTATGGCATTGTCTTTTTAGGCACTAAGAATCTTATTGTTTGTTATTTGTTCTGTTTCAAATAGTTTAGCTCATGCTTAAAAGGGAAGAAATAATTACCTTTTTTCAACTTTTTTTTCTCATTTATATTTAGAACTCTGGCCTTCTGCTGAAACAGATAACCTTTCTCTCCTGAGATAACATTAAAGCAACATTCTTCCCGCTTGGAAGACCTATATGCTTAGAGACCACTGACATTATATATTCACCTGGAATCCAGCTATGAAATCCTGCAACACACTTGTTCTCTGGTAAAAGTCATAAACCGATGAAGTAGTGAACATATATCAGAGTGACATTGGATTCAATAACAGAGAAAGGAGATGATGAATAAACATTTTCAGCGTCTCCACAGGCAACACAGTTTTTCATTTATATTTAAAAGCTGCATGGTTGTGAGTTGTGGATAAAGTTGTTATTTAATTGCAAATATAATTTATGCCTGAGCATGTGCTACTTAGGACTTAGGGATTTAATTTTTTTTTTTTTTTTATATTTAACTACTTGACATATTTGACTTCTCCATATTGTGAAGCCATTTGATTTCAGACACACACCAAACTCTGAAATGTTTTGGTTTATAACTTCACATGAAAGATCATATAATTTTCAGAGTGAACCTGTTCAACTTCTTCACATCTTTGCTTGCTTATACACATATATGTATGATATTCAGTAAGCAGTGGTAAATTCTGAACATATTACTTTTTTGCACTGTTTACTAAAAGGGATTTATAAAAATCAGCATTTCACTACAGATTTTGGGTATTCATAATCACTTCAACTTCTTAATATAGAGTGAAAGTATATGTTTTCTTGGGTAAATGACACACACACTAACAATTAGCAAAAGCCAAAAAGGCGTTTTGAGGTTTTTCATAGGTAAAGAGGAAAAGTGGTGAAAACGTCTCTGTAAATGGCTCTCAGTGGTGTGTCAGACCTGTCTTTTAGCACAGGCAGCTAGACTTTTACAATGATCATAACAGTAACTCATAACTCAACTGCAGTATGTTTTTTATCTTTTTTACATCACAAAGAAGAGTGAGGAAATTTTGTCATTTATCTCTAAAACCATTCACCTCATCACCATGATTTCAAAATTTGCAAGGAATGATGAATATAAGACATGCTTTACTAAGCATGGCTTTCCACAGTGGACATGTGCACAGTGTGTCCAGAGGAAGGTGACCAAGAGGGTGAAAGTCCTTGAGGGCAAGACTTACAAGGAACAGCTGAGGTCACTTGGCTTATTCAAGTTGGATAAGACTAAGAGGTGGCCCCATCTCAGTCTACAACTTCCTGAAGGTTGGCAACACAGAGGGAGATGCTGATCTCTCTGTGTGTGGTAGGACACGAGGAAAAGGAATGAAGATGCATCAGGAGAAGTCCAAGATGGACATCGGGAAAAGGTTCTTCACTGAGGGGGTGATTGGAATCTGGAACAGGCTCTCCAGAGAAGGGTCATGACACCAAGCCTGTCAGAGTCCAAGGAGCATAAGGACAATAAACTTAGTCCTGAGAGTAGCAGAGAGTTGTATTCAATGATCCTTATGGGTCACTTTCAGCTTGAAATATTCTCTGTCCTGAGATATTCTTTGTCCTGAAGCTACTTATTTACTGGGCTGTCAGTCAAGCACAGTCAGACTAAAAAAACAGAAGGCATTTGTCCGTTATCTGTTATTTACACAGAAATATAAAGCACAACAATGAAGAGTAATGAAGAGTAATTTTTTAAACTAATGAAAGGGTGGTTAAGAAAGAAAGAATCCTAGTGCATTTCTAGAAATCATTTTAAAAAGAGGACAAATTTCTCACCATCAAATAGTAACACTGCTTTATAATCATAGGAAATGGTGTATAGTGGAGAGGGTTGAGAAACATCATTTACAAACAGAAAACCTCCATCCCAGAAATACAGCACACATTCACTCACAGAAAAAGAGAAACAGCACTTGACAAAAATTTAACTTTTCAAACTTAGTTGTCCTGACATGCACAGCACAAAATCTTAATTGTTAAGAGTGGGCCTAATAATTTTGCATTCAAAAAAGTTCCAATAGTTTCTGCAAACAAAAGAGAAGTTTGATTAGCTTTGGGTGATAACGAAGGATTTGAAAATGCTCATGGGAGGGGCAGAGCACTGTTAACATGTTAATCAAATTTTCATTTACAGTTTTGTCAGTGAAAAAACTATTCCTAAGGCTTGAAATAACTTTGCGATTTTAGCTGGAGACCACAATTATGTGACAGTTTGTGAAGTGCCTAGGGAATACAGACAAAGCTGAGAAGTATACGTTGTCCAATGTAAATGTGCTTGCAAGCTTGGGTGAAAATTCGTAGTGGAAAGATGCTGTAAGAATACAAAAGCAAGGAAGATGAAGTAAAGCTGTATGTTAATCCAGACTAACTCCACAAAACCTAAGACACATCTTTTTTTCTGTCGAAGTCCATCTGGAGCATGGGAGTTTGAAATCCAGAATCAAGAAGTAAAAACTGGAATTTTAAAACATTAGGATGAAATGGATTAGGCCATGGTCTTCAGTCCTGACTTGTATATGCTGTGTAATGAAAATGTCCCCACAGTGTGGAGGCTCTAAGCATGATTCTCACCAGATTAACAAATAGTGGTGCAAACAGAAATTAGGAATGAAAGTGATCATGAAGTCCCTTGCTTCAGGGAGTTTCAGGCCTGTTTAGAAAACAATAATAAAACCAAATGAAATGAAATACCAAATGAAACCAATGAAATACCAAATCTTAATATTAGTAAATCTCTAAATTGTCTTCCTATTAAAACTATTAAAATTTTAACTTCATGTGAAGCAAAGTAGTGTTGAGAATGTTTTATTTCTCCTTTAACGAATATCCAACATATGTGGATATTAGTGTACCTGAAAGACAGATGAAGTTCCTTTACATATTTTTTTTACAAAAATATTGTGTTTGGTGATGTTTTGCTTAAATATCACTGTTCAGAAAGAAAGCTCATTGGTGCAGACAAAAGTAATTTTCCAACTGACTACAGCAAAGTTATATTTGGTCTATCTGCAGGCTATCAAAACATATTTACAAGGACTTCAAGACTGAAGAACACCTATTTTGACTTGAATGATCTACACGATTTCATATACCAGACTAATTTAATCAACCCCATTATCTGCACACATGCAAGTCATCCATAAAAGTATTTTAACTCTCTCACATCACACTGTGCAATCCTGTAGAACCCGAGCACAATGTATTGTTCTTGAGAAGACATTCCTTGTGAAACCTCTTCAGCAGCTATAGTAATTTGCAGGAAGTTACAATCTTTGGCAAAGCAGTAATATTGCTTAAAAATGAAGATGATAGTTTATTTCAATTGTAAACGGGTCTTATATAACAAGAAATAATCATTTTCAGTTTCCAGAGAAGGACACCTTTGATGCACACTAAACATACAGCTGAGACACTTCTACTACAGACTGCCTTTGCAGCACATTATATTGGAGTTGCTGATTATTAAAGTAACACAGCAGGGTAAAAAGCCAATGCTAACTTGACACGGACTTGCTAAGAGCAGTTCTTAAAGAAATTCTAACAGGTCTCAGACACTGCTATTTAGAATATTTTTAGAGAACTTCACCTCCACACAGAGTATCAAATGTTCTTACTTATATTTTGAATATGTGTTTTCATTGGAAAGGAGCTCGTCTAAAGGCATAGTCTGGAATCTTCTCTATCTGCAATAAAGATGTAGGATAAAAAAAAAAAATATATTATCAATAATTCAGTACCTTTGATGCCAGCCTATTTTCCACTATTAAAAGTGGAAAAGACCTGCATATGTTTTGAGATCCATGTGATATTTAGTAACACTCTTTAGTGTCAAGCACCCATAAAACAAGAAGAAAAAGAACAACTTTCCTTTACAAATCAAGTATTGCAAATGTTTTCTCAGTTCGTGGAAATGGATGGCTGCAAATGCAGCAGTTTCTGAAATCTGATACAATCCTTTAACCTCATCGGGAACACTCAATGTGTTCCTTACTGTCTAAGAACTAAATTTTAAGTCATTGAATACAGTATCTCTCACTTAAAATGGTGCTAAAATTTCTATAACACATAACTACTATTAGATTGACTGTCAGTTCTGTGAGTGAACCTCTTTCTCAAACAGAACTTTTCCTTTAACACTGTTATTTTTATTAGCAGAATTCAGGTTTTGCTGATAGAATAGTGTTCAGTGGTTTTAAAATTATTTGCCATCTGCATGAGCATAGCAGAAAATCAGTTTTGTTTAGGGCATGAAGATCACTGTGCACAATTATGCAATCCAGCAAGTGTTCAGTAGGAAATAGAAGTCATATTTACTTGCAAAGAGTTTACCACAGCAAGTTTGTTCCTCCGTAGCTCTCTGGATTGAATCTAGGCTTAGTACATTGCAAACCTCTAAAGCATTTTGCCTAAATAGATTTATGTCAGTATAGAGACTGTTGGGCCAGTTTCCAGGACTAATTTGACAGAATGAGAATGACCTCCTGTCTCGGTTTTGAAAGACAGGTGTCTGCTAAGGAAGGCAGAGGCCCCCTTGAAGTGGCAGATATAACCCCTTTTCCCTCCAAGTTATTATATTTTGAAATCAAGGGCCTTTAGGCAAAGATGTGGGAAATAGGAATAACAGTTCTTTACTCTATATATATATGTATATAACCAGTCAAACAAAACAACAACAACTATGGCAGTAACAGCAATCACAAACCCAGTGCCAGCCTTCTCGGCTGTCAGGCTATTTCCCCTCGGGTGCAGTTCCGCTCGCAGCCGGCAGGGGAGCTGGCGGCTCCCGGTGAGCAGGGCAGGTGCGATGGTTCCCCCGCGGCTGCAGGGGGCGCTCCGGAGCGATCTCGGGAAACCCGCGGCTCTGGTGCCCTGGGATCCCGGGAAGGATGGAACAAAGGCTTCACAAACCGCTGGGCAGCCGATCCCGGGCTCTCAGGAACAGCAGGCTGGAATGGCAGGGACGAACGCAAATCCCGGGTGGCAGACGAGATGTATCCAGATGGGAAAAAACCACGGAGGCCCAGGCAGGCAGGGTGAGCAGGGCTACAGCGTAGCGAAAGCTCGAAGCAGCAGCGGAGCAGGACAGCCACAGCTCGGTCTCCAGCAGGGCAGGGAAAAGCGGCTTTTGGGGTCCCGGCGTTGCTTCCAGCAGGAAGAAAGAACGGCCAAAAAGAAAGCAGCAGCAGCTCCTTTCTCTGCAGCTTCTCTCTCCGGACGCTCAGAGCGAACTGTCCCCACACCCAGGTGTAGACAAAAGAGTAGCCAGGCCCGCCCCACTCCCCTTTTTGTCTTTCTTAAGTACAGCTATTTGTCCCCTAGCAACATGCATATGGGAGAAAATTCCTTTAACAGGAAAACCTAAGACTAAACTAAAACCCCAACATTATCCACCCCGAATTTTTTCCCATACTAACATGTTACATGAAACTTAACTTTTTTAACCATATAAATCTATGCATTACCCAAATTATATACAAATATACATGCTGATATTGATACAAGTGCAGAGCCATGGGTAGTTCACCCTAAAACAAGGTCCTCTTGAGGTAAGCATCGGGTCTCTCCATCCTTTTGCATCACCCACCAGGTGCAACCTGGTCCCTGAGCAAAAACAACCCCACGGATGGGTTTGTCTTTGCTCAAGGCAGACTTTACCCAAACAGTTTTTCCAAGCATACCTCTCATGTGCACCACTGGAACCTTATCTCCATCTGTTGTTTGTAGGGGTTCGGATTGGGCAGGGCCTGCTCGGCTGGTGGAACCTCGAGTGTTAACTAACCAAGTGGCTCTTGCTAAATGCATCTCCCAGTTTTTGAAAGTCCCCCCACCCAGTGCCTTCAAGGTGGTTTTAAGCAGTCCATTACACCGCTCAACCTTCCCAGCTGCTGGTGCATGGTAAGGGATGTGGTACACCCACTCAATGCCATGTTCTCTAGCCCAGGTGTTTATAAGGCTGTTCTTGAAATGAGTCCCATTGTCAGACTCGATTCTCTCAGGGGTGCCATGCCTCCAAAGGACTTGCTTTTCCAGGCCCAGGATGGTGTTCCGGGCAGTAGCATGAGGCACAGGGTAGGTCTCCAGCCACCCAGTGGTGGCTTCTACCATTGTGAGCACATAGCGCTTGCCTTGGCGGGTTTGAGGCAGTGTGATGTAATCAATCTGCCAGGCCTCCACATACTTGTATTTGGACCATCGCCCGCCATACCACAGAGGCTTCACCCGCTTGGCCTGCTTGATCGCAGCGCATGTCTCACAGTCATGGATAACCTGGGAGATACTGTCCATGGTTAGATCCACCCCTCGGTCTCGTGCCCACTTATAGGTGGCATCTCTGCCCTGATGGCCTGAGGCATCATGGGCCCATCGAGCTAGGAACAGTTCTCCTTTATGTTGCCAATCCAGGTCTATCTGGGACACCTCTATTTTCGCAGCCTGATCTACCTGTTTGTTGTTACGATGTTCTTCATTAGCCCGGCTCTTGGGGATGTGAGCATCTACATGACGGACCTTCACGGATAGCTTCTCTACCCGAGTGGCAATGTCTTTCCACTCTTCAGCAGCCCAGATTGGTTTTCCTCTGCGCTGCCAGTTTGCCTTCTTCCACCTTCCCAGCCAACCCCACAGAGCATTGGCTACCATCCATGAATCGGTGTAGAGGTAGAGCTTTGGCCACTTCTCTCTTTCAGCTATGTCCAGAGCTAATTGGACAGCTTTGAGCTCAGCAAATTGGCTCGATCCACCTTCTCCTTCAGTGGCCTGTGCAACTTGTCGTGTGGGGCTCCATACAGCGGCTTTCCATTTCCGGCTAGCGCCTACAATTCGGCAGGAACCATCAGTGAAGAGGGCGTATTGTCTTTCACTCTCTGGTAGCTCGTTATATGGTGGGGCTTCTTCGGCACGTGTCACCTACTCCTCTTCTTCTTCAGAAGATAACCCAAAAGTCTCACCTTCTGGCCAGTTTGTAATTATTTCCAAGATCCCAGGGCGACTTGGGTTTCCAATTCGGGCGCGCTGCGTGATGAGGGCAATCCATTTGCTCCAAGTAGCGTCGGTGGCGTGATGCGTGGAGGGAACCTTTCCTTTGAACATCCACCCCAGCACCGGTAGTCGGGGTGCCAGGAGGAGTTGTGCCTCAGTGCCGATTACTTCTGAGGCAGCCTGGACTCCTTCATAAGCTGCCAGGATTTCCTTCTCGGTGGGAGTGTAGTTGGCTTCAGATCCTCTGTAGCTTCGGCTCCAGAATCCCAGTGGTCGGCCCCGAGTCTCACCAGGCACCTTCTGCCAGAGGCTCCAGGACAGACCATTGTTCCCGGCTGCAGAGTAGAGCACGTTCTTCACCTCTGGTCCTGTCCTGACTGGGCCAAGGGCTACGGCGTGAGCAATTTCCTGTTTGATCTGGGCGAAGGCTTGCTGCTGTTCAGGGCCCCAGTGGAAATCATTCTTCTTGCGGGTAACCAGGTAGAGAGGACTCACGATCTGGCTGTACTCGGGAATGTGCATCCTCCAGAAACCTACAGCACCTAGGAAAGCTTGTGTTTCCTTCTTGTTGGTCGGCGGAGACATTGCTGTGATCTTATTGATGACCTCAGTGGGAATCTGACGTCGTCCATCTTGCCACTTTACTCCCAGGAACTGGATCTCTCGGGCAGGTCCCTTGACCTTGCTCTTCTTGATGGCAAAACCAGCTTGCAGGAGAATTTGAATTATTCTCTCTCCTTTCTCAAACACTTCGGTTGCAGTGTTCCCCCACACAATGATGTCATCAATGTATTGCAGATGTTCTGGAGCCTCACTCTTTTCTAGTGCTGTCTGGATCAGTCCATGACAGATGGTGGGACTGTGCTTCCACCCCTGGGGCAATCGGTTCCAGGTGTACTGCACGCCCCTCCAGGTGAAGGCAAACTGAGGCCTGCACTCTGCTGCCAGAGGAATGGAGAAGGATGCATTGGCAATGTCAATAGTGGCGTACCACTTTGCTGCTTTGGACTCCAGCTCGTACTGGAGCTCCAACATGTCTGGCACGGCAGCGCTCAACGGTGGAGTCACTTCATTCAGGGCACGATAGTCCACAGTCAATCTCCATTCCCCGTCAGACTTGCGCACAGGCCAGATGGGGCTGTTGAAGGGTGAGTGGGTCTTGCTGACCACCCCTTGACTCTCCAGCTCGCGGATCATCTTGTGGATGGGGATCACAGCATCTCGATTTGTCCGATACTGCCGGCGGTGCACTGTCGAGGTGGCAATTGGCACTCGTTGCTCTTCCACTTTCAGGAGCCCAACTGCAGAAGGATTCTCAGTCCAGGCAGGGTGTTCAATTGCCTAATGCCCTCTGCCTCCACAGCAGCAATCCCAAATGCCCACCTGAGTCCTTTTGGGTCTTTGTAGTAGCCATTCCGGAGGAAGTCTATGCCCAGAATACACGGGGCCTCTGGGCCGGTCACAATCGGATGCTTTTGCCACTCCTTCCCAGTCAGGCTCACCTCAGCTTCCAAAAGGGTCAACTGCTGTGATCCCCCGGTCACCCCAGCGATGGATACAGGCTCTGCCCCCACATGTCCCGATGGCATTAAAGTACACTGTGCCCCAGTATCAACCAATGCATCATATTTTTGTGGCTCTGATGTGCCAGGCCATCGGATCCACACCGTCCAGAAAACTCGGTTCTCCCGTGCCTCTTCCTGGCTAGAGGCAGGGCCCCTCTAGCCCTGGTTATCATTCTTTCCCTGGGCGTACATGCTCGAGGTACCTTCAAGGGGATCCGACATATCATCCTCCCTTCTGTAATGCCTGGCAGCTCGGTCACGGGAGGCTGAGGCTACCTTCACCTTAGCGGAACCCCCTCGGTTAGTGCCTCCCTCCTTGAGTTCACGCACCCGCGCTGCCAGGGCAGAGGTGGGTTTCCCATCCCACCTTCTCATGTCTTCCCCATGCTCACACAGGAAAAACCACAGCTCAGCTCGTGGGGTGTACCCTCTCTCTCTAGCAGGGGGACGACGGGCTCTGACTTGGGGGCCTGTGACTCGCACTGGTGCCACACTGACCCTCCTCATCTCCTCCCTCATCTCCTCCATCTTCTCCTTCATCTCCTCTTTGAGGTCCTGGACCACAGCAGAGACATGAGCTTTCAGCGGGCCATTGATCATGCTGTCATAATGCCTGAGCCTGTTGGCAACAGAGCCCACTGTTTCTCGGGTATTGTCAGCATCAATCGTTGCAATGAAGGTGGTGTATTGTGATGGCCCTAGTCTTGCCAGGTTCCACATCATCTGTCCTGTGCACCTGACCTTATCGGGGTCATTATCATGCTGTCCATCCTTCCCAAAGAGTACCTCTAATATTGCCACCTCTCTTAGCTGTTGGATCCCTTGCTCGAGTGTCTTCCACTGCATTCTATGATGATACTCCTGCATTCTTTCTTTGTGAATGAACCTTTCTCTCACACTCATTAAGAGCCGCTCCCAGAGAGAGAGAGGCCCTGGCTCCCTCACAAATATCTGGTCCACACCTGGGTCCTGGGTCAACGATCCCAGATACCTTGCCTCACCACTATCCAGTTGCACACTTGTGCCCATAAGGTCCCAAACCCGAAGCAGCCAGGTGGTATAAGGCTCACGCCCCCTTCGCACAATGTCGTTTCGCATAGCACGGAGACTGTCGTGCGACAGGGACTCAGTGATGACTTCTGGCTCTGGCTCTCCTGCTGGTTGTGAGGGCCCTGGTTGCCCATCATCATTAACTGGTCGTACTGATTTGGTCTTATACTTCCTCCTTTGCACAGGGGCGACTGCTGCTGGCTGTGGTTGTCCTTGTGGTTCAGCTGAAGCCTGGACGGTTGTAACATCCGTGGGTTCCACTGCTGCACCATCGGACTCACCCTCTTTGGGGCAGGGAGAGGGTTTTTCACTAGCTGAGGAGGTGTATTCCCTTAGCAATTGGCATATCTCCTGGCGCACCTGGCCCATCTCCTGGCACATCTCCTTGCGCACCTGGCCCATCTCCTGGCATATCTCCTGACGCACCTGACCCATCTCCTGGCATATCCCCTGGCGCACCTGACCCATCTCTTGGCACATCTCCTGCATCCCTTTTGCCAGTACCCCCACCCAGTTTGGGTAGTCCATTTCTGAGGTGGACTGTTGGGCAGTATCAGTCTGTGGGGCGGGATCTCTAGTGTCTGGGGCTGTGGCAGGCTCTGGCTCTGGGGTAGGATCTCTAGTGTCTGGGGCCGTGTCAGGCTCTGGGGCAGGATCAGGCTCTGGGGTAGGAACTCTACTCTCTGGGGCCATGTCAGGTTCTGGGGCAGGATCTCTAGTCTCTGGGGCTGGTGTCCGGGTAGATATCCAAGCCAATCTCAACTTATCCTTGAATGCTAAATAGAGTAGGCCTATCAGCAGCAGATGGTTAGTATTCAGAGGGAATTTAAACCCTTCGAAAATTGATGGGGTGGGCCCAAAGAACTGGTTGAGGGGTTGGGAGAAAACTTCCCCTGGTGTCATTTCCTCACAGAAGGTACCATTGTTAACATAACCCCAAAAACATGTGCTCAGTGTGTGATAGCTGTTTATCCATGTGCCCACATTCCGGAGGAAGTTAAAAACCCATGAATTCCTCACCTTGTCGACCCATAACGCAAGCTGGATAACAGCAATGGTAGCCTTAGTCAGAGGACCCATATTCAAGTAAGGAGCTGCAAAGGGGAAGAATATAGCCACGGCTACATGCCACCCAAACCAGGGTAAACTAGACCACATAGTGCTGCCTAACAAGGTTCCAATATCCAGCACACAAAATAAAGTTATCGAGGAACTGTTATTCCTTTTTCACCTCTATCTCTTAATGCCCTCAGGCCCCACGTTGGGCGCCAAGATCTGTCTCGGTTTTGAAAGACAGGTGTCTGCTAAGGAAGGCAGAGGCCCCCTTGAAGTGGCAGATATAACCCCTTTTCCCTCCAAGTTATTATATTTTGAAATCAAGGGCCTTTAGGCAAAGATGTGGGAAATAGGAATAACAGTTCTTTACTCTATATATATATGTATATAACCAGTCAAACAAAACAACAACAACTCTGGCAGTAACAGCAATCACAAACCCAGTCCCAGCCTTCTCGGCTGTCGGGCCCTTTCCCCTCGGGTGCAGTTCCGCTCGCAGCCGGCAGGGGCGCTGGCGGCTCCCGGTGAGCAGGGCAGGTGCGATGGTTCCCCCGCGGCTGCAGGGGGCGCTCCGGAGCGATCTCGGGAAACCCGCGGCTCTGGTGCCCTGGGATCCCGGGAAGGGATGGAACAAAGGCTTCACAAACCGCTGGGCAGCCGATCCCGGGCTCTCAGGAACAGCAGGCTGGAATGGCAGGGACGAACGCAAATCCCGGGTGGCAGACGAGATGTATCCAGATGGGAAAAAACCACGGAGGCCCAGGCAGGCAGGGTGAGCAGGGCTACAGCGTAGCGAAAGCTCGAAGCAGCAGCGGAGCAGGACAGCCACAGCTCGGTCTCCAGCAGGGCAGGGAAAAGCGGCTTTTGGGGTCCCGGCGTTGCTTCCAGCAGGAAGAAAGAACGGCCAAAAAGAAAGCAGCAGCAGCTCCTTTCTCTGCAGCTTCTCTCTCCGGACGCTCAGAGCGAACTGTCCCCACACCCAGGTGTAGACAAAAGAGTAGCCAGGCCCGCCCCACTCCCCTTTTTGTCTTTCTTAAGTACAGCTATTTGTCCCCTAGCAACATGCATATGGGAGAAAATTCCTTTAACAGGAAAACCTAAGACTAAACTAAAACCCCAACACCTCCTAAGACAATAAAAATATTTAGAATACATGCTGTGTATTAGTGCATACACACTGTGTTTGGGATTGCTTATATCCACACAACACTCTCTCATCCACATCATGTAGCTGCTGATCAAACTGTGTGATAGCAATACCTTCAATTTTTCTAATGTTGGTTACACCAGTATTTTATGCTGGTGTTTACCAAGAACATTTTGGTTTCTTGCAGGGTTTTTGGGTATGTTTTTTTTTTCCTTTTTCCCTTTCTTTTGGTTTTTTGGGTTTTTTCCTGTCTTATGAGTTTTGGGGATGGTGAATTTTTTTTTCTTTTTTCAGTATGATATTCATTAAGTGAGATCTGTATGTTTGAACTGTTCTTGCTTTATCCTGTTTTAGGAACATTGCTTCCATGTTTCAGTTACAGCTTTCTCCTGGACAATGTGTACTCTTTCCTGGGTTAGAAACTGGCTGAGTGGCCAAGCCCAGAGAGGAGTGGTGAATGGAGTTACATCCAGCTGGCAGCTGGTCACAAGTGGTTGTGAGACTGGCAGAAATTATTACTGGCTCAAAACAACTGAAATGGAAGCTCAAGGAAAGGAAAAAAAAATTAAATTTCTATGAGCTGATTTCAAATTACCTTAGCTACCAAACTTCTAAGCTGGTATGCAATAACTTCCTTCTACGCAGCAAATGGTGTTTGGTTGACTCAATTCTACATATGTCAGCAAATTTTATCACATTTAGCAGGAAAAATAGCTTTACATACAGAATTATTTTATGCAGTAAATGGGCTATATTCTTTTAGCATCTGACCAAGGAAACATGTAACTCTAAACATTCTCCTACAAGGCAATGTGGACTCAGTACACACTTGGATGCCTCGAGTCTTTCTTTCTTATGACTCATCACCATGCAATTTTCACATACCCTGACTAAAGAATTAAAAATGAAATTATGGACTCACCATTTCTTTGCAGTGTAGCAGGATCATCTAATCACTCCTGTTGTGTACACAAGTGAGAATAGTAAGTTATGTTCTAAAACATTAAAAATACAACAGAAGAAACACTGCAGTAATCACACTAGCCACCAAGGTCAACAAATTTAAACAGATCATTCCTTTTTTATTTACATAGATCATTTGAGTGTGTCTCTTTCATATTTTCAGCCAAAAAAAAAATCCTCAATATGATATCTACAGACTGCTTATAAGAGCTGCCAGGACAAAATGATGACCACATCTAAGAAGGCTGCAAAGCCATACAGCTCCATCCCTTCAACAAGAAATTAATGTATCTTAGCTACTTCCTCTGCAAAGGTGACAGTTCAGAAGCCTGCTTCACAGGCCATGACCTCTTCCCTGACATGCAATCTTACTAGGTTCAATGAAGGCCTATGCAGAAAAACTGCTCCATAATATAGGTTTTATATTTTGAGAAAATGTCTGTAGCAAAAGTGAAGAGCACAGTCTCATAGCTTGTAAACACATACACACAAAAAAGTAAAGTTCTAAATTTCAAATTTTTGTAAGAAAAATTTCCAAAATATGCTTTCCAGTCTCCATAATTTACGAATCTCTATTTACTGTCTCTTTAGTTTACATCATTTTTTATAACTCTTTGTAGGACTACAAGTGAATAAGTAGCTCTGGGATTATTTTGTTGTTCCTGTGAATGTTATTCACATTATGTGAGGTATTCTAATATATGTGACTGCATTTGCAAGGGAGGGAGCAGGAGAGACAACACATTTGAATACAAAACCAACAGCTGAAATGTGATCTAAAAATAAAATAGGGACAGATGGGAGCTCCTAAGAAAGAAATCCTGGTAAAACCTTGTAGATTTTTGTAGATATTTTTGTCAGAGATTAAATAAATCTTTGTTTTTTAACTTTCAGTGCGTTTATATTACATCTTCATGCTACCAGTATAATATGCACAGTCAACAGAAAAGCTTGTTACATGTCTACTTGTGCTGCACAGCAAATTTTTTAGTATTCAACAATAAAACTTAGATACTGCAGATTTGTATGTAGGTAGATGTCTCTGAAGAGTTTTCACAATTGCAATCTATATATGAAGACATGAAAATATGTAATAAAATTATTTCAGTGAATTAAAAATAAAGGCAAATTCCTATACCGAATAAAGTCAGAAGTTAAAATAAAATAATATGAACTTATTTTTCATAATAATTAAAAGCCAGCCAAGTATTTAAAATGTAATTAACTAAAAATTATCGCCAAAAGCTAATATCTCAGCAAAGACATAGTCTCAAAAAAAAATCTCAAACAGACATAACAAAAATAAAAGAATCCTAAACAGAATGACAAAAAGAAACATCAGTTTTAATAAAATAATTAAGATCTTTCCGCTATGTAAATATTTAAGTGCTCCTATTATGTTGAACATATTTGCACTCCCCTAAAGAAATAAATTTTGCGCTTGAAAACCGAAATGACCCTTGCTCAAGCAGTACAATTGATTAAAGACATAGATTACTATCAGTGTGCACCAAATTAATTTATTTGTAGAATGAAACTATTAGAAACCAGGAGTAAGTTTCTCAGCAATTCCTTGAGTTGTGGGCTTCAGCTAAACTTTCAGAATATGTGAAAGCAAATCATTATTCTGATTCCGTTTCTGAGCAATTTTTACAGGGTTGCTTTGTACAGAGGCTAAGTGGGAGCAGTTAACTGAAGAATGACAGTTTCCTAAAAATATTAATTTTTGTATTTATATTTAATATAAACATATGACTTGTATTTCTATGTGTGTAGGAAGTAATAAAATCAAGGGGAAAACATCAAAGAACAAAGAAAACTTCTGGACTGAAACTAAAATGTCAGTTTCTGAGGAAAAGTGAAAAAAAAAGACAGTAGTTGTGAATGAAAACTTGAACTGAGAATCACTTGTAGTATCAAAAATATATCTATTGAAAAAAATCCACAAAACCAAGAGCAACAAAAATAAGCAAACAAAATCAGGAAAAAAAAGATAATCCTTTCTTGTCAAAGGTGGTGAAAATATGGAACATATTTATTTTTGTAATATTCCAGTACCTAAAAAATCCCTATGGATGGGCAGTCGGGAAGTTGAGCAGAAAGTTCTTCAGAGTTGATAAGCAATGTGGACCCTTGAACTTAGTGGGCCAGAAGCCCTAGGAACAGCTAACAAGAATTTGAAGGAGGAAGTGGAAGGAACCTTTTGTATTACATTGTGTCTTGTTTAAAGGAAATCATGCAAGACAGTGATTAATCAATGTTGCTAGGACACAAAATATTGCAATTTTTACTAGGGTAGTGAAAAGGGTTGCGCGAAGGCTGCAAGAATATATAAACCATGCTGTAGAAACAATAAATCAGCTTTTGCTTGCACCATGCAGAGCCCCATCTCTCAATAGCCGCCAATCCCAAATGGGAACTTTGCATCATACCAGACAGTAACATTTTAACATTACTGCTAGTGAATATTTATGCTAATTTTAGGAAGATAGTAAGGGATTCACTTTTATTTGTAGCAGATCTCTGGCCCAGTCAGCACCTTTGTCCTCTTTAGTCTTACAATACCATGCATAAAAATAACACTGTGAAAAAATGTGTTCTGTGGTTGACACTTAGTATCTTAATTTCCACTGCTAAGTAAATTTCTTACTGCCAAGTTGTAAACCATTGAAATATAGGGTTTGTAATATAAGTGCTGCTACAACCTTGAATATAACTGAGAAAATGACACAACTATAATTATGCTCTATGAGAAACATAATAATGTATTCTGAACTCATAATTTGGTCATTTATTTTCTATAATTGCATTTTTACTTTCCCATTAAATGAACCTTTATAATTTTATAAACAGCATAGTCGTCTCTTTAAAAGTTAGATTGGCTTCTCCTTTGCTAGCCCTGAATTTCTTAGCTGTATACACCCTCCTTGTCTTCCTCAATTATTTCTGCAGTGATTTGAGACTGTGTGATACAGAAGTCTAAGGACCAGACTTGTAAGTATAGACTGCAACTCCTTTAAAGAGAACCTCTATATTTCCCCTGTACTTAAGTGTCTAATACATTTCTCAAATTAAAAAAAAAAAAAAAAAAAAAAGGAAGGTCAAAGTCAAAACCTAATTCTAACAAAGACACAGAGGCCCAAACCAGGTGGTGGGTTTTTCTTCATTTAACTTCAGCCAACCAAAAGCAAAGCCTAAAGAAAAGCTGATTGTCACTTCTTTTTCTGAATCATCTCATGATTAATGTGATTAATGTGATTTCAGTGTGATTAATCAACTTAGGCGACACTTATTTCTCTTTGCTAGAACCTGAAAAATGAGAAACTATATCAGGGAACTCTTAAGGAACCTCTCAGTCTGACCATTCTCGAGCCTCTCTGGCAGTCACACTCCCAAGGCCAGAGACTTTCACTGCTGGGACTGGAGCCCCTTCACAGCAGCAGCTCCAGTGACCTGAGGCCCCCTGCACGCCCCACTCAGACCCAGACAGAACAGGTTTCCTCACCAGTTCCATCTCAGGTTTCCCATCGCAGCCTCAGACATCTCGTTCCGTAAAGCCATTTATTCACGGCACAGTGACACAGAAACAGCTCGAGCTGGTGCTTCTGAGGAGGGACCCCAACAAAGGAACCCCTGGGCTTTTACACCCTCACCAACTGTCCTCAAGTCTCGCTCTTCCTCCTAGGGCCCTGCTCCTGCCCTCTCTGTGTCCATCCAACTCGCTGGCTGTCACCCCCTTTCATCTCCTTTATTATCCAAAAGGTCTGCCCATTCACCTGGCTGGCACCACCCATCTTCATTCACTTTGTTATCCCAAAGGCTGGCAGCTCACAGTCTCTTGTCTTGGGCTCCCACCCAAGCTCAATCTGCATCTCCATCTGCAGCTTTCGAGCCCAGCTACCTGGACCAGATGTATTCCTCAAGAGCAGATAGATAATATTGGGAAGATTACAGATTTTGGATGATGATAAAAAAAAAGAGATACGTTTAGTCAAAATTCTAAGCTCTCTCATTAGTCTCACTTGTCTGTCTTCACTTTTGTATTTTGGCTTCTCAGGTGCAATAATGGATTTCAATTTGTGATAACAGAAATATTTAGATAATTTAGTCTGACCTTCTGTTTAACTCAGACCATGAAATATCTTTCAGTTACTTTTTCTTTTAATGACTATGGCAATTTGTGCTATTCAGTTATTATAAATGAAGAATTTTTGAGGGAAAAAAGCCCCTTCAAAATCCTTCTATTTTCATATAATAGTCCTGATTCCAAACCTGACAAGGCAGCAAATATTCACAGTACTCCTCAATTAACTCAGAAGAAATAAAGTAAATAAAAAGTAAAAGCAAACAAACAAAACAGCAAAAACAGTCATTTAGTTGAGTTGGTTTGTTTATATCTATCAGTACCCACAACCCCTTTTTTTTCCCCAGAATGAAGCAATGCCAAATCAAAACTTAAATAGTCATGCTTCAGTTGGTCCCCAAAAGATGCTCATCTCATGCTACATACAACCCTTTTCCTTGGAAAATAACTTTGACTTTTGGTGTTTTCCATACTGTGGAACTGTGGATACACAGTTCGGAATACTCCGGAACTGTGAAACACATCTTTGTGCCACTACTACTGTTTGCAAAACTGTATTACACATCTGATTAACAAAACCAGTCAGGATAAAAGGACCTGTGAATAACAGTTCTGCACAAGAAAATAGGTGCTATTTTTCTGAGAAAAATTTATTACAGACTTCGAGGAGTTGAAACAGTGATAGAACAAAATGTATGTCTAGGTCTCAATTGTCTTAATACTTGAAGTCTATAGAAACTTCTTAGAAATATATTTGCAAGTTTCCTCCATTTATGCAGGTGCTGTTATATATATTCCCAACAATTACACCAAAAGACATGGTGCATTACTCAACAGATCTACAGATTGATCTGAAAAGGTCTAAATTATAGTTTTCACTTTTCATCATGCTTTTAAAGAAATGCATTCCCTATTCTGTCAAGGTAATTTTTTAAATTGTCGGTAGACTAAGAATGCCAGTCTCTTTTAAATACGCTTCCAAATTCAACAGGAATACAGACTGACTATTTTAAAGCTTTTAAAGCTGTAGTGCAATGAACTGAAATAAATATAATCTGAAATTTGTCTTCAAATGTTTTCTCTTCCACTGCTATCGAATAGAATAATTATAGTGCAGTCTCAGATTTTATTCTCTGACCTCAAGTAGCTGTCATTCTAAAACATGAGCAATCTACATGAGAAATAGAAACAACAAACCACACACACATACAGAGACAGCACACAAAAAATCCAACTAAGCAATGAAACAAGAAACTCTTGACCCCATTTCAAACACCCCACAAAATCCATGCAAGGCTAGCTGAAAGAGATCTAGAAAAAATGTCTACAAATTTCTGACAGATAGGAGTAAAGGACATAGGGCCAGATTCTTCTTAGTCACACCCAGTGATATTACAAGAGTAAATGGGCATAAATTCAAGAAAATTCCAGTCAAACATAACAAAATAGCTGTGATAGTGGTAAAACATTGAAACTGGTTGCTGAGAGAGGTTATATCATCTCTACCCTTGGAGGTAATCAAAACCCACCTGAATATAATCCTGCATTGAGTAGGAGGCCTTCAGAAATGTGCTGAAATACTTGTATGATAATAATTATCTTGAAAGGCCATTCATCATTTAATTAATTTCAGCTCAATAGCCAGTGACCTTGCTTATCACCCTACCCTTTACTCCCTCTGAGGTTAGAATGAAATACCTGAGAACAAGTCTATCAAGTACACTTAAGTCTCTTTGAAAAAACAACATGACATTAGTGGACTCAAAGGGGTGACGGGAAGATCAATTTTTGCTGAGGTTGTCTAATCAGTCATATACAACTGCATTAACATTGCTCCAGTGTTCTCTTTGTCTTTACAGTCACCCTCTGCACTGACTATGAATGTGGGAAAAGACTGACCCAGAGGCGAGAGGAGATCAGGAACAGCATGGTACTTCATCTGGAAGAGGGAGAAGAGGCAGCAGTGGCTGTTTATTCTGATGCAAAGACATGTAGTTTATATTGATTAAGTCAGGGAAGCCAAGACTATGTGACCTTTGAAGGCTGAACAGCAGGTATCTTTCACAGTGAAAATGACAGCAGGAACATTGTAAACACATTCTTTAATATTGTACATTAAAGTCCCCAAAAAACTTATTTAGTATTAGTTAAATATGAATGTGGATTTGTATTATTTCCAAACATAATCAATCTTTTATTATCTAATATTTGGTGATTTTAAAACAAATAAATAAAAATATTATTCTTTAAGTTTCTTACCAAAATCACACAACATGGCACAGTTACTTGTGTCTGATGGGCACCTCTAATCAAAAGTAACAAATCTGAAGTAGAAGTCAGTTTGTTAGCAGCTTTAAAATCAGCTAATTCTTATTTAACCAGGTCTTACCTCAGTTTCTCCTGTATATATTTCTGAAAGAAAACTAAAGAAATTTGTGAGGGACTAACCAAATGGACCCATGCACTTTAAAAATAAAGGATAAAGTTCAATAATTGCAGTAAGTAATCTGCAAAGCTAGGAAGTACTTCTCCTATGTCTACCTGATATCAATCAGCACGGTATCTTACGAGCTACAAAACTATTCTAAGCAGTATTTATGGTGACAAAGAAAGGAAAACAGAGAACCAAATAATATTATTCAGCTACAAGCACTTTAAAATAAACTTTTTAAAAAGCTCAGGGCATTATTTAGACTCCCAGTCTTTTGTAAGTTGTTACTGTTTTGACTTGTGTGGAAAAGAAAGCTGCAATTACCTAAAAGTATAGACTCACTGCTGTGCTAAGTTTCAGCTTTCTTCTTTGAAGTACTGCAGGTTACTAATTACAGTTTGACTGCCAAAATAAACTTATCAGGTTAGCAAATGCCTTTTTAAAGGGAGTTGAAAGAACAGAATTTATGTTGAGGTGAAAGAGATTCTTGTAAAATTTCTAAACAACAGTCTCTCAACTGCTATGGTAAATGCCTTGTAAATTGCACAAATTCCCACTGTATAGTATGACCATTCAAAATTAAAGTGGTGTTTGGCTGAAAAAACATTGGAATGAAAAATGCTGGAGATGTTGGAAAGTTAATTTCTTTTTCCCTGGAGATGATTAGGTACTGAATAAGAGGCTATGACTAAGTAAAATGCAGGAAAATTAAAGGTTTTTTCATTTTATTTTTGACTACCTCATTGTCTCAGTTTAAAAAATGGCTATTTTAAAAGTTGCCAAGTTCAGAGGTATGAATATAAAACATTTCCATAGCTGTATCTCTCTGTGACATCTATATGACATATAGAAATATGTCTTCAAAATTACTCAAATAGGTTACATAAATACATGCTGGTAAGACAAATGAAAATGATATTTTGAAATTTGCATATGGCCTAATTTAAAGTATGTGTCATTGGAAACATTTCCTTATTTAATGATCCCTACTTGGAGAATATGTCCTTGAGCAGTAAGGACATATTTCTCCCCTTTTTAAAATGAAAGTTAATTTGCCTCATCAACTCCTTTAAAGTAAAAGTCATAGTATCTAAAACAATAAACTATTATCAGGCTTTATCACAGTGATGCCAGCTTTTGAGTGATGGACTTAACATTGAAAATGGAATGTGTACCTTAAGATGTGTAAAACGTGGATATTTTCAAGGCTCAGACTTTATGTTTCAGTTCTGATGTACAAAACACAATAAAGGATGAAAGAACATGTTTTGTTCCATTGCCATATTTTTCAGAGGTACATAGTTGAGATTAGTATTGCCTGTGATTTACTTATCCCAATTTCTGTACAAATGGGAGAGCTATAGTCTGTAGAATTTTTTTTCTTTAAAGG
Source organism: Corvus hawaiiensis (assembly GCF_020740725.1). Classification (NCBI taxonomy): domain Eukaryota; kingdom Metazoa; phylum Chordata; class Aves; order Passeriformes; family Corvidae; genus Corvus; species Corvus hawaiiensis. The sequence goes on along the minus strand of NC_063216.1, from coordinate 62,254,571 downwards.
TCATTAAAAGCAGAATTCTTTTTGTATGTTGCTACATACATAGTAAATACCATAAATCTTCTCCTTACAACCCTTTTGAAAAATTATATCAATGATACAGATAACTATTAAAGATCCAGTTACTGGTTTCTGTCTGCAGATACTGGTTATTTGAAAACTATATAAGCTAACACAGAGTAACTCACAGCTTGTGCCTCAGATGTAATAAGCATTCAGCAAGAACTAATGACTAATATGAAGGAGTGATGTGCAAATGGTCTCACAGTTTCCAAAAACGAGAAGAGAGCAGGAAGGGAACAATTATGTCATCCTGAGTCATCAGGGACACCACGTATGAGTATGGCACATCTTCAGAATTTGAACAGTCAATAGATCCACATGGGATCATGCGCTAATGAAGTGTGCCAAAGCAATACAAATCTGTAAGCTCAGCAATAGGCAACGTTATTGAAATTAACCCAAAAGGTGAAGTAGAAGGATCTTCACAATTACTTTTTAAACTCTGACTAGTTAGTTTCTGACATGGAACAAGCAAAGCATGAGACCTGATGCAAATCTGATGGTGTTGCCTAGCAATTACATTCTGGAGCTGGAAAAGAATAGGGAGATAAAACATCTTGCTTGAAGTTATTTTCTACCTCAGCTATTTATATCTCCTCAAGGGTTTAAGAGACTGCATTTGCAAAACCTCTGTTTCCCGAAATCTCCCCACCTCCCTTTGTATGTATTTTTGTATATATATATATACATATATGCACACACACACCCTGGTAAATCTTATTTATTAATCATATCAGGGTTTTTTATTTATTTATTTAGGCTACAGCTTGTTCTATATATGGGTATTCTGGCACTAATTATAGAACAGATTGTGTTGGGATTTCTACAGGACTGCACTATGGCAATACAGATTAAGCAATTAACCTTGATGTCACTGTAATTATTAAGATACTTTAGCAAAATGAACTAATTTCCCCACAGGATGTTCTGCTGAAATCAACTTCCACTCTTTTTAAGATGCCAAAATAGAAAATGTTAATGGAAAACTAAGTTTGCAATTTTTGTAATGTGCTGGGCCTTTTCAGTGGTCATCTTTTAGTGTTTCACACAGCAGTTCACCCCAAACTCACAAATATATATTTTCATAATAGATAAATAAAAATACATACAATAATATTCTATGGAGGCCATTGAAAAAATAGGAAAGAAAAAAGGAAAAGATAATACCTCTTTACTTGGTGCCTTTAACATGCAACTTCTAATCTTAAAATTCTAAAATACACAGCCAAGGGAAACCAGCTTGTATTTACATTCTGTACACTATTCAGGTAATAAAACTGCCTACATCCAATATTAAAACATTATATGCTAAACTCTACTATATTAGAAACACAATAATAGGAAATATTTTGTCTTCATATTTACATATATATACTTAAATTACTCATAGTTACCTTATTACTTTAGTTTATCACAACTAAATTTATCCCAAATGCTACTTAGTTTAACTAGCTCAAATATTAAGTAAATATTAATCTAGAAAAAGGTTTTTTAAAATCTCATCATTGTGGTCTTTTATATGTATAAAACAATACCTGTCCTGCAGAAAATTTTTGTAAAAACCAAATATTTTCTTGATTTTCTTGAGTCAACAATTACAATTCGATCATTACATGTAATGGTATTAAGACTAATTGCAAAAGCAAGATAATATACACTCAAGGGAAAAAAAATTTAGGCCAGAAGCAGGTATTATTTTACTATATTATTTAAATAGTTTTTTTAGAAAATTTTCTCTGTTTTAGAATATTTTTTTTGAAGACAAATTTGAATGTATTTCAATTAGTATTTAAAATTCTGGGTAATCACTTGGTAAACTAATGAAATACACATTCGGAATAATTATTGTCATAAAATTAATTATATCTATATTACAATAAAGTGTAGACATTACTGTTATTAAGAGGTTTAATTTACTTTTCTATGTAGAAATAAAACCACAGAAGAAAAATGGTGAACATGAAGACAGAAATATCTTAATCTTTTCGATTAGGAAAAAACCCCAAAGTTTTTATAATTCCTCTAGTGCAGCACATTTGCATAGTACTGAACGCTGTTCAAGCAGCTACTTCAATTATAAATGGAACTGAAGCTATTACCAGTTGCATTGGTAATTCTTCAAATAATGTCTTTTTTCAAAAGAAGGAACAGTCCTTGAAATTCTGCATTCTCTATTTCATAGAAGAATCTTTTTTTTCTTTTCTTCAAACCTTGATGAAGGGAAACATATTTAGAAAATATATAGGCTTTGTCAGGCTGATATTTCCTGGGTATACCTGTTTAGAAAAACTCCGAATTTTTTTTTTTAACTGTTTTGTTTTATTGAAAAAACAAGACTTGTAGGTTTCCTGAGATTTGTCTTTGTTTTGAGAACAGTGGAATATTTACAGACACTTGAGTAGACAGAGATGCAGCTGCACTGGAGCCACTTATGCAGGGGTGTGTAAAAAAAAGAAATGGGAAAATTAAGAAAATCTTAACTAACCCATTTAGGATACTGAAGAATTTACAGAGCTCTAAAAAGAAAGGCAAATTTAATCTACAAATGTCTCTTTCTTCAACAACCACTCTTTTGATTGAAAACAATAGGACTGCTCTAACTACCTATGTCAAGCAGGGCCTGTACCTGATTGCTCCCAGCAAAGGGCAGCCTCATTTCTCTCTTGCTCTGTCCTACAGAAGTCATTGCTAAAAGCAGCAGTTTCAGTAGCATATTCCCAAGAGATGCTAGCAGAACACAGGAATCCACTGCTGACTATTTGTGGCCATTTGCAATTATGATTTGCTCCAAATTTTTTTCTTCAGTAACATGTTTTTTCACTTGACTATATTTCACTCCTTTCCTCTGATTTGCAGATATTTGTATTAATGGAAAAGCTTGTCCATTTTTAATATGTTAAAAGTCTCAGTCTATTTTAATGTGCTTGTAATATCCCAAAGAAAATATTCTATAAAGCTTTTGATAGTGAGAATTATTGGTTAGTAGTTCTGTTAATGAGTTGGGTATTACTCACTTGGAATACTTAAGTGCTTTGAAGGTGTTCCAACTATGGGGTGACAGATACCTTCCAGACAAGTACGACAAATACACAAGTTATATGAAGAAATAGGAAAATTACAAAGAAGTGAAATGATTCATTGGGATCCCTGCAAGAATCGAATGCAGGAAAATAAAAAAAAAAAGGAGGCAATATACAGAACTGCTCTGAGGTGAGTTATACTGTATTGAATGAACATAGTTATTTAACATTTTGTTGGTTTAGTATTTTTTTGTTGTTGTTTGGGGTTTTTTTGTCAGGTTTTTAATAAGTGTAATAGATGTATTTATAAACACAGGTTCTTTTTCTTCTCATTGACTGCCATAGGGAAAAATATTGTTATGGTATTATACATTAATCATCTTGTTTACCTACTGAAAATATTTCTAAAAGTGTGCATTTCCATTTCTGCAATGTGTGGCTATGTGATTCTGTAATATACAGAACAGGCAGAATATAAGAATTTTATGCCTTCTCATCTCAGGGCCCAAAACACAAGCCTTAGGTTTCCTTTCTCTTTTACTGGGATGATTTTCCCCATTCTTTCTTTTCTCTTTCTTGCGCCTGTCAAAGATCCTCGTTTGGCTGGCTCTTGCCAGCCATTCAGGTGAGCAAGGGGTGGTCATAGGGCCATTTGCAGGCAATTGAAACGTCTCTGGGGAGCACAAGCAGCAAAAGCAGGTGAGCAGGGTGTGGTGCGGCAGTTCGAGCAGGCAGGGCAGGCAGGGAGGGTGCAGCCACCCTCCCAGCTCCTGGTGGAGGGCTGTGTGTTAGGTGGGTGTGGTGTTTTGGTTGGGGGCTTTTTTGGTTTGGTTTTGTTCTTTTTTTGTTTTTTTTTTTTCCCCCATCTTGACTAGATCAAGTAATGACTTACAAACTATCAAAAGCCATTGCTGCTGCTGCCAGCACGAGTGTGCTAACCCAGACAGAAACCCCCAAGCACGCAGTTGTCCAGGCCACTGGCTGCAGGGAGTCTCTGACCCTACTGTAAGTACCAGAGCACTGCGCAAAAGACACCTGAGTACGGTGTGAGCAGGTGAGTGATCTGCTCTGTCTAGTGGCAGAGCTTAAGAAAGGAGTGGAAAGGCTAAGGAGTATTAGGGAGAGTGAAAGACAAATAGGCTGATGGAGTTACACCCTTCCAATCTTGAGCTCAGCAGCAGTCAGAGGAGTTCTGCCTGTCTCGTCATCAGCAGAGGAGGAGACCTAGTAGTAGGGGGTTGTTCAGCCCAGAAGAAAAAAGGCTCCGGGGAGACTTTATCACTGTCAACCACTACCTGAAAGGAGGCTGTAACCAGGTGAGGGTCGGTCTCTACTCCCAGGGAATTCTCCACAGGACAAGAGTACACAAACTGTGCCAGGGGATGTTTAGGCTGGACATTAGGATGAATTTCTTCACAGAAAGGGTGATTTGGTGTTGGAACGTGCTGACAAGGGAGGTGGTGAAGGCACAGTCCCTGGAGGTATTTAGGAAAAGACTGGATGTGGCACTCAGTGCCGTGGTCTAGTTGATGAGGTGGCATTAGGTCCTAGGTTCGACTCTGTTCCCAAAGGCCTTTTCCAACCTAGTTGATTCTGTGATTCTCTGATTCAGTGATTTTTTTCATCTTTTTGTCAAAGGTCCTTGATTTTTCCTTCCCTCCTGTACTGGCATTACAATATAGTTTTTCTTTTAAATAATCAATTACTTATTTCACAAATGGCTGCCCAATAGTGGATGGACAATGTTTCACTGGTTTCTGCTGCCCAGGGCTGAAAATGCTATCACCTTGTTTTCTTTATCATGCTGTTTGAATTTCTATTTAGATTCAGTAAAGTCATAACATGGCTTCACAAGTAAACATATTCAACACAGCTTTTTTTTTTCTAAGTGTTTCCATAGCCAATACATTTCTGACATTTATGCAATATTCTTTTATTTTTATATGGGCAATGTAATCAATGAATTACAATGGGGAAAGAATAATTTCTCTGAAATTCTCTGAATCAGAGATATTAAAGAATCAGGGTTTTGGTAAGTAAATTGTCATAAAGCAAAATTAGACACAAAAAACTGTGAAGGAAGATGGTATCTTATTGTCTGTGTCAGGAAAATGAAAGACCCTATTAATTTTTTTTAAGATAAAAATTACCTAATTACTCAATGCAGACCTAATAGTAATTGAAGAAAAATTCAAAAATCTACACTTGGTAATTTTATATAGTCATTTAATGACTAGGTACTTTCCTAATCAACCTACAAGTCAGATGTATGGACTCTCTTAAAAAGTTATTATTTTTGTGATTTCTAGCAGTGTTTCTATGAATACCTCTGCACAGACTTCCTCATAACTGAAACTTTGATAAAAATTTTTTGAATAAACAAGAAGTAATGCAAGAAAGAAAAGAGATACTAAATACAAATAAATTATCTCTGGTTCATGAGTCTGTAAAATACAGACGTGGATGCTAATCAAATGTTTTGAGAAAGTTAGTTACAGACAGTATAAGGAAAAAAATGATACCAATTTATAATCTTGCATATGTTTATGCTTTCTGAAACCTTTTGGAATATATGAGCCTGTCAAGAAAACACCACCTACAGTCTGATGTAAATTAAATGCTTTAGACTGACATTAAGACTTGTTTAAACAACCATAAAACTGACAGGTTTAAAGAAAAACATCAGTTTGTTTTTCATTACTTTCATAATTCTTTAGGTTATCTTTTTTCCTTAAGAAGTAAGGCAGATTCAAAACTCTTATTCTAAACCAAACATGACTGAATGGAATCTCCAGAATACTAATTTCTGAAGCCTTTCATGAAAACAAGCAGCAAGATAAAGGAAAGAAACAAAAAAACTCAAAAGAATTGAAAATAAAAGGTTCAAGTTAAATAAGAATTTACTATTATTTTTAAAAAAAGGCTTCAGGAGGTTCTCAATCGTACTACTACATTAGGGAAAAGAAGATAAACCATACGGTACTACACTGTTTGAAAAGGGTAAGAGGAAAAAAGCCTTCATAATATTTTCTTTTTCAAATATGTCTTTATATGTAAAATACTAAACAAAAGAGAAATTACCTTGCTTCACCTAATTTTAATCTATGGTTCTTTAAGACATGCATACTGTCAATTGAAACAGGAGGAAATGCTATCATAAAACAATGACCTCCACATAAACTGTCATTATTCTTCTCTCAACTTCGATGTTATCTTCATAAATTTTAAGATGTCATATCTCTCAGCTCTGCTGGATGAGATTAGCTTCTTAGATCAGAGAAAAAGAATTTTTTAGATGTTATAAAAGTTACTAAAAGCTGTGTAGAAATAAGAGTTATCTAAGAGTAACTATTAGCACTTGAGCAACGCTTGTATTTTTCTGTCATTCATAATGTTGCATGAGAATAAAACCTCACTAAGTATATTTTGAGCCCTTGGGGGCATATATATGAATATACATATATAATTATTGTTTTATGAAATAATCTTTACAGTCCAACCTTTTCTAGGATATTGACAGTTTTGGGTTGTTTGTTTGGGTGAGTTGTTTTTTGGTGGTTTATTTTGTTTTTGAGCATAGAAGGTCATAGAAGAAAGCTGGTTCCCTTTGTTTTGCTTTTACCTACATGTCATTTCCCTGTTATAAAGGAAAAAGCTTAAAGAGAGCAGCCTTTATGAGAAGTAATTCCACTCTACAGATTAATAAAGACTACAGCAGCATTTTTAGAAAACCAAAAACTTAAAACATTCTTTTTTCACATTGTTCATTTATAAGGATATCTACCACACTGAAATATTTAACTGCCAAGAAGATGTCACCTACAGTATGATGCAAAAGAAAATATTGATTTTAAATGTAAACACACTACTGTGGTGGCATTAACAAGTTCCTCATTTTGTTTATGTATTGCTGGCAAGTGTAGAGAATGCTGTTTAGCCTATGCATAAGTTGATATAACCTTTTCTTACTGAGGAACCACCACTAATAAGACTGTTTGACATGTTGTAACAAGATGTTCACTGGACTAATGTGAACGTATAGATGACATGGCTTTTCTGAGCCTACTATGTATCACTAGTTTTCTCCAAGTCAAGTGAAATCAGAGTGTTGGTCATAAAGAACTTGAAACTTGTGTCATGAGAATTTGCTTTTGATAGGTTTGCTGTAAAGATGTATTTTCTGGTTCAAATCCCTCAGCCTACTTATCACTTCTTCCCTCTCTCATTAGCAGATAGCACAAGAACTATGCTTCTCAGTAATTTCTCAATTAATTTGCATGATACCACAGGGTTTTCTGAACCTCTCATTTAATATCTGACCTTATCAGTAGTATTACGAGTAATTTTTGCAGATTCTTTTCTCTCTTATGATCTCTCACCAACAGTATTTCAACATCATGAAAAAGTATAAAATTAGAAATTGTCACCTGAGATTGCATTTGATACCTGCAGGGACCCTGTAGTGGAAAAGGAAAAGGGTCCTTAACATGAGGCAGAACACCAGAACTTAATTATACCCTACCCTACCCTACTCTAAAACTTAATTATATCCTACAATGCTCGGACTTTAAAATAAGATACATCGATTTAACTACGCTCCTTTTCTTATTCCTTCCTCTATTCATTCCTTTTATTTCTTTCTTTTGAAGCAATCATCCTGACTTTTTGGTCCCATTTCATATCAACTTTTGAGAAAATTATCTATAAACTGAAAAAGCACTCAGATAAGAGGACAAAGTTCTGATACCTCCTTCAGGGTGACTATAGATATAAATTTTATATTTGAAACTTCCACAAGAAATTTTTTATCCAAAGAGATATGGACAATTTGAAAAAGTATTAAAAAGTTTTTCCCTAATATTTTTACATTTGCCCTTCAAAAGTTATAAAAACTGTGGTGTTGTTGGGGTGTTTTCCAGATGACCTTCTATAGGCTATTTTCTATTCTAGTTAGAAATCACAGAATTAAAGATTCCAGGACTCAAAGTGAGCTGAAAAGATCACCTAGTCCCTATCCCTTTAGTCCAAAGATGGCTTCCTTAGAAACACAAACTTTTTATGCTGATTGCAGTATACTTCTACCAGCATTCATTTTATTGGGACAAAAACCCCATGAGCCACAGGAATATTTTTCCATGTATAGTATTCATTTGAGTGATAAGATGCTGTGATGACCAGCTCCTTAGAAAAAATGGATGAAAAATTGTGGCTTCCAAGAAAATTTAAAATTTCATTATGAGGCTGGCACGGAAAGTTTTCCAGTAACAGAAACGTTTTCCAGTAACAGGAAAGGTCTGTCTGCAGCAAAGAAAGGCAGATGTCAGAGATGGCAGGATTTTGAATAAAGTTTACTTTCAAGTTATTGATTTTCAGCAAATTACTCAACTTCAGAAGAATACTGTTAAATATAGAACATAAGTGTATATTAATTTCTTGTCAATAACATCTGGCATCTTGAAAACAAAGTAGTTATTAATATTGAAAAGGTGTCAAAGCAGGATTTTCAAGGAGAATAATGCACTTCTTTCTTTTAAAATAGTGCCATATAGGGTTATGAAATCAATGCAAAACTCATTTCTAATACTGAAATTTTAATCTTATTTTGGAGAAACATCAAAACGTTTTATAACAGGATGATTTGCAATGTAATACTTTACAGTAATTTACAATCACTTTAATAAAAATGTATTGGAACCATAATTTTTAACTTTTTTTTTCAATCAAGAAGATAGTATTGGATGCATCTTAATTTGAGATAAATTGAAATTAGTCTTTTAAAAAAATTGGAATTGTGAGAAGTTATATGACATCCATAAAGAGTGGAGATACGAGATATATGTATAGCAAAATGAAGTGCTTCAAATCCAAAATTTTGCTTTTACAATACTATGATATCACAAAAGCAATTAAAAAATTTGATTACTTTTAAAAGTGTTATCACAAATTTAAAGTGGTGCCATATGACAGCAGCAGTGTGAATTCTGCAATGGTAGATGATGTAATCTCTTACAGTTTGACACATCAAGGGTGCTTACAACCCTACCCGTTCTTCAGGTATAGCCTATGTAACTGTCTTTTCTGGAAAACAGAGCCCAGTGAGCTCAGTACAAAACCACAGGTAGGCTTCTCCTTAAAGCAGATCCCTAAATTTATAATATTCTCATGGAAAGAAGTCTGTGGAACAGAACATGATTTCTTCAGGGCTTGAAGTACTGCTACCAAGCCTTGCCAAAAAAGAAGAGGTAGGAAAACAGAAAAGTTTTTTGTTTTTATTTAACTCCCTAGTAATGTACTGTAGAAAATTCTGCTCCTGCTTTCACTGTCTTAAGTCGAAAACTCACTACAGGCAATGAGCAATAACATCTATTCTTTACAACTGCTGGATTTTAGACTCTACCAGAGTCTGCTAAACCATAAGCCAACATTTTTTTATCCATAATTTCCTCTTCTTTACATGAACTTTTATAGGCTTGCTCACCTGTCCTAGAACTCTTAGTGTGCTACTCTGATGCTATAAGGTGTAGATATAGCAAGACCCTGGTACTACATAATAAATTATGAGTTAATAGAGTGTTCTCTCTGTATCTTCTTTTATTGTTAAATGTAGGCATTTTAAAAATCACATTTGGGGAAAATAAAAAACATCAAAAGCATTTACACAGATATCCTTCATCTGGGAAATTTTGCATAGTTCTCATGCAATTTACTTCATTTAGGACTATATTTTATCTCTAATTAGATTCTATTCTATCTCTAATTAGATTCTAAAATGCAAAGAGCATCTCACTGACTTTTTTAGGTGTACCTAAATATTTTACCCCTAATACACATTAAAGGTATTTAGTGACCCTTAATGATGCAGATATGAAGCTAGTGAGATTTAACAGGATTTTACCTATCTTCAGTGAAGAAATTTCTTCTTGAAATACTTAGTGTTTCAGACTCATACATGCCTATAAACGTTCAGGTATCTACTTTTCTGTACTCTTCTGTGTGTAAAAAAAATATCATTATAATACTTCTAGAGTAAAGAAAATGCTAAGTATGTTTAAATTGTGAGAAGCATAGGTATTTTTGTGAACAAGCCTTAGAAATCTTTCAGCAAACTCTTCTTATGCTGATACAGTATTGGTACAATCCTGTGTTGACTAATTAAAGACTATTGTTTGCTGCTGAAATAACTTTTTTCTAACATTTTTCAATATAGGTAACTATCATTCAGTAAAGGCACATATATGATCATGGGCCAGCTCTGTACAAGGCTCACACCAGGTTGTGTGAGTTCAATGTACCCACAGACCTGCTTCTGTGGTGCTTAACCCATGGAGCAGCAAAGGAATGTCCCTGTGTGCACTTGTCATACTGTTTAGTGAGATAGTTGAAATACCACACTTACACATCTCTTTTCACTCTGAGATATCTTATTCCTCCCCATAGAAAAATTAGTTTGTACCTCAAACATGTGAATTAACTGAATATATTTGGACATTGTACTCACCTAGGTCACAGTTCAGTCCTTGGTAGAGAGTCAATGCCCAGTGTTTTTAGAAAAAAAAAAAAAAAAAAAAAAGTGATGTGTTGATGACAAATGTTGGTCAAATCAACCTTGCGTTCAAACCCTGTTCTGTTGCTGTCACGGTTTGAAGCTGGCCAAGCGCCAGGAACCCACGAAAAACTATTCACTCATTTTCCCCTGGTATAGCCAAGCAGAGAAGGAGAAACTAAAACTTCATTTTAATGGGTTAAGAATTATTTAAAAAAAAACTTTAAGACAAAACAGGTTCAAAACTTAACCAGTATAGAGAACATTTATTATTAACAGAATTAAAAGTAAAAAGGGTAATGAGAAGTAAAGCGAACTTTCAGAACACCTTTCTTTCCCAGTCCTTCCCTCTTTCTACTGACCACGCCAGGAAACAGAACACGGGGTTTTGGTCAGTATTTCACTTCTTAAAAATCTTTCTTCAGTGAGCTTAGAGAAAAGAGTTTCTTCTGCTGTGCCATGGGATCCTTGCCACGGAAGATAGTTCTCTGCAAACTTTCCTAGCGTGGAAGCTTTAACTTCCACAAGCAGTAGTCCCGCCCAAAACTGCTGGAATGTGAATCCCTTGCATGGGCCAAGCTGTCTCCCACCCTAGCGTGGGTCATTTTGGTTCATAGGGTTTAGTCAAATTTTAAGGATAAGCTGTTCTAGTTTGGAAGCGAAGGCTCTTTTCCTCTGTCTCTCAATGTAAGGTTATCTCGCTCTGTTTGAGTTCCTCACTAGAGTACAGCTTTTCAATATCCACGTGCTCCAGTATGAGTCTTCTTCACGGGCTGTGCGTGGATCTCTGCACCCCACTATGCACCTCATGAATTATGGGAAACAGTTTGTTGTATTATAGTCCTCACCATGGCTTGCATGAGAATCTCAGCTCTGGTGCTTGGAGCACCTCCTCCCTCTCCTTTTTTTCCCTGACCTCAGTGCTGCCATGTCAGTTCTGCTCACGTGTCCTCACTTTTCCTTTTTCTCTGACTTGGAAGTAAGTTGGTGTCTGTGAGTTGCAATTGAGAGGTTGATCTCGTCCGGGCTCCGCACTGGGGAATTGCTCACCAGGTCTCTTGCTGCTGGCCACGTGGTCACTGCTGCCACTGCACAGCTGGCCCTGGCATTGTGGTTTTCACTGGCACTGCACAGGCGGCTCCAGGCTCAAAAGGGGCCCAGCTGTGCGGTCCTGGCCTCAGGGGGCTCTGGCCATGTGGTCCCAGCTCCAGGAGGGCCCCGGCTGCTTGGTCCTGGCCTCAGGAAGGCCCTGGCTGTGTGGCCCCCAGCAGCCCCCGCTGGGATGGGCCCCAGCAGCCTCCTCACCACCCCTCTGGAGAAGAAAGAGAACTTCCCGTGGTTTTTCCTGTCTTAAATATGTCATCACAGAGGCGTTACCAACTTCTCTAATTGGGCTAGTAACCTGCCATTGTCAGAGCCTTCAACGATTGGCTCTGTGCTGGACAGAGAAGTTTCAAGCAGTTTTTTCCCACTCACTAAAACCAGGCTATGTTAAACCAACGCAGCTGCTTAATACATCAAGAAAATAACAGATGCATAATCCAAGCAATAGGACAAAAGGCAATAGCCAGAAACTGCTGCACAGGAAGTTCCACCTGAATATGAGGAAGAACTTCTTTACTGTACTGATGACTGTGTACTGTACTGATGATTGTGGAGTCTCCCTCACTGGAGATATTTGAGAACTGTCAGGACACAATCCTGTGCCATGTGCTTTGGGATGACCCTGCTTGAGCAGGGAGGTTGGCCCAGATAATCCACTGTGGTCCCTTCCAACCTTAATCATTCTTATTCTGTGATAATCTCACACCAGCTAACAGTCAAAAAGTATTTCTTCTGGGAAAAAAAGCCTCAACATCTGGCAAGATTCCCATCAGGAAAAACAAGTGCTTGACTTTTATGTTGCATATGAAAAATTTCACATGCATGATCTCTGAGGAAATGGAATATAAACTAAACAGTTTCTTTCTAAATGGTGTTTTTTAGAACCAAGTGGGAAAATATTATACTAGAAACAAAGTCTGCAAGACTTAAAGCCAAACACTCAAGGCTCTTCATTTTGCAGAAGAAATAGAAGTGCAGTTCTCATAACAGTGAGGATATCGTTCTTACCTATACATTTTCAATTAATCCAAATATTCTTATTTACTTGAAAGTGGCTTGTAATCAGGCTTTTCCCACAGCAACAAACTTATCATTAGGACTAGTGTAATTGGAGTAGTTTCCATTTATTTAATTACAAAAGCATTTCATTTATTTTACCTCTGACAGAAAGAAACAGAATTGCTGCTGACATCAAAGCAGGGCTACTACTTGGTAATGTAACTCTATTTTTAAAATAACAATTCTAAACAGATTTTCTAAGTTCTTGCAGGAAAAAAAAAACCTTTAGGCAGAAAATAAAACATTAATTTGTTTTTTGCTCCAGTATGCTCATCAAACAATTGATGCATATGTAGGTGCTGTTAATTACTGCAAGGAATGATTTTATCTATTTTAATATTCATCCTCTTTGCACTTAGGTCTTATTTTCCAGATGCTGTCAGGAATTGGTAATGAGGAAGTTAGTATTAGTGAATTCGGACCTGGATCTTTTCCTAGTTGGCCTGGGAAATGAGACAAAGTGAAATAGCAGCTAAAAATTAGAAGACTTCTATTCTTCTCTATTCAATGCTAAGCAATGCCATGCTATGCCATCTGCACTATGCTACTCTGTTAGTCCATTCTTTCTTACTCTGTTTGGGATACTGGTTTTGGGACAGAAATGGTGATGCTTATGCTACATGAAATGATGCCACCTGAAAGCTAGAATGGCTGCTAGAGGCTGGATATTAATTTTTATTTGTTAATTAATTGTCATTAATGTTTGTTCTTTAGCTGTCTTAATCTCAGTCCTTCTCTGAAACTATGAATATCCATAAAAGAGCTGAAATGCATATCCTGACACTGTGTACAATGCTGGAAGGAGGAATATAGAAAAAAATTCTTATTGATATTTAATCTCTGTACACACTATTGTCTGTGAACTGAAGGCAGTGCAAATATTGCAGGAGCAGTGGGCAATAGGGGCTAGAAGACAATTGCTGAAATTTCTGATTTATTTGTGAGCAATATTTTAGCATTGTCTTCAAACAGAATAAAAATGAGTTGTCATAAATTTTTATTGCTTGCAGTACATAAAGATATTTTATTAAATTACTGTCCTTTATTCATGCATCTGAAACATGCATGAATATGAAAGTTCTTAAAAGCACAATTGTATTTTTGTATTAAAACTCAGAATCACCCTCCTATTTAAAAGGAAATATTCTCAAAGACTTTTCTGGATTTCACTTCTCAGTATCATACTGATTATTTTTCAGTGGTAGCCCTCATCTTCCACAGTAGGTTAGTTAACTGTCATCTTTGCAACAACAGAGAAGCAAAGAACTAAAATACTTTAAAAGAAGAATAAGAACTCCATGGAAACTTGTGGCAGGGATATTTTTTCCAGCTATTATATACCAGCAAAAGTGATATTAAAGAGATTAACATAGCTCCCAAGAAACTATAGGGAAATCAGACTTTATTTACTAAATAAGACAGAAAGGAAACACATATTTCTTCAGCCAACAGACTCAGGTCAAACTCTTATTATCAATTTTTAAATATGGAAACTCAAGAGTTAATATCAGATAACTCAAAAATCATTCAAAAAATCAGGAGACTTTTGGTTCAGATACAAACTAGTCTTCAATTGTAGTGCATAGAAGTATTTTCAAGGCACCCACTTGGACATAAATCTTTCTTTTAATTTCTTAAATTGATTTGGATTTAACAACTTTTTTTTTTTATTTTAATTTATCTTGGTCACATATAATACTAGAGACATACATGGGATTTAATACTGCAGTCATTTTAGGACTTCAGAGGTCTATGTGTTTATTGAGGTGATTTTTCTTGTTTAAATCATGTTTAAACAATCTGACTAGCTTCCATAGTGAAGTAACTGGCTCAGTGGATGAGGGGATGGCTGTAGAAGTCACTTGATTTTAGCAATATGAAGTTTCCAACAACATCCTTCTTGACAATCTGTTGAGGCATGGACCGTGTACATAGACCATAAAGTTGGTGAAAACTTATGCAGCTACCAGGTTCAAAGGGTGGTTAATGGCTCAAAGTTCTCAGTGGTTAAAAATTGAGCTCCTCTGACACATTTTCTTGTAAAAACTTTGTTTTCATTTATCACTCAGTCATATGACTTCTGATAAAAGTGAAGTAGTATTTTATTCAGAAGCAATGGGCAATGGTATGTGTACATATAAGTTTGTTTATCCTGAGACACCTGTTTTCTTTTCCCATTGTTTTGAGGGATGTGATACAAAACTGTATTTTACCTATGCCAGGAACTTAAAAAGCCACTGTTTCCTGTAAAGTGAAGGCTTTGGTATGTAAAGAAGACATGCTTGTGGTTTGACTTTAGTTCTTTGCTCTCTCAATGAAGAGCTGCAGCCTCCTCAAGGAGGTCTTAAAGCCAAGAGTCGGTACCAGATCTGTATGGGCAACATACTAATCATCTATCTACTGTTTCTCTCACTGAGTTTCTTTCTGCTTCTCCTCGCTTCATCACTGAAAACATCTAATATTGCGTAGATTAGTGTAGCAGTTATCACAGCTCTGTAGCAGCAGTTGCAGGCAGAAGAGGAACACTCAGACCAATGGAATCTCATGTTTCTGTATGTACCACAGGTCAAAATTTGGCTAATTATTCTGGTTACTTTTATGTTCATATGTATGCTTATCCTTTTCACAACAAAACCAAATGGAAGTATCAGCAGTGACAGTTATGTAAAACCTATTTGATAGAATCTTTCTACTTAAAAACCTGAATGAAAACTAATCTAAAAATCTTGGAATCATAGAATCATTAAGGTTTCAAATGACCTCCAAGGTCATCGGCTTGATATTCTGCACCAACCACCTTATCTTGTTTACCCTATGTCTAACATCAATCATATCTTGTAATGATTGTTTTATCAAAGCTTTTGTTCAACATTTCAGTTTAACTATAGTCATCTAAAGTCACAAAATGTAATGGTTCATATTCAGATTTCAATCAGACACTTTTTTCAGGCTATATAGGTTTATCCATAGTTTAGCACTTCTCAGCATTTCAGACATTTTGTTGTTCATCTGAATTTTGTCTCTACCTTGTAGCACAATGATTTTTAACTAAAATGACAGACTGAAACTCTATACTTTTGTATGTTAAAAAGGATTTTGAAACAATATGGTCTGAAATGCTTCATCCCAAAATCCTGCTCTGAAGCTCGCATAAAAGAGCATGTAAAAATCCAGTCTGAGCTGATCTATAAGAATGTATTGTGACCTGAATACTAAAGATTTCAGTGGGGGTTATATTTGTCTGCTACCTACACAGATTTGGTGGTGAGAGCCAGCAGAACACTTTATTTCACAGAACTGTTGACTATGTTGGTTATAAATAGTCTTAATAAAATCTCAGACTTAATCATGATATTCAAATCCCACATGATTATAAAAAATGAGGGTAACAAATAGAATGGATTTACTGTATCTTCAAGGGTATTTGTAGTACAAATTCAACTGGTCATGCTTTAGAGAAAGAGATTTTTGATGCTGACATCCCCTGTCAGGAGAGCACAAGCTTTGCATTATGAGAAGATGACAGGACTGAATAAATGGAACATCAAGGGACTAGAAATACACAGCAAATAGGCACAGCTAGGAGGTCATTTGGAAAGAGAACCAGCTGGATACAGTTGGTGTGAGGGCACAGTGGCAAATCTATCATCTGTCCACCAGCAGAGAAAAGACACAGGAGACTGGACTGACTTCAAAGAGTGCCTGTACTAGTAAACAGTTTGAAAAGGGGTAGCTGAACTGGAAACCGGTATTCCATCTTCACTTTATTTCTCAGCCCTTCATCTCCACCCTTTATTCCCAAACCCATCCTCTCCTTTTTTACTCCTTTCTTTTCCCCCACTCAGTTCCAGATACTATCTTATGGTGCTTCAGGGTAAGAAATGCAATTTTTACTCAACAAGTTCCATAAATATCTGCTGTGATTATTTTGTTTACGAATGACTGATGAGAATTATATAAATGTCTTCCTTTCCTGAAGTTTCAAGGACAGTCCGATACCAACTAACTTAATAGCTCCTTTGCAAATAAGAAACATGTCACAAGGTGATCCCCCTAGGGTCAATACTGATTTCAACACTGTCTGATATCTTCATAAGTGATTTGGATGACAGCATAAAGTGTACCCAGATGAACATTGCAGGACATACCCAAGTAGGGAATGGGTGCTTTGGGAGAGTCACCCTGAAGACCCAGATAGGCTGGAAGAGTGGGCTAACAAGTACCTTATGAAGTTCAGCAAAGACAAGAGTAAAGTCCTGCACCTGCAAAAACATAATCCAGGAGTCCAGCACAGGCTGGGATCTACCCAGCTAGAAAGCAGCTCTGTGGAAAGGCTCCTGGGGGTCCTGGTAGACAGTAAGTTCCATATGAGTGACCAGTGACTCTCTGCAGCAAAGAGAGCCAACAGGATGCTGGGCTGCATCAAAAAGATCATCACTAACAGAGATAAAGTGTCCCACTCTGCTCAGCACTTGTCGGGTCCTACATGGAATACTGTGTGCAGTTTTGGTCCCTGCTATATAAATCATATGTGGACAGACTGAAAGTGTCCAAAGAAGG
The DNA here is from genome assembly GCF_020740725.1 of Corvus hawaiiensis. Lineage (NCBI taxonomy): Eukaryota > Metazoa > Chordata > Aves > Passeriformes > Corvidae > Corvus > Corvus hawaiiensis. Next base: position 62,237,225 of record NC_063216.1, on the reverse strand, counting down.
TCCACAAAAATAATCAAACTATTGTGAAACCTGTCATATGATTGGCTGAGAGGACAGCCTTTAGCAAAGAGGGCTTAGGGAAGACCTTATCACCATGTTAAAGTATTTAAAGGATGGCTACCAAGAAGATGAGGACTCCCTTTTTGAAAGGAATCACAAATAAAAACAGGGGTAACAGGTACAAATTACTTCTGGGGAGATTCCAGTTGGACAGAACAGGAAAATTTTTCACAGTGAGAGCAATCAGCCATTGGCTCAATCTCCCCAGAGAAGGGGTGGATTCCCCAACACTGGACAATTTTAAGATTCAGCTGGACAAGATGCTGGACCACTTTGCCTAGACTGGGATTTTGACAACAAAGTTTGGACCAGATGATCATTGAGGTCCCCTTCCAACCTTGTATTCTGTGAATATATGAAATTCTATCTTCTTCCATGATTACCATGAGCTGTTGACCTGTCACATGTTAATGACTTTTCAGTGAACTCCACTGACACTCTGTCTCTGGATAACTCACTCTGCCCCTATGATAAGGACTGTTTCATGGGTAGCACTAAAGAGCATGTGACTCTATGAGAGACTTAAGTCTTTTTCACAATCCATTTTTGTTATAAAATAACACACTGTCTCCTTTCCTTCAAAGTTGATCTGTGATGTTGTTCTGACAAAAGACATTTTCTGGAGGGAAAATCTATCTCCATTTGGCATATTTTTACTGCATATTTATCCTGAAGTTTTTACTTAATAGGCTCTTGGATATAAACCTGACTAGGTGGCAGCTCGCAAAGCTTATATTCTATTTGTTTTCAGAACAAATGGCTTCTACAGAAGTGGAGGCTTCCAAAACCTTTGCTGCCTAAACAAATTAGCAAAATGCTCTGTTAAAAACCACCAAAGGGACTTAGGAGCATGAATGTCTGTAGATCTGAAAGCCCTAGCTAATAAAATATAAGACATCAAGTAGTTCCATTGAAAATACATGATTAACTGCTTTTTGGATTTTGCTCTAATCTGGAAAAAATGCTTGCATGGTCAGAGGAAAGTTCCACTTATTACTGCACAAGGAGGACATTTTAGCAATGTAAAGAGTGATCCATTAAAGTTTAAAGAAAATTTTCTTATTGTCAGGTTTCACACCATTTGACCATCACTTAATGATTTTGCTTAACTGTGGAATTTGTCTATAACAATGAAAAAAAGGCAGATTTATATTCAGTTATTTGGAATCAATTTGAAAATTTTCTTTCTTAGAGAAAATATAATTTTGTGTTCCTTAAAACATCACATATTTGTCATGCATAGTCCATCGGTTGTGTGGTGCTGGGGCTGTAAGCATCTTAGGTGATACACTTTAAAAACATTTGCTACTTGTTTATGGGAATTGTCTTTATTTATGCTACCAGGCATCTATTAGCATGACAGGAATGGTGGACAGCAAGTTAACCAGGTCTTATAATCAACATCTACAAATATAGCTCATTTATCATGCCCATGTCAAATTTGTCAGAAACACAACCTTTCTGGAAGGAAGAAGGAACCACAAGAAAGGTTAACAGATTTAGAATGCTGCTGAAGTCTTAACAAGTAAGCATATGCAACAAAGAACTTATTTAATATTTGCCATTCTTTGTTGTCTCTGCTGGTACAGAGTAATTGAATAATCTATTTGCTATTTACTATAGCCGCATGACATCCTATGGTGCAACCATTTTCAATATGAATAAATGTTCTCGATAAACTTTGAATGGGAAAACGCACTGGTGTGGAACCAATGAATTGAAAAGCTCATTTAGGACCTGATCCTGTGAAATGCAAAATAAGCCCTGTAAGTTGCTATTCTCTCAGTTTGTATTTCCCTGAGAGTTACGAGGCTGATTATCACCAAATATATTCAGTATCCTGCAGGATCAGATATTCTGGAAAATGAGAATATCTGATATGGAAATGCCATTAAAACTATCTTTCTTCATCCTTCCTAAAATGTTCTTCTGTGAAACTCAGTTTGAAAACATGAGAAAAATAACTTAGGGTCTTCTGAAGTTAACTCTTAGCTGCCAAAACTCTATTGTTTATTTTCACTCTCACTGTAGATATATATTCAAGATGTTAGTATGATTTGTTGCTTCTTTACTGACTGTTTTATTGTTTGTATTTTAATTAATGACGGGAATGAAAAGTAACTGTAATACTGCATAATACAAAGACTATTAGATACATCAATCAAGCATATTTTAGTTCACTAGTACTACCAATTCTCTAATTTGAAAATTTATATTTGCATGCAGAGGATCATATTGAAAAAGAAAAATTGTGATGGGAAACATAATTTTGAAAGTTCATGTCATCAGTAAATGAAGACTAGGAATCAGATGCACAGCATTCTCAGTCACTGTATTATTGAAAACTACAAACACTGAAAAATAATGCATGTTACATTACTTTTATGAGATCTGTGATGTTGCATGTATGGTACTATTCATTTAATTAGTACATCCTTATAGAAAAGAAACACAATAATTAATGGAACATTGCATTTATCAAGAGCTCATTGAAATGCATTTTGATAGTTTCTATTACATTGTATGTTATTCAGGTTTTATTCAACAAATGACTCACTAGATAGGTATATGCAAGAAGAATGTCTGCACTTCACAGAAAATGGAAGTACCACATACTGGTAAATATATAAATAAGTGAATGTTCATTTAACTGTTTCACTTTGGTTAGAAATTAAATAGAAAACTTTTAATCCACTTTTAATAATATTCTCAGGCAAGAGTTAGGCATTGGGAGCTCCTAAAATAAAATGTTTTCAAAAATTCTAAGTTAATTGTGTTTGCATAGTAGCTAAAAGACTTGTAAAGAGAGAATAAACATGGGGGGAAAATAGGAATTTCAGCTGAATATTTAGTATAGTGAAAACAAACTAGATTTTATCAACATCTCAGATACACAAGGCAGATTCACAGGCAAAAACAGGTTGTTGAAAATGTAGTATATCATGGTCACTTGAGAATTTTTATTTAAAATGGCCAAATTGAAATTATTTTTGACTCATCCTTACATACTAAAAATATTCTAAATATATATCTTGAGTTTCTCTCCTCATCTTGACTTCTGAAATTTCTATACATTTTTCTTTTGTTAATTAGATTGTATTTCCATTGAAGTTAGGTTTTCCTTCTTCCCCTCTGTGTTGTTCTTCCCCTCAGCCAGCAACTACTAAGCCCCGCACAGCCTCTTGCTCAGTCACTGGTGGGATGGGGGAAAGAACCAGAAGTGAGAAAACTCATGAGCTGAGATAAAGACAGTTTAATAGGTAAAAAAAAAAAAGCTGTGCAAACCAGCAAAACAAAGCAAGGAATTAATTTACCACCTCTCATGGGCAGGCAGGTGTTCAGTCTCCTGAGAAACCAGGGCTCCATCATGCATAATAGTCACCTTGGAAGACAAAATGCCATAACTCCAAGAGTGTCCTCCCTCCACTTCGCCTTTCTATTTCCCTTCAGCCTTTATTGCTGATCACAACATCATATGGCAAGGGATACCCCACGGTCAGTTGGGGTCAGCTGTCCTGGCTGTGCCCCATCTCAGCTGCATGTGCACACCCATCCTCCTTGCTGATGGGGTGGGGTGAGAGGCAGAAAAATCACTGACCCTGTGCAAGTACTGCTCAGTGATAGCAAAAACATCCCTGTGCTATCAACTCTTGTTTCCAGCACAAATCCAAAACTTTGTCCCATGATAGCAACAATTAGGAAAGTTATCTCTATCCCAGCAAAACCCAGCACATTCTGCATTCCTTAATTCCTAAAAATATCTTTATTTTTAGTTTGTTTTTCATTTATTGTTTGTGTATTCTTCAAGTGTGTTGCCTCACGTGCTCTTTCATTGGAGAACTGCAAACTGTTCATGATTGGTTCTGTTTAGTCAGTTGAAGTCTGTTTTTTCTTGAGTCAGTGCTTGTTTGGCTGTTTATTTGTTTGAAGCTGTTTCTGCAGAAGCACTCCACAGACTCTGTCTGTTGAAAGGTAATCAAGGACCAACATCTTTGAAAAGGAGTCTTTCAGCCCAACAAGAAATTGGGTGCACTTTCTCACTGATGACTTCCCTCTGATGGCTTTTTAGTTGACAGTTTTACTATTTTTTGAGACAGCAGTTATTCACTGACTTGATGTCAGAAAGCTTGCCAGCATCCTTTCCTGCTTTGCTTCAGGGAGAAAGAGCAATCTGAAATATAAACAAAAAAATCTTCCACTTTACCCCTATCTTCCCAGGGCCCAAAGGACAGAGCTGTCAATGGGTCTGGGAGAGCTGCCTCAGAGTGGTGCCCCTCTTTGGAGGCTGTGGAGCCAGAAAAGGAAAATATAAGTGAGGAAAAAATGGTTCCTGTGGAACTCCTGCTCCACAAATCCCTCCAAGAGAAAGCCAGAGAAGCAGCAAACTTTGCATAAGATTGTAACGGGTCCCTGAAAACTATTTGTATCGAAAATTCTAAGGTGAGATGCAGAGGAGAGCAGGTGGTGCTCTGCAGGAAAGATGATGGTCTCTATTCAGACAAGCATGATAGAGATCATTTCTCAGAAGTCACCACAGTGACTACTGTTGAAAAGAGCCCACCACAGCATTTCATTCCAAATTTTTAGATTTAGAGGTGATAGCAGAGCCCCTACTCTTGAATTTTACCTCCACAGTAAGATAGCAAAATAATGATTCAAATTTCTTTTGCTTATTCATTTCATGACCATTTATATAACAATTTCTTACATTCATATAATGCAATGTCACCTCCTAGGAACACACACAAAATCCCTTTCCTACATTATAGCTCTTGGTCTTACACAGTATTTAGTATTGAAGAGTTATAGGGAACATTTCCATTTTCTTGTTCCCTACAGGGCAGCATCATGCTTTATCTTCCTCAGTATCTCACTTGTCAAAAGTCATTTAAGCTTTTGGGTGCCTATCTCTTTTCCAGGTCAAAAAGACTGAAACGTTTACTCTAAGTAGTTTATTTTTAAATATCTTTAATATTTTAAAATGTGTTTCATATGCAAGTTTGTGTTCAAAATTAAATTTTGTTTAAATAGTGTGAAACTATGAGACAAGTTTCCAATTTGCTAGCTATATTCTTTTACATTGAGAATAGATTTACCTCTCAAATTTGATCACAGTAAAAGTGGGGTTTTTTCTACCTATAGCTAATTTTGTGTTTTAAAAATGTACAGTTAGAATGAATTAAAAATATTTTTCAAGAATTCTTAGAAAAATAGAAACAGGAAAAATGTTTCACAGATTCTGAGAACTACTAAAAATGGAGTAATATTTAAAAAATTATTTTCCTGGGTAAGAAGAAGCCAAGGTGGTTCTGGTTTTTAGTGATCACTTACGATAACTTTCTTTTATATTATTTGATCTTTTAATGATTATGTCTTCACTGTTAGCTTCTGCATAAAGGAGTATTTGGAAAAGAGAAGGGAAAGAAAGTAAAGGCATAAAGCAGTATGTAAATTTTGGCTGGTCAGTGTAACACACACCAGTCTCAGGCTGATGTGCTGAGATTCACTTCACTGCTGTGCATAGGAATGTCTGAGCTAAGAAAACACCAAGAGATAAAAGAGATAAATGAGAAATAAATAAATTGCAACAGTCATGAAACTCTGAAAACACATTAGTAATGAAACATCTCTGTGTTTCCTCTCAGATACCTTTCCCAGTGATTGTAAACCTGACTTAGCTAACAAATATTCATTGAAAAGAAAGACATACAAGAAGTAAAAAATGTCACTGCAGGCAAAAAATTAAGTTTCTTAGTGACAAAATTTACCTTGTAATAAGAGTAAATGTACTAATGCAAGTTTCCTAGGCAGCTTCATCTATATTTTTAGATAAGGGAAATATTTGTGTTTGTGTGTTAATAAACATCATCTTTTACTTTACTACATTTTCTTTAGAGAAACAATGGAGTTTAATAAAATTTTTATAGCTGCTGATATTACTTACAACTAATCAGATATAAATTAAAAAAAAAATTAAACAAAATAGATGGAACCACAGCATTTTCTATTTTTTTTAAACTAGGTGAACATAAATATGTGATTTTTTTGTATGGCCTAAAATTCACATCTGGTTAGAACATGATGTTGCCACATTCAAGCAGACTACTCCAAACAGCAATCCATTTGCACCATAACAGATAATAATTGGTAGAAGTAATAATGACATTAATATAATGGGTGATATGATTTATAGATTGGTTCTGGATTACTACAACAGTTTAAAATGACTGAGAGGTTAAATGTCACTAAACTCAGGTGACCTCTGCAAAAGTTTAATTATTTTAAAAAGGGAATGAAATACTCATGGCCATTACAGCAAGCATGGAAAATGTCTGGCCAGGTGTCAAGCTGAGGCTACTGCCTGATCAGGCCATTTTGCCACCACCCTGAGTACCACCTCAGCCATTTGTCTCACTTGACCACCTGGCCTGTCTAGTTGCCATGAGCTCTCTAGAGCAGGGACTACCCTTTCCAGTTAGTTTTTTTTTTTTTTGTTTTGGTACAGTGCAGAGGAGTCTAGATCATTGATTACTAAACATGTTAATAGGATGAAACATTGAAAATCCAGCAGGGAACTTAAGCATCATCTCTATTTCAAAGCCATAAGAATATTTAATGTAATAACCTTTATAAAACAATAATAATAGTGAGTTACAAACATTGTGCTTTTTAATCACAAAAATATTGTTATAATTAATTGAAAATGGACATTTTAAACTTTTCTAAGAAAAAAGATCTACTTAATAACAGTAGACAATAGCTTGTCAGTTTTTTTATTTGCAAAGTCTTTAGGTCTGTGTAACACAGCTAGGTAAGAGAATTTTGATGTTACCAGCTTTTATCTTTTAAGCCTATTGTTTTTGTCATCTTTCCTGACATCACTATGTAATCTGCAGCTGTGCCAATGCTGGTGTGACAATTCCAAATAAATGTACTGTAAACAAAAGAAATTGGTTTCCTAACAATAGGATCTGTGTGAATTCTTTCTTAAGATCGTCATCCCCCAGTCAACTTTCCTTCAAAATAGCAAACCATCTCTGAGAGAGAAAATAAAATTTAAGAGATTCAAACAACAGTGAAAAGGAATAATGAATGGATTAGATGGAATGCAGCAGGGAGTTCAAGTGTTTATATTCATATTACTTTAAGGTACTGAACTCCATAGTGGAGAATTTAAGACTGCTTGTAAATACCAGACATATTAATATTTTCATTAAGGATAACAGAAATGGTCAATTATAAAACAAAGGAGAAGACAAAAATGAGAGAACAAATATTTAATTTTCTGATTTAACCTACCATTTCAAATCTCCTTCACCTGACCACATTAACTACTTAGACTTATTCAAATCCATCATTTCATGCATGTATCCATACTCATACATATAAAAATATGAAATATGTCTTTTTTACTATTTCATTAATTATGTTTTATGTAAGATTCATTTCCACATTATCTACTGAATGTTTTTAATATTTTGTCATCTCTTCAGTGAAGGAAGTCTTAGAGATTATTTTTTATTTTGCAGATTTTGGTCAACAAGAAATGGATTGCAATAAGTTCTCTGAGTATCCATTAGTAATAAATTAAAAACTATGACTTTAAAACAAGATTTCTTGGGGAAAAAAAAAAAAGGAGTATGGAACACAAAGGCTTCTTTTTTTCTCTAGTTTTTCTATTTTGAAAATGTAATGATTTTCTTTAAAAACACTCTAGTCAGTAAAGGTAACAGTTCAGAGCAGTAACTCCTGGTGTTTCACATTTATAAAAATGTAAAATGAATGTTAGGTTTCAAGTCAAATATTTACATGCAAATTTACATGAGTATTTGGTATCATTAAGCATTTGTTTAATGATAAAATTATACAGGGTTATCTCATTCTCCAGCCCAGTTTGACTACAGAATCAAGTGATCAAAATACCGAAACAAACCCAGACACCAGCACATTTTCTTTTGTAGTTTGGGTTACAATTGCAGGAGATATCCCATCCTAAAATGTGGTAATGTCAAACCCCCACATGTAGTTCAGGTAGGGCTGCTCAGCTTCTCTAGCCCTGTGAGATAATTATCTGACCCAGAACAGTCACACCATCTGCTTCAGTATGTGGCCACACAGACACTCACAAATCCAGGCTATGCCAGAATAGTGGAAAAAGCTGACAGTGTCATTTGAGGGCTAACAGAGAGCATGCTCTAGAACTCAGATGTCTTTTGCTTAAATTGCTATGGAACAACAACCACAGGCAGATGCAAGACAAAATCTTAATAAATTAAATGTATTTTAGGGACGTTACTGTCAAAAAGAACATTATTATTCTTGCTAACTGGATTCAGATGCTTTCTAATAATTTCTACAATAAAATCAACATTCCCTATAAATTTATATAATTTTAAAGGGAATTGTATTAGTATTTGCGAAAGTCCTCTGAGCAGATGTTGCATCTATATGCAGCAGCACTACCAAAAAGGTACTACTGATACAAAGACCAATATATATACCAAAATATTTCATATTCTGCCTGGAAGCATTATTGAGGGCCAGCAGATCCCTTTTTCTAAATGCTTTGTTGTCCTTATCTTTCCATTGAAGGCTGCCCGTGAAGTTTTAGTATGTTTTTCTGCAACGGGGAATTCTGTCTAGAAGCAACTAAAATAGCCCATTTTTTCATTTCTCATAGGCCAACAAACACTCATCAGACACTATTGACTGTGAGGCATTACTGAATTGGGTTAGATTAAGACTGGCAAATTAAAGATGAAAGGCTCTGCATCACAGATGAATTGTGTTTAGTCTTCTCTAATAATGTTATTATGAAAGTTTTAAAATCACTGTCAGTGTTATTTTCTGAATATATGTTTTTTCCTAGGCTTAAGACTGAGTGAACAACAGAGGCTAGAACTGATCTTGAGTCATAATATAGATATGCAGAGAAAGGGTGGAAAATGAAAACCATAAGAAACCAGAAAATTGGCATACATGCTTCTCTACATATGGACTTTGTTTCTGCCCTTTGCGCCTGAAAGTCATTACAGAGATGGGACATGTCCAGAAATTCTGGCAAGATGAAGGAGATAATTTGAGGACATTATATTGTCTAAATATAATTTGGAATTTTTAAAGATCAACATGTCTTCCATACTAAAAAAAGTCTGTTTCTACATGGAGTTTAACCATGCAATAAATAAAACAGCAGCACATTGCAGAGTATTTTTAGAAACAGTATAGAACAGAGGATGCATGTGATTAAATGAATGCTATCTATATTTTTGGTAATACTTATCATTAATAATATCCCATTAATGAAAAATAGTTTTGAAAACTATGATGGGTTGCAGGAACTCATGCCTTCTGATCAACAAATCAATATGATTACACAGAAGCTTATTTTTTAAAATACACTCCACTCACACATCTCACAACTTTGATGTAATACCCTACTTATACACTTTGCTTACTTATACAGTTCACTTACTTATACACTTTATAACTTATAACTTCCACATATCACACTACCTATACATCTTACTTATTTATAGTTTTACAACGTATCCATAATACAGTACATATACATTTTACAACTGCTGTGCATGAGACCTCACATTGCTTGATTGGTCTCTCTATTTTGTCCATGAGCTCCACACGCACTTTTCTGAAAATATGATTGGTTTTAATCCAGTACAGCACAGTCTTTTTCATCTGTTCCTTGCTGTCTTGGTATTTAGTCTTTCAGCTTCCTCTTTTCCAATTCATTTCCAATTTAGCACAGTTTACCTTTCAGTCCTTAATAAATTCCTGAGGGCTCTAACAGATGGGACTCCTGATCCAGGCGAGCAGCATCGAGATGATAACAGCAACAAAACCCATCCAGTGATCAGCAGCCAAGTTAGTCTAGGAAATCCAAACAACAAGACAGCAAAAGACAGAGAGCAAATATAAACCTGCCCCACCTCTCCCCTCAAACCTTCGGGCTGGAGCTTAAAACCCCTCTTGGGGCTGATGTGCTGCAGCTGAAGGTGGAAAGGCCAGGTGAAACCAGTGAGGGTCATTCCAGCCTGGTCCTACTCTGAGGGCTCTGGTAAAAATAACTAAAAATGGTTTGGCTGAGGCACATTATCAAGGTTCAAATACTTTACAACAATGAGTATTGTTCTTGAAAAGATAAGTGCTGTGTAACTGAGTTCTCCATTATATGCCACACACTTCTTAGCTTTACTATGATAAGAGATACTTCACATCTTTTTCTTGAGAAGATCTCTTGAAATGGACTTTCAATTGAATACTAGGTTCTTCAATAATTAGGTTTTCTACTTTAAAACTTACATATTTCAATTTTGGATGTATTTTTGTTGTGGTACAGGGATGGGTATATGAAGGAGAAGTGTCATATTAAAACATATTTTAATTCTATTTTTAATTGTTTGTGAAGTTCAAAGCTGAGAGGTGTTTCCAATTTGACTTTCTTATAGTGATCCATATTATATGTAAGGTTGTCATAAAGTTTCATAGGAAAATCAAAGAGTCTTACAAATTATTATAATGAAACATACTGTTTCCATCTTCATTCAAAAGTTCTGAATTATACCACTGATGTAGTTAGGATTCAAGGTGAAATCTTTGAACCTATAAAGATCTTTCTTTCTGTCTGCAATTCCATATATACAAAAAACCAACTCATGGAATGAAATTATTCTAAATTATCCTTAATCTATTAAAGTTAATGATTTAATCACGATCATAATTATTGCAATTATTGCAATATTTCCATAATAATCCAAATAGTTGGAAGTAGTTATTAATCATGTGTTACATTTTGAATGTTACAATTCACCTTTGTTCTAATTATACAAAAACATCAGCAAAATGTAAAAACATCACATTAATCTACATATAACAATATTTCAGTAAAGTGTTTAAATTTTATAGCTCATTGTCATGGGTTAGCAAAGCATGGTCTCGGAAGTGATGTTCTTGCAGAGGGGTGCTTACAGCTTCCTCTGTGATCTGACAGAAGCTATCAGCTGGCCAATTTGAATATGGGTAAGTTTTTAGCCACTTAAATTCTGACTGCCTCTGTGATCCACACTTAAGAATAGACAAACCCCGGGCAGAGCCCTCTCTCATTTCCGGAGCTGGGACAGGTAGCTTTGGGCGCCGTGCGGGGGCCAGCGGGCCCGGCCCAGGCCCTGCTCAGGCTGGGCCGGGCCTCAGCCGTCCTGGAGCCAATGGGCCCTGTTCCACTCACAGAACCCCCCCACAGCCCTGCTCTGCGCAGATGGAGCAGCCCAGCTCCCCCTCTCCAGTGTGGCCAAGATTCAGCCAAAAGCTGCCCTGCTGTCCGGCAAAGATCATGTGACCAACAGCGATAATCGACATTCCAGCTGCAAGGCCTGAGTGAGATTAACCCTTTTAGTGCTGTGAAGAGCTGAAAACCTGAGGGAAGAGAAAGAGGAGATGCTTAAAGCCGAAACTCTGTTGTAAAGCTCTGATATATCAGAGTACCTGTTGTAATTTCATGAAGGCATAGGGGATGGAGCGTTCAACTTGTACTTGTGAGCAAAAGCACCTGCACTGAGATAGGCAGAGGCTGAAGCAGCTGTAATTTAATGAGAAGTTTGAACAGGGAGTGATGGAAGTGATGAGGACTCTTGCTCCACATGGAAAGGGGAAGACCTCAGTTCCTAGAGATGCTCCCAGAGATAGTCCTAGAGATGAAGATGAGGAGGACCATTTGCTCCCAGGGAAGGAGAAGGGCCTCTGTTCTTAGAGATGAAATTCTCCCAGAGATGGGTGAAGAGAACTTTTGTTTCTGAATGGCTCAACCTTAAAACGGTACCCCAGTAATTCAAGAGTGGACCCTCGAAAGCAGTTGTGGGAAAAGCTGCAAGTTGGGGAAGGGACTCACATGCGAGCAGAGAACCAACCTGGGCAGCTGTCTCGTTGTGATAGTGTTTTCATAGCATGGGCAATAGAGGCTCCTCTTCCTAAATGGCCTGAACAAGGTTATTATGGAAGTGGTAAACAGACTGAACATCTCAAGGGTTGTCTTTTTACATTGTCAGTGGGAGAAGGGAGAAAGGGGGCGGGGAGGAGAAGAGTTCTGAAGGTGTGGTATGATTTTTTTTTTTCCTTATTTTAGGTCTGTTAATAAAACTTTATATTCTTTTAAGTTTTGTGCCTGCTTTGCTTTTCTCCTAATTCTTATCTCACAGAAGGTAAATAGTAATGAGTATTTTGGACCAAACCATTACACTTATGTGTCATTGTTTTAGGTGGATATCTCACAAAATTTTTATGTTTATATATAAGCATATTTTCATATGAGTATGGTTGTACTTTTTCTTTAAAAAGAACTTTGTTTTGCAATTCTGTTTTAGGATTTTGTTTTAATTTAATAGAGAAACTAAAAAAAATCTATCAAAAATTTTTATTTATTTTACCTCTGGGTAGTTTAAAATTATATATATGCATGATGTTTCATTATCTAAATGTTTTCATTAGTCTATTTTAATGTTGAAATTGAGGGGGGAAAAAGGAAAACCATTATGTTTTATTGATGGAATGTTCCTAGAAAGTTGCCAACTATGAAACATTATGCAGAGAGTTTGCTCTTGCCAGCAACATATGACCTTGATTGTTTGTATTTGGTCAATTATAATTAAAATACCTTCACAAGAGAACACAATTAAATGATATTGCAGGATGTACCTGTCTAAAATTTTCTTAAGCCTTCCCAATCATACATCTTCAATAGGAAGGTGTTTTGTACTATGATCTTCAGTATTAAAGAGAATAAAGGAAGCAAAAGTTAAACTTTTATTTTAAAAAGTTTTAGGTACATTTCAGAGATAAGAAGTTGTTTTCCAGGGCCAAACTGTATCCTGTTCTCAAAATGACCTGTAAGACATGCTTAGGGATAAGCAAAAATAAATATATTAAAATTAAATTTTATGTCTTAAATTTATTACCTCCAAAATTGGAAAATATAACTCAAAAAAAAACAGGAATGAAAATTTACTTTTCCATTTCAATTATCACTTTGTGTCACTAAGTTGAATCTCTTGTTTCTTTCTGTCTTTCAGGCTGATGGATCTTATACTCTTAGGTTTATTTAGGTATAAGTTACTTCAGATTCAACTAAAGGATGAGACCTCATGCCCTGAAAACAGATGGTAGGACAACATATGACAATGGAACTCATTGTAAATAATTGCAGTCTACAACTAAAGGAAGAATTAAAGTAATTCACAGTGATATATTCTAGAATATCTGTAATCACTTACGGTAAGGATAATTTTCGATTTTTTAATACTAACATCTTAGTGAAAATTAGACTTAAAAATATGTAAATAGAAATTTAAAAATTAAAATAAACTATTTTCATATTGGAAGATTATCCAGATTACTACTGATAAAATTTAATGAAGTGATGGTGCAACATCACTTTGTTGAGAGGAGGTTATCAAAACTGAACACAGTCTTCAAAGCTGGAGATAGCACTAAAAGAAAAGTAGAAATCTGTGTGGTAGAAGAACTGCGGCATTCTATTTACAAAGGCAATGAGGGCTTAATCAATATTGCTAAAAATATAATGAAGGTTCAAACTAAGATTTTTAGGCTTTTTACCTCATCCATGAGAAAAGGGAAAAGGAAGGTAAATCATAAACAAAATATTTGAAGGACAGTAAAAAGCATTCTGCCTTTGACTAATAAGGTTGAAGATATTACTATATTCAAGCAATGTGAATTGCCTGTCTCTTGACATGTCTCCCTGCAGACATGTCTTGACAGTCATAAGACAACAAATAACTTTCTAGTTTTTCAACTGCCGTTCAAAAACGTCCCAGTATAGATATTTTGACAGAAATTGCTCATTTTCTAGTTTTGAATATGAAGTTGTTTTTCTGTTGACATGTGATGATTTTTATGTTGCTAAAAACAAAAACCTTTCCAAATCAAGGCAGAAAGATACCCTTTACTTCTGATGAACATCATGAAGAAGAAATATAAGCTAAGAAATCTGAGGTAGTTAGGTTATAAAATTTATCTAAATATATACATATATATATATACATCTTCCCAGCATTACAGACAGAAAAATGAACATAAATTCAAATAAATAAAATCATCTTTTTCTGAAAATAATAGAGATGGAGATGAAAAAATCTAAATTATCATAAAAAACCACCAAAAATAGTGTTTGGTGGTTTTTCAAATAAAATCATTACCCAACTGATTTACCTAAAACTCTTTAAAAGTGACAGATTAAAAAATTGAAGAAACTAAGGGAGAAATGCTTGCTCTACGAGAATTGCCAAGATACGTTTTTTTCAGAGCAGTCATGAATCTTTATGGTTAGTTCTGCAGGGAAATTTCAGACAGCAGTTAGCAAACAGGTCACTTTGTGATATTGATGGTGTTGGTTCACAGTTTTCGGGTCTGTGTGAGCTTTGGTTCTTCAGAGCTGTAAACCTCGTGGAAGTGGTCATTGCTTACAGACGTGGTGCAGACAAGTTGAAAAATCTTGAGCTGACTTACATCCTACTGACTTCAAATGGATCATTTGCTTTGAATATTAAATCAGTGCAGTGTTGGCTCAAACTACTGTTTCTGCTAGAGGGAAAAGGAATATATTTTCATGCTTATATTTTTGGCAAGTATTTAATGGATATTGAGGTGGTGGAAATACATCCTGTGCTCAGAATTTAAGTGTAATAACTCCAGTTAAACCACTCAAACCAGAATTTCAAAATATCAAACTGTGATAGTGGAAGTGTTTTGTGAACACAGGTGAGATCACACCACAGCTCTGAGGCTTCACATCTGTCTGTTGGAGTGGCCCACTGAGGAAATAGTCATGAAGAAAAGCACTTCAGAAACTTGTTCAAAGAGACTGGGCTTCTGCTGCCCTCCTGTTTCACTTTGATCCTTTCAGTTGTCGGTGTTTCACTTGGTTTTGTTGCTCCATGTCGTTCCCACTGGTTTGCACATTGCTCCTGCAAATGAACTACTGCTTCTACATCTGTAGATAGTGTTAATCTCTGCATCTGAATTGACACCAAAAACACAGTTTGTGACTGAACTTTGCCCCAAGGTGGGCTGCAGGTGGTGGCGTTTCTGTGTCCATTCCTGCTGCCATGACTCTACAGGTGACTACTCAGCTCCCCAAACACAGAGGAGGGAGAGTGGGAAAGAAGCATTTCCAGATATCAGTCAGCTCCCTTGGCTCTCTCTGCAGACAAAAGGAAGATCGTTGTTCCACCAACAATGTGGTTCAGACCACATAAAGCTGAGTTGCTATTTTGTCTTGCCTTGAAGGAACACATGTCTCTCTAGTGAATGAAAGAAGTCCAGGAAGAGATTAGTTTAGGTCAAAGTTAATGATAAGGAATGCCAAATATAATACAAAGATATCATTCCTAGAAGTTGTCTTTTTGTGTGTGGAGCAGGCTTACCAGGAGATCTGACTATTTTCTTGCTATTATGGAATGCTTTGGGTTGGAAGGGATATTAAATCATCTAGTTCCAACTTCGCTACCATAGGCAGGGATGCCACCCCCTAGATCAGGTTGATCAGGGAAATGCTATGTTGTCCTGGGTGATGCTATGAAGCCGCTTTATTCCTTAACCGTCCGCTCAATGCCCAAGGACTCTGTGCCTTTAAGATGGACCTGGGGGTGGGGCCGGAGCCAGGGACCCGAGGGGGCGGTTGAACGGTTCAGCCCAAAGGCTCGGGGGCTCTGGGCTCGGCAGGGCTCTGGAGGGAGTGCGCTGGGTGCGCTGTGCTGTTTTTCTGGGTTTCCTTTGTGTTCCAGCTAGCTGGGAAAAGGTTCTGTTGGTTTTTTTTCTTGTTCTTTTTTATCCCTTCCCTCCCCCTTGCCTCACTGCCTCCCTTCCCTCCTCGCTGGTCCAGGGAGCCTGCGGGTGGCCCCGGTGGGCCCACAGGATGGCCCCAGCTGGTCCGAGCCCAGGTGTCTGATCTCTCTCCAGGAATTTGTTGGGGGGTTTTTTGTTTTTTTTATCCTATTCTACCCTGTTTTGTTTGTGTGTCAATAAACAGTTTGGTTTGTTTTTCCCACTTTCACTTCTTGTCACCCATTTGTCTCATTGATGGAGGAAAAGGGGAGGCCCTTTTCCCTTTGGAGGAGACACTCGTTCTGGAGTGTTTCCTCCTGAAGTTTTGTCTCCAAAACCGAGACATATGTTTAAATGTTTCTTTGAAATTGCTAATGCATTTGTGCAAAATAAGGATTCAGAATTCACCCCAGTTTTTATTTCTTGTTTTGATAAAAATAAAATTTTTGTTGTATGTTACAGTTTAATAAAAATACATTTTAGGCATGTAGGATCAATATGACAATTGTAATCATATTTTTCATTAAATAAAACCCAAAATTTTACTTAGATTTCGGATTCATTAATAATCTGAGTGTCCACAGCCTTGAATTCCTAGAGGTCACTCTGTTTAACAAAATGCAAAGCCTGATGGAAAGCCAGTTCATTACAAGTAAACTCATTGATCTGCCATGGCAAGTTACAGAACAGCTTCGGGAAGATTTGTAGGTTAAACTCCTGGGTTCCATCCTCTGATCACAGATTTTTATGCAGTCTGTCTTCCAACCAGCTGTCACACAGCCAGTAGTGTACTGCACCAGCTTTTAGGCTATGATAACTTCTTTGCATGGCCACAGATGGGTGATGAATGTTTGCTGGCACAAACTCCAGATGAGTATGTATTAAAAAAGATAATGATAATTATCAAAGCATTTGGGAGCTCTTCTTTCTCCTTCACTTGCCAGAGGATTGAAGACAGTTCCTGATCATGGTTACTGTGAAGTGCCAGGTGGAGAATTCTCTCTTCTATAATTTACATTTGTTTCTTGGGGGTTTTCTTCATTAATGCTAATTTAAAACATTATTTCATAGTATTCTATATCCTAAAATCCGTATGTCGCGGGTTCGGCTTGAACCGGGCAGAAACACCAATTTAGTGTAGTGGTTTGGTCCAAAATACTCATTACTGTTTATCTTCTGTGAGATAAGAATTAGGAGAAATGCAAAGCAGGCACCAAACTTGAAAGAATATAAAGAAGTTTATTAACAGATCTAAAAGAGGAAAGAAAAAAAATTATACCACCTTCAGAACTCTCCTCCTCCCCCCACCTTCCTCCCTTCTCCCCTTCTCCCACTGACAATGTAAAAAGACAACCCTTAAGATGTTCAGTCTGTTTACCACTTCCATAATAACCTTGTTCAGTCCATTTAGAAAGAGAAGTGTCTTCTTGCTCATGCTATGAAAACATTATCACAACAAGACAGCCGCCCACTTCCAAATATTGTTCAGTCCATTTAGGAAGAGGAGTCTCTCTGCCTGCGTATGAGTCCTTTCCCCCGACTTGCAGCTTTTCCCGCAACTGCTTTCGAGGGTCCACTCTTGAAGTTTTTTGGGGTACTATTTTAAGGTTGAGCCGTTCAGAAACAAAAACAGAGGCCCTTCTCCTTCCCTGGGAGCAAAAGGTCTTCATCATCTTCATCGTTAGGACTGTCTCTGGGAGCATCTCTAGGGACTGAGGCTTTCTCCTTTCCCGTTTGGAGCAAAAGTCCTCATCTGGTTTATCTCTCCCTGTCCAAACTTCTCATGAAATTACAGCTGCGTCAGCATCTGCCTATCTCAGCGCAGGTGCTTTTGCTCACGAGTTGAACACTCCACCCCCCATATCTTCATGAAATTACAACAGGATACTCTGATATATCATAGCTTCACAACAGAATTTCAGCTTTAAGCATCTCCTCTCTCTCTTCCCTCAGGTTTTCAGCTCTTCACAGCAATAAAAAGGGTTAATCTCACCTCGGCCTTGCAGCTTTGCAGCTGGAATGTTGAATTTTTCTTATCGCAGTGGAGAGGGGGGAGAGTCGAGCTGCTCCGGCTGCCCACGGCAAGGCAGTGGGGGGGGTTCCATGGCTGGAACAGGTCCATCGACTCCAGGATGGCTGTGGCCCGGCCCGGCCTGGCCCAAGCAGGGCCTGGCCGGGCCCGCTGGCCCCCACACGGGGCCCGCAGCCACCTGTGCCAGCACCGGAAATGAGAGAGAGCTTGGAGGGGGAGTTTGCCTATTCTTAAATGTGGATCACAGAGGTGGTCACAACTTTAAGTGGCTTAGAGAATTGTCCATATTCAAACTGGCCAGCTGATAGGTTCTACCAGTTCCCAGAGGAAACTGTAAGCACCCCTTAGCAAGGACATCCCTTCTGGGACTATGCTTGCTAACCTATGACACCGTACTAGCTCTCTTATGTCTGTAATGGTGTTACTTAGGGCAGGGATCTCTTGATGCAGGTTAAAACTTAGAATCAGATTAGTGTTCTCTCAGCTGTTCATATTGTATCATAACATTTTCTTATAGAAAGCAAAGAATCACTGTTTGAACTACAACAAAGCCTGTACAGCATATCTTCATTGAGGTTAACAGCTCTAAAGTCCTTGAGTAGTAGTGCTCAACAGTCTCAGATTTTTGGTTCTGAAAAGCAATTGCGAGACAGTTTTATTGACACAAAACATGAGTGTCTTTTGTACATGTCCTATGAATATTTCAGTTATGACAGTTACAAATGTATTCCTGTTGAAGTTATATTTCTATTTTGTAAAAGTATTCAAAATCTCTAAAGGTTTATAAAACATTCATTTTAACAAGGATGTATATTTCGGATTCTAAAATAATTTGTTTCAGGTGAAAGTTCACCTTATTGAAAATACTAAGAGTAGGATTTGTATAACTTTTTACATGTAAGTGAGATATCAAATTTACCTTGGCCATCAATCTTGTCTCCCTAGATGGCAACACAGGAAATCTTCAACAAGGCAATTCATGTCTATTTCAGTGTGAGATAAACCAATCCATATATTAATTAATTGTACAGTTAGATTTTATTCCTAGTCGTAGTAATTTCTAGTCTTAGTACAGAAGAGATTTATCCTAGCAAGTGAGAAATTTAAGAAAGATAAACCCTGTGAAAGCTTTACTAGTGAATTCAGGGTCAGTGAATTCAGGTAGATTGAGGGGTTTGGCTTTTTCTTTTGCTTATCAAGCTCCTTTCTTCAGTGTTTCAAGAGTGAAAATGATGGTCTAAAAAATATCTTGCCTGGGTTGTTGTAGCAATTTGTTATCTCTTATTTTGAAGATGGAGTGACCCAAAAGCTTCACATATGTCTGATTTCCTCCTTTAATGAATACTAGTTCTAGAGACTCACAGTGAGCAATATAATGATGTTTTGATACAGGAAGCTATGTCTTTTTGAGTACATTAAAGCAATGGATTAAAAACAAAAGTTCCTTTGGATAACAATGGAACTGAGTGATTGTCTCACAAACATGTCAAACACTGCCAGGCACTTCATTGAAGATATTGAATTAACTAGAATTCAGACATCACGTTTATCTTTTTCTTGTATTCCCAGGTAAAGCAGTGGGAATTTTACCACTACTCCTTTGGGAGCAGGAACTAACAGTATACTAATGACCCTTTTTTGCATGCATTTTTCTAAATTTTCTGTTCAAATTCATTTAAATGAAAAGTCATTGTCAGATCTAATTTTATCACCTCCTTCTTGTTGCTGCCTGCCCCCTAGGTGCAACACCGCCCTGGGACTGGCCAGACAGGTCCAGACTTTTTTCAACCATGTGTTCTGAATCCCCTTTGTTCTGAGCACGGGCAAAAACTTAAAAGTAACACGGACTCCCCCGAAGCAGAGTCCGATTGGCTGGTTACCCTGGGTCCACCCCTAGCTCTCCCCTTTCCCTTCCCCCGAATAAAAGGCGAGCGGAGCGTATCCGCCCCCTCTTGCTCTGGCCCCCCTTCTGTGAACAGCTACTTCTGTCTCTCTCTCAGGACAGGAGGAATAAATAAACAGGATTGAGGCACAGAGTTTGTGCTGTATTTCTACCTCTTTGCTTTTGCTACTGACATTAGCTTTACAGCTATCACTTGCTGCATTTTGGAGCCACTGAGTCACTGGATTGCCCGTGCCATCTCCCCAGGCAGCTCGGGGCTTTCTAAGGCACAGAATGGTGAGCTGAACGACTGAGCAAGCTGAGAACATATCGTCACCTTCTTACTCATAATTTCCTAAGAGATTAAAATTTTCATTCACTGATTGGAAAAAAAAAAAAAAAAAAAACACCAAAAAACCAAAACTAAAAAAACTGAAAGCAACCAACTAAAAAGCCAAAAAAAAAAAAAAAAAAAAAAGGAAAAAAGAAAAAAAAAGAAAAACCCCAAAAAACAGAAAAAAGGAGGAATATCTTGCCAGATTTGCTTAGATAATGTTATATTACAAATAAATCTGACACTCCTGTTTACAAGTAAATGTATCTAGGGGGTATTATTTTTCTCAATGAACTCCCTATCAGCATAGAATCTCTTTCCATAACAGATGGAATTTAAAAAATAAATACTTACATTTAGATCTTAACTAGTTTAAATATTGTTACTAGATAAGGTATTTGATCATTATGTCGGCTAGCAGTTTAAATGATGTTTTCCAGATTGTTTTTCACCAAAGACTATGCTGAGGTATCCATTTTTTACTGAAAGATTTATTACAATAGAAAAAAATTCAAATGTATCAAGAGCTTAATCTTTTGACTACAAATCTATGTTTTGATTGATTATAGCTGTTGGAGAAATGTGTAAAAATTTATTTTTGACTTGCTGTAAGACAGCAAGTTATTTTTCAATGTGTCATGTACACAAATAGAAGAAGTGACAGCAACTTTAAACTCATGTGTGCCTTTTTAGTTCAGTTTTTTATCTCAGTTGTAGGTGGTCTTGAAAACAGAAAAATGTGAATTTTGTCTGCAGTGCTTTTAAATAATTATTCCAACAGTACTTGAATCAAACTATTAACTCAGTAGGCACAGTATACTTTTGACAGAAAATGTGGGCTGTGCAGTAATTATCATTAGCTAGACATTGTATTGCACATTCTGAAATTCACCTGATGGCACTTTTACTATTCATTGTAATGAAAAATGGCTTCTCAGTGAATTATTGTGGGAGGACTGTAACAAAATGTTATCCATTGGCATTTAGAGGTGTGATTGAGGACTCTAGAACAAAGTTAGGCCCTGAATATATTTGTCTGTTGTCATATCTCTCTACAGACTTCTTCAAGCTCCATTCCAATTTCAGTTTTATTTACCTTGCTCTTAGACGATGTTTGAAAGCATCAAACACTTGACTGAATGCCAACACAATCTTCCAGATAAGAGTCAGTTCACATATTTTTCTTATTCTTTGTATATTCCTTTGTGAGTCCATTATCATTATTATGATCAGGTTTCATGTTTGACATATGTTATGACACACAAATGTACATTATAAACATGTTGCACATTAACCTTAATAGCACTGAGTCTAGTATGCTAACTGATGACATTAGGCAGATGAAGTGCCAAGATAACATCATTGAAAAGACAACAGGATAACATCTTATTTTAATAGCATTTTAATTGATGCTTCATTATGTAATAGTATTGTGCATAGTGCCCAGTGGAAGTGTAATGCTCTCTCTAACAAAGGCTATTCAAATTTGCTGTCACAGAGTATGTAATAAACTGCATTTTCAGCCTTCTGCTGCTGCCATTGGTAGAAAAGTGGTATTGTGGAGAAGAATCCCAGGTATAATGTCACTAAGTGAGCATTATCCCCTTTGACTGAAGAGTCAAAAGCTAAAGTCAAAATTGTCCCAGAGTTCAGCATGCAAACATTGAATCTACATAATTGTTTTTCTTGAATACTTCAATTTCTACAATGTGACACTTTAAAGTGTCATAAAACGAATGGGACTTTATGTACATGAAATATTAGTGAATTATACATTTCTCTGCAGCATGATAAAAACAAAAAAAAAAGCCCCAGACTATGAGCAGCTATGTAGGTAAAAATCACATAATTTTGCAATTCCCCCACTATCTCTAAGGGAAAGGAGAATATTTGTTTGCAAAGGGCAAAAGAAAATACTGTTTTGAGAATAAATTCCATTTACAGCGCTATATGTACTGTATGCCTTCTATCAATGTCAGTTGGATTTTTTACAGCACAAAAAATGAATGGATAAATATAAAATGATGAATAGAGAGAAAGTCTATTAAGTAATCTAATATAGTATAAACTATGATAAAATGTGTCTGTATCAGTATCATAAGCAATGTTCATTTGATTCTATTAAGTACTGAAGTCTGCCAAAAATATTTGGTGTCATCTGTCGGGCAACTTCAACGGGCTTCAACATTAATAGATTTCATGTCCAGAAAAGACCAGAAATTCCTTTATTCTGATCTGTTTTGTATAGACCATGTCGCCAGTACATTCCCTGCATTGTGCTCATACAGAATTCCCAAAATTTTTAAGTCTTCCAGACTGGCAGTTATCTTCCCATTAAAGAAAATGGATGACAGGTCAACCAATCTCCTAGACTAATTGCTCCATAACTGTTAAAAGTTAGCATTTTGCTTTTAATCTAAGTTTGTTTGCCTTTAGACTCTTGTCACAGATTCTGGCTGTGGTTTCACCTGTTACATCATGATGGGGTACCTCATCAAGCAGATCTAAACCAATTACTATGTATTTTGTAGAATCTGCATTGTGATTTTTGTCATAATATCATGAAGAAATCAATAGTTTAACTTATGTTGTTAAATTCAGTTTATAAAATTTGGTCTTAAACAATTTCCAGCTCCTGGCATAGTGTCCTGGGTTGCAGTGTATTCTATTACCATCCTCAGGAGTTGTTGAAACCAGGTGGGGCAATGTTTCCTTGCCTCCTCCCCCCAGACTATCTTTCTGTTAATTGCCCATCATTGTCCTGCCGCCTGACTCAGAGATAACTCCCTCCGGACTATCTTCTGTTAATGAGCCCATCAACACTTGGCCTCATGACTCATTATCCCATTGTGAGATGCTCCACCCAGAGGGAGGAACCAAGCATCCCATCCTGGATATAATCTGGGACTCTGACCACCAGAGACAACGCCTTCCCACTGGATTTCCAGAGGACAGGAGCTACACAGCCACCACTGGACCTTCTGAGGAGGAGCAGACCCTTTGTTTCTACAGGATCACCACTTCCGGAGGACTGCAGCCACCATTCTACCAGACTGCCACCACCACCCTGACTAACAGGGTGCCAGGTTGTATCCTAACTCTGTCAGTTTAACCCAGTGTTATCCGCTTTTATTGTTTTTTTTTTTTCTTTTCCCCTCTTTTTATTTCCCTATTAAATTGTTATTCTGACTTGGTGTCTCCCACTAGTTTGTTTTCAAACTAGCACACATAGTAATACAAAAGCATTGTCTATTTCCCTCCCATGCTAGGGAAAATTGTTTGATTTGTGTGTTGAACTCTGTGTGACCTTTGCCATATCTGTTGTATAAGTCATATACTGCTACTAACCATTTATTAGTAAAATATTGATATGAATAGTGTAAAAAGTCATAATCCTTTTTTCAAGTGAGGGGAGAGGGGATGACAGAGTTGAGCTACAGTAATATTGGTATCTGTTTCTTCTAAAAAGATTTGGTCAAGCAGGCAAACCCAACGAGTTATTTAGGTGCTGTACTCTTTTCTGGTACATTATCATTCTATCTACTATGGAATTTCAACACATTTAATTTCTAAATAAAAGCTTGTTACTGCATTAAATTAATGAAAAACAAATCGATATAATACTGCTTATAATGACTGTGCTTTTTTTGTAAATCAACAAATCTTCTATTAATTAACCAGTGATTAAAGTCAGCTTGTGAAAATTAATCACAGCCTGGAAAAGTCATTTGTCCTTGTGTGCTTCATTAAGATAGTGTTTGCCCTTCAGGCAAGAAAGCAGCAAGTAAATGCCAAAGAATGAGCTGATTAAACTTGAGCTGCAGTGAGCTGTTTGCCAGAGACTCGAGCTCCTACAAACATGCACACTTCTAACTAAAAAGCTTTCTGTGGTTTGCCTGTTGGATATGGCATAAAATAGTAAATGAAAATTTCTCTAGATCCCCTAAACATTTCAATGTAATCCATAGAATAAACAGTTTGTACTGTGCAAGACACGATAGTCAGGTATGACTCAAAATGTTGTGAAACTGAAGTTGTAAATCATGCCAAAGGTGTGCAGACCATGTGTCAAAGTAAAATTTCACGTAAAAGTGAACATCTTTTTTCATTTCGATCTAATTTCGTAATAGCAGAACCTTGATTAAAGTATAAGACATTGAGTTTTCATTCATACCTAAAATACTCTACCCCAGAACATACATATTATTGAATATATTTGATTGAGGGAGGTAATCTGAAAGTTATTACATTCAATAGGCAGTAGGAGAGCTAAGGCCCTAAGATCATTAATTACTGCTTTCTGGACAGACAGCAGTCCATATGAACTCTTCCATAAGAAAAAGAGATATAAAGAAGTGCAAGGAATCACTAGAAATAACAAAAGAACTTACACCATGTGAAATAGAAATTATCTTTACTGGAGGCAATTCTATTTCTTTACCTGTTAAGAAACACAAAAACGTGCTTAATGGTGAGTAAGGGTCATAGCTTGATATGGTTTGAGTATCTTCAAAATTAATTAGGAAAATAAAGTATCCCTTCCAGAACACTGTCAGAGACTCTCCCCTGTCCACCACCTACCCCCACCTCCTTTCTCTTATTATCTCAAAAATCTTTTGATTTCATTAAGAAATGAAATCAACTGTACTGTCAAAAGTCACATTAATGAATTCTAGTTCAGCCTACATAGAATTGTATTCTCTCTACCTACACCGTGACTCTACTACAACTACCTGGGGGTCATGTTAGGTATCTTACAGTGGTCATTTCAACAATCTCAGATTCCTTTTATCTCCTATGCCCTTCACAGTGTGCCATGTCTTTCTCATGTCCTCAGCAGCTCCTTTAACCTAACAGGTGTTTATTTTCCTCTCCCTGGACTCCAGTTGCTCCTCTCCTCTCTCATACTGTGTTTCCAGTCCCTCTTCCATGTTCTGTGGTTCACACTGGTAGTTCACACAGGTCTGACCTGTCCTAACTGCTGATGCTGGTCTGGATTTATTTGCAATGTTTAATTGACACAGGTGGAGCAAAACACTTTTGCGCTCTTTGATTTTCTCTCAAGAGGAATACTAGCAGAATGTGTCCCCTAGGCATACTGTCAACTCTCACTAAAACTGAAAAAATTTTGCATTTTTGATATTTCTGTTCTGCATTCAAATTTGGTATTAATTTGCTTGAAAGATTAAAAAGTTACTAGTGACAACACAAACATATATTTCTACATAAGCTTCATTTCCCCAGGGAGTAAGATAAAACAACTAGGGCACAAGCCTTATGAGGAGGGGCTGAGAAAGCTGAGGTTGTTTCGCCTGGAGAAAAGGAGCCTCAGACATTATTGCTCTCTGAATACCTGAAAGGAGGTTGTATCAAGTTGGAGATCAGTCTCTTCTCCCAGGTAAACAAGTGGCAGGACAAGGGAAATCCCCACAAGTTGCACCAGGAGAGGTTTAGATTGGATATGAAGAAACGTTTCCTCACTGAAAAGGTGGTCAGGCATTGTAGGAGGCTGTCCATGGAAGTGGTCAATCACCACCAGGTCACCAGGTAAGTGGAAATCACCAACCCATTAAAAAACATGTAGATGTGTTACTTAGGGACATCGTTTAGTGGTGAACATGGTGCTCAGTTAATGGTTGGACTCAAAAGTCTTTTCCAACTTAAACAATTCTATGATTCTATTCTAAAAACAGAGGAAAGGAATAATGTTTCCTAACTTTATTGTTATTAGAACTGGGATGAACAGTGGAGACTCCAGGAAACCAGGCAAGTTAGGACAGCCCCTGTGTATAAGACCAGAGACTCACTAAGCAAGTACACTATGATGTCTAATAGTTTCAATCTGCATGGGTGCATTTCTCTGCTGAGAATAATGTTGCAACTATTCAAAGACTTTAACTGGCTTCTGAGCATTAATTCCTATATTATATGAAAGCGAGCCTGGGTATCAAAGTCTCAAATGAATAATATTATTCGTAATTTGAGAAGCAGTCCTAGAAGTAGATTTGAAAAAGTATATGTACTCAGTCTGGTTAATACATTCCATATTTTCCAAACACACTGAAGTTAACGAACAGAGGCACTTTTTTAATTCCCAGCTTCAAGTGCTCAGAGTCCAAGTACATAACTTGCTCTTGCAGCTTTATCTTCTTTGCTGAACACTTGATCAGCTCTTCGCTATGTATTTTAAATTCCAATATAGAGAACTTGTTTAAATATTAATTTATCTGTGTATGCATATGACTCAAACTGACCCAAAGGCTATGAAGTGGTGTCAGACTCCATAAATTAGGAACAATAAACTCTATTGAGTACCGTATGATTTGAGACTGAGAGCAAGAGTACTGTATGATTAAACACGTAACTGTATCATTGAATTGTTGTAGTAATTAGTAAATAATTTTTCTGCAGTCCATATTTTTGTATGATAGATATAATGGAAATATGAGAAATTGTGATGGCATAATCATGTGGATTCTTTCCCATTTTTAGTGCTTTCTATAAATCTGCATATTATCCTTCAGTATAGAAATTAGTATTGAAATTTTCAATTGATTCTTTAATTTTATTTTTTTTTTACCCCAAAAGGAGGACAAGGAACTTCCATGGCATTGGAACAATATAATTTTAAATATTTTTGGCATTTCAAAAGTAGCAACAAAAAATAATGCAATGTGATGAATTTTATATAAATCACATGCATCAAAGATACCTGAATGCTCACTTTTTAAAAGATAAGTCTAAAGAAATAGAAGGGAAAATAGACAGCAAAAACCTAAGTTGAAGATTTTTCATTGTAGGGCTGACATATTAAACATGCCTTTGAGCATTTTAGAAGTTTATAAAAATTAACAGAAACTGAGGGTGTTATTTAATTCTTAGAAATAAGTTGTATCTTTTATTCCCATTTTGTAAAACTAACTAAACTGTAAATTTTCTATTTAATCCTTGAAGGTAAATAAAAACCTTGTTCTAGTTGAATATTTAATTGTTTAACGAATTTCAACTTTAAATAAAATGACTTCTTCACTTTTCCCATGCACCTGCTTGGAGAAAGCAAGAGAACAAAGGTGTCGGTGATCAAATCTGGGACCCAGACCGGCAGGGAATCTGAATCGTTCATTCAAAGGAGTGAGTTGGTTTTATACACTTTTCCAAGGCACAGTATTTCCTTATATGGCGTGACCTGTCCTGTGTTGCCACATCAGCAACACACTTTGTTGGGGTCTGCCGTGTGACACCTCCTCTCCCCAGGGCCCAGTGGAGACAAGCCTCTCTGTGCTGCCATGTGCTCCTTTGTTCTGCCATGTGCCTTTGCAGGCAGGTTTTACAGCTCACAACCTAATTCTCTCTTATAATTCCCCATAATTCCCCCTTTTCTGTTTTATACAAATAAGAATTATGACAGTGATTGAACAGATAGAACTTTGAGAAACAATGTAAATTTGTCTAAAACTTTTACCATCACTCAGAGTCTGCAACTGCTGGAAGGTCCTGTTTCACAGTGAAGACTTAGAAAGTCTTTCTTAGGCAAGACTTTTTGAAAGAGGGTCTAGCTTTTTTAAGATCAAAATAGCAAGTCAAAATGACTTGATTACACTTTTAGGGCAGAAACGCCTGGGTTTGATGGTATAATTCCCTAGTCAGCTAGGGCTCGGCCAGAGCCTCAAGCCGTGACTGAGAAGGTTTCCCTAAAATACTTACAAAATTGCTTAAAAACTTTATTATTATCATTCTGAATGTGATTGAAAAATTAAGAATATGTAAACTTTTTTACAGTCTTTCGTGGGGGGCACACCCTATCTCTGCATTCCCCCTTTTCTGTTCTAATAATATGTAACACGAACATTTTTTAACTTTCTAAATTCAGGAAAATGTGGAACATAACATGCAGTTTTCTTACTATGAACAGTAGAATAATACATCTAGTACAACAAGTGCACACTAAGTAAAAATAAGCAAGGTAATATCATTAACTGCTTAAATACTTCACTGTTTCACAGAATATATATAAATCTAGGTTTCAGACATAACACATTAACTCTCTAAGTGGTTTCAAAAGGTTTCAAAAGGTAACAAGCTTAATTCTTGCTTTAAAAAATATCTTATAAATTATAATTGTTATCTATCACAAAAAGCAATCAGAACAATGCAGGGAGGTTACAAGATGATATGCTTCAGCTCTCCCCCACCCCTGAGGAAGGGGCCATGGGTCCTTCTGTTTCTGGGATACTCCAGCCCCTACATCCCCCATGGCTCACCTACAACTTGTAGGTATTATTGCTGGCCAGCATTCCTGCTTCTTGCAGCAGCACTTCAAGTCCCATGGGGCTCACCAACAGACTCACAGATACGCATAAAATAAGTTCCTCACACGGGGCACCATTTGTCACCAATTGAATCTCAGACCCAGACCGACAGGGAATCTGAATTGTTCATTCAAAGGAGTGAGTTGGTTTTATACACTTTTCCAAGGCACAGTATTTCCTTATATGGCGTGACCTGTCCTGTGTTGCCACATCAGCAACACACTTTGTTGGGGTCTGCCGTGTGACACCTCCTCTCCCCAGGGCCCAGTGGAGACAAGCCTCTCTGTGCTGCCATGTGCTCCTTTGTTCTGCCATGTGCCTTTGCAGGCAGGTTTTACAGCTCACAACCTAATTCTCTCTTATAATTCCCCATAAAAGGGGATTGATTAATAGCTTCTTGTTATGACATTGTGTTATTTATCATTTTTTCTGATTAATTTTTTATGCAATTTAGATGTCTTTAATATTTATGTCAATTATTACTTCTGCATTTTTATTTTAATTTATTAGATTTAATAAAATCTCGCTCCAAGATTTCAGGTCTGCAACAGTGCTACCAGAGCTGCCAAATGCCACTGAAACTTAAAAGATTGTCCCAAGGAATAGGTATTACCCTGCACAGATACATTGAATGATTAGGACTGATGATTATAGATTTAAATTGCAGGAAAAGATTATTTGCTTGCTGCTAGAATTACCAGTCAATTCAGAAGGAGTTTAAATCACAAATGAACAAGATGTTACCATGAGAAGGACAGAGACAACATGTCCCCATCCTGCCTTCACGTGGAAATAAAACATGAGAGACAACAGAAAAAAGGCCTAATAAAAAAGTCTGGGAGAGATTTCTTCTTCCCTCTTTACACTCTGTGTTTTTTCTGATTGATGGATTCAATCTCTGGTGGGTTAGTAGGGTCCAGCACTGTCCTTGTAGCCATCTTTCCCATCTGTCACCTTTTACAAGCACACTGCTATACTCAAAAGTTTCTCTGCCTATAGGGTGGCTTTGGCTTCAGTAAAGCAGTGCTTATTTAAAAATAGATCACGGATTGTAGATAATTTAATAATGGAAATGTTCCAAAGATGGACCGACATAACTATGGGACCAGTGGGGTACTTATACAGGAAAATGATTTCAAGTGGATAAAAGGCAATGGGCATAGCCAGGAATCTTCTAGTTCATGATGTAGTGAGTGAAACAATCACTTAAAACCTTGGGGATACTGAGTAACACTTGACAGATCAAAAGGACTTCTAAATGCTGAGTTTTTAATCTTTATTTTTGTTGTTCATGACCTTGAGTTTTTCACTTTTTATTTTGTTTGTCTTTGTTGAAGTATAACGAGTCTATTTTATATTGGAGGGGAAAAAAAAAAGAAAGCTGTTTTCAGCTACATCAGGAAAAAAGCAATCAAAAATAACTCAGTCATCCATTGCCTAATGCATCAAGCCACTGACGGTAATAAAGATGCTCCAAGAGATATGACATATGACACACTATGCCATTCATAGTTTGATTTTAACCTATAAACTGAAAACTCTGAAATGGTAATGATTTGCCAAATGGTGTCTCAAATAAACTACTTCATTCTAAGAGAAAGAACCATAGAGAATAATAAAGCTGCAAGTTCAGGTGATAGGGTAGACTTTCAGATTGCAGATTAACAACCACTTCTAAAGCAAACATACACATAAATAAGCATAAACAACAGTTGGTCAAAGGCAAGAAATAAGAGGAGAGCAAGAGAGTATCTTGGATGTCGTGGAAATGTCATGCATTTATCCTGACATACCATGATTCCAGCCACCTTTAGGAGTTTCTACACCAACAAAACTTTTGTTCAATAAGGACATGCTGTTTAAAATATTAAAAAAAAATTAACAAATTACATCCAAAATATTCAATTTTTAACAGAAATCAATCACAAAGTTTTAGTTATAATCCTGATAGTACTAAAAATTTATACCAAAACTTCAGAGGAACTAGAAAGAAAACAAAATAATTGTCAATGTACCAGTAAAAAGTAATTGTATGAAATTTCAAACACTCATAATGTTTAGCCAAGATTTATTGTAGTAACTAAAAATAGATATGGCAGAAAAAAGATTATTAAATGAAGTTAAAAAGGCAGAAGGTAAGTATCTATCCATTTTCTTCTTCTCCTCATTTTCCCCATTTACAGATCTGCAATTTCAGAATATTTTTAGTGCCCTTGTGACAGGTCAGAAGGAGAAAACCAGGTCTGAGAAAGAGTCAGCAGAACCTGCAACACACATGTGCACCATGAAAGCAATGAATGCAGATGTGGGTTCCCTCTGTACCCATGTGGGTTCTGAGGGGACCCATCTGCCAGCCTGACTTACTATTCTGAGGGATTTGTTTCTTGCTAGGGGCTCAGACCTGGGATGTTCCCTTTCATAAACTAACAAAATCATAGAATGCCTTGGGTTGGAAGGGACCTTAAAAATCATCAAGTTCCAACTCCCCTGCCATGGCCAGGGACACCTTTCAATAGACCAGGTTACTCAGAGCCCCATCCAGTCTGGCCTTGAACACTTCTAGGGACAGGGCATCCACAACTTCTCTGGGGAACCTGTTCCAGTGCCTCACCAACCTTGCAATGAAGAATTTCTTCCTGTTATCTAATCTAAACCTACTCTCTTTCAGTTTGAAGAGATTTCCCTTTGTAACTACATACTCCTGTAAATAATCTCTCTCCATCTTTCTTGTAGTTCCTTTCAGGTACTGGAAGGTCACAAAGACTTATTCCTGGAGCCTTCTCTTCTGCAAGCTAAGCAGCTTCAACTATCTCAGCCTGTCTTCATGGGAGAGATGCTTTAGCCCTCTGATCATCTTCCCGGTTCTTCTCTGGAGTTGCCCCAACAGGTCCGTATCTTTCTTATCTTGGGGACTTCAGACCTGGATGCAGCAAGCCAGTTGGGGTCTCATGAGAGTAGAGGGGGAGAATCACCTCCCTCACCCTACTGGCCACATTCCTTTTGATGCAGCCCCAGATACATTTGACTTTCTGGGCTGCAAGTGCCTATTGCTGCCCTTTATTTTGTGACTGTAGTGTAAGAAAGGAGATGGTGAAAATAAAGGCAATTTTCTGATCATGTGAATAGTTATTTCATTGCAGTATAAAGTACATGTTTACTATATAGTTACCTGAAAATTGCACTTTATTTTTTATCAAATCTTACTTGTTCAGGACCTGTACTTGTTGCAATATGGCACAAATCCTGTCATGCAGTCTTAGTCAAAGACAGGAAGAGCTAATCAAAGAGAATGTGTTTGACACCTGGAAAGGAACTGTGAAAGTGGGATAAAAGCTCAAACATGAAGTGGGATGAGATTGCAAGTACAACCTGCATATTGGATAAGCTGACATCTTCCTATGGGCAAGAATTGACCCTCAGTGTAAGAGTTTATCAGGAATCGTTTCTAACCAGAGCACAGAAATTATTTCAGAGACAAGAGTGGAATATGGATTTCCTTCACATTAAAGAGTGATAAGATGGCTCTGACAGTAACTGCTGTCTAAATCATTCCATAATCTTGAAATGTTAAAGTGATGTGAGGGATTGAACCTGTCTGGATGTCAGATGCCCACCAAAACTGCTCTATTCCTCTGTATTTTCAAATGAACAGCAGAGAGAAAATATAATGAAAGGCTCATGGGCCAAGATAAGGACAGGAAGAGATCACTCACCAATTATTGTCATGGGCAAAACTGACTCTACTTGGAGAAAATTAATTGAATTTATTACCAATCAAGTCAGGGTAGAATACTGAGAAATAAACCCAAATGTTAAAAACAGCTTTCCCACACCCCTCCCTTCTTCTCAGGCTTAGTTTTATTCCCAAATTCTCTACATCATCACAACCAGCAGGGCAGGGGGCCAGGAAATGAGGATTGCTGTAAGATCATCACATTGTCTCTGCCATTTCTGTTCCTCAAGGGGAAGACTACTCATACTATTCCCCTGCTCCAGCATGGGGTCTGTTCCGTGGGAGACTATCCATGAACTTGTCCAATGTGAGTCCTTCATAAGGGCTGCAGTTCTTCACAGACTTCTCCCGTGTGGGTGTTTTCCATGTGGTGCAGTCTTCAGGAACAGCCTGCTCCAGGATGGGTCCCCCATGGATCCATCAGCAAACCTGCGCCAATGTGGGCTCATCTCTCCATGGGTCCATAGTTCCTGCCAGGAGCCAAGCCATGGACTTTCTGTGGTGTCACAGCCTCCTTTGGCTGCTGGTGGATGCATCTACCTGCTCCGGTGTTGGACCCTCTATGGGCTGCAGGTGGGTCTCTGGGGACCTTAATGGCCTGCAGGGCACAGCTGGTGGTGCCTCAGCATGGTCTGCACCATGAGATGCAGGGCAATCTCTGCTCCAGTGCCTGGAGCACCTCCTCACCCTCCTTCTCCACTCACCTGGGTGTTTGCAGAGCTATTCCTCTCACAGGTTCTCACTCCCATGTCGAGCTACAATTTGCTTCTGCACAATGACTTTTTCCCTTTCTTAACTATGTTATCACAAAGATACCACTATCATCACTGATAGGCTTGGCCTTGGCCAGTGGAGGTGTCTTCATGGAGCCAGTTGGCATTGGCTCCACTGGACTTAGAGCAAGCTTCTAGCAGCTTCTTACATAAACCACCACTGCAGCCCCGCACCACCAAAACCTTGCCATGAAAACCCAATAGAAGTGCATTTCTTTTGAAAAGCTTCATATGTTGAATGTGGTGGAAAGGAGACAGAGATCTGGCAGAGAATGCTGAGAGTTGTTCAAGGGATTGTGAATGCCTTTAAAAGCACTGTGAAAGCCTTTGTGCTGAGAAGCAGCCTCTGATCCAGTCCTTGCTGCCAGTCCAGCTGGATGGCTCCTTTCCTCTTATCTGCTTTATCTCCTCACAGATTCAACAGTTCAGCAGAGTGGAGAGAAGAGGGTACTAAGGCTTAACAGAATAAAGGGAAAGGATTTAGAGGAAAAGAGACAAGTAAAACATGCATGATAGGGAAAAATTCAAAGAAAAAAGTACATACACAGGGATAATGGAGCAGGAAGTAAGATATGAAAAAAAATTAAATAGAAATATATAGAGAGTTCTTCATTAAAAATAAATTATTGTAAGGCTGAACCCCAGAAGAACAAAATTTGAGATTATCACAAAATCTGAACTGGTTCCCTATGTACAAATACAAATGCAGTTCATACCTTCATATACCAATTTTAAAGTACAATTTTTCTTACATGCTTGATGTTTTGGTTTTGGGTTCTTTTCCCTCCCAGTAGCACTTGTCATGGTGAGGGAGATGTAAAAAGGCAAAATTTGTAGGTCTTCTATAACGTCGATACAGAATGAGGAAGAGAACTGCTGTAAAACTTCTATATATTAGGCCCATACTTATTACCTTGCACTCAATCCTCATACTGTTCGATGCTTCTTTTTCTGGTAACCCACATCACTTCTGTCAGTCTCTCTGCTTTTGCTCTTTATCCTGAAAAAGAGGACAGGCAATTTTTCTCTCGTTCTCTTTATGACCTGTAGGCCAATCACCAATTTAGAAGGGATATTTTTCCTACTCTCAGTCCTTGTTCTTGGCACTCAAGCTCCCCTAGCTGCTGTAAAAAGAATCTGCAGACAGACCAGTCTAGTTTCTTCAGGCTAGTACTTCATTTGTGCTCGGTTTCTTTGTAAGAGGAAGGTGTGTCCATGCTGGCCACTTGGGTCTGGAGCATCCCAAGTACAGATGGATTCTGAATAATTAATACTCCAAATCTCAACATGAGTCATTTGAAATTTTCATAGGCTGTAATCTTGCCTAAGTTTTGGTTGTGTTTTACAGCAAGAGCAGAAAATGGTTATTCAAATACTCTTTTAGCACAACTTCACAAATTCTGGTATCATAGAAGCAAAGATATCATGAGGTCTCAGGCCATCCTCTCAGTGGCCTAAAGTCCCAGGCCATTCCTTCTACTTAATATTTGCTTTCTTTCTAGCATGTTCTGGTTTCTAAATCTACCTTGCTATTACACTGGGCACCTCACATTATGTCCTATGCTTGAAAAGGGAAAGCCAGTATATTGTTGTAAGTGCAAGTGTAAAGACATTTATTTTACTGAAATGTGAATTTAAATAAATTAGGTTTTCTATTTAGAAAACGGTATCAATGAAATAATTATGTACCTTTCTCATCTCTGTGTTGCTGCTGCTTCGCATCAAATTTATTCAATACTCTCAGATCCAGACAGTTTCTATGACAATTTACTGGAACAGAAAACTAATCCAAAGGATGTGTCTACATTCGTTTTAATAGTAGTTCTTATCAGGGGGTAGTTTTCAGGCAAATTCTCTAGTTTATTACCACACTTGCTTTTGCACCAATGCCTCACACCACACAAACTGGAGAAGAAAATGCACTCCAGAAATTATCTCCACCATTGCATTCAGCGAGCACTGAGGAACTGAGCTAATAAACCAATGAATTCTCAAAACAACCTGTAATACAAGAAATCTTTCTCTGTATTAAATAGGTTGGAGAAATTAGGACACTTCGGGGTCAGAATAGGAGAAGCTTTAGTCAAAGCTACCAAGAAGCTTATGCTAAAAAATTAGTGCTAAAATTCACGGGTTTTCTGACCTCAGAGTTATTCTTATACTTTTTTTTTTTTTTTTTATTACTGATGCATATATAGGCAACCCAAAATACTTTCCAGTTTGTTTATATAAGTGAGCATGACTAGTAGTGGGATGCACATAATTAGTTTCATCATAAATATTGCTGCAATATCAGGGAATTATTTCCATTCTTATGATTAAGTTAAATTACAATTCAATTGATTTGAAAATATTTTATTAAGTCTGAAATGGACCCCATTAAATGGAATACTGCCAGAGAAAGTAATTATCTACATATTAGAAGTCAGAAGATTTTTCCAGTTAATAGAACATGGCCTGATAAAAGGTGTCAAAGCTCAGTGAAGACTTGCCACTTAAAAGAATTACTCCAATAAGAAGCAAGAACAGAAAGATATTTTGAACTTTTCTTGGAGTCTGGATATTTTCATCCTCAGAAAATGTAACAGCCATATATCTACAGGCAGTGAGAGGATTACATGGTATAACATCAGCAATTCTGTGGAAAACTTCTCTACTACTTTACTGTTACTTTTAATTTTCACATTTGGTCATCAAAAACTCCAGCTAGTGGTTATATTCTTAGGTATTTGCATACCAACAGCTGGGGAAAAAAAGAAAAAAAGCACTATCCTAGTCAATCTACAAAATCCCCTTTTCCCAAGTGACATTGAACCATGCCATAAATCAAATCCCTCCTGATGGGAGAGAATTTTCTAAGAGTCCTTGCAAGGAGTTTCAAAGATAAACCGAGACTTTTCCTGGAGTTTCAATGCTGCCGGATAATTTTTTATTAAGTCTTATCAGAGAAACAGAGCCACTAGTGTGACCCAGGCATAACACTGAGCACAGAAAGCAGGAGAGAAGTCCAATTATCAAGATTTGCATGGCCTTTTAAAGATAATTTAACCAATAGTTACTAAAAACGTACATTATTTTCACTTTCCTAACAATTATTCAGTAACACAGGCAGGAACTGCGGAATTCCTCATCCAATCATCCCAAATTACTTTTACTGCAAAATATGGAGTTGTAAAAGAAGTAGAAGAAGGTTTGGAGAACAACAACAATCCTCCATTTTGATATTTTTTACTCTTATCTATTTACTACAAAGAGAAGCCCAAAACCTCTAAATTTTTCACCCTGTGACAATCTTACATAGTAGTCTATCACCTAATTCACACCACTGTATTTTCTAGCTCTTGTCTGATCGTTGGTATTTTTTTCCAAGGTTGGAGGTTAAAACAGTGTTGTTCAGGGGCGTAAGAACCCTTAAAAACAGGCAGAGAAATATTCTCGGCACTCTGGGTTCCTACACACAAGGAATTAAAAAATGTTCAGGCTTTCTCTTTTACACTAGCAAAAAGTAACACAAATTATAAAATAGACTATTGATAGAAAAGTTCAGTAATTTTTTGGGGGGAAAAAAAAGAAAGAAATTTACTAGATTTTTTTCAGAAAGCTTTTGGGAACTCCTGTCTCACAGTGGACAATAAGAAGGGCCTGGAAGTAGGAAAAGGTCAGCAACGGGAATGCTCTGCATTTCACCCAAGAGAACTAGAACAGACTTTTTAATCCATATTCTGAAAAGAAGAAGTCTTTGAGAAGCTTAGTCAGAAGTCAGACTTTCAGACTGTGTGCATGGATTTGAAAGTACAGAAATGTTGTTTTCAGCCTGATGTCACTGGTACAAAAATTTCTTTTTACAAGTTTCTGGGTAGGTAAATCAGCAACATGAGATCAGGTTTCCTAAATCAAATGTCTGGATTATCTTTAAATATGCAAGCAAACAAACATTCCTGTGAAATGTTAATATTTTGCCAGACTAGTATATTTCCAGAGAACAAAAATCCTCTGTTTGTTAGTTTTCTATCAGCTGTCACAACTCTTACTGTCTTCCAAGTGTACTGTTTGATTAGTCCAAATAAATTTCACTTAAGGTGGAATTCAGCTGCCTGCATTGCAGCTGCTGCTCTGACAACTGTTCAAACCCCATATGTGCTGGCCTTGCCTATTATTGAAGGTACTAAAATCCCTTTGCACTTTGCTGTTTACCTTGCAAACATCCCTGATCATACAAAAAAAAAAAGCATAATTCCAAGAATAATGTAGATATCAAGTGGTGGGGAGAGAGGCATCTATCTACAATCCTGTGTGTTTCTGGCTTTGGTGGAACCATCCTCCTTTACATAGGTGAAGCAAAAGTCAGTGAAGGTCGAAGGAAAAAATACTTGTTTTCTACTTTCTGTGGAAAAATAACTGTTAATATTAAAAAAGAAAGTATGTACACATATGTACATATACGTGTGTATGTGTGCATGCATATATGTGTATGCATATGCAGGGCTATTCCCCTTGTCCTCAAGAGAAGAACTCAGTCTGGATGCCAAGTGATGGAAGATTTTCACTGCCTAATATTTTCTACACAGTTAGTGGAGGCAGACACCTAACTTCTGTGATTTGTCTTGCAATGTCAGAAAATGTATCTCTCTGTTTTGCTTTTATTTCCTAGTCATCAGATTTTGACAATAACTATTAACATTTTCTAGGTCTTTTTGGTTAGTTTTGTTTTTTGTTTCTCTTGGTTTGGTTTGATTTGATTTGTTTTAATTAAATAAAAAAATAAAGTTATTCTCCTTGCAATCAAAAGAATGTAACTTTTGTGAGAAAAAGTTTGTTTCAGAGATCAGTGTTTATAGTAAGTTGGAAAAAATTCCATCAGACATTCCTCCCTTTATTCTGCAATCCTTTTCTTCAACATTTTCATAGGGTTTTTACCTCCAAATACCACTTGCAAATGCTTCACTCTTGTAAGTCATGCAGTGTAACAGGACATTGTAATATAACCCGTAGGGTGCAAAATATCAATTTAACATCCCTTGGTATATTAATCCATCAACTTGAATCTTGAAACAAAAGCAGAAAATAAAACACACTTACAGAAGTTCCATATGGGGCTCAGAAGAATCCTAGACCAAACAATACAAACAATACAGGCTGATTTCACTACTTCTTTCTATAGAGGATGTATTGGAGTGTGTGATATGACCCAAAACTGTGGGCAAGTACAGGAAGGAGAATTCTTGACAGTACTGACACTGTTAAGGAACCTCAATCAAGTAAAACAAAGAAATTTATTGAATATGGCTTTAAATGAAAATAAATAAGTCATTGAAGAATCCAGAGGACGCTATTCTAAACTTGGTGGCTGAGATTTAAATTGTTTTGTGGACCTGCCTAGGTATCTTTTTTCCTCCACTAACACAGAAGATGAGTCATCTAACTCAGTCTTTCCTTTAACTATTAAGGATCCTTAGTTACGTTCCTATCAGTCCTGCTACCAGTAGTGAGCTTTCCCATATTTCAATCTTACCAAAAAAGTCATTTAACAGCAGAAAAATACTCATTTTATTTGTCCTCAAGGAGTGAGTATTTGCTTCTTCCCTATCCACAAAATCTCCAGTTTGCTAGCTGTCACAGGAGGTCATCCTCCTCTTTGTTATTATTTTTAATTAATAAGATTAAATATACCACTTATCTTGTGTCCCAAATATGGATTATCTTCTAAGAGTTGTTGTTATTTCTACTGTTATCACTAACATGTCATATATGAAAAAAGTAAATAGCCCTACCAAACAACCAGAGAAATAAAAAATGAGACAAAGCTTTAGCATCATGCAAGGAAAACAAACCAACTAAAAGCAGAATTCCTAATGCGTTGTCATTAGCTTCCTGTTTTGATAGTTGCAAACTCCCATTTTGGAATTTACTTTCGTATAGTCATCAAAGTGCAATAAAAGGGACATGATACAGAGGGTGTTGGTTTTGTCATAGAATAGATAGAATGCCTTTGATTTAGCAGAAGTTCAATAACTGAAACCAAATCCATAAATTTTTTAATAACTGGACTCCCATAAGCCCCTCTAAAAAGACAGTAAAGAGACAGAGATATGTATTCCTATATAACAGTATATTTTATTTTTCATGTTGAACTGGAATCCTGTTTTTTATGTATTGTGCACAAATCAGAGAAAACACAAAGGTACAAAAACAAAGAAAATATCTCACACAAAAAAAAATTACTCATGGTGCAGTAATCACTAAAAATGAGAGATATGCTTTTTTTTTCCTGGTCATGAGTGTACTGCAAATATGAAAATACTGCATGAGTATGAAAACAGTATTTTAGCAAAGGAATAAAGAAAACTCTTTGAGAATCATCAGAACTGGATCAGAACTGTTCATTTATTAAGTGACAGAAGCCTAAATTAAGAGGATTTTCACTGTTTTGACACTGAAAAATACTAATCTTTATAGGATTTTGAAAGAGTTTTTCTTCTTCATAAAATTCAGTAAAAGGATCCAAACAGAAAACACCTAAAGAACTCTACCAATTCTTTAACAGCTAGTCAAAGGCTGTCTGGATATTGTCCTTGGGAACCCTGCTATTGTCCTTAGGTGACACTGCTAGACCAGGGCGATTGGAATAGTGCTAAAGGTCCCTTCCAGCCTCAATCATTCTGTGATTCTGTGAACCTGTCTGGTGATGTATGTTCACGCAAACGTACAAACACACAAAGAATATATTAAAAAAATGCATAATTAAAAAAAAAAATAGATTACTAATAAATGAAGAAGCAGAGAAGTTGGAGAGGATGGTGAAATGGTGGAAGTTTAGAATACCTGTATGTGCACAGTTAAAATATTATTAGACCAGAAAGAAATTGCTATAAAGCTAACGAGTTTATTCTAAAAAGAGCCTTTCACAAAAATACTTAGCAATGTCAGGTTAATGCTTCAATAAAAAACAAAGATAAAATTTATGGGCTGTACTCTATTTACACTTTAAAATTCAGAAAGCCTCTCTTATGTTATGTATAAAAGTTTAATCAAAATGCACAATACACATCCTCGCCTCCTGGGATCTATACAATGGCACTGGAGCTTGGGTTTTTATTTGGAGGTATTTAGGTAGTGAGAAAAAGGAGAGGATTACTAGAAAAACTGTATAAGATTAACCTCAGTCCACCACCATTTGTATGAGGAAATGGAGAATTGAAGGTAGAAGTGAAAAATATAAATCCACCAATATTATAAAATTTTCATGACTTCTAGCATCTATCCTCCAAAAGGCCATTCATTAAAGAAAAAGTTTCCTTAATAGCTGATGTATTTTCCTGACTATTTTGTGCTTTCTAATAGTTTCTTCATAGGCAGTAATTTTATCATTTTATAATATTGAGAAATAATCTAGAAAGGCTGTACTGGAAAGAAGCAAAATACACTGGGGTATTTTAAATCTGGCTCTCAGTACAGCACTGAGCAGAAAAATAGTAAAACTAATAAACGAAACAAGTGCTAGGAGCTTTTCTCTCTTAGGTTAAAGTAATTTTTAAAGATCATAATTTTTTGAGAAGGAAACCTATGAAGCTATCAGAATAATTTCATAATCTACACTTCATTAGATTCAACACCAGGTAATCTAGTACAGAAAAATTCTCTCGCACATGTTCATAAACTTGTCATTTCTGTATGTTCACCATTGATTGTGATGTTATTGCTTTACTCTTCTTCAGTACCAATCATCTTTGGATCTCAAAAAACTTTGTGAACATTAATGAAAGAATAAAAAATAAAATGTAAGTTGTTTCAAATTACTTTTCCTTTGATGTTACGATCTGTACCTGCTCAAAGAAAGTACATCCCTGCAGTCTGTGGTTTTCCAAAATAGATTTTTGGTAATCATACATCTAATATTATGTTAAATATTGTTTTAATTTTGCCGAGTGCTTGTCAGATAACACTGAACAATTTAGAAGATTTAAATTATGTTTTTCTCAGGAAAGTGGTGTGCTTAATTCAGAGCTTTAAAGAGGCAATGTTATTTTGGGCTCATATAGACCTTGGATTCTTCCTGGTTTCAAGTGTGATGTAATCTTCTATCAGAGAGAAGATAAAGTTACACACACACAAACACCGACATATAGATAACCATATGAAAAGAAAATTATTGCAGAACCTTTTACAGCCATGCATTTTCAGTACAAGTCTCATCAAAAAGAAAGTTTATAAAAAATTAATAGTTCTGAATCTGATGAAATTTGGAACCATGGTTTTTTCATATTTCAATAAAATTATATAAACAGCTTTTTAAACAAAATTATCCTTAAGATTTTGTCTTTTTCTATTTTATTGAGGCACATCTCTGCTTAAACCTTCATTTGAGCACTGAATAGGGATTTCCCACATGCAAGGTGCTCTGATGGCTAATGTATTAGGCTGAATGTTAAAAGAAGTAAAAAGCACTGTAGTCATGCCTACAGGAAAAAATAATCATGATTTCTATTATACTTGTGTCACAAAATATTTTGGCTCATGCTTAGAAAGCACAGGCCAAAGTTTCAGTGTGTTCACTGAAAATAGTGCAGATATTCTGAGCTCAGTGGGGTGGCATAGTCTTGCTGTGAGCAGAATGAGGTCTTGTGGCTACTGTGCCTCATAAAAGATAAAATATATAATTCATAACATAGTGCTATTGTACTTGGTTGACAATGTCAAATTTATATGAATTAAGATCTTTAAAATACCAAAGACCTTTCAGCACAAAATGAATGGATATAGGATAACCAATTCTTATATTGGTTTTCATGTAATTGTTTACATTTGGCGATACCTTCTTTGCTAGCATATTTAATTATCTTATTCAGAATAAAAGAGATGTGGGCACACCTATCTGACTTCTGACTTCTATTAATATGCTTTTTCAGAGTGATAGCCTCTGAAAATGCAGTTAACAGCCTATAAGTAAACACCATGATTATTTTGATGACTCCTGCTTACTAATAAAATATTGCAATATTGGAAAGTCAATTCTGGACACAATATTATATAAATAATATATATATTTATAATATGTGAGGTATACCCAGCCCCCACCCTGGAGGGACGTCTGCTGAGATAAGGAGTGTGCTTAACCTCCCAGCAGAACTGCCCTGGAAAGGGAGCCCCTTTGCAGTTACGGCGAGAAGAAGACAAACCCAAAATCCTCTGGGAGACCCTGTGCAGATCCTTTGTAACCCATTGGCCCTTACCCTCTGACACCCACCCCCTGTATCCCTATAAAGCTAGCCCCCTGCCCCTGCCCCTGCCCCTGCCCCTGCGAGGGCAGAGAGAGCTCGTCCCTGGCCTCCCTTCGTGGAGTGCGGACTAACAAAGCTGCCTCGTGCGGAACAGCTACACGGGCCTCTCGTCTCTCTCTCCCTGGTCTGGCCTGGAGGCTGCCCTGCAGAGCTGGGCTGGAATCACGAGCTGACAATCACTAAAGAGCTGACAGCCTCTGCACAGGCCCTCCTGGCCAGCAGCTGAGGGAAGACACCGGGCCTCGGGAAGACCATCTCTTTTGGGACCATCTCTCCGGACCGGTCACAGCTTCCTCGGTCAGAGCCACTGACCCCACACCAGCTGCCATATAATATATATAAAAAAGGCGGTAATGGAAGATTTATGCTGGCTCTCTGGGGGGTGTTTTGTTAGTACGCCTCACCCAAAGACTCAAATTTTTACATGATCATAGAATCATACAATATCCTGAGTTGAAAAGGACCCACAGAGACCATTAAGTCCAGTTCCTGGCCCTGCACAGGACAGCCTCAAGAATCACACCATGTGCCTGAAAGATTTGTTCAAGTGCTTTTTAACTCCAGCAGGCTTGGTGCTGTGATCACTTTCCTGGGGAGTCTGTTCAAGTGCCCAAACACCCTCTGGTTGGAGAACCTTTTCCTAATATTCAACATAAACCTTCCCTGATATAGTCTCATGATGTGAAATACACCCCAAATACCCAATAATAACCAAGTTGTAAAAATTAATAGTGGCAGCTTTGAGTTACATTGACTGCAAACAGTTAATTTATAAAGATTAATCAGGCAAATTAGATACTTGCTTTAATAATTAATAAGTTCTGTCTTACTCTCTCTGTAATGCATTTGATTTCATTAAATGCCCTTGTATAAATTTTAGCTTAGAAACTATTGCATCCTATTTTATATTCTGTTAAAATCATTATTTTGTTCTTTTCCCTCTGCCTTTTTATTTCTTATTGATTTTATGTTACATTTAAAACAAATTTTTTTGCATTAAACCTCTAAAACAAACTCAGTTGGGACATTTGCATTGGTTTTCCATTTGAAAATAACACAGGTGTGAATAAGACAATTCATACTTAGGAAATTTTGAACTAAATGCCTGATTTCAGGAACTAAATGTGTGCTCATTAAATTAGGTATAGCTAGCTTCACAGAATTACAGAATGATTCAGCTTGGCAGGCACAAGGGATGATCATCAAAACCCCCTGCTCGAGAATGTTCACATAGAACAGGTTGCCTATAACCATGTCCAAATAGTTTTTGAATATCTCCAGGAATGGAAGCTTCACAACCTCCATGGGCAGTCTGAGACACTGCTTGGTCACACTCTCAGTGAAAAAGTGTTTCATGATGTTCAAGTAGAACCTCCTGCATTTCAGTTTGTGCCCATTGCCTCTGATCCCGTCACTGGATACCACTGACA
This sequence comes from Corvus hawaiiensis, assembly GCF_020740725.1. Classification (NCBI taxonomy): domain Eukaryota; kingdom Metazoa; phylum Chordata; class Aves; order Passeriformes; family Corvidae; genus Corvus; species Corvus hawaiiensis. The sequence goes on along the minus strand of NC_063216.1, from coordinate 62,193,539 downwards.
AGATCTTGGCTCTGTCCTCTTTGCACACTACACACTCATGGGAAAGGAAAAAGAAAAGGAAAAAGAAAAGGAAAAGGAAAAGGAAAAGGAAAAGGAAAAGGAAAAGGAAAAGGAAAAGGAAAAGGAAAAAATAAGGAATCTTTTCCACTTTTAAGTATTTAAATATGTTTATTTCTGGAGAAGGAAGAGAAAAGCTAGAAAGAGGAAAAGAACCGTATGAAATTGTGCACACATAAAAAATTAGAGGAGCAACATCTTACCTGTGTGCAAATGACCAGAACAACAGACAAATTTTTGTTGCAAGAAAAGCAGTTCTGGGCATGGACCATAAAAACTTTAAACACCTTCTTGTGGCACTGTCTAGGTTTTCAATTCTTTCAAAATACTACTTTTTCCAGCCAGCTTCTATGTCAAGACATAGAAGAAGACATTGAAATGATTCCAATCTTACATGACCAATTCAAGTTAGAAGGTAGTACTTCCAGGATTTTATGCTCCAAAAACTTACATTTTGAAGGATCAAACCATCTGTTCTCTGTAAATGTTTAAGCATGGGAGATTACCAGGGCTAATGCACCTGCAGCAGTCCATCGTGCTTAAGCACATGGCAATTTTCAAAAAGGGATATTCTGACCTCATATTAGGGGAAAAAATATCCATGGTGGTTATAGTCAAACTTTGGAAAGGACTTCCCAGAAAGACTGTAGAATCTCTTCTCTCAGAGCTATTTGAAACTCAGCTGAACAAAGCCCAGAGGGACCTCTTAACAGCCAGTTGAACCAGATGACCTGGCCATCTGGAAGTCATTCCCAGGTGACATTATTTCAAGATTCTATGTTTAACTAGCAACTGTATCAGTATCTATGGGTTTTATCCATTTTTATGGATACTTCCCCTAACCCTAACCTTAATGGTTTCACTATTACACACTAAATTTTTTCATAAGATGGACCAATTTTAAAGAGTGTGTGTGCTTTAGAATGGCTAAATAATTGTAGTGTAAAAATTATTACAGCGTTTTTGGTACTTCCCCTAATTATCACTTCGGGAATATATTCATAAAAAATGACTCTCATATATTATTAATGTAACTCCTCTAATTGCATTCATACATAAGTAATTATAAATGTTAACTTTATTCATTAAATTATAAAGATTGAGAGAATTGCTGACATTCAAAGAAGTTTCACAACACTATTTCAGCAGCAGCTTAGGTAAAAAAAGTATATAAAATCTACAAAAATTACTGGTATTTAATTGTTATATTTATTTCTTGTGATGCCTTCAGAATAAAATAGCTATAAAGTTTTCTGGTTTTACTAGGAAATCTTATCTTAGAAAACCCCCTACTGCATTCCTAGAATAGCTGATAGATTTTCCTTTAAGTATATGGCAATTTTTATATTTTGGCAATACTTTTTGGCAATATTTTTTCCTACTGATTAATTAAATACAATCTTAGAAATCTTAGCCACAAAATCAGGGGCTGAAACTGAAGAGAAAAAAAAAGAAATATAGTCAAGGACAAAGATGAAGGCATCATAGGACCCTTGCACTTCTTTAGACTCTTCCATAAAGACAAGGCAAGTAATCTCAACTAGAAGTGTGGTATCTAATGCAGAACTAATTTCCTTGGTTTTGGTTCAGAGGTGTAAACAAGACAAAGACTTCCTTTGTCAGTGGCAGAAGAGGTGGTAATATAAAACAACATTCCTTGTAGTTCCTCACATCTCTGACTACAGCATCAAGAACAGTCACGAATCCATTGCTTTTGACTGGTTCTACCCTTTCCCTCTTTCCTGTAGCTGGTGCATGCCAGGAGACTTCTGTTTCAGTCTCCCAGGAGAAGGTAGGAGATGTGGGAATTGGTGTGGGAATTTTGTTACAGAATAGAGCCCTGGGACATAAGTTTAAAGCAAAGAAGGGAAAAAGAAAGAGCAAGGTCTACGCCCAGAGAAAGTCTGACTTCAGTCTCCTAGAATATACAGTGGCTTATGGTCCAAGTCCCATTTTTAACACAACTTTTCCTTTTCTAACACGCTCAGTGGATGCTCTAACACTTCCAACTCATAGACTATATTTGCTCTGATAGTGCCACCAAACAAAATTTTACTGCCTCTGTTGGAAGGAAAGGGTTAAAAGCTGAAGAATGGCAAGGAGGATTGTAGATTCACTCAAGTGACCTTGCAGCTGGGAATGCCAATGCCTGGAGAATAAGTGTGGGAACCCCCACATATTATGCCTACTGCTGTTTATCATCTCTTTTGAGAAGTAGAATCTCTGTGTAGAGATAACAGGTGGTTATGGAGGTGCTCTCATGGACATGCTTGAGGTCCCTGTCGTGGGGATCATAAAAAGCACAGGGGAGATAAGAGCATGATGGTAAACTACATGTGTGCAGGCCCTCGATAAAAGGGTGCAAACAGCAGCCTTGCCAACTCCCAGGATGGAATGATCCTGATTGTGCCAGCATTCCCACTCCTGTCTCTGCCAGGGTGCTGCTTTGGGATCCTCCAGTTAGTGAGGTAATGAAATAAATCTACTCTTTGCATTTCAGTCATGGTTTTTTGGTTTTTCTGGCTGCCTGCCTGTGTCAACTCATATGCTCCAAACATTCTGATTCTTACTTATTTCTACTGTTCATAGACCTAATTCAGCAAAGGATCTCCATTTCAGTGTACACTTTAGCACATGTTTAAATTTAAGAATACTAAATACTTACATAGGAATTAGCCTAAAGTGGTGCTTTAACTAAATACCTGCTAACCTCTTTTGCTGAACTTCTGCCTGAGACTGATGTTTTGCCAGGGAAAATATTCCCAGAACTTCAGAAGAGTTTCACTGTGTTGTAAATGAAGTTAGCATTTGACTTTGATGAAAGACTGCAAAGAGGTTGGAGAAATAAATGAAATGTCTGACTCCAAAGAAATCAGAGAAATAAGTATATATAATGGATGGAATTCTGGCTTTACTGAAGTCAAAGACAAAATTGCTATAGAATGCAATAGAGTAAGGATTTCATGTCACATCTTTAGACTCCCTGTCCTGGACAGAGCATCAGGCATCTGACTCCTCTCTTCTCCCTCGTGTCGAATAGTACTTTATAAATAAACCAGATGTAGTCAATAGCACCATTTGAAGAGAGGCATTACTCAGCATGAATAAAGGTAATCGAAAAGCAGCTATTTTTACTAATGAACATGTTTTTAACTGCCAGATACAGAGCTAGGAAAATTACAGTAAATAGAGGATATTTTTACAAATGGAAGTATTCCTTTTATAAAATCCATTTTTGCTGAGGGTAACTAAAAATATACAAATATGCATTTTTTTCACCCTGCAAAACTATAAATAGTAAGATACAATATTTTGCTCCACTTCACAAAAAAAAGCTATTGTAAAAAACCTAATACATAAAAGTATTATAATTATTATATTAATTATTTTTAAAACTAATAGGTATATATGGTATAAGATATATGATATATGAGATAGATAGACATAAATAATATCATATGAAACTATTATATGAACTCTTTAAAAAATAAACCCAAACCTGTTATATAAAATACAAAGGCAAGCGCCGGATCCTGCACCTGGGGAGGAACAATCCCAAGTACCAGTACAGATTGGGGGCTGAGCTGCTCAAGGGCAGTTCTGCTGAGAAGAACCTGGGAGTTTTGGTGGATGACAAGCTGACAATGAGCTGACAGTGTGCCCTTGCAGCCCATATTTCAGCAATGTTAGATGTATTGAGAAAATACTTACATATACAATATCTCCTAAATATAGAAGAAATGTGCCATGAGTACAAGGGTCCATGCTGTCAACACTGGAGCTATTCAGCTCTTAGCAGGTTCTATGGCCTCCAACACTTTGTGCAATGTTTTATACATTTCACTCTAACTGCACAAATGGGCTACATCCATAATATTGCTGTTGGCTTGAAATGGGAATCTGACATCATTACCAGAATGATGGAGCAGAGTCCCCTTAATGAGTGTGCTGGGGATGCAAACTGAGACTGGCTGACTCCATAGGGTCATGCTGCCATCCAGAAGAGACCACAAGAAGCTGGAATAATGGTTTCTCAACAAGAAAGTTCAACAAGGAAGAGTGCAAAGTTCTTCATCTGGGAAGGAACATGTCATGAACCAGCACGAACTGGCAAAACATCTTTGCAGAGAAGGACCAGAGGGTTCTGCTGTATACCAAGTGGAACATGAGCCAGCAAAGTAGCCTAGTGACAAAGAAGACAAATGGTATATGAGCTACAGTAGAAAGAATGTTTCCAGCAATGTTCAGAAACTGACTGGACACTGTCCTGGACAGCTTGCTGTCGGTGGCCTTACTTAAGCAGGTACATTTGCTCAAATAACCTCCTGAGGCCCCTTCTCAACTCAGTCATTCTGAGATTCCATCATTCTGTGGTACCACTTCTGCAAATATACAAAATTAATATTTATATCCATTACATAGATCATATTACATTATTTATTTTATAGCATATACTATATTACATTATATATTCTAGAACATATATTACGTGTATTATTTTAAATATGTACTACTAAAATGATTTTATATTATTATCTTGTTGCAGAAATTAAAATCCACTCCAGCTCTTTGCTGGTTTTTTTCCTGTTCTGGAAATATTTTCTTCAACAAATAAATGTATATGTACCCAAAAAAAAAAAAAAAAAAAAAAAAGCTACTTTTATTTTTCCTAAATTCACATAGCGACAAAGAAACAAAGTGGTTTCTTTGGCTTCTGAGATTTAAAAACAGGAAAAGCTTTAAAGGAGGCATGAATCAGAGTCAAAGAGAGTCATGAAAATAATAGAAACAAAGACAATGCTTTGCTATCTTCTGTAATAGTTCTAAAATTGAAATTGAATTGCAAAAAGTAGGAGCACTAGTCCCTTCATGGTAATACAGTAAAGTCTTACGAGTTATTTCCTGTCTAGATATAATAACCAAGCATTTTAGTTAGCACTGTGAAAAGTAAGAGATATTTCCTTAATTAGAAACCTCTATAGTGTTATATAAAGAATATTAATAGAAAATGAAAACATCAAGTGATGGGGAAAAGAAAAAAAATAAAACTCTTTATAATTTTATTTTTCAGTAGAAACTGCAGTGAACTGTAAACATTGCAGAGCATTAAAAATCTGCTCTAGCTGCATGAGTGCATACAGACATAACATTGATATGCAATATCATACTAGAAGCCCCAGCACAAAAATGGTTAGGGTTTAACTCATCTCACTGAAATAGCCAACAGTACAGAAATCCCAGGTTTAGCATACTATCTGATTTATTTACTTATTATAATTACTAAAATAATTTTTATAAGGTTATTCATTGGATGTTTATTTTGGACATATAACTTATGAGATTAATCATTATAATTTTGATGGTGCTTTCTGGAACTACCTGTCACTAAAGCCAGTGCTTGTTGAATTAAGTATTAGGCAGAGAATATAGCAGAAAAAATTAAAAGGAGTTTTCTTTCCATCTTCAGTATTGTTTTCTTCCTCAAACCTTACACTCTCAAACATTTTCTTTTACCATTGCAGCCCAGGACTTTTGCCTCCTAGCTTCCTGAACGTTAGTGAAGTTCAAATTTCCATAGCCTGAATACATTTCTAAAGAAGATATAAAGACAAAACAGTTATTATTATTGTTAAAAACTGATAGGTATTCACCAATTTGTGTGGAAAACAAAGCCGTGCCCCAAATCTATTTCCGATGTTAGAAATGATGGTGGTACTACCAGCCTGAACGAGAAATAACCCTCAGAGAACATAATGAGCAAGATGCTAGTTATTTGTTGCTTGGTTTTGTTTTCCATAAGGAAGCTTTGCATGCACATATTTTTTGTGCTTCCAGAAAAGTTCTGCATTCTGCCTCTAAGGATATGCCTTGAAATAGTAAAATGTGGTGAGAAAAATATCCCTCTGCCTGTCCTTCAAGTGATACGGTCCACAGATCTGTTACAATGAATACTTCAGCTTGCTCGCAGACTTTGGGCAGAACTAGACCTGCCAATCACCTGCCATGAAATACTTCCTAAAGCACAGAATAATTCTTATCTACTTTTCTAAATTACAGAGATTGTTTTAGTATATGCTGTGGAAAACACACAATGACTGCTTCTACTCTAAAGCATGGTAACTTCCACCTAAATATGTTCATAAATCTAAGTATTTCAATAATATTTTTTAACTTTATGTTGCATTAATTATTTATATGGAGAGTACAGTGTATCTGTAGCTATTCTTACTTAAAGAGAAACAAATGCTTAGGTGAGCACATCTATATTATCCTGTACTTTGTTATAAAATCCACAGACAGAGTGTTGTAGAATTTTTATGGGAATGATGTCATATCTTTATGTGGACACCTAATCTTTAAATATATGCACGTAAATTCCTTAGGTAACATAAATCTCTCTCTTACTTTCTCATGAGTGCTAATGTTCGTGGAAGAATTCCGTTAAAGGACAATAAACAGAATAGGTTAAGATCAGAAGATCAATATACACATACTGCTGAATTAATAGATATTTGCTAGCTCTCAAAAGAGGCCACATAATTACTCTGCTTTAAAGAATGACTTTAAAGCTCAACTGAAGGAGACTGAATCTGCTTATGTAATCAATGCTATAATACTTGCAAAGGACTGCTTGTCTAAATAAAAAGTACAAGATCATTGCATATCTCAATTTAAATAAATAGACAAAAGCTTCAGTTATAATGGTGCACATATTGAATACAATTCTCCATTCACATGCCAGATAAAACCATCTGGCACAGTATGACTCATGGTCATGCAGACAGATTCTCTTACCTCACTGAGAAGTGCCTAAATAACACACTCAATTTACCTAGGAGGGTTGATCTCTAATCTGCACTAAGTTCAAACTTTTCCTGTGTGGTTTTTAGGACACAACTAGTTGGTCAAGGTCAAACTAATAACAGAGACCAACCTGAGAATTAAACAGTGTGAACAATCCACACCAGCACTACATCCTGTTTAGCTTACAGTTAAAGGCATAAATGTGCGCATACAAGTCTATTAGGATGCCTGTCATAGATAAGTATACAAATATATTCTGTAGAGATTTCCTAACGCGCAGAATGACTGCCCAAGGACATGCTGCTTAAGCTTAGAGTTTTGGAAAGTACATGTTCCCAAGATACATAGGTTTGTAAGGATTGTGTATAACTTCGTTTCTTTACTAGGCTGAAAACATTATCTCTGAAAGACATGATTTTTTGCTTTGACACTTCTGTGTAATCATAATGATGTCCTTCTGGAGAAACTTGAGTTCATTTCTTTACTAATTTAACAAGGTTCTGCTTCAGCCAGTGGGATATGTTCGTTTTATTGATTTACCTTTGGATCATCAAAGGCAAGAATTACCTCATACACTCATAAAGGCACAGTATAACCTTTCTGTGGTGCTTGGGCATATAAAGCTGTAGAGTTAAGCGAATAAAACTTGAAACCAATAGCATTTAGTGTTAGAAAGACAGACAGTAACTGACTTTCTATTCCAATCTTTTATATTGTCCAGCTGCTCTGGTACAGGCAGATCCTACCCTGAAGGATAAACAAATCTTTTACAGACAGTCTTAATGAAATTGGGAGGTGAGATGTTGTACCTTCACAGCCTTGTTCTAGGCTCACATCTCTTGCACCCGTGCTGGACCTAACTGGGAAGGCTATGCATAGCAGTTATCATCTGGAAATCTCTCTAAACACTGGAATCTCAGAGCAGTAAACTGAGGCTTTTTGAAGAAGTGCACACTAAACACGTCTGAAAGGGAACAGAGAATCCTAACAGCTAAATTCTGTAAAAGTGAAGAATGTGGTCCAAAAAGGAAAGGAATCTTGATAAAGAAGAAATCTACAAAGTACTGTTCTATATTACCATTGTTTATGTTCAGTTTATTATTTAGTCCAAAATCACATAATTCTCCAGTATGAATTCTATATATTCAAACCCAACCGACAATATCATCACAAAATCACAAAAATTTACATGTATATTTAGTTGACATCACTGACACACCTAGAGGAATGAGGGTGTGCAGAAACTATTTATCTGAGACTGTTTTCATCAACCATGACCCCTAGGCAAACAGCCATTGTTGGGTAACCATTTTCTGACCCTACAGATCTGGGAGACATCGGTAGGCATGCACTCCAGGGTAGCCCATTTCCTGCTGTTGGTTTACATTAACTCATACATTATGTCTAGTTTAGATATCCTAAACCCCCCTCCCCTCAAAATAGTTAAGTAAAATTTAACACTAAGTAATGGCACTTTCTTACAAGATTCCAGAGTTCATCTGCAACAGTGTTTCTTTTAAAAATAGGCTTTTTATTAAGACTATATTTAAAATTTGTCAGAAAGTATGTCTCTATTAAACTAATGTAGATATTTCACCTTCTTTCCACAGTGTTTCCTGACATCTCAGCTCTCATAAGGAGGTCCATCCCACTGAGAAAAAACACTGATCTGATTGGAAACCTATTCCACCATCCCTTCTTGTAAGAAAGGATCGGATAACTAAAGCTAATATAAAGCGCTGGCTAATGTCATCTGGTCGAGAATATTACTATTTCTCGAAGACAGGAGAACAAGGAAAGAAGAACTCTTTGAATCTCTTCCCCTCCCCCTCCCATTTTTCTTTCTCTTTTTCTCTTGATCCTCATTCTTTTGTTTCTTTCAGGACAGGGTAGGACTTTGTATTTCTCCCTCCACTGTTGCCACCTAGAGGAGAGCAGAGCGAAGAGCTGGTGCCAGACCACACAGGAGGATAAACCAGGACATGGTCTAAAAGGGCAGGAACTGCCAGGAGCTGAGTGAACGAAATTGTGTAGGGATGTGGAATCACATGCACTGGTGGATGCACAGATGAAAAGGCTTTTAGTGCATAAATTCTCCTAAAAGTCCGGACAGGAAGAGCTCAAATATTAATTCCTCATCTGTTCATTAATAATAATATTGTTCCTGAGAAAACTCTAATCTATATCCTTACAACCAAGGGATTTACATGCATTATTACACTATAACTTTAATCTAAGATATAGACTTACATGCTGACATATCTGAGGAGTTCAAAGAAGCTGTGCAACAAAGACTCCTGCTGCTGGCAGCCTGTGCTATAGGTCAATACTGTTAAGTAAAGGGGGTAGATTAATTTATAATGAAAAAGGATCAAGATAATCCAAGCAAGTCAGAAATCATATTAGAGATAAACAATCTTATCCAATTTTTACAGCAACTGGAAAAGAAGTCTTAATTACTCAGTTTCTACCACAAAAAAAAAGACAATTTGAAATACCTTACAAATTGGAAGTATCCACCAAAGAAAGCATTCAGCTTTTGTCCAGATTTCAAAGGCAGAAAAATCAATGAATGCAGATACCAGCAAGGTTTGGTAAAATGCTTTCACAGTACCAAAAATGTTAGAAACAACAAAAATCCCCAGATGTTGAACAACTGAGGAAATGCTGTTTTCTACCCAACAGATATCAGAAATATCTCATATAATCAATGTGTAAAACTGAATCATGTGCTCATATTTTTTTTTTTTTAAAGAAAGCCAATATGTTGCAATCACTGAGTAGAATACTGAAAAATAAACTTTTGCTTGCTTTCAGATCCCAACACTTTCCAGTTTTGTAGTGGTAGAGAAAGTCTTGGTGAATCTGCTATTATTGTTATTGTCACTGATGATGTGATATTAATTATTGTAATTTAGTGGAATCCAATTTTAAACAGTAAGCTTTAAAATTCAAATATTCTGTACTGCCACAAATATTTTTTTTTAATGCATTTGTTATTTTCAAGTCCAATTTATACTCATCACTTAATCTTTCATTGAAAACAAAATTAGACAAGCTTAATAAATTTAACACCCTTTAAAAATTTTGGATATGGTTTCAGATTAAAAGAACATTCAAAAACCTTTTACAAAGTAATCTATATTTAATAAAAGTGTGCTGGGCTTTTTGGGGTGTCAAACACTTTAAATTCAAATGTCTGACAGGAGTGTTAATGGGTTGAATGCCATCAGATTTGCAGTTAAGGTAGAGAAGCAAGTTTGACTTCTTTTTTAAAACAAATTGATATTTAACCTTTACAGCTATTCAAGGCCTCCTATTGCTGACAGTTGCACTTGTTCCACGTTGACTGAATTTTAAGCAAGTCAGTAATACTTCAGGTTTTATCGCAGCTATTTACTAGAGTGCAAACAGTGACCTCCACATGACAGCAGCAGAAAAACGCCTTTTTGAGCCATTGATGCTGTATTGCACACACTATGCTCAGCTCCTTAAAAGTACTTTGGCAGTTCAATACCTAACATTTCCTGGGCTTTTTTTTTTCAGTGGAATTATCCGACTCAGATCAGAAGCTCAAGCTCCTTATGAGATTTGGGTGTTTAATACAAGATTTGTAAACAACTGATTGTCTATGTATATTATCAAGGACAAATAAAAACTAAAAAATAAGAAAATAGAAAATAAAAATAGGCTCAGTTTATGGAACTATCAAGCTGATAGGTGCTTAAACTTACAGCAGTGTTGACTTTGTTCCAATACCTCAGACAACTCTAGGCAAGCTATAATTTTTGCACAGCATGATGGAATACAGACATGACACCTCAGTCCTGCATTTGTGAAAAACTGGCTTCAGGCTTGCTAGACCTTCCTCGTCTTTAGTTTCTTTCTGTAATAGTGTTCTAAAAGGTCAAGTAGAGTAAATAATGTATTAGAATGAAGGCTACTAAATTTATGAAAGGAATTGTGCCATTGTGTCTGATAATGAGAAGGGACAGTATTCAATGGTTTAAGATCAACTTTCCTTGTGAGAACATCTGCCCTGTGACAGTGAATGCTCATATCACTTTACCAATGCAGATTAAGTCATTACTAGGGGTTTTTCTGAGATGTCTTAAATGAGCCTACAAATGCTTTAGAATTAGGACCTCCTGACATGATAGAGGAACAAGAATCCTATTCCTATTTGAGCTTTCTATTTGCACAGAAGTTCTAGTGTGTGCTTTGCCTAAATATGCTACTTGAAACCTACCTGGTGAGTGGAGCAAAACAGTAGTACAAGGATATAATTTGTGATAGCTTGTTTCATAAGAGTATTTGATAATCTGATTCCACAAATAATCTCTCTGAAACAGATGCCCAATTTCTATATCTCAAAGACAAAAAAACAGTTGCAGTGTCTGAGATGCATTTTTCGGGGGATCAAACACCAAGTCTTGTGTTAAGAACTCTTAACAAAGAGTTACTCATGGCTTCTACATGCTGAACAAGGGATTATCCACAGCTAATAGACTATACATGGGGAAAAAGTGTATTTCCAGCTATGCTTAAGGCTTAGGAGCCTTTTTTATTGTTTCAGTTGTGAGTGACTTTGCAAGATGAAGGGAAAGAGAGCTATCCTAATAATTAGCCTTTTTCTTAAGCTTATGAACTTTTCTCAGAATTTTTATTAGTGATGTATAGCCAAGGACGATCTGGACTCCTTTCCCAAAATAAAGGACTTAACTAAAGATAGTTCACTTTTTTATCCATTACTACTGCTGCAGAACTACTCCTCTTTTGAATAGTTAGAACACTTGCCCAGGAAACAGGAGATGTGTTCAATTTCCTTTTCAGCTTCATTCCTGACTTCACAAGGTCATGCTCACTCTGGTGGATTATAGAACAAGACAGACTGAAAAGGAAAAGAGAAAATGGAATGCTCCTCTTGTGTTAGCTCACTGTGCAGGCAGAAATGCAGGATTTATGAAGATAAGAGAAGATCAAATAAATATAAGCCTAAATATCTGGTGGTTATAATTCTGAAACCCATCAGGTTGAACTTAGGTCTCTCTTCTCTCACTTAGGAAGTGAGTGCTTTAATAACCATGCTGACACATAGATGTGTGTGTGACCCTTGCTGTACATTAGTTGTTGCTACTAATATGGCTAGACTTCTACAACTTAGGACGTAACTAGAATTAGACCTAAGTGGCTCTGGAAGTTTTAGTTCATGATGGAAATAACTTTTGACTACTTGCAAGTGAGCCTGCCTGTAGAGCAATCAGTATAAAATAGATACCTTATTTTTTTTCCAAACACATGGGTTAATTAACTGGCCCATTAGTAAAGCAGCATCTCCACACAGGAGGAAGCCCCAGTTCTTAAGGAAGGATAGGTGGTTGCTAAAACGCATGCACTTTGGGGTTTTATCTGTTGCTTTCAATTTTGTATTCAAAGGGCAGCAGAATTTTGAATGCCAGCGCAGATTGATGTCATCACTAACAGGATAAGTATTTTGAGTGGCACTCAGTGAATGATTGACATTGGGTACACAGCAAGTTCTTATTCTGTCAGAATCTGGCATGTTTCTAGGTGTCAGAGTTAATTCACTGCCAGTTATTTGACAGGATTGTACTTAGTGCCGGATGCCAATCTCCAAAATGTTCATGATTAAGGCTGCATACAAATACTGCTTATTCAATTGAATAAACAACAGTTCCACTCGTACAAAAAAAGGTGGGCTCTCCATACAAATATATTATTTCCACACAAAGTAGTTAATAATAGGATAACATGGGATACCAAGGTGTTTGGGCTGAGGATGTGAATTGGCAATCACCAGCCATTCAGTGTTGACACCTGCCTTTGTGGGGTGTAATGTCACCAGAAGAGCTCTTCAAATACAGCAAATAATCAGTAGCTGCCCTGGCTGCACAAAAGCAAAAGCATGTTGAGTTCTAAATATCCTAGCCAGCACAGAGAGTGCCAGGACCCTGGAATTTCTCTTTGGGATTTGTAGTGCTCCCAGGAGTTCAACAGCTGAAATCTGATCTTCCAGCTAGCTTTTGAGCACCTCCAATGTAAGAAGTCTTCTGAAGAGATGCACAAGCAGGAAAGATAGGGATGGCATCCTGCCTGTCCTCCACAGGGTCTGGGCTGCTTGGATCTATGCATTGTCCTGCACAAACATTTCTTCCATGCTTTTACAGGTGGCATAACTAAAACAAGCCCATGTAAGCTGTGAGTCAAAAGAACTATAAAATACTTATAACCTGCTTTCTGTATAAGCACAAACAGCTTTTTTAGTAGCAGTAGAAATCAATGATTTCCAAGACAGCAAAGCAGAGAATTCAAACTAAACAGACACAAGGAGACCAGCTGAAAAAATGGGAACTCAAAAGGACAAGAAAGAACATATTGAGGCGTAAAGTGACCATCAGAGAGTAAAAAATTGAAAGAATGAGAAGGTAAAAAAAAAAAGACAGTGATGATACAAATAGAAACTTCTGACAGTGCAGATGAAACTTTCTAGATGGACATTCTTTACCTTACAAACAGATATTTGAGTTATTCATTTTACCTCAATTTGTGGGAAAATAAAAATTACATTACTCTTAAGCTTCTTTCTTCCTTATAAAGTATGCAAGCTCATTTGCTACTGGTTATTGGTTGTAGTACTTCCTAATCTTAGTACCAGAAGTGAGGTAAAATTGTAAGAATGAAGATGCAGATTTGTGTACTCATGGTCTCTGGTGGCAGCTATACTTTCACCCTTGAGCAAGCTACACTTCGTCTTCTTAGCCACTGCACAAAGTAATTTTTAGTATATTCTGGTCAGAAACAGCAAAGTGTTAAAAAACCACATCCAGAACACATCCATTGATTATCACTGTTAACTTTTTTGCTTTCTCTTGTTTGTTCCTTGGCTGGGTGATTTTTCACTTGTATAATACATCTTAAAAATGCAGTATAATTTTCCAAAGGAAAAACATGAGTTATAAGGTCAGGTTAGTCAGATATTTGTTATACCTATCAGTGGACCAAGCACTGTGCTAAATGGAAGACTTTTTGGTATATGTATATTTAATATACTAGCCCAGAAAAAAGGGGACTCTATATATATATATATATTTATATATATATATATATATGCAGCCAAAAAACTATTGCTAATCTAAGGTTTTAACAGCCTAACAAAGTTAACATAGAAAATTCTCACTAAAATACAGACATAATTATTATGCATAAACTTTCTGGTTTATGTTTTGGTTTGTGCATTGTAATCAGTGTTGCTTCTACCATTGTAACCCTCCAGGTCCTCACATTTATAGTCTCTGTGTTCCTGAAGAACAAGAAGTGATGGTTACCATGAGCTAACGCAACCGGGGGCTTGTCACCACAAGCCCCGGCGTGCCCTCGGGCAGAGGGGACGCAGCGTTGGCCTCCACAGCGTCCTCGCTGGACGGCTCAGTGGAATCGGCGTGAGATGGGTGCGTGCGCTGGCTCCTCCTCAGAGGAAGCACGTCCGGCAGCCGATGATCAGGCTGGCATTAGCCCGGAGGCAAAGAAGGCGGGAGGGGCTTCTGGTGTGAGTTCCAACAGGTTTGTTTGCAGGAGGGACCAGGGACCAGCAAAAAGCGCCGAGGAGACGCGGGCTAGCCCCCTTTATGGGGGGGTGGAGTAAGGCAGGGAAAGGGAAAACAATCAATGGGATACAAGCAGAGGGGAGGGTACAATTTTTCAGAACAAATGGGGAAAACAGGGAGGCAGGAGTCATAACAGGGAACCAATTAATAACTACAAAAGGGAGAACTTTCTGGAACAGGGGGAGGTAATTTAGGATTGGGAGCCAGCCAGGGGGAGGTAACCTAGACCGCAGTGATCTCTTCTGGTGACTGACATTTGATGGTTTCAGCCCGAGAGCAGGCTGAGCCACCCCAACATCGAGCCATCAGCATCCTGAGGACTTCAGTGTTAGGAGTTTAACATTCAGAGTGGAAGCTGCTTCCTCTTATTCTTAAGAAGTTTGGCTGTATTTTTAAAATTTGTTTTAAACTACTAATTTGTTTTAAACTACTAATTGATTCCCTTTGGCTGAGCACACCTGAGTCCAAGAGTTGTCCCACAGCCTTCACAGGCTCAACCACCCCACAGGCTCTTTTGGACAGCAACTATGGAAAAAGAGTTTCTGAACCTTCCCACAGAGGCTCTGTCAGGGCTTATGCTCAGGCGGGGGAGGCAACAGGTCCTATGGGAGGAGCTGAAACCAGCTCAGCTCACCCCAGCTCCAGTCAAGGTAACCCCCCCGGCACAGGTCAGAGTCTTCTTCAGTTGTCAGAGACAGCCTAATTTGGTGGGTTTCATGACAGTGATGGATTTGTCCTTTCCCCTGCCTGCCAGGTGTGGCTGTGCAGGTCAGCATGGTGCTGTGCACTGGCTGGCAATAAGTGTGTGCATACCCACACGCACCTGCTTAATACACAAGACATACAGATCAATACCGAGCATTGTCTTTTCAAGTACCCACATAATCACAGAAAGTACTCACACAGGTATGAAGAAAACTTTATCCATAGTAAAAAGTCTTACGTTTCTATCTAATATAATCCACAACTTCCTTTGGAAATAACTCCTTTTATCTTGCAACACATTCTGAAGAGATTCCCTTTAGTTGCCCCACCTTGGTGGGAAATATTAAAAGTAGTTGTTTCAGGTGTGCTTCATTTTCACTGATAAGATAACCAGGGTTTGGTCACCTGTTGTACTACTTCTGATTCTTGGTGGTTGTTGTATTTACTGCAATTATAGTTTAATAAAATAATCTAACACTAGCAATGCCAAAGTCATGTTCATTGAGCTACTGCAGAAGAAAGACTCAAAAACTGAAATATGGGATTTAGACATAAGGAGAAAAAGGAGGGAAAATAATGTAAGTATGTTCAAACACTGGTTGCCCAGGGAGATTGTGGAATCTCTCACCTTGGAGATATTCAAAATCTGATTGGGCAAGTTCCCTGAGGAACTTGCTGTACTTGGAAGACCACTTTGAGCAGAGAAGTTGCACTAGGTGAGCTCTGGAAGTTTCCTGTGACCTCAATCACTGTAAAAATGTAGAAGTGCCACAGAGAAGCTAAAATTTAAAATCTCTGTACCTACTTTTTCAGTTGAAGGAAGATGTTGATATCACCATTGAATCTTTAACCAGGAAGTTAGTTTTGAAACCTAAATTAAGAATGCCCTGTTTCCTTCATCATTTTTTTCTGCAAGACTGTATTCCTTTGTATTTTCTGATTCTCCCAACAGCTCATGATGAGAATATGGCTCTTTCAGGGAATCACATTTATATTTTTAATATTCTTTACTTTCTTACACAGTCAGGGGATCCATTTGTCATCTACTACTTTAGCAATGGAAGTTTGTGGATCTCAGACATTTGACTCTGAGTACTCATTATAGCTTGCAGAGACATTCTTCTGTATTTACAACAAAAAAACCACTGTATTTAGCACATTTGTTAGATGCAACACCGAAACAAGCCCTCTTCTGGGAGCTTAACACTTAGCTGGACAGCTGAGTGATACTGACAACAAACACACCTAACAGGTTCGTTAGAAATACTTGCATAAAGTTGCAAGTTCTGTGGTTTTTTGTAAACATGCCCAAACTTGCCTAAGGACAGTTGTAATGACTGGGAGGAACTTTTTCTTTTAGGAAATGCGCTTTGTAGGTCATGTAAGGTCTTTAATTTAGAAGTCATCAAGATGTCAACCTGGGGTAATTTGACTTGTCCCACCTCTTGGAACACTCATTTTCTAGATAGAGTTTTGTTGGTGTGTGGCTTGTTTGAAAGAGAGTGACCAGAACATGATAATTTGGGTGCATGCCAGACTGACTGTAACTGAGAAGGTTCTTTACAGTGGCATTTTAGATCCTACTGAAGGAAAAGGTTCTGTTATCATCATTAAATTAATGGAAAAATCTGACTCAAAGGGAATTCTGGTAAACTTGGATTTTACAGGAAATTCAATCACTTAAGAGGACATTAAAATGTGCTTTTGTAGAATTCTACATTATTCAAGTGTTTACTCAGCTAAGTGCATAAACGAATTGTCTTTGGGACAACCATATATATAAGCAATATGATTATCATAACTAAGTGACTGGTGAGATGGAGCTACTGGTTTTTTCGATATGTAAAGATGAATGGGTAACATATTCCAACCTGTACAGAGGTTCAGATCAAAGTTTTGATCTGAGATGTAGACAATGGAGATAGAATTAAATAAATTCTTAAAGGCTGCCAGTTCACATGAAACCAATATTCTCTAATTTTTGAATCCACTTGGACTCAAGTGTCTAGCACCCTCTGAGGTCCAAACAGTTTTATGTTGGAAGACTTGGGTATCTACTACATGCAAATCTAATTTTAAAAAGATTTATATTCACTGGTGACCATGTGTGGAATTTCCTATATCTGTTTTTTACAAAAATTAAAGTTAAAAATATATTTAATTTGTTTAATATATCTTTATTTTTCTGTAAATTTCTTCTTCTTCAGCCATTCCTATGTTCCTAAATGTGAGAAACAGTATACATGATACAGATGATGCTTGACACTCTTAGTTTTCTTGATTTTTTTATTTTTTCATTTTCCTTGCTATCTGTTCTCCAAGTGCTTTCCCACTTTTCATGCCTACATATACTCCTACAAAAACAAAGGATTTCTGACAAACATCTTATGAAGTGTCTAGCTTTTATTAAACAGTCAAAAAAATCAAAGCACTAATGCAATTTCTATGAATCAGATATGTTATGAGATAAACTCTTGGGGAAATTCTTCCTCATGTCATGAAGTCATCCAGTGTTAGCACGAAATGCACAAACTTTGCAATGTGAATCCATTCACAGGTAAACTTGTATCACTCCTACAGGTAAGAACAGGAGGAAAGGGACATGCAATAAACAGAGAGTTCACTGTAGTTTGGTTATTCTTGGTAGTGTCTTATAAAAAACAGTAAAATCAACCTTTTGCTTAAAGCTTTGTTCAGAAGCAAAGTAAGCTCCTAAAGAATATGGAAATAGGGGAGGTACACTAATAAGGTGAAGTAAGATCTGAATATTTCATGAAACCAGGAGTGAAAAAACATCATGGAATTTCTGAGTGTTGCTTTCTTTCACACACAAAAGTTTCAAAGACTCCGCATAGGAAAAGAGAACTGCTCTCCTCATGAATCCTTTTTCACAGACGGTTCAACCTTGCTGGAAGCAAAAGCAAGAAGAGTCTATGTTAAAGGCTTTACCTCAAAGAACTCTGACATCTTCCCTTCTCTGAAGTTATGAGTTCCTCGAGCTTAATGCAGACTTCTTGATCCCATCTTCCAGCTCTGAACCCCTCTTCCAAAAGGATTGTCATTCTTTGCAGAATTACTTTTTTTGTTGTTTCTCTCTCTTTTTTTTTTTTTTTTTTTTTTTTTTTTTTTTTTTTTTTTTTGAGGAAAGAAACAGAAACCAAGATAACTACTATGCAGGATGGGACAAAAGGCAGAGAAATAAAAATCATTGTCAGCACCAACACATCCTTACCACAGGACTGAAGAAAGCAAAAAATAGGTGGCAATGGCATGGTATTAAACTGAGTGTAGAAGACTATTAAGATTAGCAGAGAATCATAAAACAATTTAATTTGGAAAACACCTCTGTAGGTGACCTGATCTAACTCCTCACTCAGAGAGGGACTAGCCTGAAAATAGAGTACAACACCAAAGTAATTTTTTTCAGGGCCTAGTTCAGTCAAATTTTGGTTTTTTCCATTACTGGAGATTTTTTAATCCCATTTGAAAATTTTTATACCATGTTTGATGACCTCAAACTTCAAATGTTTTCTTTCTAATGTCTAATTCAAATTTCCCTTCCATAAACCTGTGTCTGTTGCGTTTTACCTTTCCACTATGCATTTCCAGGAAAACTGTCTTCATTTCCTTTATAATTCTCCATTAGGTAATCGAAGACAGAAATGAAAAGCAAACAGCTTTGCCTTCTCCAGACTGAATAAACTTTCCAAGCTTCATTTTATATGTGCTCCAATCATCTAAGAATTTCAGTGACTCTTTGCTGGACTTGCTCCAATATATGTTCCCCTCTTTTATTGCAGAGCCTAAATCTATGTACATTCTCCAGAAGCAATCTCATAACTGCCAAATAGGAAAAAATACTTTGAGAGAAATTTTTCAGTTTTGGCTATAATCTGAGCAATTCAGGCCTGAGTGTGTTTAATTTTCATCACTCCAAAGGCAAAACATCAACTCCACCTTATATAACATTTTTTTGAAAATTAGCTGTAAATGTGTAAACTTCTAAAATTTAATTTCTGTAATATTTCTTCTTGACTTCCCACCCCAGAAGTTTGAAAAATAGATGCTTGTGAATTTTTAGAAACCTCAAATATAATACAGTAGAAGAGAAATAAAATATCTGATTTTTAAAATTTTTTTACAAAGTGACAGATGTTTTAAGAAAGTCTTGTCCGCTCCCTTCCAGATTCATTGAAATTCAAGGAAAAAGTATTTAATGCAAAAAACCCCCAATCTTCACACTGAATACTGTCTTTAAGGTATCTCTTCTGAGTGTTAACTAAAATATTAAACATTAAAACACTTTGAAAAAGATTAATTCACCTTATCCTTTAAACAGCATTATGGGATTTTGATCAAGATGCCTCTTTAACAGCTAACATCCATTTTTTAAATTTTTAGTGGTTTAAATTTAACTTTCAGTTTAAATTCACTAGAAAAAAAAAGAATATTATCAAAATCTTTAAACAAGTTTTTGCTTATGTTTGGTACTATATTAATAGGTATGTAAACTTCTAACTGGGAACTTTTTATACTAGCAAGGGGCAGAACTGCTTTGGTCTTGTTCTTTTTAGGGTTTTTTTACGTTGTTTGTCTGAATATTTGAAAAGGTGCTGATGAAATCCACAGGCCAAGTTATTTGCATGGCTAATAAGTTTAAATTTGATGCCACAGCATTGACAGATGATCATTTTCATATATCTATCATGTGTAATGGTAAATGTCAAGCAGTACTTATTAAGAAAAGATTTTTCTCCTGAGAATTATTATGATTTTGAAAAGAAGGAAACCAAAATAAAGTATAGCAGACATGCCAGCAATGAAAAATTACTCTGTTTCTGAAGATACATATACAAAAGGCCCACATTTTCCAATTTATGACTATGTTCTCTACGAGAGACATTTAAATTTCCAGTTGCTATGTGAATTTATTGACAGTCAAATTTTAGATATATAATGGAACTTCACATAGCTTATAAATAATTAATACGTGAATAAAACATTGATAATAAACATTATTCAGATAATATTTCTATAGTCTGACAAGAAAATAGGTGCTCATTATAAGTTTTATAATAATGCAGCTTTGAAATTATTAGTAAACCTATGCTACTTCTGTTTGCAATACCTTTTCAATTTTTAATAATAAATAGAATACAAAAGAAAATAATACCTAATTATTTGTACTATAGATTAATTTCAATATTTTCAAGATTAATGTTCCACTGTGTGAGATATTGCACAAATCCAAGCAGACATCTTCACCCAGAGCATTGGTTTTTTCCACACCAATTTTAATACCCATGTATTGTTCCTATGAAGTCACATAATGAAATCCAATGTTTATAAAATCTGTTAAATCCATTAAACTTCAGAAGCACTATTTGTTCCTAAAGTTTTGCATAAACCTTTGCAAGAACGACGTAGACAATGAAACTGGACAGAAGCACAAGCTAAGTGGTGGTATAGCTGGAAGAGTGTGTCCATAGAACAGATACTGGAATTCCCCAACTGTTTTATCATGCTCAGTACCGTTCAGATTCTGGTAGTATAATTATGGTATTTAGATTACTATATTGGGTTTTCACAGCAAGGTTCTGCTCGTGGGTCAGCTATAGGGGTAGTTTCTGTAAGAATCTACTAGAAGCTTCCCACATGTCTGATGGAGACAATGTCAGTCACTTCCAAGATGGATCTGCTGCTGGCCAAGTCAGTGATCAATCAGCGATGGTGGCAGCACCTCTGGGATAGCATAATTAAGGCAGGGAGGGGATACCAACTTCATCCAGGGAGGGAGACAAGCAAGAGTATGTCAGAGAAACAGCCCTGCAGGCACCCACATCAGTGAGAAGGAGGGGAAGGAGGTGCTCCAACGCACCGGAGCAGAGATTGCCCTGCGGCCCAAAGTGCAGGGCATGGTGAGGCAGCTGTGCCCCTGCAGCCCATGGAGGTCAATGGGGAAGCAGAGATCCACCTGCAGCCCATGGAGGACCCAACACCAGAGCAGGTGGATGCATCCAAAGAAGGCTGTGACTCCACACTGGAGCAGGCTCTTGGCAAGATCTGTGGATCCATGGAAAGAGGAGTCCATACTAGAGCAGGTTGCTGGCAGGACTTGTGACCCCATGTGGGACTTGTGCTGGAGCAGGCTGTTCTTGGAGGACTGCACCCCATGGAAGGGACCCACACCAGACCAGTCTGTTCCTGAAGGATAGCACCCCGTGTAAGACACACACTGGACCAGTTTGTGAAAACCTGCAGCCTATGGGAAAGACCAAATGATCAGTGTTGAAGAAGTTTGTTGTGAATTGTCTCCCATGGAAGGGAACCCCATGCTGGAGAAGGGGAAAAATGTGAGGAGTCCTCTCCATTAAGAGGAAGGAGGAGCAAAAACAATGTGTGTGATGAGCTGACTGCACTTCCCATTCCCCATTCCCCTGTGGGGAGGAGGTAGAGAAAATCAGGCCTGAAGTTGAGCCTTGGAAGAAAGGAGTAGGGGGGAAAGGTGTTTTTAAGATTTGGTTTTATTTCTCATTATCTTACTCTGATTGGATTACTAAATTAAACTAATTTCCTCAAGTCACATCTGTCTGTCTGTGATGGCAATGCTGTCTTAATCTCAAGACATGAGCCTTTAATTATATTTTCTCTCCCTGTCCATCTAAGGAAGGGGAATAATAAAGTATTTTTGGTGGACACCTGGCGTTCAGACAGGATCAACCTAGCACCTTTTAGCTAAGTCAGATAGGTTCTATATCCCATATAATTATTTGTACAAATTAATCCACTTAGGAGATATTAAAATGTACTGCAGTGGACGCTAACTTTATTTTAAAAGATCTTAGTATTATTTAAAATATAAAGAGCTGGTGAAAAAAAAAGAGAAAACTCACATCTGAGCTGATAGTACTTAATCATACTAACTTCAGGGGAATAAAATTCATAAAAAAAAGGTTTAACGCCTTTTAACAGAGTTGAAAAAAACTCCAAAATTTAGCTAACTTCCAAGTGTCAGGAGCTGACAACTAAGCAGCAGTGGATGTTAGTCATTATTGTAACTGTGGTGTGTAAATGAGATTGTTACCTTAACTGGATGGGTACCACCATCCCTGGACAGTTTCTCAGACAGACATGGGATAAGTCCTAATCTAAAGCACTATACTTTGAATGAACTGGAGAAAATTCTTGAAAGTTATTTTGCAAACACAAATTTCTGTTTCAGTATTGTGGCAATTAGAAAGGAAAAGGATGAACATTTACAAGATGTTAAAAGATATGTCAAGGACGACCCCATATAGCTGGTAGGTTGCCTGCATTCAGACAGTCTTAGGAACCAAATAGCATTTATTCCTCAAGGGGTGTCGTTTCCTCCCCAGTTGAAACTCCCTTGTTCCCTTAATCCAGACACATTCCCTCCCTCATGATGACACCTGGACTATGAGAAGGACCCAAAAGAGAAGGCTGAGCACTTTGAATCTCTCAGTCAGATAAGGATTTGGTAAGCAGCATGGAAAAAGGCGAGCTTGTAAAACAGTTAGAATTTAGTTTATATTGGCTCAGAGACAAGAGGGTTGGAAACAAAATACCAGAGCAATTATATGTTCTTTTGAAAGCGAAACTGAGATGCATAAAATCGCCATAATTATCTTCACTGACTCAACTTATTTTCAATTCATTATTTTTTGCAGTTTATCATATGAGTTCAAATGTGACAAGACATTATCACTAACTGAACATTATTGAGGTTAGATGGTAGAAATTTATTCTTTTTTTTAATCTCAATTTTTTGATCAGTGATTAAAGGTACCTCTCAAAGTATGCATAAATTATTTGCCGTCAAAGAGCTTGTTAAAAAAAAAAAGAGAAAAATAAAAGAACAATTTAAAAATAGAATTATCTTCATCAATTTCTTAATTCAAAGCAGCGATATAAGCATACAGTACACATGCACGCTTGATTAATATTGAATCCAATTCTGTACTCACTGTAAAATCTCTTATTCTGCGCTTGCAAAAAGAGGCATCGCCACAATGATGCAAATAGACATCAGACCATTATGCTTTTAAATACACAAGAGTTTTTATACCTCATAACATAAAAGATTCTTCAAAGAATCTTTTTCATTTTATTCTTCAAAATGTGTTATCCCTCCTTTCCTTGCTGCTTACAATCTCATGAATTATATTTGTGTGCAAGAGACAGGTAGAGAAAGGGGAGTGATCATGAAAGGTGAGGAAGGGGGAAATCTACTGTCATATAAAAGCAAGATTTTAAACTTTTTTCCCTACATAACAGTAGGGGAAAAAAAAAACAAACCCCAAATACATAAACAAATAACCTCCCCTCTCCCCCAAAAAACCCCAAACCCAAGCAGACCCCAAACAGATAATCTCAGCAGTTACCCTTGGGGTAATTATTTACTTTCTGTGGCACTCACTTTACTGAAGTGCACTTTTTTATTCCTTTTTAAATTTATAATGAAAACCTGTGAAAATGCTACTTGTGGGACATTAGCTGCCATTTTGAATCTTAGAAATGCATGACAATCTTTTGCACTTTTTAAAATAAGGTATCCACATACCATTGCTTTCCCAGTTCCTGCCAGTTTTAAGGTTGCATATGCCTTTGTTACTGTGATCTGGCAGTAATGAGAAGTTGTTATTTATAAAGGCAATTAGAAAGGACCAAGAGACCTATTCAGTTGCAATGTTGTAAAATTACTCAACATGAGTAGTTGGCCTAACAGGAATACACGACTGTAAGAAATATTTGCAGATAATGTTTTTATTTCTTGATGCCATGAAAGAAAAGGAAAAGGAAACCTGAAAATTAATTTTTTTTCTGTCTATAAACACTAGATGGAGAATTAGGGTGTTAAATAAAGTACTGTCTGAACTGGTAAATAAATGGTGTCAAAAAGTACATATATTTCTCTTTGAATTAAACTGAAAATAATCTCTGCATGAACACTATAACTCAACTTGTGATAACTGCACATCAAGTGGCTGTCATTTCTGTCTTGGAGAGTCCATTTCTTTCAAAATTGAAATTCTGAAGCCTGGACACTGAGTTATCTTCCAGGTACAATGGTTTCTGCTGAAGTTAAAATTGGGAAAAAGGCATGACTCTAGTATTCACAACATGCTATACTTAACTGAAAGACCAAAAATTAATTTTAAATCTGATAACATTTAATGAATTACCCTACAATGGGAAGTTCATGCACTGATATGGTGTAGCCCGGGTTTGAGCTAAAATACAGTAGGAAGCCAAGGGAAGTTATACCATGCTTGGCGCTAGTGAGACACAGCTGGACCACCACCTCCAGTGCTGTGCTCTCTGGTATGGCAGAGATCAGTAATATAGATTTATAAACTTTATAATTTATATGTTTATATGAAACATTAAACTTATATCAAGAGCAAAATAAAATTTTAGATAAATAGTTTTTAACTTTTGTAAATGCAGTGTAGCAATTTGTTTAAACACCACCAAAAAATACATAACTTTAATTATTTATAGAAATAATTAAAGGAGAATTAGATCAAATCAATAAGTTAGTATACAAAAGGAAATTTATTTTAGTAGGAAATATATTTAAGTAACATATAATTTTAAATTATCAAAAACTTGCTACACATACTTCCAAACACAAAATTTGTCATTTGTTTGGCACAGACCAGGCTGTTATTTGCATACCATAAACAGATACTTGCACTGGCATTTCACCACACTGAACTGAAACGTGTGATATATGGCATAGATTTCTCCAAGTGTCATCTAATTTTCTCTTCTGATACTCTTCCCTAAACCACAGAATACATTCCCATGCCATAAGAATACATTTGAATTTACAATCTATTTTTTGGTTTTAGGATGCTATAGATAACAGCCTAATTAATCTCATTTTTAAGAGCAAATGGGAATTTCTAATCTGACTGCTTACAGGTTTTTGCTTTTTACTGAACTAATTTAGAACTGTGAAGAAAAAAGAATCAAGAGATTCAAAGGATAGGAGTAGGTTAAGGCAATCACGAACCTTCCAAGGAAGACAGAAAATAGGATTTTAATAAAGAGCAGGGAAAATCAATCAAAACCTGGGAATTTTTTCCAGCATATTTTTCAGCATGGGTTGAAGATTAATCTCTGTATAATACAACCAGAATATTATGCACAGTGTACACCAACTACTGCCTTTGAAAAATATGTATAAGTAGAAAATAATGAATTTGAATGTTGTCATATTATGTTTGCAGGTGACTACAACTCTGAAAGCAGAATGAAAAATTTTACATTAGTAGATTATTCTATGACAAGATAAATGAGTTACTTCATATTCCTTTCTTAAAAAATTATCTTTAGTACTCAAAAAAGAATTTCCATTTTCAGAAATAACCATGTAATTAAATAGTAGTTAAATTAGTTCATTAATTAGCCAAATGCCACATTATTGTCTTGGTCTTCCCAAAGAAAAAGTTCCACATAAT
This sequence comes from Corvus hawaiiensis, assembly GCF_020740725.1. Classification (NCBI taxonomy): domain Eukaryota; kingdom Metazoa; phylum Chordata; class Aves; order Passeriformes; family Corvidae; genus Corvus; species Corvus hawaiiensis. Next base: position 62,167,861 of record NC_063216.1, on the reverse strand, counting down.
ACAGCAAATGAAGTGAAGCATCAGAGATACTGAAGATGCACAGGGCATCTAAAGGTTCTCCTGATAATCCATTAATTATTAAATTCCCTTCTTACTCTACAGTGTAAGTGGAAAAAGTAATTCATTCCTTTCTCCCAGTGAAAAATAGTGAAAAAATAGTAAAAAAATTCTGGGTTTAGTTTTGACTTTGGTTTTTTGGTTGTCGTTTTCGGGTTTTTTTTAGAAGGCAAAACAAAGACCCTCAAAGTATATATCTCAGCAAAACCAACAGAAAACTCAATAAATATGTTTATACCTATAAAATATTTGGACCTCCTACTGGTATCCATGAGTGGCTTTAATGGTGGAAGATTAGCATATGTAATTATGATACCACTGAAATCAATGAAAATAAGTGCCACAAGTCCCAGTGGGTAAAGATTTCCCATTTAAATTATTCACATTCCTTCAGGTTACCCTGAAACTAAAACTTAACACCTGTTTATAATGGTCATTCTTTTTTTTAAAATTTTAATTGTGTTTAATTTTCCTTGATTTATATACTGTCAAAAACTTTGAAGTTTTAAACATCTAAGTAAATCTAATTTTTATTCCATACTGTTACCAAATAGTCATGTTCTGATATAGATACTCAGAGAAAAAAAAAATCTGTTGAACTACACCGAGCTTCTCCTACAAAGCGTGTTAATATTTTATAGAAATGTTTCTGAAATTGAATATTTTCCATTCTCAAATACAGTTAAAAAGCCTTTTTTGTGTCTAAGATATCCAAAAAGAGGAAATGAAGTATAAAGCCATGATTTTTACAAATTAATAATGATACTACTACTACTGCTTCTACCACTAGTCATAACTGCAGTAGTAGTAGTAGTAGTAGTAGTAGTAGTGATCATTCATGGTTAGAAAACTATGGAATAGCAAAACAATACAACTAGTTCCAATGGAAATCACATTACATTTTATAGAAGTATGAAATAATTTCCTTGGTGAGACATATTGCCCTTAGTCTTCTGCTCTGGCAGTAAACACAACTTTGAAACTTTTTCTCTCTGTGCAACAGTATTTTATTTTTCTGCCCCCACAGTCTTTGTGTGAGTAATTCATACTCTGTAGACCTTAAGTAATATTATTCTGTAGGATAGCATTCGATAACAATTTTTTGTACACTGTATCATGTTTGAGATGGAAATCCAATTTTAAACATAGCTTCTCTGAGTAACTAAAATTTTAGTCTCACAAACAACAATGCTAAAATGCTATATACACTATTAAAAAGAAATATGACATCGCTGAATAACTGCTAACTTTTTAATAAGAAAAGGATGGAAAAAAATAGTATCTTTGGCATAGGAAAAAGTTATATCTTTAGGCATAATTTTCCATCTATTTTAGCCTTCACACACAGCCAACCATTTTATGTAAAAGTTGCATGTACTGTATAAATGAAAAACGAAAGATCAAAGAATAGACCAACTAATGAACTTTAAACCGATTTTGTGCCAGAAATGTGGTGGAACAGCACCATCTGCAGGTGTGTCACCATAAATCTGATGTTCTTCAGGTAGTTAAGCTGTTTAATGTCATCTGTCCCTTTTTGGTACAGATTTAGCCTTTGCTTTAGGGGAAAATCCAACAGCCAGTGAAGACATGGATTATTTCACAGACAAAACGCTGGTCATAATGGAATGTTAACATAATATAGAAGTATAAAACCAAATCCTTTTTTTTCCACAAAAGAGAGTTTGAAAGAACTCTCTCATGTGAGGCCTTCTGTTTGTAAGAACTGAACAGATCTATCTGTTTAGAAATGTTTTGTATAGTTATGTCTTATATGCTGTTACTTGATCTAAACCATTCCTCTGTGTGTTGCAAATACTTATTTTTATCTTTGTGAAATATTATGCATGGTTCTGAGACAGATCAGAAAGCAAAGGTCAATATGATGCTGTAGCTTAGGATTTAAATCAAACTGCTTTATATTGTATCAATTAAAAGTATCAGTGCTGCTTAAAAGAAAATATTTCCATGTTACTCCCATTAGAAAGCTGGATGTCCTTAAAGACCATATTTTGGCTTCACTTTCTTCTACCTTCACACCCTCCAACTCATTGTAGGTGTCTGGAGTTGAAACACTATTTATTTTGAAAAATGACCAAAAGGTTATGTGGAAAATTTTGGAGAGGAATGGACTGGATGGTGTGCCATCCGTTTCTGTGAGGATTTATTTTTCTCTACATTTTTAAGGAACTCTGAGAACTCTTTATTTTGTCCAAGATAATATATTTAGCAGTAATAAACCTTGAACACTAATCATAGATATTAAAAGGATGTGAATAATTATTTCTTTAATTGTTATAATGCAGAGATTTCCATGACAGTTCAAAGCCATTCAGAAAAAAATAGTGATGTCCCTAGATCCTAGATCTGTTTACTTATACGTTGATTTAAAGCTGTAACTGTTTAATTTATATGTTTATATCAGAGAATATTTTTTCTGACTATTCTTTTTTGAATATATGTTTAAAAAAAAAAGAGCAAGCCTCCTTCCTAGTTATTCTAGATTATGTATCATGGTGTTTGGAAATGCAGAACAGTTTTCTGACATATTTGTCTAAGACATCCAGGAAGATAAAAACCACTTCTGTGAACAGGTGTAAGAAAACATGCAGCTGGGGCATTTTTCAGGGGAGTTGGGTTTTTTTGCTGAAAAATATTAACCCATTAAAATGGAAACCATGGCTATAAATACATAGCAGGGGAGACAGTTCAACTGGGGAAGCTCATTACTGATGTCATCTGTAATATATATTGCTGTAGTTCTGAAGCATAAAATGTCTCTTTGTTCCTCTATCAGCATTCTATTTCTCCATCTGTCTCCTCTCCATTTCTTCCTCTTAATCACTTTTTTGGCAGGATTTCCTATCATCTACTATTCTACCCACTACAGTGCCTGTTTCAATATTTACAATAAAACCCTCCCACCAAAACATCTCATTTCAAAAACAGAAGCAGGCAAGCAGACACACAAAAAAGGAGAGAGAATAATACTCTAGTAGTTTGGGCATTCTGTAATTATTCAAAAAGAAAGGGTTCCAGAAAGTGAGGGAAAGAGGAAATTCAGGCTATTCAAGTCTCTTCCATGATTAATTCAGAAAAGAAATGTGAAAATTTTATCGCAATATACATGTGTGTACATGGAGATGGTCACGTCTTAAATGTCCGTGTGCAATGTGCAACACTTGAAATCAGGAAAAGATTAATGGGAAGGGCAAGACCTCTCTCCTCCCAGATCTGCTAAGAAAGAAAATAATTAATTTTTATTTTATTGTTTTGTTTTTGGTAAAACTGCCAAAACATGGTCAATATGTTGGAGTTTCAAGATTCAAATAAACATCAAACTTGAAAGTAGTTTGCATTTTTTTAGTTAGTATATTACAGTAGGTCCCACTCCTTTTTATTCTGTTTTTTTATCTTTTCTCCAAATGAAGCAATTTGTCTGAAGATATAAATCAAAAGTTGTTCTTGTACGGTGTTTTCAACATCCTGTGACAGAGACTTCAAAAATACTTCTTAGCTGTTTATTAAAACAAGAAGTAATTTAAATAAAGAAGTTCTTTTACAGAGGTATTCTTTTGCATCATACACTTTATTTCTTGCTTTAAAAATGAGAATAAATCCTTGCAGTCTTGAGCTGTATTTTATTAGAAAACAAAGGGAGTTGCTGCAAGCAACCCAGACTTGAAGAGAGAAAAAAGACAAAAAAATGTTTCAGGTAATGATAATCAGTTCTTGGGTATTTATGTTCATTTACTTTTCTTTCTAATTATAAATTTAAAGAATATTAGCAAATTTCAATACTTTTCAGTTTTTAATTCATTTTTTAAATTCTATTTTTATAGTTTTAATTTCAAAACCATCTTTTACAAACTGGCTTTAATTGTTTACTATTTATTTTATGACTTATAACTTCTTTTTAATAAACACTTGGATTTCAAAGCAGGAAAAACATTTACATTAGAGAATGCATCACACTTAATATCAGAACTTGCAGGATTACTTTCACATGTGGCTCAGAATTGACAGACTACCTGATAGTCTGGAGGTATTGAATTTTCTGTGTGTTTTGAAGTCAGAGGCAAAGTGCAGGTAGCCAACTGGGCCTGGAATATCTGTGTTGCACCAGATTAATTTAATATCCCGTCTCACATAGTGTTTCTTTCCACAATTTCGAATTAGAAATTTAGGACCTGAAATCTTCATTTTCCAGTGCATATAATGCAGTCACATGCCTTGCCTTTGCAGATGCTCTGCTGGTGGGGAGAGGAGGAAAATGAATTTGTGTCCCTCACCACTATTTGTCAGAAATCTGATAAACCCTTACATATATATGTTCCACCAGTCCTTAGACCTGTCTTCTGTCTCACTGAACACACAGTGTAAAATCCCACAGAAAGCAGAAGGTAGAAGGACAAAGCACAAGGTTTAAGTCATGAGAGTTAATGGCTGTCAAAGTGCATGTAAATTATCATTCTCAGTGGGGAAGGAGTATTCGATTTCTGTGTTTGTTTTTAATTAATATACAACAGACAGAGTAGGCGAGAATAGGATGATAAAGGAGATAAGGTAATGCTACCAACAAAGAAATTAAAACCACGAAATGGAGGAGACACTGAGAGAAGCAAAGGACAATGGAGGAAAAAAGGGACATTTTATGGTTCAGAACAATAGCAGTGTATCAGAGATTGTATCATTAATGAGTTTATACCACCTTGCTGAAGCAGCTAAATTTGTAGGCTAAAATAAAAATTAGAAATTATTTTTGTAGGCATCTTTATCACATCATGAATCCCCAGCAAACTTTATGAGGTCTTCCCCTCCTCTGATGTCTAATGAAATTATTTGTATAGATCCTCAAACAGCATTGCACCAGTGTCTTCACAAATTTGCATGTTCGCTGCTTAACTAGTTTAACACCTTAACATCATTCTCTGTTTTAGATGACAGAACTTTGATAATTTTATAGCTGTAATTAAATCAAAACAATTTTGCTCTAAGCCTGACAAGAAAAAATGCCAACAGTTTAGTTAAAATTACTGGAATAAGGGCTAGAGAGAATTAATTACTAGTTTGAAGGTTACAACCAAAAAAGTATATTGGGGAAGGATGGAAAAATGGTGAGGAAAGACCAAAAATATCATACACATATCTGTGTGCATAGACAAACAAATAGAAAACATCATCTGCAAAAATGAACGTATATAGGCATGCTCACACACATGTATTTATGTATACATATTGGTGGCTGCTTTCGTGCCTTACCCTTGGCAAAAGTCCTGTCGAAAAACACTCTTCAAGAATATGGGTGTAGACACTGAATGAATGAAATACACCAGGCTCTCTGGAAGGGCATCTGCCCCCAAATTGGTCATGTTAAAGACAAAGATGGCCATCAGCTGGGTTAAGCAGTTATTGGTACACTGCCAAGAGACTCTGAAACTACGAAATGGTCACCTTGAAAACCAAGACAGGAGAAACATAAAGATCTGTCACAGGAGAGGGACCTGGAGAGGGGAATAGGATGGGCAAGGCAGGTGGGTGCTCCCTCTCACTGCAGGCTGTGCAAAGCTGCCTTCCCTGGGACACCTCAGGGTGCAGCCCCGAGGAGGAGGCGGTGGAGCTGGAGTGTCCCACATCTGCCACGTGGAATGAAAAGGGACACCCTTGGAGGGGATGGGGAGACTGCAGCGTATATGTCCAGTAACAGCAAGGAGGGGAAATTGTGTGTGATTAGCAGCATGGGAAATTAGGTAAATAAGGCTATTTAGAACAGTTAAAATGTTTAATATTTTGCAGCTGTCTAGTATTGCAGTTTATCTGCTGACATATATTCGGACTCTGTAGGTCATTGATTGGCCATTACCGAGATGTTATTAAGAAATCAAGAAACCACTTTCATCCCGACTTGGTTTAAACTACATGAAATGAACAATGCAGCACTGTTTGGATTGGCAAGTCTTCAAAAAAACAAACCTCAAACCAAAGAATCCATCTCAACTCTTAAGTTTTATCTCTGTACATTCTGCTTAGGAAAGTTATTAAACCTGTAAAATCATTAAATGCAATAGAAAAGTCAAAAAACCTGTAGTACTGTGGCTGTCACAAAGCTTGTGATGGAAGCTCAGGCTTTAATTCTAAATCTCAGGTTGCTTCCTTTTTTATTACAACTAATCCTACAGGTAATCCCGCATTCAACATACATAGCTTGTGCACCTGGACGTGCAATGAAGAGGAATGTACTTCCAGGGATACTAACAGAATGATACTCGTACGTGAACATTGAGGACAAGATTATAAACAGTCTCAGTTTAATGAGTACTCTTGAGACTTGGATATTGCAGCTCCGGTCTCTTTGACCCTTGTCATTTACATAAAGAATCAGTTTTAAAATTGAAGGATGTGCTAAGCCCTGAAAAACATGCAATATCCAGAATTTCTTTCTTTGGGAGAACACACTTGAGTGAACACCTCTCAGCCATTTACATACAAGGGAAAAATTACAACTTTCACAAATAAGTAAAACTCTGCATAAAATATGGATAGAACTACTTTGACATTGGCACTAAGCCATTTTAATTTTCTATAGAAATCTTTATTCATTTGCAGCATCAAACTTATAATTAAACATTATTTTCAATAAATTGTAAGTATACTTAAATATTTTTATTACCTTTCAACTGGGAAACTAATGTTGTAATATATCTGACTATAAGCAAAACTAGAGCAGATGATAATCTTGTATTTTTATAAGGTAGCAAATGGATTTCCAGAGCTCTCAAATAATCAGATTTGGAAGCAAGCCAATGAAGATAAAACCAGATTCTGTACACTGGGAGGGCAAACAGAATTAAGTAAATTTTCATAAATATTCAGAATAGTATATTTTTATAATTGCAATAATTTCTACTATCTTATTTGAAGTTTGAGATTTTATCTACACAGCCATTTTGGTAATTTTTTGTATATGAGAAAAATTCTTGCTCTGCCTGATACCAACTAAATCCATGGGAAATACAGTAGATAAATGACCCAGATGAGCATTCATAAAACAGAATGGAAGTTCAGGATGACACTTGTGTCTAGTTACTTGGAAATGCTTCCTTTGACATCAGATAATCTTCATTAGGACTGTAAAATCTGTTTTGTAGTTTTTAGTTCTCCCTGAGTTTTTTTGGCAAATAGACCTGTATTTCTGAGGGTGTTCTGACATAATGAAACATGCTACATCTTCTGCTGTATATTTTAGGTAATTTTCAGGGTAGCTGAAGAGGCTGTTTCAAACTTCTTTATTTTCTATTTAAATATTTATATGTGTGTGTGAGACGCTATGTATAGGTTTGTGTATTTTCATTAAAAAATACAATAGTGACAATTATATCTGGTATTATCAGAAGTTAATTATTACTGAATTCCATTGCAGTTAATATTTTTAAAAATAATATTACCTACTTACCTATCTAACCATTATGTTTTAGTGGGTGTTTAATACTTACTTAAGCTATTATATTTCTTCTGCTGCCTTGTTTTAATTTACTGACAGGTTTTTTATCTCCCCTTTTTAGATGAACCTGATTTTGGCCTTACAATACTAAAGCCAATGGAAACATTTACATTGACTAGAGTAAATGTATGACTGATGCCCAGAATCATAGAATCTCAGAATGGTTTGGGTTGGAAGAGACCTTGAAGATCATGTACTTCCAAATTCCTGATATGGACAGGGACAACTTCCACTAGATCAGTTTGCTCAAATTCCCATCCGACCTGGCCTTGCACAGTTCCAGGAATGGGGCAGCCACAACTTCTCTGGGCAACCTTTTTCCAGTGTCTCACCACCCTCACAGTAAAGAATTTCTTCCTGATATTTAATCTAAATGTACTCTCATTCAGTTTGAACCCATTCCACCTCATTCTGTCACTACCTATCCTTGTAAAAAATTCCTCTCCATTCTTCTTGTATGTACCCTTCTTTAATATACTGAAAGGCTGCTCTAAGGTGTCCCGTGAGCCTTCTCTTCTCCAGGCTGAACAACCACAACTCCCTCAGCCTCTCCTCATATGAGAGGTGCTCCAGCCTCTGATAATCTTCGTGGCCCTCCTCTAGATTCCTTCTGTTTTACTGAACTGGAACAAAAAGATGCTAGATATGATTGTGCTTTGATAGCAGTAAATAGATTTTAAGAATTATCACATTGAAAGTGATATTTCCAGAAGACACATTGTAAAAAGAAGCCTGTTGGAAAACATTACTACCTAGTGTAGTAATAAGATACTTACTGGGGGTTTTTTTGGTTAGGTTGTTTTGGTTTGAATTTGTGTGCGTTTTGATTTGGTTTCATTTTTAATGTCTTGTAGTGATGAATGTTAATCAGGAAAGCATCCTTCATCAAATCAATTTCTTCTGCCTACTTTGCTCTGAACTTGAATGCTGTATTCCTTTTCAAAGGTGCCTCTCTCCTATGTTTCAATTGATTTTGCTACAAGACAGCTCTTCAAGTCTCCCTGCAAAGATCTTTACATTTAGCCCTCTGCCTTTTGTTTCTGTCAGAAAAGCATTCTTTTTCATAGAAACATTTAATTTTTTCCTTAAAAGCTCCCTTTTTTTCTTTCTCATGTCTTATCTTTTTCCTGAATTTGTTTTTTAATGCACCAAATATATATAAAAAAGGAAATGCTTAGTAATATATTTCTGTAGATTAATTAAAATGTTCTAATTTTTTTTTTCTCAGAAAACACCTGGTTTTCCTTTGAATAGGTTATGAGGAGCTGCCATGTGGCTGTCTAGAGAGAAACAGATAGTAGCTAATCAGAGAGCTGTGTACAGATACTTTAAATTTGGAAAGCAAGAATGTGTTTTCACCTGGCCTGATAGGATGCTACAGAAGATTGTTTTGTAGTAATCTGTATGAGTGAGACAACACCGTGAAATTCTAAGCAAGTGCTGGTACTTTTCTTCTGCACTGTACTCTTCCCTCCGAAAGAAGGGACAAACTTTAGGTTGATATTCTTACAAAGGTGAGGAAGGAAAAACAACTGTGTTTTTCAAAAACTATTTTCAGGTAACCATAGTAACAACATTTTGGTACATCTTTAGCACTGAAAATTGAAAATGGGGGAACACTGAGAGATAGAAGTAAAAGAGGCTCATTGCTTGGGAAACCTGCAGTCATGTCATTGAAGTACTAGAGGGACTGACGAGTGACAAAGCAGTGGCTCCTTATAGTGCTCCAGATTTTAGTCACTGAAGCATTTTACTTAGGATTTACAAGAAAAGCAAGGGGACAGTGTCAAGAAAACAGAAAACCATAACTACTGCCTTATTTTCTCTCCTGTGCTACTACAGCCTTCTCCAATGAACAAAATTAGCATATGGGTTATTTTATGGAAGCTTATATACCCAGCTGTGCATAACTCACATGAAAGTGTGGCAGATTGTATTTGCTATCAAACCAGCCAGCAATGAAATTTTCAGAGGAATTGCCTAAAATTGTTCAGGCAGAGAGAGTGAATATTTTAGCACGTCCCGTCCACTGGGAGTTTATTTTTAATATGCCTTGCCTAGGGGTTTATAAGTATAATTCCAAGAAAGACTTATTTATTTATGTTGATTCTTTTGAAATGTTTGTATTATACATAAGTTTTCTTACACAAAAAGTGCCATCAGCAGTAGTGACTGTGTTCGTAAGTGTATGTTGAAAGAACAACAAAACAGAATAAAAACTTGAAGTGCCAATACAGTTAAAAACACCTGATTATTCAGTGTAAGGTAACACAAAAATTCTTCTAGACTCCTACACACATCTTATTAAGGAGTCACATCTTTAGAAGTATATGTCTTCATAGCAAAGTGTTTCCACAATCTGGCTTAATTGGAAAAGCCTATTGATTTACTTGAAGCTGAATGGAGACTAATAGTCTGATTTCAGTCAAGTACTAATAAATATCTTTTTCTTTTTTTCCTTTTTTTTTAATCAAAGTCAGAGAAAACTATAACCCATTATTCAACATGCACTATACATCTAGTTGTAGTCAAAATACACTTAGGGTTTAAAACTTCCTGATAGTAGAACAAAATACAAGAACCATATATACCACACCACCTTTGAGATTATATACTGAGATCTTGCTGAAAGAACCTATGCTCATTCAGTCAGATTTACCAGCCCTTCATGCAGACAGGTCAGCTGGATCAGTAATATAGAGCAGGGAATCACGCTCTGAGTGGCATAACTTGGACTTCATTGTTTAAGAAGCTCATATTTATGCAATCAGAAATTTTTATTTACACAATGCTTACAAAGTTTCACCTGAATTTTTAGAGAATTTCACCATGCAGGGCAAGTATTGAGCATCTCCAAGGGTACCTATCTAGCTCACTGTCTTTGAGGGCAAGGTACAACAGAAGGTGGGTCTTGGGAACACATATCATGGTTGTCTTATTTACTGTTCCTGTAAGAACTTTCGTACAGTTTTTTAAAAGATGTAAAGCCTCTTAAACGAGACACTTAAGATTTCAATCTCTGCTTCAATTACTTTAGGCCAAGTATTTAACTGCATAATTAGACTTCTGAGTTGTCTGTTATCAGAGCATAGTAAGCAGAAAATAGTAAGATTCGACCAAAAAAATCCCCTGGAAGACTATGTCATGTATTTGTGACTTACACCATCAGCTCGAAAGTCTGATTAGGAATCCAGTTTCAGGCTGAAAGCCAAGGAGCACGAGGCAGTGCAAACCAAGTAAATCTTTTATTGGTGCTAGGAGGCAGCTCTACCCTTGCTTTGGGATAAGTCTTGCAGCCACCATCTATGCTTTTATTTGCACAGCTTCTAATCCAGTGCTACCACAGTATATTTTTCAAAGATTTTCAGGGCTTCAATTACTCTTGTACGTAGTGATGACAAATATAATGTCTCTCCACACCACACACTTAGCCATTAAAGTTAAGAATATTTTTTCTCCACTTCAGAAAACTTGACAATAACTTTTGACGGGGTGAGAATCACTGGTTCAGCCAAGCTGAGTCCAGAATTCTAACTGTATTTCACAAAGTTTCCTCTTGTGATTAGCTTTACTGCAGCAGTATTTATACTCTGGCATACAGACTGCCTTAGAGGATTCTTGCCATCTGTTGGCTTATTCACATGTGGAAATCTGCTTTGAACTGCATTTCATAATATTATAATACCCAAATGTGTACATTCTAAGCATGTCACAGAAGTTGGATACATATATGGAAAAAAATTGATTTCATTTATATATATATATGCACACACATTTCATTTATATATGTGTGTATATAAGATATGTGTTCATGTATATAACATATATACATGCATAAATTAAATTGTTTTTACATAGAAATGTGTTGTATTTATTAAGAGTTCAATTGATTTTTTTATCCATTAAAAATTACTTAATCCTGGGAATAGTTGTCACTTAATGGAAGGATTAAGACTCTGATCCTGAATATTTTCTGATGTGGGCTTCCATTTATGTTATAATTGGCCACAAATAGAATTTATAAAAGATAATTAGTCATCACTACTTTAAAAATTGTATGGTTAGCGTCGGTATGAATACATTCCTTTGGTGTGAATTCACTGTGCTTCCCAATAAAAAGAAATCTTACTGTGTGAGCTTCTGGCTTTATCTACACAACTCTGGACTCACATAATTCCTTTTGATTGGTGGAAACCCCAGCAATCTGGGGTTTCCAGTTTTCCAGAGTGCAGCATGTCTGTAAGCATTTGCAAGAGTTTGTTGCTGACATCAGGTTTTTCCACTGTAACATTAATGGGCAAAGTTAATGTTTTTGTAGGTTTTTTTCCCTGATTATTATGCTAAAAGCATCCTTCACATTTCTGGACTTTGATCTGGGACTGAACGCAGGGTTTTTTTCTTCATTTCCTCAACTGCAGCTTTGCAAGAGAGTTGTTCACTAAATGGGACCGGCCTTTCTCTGTGCTGTATCACAAGACAGGACACAAGCTGTGCATCTCTACCCTCCAAAAAAACAAAATTCAGCCCATAGTTTTCAGCTAATTTTTAAAAGTCATCCCATGTCTTATTCAGGTAAATGTCTATATTTAAAATCAGATTCACTTATGCAACTTTGTACTGAAAAGAAAAAATCTCTCAGAAGTGTGCAGACACGACAATAGAAACAAAATATCTTCAGAAGCAGAATAATTAGATATTCTTGCTGCCCCTGTTCAAACATCCTGTTAACTCTAAAAAGAAACCTTAAATTCAGATTGAGATCTTTAATACCATTTAGCATTATATCTGTCAGAATTTATGAAAATAACTGTGTTGTTAGGAAGGACTTTTTAAAGTTATTCCTCTTTCAGCTTAGATAAACTATATGTAGAAAACAACTGTCTGCTACATAAGAAACTGCTAATACTAAAACAGTCTCTAGCCCCAAGAAAAATGAGACTGAAAGAGTAAGAAAACCATATTTGAAACAGAAATAGAATTAAATTTACAAAAGTTCAAAGGGGAAGGGGGAGCAAAAATACATCTTTGTCCCCTGTCAAAAAAAAAAACGTATGCAGGTACAACTGATCTCAAAATACACCACCTATTGTGCAATATAGAGAACTCCTAGAGATTTAATTATACATAGACAATTTAAAAGTTTAAAAAAAATTATAGTGGTCATGAATTGCCCCTTGCAAACAGCTATTAATCAGTCTATGAACAAATGTAATACTTTTAGCTAAAGTCTTGCATAGTCATGAAGAAGAGAAGGATTAATGACATCATTACTTTCAAGTGTGTGCAATTTCATGTAGATGATATCTGAACACTGATGGTGTTTTGGGGTAAAGAATAGCTTTGCAACTCACCCTATGATCTCTTTTTGTTCACTGTTCTCCATTCTTCACAATTCTCTCTAATGATTTGATTCATTTAAATAGCTTGAAGTAATTTCTGTAATGAATAAAAAAAAATTAGTTTGTGAGAGTGTATTGTATATTATATGTGCCAAACAATGCTTGTTAAAATTATTTTTAGTCTTTTGTGTATTCTTGAGCATCAGCTACATTCTTTTGTTGAATATAATTATTTCCTCTGTAAGTGAAGGGGGTTGGGAGGCAGCATCATTTAAGATCTTCTTGGTAATCACCTACATTTTATGAAGCCTTGCATGCTTCATTCAGTCTTTGTCTGAGGTACTGAAATCTGTGCTGCAGTGCTGCTAAAATTCTATAAGACAGTGAAATTCGACAAGTGGTGGTGTAACACAGTGCCGTCTCTCACAAGGGTAATACTATAAAAAGTAGGTAAAGATAAAACAGTAATTTCCACAGCATGCTCTCTGAACCTCTGAAAATTAATAGCTTTGAAATTTCCAGATTAAAAAGTGACAGCTGATGTCTCTCCTGGAAAATGATGTAGCACCAGTAATCATCCCTAGGCCCTAGACCTTAAAACTTCTCACTCCCAGGATTTTTGATTGAAGTGACTGGTTTTCTTTCAGACAAATATAGGTTGATATTCTGGAGATAGTTCACTCAATAAACTATCCCATATAGTGCTTATAGACAAAACTGCACCATTTTCTCCTTCCTCTAGTATGTAATGGTACTGTCCCAGTGCATGCTGTGTTCTCAGACAATCCTATTTCTTTTTCTTGCCACATCCCCAACTTTAACATATCTGATACTTGAACCCCAATGGCCAGGAAAGGATAGAAAAAAATGTCTAGAAATTATTAGTCATATTGAGTACTGACTGTGTACTTGGATAAGCCCATTCCATATGGGTTTAACAGTCCACTCAAGTGATTTCTAGTCCTGAGATGTGTGAATGTGCGTTACTCTTACTTGTTTGGAGGACCACAGCTCATTTCCTGAACAGACTTCCTTCCTTGGTATAGATTCCCGGTTTAATAGTCCCTGAAGACTTTTCTTCCACAAATTAACCTAGTGCATCTGCTAAATGCCAGCTGGAGATGTAACAAAAAGATAGTAAAAAAAAGCAAAGTTTATTGAAACTGTGGTTAGATACGCTAAGAGCATGAGTTAACAAGTGAAGAGTAAATTGCTGAGTGGGGAAAGACATAGAAATCCATACAAGCCATGCATTATCTTCTCTTAACATCGGAAACTTTGAAATTATTCTCTGACAGTTTTCTACTTGTCAAGATTTTACAAATTTTCTGGATTCTCTGTTTCAGATTTGTTTATTGTTAGGATTTTTTTTTTTTTCTTCTAATTTCTCTTTGAGTTGAAGAAGTAGAATTCAGTAGCACAACCTGTTCTCAAACCAGCCCCTCAGTGGAACACTGCATGGTGAGATTGAACAAGTTAAAGCCTCAATTCTATTTAAAAATTAGCCCAGTGATATTTTAACTGTAATTATTCTTAGTCTTCACTTTAATTTAGTATAGATCAACTTTGCCTCTATGGAAGATGATTTTTTAACCCAAAAGGAGGATATTATATGAACAGACATTATTACAACAGGATGCAGCAAAATGTTTGGCATAAGCTCAAAGAAGCTAAGGAAAGCTCAAAGGAAGTTAATTCTGCACCATGCTACAAATCCTGTACCACTGAGTGGGCAGCTGCAAAATCATGGATTTTTTTCACTAATTCATCAATACTGCCTTTTGAGAAAACTGCATCTTTTCAATCTGGATAATTTTACATCATGTGTAAGTGGGCTTTGAAGTAGCTGAGAGGTGAGCAGGATTGCCATGACTTTTCTCTTTGCACAATGTACACAATGAATAATTGGTAAGTGACATCACTGCTTCACCAACTGGCAAATTTCAGCACTGAAATTTTGGTCACTAGGGAGTGCACTGAGACAGGTCTTTTAGGCTGCACAGAAAAACCACAGATTGAAAAGATCAAGAATATTTAATCTAGGCATTTAGTTTAGAAAGTTTGTATATTCTGAGGAATACTGGAGATTGTAATGGACATAATCTTCCATGATATTTATAAAAAAGAGAAAACACAACAGTAGCTTTCAAGCATATTATGTGTCTTAGAAGGTGTATGTACCTCTATTTTTATTTTTTCTTTAAACAATACTCAATACGTGCCTTATGCTTTATTCTTTCATGCTTCATTTTGCCATGATGAGAACCAACTTTACATTTGAAGTAGATGAGAATACAGATTTTCCCTATAAGGATAAAAGGAAGTGGTTTGTGATCATCATGTTGCCTGTGAGGACTTTAATTGTACCATGACAAAAGAGTTGCAGTAGAAACTATCGCTGTTAAGATTATTCAGTCCACAAAATATAAGACTATTCCCCACTTCAAATGAAGACCTATTACAAACTTCTGCCAAACAGAAATTGCAATATGAAGAACACTTTCTTTTTTTTTTTTTATATGTAGCACTGGATATTGAAATAAGCAGAAAAATGTCTTTTCAGAGGAGAATTTAAGATTTAACAGAGTCAACCCCAAGTCAGTTTGTGCATATTGTTATTGTTAAAGGAAAGTGACGTGCTTTGTTCTAATTTCTGTTGTATTTGCTGAGCATTTTGACAGAACTTACTTGGTTTAATATGTATTGTAGGTAAGTGCATGCATGCAAGTACATTTACTAGTGTGGAAGAAGACTAGTAATAATCATAATTGTGATGATATATTTTTGATTTAATGTGAGAGACTGGTTACATGAAAAGGGACATATAGATTCAGGATATACAGATTCTTTGCAGCTTACTGATCTGAGAAGCTGGCTACGTGAGAACGGGCACATAGGCCCTTGCAGCTAGCTGAGCAAGGTCTCATAAGACAATGCACCACACATCCTGTGTAACAACTGAAGTTACAGAATATTACATGTATCTTGCTCAGTAACTGAACCACCATTGAGTCTTACTGCTGAACTATGGGTTTATTTGCAGAGCCAGCAAGGTTAGGTTTTGGCAGCAAAACAATGGGCATCTGTGGTTAGAAGGCCAGGGAAAAAGGCAGAACTGCTGACCACGAAAGGGGGTCTAAGGAGGGGTTTAGAATCAGTTCTGGTACAATCAATAAATCGGATTCCTGCTGATCACTCATATTGAGCGTCTGGGTTTCCCCTCTATCGCGACAATTTAAGTTACGAAAGTTTAATGGAACATATATTACTTTCTGAAAACAAAGCCCAAGAACATTTGCAGTTTAGATTTGTTAAATGTTTCTTCCATAATTTAGACTTTATAGATGTCATATTGTTTCTAAACATCCTGTGTCTTTTTCTAAACTTCCTCAGGAGTTTGGCATCAAGACATGAACAAAAACAACATTTTTCAAGGTTTCTGATGCCTCTGAAGCTGTGGGTAGTAGTAGTCTATATAGTGATGTACTGTTTGCATTTGTATGTTTATTTTCATTTTTCTTTTCCCATATACTAATTTTCTCATTGCCTGATAGCTACCTCCATATGAAAAAAGTTACCATAAAGCTTTCTGCCCCCTGGCCTGCTAGCCCAAAGCATATGGTGTAAGATAAAATGCATTGTTTAATTATAAATTCAGGTGTGTGAATCAGAAATGGTGTTTACTTTGGAATCAGTTAAAAATTTCCTCTTTGGAGTTGCTGAGTTTTTAGCTTATGTCTTCAATACTTTCGGCTAGGGAACCAGAAGCTCTCAGGATGGATCTTTTTCAGCGACTTTGAATTAGTGAATACATATATATTAAAAAATATATGTATTATATATATATTTCATATATATATGAAAACCACAATTTGAATGGAACACTAAGCATGTTTTATGCTTCAAATTCAATTAGCAGCTCAACATCTTTATAAAGATACATGGGACTGTCCACATTTAATGAATATTTATTTTTATTAAGGTACATGCATGGGAGGGCTGTGTGGGCATGCGAATCCAAACGTACCGTTTGCTAATTGCACAATATTAATTTTATTTTATAAAGTAGTGATCCTAGTATTTCTCTCTATTGTTCATTGTCACTTTGGCATTTGTGAGGTGATCATTTTGGCAACATTACTAGGTTTTGATCATTTTTTCCAATATATGAATTGGCATGTAGAACCAAGGAGGAGTAAACAATCCCTAGTATTTTAAACTACATTTAAGATTTATTTGGATGAAATTCAACCCAAACACCCTTTGTGCCAACATTGAAGTAGCAGGTTAAAAAAGTAAGCTAAAAAAAAGTGAGCTAGAATTCACTGTTTGAGGTACATTCATGCATATGTCCTTAGTCAACTTTTTAGTATAAATGGAAAAATACTGCTTCATAAATAAAATTTGCAATAAGGCTTTTAATGTACTTACCTCCCTAGAGGCAACCTTTTCATTCTGCATAGAATCTTATTTAAGTACTGCATCAGTTGGAGCTCTGCTTAAGTGTCAGTTTACTCAGGTTGTCCTTATGAAAATGAATGATAATGTCTAAGTAAAGAGAAAAAAAAAGTTATAAATTCTTCACCCAAAGGCTTTTTCCTCTCTCATTATCAGACACCTTTGGGGAAGTATAGCTGCCTTCTGTAAGTGATATAAATTACAATATACTCTGTGAAAATGACTTTGCCATTCATAGTAAAACACTGCAACTGTTTCGCACTGGTATTTTTTTGCATAAAATATATATATGCAACCAGTATAACCTTGAGAAAGCAGATTGCAATTCTGTCCCCTGCCCAGGGACTTCATCTAGGACACGAAATGTGTGGGGTGGTTATCATGATGATAACTACAATGTGTGGGGTGATTGATGATCATAACTACAACTTGAACAATAAAAAACCAAGTATAATAAACCTTTCTGAATCAAAGCAAATGTTTCTCAGAAGCAGACATACAAAATATCCCATATTAAAATAATTTGTATTAACACAGGAGGCAAAATTTATCTTGGGCAAAGAAGTCATTGTCATCCCCACAGAATCCTAATATGGCATAAAAATAATGAAAATGTAAGATCAAACCCATAACAAGCATAGATAGATTGAGATTTCAGTATGGCTTAAATAGCTAATGAATACTCAAATTTGTATTAAAAAACTATGAAAACTATGCTCTCTGAAGTTCGCACAGGATACTGAAATACTGTTAAAGGGGAATGAAAAGTGGGTTATTCATATAGACACTTCCATTTTAAGCATTGTGTGTCATGGTACTTTATACTGTATAACTGAGTCTTTACTAACTTGTATCACCAGAAGATGCAAATAGCATCTGACCTATTTGCATGATGCAGTGTTATTTACTTGGAGGACCAGCTTAACATAGCTTTTTTTTTTTTTTTTGGTAACAATACAGGACATGAATGTACAGGTATTTCCTATTTGTCACGGATTATATGTTGCATTTTCAGCACTGTTAAATATCTTTTTCTGACCACTGTCAGGATTTACATTGACCTTACTTTTTATAACTTGAAGTTATGCTTATCCATTTTTTTTGGTTTTTTGTTTTGGTTTTTTTTCAGACATTCAGTGTCCATTCCTCTTTGCCTGTCTCCAGTTGGGTAGAACACAACATTGTAGTTTTAATTTTGATTTCTTACAAAATTTTCAGTTACCGCTTTTATTTTTTTGCTCTTGGTATGTAGTTACTTTCTTCATGGAATCAGAACTATAAGCATTTACTGAAGACTTGTTATCCAGGACTCATTTTCACCTAAAACATTCTACAATGTCTACATACATGCTTTTTATCTGAAATATCTTTCCTACAAGTAAAAGCATATATATTGTCGCAGTGGGGATTACTGCAACAAGTATATTTCAACCAGGAGTCCCGTGGAAATGAAGTGTATATGGACAGATTCGTGGTAGATGTTTCAGAGATGTTTATTTCTCCAGCCGCATGGCCGGGGCTCAGCTCAGGAACTCCGCAGTCACGGGACCCGAGGGTCCTTGGCCACCCCGGGGAACACAAACCAACCAATGGGGAACGAGGCCGAGCAGGGGCAGGGAAACCCCGTGTCTCCCCCCCAGGGCCCCTCTCCCAGGGCTACATGGCAGGGGAGGGACCCCAACAATATATCCTTCATATGAAAATATATGTTATAGCTTCAAGCATGGAAAAACTGAATTTATATCAACAAAAATTGGAAGAAATGTGGTTGATAATGTGATTCAAATTCCTCCTCAAAATAAGGCCAATTTCTAACTCAGATCAGGTTACTGAAGGCTTCGTGTAGTTGAGTTCTGAGTATCTCCAAGGATGGCGTTTTCGCAACCTCTGTGGGCAAGCTTAATCCACCTGCCAAGCTTTCCTCTGCATCTTCTTTTCATAACCCATCAGATCGCTGAAGACAGCAATTTGAAGCTCTCCTTTAGCCCTCTCATCTTAAACCCAAACAAATCCAGTTCTCATTTTCTCTCAATACATGATGCTTCAGACCTCTTCTTATTTTAGAGACCTTCTCCTGGCCTTGCAAAAATCTTCTGTACAAGACAGCCCAAAACTGACTGATTAACACATCTTTAATCAGCAATAAATAGTCTTTTATTGGTAATAATCTCAAAACTGTATATAGAACTGTACCAAAGAAACAAACATCTCATATTCCCTCTTTTGAATTTTTTTCAGACTTCCCATCTGTACCACTCTTTTTCATTGTCTCAAGCTGCTAAATTAAATACGCTGTCCCTTTGCTCATGTTCACCACCAACTTATTAATAAGGAAAAATTAACCACTATGCTCTAGAACAATTTACTCAGTGCTTCATGACCTTTGCATCCACACCACCACCAGTCTTGTCTAGCCTGCTTGAGAAGAGACCATTACAGCAATAAAATCTCCATTGGAAACCAAATAATTGGACAAGAAATAGAAATATCATGGCCTTCTTTTCTAGTCTAAAAGTCCTCATTTGTGCCCTGAAAGCCTCTCATATTTTGGTTATACTTCACTGACATTATTTTTAATTCCTCTTTATAGGTGTATGACTGTTCATGCATATCAGATCTTCTATTGCAGATCCTCTGAACACTCACACTAATAGTAGTTGAAATCACCTGGCTTTTCCATAGAATTTTTTTCACCAGAGATCTGGGAAGGTTTTATTTGTCTGTTTGTTTGAAATGAAAGCTGTGAGTGATGGAAGAAAAAGTGGTGGCCACAGGAAAAAAAAGCATTCTAGTTTGATAAGCAGCCATAAGACAGTCTACCAGACTATGTGGGTCAATGAATATCCGCAAATAAAATTATTGCGTATACATTTATATTTAAATTGCTTTTGTTTTTAATGGAGGAACATAAAATATTGTAAAAATGTGAAGAACAAAGCTGAAAAGATTTGTTGTAACTGACTGAATATTACACAGCAGGTGTAAACTTCTTGTTAACTACTTAGAAGGCTGATCATTAAATTTCTTTTTATCAGCCTTTTTCTGTATGGCAGGCACCACACAAAAAATCAACTTTAATTTGTTACTGAGCAGTCCATGAATGTGACCACAATGGACAATCATCATTTTCATGAAAAATTTTGAGCTAACTTTTTATACATGGTAATGTCCATAATTATTCTTCTATTTTATGTTATTTGGTTGAGGAGAAAATAAAAATTTTTCTAAAACATCTCTGTAAGTCTCAAGAAATTTTAATATTCCATGAAGTCTTGTGAGATACGTGAAAATTTTTTCAATCAGATTCAAGAAAGCTGCTATTTTTCCCCAGGAACACAAACTTTACAATATTCACTTTAGCTTTACTCTATGCTGTATACTTCCTTCATGCACATGCATTGCATGATTCATTTCTTCAGCACCAAGAGTGACTCAAGGCTTCTTGCTGTTACTTACAGCTTGGCAACACAGTTAGAAGGCTACAATGAGATGCATTGCTTGAGATGCAGTTTGGCTTATTTTCAGAAATGTGGTAAAAACACCCAGCACAAATGGAAGTAAAGCATGTGCTGTACAGTTAAACACCTACCACTGCGCATGGAGAGTCACCTGTCACTGAACACAAGACCTCACATCACTCTCTAAACAGATGAGACACATTTTGCGTTCATATAATGTTCCAATATCTTTTCTCTTAGAACTTCAGAAAAGTTCTTTTCTTTGTTCAAACTGTATTAAAAGGCTAAAGCTCTTATTTTACCGATTCAGGCTTTTAGTACTCTCCCTCTCTCTTCTATACCCACACAAGCTCCTCTAATTTCTGACAGGTTGTTAGCTGTGAATCGAACAGGTTCAGAAAATCACTAACATGAATGAATGAAACTTAATGCATGTTTTCTGTGGGCAATGGAATGTGAAATTTTGCTTAACTACTTTCTACTTTCTCTTCTGTATCAAGTCAGGCTAAACTTCTAGGGAGGAGCAGAAGCCTTTTCCTTACCTAGGCAGCCAATATATCTTGCACTTATCCATCAGGCATGTATAGTTCTTCAAGGAACTTCAGTCAGAGAATGACTGCTAATCCAAAACTGCACTAAGTGAAAATCAATTATCTCTGCAAGATCAGAGAGTTTTTGGTTTAGTTTAATTTCATTTTCAATATAGCCTGGTAAACTATAAGACTGAGTTCCCTTGTTCCACAGACTTTTTCTGTGAAAGGTCCTTTTTCATGGACATACACCTTAAAACTGATTTTTTTTTGGACTGAAAAAAATGCCATTGGAAGAATAAATGTGATTTTTGGATTTCAGATCTTTCCATCAGTGTCAGATTATTTCGTCTTTTCAGGTGTTCTGAAAAAAGTGTTAATGAAAGTGCTTCACGAACCATTATATGAATTTTTTTATAAGCTCATCATCCTTATTATGATGGTAAGCATTTTAGGCTGTATATTTCTGTATCTCTGAATGCAGTGCATATTTTCTTCTGCCCAAACGCTACTTGATTTATTTTTGTTTACACAAAAAGCAGGGGGACCTTACATGTAAACTTCAGTTTCCAGAGAACAGGACACTGAACAAGGAAAATATACTATAACCATTAAAAACAATGAAGAAAAAAAAATTTTTTTCCTGATAGCTGAAAAATTTCCACTTTAGTAATGTAAATAAAAACTGATGATCCAAATTATAATTTTCTTTCCACCCTAGGGGAAAAAATCCAAAAATTATCTGTAAAAATTTTTATCAAATAAAATTAGAATCCACTGTTTGTTTCTTACTGAGAAGAAATTCCATACTTCTCCTACCTTTAGTCTGCATTGTACACCCACTTCTTAAATTTTCCAGTTCAGAAGAATCTTAAAGTATGTTGCAGTTACAACAAAAAACCAGGAACATACTTTCAGAAACTTTAGTTTTGTGATGAAATGCAGCACACATTCCTTAATGTTGAGTTCATCCAAAACAGAAGATCCCATTTGTTTTTTTGAATACCTGGAGTAATTAATGTAAATTCAAATTCTCTTATTTCCATGGGATATTTCAGATTTTAGAGAAACACATCCATTTCAGAAAACAAACCAAACCAGAAAATTATTTAGGAAATTATTATTCACATCTTATGGGCAATTAGGTTCAGAAATGTCATGCAAAAGAATACAGCACTAGATGAAAAATTTATTTATTAACTTATGCTATTCCAATTTTAAAAGCCGAGAAGGTTGCAGGGAACTACTGCTGTTCAGGCTTGCATCAGTCTCTAGAAAGATTCTGGAGCAAGTTCTCTGAGAAGCTACTCCCCAAACCAGGAAGGATATGGGAACTGACTGGCTCTGTGGATGATTGTAGATGTTTACCTTGACTCTGGCAACATTTTTGTAAAGGGTCTCTAATAGCACTATGGAAATCAAAGCGCTGAGACAAGAATAGGTGGATAAAAAATTCTTTATCCATTAGGCTTAATGGGCTAACCGAAAACACTTTGAAATCTAATTGGTGTCTAGTTACACTTGACATTCAACTTCAGATCATCATCATCAATAACAGGACAACACCATAATGGAGAGTGGTTCTTAGTGGAAGGGAGGATTTCCTTTCAGAGAGATTCCAAAATACTGAAGGAATGAGTCACAGGAAACCAAGTTTTAACAGAAACAAATGCAAAGCCCTGCGCTCAGGAAGGAAGAGTCCTACACATCAGTGAGGACTGGGAACTGCCTGGCTGTTTCACAG
The DNA here is from genome assembly GCF_020740725.1 of Corvus hawaiiensis. Taxonomy (NCBI): domain Eukaryota; kingdom Metazoa; phylum Chordata; class Aves; order Passeriformes; family Corvidae; genus Corvus; species Corvus hawaiiensis. The sequence continues at coordinate 62,144,774 of NC_063216.1, read as the reverse complement.
CCTTGCAGGCAGTTACCCCTTCTTTGTGCAGGAGGCTGTTGACTTTCACAGGAACTTTCCAACAGGTTAGGTTGATCAGCTATAAGAAGTACAGGTGGAGGTGGGGAGGAAGACTAGGTGTTGCAGAAGAGCAGAGAAAGCATAAAAAATTCTGACAAATGGATCATCTAGATATTTCGTTTCTGAAGTAGATTGAAAGAACCAGTTATACAAGACCACTCTAGAGATGGTGAGAATATATGAAATGGATTGATTTCACCTTGTCTATTGTGAGGTGTCTGGAATGTGATTTATGTACAAGTTACTTGTCTCAGTTAACATTGTGATCAATGGAGATTTAATCATAACTTTATTATCAGATTTATTCCTCAGGAAATGGGGTAAACCTGTGAAGACTATGGCATTTTACAGTTTCTATGTAATAATTATGTAATTTATCTCTCTTGCCTTTTCCACACTTTCCTCTGATCATGTGGTGCTTCTTACCAGTTATAGCAAAACTGTTTCTGAGTGCTAGAAGTAAAGAAATTCATTCCCCATAAAAACAGAAATATATTTTTATAATAAATATATCCTTAAAAAAAATTTCTGCTGACACTGCTTTCTCAATAACACAGTAAAACAAGATTATTTTTGTGATTTATATAGTGAGGAAAACAATTGTCTGTAGTTTAGCTATAAGAGAGTAAGCCAGCTTTAGGTGTATGCAATGCTGGCACTTCTTTTTTCCAGAGACCAGATGCACAGCTCTCAAGGCCCTATTGGCCATTCTCCACAGATTAGCATGGCAAATGCTGATAATTAGAAAGTTGTGATTTCATGGTAAATTTCATAACTACTAAAGAACATGATACTTATCAAATGGAAGCTCTTCTTGTGGAGGACTGAGAAATTTGTCTCATTATTCCTGGAAAACCCTGCACTCTTACATCTAAGAATATGAAGAAATTATGAAATTACTAAACTGAAGATAAATATTCTAATAAATAGGAATAGTTACTTGATAAAGATGGGGAACAGCATCATCTGTAACAGATTATGTGACATATATAGCTCAGAATATTAGTTTTAATTAAAATGGAGACATTACTTAAACTCGGGGGTTTTGTGATCTGTGCACATAATCTCTCAGAAATAAACCTCTGCTTCTGACAGTAACAGGAACTGTGGTAAATCTCATAGTCATTACTGTCTTGATGTAGAAATTACTGAATTAAACTCTATGACCTCCCTTACAAAGGCAATCTGTCTACCTGACTTTATGGTTATATTTTCCAGATAAAAAGCTCAACATACCAAGTGAAAAAACTTTACTTTTTTCTCTGTCTGCCAATTGAGGTTCTCTGCACATATTTTCCTACAGTTGTTTATTACTCCAGGCTCAACCAACAAAGGTAAACAGATTTCTTAGAACCTCTTTCTTGGCAGAGACTTGCTAAATGAAGTGTCCGTAACTCAGTTCATATCAACCAAAATGGGTTAGGAGGGTAGGTAAGAGGACTGATACCTCAGTTAGGATGTCATGAGCAGGTGAAGTCAAAATGGTAGCAGGAATGTGCTCCTTAGCCTATGGAAAAGGACATGTGAAAATGGAATAATACAAGTATACATGTTCAGCTGCTAATACCATTTACATAGTGTAAATTGTGTGAAAAGGGACACTGAGACACAACTTGAAATATGTTCTCTGCCACTTTAATCTCCAAATTTGAGTCATACAGAGTTAGGAAGTTTACTGGGGATGTCCTGAGCTGGCTGACTTGCAGCTTTGTGACAAGCCTGTAACATCATCCTTCTTTCTGCAGTGGAAGATCTGATGTACAAGGTTCTTCACATATTGTATTTATAGCAGACGTTATTGTTTGAAGCAAGAGTTAGGGTCAATATAGTCTTGCTTCACTTACTTAACAAGTTAGCTCTAAGGTTATTGTTATTTGCAAGTTGTTTTTAACAGTGAAAATGAATTATACAATACTGATGGGGACAGAAGGGAAAGTAATTTCCTCCTAAACTCCTGTTCATTTCCTGTGCAAGTAACAACACAAAATTAAAGCCTGACAGTGTGTACCACAGAAATAAAGGGGGACATCTGCAGATTTGAAGCCCTGACTGAGCACATTAGAATCTGATTAGCTATTCATAGGGTAAACTAGGTATGCTTTTTTTCCCATTTTTAGTTTTCACCACATCAGTAATTGCACCGTCAGTATATTCACTGAATGTATGAAAGATAAGAGTTACAACAGCAGAAGTCTGCCTGCTTTATTATTTTACACAGTTATTGCTGAATTTAACTTTCAGTTGTTCATTTTTGAGCTCTGGATCATGAAGTTTTAAATGAAAATGATAGGGATTGTAATTAAGAACTAGTAGAAGCAAAGAAAATAAAAAACATGAATGTTTTCTACTAAAGACATGCTTGGAATATTGTAGAGACAGCTGGAAAATTTATCTGTCTCTTTGATGTACAAATGATAAAAGTGATAATATACAATACAAAGACAGTTACTTGCTTATACAATTCTGAATGTCCCAAAACCATAATCAGAATCACAATTAGTTAGCACCTTCCTTCATATCCAATACTTTCATATTTGTCTTTGAGTGATCACTTGTGCTAGTTTGAAAACAAACCAGTGGAAGATCACAAGTCAGAATCATAATTTAATAGGAAAATTAAAATAAATGCAATAGTACAAGAACACTGACAGAGTCAGGATACAACCTGACACCCTGGTGGTGGTAGCAGTCCAGATGAAGTGGTGATCCTGTAGAAAAGGATCTAGTCTTTACCTGACGCTCCAATGGTAGCTCTTGTCCTCTGGGAGTCCCATAGGTAAGGGTTGCTCATGCTGTTCCAAACACCAGATTATATCCAGGTGGGAATTCTTGGCTCCTCCCCCCCAGGCAGAGCATCTCACAGTGGGATGACTGTCATGCTGTGGGTCCTTGATAGCCCATTAAACAGAGATAGCCCCTGGAGGGAGTTATCAGGAGTGAGTCGTGGTAGGAGATAACAAACATTACCCCACCTGCTTTAACAGCTTGTGAAGATGATCATAGAATACGTGCTTTTGGTTACATCTTACATTGTAACCTAGGACATTGCTGAAGAAGCAAATGCACTTTTTTCATCTGTTTCTAATTAAACTGTTCTGATGTAAAAATCCTAGCTCAAAAGGGAAGCTATGTCTAAAGCCAATGGACAGTAGAGCCAGAACCAGAATTTTGCATGCCTAACTGAAAAATCACAGTTCTGCTTACTTCAGTGTATTGCTTCTTAATACTCTAAGTGTCAAACACTGGATTCCCTAGCCATTACAACTCTTTAAGCATACTAGTCAAGTTCTTGAATGTTCTTCTTTGATTCATCAGAAGTTCCTCAATTCTTATTGCAGGAGGTATTTGCCTATTTTTAATTTAGCACAATGTACTGGATGCCAGACACACCAAAGCTGCTCGCTCACTCCCCTGTGTAGCTGGAAAGGGAAGAAAATGTAAGGAAGAATTCATGGGTTGAGACAAGAACAGAGAGAGATCACTCACCAAATATCATCACAGGCAAATCAGATCAAAATTAGAGATATTAATTGAATTTATAAGTAACAAAATCTGAGCAGGATAATGAGAAGTAAAATAAGACCTTAAAAACACCTTCCCCTCCACCTCTCTCTCCCTCCCAGCTCTACCTCCTCCCCCACAGCAGCATAGGAAGATGGGGAATGAGGTTTATGGTCAGTTCATCACACATCATTTCTGCTGCTTCTCAGGGAGAGGAGTCCTTCCTCTGCTCCACCGCGGGCACATGAAAGAAGTAGCATGTGTGGAAGCTGATGAAAAGCTGTACGAAAAAAAGGATTTTCAACATAGTGCAGCGATCTGAAATGTTTTCTGAGTATTTCAATAGAATAACTAGAATGTTTGGAACCTTTTTGTCCTGGAGATCAGTACTGTGAGATACAAAAGTAGAAGTGTATTAAAGCATTTATTCTGAAAACCTGACATAGTCTACACTTTGATATGCAGACCTAATTTTCCTTAGGTATTTATTTTTAAATTGCATGCTAAGAGAATTACAACTAAAATTTCTGTGAAAGAAAAATGTAATGTGTTCCATTGTAAACAATATATGGTTTTACAATTCTAACCAAAGTGTCATTCATTTAAGAACAGCTTCAGTTGGAGGTAATGTATTGCAGAAGGAGTGAGTCTTAGAAATACCAGATATGCTGAGACTACCTTCGGTGCCAGAAATCACAGAAAAAATTAATTAATTTCTTGAACAAAAATTAAAATAGATTTTTTTATCTTCCTTCCCACCAAGACAGAGGCAACACAGGAAATAATTTTTCTTAAATAATTTTTGAAATCCACAGTTTCCACAGAAAATAGATGAGGTCCATATGAGGAAAAATCAGATTCACTTCAAGCTTCTTGTTATTCTCAACTCATAACTGAGATCAATGAGAAAAAATTACAACAATGCAATAACTGAAAGCTTCTCCTAATGTTTCCAAGCAAAACCCCCAAGACAAACTTTTCCCATGGTACTAAACTTTCCACTATATTCAGTGCCCATCACCTGAGACATGAGTTTTGAACATATCATATCCCTGAATGGGTTAAATTGGAAGGGACCACTGTGGGCCATCTGACCCAACCCCCCTGCTCCAGCAGGGTCATCCCAGAGTGCAAGGCACAGGATTGTGTCCAGATTGTTCTTGAATGTCTCCAGTGAGGAAGACTTCACAACCTCTCTGGTTGTGGATCTGTTCAAGTGCTTGGTCACTGCACAGGAAAGAAGTTCTTCCTCATGTTCAGGTGGAACTTCCTGGGCATCAGTTTCTGCCCATTGCCTCTTGTCCTATCACTTGGCACCACTGAGAAGAGCCTGATCCATCCTCTTAGCACCCTCCCTTCAGATATTTATAGACATTGATGAGGTCCACTCTCAGGTGTCTCCTTGCGAGGCTAAACAGGCCCAGCTCCCTCAGCCTTTCCTCATGAGGTGCTCCAGTGCCTTAATTATCTTTGCTGCCGTCCTCTGGACCCACTCCTGGAACTCTTTACCCTTAATTTTCTTGAACAGGTTTTATAATAGAGGAGAAAGTGTAATGGTATTGGTTTTACATCACTGTAGACTTATATAGACTGTTGTATATAAGTCTAGCCTGTTTGCTTCTGTAGAGGAACTTTGAAAGTGTATATGAAATTCTTAGTTTTTAATTTGGGTTAAAACCAGGTAACTTTAAAAGACGTGTGAAGTCTCTGATCTTTGTAAAGAATGAATCATTAAAAAAGAGCCAGCAGCAAGGATGGTGATAATGATTAAAATTACAATTTCTGAGAGAGGTCTCAGTGGAGGAAATTACTCCAGACCTTTCTAGGGCATGTTATTTGAATTGGATTCCACAGAAATAACAATTTGAACTGGCAGAATTTAGAATAAACAATAAGGTTTGTTGGTGAATTTAAAGACAAAGCCGAAAGGTTATGAAATTAGGTTGAGTATGTGTTATTTGATTGGTAAGAAGTACTGGGAGTTTCTTTTCAACTTTCAAAACTAGATGGAAATTTGATGTTATGCTAATGGAAGGTATCTTAAAAGTCAAAAACAAAGTTTGGTGTATGAAATAAAAATTTCAAATACAAATCAAGCCAAACACACACTGGCATGTGGAAATCCTGTGATTTTCTATTTGCTACTAGACTGTATACAGAATTAAAGAATATTATATAGGTCTGAAGAATATGAAAGGCAGTTATTTTAGCTCTGTAGCTTAAGTGATTTGGATTTTGGGATTTACACACAACTCTTGAGCAGAAAATCCTTTGATAAGAGTAGTCAAGGTATATATCATAGGGCTCTGGTATTGTGTAGTTACAACATGTAAAATATAATATATCTATAAATTCATTTTTATTTCTATATATAATACTCTTATACCAATATAAGAGATAAAAACATGAACTGAGCACATAGGATGTATAACTGTTAAAAGGAAGTCTGAGATCATAGAAGATATAATTAGCCATTTAAAAACTCTCAATTAAAGAGGGAAACTTGATGTAGAAGAAACTTGGTAAATACGTACAGAGAAATGTGGTAGAATATATTCTTTGGGATCAGCTGTGTACTGCATGGTCATCAGTGCTGTATGCTTACATCTGCTTGGACAAAGTTATCTCCTCCAAGAGTGATCCTTCGGCTCCACAGCAAATACCAAAGAATAGTTTTATACCTACAGTGCTCTGCTTTTGCCTACCTGAGAACCTGGGCTGAGGATGCTTGGGAGTTTTCTAGTGTTCAAGTGTTGCTTGAATGATGCCGAAGAATTGTATGGGGTGGAAATATTAAAAATAGTATGGATTTACCCATTTTGACTATAGGGAAATCTTCCTGATGGAATTATTTCCAGCATTGTAAAAGCTTTTTGTCACAGGAAGATAAACCTGGGAAAATTAACAACGTATGTGGGTGATCAGGAACTAAGACTCAACTAGGACTAAGCTGAGTTCTAGTGATATCAAGACATGAGAGGAGCTAAGGTATTTGGCAGTGTGCCATTAGCCCACTGCAATGATTGACACACACTCTAGCGTGCTTATAAAGTACCTCCTGAAAAAAACCTGTTATGACTTAAGGGTCGTAAGACTTAAGTCACTTCATAAGAGTCAATGAAGCTGGTCATGGTGAAAATATTTTTCAAAATCTTTTTTTGTGTTCTGACATGCTGCCACAGTTGTCTCGTTAATGCAGTAAATAATATTGTAGTATGTACAAAATAGAAGTAAAATTATTCTGGAACACCTTTTCAACCAGAATAGAAAAATACCTCAGGAAAAGACAACTCATTAATCTAAAGCTTTTTTAACTCTGAAAATATTTCTTATCAATGATTCATCATATATAAAAAATGTTCAAGACTGGAAAATAAAACATTAGGCAGATTTCAATATCTTTAGACAGAAATGTCCAGATGATTTAGTGATAATATTCTCATTTCTTGTGCTCCATTTAGAGTGAGAGTGGTATAAGACCACTCTGATTGCACTTCATTGTAAGGAACTATATTGATTTAATCCACTTGGGGATGGAAAATAATTTTAGAAAATAATAAAATCACATATTATCATTTGAATAATAATTAATGACTTATTCAATACATTAATTAATCAGTCCATCATTTCAGTGATTTTCTTAAGTTTTCTTGATATATGGAGATTCTAACAACAGACGAAGTGTCATTAAGTTATGTTTCATTAACACTTTATTTGATTCCTATTATCTGAAGCTTTTCTAATCACAAAGAAAAATCTAAGTGGCAGGAACTTTATAAAACACAACCACTGAAAGGTTTGTTTGAGGTCTGCAGACCTTGACAACCCTATAATTTTTGCCAAAAAAACTGTTACTATCAAATTTTCAGAGGCACTGAAAATACTGTTTAGTGTGATGAGGCAGCAGTGCAGTTGGGAAGTTCAAGGGGATAGATGCTGATTATTGGTAAAGGAAAAAGAAATAGAAGGAAAATTTTTCATGTAGCTGGAACAAATTTATAACACCTTATCTGAGTACAGGTTGTCTCCTTGCCTGTAACCCCTGGAATGAAATAGAAGCAGCAGAGATGCACAAAATAAGTATGAATGTTAATATCTTTTAGGTGAAAAACAATTACCAAGAACTGCTAATAGGCCCTTTAGCAGAATTAAACTGTGCCTTTACAGATGCATGTATTTTGCTCTCTTTGCTGGCTCAGAATTCCTAGTTATTTCAGCACTATCATAAAAACATTCTTACCTAAATATCAGGAAAAAAAAAAGTTGGGGAAAAGACCTTTATCGCTCCAAATACCTGGAAGCCCAGACTGTACCGTCAACGTATAGTTCATTTTGCTATAACACAGCTATTTTGAAGAGTGAAGGCTCCATTACGAGAATGACATGACATGTTATAATTCAGGATATCATCAGGAAACTGAGTGCAAGCTTTCCCCTCAGTGCTTTGATTCTTATTGGATGTATTAGACAAGTGTTTTATATATGAATCCTAATAATAAGCTTTTTCAACCACCAAAACTGCAATTTCTGGTTATCAATTCTGAATTTCTGTGTAATATAGGACACGCAGCACAGGACCACCACATTCACAAGACAAACTCACTCTGAAATAACAGAATTTTCTAACCTCACCACACTGATCTGTTTCTCCAGGGGCCCAGTCTATATTCTACTAGATTAGAACTAAACAAATTTTAAGGAATGACTAACGTAATAATTTAATTCCAATAAATCTTTCTTATTTGGTAATGGGACCTCCAAAGTCAACTCAATAGCTTATAAAGCACTTCTGAGTGTTAATTTTATTTCTGTTGATCAGAATTTGGGATTTTTTTTCAAACAAGAGCAACTTCAGAATTGTTGCCATTGATATGAAGATTTGTAGTGGTTAGGAATGAAAAAATAATCTGATCAGCTCAAGTTTACTCTAAGCTCAAATATAACTTGCAGCAATTTTTTTTATGTTTTTATCAATTAAGACTCCTTTCATTCCAACACCAGTGTTCCTCAAGAATCAAAAAAGCCATTAGAAATTCAGTCTACCTGTGATCTCTCCTTTTCAAACAGTTTTTCCTGTTTTAAAGATAGAATTTTTTGTCTTGTGTGGGAGCAGATACCTCTGTAGCATCGGGAACAGCTTATCCTTTGGTTCCTTTGCCACATCAGATTTCTTCTGTGCTCCGGAATAGCAAAAAATATGACCAAAAAAAGACCTCTTCTAGGCAACCAAAAACTGATATCTATTAAAAATTTCTTTACTGTCTTTGGCCTCCAACACTTTATCCACAGTCTCCTGCTATTTCTCGTTTAATGAAGGTTCATGGTTGCTTTGGTTTCTCCTCAATTTACAGGTTCATCTCTTCTACTTCTTCACCTGCCACAGCCGAGTTAAGAGTAAGACAGATGGTCTGGTTGAAGAATGGGTTTATATTGTCTGGCTCAAATAATTTGGAGGCCAACATGATATGAAGTCAGACATGCTTACCTATTTCTTTTAGCATACTATATTTCACAGACTCTCTCATATTTCAAGAACAGTGGACAGTTGGTCCTGTGATGCCATAGGATTTTAGGCTTTTATATTTTTCAGATCCTGTAATGCTTTAGTGTGTAACTCTAAAACTCCATATAGCCTGTTAGCTACTGTTCTCCCATCCTGGTCAGACAAAACAAATTCTCTCTAGGCCTGGACTTAAAGGACACCTCACTGTCCCAGGCCTTGAAATATGTAAAAAAAGCCTCTAAAAGGGAGGAACAAACTTGGGGTAATGACTTCATTACCTGAAATTGTAATTGGACAATTAACCCTGATATGCAAATGGACCAAACTTATAAAAGTATTAAAAACTTGTGACCTGTCGTCCATTTTGGGTGAAGCCTTCTCTGAAGGCTTTTGACTGTCCAATGTGTACCTGAAGGCCCTTCAATAAATACCCACTTTTATCCTCTTAATTTTGTCTAGCCTCTGTTTTCAGGTAGCCTCATCAATGCCTCACCTGAAATGTCAGTACTCCATGTGACAGTGCAGACAGAAGCGTCCCTAGCTCATCTTCCCTTTGCAGAGAGAAGGCATGACTGCTTTCTTCACATGCTGAAATGTCTGTAATGTCACCAAATAAGTTGATGTGTCAATGGTCTCATATTTGTTTTCTTTCAATATTTTCTTCAGCAATTTACCAGGGACATAATTTAGCATTACAAGATGTTGGTTATTCAGCTCATTTTTCTTTTTTTTTTTTTTTTTGCAAATCAGTAGTTTTTAATTTTTTTTTACATTAAAACCAAGCATTTTCATCACTTAAAATAGGAAGTACTATAGGAGATTTATTTCCTAATTCATTAATTAGACAGAAATTCAGTAATTCCCTAAGTGTTTTCTTTTTACCTTTCTGTATCTTTTCTGTCTTGAGGTTTGATAATGAGTCTCATTCCCCACATTCCACATAGTGGCTGCTAATATTGCCCAAAAGTCCCAAATTAGACCCTTGCCTCAACTTCCTTTCTCTTCTCTACTGCTAATCTCTTTCCATTCCAAATACAAGGGTTAATCCAGCAACAAGCCATGAGCAGCTGAATCCCTACAATTAGATGGAAAACACATTACAGATGTATGAGTTGTCAGAGAGGCAGAAAAGCCAGCATCTATGCAGCTCATTGCTAGTTCATGATTATAAATCTCAACTGTTGTCTGCTGCTTTCCCATTATCGATACGATCCCTCTTTCTCCATATACCCTCTGATAGCTGTTTCATGCTATGTGATAGATGACTGTCTTGCAATTCTCCATTTTTTAAATGCTGTAGGAAGCATTGAAAAAAAATAATATCCACCTTCTTCATATATCTCATGTATCCATCTCTTACATATTTGCTGCTGCTGCCTTCATGGATTTTTTTTCCCCACAGCTGACAATGTTTCACTTCTGTGTTTGGCAAAATTATTAAATGTGCAGCATACAGACTTGGTGAAGTAGAGGAAGTGCCATTCCTTGCAAAGCAGCAGTATCAGTAAAGTATACTGCTCTTATGGTAGTGAAGAGTCATAATGAGGAGCACTGCAAAAAGAAAGCTGCCGTATAATTTGAGAGAAAAATAAAGCACTGACAGAATTTAGGATTTTTTTGTCCTGGGGGAATAATATCTAGAAGAAAACTGGTAGATAGCTGTGCTTGTTTTTGACTCAGGTAGAGTTAATTTTATTCACAGTGGCTGGTATGGGGCTGTGTTTTGAATTTGAGCTGAACATAGAGTTGATAGCATAGAGATGTTTTTGTTATTGCTGAGTAGGGCTTACACAGAGCCAAGGCCTTCTCTGCTTTGCATATGGCCACACTGGTGAGGGAGTGGGGGATGCATGGGAGGTTGGGCAGAGACACAGTTGGGACAGGTGACCCCAACTGACCAAGTGGATATTGCAGACCATATAGTGTCAAGTGCAGCATGTAAATTTGGGGGAAGGAGAAGGAAGGAGGGGACATTTAGAGCGCTCATGTTTGTCTTCCCAAGTCACTCTTATGTGTGATGGGGTCCTGCTCTCCTGGAGATGGCTGAACCCCTGCCTCCCCAGGGGAAGCAGGGAATTAATTCCTTATTTTGCTTTGCTTGTGTTCACAGCTTTTTCTTCAACTGTCTTTATCCCCCCCCATGAGTTTTCAGCTTTTACACTTCTGATTCACTCCATGATCCTCCTGGTGGGGCAGTGAGCGAGTGGCTGTGTGGGGCTCTGTTGCTGGGGTTAAACTTCAACAATAGCATAAAATATATAAAAGAGTAGGAGAGAAAAGGATGACAAAGTGCTTATATTAATAATACCTGGTTAGCTAGCTAAAAAAGAATCCACGGAAATCCAGATACGATTTTCTCTAGTAGTCAGTGAAAGTTTAGTTTCACTGAGAATGTGTGTAATTAAAAGAGACAGAAAAAAAAAAAAAGTAAGAGAAAGGGAAAGGGAAAGAAAGAAAATTGAAATTAGGGAAAGACAGGGCCCCTAGGCTAATGTTTTGGCCTCCTCTCAAGAGCAAGCTGCCTAAAGAAATGCCAATCTATGCTTAGATTTTCTTCACCCAAATTTCAATGCTAACTTGAATGTGTTATCAGTTTTCACTTTCTGTCTCAAGCATTCCTATAGAGTAGTAAATTTACAAACTGGAGTATGAAAAAATATTATGAAACACAAGAAATAATTTTCTGTTGATTTTCTTCAATAACATTGTAATAATTATAAATGAACTGGAAAAGGCAAGTGTGCAACATGGAGTTTTTGCAGAAGTTTGTGTCACAGATATCACCCACCCAAAAAAAGTCTGAAGAGATTTTCAGTATCAAAGAGAAATCAAGATATAAATTGGATGTCCAGAGTAAATATTTCCTTTTTTTTTTTGTTTTTGCTACATGGAGCAAATAATTATTTAAACATCTTTAAATGATCTGGAGAAAACTAGTTTTTTCCTGACTTGCTGATAATATTTTAATAGTGTTTCTTTAGTAATGACACTGAAATCAGATGCATAGTATGCAAGCTGAATTAAATCCAGATAGTGTTAGGTGACCACTTCTTGACATGGCAAACGAAAACAAAGATGTTATTGTGAATGTCAATATATATGAACATCTAACATCAGAAAAGAAATTTAAGCAGAAGAGACGTGCAGCAAAGACTAATAAAATTCCTACAATAATGAAAATTTATACAGTAGTACACTGAAAAAATAGCACATCTTGAGAAATAAAACACTGGAGAAAAAGACAGATAAAAGATTATTCAGGTTTCACGCTAATTCTGAAATTTAAAAAAAAATAAATCAGACAGGAAGTTGCTTTTGGTCACTGAAAATTATTATTGCTGAAATTATAAAAGAAAACAAAGAAATAGCAACAAAATGTTTCTGGATTCAGATCCTTTGTTTCTGTAAAATAAGAAAATACTTATATTACTTCAAAAAACTTGGATATAGAAAAGCAAATCACACACTGTATGATCTGTAGAACACTGACATTCAAGATGGTTTTCTATGTACATTTTTGTTGATCAAAACCTGATAACTGATGTTAATCCTTGCATCCCATTTGGTCATAAGACAAGTTTTAAATTAACAATATGATGTTACTACTGATCTAAAAAGGAAACAGATCACTGAAGGTTGTATTAGCCTATGGAATAATTTCAGTTTTCAAAAAAAAAGAAACTTAGAAACAACTGTCAGCATTGTTGAAACAGATGAACATGCTTGTTCCATCTGGTTATACAACTATGACCTTTTAACAGAAAGGGTGTGGAGAAAGGTGAAATGCTGCTTTCCCTGACACATTAACCTCCTTACTGTTACCAGTTTCAATTATACTGTCAAGACACCCGATAAGGGGTGGTGGCAGGCAGACTTTGGAGAGCGGAAGACGGATATTGATGGATGTGGAACAACGCAGTGTTCACATTCCCTTGAAATGAAAGGAACTATATCCTATTGTAATACACATGATTATGTAACTTGCAAATTGAGTGAGGCTTCAGGGAGGATTCTTGGTATAAACATAGCTCATCCCAAAAACTCATCAACTTTTTATATTTCACTGTTCTGAAAAAGTGTTAAAACCATAATAATTTGGAAAGCTGTTATCATTACAAGTTCAATAAACAAGCATAAATGGCTTACCTGAACAATGGAGGATTTGTAATACACGTAACTAGAAAATAATGAAAAAGTACATTAAATTAAATTAATGGAAGAACACATTACCCAATAACTGGTGGCATCATGTATTTTATTATGTATGTTTTCAATGAAAAATGAAATGAAATGTTTGTCTTTTTGTAGGATAATTTGGCTTTCTTTATTGAGTGATCTGAGGGTATATCATTAGTCATTCTGGTATTAACCAAGCTTTTTAATAGTTCATTCATTTTTTTCCCGTTTAAATTTTGTCAATTAGTTTTTTTAATTGAGTTTTGCTTTTGATTCTTTAATGTACTTGATTAATTATTCAAACATGCTGTATTCTACACCAGATTGCTGCCACCTGTGCTGTTTAGACCCATGGTAAGATCATGCAAAGTATCTTTGTGCAGTTTCAGGTTTTTAGGTTTTTAAATCTGAGATGAGTCACTACTTGTGAAAGGAACTTAATTATGCTATGCAAAAAAAAAATTATGAAATTTTGATCTAGTGTGCGAAACACAGATTTTATTAAAGACTGCTTTATAGAGCTCTAATAGAATCAAGAAAAACTGAAATACAAGGAAAGGCATAAAATTCAGTAGAAACAGACACCTTTTTTCCTTAAATTTGCTTACACTGAAAAATATGAATAAAGCCACTCATTAAAAATGGCTGTCAAAGTCTTTAATTGTTTTCAGGCAGAATAAAATAGTTTACATTTCAGTAATTCTAATAATTTGATTTCTAAATATATTTCAATTTTGGAAAGTTCCAAAATATCTTCCAAATTTCTTCCCTTCTCACAGGTGTAATAGTCAGATTTCTGTACTTAAATGCTCCTATGCATTTTAAAACTAGTACAAGAAGCACTGGATATCAGACAACTCATAAATATTCAATTTTCATTTCATTTATGGGAAAAATTAAAGAAAGATAAGCAATTCTTACAAGAAAAAAATTTCCTTAAATTTAATATTATATTTGTGATAAAATTTCTCAGACGTTTAGGTTTGGGGTTTTGGTTTATTGTTTTGTTGGGATTATTCTTTGCTGGTTTTTTCTTCCAGATTTTGGAAATCTTTTGGACACTAGTACGAATACCATCACTATGCACACATGCAGAGATGCCAAACAAGCAATTGCCAAAAGATTTAGGTCTTGAGAGAGCCTAAGTAGAAAAATCATCCATCTCAGGCAAGCTTAATCTCTCCTGAGTACCATTTTTTATGATATAATTAATTGCAAGACCGTTGGAAACTGACTGCAACAGAAGGGAATGAATGGAAGAGAAAAACCAAGAGAGAGACATTATAATATCTTTAAACAGTACTTGACCATGAAATCATTGTTATCTTCATTCCAATGCAGTTAATCCATTACTTAGACATCTATGGTGAAATTTCAATGTATCAAGAGGAGAATCCCAAACACCAAAGCATTTTATCAGCTAGGAAGGGTAGGCTTTCTGGCACTAATCCCTGAGCAAGTCTCATGCCTGAGACCTTTAGTGGCTTTCTGTCCTTTACAGGATACAGGTGGACAGGTTGTGTTAAAGTATTGACTTGCACTGACCCAGGAGCTGCAGCTAGAATGTAGTATCTTACCTCATGCACCAGTTACTGCCTCCCAGATTCAACATTCTGAGCTTTTCATTAATTTTGACACACTAGGAGGAAGAATGTTTTATCATACAGTTAGGTTTATCATCCAAGCTCCTCTGACAAATGCCAGAGAATTTCTTTATTCCTACAGTGCCCTGAAGAAACACTTCATTCCTTAAAAAAAAATGAAAAACAACAAAACAAAAGAACCACACAGCATCGGGGTTTTTTCCTCTAAAAATGAAGTGCTATTTCGATCTGTCTATTTGGAACTTCTGGAGAAATGTCATCCTGAACGTATGAGCTTGTAAGAGGTTCAGTTCTTAACAAAACAGTACTAAGTAGAATATCCATTGCTGTGCTGCCCACATTCCTTTAAAATTGTTGCTGGGTATGTCCAGTTCTCCTAGAACTGGAGACTTTTATGAATGTACATGGCAAAGAAAAGTTGGACTTTGTTTCTTGGTTATTTTGTATTCTCCAGATTCTGAAACACTTCCATCTGTGCTTCCATGTACAAAATTTGGTCTGAGAAAACCTCTTTTTGCTTTATTTTTTCTAATCCAGGAAAGTAAATTTAAGTTGTTTTCAGTTGAATACTTGTCAGTGTATCAGATTTCTATGATGCACTTCAATGAGATAGTTCTTTTAGATTCCAATTAGATTTAGGGAAAAAAGGGTTAATTTTCTAACCCTTCTCATAATGCTCCATGGTTGGACAAGATGGTGTCTCCATTCTGTTCCCTCAAGCTTTGTATCAATTTTTTTAAAGTATCTAGGGAAGGCATTTTTTCTGTGTCTGATACTTTTCAATCTATCATGCTATTACACTAAGATAATTTAATAATGATAATGCTCCCTAGGCCTATCTCCCATTGCTGTTCTCACCTTCTTGAAGGGGACAGATCCTAATTACTATTTTCATATGCATCACCATTACGGAGAGATCTATAACTCCATTTTCAGTCACTAAAAAGGGGCCTAAAATTTGTTTCTTTTCAAAATAATTTTGAAAAGAGGAGATTTGTTCATTATTTGACAGTAGTTTAACTATAATGGAAAGGTTGATGATAAGGAAATTGAGTGATTCAAGTTCATTTACAAATTGGTGTATTTTTCATAACAGAGCTTCATATTCTTATATCAAGCAGAGGATAAACAAAAGATGAAACATGGGTGGAAATGTGTAACAACATGTATGGAGTAAAAAAACTAATTTTAACCCTAGGTATTTTAAAATGGGATTCTGTATCCTGTAGTTAAGTATATTTATTCTTATGAGAAATGCTGAAAATTAAATTCGAGTTCTTCCACTGACTTCAATAAAATCAGTATTTATTATAAAATATCAAACCTGGGTTTTACAAATGGCTTTCTGATAAGCTCTGAAGTGGTTTTCTTGTTTTTTTTTTTTTTTGAAGCAAGTTGAAAAAATCAACTGCATTATTAATTAAATAAGAAGATAGTCAACATTAAAAATAGCAAATAATCTCTGAGATTTTTCTGTTTACCCTTATTCTAATTCATTATAGAAATATATACGCACGCATGAATGCACACACACACTATTTACAATTAGGTTTTAATTCACCTGTGCTGTGCTGCATAGTAAGACACCACACATTATTTTCTGTGGCATTCAATGCAAGAGGATATTGGGTTATGTTTGCATTAGACAATTTGTTAAATTTGAAGATATGTAAAGTGCTCTGGAAAATAAAGGGAGAGAGTGATGGTCAGAAACTGAAAATTTAAGGATATGACATCCCCCTCCCGAAGCCATGACAATTACGCAAATGACACACACCAATACTGATTGTGAGCTGGGGAATTCTTTTATTCTATTGTCGGATAAAAGCCTATGGGAATGTAAGGGTAACCATGAAGAGGAATCAAACCATGAAAATTTCATTAAGCACACTGATTTTAAGAAACAGAATTCCAAACATTTCATAATGCAAAAGGAACTCCACCATTGCATCATACTTCATGGATGTGAAATGTGGCAGACAGCCATGTTAACCAGGATGTACACCTAGATCTTTTTATATACTTAGGAACATGTGCGATCAGTGACTTTCAAATGCCATTCCCTACACCTGTATGAATTTGTACCACAGTTGAGTGAATCTGTACAGGAAAACAGTTCATGTTGAGGACCTTTTTATCCTCACAGCTTACTTGTTTTCTTTCAATTTTTTACTTCAAATTATCCCTAGTCTGGTTCTGTGATTGTACATAAAATATAATAAAAAAACCCCACAAAACCAAAAAAAAAAAAAAAACCAACCAAAAAACCAAACCAAACCAAACAAAAAAGTCAAATGAAAACTAAAACAACCAAACAAACCCCACAATTATTGATTGGAGAGTACAAGGTGTTTTCCCGACTTTGTCTGCTGATTTGATTTCATCTGAAAGGAACTAGATTATACATTCCAAGAAACTGCTCTGTGATGCAAACAATTTCAGTCACTAGCATCACTCACTTTAAAGGTACAGTTATAATCTGTGCAAAAAATGCTAAGCACTTTCACTTTTCCTATACTGAGGAACAGTGACTGACTTTCCCCCCTTTACATTTCATTGGAAGTCTTAATTTAACCCAGAATTATAAAAATATAAACACCATGTAACATAGTAAGTAGTATCTCCAAGGATCAGATTCCTTCACTTGAAATGAACATTGTTATTTTTAAGTAGTTAATTTTGTAAGTCAGCTCAGGCAGATACTCAAGTTCTGAGTGTACACCTTGGCCTGAATCCATGAAGTTTTTCCAGTAGTTCTGAATTTAGATAACCCCAGAATGACTAAATGGAAATCATTATCTACTTGTGGGTTTTGGTTGGTTGATTTTGTTTTTGTTGGGTTTTATTTGATTTCCTTCTTTGTTTGCTTTTATTATAATAAAACCCAATTACTAAACCAAACCAAAATTCAAAGTGTCAAGAGGATTATACAGTGTTTCCAGTGTTCTTTTGTTTTAGTTGTCCAGACTGTATGTGTGTAAGTATGTACTATGCAAACATTACCATGTAAATCTGGGAATCTACATGTCAGTGTTATACAGGGTTTAAATTTCAACATAAAGAATAGAAGGTAAGAGTGCTCCATTTTCTGACAGTTTTATCAGTTTGTTGGCACCAGCATCTCAACAAATGAAGCTAGCTGTTACAAAAATCTCTTTTTAATTCTTTAAAAGGTTTTCTCAATTTGCAATTATAGCAGGATGTCTTCTGCAATTTACACAGCATAAACATGTTTTCCAGAATATAGAGAAGACTCAGATAATTTGGTGATAAATTTCTTGTTCCTAGAAATCTAAGAATAGATAAGGTTAGTTAACTACAGGTGCTCTTCTACTAATAAACTTTACGAATTTTAGCATATTAAGAACTATGGTAATGCAGCTATTAAAAACTTTGCAAAGAAGAAAAGTATTTATTCCTTTGATAGATACTCCTAATATTAATAATAATTTGAAATTTTCCCAAGGTAGTACTTCTACTCTCTGTTAATGGCTGTTGAGGAAGGGGGGGTTCTGTACCAAAAAAAGAGGTTCAAAAGAAGCACAGAATCACATGTGATTAAAACAATAATATATCCAATATCTCTGCTCTATGTTATTGAATAATTAAACTGACATCTTCAGAAATGGGAATTCTGTTTGATGAAGAAACTGAAGATAATCTTACCAGCCCTGTTGCATCATATAGACACTTTTATTTCTTGTGACATTAAGATTTAGTGCCTACACTTCATATATTTTCCTTTCGTCTTAATTCTAATAAGGCTTACTTATCAATAATTGTTATTATTTCAAATGAAATCAATGGAAGTAATTATTTGGGGGAGAGGAAGTTTTCATTGCAATGGTTTTGTGAAAAGAGCAATATATACTCTTGTTCCAGCATCTTGGTGGTTTTTTCTTGTTTTATAATTCATACAAGTTATCTGCAGAAAGGTAGATTGATTTCTTCTTAGCTACTAGTTATTTTCATACACTTTCCATAACTAGATTAATAGTGAAAGACAGTAAGGCTTTTAAAAAAAAAAGATAGGTAGATAGGTAGATAGATAGATAGATAAACACTTCAGTAAACAGGGACGAAAAAAAACCCTAAGAAACCAATTCATTCACTGCTGTCAAGTCAAACAAGCAAACTTATTTTAAAGTTTACTGCTAGTAATGGCAAAGACATTGATTCAAACTGTAATTAGCACTGGCTTGAAAAGAAAAACTCCTATTGCTCTGCATGGTTAAACAAATATGGTGCATGTCTATGCTACAAAGAGTGTAAACATTCTTTGTCTTTCTATATTTTCATTCCCTGCTAGAGAACTGACCTAAGTTAATTCGCAGCAGCAAATGACAGAAACAATGCCTCAGTGGGCTCCTGTGTTTATTTACTACTCACTTACTTATTATGTATTCTCGCTTAAGGATCACGTACAGATTCCTAGGAGCAAGTTTGTTTCTCCTGAACTGTCACACAAGAAATAGCAATTATTAGCAGACATCACTTAGTCTCAATCCCAGTGCTTTCAAGATTTGTGTGTACTGTGTACTTACACCTGAATAGAATCATAGAAGTGTTTAGATTGGAAAAGACCTTTAAGACCATCAAGTCTAACCACTAACCCGACAGTGTCAACTCCACCACTTGTCCCTAGGTCCACATCTACACGTCTCCAGGGATGATGATTCCACCAGTTCCGTGGGCAACCTCTTCCAATGCTTGACAACCCTTTTGCCCCATTTTTTTTTAATATCCAATTGAAACCTCCCTGATGCAACTTGTGACGATTTCCTCTTGTTCTGTTTCTTATTTGGGAGAAGGGCCTGACTTTTCAGGTAGTTCTGGAGAGTGTCCCCTGAGCCCACTCTTCTCCAAACTAAACAACCACCTCCCTCTGACATTTCTCATATTACTTACTCTCTAGAAACTTTCCAGCTCTGTTGCCCTTCTCTGGACAAGCTCCAGCACCTCAATGTCTTTCTCAAAAATGAGGCGCCCAGAAATAGACAAAGAATTTGAGATGTGACCTCACCAGTGTCGAGTACAGGAAGACAGTAACTGCTCGGTTCCTGCTGTCACACTATTGCTCTTTTAAAAAAGCCAGGATGACATTGGCCTTCTTGGCCAGCTGGGCACACTGCTCGATCATGTTCTTCCAGCTGTTGAGCAGCACCCCCAGGTTCTTTTCTACCAGGCAGCTTTCCAGCCACTTTCACCCAGCCTGTGGGGTTGTTGTGGCAGAAGTGCAGCACTTGGCCTTGTTGAACCTCACACAGCTGTCCTCAGCCCATCGATCCCAGATCCCTCTGCAGAGCCTTCCTACCCTCCAGCAGATCAATACTCCCATCCAACTTGGTGTCCTCTGCAAACTGAGTGTGTACTCAATCCCCTCATCCAAATGACTGACAATGATATAAAACAGAACTGGCCTTAAAACTGAGCCCGGTGGAACACCACTTGTGACTGACCACCCACTGGATTTGTGAGTTTTAACAATGGCAAGTGCAAAACAAAACAAAAAAATTTTTGGCACTTTAATATTAGGAGTGACAAGAATGCCTGTATTAATCTCACTTATCTAGTGGCTACATTCAGTGTATTTAATACTCCATATTAAATGTGTTAAGTATAATCATTTGTCTACTTATCATTGTCAAATGTTATGTAATTTGTTGTGAAGACAGAAAGGGAGGTTAGAGAGGCATGCTTTGGCATGTAATATTAAAGTACAGAATCACAATCCATTACGTTCCATTAACAGCAAACAACCTTATTCATAATAGAGTGTTAAGTGCCAATTATCATAAGCTCTCTGCTTATTAATTGACATGTGTTAGCAAGCTTTTAAAAAAAGATTAATTTGGACTGACATACTGATTCTTTCTGAGGGCTGAATATGTGTTATGAAAACCTACTACTTTTAAGCAAATTCAGTTCCCAGTGAAGTTTATTAAATCTCACAGCAAATTGCTGTAGTAAATATGTACTAACATTTTGACATAGAGGAAAAAATGTGCAAATATGGAGATAAAAATATCTTCCAAAGAGTGCTTACTTCTAGATAGGTCTCTTACTCCATATCGCTGCCCTGAGTAGAACTACTAGCTTTTTCTTATCTTTCAGTCATGAGCTCATGATTACTTCAATGATGTAGCTTCTATCTCAAAAACCTTCACATTCAGGGTTTGAAGGTCAAATTACCCCTACAGCCTTATCTATATACTGCAGTTCTCTTCTGAGATAGGAACCTTCTTTGTCCTGTTCCATTCTGTTTTCCTCCAAACACCCCAAAATTTTCTTTTTAAGTTTTAATCTTTTACTTGAAATATTTGAGGAAACACTTTCAAGATTTTCTCTTCCTGAAGTATACTGTTAAATTAGAGGTTTTCCACAAAACAACCAACCAATCAAAAACCAAAAAGTAAATGTAAAATATAAAGATTACCTTTCTCCCTCTAATTTTACACTAAGTCTACAGAGGAAATACCAGCTGAAGGGGTTGACCGATGTTATTGTTAAGCTGCTCTCCATCATCTTTGAGAAGTCATGGGGAACAGGAGAGATGGCTGAGGACTGGAGGAAAGACAACGTCACTCCAGTCTTCAAAGAGGGTGAACAGGACTCAGGGAACTACAGCGACTCAGGGAACTACAGCTTAGCCAATCTCACCTAATCCCTGGAAAGGCAATGGAACAGCTCATTATGGATGTTCACTTTATGCACATGGACAAAAAATAATGTTCTCAGGGTAGTCAGCATGGACTTGCTAAGATAGAAATCATGCTTGTCCAATCTGGGACCCTTCTGTGCTGACATGACTGGCTGGGTAGATGAGGGGAGAGCACTGGATGTTGTCTTCAGCAAGGCTTTTGACACTTTCTCTAATAAGATCCTCACACATAAGATCAGGTGTGGGTTAGATGAGTGGACAGTGAGGTGGAGTAAGAACGGGTCAAATGGCAGATCTCAGAGGTTTGCGGTCAGCAGTGCAGTCTGTGGCCAGTGGTGTTCCACAGGGTCAGTACAAGAGCGCATGCTTGGCAAGTTGGCTGAAGGTAGAAAACTTGGGAGGAGTGGCTGATACACCTGAAGGCTGTGCTGCCATTCAGCCAGACCTGGACAGGCTGCAGAGTTGGGTGGAGAAGGACCTAAGGAAGTTCAACTAGAGCAAGTGGTGGGTCCTGCACCCATGGAGGAAAAACCCCATGCACAAGTACAGACAAGGGCCTGACCTGCTGAAAAGCAGCCCTATGGGCAGTAAGTGTGTCCTTGAGACCAGAAGACCCAACGGCATCCTGGGCTGCATTAGGAAGAGTGTGGCCATCAGATCGAGGGAGGTGATCCTGCCCCTGTACTCTGCCCTGGGGAGGCCACATCTAGAGTGCTGTGTCCAGTTCTGGGCTTCCCTAGGCAAGAAAGACAAGAAGCTACTGGAGAGGGTCCAGTGAAGGGCTATCAAGACAATTAGAGAACTGGATCATCTCTGTTATGATCTTTGGGGGTGGCCATCAGGAGGATGGAACCACACTTTTCTAGTGGTGCCCAATGACAGGACAAGAGGCACAAATTTAAAAACAGGAATTTCCATCTGAGTATAAGGAAAAACTTATTTCCTTTGAGAGTGACAAAGCACTAGAATAGCCTGCCCAGAGATGATGTGGAGTCTCCTTCTCTGGAGATATTAAAAACTTGCTTGGAAAAAGATCCTGTGCAATCTGCTATAGGTGAACCTTCTTTAGCAGGGGGGATATGACTAAATGATCTCCAGAGGTCCCTTTTAACCCCAACCATTGTGTGATCCTGTGATTCATTCCCTGGAGAGAACGCAGCAGAGATAAATCTGGCCTGCTTACATACAAAACCTTAAAATCTGGATATTTCTACAAAAATCTATTAGATTAATAGAAGCTAATTGTTCATAAAAATTCTGTGACATTTTCACCTGAATTGTGAAAACAACTGCTGTTCATCCTAATTGTTAATAATGATGTTATTAATAAAGATGTCAACACATGTAGTTTGGAAAATGAGCCTATACCAGAATTTACTCAATTGTATCTAATTAACAATAGATATTACATGCTTGTTTATACTGAAAAAGAATCTCAATTAGTAGCAGAATCAAGAGAGTCTGCTTACATTACAGTGATTTTTTTTTTTACAGCTGTTTCTTTTATTCTAATAAAGGGTAGCATGCATACACTTTTTTTGAAACTCACAGACTCAGCCTTTCCAGGTGCATTTATTATTTTGTATAGACTGTCTTTTCTTTTGTCTACACACTACCCAGAAAAAAAGTCAAATCCTTTATGTAGGGAGCTCAAAATTCTGTTTTAAGCACCAAAAAGAGAAAAAAAAATAGGACTTCAGAAATTCTTGCTATTACTAACAGTGTTGTAAGTATAGGACATACCATTCACTTTGACACAAAATGTCTCTTTTAATGGAAAAGAACAGCTGAAAAGTTCATGAGGGGCTCCCTCAGGTGTCTCTTGACATTTCATGGAGTTGGGGGCAGGTTTTGCCATGTAACAATTACCTAGATATCAGGACAGTTTCAGTTTTGCATAAGAACTTTGTGACCTCCCTCAGGTGTATTCCTCATCTGTGTGCAAGTTGCACAGACCATAGCTACAAATAATTTTTCTGTATGGATACTGATTCAGTAGCATAGCTTTGATCTATTTATATCAGTTTGCTTAGCCAATGGCCAAGGTAAATTGTTAAGTCACAAAAATGTAATTAGTCTCTGTTATGACACATAACATAAATATTCAGCCATTGATGCTGTTATTATTTTAGTCTAAACACAGGTTCATTTTATTCCAGAGTGATCATGGACACAGCTGCAAAAACCAGAGAGACCAAGATTTCAAGCATATACCCTAAAGCAATAACACGTAGTCCCTGAGGTTATTAGAAACTCTTTAAGTAGATGTAAAACAAAGGTGAAAATTCATCAGCTGAGATTAGCTTCTTCTTGTTAATCAGCAGCTATTATGCAAGGCACTCTGAGATTCATTCTCCAATGTGCTACTATACATAAAATGAAGGCTGATTGAGTGATTGACAGATAACAAGGCTAAGCTCAAGTAGACCAAAGTTTTCCCTGGAGAAGTTTGAAAGTGTTTAAGGCTTTATTTTAATGTCAAGAAATTCTAAAAGAGAAAATGAGAACTTTTGTAAGGAAATAAAAAAAAAGGAACCAAAATCTGAATTCACAAAGTATTATAACATTTAATGGGAAAGTATTACAATTTACCAAATGTTCTAAACAATCAATTCTAAACAGACAATACCAGGGAGTGAGTTAGATATATCAAAAATGGATGGAAGTCTGCAAGACAAAGAATTGAGTCCTATAGCTTAAACCTTACAAGCTTAGGCAATTTCTAAGAAATGACTCTGTAGGAATTTGGGAGGAGAATGGAAACTAAGCCATAAAATTAATTCAGAGCAACTAAGAAAAGCAATTGGCTTTTCTGTGGGAAATCA
Organism: Corvus hawaiiensis; assembly: GCF_020740725.1. Lineage (NCBI taxonomy): Eukaryota > Metazoa > Chordata > Aves > Passeriformes > Corvidae > Corvus > Corvus hawaiiensis. The sequence continues at coordinate 62,120,444 of NC_063216.1, read as the reverse complement.
TTCATATCTTGCTAATTTCAACATTTATGGGTAAGCGAAAAGCATAAAATCTTTCTTTCTACTCATAAGTGTAAATCATGACACGCAGTTTGCTGGGAAAAAATTGAGGGAAAGAGAGGAATTTTCTGAAGCCCTAAATTTGGGAATATTTTGAACATATTTTACTTTACATTATACAAATTGAACTCATCATTTTTGTTCTAGGCAAAAAGATAATATTTGAAATGGAATTAGGCACATAATTGCATACTTCTTATGAGTGACAAGAAGCTGAGGTATAACTGTAAGGATCAAAGCAGATGAAAAATCCAATAAAATTTATGTACAATGGAATTAAAATATCAAGATAAGAAAATGTTCAGAAGTCAAGAAAAACTAGAGAGATGAAAACAGATAGAAATCAAATCTGATTATTATTATGGTACCTGATGTGTAAATACTCATCATTACTTCTGATAAGTGCACTTAAAGTTCTTCAGGGTGGAATAGTTGTTATTCTAATGTTAGTCTATTAATTTTCTGTTGACCTCAAGTTTATCAGTGTTTGAATATAACTTTTCTGCTGTGGGTTTATTCTTCTGATATACTATACCATTTTGGGTCAAAGTGCTAAATACAGTGCTGTGGTTTGAAGATGGTGGTAGAAACTGTTCTTTTTTAGCATGTGTATCTACAGTTTTCTGTCCATAATTTGAGATTTAACAACATATTTAAAAAAGAAAAAATAAAAAAATAAATAGAGCTTTTGTAGTCTGCCATCCTTCTAAACAGCTATTTTTATTCTTTTGACTTGATGGTTCTGGTAAGTTACTAGACACGTAACTAAGGGAAATACATTAATTCTCCCTAAGGATTTGTTTGGGTTTGAAAATTCACACAATCCTAAGTGTTCACAAAAGTCCTCCTTTGCTGCAGTCAGTCCTTCAGACAGAATGGCAACAGGCACCTCGAGGTATGGGACAAGCCAAGAGACCAGAGATGACAGATGAGTCTGAGTAGCTGAGGTGACAGGACACATTAGGATTTCTCAGTTGTGACTATGAGTCAGCAGAAAACCTTAAACTATTGTACAGACATTTATAAAACATCATCACAGTTACTGTTGGTAAGCCTGAAGGCTCACAGCATCAGGACTCCAGATGAATGGCTGAGGCATAAAGATTTTAGGGTAAGAAAACTTTTTAAAGTAAATAAATAAATAAAAAATTGTGGGTAATCTGAGTTCTGAAGTCTCATTTTCTAGCATTAATTATATAATAGTATATAATACATTTTTTAATTTAGTTTTTCTGAGAGTATTCTACTGAAAATTACAGCTGTATCTTTAGATTTTTCTTTTAGACTCTGATTGACAGGATAATAAATTCAAAAACTCTGAACACAGGCTTAGAATTATGCCAAAAGCCATCACTGAAGCTACTGCTCTTTCATTATATTTCTTATTATTTAAATATATGTATGGTAGTAAATGGAAGAGCATAAATTACAACTCTATCCCTAGACAATACCATCTGCTGCTTTCCTGTGGTTCTTTCCATGTCTAACACTTCAGTGACCATCAGCAATGAAGCACACAACAAGTCATTCTTGCCTGTGAACAGCTGAGGTGGGAAAAGGATAGTTTTTAGATAGAGGACATATCTCCACAGGGACAGGATGATGGATTTTACTCCTGATCCCACCATTAACTCAGTTTCATTTGGGACATATCTATTCCTTAGTTTTTTTATTGATAAAAAAGATGTTACAATATTTTTTGCTACAAAGGATGTTTAATATGGAAATTTTTTTGAACATAAATAATGTTTCTTTTTCTAAGAACAGAATCTTGAATCAGACCTTAGTTTCATAAGGTTTCAAAAATAAATTAACAATAAAAACTGTTTTATATTCAAAGACGTTGAAAAGAAGAAAGCTTAAAATCAAGTTATGACATTGAGTTCAGCTCTGTATTTTGTTGCACAATGCTAGTTATTTGCCAGTGAGGTTTAACAATTTTTTCAGGAATTATTTTCATTATGTGCAGATTTCTATTAAATGTTTTGTATCAGTGTTTTATGCCTTGTGTCTACTTAGCACAGGCATTTATTTGTATTTCCCAGGGGTAAATTCCTGATTAGTAGAAAATGTAGAACTGAGAAAAATGCCAATTCTGGTTCATTAATTGCAGTACAGATGGATAGCTACTTTCATGAAAAGCTACAATATCTTTGCTTTATATTATCTGAAATTTCATACTATCCTAGAGAAATATCTGTGCATTTTTGCAGTCAGAAAGGACAAGAGAGTGAATAATTTTCAGACATCTGATAAGGTATAAACAGAAATACATTTGTGGAATAGAAAACTTCAAATATGACCCATAACCTGGAAAGAAACATCATCTCTGTAGTTTTTTACTGTGTTTTGTAGAGAAATGGCTTGTGAAAGTCTGTTGCCCTCCCTCATTGACTGTTAAAACTAATTTTACACTAATTAATACATCTATATTTATATAAATCTATTTATATCTCAACACACAAAGAATTTGTTGTAATAACATTTCTTCCATACTGAAAGATCCAGTGGACCTTTTCAAAATCACCAATTTTTCAAAAAGAAAAGCCAAAAATATGCAAAATACATTTAGGTAAAATGCCAAATAACAATTTATAAGCAAAGTGAAATTGCCCAAAAAGAAACACCAACCTCTTTTAATCTTCACGAAAAGAGACAGTTTCATTGCTACTCTACTGAAACTGTTCCTAAAGGCTAATTGAGTAAGATTCAAATGTTCAAAATCTGTTGATGGTGTCATAAATCTTTTATGTGTCCCTGTATTTTATAAGGAAAAACATGTCCAATTTATAATTACTAAGGTGTGTTTTTTCAAGTGTTCATCACATCAACAATACATGATCTAGTATGATCCAATTCCAGCTTTCTCATTGGTCAGTTGTCCTAGTTTTACTCGCAGGTGCCACAAAGGGGGTGGAGCCTAGAGCCGTGTGGGCTTGTCTATGTTGTTATTCCATACCATACACGTTACCCCCAGGGAGAGTGGCTTCAGAGGGAAGAGAAGGGTGTCCACAGACCAGGAGTAGCCACCTTTTGATCTTTTCCTTCTTTAGGGAAGTTGCGGGTAGCCAGCGCTGTGGACTCCGTCCTCTCTCACGAAGGGGGTGCGTAGATATGGAGCAGTTTATTTGTAGTTTAATTCACAGCTGATTTTAAATCACCACATTCCTATAAATGGGTTGACACTTCTATAGCAAAACTTCTCTCTTCTATTTTTATCATTCATTAAGATGAGGCCAATTGTATCCTGTAAATGCTTGTTTTACTCCAGTCCCCATAAAGGACACTGTTCAGGTCATACAGATGCCTGATTGAGGGTTAGGTAAGATGAATAAGAGCATTACTGAGGAGACAATGCAATAGTCAGTGCCTGAGTACTTCTCTCCGTGTGCCAGCACTGCCCAGCAGTTTGAGACACAAAATTGCCTGAAGTACCTCTCTGCATTTTCTCAATATGATTCCGTTAGTTTGACCTTTCAGGTTTGGGTAAAGTGAGACTTTAAGTAAACAGAAAACAACTGAAAGCTGAAAGGGAGTAATTTTTTCTTTCTGCAAGTGCTGCAATATTTGTGTGTCTTTACCATTCTTTTGCTGAAATTAAAAGGAGAAAAGAAGCAACTATGTGCGGCTAATGACTGATTATTGTTTCTAGATTCTCTATCAGAATGCAGTGATTAAGCACTGTGGAAAATGGGACACAGAAAAGCATATTAAGAGAGTAGAAAACTAGTACAGTAATAAAAGATACTGCCTTTTTTCCAGCTTCAGTCTTTGAACATTTTAGGAAGATATGAATAATAGCTTGGACTTTGAATTTTTTTATTTCTTTTCAGAGCTTTCCCCCAAGGTGGATGTGATAAATATGGGCAATTTGTTTTCTCCACCTGACCAGAACAACTGTTTAATTTTCAGTTTTGTTTGACAAGCTGACCCATCCATTCAATCTGTGAGACACAAGGCATTGTTACTGTAATGTCTCAGAAGGAAGAGACACAAAACGGAAGCAATGCAGTTAGTACAGCTGCTTCTTAGCCTGTCTTTTGATGTTTTACAGTATGTCTAGTAAGATGGACCAGCAAATCATGATAGAGTTCATTATTGGCTTATGGTCTGGCAAGGTTCTTACAGCTTGAGAAACATTTAGGGCTGATTGAGTAACTTAAATGTACATCATTTCTATAAATGAATGAAAAGAACGAAAGGTTTTTTCATGGATATTAATTCTGGACTGATATTGGAAACTGAGATATCCGAAAATGAAGAACATGAAAGAATAACGGAAAACAATTCATAACAGAAATGACATGCATAAATGATTGATTTTCTGTCTGCTCATATGCTCTTTTGTGGGATACACAAACTGAATTACTCATTATCTTCTAGAGTAGCCACCCTTTTTAAGTAAGCATACTAAACTGACACTGTTGGGGCTGCCCAAGGCAGCACAGCGTCCAGCTGCAGACATCCTTGATGTCAGCTGCAGCAGACAGGGAAAGCTGTCAGCTGCAACAGGCAGGGGTTGGCTGCAGCTTGCAGGGAAAGCTGGCTCCTTCCCAAGGAGCAAGCCCCAAACAAACATGATGTCGGCAAAGGATGAGAGAGGGGTCTCTGTGTAGGTTCCAGCTGGCTTACTGCTAGTGGAGGGTCCAGGGGCAAAAGACAAGGGAGTGAGCGAGAACAAAGTATTTTATATGGGGGTGGAACAAAGGGAAACAACCAATGGGGATCGACTGAGGAGGAGGAGCTAACAGGGGAATAACCAATAGGGATAACTTAAGGGAGGGAATTACATGAGTAGACAAATGGGGTGTCGAAGAAGGGAGAACTTTCCAGAACTAATACGTAGGCAATTAAGGGAAATACATAAACATGGCCTTGTACATAAAACTGGGCGGAGAAATCCTGAACCAATAAACTTAGAACATGTAAACTAAGAACCACTAGGAATGTGGGAATTCGCCATAACCAAGGGGTGAGGATTAGACCTTGGTGTTCTGTCCAACAGTTCTCCGAATGCTCTGCTGCAGTGGCCACTGCCACATGCATTGCAACACTAAATTGCTCATTTGAGTTTATTTTTTTCTGGAGGCGTGAGGCATGGCTATAATACAACACATTTTGTGTTGAAGTTAAAAAATAATATTCCAGTTATAAAGAATTTAGATATGTTAATGAAGAATGTGTTTCTCCTTTGAAGTTAAAAAAAACCCAACCAAACCAAAATCCTCATCTCTTGAAAGGCTGGAGTGCAGTTTGAATGTCTTTGAGAAAAATATGCCCTAGTTTAATGCACATAATTGGGCCTGGAGTGCACAGTGGATCACATTAGATGATCAAGTGTCCTTTTTTGGCGTAAATGTCCATGAAATTACAAATTAATGATATTCGTATACCAGGCAAACACACAGAATACATGAAGATTAAGTCATCAATATAATGCTAACATAATTCTAAAAGGAAAGAAGGTTACTCACAGTCTAGTCTACTATTACTGAAAACATCTGCTTAATTATGCATCAACTGCGTTACTGAAAGATCAACAAGTATGATTTGTTTGGAGAAAAATACAAGGAAATTCTTATTCTTCATGGACTTTTCTTCTCCTCAAGACACTTCCAGGTCAGACTTTTCTTTTAAAATACGATCTGAAGGGATTTCTTCGGTCTAATCAATGTCTAGTCATTCACCCAGAAGTTCTTCCTGCAGAGAAGGAAGGGTGATACTACAACTTCTATGTTTGGGATGCAAATTTGTAAGATTCCTTGGTCCATACCTTCCCAGACCTACCTACTCTGATGGGATGGCTCTTGTGGGGATGGAGCAGACAGTCACTTCATCACAGATTTTTCAATATATTTACAATTCTAGTTCTCACTAGATTTGCAAAAGTGAGCAAAAATCTCTGAGGAATATCACCAAGTTATCTCTTTGGTAAGACAAGTAAAATAGCTAAGAAAAGTCTTGTAGAAAATCAAGAAGCCTTATTACATATCTTAGCAACAGAGTGAGAAAGGTGAAGTAGCAGAAGAAGAATGGGAAAAGTAGTGAGGAAAGTTGGAGAAAATTAAGTTCCCTGTATATGATAATAAAAAGATGAAAGACTTGAAAAGAGAGGAAAGAAATGTAAAAGAAAGATGAGGTAGAAAGCATAAGCATAGGGAGAAATGATGCCTGACTTTGGCACGGCAACATTTATTGCACAGCTTTGTCATGTTATAGTTAAGTTGTATTTTGCAATGATGTGCAACAATAAGGTGGTATTCTGTGTGCCTGAGAATAGGACAGTATTTCAACTGTGTGTTTATTTTCCAGTAATTATTTACAATAAATGTGACCTATGGTTAGTAAACTGATCTTGTAATAAACTTTGATGATTTATTGCCAAACAATCCATCAGCTAAGAAGCAGACTCCTAAAGATTTCATAGACTTTCACTGCCACTCATGTTTCACAGTCTTTTCTTTTTCTCCCGTCCCTTGCCCTCATTCCCCTATCCCCACTTCCAGTCCTTTTTTCAGGGGAATAAATTTTGCTGTTGAAGTGTATGTGCAAAAAAATATTTATGGCGCAAGAGATCAAGGCCATCTGTTCATTTTCAGTAGGGACATGGTACAAGCATTTTGATTTAGTTCCACCACTGGACTCTAATAATCAAAGACCAGAATATTCTCTTGATGCATGCAGTCATTTCTTGTAAACATGTTTCTAAGTGTTCCAGTCATTACTGTCTGGTTTTCCTTGGTGGGATATTCTAGACCCTAGGGTATAATCTACTCTTCATCCCATTTGAATTTGGAATTCAGTTTTCACATATGTTGAGGGGTTTCTTTTTCCCTGAGGCAGAGAATTTAACTTCTCCTTGAATCAGATTATATTGATCATTGAACCCCCAAATGCGTTTTATTCTACACTCACTACCCCAATATGGGCGACATTATTAATTGTTTCACAGCTGTTTGTAGTTCTCTCAGCATCAATATGAATTCTAATCAGAAGGAGTAAAAATTATGATTTCTGATGAGCATTAGACATTCTGGGCTCAGTATAGAACAGGACATACCACTGATAAGCAGGTATGTGAGAAAAACAGAGCATGTAAATACAGTATGATAAATCCTAAGTGTGTGAATTACCACTTAAAGTAAACGTTGAAGTAATGGAGAGTACAAAGTATTATGATTTTGTGTCCAGTTTCCAGCTGGGCTTAAACCACTACATTGAGAAAATGCAAACAAACAAGAAAACACAATCTAAAATGAGATGCTGAAAGCCTAAAAAACTAACAAAGAATTACAGGAAAGTGGCATGGTCTAACAACTCATGAATTTTTTTTCATTTTTATTTTTAAAGAGACACCAGCTGTCTCTGAAAAAAGCTAGCCAAAATCCATGAGTTTAACAAAATGTATTTCTAAGTAATATTTTCATAATATTTTATTTGCAGAGTGTTAAAAATACAGTTTTAGTAACCTTTTTAAGAACTCTTAATCAATCCTAAATATTGTCAGCTTACAGACTTGTGTCATATGAGCAACATGATTTTTTTACAGTTGCAGTAAGTTTTCATCCTTTTTTGTAAAATGTAATTTTACATTTACATTTACATTACAAGTTGTTGCCACAAGACTAGTTTCACACAGTGATCATGAATCGTTTAGATGGGCTAGGAGATTTTCTCATCAAAGATCCACGCTCTAGGGGACCTTGTTTGATCAGGGAGGCTGGACTATAAGACCTCCAGTAGTCCCTTCCAACATTACTCATTTTGTGATTCTCCTAAACTAGTCAGTATATGCTTCTATATTTTGAACAACACATTAGTATTTCCCCTTGTTCCTACTGTTCCCAGCTCCTTACTGCATGTACAAGAAGAAATTTAAGAATGTCAAAAGGACTTTAAATCTATGCAAGGGAAGGGAATTGCTGATCCTGGATAGAACAATAGGTCTGAATGTACTGCTGTTGCGGAAGAAGGGGACTGCTGATCTGAATGCTCAGGAAAATGCTGAGCTGATGCACCATAGCATGTGGCCCCCATAGCAGGGGAACAATGATGACTGAAGTCAAGATAAGCCTTGGCGTGGTATTTGCTAATACAAATATACTTGGTATTGCACAGATACGGACTAATTGAAATGTTAATTGCGGATTAGTTTTGAGGACCTGACTCCCCAGAGGATCATTCTCAGGAAGAAGACATGATGACCAAGGACACAGCAATCAGTTATTTCCAGACTGAGAAGCAAACTCAGCAAAGTAAAAAATCGGACTGCAAAAATGGAGAAATAAAGAACAGAATAACAGGACCAATCTTTTGATGGGACAAAAGGTAGCTTAAAAGACTGATCTGAAACTTTTGATGTCAAGAGGATCAGCACTGCAGGTGTCAGTGGCTGATAATGAGCTGCTGTGGAGGACATTGTCCAAGTCACCTTCACAATTCAGCAGGTGCTGCTGGTTCCCATGGATCATGGATGTGAACTCTAAAGTCCCAGATAGGAGACTTGTTAACTTAAGCTTATAGGGAGAACTCGGGGATTAGGCACTGAGGGTGCATGTCATGTCCATAACACTATTCTGCTGATATTTTGATGATAACATGATGTTGCAGTTTTAGCATTTATATAATACTATTGACATAATTTAATTACTTGTTTTTTAAGGTTGCTATGATTATATTTTCTACTGTCAGACATATAAATATCTTCATTCTATGATTGCCAGCTATTATGTGTTGTTTTGCCCCAGTGTTGAATGTTTTTTAAATAGTAATTGTACTTATTGTTGCTATGCTTGTGCTGGAATTTACATAAGGTTCCAATCAACAAAAGCTATTAAATATAATAAATACTTCCTCACATCATTAATCTCTTTCCCTTCTGCATAAAACCTCTGCATGCTGCTGAAGGCTGTCCTGCTAACAGCTTGCCCATTAAATTCCACTTCCTCTCCTCACAGTTTTTCATTGAGACTGCCTTGCTTGTTGCCTTCTGACCTTCACTTGTGTCTTTCCATTAGTGCTCAAATGCTTTCTAATAAAAGCTTTATTTCTGGGCTTTATATATAATCTTTCTTCTTCTTTTACAACATATTAATCCTTTTATTTTGCAGAGACCACCTCAGTTCTGCAACAGTGCTACCATTTCTTACTAGATTATATCCATGTATATTTGCCTGGCCTTTTCACACATCTCTAATGTCCTTTCACTTCTAATCACTGATTCCTGAACAGGTCTCCTGAAATTAGATACCAGAATCCTGGGGGTTTTTTAATAAGTCTCAATTTACACCATGTTATGTTTTTTCCTTGAAACCGAACCTCCTATGCCCCTTCTAATCTCTGTCTAGTCATCTAGCTGTAAAGATGTCTTTTACCATGATTGAATTCGAATAGGATAGTTTGCACTCTCATCTCCTCTCTCCAATTTATCTTGCAGCCTGGACACAAATACAGACTTGTCGACTGGTTGTCTAAGAGGAACAAACTTTTTGCTCTTGCCTATAATTCTGAGACACAGAGATCCCATGATGCATGAATATCTGCTAAGACCTGGCCAGAACATGCTCAGCTGAGATGGAGTGCCTAGGGAATGGAACTGTGAAATTCTGCTTTCCAATTAAATACGCATTTCAAACTTCTTAAAGGATGTGTCATTTGGCTAAATCGTGAGGTTTCTTACAAAACTGGCAAAAATCCATGTTTCCTGACAAATTTCTTCTCTACAATTGAAAGCATAGGGCAAAAGATCTTTTAAGAAGTTTCTGAACATCTTTAACATGGATAAAAACTCAGATATACTCCTTCAGCCTGTTTCAGAGAAATGTCCAGCACATGTGTGTTTGATTTCTTTGCTTTTCTTATTTTTTTTAAGCAGGCATATACGTTTAGAAGCTGAGTGTTCAGATGATTATAGTTTAGCTAATTTTGACTGTCATAAGACAGATAGAAAAAAGGTGTTATCCTTGCAAATGTAAGGAAACCTTATAGTAAATAATGCTATCACCCCTAATTGCTGTAATTAGCACCATATTTAATTACTTTAACTGTTGTTAAAATAGTCATGTAAATAAAATCACATTTAAATAAGGTGCACAACATCTTTCTTGCCTCTCGCAACATTTAATGTAGTAGTGTACTGGTCTTAATTTGATCTGAATTTCTAAAGGATGTGGCAACATTTCCATATAATATAGGTTGGCTATAAAACCTAGAGCAGACAGGATTTTTAATCAGTATGAGTTTCTCTGCTGAGACTCTTCAATTCTTTGTTTCACATCAGAATGATTTGTCTGCACATTGCAAACACAATGATTTGCTCTCCCAGCAAGCAGTAGTATCATGTTTTACCAAGATGACAACATGTTTGAGAGACAGAAATTACTTTAGAAATTGGTATCAGTGCCCTGGTAACTAATGTTCATTAAGAGATCCCAAGACATTTTTATAAGGATAAGGATAAATGCATTTTGTTGGTGAAAATCTAGTCCGGGTAAGTTGATTCTGTGTGAAACACCTCTATATTTCTCTCTGGAGAGGTGATCAATCACTTCCCTTCTTAGCAGTCTTGTCCTGGGAAGTGGTTGTTTGTTGTTTGGTTTGGTTTTTCAGAAGTTTTGTTATAGAGGATAACTACTATGCTACACCTCAGTTCCACTTCACACAACAAAAAGATCTATGGAAAGAATAAAAAATTAATACCAAAGAATGTAAATGGAAGTTGCTTGCATGAAAACTAAAGGAATACAGATAAACTTATGAGATGTATACCTACAGAAAGATAAGAAGATTTACTAGAACAAGAACAACAGATAATTTGTGGGATGATATTTTAAGGTAGCTTCTTGGTATTCCTTAGCCAGTTTCCAGAATTCTTTTGCAGACATGATTTAACTGATGCTGGCTAATGCTAGGGACAATTATTGACTCTTCACTATTCCATGAAATAAATTCGGGCATAAGTATTTTTCATTTTATTTTTAGGAAAAACACTTTGAGAACAAAAAAAAAACCCACAATGGCCTTCTATGAAATAATTATATCTCTAAAACCAAGATGTGCATATCAATGCTAGCATTAATATTTGTCCATTATTTTGTTATAGGAGTCTAAATTATCAAAGAACTTCTAGAACTTAAATAGGGGACTGGAGGGAAGGGGAATCATCAGGATCTATTTATATCTATATATATGTATTTGCATGAGTACAAAAATCAAGGAAATATGAAAACAGATACACAAATAGTTTTCATATGCAAGAAAAACCCAATTAATACACATTTATACATAAGAAATTATCACAGACTCATTTAGATGTGACCCATTTTGGAACAGTCTCATACTCTGACAAAGTATCAAATAAATTTAACTGAAATAGCATACATTTGACAGAACTGACTTTGCTATCTCTTTTATAACTTTTAAAATTTTTTTTATGCAAAGACTTCTTAAAAGAGCTTGTATTTTAAAATAATTCATATGCCTTTTGGGGCATGATGATTGCTATGGTTATTACCTGAATTATTGGTTGATACTTTTATGTGTCTGTTGTATGCATACTCACTAATGGAAATCGGTATTTCATCTCTTGAAAGCTATCAAGAATGTAAACTTTAATGTTGTTTCCAAGCAATTACCTGAGAATCCCATAGTAGATAACACCTATAAAATATAATCATAAAATACAATCATGACACTGAGAAGTAACCCCCTAAAAATTAATAATTTCTAAGATTTATTGCTAAGCAGGAGCCCAGCTGGCTTAATGTGAAGGAAGTACATTGAAAATTTATCAAGTCCCAGCCAAGCATCTGAGTTGCAAATGTAAACAGAAGCAGGAGCTGAAAACTGTTAACAGCAGAATAGATGTACTTGCAAACAAAGAACGAACTTCACCAGAAGTGGAAATTTAATTTTAAAGCATCTTGATTTTGGTGAAGGGGAAGGAATAGTGGAGAATAATTTTGCTCAGAATTTAGATACTTTACTTATTTCCTACATTTTCCTGCATATATTTTCTTGCTTTTTGAATTAGTACACTGTAGCTTCCAACTAATGTGCACATGTAATGAGTGAAGTGTTCCCATTAACTTTCTGACATACTGTTAATATTTTTAGTGACTTTAGAGGCTTTCAAAACAGTTGCTCAAAAAATGATGAAAGAAATATTTTTCTGTGTTGCCGCATAGAAGGTGTTATTCTCAGTTCTTCTCTCTTTGATATTTGGTTCTGTCTCATCCATGACAGAAAAAAATATTTATGAGCAGGAGAGAATTTTAGGTTTATACTTTGTTACCTACTGCATGTCTTTATTTGTTCATTTTCTAGAGAAACTGTACTATTAACAGAAGAGGAGCACTGCCAAACACTTTTCTAGTTACAGACAATAATTATGTGGAATATCATGAAATGGTTGTCGACTTCCATTTTACTTGTGTGACCAATCAATAAAAGAAGGCTCAGAGAATAGAGGTGCAGTAAGTTAAGCTTTTTTGGCTAACAGATGTCCACCAAGCCACTCCATCACTCTTCCTCTTCAACATAACTGGAGGAGAAAATGTGAAGGAAATGCTTGTGGGTTGAGATGAAGATGGCAAGATCACTCTGCAATTACCATGATCAGCAAAGAAAACTCAAGTTGGAGAAAGAGCAATTAAATTTTTTCCAGCAAAAATAGAGTAGGATGGCAAGAAAAAGGGACAAAACTAAAAATGCCTTCTCTGCCTCTTTATTCCCAGGTTCAATTTCACATTGTTGATATTTCACACTGAACTCCTTTGTTCCTGATTGTTCTATCTCCTCCCTCTGAGTGGCATGTGGGGGATGGCCGAGAGGGATTGCAGTCAGTTTGTAACACTTTGCGCCTGCCACTCCACCCTCCTTACATTTCTCCCCCTGCTCCAGCATGGGGTCCCTCATGAGAGTTATAGTCTTTCATGAACTGCTCCTTCACATGGGCAGCAGTTCTTCAATAGCTGCTCCAGTATGGGCCCTCTCCATGGAGTGCAGACCATCAGAAATGCACTGCTACAGCAGAGATCCACCATGGGCTGCAGCTCCTGTCAGCATCTGCTTCTGCATTGGGTCGCCACACTTTGCAGCTTCCTTCAGTGTATCTCCACCTGCTGTGACCTGGGGCCCTCCACAGGCTTCAGGGTGGATCTCTGCTCTCCTGTGGACCTACAGGAGCACAGCTATTGCAAAGGAAGCACAGCATAAAGGGGACCAGAGAGGAGCCTTTAAGTAATTGACTGTATCAGCAGTTGTGTAAATGACCTTCCCTACAATAGCTAATACAAAGTATTATCTTCCCGAGCCAACCAGACCTGCATGGGGGTGTTGTGAATACATGGCTCTCAAAAAAATTGGAAAAACAACAAAATTAAGTCTGAAGAGAACAAAGAGCTTGAGCTGGCTTTAACTTGCATATTCCTTTCGGAAGATTGAGAACACCCAGCATCATAATGGTGAGTTTACAGAGACCTGTAACAGGAATCACATCTGTATACAATCCAATTGTATATTGTAATTGTTAAATTGTGTTTGTCTTGTGATTTCATTATATTGCAGTATTGTTCTGCAAAGTCCCATGTAACATAAAATATTCAATAGAAAGTGAATATTATATTAAACATTAAAATCTCCTTGTTTGGAATATTTAAAAGAACCTGGACAGACAGAACCTGGATTCTGACAGTTAGCAATATTTTATGAATATAAAAATGATAGTAAATCTTGGAAAAGAATTCCAGAGCTAAAACACTATCTCTAACAATGGTAACAGGAAATTAAAAAAACACCAAAACCCCAATCTCAGTTACCCAATTATTGTATTTAGAATCAATGGAAGCTGGGAAAAGGGAGAAAAAAAAAAGGAGTTATAACTGTATAACTACTCTGGATTGTCCATTATAATAAAAGCATTACTGTTAAAGTTGGGATTTTAAATTGAGTTAAGCAGAGTGAATAATCCCATTTATGTCCAGATACAATGTGACCAGCCTACAGAGTGCTATTAGTATGGTGATTCATGTCTTCTGATCATTGGACTGCATTATGTACATCTGCATATGACACTTGCAGTTTTTCAGGAGATCAGTAAGACGAAAATATTTACTCTTTTGATATCTTTTAGTTTATTTCTTATAGTTAACAGCGGTACATTTTATGAAATATTCCAATTTATTTTTTAAACATGTTTCTCTGAAATTGTTTAGGTTACTATTAATAATATCTAACATTTTGCTTTCCAGTGTGTTTTTGGTAACTCAGACTTGCAGGCTGGACTGCCTAATCACCCCTTATTTTAAAAAGAAAGATGGTGTTGCTTGGAACCCTTATTTTGAAAGAACACACAGTTAAGCATTCAGTGTTTAGCTTTGTTAAGATGTGTCATACCAGATCAAAAGCAAGTACCAAAAAATGAATAGTGAAGTCTCCACTCTGCCAAACAGCCAATATACGATGCCAGTCACCATCAAAACAACCTGTGATTCTTGGACACATCGCTCCTAATCATAGAACAATTTGGTCTGGAGTCTTATGAGAATGAATGTGTCCTTCAGACAGGTAAAATATCAAATCCATAGATACTTTATGGGCTGTAAACAGTTGATGAATTAACTCCCTTGCATTTGAAAACCCTACAGAAAGGCTCCCTTGCTTCTCTTGGAGCTTTCACAGATAACCCCTTTGCTTTTTAGTAATTCAAGGGAAAGTCTTTCTCTCATTGTACCACTGTGTAAGATACAGTGTGTTGAGAGGAAATCTAATTAGATTTGACATTTTAATTGAGGAATGATAAATGCCCTTCACCAAATTCTGTAGAAACTGTTCACAGGTGGCTGCTTACATGATAGATTTTGTTCATGGCAGCCTCAAGGTATGCTTTGAAATTCTTTTTGGCTACAACTAAGAGAATGTGATACATTTTTTTCTTCATTTTTCCACTTCTCACTCTATTGTGAATGTTAAATACCCTTTGGCATTATCTTCATTGTTGATCAGACATTACTTTTAATACAAAAGCCATTTATTGGTATGTCTGTAAAGGTTTATAAAGTTCATATTTGAAAAAAAATCCAAAAAATCCACATAGTATGTAAGAATTAGTAAGAATATGGTAGAAGAAGTAATTGGGGAAAAAACTAGTTTCTTTTCAGTTGAAGGCAAATGTCCACTGTACAGTCCTACTACAACTGTCTTATAAATACCTCTGTGCCTGCTTTGCTAAAAAAAGGGAGGCAGAGCAGTTGCCTTCCTGATCAAAATGCCTCTGAGTGACTAGACCTATGTTTGTGAAACCTCTATGTAGTCTGCAAATAGTGACAACATTTCCACAGACCAGCAGATCAATTCTTGAGTGGCTTTGCTTTATATTCTACTACATGTAACAATTAGCATTTTCCACCTAGTAATTAGCATATTCTGGGTTGGCTGGAACTAGTAAGTATCTTAGGCATTGCCTCAGTCTTCCAGCTTTTTAAGTGTGTCTCTTATGCTGAAAATGACAGTTCAAAAGTTACTGGGTATCACTAATGAATTAGTGGGTTAAATTAATTAATTACCAGAATGCCTGTGCTATTAACCTAAGGAACACTTAAGTATCTCTGTGTAGATCTAGTCATGGACAATTAGGGATATCTGTAGTTTCTGATTTAATCCATTTTACATTCAGTTCTCAATTAGAATCTCACATTATGAAATTCATCACAGTGTGAATAAGTAGATTCTATCTGTTAAACATCAGAAGCACAAATACATGGTTAAAGAATTCTATACTCAACAAAATATTTTCCAGTTCTGTTAAATAGATAAATAGCCCAATACCTGACCAAAAAAAAATTATTTGCTTGAGACTGACAATGGCAATTATCCTGTTTACCAGAAAAGGTGTGAGACATATATTTGGAGGATAAGAAGGATTTTGTATGAACAATCACATGCATACTAATAGCTTTCTGAAATGTAGAATATTTGGGCACAGAAAAAAGTGACAGATAAAATGTTTGAGGTAAGTGATTTTGCTACAAATGACATCCTGCTTAAATTACATATAAATTATGAAAATAATAAAACTAGCTGACAAAGCCAGAAATAGGAAAAATGCTCCTCAACTGAAATTATCATATCTTTAATAGCTGTATGAAATACGACTTAAAATTATAGAGGAAATGTTTAGTCATCACTTTTTGTATATACTTTCTTCTTTCGTCCTTGCTAATGGAAATATAGTAGCAAAAGCCATGAAAGAATCCAAGCTAAAAACTTCTTCCATAGCAGCCCAGAATAGTAAAGCAGTAAAAATTAAGTCCTTAGGTTTAGATACACAAATGTACTAATGAATTTAAAAATGCAACATAAAGTACACGTGAACATCAAAGCCCAGGAGTGCAAGGGATGAAAACCTGTTATTAGTCAGTTGAAAGTCTGATTGCCACTGGCCTTCACCAGTAAAGCTTCTTCACCAGTAAAGCTTCTTCTGGATCACACTGTGTATGTTTTTAGGCTTTAAGTCCTGCCAGAGATTGCTGCCTGCAATCATCTTATTGTTATGTGGAAATTCCAACTCACCTGTCTGTTTTTGCATATCTGTGCAAACCCAAGCCAACCCATGCTTAAACTACATCAAATCCACACTCAATAGCAGCATATCTGTCATAACTCTTCTCTCAAGAAAAAACCATTGTGGTAGAAAGTGTTGGCTCCTCACCATACAAAATCTACTCCTGCGATATTCCAAGAAGTGAGAGACCTCAGTTCTGTGCTTCCTACACCTGTGAGGAAACAAAATTTTTCAACTTACTTAGTCTTGCAGTATCCTTTCATATAGAAATATTTTCAAGAGATATGGAAGTCTGTAGGGTTCCTGCATATCACAGAATAATGACAAAGTCATAAAATTGTTGGGCTAGAAGGAACCTTAAAGACCATCTAGTTCCAACTCCCTGCCATGGGCAAGGACACCTTCCACTACACCCACTTGCTCAAAGCCCCATCCAACCTGGCCTTGAGCACTTCCAGGGATGGAGCGTCCACAGCTTCTCTGGGAAACCTGTGCCAGGGTCTCACCACCCTCACAGTAAGCAGTTTCTTACTACTATCTAATCTAAACCTGCCCTCTTTCAGTTTAAGGCAATTCATCTCCCCTTGTCCTGTCACTACATGCTCTTTCCATAAGTCCCTTTCAAGCCTTCTTGTAGGCTCCATTTAGGTACTGAAAGGTGCTGTATGGTCTCCCCAGAGCCTTCTTTTCTCCAGGCTGAACAACCCCAACTCTATCAGACTGTCTTTGTAGGAAAGGTCCTCCATTCCTCTGACCATCTTCGTGGCCTCCTCTGGACTCCCTCCAACTCCTCTGGATTCCCTCCAATGGGTTCATGTCCTTTTTTTGGGGGCTGCAGAGTTGTATGCAGTACCCTAGATGGGGTCTCACAAGAGCAAAGGGGCAGAATTGTTGAGGTCACTGAGCCAGTGACCCCCTGTGAGAAATGAAAAGCCTCTCCCGTCAGCCTTTGTGGCACCACACAGACTTGGTCTGTCTGAATGGCTTGTTACCCTGCACAGCCCCAGACCCTCCCCATTGGCTCCCTTCCCTGGTCCTGCCTTTGTACCGCCCCTGTGCCCTCACATCATTGGTTCCTGATGCTCCCTCCTCTCCTCTATAAAAACCCTGGGACTGCGCAGTCCGCCTCTCCTTGGTCTCTGCTCTCCCTTCATGGCAGGAGGCAATAAACCTCCTGACTCTTTGCCCCTGGTAACACTGAGCAATCTGGCTTGAGTGTGGTGTGTGAGTCTGTGCCTAAAGAGCCACGTGGGTGAAAGGAGTAAGCTTGCTGGAGTGCTGTACTGCACCCACCGGAACAATCCTTTGCCAGGGATGTTTCAGGGAAACGCAGCAACCCTTCACGAACTGCACACCTTGCATTACAGAATCACCTTCCTCAACCTGCTGTCCATGCTGCTTTTGATGCAGCCCAGGATATGATTGCCCTTTAGGGCTGCAAGCCCACATTGCTGGCTTATGTCCAACTTTTCATTCAACAGTATACAGAAGTCCTTTTTCATAGGATTGCTCTCTGTCCATTCTTTTGCTGTTTTATATTGATATTTGGTACCGCCCCAACCCAGACACAGGGCCTTGAACTTGGCCTTTTTAACTTTATGACATTTGCACAGCCTGCTCCTCAAGCCTGTCAAGGTCCTTCTGGATGTCATCTCTTTCCTTAAGAGAATAAACTGAAACACTGGGTGTTTTTGTATAACTTTCTGAGGATGCCCTCAATTCCACTGTATCAAAACTTTTTTTTCTCCCCCAAAGCCAAGGGCCTGGAGATAAAGGGAAATTCTGGAGCAAAGGAGACTTATTCTTGGTAGGAGAGGGTGAGATCAGGTAGTACTTAAGAAAACTGTCCTTACGTAAATCCATGTGTCTTGATGGGATGCACCTGTAAGTACCTGGGGAGCTGGTTGGCTCCTGACTCTGCTTGAGCAGGGGGATTGAACAATATGAACTGCAAAGTTCCCTCCCAATGTCAGCCGTTCCATGGTTCTGAGGTTCAGAGCCAAGTAGATAAAAGTTGGAAAGAGACAGGAAACTGCCATTTCCATTGCTCAGAATTTAAATGGACAGAAAATCATCCAAGATAGTCTAAGAAGTCAGAGATTCCGTTAAAAAATGAAAACAGAAAGGAAAATTATCCAAAATCAGAATAGCCAAAGGCAGAAAAACTGGAGAACAGGAACATATCATTTTAATATTGTGGTAGGAAATCTGGGACAAAGCTGTAATGTTCAAAAAATATTTAAAAAGCCCTGATTTTCCAATTGCTGTCTACAGTAAGCATTGTCATAGACACATATGTAATTGAACATCTAGGATTGAAGATAAATTTCCTTCAGAGATAGTTTATTTTTCCTTTAAACAATTTTCAAGGAAGATGTGGAGAGAGTAATTTGGCTTTGAGCCAGGAGGCTAGCTCCTTTCATTATGGCTTTGCAATTTATTCACTTCATAGTTTCATGAGTGACATACATTATTTTTAAAGACATTACGGTCTGAGAGTTTATTTTGCATATCTCCAAACTTCTTGGGTTTTTCATCTTACATTATCTGCAGAACAATAGCAGGAGTAATAATATTAATAATAACAATAGCAATAACAACAGCAATAATGTGTGGGAGAATCCATCTGAAGCAAGACAACATAAATGTACTTTTTATACTTTGTTCATTGTAAAAAAAAAAAGTAATCATAAAATATGGTATGTTTTCCAAGCCTCTCAGAAACATCTCTTAGCAGCTTTGTTCATTTTCACATTGTCCCACTGTTTCTATTATTATCTAATCCCAGACCTATTTGCTTAAAAGAATTTTGAAAACATCTGTTTCCTTTAGTGAATGTGAACCATCATGATTATAAAAATCCTTAGGCTCTGAGTCAGACTGAAGCCCTATGGTGATATAAAATCCACAAAAACAAAGTAGGAATTTGCACCTGGCACCACCCATATAAGACAATGAATAATTTTAAACCACTCTGATTTTCTGATTCTTTTTTCATTTTCATCCTCCCTTTTGATGATCATTGATAGCTCTAATGATAGATAGATCAAATGAAAGACAGATTTTAATGTACTTTGTTGTGATAGAATATGATACATGAGTGGATGCATAATGTCTTAAACCTTTTGAAGGACATTTCAGATCTGACCAATCACTTGTAAAGCCCTCCTGGATATGTTGCAGAATTGTATCTCAAAGCAATATTACAGCAATTGCTTGTGAGTCAGCAGTACTCATATACTTAGAAGTTTTGAGACTATACTGATAAAAACAGAATTTTACACTTTCCTTGGATTTGATGTGATGCGCATAGTCAGAATCATGCAGTCGTTTTTTAAACATATCACTATACTTTTCATGAGAAACAGTCACCTTTGTAAAATCTAATGACAAATGTGTAGTGGAATAGAAATAAAACTTTGAAATATCCATAATTTTGTATGTTTTCTAAAATGTCTATCGCTGTTTAAAGTGAACAGGTACAGAAAACTTATGTTTTCTTTGGAAACTTTTCTCCTTAAAACATACCTTATCTAATGATTTTTAGCCAAAATTTTGATATCAAAATTTTCATTCTCTTTCTGCTGTTGAAGCTGAATTGCCTTGACTATATTCAAGCCAGTGCCACTAAAGCTAATCTTTCTGTTTCTACTCTGTGTATTAAAAAAGCTTTCTTCATTTTGCAGGAGTTTTCCCAGCACAATCTCTCACTACTCTGTTTTTAGATTCTCATATAATACCATATAGGAAGCAAAACCATTGAAGCCAGCACATAAGTTTCCATTAATATAATTTTTGTGTTTTCCATTTGTTTTCATGTATTTTGATTCTTTAATATTTTTAATATCAAGGTTTTAAAATTCTTCAGTTAGTTTTGCATAAGTCACAAATTCAATATTCTTTGGATAAATCTTTAAGATACTGGAAATCCTCTTTTTTTCCATCAATTATTGAAAATAAAAATTGTATTTCATATATGATTATCTTGTAATAATCAGAATTCATATCCACTTATTATAACACAAAGCTATTCCGAACTGAATGATGTATTATTAAATTATTATCCAAGAACAATTTATAAGAAAATTATCTAAATACTCAAATATTTGAGATAGGGAGAAAAAATTAAGTCCAACTACATAATACTCATGAAAGAAGAAAAATGCATTATGCAAGCATTTTGTTTTGCTCTCAAAAGACTTGTGAAGAAGAGTATTCATGTCATTATAAATTATTTGCTAGCTTGTATTGTATTATTTCCTTACTCCAATATTGCCCACTTGGTCTTAATTAGTAGCTCCAGATACTGGGTACAAATTTTCATATAAATTTTTATTCTAAAATTATAGAAGTTTATTATTTTGAGTAATAGCTATCACGGCAAATTGTTTGAAATGTTGACACTTGAATAATAAGGCCACTGTAAGAAAATATTTTTTAATCACTCGTATTTCTGAAACTACTGTAAACAATGTCAAGCTTTCTTTTTTATACACACCAAAGGTGTCAGCTAATCTATCTGGGAGAATAAAAATATTGATAAAGCATAATATTTTCTTCTTTTTTTTTTTAATTGTTTCTTGAATTTTTTTTAAAAGAAAGTTCCTGTTCTACTGATTGACTCAAATATCATAACAGAGAGTTGTCAAAACTGATACACAACATGCAATAAACTGACTTTATGCTTCTTTTATGACAATGATACCTGAAAAATTATACTGCTGGGAAATTATATTTTTGATTTCCACAATATATTTATGAACTATTACAATGTAAAATATACCTGAAAACTGGATAAAAGTGGTTATTAGGATATTTAAAACATTAGATATGAATTCCAGCCACATTCTTCTCTCCTTTGTGCTGACTAAACCACCTTATGAGATAGATATAGTTACTTGAATCTTCTTTAGAATTAAGGAAATAAAGCTAATTCATCCCCTAATTAATAAGGCATGTATTTTCTTTGTCCTTTTAAAAGTGAAGCAATAAATCTAAAATGTCTTGATTCATACTGTAAACCAGAATATAAACCACTTAGGTCTAGATTGTTCCCTTTTGTGGAAAATGTCATTGTGAGGTGGCAAAGTACCTTGACAAATTTCTCCAGACTTCTTTTAGTGTGTTGTCAATCAGTGAAACATAGCATATTGCCTCTACCATCATCCTTGTCCTGTATGGGACCTTCCCAAATCTTTTCAATCTCAACAAAATCTAAGACAATACCATATACTTGCTTGAAGGCCCTCCAGCCTGAACAGCAAACCAATAAACTTCAAGATTTTTAACCATAATTGCCATAATCTGAATTCTAGAAAAGATAGTTTTCATGTGATTCTGCCAAGAACTTCTGCAAAGAGAGAGAGAAGATAAAGGAAAGGGGAAGTAGAGACCTACTGTGTTCATGAAGTAATATAAACTTATATATTAGACATTTTTCTTCTGGTATCAACCCAAGGAATATAAGAATCTAGTAAGTCCTGTGTATCATTTTTCTTTACAACCCATCTTCTTCAGTCCTATTCTTTCTTATGTTTTACAATACTTACAAAATTAGATTAAAAAGAAAGTTTCATAAAGATTTGAAAAAATAAATGAACAACATTCTGAATCTATGGTTTTGGTCATTTGAGATGTCTTAGAATATTTCAAGTGCTTGTGCAGGGATGACAACCTAAGGCTGACAAGATACAGCCTAAAGCAGACACCTATATTCTCAATCTCAGTTTCAGGTCTAGGATGACTATACTGATTTTGATTTTAGATTAATAATAAATGAGATATAAATGAGAACATGTGCTACTAAGAGGTACATGTAAACTTCTAGCAAGAGACATTTAGCAGTAATTTTTAACTAGTGAGGATTCAGCAATTAGCTTGATGGGATAGAAATACTACATTAGATTGTTGAACTAATACTTCAATCAGTTCTATAATTACAATTTCTTATTGAGATCATCCTTGTCCTCTGTGGAATACAGTTTATCAGAATAATGTTTAGATTGGGGTAATTAATGATCTCAAACAAAAATATAATTTCATATAAAATAGGGAATAAAATTGAACTTTCTGCTCTACAGCATCATTACATCCACGTTGTGGTAAATTCACTGCTTTGAATCCATTAACTTTTCATTGTGTAGTGTTATCATCCACTGCTAAAGATTAGCTACTGACACATTTATCAAAGGATGATAAATGAGCTGTCCTTTCAGATGTCTGATTATCTGACCTTTATTCAGTTAAAAGCACAAGGGGCTGACAGTGTTAAGTGCTTGCTAGTTTAGAATGAAATTGAACCTAGGAAATGAATGTTTGGTATTCTCGTCAAGAACACAAATTTATTCCATCAATTTATTTTTAAATTAAAGAAAACAAAATTTATTCTAAAGCTCTGTAGAAACCACCTATTTCCATAGAAGTTTATTTTAACAAATTCATTATTTCAAGAACAGTTCTTAATTCTAAAAGTTGCCTTTACGAGAGAACAGTTTTATCATTATCCACTTGGCTGTAGACAGTGAGGCAAAAAACACATAGCGTTGCAGAATACTTTCAAGTGTCTAGCAAAAATGTGTTAACTTTTATCTATTTCTATGATATCCAGACAGCTGCTGTCATCTGGATGACCGCAATTCTAGAAATCCTCATCACTCAAATATAGAGTAAATTCACTAATGTCAGATAAATAATTTTAAATGTTTACTAAAATTAGTTTGCTCTTGCATAAACTGTGAGTGATGAATCTTTGCTTGTGCAAAGCTTAGGTGAAACTTTTAGCTTGCATAAAGCAAATACAGCAAAATAATCAGTGTTAAATAAACAACCAAAAATTGGTTTTGACATTCAGAATGAAATAAACTTTCCTAGAAATTAGAGCTCTAAGCTTCCAGTTTAATGTGATTTTGTACATGGCCAGAGACCCTCTGGAAATAAATATTGCCCAGCTAATCTCTGTGTTAAATACTGCCATTGGTGTGAGTCTGAAGTATAGTACTGGGCTAGGAAATGTCAATACATCTTCTTGCAAAAATATTTTTATTCGGTCCAGCCATCTGCCTTGGCTGTTGCTCATCTCTGAAGGAAAAGAGTGGCGAGACAAAGTGGTTATATTCTCCAAACTATGAGATGCATCCTTGGTATAAAAAGCTTCAAGTTAAAAAGCAAAACGCAGTGCTTTATCATGTTCCTTTCCTGTATTGAGGGTTATAGTGGGTTTTCTTTTCTATGCAAATCTTGATAATTATATCCTCCTTCCAAGCTGACTGGACATGAACTGTCCTTTAAGTAGTTGTCAAGATGTTGAGATGTTAGCATAAGAGTAAGCCAATGTCCTTATCATCGTGACTTACCACCACGAAGAAATCACTTTGGGATTTGGGCAAGTTCATCTACTTTCACTGTCAGGAGTATAAGCAAAGAACATATCCCTTTAAAAATATGAAGCTATGCTGATATTTTTCTAAGTTATTTTCCTTATCCTGGGAATAAATGCTAAAAC
Organism: Corvus hawaiiensis; assembly: GCF_020740725.1. Classification (NCBI taxonomy): domain Eukaryota; kingdom Metazoa; phylum Chordata; class Aves; order Passeriformes; family Corvidae; genus Corvus; species Corvus hawaiiensis. Next base: position 62,096,325 of record NC_063216.1, on the reverse strand, counting down.
TTTAGAAGATGTGTCGTTAATACAGGGGGGGTTTAAGACTACAAATGGACAAAGGCACAGTTGAAGTGTTGTTTATAGCAAGATTCTTTTCCTGAGGACAGATCACTCCTAGGAATTACGTCCTTGAATTTTTAATGTATGAATCACTGCTATTAAATTGGTACACCTTATCCCAACCTCCTTGCTAAGATGACCTATTTCAGCCAAAATGTAGTTCTACTCCAATACAGTCATTGGCAATATGACAGTAAGGATCAAATTAATCTCTCTCCCTTACTCTGTTCTGGGCTAGTTATTTTTGTCTGGTTTTATTCTAGAGTTTTATAGAGTGAGGCCATGACACTAGCTAAACTTTTAGATGTCAATGTCAATTTAAAGTTGGTCATCTGAGCTATTTTTTCTGCAAATGTCTTGTTGTCAGAATGTCTTCCTCTTCTGTGATAGCTGCTGTTTCTCAGTACATGCCTACCTCCGTAAGTTAAATTTAATTACAAATTAGAGGCCAGGCTGAGTCTAGTCAGGACTTAAATCTTCCACATTTAGCTTTCCACACACGTCCAAGTCCCCACCTCTGGTCAATCCATTCCATGGGTCTAGACAAAGATTCAGCATCTGCCAGGTGTCCAGCTAAATAGGTTTCTAACTCCCTCCACTAGCTTTCTACTCACTATGAATCGAAGCTTAGACCTCAAACATGTTTCTGGGTACTGATGTCTAGACATATGCATCTAAATGTCTTCATATCAGATTAAATCACAACCTCAGGTTTTTAATTACACAGGCAGAGACACGTAGTATTGTTTTTATACGTACCTGTATATTCTTGCTGTCTCTCCCAAAAGATACGGATTGGCTGTAGGGTTTCACTGTTCTTCACATCTCTCTCTACAGGTACTGTACAGAGTCATCAAGAGCACTGGAAATGGATTCAGCAAATGAATCACAAAACAAGTGACTGTTTAAGTGGCCAAAGTCAGAAAGGATGAAACCCATGTTTGCTTTCCAATTATTGATTCTTTAAGCAGAATTGATTTCCAAAAATGGGACACAGGTTTTCATTAAGATTCAAAGGAAAACAACATTTTCATTTTATTTACGATAAGAATTCTCTTGTAAAACTAGTTGTAAACAAACTAATTTACATTTAAAAAATAACTGTTTTCCCAATAAATTGTCCTCCTAGCACATAATACACTAAACCTGCAAGGCACTATATCTGGGTTTTGTTCATTTTTCCTCAATGAAGAATACATACAGATTTTGGAGTAAGAATGGTATTGGAAGAAATAGAAACAATGATTACTTTAGTTATTTGTCCTTTATCACAGTATTATTCAAGTTACCTTCCTGTCTTCTCAGCTCACATTCCTTCATTTTATGGCTGAAGTTAGCATCAAACATAATTTTTTTCATCTGTTTCCAAAACACAAGACACTGTCTCTTTAAAAGGTCTTCAAAGTTGAACTTATTGATCTTCTGACACTGCTATTCAAAGGTTAGCAAGTCACCCCAATATGATTGCTTGCCTCTAGTCTCCATAGGTTGATGGATAATCAACAATAAGAAATCTTTAGAAATCTGATTGTATCTGAACAATGTTGAAATATTCAGAACTTTCAGCTGTGATCTCATGATTTGATTAAAACATTTCTCTGCCCCTCATTCTCTCTCTCATATGAGTTATGTGGCTGAGTCATACTTTCATAGTACCTTCATTTCAACATTGTGGGTGTCTTTATAAGTTTGCAAGACTAGAATAGATACTTTCCTCTTCCTTTAACCATCTGGCTGATAGTGGTGTCATGAGTAATACCATCTAGTGACAATCAAGTATATTAGTCTGTTTCCCTTCCAGCAGACTAGCTGACAATCCATCATAATATGCTCCTGGGAAATTCATAGGGATTAGCTGTCAAAGTCTTGATAGCATTTAAAAACCTAATTACGATACTTAAGTGTATTTATTGATTTGAATATTTTTTCAACTCTTTCCGAATTATCAAAATGGTCTGTAATCCTTTCCCTATCCTTTGTGGTTTTCAGTCTCACAAAATTAGAGAGGCAAAATAAAAGGACTACTTATTTAATTTCCAAGACTACTAATGAAAATAATTTGTAACTGTTGTCCAACACAGACAAAGAGAAAATGTTACCTCACTCATCCTCAGATGGCAAAGAACCCTTTCTTAACAGTATGGTATGTTTTTCCAGCTAGTCTTGCACCCATTTATGAATATGCATCTTAAATTCCCTACATTTTCTTACAGATATCAAGTATAATTTTGTCAAAAACTTTTCCATGATTAGGGCATGTAATATTTCCTAACTCTCAGCTCTCAACCTTGCTAGTCTGCCACAGAACAAAATCAAATTTTATTGACATAATTTGTTTCTGATGAATCCATACTGGCTGATATTGAATGTATTTCCTGTGGATGGGCACATTTTTTTTCCATATATTTCTGAGGATAACATAAAAAATGAGTCACAGTCTCCTTCCATTTTATCAGGAAATACAATTTTCTAGAATTTCACCCATTTTTCATTTCTTCAAAAATAAACATTTACATCCCTTATACAAACAGTTCTTTAAATATTTCCACTTAATTTTTGGTACATCTAGTTTGTTGGAAGCCATCTAAATTATGACATTACTTTACAATCTGTTTTGCTGTGCTTGCCACTCTGTGATTGCTGTCAATGGCACTAGATGCCTCCATGCCATAAGAATTACATTATTTTCATTATATTTTTGTTCAATAGGCTTCCATATTTTTTCTAGCTTAAACTTTATTTTGATTCAGTTAATATTTTTTCCTCTTTTGAGACAGGTTCTTACTAGTCTCGCAAGTCTTCCTGGTGTGAAGCATTTGCAATGAAAATAATTCTCAATAAAAAATGTTTAAAAATAAATTTGAATAAAAATGATAATAAGAATCATTGAAAGACCAGAAGAAATAGAGGCTCCAATGACATTTAATGTCAGAGCAAGATTTTGAAATATCTGCTCCAGAGAATGATACTATCAAACCTTTTTTTACACAATGCTATTCTGGGGTCTAAATAGGAGGAACTAATTACATTTAAATAATTAGGGAAACAGCCTTCAGAGACTCCAAATAACACAATAAAAGAAATTTATATTGGTTAGACAGAACATGACATTGGGATTTTTTCAACATCTGGTACATTAGTGTGATGGAAACCAGGCAAATACAGATTTATCTGTGCAAAAAAGATAAATAAAAGCAGTATGTGAAAGTAACTTTGACTAAGAGCTAGCAAGTCTGATATGATAAAAGGTAACTATACCTGTAGAAAATAATGCTATGCTTGCAATCTAGTGCACAGACTGTTCAATACAGGGGAACAGGGGAAACTAGAATTCATTGCTGAAACTGAAAAGAAGGTATGGGAACTGATATGTGGGAGAATAACTATTAAACACAAGAAAAGCTAGATCTCAGGAAAATTTGAAAAAAAAATAGTGGAGGATTACTCAGTGTTGAGGTGACTGATTCTAGTAAATTGAAACAGTAATGACTGAAAATTGGTTCTGGAATAACATAATCTAAGAGAGATCTGTCTAGGTGAAAGGATTGGCAGGGATAAGATGTAGTTGCTGTAAGTGTCTATGCTGCTGTAATCCAGATTTTGTTAGGGGGAAAAGGCAACACATCTGTGTGGAACTAAGAATTTATTGTTAATTAGTACTTTAAAAGTCTAACAGTCCAAGTTACCTACTACAGAACGGTCTCATTAATTACAGAATCATAGGATAGTTCAAGTTGGAAGTGACACATCAGCATCATCGAATCTAACTGCGTGCTCCTGGACTCTTAAGAGATGGTTATTAAAAAGTGACCAGCATTTCTTGATAGCAATACCTACAAAAGCACATTCCTAGAAGACCTTATTAGTTGGCTCCTTCAGCTGTCCAAAGTCTCTTCCCACCTTATCAGGTCAAAGTTTTGCTGGCAGTTTTTCTCCTATTGCTACACAAACTTCCTTTTATATACCTCTTCTACATATGAACCTTTTCTATTTTCTGGTGTAATGCTCATCCCTTCAGTGTCCCTTCAAGTCTGGAAAAGGATCAGGATGAGTAAAGAACCAGAGCTTAGGTCCAAGCTCAAACTTTGCCCCTGTCCACTCCCGTCTAGGATTTATTTAAGGATGAAAACTTCACAAAACCCTCTGGGAAATATATTCCCATCTTCAGTCACCACCATTGTGTCTTCTTGGTTTTGCTGTAGTTGAGCTAAAGATGAATAAAATCCAAACACACCAAATGTTGGAGAACAGAATTATTTCTAAAACAAACACATAATCATATATTCTTTTTAAAGTAGTTGACATTTATATGTATTGATGTATAGGTGATGACAATTATTTTTTCCAGATTTTTTTACTCTGCAGTAAGACATTAGGTGTTTCTGTTACTCCAGTAATGGACTGTAGTTCAAAGTATCACAGACATTTTTTCTGGTTTAGAAATACCTCATGGAGGCAATAAGCTTTATTTTGCAAAGTAGACACCCATCCATCTTCTGCAATGACACCTCTTGGGGAAGACACAGCAATGAGTTGCCATGCTCTTCTCTTTGCTAGTAAGTAAGGCAGTATCCCTTTGCCCATGGCCAGAGTTGGAATACAGGCAAGTGTAGGACTAAGAAGTTTTCACCTATCTGTGCTTGCAAGAAAAGGATGTATAAATCTCATTGTAGTGGATATGAAATAAGTATATTATCCTAACACCTATGCTGCTCTGAGACACCTAACACCAGTTTACTGTTTGTTTCACCCAGTTAGTGTATACACAGATGCCTTTCAGGGTGTTTATAGTGAGTGCTCAAGACCAGAGGATGCTGTGCACTCTGGATCTCCACTTAGTGAGGCTGCCTTCACAAGCTTTCTATACAGAGCTGGAGCCAGTCTGACCCCAAGAGCCTCTTCTGCAGCGCTAACTTATTGTGAGGGTCCTGCCACTAATACTCACTGACTCCTGAACATCTTAGCATAGTAGAGATTGAAAGATCAAAAATAATTGTTATCCACATAAAACCAGATTTTGGTTAATGTTCTCCAGGGCCTTTGAGAATATTTTGATCTAAATAGTTTACTCATTTGAACTTATTCAAGATTTTAATATTCATTAACTAAGATATAGTATTATGTTATGGTAGGTCTCTTTATCATCCCAGTTACCACTGGATAAAATAAAGTGTTTGCCCTTTAATACACAGTAACTGTGCAGATGGGAATTAAAGTAGAATTTTATATGCGGTAAAATTATAGGTGGAACTTGAGCAGTTCTGACATTATTGCCTGGGATGGAGTTGTGCCAAAATAAAGAATTTTGCTCTCAGTGAAATGTCCTTTGAAACTCTAAAGATCACTTTTGCTCATGCATTTTTGTTTAAACCTTACTGGACAGATGGTATAGCCAATATAGAAAAATCCATATAATCAGTTTAATAGCTGATTATATGGAGGGTTGTGCTTATGAAATTCTGTTGTGCATTTACCTTGGCTGGCTGCTAGGTGCCCATCAAGATGCTCTCTCACTCCCTTTCCTCACAGGGATGGGGGAGAAAATAAGATTAAAAAACTCATGGGCCAAGATAAAGGCAATTAAATAAAGAAAAGCAAAGACTTTGTGTGGAAGCAGAGAAAACCAAAAATGTATATTCTCTACTTCCCATCAGCAAGCAAAGCCCAGCCATTCCTTGGAAGTAGAGCCTCAGTATGCATAGCAGTGGTTTCAGAAGACAAATGCCTCAATGAATGTGATGCCTTTTCCTGGTCTTAAAATCAAGAGGCATACACAGTTAGAAGGGGAAAAGGGATTTTTCCGTGGTATTTATTCTTAAGGATCCTTAGGTGTACACGTCCAGGTCATATGCATCGAGATGTACCCCACCGAGTCTTTCCCTGTGTCTCTGTGTCTCTCTTCTCGTGTCGTCTCCCCCCAACATTGGGTATAACCTTATAGGCTTTACTAATTAGCATATCTATCAAAGGTTCACCAATGAGAGGTTCAAGTGAGCCCCCCCTCCCCAAGGAACCTTCCCCTGGATGGTTCTATCTTGGTTTACAGAATATGTTCTGGAGAGGACCTTGGGGTCTGGGGCACACTGATCCCTGGCTACGAAGCTTCCAAAATGTTTAGTCTCTTAGCTTAACAAACAAGTCCAAGAATGTAGGGAAAAAGCACTAGGAATACAGAAGCTGTAAAAAGGTATAACAGGGATATAACAGGGGTAAAAAAGAAAAGGCAAAAATCTTCATGGCATCAAATGTATCCCTCTCCCTTTCTCTCAGATTTTATTGCATGAACGTGGTAATTTAAACATGGTACTTAACAAATTAAAAATACAAGGGGGGGGGTTAATATAATTTGCATAATTCTGTCACTCTTTAAGTTCTATCATTTCTGTACTGGTGTTAGTATTCACTTATACACTTCAAATCGCTGCCTAGCAGGTATGGTTAGATAAGAGAGTTCTGTGCAGTTCTTGCATCAAATACAATTTAATGTGGTGAAAACTGATAGAGACTATTCTTGCTAATCCCAAAGCTTCGTTAAAGTAAAATATCTTTGTATTAAGATATTGGCTTTATTTGAGACCTAGGAAAAACAATCACTTCTAATTAGTAAAGATGACAAATTAGCCTGAACTTTTTTCCTTTGTATTTGTGTTGGACCTTTCAATACAATTTAGCTCATTAGACTGTGGAAGGCTGCTGATTTAAGTGGTCTGCTGGAGGTAATTAATGGAGATTTGTTCAATAAAGTGTGACCTCAAATTTTGTCATTTAAGGCTTCAGACACCTCTGGGGACACAGAAGACAAGCCTGTAAACTAGACTGCACACATGCAAACAAAATGCATAGCAGTAGCAATGTGGTGCAGAAAGATAGTAAGCATATCTGATGGCCTGAATATGATCAATTCTGGCCCAGGCAGGTAGGCAGATAAGATACTTACATTTAAGTGGTAGAAATTTAGCAAACTGTCCCAAATAGATTTTGTCTTATATTTTTTTCTCTTTTCAAAGCATAGTCTTGTTAATTGCATAAGATTTAATCCTGAAATTAAAATATATGGCATTCATGTTATAAATATTAGAGAAAATACAGAAAATAAAATTCTGCATTCATAAAAAAAAAACCAAACCTGCAGAAATCAATAGCACTCAGGGAAAAGTTATAAAGAGTCTAAGGACATACATTATTGGTGGAATGTCTAAGCTATTAAGGATAGTAAATATTATATGGGAACTGCCTTAACAGATAGATATTGAACCATAGAGAAAATAAATACAGTTCAGTGTTTGTTTTATTACTATAGTGACTGATTTAACAGAGAACAACATTAAAGTACTGCTTCCCAGTGATAATTCTAGAATTACTCAATATTATTTCCATTTCTAATACTGCCATAAGGGAGAGCTGTTAAGCCTATTAGGTAACAATTCATTTAGTAAAGTAGAAATTAAACAAGCCAGTATATTCGACTAAGGGAATGCGATGAGAAAGTAGTACCAAGTCTTGCACTAGTTGGTATGCTCTCCTATAAAATAATCATAATGATACTGAATAATAATAATAATAATAATAATAATAATAATGATGCTGTCACTGGGGTTGAATGGATTAAGTTCTCTCTACTGCAGTTGCTGCATGAAATACGGTATTTGAACAAGTTTAGAGTTTTCTCAGGTTTAATGTCATAGGTCCACTAAAGCTCACCAAGCTGACAAGGTTGTCATACCAGGATGTTGTCAACATCACAAATGATGACATCATATATCCAATTAAAATAGATAAAATAGCATTTTAGAGTGGCACTGATAGAAGTTAAGATTCAACAGATTCTAAATAGAACTCAGGTTTTAAGCCTAAAGCCAAGAGCATTAAGTCTACCACACAAATATTAGGTTCAGGAGTTCTTCAGAAGTTTTCACATGGATGTGTGCCCTAGTGTTACCTCAGCTTTGCAATGAGATGACAGATGCTTCCCTTAGTAACCACAGCCAATATTCTAAACTAACACAACAAATAAACTAATATTGACATTCAGAGTCTTGGAATAATTAGTAATTTAATAAAGAAATCAAGATGGGAAAGAATTACATGTGCTCATGAAGGTGAGGTGTTGTACAAAGAACGATTGAAATTGTCTTCAGAAGAAAAAGGAAGATAATGACATTTTGAAAAATGCAGATCAATATACTTGGGATAAAGTCATCTGAAAAACTTCCATTCACTGGAAGTGTGTAAATCCTGAAAACCAGAGAAGGAATAGGGAAACATAGAAGAACAGGGAAACATTGGTCTGCCTAGACCATGGAGTGAATAACAGTCTCTGAGGTTCAGATACATCTGTCCTTGGACTACTTTACTCCATTTAAAAAGCTAATTATTGGACTTAGATAAGTAAATAAGAAAAATAATTTTCAAAGAGCTGAAGCAAATATCAGCATCTACACTATTTGAAATATTACAATTGATTTCACATGAGATATATCAGCTTTATTGTATATCCTGTGTAACTGCATTTGGAATTCAGTAATTGATTGTCACGGACCAATGAAGCAAAAGTCCCTAATCAATGCAAAGAAAAAGTTAATTCAAATTTGTACTTGTTAAATCTGGCTGTGTCTGAAATGAGAGCATCCTAGCCAATAAAACCCACCTTGGAACTTGTCTGTGCATGTGGTTGGCAACAATAAAACTCCATGATTGATGCTAACACTTTAACTCTCATGAGATCTTGCAACATGAGAAAAACCAAAACATTTATTGAGTGTTTTTGGGCCAAATCATAGCTGCACAGTTACTTCACGTTCTCTTGCATTTGTAAAAGTTGTTCTGTGGCTTATAAAAAGGTTCACAAAAGTATATATATAATTTTTGTAACAACCTTCTATATATGTTTTTTACTTTGGATAGGACCAGTCTCTTCTGTCACTCTACAATTCCTCACAGACCAAGGCAATACAGCTACTGCATTGTAGCTCCATAAAAACAATTTTGCCTTTTTTTTTGTACACAATGATGTGTACTCCTGACCTGAGAATGTAGTGTCAGGGCTGGCCTGGGCTCACTTTTGCTGAAGCTGAGCTAAGCTGGTTTCAGTGTTGGCCTAGTGACCAAATGCCTGTTGCCTCTATTGCCTGAGCCTGAGCTGTATCGCAGCTACCAACATTGTTAAAATGAGATTATTGTTGAGCAATAACCCTCACAAATATGTTTTGGGTTCTCAAAGGTGATACTGAATCAACCTCTTCGGTATGTATATAATAGCATACCATTAATAGGTAATGTAGATCTATTGAGAAAAGGATTATTTTAGCCTGGTTAAGCAATTTCACCAAACTATGACATTGCTTTGGCATCCTGGCTCACTCAGAGCTGATTGGTACATCCCTTCACTTCACTATTGTATCATACAAATTTAATTGTGTTGTATAACTGTCTTGCTAAGCACAACTCATTGATGGCAATACAATTCTGGATGCAGTTCTTCTCTGATTTTACTTCAGAGCTTTTATCTATTTATGCTTTTCTGTAAAAAAAGATCAGCAAAGCCTGACTGAATACAAATGAAGTAGTATACCTGTTTTCCACAAACTTTTTTTTTTTTTGGAAAGTAGCTATATATATGGATCATTATATTCATAATAACTACTAAGGTGTTCTAGAAATACAGATCAAATTAAGCTCTGATAATCGCAGTGGTTTTAAATGTTGGTTTTGGTTTAGTTTTTTTTAAAGGAAGAACAAAAACCAAAAGAAAACTCAACAGGCCTTGCCAATATTACTCATCAGTCTTTTTGCTAGTTTTATTTGAATAGATTTTTACTGCTTGTCCAGAGCTCAATTATTCCCCTACTTGTTTATACTGCAGTTACTGTGACCATGAAATCAAAAAAAAAAAAAAAAAAAATCACAGATAATGATATGCTATCCTATTAAAACAAACTTGCATTGTTCTAGAGCAGATGGCTATATTAACACTTAGTAAGAAAAACTGTCTTTTATAATTAATTTTGAATTCTGTCAGTAATCCTGAAGTGCAACATTCACATCCATTGGTGTTTTTGCAGCACATTAAGCTTTTATGAAAGTAAAAGTTAATTACATGTGATGACTAAACTCTAGGGATCATAATTAGCTGAACTGAATGGCTGCACATCAGTAATTAAATGTCATTTCACTTCATTGTACTGAGTCTTAAGCCCTATCCTTAAAATATCGTAGGTACTGAATTCTATTATATCCCTAGGACCATTTCCTCAGAAAACCTAAGTGGAACACTATAGAAAATATATTAAGCGGAAACCATAATTATGAGTTAGTTTCAGCACTTATGCATTAAGCAGGTTAGCCTTTTTCAGAGTTTGTCTGTGGAGAAGAGATTGTACCTTGGTTAGAGCTTTTTTCCTTTTATCCCTGGCTTTAATGTGGGGGCGGGGAGGGGAAGGTTTAGATTTTGCTTTTTTTGTACATGACTTCTTTTTCTTTCTTTTTTTTTCTCTTTTTTTTTACAGCTTGACAATGTGTGAAACTTCTCTGCACATTACTTAGATTGTAGGATATACAAAAATAAATGGCCACATCCATCTCTGAATATGATTTGTTTTGACTGACAGCATATCAGAGTAAAGATTTTATACAAAGAAAAACAATTTATCTTGAGTAGAAAAAAACACAGAGCTTCACCACAAAGAGATGTTCTTGATCTTCATTGCTATGAAGAACAAGTCAGCTTTACAGGACATGGGAGGTAAAACTGCTTCTCTGCAATTTCACTACTAATTCTGAATTTTAGTTGCTTGGAAAACCTGTTTCCATATCCTCTTCCCAAAAAATGTAGAAATTACAGATTTAAAAATAACTGGATTTTCTTGTGAGAAGATAAGAATATTTGACATTAATTTTCTAGTTTTCGTCGTTGAAGAATATGCAGAGAACTTTAAAACACAAAAGGTGGGCACCTATAAATTAGTTTAGGTGTTCTAAACATCCTTTCTGAAGTATGTCTGTTGACTATCAAGGGAAATTTTTATGCTCTTTGTTAGACCTAAATTCAGCACCTAAATTTATGGCATAAACATTTTTCTTACCTAACTCAGAGTTCAGGCTGCAAAATCGTTCTTTATCTGGTTTTAGCCTAAAGACATTTAAGTAATTTTTACAAAGTCCTTAAAAAATATAAGTTACTAAAATCTTTAAAATACAATCCTGTAATTTCAGTGCATAAAAGATAAACTGTAATTGCTTTTATGTAGTACATTTTGGTTTTGCTCAGCTGGATTAAGCATCCTACTACCATATGTTACCATTTCTCCTCTTCCATTCACCACCTGAGACAATACTGGCCATTGGCAGTATCAGAGGAATCCAGGTCCAGCACAAACAGATGGTCAAATTGTAGAAAAGCCAAATTTGGAGGACTTGTCGCAAGTGTATTCTTTTTTTGTTTGTGTTTTTTTTAGTTCATAGACATACTTTGACATTCAAAGGTCTCATAAAATTTCAGTAGAAATCTCAAAGAATTGAAAATACTGACATATGTATCTTATGCAAAATCAAAATAGATATGTTTACATTCTCCATGTTTCTGATTATACTGCCCTGAAAAAGAGCAGAAATAAAATTTCACTATGCTTGTGCTTATAATAACCTCCTTTCTTTCTGAGATGGTAAATTTTAATTATACGATCTAAATATAGGACTCAGATACTTGTAAAACTGATTTTGCTCAATAGAGTGCCACTTATCAGTTGTAATACCTGTCTGCATTTCTTGGTGTGCTGTACATGTAAAATAAGAAACATCACTAAATATCAAAAAACAAAAGGCTTACTGGTAAGTAAAATCACATTATTTTCTATTAATTTCAGTACAATCTGAAAAATGCACATTAGCCGATGACTTATTATTGAATAACTTGCTAAGCCACAGTAATACATTTCATGAGTTTTTTTCTGTTCTATATTTCTTTTGCAAATGCAATGTATTTCTGTTTGTATTATGCAAATTCATAGCAATGTAGATACATAATTATGTACTTTTTACACATGGAAAAGAAACTAAAACAGAATAACAGCTTTGACAAGGCTCCATCTGTCTAGTTTTCTTTGCTCCATTGTCAAAGACAATGAACTCTGCCTAAAAGGCTGATGAAAATATTCCTGCAGTAAGGGTGTGACAATTGAGTCATGCCAGTTACAACTGAGCCTTCAGAAATGGGGTGCTGATATCAGTACAAGAGAGGCATATTTTCCTTTCATGTTAACAAATACATAGCTTACTATCAGCATAAGATATCAGATTGATCAAATTTGCATACGCTGTTCTGAAGAGGCATAGCTGCATTTAGTTTGGGGATTTTTTTATTATCATGTAAACAATCTGAAGATTATTCCACCTATGTCGTCAATAACAGGTATCTGCAACAAACTGTACCACAATTCTATACATTTAAATTATGCCCTAAAATAGACCCTACCCAGCTATTAAAGTTGTGTTTATTAGTAACTGTAGATTTTTAATTTATGTTTATACCTCTGTAATCATCCTGTGCTTTTTCTTTCAAATTATCAACTTGTAATTTGCTACAGTCCTCTGTTTTTTTCAAAGATTCTGAAGATGTGTCTTCATTATTACGGTGACACAACTAGTGTTTCATTAGTACAACCTAGTTTCACTTGTGTCCTTTTTCACTTTGCAAAAAGAACATTCAACAGAAATTGATCACAAGGAAAGGTTGAAAGACCTGACAGAAGGAATACCTATTTTCATAACTGATTACATTTATAATCTTACATTAATATCATTGGTATCGAAAGTATTTTACAATAAATGATTAGGTGTTCCTAAACTCTTAATGTTTGCATTTAACCAGAGAAAATTACAGCATCCTGTTGGCAGACCTAAATCCTGCTCCTGACTTCTCAGGCCTTAGATAAGTGAATAATTCTTGGTTTGGAGAAATTAAAAGATGTTTGAATGGATGAATTTATCCAAGTCCTGTAGTCAGTGCAAATTAAGATGACCAAAGGATCCTTGACATTCTTAATACAGAATTTCAATTTATATTGCCTTTGTATGTTCCTCAGTCTTCTGGAAACAAGAGTGAAGACCATAAGAAAGATGAAAAAGAGTGTACCAGTTACTATAAATATACAGGTAGGCAGAACTTAGTCATGGGTGACTGGGGAGTAATTCTAGATGAACTCCTCTATCCTATCTAAAACAATCTTTGTTGAGATGACCTCCATGAAATCAACCTTCAGTTTACGTTTCTAGAATATTTGCTATGTAAAGATTAACCCGCTCTAATTCTAACGTAGAATTTCAACATAAGTCACTGTTCTCCTATTCAAAACCTTATGCATTTCACTGTGTTTGTGTTAGATTTCATTCTTAATGATTTCTTTTCCCCCTTTCCCCTCCCCTTTTCTTTCTCCCCTCTTCCTCTGTCCCTCTGTCTTTGAGATTTTTTAATCAATACTCAGTAGACTTTTAAATACAAAGCAGTTTTGTAGATGCTTAAAATGGGTAGGATGTGTCCTGAGATGCTGAAGAAATGAAACACAATGAGATGACTTGCTACAATGGTAATAGCTGAAGAATGAGCTCATTATTTGAAAGCACTGAGACTAGAATTAGCCCTCGTATCCCAGATATTTTCACACACACTACTCACATTCTTGTTGTTCTCCTAGAATATAAAAATGTCAAGGTCTCCCTTCAGATAAAGTCAGAATCCTAAACTGCAATGCCCCCAGTCAAATGGTCTCATCCTCTTAGATGCTGGAAGCTTTTTATTCTCACACTTGAAAAGATTTCTCCTATCTTGAGAATGGGAAAATAAAAAGGTGACAGAATGAAACACAAAATAAAAAAGAAAATCAATACCTTATATTTATCTGTGGTAGAAGAATGCTTAACTTAGCTGTCTTTCCCCAAACATACAGTCCCAATATTACATTTAAAAATAAAATAGCTTGATTGCCTTTGAGCATTACTGAAGACTAAAGGCATTTCTTCCTGAGCAAAGAGAAAAAAGGTAAAAACAAGAGTAAATAATTAAAGTTAAATAGGCTGGATGGCCCACATAGCTGGTAATGAGATAGAGCATTACACCTCTAGGTCACTTCTTCACAACTGTATCAGATCAGTAGTGACAGAAATTGCTACCCTCTGACAGATTTTCAATGCCCTGAGTGAAATGAGTTACTGGATTTAGTCTCAGTTACCAAGTATCCACATTGCAAATGACATGAATTGGCACCTTTGTGTGGTAATACAAGCAGAGAGGCCAATGCCTAAATTCTCTTGAAGACTTAAAAAGAGATATCATCCCTTTGGTGATGGTCATTCACAGTCATTCTTGAGGTCTATTGGCAGAAAGTGGTAGTCATTGAGCTGGGTTTTCTTGGAGAAATGCGCATCCAGTGGAAGCAATGTTTCAATATTAACATTAATATTTATTAATATCTCTATGGCTCTAAGCCATGTGATTCCTCCAAGTAGGTCCTTGAAGAAGGAGAAATAGTTCTCCTGAAGTCCAGCACTGTAATCCTACTTATCACCCTGCTTTTCTCCATGTAGAATCTTGTACTTCACCATCTTATGTTCACTGCAGCCAAGGACATATCCAGCCATTCCATCCCTAAGGACTTTCCAAATAGTAAACTTACTATTTTGGGATGGTACTGATAGTTTGATTCTTACAGAACAGTTGCTCAAGCTTAGTTTCCCACTTTTCTTTCCATAGATCCTGTTTGTGCGCCCTCAGCAAGTCATGCAAGAGGAAGCATTCTTCCTTTCAGAGTGTAGACTAATGGTATTACCATAAAACTTAGCCAATAGTCTGAATTTTATTATCAAAAGAATAAAAAAATGTACTTTTATAAATAGGTCTCTGTTTTCAAACATTACAAGTCTCCATGGTTTCTGTCTATAGCCAGTATACAGAGCCCTTGGACTTTTCTTGTTGTTATCTGGTCAACCTGTATCCTGATATGTAGTTTAGCAGTTGTTAGAGGTAAATCAGGCACGTTTGATAGATGTCACATCTAATTAAACTGTAAAACAGTTAAATATATTCCTCTGTGATTGTCCATTAGAAACATGGTTGTGAAGAAATTATTGATCCATAAAGAACTGTCTGTAGGAAGTAATGCTGATACTTTTTATATCACTTGTCCTTTTCAATTGAGAAATATTATCTGGTTTCTTTTAATGAATGGATATTACACTTACAAGTAGCACTATAAAATAAAATCTTTATTAAACCACTTTATCTTATATTGTACTGACTGACCCTTTTAAAAGAAGCATTAAAAACAGCTTCCAACATAAAAAAATGAAAGCCTCTTTGAAACACCTTTAAATTTACTGTTCTAATCTTAGAAGAAAATCAAAACAACAAAAACCCGTGTAGGAACATGTGCCTTAAGAAGAAGGTCATGAGAATAAGCTTGCCTTTTTGAAAGAATTCTTCAACAAAAGCTATTAAAATTTTATCTACATTGTTACCAAAAATCTCCAAGAGTGAAGTTTAAAAAGTTCCCTGTAAAGTCCAGGAGTGAACATGTATGTATTTTGAAAGGTCTAAGTTCATTGTCAAATACAAGTCATTCTAGGTTGAACAAATACTTTCAGCTTGAAAGAATATTTGTGTTTTCCTTTTACTCACTATTTCAAAATCTTGAAACTGTTTACTTTTCTGTGAGATGGGAGTTGTATAAATTAATCCAAACCTGACTTTAACTATATTTCAAACAACTTCAATGTGTTATAAGCATTAATATATCTGACCAATAGGCACCGATATTGCTTTCAGGGTACCTGTGGAAACCATTAGTAAAACGCAGGACTAATTCCTGATTTACCCCATGCTTTTTTAAGCATTGAAAAAGAAGTAGTTTCTATTTGGACTGTTTATTTCATTTTTCCCTCAATTTTAATTATGTAAAAAGAATGTATATGTCTAATTCAGAGGGGATTTAATGGGGTTTGCTTCAGCTGAGGCTTGGATGTGCTGAAGCTTGTTGTTACAAAGACCTTCTGTCATTTTGATACAGAAATTCAAAGATTCTTTGTGCATATATTATAACTTATTGCATCACATAGCAGCAGACATACATAGAAATAGAGAATGTATGCATTTCTAAACTATTATATATCAGATTCTTTAACTGTCTTTAAGTGTCATATTCTTTTGCTAAGTAAATAAAACAGAATTTAATGTGCAGAGATATATTTGTATGAAAGGTTGGCTAGAAAGCTTGTACAGAGGTGTTGATCAAAACCTAGACATTTTATGTTGAGTTTGTATGTCTTATGAAAATACAACTTGTTGTGTAAAAGAAAAACTTACCTTTCTACACAGGATTGTTCAGAATATTTGAATACTCTGAGCAGTGTGGAGCAGTGAAAGGCATGTAGCAATGTGTATTCTGCTGATGGCAGTGTGATTATGATGAAAGAAAAGGAGCTTGGTGAAAAGAGACGGTATCAAAAAGACACATTTTTACTACATTATAAGCCATTTTCTAAGTGACAGGTGTTCAGCAACTACTGTGATAAATTTGCTATAAGTGTGAAGAATTCTTAAGGACAAAAGAACATACAATTTAACATGCTATTTAGCAGAGAGTTAGTGTGTCTTAGCTTAGTATTTTCAGCCAGCCACTTTTAAATTAGGCTGCTTTCTCACCAAAAGCTTGGATTTCTCCTGATATCTCAAAGACTTTCTGTCTAAACATAAAAGAGGATGACTACTACTGCTCTCTACTGTCAATACAGTCATTTAACAATTAGAATTCTGCAAGCAGCAAGCTCTGTAGCCCTAAGGAGTCAGTCATATAGTAAAGTAAGTGCAAGAAAAAGATCAAACTGATATCAGGAAAAAAATCAAATTCTGAACAGTGGAAGGGTATAGTGAGATGAATTCTAGAGTGATACCAGGAGTTCCAGGTTTGGAAACACTAGGAAATCTATCTCCCAGGCACCAAAGTTTGTATTTCCTTCCAAACCCAAGTATTTCTCCAGCTTCTTGTCATCCTTAAAGACGGCAGCCTAGAAAATAGGGCTCATGCATGAAAACACTCAAAAGTCAATCTATTAAAGATCTTCTGAAACATTTTCAATGTGTACTGGGTCTGGCTGAGCTGGAGCTCACTTTCCCACAGCAGCCCTCACAGTGCTGTGCTTTGCACTGGTAGCTGGAAAGGAGCTGATAACACTCCAGTGTTTGGCTGCTGCTGGGCAGGGCTGGCACAGCATCAGTGCTGTCCCCCAACATCGCGGCCCCATCAGGGGGCTGGGGGTGGGAAAGGTCCTGGGAGGGGACACAACCAGGCCAGCTGACCCAAATTAACCAAAGGGCTATTCCATACCATATGGTATAAAAGTTCAGGTCAGCTCAGGTATAAAAGCTAAGGGAGGCAGGAATAAGGGGTGGCACTCATTATTTACAGAGTTTGCCTTCTGGAGCAATTGCTCCACGTGCTGAAGCCGTGCTGCCTGGGAAGTGCATGAACATTGCTGGCTGATGGGAAGTAGAGGTTAAATTTTTTTTCCCCTTTGCTTATGTATGAGCAAGTTTTGATTTTTTTTTCTTTTTCTAAAATCTGTTATCACAGAGGACTTACCACCATTTCTAATTACCCCAGCCTTGACCAGAGGCTTGTCCACCTTTGGAGCTGCCAAGGATTGGCTCTGCCAGACATGGAGGAAGCTTCCAGAAGCTTTTCACAGCAACCACCCCACTAACTCCTCTGCTACCAAAGCTGGGTATTGGAGAATTGCAAACCCAATACAACATGTCAGGAGACTTTTTATCCTATCAGGATGAAAACACTTAGATCATTATCATACAAAGAAATTCAAAATTGGGAGTAGTAAAGTGGATCCTTTTTACAAGGCCACGTGGTGATAGGACAACCAGGAGTACCTTTGAACTGAATGGCAGTAGGTTTACATTGCATGTTAGAAAGAAATTCTTCATTGTGAGAGTGGTGAGACACTGGAACAGTTTTCTCAGAGAAGCTGTGGATGTCTGTTCCCCTGATGGTGTTCCAGGCCAAGTTGAATGGGCTTTGAGCAACCTGATCAAACGGAAGGTGTCCCTGCCCATGCTTGGAACAAGAAGATCTTTAAGGTTCCTTCCAAGCCAAACCACCTTATCATTCTGTAATTCTAAAATTATTCTATGCTAATTTATTCTTATCCCTGTGCTAGTAAATTTTCTTGTGAAACTATTTATAATGTATATATGTAAATATAATTAAGTTTTTAAAAAAGAGTTTGCATGTCTTCCTAAGAAATATTATTTGGGGGCCTTTCTTTTTTCTTAATATTCTGTTCAATAATAAAAATAATTAAAAGAATAATGATGGAGAGAATCAAACTTTTTAAAGTCAAGTATTAATAAAATTATGGTGCTCTTCAAGACTGATGAATTTTTTTTTTTTTATTTAGCCATCACTCCTTTATGTAACCTCAGTTAAAATTTTTAGAGAAAACAAATAGTATTAAACCATTCCTAGTTAATGTTCTGAACTATTCAAATAACTACTCATAGAATATAATGTGTTTTTTTAGTAATAGCCTTGCAGTACTATAGAGATTTTTTTACTTGTATTCCTTCTCTTCAAAAAAATAAAAAGAGCAATTTATCTCATTATTTCTTTTTTTTTTTTTTTTTGTGAATAGAGTGTTAGCATGCATTTTAAGAAGGTTGTATTTGTGTGTTAAAACATTTATGAAAATGCTTTTGAATTGTGAAGTACCATACAAACTTATCTGAGAAATAAAATGACTACATAATAAAAATATGCTTTGGTAGACTTTTTTAAAATATCAGTTATCAGTATGGTTCAAGAGATTCACTTTAATGATATTTTCTTTCATATTTTGAATGTTCAGATGATGATAGCAGGTGCTTAAACCAGAAATTTCCTGTTGAGTTTTTGCATATTTAAACACATTTAAAACTTTCTGAATCTACAGCTTTGAACAACGGTGAAGGAGCAAGTTGTGACCTGTCAATTCTTGTTATATCAGTTACTTATCATTAGTTGGAAAGTATATTGGATTTTTTCTTCTTAATGAAAATTCTCCTAGGGAGAGGGAAGCATTCTGTTCATAAATTATGGTATCTTGGACAGCTAGCAAGATTCTTTCAAAACACCTGTGCTTAATTGTCTGTGATAATTTATTGAGAAACTCTACATAGTGATATTCAAAATACACCAGTTACTTGAGCATGAGTTGCTCTTGTGCTGAATTACTATTTTCCCCACAGTGATACTAAATTTTCATAGTTAAAGAATGGAGCCCCACTAAGTAGAGTACTGTTCTCCTCTCTGCTGTCAATGATAAGTCTTACAAGTAAAATGGACCTAATCCTCAGTTATCTCTTACTGTTAGCTCCATATCCTTGGACTAGAAAAAGACTTATCTGATATCTGGAGAATGTGTGTGTGTGTGTGTGATAGCATAAAGATAAAAACTGTGATACTATTCAACACTTTAAATAATTTCTGCATATTTTGTATCTTGGAAGTAGACCCCCTATATGATCTGTATATTTATCAGTGCTCAAAAAAGCCCCTAAAGTGATCACAAACAAGTTTATCTTTATTCCCATCACTTTGGAGAGGAATTTCAAGTTTTACCCTCAGAATTTAATGCAGATTAATTGTTTCTAGGAAACTATTGAAAAGAATAAACTGATATCTCTTTAACCTTTCAGTTTTACATTTCCAGATTTCTACTTTTGGTGCCTAAAAGAAGCAGCTCTTGCTTTTTTAGAGAAGTTAATAATTTCAGACTCTGTCTTTTGTTACAGCCTGAGGCTAGAGAGAATCTTTTAGAATCCTAAAATAGTTGATTTCAATCTGGTGGTGATGGTGGCAGGGGCGGGGATGGGTTATGGTGTATTTTTAGTGTTGCCAGCACCTGGAGTCTTTCACCAAAAGGAATATGATATTTATGTCAATGTTTTTAAATTTGTCCTCCGGAGATCCACTCCAAATAGTTTTCATATGTTTCCTAACACTCCTTGAAACCTTTGATCTTCTTTGATATCAAACTCCATATTGCATTCAAAATTACTCTATGTGGCACTTTTAATGTATGTTACATATTATTGCTTTGTTATCTCTAAAATAAGGTTTGTCCTTCTCCAGTTGTTTATTGTTGATTGCTGCAGAGTCTCCAGTACCCAGCCTGTGCCCCATCTCTTATCATCCTATGTCTCATCTCTCTCACTCTACCCCACATACAGTACCTCCCATCCTGAGGCTGCTGTATGCCTCAACACACTGGGATTTAGGTTTGTAGTATCTCGTTCTACATGGAATAATTGCTTGTTATTAGTATCTGTGCAAAGCTCTGGTCATACCACACAAAGATAGACACAAGAAAAACAAATTAACCTTTGACATCTGGTCAGACAGTGAAATGGCTGTGACCCTTAAACCAAGAAAAACAAAGTTAGAGGCAGATCAAGAAAAATTCGGAACCTGACAAGCCTTACAAGTGTCAGTCCTCAGTACAAAGCCTGTGACCTGTTACTGGCAATGGCAATAGACATTCCAGGTCCCCATATTTACCCTTTGAAGATCTCAGGAAATGTCTTGGTCCTCAGCTTGGGTTCATGCAATAACTCTGTAGCCCTACAAAGTTGCCATTGCTACCACCAACATTGTATTTGCAGGGCCTCAGACTTGTTCTTTCTGCATAGTTCTTGTCCTGCCCTCAGCTTTGTTTTGAGCTGAGATTAAATCTAAGCAATGGATGCTTTCCAGAATTTTGCTAATTTTAGGAAAAAGGAGACGGGATTTCCAAAAATAGAATGTCATTGCAATTGAATTTAAATGGAGTAATGTTACAGAGTAATTTAAATTTATTCCCAACTATATGTTTTTGTGTTGCTGTATTCAAACTGTACTCTGTTATCAATACCATGATAGAGTGGAGCTCTTCTAGGACTTACACTGGCTAGTAGTAATTTTGATCTGAGAAGCAGTGACTCATCTGGTTGAGGTGCAAATCAGCAAAGCAATTATTATAAAAGAAAGACTGTTCCAACATAAAGGAAATTCAGATACAGCAATATGAAATTGGTCAAGATCACATATAGGCCTGTGAATGAAGTCTTATGAAGCTGGATAGTGTTGAAAGATTCATTTTGGGTGAGGAAAAAGATTTCCCTTCCGATAGAAAAATGTAAATAAAATCAAATTCTGGTAAGAATTACATGCTCAAAAAAGCAATTAATTTATAAAGCAGTGACATAATCTGTCTTATTGTAATGTCTGATATGCCTCACTTGGGGCCAGAGGCTCATTGATAATGCTTACACAAAACAAGATTAAGTGTGTTCATGCAAAGAAAGGTACAATATTTATTCACTGACTGATTGATTTGATTGATTAAGATTCTGACAGGACAGTTATAGATGAATTGTAAGTACAGTAATGGAAAATTCGGAGGGCACAGGCTCTGTGAGAAAGGGCATATTTCTACAGCAACTCCTAGTGCTGACTCTAAAGAATGATTTAATTTTTACAAGAGAAAGTTGTGAATCTCTATGGTGAAGTGAAAGCAACAGGTTGAGACAATGTTCTTTCTTGAATCTGCTCTATGCAGAATTGTAAATGTTTTCTGTTTATCTTTCAGAACTATAAGAATTTCAGCCTTGAAACTGTCACAAATTTTAGACCAGTATCAGATCCCAGGCCACAGATATTGACAATCTATGAGGAATGCAGACAAAGCTTTCAATGCTACACAAAAATATTGAAAGAATTTTATATGCATCACAAAAATGCCCAATTCTGCTATAATTAACCTTAAGGACGACTTCTTGTTGTTGTTGTTGTTGTGGGATATTATTTTCCCCTTAGATTTAATCCAAGGGATGAGTGCTAACAACATGAGTAGTGTGCAGAACTGAGCGTATGTGTTCAGATGTAAACAGGAAATAGTGAAAAATGTGGCATAGGAATTTTGTTCCTCTAGTAAACGTTTTATGCAAGCTGCTGCAAGTATGAAAGTCCTTACAAAACTTTAAAGACTTAATGCATTTATACATATTTTACATAGCTAAGGAACCAAATAAAGCTCATTAAGTCTTATACACATTAAGTCCGGCACTCCAGGAATGCCTAACCCACTAGAAGCACAACTTCACTGGACACAATCCCACTGAGATGGATGTTTGCTGGCTGGGTAGCTATAGTCACTCAGAAATATTCAGTGGCACAGCAATGTTCTCATCCTTTTAAGAACTGCTTTGCAATCCATATGGAAAATCCTGAGAGGACACCTGAAAAGTTAGTAGAGTCCTTAAAGCATTCTGTGAGGAAGTAAGGAGAAAGACACCAGGCCATTACACAACCAGGAATAAAAGAAATAGGAGACAAGAAATAAAGTATTCTCTTTATCTGTATGGCCTAATGCTTTGACTGCTTTCACGGGGTATATATTAATCCCTCTCTCTTAGCAGATTCCACTGGAATGTAGCCTCCCAGCTGAGATGTATCTGTCCATAAGGCTATTTTTCAAAAGTTGAAATAATTATCTTTTCTGAGGAACACTGTTGACCCAGATTAATTTCAGAAGTGAAACAAGAGGATGAGATCCCCAAAAGCTGTAGTTTCTTTGCACACTATTCTGGCTGCTTATAGACTCAGCACACTCAAGTCTTCTTGGCATGTGAGATTTCAGGTGATCTGAAAAGTAATGGGTAAGTCACCTGTTCTTAGACTGGAGTTTTAAATCTAGTGATGCATGCCAGATCTTACCCAAGAATTTAAGGTGTATACTAGAAGAAAATGAATGTAGAATTTTGATACTGAAGCTTCATTTTCATCTAGGTGCCATCCATTAAGAAAACAGAGGAATAGAGCATAATCCATGAGCCAAGTAAATAAAAATAACTGCATCTTCCAGTGTTGAAAACTCATAACAAACTGCATGTGGATGATGCACAGAATAAGAATCATTTGTGGGAATTATTCAGCAAATAAATTCAAATAAGGGATGCATTTGAGAGCATAATAATCTGCTCAATGACAACTAGCAAACAGAGAGGCAAAAATTGTCACATAAATGACACATTATGAATTATTCACTCAGTTTTGCAATATGTTGATTATACTCTGTAATCAAATACTGTGCAGCTCATTTAATCAGTGCAACTGAGGTCTGGAAAAGAAAGAAACATGGTTTCACAGTTTACTATTAACACAGGGATGAAGATAGTTTGTAAAACATCTAGCTCCACAGCTTTAACCCTTTTGAACGTTTTTTTCCATAATATGGCTCATTTGCCAAGTCACAGTGACCATCATAAAGACTACTTTTCTTCTTTTAGATAGACAGTTTTTCCCTCTGTTTAAATACTGGACATTAGCATTTATTTGAGCTTAACTGGAAGTCATTTTACATGTTAAAAGAAAATTTTGTTAGGGAAATTCTGTTCTCACTTATCTATTTGATGCTAACTGTGATACATTATAGGATAACTGTACATTTATTCTTCAGATATTAATTGAATGTGAGTGTCATCATTCAGTCCACAGGAAGAAAGTAAGTACAGCTGAAGACCATAGAAAAACTATATATAGTAAGGGAAAAGCAAGGAAGAGACACAGGGCAGACAAGACAGAAAACAAAGCTCCATAAAGATACCCAGAAAATATGACATATGGGAGATACATACCCTAGTAAAGTGACTTGAGCTTCACCTCTGTCCCTGAATGACAGTCAGAGTCACTGCAGGGCTAAAGCAGGAATACAAATAAACCATGAAACTGGTATGAGCTGCACAGTGTGACAAATAGCACGATAATGTAGGCACTGAGAGAATGTTGCACTGCTCTTCAAATGTAGATCAAAATGTAAAAGGTCTAGAAAGAGGTTTTCTACAAATGTAACATCAGTTCATTCCCCATAGCAGAAATAAGGGAATTCCCAATTTAAAGTGTCCCATAGTGTGTTGTGTTGGGTAAAGAAAAACATTAACAGTCAAGGGGGTCATACCCACTTTGTCTGATACTAGAAGAGCCCATGATTGTTCTGTACTTCACCACTTAGAAACATCACAAGATGCAGAACACATTAAGTCTGGTCTTATGCTACATATCCTTAAGTCATCACTAATAAAACCCTTAATGCCATTCAGTGTGGAATCACAGGCACTCTCATGCTGGGAGAAACTAGACTTTTTAAAGTGAAACACCTGTCTGTCTCTAAATGTACTGCAATATTTTTAACTGTCTCAGTATTGCCATATGCTCTGAGTGTTGAAAGTGCAAGAAAATGGACAAAGGTTTGGTTGTTAAATTAACAGCACAGGTTTGCACTCTAGGGACTGACACCATTTTATTTTTGTTGTCCTCAGGTAATAGAAATAGTTTTTGTTGTCATAATTTGAACAGAAGCTCAAACTTAACAACGGACTTATTACTTCCAGTTTCCACAGCTGGCAGCAGGAACCAAGATGGAGACCAGAATACATGTCCAGAACATTCAGTATAGGAAGTCTTCAGATAGCAAAGAAAAAATGCAAGAAAAAATATGGCTTCTTTTTAATAAACTTTGTGGAAATGCATCCTGAAATTATATAACATCCTTGGCTGAATAAAAATCTTTCAGCTGAGGGACTTTGGAGAGCCCTCAGAAAATACTCCTTTGCTAAGACTAAATAATTCACTCCCACAAAAAAATATAACTGTCTCTGCTCTATTTCATGATGTCTACTGCAGAAGAAACTTACGGGCTCTCTTCTATCTTATAAAATGTCCAATGAATTTTCAGGCTAAAGGGAGGTACCAAATAAATTCAAATTCCCAGAGGCTGAAGAAATGTTGAAATCTAAATTGACCATACTTCTGTTTCTCTGAGCTCTTACATCCCACTTTATGTAACCATAACACAAACTGTATCCCGTTCCAACATCAGATGATGAGTTTGAGATCAGTCATCGTAAGAAACATCATAAGAAATCTGAAGCAAAGCTATGTTGAGGATCTTCATTCATATTGTTGATAGACTCCATAGCAAGTAGGACACAGCATTTGGAATGAAAGCGAAATATCCCTGAATTATGATTTCTGTTTAGAGAAGTGGTTCTGTTATGAGGCAGAAAATCCTTATTTTTCTACCTATGAATTTACTTTGTTAGGAAGCATTTTGAAAGACAGCAAATTTTTTGGGCTTGTGTGGCCAGGTTTTTCCAGGGGAGTGGAGGGGGCCACTATTAGGGTGGCTTCTTTGAGAAGCTGACAGAAGCTTCCCTTGTGTCAGATAGAGCAAACATCAGCCAGCTCTAAGACAGACCAACTGCTGGCTAAGGCCAGGCCCAGCAGTGATGATGGTAGGACCTCTGGGATAACAATTTTAAGAAGGGGCAAAATCTGGACCACAACAGCAGGCAGAAAGAAGAGTGTGGATACGTAAGAAAAAGAATCCTGCAGACACCCAGGTCAGTGAAGAAGGAGGGGCAGGAGGTGATTCAGGGACTGGAGCAGAGATTCCCCTGCAAGCCATGGTGCAGCCCATGGTGAGGCAACTGTCCTGCAGCCCATGGAGATCCATCTGCAGCCTGTGGAGAACATCATGCCAGAGCAGGGGAAGAGTGTGAGGAGTCCTTTCTCTGGGGACAAAAGAGTGGTAGAGACAACATGTGATGAACTGACCATAGCCCGCATTACCTGTTTCCCCGCTCAGAGGGAGGAGGTAGAGAAAACTGGGAGCAAAGCTTGGAAAGAAGGGCGGGGTGATCTGAAGGTGTTTTAAGATTTGGGTTTAATTCTCATTATGCTTCCTGATACGACTGGCAACAAATTGAACTAATTTCCCCAAGCTGAGTCTGTTTTGTCTGTGGTTGTAATTGGTGAGTGATCTCTCCATGTGAGTCCAACAGTATGTGTGAATGAAGCAACCCAAGCTGCTTGTTTGGAGATGGTGCTTGCCCCAGAAATGAAAATTATAAAGAGGCAGGGGACTACAAATATCATCTGTATTAAATGGTTACCAAGAGGTTGACACAGGAATTTGAAATAAAGGAGCAGTATGAAAGGAACATGAAGACGTAGTGGAGAAGAGACCATAGAGGGAAAACAGGGCAGTGGGGGGACCCTAGGGCTACACAACCAGGAGGGGATGGGGAGAGTGGGGTATCTCTATCAGCTACAGGTGTTCGGGGTTATTTAGAAAAGGATGTTTCAGAATGTTCAGTATTGAGTCTCACCTGTTGTATTGATGATATTGATATAGTTCACTGATTGCTACTTGTGTTGCTAGTTAATAAACTGCTTCAGTCATGATCTGGTTTAAAATGTGAACTGAGCAGTTCTTGCCTAAGACAATCTACATAATTTTAGACAGACAAGTCAAAAATTCACTATATACTATAACATTCTAGATCTTAGGGAGAAGAAGATGAAGGCATCTTTCATATACTATATTTCCAAATTATATGGAAAATGATTGAAGAGAATGTCAGAAATGCAAATTGCATATAAAAAGCAAGCATTCCCAAAATGAGTAAAGAGGTTGTCAGAGAGCTCAGTACATCAAGGACATATGATTGCACACACATTCATTCTGTATCTTAATGCATTTCTATTTCTTAAACTTACTTATAAATTCAAATTTTTAGTTTAAAAATAATTATAAAATTTCAATAATGAAAGGACATTTTAATCAGCATTAAATATTTCTTTGATAGACATTTTACCTTTTAATTAGTTTTCTGTGCAATAATTATGTTTCTTAGAGTAGTTTTCACATGACACTGTAGGGATCAGAGACCAGAGCTCAGTTATCATACATGTTGCAATTATGACAATAATTATTTTACCAGCTGAAATCATGAAAGTAAATTTTTGGCCGGGAGTAGCTGTTGGATTTTGGTTTCATAATAATTTGGTCTTAAATTAAAAACAAACTTATAAATGCAGATTATTTTAATGAAAATATTTCAGCTAAATAATGACAACAGTATTATATGGGAAATCAAAATATAAGAATTCCCATGGAACTGTCAATATTCTACTGTTTTAATTATCACACTTAACATTAAAACAGTCCTAACACTGTTTAGCTTAACAAAAAAGGCATTTCTTCACATCGCGTAATCAGATTATTTTTATTTCTCTTAAATCAGGATTTTTTCCATTAAAATTATTAATTTATCTAAATTTTTAATAAAATTTAATTTAGAAGACAGTATTACCGGGAGTATCTTTAGAAAAAATGTTCTTGTTTTAGAGGAGACAATGACATCATGTGAATGGAGAAGATCTTTGAGGTCTGATTTTGTTATGTTGTTCATAAGGTATTCAACCAAGCACTCAAATATTTGTGTTTCTTAATTTGATCTTATTTGGTAAAGTTCAAAGCAATGCAGACAAGCTGTTCCTAATAGCATTTTAAACTTTAAGCAGGTGTTGCTTTTTTAGTTCTTAAGTGACAACAAACAGTAAACATTTACTAGTCTGAGAATGCAGAAATCCTGGAAACTAATACCCAGATGACTTAAATGGACAGTCCTAATGCCTCTTCATGTTTGTTTGATGATAATGTAGATGTTGATCAAAACTAGCAACAACAGAAAATATCTAGTCACTTAAGGGATTTGCATTGCAAAATTCTGGTCTGCTTGCACTCTTTTACTCTCTAACAAAATTTCTTCATATTAGTAAAGTAAGCATATTTATATTCAGTTCATAATTTTAAAACTCTATCAAAAAGTTCTTTTTAAATTATTAAAAATATTTTCAAAACTTGAAGGGCAGTTTGTTTACTAAGTAATAGTGGATCAAATAAGTCCTTCTTTCCCAAAACTTTTGAGTTACCCCAGGGACACTTTTTCTTGAATATTGATGTTTAGTAGTGCCCAGTTCAGATTTCATAAAATGGAATTACAAAACAAAAATTAAATAAGACATTGCCTAAATTTATATGCTAAAACTTGCTTCTCGGCATGTTTAAAAACAATGTACTGGTTTTCTACATCAATCACATTTCATCAATGCTGGTATTAAGGCAGGTCAAGGTGGGGAAGAAAACTGTCATGTTCAGGAGCAAGCCATGTTGAAAACACGTCAGGCAGTAGAAGAGCAAACTACACAGCTACATTTTGAAAATTCCAGAAAGAGTCCTTCAGGGAAAGGGGATATGTGTCTATTTTAACAATATTACAAGTATCTATCCTACCTTGGTAAGCAACTTGTTGGGCTAAATGCTTAAATTTTAGATGGTGTATGGATGTGTTTGGCTCAGCTGTTTTATCTCAACGCAGAAAATTCCTCTAGAGCTGTTCTAATCAGTGTTTCTGAATGTAGCATGGACAACTGGACAGACTCACCCACCAGGTGCACAGTACACCTCACCACACTCAGCCCTTGGTAGTCACTGCCCTGGTGTGCCTACGTTTGTCAGTGGCTGTAGGCTGTAGGCACAATAAATGCCATAAAAATCGGAAAAGGCTACAATACGCAGCACAGGGCAACTCAATAAATGTTCACTGCACAGTGTTTACTTTAGGGAAAATTTATGTTGGCTCTTAAATGGATTCATGCTTGCGGTAAAACAATACTCATCTCTACCTGGCTGCATATTTTCACAAAAGTTTTATAAACTTCATTTCTTCCTGGCCTCTTTGCTGAATTTGATAGAGATTCTCTAACAGAGCTAGAGGTTATTAGGGATAGAAGTGCACTTAGCTGAATACTCAGTCATAAATATTGTGCTCATATAATTTCCTCAGACTCACGATTAGGAAAGAAAAAATTCACTATTTCAGATTTCTCCATCCATCCATTTCCTGCTTTTGAAGACAATTAAAAAAAAAATAAAAAAAAAACCCAACCAAAACACACAAACAAAACAAAAAAAAACCCTAAACCCCAACAGAATGTTGGTTTTTCCTGGTTTTTTTGTGTGGAGTTTTTTTTAGGTTCAGGCATTTTGCTGATTATGTCCAGGTATCAAAGAATTGTTTGTCACAGGAAAAATGTGCCCAAGTTAAAGTATTTAATGTTGATATATTTAAAATAAATGTTTTATGGTTTTAATTTTAAATTATTTTAATTTGCTACCTAGTTTTCTGTGGCTAAATAACTCAAGTTTCAAAATGTTTTTATTTCCAGTAAGAGTTACCTGTTTAATAAAAGGAATAAATTCAGGACACAACTGACAGATAAAATAAAATAAGCCCTTGTACAAATCTGCAATTATCTAGAACACAATATTCTTTACTTAACACTAATAACAATGAAAATAAAGGTCTTTTTGTATGCGTTCTAAACCATTGCAGAAATTTTATTCTTCCTCAAACTTTCAGTTTTTATTTAATTCTTTTCCATTCCACAGTATATTCTGTGGCTATGTAGGACAAATAATTTTCCAAGATATTTCATGTCTGTCCATAGAATACAGCTACAAATTATCAAATATATATCTTCAAGTCTGGGGAATCACTGCTTTTAGAAAGGTGGTGTGTTCTTCTTTGCAGTTATTATCCTCAATGCATCTGTTTATGCACGAGATAAAGATCTTAATAAATTTGTGGCTACTACATGTTGGCAAATGCTTCAAAGTCTTGGAAGGAAGGAGATAGTTTCAAGTAAAAACTCAAAACTGTGGATGTTCTTCTGTCATATTTGAATTCCTTGACTCAGGAAAATTGGACTGTTATACTACAGGAGACGAGGATTTCTGAAAGATTTGTGCTGCTAGCTTTTCATTTGAGTAGAAATGTTAGAAAGCTGTCCTTACCCCTTGTAGTTCTGAAATTTCTACTGCTAGGCAAAGCTGAAACTGTAATTTCAAATAAAACTGAAAATGTCATTTTTAATGAAAAATGTATACATATTCAAAATCTAAAAAGTTATGGCAAGTCTTGTTATTTCAGATTCTAAAGAATTTCAGAAGGGTCTTTTCTAATATGACCTGGTTTATTTCTGCATCAATTTATTTGACATTTTTAAGTGCCAGGAGAATTTTCTGAGTCAATTCTTGATTTATTTTATAAATTAAAGAGAAAAGATTTGATTTTGTTTTTATCTATATTTGTTTCTACCTTAAAATAATCAGCAGTAGTAACACATGACAAGATACTATTCTAATTAGAAACATGAATTAATGCCACAGATAAGTCTGAAAAATAATAATCTAAAACTGAAATACACAATAATAATTAAATCTAAAATTTGTATGCTCATTTAGGCTTTGAAGATTGGCACATCTCAATACCATTGGCAACTCTTGCTTGGTAAGTCTACAGCTGCAAAAGTTGTATGTGGGGAGTGAGATACATTGGGAGAGCCATGAGAACACTTGGCACAATAAAAGCCTGTCCAGTATCTGACTCTCAGTAGTGGTGTTACTCCTTCGCTTTCCCAAATATTAAATGTGTGCAAAGCAAATCTTATTTAAGTGAGAAATGCAAATCATTGAGACAGAAGAACATGTAATCCATTCTGTCTCAACTGAAAAGTACATTTAAAGCTGTGCTGAGAGCAAGTTTCAAGTATAGTCACTATTTTAATCATACCGCAGTTGTGGTATGATTTTTGCCTCAAAGCATTTTAAGAGCTTTCTTTAATTAATTTTTGTTTGCTTATGTTTATTTGTATTTTATTAGGATTTATGATAATGTTCCTGATAGAAAGACTTCTATGCATGCTACTGAGGCTTCAAAACCGATTTACTGAGAACTGAAAATGAACGTGCCTTGCTTTGTGTGGTGTTATACAACTTTTGTGCTGTGTGTGCAGCCTCCTACCCTCCTCTTTCCTGACAGTAATTGTACCCATATACATACATAGAGTCAGAAAGTTTCAATATATACAGGAACTGCTTTTTTTCCTTAAATGAAAATGCAGAATAAAATCTGTGCTCATAAGTATTCCAATGTTTTTTAGTATGACCTATTTCCAGTTTCTTATAAAATTTTTAAACTTGAAACACCTGAGATTCAATTTTCTATGGTGGTGTCTAGCTCTGGTAGATTTTTCTTTTTCTTTTTCTTTTTTTTGTGGAGAAATTACTTTGTTGCTTCTGATGACATGGTTAAGGAAAATATGACTTGCATTTGTTAAATAGTTGTGGTTTGCACTTTCAGTCTCCAAGCCACTAAGTATGTGAGAGAGTGATGCTGAAGTACAGATTACATTCAAAATTTCACTTTCTTTCAGGATGTGCATTGTGATACCTTCTTGGTTTGTTTCTGATAAATTACCATTAAAATATATGAGCAATTTGACCATATATGAAACAAAAGCACCTCAGACTTCACTGAGCACAAATACAACAGTTTGGACATAAGATCTAGTTCAATAATAATTTACATAAAATTATTAAAGGCTTTCAGTAAATGCAGGAGAGAATTAAACCTGAAACTTGAAAAATAATGTCAATTGTATAAGACTTTCTATGCCATTACTTAAAATTAGTAAAAGGCAGGTGATAAAAAAATGAAAAGTTCATATTTGCTTTATCCGTTTGCTGTTAGATGTTTGCATAGTTTGTTTTCAGACTCTCTCATTTTTTATCCTATGTCTCAAAGATTCTCATTACCTTTCCAAATACTCTTTGTCCCTCTTTTGTATAACAATACTAATACAGCCTTTCCTAGTGACAGCTAATCCCTTCTCCATGTACGTTGTACCTGCTTAACTCTGCCTAGCAGGCTGCAGCTCCCTGTGAGCACACCTAGGGCCATGCCATCAGTCGCATCCCGGAGTCCATTTCGGACAGCCCCGCGATCTGGCTCCGGCAGCCAGCAGTGTTACAGCGCAGTGGTGATAAAAGAGGTAGAGAAGGGTCTCCCATGAGGGTGGTAAGATGGCTTTATTCACATCTTGTCCCAGTACCCTCGGCTGCAGAGAGAGAGAGAGAGATCGTGATCCGGGCGCAGGGCGGTTTTGTCAGGGGCCCAGGGGCGGTCCCTGGGCGGGGCTGGGGTACAGGAACCAAAGGGGGAGTCCGAGGGAGTGGCCAAGGCTAGGGCAGGGAACGGGGGAACTTGGCATTGCAGAATCAGTGGGTTAACAGGCTAGCACGCATGTAATCACTGTATCTTCCCTGTACTGCACCACAGCTCTCAGGTTTTTTAGATCTGCGGACCAAGACCTCACAGCAACCTCCAGCTAATTCAGTGTACCTCTTGCATTGTATAAATAACAGTATAAACAAGGAAACTCCACATATTCTTCCCTGTTAATCTTTCTGATTATTTTCTTTTCCTGGATGCACATAATTGCTAAATTATTCTAAGGAAAGCTGACATAATCCCATTAGAACCAAACCACCAATTATTGTCACTTTCTGGATTTCTTATTGATCCTTTGCTTTTTGTCCATTTACCCTGTAAATTTCCAAAGGCATGGCTAATGTCTTTACAGCTCACATTGCAGTTGCCCCAGGACAGTATTTACCAGGCAATCATAAACAAAACAACACTAATGACCTCTCCCCCAATAAGCATTGTGCAATAGCTGCAACGGAAAAAAATTACCTGAACAAAGCTATTTCTGCGGGAATTTTCATTCCTTTTTGTGTACCAATTTGACATGCAGAACTGTTATATATAATTTAAACAGTATTTTTACTGAAGCTATCCTATGATCATTGTCTGTACTTGATTTAGACTGTAGATTTAATTTTTCTCTCCACTTCAGTAAGAGTTTAGGGTATCTGTATATAATTTTATTACTTGCAAGTGTTTCAGGTGCTGAAATTACCATCTTTTACAGCATCCCTTAGCTGAGAATGTAAATTGTTTTTTCTATATTTGTATCTTGAACAGGTAAATATGTAACATTTCCCTTGCTGTCAATCAGTAAATGTTGCTGCTTGACACCTTTTATATGTTTAGTATTTTGACAGGACATAATCCCTCCATTTCATGATTTTACTCCTTTTCACTACCTTCACACTGAATAAATGTCCAAACTGTGGTAATTTCCTCTTGTTGCCAACAGCCCGTACCTGATTCTTTAGTGAGTCGTTAACTTCAATCCAAGCATTAATTGCAAAAAATATGTGGTACTCATAAAGATCAGACCTAAGGAGAGAAGACTATCTTTTTTGAATAAAAATCTAGTATACTCATTCCATTTCATATTCTGAAGTTGGAAACAAGGCTAACAGCATGAAACTAGAAATATTTTGTCACACAGGGACTATTCCTCCACTCACTAAATCCCGTAATTCCAGACTGTAAACATTTATTAAGGTGGACTGCTGTCAGAAGTTTCTGGAACTTTGAAAAAAAAGTCACCTTGGTATAAGAAAGGTCCTCTTCTAGTGTCTTATAAAAAGCAATAATCTTAGTAAGCTTATAAAAAGAAAATATAGCCATCACTAGAGAAGGCATTGTCAAATTGTAGCAGCCATTCTTATATATGTATTCATCCATTTAGGATGAACACTGTTTCCTGCCATTGACATTTAATACGGTGGTGTACTTTAGGATTAGATGCTGCTTTTTGCTATCACATTTTTCTTCCAGATGGAATTGCAGTCAAAGAGAAAGGAAATCTGAATACATCCTGTTTGATTATTTCCTTGTTTGTTGGTTTGGTTTTTTGTTTTAACCAGGAGAACATATTATAGGGCTCTTCCTTTTGGTTGAAAAGGATCTTTGCATTTGACAAAAACCTGATGGTTCTGCTCATGTTGGTTTTTACAAACCTGTGCTTCATATACCTGTAGATAGGAGTAATATCTGTCCCTTACATCTTCCCTTAAAAGATAAAAGGAGACAACTCACTATGGTTATATTTCCATCTAAGTTTTCTAATTTTGTATGCCACTATTTACTATCCTGTTCCCATCGACTAGAATAAAATTCTAGTAACTGATTGTACTAACATCAGGTACCTCTGTATCTCTCTAGCACTATTCAGAAAATAGAAGTACTTGGTTGCAACCCAGATACCTATGTCTATATAAGTATAAAACAAATTCCATACTCATGCCAAGATTTTCAAAGGAATGTCTTTCTCTTCTTATTCCTTCATAGGTTCTGTAAGAAGAATGTAGTAGGGATCATAATAAGATTTTGAAGTTATAAACTAAGATAAACACATTATTTTCCATACATTCAAGTTTCACATTGTCACAGGAAGACTAAGCATCATTTCAAATAGAAAATATGAGAGTGAGACACAGATTATATTATAATCTTTACAGGTCATTTATGAAGTAGCCTCATTGTAAAAATTACACAAAATTATGACACTTATGTTATTCTCAGACTGATGAAACAGAAGAAAGGTACTAACCTGGATATTATGAATAGACACCATGTTGCATGCATTTATCAGCACAGCTGATATAATTTTGTGTTTCTTACACTGACAAAGTGCAAAATGAAACAAGTAAGGTAAGAACTCTACCTGGGTTTTTTTGCATCAAAAACAGTGAGTCTGCAAAAGAGAATTTATTCTAATGGACAATTATATTGGACATGTAGAATATAAGACTTGAGAACTAGGATGTCAACATGATTCTATTATTTTAAACACAGGTATGGTGTGGGTTGCTCTCATATCAAAAGAATCATCTCAAAATGTAATAAAAGTATTAAAATTTCCTTTACAGAATTTTATGCCCAAAAGTTTAGAATTTATAAACTTAATATATCTATGAGGACATGAGAAAAATCCTAGCAAGATGTTGAGTGACATACACATAACCAGGTTTATTTCAAAAATACTTGAAGCGTTTTCTCTTTTTTTAATCCTAACTATGTTAATTTAAGAAAACTCTTAAATCAATATAAAAATTTTTATAGTAAAATTTTACCTGGAAAGAGATATGTTATTTAACTTTCAACTCAATGTAATATTATAAAGAACCAATTATTTTTTCTTCAATAGTTATTTCCTCAAAATCAAAATGTAATCTTTGGGAGCTGTTTGCCGCTAAAACTCATTAAAATTCTTTCTGAAATTGACTGTAACCTTGCACTTGTAGCAGATCAGTTTACTTAAATGATGTCAAAAAATTGTCTGTTTCATCATGGATTGAGTTCTCCTGCCTAGTCCCTTTAATTTATTCAATAAAGTGAAACATGTTGAGATACTTTTTAATCCTAAAAGATGACTGAGGTGGTTTTTTTTAATTACTTCTCAATGCTCACAGCTGTGTATCCTTCCTAAAACACATTCCCCTTTGATTTCTGAATTATTTTTGCCCATAATTCATTGCTAATGCAATTTTAAAATTATTAACAAATCACAAATAAATTTTTATTTCAAGAACTATTAATAGTTTTTCAAAATTTTCAGTGTCTGTGATGAAAACTGTACAAAACTTATTTTGACAGAATTATTTCTTTAATTATTTTTTGACATAGATTTTCCTAATTACATGGTTTTAGAATAGTTGGAAAAAAAATCATATTAAGACAGATCTCAGTAAGTTCCAGTTCCTTTTACATGTGATGTCAGAAATATTTATGCTGCCATTTGAAACAGCTTTCCAGGTTCAAGGGAAGCCTTTCCCTTAGGAATTTTTTTTACAGCCAGTTGTCACATTTTCAGGTAGATAATAGCTTTAGAATTAGGAGAAGTGTTATTAATCATTTTTTGGAAACAATTTGTTCTCAGACAGAATGCTGATAAAAAATGAACTAAAATAAATTGTAGGTGAATAAAGTTGGGTCAAAGTTATCTAGATGAAAAAGACAAAGAAAGTCCAGCAATATTTACTGCAGCATGAAAAAATCCAAACAAAAACTCCACAACCACAGCAGAAGCTCTTATGTTTTACAGGTTAAAACTCTTCCTTTTTTCCACTGGAAAGTATTTTTTTACTGGGTTATACAGCTGTGATACGTTTATGACTTTATTTTCATGAATCTTATCCTTGATTCTTTTATATTATGTTCTGGGTATGTGTGGATGGGAAAGAAATTCTGGAGGTGTTTTATACTTCTTTCTGAGAATTGAAGCAGTCAAGAAAAAATTTCAGGACAACAAAAACATAAACCTCCATCATTCCCCCAATTTCTTTTAGCAGGTGTTTACATCGCATTGTATTTTATTTATACAACTATTATTCTAGGAATTCTTTTAGGATCAGCAAATTTTATTTAGAGAAGATGCATAATGCCATTGCAACCATAGGGGTTTGCTAAGATGGACATCTCATCTTTTCCTGTGCATGAGACCCTGAATGAATTATCTTCTATTTTGAGCCTTTTTCTAGTATGATAATTCCTTTGATCATGAAGGTTCATTTTACCTCATGAAAATGCACATGAAATATCTGCTCTGACCCTAATTCTCATTCAGTAACAGTCACACGCCTCTTGTAAGCTATTAGTCCACAGTTTTTCTCTTCATGTCTGTGAAAGAACTGAAGCCCCTTTTTCTTGTATATTGTACAGTTTCTATTTCTAACTAGAAAAAAATTCACTTTACTGCTTCCAATTATTAATAAAAAAAATAATTCAAAATAAAGTCAACACATTGGCTGAATATATATATAAATAATGATGGAGAAAACATTTCATTCTAATTATGTTTTCTGTTGTTTTCATTTGCAATGCATTCCAATGTTTATATAGTCACATGTACACACACAACTTAAGGTATGTGTATTCTTTTAAGTTAGTAAGAACTGAAACATCTATTCAAGTTCACAAGGTTTCTCTTCATGTGCTACCATGATATAAAATAACTGTTGAGAAAATTGGTTCTATCTCCTTTCACTTTTAAACAGTAATTTAGCTAAGAGAGGTTGTGCTAATTATCTCTGCACAAGCTGTTCAAGGTATACTAGGTAACAAGTCTGCAATTTATCCCTGACTAACTGTATTGATTTCTCCCTTGCCAGCTATCATCAGATAAATAAACCAATAAGCAACACTTGTTCTTATCATCTCTGCAGTTCAACAATACTCAGCTTAATTTACTGCTTTCTGGCAAACATCCCTACAGAACTTACCCTTTTCATATCTAACTGGCATATGAGCTATCTGCTCATACCTGATACATCATTTCCCTAATAGCAGAAAAGTAAAGCAAAGTCAATCCCTAATGACCATACGCCTGCTTTGGGAGTCACATTCCACTGCTTTAGTCTTGTTTTAAATCAATGTTTGCATTGTTTGGGGTTTTAACATCCTAATTTGCTGGTAATAGCAGCTGTTCTCTTAGCTTACGCATGGATACACTTACTCTTCTCTCAGCTGCAAGCAGTACTGTATTTTTGAGAGATTAATTCTGAATTATTTCAACATCCTTGGTTATGACTGCTATTTTTGATTTCTCTTTCTCTTGGAAAGCAGGAAGCTTTGAATGTTTCTGTCTTGTTGACAGAGCACTGACACAGCTGACAAGTGCTTTATACATTAACATGTTACCAGGCCAACCTTTTGAAAAAGTAGATCTAAGATAAGTAACAAACATGGAAATTTGTTTTAATATTTAGTCCTTTTCTAAGCATGACCTGGTTTGAAAGAGGTTTATATTAGCTATGCACTATGACTCAACAAGAGCAGCACCTTTCTCTTGGATCTTTGTCTCTTGAGGAAGGCAATTATTCATTGAGTGAGAAAGTCTAACTTTGCAACTGAGATACAGAAAACATACCTTAGATTTCCTTCTTTATTTGTGTATGAGAGGTGAAAACCTGAATCTTCTATATCTAGGTGGATCATTATATCAAAATGTATTCTCTTCACCTTAGACATTTAATTAAGAAAGACACACACTAGGAGTGGTAAGGCATTATACAGCAGTAATTCTTAAATGTCTTAAACACCTCATAGATACCTTTATTCTAAAACATTAAAGGCAATTGATTTTTTTCTAAAGATAAAAGATGTTGATATCTCTATTCTGTTTCAGAGGGAATAAAAACAACTATCAGGATCTAGATTTTTTTTTTTCTCAGAAGAAAGCAGATGCTACTTTCCACCCACTCCTATGTATTTTGCAAATGAGCTGAACTTCACTCTAGGGAACACAAACATAGGAAAAGTACATGGTTTATTATTTAATAAAATTCCTTTTTAACATTTTTTCTTAAATGTTGCGTTAGATTTACTCTTTACCAGTATTCATAACACAGCTGCGAGACTGCAATGAGTAACTGTGTTGGCTTTGAATTTCCAGCTAAAGATTTTCAGCTCATAAACTCCTCAGACTTTTCCTTTCAGAATTTTAACCTTCCAGAGTTCTTTTACCTGAGTGCTGTGATTTCATGTGGTGCCTTAAGAGGCGTCCTGGAAACAGAGACTAGACAGAATAAGGAAATAAAGATAGGTATTTATTTGAAAGGCCTTCAAAGGTACCCCTGGGAAGTCAGAGGCAACTGCCAAGATGGACCCCAAGATGGACGACAGGTCACGAGTTTTTCACCCTTTTATAGGTTTGGTTCATTTGCATATCAGGGTTAATTCTCCAATTAAAGCTTCAGTTTAATGATGTAATTCCCCTCAGCTTGCCCCCCTTAGCAGTCCTTTGGTTTATATTTTTTGGGCCCAGGATGGTCTGGGTGTCCTTGAAGAGCAGGCCTGGAGAGACTTTGTTATGTCTGCCTAGCATGAGAGAGCAGAAATTAACAGGCTACAAGAAACTTCAGAGTTACACACTAAGCAGTACAGAATTTGAAAAATATAAAAGTTAAAACCTA
Organism: Corvus hawaiiensis; assembly: GCF_020740725.1. NCBI lineage: Eukaryota > Metazoa > Chordata > Aves > Passeriformes > Corvidae > Corvus > Corvus hawaiiensis. The sequence continues at coordinate 62,057,619 of NC_063216.1, read as the reverse complement.
AGGCATCACATGGATTTATACTCAACTTTAATTTTGCGGCAATATTTCTGTTTGCACCTTTTTTAGGATTTGCATTGCAGTTACACAACACTGTTTTCATGTTTGTATATAACATAAAGAAAAGGTCTACACATTTGAGATCTAACTCCAAGTAAAATAGAATTAATGTTAGGTTGGGGGCCTTTTTGTACATTCACATGCAGCAATAATTGTTAGAATGGTAGGCTGAACCAGCTTAGACAAGGCTTTTACACCTTCAACAATAACAGCAAGGTGGGAGGAAGAGGTTAAGTTAATCAGAGAAGTTAAAAAATGTCCAGAGAAATATGTAACATGGATTATCTTCTGCCATTGAAAATTCACAGATTCGCATTATGGAACAATGTGAACAGTATGTCAAGTGTTGCTTTGGAAGTGAAATTGGAGTAGAGCATAATAGTTAGTTCTGCCAAAGTACATTAGGATCTAGTGGTGTTTCCACTTGGATGACTAATTTTTTAAAATGTGGTGATGCCTCAAAACTGTCACATATGGCTACCATATGTTTTATGAAAGTTCATATATCTATTATCCATATAGACCATAAGAATAAAAATGGAATGTAGTGAATGTAGTGAGGATTTATTTCAAAACTTACTGGCTTTATTTGGAAAAAAATATTCCTACTATTCTTCTGTTGAACTACTTCAGTATTAATCGAATATTGCAGCCTTGTGTTGTACCACTTAGCAAAAATACTTTGCAAGTGGCAGCATCTCACACTAAAATTAAGTTTAAAATTTTCAGCATCATTTCCCTTTACAAGAATTCTGAGATTTCCCAAGCCCAAAAATCATCTATACCTCACTCCATCAGCTTTTCTAATATACAGATTACCCACCTGGCCTGACCTATTGTTCCTGCTGTAGTTGGTAAATCACTGACTTGTGCCCCTGCAGGATGGTAGTGTGACCCCTGTACTCTTTAATGGGTGTCTGCTCTCCTTTTGAAGCTGAGTTAACTAGCAGTTTCATTGCAAATCTAAAAATGTTACAGAAAGTGGCATTTGTGTTATAATAACCTTTGTAACCCTCTGACAGCTCCTCCAACCTGGAGCTCTAAAGAAGGTTTAATATTTTCAGATAAATGACTACAGTTTTCCAGAGGTATAATATGTGCTTATATGGATTTTTAATTAAGATCCTCCCTAGGTGTCCCAGAACACAGTAGCAAAATACTATTAAATTACAAATCCGGATTGGCCACTATTGCATTAAAAGGGTAAAATTGACATTTCTTTGCTCATTTGCACAGCAGCTAAATTCTGTTAAAAAATGCAACCGTCCTATAACTGATGTGTCCTCTCTCCCTCTTCATAATGTTAATAAACTCTAGACTAATAATAAAAGATTCTTTCAATTTTCATACTCAGTCAAGAAACTGTTAGATTCCTTTAACACATTTGGGTCTTTGACATAAAACATAAAACTGCCTGTTCTATGTCAGTATCTCAAGCTGTTAAGTCACTGTGATTCATGTTCCAGTATTATCTGCCTTACTTTTATATTGGGATTGTTGGTATTGCTGCAGCACTCTAACATATAACTAAATACATGCTATAACCCTAATGGAATATATTGGTCCAATATAAAAATGTTGGATTAATTTCTTGGCCTAATGTATGAAGCAAAAATTGGTAGATCATATATTGTCCTCCTTGGCTCTAAAATCATGAAAATAGTGAGAATAATTATATAGAATTTCAACCAATCGTTGCCACTGCTGAAGTTTGTACATCAAGGTTAAAATGACTCATTCAATATGCACATAGACTATAGACCAGATTTTCAAGAGAAATTATCTTTTGCTTCAGCAATTAAAAAGAGTCTGGATTTTCATAAAACCAAAGTACCCAGCTTGCCAAGTACCTCACACAATCTGGTTGCTAATTCTTGTAAAATGTTTTAAAAGTACAGTGCTGTGGAAACTAATTGCAGTTTTTATGGTTGTACAAAAATTTTTTCTGAGAGGAACAGAAATAAACAGAGATATTAACCATATTTATATGAAATATAAAAGATTCATATGAAATGTGAAAGATTCTTCAAAGTCAGTACACAGGAATGTACAGTTATGGACATCATCAATAGCTTGTGGCAGATAGTACTCACAAATAACATCCGGTTAGGATGTAGATATCCTGGTAACTAACTTTACTGCGGCTTTGTATGTCTGATCAGATGAATAATTTTCTAGTTGCCCTTGCACTATATACGTAGGAATTCAGGAAGGAAGTAAACTGATGAAACCAATGAAATATGAAATATTTACTTCCTTACACTATTTTATTTGTAATACTCTTACAGTATTTTTTTACAAAAGTGTGGTGAGTTACTCGTCAGTGCTGCTAATTCCAGGAAGTCCTGCCGTGCTCACAGTGCCTGAAACTTGGGGAGCAAGCCTATGTCTGTCTCTGCCCCTTATTTCATTTTCACACTGAGCTTCCGATGCTTATTGGTTCTATTCAGAATGTATTGAATAATATTTTTGTACCTGTTTTAGTGGAAGATGTCCATGGCCATGGCAGAGGGGTAGGAGGAGTGAGGCTGGAGCTGATCTTATGGGTCGCTTTTAAACCAAACCATTCTGTGGTTCTATTATTCTATGATTTTTTACTGGGATGCTGTCAGGAGGAACATGCTCATCTTTTGGGAGACTCTGTTAGGACACAGATGGAGACAAATCAGTACTGAAACCACCTCTCCTAGAAAGATTGTTACATACAGAACATACTTTGAGCATCTAATTCTTTATATTTGGTTTGTGTTTTCATTTCTTTCTATTTATAATTTTCCCACAGATCAGAGCTTAATACAGAAGTTCCCATTTCTTGTCTCATTGTAGTTAATCAGCTATAAGTTCTGATGGTTTCTGCTGTCTTCCAGACCTTCAGCTCACTGATTTTGAGCTTGTGCCACCACTTTTCCTGACACCAAAACTACTTATATATTTTCTCAAAGCAATAATCTACATCACTCAAGAGATTATGCAATTAAAGACAGTCAGGGCCCCGAATGGACCAAGATGCCTTGTAACATCTTCCGGCTGTCCTTGGGAGCTTGGCTGCCTATATTCAAGGTCAGCTTTAATTTTCCTTATCTGTATGACATGGGACCAGACCACCAACACAGAGGTGAACTGTGAGAAGGAGCTGTGCAGTCTCTGTCCCCTTTGCTTGGGAGCTGTTTTCAAGCTCAGGCCCTAGCTCTGTGTCCTTGTGTGAGTTCTGTCATGTGTACCTCTTCCCAGCACTGCACCTGCTGTCCCTGAGCTGGATTCACTGACTTGGCTTCCCAGCCTGGCCTCAGACTTGCATGGACACCACAGGCAACCACAGGGCTCTTCTCTGGTCTCTGACACTGAAGCCTCTGCTCTTCTTTCACAGTTACTGTGGATAGAGTCCCTCGTGGGTGTGATCACTGCCCTGCCACCCTTGTCACTCCTGTGTCCCCTTTCAGTGCAGTCTGTCCCTGCTGTCTCCTGGTGTAACATGCTCTGTGACACCACGTTAGGAAGGGCAATGGCTAAAGTAAGATGATGTATAGTATTCTGAAATGTACCTATTAGCAGTGTGTGACTATTTCTGAAATGGAGAGGGTGTTTTCAGATAAGGACTAATCTTTACTACAGGAAATTCATGGTACTAGCTTAATCCTTGAATACAGAGCATAGATGCATAATGTGGTACTCTTTTAATAGAAGTGGCTTCTGTTACTTTGCACTGAAGTAGTTTTCTCTGAGGAAAAATATGTCCAAATATTTTTTTTCAATATATTCTTGGACAGTAAATAATTTCTCCTTTCTCAGTTAAGGGTTTTCTCATTCTGCTGTACACGGAATTTGGGAAGAGGAAAGGGGAAACCTTAAATAATAACATAAAGGACAAATTGCAAATGTTCATGTCAAAAACTGCCAGACTTGAAGCCAGAAATGAACTATGTGAGATAATGGAGAAAAACATCTTCTGACACACCTGACAAGTGAAACCAGTTGTGTCTTAAGGCACTGGAGTTGGTAAGTACATGGAGAAGAGCCCTAATAAGATTTCAAATGAAAACAGCCAGTATCAAACATGAAACTTTCTCATCCAAAACTGCTGTTTATCTGCTAAAAGAATTAACATTTGGAACACTTGTTCTTAATATATTACAATGCAAATAAGCAGTACACATGTTTAATAGTTCATTATGAAGAGATTATTTGTAAGTTGCAGAAAATCGTCCTAGAGGCAGCACTTTCAAGAATGGAAAACAGTATTTAGGCTCTTGCATCACAAGTGGATAAACCGGGCAAAGATATACAAGTATCTGACAGATCTTTAGGAACTATGTTGAAAGCAGCTGCTTCAGGCTTAGATCCTCTTTTATATTTAACATGTAAATTTGAGAGCTCTGATAGTGAAAATCTCTTTTTGTAGATCAGTTTGCAGTAGAATAAGAGTGTAAGCTATTCTTTTCATTTGAGGAAACAAGCTTTCTTCCTCCAGATTCTCCTTTGTCATCTCTCTTCCACTCATGTATGATCATATAAATATGTAATTTCTGCCTAAAACCTGAATTTATAAAAGAGTTCAGTATCCAAACTTGCGGTTAAGGACAAAGAGTTACAAACGAGGAAAAAAAATCCTATCCATGCTGATACAATTAAAGCTGATGAATCTTTCTGGAGGTGGTTGGTAACATCAATTGATCAAGGGAAGATATTCTATCAGTTCAAGTCCATCTCCACTAGGGGGCGTTGGTAATATAATGGTTTTCAAAAGCTTCTGTTCTTCAAATTAAACTTTTAAGTAAATTAATTAAGTGCTAGGTTATCAGCTTTCCCTCATTTCCTTCTATTAAGAAAGGCTCAGTCTGGCAGGATTTTTCTTTTGTGCAGCTGAGCAAAAAGAATGGATGGGTGCCAGTGTGGGTGAAGAGAGAGCAGTCAACAATGCTCAAGCAGGGTGAGAGGCTGCTGGGTTCTGATCCTGAAACTGGTTGGGAATTTTAGGGTAAGTAGGCACTGGAAAAAAGTAAAAATAATTTAGAAATAACATGCTTGTTATGGCCTTCCTTCACAGAAAAATTTTCACTTCTTATGAAATTACATCATCTATCTTTTTCTGGATGCATGAATTTTGAATCTCTTGCTGAAGAGTATTTTACTAAGAGAGATTAAATTGTTGTTTTTTTCCATCCATTCTCTAGGTCTGATCTGGCTTCATTGTTGAGACAACATCTTGAAGAATGGAAGTTGTGACTTCAGGTGTAGCTGTGGTAGAAGAATAGGAAGGTCTGTAGGCTGGGGGGATTCATGCACCAGAGTATGTAAGCTGGGATAATGCAACCATGAGCTGTAGTGGTGAAACTGGATAGGTGAAACAAATGAAACATTAAGATGCACACAGATCATAGAATATCTTATTTTCTTTACACGTTAACAGGTATGTTAGAACCAGGCTCTTGTTGCTACAAAATTATAATATATTTTATACTGACTTAGCCTCCTCTTTCCATATTTCAAATGGAAAGCAGTACTATTATTTGCTTGCCTATTGGATTTCACTTCATTTTATGAAGCAAGTTACAAAATGCTGTAAAAGTTTGAAAGCAGAAACCTAAGACTTCAAGTTTGGAATACATGCTGGAATCCACCAAATTCATAGCTAACAGAGAAAATTATTGTGTGTCCTGAAGGAGCCATACATGCTGTCATATAATTTGGGAGTGGTTATAAGGAAAAGGTTAGAATTGATGTACCATGGCAAGAAAATTACACTAGGTGCTGCAAAAGGTAATTTATTTCCATAGGGAGATGAATTCATCGACTAAATACTGTTGAGTTGAGCCTCAGCTCTGATAACTTTCCATGCACTATTCATCTATTCACACAGGAATTAAATAAAGTTATCCTGAAAGCTACATATCTGTTATAACTTGAACACACTCACACAGAACTGCATTATACAATGGACCAGGACCTAAACCTAACAACAATAAATATAAGCTTACTTTAATGCATCAGTTCCCTCAACTGATTCTGTAGAACTATCCACATGTTTAAAAATATACTTTTTTTATCTTTCCCCTCTGTGGCTATGACTAAGAGCATAAAAAGCTGCACTTACATGACCAGGCAAAAAGAAATATTATAAAATCTCTGGTATTTGATGGTAATGTAAACAACATTTATACATGAAAACTATAAATGAATTTAGAAATGCCTGCAAAGGTTTGAATCTGATTTATTTCTCAATCCAAACTTATTTTAATTATTTTATTTGATTATTTTAATTGAATTGATGGTGTTTTAGGGTTTTATTTTAGAAGACATAATAATAATAATATAATGCAGGTATATGAATAGCATACATTAGGAAGTATTGTCAGCAGTAGTGAATGAAATGTTCTTCAAAGTACATTAATTTAATTACATCTTCTTTGAGGTCAAGCCAATCCTAGGGGAGCTAGGAGTTCACAGAGATATAAGACATACACCTACACAAGATTAAGGGTTTTATAAAGTACATCATTGATCTCCAAATATAAAATAAAGGAATTAATACTTCTCCAACCAGTTCCTCTTGGTTCTAGTCAACCAAAACAAACAAAAAAACCCCTTTGATATATGTTACAGGAAAAAATGCAAAAGTCAAAAAAAATTTTGAAACTTGGTTTCATAATGAAAGTACCACATTATCTAAGAAAGAAAAGAGATTAAATTGTCCTTCAGAAAACCTGTCAAAACAGATGACTTAATAAAGAAATACCATTATTATCATAGCAGTATCTTAAGTCACCATAGTTATGAAGCAGACTGACAAGGACAGTAAATTCTGGCTCATTTTCCACCTTTAAATATTTTAAGGCGTTACCCAAGTTTTTTGGACAGCTTTTAGATTCTTTAGCTGAACTATGAGTATATATTAACCTTTAGAGTTTATTGATTTTAATTAGTTTTCCTGGCAGCAATGACAGTGAAGGGATACAAAATGTACTAAAGCTCATGGTATCTTAGATTATCCTAATAATTTTCCTTAACCAATAATTTTGGAGCAATTGCAAAATATTGCCAATAGGCCCACCATTCTTTTTGTGAAAGCAATGCATTTATAATCTTATTGTGTATGAAATACAACAAAGTATGGCAATCTTTTAATGCTGTTAGGATAACAAAAAAATGCTAACAGAGGAAACAAAAAAAGGTATATGTAGAAAAAAAAAAAAGAAGGCAGCAGAATACATAGCAACAAAAAGAATAAAAAAAAAAGTTAGGAATAGAAAAAAATATATGGAAGAGGAAAATAGCCAACAATAAAGGGTGTACAGAAAGAGAATTACAAATTCAAAGGAAGTCAGACTGGAAATAAAGAACTGTGACACACACAAAAAAAAAAAAAAGAAATTTAAAAAGACAATACAAACAGAAAGAAAAATGGGAAAAAAATGAAACTGTCCAATTTAGGGGTTTATTGGGTGGCCAAGAAATGGAAGATGGAAATATACATAGAAGAAAGCCTGTGGAAAAAGACCTACCAAACACAAATTCGGGCAGCCCCCCTAAAATTTAGGGTACTTAAATTGTTTATTAGGCAAAGAAAGTGAGGGGGAAATTGTTTATTCATCATATTGCCAATGGAAACAGCACATAAACATACATGGTAGGCCACTGAATGCCTCTGGAAATCTTAATTTTATGCCATTCATTTATTCTGTAATGTGGAAAAGCAGTGCATAATTTTCTTACTTTGCTGCAGGTGGTGTTTCCTGAGGTGGAGTAGAAATAAACTAGAAAAGTCTGCTGATTCTAGGAATGATGAGACAGAGAATACCAATGGGTGTCTCCTGCTGGTAGTAAAACCTAGAGGTGTTTAATATGAGGTGCTGTTTTCCTTTCCCCTCCGACTTAGCAACTTGCAATGCTGTACAATATGACCTCTGTCACTCTTAATGGGGATTAACATCATTTCAGAAAACCTTAAGCCCGCTAGTAACAAAAATCTGCAAGGTCGGCTAGAAGGTGCCTATTTGATTACCATGATGACTATCTCCACTTGATTAATACAGTCAGCTTAGACTATTGGGATGTAAAATGAAGCAGTTTGTATACATTCTGCTTTATCCAGAGGCTATCATTTTCTAAGTCATTTCTGGCACCTAATACAACATAGAAATTGAAAAAGTTGGAGCCAACGATTTTTCATTTTGAAACATCTTTTTTAAAGTTGGAAGATGCATATTTAATGGCACACCTGAAGCTAGAGTATTCTATTTTATGTTGCAACAGTAACTAATCTACAGTGACATTTTAGATTTAGGATACAAGAGAGTACCTTTAGTTGGAAAGAAAACTTTTCAGCATTGTGTAGCATTGCCATAAATTGCATTCTCATGTTTAATTGTGGCTCAAAGTACCAGCATATTTAAGTTGATGTATTTGAAGTATTTGAAGTCAGTTAGTAATGATGTCATATCTATGTTTTGTATTTGTGATTAAGAGCTCTTTTGATTAAAGTTTATCTATAGTTTATAGTGTTAAATTAGGTGGATCTCAGTAAAATTTTATTTACTTTTTACTTTTAGAATTAGAGATAGTAAGTAGTGATTTTAAAGAATTGGGGATATACACAAAGGTCAGAAGCTCCTACAGTAATCTCAATATAGAATGAGGAAGTCAGAGTAAAAAAGAGCACTTGTGCCATTGTATTTGCAATTACATCAAGAAGTACCTCCACCCTTTGTATAAATGACCCAAATCACTGGCCTCACACATGAAAACAATGTTTTACTTGCACTTCATAGGTGCATATTTCCAGAGAAAAACCTAAAATTATGTTTCCTTGTGGAGAATCCCTTTTCTTTTCTATAGATTCCACACAACATGTGCCAAATAAGGAAACAATATTCTTTTGTAGCTTTGGGGTATTCTAGGTGCATGGCAATGTCTCATGGCCACTGCAGAGTGTTTTTTCATCTCAATGGTAAAGAATAATAAATGGAATTTTCAAAGGTGTTAATCATTGAGTGTCACAAAATTCATGTTAAATACTTCTTAGAATCTAATCATAATTATGCAATGGTATTTCAAGAGTATTTCCTTCAAGCAATGTTTTCTGATTTCTAATTAGAAAATTAATTCAGTCCAGTTGTTGTATAATGATGAACTGTGTATTTTTTCCATAGTGTCCAACTCATTCTTCTTCCCTAAGAGATTGTTTATTTGGGGGTTTTTATTAATCTCTTTATTTTCCTGCTACCCAGACTTCCACTGCTGGCAGAGACACAGTCTGCTAATTATGACAAAGTACTTTTCAGTCTTAACACATGCAATCATTAAACACAGAAGGCTCAGTGTAAAATATTACCCCTGTAAAATCAAAATATAGTGACTATCATTGGCTGTGTTTCAAAACCAATAAAAAAATGCCAACCTACTTGAAGTTAAGATGGCTATAGGAACAATACATAGGAAAGCCTTTCTTACTGTGATCTCTTTCTACAAATTTGACAGAATGAAACAAAATAACAATATGATATAAAGCTGTGTGAGTGAAGGAAAGGTAGTACATGAAGGTGAATGTCCGTACGAGATAGATGGTAAGAGCCACTGTAGGTCAGAAAGGCACTGGAACAAAACAAAGGTAAATATACAGATTAGGAAACTATAGTCACAAAATCTATTTGACCAAATATGAAAGCAAACTGACAGAACAAAATAATGCTTTGTATATTAAAATAATAAAATACTTTCAAGTACTATGTCTAACTTCATAGCACAATGGTAAAGCACACAGTTAGATGAGGAGTAAACCTAATGTTTAGCTCCTAGTACCATCTATGTATATTGTATGTACACATCTATTATATATTTTCTATATTTGTTTATTTAAATATTTTATATTTGTAATAGATCATAGTTAAATAAAAGTTAACAATTAAATAAAATAGATGGACTTTTGAGGAGGAAGGATCAGAAGCTGAGAGGTCAATAAAACATTTTTAGACTAAGTTCTTTTACAGTTGTGTGGTAGGGTACTTCTTTGGTGGAGAAGAGTAGCTTATTACAGGGAAGAGTCAGAAGACAACTGTTGGCTGCCCTTTTGCACATAGGGAATTCTTTGTCTAATTTAGGGATTAAAGATCTACTATGCTGCTCAAGCTCTTAATGTTAGGGGAAAGGCTACTTACTGAAAATATATTGTAGTTATTTTTTTCTCTCTATTATTCTTTCAACAGTGTACTCTTATCTATCAATTCCCTTGCATATGATTTTTGTTTTCACTCTCTAAGAAGTGAAAATAAAAATGAAATTTAAGTTGGACAGAAGAATATCATGTGAACAAAAATTGGGCAGTATGAGTGTTCCTATTTCAATATTATTACTCTTTAAATTAAGGAAAAAATTAAGAAAAACATCTGTATAGCTAATATTTTGACAGAGCATTGATGCTTTCTGCATACAAAACTTAGTCACATTTTAGTGCTTAGAATAGTTTTATAGAAGAGGTAAGTTTAATTCAATTTAATACAAAATTTCTAAAGAATATAAGAAGATTCACTTAAAAATGTAGAAATGACAGCATAAAAAATTCATTATTTAGTGTGTCACGTACATCACACAACATTGGCGATTACCTTGAGAATTAAATTTCCTTAATGTCTACAGCTATTTTGAATTATACTAATATGGCATTTTAACTGCATACTGAAAAGGTTGCATACATTACTCCAGATAAAGGTTTGTATTAAGGGGAAATAAAACTACAACACAGAATAAGAAAATAGATTTCCTACAATTATATTGCCAAGGCCAGGGGAATACCATACATTTCTGCTACAGGCAAAACACTGGAAGAAAGCATGTGTCAGTTTGAATATACTTGAGGCTTGAGGACAGCAAAAAACTTAGCCATCAAATTTAATAAAGGATTCAGAGAAAAATTACTTCATGCCAAAGTTTGATCTTAATGTGAATAATTATAAAATTATAATTTGGGCTTTTTAAAAAAACCTGGAGATACACTGTGCATGCTACCTTCACATGACCTGTTCTACTGAATAGCTAATCATGAAAAATAACCTTCTATGCAATCTCTACACTAACAGTCTTTCCTAAGTATCCTTTAAAAATCCTGTTTGCCTCTTTACTTTATGAGCCAGGCTCGGAATTAAATTTCTAACAAAGTAAAATCCCCAGAATTTTTGATGCTAATCAAGTGAATTGCCCTCAGACAAAAATCAGTCTTATTTATCACACTTGTATGGAAATCAAATACTAAGGGATAGGGAGAAGAACCATATATATGTGTGCATACATATATGTCAAGGTTTCTCAGCATGACAGAAGAACCACAAGTGAAGAAGAGTATTTATGGAGTTATATCTTTACATTTTTCTTCTCAATGATTTGTTACATTTTAACAATTCTTTCTTGCAGTGCTTTTTATATATATATTGTAAAGATATTAGAGACAGGAAACATTTGCCACAGAAAATTACTCCTTATAGTACATTTATCTGTGATGACAGTCTTGGAACTAGGGCCATTACCTAGTAGGCACTTTTTATCAGACCAGTGGAACCAACCATTGGAGGGTGCTCAGGCTTTCAACCAAAGTTCCATGAGTAATGTTCATAAGAAGTGATGGATTATTCTGGTCCTGCCACTGCTTCATACTAATATGTTAAGGAAGAAAGGCTCCTGCAGTCATGTATTTCTCAGAAGACTATTTGGGATCTTCTTTGGGTTGTCTAACACTAATACTCTGCTTTTAGAAGTAATACTGCTAATACACATTTAGGATTCTGCTCCATGATCCAGGAGCCTAAATAACATGTGGTTTAGACTTGAGCTCTTGAGCATTCAAAGTTCTTTTTGTATGAAGCCATGCCTCTGTGTCACTAGATTTTCTTCTGAAACATTTAAGATGCTGTATCATGTGCTCTGCCTTGGATGCTCTGCCCTGGAATGTGGTCAAGAAATTCAGACAATGTCCTATTTACAAAGTTATCGTGAGTGGATTGAGGGGCACCATATGCTGGTTTTGGTGTCGGACTATGCTAAATCCAGTCTGGCAACCCTGAATTAACATCCTGATAGGGAGGCAAAGATTTGGTAGACAACCAGCTGCTAAGCTGACCTGGAGACATATAACTGGCAGTCATATCACTTCACACTATAAAAGTCCACTTTGATATGGTTGGGTTTTTCTGACATATTCTCCTTTGAAGTGGGTGAAGATTCCTCCCTTGGATAGAGGACACCCCCCCACCCCCACAAGGGATACTCCTTGGGGTTAAGAGAACGAGATCTGTGCATGAGCAAATATATGGTGAGTTATATCAATCTCTGTTTAATAATTGTTTCTTTTTGTTAATAATTGCTTTGGTATAGTGCACTATCCTATTCTATACACTACTAGTAATTTTAGCTGTTATACTGTGTAGTAAATAATTCTGATTAAGATATTTTATCTAATCATTTGTCATAATAAGTAATTAATTTAATAAAAACACATCTGATTTGCCATCTCTTATCTTGTCAGACAAAGTTACTTAAATCATTGACAAAGTCTGGCGCCACAGTCGGGGTCCTCTCTCGGAAGGAGCTTAGAAAGCAAAGGGGTCCTTTCTGCACCTTGTGGCTCAACATCAGGAATTCTCTAATAAACTTTGTTTGAAGCTTCCACTCCACTCACAACAGATGCCTCAGTACATTTAGTAATACTAAAAAATTGACATATTTTCAGGTTCAGTGTGGATATTTATTTCTCATTCATTCCATTCATGCTGGTCTTTTTATTTTTTCAACTATAAATTGCAATATTTATGTACTTTTCTAGGAACACACTTTATTCTTAAGAGGTGACTTCTACAATTCAATACTCTTACAGTGATGGCGCTGACTTATATTGCATTATCCCTCTCTTCTTTGAGGTAAATAATGTGAAAGTATAGAGGAAGGAAATTAAAAAATACAAAATAAAAAGAGTGATTGAAGCCTTTCCAGCAGTTACAGGAAGTTGTTAGATTGTGAAGAATATTACAGTTTGTTGACCAGCATAGAAGAGTAACTACACATGTTTTTTTTCAAGTTTACTAAAGAAAATACCTGAAAATGTGCATTCATTCTATATGCTACAATTTATGAATCTCCAATCTGTGCAGGAATTACTGTGGAGTATCACATATGAAATTATTTCAATTTTCTATGGGTGAGCAGATCTGGATGTCATAGAGGAAGTTGATTCATTCCAGCAGCCTTTCCAGAAGGGTTCTGAACTCCTAGTGATCTTCTGAGATATCTGCCAGTCCTATAAACACTGTCTTTGGTTTAACCAAAGAAATCTAGTTCCTACTCCAGTAAACTAATAGAAGTTCATATCCTCACTTAAAAAAAAAATATTTTGTAAAAAAGGCATGAACACCCTAGCATTCGAAATTTATTTCTAGAAAATAAATGTCAAAAATTTCTACATCTCTAAGGATTCACTTTGGTTTAAAATATTTACAAAACATTTCTCATGTTTTCATAGCCAAAGAATTTTTGTTTATGATACTTTTCTGAAATCCTCTCCAGTCATTATATTCCTATAAAATTCTCATTGGTCTTAAATCTGCCAAATCTACAATGCAATTATCAATGTTAATTAAAAATAACTGAGTGATATTCCAAAACAATTTTTTCCAAAGAACCTATGAACCTCTGGCTGTAACAAAAACAAGCAAACAAACATACCAACCAGACAAACAAACTCCTGGAGTTTTAAAAAAACTCCTAGTAAAAGAATGTTTGGATAACTTGACAAAAATGAAGGACAGGCTAAAGCTTGAATGCTAATGCATGTCACTTGTATTGAAATCTGTATGGAGACAAAGATTTATGGCAGATGGAAGCTTTTAATTGGATCTTGATCAGGAAATATAAACACCGAGCATCTGTGGTCCAGTCACTTAGTTGTATAATTGTCAGTGAACTGGACACCTAAACTAAACCTACAGGTATCTTCCTAATGAACAGTGGCAGTTTCAGTTTTGAAAATAACTTTTCTTTTATCAGAATAGACTCAGCTGTAAGCTGTGTTCCTTGACATCAATTTTTATCTTTGTAATATAGACTTCACTTACAGATGTCATGGTTTAGCCCCTGATGGCAACACAGACATTTGCTCACTCCCCTGAAGTAGAGGGGGAAAACAATCCAAAGAGTAGAAGAGAGAAAACTCACGGGTTGAGATAAAGACATTCAATACTTCCCATGGGCGGGCAGGTGTTCAGCCAGACTCATAAAAAAAAGGCTCCATCACATGTAATGGTGACTTGAGAAGACAAATACCGTCACACAGAATGTCCCACCCTTCTTTCCTCTTCCCTAGATTCATACACTGAACATTACACCATATGATATGGGATATCCCTTGGGTCAGCTGGAGCCAGCTGTCCTGATTTTGTCCCCCCACCAATTTCTTGTGCATCTCCGGCCTCGTCACTAGTGAAGCGTGAGGGGCAGAAAAAGCCTTGACAATGTCTAAGCACTGCTCAGCAATAGCTGAAACAGTTAGTTTTCAGCACAAATCCAAAGCACAGCTCCATTCTAGTTGCTATGAAGAAAATTAATCCCATCCCAGACAAAACCAGCACACATAAATGTCTTGTCGTATCTTCGGCAGTAACTATGATTTAAATGTACCTTTCTATTTAAAATGCAGATTCCTTTTTGAAATTATCTCAAATACATGATTGAGATGGCAGATCAGGTCTTATTCAAAATTTTCTATGGACTGGTAAGAAAAGTTCATCTTCTTATGAAAACTATTCATTCAATATGTCATTTTGTGAGACACAAAATTTTAAAGTTGATTTTGCACTGGAGCCCATTTTCAAGAAAATATATAAAAAATTACTGCCTGAATAGCAATGTTACAAGTTCACCTGAAATGTAAGACTCCTTTGCTCATCTTCGAGAAGTGTTTCTACTTCTCAATAGTGATGCATTTTAAACTGGAATCTTAAGATCCAAAATATTTTCATTAAAATATTAGTAATTTCTCTGTTAGGCAGCAGCAGGAGCCAGACTGTCCTGCGAGATGGACAAGCCAAGGACCATGAGTGATCTCCAGTCCTGGTTGTGCTCTCCCTTGCAGGTGCCATTCTGTAGATACTCAGTGGTTCAGTGGAGCCAAAGAGGTAGAGACAAAGTTCAGCAATAAATGAGAGGATGCACTGGGGGAAAAGGGAGGAGAGGAAAGTAGAGAGAGGTAAAATAGCAAACTAACCAGGAGAACTAGACATTTACCCATAAATTAAGACTATTCGAGAAATAGAGATTACTGTGGTAAGTCTAATGGCATGAAAAGGGTGGTGATTACATTGAAGAACACTATCCAAAAAATCCGTAAAGTCATAAAATACTGACCCAGAACAAAGAAGGGAGAGATCAAAAACAGATACAAATGGAAACTTGTCTGTTGTTGTTAATAAAATGCGGAAAACTACAGATTTCCCTGAAATGCAAGTATGCACAGGACTTTAAATGTGATACCTTTAAATGTGATACCTTTAAATGTGAAGTTGTTTAAAATAAGACTCTTTTTCTGGTAAATTTTGTTTTGCTATCATTTCCTCTGGGAAATGGTAGAGCAAAATTCAGCCATCAGTTGGGACACATGGCTTTTATTTCACAGTTAAAATGTACAGACTATGCAAATGAACATTAATTGCACTCTGGAGAGCAGTGTGCCCCCTTTTTGATCTACTGATTTATCTTGTTCATTCTTCTGAGAGTGCAGAGGCATTGAAGGAACTGCACAGCATGCAGTTTGAACAAAGGTTTTTAAATAGAAGATGAGTGGGAATGTTGTGTGTAACAAATTTAAGTTTCTCTGGTCTTTATATATTGATTGTGTTATATATAACACAGCTTGAGTAAAGGTTATGCAATGTTTTCACCCACACAACACAATTGCTTTTGATTAAGTATTTTTTTTATTTACACTGGCAAAATGTTCATAAGCCATTATTTCTCAATCGGTATAGTCATTTAAATATAGAGCATATATTCTGAATCTTAAATCTATTACTAAAATTTTCAAGACTACATTACAATTCAGTTATTCTCCAAACCATTTCAATGATTGAAAGCCACAGGCAAGAAACAATAATTTACAAAAAGTGCTGTAAACTTTAGAACTCTATTTGGTAACCTCAGAGTATAAAATAAGTTTAACATTTCAGAGTCTCCTCAACGCTGAGACTACCATTGTGACCCCAGGCCCACTTAGGAAATAGATGTGGCAGGAAACTTTAAATCTGTGAATCTACATAAAATTGCTAGCCTTTCTTTCTGTTTTCAAATGTACACATAAGATTGCATCTTTATTCAGAGTGTTATTATCTATTCTTTCTATGTCTGTCCATTTTTAAAATATACCCATTAGCTTTTCTTCTACATCAAAAATTTCTTGTGCAATACTCTACTGTCCAAAGCACAGACCGTACTTCCATGGTGATCTGTAAAACAATTGAAAAGAGATTATCTTGCCCCTGTAGACACAAAAATATCAGCCAAATTAATGTTTTATACTTCAACAGCTTTTTGTCTTTCTCTCAGCTATGAAGAATTGAGCTTACAAAACAGTCAGTCTTTAAAATGTATGCAGCTTCACAGCTGCTAGTGTAAATCAGTTATGAAAATACCAGTACCCTAAAGGAAAAAGACAGTGACCTAGCACATGATCATGTAATTAAATTTAGCCCCTCAGCCTCAGTATCATTCTAAAAATACATCTATAGTAAGAAATGCTCTGGGATTTAAAAAATTTGGAAATTAAAGTTCTTCTCTCTTAAAGAACATAGGAAACATGCCAGTGTACAAGAAGAAAATTTAGCTCTGAAGCAGTATTAACCTTATTAAACTTTTAAATGTAATATTTGTCAGTTAATGTTACTGTAACAACTCCTCAGCTGGTGTAAATTGGTCCAATCTCATTAAGGACAACAGAAATACACTAATTTACATGTGCTTAGAATCTCTCCTTAAGGCTTTTTTCTCTTGTTCTCATCTATTCATGGAATTGTAAATAACACTTTATTTATAATAGTAAGGAATAAATTTCACCAACAATTTCAGTCATCTACAACTTTGAAAGATCATTTCTGAAACTTATTCTTTGACAGAGACACAACTCCTATGAGCATTTTCCTATTTGGGCCATTCCTTAGGAAATTCCAGTGAAAAAAACCAACATTCTGACTTCCCTTATCTTTCACATGTTCTCACAAATGAGAAAAAAAATGTCCATCAGGAAGATATCCTTCAAGCATATATTTCATGTGCCTGTTTTCATTTTTACTGTGATGACACACTTCAGTGAATTAACTGAACACATCAAGGCAATTGTTATGGCATTTTCATTCCTTTTCTTCCCTTCTGAGAACTGGGGAGGTGGTAGTTGGGTTGTTTTGTGTTGTGTGTGTATTTTTCTATTAACCCTGTTGAGACTGATACTACAACTAAGAGACTGAGCAGTGCAGGTTACCTATAAGAAAGAAAAGATGACAATGAGAGCAGCTAACAGAGAACTCTTGCAGGAGCTGTGCTGGGAAGTGCAGAAGGTCTTAAAGATCCATTCACCTTGCAAGGGCTACTGACATCTGGTCTCAGTTGTGTCATGACAATTTATGTATTGGTGTTGCATCAGCTTTCCTGTAAAACAAGAAAGTTAGAAAGTAAGAAAGAAAGCCTTATGTTTACATAAAGTAGTGTTTTGTATTAAGGTGTAAACTTAAATTAGGACCAAGTTGTGAAGCTTGGAAAAACATACTTCATTAGGAATGCTGCTAAAAATAAATAAGAAAAATATAGAAAATGTTGATAATATCATTTAGAGTTGCAAAAACTTTTCAAAAAGCAGGCATAGAAAAGCATTTACCTAATGAATAAATTTTGTCTCTGACAGCTTAAGAAAAAGGAGTCCTTTAACAAATAAACATACATGAAGTGAGTTAACACTCTAAATGTCAGAGAAATCTGAAATCTGACCTTCCTTTGGTTTGGAAACTGATAACTGAAACAGAAAAGGTGCTTTCAGAAAGGTAGGTCACACAGAAAGTTGCAGTAGAAGATATATACAGTATCCATGGATCCTGTTTTCATTTTCTTTTTGTAAGTCTTTTAGACAAATCAGGAAACATTATAGTACACAAACACAAAAATTTTCACAGTCTTCTCTGTATGTTATTTGACAGGTTCCACATATGAGTTCTCTCCAACCTAAAGCCAGCTATAGAGCAGATAAATTTAAAAGCAAAATGCTGGGCAGTTCTTTTCAATGGAGTCAGGAATGGGAAGAACTTTGCTTTCTGGTTTTTCCTAGCAAAGAAGAAATCCTGATGGTTTTTTTCATTTGATTGTGGAGGTTTTTTATTTCCTCTTCTTTTTTTTTTTGTTTTTGTTTTTGTTTTTGTTTATAAAATAAGTCTAAATAACAATATTGAATTAAACATACTTTTTAACCCACCCACATCACCCTGATACACACCTCTCCATGGCACGTTTTCCACTATTCTTCCTGCATGATATAGGAAAACTTCACAGAAATTAAAAGACAAAAATAAAAGAGTATAATTCTTCTGGGGCTTATAAACCTCATATCCCCAATATCTATTGCCTGCAGAAGTAAACATGAACAGAATTCCCATTTTCACAGATCCTTTAAGAGTATTTCTTTTGCCTTTTTCTCAATTTATCACAGAAGAGGAAATTAGCATTGACTCCTCAGCCAGAAAAAACACTGAAAAATCTTATAATTAGATGGAAAACCATCTGGAAAGAACATATGATAAGTAACAGGATGGTGACCATTTGTAGTTCCGTAATTTATAAAATTTGAGAATATAGACATTATTTTAAATACAAATTTATAACTTGATAAACTAAAGGAAGTTACCACTGTGGTACATCTCCACTCTTGATTTTAATGACATATCTCAGTGAAAATGATAATGTTCAGGAGCTTGATTTTTGGGGCATTGTCAGCATCCATGGAGGAAGAAGTGATGATGATACTTTGTCCTGTATATGCTGGTAGCAGAAAATTTGGCAGCACTGCATGTTTTAAAGTTATAAGCTAAAACATTCTGTTTGGAACATTTGACAATAAAGTGGAATATAACATTTTATAGTATATATTTAACAAGCCACATTTGGATTACTGCTAATAGTAGAAAAAAATTCAAATATCAGTTTTATGGTTTAAACTCAGCTGGAAATTAAACCCCACTCAGCTGCTTCCCTCCTCCTACCCCCTCTGGCAAGACGGAGATAAAAGCAGAGTTTCTGAGTTGAGATAAGAAAAATTTAGTTGATAACAGCAATGATAAAATAAACAAACAGTAACAGGAACAATATTAGTAATAAAAGTATACAAAGGAGAGGGTGAGTCATACACAAAAAGGTGATCACCACCCCAACCAAGCTCCATGTGACCACCTAGACAAAAACAAAATGAGTTTGACTTTTCCCCCACTGAAGCCACATCCCCCAGCAATGGTATTCATGGTATAGAGTAGCAATCTAGACACGCCCAGCCAGCTCTAGACTCCACCCCCACCTTGGCCACTGCAGGAAAATTTGGACACAAAGGATGCCAGAAAATGAAAACTAAGTAAGAGGAGAAAAAAATTATAATTTTCTAGTAGTAAAAATAAAAAGTCTACCTGGGTCATCAAGCACTGAAGTACTAATGTACCTTTTGGTTCAAGTACTACAGAGCTCAGATGTTGTAGAGGGATTCCTTGTGGAATATAGGATACCCCAGGAGGGCTTGGGCATCCCAGGGCTGTTGCAGAAGTACCCCTGATGGGGCCTCAGGCTGAAAACAGGCTTGCAAGGCACCTGCTAGCTGGCAGCCTTGAACAGCCTTGGGAAAAGGTATACACTGGTCAGCTCCCCCACTGCTTAGAGGCTTTCTCATGGGGAAGGGGCGTGAACTTTGGGAAAAAGTATAACTTGGTGTAACCGAATAATAAAACTGGAGCACGATGCTCAAATCGTATCGGTGTTCGTATCGTGACTCTGGCTGGATTTCCCTGCTCCCGGGACCCCCCCCCACTACAAGATGTGACCACTTCTTATTTTTGGCATTACTAATAAGTAACTTCTACATATTCAGTAATCTAATTTCCATTTGATCATCTACATTGTACTGACTGTTATTCAGAACTTTTGATGTTTGTTAAGATAGAAAACAGTAATAAACAGAAAACCAATTCTTAGAATTATAAATTTATTGTCTGCTTACTATCCAACAGCTAGAAATGAAATCTAGGAGTTTCGCTGTAACTACAGGAGTATTGGGAACACAAATAGCTTTTCCAGAAAGCACTTAAATGTAAAGATGGAATTTCAGTTTTCAGACATTCATTCCAGACATTCATTTTAATTAATATTTCCACATTTCAAAAACTCAAAAAAAATTTATGAAGTATAAGCCATTAAAATCCTGGTACATTTCATGATGCATTGTAAAGATTTAAATGTCTCACTTAACAGTATTTTGCTATATAGCATATGTTTCCTTCTTTCAAGTATTTATGAAAATACAGGTTAAAAATTCATGGTTTATTGCAGAGATTTATTTTTTTCACCTCAGGCATCACCCCTTCATTAAAAAAGATTATCTGTATACCCACATACATGTCTTCATTCTTTTGATCTTTAATATCATAGAAAGGTGGTATAATCTAAAAAATTAAGTGCTGCACTTCAAAAATTGTAAGGTGGTCTTAATTAATTTCCTTCCTTACAATTTAAAAAAATAGATTCTACTTTATAGTAAAGTATTTATGTCTTTCAGTAAGGCATACATTTCATAATATTCAACAACTTTCATAGGAGATCCAGGAACTCATTAAAAGTCATGACCTTGAATAAACTTTATTTAGCCTGGAGGTTACTTGAAATAATATTGTGTTTTTCAGAGGTGGTTGTATGACAGCAGAATATTAAATACTTTTTGGAAAAATATTGTCTTATCAAAGTAGTTTAAAATGAAAATCACCTCTGGTTTTACTCCAGATACTTTTATTTCACTAGCAAAGGGGATACAATAGACTACAGAGAATACAGACAACGTTGTTCATATTTCGCTGAAACTCACTGTGCTATACGTGCAATGACTACCATTTGCACACTCATGAAGTCAGCAATGTATAAAGGAAAGACATGATTAAAAGGGAAGGAATCACATTTGGAGGAGCTTAAAGATGAACGGAGAAGGCAGAGGTTGTCTGCTCAAAAAAATTGATGTAGTAAACCCCATGGGGAACCTGCTCTCTATAGAGTCACCCCATGCAGTGTTTTGTAGAACATGGTAACAATAGCCTGAATCTCTTCTCTCTTTGCTTTTTCTCTCTATTTTCACTGTTTGACAGATAAAAGATCTATTTAAAATAATGGATTTTCAAGCTAGTGGTTTTGTCATGGTTTTTTTTCTTTATTTTAAGAAATGTAGTGGAGATGAAGAATTATTATTCGTATGGTAATAGTTGAGAACTAGTTAATTTGTCAATCCATTATTAAAATCTTTGGTTCTATGCAATCACTCAACTATGATGCTGACTTAGTCACTATGTTTTTTCTGTGAGAGTAGAGTGACTGAAGCATTTCTAAAGGAGAATAGCAAAGAAGAGGCAGTGTAAAATTCAGATCAGGATAACAGAGATATTTTCCCTTCTCATTCTCATATTGTTTGTTCCTATTTTTCTGGTTGTTTCCTTTAAGAATCTCAGCATTAAGGTCTGCTCTAAAAATAGAATGGAAGACGGACAGCAAACAGCTCACCAGCATATATTGAGTATATGTTGGACTCTTCCTTCCTTCCTATATGAGAACTTTCTCTAGATGTGAAGGTGGAAAAAGAATGCCAAATTCTTTCTTTTCTGAAACATGTAGATTTGAAATATTCCTAAGAATGTCTTTGCCTATTGCACAAAGAACAGCCTAGTGTAGTAGTGTGGAGGTACACTTGGGAGAAAGGATTGCCACACACCTGATTGTTTATTGAATTTCACTTTCTAGTGTGAATCTCTCAGTGAACTATCACAAAAAAGTAAGAGAGATTCTCTTTTTCTACCTAGAGGCCAAAGTATAAATCATTAACATTTTAGCATAGATTTCTGTTGAAATGATCATGAACAATAGTCTAATATGAACAATAGTCAAAAATTAGATAGCTGCAGAAAACTTTGTGGTTTTTTTGTCAGTCATGCAGGTGATCTCTCCACAGTAAATCAAAACTACAAGGACAAAACCGTGGGAGCTGGAAGGATTTCCTTCAGTGACTGAAGAAAATGTCTTGGGGAGATACACAGAGAATCAGCTTTATGCTCTCTACTTACCAGTGTTCAAAAATCTTCTGGATTTTACTTTTAAATACAAAATTCCTTGTTAAGAAATATATTTTTAGTTTTGGAAACTCTGGAAAGCTTTAAATATTCTACCATTTGTTTTCTGTATTTAAATTTTCAGATACCTAACTTCAGCAACAGGCAATTTTACAGATTTAACAAAACCTTATTACTATTTAACATCCTTGTTAAAAAGTTAAAAACTGCAGGGGCAATAACAGAAACATTACACTGAAAAATCATTGGTGTCGAAAATTTTTAAACTTTTGAGAAAATTTACATTTTTATAGCTAGTTTCATATTTCATGCCTTTATTTACTGACTCCAGATATATGGACAGTTATTACCTGCCACACTGAATGACACTGAAACAGCTGATTGATAACACAAAAGAATGACTCTCTGAAAGAAAGTGCATTTTGCTTTGCATATTCTCAAGGATACTCGTGAACGAAGATAGGAAATCTTAATTTTTTTTAATGTCATGGAGGGAGGGAGGGTAAGAAATATCTGGGTTTTTTTATAAGACTGCAGTATTATCTATGTAAAAATTGTTGCAAAGGAGATTATATTTATTTTGCCTCCTATTTTGTTTTCTAAATGTTACTTTAATCAGTCCTGTTTAGATACTCCTGATGAATAAATCTTAGAGAAATATTCCACACCTTATCACATGTTTATAAACCCTCATTTCTTAATTTTTCATAGGAAGAAAATAGTATGGACATTCATAATCTATCCAAGGAGAGAATGTGATGGACCACATACTGCTCTCGTCTGCTGTGATGAAGACAGATCAAGGTGACAGTGAAAGCAGCTCTACTGTCCTTCCTCAAGTAATCAACCTCTGGCTGAGTGTTAGTATTACTGAATATATTCAGAACTTATGGTAATGGAGTAAAAACTTTGAAATTTAATCAAGACTGCTTTCCCTAGCCTGGCTCTGCTTCCTCAAGTCAAGTGGCTCCTCACTTACCTTGGCTCTGTAAAATCACTGCGTGGTCCAAACATAACTGGCTGCTGCTGAAGTCAGCTCCTTGCACAGTTGGCAATTCAGATGTCTCAGTACAGTCTTAACTTCAGTTTTAATTAAGAGTCTTCATAAAGTAATTTAAACCTGTAAACACATACAACTGAATTAATACTACAATTACCTTTTCGTCATTTATGTATTTTTAATAATAAATATCTCGTAGGTTACTATTGCTGTTAATACTTACTTTTTCATTTTCAGACCAATGTAAGATAAACCTTCTGTTCTTTGTGCAACTTGTATTGACTTATGCCTGCCATTCTATTGTAAAAGATTTTAACAGGCTAGGAGAACGTGGCAATTTTCAACTGCAACTTTTGTTACCAGAATTTGCATATCCTTTTTTGTTGAACTGTGAAATCAGCATTCCAATTTCAAGTGAGCTCTGGTTTCCAGACATGAAAAATAAATATGAGGCCTGGATAATATCAGCCATCAGATCACTTTTCTTGGATCTTGTTACGTGACTTCAAACATAGCTCTCTCCTGAAACTAAGTGCTTGGAGAGCAATGCTTTTTTTACATAAAATGATTCTAAAAATGTAGCCTTATACTGTTTGGCATCAAGGAATTTAGGAACATTAATATGTTATGAGATGAAGCAGTATAGAGCACACTGCACAGCTGATGGAAGGAAGGCTTCAAAACATGATAGAGCAGAGCTATCATGCAGCAATTGGGAAGGGTCACTGAAGACAGTCATACGTGACTGTTTAAAAATTGTGTGAGACTGTGCTTGTGTAGAGGGTTAACTCTTTAAAATCTTCCTAGATCTTCAGATCTATAATGAAGAATCATTTCCTCACATATATGGGGTTGTTGTGGTGCTTGTTTAGTTGCTTTCTTTATGGCATCTTTCACAAAAGGACTTTGGAAGCTGGCAGTCTTGATCTGCAAACATCCTGGCAGACTTTCAGTGACATTAAAGATGTTACTTTTGTTAGAGGGTGTGCAGATTTTCTGTGGCCTGTTTTACACTTGGGGGTGAAATTGTTTTTGTGTTCTTTCTAGAATGTACCTATCCTATTCATAAAATTGGTAGGCTGACACAATGAGCCACTCCAGTCATAGGTTCCTACTACAAATTTATTTTTGACACCTTTTTAGAATATTATGTACAACAACTTGTAGCTCAGATTTAAACTAAATTCAAAGTTTTAAACATTCCTCTCACAAAATTTTATCACCAGTCAAATTTTATAGACAACTGAATGCTTTCAGAACATTCCTTTAACTCTTCTTGTTTTCTGACTAGAGGCTTGTTTGGAACAAAAAGCATCTGTGTTGTCATAGAATTATGGAGCAACTCAAGTTGAAAGGACTGAAGGGAGTGCCCTGATTGAGCTTCTGCACAAATCTGAGCTAAGCGGTCATGCCAGGTGTGCAGGGATTTATCATGTTTGTTTTCGAAAACCTCTGAGGGTGGACAAAGAGTGCACAAACTCTGTTCCAGGCCTGGAGCGTCCTAATGACTGTGGTGGGTTACCTTATCTGGCTGCTATATGCCCACCCACCCATTCTTCCACCCTTTTTCCTTAATAAGACAGAGACAGAAACTAAGATGGAAAAAGCTTATGGTTAAAGGAAAGGACAAGGAGTTTAATTATCAAATACCTTCACAGGCAATGCAAACTGAGTTTGGGAAAAATTAGTTAATTGCCAAATAAAATAGATTTGGCTAGTGAGAAACAAAGAAAAACTTAGTCTTTTCTCCTACTCACCTACTTTTTTCTAGGCTCAATTTTACTCTCCTCTTCCCCCACTGAGCAGGGAGGTTGGAGCAGATGAAGATACTGGTGTTGTTTCCCACCTTACCTACTCTGTGTCCATGTGTGTCTACATCTCTGGGATACATGCTCAGCTTCACTTCTGGTTGAACCTGTACACAGAAAAGTGACAGGCACATCCCTGAGCCTGGGCAAAGACCCTGGGTCCCCAGGCCAGGCTACAGCACCTGGGCAGGAGGGAAGCCCAGAACTGCTGTAGTAAGAGGATGCTTTACAACATCCCTATTTCAAATGACAAGTTAAATCACTAGGCAAATCTGAGTCTATAAAGGAAATCCTATGAATATTTTTTTTTGTTTGTGAAATTAGTAAGTATAACATGGTTTTAACAGCACAATCAGAAGGAAAAAGAATAGCAACAAAACATCACAACTTTAGGTTGACACCCATATAGATTTAAAATCTCTTATCCTCTTTTCAGCCAAATCCACTTGTCTATCCTTAACAGCAATTGCTTCCCCTCTTATTGAGGAATTTTGAATAATTAGGTTCAGCTGAGTGTAATTAGCTTCCAGCTGGCAGTGCTTATCTAAGTTGCATTGAATAGTCATGAATTCTGTGGGAAAAAAAATTAAATAAAGGAACAAAGCCACCTTTTATTGTCAGTTTTTTCATCCCATTTCCTCTTGACTTGCCCACTTGGTACTATAAGAGGCTTTTTAATAGTGCTTAGTACTTGAATATGTTGAGTTTTAACAGTAACATGCTGCTTGCTTTTGATACAAAAGCTTGGTAAGTGTCTGTGTACTCGCTGTTCTAGATTTTGTTGTTGTTTCTCCTGACAATGTAAAATTCAGGAATAGCCCTAAGATTTTTTTTGTTACTGGTTTCTCCACAGGTAAAGGTTTTAAGGTGAAATATAACTAGGTTTTATTGGATGAGAGTAGAGTATCAGTAGATGTAGATCTGTCAGAGAAATCTAGAATTAAAGAAGTTGTTTATAACAGAGTGCTGTCTGTGGAATCCTGACCCACCTTTCATGGGTTCATGAAGTTCTTGTGAGAGTGATTTAATTTCATTTCCTTTAAGAATTTTGATGGAATAGTAACTAATTCATTCACTAAAAGATCACTGTATTAATATTTGATCTACCTGTAGGCACATTGCTTCCATTTTAACCTTTCTCTTTTTCTCAGTCTTTTTATCTCATTCTGTCCACCAAGCTATCAGTATATCTGTTCTGTTATTGACTTTCAGAAGCCTGCTTTCTTTTGCATTTTCTACTTTCTATTTCTGATTATATATTTCAGGTTTAATTCTTATCTCCTGAGAGGAAATTCCCAAGCATTATTCCCAAGTTATTTTAATTCTGTAAATTTCCCCTCTACAAAATCCTTTTTTATCTCCCTTTCAAATGTCTTGAATGTACTTTTAGAACACTAAAACCACTGGAAGAAGTTCTTTGGATTTTAATAATTCTCTCTGAAGTGTTTTTATTCTTTCAACTCTCTTGGCCTTTCTGTTTTGTTTGGTTTTGTCCCTCATGTATCAGTAGATGTTTGGAAATGTTTGTGGTAGAGATTAGGAGCCTCTTTTGTAGATGAGCTCTAAAGCTTGTCTAAGAGAAATGCTGTATTTTCACCCTTCACTGAATTGTCTTTCCATTTGTAAAGTACTGTGGGAGGAGCTGAGAACTAGTTTTAATGACAGCAATTTTAAGCAGGTAGAGTAGATTTTTTTCCAGGATAATCAACTGAAAGAAGATAAAACAAAGAAATGCAGACAAAAGATAGAGCTCAGACTTTAAAGTTAACAAATCTTTATTCTTCTTCAACCATTTTTTGTTGCTAAGTACATCTATACTTTCCAGAAGTACAAAATTAGGGAAAAAAAATCTTGCGAAGGGAAACCTGGAAATCGTTTTTAGGAAGAATTTTGCTTGTTTAAGACTTACATGTTCCTGGTGTTGTGCTCTGTGAACATCAAAAAGCACACAGTAGTGTTGCTCTGTCCTGTACTCTCCTATCTCTCATTCTTCTTTTCTAGCGTTTTCAAATAGCATATTTATATATCCTATACATATTTTATGGGATTTGGTATTTTGCATCTGAATGAATGGATCAGTTCCAGAGTTGTATGCACTTGTCTGAAAGCAGAAAAATATATCAAATACATTAATGTTTTACCTTTTTCCAGTGGGACAGTGTTTCCCCTCACTTTCAGTTTTTTCAGAAATGAATTCTGCAGTGAAATCTATCTTCTATAAAAGTCTCCTTTTCAAAATTTGCAGTGGATTGTTAAAATTTTTGTATTTGTGATGTTGTGTAACTACTGTGAGAGATGTTTAATATCTTTAAAAGGAAAGAAATTACCTCCTAGGGTATTTAGAACAGACCTTAATATAAACTAGAATCCTTAACGTCTAACTGGATGTTTTTATCCAGATGTTAGCCTGCAGAGTGAATAGATAGGGTATCTGACAATAATCTGTGCTGTGTTAAATACTCTTTTTACTAGGGAAATACATTAATTTCTAGATACAGATTTTCTAGATTTCATTCAAATTTATTTTAACACTGTCTGAATTGTGAATCAATTTACCTTTATCTTTTTTTATTTACCTTTACCTTTTACAGATATATAAATCAAGAAGGATCTACTTTGACATTTTCTACCTTCCATTTTAGAATAAAAAAAAATCCCTAATACTTAAGATATCATAAATTATCAGATTATTGCTCCTGAGAAGTTTAAAGTGCTTATATACACTTTGGGATCTTCTTGCTTGCCATAGAAATTGTTAAGAGAATATTTGCTTTCTAATTCCTCATGTTCACATTTTTCTTTATGAAAGAAGAAAAGTCAAGGCATTTATGGTTCTCAGCTATTTAATTGCAAACAGTATCAGATGCTTTTGAAACACTGCAAACAAAACAAGGACTTGGTAACATATTGTAAAAACCATTCAAATATATGTAAAATTCAATAGTCAAATTGTCTCACTCCCTCATGCTACCACAGAACAGATTTTGGCACTCTGTGATAAGTCCATGTATTGAAAAAGTATAAAGAAAAATAATGCAAACACTTGAATATAACCAAAACCCAATATGTTTAGAAATAACTTCTCCATCCTGTCTTTCTCTTATTGTGTGAACAAAAATACTGAGCTATCTAATAGCCCAGTCAATAAGAAAGGCATCATTTTGAAACTGGATCTTTCTTTGCTGCAATTTTGTCTAAATTTTATCTCTCTTTTTCTGTGACCTCACTAACACACAGTTTTGGCAGGTAATCTTGCACAGAGAAGCATCTAGGCTCTCAAAGAGGTTATATTTAGAATCAAGAAGTTTTTTCCCTAACACTGAAAAATAGATTGTGTTTCTAAGGCAGCTGTCCAGCATACTACACCAACTACCACTCTCCTAACGGATCAGATATTCTCTTAAGCATCCCCAGCAAGACATTTCCTGTCTCACTCACCAGTACTGCCATTGTTAGCCTGATACTCTCTTGATTTCCTGCATCCCTGAATCCATCCCCTGATTTGTTCCATGAATTCTCTTGGGAAAGAATAATTTTGTTATGTCTTTGCAACCTATGTATTCAATGGGTCCTCAGTCCATGGTTACAACTCTTCAGTATTACAGCAAGAAAAATAATTAAAAGTATTCCTCAATAGCCACATCATAGTTACTTGGCTATAAACCAAGTGTGGACTACACAGATTACAAAGTTAAAGCAAATAAGAAAATTCTTTGCTATCAGACACTATTAAAAACCAAAGCAACTGATGTCTCCAGCTGGCACAAACTTTTAATTATACTTCAGCAATATCTAATTGCAAATGAACTTGTGTATTTTTTATGGTCAAAATCTTGTTTATGGGCAAAAAGAAAGCATACCATATGGACAAACAGAAGTATCTGTATAGGCATGTAAAGCAAAGATTACGTATGAAAAGCTCTAATTCCTTTTCTTTACACATATCTATAATGATAGTATAATTAAAATCCTGGCAATATAATTATTATTAGACCAGATCTAAATGTTTCAGGTAAAAGAAGAAAAATGGATGTTAAATTGTTGTACACTCACATCTTCATTTCTACTCCTTTGTGCAATTTTATTACATAAACAACATATAAGCAATTTTTTGTAGTTAAATTAAAATTTTTTAACTGATTTCACTTTTTTAGAATTAATGTTTCTCTCCATTGTAGAGTTAACAAGATTGTCTCTTCCTTTTAAAGATTTCAATACTGTCTTCAGCCTATTTTTGCTTTCTCTAAAGTGGTCTAATGTGTACAGTTTATATAAATTCTTTTACAGCAAGTGGACAGTGAAGAAACTGCTCTTAACTTTAAGGACATTTTTAAAGATTAAACCTCAGAGTCCCAGTTCTTCTCTGAAATGTCTGATGCAGTATTAATGGGGGAATTATATTATTTTTAGGGCCACATGGTTGGCACATTTTGCCAACTGATATAAAAATGGATTGCTGCTAATTTCCTGCATTGTATGCTTCTGCCAAATATTTATGGGCCAGCACAGTAACAGTACTTTCAGCAGTCACAGCTGAGTACAGAATTTCTAACTGAAGGAGAGCTCTGAGACATGGAATTAAGGCAGAGAAATAGAGACTTTTCTGACTTCCTCTCACTTTTCTAAGGACATATTTCGATACAGTCTTTTCATGGGCAAAATTTAAAAACCTAAGAAACAATGTGAAAGACAGAAATTCAGAATTTTTATTGTATTGTATGAAATCTGCATTCAAGCCTAGCACAATTTAAAGGAGGAATTGGATATGGTCTTCCACACTCACTGCTCTGCATTAAGTCAGTCCTTAATCACTGCCTTATAGAGACAAATCCATTGTACTCTTTATTTCTACATAGTAGAGTTTTTTCTCCTGAAACCGTTGACAGGTGGACATAACCCATTGATCTAGTGCAAAAGTTGCTTCATGTAGTGGTGGTGATTTTCTACCCAGTCTGAATAAAAATATACTTAAAGTTGGATTATTCAAGCTTCTAGTTTTCCTCTAAACCTTACACAATTTTCACTGCATGCTTCTCTCTATACTTGTAAAGGATGAATTCTTATTTACTTCCCATTAGTAAGAATGATGATAAATTTTTGTATGTAGATGTTTTAATTTTTTTTCAGCTTACACTGAGGTTGACAGTATGGACTTTGTTAAAATGCTCTACTTGTCTGTTCTTTGTTGTGCTAGTCTTCAGAGGAATCCTGTACAGTCAATTCTAGGCAGCCTTCTGACAAAGAAATTCATGCTGAGAAAACAGAATGTATAATTGTGCTCAATGGATAAGAATTCAAATGCACTGTTTTCTTTCTTCTTAAATTACTAATATTCCCTAGGAATTAGCTTGTTGTGAATGAGATCCTATTTCTATTTTTCTTACCATTTGTCTTCATTCACTACAGCCTTTGTAATTACACAGCAAAATGGGTTTGAGTTTGCATTTTTAGAATATTTTATCTGTTTTGCAGGGGTTATAATAACACAAAGCTGATTAGACTTTAAGGTGTGAAGATGTCAAATGACTATTGTCTACAGTACATGTATGGAGACAGTATCATGTCTCTAGGAAGAAAAAAGAAATGATTGTAGGAGAAAGAAGAAAGGAAGTAATTTTGGAGAGATATTTCCTTATTGTTTTTTTCTTGCTTAGCTGAGTGTTCTGATTGCCAGATGGATTCATAAACAGGCTGAGGCTTTCATGGCACTTGCTGCATGTAATGATCAGCAAGCCTAGGCAGTTTACAATATAGTATAAAGTTAAATTAATTTATAATATTAAACAGCCATTTGAAGAATTAGCGTACATTTAATAACAGTTTTTTCTTTTGTAGTCTCTTAGAAAATTTCAAGGGCAATTACTGGTGAAATTAAAAAATAAAATCAATTAGAAAAAATAAAAAGTCAATCAGCGGGAAAAAAATAGCCAATAAACAATGAAAAATAACAGCATTTTATTTAAAATATAAGATGATTGCAATTATCCTGGGGAGAAATATCTTTTGATAATAATCTTCTTATTAAGTACGTTGAAGAGACAGCCTTGTCAAAATATGATTGAATTAAACAACTAGTTAATAGTATTCATTGAAGTCAGCTGATGTCTAGAAATTAGATTCTAGATACTGTCAAAGCAGAGAAGATTACAGAATCAATTAGACTGGAAAAGACCTCTGACATCACGAAGTCCGATCTATGACCCGTGTCAGCTAGATCACTAAGTGCCACATCCAGGGATGGGGAACATTCTGTATTCTAGACAGGAAGAAATACTGCTATGAAAAAATATTGGACGTGTTAACTGGATCTGGGTTGCACACCCGAAAGACTGTATGTTTTTTTGCTACATCATGATCGTGTTAAACCCATTCAGGGATGGCGACTCCACCATCTCCCTGGGCAGCTCATTCCAATACCTAATCACCCTTCCCACAAAGAAATTCTTCATAATGTCCAACTTAAACCTCCCCTGTAGAAGGTTCAGGTCATTTCCTCTTGTCCTATCATTTGTTACCTGGGAGAAAAGGCCAACCCCCACCTGGTTACAGCCTCCTTTCAGGTAGTTGTAGAGAGTGACAAGGTCACCCCTGAATCTCCACTTCTCCAGGCTAAACAACCTCATCTTGCTCAGCCACTCTTCACAGGACTTGTGCTCCTGTCCCTTCAACAGGTTTGTTACCATTCTCTGGATCTATTCCAGCACTTCAATGTCCTCCCTGAACTGAGGGGCCCAGAACTGGACACAGCACTTGAGGTATGGTCTCACCAGTGCCACATACAGGGGGACAATCAGTGCCCTGGTCCTGTTGGCCACACTATTCCTCATATGGGCCAGGAGGCCATTGGCCTTCTTGGCCACCTGGGCTCACTGCTTGCTCAGGTTCATCCAGCTGTTGACCAGCACCCCCAGGTCCTTTCCCACTGGGCCTCTTTCCAGTCACTCTTGTCCCCAGCCTGTAGCACTGCATGGGGTTGTTGTGCCCAAAGTGCAGGACCCAGCTCTTGGCCTTGTTAAACCTCATATTGTTGGATTTGGCCCATCGATGCAGCCTGTCCAGGTCCGTCTGCAGAGCCCTCCTACCCTCCAGCAGATCAACACTTCGGTCCAACTTGGTGTCATCTACAAAATTGTTAATGGTAGACTCGATTCCCCTCATCCAGATCATTCATAAAGATATTAAACAGGGCTGGGCCCAACACTGATCCCTGGAGGACACCACTAGTCACCACATGAAGATCACAGATCTCTATATATGAAGGATTAGAATGGCTATTGTGGTGCCCCAAACCTAGGGAATGGCTACCTTTTATAGACAAAAGTTTTTTCAGTGATATAACAAAGATTGTGTCTTGAAAAAGTTTAATGGATTAATGGGCCATATTCTATTTTTTAATAGAAGATCTCTCCAGCAAGAAAGGGTATTTTAGACTTGTTGTTAGCTTCATATATTTAATCCTGAATCTTAATTCCTCCCCTCCCTGCCCCCTCTCAGGTAACTTCTACTGATCACTATTTGAAACAGGAAACTTCCTGTTGGTACACATTTGTATTTCAATACAAGTTTTACCTTCATATTCTTACTGTAACATGATCATGATGTAACAAAAGGAGAATATGACCTACATATTTTAGTTCATAACATCACAAATTTTTGAGGTTATAATTGACATAAATGTTTCACCAAAATTTGTTGTTTTCTTTGTGTTTCAACATCACTTATTTTTGTATTGAATCTGTATTCCCTTAATCAAGAAATTAAATAATGACAAGGAACTTATACAAAGCACCTCAGTCATAGCTAGAAGAATGTTTGCATCCCTTCCACTCCCCTTTTCTCATGGAAAACAGAGTGGGAGGGAAAAAAAAGAAGGCAGAAAACTGGGCTCTACAACAACATATGCTTACTTACCTGTGGGAGATTTTCAAATTATGATCAAAATTATGATTTATGTGTGCTGGCCACATTTCTGAATATCACTGTTAACTTTGTGAAAGTTTTATGCTTCTTCTGGAAATCTGTTATCCTTCCTCACACATAGTACTGCACTTGAAATGTGCGCAGCCATGCATAGGAGTTATATATATGTGGGTTTTTTGCTGATGGATAGACAGGATGCTGCAGCAGTATTTGTCTAAGCCTTACAATTATACAATGTGTTATGAGCATGACTGACATTAAGTTTAGTTGCAGGCCTGTGTATCTTGTTTCTTATGGCAGTTTTTATAAAGAGGTCCTGACTGTATAAAGAGATGCCTCAGTCAGTGTCCTCTGACCATTTAAACTGTAGGCAGCAGAGCCTACAGAGCAGAAAAAAAATACTTGGTAGTTTACCATGACAGGTGGGACAAATTACTTTGATTAAAAAAAAAAGACAAATACATTATAAATAATTTTAAGACTTATACTGAAACCAAAATCAATGGATGCTCTAAGACAAAAAAAAAAAAAAAAGAAAAAAAAAAGAAAGAAAATTTCTCTTGACCAACTCTAGATCTTTGTGTTTAAGATCATCACACTGATTTTCATGTAGCCAAGACAAAAGAAGCAAGCATCCCCCACAGGCAATTCACTAATAGCTCATACCACCAAGTAGTATATGTTCAAAGTTAGGTCTGGATTCCCAAATACCATTCCTTTCATACAGGTTTGCAAGCATCTCGTTAGATCCATTAAGTATTATTAGCATATAAACTATAAAATTAGAAGAAAGGGATTATCAGTACAGGAATGTACACTTAGATTTAGCAGCCATAGGACTGCATTTTTTTTTTTCCTCAGTTGGCCTACAGGAAAGAAGTTGGGCTGAAGAAGCTAAATTTCAGGAACACTTTGAGAACAATCAAAATTAAAGAATTAAACAGATTTTACTAAAGCAATTGAGGTTTCAGAAGAAACAGGAAAGGCTGAGTATGGCCACCAGGATGAACTGAAAGTTTGGATCACTTGGCCAGTCCATGGTGGTGAGACAGATCTGAGACCTCTCTGAGAATGGCCAAGACCAGGGATGTTGTCCTGCATCTGGGCCTAACAGCACCTGTGGGCAGGCATTCATCTGCAAGGCAGCAGGAGCTGTAGATCAGGTGGGTCCAAGGCAAGAGCCTCAGCTGAAAGTGTCTCCCCTGGGCCACAGGTCAGCCCTGGACGTGGCTGACCCATGACATCTGGGAGCCTCTCACCTGGTGCCTGAATTCCAGCAGCCAAACTACTGTAAGAGCAAAGGGTGCATGCACCATGGGCCACTGGGCAGAAACAGCTGACTGGAGAAACAGAAATGTGGTGCTGAAATGGCATTTAGGTTTTGCAGAATGGGGAGGGAGCAGGCTTACTGTTGAATTATTAAAAAAAAAAAGAATTCATTTTGTCTAGTAGGTGTTTTATATGATTTCAAGACATTAAAGAGTTAGAAAAAATCAAAGTTTCAAATGAATAAAAGTTTGATTTTATTCAGGAGTCTTATGGTTCCTTTACAGGACAGAGGTAACCCATGGCATTTCATCTGAATAAAGCTGAGGATCACATACTCCAGATTATCAGGCCTACTGCTGATGCAGCTTTGCATATTGCTACTTTCTATAATGATGACTCTTTACTAATTCCACTCATATACTACCCTAATGTCATGTTTCCTTATTATAATCTGCCTTCATGCTGGAAGGGCCAAAATATTTAGATAATTTTATCTTGCAAGTTCTCCTGTAGTATTTGGCAACTTTTCCTCTATCTTGGACTCTAAGGTCTTCTTTGACTTTTTAAAATGGAAATATTTGAAGTTTCAGACAATGGCAATCTCATTTCTATCCCTTATCTCACTTCCTTTTATAATTCCTTTTGCTGTAGGGCACAGCACTTTGGAGAGAAAGTTTCTGAATAGTCAGGTAATTAAGTCCTTGATATGATAGCACTGCGTGCACTCCTTCTGTTCTTTTCTCTCTCCTTAAATAGTTTTATGTCGTATTCATATTAACTTTTTTCTGTGATGGTCCTCTTTAATTCCAGCTATGATACTTTATCACAGCAGCCTCTCTCCAGCTTGGTGTACCAAAGCGGTCCCTGCAGTGATCTTTGCCGGAGTCATGAAAGCATTCTACTCTCTACTGACACAATGCTAGTTTTTGAAAATATTCTTGCAGCTGACTGTCTGAACAGACAGATGTAGGCCAGTACACATCCAGATTTCTTCCACTAATATGGAAATTTCATGATGAGGTAAAGATTTTTAATGGCATCCTTTATAAATACATCATGGCTGCAATGTTTTAATTTTTCATTCTTAGACAATAACTAATGTTAGCTATTTAATCTGAGCCAATGGTGTCCAGTACTGGACAAGACTTTAAAAAAAATTCAAAGAATACCAAATTAAACTGGGAGAGACAACACATACATGAGCATAGATGAAACAAAAGTAAAAAGTTACCATTCCCTGACTGACTTTGAGGCAGTTATGGAGAACAGATCGGAAACCCAACTGAGGTAAATTGCTATAGTTTTATCAGCTGCATTAGAAATGCAAAGACCACCACTCATGAAAGATCTATTGTGTTATATGTGATCTTGCTGAATGTATTATAGTAGCTCCCTGGGTTTTTGTCCCAAAGCAGAAGGATCTTCTCATTTTCCTTGTGCATATGTGTCTGCTGAGGGGAATCTGGTCTGGTTGAGGAGAAGTACCCGATAAAATAGTGGTCATATCCTGAACCTGCTCCAGGAAACTGAATTCTCATGTGTTGTTTAACAGAAGCCAAGTTGCACATCTTGATTCAATAGGTAACTGTGTTACCTACATGTCCACAGGTAATACAAACTTCCATGCCCTTGCATGGCCTTCGCATTGTTTCATCCCCATTATGAGTAACTTCACATTGTGCTGGTCATTCGTAAATGAGATATACAGCTTCATCAGTAAGACACTGGAATGAAATTCCCTAATTTCTTGCTCTTAAACCAGGATCTGATTTACATGAGTGCTACACTTCTGCTATTCTGCTTTGTCTTGAGAACTGGATTTGTGTTTGAATGTTGCTTGCACAATGTGGTTGCATAACCCTCCTGAACACTGACATTCAATATTATTAGCAGTACTGTGTGCAGTCAGAAACATGAAATGAGAAACAGAGGTCTAAGTAAAGAAATCCAAATTTCTTGCCATTCAGACAGTTAGGCCCCTGTTTGACATGGGGCTGTTGCAGGTGGTATCTCTCTGTTACTTGGGAACCCTTTTTCTCCATTTTTTGTAAAAGGCAAAGGCTCAGATTTTCTGCACTTCTAACTCAGTATTGGTGGAAAATATTTTGTTACTTTCCCGATCTTTCTGTAGATGAGTATTTATTCTTTTTCAGCCTCTGGGATTCTTGTATTTCTGAGCAAATTAAGAAAAAAAACAAAACCCGTTCCGCACAGTTTAATGTGAATAGAATTAAAGGGCAGGGTCTTTATCAGGAGTTCAGAAATACAGTTGTGAAAGAAAAATTTAAAACCCAGTTCCATAAAAGAACTTCTGTGTTAATCTTTAGCTGTTTCTGTCTTTCATCTCTCTCCAAAAGCTCTCATTCCTTCCCCTTCGCTTCTGCCTGACTCTGAAGGTTTTCATAACACACCCTCTCTTTTTCTTCATGTGGAACAGCTCCTCCTCCTCTTTCCTCTGCCTTTATTCTTACTTTTCTCCCTGCTTCTTTTTTTAAAAATAAATTCAGACTCTGAATATATATGAAACATAGTTGTGATAATTTCAGTGGGTTTTTTATCTTTTCTGGTCTTTATAGCTGACTGTCTTCTTCCTTTTTACCCTCTACTTGCTCACATCTAGTGATTGAATTTGTCCCTGCTCCTTCTGGGTTTCTCTGAATTTATATGTGTATTTATATTGTTTTCCTTTATTATTATGTTCTTTTGATGTTGGTGGCAGCTGTGCAGTTTAAAACATTTTCAAGGGTGTTACCACTTCATGCAATAGTACATTATAAAATTTACTCAGTGAACAAGGATCACACCATATTTAGAATTATTAATTTCATGTTTGCCATATATTTTTGAATATCTGGTAATGTACTGAACATATTTAGAAACTTTTCCTCCCTATCACCTTTTTGGATTTTTTTTGCTAGAGGGCATACAGCCGTGTCTCTTAGCTTGGCCTCTTCCTTTATGTTGTGATGAGGATACCTAATGAACATGGCTGCTTCTTCAGTACAGGCTATTCCACTGTCCCAACTTGGTGTCAAGAAGATAAATAGTGCTTGCTGACATCACTTCTAAAATTGATCAGCTAGTCACTTATGAGTCAGTTTCTGAAGGATGGAGATTCATGAAGAATGCTGAGGTAGGTTTAAGTGCACAAAGATTTACCATTGGGTTCTCTAGTTTATAATGTACACAGAATTCAACAGTTTGAGTAGCTTTTGGGAAAAAATATGGGAAAAAAGGAAGAGAGAAACACAAAAAGGAAAGGAAAAACTGATTTCTGGCCATCTGGAAAGAAAAGTGACAGCACTTTCTCCATTGCAACCAGTCATGAATGTTTGTCATCATGCTTTCTGCTAGTACTGAGTACTTTTCATCAGGACTGTCCTCACTCTCTTCCCTGCCCTTGGTTGCTCTTGTTTCTGATCTTCTTGGTGCCAACAGGACTGTGCAAACAAGGGCAAATGTTACACATTGGTTTTTAAACGTCTCTGCACATAAAAAGCAATATTTGTCAAGTATTTACATTAATATTATTTTGTTATGCCCCATCTTTGTTTTCTCTACTTTAAACTAAAAACTACAAAGCAAAAGCTAAAGAGAGGTGGGTAAGATAGTTCTCCCATCCCTGATAATAGTCTCCCATGAAACCCCACAAAAACAGCAAAATCTGGGGTTTGCAGCTATCAGGCCATGAGAATGACAACAAGAACACAATAGGCTGGGAACAACAAGGGAAATACTGCTAGAGTGTTGTTGAAACATGCTGCCTCAGCAGCTTCAGGGAAAGGTTACGGAGCTGCAAATAAACAGCTTGAATGTGATTTGTTTTGTTTTTAACATGAGATGTCATGCAGCTGAACTGCTTCAGCATGAGAAGAAAGGAGGAAGGCATTGCTAAACATCAGGGACATGGAATATGAGCCCTATAGAAAAATGTCTGCTTTGTCTGGTCAGCTTCCATTGTGTTTATGAGTTTGTTATGGCACAAGCAGTTGATGTCAAGGGTCTGAAGATATTAAAATCCGTTAATCAGTTTAAAGTATTTAAATTTTCTTATTTATGTGCGTAAATTCTGAATCAACAGTATTTCTGGGACTTTTTAAATTATGACTGAGTTAAGAGGAATAATATATATGTTTACAATGGAATTAGTCTAGTAGCTCAAAAATATCTTAAAAGATAAAATATTAATATTCATGTAAATTATGGTTTTCTCTGCCAGAAATTAAAAGGTTATTTTTAATAGCTTTACCTTTTTTTTTTAATTTTCCTCCAAAGTCTTTTTTTCCCTACAACCCAAAAGAAAATAAAATACTAAGTTGACAAAACACATGAGCAGAAACATAACATGGAGAGATACTTTTTTTTGCCAAACAATGATAGTAAAAATATTTTAAAATATTGATAGATGAGGATGATACAAATAATCTGCATTATAAGACTCTGGCATCATGAGGGATTTTATTAGCACTTTTTGATGGAGAAAAGACATGCTGATAGGTGAAAACATGCTTATGCTTAAAAAAAAAAAAAAAAGGAAAAAATATAAAAAGCACTCTAAAGCAATTTTCCTGAAGAAAATTTGCTGTCTGAATGATGCGTATACAGAATGAGAAACTGTAATTTCAAAGATCTTAGGAAAATGATAAACTCTCATCTGATGTCTTAATGTAAATGCATCCAATAAAACCCAGCTTTTTATATGGTTAAGCAGATTTCAACCGCATTTGAAAGTTGAAACACACTTTGATTAATTCTTTGGAGATGGAGTCTACTGAGAGTTATTTTGAAAAGGGAAAAATAAAACAGTAAGAGCATGTATTAGGTTCTTCAATATCCAGGTTTATTTCTCTCTTATGAGAGTGATCTTAGTCAGAGTCTTGTAGGCTTGGTTCCAGCACTCTAGGCAGAACCATGTTCTTCATTTCAAACTTAGCAAAATAAGGTTTCCATAGAAAGGAAACCAGTTTTCAGCTGTGGACTAAATATTCATGGTGTCAAACTTTTGCAGATGTTATGAACCAAAGAGAAGTTGTGGCTCTCTGGCACCTATGAAGACAGACTGTTTTGTTTGTTTCAGTGCTCGGTACAGTACAGCACCTACTTTACCACTAACTTAAGGTCACTAGGTTTCAAAAACTTGGCCACAATGACCTGTTATTTGTGCTGTTACTCTTCTTAAACTCTAATGTTTTATTTATAAGAGGGTAAGCCTATTTGTAATTGTTTGCAGCCTCCATCATTTGAACTTGCATACTTCTTATTTTCTGGGTAATTTGATGGTAATATATTATGGTCTTTTATTTGAGATTTAGTGGCAAGCTGAGAAGTTTAACAGTTTTAAAAGAATGGAGAACAAATCTCTGTAAGTAGAAATAAAGCAACAGTTAAAAACATTTCCAAATTAGAAATAATGTTTTTTAGTGATAAATACTGAAAATGTAAACAAATTGAATATGCTATATTCATGTAAAAAGTGCCTTAGAAAAAACCCCAACCTTGTACATATTTAATCTCTCTAAATCCTGAAAGTTTAATAAAAATCATACATGTTTTATTCACTATAATATGCTGATATCGCTCATATTCTGTTCTGGTAAATACTGATATATTGATTTACCACTGCCTGTCACAACTGCCTGTTGTGGGCAGGGTTGGTGGCCAGAAGATTGTGATTTTTTTTTTTTAAATTGTGATTAGGAATATGACCAGCTGTGTGCTGACTTTACAACCAGTCTGTAACATAGAAGCACTCATACCCCACTGGGCCATTTTCGGGGGGGGGGGGGGGAGGGAGGGTTTCTTTCCTTATCTTTTTGCTCATAGGACATAAAGTTGCTCTACTATGTTGCCACATACAGGGACAAAAATATAATACTTAGGAAAGACAAAAAAAGCTGGACACTTTATGTAGTCCATTTCTCCAGGGTATTTCCTGTATTGTCAACTGCTCATGTGAGAACATTCCTACCTAATCCCTTGAGGGTTTGTTTACAGACCTGTCATCCATGAATTTGCCTAATCTTTTTTTGAACCATAGAATTCTATCTGCCTTCACAATCTCCAGTGGCAAAAAATCATTGAAATTCAAGACCTCTTATATGACAAGATATTTTATCTATTTTTTTACATTAATTTCTGAAGGATTGGAATCTTACTGGACTCATTGTAAATATTATAATGAAAACCATAATGGTTTGATAATTGCAGTGTAGCTTCAAAAGCAAAATTTCTCTGTAACATTGTTTTCTAGGAGGTCAATCAGTCATTTAATGAACAAAATGGAATTATATAAAGGATGGTTTACCCTGTTATCTGGGGTTAGTA
This sequence comes from Corvus hawaiiensis, assembly GCF_020740725.1. Lineage (NCBI taxonomy): Eukaryota > Metazoa > Chordata > Aves > Passeriformes > Corvidae > Corvus > Corvus hawaiiensis. The sequence goes on along the minus strand of NC_063216.1, from coordinate 62,016,874 downwards.
TGGAAATCTAATGTTCTGTTCACATTTACAATAATCAAAAATTAAAGAACTTTAAGAAAAAATTCATGAGAAAAACATAAATCAAAATTTATACCCTGAAGAAACATGTACAGAAAACAATGTAATAATATATTTAATATGGATTTAGGTTTGTGGTATTTTATATATACCATTTTGCGTAGAAATGTTAAGAGAACTGTGGTCATTCCCGTGTTGGAAGTCTTTCTACTTAAAATGTAAAATCACATTCCTGTCCACATATGTTTATTTGTATGGTTTTACATTTTTATGGAAAAGTTAGATTTTATTGTGATTTTCTTCACAGAAATATTTCTGACTATATAATTTTAAAGGCATTATTTTTTAATAAGTGCAAATCTTAATAAACAGAGACACTTCTTAAAATTCTCTAGGATCCAAGTCCCAGTAGAAATAGATCATTACTTGAATGTATACTGACCTCTGTGTTTCTGAGATACACTGTAAATGCGATTATAAAATTGTATGCACATGCACATAAGGTGATTTTGCTATAACGCATTTCTCTTTCATGCAGTCAGCAAATTGAAGAGGAAACTCTGTAATGCTTGCTCTAATTTGTTTTTAGCAAAGCAATTTGCTAGCTTTAACAAAATAAAGTAACAATCCTATATGGCACTGGAAAGTCTACATGGAGCAGCATCTGTTAAGCCACTTATTATATACCTGTCCTGTGAAATGCTCTTTTCTGATTGAAGAAATATGTTTGTCAGAGCAAAGTCTGTTACTTCACGAATATATAATGACAAATTAAGTACTGTTACCTGGTTTCAAAAAAAGCTATAAACATGCTTTCACTGAGCAGCTTTGGAAAGTTTATTCATAAAGATTTCTTCCCACTTTAATTAATAAATGATACATTGCATCAGAATCTTGAAATATGAAAACAGTATTTTGCATATTGTTTTAAAGGGAAAATGGGCACAGATTAACATAAATTTTCTCATTAAATATTCACATTTACTTGTAAGTGCAATCCAAACCAGATTAGTGAGCATTAGAAAAGTACCAAGAAAGTACATGACTTCTAGTCATGCCAAAGACAGTTAAGGTGTAAAATGGAAAACTGGGGTGATTTTGGTTTTCAGTCAGAACTATTTAACAACTCTCAGTTCTTAAAATGCTCTGTCATTTGAGCCTGTCATGAGCTCAGAGAGACCTGGTTTATATCTCCTGTATTTTTATTAGGAATTGTATTTGTGCTGCTCCATGTGCCTACTTGCAAGCTGCTGTTGTTCTGAGTTCTATACAGTAGCCCACAGAGGACTGTTTAAGGAATTGTAAACTTAAGATAAAAAAATATTTTTGATTACACTCAGAAATGACACATTGCACTGGTTCTGCCATCCTGCAGCCTCTAAGCACTAGCCCCCAAGTATTTTCTGAAGTTGCTAAATATTGCATCCATGGAAGTGTTTATTGTTTCTGACACTAAGCATCAATATTTAGACTGGCTGAGAAAGTTGGGACTGTTCATCTTGGAGAAGTGAAGGTTTTGTGAAGACCTCGTAAAAGACTTCTAGTATCTGAAGAGGGCCTACAAAGAAGCTGGAGAGGAACACTTCAGCAGGAACTGTAGTGACAGGACAAGGGAAATGCCTTTAAACAGAAAAAGAGTAGGTTTAGGTTAGATACTAACAAGAAATTTTTTTACTGTGAGGGTGGCGAGACACTGGAACACATTGCCCAGAGAGACTGTGGATGCTCCATCCCTGGAAGTGTTCAAGGTCAGGTTGGATGGAGCTCTCAGCTATCTAGTTTAGTGAAAGGCATCCTTGCCCATTGCAGGAGAGTTGAAACTAGATAATCTTTAAATTTCCTTCCAACCCAAACCATTATGTGATTCTATGATTCGATTGAACATGCATGGAAATACAGAATGCAATAACTCGTGTTTAGATTATGTGAATGTAGATCCAAATCTCACTTAGGACCAATGATCACAATGCAGCTTTGCCTTAGAATATATTTTTCTAAGGCTAAAATACTGTCTGCAGAGAGTTGAAATAATTTTACAAAAAGATTGTGACGTAATTGAAAAATGACCACAAAAAGGCTAAACTTCAAAGCTGTCATGATAGCTCTTGGAACTTGTTTCAAACAACATAATGCAGTGAAGGAAATGCATATTTTTAATTTGTAAATTTAATAAACTCCACAGTAAATTAGTTTATAGTGTCCCTTCAGGTTAATGGCCCAAAGTACAGGAACATGTTTGTTTACTCCTTCAAATTGAAAATCATTGATTTCCTTTAGGAATTTGTCCTTGTTGACTGTGAATTAGTCCATTTATTTTATGACCTGATCAACATATATATTAATAAGAGACACTGAATTTTTATATTGGCAAAGAGCAATATTTAATTTTAGTTGCTGACAGAACTTCAATTTAAATAAACATAATATACAAAGATGGTTTTCTTTTCCCCATTTTGCAACACAAGAAGTATAAGGAAGGCTAGAACTCTCTAAATACCATCTAACCTGTGACAGAGGAGACGTTTTGTTAATTATTTTTCAGCAGGAGTGCTTGCTGAAATACTTTCCTTGATCATCCATTCCTAAGTCTGTAGGATAGGCACACACTACGGCCACTACTGTACTGCTCTGTCTTAGAATTAAATCAAATAAAACGCTGCCATCCTAACAATTTTTAATCCAGGCAAATTGTCCTGTGTGGATCATCATATAGCACCAGAAGAATGAACTCATATTGCTGATGGGAGCGTTCAGCAGTGAAAAGCAGCTGTGGGCAAAATCTGCCTAAAACATGGTCTCTGTTAAAATTCTGCCCTAAAATGTCTTAGTGACTTGATTGATCAGGCATATTGAATAATTACATTTCAGACATGGAGTACATGGACAAAAGTTGTTTTTATTCAGGTACACAGGAGAAGGTTTAATGTTCAGTTCTTACATAGTTGCATGGGGGTTAAAACATCTTATTTCCTTTTCAACCTGAAGGAAATCAAACCTGGCTTTCTCCTTTCTGAGAGAATTATCTAACCATAAAACCATAATCTAATTTGACTACATGCATTAGCTATTTCTCTTGTGCAAATAGAAGTGTGAAAATATTGAAGCTGGAAAGGAAGAATGAGAAATCACATATGGCTCTGTTCTAATATAATGCTGCAGGTTTTGACCTGCAGGAAAGGAATCATGGAGTTTTGAACCATTACCACAAGATCTGACTAAATTCTTGCAGATGTCTTCTCACTCCAGTATATAGCTTGAGGTATGTTGCCACAAAGGCCTGAGTCCCTTTTCTGATATCTCTTTTTGCCTGAGATATTTAGAGAATCTTTTAGTTTAAAATATATCCTAGAATAGAAGTCTTTCAGGAAAGACACCTTGGAGTAATCTTGTATGTGTATTGTGGGACTGAAGGTGAAACAGCAATGACAATACACTGACAGTGCAGGATCATGAGGACTGAAAATTAAAGCTGTTTGGTACCTGTGGTACTCAAGGGGGTGTTAGCAGACAGACTAATGACTTTCTAAGCCAATTCAAAAAATAAATTCACTTCTGAGTCTCAGTGCTCACCACTAAGGTATTCTACTTCCTAGCACTACACTATGCTAAGTCTACTCCTAAATATACTCTCTCAGATTTTAGGAGATAGGATGGATATCAAAAGTGCATAAATTTCTTTTTCTTCAGAGCTATGCCTAAAAGAATATTCTGAAGCTTGTGTAAAACAAAGATTAGCTAGCTTTTAATCTTTTGAAAGATATAATAGTTTTCAGAGCCTGCACGTGAATCAGTGTTGCCAATTACTTTTAAACAGACCTTTAAGATGTGCTGCTATATGTTCTCCACTGACAAGTGTTGCTATATAATTTGTATAAAGCTGTGAAGGCACTGAGGAACTGTAATCATGCTGAGCCACAGGACATAATTACTTCTGCTGTTCTGTGTAACATCATTAATTTTGCCCTAGTTTTAAGGGTCTCCTTGGATTGTTCCTGAAAATAACTTGTATATTTAAAGCAACTTCAGATTTGTGACAGTGAACTATGCTAATGATTCCTAATGTCTAGTTCAGTGACTCCTTCCTTCTTCTGAGGTTGGCAGAATGTCATATATTATTTTTTAAAAAACAACCCACTTTACATTCAGAAGATAGAAAACAAAAAGCTACACATTTCTATTCATCTTGGTCTATATTGTGACTAGACTCTGGTAATATCCTTTTATGATATTTATATATATAAAGAGACTGGATCTTCACTTGAATTTTTGTGAGTCCCTGAAAATAGGTAAATAGTTGTAACTGATGTTCAGCAGTTATCTTTTAGATTTTTTTTTTCTTGTAGTAGAAAATTCATAAATAGAAGAATTACTTTGATTTAGACTAGTCATTGCCAGACTCTAAAGTTTCATGAAAGAGAAAGCAAAGCATGCCAATTGGGTATTTAAAAAAATATTATATATGAGGAAGAAATGTTTAGAATCCATCTTTGGTAGCAAACTAAATCCTCATATGCTTTTTTCTGGAGCACTATCTCTTGACCCTGAAACTGTGTTTACAAGAAAAAAAGAGTTGAATTGCCTTGTTTGTTATCTTCCTCATAAGCATATAAGATTTAAAAAAAGAACACTGTAAGAATTGGATGGCAGAGTCTGAAGATTGCACCAGAATTTTAAAAAAAGCAAAGTAACTAGTACTCCTTGATATTCTCATACTGATTCCATTGATTGCCATCTCCCTTTATTATAACATCTCCGTCTTCTTCCAATTCATAATCAAACTATTCTTAAATGTTATTCCTGACACCAGTTGCTGTATAAATTCTCTTGGGTAAGATTAAGTCCCCTATTTCTTAGTATGTAGACTACATCTATATACAAAGTTATTGGGATTTATGCAAGTTGTTCAACCACTTAATGGAAAAAGCAGTGAGATACCACCTCAGGAACACATCACATGATTGAGCTCTAGGATAGTGATTGTATTCCCGACTTTTTTTCCCTAGAAGAGCAGTTTTTTTCATGAGACTTCCCTGTATGCAGGACAATGTTTTCTCAAAAGTTTGAAGAGTAAAGTTTGAGGTAACAACTTTAAAGGTGCAGAATTAACTTATCCAACAACAAAACAGAAATGTAGTTCTAGCACTGCCTCATGCGGTCACCTTTGTGAGGAGAAAGCACACACTCAATGTTCAATATGGTGAGCAAGCAGAAGCTTTTTAACAAGTTTAAATTGAAAATGCCCATCCCAGTCTGTTGGATTGTATTCATGTTCTCCTAAATGTCTTTTTTTTCATTTTGAATCATCAAATAATTTTTGAGACAAAAATTATTTTGAAAAAATGTCAAGAATTATTTTGAAAATTCTCTTCCCAGAATCCAAACAAAGCAGCATGTTATGGGCTAATACTGTTAGAATATCCTTGATGCTGTGTATTTTGGCAAGGCTGGAGAATGTTTCAGCAGAAAAATTCTTCAAAGGAAAGGAAAATTGAAACCTAAGATTTCTATTATGCTATTCTGTAGAAGATAAATTAGAAATAAATTTAACATAGCAATTAGAAGGCTCAACCTTCTACATAGTCTTGGGATTTGTATTACTGTCATGATGATTTTTTGCCTTTTCTTTTATGCCCCTTTTACATACCTTTTTATAGCTTTTTGTATTCTTGGTGGTTTTTAGCCCAGGTTCTTGGACTTATTTGTCAAGCTAGGAGACTACACGTCTTAGAAATCTTGTTAGGGATCAGAAAGCCCCACATACCAAGAACTCCAGAACACATTTTGTAAACCAAGATAGAACCATCCAGGGGAATGTTCCTCAGGGAGGGGGACTCACTCGAGCCTCTCATTGGGGAATCTTTGATAGATATGCTAATCAGTAACACCTATAATGATATACCCGATCTATCGTGTGTGTGCATTGTGGTGTGCATTTCAGTGCATTCCACCTGGACGCAGTGCACCTAAGGATCTTTAAAATAAATACCAAGATAAAATCCCTTTTTCCCTTCTGTTTGATTCTTGATTTTAAGACCAGGAAAAGGCATCAGTATGATCTGTAAGATAATCAGCTCATTGAATTCATGTGCTCATTAATATTTTCATCGCATATTGTTCTTCCTGATCAGTACCTCTACTAATTGCCATAATAAGCCACTTATATATTCTTCTGTGTGACATTGTCTAGTAAATTCTTACTGGAAATATTTCTAGGTTTCCATTTAGAAATTGATGTAGCAGCCAGCAGTTTATGCCGGCAGTTCAGGATTGTTTTCTATTACAACAAAAAATATTTTCAACAAATAGAAACTTTGAGAGGCATGCTGTATTTTTCATCAGATGCATTTTCTGATAAGACACAGTGACGAGGTTTATAAAATTCCATATTTTTAAAAGCAGCAACTGTTGTTCATTCATTTCTTATTGACATCCTGCAATGCCACAGCAGATAAAGATCTTTCACAGTTTTCATTACCATTAGGATATGCTTCTTCAAATTACTATTTAAAGATAAACATTTTCCAGTGTTTACTGCCCTTTTTCTGTGTCTTTCTCACACCAGAAGGTGAAACAAAAATAAAATTTGATCAGATTTCATGCCTGGTTGTTTTCCATAAGTGAAAATTCCTTCCTTGCAGAGAGTTCATCTCAAAGTCTCTGGTAGCTAAAAGCACAATAAAATCTATTACAAAAATACCAATATCCTCCAAACTTCTTCCATGTCTAAGTTGTTTAAAAGTACCTTTTAAGTAAAGTCCTCAAAGAAATGAGAAGAAGAGAGATAATTAATCCCATGTTTAGAGACATTTTCCTCATTTTGAAGTAGAGATCACCTTCTCTGAGATTCAATTATTTTGAGGTCTACAGTACTAGAAATATGGTAAACCACAACAGAATTAGTTTTAATTATATTAAGAGTATACTGTCAGAGTCTCTGTATATTTTATTGAATTCTGGAATACATCTGAGCCGACTGTCTGATTTCCCAAGTTGTTCCCACTTTTTTTAAGGAGTTGGTTTACATACAAAACTGTGTTGCGGGGGTAAGAAAAAGCACATGTATAGAGCCAACTTATTGTTAGCCTAATTAAAAAACTTTAAATCCAAATGAAAAGCAACAGTCCAGCTACAATGATAGTAACCATTATAGTACAAATTAGTACAGGAAAAACTAGATAATATTATTACCCTTAAAATTCTTTAAAAAAGAACCTTTCTAAAATATATCCTTTTTTGCTGATGCTGTGCTCACCTTCCCAATGCCCTTCCAGGATCTCCAGCCAAGAGGTGCTGTGCTGTCATGGCGAGTCATCAGCATCCTGAGTTCCTCCCTTCCTGGGAGAAATGCGGTGTTGCTGGTCAAGGTCCCATCAGTGTCTGGATGTGCTTGGGTTTATTTCTGTATTTCCTTACTATGGCTCCTGCCCTCTGGCTGCTCCCAGCTGAGCATGAGCGTGGCCCTGCAGCCTCCCCAGGCTCAGCCACAGAGGCTCATCTTAATTGGGCAAGGATCCCCTGGGTCTGCCAGAACCTTCCCTCGGAGGCACTGGCAGAGCTCAGCCTCAGGCTCAGGCAGAGAACACAGCAGGTATCTGGCCCTGAGGTAGCAGCTGAAAAAAGCCCAGGTTTGGCTTAGGTGAGCCCAGGCCAGCCCTGAGACTGGTGCTTTTCAGAGCCCTGGTCTAGGAGTGAAAAAAATTCATTGCTACTGGGCTCTAGATAGACTTTAGAAAACAGGAACAAACAAATCTGTTTCTGATCTATATTAGAAATGTATACTAAAGTATACTACCTATAAACCCAGCAAAACCAAGGTGTAAATAAAGTCTCTTAAGCTTTTCTTTTATATAAGCAGTTACTGTAGTGATTTCATGTGGAATTTTCTTTTTGTCACAGAAAAAAACCTCAATCTAGTGAAAATTCTCATAAAACTTGTTTTCTTTCCTTAAAAATTGTTGATATGTCAGAAAAAAAACCCAGAACTTAGAGCTTAAAACTACTGAGAAAATAATTTGACTCTGGAAAAGTTATTTTAACATGAAAGGGACAACATAAAAAATGTGGGAAACAAAAAAAGATCACCAGCATGCCCCAACAGTTAATTTTGTGATTAAATCTATGATATTGGACCTAAAAAAGAAAAAAAAAAATCTGTTTCATTATAAAGTTTCATACACTGTCTCACTACTTTTTGGTTTTAAAAATAATTATTTGAATGAGCATGAATTCAATGTATTTTTTTAATTCTCTGTTTTGTTTTCCACTTAAAAATGCTATTTTCAACACATTCTCTAGCACATCCTTTAGTAAATACTTAAGAACAACAAAAAAAAAAGCCTTAAGGATTAAAATTTAATTATTAAGAAGTCTTTAATAGGTAACATCTTCAGTCTATATTTTTTACTAGCAAGCTGTCAATATAGAGTTTGATTTTAAAATTCTTGAAACCACTGAAATAGAAAGATTATATCTGAATCTCTACAAATATAACCAGGGACTGACCTAAGACCTTTGGAAATCTATAAAATAAAAAATAAGTTAGTAAATATATTAAACAGAAGTTTCTTTATGGTTGTTATACTTACCTAGGCTGAGACTTTCCTTCAATCTTTACCTTGATTCGGAGCAAGGTATTAGACACTCATGCTTATTTCAAGTGTCTGTTCTCAATATTTTGCTACAGTTTTCTTCTTTCCCTTTCCAGATCAAAATCAATTATTCCATTCTGGAGTTAAGATTCCCTACTATGAAATTTTTTCATCATTTAAATTCTGACCAGCTCTATTTCGAAATATTTTCATCTAGTCCTGATTATATTCAGACACAAAATATTTTCTATAAATGGGTTAAATTAAAGGGTCAGGTTTTTGATGTACCAAATCTACTGGAAAAAGGAAACTCGTGTTATCTGATTACATCTACCATCTCTTTATAGGTGAGTAAAACGTGCTGAGGGAGATCTCAGAAAGGGATTTAGGGAATATTTTGCTGTGACACAACCTGCTATTATAATCTAAATTAAACTGCAGAATTAAATTGCCACAGGATAAAAGTCAAAAGTACAAATTAAATCAAAAAGCAATTAGAGATATCTATGGCTTAAAAGTCCTTACAGACCTTTTAAATGCCAAGTTATAAATAGGAATTTTAACTAAGGAGATGCCAATACTGCAAGCTGTTGGAAGCTGAGAAAGAGTATGCTGGGGAGAAGATTACTCTTTACACAACCCATTTTTATATTAATTTTCTAACTATGTTTCCATTTGCAGCAGTAAGCACATGGTACTTTATTAAATGGATATTTGTTCTTATTTCATATAACCATTCCTAAAAGTTGCATTTAATTTTTTGAAATGTTCTATTATTTCCCAAGTTGCAAAAGACTTAATGTAAATGCGATAAGATTAGTAACAAAAGTAGTTCGTGCTTGTTCCTGACCTGTTCCTGTTGTTGAGTCTATTGTTTTGGGCAAAATGTTGAATGTGTAAATCTTGAATGTGTAACCCTTGAATGTGTAACCTACCTGCTTAAAAAAAAGAGCAAAAAATACACAGAAAAGTAGATTCATTCAGGCAAAGCTATATTCATAATGACATTAGGAGAAAAAGCCTTAAAAAAAATGCTTCCATTAAAATTAGCATTTTAAAGAAAAAATCCATGCTAATGCCATTAGAGAAAGCAACTCTCACTTTTGAAAGCTAGAGCTGATTTTAAACTGCTCTGATATGTCTGTTGCTTCCTTGTTTATAGGAATACAGGAAGTAGAATTCTCAGAAAATAAGAAAATACTTTTAAGACAAATTTGAGGTAAAATGAAAAGAAAAAAAATGAGGAATTAGAAAAGATTTCGCTGTCTTAGAATTTTTTAAAATTATCCTGATTGAGCTGAACAACAAAAATCATTCTTAGAAACTTGAATCAAGAGTATGCAGTAGCCAAACTATGCAGTAGCCAAACAAGTAAGAAGATTGAAACCTAGTTTACCCAGGATATTTACAGAAGGCAAAGTGATTAGAAAACAATTTCAAATTCAAAACCCTGATATTTTAGCAAGGTCAGCAGTGCTTATCCTTTTGGCTCTTATTAAATCCCAAACACACAAAACCCAAAATATTAAAAAAAAATAGTACAACATGAATGTTCAAGCAAAGAAGACTAATTCTCAGAGTTTCTTCCTTTCTGCAACACTTCCCAGCTACTGAGGAGTGAGTTGGCAAAAAATAAATTTCACATGAATTGACCATGGAGCTCTGAAGTCTGAAGCTAGATGATGGCAACTATGGAATTGTAAATGAAACACAATGTGTCTGATGAGTAACTCAAATCAGGCTATAACACAGCTGGAAAATTTCACTAAAAAAATTAAATTATTGCTATTCTGGCTATGGGAGGAATGTCATTTTCAGTAGCATTGCTGAGTAGGCAAGAGGGAAGTGTATTTGGCTGGGATTTATGTTTACAGTAGAAGAGAGATTGTAGGGACATCATCGTGATTGATTCTAACAGTATGCTGGCTCAGCTAAAGGCTCATACATCTGACATTTCTGATTTGTATATAAGGAAAATGGATTTCTGTCCCTTTATATTAGCTTACGCCTCAGTTCAAAATATTGCACATTAACAGGAAGTACATTTCTACCCAGAAAGCAGTGTTAAAAATTATTCTATAGGAAAATTTATTCCCCCTCTTTTTTGACATAGTGTTTGATGTACTCTAATGTACAACTATTTCTGTGGGTGTGTACTATATAAATCAATCTGGTGAGATCTGATAAAACTGCATTTTCATTGCAGATTAGAACAAAGTAGTTTTGCAGCAGGTGCTGGTACAGTCATGACAGAGTGGGGACAGTTGTAATATTTAATGGTCTCTAAATTCCCATGATGAATGTGTTTTCATATTGGCCCCAGCAATGCATTATAAGACAGCTTGCTGATTCAGACCTTTTCTAAAAAAAAAATTGTTATTTGTGTGTCCATACCTAATCCACTAGTAAGCTTCCTTCTGTTAATTTAAAACAGTACTGTCATTTTCTATATCTCCCAAGCAGCTAAAAAATCTAAATTAGATAAGACTGAATACGTTAAAATATTTTTTCTAGGAAATTTGCTAGGTGGAGAGTTAATTATCATTATACAGTTAACCCAGTATAAGGAATCTGCCTATCTTGATCTGACTGTTTAAAGACAAGATTTGTTTGCTCTGCAGAGACTATTTTTGTTCCACTAATATTTCATATTCATATCAATTTAATATATCTATCTATGACATTAGAATAGCTGCATTTCAACCACCATGAATACAGAAGGTTCATATAAAATGTATTTCTTTCTCTATGAGTTTATAGATTTTTCTCATGAGGTTTTCCTACTTTCTGAATAGTGAAGATATTTTTTCACTTATGAAACATTTGCTTTTATATATATTATTTTATATATTCAAATCAAAATACAAATGTGATAGAATGCAAAAATTACCTATGATCATGGGTGAATTATAGATATATACTATTAAAAACAGTAAATACATTCAGTGATTCATCTCTTTGCATAGTATTTAATCTTTAAACAATTTTCCTTTGTAGTTGTTTTTTCAAGTGCCATATGACTGATATAAAGAAAAAAAAAGCTAGCAAAGAAACTTATCAATCTTTGTCAGTTCAGATTTGCTCTTGAAAAGAGCATGTAAGGAAGATAGAGATATTCTGACAACCTCCACATCTCTGAAAGTTGTTTTAGGTGCTGTATTAATCAACACACCATCACCAGTGGATCAAAATAAAGTGAAAAAAATTCACACTATTATTTGGACGAACCTACTAATTTTATTCACCTGTTTTCTTCTTCAGCAAGAAATAAAAAAAGAATTGTTCTTTTCACACAGACCTTCTGGTCCTGTCAATGTTCTGACATCAATCCCTGCATAAAAAGAGTTAATTAATGAGATATCTATAGACATTTCAAAAATCCAATATTCCTTAAATTTTCAAGAAGTCAAGAGATACTTTTGCAGAAAATTTCATATTTATTAACCAGTGTGGAATCTATCTCAAAGTGCAATATCTGGGAAGACAGTTTAGAGATAAGGTTTCTGGAAACACAGACTGATAGCAAAAAGCTAAGGATTTCAGATTATGTCTCCTACTAAAATTCCTAACTTGTCTTTAGCACACAGAATTAGAAGAAAAGTTTATGAAACCTTTCAGTAAAAGTTTAAACCATGAAGTGATTATGAAGAAGAATGCACGTATCTGAATGAATTTATTTCCGTTTTATTCTAGTTTTATGAATTAAAAAGAAAAAAAGCCTAAAAAATATCAGAAGTCTTTCTAAATGGAGATCAGTCTATTCATACTTTACCTTCCTACAGATGCTAAATTCAAACTTTTTTTTAGAGTATCTTTTGAAACAGAACTTCAGGACCAAAATAATAAGACTAACTGTGGAGACCCTACAGATGCAAAAAGCATTTTATTTAACTGTCTTGTCACCATTTTTATTTGAACTTTAAAATATTTGTTCCAATTCAAGTAGTTAGATAATGAGCAATAGTATTTTCTTAGCCTGTAGTGCACTATTGCTCATTCCTGACAAGATTTGGATATGCTCAACTAAATTAAAATTATAGATTAGTATTTTTTCTGCACTTTTAAATAAATACATGAAGAAATAAGCTAACTAACTTTTACAAGTATTTTTTTTTTCTCAGTTATTGTGGTGGGATAAGTATTGTGAAAAGAAAGCTATAATATAAATGTTTGCCAGAAAATCAATGAAATCCTTCTGTACTAGAATCATAGAACAATGAGCTTGGAAAGGATTTCTAGGGGTCATTTTGTCTATTCTCCTGCTCAAAACAGAGTTAGTTTCAGAGTTAGACCAGGTCATTTGAGGTCCTCCCCAAGGTTAGAGATTTGACAAGCTCTCTGGGTTTGCCATTCCAGTAATGAAGGTTTTGTTTTCATGAAATGCACTTTGTAGTTTCCCCTGCTGCATCTTGGAAACATTGTCTCTTTTCCTTTGCTGTACACCTTAGTCTGCAGTCTATCCCTTAGACTGTTCTCAAAAGTTAGAGATGTGGCATCAAAGTTACGTTAACCACACAGCATTGGTAACCACACCCCGCCCAGTCTAATGAACGTGTGTGTGTCCAGTGTAAGTAGCCCTTAATTTGGTCATCTTTTACTGGGGGCTGTACTTTTCTCACCCAGATGTTGTTCCTAAGCATGGCGGTCTGGAATGCCTGTGTCAAGCCTGGAGTGAAAGATTAGGGTTTATTGTTAGACCAGTCTCAGCTGGGACACCAGTCTTTACCACTCAGGCTCAGCCCTGAACCCCCAGCGTTTGCCAGGGCTGTACTGCAGGTGTGTTCAGCCCTGTTGCCTAGTGGCTCTGATTTGCAAACTGGTCTGCAGTTTTGGGTTGAACTTGAAGCTGACTCTTATCTTGCCATGCTCTGTCTGATGATTATCAAACTGAGACCAGAACTTGTCAGTCACAGGTCCGGCTCTGCTTGGTTGTGCTGAGCTGCGCCCCATCAGTGAAGGTGCTGTCTTGCCCATGTCCTTGGTTATCAGCTGGTCTTTCCTCATGGAGCATCTCTTGTCACTGACTGACAGTCTGAGCACACCTTGCACTTAAAAACCGGTAAACAGCATACTGAATATCTCTCTATTTTCTATATCCTTTGGCACTAGTTCACCACCTTTCTTGAAAGCAGGACAATTTATTACTGGATGTCATTGGACTTAATTGTACAAATATTTTTATTGGACTTCATTTTTATAGCTGACATACCTCTTTGTGTCCTCCTTTTTGTCCTTTATATCCTTCTGGCAAGCTTTTGTTTTCCCTCTATGCCCGTGTGATATTTCTGTGTTAATCTTTGGCAAGCTGCAAAAGAGAAGAGTTAGGGAGCCTTCTTCCCCTGCAGAAGGGGATATTTGACTACCATTGTCCTTTGCTTTCTTCACTGCCCCAGACAGGGATTAGGCAAAACTGGCCCAGGTAGACAGGCTCCCCAACAGACCTTCTGTCCCATCATCTGTTGCCACATCTGAAGCTTGTCTACAAATGAACACCTGCAGAGGACAACTCTGCTGTCAGAAATCACAAGCCTCCAGTGTCTTTTACAAGCCTCCAGTATCTATTATGGTAAAAGTTCATTCTCCTGATGGGGAGGAGATGCATTCCTGCTCTTGTGCAATGTAAGGCTCTTGCCTCTGGACAGGCCTATGAAGGGAGAAATATTTCCTTCCCCTCACATAAACAGATGCAGCTCATGAAGCAAATCCTGAAGTCTTCATTAGCAAATCTCTCTGAAACAGGGACTGTTATCTCTGGGAGTTGCATATACATTAAACTCATCCCCTTAAAGCACTAAGAGACTTCTAGTGAATTTCTGAATAACAAAAGAAAAATGAGAATCACAACTTGGTTATTTTATTTTTTTTTCTGGTTTTTTTTTCTATCACCTTTTTCTTCTTTTTTTTTCTATTTTTTTCCTATCAATACTTTGCAACTTTTTTTCAAGATTGGTATTTTAATGTTTAAGTGCAGGAAAATTAAGTTATGAGAAAATATGTTAATTATAAAAATTAGAAAAATTATATATTGGAACTTTGAATGTGTGCCTTATGAAGGTTTTTGGGTTTTGGAAGAATGAATTAAAATTATAATCAAAGCTGTTGCTGTAAAGTAATAGGGTATTACTTTTTTGTTCCACTGCAGATGTGTCCTGATCTTTCAGGAATTTGTCACCTCACTCAGGGAAGAAAGGAAGAATTAGCATTATCTGTTAATAATTTTACCCTTCTTGTTTTTTGAGCAAGAAGTCTTCTGAAAATAATTAGAGACAGTCTGAAATTTCACTGCTATTAATTTAAAACTCAGTTTTTGTCTAAAACTTCTGTGCTGGGTTCTAGTCTAAATTTAACTTGTCTGATCACTAAAGATGTCTGATTTAGCACACAATAATTTTACTACCTATTATATGAGCAAATGGTACCTGTTAGTGTTAATCACAGTCATCACATTTGACATTATTAATCATAAACCACTCTTTAGAACTCTTTAAAACTTAGATGCAGGTGATCATCAATGTTTTGTTCACACATGCAATGCTGAGTGTTTTTAAAGTTATCTTAAATGAATTCATTTTTTTCAAGGTCAAATAATCATTGTGACCTGAAAAAAGCAATATTGCAGTAATAAAGTATTAATGATAATCTTGGTACATTATAGAAGCATGTTATATATCATGCTACAGCTTTGGAAACTCTGAATTCTACCGTATCTGGATATATTGCAAAAATGTAATTTCTTGAGTATTCTCGTTTGATGGTAGAATATGCACAGGTATTGGTTCAGCAATATCCTTCAGGTTTTCTCACTCTCCTCAAACAGCCATGACCTGGAATCTTCCTGGAGGTGACATTGACTGTCTTGAAAGAGATGACACACTTTTTACTACACTCAAGCTACTTTACTACCTGTGAAGAGTGATACTGTTAAAGTGACTTTTTTCCCTCTGGTTCTTGTAGATAGTGAAAGGGATTAATGTCACCTTGTGCTGCTTTGTGTAACTCTATGACTGTGCTGGGTCAGGGGCAATAAAAAGTCAAGGCAGAAACAGCTGAGGACATGAGCAGCCCCTTTAGGCCAAGCAGGAGTTCTACTCCTTGTTCCAAATAGTATTTTTCTTTTCATTCAGTCAAAATGTGAAATGCCTACAGATTTAGCTGGACCCAGCACCTGTCAGATGAGACGTTTTCTCCACAAAATATTTGAAAAGAACCCCAAACAAAACTTTTTGTCTGCTGGTCTTTTTAACTGAGATTCTTCCTTGAAGGCTACATTGTGGTTCAGAACAAGATGCACTGGCCAAAGACACCTTTTTTCTCTTTTGTGTTTGTTTTATTTTTTATTTTGCTGCTCTGTGGAAAAGTTGCATTCAGTCACCCCAAAATAAGAAAATTCTAGGTTGTTTCATGCAACACCACTGTTGGATTATTAAGTAATAAGTAACAACTACTGTAGAGTTTGTTCAGGGAAGGGTCGAGCAAGTTGCATCCTATGGGAAGAATGGAATTTATCACTTTCAATTGCTTCTTTTCACCCTATAAAACAGGTATACAAACTCTCTTATCTCTCCAACTATTCAGAATTTCATTTTTCTCTCTATTGACTTTCTAAGAAAAGTAGAAGTTTAAGTTAGACTTCCTCTCACTCTTCCCATTCACTTTATATTATTAAAATTTGAGTTAGTGATAAAGTTAATTGTAAAGGATAAAGTATTATAATATTGGGTGTACTTTTTTAACTACAAATGTTAGATACTAGAAATATATCAAGATAAATACACAATGCCTAGAAAGGCATAAATAAAAGTTATTGAGCTGAGAAATATTTTGCAGGTAAGTTAATACAAAATGGAGTGACCCTGCAATGTGGCTGTTAGAAAAACAAACTATGATCTGTAAAGGGGTGGTAAAGGGGTGTCTTTCAGATTTGTCTTTTAATTTCCTCTCTTAGACACATGACATTCAACAGAGTGTCATCTCACTAACTAAAGGCAAGATTTACTTTTCCAAAATTTTCTCTGGTATGTACAATTATGCTTATTTTCAGTATTTTATGTATTGCTTGCTGATTTGCAATTTTCAGGTGTTAGATAGTACTCTATAAAATTAATATAATTAGTAGTAAAGTGATATATTTTAGAACCACAGTGAGTCACTGTCTGGCTTGTTTCTATGTAGTAGTGCATTAAAATACTGAGGAGTTCTCAAAATTCAGTTAGCTAATAAAAATGGAAGCTATCTTTGCATCAGAAGCCATCTATATGGGAAACAGAAACGCATGGATGCATTTAGCAGATCATTTCCTTTCTCCTACCAATGTGGTTCTAATTTTAAAAGTTACATGTACAAAACCCCTGTTATAATTATTATTTTCCAAAATAATTATTTTTTTTAAAAATTATAATAAGTTTTATGGGTTTTGGCATTAGCCAGAAACTTTACTAATCATCATAGCATGAGTTGACTGATAATTTTCCTGAAAAAAATATTTCAGAAAAGGAAAAGTCAGATCTGAATTTCAAATAACAAGTTATTTCTTTGTAATGAAGTAAACCAGACTCCAAAGAAACATTACAAATTATTACTCTCGTTTATCCAGGTATTCAGACAAAAAATTACAAGTAAATTGAATATTTTTTGAAAATAAAAATTTCCAGGTGGCTACAAAGTACACATAGTGCTCCCAAATCTGGTAATCTACCGTAGCTCCTACAAATATATCATGAAGCATTTGAGGTTGAGCCTTGGTGCAATCATGGTAAAATGGGATTGTTAAAACATCTGCAACTATGTGGGAACTGATAAGTGGAATTTATAGTTGAGAATGTAATGAGAGTTGACACCTATTTGTGACATGACTGTATCATAGATTGCCTGCAGCGTGATAGCATCACTATTTCTAGCAGGCAAAGATGTATTTGCTGAAGGTGAAAATGTCATTTAAACAGTTGATACCTTTCAAATAGTATAAGCTAAATTCCTTGTACAGTTCTTGCCTTTTCAGAACAAATATTCACAGCTTGAAATTCTGGATAAAGAAATAATGCATCTATGATTATTAAGTCAAGCCAGAGTATACATTTGCAACACACATGGCTATCTGTAGAGGAATTTGATTTGTTGTGGCAAAGATTAATAATCAAATACTGCTGTGAGTCTGTGTATAATAACTTGACATCCTGGCTATCTGTTTATTTATCTTACAAATAAAAACCAGGGAACTGTTTTTAAGACGTTTATATTTAGAAAGGACCTAAGAAAATCATATCCTCTTTTACAGTACAAAAAAAAGGAGGGAGTTCTAACTTGCTCCCATATGAGAGGGGAAGAAGTATATGATCACAGCTGACACTGAAAAAGAAGTTTGAGCATAAGCCAAGAGTCATATATTCAGACATAAACTCAAAAGTTATTTTTATTTATATGAGAAATTATATTTAAGAGTGCATAAATTGACTCTTCCATTTGGTGACATGTTTAAAGATTAAACTGAGGTGTTTGCTACCTGCCATATCTTCAGCTTCCAGCCTTGCTGCTATATCATCAGATCAGCAGTTTGTTAACAGAACAGAATCTTGCATTCGTAGTGTGCTAAATGAACTAATCAAAACTTCTATTATCTTCTTTTGTTTGTCTTTTTCTGAAATTTTCCTGTTTTCACCCTTAATTTTTTTTCTCTATACTCTCTCCATACCAACATCTCTCACTTCTGTTGGGGTCCCTCCCCTGCCGTGTAGCCCTGGGAGAGGGGCCCTGAGGGCGCAGACACGGGGCTTCCCTGTCCCTGCTCAGCCTCGTTCCCATTGGTTTTTTTGTGTTCCCTGCGCGGGCAGAAGGACCCTTGGTCCCGCGACTGGAACAGTTCCTGGGCAGAGCCCCGGCCATGCGGCTGGAGAAATAAACATCTCTGAAACAGCTAGCAAGAATCTGTCTGTCCATATATATTTCCTTTCCACGGGACTCCTGGTTTGATATATGCGTGTTGCAGTATCCCCACTGCAACAAATGGTGGAGAATTGTGAGCAGAACGATCCCCGATCCCTAAGCGACTGATTTGTGTGAGTAAACCCTGGAAACTTTGGATTCCTCTTCTTGGTTTTGCTTTGCTATTCCATATCTAAACTATGGAGGAACCGTGGGAAGACTCTTGGCTCTCAGAGCCGCATATGGACATTTATCTTAAACTTAAAATGATTCTTGAACAACGATTTGTAAATTTTAGCTTGATTCAAGCTCAAAAAGAGCTGAAACACTTCCTGGCATGGTTGTTTAAGAACTTTTTCTATGTTTCTTGGGATTTAATTCTTACGAAGGGCTTTTGGAAAACCGTTTGGACACAGTTAATACTGGAGTCAAAATATATGCCGATGGAAGAATATTTTCGTGAATATTATTTAGTTACCGAGACTGTTGAGCAATTTCAGCTGTGTCTTGGTGAAGGGAAGCCTGGCACAGGGACCGTGCAGCCCAGGCCACGTGCACCGAGCGCTCTGTGAGCAGCAGTGAGGCAGTTCCCGCGTGCGGGCGGAGCCACGCGAGCCGCAGTGTCGGTGGCGGAGCGAGGCGCGGCGGGACCCGGCGGTGCCCGCCCGGTCCTGCGCAGCGCATGGTGGAGCGAGCCCCGGGAACGCCCGACCGAGAGAGACGGCACGCGGGCGGCGGCTGGCGGCGGTGGCGGTGGAACGGAGCTGCGCCCGGCCGAGACGCGCGCTGGAGCAGGGCGCGGGGGGGTCATCGCTCGGGGGCCTGGCCGAGACGTGGGTGCAGCGCCCGGCAGCGGCAGCGAAGCTGTGACCAGGGGAGGCGACGCACGGAGAACTGAGCGGCGCGGCCCGGCCCGGCCCGCGCAGCCCCGAACGCGACCCCGGGAAGAGCGCGCAGGCACCAGCAGCCCCGACAATTCCAACATGGGAGCGACCGAAGGAGAGAACAAAGACGCAGCGAGACAGAAAACAGCAGCCACTCGGAAAAACGAAAAGATCATAGTAACTAAGACCTTAGGGATAGTTAAATGGTGTAATGTTAAGCAAAATTATGGTTTTATAACAAGGTGTGACAACCAGCAAGACATATTCGTGCATAGAACTGCTATTAAAAAGAATAACCCTGAAAAATGCATCCCAAGCTTGGGAGATGGAGAGGTGGTGGAATTCAAAATTGTGCTTGGGAGAAAAGGGTTACAAGCATCGCAGGTCACTGGGCCTGATGGTGTTCCTGTAAAAGGCAGTATATATGCAAAAAATCGTAGTCATGTTAGACAATATCTCCATTGTAAGCCCCCCCTACAGTCTCCCTTTCCTAATCCCACCTTTCCCTTTTACCCTATGTCCTATTACCCCCAGTGTATTCCTAATCTGTCTTTTCATCCATGGTTTCCCTCACAAAAACCATGCTTTTGCCAATTGTTTCCCCAAAAATCCCTTTCCAATGCCGAGTGGGGGATGAAAAGGGGGAGGGAAGAAGTTAAACCTTCTCCTGCCTCAATTTCCCCACAAAGCATGCTCAGAGTTCTGTCTCCCTTCTGTCAGCCCTAAGATGTTCTACAGAATCTGATTGGACATTTAAAGACTCAGGAGGGTGGCTTGTTTTGTTTTAAAACTGTTCTTGTTATGTTTATCCAGTTGTTTTCATTCTCCTTTTATTAAAATAAAACGGGTGAGGTGTTGGGGTCCCTCCCCTGCCGTGTAGCCCTGGGAGAGGGGCCCTGAGGGCACAGACACGGGGTTTCCCTGCCCCTGCTCAGCCTCGTTCCCATTGGTTGGTTTGTGTTCCCTGCGCGGGCAGAAGGACCCTTGGTCCCGTGACTGGAACAGTTCCTGGGCAGAGCTCCGGCCATGCGGCTGGAGAAATAAACATCTCTGAAACATCTAGCAAGAATCTGTCTGTCCATATTTCCTTTCCACGGGACTCCTGGTTTGATATATGCGTGTTGCAGTACTCCCCACTGCAACACACTTCCTCATTCTGCTCTTTCTCGTCCTTCCCTTTTTTGCATCTTTACTTTTCCATCATGTTAACGCCAATGTCAGAGCACTACCAAGACAGGTGTTGCTCCCTAAGGGACAGGGATCCAGGACCTGTCCCTCTATATGTCCATGGCAGCACCCGTATGTCTCTGTAAACCCCTTAAGATCATAGGTCTACCACTCTACACAGCTTCTAATTCCTGTTTGTTCCCTGGGTTCCACCTGTTGTCTATATCCAGTCATGCTGCTTTCAGAAGGGGAGGTCTGTGAGCTGTGTTCATCACACTGTTCTTCCACACGCATTTTCACCACCTTCCCTGCAACTTCAGCCTCCAAACTCTACTACCCTCAGAACCAGTTCTGCTGCCATTCTTACTTCCCTGTAGAAGGAAGCCCCAACCCCTCCTACCTTCTGCTTCCTCTCAGTGCCCATGTGTACATCTGTTTCTCTGATGCAAACCAGCAAAGGACTTCTATTGTCAGAAGTCACACATTTTTAGATTCCCATATCTTGTGACTCTCCAGCCACTTGACATTCAGCATAGATGTAGGACTGAATATATTCTTCTGATGAGATCTTTTCAGTACAGAGCAGAGAGTGGCTGGATTGTTCAGCACCGTATGGAGCAGTAATCTTTGAAGGCTGTTAGAGGCTGAATGTTCTCACTGCTGTGTTCTTACATAGCAAACGCCCATTCAGCTATTTTTTGGTAGAAATAGGATCTATCTTACCTTGTGGAAGAAAGGACTTAGCCACTTCTCTTCAGGGAAAGATTCAAGGTGGCAAAACCAGAATGGGTTAAGATATTAAGAAATACTGTTTTCTTAACTTTTTCAGTTGACTCCCTACTCTTTGTGGACTTCTGCAGACCTTTTCCTCGCTCCCTTATCTCTTGTTTGGACAGATTCAACTGTGGACATCAGGAGCTTAAGAGTTCAGCAAATGTGATGCAGAGTGTTATGGCACACAGCCTTATCAGAAACCTTGGCTATTTCTGTGTCACTGGCAATGGATTTTTCTTTTCTTGTCCTCAAACAGGTCTCACTTTTGCATTCTCTTCTGGTCTTATTCAGTCTGCCCCTGACTCCCAAGTGCACTTTCCTCTCTCTTTTGGACTTCTCTCTCACTCACAGAGTGGTTAGTGTACCTTACTTAGAAATATGAGCTCTTGAAAGCATTTGGCTGGTTTTTTCTTCCAAAGGTTAACTCTTCCTGTCCATATGATAAATGCTTGCACCTTCATGCCCCCAACAGAAACATCCTTGAAATGCAAAGTAGTTACGTGTTATTTAGGTACTGCATTGAATTCCAATATAGTCACTCCATTTTTCACTTACAAGTTTGAGAAGTGTAACTTGCAATGACTTCCCTTCTATTCTTAGCACTCTTTTCCCTACTGTTGGCATTGCTACTTCTGTCAGAAGAGCAGGGGGAAACCATTAGTTAATGGCAAAAGTCCTTCTGAACAATAATTGTTTATCTATTTTCTGTGTTCCTCTGAATGCCTCTGATAGTAAAAGTAAATGCAATCAAATACAAATTAGAGAATACACCAAAAGAATAATAGAGAAATGAGAAAAGTGGTTTTGGATCAAGCCTTTTGACTGTAGAATTAACTCTGTGAATATTTTACAAATTAACTACATTAAAATATCATTTAAAGGTATTTAAGTATTTATAATTTTTTTCTACTTGTAATAAGTAAATTGCTACATTGATAGTAAAAAGACTAAATAGTAAAAAAAAGAGAAGTACATCTTAATTTTTAAATATGCTTTTTGTAGTCTAACGGTTAATACGATGTAAATCAGAAAAGTGATAAAATTAGCATGTACCAGGAATAAAAAATAAAGGTGCAGTATGGGAGTAGGGTGGAAATTGTTGCAATGACAGGGAAAGAGTTACCCGGTGGAACAAGATGGAAGTGATAAGAGTTTCACAACAGTTATAAGAATATTATTACCAATTCTCTAATGTTAGTTTTTATTTAGATTATCAAAAGTCCACAGTGGTCCTATTTCTTATTAAAAAGAATGGCAACAGTCCTCTTTTATAGTATCAGTGTTAAAACTTTTCAAATATCCTAAAGGACCAAGAGGGAATTTTTCTTTCTGTTGATGTGATCACCTGGGGTTTACACAGCTCACAGAAAAGCAGGTCTAGAGGTTTTTCTGCCTTGACTAGTTCTGTGAGGACTTAATTTATAGCTGGAGGGGAAAAAAAGACATTATAACCACGAGGACTCCCTGAAGAATGGCAGATTTTCCCACATGCTACCAAAGTACAACCAGCACTTCATTGCCATGTAGCCCCTACTTCTCAGGCTAAGGCTGGCAATCCTGTTTCAGATCCCAGTATGGACTTGTGAGCAAGTATAGCATTTACTCATTGACAGTCCCTGCAAACTGTCAAATTTAATAACACAGAAAATGTCAGCCAAATTGTTATACTGAGTTCCATGTGAAGAAGAAATAATAAGCAGTGTTATATAATATTATTCAATAGGGAATATTTCTAGTTGAAAACTGAAGCAGTAGCTTTCATTTATGTTCTTATTCTTTTCGAGGACACAGGTGGTCATACCTGTAGTTAGGTTTGTCTGACATTTTCCCATTACAAGACTGTATTTGCAGTTCCTTACAGTTTGGCCAAGCTTCAAGCATATGAGATGCCTAGGCTACTTTATTATTTATTTTTTATTATTTTGTAAGCTTCTTCCTGTAGCTGGCATGTAGCCACTTGGAAGCTCATCCAGCAACATGCGGTATCAGAAACTGTTCTCCCACTAGTCGAGATGTCCACATCGTCAGAAAATAGAAAATTCTCAAGGAAAGTTTTTGACTTTGGGATTTGTCTTCCTGAACTGAAAAGCCTTGATTTTACAGCAACACTCTCTTGCTTCCCCTTGAGGAATTTCAGTTTAGAGTAATACAGATAAAATTACTGAACTGCAAGAATTTTAAGATATTGTATTTGATATATGCATTGCTTAGAAATGAACTTTTTTCCCCACATTGTGTAATAATGTGTTAAGTAAAAATGCCTATAATTTCATAGGAGTTCTTATTTTATTCTTGTTATAGACAGTGTAAATCGAAAGTAGCAAAATGTAGCAAAGTTTTAAACCTCTTGGTTTGTAGTTTTTCAAAGACATCACTGCGGAATCAGGGACAAATACTAATGTCTGTTCTTTGTAAAACAGACAATGAACATTCCAAGCCTTATTCCCACCATTTTAGTTGAACTGAAGCTTTATAGCAGTTTAGGATTTTTCCTTTCCCTTTCAAGGTTATAAGTGTCTGAGAGGAAATATCTCTGATGGAAAAGGTATTCTCCAGATGTTGCTGCCTTTGGGTCAGAATGAAATTAGGTTGTGTGCCATGCTCTTCATTCCAAGCTGCTATTTTTACTAATTGAGACATTTTCTTTCCTTTCCTCTTGCTCAAGGAAAAAAAGGAAACACACGCATATACACAGACACACAAAGAAAACCAAAGATCCCGAACAAAACTAAACAGCAACAAAACCAAACTAAAGCAAAGAAATCACATAACCCCAAAAAATACAAAAGAGATTTTTCTTGAATGGTATATTTATATATTTTTGTAACTCCTCAATTTGTCGCTAAACCATGTTTTAGCAGATTCTGAAAGCTCACCTCAGATTAATTTTTGCAGTAAAGGCTACCCTTATGCCTACCACTCTTTTAAGGAAATCCTTGGCATACAGAGGACTTCAGGAGAGCGTTTTCTTTCTTTCTTTGAGATTGAAAATACTTTCATTTCATAAATGGTTTAGACACTTCTACTCATTTACCGAAGTAAAGAAAACATATAAGTCAGCTCTTCCCTATAAATACCTAGCTGTTGAACATTTCTCAAACTTTATGGCACATGTTATTTAGCAATATATTATTGCTAATTTCTCTTCAATGCTCTAAGCCATGTAGGAAACCTTCCTCTACCAAAATGAAAAAAAATCAATTCACTGAAATGCTTGTCTCTCTATTCTTTATAGAGAATATTATGCTTTAAATAGTAAATTTATGACACTTACAGAAGATATGCTTTCCTTACATTTTTATTTACTGCACTCCTTTTACAGGGACAGCAACAAACTTAAATGAGTTTAAAACCTTTCTCTTTTTCTTCTTTCTGTCACACAGATTCTTCTTATTCTCATTTCACCACACTCGTGGATCCAGAGTAGGTGAAGATGTCTTTAGAGCAGGAACTGGTCATGTGTTCTAAGCTGTTATGTTCATGGTTTATTGCCTCATTTCTGACCCATCTCTTACTTATTGCATAAATTCCTGCCCAAAGATTTCTTGGTACAAATTTTAAAGAGGCAGGGTGACAGTAAAGAAAGAGAAGGAATATTACAAAGAAAAATCAGTCTGACCTGTTTCTTGTTTAATAAAGAAATGTAGCCTGCTAGTGAAGCAGGCCATTTCTTATTTTCTGTAGGTAATTAATTCTGGCAAGTATTTTACTACTGTACAGTCTTTCTGCTGTGAAAATACATCTTCATCAAATGTAGTGGGCAGCAGTGTACAATTCCAAACAAAACTTGGTTTTGAAGATAGATAACTATTGCAGTTCCATATATAAACATGTAATTTTCTTTCAGAGCCTGCATGCATTTTATTCTCCTGCCCAGCTTAGAAAATGGAATGTTGATGGTATTGTATCATCCACACTACCTTTCTGTGTCTGTCTTCTGCAAAAGGCATGAAATGGAATGCGTCGCTCTATCATTGATTTGTTGCCAGTGTAATCTGTTTTATTCAAGTCACAGTCCAAGTGTTTCTCCACCACCACGTTATTTCACAATTTCTCTTCCCCAACACTGACCATGCATTATGAACAAGTCAGATATATTCATTCAGCTTTGATTTTTAAACCTCTTTTAAATCAATACCTCAGTGATTGATCCTCTAAAATTTAAGAATCAGTGAGCTGTATAAGTGAAACAGCAAAGCAAGTAGGTGGAGGATTTTCAGTCTTGGTTGAAATAAACACCAGGTGAAATATTGTGTTTTTAATGATTCACAGACACAAATGAAACATGCTGCAGTATCGTTTGTTGCCATACCTCCTCCCTTTATTTACATTATACCTTGGGCCATTCTCAGCTCTCAGTCAGGTTAGGGACTAGCAGGCAAGAGAGTGTGAAAACGCTTATTTAAAATGTCTTTTCCCAGTAAGTCTATTTCAATTAGAAATGCAGCAATTCTTTTCTTAAGCTGTTTTATTGAATTGACTGCTTGCATATTTTAGTCAGTGGTACTTCAACATATTGGTGGCTACAGAAGAGCAAACCAATGCCCTACCAGTCCAACATTCTGTCTAGCAGCAGTTAGCACTAGATGCTGCAGAGGAAGATGAAATTCTTCAAGCTGAGCAGCAATATTATATGAGGGAAGTGGGCAATTCCTAACCTTGAAAAATGTAAGTTAGCAATTTGAGAATTACTAACCTGTGGAGACTTCCTTAGCATCTACATAAATTGAAATATTATTGCATTCCTATGGATGTGTTACATAGCTCAACTGAAGGTGGTGGCAAATATTTGTCACCGTATCTGATTCAGGATAAATTATTTATATGTGTAATATTTTTGTTACCTCAATTAGCAGAAGAGAGCTAGAAGCACATTCCTGGAATTCTACATCTCTTTGTATGTTAATTATACCCACTATAACTTTTCTTACTTTACTGTAAAGGGAAATACTACTTCCAGACTGTTTAAAATAATCGTGTATAAGTCTCCTGTCAAGAAGAAAAATTCTGCATGCCTAATGTTCTAATCATAATAGCAGGGGACTAGAAAGCAAACAGATGTATTCTGTTTCTAATATGCTACCTTGAGCTGAATTTTAAAAAGTTGAATTAAAAAACTGAAGTAAGGTATATGAGGGTTCCTTTCAATTATATTATTTGGAAGTATCTGATTAAACTCTTTCTTAGTATATTTTTTAACTCTGTTATTTCTTTTTTAGCTCAATCTCTATCCCAAAGATTTATGGTTGGATGCAAACTATGCAGTAGTAAACTTTAGAAGTTTAGATATTTTTCCATAGTTTTACATCTAAATTCCTTTAACAATCAGTTGAGATAAATATAATTTATAGATTGATTCATTTTGTTCAAAGATAAAATGTATTAATTGTCTATAAAGAGTGCTTGTCTTAAACTCCATCACTTTATAGGTAGAATTACATTTAATTACAGGAATTGTTCAACTGATTTCAGTTACAGCATAGTTAGCTGAAAGGAAGAGAAATAGAAACCTCATCGCTGCTGACATTTTAAAGAAATGGATGTTTCTTTTATGGAGAACAAAGCAGTTCTCTAAAAGTATGTTAATTTAAAAAGCAGATGAAGAACACCAGACTAACACTGAGTTATGGAATAACTCATAGGTGTTATGCATAAGCAGGTATTCCTTTTGCTGTAATCTCCAACCAGAAAGAAAAGCAGAAATCAACAGCCACAGTAGTGTGTCAAACCATAGTACTTTACTTGCTTTACATGTGGGCCAAGCTTATCTCTTTCAGGCTCAAAATTCCTGTGTATTCATATCCCACAGTTTGCACAAAAAGATGTAGCTGGAAAAGATTTAACAAAATGCGGGGTCTCTCCTCCACTGAGAAAGCTGTGCCTAAGAAAGAGAGAAGGATAGCTGGATATAAATGGAAGAAAATAATTCAGAAGTGTTAGTTAAATCTGGTCTAATAAGAAAAAATCATAGTGGATTGTCTCCTTCAAGTAAATCAATTTTAAGTAGTGGGAAGCTGTTAAAAGAATATGGATGCTCTGTTTACTCTTCCACAACCCTGGAAGGAAAGCACAACCACATGTTTATCGTCTTGGTAATGCCTAGCTGGGGCTTTTTTGTGGGGCTTTTGTTTTGGTGTTATGGGTTTTTTTTCTTTTTTTTCTGTCCACACTGCTGCATCTTCCTTCTTTACTTCTTATCATATTTCTGTTACATTTGCTCTGTCCAGAGGATATACTAGATTTGTAGACTCTATGAACTTGCACGGAGCCATTTGCATTCCAACACGTACATGCTGGATGCTTCAAGTGTGTCTACCCTGATGGGAGAGCACCCTGCTCTGATGGTCTTGAAATGGGGTCTGCGTAGGCTCATATGATGGAAATAAAATTGCTATCTGTACTTTGTCTACAAACTGAGGTGCAATTTAGCACTTGACAGCAGCAATTATTTTTCTGTAATGGAAAATTGGTATCTTGATAAAGTTCTGGGAGCTGAAATTCACATCCAATTATGAGACACTGAGAAAATCCACAACATCGAATAGTTTTGTTCACAAGTATTCTTTATACTGTGTGACTACAATAAACTGATCAATCTGACTTGAAATATGCTATTTTTAACCAAAGGGGTTAAAATAAAATTCCATAAAAAGAGATCTAAATAATATTCAGTTAATTTTTGAAAGAAAATTATAAAGACGGTAGATTAAAATATGAATCTAAAATATGAATTTAAACTATTTTATATGACACAAGAGTTGACAATGGTAAAAAACCTGTTCATATCAGTACCAAAGCTTATTTACTGTTTTATATTTGATAGAAATACTCACATAAACTATCATGCTCATACAGATCACAATAGAAAAATTAATAAGGGAATTTTGAAGTCAAAGGGACATTTTCTTTAATAAGGATAAATATAAGCAAGAACTGAACACTTACTTGCTTCCTATTTGTGTTCAGAAATATTCACCTGAAATGTGCCCCTGCAAAGAACAACTTTTTCCCCTGAAATTTTGTCTTCAGTAGATTATTCTATTAAATAATTCTTGTGAAGTATTTTCTTTCAAAATTATTATTCAGATGGGTTTGTGTGTTGTGATTTATAAACCTTGGAAGAAAACAAAACCAGACGTTCTCCGCAGCTGAAGACCTTGTTAACAGGTATCCCACAGTTTCTATTTAGTCCATTTAATGGCTGTACTGCAAGAATAATTTGTTGATTACCAGGTGTTGGCAAAACTTGCTATACCTAATAGAGTGATGAATATTGCATTCTAAAAGCTTGATTCATCATTGTGTTTTCAGAGTGCCATCTGGACGTCCTGTCTCTGAAAAACCTACTGATAGAAAGCTGTGTTTTGAAAGTTCTCAAACTTACTAATTCAACTGGTCCTGTCCCAGTGAAACACTCTGTGAAGCAGAGCTTCTTTATAAATCAACAGAGCCTTCTACACACCTGTTTTTTCATCTCTATATCTTCACTTAATAGTTTTGCATTATAATTTGGCATTGCAGGCTTTTTTATATGGCTTTAAATGTTTAAATGTTTAAATGTGCTGTATCAATCTATGCATAAAGATGGGAAGGCGCACACAAATTCTGTTGCCCAGTTATTTCACCACACAGCTTTCTAGTATACAGAACTCCTAGCAGCCTGTTCATTATGCTTTATGGAACAGAAATTTCTATATATGGAAAACTCAAAAATAGAGGAATGAATACCTTTTAGGAAACAATGTGATCACCATTTAATTCATAGCATAAGGAGATGCTGCATCTTTGTTTTTACTGATGAAAAGAAATGTATTAGGTCACTGCAACAGCTGGCAGACATGATGAAGAATCTAATGCTGCAAAGAAATAAAACCTGCTCTTTGCTGAAGCTGGAAGTGTTCCCATCAGTTACCTGAGGCAGCCACCAAGCATTGTGGCTTTCTTCCTGAGGTGAGTAAATGCTTTACAGATAGAACATTTTCAGTAACAGATATTGTTCACCCAATATAATTTAGAAGTGCTGAGATTGCCTGTACCAGCAGGTCCTGACATTGTGGACACGCTAGATTTCTTGTGTACTCCAGGTAAGGCATGACTGCGAACCAGGTGATTTACAAGGATGAATGTACACATATTTTAGTGGAACTTAAATGTGAGACAGAGACTAGAAGGTGACCTTATCATTCCCATTCCAGAAGTTAATCCTTGAATAGCTTCAAGCATCAAAGTGAGAGTTTTGGGTTCAGCAGCAAAGCAAAGATTTTTGAAAGGACCATGGTATTTTGAAAACCTGTCTTATTAGCGTAAGAATTATTAAAAGCCAGGCACATCTGAACTTTTTTGAGGGTGGTACCACTACTCCTGACTAGGTCTGGATACATGCCACCTATACATTTCACAAGGCACTGCATTTTCTTCAGTAAGGTTTCTGAAGGTCCTGCCTTTGTAACTAATTTTGTAGAATGTTTATATAAGGAGGATGAGATGCTCAGCTCATCCTGCACAAGGGTGTGGCTGTTTTGGATAGAATAGAGTTAATTTTTTTCATAGCAGCTTGTACAATGCTATGATCTGTGATAATAATATAGTGTATCATTGGATTTAATTTGTTTACCATTTAAGAAGCTGATGATTTTCTGTTGGAACCCTGAGTTCTGAGAATTTCAGCCTTTCAGTGCTGACAGACAGTGATCCTCAGAAGCACACTGTATTTGACCTGAAGCCTTGGGAAAGGCTTCCTAAATTATGTGATAACATGAGGTTGTTGCTGTGTAATTAAAAGTTATATCACTGAGTGGAATATGTAGAGATGTAGAAAATTAGGTTTATGGGATACATGTAACAATATGCAGGATTTGGGGTGTGGATTTGTTGTTCTTCTTTTCTCCTTCTTCTTCACAAATCTGGGTGTTCTGGTATTGGGTCAAAAAACCTGCAGTGCAGATCATGAATAGTTAGTTATTGAATTATAATAAAACCAAATTACTTGGCATTTTATAATTGGGTGATTTGGACCTTAAAAGGCCTTGGAAGTTAGAACTCACGACCATTTTCCACCTTGTTAACTTGGAGGCACACTCTGTGCAGCTGTAGCACAGATAAGATAAAATAAACAACTAAGTCCAAAGATGAACTCTCGGTCTCCAGCATTTTAATTCAAACTCTGAGTAAAAGAACTCATGAAACAAAGGCAAAGAAAAGATAAAAAGAGAAAATTAATAACTGGAATTAATAATTGTCAACATTTTACTGTGATGCTAAGATCTCCAAAAGCACTGAATAGGAGAATTTCAATGTCTTCTGTAGTGCTCTATGTGCCTGCCACTCTTTTGTCAAGCACTTGTAGGTCTACCTATAGGTCTTAATCAGTTTAAATCCCAGTTCAGCCCATTAAAAAGCCTTAGACAGTTTTGAAATTTTTTTCAAGTTTTTTATTTTCTTTGAGAAAACTACTAATGCATAAACTACTAATGCAATTTGGGTCTTCAAGCAGTTCTATAGCACTGACTTTTTCCAAGTTTGTTTTAAATGCTTTTAAAGATAATGCCAATGTACCAGGATATCATGGATTTGAGGTTTCTTTGGCTTATGTTTTGAAATAGCTTCTCCCCCACACGTTCATATACCTATGCTGTAATTACACTACAGTGGAAGACAGGAACTGATTTAATAATTATGTAGCTGGATGACTTCTTACTATCATTTGTAATTTCCATTTTCTCTAGTAAAGTGGTCCTCTTGAAAGAAGATAATCTGTTAATTGCCTGAATTTAGCATGACTTCTTGTTGTCATGTGCCAAAATATCACCTCCAAATATAAATTATTGTAAGCATATACAGAGTAAATGTTTAAAAGCAAGCTGCTTCTGTCATGTCTATCAGATTTAACAAATCTCTATATGTTTTCTATCTTTTCTTAATTTGAGATCCAAATGCTTATATGAAGTGATTAAGTTTTTTATTTATGCCTTTGTCTCATTATTGGAAGGATTGTAATTCTGAAAATACCATGATCTATTACACCAGAGCACAGTGACACATAATGACACTTAAAGGCACCTATATTTATTGTACAATTTTTAGGTACTTGATTAAATACAAAAGGTACTCTGTTTAGGCCAGACTAAAGTCACAGTAATATAGTATTTAAATTATTTTAAATTAAATTAAATTTTACCCCTCTAAATGAGCATCTAGAAAGTAGAGCTGTAGCACAGGGTCTGCAAAACACTACATATAGTAACTCCATGGGCCACTTATTCTCAAAGAAATTGATAAAACTATTCACAGTATGTACGTAAAATTTTGCAGCGTTAGAACTTTAGTGTGTTATCTCTTTATCTTTCAACATATTTGTCACACTGAAGAGACTTTTTTAGCTTGTAAAATTCTGTTGAAGTTACTAAGCCCTGGCACAGCAAAAAACTTTTATGTCTTTTAAATCAAAATAGTGACAGCTGGATGGCCCTGACGTTAGAGGATCCAGCTCTCCCAGTTTATCATGGGAGCTACTAACATAAGGCTTGTAGTTTTGACTCTTCATATGAAATGAATAAATGAGAATGAGAAAATATACCAACCCATCTCAAACAGCCCTTTGTAATTAAGGAGATGAATTTACAGTCTCCATTTGAATTTGAATTACAGTTTTGCAAAAACGTAAATAGTAAGTCTGTGTTCATAAATCTCACTGAAGATATTTCTATTTTCAGAAGACTAGCCTGCAAAAAACTTAAAAATTACAAGCAGACACATTGGATTAGGTTATTTTTTTTGGTTTTGAGAAAAGGAATGAAGTAAAAAAATAGCCAGCCATCATCAGTAAGGATGAAAAAAAATAGAATTGTTGCGTATAAAAGGAATTTAAAAAAAAAAAAAAAAAAAACCAAAACACTAAAAGGAACACTTTTTTTTTCTTTTTTACTTTTTTTTAATGTGGTAGCATCTTTTTAGCTACTATTTTGGCTTTGTTTGTTGGAAACATTTAAAAATATATCAAGACCAGTTAAAAAAAATCCCAGATGTATTTTCACTTGATTTTTCAGGTAGGTACACTGATACACTGTCAGGAAAAAGAAAAGTGAATTTTTGCTTTATGTCCCAGGCATACACTCAGCAAGAAACCAAACCTACAAAAAATGTAGAAGTTCAATGATGAGCAGATGTTGAAGGTGTAAAAAAAGAAATCAGTCTCTTGAGTATAAGTTAATGTAGCTTAGGAAAAGTATAGGAGAGTACAATTCTTTACATATTTATGGAACAGCAGCCAGTACGGAATACTGCCTCTGTAGTAGGTCTTTTAATATTAATCCAAAACTTGCAAGGATTTTGAGGAAAGCTAACAGATCTCAATGAAGCAAAGAAAATCTCAGGTCCATACAAGGATTTTAATAAAGAAGATATTTTGATCAACAGATGGAATTTATTTCATTAAGAAATAACAAATAAAACTGAATTCAGAAAGGATGGATTTTAAGCCTTAGCAAATATCAGGGGAAAAGTATAAGAATTTTTCTTTTTTGCATCTCTTATATCAAAAGGATGTTTTCCTCAATAAAAATTTAACATGGGTTTGAAACAAATTTTAAAACACAGCACTTTCTGAAGCAATAGTGACATCTTTACATCAAAGGCAAAAGAAGCTCAGTATTAATTTGGTTTCTGGGGAGATGGTACATTTCTTCTTAGAGGCATATCATGTGCAGAAAAAGCTGACAGGTGGAAAGAGTGAAGCAGAACCTTAAAGGATCATCCTAACTATATCGGCAGCTGTCAGGTAATTTCATGGGCCTGAATCATCTCCAGGAGTTGTATGTGGAGAGGTGACATGCTGCGCATTGAGCTCCCTCTGCAGCATCCTTTTCCTTCCTGACCCACATCAAGGACTGTCAGCTCACCTGAGAATCCAGATTCCGAAGTGACTTGCATCTCACACTGCCCTGGGCTCTGTGTAGTGCAGTTCAGAGAAACTGACCCCTCTCTGGAAGAGGCAGCTGTTGCTGCTGTACTGAGTAGTAAAAAGGACTATCAGCAATGAAAGACATTGGGCAACACTTGGGTTTGGGTTTGTCTCTTTTCAACTAGCAATTGCTCAAAGCACTAATGAGACCAGTGTCTGCTGTTGATCAAAATGGTCTATGGAAGAATATATTGGTGCACTATCATTCATTTATCTCTCAACAAGAGAATAATCTGGCCCCAGAAGTCATCTTTGACTGTTCAGAAGCCATGTCAGTGTTTAGAAGCTGATTAGATAATAATGATAATTGCAGAAAAATGCCCATATGGCCATTATTAGATCAATTTTGCTGTGAGTAATTATGGCAACTCCTGCTAGAAACCTACCTTGTGTAGTCATACAAACTAATTAAAATACAATTTCCACATCTGCAAATGTTTTTGCCAATGGCTAAATTCAAATGGAGTTTCTGAGTGTACTACGAGGAATCCTAAAGCTTGGAGAACACACTGTTGAATACCCAGGTTGTATTTCATACCCAGGCTGTATTTCAGGCCTTGCCACCACAGGTCTGTGTGTCTTTCAGCAAGCAGCCACCACCACACCTGCAAAACCATCTGGAAAAAATGACGAATAAATATCCCATGTTTGCAAGAGGAGAAAGAAAGCAATCAAAGCTTAACTAATCTTGGCCAATAACAGACAATATTTTCAAGTATTGGTGCTTCAAATGTAGGGGCTTAAAATATTTCTACACCTGTTTTTCAGTAACTGACATCTAACCTTTATTTATTTCAAAAGCCAGGAGCTTGGTTTCAAGGAGTATTTATTCTCTGGAGATGGATTAGCTGGAGCTCAGCACTGGTTCTGGAAGACCTGTACCACAGAGAAAACCAGGCACTGAACAGGAAGATGGCATAAACTCTGCCACTGTGGTCATAGACAAAAAAACGCACAGAGGGATAAGGACTTTGAACCCTGCAAATTGGCATTAGAAATGTCAAAGTGCACATACTACAAGCCCAGCAGCTGGAGGAATGAGACTGATACTTCAGGCCAAAATTATACAATCAAGCCAGGACCCTGACAATATAGCCAAGATCCACAGTAACTATTGTAT
The DNA here is from genome assembly GCF_020740725.1 of Corvus hawaiiensis. Lineage (NCBI taxonomy): Eukaryota > Metazoa > Chordata > Aves > Passeriformes > Corvidae > Corvus > Corvus hawaiiensis. The sequence goes on along the minus strand of NC_063216.1, from coordinate 61,982,446 downwards.
ACCAGAAAATTTAATATTTTAGTTTCCAATGATCTTTACACATGCTAACAGGATTAAAGCCCCGTCATATCATCCTGTAAAGAAAAGAGAGAAACAGAGGTAAACTTTATTTTTTGATTCCTAGACAAGCAGGAAAATCCAGCTAACACATGTATTTTCAAGTTCTTAGAGGTCTTCCAATTAAAGTTGCTGTCTCAGTGTAAAATAATAAACAGTGATCTGATCATTATCTGACACTTCTGAAGGCCGGTCAACATGAGAAACAGATGTATGGTTTGTGTATAAACATCACATAGAACCTAAATGGTGTCCTGGGAAAAAACAGGATAAAAAAACAAACAAAAAAGGGGGGTTGCTTCCCTCGTAATATTCCTGCCCTGTAAGAGCCTAGGAAAAAAAGCATACACATTGACTCCTAATTATGTCCTCCTAAGTGAAGCCAACTGCTAGACTAAATCTCAAAATCTAGCCCCTGAAAGTAAGCAAACAACTGAAAGCCAAGAGTTGCTCCCAAATGGATTTAAGGAAATCCACCACTATTCTGTTCTAGACACATAAAGTAACTATTCTTGTAACTTTACTATGCTCCTGTCTTTCAAGTTCCCTATTCAGACTGAATATTTAGTCCTAATTTTCCTTCTGACATTGAGTGAATGAGCATTCAAAGAAAAATTTTCTGCATGTTCCATCTAATAGTTGAGTTTTCCTGATGTCAGTATTCCCATGTGAAATTTACTTCAGTTTCTTTCTCCTCCTGAACAGAATGAGAAAGGTTTAGGCAAAATAAAGCTGAGTTCTGATTGTCATTGTTCCTTCTTCAAAAGACGTGGTTGAAAGAAAAGCAGGTCATATGATATATATAGCAACATGATTCTAAACTGAGAATCAACTGGCCCCAGCTGATATTATCAGTATCAATACTGATATTATCAATAGCAAAAAAAAATAAGCAGTTTTTAATGTGTTAAAAAATAATGAATGAAAATCTTAGGCCATTTCTGCCCAAGTCAGTACTTTTCCTTAAATTAACTTATTGTTTCTCAGCTGTGTTTAAATTTATATTGTAGTTCTCGGTATATATTAAACTTATACATGCACACACACATAAACAAGCCTGTTTTCTTTGTAAAACAAGAAGAAACTAATTTCACTGGGTTAAAGCTACGTTACTCTTTCTCACAGTGGTGTATGAGCTTGCAGCCTCATCTCAGTGGTTCTAGATCCCAATACCTGCAGTCCTGGTGGGTTGAACTCTTTCTTTAAGAAAAAAATGTGTGGAAGTAATACTTCTGAGGGAAATCACTAGTACTTATTTCACTCAAACACAATTACTGTTATGTTCTAAACTTCTTTCCAGAAGAATAAATATCCTAACAGTGCAGCTGCTGCCTGTTACAGGTTAATAGCTTGGTTCATTAATATGGACAGTGCAAAAAGAGTTGAGGTTGTGCAAGGAACTTCTCAGGAGAACCATAAACTGTTTTGTACTGTGTCTGTCCCTACCTTTTAGAGTATAGATTATGGAACAGGTGAAAAAATAACATTTTACTAAATCCTCTTCTCACCTTCCCAAGCCTTGAGGCTTCCCCGTCCCATTTGTTCCCTTCAGCTCTGAGCATCTGTATGTACCTCAGCTTTATTCCTGTCTTCATAAGCAGGAAGCACGGTAAATTAGCACTGTAAATTCCTTAGAAAATGGTAACCCCACAACCATCAGCCTGAGAGGGAACTGAACCTGTTAAATACACTGTTTAGTCCGTGTCAGTGGTGCCCTGTCTTAGGCAAAATGGGCTAATTCAAGCAGGGCAAAAAAAGTAGAAGGATTTTCTCAAATGTTTTTTCCTCAAATTACAGTGGAAAAGAAAATTAAAACTGTTAAAGGTCATATCTGATTGCTGTAACTGCACCACAGCATCTTATTGACCTTAGGGAAAGCACAGTGTGGAGAATGTACTCCCTGAGCATAAAAAATGTTGTTCATCTTAGAAGACTCTGGAAAAAAATTGCTCTATTACAAACTCCATGTTCAAACCTCTTCATTTTTAATTTCTTTAATGTGAGAAGCCAAATATTGAATTTGATAGGTTGTACAGCAGTTTCAGGACACCACGGTTAAACTGCATATAGGATGCATGACCTCCTGAAATACATCTTCCCTTCTAGCCAAATATTTTATGTTTATACACGCCTTTGGCAATTTTTCACTTGTATCGTTTTATTTCATCTGGTAAAAAAAGATAAAAATAGAACATAGAGAGAGAAATTTTCAGATTTTCATTTTGTTTCCCGACATGTTATATTGTATATATGTGTATGAAAAATATACATGAAAACTTATAGATAACTATTGAATGAGAGCTTCGGTGGATCGATGCCGTGTCTGTCCCTACAGGTCCCTCATACACCGCTCAGGCAGCGCTCTGCCAGCACCCACGCGTGCCCCCGATCTCACCTTCGCAGGTGGCTGTGAACAGCCGCTCACACCCACAGGCTGTGCACGAACAGGAGACAGAGAGGCGAGAGGGGCTCTCTGCCTGCAACTGCGAGGCGTTTAATGGCAACACCGCGAAGGGAACAGAGGCAAGAAGAGCACAAAACCAAAAGCCCACGCGGGTTTTATCCCGAAAACTCCCAAAGGCGGGCAGAGCATCCAAAACCAATGGTCTGAGGCCTCGGGGGCAGAGGCAAGGTTGAATAATATAACAGGGGCCAATGGGAAACGGGATGGGGGGGAGGAGAGGGCCAGTGGCCAGCAGAATCTAGACCAAGGGAGAACTTTCTAGCACAGTGTTGTAGGGAGAGACCACTTGTAGGGCAACTTGGGGGGTGTAAAGTGGACTTAGCCACCACAATAGATAACAGTAATTTCTGTGTAAAGTAATGCACTTACTGAAGGAAAGCGCACACTAAAATAGATTGCCTTCTGAGGTTTTATATAGTGTTTGTTACACTTAAGCAAGTTTAACAAGTTGTTCCACTAGAAAAAAGTCAGAATTTCCTTATACTAACTGTATGAAGGCAATCGTGTTTACATACTATATCTCCTACACATGCTCCTTATGTCTGCATTTATATGATGATCTACTGATGTCCAGTTGATTCATACGTATCTCGGTCCAAATTCATTTCAAAGAGAACTCAAAATAGTAATGCAAATACAGGATCATGCCATTAGTAGTTAATTAACAAAAGCATTTTTAAAGTAATTTTCCCTATAGCTTTCCATCAGAACTGTGTAGTTTGGTTTTACTTTTTATTGTGACAGATTAGATATTTGGGTCGACATTCACATATTTTGGTTTTGTCAACAACATGATTTATCTTTGTAAGACTGAGCAAAAATTATGTTGATATTTCTATCTGCACGTAATAGACCTGTGACCTTTTTCACTTACATTTTGCCCATAAATTTATCATTCTACAAACAATTTCTAACACTGCAAACCTCTGAGCAGATTCAAAACATGTTATGAAAGAATCAGTTTGCTAAAAACCACCTGTTTTCTTTATAATAAAGTGTTTCTTACAAGTAGAAAAACAAAACTTTAAAAAAAAAAAAATACCATACTATACCAACCATAAACCAAGCTGGCCTAAGTTGTCTATTTGCCTTGATTGAACAAAAGTAGGATGACCTAAAGCTAGATAGGGGATATTCAGGGCAGGCTGAATAGTTTCTGCACGGTTTGAAGCACAAAGAGAGTTGTCACCTCTTCCTAGAACAAAGGATTATGTAGAAAATCCTACTGAGCATGGCCAGGAGAGTGGCACTTAAACTTTCCAATTCTTTTGTTCCTGATTGACATCAGCTTCAGAAATGCTATATAGATAACGCTCATGGGAACCCCACCTTTAGAACACCCTTTACTTCTCATTCTGTAAATGTGCTTCTCAGTGGTTTTTATTTGGTTTGGTTTTCCTTCAAGGAAATACAGCATTTGGAACTGTGTTGGCAAACCCACTCACAAGCAAAGTCTCACAGACTTTGCAGAGTTTGTAGGGCTTGGGCAGCACACCTCCATTAACTCCATAAGGTCCTGAGCATAACCTCACTCATAACTGGGGAGAAACTGGGGTACTACTAAAATAATTGTCAGAGTTCTCTCTAGTTTCAAGGACATAAAATTTCCCTTATGATTTCTCTCAGAGGACCACTTGGTAGTAAACAATCCACTTCAGTGAGAGTTAACAGAATAAGGACAGGAAGTTATGATCCAGCAATGATTGTAATGCTTCCCTTGATAAAAAATTAAATAAGAATATTTTCTCAAACTTAAAATTTGCTTCCAAAATAAAATGTACCTTTGCTGGTTTTCGCTTGAGAGTGGTAGATAAAGTCAGTACCAAAGAGTCTCATAGAAGCCCAAGCAATACCCATAAGCGTCATAGTTCAGGGTATTTAATGCATAGTATCTCTTCAGAAAATCTTTATCTTTGCCTTTTGTTGATAGAAATATCTTTAGAGTGGACAGGAATGGACAAACAAGAGATAGGAAAGAGAATATCTTTTTCACTATCATGAAGATGTATTAACCTTGAAAAACACTTGGAAAAATATTTTTCTAAACTACAATTTTTTGCTGCATTCAGTGCTGCTTTTTCATCCTAAGAAAGTGTAGACAAAACAAATATATTCATGGAACATTTGGCAAAGACCACAACTGGAATATGTTTCTACATGAACATTACTTGTTCATACTTGGTCTTCATATATGCATATTGGACAAATCTGCAAACCATTTGAAAAAAAAAAAAATTCTTTATTTTAAGAGAAGGAAGTTTGTTTTTTTAGTTTTTTCGTTACTTGTGTTCTAAAGCAGGGCTGCAGGAAAATAATGGAAGACTGACAAGGAGGACTGTGAACGTGCTCAACAAACTTGTGTCGGAAAGGGCATACATCGTGCTAATAACTGTTTAGTCTTGTGCATTTGACAAGTAGAAGATAGGTGTTTAGATGACACAGGCCCATGACAGAGACACCCTCTTGTGCTTGAGATTCCTGCCCTGATGCACGAAAGATCAGAACACAGTGGTAACTATAGTGGTGTGGATCCCTGAAGGACAGGCAAAAGGAGCAGGTCACTCTCTCGTATGGATGGAGCGCTCAGTCCCTGTGTCCCCACTTGTGTGCCTCTGCCTGGGGGATCATCTCATTGGTGAGGTAATGAAAATAAATTTCCTTTTTGCATTTCAGCTATGGTTTTGTGATTACTGCTGAGTCCTGCCTGTGTTAGCACACAAAAGTACATGCATTTAAAAAATTTTCTTTCTTGAAAGTGCTCTTTTAGTAAGCCAGTGGTAAAGAAAAGCATATGAGTGTCAGAGAGAAAAAAAAATGGTTGATTGTGAAAAGATATTAAATGAAATAACAAAAAAAAAAAAGTTTGCATAGAAAAAAATAAAAGCTTAGCGATGTTGACCTATTGTCTCATATATCTCCAAGTAAGTCAGGAACAATTTCCTGGTTATACTGTGTTCTACGGATGTAAGGACGATCACAATCAGATCCCAAAGCCTTGCATCCCTGAAAGCTCTGCTGTCAGCGGTCAGTAATGGTAACTCATCTGCATCTCTTTTCAGGAGAGCTCACAGCATTGTGAACAAGTTTTGGAGTTTTTTAAGGCTTTCCAGTATGAAGTCACCCATCTTTTGCAACTCCATCTTCCTGCTGGAACACTAGACTAGAAAGGTTTTCAGGAAGACCTATTAATTTCACAGCGTTGGCTTTGTCTATAGGTGTTAATTTTAAGAAGACCATACCTCTTCCCTAGGAAAAGTACCTAAAATGCATTTACATGTGCCTACATTAGGGATCTACACCAGAAACACGGGATAAGGGCCTCTGTCATTACCAAGAATACATTTCTTTACTCCTAGAAGATGCTTGATCAATGGGACTTTTCCCTGCCTACTTGTTTTGGCTCTCTAATGAGATTTAGAGGGATTATATCTTCCAGAAATTGTGTGTATGAGATTTCTTGTTGCCTAACTCAGCCAGGAGCTAAGACAGAGGCTGCATGGGCCAGTTAAGAAATACTGGAAGCTAAATATGACACCTATGAGTACTAGTTTTGAGGGGAATGTGTTTAAAATAGTAAAACAAGATCCTTAAAAATAATTATTGTTTAGAAAATGCAACAAATAATAAGCTTTACAGTTTATAGAAAGACTTTCTCCAAGAGTGTTAATGTTCAGCTGAGGTACGTCTTTATGTCACCTGCAGCATTTGCCTACTCATCATCAAACTGTATCATTTCTTTAGTACACTATTTCTGTTCTTCCTTGTTAGTAATTAAAATTAAAATTCCTAAGAGATACAAGTCTTCTTGTCCACTTCATTTATTAATGGACAGCTGTCCAAATGAACAGTAATTTATTTTAAGAACATTTAATACATCTTAATTGTGATATTAAGTGTTAGTTTGTGACAACCCAATAAGGCATGAACAGTACAGCACATTCATTTAAGGACATATTCACTATTAAAATAATACAGAACTTTGCAAAAGGAATCATAACTGTGCTTCAAACTTATCATTAGGTGAATATAGGAGCCATTTTAAAATGCTAGCAAATCTGATTAATTAAATGCAGATTTTTATGATGAATAATTATATTTGTTTCCTAACTATACCTAACAGAAGAAAAGCAAACAAACAGGAAAAAAAAACCCGAACTGTATTAGACATTTTAGAGCAGTGCACATTGCAATCATGTTTTAAATAATCTAAAAACCAACCAAACAAAAATCCCCAGACAGTGTGAAAAGAGAAAAAAATATGACTGCAGAGGAAAGACATAAACAGCAATAGACAAATATGCCCAGTTTTCTGTAGTTAATGTCATGGTTTGAGTTTGGTTTTTTGGCAGGTATATCATGATGTTGTCGTGGGACTTTTACCACAAGGTTTGCATATGTGAAACCCACATACAGATTTTAATAACCATTTGCAACTTCAACTGTCACTTGAAAAATAACTTCATAATGAGGACTGCAATAAATTGGAGCCATGATAATCAGGAAAGTGCTTATAAATTGTAAGGTAATGTGCCAGGAAGGGGTCATATAAACAACAACATATAAATGTATGAAAATTATTTAAAGAAAATGCATTGTGTAATAAACTGTGGTTTGATTTATTTTTTAAAATCAATAGCCAACACTCAGTAAGGAATTGAAATATTATGTTTCAGTCTGGAATTCACCTTTGTTAGCTTTTGCAGAGTCAAGGACTGTTGTTGGTGCTACCTTCCAGCATGCTGTTCTCCTTTGGAATCCATCGCTATCTGATATCTATAAGTGAAACTGCTGAATTTCTCATACTATGTCAATTTACATCAGCCACAGATCTGATAGCAGCAGCTCTAGCATGGGCATACTATATGAGTTTGGAAGGAGACAATTCCACTGCCTTCTTATCTCTGTTTACCCACAGTATCAAGCCCAGTCTGAACTTGGCTACTTTAAACCGTGAAATTCTGCGGTTTCCGTCCTCTGTAGCATCCATAATGAACCGTAACCAACTCACCTGATTCCCTTTCTTATTGGAATTCAAAAGCAAGAAAGAGCAGTAATTTCCATGTGATCACACACAGTCTCACAGCAGACTGGCACACAACTCTAGCAGGGAAGTGAAGAGGAGAAGGTTTCATCAAAAGAGTATGGCCTGATAAGGTCATTAGCTACCATTGTCGGTGAATTTTACAAGAGAACTGCCAGTGGAAGTGAGCATTAATCACAGATGTCTTTCTAAGAACCTGTCAGATTTTCTGAATGATTTTATTATATAATCCATGGCTGTATTTTAGGCTTTTGTTTTTCCAATTATGTTTGCAAATGTTTTTCCTTGATCTAACAAATAAAATTAATTAGAACATGACAACTCGATACTGCCAAGGTTGAGATGATCACAGAGATTCAGAAGAGAATGCATCTTGGCTGTCATGCAAAATAAAGTTCTGAATTGAGTTTATCATTAAAATGAAATGAAAATGCAAGCTTGATCCAAAGTCTCACATTAGAAATCTGTGATTTATGATGAAGTCTGGACTTTTGATTGAAGTTTTGTATGCAGATATTTTGCATGACTTTGCTTCTAGTATAATTGATTTTCAATAATATTTGAGAGAAAAAAAAAAAAAAAGAAAAACCAGTGAAGTGTTAAGCCAGATTTTCTTCTATTCTCTTTGGTTTAAAATCTACTTAAACCCATTAATATAATTACAGAATTGTTTTTGCTGGAAGCGTCCTCTCAAGATCATTTAACCCAACCCTCCTGCTCAAACAGGGTCAGCTAGAGCAAGTTGTGTAGGACTGCGTCCATCTGGGTTTTGAATATCTCCAGAGAGATACATTCAGACACCTATCTATATATAAACAATTATATGATATATTTTGTATTTATAATATATATGTATATAGTATATCCAATGATAAAAATCTCTATATAGTTAAGTATGTAGAAAATATTCTCTCTTCTGTTCTTACTTTTGTGCAGAAAATTTGGAATTATTTTAAGTTAACAAGATTCACTCAAAATGCAGAAATAGGTAACAATGAACTTTGAATCATCTAATTTTCTCACACATATCTCAACTTGAGGGGAGTTACATAATTTGGCTTCCTAAAGTCTTCCAGTCCACAAGGTTTGGTTTCTTAATACTGACATTCATTTACACCAGAAAGAGAAATTTAGGAAACCACTTTTATAGAGTTTTACATGAATCGGTGTTTTTTAACATTTGTGTCTGGATAAGTCATTGATGTCCAGCACTTTGGACTTCCTTACAAATTGCAATCCAACTTGTAGCACTGCAGAGAGATGGGGCATAGCAGCCGTTTTTTGCTACTTTCTGACTATGTTCATAGAGCTTGGAGATACCTGCCCTAACCAGTCTGGGACTGGCACATGCCTGGAGTGCAGTGGTCAGTGCTGTCTCAACTTGTTATAGTCAGAGCTGTGTAAACAAGCCACTGGCTGATGGGGCATGTGTTGCCTGTCACCTGGCTGGCACAGAGCACTGTTTTCCCAGGAATCTCTGGACCATGCTATACGGCACACAGAAGCAAGAAACCCTCCCACACCACCATTGTGTGTGAGCTCTGTGATACACGCTGGACTGTCATCCCTTACAGTTCCCTCCCTCCCTCCCTTTTGAAGCTACCTCATTTCTGCAACTGTGAAAACCCCTGTGAGGTTGGCACACAAAAAGATATCCTCCCAGACACACACAGTTGATTGCACTGTTGTTTTGTGTAGGACCAATTGCATGCTTAATATTATACCAGCATTTCTTCTAATTTAGTGTTACACTGCTTTTCTTTCATTATGTTTAACATTGCAAAAAGATTCAATCCAAATTACCATAACCATTTTGCTCTAACATTGAGCACAGTTTTATTAGAATAAAATAAATTCCTCATTCTTTCCATTCACTACAGGCAATCAGTAGGATTCATCTGACAAAATATAAGCATCTATAATATAGATTTATGCTTTTGAAATAACTGTCTAGCTCTCTTTTACAGCTGGTAAGGAGACACAGGCTCTTTTGAGGAGTCATTTATTTTATCCTAAAACAGATATCTACAAATAAGTCAGATGAGCTGCATCCTGAGAGTACCTCTTTTTCTCCAGTGACTAAAAGCTCAAAAGCAGACAATCACATTGTAGACACCTAGTCAGAAGAGATTAATCACATCATTTCTCTCCACAGCTTTCCTATGTCTTTTTTGGCAGTTCTCCTTCCTCAGAGGAGCACTGCTCTCCCTTACATGTGCAGTATGACCAGTAAAGAAACAGACAAAACAAGCATAACAAATAAAACAATTTATAGCAGATCTCGGTGGTCAAATCTGAGGAAAAGGTTCTAAGCAGATATTTGAAATTCCTGCTTTAATACTGCAGTCTTCACAGTGGCTTTGATACTGATTATATTCCCTAAGCACCACACACATATCATTTAAGGAACTAAGATCAGCGTCAGACCCACAAATTCCACTTCTATTTCTGAATGCCACAGTAACTACAGCTAGGTTATAGAGTCCTGAACAAGGAATGTTTTTAATGATGCTCTTGACTCAAATATAGTTTTCTATTTTAATAAACAGAAGTAAATGTTAATTTTTTTTTTTTCATTTTACAAGAAATAATGCACTTCATCACATGAACCAGTTCTCAAGAAAATTGTTCACATAAACGTTCCTCATTATGTGGACAGATTTGTGAAAAGCGCAATAATAAGTCATGAACTTTTGGTAGAGGCATGTTAAGATAACATTCTCTTTTTTGTTGTAATGATTGTACTCAAACCCTCTAATTTCTTCAATATTTATCAACATTTCATTTCCTAAACATTTGAAAAAAATCTATATATGGCCTGCAATATAAGTACCTGAATTTCAGTACACAGTGTATATTTGAAGTGGAAGGACTTTTCCTCTATAGACAGAGTCACGCTTTTTTTAATATATTGTCTATAAAACCTGAAGTATGTATCTGACTCTCCGAATGAATGAAAAAATAGACTCAACAGAAACAACAGTCTTTTTCAGGAACTAATGTATTTTTATTTTACAAGTTTTATAAGGACATAAGTAACAGACCAACATACAAAGGAGATTATTTCTTCAAAGCATAGTAGCTATGTTTGTGTATGTGTAAGACATAACCGAAAAATCATCCATGAGAAATCATTGCAGCTGGAACTTTCAAAGAGATAGAAAGAAAGCAAACAAGATATAGATCCTTCTGACATTTTCAAAGCATGGTTGCCTCATGTTTGGAATGATAAACATTTAGACGTATGATTTGTGTTGTAATGTTTTTGAAGTAAAGCTTTTGAATCTGGGTGCCAAAGATACTGCATTGACCTATGTCATGTCCAATACTGATTAAAGGTTGTACAAATAGACTCCAAATCTAACAGCGAGATATGTATTGACATTTTCTAATACGGATAGCAGTGCTGCCAGCTCTGGCTGTTACATCTCACAAACTAAAGAAAGGTCAGTGCCAGAGGGGTGTTTCACCTTCACATGCAGTGGTACAAGTGGTGCAGCAGCTGACATCTTGGGATGACTCAGCCCTGAATCAGACCCCTGCACACCCCTAAACTGAACTTGCCTGTGTAGAACACCAATTACAGATGTGAAACTGGGCTCATTATAGTCAACTTAAAATCACGTGGCACTTTCCACAAGTATCTTAGGGGAGTGATGTGAATAAAGAAACCATAGAGAAGCATGTGCATGCTCTTCTCTAGGGAAATATCCAGGACAGTGAAATGTATCCCCTTAGAGCTGCCAAAGCATCTCTTTTTTTTTTTTTTTTTTTTTTTTTTTTTTAATATGCTTACTGGTTTGTCACATAACTTCCTTTTAGGTTGGATGCTGTTCTGACAAGAGAAGGAGAATACAGCATGTGTGCAATCCCCATCCATGGACATGAGAAGACAGACTTTGTGATTATTCCATAGGGGAATCCTCTTACCACCTTTACTCATATTCAATGAGGCATATGAAATGCTAATTTACACCTACACCATAGATTCCTTGTTGGCATCACTGATAATTGTTCACACATGCTCGCTTCTGACAATAATGCTTTGCTTGGATTACTCATGCTCTTACTACAGTAAGATAAGAACTTTAAAAGAGCAGTAGTTTTCATATCTTCAAATTTTGTAAACTGCTTATTTGTAGGATTAAAATTAATTGGATTTAGCCTCAGTCTCAGCATAATCCTACATTTCTGGACACAGGAATAAATAATCAGTATATTTTGAACTTAGGAGAAGTGAAAAAAATGTTTAGCAATTTCCAATATGATAGATTCACCTGGCTATGCTTATATCAAGCAGAGAATTTTTCACATAAAGTAAACTCCTTATTTATTAATAAAGGCTGCTGTGTTATTCAAGTTCACTGTTGAAGATTTTTCTTCCATTCAGGGAATTACTGGAATTTTCCAGTAACTTCTACTTTGTAAATTCTAAATATTGATACGTTATTTGTCCTATCCTCTATTAATGCCTTCAAGTACATATATTTGCATTTAGCCTAGTGGGAATCTGGACTTGATTAGGGCCCCTAGGTTCTAATGCAGCACAGCAATACCTTCAGTATAAACAGAATTATTAAATAAACACTGAGATTTCAATACGATCATAAATTTCTGGGAATTGGTAAAATCTGTATTTTTCAATTCTCCTTTATTAAATTCCATTTCTCGCACTTCTGCTGAAAACATCTTCTTAATCCAGCAGAGTATCTCTCCTTTTCTTTGTATCTTCAAGAACCTATGGAGATGAAAGCATGTTCTACAAAGTTACAGTGCTGTACAGATTGATGGATCACGTGCTTTTCCCTGCTTCTGCTCCTATACCTCTAGTCTTCTCCTATAACTGTCAATAAAATTACGCCATAAGAAAAAACAACAAATAGAAATGGTATCATAATAATTTCTTTCATGCATTAAGACTTTGTGTGTACACACCTAAGCCTTCTTTTTTTGCTATTGTGGGAAGAGTAAATCTGTATTTGACCTCAGACCTTTCTGAAAATTGAGCTGACCTGGAATCATAGGTAGGTAAAGCACAGTAATAATAGAAGTTGAAAATCAATACACTGCTTTACGGGGTCACGCTGAAGTCATTTTGGTTTCAATGATAAAATGATATTTGGATTTTGTAAGATTTCTTTCTATTGCCAATTAACTTCATAGTATCCTTGTGTCACAGTTGAAAAAGATCCTGACAGTAACTTAAAATCTGTGACGACCTAGCAGTTATTAAATAACTTTCTAATATCGAAGTATACTGCATAACTGTGCATATTTTATATATTTATACCCAGTTGTACCACACTAAGAATAAAAAACACAGAAGAATAATGTATGTACTCTAATACATGTTGTTTACTTTTAAAACCTTTTGCAGGGAGTGCTATCCTCACTGTGTGTCATGTCTGAGTAAACTTGGAAGAGGAGGAGGGCGGTAATGTAGTCTCATTCTTAAATACCCATCAAAAAGGACTCTATCAAACACCTTCACAGACATACTGAAGTTTTCTAGCATGATATAAACTCCTAGGATTTCCAGTCAGTCACTCTGCATAGCCTCTGGGCTTTAAAAACTTCCAGCCTCCTTATTTTCAGTGTTATAGACAGAAATGCTGAAGTGGTTGTGGCCTGTAAAAACATTTTCTTTTCTAGTTACAATAGTCCAAAAGCCTTTAAATATATCTTACTGCTGCACATAATGCAGTTCTCTTCTTGTTTTTGTCCCCTTTTAAATATGTGTAGTTCATAGTGAGTTAAATTTTCCCATTTATTCAGTAGGTCTAAATTTATTTTTAATAGCTGTAAATACAAGTGAGATTAAGCACTTGTGTCAGTGTTCTATCAATAGTGGAGGGAATTTGAGTGTTTTATTAATGTTCAACATTATTTTCTTCAGTGTTTGTTGCTAAGGATGTAAGTTACAAATTACATTAAAACCACAGTATATCACACCATTGATAAAATTAGTGGTATGATTAAGATGAACCAGGAATAAAATCTGTTTATTAGGATGATTAGTTAATAAAGGCATTTAGCCCAGAAAAATGCCCCGTCAAAATTATTTTCTTTGTTATTCTTGAATATTCCTCCAAGTGGACACAAAAACAAATTGAAGCATGTCTTTTCACTATATTAGTTTTCAGAAATTCACCTGTGAAATTGCATAATAAGAATCAAAATACTTTAGTCTGGTTTCAGCAATCAGATAAGCATTACTCACAGCTGTTTTGTACAAAATTTCAATGTTGATACCATCTTGCCTTCATTAACCACCCCACTTCGTTAAGCAGAAACAGACAATTCTAAACTAACAACTTTTGGCCTTTTTTCTATCACCATTAATTTACTGTGGTTTGAACTGACAGCAGAATTTGTACCTGATGATGAAAGGGAATATCTTGCATTTTCTCTGTCATAAACTCTACTTTTCCAGAGTAGTAGCACTTGAAAATATGCATCTTTTAAGCTTTACTTTGCAGGAAAATGTGCTATCTTTAAATTTATTTTATCTATGCTAATAACAACTTCAAACCTGTGCTTGATTAAACCAGAAAAAATAGACCCAAATCCCACATTCTACTGTCTTTTTTTTTTTTTCCAGTCACATGCTTCATCTCCATAGGCAGTAAGGACTTAAGTCTAAAGAAATCTCAGCATAGGAAAGAAATGAATGAGAGTCAAGTAGAAATGATTTTGAAAGGCCTTTGTAAGACAGAGTAGTGCAATGGCTTTGGTAAAAGTTTTATGGTTTAGGTTTTTTGGGGGTTTTGTGGAGTTTTGTTGTTGTTTGATTGATTTGGTTCGTTTTGTTTTGTTTTGCCTTGTTTCGTGTTTAGTAGGGAACAATCAAAACTGCTCAATTTCTCCTTGGGATTGTGTAATTTTGAGACTACCACAGGCTGAATGAGCTGCAATTCTCAGTACTCAGTGTACCTACTTTGAAAAGAACTGGGTTCTTTCGTATGTTGGGGTCGATAATTCTTCATTGTCTCCAAACATTGAACTTCAATCAAATTGATGTGCTTGGCTTCACCTCTGAACAGCTCTCAACATTTTTCTAGCAATATTATGACTGTTACTCTAATATCTGAGAGGGAAACCAGTTTCACAAAAGCCATACAAAAGCCAGTGTGGGTTTTAAATCCCTTTTTGACCTTTCTTAGTCTTTTCTTTCATGACTTCTAATGGCTATATTTTCTTTTTTTTTTTCCTTTTTTTTCCTTTAGAATATGATAGAAGTTGTTTCCTGCATTGTGATCCAGAATGTTTGAACTAGTGTTTGACAAATTGCCTGCATGCAGTATGTGTTTAGTGGTACCCATAGTCACAAATAAGAAATCTGTTAGTAAATCAGAGCCAGCCTTGAGTTACGTAAAACTTTTTCATGTTGCCTCTTATAAGCTGAATATTCAGTCTAGTGCTACATAGATTTCTATTTCATAAAAGAGAAATAAATAAATCCATTATTTTAACATTTAAATTGTCAGACAAATATCAAGTCTATTGTCTATATCTTGAAAATACAGGTTAATATGTTCTGTGTTTCCTTGCTTTCATGGAATTGTTTTATTGAATGAAAATCTCATAAGCCATTTGATATGTATCACAGTGTATAATGATTTTTATTGTTCTATAACTTATTGTCAATACAAAATTCAAATGTCAGATCTATGAAATTGGAGAAGCACTCAGCTGTAAAAGCCATTACTCCCAATCTTATCTGAAGAGGAGAAAAATACAGTTTACTTTCTCATCTTTACTTACAAGGAAACTATGAATTTGTTCTGCCCATACACTGGTCCACAGCACTAGAGCACCTTAAAATATAAAATTTATTTGTGTCCTTATATTCTGTCTCATGAAAACCAGCACCTCATCATTCTTAACTTGTATTCAACCTCCTAACTGCTCATTTTAATAGTAAAAGTGCATTTGGCATTTTAAAATCAGATAAATTCATTATGTCTCTCCCATTCAGACTGTAAAATATGAATTACATTTTTTTTTGAGTAGTGCTTGTTTTGGGGCATCACAAAACATTAATATTTCTGTCATTTCTTCAGGACAAGATGTTAAGAGCACGTGATCTTTTTTCTTATTCTGAAAGGATTGTTTATTTAGCACAGGGGAAAAGGTGCTTCAGAAATGTCACTAAAGGCAAAATATGAAAGCTATGAAGTTGCATAGGTGATGCCATGGGCATAAATTCAGCTCTGTTGTCAATGGTTATATAAACAAGAAGCATCTTGGGCTCACTGTCACAAATTAATAGAACAGGCAATTAGTGAACTATCACTTTACTTTGAAAGAGAGTCTTTTTGATGTGGATGATACCAAGCCACAGTAAACATGGGAGAAACTCTGATGTTTGCACAAACTAAGTCCTCAAAGCAAACCTGCAATCTGACAGCTGATCTTGAGGTCATTTACCTGATTTCTCTCCACCCCTTATGAAGGATTTCTATAAATATGGTTACAGAAGGAAGAGAAAATACAGATTCTGAACTAATCATTGCCACTTAAAAAGACAATGTACACCTGTTCTAAAATTTTAAAAAAAGTCAAAATATTAATACTGCCTATTCCAAATGTGTGTGTTCAAAATGACATTGATTCACCTGGAGTAACTGGGAACACGTTTCTGCCTCTTAGCACTTGTTCCAAGTGAATTAATGGGATTTTCACAAGCAGTAAAGACCCTGAGAGAACCTCTTCAAAATACATGAATAAAATACTAAAGCAACTCAGTTTCAATATTCATGTAGCATTGGTATAGACTGGCCAGGTCAGTAAGTCCCAAAGAATTAGATCTATTGCTCTAACTAAATAATAGTGTCCCATATTGTCTTTGCCACATGAAATAAATCTGTGAAATAAATTTACCTGTGGCAAATGTAGCTACAGAGTATGTCATCCATGAAACTAAGAGATTTCTCTGTGAAAGTTTAGCCCATCATATGGAGGATGTTTAAGAGCAATCAGGACAATATGACATTGATAATGAATTATTACTTATATTTTCTAGCAGATAAAAGGTCACAGAAATCTTTTTTGTCTGAGGCAAAATAGTGATTCATTTTTTCAAGTCAGTGGCAGCCCATTTATACATTGTTACAAAATACTAAAATAATCAAACAACTTACCTTTTCCCTTTACATGCCATAAAAGCACATTAATTTTCACCTAACGTGAACAAGAAATTAGTATGTTTACAACAAAATGACAGTTTGTGGGACAGGCACAGAGAGATTTATAGGAAAATATCACCAGGTTTTGAGGAATTTTTACATTCCTGGATAGAACAGCAATTTTGCTTTTCTGTCATGCATAGCAGAAGGGGGAAACACCTTTTTTTATTTAATTTTCAGCTTGAAAATGACCATAATGTTTCTTTTTATCTTATGGAAAACCCAAAAACTTCATGTAGCCTAAAAGATCCATGTAACATAATACAATTCCCACAATTACGATAGAAAAATGTCACAGCCTAAATTACTTTAAATTGCCAAAGAGCAATAGTTCTGAAATAAAAATCATAGAATCCTGCTTCTTTATTCCCAATAAAACTTCACTTTCCAAAACATCATAATCTTCTACAATTCTTGAACTTTTTCATCTGGTTGAAGCTATCCAATAAATTTTACTCCCTTGTTTATCCCCTAAATTTACTACTGGTGAAAGACATTCCCTTCCTCTATATTTTTCATGCTGAGTATTATTAAAACAAAGTGTGAAGAGTATTTATAAATCAGGATGAGTAATATTCATCTTTCAGACTGCCAACTTGAACAATGGAAAATCAGGGCTTGTCCATTGTGACAGCTGCAAAGAAAGCTGTGCAGATCATGCACATTAGCTAAATAACAAAGATTATGATGGTAAGATCAGTAGTGATTTTTTTTTTTTTTTCCCCAACAAGGATTAGGTGGGAATAATGAAGAAAATTTATTGTTCATTTGCTCAAAGCCTGAAAGCCACACCGAAGCTGTATAATGACAATGGTATTACACCCAAAACTGATGTGCAATATTTTGGTTATATTTGAAACCTGTCCGCAGAACCTTTGTCAAGTTAATGAAGCTGAGTGAGCAAGTATAATGGAATTTTTATTCTTTACTAGCTGATGAAACAGAGTTTAAGATAATGAAGAACTTGAATTCAGATATAAAGTAAGAACACAGAATCACAGAATCATAGAATGGTTTGTGCTGGAAGGGACCTTAAAATTCATCTAGTTTCAATCTCCCTGCCATGGGCAGGAACATCTTTAACTAGACCAGGTTGCTCAGAGCTCCATCTAACCTGGCTTTGAACTGTTCCATGGATGGGGTATCAAGATCTCTGGGCAATCTGTTTCACTGTCTCACCACCGTCACAGTCTAGAATATCTATCTAATATTCAGTTTATAATCTAAAATTTATAAGCTTAAATTTGTATATAAATTAAATTGCATCTTAATCATATGTCTCTTTTGCACTAATTGCATTTCTATAGTAACTAAGACATATGTCTTTTAAATATCACTTGGCATTGTGGTGAAATACTTGTGTAATTTTCCTTCAATAACTACTTTCAGAATTCATCTTATGTGAAAAATATAAAGTTCCTAGTTTCTTCTTTGAAGTGATAATTGAAATGAGGGCAGTGTTTCCCTGAATGTAATTGTGTATTGTATTTATTGAATAAAAAAATGTTAAATTATCCAGCAGAAACTAATTACACTGTGCTTCACAGAGACCCAAAATATTACGTTTTTAGGGAAAGGACAGAGAGGTGGAAGTACTGTCAGTATTCAGTTCTAAAATTGTATAGATCTCATCTTTTTTTTCTCACTCAAAAAAATCCAACCAAGATTAAAGAAATACAGTAGAGCTTCCAGTGACACTCTGATTTCACCCATGGGCATCCCAGAGTTTGACTCTCAGGTACAGCAGCAAAAAGGCCATCAGGAAAACCTCCTGGAACAGAGCACTGTGTTCACGGCAGCTAGAGAAGGCCTCTATACCACAGTTCCACACCTAGAACAGAAATCTCCCTAAACTACAGACTTGGAAATGATGATTCAAGACCCATTCCTTAATTTTCTAATGTACTTAAGTTTCCATGGTGGTCCAGAAAATTCCACACCCTCCATGCAGAATTGAGTCTTCCTTGTTAATTTCCCTAATCCAAGCCAATTATTTCACAGGGCAGATAAAACTTTCAGAGCTGATACACAAAATTACTCCTTTGCCTAAATGAAAGTAGGGTTTGATCACAGATCACCTGCAGTTTTGTGGGAATCTCTAATCACCAGTGTCTACAGTGTTAAAGAGTGGTCCTCTCTTAATCTCTTCTATCAAGGATGTTAATTTTGTGACTATACAGTAATTCTGAGAGGTCGTGTAAACACTGAGGTTATTGAGTGACTCATATCTCAGCACACCTCTGCAGCATGTTTTTATAGAAGTTTCTTAAAAACGGTAAAAAATATTTCATCCCCTTAGATAAATATACAAAAACTGTAGAAAGCAAATCTTTGTTCCATAATGTGTTAAATACAGCAGAAATCTTTTTGTGGTTGCATTAGGTGTTTATATCATACAACATTAACTACTTGACATATTTTTCATACTCCTATGGGAAGACATTGCTTTCAAACTTCAAAGATAGCTGCTGCTTTTGAACCTGCTATATTTTCTTTCAAAACTTTCAGTTGTATAAACTATTTCAGTGACCCAAAGGCTGTTGATGTCCTAGATCCATTTGCACCTTCCTCACAGGGAACAATTCCCTCTCTAGCCCCGGGAAAAATTACCCACATGTATAGAAAATTTGGACCTTAGAACCAGCTTTATCAGAATGATAATAAAGATACCTGTTAATTATCCCTTGATATAGGCTCCAGTATTATTGTGACATCTCCAATGCTATTTTTACAGTAGAAATGACCTTAAAATCCCAACAAAATTTTTTAAAGAAACTACTGTTGGTCCATTCTTCTTCTAGACCAACTTTTTCTTCACGTGTCAGTAGTCATTTTGCTGCAAAAATAATCTTAGGAGCATAACATAGGTTGTTCTTAATAGTTTCTTTCTTCCCACTTTGCCTTTCCTGGATAACAATCCATTAATTTTTACATATACCATAATCTGTTATTTGAGGTTTGGAATGCATATAGTTTATGAAGCTGTCATTGAAGTTCAACTTCATTTTGTTGCATTTAAATAATTTCTGAAATCGGAACCCAACAACATGAAAATGTATATTCGATCAAAAAACTCCCTTTCAGAAGATCAAACATTCTTGGGCTCAGCTTACACTACTTGAAGAAATTTAACTTGATGAAATAAGGATGCTTTTTTTTTCAAAGCTAAAAGGAAAAGAAAAGCAGAAGTACTTCAAAATCTTAAATAATCAGCAAGAAAGAAAAAGCCCTGTTAATTTGATGCTGTGCAATATGAATGGGAGTACAAAAGAAAATGGTAAGTACATGGATGCAATTTCATTGTGGATAAAAGAAACACAGTATCTTGTTTCTGAGGCTTTGAGAAAAACCTGTTTCGAAAATCTTGATTTTTGAAGTCCAGAAAGTGAAAGAGTGATTTTTCTAAACTGACAATCTCGCTTGCATTAATTTGGGCATCTGAATACTCAAATAGAGGCTACATCTCAACATTCAAACTACAGGATAAGCATTTTGCTTTGTATTTTGTATTCTTGCAATGGAAATGACACATCGCATGAATTGTATTGTCCTGCATTCACAATTTTGTATTCATACTCTAAATATATAAATAGTTCCACTAAAAGCCCAGTGGATGATCCATGCTCTTAAATGCAAGCTTCTGAGCCATGTAGTTATTTTGTTTCAGTTGGAAAATGCAAAAGAATTTCTAGTAAACTCATGTCTGTAAGACGTTTCATTAAAGTTACAGAAACAACATAAAGCATACTTCTTGTTCCATAAAAAATTTATCTTGGGTAGCATCATGAAGCAATACTACTTACATAAAATGAAATAACCTCATATTTCATTAAAAGGTATTAAATAGCAGAATATAATAAATAAAAATATATCCAAAAACTACAGGTCCAGATCACAAAAGTACTTCATTGTTAATATCAGTCTTATAAATTAGTTAAATTCTTAACTAACTGCTTAATTTGATCTAATATCTGATTTGTCTAAAGACTTACACAAGTTAAATACATAATTGTGTCTTCTACAATAGTATAATTACATATCTGTTTATCTACTTTATGAAGAGATAATTGTTTTGATTTAAATTTTAATAACTTTTACACAACGGTCTCTCCAGAAAAGCTCTATATATACACCACTTCAGTAGAATGTTTCATCTTCCATATAAATGAAGACAATCTTCCTGATCCCTTAGACAAATAAACTTGGCCCCTGACTGTGTGGCAAAGTCCCTTGAATCAAGAAGTTCATTGAATTAATCATTGAATGACGGCAGGGAAATGCTGTCTGCAGTCTGCTCCACTGAATTTCTTATGTGAAGAATCAAACCCATCACACCTTTCCCCTGAAAAACAACTTACTGAATTGTTCTGAAGAAAATTGCATTTCATATCACATCTATGAGGACTTTCCTTAGGACAAAATCTTCATAGTATTTTGAGACAGCTGCATTCAATAGACGAGAGTACTTGTGAGTCTTATCAGTTTGTGTTTTAACACTAATGAATTTGAGTTATCTCCCTTGTTGATGTTACTAAGGGAGACTGTGAGAGAGCTGAAAGGAATCTTATTTTAGAAAAGTAATTTAATAAGGAACTTGAGGAACTGGGGAAGGTGTATTAGACTGACAAAGGGAACCCGTTCCAGACATAAAACACCATGTGGAAAAGTTTAAATGAAACCAGATGATGAGGTAAGGAAAGGGAGGAAGAAACAGGAGGGGAGGACAGGCAAGTAGGGTCATGATTGGTCTTTCTAGGACCATAAAATAAGGACTAAATGACAAAAGGAAAGGAAAAAAAACCTATTCTAAGTATAAGCTCAATCATATTTGCTATTTCCTTGTAATGTATTGCACTTTTCCAGCCCACTTTTTATTTTATCTAACATGAAACAATATGAATCAAACATTACAACAAACAAACAAAACCCCCTGAATACTGAATTACTGTTGCTCTTTGTAACTTTGAAAGTCATTTCCTCTGACATGAGGATACAAGAAACATTTGACTTTACACTAAGTTTTACTGAGACTGGAAAATGAGAGCAAGCACTTAATCAGAACAGACCTTTCTCTGGATATTATAGGCATAATTTAAATATAGTTTTCATCATGTAATAAATAGTGTCAAGATTGTAAAAATATTCATTTTCAAACCACATTATACAAAACTACTGTGACTTGTTATAAACTAATTCATATCAAGTACTTCTCGTACATATTTTGAACAAAAGTTTATTCTTTACTGTGTACCTCTCCTCTCCTTTTAAGGATTGATGGATATATTTTTATCAATGACACCTGCCATTCATTGCGCTGAATCAAGCCACATTGACACAATTAAACACAGATAAAACAGTCAATGAAAAATGAGAGGAATTAAATTATTTGAGTGAACAACAGAATAATCAAAGCTAGCAGCAGTTTATTTGTAGCTTCTCAACAGTCAGAAATTGTGAAGGTGCTTTTGTTTGCCTTCACAACTTTGCAACATTGCTTTGCTAGTTTTCACTATTTCTTATAATATGCAGAAATGAAAAGAAAACAGTAAAGTCATCAGAATACAATTTTTCCATATGGTGCATGGTTAATTCATAGACCCTCATTGCTCACCACATCACAGACATATAAATATAAATTATAAAAAAACCAAATTCATGTTGAAAACCACTACACCTTCTCAAGTCACAGTTATGCATGATGGAGTTCTGCCTTCCTGGGGATGGCTGAACACCTGTCTGCCCATGGAAAGCAGTGAATTAACTCCTTATTTTCCTTTGCTTCTGTGTACAGCCTTTGTTTTACCTATTAAACTGTCTTTATCCAAAACTTCAAATTTTCTCACTTTTACTCTTCCAATTCTCTCCCTGGTCCTGCTGGTGGGGGAGTGAACAAGATGCTGCAGGAGCTTATTTCCTGCCTGCGGTTAAACCACAACATTTGGTTCAGTTCATATTTGTTGACAAAGATTTCATGTATTCTGGAGCATCACTGATTTTTTCCCAAAGAATAGCAGACTTTTTTTTAACCAACATTTTATTGTTATGAGAAATAGCTCTATTTGATAAAATTTGTCAAGATTTACTGTGATAGTAATTTATGACCGAACATAACTGAGAACATGACATAATAATAGATGTGGAAACTGGTGAAAAAAGACTCCGTTCAGCTCCTTTGTCAAACATTTATAGGTGGTTTCTTTGGTTTGCAAAGTAACAGAATAATAAATGGTGAATAGCAAAAGTTATTCCACCTTCTTTGAACCTTGCTCAATAAAAAGTTTTGTGCATTCCATAGGGGTTTCCCACTCTATTTCAAAATAACACTGTATCAGGCAACAAGAGATTTTTTGATCTACCATGGCTGTGCATTTAACATAGAAAAGTACGTGGCCCTTACATGACAGAGAAATTGCCTATTGCATTTCTTTACTCACGATTTTGCCAACATGGTGGAAAAATTATGTCGATCGACACCTAATCAATGACTGTTAGACGGTAGTCTGCTGTGGATTTTTAAAAATGCTTCATTTACCATCTGCGTTATTGCCTTACTGGGGCAGGAAACACCTAAATATCATCTGACTCATTTTGGCAAGTCACTGAACATCTTTTTGCTCACCAGAGCACAAATCTTAACATTTTGAATCTCTTTTACACACACAACCACACACAAAAGTATTTGAGTGCTGTACAGTCATCTCTCTAAATAGTGTTATGTTTCTAATAGGTTTGTCTGGCAGCAACTATTGTTTTGATTTTTTCTCTTAAAAATCATAACCAAGCTTTGCAACATTTATCTTTAAAGGGACTAAGGGTTGTGAGATCAGATTTTAAAATTTTTGCTCCATTCTCAGAAAGCTTTCAAATTACAGAGCAAAGAAATTCATGATAAATAGCTTTTTAGTTCAAAAATCTACTTATTATTTCTTCAAGCCTTTCATTATTAAAAAATATTGTGAAAAAACTGGAAGTAGTAAGGAGTATAGTCAATAAAATATCTATAAGACTGAGATATAGGGAGATTTTCACTGAAGATCTATAAAATGTTTCTGCAGAGAATATAATAACTAGCTTTCATATGTCTCAGTCAAAATTTACCCATTAATAAGGACTGACTGCAAAAAGTTAAATGGAAGTTATAAGCTGCCTGAGAAAAACTATACAGAAAAAATCCTCTTAAATTAGATGTTGAATAATAATGGCCAAGGAAGAATTAGAATGATTTCCTAGCTCATGGACTTGAGTGAGAATCCATTGAACTACCAACACAAATTCCATTTAGACTAAGTCTTGCAAGAATAAAAATGCCATTTTAAATGTTGCACAGCTTAGAAGCTGTTTTTAATTTTCAGTCAGTAATAGATACGTAATGGATTTCAATTTTAACATCATATACACAAGAAAGTCCCTTTATAATCAATAGGATTTTTATAATACAATCTTACTATATCGCTTAAATCAAATTAATTGATTAACTCCACCATGAACACGAGACATAAAGTTGCTAAAGAAATGGGGCGTTGTCTGTTCACTAACTGCCCCCACAACTGGCAAGGATTTTTAAAGATGAGTTCCACTGAACCTAATCAAGTTCAGCTTTGTTAAAACAGGGCAAAACAAGATGAGGCAGTAATTAATTAGGAAGAGTTCTTCTAGATTCCTTGGTATACATTATGAGGACATTCCTATTTGGGGATTTATTTGTTCTAGTAACTACCAGCTCCCACAGTGTTGTCAATGCTCGACACATTCAGAACAAATACCATTAATGATTCTAAATGCAAAGTTACTGCCTCATCTTCTCCTCATGTTTTCAAAGCTAGTAGTAGCCATGTTTTTTTGGAAGCAGTTTTTATGTCACTACTGTATAGTAAACAACAAAAAACCAAACACACACCCACATACACACAAGAATTTAGGTACACTGTATCAATTCCTTTCCATATTGTATCTTAAAAATTTACATAGAGCAAAAGATGGGATTAAGCAGGTTTCTTGCTTTTTCCAGAAACCAGTAATTTGGTAACTCCATTTTGTCTGTCACATTTCAGACTGCAACTAGTATTTCAGAAGGAATCAAGTTTAGCAATCTTTCCTCCTCCAAAATTCAAAAGCACTTATGTTTTTTTGCTGTGGTTTTACCACCCCACACAGCTGCTCACTCATTCCCCCACAGGTGGGATCAGGGAAAGAATTGGAAGGGTAAAAGATAGAAAAATTTGAGGGTACGGATAAAAGTAGTTTAGTAGAAAAAGCAAAAGCCACACACAAGCAAAGCAAAACAAAGAATTCATTCACCACTTCCCATGGGCAGGCAGGTGTTCAGCCATCCCCAGGAGACCACAGCTCCATCACATGTGACAGTGACTTGGGAAGACAAACACCATCACTCCAAATGCCCCCTCCCTTCCTCTTTCCTCCCATTTTATATACTGTTTATGATGCCATATGATCTGGACAGTTTGGGTTAACTGTCCCAGCTGTGTCTCCTCCCAGCCCCCCACACAAACCCAACTTCCTCACCAGAGTGGCAGTGCAAAAAGCAGAGGCAGCCTTGGCTCTGTGTAAGCCCTGCTCAGCAATAACAAAAACATCTCCATGTTATCAACCCTGTGTTCAGCACAAATTCAAAACACAGCCCCATACAAGCCTTTGGGATAAAAATTAACCCTACCCCAGCCAAAACCAGCGCATCTTTCTAGTTCTGCCTCCAGAATATTACATCTTAAGTGTAGTTGCTCTTGATTAAAAATTCCACAATTCTTTAGTGCTCAGTGCCCTTTCACAACTGCAGTTATCTGCTGTATTCCAAAACTGACCAGTATTTAACCTGAGATTTCTTGACATGTTGTTTTCAAAAGCATATTTTTAGTGCAGTGAATTTTTTAGCAGTTACGTTGGACTTTTTGGAAGATACCTACACATAACAACTATTTGTTCACTGTCTTATTTCCATGTAAATTTGTGTTGTGTAGGAAAGAAATGGCATGATTTATTCTCACATCAAAAATAGCGCTAGCCAACGAAAGAAGTTTAGGAAAAAATAAAATGTAGTGGGGATTTAGGTAAGATAAAATAGATATTTTCTAGCTCAAAAGGACCTCATATCAGCTATTCTCTCATCCACACAGGGTTTTTTAGAAATATATATTGCCAAGCCTTACTTAAGTACTTAACTTTATGATAAAAAGCTAGGTAGTTAAAATCCAGTGTAATCTCCCACATGGGGAATTCTTTGCTAGACTGATTCTTTGTAACTCCCTGATAAAACTAAAGAGTGTATGTCACAAAGGTGTCTATAATCTACTTGTTGTAATCCTTTCAGAGAGTTATTGAGAGCAGGAGCCTAATCACCACTAAGAGTCATCCTTTGAATGAGTCTTTCTTCTTGTACCCCCATGAGGTCTAAAGCTAGCCTTGGTGCTTCCCTTCTACTGTTTGAGAAAATGCAATAGGGCTTTGGAAACACATTTTAATATTAAAGCATTGCTGTGGAATCTGAAAGAAAAAAAAAAAAAAACAATCAAAATCTGGGTTTTGTACATGAAGGTAAAGGGTTCGAGAATGCCACAGAAGAAAAAGTAATCATCAAGGAATTTTCTCAGAATTTATCCCTTCTTTTCACTACCAGCCAGAAAAAAGTTTATTGACATTGTCAGTAGTTTAGCAAATAGGCCTGGAGAGGGGATGATCATCTGGGGAAGAGCTTTAAAATATCAGGGCAATGATATCATCTGTAATGCAATCTGGTGAATCTGTCTTCACTATGCCTAATGTCTGCCAGACCCTGATGTAAACTGTGAGTGGCAAAATACAAAATAGGTTTACAGTTACCTCAACACATCCTTTTGTCTGATGTCATTGTTTGTGAGTGGGACTGATTAAAAAAAAAAAAAATCCTGAGTTTAATTACAAGACATTGAGTTATTCAGTCCACAAAGAAATGCTAAAGGACTTAGTAAACAAATCAGCACCAGTTAATAAGGAGCTGAAGTTTTCTTTGAAGCAAACATTTTTGGAATCATAACTAGTGAAGTAAATAAAAAAATTCTCCATTTTGTGGTTAAACAACTTGCAATAGTTTATTCATCACTATATCAGTCTCTAACTACAGTGGAAACCTATGCTTAGTGGAAAATTATAGCAGAAAAATTATTCTGCACAAAATATATCTTTTGTCTCTATAGGCATTCTTTGCTTTCCTGTAATAGATGCACAACAATTCACTGTCATCTAAGTTCCCATAAGGCTACCTTGCAAATAGTATACCTGCTCAAAATCTTCATAAATCTACATCAAGCCAGTGATTGAAATCCAGTCCTATCCTGATGGATAGAGATTTTGTATTAATAACACATTTTTTCATCACATTCTCTCTAAATAACAGCAATTCAATAGAACTATCATGGAGCTGGCAACTTCTAGAAACTTCTACAACCTGTTGTCTTCACAACAACAGAGATGACAACAAATGCAACAAGCCCATTCTCTGTTTTTCCACATTGAAGAAGGACATTGAGTCCAGTTAAAAATATCCCCTCGTATCTTCAATGGCACATGCTCTTACATTAAAAAAATCAAACACCTCAGCTTTTGGCTAATAAATTCACAATTTAATTCAAAGAAATTTTCTTTTGAAAATACACAGTTAATTCTTCCAGAGATGGAAGTCTTCACTATGAAATGCAACCAGAGATTAGTTAATTACACCTTTGTTTATTTTAAATAGAATGACCTATTTCAGTAGGCAATCTTCAAAGCGAAACAAAAATACATGTGGAAGTCTTGTGAACTTGAGCAGCAAGACTTTGTATTTAAACAATGTGTTTACTCCCACAAGGTTCCGAATTTTACACTTATTGGGAAATACTGAGTGTCTTAACACCTTCCTGTTTTTAACTCTCTTTAATCTAGACTGAAACATACGCACGTTAAAAAGACCAAGACAAAACTCTGGATTAATAAAATACCTCACAGAAGGTTTCAGATATTTTCCAGACACTCTGAAACAGAAAACAAAGAAGTAAAATTATCACTCAATGAACTCAATCATAATAAAAGTAATTATATAACAAAATATGAGAATTTAACTGCCTGATAAGCCTAGCTTTTGGATTTTTCAATCTTGTGCATGGCAATCATTCATATTTTTTACAAAGTCTTCACACTGTTTAGGTTCTTTTAAGATGAGTTAGTTGAGCAATGAGCTTTAAAAACCCTTAGAATACATGTAATGAATTCAAGAGTTATCAGAAAAAAAAGCACATGAAGGATCATTACTTTCAGTAATTAAGAGGACACTCCTCCAGGATAAAATTGTATCCTGTTGTTTTTACTAATCAGAATTTTAAGAGAGTATGAGAATTTAATTTACCACAGCTACTTTATTGAGCTTGAGCATAAACAAACATTTTAACTTGGATTATAATTACCGTTTTCCTCATGCATATTGTATTTCTTTTGAGTGATGTTTCTCCACTGTTAAGATTTATCTATGCCGGATCCACTGTTTTTACTGGGATTAACACCTCTAAAAGAGTAGCTTCTGATCTACTCTACTTTAACACTACAGGGTACAAACAAATATCACGCCTGTTTCCCTGAGTTCAGAACCAATGGCTGCTCTCAGCAGCTTCACAACTTTTCTGTTAAGATTAAAAAGAGCTCTCTTAGTCTCTAATGAGTAAAAGCTCCAATTCTCTCAGCCCTTGATTCTGAAAATATCCCTATCACTACGTAGATTTTTTACAGTTAGTAATCCTAGTGAAGCAAATAGAGACACAACATTAAATATAGTTTTTGGAGGGAGCAAGTTTCAGGCCAGGAGCGGCAGTAAAGGAGAGAGGATGTCATTACCTTACTCCCAGAACTGAGAGATATAACATTTCAAACAAAACCTCTGAAATAAAATAGTCCAGATATCAGAAATGAATTAATGACTTCACTAAAAAAATCATCAAACTTTGTATTCCATACACTAGGAATCCATGGTCAGTATCTATTACATTTGCACAGGATCTATAAAAAACTTTGATTTTACTTATAATATTAGTAATCAAAGTCTTGCATGTATCATATAACTTAAGTGTAATATAAATCAGAACTTTGTCTAAGTCAGAGGTACTTATTTTCTAGATATTTAAACTTTTCTAAGGAAGCTATTAAAATATACAAAACTGCCCCCAGAAAAATAGAGTATGTGATTTTTAGAAACCTATTTAGAATGACTTTCTAAATTTATTTAAAATATCTATAAAATGAAGAAAAACATGCACAAGTGCTGAAAATAAATGGTTGGAAATAATAATTATAAAACTTAATAATTCTAGATTGAAAGTCTCATATGTGTCCTTACTATGATAGTAGAAGATTAAAATATATTTCACTGAAACTCCAAAGACACCATGGCTGGATGGGAAAGGAATCCTAAGCAGTAGAATCTGAAGTTATCAATAGTTTCTTAAGAAGACATCATAATTTTAAATGTTCATATTTATTGTCTGTTAATTGTTTGTTGCCCTTTTATATGTTGGTGAAAAATCATTTTCATTTTAAAATATGGCTTTCATTGAATTCATTAAATTGAACCACACTATCTATTTTCATTAAAAACGCATGAAATAGCTCATCACGGCATTTCTCTCAGCATAAAATTGTCATAGCTTTCTAAAGAAATGAGAGGGAAGTGTTGTACATAGTGGTGAATGGGAGGGAATTCTAACCGTGTTACTGGCTGCCAGAAACTTCGTGTATGTTATTAAAAAGCAGTTGAAGTTTTAAAAGCCTAGCTGACTGCTTAAGGTTGTTGAAGATTGAAAAAAGGAAAGAGATGTGCTAAGTGAAAAAAAGAAAATGGACTACAAGTTACCTGCCTCCAAGACAACATTTCTGAGATCCCAATATAATCAGGAGTGTCCCTGAGGTCTTAGCATTTCTTTTGACTGAAGAAAATACAGTTTTAGAAAATTGATCAAACTGTTCAACCCAAAGATTTCTACAAGTTTCACCACTGTGATAATTTAATAACTCCTCTGAGATTGCTGTTCTAACTTGCTTTACTTGTTGTACTTTTTAACCTTTGGTAGTTATAGAGAATTTTAAAAACACTAAGTCTTCCTTGAAACAGGAGGATAAAGCACTCCCTTCTCCTCCATTTCTCTATTATTCTCCTTTCTACTTTCCCCAAATTATATCACTCAAAAAGTCTCTCATAGACAAATCAATTTATCTGACACTGTGATCCTCTCTAGTGCATTTCTTTAGATCACCCAAATAATGGAAAATGTCTCATCTCTACAATATCTCACCAAAACTCTTTACTAGAAGAATATAGATGGTGTGAGATTAAACTAGGCTGTAGAGAGGTGCTTCTTCTACCCCATCCAGCTCATAAAATCCTATGACAAATTGACCATTGATGGCCTCCACATTAACTCTTTGAACTCTCACCATTCTAGGAAGGTGGAAATCATATTTTAACATCCTTACCAACAGAATACAATGTAGAGCATACAGCAGCACTCACATAAATCGTTCACAAGGTTACACCTTTCCATCAAAGTAATACCCTGCCTTCTGCATCATAGTCCCTGGACTACCATCTGTAAGCCTTTAGTGAAATGTGCAAAAAGCTGGGAGATTGAAATTCCTATTTTCTCTTGAGAGTCTCTGCTGAGCTTAAGCAGCTCCAGTACTCATAACTTGTACTTTCTGTCAAAACAAGAAATTATGCTTTTGCTTCTTTCTGCTGATGCTTTTTTTTTTTTTTTCCAAAACCAGGGAAGCCTATTAAAATTGTAAAAAAACCCAGAACTTGCAAATAAGCCCATGGGAAGAGAATAGAGCCAAGAGGGGTTTGCAACTTTATTGTTCCTGTTTAGTTTAAAGATAAATGAGTAGCTAAAGCACCACCATAATATTCAAATATATATTTTAAAAAATCATTCCTATTATGGCAATAAAGCATCTGAAGATACTGTTTAAATATTTTCCATATTATAGATGTCAATTTTGATAGCCTGTAAATTTAGCTGACAGGGTTAGTTTATAGCCACAAAAGAGAATACAAAATACCCAGGTTTTCTGAACCTATCTACTGTTGTGGAAATAGCAAACACATTATGTTTTTGAAAATGTAGTTTATGTGCATTTATTTGAAAAGTTCTTATTGGGTTTCTTGTAGGAGTTTTATTGCTTTGGCTTTCTTTCTTCACATGCCTGTGTTATTTCTCTGGCTTACTATGAAATAAGATTTTTTGCACTTTTCCATCTGTTCATTCGAAATTTTTCATTCTCTCTCACCCATTAGACCAATTTCAGGCTTTCAAAATTTAAAGGGCCCCAGAGCTACTTTTGACTAACTGTAAAACCTTCTACTAAAGTTCAAAGATCTGCTACTGCAAAATAGATATAGATGTATACATAGACATAGATATGTAAGCATTTTTCAGGTGTATATTGAATTTTGCAATAATGCAATATTTTCACTGTCCATGAAACACCACAACTATTCTTAAAAAATACTTCTTTGAAGATATGTAATTTGAACATGAATGAGCAAACACCATGTGAAAGTCTCATTAGAGAGAGGTGAAACCCATTTTTGGTTAATGTTTCCCTACTGAAAAGATTGTGGGGAGGCTGGCCTTCTAAAATTAACTTGTTTTTCTGAAAATTTTGGATGCATCAGTTCACTGATGTCATCCATTCCCATACAATTATTCATGAAAGACAAGATCTATCACTATGATGTTCAAAGGATACAACTGAAACTGAGCACACTAGTACACGTGTTTGCAATTGAATCCCCATCATTCGTGTTGAATGAAGTTCAGCAACATTTCAAAGTCTCCTGCAATGCAGCTAATATGGGGAAAATAAGAGGATTTTAATAACACAGTTTAATCTGATAGATTTCAGTTGCTTTTTTGTCCATGCAGCTTTCTAAAACTATGGAGTAATAGCATAATAAAAGTACTTCACAGACAGAGCTCTAGTCCTTGTGAGCTGTTGGGATAGAAACACAGATGGATGGAGCCAGAATTCTCCTGACCTCTTCTTAGGCAATTTAAGATATTACCTTAGCAATGGAAAGAGAAAACACTAGGTTATCAAACTAAAATCCAGTTTTTTGTCTCACATAAAAAACTCTTTACTGACAGAAATGAGTCTTGATCATGGACAGATTGAAGTGAGGGAGAACAAATTCACCAAGTAGCATAACACCAGAGACATTAAAACACATACCAAAAGAGTTAATTTTTTTAAATTAAAGGGAAGAAAAAAATTTTGAAATTGTCAGATTGAAATGTCTGAATTATTAAATTAACACCTTTTTAAAATTTTTTCTCTTGCTTCTTTCTTTTTACAGACAAACTTTGATATGTGTGAGTTGGTGCAAGAGGCTTACAATGTAGACCAAATTAATTCTCTTTTTCAATCTGTGCATTCAGGGAAGGGCAGGACAACTCTAAGGAGTTATCCAGAACAAAATTGTATCCTTGCTGTATATCTGACAGTTTTTGCCAAGTCCCAGATGCTGTGGCAGCAGTGATTTATTGAAAACAGTCAAACATGTAGGACAAAGGAGTGGCTCTTCAGCCAAAAATTCTGGAAAAAATAAATTATTGAAGGGGAGCCTAGGGACAGCCAACTGGGAGATAGAGACATTGATTTGATTCAAAATTCTCATAAGTCAAATCCCCCCAATAACATAAGGTGGTAAGATCTTTGATTTCTCTGTGTCAGTGATTTACATGCACTAAATTAACGAAAGCTATCAGTGTGACTAAAAACTTCTGAGTCAGTAGAATTTTTCATGTACCTCACCTAGTGAGCTAGACTTCTGTCTCCCAGAAGAATGGTCAGATGAAAAAGCATAGTTTGCGTCAAGAGGAATAAAAAAATCCCAGAGCTGTCCTTGGCCTGATCTGCTTCCTGGTGTGCAGTGATATGACCTCAAGCATCCCTAGACTGTTAATCTCAGTCTTAGGACACCTAAAAGCTCCTTAAGAGAAGCACATACTACACATGAAGGTGGAAGGTAAAGAATAAAATATACAAGAAGAGTCTTAGCCCACATGCCAGTCTTCTAGCAATCCTAATAAAAAAATTGGTGATGGTCACAGATAGACCTTGGGGATGGAATTGATGCTTATGTAGCCAAATCCCAGGCACAGCTCACCAGCTGCTCTAGCTAGTTGTTCAAAACTGCTGCAATTCTCCCTCCCCATCAAGCACACCCTTCTCTCTGACAGCACCATGGGTGCTTGTTCCCAGAGTATTTTAACTCAGAGGAAAACACATTTTACTATTCTCCACTGGTTTATCCTGTAAATATTCTGAAATTCCCAGATCTTGTAGACCACCCATATACAACACTGATTTTGTACCAAAAATCTGTGTCACCATACTTTTTCTGAAACCCTTTTCTTTTTTATGACTGCTCAATTCTAACACATGTAACCTGTATTTAACTGTCTTTGAAACTTCTTTTAAATATGACAGCTTCTGTATCATTGAGATATACTCTAAAGTTCCAACCATGTTAAGCTTTCCTTTAGTAAAAAGAACATGACATATATTAGCTTTGATTCTGCCTACTACATTTCCCATTTGTAATGGGGATAACAAGTATAAAATCCACAACAGTAGGAGGAGACAGAGAAACAGCTGAAATCACATTTCTCTGATGAAGTAAAATCCATTTTATGCATATTTCTCAGGAGAAGAAAATCTAATGTCACTGAAAGAAGATTATTTGACCAGCAATATAAATCAGGAAATAGATTCACTGTTAATATCAGTAGAAGTGGGGAGCTTTCATCACTTCATAATCTGAGGTATTCTTTGCGCCATAGAGCAACCGCCATCACTGTGTAAAGGTGACACGAATCAAAGCTTCACAGCATGCTTATAATCCATCTTGTTTGGGTCTATCACTTGTGGAAATCGAACAAAAATTAAGAGCAAGGGATTGAAAACATACAGCCTTTCTAGGATTTTGATAATGAGAAGGAGTAATGACAGCTAAAAAACACCTGCAAGTAAAAGACCCCAACACAACAAAAAAAGTGAATTTTATATTTGAGGCAGTCAAAAGACTGTAAGAAAGGATTATAAACAGTCCAGTGCATTTAGTTGTCATCAGGTATGATCCTTGTAGCCAAGCATACCATTGTGCTCATCATCACTCAGTTGTCTCTGGATTACACATTATATTTTTCATGCCTTAAACCATTCTCCTTGAATGTCTGTAAAATGAACCTGTGGGAATTGTACAGAATATTGTAGTGACTGGTACATTAGGTTGCTCTGGAGACATGAACTGTGGCAGAGAGATAGAATTTGTTCTAATGTACTCTCATGAAGGGACTACTCAATATGTTAGAGTGATCTGGAAGGTTTTGCTGTTTCTTTACTTGTAGGAGACAAAATCCACATCATAATTCAGAGGCAAGATTCTGCATATTAGTAGAATATATTCAAACAATGTTAATTTTCAGTATAACATTAGTATGACATTCTTCTCCACCTCCCTCCCAGCCCCCATCCCCCCACCTTATTTCAGGAACAGAAATTTTGTCTTTAAGAGACAAAATTTAAATATCAACTGTATACATTTTTCCTCAGGATAACTGATTTAGTCTTCAAGCAAACAAAATATGAGAGTCTAGATGCCTTGAAAATGTCAAGAGCATTTTCATTTCAGTGTTTGTATAGATACCATTGTCAGAATGCTTCAAATTTTGGGTATTTCCTTACTCAAACACTGTCAGGCCAATGAAAAATTATTCTAAATGTGTCCTTGAAACTATCAAACAACATTATTTTTCTGTGTTGATGACTAAGAAAACTATAGAGCACAACAGAATTCAATAAAACCGCCATGATCATTATGTCAGAAAGAAGTTTGCTCTGACTGGTACTGAGCTACTGAAGTGATGGATGCATGAGAAGCACGAGATAATTGATAACCAGAGCCGTGGGATGCTGCTTTTCAAACTGAGAAGAAAACTCCATTTAATATCTATTCAATCATAAAAAATTGTAGAGCCCCTGAGGTGTCAAAAATATGCTAATACACACATTCTGGTTTGTACTTGCATCATGGTTCTGCAAGCAGAGAGGCTCCTGTACTGTGCTTCCTACTACCAAAACAGCATTTCAATGAATGAAAAAAGGAATAGCACATCCTCTTGTGGGATAAGATTTTCTCATCTGTCTCTTCAGCACTAAATATGTTTTGGTTTGATTTTCTGCTTTTACATTGTTGTGAGATATGTGGATTTAGGCAATTAATTGTGTTCACAGTAATGGAAACAGGAGCCTTATTGATCTCAGTTCCATTTTGTGAACTCTAGTGAGTACAAAATGCTGAACATAAGTACATAGGCACTTACACTGTCATTCTCCCCACACCTGGGACTCTAGTCATGGTTCTAACACATGAAGTAAGACTTTATTCTTGGAATTTTGACAATGAAGATTTATCATTCTCCATTGTCTTGAAGCCAATGTGTTAGTTTATGTTTCTGTAAATAAATATGAAATGTAACCTTTTGGCTGTTCAAGAACATACCACAGTAAAATAAATACAATAATAAAAGTAGTAAAATATCTTCACTTTCATCTGAAGTTTAAGAGTCTTTAAATTCAGGTACACCAGCACTTAAAGTGTATTTGTGTAAACATTCTTTTTTTAATCAAAATCAGTGTGTTATGTAGAAAACATTCTAAAGATTGGAGATTCTTCTCACTTGTTTTATTGGGCTTTGGACAACATTCGAAATAATTAAACAAGACGAAAGTTCTACAGTGAAGATACTTAGTTAAGTAAGTTATAAACAAATTTAACATGCTTTTTGTTTTCCCATTGTTTTCTCTTTGAGGTTTCCAGTTCCAAAATTCTCAAGGTGTGAGTTTACAAAAGAAACTGAAAAAAGACAGTGCTGTCTGATCAATTATGTTCCCAGTATCTTAAAAGCTGTAGTATTACAATATACAGCACTGCAATTAAACTTGTATTGCAAAAAAATGTAATCTGTTTATGTTTCAAGTGCTGTGGATACAGTGATTATGAAGAAATTATTTTTTGATTGCCATAAGGTAAAGTTTTGTGATTTAAATGTAACAAAGTGAAACATCAGAAGCTTTCAATAAGTTTTTGAAACAGCAATAAGAATTTTATTTTATTTTAGGATGTGGTTAGCTGTTTGCAGGCTGAGCCTGATTATTTTGGAGAAGAAGCAAAAACAAAAATTCACTTTTAGAAAGCTTCATATACTCTGATACATTCCTGAATTAAATATAATAAAACAACAATAAATACCTATTAAATTAATAATTACCAATTTCAGCCCACCTGAAGGAAATTTTATAGTCTTTTAAAAGTCATTATGAAGAAATTTGGTAGGCTATTTTTAATAATTATTATTATTACTATTGTAATTATTACTATTATTACTATTACTATTGTTGTTATTTTTATTATTAATTGTGTTTATCAGGCTCGTAGCCTAACAAGAAGGTCTTGTTAAAATTTATACCTTACAGAAAATAATCTAATGTAAATCATAAATTCTTTCAGTGGATAAATATTCTTATTTCCATGTGAATCGGTATATAATCATAAGTAGTATATATGAACTCATATGACAGCAAAGAGTTGTGTGAAGCTGGATTTTAAAAGATGAGTTAATACTCAAGGATTCAGGATGGACTGAATTTTCTTCTTAGAGACATTGTAAAATGTTCATTTCTAAGCCAGAAGCCAGTTCCTGTGAGCAGCTCAGAAATGGCTCAGTTTGGCAATCGTGACTGACCAGTCGACCCCAGGCACTGTCTGTGTTAATGACCTGTAAAACAGATTTTTGAATGTGAGGATATAGGAATCAACAGCTTCTGTTAAAGAAATTTTAACTGGGATTTTTATGGAGATTTTCAAGTGCTTAAAAGGATACTATGAAAACTACTAGACAATTTGCTTACAATGTTCATCTTCATTATATAATATTGAAATCAAGATTACATATGAAAAATATTGATTTAGAAAACAATCAGTTTGTTGTCAAGGTTAATTGCTGGAGGAATAACTTTGCATATAGAATTTGGGGGATAAAAAGGAACACTATTGAAAATATTTGAATTAGGAAATCTTTTTCCCTGTTAAAAATCTCACAATTTTGTAGCTTATTTTCAAAAATACAGCGTTAGATGTCTTTTTTTCCCCCATTTGTTGTAGTAACACAATATTTTTTTTTTCTTCTTTTACTATCCATCACAGTGAAGAAAAGTACTTCAATTCTACCATAACTTGATTTTTAAAATAATTAGAGAAGTTGAATATCATTCTTAAAAGCACATTAAAAGCAAACACACAAATCTTATCCCCTTACTATTTACAGTTATTATACTTTGTGAAGCAATATAGGTTAGAATATAATTATTTAAGTAATTTTTTCTAATCCTCTTCCAGCAAACTTCTCATTGTTCCATATATTGCTTTGATGTCTTAAAAGATGTCATCACTTAATATTTACCACCTGAAAGCTGTGCAATTTTGTTAATTTCAGTGCAACAGGAAAACAGCAGATTCTCATCCAAAATCTCTGATGTCTGCAATATTAATCTGCATACAGAATAACCTTCCAGACCCACTCTGTTCTTTGATGTTTCTTTAGTGTTTGAACACTATTACTCTACACACCAGCTTTTGAAAAAACTTTTTTCATGTATATGTCTTTTTAAAACAGGATAATATCCATGACCTTGCTGTCCTGTAGCTAGATACCGATTTGCAGACTAAAGGCATTGCCACTTAGCCTCTCAGATCACAAAGCCTCAGGGGAAAATTGGCTGTGATTTCTTTATAAATTGTCATGGAAATACACTACAAGACAGCACATCTTGTGAGTCAGGTTTCATCATGAACTGGTTTCAAAGCAACTAGGACTGAAAACATTATGCCCTGAGCTGATTATTAAATCTAATGTTCATAGATTTCCTCTCAAGTGTAATGATTCTTGGTAACTCTCATGATGTCTGATAGTTTTCCTGAAAGCCAAACAACAGGATAATCATACGTCATCTTTCCTCAGAAACCTAAGTTCTGAGCATCCATCGTTTCCAAAGAAAGAAGACAGAGTTCTAATAAAATGTTTTAAATATCTGAAGGGCAGTTTTTGTAGAGCTAATATTACAGTATGTTCTTTTTGAAGCCAATGTTTTTGAGCAGTAGGCACAGTATCACAAACCAGAAAAACTTTGAGTTGCTACGGTTAATCAAATCATTCTGTCATTGAGCTATAAGCTCACTGAGTGCAACCTCTTGGTTCTCTGCCTATAGTAAATTAAAACGTTGATTTTAAGCCATGCTTATGCTTATCTTGATTGATAGAAAGCATTTAGTGTAGTGAAGACTGAGAAGGGATATTAATGCATATAAATATCACAAAGGCAGGTGCTGAGAGGATGGTTCCAGATTCTTTTTGGTGCTACCCAGTCATGGGAGGAGTAGCAATGTCCATAAACTGAAATACAAGAAGTTTTTCCACAACACAAAGAAGAAATTCTTTACATTGAGGGTGACAGAGCACTCTGTCACCTGCTCAGGGATGTCAAGAAGTCTCCCTCACTGGAAACATTCCAAACCCACCTGGACGTGTTCCTGCGTAACCTGCTCCAGGTGACCCTGCCTTGGCAGGGGGGTCGGACTGGATGACCTCCAGAGGGCCTTTCCAACACTAACAGTTCTGTGATTCTGTGATTCAGGGTTGCTTATATTATGTCAATTTGCTTCATAATTAGGAAAAAGGGGGGGGGAAAGCTAAAAAGTACTACTCATAGAAATTTATTGATATACTGCAATTGGACCACCTTGGATTTCTATCCTTGTTCCTGTTTGTTACTGAATTAATTTTCTTCAAAGCAAGCCAAAATTAATAAACCATTTGGGTTTTTTTTAAAGTCTGAGACTTTATAGATGTTAGAGTTTAGAAATATTTCCTGGATAGACAAATTACTGATGTCTTGATGGACATAAAAGGACACCGTAGGGGAAGAATGATAGACTCCTATCCATCTATACTCCTAAGATAAACACAATATGGCTGGACTTCCAACATAAAAGGAAATGAAAAACTGATGAACTATGAAAGAAACTGTGTGAATAAAGAATTGGTTTAATTATTGATAAAGAAGATGAGCTGATGCTCAAGAATGGATTTGGAAGGCAAATCTAAAGTGAAGAGGAGAACTGGTAACATGGATTTAAAATAATAGGGATCAATTCACTGAAGAACCTGGTTGTGAAGCAACAGATAATAGACTATTTCAAGGTCATTATGGTGGATTATGAATGTCATTCAAATTTTTATATAGTAAAAAAGAATGCCAGCTGGGATGGAGAGGAAGGAAACATGGGATCTGATGCCTGATTATCAGAGAGTTGCCTGCTCTTTGCTCTGATTATTTTTAAGGCTACAAAATAAAATCAGATGTATTCTATAGAAATGTTGTCCATTACCATAATCTCTCCTTTTCTTTAGCAATGCATCTTAGCTATTACACTATAAAGTGTAAATCACTTGTTCTACTTTATTAAGATCTTCTCATTAATTGTTTGCAGAGTAACATCTTTTTCAGGAAGGATGAACAAATTGCACAAACCCTGACAGCACTATTTCCAGATATTGTCTCAGCATTCTGCAGGAGAATTGGTCTTCTTTTTGTCTGAGAAGGAAGCAAATATAGGTTTCCTTTCTGCAGCCCCGAAGCTTTTATATGAAAACTTACATCTTGTTTTCTCACAAACTTTCTGAATTAAATCATGAACCTTTTTATAAATGGTAGCTTAGGTTTGCAGATTTAAGAAAAAGTTTTACTTTTTGAATCCCAAACTTCAGTTTGCAGCCACATGTGAGGTCCAAAAACTGGGAAATAAGATTTTAGCCATACTTGTATTCTTGTACCAGGATGATTTAGGCATTTCTATCTGCAGAACTCAGGATGCTGTGAACTGAGCTTTATACATCTTCCTCTTCCCACTCAGTGTAAATAAACATAAATAGGAAACCGAATTCTATTATATACCTTTTCCTTACATAATAGTTTTTTGGGTTTTTTTTTAACTGTAGGCTCTACATTCCCTTTTAGGCTCAGCCCTGAGCCATTTGTAATTTTAATTCATTAGGTAAATAATTCACTTTTACAACAATAATTGTTGAAATATGCTACCATTGTCAACAGGT
Source organism: Corvus hawaiiensis (assembly GCF_020740725.1). Taxonomy (NCBI): domain Eukaryota; kingdom Metazoa; phylum Chordata; class Aves; order Passeriformes; family Corvidae; genus Corvus; species Corvus hawaiiensis. The sequence goes on along the minus strand of NC_063216.1, from coordinate 61,942,447 downwards.
GACTTTTCAGATCTCAGTAACACTTGATGTCATAATTAAAAAAACACCTTTAACTGTTAACAGAGTTTGTGCACCCCTTCCTGTAAATTAAACACAGTACTGCACTCTTTCCTGTCAGAAAACACTATAGCTTTTTTTCCATTCAAGAGTTCTAATACATGCAATTTGAATGAATTTATTTTACCATCATATTATATTCATAATGGAGGTTAATTACAAAAGTTTAACTTTCTCTCTATATTCACATTTTATACATGTATATTTGTTGTGAGTCATATATATTTGTTATGGGACTACAAATACAATAAATATTTCAAAAGTAAGTGTAAACTTGCTTTTAATCACACACTGTCCTTTGATTACATGGAAAATATATTGGAAGAGAAAGAATGGTCATGCTTATCTCATTTTTTTTGCACTACTGTAAATTCTATACAAATTCGATTTTATATTTCTAATGTGTCTACTTTCATTTTCTGTAGTTTCATTTTTGTTAGCTATGTAATAAATTACAAATCAGTCAGCTTTCCCATTTTTCTTCATCACAATTTCATTTATCTTCCTGGAAACTAGATTCCCAATATACAGACTTCCCTTCTTTCTAATAGTCATTAACTATTCAGATATCAGATTGTGAGGAAAGGCTCTGCCGTGTAAGCTCCTGCATTCGTTTTTCCCATTGCTGTACCTGAGCACCCTCAAGAAGATTAAGCAATGCATCTATGTACCTGTCATATATAATCCATGCTCTCATTCTCTGCCCAAGGAGAAAAATTCTGTATGTAGCAGAGTGGTTCTTTCTGACTCCAAGCTCACTGCTGGAAATCTTATGTTAGAGAATTTTTGGCAGAGCACTACTTTCTCATTCCTCTAGGACAATCATCAGATGCATTCCCTCAAAAACAATGCCCACTACATCCACTTCCCCATCTTCTCAGGCTATTCTCTTTGTCTTTCGTTGCTTTCATGCTATGACAACAATGAATCCAAGATAAATAGCTTAATGTACAAATGGAAGATACTGATTAATTCATTTTCAGTAAACTAAAATTAATATCTGGTTTCTAGCAAATGCATTAGAATGTTTCATTCTGATCAAAAATTGGCAAAAAAGGTAAGACTGCTCACCTATGTAAAGGCTTATATACACTCACATCACAAGATATTTCCAAACACCCTTTTTCATACCACTCAAAAAAAAAAAAAAAAAAAAAAAAAAAGCCAAAACCATAATTTCATATAAAACCAGTATTTTGACAATATGCTAAAAATAAAATATAATCCGAATAAAAAATTAAGTAGAAATCCAATTATATTGTACATCTGCCTAGAACTGCAACATTTATCTGAGAAGAGAAAGCAAAGCTGAGAAGGTAAATCAACTTCTCTTGATTTTTTTTCTGTGCAATCTACATTTTATTGTATTTTATACTTATTCCATGAAAAAGAGTTAAGGTTTATAGCACAAAAGAGACACAACTGTTTGACAGGATTTTCTGGGCTCTGGTTTGAGATTTTCTTTACGCTCCTGATTTTATAGAAGATTCTTGAGAGGCTCCCAGGAATCCTCTGAGGAATCTGAAGGTATCACTATTCCCAGGTAAGGATAGCCACAGGAGCCTTAACATCTGTCAACCTTTGTAGCAGCCTCTAGCAGTATCTAAGAGGATCCCAGCTGTTCTTGATCACAAAGTGCTTGAAGCTTTTTTCTCTGCTAACCCTTGTTCAGGGAAAATCAGGCACCTTTAGTATAGCTAACAGGTTGTGAGCAGTTTGTACATCAGTTTGGGAAAAGAAGAAAAAATAAAAATGCGGGGGATTAGCAGGTCTGCTCAGACTGGTTTTTGCATTGTAATGAACGACAGTGATGTACCACAGGGAAGCCTCTGCTAGTTGTTAGAACAACTGTCCCTGCAGTTTTGATGCCCCTGACCCAGGGGTGCTTCAGGAAGAGGGAGCAGCTCTGCAACAAGACTGAAGTTGTGAAGGAATGCTGTCAAATGAAGCAGCTGAACTGGGCTGGTTGAGTCTGAAACATAGAAGAGAATAAGAAGCAGTTAGTTAGGGCAGTGGGAGCCTTCTTGCTGCAGAGGATGAAGATTCCTGTCTGTTTTCTGGACCTGTCATCTGGGGAGGTTTCCTACTTAGCAAAGAGAATTCAGAGAGAAAGGAAGATGATGATCCAAATGCAAATAAGAAAGTGGTGAATAGGGGCTATGTGAACAGAAAGGTTCCAAAAATTGACAAGGCAGGGCTCAAGTAGGATTGCTCCTAGCATATACATGTCAGTCTTAGATCAGGACTAAGTATATCCTTGTTGATCAGTAATTCTTTCACCAGTCTTAATCAACTGAACATAATTATTTCAAACACTTACTGTGTGTACCTTTGTCACTTCCAGTCTGTACATAACTTAGCCTGTTTTCTCATTACAAAGTGTCAGTATTTTCTCCAATTTTCTTAAGCTTACCTCACAGTTCATGACATGTGAGTAGTTTATTGTGATTTTTAAGTGATTAATTCTTTGCAAAAATCATCCTTACTTCAACTGATAACTTTAAATAATTAGCTAGAAAAGCTGTTTTTTCAGAGAGAAATCTGCAATCATTGGTAACGTTAGGGAGTCAGAAACTGCCTAGCAGTTTGATCTGCTGACTTTCTTGGTGAATCTAAAAGTAAACCCATTTTCCCCAGAATTCTGAATACACTAGGGTTAAATGTTTTCATGTAAAGTGTTGATCCTTTGATGAAGATTCATTCTTGATTTGATTGGACTAGTTGGGCAGCACATTAATATTAGCTGGAATGCAGTTTTTGACTTTTTCTGAAAGATTACAGCAGATGCCTATAAAAACAATAATAATAGTAATAATAATCCAATGCTAAAATTTCCATTTTTCCCCTTTGTGAAAGCCTAGGGAAAACATTTATAGAGGCTCTACAGTCACAGTAGAAAGTAAAATATAATGCTGGATCTTTAGTCACCTATTAAAATCCCACCAGACTTGAATTGTTTGCTTGTGTGTATTTTCAGTCTTCACTTGTTATTGGGAAACAGAAAACAGCATTTGATATTAAGCCAGGGGATAAAATTTCACCTTATAAAAGATGTATTTATTCAATATATACGGTACAACAGCTATTCAGTTTTTATTTAGCCAAGTTTCAGAATACACTCTTATTCCAGAAAAAATGTTTGAAGGAGAAAGTTCAAAAGCATAGTTAACCATCCTCAGTATCTTCAAATTACTTCTCTGCTAATTTAAACACTAATTGCTATGGGGCTACTGCTGATCACTGATGATTAAAATATTTCACATAAAAACCTTTTTCAACTTTCACTTACTGGAAAAGAGCTTTGGAATTGTTCAGGATTTTTGTCTGGAGCTAAACTGACAAAGAAGTACAGTTACCATTTAGGATACGAAATTAGTTTCTGAAGCATAATTTTTTCATAATTATACTCTACAATGAAAGATTCATACTTGAAGTCTGACTGTCTTCTTTTACTAGTATACAGTATGTCAAAGTGAGGGATCTGTCACAGTATGAATTCTAGGTCAACAGGGACAGCATTGCCTCCAAGTGGAGGAAAGAAGGAAACATCAGTTAAAGGAGTGTGTTCTAGTTTACCAAACCCAGTGCCAAAATGTCTAACCCTGGATAAAGTCACGCTGAAAACTCATCTTCTCTTCTTTGATGTGGCCTTAATAACCACTTATGCTCTGTTTAAACATCATCCTCTGTTTCATCCCATTGTTTCACCTTAAGCAAATGGTGGAATCCATTGGCAAAGCCTCTCTTCAGTAACAGTAATTTTTTACAAAGATACATTTTCAATTTAGGAATTACCTTGTGTCATAGGTTAGCAAGCATAGTCCTGGAAGGGATGTCCTTGCTAAGGGGTGCTTACAGCTTCCTCTGGGACCTGATAGAACCTATCAGCTGGCCAGTTTGAATATGGACAATTCTCTAAGCCACTTAAAGTTATGACCGCCTCTGTGATCCACATTTAAGAATAGACAGACTCCTCCCCAAGCTCTCTCTCATTTCTGGTGCTGGCACAGGTGGCTGCGGGGCCTGAGCGGGGGCCAGTGGGCCCAGCCCCCGCTCGGGCCAGGCCGGGCCGGGCCACGGCTCCAGGATGATCCCCCCTAGCAGGGGCTCAGAACCCCCCCCACCTTCCCCCAATTTCGGCCAAGATTTCAGCAAAGGCAGCACCAATGTCCGGCAGAGGTCAGGTGACCAACACTGATAAACCACACAGCTGCAAGGCCGAGGTGAGATTAACCCTTTTATTGCTGTGAAGAGCTGAAAACCTGAGGGAAGAGAGAGAGGAGATGCTTAAAGCTGAAATTCTGTTGTGAAGCTATGATATATCAGAGTACCCATTGTAATTTCATGAAGATATGGGGGGTGGAGTGTTCAACTCGTAAGCAAAAGCACCTGCACTGAGATAGGCAGATGCTGAAGCAGCTGTAATTTAATGAGAAGTTTGAACAGGGAGAGATGGAAGGGATGAGCACTTTTGCTCCAAATGGAAAAGGAGAAGACCTCAGTTCCTAGAGATGCTCCCAGAGATAGTCCTAAAGATGAAGATGAGGAAGACCCTTTGCTCCCAGGAAAGCAGAAGGGCCTCTGTTCTTGTTTCTGAATGGCTCAGCCTTAAAATTTTACCCCAAAAAACTTCCAGAGTGGACCCTCAAAAGCAGTTGCGGGAAAAGCTGCAAGTCGAGGGAAGGGACTCACATGCGAGCAGCGAACCAACCCGGGCAGCTGGCTCCTTGTGATAATGTTTTCATAGCACGAGCAAGAAAAGACTTCTCTTTCTAAATGGACTGAACAAGGTTATTATGGAAGTGGTAAACAGACTGAACATCTCAAGGGTTGTCTTTTTACATTGTCAGTGGGAGAAGGGAGGAAGGTGGGGGAGGAGGAGAGTTCTGAAGGTATGGTATAATTTTTTTTTCCCTCTTTTAGGTCTGTTAATAAACTTCTTTATATTCTTTCAAGTTTGGTGCCTGCTTTGCTTTTCTCCTAATTCTTATCTCACAGCAGATAAACAGTAATGAGTATCTTGGACCAAACCACTACACTAAATTGGTGTTTCTGCCCGGTTACAAACCGAACCCGCTACACCTTGAACAAATAGTTTTATCATGAAAGAAAAGCTTTAAAAATTCTTCTTTATTCTTTTGTGACTGTACCAAAGGGAAAAATATGGATGTGGTTTCAGGTGATTGGAGGTTTTCTTTATTAAAACTTTATCTAATGTTGAATCTTTATTTTTCCACTTGTGTTTCAAGTAAGAAAATTTCAAGGAGGAAAATTTTTAGAAAAGTCCATTAGTATAGGAAAAGGTTTCATGAAGGATGTCTGGACTTCAGGCAGCTCTCTTGAAAGCTGTTTATTGCCTAGGCAAAGTTACAGCATTTCAGGGAGTGGGTATCCAGAGCCAGCCCTACAGCTGCCAGCTCCAGCTGGAGGCATACCTGAAGCCGCTTTCTGTTCAAGTTACAAAGCATTTTATACTTTTCTTTGCAGAGAATCTTAATACATAACAACCAATAAGCACCATACACAACACCTTTACATTTGCCTATAGCCTATCATAACTACAACCATCACCATATTATAGTCATTATTATCCAATCACAAGAGTAAGTAAGTTACAAGTTAAGCTTACAATGGAAAATTCTCAGACTTCTTTTCTTCTTCCTACATCAACATTTCTTGTTTGCCTGCGATATCTCTCTTTTTGGTAAAAACATGTTTTCTATTTACTTATGCTCTTCTTGAGACTTATTTACTTGGTGAAAAACGTCTTTGTTTGTAGTCACATACCTCTGTCCTATTCATAAAATCTCCTTCCAACTCATCTCCAACCTTTGCCTTCTCAGTTATTCAGTGGTCAGTGTTTCAGCAAAACATCTTTTACTCTACATCAAAACTTGCTTTTATTTCTATCTCATCCTCAGTTTCTACATTCAGAGATCTTTCTGCCAAGCCTACATATCTGTGAAACTTTCTTACCAAACTTTCATCCTCTCCAACACATTAGTAACATGAACAGTAAAGGTTCACTACGAACCTTGAGTGACTTTTTTATTTAATGCAGAGCCTGCTTTAACTATGGAAAGTTTTTTTGAACATATAATACAAGATCTTTCAAATCTTTACTTGGGACCTCGTAATTATTACATATTAATAAATATTTTAGATGTTCATAAATTTGTTTCTGCTCTTTTGTCATATTGAACACATGTTCTATTGCAAATTCAGTGAATGATCTCTAAAGAATTTTCAGGCACCATGACAACACCATTTCCATCTAACAGGGATTTGAGCTTCCTTGGAACTATGACAAAAGTCATAGTTAAACCCCAGTAAATTATTTCCCTGTGAGGTGGTGAGACACTCAAACAGGTTGCCTTGTGTATGGTCCATCCCTGGAAGTATTCAAGGTGAAGGTAGATGGGACCTTGAGTGACCTGGTCCATTGAAAAATGTCCCTGTGCATGCAGTTGGAGTAGACAAACTTCAAAAGTTCCTTCCAACTCACACCATTCTATGATTTTATGATTTTCTGTTGAATTACTTCGATAGATATCAATAAAACTGCATTTGGAATGTGTGAAAATATAATTTAAAAAAATATTTCTAAATTTGATGCTTCATGAATTTTTGGCATGATGTTAAGTAAGGCAGCAGTTTTAAGACAAAGTGGCCCAAAAAAAAAAAGATGATAAACTATTTAAATATCATTATATCTAACAAAAAAAATTTTCATGTGGTCTTCTGTGATAGTTTTCATGTACCAGAGTTGATGTTTTGATCTCAATTAAATAATCTTGATGCATTCAAGTGTTAACTTCAATCACTATTGAAGATTTTACTTCAGGAATCTGAAAATTGATTGTTTGTAGAGTACGTGTTAATATTTCAGGAGTCTTGTATAAATAAGAAATTTATTAATCAATTAATCATAACCCAAGCATTAATTAAAGGCAGTAAAATCAAATCACATTCTATAATAAATTAATCTTTCATTTTTTCCTTGAAGAGAAGGAAAAATATGTACTGGAGAGAAAACTATATGATATATTAAGAGAAGTGATGTGCCTTTTTTTCCCATCCAGAAAATTTTCTCAGAACTCCTACAGAGACCTCTGTGAAATTAGTGTGGGAGGACAACGATGGGAAAACCCAGATCGACTTAAGAGTATGTTGCTTGGCCATCAGCTTTTTGTACTTTATATTTATCTGGCTAGAAAAGGTGTTCTATTCTCTTCATACAGTCATAATATAATTTTTCATAAAATTATTAGTATTTGATGTAGCAGGAGGAAGTGACAATTTAGGGAAATGTCTATATCTATATTTAACAGTACACTTACACTAAACTCTGTGCTTGTGACTTCATTTCTATATTAAAATACAAACATAAAAGTCATGCAATGAACAAAAATCTGAGGTAGATCACTGAATTTGTTGGGTTTTACACCATCTATTTTACATGTGTGAGCTGATCTCATTGAACATATGCAATTTAGGATCATATCATAAATAAGAAGAAACTCAAGACAACATTTTGTGGCTGGCTGGGATGTGGGGGTGGAATGGGGAGGGAGCAGTTTATGGATGTCAAGCAAAGGCAAACATTATAGTTTCTACTGTAGTTAAATAGAAAATAACTATTATAACTTTGGAATATCTTTTGTCAATGTGTTTCTACTCTCCCTTACTCAAACTAATTAGGCTAAGATAGTTAAAAATCTACTAATGATTTTGACAACCCTGGCTCTGAAGGTCCCATTCAAGACTGTGTTTAATTGATCCTTCACAAGACGACTGTGGTTTTTTCAAATCAGACTGCTCAGGTGCTTCCAGATGGGCCCCAGCATGCAGCACAATCAAAATCACTACTCACATTCTCAAAATCATGGTTTGAGGTGCCTAGACCTCATTAGGAGCATGTTTATTATTCAGAAGCTGACACCTCATTGCAATAGGTAATGTGAGTCCAACAGGTTTTTTCAGTGGTGCAGACTACTCTCAGAACAGCAGCAGCAGCAGCAGCAGCAAAGCACTCTGCCCTTAGTGGCTGCAGCTTACAAAGTCATGGCAGATGAAAACTAGCAAAATGAATTCATGTCTGATGGGTTGTTTTTGCCACAGCAGCTGTGCTTTGAAGGTGGGCAAGCCAAGGAAGTTAAGTTTGGCTCACGCAGAGTGTTTGGCTCTGAATCAGCTCTGTGCCCATACATGTGAATGAGCCAAGCCAGTAGGAATACTTTGGCATTACCTTCTGGCTGTCACAGTGACCTTATATATCACTTCACGCATTCTCCCTTTTGTATGTGTATAATCAGTTCCAATGGATCGACTAATGTTTTGGCATGAGTTTGCCTTGGCTCTGGCTTCAGATTTTCTGGCCTGTTTATACAAGTTCCATCCAGCATGCTTGTAAAAGTCATTAACAAATACTTAAGAATAACTAATATACATTTTTATGTTCTAGAATTTGAAAAAGAGATAAATCTGAGGCAAAGATATTGAAAATAAAATAAGCAACAAAATTAACATAAGAATTTCCACTTTTCCATGTATCAAAAAAAGGTCAACATAACACTTAAAATTTTTTCTGGTTGCTCAGCTTAGGTATTATATATGTGAAATATAAAGGGCTTTATGTATATTCATATGCATTCATATATTTATATGTAGGGTGTATGTATGACTGTTTGTCAAATAATTATGTAAGAATGAGGCGAAAAAATCATTGTCAATAACTTCTTATCAAGGAAAGAGTGAAGTATAATAGGCATTTTTTGCCAACACTGGAGGAAGATGTTTTAATGTGGCATCATTGGTCTCTACTCAGAAATTGTAGGCTATAATTTAGAGCATGTTCTGTTACATAAACAATATATTTTCACAGAGTAGTGGCATCAATAACATTTCCTATTGTTAAATTAGTCTGGTGATTAATTTTTTTGAATTTAGACATATATATATGTTGTGGTTTAACTCCAGCCGGCAGCTAAGTACCACACAGCTGCTTGCTCACCACCACTCCCTCCATGGTGAGATGGGGAGGAGAATGAGAAAAGTAAAACCTGTGTTAAGAAGAGTTTAATAATTGAAATAAAATGTAATAATAATAATAATAATAATAATAATAATAATAACAGAGATAACAAAAAGAGAAAGAGACTTAACACCCGAGAGAAAAAAGTTATGCACAATACAATTGTTCACCACCTGATGACAATGCCCAGTCCATCCCCCAGCAATGATTTGCCCTTGCCAACCAAGTCCCCCAATGCAGATACTGGGCATGGTGTGCTATGGTGTGGAATATCCTTCTGGACATTTTGGGTCAGATGTCCTGCCCTGCCACCTCCCAGCTTCTTGTGCACCTGATCACTGACTAATGGTCAGCACTACTTAGCAACAATTAAACCATCAAAGTGTTATCAACATTATTCTCATAGTAAATCCAAAATACAGCACTGTACCAGCTACTAGGAGTAAAATTAACTCTATCCCAGATAAAATAAGGACAACACAATATTGATTAGCATAGAGTAGTAAATGAGTCACAAGGTTTATCACTGTGCTATTATAGTTACTGGTATAAACTGGTAAATATTCCTAATTATTTTTAAATCTCTGAAGAACTTCTGTTATCTGAGATTGATTTTTTTTGGATACAAGGTTTGAATTGGCACAAGAAAGCAAGGACAAAAATTCTTACAAACTGTTGTTGCTGTAATCATAAGATGACAATATAACTATTATATAAAAATTACTTCACCTCTCTTCTTTTCATTGTAGAAGCAGTTATTAACCACAGTGAAGAAATGAACTTCACTGAATTAAACGCAACACATAAATATATAAAAAAATCTTTATTCCAAATAATCCCATCTGAATAAGGACAAGTAACCCATTATCCCTCAGAAAGTTGTATATTCATTACATTTGGTAATTCACCTGAAGGCTTTAAAGAAGAATTTGATTAATTGAAAATTAAATAGGTAAACTTATGAAGAGCCATTATTCTTAAGAATTTCTTCTTCTATTAAATGCTAGAAATTATTTTTCATGTTGATGACGGGAAAATAATAGTAACAAAGAAAATAATCATAAAGAAGCTTATTCATGTTACTGTGCAACTGAGGCTTGGAGGAAACATCTCAAGTTCAAATTCTGGGTCCATTTAGTGTCTCTTCACTCTGCTGAATTGTGATGAGGACATACACAGCAGGGGTTATATTGAGGTCACCAACTGATTTCATTTAGGATAATTCACTGTCAAATAGTGGCAACCTTTACTGTGACCTTGAGATGGACTGAAACCAGTAAGCCAATGGCTAAGGAGAAAAATAAAATAAATAACCTGTCCTTTCTCACTCTCTTGAGTGTAAAAGAATGGAAATAATTTAAACAAAGTAAAAAATCTCACTTTTCGAATAACTTAGAATTCTGAGAATGAGCTTTCATTATTTCAAATGGTATAGCTTATCAGCCTCTTTGACTCAGGTTCATCTGGCTGGCATACAGTTCAAGCAGAGAAAAGGACATCTCTAGAGTGGAATTAAGACCTTAGATACCTAAACCAGTTGCTTAGAAAAGATGACTCAAAGTCCAAATTAATGTTATATGTATTACTAAAAAAAGATCAAAAAAACTATTTACAGAACTTATTTGAGAGTTATGACTTTCATCTGAGATAATTTGAGTGTCTCATAAGGTGAGACAAATAATCTATTAATTCTGTTCACTGAAAATTTTTCCATTCTACACATGGAATATCGTTTGCTGTATAAATGCATCAATTTTTTTTTTTATATTTAAAGGGAAAAACAGAAAAGGGCTTTTTGGTTTTAAAACCTCCATTCAATGAATTTTCAATTTCTCATGCAAAAAATATTCCATTTAGGAATAATGGAAGCGGGAAACTGGAGGTTTTTTTCTGCAAATTCTATTCCTAAGTGTTGAAAACTGGTGGAATTTTGGATCCAGGTAGGATTTTCCAGCCTGGATGGCCACAGTTGCAGATTTGGCTGATGTAGTTCTCTGTGTATTTATGAAAAGACAGGAAGCTGCTTGCTACTTAACAAGGATATATTGGATAGTGAAAGCCTGAGCATGATGAAAATTATATGGCATAAGTGGTGGAAACTCTACAAGAGCTGGGTGTGTTGGGGAAGATGAAACAGGAAAGCCTTGGAAATGTGATTGCCTGACAAAAGATTTTGGGAATATGAAAACTACAGGCAACATCGAAATGAAAGCCACTTTTGAAATATCAGGTCTTAGTTACTGAACAACTAGAAAACAATGGTATGGCCAACTGAAGTAATCCCCTCTTGATGGAACAATACCCTCTGCTTGCAAACAGGTCCAAGGGTCAGAGCAGACCCTACTAGCTCAGCAGAAGGGGTCCAAAGAGTAGTTTTTAGAAGTTAAGATGTAACACTCTATGGTAATATAAGAACTCTTATAGGCTGTATGTAAATGCTATAGGATTTGTATCTTGTATTAGATTGGTTAGTGACAATTAGAATATTCAGTACAGAAGATGATTTATTGTATTGTAACCAGGACTTCGGACATTCCTCACTTCCACTTCTATTCTTGCTCTTACTCTTGCTCTTACACTCTCTCTCTCTCACCCGTTTACTCTCTTGCTCTCTTGGGCCTGCTCAGAGCTGAGTCTACCAGCTCTGAGCAGTGCCCCAATACCCACGCCCTTTACAATAAACCGGCTGTGTCCCAAGACCTGCCTATAGAGATCTCTCGTCTCCATCCGTCACCGTCTACGTCCGGCCGTCCCGACAGGACCCCAGAACACCCATAACCTACAGTCTGGCGCCCACCGTGATTGCCGAACCCACACCCAGCACCTGCAGCCTGGCACACAACGTGATTGAACGCCCGGTTCAGCTTTCTCCATCTGTAGGACTTTTCTCCATGGACGGTAACTAAAAGACCAGTTATAGCCACCTAGAACGTGTCGTGAGCACGGCATACCGATGCTGCGCATCGTAATAGCTGGAGCTCTGTAATTCTGCTGAGGCAGCCTTCGAGCACAGGGTTTACCTGGAGCTCTTGGAGGGAATTGCCTGGCAGTCCTCGAGCACGGGCCGCCACTGCTGCGCAGCGGCCCCCTGGAGCTCTTTGAGGAGGTCTGCCGTATCACCCCTCGAGCACGGACACGCTGCTAAGCAGTACTGACCGGAGCTCTGCGGAGGGAAATCTGCCGCACGCCCCGAGCACAGGCGAGTAGTGCTGAGCACCGCCCGCACTGGAGCTCAGTGCGGATCCACCCGTGAGGTCCTGAGCACGGAAAGCCGTTGCCAAGCGACGCCTGAAACCGGAGCTCTGGGAAAGGACCGAAAAGCGGCGTCCTGAGTGCTGAGTGGAGTGCCTGGCCAGCCCCGCACGACAGACATCTGAGTAAGGACGCTGCTCCTGCGACATCACCTAAGTGAGTATCATACTGGTCTAAAAAAATGGGACAAACCCACTCTGCCCATGACAGAGATCTCTATAAGCAACTTAAGCATTTACTTATAAGCTCTGGTCCAAGTCAGTTGCCTAAACACGAGCTAAAAAATCTTTTAGAATGGACCCGACTTAATTTCCCAAATGCTGACCGTTCAGCCGTCTTTACAAGAGACTTTTGGGACACAGTTGGAGTTAAGCTCTTTAATAATATCTCCTACCGGGATATGGCAGCTGCACAGCTGCTCCCAGCTTGCAGAGCGCTGGTAGAGCTGTTTGCTGCGGTGGCGCCGCCCGCAGCAGTCACCCCGCCGAGCCCGGTTCCGGCTGCTAGTCCGCCCCTTGCCGTCACGAGCCCGCAGCGGAGCACGGCCCCCGCCCCTCCGCCGGACCCCGCGGCTCCGATACCCGCGGTCCAGCTGACTCGCGCCGCCCCGCCCCCCGCGCTCGCGGTCCTGGCACCCGTTACCCCCGGCCCCAGCCACCCCACCGGACCCTACGGCCCCTCCCGCCCCTCCCGCCATCCCGTTCCTCCCCGCTGCCCCATCCCCCGCGGCCCCCGCCTTCAGTGCCAGCGTCTCCGCGGCCCCGCCCCTTGCCCCTGCCCCCCCCGTGCCCCCCCCCCGGTTCCGTCACCGCGGCTCCACCCCCCCCTGCTGCCGTCATTGCTACCCCACCCCCCGCTGCTGACATCATGATGGCCCCGCCCCCCGGCGGTACCCCCGGCGGGGCCAGCGCCTACCCCCCTGCTACCTACCGGTGTTACCCCTCCCCCAGCCGCGCCGGTTATGGCCATGGCTGCCATTATAGCCGGCCCCCGCCAAAGCCAAGCGGCGACCCTTCTTCCAGCCCCCCAGGTCCCCCCCCCCCACACGGCGCCGATGATAGCCATTGTTCCATCTGCGTCCGCCGCTGCTGCGTCTTCACAGTCCCCTGCCGCTCCCGAAACACTGGTGCCTACAGCGCCGGCCACGGCCGCGCTGGTGTCCCCGGCACCCCCTGTGCACATTACCGCAGGAACCCTACCCCCCCACCCTGCCGTTCAAGCGCGCACAGCACGCCCCGAGCGGTCCCCCGGCCCCGTGGCGGCACAGCAGCCGCCTGTGTCTACTCCCGCTCCTCCTGCCGTTTCTGTGCGGTTCCCCAATCCCCGCACACCATCGCTTGCGCTGGGAGCGCCCCAGCTCCGCGAGCCACTTGATGCCGGTGCCGCGCTGCCTGCACGGATGTCTGCAGTCTCCTCCGTTCCTGCCCCTGCTCCAGCTACGTCTCCCGGCACTGCAGCCCCGTCTCCCGCGGCACCACCACCCACCCCAGCCCAGCCTACAAGCTTCCAGCAGCAGCACGCCGCGGTCCAGCCACCAGCCCTCCTGCCTCCCGCGACCGCAGCCCCAGCCCCTGGTTCTGCAGTCCTGCCATCTTTCGCTCCGCCCGAACCGCCCGCCACACGGACTGCTGCCCTTACAGCCTACCGCGCGGACCTGATGACGCAACACGCGCATGCGCCATTGCTGCAACTCCCGGACCAGTGGTATCAGTCCGCTCAGACTTCTCCAACCTCAGCACCGCTCCCGGGACCAGCCGCGCATCCTCCCGCGACTCCGCCGCGCAGCTCCACCCCGCCTCCTCGCCCGCCGCCACCGAGATCGGCTGCACCACTCCCGAACTCTGCTATGCCATCATCACCCCTGCCGGGTCCCATCCCCGCGCCGCAGCCGCCCCCGCCGGGGTCCCCCGACACCGTACAGCCGTATCCCTCCGCGCAGCGCAGCCTTGCCTCAGAAGCTGCAAGCAGGGGGGGAACCGAGAGCAATAATGCAGCTCCAGTGGCAGGGGAGACGGAGAGCCCCTCTGCCGGAGCTGATGCTTTAAATCTAACACAAGTGAACTCTGAAAAGCAGCCAGATTTGTTTGCAATAAGCCCCAGAGTCCCGCCGGCAAGCGGTGGGGATCTTGCAACCCAGAAAGAGAAAACGAGTTCTGAAAGTTTGTCAGCACTACCTTCTGAATCAAAAAATCCTCCAAAGTGCTCAGATTATTCTAAATTAACAGATTGCCATGAAATAAGACCCCAAATCTATAAACATGAAAGTCTTAGTCTATTAACTAAGCCTGTGATAGCTAGCCAACAGCCTGACAGTCCTAAAATGTGGGCTCCCATCTCCACTCTCCAAATTAAAGAACTAAAAAGTGCTGTAAGATACAGTGGCATTTGCTCACCGTATCTTAAACAACTGCCAAAAAGTACCCTAAAAGGAACACATCAAACTTTAAAACGCATTTTAAATCAACAGAAAAGGGGAAAAGCCCAGGCTACACCTCAAAGAAGGTTGAATAAAGCCTTGTATGTTTTTAATTTCTTGAACAGCTCTGCAGAAGAGCCTGAACCCCCCATCTTCAGACATTTCTTAAACAACAAAAAAGCAAAACTGAAAGAGCACCCTCCAGTTTTAATTAAGAATTTAGCATCAGGAAAAATAGAAAGACCTTATGATCTTATAATGTGGGGAAAGGGATTTGCATGTGTTTCCACAGGTGAAGGGACCAAGTGGATTCCAGCAAAGAACGTGAAGCTGTACCACGCATCAAAGCCCACTGTCTGTTCCACACCAGCCAGTGACCCCGCGAGTAGAAGCCGAGAAGCCGGCACTGAAATGTGAACTCGGCAGAACCACTGAGAGAAGATTGTCTGCCAGAAACAGCTTGAGAAAAGAATGGAGTTTTAGCATTATTTGTGTAGATGCATGTTGCTTTTAACCTTTTGTTTTTGTTTTTATAATGAAGCTTTACCTGTAAATCAACCAAAGACAAAACCTAAGGGACCTAGCTAACCAAATTACAACAGATAACTCGTCTTGGCTAGACAGTTTGTTTGATGGTTGGAGCTTTGCACCCTGGCTAAGGGAACTCTGTAAAATAGGCTTGATTATTCTAGTAGTAATAATTATAGTTTTAGTAGCAGTACCTTGTATACTTCAGTGTGTGCAAAAAATAATGAGTAAGACTATGTCTAATATCTTAATTGTCCGTCGAAAAGGGGGAGATGTTGGGGAAGATGAAACAGGAAAGCCTTGGAAATGTGATTGCCTGACAAAAGATTTTGGGAATATGAAAACTACAGGCAACATCGAAATGAAAGCCACTTTTGAAATATCAGGTCTTAGTTACTGAACAACTAGAAAACAATGGTATGGCCAACTGAAGTAATCCCCTCTTGATGGAACAATACCCTCTGCTTGCAAACAGGTCCAAGGGTCAGAGCAGACCCTACTAGCTCAGCAGAAGGGGTCCAAAGAGTAGTTTTTAGAAGTTAAGATGTAACACTCTATGGTAATATAAGAACTCTTATAGGCTGTATGTAAATGCTATAGGATTTGTATCTTGTATTAGATTGGTTAGTGACAATTAGAATATTCAGTACAGAAGATGATTTATTGTATTGTAACCAGGACTTCGGACATTCCTCACTTCCACTTCTATTCTTGCTCTTACTCTTGCTCTTACACTCTCTCTCTCTCACCCGTTTACTCTCTTGCTCTCTTGGGCCTGCTCAGAGCTGAGTCTACCAGCTCTGAGCAGTGCCCCAATACCCACGCCCTTTACAATAAACCGGCTGTGTCCCAAGACCTGCCTATAGAGATCTCTCGTCTCCATCCGTCACCGTCTACGTCCGGCCGTCCCGACAGGACCCCAGAACACCCATAACCTACAGGGTGGAAGGAAAATAATTTTCTTCATAATAGCCTGTATGGTTCTGTGTTTATTACTTGTGATTAAAATAGTGTTGATAATACACCAATGTGTTTGGTGTGACACTTGTTTCTCACTCTGTCCCTTCAGCTGTGGGATGGGCAACAGTCTGGGAGAGGACACAGCTAGGACAGCTGACCCCAACTGACCAAGGGATGCACTGTATCTTATGATGTCGTGCTCAACAGTAAAACCTCTGGAAAACAAGGGCAAAGGAGGCGTAAGCAATTCTTGTTTACGGTGTTTGTCTTCCCAAGTAACCATTACACACGTTTTCCAGAAAGTGGTTAAACATCTGCCTGCTGACAGGACATAGCAAATAAAGGACTTATTTTGCTTTGCTTGCACACAGAGCTTTGTTTCACTTATTACATTGTCTTTATCTTGATCCCTGAATTTTTCTCACTTTTGCTCTCCCTGGTCCCACCAGCAGGGGAATGAATGAATAGCTTTGTAGGGCTTAGCTACTGGCCATTTTTCTCCAGCACCTTTCTGCCTTGACTATGCTGGCCTTGTAGGCTCATGATTTAGGCTAGTCTGAGATTGGCCTCAGAAAGTTTTCATAAGGTGAAGATTTTACATCTCTTTTAGCCTAATCAGCTGGGTTATTCTTTGCAGTCAATGAAGAGAGACAAGCTCTTTGAAAAACCGATTTATCCTCTCATTAAATAGGTACATAACACACAGGTAGGAAGAAATGTACTTTGAAGGTGCCTCTTTTCATTGACCATGGAGAGAATGTAATTGAGACCTAAATTAGAGTGTGCCTGTAACATGTAACCTAGAGGACATGAACCCAAGAGTGAGTGTACACTAAGGCTGGGTTCCTTCAAAAGATTTAGACCCCAGTTATCTTCATATCAGAGAAGTCAGGAAATCCTCAATACTTCCGAGGATCCAGGTTAAAGCTATTTTTGTCTATTTCTATGGTAAATAAACAATTCTTTCACCCAAGGTTCATGTTTGCTGACAGCATACAAATACATTCACATGGCTTCATAACAGTGAACACGTAAGAAGTTTTAAACTTTATTCAATTCTGTATAGTATATGGGATTCTAAAGTTACGAAAATGTAGATCTGAGTTACATTAAATGAATCTTTTTGCTTTTTTCAAAGTTGTCTTTCAAACAACCTTTGTCCTCCACACACACACAAAAAAAAAAGGATTTGTGTAATTTTACTGTAATATTCTTATCCTTTCACACACAACATCTAATGCTACTTAGAACTGTACTGTGGAATAAACTGCAAAGCAACATATCTAATGCAAAAAAAAGTTTAATGGATTGAGCAGAAAGAGATTAAAATATACAAATTAACAACTCAAGATGGAATGAAATGGTGTTGGAAGTTCAGTCAAAATGAACGAGTGTCCAAACAGGTTGGTAAAGAACATTAAGAAAAAATTTCATCCTGAGAAATTAAGGATAAGGAGAGAATTCCAAACCTCAGTCTCCCTGAACTCACCAGGAAAGCTCACTCTTCCTTTCTGAGACAGAGGTTTGTCATTACACCAAAATCAAATGTTACTTATGTAATGGTGTAAATTTTACATTGCTAAATTGATTTTGCTGCATGTGATTGTTGGGGTTTTAGTTTAGTCTTAGGTTTTCCTGTTAAAGGAATTTTCTCCCATATGCATGTTGCTAGGGGACAAATAGCTGTACTTAAGAAAGACAAAAAGGGGAGTGGGGCGGGCCTGGCTACTCTTTTGTCTACACCTGGGTGTGGGGACAGTTCGCTCTGAGCGTCCGGAGAGAGAAGCTGCAGAGAAAGGAGCTGCTGCTTCTTTCTTTTTGGCCGTTCTTTCTTCCTGCTGGAAGCAACGCCGGGACCCCAAAAGCCGCTTTCCCTGCCCTGCTGGAGACCGAGCTGTGGCTGCCCTGCTCCGCTGCTGCTTCGAGTTTTCGCTACGCTGTAGCCCTGCTCGCCCTGCCTGCCTGGGCCTCCGTGGTTTTTTCCCATCTGGATACATCTCGTCTGCCACCCGGGATTTGCCGTTCGTCCCTGCCATTCCAGCCTGCTGTTCCTGAGAGCCCGGGATCAGCTGCCCAGGAGTTTGTGAAGCCTTTGTTCCATCCCTTCCCGGGATCCCAGGGCACCAGAGCCGCGGGTTTCCCGAGCTCGCTCCGGAGCGCCCCCTGCAGCCGCGGGGGAACCATCGCACCTGCCCTGCTCACCGGGAGCCGCCAGCGCCCCTGCCGGCTGCGAGCGGAACTGCACCCGAGGGGAAAGGGCCTGACAGCCGAGAAGGCTGGCACTGGGTTTGTGATTGCTGTTACTGCCATAGTTGTTGTTGTTTTGTTTGACTGGTTATATACATATATATATAGAGTAAAGAACTGTTATTCCTATTTCCCACATCTTCGCCTAAAGGCTCTTGATTTCAAAATATAATAACTTGGAGGGAAAAGGGGTTATATCTGCCACTTCAAGGGGGGCCTCTGCCTTCCTTAGCAGACACCTGTCTTTCAAAACCGAGACAGTGATTTTGTGATGATTAGAAACTAAT
Source organism: Corvus hawaiiensis (assembly GCF_020740725.1). NCBI lineage: Eukaryota > Metazoa > Chordata > Aves > Passeriformes > Corvidae > Corvus > Corvus hawaiiensis. Next base: position 61,923,666 of record NC_063216.1, on the reverse strand, counting down.
GGGCAAAAGAAAATTAGCAAAGGATGCTTAAAAGGATAAAGCAAGCTTTTGAGATGTTTTAAATAAATTTACACTAGTATACACAAAGAACTGCCTAAATGCTTCCATGGAGGATTTATGAAATTTGAAAACACTGGGTAAGGACAAATGCCTATTTTTGAGGTAAAAGAATAAATGGAAAATTATTGACCTGTCAGTTCTACTTCAATTTACCACGTTAACCAAAGTAATACTAACATTAGGACCTTAAGAAAACATGTAGAAAAATAATGGTCAGCAATAATTTTTTGTGAATATTTATGTCATACCAATATAATTTGTCTTTAAGATAAACAACAGTGAGGAAGAATAATGAAGATGCAGAAGCAATCATACATGTAACTTGACCTAGGAAGAATTCTTTTGTTCCAATGATGAATTTTTCACTATATTCTCTTAATGTAAACATGGATATGTTCAAATACATACTGTGGCCAAAAAAAAGAATTACTGGATTCTTCATGCCCAACCACTAATCTTAAAATGAGGCAGGGGAGATAGAACAGATACTAAGGGAAGTTTTCTGATAGCAAAAGGAACTGAACATTGAAACGGGTTTGTGGCAGCAGAACATCCACTGCCTGTTTTTAGTATTTTTGTTAGGAAGGAGATATGTTGGTAAACTAAACAAGGCCTCAGATTGATAAGATCACAAAGTTATGGTCTTGTGAGCTGCACTTTTCTGTCAGTTACAGACTGTCAGAGACTGAAAATAGTTCATGCCTCAAACATTGATATAAAGTTTTGCTCATTATAAAGAAGCTACAACCGAAGAAGCTTCCCTGAAGAGTGGGACTTTGGACTGAAAGTCAAACTGTTGATTAGGTAAAGGGAAATGCATTGTTCAATCATCTCAGGCTGAGGGAAAGGTGTGCATCCACAAAAGGCCAAAGCCACCAGCTGCAGCTATTCCCAGTTGAGTTTGGGGTCGGGGGAGAGCACAGCTCACAGAAGCCAGGTTTACACAGACTCCCCCCAACTGAGGGGGGAGGAGGAGGTTTTGGGTGCATGGTGCAACCTCTGGTGAGAGGCAATAAACACCCATCCTCCATTACACAAACTGGCCCAGCTGTGGAACCCCCAACCCCACAGGGCACATCCACGGGACATCCACGGGACTTCCACGTGAGAGGCTTGGCCCCACAGGGCTGCACAGAGTCTGCTGTGAGAGACTGCCCCCCACCCCAGGGGGCCATGGCCGGACATGCCCACCCAGCCTGAGCATGTACACCCATGGGACTCTGTGCCTTCTGGGGGGACCTTCACCACCGGGAAGACCAGCTGGAGAGGATCAATGAACATCGCTGGGATCCACAGAGTGGTGATATTTTCCTTATTCTGTCCCTGTCACTCTTTCTGTCCCCCCCACCTATCTTCTACTTCTTTCTTCCTTCCTTTCTTTCTTTCTCTCTCTCTCTCTCTCTCTCATATTTACCATCAAATAAAACCTTTACTATTGTCACCGGTATATGGTCTCGTTTGCACCTTAATTCGGGCAGACGCATTTCTAAGAACCTTAAAACTGGATCATAATTCAGACAAACAGAATGTCCTAATTTTATTCATGTGTATGAATAAATCTATTGTGTAGGATATTATGGCCCTGGGTAAATAAGAGATAAAAAGATTGTTACACAAGCTCCTCTATTAACTATGTCAGGAATGTCTGTCCATACATCTAATGCTATGAATCATGAATTCATAAATCATGTAAAGGAAAATTAAAATGATGGAAATACTCTGCAGAATTTTTAAAGACAGAAAGCTCACAAACAACCCTTCCACCAGAGATATTAGTAGAACTAGTATACACATTTTTCAAAGTGAAAAGGTAACAAACAATAATTTCAGTGGTGGCATAAAGTGATTCTTCAGTGATTCATCAGTCAAACCTCAAATCAATAAAAAGTTACTCTATAAGCCTACTGCAGATCTGGCCATTTTTATTATAGTGTAATAATAAATTAATAAATACATCCAGAAATTTAAGGCTAAGGAAAGTAGTATCATCATTAAATATCTATGAATGATCCATCATGACTTGTTTTTTTCTTCTTCTATTACAAAATGTGGACTTGTGAAATTTAGAAAAGCAGACAAAAACTGCCTCAGAGGAGAAAGACACCAGGTAATAGGAAAGTAAATCAGAGGCATAGGAGATGAATAATTGAAAGCAATGATTTTTTCTATATCTACATTAAACTATTTCCATAGTGGACAAAAATATATATTAATGCAGTGATATGGTTTTTTACCCAATACACTAACGTATTTGACATTTTACCATAAGTTTAAAATTATGTGCTTCACAGTATACTCTTGAATTCAGTTTAGCACACCTGACTGCTGGAGCTTTATCTAACTTCTGCTTATGTCAATGAAAAACTGGCTTTGGAATGAGTGAAGATAATAGCTTTACTGAAGGTTGATTAGATTTGCCATTGACTTTTATAATTTTTAGTTTCAAGAAGTGATACAACTGTTAGATGTCACAGTCATTCTGTATCTCATATCACACTGGAATTGTATGAAAGGCATTTAAAGCTCCCTTCAAATTAAAAGGGCTTTATTTTAGATAGTCACCTAAAATGCCCATCATCATCAGAATGTTCAAGTTCTTCTGCACCATAATAACAATAAACTAAATCTATAGACAAATTTAGTCAATGTAGTAAAAATTGTGTATCTACTTGATTTCTTGTGTGCATAAGAGATTTGTCCTATAAGCTTTCTTGTTTTTATGCAAAACCAAAGGAATTTATGTAAATTGCCCATACGTTAAGCCCTGAGAAATTAAATTTTACTGTGAATAGTCTCTGATTTAATACATGAGATTCATTATTTCCATCTGAATTTGTTTTGCACCTCTATTGTATAAATAAAAGTTATATTTGCACATTGTCTGTATATCAGCTAAGCAATTCAGCTCCTATTATGAAATATGGTGCATGTTTCCTGGAGTCTTAAACATGAATTACCTGTCTTGCAAATTTCCTAATTAGTTCAACCAATTTTCTTTCTGTCTCCAGGTAATATGAACCAGTGATCTGAATCTGATGTTGTTAACAAAATAAAGTGCTGAACAAATGTTTTAGGTCACAGTCTGTTTATAGCATTAGAAAGAGTGCCTTATTTTTTCCCTAATTTATATATTTTGATTTATTTATTAATTTATGAGGGAAAAAAAAGAAAATAAAAATAAAGGATTCTTAGACCTTCATAATGGTTCACATCTGTTTCAAAGTACTCATTGATGCAGCTGTCAGCTTTCAAGGGATTGCTAATTTTAAATGCAAGATTTCAGCGTCAGAAGAAAAAGGCATTTCCACAGTGTGATTCACCATTCTGTCTGACTTTCTACGTGCCTGCATTATACCACAATTTTTAATAACATTATTTTAGTTCACCCATGATGATTTCTATTTATTTAAGTCTGAAACAATTTAATTTTTAAAAAATATCAGATGAATAAAGCTTGAACTTATTAATCCATCCATTCACATTTTGAATTACAGTGCATGGCTTTGCATCTGTAGTGTAGCTCGTATTCTGTACTGGAAAACTACCATAATAGAATCACTGACTGTAATGCAGAAGTAACCTGTGGAAGTTCATATTGTGAGTATTTTTGTGGTATTGAGAAACTAATGCAAAATACTTGTAAGGATGAAATTCATTCCTGCCTTTAATTTTAGCAGTGAAAAAATTAATCACTGAGATAACTTCAATAATCAATGTATTCAAAAAGACTAATCAAAATTTAGCCCCAACTTAAAATCCAGACTGTGTCTTCAGTGATGTTGCAAGTAGTGAAATTTTAGGGAAATTCCCCCAGTTGACTCCATTCCTTGGAGTCATTCCTTCAGGGGAGGGTAACAGTTCAGACAGGGACATAGCCAGGGCAACTAACACAAATTAAAACAGCTTTTCTGTACCATAATAGCCATGCTCAGCAATAAAATGGGAGAGGCATGTTACAAAGGGAGTGATGTTCCAAAGTAGGCATTGCTCAGAGATTGTCTGGGCACAGGTCTGCTTGTAGGAGTGGTGAGTGGTTTTAAGGTTTTCTTTCCCAGGTATTAAGCTGTCTTTTTCTTGATCCATGAGTTTTTCTCTTTTTTTTTTTCTTTCTGATTCTCTCTGTCAACCCTCTGGGGAAGTGAGTGAGCAAATGGGCTGGGGTCAACCCACCCCACAGGGAAAAAGCATCAAAATGTAAAGTCCACTGAAATGATGGTTGTTATATTCAGTTCCACTTCTAAATTTTATGTTTAAATAATTCATAGAAGTTTGATACTGGCTATTCTCAATGTAACGGTAATGTGGGTTATCTTTTTATATGCTTAAGTGACATGATGTTATATGCATAAATCATGATGTTCACATCATTCAGTCACTAATCCCACAGATAATTATATATCTATGCAGAGAAACTATGTTCGGCTATTACATTCCTAAAGGATTTTATGTTGTCATAGCATATGTAAGATCTTCTAATACTAGCTATGTGAAGATTTAGTTAAGGATTTGAAAATGATTCGCACATTTTTAGAGTCTAACTCAATTGGTTTTTACTTGCTGCAGGGTCCATCTTTGAGTAAATAACCATTTCCATTGTGAGAGTGTCTGCTATAAAGAAGATAAATATAACGTTATTTGGATTTATTTATAAATGGAAATATTAAGATTTAAAATGAATCTTCACACATGGGCATATGTTTCTGTAATTTCATGGAAGATTATTATAAGCAACTTAAAGAAAAAACCTTGATGCTGCCACAAGCATGTTCAGGGGATAGTCTTACACCATAAAAGTAATTTTAAGAGTAGTCAAGAGGTGGCCATGAATAGTGTATACTAAAGCTTTGCATTTTCACCTCCCTAGGAAGAGAGGATAGTCTCATTGCTGTGAAGCAGATGGTTGCTGCTGACAGAGACAGCATTAGGAATCACAGAAAGATCCAGAAATAATGCCTTTTTCAAACATTGCCTGTAAGGAAGTTCTAAAACTATTCATAGTGCACTATGTATTCTGAGAATGCAACATGCAAAGGGTTTGCACCTTGGCTTCTCATGAAAAATAGGTCTGCACATCTCTCAGCCAATTTCAGTGAAATTGTATAGAGGAGTCTCAATTCCAGTGCAACACATGAAAAGAGAAGACAAGACCTGTAAGTACCCTGTATTTTTTGGTTAAAAAAAAAAAAATTAGTTAATGACAAGAAATGCTACAGAAACTTGTTTGATAGAAAATGTTTCTTTCCTTCTTTTAGACACAGGGTAGTAGAAAATAAAGATACCATGCTCTAATTCCTTCCTTTTCTAGTTCATATGCAGAGAAAAAAATGAGGGGGTAAATTCTGAAACATTTGCATTCCTATATCTCCCTCTTGGCTTTCTCCATGAGAAAAAAAGTAGGATTAGAAGGATATTTATAAAGATAAGCCAGCAGACAAAAATTAGTTTTTCATATTAACAGGATGTATAATTACCCCAAAGTGAGACATCTATAACATTTAATACGATAATAGAAATAAGGGACAAAAAATTAAATCAGAGTAATTGAACACAAAATTGAAAGCAATATCCATTAACTAGGAAAGAAAAATGACAACATAGTAAAGTGCTATATGCATTATTAATTGTTTTAGCAGACTCTATTAAAACATCTGGATTAAAAGGTCCTTTGAAGATGTCATCATAAGTTCCTCTTTTCAGTAATCATAAATCAATTATAAAATACTACGTAAAAGAGTTGGCATACTTAATTTCAGCTGTAAAAATTATTTTACTTTGTTCAAATCCCTCCTCCCAAGATTTCATTTAACTGTTTCTAGAACTTCCTTTTTCATATTGATTCTTGAAAAAAAAGAAAATTATTTTACCATCTTCAGACAATTGTTTTCCAACACTTATACTTTCAAATAGAGAACAGATTGTGCAGAACATTTTATTCTTGCTCCAACTGTCAAAAAAAAAGTCTTCAGGGTGGTTATTTGATATTTTTAAAAGTTACAGCTATCAAAAACTAACCTTTTGGAATAGAGTATGGAACATTCTATGGTGTTTGAACATCATATGATTGAAAACTTTTATCACCCATACTAAATAATAGTACTATTTGAGTATCAAACTAGTCATGAATTATCATCCCATCGGGGAGAACTGGCGATGTTTGTTCTAACATAGGTAAAATGGCAAAAAATGGAAATCATTTGATCCAAGCTAGACAACAGGTACAATAGCACCAGGACTAGAATTTGTCTGTGAAGTTTTCAGATTTCTAGCTCTCTGTTCCTTACAGCAGATTGTTTCATTTTTAACTCTGCCCTTTTTTTGTGCCATTACAGTATTTCATCCCACTGTCTTTCTTATTGTGTGAAGCTCCCACGGAGGGCACAAAGAGCAGCAATTTAGCTTTAAAGAAAAGAAAACCAACAAAAATTTAATAGAGGATTCTTAAAAGAAATAACCAAATTGTTAGAAATTTAGAACAACAAATATAGAATGTCCATTACAAAACATGCCACCAGCTGGTATTTTCTTCCAAGCTGAAATGAGAATGATACAAGATTGTTGGTAAATCTTCTTCACTCTACAAACCACAGATATTATTTCCCTTAGTTGTGATCACTTTGTAATTTCTTTGCTTTTTTTTTCTCATAAAGATATTAGGATATTGAAAATAAAATGTCTTATCCTGTGAGAGCAATTCTTGATGTGGCTGTTTGTGTTAGATATTTGTCTGTTTGTAGCCTGGAGTTTCTAGGCCAGGAGATGCAGCTTCCCCAATGGTTAAGCAGCAACTCATCTGTGATTCCCTGACACACATTTAATGTTCCCCAAAGCACAGAGACAGAATAGATTTGATTTTACAAAATACATGTAAAGCTGAAAACTTCAGCAACTGCTAATTCATCCTGTTTGCATTAGCTTGCTGAAAGTGTAAAAGCCTATCATGAAGCAGAGTTAAACAGAATGAAAATAGTCATTTCACTAACACTGAACTTCATTCAAGAGAGGATGTGTTTCTCTCTCTGTGTGTGTGGCAGTGACTTATATTTTCAACAGCACACAACACTTGACAAAGGCAGGGAAGTGACACCAGACAACACAAAAACATGCTGCCTGCCAGGACCTAAGAGAAAGGCCTCTGGAAAAGCCCAGTGACACATTTATCCATGCCTCCTGGTTCACTGGCTATGATTTTACTTCATGCCTTGGTTTGAAAGACAGGTGTCTGCTAAGGAAGGCAGGAGCCCCCCTTGGAATGGAAAATGTAACCCCCTTCCCTCTGAATTATTTTTAAATTAGGGGGCTTTCAGGCAAAGATATGAGGAATAGGAATAATAGTTATTTACTAATATATATATATGTGTGTGTGTGTATAACAAGGCAAACAAACAGCAATAACTACAGCAGTAACAGCAAAAAGAACCGCAAACCCAGTGCCAGCCTTCTCGGCTGTCAGGCCCTTTCCCCTCGGGTGCAGTTCCGCTCGCAGCCGGCAGGGGCGCTGGCGGCTCCCGGTGAGCAGGGCAGGTGCGATGGTTCCCCCGCGGCTGCAGGGGGCGCTCCGGAGCGAGCTCGGGGAGCACGAGGCAATGGCGGCTTGGGATCCCAGGAAGGGATGGGACAAAGGCTTCACAAACCCCTGGGCAGCCGATCCCAGTGTCTAGCCAGACCCTCGGGAACAGCAGGCTGGAACGGCAGGGAGGAGCACAAATCCCGGGTGGTAGACGAGATGCATCGAACTCTGGAGCTATGGTGGGAACCCCCGGAGGTCTCGGCAGGCAGGGCGAGCATGGCTACAGAGTAGTGAATACTCAGAGCAGTGGCAAAGGCACGGTGGGGGCAGGGTAGCAGCGGCTGGCTCCTAGCAGGGCAGGGAAATTTGGGCTCAGGATCCTGGGATTTTTCCCTTGAGGCACCCGAGCAGACGGTGAAAAGTCCCTCTTTTAGTGAGGTAGGGTATTAAATAGGGTCCCAATGCAATGGCCGCTCCCACTAGCAGAGCTCCACTCATGGTAGAAGGAAGGCAGCAGAAGGCAGACCCCGCAGTGGTGATGAATTCTCCCCACAGCGACCACAGCCTCTCTCCCCTCTGAACACCAAGAGAACAAGAGCCCTAGGTGGTCCACCCAGCCCCTTTTTCCCTGTCCAAATCTCAGGTATCTCTACCCTCCATGAAACCCCAGGTAAAAGAGCCAGGTGGACGCCTCCCCCAAGCTGTGACTTCTTTTGTCTCTCTTAAGTACCCAGTCATTATTGTCTCCTAGCAACACATATTGAAAAAATGCCTTAAGAGAAAAAAACAAAAGGAGAACTCCTAAAACCCCAATACTCCACAAACCTGGAAAGCCAGTAGAGCCTTTGGAATCTTCTTACAATGATTATTGCCTTCAACTTTTCGTTCACATTTCAAGGAAAAATTTTCTGGAAGGACACACTAACCCACCTGTATATATGAAGATTAATTGTTTGTACAGGAGTTTATGGGTGAATGTATGGGTAACTGGGAGGACAACAGCAATGTACCTGAGGATATACTTAGAACTGCTGATGCTAGATTACAGCAGAGTAGCAGATATTAGAATGGTGTAATAGATTTAAAATAGCAGTTTCAGTTAGCATATAAGCACTACGTTGGAGCAAAGAAATATTGATATCAGTGATGTCAATGTAACCATTAGATATTAATAACATTCAGTAACTACAGTACCATTTCTGTACCTGTAATATCTATGGGTAGATACATATCTGAAATGGATCAGTAGATCATTTTTTCGCAGACTGATCAATTCAGTGTCACTCCAGAACGAATGCCTCTCAGATTAGTTTGTGGTATCAAAATATTAGTTGTTATCAGGAAACCACAGCTTGAAGGCTGTCGAAGAAAATCAAGAGCTTGAAACAGAGACCCTGACAGTGTGAGTAAAGATCATGATGTAGGCCTTGAAAACATGATACTAGTCAGTCCAGGGCCACAAAAATGTGTCACAAATGTTCAGCTGCTATTCACTAAAGGCATGAAGCCTTATTAACTGAGAATTAAAAAATGGTTTTGAGGAAAACAAAGGAGCAAAGAATGAATATGCAGTGTATGTAAAACATTGCATATATAATAAAACTCAACAGCACATGAAAATGCGGTTCTGTGAATAATGATGAAGTAAGTAGACTGTAAGCAAACATATAAACAGAGTTTTAAGTACACTGAAGAGCAAGAAGGAAGAAATCCTCCATCAATAAAAGATGTTTATTGCCAAATGAGCCAGGATATTGACAACTCACTGTACCTGCGTTTTCTTACAGAGGAAGATTAGTGCCTTTGACCTTATCATGCTGGGCAGGCTTCAGAGGTGAGCCTAACACCAGGGAAGAGGGTTGATGCTAAAATGTTTGTCTTTATCAGTTTCAATTCTGTCATTATAGACTGTTATAGTAATTAATTGTGACTAAGTTAATAATATCTCCTTCACTAGATTGATAATACTTTAATTAATCTAAGATCCTTAGTTCTGTATATGAGATGTATTCCTTAACCCACATAAATTACATGCAGTCTTTGCTCTTGTACCCTGCCCTTGAGCTCATTTGTAATTTAGATGCAGCACTGCAATGCCAAAATAGCAGAATGTCTGAAAGTATACACAATTTTATTCACATTTTAGCATTTATTCTGAGTATTCTTGCTTTAACTCATTTAAATCAATCCCTTGAAAAATCATTTTCAATTCTCAAACTGAATTATTCTATAGGTGTCTCATTAAGTATAAATGTAATTTCCATGCCTACCACATATTTATTTCCCAATATTGAAGGCTTTTCTAAAAGCTTGATGTGGCATTCTTTGGTTCACATTATCATGCAGACATTTTTAACATCCTTCATATACACTGTCAGGTTGGGAAACTTAGCTGTGGCTTGTGATCATTTCATCCATACAAATAAAGCACAGGTTTTACAGCATGTACTTTAACATTATGAATTTCAGAAACACAGTCAGGGACTAACTCAGGAGATAACCAGAGTCATTAAAGGCTATTAAACATTTATACGAAGAAATAAAGATTCAGTTTAAAAATCACTCATCACAAAATACCTAATATTTTGATAGTAACATTTATAAAACTGTGAAATTTAGCCAAAAATAGGACTTTTAGATATTTATAATATTATTTTTGCATTCCCAAACTACCCTACAGGTGAATGCTGATGCGTACTAATAGCTTGACATAGTTACTATAAATTAAGAATCACTGACAGCTGTACCCCAATATCATGAATATCTAGTAAATCAGCACAGCTCTATAGAGGTCATTTTGCATTGCTGATTTATATATATGATGTCAGTGACTATCTCCTGTTCCAGAAGTAGTAGGTACATTTGGGTGCAGGAAAAGCAGGAAAAGTCCATTTCTAAAAATAACTGACGAGGGTAGTGCTCATACGGCTTAATCAAAAGCAAAATACAAATGAGTAGATAAAGAAATAAAATCACACTATGAAACTGAAAGAAAATGAAGCCTGGGAGAAGAGAACAACACCCACCTGGTTACAGCCTCCTTTCAGGGAGTTGCAGAGAGTGATAAGGTCTCTCCTAAGCCTCCTTTTCTCCAGGCTGAACAACCCCAGCTCCCTCAGCTGCTCCTCATCCGACTTGTGCTCCAGCTCCTTCACCAGCTTAATTTCCCTTTTTTGGACACAATATATTTTATTTGGGAATTTTTGCAAGGAAAGAAAGAGGTAGATCCACATAACCATTTGCCATCTACCTTGCGTTTTGTAATCCTATCTTCTCCAAATCCTTCTGAAAATCCTGGTCATTCCCTTTGAATAGATGCCTAAAAATGAGCTGCACCCAGGACTAGGCTTATAGCTAGGATATCTCTCAGCTGAGTACCTGAATATCAACAGTAGCCTGTAGTTTCACTAATGTTTAGTAGTCTTCTTATTAATTAACTTGTACAAAATGAAATACCTCCAGAAGAAAATATTTTGAGCATCCCTGTGGTTTGGTGTGAGTCACAATGGATGACAAAAGTAGGAACAGAATAGTGATCCTTTGTGTCACCATCCCATCCTGGGCAGCAATTCTGCCAATGCAACCATAGATTTTGCATAAACCATATTAGCTGTAGCCTTTTCTCCACATCTCTGTCTTCATAACTACTAAGCAGGATGAAATGTGAGTGTTTAGCACTCAATGTCAAAGAGGGACTGAGACAGCTGTTTGTTCAAATCAAGATTACATTATATTTGCAGGAAAATGTGCACATAGTGGCTGCACAAACAGATATTCATTTGAGATGAATATAAAGGAAGAAATGAGCAGCCCACTGTTTTCTATCGCATTCTTTTAAAGACTGAACTGCTAGGATGACGGAAGAGAGGATAACAATGAGAAATTCACAAATTACAGGACACAGGCTGTGCACAGTTCTATAGAAAATCAGAGCTATAATTTACAGTTTAAGCACCTTACTCTTTCTTTTGCCTATGTCAGCTGAATGACACACACACAAATGTGTTCTGATTCATAATTTTTTCATATAAATGTGGGGGTTTTTTTCATTTATATGGTGCTCTACATCACTGCTGAGTGGCTCTGGCCTCTCCTGGTTTCATTATGTAAGAATGGCAGATTGAATCCCTAGTATGCAAATTACTGATTGAAATATTAAACTAATAGTCTGATTTCATTATGCAGACTTGACACAAATTAGATCAATGTCATGGATTAAATTAACAAGTAAATAACTTAAAAGGGATAATAGGTTGCCTTCATCACCCCCAAAGCACTTGAGATTAAAACAAGGACCAGGTTTTACATCTGTTTTTCTCCTTGTTCTTAGATAGTCAGATCTGAAGAAACTAACATGTGGGGCTGTTTTTTAATGGTAGAGGGCAGACAGAGACCCAATTTTACAAGCTTCCAGTTTTACAGTGGCAATTTACAGCTGCAGTCCCTGTCTTAGAATTATATGCTGGGACTTACTGTGCCTTATTGAACAACTTAAAGAAGCAAATAATTCTCCATTCCTTTGGGACCAACCATCAGGATTGTGTTTGTTCACAGATGGCTTCATGAAATAAACAGAAATGCAGCCTTACAGCACTTATGTGCCACAACCTGTTGGGACTGTGGTGAAGGGATAGGTACTGGGACCACAAACTTGCTCTCCCTAAAGAATTTAACATGAAAACAGCAGGCACTAGGAAAAGCTTAATAGAATTTCACAAATCCTAGGTGTAAGAGACCTACACACATTTTATATTTACTACTGGATAGGCAGCCTGGCTCTGTTTGCACATCTGACAAACATCACTAGCTTTTGAGTGAAATGTAGAGAATTAAGTTAGTTGTCTCACTCTAGTTTTAATAACTTTAATTTTTTTTCCAAATTGAAGAGCTAATTTTCTTTAATGAATATCTTTGTACAGGTATAGGCCTTCCTACATTAATTTGACTTTAATTCCACAATCCTAATTTAAAATCAAGTGTTCTATATGTTAAGGCTAGTATTAAGCCTTGTGTATCCATCTAAAAAAGAAACAGCAAATAAATACAGTATTCCAGAGAGGAAATGCAAGGTCCCTTTTGAAGATGTGATTTATAATTCATTTCTGCAATATCATTCTTTCTATCACAGCAGATATTTCAGCTTTTAAAGAGGTTGTCATACCTTAACAGTAGCTATTCCTTCTAAAAAAATAAAAAGATACCATTAGATGAAACACAGAATTATGATTTAGAAGTTCTTGTCCGTGTTTAATTTCCCACCGTGTTACAGCAGTCATGTACGAACCTCTCCCCCTGCTCAGGATGCCAAGCCCAGCCCGCACGGCGCTGCCGCAGACAAAGAGCTCTGCTGCCATCTTAAGGCAGCACCGGCGGCGCCCGGGCTGGACGCGCTGGTGCTCCGAGCGCCCACTCGTTACAGAGGCCAATTAACAACCCCGTGCGACCCACCAAATGCTGCTTTGGTCCTTATGTCACTGCGGAATCTGTGCGCAAATTACTATGGTGAACAGCACATTTAGTACTTTCAGTGTTACTGGGCTGCCTGAATAATCCTCAAAATGACAAATCACTGTCTGCACGATTAATTTTCTTTCTGTCAAGTCTAGAAAGATGAGAGATTTTGGGGACATCGTACAACATGTCAAGGAAATGCCAGCTGTCTCCATAACATCTCAGTGCTAACAATGGAGGGAGATTGATGATTCGTACACAGTGGTGTTTTTCATAACTTTAACAAATCTGAATTCCTCAGCAGATAAAGTAATGGAATCTGTCAGTCAGCAGGAAAATACTCAGAGCAGCAACAGATATTTAAATAATCAATATTGTAACACTTGAAGGTGGTTGCAATAAACCACAGGAACTTAAATTTTCACACAATAAAAGAGATATTCCTTTTTCTCATTCCTCATGATGGCTGTACTAAAGACAATCACAGAGACAAACACTTAAAGGAATAAAGATATGTTTTTATTTCACAAAGGGAAGAACTTCTTTTTTGATTTGCTATATATTAAGATTTGATATATATATGCCACATATTTAAAGCAATGAAAAAGTCTCAGAGAATTGAGCAGCACCCTTCAATTAGGTATGCTGATGTTAATGACAGATACTTACATGAATCTCAAGGATACTCCTTACATTTCTAAAGGCTTATATGCATCACAGTGCAGACTGCGCCCTGATGGTTTAGGATTACTTTCTAAATCTGGGAAAGGTCTCCCAGGTCATGAAATAATAACAGCAATATCTCCCATGTTTCACCTTATAAACTTACCAAGGTGCTATTTGATAGAAATCTCAAGAGAAATCAATGAGCTCTATCAACAAATATATCTAAAAGGAACAGCACTGTATCAAAAAAAGAAACAGTGGTGCCTCAGAAAGAGCAGACTATGGTTCCCTTTTCTCTGGGGAACCACTTTCAAAGATTACTATGGTTTCTGGCTTATAGCATAGTGGGACTGAAAGAGCCCTCACAGTACTCTTCTTGAACCTCCTGGGCAGAGACCTAGATTTTTTTTTATACACTATATGTATTTTTCTAGGATTTGCAGACTCCTATGAATAGCTTAGATTTCTCTGAAGCTTTATTTGATTTTACCAAAATTTGCTTAGAGAATGAAGATGCTATTTTTCTAAGTGATATATTTTCTGTACTTTATTGATTCCCCCATATTGTGAAGAAGTGCTCTTTGATGTAATATTTTTGGATTTCAGTAAAGCTTTCAATACTGTCTCTCACAGGATCCTTCTGAACAAAATGTCTAGCCACAGCTGGGTAAACACATCATGAGATGGGTGAGCAACTGGCTCATGGGTGAGTCACAAAGGGTTGTAGTGAATGGGGTGACATCTGACTGGGGACCTGTCACTAGTGGGGTTCTCCAGGCCTCCATCCTCAGCCCTGTGCTCTTCAACATCTTCAAATATTACTTGGATGCAGGACTGGAAGGGGTACTGAGCAAGTTCACAGCTGATACAAAACTGGGAGCTGATACAAACCCCTCTGTCGAAAGCAGGGAGACCTTGCAGAGAAACCTCGACAAATTAGAGGACTGGGCAATCACCTTCAACAAGGCAAAGTGATGGAACATGCACCTGGGATGGGGCAACCCTGGGTGTGTGGACAGACTTGGGAACGAGAGGCTGGAGAGCAGTGCTGCAGAGAGAGACCTGGGGGTCCTGGTTGATGCAAGTTGAACATGAGTCAGCAGTGCCCTCATATCCAGGAGGGCCAACCATGTCCTGGGGGCATCAGGCACGGCATCACCAGCCAGGCAAGGGAGGGCATTGTCCAGCCCCACTCTGCACTGGGGTGGCCTCACCTCGAGTCCTATGTACAGCTTTGGGCACTGCAACATAAAAAAGACATTAAGCTATTAGAGAGTGTACAAAGGAGGGGCATGAGAATGGGGAAAGGCCTTGAGGGGAAGCTGATGTCACTTGGTCTGTTCAGCCTGGAGGAGACTGAGGGGAGACCTCACTGCAGTTACACCTTCCTCATGAGGGGAACAGGAGGGGCAAACACTGATCTCTTCTCTGTGGTGACCAGTGACAGGACCCAAGGGAATGGACTGAAGTTGTGTCAGGGAGGTTTAGGCTGGATATTAGGAACAGATTCTTCACCCAGAGGGTGGTTGGTCACTGAACAGGCTCCCCAGGGAAGTGGTCACAGCACCAGCCTGACAGAGTTCAAGAAGCATTTGGACAATGCTCTCAGGCACATATGGTGTGACTTGGGCATGGTGCTGTGCAGGGCCAGGAACTTAACTTGATGATGCTGGTGGGTTCCTTCCAACTCAGCATAATCTGTGATTCTGCAATTCTGACATTTTTCTCCCTCTCTCTCTCTCTTTTCCTTTACTATTATTCTTTCCTATAATGAATCTGAACAAGAATTTTTGGGGGGCTCAGTTAGCAAATGAAACATAAACTGAGCATGTTTTTTTACTTACAAGCATTCTGATAAGTAGTGTATTATGTTTCATCCTCACACAGATGAATTCTGAACATCTTCCATATAGTAAAGGCCACACAAAATTGCAGAATTCAGTATTGAAGAGAACTAGTCCTAGCACAAAAATTGCATCTGTCCCCACACC
The DNA here is from genome assembly GCF_020740725.1 of Corvus hawaiiensis. Taxonomy (NCBI): domain Eukaryota; kingdom Metazoa; phylum Chordata; class Aves; order Passeriformes; family Corvidae; genus Corvus; species Corvus hawaiiensis. Next base: position 61,907,991 of record NC_063216.1, on the reverse strand, counting down.
TTTTCACAGGAGGCACATTGCCTCAGAATGATGGAAATTATTAGAGAGGGATGCTGAGGAAACATACTTTTCCCTCTGAGCTACACAGTGAAGTGTTCAGATGCCCCAGAAAATAAAGTGCCCCAGGTCTCCTCGAGAGAGAATGAGAGCAGGAAGAATACTCAAGTAGTCCTCTATTCTGTATAATGGTGAACATATTTTGGATTTCAATAAATATTTCCAAATCAAGAGTTTTTCTGTTGGTCTTTAATTATCATCTTCTGGATGTTAGCAAAAGAAAGAGGTTTGCTACATGTACCTTCAGTCTAATTATTAGGTGGCTTTTTTATTTTTTTGGAAGAAATAGGAGTCATGAAGAAGGCCAAAAGCAGGGAAATCTCTGGAAGAAAATAAACTTTGAAGACTCAGCTACAGAAGACATATTCATATTGTTGATGTTTTTAAACACTTCAGCTGGGATTAGCTTCGAGATTAAGACACTTGAGATTGGATGTTAGTTTGTAGGCAGTTACATGTGAGCTATGGGTCTTAACATTATGGTTACATCTGATACAAGACTGGGTTGCTTTGTTTCATTCTTTTTCAAATATTTCCTTCTTTCTTTTGTCTTTTAATTCACTTTAATTCATCTTTATTCTTCTTTTATCACTGTTATTTTCTTATTTTTTCTTTCTATCCTGTGTGTGTGGGTTTTTTTCTTCCCTCCTGCATTATCAACCAGGTATCATTCTTTCCCTTTCAAATCCCAGCATGCCTATTATATTAGGTCCTTCATTACACATCAAACCATGTGTGTAATGAAGCCAGGAATACACAAAGAAGAGTTAACTCCCCTCTTGACGAATTTTAAGCAAGAATTCAGATTAACATAAATTGATACATTTCTCCATATATTTTGCTTTTTTAGTCTGTCCCTGCTTCTTCTCTACATAGAATTTTCCATCATCTAGTCTTCTTTTTGTCTTCATGTCCATCATTGTTACCAAAAATTTCTTTCTAAAGATTAGAAGAAAACATTCTACTAAATTATTTCCATGGGAATACTATGCAGCCATAGAACCATATAAAACTAACATATTCCCTATATGTATCAGAAAAGCAGTTTTAGTCCCATCTTTCTGCCTTCTCACCTACAGAGAAAGCTAGAAGTCAGTATCCTCAAACTCAGGAAAGGCAGGGACAGACAACATAAATATGAAAAAATCAGCTGGAAAACATGGAGTCAAGATTAAAACCATTTGCTGTATCTGTACCAGGTTAAAACTCAAAAGATAGAAGCATCCCTTAAGTTCATTTTTTTCCCTGCTGCAGACGCCCCAGCTACAGACCAGGACCAACTTGTCTGAGCTGATAAGATCTGACAAGATCACAGTTTGTTATGGAATAGCTTCAGGCTACCATTTTTTGTTGCTGCTGTACTTGCAAAGGCTTGGAGAATGATATAATACCAATAGGAAACAAAATCCAATTCCTTTTCTTAATGCTGCAGACCTGTAGCACTGGTTTCAATGGCAGAATTAAATTCAATTTACTATAATATTTAAAAGTTAAATGCAAATACATGATATTCTAACTGTGAAGCTGTATATTTGGTATTTGTTCACTAGATTTTCTGATGGAATACAGAGGTATATCTTGAGAGAACCAAAAAGAAAAGGGCTGATTTACAGCATCTGAGAATCTCAATTTCTGCTCCTTACTGTGAACTCTTCCCCCAAATGCCCTCATGAATCATTCCATGATGTATAAAAAGAGTTCATAACCTGTAATTAACTGGCAACTGTGCCTTTGAAAAGAATACACTGCTTACATGCAAATAATTATTTTATTTCATTCATGACTGCCTTTTCATATGATCTTCCATCTGGAAATGAAGACTTGGATTATTTTTTTCTTATTTTAGATATGCTGTTTGGGCATATGACTCCTCTAGCACCTTAACTCAAGTACCTTTTGCACATAATTTTTTTATGTAATGAATGCAATCAGAGTAATGTGTTCTCCTAGCTTTTATTTTTTAATTTCCATTTTAAGAAAATGAGCAACCAACTGATTATTTCTACACCTTTTATTCCGACACAATAATAGTGGATGCTGGTAAGTCCCATATATTCTCTGCCCTTGACATTGTTTTAAAAATTATGCCAGAGCAGATAAACACTTACTGGATGATCTCCTATGTATCACCAGCCATGAAAAATTATTCAGGAGTCTTCTAGCAAACCTGATGACTTCTGTTAAAACTAAAAATTTCTGATTTAAGAACAACATGTATCCCAGATCTAGGGAAGAAATCACAGTATCATCAAAAAACTTGGTTGGAAGGAACTTCTGGGGTCATAAGTATGATGACCTGCTCAATGGAGGGCTAGTTTCAAAAATTCAGACAAATCAGGAAAATCTCTATTAAGATTCCACAACACCTCTGTTCTTGTGTTTAAACAATCTCATGAAAATGTTTTTTCCTCATACACTGTTGGAATATTTCTGTTACAGGTTGTGACCATTGTCTTTTGTTTGAATCTAGAATGGTTTGGTGTGAAAGGGGACCTTGAAGACCATCTAGTTTGAACCCCCTTCAGGGGGGCTGTCCCTGAAAGGACACCTTCAACAAGACCAGGTTGCTCAGAGCCATGTCTAACCTGGCCTTGAACACCTCCAGGTATGGGGCATCCACAACTACACTAGACAGCCTGTTCCAGCACCCCACCACCCTCACAGTAAAGATTTTTTTTCCTAATATCTAATCTAAACCTACTCTTTCCATTTGAACTCACTCCCCTTTTTCCTGTCACTACATGCTCTTGTAGATAGTCTTGCCTCATCTTACCTGCGAGTTCCCTTGCAATGCTGGAAGGCTGCAATTAGGTCACCCTGAAGACTTCTGTTTTCCAGACTGAACAAACCCAATTCTCTCAGCCTTTCCTTATGGGAGAGGTGCTCCATCCCTTTGGTCAACTTGGTGACCTCCTCTGGACTCGGTCCAACAGGTTGATGTCCTTTCTATGCTGGGGACCCCAGAGCTTGATGCAGCACTGCAGGTGAGGTGTCATCAGAGCGAGCAGAGGGGCAGAATCCCCTCCCTCACCCTGCTGACCACGCTGCTTTGGATGCAGCCCAGGACATGTTTGGCTTTCTGAGTTTCAAGTGCACATTGCTGGTCATGTCCAGTCTCTCATCCACCAGCACCCCAAGTCCTCCTCAGATTTTAAATCTGTTCATCCTCCTGCCTGTATTGATGCAGGGGGTTGCCCCAACCTGGGTGCAGGATCTCGTACTTGGTCATGTTAAACCATATGAAATTCCTATGTATCCACTTCTTTAGCCTGTCTTGGTCCCTCTGGATGGCACCCCATCCTTTAGGATGTGTCAACAGCACCACACAGCTTGTTGTTTTTGTGTACTTTCAAGAATAGTCTGTCAATGTGCAATTTTTAATCTCCCACCAATTAGACTCTCGGATACATTTCTTCTTGAGCTAAACAAACCGTATTCGTCAACTAGACCTTGTATATCTTCTGTTCCATTTCCCAGACATCTTGGTGGCACTTTGACAGTCATCTCTATTTGCTGATATTTCTGTTTCAAAAGTGGACCCTTCTTGATGCAGGGTCATAGACAGGACTAATACCTTTCCTCAACCTGCTAGCAATACTTTTGATTCTGTAGCTGGTTAGAATTCACCATCCCAAAGGAACACACTGCTGATCCATGTTCAATTTCTTGCTTACACAACACCCAGATTCTCTATCTACAGAGATGTTGCTCAGCCTGGACAATTTCATGAGTCATTCTCCTCCAAGTGCAGGACTTTTCTGAACTCCCCAAGAAATTCTGAATGGGTCAATTCCTCCTTCGTGTTAACATCTCTCTGGAAAGCAGCAATTTGGTGTCACCCACAGACTTGCTAAGGGTGCATTCTTTCCCAAGGTCCAGAGCATAGAAGAAAATATTAAACAATGTTAATGTCAGTATTTACCCCTGAGGAGAATAATTTTGGTCAAAACTCATAGTTTTGATCAAAATATGAAGGCACATTGCTGCCCAGCTAATATAGAATCATAGAATCATGGAATTTGCTGAGTTGAACGGGACCCTCTGCAAATCATCCCAGGAGTTTTTGAGAAAGGTTAGGAATTTTTGGTGTACCATATCTGTGGACTATGAACAGATCTTAAAAACAGTATAGTAATATGGATAATTAAAAACAAGCTGTTGATGCTTATTTTCACCAGAGACAGGTGACTAGGAATTCTATTTGCTTAATTATATGAAACATGAATTTAGGAAGAGTAATGTTCAGGAATACTTTATTTTGTGGTAGCCTATTCAAACTATTTTCATCATGTTCCCAAGGAGCATGCTGGGAACTGGGTATCACGCATACCTAAAGTACTAAAGAAGACTTACTTAATAAACACTAATCTCTAATATTTTTCCTGTTAACACTGCCAAGTTACTCACACAGCCCAAAATAGATGTCTTTTGGATTTTATCAACCTGATTTTTTTTTCCCTGGCATGGTGAACAATGCAAAGTGTCACTGGTATTACAGAATGTAAGTTGCACATATTTCATTATCTAACATGATATGTCTTCGTGACTGGCCATGGCTTGCCAAAAAGGGAGCACTAATTGAAAAGTGGTTTGCTCACACAGTGCCAAAAATGTAATTCATAAAGATAACATTTGAGTCAAAACAGACAGAAGAACGCCTCTGTCTTTCACTGAGCTGCATCAAGACCACAGCTAACTCAATCCTGATATGTCTATAAAAAGATCCCTTTTTGTTATACTTCCTTAGCAGAAAGCATGCATACTACAGTGAAAAAAGGCATGCCTGTGTGTATGCCTCTGCGTATTTGTACACATATACGATTGATTTCTTAAGGTCTTAGCTTCAAATTTAGTAGAGAATGCTCTAGCAAGCCTTAAAATTTCACAACTCTGTGTTGCTAAATCTTCCAGGATCTACTCCTTTGTTTATAAATTCTCCTAAATATATAAATTATATATATATATTATATATATATACTTGCTTCCACTTTTGCTTCCATTTCCACTTGCTTCCATTTTTGGCAACAAATGACAAGTTTAATCTGGAAATGTAATGAGCTATTTATAGCTTCCAAAGCAAAATAGCAATCACAGATTTCTTAGGGAGAAATTTACATCCAAGATTCTCCAGAAAAAGTGAGCAAGAAAGATTTTGGCCAAGATTATATAAAAATATTATATTAGTAGGATATCAGTTCCAATTTAATTAATATTACAAAATATGTAAAGTAAAATGAAGTAATCTGTAATGAAAATACCAGCAATACCTTTCTTTATGGCCAGAAAAATAAGACATTTACATTCTTAGTAACTATAAATTGTACCTGTTATTTCAGAGACTCTAAGTCAGTTGCTGCCATTCAAGAAGAAGTTACTTGAAACTCTTTGGATGGCTCTATGGAACATCAGTCGGGTTTCAATAGGTGTCAAAAAAAGGTAAAGAACACAAGAGTGAGTAAAAAAGTAGAGAGCAAAATGCAATATGTTAATATGCTCCTGCTTAAACCCATAGTGAATTGACATCTTGACTGCTATGTAAAATTCAGGTTTCCTTTTGTTCCACATCTTCTCAATAAATAAGCATTGAAGAGAAGCAGCTTTCCAAAATGAAACCTTTAAAAATGGTACCATGAGATAATATAGAGTCCAAATGTTTATGAGTTTTAAAATAAAGCTGACAAATTATTAGAAAACATGAAAAACAAGTTAATCAAGGATTGTTAAAGGTAAAAATGTCTTAGTCACAGAATTGCAGAATGGGAAGAGACCACAGTGACTCATCTGGTCAACTTCACTGCCCATTCAGGGTCCTCCTAGAGCACATAGCACAGGATTGTGTCCAGACAGGAATATCTCCAGTGATGGAGACTCCACACCCTCTCTGGGCAACTTGTTCCATGGTTACCCACAACATAAAGTTCCTCCTCATGTTGAGGTGGAACTTCCTGTGCCTCAGTTTCTGCTCATTGCCTCTTGTCCTATTGCTTGGCACCACTGAGCAGAGCCTGGTCCATCCTCCTGACATCCTCCCTTCAGATACTGATGGACATTGATGAGGTCCCCTCTCTGTCTTGTCTTCTCAAGGCAGAACAGGCCCAATTGCTTCAGCCTTTCCTCATAAGAGAGATATTCCAGCCCTTTAGTCATCAACCTGCTCCAGGAGCTCCATATCTCTGTTGTCCTGAGGAGCCCAGAACTTGACATAGCACTCCAGATGTGCCTCATCAGGACAGTGTAGGGGGGCAGGATCATTTTTTTGACCTGCTGGTAGTGCTCTTCCTAATGCAGCCTAGGATATCATTGAATTTCTTGGCCACAAGGACACTCTGCTGACTCATGGACAGCTTGTTGTCCACCAGGACTCACAGGTTCTTCTCAGCAGAGCTGCTTTCCATGAGGTCATCCCCCAGAAAAAAAAAATACACCTCCCCCACCCCGATTCAGATAGGAAGCATTTTGAGGGTATGTCTGGGAAAGTAACACTGTAAAGATCCCCATTTCCCTAAATCTTGGCCACTGTCAGAGACAGGCTACAGACCAGGACAGTAAGTTTAGGTATTTATTGGCTTTCCTATGCTCTTAAGTAAGGAGAATAGGGAATAAATCAAAGTAGATCTGGGATGTAGTCCTTTGCACATCCATATGCAGAAATATATGCAGCCAAATTTGCCTGGGTGTCAACATTAGGAATCACAGTATTAAAAAGCCACTGAAGTATGGATATGAAAAGTATGAAGTGAGGTCAGGTTTTAAAAATGTGAAGACAAATTCAGTGAAACAATGAAGTGCTCAGATTACAGGAGGCAGCCCCTCCACAGGGGGAAATACCTGCACAAATAATCTTTTAATGTGAATGCATTTAAAATCTGTCATTAAACTGTTACCAATAGAAAAGATATGAAATTGTCATGTTTTGCTTCCCACAAATCCCTAGGAATTTGCTACTACCTTGGAGTGAGGGTGCAATATAGAAACACTCCTGGCTCACTGTTGGGATCTACCTCACAGAAGTCTGGCTGTGGAAATCTAAAGCACTCTTCACTCCAGCTTTAAGATGTCACACAATCCTCCCAGTTATGGTAGAAATGTAATAGTGCTGGTGGTACATTTCCTCCCAGATAATTTGTATCTATTGGAAAAGTAACATATATCTAATCAGAAATGCAGTGGGGAATGGAAGGGAAACAGGCATTAATCTATTCACTGTTCATTGACTCTGAATGAAATTCAGGCGTGTGGCCTCATTTGTGAAAGACAGAGGAAAAAGCCTTGAAAATCTTATTTTAAAAACTATTTTACTTGCTTAAGAAGGCTAATTGTGTACTCAAAACCTTAGGTTTTATTTTTCTTTAATACAAAGCAAAAATGGTGTTTTGGTTTAATCACATAACTAATAAACACAGTTTTATTACAGTCTACTGAAAAAACATAGAAGAAGTTGCTATATTTTTACCACACTTGCATGCAATGAGCACAGTGACATATGGACTGGGATGTTTTCCTCTTGAACTACAACCAGTTTAATTAGAAAAAAAAAAAAGGTAAAATATTGGCAAATTAAAAGAAAAGGGGAAAAAAGGAAAAAAGAGAGAGAAATACACACTTGCAGAAGTTTAAGGAAATGCTTTGACTCCATTCTTGCAAGTCACCCATTTAGAAGCTAACAGAGCATTCATATCTTGTGCAGTTAGCCCATGCTGTCTCCCATTGAAATGGAGAAGCAGGGGGCTGAGCAATTCCCACCGAAATCAACCACAGCTGACTTCAAGCTGTGTTTTCCTACTATCAAGACTTGCTTTGCAGATAAGGTGGAGGAAATACTGGTAATCTCTGTAACCTCACCCTCCATGCAAATTCTACAAGACTTGCTGAAACATACTGCTTGATTAATGCAGAACTGAATAACCTTTCTGAAACATTCACATTTAAACAAGAAGAAAAAAGAATCAAAGAGAGGTGATGGTATGCATCAGGACTGCAACCTGGATTTAAAATCTTTGCTAAGGATTTTCTGTGTGACCTTAGGGTTTGCAGTAATTGCCCATATGCCTGCTATTATCCTGTAGTAAAGTGGAGAATCTTCTCTCCCCAAGTATCTCAGATTAGCTCATACTTTCCATGCTTCATCTGACTTAACATAAATCGACAATATGTCTTATCCTGTTTATAAATCTATACTCCAATATGTCACCCTAGCTTCTCCAAAACCCTGTTGAGCTGCCTATTAACTCCACAGGATTCTACATTTCCACCAGCTGACGTGTGAAGAGCTGCAAAGGCTTGTGGCTACCAAGACATGGGAAGTGCTAATTTACACCTACTGAGCTTCCAGCAAGGGTTTCAGGAAATGTGTTCTTTGCAAAAAAAATTAAGGTCTGTAAGTGATCTGAGAGCATATACTACTATATCAAACAGTACCAAATCAAATGCTGCATATTAGACAATCACAGACAAACCTTTTTGAGACTGACTGGTGTTAGTGTCCCTTTATTTCTAGCTGCTAGAGAAAGAAAATACATTCAGAAAATGTAGTAGGGATTGTTATCTAAACAGGATTCTGTCTGGTTTGTAGCAAATAAGCAGATTTTTACTGGTCACCAGGGTAATTCATAGTCCATGATGAGGCTTGTTATATTGTCTTGTCTTCATCTTGCATACAATCTAATTAGATGACAAGGATACTTTATTCTCTATAGGATACAGTCAGTGGGAACCCTGAGTCTGCAACACACTTGTTTGACTTGCTTCACTGTTCCAGGGCTAACAATATTATTTCATCCCACAGCACTGCTCCTGCAGTGGATCATGTTACACAGCACCAGAGGTAGCACCAGGACCCCCTCTCCAGGTGAGGACAAAAGGCAGAGATGAATGAGACAGTGGATCTTAGAGAAACGTGGGATAGAACTTTAGGGAAATCTGATTTTGATGAGAAGTAATTGGAGCTGAAGATAATGAGCTGGTTTGGGAGGACTGAGTACTCAAGAGAAAATGCAAAGCAATAATAGTACTGTACTTGAAACTGCAGATCATAATGGCCTAGTCACACATTGAAATGTTGCATTCTTACCTATAAACTGAGAGTAGGGATATATGATTTGCTTATATTGAACGAGACAGGGTGATATAGTTTAATTTCCATTCATAACTTGGGAGAAGCAAGGAGGCTTTCATCCCCCAGTGACACAAGTATGGGAAAACTGGATGTTAAAATTTCTGTGTGTTTTTAACCCCATGGTAATAATTGACCATATCTGAAAACAAAACCCCCAAAGCAAAAATTCTGATTGAAATATTTTTGTACCTAAATGACTTTGGATACCTTCAGCTTTTTCTTTTTCTCCTCTTTTTCTTCTGATTAATTAATATGGCTCCCTATTCTGCGCACTGAATCTTATTTTTAGTGACAAGACCTGGGGAAAACACTGAGGTACTTAATACCTTCTTTGCCTCAGATTTTAATAGTAAGACCAGTTTTTCTGTAAGTACTCAGCCCCCTGAGCTAAAGACAGGGACAAGGAGGAGAATGAAGCCCCCATAGGGGGAATGGTCAGTGATCTGCTACACAACTTAGACGCACACAAGTCTACGGGGCTGGATGGGATCCTCCCAAGGATACTGAGGGAGCTGCTGAAACTGCCCACCGAGTCCCTTTCCATAATTTATTATTGATGGTAGGAAAAGTTTCTTCACAGAATCGGCATTGGTACAGGATGCTCAAGTAAATGTTTGAGTCACCATCCCTGGAGGTATTTAAAAGACATAAAAATATGACAGTTAGGGATGTGGTTTAGTGGTTGACTTGGTTAACTTGGTTAACTCAATGATCTTATAGGTTTTTTCCACACTAAATAATTCTCAGATTCTATAAATATCACTCTTCAAGGTGGGTTGTGGTTTAACACAAGCCAGCAACCAAGTACCATGCAGACATTCATTCCCCCACCAGTAGAATCAGGGAGAAAATTGGAAGCATAAAAGCTAGAAAATGTGTGTGTTGAGACAAAGACAATTTCTTAGGGAAAGCAAAAGCCACACTCTCAAACAAAGCAAAAGAAAGTTCATTCACTGCTTCCCATGAGCAGGCAGATGTTCAGCTATCACCAGAAAAGCAGGGCCCCATCACACACTACAGTTACACAGGAATACAAGCACCATCACACCATCACAACGTTTCCCCCTCTCTCCTCCTTTTTCCGACTTTATATAATGAGCATGAAGTCATACAATCTGGAATATCCCTTTAGTCGGTTGGGGTCACCTCTCTCAGCTGTGTCTCCTCCCTTGCACCTCCATGATCCTCACCAGTGTAGGAGCACGAAAAACAGAGTAAGCTTGGCTCTGAGTAAGCCCTGCTCAGCAATACCAAAAACATGTCTATATTATCAAAACCATGTTCAGCATAAATCCAAAATCTAGTCCCATACTAGCCACTGCAAAAAAAATTTAACTCTACCCCAGCCAAAACCAGCACAAATTGTGGAATGGTAGTCTAAATGGGGTGAACTCTCTTACAAATTTATAGGCGCAGACTATGTATTCAATACATATCTTTGTGGATGTTTCCAAATTCAAGTTAATTTAGATTCTCAATTATATTTCAACTCCTAAATTCCTATGTATTTCAATAATAAATGAATAACACAAAGATCATTGGGACATTTATGTGACAAGGCAGGTCCTTTTAGGTTGCTTTAAAAGGAGGAAATACTGTTAACAAGTAATAACATCACTCAGTTGATGCAATTGAAATGAATCAAAGGAATCAAAATACATGAAATAAACAAGAAAAAATCAGTGAGCAACTCCCTCGTGGAATTTCTGGAGTCACTATGATGAAGCAGGACTTCTAGTAAGGTATATGTTCCACAGACTGAGAGCTTAATATTGATAATTCTTCAAGCAAGAAAAGAATTAATTCTCCTGCATTCCAGGTGAGTGCTTTACATTAACTTAAAAGCTATTTTCATTTTGCCTCTTCTTAACAAAGGTGTATAAATCCTTTTTCACTTTGGAGATTAGTCTATATCCTGATGGTTAAGACACAGAAGATAAAAGAGTGGTTGTGAAGGGCGCTCAATCCAGTTTTTCCACACTGTGTAAGAATTCTGACTTGTGGGCTAGTAAGCAGAGGGAAGAATGCAGCACTCGTTTTTTCCTATCTGTGTTTTTTACTGAAAGCAGTTGTCTTTGCTTTGTTTCATAAAGACCGAGACATCTGGTAGGTGCGATCAGATGCATGGGATCCCTCAGGGGAAGCAGATGAGGGAATACATAGTTTGTGAATCTTGATGGGACTTATATATAATACAGCTCTGAAGCCTCTCAGCTTTGATGAGATGAGACAAGTTTCAGGTCCTACTCAGACTTAGAAATTGAGGCAAATAGGGAATGGTAATAATGAAAAATTTGTTGAGTATTTAATGGCTTTAGATATTACAGAATGTTCAGTCTGTGGGGTCTTCATAAAACGTAAAAGATAAGGACAGAGGAACCAGGTACTAAGTGACCAAAAGTATGTGAACAGTAAACTTTAAACAAGAATACAACAGTAAAAAAATTCAAGATTAGATAGAAGTTTAAATAAGATTAATGTAAAATATATTTATGGTTTGTATCATTGGATCAATAGTATAAAAACATGTTGGAAATGTACATCTATAAACATAAGTATGTATGCTTTGTAAGGTACTGATATTAGTGATAGCATTTAGAAGAATAAAGGTGGTTTAAAATGCTATTGCAGTGCATATATGGTAGAATTCAGTTCATAAAATGTAGCCAGGATTTATTGTTATTCACCCATTTGAAAAGTAATTGATTTGATTGGAATAAAAACAAAATACAGGTAATATTTTTTTAAAAAAAAATATTATCCTTCTGTTCCTAAACATTTCATATATTTTGCAAAAATGAGCACTATTTTTACTTTCATTGGGTTTTGGGGTTTTTTTTCTTGTTGTGTTTGTATATAGGAAATTTCTATTGAAATTAGATTTACAAGTCTGAATAAAGTTATAGCTTTACCATTAAGTGTGTACATCATACTGCAGCATTAGAGCTGCCTGAAAGTTTCTAGACAGAGCATGTTAAAATGTAGATTTCCAAAACAAATGAAAGATTTTAAATATTAAAAAGTATCTGTAGTCAATGAGACATAGTATTTGCCATTACATTTAGAATGCTTTTTGTAATTTTTCTTTCTATGGATTTTCCTATTCTTAAATATATACTTCTTATCTGTATATAGATATAAAATATGTATGTTTAGAACATGGAATTAATTTTGGTAGCCAAAAATGTTTTTGTTAATGTAAGCACATCTCCTGTGCATAAGGAGTGGGTTTATACTAGATTCTAGGCAGTTGCCATTCTGGCCACAGTTGCATGCCTGATTTATTAGGGAAAATCTCCTATCCTATTGTTTAATCATTGTTACGAGCCTTCTCACCCAGTGCGAGCCTGTTTAGGCTGGGTCTTCATGTCGTGCTGTCCCTGAGATAAAAGCTCCTAGTTCCAAGCAGTGTTCATCCTTCTAATCAGGTCATGGTGCAGTTAGAACCCTGCCTTTCACGCCCCCATTGTTATAACTCATCAATTATATCAGTTGAATATCATGGTTAGTGTTCACTCCCTAGGGCTGCTGTATTACCATCTTGCACCTCTCTGCTTCTACCCCACATTTTCATTCTCCTTAGAATGATTATCTATTAACTAGGACGAGACATTGCACTATACAACTGCACGCAGATAAACAAAAACTAAAAGTAATTTCGGTGTCAGTGATGTGACTGCTAGAGCAAGCTAAAATCAGCCGGAACCAAACCAAGCTGAGACAACATGTTGGATCCTGCTTTGCGAGGTCTTATCTTAGTAATGTCAGAGCCAGACATAGTGGGTTATAGAAGTAATAGCTTGATTGCATTTCCTGAGTGAATTCTTTCTGTAACAGCAAATAAGTAAGGAGAAACTTGCTTGCTTTATTACTGCTTGCTTACCTACCACCCACTGGAGGTAAAGATCAGATTCAAGAACATCTAAATATTTTCTGGACCTACACAAGTCCACGGGACCTGATGAGATGCATCATAGGATTGAGTGCACCTTCTGCAGGTTTGCAAACAACACCAAGCCGCGAGGTGCAGTTGACATGCTGGGTGGAAGCAATGCCATCCAGAGGGACCTTGACAGGCTGGAGGGGTGGCCCCATGTGAACCTTATGAAGTTCAACAGGGACAGTATTTGTGCTTAGGATTACCCTGACCCAGGGCATTTGCAGTTGTCCTGGGCTGCAAGTGCAGAATTCAGAGAACGGATTGAGAGCAGCCCTGAGGAAAAGGACTTAGGGATGCTGCTTGACAAGAAGCTCACCATGACCCAGCAATGTGCACTTGCAGCCCAGAAAGCCAAACATATCCTGAGCTGCGTCAAAAGAAGCGTGACCAGCAAGTCAAGGGATGTGATTCTTCCTCCCCTACTCTGCTCTCATGGGACCCCACCTGGAGTACTGCATGCAGGTCTGCAGCCCCCAACATAAGAAGGACGTAGACCTGCTGAAAAAAGTCCAGAGGAGGCTCATAAAGATGATCAGAGGACTGGAGCACCTCTTCTAGGAAGGGAGACCAAGAGAGTTGGGACTGTTTTCCTGAAAAAGAGGATACTCTAGGGAGACTATATCAGCATTTGGTACCTACAGGAAAGCTACAAGAAGGCTGGAGAGGGATATTTTAAAAAGGTGTGCAGTGATAGGACAAGAGGGAATGGCTTTAAACTGAAGGAGGGTAGGTTTGATCAAAAGTAAGGAAGAAATTCTTTACTGCAAGGGTGGTGAGGCACTGCAACAGGTTGCCCAAAGTTGTGGATTCTCCGTAGAATTGCTCAAGGCCAGGCTGGATGGTCTTGAACAATCTGGTGTAGTGGAAGGTGTCCCTGCCCATTGCAAGGTATTCGGAACTAAATTACTTTTAAAGTCCCTTCTAACCCAAACCATTCTGTGATTTTATGATTCTGAGCATTGTTTAAACCTATATATGCTAAATTCCCCTAAGAATTATTAATACAATTTACATCAACATTCCTAAATTTGCAATTAAAAATACATATGAACAAACAGATACATCTATTCCCACAGAGACCTTTCACATAATTCTAGAAGTAAAAGATATTAATTTTGAATTTTCAAGTCTTACATATTTCTGGCTATATTCAATGACGTATATGAACACATGAATCATTTCAATTGTATGTACAGATCATTCCATTAAGTCAACTCTGTCATTTATAGAATACACTCGTGTTCTTTTGAGATTTCACACAAACTTGAAAATTAAGTGTAAACTTCTGAACTAAATCTTATTCTAAAAATTATATCTTATCTGTAAATATTATGATGTATGATGGCAAAAGTACCACCTCCTTCACATCTATTTACATATGTCTTTAATTCCAGAAAAGATTATTATTATGCTTATCAGTCTCTGACTACTTCAATATTTCCTTGAAATACAAACAGTTCTTTGATAGAAAAATATGAAAGAGGAATAATAATTTGATGACTGGACTTGAAATACATTAGAAAATACTTACAGTGTTGAGTTAGCACTATGCTCAGCAGAGATTAAAAGGTAAAGGATGTTTCACAGCAAGAAAAATTCTGCTGTGTATCTGAAAGGTTACAAATGTGATTAACTGTGGCAGGTCTCATGTGCTCCACTCATTAATCTCACACCTGGTAATGCATTAGGGATGGCAGGAGTAAACATGATGAAAAAGTGCCATTTCATAATGCCATACGACATTAAGACAAGAAAATTAAGCTGGGGTTTGGAAACTTTGGAAAGGTATTATTAGTATTAGTGTTAGTGTTAGTTGTTGTTGATAATGCTGTTGTTATTAGTATTAGTATTGTGATGATGATGATGATTAAAAAATGTTGCAGCTAGTTTTTAGATTCAAAGTCATCAATATTTATGAATATTTAGGATAAAGTCCTCAAAAGTATTTCTAATGGCATCTTGCTGGTTACTGGTATCCATATGTACTCAACATATGTGCTCTGGAAAAAGATCACTTACTAGATATTATGGCATATGTCACCTTGGCAAGGAGGGCACTGCATACCAAACTCTTTAAATACAATCTCTCTCATTTGTGTGCTAAACATGATTTAAGTGAAATGTTACAAAATAAAGCAAAAAAGATGTTAATTTACCACATCCTAAATAAGATTCTACCAAGTATGCACTTAAAATGCTGCATAATTTTAACAGAATTCTACTTCATTGTGACCTGAGTAGGAATTTGCTGACTCTAGGTTTGTTTCCAGAGTCCAAATAAACACGGTGATTCTTCACTGTCTGGGAGGCAAAGGGGCTATATTGATGTCAAACACCACACATACACACACACTACCCACCCCATCAGATAGCTTTTTTATGAAATACTGCTACACCATCTGGGGTGTTTAAAATAAACTGAGTATTGTTGTAAAAGTTAAGAGATAATTGCACAGTAGAATTTTCTAAAAAGATGTTTTACTTCATTGTTTTAAAAGGATTACCACTTTTGCTTTTATTCTTTCAGATTTACATCACATCTTTGCTCTACACTTCCTTCTTTTCTCCTAAGGCATGCTCTTCTCCTACCCTTAGCTCTTTAATCTCAGTTCACTACAGTTTTACCTTTAAGCAACTCCTGCACCATATTGTAGTGTCCTGTCTTTCTGGACATTAGCCATCCTTCTCTCCCTTTAGTAATAAATAGTCAGTACCAGTATAGCATTAATATCTTGAGCATTGCTCAAATATTTAAGAGAATAGTGTTATTAACACATCAATTTCTACTTGGATGAAAGATTGATGGAATATTTAATGATAAGAAAGAAAGGCTCTCTTATTTCTAAAGAAATATTTCACTAGACCACTTGGTCTCCCACAGCTCTGAGCTGTTTCACTTAAAGCCATGGTTTGCCTTAGCTACCATACCTAGACAGTAGCTCACTTGCAGGTGGGCTGTTGGTGGATTTACACCATCAATGTTGGCATCCTGTCAAACACATTTGGTTTCATTGTATCTACAAAGACATAATAAACCACATACATAGATCTCGAGTATTACAAAACCCTTCTCAGTAATTCTGCTTGTCAAAGATAATTAGAAAATTTGGCCTTGGTGAGAGGGGTGCGTGTCTTTTTCAGGTATATTCAAGCTATTACCTAACAGCTCGCAAAAAATGCATCTAACCTTCCATTTGTGATTCCTTTTTTCTTCATGTAAACTGGTCTCATCTGTTGGGTAGTGAAAGCAATGTAATTGCATTAATGTTCTTAACAAATGCATTGATCATTACTATTTTCTCAAACTTTGACCTACTGTTATCTCATCTCCTATACCTGAGGAATGCCTGAAGTGTCTTGGGATGACACAGCCTAAATCAGAAGACAAGATTATGATTAGAAATAGAAATGAGCCAATTTCCACGCTAATAAGCAGATCATCCCTATGTATGTAAAAAAAGTATTATTTTCAGTTTCTGTCATTGATATTTAAAAGATAAACATGAAGAAGGCAAGTGATAAAACTGGAATAAGGTATGACTTTTGAACAAAGACCATGATTACGTATTTACATTTTCAAGATGATTACAGCAAAGGTTAAGACATGGAGCTTTCAAATTCAAAAGCAGTCCTTGAAAAATGATGGTGCTTTATCTGTCTGGTTAAACTGCTTGGAAAAAAACTATTTAAAAACCTAACTATTTTCTCTTTTAAAATCTTTCATAAATTAATATCTTCAAAACTGCAAAAATAAAGAGCATATATTTCTAACAGTCCCTTACAGAGGAAAGGTTTAGAAAGTTCAGTCATGAAAAAAATTTTAGCACCCCTAGCACACCTATTACTCACTACAGTGGACAAATAAGAAAATTCTAAGTCTTTAATAGTGGGAACGATACAATCCAACACACAGTGGATTACTTAAATTCTGCAATTATAGGGTATTAAAATAACCATTGTTTCATTCTAAAGACAGGAATTTACATGAGCCCTTTAAAATTAAAATCATTTTCTACATTTCCACCACTCTTCATTCAGATCTGAATCCAAAAAAAAATAAAAAAGAAATTATAGTCATGTAGAAAAATAACATATATGACTAAACAATTGTGGATATAGAAAGTTGCCAACAAAATGAATCCTCAGCCATGTTTTCACTTTTAGGAAAAGGTTTACTGGTAAAAAGTTAATTCACATTATTTTTCCATCAAGAAAGACATTTCAGAAATTATTTATCTTGCTTTCCTTTTCTTCTATACTTAAATCATAAAATAAAGGTAAGATAATGTAGTAATTCATGAGATTATTCAGAAGTTATTTCAAGAAGTAGATTTTAATTTTTTTTTCTTCAACTACATAAAGCCTTTTGAAGCCACTTAACACGTCAAGGTAATTCCTAATGATTTTTAGTTGTTAATGTCTTATCCCACTAAGTTATCAAAAAAGTATACTAGTTGCATATTTTATAAGTTAAATATTCTCAAAAATGCAATATAATTCCATAGAAGCACAGTGTTCTCTTCAGAATGACAAAAGATTTTCAAAGGTAAAGGTCAGTGAGTAAGTACTGTGTAGACTTCATGCTCATTCACTCTTTGCCTCATTAGGAATGCAAAAAGACGAACTGACAGATTCGATTCAATAGCTTTGTGATGGAACTGATTTTCTACTGCCAAATGTATTGAGACTATGACATTTACAAGCTATACGTATAAATTACATAGCGATTTCATAACATACTTTTCAATGGTGGGATCAGGAATATGTGGAGAATTTTACAGTAAATCTAAACCCAGTATCTGAATTCTCTATCTTAAAATCAGAGAGTCTATCACAGACCTGGTTGTTTCTGCCCTTCAGTATGCTCATTAGTAGTGTTCCACAGACCTATTGGTTTCTGTCTTGTTGAAGAACTAAGGATATAATCCACAATCCTGAGAAGTACTGACTGCTTCCAGCCTCTGGCTATGCAGTAGCACAATCATGAGGAAAAGAACAGCAGATCATCTTATCCAGTTTCTATGTAAAGGTGCAAAAACACAGGCACAAAGCACAACGATGAATGGAATTGTATGAAAGTCCTTAGATGCATTGTGGTTGGGTAAATTCTGGTACTGATTTTTCCCCATCTGTATTTACCTCTTCAACAATTTCTTTTGGAAAGAAGACTTCAGTGTTCAGAAAGGCTTGAGAAATTTATTTATTCCTCCTTTCTACAGATACAATTGAGTGATAGCAGCTTTTTCCAGTACTTGATGCATGTCCTTAGGAGGCAAAGATTGTATTATTTATCATTACAGGTTTTTTCCCTCTGAAAACTACTTAGCACTGGAGAAGTGAAATGGAGGATTTATTGGGTTTTAATATATGCTTGTGTATTTACTGTGTTCCCAGTGTTTTAGTTATAGGAAAATAAGAATGCTAAATAACCAATATGTCATTTTCTACTAACCAGCTTTATTATATTTATTTGCTTTCCCTGTTCCTAAAATGGAGATTATATTTAGAGGCTTCTAATAGTAAGTTCACATTTGTTTTCATTTCAGGTTTTTTTTAATCTTTTTTGTCTTGTAATTTTCTTTGGTTTTTTGGGCTTGGTGTTTTGTTGGTTTCTTTCCCATTTACATTTCTGTAATGTTGTTAAGCCATTATAATATTTTCCTTGTGATCATTACAAATTATGAGTCCCTATTACACAGAAATGGAATAGAGAGTTTCACATTCTAATTTCCCACTGTCAAAAAAAATTCCCCTCATGAATTGTTTATTTTCTTCCTGACAATCTTGGTGACGTGTGCTTGGTGACATTAATAACTCCACGATAATAATAGTGAAGTTATCAATAATTTACAAGATTTTCTACACCCAAATGGGCATTCCTAGTGTCATTGCTATAATTGACAAAATTCCCCCCGCTAAAAAAAAAGAAAAAAAGAGTTCTTTAGTGGCAACTAGTTTATTGTTGGTGATACATCCTGTATCTGTCTAGTGCATATTTCCAGTGCAGTTTTCTGCAAAATGTGATGGAATAGCATTGAGTCACATCTTGCGCCTTCATAAGGATGAGCAAAGCAGAGAGAATACGAACTCTTTTGGGAGAGGCCTGGTTACACTGTGCTTTGCTGTTTACCATGGTTTTCTTGCTCATAGATATTTATCCAATTTTGAACTATTACTACTCTTTATGAAAGAGGTAAGAACACTGAAATTCCTGTCACACCAACCTTACCCAGTAAACCTCCCCAATAAAATTATTCAGAACTTTTTCCTGAGACAAAAAAAAATTCTGGTTGTGTACCACTCAGTACACAAATAGTTCTAAACTTTGAAAAAAGTAGGAATTGAGATACAAACTAAATAACAAACTTCAACATATGTTGTTGAGAAAGCCAAAGGGTGGGTATAGTCCAAAGAGTCCAAAGTAAAAAATGTGAATTTAAATCATCTGCTGTGCTTCAATAAAGTAATTCTTTCCTCTAACAATATCAAAATGTATGGAAGGGAAATGCTGGACCCCACTGAAGGGAAATGCTGTATTAAGAAGCACAAGTGAAATGGAAGGATCACCCTGTAATTTCATGGCAGTGCTGCTACAGGCCTAACAGTTACTTCATCAAAAGTGGCATTTGGATGTCTTGTCAAGGTTCAGGATTTCACTGATCTAGGCTGCATACACAAAAGATCACACGAACAAGTGTCTGATAAAGAGATCTTATAGTCAGAGAGGACTTAATTAACTTTCCTGAACAAGGGCATGCACTTATTACAGCTGGTGGTGGGGTCCGTGGCTGCAACCCAGGAAGAGGTGACCGGTCCGGGGAGATGGTCCCGAAAGGAATCACCTTCCCGAGGTCCGGTGTCTTCCTCTCAGCTGCTGGCAGAGGAGCCCTTGCAGAAGCTGTCAGCTCTTTAGTGATTATCAGCTCGTGATTCCAGCTCAGCTCTGCAGGGCAGCCTCTAGGCCAAACCAGACCGGAGAGAGAGACGAGAAGACCCGTATGGCTGGTTCCGCACGAGAAGACCCGTATGGCTGGTTCCGCACGAAGGTAGCTTTATTGTGGGTTCCCTCCGGCGAAGGGAAGGCCAGGGAGGAGCTCTCCCTCCCTACAGAGGCGAACTGGTCTTCTTTTATAGGGATACAGGGGATCAGCAAGGGGACCAATGGGTTACAGAGGGTCTGGGATAGACCAATGGGTTACAGAATGATCTGCATAGGGTCTCCCAAAGGATTGTGGGTCTACTTTTCCTCACCATGACTCCAAAGTCCTTTCCAGGGAGTCCTGCTGGGCAGTTGCGAAATCTCTTATCTCAGCAGACATCCCTCCAGGGCAGTGGCTGGGCATATCCCACATGCACTTACATGTATGAGCCTGTAGGATATCTAAAATACCCACAAAAGGGTGGCAGACCCAAAAGAGTTTCTGAAGATACATGGGCTCTTGGAAAAGGCCAATCTCAAACATCAGTCAATATTTGTATGTAGGAAAGTGAATTAAAATTTAAGCACTGTCCCATGGGTAGTGCACACATCTGTGAGATAATTACAATCAAAACCAGAAGTACACAGGCACAGCATCACAGTTGTCAAGTGCTTAGATGTACTATGACATGCATGAATTTTAACAGGAAGGCTATCACAGATCACAAGAGAATGGAAAGTAGAAGAAAAAATTAGGTGTACTGTAGTTCACACAGTTGCCACTTTCACTTTGCAGCTTTATGCCAAAACTGCACAGAAGAGTTATTAAAGTATATGGCTTCTTGGGCTAGGCTACATCCCACACATCCAAGTTTTTGCTTTATTTTGGAGTTTGCCACTTCAGTTAGAAAAATACTAGAATTACTAGAAGAATACTAGAATTCAGGAAGTCTACTGGAATATCAACAAACTGTGTGA
The DNA here is from genome assembly GCF_020740725.1 of Corvus hawaiiensis. NCBI lineage: Eukaryota > Metazoa > Chordata > Aves > Passeriformes > Corvidae > Corvus > Corvus hawaiiensis. Next base: position 61,886,982 of record NC_063216.1, on the reverse strand, counting down.
GGAGTGCGGAGAGCTTCTCTGTATGTAGTCTGAAGAATTCTCTAGAGCTAATAAGTTGTTCTTTGCAGACAAATAACTCAGTGTGAGCATGCAGATACCAGTTTTCCACATTTTGATTCACAGTATGGACACAGAAACACAGAGCTGGAACTAGCTCAGAACTGATACCTTTGGTCTGACCATGTCTAATTAGCACTGATAGTACAACACCTTATTACATAGTCAAAGGCTGACTTAGTCTCTATCTCCTGTGCAACCAGCAGGTAACTAGAACTCTTACACAGAAAGTCAGAATGCTTGAACTCCCAAAACAACAAAGCTCTAACCAATCCTTGTAATACAACAGCTGGAGATGAAATTAACTCAGTGTAGAGATGATGGACCTCTTTGAAATGTAAATTAGCTGGAAAATACGTGCTGGAATACAGGCGTTCCTCTTCCTAACACCCTAAAAGCACTAAACATCATTCCCAAGAAATTTGCTCACTGAATCATTTTGAAACTGCTTCTGGTGGGGGAAAAAAAAATCTGTGCTCTGCTGCCTTATTATACTTGCAAAGAAAAGTAGCATCCAATGCTAAGGAAATTATAGGTATGTCCTCTGGAAAATTAAAGCTAAAATCTTCAGTGGAAAGAATAGCATTTTCCTAATGGTGGTAATTAGCCGACTCTGTCTCTATGCTTCCCTTCTCTCCCCAGTTCAGGCCCTTTTTCTCTCCTTTCACCCTTAGGAAAAATGACAACTGAACTCCAAAGCATGGCCTTTGTCAACAGTCTAGATATCTAAAAGTTGGACATCAGACAAGTGTGCATAATAGAAAGAGCCTCAAGGCATTCAAAGGTAACAGAGAGGCCACGTGCCAATGTTCCCTTCTGTTCAACATCTCTGTGACCATCTTTAAAATCTCAGCTGCTGTTGATCTTTCAGACATTTCTGTCCAAAGGAGCCTGATGATAATTTCATTTGGTGGGTTGAACGCAATTACATATAGATAACTTTTCATCAAGATGGTCATCTTGACATGTCTACTGCTCCTCTGCTGTACTCCCCTCTTGTTTGTCCTCCCACTAGCTCCCAGATCCAAAAAGGAACAAAAGTTTTGGCTGCTTCTCAGGGCATGCACTCCTTTACACCCTGGGATTCATAAGAAATACATAGAAGTACACTTTGAAAAAATAAAGAGCAAAGTTGAATTCCTGAATTCTCAGCTGGAGTAAAGTCAAAGCCACACAAACAACTTTTGCATATGGAATGTGGAACACTCAACAGAGCTCCTAGATGCATTATCATGCATGCAAAGACTTTCATAGTCAAATTCTTATGAGCTCCACTGCACATGCACATCACGATTGTGAATGTGCAAGCAGGGTACAAATGCTTGTAATGTTCATGTTCCCAGAGTACTTAGGGAATTTTAATGAATACATGTATAATTCATCTAAAAGGAGATAACGGGCATGTGGCATACCAGGAACTGTGACCTGTTCCATTGATGTTAATGATAACAGCCTCAGCCAACTGCGGTGATGAACCTCCTTGAACCTTACAGTAGCTCATATATTTTCCTCTTGCTATAAATGTTTTATTTTACCTGATACAGTAATGAAATTGTCAAGATAATGAACAGAGTAATCATTTCACACAAATGGCTAACTTTAATTAAAAATCACAGTGTTGACTGCTAAAATATGGAGGTAACAGACCATTGATCAGATTACAGATCACTGATAATTGAGATGTGGCTATAGACGCAAAGACCTGTGAACTCCACCTTACCGAAGGACATAATGTGTGCTGTCAGTAAGCAGTAGTCTCAACACATCATTAGCCCACATATATGTAATTCTTTACTCAGCTGTTAAATCTACAAGGACAAATATTACCTGCTATACCACCTCTAAAGTAACAGTTTGAATTAATGATGCAACTGCCACAGCAAAGGATGTCAATGTCCTGAGAATGTGGTTTCCAGGAGCAATGGAAGACTACTTGTTCTAGAAGGTATTCCTGAGGAACAGCAACTCCTCTATCCTCTGGCTTGCCATTCCATAGCTACCTAAGCAAGTAGCACTTGCAGAGGGACACTGAAGTTGGCTTTTCTGAAGAATGTCTAAAACCTCTACTCTTCTGAGTGTAGTGATAAGTTTCATGTCTTGTTATATTCTATTACAATTTTCATCATAGTCACAAGGTTATAAACTCATCACATGCCATAACAATGAAGTTGGATATTACTTTTTACAAGTTTGGAAGCTTTCAATTAGAATAACCATTGATTCTCATTCTCTACTTCTGTTTTGAAAGAGTATAGAAAAAGAGAAATAATAAAATTTGGCTTACAAATCAAAATGATGAAGGTGATATTGAAAGATCTGACAGGGTCCAGAACAATTTTCAGCTGTGGATATATGTCTGGTCATTGTGGACTTGATGTGTAATGCCAAGGTCTTAAGAGACTCACTCTTGATTCTGTCTTTTCAAAACCCTCTTTTTTGTTTACTACTGGCAAAGAAATCATGTCCTTTCCTCCCAAGTGTCTTTGTTACCTTTTTGCTAGACTATTACACTAATTTGTTTGTAATATTACCTTTGAAAGGCACATGGCTTTCACAGCAAGACACAGTGTATTTGAACTCCCTTCTTTTTACCAGTTGCCAGTTTACTGTCTGATAAGAATTAGTGTTTGAAATTTCCATGTAAAACTCTACATTGTATTACGTTTTAGAAAAATTCATAATTCATTGTATTATGTTTTAGATAGATGTCTGAATCAGAATAAAATGTTTTTGGAACTCATCTCAAACCATGCAGCAATCCACACCTCAGTCTACTATGATCCCATGGATACCTTGGTTTGCTGTTAATAAAGTTTTAAGAACTAGTAAAGGTACCCCATCTGATGGTATGTACAGAAGTACCCATTTAAGTTCTAAATAAAGTATTTGTTAATCAAACCATTGCTTCTCAGAAGTGGAATTACAATGGAAACTAGGATGAGTGCATCCCACTTGTTTTAGAAATTGATAGAATTTTACTTGTCTTTTTATGTTGAAGAAGGTTGATTCTTTAAAATCAAAATCTATCACAAAGGAAATTCAATATCCAGCAGTACAAGTAGAAAGTTGGAGGAAGAATTCCTATTGGATACTTCCAGTCAGACCTATTTTGACACTGGCTGCTTTCAACCAGTTTTGAGCTGTAAATTTTTCTGGGATTACAATTTAAAGGCTGTTTGACAATTCTACCATCAGAGCCACTAGACCCTAGATTTTCCAGAGGAGTTTGAGATTTGGGAAGACAAAGGAGGAAGTAGTATGAGACCAAGTTTGAACATATTGCATTACTGCACAAAGCAGTAATTAAAGTTTTTGCACAGTCATATAATAAAACACCACTGCAGATGTCTACCTTAAAATAATCATTGTGGACTACATAAGATCAGTCCAAACATTGACAGGGTCTAGTCAAGCGTAGCAACAAGTTTTTCTTTTTAGCAACATCGTTTTTCTTGTCCAGTCTGTATTTCTGTAGGACAATCTCTACAGTTTTCCTAAGACATAGCCCTCCTAATATTTAAATCTACCCTTCTATCATACTTGCTATTCTTTTGAGAAATCATACCAGGAGTTCAGGATACAACACACTATTTATTCATGTAATCATGGATAACAAGCCAATATGGAAAATGGACAGTACTGAACAAGTTGTTCTGCTAGGACCCATCAATGCCCTTCAGAGAGAGATGGCCAGTAGCCCCTTTGCACTGCTTGTGCTCCTAAAGAAGCAGAGACAAACAGACAACAGCAAAAATTACCAGTTTTGATGAGTAAAAATTAATGGTTGAAGTCCTTTAAAACTGCATCTCATATTTGCACAAAGTGAAAAAAAGTCCTAAAAGGCTAAGGATACATAAAAGTGACTTTATATGTTTAATAAGCTAACAAGGTGTTTAGCTACAAGAACATTCTGTTTATATGGACATGGACAAGAATTTTTGGGATTTGAACATATCCATGACAGATGCAATGACACAAATTCACTTAGCTACCCTCTCACTGTAGGGTACAACTGAACAACATTTAGTCATTATCAGTCAAGATCTATCTGAACAAATGACCTAAGGATAAAACAATTCCATATCTATTACTCAGTAGAAATCTTCTGGTTGTTTTTTTGTTCGGTTGGGGTTTTTTAAAATGAAAAAATAAAAGTAGTTTTAGTTAAGCAAATAAAGGCTTAAACATATTTCAGGTAGGTAAATACATAAATATTGAATCAAGACATGCACAATTTCAGGAGGACTATCTCTGATAGAAAACCGACATTTCCTTACCCATGAGTTTAAATAATCTGGACCATGAGAGTACAATTTCAATGTCATGCTGAGGCTTTATGATATGTAAAATGCAGTAAAATGCATGGTATGAGACCAAAAAGCTAGATATATAGTGCCTTGTGATGTCTCTAATAATAGTCTTTGTGCTAGTTTCAGTCTGCTTGAGGGTATTCAGTAATTATAACATATAGACTATCAATAATAACAGTTATATATTTAGCCCTTTATATCCTCAAAAAGCAGATGTATGTAGGTTGGGTTTCTTTTTTTAAAAAATACCTCCCTCCTTGAAATTAATTATGATATTCATATTATTTGCAATCACATGATATTCATTCCTTTTTTGTATTTTATGACTACTTAATAAATGTTATTAATTCAACTTTAAAAACTCAGACTCTAGAATAACTCATAAAAGCAAATCAATTTGTGTGGTAAAACTGAAATTTGCTTTCAGAGGAAAACTGGATAGGAGCAAAGACAAAACACTAAACTATGCCTATAAGAAGAGACTTTCAGAGATGTCTGTCACCTATTGACAAGCACATGTATACACTTTCTCCTTTGAGCAGTGAGACCAAGTAAGCTTCTTTCTTCTAAGTACATTAACATCATCATCAACTTTGTTAACACAAAGAAATTTTGCTGATTCTCGCTCTGTATGAGAATGTCAGTTTATCTCTTCTGAGCCTAAATGTATATAGCTTGAAGGGGAGCCCTTATTCTCAGAAGAAACAAATTTTAATTTTTGTAATGCTTGTTCATGGTATTATTAGAATGATGACTTGAGAGCATTTCTTTATTCTATGCCATTAAATATAAATATACATATAAGTCGGCGTCTTCGTTGACAAATGGGATGGGGAGCCTGGACAGGCACTCCAGGAGCGTTTTATTATTTTATTCCATTATCAGCCTCACATACCGAGTTGAGATAGAGTTGGTACAAAGCTTGCGCTGCCAAGGACATTCAACAACTTCTTGATTGCAAGGCATTTTTAAAAGCTTCTTAGCCAATCAGCATGCTTCTAAAAGTTACAGACAGCTGTCTTAACCAATTCATAATAGTACATGCACAACTGTTGTACACAATACTGGTCTGTTATGCCTTGACATAACAATACACAATATCCCATTATAAGGCTTAAACTTACCTATCTTGCTAAGCATATTTTTTGCAACTCCAAAATCTATCTAGGCCAAACCTAGAAACCCTAACCATTGTTTTAATGTCCTTGGTGCTGCATAACTGTATCTTCTAGTTTTCACATGCAAAGCTGAATTCTAAATCCTTTTGCTTTATTTTCTGAAGCCTGCTTTTATTTCTCACACCTAAAATCCTTTCCACCTTTTGTGTTTCCTCACACATATATATACCCTTATACAATGATGAAACAGAGTAAGTTAATATAAAACTGCTTTTTATATAATAAATGTTCATGACATAAAATTTCCCCATAATTTCCCAAAATAAAAAGCAGTTGGAGTCTGCCCATTAGCTTCTTCACTCTCCCAAGAAATTCTCAGATTGCAAAAATGTCCATTATATTTTTTTCTTCTAATGTGACTATTCTCTTCCATTAGTATAGTGCAACTGTAGGTACTTTTGAATATGGAGAATGCCAATTATATCAGCATTTATTAAGTGTTCATGAACAAGTTTTGTCTAAAACTGATATGTCAACCTTCATATGATGCAAAGAAAGGAAACCTAAAGTACAGGTTAATATTAGCTGCCTATGTTTTACAAAGCCACTAATTAACTCAGTGGAATTGTTTATGCTCTGGTCTTGTTCTTGATAACACAGATGTTTTTCCATGCTCTTTTACACTCTTCATGTCACATATTTAAGTAACACTAACCTGCCAATAAGGATTATATGATTTTTAGTTCTCATGGATCTTCATTTAACAAATAATCAAACTATATAATCTTCATTGACTTCCGCTCTGTTTCCATCTCACAGTAAGCCAATGTCAGTTGTTCAACACTGTTAGTTTCCAAACACAATAAAGTCTAACAGGCTGTCAAAATTATGCTGTCATCATGTTGAGAAAGAGATTGCAAGTAATCGTGGGAAGGGGGTAGTTTTAAATTATTCCTGACAACTGATTTTAACAAAAGAAAATCACACATTTGGAGTCTACCCCAGCTGACAGTCCAGTGGTTTTCCCATGTTAGCAGAGCCACCATATCCGTTGCAAGCAGATTTTCATGCACAAAACTTGGAGTTGTCTGGAACATAAAAGTGGCTCTTTGTTGGGGTCTCCTCTCCCCGCCATGGAGCCCTGGGAGAGGGGCCCTGAGGGCACAGACACGGGGTTTCCCTGCCCCTGCTCAGCCTCGTTCCCATTGGTTGGTTTGTGTTCCCTGCGCGGGCAGAAGGACCCTTGGTCCCGTGACTGGAACAGTTCCTGGGCAGAGCCCCGGCCATGCGGCTGGAGAAATAAACATCTCTGAAACATCTAGCAAGAATCTGTCTGTCCGTATATATTTCCTTTCCACGGGACTCCTGGTTTGATATATGCGTGTTGCAGTACTCCCACTGCAACATAATGGTAGAGAATTGAGAGCAGAACGATCCCCGATCCCTAAGCGACTGATTTGTGTGAGTAAACCCTGGAAACTTTGGATTCCTCTTCTTGGTTTTGCTTTGCTATTCCATATCTAAACTATGGAGGAACCGTGGGAAGACTCTTGGCTCTCAGAGCCACATATGGACATTTATCTTAAAATGATTCTTGAACAACGATTTGTAAATTTTAGCTTGATTCAAGCTCAAAAAGAACTGAAACACTTCCTGGCATGGTTGTTTAAGAACTTTTTCTATGTTTCTTGGGATTTAATTCTTACGAAGGGCTTTTGGAAAACCGTTTGGACACAGTTAATACTGGAGTCAAAATATATGCCGATGGAAGAATATTTTCGTGAATATTATTTAGTTACCGAGACTGTTGAGCAATGTCAGCTGTGTCCTGGCGAAGGGAAGCCTGGCGCAGGGACCGTGCGGCCCAGGCCACGTGCACCGAGCGCTCTGCGAGCAGCAGCGAGGCAGTTCCCACGCGCGGGCGGAGCCACGCGAGCCGCAGTGTCGGTGGCGGAGCGAGGCGCGGCGGGAGCAGCGGGACCCGGCGGTGCCCGCACGGCCCAGCACAGTGTGTGGTGGAGCGAGCCCCGGGAACGCCCGACCGAGAGGGGCGGCGCACGGGCGGCGGCTGGCGGCGGTGGCGGTGGAACGGAGCCGCGCCCAGCCGAGACACGTGCTGGAGCAGGGCGCGGGGGAGTCGTCGCTCGGGGGCCCGGCCGAGATGTGGGTGCAGCACCTGGCAGCGGCAGCAAAGCTGCGACCAGAGGAGGCGACGCACGGAGAACTGAGCGGCGCGGCCCGACCCGGCCTGCGCAGCCCCGAACGCGACCCCGGGAAGAGTGCACAGGCACGAACAGCCCCGACAATTCCAACACGGGAGCGACCGAAAGAGACAGCAAAGACGCAGCGAGACAGAAAACAGCAGCCACTCGGAAAAAGGAAAAGATCATAGTAACTAAGATCTTAGGGATAGTAAAATGGTGTAATGTTAAGCAAAATTATGGTTTTATAACAAGGTGTAACAACCAGCAAGACATATTCGTGCATAGAACTGCTATTAAAAAGAATAACCCTGAAAAATGCATCCCAAGCTTGGGAGATGGAGAGGTGGTGGAATTTAATATTGTACTAGGGAGAAAAGGGTTACAAGCATCGCAGGTCACTGGGCCTGATGGTGTTCCTGTAAAAGGCAGTATATATGCAAAAAATCGTAGGCATGTTAGACAGTATCTCTATTGTAAGTCCCCCCTACAGTCTCCCTTTCCTAATCCCACCTTTCCCTTTTACCCTATGTCCTATTACCCCCAGTGTATTCCCAATCCGTTTTTTCATCCATGGTTTCCCTCACAAAACCATGCTTTTGCCAACTGTTTCCCCAAAAATCCCTTTCCAATGCCGAGTGGGGGATGAAAAGGGGGAGGGAAGAAGTTAAACCCTCTCCTGCCTCAGTTTCCCCACAAAGCATGCTCAGAGAGTTCTGTCTCCCTTCTGTCAGCCCTAAGATGTTCCACAGAATCTGTTTGGACATTTATAGACTCAGGAGGGTGGCTTGTTTTGTTTTGAAACTGTTCTTGTTATGTTTATCCAGTTGTTTTCATTCTCTTTTATTAAAATAAAACGGGTGAGATGTTGGGGTCCCTCCCCTGCCGTGTAGCCCTGGGAGAGGGGCCCTGAGGGCACAGACACGGGGCTTCCCTGCCCCTGCTCAGCCTCGTTCCCATTGGTTGGTTTGTGTTCCCTGCGCGGGCAGAAGGACCCTTGGTCCCGTGACTGGAACAGTTCCTGGGCAGAGCCCCGGCCATGCGGCTGGAGAAATAAACATCTCTGAAACATCTAGCAAGAATCTGTCTGTCCATATATATTTCCTTTCCACGGGACTCCTGGTTTGGTATATGCATGTTGCAGGATCCCCACTGCAACAGCTCTTTTGGTTTAGAAGTTACACACTCATTTAATGAAAAAGACTTAATTTCTAAGGTTGTGATTCCAAACTCTGCAGTCCCTGTGATGGAGAGTGAACTGTATTGTGGTCTGGTGTTTCAGCTTTCTTGTCATCAAGCACCATTCAATTATACTTATGATTAAAAAGAGTAATAATTTTCCTAAATAAGTTTACAGTTCACTACCTATGCATGGCACATAATGGAAAGATTGTACCCAAATTTTAAATAACTAAAAAAATAGCTACTTTGCTCATTTTTCAAAGTAATTTAACATATCATAATCATGTGCTATTAAAAGAGCAGTATCTTTTGACATTTATAAAATACCCATATTATACTATAATACACATGCAACTTGTTTGTTACTACCTATTAAAAATATATACTAAAAATATGTTATTCACTATAAATATACCTCTTGGAAGAAAGTGAGATTGCCTTTTCAATATGTGCAACACACTGCTACTGTTAATGAACCATCTGAATTAAAACTAGTCACATTTTTTGTGTTAAGTGTAACCTTTGGTCACTTACACTGCTGGAAAGGCAAGATGGTACTCATTTTATTGACTGTGTAACAGAGTTCAGTTCATCATATTTTACCTGACGCAATTTTCCTCTGATCTCAGAAGAAGAAGGGAAAGATATGCTCAGGTAACTGACTCAGTATTTCTTTTTTAGCTTTGCTTCAGGAATTTATAAAAATGGAAACACAGGCAAAGGTAGTTTTTAAAATTTTAATGCCATTGCACAAATGCAGTTATTATATCAATTACACTGAACATTAGGCAACATCTAAATCAGTCTTCAGGACCATTCAATTCACTTTGTTGACTATTCTGTCAGCAAATGCAGGAATACCAAAGACAAGGCCATAGTTCTGAGCTAGTCTTTTCTTATCTCACACCCAGATCACCTACATTTGTGTTTCTGTCAGATCCCGTCACTGAAGAAAATTAGTTCTACTCATTCAGCCCTGGACCTTCTGAGGAGACAGGCTGATCCCTTGGATCTCTGGAAGTGTTTCTCCATTTTAATAGTTTTGAAATTACTTGTCACAAGAGCTAGAGCTACTTAAAATTAATGACATCAGGATTTTTTTATTAGGAGGGAATATTTGGATCTGCTACAACTGCATCTGCTTTGGGTCAGATATATAATCACAGAAAGCAATTAAAAGATTAACATTTTCTCCAGCTAAAGATCTGATCTACCACATATGAAGCTATTCTTTATCTACAGTCTAGATTTCATTATAGCTGTTGTATTGTAGAAAGGCTAAAAGATAGAAAAAGAAGATGTGTTCCCTTTGTTTCTTAGTATAATTAATATTGGTAATCTTCATGCATTTCTAGATTCTCTTTGTTCTGTAATATGAAATTATTATAAACTTTTTTTTTAAGATTTGTGCTTTGTGATGTGTTCATTATAGATGTTTTAGTTGGTTCTGTTGTAAACAAGCTATTTGAAAACTGGGTGTTCCATCTGAATTCAAAATATCATGCACAAAGGTTTTTTATATTAGTACAAGTAACATGGCATGAGAAACACTTTAAGATGCCTGAGGAGATGTGTTCAATAAATTTCAGGTATTTATTTTGTATGTAAATTCAGACATATTAGGAATTTTAACATTAATGTCATTCTGGCTTTCAAGAACTGTTCATGGCTTTGACAAGTAGTCCAGGTCATTAGGAAAAGTGGAAATAGATTCTCAGGCCCACACTGTCATTTGCCTTTTCTAGTAGTCTGTATAGCTGTATATAGATGAACATTAGTAACTTTTTATTTGGACACCAAACAATTATATATCGATATATATCATGAGATATATCGATGCTGGTGTATTTATCCAGTACATGCAGAAAATTGGCTTTAAATATAGCTCAAACTTTGATAGGACTAATCACCTAATGTCATCATTGACAGGAATATATGAAACAGTCTCTACTTAAATAACCTTTTAAAAAAACCCACAGATGAATTATGAGACTGAAAAAAAGAATAGAGGAATGAATCACTTTAATTTTTCATTTTCCCTGTTAACAATGAATTCCCAGTTTTGTTGGAACTACAATAGAAAAATTTAGACTTCTATCACTATTAACTGGATTTTTCAGCGCCACCCTTTTAGATTACTTTTTTGGCACTCTGTGTCTGCTCTGAAGATAACAGATACTGACTATATTTGACCCAAAATAGATGCCTGTCAAGTCCCTTGGAAGATACCCATCTTATTCAAGCAAATGTTTTCCCACATACTGAGAATTACCATTTCTAAACCTGTAGACACATAAATATGTGTTTTGAATAACTGAAAGTTAAGAATGCAATAAAAAATGGGTAACATTGCACATACAGGAGCAAATAGAAATACTGGGGGTTTTTCTCTTGAATTCCACCCAAAGAGAGTGTATACAGTTTACAGAATCAACACTGCAAAGTGTAAACACTTCAAGAATAATACTTGTAACAAATTATACACATCTATTAGCATAAGAGGTAAACTTACCAAAAAAGTTATGAAAGCACCATAAATTGTTAAACACACTCATAAATTGCTTCAATGTTCACAATTATGGCTATCTATGTTTTATTTCTTCAGAATTAAGAATCAAGAACAGTTTTGATTGCAAAGCAGGAAGCTCTATACTGGAAATTAGTAGATGTTGAGGTAACATCCTTCATTTGACCAAAATAGCTTCTCCCAAATCCTCCCAGATGAGCTCTCATGCACCAGGTACTGAGAAAATCAATAATAGAAAAAGATTTTGAAGATTTTAGCATGGTGACATCCAGTGGAAGCTATGCAATTTCAAGCTATACAATGACTCTGACTTCCTAGATGTCATGTCTTCATGGAACTCATAATACCAAGTTACATCTCCTGTAGAGAGCTACGGTCTTTCCACTCCATGAGCCACTGTGATGCGCTACAGAAATCTCTAGCTAATGCATACTTTGGACATATGTCTGGCTGAGAATTCTTCAATGAGTAGGTGACTGCTGACAAAATACCTCAAAATCTATAGATCCATTAAATTAATCAAATGGTATTTGTTTTTCTCCCAAAACCTTCCAATTTTATGTGCTATTTTTGACAAAAAGTGAGTGTTTTCGTAAAAAGCAACCATTGCAAAGAAAAATTTTAAATAATTTTCATTTTAATTTGCATTTTGTGTCAGAAAAGCAAAAGGAAGACTAGAGCATAAAGGTGGCAGAAAGGATTTTAGGGTTTTTTTCCTAACACCCCTAGTAACTGTGTTCTTAAGGATGTTTATCCAAGCATTTTAACCTGCCATGTCCTCAAAAGCAGAGTATGTCAAAACACTAAAGAAAGTTGATTCAACACAGCCTTGAGAACAAGAAGAAATGGAATATTTCAAGGCAGCTGAAATTTTTCCCAAACAAAGGAACCTGAATTTGTTTACAGTAACTAAAAGTCACCAGCTACCGATTGCTCCTGGCTATTTCTAATGAATGAAAGAAAAATGCTTTTGTAAAAGCGCGTTACCAACACAGATTAGTAAAGTCTCACCCCTAAGAGTTATTAAATTTTGTAAATGATTAATATTCAGCCACAGCACTACTATGGAAGAAAAGAAAATTCAGATGTGGCAGTAGAGTAAAAGGCTTTCTAACCATAGAAGAAAAACATTACCACCAACACCTTAAGAGAGGGCTTTCCCTGTGAATATGATGTCAGAATGTTCTTGTCATTATCACTCCTCTACTAAAGTACCTTCTTCAGAGACTTTGTGATTGCAGTTGCCATTGCCAGATACAGAACAGACAGCTGAATAGAGTTTGAAAATCATCATTGGGTTAGGAATATGTTATATTCATCATTAAAGTTCAGCCACAATTCTAATTTCATAACACAATGGTAGCAAAGGATATTGTACTTGAATGGGCTGTTACAGAGATTCTAGAAGAGAAAATTGCTAATTCTTATCAAATCCAGTTGTTTGAAAGATAGATGAGACATGGGAAAATGGCTCAAAAAAACTATTCAATGTATTAGAAGTCTCCAGAAATTATTTCTCTGGAATAAGGGAAAAGAGTAAAACAGACCAAAGAAGCAGTAAATAAATTTAGGTGTAGAAGCTGCTGTGGACAGGCAACACAAAAAAAGTCCTCACTAAAGGATAACATATCACAACACAATTTCAAAAGATTACTATAGTGTCTATGAGAAGGAAAGATAAACTGCATTAAAGTCATGAGATAACATTTTCAAGAGTGCCTCAGGGAATATTTAGAATGGCTTACTTATCTTGGAGCTTTAATTTCCTTGAGTTCCATCCGTAGGCAGTGTGTGAGAGTGATCTCTCCAGAAGGAAATTCAGATTGGCTAAATAGGCTCTTGCTTTGAAACACATCTATTTGAGAGTCCAGAGCAATGCAGAAACAGTGATAGCCATAAAGACTTTTTCAGCCAAACATGCTTTAAAACATTCCTTTGTTTAATGATGAGGAACCATTTTTCTGAACTGATCTCTTTTCAAGTCTATTTTTGATTTGATTAAAAAAAAATAATTGGAGTATATGGAGGGAAAGCTCTTTCTTTTGGGGAGGGTCAAAGAAAAAGTGAAGTATTAACATAACTTTTCATTTTCAGATTGATATTACATATTAGAAAGAAGAACACACTAACACTCCCATATTTTTGTTGCTGGCTAAGTACCACAGTGTGGATAAAAGCTGGGTAGGATTTTTGCCTCTATTCTATAAGAAGCCACCAAAAGTTTATTAAATATCAGCTGAGGAGTATGAAAAAATAATTTGGATTTCTTTGTGAATACACTGCTTTCCTTCTTTGATACTCTCTGGTACACTACTAGCTGTGGTGTAATTTGAATCATGAGAAATATTCATTACCAGTAAACAAGTTAACACATCAATGCATTTTAAGTTCACAATTTGTATGATATGCTGGTACAAAAATTGATACTTAGAAGAAAGTTTTATCTGGAAAAATGAAGAGAATGACAGTGGTATCTTCCTCCCCAAAATGGGGAGGTAGTAAAAGCAGATTTGAGAGATACAGAATACTTCAGTATTGGTGGGACTCCAGCTGGTCAGAAAGTTCTCAACAATTTACTCCATCCACCCTCGTTTCAGCATTCATGCTCTTGCTTTGATAGATGTGTATGTATTATATGGATATGTTCATCAAGCACATACAAACATAAAATGAATATTCCAAATAGATAGCTTTAAAATAGATAAAATAGATAAAATAGATAAAAAATAGATAGTGTTAAAATTCTCAGAACTGTTTGTTGGTGAATTACAGTGTTAAAATTCTCAGAACTGTTTGTTGGTGAATTACAGTTTCCTTTTTATTCCAGTAATATTTAGTTACTTTAGAAACTACTGATATATATTCATGCTACTCAATAAATATCAGAATCAAAATTATTATACGCATCAAAATTGTACCAAAATATAATTGGAATATTCCATAACTTACTGCAGTTATTATTCCATAACTTACTGCAGTTATTATAGACTGGGGTCTATAGGATGTACTAAAAATTTGAATCAAACTCAAGATTTTGTGCTAAAGCACTTCCATTACAGCACTCTTATGTGGTTTCCATGGAACACCTAAGGGTTAAACATATCAGTCTTGTTCTTATAGAAGTCATTATCCACAGAAAGCTGAACTGTAGTCTGGTTGCACACAATGTCAATTTAGAAGTCATTTACTTCCAGTAGAATCACTCATTATATGAAGGTAAAGGCAGAGTTATTAGAATCTCCTTATTAGGTCAAATACTCTGGGCAAAGAATTTAAAGTCAAATTAAATACGTAGAAAGTCTCCACATTTTTATGTGGTTGGCTTCTGTAAATAGGGTAAAAACAATGCTGTGACATGCACTTAAGTATGCAAAAGATTATGCAGAAAAAACGTGGAAGAATTTCTGTCACTATTGTTTTGCTTTTGTATTTATATTCAATCAATGTAATGCCTTAGAAAAATCCTGTATTTCCAGTGTTATCATAAAGAAACTTTTATTTTACTTACTTTCTATAATTTTGTGTGGCATTTCTAAATATACCTTGACAGTATAACTTCTATAATTAAATTCAGAATTATTCAAAATAAAACAGCAATAATATTATGAAGGTTGTTTTCAAAAGGTGTTATGACATTTCCAAGGTTATACTAATGACAACATCGGCATTACAGGAATCACAAAAGTAAAATCATGAATACTGGTCACAGCTGAGAGACAACTGTGTGTTATGGAATATGAAGATTAATAAATGTCAAACTCCCAGAAACAGAAAGAGTAAAAGATGCAGAAGGTAAATATTCATGTGTCCTGTGATAGGAAAAAGGAAGTAAAGATGACCAAGTAATTGACTTAGTCTCCTTAAGTATGAGAAATACAAAAAGAAAGGAAGTCTATCTGAACTATGTAAATGGAGTAAGTGAAGGAAGAGATCTTAAAACATTGATCCAGCATATAACCTATTAAAAAAACCCAAACAACAAACACAAACCCATAAAAGTTTTGTATCTAACAAGGGGTTCAGTAGAGAAGATTGAAAAATTATTCATTGGGCTGATAAAAAAATAATATTAACTAAATTTATGCTAGAATTTTAATATTGTAGATAAATAGCTTTATGTCAACATTTTAAAAATTATTCCTGTGAAGGAGGTAATATTCCAATGTTGTCCACAGCATTGTGATTATCCACTCAGAATATGGGATACCTTAATTCAATTCCTTCCTTTGTGTAAATTTTAATTTATCCCTTCAAGTATAATGACCTCTGGAGGTATAAACACTAAGAGGTCCAAGTGAAACATCCAGGAAAATTAAAATTATATCAGCAGGCCACGCAAGGGTTTACATTCTTTCCTGTAATCTGTTAGTCCTCTTGGTATCAGAAATAAACTAATAACTGAAAGAGAAAGTGTAGCAATGACCTTCTGTCCCCCTCTTTAATGCCTTTTGGATCCTATTAGAGCCACTTCACATTGTTTAAGATTGAGCCAATGATCGTGAAAATGTTAGTGCATAAAAATAAATGCAACAAAATTTCCAATGAGAATGATAATTCCTGAGATATGCAAAAGAGATTGTAGCTTTACCATCTATTAACAAATTGGTGAAACTACACTTACAATGTCCTTTCCTTTTACAAAGACTCAGCAGCATTGTTTTCCTTCCAAGTCAAAAAGAACATCTTGAATCAAACATTAATTCCAGATTTTCAGTTTGGAGAGGCATCTTCTTTCCCCAGGGAAACACGAATTTTAGCTGACATAATTTTTTGAAGGTCATAATGATTTTGAACTGCAAACACTCAGTTAGTTATTTATACAGTTCTCCATTAAGGTCAGTTGTTTTCCATTCATTTTATGTTAATGCAGTTTGAATGACTTATTCTAAGCCACTCCCAATGTTTGATCCTCAGAGGAAGAGGTAAAAAGCCATCCCCCATCATTTTAAACATGAACATTGGTCCCTGTGTGGCTTTAAAATGCTGGCTCTTTTATAGTGCTAGTCATCATATATTCCTGCATCATTAGTAAGAAAGGTCAAACAATATTTATTTATATTAGACAGGAACCTCATGAAACTATCGCTGTGAAACTATTCCTGAGACTACTAAACTCACACATGTGCAATACTGGTTAATTCACTCTTCAATGAAAGTACAAACACCACTGTAGAGTTCCAGCTCAGCTCCTGTCCTCACACATAGTTACTTTATTAGGCAAAACTAGTTTCATCAAACAAGAAAGGTCTTCTTCATGGAGATGATATTATAAATTCAAGAAAGAATAAATGGGTTCCAGAGATGTAGAACACAGTAGCTTTGTCCTTAAGATTAATGCCTTATATATAATTAGCAGCTTGCTTTCTATGCAGAGAAACTGTAATTTTCAATCCTTTGTTTTATTTGATAATCATGAACTCAGCACAAACTTAATTATTATGAGGTATTTGATCTTTCAGAGCTGAAATCTCTTTATGCAAATCATCCCTTGAAGACAAAAAGATGTTATAATAATATCATATTGTTATAATAATATTATTATAATAGCATTAAAATAAATTGAAAAGAAACAATAGAGGTAGAGATTCAAGTAACTTCCTTCTCTCACATACCAAATATTCAAAAAGAAAATGTCTGGACATTGCCTTGGTCAACCTGCTCTAAATGACCCTGCTTGAGCAGGGAGGTTGGACCAGATGACCTCCAGACATCTGTTCCAGCCTCAACCATTCTGTGAAAACACCATCCTGAGAAAGATAATTCCCATTTGAAAATGCAAAAACAAATTATCTTTTTTCTTTGACAATACTTTTTAAGTAGATAAAATATTGACTAAAATTATAGTAGCTATCTCTAGGAATACAACTGCAACTGAAGTAAAAAATACTTGGCCATGTAACATATTTTAATGTCCATATCTCTGAGGGAGAGCTCAAATGTGCCTGATAACTGCCATTCAGTAGAATCACCCATATTTTTTCTGGGAGTACCCCTGTGTAACAACCTGATGGAAGACAATGTCTTTAAAGTTTCCTGAGTTCCTCAAAGACACTAATATCTGAATGCAGAATGAACACATACCACAGAAACACTACACATCAGCAGTTTGAATAACTTCATATGTGCCTGCTTTCAGAATGGCTTAAAATTCCCTGACTGTTATACATGGGGACACCCCTTGATTGTATCCTTGATGAGGCTGACTCACTGTTTGCTCACTTTGGGAGTCTCCTAGGAAATGTCAAACTGCTTCACCACGAGCTTTGTCCACTCCAGCTACAAAAACTAGACTGCACATAACAGACTTTTCTTAGAACACACTGCAGAAGTTCATGTCCAAGACCCAGGAGCAGAATATTTGGCTGTCCTTAATGTATACCTTTAATGAATCCAACTAAATGATCCTCTCGTCAAGCAGGAAAAAGCCATTTTTATTGTATTACAGAATTGAAATATCAAATAATAATAATAAGAGAAGAGGCAAAGTAGCTCTCACTGTAACACACTAGCTACCTTGTTTGTCCTATGGGAAAACAAAGGTGTACATATTTATAGTGAGATACAATTACCCCGACAAAATGCCTTGCTGCAAGTCAAAAATACTGAAACTACACCTAAAGACAAGAAAGACAAAACAAGCAGATTTCCCTTTGCTGCAACGGCCATTGCCAATACATGTTTTCAAACCCACTGCCATTAATATAGCATAGGCAGATGAAAAGTTCTGCCAAAGCAAAAGAAATAGATGATCAAATGTTGAATAATTTGTCAATGAATAAGTTACTGATGCCCTGCAGCTCTGGTAAATAATGAAAATTTAAAAAAAAAAAAAAAAAAAGCTTCTTTTCATGATAGAGGTCAGAAATTAAAATACTCCTTCAAAACCTCAGTCCTCTTTTGAATTTTTTCACTCCCTGGGAGCATAATTAAGAAACATGCTCTGCATTCTTCAAAAAACATTTTTTAAGCTACAGGAAAATCAAACTTTGGATTTTAGATATACATCTTCAGTTAAGCTGCATGATGATAACATGGAGACAGGCAAAATAAATTGGTTGTGTCCTTTCTCTTTCTTGCTATGACTATAAAAAAGACTGTATATCTGGCAAGAAAAAAATATCAACTCAGTCTTCAGCATCTCAGAGCAGGCATTGCCACCAAGGTAGAAAGCTGGATGGAAGAACATAGTACTTCACATTTTGTAATTAATTCTTTAGATTTCAAGACTTCTGATGAAAAGTGAGATGTTCTCACTTTCTTTTTTTATTTTAAACCATAAAACTGGGGTTTAAAAAAATTTTAAAATGTAAAACTAAATCAAACCATATTACAGCTGGCAGTCATAAATGCCAAGATTGATTTTCAGTTTTGGATCCCTCTTCCCTCCTTTGTTTTTCTCAGAAACATACCTCCATTCATTTTTCAAAATGGAAGCTAAATATTGCACAGTTTAAAGGCACAGGTTAGCAGAAATATATGTGTGTATATATAACATATAGTACATAAAAATTCTTAAGCCTCTCATTATTATTGATAAACTAAAACTCAAATCAGGGAGTTGAAAAATTCCAAAATGTCCTAAACTATGAACTAATGCAGTGCCACTCTACAAAAGGAGAGAGAACAAAATGGTGAAGATCACTATTTTGCTTGCAGGGCTGGTTCCATATATCTTAAAAGCCTAAAAGGATTTCAGAGGATTATCTTTGCCTAGATTGCTGTCACTCCTATTAATCAGTCTTTATTGATTGCTTAGTCTTTTGGTCTCCTCAAGTTCAACAAAAAGTCTATAATATACTGCCCTTGAACACATAAATAAATCTGTTTGAATCACACAGGAACTGGAATTATATGAATATATGATTTTTATGACTCACATAACCATGAGCTCTGGAGGACAATATTTTTAACACATTATCTCTATATATATATTAAATCTCAGCCATTCATTATGTATCAACAAGTAGAAGAATTTGTAAGTGTTCTGCACCAGGTATACGTAACAGGAATCAATTTTAAATTATTAAAATGAAAGTCAAAAACTAAAACAAGACACAAGGTAGCTGTTCAGAAAATAGAGTATATTTTACAACTACTCTGTGTACTGAGGCAGAGTTTCTCTGACATTGTGATCTTACCAGCAAAAGTCATTTAAGATAGGAAAAAAAAGAAAATAACAAGCAAAGAAGTTAGAATATGGATTTCATGTTGTAGTTATGTTTGGTTTTCTGCATAAACATTGCTTTATATTTTATTTGTTAAATATCCACAAAAATGTTTGCAGAAATTTATTTCATGCAAAAACAAATGTGTTTGGGGAGGCTTCTATGAATGCATAAAAAATAGCGGCACTTTTCATTGGTTGGTTGATTATCAAATATTGTGGAACTTCAGTAACCTGCTACAAAGTTCAGAGATATTTTACAATTAAATACTTGGATTTGTAAATTATCCTCAATTCCATCTTTTTAATAAAATAATTTTTGGAACAATTTTGATCAAGAAACAAGTTCACATGTTTTTACCTGCTTGTAAAAAACTCCACATCTTCATCTGCTCCTCAAAAGTATTTGAGTTTTCTTGTTAACCACCTAAGCTTAAATGTTGATTAAAAAATTATTTACATATTGTTACACCATGACCCTAAAGAGTTCATCCAAAGTATACCATGCTAATGAGAATTTTTCTTTCTCAACAGAGAAAAGTATCTTCATAAATTATTCACCTGATTTCACCTTTTCCCTATTTCAGGAAATGATGATTCACCCTCAGAAGGTGCTTACTTCTCTACAGGAATCTCCAGGTTGATCTCTAAGCTTATGTTTAAATGGAGTCTTAGGAAAGATGAATCCTGGTTGTGACATGTTTTATTTGTTCAAGGAACTTCTGTGTTTTTTCCTCTCTTTCAATCTCAGAAACACAGAAACACTTTGCAGCAGCTCTCAGTCATAAAGATGGCATGCAGTCAACTGAAACTGCTATCTTGTTCCTTTATAATTGGCTTCCGTAAATTTATCCAACAAAGCTCTCTCAAAATTAAAAAGGTTTTGTAAAAGAAAGGATGAGCCTTGATGAACAAACTCCATTAAAAAAAACCCTGACCAAAAAAAAAGTTGTCTTCCTGAAAAAATAAAGCTCAATTTGATGGATAAGAAGCTTCAGAGAATCAGGCTGATGAGGGCAGCTGAGGGTGATTAAAAATTCCAGATTGGACATTTTAAATTTATGGTAGATTAGCAATGATAAAAATTAAACAAAACTCTCAAAGTTATGAAGCCAATGACAAAGTTTAAGTGCAGAAGGTTATGATGAAACAAGTTACGATCCATATGCTCCTAGTGGTAGATGGCATTTTAATGTTATTGCTTAATGATACGTTTAATTTCATTTTATGTTGTTTCCCATAAAAGGGAGGAAATGGCAGCAGAAAAAATGGCTGGTTTCAACTTTTATATACTTCATGTATGCAAGTCCTGAAAGCAAAACAGTACTATACCAAATGAAATTGTCTTCAAAACTAATAAAATACATGCTCCACAGGAGACTTACTGATCTTGAACAATTTTTTAAGGGAACCTAGTGGCTCA
Source organism: Corvus hawaiiensis (assembly GCF_020740725.1). Lineage (NCBI taxonomy): Eukaryota > Metazoa > Chordata > Aves > Passeriformes > Corvidae > Corvus > Corvus hawaiiensis. The sequence goes on along the minus strand of NC_063216.1, from coordinate 61,866,000 downwards.
TAACATTTTTAAAATAACATGTTTGCATAAAAAATGTAGGCTAAAATAAAGGCATGGATGACTAAGAACTTCCCTGTATACATTCTTATTAAAAAGTTAAGTTTAGGTCTTTCAAGATTGATAGTACATATTTTCAGAACAGGATCAAGGAGAACTTCCACATATAATACTTACAGTTAAAAAAATTATCATGACCATGGTCATTTTTGTACTTTCATTCTGTATTGAAATTCTTCAAAAAGTTTATTTGGCATCTACAGATCACTGCAACATATTTCAGTATGTAAGTGATGTATAGTCCTTTAAAAATTTGGTCCTCTGCACTTACACACATACCCAGACAGAAAATTTGATTTGTAAGTCAGCCATCAGAAATGTTTTCTTCACTTTCTAGAACCTCAAACCAATTCTTCTAATGAAGGTGGAAGGGATACAGAGAACTTCACAATTAAAATGCAATTCTTTTATGGATTTAAGAACTGACTCTTGAAGTTTCAGGAAATAACATTTATTGTCAAGCTGAAGCAAACCTTTTGGTAATATGGAAATTGTCAAAATGTGAGGGAAAGTAAATGTAAATATAAAAACATGGATATACTCAGCAAAACCAGGATTTTTTTGTGTGCGGATGAAAGAATGAAAAGAAGTATGGAAATTCCCTCTCCCCTGCTGCTTATCACAAATCAAATTACCAAGTGAAGGATTTGATAGTGTATTTCTGGTACTACTTCTATAACAAGGTTCGTTCCACTACATAGCTCTTTTCGTAAAGGGCAAAACTGGAATAATTCAGCAATTACTTTCCTGTCAAACTGCCCTCTGGTAGTGAGGTGGCTTTGGGAAGAAAATGTCACTCATGCAGTTGATGTGGAAAGCCTAGGAAAGTCACAGACTGAAGGCACTGAACGCAAATCATGGAAAGTATAAGAAAGACCAAATTATTTCCTAATTTATTTTGTAATATTAAAAGGAGGAGAAAAAAATATTTAAATTTCTAATGGCATGAAATTTTAAGACTGCATCATAGTATATCCCATCTTTTGTTTACATTTTATCTTTTCATTACTTTGATGTACAGCACAGTAAACTATGACAACCGAAACTTCAAAACTACGAGCAATATGTTACAAATAAATAGTCCAACATAAGCAAAAATCTGTACTATGAATGTTGACACAACCTTCCTCACACTGTAGCTAGAAAACTACCTAAAAAATTGCAGATGTTATGGTTCTTTTCAGTCTTTTCCAGCAATTTACTTTTTATTTTGGTTTTATCTGCCTCTGCCCACCTGACTCCTTTTGTGTGATCCCATTTGCTGAAATAAATATCATACATTTTTATGGAAACTGTTTACTGGCACAGGAAATAACTTTTATTTCAAGGGAGAAAACTTATTCATGGTGAAGAAAAAATAAAGCTATTGTTTTTCTCTGCAATATAGTGAGTGGATATTGGAATAAGTATAAAAACAAACATATGTGTGTGTATGTATGCAAGTGCTTCCTATAGGAAATGTTGTAAAGATAATTGAATTAGTATCCCTAACTAAACGGATCCTAATGAATATGCTCTGAAAATAAAGTTATTATTTCACAGGAGTTTTTAATTTCAAGTTATGGATGACATACAGAGTCAGTCAAGGGCAGATGGCCACAGAACCAAAAACCATTGTGCCTGCCTTGCCAGGCTAGTTTTAAATTCACAGGATGACTCAGTGAACCTGAAATGTCATGCCAGATTCTAGTAAGAAAACTATGCAAGGCTTTAGAATTTATCACTGGCATCTTAAATTAATCCTGGAACTAATTAGGAAGCTTGCAGACAACCCAGAATCCAAGTGCTATCTGTTCTTATTGACTTTTGAAACAGAAAGTGAGGGTTCAGAACTAAGAATATGTCATACCACATTTTGTTCTTGTCATTGTCAACTAAAAGCAGAAGACAGTTATGTGGGAGAGAACTAACATTTTATCATTTTCAATATGGTAGAATATGAAGACAGAATTTGTTTGGGCTTTACATTTTAGAATTATTTTTCTTAAAGTAAAATAGAAACAGAGAACAAAGGTGGCAATGAAAAATAAAGGGGTTTTTTTCAAACATTTTGACAAAATTAGAGTGAAATAGACACTATCACAATCTAATTTGGGTTATAAGAAAACCATCTCCAGGGTCAAATCAATTTTGCAATCATTAATTAGCTGAAGAAAACAGATTGCTTTATGTTTGATTATATGTTACGATTCTTACATTTGTGATTGTGAGGGGTTATTATTTCCTAGTAATGACGTATAAGTTTAAATCCCGTAAAACAACCTAATTTTCCAGTTCTCTTTGTCAGAAGTTATGAGCTTTCCCCATATTGGTGGAGAAAAATATAGTAGAGAAGTCCTTTAGTAAAAAAGTCCTAAAGCCAATATTAGTATCACTTGCACCTATTTACTTACCTGTCAGCTGTTAGTGTGATTTTTGAATATAGATAAGCTTTTCAAAAAGAGATGCTTAAATCCTACAACTTCTGGGTTGTGTTTGCTGCTTATCAGTGATCTGCTTTTCAGAAGTGCTATGCATCCAGCAGTTCCATCAGCTGTTGGAAACTCATGACCACAACTCCATGTATACAAACATAGAAATCTAACTTTAAACTCATAATTTATAAAAATCTAAACTTTTCATAATTAAGTAAGTTTCTGATTTTTTTGATGTAGAAAGTGTCGATGTGTTTGACAGCTAAACTGCCTTTTGGGCACTGATCACTATATTGAGCAGGATTGTGTCTAAGTAAAATCTTGCAGCTGTACTGAACTAAGCTAAGGTGGAAAAGCAAGGAAGACACCTGAAACAGTGTTATTTGGAGAAATCCACTGAAGTGCTTTAAACTGACATCAAATTAACATTCTGGATTATGTATTTTCAATTGATTTTTTTGTCCCAAAAGGTCCTTTCCAGTGTTTTTGTAAGAACAATACTATGATATGTTCAGGTATTCATTTTCAGCCTTTCAAGTTATTAAACTACAAATAGTACATCCTCCATATCTAAGAAAAATGACAAGCAACACAAGCAGTAAATGCACCAGCTGTACCTGTGTCTAAGTGACCATAGGAAAAAAGTCTTTGCGTGACTCTGTCAAATCACTTTAAAATTTCAAGCTGAAATTGTTATTCCATACACAAGGAAACAAGGACATTTACTGGAAAAAAAACTGCAGGCACTGATATTATTGCTCATGGAAAGTACTGTTCAGAAGAAAATAATTTTTTTTTTTCTTTTCTCTTTTATTCCTCTTGGCTGGACTACAATTCTGATATAGACTGAAATAACTATCAGGGTGGTTTAAGCAAAGTAGAAAATAGTTTTAAAACTTTATTGAGTCTTTGTGCTCACTCCTTAGATTTCACTCTTACAAACCTACTGTGCAGTCTTTCTCCTCCCACACCTTTCCTTTACAGGGAAGATTGATTTTTCTGTAATAATACTAGGATAACTGCAAGAATTTAATAAAGTATTTCATCATTTTGTGTAAGATTAACAACTTTGAAAATGTGTTGGTCACAGATAATGAGAAGGGCTTTTTTTTAACTTTTTTTTTTTTTGCAAGATGACACTTTGGTTAAAGACACCTCCTCAGACTAGTAGTTCAGACACCTGGCTGGGAAAGAAATTAAGAAGCAGAGTAGATGCAGCTATTTAACACCTACAAAAATCCAGTCGAGTTCAAGGTCCAGCTGCAAAATCAGATCTTGCTCTTGCTAAATATAATTTAATGGACAGACTACTATCACACATAAGATATTACTTTTCTCTTTGAAGCCTGGTAGATGTGTCCAGTATCAGAGTTCCTTCTATAGCACATTTCTGGCAAGACTAAAGAATGTGTCAAACCATCCTGTGTCTGGGTCCACTAATGCTGTTTTCAAAGTACTGAAAGTGTAGATATTTGGTTGATGTCGATATATTACAGGCACCCTGGCTCCAAGCCATGCTCAAAGATATGAACTAGAAAACATCTTGTATTGCAGAAGCTACAAATTGCTGCTGTGTTTTCCCACACCCCTGAAGTCCTCAGCAAGAAGCCACAGGACAAACAAATAGATCCAGATAGAGCAGATATTTATTTCTAGTGTACAATGGTGAGGTAGATGCCAAGGCCCAGTCATTTATGAGCTCCAGAAACAGTTCAAGGGCAAGCAATTCATCCTAAGAAATGTGAATGTGAAAAGTAGACCTAGTAAATCCCTGCCACAAACTGAGCATGGAACTGTGAATCCTGTGGCCTGACTCTGATAACCTGGTACTTATAATTAATAATTTTCAGTGGTTGGATGTACTGACATGTAGAGCTTGAGTAGAGAGCTATGAGACCACTGGTGTCAATATCGTTTTTCTGTTAAGTAATACCACAACTGATGGTAACTTCAGTGTTGCAGGAAGGGATTTGCAAGCTCTACATTTCATGCGGTTCTTATAAAACGAGTTATTAGTAAAACTAGATATTGGGAGGTTTGGCTGTAACGATGACTTTGAAACTTAACTAAGTGACTTTTAAGAATCACTGTTCTGTTTGGAGTGGGTTTTTCCAGCAAATGTCCCCATGAGCCCACTTAGCACACTTTGATTTATGGACAGTCTTGGAGTGTGAAGAACTTCAGGAGTGCATCTAGAATACTAACAGGAGTTAAGGCCGTTGGACTGAAGTTAGATCAGAAGCAAACACACACACATAAGTATAATGTGTTTATCTGTTGCTCAGTACTGACCAGTTTGCTCTGTGGATCTGCTGGAGTTGCACAACACTGCTTGCAAATGTACACAGCTGTTGTGTCCATACAGGCACAAATATGCATGTATAATAAAAAATTTAGAAGAAAACAGCCAAAGTGAAACTTTTCTTTCTTTCTTTCCCTTTCTTTCTTTTTCTTTCCATGGCCATTGGATGCATTATATAGTATTCAAAAGTCTGCAGGAGCTGGAAATTTATACAACACAAAAAGTTACTGTGCAACTTCTGGGACTGATGGTTCTTCTCTAACAGCGAGGTGAGCCATAAACTTTTTAAAAGATCCCATAGAACATTCTTCAGAATATTCAGGCTATGGTGCAAAGGTCGTTACATTAATATGTTGTGGATTTTAGCAAGAAAAGGAAAAATAAAGGTGCAAATGCAGTGTGCATTTTTTTGCATGTTATGCCTTTTTTGGTCACATTTTCACAGGTTTGAAATAGAAGGTATCAGCAGTGAAGGTGGTCATCTATCTTTCTTTACATTACAGTACTTCATATTGTAAATTATAAGAGTCATAATTTTAGAAAACCAAAATGTCATGGTTTTCAGTGTGATATGAAAGGTGTTGAGTTGCAAACCCTTTGGGTCGTTATTGGTATAAACACACAACAGATAAGACTTGAATTTATATTAACTGGGTAGTGGTCAGTAAAATTATTTGCATGGCTTCACTGTTTCAAAATGTAATCATCAGAATCAATTCGTAAATTAGTTTCTCCATAACTGACACAGACTTGATGAAATTGCAATGTGATTTTATTGATCTTCATATAGAATGACTTAGAGAGTTTATCTATGACTGACTATCAAAATAAAAACTAATGTGGGAGTTTTCTCTCACAGAATATTGCCATTAATTTTCTGCTGGTTATACAATAAGTAAGGAGATGTTTATTTAAACAATGTGTCTTTAAGAAAAGCTATTAAAATATTTTATTGTTAATTTAAAATAATTAAAATATTTAATTGTTAATCACAGATACCACTGACTATTTTCTGAACATTCAGAATTTCATTATACTTAACAAAAGAAATATTCTAAAGTAACTGATTACACTGTGGTGAAGCTTTTGAAGAAAAAACAATTTTCCCACTGTCAGAAGTGTCAGCTCAGATGACACCTCAGAGAATTATTTTTGCAACATAGGCCAAATGGTATAGAGTCTATTTGGGTCCCTAATAAAATAAAACCAGCAGAACACCACATACTAACTCAGACATACAAAGCCAATGTCAGTGTTTGTATAGCTCTTTTTATTATCCCTTTTTAGCATTTCTTGGCTTTACAAAAGTTTAGGAAGTATTTTTTTAGCACGATACCTCTAAAATATAGTACATAAGAGAACTCACAGGTTGTAAAGACTTCCTAAAGCCATAGTAATTTATGGCTTTGTAGATTTGACTTAAAAGAACAATTAAGTCTGCCATGCTTAGGAGGTTTGGTTTTTTGTTTTATTTAGAAATTTTTCATACACACCCAATACAAGTAATAAAACATGATCTTGGCAGATTTGATGTGCTTCTGTATTACTTGGAAACTGTTTATATGCATTAAAAATTTGGCATGCCCTAGGAGCATAATTTATCTTTCCAGACAGGTAGTGGTGCAATGACCATCTTGTCTGCCTTCAGATTTAAACTGACTTTCACAGGGATACAATCAAAATTTGAAGTTTTATTTAATCTTATGTTTAGCTCATGATTATGTGTGAGAGACAAAGCATCAGTGAAGGTATTTGCTACAGCATACAAGGAGGGATAATCTCTACTTATCTTTTTGATTTGCACCTTTAAATTCTTCCACAGAAATGAGGTGTACATTTGTCAAGACAATTATTGCTGCAGAGAATGAACTTAGTAATTTGAGTTAAAAATAAGTATGGGTGGCAGAAGAAAACTTGCTTTCTGCCTTTTCTGAGAAGTATAGCAACATACAGGAAACAAAATCATCACTTTTCAGCCTTTTCACTAGTTCACGTTATTTCATATATACAAACATAAAACCTTAAAAGGAGGATCCCCTGCAAAGTTAAAATTCATCTGATAACAATTAAGACACAGATTTCAACTCAATTCCTTTCTGTGGGCCTCAATTTTTTTCCAATTTTATGTCAACGCTGTTCAGCCAATCTCCCCTACAAGGAATTATTCCCAGTCTTCTTCTAATAATGAACCACGTGCAAAAGCAAGTCTGCAAAATCCAAAGTTGATTAATTCAGTTTCCTATCTGATTAACTGTCCCATCTCCCCTGACTGATTACAAAGAGAGCCTATAGCAACAGAAAAGTTATTGTTCCCCAGCCAGATGAGTCTTACAAACTATTCTATGACAACTGTCATAGAAGAACAATCACTTACAAGGTGACAACCAAAGGAAATTCAAAGCCTTGAATTATATACTAAATAATTAAATGCCAGCTGCAAATTCCAGATATGGAAGCAGTGACTGTACATCACTTTATATCCATCCAGAATTTCCTGGAGAAATATACCTGTACCTGTATACATAAGAGATCCAGTGCCTTTGGGCTGTGTAGAATTTAGTGTGTGTGAACTAGCTGTACAATATGTGAACAGTAAAACTAACACTGCTGGGAGTTCACACAGACACAGGAAAGCCATCTAGTGACTCCCAGAAGCTCTTTCTAGGCTGTCTGATGGCCTGAAATATGGATAAATAAAAAAAATGTACTCATATTACACCTGCATAAGCTAATATTAAAAAAAAAAAAATCCAGCTGCATGATCACATTTGTTTGTAACTATGACAAACCTGAGCTTGAACATCATGTTGTATACCATGAAAATTGCAGCAGAAAGTTTGCCAGAAAAAGGGATGTTTAAAATGCTTAAGAGTTTTTTTTAAAAAAAATATCCCCAGTCTCCAAGAGGAAGACTTGGCAAAAATGCCCCGACTATTCCCTAGAATGTATTTACATCGGTAATATATGCCTGACAACAGCATTGGAGTATGTTTCCAGAGCTATTGCAAATTTGCAGCTCAGCGGACACAGGTATCAAGGGGGGAAGTTCTTTCTCTAGTTCATGTTTCCTCAGAGCAATTATCACTTACCCAATAGAAAAAAATGACAATGACCAGGGCATTCTGATGGTTTCTGTGTTCCTTTACACCACCCCAAAAATGAAATCATCAGAACTTTTCAACATTTTCCATTAAACTACAGCTACACTCCTATACTAAAATGTTATGTTATTTGTGCTGATTAAAAAAATAGTCAAACTATTTTATGCTGGATCAAATCGGATTAATGTTAATCCCTGTACTTGACTGTAGAGTCATTTCTGGTGGGAATTTTGTGTGAATCCATATTCGAATGGGATAGATTTTATCTAAAATTTTCATTATAACTGTATATAGCCACTACTTTTCTATTATTATTAATAATATTACTGTTGCTATTACTACATTTTAATAAAAGAACAGGTAACCTACCTTTCTGTGTTAGTCACATGGTAGAAATAAAATTTAGCTACTTTTTCATAAGTGTAAGAACTGAAGTCATTCATTTATACTGCTTTTGCAATAAGTAACAGTTAAAAGGCTCTTTGAGTTAATAAAGCTGGATTCTACTGCTGTTTCAAGTGTGGCCTCAGGCAAACCACTTCACCTCTCCAAGCCTTTCAATTTCTACCCAGAAAGAGGGGCTATTAATACTTATCTACCTCAGAGGTGGTATTAGGCTTAATTCCTTACTGTTTATAAAAGAGCTGATAAACATCTAGTTTCCCAGATACACTCTCCATTATCACTAATGGATTAGATCCCATTCGATGCACTATATGAGTTCAAGTTCTTTATGACATTCTCATTTAACTGGAGCTAAACAACTGTGACTCTCAACTGCAAAATGTCAGCTAAGACTTTCCTTTTTATTTTTAGCCTGCAGGAAAATTATGAACTTTGAATGGATATCTCTCAAGAAAATGTTGTTCCCAAGAAATAATTAATGTTTTTTTCTACATGCTGATCCTTACAAACAAATAGCTCTTACATCTTCGCTCTTATGAAGTTTAGCATTATTCATACTATGAACCATGTCAAACAGAGTAAATGAAATATATACTGTTGTGTCTACAATACAGGCTGGCATCTTGACAAGAAGAGATAACGGTACAAAAAGAATTTATTGAGGTGAAACTGTAGCACAAAAATTAATCTCCTGTTTCCTCAAAACACACAAATATAATACCAGTGTTTAGTAATTCTGAGAGACACTACCCTGCACCAGATAATTTCTAGTTGCCATGTGATATCATGACACCAAAATGAAGGAGTGTGATTCAACCACCCCATAAGGAACTAGAGAAATGTGACACTTACCCACATGCACAGGACTCAAAAAGGAAATGTGTGTGGGTGGTTCCAAGCACAGTAGGAAAGGGCATAGTAATGGACATAGAAGCTAGCAGGAGTATCAGATTTCTTTTAAAGGAGAGAAATCATGCTCCGCAGACTGAATTCAAGGGAATTTAAGCCTTTGACAGGAATACTTGATGACAGCAAGGAGGCAATAATCACAGGAAACTGAAAATTTAACAGAGGATGCTGAGGTCTAACCAACTCACAAACTTGTAGAAAGCTGCTCTGTGTTATCTGGCCTCTGAGTACGGCTCCTAGTGAATAGGTCCTTTAGTACCAGTGCACCACAGCAGCTCTAGAGAGGCTCTGAGTTCCTCCACAGGTCAGAAAAACTGCAAGATCAGTAAGATTCATCTTTCTTCTTTGAGGAGCAAACTTCCTGGTCTTTGCTAACCTCAAAATTTTGCAGGATCCATGATCCAATAACCTCTGTCGGTATGGATAAAACCTTCTTGTCCAAGAAACAGACAATAAGACAAAAGCTTCCATCTTGCTACAAGGGGATACAATAGTTTGGGAGTCACCTTTCTCCACCGTGCTTGCATATACTCAGAGAGCACAGTGGCTGACAGTGAGTTCCTACAAACACTGCAAGTGGAAATATCTATCTCAGAATTTAAATATAAACATTTAACCATTGGCTTTAAGGAGAAGTCCTCTTCCTTCTTTGCAAGGAAGACAGCTGTGGAACCAAGAGCTGAAGTGAATAGCTTTTTTTTTTGATATAAGAATCCATTGCAGATAAATCTTAGTCTACTGAATAACTTCACGCCCTGATCATCAGAGAAAGGATGAAAATGTGTTTTAAGGCATTTTTGGGGCACTTCCAAATGGGCATTTACTAAAAAATGAGGATTTAGTAAAAAATGCAACAACTATGGACACTATGTCCAAACCTGTTCAAACACATCAGCCACACAGCAAATGCCTCTAAATGTCTAGATAGAGTTATAGATATTTATCAAGGGTGGACCCAGGCTTTCCTCAAGAGCAATCCAAATAATTTTCTTCTTTATGAACCTACAAGAATGTACCAAGGTATGGCCAGAATACATTAGCACACTCTGCCCACTGTATTGGTTAAATGACAGACACACTCACACAGATTGCCTCCAGATATTCAACAAGAGAATGATGTGATTAGAAAATCAACAGGATCTAGACATACTCTGCATGTGGCCTCTGCTAGAGGAACTGTTTCACTGGGGTATAATTACACACTTTATATGTATTGTTCAGTTCATTCTTGTTTAAAGTCCTTGGGTTTTTCAAACTGAACAAGCTTCATTCTTCTATACTTTCTCTTCCTTCATAGTAAGAGAATATATCTGTCTTCCTCCTCTTGATCTACTACAGAAATCATGGCAGGACTACATGCACTTGAGTACTTCAGTCTGGACCTCACTGTAGTTTGGGTAGCAAGGGTTAATTGCTATTGGTCTCCAGCTAACTGAAACACCATCTGGTCTCTAATCCAGTCCTGGACCTGTCAGGTACATTTGGATCACCATGACCTCTTGTAAACAGGACAGCAGCAAGGAGCAATTACTACAGAAGAATGCAGGCTAGCTCTAACTGAAGTAAAGACCTACTCATAAGACAGCTGTAGTGAAATTAATTTGCTTTTTTTTTTGTACATGGTTCACTGAGACCAATCTACCTACTATGAAAGATGTGTATCTCAGAGAAGGAAAAAAGTCAGTCAGAATCCCTTGTTTTGTTCTTTTTTTCCTAAGCTCTAATACACTCAAATTCTTGTTAAGAGAAAAAGGGAACATCTAGTAGATAAAAAGTCAAATGAAAAACCTGTGGCCTCACACTAGGAACGGCAAAATTACCATCATCTTTGGAAAGTAGTGTCTCTGAAATGTGTAGGTAAGGACCAGACTTCTGATTATAAGATTCAGAATTGCAGTATGTGTTCATACCAAAGAAGAATTAGTTAGTTAGCTTAACCCTGGAAAGAAGCTGTAAAGGAGGACTGGTTTCTTGCTGTCCTTCTTATCCCATACAAGGCTGATATCAGTACGCTGTCTCAGCTGAACTTGTTAAGTGTGTAAATAGAAGAAAACCAGTCCATATATATAAAATTCTCCACTCTGTAATTTTTTTTTTTTTTTTTTTAGTTACTTGTATCCTGTTTAGGGAATGTTGTCAGATTATTCAGGGATGCAATAAGGAAGATTAAGATCCACTTGGAATTGAACCTGGCAAGCGATATCTAGCACAACAAGAAGAGCTTTTTCAAGTACATCATTAGTGAAATGAAGACTAGGGAAAAGACAGGCCTACTGCTGCGTGAAGGAGCTATTTTTCATGACTGAGGAACAAATTCATTCATACTATATGATATGGAATGAGGAATTTTTTGAAGTGGATTATGTCAGCACTGAAGATGTGTGTGTCCTTTTAAATCCTATGTGTTTTTATGTTTTCCAACATGAACACAATCTGAGCTATAACAAATATTAACTTCAGAGTTCAAAGCAATCTCATGAAGAAAGAAGCTGCAGTGCTGGGACAGACAAAGGCCCCTGACGATGCTTAGCACCAAGACAGTCTTTCCGACTCTGGACTCCAGAGACTGCTTGGGATCATTACTCATCCAAACTTCATGTAGGTATATATGGTACCTACAGCAGCTGCCTCCTGCTCTGACATTTAGTTTCCATCATTAAGTAGTCTAACTGGCAGATGGTCCAACTGTCCCAAGTACTAGAGTACTGCAACTCAGACAAGTGTCACAAAGTTGCTTTTAAGCTATTCTGTGGTCTTTGCAGTCTGTTTGGTTTTGCTCTACTGTACCTGCTCTCAGTGTTGAGCACAGAGTACAATGATGAAGCATTGAATCTAGTCTGGTTTATTTATACCTGAAAACATACAGGTAGCTTTAAAAAAATATATGTTTAAAATTTTCAGCAAGACTGAATCCATCAAAGCGCTGTGTTTCCCATCTGCTAACTGGATTCTTGTGAAGATAGCAAAAAACATCCCCATTACATACCACTTTTAAAGAATGCATTTCCTATCACAAAGAAGCAAAGTTTTTGCACTGACTTAGCATTCCTTTTTAATTTTTTTTTCCAGAGCAAGGACATTTATTTCCATTCCGATCACATTTTCCATTTAATAAAAAATATTATCACAATGTTCCAACTAATAACTGATTAAGCCAGCACCAGAAACATAATTTTTGTTTATTAGTTTCTTTCCTGACATCCAATGACTATGCAGACATAAGGTACTCCACCTTCTTTTGAAATGACATTATTCATGAGTATGCACTACTGCTTCTAATTTAAATACTCAAGACTTCTAACTTTTTTTTTTTCCCCAAATGGCTTGTGTACTACAGTTTGTTTTGGGGCATTTTTCATATAAATAGGGCGAGATTAGCATTGACATTTGTCATGAACTACTGAAGAGAGAGCAGGAATGCAGTGTTGATAGCAGTTTTCGATTTCCGTCATACCAGCCTCAGAGCTCCTGCTGACATTATAACACTAACTCAAATATTAGCATAAAATATTAAAAATACTATATGGATGCTGGTTGTGAATACTTGCTGAGAATGCTGAAGAGATGTTTTGCTCACAATAAATATTTAGAACACTGTATGAAAAGTCATTAACATTAACTGCAAAAAAGACCTTTCAACAGAATACTGAAGTTGTGGCAAAGCCCTCCACTTAGAGAAAACAGATTAAAAGGCAGCAATAGTTTTCACTTAAGTGGCCTGATTCTTCACTCTAGTGAGCTTTGTATAGTAATTCATACCTTGCCAGTAAGGCTGACATATTACAATGGGAAGATTCACAAAGATGTAAACTGTCACATGACACAGGGTGAAACAGAACCAAACAGACTTTGCAGAGATGGTTTTGTGATAAAGTTGTTAGAACAAGACTTGCACTAAATACCACTTCATTTCTGAACATGGGAAAGTCTCTTAGGCTTAAATCCTGGTCTCACTGAAGTTTAAAGGAAAACATCCCTTTATATCTGATGGAGAAAAAGGGTCTTTAAAAGCACAACTCCTTTTACAAATGTTGACATTATATGGGTCAATAAGAAGGTTAAAAGATGCACATTTTTTAACTTAGTCTGTAAAAGAGGCAGTTTGATGAGGATCTATTCTTGCTTCAGTGTTGTTGTCATCTGTTTGAATTTACAGATCTCCTTTTCACAATGAGAAAAATCAAACAAAACCCTGAAAATTACTTCCTCACAATATCCTTTTAAGTATAAAATTCTAAGTTATCATGGCACTGAGACACCATCCATGTGGTAGAAAACCTAGCTGTACCTAAGATAGCTGACTCTTTACAACATAATGTGCACGGATTTGTGAGTATGGTGACGTAAGCCTGCCCTGCAAAGGTTACAGGTTACCTTAGTCAAGCTTCAAAACCTCATTGATGCCTATCATAGATGGAAAATTGATGCCAACTTGACTTTTACCTATGGGAAATTGAGATAAAGTAAAATACAAAAGGTCTGGCTGATGCAATGAGTCCAGAACACAAATGCCCCTGAATTATGGAAATGCCTAGTCTACAATGCCAGCTAATCTCTTACAAGCTTGAAACCCAGTCCCTGAACTAAAGTGTTTATCAATTCATTCGTCTATTTTTAAAAAACACTCTGGAGTTCAGAAGTAAAAGTTAGGTTGCAACTCTACTCTTCTTTCCATTCTGTGAATGGTATTGCCTTGCAAATGTGCTGGTTTTGGCTGCAATGGAGAAAATTTCCTTCACAACTGCTAGTATGCAGCTATGTTTTAGATTTGTGCTGGAAACAGTGTTGATAACACAGAGATGCTTCTGTTATTGCTGAACAGTGGTTACACAGAGTCAAGGCATTTTCTGCTCCTCACCCCGCCAGTGAGAAGGCTGGGGGTGCACAAGGAGCGGGAGGGGGCACAGCCAGGATACCTGACCCCAAATGATCCAAGCCCATATGGCAGCACATAAAACTCAGGCAGAGTGGGAGCTTCAGACAAACCTTATGAGAAAGGGCAAAGCCCTCCTGTTACCAAAAACCTTCCAAATTGTCAGGATAAACAAGACTCCCTAACGCAGTCTTTCTAATGTTACTGAATTACTTTTGGCCAAGAGGTGTGTGTGTGGCTGAATAAGTTCCAGCTGCCACACAGACATTGATACAAAACTTTTTCACTTATTTATACATTTTTAGCAAACAAAGAAATAAATGTTCATTAAATTACCTAATCCTAAATTACATAATCCTCTTCATTAACTAGTATTCTATTCTCTATTGGCTATTGATCTCTCGCTCTTGATGCTAATTTGGTCCACATTCTTTAGTCCTTTTATTATCTTTTTCTCAGATATGGAATCTCCAGCTTCCCAGGCCTTAATCTCCTCTGGATCGTCTGGTTATTCCAACGGCCTTGAAGGGTCATAAATTTAAGATCCCAGATTTACAATCTTCAAGTGCCTTTGGCTGTGTTTATTGAAGCTTATCAGGGTTAGTTTTAACAAACTTAAGGTTTTGATGATTTAATGATCAAAATAACAACAGGAGTCTATGAAGAAACTTTATAAAGTGTTGGCTAAAGTGGGCGCTGCTTACTCTTACTTAAAGCAACTAATTAAAAATTAGTTAGGAAAATTATATAATTTCCAACATTCCTATTGAGTCACAAGATATGGAAAGGACCCACTTGTTTTCTAAATTCCTTCTCAGAGACTTTGTTAACTGTTTATGTCTGAACTGTTTATGTAATTGAACCTGTACACAACTTCGTTCTGCAGGATTAAGGATGGCAAACCAGATATATTTATATAAATATTATGATTTTTTATGATAATGATTAGACAAAAAGATCTTAATCAGAAGTATTTAACACAGTATGAGAGTTATAACAACTATTACACTGCACTATTTTGAAGCAATATCAAAGCAATTATATTAAAGCAATCGTATTAAAGCTAGCAAAACAATTATTAAGTAGAGATTGATGCTACTCACCGATGACAATGTCCATGGGCAAATCTTTCTTTCAGCTTCAAGGAAGAGGAGTAACCATAAGGGATGTCCCCACTCAAGGGAGGAATGTCCATACATACAGTTCAAAAAGGGGTATGTCAGAAGACCCTGCCATTGGGACTGGGCTTTTATAGCTCACTGTAAAGTGATTGACTGTCAGCTGTGTCAGCTCAGTAACTTTGGCTAACTTCTCGATAATATCACTTGTTTGTTCCTTAATGCAGGTATTGTGCCAATGTCAGGATGTTTAGCTTTGGGGCTGATGAGTCAGACTTGTTTCAGCATTATTCAACACCAAAAGCAGCATGATGTCCCCTTCTTAACACTGATAGCTTTGCAAACAGGGCACTGTTCAAGTTGTTTTCCCCATACCTGGCAGAGCATCCTGGTACAAGCACATGAGCTTGCTGTCCATAAGCTCTGTATATAAAGCTGGAGAAAGAGAAAAGAAGGGGAGGGGGGGAACAACACCATGAATTTCAGATGGGTGGTATTGTCTTCCCAAGTAACCCCTACATGTGATGGATCCCTGTTTTCCTGGGGATGGCTGAACACCTGCCTACCCATGGGAAGTGGTGAATGGATTCTTTGTTTTGCTTTGCTTGTGTGTGTGGCTTTTGCTTTACCAATTAACTGTCTTTATCCCAACTCACAACTTTTCTCACTTTTATTATTCCAGTCCTCTCCCCCATCACACGGGGGGTGGGGAGAGTGAATGAGCAGCTCTGTGGGGCTAATTCCCAGCTGGGGTTAAATCATGACACTTTAGCTGACATTTCATGCAGGGAGATTTGGGAATATTCTAACATTTCACACATATATACATATAATATTATTTTCTTTCAAACCCTTCAGGGCATATATATCACTCTGAATCCCCTTATATAAATATGTATGTATAAAAACCATAGCTGACTTACAGACAAAAATTTGCCCTCATCAACACAGCTTGCTGAGCCCCATGCTGGTGTGAGTCGAGGATGCACCTGCTTCTGCATGAGCCTAGGTATATTGATCAGTCTCACAAGGACTCACACGTGAAGCTCTGGTGTCCTTTGACACCTGTTAGCCAGAGGCTGCTCTAGAGAATAGCTTCTGCAGAAATCTATGTTTCTACAGAGCAGGGTTCAAATATGTGAGAACAGTAACTTCTTGAAAAAGAGGAAGAAAGCACCTGCAAACAGGCATGTGCCATGTGGGAATGTAGGGCAAACACAAAAAACATAAACACCTCTCCTTCACCTAACAGCTTTCTTCCAAGCAAAAAGAGACTGTCATTACCTTAGTGGAGATTTTGGTGGAACAAACCTATTCACCTAATTTAAATACAACATAACTTTTTTTTGTTATTATTCAAGCCTCAGCTTATTCTAGAAGCATAAAATATCTCAAAAGCATTTTGTTAATTTATGTTTAAGCTAAGAGAGCTCTCTTGCCCATTAGAAAATAAGTTGAGATCTATCAAATGAGAAATAGACATAACTACCATTAATAATAACATGAGTTCTGTGCATAAAAGTGTGGAACAAAACACTTCTGCTTGCCTTTGGAAGTAATTTTTTCTGTATTAAGTGCAAAGTCTCTAAAGCAATAGGCATGCTTCAGACCAGCTCTTGCAATACAAAATAGTTGTGCCAATATAAATATGATAAAAGTGCATTTACGCTCCTTTAAACAGTGAGCTCTGGCTCAGTGAAATAAACTCTGGGAAATGGGGTTTATAATGGAAACACTGACGGATTTCCTGCCCTTACAGCACTATTGTTATCTATTCCATTGCACATTAAGTGCACATATCACCTGATAAATACATAGCATGTTAAATCTGATAAAACTTTTACTGAATCAAATAGACAAGGAGTTGAACATGATAAACAAGCTCCTGTATCTGATCCATCAGTTTCAGAAATAGATAAGTAAACAACTAAACATGATACAGTACATCACTGTCAGGTGATTAAGGTCACCCATTGGGAATTGCCATTCTCTGACTAAAACGCTATTGTTGAAAAATCTGTCCAGAAGGTTTTATTTATCTATTTTAATTGGGTCCACAAGCCATTAACTAAAATTTTTGAACTGATTAATGCAAAGACACTCCTATATAACAGCACTGAAAAGAGTGTGCAGTTACTGCTTCAATCTCTCTGTCAATATGGACACTCCCTTTATGCAGAAAGGTGTGCTCATTTTAGCACATAAGTATATGTTAAGTATCTTTCCAAGAATGACTCAGAAGGTGGAATCTTGTAAGATCAGGAATGCGCTTGGCCAAGAGAAAAATGGAGTAAAAATTATTTGATTAAATTTATGACAGTAGGAACCACAACAAGCCTGTTCCTGCTGGAAAAAGCTATTTTAGCAGATCAGTTTTGCAGCAGTGTGAAAAGCTTCAGTGAGAAAAGAACAGAACTAACAGCAGGATACAGAAGAAGATGTGTTGTCAAGCATGATCTAGAAAGGTGAGTAAATTAGCTTCTGCAAGAGAGAACGGTGTGCTGATTTCGTGTCATGTGAGGCTGAACTGTGAGAGGCAGGAGTTAATATTTTATGGGAACCTTCTAAACCTGTTCAGTATGTAACTGGCTTCATGCATTCCTCTGCTTTCAATTTTTTCTAAATGTATTTCTCAAGTGCACTTGAATGAGCCACTGCCTTTAGCTGGTTGCAGGATCAAATCAAGCTCTACCTAGCTGTGCATATCAGTTCTGCACACTGACTTGTATTTTAAATACATTTAGTCTAGCCATACTTTTTTCTACCCATCACAATCATGATCTTTCCTGTTCATTGGTGTTCAGAGCCAGTAAATTGTCATTTTGGTGCATGCCAGTCAGATAGTAGGACATCCAGGATCTTGTCTTTGACTCTAGTCAGTGACTGGTCTCCAGAGCAAGGTGTGAAACCCCCAGCATCAGTCATTACAGATGGAGCTAACCACAGTGAAGTGGATGCCAACCAATGCCCTAATAGATATACTTTCATAATTCTATTTTGATCGTTATCTAATCTAACAACTATCATATTGAGTCCCACTAAACTGTCACTGCAATTGTTTTGGCAAAGTGAGAGAAAATAAGAGAAAACATTATTTTTTATCAATAGCTCTTTTTCTGTATGTATCTATATGCTTTTAAACTTTGATGAGAGTCCTCAGGGAAAAAGATTGCCTGACTTTTACACATTGATTAATATATTTTCTTCCATTTACATTTCTCTGATTCAGTTTTCTTCATAAATTTTCAAATTCAAGATCAAAGAAAGACGATTTTCATATACATATTATGATGTTTCATTTTCTAAAAGCTTATTGAAAATAAAAGGGCAAATCTTAATTTAAAAATTACTCTGTAATTTCTCTTTTATTTTATTAATAGAAATAAATGTATTGTGGTATTTCAAATAGCCTACATTCAATTCTCTTTCATATGCAATCTAGTTTGATGGATAACCTGTCAAACATATATTTCACCTGACAGCTTGACAATATCTGACAAGTTCAGAGTACACTATTCAAGCTTTTCTTGTGTAATCTTATAATAATTTATACTGTTTTTCTTATTTAACCATAAAGCTTTTTTTGGAGTGAAAGATCATCAATATAAAAGGTCTCTCAATAGCATTAAATACAATAAGAAAGATACCTAGATATTCATTCCTCTGCAACATTTTTTAGTATATTTTCCTTGTAAACTTATACACATGCACACACTTTTCTTACCTATATTTAAAACAAAATTCTGCATGCAAAGAACCTGAACAATATGAATCTGACTTCTTTAGGTATATATTATCTTTCTCAACTCCTATGATTTCTAGGATTTTCCAAATTCCATTCTTTAAGAAGGAACTTGTAAGATTTATGCTTTTATTTTCTGAGAAAACAAAGAAGAAAGAAAAGGTGAGGCGAGGCAAGGCAAGGCAAGACAAGATAGGGAAAGGAAAGGCAAGGCAAGGCAGGGGAAAAACACACTTTGATCATAGAGAGGTTTTCTGAGATCTTTCTGCCTGGAGTCTTTGTGTATAAGGATTTAATTATTAGACTGGCAATGAGAAGCAGGATTCAGTAGAACGGCACTGGGCCGAGGATCAGGATGACGATGAGGACCCACCTTCAAGCTAAAGATATGTATGTAGCTTCTGGGAGAAGTGGGGCTGGTGGAAGAACTGGAGGTTTCTGAGGTATTTATTAACACTCATTTCAGTATTCATCTCTAGCAGTTGTTTCCTAAACCAGCTGCGAGTGCACCAACTCCTCAAACACAGACCCAAGTCTGAATCTCAGTGCCTGAAAACACAGCTGACATTCAATTAAGCCTTTTCTTGGGTGACATCTAAAAACCTTTACACAGGCTCTATTTTCACAGCTGTTTATTAACCAAGATTTCTGCAAGTGTTTCCAACACATTCCATAAGGATCCAGGCTGGATGGCATTCTGAGTAACCTGATCTAGTGGAAGACATCCCTCCCCAACAGCAGGCAGTTGGAAATAGATGATCTTTAAGGTCCCTTCCAAACAAAACTATTCTGTGGTTCTATTGTAATATGGATTTCATTCTGCTTTGCAAAGAACTATAAAGTTTTAATTTCTTTTTTTTTTTTAAGAGGACATTTACAGATATGGAAAGAGGTACAGAGATCTATACACAGCCACCTCTTTTTTCATGACTGATGGTTTGTCGAGTTTGGTATGTAATGTGACATCAAACCCAGTGTCTGTCTCGTAGCTTAATTTTATTTTGTCTGCTGAGAAGAAGGGATTGTGTGAGAGAAGCAAGTCTCAAGGATAAACTAACAGGCCAAACTGATAACAAATCTCAACCTAAACAAAAGCCATGTGCTAGTTAGCAGGCCAGGAAGGGGTATCTCTTTCGCTGGTGACAGCTGTGCTATATGAAGGAACAGTGAATCACAAAGAACTGGGAAATTTTTTTAAAAAGCAAATGGATGTAAAGAGTGTAATAACAGGAAGAATAGTCACTGCATAATCAGGAAATAGAATTATTTTTTGTGGATTTTCTCTTTTTCATATCCTAGAAGAAACAGAAAAATCATAAAATATTAAAAGCTATAAAAAATGGAAAAGAAAATTTAGTCCCTGATATACTTACACCAAGATTTTTACATTCTACTTTTAAAAAGACAAGTTCTCTGTATAAACAGAGGGCAGTGTACACATGCTATATTTTAGCACATGAAAATATGTCCTGATTTCTTTCATGGAGAGCCTATTTCAAAATGTTCAATGCCTGGCTTATGCTGTGCATACATAGATGCATGAGCATGCCTTTATGTTTATGTATGATTTGTACATCTATAGATAAATAAATAAAATTTTATGCATACTTGCACACCCACATATATATCCACGGCACCACGCCGCATGCTAGAAATTATTATGTGTTGGAAGACTGAAGCTATTCCTGTGCCAAAGTTCTTCACGTCCTTTATCTCCACCAGACATCTGTCTCTTACAGAGGTCTACTTTATGCCAGACCTGGGTACCTGGCTGGCCACTACAAAGGATCTTCAGCGACTGGGGCTCCTGAAGCTGGCAGTGCTCGGCATCTTTGACTTAGCACATGCAACTAGACCATCCCCCAGTCACTTCTGCCCTTAGTCCTTCAGTAGCGCAAGTGGTGCTCTCTCTCTTTCGTGAATTTTGGGATGGCCAGGCCACAACTCTTCAGGTGCAGGTGCATTTACACTTCACTCAGGCTTATTCCACTTATGCTGCCTGACAAATGAACATTATCCTTCATTTGGAAAGGAGACCTGACAGAAAAAGTCTCTTTCCTGAGATGTCACATTGCAGTGTTGTGGGACATACCAACATGTACAGCTGAGCAGAAGCATAGGCAGGACCAGCCCCCCCAGCTGTAAATATGTAGGTGTAGAATTAGCCCCTCTGAGAGTGAAATAGGTCAATGGCCACAATTATTTATGAAATATTTTCAAAATTTTTCATGTCTGCTCTGACTTCCATATTTTTTTGTCTCAGTGTCCATAAGTAGCCAAAGTCTATCCAACAGATAGAGCTGGTCTCATTGGAATCACAATACAGTGCTAAACAGAGATAAACAAGCCTCTTTCTTGAAATATTAATTATTCTTATTGGCAAGGAAAACATTTTTAAATAGTATTTGAGAAGCAAAGTGAATAACAAAGCAGATGTTTGGTCAAAGTATGTCAGGGTATTGAAGGTAGAGCACCTCAAAATTTAGACACAGTCAAGCATCTTTCTTTACCACTTTCACAGCTGAGACCACAACAGGTGTCAGCTGTGAAAGCAGGGGCACCCACAATGGTTCCATTCTTGTGAATGCAATGCAACACCTAGTGCTTTAAGACTGCTATTAGAAATTAAAATATAAAAAACCAAATGTTAGGCTAGACTTCTTGATGAATTTTTGTAATTAAAATTACATAAATCATGTTGATTAGAATGGTATAAATAGATTGCTGTCACTTTAATGAAAGTTTCTAATGTTATTTTATTGTGAAATAATTCTGGATTTCCCTGCCTATGAATGCTGAATTCAAAAGAAGAAAAATACTATTGATGGAACCAAATGAGAGATGAGATAATTTTAAACAGTTAGTGAGCTGAGGCCGACACATTGTGTTTAAAATCTAGTTTTAATCTGCATTATTTACTATAGAACCATTTCAGTCTATCATGTCATTGTGCTGCCATATAGACACACTAAATCCATACACTACATTCCTTGAGATCTTTTTAGATGATTACTTATGTATGTATGATAGTTACTTTTCAGGCAAAAAATAATTCACATGATCATTTTTCCTTAGGTTTAGAGAGCATTACAGAGTCTGAATTACAGGCATCTGCAAAAAAAAAGATAATGCAAAGATACTATTAGGAGCAGTGAGGTATTGCCATAGTAATTCAATTAGTTACACAGACTCTTCATTGTGTTTCACCCCAAAGTCATGTTGATCCATTTAATCTACTTTTTTTCTTTGTTTTTCTATTTATTGTTTATACTGCAGCAAGTCCAAATGGTGATCTAAGGCTGAATGTGCTATGTAGAAAATCTTTTCAGGGCTAGAAGTTCATAGTCATCTCCTTTTAGCCCTTGGGCAGCTTTACACTTGCTCTTACCTGCTCACAGATGTTTCCAGGATAAGCAACTGTGGGTACCGGTTACAGAAACTGTTTGCACTATTGTTGGGGTCCCTCCCCTGCCGTGTAGCCCTGGGAGAGGGGCCCTGAGAGCACAGACACGGGGCTTCCCTGTCCCTGCTCAGCCTCGTTCCCATTGGTTGGTTTGTGTTCCCTGCGCGGGCAGAAGGACCCTTGGTCCCGTGACTGGAACAGTTCCTCGGCAGAGCTCCGGCCATGCGGCTGGAGAAATAAACATCTCTGAAACAGCTAGCAAGAATCTGTCTGTCCATATATATTTCCTTTCCACGGGACTCCTGGTTTGATATATGCGTGTTGCAGGATCCCCACTGCAACAAATGGTAGAGAATTGAGAGCAGAACGATCTCCAATCCCTAAGCGACTGATTTGTGTGAGTAAACCCTGGAAACTTTGGATTCCTCTTCTTGGTTTTGCTTTGCTATTCCGTATCTAAACTATGGAGGAACCGTGGGAAGACTCTTGGCTCTCAGAGCCGCATATGGACATTTATCTTAAAATGATTCTTGAACAACGATTTGTAAATTTTAGCTTGATTCAAGCTCAAAAAGAACTGAAACACTTCCTGGCATGGTTGTTTAAGAACTTTTTCTATGTTTCTTGGGATTTAATTCTTACCAAGGGCTTTTGGAAAACCGTTTGGACACAGTTAATACTGGAGTCAAAATATATGCCGATGGAAGAATATTTTCGTGAATATTATTTAGTTACCGAGACTGTTGAGCAATGTCAGCTGTGTCCTGGTGAAGGGAAGCCTGGCGCAGGGACCGTGCGGCCCAGGCCACGTGCACCGAGCGCTCTGAGAGCAGCAGCGAGGCAGTTCCCGCGTGCGGGCGGAGCCACGCGAGCCGCAGTGTCGGTGGCGGAGCGAGGCGCGGCGGGAGCGGCGGGACCCGGCGATGCCTGCCCGGCCCTGTGCAGCGCGTGGTGGAGCGAGCCCCGTGAACGCCCGGCCGAGAGGGGCGGCGCGCGGGCAGCGGCTGGCGGCGGTGGCGGTGGAACGGAGCCGTGCCCAGCCGAGACGTGCGCTGGAGCGGGGCGCGGGGGAGTCGTCGCTCGGGGGCCCGGCCGAGATGTGGGTGCAGCGCCCGGCAGCGGCAGCGAAGCTGCGACCAGAGGAGGCGACGCACTGAGAACTGAGCGGCGCGGCCCGACCTGGCCTGCGCAGCCCCGAACGCGACCCCGGGAAGAGCGCGCAGGCACCAGCAGCCCCGACAATTCCAACACGGGAGCGACCGAAAGAGAGAGCAAAGACGCAGCGAGACAGAAAACAGCAGCCACTCGGAAAAAGGAAAAGATCATAGCAACTAAGACCTTAGGGATAGTAAAATGGTATAATGTTAAGCAAAATTATGGTTTTATAACAAGGTGTGACAACCAGCAAGACATATTCGTGCATAGAACTGCTATTAAAAAGAATAACCCTGAAAAATGCATCCCAAGCTTGGGAGATGGAGAGGTGGTGGAATTTAATATTGTACTAGGGAGAAAAGGGTTACAAGCATCGCAGGTCACTGGGCCTGATGGTGTTCCTGTAAAAGGCAGTATATATGCAAAAAATCGTAGGCATGTTAGACAGTATCTCCATTGTAAGCCCCCCCTACAGTTTCCCTTTCCTAATCCCACCTTTCCCTTTTACCCTATGTCCTATTACCCCCAGTGTATTCCCAATCCGTTTTTTCATCCATGGTTTCCCTCACAAAACCATGCTTTTGCCAATTGTTTCCCCAAAAATCCCTTTCCAATGCCGAGTGGGGGATGAAAAGGGGGAGGGAAGAAGTTAAACCCTCTCCTGCCTCAGTTTCCCCACAAAGCATGCTCAGAGAATTCTGTCTCCCTTCTGTCAGCCCTAAGATGTTCCAGAGAATCTGTTTGGACATTTAAAGACTCAGGAGGGTTGTAAAGGTATCTTTTCAGCTTTATACCGGCTAGCGCTTGTATTTCAATGCCTTAGAAAGCCTCGAGCAGCCTTGAGAGGTAGCACGGGCGATCTAGCACTTTAGTAGCTCTAAAATCGGTACCTGAATCAGCTGCAGAGCAAATACCATCAGCAGAAGCAAAGAGGGAGAAATATAGCTCCCTGCTCGCTCAATTCCCTGCAGTTAGAAGCCTTCAAATGAGACAGACGACCAGAGATGTTTACAGGAAGGTAGCTGAGCTGAGAGAGGGCCTTTGCCTCCCCTCGACCATCTTTTTATTCGGAGAAGGGGCAAGGGGATGACTGGGGGCGGACCCGGGGTGAGCGGCCAATCAGACACTGCTGAAGAGTCTGAGTTACATTTGGCTTTGCCCGCGCTTGGAACAAAGGAACTCGGAGCACATGTCTTTGGGAGGGGGGATGGGAAGCTCAAAACAGGCAGCAACAATTCCCTATTTTTTTTTCTTTAAAGCTGGGTTGTAACTCTTAGTAACTTAAAAGTGCATAGAACAGTAACAAAACAATAGTGCAAAATATAATTGTAATCTATCGTCCCTACAACTCGACAGTACCTAGGATGCCTTTAAACTAGTTCCCCAGTCAAAACTCAGGGGTTTAGTCAGGACATCTATGGTATGGAGTATCAGGACAAAGATTTACAAAATACAGTGCAAAAACCTGAGTGCAAAACAGTGCAACTTAACTTAAGGGATTAACATAAAGATCTGCAGTAGGGGGTTTACATGAAGGTGCTAAATCAGGATTCTTTTTACGGCGTCTCTTCCAGGAGGCAGTTTTAACCTCCTTAACTTTTGAGGAAGTGACATAAGGTTTTACCCACTTCCCTGGGATCCATCTCAGTCCTTGAGGGGTAGATACACTGGCATACCCACGTCCCCAAGTCACAAGTTTGTACGGTCCTTGGATTTTTTGAGTCTCTGGGTCCCGGATCAGGACTTCTGGATTTTCCTGCAGTTTCTGTCTCCTGGTGTTCTGGAAATGACGATAGATGGGAGGGTTTGGATCCTCAAAGGTGCCATTCAGGAAGTTTATGGTAAACAGTGCTTTGCTGAGTCTGAGGACAGGTGAGTTGAGTTTGGTGGTCCCTGATTGTTGTAGCAGCATTCGCTTGAGGGTTTGATGGGCACGTTCAACAATGCCTTGTCCAGTTGGGGAGTGAGGAATACCTGTAACATGTCGAAATCCCCACTGCTGACGAAAGTTTTTAAACTCCTGGGAGGTGTAGGCAGGTCCATTATCAGTTTTTATCTCCTCAGGTATACCGAGCACAGCAAAAGCTTGGACAAGATGTTTTTCAACATCCTTAGCCTTTTCACCTGCATGTGCAGAGGCATACATAGCACCAGAGAAGGTATCAATAGAAACATGAACGTATTTTAATCTCCCAAATTCAGGGAAATGTGTGACGTCCATTTGCCACACTTCACCGCTATTAATGCCTCTGGGATTGACCCCCATGCCCAGTGATGGAAGCTGTAGCTTCTGGCAGTTGGGACACGTTGCCACTATTGCTTTTGCCTGTGTCCGCGACAGATGGAACATGCGGATAAGAGCAGGAATATTTTGATGGTACATGGCATGGCTCAATTTTGCTTGTTCAAAAACTTGGGGGAGCTTTGGTAAGTCGGCTGATAGAACTATGTCTGCTGGCATAGCCAGAGCATCAGCTCTACGATTACCTTCTGCAATAAATCCTGGCAGGTTTGTATGTGACCTCACATGCATGACAAAATAGGGATGCTCTCTGTGGGAAACCAGATAAATTAATTTTGAGAGTAAATCATAAATTTTCTTGTTTGAGATTTCTTTTAGGAGAGCATGCTCAGCTCTAACAGTTACTCTAGCTACATATGCTGAGTCTGTGACCAAATTAAAGGGCTCTTTGAACCTCTCAAATGCTCGAACAACAGCTGCTAATTCAGCTACTTGTGGTGATCCCTGGATTACCTCGATGTCAGATTCCCACTTTTGCGTCTTTGGATTTTTCCATGTGACCACGGACTTTTTACTTTTTCCTGAGGCATCAGTAAAAACGGTAATCGCATCGAGGGGTTTTCTACTTTGAATCTCTCGAGGGATGAAAGAGAATGGCAGATTAAACATGTCATGTTTTGGGTAATGATTTGAGATTTGGCCTGAGTAACTATCTAATGCAAATTGTAAATTTATATTATTTTGGAGCAGGTGATCTAATGCGTCAGTTGTTACAGGTAAATAGATGCATGCAAAGTCACATCCTGCCAGGGTGCGGAGCCTTGCTCTACCCTTCATGATAATTTTTGCCATTAGTTCTTGTGGCTGTGTGATGGTTTTAGGAGGTTGGAGTGGAAGGAATACCCATTCAATTATGATGAGGGGTTCCTTCTGCTCTTTGTCCCACTGAAATATGAGGCCATGAAAGCGTGGTACCTTCCCTAGAATGACAAGCTTAAAGGGTAGGGAGGGCTGACACCTGTGCGCTTGTCTGGTGGAAATGAGCTCTTGTATCTTTTTGAGAGACTGCCTTGCCTCTTCTGTCAGGGATCTAGGGGATGCTGGACCGCCTTCCCCTTTTACTAGGTTTGCAATAGGAGCTACATCCTCTGTGGTGAGTCCTAACCAGGACCTTAAATACTTCAGTGTCCCACAGATCTGTTGCACTTCCAATAATGTTTTTGGGTTATTATTAATGGTGACAGGTGTTGGGGTGATAGAGGTTTCTGTGATTTTGAGTCCGAGGTATTTCCAAGGGCTTGTTCTCTGCATTTTTTCAGGTTGTAATTCAAAGCCCTTGGCCTCTAGGGCCTCAACCACCATGTTAAGTGTCTGCTCGAGATACTGATTATTGGGAGCACACACCAGCACATCATCCATGTAATGCAGGATGATGGCTTTCTCTGCTTTGGCACGGATGGGAGATAGAATTTTAGCAATATACTCTTGGCAGAGAGTTGGGGAATTTTTCATACCTTGGGGAAGCACAAGCCAATGATAACGTTCCATGGGAGTTTCATGATTAAGAGATGGTACAGAAAATGCAAATCGGGGGGCATCTGCAGGGTGGAGTGGAATATGAAAGAAGCAATCTTTAATGTCAAGAACAGCTAAATGCCAATGTTGTGGGAGCATTGAAGGTGATGGCATACCTGGTTGAAGGGGTCCCATGTCTTCAATAACCTTATTAACTTCTCTAAGATCTTGGAGTAGCCTATATTTGTTCTTTCCTGGTTTTTGTATTACAAACACGGGTGTGTTCCATGGGCTGTTAGTTGGAACTATATTTCCTTTAGCCAATTGTTCAGCCACTAATGTTTTGAGTGCCTCTAAGTTTTCTTTTTTTAACGACCACTGGTTAACCCACACGGGTTCATCTGTTTTCCAAGTTAATTTATGTGGATGGCACTCTGCTTCAGTGGCCTGCAAGGGAAAATTTTGATGTCTAGGCGTGATATCAATTTTTGTTCCCCACTGAGACATGGCATCCCTTCCCCACAGGGTGAATTTGGTGTCTAGGACATACGGACGAAGTGTCGCTATTTGTCCTTCAGGACCTTCAATTTGGATGGTGTGTTTGGACTGCTTTGCAATTTGGGTACCTCCAATCCCTTGTATGATGCCCTGAGATTGCAATTCCCATTGCGTAGGCCACTTATCAAATGGAATGACAGACACATCAGCACCTGTGTCTAACATTCCCATTATACTGATTTTATGTGATTTGTAACGGAGCTTACATTCTATTACAGGTTTGTCATTTCCCAAAACCTCAGTCCAACAGATGGCTGGGATATGACCATCTGTGGGCAGGTATTTGGGCAGTGGAAAGGCCTGTGCAATGACTTGACCTTTAGGCATAAAGTACGGTGGATATATACATTGTACAATTAGGTTAGAACACCCGTTCTGATCCATTTTCATGAGTGTGGGTGTAACTTCTATCCCAGCAGGTGTTTCCCGAGTATCCCCAATAACAAAAAGGTATGTAAATTCTGGCATGTGGTCCACATTCTGGAATGAAATGGGTATTACAGCCTGTTTGTTGTTGTTGAAATGGTGTGCTTTATCAC
Organism: Corvus hawaiiensis; assembly: GCF_020740725.1. NCBI lineage: Eukaryota > Metazoa > Chordata > Aves > Passeriformes > Corvidae > Corvus > Corvus hawaiiensis. The sequence goes on along the minus strand of NC_063216.1, from coordinate 61,837,667 downwards.
AGGTTACCTTAAACCTGAGTCCAGAAGTCCAAGTTGCTTTGTCTGCAGCCCTATTTATGTCTGAACGCGGAGCTGTTAGGACGCGTTGAGTCGCGAGTTTCCCTGCTGTTGACCTGGGGAAACAGTCTTTGGAGAGTTTTTATCAGCTGTTATAATTGCTCTGCAATTGCGAGCTACATGTCCCTTTTTCTGACAACGATAGCATACAAAGTTACCGCGCGATTGAGTTTCTCCTGTACCTGTAACATTCTCCACAACCTCCCCAACCATCCCCACTCTTTTCAAAAAGGGAGCAGCTGTGTTCAGCTGCACCTTCTTCGTACAGACTTCGAGGATGGATTCAACAGTAGGAGGAGGATACAGCGGGAGAGTGAGAATGACTTGTTTGCAAGCATCATTTGTATTAACTTGGAGAAGTTCGAGTAGGAGTGCTTGTTGGAGGTCAGGATTAGGGACCTGGGAAGAGACAGCTTCGTACAAACGGTTATAAAAGTGAATAATATTTTCATTTGGCAATTGCTTAATGGTGGTATAATGAGAATTAGGAGTTTGAGATGGTAATAATGTTAAGGCCTTTTCAGCAGCACGTGTGATTTCAGTAAGAACTGGACGAGGGATAAGCATTGCTTGTTTTTGAGGATTCGCCATATTATTGTCACCAGATAAAAGGTCTAATGTGATATAATTGTTTTCAAAATCCAGGTAATTATCTGGAGTTTGCCACAAAATTTTCAATAAATCAGATAAAATTATTTTCCATTGCTTTTTCCACACCATAAAATCACCAGGTGTGAGAAGAGTTTGCATTAATGTAAGTAAATCATGAGGTACAAGTAAGTGAGTTGCAAAAGTAGCACTTAAAAGGCTCTTAAAATAATTACTATGCATTCCAAACTCCTTAATTGCCTTGCACAAATCCTTAATATCAGAATAAGAAAGGGGTTTCCAGTCAGGGTTAGCTCCATTGCTAGTACAAGAGAGTGTAGTAGAAGCAGTTGGAGTTACTTCCTGGTAGGCATGGGTTCTCGGATTCAGAGGGGCAGTCACAGGACTGTGGGAACCTGGGGCGGGACAATGGGAAGCAGGGGCAGGGAGTGGAGGGGCAGGGGCGGGGAGTGGAGGCGGGGACACGGCCGGAGGAGGGGAGGGGTCGGGGGCGGGGTTGTGGGAGGCAGGGGCGGCACTTGAGCCATGGGCGGGAACAGAGGGAGGGGTGAAACACGACGCTGTGGGGACGGGGTTGGGGGCGGGGTCAGGGTGTGACGCAGGAGTGGGAGGGGATGGGGACAAGAAGGGATTTGTGGGATGGGGGAGAAAGGGATTGTGGGAGGTGTAGTTTGGAGAGGAAGGAACATTGCGTCCGCCATTACTGGAGACAAACAAACTCGGAGAAAAGCGGTTGGGGGGAGGGGTTTTTTCCCGGGCTGCGAGCACGTGGCAATGGCCGTCCCTGGGAACAAAGAGATCAGGGGAGAAGGGGTTTTTACGCGCGCTTGAAACATGAGGGCTAGAAACTGGGGAAAAAGGAGTGGAGAAAAAGGGTTGGGAAGGTCCTGGGATGGGCTCCGGATTCCCATCCAAGGCAGGGTGCTGAGGAAACACGGGTGAGCCAGGAGGACGATAGCTCTCCTGTGCTGAGAAGCAGTCTGCTCTAGCTGTGTTTTCCAGCGTAGGGGAAGAGGGGTCCGGGACACAGGGGTTGGAAGAGGGTATGAGGGGATTAACAGGGGGGTTTTGCAGTGGCTTTTCATGTACTGCCTTTTTCTCCGGCAAAGCATAACTTAGTAACAGGAGAGGAAAGAATTTTGAAACTGTTTCATCTCCTGCACGCCTCAGAGAGGAGAGTTTTCTCCCCACCTTCTTCGGAGGTCAGATTAGGAAAGTACTGAAAAAGCCATTGTACAAAAGATTGAACTAGATTTTTAGGGTATTTATGCCCAGTTAAAGAAAGGTAACTTTGAACTTGGTGGTATATTTCTCTATGGTGTGCAGAAACTTCAGATCCCATTATGAATGCACACGAAACCTCAACCCCTTACTCACGAAAAAGGAGGAAAAAAAAAGAGAAAGTTTACACCGGCACCAGCTTAAGACAGGAGCCCCTAAACCAGCAGGGAAATACTCACCAGAATTCTGGATTTATCACAGGAAAGCAGGTCCGGAGAAAAAAAAAAACGCGAGAAGGGTCTTCTGCTTTCCAGCCGTTCCCTCGCCACGTGGCGTGGGGGAGGGCACAGGCTGAGGCTCTGGGCTCGATGTTACACAAAAAGTAACACCTCGCCACACAGAGCTGGCACAGCAGGACATGCAGAGCTAACTCCAGCAGACACATAGCTGCCGGGACACCCTGAAAGTCACTCAGAACCGGAGTTCAGAGATAGCACGCTGGGCGCCAAATGTAAAGGTATCTTTTCAGCTTTATACCGGCTAGCGCTTGTATTTCAATGCCTTAGAAAGCCTCGAGCAGCCTTGAGAGGTAGCACGGGCGATCTAGCACTTTAGTAGCTCTAAAATCGGTACCTGAATCAGCTGCAGAGCAAATACCATCAGCAGAAGCAAAGAGGGAGAAATATAGCTCCCTGCTCGCTCAATTCCCTGCAGTTAGAAGCCTTCAAATGAGACAGACGACCAGAGATGTTTACAGGAAGGTAGCTGAGCTGAGAGAGGGCCTTTGCCTCCCCTCGACCATCTTTTTATTCGGAGAAGGGGCAAGGGGATGACTGGGGGCGGACCCGGGGTGAGCGGCCAATCAGACACTGCTGAAGAGTCTGAGTTACATTTGGCTTTGCCCGCGCTTGGAACAAAGGAACTCGGAGCACATGTCTTTGGGAGGGGGGATGGGAAGCTCAAAACAGGCAGCAACAGAGGGTGGCTTGTTTTGTTTTGAAACTGTTCTTGTTATGTTTATCCAGTTGTTTTCATTCTCCTTTTATTAAAATAAAACGGGTGAGGTGTTGGGGTCCCTCCCCTGCCGTGTAGCCCTGGGAGAGGGGCCCTGAGGGCACAGACACGGGGTTTCCCTGCCCCTGCTCAGCCTCGTTCCCATTGGTTGGTTTGTGTTCCCTGCGCGGGCAGAAGGACCCTTGGTCCGTGACTGGAACAGTTCCTGGGCAGAGCTCCGGCCATGCGGCTGGAGAAATAAACATCTCTGAAACAGCTATCAAGAATCTGTCTGTCCATATATATTTCCTTTCCACGGGACTCCTGGTTTGATATATGCGTGTTGCAGGATCCCCACTGCAACACACTATCACTGCCAATAATGGGAAACCAAAAATTATGGCACCTGTGCATCTAATAATGACGTCAAAATGCATAGTGGAGATGAAGGGAGAGGAAGGCAAGAGACTAATATTTACATGGGAAGTATTTATGAATGCAGGTGAAAAGAATACAAAAGGTGGTAAATACAACAGCCCTGAAGGCCAGAAATGTCTGTGCATCACTCAGATAAGCATTGCAATGCAGACTCTGTATACAACTTGACATTCAGGGGGATTTTCCATCATATTTCCATCTTCCTCTACTATTCAGATGGTCGAGGAAAATCTTTTCATTAGCTTACAGAGCATCTGAGTGGGAATTTGCTTAAATTATCCAGAAATTGGACTGTGAGAGGAAAAGGACTTAGACTGGAGAGAGAGACTTGTCTTCCTGTTCAAAATCATCAGCTAAATATTCCCCTGTCACTATGTCCTTAGGCTGAGTCAGTCACCCATATCAGTCATCTGAATTCCAAAGCTGGCTCTTCAGTTTGCTCTTTGCTTCCCCAAGCAGAGACTGCAGCAATTCCTGCTGCTGGCAGCAGCCCTGCTGCTGCAGGGTCTAGCAGTCACTGTTACATGTGTCTCCAGCTCACCCCTGAAATGGACTTCTCTAATGAGATATCTGGACTGTGATAGTAAAAATACAAGCCACTGTGGTTTGGGTTTTATGTTTGGGGTTTTTTGTGTTTTGGCTGTTTTTAAACAAACAAGTGAAAAAAAACCCCAAAACATACAAAAAAAAAATCCAAACCCAACTCTGTGTAGCTCAAGGAGACTTTAACTTTTATTGCCTGTTTTCCAGGCAATTGTCAAATTAATAGTATGGAAGCAGTATCCTTTGCGAGCCCAGCAGGGGACAAAACAGTGGTGACTGTTTTTAGGCAGACCTAGAGGTTAGGTAGTACCCAAAAGTACACACCCAGTATAGACATATTTTTGGTAGATCTATTTGGTAGATTTGCAGCATCTTCATGATGGCTTTGAATGTCATAGTGACACTTGGAAACTCTGCGTGGCTTAGGTCTGACAAGCCAAGGGAGAGTTTTGAAGAGATACAAATCCTATTGACCTTTTTAACAGGGCTGGAATTAGACTCACAGAGAACTTCAGTGTGACAACACTGAAGGATTTTTCTTTTATTTATTAGAGTATTTAACAATCTACTTTTAGTTTCATTTCCCTCTATTTTACCTTCAGTGATGCTTGAGCTTTTCTTTTCTTCCAAATTGCCAGAGTATCCATATCTTTGACATGGCTGGATAATCTTTTCCCTTTCTTGGTCCTCATATACTCCTGTTCACTTTTTTTTCCCAAGCAGGACCATGCAGGGCTCCCAGAATATCAGTATAATAGTGAAATAAGTAAGAAAGTAAATTTATCTTATTCAAAAGGCTATCTTTCAGTTAGTACAAAAGTATCTCAAACCACTAAAATCATTTTTCTTCCTTTTGTAAAAAAGAAACAGTGTGCAACAGTATTAGTCACCTGTGTCTTTTCTCCAGTGCTATCTTTTAAATTGTACTCAGTTTAAATAGCAAGGTGAGAAAAAAAAATCCTCTTGTAACTGAAAATATGCTGAAAATATACTGGAAGGACATAATACAGCAAGGGTTACTCTAGGTGAGTTATGAATTCCTAGTGCTGGAGAATTGATAGCTTTTCCTTTTATTGGAGCAACCAGCAGCAGCACCCCAAGGAAGCAGTGAGTGATAGCAGAAGGAGGCTCCTGCTGCAGGGTATCAAGGCTTTCAGCTACCAGTCTGATCTACTGCTTAGGGAGGTTTCCTGCTTGCCAGGGACACAGATCTGGGACTTTGTGGGGGGGCTACCAAGGTTTGTCCAGTCCTGTCCACAAATGGATGTGCTACCATTTAGAGGGATCTCATCAGAACCTCATGAAGGCCTACAAAGAGACAGATCCATAATAAGCCCGTGCACTAGGACATGGGAGGGGCTAACCAAAAGCTTCTTTGGAGAAAAGAAGCTGGCAGTCCCAGTGGAGAACAGGTTCAAGAGGAATCAGCAGGGCAACCCTGGAGCAATTCCTAGTCTCTGTTTTACAAAGCATTGCCAGGTCAAAGGATGTGATCATTCTCTGCTCAGCACTGGAGAGACAAGTTTCTAGTCCTGGGCTTCCCATGGAACAAAAGCAGTATGCATATACTCCTTCAACAAATAGCAATGAAAACTATAAAGGGATTAGAGCACCTGGCATGCAAGGAGAGGTTGATAGAGCTGGGACTGTTCCGCCTGGAAAAGGAAAGCATAGGGGGAATCTTATCAATGGGGGGGAATAAGGAAGACAGATCCAGACTCCTATCAGTATCAATCTGCGAAAGGACAAGGAGCAACAGGTACAAATTGAAATACGGAAAATCTCACTTAGTCATCATAAGAGAAAAGTTCTTTATGATGTATCTGAGCACACATTATGGGAATAATTGCTCAGAGCAGTTGTGCAACTTTGACCATTAGAGATATTCAAAATCCCAAGATACGTGTTCTAGCTGACTTTGTCTTGAGCAAGGGGGTTGGACTGACCTCAATGCTTCTGTGACTCTATAATTCTATTTCAATATGTTTGCTTTTATGAGTTTACCTGGTATGACCTTTTGCAGAGTTCATTATTCTAATAAATCATTAACATTTTACAATACTTGAGCTAAATTACGGTAAAGGTATTTCAGTTATTCTTATAACCTCATAATGAAATGTGCAGCATTAAATATTAAATGTTGCCACATTGACGGCCTCTCTTTGAATACTTTGCAAAGGGCAGCTTTCATTGCTGATCACAGGCGTGCCTTAGACTTCACTGCACCTAGCAGAAATGGTATGCAATACAATATTGTTACAAACTGACAAAGTCTCACAGAGAAAAAGCTCTTTTAGAGTAAATTTTCACAAAGCTAATCACTACCTGTATCTGAAGAATGTGAAACAGAATTTATTTAACATTCTTACATTTGGTTTTTGATTGAAAACAGAAATTTCCAGTGCTGTTTTACTTAAATAGCATCAGCACTAAAAGATCAGATCCTAGGTGCTAGATGCTAGATTGCTCATCCACATAAGGAAACATGTTGGGCAGTTCAGGTAGTATTTGAATACCATTTAAAAATTCCCTGGACACTTAAGGCCTGACCACAAAGGGGGCTGGAGATCATATTTCCTTTTGTTAACCATCACAGTCCAATGAATGCAGAAAAGAGTTAAAAATAACTTTAAAGGCAAAAGAAGAGAAGAATGGAAGGCACTTTCCTAATTTCTACATGATTCAGCTTGTTCCCCACATGGATAAGCTACAGCTATTAGGATGTCATTCATTTCATAGAATGGTAGCACAAAATCAGTCCTAGTATAATCTGTTAGCAAATAATCAGCATATCCTTCATTCGTCACATTATTTGGGTATTGGTTTGACTTTTTTTCAGCTAATATGTGCTTAAATTTTTTAGCAAATTTGTGGTAAATTTCATGTGATGTATTTGACATTCCAGAATTTAAAAAAAAAAAAATCTCAAGAAGAACTTTAAAAGTTTATCATTTGTTCCCTGAACAGGATTCCCTTCACTTTATTCAGCCTTGAAAGTTGTCTGCCCAGTCTGTTCTCAAAAACTTCCAGTAATGATAACTCCACAGTCTCTCTAGATGGTCTTTTTCTGTGATTTATGGTTGAAAATCTTTTCCTAATACATAATCTAAATTTCCTTTGCTCTAATTTAGGACCATTACTTCTTGTTCTATCCAAGGCTGACACAGAGAACAGATTATTCCTTTCCTCTTTGTTACTACCTTCTGCATATCAAAGAGTGCACTTTTATATTCCTTCCAGTCATTTTTTTTCTTCAAATCCTATCTTTTCTTCAGAGGTCATGTTTTCAAGAACACTGCTCATTCTTCTTGTTCTTTTCTACAATTTCTCTTATAAGTACCATTTTATAGTAATACAGTGTTAAGATGATAAATTTCAAAAGTTGAAATCCTTTTAATTTGGAAACTTGACATGTGAATAGCTAGTTTCACATTATTCTAGTTTCATAAGAAAATTTCAGGGGCATAGTGTGTAATAAATTTCAAAATAGCTTTAAACTTAATAAAGTCAAGTCACTTCTGATTTTAGCTGCCATGGTTTAAGGTGCTGCTTGTCCCAGTTGTCAATACCTCAGCCACTCAAGTTGTCAATCCATACCTCAGCTGTAAAGTTAGCCCTCATCAACCAGCCTGTGAATAGAACTGTTGAAATATGACTGTAGATTCTTTCCTGTCAGCTTTTTCAATGATGGCTGTAACCTTCAGCAAGGGGCAGAATGAGCAGCTAGAGGCTGCAATGCCTTACATACCCAGCTTTGCTTCAGAATGTGCCGCAGAGGTCTTTAAGTAAATCTTTCTTGATGTATTTCAAAAGACTACCCTTGCCAGATATAGGTGTTTGTCACTTGCCTGAGGCCTGGTTGCTTCAGAGGGCAGTTGTGGCCACCAGCTCTGATTATCTGTCAAATGCTGGCCCAGACAATTCCTTACACAGGAGTTACTATTAGTAATGGAATTATGGCTGCCCAGACTATGTTTCAGCAGCTTCCTTCTTTAACGAGAGAACTCGTGGTGCAACCATCATGAAGATCTGGGCTGCAGTAACACTGGGGGACACATGTTCCAAAACAAGGAGAAAACCTCCAATTCCCATGCAAAGGGAAATAAATTTGCAAGAACAGGGGGAGGGAAATGTTTGATGCATGGGGGTAGTAGGGGACAAGGCATGAAAAAAATATTTTTAATGAAAGTGCTGACTGACATTAGCTAAAACTTTTTTTTTTGTTACTACCACTATACAAACAATTCTATAAAAAGTCTCAGGCCTCAAAGAAAGGAGAAAAGTTTCCATCCATCACCTCTATTTTTCCCTGTTCTCCTCTTCTTATCTTGTACTCAAATGTTTTCTGGTCAGGTATTTTGCTCTGTATAGCAAATAACTGAGGTCAACAGATAGCTGGACATGTATATAACTCACCTTCTCTTTTGCTACTTTTTTTCATTATTTGCTCCAATTTCACATAAAAGCTTTTATGCGCCATGAAAGGCCTTGAGCTCACAGCTGAAGCCATTTTTTCCTTAGGTGTCTCCAGGTGTGTTGTATAGCTAAGTTCGCATTATATTCAAAAGGGATATGCTCAATGAATTCTTTTTGTAGACTGAATTCACATGAATCCTCAAACAATTAATTCACAGTCCTTACTAAGGATTTCTTAAGACTTCTGTGAAATGCATTTATTTATAATCTTTGCACTAGGAGTGCAATGATTCTTGATGTATCATGTTTGACAAAGGACTCATGACTTTTCCATATCTGAATAAACCTTTTGGGTATTTGCCTTCATGCACAACAAGTATATGATTTTGGTTCTTTTTGCTGCATCTTAAACTCACTGACATCTCCATTTCCACTCATTTTTGACTACTTTATAATGTCTCACAAGCAAGGTAGAACAATCCTTATATCTTATTTCTGTACACTTTTCAGTAGTGTGTATATGCATAAGGTTTCTTAGGGTTTTTTCATGGACATCAATTTGCATGTCTTTCAGCTTATTTTAAGTTTGGACTTTTTCTAGTTTATGCCTGTTATTTTAAGAGGAAATTAGGGCATGGGTCCAGATGCCTTATTCTGAACTTAACCTACTGTTCAATTTGATACAGTTCATTAACATGGGGAAACATTCACCCAAGTGATTGCTGAGTTAAATTTACTTTCCCTAAAATAAGAATTTACAGAATTAAGTTGTTCAGCAGTTACCTCAGCTTTGTTTAAAATACAATATTTCCCTGTCATAAAAACAAATTAAACATTTGCCTTTATTATTATTATTGTTTAGTACTGTATCAGAGTAGTATTTATTTTTGTGCATACTGTAATTCCCATATTCTTTTTTTGCCTCTCCAGTTCACCTTCATGCTGAATTAATATATCTTCATGTGAAGCACTTTCTTTATTGCACCCCATTTCACTGCTTTCAGCCTAGATCATAGACTGCACTTCATCTTATCTTCCAAAGAGTTTGCAACCATGATCTGCTTGCATCATCTTTGAGGTGGATTTAAGAAGTCAATTCAATTACTAAAAAGGAAATTTAAAAATTACATTGTTTAAAACACCATATGGATACATGTGCAACGGTCTTATTCTTAGAGCTATCTCTTGATCATTACTCAAACAAAACTACTTTGACACTAAGATTTATTGTCTGTCTTCAAGCAAAAGAACTGTTATTCCAACATGATACGATCTCTTGAAATGATCTCATCAGATATTGCTAGAAAGAATTGAGAGGTACCTGTATGAACAAGAGCAGCACAGAAGACAAAGCCTTCAGGATGTTATTATTAAATCTGGTTTTCTTTTCATCAGCAGTATTAAAACTCTAGCCCTTTCAAGGGTGTGTGTATATATATATAAAGGCATATGTAAATCCATGTTGGTCCTTAATTTTGCTACAGTATATACTTACTGAATAAATTCTACATATAAATACCTGGACAGAGAGGGAAAGATGGAGATAAAAGTAGACTTATATGAGAGACAACTAGTGAAAGGAGAAGCAGCAATGAGCACAAGCTGAAATATGTAAAATTAAACATAATGAAAGGGTATTTCCTGTGAGAGTGCTCAAAAATTGGAATTGGCTGCCCAAGGAGCCTACAGAGTCACCACTTTTGGAGACATTCAGTACCCAGCTGAACACAGTCCTCGGCAATATGCTTGGTGACTCTGCTATGTCTAGGATGGTGGGATTAGATGATCTCTCAATGTGCCTTCCAACTTCAGCCATTCTGTGATTTGTAGATGCTGTGAATATATCACATTCAGGCATGCAATTAATTTTTGACACTGAATTATGGGACTTGAGTGAAATGAAATGCAGCGTAACACGTAGACAGGGTTTCTTTCAGGGATTTAATCTTCTTTTCTACTAAGTGATCACCTCAAAATACGTTGGTCACAGAAGAACCATTTAAGGATCTGCAATTCCTTCCCTCCCACACTTTTCAATAACGGACTTGTAATTGTAGATATCTGAACACAGGACTTTCATGTCCTCTTAAAGTTGTTTTTTAGTGGAGAGATCCTATGATTTGTGTATTTGGTTCAGTCTGAGCATTCAGTTCCCTGGTTTGCTACTTGATTTGCAAATATTGAATTTTAATAGTGACCACTGTATCTATGAAGAAGTAGCAACAGTTCTCAAAGTCATATTCTGCTCTTTGAGGACCTGTAAGGACATACGGGCTTTCAAGCATTGCATGAGCAAACTGATGCCAAACACCAGAATTCCAACAGGAAGCAAAACGAAGATGGCAACAAAGGTCAAATATGATTTCTGTTTTCCCAGCTTCAAGTACAACAACTAAAATGAAAGACAAATTTAAGAAAGCAAGCTGTTAGCAAAATAGGCACTTAAAATAATTACAGGTAAATATGTCATCATATTGATTTACCAGTATGCACTCGCATTGGCATTAAATTGCCATGAGAGCAGTGTAAGTCATTATGATCATGAATTTATGAACATTTAATACAACTGGTATGTGTGGTCCGTGATTTTAAGGTTGATAAAGTTAATTCTGTTACTGCTGTCTCTACATCTTATTTGTCATACGTTGAATGGAGAAATACCATAGAAGACATTGATTTTTTTTCCCCTTCTGAGCGCTCTTTCATCTCTCACAAAAATGCTTTTTACATAAAACTTCATGCAAGGTAGTACTATACTGAGACAGCAGATAATGCATTTTTCTATTGATCCTGCTCATAGGCAGTCCTAAGCTTGACTGTTGTTCATTCCCATTACTGTAGATCTGACACAATCACACACACTATAATCAACTGAACCTTTTAAGACATTAAACTTGTATCATCCATTTGGGAACTATTTCTTCTATTATTAAAATTATGTGAAAATACAGGTTTTTCTTACCGTCTAAAACTGATTTGAAAATGGTGAGTAATCAAATGAAATTATCTGAGATTGCACAACTACAGTCTAAAGTGTCGCAACAGAACAGATATATTTTCAGCAGTAAGCACTTTTCAGCGAGTTTGGAAGCCATAATATGTTTTTAGACCAAAATAATCCAAGTATAGACTGAAGAATGCAGTGTTTTTGAAGATAATGTGCAAGTTGTTCCATCAGGAAAGCCAATCGGAATTTGTTTTACAGAAGATGTAACAGGGATAAAGAAAAAAATCAAATTCCTCTGTCCTTGCGCTGTGATTACCCAACTTTAAATAAGTGAAGCCATCATAAATCTATCTTTCTGTGATAGCTCTTCTTAAATAGAAGAACCTGTTTCTTGTTTGAACATCTCCTTTATTTCACCTGTTTACAAAACTTGAAGACTGCCTATTTACAGAGCCTCTGACGCTAGTCAAACAGGAGACAATAAATGTCTGTCATAAGTGAGCTAGGGGATACCTGTTGGTTGATATTAAAAGTGAATTTGGGACTTTTGTCATCATAACATGTGTATAAAAATTAATTCTCTTTATTCTGTATCTGTCACACCATAGCTTCATTCTGCTGAGGATGTTCTCTGTGAGTCTGTGGCTGATGAAGTCTTGCCTTTCCCTTATGGAGTTCTACTGATTTTTCTTTTCCAGAGATTTTTTTCTTTTTTTTTTTGATGATTTAAACTGAACACAAGAACATTCAGAACATAGAAACCTGTTAAACCAGTGGGAAATATTATTTCCAATCTTGAAGAATCTTGCAGATTTGATAAGGCTCTACCTAATATTTAGTTTCTCATAAATCCCAGAGCAGAATTTACCTCTACACCAACAGGATACAAAACTAAGCCCTTAGCTGAATAACGATGCCCATCTGAAATGAACTTCTCTTTTTTTCTGACCACATTCCAGATGTGATCATGTCTCTCTCTGAGTAAAAGCAAAAGAATCTTCATTACACAACTGAAACACTCCAAATGACGTAACAATTGAAGGTTTCTGAAATCATATGATTTACTTTTAGAACTTGATATGGCAATTAAGTACATTGTGCTATGCATTTCCAGGAAGAATTGTAATTTATTTTCTCTGGCAAAGAAAAAAGAGTAAAGGAAAGGGGAGTTAAAAAAGCCATTATTACAACTATATTGATTTGTTAAAGTACACACACTATAATTAAGGTACAGATTACAATTACAATGCAAGAAACCAAAAATCTTTTGATCTTTCAATATACTGTTGCATTAAATAACAAAACAACATTGCAGTAAAGAAAACTGGAAATTAATTCTTCATCCTCATGTGAAAGGAAATGTACTTCTGCAAGACAAAATTTCAGTCACTGGGAGATAAAGATTGCAACCTACTAGTATAATACTCACCTGTTTTGACATGATCGTCACTGCAAGTATGCCAAATTGGAAAAATCTAAGTTATTTTCTTCTCAATAAGTGTGAATGGGAATGGTGCACATCAGCACCAAACTAACTACAAGAGCATATTGTCAAATAAAGTGTAAACTGGGACCTGAATATTCTGCCCCTGCACAGTGGCCCTGTTCAGAAGGGAAGGCACTCATGAGCTCAGAAGCACAGTTAAGGTCTAAGTTCCAGGCACCTGTTTTCCTACTGAACCCAGCAGATCTGACTTAGACATCTAGTTTTCCATAGAAAGTATGGGAAAACATAGTCACCTGAAAAATGGGTTTATATCAACAAATATATTGAGTAGGACCTGAAATGATTTTACAGGGCATATTAACTAAGTTTTGTTTTAAATCTTCATCATCTCCCTGATATAGGAATCTTCATCATCTCCTGGATATAGGATGAGGAGCCACTCTCATCCTATCCACAGTCCACAGCCATGCTTTGTCACCTAGCACCTGCCACCTGTCTTTAGCATCCAAGGAAGTGAAGTTTTCTTCTTTTCTTACTCTAGTGTGGGATGCTATAAACCAGCAAGTAAACAATGACAAGAAGTTTTCACAGCTCAGCCATACACATCATTGTGTGCAGATTTTGAAGATCAGCATACAGGGAACAAGTCTCTCCAATTCTTTTCTGAGCCTGAGTCTTGCTGCACTTGAAAGTCCTTATTTTATGCCACAGTCATATCTGCACTGACTTCTATGGGAACAGTGAATGTTCAGGTCTATACAGATTTTCACATATGCTGAGAGTAATGTTTCTTGTCATACTTCCTCCATAACAGCGATCCTGCAAAAAATGCCTCAAAGATATTTTAAGTGCAAAACATTTAGTTATAGACATCTCTGACAAAATATCCCATTAAAGTGAATAAACTACCCATGAGTAGAGGAACTAGACATGATACATTGTATCATCTCTTATGTATTTCTTGAGTATTTCTCATGTTTGTTTATAACTAGAATATTATTCAGGACTACAGTAATAACACAGGGCTGGGTTGTTTTTTTGATTGCAACACCATTCAACCATATATCCTACATAAATAATTTTTTTTTAAAAAAGCATTCCTGTTTTGGAATTTTTATTTTTGGAAGGTCCTCATTTCTGACCTTGGAAATACCAGCCTGTGTTTCAGGGAAAGTCAATCATCTATATTGCTAAGTATTATTTCCCATCTTGACACACTAACTACCTTAGGGATGAAAGGCTCTGATGTATTATTCATTTCAGGGATAACAAAATTGTTTAAACCCTCAGCTGCCTCCTCACAATCACTGTCTTGTACTACATATGTTTTTTTGGGGTCCTTTTCTTTTGAAGGAATTAGGTGTTTGTTTTTATTTAATTTAATTTGCTCTCTTTAACAGAAATTCTTGACAGAAATTCCACATCCCGTGGAATTAAAATTTGGGAACACCTTATTGTTGAACTGAAAATGGATAACTAGCCCTCCTTAAATGTCTCGTGAGTATGTTGATACAAAACAAAATTAATGTTTTACCCATGCCAATGTCAAGACTGCACAAAAAAACCCTCTGTCCAAAATGGGAGTTATGTAACTCTTACATATTTACTTTCTATGCCAATACCTATTATGCATACACAAATGCTGAATTAGAGGTGTTTTATGGCAAAATAAAATGGAAGGCTACCCCAAAAAATTAAGGCAACCTGCCACTATTTGCATTTAGCTGAGCACACTGCTATAATGAAAATTTGATTGCAAAATCAAGTAAAAATATATTTATTTTAATATTTATTTAACACAACATATCTGGCCCAGAATTACTTGTTCTTGCTCTGGTTATGACTTTGTGATAAAAAAGATTATTTACATTATTTACAATGAACACAACAGTGTTTACTGTTACGGTTGCAGTGTCTAGGCCTACTTGTTCCTTTAGAAAAATTTTCCCAGCATAATATTACACTTAACATTTAAAAATTTACTCTCTTGCCTCTGCAGTTTTTCTCTACATATCCTGGATTAGAGGGTTTGTCTATACTAACTTTTCAATAGCTTCATATTATGGATTGACTTAATATATAGACATAACTCTTTAAGGACAATTATGATGTATTACAAGCATGTGTTTGCTGGTGTCTCCAGGTGTCGCTCTAGAAAGACTAAAATTTCTTTTTGTTGACTAATTGATTTTTTATAAGACATTAGTTCTAATTGCCCCATTGAATTTTAAGAAAAAGTTTCCATGAAGAAAAATACTTTATATATGGTCAAAAACAGTCCAAAGATTCTAACATAAAGAGGATAACTTTATTATCATTTAACTTGAGGGCTGCAAGAGAAGAAATAGTATGTCATTTTGTCATCTTGTGTCAGTTTTCAATACCAGAATGTCAGAAGCTGCTTTTCAATAAATTCAATAAATGCTTTTCAATAAATGGTTGGTAGGAAGATTCTTATTAATATTAGGTGATATTGGAAAAGGCTACTTAGTTTAAATAAGGAGATATATATAATTAAAAGTTACTTAGAAAAAGTAATAATAAAATTAGTTTACATGTGGAAATAAGAAAGAGGGAGAATCAAGGAAACACAAATCAAAATACTGCTGTATACCACAGCCTTTCCAACTGTTTAACTGTGTACCACTTAATAATGACCTCCCAGTGGAGTACATCTCACCTATGTGTGACCAAAATTTGGCAAGTGAGTTAAACTGGTCATGTAGACTTCCTGCATAATCAAGAGAAAGAGAAATGTGCCTTCCCACCTGTGCTAGACATAGGTTTTAAGACAAATAATCTCTTAGAGGTTCCTATCCCTCACAATAGAAGAAACTTAACCAGCTAATGGAAATGAAGAATTGAATTTTACCTCCTTAATGTCAGTAGAGGTAATACACATGATTCTGCCTCTGTTGTAGATATGCTTTAACTTTTAGTCAGAAATATGGCAGTCTAGATAAAGCCTTTCTATTTTCTAGTGCTTTGCTTTTGATCATTTATAGCACAAGTTGTTGACAATTTTTGTCTTATTTACTTATTTATTTCTGTAGTCCTCAACCTAATCTATATGAATAGTAGTTCTTTCATCTCTCTAATGAATTTTGTTTCTTATACAGAACAAGAAGCTGTAGTATTTATAGAAACTTCATGAAAATATTCAATTTAACCTAATAACCATTATTTTAATTTGTCTTCAGAAGATTCAGCTTATAAAGACTTACTGAGCATTAAAATGGGACCTACAGTTAAGTGGGTTCTTATGTGAACTTATAAGATGTACTCATGTAAAGAAAAGATTTTTAAGATCAGGATCCTAGACTTTGGCCTCAATGGTAGCAGTGCTTTTCTCTTCTCCATTGCACCTGCCACTCTGAAAAATTCACAGAGAAATTTGGGAGATGTGAAATGAACAAGAAATGCAGGGGTGTTTTTTCATTTCAACAAGGACGGGACGGGGGGGAAGGAAGTGTGAAGCAATTTTATTATTAATTGCCTAAATCTGGCATAAAAATTAAGGTTTTTTGGGCAACAAGTTAGAGAAGGATTTTTCTTGGGACTGAGAGGGGAGGAAAAAACTGGCTGCAATCACCTCTCATGCTATTTCCAAACACAAAGAAAGGTTGAAAATTATATAGATTAATTTCTTACATAGAGAAGATCTTCTAATCTCATAGTAGTGCAGAAGAGATTTAGTTCTCATATCACTAAATGAAAGCATCTGTTGAGAACAAATTAAAAGAAATTTGCTCTTGCATAAAAGGATAGGCAACTGTAATGGCAGAAAAATCTGTAATGCTTTGCAATTTATGTATAAAATTATAATCTTTATATTTAATGAATAATCATTAAACAAGAAATTTAAAATAAGGCTAATAGAATTGCTCTAGTAAAACATGATTTATAAGTAGGAAAGGCTCTACAAACTACTTTAGCTAAATGGCCTTCTCACATCGTAATTTTTTTTTTTTTTTGGAAAGGTGACATAAGACTAAAATCCTCAGTGGGATGCACTGTTTTCAAATTCTGGTTTGCATTGCTTACATCCTTTGCTTTTGGCTGTGCACATAAAGTCAGTCTTAGTGTAAACCTTACGTTGAAGAAAGATAAGAAAACAATACCCAGCAGTTTGGAAACAGCAATTCCATATACATAGAGTATGATGAAAGGTGAATGTCAGGGTAAAACCTACCAGGATTTAATCTAATGGCTAATTTTCTTCTCTTTCCACAACATAAGTAATGGTTTTACCACTGTGAATAATTTTACCACTGCAGATGTTAATTCCAATAGAAGGTGCATTCATACCTCTGAAAGCAGAACTTAATGCCAACATTGAGGTGGAAATAATTATGGAAATAATTTAGAAATTACTGTAGATCATAGCAGTACAAAACTCTAGTCTCCATGGTTATGTAATGCATTTAGGTAATTTCTTTCATCTTTATTTCAAGATGAGAAGAAAATAAGAGAATGCAAGCACAAAGAGTTCCTTAAACTTTTGCTGAAATTATGTTGACAGCCACAGAAACCTTCCACTGAAAATGTTAATGGGTAGAATTTAATGGGGGACACTGGATAGGAAGTGAAGACTAGTGGGTTCTGTTCACTTTTTCTCTTGATATACACAAGGAATCATACCCAGAAATTATTTATAGAGATTGCAGTCATTGACAGTGTTAGCATAGTTTTATTTCAAATATTAAACTTCATGTATTAGAAAACTGTAATTTTGTTATTTTTGTGTTTATTTCAATTTCAGATAAAAAGAGCAGGTAATATATGTACGTAACATATCTATATTTGCCTCCAGAAAAACTAATACGATCTTTCTGAAATTTGCTCTACATAAATGAAACAGCAATTTTTATTTTTAAAAATGCCTTACACTTGGCTATCTGCATTCTAATTAATGGTCTCAAACCACAAAAAAATAAAATCCATTGTTAAATGTTCTCATTCAGTGTTTTCTGTGGTAGTAGGCATCTGATATTTATTCAGATTTCTCTTCATTTCAACCAGTGCCAGAATAACAATATGAGAAAATACAAATATTGTATCAATAGCTAGAAAAATAGAGGAAAAATTTAATACCTGAATTATTCTTGTACACTTATACAGCTGTAAACATTCACTGATTTCCTTGAAACTTTTTTAATGCAACTAAGTTCAGAATTTCATCCAGAGAGGAGAGAAGAAATGAAAAATATAAAATAAGTATTATTTTAAGCTTAGCTAATTTTCAACAGCTACTAGGGAAAGAAAATATTTACTAGAAAATTGCTGCTAATTTGAAAAAAAAAAAAGTGAATGCTAATTCCTGCATACATAAAATCCATGTGGTATTTGGAAAATTGATTTTATAACAATAGTTGAGGTTACACTGGAATACATACAGGGAGGCCATACAGGAATCAGAACAAAATTCTTGCATATTTACACCTTTTTCGTAACAAAATATAAGAATATAATACCGCATTTTTGGAAATGTAAATTATATTAGTTTTTTTTCTAGTATCTTCGTATATTTAGCATTTGAAAGGAGACAAGCTCCCTAGAAATGCCATGTATAAGGCATATTAAAAAAAAATTCTGTGACTGCTGAGAGAAATACATCCATGCTTTATGTAGAGGGATGGGAGAGCAAAGAACTCTGAAAATGATCTGCCAGTAGGCAGAGAGACTCGTGTCAGTGGTGCTCAGAGACAGGACCAGAGGCCATGGGCACAACCTGAAACACACAAGGATCCATCTGAACACTGTGACTGGCAGAGGTTTTCCAGGGAGGTTGTGAGGTCTCCGTCCTTGGACACATTCAAAAGTCAGAATTCCCTGCCAGCCTCAGCCATTCAGCGTTTCTGTCAATATATGGTTCTGTGAGTGCTGTCACCTGACATAAGTGAAACTGTCCTGAAATTATTCTCTACATTTTAATGGGTGTCTCCAATACTGGAAGACAGCAGTAGCTCACAAAGACAAGACTGTACAAAGCCAAAGAGCTGGCCTTAATTTTGCAAACCTAAAAGAGAAAAAGAAGCTGGGATAGAAACCTACAGGATAACTTCACAGTGTCAAAGGGTTTTGCATAAAATATTAGATTCACTGCACCTCCTAATCTGTCTGAAAGCTTGGAAGATCTGAGAAAAACAGAAATTAGTTGTAGAGGTTTGTGTGTTTTTAAGGTGGAGAGAGAAGATGTAATATGTCATTATGTACTTGTTCCCCAACAACACATTTAGAGACAGCCTAGATGATTGATTTAAATTTGGAACCTGATACTACTTCAAATAAAATTTTACACATCTAAAAAACATAAAGATCAGAAATTTCTATGTAAAGGAAGTTTCTGGTGTAAGTTGTATTTTCCCACACACGGGACACATTCTGATAATTAATAATTATAATATAATTGATATATTAATAATAATACAATAACTGATAATAGGGAGACAGCATTGTGCAACTTCAGATATTGACTCCTACAGTACAAAGCTTAAGGAGGAAAGTGGGGAAATGGATAATGGACAAAAATTCCACAAAGTACTTGACTGCTGCTGTCCTGAAGCAAAATATTTTCATTTTCCAAAAAATTCCTCTCTTTTAAAAACTATTGTTTAAAAATATAAAAAACCAACCAAACAAACAAAACCCCAAAAAAACTAACCAAAGAAACAAAAAAATCCTCTCCACAACTTCTATGATGGGCAGGGAAAGAAAGAATCACAGATATTGAAAGACTCAAAAGAAGGGAAAGGTACAAAGTATTTAGAGAACTATTTCTATATTTCACAGATTTTTATCTTTTTAATTTTTTGTTTCTGAAAATCTCTAATGTAAAATATTCTATAACTGCAGAGAGGAAAAAAAACCAACAAACCAAAAACTATGTGGGTTTTTTTCTTTCTGGCAGATATTGAATGTGATAAAGATGTGAACAATAAGAACTTCCAGCTGGCTGTATAGTTTAAGGAAAAGCAGAAATATCACAGCTAATGGGAAACTATTTGACTGTTTGTCTCAGTATATCAATTGCCTCAGCATAAAAATTGTTACATTTTTATGAGTTTAAACTGTCATCCAAAACTAGTTGCAGTCCAAATAAATTTGCTGAGAGCTTAAAATATTGTGCCTTGAAGACTTCTGTTTTCTTTGATTTCTCAACTTCCTGCTCTTGTTCCTATTAAAAAAAAAAAAACTGTTATAGAAAAAAGAACAAAAGATTTTCCCATAGTTTTCAGCTGTTAAAGCAACCTTTAATACTTCTTTGCAAATGTTCTTCTGATGGATATGATTTGCTTTGCTTGAATCAATTGCCCTAGATTTATTACCTGTGGGTGTCTCTGCTGATATTAACCTCAGTTTATTACGGATAATCATATTCATGTCTTCACTAAGCTACAATATAGTACCTATGGATTACCCTGACCTTCACAAAATATATCCAACCATTTTCTTGATTTGTATCCATGTAGCAAGGAAAAGAGTGTCTTTCTTATCTTAACATAGAGGTGTATAATTGGTGAAGTAAATAACTTTTGCAAAATCAAAGTCCCCCATTTGGGCTCTCCAAGAGTGAGTAGACTGCCAGAATTTACATTATCAGAAAATAATACTCTATATTAATGTGATTCATCTCCATTTCTTTTTTATGAAACACAATTTGTGCCATCAATGAACCCACTATCTGTATGTGTGGAGATATTAATATGAAAGTCTGCACCCACCTCATCTTCTTGGTTTTATTAAATGAAGTTTTCTCCATTTATCTTATGTGTTTACCACAATCAGAGCTTAGGAATAATAGAAAATACATATCACTTTTAAAAACATGTTTACTGACTTATTATAATTTTGAACATCTCAATTTATGCATGTTTTATCCTATCTTTAATATGCAAAAAGCAGCATAATATTTTTATTTTCAGTTTTGTTTTTTACCCGTTGTGCATTGTACAGTGCTACATTGATGCATAGCATAAATCTAGGACCAAAAGCGGTGTTTCTATAGTCAGTAAACAGTCAGTAAATTTATATTCTGACTTCTTGAAATTTTAATTACAAAACAGTATACCAAAGTCTAATAAGTAGAACTTGAATATTTTATTCAAATACCCTGGGAGAAGCCACTCAAGAAGTTTCTTTCCTATGTTTTCAACCTTTTCTTTCACATTTTTGGTTAAAAGTTTAACTTATATTTAAAATCTAATTAAAATCTAATAAACCAAGTGTCTGTATGTTTTCAATATGCAGAAAATTGCTGATTTTTCTGAATCTTCAGCAACTCTGTTATCAAAATTTCTCATACGACTATCAGTGACTTAAAATAGATCATCCAATCCAAATAAAGAGTTCTAGATCAGTTTAGTTCATTTTCCAGAGTAAAACTTAACACATTGGTTGCATGTGTAAAATAAACCATGAGAGAATTAGGACTCTAAGCTAAACAGATGACATTTTGTTCTCAATTGCTTAGTACATAAGGTACATAGGGATTTGAAGTTGCCTGAGAAATAATCATAAATATTTATTTTGAATAAGAGTGTAGACTTGATGTAACTGCACATTCTATGTATTTGAGACAAGAAGAAAAATATATGTTTTGTGGCCTGGGGAAGGGAATAAGAAAATCATTCTTATGTGCTCTTATGTGTTCCCACAGAAAGTAATTTGAAGAATTCTCACTCCATGAGTTAATCAACAGTCAACAGAACAGACTTTTCAAAATTGAGAAACTTTGCTCTTCTTCGCAGATAATAATCAGGATCCCCCCAAGCTTGTAGGCTAACAGACTTAGTCTACTTGGGTAAAATATGGCATTTATTTACATGTACTATTACCCCAGGGGAAATCCTAGTGATTTCTTTCTCTTTTTTAGAAGAAAAAAAAAAAAAAAAAAAAAACAAAAAAAAAAAAAAAAAAAAACCTCAAACCATTCTCTCATTGATAACAAAACAGAGAAGTAGCCTTAACTGAACTGAGAGTGTGAGCTGCAGAACAGAGTCTCTTCTACTGAATTAACTTGGTCACGTAAACACTTAGCAGTGGGTATAATGGACCCCATTCTGTGTTTGTACAGCACCAAGCATCAAGTTTGCTGCTTGCACAGCATCAATCATATATTGCCCTGCAAAACATTTTAGAAATAATTGTAGTTCTTTCTTCACATAGCCAATCATTGTATACTGAAGCATTCATGTGAACACACAGAGAGGAAATGGGCAGCAGGCTGTAGGTAACCAAAACGATGGAAGCTGTTCACAGCTGCAACACCTGTATAGAAACACTCTTGTGGTTTTGGTTCTGCTTTGAAATTCCCAAGGAAGTCTGCAAATACTTTGTTTGGGACCAAGATGTTGTCCTCTACCTCATTTGGAATGTGCCCAGCCATTCGGTGTTTTATTGCAATCTGCACAGAAATGACAATGCATATATAATACAGAAAGGCCATTAGCTAATGACCTTAGCTATCAGCACAGGTACCATAGTCAGAATCTTATGCACAAGCTTGTGCTTCAGCAGAACTTTCCTGAACAGGAGCCTTGATATTAGGGTATCATTGCTTTTATGAGACTCTGTTATTGAAATTTTAAATTCATATTTGAGGACAGCCATCACTGTAGGTGTACAGTAAATGTAGTTGTCACGGCACGAATGATGGAACATTCATACTGCACACAGAAAACTACTCCTGAGAGATGAAAAGCAGAGCTGAGTGCCTGCTTTGCAGAGGACTTAACATTGTCTCACAAGAAACATGTAAGGAAGATTTGTAATTGCAACTGTAAAATAAGATTAATGGATACACTCATGGCAAATGAGATTAAATATGTAGGTACAACAGAGGAAAGATCTGAAAATAGATTATATGGAAACGCTACATATCTACTTAATATCTGTGTAATAAGGCTAGCTGTAACTGGGGAGGGGAGAGGTTTTTGTTAGTGTTTATGTTGAATTTGTTAAATATCATTTAAAATACTTTGTAGGGAAAAAAATTAATTTAAAGGACATGTATTTAATATAGGAGAAAATAGGAGGGAACATATACACAATAACATCCTGGACACAATAAGATCCTTTGCATTGTCCTTCATTCTTGAGAAGGGCATCAAGGTACTCTTAAGTCCTACAGCTCATGTGTGAATAAGGTTGGGCAACTGAGATAACACTTCCTTTAGGGATGAATACAGCAGCCACCCGGAGTACTGAACAACACAATACTGAACAGCATGCTGAAATATGAAATAAATAAAACTGAAGGGAAAATTCTGAAAGGCAAAAAGTAATCAGAAGACTAGAAACTTTGCCAGGATGTTCAGCATTTCTTTAAAAAATGTCCTGAAAATGTACATGGCCAGATTTCAGAATTTTAATTTTGGAGAGCAGTATATTTATTTTATGTAGGACTTTTTCCTAGAAGATATCAAAACATCACATCTGTGTTACAGAAACCCAGTGGAAGTATAGTGTCCAGCCTGAAGACATCCAGCAGTTGCAGGAACACAGCACACATCTCCACAGGTCTCTGATCAACACACTGCTCTCTATCTACAGTATTTCTTACCTGGAGGGAAGTACAAGTCACAGTACCATCTAACATTTGTCTCCGGACAGGGCCTTGTGTTTACAACGACTCATAGGAAAAGATGTCAGACAATGAAATACCAGCCCTGCAGTGACAATCTGGCATTTACACACAGCTGCAATCCAACTTTGAGACTTCACAAAGCCACAGCACCAAGCAGTACAACCGGGATTTCTAAGATCAGACAGAAAGCATATGTAACAACTAGACACCATGTCATTTCAAAAAGTCCATTTCCAGATGAACAGATGTGGCCATTAGGAGAAGGATTATGCTTTTGCAAAGTGTCCATGGAAACTGTTTTCAGGAAGAGAATGCATTTCTCTCGGTGACTGTGGAACACCTTGTTACTTAATGCAAGGGACCAGTGGGCAACCTGCTGAGTACCAAAATTCATTACAGACAGAAAATGTTTTTAGTTGTACATAGTGACTGGCAAAAGAATACAATTTAAAATACTATTTTTAAGCATGGCCCTTCCTTCAAAAACATCTATCCTTTCACCAGCATAGAAATACCCTCTATGAAATGGACTAAAAAATGTATTTGAATGAACAGAATAGTTAGGATGACACTACTGACTCTGTTCACATTTCTCTGATGGTTTTCAGGTCTTTGGAATATTATTACTTTCTCCTTTTTTTGATCAAACTGCACCATGCAGAGCAGGAGATACTCCTGCTGTAAGAGAGAATATGATGTTCGAAAAGTGATTTTATTTTACTTTAAGATGATTTTCAACTGCCTACCCATAATACTTCCTCAACTGCATTCATCAAAACAAACCTATCCAAGAAAATCCTTTTTGAAATTGTGCATATGAATATAGAGTACAATCCCCATTTTGACAGAAACTGTAGCACATTTAGAACACAGTACAGTGTGTATTGTACTTAAAAGCAAACAGATTGATGGGCTGGAATTAGAATTTATAACTGATTGAAACCCTTGTTTTTTCCTGAACTGATAATTAATTTCTAAATCATTGTTTCATATCTCAGTATCTCACTTGAAGGATTTTTTTTCCTACGAGAAATTTTCTCTTGCTTAGAGATGCCATGTAAGATCAGCTGTTTAACACCTCCACAGCTGCAGCAGCAACAGCTCTATAACCTTCTTTGGATAGATATTTGTCATTCACTACACTGTCCATAATTATAAGTAGGAAACCAGTCCTTGCCTTTTACCACACATGAGTCCAAGGATCCTTCAGGTTTCAGATCCCATATTTAGTACTTGTGCTCCCTAATTTACGAATGTGCAGGAAAGTTGCATTATCTTATTGTGCTTCAGCAGGGAACCAGAGCTCTAGAACTTTCTAAAAAGTGGATAATTTTTAAAGTGAAACAAGCACTTGAGTGATTATAATTTATTTTCACACCTAGTCCTTTTGTTTTTTGTGATCCAGTCATGGAGGACACCTCTGTCTTCAGCAGAGGGAGATGAAGACCTCCACAGCATTGTTCGGATGATGATAAAATAAGTGCCTGAGATAAGCAGGATTAATTTCTTTTATAAGGGGTGTTCTTGTTATGGTGATTACTGAAGGAACCCAGCTATGTAAAATGACTTCCACCCATGCTGGCTTATGGTATATCTAATTTCAGACCGCATTTCATCATGTTGGACAAATAAATATATCTTTCCTTCTACTAACGATTACTCTGGTCATGATTATTATCCTTCTTCTTTGGTAAGATACGTGTTTTAATCTATATATCAACCTTAAGATTTCTCCCATTTGAAATCTATTCACAAATCTGCACATAGGTTACCAATGTTTCCTCCTTAACAGCTCACACACTGGCTTAGCCTTGACTCTCATAATATTTTAGCTTTTACTCAAAAGTTCCACTCCTGTTAATCACCAGTTTTACCAATTGTAAAACAGTCAAAGTCTTTATACAATTATAAGCAAACCTTTCATTTCTATTTTTACATAAAAAAAATCTGGAAATACCTATTCGTACCTGTTCTTGCCACTGTCTCAGTACAAAGACATACACGAGTGTTCCATATTCGAGGAATCACTGAGGATTTTTAACACATGAGGATATAATTTGGAGATGGAACACCAAACTCTGTCAACAAGCTTAAGCTGTGAGACACAGTTTGGTAAGGCTTTTATCCTTGTGATGACACAAGACCCAAAAAAAATAATGCCACTGAAATTTCTCAGTGTTGGCTGAGTGGCAGTAGTTACAGCAGTGACCTCAAGTCCAACTCATCTTTCCTGGACTGCAAAGGTACTACTGGAAGTAGAAAAGTACTTGAGCAAAAAAAGTGAAAAATTAAAGCTCATCAGAAGGAAATCTTATGAATTTGGTGAAGGGTCTCTATTGGAGAGATAGACATTTGACCAGTTTAAGCTTACTTGTCCTGTAACTACCCATTGAAGGCAATGGTCTTCCCCAAGTTGTTCAGCATCTTAACAGACAAATATAATATCTAGTCATAATTCTACACAATTCTTTTCAAGGTTAAGTCAAAAGAGAAGGGAACCATTTATCTTATTTAAACTCACATATAATTTATAGATAGTGCAAAAATTATTACCAGATGTGCAGTGAATATTTTGAACTACATTTCCACTGCTCCCCTGAGTACATGCTAAGCATTCATAAGTAGCTATAAGCCATGAGTGTCAATAAGTAGCCTTTCCAATGATCTCATGATCACTATTAAAATATTTACTAGCAGTTTTCTGCATTTTATACACTGTTCACAGGCAAAATTCTAAAATAGCACATAATGGTAAAAATTGGTTTTTTTAAACCTTAGGCAAAATGAAAATTTAAAACTGAAAAATAGAAATATACACATGTATATGTGGAAATATTGATAAAGATTTCATTTATTTCCTGAAACTTTGATAGTATTGTGATTTTAGTCTTGTTATGAATGCAAAAGAATAAGAAGCAATGGAGTTGTTTCACGAAAGTCCACCAGAAGCATGAAGACAGCTGGAAATAAATCCACTTTACACATTATGTCTTTGAATATCGATCAAAAAGTTTAATCAAAAGACTACATAGAAAGAAACATGAAATTAAAATATAGGGGTAAAAAAGGAAGGGAGAAAGCAATGAACTGCACACAGCTTCTCTTTTCAATCAAGTTACTTCTATTGAACAAGTCAGCAGAGCCACAATAACAATCTACATATTTACTTATTACCTTGAGAAAACCAAGTTACTGCAACTTGGCTGAATAGCAGGGAAATCTCTCTACCTTCTGTCAAAGTAATGAGGTTCATATATTGACCCAGAGGCACTTGACACCAAAGTCCTTTGCAGATGAGTTCCCCACTTTTATATTTTCTTTTACAAATTTAAGTCCAACAAAGCAAGAAAATGGAGCCTATTTCTGACCAAGGAAGAATAAGAACTTTTATCTTTGATATTCCAGTTTCTAAACACATCTTCCTCTGACATTTTCTTTAAAATTCTCTTTCGTGATGATCAATATTTCAAAAGAACTTAGTCCACATCTAAAATTTGGAACTCGTGGAGATCTGACAGAATTACTAGTATCAGAGTAGCACACAGGAGTTGTATTTAAAGTCTATGTGAGCACAGTTATTTTGTGTGGTGATTACGGAAATGTTTTTCATTAAATAAATGAAAATCAGACTTCTCATTAGTAAAAAATAAAATAAAATAAAATAAAATAAATATTTATCATGTTCCTGAAATTTATTCACTTGAGAATGCACACATAAAGACTAGTGCTTTTTTCTACATTGCTGAGCAGATGTGACAGAGAAAGCTGAATTACCTGAGATAGATAAAAAATAAGACATGAATCAAACCTTCTTGCTTCACATAGAAGCATAGCCTTTTGATGTGAAGTAAATAGCCAAAGAAATTTGAGACCAAGTGAAATTGCTGCCTACATTACATCTGGTATTATATCTGAGTTGGAGTGAATCTGTGCACATGCATTGCACATATGTTTGTACTTGTATTCAAGCTTCTTGTTGGGAAAAAGGTATAATATTTCATGAAAACAGTCTCATTACATTCAGAGGGACACAGTTGTTTGCACCAGAGGAACACTCCATTATTTTTGCACTATATTGTTAATTTAATCTTCAGAAGTTGTTCATTCTTTTCTGCACCTCTAGGAGATTTTTAGGAATTTTCATTACATAAGTATATTGTACCTCCCATAGTAAAAGATAAAAAAAGTCAGCTTGTATACATTCATTTGAAAGGACTCAAGGATTTATTCCTGCAAAGACAAAAAGTTTACAGCTTCTCTGAACATCATCATGAGCTGATAACTGTACTGGGTCTGGCTGAGCTGGAGCTCATTTTCCCACAGCAGCCCTCACAGTGTTGTGCTTTGCTGGAAAGGAGCTGATAACACTCCAGTGTTTGGCTGCTGCTGGGCAGGGCTGGCACAGCATCAGTGCTGTCCCCCAACATCCCGGCCCCATCAGGGGGCTGGGGGTGGGAAAGGTCCTGGGAGGGGACAGAACCAGGCCAGCTGACCCAAATTAACCAAAGGGCTATTCCATACCGTGTGATGTCAGCTCAGGTATAAAAGCTAAGGGTGGGAGGAGGAATGGAGGGGCATTTTTTATCTAGTGCTTGCCTTCTGGAGCAACTGCTCCCTGTGCTGAAGCCCTGCTGCCTGGGAAGTGGATAAACTTCACTCACTGATGGGAAGTAGAGAATAAACCCTTTTTTCCTCTTTGTTTATACGAGTCCAAACTTTCACCTTGCTTTAGTAAACGGCCTTATCTCAACCTGTGAGCTGTTTTCCATCTTATTTTCTCTCCCCTGTCTTGCTGGGAAGGGGAGTTGGGGTTTTCTGGTCAATCCCATGAACATAAAAAAAAAGTTGCATTTCAGATTT
Source organism: Corvus hawaiiensis (assembly GCF_020740725.1). Classification (NCBI taxonomy): domain Eukaryota; kingdom Metazoa; phylum Chordata; class Aves; order Passeriformes; family Corvidae; genus Corvus; species Corvus hawaiiensis. Next base: position 61,809,548 of record NC_063216.1, on the reverse strand, counting down.
GCAGTAAAAAATGGCAAGGAGATGCTGAGGAGAAATCAGATATGATTTGTGGCATTTTTCTTCCCCCTCTTCCTGTTTGAAATTATCAAATAAAAGAGTCAGAGTACAAAGAAGAATGAAAGGAAAAATACATAAAGAACATTTAAATGCAGAATCATCTGCTTCTATAAGCCACTTAGACAACTCCACTGAGGGCCTATCCTTCCATCTCTGAATCACTAGGAGTTTTAACATCAGTTTCAATGAATGCAACATCAGAGCCTTAATCCCAGCAACAAAAACAGACATATATTTTCTTCAATAACTCTATAATGAGGACAATTATGCCATTCCACTGAGTATGACTCATTATAGATCTGAATAAACATTGCTTAATTCCATATTATTACAAAGTAGCATGAAGTGTTTGTTAAAAAAAATTAGTTAATGATAGTGATATATTTCTTATCATACATTGAAACACGTCTCATATATCAGTCCTGCCCAAATTATCAACTCTGCATTGTGACATTACTCATTTCTGCAAATGCTTGCATACAAGTAGCAATTTCTCTTGCAAATGGGAAAGGAAGAAATCTTGTCTTAGAAAGATAGACTTCATATTATGCCTCAATATTAATTCTGAAACCTTGCTATATCTGGTTTTGTATATTTATGTTCGAATCTTTGCTGATAAAAGGAACTGATCCTACTCTCACTGCATGACCAAACCCTTAGCACATGATACTCCACATGCACTACATTTTTTAATATAATGAACATGCCTGTTCATTATATTAAATTGCTGAGAAGAAATATAGAGGAAGTATTAATAGAAAATCACAATGACTTAAATATGAGCTTTGAAGATTATTTCTGTCCTTCACACCTGGATTTGCAGATTTTGTCGATTAGACACAATGAAAAAATATTTCAATTCCTTTAGAGTAGAAGACTAATCACTGTCTCCAAATTCAGTGCCAAAATAATTCGATTTAATTTACTTCTTTTTTAGCAATATCCATAAAGCTGAAATTAAGGCAAATTTGGAGCGGTATTACCTGGCTACAGTTTCTCAGAATTAGTAGAAATACAAATTTAAAAACAAAGAAATACATCAAAGCAATTCACTTGTTAGAAAGAAAATGGTAACAAATACCTCTCAGGACATTTCCACAGTAACACTTGGTTTTTTGTTTTTCTTAATGAAGAAAAACTTGGGAAAGAGGTTGAAGCTGGAGAAATTAATAAAAACTTAATTTTCTATGCATTTTTTTAATTGGTTATATGAACTAACAATTTTGTTTCAATTTAAATGGAAGAAAAACCTTTAGATATACATATACATTCCAGAAACTAAAGGAAAAAAATATTTCAAGAACTAAGAGGAAGAAAATGTCAATAAGGCTCTTCCAGATATGGTTACAAATTATCTTTTGCCTCAGCCAAAATTTACACTAGTTTAATAGAGAACAACTCAGTTTAGATGAAGTTCATAGGAGAACTGGTTCTAACAGTGAATGCCTATTAAAAAAATGCACATTGTAGAATGCTAATAGGAGGCATATAAATAGATCATTAAACTATTTGTTATCTTAAAGTGGAATTCTCTATACTGACTTTGACACGCCCACAAGTTAGGTAGTGACTGGAGGACTTTAAGAGAGAATAAAAGAAATTCCCATTGAGCAGTGCCTCATGGAATTTCAAATTCTCAGCATTCATCCTGCGCAGATTGGAGTCCTTTATGGGATCTCTGAGAACTAGACAGTTTCTAACATGCATTTCCCTATCTGCTGGTAGATATCTGTGCTTCTTTCACTGTAATCTAAAGCTATATGAAATATTGTACAACTGCAACAACACCTTCTGTACACCAATTTTTTCCTTACTCATTTTCACCCTATTCCCCTTTGAATTGCAAACTCTCCAGATTGTAAAATGTTCATATCTGTGGTTACTGATCATTTATTTTTCTTTGCTACTACTAGAACAATGTTCATTCACATGCCAGCTCAGGAGAGTCGTTCAATTTTACATCTATATTTTTTGGGCCATAGAACTGTCATAGACTTTATATAAATAGAAGAACTTATGGGGTGTGAAGTGCTGTAGTGCTCATATTTTTGTGATTAGCAGTGTGTAATTTACTGTGTTACATTTTGGGTGATTCACACCATCCATCTGCTACTAGAACTACCTTGAACCATCTCTGGGAAATTTCAGGTGTTTGATATTTTTATTATTTTGATCAGAAGAAAAATCTCAATTCTTGACATTTATCAAGGAAACAAACTCAGCAGTTCAAGAGTTTACGGGATTGTTTCTACTGTATCTCCCTTTTCACATACTTTCAAAGGAAAGAAACCTTTGGACTTAGACCAGATTTTTGGCAAAGAAAGGGTTCAGAGAAGAATTCACTGAATAAAAAGAGTGAAAATTAGGTTTGAGCTGGTAATGAAAGCACAAGCCACATTTCTCAGGCAACTCACCATGTTGGCTTCCAAAGAAGCAGAAAGTTGAACATGCTTTAGTCTCACCATCCTGTGAGCTTCTGAGAACAGAGCAGTGGTATCTTGGCAACCTGTCTGCAGGTGTTTGGGGACCTGAGGAGCTGGAAAGATAATGTGTACTATCTGAAATATCGGGGTGCTCTGTCCCTGTAAACATAGGATGCTGAGAAACCAAGAATCTGTGTGCCAGCCTGTCCTACTCTCTCAAGTCCCAGGGTCTGTGTCAGACTTTATGCAGCTTGCCTTGCTGAGCCTCTGCCTAAACTTTTCTTGACTGTTAGAATTTCACTGAAAGTCTTGTCTCCAGTGGTTCTCCATTTGCCAGAGCTGCTGAAAAAAAGGGCTCAGCCTGCTGGGAATGTGGATGTGCTGTAGTTGCCAGCTACTGAATTTGGCTTTTCAGGTCAAGTTGGAAAATTGTACTTCCAGCTCTGTACTTTGTTTTGATTACTCATATAAATCTAACCTGCCAACTCTTTTCTATTTGAATTTTGTACACCCACATGCCTAGATCAGGTGGCACCTCCAGAGGCTCGTGGAACCTCCTAAAAGGGTGGTGCAGAATGTTGTGAGGGGTATTGTGACTATCTTAGAATCATGATCATGACAATCACAATCCTGTGTGCTGAATGAGGAGATGCAGAACAGAGCAAGCTTTCCAAGAGGCTTTATGCTGTCAGGCTTAGAAAGAAACTCAACAGAAAAAAACGTAAGACCAAGAAGGAACACTAGACCAAAAGTGAATTTCAGGGAAAGTTATCAAATACAAATGCCAAAGAAGTCTTGTCTATACATATGATCAGGAGAGCAACAACAAAAAAGAATATATATTAAGAGAGTTCAAAACTTGCTTCGCAGTGTAATTCATTCAGAGTGGATGTCATTAATTTGGAAGTACAACTAACAGTAGGATTGATTTAGAAGTACAAGTAGCACTAGGATTAAGCAGTTAGCTCTTTCTAAGTGTGTGACTGAGTCATCATTAGACAATCTAACCTTTAAGACTTCTTAAGGTTGGAAGAATACTTACTGAAAAGTCTCCCTCATCTTTCTTCTGGACAAAAATGCATGCAGACCTGCAAAAATCTTTTTTGTAGCAGCTGGAAGGTGTTTCTCAAATCCAATAACTGACAAAGACTTATGCCTATCAATCTCAAAATTTCTTTTGAAAAATTTACAGAAATTACCCAAGAAAAAATTCAGACTGTCTAGACGAGGGTAAATGGTTCTGCTAGCTTTTCCTAATAACTATTTTGCATATACATCTCTACATAAAATCTGAATAGATCAGGACAAAGTAAAATTCTGAATATAAACATCCATTATTACCAGTCCATTCTGAAGTGCAGTACATTTTGAATGAAGTTATTTTCAGAAGAGCAGAACCTACAGAAAATTATAAAAATACAAACAGAACTTTCTAATAAATCTTTTCTTAATCATTTTCCATGTACTGGTGTGCATGTGTATTGTTTAGCAAATTAAAATCACATGTTCTAAAGGTTAAAGTATCTGCAGTCTGTAAATTGGCATCAAACATGCATGAATAGTATAATATTTAATGAAAGTAAAATACCTTTTTAATTTCATATATATTCACTGCTGCTCCCTTACCTTGATAACATTCTGCCTCACTAATTTTTTTTTTATTCCTTGGAAAGGCAATAGGCCTTGTGCTATTGCTGCTACCATACATTGCAGTGGTATGGTTTCTACACGTATGGTAAATTCAAGTGCTGAAAAGTACTGGGAACATTACACTGACTTTCTTAATTATAAAAAATAGTAATCAATAATCTTAAAAGAATGTAGTGGTCATCTTCCTTAGAATATTCAATTTATTGCCCAAATTTTTCAGTATATTTCTACAACCAAAACTAACATAATTCCTTTGCTTTGTTTTACAAATCAGAGATTTCTTTTTTATCTTGCCATTTTTATTTGTTCTATATCAACATCTTTTTTAAAAGTACATCCTTTGATATCTATTTCCTCTATTTGTATTATAGTATTTGTCTTACACTAGAGTTTATCCTAAAAGTTTATATCCATACTACAGGCAAACCTAATGGAAGGAACACAGAAGTTCTCATACTGCAGCATAGTAAAGGTTTACCCAGATTAGTACCCTGTCTCCAACAGTGGATATTATTAGATAATTTAAATGTCTTTAAATACTATTGCAACAGTAAAAATAACTGTCCAAAACCCTGTGCCCTGCAGTGCAACCAAATGGGGTTCTTATGAGGTGATGCTGCTTTAAACCCCAAAACCAGCCATATTTTCATGTGTCAGCACCCCTAGACTAAAATGTATTTTATAAAATCACACTTAATTCTAAAAAAATTAATAAAAATATTTTATATTTTTACTGCCTCTATTTGTATTTAGTAGGGGATTTCTCTGTTCAGTTCTCTAACTGCTCTTCAAGCTTGGAAAGGGCTCACTTTGAACAACTGCAGAGCTATTTGTTTAGCCGTTGCCCTTTTTCTTCTCACTCTCTCCTTTGAAGACAGGTTTGCAAAAAATATGGGCTGCTGCTGCCTGGAAAATACAGGCTATGATATCAGCTGGGCAATTCTCCTTGTTACGTCTCACCTGAGTGTGACTGTATATGGGTGCTGCACTTGGGATTATATTTGGGTTGCAAGTTCCTGGCAGTACAGATTTTCTCCTTCTACCTCATGAGTTTGCAGAGAATCTAGTATATAATATTCAATTTCAATAAATGTCTCTTAGCTGTCATAATAATATGTAGAATAAACTCCAGTCTCTCACTGACAATCTCTTGATTTGATTATATTGAAAAATATGCACCCTCATAAGAAGGTTTGTAGCATTGCCCAAAGATGATTCCCCAAGCTGTGCTTTTAAAATATGTATCCACTCTGCTTTTATGTTATTTCTAGATATATGGCACTCCTGTGAATGTTCTGCCAATAAATTCCCAGCCCTTCATTATTCATTGAAATAATGCATAATATCATAGGAATCCATTTCAAAATAATTAGCACTAGTAAGCCCTTGAAACTTAACAATAGATGAAAAGCCATCTGCCTGCTGCTTTAGATTCATCAAGTAACCAAGTCAAGATATTTCAGAAGCTTAACAGAGCTAAATAATTAGAGCCAAAGCTAACAATAATTATACGTTTGTTTAAAATCTATTCAAGAGGTTTGAACGTTAGTATACCTTCTTTAGACATAGAAGCAAAAAGAGACAACCCACAAGAGTTTCAATCATTGTGAATCATAAGCATTTCAGCTGCAGGATCACCACTGGCTACAGTGAGAGCTTTATATCTAAAGGCAGATACCCTAAATATTAACTAACTAGTGAGGATATCAGAAAAAATTCTTTTAAAAATCTGATTTTTAAAGATAAGCCTATTTTCAAGAATCATTCATCTACTCTTCCACTATTAATACAACCCCAGAGAGGCTGCATAAGCCTCCTAATACATGCAGACATCAGGGAGTGGGAGGATTCCCAGAGGTGGGTCAGGGTTCCCATCACACAGGTAAGAACACAAAGAGATAGTCAATGAAAACACTCAGCACCAAAGCGAATCTGAACTTCTGTGTGCGTAAGTATTTCTTCCATCTTCATAAATCTCAACATTTCATATTTTAGGTACTTTTTAAGACAATTGCCATGTCAGTAAATACTGAGATGGAGCTGCTGTTTATCTTTCTATGACCTACCACAAAATGTCGAAGAAACCAAAAATGCCTCAGGTCTATTCCCATTTTGGACTAGAGAAGTTCAAAGTCACAGCTCCCACTTTTCAAGTAGAGGTGATATGACCACTAAAGCAGCCTGTCTGGGAGAAACTCCTAACTTTTCCACTGAAGCTGGGTATCTGCATCCAAATTAGAAGAGCATTAGGCCAGTTCTGAAGTTGAAGTTTAATCAAGAAGAGGGAATAGGAAACCAAATGGAAAAACACTCAGCTTACAATCTGCAATTGCTGTTTCCTTCAAATATTTTCTCCAGGTATTTGAAAAAAACTTGACAGAAAAATTCAAGATGTTTAGCCAGGCAGGTCACAGCCAAATTTGAGCCAAATTATTGGCCCATTTTTTGTTGATTTCCTAGAACACCTTCTTTAAGTCACTGTTTTCCTGGAAACTTTGCATAGGAACATGCATGAAAGTGCTGTTCCAATATTTCACATGCTGCCCAAATTTGACATTGCCTTTTTTGCTCACTAGCAATTTAATTCTTCTGTATAAGTCCTGATCAATAGAAGAATTTCAAAATACCTCAGCAGAGTTTGGACAAATCCTAAACTGGCTAGCAACATTAATATCAAAGTACCACAAGGAAGTTTTCATATAGACTTCTTCTGGAGTTGAACATTTGAACATTGCCCATCCTGAAGTAATATGAATAAATAAGTATTACATAAAAAAACCTTTCTGCATCCATGTCAGAAAACAGTATCTTAGTTCTCAGTTATTTTTCTGCAAGTGGTGTTGGGTGCATACACCACCAAGTTGAACATAAGGGATGTTAGATATTACATCCCTGATGTTAGATTCTTCCCACTATGTATTTAATAATATACTGATCATTATTTTTTTCCATTTTTAAAGCATCTGATATCATCTGCCTTCCTACCATGTTCCATAAATTCACTAGCCACTCTGCAAAGTAGTTTCTTTTTTCTGTTTTAAACTGATCTCTCTGGTTCTCATACAGGTTATATGCATGTTTGGTGGTAGCTTGCCCACTGAGGCCTAAGCCTGCAGAAGCATGGAGAACTCCTTGGGGATTATCATTGGCAACATCTCCTTTTCCTTCACAGGCTATTCTTCTCAACATTTAAACACCTACAAATGGGAAAAAGTATCAGAATTTCTGTTCTGTGAGGAGTTATACACACTTTTAGGTTTTCAGTTACAATTTTGGGAACAAAAATTGGTGCAGAAGATTTGAGTGCTGACTAATTCTAATTTCTGAACTTCAGACACTTGTCAAGCTCAAATTTGTACTTCCAAATTTGTTGTTGTTTCCCGTTCAAACCAGAAACTGCAGCATAACAGCTACAGACTTCCTACAACACAAAATTCATGCAACTCTGTAACAAGGCCAAACTATTTTCAAAATGCATGCTTCCTTAGTCTTCAGGACTTCACAGTAGTCCTTTTCTTACAAAAAACCAGACATTTGAATAAGCGTGAATTCCTCCATCAGCACCAGCAGCCATAAATAAAGAGTGACAGCTGTTTATCACCACCATTTGACACAGCTGACAGTGTTTACTCAGCTCAGGCTCTTCACAGAGACAGCTACTTCTCATTAATGCAGAAAATTACATTCATGCAGGTCAGGGTTAAGGTAATTGGTAAAGTATGAGAAGGGAATTATATGCTACAATTGTCAGCCGCAAAATGAAGTGGGAATAAATATATAACATATCACTTTCAGTACATCATCCACAACAGATAAAATGTGAAGTATACAAACACTGCAGAATACATAGTACTGTTATGAAAGCAATACTGCTGTAAAAATAGTCATTTTTCCTAGTGTAAAATGCTGCTGATACACTTCATTTCAAGAATGTTTAAGAAAAGATTTTGTAAATACAATTTCACATCTAAAATCTGTCTATAATTAATCTACAAAAACTAATTCTGTTTTAATATAATTATTAAAGGATCATCCACTGCTGTTAGAGGAAAATATGTAAACAGTTGGGCTTTCTGTAAAAGTTAAGAATGTGTGACCAATGTGATTAATGAAGCATGAATTGTGTAATCTATTTAAAGTTTGATGCTTCTATGTGTTGCTAAATCAATTGTTCTCATAAATAAACTATGACCTGAAAAAGCAGAAATGTCATTCACTTAAAATCTCTAACAAAAGGTATAGGGAAACCAATAATAAGTTTGTGGCTTTTAAACTAGCCATCTCAGTGATGTTCAGTAACAATGCAATAGACAGAGTGATTTAGATATCGTTAAGTGTAGGTCACAAGGAGATGGGACAAGGTCATTATCATATTTGTGAGTTCAAGTATGTATCAAATGCCTGGGTACAGAACAACTTTTGATGCAAGATATGACTGTTGTGATGTGTAGGAATTTGTTAGTGCAGTATCCTGCTCTGTGGAATGAGACAATACTCCCAAAACACATATTATATATAACTTATTATTTAAGTACTCCTGGACATAAAGTGTTGACACCACACAGTCAAGAGCAATAACAACATGTGAGCCATCATGGTGGCAGAACTGCAAGTCCTTATTAGCCATGAAAGTTATGTCTCAGGATACTGAGATCCATCTAAGAAACATCACACAGAACCATAACTAACTCCTTTCACCACTGCTGAGACATAAAAGTATCATCTGTCTGGCATTCTGTTAGATGCTTCAGTCATGAAGCAAACTAAATGCTGTGGCTTTTGAGAAATCAAAGAAAAGTACTGAGACTGATAAAAATCACCATTGTATATACTGCTAAGTTTTCAAGTTCTTTCCACTGACACCTGGAAAAGTACTATTGAGTCTGTTCAAGAGAATTTCTCCAATTAGACTCAACAGCCTTCAAAATACAGAGCTATAATTGAAATCCTTATGCAAAAATGTCACAGTGAGATGTAAGTGGCCTTTTTTCCAGCCCCAAATTTAAACCAGATTTGGCAGTTTAGCTGTAATAAGTCATTATTTAAATTTATATTTTAAATCAAGTTTCATTCCAGTTTTCCCCACAAAGATTCCAAGTGAGGAACTGAGAATGTCAGAAAGTCTTTTGGAAGAAAATCCTTTGATTTGCAATTCCTTACTCTCTTCTGTATGAATTACATGAGTACACATAAATGCAGGCTCACTGGACCTATTGTTTTTAGAACTGATTATTACTCTCCCTAGGGAAGCTGAAGAACACATCATCCCTGAGAAAACCAATTATAAACACAATGAGTCTTTATTCTGAAATTTACATTTTTAACATCTCAATTTTTTTTATGATTTAAAAGGTTAAAAATATGTTATTGGGTTAGTATTTTTTTATCAAAAAGTGAGAAAAGTTTTACAGCTCTTTTAATATTTGAAAGTGTTAGACATTTGAAAAGAAACTATTTCTGTGAAAATAATGTCTAATTTGATGTCCAGATGTCTAAACTTTTTCAGTTTTGTTGCACTAAAATTCTGTTTCCATTGCATGTGTGTAGGTTGAGACTTGTGTTACTACCAAATTTATAAACTGCAAAACTAAGAAACAATACTGAAAGAATCAAGAATTAAAGAGTGAGTTAGAGACTTTAGAATCTGCAAGGTGAAGCTGTTTGACTCTGCAGTTCCTGTTAAGCTCTGAGACTTGGCACCAGTGGAACTTAAATCTTTTCTGTGGAAGTAGTCTCTTATCTGGTCTTACTGACCCATCCCTAACTTCTGACTTTTTTATCTCGTATCATGTCTGTGGATATTTTTTCCACCTCCTCACATAATTCTCTGAAAATCCCAAACTGAGCTTGTATATAGGATGAGATTTACAATTCATCTTTCATGACAAAACCTGATGAATAAAACCTTTGCAAGATAGTCATAATGCTGTCCATAAAACATTGTTTTTAACACCACACTATTAAAGCGCACTAAAGAAGTTATTTCTTTAAATTATAGCTTATCTAAAATTTATGCCACACAGCTATCTCATGTAAGCCACTGGTTTTAGTCTGATCTATAAAGTAAAATTGGAAAATTTATGTGGAACAGATCAATACCTACAGGAATTTTACTTAAAGGAAACTAATCTCAAATGTCAGCCTTTGTGTTTGCAATACAATATACAAATTTGATTTCAGTGTGTTCTCACCTGTACAAATAGTGATAAAAACACTTCATTTACATCCCCCTAATGAACAAAAAGTGCTCATGACTATGAAAAAAATAAATTTGTTTTGTTTATTTTTTTTCTTGATGTCAAGAACTGTTTCTTTCTCCATAATTGTCACCAGGTTTCTAGGGAAAAGTAGGGAGGCAGGGCAGAGAGGCAATCCAGAGTCAAGAAGCCTGTGGCCACAGGGCGCACTCTACGACATCCAGAGCCAGTTGCCAAGGGTTACAGAGACCCACCTGACACAGCTGTGCATGTAAACTGAGTCACAGCAAGTGATGATGCAGACCCAAGTGATTTGCTGGCACAGAGTAACATGAAATGAACTTAAATTGGAACTGAAAATAAGGGGGTAGAGGGAAGGGTTTCACTCACAATTTAGAGGTAAATGTTAAAAATTAAACCCAAAGGCATTACTATGCAAGACTCTTGAGTGGACTTAGCCAAACCTGGGTTAGGTATGATGTTTCTGCTGTTACAGGAGCACCTCTTTGCAAACTTGACTAACAAAACACCTGCTGAACTACCACAGTATATAAACTGGCCTATTAAGGGAAGCCAGGACTGGAGACTGTCCTCTCAGATGACTCGTGGGAAAGAACTTCTTCCTTTGGTTGCTGAAAAGTAGGGAATAAAAATGCCTCAAAGTACTAACAGCCATTATTAAATGTTTACTGAAAAGAACTGTCCTCCTTGAGCAACAGAACCGAGGACATGAACCGCTTGACTGTAGACATATTATAAATTATCACAGAGATTCTCTGGAAGCATGCATTATAATGCAATACGTGACAGTTTCAGAGTTAAATCTTCTTTTTCCACAGCCACTACTCAGGATTGTCTCTGGGAAAAACAGCTCCTACCAGAACAGGACAAATTCTGTAAATGATACATACAGAATGTAAGCCTAACTCTTGTTACATCATGAGGAATTTTAGTTCTTTACAAGGACCAGAGTTTCATGCTTCCTTCCTCTCCTTCCCCTTTCTCTTTCAACTATTACCTCAGAATGAGAAGAAATCAGATAAACTGTGGTTAAGTGCCGCAATTCACTAAGGGTACACCTAAGTATTGCAATACATTTTTTTAGTTTTATTTGAGGATGATGATGGATTAGAAAAACTTCGGCAAGAAATAAAAGAAAAATTAAGGTACTTTAAATCTATCTGTTTCAAAAATTTCAAAAATATCTCCTGTCAATGTCCTCCCCATCCTTCGGGACAACAATAATTTAAAAAAGCAAAAGATACAGAGAAGAAGACACAAGCTCTACACGTGTTTCTCTTTAGCTAAGTCTTATAAAAAATTAGCAAGCAGATATCCTTCCATCTCAAGCAAAATGTTTACATCTAATGAAACATTTTCAAATGTGTTATTCTATCCACAGCCAATTTTTTGTAATCTTCTACTGTTACAGAAATTATGTCCTAATCACCACTAAATTTTTTAATTTAATAACTTTGCAGAAGTTATTCTCAATTAAAAATTTCTCATTCACCTTGGTCCTTTGACTTTTTGCCTTTTCTTCATCTTCAGTTTTGTTTTGTAGATGCCATGCTGCTAGAAAATGTTAGTCTTTACTGAGCATGTTCTTCCTGTGCTCTATGCTTACAGTAGATTTGCCTTTAAATCCTTTTCTGAGGTTGGTTTGAGGCACTGGTCAATATCCTGACATATCCTAGTCACTGCCAAAGTATTTGCTTAGGTTTTAGTTTTAAATACATTATGTCTAGAGAGCCCTAGTGTTGACAGTTTTGTTGATTACAGCTTATGTGTATTGTTTTCTTCCCTAAGGACCAATTAATAGATTGCTAACTTTATTAAGAGTTAAGTCCTGCCAGGATGGAGGGTGAGCTTTATCAGCTTTGCATTTTGGGAGGACTATTTTTTAAGGAGGAGTGATGAGGGACCACATCAGAGTCTATAAACGTCTGAAGGGAGGGCGTCAAGAGGATCGATCCAGGCTCTGCTCAGTAGTGCCAAGCAATAGGACAAGAGGCAATGGGCAGAAACTGATGCACAGGAAGTTCCACTTGAACATCAGGAAGAGCTTCTTTGCTGTTCGGTGACCAAAGACTGAAACAGGTTGCCCAGAGAGGTTGTTGAGTCTCCCTCACTGGAAATATTCAAGAACTGTCTGCAATCCTGTGCAATGTGTTCTGGTATGAGCCTGCTTCAGCAGGGAGTTTGGACCAGAAAACCCACTGTGGTCCCTTCCAACCTGACCCTTTCTGTGATTCTGTGCTTATAAGAACTGCATTCTGAGCTGTACTTGAAAGAAAATACTGTTATTAAGGTGTCTTCACCACTGTATATGAATAAAGGACTTGTTCTATAAACAGGATGAAGGAAAGTACCTCAAGGCTATTCTTTAATAATACGAAGAACAACTACACTTCTAGAAGGGATTTGTGTCTCCTAATTTAGACACTTAATGAAACATCATCAAGAATTTGCTTTGGCAAAGACCAGATTAAATCTGTTTGTGTAACAGGGAAGGTGTTTGGCACATGCCAAGAAAGAAGATGCACCCTAACTGAAATCTAGGTGGTTGATTTAGGGGTCTAAGAATGAAGTAGCATTGGGTCAGTAGAAAGAGTTTCACATTTACAGGATATACAGAGCACAGGTGGATTGATTCATCATCTCTTTTCCTTCTCTCTCTCAGCTGTGGGGAGAGACTCCTAGTTTCAAATATCAAATTAAATTCCTAACTCTGAAAACTCCCAGTCATTTGAGATGCATTTCTAAAACTAAATAGAGAATAACAAGCCTGCACACTATAATTTGATGTGCTAAACACAGTAATTGATGTTTTCAGAGGTCTTTTGATCTTTTCTTATACCTTCTTCCTTGTGACTTCAAAAGGCCCAACTAAATTAATGTGATAAGAAGCTAGAGAACAATTAATCTCTCACAGCTGGGAAATTCAGAAAAATGCATTCAATCAAGCACTATCAAACATTATTAAGCACTATGCTGAATATAATCTAATTATTACAGCTGTAGGTTCCTGAAGAGCATTCCTGTAAGATGAATTGTTTACAGGCATTTTGAATAGCTCAGAAAAGTCAAACAGGACCTTCCAAACTGGAGATTTGTGCTGGAATGGATGTCTGCCAGCATTACTTAAGGTAGTCACAATCTTCCCTAAGTACAACATTGGCAGAGTTGCATTTCCCCTAACAGAACACAGTCATGTCCTTATGGCTTGAAGAGTCCTTCCTGCTCCCCATCACAGTTGAATTTAGCTTTGTCTAAACTTAGAAAAGTGTGTCCAAGTTTTCTGTGGTGAATAGTCTGCTAGAGAGACAGGAGGCAATGTTTAGAAGATAAATTCTCCTGTCCTTAGCATTTTTAAATGCCCAGCTCACACCAGTAAGAGCTACTTAACTAAATAGCTTTGTAGAATTGCAGCTTTCTCGCTGGGAAGAGATACTAGTGGAAAGATTAAAAATGTCTTCTCAAACTCACCAAGGCAACTCTTTCAACTGAATTCCATAGGCCTGAAAAATATAAATCTCAAGTCCAGTGCTTCAGATTGTAAGCCAATCTTGGTTTAATGTACTTTATGAAAAAATCCTACAGCATGCTACTTCAGAGTAATCAACTCTGAAAATATGAAGCTGATTACACTTATCACTTCCTCTGTACAAAGACAGTTGCTGGAAACAGGACACCAAATTATGCAGACCACTGACCTGTTAAAGTATGGTGATTTTTACAGTTTATATATCTGTTTCAAATATACTTCATTTTGTCCATAAATTAACAATGAAAGAGATATGTGGCTAATCTGTCAGTTTGTGGCTCTAAGTCATTAACAAAGATAGGACATAATTTTCTAGTGATTTTCATAAAGCATGTCTCCTTCACAAGACTGGTGTCTGTGTAAACACTGAATCTTCAAACTTATATTAAGTGTCTGCAAAATGGAAATAATGACAGAATGTGATGTGGACAGACATGCCAGTCTAACTGGGACTAAAAAATCCCATCCATTTGTTACTACTTATTTGGAAGTTACCTCTTTACGACTATTTTCTCACAGTGTATTGCAAAGAGACATAGCTGCAGCACAGCCAAAGGTCTTACTTACATGAGACAAAAGTTAACAAAGTGCAGTGTATGCTTTGATTTCCATAACACTGAATAAATGAAGGATCTTTAATAACGGTAAGTTGTAAATAACTGAAGCTGTGGCCTAATTTTGCTCCTGTTTTTCAACAAGTCCTGTAAGCTCCCTTCATTCTGTTAGAACTCTGTATAAATGTGGTATCTAAACAAGCTCTTTTCTACAGTGTTTTATGGCTCTTTAGTTGCAGGCTGGAGAGCATCTCAGCCAGGGCACCATCACTTTGTCATTCCAATGTCTGAGTAGCTACTTGTTCTGGATATCTCGAAGGTGTGATACTCTCTACTGTAATTCTTAAATAATGATGGAAATATACTCAGGGAAGGCAGTGTTACTCCGCCTCCTACATAAACACTTCCAAAATTAAAGAAATATTGCTATGGTTTAAGAGGCCAAAGCTCCAAAGAAAGTAACTCACTTCTTTAAAGCCACTTACAAAATAAATAGCATAAATTTACTGAATAAAGATAGGGCGAAAGAGACTAAGATTTATGCATACAGAATAAGTATTTGTCCCATTCTGATATGGTTATGAAATGGAACAGAAACTGGGATAAACACAGCTTTTGAATGCCTTCTTTGCAAAATTATTTTTATCTACCAAATAATAAAATAAGAAATAGGGCAGCAGTTTTCAGCCTTATTGGAAAGAGTTTCTCATTTCCACTCTGCTCATGTATGAATGTTGACAAAAGGCATTAAAGAGAAACACTTAAAACACAACCTGCTGAAGAAATAATAGTATATACAAGACATGGAAGATTGCACAGCAAATTTTATCTTGTTTGGAGGACACTTTGACAATACCAGGAGAACATTCTGAATTCCAGAGATGAACTGCTCTTTGGGCAGTTTTATTTATTACTGCATATTCAGGTTGACAAGAAATGGAGTTATACATCAAACTGAGGGATTATCACAATATGACTGAGGCTTTAGTTAAAGGAATCTGAAAATCTGAGATGGAAGGGATGAAATTATGAGCAAATATTAAGACTAAGCATGTCACCAAAAACTGAAGGTTAGGGAAGAATGTAGGCAGACATTCTGGACCTACCATGATGTGCTGAACATCCCAAACTCTTGTCAATGTCTGTGGGAACTGCCCAGCAGTATCTAGTCATCTAGGACCTAGATTATGTGCTAGGACAAAAAGATACTTTATAGCTAATGAATTATGTGAATAGTCCTTTTATTTCTTCACCAGACTTTTCTACAGACTTTGCTTTGACACATCTTGACAAAATTCTTAATCAGTCTCCCTCACAAAAACAGTACTAAACCACAGTTTCCCATTTGTTAAAGTTATCTGGAACAATCTACACAATGATCTAAAATCATCTGTAATATATATGAACAGGCAAAGGAAGAGAAGAAAAAGTGCCTTAAGGAACGCATGAGTTTTGCAAGGCTGCAAATGATACATTTGTTCCTAAATATTAACTCACTGAAAGCTTCAGAGTGTTCAAGTATGTTAAAAAGACCTTTCAAGATGTACAGAGGTAAGGAATTTTCACAAAAAGTATTCTTCTTAAGATTTTAGTTAAGCTAGGTGCTTAAGCATGGAAACACCTAAGAGCAATAAATACTGTGGATCAGTATAGACTAGCAATTCCTACGTCCACTCACAGCATCTGCATGTACACCAGACAACTCCTATGTCATCAGCATCTAAAACTGTGTTCTCACCATACATTATTTGTCCAAATAATATCCACTGTGTTTTTTCAGTTGTAGCCTATGGTTCACCAATCACTGATTTAAACTATAAGTGATTATTGACAGACCTGGCTATGAGCAAGCTGTACCTTTATGAACATTTGAAGCGGTCATAGTGAAATCAAAAAAATGTCTTTTGCACTAGAAAATGCATCTAATTAACTAGCTGAGGAACAGGTAAAAATAATTCTTAACATTACCGAACTGTGTACATTTGGAAAGTGAAACAGTTGCATAGATATTTCATCCTCTTTCAAAGCAGCATGTTTAGAAATGAAGATAACACTTGCATGTTGTCTGATAGGCATTAAATTTAGAAAAAGCGTGTGATTTTTCCAAACACAGTATGGTTGCTCACTATTTTCTCCTCTCTTTGAGCTGGATGTATGACCTCCTGATCTGTACCACTTTCATATGCAAAGTTCCAGTCTACAGATGTCTTCTGAATTAACACTGCCTACCCTAGCCTTGCTGGCTGTATCTTTGTCCTTCTAGTGGTGATCAAGTTTTATTAGTTTAAGGTTCTTCTGTTCACCTTAGGTGAAAAGCTTTCTTATAACTCTTCCAATGTCAGTACATTTCAGCTGGAAGAGGTCTGGAGTGAAATGCAGAGTAAACTTGATGCCATGAAGATTTTTGCCTTTTCTTTTATACCCCTGTTATACCTTTTTTACAACTTCTGTATTCTTGGTGCTTTTGCCTACATTTTTGGACTTGTTTGTTAAGCTGAGAGACTAAACATTTTAGAAGCTTCATAGTTAGGGATCAGTGTGCCCCAGACCCCAAGGTCCTCTCCAGAACACATTCTGTAAACTAAGATAGAACCATCCAGGGGAAGGCTCCTTGGGGAGGGGGGCCCATTCAAGCCTCTCACTGGGGAATTTTTGATAGATACACTAATTAGTAAAACCTGTAATGTTATACCAGATCTTTTGGGGTGGCCATTTTGCAGTGTGCATTTCAGTGCATTTGACCTGGACGTGTGCACCTAAGGATCCTTACAATAAATCCCTTTTCCCCTTTTAACTGTGTATAACTCTTGATTTTAAGACCAAGAAAAGGCATCAAACTTAGAAAGTCTGTGGAAATCTTTAACACCAAATCTTTGTTTCATGTCTATACTACATCACTTTTGTAGCTGAAGGAATTTACCATAGAAATTCTTAAGAAATATTAGCCTATCCTCACTTCCTTTTTTTTTTTTTAACTTATGGTACTTTAAGCATCCTAACAGTGATTACATTGTTTATTGAGGGATTTTTAAAGCACATGAATTTTGAAAACATAAAAGCTTTTTTCTCCTATCCCTGTTTCTGCAAGTGTTTGTTCTTATCATTTTCAGACCATTTTTTAAATTTCATAGCAGCAGACAAGATACATTAACTGTCTCCTGCAATAGAAAACACAAAGTAAATCACAGATGGAAATGGTTTATAACAATTGCTCAAGTGTCAGATAGGGAATTAGCCATGAGTAGGCGGTAGCAAATGTGAAGAGAACTCTTTGCTTTGAAAGAAATACAAAAACTGCCACACTGAACATTTTTAATATTCCTCCCATCCTTAGCTATAAAATAAAATTATCCAAGTGCAGTAAAATACCCTGTAACTGACAACAATTACCAGTCGTTACTGGATATCATGCTCTTTTTAGTTTTGTTTTATTCATTTATTTGGCAGATACTTGGACTGTTTTGCAAGATACCACACAGAGACAGTTCAACATTCCAACTGGAAAATCTGATTAGACTAATCAGGAAATAAATATAAGAGATAGAGGACCCTATGACCATTAAATTTGACAGCAATTCACAGTGCATAGAAGTCATATTCTTATATATTACTGATGAATATTCTAATTGTATCTAAACATAATGCTAATCTGAATGTTTATTTTAAAAGTTTTTATTGCACAATAGTGACACTGCAGCACAGATTGTTAGTAAATGAATCCTTGACTAAATCATCAGGCAGCAATCTAGACTGCAGAACTGTGAGGAAAGAATCATGGTTTGATTCAATCTAGTGTCACATTTGGTATAACAAATGTTTAAGAATGGGAGTGGCTCATTGTGCATATGTGTACAGTGCTCTGTGCAGTCTATAATCAACATGGGAAAAAATCTTGTTGGTAAAATTCCCATGGTGAGGTTATAAAAGTGTTTTCTCTTTTAAGTAGTGTTAAAAGATAACAGGGAACTGCAGAAAATGGTGCAAACAATGCAGTCACACTGTGATGGGTTCAAAGAGAGAGCTACCTTTGTGTACCACCAGCTTCATTGCCTCACACAGAACCCAATGCATTTAAGCCTCTCTCCTCAGAAAGGGGGAGAATCTTCCTGCCACAGAAGTGTAATCCAACCACAGCAACCGTTTCTCAGACAATAGAAAAGAGTGTAATAGTCAATTTTTTCACCTTTAGCCAATCTTCTAACCTGATTGCACAGAGTTGTGCCCGAAGTTAGTTCAGGATTTCTCCTCCCACTGTGCAAGAACCACCCATTAAGCAACCAAAGAATTCAGGCTTCAAACTGTGTCTCTGCCACAATTTCTAAGCAGTGGCTGGTAGTACAGATTGGTTCCGTGGAAGAATGCACAATGAGACCACAGAGCTGAAGCCAGCCTGGCCTGGGGGCACAAAAGTTCTGTAGGTCCTCCTGTGGTGCTATAGCCACCTGGTTCTAAACTGCTGCAACAGAGATGCGACGATGACTATCGATCAAGTCAGTCCAAACTCCTCCTGGGGATTCTTGCTTCCTTTAATTCTTCCAACACACTGGATGGTGAGATGGACATACATAAGGCAAGCCTGGCACACACTTTGCTATGTTAAAATTTCTATCTCAATTTACCAGGAGTCATCCTTCCTGTATTTTTACCTTTGCTGTACACTTGAAATTAACTCGAAGCAAGGGCACACTGCAAGCTATCTGCAAGCTTTCACTGAATTGCAAATCATTCTGGACTGCTCCCGGCTAAACAGTGTTAAGGGAATTATATTGTAATGCAATAAAATAGTTAGAACTTGCAACAAAAAGAATGTTGAGCTTTCCATAGCAAAGGAGAAGATTTTTGCATTGTATTCATGGCAAGATGAAAGTTTCAACTGGCACACCTAGTCATTTTTGCAAAACCCTTATTCATAATATTCCTTCTTCAGTACATCAGCTTAATCTATGTTACAAAAGCTTGGTTTAGACTTTCTGCAGGAAATAAGGTAAATTATAAAAAAATCCAGTTTATTCCAGTGATATGGTGCAGCTGGCTGTGCTAATGCTTATCACATTAAAACTGTTAACTGAAAGATAGTCTAATCCATTCTGGTAACTGATGCATGTAAATTCTTGAATTAAGGTAAAACATGTTTAAGAAAATTCCTTCCAACATGCCCAGCTGGTATGGACTCTTTCTTCCCTCTTTTCCCTTCATTGACTAATGGCCTGTTCCATATTAAAATACATTCTGTGTTATTATAATTTTTCTCTTTAAGTCTGGACCAAAAGTCTCTGAGTGCTAGGGGTAATCTGTGCATCTATGCAACCCTAATTTGAAGATTCAGAAAAGCTACTTTTCTAACATGGAACTTTTTGGTATCTGCTACTGTACTAATGTTGGTTTGTTATACTAAACTGCCCCCTTGTGTTTTTTACTAGAAGCAAACACATTGTTCCTGTGTGCAAAGTGAAGGGGCTCATGATGGGTTGTTTTGTTGGGTTTTTTTTTTTTTAAATATGTTAGCACCTTTTGAAAGCAGCATTAAACCTGTGAACAAAACCAGTTATTCTATATGGGGTTTTATATAAATATTTTTACACTAGCAAGAAGCAGTGCTTTGCAATGACAAAGTGTATTTTGAAGCTTAATAATGAAAAAATTATCAAGATAATGTACTGTCCCTTAAAGTAGGGGGAAAATTGGTCAAGAGCATTATAGGATGAGGGTCATAATCAATTTAAACAAAATAAATAAATTTCCATCAAAAGGCATAAGCTTCTCCTTCTGCAGATCAGTATCAGATCATCTACAGAATTAAATGTGTTCAATGAATATCACAATTGAACTAATCTCAAAGTCAAGCTTTTAGTAAAATTTCTGCTAGATAACAAGATATACTCTAATGGAAATTAAAACCAGAACTATCACAGCAGAGCCTCTAACAATGAGAAAACACATGAACTTAAACTGATGAATCAATTCAAGTGAAAAGAAATCGGAATAATCTCTCTGAATCCTCTTTTTTGGAATATGGAAAAAAAAATGCCCTTCACATTTCTGGATGAGTTGTGATTGAGAATTACTAACATTCTGTTTGAAAACCAGTTCCCTCTTAGTTCGGTACCAAAAATTAACATCAAACAAGAGAGAAGTTTGTTCATGTGCACCTAAAGTGACAGAAAGATAAAAATGGCAGTCACTGATTCCCTATTCAGTCAAGGGATAATTTTAAACTTTTCCTGTGGAACTTCATAAATGAACCCTGAAAAGTCTGGCTATAGGAAACACTCTCCATATTTCCCTTTAAAAAGCAAATAGATCAAACAGGGGTCGGTTTTTTTATATAAGGAAGGATTCCCATCTGCAACCTTCAGTGTGGAATACTTCCAGTGGGATAAAATAGGTAATAATAATATTACTAGTCATAGGTTTTGGTTTAATTCCAAACCAAATTCAAAGTATCTCACACATCCCAGAGATCCTAAAAAAAAAAAAAAAAAAAAAAGGAATTCTCTTCCTGTGGCAATGTGATTTCAACAATGTCCTCGTGCTACAAAAAAATGCAAAGGCTTAAACTTGATGATGAGAGAGCACGACAGGTTTGGGTGCAATGACTGAAGAATGCTATTCACCTGCATTCAGCACTTTCCTCTCAATTATATTCCATGTGGAATCATGTCTGGAAGAGAAAGAAATTTTCTTTTTCTTTTTAGATTATGAATCCCTCAAAACATTCAATATTGTGCAATTTGCGTGCCCTTACACTGGTGCCAGTGAAGCTGCTCACGTGAATAACTGTCAGGGTGAGCAAGCAATCAAGGTTCACAGCCAACCAGAACTAGCAGTGAGATAGGCAAACGTTGCATTTGGAAACAAGATTTTAAGTCGAGCCAAGAATATGGTAAATACAGTCAGGTGTTAAGCTAATGCTGGAATATATATTGTGCAACAGAGCATGAGCTATGAAAATGTGATTACCAAGAAAAAAAGTAGTCTCTTACCAGTGAAAGCCACTAAACATGTAGCTCTGGAAGAATAAAAGCTATCCTAAAATAATTCTGACCATGAGACTATGTCCTTCTAACCAAATGGGAAACCTTATAGGATTAAATTCAGTAGAATTCATATTATATTAAAAATTCATTTCAGCTAATTTTTAAAAAATAGCTGCCTTGCAGAATAATATTAGTTCTTTGGCTTTCTTGATAACAAAAGAGCAGAAATCCAAAGGCTAAATTTTAATTTGAATTACATTTGTCCATATTTTGATTGCTCACCTATATTTTTTAATTTAATGATAGAATATTTGCTTTGCATCATGCCTCAGACTTTGCATTTGCATACCCCTCAAGGACATTGTGGGGAGAAGAAAAGGCAAGAAAAGGCTTAAAAATAAATACACTCTTAGTCACCAGCTGAACCTATTTAGTTCACCAGATAAAAAAAAATAAATGATCTGATATGTTCCCAGCAATTAAATGGAAAGACTGAGCCCAGTGCAAGGAGCAAAGGAGGCTCAGCATTATTGAAACCCTGCCATGGCAGATGCACTGCAAACACAAGGCAATGTGACTGATGTACAGTAACCTGAAGGATCACCTGTGCCAACAATGGATTTGGTGTGATTTTACCAGACCAATCTCAGAATATTTCAGTGCTTCCATGCTTTTTTGCCAGACTGTGACAAGGAGATGTTTTCTGTGGAACTCCATTAATCCCAGAGAAGCTGAATGTTGAGCTTCCTGCAAGTTGCAGTCTTTTCCAGGTTGTTTCTGCTGTTTCTGACCTTGCAATAAATACAGTGACAATGAGTTAAGCACAAAGTGTAATCCAAGGGAAAGAAGAGATTTTCAGCCTCCTCTAGGAAAGCCAGATGGATGGCTGGCTGACACAGGCAGGTCAGTGATTGTAATACAGCAGGAAAGGTTTCACAGAAGGAATACAGCATCTTTCTATGCTGGGTATGCAAATGAAAGTCTCCAGTCTTAAGATGGGCATGGGTTAGATTCAGGAGAAAACTTCAGTGAAAGAAAATATGGTTTATTGGCACATCTAATGGTTTAAGGATATTGCAGGTAACTGGTGAGTAAGGGCCAGGTGGAACAGTGGTGGATTGATTCTGGTAGTTGGGGGACTGAAAGAGGCAGAAAAGAACAGAGAGCTGGGTCTACCAGGAACTAATCTCTGCCTCTCATCTTAAAATGTTAGGACACTTTTTCATTCTGTACAAGAAGATATGGCAGAATCCAGCATATTGATCTCATTTCTCTTCAAAATTATTATTACTCAAGGCTTTCATATTGTACTTATCATTCTGCTTTCCCATTTCAATCACTGTCATTCACATAATAAGCAAAAGTAGTGAGATATGAAAAGACAGGAATGGGTGCATAAAGAACAGTCTGCAAACTGAAGATCCAATGGGGTTTTTTTGGGAGCCAGTTATTTGCAGTGCACTGTGCACACAGTACCGGATGTTTCATTTTTATGACAGATCAATTCCATACAGCTTTTACCAGTCTGACTCATCTGGGCCTTCCAAAAATTGTGTTTGTAAAACTCACTTTAGCACAGTGAACATTAAATAAATACTGAGGTAGATTGTCTCTAGCCAAGTCGTTCCAACAGATCTTTTGAGATTTAATTACATTTATAGGGGACAATCTAATCCTTATACCATAATAAGGAGTGAAAAATGACAGCATTATGCAGTCACACTAGTGCTGAATTTTATCTCTAGCATCTAGCCTTAATTAGATATTTTTTGGCATATAATTTGACAGAAAAATATTTTGGTGCCACTACAGGAAGAAAAGCAAAAAAAAAAAAATTTGTTCACAAGGAATTGGAATACAGTTAATCAAGAATCTTTTTTCTTTCTGTCAATCATGAAATAAAGAGAAGACAGGAAGTACTAGGTGTGCTGACACAAAACCAGCTTGAGAAACTGGAATATTATATAACAATCATTCCAAATCAGATTAAAAAGGAATGGCAGTAACAAACCTTGAGAGAACAAAGATATAATATTGTGAAAAGAAAACAGAGCTCACAATTAGAACATGGAAATCATTGGTTACAAATAACTGACAAACAGGGAAGATAATTCAAAATTCATCTTGTTCCAAGAGTCATACCACAAACCACTTTGGTATTTTGTTCTTACTCAAACAGAAAACATCAGCTTACATTCACAGGTATGATCTTCTTTTTAAGTAGGATGAGAAATGTATGTTTGTAGAATGAGGTATTACAGGAGAAGCTCATTTGCAACTTGATTGACTTTATCATGCTTCTACCTCTCCAGACTGCATTCCTCCTCTTTCACAGACAAAAAAGATCTTGTACAGGAGCAGTCTATACATCCTCTTTTCCCAATGTGCATTTTCAAAGTCCTATAACTAACTTGCTGTCTGAAAATTTACTGCAATTTTCTAGCTGAAAATTAACTCAGTATTAAAAAATAATGATTTTTCCCCTCTAAAATCATTCCCAGAACATGTCTGCTGTTGCACTTTTTTTCTCATCTTTCACCCGCATTTTGCAATAGCATTAGGAGCAGCTAGCTATTATCAACAGTTCCTTATTTACATTATGAGCCACTATATAATGGCAAAGAGCTCTCATTTGGTAATATTGTCCATGAACTTTAACTCCCTTGTATTTCTATCACTATACTGGTAGTCAGGGTCAGTGCTGGAAATTTTCTGTAGTTTATGCTCCAGCCTATCCTAAAAGATCTGCCATTGTGAATGCATTTCTCTTCCTTTACTGTCTACTAAAACCACAAGACAATCCCCAAGTTCATCCTGTTAAGAGAAGAACATCAGAACCAAGCTGACAAACCATCTTATCTCAGGATGTCACTTAGTAAATTTGGTGGTACTCTGAAGGAGAATCTACAAGACACTTTACATAATCACACTGACTTCCTTAAAATCACTGTCTATACATATTTTCACACTGCAGTAAGTAAGGGGTGTCTACCTTTTCAGGCAGTATGGAAGATGCCAAAGTGAAAAAGACAGTAATAAGGTGGTCCATGGGAAGATGGGCCAGGCATGGTATTTCCAAGGCCAGGAGCCTATCAGGGTTGGTTATATCTTAGCAGCATAGGCAAGGATTAGATGGTCTGCCCAAGAAGGGGAAAATGAGATCTTGTGCTGACTTCACGTGAGCATCTTCCTGCTTCTGAAGGAAGGGACCATGGGAATGGGTGAGGAGACAAGAAATGGGTGTGGGCATTGCCCAAAATTGCAATGTGGTGGCACAGGGGCTGCAAGTTTGTTCTGTCACAGACGGTTCGTTCCCTTCCCCACCCATCAGGAGCAATCTGGCAGGAGGAGCCTTCTCCCAAGAAGATATCTGTGCATGAATGTGTACACCAGGCACTGAGATGGAGTGCTCCATTGTCTTGTTAAATAGTCCTTTCTCAATATCCTCATCTTGTTCTAGAAAATTATAGCTCTTTTCTCTGATTATACCTTTCTTGTATCTTTTCACTGTGCTCAAAGCTGTCTTGATGGTAGTAGCTCAGCTACTCATGTCATTCCTTTCGGCAGGCAAAATACCCTCTCTTCTTTGTCAGCCACTTTTCCTGCCTGTGCTGTGTAAGATTTCCATCACTGGATTATTAAATTCCAGCTACTTTCCAGCTAAATTTTAATCTATGCTTATAAAAATGCACATTCTTATTTCACATCAATCACAGAATTTGGTAACACCCTTACACTGTTACAGTGAAGGAAATGCCAGTGATAATGCAATTATATTTGAGACATTGGACTGGAAAACAGGCAAATTCATTACTGTCAATTTTCTACATTTGCACCGCTTATTTCATCTTTGCTTAATCATAAGGTGAGCACTACTGGGCCAGAATACTCTTCATTTCTTAACTGATATTTAAAAGTATGCCCAGTCTGTACTACAGTTATTTTGTATTTTCTATTTTGATTTTTACCAGTATGACTTTGTCCTTTAGTGAATTCAAAAGAAGACTACAAATAGAGTAGTCTAACACTCAAAGACATTTCTTTCTCCTGCACAAGTAAACTCTAGCCATGGGCCAGCTATTGGGAAATTCTCTCTTCCATTTTCTTCCTTTCATAATCCATTCCTCTTGAACACAGAAACAATTTTGAAATATTATAGTCGCTTGATGAAGGACTATACTGTAGGTGCTGTCAAGCAATTGCATCCATTGAAAGAAGACTTTGCATTTTCAAGTGGCAGTAAGACAAGCTGCCAAAAGGAGAGTTCATTTGAGAGAAGTCAGAAAGCAGAATTTTCTGGTTATTAATAAACTACTGGCATAAAGGTCATTGAATCTGTTAGAAATGCTATAGCCTCAGTGGAGCAGCTCTGCTAACTGGGTTGTTGATGTGGGGTCCCAGATTCCCCAGACCTCTCTGCACAGGACACCATGAGCTGTGTTGAGAATCTCACTGAAAGCCCTTCTCCCTCCTGTGCGGAGAATGGAGTTTAACAGCAGGTTAGCGTGAGGGTTAGGATGAGGATTAGAACAGCACAGTAGTGTAAAAGACAACTACTGAAACAGAGTATGCTTTTGGGTAGCATAATAATAATAGACCAAAGAAACAGGGATTCAAACGAGCTGCAGTGCCAACTACAGATCGAGCTCTGTGTGGAGGATCCCGAGGCAAGAGGCTGTGAACTGCCCTTTCCGTGACAAACGGCCTCCGGGTCCGGGGACCTGTGGCCCAGCCAGGTGACACTCTTGAGACATGTCAGGAGCCGAGGACCCCGGACTTTCACATGCTTAGACTGTGAGGGTATAAAAGCCCAGGGTTTCCTTTGTTCAGGGGGCCCTCCTTGGACCCAGCTCAAGCTGTTATTTTGTTATTGCCCCGTAATTAAAGTATTTAAGGATCTGGATGTCTGAGACTCTTCTACAGGAAACCTGGGTTCTAACCAGTTAATGAGACCCGGTATGCCTGCGTGAGTGTGGGGTGGAGCTGTGAAGGAGCCTCTATCCCAGCTCAGAGAGTGTGGGTGTGACTGCCAGAGTCAGTCTGCTGAACGGCCAGACAGGGAAGTCCCCTTAACACAAATATCGATGTGGAGGTTGGAACTAGGTAACCTTTAAGGTCCCTTCCAACCCAAATCATTCCATGATTCCACGGCTCTATGACTGACCTTATTCAAAGGCTAGGCTTGCTGAAACAAAGCTGAAATTATTAGCAGAGCAACTTCTTCCCTGGATAGTCGTTTCAGAGTGTTCTCATGTCTTATGAAGTGCTTCATAACCAGAAGGCAAGAGCAGGGATTTACTGCTCCTGACAGAAGAAGTCAATGTACCGAACACTGAAGAGGCAGAGCAGTATGCTTTCCAGCCATAATTGTGATGCTGGGTTTGGAGCAGTTCCTTCAAATTCTCTGCATTTCATTTTCTCTGTTCCTAAAGGTATAACACTTAGTAAATGTTCTCTTCTCTTTCTTTCCATTCCAAGCACTACTTTATTTACAGGTTGAAAATGCTTCATATTATTAAACAGAAAGAGAGCAGGGGAGCCTATCCTTCACTCTGAAAAGTATTTGAGAGTGCAGTACTTAATAGTAGAGATGTTATTTAGACAGAGTGTGGATTACTTCAGTTGCAAAGAAGTATATTCAGTTAATTACAAATTTTTGTGCTGATCTTTGAAACAAAAGACATTAATACATTTTGAATTAAATTAAACACTGAATTTTTATAGATTTTAGAACACTGCAAAAAAGGGCTCTTAAATTCAAAGTAAACAAATACTCCAGCATAAACCAAATGAAGATAAAATTTTATTTCACAGCTCAGAGCACTGTATCTAATAACTGTTTCCAAAAACAACTTTTGCATAAATGAAAATATAAAAACAAGAGGATTGGAAAAGAGGAAGATATCAATAAACAAAGGCACAAATAGATTGTGACGTGAATTTTTATGTTGTTGATTGGACTGAAATAAGACTAAAGAAAAACATTGTATCAGAGTAAGGAGATATTGCTCTGCTGCACTTCCTGAAATCCAAAAGCCATTAAAATTTTTACTGCAGATTCTATCCTCAGTCATAATCTTATCCAAAATTTGGTGTAAAATACAATAAATAAACTCAGGAACCTATTAATGACAGCATGTTTCAGAAGGTTTTAAATTGCACCCTCTCTCTGTCAGACTCTTTAATGTCAGGAACTCCCTTCATAATTTAATTCTGTATTTCATAGTCAGGAATACAGGGCGTAGGAAAAAGAG
The DNA here is from genome assembly GCF_020740725.1 of Corvus hawaiiensis. NCBI lineage: Eukaryota > Metazoa > Chordata > Aves > Passeriformes > Corvidae > Corvus > Corvus hawaiiensis. The sequence goes on along the minus strand of NC_063216.1, from coordinate 61,781,889 downwards.
ATTTGTTGCTTTTAGGTTGATAGAATAGAATAGAATAGGAATAGAATAGAATAGGAATAGAATGTTTCACCTGAAAAGGACCTACAACGATCATCTTGTCCGCATGCTTGACCACTCAGGGCTGAAAATCTAAAGCATATCAAGGGCGTTGTCCAAATGACTCTTGAACACCGACAGGCTCAGGGCATCAACCACCTGTCTAGGAAGCCTGTTCCAGCACTTTATCACCCTCTCAGTAAAGAAATATTTCCCAATGTCCAGCCTAAGCCTTCCCTGTGTTGCTGATGATCTAGATTTCCCTGAAATATTATGACTGAATCTCTGACAGGAAATGACAGCCAGTTTATATGGCCTAGTATGAATTTCTGAGATCCTAGAAACCAATTTTTTATTTAACTATTGTCATTAGCAATGCCAAATACATCACAACTTTCAGGAAGGTAAAGGTAAACAATACTTACCGTTATCATTCTGATTCAAATGTTATAGCACTCACATTCCATAAATTAAAATATCTGAGTGTGAAAACTTGTCTAAAATGTTCTTAATGGAGTTGGGTAATGTTTGCCTGGGGAATAACAATATCCTTCAATTACTTCTTGGCTAAAGTGGAGTTTAAAGCTAAACATTCTAACGTATGAAAAAATGATGGATTTTTAGGTGTCTGTCTCTTCAATTAATCCAGAACCCAGAGCTCAATGCCCATACTAAAATCCCAGTTCAGTGTCCTGAGAAGAGTGGGAATGGCTATTTGAAGTAGCTATTGGTTACTTAAATAGTTATCTCTGAGGCTATTTGAAGTAGCTATTGGTTAATGCAACAAGCAAGAAGCCACTTAGGGCAAGCTGTGAGGAAACAATGGATACACAAATGCACAGGAAACCCTGCTACCTTTCACACTTTAGATACTGGATCAGGGCTTCTCAAAAGTTTCTTTTTCCCAGGCACACTCCACCCACAATCCTTTCCTGGAAGAAATGTCCAAATTTTTTTTTTTTTTTTTTTTTTTAAGAATGCAATAAAGATCATTCATTTTATAGGGAGGAAATTGCTACAAATCTTTGTAAAACAGCTTGATTGTTAGAAAGTTCATCCATACTCTGGAGTTGTTAAATTCAGTTCCTTTTCAACTTAAGGGTATTCAAACTACTGTCATATTTCCCCAAAGAATTACAAAAACAACTGAAAGATTCAATAATCTTGTTAATGAGTTACATGCAAAATGTAGTTTAAAATCTTGCAGGGCAAAGCCTACAAAATCTTATAGCAGTACCACTGCCCAAACCTGATGTTAATATAGAGGTAATTTCAATATCACAACAGGACCAACTAAGACCAAACAATGTACTACCACTATGCTTTACTTCAGAGCAGGAAGAAAGTCTTGTCTGCAACCAGATGACATACATAAGAGAATTAAACCCTTCCCAGCAGCATGAAAATTTCTGAAGGAGACTGTACAGCAAACACAGCAACAGTGCATATCATCTGCTAAAAAAGATTTGGAAAAGGAAAAGATAATGCCAGGATGGCTATTCAGCAAAGCAAAAGATGGTGCTAGAAACCAGAAAGTATTTTATAGAATGTTGTACAGACATAAAGAAAATGAAAAGCCTGATAAATTTTGACAGTGTAGATGTAAAAAATATTACTACGAAGGCCAAGCAAGAGTTTGAGAAGCAAATAGTGAAAAGAATAAAAACTAACAACAAAATTCCCATCTAAAGCCATAGCAGCAAAATCCCCTCCAGAAATCCTTGTAGAATCACCAAGAAGAGTTGTGTCCTGGCTCAGCAAGGGCCAGCAGCTCCCTGGGGCCAGGCATCTGCACACACAGGGGATCCATCAAGGCAGGAGCCTCACCAGTCCAGTCTGTCCTACAGCCCCCAGCCAGGGAACAGGGCAGGTTTGGGTAACTGTGTGATGGCCAGTGAGCCTATGAAACAAGGGACAAAGAGAGTCCAGTGGTAGGACAGTCCCTAAGATCAGAGATCCTCCCCAGGTTAGGGTGACAAAAGAGGCTTCTCGAAGGACACTCTGCCCTGTTATGTTAATGTACCCAGTTCTGCTTCCCTGGTTGGCTGTTGGCCTCTCCGCCCCCTTGTTACCTTATACGTCCCTGCCCTAGAAGGTTCTCCACTCCATGTTCCCCCCATTGGCCCTTGCCCCATCACCACTCCCCCGGAGCTCCCTATTGGCTCCCTTACCCTAGTTCCACCTGTGTACTGCCCCCATGCCCTCAGATCATTGGTCCCGGATGCTCCATCTGCTCCCATACTTAAACCTGAACCCTCCATTGTTCTCTGTCTTTGTTCCTGGATCCCTTCGCGGTGTGGCTGTAATAAACCTCTGTCTGTGGAATCCCATACAAAGATCCTTCCTGCCTCTTTGCCGTCAACTCACATTACTGGAGCTATCCATGTGTGTGTGCATGTATGCGTGTGTGAGTGTGTGGTGGTCCTGCCGAGCGGCTTCACTAAGGAGACACTTTTAGGAAGGTCGCACCAACAAGCTGCAGCACCCGGCTAGTGACACAACTGGAGTGGCCAGGAGGGTGATTGGCAGCCAGTGTCATCTCACTGAGAACAATGCCAGTGAGAGGAGCTCTTCATAAATGCTCAGATAGGATTGGTGGGGAAGATCAGAAATAAAGAACTTTTCAGGCACATGAAGGACAAAAAAGTCATAAGCAGTAGTTAGCATGGATTCACCAATGGGAAGTAATGCTTACCCATCCTGATAAACATCTATGACAAAATAATTGGTTTGGTAGATGAGAAGAGAGCAATGGATACTGTCTACCTTGACTTCACTGGAGTGTTTGACAGTGTCCCGTAAGATCCTCATAGAGAAGCTGTTGAAGAATGGGCTGAATGGGAAGACATCAAGGTGGATTGACAATTGTCTGAATGGGCCACTGATGACTCCACCAGATCCAGAGCAGGGTGATAAGCAGCACAAAATCTAGCTGGAGGCCAATAACTAGCAATGTACTTTGGGTCAATACTCCGCCCAGTCCAGTTTAACATCTTCAGTAATGATCTGGATGCTGGGGCAGGGTGCCCTTAGCAAGTTTTTTAATGACACAAAACTGCAAGGAGTGGTGATTCACCAGAGGATTGTGCTGCCATACAAGGGACCTGAACGGGCTGGAGATGTGGGCTGACAGGAAACTCATGAATTTAAACAAGGAGAAATCACCAGGGGAGGAACAAACCCATGCACCAATATGCGTTGGTGGCCAGCAAACCAGAAACATCTTGGCAGAGAAGGACCTCAGGATCCTGGTGGACGCATGGTTGAACACGAGCCAGAAATGTGCTGCAAAGAAAGGCAACAGTATCCTGAAATTCATAAGGAGGAGTGTTCCAGCAGACGGAGAGGATATTCTGCCCCTCTGTGCACTGCTGGTGAGGCCACACCTGGAGTATTGTGTCCATTTCTGGGCTCCCCAGTACAAGAGAGACAGGGACATAATGGAGAGAGTCCAAGGCCACAAAGATAGTGAAAGGACTGGAGCACCCCTTCTCTGTTTAGCCCAGGAAAAAAATATTCAGAGAGAATCTTATCAACATATGTAAGTACCTGAAGGGAGAATGGAAAGAAGGTAGAGCTCTTGCCAAAGGTGCCCAGTAACAGGACCAGAGGCAATAGGCACAAACTGAAACACAGAAAGTTTCCTCTGAACATCAGGAAACACTTTTTCACTATGAAGGTGAATAATCACTGGCACAGGTTGCCCTGAGATATTGCAGAGTCTTCATTCTTGGAGGCATTCAGAAATGTCTGGGCATGGTCCTGATCAACCATCTCTAAGTGATTCTGCTCAAGCAGGACAACTGAACCAGAAGACCTCCAGAGGTCCCTGCCAACATCAACCATTCTGTGATACTGTAATTCTGTGAAAAAATGCAAAAGATCATTATGCTGTTGCACAAATCTCTGGTATAGTTCACATGCTGAATTTTGTGTGCATTCTGACCTCCTCCTCTTAGAGAAATATACAGTCATTCCCTACATGTTTATGAAGAAAGTGGGAGTTAGTAAGTCAATATGATGCTGGAAAATCACTTTTTATAGTAAGAGTTCATGCAGAAGCAGGGGATGTTTGCAAAGACTAAAGAAATTAACACAGCTTAATAACACTGCCTGTATATGCAATGTGTAGGACGTAGAGAGGAGCAGAATAATCAGGATTGTCTGCTGAGGAGATGCTCCTTTTGTGCCAGCTTCTTCATCTATTAAATTGAACACTTAACCATCATGGCATTTTTTTTCTGTCTGAAGGGGCAGAGATCTTCTAGAACAGTAACCATTCCTAAAAGGTGAAAAGCCATCTTCTCCTTCAGCTGTGATCTTCCTTCTGCCACACCATCCTCCACATCATATATACCATCTAAGCATTTATATCTATTCCAGTCCCTGTAGCCCCTCAAATACATTAATTCTTATGAGAAAAATATGCTTCATTATCTACTATCTTCCTTTTCAACTATGAGACTAAATGCTCCATGGAAATCTTTCAGTCTGAGCATACTTGATGCAGCCTTTTAAACCATCACATTTTCATTGTTGTCACCTGCTTCCTCACATAAGTCAAGACTGATCAAATCAAGCAAGGTTGAAGGACAGAAAACCTATGTAAAGTAAACATTAACTGTGTATTAAACAATTGGCAACAAAACTCTAAAGTATGGATAGGGAAGTAAGGAACAGAGTGATGTTATTTTAGAACTGGAAATGATTCAGTTAAAGGCAGAAAAGATTATCAAGAGAATGTCCAACACTCATGTCCAACACAATTCCATACAGAAAATGGGTAAGGCTGAGGCCCTTCAACATGGGCAAGAGGTGGCTTACACAGACATAATAAAGGTCTACAAAATCAGGAGTGCCGTAGAGGAAGTGGATAGGGATCAACAATTCATTGTCTCTTCCAGCAAAAGAATTATAGGTCATCATATGAAGACTGCAAGAACCAAATTCAAGCCAAAGTAAATGGTTGTTCTCTGAATTGGTGTCAGACCAGTAGAACAGTATGCCAACATCTATGTTAAGTGCAAGATATGTACATAGATTCAAAGAGAAACTGAACAAGAACTTGAAAGAAAGAAAGAAAGCAAGCTGAAAAGTTACCAAAAAAAAAAAAAAAAAATCACACCAGGCTCATTAATTACTCTGACCTGAACATAGCCAAAGGCTGGGAAGCATTTCAGGGAAATAGCATACGTCCTCTTCCAGGTACTTTTCCTTAAGCATCCTCTTCTGCAAGGAATTAAATCCTTGGTTTTACAAGTAGTCTGAAAACAATGCAGCTACAGGAGAGAGTTAAGCAAAAATTTGGTATTTCTTCTCCAAGTCACAAAGGAAAATGCTGCTTGGTGAATGACTGGAGTTCCTGATTTACTTCTATTTGGAAGTCTTTTTTGAAAGTCTGTTTGAAGCTTAAAAATCCTATAGTCCATCATTCATACCACTGAAAAAGCCATCTTGACAAAAGAGGGAAAGATAAACAAATAAAGCAATTAACACTTATGTAAACAGAATGTTATTGCTTAACAAAATATAATTTTGTTCTTACAGTTACTAATATTTTTATTAAAAGCAGTGGTTAAGCCCAGAGTCATCTGACTATGGATGCCAGCAGACATGAAGTACCATTAGAAAGTGACAGTCATTTCACAAGTCATGTTCTGATGTATCAGGTTTCACCATCAGAGACACCACAGACTCATTAGATATAGTAGTTAAACAGTTCAGGCTTATTAAACCTGATCAAGGGAACAAAATGAAGAGAAAGTTAAAAAAAAAAAAATGCAGGAAAATGTTTTTATTGTATCATTCCTAAAAAAAATTTCTCATATAATCAGTATAGAAGTAAACTCTCGAAACCCACAGTAGTAATATCAGCTCATTATAATACAGATACCAGAAATGGTATCTGTTTCAACATGACCAGCACATCCCCACTCCCTGGGTAAATTTACATACTTCCCTTAGGGAGGGTGACAGAAAACATTTTAATTATGAGTAATCAAGTTAATCATGTTAAATTTAAGGATGATTTCTTACATTTATTCAATAAGAAAGGGAAAATACCACATTAACTAAAAAGATAAACACTAAAAAGGTCACATTTTTTGGGATTGTGATAAAAGCATCTCAGGCTCTACAAACCTTTTCAGCAGGTCACACTTCCATGAAGGTCTCCCCTCACTGTCTTCTTTGCTTGTTCTTGAAGAAGTTTAAACACGAGCAACATTTGGATAGAGAAAAAACATTCCTCTGGATCAGATGTTATCAGAGATGATTCCTACCAAGGGACTTTTAAAATCTAAATTTTAATTCTGAAACATGCCTTTCTGGCCACAAAAAGGAAAAGAAAAAACTATTCACCCTGTCAATCCAGGAGAGCTTCCTAAATAGCACACATGCTGAGGAGCAATACAGCTTGCAGCCTTCTCTCACCAAAGCCGCTGCCACAGGCACATTCTAAAGTCTGTAACTAGCCCATTACAAACCTGCTCAGGCCCCACCGCATCATAACATGCGACATCAGGCCAGTAAAAACAGCTGCCCACGTACAGTGGCTCGCTAACACATAGTACAATGGACAAAGGGAGTTCTCATTAAGACAGTCCCTAGTACCAGAGAGTTCTGTCGAGGTCATGGTGAGAAAAGAAGCCTCTCCCAGCATTATTCTGCTATGGTAATCTACCCCAGTTCTGCTTCCCTGGTTGGCTGTTGGCCGCTCCACCTCCTTGCTACCTTATATGTTCCACGCCATAGAAAGTTCTCCACTCCAGGTTCCCCCCATTGGCCTCTGCCCCTCGCCACTCCCCCAGAGCTCCCCCATGGGTCCCCATTCCTTAGTCCTGCCTTTGCACTGCCCCTGTGCCCTCACACCATTGGTTCCTAGTGCTAGCCTCACCCCCATACTTAAGCCTGAGTTCTGCATTGTTCTGGGTCTTTTTCTTCTAGAACCCTTCACAGTGTAGAGGCAATAAACTACTCCTGTGGAACTCCACGCAAAGACCCTTCCTGCCTCTCTGCTGCTGACCATATTACTGAAGCTGTCCATGCATTTGTGCCTGCACGTGTGTGTGAGTGTGTGTGAGTGTGTGTGGCTGATCCTGCTGAGCAGCTTCGCTTTGGAGATGCCTTTTAGAGATCGCTACACCTCGCACTCTGGCACAGAAGCTACAGAGCCAGAGAGGTAGAGATACCCACATTTCCATGCTCCTGAAGCATCAGCCTGGCATTGCCCATCCAGCCAGGAGCCAGACAACCAAGGCACAGGGACAGCCCCAGCCCTGAGTACCTTCCTGGGGATGAGTACAGGCTGAGGCCAGGCCAGGGTGCCAGCCCACATCAGGGCATACAGCTGGGGGTGGTGGGACCTGGAGCTCAGTTGGGCCCAGCCAAGAGCCACAGCTGGAAGTGTTTGCACTGGGCCAGGGGCTGGCCCTGCCCATGACTGTCACACAGCACCTAGAGCCTCTCCCTCCTCCACCAACTGTGCTCACCTGGCCCTGGAGGCCAAACCATAGGGGCTCTCAGACCCCTCAAAACCTCTTACTGGGTAAAATTTCCCATTTTTAAAGGAGCTAAGAACACATTGTCCTGGGTTGCAGTGTATTCTATTACCATCCTCATGAGCTGTTGAAATCAGGTGGGGCAGTGTTTCCTTGCCTCCTCCCCCCAGACTATCTTGCTGTTAATGGCCCATCATTGTCCTGCTGCATGACTCAGAGATAACTCCCTCCAGACTATCTTCTGTTAATGAGCCTAATCAACACTTGGCCTCATGACTCATTATCCCATTGTGAGATGCTCCACCCAGAGGGAGGAACCAAGCATCCCATCGTGGATATAATCTGAGATTCTGAACACCAGAGACACCCTTTTCTCTGGATTTCCAGAGGACAGGAGCTACACAGCCACCACTGGACCTTCTGAGGAAGACCAGACCTTTTTTTCTACAGGATCACTGCTTCAGAGGACTGCAGCCACCATTCTACCAGACTGCTACCACCACCCTGCCTAACAGGGACTCAGGTTGTATCTTGACTCTGTTTGAAATAGTGTTTTCTTTTAGTTTTTTTTTTTCCTTTTCTTTAATTTCCCCATTAAATTGTTATTCTGACTTGGTGCCTCCCACTGGTTTGTTTTCAAACTAGTACACACATCTTTAAAAAGCATTTCTATTTTAATATGCTTTGTGTTTTTCATGTTTTTTCATCTGCAAAGTAGGAGCAGATTTAGTTCAGTACTAAGGATTTCCAGTAGCACCAGCCTTTCTGAGCCAAGAAAAGAGTTGTCAGAGCAAAACTGCTAAGATATGAAGCATCGGTCTAGGTTTCTCTGAGGTATTACTAAAGTGACAGCCTGGGCTCTCAGAGCACTTTCTCTTGGACTGTCTGTTCCCTCTAGTCGGGTCAGATCCTTCCTACACTGTCTCAGTTTCAGTGTGCTCCCTTGAGGCTCAACATAATTTTCTTCCCTGACAATGTCTATCTTCCCTGAAAATCCTTGCAGTTACAATTCAGGGTGAGATAAAGTCAAGTGTACTTGAAAAGAAAGATATAAAAATCACAAGGGGCACATTAATATTGCTGCCAGAATTGCTAGGCAGGATTCTGAGCCTGATGTGCGGTAGCCATTGCACATGCTCTAGTTTGAGATGAACTTGGGATCAGAGACCTTCCCAAGTAAACAAAACAGTTCCAGAGCCTAGGCACAGTCCTAAAATTATATTAAACGTTAGCACAACCTCTGTATCACTTGTGCCAACTAGCACTCTCCAAGAGCTCCTGGCACCACAGTGTTCCAATAAGCAGCTTGGTTTTAGCCACCCATCTGGAGGACTCAGCAATGGAATAACCAGAGCCTTTTTCAGCAGGTTCAGTGCCAGAAGTCACTGTCTGGTACTGACTTATGATAGGATCTGATATATAAATCACTATTCAAGATGGTGGACATTTATCTTAAATTCTACGTATGAGCACCTTTAACATGCTGCACAATTTCTTTCATGACGCAGTTATATAGCAATTAAATCATTCACACATATCCAGGTCCGGAGCATTAAATTCACCCACTAGTCCATGCTTCACACTTTTCCGTCATGGCACTCCTGTCTCACACACTGCCACAGGAGGGCTGCAGCTACCTGCCTGGTCTGGACTCCATGTGTCAGTCATGGCCTGGCATGTGAGGCAGAAGAGAAGCCTGTTGCATTGCCCCTAAGATATTCTCTAACCCCTTTATGCAGCACAGTCTGACACAAAGCAGACTGCATCCTCGAGCTATGCTCCTCCAAAACATCTCAGGATGTCTACCTGTCATAAACCTCGGTACAACTGTGCTCTGGCATTTGTTATTGCATTGCATTCCATCATGTTTTCATCTGTTTTCTACTGTCTTAATTTGCTTCCATTGTAGTTAAAACTTGTTCAACGTTTAATAGCTATACCGTCATTTCTCTTTCTTTTCTCATTCTTTTGCTATTTTACTCTGCCACTTGTGACTTTACTCTCAGACCAAGCTTTAGTTCTTCAGACACTCCACTTCTGCTTATTCTTGTAAGATTCCTACTGAACAATTTTCTTACTCTTTCCAAATAGGTTCACAAAGCAGTTCCTGCCAGATATCTAAGCAGACCTCAGACTTCTCACTCCATCTTATTGAACTGCTGAAAACACCTCTTCCCAACTTGCCACTGTAATTTGTATTATAAAACACTTTTCTCTTTGTTCCTTATACTCTGCCCAATTCCAAAATGAAATGATAAAAAATATCACTAACTCTTTACTACAACGGCATTTTTCTGAGCAGCTCAGGGCCCACTTTTCTCCCAGTGAGAGCAACTGAACACTTTCATGGAATTCAGTTCTAAAAACACTGATCTCAGTAAAAAAAAAAAAAAAAAAATTAGAATAATATAAAAGTGTATCATCATAGAATAATCTTTGTTTTTTCTGGTCATCATCTTTATTATCCCCATTAATTGGTTAGCATATCTCTTTAGTTTTTGTTTCATTTCTTTCACCTTTCCTGATGAGTAAATATCTTCTGACAAATCAGAGCACAGGAAATAAGCACGCTTGGTATGTACAACTGTTTCAAAGAAGAAGAAAAAGATGAGATGCACACTTGAGTATCCTTCAGACAGTGTATCTCTTCCAGCTTATTTGCTTTGACAGTAACTGTACAAATAATATCTTCTAAACCTGAGCAAACAAACCTCTTTTAACAGCACAACAGGTACTGTTGGGAAGTCTAAGGATCATCTGAGGTGTTCTAGTGTGTTGTCTGTTTTGCTATATTACTTTTTAGAATACCTTTGGCAAAGAAAATTAATATATAGATCCAAAAACATGTCACTGAATATGCTAGTCAATTTGTTCATGTCATTGGTTTCAGTCATTTCTCATATGTGGATGACATTTGAAGGTTTCAGTTTGAGGAATTTTAAACTCTTGTAAAGAAGCCTTCTCCCTCCATCACAACTTACATACCAGTGACTAGAAAAGTAAGTCACATACTTCAATGAAACCATCTGTTACAAAATCATTCTGAGGTATATTTTATAGCAAGTGATGACAAAGGCAAAATACCACCTGTTTAAAACTCATGACAGACAAGAGAACAAGGCAAAAGTCACATTTTTCTTCATTTTGATTTATACAGGACTGACGATTTTTTTAAGGGGACTAAATTTGTCATGGAATACGGAGGAGATTTAGGAGAATATGTGACAGTTTCTCTTGATAAAAATGTTGATAAATGCCTGTGTTCTGAAATCAAGCAAGTATTAAATCTCTCTAATAATAATAATAAAGAAAGTCTAGGGGAAAAAAATTTTCAATAAATACATTTAAAAGTGAAAATTGGGCAATTTATTGTTGTCCATCCCAAAAACCTTTCCTTATGCTGCTAACTACAATTTTCTGCCTTAGAGTTTTCCAGAAGAATGTCCTATTATCTTTAAAGAATGATCAATATAAAGATTGTTGGCACTACAATTTTGCTATATGTGACAAGGAAAGAGCTAACTATTGACTACAAATAAATAAATAGAAATAAGAAATTAAATGCCTATTGTGGACATTATGTTATATTGCAAGAGCAAGTCTTTAGACTGGAAAAATGGTTATAAAAAAATAATATTGCATAGTGGTAACACAATCTTTTAACCAATAACTGCACCTCCAAGTGGAATCCTCTCAGACTAATGATTTTGACCACAAAACGTGATCAAGAGTAAAATTGGAACATAATGTATTAACGGATGAATTACAGAAAGTACTGAAAAGAAATGTTGTAGGAAAAGCCACATTCCAGAATAACATTGATTTTTTTTTTTTCTTCCCCAGACAATAATCTCTAATTTCACAAAAGAAATGAAACTTTCACAGGCTGTGAATAGGGTTTTCTAGTTTTCTATTTCTTTTTACAATCTTACAGCTATTCTGTCTCAAGATCATGAAAAATTAAATTTAGACTCTGACAATCCCATCATTTTATAGAAGTAGTCAGCTGTGACAGCACTAACCATCAACCCCCAAAAATCTAGGCTACTCAGTGTGATATCTGATACCTACAGTAGATTAAGTGCAAGAAGCATCTGTCCTTCAGTGTGTGCTTAGGATATAAAAAAAGGACTTTTTTTTTTCACAAATTTCTTGTTTGTTTTCATTCATTTTCATGTACTTACAGATGTTCCAAACTTCCCAACATAATTTTTATTACCGTAGGGATTGAGAGTTAAAGAAGCTGATCTGGACCACTGAAGTCTTGTGAAATAAGGTCAATTACTGCTTTACATGCTTGAAATATTATTTGAACCAAAAGAAATATTAAATGACAAATAGAAATTTTACCTGAAAGAAATATAAATTTTTGAGAAGAAATTACATCAGTGTCCTAGTTTACAATGTAAGATGTAACCAAAAGCACGTATTCTATGATCATCTTCACAAGCTGCTAAAGCAGGTGGGGCAATGTTTGTTATCTCCTACCATGACTCATTCCTGATAACTCCCTCCAGGAGCTATTTCTGTTTAATGGGCTATCAAGGACCCACAGCATGACTCATAGAATTACATCATCCCATTGTGAGATGCTCCATCCAGGGGGAGGAACCAAGAATTCCCACCTGGATATAATCTGGGGTTTGGAACAACACAAGCAGTCCTGCTTACTGGATTCCCAGAGGACAAGAGCTACTATTGGTGCTTCAGATGAAGACCAGACCCTTCTACAGCATCACCACTTCAACAGGACTACTTCATCTGGACTGCTACCACCACCCTGACTAACAGGGTGTCAGGTCGTATCCTGACTGTCAGTGTTCTTGTACTATTGCATTTATTTTAATTTTCCTATTAAATTATAATTCTGACTTGTGATCTCCTACTGGTTCGTTTTCAAACTAGTACAATCAGGCAGTTACTATCATATTAATGCAAAATAAAATATGTAAAACTCATTTGATACTGTTACCTAGTTTAGAGGACAACTACTGAAACTGTATCTTCTTTTAAAATCTATGGACATAAAACGTCTGTGTTGCAGCAGAACTGAAACATAGATGTCTAATGCACATTAGTCCAAATTAACCTGAGCTAAAATATACACCCCAGAAACAACTCTATCTGGTGGATGACTTATCAGATGTCTTGATTATTAGAGCAGTTCTGACTCTGTGTCTACTTCTATCTATATGTATTAGTAATTCTATTTCTGACTGGCAGATTTTCAGAATTTAATTGCTTTATTTATGCTTACCGACATGTTGTAAATAATGCAAAGAACTTACGAAAGAAACTTTAGTATCATTGCTGACAGCTCCATGAAAGCAGAGCTCCATGTGAAGTAGATTAGTCAGTTATGCAATATAAAGCTTGTCTCCACACATACAAAGGGAAGCATGGGGGAACCCAAACACCCTGCACCATTTACAAATCCATTTCCATGAGCTTAGAAGACCACAGGGGCACAAAGGTGGGGGAATCCCAATATCCCATGCACAGAAACCTGCCGTGCCTTCCCCTGGGACTGTCTCAGAAAGTTTCAGCCCCATGGGTGGGCCATCAGGGCCCCATGAGCTAGGGGAAGGTGCTTTCACACAGTATGAGATGGCAGGGGAAAGCATTTAGAGATTGTACATGACTTTCATGGGATGTTTTAGGGACAAACCAAAGATGGAGAAAGAGAGGGGTCTAGGTGGTTTTGGCATGAGCAAGCACAGGTATAAAGAAAGAGAAAGGATTAATACAAGCTAGCGCACCCATCTCTGCCCTGCACTAGATCAGTAATCTGATGTGTCTTTTCACTAAACTTCCTTTGAACTGTTGTCCTGAGTGAAGGGGCTCTTTCTGCTGGTACTCGTGTGAGTTTAGGTCTGAGTGCCAGGGCTGGAGTGAAACCACCCATCACATGGTCTGTGTGTTTGGGGTGCCAGCAGCTGGAGACATCAGTTTGTGTGCGCCTGAGTGTGATCACTTGCAAATATCCAGAGCATAGGGACACAGGAGCCAGGAGAGTGAGCATGTCGCTCACAGGGAGACAGCAGGAGTTCAGCACTAGCAGGACCAGGGTTTGCTCAGGAAAACTGCTGAGGACACCGGGCTTGGGGAATTTTCTGGGACTCATTTGTACATGAGTGGTTGCATTTGAGAGTGAGACAACTGAGCAGAGCAAGGATCCAGGGAAACACCGACAAGGTAATCATTGTGCATGTTGTACATATATACACTTATATTTTCTGCTAACAAACCTTTATTCTAATTAGCCAGAGAGGGGACCAGGATGAGGGGTTTTAGTGTTGTTGAATGCTTGTGTGAGTGCTTAGTGTTTTCTGTCTGGGTTGGCCTGTGTGGCCAGTCATCTGTACACGTGCAGGTGTACTGTATGTGCCTACATGTCAGTCATTGGGAAAACATGCTCAGCATCACTCCTGGTTGGATCTGAGGGAACAGAGATGCAGCAGCCTTGGCTCTTTCAGGTTGTAGGATTCATTGGCCCCTACCAGTGATAAAAATAAAAATCTAGGAAACACAAAGATGGGAGAACATCTAATCTTTAAAATTTTATAATACCACAGAATAAATCAGAGACTATCCACCTGTTAAAAAATCTAACACTAGGATGTCAGAAAAAATGTGACAGACACAAAAAAGGTAAGATACAAATAGTGAAACTGGCTATCTGGTGGAAAGGCTTAAATAAGAGAAAAGTTAAAATCTACTGCATTCAAACATGGCTAAAAATAATTAGAAGGAACTTCATAAAGGTAGAAAAGTAAGGTTGGTTTTGCCTATGTAATTTCTTAATTTAAGAAAAGGGGATATTCGTTCAAACTACAGCCATATCTAAAAGCAATAAATGAAAGTGCTTTGTTACAATGTGCCTAATTCAGCAATGGTACTCATTATCAAAAGTTAATAGTCAACACAAGGCAGATGGCTGAAGATGCATATTAACTCAATAAAATACTAGAAAGATTCAATTTGATATGAAGATGGAGAATAATCACAACTGTGAATATTAAGTAGAATAAAATAATTGGAATTCAAGCCTTTATACCTCAGGGCATAAACCAATGACTAATTAAATATGATACAAGAGAGAATGTCCTTCTAAGCACATTTTCCTGTAATTGTCTACAGCATTTCTTGCAACTGGTGCTCTCTGCTGATGCAGGCAGGACACTATAATTGAGTGATTCTGAGAGCATGTTCAATATGATTTCTTAAGATCTATTTTAACTTATCCAGTGTTTTTTATTTACTAATTTAAATTCCTTTAGCACTAGACAGCTGTCACAACTCTCACCTATACAAAAAAAGCAGGCCACCCAGCTTTTGAGAAGTGTGGAATGGTTCTAATTTTTATTGCCAGTTTTGTTAATGCTGATGTTTCAAGCAGTGGGCTCTTTACAGTTAACCTATTTTTTCCACTAATATATGTTTTGCCATTGTAGAGAGCATTACAAGAGCAGATAGTTGTAGCTAATTATGCAACTTCTTTGCATAATTATATTTCTCATCAGCAGACTAAACTCAGTAAATAACAAATAGGAGTTCTTTAAAATGTGAGATAGATCGTAAATCAAAGGCAGATACTTTGTAATGTTGCTTGCCTCATAAAGATAATACTAATCATAGCTTAAAAGGACATATCTTCTCTCCACTGAGAGGATTTGATTTTTCTTAGCTGGAAGTCTTTGTTCTGAATGTTTTATCATGGTGAAGTGTACAGAAATGAATGTGGCATTTCAGCATTTGGTATTATTCAGTAGATAACCAATTGTCTTCAAGTTGCTGAAAGTCCAGGAATCACAGTATTGTTCAAAGCATTTAAAATGGCATCTGCATGTTTTTTTAATGAGCTATGTTCTCTTTTAATTTGTTGTACATTTATTACTCTGATGTGAATGAACACTAGTGCTGCTTCTTTTTTGATTTAATAAGCCTTCAGATGTGGAAGTTGCATGTCTCCATGAAGTTTTCTTCATTTAATATTTTAGACAGAAAAAACTCTTAGCTTGCTAAAATGTTATGGTGTTGATTTAAAAAACTTTCTCATTATTTTAAGTTATTACACAGATTTAGGAAGCTCTAGGAAATAAAAAAGGGGAAGATTAACATTTCAGTTCAAGGCTGTGAATTCTATTTTGCTATCTTTTTGATAGAGATCAACTATTGACCTCTATGGTTTAAGCTTCAGTTAAAAATGCACTTCCTGACAAATGGTTTCTAGCTACAGTGCTGCTTATTCTTCCAAATTCCAATTATGATTGACAAAACTAAAAGGTATACAGGACCTGAATTTCTTACCCAGCCTTGGAGAATGGGAGGTGTCCCCACTAGGGTCAAGAAATTAGACAGAAATCCCAAGGCTTGCCTTGTTCTCTTAGTAGCTTTATTCTTCAGTGTACCAGTTCCACGTGCACAAATTTAGTGTCTGTGTAAATTGCTGTAATTATATCCCTGGAGACTGAAGTCCTTTCACATATTCACAAAGAAAACAAAGTGCAAGTAGCAAATACTTTTTCCCTTTGGCACACTCCAACCTTGACCTTACAATACACAACTCCAGAAGTGATAAAATGCAATTTCCTATTCTCCTCTGAGGTGTTGCTGCTTGAATGCAATTTATAGGAAGGATGCAAATCAGGTTACCTTAGCAGAAGACATACTCCTACAAGAGTACAAAAGAGACAGAAATAGTAAGTGGTTTTGAAAGAGGAAATATGATGTCCAGACAGGAATTGTGGACAGTTCAGTACACAAAACAATCCTAACAAATTCTTTTTACTCAAATACATGGTGTAAATAATCTATGTCCTAATATTCTATGAAGTACTTATATGGCTTAAAACGAATTTTACTTGTCTGCAATTGAAATATTCAGGAAGATTTCACACAACTCTCTGACACTGAATCTCAAACAAAAAAGACCAGCACATTTCACTTATAGAATGTTAACAGTTACCCCTAGAGCAGGGTAGCAATGCAAATGGTCCAAATAGGTCCTTCCACAGCATCCATATCTGGATAAGATATGGCAAGTGCAAGCAGATATCCCCTTGAAATGGCACATATACGTTTCCCTTCCTTTATAAGAACAATGCTTCCATTTCTATTCAGGGTGTTCTTCACTGTATTAAGAAATATCCCTTTTCAGAACTACAAACAAATATTTTCAACTCAAACCAAATAAAGAAAAAAATTCTGTTGTAAAATCAGAATGTTACAGTCAAAAAGAGTAATTTCTCTGATTTTTTTTCAGTGATTATGAGTATTCATATATTCATTACGTTTATATTTTCATTCATGGAGAGATTAATTCTATCCAGCAGCATCTCTCAAATTTGAGAACTCTCTTGTATTGTGCAGCTAACTAGTAATTTCTATTTTGAATTTGCTACTTGTCAAAACAATATTGTAACCACTGAAAAAAAATTACCCATCTTTATTTTTCATTTGAAGTTTTTGGAGATCTTCAGTGATTTTCCCAAAGTTCTCAGAATGTAGGAATTTATTAAGAAGAATTAAAGGTATTTAAATGTTTAAGAATATGCAACTGTTTATCCTCAAATATTTTAATATTGGGTGATATTGCATTCCATTAGCATTTTGTTTATATGGCTGCAACTATAAGAAAAGATAGCTGAGCAATGGATTTTAGAGGTACATAATGCTTCCATCACTGGATTTCCTGAGGATGTTGTTCGTATTTGATGTCTCTGTAGAGACAGAAAAAGATCAACCAAAACTCTTAAGACTCTGCGACTAAACTGTTTTCATGTTATTTTCCCCCTTGATAGTTTTCTGCAGAAGGCAAGGTTTGAGTTAATGTCAAAATATGCTGCTTAAACAGGACAGCATAAATATCCTACTTTGTTCCTATAACACAGTGAACATTATATTTAAGGTATAATGCACTGTGAACAATAGACCATGTTCAACATTAACACTTCAGTTTTTGCCTCAATAAAACTAGTGTTGCAGTACAAACTGGATGAGAAGTTGGAGCTAATACATCATGACTGTAATCTGCAGTAAGAAAAATAAGTCTACAATTTTAGGGTAAAGAATGAGTATTGCATTAGCTTGCACAACCCATAAGGATATTGAAGTGGACAGGACATCACAGCACAGCAAATACTGTTCCCTATCATGCTACAAAAGACTATGCAGAAATACAGCAAATTTCATCATAAAATCAATTGCTTCTATGCCTTTCTACTTCTTTTTACAGTGGTAATTAAAACATACTAATACTTTTACCATGTATTTAATTTTGATTAGTATGTGTCATTTGTTTTCATACAAGCATGACTCTTTTATTTCTCACTCCTCACATTGTCCAGATATATGAGCCTTAAAATGCTTATGGGAAAAGAGTGGTCATGTTTTATTTCAGCCTTCACTGAAGATTTAGCAGAACAAGCCCTTTTAGCATGTTCTAACAAGAGAGATGCTTTCAGCTGCATCAGCCAATCTATTTGTTTCTTCTTTAATTAATCTTTCTTCAACTTGGCTGATCAGATTTGTGTACAACTGTTTGGTAAGGTGTTTCTATCTCCTTCTGTGAATTCTTCCTTACATATAATAAAAATACTTGGAAAAGTATTCCTTGGAATATTTGAAATATGCCAAAGACTACGTTGGGGGTTTTTGATAGCTGCATCAAATTGCTACACTCTTTTTCATATTCTCTGTTTTAATACAATACTATTTTCAAAAGATGACTTATACAAATAATTGTTAGCATAACCAGCTTAATATCCAACTCCTATTTGTTATCATCAACAAGGCATTTTACTATTCCTGATTATTTTCCCTCCTTTTTGTTCTATTTGTCCTCTCCACATTTCCCTCATGTAACTCAATGTCTCTCACTTTGTTGTATTCCATATGGATGAGATTGACCATATTTCCATCTAGTCAGTTCACTTGTGCCATAAAACTATGTATCTAATTGGTTAATAAAGATAGCTCACATTTCTCATTTGACTCTAATTATTTGGGGTGTTTTAAGTGTTAAAGTTTCTATCCTGCTTCCATCTGACACTGTCCTTTTTTACTGTTCAGAAAAGAATGCTAATGGCAACAATACACAGGATAGAACCCCAAGATGGTACAAAACCTGCCAAAAGTGAGTTCTTTTGGATTTGGGGTTTTTTCCCTTTTTTTTATATACTTTTAGCAACATTTTTGTAGCTTATCTTTGCACGTAAGGAGCTACTGGACTGAATCTCGGAGTGTGTGCAAAAAAAAGAAGGCAATGGCAGGAAGGTAAGAGTCCTTAGACTGAGAGTGGCAGAAAGAGATAAGCTTCATGAGAACATGGCCAGATGAGTAAATGCAGGATAGTCTGTGGGTATGTCAGCAGCAGAGAGGATGTTACAAGTATATAGAGCAGAAAAAATAAGAAAAAAATGGAATAGGTAAAGGGATGGGGAAATAGAAAATGCAGAACCTAAAAAAGTATACAAAACTTCCTTTTTTAATGGCTAAAGACACAGAAAAAGGAATTAAAAAAAAAATAATGCTTTGATATCAGACAGACAACAAAAAATTACAACGTAAACATAAGATACCAGGAAAGGAAGAATAGAATAGAGATGTACATAGGAAATAATAAAGACCCCAGAACTGAGAAGTTTGCTTACTGAAATGTAATGTTTAATAAGATAAATGAACACAGGTTGGATAACATACAAATGAGAAGTCTTGAACAACCCACAAAAGTCAGTAACTTTTCAATGTGTGTTAAATAAGATTAGCAGGGTGTCCAAGCAGTTCTGGTAAATTAAGGCAGGTTGCTGACCATTCAGAAAGACTTTTCCCAAGTGATTAGTGGCTGCAAGTGCAGCCAAGGACATGTTCAATGTGCCTAAATGATAATGAATTCAGCAGCAAAGGCAGACACTTGGCAACTCAGTGGATGGGGCTTTATAGCCTGTAGTAGTGGCCATTTTTTAGAGCCATTTCTTAATCATCGAAGGAAACTATAGATCTCTGAAAAGAACCACAGTATTAACCACTTGCTTGTTTAGATGAGACTACCATTTCTGGCAGCCAGGACTGTAACATATGTATTCCACCATGAAATGGTGGGAAAGCAGACCTTGTGTTGCCCTTCCATACTGAAATGTTCACATTCTATGGGTAAGTGGCCCTTCTAGGGAATAGCAAGGAGACTAAAGTAAATTTCATCAAGCATGTGCTGCCATTGCTGTTTGTTATTTGGGCTAAGGCTTCACTTTGGTACTGACATGTGCTCTGATTCAGAGAAGTTAAAATGACCTGCAAAGACTGGCACTGACTTTTCTAGGACTTGAAGCTGTATACCATTTTAGAAGTGCATGTCCTGAAAGTGCAAATTCACTGGAATTGAAGCAGGGGAGGAAGGGGGAAAAGATGGTGTTAAAATAAAACTTATTCAGTATTAAATCTGTGTGTCTAAAATTTATGAGCTGCTGGGAAATGTAAGAGAAAAAAACCCTCAGTTGTTGCAAATAGCTTTGATATTTTCCAATATAATTATAAGTATGCCATGACAATAACAGCTAGCCAGGAATATAGATATATATAGCCTGAACAATAGCATTTAAAGAAGCACATTTATGGACAAAAAAGAAGAGAAAGTCCTATATTTATATAATGTAGCTAAGAGATCAGCATTTTACTTACTTTTAAGTAAGGTAAAGTCATAATACTGTATAAAAGCAATCTTAGCATATGGGCTCTGCTTTAAGACCACAAGGGAAAAAATAAATCATTCATGTTTAGTATAGCCTATGATTCAGCTAAATTTCACTTTTGTTTTTGTGTGTTCATTACACAGCAAGTCAGAGGAAATCTTTTGATTATTACAGTTCACAGAAAATACTTTCTGGGAAAATATTTTAAGTGTTTTCAATTTGCTGAAGTTATGCATTGAGAAATATTCATTTCTGTGGGGTAAAGATCACATTCAAAGCTGACTGCAATCAAAGGGTTTTTGTGTGTGTGCATATATGTCTAAAGCAGGGTTTTAACTGACATCAGAAACTGTGGTTTAGACTCCAAATTGATGGACTTTTTAAATTATTTTAAATTATTAAAATAATTTTTCCATTTTGTGTATATGTCCATCTCAAACACAGAAGGTAAATGTATCCAAGTGGTACTCTTAAGTCAAGGCCAGGTTTGGGAGTTAAGGGTATTTCAGTGGAAGCAACTCCTGTCAGGGGGATCACCCAGTTCTGTCTACCACGATAGGCATTGAAGAAACTGACTGATGATGAGCAGTATTTCACTCTTTGGAAAATTAACAACCACTGTTTTTCCATTGGTACACTTATCCCCTGGTGTGGGACAGAAAACATACAGCCTGGAACAAGTGGATAAAGGTGAGGATAATGAAAGCCAAACTCATGGGCTGTGCTTAATTTCAGTTACTCTTTAGGGAAGAGTTAATTTATCGTGCTATGTAAAGGAACAAAGTCAGGCTTGTAATCTGTATTATAAAAAAATTGAGTCCCTTTCTCATCTATACATATTGAATGACACTTAGTAGATTTCTGCAGTTCTATTCACCTGAGAAGTATAGATTTTTTTCACTTTCCTCAGGTATAACAATTTTACTAGCTATGAATAACTAAGAAGAGTCAGGCAAGTATTGGCTGAGTTTTCAAAGAGGTTAACAGATTTCTTGACATAAAAATTCAGGGGCTTTTTTTGTTTGGTTTTGGGGGTTTTGGTTGATTTGTTTTGGTGGTTTTTTTGTTATTTATTTCAAAGAATTTGGTAGAGAGTGATCTTACCTATGGGGGACAAGAACAGGACAAAATTATTCCATTATGATATAAAATTAGTACAAAAAATTTGATTATGCTTATATTTGTAAAAGTGGTATTGGCTCCTTAGTCTTGTTGGTGAACACTTACTACTGAGTTATCTCACTGACATTTGTATAATGGATTTGCAGTGTAAAGTGGGGGTTCCTGATCTGGCACCATCTCAAAGAAGTTATTTTTCTCCTGAAAAACATGGTTTACCTTACTGAAGGAACCAAAAAGAAACTCTACTTTAGAGTTTTTCAGTCAGATAATGGAAAGACTTTTTTTCATATCTCTCTGTATCTAAAGCCAGACATAGAGATGCAAACAGTCATCACTTGTAGGCAGATACAAATCAGTAAAAAAAAAATAATAGCTTCTGTTTTCCCGGGAACCAACATTGAACTCTACAGGAACAAAAATATAAAGAAAAATCCAGGAAAATGTAACATAAATCCATAGAAACTAGGACACCTTAAGTGTATATTTTTTTTAACCTACTAGGTTTGTGTTACATGATATGAACTTCCTACTTTAATCAAGTTTCATATTTGTAATCGTAGCTTACATATTTCTCTTACAATTTAACAAATTATACAGTGGATTGTACAATAAAAAACTGCAATACAGTGCTGAGAGTTTTATTCATTTTATGATGGACTTAAGAAGCTACATAGTTTTAAAAACTGTGTTCTAATTGTATTTTTTCTAATGCAAATCTTTGAATTAAGAAAACAATTTATAGAAGTGTCAAGATATAAATATTTAACAGTTGATTATAAAGTAAGAGTGATGACATCCCTCTAAAGTGTTAACATTTCTGGTAATAAACTTACTTCTTCTATTAAATAAAATTTTTGTCTACATCTAAGAGGTCAAGAAAAGTACGGTTAAAATATGACTATGCTTTGTTACTTTAGTAGTGTCTTTAATCATTCATTCATTGACTTGTCCAGAGTGTCCATTTTTATACGGTAGGAGTACAAAATGTGATCTCTGACAGTATCCTGCTTCATAAAATATTGGTGATTTCATGTAGAAATCCTGTTGTGTACGTTTCTATAAAATTTGTCCTTGGATCTGGATCAACAAGACGTACTGTTAGAAGCAGAGGAGACAGTCTCATTATCATATCTAATTCAGTTTATTAATAGAAGTATTTCCCCATGTTCTTGTGGAACCTTTGCACTAACTTCTTAATTGACAGCAGTGGAATCATACCACATTTTATTGGATTATATTACATCAGAATGTGGTCCTGTGATTAAATGAATTGCGACTACCACATTTCAGCCCCTTTCCTACTCCCTGAATCTTGCCAAGAAAGCCCATGCCAGCATTCTCAAAAATAATCTCTTCCTTACATCTTGTAAACTTGTGCCACCTATGTACTATCCTGAGGTGTTAGCAGAGGACTTCTGCTAAAGCATTTGCACTTTATACATGCAGGTTAATAGCCTAAACAGTCAGCTGGCCATTCTTCCTGGAGAATTACAGCAACAATAAACTTTTGAGCATTGGTTTGTAAGCCAGCAATCACAGTCTGTCATCAAGATCCACTTCTACACATGGTTTATTATCTACTTTAATTTAATTTTATGTTAACGGAACTAAACTTGGTCTGGCACACATGAAAGTCACAACCCTTGAAAACAGGGCTTCTGTCATCATTACCCACAGGATCTCTTCAGAAAAAGCTTCACAGCTTCAGTTTTTTTCTTAAATGTTTTGGAAGTGATAAGTTTTTTAATAATTTCCAGGTTTTTAGCTAATATAATTCCATGGGATAATCAACTATTTTAATTACATTGCATTATTTCAATTTTTTTTTAATAGCAGTAGCTAATTTTAATTCATACATCCACAACTGTAATCTTAGCCTGAAATTCCGTAATGGCCTTAAACTTTCAATATCTCCCACCTTCTGTCTTGTTTTGTTATGAAGTCTTAATCTTTAATTTCACATCTCTGCTTACACATATAGCCCTGAGCTGAAATCAGTTTTACTGTAGAAACCAAAATCTAGTATCTGTTTGGTTCCTTGTAGTTATATTTCTTGAATTTTTCAAGAAATTGTGTTCAGAGGTTACAGAGAGGCTTACTGGAACCCTTTCATGAATTTGAATTTGGAATTTTATTTGTAAGTTGTTGTTTTCCCTTTTGATTTAATTTTTTATGAGACAATTTTTCTTAATATTTCAAGGCACCAACTCTGGTCTGAGCAAGGACACCTTGCTGAAATCCTGGAGTTGCATCTATTATTGGTAGGGCCAACATGTGGCATTTTATGATGCACTTCATGACTTGTGATGACAGCACATTTCATTCTAATGTGACCTGGAGAGAAATAAACAATGTTGTACCATGGCAGAGTGGGGAAATAGGAAACACTGAAATGTATGCATTATTTCAGCAGAAGTCAAAGTCTTACTTATCCTAGCTCAGAACTGGTACAAATAATCAGCCTTATTTCCAGGAGTAAGCTCAAACACAAGCCAGAGGACACATTATGTGGACACCTAGAAGGTCAGTAACACAAAGACAATAATTCTAACACAGTAGTCGAAGAATTTTTAAGGAAGTTTTGTTCAGAAAACCTGATAGTTGAGTTTCTTCTCAGTTGACTCTGTGTACAAAGCATCTCCTGTTGATTAACTAATCCACCTGATGCCTTAGGTTTTATATTTTTCAAATTCTGTACTGCTTAGTGTGTAACTCTGAAGTTTCTTGTAGCCTGTTAATTTCTGCTCTCTCATGCTAGGTAGACATAACAAAGCCTCTCCGGGCCTGCTCTTCAAGGGCACCCAGATCATCCTAGGCCCAAAAAGTATAAACCAAAAACCTTTGAGAGGGGAGAAAGCTGAGGGGAATTACGTCATTAAACTGAAGCTTTAATTGGAGAATTAACCCTGATATGCAAATGAACCAAACCTATAAAAGTGTGAAGAACTCGTGACCTGTTGTCCATCTTGGGGTCCATCTTGGCAGTTGCCTCTGACTTCCCAGGGGTACCTTTGAAGGCCTTTCAAATAAATACCTACTTTTATTCCCTTACTCCTGTCTAGTCTGTTTTTAGGTGGCTTCTCAAGGCATTACACCCAGTACAAACAGGACATGTTGTGTGGACACTGCCTCAGCATGTCTGGAATCTTCAGAAGGGGATCCAGTTTCATGGAGCTTCACACAGCACCCACATAGTGCTGATAATGATTATGTGGTACAACAAGAACTATCATTTCACTCCATTATTTTTGTTGCTCTGAGCACTGGGAGTTGTCAGATGTTTCACTACTCACTTTTTACAGTATTTTCCTTTCAGATCCCACAAAATTCCTGTTCTCTCTCATGCTTTTCAATCATGTTCATTAAACATATGTGAATAGTAAAATACTTCAGGTTGGTTCATGTTGGTATTTTCTCATTAAAAGATAGTTGGATCAAGTATCAGGATAAACATGCTCTGGTGCAGGTCACCTACAGGCCACAAGGAATACCTATCCTCCCATGGCGTACTGCCTCCTCCTTTGACGTTTGTGTTCCCCCTGCTTTTTCTCAACATTTTAATTTCCTCTTCCTCTGCCCATGTGGTGTTTTCTGCCTTTGCTTAAATACATTTTCCCAGAGACACCACTATCATTGCTGATAAGCCTAGCTGTGCCCTGCATTAAGCTCATTGAAGCCAAATGGAATTGGCGGTGTCCAGAAAAGGGGCACAGCCTCTTCTCACAGAGGCTAGCAAAATGGATATATCTGGAAAAAAGAGACTTGTAAAGAGGATATATTAATAGAAAAAATACTTGTTATGGGCAATATTACTCTTTTCAGCCTTCTCATAGCTGAAATTCTCGGTAGAATTTCTTGATAGGAAGGAACCAGAATTAAAATTTATGCTCAATATCTTCTCTCAATACCTCCAAAAGCAAAGGAAATGGGTGGCTTCCTTCCCAGCTTGCTATTCATTCTGGTATAAAACCTCTTTTGAAGACACTCAAGAAACAGAATCTCCATGTTAGTGCTGTGCACAAGAAAGGGAGAAGCAGAATCTGTACCATCTAACTTTGCAACCAGCCCAGACACCAACAGCCTAACAAGCAAGCCATAAATTGTAAGACTGGGAGGAGGAAGGATAGGAGAATAAAGTAATAATTGATGTGATATGTGTTTTTCTCACTTTTGCTCTGAAAAGAAAGGAAATACAGCAAAATCTATATCAGGTTACAGCATAGTATAAAAGCCATTCCTCAGCACAAGGAAACAATTTGACTCATAATTGTAAAGGCCATAGCCAAGCTGAGGAGGCTTGGCATTTGGGAGCACTATAAATGGCTATTAAAATATGGGTCTCATTCAAATTGCTATGACAGGGCAGAGAGATAGAACATTACAAGGTCAGGTTATGCCAATTTTCTGGGTAGATTTAAGTCCAGCAAGCCAATCAATCATCCAACACATTTCAGATTTTAACTAAACTAAGCTTGAAATAGAGGTACACAGTTTTATTAGAGATAAATGCATTAACAAGTGTGGAAACAGATTTAGAAACAAAAGTTTTTAAAAAGAAAATTACCCATTTTGGCTCCAGAACATTGCCAATGTACTACAGTAATAGTAGCCTTTGGAAATTCATGTCAAAATACATTTTCACTGTGTAAATAACAAACACTTTCCAAAGGAATACTTAGTTTATTTCACATTTCTCATTTGTTCTGTGTTATATTGGATAAGAACTACTTTGGGTACACACTTCTTAGATTAAGCATTTAAAAAGACAGAACTTTGGAGAGGTGGAATTATTAAAAAGGAAGAAAAAATCATGAAAAATAAAATAATTTTATATTACATCTTGGTCTTTCCATTTGTTTTTGAATTATACTTATGCTTTGTATTGTAATATAATTGTTACTAAATATCACATTTGTAGGCTTTACTAATATCATTTGTACTCATTTTACTGTACAAAAATATGAGGAAAATATTTCAAGATTTTATTTCTGCCTAGATCTTATATTTTTTGTATTGTATTTAATGTTGCCAGAGGCTGTTTTCACGCACAAAAAAAAAGAAAAAAACAAAAAAAATCCCCTCCAATCTTTCTATTCATAACATTTCATTATTTTGGACTCAAAAAAGTAGCAGCAATAGAGAATAGAAAGGAATTTCTCCAACTGCTAAGAATTTTGCACAGCCGCATAGCTGAATGAAAATACATGGTCGATAGGGCTGTATTGATATGGTAGGGTTTGCTTCTCAAGCGTATCTCCTAAATGAAGAAAGTCAACAGTTAAGAGAAGAACTTTAAAGTCAATAGCTCACAGAAGATCTTCAAAGCAGAGTTCATCTTTTCAGAAACAGCAAATTGAAGCTTGAGTATTACAAGAGAACATCATGGTTTTTTCCTGTTCTAAAGAAATCTAGACAAGTAAGTAAAAATAGGTCCACGAAATTATGTCCAGAGAAATTCAGAAAGTATAAAATACTTCTTAATGTGATAAAATGAGTGTTTTGGAAGCTGTGGACACTTCCAAATTCCAAAAAAAGTGGTTTCAGATGCCTCTCACAAAGCAAAACCATGACCTTATGTATTCGTAATGCGGTTTATTATCTCCTCTGCTTTTCCATTAAGCGTGCAAGAATCAAGTTAGTCATGAAGAACCCAGTACCTCTGTCAGGTACATTTTCCTGAATTTCTTATTAGTATTATTATGAATAGTATTTTTATATCCACTTCTCTTACCAAAATCCATTATAAGCAGATAAATAACCTATTTCTCTTGTATTCATTCCTAACTCTATTGTATTACTTATGTCTGTACATGTATTTAGTAGCCTAAGCTGGAAAAGTTAAAATTCTCAACTTGTTATTGTATAAACAATATAAATGGTCTCTTCTTCAATACTTGTATGGGGTACTAATATCATTTTATAGCTGGAATAAAACCTGTTATTT
This sequence comes from Corvus hawaiiensis, assembly GCF_020740725.1. NCBI lineage: Eukaryota > Metazoa > Chordata > Aves > Passeriformes > Corvidae > Corvus > Corvus hawaiiensis. The sequence goes on along the minus strand of NC_063216.1, from coordinate 61,754,599 downwards.
TTTCACAGAATGAAGAGAGAATACTCTGGGAACTATGGAAAAGAATAACTTGAATGTAGTTTGTTATCATAAGCTTAAATATTATGCACAGATTAGCACTTAACACCAAAGAGATAGGTTTACCACTAACACTTTCAGAGAAGAAAGAAAATTACAGCAAATAGAGGAACACAATGTACTTGAAAAAGAAGAAAACCTTCTTTTTTAAAAGTCTGCATACATTCAAAGAGTAGTCTACTGGTCAATATGCCAATTTACTGTGTTGTGGCATAGAGGAAACTGCCAAAAACTCTAACCAAAATTAAAAAGAAAAATGGAAATATTCACAGCATTACAATTAAGAAGGAAATTTAGACATAAATATCAATACAATTCAGTATAGAATACTAAGATATCAACACATACTATTTGTCCTGAACATTACATGAAAATTAAAATATTTTTGTGTGTTGGAGAAAAGAATCTTTTAATTGTATCATTTCAGCTTCATGTCTTGGCAGTTTTTTTGTAGCATTGACAGATAGCAAGAGTGAACAAAGTATTTCAAATAGAATGAAGAAATGCCTTATATCTGAAAATTATCTTAGGTAACATAAAGCATATCGATCCTATTAATCCAGATGTTCAAGCAGTTCAGTTTGTCTTCTGCTTAAAGGAATCTAATGAGATCAATGAGAACAAAGACAGAACTGACGACTTCTCGTGAGAAAGACTAAATGAGTATTTAAACATCAACCAGACTCAGATATTAATTAATTAACCATTTGAACTTTTAAAATTGATATACACAAACAAACAATCTCTAGCCCTTGTTACTTAGTTCTTTAATAAATTCTTTAAATGTACCCATGGGGAAAGAAATTATTTGACATTGAAGTCAAACAAGCAGCTCACAAACAAGCATACTTACAAGGGAAAAAGTGTTTCCTGATGTTCAAATGGAACTTCTGAATCTCTTGTGTTTCAGTTTAGAATAGAATAGTTGGAGTTCATTGCCTCTGGTTCTGTCACCAGACACCACTGACAAGAGCTTGTCTCTGCTTTCTTTACCCCCTCCCTTCAGAAATAAACAAATAGGATCCCCCCGAGCTTTCTCTTCTCTAGGTAAAACTGTCCCAGCTCTCTCAGCCTTTCTCACAGGAGAGATGCTCTGGTCCTGTCATCACCCTTGTGGCCTAGACATCCTGGACTATCTCCAGTATTTCCGTACCTTTCTTGTACTGGGGAACCCAGAACTGGACACAATACTCTGGGTGTGGCCGCACCAGCTCTGAGTAAAGGGGTAGAATCATTCCCCTCAGCCTACTAGCAAAATTCCTCTGCATGCAGCTCAGGATACCATTATCTTTCTTTTCAGCAAGGGTACACTTCTGGCTCATGAGTCCCCAAGGACCCCCAGGACCTTCTCTACCAAGATGTTTCCAGTTTCTGGTCACCAACACATTGGTGCATGGGTTTGTTACCCCTCAGGTGAAGGATTTTGCACTTTCCCTTGCTGAATTTCATGACGTTAGTGTGAGCTAATTTCTCCAGTCTATTGAGGTCCTTTTCTATGGCAGGACTATCCTCTGGTGAATCAGCCACTCTTCCCAGTGTAGTGCCACCAGTAAACTTGCTAAAGGTACACAGCCCCCAAGATCATTAATGAAGATGTTAATCTGGACTGGGCTCAGTTTTGATCCTTGGGGAACACTGACGCTCACTGGTCTCCATCTAGACTTTGTGCTGCTGATCTCCACCCTCAGGGCTGAGCCAGTTTTCAATCCACCCTTGTCTGCTCCTGCAGCCCATATATGAACAGCTTCTCTATGAAGATCTTATGGAAGTCAGTGTCAAAGGCCTGACTGACATCCAGGCAGAAAATATCCACTGCTCTCCCCTTATACAGGTTTTGATTCAGTGATAGGTTGACCGTGGCTGTCTGCCACAGACCCCAACCTCTCTCTCTCTCACTCCCCTTCCTCAAGAGGACAGGAGAAAATAGGATGTAAAAGCTCACTGTTTGAGATAAAGGTAGTTTAATAAAAGTAGAGGCCATACATGCAAGCAAAGACAAGACAAAAAAGCCATAATGAAAAAGCAGATTTACTGAAGTTTCAAAACTTTGTAGTGATTTTATTTCATTCCCACAGTATTTAGTTCTTAATTGAAGGACTCTAGTATCTGTGACTCTCTGACGATGAGATAAAACTATATATACCACCAGCAAACACAGAGGCATAACACATTCTGGAGGTATCACACTTAACATCAAGTGTTTGCAATGTTAACTCCTTAGCCAGGCTCCCTTTATTGTCAGCTGAAAGAAATAAACATTTTTAGTCACAGTTTCTCAAAGGTCCGAAGTCCTATTTTTTCCTAACATTTGGCAACTAGGTCATACTAAGATGCCTACCAATGACCTCATAAAAATATATGACTGATTCAGGCATTATTAATGTTTGGAAAGAATTGCATTAAAGATTTTCCACTGGTTAGCTCTACTGAAATTAGTCAGGTCTCTCCTTCAAAAGACAAAGAAGAAAGTCTTGCTGATCTCCTCCCTCCAAGTCCTGCTGTCCTGATGAAGACTGCTTTCAGGTTCTAGGATATATTTCTGTGTATGCTGTAACAAATGTGCTCCAGGGTATTTTTGGAAGAGGGATTCCCTGTCAAACATAAGATTTTTTCTTCATCTGTTAGCAGTAATAGCTACATGCCAGAATATTGCCATTGACTATGAATCATTATTCTTTCCTTGATTGTAGCTAGATTATCATAAATGAGGAAGATTCTCAAAGAGCTTTTCCTTTCCAAGACAAATGTTATTGTTTTGGTCTTTTACCTGATTACTGGTTGTTATAATAGCAGAGCTTCTGCTGCAGAATGCCTAAGTAGGTAATTTGCAGAATTTTTATAATATGTTGTTCTTTATCAAATGACAACAGCTACAGAGATTAATAAAGCTGTCAGCTGTGGATAAATTCATAAGTGATTATTTCAATTTCTATTCTCAAGTGTTATGTATTAGGATATTGTCATTTTTATTGAGGGAACTGAAGTGGATAGATTGAGTAGAATTATCTCCTTAACATGAGATAGCTTCAGGTTTTGTTGAATAGTGTCCTCCCTGGAGAAAGGTCCAGTAGCAGTAGAATTTTAACTAATGGGTCAACAAATTTCTATTATTAGTATGGACTACATGTTTAGCTGGCAATAAGGAGCATCATAAAGCTTTAAGAAAAAGGAAGGAGAATTCACTCTCAATTTTAAGTACATTTAAGCTAAATATTTGACAAATTTTCATCCTTACATTGTTGAATGATATAATTAGAAAAGCAGCAGAATTTAGTTATTAATATCATTTTAATGACAATAGATCTTTGATCAGTGTCATATTACACTGTTTTTTCTTTCTTAATGAAAGCTGGAAAAGTACAAGTATCTCATAAGAAACAGTCAATATCAAAAGTTTCTTGACCATAAACTCACTCTGCAGTGCATCTTTGTTCCACTTTTATAAACACCTGTATTCATGCATGCATGTTTGTAGATCAATAGGGGCAGGAGCTGATTAGAAAATGAACAAACAGGTAAGGGACTTTGACTTGCAATGCACATAAAGCTTCCTTCCTCTTTCTTTGCACCAACAGAGTTTCTTAGTCACAAGGAAATTGCCTTGTATTAAAAATGAAATTTGTAAACCATTTACATCCGGAATCTTTCTTTCAGCTCACTGGTCAGATTATTAAGTGATTCAAGCCATCCATATTAACTTTCTAATAAATGAACTGATCAAGTCTAACTGATGAAAATAGAAAACTCATTTTTATTGCATTCACATTTCTTGGGACTAAATAATTTTGTGCATCTATTAAACTGGAACAAAAAAATGTGACATAGCCAGAGATATTTTTCAAGCAAAAAGGAGAATTTATATTCAGTAAATAAACTGTTCTCTGTCCACAGTGAAGCAGAGTGGAATTATACTCTTTCTGTGCAAGGTCATGAAAACGGAGTGCAGAACATCATTATGTCTAGAGAAATCCAAAGACAAGTTTTGTTTCAGGACTTACTCAAACTGATGGAATTTCTCCAGTTCACTCTGGAACTTTACAATGATCATTCTCTTTTTGCTTTACTGTTCAACAGTCCAGCTTTCTATTAGATTGTGGTCATCTCCCTATTGCACCCATTCCTTTCAAACACAGTAACTCCATCTACACTGTCATAAAGAGAAGTCTGAAGGTCAGGTTTTCTATGTCTACCCAGAGCTGGACATTGGGCAAACTGCACAGTATACCTGAAAAGGGACCAAAAGGTGGACACCTCAAGGACTTATCCAGCTTTAAATAGGTTTCACACACATATTGTCTTCAGCATAGTCAAACCCAGCCTATCATGTCTGTGTATCCCATCTGCTCTTATGACTTGATGACAGATAAACAGAGTGGTTTGGAAATGCTTCTTAAAAGTTTCCCAGTGCTGCCTGTTACACAGTCACCAAAGAAGTCCAAAGTCCGGAAAAAGTCAAGAATTCTGTTGTTCTCTCTGAAAGTAGAAAATATTCTTTGCAAAGACCTATTCAGCATCTGTGTGCCATGTATTTAAAATCATATGTTGTGGATTTAATATTCCTGTGCCATTGGTTCCCATTTTCCTTCAACTTATAGATCACAAAAAAAATCCTAGATTTGGGCCATCTGTTGAATTGATTTCATTCATCCTTAAAGCAGTCTTACTCACTAGAACCAACAATTACTGTCTTCCCTATATATGTGTTGTGGGAATAGAAACATGGAAACTTTAAAAATAAATGTAAATACATAACTGCAAATTAATAGGCAAGGATGTTAATCATTAAGTTTCAATGAATAAGATCCCCACTATATCAAAATATTTTCAGTCATTGACCTTAACAATGATACAGTAGAATCCTAAAATCTGAAAGCAGTACTCTAACTTGAATTTTATTAAATCCTAATCTGACTTGGACCTTCTGATCAGCAACTCATGCTGAGTACCCTAATTAAGAATTGAGATTAAACAAACACCTTGTTATTTTTAGATTACATATGTTAAAACAAAAGGAAAATATTATAATCTAACTTTTTTGTTACAGCAGAAAAATTATGCACCAATTTCTATACCAATCTTATAATTTCTTTGTAAGACATAATGTATCTCTTTAAATGCCATCCAGTGTTAAAGACTGAGACTATACCACATTCCTAATTTCTACCACTGGTTAGTTATCCTCATTATTAAAAGATGTGTTATTAAGAATCTGAATTTAACTAGTACAAGCTTCCAAACATCAGCTCTCGTAATACAGCATGATTTGCAGATGAAATTTATTTTACAGTTGATAATTAAAATAGACCTTCTTATTACCCTGTTCAAACAAGGGGTTTAAGACTTTTGGCATTCATATTTTTTTTCTTTTTTAGTTAACATCAGCACCAATATTTTCCTACAGAATTTTATTTAAAAGAAAAAATAGAAAAAATTTAATTTCAAAACTGCTGTGGTTTAAAACCAGCTGGAAATTAAGCTCCAAGTAGGTGTTTCCCTTCCCCTCAACCCCTCTGGTGAGAAGGGAAAAAAAGGCAGAGGTTATGTGTTGAGAAAACAACTTACTAGAAAAACTGAAATGAAATAAGGAAAAAAAAAACAGTAATAGCAAGAATACTAATAAAAACAGTGTATAAAAAAATAACTAATGTTTCAGATTCTTTTGATAATTGTAAGAAAACCTTTTTTCTAATCTCTCTCTATTTTCAGATGTCACAGTCAGTATGTTAGATGTACTTAGCATGTGACAGGAAAATCATGTTGTCTTTAAACAGGAGAACCCCTTAGTTTTTAGTTTATAACTGTTGTCATTTAAAATTAAAGTAGCATATGTTTGTATAAAAAACATTATGGTACATGCTAGGTGTTTAGGGATTAAACAAAGATCCAACATGGAAGAGAAAAGGAAAGGAGTACTTTTGTTTGCAAACTCTCTTAAAGCTTTTCTCCCTCTTGTCCCTCTCCTTTTATAGAGACAACCATAACTTGCCTTTAAATGAACCTCATTAAAATTCAAAAACTTGCACTTCTACACAGTTCTTTCTGAAATTCCTAGGGTAATTAATGAAATGAAATAAAAAAGTTGGTAATGTAAACATGTATTTTAATAAATATTGCTACACTTTGAAAATGACCACAATTGTGATAAATATACAAACATAACTATCTATTCTTTACTAATGCTGACAGGAAAGATCTTCCATTGTGCTGCCCCAGCTACTGGAAAATACAAAGCCAAAGATCAGTGAGTTGATGTGTGTGAACATCCTGAGTGAGCAAACACCAAGGACTGGGTAACTAAGTGCTTCTGTTGCAAGATTTGCTTTGTTACTTGCTTTTGTCACCATTAGAAAGTTAGAACAATCAAGTTTAAAAGCTTAGGCCTAAGGTGTGAGAAACATCATACTGTCAAGCTCTGGAAAATGCAGCATCTTGATTGTAATGCAGTTCCTTTATAGCTTTGAAAAAGCAGGTGCCCAAAATATCAATAGACATAAATTATTAACTCAGGCTCGCAGCCCAAGCAAACAATTTTTGTGAAAGAAATCTCTAAAGGTAACAAGATTCTGAGCAGCAGACTGGAGAGGGAGCTCACTTATTTTTTCAAAACAAGAAATGAAATGTCTTTTCTATCCATACACAGACACTTTCACCATGTTCTAACAACTTCACATAGGCTTTTGAAAATATACCTTTTTCTAAGCAAGTTGAAAAAAAAGAAACCAAACCTTCTTGAATCAGTAATCCTGCAGTTTTCAGAAGAATGTCCAAGCTACCATGATTTATCACCTGAAAGAGCTGTTACTGCATCCTCTTTACTTCTTACAAGAAAAAAAGCCTTGAGGTTTAACAGCCCAGAGTCCTAGTGCACATGTTCAGACAGTCTCAGAGTTCACACTCAAGTACACGAGAGGGAACACTTATGTACTCTACCACAAACCTTGGCTTGGTAGACCTTTGGTGAGAAATGTTGTTTATAGGCTTGATTTATTAGCATTTGCCTCCAGTAATAAGCTAATGAAAAGAGCTCAATTACCCCTAGACCTGGAGAGAATTCACTGAAATTTTTCTACTACTACAACTACAAATAAGGCTGGACGGTATCAGTAATGACAAGAATTTTAGTGTTCTGGGCTGCCCGTTAAGAGATTTTTCAGTTATCTTAGGTGGGAGGTCAATAGGGTCACTCAAGAAAGATATTTGATCTGGTATACATTTGTATTTACCACATTTCAATTGATTTTTCAGATTCAGTTTTCCTTAAGGATGTTAATTTAGGAGAGAATAGATGATTTATAATGACAAGAATCACTTAATCATATTCTAAGTTTCTACCTTATTTTTACTCAGTTGTATTTAGGAGGTTCCATTACGGCCCTGTGTCTCTGCTATATTGATCTGTGATTATGCTTTATACCCTCCTGTTAAATAAGCTGAAGGTTTGAAATGAACAAAGGAAGCACACTTCTCTACACAGGTCCTAAACCTGTGGAACACATTGTCATGAAGTGCTGTGCATGTCAAAACTATAAATGCTTGCAAAGACAGTAGCACAAATCACGGATTAAAGGTGTGCAGAGGACTATTAGTCAAAAGATGCAGCAACAGCTTTCACCTCAGGAAATACTTGCACTACAGTTTCTCCAAAGCAAGGGCATTTATCAAGGGAAGCACCACTCTATATGAAGCCTTTTCTTATCTTTTTCTAGAGATGGCTCCTATCAAAGACATGATTCTGGATTGAAGGGTCATTTAGTCTGTTCCAGACACAGCGATTTTTCTTGTTGTTCCTAAACTGCCTATGTGATCTAGCACTACAGCCCCATTTGAATGGCTGCAGATCAAAGGTAATTGCTCTTCTAGAGTGACTAAAGTAGCTGCCTTACCCAAGAACCCTCCTCAGCAATCAACAAAATGAGACATCTGCCCAAAATGTCCTGTGCTTATCTTTGGTTATGCTTTATAGCTCCTATTAAATAAGCACCACATATGGCAGAAATGTAAAGCACAATATCAAGATATTTTCTGACACACAGACAATAAAAGTGTGATTGTGCTCTTTCCTACTTCATTGCAAAGCTCATATACTAGGACGTGCTACAGAGATGTGTAAGTTGTTCTTCTCACATAAAACTTGGGTTTGGAAACTGTTTTAAATAGAAGCAGATTTGGACTTGCAGAAAACACTTGTGATTTCAGTGAGTCTCTGTGTGACTGCAATCACCATCCCAGAGGATACCTGGGAGAGGCGTTGAAAAAGCTCTTTCATTACAATGAGTCGTCTGAGACAGCAGCCGTGCCTGTCCCTGCATGTCAGCAGGGAAAGGCCCTTCCCTTTGAGGCAGTGAGGAGGAAGGAGTTGCAGCTACTGACCATTGGCCTTTCCCAGAAAAATCAGCTACTAAATTAAAACACCACACTTCTCAGTGGCAAACCAGTCTTCAAGTCCAGAATTCCCACAATTTTCAACATGTAGTAGCATAGCAGATAAAATAAAATTCTGTGGTTCCCAGTTTCAGAGACCATTTTTTCTAAATCTTCCTTACATTATTATTAGGAGTAAGAATTTTCTGGCACTGATCCCTGTTCAAAACACTCAACTTCCTTCATGCTACACAGTGCTTTTTTTTGTATTAGTCATTTTTCATACTAATTTTATGACATATCACTAACACTTAATTAACGTTTTCTACCTCCATGCTTTATTTGGTAATTTTAACATATTCCTCTCACACCCTGTCGTCTCTCAGGGCAATTTAGATTATAAGAACTTGCCAGAAAAGGAAAAAAAAAATCTATTAATAAATTCAGCAAGACTTGTAAGAAACAAAATATATTTTGTATTAGGATAAAATAAACAGTGTCTTTTGGGTCAATCACTGTTAATTAAACAGCTACAAAAACTGTTATTTCTTACAGGCCTGAAACCTGAGTATAAATGTTTTATTACCTAAATGCTAATATAAATTCAAAGCTGTGCAGCAACCCTCCTTTTAAGACCCTTATGTATTTTATTACAATCTCATCCCTCTTATTTTTGCTCATATATTTACTTGGTCAGGACACTTGCTTAAATATTATATAGAAATCTACCTAAAGCAGTATTAATAAAAGATGTTTAAGTCTATTAATATTGTAAACAGTTACAATGAATCTTTGTAGACAAAAAAACGCAGTCTAGCCAGAACACAGTAAATTATCTTTTTTTCATTATAGTGCTCTTTGTGGAAAATCTCACCTGATTTAAAACAGTGCTGCTTCAGATATGGAACTGCTGCATGTCTTAGCTGCATCCTCAGCTGGACTTTGGAATTTAATATGAAGTTTTTATCAGCCCCCAAAGTGACAACATCATCTACATGCTATTTCTATTTCTGAATGTTCCTCAGGAATAAGTAATTATTTAGTAGGCAACAAAATTGGTTGATTTCTTTAGTTCTGGCTGAGTGATTCCACAAAAGTTCATTTATGAATAAACTACATTAAGTGAGGTACTGGCCTTTAAGAGTGGCCATGTACCTTTAAAGCTATCTCTAAAACACAATCCTCCCAGGAGCCAAAGGAACAGGAACATAATTTTCTCTGTTCTAATCTTGAGGCTCTTTTTCATATTGCAAAATGGTAAATAAATGTCAACTCAAGAAGCAGCAGCAATTTATATTCTTGAACACTAGAAAGTCAGTTCCAAGCTCTTAGATTTATTTTGCTTTTACAACTCTTAGATCACACCGCCTTGTTGGTATTTTTAGGGTTGAAAAATAGTTCCCCAGGGTCTAAGTTATTTGTATCATATTAACAGTGTGTACCATTCACTCCTCAAATTTGTTCTTTTTTCTTGTTAAAGATCCCATATTTATTCTGAGCATTAAATATAGAAGTATATTTCAGTTATGAACCATAAATTATTGACAACAAAGAGGTATTCAAACCTTGTTCAAAGTCATTTTTTTCCATGTGACATTAAAATCACTGCCATTAAAGTCAACTTAACTTTGCAGGTTTAAAATAGATCAATATTTCCCTTTTAAAACACAGGGACAACTTTAAATGAGTTTCCAGAAGTCCTACTTGTACAAGAATATAACACGTATTTGTTTCCACAGAGATAACTGCATTGAACAAATGAAAACATATCTCCTGGGTAGTAGCATGGTGAAGGGAATCTTGCCAGCTTCCCTAGTCTTACTCTGCATGAAGCCCAATTACCCTTGCTTGAAATAAGTACAGAAAGGCTAACTTTCACTGAACATGAGTTTGGCTATAGTTACCATCAACTGAAGCTAGAAACCAGTTTAGGCTGGTTTCTTAGAAATCTTGTTTTCATTTTGTTATGTTTTTGTTAATGTTTATCACATTAAGAGATTGTATGAAATGCTCTTGGATAGAGCCTCTTAGATTTTAATAAAACTATTAGAAAGAAAACAAAATTCCAGTTCTGTATGTCTTTGTTGACATCTGCTATACATCCTAGGAACCCTTATTTTGTTAAACTACCACCTTCTTTTTGGAAGCAGTGAACTCCAGAGGGAAATCTTTGAACCGCAGCTGGTTTTCAGGGCCTGATGGACGGTTTCTAACTGTCTCATGCATTGTCTTAATTTGTGTTTCAATTAAAATTGTGAGGAGAACGCGTGGAGGTTTCTGACCAGACTTGAACTTTGTTTAGAACATTTGGGTATGTCTGCTAAAAACATCTAGATGCTACTAATGAAAACCTTTACATTGTCACTAATATTTGTCAAATTCACTCAGGTCCGTTTGCAGGAAAAAGAAAAACTTTTATCATTGATTTAAAGCTTCATTTTCTCCTCCAATAGTCAACTGGCAAAGATTTACAATTAATAAGACTTTCACCTGCAGTAACAGATCACAGCACTGTACTCTTAGCATCTGGAAGCCACCAAGAGCCCTGACTGTCCTTGCCCAGCTCTGCTTGTGGCTCCCCCCATCCTGTCTATGCTCCAGGACCACGTTCCAGCCCACTAAGGGGCATCTGTCCCTGCCCAGAAATGCTGCAGCAGGGCCAGTCTCCACAGCCCTGTCCATCCCATGGGCCCACATCCCACTCCTACCTCAGCCCATCCCTGATTCCTGAGGCTGGGATTGTCTTGGCATCCTACACCTTTCCTGCTCCTGACTGGGTGGGACAGGCCCTGGATGGTGACTAAATAGCCTGTATGAGCCACACCTCCTCCACAGGCCTTCATCTCTCAAGGGCACAGTACAACTAGATCACTAGAATACATCAGATATTTCAGGTCCTTTTTTTATTTTTTCTTCACCTTCTCTTTCCAAATATTCATGTTTTGCAGAATGCAACAACCTGTGAATGCTTGGCAGACGTGACCATCAAAAGTGCATCACTCGCATCCCTGCTCTCAGTGCTGGCTCCCAGCTGAATACAGTTGAGGCTCAGTGTTTCAGTCCTGCTCTTTAAAGGCCAGCATGTGATGGGCCTTGGCAACCTCATGGATGCTTCCAGTCTCCCTGATCATGACCTCTCATGACAAGTGTATTCCTCTGGGGAACTGGAAATGTCAGACATCAAAGTAAGACCCATGAGATGTCAGACAGTTTTCTCAGCAGCTGGCTTGTGACTAAGAAATCCGCTGTGACAGAGATCAGAGTGACCAAAACATAAAGCTCAGATGTTTGACCTAGCTTTCCCAAAATAATGATAAAAGGAAAAACATCGACTGACAAGAGGATGAAGAGGAACCTCAGGACGGATCCTCAGCTGTTGTAATGGTGTATTGCTTGGATAAAGACAAAGGAGATGAGGCTCATTAACCTAACAGTCCTCACATGTATTTTAATGTTGCTAGAGAAAGTTTTACTGCATCATGTTAGAAAATGATGATTTGATGAAATTGAAGGTTTTTACCTGAGTAATTTTTAAAGGTCACATCAACTGTGCATTATGTCAAGCCAAAGTAACATAATGAAATAAAATATGACACTTTGCATCACAATATAATATTATCTGGCATTTTTAGTCTATTATTTACAACACATTCCTTAAATAAAATAAATTGAAGAAATATTGTTCTTTTACAATATAAATATTTCAATTTCTAACCCAGTTACTAATATAACTATTTCATCAATTACTTGCAGTCACAATAAAAATTTCAGCATTTGCAACAGAATAGAATTTTCAAATTTTCCAGCTTTTCTCACACTTTATAATAATGTTTAGATGACCAAATTCTTCCAAGGTAAGTATAACACAATATGGTAGAAAAATCAAATGACATTCACCATCCCCTTGTTTGTGTTGTAAACAGGCTTATCTATTTAGAATGACTGTCAGTGTCCAAACCTTCAAAGATGTTCAGGTGTTAACAAATATTTATAAAAGCAAACAAACCATGAAAATATTCTGCTCACACAGGAACTTTGCAGTTTTCCCTCTGTAGTTTAATAGCATATGTCTCTCAATTTTCTCCCTTTACAACATGCAGAGGATGAAAAATAGCCTTATCACCCTAAGTAATTTTAGATATTCATCATTAAGTCTGTATTTATTATGCATAGAATCCATTAAGGAGGATTTGTCTCTGTGGTAAAGGCCTGGGTTTTGTAGGGGTTGCAGGAACATCTGTGCAGTCATCCTGATACTCCCTTTACAGTGTGACACAAGGCTGCATGGTAGAATTTTGTTAAACACTAGGCATTTCAAGCAAGGCCTGCAATAGTAGGTAACTGATGTGTATAAAAGCTTTGTCTGATCCACTGTCATTTACAGCAGCAACGTTGTTCTTAGTGCTTACCATGAATTAGGGAATACCAGGGAGAGTCACACTCTTAGATTCTGGTTAATCAAAAGGCTTTGTTGAAGTGAATAGCTCAAAGCCAATAATGAGCTGGATTTGCAATTGAAGTCAACGTAAGCAGTTCAGAAAAGACATCAAAGGCAGGGGCTTATGGAGGTTGGAGGAAGAAATTTACCTCTTCTCTGAGACTTTATCACCAGTTTTACTCACAGGAAAAACTGATGCTGTTATGCTCTGCATAATATAATACTCCAAAGCTGTTACATAGAAACCCATGTTTTACAAGCCCTCCTTATCCTTTGAGGGAGCAGAGGACATTCACAACTTTAGTGCTATGTGACTTTACATGGATTTAAGCAATATCTCAGGGATAACTGTTTGATACGGAACTTCTTGCAGACCCTGGTTGAGGAACAGATTCCAAACCTCTATTCAGATAGAGAAATGTCTTTTTGGACCAGAGTATAAGAATCAGAGAAACACAGGATAAGGAAAAACCTCCCGGCTCAGCAAACAGTAACTTGTTATCATATAAGCCAATTCTTTTCCTTAAATATAACCTCCCTCATAGCAAAGATACAATAACCACCTGATAGAGCTGCACAGCAAAAAAAAAGATAGGAATATTGAGCATAATTTGAAAATTTAATAATGACCTATAATCTGTTATACTATGAGTATCTTGATATTGGTGATAAAATTAAGGTCTGAAGCATCTTTTCAAGAAAGAATGAAAAGACTTAAAGATTATACCTTGGATTGCTCCCAAGATGAGCCATTATCTGGTAATTTGAAGAAAACTTTCTATTTGGTATCACTTGAAGCTGCTAAAATAGCAAACAAGTATTTTCCTTTACATGTTTTGCTGATGATAAGAAACAGGTGAAAGTTTTGTAACGTTGAAGATATTTTTTCTTGTACAAATTGCTTCCATAGGAACAAGAGACAGGACATAATCATGACAAAAACCTTGTTTACCTACCTTTTCACATATTGAAAACCTGTGAGAATATTCGAAGAAATACTATTTCTGTAGCTAGAGGAAAATTTTCTCATTGACTTTACTGGAAGCATGTCAAAAACGTAAGTGGTATCTCCAAGTTCTCTTTAGTGATAAAGTCTGTTCCTTTCCTATGGCTGCAGCACACATGATAAGAATAATCTCTACCTTAAGATATACACTTGAGGGTTTGGGCTGCTTTTGGGTGAGGATTGAGAAGGTAAGAAAGAGACAAGAAGCAGATGCTTTGTAACTTAAAATTTTCCCAGAGCCCTGAAGATCAGAGAGCTGTGTTTGGTGCTTTGGGCCACATGGGACTTGTTCAGGCTCTATAGCTTCTTCTCTCCTAAGAGTTTCTTTTTGAAATACCTGGAAAAGATTCATTTTAACTTGTTTTTCAAAAAGCTATAGATATGAGATCAATATTTATGAAAACTGAAAATAAAGATAAGAAAAAAGTGTTACGTTTTTATGTGGATTGAAGACTGTCTACAATAACCAGAACTTTACTGGAGGGCAAAAGGACTAGTATTAAGATATGTATTTCCTGCTATTCTCACTAAGAGATTTGGGGTTGAGGGGTTTTTTTTTTTTTTTGGGGGGGGGGGGTTTGGGGGGGAAGACTTGGGTGTTTTTGTGGGATTTTTCTTGTTTTGTTTTGTTTAGATAACAAAGATGGCAAAAGCAGGAAGACAATGTGAATTTAAGTACAAGGACCATATACTTCACAGCTTCATTCATTGCTTATTGTCTAACTTCATTGTACATCTTTAACTACTTAGCTGGTAAAACAACTTTGCAGGTTCTGCTAGCCATGGGGCAGTCTTTTGGTCTGAGGGTTTACTCCACAATTAGTCTGTTCAATGAGTTTCCTACCAACATGAAGTTCTTCTACAGCAACAATCAACACCTATGAATACACTTATTCAGAGAGATCATTACTAGTATCACTAAGAATACTTTTATCTGTATAATGTATTTTCTAGTTATCAAAACTAAAGTAAAAAATGTGTCTTACCACTCTATTCACTGTTTTCTTATGGAAAAACGTCTGGTTTACAAAGTATCTCAAATCTAACTAATCTAAACTAATCTAAAATCTAAAAGATTTCTATCTAAAAGTAATCTAAAAGATCACTAATACCCTGTCATGAAGTCTGTAATCAGTAATCTTTTAATGAGGAACAGAGGAAAAATACTGAAGTCCATTGTTGCAGATGACAATTCTATCGGGGTCCCTCAGGTGGAGCCAAGAGTAGGCTCAAAAGCTATTGATGGCATTAACATTCTCTGACACAAGTATCAGGTGAATTTCTGTGACTTCTTTTAATAAAAAAAGCTCTTAATCTTGCATCCCTAAAAAATTCTCTATGAACATGTAAGCCAAAAGAAATACAAAGATACTGTCCCATAGTCATAATTCTTCTTTATGGAGAACTAAAGAGGTAAAGACTAAATGATGGGAACCAGTAATGTTATTTAATTTACTAGTTTAAGGTACTCACAGTCCCTACCAAGACATCAGCAGCATAAGAATGAAGACAGACCAGGAAAGTCCTTCCCACTTGATCAGCTTTCACAGTTACTTCCTTTAACCATGCAAGTCTTTCTGACAGTTCTGTGATTGCTAGGTAATGTTACTATCTTAGGCAGGCTCAAGACTCTTGCCCTGAAAAGTTCATTGTATAATTAGAAATAAGAAGGAAAAAAAAAAATTATATATATATATATGTGTGTGTCCTAGGTTGCAGTGTATTCTATTACCATCCTCATGAGCTGTTGAAATCAGGTGGGGCAGTGTTTCCTTGCCTCCTCCTCCCAGACTATCTTGCTGTTAATGGCCCATCATTGTCCTGCTGCATGACTCAGAGATAACTCCCTCCAGACTATCTTCTGTTAATGAGCCTAATCAACACTTGGCCTCATGACTCATCACCCCATTGTGAGATGCTCCACCCAGAGGGAGGAACCAAGCATCCCATCGTGGATATAATCTGAGATTCTGAACACCAGAGACACCCTTTTCTCTGGATTTCTAGAGGACAGGAGCTACACAGCCACCACTGGACTTTCTGAGGAAGAGCAGACCCTCTTTCTACAGGATCACTGCTTCAGAAGACTGCAGCCACCATTCTACCAGACTGCTACCACCACCCTGCCTAACAGGGACTCAGGTTGTATCTTGACTTTGTCAGTTTGAACCAGTGTTTTCTTTTAGTTTTTTTTCCTTTTCTTTAATTTCCCCATTAAATTGTTATTCTGACTTGGTGCCTCCCACTGGTTTGTTTTCAAACTAGTACATTATGTGTGTGTATGTATAATTACAGAATTATTATTAGTGTGTTATATTAGAGAAAGGGAAGAGATCCAGAAGGGGGCATAAGAATTTCAAAGTTAAATTTAAAAATTTAAGTCTGAAAAGTAAAGAACTCTTAAAAATCTTGTTTTAGATATTTTATTATTTGTTTAAGTGGTCTAAATATACAGAAGCATCTTGGTAGCTCTGCAACAAGTTAACCTATCTATCTGTGCTAGGGTTTTTAAGGTTTGTTTTCTCACTGTTTATTCGGAAAGGAGTGATCCAACAGATGTGCTTTAAAGTTTTCTGTTTCTTGCTCACAAAAACAAATTCTTAAATATAAAATACCACAATGCTGATTTTTTTTCAAAAACCTGTGTTAGTGTCATCATCCCATGGAGGTGAAACCACTTGGTTTTGTTGTTCTTGGACTGTCTTTTTAAGATTGGGGTCAAAATGATCCCATTGGAGAAGGAGATTCTTGGCTGCCAGGCAAGCAAAATGTTCTGGACCACCAGGTATAGCAGGCAGGCAGAAGTCTGAAATGTAAGAAATTCTGAAGAGACTGCAGTGAGGAGGGTATATGTCTTACAATTAAATCCTCAGATTTTATTCAGTTAAATGTCTAAACTTCATATTCAGCACCCAGACATATGATGGGGTCATGAGTTGTTTGAATACTGCTAGGTGTAAACCACAACTGTTGCACAGTAAGGGCAGCCCAAGAGAGTTTGTGGCATCTGCACCTAGGAGGTATTGAAACCATCAAGCCCCAACTGGGCAGAGCCCTGGGCAACCTGCTCCAGGATGTCCTGCCAGAGCAGGAGGGTTGGATGTGTTGATCTCCTGCCTCCTGTGGCCCCTGCCAACGCCAGCCACTCTGTGACCCTCAGGCAGTGCCCACTGTTCAAGATGACCAGGGCAGGGCCAGAGATCTGGGAGCCACCACTCCAGGGGCCTCAGGGCAGGGCCGAGCAGCCAGGGCCCATCACACCTGGCAGGGCCATCAGGGAAGCAGAGGAAAGCTGGGGTGGGACAGGACAGGGACAGGCAGAGACCAGGCCATGGCTGAGGGGGAGCAGGCAAGAAGCTCAGCTGGAAGTGTCCCCACTGGGCTGGGACAGCCACAGGGGAAAGCCATGGCCATGGCCACCTCATGGTGTCCAGGAGCATGTCCCAGAGTCACAGAAGGGAAGGTGCCACCCTCAGCAGCACCAGTTCTCAGCTGGTCCTGCATCCCGGCAGCCAAAACTCCCGCCTGTGAGGTAAAGGAGGTCTCCTGGTGCACCCTGGGCTGGCAGTAGATGCAGTAATAAAGCTATACTTTAATTTTCCCAGTAGTTAAGTGACACTAAATCTGGTATTACACTCTTCAATGCCTGTCCCTGCAGTGTCTGAGAAACTGCAGATCTCAGCCAAGAACAGTAATGAGAATTCACAGGCAATACAACTCTGCTGTGGAAATGAAGAAAAGAGATGGGCTGAGACAGGGTGAGAGATAGTTCAAGGGTATTATTGTACTCGACAGGCAGGTCAGACTGAGACAGAAGGGTCCCTTAAGTAAAAAAGCCCAAAATATAAAGTGTTTCCTTTGAGTGATAAAGGGCATTGGAATGAGTTACTTGGGGACACTGAGTGAGCCTGCCTAAATACACTTTGGGAAAGGGTAACTGTGGTGAAATTAATTCAAATTCACTGTGCTTTATGCTCAAAGGTCATAGAAGTCAACGCCACTGAGTGGAACGGGACTGCAGTTTCTAAGCAGAGAAACCATTTCAACATGGAGCTTGCTAAGCTTCGAAGCACAGCTACTTAATACCAAATGTCAAATTGATATGTGTAACGTCAAATGGTAACGGTGGGCTACACTTATTAGTTCCAGGCCTAGATTTTTTACTTTTTCCTTTGGAGAATACTGGTTGCAAAAATAAACAAACAACAGCAACTAACAGATTTATATACATTTGAAAGCAGTTGCATAGCAACATCTTCAGAGCTATCTTCCTCCTTCTTGGAAATTTATTACTGCCAGAGTGACTGGTAGGATTAATTACCTATTTTGCTACCTTTTCTCTCTCATGTACTTCAGAATTCATATCTGGAAAAAATGGGATTTTTCAAAAAATATTTTCAATTTCTCTAAAAAACCCAAACTCTTATCACATTAAATACAAAGTAAAACACGTAAGAGATGCAGAGTCTACAGCCATCGCACTCTGTTGGTGATTATAACAGTCATGTGGAAACATACAAGGCTGGTCTCCAGTCCCTGCCATAATCCTGAGCATGAATTTTCCAAATCAGAGGTAATAAATTCAATGGACTATTGAATAAAGAAAATTAGGCATAAAATTTCCCACAAATTATGTGTATACTACTCATTATTGATTACATTATTATGCTATTGTATTTCTGAGTAATATGGAACAGATGTCTCTCACTAAAATTTTCAGCTGAGAAAGCAGCCTATCAACACTGCGGAACAGATTCTACCAATAACTTCACTTTTAGCAGCCTTACAGTTTTTGTAGAAAAATAACATAATAGTTCATTGAAAATTCTTGTCTACTTATTACTTAAGATTTAGTCCCAGATTATGACCGATATTAAACTTCAGTAAATAGATTTTTATATGTGACTTCAGTAAAGAGAGTTTGTATTCCTGATGTAAAGAATCAGGACATACTATAAGTCTCTTGCTGCTGTATTTTATGTTTTCTTCTGTGGATTGGTAAGGTGTGAAAGACAAACCAATTTCTTTTATTTACTTGGAATATTTCTTTCTACTTTCATAAGATAAACAACATCATCTATCCATGTCCTGGCTGGTCAGCTACTTGATCATTTGGCTAGTCAAAATTATCTACTTTGTCTGAATATTCTTGCTTTTGTAGTTTTTCAAGCCAAGCTCCAACACATAGGTTTGCCTTAACAAGCCTTTCAACTTCATTTCTTAGCCAAGTGTTATCTTGCTTCTGAATCCATTCAACAGATCTCCTAGGATATTATTTTCATCCTAAAAAGTTCTTTCTGAAGTAACTTCACAGTTTATTTTTATATTGTTTCAAGCTAAATATAGCTGTGCTCTAAATACAGCAGTACTGTGTATCCCTAACTGCACAGAAGGTAGATCAAATTCAATAGATATTTTCTAACATAACTTGCAAGAAGATAAAGACTCTAAGTACTTAAAAAAAAAAGAACTAAATATATCTGGAAAGAGCTGTTCTTGTAAAGTGGGCAAAGATGTAATAAGTTCTACTCAGTTTCAAAAAATAATATAATGAACTGCTTAGCTCCACATCTCTTTGAAATTGTGTTAAATGAATACTGACAAAACACTCTTTAGATTTACCAATTCTAAATCAGTTTGCATGCAGCACATTTTGTTATATCTGTACTTATATCTGTACAGCTATTTCTTCTATTCTTGTAGATCTGCAAGGTTTTACAAGTTAAATAAATTGTGTTTCCTCTCCACCATAAATCTATAGATCTCAGATGAGCAATGCCAAATTTAAATGCAATGCCTTACATTTAGACTTCAGAATATGACAAATCTTTCTGATGCATGTCAGTGCTCAGGGTCTGGTGGTATTCCTCAGACCAGGCTTTCAGAATGGGGTTAGTTCTGTCACCTGCATATTCTGATAAAAAGCCTTGTAAGCACTCTGTACTGTCACAATAGGCCAGAACACTGTGATTCAAAAACAATCAAATAAACAAACAAACAAAAAAAACACAACACAAAAAACCATCAAAATCAGTAAAAATGGGCTTGTGCAATGAAAGCACTTAGTAGACAAACTGTAAAAGGATTCATAAACTTTCAGTCTTTCAGATCTTATAAGTTTAAGTATGGGGAAAAAACCCAACAAAACAACTATTTGCAGGATGAGGTCTAAAATACTTTTCCAACAGGAGCTTTAAGCATTCACATTGCGTTGTTCCTTTACATTCAGAGTGGACTGTGAAATGCTGAGAATGCAAAAAAATATGTGAAACAAATAAGTGGGATAAGTAACACGACACTGTGGGACGTGAATAATGGAATACTATTTCATACCTGGCGTGCAGTTAAAAACAAGTGCCATTGGTGCAATGAGGTATGAAATAATACTCCATAATTCACACACAGGAGTGTCTTATTGCAATTATGATTTTGTTGTGAAGTGTGATTTAGAAAAGAGTTTGTATATGTTAAGAAATAGGGTTTATAAATTACAACCAGTTCTTTTTGTGATCATTAGATGACTCAATTTCTACTGTCTATTTTTAATGACAGTTCAGCATGTCTTTGATTAAAATAATGAATAGACAGTTACGACTTCTAAAACTCTCTTTCTTTTCCTCTCAATGGCCTTTTTTACCCTTTCTTAAAGTGTTTCATTTTTATGTTTTAATATTTTTTAAGTAATCTCTGGTTGTTTGGTTAGATAGATCATGTCTCCATCTTTCCATAAGTACATACATATGAACGGATGATGTTTAGGCTCAATCTTGACGAGGTCAATTAGCCTTTGTCACTGAAGTTATCCTTCATTATTCACCTTATCTTTACTCACACCAAACTGACCGGTATTTGCTTCATATTTCATGAGCTTGACTCTGAGTTCTGTCTAAAATTTCCTTGCAGATCTTTCCAGGTATTAATCCACAAAGTATTTCTCAGTAGGTATTCTGTATTTCTCCCCTCCTAGATTTGTTTCTGCTTATAGGCATTAGAAACAAAAAGTGAGGCACAAAGGGGCACTCAGAATAGACAAATCTGTGCTGACTGATTTCTTGTGCTTGAAGATTAATTTGTATCTCTGTAATCTCCAGCCATTTTGGTGTGGCAAGGTTAAAGAAGTGAGCAGTGAGAAAGGCTTATATGCAAAAACTCAGCAAAGCCTGCAGGGTCTGAGAAAACTGTCACTAAATACTGTAGTCAAAGATTTAGAAGTTACTCTTGAAGACAAGCCTTATACAAAAGATGGCCTGTATAACATCGGGGGGGGGGGCTTGCAGGGCTCACCTTTGGCAGACGGCTGATAGACATCTTTGGCAGACAGTGCAGACACAAGGGGTGAAGGAAAGGAAGAAAATTATCTGGGGGACATCCTCCTCAATAGGTTGGATTGAAGAGCAAGAGGACAATCAATGGATCAAGCAGTTACTGGTGTTTACTAAGTGTGGTGCTGTGTGAGTGTAAGCTGGGGGGAGTAATACCTTTGGTGGATTAGCAATAGGAGGGTGCTCAGAAATTTATGTATGTCTAGTGCTTCACTGTATCTGGGACTTTCTTGGTTGACCCTGAATGTATAGTTCTGAGCCTCATATAATTACATCATTAATAAATGAAATGGCTTTAATCCTCATTTGCTATGACAATGTGAATTTAGTAATTTTTCCCTGCTACATGATATATAGTTTTCATCCACCCTGAATTCTGTCCAGCTAGCCTGGCAGACATGTGATCCATGTCAACAAACCAGAGGCTTTCTATACAAACTTGATCTCAGCCTGTGAGGATTAAAGGGAAAGGAAATAATGCATGCTAGAGGAATATCTGTGAGAAAACAGGCATATATGTGCCTACAAAGGATTACAGGGTGGAGGAAAAGAAATGGGACAAATGAAAGGCTGTAACCTTTCAGGAAAGAAAACAGTGCTATGATTAAAAAAAAAAAAAAAAAAGGACCTTTTTTAAAAGGGGATAAAAAAGGAGTGCTAATAATCTTTCACTCTTAATGGCTCATCTATTCCTTGAATTAAGCTTTCATAGAATAGTTCTGGATTTGAGAAAACCAATATATAGAGCCTTTACAAAGACTGCACATTCAACCCAAATATCCTGTTTCTGGGGACAGCTACACATTTCTTTCTTTTCTGTTCTTTAAAGGATTCCACAGAAGAGGATCAGTTCTTGTCTTCAGAGAAAACCCCGACCCTATTGGTCCACATATCACTGTGATATTTGGTGATACAAATTGGTCTCAATTTCCTTGATCACTATTGTCAAGTGTGAAAATACTTGGCTATGTGATACTTTTTACTGGTGACAAAGCACTGCTGACACGACCACTGTTTCCTTATTTGTGTCATCCCATAGACAAAATGCAGCAGGGAAATTATAAATAATTAATTCCTGGCAGTTTCAACTGTGTAAAATTACACTAAGAACCTACATTCCAAATTTATGCCAGCAGAGATCTTGCTTCACTTCAGGAGGATGTGTGTCTTCCTAGATAAAACCTAGTTTTGTACATAAAAGGGGATTTCCTTTGGGACATTTAATTAGGTTGAATACACCTTGAATTACAATAAAAATTCAAACAGAATTAATTCATTCTGTTCTATTTCTAGTGATTTCAGGATTTCATTCTGATCCATGAAGCCTACATTGAAATACTGTAGGTCTTGGAACTTGTGAGTACAGTTTCACTTAATTATAGGGGGAATTATGTGTTTGAATTCATATAATACACATCTTGCTAGAAGAAGTTCTTTCTGAAACGATATCTTTATAAGCCTTGGAAGGACTCATGAGGACCATTCAGCTACTTCCTGAGAAGATTAACTTAAAATATTTCTTTACTACTGGAAATTTATGCACCAGCTTGAGCCAAGATGACAAGAGAATATCCCCTGGGATATTCTTTGGAATATATTTTAATAGCACAGTTACATCAAGCTCTGCATTTAGAACAACATAATAACAGAATGATCACTAAACAAGGCATTTTTCATGCATGCAACATAGCAAATCCCTTTTATATTGTGTCATGAAAACTAAATTTAGTGACCTAAAAACTTTTGTAAATATTACATTCCTGCATAAATTGCATTTTCTTGTATTGTTCCTATTACAAAGGGAAGATAAAGAAGAACTGCTTTGAATAAAAGTGATAGGGTATAAATGAGGCAAACTTACACTTAGGCTAAAGCCCTTTTGATTACTCAGAAATAAATGATGAAATATTTCACTTAATGCACAATAGATATGACAAGCCTCTGGTGCCTCTCTCTCCCAAGCAGACAGGGTGAATTTGTATTAGTCAGGGGATTTTATTCATTCACCTTATTTTAAATGCATATGTCCAGAAAAACAGTATCTACAAGTCTTGTGAGGAGCTTTCGTCTGCCTCCTTATTCTTCAATTCTCATGCAGTTTAAATAGGAGCAGAAATGCTCTTATGTAAATTTCATTTCATTACATTGCAGTCTTTTGAATCTAATTGGTCATATTCAATTTGTCCAAGGAATTTGCGGCCATCACCAAAAGGGTTAGATGCAATGATAGCTGTTATTTATTTGAATTGGGAAGCTGCAGTTAGTGCCTCATTTCTGCACTAGTGAGGGTTTTTTTCTAAAGTGTATGTACACACACACACATGTATATGCACACAAGCAGCACTTGAGCTCTTCCCAAACACTACAATTTTCAGTCATACGGATACATATTTGTTGCAAATAGAAACTAAATCTATGTAATTAGAAGGTGTTTTAATGGAAATCTATTTATATATTTGAAATGTCTAATAATACTTCATTTTGTAGAAAATACCATTTCTGTAAGATCCTATGAATAAAACTGTTGCTATCATGATATTTTCTGCGGTGTTACCACAGCTATGTAGAGTAAGAAAGTGGCCTTTCTTTTCTTTTCCAATCTTCAGTGTCTTCAATGAAACATTATTTTTCAACCCAAAACTAATGATAAGAAAAATAAACCTGTTACAATCATTCAGGTAGTATTTTTTGCAGTTTGATCCTGTGTTTGAAGCAATTAAAACAAAGCATGCATCTTGCTAATTACAGTGTGCATTGCATACAGTTAGCTTACAGGTAAATGCTTTGCTGCACATCAAAGCAGTATTCATTTTCAGACAAGTAGAATAGTCTTACAGATCCACAAGCATTTTAATTGCAGTTAATCAATTTGTCCACAGTCTTATTCACTGCTAATGTCCACACTCTTATTCATTCACCGTATATAATGCAACATAATTAAGAGTTGGATTTTGAATCCTGGTATTTGTCCAAGTAAATGAACTTCTCTGTCAACATAGCTTAATGAAGGGTGTGACTAGACTTTACATAAACTTAGCAAGGGTGTATTAAACGCTGATCACCTACTGTGCTGAACAGATCATGTGTTTATTTAATCTATTATTAAATTAGCTCTTTATTTTAGGATTAATGTTTTTGAGCACTTGAATACAAATTTTGCTGTAACTAAGCCACTTGTAACTTTGGTTTTAAATGGAAAACCAGTCAGCAATAATCTATCATTAGAGTCCTAAGCTATATTTTTTCTGTAATATTTCCACATTTGTATATTTTGCATGCAATTTCAAAATTATACAATACTGTGAATCAAAAGTTCAACAAAATACTTTGGGACATGATTGAAGGTTCCCATTCTTAAGAAGCAAGTTTGGATCAGTGACAAGACCTTGCAGGGTACACTGAAGGTTTGACAAAGTAAAACACAGAAATCTTTTTCCAGTTTACTGACACAGTGATCATGAAGTATACATTAAAAGTTATCTTCAAATAAACTGCCATGGGACTGAGCCTGGGCATGTTCAGTCACATTTGACCAAGTTCTTATCTCCAAGTACATGCTGCTTCTCCCTGTCACCAAAGCCAGGACATTACTTGTTCAAATCATCCCAGTGTCAGGAGCCTTCATGCAAACCTGAACCTGGAAATGTATCTCCCTATTCCTTTCCTTTCTCCCCATCCCTTTCCCTGTATTTTAGAGAGCACACACTGCTGTTCTCCTGACCTTGAGTGAGCTGTCACACTGTACAACTGAGCTGGGTGATACTGGAAGGAGAGCACACTCTTGACATGCTTAGAATAGAGTACTGGAACAAAAATTAAGTGTTCCTGTAGTAAGTAGCTGGATGGATCTGAAATACTTTCTGTAAGCTTTGAAATATTGTCTGCTTTAGACTGGCTTTCCAAATTTTTCACATGATCATACCACATGGTTGCATATTCATGTCCTGTAGCTACCACTTTCTTAATAACTTTCAAAATTATTACTCAACCAATGGAATAGAAGTTTCAAGGATGCTAACCTAATAATAATAATAATAATAATAATGGAAAATACATTTACTATTGTGCCTAATGAAGAAAAATGCTAATAATCTCATACAGGTCTATAAGACTCCACAAAGAGGGAGTTTTCAGTGGTCTTTACTTTTGTCAGTTCTTCTCACATAGTTTTTTTTTTTTTACCACTCAGAGAAGAAGAAATTAAAACCAAAAAGCAGCATAAGGCTCAAAACTTTTCTTATATGGTATTGTACCTGTAGATTTAAAGCATCTAATTGGACACCTTCTAAAAGAATGTATTAAACCAGCACTTTGGGAGCCAAAGAGCTTTACCATTTTTTATACCTTCCTGACAGCAGCCTTAAAGAAAGAATGAGAATCAATGGACTCAAGGAACTAATGGACCTGTCAGTTCACTGAACATCTCTAAGAACCATGATCTAGACAAGTGACCAAAGATAATGAAAGGAGAGAAAAACAAAGGTACCAGAGAAAGAAGACTGAAATCTCTTCTGAAGTATTTCAACATTTTTTTCCTTTCTCCTTTTTTACTGTGTTTTCCTGCCTTTGTCTCTTGACTATTTGTTGTAATTTAGTTCAAATTACTAGCCTATTTACCACAATTAACACAGGTTTCTATAGTTAAATTGTGAAAGGATCATGTATTTTTGTTTCTCAAGCACTCAATAAAGGAACCACACCTTTAAGTTGAAGCGCATTGCAATTACAGTATTTGTTCTGTTTTAATTGGGCAGCTAAGCCCCATGCAGATGCTCACTGAGTCCCCCTCAGTGGGTTGAGGGAGAGACTCAAAAGGATAAAAGTGTGAAAACATGTGAGTTGAAATAAAGACATTTTATTGGGGAAAGCAAAAGCTGTGGTCACAAGCAAAGCAAAACAAGGAATTCACTCATGACTTCCCA
Organism: Corvus hawaiiensis; assembly: GCF_020740725.1. Taxonomy (NCBI): domain Eukaryota; kingdom Metazoa; phylum Chordata; class Aves; order Passeriformes; family Corvidae; genus Corvus; species Corvus hawaiiensis. The sequence continues at coordinate 61,728,493 of NC_063216.1, read as the reverse complement.
TGGACAGGCAGGTGTTCAGCCATCTCCCCAGGAAAGCAGGGCTCCTTGCATAACAGTTACTCGGGAAGACAAATACCACCACCACTCCAGTTGTCCCCCCTTCCATGATCTTCCCCCAGATTACATGCTGAGCATGACACCATATGGCCTGTAACATCCCTTGGGGCATCTGAGGTCAGCTGTCCTGGCTGTGTCCCCTCCCAACTCTTTGTGCACCCCCAGCCTCCTCGCTAGCGTGAGGAACAGAAAAGGCCCTCACACCATGTAAGCACCGCTCAGCAATAGCTAAAACACTGGTGTCTTACCAACAATGTTTTTGTCACAAATCCAAAACACAGCACCATGAAGACTGCTATGAAGAAATCCTTGAAATTTTTTAAGACAAAATGGAGTATGGGCTTTCTGGCACTTAGACTCTAATGTCAAGAGTGACAGAGAGTGTGATTTTGTCTCATCCTCTGCTCAGAATAGTTTCTTAGAAGATCAAAACAATGCTTGCCTTATAATTAACAATGAAACTACAAGAAAAAAAGCTTTTTTAAGAAAATCTGCCATTTATACATTTTCTTGGATAGAATAAACTTTTTCTCTGGTGATACAACCTGCATCGCTGTCATGTCTTTGTTATTTGTCCTAGCAAATACTTTAGTGATGAACTTGAACCATCCTCTCCGAAAGCCATTCCTTAAAGTACATTGTACTTCAGGCAAAAAAAAAAAAAAAAGGCATTTTCTGCACTCCAGCAAGATGCTGATGAAATAAAGAAACTCAAACCACAAAAAGAGTGCTTCTATCTCAAGAAAAACAAATTGTCAAAGAAAAATCCTGCCAAGATACAGAAATGTGCTCTTTGCCATCTCCTTTTTTTATCCACTGCACCTGTTACAAATCTTTCTTTGCCTCTGACTTTCATTCTGAACTCCACTGTAACTATCCAGTCATTAGCAGTGAAGTGAAAATATTTTCTTGATTGGATTTAGAATCTGGACTCCCAATATTAGCTCTTCATACAAACAAAGAGATCAGTGTTATTTCTCCTCTGATACTATGCGCATTTTAGAACTTTTGAGAAAAGCCCAGACCCTTCTCATCTGTTTCAAAAAGTGACCTAGTATGAGCTAGATGCAAACAAAATCTTATTTCGTGTAAATAACCCAACACAGATCTTGACTGTATAAAATAAAATTTCAGGGAAATTCAAAAAGACAAACACTTCACTCTTGCTTTGGTTAGTTCTCCTTTTGCATTTCTCAAGCTGTAATATTGCCAGGCTAATTGAATTATTTGGTTCGTTGCATCATTCAAACTCTCTCCATGCTACAATTCCAGTCTGAACTCTGTACTGGTGTACAGAGCAGAGCACAACATTCTGCTCATCTCTGAATGTCTCTGCATTTCTACCTGACCTTTTCGACTTACACGTAATAGAAACAAATCAGACAGAATATGATAGCATCATCAAGATATTATTCTTATTGATAGCTGATCTATACAGTGTAATTTCACTCATTGCAGGGGAGAAGATGAACAGAGAGCAATAGTAAAGGAATAGGAAAATGGAAAATTAATATATGCATATGGAGCACATATTTAACTGAAAGTGAGAAACTAAAATACTCTCATCCTCCCTAGAAAGGATCTGTGGCAAAACAGAAATGGAGGTAGGGTATGAAACAGACTTGTCACTCCAAACAGAAATACCAAATAGAAATTTTCTGCATGGAAGGAGAGGTTAGAAATAATAAGGGAATGTATAATTAGAGTACCAGCAAAGAGAGAAAGGGCAGGGGCAAAGATGGATTAAGACAAAACAAGAAAACCAGAATAAAGGACGAAATAAGAAGAAATACATAAATAGACAAGATCAGAATGCAACATGCAAATGCCAAGGACAAAAAACTAACTGGGAGATAGAAATGAAACAACAAAGAAAAAAAAATTGGCAAGTAAGAACTAGTAAGAAGAATATATTTTGAAGGATAACCAGATAAAAATAATAGAGCATAAGAAAAAGATAGAGAAGTATAGAAAAGAAGACAATTTATTTTACTGAAATGAAGGGATGCTAAATATTCCATGTGCTGCTCAGCTGCTCTCACAACCTAATGCAACAATGTTCAGACAAGAGTATTTTGGGTAAAAGGAGAAAATTGGAGCTAAACATCCAAACACCATTGAAACAGGAGGTAATGCACGTGAATATCCATCTGAGCAATGTACCTCTTAGCAATTTCCTCCTCTGTAAGGTGTTGATTTAACAGTTGTGAATAAAAGAAAAGGAGAAATAAGTTTGAGTTATAGCTAGAAAGGTGTTCTTATTTCTCTTCAGATATGTGATTCACAGTTCTTAAAACTCTAGAGGAACTGAAAATTTTTCCTCCTTAAACAGGTTTGGATTATAGCAATGCGTTCAATGTATAGGGCATCTGTCAGCCAAAGTCCTTTCATCTTAAGGGAAATCTGAGAATGTAGTAGTTACCCTACAGGCAGAGGGAATAGAGCAGACCAGTGCCATACCAATTATACTGTTTCTCAGAGGGATCCACTATAAGCATTAAAACTCTTTCAATTCTACTTCATAAAGGCAGTCTGTGTCAAAAGCTGAAAGCCACTGGTTGAATTCTAAGCTGCAGATCTTCACTCTCAAGGATTTGGAGAAGTGGAATATGTCTGATGCCTCCCATAGTGATGAAGAATCTTCTTTGAAGTGTTAATAATCATGCTGCATATCCCTCATTTCTCTATTTGTGCACAATTCATATGCAGGTAATGATGGATAAAATATGCAGGGACAAACAGCTATAGCTACAGCACTGGTTTTCATTTTTTTTTCCCCACAAAAAGAACAAAGCCAATGAAAATATTTTTATACTTTAGTTTGAATTTAAATTGCTTTCTTTTTTCACCTCCTTGGGCTGTGTTTATTAATAATGATGACTATCTGTTAAAAATCAGGTCTTCATAATCTTTCACATACCTTTGTTGTTCAACTGTTGGTGAAATACCATTGGGAACTTTATGTGAGATACTAATCTATCCAGGAGGAGGAGGAAGAATGTACTCTGAGGTAGGTAGCAAGATCCCCATTCTGTCCTTATGCAGCTAGAGAAGTGAGAGAGGTCACACTACAACAAAATAACATAGGCTGGAGGGGACATCTGTAGGTCATCTTATCCATTCCCTACACAAAGCAGGATCAGCTTCAATTCAGTTTCTAAGGGCTTTCTCAAGTTACTCTCTGGATTTATCTAAAGATGTAGACTCCACAGCCTTGGGCAACCTCTTTCACAGCTTAACCATTCTCTTAGAGAATGTATTTTTTCCTTCCTTGAGTTAGATTTTGTCTTGCTACAGCTTGTGCCCACTGTGTCTTATCTATTTACCATACACCTCTGAGCCAAGGCTGTCTCCATCTTCTCTATAACCTCCCCTTCAGGAGTTAAAGACAGCAGTCAGGTCTTCCTTTAGCCTTGTCTTTCAGACTGAACAGTATCAATCCTCTCAGACTCTTTTGAGCATCATATGCTCACCTAAGTGTCTTGGTGGCCCTCCTCATTGGAACCACTTCAGTGTCGATCTTGTCTGGGGAGCTCAGAACCGGACAGAGAACTCCCCGTGTGGTCTCACCAGCACTGAATAAACAGGCAGTCATTCTGTATAGGCTCTGAACACCAGTCTCACTGACATACTAACTCTCCATTGGAGTGAGAGGATGTGGATATGCACCTTTTCCTCCCAGAAAGTTGCAAAAACAATGCTCATGAAAGAGAACAGTGCTATGGCAACTCTGCCTTAGCAAAGAAGAACAAAATCAAGGAGGACCATCCCCAGCATTTAGGCCGAGGACAATAAAATAGGAAAAGGTATCACCATTGGCCAAGTCCAGATTATCTCTTTTATGGTTCATGAACAATTGTTCTAAGTGTAAAATTAAAGGAAGGTTGATTTACTGGGGCTTTTCAAAGATCAAAAAATTTCATATAATTCATATAATTTTCTACAGAAAATAGGTTTCCTCATAATTTCCTCCACTATTATTAAAAAATCATGTCAGGATATATTACGTAGTTCTGCTAAAGCCTGGTTCCTAAATTTGGGACTCATATGAAAAAAGATAGAAAAGTTGCAAGAGCTAAAAGAAGAGAGACTAAGGATCTGTCCCAGAGGGGCACTAGAGACTAAGTACAAAGAATATAACTCCTGAAGATACCATTTTATGCCAAGCCAAGTTCTCCAAAGGGCCTTGCAATTATGTTCCCTTTCTAAGTGCTGACCATTAAGTAGGTGCCCTTGTTGAGACCAGAACCTGTCCTCATCTGCTGTCAAACTGTGTTGCTGCCTGGAGCCTGTCAACATACGAATATAAATGTTCAAAGCAATCAGAGATATTCCTCTCTCTCCACCACATTTAGCTTCTGTTCTTTGTGGTATCTACCCACCTTTTGCCTCATCAAGAGAGAGATGCCTTCATCAGTATACTTCTTCACTAATTAAAAGTCTAGATTAATGCCAAGTAATAAAATTATTTACCAGGAAAAGCTGCAGGGAACACTTCATTTTTTATGTTCTGTTTGTATTTAGTGCCAGAAAGAAAGGAGTCTGGTAACAGAGAACAGAAATCAATGAGCACCTGAGGCACCACTCTAAATTGGATGCAAATTGATAGAATAAGAATTAAGAGGATGCAGTCATGCAAATATTTAAACAGAGCAACCTCCCTTAATCTATAAGGAACTCTATTCTCAGGTGTTGTTCTTACCGCTAGATATCAGTTCTATGTACTCTGTTAACTTTGAGCAACAGAAAAAAATTAAAATGTATTTCTTTGTTACAGACAGAGGGTATTGACTAAAGCTGCCTGAAAGAAAAATAATTTTATTACACCACACAGAGGAGGAGAGCCTATTTTCCATATTTTTTTTTAACCAACCACTTTTTAAAATTATTCTTAGGATGGTTTGTTTACTTCTCTTCTCCATCCAAAAAAACCCATAGAGGTTTACTTATCAAAAAACAGTTTTCACTAAACAATTGATAACAATCACAATTAAATTTAACCTGCAATTTCAAGTAACTCAAGTTATGCCCCAAAGCTCTGTGGCATGTTCACTGCTGCTCCATCAAGTCTCACTCCTCATCAAACCTTGAAGTTTTGCCTTCCCCTTGGACTGCATTTTCCTTTCTATCTTTTAATGCTATAAACACTTCCAACAGTACAAAAGTAAATAACTTTTTAATTAATAAGTTTCCTCTGAATATCAGCTTTGTTTATTTCTCCTGTAACTTGCCAAAGCAGGATTTTTATTGTCTTTGTTAAAATGCATTTATCTTGCAAATATTCAAAATCAGTTTTGTCATTCCATTTTCTTGTCTCATTCTTACATGGTTGTACTTCTTGTTGAACAATATGAATGCAATTTCCATAATGAAAATATAAAGACAAATTATGTGTAATTTGTTAAACATATGCAATATGGCAGTATCCTGCTGACACCATCGCACAGATGTGGAAGCAATTTAATTATCAAGATGTTATTCTCTCTGTAAAATATTGAGAGCTGCTGAGAAACAAGACATACACAACACTTGAGCTTGTCTCTTTCTTTTCTGTTTCACCTTCATAAACATCACATGTATTTAAAGATAATGAACATGGGACACAAACCAAACAAGCTTACTCAACCCTTTGCTAGTATGACTCTGTTTAATCATGGTGCTAAATTTGTGTAATTAAAGTTTTAATGGTCTTCAGAAACATTATTAAAAAAATATCTCAACTTCTATTTACTAGTCATAATCTCATCAAAAATTAATTACCAAATCAAGTTATAATCTCAGTGGAAACATTTCATTAAAGAGTACATATGAAGTTCAGGAACTATATTCCTGTCAAAGTGAAAACACACTTGTACATTGATGAAGCTGGACTTCAAAGATCAGATCCTAACGGTGAAATCATAAACCACGCTACTTTTGACTTACCCAAATGTTCTGCAAAGCAGGAGGGAAGGGGTGCAAAGAGTACACCCACAGATTAGATTCATTCAGAGATGCTGGCAATATAACACTCCTGAGTATAAAATATCACAGAATCACAGAAACTTAGGTTGGAAGAGACCTCCAAGATCATCAAGTCCAACCTTTGAGTGATCACCACCTTGTCAACTAGACCATGGCACAAAGGTCCTGTCATTTCTTGAACACCTCCGGGCATGGTGATTCCACCACCTCCCTGGGCAGCCCATTCCAATGCTTGACAATCCTTTTAATGAAAAAATTCTTCCTGGTGTACAATCTGAGCCTCCCCGGTGCAGCTTGAAGCCATTTCCTCTTGTTCTATTGCTGGTTGCCTGAGAGAAGAGGCCAACTGTGGAGGCCGGTGGGCCTACAGACCAAGGGACAAAGTGTTACAGTGGGGATACTGTAACACAATGTACCAAACAAGGAGACTGTGGAAAAGAAATATATATGGACAGATTCTTGGTAGATGTTTCAGAGATGTTTATTTCTCCAGCCGCATGGCCGGGGCTCTGCCAAGGAACTGTCACAGTCACGGGACCAGAGGGTCCTTGCCCACGCAGGGGAACACAAAACAACCCATGGGGAACGAGGCTGACCAGGGGCAGGGAAACCCCGTGTCTGTCCCCTCAGAGCCCCTCTCCCAGGGCTACATGGCAGGGGGAGGAGACCCCGACAACAAAGGGAGTCCATTGGTGGGACTGTCCCTAAGTCCAATGATCCTCCCAGGTTATGGAGACAGAAAAGGGTTCCCCCAGGATGCTTTGTTCCATTATGTCAGTGTACCCAGTTCTGTTTCCCTGGTTGGCCGTTAGCCTTTCTGCGCCTTGTTACCTTATATGTCCCTGCCCTAGAAGGTTCTCCACTCCCTGTTCCCCCATTGGCCCTTGCCCCATCGCCACTCCCTCAGAGTTCCCCATTGGCTCCCACCTTTGTGCCGCCCTCATGCCATCAGATTACTGGTCTCTGATGCTCCCTCCGCTCCCATATATAAACCTGGACCTTCCCCTGTTCCTTGTCTTTGTGGATCCCTTCCTGTGGTGGGAATAAACTTCTCCCGTAGAACCCCATACAAGGACCCTTCCTGCTTTCTTCATCGCCAGTTTAATCTAAGCTATCCGGTGTGGTGTGCATGCGTGTAGTGGCCTCACTGAGAGGCTTCATAAGGAGACACTTTTGGGAAGGTTGCAGCACTTTACCCTCTGCCGCCGCTGTGACAGCCAACACCCACCTGGCTACAGCCTCCTTTCAGGTACTTGTAGAGAGTGATACAAGGTCTCCCCTGAGCCTCCTTTTCTCCAGGCTAAACACTCCCAGCTCCCTCAGCTGCTTCTCATCAGACTTGTGCTCCAGACCCTTCACCAGCTCCACTGCCCTTCTCTGGAAATGCTCCAGCACCTCAATGTCTTTCTCGTAATGAGGGGCCCAAAATGAACACAGCACTCAAGTGCCAGTGCCGAGTACAGGAGGACAATCCTTGTCCTGGTTCTGCTGGCCACACTATTGCTGATATCGGCCAGGATACAATTGGCCTTCTCTGCCACCTGGACACTCACTGGCTCATGTTTGGCTACCATCAACCTGCACCCCCAGGTCCTTTTCTTCTCGGCTGCTTTCTCCCAGCCTGTGGCCCTGTCGGGGGCTGGTGTGACAGAAGTTCAGGACTGGGCACTTGGTTTAGTTGAACCTCACACTGTTGGCCTCAGTATTTCACATAATGAAATACAAGAAAATTATGTCTGCTAATAGTACATCAAGTGTATTTTTAGGAAAAAGCACTCCTAGTTACATTACCAGATACAAGGCCAGCTTTCTCCAGAAAGCTGGCTTATACATGATTCTTTGTCAGTCCAGTTCAAAATGTATTTTGAATTCCTGCTGTCTTCAATGTCCTGGAGGCAGTGATTCAATCTCCATCTCATGAAAAGGCAGTGGTACAGTAGTAGGTAGTAATTCGTTACAAGGTACTGCCCAACTCTCATTGCTAGGACATTGAAACTTCATTGCAAGTTAAAGCTGGCTTCTTACTGTTTGCTAAATGAGATAAATTGGAGCACTATGAATGCCAGAAGAGGCATAGGAGAAGTTGACCTTTTACACTTTGCATGTCAGGTTTCATTTGGTTCTATGGTAGCTAATTAGGGGAAGACATCACCCTTTTTGCTCAAATCTGACATGATATATCCATTGTAAGTGCAAGTAGAAAAGTGTTTGAGAAAGGCATTCCTGAGGAAGAGACTTGTAATAGCTCAGCTCTACAGATTTGTGTACATTAGCTGAAGCATTATAGGGCCAGATCTTCAGCTGGCCTTTCAGCTCCATTAACTTTCAGTAGCACTATAACAAATTACAGGAGCTCATGATGTGCCCCGTGATGTTTAATATCTGACAACTGGAAAAAAGTGGATTAAAGAAACATCAAAGCATACAGGCTCCTAACTCTCTATATAGATCTGCATGAGTTTAAGCTTAGATTATTTTTGGGTTTCATCCTTCACTTATTACTTACTTCAAGCATCATATTCAAAGACATTGCTTAGCTCAGATTGGGAACCAGTATGATGACCCAGTTATACCGTAACGCAATATATTAAATAGTTTTCTACTTGTTTTTTAAAAAAGAACTCTGCATTTGTTTAAAAATGAAAATATTTTGTGTTTTAGTTTGTCATACTATATGTAAAACATTTAATGTGTCTATATTGTACTTGCAATGAGGATTATATGCATAAAACTTCAACTATCAATTGCATAAACTTTCAGTACATTTATATAACCATTTCTGACAATACAGTACTGATCCTTGTATTGATATTTTGATATCAGACTTGAAGTACAAACTTTCACATATACAAGTCACTAACACACAGATTTACAAAAAAAAAAAGTAGAAAATTACACAGGGAAGGGAAGTAGTTACAAAGAAAATAGACTTGTGCCATTTAAATAATGCCTGCCATTGCAAAGCACTTTTCCCTCCAAAATCCCAAAAGCAGTGTTTCACAACAGTAAATGTATCCTGATCACAGACTGAACAAGTGTGCACCATTATCTAAGATTTTTTCCCACAGTAATAATTCAGTTTAAGAAAAAATCAATAAAACCAGACAAGCAACAAAATAATAACAAAAACATATAGAAATTATGTGATGTCAAACACAGTTTCTAGCGTGCCTGTATTCAGTATGCTACCCAGACTGTATAGGATTGTCACAAAACAGGTTTATCCTGGATTTTTCAAGGTACAGTAACTGATTTTACCTTTTTCTAGGCCATCCACTCTCTCCTCTGCACCAGCAAGCATAGCAGTCATTTACTCCTGCTCCACTGAGGAACAACCACCAATACAAAAAGCTGGATTGTGCCAAGATACACGCCAAGCTCCTCACATTGAAGAGCAAATTTAGTGATATGAACAATGACCAAAAAACTCTGTTCCCACATTAAATGAGAAAACTGCTGTGCAGTCATCTTGTTACTACTGAGTGGTAACAAAATGAAGGCCAAGCAGATTAGTGACCCAGTTACATGAAGTAAGATAATTTCAATCAGTATTTCTTTGAGTATCCTTTTTCTATTTGCACAACATTACTTACAATGTGTCCTGGTAATAAGAAAGCAGATTAGAAAAAACAGTTCTGGGACCTTTGTCATTGTAGAGAGGATTATTCCTAGCAATTTATGTGCTTAGATTTCAAAATCATCCATGTGTTTCTGCTTTCCCATGTAAATTTTAGTAATAGGCTTGTAATCCTTGTTTCAAGTTACACAAAGGCTGGTGGAAGAATTTGAAGCCAAAGTACAAGGACCAATGCATAGCAAAGTACTGGAATGCAAGCCCCATTTGGAAAGACTGAAGAAAATGGTGGTAACTAAAAAGAGTCCAAAATTGGTTACAGTTTCTTCTTCTAGATGTTTTCCTCACTAACGTAGCCTTTATTAAAGCCAGTTAAGCTGAATAAAAATAAAAGTGAGCCAAGATGAAACTTCAAAAATACTCTTTATCAACACTTGATCAAGAAATTACATGGAAGAGTATTCATGATCACGCAATTATAATACAGCTTAACCCCATGAAGGAAAAGCAGTAAACTGATTGAAATATAACATACAAGAAAATTTGGCCCAATTCAACCATTGTTGGGTGTTATTTTAAATTCATGTCGCTGGAGCAACACAGAGCAGCAAAAAAATCTAAAGCTTTGAAGAACACTGGTTTTCTAATTTTACCTGGAATAAAATTGATTTGAATAATCTGCCTATTACAAAAAACAATTTTTCAATTCAGCAACTATGTAACAGTGCTGGAGGCTGTGCTAATACTTTAAAGTACAAATATGTAAGCTCAGCATCTTCCTAGGAAGTGTATGCAGGGTTGAGGAGAATCAGGATTAGATGATATCTGCAAGCAGAGGGATTAACTACAGTCCCACAATGAGAAAATATTCATGGCTGCTTATATTTAAGAAATGGATGAGGGTCAGTTGCCTGAATATTGCAACTATGACAAATAAAATTGAATTAGCAACTCAAAACCATATAGTAACCATTTTTTTCACTCTCTTATGGATTAAGTCAATATGTTGACAAGATTAGAACAAAAGTTTTTATGTATTTTCTGTATAGATCAGCTGTACTCAGCTATCATTTGAACTGGATGCAAATTGTCCTCCATTTAAATCCTCGCTTTTAAAGTAAATCTGCAGCAGCATTGCACACAAATTTGAATTGGTAAGAGATTTACATCTCCTATTATTAACACAAAGTGCTTTATAATACAATTTATACATTTATACTGGGGTCATTTATTAGGATATACTTTGAAACTGAATGTGACAATTTAGCTCAACAAATTATGAAAAAAACCTATGTTTTATTGTATAGTGTCAATAATGAAATGGAAAAATTATTATCTTTTCTAGTCTTATTTTGGCTCATGTGCTAGGAATCTCGGGAAATACGGTCTTTTAATTTAGATGACCAGCATTTCACAACCAGATTAGTAAAACCAATGCGAATGCTCTTTGGCCTGTTTTATCCAAAAAAAAAAAGGAAGCCTGATATTTCAATATATATCCAAAAATTTGGTAAACTGGCAGTTCTAAAATGTATCAAAAGAATATTCATATGCCTTTATGCTGGAAAGTCCATTAAATACAAACCTGTAATTCAAAGAAAAGGACACCAGTTTGTTTATAGGCTTCTGCACTGGTTTTATGTAGGGCATATGCATCATCATAAACTAAAGATCTTCTGAACAAGAACACTTTCCATGAATGGACATATTCAAAGTTAAATGCACTTCACAAATGAATTTTTAAGTACATTTCATGATTTGATAAAACATGTCACCCTCCTTCTGAACTTCTGCAATGATACAGCTTACAGAATGCTCAGTAACATTTTCTTGTGAAGAAAAATTACTGTGCTGAAAAAGTACACAGTTACCAGCTGGAATATCAAGAACCCAAGACAACTAACTTTTCAAACCACATCTAGTAATTGCTAATTAGAAAATGAAGAAAGGTATAAGATTTATATTCAGCTTTGAGAGAATTTGGACCTACATTTAGCCAGTGCATGTTTCTCAGTGCTGAGACTTCCTTGTAGCCCTTGTTGGCAGGAAATCCCAGAGGGACCACCAGAGACTCTCTCCTGTGTCACTTGCATCCAGCCTTGCTGGGTGAGAAATAGCAAGTGAAATTCTACATCTTACATGCATAGGCTATGAAAGAAAAACAGTGATATTATCTGTGTTATCTAGATAGTGAAAGCAGGGTCTTACTGAGGTTAATCAGTGTGTGCAATCAGACTCTATTAAGCATGATTCTTAGCAGACAGATTGGCTTCCAGAGAGATTAAAATAAAGCTCTGCAGGAGCAACAGAGTAATTTCTTGACCACCAAAAAATATCTGCATGTTCATTTAAATTTTTGCACTTGAACAGCTTCACTAAATCAACAGGGAGGGTGTATTCATGTTTAAGAAATTAGGTGTAGGTGTAAATATCTGCAGAATCTATGTCCATATGCTTCACATATTTTGTCATTAAAAATGGTCACATTTTCCTGTTATTCAGAATAACAAAGTATGCATGATATTCATTAAAAAGTTAAGACCTGAATAATTTTAGGAGCATTAAAAACCTTTTAGACCATAAAATGCATCTTACAAAATATCAAGTGTTTGTGGTTCTCTCACTTTTCTGTAACTATATGGCTAATTTCAAATGTTGTCCAAAAACTGTCTTTTGGACTGAGAATATGAATTCCAGGTTTAAACCCAAGGAGGATCACAATGAGATTTAGTAATGGAAACACTGTCAGATCTTTAGCAACTGCAGAGCTTTCAGGCACAGCAATAATACTAGCAACAGTTGTTTGCAGATGTTCTTGTCATTTTAATCATCCAGTTAACAGAATTAGCAATGATCCACAGTTGTCTTTAGTATTCTGTCTGCAAACTGTTATGTTGTGAAAAGATGAAGGGGGTCATAACAGCTTAATAGAAAAAACATTAGATCTTTTCCAAATTTATCATTTACAGTATTTAAATGTGGAGTGCTGGTAAAACTAATAAAACTTTTATTTCAGGAACATTTCCCTTCTATTTTTTTTACTGCAATTACCATCCAAAAACAAAGACTACTTGCCTTCTGTAACTGTTACTGCTAGATATTCTTGCACATTGATGCCGCAGCACATAATACCAGTTTAGCTATTATATGCATTGCAGACATTACCTTTAGTGCTCTCAGTTATGTATCAAGCATATGTTAAAAGCCATTTTGAGATGCAATAGGAATGAAAATAGCCTCCACAGAGTTAAAGAACAGGCAAAAATATATTATTGCAAACCTGGATTTTGTTTTTCCAGTAGTTACTCTGCACCTTTAGAAATTTTGTAGCAAATTTTGGTCTAGACAGGCTCAGGTACCAAAGGATTCAGCTGCAAGAGCTGTGAAAGGCACACATAAGGTGCTAACTAAGCATAGAAAGCCCCAATTATCATGGCTAAACTGCTGTCTGTCCCCAGGCAAGCTAGTTTTAAAACAGAGTTGGCATGTTTACATGTGGTACAGTCAAGCCACTAGACTGAAACACAAAAGATGTGCTGTAAGTGAACAGCGAGATCATATAGCCTGAAAATTATGGCCATACTTCCATGCTGCAAGTCACCTTCCTGACTACTTACTACCATTAAAATAGTGCCTGCGGTCCAGCCAAGAATCAGACTCCCTGCCGTGTGAAGCACACTGTAATCACAGAATAGTACTGGCTGCTCTTGAGGCAGGATTTAACTGGCTGGCTCACGGACAGCTTGTTGTCCACCAGGATTCCCAGATCCTTCTCCCAGTTCCGCTTTCCAGCAGGTCAGCTCCCAGCCTGTGCTGGCACATGAGTTTATTCTTCCCCAGGTGCGCAACCCAGCACTTGCCTTTGTTGAATTTCAGAAGGTTCTTCTCTGCCCATCTCTCCACCCTGTCAAGGCCCTCCTGAAGGGCTGCACAGCCCTCTGGGATATCAGCCACTCCTCCCAGCTTTGTGTCATCAGCAGCCTTGTGGAGGAGGCATCTGCCCCTTCATCTAAGTCACTGATGAATACATTAAACAGTTCTGGGTCCAGTATTGAATCATGGGGGTCACCATTAGTGACAGGCCCCTAACTACTCCTTGCTCATGATCATATCCTTGATCATGACACTCTGGGAACTGCCATTCGGTCAGTTCCCATCCATCTTACTGTCCACCCCTCCTGTCCACTGTTCCTGAGTTTGTCTATGAAGATATTGAGAAAGATGTGTTAGATAATCTTCACTGTATGGTAATATAAGACAATACTATATCTAGGGAAAAATAAACTGGGCCATGTCTATGCAATGCTGAATACAAAAGTAACAGTTGCAGTTCAGGAAAGAGCCACTGGGATCATCAACAGTTCACTGAAATCATGAGATCTGTATGCAATGGTAGCCATGAAAGTCAACAAGATATTTGGAAGAATATTGGGCCCAAGACAAATGTATAATTTTTGTATCATATAAAACCAAGAGGTGTCCATATCCTGAATGGTGTGTGTTGTTTGGTCTCTGCATGTCAAGGAGGATATAGCAATGTATATGTATATGTATATATGTAGCAATGATCAGCTGATGTGCTAAAGGCAATAAAACAGCTATGTTACAAAGAGAATAAAGATTCTGACTCTTCAATCTGGAAAGCAGATGGACAAGAGTTATGATCAAAGTTTACAAAACTCATGTTGTCAGTGGCTAAGACAAATACAAAATGAAATTTACTAAATTCTTCAGTGCAAGAATAGGGAGTGCTTGATAAAAACAGTAGGAGTTCAATTTCAAACAGGTAAAATAATATTCCTTTACACAGAATGAAAGAATGAAAGTCATATTTCTTTTCAAATTGTAGTAAATTTCTGTAATGTGGAGGTTTCAAAACCAGAGGAGGTTTTGAAAGCAGACAGCATCAGCAGGTTTAGAAAGGTAAAAAAAATCCTGAGCAGCAAATCCATAATCAAATATAGGCAAGCAATAGTAAGGAATGTATCCTCTTCCATGTCTAATGTGACAGCTGTGGGTGCCAAAATGCCTACATGGAGAACAGATCACAGGAAGTGGTGAGGCTGGTGCTCTTCCTGAACAGCTTATCTTTTTGCTGCTACTTTTTTCCCTGTTTCTGGAAGGACTGCAATCAATACAGGGTAATGCACAGACTATACAGAGGTAGCTTCCAGTACCAGTCCCAAAAACATAGTTCCCAAACCAAGGACTGTTAGATATTAAACTGTAAATAGCAAGTTGAAGACTAGATCAATTGGATGGCTATTTTTAGTATTCTAGACAAGATTAAAGCCACAATTTGATAACCTCTTAACTAAGCCATTTCTAAGGCTCGCAATCTTCTATACCATATCCTGTCAGAGTACTGTTCTATTTTCCACAGTACTCTTCCATTTATATTCATCAGTCCCTATACCTTGAAGCAACAGTGTTTATTTACACTGTGGCTTCAGTAGGCTGCATACACATCTTTTGTTTTTCACCCAATCCAAAACCCAATACTTAATCACCTCTTTTTTTCTCCTAAAGTCCTCAGGTTTTCCTTTAGAAAAAGTATAACAACAAAATTCAGACAACAGCTGCAGGCTTTCCCATGTGAAACCATCCTGTTCCTAATAACTTTCCTGCTTGTCTAATTCAGAACCTCCATTCTGAATGACAACAGTCACTTCATTTATGGAATATATCCTTACACTGTAGCCATTCTGGGGGGAAAAAAATTAACAATAGCTAGATGAGAAGATTAAACCTTTCCTTTCCAAACTTTTCTCAACTTAATGTGCTCCAAACAGAATGCTTCGACAAACATCCATGCTCCAAACACTACTGGGCACTCAGGGGAAGCTGTAGCTACACACAAACACGAGATGATTCAGGTATCCTGTTGTGCCCTGTGCAGCAGGGATTTGTACTATACATAAAAAACCACATGCAGTACAACACAAATATCCAGCAGAAGCTGGAACTATCTGATTAAACAACATCTTTTTTATACAAGAACTAATATATCTTAATTCCTCCTGGTTGGAAACCTTGCAGTGACATTGTGTAGGGACACACTGCTCTTGTGTAAAACCGTGATTTGTAGCTTCTCACCCAATGGGGAAATAATACTTACCTCAGACATTGCTTGTCATTAGGCTCTGCTAGAATTATCCTAATGTACATTGTGGAAATAAGACTTTCATAGGTGTTTTGTTGCAATTTTGGAAGGCTGATGTATTTAAATTATGACTATGCATCTTCATTTTACCACTGGATTGCAACTTAAGCCCTACATGGTTAAAATCCTGAATGAGATGCAGTTGAAGCTGTATATGTAAACTCTCTGATTTAGTTGAGAGTTCTCATGTACCTAAAAATCTTTTAGAAAGTGCAGCTTTAGCCTATTACAAAAGTCAACTATCTGAAGCTTTGAATTTTTGAAAAGAAATTCTGTAATCTCTTTATGTTGCTATACACTTGATCTGAGTGTTTACAAAGGAAAAATGTGGATCCAACATTACACTGGAAAAAAATCTGTTATTTTTCTTTTCCCCCCATAAAGGACAACAAAACCAGGACTTCTTTGCACTTTCATACCCTATGTCGTGAGTTACAGTGTATTCTATTACCATCCTCATGAGCTGTTGAAATCAGGTGGGGCAGTGTTTCCTTGCCTCCTCCTCCCAGACTATCTTGCTGTTAATGGCCCATCATTGTCCTGCTGCATGACTCAGAGATAACTCCCTCCAGACTATCTTCTGTTAATGAGCCTAATCAACACTTGGCCTCATGACTCATTATCCCATTGTGAGATGCTCCACCCAGAGGGAGGAACCAAGCATCCCATCGTGGATATAATCTGAGACGGAACACCAGAGACAACACCTTTCCACTGGATTTCTAGAGGACAGGAGCTACACAGCCACCACTGGACTTTCTGAGGAAGAGCAGACCCTCTTTCTACAGGATCATCGCTTCAGGAGGACTGCAGCCACCATTCTACCAGACTGCTACCGCCACCCTGACTAACAGGGTGCCATGTTGTATCTTGACTCTGTCAGTTTGAAACAGTGTTATCTGCCTTTATTTTTTTTTTCCCCCCTCCTTTTATTTCCCTATTAAATTGTTATTCTGACTTGGTGTCTCCCACTAGTTTGTTTTCAAACTAGTACACCCTATCAGGGAAGCTATGGGCCAATGCACTCAAAGTAGCCTGAACACAGGCAAAAGATGAATTATATGAACTCTGCTTGGCCAACTGTCAAAAGTATGTTGTATACTTACACAAAATATTTTTCTTTCTTTTTTTTTCTTTGATACAGCAACTCAAGAGAGTCTACCACTACTTTAGTATTTTAAATATATGTTCTGAAACTGAGTGGGTATTTCCTGTATATTAAGAAGTTAGAGAAACAACGTTGAGTGCCATTAACACTGGATCTTCTCAACTTGTTTTAGTAGAAAAGCTCAAAAAGACAGTCTCCTTAAGGAGTAAAAGAGGATACTGTATAATAAGTGTGTATGAACCCAGCTTTGTTTCATTTTCTAGAATTCTTCATTGTCCTAATTTCTTTTCTGAGCTGAAGCAAGTAGCACCCACCATAGGTGATAGTTTATCTGAAGGCTAGTTTACCCTGCCTCCCAGTGTTATTACAATAGCTATTTGAAGAACTCATTGTGCTTTAACCTCATGGTTAAATTAAGAATTTCATCTGAGCTCAGAAAAATAAACAATGAAATAGCTCAAACAAACTAGAAATCTGGGGTTCATGCTCCTTAAAACCAACATACTGGGAAACTCTTGCAAAATTCCAGGCAAGGTCAGTGAGGTTCTGTACTCAGTTCTCCCCATGAGGCTCTTTCATACTGCATGCTATGTATTGCCTTAGTTCTTTATCCTCAGCATCCTACTGCAAAAAATTAAATAAAGGGAAAATAAAACCTTCCAAAAATGATTAAAAATAATTTATATTTATGTTATAATGATACTGAGTTGCTTAATTTCTTTTTACCTAAGTACATTTAAATACCTCCATAAAAGATAAGCATTTTGTTGTTACTGTAATATCACTTGACCGGGCAGGTTACCATTACTGCAAAGTCCAGATATTCTTACTCAAAGCCAAATCACTAGTATTTAATTAATAGGGAGAAACTGTTTCATCACACAGACTTGATATAAAATATGATATCCCAGGGCTTTGTTTTATATCTCATGGAAATACAAAATGTGCACTTTGATTCAAATACAATCCATGGCTTACAAAACTATCACTGTTTAATAATGAATAATGTGATGGAAAAGATAAAATAATGTTCTCTAATGAATATCAGTGAATTACCAGATAAGGAAGCAGTGATGTATGAATCCTCCTTAATCTCATAGAAAATTATGACTGGATAGAGAAGGATTACTTGACACAAACACATCATCTGACATTTACTTCTAGTTTATTGTAAAATATTTGTCCCTTTTAAACAGTAAGAGTTGAACCAACCTGGAGCTAAAAAGAAGGGAGGGAATGAGAGTAGTCCCCTTATTCTCATGTTCAACATAGACATGAAGAGCAGAATATCACTTGAACAGTTTAATTTAAACATGTTAGGATATTGGTAAGTGTTGCTGCTTTAAGGTTTGTATTACTTATCAGCAGATTTATATAATGTTCATAAAATCTTTAACTCTTAAGTGAAGAAGAACAAATCAGTCAAATATTTTTGTAAAAAAGCAGCAAAACTTCAGGTTATTTTGAAAAAAACCAACCAAACAAGACTAGAACAAAACCAAACCAAACCAAAAAACCATTAGTATTTCAGATAGCTACTCAAGCGAAATCTTGTGTACTACCCCTACTCTTCCTTTGCAAAGACAATTGATAAAAAATTATACTTTAAGTTTTCCATGCACTTGAACCATTTTTAGTTTAGAACTTTTCTCTATCTTCTCCTTGATTAGTTTAACAGCTAGCAGTTTTTATGGCAGCTATTGTAAAAGATCCTGTTATTCTTATTATTCTGCTTGCTGGTATGAATAAGAAAATTAAGATAAAGTTGCACTTAAACTAACTATTATTAGGGGTAAATCCTCAACTTAGAATGGATGACTGTCATTCTTAGATATAACCATTACCTCCAGTAACCTTATGTGGAAGGAGAGAGAAAGAAATGAAACCGTGAAGAAAAATGTAATTTTTCAATTGCCAGAAAAATGTAAACTGTAGGTAATTCTACATGCACTGTAGAAAATTACAGGATATAAAACTACTTGCATGATTTATCAATATGCCCAGGAGAATGTGGAAAAAAGCTTTCAATCTTGCACATTCTCCATTAAAGAATCATTAAATTGTGAAAAATTGTGAATGATCTGTTCTGTGTTTCCAGTATGGCAGAAAATAATTCAACCCTAAATTTAGGTGGTTTATCTGAAAAATACTTTTGAAAATGATTACCCAGATTTATAAATAGTCAGCTAACACTGATGAAGAATTCGTTCATTGACATCATTAATTCTTGCCTTTTAAATCCTGTTTATGTATTTGTCCAAATTTGAATGGTTGTGCTTTTCCAGAGTATTAATAACTGTTCTTGTTATTACTTAGGCAAAGGAAAATATTACAGTGTTAAAATGTATCATTTTTAAATCCAGGATGTCAGAAATACATCACTGTGGACTTCACGTTGCTCAAATATTAATCAATGAATGGCAGAACTCCTGTTGACTGCAGAAAACAGGATGAAATTCCTTTATACATATTCTCACTTTAAAGTGTCTATGTATATGTTATATTTCTATTTTAAAATAGAGTAAAAAAGCAATAAAAAGTACAGAACAGAGCATCTACTAATGCCACCAGCATGTGTGTGCTATGCCTTTTCCTGCCCTTGGCTGCAGAATTGGACTGAATATCCACAGCAGTGTCAGCTGGAGTAACAGGGGCTTATTGTCAATGACGGGACATATCACTGGGTTGACTCTTAGTCAATCTCAGTTTGGGATAGTTTGTCACACCTCTTGTATGGTATCTCAGGCCTCTGCAATCCCTACTGTAAGCTCCTCAAGTGAATGTCTGTTATTTTATGTATCACATGTGGAACAAAGAAAACTCTTCTCTGTTGGCTCTTGGGCACCACTGTAATATAAATAATAGGAATAACATATCACAAATGAGGTAACAGCTGTGCTGGGGAGGCATTCAATGCCTGTGGAAGTAAGGACCACACTATCTAAGACAATCTTTTCACTAAAGTCCATTTTAGAAAGTGCATTGTGTAATGTGCAATACACAACTGTTTTGATAGAACGGGGGCACTGCCAAGCAGGAATAACACAGAATCAAGTACAATAGCACTACACCAAGTACTTGGTGCCAGCATATAAAAGCATTCAACAGTAGCTATTTAGTCATAACCACAGTGACATCAAAAAGCCAGTTTGCATTTTCCACAACTGTGTGCCAAAAAACATGAACACCTTTAAAGAAATTAATTGCAACTCTGTAAGGACCCTCCTACACAGGGCATGTGAAACCCAGATGCAGAATCAACCATTATAAGGGATTCTGCTTGCAGCTGCAGCTAGAACTATATTAAATCCCACTAACACATTTGGGGAATAAAAATGAGCATTTTCATTGTAAATTAATGCTAATTTTCTATTCTTGATGCATCTAAAGTTTCCATGACAGTCAAGGAAGCAGTCAGTGAGGCCTAGCTGTAATGACAAGTAGGTGATGAAGGCACTTTGAACACTTCTCTGCCAGGAGAAAGAGACCTGCCCTGTCACTCTACCTATAAACGTAATTTGTACCTGTGTCTTCCAAGTGTGGGAAGACTACTCCATGTTATTGACTGAATTTAAGAGTTAGGCACAATTAACCAGGGTTAAAACACAACAATTACAGAAAAATTAGAAGAGAAACTTGAAAACTTCTCTTCCTGCAGTGGGTTGACAATAGCCAGCACCTGCCAGCTGCCCACCCAGATGCTCTTTCACCCTTCTTCACCAAGAGCACAGGGGAGAAAATATGATGAAAAAGCTCAAGGATTGAGGTAAAGACTAGGGGAAAATTAATTTGTTGCCAATCAGAACTGATGTACGTAGCAAGAAACAAAAATAAAACAATAGTTTTCTCCCACCCCCTTTCACACCTCTATTCCTTATTCTTCAACATCTTCCCCTCCTCAGTGGTGCAGGGGGACAGGGAATGGGGCATTGTGGTCCCATGCTTATATGAATTCATATTTACAACCATAGCAATATCAATAATATTAATCAAAAAAGTTTTATTTTTTTGATTAAAGACTTTGATGACCACACTTTAAAAATGGATTTTATAGAAAAAAAAAAAAATTCTTAAGGAAGTTTTTAATCCAACCTCATACTCTGTGATTCTCTTGGTTAATATTTGAGGGTCCATTTTGGATGCAGCATCTAGCTCACAGTAACTCACAATGGCTTTCAGAAGAGTCACAAATGATTGACACATGCTGTCACAGATGCACACATTCACAAGATACTTTTATCCCCGAACAGCAGAATGCAACCCACTCTCTCTAAAACACATATATCTGGCTGCCTTTCAGGACACTCAATTAGAACAGAAAGAGATCTCAGACTGCTCAATTCATATGTTCTAACAATTGGGTTTTAAGAAAAAAGGAACAAGAGATCAGAATAGAAAATCAACCGTATGAGGTTGGGCTAGACAGATTCCTGAAAATGACACTTATAAAAAAACAGTAGTATTCAAGGTCAAAAAGCATTTGCAGATTGTACTCATGTAAGCAAGTTGTTGGGGTCTTTTCCTGTGTTTTTCTGCTTTAAGCATATTAAAGTAAAATATTTTCACACTTGTTGAACACTGCACAAATGCTCACCTCATTCACCTGTGATGTACAGACCTGTGTTCTAAAAGAGTTCCAGGAGCACTCAGATTCATGGACAAAAGTGTGACTTGAAATAAATGTGGGTACAAAAGTCCAACCTACAAATGTTCTTAACCTCTTTTTTTGTTCTCTTCTAATTTTGCTGTTTAAAAGAAAAATTCATAAGCACACCCTTCATTCAAGTTATGATAAATGTACCATGCTATCTCCAAAAGGGCCAGATCAGAGAGTTAAAATGGTTCTATATAGAGGAGCTTATTCAAACAGATTTTTAAAGGCCTTAAAGTTTAAGTAATCTTTATTTGTATCTCTCTGTATGCAAAAAGGCATGTATACAATTGCTTTTAAATATATCTATGTGACACGGATGGGGAAATGCATCATAAAATAAAGACATAAAGGCAGATGAGAATATTTTAAATTTTTTTTTTCTCTAATGCTGATAGGTAGTGAACTTTAGTAAGCAGAAGGTGTTTTGTTATCTTCCCCAGATAATCAGTAAAGTGTTCGCATTGTGTATCTGTCAGCTTTGCCATGACTCTTTCAGTGTCTTGTTATTTCATACAATCTGGGGGTCTTTAGTGTAGTTTAGTCTCCTGGCAGCTATTACAACTACTTGCCATCTTGCATTCTTGCAGTTTTCAAAAACATGGAAGTCAGACCTTTTATTTCAACACAATTCCCTTTGGGAGATTTAATATGTTTTTTCTTAGGTTAGAAATTTACTGGCAAAATTTAGTGCACTGTTTTGGTTTGGGGGTTTTTTTGGTATTTTTTAGTGTTGCAAAACTACTATGACATTCTAACTAAAGGTATTTTTTTATTCTATCAAAAGAAACCATGAAAGGCTAGAAGAGTAACAGTGCTAAGTGCTCATACATGTTGGGGTGCTGAAGATTAAGAGAGGAATTGCAGTCCCTTACAGGGGAGAAGAGGCCTTTCATCTTCACCTCACAACAGATCGAGGCGAGAAGTGCCCAGATTCAAATGCTTCATGACCAAGGAAACTCTGAACAACCTGCCCCAACACCAACCCTAATCCAGGGTGGGGCTGTAGGTCTGTAGGTCACTTGCAACTCAGGCCGGTCTAGGATTCAGTTTCTTGCTCCCAAAGATACTATTCCTTCCAATCCTGAAATCTTAACCCTGACCTGCTTTGTCCTACAGGTCTTTGATAATTCCCAGGCTAGAGCCACCTTTCTTCACTCTCTTTCAGACCATAGTGCCTCCCATACTAGTGTTACCTCCTTCACTTTCACCAGACAGGTCTATTCATTCCATCTCAAAACCTTCACATTTCTCCTGATTCCATACAAAATTGTTTCATTAAATTTTTAGTTAAGTCTTCTGAACTTTAATTTAATGTTGTAGTCTTCTAATTCTAAAAGGAGATGTAGCATAAGTGTGTGTGTGTGAGAGTGTGTGTGTGTGTGTGTGCAAGCGGGAATAATTGTCACTTTTTCTGGGTACCTAAAAGAGAAGGGAGAAGGCCATCAGTCAGCCTTCCTATGAGAAATTACTGACTTTCAGGTTTCACAGGAGTCCTAGTGATTATTTGCTGCTCAGTAATGTCACTGTTTACACCAAAATCAAACCTGTCGTGGTAAAGCTTTGGGAAGAAGGTGACTAAGTGTTTTATTACAAAGCAAGGATCAGGAACCGACTCATAAATGGATGATGGGAGCCTGGACTCTTGCGCAGCCATTTTCTCCTACAGAATATCCCCCTAGATTCAAGAGGGTTATAAAATGGAAAAAAACCCCAAAAAACCCAAAAAACAAAACTAAACCAAAACAACAACAAAAACAAACAAACAAAAAAAAAACCCACCAGAAACAAGCCACACCTGGCTTAAGTAGAAATTAAGAAAATTTGTGTCAAATATTCAGTCATGTACTAGTTTCTTTTTTTCAGAACGTTCCTTATTATTCAACAACTGTGGTTTTCTTTTTCTTATGGAGAAGTCATAAAAGGCTTACAAAGGAAAAAGTAATAGAGTTTGAAGTATTGCTGTTCAGAAAATATATCCTTCTCAATTCTGAATTCTGAGATGAGGCACTATGCAATAGATTTTCATCTTATACTTGAAACTGAATCATAGCTACTTATTGAAAAGACACATTGTGAGGTTAATTACAATGAGATGACGGCTTTTCATTGAAAAAGATTTTGTAACATATTTTTATATATTTTATATCTTTTCCTCTGTCACAGAAAAAAACAAAAGCCCATTTTAAAAGACTATTTTTTTATATGATATCTTTTTCTAAGATTTCTATTAAAAACTATTTTCAATAACCAAGTGGCTTTATTAGGCCCGGATAAAGGGCAAAATAATATTCACAATCATATTTTTAAATAGAATCACTAAGTATATTATAGTAAACAATGGAGAAAGTGAGAAATATTTACACAAAGGCTATTCCTTCTAAAGAATATTAACATGCAACTTTTCAGCAGCTCATTCTGTTGTTTCAACCAATCATATCACAAGCAGAAATCTTCTAATCCATATCTGAATAATTTTTCTATACTAAACTTCAGCCCATGGCAAGATTAAACTAAACATCTGAGTGCCATACTTAATCCTAACCATTCAACCCCATAGCAGCTTATGTTTAATAATAAAATCTAAATGTATGTCTTATTTCTACAGAAGTGGTTACATCCCCTGGATCTTCAGTGGGAAAGGGGACACTAAAGCATCAAGGTGGAAAGAAAACAAACTAGAAATACATAGCAAGTGTGATGCTATGTCTGATTCAATTCAGTCTGAATAATAGAGGGTTTTATTTCAAGCTTCAACCTTTGCAAACATATGTTTCCTGCAAATGATTTTCAAACACATTTTTCTAATCATGATGAGTTAGTAAAAGAACATGGATTAACCAAAGTAACCTTTTAAGTATTTTCATACATTTTTGAGTGCATCGTAAGAGAAAAATTGAAGGGTTAACGTTTTAGTCTATGTCTGCCTATAATTTTTCAGAATACGGTTTGCCACTGGCAAATTATTTCTATTATTTCTTAAGTAATCAGTAGATGTACTTTTTAGATTCATTCAAGTGGCTTACAATTTTTAAAATAGCAAGAAATTGTTTCTTGCATTTCATCTTTTTAAGGGGAAGATCATCTCCAAATCAGGTGTACATTAGATTATCCAAGTTTTTGGATATTCATCCTCCCAAAGTCTTGAATGTTGTAAGAAGCTATCTCTAAATACAACCTTCAGTATTTTCCTCCAGTAAGTAAAAGGACTAATTATGTTTTGTAGAAGGCTCAAATCATGAAAATATATTTCTTTGTACATTAGGATTTGTGGTTTGCTGTGTTTCTCACTGAAGTGTTTAACAGCTTTGTGTGTCCTCAACAGAGCAAAGATTTTCCGGGCACCTTCAAACTTTACCATCTTTTGAGCCTCTCTCTTCATTTTTGACAAAAATGTCTTCTTTCAAAAAATTCATCTAGAAATGTTCATGATTTCTACCATATATTTTTATCATCTCTACCCTATTGTATCATATGGAGTGAGACACAGTTATTATGTTGGTATTGTTTCCCATTTTCTTTCATTTATGTAAGAAAAACTTTTGCGTGACTATTTGAATAAAGTTCTAAACAGATTTCTTACATGCAATCTCTTGTAAATCATCTGAATCTCTGACACAAGGTACTGGAAAGCTCATCTTCCCTTTTTTAAAGTACAGGACAAAGACATCTCAGGCTTTATCTGGTTTCAAGGAAAGGATAAAATGCTTTTGAGATGACAAGTAGAGATATCAATGGAAAGTAAATATAATTCAAATCTTTAAAATTACTAACACATTCTTTAAAATACCAGATAATTTTCTTTCTAAGTCGCCCTTTCTTTTTCTTTTTTGCTGAAACAAAACCTTGCTGAAACTACAATGGTGCTGTAATTTATAACCATGGCTGGATCATTAGGCAAAAAGATTGCCTTGATGAATTCTTACAGGCAGTGAAGCAGGCCCCAATTACTCCTAGAACCTGTTTTATTCCACCTAAATGAGTAGATTTTTTAAAAAATTCTACTACTACTTTTTTTTCTTGAACATTAAGCATCTGGTTATGGAACAAGTTGAGACATCAGTGCCTTGCAAATGGTGCAATTGGTCATCTAGAATACATTCAGGTGAGAGGTATCTATTACATGTGCTTGTGGAGATTAAAATCTTTGTCTACTAGAGTCCATTCTTGGAATTTAATGACATGGTTGAAGAACAGACACAAACTGACATTTCTCAGACTACTTTTTTAAAAGCATAAATGTTCAAAAGAACAAACTCATAAATTATATAATTGCATTTTTTTCAGGGAATTTTTTTAGAACAAATCTGATTTTCTAAAATGTTATATTAAGGAGTTGTACCATGTATGTGGTATGTATGTGGTATACAGTGGATGTTCCTCCAATAATCAATTTTTATTCTACTAAACACTAATTTTTAATTTAAAAATATCCCCTGAAATAAAAAGAGCAAAATTCATCAGCAAAACATTTTTCATTTCATAAAAAGTTCAAACCTTCCATTATAAACTACTTTTTACTATATCATGTGTGGGGTATGCCCAGCCCCCACCCTGGAGGGATGTCTGCTGAGATAAGGAGAGTGCCTAAACCTCCCAGAAGAACTCCCCTGGAAAGGGAGCCACTTTGCAGTTACGGTGAGAAGAAGACAAACCCAGAATCTTCTGGGAGACCCTATGCAGATCCTTTGTAACCCATTGTAACTCTGACACCCACCCCCTGTATCCCTATAAAGCCAGCCCCCTGCCCCTGAGAGGGCAGAGAGAGCCCGTCCCTGGCCTCCCTTCATTGAGTGCGGACTAACAAAGCTGCCTCGTGAGGAACAGCTACACGGGCCTCTCGTGTCTCCCTGGTCTGGCCTGGAGGCTGCCCTGCAGAGCTGGGCTGGAATCACGAGCTGACAATCACTAAAGAGCTGACAGCCTCTGCAAGGGCCCTCCAGCCAGCAGCTGAGGGAAGATGATCTCTTTTGGGACCATCTCTCCGGACCGGTCACAGCTTCCTCAGTCAGAGCTACTGACCCCACACCAGCTGTCATAATCATGTGGTACCATTAGAGGATTTTCTTGGAATAGAATCACTGAATTAGGTGCAGTCCCTTGTATTCTTGGAATAGCCTGATAACTTGGTGCAGCCATGAAATTATAAATGCTTGTAATACCTAAATAATAGGCATGTTCTATTTCTGCACAAATACTTTTAGCTGAAATAAAATTTACTTCTCTAGGTGACTTGACTCAAAGCAAATAAGTTGTACTCCAGTCAGATGTATGCGTAGACCTCATGATTTATTCCTGTACTTGACTAACATCTTTTTTTAATCTCTAATATCTATTAAAACATCTGAGTATTATCTCATTCCCTTAAGAACTCTGTGTAAAGGGGTGTACAGACAAGAAATGGAAAAGCCTTGGCAGGAGAAGTTGTTGTATATCTTAATTCTCCAGCTCTCACACAGGGAACTGTGTATACCCAAAAATATGCATGTGACCAAAGGCCAAATGCACAGGCCAGGAGGCAGCCTTGACTTAAAATAAGACTTGTAGCATCACATTTCCTATCTCACAGAAAAATAGTAGTGCTTTATTCCCATTTAAACGTTCATGGCTTTTTAAAATCGTTTAAGACTCAAGGCCTTGGATCCAGTTGCTGCTACCAAGCAAGAACAGTTTGGCTGATGTCCTGCTGACAGAGAACAAAAGGTGCTCAGTACACAGAGAAAATGTGCAGCCAAAGGACCATAACAGGCATACCTGGGCCTCCTGACAGCTTTCAAGTTCAGAGTTCTTATAGTACCTGCAATTGTTCTCCAACAGAACAAACCTTTTCCTATTTGAAGAAATGAAAGGGAGAGAAGCATTCCAGGAGAAAATTTGCAGGGATAGTTTCTGCTTTGCACTTTTTTCTCAATTTTTCTTCACAATAGGGAAGAGCTTTCCCCATATTTCCCATGCACCTCAGACCTGAAAGAAGATAATCACTAATGTTTTTGTCACACTGTTTTTTTCATTATCATACGGGAAAATTTTAGTGGTGCATGATACATTTCAAGTTATGCAATTACAGCAACTCTACCTTCCTAAATCCATTACATCCTCCAGCATGCTGCTTAGCTCTTCTAAGGTGGGTGAGTGCATTTACTGATTTTAGGTATATTCATTATTATTTGAAATGACAGACATTGCATAATTGTAGTCAATTTTAAATCAGAAAAAACTGAGCAACTATTTAATAATGCTATGTATTTATATGTTTAGAAGCCTACTGTGGAATTTTATTCACTGCAATGATAAGAAGAGTGGGAATAAATGACACAGCACAAACAGAATGAATATTGCTAAACAGGTGTTCAACAAGTCTCTCTCTAGCTTTAGTTTTTGCCATAACAGTCATAGAATTCACAATTGGTATGAAGATTTTTCAATAACAGAATCCCACTTGTGCATATAGTAACTCTTTAATGTAGTTTTACTCAACTGCATTGTTATATATTGAAGGATAGATGAATCATCTCATTGCTTCTCATTGTTTGGCATCATTTTTTTGGTTATAGTCCAAGTTGCATATCAGATAATACATCAAGAAAATTCTCATTCTAATATTCTTGCAAAAGCTGCATTAGGTTTTAGTTCAAATGAAATCCAATGGATGTACCTGGACTAATTCCAACAGTGCCTTTGCATTTGTCTGATCTTAAGTTAGTGCAAAAGCTAGACAAGTTAGCCTTTAATTTGCTTCAGATAATCATAGTCAGTTCATCTGTAAGTACTGGCAATCCCGCAGGAGATGGTTGTCATTCTTAAGACCTCAAAGAAAAGGATAAATGGAATATGCCTGGAATGTGTAATGCAATGTTTAATGCTCTGACTTATAAGAAAAGAAGAAAGAATCAAACTTTCGCTCCCAAAATCTCTGCCCTAACCAGAAGCCATGTGAGATAAGAAACACTCACACTTCTTGGTATAAGCATAGCAAGTCTTAATGGGATATAGAGATGCCCTGGAACAAATAAAAAGGAGAGAATTACAGACCAACAACCAGACCAGTACATAGAGTCCCACTACTGAACAAATACAGGCTGAAATAAATGTCTTTCTATCAAGCTTTCTAAAGAAACAGTTCTTTAATAAGCAATAACATCCTTCTGAATACTAGTAATACAGGAGTCAGGCTCAAGATGGTTTATCAACAATCCAACAGTGCCATCTATCAGATGACATTAGAATTATATTTTTCCTTATGGCAACGTGTCATTTTCTAATGCTAAACAATTTAGAGATCTGAACTGCAGGAAGTGTACAGAAGACTAAACACTGTTCATTTATATATTAAATTAATGCATGTAGAGTTCAGGTAATCATAAAGCTATCAGGGTGGAGGGTGGGAAGGAAAAAAAAAGAAAGCTTATCTTTTTAAAATCTTATAACTATTTACTAAATAGCAATTGATTACATTCTTTTTCAGCAAATTGGTTATCCTTTCTTCTCATGTGGTTGTCAAGTGATTTTCTGGAGTTAGAAGTTTGAAATCCTCTCTGAAACTTACCACCTAACAGGCTTACAAATATAGTCTGTACCATCTGAAATAATGAAATAAGACATTTATGCCTTATTATTATTATTAATATATATTATTAATATGTTATTAATATATATTGTTGTTCAATGAGCACAATTTTTTAAAGTTAGTATTTGAAAAATTACTATTAGCAAAAAATGTGCCTTCTCTTCTGAAAAGTCAGCAGGCAGGATAAATAAAAAGCTATCCTACTATAAAGTTCCCAAAACTCACGTAGGATGCAATTAGAACTTCTTAGGTACAAGACAGCTATGTTGTACCTGACTTTCAATTTAACATGAAAGTTTTAGTTTCCTCTTCCTTCAATGAATTAAACTACTTTGTGCAAACTTAAAATAATTCAAATAAAGGAAAGGTGCATGTGAGACAGAGGACAGGTGATACTCTCAGGATAGAAGGTTCAGGTAAGGAAAAGTAGACATAATCTGTACAGTTAAATAAAACTGTGACTTCTTGAGATACATCAGGGAATAAAGCAATAGTATTTTTCAGAAGTCAAGTGGAATTGCTTTCTATTAAACCAGACTGGTTGTCACTGGGTAGTAGTAAACATGAAAGAATATAAAAATCACCTGTTCAGTAAGCATATAAGTTCTTTGGTGCTCAAGGGAAAAGTGAATAGATCTCTGTCTACAGAACTTGCAATTAGTTGCAACTGTACAGGACTGTGCAAGGATGGTCCTATTCCCACACCAGTAAGCAGTACAGGTTTATCACAAATAGACATGCAGATTTAAGTCATTCTAGGACAAAATTAGATGTTTCTGGTCTTGAATTTATGTGATGAGTTTTTTGCCAGCCCATAACAATCCATGAGAAAATCAGATTAACTATTACTTGAAAAATTCTACGAAATTCATTACATAAATTATTCAGTAATATTTTTCTAACTTTTGCAAAATTTATAGAAATAGTAGAACAATTAGTAAATTACTCAGATGTATATTAATCTCTCTTCCAGGACACTGGCTTTGAAACAGTCTATAATGTATGTAGACTATTATATTCTTTAAGCAAAATATGCAAAGCTATTTGTTAATTCAACCAACATCTGAAATTTTTGGTAATTTGTGTCTTTTTAAATTGACAATGTTATATAGCAGATTCCTGCATCTTGAAATGTCAAGATTATCATAACAGAAATCCTTTTTTTACAGTGAGTAGGAAAATTAATTCGGTCACTACATCTTAAATAATTAATTGTGTCTTCTGTTCTTTGCTGGACAACTTCAATAAGCACATTTGTCTTGAATAGCACGCTGGCTGGCCTTGACTTGGACACCTAATTTTCTGACATCTAAACTTAGATGAGACCAATTTCATCAGATACTTTGAAATCATTGAACTTCCCAAACTTACAGTTAAATCAGTGGTTTTCATTATGAATAATCTAATAATATTTTTTAAATCCACCTAAAGTGCGATTTTCAAAAGCCCACAGTATTGGCCTAACTCTGCCCCCATTAAAGTCAAAGGAAGTTTTAACACTTACTTGAGGGGGCACTAAAGAAGCAGAAGGGGGGTGATTGAAAACATTTGATGTGGGAAACTTGGCAGCATCATCTCAGGATTAAGTCCTTTTAAAAGTCTTACCCCAAACTTAAAGCTGGTCTTAACTATTTCCATGCATTTACAAAGTATGAAAGTGAGTTTTATAAATAAAACTACTGTGGATTCGTAAGTTTACTTGAAGCTGTTTGAGGGAGGCTTAAGCTAAATAAGAAATCAGTGATTTCTTTTTCCCCAAGAACAATGCCTATTCAAAAAACTGTTGGAACAAGTCTTAAAACCTCCCTCAACATTATGTTTCACTACTTTAGCTGATATTAGAGCTTAAATCTTGTAGACTAAACTCAGGCAATGGATGTGCTTTAACGATAGCTTAACATCAACCTGAGCCTGTATTTAGAGCAGAGAGGACTGTATCAATTGTCTCTTGTGCAGATTATTCCTTCTCACTAAAGACTGGTGTATCTGAGATGAAGGACAACAAAGTCACAGAAGTTATTTTAGATCCAACAAATACATTTTGATCAGAAACATTTTCTGCTTTATCTAGAAATGTTCATGATTTCTACCATATATTTTTGTCATCTCTACCCTATTCTATCATATGGCATTCTACTATAATGAGCATAAATTCTGTCATCTTAGGGGAGACCACAACATGGGTATTCAAACTCTACCCTTACAATTCCTCTATGCAAATTTATCAAAATAGTCATGTATCTAGCTGCAATATACAGCCAGAAGTTGACCTTCTGTGTTAGCTGTCTTCAGGAAAAAAAAATCAAAACAAAACAAAACAAAAAACCCATCCAAAACAGTTCTGCAGCAGCAATTGATAAAAAGAGATTACTCTTTTAAATGATCTAAATGCAAAATTCCTCTGCAAATTCAAATATACAACAACTACAGTTCTAGCAACGGTGTAGCAGTCCTGTGTTTATAACCAAACACATTGATATTCAATAAAGAGTGCTGCATAAATTTCATCTCCCTGTGGGGAAAATTTAAACTTATTTTATTATTCTGTTGGAATATTTTAAATGAGAAAAAAATGAAGATAAACTGCAGTTGACCCTAGGCATTACAAATGCCATTAAGGCTCTCGCTCTGTTAGGCCCATCTGTTGCTTTTCAGGCCAGCTATTCATTAACCTTATTAGCACCAGCCCCCATAGCCTTGAGTTGACATTTCCCTGGTTAATATGGAAAGCCCATTTCCTAGCACACATGAACAGGCTGATTAAAGAATTTATATGAATTTTCTAATTCATGCAGTAGGATACAGAAACAACAGATCTGTTTTTTCCAAATCCAATACAAACTTCCCTTCTGCAGGTTTCTAGGGGACTGCAGTGTTCTAATATATTAATATGTAGCTTTGCAGTTACTGTTCTAATCAAATCAGCAGAAAATTAGTCTTCTTGGCATCAGTAATAATCTCTATCTGTTGCAGCAATATAAATCCAACTGGTATAGTATCAGATTTTGTACTAGATTTACTGATGAGCCAAAAAAACAACAGCAAATGTATTCATTCCACTGATACACCCAGCAGCTTAAATTGATGTGAATACATAAACTGTTTATCATATTTAACCCATTGATATGAAGTCACAGTAAGGTGAATTGTTTAGTATTTAATCCCAGTGCCTCTTCGTGCTGGGCATTCATGCAATTTTTTTACTCCCACAGAGAATATAGTGAGCAATTAAATTTGCAGAATGGGTTTAGAGGAAGTGTTTTTCTGTCTCCATTTTAGATTAGGTATTACAAGCATAAACAAAATTGTTTATATTTCTAAACCTGCACACAATAAAACAAACATTTCAGAAAGTAATATTAATTCCTCTCACATTGTAGATTTGATAGCAACAGCTGACATAATTTCACACACTAGAAGGAAATTATGAACTTTTTTTGTTAAGAGGTTGTTTTAATTTTTTTTCAGAAAAGTCTAAGAGTGAAAGTAAACAAACTAATGGGTTAAAATAGACAGGGACAGTACTGCAGCCTTTCTCAGCATCCCTTTGGCACTTCTTATTCTTCTTGTATCTGTGGCAATAAAAGGTAATTTCCAGATAATTTTTTTCCCATAAGTGGAATGCCAAGATAATTTATAGAGATGCCCTATTCTTCCTGACCAATTTATTTAGTTACAAGTAAGCCTTTAAAGATTTTAAGGCTAGAATTAAGACTGTCCTTCTTAAAAACATTCAATTCAGCAATTCAGCAATGCAATTAATTAAAAATAAGATCTGACCTACAGAAACAACTACAATTACTATAGATAGAATGTAATGGAAAACATACAGCTGCCCAAATCTTTCAGTGCAAGGATCTATTCATCAAGTATTCTCCCTCTGTTAATCATTGTGTGTCCTTTCTTGTGAAGTTATCTGTCTCTACCATACCTGTTCTGAGACTGTGTAAGACACAGCCTTTCTTTTCACATCTGAGTGAAACTACCAGCAGCCCAGCACAAGCTGATAGGTAAAACAGAAACAATAATGGTCATAAATGGTTCTGGTCTTAATCAAAAGCTGGTGAAACCAATGGAAAGACTTGCAGAAACTTCATGTGGTTTTGGAGAATATGGAGTCCACTGAGGGTTTTGCATAATGGTGTGTGTCACTGATAATGCTACTGGTGTATTCCTCCTCTTCCTCATCACTGGGATAATCTCTTTTAGCTCAATGTCGTGACTTATGCACACCTGAGGACTGAGCCTGCACCTTTATTCCCTCAAAGAAATTCTGATATTTACAAGTGTCAAGTAACCAAAATTTGATGTCACAGGAGCTATTTAAAAGATGGAGTTAATACAAAGAGGGAAAAGCAGTTTCTGTTGGAATTTCTGCCAAAAATGGATAAATCTAAAAGACGCAGTTCAAGCCTTATAAGCACCTCAAAGTTTGGATGCCTATCTGAAAGTTTTTGACTAAAAATCTCAATGATTTACAGATGCTTGGTTTACATGGGAAGTTCAGGAAAATAATCTGTTTCTTGAGGCATGTCTAATAGATAAAAGTGAGGACACTCAAAGATAATCAAGAAGTACAAGGTCTGAAAAAAAGAACGAAAAGAAAAATAACTAAATTCTTCAGACCTCAGAAACATATTTGACTCAGGAAATAGGTTAAGAAATTGATTGACTCATTCATTTTTTTATTTCTATCACTTGTAGTTGCAAATATAACTTTAGTGGTTCATATTGAAAAAAAAAATCCCAACCCTATAGCATGTTAAGAACTGCTTAGCTTTTCAGTGAGACACAGAGGAGGGTGAAAAGAACAGTTCTGTCTGTTCCTCTGCCTAAGTTCCTCTGCAGTGTGCTGTGCAACAAGCTGAAGCTCTGTAACAAAAAAAACTTTCCTAGTTCTGGTGCAACAGAAGTTTTCACAAATGCTTTGACTCCCAGAGAAGCAAGGCTGGAGAAAACTACATAAGCTTCCTCATCCTAACAGAACAGCACACTACCTGGCAATCATGAAGCAGCCTTTATATGAGATTTCATATAAAAATATAAAGTACCAAAAAAAGAAGTTTCACACCTTCGAGGCTACTATCTTTTTTCCATGTAATTATTCCTTTTTCTCCTGCATATGCAGCTCTTCCAGCTTCTGCAGTTGTGACAGTACATTTATCAATTTTCTGGCTTAAAATTTGTGCTTATGCCTTAACTTGCATAGTGCTACCTCACAATTCAGTTCCTAATTCAAAACAAGGTTTCTTTTACAAAGTCCTGTACATACAGAAGAAAAGGCTCTGTGCCTTATCCCTTACAACTGAATAAAGATAAAACATATGAAGTGTGAGAAAAATAGATATTCTTATTCCTGCTTTTAGATAAAATTTTCTTCTTTTTATCTGCAGTCCTTTGTTCCCCACCACAATAAGGCCAAGACCAAAATACTGAAAAATCAATAGTTAGTGCTGTTAAGAATTATCTAAGTAAGTATCAAAGAATGTTGCATGGCATTTTTTTTTTCCTAGGCAACTAGAATAATAAGTAATCTACCAACTTCTTTCAGTAAATGAAAGAAAAACATGGAGATCATTATTCCATTTCAAAACAGTTGTTCACAGAGTTTTGACTCTACTGGAATATAGGTGTTTTCTTTAGGGTATTTGAAGTTCATATCTAATCCAGCAGAATCTAATACATATTTCTTAAATAATCTATTTGAATGCATGTTACTCAAATAGCAAAGGATCTTGTTCCGTCTAGGAAGAGAAGAGGACATGTCTCTCAGTCTTGCAGGAATTGAAGAGACAGATTGTCAAGGTTTTAAATGTGCAGGTAGCAGGTGAGTTTGTACTGCTGATAGAAAAAAAGCCCAATAACAACCGTAAAGCCCTCCTTGTGAGCTAAGTTATGTAAATTGCAGAATGCCCTTATTGTCAGCAGGTATATTATTTCAGAAAAGACAGACAACTGTGTTAATCTCCCTTCTGCTTAATCCCTGTCTCTCCACAAATCATCATGTCGACAGTTTAAACAGATTTAGATGTGACTGAAATCAAGAAAAGGAGATAGTCTCAGGATGCTGAGGCTGATGCAGGCCTCCAAGAAGTAATTTTGTTTGTGGTAGAGAGACAACACAGGAGAGAGAGTAAATCTAACAAATCTAACAAAGCAGCCTTCTGGCCCAGCCCTGAGGATCAAATTCAATTCTACAAAGATACACATTAAGCTCTGTCTATCACAGCTTTGCCCTTGAAAAGACAAATAATCATGAGATTCACCTTGTTGTGCTTGTCTCTGGAGAGAGGAGACAGAAGACATTTAAGGAATTTGCTCTGTTGCTCATTTCGAATGCCTTTTATTGTTTAATACTTATTACTTTAGAGTAGGGGTGAAAAAAATAGTTAACTCTGTTAGTTTAACCACTTGCTGTCTCTTAAGTCAGAAGCAATAATCACTAGAGTAATAAAAACAATCAAGAATCGAGAAAATGGTGGTCAGTGGAACAGTCGCTCATGCATTATATACCTTGACCAAATTATTTGTTGCAAAATGCATCTGTTATGCTTCCTCTTTTGAGTGAAAAGGACCAATTTCTACTTACTGCTCTGCTGAAAATCATTGTGGAAAACATTCTCAAAGGACTGCTCTGAACTTTGAATATTTAATTTAATAATTTTCTGATAGTATAAAATTTAGATTCCCTTATATTCTTCCTGTGCCTGGTCTGTGTCAAAACCAGTCCTTTAATGCCGTTTTCCAGTACTTAACAGTAAAGTTTTAGATGAAAGAATTCTTTTTCAATAAGGTTTTACTAGCATGCCACTCTTGAAGTTTTTAAACAGAAATTCTATCATTTAATCACTTTAGTGTTAACTTTTATCTGATCAAATTAGCATTTGCAAGACTACACCTAAAATAACAAAAATAGTCTTTGGAATAATCTTCAATGCAAAGAAAATTATAATTACCCGGGTGGTCTGCATGATCACAGCCTGCAATACTGTGTCTTAGAAGAAAACCAGAAAATTAATTAGCTAATATTAGTGATACTCTTTGAAGATGAATAGCTATATGAAAGTGGTGAGCATTATTACGGTTATTAGACAGCACAATAAACTGCTACTCACAATTTACAAATTGCGTAATTTAACTGAACTAAAAGGGATGCCACTGCTTGCAAATCCTTGGGCCAGCTCCCCAGGGTTTAGCTGATGGATTGAGGGGAAAGCAAAGAAAATCTGGGCAGATCATGACTGTGCAAGATTGCAGGACCTTTTGTGAATGACCAAGAGTACAGGCTTCTGCATCCAGAGTGGCCAAGAGCCATTCTTCAGCTTTTGCAAGAGCAAAATCCTCTCTGTCCCCTTCTCCCAACAAGTACTGTTTCCTTTTCTGTCCCTTGCTGTGGGATCTCTCCTATCTGAAGAAAGGCCCATAGAGGGAAAAGGTCGTCTCACCTCACAGTATGGGAAATGGAGCTTGTGCTTTTATTCTCTTTGGAGCATTTGTAGTCTCTCCTGAAACCTTCCTAATCAACTTCAGTTGAAATTATTTCTGAGAAAGACTTCTGGGTTTAGCAAATTAGATTTTAACATCAAAGAAAAACTTCAGCAAAATACTCTGACCTATTCTAGATGCAAAAGTTCACTCCCTGGACCTTCAAGGTGCCTAATTTGGAAGGCACTGCCTCTTCACTGGCAATTATTATGTTGTGTTTTAGCATTTTTATCTATTTGTAACCGTTCATTGTGTCCTTTTGAATATGTTACCATGTTATTCAAACATGGCCCTGAGTGGCAGTTGCCTCCTTGGAGATTTATTTTATGTGGTTTAAATTGAGTTTACAACACCTGCTGTAAATTTCATTCTCAGCCAGATTTCTTTACTTCATGAAATATAATTTCTTAAATGCTTTTAGATCATAGGAATGAAAGAACTAAGTAAGTACAGGATGCAATATTCGAACTACATGTAATAATATTAGCATATAATTCAGTTGAGAATGAATTGACAAATTTAGATTCCCCTTCTACACTGTGAGCTACTTTTCCTGGAACTGTTCATAATTCAGGCATATTAGAAGAATTCTTAAATATGTTATTTTATGGACTGCTGAATATTCATAACTTAAACCATGCATTTTCTTAAGGAGCTCAAAGAAGCTACATAATGAAATTTCTATTCATTGACTGCTTAATTTTCATGAAGATTTGCTTGTGTTTGTAAAATCAGAAATAAGATTTTGTTAGTACTTTCTCATCACTTTTAAAACTTGCTTCAGGAAAGCACACTGTTTTACTTCAGGAAAGCATACTTTACCTGGATACATGCCACAATACTCTAGCCCTATACCTCAGGTGAAAAGAAATTCCTGATAGCAAGTTAAAATTCTTCGTCATGGCCACCTTGAAATTTTAGTGGTTTTTTTGTAGGTGCATAATTAATAGGAGTTTATAATTTTTTAATTGGATTTCTTTCAAAAAGTATGAAAGAAGTGAGTCATTGTGCTCAATGTTTAGTGGCCCAATGCCACTTCAGTCATCACACACAAATGGCACTGAAATCAGCAATGAGCAAAAGTTCAGACTCTTTAAAATTAAAAAAAAATTCACCTTGGCAAGAGAACTGGGTTTTGCAAAGATCTAGAATATTTAGTGATAATTAAATGCAGTAAGAGGAATAGTCTCAAAGTTAATTAAATAATCAAAAACACTGAAGAAAGCTGTGCCAGCTCTATTGCTCTGAACTATTTCTCTAAAGGAATTGTCTCTGCACCAAACTGGGGAATGTTTAAGGCTTGTGGCCACTTTACATTGCCTGTAGTATATGCAACCTCTTTAGAGACTAACGAACAGAGAGGTGGGTGTCTGCAGTGGCTGAGCCATCATGAGTGTTACAGCACCAAACAGCTGCACTTCATTGTGGCACAGTTAGACAAGAATGCCCTCTTAGGGTCATTAGCCCTCCTTGTGCCCAGATGCTACATCAGCAACTGGGTGCCAGGTGTGAAAAGATTAATAATGC
The DNA here is from genome assembly GCF_020740725.1 of Corvus hawaiiensis. NCBI lineage: Eukaryota > Metazoa > Chordata > Aves > Passeriformes > Corvidae > Corvus > Corvus hawaiiensis. The sequence goes on along the minus strand of NC_063216.1, from coordinate 61,690,397 downwards.
ATCTTTCAAAATGCAAATAATAAAGGATCTGTCTCTGCAAGAGCATGGCATTATCATGAAATTGATCAGTTTGTGCTGTTTGTGTTCTTTCTTTGTGCTGCCTGCTCTGCCCTGAAAATCGGCCTTCATGCAAGTGAGCACCAGGGCGTGACAGAGGGAGGTGTGTGCTAAGTATTATCTTGTGGCACAGTCAGGCCCATTCTATGTTCCAGTAAGAGATTTTGAACTATTCTGCTAACCTTACAATAGGCTATCAAAGTACTGCATTCACTGAAGAAGGAGGATGAGAAGGGAGTAGTTCCAGACCTGGAATATTATTGTAATCCATATCTATCTGTACCCAAAATTGTTACCATCTCTTAAGACCCGGCAGCCGGAAACAGAACCACAATGTCAGCAAGAGGGTGATGCTCTTTTAATGTCAGTGTCGCTCAGGCAGGAGCTCTCTTGCCTTTCCCTCTCGTTCATGCCAGGAGAGCTGAGGCAGAGCATGGCAGACAAGCAGCTGCAGCACCAAGTAGAGGAAAATGAAAGAGTCCCGCTCCATACAGCCACCCCAGCCCGCCAGCAGTGCCCGGTTGAAGCGGGAGGGCAGGGCGTCCAAGTTACCCCAGCCAGCTGCATGCCGCTCTTGCCGAGGAGAAAATGAAGTCCCTCCAAAAGTTCCAGCTGCTGACCCAGCTCAGGCTGCCAGAGAGATAAGAGGGGCATTTGGCTGGTTTTGGACTCCAGGTTTTCTTTTTTTTTTGTCCTTGTTCACCACGGTTGGTTGTTTTTAGAGGAGAAGAATGAGTTTTTGTAATCGTGGAGGTTCATGGGTTGTGTTGTTTTTCTCTCTTTTTTCTCTCCCACTCTACACAGTCACATGTGGAGGGCATCATCTTCGGGGGAGCGTTTGTCCATCATTTTTGTTTCTCCTTGTTCTGAGTCTGTGAGATTCAGGAGCTTCGTAGCTAGTGTTTACCACTTTTCTTTTTCTCCTGTTGCTATTCCTTTTTTTTACTAAACTGTTATTTTTTCATTTATATCTTCTCACATTTGTTTCTCCTTATTGGTGAAAAGGGAGGGGAGGTAAACTAAAAGGGGAGGTAACTCATTTGGGAGAGTCTGCCCCCTTAAATTGTCTTAAACCAAGACAGTCCAAAAGGTAAAAAAATATTTTAATTAACACTTTGCTTAAATACAGACCACATTCATGTTTCTCCTGGGTGTGATCACAGCCAAATAATACATATGTCACCATCTTCATTTCATGCCTCTGCATTATTAGATATTCCATGAAATTCTAGCCCAACAGGTAAGGATCACAAAAAAAAAAGGTGAGAGCCTGGATACTGCTGTATCAAACTTTGCAGTTAAATTCCTTACTATTGCCCTTGCCTGGCACTGACTTCTTTGGGGCAGTAGTATTTCATGTACCAAGTGGAACTATCTGCCAGCTGAAATACAACTTGTAATGCCTTGGGCCTTGATTTCTTTATATGCTATGAAAATATTAATTGTCTGGTAGCTATCTTCTTTCATTTTTTAATTAAACATTTTCCTAGGAACATTTTTATTCTTGCAGTGTGCCATGTATTGAATATTTTAAATAACCTTCTTCAACTAAAATTAATTGTCTTTCTGGCTTTTCCCCTTTTCTCTTATTTCTAAATTTTATTTCTCTGTTCTGCAATCTAGATAACACTGATGAACAAAAAAGAATTGTTGTAATGCTTTTCTGTCCAGCGTGATTTTTGGCTGAACCTTATTATGATGTTTAGAATGTTCATTCTTGTTCTAGTTATGTGAATATCTTCATATAGGCAAATTTTAATGAAAGCAAGACTGTTTCCAGTATCTCCATGAAGTCTTTGTTCTTTTATTCATTACACTGAGAGAAAAGAAAATGTTATCTAAAAAAACAGGTAAAGAGTGCAATGAACATGACAAAGTTTCCTGTGCAGGCTTTTCTGGTTTTGATAAGTGACACAAATAATTATAGAGTGCAGAACCCTCTCTACTCCCCTCAAAGTACAGGTGCTCCACTTTAACCAATTCAAATTTCAGAGAAGTCACTGCTGCTTTCAAGCTGCATGCAAAAATATAACCAAACCATACACATGTGCTCCAGGATGATTTTTGGTGTAATGTATTCCTTTGGCATTTGGAAGTCTAATTATCCCAAGATTATGCACACAGACAATCATCCTGAAAAGTCAACTCATGCTACAGATGGAAAAAATTATGCCATCATGTTCCTATGCAATAACCTACCCCAGAACAGGACCTGCATAGAAGATGAAGAATGACTTGCACTGGAAACAAAGTTCAAGACAGGAATTGCCAAGTTTCCTATGCCTTGCCCTTCCAGCAGCTCTCAAGAACTGCAGTGAAAAATGTGTTCACTAACATGTCACAGAAGTGGGAAAGAAGCTGACATCTCAAGATTATCCCTAACCACAGTATGTAGCAACAACAGACCAGTTCAGTTCCACAGAATTAATGAGTTTAAGGAGAAAAGGCACTTTCCTCTTGTGTATAATTACAAAGACCTAACTTAATATCTTTGTGATCATATTGTGATTATATTGTAAGTTTTAATAAAGTAACAGAAGTAATTACAGCTGATTAGTGGTCTTGATGTAATGTTCTTAGACTACTGTAAGGCCTTTGACTCAATACATTTTGCTTACAAAATTAGATCAACAGAAAGCGAATATGAAATCTACCAAAGGATTAAAACTGATAATTTCACAAATGGGTATGAGTAGCTCCCACCTTCAGGAATCCACCTCACCTGCTAGTTGTTTGGTTCCCTTGGTTCCTTCTGTAGGTATCAGAGAAAATGAAAGAGAAACTTCTTCAGAGGGAAAAATGTTATTTACATGCTCAGAAATAGCCTTGGAAAGAATTACCTCAATTCCATTAGGAACTCTGGGAGATTGATAACTGAGATCACTAAAGATTCAATCCCCCAGACAGAGAAGGTAAAATAAATATCATTATTTGCTCAAGAGTGGACAGCAGCTATTATTTTAATATATGCTGCGTGATATATCTGTGATTACACAGAAGTAAGGACTTAGAGAGGACATAAAATAAGGTACTGTATTTCTAGAAGACATAACAGTGTGTGAAAGGCAAACAATAAGAACAGGTAACTAACACTAAGGGTAGATCATATGCTAAAATGAGCACCAGTGCAGACATTCAGTATGGCTTTGAGTATTTTTTAATGCATTTAGTACATCCAAATGTAGCCAGTGCTTGCAAAACAGAAGAATTTGTCTCTTATTTTTTATCTGAAGACATAGGTATTAAAAGACCTATTCAGCTAATAGCTAATTCAACCTCCAAATGCAACTGCAAGATCAAAACCAGTCACATAAATCCTGTTTCACTAAACAGGATATTTATCGGGAATAGATAAGGTATCTGTATTTCTGTACTTGGCAGTGGTGCAAGACCTTCCAGCTCCAAGGCCTGCAATATTAGAAGGATGTTCATCATGTAGAAAATGTTTATACAAGTTCTATTGATCAGAAACTACCTCTCACAATACATATCCTTCAGTAGCTAATTCATTCAGTCTTCCTTAATAAAGGGAGGGTTGGGTTATTGCATGCCTTAAGTCTCTTTACCCACATGACAAACAGATACTTCATAATAGCAGATTCAGCAGTGCAGCAGGTAATTCTCTAATGAGATCAAATGATCTAGATGAAGTAAGCCAAATTTGGATCAACTGTAAAGCACTATAGACTAATAAAACATTAAAATAATTTGCTACTGATTATGGCAGACATCTCTGGAAACACTTTCAAGATTGGCTATTTTTCTAAATGGAACACTTTAGTTCATATGGGAATTAATTCAAAAATCTCCAATGGACTGTGTTATGCAGGAGGTCACAGAAAATGATCACAATGGTTCCTTCTGGCTTTTATGATCTATGTATCTCTGAACTTGGTTCAATAAAATGAGTACAGCTGCCTAGCTGCAGGCACACCAGATAATGGACTGAGCTTTCTCCTCACCACTGATATGTAAGCTCACATTTAGAACTCCCAGCAAGAAGTCCACTGAAATATATTAATATTCCTCTTGATACAGGTGGCTGGTGCATAATTCCAAAAAATATGTGTTGACTGTTTTATATTTAGACAACTTGGGTCTGAATTAAAAGAAAATTTAAGTACCTAGAAGAGGCAGTCTCCAGGGATGGGAAATGGTTCAGCAATGACTTGTAGTCAGTTCCAAACCCAAGAAATTAATGTAACCTTTCTCTGTAATGAGATGAGAGGTGTAGGCAGCCCAGAGAGGTGACTCCAAATCCAAGTTAGATGTCCAGGAGAGTTGGAATGAGTGAGGCCTGATGGCACCTTTCTCCCTTGCTGACTATGGTATACCACAAATGCCTTGCATAGACTAAACAGCCAACGTGCAGACAGCTAGGTAGGTGAAACCTGAGAATATGTGATTACAGGTAGAATTCTCTGTCACACTCTCAGTGACTGCCTGACAACTGCAAGTATGGGAGAGTGTATATAGATGTACACACACCAGTCATAAAATTAGAGATCACCATGACAGAAATATTTAAGGGACTGATAAGCCATGCCAGTTTCAAATTTCAAAACAAGGCTTGACTAGATTGCTGCTCATTAACAACACACAGTCACAGTGGTTGCTTCACAATCACTATGAATCATTATCAGGACATAGTCACAACTTTCAATCCTTACCAATCATATCTTCAATTAACTGTGCCTACAGAGTGCAGCTGAACTGACACAGTACAGTTACCTGGCTGACAGCTATGGGCCTTGACAGCCCATCTGGCTGTCAGACCAGGATGGCCATATCTAAGAGCTCCTCAATAAATCATAGAATCACAGTCATAGAATGTTAAGGGTTGGAAGAGACTGTAAAGATCATCCAGTCCCAACCACCTCTACATGGGCAGGGACACGTCTCCCTAGACCAGGTTGCCCAAGGCCTTATCCAACCTGGCCTTGAACACTTTTAGGGTTGGGGCAACCACAATATCCCTGCACAACCTGTTCTATACAGTATCTCACCACCCTCATAATGATGACTTATGGCTCTAAATAGTCAACAAGTATCTACTGGGATTTCAATATACGTAAAATCTTGCAAAAGTATTAAATTGGAAGCATTTAACCTAGAATTTGCATAAAATAATAACTGCTATTTATTATAATTTCAGTTTTACTTATGTATAGTCAAAATATCCATATGAGCAAAAATGAGACATCCCTTGCACATGGAGGCAGAAATTTCTTTTTAGGCTAAATAAAATCTTAAGTTTGTTTGTGGTGACAGGGACTCCTTCTTCCTCAGATGTCCCAAGGTAGGTATAATTTTACCATTCCTAATATATAACCAAGAGGTTATTTAAGCAGATGTTTCAGTTTTCTGCATTTACTACATGGTATTGCTTTATGTTGAACCATGTAAGAAAAAGCTTTCCAAATAGATAGGTGGCTTCCATGTACCAGCACAGGTGCTATTGCCAATCCATTCTTGCTCACTGAAAGAGCTTGACTGTAGGGATGAAATTCCTTCTAGATACAGTTTGCTTGTCAGCAATCACGACAGCTCTCCTGCTGAGCAGAAAGATGCTTCATTTCTTCAATACCTGTGAGAGTCAGGGAAGATAAACCTTAGAGAGCAATGAAAATTGTGGTGTACTAAACACTTCAAACCCATAAAACTCCAATCAAAAGAGAATTCAAGAGTGACTGTTTCAAGGTTGTGGAAGGACAACAGCGTATGATTACAGATATGTGCGGCAACTTTTCTGCTGAGTTAAAAGAGAGTTGCTCACTGGCTTGATGAAGGAAAGGAGCAGGTGAGCTAGAGCAAAAGGAAGAATGCACTCAGTATTTAACATATCGACATCACAATGACAGCTCATACTGATGGACTCTGTATCTGCATCTGGTTATCACAAGAAAGCAAGCATAACACCAGATAAGGAACATGGTAAAGACACATCCCCTCAAAATGGTACACCTCCAGTTATAACACTGAGGTTCAGTTTTGAGTACAAATGACCTGAGAAATCATAGAATCACTTTGGTAGCCAGCTGAATATACCCCTCTGGGCACTAATTCAAAATGTAAATAACATAGTGTGACTAATTCCTTTCAGTTTAGTCACTTTTCCTATAATTACTTAATAAAGAAGCAAAATTAGCCTTTCACATTCACTTTTCTGATGCGCTTGGGTCACTGACGAGAAAAAGTTAAAGATGAAAACCTTGCAAGGTCTATTGTTTATCCTGTATTATAAGAAATTGCTCTTAAACTGGATGGGTGAATGGATGTGTGGATGGATAAATGGAAGGAAGAATGGAAAGAGAAATGATGTATATGTGAACATACTTATGCGCACACTGCTTTCATGTGAATAGAAATGTGTGTGTACACATACACCAAAAAGTGAATTTGCTACAGACAAAGCTTAGTTCAGGCAGACCCTGAGGGAATGTATTCAAAAAGAAAAAAAATAAAAGGCTCTCAGTGAAGTTAGCTGACAAACATCCATTCCAAACAGATTCAAACACTGTGGCAGACATTTGTGTAAAATAGAGCAGTTTTCAGCAGTAAGGAAATCTGATGCTATGCAGTAGCTAAGGTAACACTTTTGAATTTAACAATCAAAAACAAAGAACTTAAAAAACCCAGAAGTTAAATAGATGCAGTACAGCATATACAGCTTATTAAGTCAGTCACAACATTTCTGGTTTGTGCTGCTGTTTTAACCACAGACTTCTGATTTTTAAACAAAGCTCCTGATCTCATGCAGGGTTAGCCTAGATTTTAAATTCTGATAGAAGCACTTTCATATGTTAGAGAACACTCACTGGATGGAAAATAGATTGTTTTTCTTCTGTGATTATTTTGTTCCACAGATCACGGAGTTGCTTAAGGCAGTGGGACGCTCCCCTGCGGTGCTTTTTGCTTGGTGTTTGTCAAATGAGTTGCAGAATTGTTCATCCGGTACTAATAAACAATCTCATTAATGCTGTCAGAGCCCTGCTGCCTGTTCCAGCAAATCTGTCCAAACCTACATAGACTAGTCACCTTTACTGCAACACACTCTCTCCCTTGTGTGCAGGGAGAGCTCCTCCTCCTTGCTGCATTCCTTATCTCCCCAACTGTCTCTCTATGGTCTAGTGATTAAATTAAAATTTTAAAAAATGATGTAGCAAAACTAACGTACCAATTTAACAGGTGTGTATTGCTTTCACAGTTTACAATACAGTAAGGAATACAAACCATATGATCCAGGGGACTGATCATTTTTCATCCCTCTATTATTCATGGACCTTTTTTATTCACTGCAAACAGTCCATTAAAACTGTAGAGAAATACGATTAACCAGCAAAATTTCAAATCTCATTTAAGGGTACCTTGGATCTCAGTCCTCCAGGAAAATCATATTCGTTTGCTCTGCTAGAGCTTAAAGTCCCTCAAAAAGCAAATAAGTGTCAGGATTCATTCCTATTGTCTGGTTAGACACTCCTCAAAATTCCTAAACTTTGCCCATGAGGACATTTGTGTGGTGGATCCCTGGGAATTTCCACAGGTAGAAGGAAGGTGAAATAATAAACTACACTTAACCACACTTAACTACCGAAGCATCCAAGGTTTTTTGTTTCACTAAATAAAGATGTGGGTAGATAGTTCTGTTTTTCTAAGAGCAACATTTTTGAAAAGTTTAATTTGGGTTTTTCTTATTTGGTTATTGATTTTGTCCCATGTAGAGTCTTTATATTGTATTTGTGCAATAGGCTTACAGTTCAAAAATATATTTCTCTGAGTTATGAGAAGAGGAACCATTAATGACAAAATGACAAGTCAGACTATCCTTATAAGAGAAGGTCTGCAGATGTAAAAGTATCAAAAAAAGATGTACAGAGCATCTATACAATGCAAATATGAGATCTGAAGGCTCTTAAGCCTCCAGAGTGAACAAACTCAATGGAAGAAACATGAAAATAACAAAAGGTCGTTACAAAGAATGTTTCTGAACTGCCAGAAATATCAGCTGCTGTACTGAGGGCAGACCTACTACACAAAACATCCACATGACAGATTTCTTTGGGATCAGAGGAAAGCATTCATGTGTGTACATGTCAATATCATCCTTCTGCTTAGTCCATTCAGGTAGTGAAACATCAGGACCTTGCTCTTACAAAATTTTGATGAGAGTCATTCCTTTCTGACTATGCTAGAGTGAATTCACAAAAAGTGATAGTTCTTTCCAAAGGATCAGGAAAATAAATGCTTAATGAGCAGTCAGGTAGCCTAGTTTGCCCTTCAGAACTTGCTCAGGGCAATAAGGGCATCTGGATTTTTGCAGGCTGCCTCAGAATTATTCATGTACATTGAAAAATCTCATTTATTTTATTCTTGTAAAATACGCTTGGCAATTTACTCATGTCAGACTGGTGTAAGAAAAATGATTCCTTACCTTTAGATTCAGATGCTGCTTCAGAACTGAAAAGCAGAGATTTAAAACTGGGCTGAGTTTCACTAATGATGTTTCATAAACTTTCCTCTTACGTTCTCATCTGAAACTGCATCCTGCCTGGCACAGCAAACCAAGGAGCTGTCATAGGACACCTAGTCACTGCCATGCCTAGATCCACCATTGCAAGATGGATTATTACTGTCCCTGCCTGGCTCTGTGGGGCATATGCATGTACCCACAGACACACGGGTGGGTTCAGTGTTACAGTCGGTAGCAAAGAGTCGAGAAGGGCATTTGTGTGCGTTCTGCCAGGAGCATTTATTGCTGCTACACTGTCAAAGGGTGCAGAGGCAAATACCAACATGATCCCGAAACTCACAGTCTTATCTGGGGGCGGGGAAAAGGCAGGACCAGGGAATGGAGACCAATGGGGAAGCTCTGGGGGAGTGACGAGGGGTAGAGGCTGACAGCCAACCAGGGAATCCAAACTGGGATAGATTAACAGAACAGAACAAGCATCCTGGGAGAAGCCTTTTTGGTCACCCTAACAGAAGTGGTTCTTGTAGTACTAGGGACTTGTCTTACTGAGAACTCTCTGTCCCTTGTATGTTCACCAGCCACCACAATGGATGAAATAGGAAAGGCCTCATATTCTGCTGTCTCTGCTTTCTAACATGTTTTTTTTACTAAAAATATATTAAACATAGAGAGGTTTTCAATATTGCTATGTTTTAAAGGAGCGATAACAAGTGTAAACATTTTTACTAATTAGTTCTTAGTGAATACGTCTCCTTGAGATAAGAGAGAGATTTTGACTAAACCTAAAATATTTCTTCAGTGCCTTCATGAGTGGAATTCATGAGGGGAATTCATCTGCATAAAAAGTCCATGAAACACAGGATGAACCCCAGGAAAACAATCCAATAAATCCCGTGTTCTTAACTGAATCAGATACTTCTGATATAATTTGGTGATTAGTTGATCACCTTGTTTGCTACACACATGCAGTTTCTATCAGCTATCAGGATGAAATAATCCCAGTGCATGACTCTGCTGAATATTCACTCAGCTAAGCTATTTCAATACAGCCTAATACATAACAATTTACCAAAAGGAGTCAGAAATTAAGAAACAGACTTACCATCAAATAAAACCAATTTATTCCTCACCAATTTTCTTTTTATTGCCATTGTCCATGTTCTCTCCCACCATTCCTGCTCATTTTGCCAAATCCAATTTTGGTTTTTTTAATCTCTTCTTCCATTTCTATGTTTTGTCTTTTCTAGTTTTCACCCTTTTTTCATCGTCTCTATTTTCTTTTTTGCCTTTGCAATTCTAGTTTAAAGGCCTTCCTACACTCTTCATTTACTTTCTATATAGTGATTCATTCAGTTTCTGCAATCTCCTGCCTAAATTTTCTACACAATCTTATGTTTAGACCATGCACTTCAAGTATTTATTTTTCACTTTTTTATACTGAAATACATTCACCCATGCTCATGCTACATTTTTATGCTTTCTACCTTTTAATTGCTATAGACAGTAGCAATGTACTGCAGATTTGTTGTTAAGATCACACAATCACAGAATATTTTGAGTTGGAAAGGACTCACAAGGATCATCAAGTTCAACTCATAGGTAAATGGCCCATATGAGTATCAAACCCATGACCTTGGCATGATTAGCACAATGCCAACCATTTCATAACTAAAGAAAAAACCCAAAAACCAAACCAAACCAAAACATATTCAGATAAGGAAGTCTAATGTTTGATATGAATGTTTGGTAATTAATATTAATATTTTCAGCATAATTAAACAACAGAGGGGAAGACCTCAAACTTAACCTAATCATCACCTATAACCTAAAAAAAGATTGCATTCTCTATTAATACACATGTGCAACTGCATTTCTTTCAGTTCTGGACTGCACACATATGGCCTTGACAACTTTGAAATATGCAGGACTCCACAGCATGTCAGAGCCCAACACGAAGCTCTCTGCTTTTGCAGTGACTGCCACATTTCAGTGAGGGGACATGCAAATAAAACAGCCTAGGTCTGGAAGCAGTAAAACAACTGGTCGGTTCTTCATCTGACTAACTGAAACCCATCTGCCCTTGCATGACTGAGCTAGAGAATAATGCAGCTACACTTCACTCCTTCTGGGTCCCAGGATCCCCTCTACCACACTGCCACAAGTCTTACCTAAGCCAAATGTCTCTGTACTCACAATGAAGTTGGGCTCTTAAAAAGACAAGGGACATGCTCTTCTATAGAAGTATGGCTGATGGCTTTTGTAACCTGAAAAGAAGAAAAGTTGAACCCATATCAATAGCATTGATGCAATTTTGCAATATTTTATTAATATATATTTAGGTGTTAAGTTTATTTATTTATTTATTTATTTATTTATTTATACCATTGAATTAATTTTGAGGGACCCTGAGAAATATGTCCCTAAATAAAGATGTCAGTGTGATGAGGAACATACCAGAACTGTATTGAATTCCGCCTGGATAAATATCACTGAGGTGCCAAGAATTGGAAAATATCTTAAAATATCTGTCTCTGAAGAAAATTCACTAAGTTATCCTCATAAATACCTAAAAAGCTTTAGCTGCCTATGGAGGGTTATCCACAGCCAAGGCATCACAGCATATCACATTAACACAAGCAGGAATCTTTGACAGCAAAACCAACTATTTTGACAGTGTAGATGAAATCACCTCTGAGTTACATATGCAGGACTGTAGCAAACACTGCAGAAATTTGTAGGTACCCCTTCTCTTCAAAACTACTGTGCAGAATTGTTTAGTGTTATGTGAGGTAGGGTACCACTGCTTATGTTAGGTATTACTGTATCATGGAGGGGAAATCTAAGTCTCATGTTTTGGTCTCCACTTTATGTTCAGTCAGTCTGATTCTGTCCTTGAGATTTAGACATAAAATTTTGATGCAGAGGATTGATCCATTTCTGGATAATATGTAAACTTCTGTGCCTCAGCCTCAAGACTCATCAACCCCATTCAAAAAAAGGCAGTATAATTTGCAACATCCTTCTATGTCAGGAAGCTACTCTAGCACATCAAGCACAGGACTACCTCCCAGGCTTGTGCTTCACCACAGTGCTGACTATCATGTAATGCCTATCCAAGCATAGTACGTATGTCAACACAGCACTGCCCCACGGGACAGGAGAATATCCCTAATTCAGCACTGACTCATATAACAGCTGTATTTTTATTCACATAGAAGAAGCACAATCACAGAAATATTCCTCTGTGTGGCAGACAACGGGCAGCCCTGATAGGAGTGTATCTGTGTGACTCCACCACTCCGGCACCTGCAGCACTTGGCAGCCTCTGCTGTGTTTTTGCAGTGGGCTGACCTTGTCCATCTGCTGCTCCCTGCCCACCCAGCTGCACTCTCACTGCTCTCTCACTGCCTTTCCTCAACAGGATGGGGAGAAATAGGATGAGAATGCTCATAGGACGAGATAAATACAGGGAGGTCACTTACTAGGTACTGTCATGGGGAAAATAGACCTACCTTGGAGAAAACTAATTTAATTTATTGACAACTGAAATAGATTCGGAAGTGAGAAACAATGATTAAAACAACAACACCCCAGCCCTTGAGCAGCACCAGGGGACGGGGAATGGGGACTGTGGTCAGAACAGAACAGCTCCTTTCTGATGATCCTTCCTCCTCACGCTTCTCCCTTGCTCCTGAGTGGATTATTCCATGGGCTGCAGTCTTGCAGGATAAACCCCGCTCCAGCAGGGTCTCTCCAGCAGAGTGTCTGATCGAGCACCTGGGGCACCTCACCCTACTCCTTCTTGTCTGACCTTGCTGTGGCATTTCTTTCAGTGCTGAGGAATTGACCTTTGTGGCATTTCTTTGCCGTCCTTTAAACGCTTTTTCACCACGCGGCCGTGCCCTGGGGTGCGTGGGCCGGGACGGGCACGGCCCGCCTGGGCACCGACAGCTGCCACGGGAGGCCTGAGGGGCCGCAATGGCCATTTGCTGGCCTGTGGATCTGAACACTAAGGCACTGACAGGGTAAATGAGTTGTCCCAGCTCCTGACTTCGGCGTGTGATGGAGCAGCCTCAGCCGGGCTTTTGCCGCTCGCTCTGTGCCTCTGCCAGAGGATGAGCAGCCACCGCCGTAGCTCACGGTTATGCACGAATGCAGCTGAGCAGAATTTTCTTGACATTTATTTAAGCATCTTTAGACGTTTTTGTCACTTTGTCCATGACCAGAGAGATATACTTATTTCATGAAATGTTGCATGGTTTACATTTTGATTCCTTTGATCTGTTTAGCTCGCTACAAGGTCAGCAGCATGTTTTAGCTCAGTGTAGTGTCTTAGATCAAAAATACACCCTGGCGTATTCTGACAAATGTGCCACCAAAAGTCTTGCAGCTTTCCTTACTGTAACAGTCAAATGGCTTGCAGTAGTGATGGCATTTACACCATTTTATACTTTAGGCCATACAGATTTCTATGTTTTTAGGAGCTGTATTGTGTAGCTTCTGAAGGATCAGATCTGTACGGGTTAAGATGTATCTTTAGGGAGTCCATGCATATCAATGCATTCTTCAGCAGCTCTTCAGTAAGTGTTTTGCTTCATATGTTCCCATGAAGAATTAACATAATAAGTCAAAGACAAAAAAAGTTACAGGAAAAAAATAAGAATGGAAATACATTTAAATGAAGGAGGGGAGGGGAGGGGAGGGGAGGAGAGGAGAGGAGAGGCAAAATATAAAATAGTTGCTGACTATGTTGGTAATTCACACAGATAAGGGAGAGCAATGCCCTCTTACCCAACCAGAAGAGAATCCTCAAATTTTATCATATTTTTATATACTAAAAATAAAACATCATTCATTATTTATATTTACATCTGTTGTGTGTAGGTGTATCAGGTGAAAGGTGAGTTAGGTGTACAAGAGATGGCCACAGTGGTCCCTGGCCTTCATTGAAGAAGGCAGGACCAGGATGGCTTTAGATCTCTGCAAGCCTCCTTAAGCAATGCTGCCCCAGGGACATGAAGAAGTTAATACAATGTAAAGCAATTTTAGCCCTAATTTCCACCATTTGGTGCCAGCCCATCCCCTGGATTGTAAGACCATACCCCCTCAACACAGCTTCTTTGTACTCCATCAGATCACCTCTGCCACAGCAAACTCTTAGGTACTTGGAGAAGGAGGTATTTTGTCCCTTTGAACCACTCTGAGAGAAGATCAGAAACTAATCTAGACTATTCAAAAATGTGCATTTGTTTGCCCTCTGAAACTAGCACCAGACACTTGAAGTCACTTAGCTGAGAGAGGTATTTCCATGGTACTAGAATGGTTCAGAAATGTATTGTAGTTGAAATAAGTCATAAACTGTTATTGAATATATTCAAGAATGATATGCTATGGATTCTTCAGTGGACTGTACTGATAATAACAATGATTTTGAATGTAGAAATTATAGCTTTCTGCAGATGTAGGAGTTATACCTTTCTGCATCTTTACAGATTTCAAATATTTTCATTTATTTTCCTCATCTAAGATTTACACAAATTCTCCAAAAACCCAAACAGAATCCTTGAGTTGGTTTTCCACTGCTGACATTCTTTGACTAAATCTGTATATTGGATAAGACGCCATTCACTGCCAAAGGATTGCAAAAGGTCTTCTCTGAATATAGCAACCTTCAAATGTCTGTATAATACTTTAACTGCCCTTAATTTAGTAGCTGGACTGAACTAATTATCATGAACATCAAAAGGTTTCCAGAAATACAGTCATTAAATATTTTTTTCTTTTTCATAGCATTAAAGAGCAACTCCTGGCTTTATTAGCATAAGTTTTCTCTATAATTGGGTGCTAATGATGGTGCTTTTTCAAGGATTTTCACAGCTAGTACGTTGGGGTGAGTAAACATATAAATAGCTCTGGTAAGCTTAGAGGCTGAAATCTCAGGTTAACAGCATCATTATAGAGAGGATATACAATTACAATTAGAAGTACTTCCTGAAATTATTGCTGGGGCTTTACATTTCCAAATGACTCTTAACATGACTGAAGTCATTAATATATGCCCAACCACTAAAGAAATAAAAGTTATTTTCTTGCAGCTTCAGTAAAATTTTAAGTAACTATTTACTGAATTTCAGTGATCCTTTTTTTTTTTTTCTTTACAGTGAACATAAAATTGGAAGGACTCCTCCAGCAGCAACATCCTCTCAAACAATTGGAATGTGAAGAAACAGGATCTCAGAGGAACATTCTTAAATACACACTTTCGTTTTCCATGTGTTTAATTAAAGACCATTTGCTCACTATAGTCACAGCTGATGCTTATTGGTGTCTTGAGTCCTATAATTTACATTGCATTCTACTTTGTACCCAAAGATTTCAGGGAGGTGATCAAGCTCCTGCCCTTCCTCATGACTTAAATGCATTGAGGGTAAGGCTCTTTCTTGTGACTTTTCATTCTGGTAGTGCAGGAGGGTATGGAGGAGTGAGGGCTGTCATTCATGACATTTAATGTGCAAGGTTTGTCAGTGATGGACCACTGTAAGCACTGGTCCTACCCTCCCTCAGTCTAATGGTAACACAAGCCATTATTCTTTAGGAAACCCCTAACAGCCTGCTGTCACCGACCGCCAGTGTGCAAAGCACTGTCTTACACCAGAGACTCTCTCTGTCCTTGTTCTCAGAACATAATGACTTCTGCTTTGAGATTTCGGGAGAAGAACAAATCAAAATGTTATTAATGTGTTTTATGCACTGACCTTAACAGCAGTGACTTCAG
This sequence comes from Corvus hawaiiensis, assembly GCF_020740725.1. Lineage (NCBI taxonomy): Eukaryota > Metazoa > Chordata > Aves > Passeriformes > Corvidae > Corvus > Corvus hawaiiensis. Next base: position 61,675,095 of record NC_063216.1, on the reverse strand, counting down.
CTGGGAAAACATTACTTTTTAGTATACATTCTTTCCTACAAAAATGCTTCATTCTCTGTAGCAGACTTCCCCCCACTCAGATAAGGAAGAAAAGAAGCAGCAAGTGACCTACAATTCAGCTATTCTCCAGACATCATAGGTCAGATTTCCGTTTATAACGGAATTTTAAATGCAAAATAACTGCCATTCATGTGAACTAGAAACTCTCTATTCTTCAGGAACTCTAACTTTTTTATCTAGATAATTAACTGGTTAGCCTATGAAATAGGAACAGTGGAAAAAGTAAATTAGAAAAGTTAATACTAAAAAAGTTCACCTTCAAATTTTCTATCTGTTTAGAGCATTTTATAGTGTACTTAAAATTCTTAACATTTTCTTCATTAAATGAAAACCTGAGAATGATTCTTTTATTTCTCATCAAAAACATCACTGAAAGGAATAAATTCAAAGGAAACATCTGACAGGTGACTTGGTGACTTGTTTCTCAACACATCATGAGGTGTTGGCAGGTAGGGGAGTACTCAGCATGTACATGGACTGACATTAAGGCAGCCTTCACCAGAAAAAAACAATGATACTTTCTTTGCACTGTGGAGTCTTGGCATTTCCAAGGTTGCTGCAGAATGTTTCCTGTGGTATTGAATCACAAATAAAGCGTGCAAACTTATACTTAGTCCCATGCAACTGTTTTAATAAGCCATATAAATATATAATTTTTGCAGGTCATTTTCTTAACATTACCATGAAACTACTAACTTCTACCTCCCAATGCTGAAAATCTCAACATTCTAAAGCTTTTCTAGGGACCAAAAAAAAAAAAAAAAAAAATCACAAATTTTAATTATTTTACTAAGCAAACTCATGTTGTGCTTTTTTTTTATTTTCAGTGTTTAAACAAAGCAACATTTCATTGTGACTGAAAAAAACCCCCTACTTCAAACCAATTGCCCTCTATCTTTGAATAAGGTGCAATGATAACAATTTGCCAGACTGAGACCTGAACCTCACTCTTTACAAAGGAAAAGTTTGCTCATTAGAGTCTTTGTGCTTTTAGCTATAGGAATGCATCACCTTCTTTAACAATGCCCTCTGGTCAGCTGGCTTTCTGCACTAGGCATTCTGCTCCAGACAGATGTGGGGAATATTAATCATGGCAGTGTTTTACCTCCTACTGCCCTGACCTTCACTGGGCAAAGTGAAGATCTCAGAAACAGAATAGCTGAAAAAGTAGATTAATTTGGGATGAGTCCTTACCATTTTGGGCCAGACCCCAAACCAGAATCAATCTAAAACCTCTGCTGAAGGCAACAGAATTGAATGTCTTCTGCCACAGCAGTCTCTGCAGGAGAAATTTACTTTTCAGTTGATTCTAGGATGCCTAAAGTATTAAAACCACTAAAGCTAGTGTGTCAATATTATATGTAAATGTTACAATTTAGATTCTTTGGGAGTCAAACTATAACTATCATGATTGGCACCTTGCAAATTTGTCTGTAAATAAGGATTAATTTGATTCTTGCAGGCTAGTTCTCAGATAATTTTGCAAACTCTCTTCTTCCTACAATTGCTGGATTTTTTCAGCACCGTACCAGTAAATATTGTGAATATATGAAAATATCCAGTCTTGATTTTTATTTTCAAGGAAGGTTCTAACTACAGCAAAAAGCACAAAAATATGTCTCCAATATTTAATGACATAAAAAATGTATACAGCAACTTAAAAAGAAAACAAAACCAAACCTACAAGAGTCCCCACAAAACCCCTGAATATTGAAAACAAACTAATGCTCTGGAATGCTCTTCGTCATATTTCAGTTTTTGAGGCTGGCAATGCAGCTGCTAGTCCCATTTCACAAATGAAGAAACTGAAGCAGAGTTTTGGATTGATCGTGGTGAGGTGCTTTGAAAATGAGCCAAGTGCTAGGGTTCAGAGGCAGGAGAGACCACTGAGGTTCCCAAAAGCCCCAGATAAAAGTTCCAATTATATTCATTTACCTTTTAGACTTTATCATCATGTAATGAGCTATTGCATCAGAGAAAACTAATCAACTCTTGTCCTTTCAGGGTGAAAGGACAAGTAGTCACATTGTAGTGACAGGCTCAGTTTTGGAAAGCCAGAAACCCTCACTCTAAGCCAGCATGCAGTTCTACATGCCTTGTAACTCAGTGGAAAATCTCAGCAACAGATGATTGGCCAAATTCACGTGAAAGTAATATAATTTATGCCAGTGTAAATAATACAACAAAATCTCACAGATCATTTAAATAAATATGGTACTGGAAGTTGGCAAGAAGCCTTTCAGACAGGAGAAAAGAAATTTAATTGGAAAGTGTATTAATGACCTCTATTTTTGACAAGGAATAAGTCTTCATAAGACTCATCTCATCAATAGTTTGTGACTTCCTCAAAAAGCAGCCATGGCTGGGGCAGGAGCAGAACAAGCTGCCTCACTGATGAGCCTGAGCTCCTATTTGAAGGAAGAGTGATGCCCGTGACAGGAGGTCCATGAAACTCTGACACAGAGGAGGAAAGAGGGGCTGCATGACTGACCAACTGTAGTCACTGCTCAAGACCGAGGAGCAGCTCCCCTCTGGGACACACTCCTGCATTGGCCATCAGGGGGTCTCCAGTGTGCCTGGGAGCTCAGGGCCCCAGATCAGCTCCCACCCTGCCTGGGAGCAAAAGGAGTGCCAGCTTCCATCCTCCCTGTCTGATGAGATCCTGTCACCAGATCCTGACTCCCCCATGGCCCTGAAAGCGAGATGCTCCACTAGTTTGTGTGCAGTGTACAAGTCACATTTACAATCTCCAGGTTTTGCTTATTGTAAGAAGCCAGAATCCCACACCTGTGTGGGAGTAAGGCAACTCTTCCCACAGGGGTGGTTCACCTCTGCAGGACGAGGACAATTTCAGAAAACTTGGAAGACCAGAAGCACCACAGCCCCTCAAGGTGCACGTGCTGCCATGGCTGCCACCATGGGGGGCGAGGACCTTCCCAGCAAAATGGCACATGCACACGGTCCCTGTGTGCTCAGCTACTGCCCCAACTTCAAAAGAAAAAAAAAATCTTTTGCTAAATGTTATTTTTTTCCCTTTCCTCCTTGTCTACAGAAACCTCCCACAGTTTAACAATAGGAACCAAGGCCCCATATGGAAGAACTGCCAAGAGACTCTTTGGAGCAGCAGTGCAGTAGGAACATCCAACTGCACCCAACTCTGCATTTCCCTCAAAGTAAAACAAAGCGGTACTGCTGTTTGGGTTTAGAAGAACAAATGCTTTCCATGGTGTTGTTATACAAATCTCAGTTTGCAATACAATGGGTTTTTTACACAGTAATTAATTTTAGAAAACTGTTTTTAAATTATAGTACTTTTTATAATAGTTTCCCTGTGATAACCTAAAAATCCCAACAGTCAGTTTCATACCCTCTGAAGTGATTTCTCTTTTAGTTTGCTTTTATTTTAAGCATAATTTATCTTGTACTTCTTAGTGTATGCAATAAATAAAGGATAATATTGATCATGCATGTGTTTACTGCAGAGAAACAGTCTCATTTTAATAATTCTGCAAATAATACAGCTTTAAATGTAGAAATATAAGCCAGCAGTGTAGGCAAAGTTATAAGAAATGGTAAAAGAAGAGAAGAAACTGCTCATGTATACACACTATTATGTTTCTTCAGGCAGTTTGAACTAAAAAAGAGTTCCTGCTGGGGCTTTTTAAGAATAGAAGCAATTAACACAAATAATTCTTGACTGTTTACATTCTCAAGACCTTATCTCTCTCTCTTATTAAAAGCAATTGAAAAACTCCCCATTACATCACAAGACTTAAACAAGACCTTTAATTTTTCTATCAACTTTCTAGACTGTTATGTAGGTGTGTTGCTTTCCTGGCATTTGAGATAAAAAGAGAAATTACGTGGGTAGGTTTTCTCAGTATTTAGATTACCTTTTTTATGAACTTTTATATACACAGTTATGGGGATCAGGTCTAATCTTCCTATTAGCATTTCTGAATCAGACCTTTCTTTAATAAGATTGAGATACTAAGGGAAAATTATTGTAGCCTTCTCTAAATTTATCTCACAATCAGCTCTGTCAGTGGAAGACACTATAATTCAGTAATATTGCATTCTGGTAAGCTCTTCTTTTTTCCCAGAAATACTAGCTGAAATGTGCAAAATACAATTTTTCTTATACATTCTTAACCAAAAAATATTGCAGGTGATGAATAAAGGTAAGATATATTTATTAAAATGCTTTGTCTAATGTCTCATAAAATCTTAGTATCTCCAAAATTTATTTCAATTGGAATAGTAATTGTACAAATCGTACAAAGTGGAAACTATTCAAATAGCCATAAATACACAACAGTGATAAATATAAAGGTTTTGATTTGTGGGAAGAAGTATTGAAGATTCAGTTTTGTTTTAAGCTCCTCTGTCAAATCTGGAAAACAGAAGGAAATTTTGGAAAAAAAAAGATATCTTGAGAAATTTGGAGCTTGAAGTTTGAAATTTGATATCAAAAAGTGGTACAGTTTAAGGCACTTCACTCTCATCCCTCTGCGTAAGACTCATGTAGATCAAAACATGAAAAAAATATGAAACCAGGAAAGCATTTACATCAGAACAGGTCAGGCTGATGGCACTGTCCTGCCACCATGTGACAGTATCCACTCCTGCCAGTCTGCAACACCTCCTTCTTCTGGCAGTGCCAAGCCTACAGATGCCCAGAGGAGCTCTTGGCTGTTTGCACAGAGGTCGAGCACGGGATCAAACCATGGCTTCAGCCTATACTGTTCTCTGTGGCTACTGTAGCTTTTGTCCCCTTTTCTGAAGGACATGGAAGAATGTGCTGGATTTCTTCATTTCTTTTCCACTAATCTTTATTCTTTTAACTAATCCTGGTGATACAAAAGTCACATGACCTCGTCCACTTTATGCTTTAAGAAAGGTAATAGAACCTCTTTTTGATGCTCAGAAGCCTTCAGTAACTCAGAAAATATAACCAAGATCTAATGCAAGAAAATATAAAAATATTAATCTTGGCTTTGTTGGCTCTCTTTCAGATAATTTCCCTTTCGTATCTAATTATTGAATTTTGACATTTTCATATCCCAAATTCAAGCCTTGGAAAGATGAGATGCCCTGAATAGTAATGGGTAGGTGCAGCTTGCTCACTGAAAGAATACAGACAAATTACAATATTAGTTGTGATTTTTTTCCACTAAGACTAGCAAATGAGTGTTTGTCATTGTCCAGGTTTTGAAATAATATTTTAAGCTGGAGGAAACAACTAGACAACCAGAATTCCAGGGCTGATACATGGCTGCGACACTCATGCTCTGCATGTCGTCCTCCAAACACCTTCCCAGGGCCTCCTGCCGCCCGTTTGTGAAACCATTCACGGGAAGGGGAATTTATGCCCTAGGACTACACTACCAACTACACCCTGCTAAACAGACAATTTTGAATTAGCATAATGCCTTCAAATCTTGGAGAGCCCAGGAGAGAGACAAGCAACTCCTTCTGGGGTGCGTGTACACCACAGTAGTAACGCTGAGTTCAGTGGAGACAGACGACTTCTCAAAGCTGAGAAGCTGAAGCTGTGGTGGCTTCTTAATGCTGAAGATCACATATTAGGTCAATATTTTCAAAAAGATTATCATAGGTTTTATTGCTCTGGTGGGGACAGGGTAAGGTAACGTGTATACTGAACAGATAATGTGCAATATGTGGTTATGCGTGAGGCTTTTGTTTGAATTAAACAAACAGAAGCCATTAAGAGGTGTTCCTACTTCTAAATAGCCTCTATACTTTTAAAAAGATTGTTTCAAAACTAGCTGCCTGAATGATAGTAGCTGAGAACTGGTTATATCAAAGGAACGTGTTTCTGCACTACTGGAGCTGCCAGTTTTGAGGGTACTGGGGCCCATCAGAACATGCCTTAGGGTCGCTCGCAGTGCAGCCCCAGACACGAGCACAGCACAACAGGCTTCAAACCTGCTCCCAAAGTTGGAAACAGCAGCAAAACTAGCAGAATAATTTGTGGAGACACTTTCAGTCCAAGATTGCCATCTTGTGGACAGCAATTGCAGAAGAAAATTTTTAAAACCTCGACTTGCCATCCTGTCATCAGCAGTCACAAATTTGACAAATTTATTGCACTCTAAAAAAAAATAACTATTTTTCAGTGAATCTTTAAGATCAAAATAAGGATGTTCAGCTCTCCCAAAACAATCAGAGAAATTTCAGTTTACAAAAAATTAATAATATTTGATGATACATTTTTTGCAGCATCAACATTTTACAATTACAAGGAACAGTTTTACATGCAAGAATTATCAATCCATACAGGCTGGGGAATCAAGGGACTGAAAACAGCCCTTATGAGAAGGACTTGGGGGTGCTGGTGGATGAGAGGCTGGACATGACCCAGCCATGTGCACTTGCAGCACAGAAAGCCAAACATGGCTTTGGCTGTGTCCAAAGCAACATGACCAGCAGGGCGAGGGAGAGGGTTCTGCTCCTGCTCAGATGAGACCCCACTTGGAATACTGTGACAAGTTCTGGGGTCCCCAGCACAGGAAGTACATTGACCTGTTGGAGCAAGTCCAGAGAGCCACAGAGATGGTCAGAGGGCAGAGAGCACCTCTGCTCTCAAGAAAGGTTGAGAGAGTTGGGGTTGTTCAGCCTGGAGACCTGATGTCCCTGATCATTGCAGGAGATTTGGACTAGATGACCTTTAGTGGTCCCTTCCAACCCATAATATTCTATTCTAGGACTATGATTAATGGTTTATAAATTTAGACATAAAAATTTAATTAAACCTTTTAGAAGGTGACTTGGTAAAGTAATATTGTCTCTCAACAGACTTTAGCTAGCAAAGCAGCTTTAATACAGGGAAACTGCTCACCTATCAAGTTACACAGGTAACAGATTCCTTTAAAAAGGTTAGTGGGCAGAAATTATTTTATTTACTCAATATTTGGATCTAAAATATTTTAATATATCTGCATCCTACTTAAATATATTTTAGAATGCTGATTTAAAAAACCCTCCAAAAACAGTCTGTTCTCAAGGAAAGATGTGTGTAATAAGGAAAGATTTTAAACACAATTATCTGGACCAAACAGCATATATCCGATATACATGCATGATGCATATATGTATGTTTGATTTACTTAGGTTTGCCATTGTCATGCTTTTGAAACTGCCCTCCTGGACTCAGATTGCTGGGCTTGGAAATCTCAGGCACGCAGACATTCCCTACAACAGGGCACATCTGGAGAATGCAGGTTCATTGTGGGTAGCGCTGAGCCCCGCTCCCTGCTCTGTCATCTGCTACCAACGAGACTATTTCATCCAAAGATAAAAGCTAAGAGCATTGTTTCCTGTTTTCCAAGACCCTGCAGTGTGTGTGGCTCCTTCTTTGTACTGTTAATATGTAGCTTACAATGAGACCTCAAAATGCCACATTTCACTTGAGAAGCCAATGAGCCTGTGTTGAAAGGGACCCTTGGTCAATAATAACCATATATTGGGGATACATGATATAGAAGGTATCAAACTGGGACATTATTGAAGATATACTACTTTTCTTTAAACATTTCGCATTTTATTTCAGAACTACAAATGAGAAACAATAACAAGTTTGAAATCTAATCACATTGTAGCAATCCAGTAACAATCAATTACTATCAGCCGCATTTGCATTTCATTTACAGCTTCATTTTCGTAAATGGAAGCTTTCTTTTAATATTTTATACTGTACTGCAGTCACTTTAAACTGTGTATTAAATATATAATATCAGCTATTTAACTGTAAGAGATTTCTAGTGCAATTTTCCATAATATTTTATATAATGATCACTCATTCTCACTTAACTTTGTCTCAGCTCTATTTACTCTGTTATTTATTTGGTGTACTAATACACAGAGGAGATTCTAAGTAAACACACACAACTTCTATAGCAGAAGTTGAAAAACTGCAAATACATTCAACAATTTGTGTCCATAATAATCAGATTAATTTTAACAGTGAACATTCATTTTAACTTTCCAAGTGGAAATTATTCATACCTGATTTTCAGAAGCTTTAAAATTCCTCCTGTCTAAATTAAATGAAGAGAAATACTGTTCCACTTTTGGAAAAGAATCATGAATGTCTTGAATGGGCCATGTACCAAAGATTGTTGCATTTGAGAACATGCAACATAATGCCTCAGTGAACATCAATGCACGTCTGAAAAGCTCAGGTCTGTAATACAGCACACGTGGCACAGTCTAGAGCAAAGAGCGTGGTAGAATATATCAGTCCTTTAAAACAAGAAAGGCAAGCAAACAGGCTGGCTCCCTTCCACCAGGCACTAAGGTGTGGATTTGGCTGAAAAAAGGCACTGCCATGCTAACACACTCACACCTCAGCAGAATGGCAATCACAGACTCCATTCAGCTGTTATTAAGGCTGTAAACATAGAAGAAGAGACTGCCAAAAGCAAAGACCAAACAAAAAAATCCGTCTCTTCTTGGTATGTGCTGTTGCAGTAAGCTTTGTCAGTTTTATTGCTTTATCTTATCAAAAGATTTTATAAGAGAAAAACAAAATTATTGCTTTATCTTTATCTTTATCAAAATTTATTCAAAATTTGCAACTTTTCATTATTATAAAATTCTCATACAAAGCACATGAGTAGGAGCAGATGTTATGTCACAACAATAACAAATATACATAAACTCATGTGATGTGTTTTGACATGTTTACATTATCACCTTTCTGTTAAATCACAGTTTTGAAGAAAATATCAGATGTGACATCAAACATCATAAAACAGAAAATAAATTGTACCTATAGAGAATAACTTAATATGGATATCTAAAAAGGCCATCTGCTCTCATTGTCCCTGTATATATCAGCTGAGTAAATCCAAAATTCTGAAAGTGGCTTCTGACACTAAAGACACAATCACTTAATTTTCTCCGGTTCTAATTCCTATTGTATCCCAATGTTTCTTCCAGCATGAAACATTAAGTGGGTCTATTTTTAAAGAGCTATCTAATGCAATACTAATGGCATGAAGACCAGTGTTTCCACTGAAAAGAACATAAAGGAATAAAACCAATGAGCTCCTGAGATAAGCTACTTGTAGCTTGTACTTCATGTTACCACCCAGAGAGACACGTGGTGACAGAAAATTCCACACTAAATGGAAATTCCATTTCTGCCTGGTGCTGCAAAGAGAAATATGTAAAGAATCCTGCTGTGGACCACAGCTAATAATTCCTCAATGAAATTAATAGAAATATGAGGGCAGAATCACTGTTTGCACATTTGAGTAGTAATCTGCAAATGTCAAAATTTTAAACTCTTACTAGAAAACAACTTACGTGGAGTTTGCTCCTTTGGGAAACATGAAACATCATCATTAGAAATGTTTTGGACTTGTGTCTTGGTCAGCAGCAACACCTTTTAAGCAAGGACTAAGCATCTTCAGACTGACTACAGCTAACACACTTTATTCATGCAAAGTAATTTTTTAAATTATTTTTTTAGCACAGAATAGAACCTGGTGCTTACTGGGAGTCATTTTCATCTATCAAAACAATAGAAATTTCTTGGGAGATTCTGTGTACACACATTAATCATCTTCTGGTCCATGTGTTTGCTGCAGGCATGTGCTGAAATTCACTTTAAAACCTCCATTGATTTAAAAATGTCACAGCTGTTTCTCAGAAATATGTTTTTCTGTAAAGACAAACATGATCTGCTTCACTCAGTTTAACAGAGCCTCTGTATTTATAAGGACACTAAACCATCATTGTGCAGAAGCTGACAGAGCAAAATTTCTTTGCAAACCAGCTCTAAGTTTTAGTGGGTTTAGAACAGGCTTGAAAAGACATTTCTGTAGCAGAGTACAGGACTTAAGACCCAAAGGCTCAGATTATCCACTCTTGCCTGGGAAGGAACACATTTTTAATCTCTCTGAATATTAAGCCTAGACATTTTTGTACACTCTACCTGTACAAGCAGATAATCTTGGCAGAAATACAGCAATAATTTTAAGCAGTGTCACAGCATGAGCCTTGCCTTTATCCCACAGGTCTATCACGTTATGGGAATTGTCTGTAACCCAAAGATGAAAATATATTAATACTGCATCACTACATATATTCTTCATACTTTTTATAGACATTTTTATGACTCATGTGCTGGGTTATTCGAGTGCAACAACATTCTGAGCTCCTCTCAGTTGCTAGTCAGTTCATGGAGGAAAAAAGTTAAAGCTGTGGGTGTTATCTTCCATGGTCATTTTGGGGCCAACAATACAAGCAAGCTGACCAGAACCCTACAGCAAATGCTTTCTGTCATAGCAATGATACCAGCTGCATTCCACAGAACTGACCAGCACAGGCAGCCTTGGGCTGCTCCCACAGAGCCTGTTCCTGATGAAGGGAGCAGGTGAAGGATGAGAAGCTGCTGCAGTGACCACGAAAGGCTGCATGACCCAGCACTGTGTGGTCACAGCAAGATGTGTGCTGCTGCCAGAGAAACACAGGTGACACAGAGGGATTCCCTGTCCCTGGGTCAGTGCTGCTGCGCAAGAGAGGTGTCCTCTGTATTCTGTTCAGGATGGACAAATACCCAAATTATACACTGTCCTCAAACAGCAGCGACTTTGAAGGAGAACAAATGTACCCCAGTACCCCAGTTGTCTTAAAAAAAATTATGGCAATAGAGCATAATGCAATGTAATTAATCTCTGCTGTTTTATTCCTAAATAACCCATGTTCTGTCCTCAGTACTTTTGTATTTGTTTATTCATGACAAGGAAGTTAATTTCAAAGTCCCAAGTAAGCTATCTTTGAAAGGTGGATAGTGGTTTTGCGCCCAAAGAACCCATAGTTCCATCTTAGAATCATGTAAATATCTTAAATGAACATATTCAGGATCTCTGAGAAGAGCTGACCATCTGTCAGGAATAAGGAGAAATCCCTCCAGATCTTGTTTTGGACAGGAGGCTGCATTAACCACCTGTCTGTGCATATGCCTTTAGGGACATTTGGGACCAGCTCAGTGTGACCTCTGTGCTCATTTAGATTTATTTTAACAGGCAATATGTTATGTTGAAACAAAACTGTCCCTGTGGCATCACCCATCAAAGAGAGTATCTGCAGCATAAAGAGCAGGCCTTCGTGGGGGAAAACACACAATTCTTTTCAAAGTTGTCAATATTCTTGAGGTTTTATTCAAATCATAGCTGGAATTTTCTCTGGGTAAAAGCTGGGTGCAATTAAAAAGGGCATGTTCATTGGAAAGATTAACATAGGATTTGGATGTGAAGTTAAATCAAGACTGACATAAGAAAATCCCCACAAAATACTATATTCTGCTAATTTCTGGTAGAAAACATAGGAATCTCCTGGGTTTAAGATACAGATGTTCAGATGTAAGAAACTTTCTATGAAGAAAGAGGTTTGATAAGGTTTTAGTGACAGCTAAACTAGATTTGTAGGACATTTTGCCTTTCCTTTCTGTAAGCCTCCAAAATGTTTCCAGGCACATTTTTTATCAGATTGATAATAAGAATTACAGTGTCACGCTAGGGTAAAAGATTTATATTTCAACCACACACAGCTTTCCTGTTCAGGGTACATTTATCAGCTGATAGCAAATCCATAATAATGAAATAATTCCCTATTAAAATTATAATAAAGTGCTACACAATGTCATTGTAAGTAAAAAGATGTTCTTAAAGTTTCCACTACTCTATTAATTTCAGTATTAATTCTAATACTGATGTTACTTTAAATGTCAGTACTATCAAGTATTTCACAATTAAAATACTAAGAAATATGATGAGACTTGTTATAAATACCTATATCAACGTTATAAATATGGAGAGCACCAGGAACATGAAAATAGTGTTCAAACTAAAACATATTTGTGTTTAATAGATCGTGAGAAATGCCTTGAGCATGAGTAAGTGCAGTTTCCATGGAGTAATTTAGCTTTGATATTTTCCTTTTTATAACACAAACAAAAACCCCAGCAGAAGTAAGAAAATTACTATCTGTGTCACTTGCCACTGATTGAAGTATTGATGGTAATTCCATCTCATAAAACAGTTTGTCTTTTTATTTGAAAATCTGAAAAACCTTGGCTCTTTTTTAATGTGTGCCTTTTTAGTTTTCCACTTGGAAACATTTTACTTCAGAAATGGCCTATCTTTATTTTTAACTCCCTGCAAGAGGGAAAAAGTTAAAATGGTTCACATCAGATGTAAAAGTTTTAACCATAATGACATTTACAGAAAAAGAGGATTGAAATATTTTATACAAAAAAAAGGAAAAAACCCCAACATCCTGAAATAGTTTAATTAATTACTCTGTTAAGATAGAAAATTATAAAATTCCACAAAATCTGTCAGCCATCTAAACCTGAGCTGTGAAGGTATCAGCATTACAGAGCTTTTTCCCTAATGTCAAACCTAAAACATCTTGACAGCAATTGAAGCCTGTTATTTCTTCTCCTACACGAAAGTTGTTGCAGAAAAGAGTTCTTTTTTTTTCTTTAATCCACTTTTTATATGCTGCAGGCTCATTTTGGCTTCTCAGAATTAAACACCACCAGCGGGATGGACTATCAGATGTTCCTCTTTCTGTTGAAAATGAAATCTTTCCTGTTGCCTGAGAACAGAGCCAGCTTCACACTGCATGAAACCTCCAAACTGATGAAGATAGCAGGGCTGATGCTGCTTTGTCTTTTCCTGTTGCTACTGTTAGGAGAATTAAGAGCAAGAAAGGGACAGGAAAGAACTGACTAGAAGAGTAACCTCATGAGGAGAAAATGGTCTTTAAATGTTTCTCACCCAGTTGTTATTAAAAATGTACGTGCTAAGTATATATGGTCTCTTTTTCTGCAAACCTCATTTATATAAGTCTGAACCTTGCAGTCAGACTTCTGTAATCACACTGCGAGAGTAGGACATGGCCATCATCCAGACCAGCAGTGTCAAAAAGCTGCAGTTGTCATGTTTCTGCAAAACCAGTAGTAGAGCATAAATCAACTAAATTATTCCTTGCTGGCTTTTCTCTATAGCTTTATGTCTTACCACACTGCTTTGTTTTACATCAATGTACAAGGGGGATGGGGAACAGAAGCAATGCTTTGGCCTCTTTAAGGGTCTTGGGAAATGGCTAGAGATTGCCTGAACCATTTGTTAGTTTTGATCCACTTCAGATGTTTGTCCAACATAAAGAGCACTCAGAATGAAGGAAAAGTCCCTGTGTGAACCCATTACATCATATGGGTTTACCTATACATGTAGACAGACACATAGAAACTGCATTATACAGGTGGAACTTATCAGAACGATGTTTTCTGTAATTATTAGATACACTTTCTTATTCCTAGACCTCAGTGAACTTTTTAAGTCTTTGCTTCAGACTCATATCAACAACAGAGTTGCAAATAATTGCAAAAAATTATATGCATAGATTCATTTGGCATATACTCTCAAGATACCTGAAATTGCTGCTTGTTCTGTTCCCTTTGAAGTAGGAATCCTTTTTACTCAACATATGTCCGTAGCCTTGTGATTCCAACTGACTATTTAAATATGAAAGCAAAGCTGTACTATTTTGAATCTGATAAAACAGTCACCACTAAGCCTTTGAGATCTGTTGTCACTTTAAAGTCTTCATTAACAGCAGAAGAGCAACTACCTTGAAATATCTGTTTTAGCATCAGATCCCTCCGAATTGTGCTGTGTTGGTCACATGTGCTCCAGACAGATGGACCTACAGCCCATCAGTCCAGTAAATACTGATTTAATGGAAAGTCGCTCAATATTCTCAGTAAATTTCAGAAGAAAACAGCAAATTCATTTTGATCTATGGGGCAGGTAGTGATGAATTAGCATGCAGAAACAGCAGCCCTCAGAATCAGGAAAAGTACGAAGTAAGCTCTATCTGGTTGGATTGTGGACAGTGGAAATAATAGCACTCTGAAAATGGCCTAAACAAAACAAATTAGGATAACATAAATAAAAAGGTTAAAATGACATTCCCAAATTATGCTAATTCTGCAGCAGGAGTGATCCGGCAGTACATTTCAGCTCTACATTTAAAGTGTAACATCTTACAGCATTAGACTCTAATCCTTCCATGGGTAGACTTTTATGCTCATATGCTCATTCAGTAGATACCTGGATAGGACTTCTGTTGCAAGGAAATGACAGTTAGGAAAACAACATTTTTCAAATAAATTATTTTATTTGTTTCAGAAGACTATTCAAATCTTTAATCTGAGATAAAAAATGCCTTTTAGTTATTTACTTCAAGACTGTAAAAGTAAGAGAAATGAAAACAATGAAAATATCTACATGGTATGTCTAATTTAAACCCACGCTTTTCACCAAAAGTTCTTTAAAATCTATAGAGTTAATTGCTTAACTGAGGGGCCCTTCACTCTGGAAAGTCTCAGAAGGTCTGCAAGGAAACCTGTCCATTCTCAGCACGCTTGAAGCCCTTCAGTACATAATATATTGCATAAAATATGGACTAAAAGACAGAAATGAACAGCCTTTGCCAGGTGAGTACATGATCTGTTTGGGTCAGCATAGTTTTCTTGTTCCAAAGCAAACTCGCAGAGATAAGCTTAAATCATCATGGTTAATTATTTTGCCTGTGATGAGAAAGGTCTTTATCACTGCTAAAGTTATTCCACTTTAAATAAGCAATTAAATATTTATCAAGCAATGAATCCAGACATTTTATATCTTGTGTTTGGCCTGCAGAGTGAGTCTTTGTGGAAACAGTTTAAAATTTGCCAGAGCTGAGCAGCTCCACCAAAAAATGAAACCATGAGTATCTGCTTGCACTGTAGACATGAGGGCAGCAGTGGAAATATTTGCCTGGCTGTGTTCGGATTCCTCGGCAAACTCAAGCAGGGCACAGAGTTGATCTCAGAGATCCATCCTGCATGGATACTGGCTACCAGGACCACAAGAGCTGCTTCCTTGAGAGGTGTGGGGGACTGACCCTGACTGGGAACAAGTGCCCACCAAAGCCACTTTGTCACTCACCTCCAGAACCGGACAGGAGAGAGAAAATGTAACAAAAGGCTCCTGGGTCGAGATAAAGACAGGGAGAGATCACTCAGCAGTTACAGGGAGAGATTACTCAGCTGTTTGGTCAGCAGATCCCGGGCAAAACAGACTCAGCTTGGAGAGATTAGTTTAGTTTCTTGTCAATCGAATCCAAGTAGGATCAGAAGAAATAAAATCTTTAAACACCTTCCCACCCTTCCCTTCTTCCCAGGCTCAATTTCACTCCCTATTACTCTACTTCCTCCCCACAGGCTGCACAGGAGGATGGGGAATGGGGGCTGTCATGTCAATCCATCACACATTGTCTCTTGTCACTCCCTCCTCCTCAGAGGGGGGGACTCCTCACACTCTGCCGCGGCTCCACCATGGGGTCCCTCCTCTGGGAGCCAGTCCTCCCTGCACTGCTCCAGCATGGACCCCTCACAAGGTCACAAGTCCTGCCCCCACACCTGCTCCAGCCTGGGCTCCTCTCCCCGTGAGCCCGCAGGTCCGGCCAGGAGCCTGCTCCAGTGTGGGCTTCCCACAGAACCACAGCCTCTTCTAGGCATCCACCTGCCCCAGCATCGGTCTCCTCCAAGAGCTGCAGGTGGATCTCTGCATTCCCACGGACTCCATGGGCTGCAGGGGCTCAGCTGCCTCACCATGGGCACCATGGGCTGCAGGGGAATCCCAGCTACAGTTCCTGGAGCATCTCCTCCAACTCCTTTTGTACCGCAGGGCTCTTTGGACTCTTTCACACATTCACACTCCTCTTTCCAGCTGTCGTGCACCAGTTTTTTTCCCCCCCCCCGCCTTAAATCTGTTATCCCAGAGGCACCACCACCATCACTGATGGGCTCAGCCTTGGCCAGCACCGGGTCTGTCTTGGAACCAGAGGGCATTGGCTTCATTAGACATGGGGGAACCTTCTGGAACCTTCTTACAGGAGATACCTCTGTAGCCCCTCTGCTACTAAAACCTTGCCACTCCAATCCAATGCAATGGATTAAATGGGCCCCAGAACATTCACTTTCAAAGCCAGTGTCAAAATTTCTCTATTTCATGCAAGCATGGGATTCAGCAAGTGACCTTTTTGATAAAACAAACTTTTTAAAACTGAAAAGTTGTTCAAAGCTTAATGACCTAGATTTATCCTTTGCCAGCAACTCTTCCTTAGAGAACAAGTCAGGATTTAATTATGTCCCACCCCAGAGATTGCCATGACCTTCTAAATAGTTAACTTTCATAATTTAATCTTAGAACATTATAATCTTTCTCTGCCAAAGGCCTATTGCTATTGCTATTGTCTACGTGATCCTGAGACATCACTAGCAGTAAGTCAACTCTGTGACTGCAGTTACAGTTGAAGGACACAGCAAACTCCATCTCAGTTGTGGACTGCATGAATCAAACCATGGCAAATAGTAAAAAATTGAGTGAAACCACTGATTTTATATAATATTTTTTGTACAAGTGCTCTATACTAAAAAAAGAGGTTTTTATCTAAAAAGCATTTTTTTACCAAAGTAAATTGGACATGAGTCAGTTCTACTCTGCAGAATGCAGGCATATTTACTGAAGAATAAACTGTTTTAATTACCTTTACATTGTTTGTATATATTTCTTCTGTTTGATCTACTAGTTGAAGAATATTGTCTGGAAATCAGGACCTTTGAAGACTTGTATTTGTCTGTAATGTATATTGTTTTGAAATAGGTAATACAAGAAATCCAACCAAGCAGCTAATTTAAAATTTCATATTGAATACGTATTGTCACAAGTGTAAATGCTAGTTGTCAAAAATCCAGACTGCTTACTTCAGCAGGCCTGTTTGGGTGCACAGACCAGGATCCAGCTACACTGGTTCTTGTGCACCTTCCTACTCTCACATTGTGCAATGGTAAAAGCCCCATGCTGAAGATATCCTCAGTTAGTTCACCTCCTTCAGAGTTAACAATTTCATTTTCCCCCTCACAGCAGAGGAAGAGAAAGAAAATCAACTAAAGGGAAACCTGACAATGACTGTTAAAAACAGGCCCCTAAGAATTCTGAAAGATGAAGCAAGAGAGAAAATGGAAAGCAGGGCCACGTCCTCTTCATTTCTGTCTCCAGGCAGTTACTTTTACAGTTCCGCCCTTGGGAAAGATTATCAGAAATTATAAGGGATGAGCAGAGAGAGGGGGAGCAACAAAACACGAACAAGTGAACAAGTAAGCAAACAACCTTAACAGAGTAAGAGAGTTAGGTTTAGATTTTTGTTGCAAAAGTTTTGGTCCGTGGCTGTAATTTTTCACTGATGATATATGAATTTTAGCCCAAGCCTTAAGTTTGGGCAAAATTCAGCCCATTAAGGTATCTACGCTTTGCTTCTGAAGGAAAACTATTTAACTAAGGTTGTACTCATTTAGTGAAAATGAATTCTGTTTGTGAAACATATATAAAGCAGTTTATGGTTTTACCGTGTTTTCACAATAAGCTGGTCTTCATGAGAAAAGTTTTCCACAAGAAAAATTATGCCTAAATTATGCCTAGTTCTCCTATCTCTTTGTAGTATATTTGTACTAAATGAGCAGCTCATCCATCAGAATGGAGTACTCAAATCCCTTAAAGACCTTGAGCTAATTCTGTGCTATCATTTGATTAAAACTCGGTGCCTCCACTTCTCCAAAATAAGGAATTTTTTTCTGTTTTAACTGCTTTAGCATGTATTTAGGGAATAATACTTAACAACCTTTTTGCCCAGAAATCTAGCAGTATGGAATTAACTTACATAAAATGTTAAAACATTCATATCTTTATGAGCACATAAAGAAATGGAAATGGAGTTTCTAAATGAAGCAGAGACTGGTAAAACCCCATAACTTTAAAAACATTACAGATGAATTTAAACTCTTTAACTACACACACTATTTGCTTTGGTAGTCCCCAAAGGCATTTCCAGGATGCACAGTAGAACTTCTATTTATTTCAATCCTGTCATGGCATACACATATAGATTGGATACTGGGAACAACTGGTACCAGCAGTCAATATAGCAGTAAATAGATTAAGATCAATTAGCACCTGTTGTATAAGAAAAGGTTTTATATTGTGTTTCACATCTGCAGCACAGGAGTAGAAATTAGGTAGAATCAAGATTTATGGGTAGATGAGAGACCAAGATAAATAAATGTACTGAAGCAAAACTTTTTGATAAATTATTAATCTGGTTTTGGGAACAACTTTGATTTTCATTGAAGCATATTCATTTCAACAAGGCTTTTTTTAGAAGGCTTCCTATTTACAGAATGGATGGCTGGTTGGAGTAACAGCAGCCCAAGTTCAGTGTCCACAGGATGAAATGGGAATCTGAGTTTCCCATTGTCCCATACGGCTGCTCTGCCTACAGCACTATTGACTATTCTAACAAGTGGTTAGAGGATTACTGCCTTAAAATAAAAATTAAAAATTTACCATAACAAGACCATTGATGCTGATGCAAAATTAAAGCAAATTGAAAGAAATCTTAAACTTTTGTACTTTTTGCTGTCTAATCCCGACCCACAAGTTTTCTCCCTTTTGGTCTTCCTCTGCCCTCCCACATCCCACAGGCAGTGATGGAGTAGCTCTGCAGGTGCTTTGCTGCTAGCTGGGGTCAGCCCAACACACTCCTTTTCTAACAAAATTCACTGAGCAGCTAAGCCGGTGATTAAATCCCAAATCTATCAACTGATTAAAAAAGAAGATGTAATTTTGCCACTGAGGCAGAAATAAGTTCAGTTGGATTCCTAGGTCTGTCCCAGGCTTTCTCTGTGGCCCTGGACAATCTGAATTGCTACTGTCCTTGGTTAAGTCACTCAATTTCCAGCAATAGGAGTTTGACTGAAACTAATGTAATAGCAGCAGCAGCAGCACTAAGCCATGTACGGCTTTTGTCTGGATCTAGAACTGTTCTCCCTCTTGTTTGTAATCCAATTAATCAGTAAGAGGTTGTCTAAACTCATAGCCAAACAGCCTGTGGTTTTATGTTACAGAAAATCCCATGAATATCAGAAAAGATAGTGGTAATTGGATTATGTGTGCTTGAGAGGACCAACATCTACTGCAAAAGTTTCCTGTGTTCTCTTGCTCCAAATGCAACAGCTAAGGAGGCTCAGCTTCAGCTTTGCAACTGTGTTTGTTCTTTAGCTGGTAATTGTACACACACAGCTGACATTAAAGAGACTTTTGAAAAAGCTAATACAAACTTCAGGCTGTCCCCAAAAGTAATTTTTAGAGAGACAGGTAATAAAACAGACTTGTGTAGTTCTTTAGCTACACCTAACCCGACTGAATGCGTCACTGTCAACTCTAGCAACCTTGGACACAGAAGACAGTGTCACACTAACCAAGATTAATAAAACTACTGAATACTAAATATAAAATAAGACCAGAGTTTTCAAAACTAAAACTTTTTGTTCCTGAGGTGTTAAAATGCTAATGGTTTATTTTTATGCAAGTAGCTTATATGAAGCATGGGAGATTTGATAGACACTTTGGACAATTGCAGTAATAAGCAGCATGAACAGTCTCTGGCATACAAGGCTCTGGAGGAGGTGTCATGTGAATATCTGCTGCTGTTACTGTCTTTGACCTTATTTGTTTTTTAATTCTAACTCTAAACTGAGAATCCTGCTCTCATTTTCTATGCAGCTTCCTTTTCCTTGCCTATAAATTAGGACTTTTAAAATAAAAACTATTTTCCTGTTGTCAGTTCTTTACCTCTTCCTTCAGTTTTCTTTACATTTTCCTTATATTTTCTGGTTGACAAGCATAATTTCTGATAAATCAAATAATTCAGTAACTTCTCTTAACTGCTAACAATTCTGTCTTAATCTTTATTTTGATGAGAAGTATTTTTCATTCCATTCCAGAAGGTCTTCTGAAAAACAGGAAAAAATTACAATATTGGATGACACATTTTATCTACATAAAATATCACTATCTTTATATAAACTAGAACTGTTATACCTTTTAATGATATGGCTTGTATAAACACCACCACAACAATTCAAAATATCATGAAGTAAATAATAAACAGAATGTGAGAGTAAGTAAACAAAAAGGAGAGCAAAAAACCACAGCGTGTTTGCTTTTCTCATCCTGGGAACCATTAATTCTGTTTACCTATTCTGACTTTATTTTAACATATGAACTGAGGGGAGAGAAAGGAAAATAATTCATAGTGGAATTAGACTTAAGGAAATGAGGCAAGAAGTTTACCTGTCATGAGGCAGCTTAACAATTAAGAAGTAACAACACAGCATTGAAGAGACTTCTGGGCCATCAATGACCTGCTATTGCATTATTGCGTGATTCCTGTTGCAAAATTATGAAGTTTTTTGTTTTGTTTTCAATGCTCAGTTGCCTCTACCCCACTGCTTCAATGACCACGTGGGAGATCCATGCAGGAAGCTTGTTTGCTTGCTCCACCCATGAGTCCCTGCACTGTGTGATTCACGGAAGGGAGGCACTGATGAGCTGAGCACCTGAGTGGGGATTGTCCAAATGTCTGCTCTTGTCTGTGCAGCATCTTGGGATGTTTTCTGTTTTGTGCTTCCTAGCAAGTGTTGGTTTGCTGCCACTCGTTCTCAGTGCAAGAGGAACAGCTGAGGAACAACAGACTTTTATTTAAGCAGCATTAAAAATCAGAACTATTAGAAAAGAAAACCTTGTGGTAAATTAAGCTGATCTCTTTGGTCTACAACATAAAAGAATATTATCTTAATTATTTTAAGATTATTATTTTAAATATTATATCAATATTATAAAGATTACATTATTAAATATTATTATGTTTCATGGTTATTTTTAATTAAGATAATTGTATTCTCTTATTTTCCTTATAAAATGTTTTCCTTATAAAATTTTCCTTGTAGAAATGCTAAACAGAAAACCTTATGCAGCAACACTTCATGAACACCTTAATCTTAAATTATTCCTTAAATGAGTCCAAAGAAAAGAAGAAATGACTGGTTTTCTTACAACTAAAGTAATTTACAGTTTTACAATACCTTTGTGAACTCTGCACACTGAAAAATTAGTCTTCCAAGTCCCAAAATACTACTAGTTTCATGGTAAAAAATTGCTAATGTTTTTCAATAGTTCCCTATTAATTATTGACAAAAATTACTCATGTTCCTGTAGCTCTCCATCTACCTGAGCATGAACATCAAGTTTCCATGGCCCTAAAGCAAAATTATGAAACAAGTGTATTATCAACTTTTTTTAACAAGGGCTAGGGGTCAGAAAAAACAAACTGTCACAATCCAAAAAACACTGACAAATAAAGCCCAAAAATCAATCAACACAACTCCAATCCTTCATCATCTTTGTACCATCTATTAGCAACTCTGTTTTCCCATTAAAACGACAGGTGTAGATTCTTCTTTGTCCTCCTTGTACTTTCCATGTATTTAGATAAGCTTTTTCTGTGGTATTTTGGGGTTTTTTTATAAGGATGTAAAAATTCCTATCCTCATAAAGCCAAGTATGGAGGAGTGAAGGACCCAGTAACTGACCACAGGAGAGGAAGATGTGTGAGCATTCCTAACCCATCATTGTAGGCCAAACCTACCTGGGACTGTTGCCAGGGAAGCTGAGCAGAGAATGCAGTTATATCTCCCTAGAATTCACAAAGTGAAGCCCTTCACAGCAGAGAATGGCTCCAAACAGCTGAGACAAGACCAAAAATGCAGTTTAATAGGGGAGGTGAGAAACGTAGTTATCAATACATAAAGCTTCATATAAAGAGGAGCAACCAAAGACTGGACATGGAAACTATTCACATCAACCCACACCTCACTGTATAGCCAGACATCAGCCCAGTAAGCTGAGACCTCCCAGGTTTGCTGACAGTGCTGCAGTGAAGGCTTCAAATCAGATGATCAAAAACTGAGCTGAGCTTGGAGGAACTGTGAAAATAAAAAGGCAGCAGAGCAGCACAAAGGCAGCAGAGCCGCAGTGTGATGAGAAGATACATGGTATCACAGGGATTAATTTTAAAAATTTAAAGAGTATTTTAAATTATTAAAAGAAAAATAAAATTCTTATTCTGTCATCTCTCTCCACGTAGTATAAGCAGAAAATAGAACAGGGTGACTACAATCACTGCAGTGTTAGTTTAACATGTGGAAACAATTGAAAAAGCTCATGAATAAAGTACAGCTGCTGAGATCTTGTATTTTCTTTCCTGACCATCAGAAATTTGATAGCAGTTTCTGTGCACAGCCAATAAAGTTGAATAAGTAGGCAGGTAAAAAAAAAAATTACAGCCCCTCCCCATCAAATGCCAATTCCCAAAAGTTTAAAAAGAGTTTATCATCTTCATGTTATTCCAAAATATTACTTTTCAAACTGTCATTACCTTGAATTTACTCTTTTTCTACATTAAAAGTTTTAGAGGACACAAATCTTCCAAGGAAGGATTGATAAAACAGGTAAGTCATAGCAACTGAATGATGTTAAACAAAAATCTAAACAAGGTAACCCAAAGGTGCAAAACAGGATGTGGACAGCAAATGTGTCCTCCATTTACATTTCATTTCTGTATTTTTTGTTACAGACATACCAGGGGTGAGAAAGTTTTTTCTCACATAGACAACAACCTTTACCCATGCAATCACACAACTGAAATGAATTTATTTGATTCCCTTACGCATATCCTCAAAACAATCTCCCCTTGCCAGCCTGCAGGACAGAGCAACTGTCTCATCTGGAACCTTCACCTCCTGGAGTATTTCTGTTAATTGACATGTTTGACTTGCACTGCGCTACCAGCAGCAACCACCTCTGAGTCCTCTTCTAGCACTACAGAAGGCAACTCCGAAAATAAAATCAACAATAAAAGTGTAAGAAGTTACTCATCTGTCATCTGCAATTAGACATGAGAACCAGAAAATCCAGAGCTATCTGTCCTTTGTACTAGCTCTAGTTAAAACTAAGCATTCCCAAACCGCCCCACTTGCAGCAAGAACAGAGAAAGCTACTTTTGATGGACTAGAAATACTAGAAGCAAAAAAGACTTTTTGTTAGCTGGAAGTTTTAATAGCAGGATTTTGAAAAGGAAAAACTGAGTACTTCATTTGTGGGTGTGATAGTCTGTGTGCATTGCTCCCTCTAGTGTAAAAGATAAAAAATCACAACAAACATTCCCCAAAAAATCACTGGGGTTGGTAACAAACTTTTTTAAAAAAACATTATTCTCTAGTCACATTTTTGCCCTAAATATTTATAACATAATTGCTCATATTTTGATACAAGAAAAGAAATTTTCACAACGTTTCAACTGATGATGTGGATCTCTCATGCTTCTATTAACAGGAAATGATCACACCAGAACTGAGCAGTGAATGTACAAACTTACACCTTATACTTACAACTGTAACACTCCCCAAGAAGTTGGCAAGCCAGAATGTGGTGTTCCTTTTTTTCTCTCCACTAGAATAGTGATTTCCACTCTATGTTGTTATTATTACTATCACAGAACCTGGTCTAAAATATAGTGAAGCACACTCCGATGTGCACGTGTTCATCCCACTACTGTATCTGGTTAGGCCACAGAATTAGGAAATAAAGCAGCTTTGGAGCTCAGATTTCCTTTCCTGAGTAGGTATGAAATCCCTTAAAAGCACCCAAGTCACACCAAAGATTGGCAAGTCTGAGAAATTGTCTTAGATTTTAACCCAATCTCAAGAGCCACTGGATGACACTGGACTTCATCACAAGAGAATATGGGAACAGCAACTGACACTGCTGCAACCTCCTCTCAGACAGGATCTGGGGAGAATTCCTGGGACAGTTTCAATCACATTTCCAGAACAAAAATAAACTAGCCTTTCATGCCAGTTTAATCAGAAGAAGATGCAGTATGCTTTGTCAGGATACTTAACAGGCTTCTTTTAATCAGTAAAGTTTTCCAGCTTAAAATTCTCCTAGGTGCATGCAGTCCCCTGTAAGACAAAGGCAGAACATTTTCCTTCTCCAAGAACTGATGAAACAATCTCTGAACAGAAAAGCCATAAAATAAAACTTGGAAGTCTGAGCAAAACTCAAACTAAAGTGAAGATCACTGAAGATGTGATTAAAAAAAATATTCCAAAACAATTAAATTAATGCTGTGCTTTTGCTTACAAAAGATGAGCTCTTTCCTTTGATGTTGCTAGCGTGAGAAGAAACTGAGAATGTAGGAAGCCTTCTAAAGAATCATTTTGCAACTGTATGTATACTTTTACTGGCACTTCATATTTCACAGGTATTAACATTCTTATCATACAGGTACCATCACCTTCCAACTTCTGTTGTAACTGCATTTCAGCTTTCCAAGGTCCAAGACAGAGAAAACGCCCATTTCTCTGTGCGCCAAAATGAGGCTGTGAATCATTATCTAGTTTTACCCACACAAAATTTGAGTGTATTTTCTGGAATCAGCCTGAAATAAAATCTGATGCAGAGTACTTTTTTGAAAACCCTTTAACAGAGTCCTAACAACAACAAGTGGTTCTACTGTCTCAACATTGCCCCAGTTAAGCTCCATTGCCTTTAAAGAATGGTTATATGGCAGATCCTTGATTATACAGTTTTACTTAATGCAAGCAACCAGAGTTTTGTTTTTCTAACTGATGTGGCTGCTGTGGCCATGAGAGCAGCACACCTCAACGATGCTCCTTCCAGGGTACCTGCCATCACTATTCTCCCTAAAGCTGTGTTTGCTGTCAAGTCTGAGAAAACTATTTGCTTGACCATTTGTGAAATTTATCCAACTCATCCTTAATTATCAGAGTCCATCACAGGCAACTGGTCTCAGCTAACTGGAATACCTCCTATGCCAAGGGGTCAGTAAGGACAATGCTGGGTGCCACAGGAGAACATTCAGCTTCTTGGCCTAGTGCCTCTGGAACAGCTCAGTCATGGAGTAAGAAAATGGGCACTGCAGCAAAATCCCAGGGGCTAAATTCAGGACAAAATTTACAGTTGAGAAAGAAATTTTATTTCAAGCTTCTACGGGGGTATTACAAACAATAGAGAATAAAAACATTAAAAACTATTTAAAAATTAATTGTCCCTTTAAAATAAAGATTCAAGCAGGTTTAACAATGAAGTATGCTATTCAATGAAGTTTAAAAAAAAAAAGATTTAAAAAGTATTGGTTTTGCTGTATTTGCTAATCCTTTATAAAAAAGCTGGGCATAAATACTTCGTGCATTCATATGCATTATTTGGTGTTTCATATTATATAACTTGGTACAGTATTTACGATATCACTGCAAAAGAGTTCAAACACAGTGCATTTATAAATAATGGAGCCATTATAAATCACATTGCAAACATACCTTGCCATTTTCATTGTTACAAATTCAGTATCTCAGTGAAGGTAGGAATAAAGTAGCTACAACAATCAATATCTTGACTTTATTTTTTTTCTTTTTAATATAAAAATGCAGTTCTGGAAACCCACCCTCCTTCTTCCCCCTGCCCAAACATAATGCTTTACTTCTTAAAAATAAAAATAAAGTACTAATTCTATATACATCACATGTACCATACAAAAATGTATCCAAAGTTTCTATTGCTACCAAAGTGTTCTAAATTAAAAGTTACATAAATCCCCTCATTGGAAACGAAAGATTACAAGTTACCAAAAAACCAAATTACACACAAACCATCGAGTTATTTTATACAATTTCCAATACATTTTTCTCCCAAAGCAAGTTGTCTTCTCATGTGCCTGTATAAAAATGCATATCAATATATTTGTCAATTTTATTTTTCATTATAAAGCAAATTAATACATTTTCTACAATAAATAAAACACAGGGAGGCACACATATCAACAAAATTAAACCAATGGGAGATAAATGGGATATGGTTTTGACAGAAAGAATGTGCTTGCAGGCTTTAAGCCAGGTTTGTTTAAAACAATAATAACCTTAATTCATTTTGGGCAACAATGGAGTGTTTTTGGTGATTTGCAAGTGATGTACATAGTATAATTTTTATTGATGTCTTTCTCACAAAGTACCCTCCAAAATAACTCAACTTCCTTTCTTAAAATACATATTTGTAATTGTAAATTTACATCAATCTTAAATATGTGGTACTTTGTGCAAAGAGCAACAATTTACACAAACATTCAGAAGTCTTTTTCAGAAGCTACAGACCACGGAAGAAATGATACAAGCAGCACCATACTGTATATGATTTAGGCAAACATATATTTGATGCCATTTTGATATTAGGCTTTAATATCCACTAAACACCTTAAGCTGGAAGATGGTGCTTAGGTAACTTAACCTCAGAAAGAAAGAAAGAAAGAAAAGTAAAAAGCATGGAAAGAAACAAAACCCAATTCCCTCCCCAGCAAAATTATAAAAGGAATTAAGGAGCTACTTCTAAAATCAGAATAAGTTAAGTGTTGAATATACATTTATGTACAATTATGAACACTATGAACAAGACATTTTAACAGGTTTAGTGGAAAATCCTCCATCTACAACACAATAAAATAATTAATCAATATGGCAATGGTGATTTAGAAGAATTGCTCAACCATTTCAAGTTTGCAGAACTCAGCCACTGAATCAACAAGTAAGGGGTTGTATCTTCAATACATTCTTTTAGACAAAGGTTCATTATTAGAGTTCAAGTCTCTGTGGTATTTTTCATGCCTTGCTAGAGAATCTCTGTTAGTCAATATCACTGAAGTCACTGACTGGTTCTCCATGGACTCGACTCAGGTGATTCATAGCACGATCAAAAGCAATTCTTACTGCTTTTCGTATGCTCGAGTTACGTCCTTCCATCATTTTTAACTTGTCTATGGTCTCATCTATCCCAAGGGGAACCATTTTGGATTTGGGAAGCCACTGCCTGTAACAAAAGGGCAAAAAATAAATCTGTTAAATATAGAATAAAATCAAGAGGCTTGTCCAGAAATGTCAGGGCTACTATGCCGTATTTCTCATATTGCAGATCAGTTTTACCATCTTGAACAAAACAATAAAACACCTTTTAAGGTAGTGCTTACTTGCCTTAAATACTTAAAGAACATGAAATATTAGGAAAATCTCTTCCATAAAACAGAGGCTACATTCCAATTCAGTGGTATTTAGTGATTAAGTATCAACAGAAAAAAATTAGCCTGAAATACTGATGCAGTTAAATAGGCAGCAGCAACTAACAATGGGCATGGCTCAAGAGTCACCTGACACAGTATTGTTTGTCTTCATTCTTTCCCTTCCAGTATCACCAGGAGTTTTCAGATGATGGATTTTTGCCTTACACTTCAGGCATCTCAATTTGTTCCTTATGGGGAAAGCTGAACTGGCAAGGAAGTTCTGATTAGCATGCTTTTACCCTGCAGTATGAAATCCCACTAGCTCCATATTCAGGGTACTTTTCTGTTCTAAGCTCCATAAATATCTTCAAATTCTGGGCATAGAGGAGTGATAATGGAAAAATCTCTACATCCCATTCTAATTAAAGCATTCTAAATATTTACTTTAAAAGTATAAATTAAATTTACATTATTTTCAAAAATGTTGATTGCAATCCTGTTTTCTTAAATTACACACACTAAGGAAAACAAAAATCAGGTAAATTAATAAATATCTATCAAGGTATGTTACTGTAGTCTGCAATCCCAATCCTACAAAAGGCAGAAGCCCTCCTGTTCAAAAACATTAGTTTGGGAAACCATTTGGAACCGAACCAATAGGAAATCAGACAGTCAAATCTGCAAAAAATTTTCTTTTAAATGAGTAAAATTGAAATATTGAAATATTTTCATTCTCTTAAAGCACTCTAAACTACAGACCTATTGTAGTGAGCATACACACTGAAATAAAATGTGAAGAGTCAGTACAAGGACAGAGACAGTATGGTAACAGCATGAAAAGCAGCAGTCTAACCACTATCAGTTTTACTACAGATCAGAGGAAGTTTTAAGAAGGTATTTTTAAAAGAAAGCTTTCCAAGTCCTCCAGATATAAGCAGTGAAGACGAAGAAACACATATGAAAATCCATAGATACTCGTATCACAGACTGAAGGTGACACACACCCTGCAAATGAATGAAAATCACAGACAGCAGTTCAAGACTGAAAGAGACACAACACAGGGAGAATTCTGAGTGCCAGAATAATCATAATAAAAGGATCATTACGAAAACAAGTTGGTGGGGTCAGGGTAGAGGGAAGGAAAGGGGATGGAAAAGGTACTGAGTTTTTTCCCATCCATCTATGCAGAGTTCCCATTAGAGACAACTTTGCACAGTATTTACAAGATTTAGGACCACCTGCATATAGAGACTAATCTGAAAAGTTTAAGCTGCAGAGGACTCCCCAGATCAAGAAGCAATTACAGCAATTACTAAGAAAGTGGCCAGGAAGAACATGCATTACACTGGTGCCACCAGTAAGAGAAAAAAATGAGAAACAGAACGCTGAGTATGTTTAAATGCAGATGTTCTCTGCCAACAGAGGCAGAAGAAGGCAGGATCTTATGGAATTCTGTGCAACCGAACAAAGACAATTATGAAGAAGTACCAATTAATTAAAAAATAATTGAAGAACACAGAAATTATGCTGAAAGATCTAAGGGGCAGAAGAGCAAACATCACTTATAAGATTACGCAGGAAGTTATTTAAGTGATAGTGTACTGGCACAGAGAGAGTCAGGAGAATGGCAGCATCACCAGACACCAAATACAATCACCTAAAGAGGAAACTGATACCTAAAAGTAAGCAAATTCAAGAGAAAAACTGAGATATGGACAGATTTACAGTTAGCTTGACCTGTATGGAAACTTGGAGAGGAGAGGGTCTACAGAGAACACAGAAAAGAAATACACAGTTTGATGAGAGGTAGATGAGAAGCTTCCATGTCTAGAAAAAATCCACCAAAACCAAAAACTACCCTAACAAAGAAAAGAACACCAAAAAACCTAGTATGTCTCCCCATATTCCCACAGAAAAACCCCACCAGCCCTAAAACCAAAGACCACCCGGGAGGGAAAGAGAATGTTTTGTTGGGTGAATTATCCTCCTTCAAGCTCTACAGAGCATATTGCTAATACCAAAATAAATGGAAAAAGGGAAGGTTTCATGAAAAAATTTAGAAAAGGCTAAGAACTTTAAACAAAAATGTTAATAATGCATTTAACTGAAGACAGGTTAAAAATTCAAAGAAAATGCACTTGAGTAGACTGGGGGGAGAAGTGTTGTAATTTGGAAAGCAACAATGAAGGATGATAGAGATATATGTTAGACTGTTGCTTTTAAAAAACCTATGAAGCAATTTTATCGGTCAATAAACAAAAGCAGCTTGCAAATAGAAAAGACTATTTAATGACTTCTATTATTTTCTTCCAAACTGACCATAAAAAGATATCTTTCAGTGATCATATATACACCTTGGTCCAAAATGATATATACCTTGGTCCAAAACCAGACTCAAATATGAAATTTTAACCTTATAATTTATACTTCCATAGGAATGATATCCATGGAAAAATAATGTTTCAGTTTTCTTCTGGACCAAAGGTATGTTTTTAAAATTTTAAGTCACTGCAGCAAACAATACATTTCAGTAACATACCAACTTCTTTTATTGTCAAAAAATAGTACTAAGAATAGTTTCTCATCTGATTTGGTCTGCATTTGTTCTCCAATTTTCAGTACATCTAGAGGTGGCACTGGTATAGTAACACCATTGTGATGGCCAGCAACACGAGGCATCTTAGGGTCAATAATCTGTAAGAGAGAAGAAAGGACAGTTCCTCATATTTAAAATGATGTAATTTAAGAAGGTATTACAAATTAAGTTAACAAGAAAATAGTAAAGTAAACAGCCACTGGATATAAACTGACTTCATGTTACACACAACTTTTTGACATAAGCTGAACAGGCATAGTGGAGACCTAGTGGCAGACTTCAATGAAAACACTGAAAAAAGCATTTTTCACCCATATCAGTTCTTCTTAAAAGTCCCATCTGAATTTTACTTAATACAATCGAGACTGACAAGCAGGTTTTAGAATGAAAAAGTCAAACCAGAATTTCTAAAAGTTGTAACTGACCTCAAATTTTGGGGTTTGAAATTCATATACCTTAAAGAAACAACCTATTTTAAGGTAGAAGTATTTCTGTAAAATACATGCTCCATACTCAAACTCTGCAGCAAAAATCTTAAAAGGAAAAAAAAAGGGTATCACTTTCAAATATCTTGCATATCCAATTTAATAACTCAGTCTTCAGCAAAACATGCAGTTACAGTCACAAAGTCTTTCTAAACAGAACTTGAGGGAGAGAGGGAATATGCTGCTAACATTAAACTAACCACCCTGATGGAAAAATTCCTTGGTACGCAGATCACAGCATTATGAAGTGCTTAGCTTCCACCCAAAGAAGGGTCTTTACTCCATGCCTGTTCTACCCATCTCCTACTCTACAAACTCCTGTTGTTTTTCTAGCATCCACACTGGCACCAATCTTAATCCACAGTAAACTGACTTTGGGAATTGAACACAAAGCTAATACTGTGGGGAGTTTGTAGAAATCAGAACAATTTTCTTCTCTTGATGAAGGTTTAACTCCTCAATCAACTTATCCCACTCTCAGAAACACCAATGCTGACATAAAAAAGAAGGCAGAAAAAGAACCCTTTGGTCTTCATCAGCTTATATCTAGTGCTAACACCTTTCAAGAGACAATCAAATCATCAAATTTTCAGCATCTGAGCCAAGTTAGCCACTGAGAGCACTCAAGTGCTCTGAATGTCACCTCCAGAGGTTTTAACCTGACTCCGTATGATTACATTTCATGTTGTCCTTAAAACACACATATTAAAAGTCAGGATTGTCCAGACTCATATATAAATCAAGCCATAGTATGAACTGTTCATATAACCCCAAAGGCCTAAAGCCAAACACCTTATCAACATTTTCTCTTGCAAGCCTTGATGTAAGTAGAACTGCATCTATTTCTCCCATATTAACAGAAGCATATACATCTCCTATATTAACAACAGCTTTAAGTTTCCAGTACATCACTCACAATTGTCTGCAATCAGTCAGTTCATTCCAACTATTGAGTTTTTTGTTTCTTTAATGAGCTGTAGAATCAGAAGTATTTTTATACTCATCTTGCAGCAGAAATAATATATAATGCAGAAACAAAGACTACTGAGACAAGTATGCTGGTTTTAGCAGGGATAGAGGCAATTTTCTTTGCAGTAGGTGGTATGGCTATTTTATGGTATAGGTGGCATGGGGCTATGTTTTGGATTTGGGCTGAAAACTGCACTGACAATATAGAGATGTTTTTGTTAACGCTGAGCCATGCTTACACAGAGTCAAAGCCTCTTCCCCTTCTCATACTGCCCCACCAGTGAGGAGGCTGGGGGTGGACAAGGAGTTGGAGGTGACACAGCTGACTCCAACTGACCCTAGGGATATTCCATCCCATATGGCATCATGCTCATTCTACAGAGCTGGGGGAAGAAGGTGGGGACATTCAGCGTGATGGTGTTTGTCTTCCCAAGCCACATATGACGGAGCCCTGTGTTCCTGGGGATGACTGAACACCTGCTGCCCATGGGAAGTGGTTGGGAATGAATTTGCTTTGCTTGTATGCACAGCTTTTGCTTTCCCTATTAAACTGTCTTTATCTCAACCCACGAGTTTCCTCACTTCCAACTCCACCCATGGGGAGTGAGCAAGCAGCTGCAGGAAGCTTAGCTGCCATCAGGGGTTAAACCATGACACAGGAGTATAGCACATCTCCAAGGACAGGCAGGGTAGCAGAGATTATTGACTTAAAATCTGATATTGCAGTAACTTTACAAACTCAATGCACAGTAAAGAAGGCAGAATAAGCTACCTTTATTCAACCTGAATGGGAAATTACCAATTACCTTAAGTTTGCACATGGTGTTTTCAGACCAGAAACAGTATCATTACTCTACTTCTGGGAAGGTGGGCACTTACCAGAGCTGGGTAAGAGGGATATCCACTGCATTTGGCCCATACTACTTTCAGAGGCTCAAGAACAGATGTTGCAGCATCCGTTGAAATCCACATACTGCTATGCCCAACTTCTAAGAACAAAGAGATACAAAATTAAAATGTTCCAGAACGAAACCTCAGACAAATCTTCTGCAGTTCTTGGTTTCCTAATCAATAGCTCATGATCATTAGAATCCAAATACTAATACCAACTTTCACACACATACCAATAAAAAACAGGTAGTGTTCATAACAGCTCTTTACATGACACTACTACTTTATTCCAAGCCTACTGATAAAGAACAAGGGTTTAGACACTTCTAGAAATAGTGTATCTTAGAACATCTTAGTTCTTAGGCAGTGTTTGCCAAATTCCAATAATTCTTTCCCTTTGAAAAGGCTCCAAAGAAAACATAAAATTATGGTACTTCAAATAATAGTTTCTTTTACAACTGTGATGACAATCCTGTCAAATAGGTGATTTTGAAGATGCAAGTTGCATGCTATATGTTTCCACGTGCTGGATACCTGGATACTCATATAGCACCTGGTAACTCAACAATATTTGTTTGGTACACCTTTATATTCTTATGCCTAAGTTCTAACCTGTATTTTCATTTCTATTTATTTTTAACAAGTTCTCTTGGTCTCTCTGCCCTGCCCTTTCCTGCAGTCAAGTTCAAAAACATCAGCAGGTTTCCAGGCAGCAGCAGTAATGTTTTATTTCTTCTCAGAACAAATATTTGAGTTTATGTTACTGTGCACTTATGTTGCAGTGCACGAGACAGTGGCCACTGCAGCAGAGCATTCAGAGGGCTGGTGGCCAGGCCTCCAGAACACCAAGGTCTAATCCTCACCCCTTGGTTACTGTGAGTTCCCACATTCCTAGTGGTTCTTAGTTTACATGTTTTAAGTTTATTGGTTCAGGAATTCGCCACCCAGTTTTATGTATAAGTTCATGTTTGTGTATTTCCCTTAATTGCCTATGTATTAGTTCTGGAAAGTTCTCCCTTCTTCGACACCCCATTGGTCTACTCATGTAATTCCCTCCCTTAAGTTATCCCTATTGGTTATTCCCCTGTTAGCTCCTCCTCCTCAGTCGATCCCCATTGGTTGTTTCCCTTTGTTCCACCCCCATATAAAATACTTTGTTCTCGCTCACTCCCTTGTCTTTTGTCCCTGGACCCTCCACAAGCAATAAACCAGCTGGAACCTACACAGAGACCCCTCTCTCATCCTTTGCCTCTGCTGACGCTTTTGCACCACCTTTGTTTGGGACTCGCTCCTTGGGAAGGAGCCAGCTTTCCCTGCAAGCTGCAGCTGACAGCTTTCCCTGCAAGCTGCAGCCAACCCCTGCCTGTTGCAGCTGACAGCTTTCCCTGCCTGCTGCAGCTGACACCAAGGACTTCTGCAGCTGGATGCTGTGCTGCCTCGGGCAGCCCCAACAGTGTCACACTTCTACCAGAATCCTCCATTTTCTTCTCTGTTGCTGACCAATGGATTGAAGCCTGAGACAGGTTTAAACCTTTCAGTCGACCAAAACCACAACTGGTCCCCTAGATACAGTCCAGAGACTGGTCAGAATACAGTGAGTTATACCCTCAAGATGGAACTGCGGGTGGTGATTGCAGGGGGAAAAGTTATCCGAGTTCATATGTGGTAAAGGTGAGGCAGCATTTCTTATATGAGGAAATGTGGTACCAAAATACAATTCAGGGGCTGCAGCTGCACTTTCTCTCAGCAGTAAGGCAATACTTGATAGAAGTAGCTCACTACTTGCCAAAATACAACTTAACTCCTCAATTATTCTCAGTCCACTCCCATTTCAAATGGGCACTGCTTATTTATAATAAAAGGTTCTATCGCAACATTACAAAAACATACTAGGGGAAAGAAGTGGTTTAAGACCTTTTAAAAGTAGAAATAGCAAGCAAAAAGTGTTTAAAGTGATCACATAAAAAAAATTAGTTCAATCATTCTGCACAGTAAGTTCTATTTCTCAGCTCTGTTAATAACAGTTTGTAAAGTATTCACATGACAGTTAGAAAGAGCCATGAGGGTTTCAATTAAGGCATCCTTCCTTTACAGACTGTTTCTAAAAATATGTACATAGAACTGTATCTGGTACATAAAAACAGTACAAGTCCTCTTGTTCAGGGCAGCTATCAAGAAAGAAACCTATACTATTCTCAGCCACAAAGAAAATGGTATTTTAATCCTGAATAAAAAATCATACACAAGCTGACAGGATGCATGCAGCCAGACTCAGAGACTTCACAGGCGTATATACAAATAAGAGCCTCGGAATTCTTCCTAGTCAGAATTCATTCCACATGGGAGTAAGGGGTTACTAGTCTAGTACATATGACTACTAATTTTCTTTTACAAGATCTGTAAAAGAAAACTCATTTTCTCTTTTTCTTTCAAAACATCTTTATTTCGTCAAGCTAGGAGAGACAATCAAAATCCGAGTCAGATACTATTCTTTTAAAAGTCTTTAAATCATCAAAAGCAGAATCCAGTAGTTTCTCAAAGGATATCAACAACAACTTCAGAATGCTTAATGTATTTAAGCAGTTAAAATAAGAATGTTAGAACCTGTCAAATAAATGGACAAAATTATAGTTATACAATACTATTAAGAATACAATTATTTATAGTTACCAGCTGCAATTCTTGCTGCTTTGGCATAGTTTCCATTTTCAATGCATGATATCAATTCACTTCGGTCTTCCAGTGTGTGTCTCCGTATGAGGGCAGGTTTACCTTTACCACACTTCGGTAGACTGAAACTACGAAAGTATTAATATTAAAACCATTACTTGATAATTTACATTGTTCACTATAAATCAAAACTTTGGACAAGAATTTAAATTTCATCAGTATAGAGTAAAATCAGTAGAGCAAACTCCAAAACTATTTTGTGTAATGAATACAAATAACAACATAAAAGCCAAACCCCTGATTATTTTCATGCACAGAATTGCCTGGTTATCAGCAGAAGACAGTTCCACTGCTCCAACACTAATACTACACAGAAAACACAACTATTCTCTCTTTAATTTTTCACTACAAATTCCAGTCTTTCAATTGTGAAATGACTATACTCAAAATGGGAACTTTGTTCTCTGCACACTTTTCTTCAAGAAATCATAGAATCTGAACAACAATTGCATTAACAATTTGATTTAGAATATCACATTTAAAACAGATGCAATATTAAATCTCTTTGTTTCTGAAAGCCTGTTTGACATGAGTACATTAACACCATTCCCTTAATGTGAACACATGAATAAAGTCCTCTTTTTTTTTTGTTAACAGATTCACCCTATACTCTCCTGTATGCCTCATCCTAGCCCAGGACTGGAGACAGCTACCTTTTACCCAGAGATCAGTGTTCTTTCAGAAGATACACCATTGGTGATGGAGACATACTTATCAAAGGTGGCAGAGGTGTTCATTCTGATGGTCCTGCCTTTAACGACAGACTCCATGGAGAGAAAGTCAATAGCTGGTACACAGTTACTATCATCACTGGAGGACCTAGACAGCAATCCATAGACTGACAACCTACAGTTCCAAACCCATTGAACTACTACCTTTTCTGTATACAAGACTCTGCTTTTTAAGTTGCTTCTCTCTCGCCCTCACAAAAATAAACACACACATTTTTAGTGTTCCAGATTAGGAAGGTAATTAAACCAAGATACTATATGCACAAACATATCTGTATCTTTACAGAGCAAGAGAAGAACAGTCAGTTTGAAAGTGTAACTGCCTGGATATACAATAATCTGAATTCAACAGAAGAATGCCAGCAATCCTGAAAGGTATCTCAGATCTGACATAAATGAGAAAATTAAAATACACACTTTTTTCCAAAATTTATGCAATCCTCCAATGTGGGTCACAAGCAGTATAGAAAACTGATATATGCAGTCTCAAATTTGTATTTCAGATTTACAGTTTTACCTTGAGTTACACAAGAGACTGTTACTAGATGAAATACTAGATTCTGATGCACAGCGACGACGAGGTTCAACTTTTCTTCCTGGAGTATCATCTAATGCTCTGTCTTTACTTTCATCTCCAAAACCATTTGATAGACCTGCAGCATAACACAAAAAATACACGGCATCAAACTGGAAACCACACCATTTTCATTAACAACTTTTTGAATTCACACAATGTATCATTATTGTTTTGTTCTTCAAGTATTTTGGTGTGATGAAAAAGAACATGAATATTAACAAAATATTTCATTTCAAAAAAGTATTATAAATAGAAAGTTCCTGTTGTCCAGATTTTAAAGAGAGGATGAACATTTAGGTAAGGTACAAAAAAACGAAAGCAGGGGTTGTAATATGCAAAATTCCAAATGGAGTATAAATCAGTTTTTGCATGTAATGTTTCCAACTATTAAAATAATCAGCCTGCAGAAGCTGAGTAGAAAAAAGCCCAAGAAAATAAAAAGTTACAAATCAGGCAGATTAACAAGGTAACAAAAGACTCATCTGAATGCAAAGCTGTAATCATTAAAATCCTTTTCAAACACTGGAAGTAAGACTGGTATGGATTTCTTTGTGACACTATAGAGTTCTTCCTGGTAGTCCTTCTATTTTAGTGAATTCAGACTGATTGACATGATGATGACTGTTTTCTGTCACCAGTAATCAATAATATACATGTTACTGTTTTTAATACTGTTTTGTAACACAAGTTTATATACATCGAAGAAAGTTACATTTTAATTCCACAATTGTAATGAAAACAGTAAAAAGGCTTTTTTATTACAAGCTACTTATTTGATTGGCTGTTGCAAATCCTGCTCTGGGTTTGCTATACAAACAGTATTGTCCTTATTAAACCATTTCTGTACTTGATTAAAGAGACAAATGAAGAGTTTTAAGATAGCATTCTGAAGACCTTCCAGGGTGTGTGGGAGTGGGGGGGGGGGGTGTGGACATTAGGACTAACAAGGAAAGAACCCAACAGAGACCCTACAATACTATCAGAAATGCACTCACTGAAGGCAATGGTACCAGCCTGCAGTCAGCTACCGCAAACTGTAGGCTACAAAGAGAACAAAATTTTAATACAAATTCTATTCTGAGCATGCCGCTCACAACACAAGGAAAAGCTACCCATCTCAGCCATCCTACCACTACCAGAGACTTGAAGGCCATCATGATCATTGTACATTCAGACACAGTCAAACTAGGTTATGTAACTATGTAACTTCACATGCCCCTCCACAGAGCAGTGTAGTATAAAACAACCATGGCAGAACTCCTTTTATTAAGTTTAATTCTTCCAGTCTGTTTGCTATGAAGACCTCTGCCAAGAAGGCTGACAACTAAGGAACTTGAGCTAAACAAGTTACTTTGTACAATCCAGTAATTTGTCAAGCATTTCCATACAGTGACTTACGGGATTTTTCCCTCCACCCCAGGAGACCTTCCGTTTGGATTATCAAAACAATTTAGATTTGAAGAGAAAAAGGAGAATTTACTCAATGTTCTGAAAGATTTACATATAAGCATTCTCTTTCATTGTCATTTAGTTGACACTGTAAATATTCATGAGTGTTTGCTTTGTAACTCCTATATTTGTCTTTGATTTCCTACAGAAGAAAAATGATAAAGGTAGCATTGTCCTGAGTGTCAAGCACCAAGCTATTGAACAGTGCTATTGATTAATATTGTTGTCATTCTCAGCAAGCTGATAAAAATATCTGCAGATTAAGGAGGAGTTGGGTCCTAGACTGTGCTGAAACAGAGCATACTTTACGAGAAAGTATACAGGGGAATTTAAGTTATCACAGTACACTTCACTTGGCATTTGAAATGAAAAGCTGAAAAAACCATTCTGCAAAGGACATCTCCTAGGCCTCTGCAAAAACTATTTTTTATATCCTGTCAGACTTATCTTTCAAGTGAGGTGTATAAACTGTTTTGTTTTTATCTTGCCACAAGCTGGAGACACATTACTCAAGTTATCGCTCAGGCATCTAGCTAATGTGAATCAGCCCTCAGCAGAAACAAGTCAGATCACAGACTGAATTTTAAACAGAAAGACAGATCAAGTAACGATTGCTGCCAGAACAAGACCACAGGTTCAGGTTTCCCAATGGACTGTGAAAGTGGAAAGAAGTACCTGTATTATAAGAGCATGTGTAGAACATTTAACCATGTATGAGCCAAAGGTGACTTGGGTACTTATCTCTGCATACACTGGTTTTGTACATATATGCACACCCAGGGGAAAAGGGCTTCATATTTTTATTATGTCCATCAGTTTATGACTGTGCTGTCACCAAAATGGACATTTTGGCACTCTCAGTCCCTGGCAATGATGTCTTCTCATTGTCACCATGTCAGTACCAAGAAATATGTGGTCATGGTAAGGAGCCGGTTTTCAGCAACGCTCTGGACAAAGCAACCATATCGCCTGATTGCTGATGCTAAGAAACAAGGGATACAACAGAAACATTCAACTACAGCAATGGAGACAGCTCTGTGCAGTGGCAGTCCAGCTTTATTCTAGTTTAAATATAACTTGAGAGTTTAATGACTCATTTAATTCACTTACAATTACAGTAAGAATGTTTTATCAATCTGTAGAATTGGTTACTAACAGTGGTGTTCTGGTTTCTACTGAGATAGAGCAAATTTTGTTCCAAGTAGCTGGTACAGTGCTGTATTTTGATTTAGTATAATGTTGATAACACACTAATGTTTGAGTTGATGACTGTGCAGACAGTAAGTCAAGGACTTTTCAGTGTCTCATGCTCTGCCAATGAGCAGCTGCACAAGAAGCTAGGAGGGAGCACGGCCAAGACAGCTGATCCAAACTGGCCAAAAGGATATTCTGTACCATGGAGTGCCACGCCCCATAGATAAACTGAAGGCAGTTGGCTGGGAGGCGCTGATCACTGCTGGGGGATGGGGCTGGGCATTGGTCAGTGGGTGCAAAGCAACAATATTGTGCATCACTTGTTTCTCTTGCGTTTTATTCCTCTTTTTCCTATTATTATGACTATTATATTTTACTTTGTTTCAATTATTAAACTGTTCTTATCTCAACCCACAGGTTGCACCTTTTTTTGATTCTCATCCTCATCCTACTGCAGGGAGGGAGGAGCGGGAAAGTGAGGGGGTGGCTGGGTGGTACTTGGTTGTCAGCTGGGGTTAAACTACAGTAAGTGGGAAAAAACCCCAAAACATTTTTGACAAATTAGGAATACTACCGTGCAAAAGAATTTAGAGCTTCCTTTAGACATATTTCTCTCTTGCTTGTGGAAGTATGAAAAACAAAGAACTTGCAAGCTATCAGCAGTAGTTTTCCTGACCATCAAGCCCCAAATGACAGGAGCTTACACAATCCATGACACTCAACTTCATACAATTCACATTTCAGAAGTTATAGGGAATAGGCATTATTTTAAGAAAGGAAAACCTCAATGCTTAGTTTAAACAAAACACACTCATATCTAGTCATAGATGCAGCAGTTTTCAAGTGACCTTGTAACTTGCCAGAAAAAACCTAGGCAATAAAATCTAAGTGCTTTATGGCAGTAGAACTGATACGCAAAAAAAATAAATTGCATATACTACAGAATTTGGTTTCTGTTCTATCATTACAAAACTATTTTCTACCATGAATCATGAAACACACAATGTCCTGTAGCTGCTAGAATAAGTGAAATTAAAGATCTCCATTTGCATTGAGGAACTTGCAATTCATTGCATCAGTAGATATAACTAAGAAGGTCAAATAAAGAACATCTGTGAGAGACGTAACTCATCTTGCTTGCAACTTTCCAAAAGCTCATTATTTTGTTAGATCAAATGAGCTTTCTCTACAGTCAGGAGTGAAACTTTATGTCAGGTACTGATCTTACACATACTGCCTCACCAACACCACTGAATGACAACCCTCCCCTTCCCGCCAAAAGTCCTAAAGATCAAACTTAAAGCCTTTCATTAGTGGTTCATTTCTTTCACTTTTCCCCTCTGTTCTTGAGTTTCTTCAAAAAAGCAGTCCACTCTCAAGAGGCAGAACTTAACCTTTTTCTCTTAAAAAGGGAATTCTCAAACAACAAAGTCTGCTATCCATCTTAAATGCAGGGTTACTGCCATTTCTAATCTTCAGCTCAACTTCAAATTACATGGAAAATTTACTGCTTGTCAATCATAGCATACAACACAACCATTTTGAAAATAAAGAAATGCTAACTAAGAAGAAAAAAAAGTAAGGCAAAGATGTTCAGCCTGATACTTTTCCACAGGTCTCTCACTGCACTGAAGATTTTATTTATCAGGCAAAGTTTTAACTTTTTCTCAACAGTGCCAATTTGTTCTTAAGCTGCAATTAAAACTTTCATTGACTACCTACATCAAGCAAGTTAGAATCTTGTTGCCCATAGCAAATTAATGGAAGGAGGAACAGGTAATTCCCAAAAGAGAGCAGAAGTTTGGAAAAAAGGTAGAGGAACAAAGCTCAGTATAGTCTGAAAAGCAGCACAGCATGTCCATGAATGTAAAAAATGCTGCCCCAGAATACAGAATTGTGCATTTCAGACTGTAATCACATCTTACAGTTCTGCTGAAACAAAAAGAAAGAAGCAGAACTCATGCAAAATTACTTTAAAGCACTTAAAACTGTACTATGAATAGCTTGATGCAAAACCAAGCACATCCAAATGTAAGATGAAGTGCTCTGCTAAAACTAGACCTGAAGGGCTGAGATTCAACCCGGGAGCTAAAAAAACTGGGAGCATTCAAAAAGTGACTGCACATAGTGCACTTATATAATACTATTTAGTCTCATTTTCAGTCGCGACTTGGGCACTTACCCAGAACCAGTGACGTTACTCTTCATTAAAATACATATACAGTAGAGGAAAATGTCTATTGTACTTAAAACCCCCATCTTTTTCTTGGTAGGTTTCATTTCTCCAAGGAAGATGAGACTTTTTGGGGGGAAGGGGGAAGGGAAAAGGATGGAGATGTAGCATTTTTAACTAATCTGCTCTCACAGAACATGTTCTGGGAATAAGAATGCTGGGACTGGTAAAACTCTGCGACCAATCTGTGTCACATATACTACAACACGTACAACTTTGTAACTTACGGAAATGGGGCAATATATTGAATGAAGAGCATAGTTTCATATATGTCAAAGACTTCCTCCAAGAGTGTTCATTTCTATTTGTTTTTTGTTTTAAGGATGGCTGGTGTCTCCAACATGATCCAAATTAATTACTTCAAATGTAATTGTCTTTCTGCGTTCCAAAATGATCATTTAATTGAATTCCATTCCATGTTGAGGATAATAGAAAATAATTAGGATCCAAAGAGATAAATACCCAGCATGATATTAGTTAATATGAGAACCTGGAAGACAGTGAAAAAGCCATTAAGTCTCTCTGAAAGGAAACAGAGCTTTCAAATAAATAAGCCATCCTTACAGCAGCGTCCAGAGACAGTGAGAATGACAGAAGTGTCCCACATATTCTATCACTAATAACTAAGGTTTCTAAATGGACAATCTAAATAAATTTCACTTTGCTTCAGGCCTTTTTCTTGAAAAAGAAAATACTGAAAGTCATTGCAAGCACAGAATACAACCCCACGTGCATGATATGCATCAAGAACACAGTTTAGAAACGTATCTAAAAATACCTCCAGTAAGAGTAAGAAAGGGGATGTCACTGATTTAGGGGAATTTATAGATACAGGTATGCACACACAGGATAAAGGAATACTTTAAGGCAATAAATCATCAAAAGTTACTGTATTCTTAAAAATGTGAAACTTGAAAATGGGCAGACTGCAGAAATAGGAAGGTATCTACTAAGTCTTTTTTTAAGAGTGACCCTAAGAGTAACCCTTTAAATGTTACTTCAAACAGTAAATTCTGGAGTGCAGTAGGTGTATTAAACACAATTCTTCTTTTCCGAATACACAGATGAATATCAGAGCACATCAAAGTTTCCAGTGCTTAAAACAGTCTTCAGTATGCAGACGAAATGGAAGCCAGTTACTCAAAGATTACAAAGCCT
Source organism: Corvus hawaiiensis (assembly GCF_020740725.1). NCBI lineage: Eukaryota > Metazoa > Chordata > Aves > Passeriformes > Corvidae > Corvus > Corvus hawaiiensis. The sequence continues at coordinate 61,632,913 of NC_063216.1, read as the reverse complement.
GGTGTGAAGAATCCCCTTGGAAATAAAGCTTTTAAAACTTGCTTAAACCTGGACATGGCTAAAGATAGCAAAGACAGCTCAGTATGAGCCCATGATGTGGCACCTACACACCAAACAGTGGCACCTTTGAAGATCCTAACCAGAAAATTTTAACTTTTAAAGGTTTAAGTGACACAGAACAAATACAGTTTGGTGGCTCAATGAATAGCCTATTTGATGCGTTCCAAAAGAATGCCAAAGAATTCATCTTGTAACTACTAATTTTCTTCAAATCTGAGAATTAAGATGCGTCTCTGGCTAATCAGATGAGAGTCTGCTACAAGAGCAAAATCGGATTTGCACAACAGAAAGGAAAACTAACCAACATTTAGTAACTACAGCTTCCATAAGAGAAGGATCGTATGTTGCTCTGCACTACAACAGGATCTCTATACTGTAGGATGATTGTTCAAGGCATTTTAAAATATGCAAGTGGGAGGCAACCTTAGTGGAGGAGTTTGAAAACACTCCAGAAAACTCTGAAATGAAAAAAGAGCATACAAGCAGAAACATTTCTCAAAAAAAAAAAGTTACGACTTCTCCTAAGACAGTATCAGCTGTTCCACTGGTACAGACTGATGAGGCAGTAGAGTAGAAAATGTCATTAAAAAGTGCATACACAAAATCTGAAAAATTCAAAACTAACTTTACAAACTGAATTCTTGAATCAGCTTTGGTTTATGTAATTTATGACACGTGAAACACACAGAGATGATTGTAAAATACAAGCTTTAAATGCCTGAATCACATACAGACCAATGGTATGTCATTCAGGATCCAAGAAATTACTACAGAAATTTAGTAATATTTAGGACCATTTACTTCTAATTACCTTGGCAAAAACTACTTAAGAGGATTTAAGATCAGAATCTTTTTTCCAAACAGTAAAGATCCCTTAGAAAGGAACAAATTTTTTTACACATTTTCCATTTGAAGATTTTTACTTTCTCGCCTACAAAATCCTGATATAAATGAAAAAAAACTTTAGAGATTTCTTAAATACTTCAATTAATTAAGATGATCTTAATTCTTAACTTATATAATGAAAAAGCATGATAATTATTTATCAACATACTGAAATGAAAATTCTAGTGCCTAGCAGTCTTTCAGAGCAGCCCAGCAGGACGGACCTACACGTACAAAGAGAGGCTATTTCATTCCTGAATCAAGCTGTTCCTAAATGGAACTAACTTTTGCAAATTAGTATCTACAGGATTTTATACAGAGCTTTTATCAACACTTTTTTTTTCTTCATTTAAAGTAAGGGTTTCCCTGTAATTCTGAAAACACAACTTTTGGATATGGTATCCAAAGAAAAGAAAACAGATGGACAGAGAACTCCAGAGCTCTCATACATAAGCAGCTCCAGCAATCCTGTTCTATTAAAAATAAGTAATTTAGCATTTATTTGCCTTCTACAGCTATTTAGGAAAACTGGTCCTTAATTTGTACCTCTTTCTAGGACAGGGATCAGAAAACAAAACTGAAGTTGCTACTTGAAAGAAAGATCAAGGCAGAGATCTGCCACTCCTGAGATAACACAAGGACACCACAGTAAACTGCAAATCTTTGAATTACTTCAGTAAGTTACACAGCTGCATTCCCAGCCCTAATTTTCCAGGCCTTTTTTACCTTGAGAGGTACCTTATGCAGGGAGATTAAAACTTCATGTGATTCAGTATAAAAGATCCAGTGCTTTACAGCCTCATTCTATGATAGCTTGCAGCATACTTGAGGAAGTGCACGACCTGAAACCTTTGAGACTGAAACATCATACTAAAAAATTATTGCAGCCTAGCAAAAATTAACAGTGCTTCCTATCCTAAGATTGTCTTCCTGGCTTCATCGACAGGAGCTGCAAAGACCAAATGAGATGTTTCACTGCTCATGCAGTTAACCTGACAGTGCTTGAAGCATCGTCAAGAGAAAATAATCAAGAGCTATTAAATACCAGCTCAGCTTTGCTATTTTCAGGCAACACTGAACAAATGAGTTAAAATAAGGCTGACTTGCATGTTCATATCTGTGTCTAGTCAGATGAATCTGTAGTTGCTTTTTTCCCCTCAGACCTAAAGTACTTTTATCGTCAACACAGAATTTTTTTAGAGAACTCAGGAGTTAGCCATGCATATCAGATGAAGGTTAGTTCTCAGCATCTGCTTTTCTCTCCACTTTTTTCCAGACTTGCTGTTAGGAAGTAATTTCTGAGCATTATTACAACTTTGGAGGGAAGGGAAAAAGGAAAAGTCAAGGAAGGAAATAAAAATAAAAGGAAGGAGAAGAGAAAACAAAATCAAAGTGGGAGCATTACCACATTAGGATAGCATGGCCTGTCAAAGTGACAGCATGACCAATGACTGCTGTTTTGGTAGCAACAAGAAAAAGCAACTTTGCTTCAATTTTACCCATTCTCGAGTACTACACGTTTCTTTGTATGGGATAGCTTCTTAATGTGCACACTTCCCCTGTGCATGCCAAAGGACCTACATCTGGGTACTACAATGGGAAACATAGAAGAGAGCTATTCAATTGAAACCATCCCAAAATACTAGACTGCATCTATGATACAGTGAACGAGTACATGATACCATAATTACTCTTCATGGAGGACATCCCTTGTGCATGCAAATACATAATCTAATCTCTTCTCACTGAGTGGAAAAAGGGGAAAAGAAAAAAACCCCACAAACCACAAATCCACACACAAACCTTCTCTGAGAGACATTAATTTTCACTCAACCATACTGTGTAACCTGTACCACTCTCTCCACTCACAGCAGAATGGGCCTTAAGTGACTGGTACTTTCGCCTGCCAGGTTCAGTGCCTGACACTACTGTTGGAGTCACTGCATTAACCTTTTCTATTGTCCACCTCTTAAATCAGACCTGTAGGTCAGTATGTGGGGTTTGGACTAGATAACCTTTGAAGGCCCCTTCCAACCCAAACTATTCTACGATGTTCCAAATAGTCAGCTGACTTGATCCACTTTGGTACCTTCTGTGTCTGGTACAAGGGGACTTCACGATATCTAAGCCTGTGAATTTGAAGGTAGATCATCTATACTCAGCTCCAACACCATGGCAAGTGTCTTCTTAAATAAATTAAGAACGCACTTATAAAAAGCATGTGTGAATCTCCAAATTCACTAGCTTTTTAAATATCTTCAATAAACCCCACAGTTCTGTTTACCATCTGCACCACACAGAAAAAAATAGTCTTAAATGTCACAGATGAAGCACATAGGGGACTATGACATTTAATTTTTTAGAAAGCCAAACCTGGGCCAAGAAATGAGCTAAGTATCAAAAAAAAAAAAAAAAAAAAAAAAAAAAAAAAAAGGCAATACCCAAACACAGCAAAATGCTCCACAATTCCTACAGCATCAAGAAAAACAGAGGGGCTTCTACAAATATTTATTGCAGAAGATTTGGTTATAATCATCTTAGAAAACACAGCAATTGTTGGGTTAATAATTAAGTTAACTGGATTAGTGATGTCCAAGAACTTTAAGTTGGGTGTTAATAATTAATATCTTAAAAATACCCCAAAAGACAACACTTTCAAAGAAATTAAGATGTTTAAGACCCAAGAAAAATTTCGAGAATACTAGTGTATAATGTACCTTACACATGCACACATGTCACAAGCCTTGAAAAAAGCACAAACTTGCCATTTATCCAAGTGTTCATCAATCCTCACCATTCTCAACTATGTTGTTCCAACTCCCTCTATTTTAGTAATATAAATCAAGAAATAAGAAAAGGATTTTTCACAGTCAGGAAGTTAACACTACGATTATTTATATGAAATAAAACCAAAAGGAACATTTATTTTCTTAAAAGTCATTGCGAGTTTTGATTGGCATAAATAGTTTCCTACCCCTTCTTTCTGCCTTATGCACTTATTTTATTCTACGTGTATTACAAAAACCCTCCCCTACCTCCCAAAATGTTCCCAGAAATTCAGTTGGCAGAAATTTTCCTAAGGCTGCCAGAACTCCTGTCCAAACTTTGAGTGAGTCAAAAACAAATGAAGAAATGCAGCAAGGTTCTTTTTTTTTTCCTCCTAATTTCTCTCCTTAATTTGCTTTATTTTCTGAGTAAATGGTCCTACGTTTCCCAGTGGCCTATCAACCCGTTAGAAAACCAATCAATCAAACTCATCCTGACAACTCAGCAGTCAGACTCCTGTAGTTCCCATATCTCAACACTGACAAATTTAACAATCCTGGGAATAATTCCTTTTAGGCCTTCCCAATCTCTAATACTTTGCTTGCAAATGCACCTTAAAATATTTTATGTTTTCAAACCTCCTGAAGTCAGGCAGCTAAAGTTCTTAGACATCACTAAGTGCTCAAATAACTAAATTTCACATCAGACTTCACATGAAACAATCACTATGCACTTAAAGACAACAAATCAGGACTGTGGATCTGTCAATAGATCGAGTGAAATTGCTGCACTTGACTCATGAATAGAGATTATAGATAGATAGATAAACATGCACATGTACTATCATTCCTGTGTAGGCTAACCAGAAGAGCAACTATACCAATTTGTTTGGGTTTTTTGGCTGAGGAACCTTTATTTTAGTTTTTTAATTTATTTCGAGGACGTAAATTTCTTAGATGTGCATGGTTTAGTTTCACTTCCTCCGTTTAGTGAATGGTAACTGAATGCTGCGCACATAAAGCCTGACTTTTAGCCAAATTGGGCTGTGTTCCCGAGAGGCAAAGATTTATTAGAAATCAAGTACTCAAGAATTAAAAAAATAAACTGTGTTCCATTTCACTCCAGGCATAATCTCTACTCTTATATCAAATTAAGTAATAGTGGTCATCACTACATTACATCACATCATTAAATTCTATCAAATGCAAATGGAATTCATGTTCAGGTTATTTGCAGGCAGTTCTTAAGTGCCATCATTTTGTAGTAGTCAAGCAGAAACAAAGTCAGCCCAACATTTACTAATAGACTTAATAAGGAATCTTTGTTGTATACTGATAACTGTATGTGAAGTATATATTAAGAAATGATAAATTCCCCCACTCTATGCTTTTCACTGTGTGAAGTATTCTGTTTCAGCGATCCACGTTCTAGATATTTATTTACATCTGCTTCAGTACCCTGAGAAAATCTGTATAGCTGGAAGCAAGAATATGAAGTAAATTACATACTTCATTGAAATCTTCTATTACTGCTATTTGGCCAAGAAATAATAGAAACACAACATACTGCACTATAATAATCACTATTTGAAATCCTGATTCTGTGATAAGTTACAGTGGTTGTTTTAGGATAGTGTATTTTAAATACTTAGTTTCTAATTAAAACAGAGAGTACTGTAACAGTTAACTCTGAATTATTAACCCAAATTTACGAAAGCTTAGAGATGATTGATAACACCAAATACACATGCAAATTTCATCTGATCATAATCTAGCATTTTACAATGTTAAAAAAGGTTTCTTAAAACAATACTTTGTTCCATCTGCTATCTTACATAACTGATACAGGCAGATTTTTTAATGGCCAGTAAATCTGCCTTCTATTCATTAATCAGTTTCATTTTTCTCTGATGTAATAACTGCACCAACTATTTCCCTGACAAAAACGATTTAAGTATACAATGGCTATTTAGAAAAGGTCATTGAACTTGGTCACAGTTGACTTGACATGCCTAACCTTCAAGAATCACACATCAATCTCTGATGTCACCAAAATTTCCTAAGTAAAACCAACAATTTTTTTTTTTGAAATTGTTGCTAGATACCATGTGAAGCAAACCCAAAATACATCAAGTATGTATGGGAAATTTTTAAACACGTTTCCACTATGTAGCTGTCAGCTTCCACATAGCAACTACGAAGACAGATGTGCTCTGTGATAATGCCCTAGCAGAGCACTAGAAAATTTAAATTTAAGATTACACTACACTACTGCTTCATGTATTTTAAAGATTCAAATATAAAAGGTCAGAGTATTGAAAGGAACTGTTTTCAGTCCTCTTTGAAGGTTAAGTCATATTGTTCAATATGACTGAAAAAGAGCTGGCATTTCAGTAATCTTGTGTATGAAAACCAACAACATATGGGACACCACACTTACAAAGGAGTGTGTCAGTGGATCCTGTGTGTGTCCTTGAAAATAACTGGCAAAAACGCCAACCCCAAATGTAAGTCAAAAGAACACAATAAAAGCACTCTATAATAGTAGTGGAACAACCAAGTAGGTATGGTTTTACTCAACTAAATAAACTTTAGAGTCTTCCTTTGAACTTCATCATGTAAGAATACAGGACTGACAAGAAAGCAGCAAACACTGAAGAGACTGTACAGTACAGGACAGAAAAGACAAGACATCCTTAAATAATGCCAAAAACCCTCACACTGGCTATGAGTAGGTAAGAAGGAAAAGAAGATGTGACAGTGCTGCTCTCGACCACTTAAAATGTCAATGCTTTGCATATTAAGCAAAGTTCTTTTTAATGACTTTTTCTATATCCAGTAAAATTAAGGATATTTAACATTCACACCATTCAAAAAACTGTGCAACAATAATTCATTTTCAACTGCAGGGACTTCCCACAAAGCTGCTAACTCATGTCAACGCACATAAGAAGCCTGTGGCATGCCTTTTCCTATGATTGGGTGGCTTTGGAAAAAGCTCTGCTGGATTCTACTGAATAAAAACATTTTTACCTACAGCATGAGATTAAATTTTGTAAAAAATAAATAGAAATAATGTATTACTGTATACATGATCTGATGCATTTTTATCATAATACAGACATCTGCATGAATCAACATCAGCTGCATACACAAAAAATCTTAACTGTTTTTAAATTTTGGTAAGTATCTGACATTTGTGCTAGTTTCCTGCTGAACTGTAGCTCAAGATAGCTGCCAACTGCAAATTGCTTGAATTAGTATGGAGACACAAATTTGAAAATAACATGAGGAATAAAATTTCCTTTGTGAAAGCAAAATGTTTGGTTGCAAACAGGAAACCTAATAAAAGGAGTAAGATCTGATAAGCTGCCACACCTGTATGAACCATATATGTTTAAAAAACAAGATGCTATTAAAGAATAACTAGAACATTTTCAGGTGAATATTAACTGGCTAAATTGTTTCAATTCATTCTTCTTGAACAAGTAGAAATTCTAACTATGAATGCCCCCTAAGTATTTGTTCTACATAGATTTAATTCTGTTTATATCTTTACTAGCTTCAGGAAGAGACTACATAATTTAGTTTTAAAATAACAACAGAAAAATCTCGGAGCTTCTGGATTTTATTCCTGGAACTGGGTTGTTTGTTTTGAAGCTAATCAAAAGCACATTTGCTCCACATACACCTAACTCCAAGAGAAAAAGAAGCAAAATAGCTGAATTTAAACATATTTAGAAATCTGGTGGGTTTTGGTTTTGTTGCTGCCTTTTTTTTCCCTTTAAGAATTAAGTTAGCTTTCTTACAAAATAAAAACCTTTTCTTTCCCCCAAAGAAAAAATTCACAATGTTCAATATAAAAATTTCAAGGAATTAGTACTAATTCCTGGTGTAATCTAGCACAAAATGATTCACTGTGTGTGATAAAATGCAATCTATATACAGGTACATAATGAAATTATCTAGATTATAAACTGGCAAATTAGGATATTTGGAAACCAAAGCTTTTTATATTATTAATAAACATTAACTCATTTCTATAATCACACTACCTTCACTTGGCTCTTACTTCAGAACCAAAGTACCAGACCAGATCTGCATGCTCTTTCCAAGGTGTCAGGAAAAGGAATGGAATTTGAGGCTTTCCAAAGAAGAAAACCAAACAGAACCCCAAAAATACAAATGAAAGAGACTTCCCCCCACTAAATCTTACATAACATCTTCTCATGCCATGATTCCAGCATTAGAATCATTAGTGTCTCCACCTGATCATTCAAAAAACCCAAGCTAACCAACTAACTAAAAAAAAAGCACCACCCCCCACCCCAAAAAATCCCACAATTCAAAACAAAAAAATTCCCACCAAACAAACAAAAAAGAAACAACATAAAAATCGACAATGGTCCCCTTTTCCCTCCAGATATAAGCCCCTCTCCTTCCCCAGCTTTTGGAGCACATCTTCACACAATGTTAAACTCCTATCTCTTTCATTCAAAGACAACTCCCCACACGCTGTTTTCATATCTGCTAAGGGTTCCCAACATGACAATGAAAGAGTACTTATTTCATCCATAGCAATAGCCACGGATGACAGGGAGATATCCATAAGTAATTTCCTTATGCTCCTTTTAGTCCTCAAAGGTTTTATACAAACTTCTCAAATTAGTAGAACTAAGGTGTGCTAAGTAAAAGATGTGATTAATGTCTTGAGCTGTTCTGCACTAATGTATCAAGATAACATTTTCTTTAAAATATCCTTTAGAGAAGTCTCTTTAAGAGCATAATCTTCCACTCAGATCCTTCAATTTCACTTAAAGTGAACAGACTAAAGAAAAAAAAACCACATGAAGTGTCATTTTACTTTGGGATTTTAACACTTCCATAAAATACATAGATATATAAAGTGCCTCATACACAGTCATCAGTTTCATAATGTTAAAATATGCTTGGAGTAACACTTGGCAAAATGAAATCATACATGGCACAAGTATTTTTCATGCTCCTGCTTACAAGCCTTCTCTTTTTGGCACTGTATGTCAAGTTTCCATGGAATTTAACAGGAAAAAAAGCAGCTGATTAATCTTTCCTACAGGTTTCAACTAAAGAAAAAAAAAATCACGCACCTGTATGTGTAATCTTAAAAACTGCATCATGAAACCAAAGAACCCAAACTTGGTTCAGTAGGTGTTACTGTCAAGGGCCAACACAAAAATGAGTAACCATTTTCTCAACTATAACTACTCAACTGTGAGGACAGCCTGTTTCAAGTCCTAAAATCCGAAGATTAACAACCACACGTACGTAAAAATTAACAGGTATATTAACTTTCCAGATGCATCCATTCAAATAAGTTTTGTAAACATTTACCTGTATCCAAGCGCTTTACAGGGGACTCATCGTCAACCTCAGAATCTCCACATGCACTCCTTGATCTTTTCCTTGGGTGCAGAAGTGTCTCCAACCTTGGAAGGACTACAGACAAAAAGGTTTTGGTCCCTAGCTGTGGAGAAGTTGGCTGGGTTTCAGTGTTCTTTGCAGACTTTTGGGGGCTTATACTTTTCGATTTGCAGAAGAGAATGGATGTACGTCTGTTTACATCAGTTGATGACTCAGCTACAGCAGAAACAGTCGACTCATTGAGATTACTGTCAAGTAAGTGTTCTGGAGTGTGTCCATTTATTTCTTTCTGAATGGAAGTGCTATATAATTCATTATCAAATTTTACTCTTTTGTAAAGCTTACTCTGCTCTGGATTGAGTTCTACTGGTTTGAGGGTTGGTGGTTCTGAATTAGTCTCCAAGTTTGAAGGAAGAGGTAATGCATCTGATGGTTCAAGTTTAGGGGGAGATTTATCTCCTGAAAAAATTATAAATAGAGTGTGATTTTTGAAAACCTGTAGTTATAAAGTCTATTATAAAACTCACTATAAATGTGCAGCCCACCAAATAAATTGTTGTCTGGAAACAAAGCATAACATTTTAAAAACAAAACTTGTCTAGCAACAATCTGTCCTAGTTAGTAGTTCCTACTTTTATACTGGGAATGTAACAGGGGTAGAGAAGAAGATGTTTATAGTTGGTGTTAACAATTTATACCTGGATAAGTACTTTTTTCCTCTCATGCAGTTATGTTAGTTTCATTAACTAGAAACTACAAAACCTATTTTTTCATTAGAAAGTTGGGGTGGTGGATCATTATCTGTTAAATGCAATTATACTGCCATTCAAGTAAAATTTTTGATAATATACATTTTAATCTATTTCACCTTATCAATATTCACCTTATCTGCCTATGAAAAATTTTATCAGATAACCAGTAAAAAAAAATAAAAATTTTGTAACCTATTCTACTTCAGTGAACTAAAATGTGTTACAAAATCTACACAAGGGTATGATTTGTAAAGCTGTTTTACAGTTGTGACCAGAAGTTTTATCTACCAAAAGGAAAAAGTAATAAAAAATGGGGGAGAAAAACCCAACACCCCCAAAACCTTGCATCTTGATTAGCCACTAGTTGACAAGTAACACACTTCACAATGCAGACTTGATAGGAGAAATCAGAAAAACCACCCTCTACCGTTTCTCTCCAGGCCCCTTCCCCCTGCCCCATATTTTAATTTTTTTTAATATGATCATGTCCCACTCAGTTTCCCTAAATCCATGCTGGGAAAAGACAATAGAGATATGACAGTGGGTGTATAAAAGTAGTTTCAGTTTTTCATTGCAAGTAATTGGAAAGAAAATAAACATTCTACCATTGCAGCATACCCTGATACGAACAGAAGGATGTCCTAACCCATAATTATCAACTCAAAAAGATGTTAAAACCCTTCTAGCTTCCAAAATAGAAGACAATACTTATTCTAGAGTAACTGTATAATACCAATGTATTATTTATGTTATCACATAAAATATTTAAACTTAGTTAAATTTTCTATGCCACCTGAAGAAAGGCATAAAATCCCCAAGCATTTAAAGTTCTCTATTTGCAGTCTGTTGTTTGGTTTTGGCCCAGCAATGTTCACTTGGAAATCAATGACTTCTAAGTGCAGAAAAATCTCTACCCTGTTGTTTAAGGTTTAATCAAATAATAGCATAGTTCATATTAAAAATACCTATTTTTACAATACAGTGGGACTGTGCTCACATCATTTGAAGGCACGCAGGTATTAGAATTGGTAACTAATATTTCAGGAAAACAGAAGAATGAAATGTACAGTCAGATAAGCACATTTAAACTACCAGCAATCAAAAAATGCTATAGTTTAGAATCTCCAAGGTGACTTTCTTTGTGAACAAATTCTGATTTTCTTACAAGTAATTAGAAAATATTCAAAAAAATATTTAAGAACATAAAACCACTTGAGAATTATTAAGAAATAAAACCTAAATTTCATGGGGTTATTCTGGTACCGTATTTTTCAGATGATCCGAGACTGGAAACTGAATTGCAAGGAGGGGTAGTTCACAGCTCTACCAAAGTCACCTCCTGTAGAGATCCTGGGCACAGGATTCTAATACTTTTCTTATCTTTTTTTGGGCAATTTGTTTTCTTTACTCGTCTATGTACCTTCCATTTGAGAACTGAAATTTGAACTAATTATTATTACTCTTCACTAGATCAGAACCGTAACAACAATGCCAATCAGCCCTGGATCATGCCTTTCATTACATTTTATTTAAAAAGCTGTAATATACTGTAAATATAAGAAAAGAGCTACTGCTCACTTTGGACTATTTTTTTCACAAAAAATAGCTGAAGTGAAAGGCTGTGGCATAAAAAGGTTAAGCTACAAATAAGTTGTGGATTCATTCACTGCCAAAACTCACATTCCTAAAGGACTATTTTAATACCATCATCACTTGAAAATTAAAAACAACACCCAAATTAAAAAAACCCAATCCATTAAACATTTTGAGAACACTTAAAAGCCTCAGAACAAGATAATGCGCTGATTCATGTATGCTTTTTCTAACGATGCTCAAATCTCCAGCAAGTTCTATGTTTGCAATTAAACACTAAGTTGCTGTTTGAATGGCAGTTAAGGACAATCATTTTATTGACTTCACCTTCCAAAAATTTGGAGAGCATCAAGCTGCAACAGAGAGAGACCATTTTATTTATTACCGTGCTTCCACTTTCCCTTGAGCTCTTTCCTCCTCCTATTCAATGCACTTATTCAAAAATGAAACCCATCTCTAACTGTCCTAAAGAAAAAGTTTAGTTTCTTAGAGCTAATCATGAAACAAAGTCAACAGAATTCTTATTTGAGTGACAGATTTTTTCTGCATCATTTAAAAATGAGCAATAAAAACCTCCGAAACTCATTTAAAAGTTAAAAATGCAAATATGATATTCAAATATGAAATACGAAGTTAGTCCTAGCACACTGCTCTCACTGAAATCAATGGCAATTAGCCAAGAGTAGATGCAGTTCTGAGACAAATGTTTTGAGGAGGAAGAGAAGAAAAAGGGGAAGAGCTGGGTAGATACAGCTGACTTGATACATGAAATTTGTTAGGTCTTATCAATAGTTAGCTTTATTTAAAATAAATAAATAAATAAATAAATAAACAACCCCAAAACCTACCCATCCTCCTCCCCGGAGTCTAGAGCAGAGAATAAAAAAGGCTAAAAACACAGTACAACAGCCAGAGTCTTCATTACCATTGACCAAGGCTCACATGATCCCTAATACGTATTTCGACATTTAAGTGTATTTCCAAAAGTACAAAGATATTTTTCACTCAGCCATTTCCAACTGCTTTTCCTATGAGATTGTTTGCACTTTCACTTTGTAACACTTAAATTTTTAAAGCCTTGCTACCATGAAAAATAACGGATGGAGGTTTTTTTAAGAAGATCATTCTACTCTTAAAATATTTGTTGTGATTAAGCAGCTATTTGCATATTTCAAAACTAATATTTTAATTTTAAAATCAGTATTTTAAACGTAACGAATATTAATTTATCAAACTCTTTAATTCACATTATTATTCACATTACAGCACCTGACTGAAATGGTTCAGAACAGTACTCATTTAAACATGGTTTACAATCTTACCTTCTTCTTCTCCGTCTTGTTCTAATGCTGCACTTTCTTCTTCGAAACTTCCAATACCTGATTCTATTTGGGGAGCCTGGTTGTGTTGCTGACTTAGTTTGTTGCGAATAATGCTGATTTCTTTCTTTAACAGCTTTGCTCTTTTGCTCCTTGACCCACTGGATTTCATTGCACAGGTGAGATCAAGTTTTTCTAGCAGCTCTCTCAGCTGTTCTTCCAAGGACATATGTGCTCTGTTTGCAGGATTCAGTAACCTATCCACTGAAGTCAAAACACGTACAATTGAAAACATGTTAGCATTTCCCAGAATATTTCTCAGAATAATAATACCAAGAGGAGGAAAAAAAAATCACATGCGAAAATAAAAAAATACTGTCAAAAACCTGTTTAGATTAGAGTCAGAAATGGTGAAATATTTCCTACTATATATTTACTATTTTTCTTAACCAGCATTTTGCTCAAAAAAACTCCATAGTAGAGCAAAGAAGTAAAAGGTCAGAAGGAAGACATAATTAATCCTTCCCACTCTAATAGATTAATTCCTTCTTGCTAAAGAAAAGGACAAAATTACAGTTATAAAAGAAATGTGTTAATTATTCTCCTCCACTGCCCAACCTTAGAAAACTCACGTGTATGTCAAAAGAATAAATTTTAATTCCTAGCATTACAAACGTGCTCAATTTTTTAATATAGTAGGTTATTTAAAAATATACTGAGCTTTATGAACACTGGTAGTCATTTTCCATGTCTTACATCATGTGAAAGAAAGCAATCAACTTAAAAACCTTTTCTGTGTAAGTTGTTACATTAGGCTCTGACTGTGCCAAAATCAGAATCCAGATGGCACTGATGTCTAACGACAGATCTGGTAGAACAGAAACACCATAATCTTTCAAGCAGTGTTTTTAATGGGGGATGGGGAATCTAGTTAGCAAACGGAACAGCAACAATCCTAAACACCTGTATGGAACATACGCTCTGTGCGCAATGAAAAATGCAACTTCCAAAAATAATCGAAAAACATCTTACCATCTTCCCAGGAGAAAGGCTGGGGTGACTCAAGTTTAGGCCTTTCCGGTAAGTGCATTCCAGTTTCATTATTATAGCCAATTCCTTCAGCATCTCGCCTGGCTTGCCTGAGAACTACACCTCCTTGATCTCGTAACCGCACTGCAGCTCTATAAAATATTGTATCTTTTGCATTGTATTTCATACAGTTATCTATGATAAGATTGAAGTCTTCTTCAAACTCAGCGAGGTTTTTATAGCCTTGCGCTTCTAACCGTTTTCGCATGGTAGAGAAATCCATAGGATGTTTAATATGATCCAAATAGTCTGGAACCTTTGAATAAATATTTAAAACACAAATGGGTAAAACTGTCTTGTTACAGCCAAAGCAGCATTAGTTACTAACTGATCCACTTAAATGTATTTTGTAACACCTCAATACAAGAAATTAAAAATGTAACTTAGAATTGCACATCTTGATGTTGCAAACATTTGCCTGCCAACAGAAGTTTACATATTACAATATTCTGCATCTTGGGTAACAAGTTTGAGCTCTACTGAGAGATGCTGAAACTACTTTTTTTTTTTTTCTTTTTTTTTTTTTTTTTTTTTTTTTTAGTTCTGTTGTTTTGTGTACTCCTACTTCCAGGCAACTAGTGACAGGACAAGGGGACATGGCCTCAAGTTGTGCCAGGGGCAGTTCAGGTTGAATATCAGGAAAAATTTCTACACTGAAAGAGGGCGGTTAAGAATTGAACAGGCTCCCCAGGAAGTGGTGGAGTTGCCATTCATGAAGTGTTCAAAACAAATGGATGTGGCACTTTGTGATATGGTTTAGTTGGCATAGTGGTATTAGGTTGAAGACTGGACTTGATGATCTTGGAGATCTTTTTCAATCTTAATGATTCTATGTATAATAAACAGATGTGCATGCAGTATATGCACACACACACACACACGCACGTATAGCTAAGTCTGTCTAGTTTCACCTTCAAGTATGAACATAGTATCTGCATTTCAATTTTTGATACCCTTCAAATTTGCTTTACCAAAATCATCTTATTGAAAAATATCAATATGTACCAAACATTCCATAGAAGTATTTCCCAGAAACTATTTTGGTATGTAAACATGCAAAGGCTTTCATAGCAGTAAACCGTAACTCATAATGTTAATTATCAGAATAAAGATTAAAAGGTAACACTGTTTCTAACTCTGCATGTAATGACTCATTTCTTGTACTTAAGTGCCACCAAGCCATACATAAACACCAGGAAACACAGCTGCAAACGTACCTCTTTAAGGTTCACTGGCTGAGCAAATATTCGAGCAGAATCCTTTTCCTGCAGCTGATCCAGAACCGATCGCAGAAGGACAGTGAATGGAATAAGCTGAAGTTCCATTGTAACCTGCTCAATCTTGACCTAAAGAAGTAACAGTCATCCAATTGAGCATTTTTCATTAACAATCTGTATTAAAGTTGTTTTGCAGCAATAGTATAGTATTTTAGATAAGAAATAAAATACAAATACATTTAAATAAATTAGTTCAGTACTACTTTCAGTATCATCAGCTGCCATTTGTCTGACATAGGTTTTCAGCTAATGATTTTATAAGAAAAAAATCATTCTCATTCCTACAACTCCAGCTTCCCAGAACTCAAATTTGTATTTTATAGGTAAGAATTCTGTTACACTTTTACATGTATTTTTTTTGAAAAGATGTTACAAAATAACAGCTTCACAATTCACCAACAATGTGAAAATAGTAAGAATTTAAAAGTAACATGATTCAAATTAAATTTCAGTTATACTGCTAAGTTCAAAGTTTAAAAAGAGAATCTGATTTACAGGCTACATAAGACCAAAACAAAGAGTAATTGGAAAGACAATGTTCTACATAAATTCCAAGAAAATAATTTCAAAAAACAGAATCAACATCTTCAAATAGTTGAACGTCCTTCAGAATTTTCGTTATTTTTGACACTATTTCAATTCCTCTGTAGCTTAATTTTCAGGCCATCTAAAGAGTTATCAGTAATGCAACAGTCTTGCTATGACAAAAGTAAATTCTTAATGAAAAATTAAAGCTGTGTGTATATACATATAATATAAAAATGTCAATACAGTATAAGCAAACACACATACATAAAATACATGTATATAAATAATAATACATGTGTATAGTAAGCAATATGTGAATGAACATGAATGATGCATAGAATTCCAGAAAACACTCCAGAATGACAAATTTTATAAGCTTGAAATGAATGTTCACAGTTTGCAAAAGTCAAAACAAAATGGTGTTTTCATAAATAAGGACCATTAAAAACTCCTAAGTGCAAACATTTTGCTTTCACAGTTTCATATAAAAGTTTATCTTTCTGCATTACCATTTCCTCAAATCTCTTCTCCTGGCAGTGTTAACTGTAGAATGTCGTAGGACTTCAGATAGAGCTTTTTTTTTTTTTTTTTTTTGGGACAGAAGGATTACAGTACATGGATCTGTATTGGGAAAACCTGAATAGATCACATCTTCTACAGTTCTTCAGAAACCAATCGTTTTTCCAAGTCTAACAGAATGTCTTGTTAAATAATTTCTCTATACCAATGCACACAGCATGTGCAACAAACAGAAGGAGCTGGAGGTCACAGTGCTGCTTGAGAGCTCTGCCCTAATTTCTATTACTGAAATTTGGTGGGATGAATACCATGACTAGAGTGTGACTATGGATGGCTACAAGCTGGTCAGAAGGGCAAAGAGGGGAGAAAGGAGTAGCGGGGTTGCCCTTTACACTGAGAAACTAATATATTGTGAAGAGCTGTCTCAAGAAAAGCCATGAGCAGGTTGAAAGCCTAAACACTGAGGTGAGTGAGGGAACTATATTGTTGGCATTTATTTCAGATCTAGGGGAGCCTACTGACAAAGCCTTCTTGCTCCAGCTACAGCAGGCGTTACTTTCACAGGCTATTGTCCTACTGGGGATTTCAACCACTCTGACATCTGGAAAAGTAGCATGACAAGCTGTAGGAATGCATTATACTCTTGGAATGCATTATACAGATAATTTTGCATGGCAAGTAATAGACAGCCCTACCAGATGGAATGTGATAGAGGATCTGGTGGTCACCAATGCAAGTGAGCTAATCTGAGACGTCAGGACTGGAGGCAGCCAGGGCTGCAGTTATCAAACATGGATGGAGTTCATACTCCTCAGAGATACAGGTCAGGTGAAGAGTAAAATTAGCATCCTTAATTTTAGGAAAGCAAACTTCCAGCTGTACAAGGCATTTGGCCATAGGATGCCATGGGAGACTGCCCTCAGAGAGAAAGGAGCAAAACAGAGCTGGCGGCAGATCTTGAATGTGTCTTAAATAAAACACAAAAGCTCTTGATACCTAGGTTTAAGAAATCAGGAAATTAAGGCAAGAGACTGGCAGGGGTAAGTTGAAACTTGACTGAGCAAACTAACAGGCAAGAAGTGCACAGGCAGTGAAAGCAGGGACAGGTACTCTGGAAAGACTAGAGGGATGCTGTCTGGTAGCCAAGCCACCCTGCATGATATTTGCAAAGTCATGGCAATGAAGTGAAGACCCAGGTGACTGGAAAAAGAGAAACATTGCACCCATTTTTTAAAAGGCTAAAAGGATGACCCTGGGAACTACCAACCTGTCAACCTCACATCTGCTCCTGCAAACATCATGGAACAGACCCTCCTAGAAGCTATGCAAAGCTTCCATGTGGGGGACAAGGAGATGATTTGAGACAACCTGCACAACTTTACCAAGGGCAAGTCCTGCCTAACCAACCTAGTGGCTTTCTATGATGGAGTAACTCTATCAGCAGACAATGGAAGAGCTATGGATGTCATCTATCTGGACTTCTCTAAGGCCTCTCACATGGTCCCCAACAACATCCTTCTCTCTAAACTGAAGAGAGATGAAGATTCTCTAAACTGAAACTGATGAAGATTCAATGGGTGGACTGTTCCATAGATAAGGAATTGGCTGGATGGCTGCATCCAGAGAGCAGTGATCAACAGCTCAGACTTAGGATGGAGATCAGTAATGACTGGTGTCCCTCAGGGGTCTGTACTGGAACCAGAAATGTTTAAGACCACAGGATCAAGTGCACCCCCAACAAATCTGCAGATGACACCAAGCTGAATTGTGCAGTTGACACATCTGAAGGACAGGATGCCATCCAGATGGACCTGAACAAGCTCAAGAAGTGGGCCCCATGGGAATCTCATGGGGGTCAACACCGTCAAGTTCCAGGTCCTCCTGCACCTGGGTTGTGGCAACCCCAAGTATCAATCCCGGCTGGGGAATGAACAGATCCAGCCCTGTCAAGAACTTGAGAGCAACGGTGGATGAAAAACCTCAATATGAGCCAGCAGTGTGCGCCTGCAGCCCAGAAAGTCAAAGGTATCCAGGGCTGTATCAAAAGAAGTGTGGCCAGCAGGTCAAGGGAGGTGATTCTGTCCCTCTATTCTGCCCTCGTTTGACCCCACCTGGACTGCTGCATCCAGCTCTGCAGCCCCCAACACAAGGGCATAAAGCTGTTGGAGTGAATCCAGAGGAGGGCCACAAATATGATCAGAGGACTGGAGCTCTCTTCTGAAGAAAGGCTGAGAGAAATGGGGTTGTTCACCCTGGAGAAGAGAAAGCCCAAAGGAGACTTTATTGCAGCTTCTCAGTAGTTAAAGGGGGTTTATAAGACAGATGGGGACAAACTGATTAGTAAGGCCTGTAGTGACAGGACAAGGAGTAATAGTTTTAAACTAAAAGAGGGTAGATTCAGACTACATATAAGGAATAATTTTTTTAAAGTGAGGGTGAAGCATTGGAACCACAGGTTGCCCAGAGAGGTGGTAGATGCCTCATTCCTGGAAAAATTAAAGGTTAAGTTGGATGGGGCTTTGAACAACCTCATATAGTTGAAGATGTCCCTGTTCATTGAAGAAGAGTTGGACTACATGATCCTTAATGTTCCTTTGAACTCAAGCCATTCTATGATTCTATGAAAATTTTACATATTTTCAATAGTTTGAATGCACAGCATGCATGTATATTACTTGACCCTATGTGAGGATTAAAATACAACAGTCCTTCTACTGAAAAAACTGTGTGTGAGAATACTTAAATTATCTTTCCTTCAGAAAAGTTTCACCAAATTAAAAGGTGCTCCATTTACCTGTTCTCTTTTTAATTTTTCACGTTTACGTATAAGTTCTATCAATAAACGTGCTCTTTCAAGATCGTGGCGCAGCCTTTGCCAGTACTTCAATTTTTCTTTTAAGGCTTGCATTTCTTCATCATCTTCTCTCTAAAAAAAGAATCAAAATGTTTTCATGAAATGAAAAATGCATGCCTCTTTTTATACAATACATACAATATATTATATTATACAATATAATACAATATACAATATAATACAATATACAATATATATACTATATATATATTATATACAATAATATACAATATTATACAATTGTTCTATACAATTACAGAACATATGCATGTGAAGTGAAAAACTACTGTCTTGTAGTTATGGCACTTGGTCATAAGCTTCATGCTGCAAGAAGAGAAAACTTGTGGTCAGGGTATTTTCCAGAGTTACTCAAGGGTCTAATTGAAAATAAAATCTAAACTGAACAGCAATCCTGTGGCAAAGGCTACTGACATCAGAAGAAGCAACATAGCAAACAGCAACCTAGAAATCCAACAAGCTGCAAAACACAATACAACTTTTGCATCAAAATCCAAACTAGGTGAACACCATCAGTTTCTTCAGGAACTCCAGCCTGGTAGAAACAAATTATTCATGTGGTCATCACAGTCCATGTCCCCCACACCCAGCAGAACTAGGACACACTTGTAACAAAACAAAGTAATTATGGCTTGTGAGGACGGGAGATGAAAAGCTGTTTATTAGATAATACAGTAACTTCAAATGGTACTGCAGGTGAATAATGCAGCAATACACCCTTTTGGAAAATGGATGGAAGAATTTAATTTACGCATTTTTCAGAGTAAGTAATGTTTGAACATTTGCATTATTTAGATTGATTTGTACATACAAAACCCAGTGATTGTTTCCCTTTACTATTTTTCATATGGAAAAGGGAGGATACTGGAATTCTACTTACAGGATTCAAATGGTATTCATAATTCACCAGAAAAGAGGCCATAAAGAAACAGAAGTCCTGATATTAGCACCAAGTACACAAAAGAAACATCTGCTTTGGAAAATTATTACATTTGAAAAATGAGTATTTTATAAAAGCATCTCTGAGAGATATCCAAAACTTTGCATGCTTGCCCGTAACTAGCATAATGCAATATACACTTGATAAGTCATCTTGGAGGGAGGGTGTTCTAAAAGCTAAAATTAAAACAGTAAATTCCATAAGCTATAAAATATAGAAGACAGAGGTATTAAGCAAAGTGCCTAAGCAGATGAACAACAAACAACACCACAAATTATTACACTGAAAGCCATAAATTCCTTAAGAAAAGGATAATTTAGAAGTACCACAGGTCCACTAAAAGAAGCTTGTCCAATTTTTCAGACAGCTGGCTCTAAAAAGAAAACTACAAAACCTGGAAGTTTAAAAACATTATCTAATAGATTTGCCAGTGCTATAATTCTATCATCTGTGTTGTATTTTATTGCTTTATATACTTTGCAGAGATAAAGCTTAGTTCATTTGAATCTCTGACTTCACTGAAGTTGGAAATACTTAAAATATCAACTATCTCTGTACTAGAATATAGCAGTCTGGAAATAGCAGTTTGTTCCTCTTTTCAATGAGAAAAAAAAAACAAACCAAAAAGAAAAACAACCTAAAAACTGGAGCTAGAAACTTCTAGTTCCCTTTCCCAATGACTATTACAACTGACAGTCATAATTTCTTTTAAAGAGTTAAATCTTGACATAAACAGAACATAATTTAACTGCTGGGGTCAAAATAGTTCAAAGTAAACTCTGACATAAAAGAATATTAATATTTTCAATTCCATAAAATTCTCAAGAGACTAACTGAAATAGGAAGTCTACACTGCCACTAATTGCTGCTCTCCTACACCCCTTCATCTCTGAGTATGGACCCCATGTGTGGAAAAGCAACCTAACTCTTAACTGACTTAGCTGTACTATTTTTTCACTTCTACTGTTTTTCAGAACCAAAATTAAATTGTGGTGACTGCCAAAAGTAGAAGGCTTGTCATCCCTTTGCTTGCAACCATTCAGAGTCTGCTCTTTTGCCCTATGTAACTGTGCAATTTAAGAAACTGGGGAACCGAGCCTGATGAAAGCTAAGTCAACAAAGCCATACTAGTTATAGGGTGGATCAGGAAACTTAAATACAGCAAGAAAAAATGATGGTACAGCAGGCTTTAGGGTAGTTTATTAGAGACTTAAGTATTTGGCTAAACCTCAAGGTGCAGTTGCACTCAAATAAAATAAAAATCTTTTACCTGAATCAGTTGTTTCACCAATTTCATTCCACAGAATAGGTACATACTTGTCAATCTGCAGATGTGACTCAAAATATCAAGAGCACCCTGTTTGCCCTTTATTTTTTTGTACACATACACTACCTTTCTAAATGGCACTTTGGCTTGGGGATCAATAGCAAGCCTCCAATCTTTTGACACTTCTGTGCAAAGTAATGTTGGCAGACAGTTTACAGCTTAATAGCTAAGATAACCCTCCTCTGCCCTAATCTATTTACTACATGACATACAACAGATACCTTAATTAGATTAAAAGATCCAGGCAAGTTGAAGAGAGTGTGATGGAGTGGTTTTCAACAACCAACCAGTAAAAACTTAAGACAGAAAGAGTTCCTTTCAAAATTTTTAGCTTTCTGATAAAAATTTTATTAACTTTCTGGTAGGAAAGTTCTTCTTCTTCCAAGTCTTTCTTTTTCTATAACTGTCCTGAGAGCCACCAAGTTTCATTTGGCTGATGACACAAGAAAATTTCATAAAGAAACTCTTGTTTGGAGAGGGACTCTTCATCAGGAACTGTACTAATAGGACAAGGAGCAATGAGTTCAAACTGAAAGAAGGGGAATTTAGATTAGATATTAGGAAGAAATTCTTTACTCTGAGGGTGGTGAGACACTGAAACAGGTTATCCAGAGAAGCTGTGAATGCCCCATCCCTGACAGCGTTCAAGGCCAGGTTGGGTGGGGCACTGAGCAACCTGGTCTAGTGGAAGCTGTCCCTGCCCATGGCAGCAGGGTGGGAACTAGATGATCTTTAAGGCCCCTTCCACTCCAAACCATTCTGTAAGTCTATGATTTTCCAATGTACTTAGTTCTTGCCGAACATAGTATTACCTGGAAAAGCTAAAACTTACACATTTATTATGATGCCATGATGATTTTTCGCCTTTTCTTCAATATACCTTTTATTTATCCTCAGTGCTCTTAGCATGCATACTTGTAATTCCGTAAGTCCGATAACTTAGCATAGTCCTAGTATTTTGTTAAGCCAGGAGACCAAACATCCTGGAAGCGTCACAGATGGAGGCTGGAAAGCCCTAGACTGTCCTGAGAAACCAAGGTCCTCTCTAGAACACATCCTGTAAACTAAGATTAGGCCCATCCAGGGGGGAATTCCTTGGGATGGGGGGATACCACACTAATCACTCAAGCCTCTCATTAGAGAATCTTTGACAGATATGCTCATTTGCAAGGTCTATAAATTGTATACACGATCTATCGAGTGGGTGCATGTCGGTGCATTCCACCTTGGCAAAGTGGTGTACCATAAGGATCCTTATTAAATACCGAGCTAAAAACCCTTTTTTCCCTTAACCGTGTCTGGCTCTCAATTTTTAAGACCAGGGAAAGGCATCAATCAATACTGAGGGAAGAGGAAAACATTTTTAAGTCTACACAAAGAACATGCAGCAACTGAGAACTAGTCTCACCATTAGCACGCTACCAGTCTCTCCATATTAGCAGGAACACTGCCAGTGTAGCACCATATCCCTCCTTATTCTGGATGTGAATGTGTGAGAACAGCCTCACTCCTTACAGAGACTGTAACTTAATAGGATACAAACAAAAATAGAATGACAGTGATGAAATTGGAACTTGAGCAATACAATTAAGTTTTATTAGCATGCTCTGCTGGACTTGTATGACAGTCAGACAAAGCCATTTAGTGGCTGCAACTTGTGTTCTTAATGAAATCTTCAGTGCAGGTGTGACCTTAAGTCATCGGCACCTTCTTCTGTATTTCTTCTAACAGGGGCTTTAAACTAACTTCTCTACAGCAGCGACAAGCTTCTACATTTAAATTTCACACCTTATTTTCATTCAAGCGTTCTTAAAGTTCAGGGAAAAAAACTAAAATAATGAGGATGTAAATTTATTACAGTATTCCAATAACCTTCCTTAATTTCTAGGTGGAGAGAGAAGTGAGAGTATAAACCATTCTCTTAGACAGTTCCTTGCTCCTGCAGATTGTGAGGCAGTCCAGGTCTTTTTGCCTCATTTAGAACTCTTGGACCTTCACAATCATACCATAACTGAACTCTGAAATACATTTATTAGGAAGTAAATCTAGGTCATGAAGACCTCTCCCTTTGCCAAATTTGTTCTAGTAACCAGAGAGGGATCAAAATCACATTCTACTATGCATCCTGAAACCATTTTCAGGGTTTTGGTTCCTCCTTATAACAGTTCTTTTCTGTTTAAGTAACAATAAAAAAAAAAATCTGAATCTGCATTACATCACTGTTTATGCTTCTTTGACTAACTGAAAAATCTATGTAGGTTTCTTGATATTCTGACCCCCTCACATAAAATAAAAATAATTTTCCTACCTGGACTGAAATTAACAAAATAATCATGCCTATCTAAAAATTTTTGTGAGATTTTTCTCACAACAGCTATGCCATAGCTGTTTATTAATGTCTTGATCATAATTTGGTTTATACTTGGTAGTGACAAAATACATTAAATGCCTTGCAGTTATGACTACTTTAATAAATAGATATTGAAGGTGCTATGGAGAAGACACAATGTCATACACAGGACACTTGCTACTCACTGAAAAGCACTAACTACACATTTTTCATCAACAGAATCATTTAATACTCAGCCTGCCTTGAAACCAGATTTTACTTTTCAAAGAACAAACGTTTTAACAGACCAATATAAATAGCTTCCAATTTATTTAGAATATATTTTTATTATTTCCTTATTTAAGAATCATTCTCAAATTAGAAAAGAAAATTAAGAAATACTGTTTGTACCAAAGTGTAAATAGGCAACTGAATTTTAAAATGCTGATATCAAAGGGCCTATTTTATTTAAATCAAACATCAGTTACAATTACAGTTTTATTGTCACAGTCATTATTTAAATACATAGAAATGTTGCAGCCTTATCATGCCATCCCAGAAGAAAACTGGCACGTTAATTTTTCAGACACTAACAGTGGTCTAGTTCTATACTGCCACAATAGCATCACACTTCTGTGCTTCACTTCAGTATTTCATAAGGACTCAAGCTCATTTAAAAAAAAAGTTTATTATCTGAATAAATGAATTTCAATTATTATTAGGTAACACTAATTAGATACACTGCCAGGCATCACTCTTCATAACTTCTGAGGCAAAAGTAAAAGATTAATCAAATTTCAAAATGGAGCAATATAGAAACAATAAAAACAAGATGAACAAGTGGTCAATTTATATTCAAAGCTGACTCCACCTGAAAGGAATCCTGTAACTGGAATTTGAGAATCTCAGCTATGAGAAAAGGCTGAGAGAGCTCCAACTGTTTAGCCTGGAGGAGAAAAGGCTCAGGGGCAGAAGTCTCACCAATGCACATAAATACCTGAAGGGAGGAGGCAAGAAGATAAGAGCCAGGCTCCTTTCAGTGGTGCCCAGTGACAGTAAAAGAGGCAATGGGCACAAAGTAAGAATGCACATCAGAAGAATGCTGGGGTTTTTTTAAATTGTAAGGGTGACCAAGCACTGGCACAGGCTGCCCAGAGAGGCTGCAGCTTCCACCCTTGGAGATATTCAATAGCCAACTGGACATGGTGCTGGACAACCTGTTCTAAGTGGCCCTGCTTGAGCAGTGGGGTTGTACCAGGTGACCTCCAGAGGTCCTTTCCAATCTCAATTATTCTGGAAATTATTAATTATTTTTCCAGAGGAAAAGCTAAAAAAATAAACACACACACGTGACAGAACAAATAATTAGGAAGCAGTGTTGACCGTGGTATTTTTATGACTACTTCAATCAATGACTTAATTCACCAAACAGAAATACAACTCTAACAAAAATAATAGTTCCACTTTAGAGGGGGAAAAAAATTCAATTTAATACAAGTAAATTATTATAAAATTAATTCCTAAGTTTTAGAGGCTGTTTTACAGGAAGTCAAACATCTGGGGAACGGAAAGAATACAGCCAACTACATATTCTGTTCAATTAAAAAAGGTAATTGGGATGCAGTAAGAATTTCCACATCATGACGCTTCACAGCATTTCAAAGTCTGTACACATGGATCCACACAACTCAGAAGTTTTAATTATTTATCCATTAACTTGAAGCCAAAACAGACCATGTGGAGTCACTGTTTTGATGTTTTTCAGCAACTTAACTCGTAGGAGTGTACAACTTAACTTAGGCATGTCTACAATCCCACTTAACTGTATCAAAAGCGAAACCAGAAGTTGAAACAGGTCTTTGAACTTCAACAACTTGTCTTTTGTTCTGTTATTACTGAACAAGGTGGGAAATACAGATCTGAATTTGAAAACTGTAAACTAGCTGTCTTATCCTTTACCCAGTTAGAATCTACTTTTTTTTCAAGTGTCAAATAAGACATCTGCTTTGCATCTTTTGATCAATTCAAAAAATTTTTATTTTTTATCTAACTCACAGAACACTGAAGAAAGAGTTCCCAAAAACTCCAACACTAACCAAAGAAAAATGGCGTTATGATATTTGTGATGATAGTATTTTTGTGAAACATTTAAGCAAAACAAAAGAAAAAGATGCAGAATTTTTTTTTTTTTTTAGTATCTCACATATTAAAAAGTATTAGATAATTCCCGACTGCCAGTATAGGTAATATCACTTCAGAATATGGTAAAGAATTTATTCAGTCCTGAGTAAAAGAAAGTTTTTACTTTGTGCTAGGTTTCCTAGTTTATTTTTTACTCAATAAAATAGAAAATTTCTGATTTCTTCTTGTAAGTAAAAAGTGTATCACATACCTGTTGTGTGTTTCTTTGTGACTGTAAACTGGACTGCAGCCTTCTCAACAGTGGAACACCATTCCTAGACAGTCTTTTAAGCAACCAGTAACTGTGCACTCGTTCAACAAAATGCTTCTTTCGCTGAATGGCCACCTGATTCATAATCTTATTTAATCTAAAACACGGAAAAACTGATATTGTATTTTGCACAGCAAAGCATACAACATATTTATCTACGGAAGTTAAACATCACATATATATGAATGCATACTGTAAAAACAAAAGTAATCACTATGTTACAAATTTCTTTCAGTAAGATCCCTTCCAGTACAAGTATTTCTGAGCAGTAAATTACAACCAAGTACATCTGCTTGACACTGCAGTTTCTACTAAATACATTTAAATACTTTATAAAGCTAAAGGGAATAAATTTTTTCATAATCATTATTGGAAGAGCAATCCCAGATTAGGGCCGAAAATAAAGCTTTATGTGCATTTCATAATAATTTTCCTATTGAAAATGAAATCAGATAAAAAGCTCCAAATCACTTTGAAAATCATCAGATCATTTGTTGCCATCTACAGAAAGAATCAGTAGTTTATTTTACAGACAATACATCTTCAAACTTTTTGCATAAAAGCATGCAATGGAAGCCTTGTATTACCCTATTAATATTAAACTTTTGACAAATAAACCAAACAAAAAATATAAAACACAGGAACAATTATTATTTTACCCCAGACATATAATGAAAATAACCAAACAGAGAAGACACAAGTGAGGATGATATAAACAGTTAAACAAACTCTCTCAACCAAAATCAAACAGTATTTTCTCCAAAGTTGCTATTTAACAAATGCAAATACTCTATGCATACACTCATTTGCAAATACTCTAGGAAAGTGCTGCATGAATATCATACACAACAATACTGATTCCTATTTTTCAAATAATGACATGTTAGATAGATGTCCAAGTCTGAAGCACAACACTGGCCTCTCAAAATTTATATTCAAAAGGAAGTTTATCTGAAACAAATCTTCAGCTCTCTGAGCCTACAGTTTGAAATTACAGCAAAATAAAAGTTAGAAGAAGTTAACGGTTATAGAATTAAAATATTTTCTCCTTGCTTGATAATGCTGGTATTTTTAACTGGTGGCAGCCCTTGTATAATTAACACAAGATGCCCCAAGGTACCAACCACCTGTATTGCTAGATTGTTCCTTCATTTGGGGGCAGGGGTAAATTGAAAAGAGAGCTGGATGTAAAACAGTTACAGAAAGGTTAATAACAATGAAAAGAACTCTGTTAATTCTTCACTCAGAATATTACTACCCATAGCAAAACTCTACCATCGATAGTAGGGGGTTTATCAGATATTCTCCAAAATTTAATACTAAACCAGGCAGATATTTATCCAAGAAGTGTCTGATTTGTAGAGCAGTACCATGAGACATTTAAACAAAAATCATGACTGTATATACATACTAATATTTTTCTGCTTTTTCCCTTTTAGAATTAGGAAGAAAGCAGTTTTGCAGTTAAGTGATAAAAGCTAAGTAGTCAAAACACCTAAAGAAAATCTAAAGTTAGAAGTAAGCCTTGGGTAAAATTATTTTTAAGAATATCTGGGAAAAAAAAATATTTTTCAGACTAACATACAAGCAAATGTACCCTGAGTTCACCAAAGGTCATCTATCCCTGGGGTTTTTTTGGGATGTGAAGATGATAAGCTGCAATACTACTCAGTGCTACAGTAACTATAGCTAAAGTTTTCAATCATCACCAGGCAAAGGCAGAGCAAACCCAGGTTTTCTTCAAAATACAGCACCATTGTGTCCTTTGGTTCCTCAATGACACTTTTTAAAATAAATAACTTAAGCTAGTTAGGCATTCTTGAAGAATTCTAGCTTAACCTAAAGCTTAGAAGGTCTGCAGATGGACTTCAGACTGTCTTGTACATCTTTCACTGGAGGGCAGACACAGGCTCCAAAAACATTTACTCAACGCAGAACAGATGTGACCCTACTAAACTTCAAACAACCTAATTACAAATAATTATAGAACACAATCAAAATCAAATAATTACTCTCACAAATCTCTTGGAAACAGTAAAACCTACTGAACCAAGTCAAAAAAAGCACAGTCAAATACACACCTATTTGGAAAGACCAGAGAATCATAACATGAAGAAAGGTGCCTTGGCTTCATGCCCATCAGATGTGGCAAGACTAGGCAAACAACTTTAACTACAGCTTTAAGTACATTTGCCAATTCACATAACAAACCATTCTATTAATATATAATTACAATAGTAAAGTGCTAAAATAAGCTTAAGATAAATGTTCACAGAAGACATTCTTCAACTTCCAAAACAGAAATAAACAGACGGTAATTTGCGTGCAGAAACTACTTAACAAGGGGTTGGAAACTACTCATCTCTGCTTTCCCCTCCAAATTAAACCAAGTATTTAATTTAAACACCACACATGGGTAGCAGCAATATACTTCTCAAAATACAGAGGTCTGAAATGCTTCATGTGGCAGGTATCTACAGAGCCTCTACACTATGAACTTAGTGCTAGGAGGATGTTACATCTGCTGTTAGACTCTAGCAACCCACAACCTGTATCACAGCTCTTTAACCATCCTTTTGCTTAGTCTGATACTTCCAGGTAGACTTTTACTGTCCCAAACACTTTAAATTTTGACAGGCAATACAACCATTTTGGGGAAATGAGACAACACTGCTGTAGAACCCCAGAAGTCGCACAGACCGGGTACTGATTTAGAAGCTCCCACCACTTAAAGAAATTTGCCATGGATTCCACTTTCCTTCTTTTTTTTTTTTTTCCCCAACAAAGATATTATAAAAAAAAATACTGAAGAATAAAAAAAAAGGCATGCATTTGGGCCACGTAAGGGAGAGCCATTTAAAGACTTCATCATTTTGCAATGCAGGATCTGACTTGGACATGACAGGATTAATTGCTACACTGCACTGACAAATCCCCAGAGCAGAGGCAAGGCTTACAGAACTTAAGGCACCTCCCAGAACAACAGAAAACAGCTCAATGAAGGCATTTTTTTGCTAAGGTATCTGTCCACACTGTAACTTTTTCCAGTATAAGCACATCAAAAAAGAACAGCTTTCTGTATCATTTTCTAATGGCAAGTCAACCATACCAACTACTGGGAGAAAAAATCATAATTTTCCCTCAACTTACCAGCTATTGAAAACAAAGTACATTGATAGAGGAATTTGAAAATTCCTTAAAAGGCGCCTGTGTTCCAATGGTATTCAGTGACTGCTGCTATCTAACTGGTCTCATAAAAGAAGCATTACGTTTCAAGCTGACGACCACTGCAGCCTTTTGACACCAGCAGTCATACTGATTCTTGTTTTTGTTTTTTTAGAGCTACATGCCAAAACTACACAGATGACAAAAACATTTTTTAGAACTGTTTTAATTGTGTCACAGCCAACTGAGTGAGCCAGTACTACTTCCTTTCCCCAGCCCCACACTGTAAAACACTATGCACTACAAACAGGGGTATCATATAACTCCCAGCTTGTCCTTAAATAAGGAAAGGTCCCTTTTGAACTGAACCTTTGAAGCAACACCTACAGTCTCGTCCTGACATGGAGACATTTGATGGATATCTACTCTGTAAAGGGTGATACACTTAATTCACTGGTCAATGCATTCAGAGAGCTGAGTGTGTTGCTCCGTCCTTGTTTCCTCACCTTTTAGATGCATTTTAAATGCATAAAATAAACTTTGTCAATGTAAGAGATGTGCTTTTAACATATTGGAAAATCTCACAGCTACCTTCTTTGACTCATGACTTCCTTCCTTTCCCAGTTTCAGTTACATATCACTGTGGCAACTATGGCAACTGGTTACAGGGAAAAGTGAAACCAGTATTTTTGGTAACCAACAATGTGGCAGTTTAACCTAAGAAAGCCAATGCGAGATAATCAGCCACTTTTTTATCCATCATCACTAACCACTGCACAGACACTTTTTTTTTAACCCCACAGGTATTATTTTCGTATTACAATACCTCAAGATTATTAAGTTTTTGAAATATAAACTAGAAAGAACATTTTCTTAAGTATGTCATTTTGACAACATTACTAGAGTAACTCGAGCACAAAGAACTTACTACAAAAATCTGTATTAATCAAATACCCAAAGGAAGATCAAATAACCATTAAAACCAAGGAATTTTTAAACATGAACAAACGCTAGTATTTTAATTACCATACTTCTCCTGAGTCCCCAGTTTTATCAGTTTATTATTTTGCATCGTCCTTTATCCAGCACAGCAGTACTAAAGGTACACACAACACAGGAAAACTGTATTATACTCTGTAAAATTTCATTCAGTATCGCTAACATACGAGTTTCTCTTGACCTATGGTAATATCCATTAACAATCAAATTATGTTCCACTTTACTGAGCAAATAAAACATCCCTATTTTCCCACACAAAGATTGCAGATACGTTTCTAAAACCTGTCAGAAGAAAATGTAAAAAAATCTGTATTGAACAAGTCAAAACAAAGTAAACCAAGTTTCCAGAACACTTGAATTTTCACGCCTTGTTAGCGAACTTCCACAAAATATACTGAGACTTGTAGGAAGCAGGAAAGACACAAGACTTCCCTACAGATAATTATAGTAATTCCAATGACACTTACTAGAAGACAATTCGCATAGAACTAGAATAAAAGCTATGGAAGAATTTATGTGGGGAATTGGAATTAATTCTGGAGCCTTACCAACTATTCCTCCTAGCTCCATATAAAAAAATATAAGCTTTTGAAGATCAGAATGCCCACCTGGACAGATGAAACTCTCCCTACTCTTCCCATGGAAAACCTTTGGCAGCAGCTGCTTATCAAAGTGTTTGTAAAACTCATCTTTCAATATACTTTTTTTTTTTAAACAGTGAAGAAACACAACTTTGTTATCCCATTCCTCAATGAAAGATAAAACTTACTACATGACTTATTAACTTAAAATTTAAAAAAAACACCTCAAACTGTTCTGACTTGAAAAACAACACAGGTAAATGAATAACTATGTAAAAATCAGAATCCATCTGCTTGTCTTTACTTCCTTTTGAAAAAGGGTAACATTCCTTTAATACCAAGCAGAAGTCAGCTACATGCCTAACAGAGTACATACCAAATCCTGGAAAGACTGAAAAGGATTTCATTTAAACTTCTCTGCAACACAAATCTGCAGAATCCCCACGTAATAAATACATACTTTCCTAATTAGGACTGCTTTCCAGATTTTATTACTTTTTGTCTGTTATGTTCTAAAAGTCTAGCTACTGAATTTCCCTTTCCTAGGTTGAGAGTCCAACAGTATATATTTTATCTACTGTTAAATAGATAAATTTTCTGGAGCCTGAAAGTCTCTCCAGGTTCCTATTCTTTATTCAACATTTACTGGTATTTAAATAGTATTTCATTTTGAATGCACATGTAGGAAGCACTTTGTGTTGCCTACATGACTGTGAAATTCCCATTTTTCTATTCGAGCAAACAGCTTGTAAAATTTTGCTTTGACAAAGTAGAACCGTGAACTTAAGAGGCAAGAAAACACTATTATGCCAGCTAATTCTCTGTTAGCTATAACAGGTTATCTTCTTCCTATTCTAACAACTAAGTCTGTGATATTCCAAAACTTCGGTTAAGGAAAAAAACTGAAAACAATAAATAAAATAAGAAAACAAATCCAAAACCAAACCAAACAATGAAAACCCCCCACTTTGCCACACTGGAAAAACTCTTCTCAGATAAATCATATGCACACATTTACTTCTGCCAGCTCCTATACATATGTAATGACCACATGACTTCGAAATCTAATATCAAAAGGCTAAATTCACATCAGATTAATCAAAAATCACCTTTCAATCTGTAATAAGAAGAAATCTCAGTATTTATCTTCTAATCTTTTGTGCACTCTGTAACTAGATCATTGAATTAAAAAAAACTGCCAGGAGACAGTTCTTCAGACAATGCATTCTTTAGATGTTTTGCTATGGCACAAGTCACAACACCCCTCTATAACTGCCACAAAAGCAAAAAAATTAATGGAAGTTCACATAACTGGTGAAACTCAGAAGTTCTGAAAAACAAAATCACACAAATCTTGGTCTTCATAATTGCGTTATCACATATATTATCATTATGGACCAAACCCCTTAGAAAGCACACAGAATACTAATGATACGCCTTACAGAGGTAACATGTTAATTTGTTTTAAGCTTCTTTGCCTTGTACACATAAAATACACAAAAGAAAAAAAGTATTATTTTTATTCAAAATCTACTTTTACAATTTACTAAATAAGTTACACTTCTTCAAACACATTAATTAATCCTTATTTAATCAGCCAACCAGTGTCAAGATGAACTACCTTCAAAATAAGGCTCTAAAGTTGCCTTTACTTTTTTAAAATACTGCTGAGGCAAAACTAGTGAACACCACAGTAGCTTTTGTTTTTAATTTAGGGAAAATTACTTTTTTTATTTAAGCAAAATGATCAGGATGACATCAGCAGTAGTTTCTACATGTAACAGAAAGGTTTCAAACTCAAACAATGTGACAAGAAACATCAGCGGTCGATGCCTTCTGGCATCGCCTTCACTTAGGTGATTCTATGATCCAAGTATTAGGTACAGTCACAAGGCACACCTACATAATGCTCCCCTGGAATTAAAAGAAGCATTTTCACATAATTCTGTGAATTATACATACATGTATATTCAAGGATAAAGAACTAACACACATTAGTCTGGATTTATTCAGCTTCCAAGTTCTTTGCAATGCCGGCCCTAGCAGTATTTTTCAACGGCTTTTTTATATTGAATTTTAAGCCAAATTTCTTATTCTTTCCCCCCACCTTAAAAACTTTCTGAATGTATTAAAAAAACCCCTCACAGGACCCTAAAAAACATTTTTAAAAATTCCCAGAAGAATTCCACAAGCTACATATATGAATAAGAAGCATTATCTGTAAATGCAGGCTAACAGTGTCTCAAAGGCTTTGTAAATGTTCCTTTCCCCTTAATATTGCATTTCAACACTTTCTGTTTATTTATTATTTATTTTTCTGCTCCATACTTCCTTTCAGAGACAACAAGATTCCTATGTTAAGATAACAAGATTACATTTAATTACTTGGCAAGAAAGTTCAGGATAGCTCAAGTGGGTAAATTATAAACCAAAAGAAAATATTGGTTCTGCCTTGAGACACAGTAACAGAAATCCAGCTTTACTTCCAGGCACAGTATTCTTCCTAATAAAAGCAAAGATCAACATAGAGAAATCAGTTAATGTGGGGCACATAAATGCTGATCCGTAAGAAGAGCTGAAAACGCTTTTGTAAGAGTCTCAGCAATTTTTGCTCTCAGTTGTTGGCTACTACTCACCTACTTTCACAACGATCTTTTAATATTAATGACACAACACACCTCATGCAACAACAGTGTTCCTACTTCTAATAAAAGTGGGGCTTTTTTATTTATTCTTTGCTCTCTATACAAGTGTTCCATTTTAAATGTTTTCTTAATTTCAGACATAACAAACATGCCATGTTTGTAGAAAGAGAAACTGAAGTTGAAAGCAAATATTTATATACTTTTAATGTCAGCTTCCATTTAATAGAGTAGTACTTGAATGAATGGCATTTTAATAAAGCGGATTACACTGTATCTCAGTGCATACTTTAAAAATACTGAAGATTAAATATTTTATATCACATTATATTTCCCTCCAAGTATATAGCTACAATATCATAGTTTCACAGCATTTTTAAAGAACAATGAATATTGACACTATGCAAACAAGCAAACATATTTTAAATGCCTCTTTTGACACATAAGATCAAGAGACTACACAAAACCAATGTTATTTGTACTAAAGAATCAAGCACTCAAAAAAAAGTGAAACCATGTAGTTTTCCCAGCTAACATTGTAACTCTTCTGCTTCACGTACTCATCCTGCTTGCTGAATAAGGCAACAGTTATAAAGGACAAGGACAAACAGCAGCAGATAAAAAAAAATCCACAAGGAATTGAGGAGAGTCAACACAAGATAACTAACAGAGAGAAGCACCTAGATTTAGATTGCCAAGCTAACCCTAAAAGTTAGGATTTCTTAACTTGAAAATTCTGGACCTGCAGTCTAAACAAAATCCTTCTAGTACTTTTTTAGGGCAGGGGGCAAATCTCTCTACCATTACACATCCCCAGTGGCAATACTACACTTCAAGAACAAATTTGCCATTTTCTTCAGCCAAACTAGCTGGTGGCAGTGGGAGGCTACTTTTTGACTACCATTTGACAAGAGGAGCAGTTACTGTCTGTCCCTCCCATACAGTGGGACGGTTTTAGAGTGTCCTTTCCCACTCCCCTCCCCACACAGCACAGCTGCTCTGGCACTTCCCAGAAACACAACTTTTAGATGAAGCTCATTTCTACTTTTAAACAATCAAAAAATGCAAAAAACAAACAAACAAAAAAACCCCACCAAAAACAGACAAACAAAAAAAGCTGATGAGTACAAACAGTACAGTGTAAGCAAGCACATTCAGGAGTTTTGTATTTCAATAAAAAATGAATGGAATTTCCTACTCAAGAAACAACACATCTCTATAGCCAGAAGGTCTGACGTACATCCTCCACGCATAAGAGTTCCCTGGTGGTCCCATACATTACTACAAGTGCTAAGCAAGTTACAAGTCAGCATCGACAGCACTGAAAACTGAAACCACCTTAAGGCTCTAAGATGAACTACTGCACCTTTGGAAGTAGATACCCAGGTATAGACTTTCCAAAATACCTAGGCAACAGGACAGATATAGGCCCAGCATTAAAAATAAATAACAAAACAAAAGAAAACAAAAAAAACAAAACAAACAAAAAAAAAAAAAACCAAAGGAAAGAAAAAGAAAAAGAAAAGAGACGGGAGGTAAGCATTCATCTCCTATCATCACTGGATCAATGGTTAGCAACTTCTGATCCCTCACCCTCAAATCAGTAGTTCACAGATGAAAGTCTGAGATGTCATACAATTAGATTATAAACAACCTAGAGAATGACACTATCTACATAAGTTAACAGCAAAAAGCTCAGAGTATGACATCTGTGTAAGAAATTCTGGTCATGGTCATGCAAGGAAGTAGCATAGAAACCTGACCTAAGGTAAGCTGATCCAGAAATTGATGAACTACAAAAGTTGTGCAGAAATTGTGAAGTATGCTGTTCCACACCCAGTCTTTTAAAAATATTATGAACGTTAAGATAATTGTTTTGGAAAATAGAATGATCAAAAACTGTGTTATTAAAATGCTCAGTCCTTCACATA
The DNA here is from genome assembly GCF_020740725.1 of Corvus hawaiiensis. Classification (NCBI taxonomy): domain Eukaryota; kingdom Metazoa; phylum Chordata; class Aves; order Passeriformes; family Corvidae; genus Corvus; species Corvus hawaiiensis. The sequence goes on along the minus strand of NC_063216.1, from coordinate 61,597,488 downwards.
CTCTCACCATCCATGAAAGGATATAAATCCTTCCCCCTAAACAGAATGTAAATTGCAAGATGCTTTTCAACTCAAGCTTCACCAGATGAACTCAGGGGCTGCATCTAGCAAGTACTTTCCTCCTCACTATGATCTTCATATTTGTACACTCTTCCAACTACTAACTCTGAAGAGCCAGCAATATGCCAAAGAGGTGTATTGTCTAGTTATTAAGAAAGCAATCCAAACCAAGCATCTCCACGTGTGCCTCAATTTCCAGAGATGTTAAAAACATACTAAAATCAAATTCTTCAGGTAAAAAGGCACGAGTGTTTAAACACAGAGTGTATATATTTATTCAACTTAAATAGCTTAATTGCTCTTCCTCAAGAACTCCGAAAAATCATGCTTCAGCTCCAAGGGAATAAAAGCATACAAAAAAACAGATGAGAGAAAAAGAATAATTTAAATGAAGATTGCTGTGAAATGATCCAAATAATTTTTTAATACTTTATGGGTATGTACTTAACTCCTACAGAAACATGAGAGCGTTTCCAGAACAGAAAAAAACCTGAAGAATAGCCAAAGACAACTAGACAATTTTCGGTCTAATACTAGAGATTTGGGTCTGCAGTGTAACCACTTTTCCTTTCAATATGCCCATTTCTGTTTCACTTTTAATTCAGGGATCAGTTTTCTAGGACTGAACACGTTCACATTACAAAGAGTACTTAAGCAAGGGTCTCCCTCAGCTGATGACAAGCAATTTATAATAAAGCCCAACCTTAAAATAGCTTTACACTGTGCACATTTTTTACATTTATGACATACAGTACAGGAACTGTACTTGTTTCTTCTGAAAAGAAGCATAAATAGAAGCAAGCTGAATTTCTCTGCAGTCTTGAAAAGAAATTCAATCATTAACGCAAAAAAAAAGAAAGAAGAAAATGTCTTTTGTATTTTTGCTCTTGGTATCTAATGACTATTAAAAAAAACGCCATCTGATGATAACATCTTTTTAGGATCTGGCTTTTTTTAAAGCTGCCAATAGAATGAACTGCCAGAGGGACAACTGAGAACATACTTACTTATCCTAAACTCTTAGTTCATGTTCTTTCTTACACAGTCTTAAAAAAAGCAAAACAAAACCACACTACACTACCAACTGGGATTGTCCTAACTAACACAAAGCCAAATTATTTTACACCAACTTCCCCCTTCCACGGACATGCTCCCATTTAAATAGCAGTATTAGTTGCCTGCTGTCAACTTAAGTTTTTCTGCAGTGCATCACTAAACAAAAATACCATTTTACCAAGGAAATCGTAACAGAGAACAGAGCAATTAATCTGATGTTTGTAAACACCACATGGGAGCTGAAGGCTGTTTGTCAAAGTCAGTCAATAAGTAGCTTCTTACATTAACGAAACTTACTACAGGAAAGAACTGCAGTCTCAAAACACGTATTTATTTAGGTTAATTTAACCAGCTTTAATTGCTCCCTACCTGAGACTTGTGAGTCAGCTATTTAAAAGGCATCCTATTATTTTAAAAGCCCTCACTTGTCTGTGCAGTCTGAGTTCAGTCACAGTACAGGTAATGAACCTGCACATGGAAGTGGTGCCTGTTCTGAGAAACTTTCCAAACTACTGCTCTTAAATTAGTAAGAATTTAAGTCAAGGGGTAAACAAACATATTGGTGTTGAAAACACACAAATATAAATTTTGGAAATAGCTCCTGAGAAGTTATTCTGCCCCATAAGGAAAACACTTCCTTGAAGGTTTTTTGTTAAACTGACATAGATCTTACACTACAAGTTTATTCTTAATTTAAAAAAGGTGAGATGGACAAGATTCAAAACTTATACAAACAAACGTAATTTTCATCCTGGATCTCTTAAAATTAGAAAAAGAAGCTCAGAATCCAAAATTAGAAATAAAGTTGACTTTTAGCTTGGCTTTTTTTTTTTAGTATGAAGATCAACTGCAGCTACTATTCCAAATTCAGCAGTTAATTCTCAAAAGTACAGTGAATGACAAATGAACACACAACATAACTTAGTCTGACAAAAAAAACCCAAACCAAACGTTCTGAGGACAAGACAGACCACTTGATCACTTCATAATTTCTCTGAAGTAGTTACTGCATTTTTAATGCAACTCCACAAAAGTACAATATACACATTAACAGTAATTCTCTGAGAAAGGCCTTCAAAGAAAGCATGTAAGAAACATAAAGAACTTGAAGGAGGCATCTAAAAGCACTGGTTTAAAATTAAACAGATAATAAAGTAAAGGTTTCTCACACTTTGATGGTTTGCTTACCTCTGGGGGGGAATATAAGGAGCAGATACTGTTGGCATAACTGTACAGGGTTCAACCACTGTTTTCTTGGCTTTTTTTGTCTTTTTTCTGATTTTTGATGTAGACCTAGCAGTTCTGACTGATCCCTCCTTTCTACAAACACCGTTTTTGATTTCAGCTTCTCCATATATATTCAGAGGTCTCCGTGTGCAACCTGGTGGAGTATGTACATCGCAATAGGCAGTCTTTTTCACAGAGAATGTTGTTCCACTGCCAGTTAGTTCTTTCACAGGTTCCATTTTCATATATAGACCAGCCTTTTGAGCACATGTCACATGGAATGCAGTATAGCAGTTTGCTTTGTGGCACTGGATGCAGGCACCAACACCTTTCTGTTTACAGAGGTAGCATGTTAACTTCCATCTGGCAGGGGGAATGTTCCTGACACCATCAATTGGCTCAATAAAAACCGTATTGGCAAATCCAACTTCTGGAATCCACAAAGCACACACCACGTGTCCCCAACGATCATCATCTGTCTTTTTAAAGGCACCTCCCTTGTTTGGGCACAGCACACAGTCTACAGGCCGAGAGCGGGACTGCAAACAGTGTCTGCAGAGCCACTGGCCCTCAGGTATATATGGCACCCCATAGCATTCCTGATGTACTGCTAAATTACACATATCACAAAACAGGATCACATTGCTGTTCTGACATTCACCATCCATGCATATACAACACACTGCATCTTCATCAATTAAAGACTGATGATCACCCTGTTTTTGGTTCTCACAATAAGACTCTTTCTCAAACCTATCCATAAGGAATTCAAACATATTCTGTGAAACAACTGACACTCCATCACTTTTCCGCTTATCATTTATCAATTCTAACCACGCATAATCTTCTTCATCCATGTCATACTCAACTTCATTATCAAGTTCTTCTGCTGACTTCTCAATGAATTTGTAATAAATTGGAGGTCTCCGAGGAGCTGAAGGGGGACTGTATTCAACAATCCGTACTTTTGGTTCTGGAAGAGGAGCTGTTGTAGCAGGTATACCATGTGAGCTCGGAAGAGCTTCATTTTTCTTTTTCACTTTGTTATTTTTATGGCGTTTGCTTCTTAGACAAACTGGTGGTCTTTCACTGTTTTCTTTATTGCTGTTGCATTCACTCATTTCCTGGGCAGTAAGATCATCTTCTAATATAATTTCTAAAGGATCAAAGATACTGATCCTATGCAGGCGACCTTCAATTTCTATTTCAACCATCCTTTGAGCTTGAGCGTATGTCAAGGTTTCTCGTGTCGGGGAGTGCTTAATACTGCATGGGGACGAAGAATGCCTTGCTGCCGATACTCGATGGCATCTTCCTTTTCTCCTCATTTGGTAATGTTTACCTAAAATTAGAGCAACAGTTAATACTATGAACTCCCAACAATCGTATTAAAATATTAGTTTTTAAAATACTGCAGTAAGGAAAAAACCCTTCAGTTCTACTGCCCTCTATGTATATATTTAACTAAAAATAAACAAAACCTGTCACTCTTACTCAACAGGACTGCTCAGTTTCGTACAAGTTTAACCTAAAGATCAATAGATCTTCTAAGTAACAGCTTCACTGAGTAAACACAGCTATACAAAATCCTTGCTACAAAAACCCTCTAGAAGCACTTTTTGCAAGACCACTGCATGAGAACAAAAACTCTTCAGAAGTGTCACAGATTAAAAAAAACTGCATTTGTTACCTTGTAAGAAAACCTTTAATAGAATACTTCGTAACACCTTAGGGGTGCCTGCAGTTTGAAAATCTTTGCAACAGCTACAGATTATGCCCTCTAGACCTCTCTTCAGAAGAACTAATGCAATTGTGAGAGAAAAACAAGTTTTCTCTGAATTTTTTTCCAGCACTCACATTATCAACTCAATTACTATAGCTATATTTAAAAGCTAGAAAAGCACACATACTTCCACATTTGGCAAGTGGGCAGTTTGACAGCCCCTACTTCTTTTACTTTCCTCAATCCTCAGTGAGCCCATTATTCTTCACAACATGACAAGAAAAAACAGAACTCGCAGTACCCAATATGGTGCAGTACAGACTGCAACTAGTAAATATTCCACCTGTAAAGTAGGTTTGACTTAGAGCCAAAACATGTTCCCTGCTTTTAAGTATGCATGTACACACACCCTTCTCCTTCAACAGATTCTTCAGGAGCTGATAGACAAAGATCTCACTGTTTTTAAACCCAGTCCCAAGCTCTTTAAAACAATTTTTAAGTTTACCACCTACTGCAAAAAGATCACATACCACATAAAAAGATAGCTTTCTTCCCACCATTCCAAAGCGCCAGGGCTAGGATGAGCATGCATTTTGGTCACAAAATTTCTAAGTTAAAAGCTTCCATACATACTTATGCCTTTTGACATCTTCATGCTGGGTAGGGCTTTTGTCCCATAAGGGTTGAAAATATTAGAAACCTGACTGACATTGTCAAGTTTAAAATTCTATTCCCCTCCTTCCTTCTTCCCAATAAATCATTAATAAATTTCACCATTCAACCTCAGCTACATAAAAAACCCTCTATCTTTAATCACTGCTTAAAGTATTATTAGGACCTCACCATTTCAACTCCGTATTTCTAGTCAGTGTTGCTCACTATAACACAACTAGTGTTAGCATGTATTGCCAAAATAGCAGAGAAATAGAGAGATCAAAGCACAACTACTGTTAAAGACCAGTATATCTATTTCAGGAAGAAAACAGCAAGCACTGAACAACTACATTAACTACTCCATGCCACTTGCCTTTTCCATAAGTCTATGACAACTTCTAAATGCACACCCTCAGAGTACTGAAGGAACTCCTTTTACAGGAAGACTAAATCACTCAGGCAACTAACCCTAAGACTAGCTCCTGAAAGGCTCTGATCTGTCTGCTCTCACAAACTGACCCTGCTTTCATAATCTAAACTAATTTTATTATTCATATGAGAATTGTGCTTTTCACAGATCTTTCACACAACTTATTTTTAACTCTTATTACTTGTTTCTATACCGTATAACCAGACAACAGTCAGTGTTTAATCATGACAGATCTCTGATCTGCTCTTTATAAACAACAGAATAATATAAAAGGTTCCAACTCTTCAAACAACTTTGGACGAAGCATTTAATAATTTAATTCTGTAAAACAACACAGGATTCGATCACACTAGTTTCTTAACTGCAGAAAACTGTTTAAACAACTAATACTGCCACAGAAGGTCCAACGACTAAAACGAAAAACATACCAGTAATATAACCAAAATGAAGTTAGTTCCCAGTTTCAATACAGATTTTGTAATTCAGAGGCCCAAAGGTAATACAGTAGTCCTGATTTCTGTTTATTATTGTGAACAAGTAATGATGGATTCTTCAGCTAAAACACACTGACGTGTCAATGTACAGCACTTATTACAGATCAGAATGGACTCAATTTACTCATCAATGAAGAAACACAATTTACAACATGTTTACCTCATATAATTGCATTTCAATTCTGCCTATATGTAAAAGTCTGTTTAGGTATTTTTAATGCCCCTTCCTACATTTTAGCTGGTTGTGTATCTGTTCATATTGGCTCCTGAGGACAGAGACTGTTTCAGAAAAAATACAGAGGAAGAGATGAGAGGCGACCTTCAGAAATCAAAAACATGTGTAACCTGTCCACACTACCTTAACCCAGTACCACAGTAAAACACATTAATGCTGTTTCCAAGCTCTCCATCCCACTCCATTCCCAAGATTCTCGAGCATGGCTTCAGGCAGGCATAAGAATAGGAAGAAAATACTCAAAAGCACAAGATCTTTAATCTTGCTTAAAGATTTAGGATGGCTGTTGCAAAAGTCAAATGAACTGTATGAACCAGAGTGATAAAAAAATTACTGAGTCGACATCTAAGTATACTGTAATACTCAACAGTAAATACAGCTGAATTAGGAAGGAAGTTACAGTCTCAAACACAGAATGGACGCCCTATAAATACAATGTAATGCACACAGAATCGACACGGGTAGTACTCTGGCCTAATTTCATGCAAATTTAGCGTGAATAACTTAAATGCCCCAGAGGACAAAGCAGTGTTTTGTTTCTCCAAGATTCTTCTATTTGCAAATGTTCTATAAATACTCCGGATGAAGACCAGATTTCTGCATAGCAAATTCATGATCTACAACTGGTTTGCTTTTCCTAGGCAACTATCAGCTAGTTTTTTCCCTGCCACCCCTCCAACCCCCCTTCCCAGTATCCTGTAGATCGATAGGAATGAGGATCAAGACCTAAATTTGAAAAACAGTAAACTAAGACAAGTTTCCATTCAATGCTCACAAAGATACTGCACTAACGGCACACGAAATTATTTTAATGTACTTCTCTTAGCACTGTCCTGCCCTCAAAGACTGCGGGATATAAACCAGGAAAGTTATCCACAGCTCTCCTCTCCCAGAATTGCATCAGCTACTTAGGAAGAAAATCACCAGCAGACGTTTTTCCTCACCACAACAGAAGTAGACGGAGACAGCTGTTTCTGTGAAATACACGATATGAGGCAAAAAAAAAAAAAAGCTATTTATCAAGGTGTAGGATAGCTAAAACCAATACGAAAAGTACAATAGCATATAGTTCTAAATTACTATCTCTGCCCTAGTTACCCTCCTCCTCTTCAAATAAACTGCCTCTGGTCCCTGGATTCCCTGCCCAATAGACTAGGGAATTCCATTCTCAATGGCACTTTCGTGTAGACCATTAAAAAGAGAAAGACACAGGAATCCTCTTTAGTCCTAGACAATGAGGGACGGTAAGCAAACAGTGCTTACACGGGGCGGACACCACCCGCCGCTTCAGCCGCACAGCAGGAGAGATCCCCTCGGGGGACGGCCCAGAGCGGGGGCTCACGGAGCCCAGCGAACGGGCGCGGGCACGGCCGAGACACGCGAGACCACCAGAGCCGCTCTCCGCCGGCCCAGCGGAAAGAGCCCACCGACGCCAGATCCCGCACGCCGCCCGATCCGGCAGCCATCCCGGGATCCTGCCTCCCGCGCGCGGCTGCCCACGCCCCCGGGCCCGCCCCCGCCGGTGCCGCGCCAACACTTCCTGCCCACGCCCAGGGAGCCTCCAACGCGCTCCCTCCCCTCCCGCCGATGGTTCCTGCCCGGCGCGGCGCTCCCCCCTCCCGGCCCCCGGCAGGATGGTTCCTGCCCGGGCCCATCATCTCCAGCCCTTCCCAACAGTCACTCCCTCCCCGCCGCGAAAATACTCGGCCCACAAATATGGCGGCTGACAAAACAGCTCCAGCGGCGCCCTCCCTCCCTCCCTCCCCCAGACCTCCGCGCTCGCCTCGCCTCCCCGCTCGCCCGCTGCTGCCCCCTCCCCCGCAGGCTGCCGTGCCCGGTCCGCCCTGCTCTTTCCCCCATGCCGCTCTCCCGTCCCGCTGCGGCGGGACCAGCCGGCTCCCGGCCCTGCAGCCCCCGCCCGCCGGCCCCCGCCGCCCGCCCGGCCGTACTCACGCTGTGGGAGCCGCGGAGGAGCGGCTGACAGACCTCCCGCTCCGCCGCTGCGGCCGACGCTCGGCCGGGTTAATGGCGGAGGCCCCGCCGGTGCTGCCGCTTGGTCCCGCGTCCGGCAGCCGCGGGCAGGCGAGCGGGCGCTACGAGGGCCGCGCTGCCCGCGGCGGTCACCCGGCGTTGGGTGCGGGGCTGCTGCTGCCGCCGGGCGCGGCGCATTCGTGAAGCGCGGCGCGCGTCGCCGTCCGGCTGCGGGCTCGGCGCTCGGCTCCCGGGGCTGAGCGGCTCCCCTCCCCCCGTGGCACAAACAATGCGGCTTCACCACAGCGCTGCGCCGACGGGGGGGAGGAGGAGAGGCGGGCGGGGAGGGAGGGAGCGAGCGAAGGAAGGGACGTGAGGGCGCCAGGCACCGCCCAGCCCCGCCGCTGCCACCGCCGCGGGGCGGGGCCTGCGCGCCGCCGCTCCCCGCGCCCCGGGCCGGCACCGGCCGCGCTCGGGGCGGGAACGCGCTGCCCCCGCGACCGACGCGCTCCCGCCCGGACCCGAGCCCGAGCCCGCCGCCCGTCCTTAGTAGAACGTTCGACCGGCCCAGCGCGGGCGCCAGGGAACGGACGGGGGCGGGACGCGGCTCGTTACAAAACCGAGGCTCAAAAGTTGAAGCGAGTGGTATTTATTATCTCTTTGGGGGGAAGTCCAAGCTCAAGAGTCCTTACGTAGAAAATGTGCTTGAAAGTCGGCTCTTGCGTGGTCTCCAGGTCAAGCTGGTGCTTGTGGATTAACTGGTAATAGCCTTACATTTTGACAGAGCAAAAGCAGGTTATTTCTGGCTCCCTCTGTGAAGGACACCCTTTGTTAGGTATTATTTTTAGACAGCCATTACAGCCATATTCGAGAACTGAAGGATTTTACTGCAATATATTTCTGCAAGGCAGCTGAACCCACATCCTTAAAAGACAACGTTTAGCTGGCCCAGCCTTACACAAACACTTGCCTGCGCCGATCATCCAGAACAAGTCCTGCATATAGTAAAAAGCAAGTGGTTGAGAGTAGGTGTGATTCTCTTTACCCAATCATTATTTAGCATCCACTCAGCTAAATTGCTGCAAAACAATTCATTTTTATGTTTTCTCTAGCAGTAAGATGTCTGCTTGCCTCAAAAACCAGTTGGTCCTACAATAAATATATGACATGGGAATCAAATAGATACACCTGCTATTACTTGCAGAAAGTTAATTAAGGTCCAGAGAGTTTAAGCAACTTGGCTAAGGAAATCTCGTAGAATAGGGAAAGTACTTTCCAAATCCTTTTTTCCTCATCAGGGACCATTCAGCACACTGATCTCTGAACAAAACACAAGCTATTAAAGCAGCTAACACTTGTGCAGAGCACTCAGTGTAGGAATAGATCCTTAGGCTCAGACAGACACAGTACCTTCAATTTCCAGTATAAGAAAGTTTGTATGAACTATGGGGGCGATCTGGTCATTTGTGTACTTGATTGTGAGGAACTACTCTCCAGTTAAACTGTTTCAGTGATCCTACCATCAGTCTCAGAAGTCTTACAACATGCTGATATAAGTTAATGTTGTTGGACTGGAATTCAACCTGTGATAGAAAGATATTAAAGAGGGAGCATCATACCAAATCATATACATTAGTGTGCAGAGTATAAAAATGAATAGAAACAATGTTGTCAAGAACCTAATAATATTATGATAAGGAAATACGTTGGTTTATCTTTTAAGGGATAATTCACATGTGTATATGCTGTGCAGCTGGACAAATGTTTTTTAAGTGGAGACAAGCTTTCCACAGAAAACTTGATGATGTCCACATTCTAATGTGTCTGACACACAGCAAGTCTGGCTTTTTTCCAGTTTCTTTTTTCTGCCAGGTGGACTACAGCATTCCACAGTCCCTGGACATCCCTTTGATAATGTGGTATTCCTTATTGGTATTTGCACCATTTGACCACTTTTCTGTAATTTAAACTCATGCTTCTAGATTCTCCCAATTAGTCAGATGGCATGTGGAGTTTTTCACTCTGGACCATCCAGGTAAGGACACGGAACTCATGTCATTCCTTGATATGGTATTTCAGAGCAATGGTACAAAGATCAGGGCACACTCAACACAAAACTCTGTGTTAGGAGTCTCAGACTTTGAAATAATTTCTCATTGACCTTATGACAGGCTACCAGAGCAGGATCCTCAAGCCTTCCATTGTAAGTATTAGTATATTAGCCCATGTATTTCAAAACAGAACAGTATGCAGTATTGTCTGGGGCATCCGACCCAGATGGGGCATGTCCTCAGCACATGTCCCTATAATCTCAAAGATCTGTTACCTTTGTCTTTTCCACCTCACAAGTGAGACTTGGTTACTCAAAAGAATACAATTCTATTAGCATACGGTTCAATTTCAAACAAAAAATAAGAGGCCCTCTGATCTATAGTTTAATGACAACAGACCCCTCACCACCTTTTTTCACACCAGTTCAACATGTGCAAGGGGCTCCAGTCCCAGTCCTTCAGAATCCTCACACCCCTACCTGACAGCATCAAGTTGTTAACCAAGTTGCCAATGCTGACTCACTCAGCAGGAAAAACTTCACAGGAGGAGGATCTTCTGCCTACCAGCTTTCACCTCCACTAGTCAAATTCTCAACAGTATCACTGAAAGAAAGATCATGTAAAGAAACACAGTCACTATTTATCTGCCTCAGCATCCTCCTCTCTTTCCTAGTAGAATCAAACTTCATGACACATTTCTATGTTTCTAAAGTGTATCACCTTTGTTTTAGATTAATAAAAGCCAACTCAGACTAGCTGCAGCACTAAATACTGGCAGGGGTACTGATCTTCCTTGGATGCAACTCTGTATCCCTCTCCTGGCCTGGACAGCTGGCTGGTGAAGGGACAAGCAAGAATCAGAACTCCACACCTTCTCTAGAACCCGCAAGAACCTGCATTTTGAGAAAGATTTTAGACTGCCAAAACATACATGTGTGGGTCTTCTTCCTATCATGACAAATCTGCCTAACCTTGCATGTGATGCTTCTGTATGATGCCAGAAGGCAATCTACCACTAGTAAGTTTTCAAGTTTGGTTTATTATACCATTTACACCTTCACACTCATCTATGAGATACAACATTACCATGGTCCTCTCATCCTACATGGGAATGCTTTTAGATCTCACTTACTTCATCAATCATGGTATGTGGCACTGGTAGAATACTCATGGGCATAACTTTGCAAGCTCACAAGAGAAAGGTTGTTCCCAAACCTCACAGAAGCCAGAACAGCATTCACTGTGGAAAAGATGCTGTAACCTTACCAATAGACAATTACAGCAGTGTGCTGACAAAATTTCAGCTGTTTATTTTTAGTCTGTGGGGTGGTGCAGGATCACTCCACATCTTCTGGGTGATCTTTCCAAATTATTGTATTTACAGAAAAACACATGTATCACTGATCCATCTTCTAGTTATCATTGATACCTTGTCAGAAAGACTGACATATCATACTAGACTGAGTGGGATATATGGTCCAAAGTCCTCAATGACCATTCTAGAATGAGGATCAAATTTTTGGCTTCGAATATACAAGGGAAGTATTGGTCCATTTTACTCCTACATGTTTACTGAATATATTCCTTGTTCTCTAGTTAGGAAGAATTGTCCTCCTCATTCCTCTATCTGGAAGTTTTAGCTGTATTATGACAAAAGGGCGAGGAAAAATGAGACAATATTGGTGTTCATAATGTTCACTAACTGCTATGGAATCAAAGATCTTTTGTTTCTTACAGCCTCAGTAACTCTTACTTCCTGCATGTACCACCCTTCTCATTCTCACAGTCGAAGTGGCTCTCTGTTTATAAAATTGGTAAGACCCTTAGTCTGACCGTTCAGAACAGTTCATGTCAATCCAAATGAACAGTATTCACCAAAACACAAGTTTAAAACAGACTGGGAGCTGTGTCAGTGCCTTTTATGGTATTGATGAAGGTCCAGAGCCCTTTTATCATCAGAGCTCTGGCAGAATTCACACTTGATCAGTGTGCTTGCTAAGAAATATCTCTGTGAGCTGCATCTGCTAAGCAGTCTTATGGAATGTTATCTATAGATAAGCTTGAAGATCATTTGACAGAGTGGTCTTCAAGTAGTAAAGCAGCTATGCAAAGGCCCTCACCCCACTTCCATTTAAGCATTTTTTGGAACTACTGCTTGGGGTCGCCTACTGCAAGAAGGGGTATGTGTCCTGTCACTTGCTGACAGAGAGATACACCAAGCACTTTGCTGAAATACACAGCTGACAGGGAAACCTATTGCCTGCTTTACTTATCCACTATCTTGGATCCTTTAACATCATGCACCTTTAGGATTTTGCAGTTTTAAGATGCTCTCTACAATATGTGCTCATAACCTTTGCATGGTGGACGGTGAGGATTGAGCTCATTCCTCTGGACACTGCAAAGATGCAAAACCAAACTTCCCGATCAGGATATACATGAAAACATATGTAAACTATGCCTCAATAATACAAAATAAAAAACCACACCCAAATTACAACATGCTGCAGCACAAGCACAAAGCTTGCCCGTGTACTGACCTGTACGTCTGCCAAACAGCAAAACTACCATCTACTATTTTAGAGACTATTTTATCAAGAACAAACCCTTGGAACAGAGCACTCTTACATATAATGATATTGCTGTTTCCAAGAGTAGACAGAGCCATAATCAAGAGAATAATATTCCCCTTCTCTTTCGTCATTGTCTCTTCGGCATTAATTATTCAGTTCCTAGTGTTTATGTAGTGGTTTGGTCCAAAATACTCATTACTTCCTTATTTACCTTCTGTGAGATAAGTTTACAGTCTGGCACCTTTATTATGTTCTGCATAGTAACTCCCCCTGCAAAGGTCTATATGGGAAGCTATTCCTGCCACAGGGTAACTGCCATCAGAACAACCCCTTCATAAACAAGTCACCTATTTTCTGTTTAGCTCCCAGGAGTGCCTCCCTTCATGACCAGATGAAAATGATTTCCAGCACAAGAGAGCAGCAGTAAAGTAAATCCAGGATTTGGGAGTGCCCCTTCAGCACCCCCAGTTAATTAGCCATCATTAGTTTAGCTTACAAAAGCAACTGCACGTTTAGAATTGGAGTGTCCGTCAATTCACATAGCATAACTAACTGAGCCAAGTTATGGGCAAAGACAGAACGTCAGTGGTAATGGGTAGGAATCAAAAAAACAAAACAGTAATTGCTATGCAAAAAGTTCTAAAAATATCATACTTGCACAGCAAAGAATTACAAAACAGCATGGCTAAACAATCTACATTGAATTTTGACCTCTTTTTTTTTTTTGCAAGATATATCTGCTACTGAGGTTTCCTCAGTGTAAGACAGAATTTATAGAAAGTTAACACACAAAAAAGGACCTATTTGAATTGAACAGTTTTGTCAAATGCAGCCATAGCAAAGGGAAAACAAAGTGTGCTCCATACCTATATGTTATATACAATGATTTTTGAGAAATACAATTTCTTTTACTTCTAATTTCTGTGGTTGTTCTCCTGATCAGGTTCAGATTTCATAAGATACCTGATTTTGTGATAAATGAAGTAACTTCTTAAGATAGCATAACCCATGTAAACAATATTAATGCAAACACACTGTTACCTTCTCCCTTTCCTACTTCCTGATCCTTTCCTCTAGACTGGAAAGGATTCTCTATGCAGCATACATCCAAGCAAAGACAAGTTGTTCACTGCCTTCATAAAGTTTAATAATACATAAAGTTTATTTTATTTATTGAAGCCCTTATCCTTAGTGACTTCTCTATTCTCGCTTCCTCTGGTGTCAGTATGAAAACTTGCAAATGTAATACAAGATGAGGTATAAGCTCTGAGGGAAGTTCTTCTCCTAGTTAGGTCACTCACAAACATGTATCTCTAAGAAACAATCTCCAATGTTTACAATGAGTTAATACTTCAGCCTTAGCATAATTAAGTTAAAATTCAATTAGCAATGAGACCCAAATCCAGTCTTAATTACTTTACTATCTCTTCCTCATTCATTCTAGAGGACAAACCTGGTCTGCACATGATTAAGATGGTTTGCAATGGAGGAAGCTTGACTGTCAGAATCCCTAGTCATTTGTTCCAGAAGAAACCCAAAAATAGATGGGCTCATTCAGAATTAATACCTTGCCTCCTCATTTACATGGGGAAGGACTACAAGAAGGTGACATCAAAATCTGGGAAGGAAAAATCAAGTGAAAAGTAAGTCAGAAGTAAGACTCAACATGTAACATCCACAAAAAAACATGAACCACCAAGAGCAACCAACATGGCCTGTAGCTTCCTCTGTTCAGAGAAATGCAACTCATGCGTATCATTTAACAAGTAGTAATTGAGTCCTACACAACTTTGTCCCAGACTTGCTACTGCCTCAGCCAGGGCCTGATGCTGACTAATAAAGAGAGTTTCCAAACTCATGTATATATAAATCAGTTTTGATAGTGATGGCTTCATGATGCAGACAAAATCTCCACAGGTCCAATAAAAATGCTAGAACAGGAACTTCAAACTGAGCACTCCTGAAAGACATACTCTAGCACCATGCTCACTTCACATAAAGGGTAAGTGTGAGTAAATCCTGTCCATATGCTCAACTCCAAGTTAAAAATCAGTGACATACACCTCTGATGTGCTATAGAATGAGGATGATAGCGATTAAACAGTTGTGTTTGTAAAAAATGAGGTAATTAATATAAATGCACAAGGGCACCATGGTTTGGGCAGTGAATGCTTGCTCATAACTACTGTGTGATTGCTCATTCCTTATTTCCTGAGTACCCACCTTGACACCTTGGATCGCATGAGCAGAGCCAAGTGCCCACTGAAATAAATGGGCACGTATGCTAAATATATAAGTACTTTCCTGTGTTACATGTTCTTAGAAATCATACCCTTGTGATAGATACTAAATTGGACATCCAAATTTAGTACTTCTGACCTCTATTTTAAGGTTTTGATCATTAAGTTGACTTTGCCTAGATAGGTTCCTGGAACAGGCTGGAGTCTATACAAGGAGGAAAGGAGATAATTTTATTAAATGCATTACCTCAGTGCATACAAAAATCCACAATTCTTTGTGCTTTATTTAAGAACTGTTATGGCTTGATGTAGTTTTAGCCGTCATGACTTCATATGGAAACTGCATCACTGATGCAGAAGTTACTAGAGGTGAAGCCAAAGATTTGAATGAAAATAAGCTTATCATAGCAGGTTTGGAGATAAATATTAGCTACTCAATTTTGCTAAAATAAGGTAATGGCATCAAAATGGTTACTACTCACTACACAGTTATTACCAACATTTAGTGTTTCCAAATGTATACAAATGCAGAAAGACAGAACTACATCAATTATCACTGCAGTATCAACATTATGTTTACTGCCAAGAAAGAAATGGAAGGAAGGAAACAATAAAACTAGATTAAGATGAACAGCCCAGTGACTGCAGAGACCCTGGGACCACAAATCACAAAACTGTGTGCAGCACTAAACATCCACATTTGGCTAATAACACAATATTGAAGTAGGTGTATTTAAGGCATATTTTAAGTTCTGTCACAGTAGGATAGGATGTAAGAATTTAATTTAGTTTCTGACTGGTCTTAGGCTCTTGCTATAGCCTCCCTGAAAGCCTTCCAAGTTCAAGGTGCACCCCAGTACTGACAATGACAGAGAGCTGGTTACTTACAGCTACATCAATGATGTTTCCTTCTTCTCTCAACCTGTAATACCTATCTTCCAGAGAACCCGAATTATTTATTTGGGAGCATGGTCTCCTAGCTTTCCACTATTCTACAGAACATAATGGGGAGCCAGCTACTTGCAGTTTGCTTCAAGGACTAGAGTGAGAAATTACTTTTTAATATTCATTTAATAAGATATCACTTTTAATTCATGCCAGGTTCAGTTAACCATGCAAATAAAGATGTTTATTCACAATATCTGAAACAGATAACAAGATTATAAACGCATAAATGGAGAAAAAAATCAAAGAAAAAAATTACTCTTCTGAAGTTAAATATTAGAAGCTTTGGGTTCTTCCTGTCAGGATGCCTTGCAGATTTTCCTAATTATCTGTCTTCCTAAATGACTACGTTCTTTCAGATGTTTACACCTCAGACTGAAACCTTCATGGAAAATCTGTATCTTTAGACTATCACCACACCAGTACTGCTACATTCACCACAAGCCGGCAGTCTGGAGCCTTCTCTAGGAATTGTAGTTACTCTTTCTTTTGCCTGTCACCAGCTCACCATCTCTTTGTTTTATTCATCACATTACTTGGGTGTTTGTGAGAAAACTTTCCGGATCCAGCTTTGCTCAGATTTTTAAGACCTAATTTCTTGAGTTTCCAGTGTATTTTTGTAAAACAACAAGAACAGAGAAATTCCAGCTATTTCACTCAATCTGTGATGCACACCTGTAGATTATATACAGAATCACTGATTGGTTCTCAAGCCACCTAAAAGATAATTTAAAGAAATAATTAACTTTCATTAATCTCAACTTCCCTAACCCTCAAGGAAGTTTTCAGAATAGGACATAGGATAAAATGAAGAAGTACAGAGAGGTGATTACAGAAAGAGCATCATTAGTGCAAAAGTGCAAAATTAATTTCCAGTCTTTTTTAATTTACTGTAAAATTTTCAACTATGAATTGTGAAACTCTCCAAAATCACAGCTGCTAAAAAAGGCAGTTAACAAAGCCACATACTCTAATATTAAATCTTTCCATATTGTGATAAGCATAACTATGTCATTCCAACTGTTGCAATTTCATAGTTCTCTAGAAGACGCTTCATGAGATGACATATTTCAATACTACTACTACTACTAATAGTTGTTGTTATCATCACCACCATAATTTCCTGTCAACAGACTGGTGATAGAGACTTCTTAACCAAGCTCTCATACCTCTATTACTGTGTCTAGTTGGCAGATCTAGCCAAGACAAAACTTCATTTTTAAGCAGTTCTATTCATATAACTGCACTTTGTAACAATGGAAACAGAGCAACTCCAAGATTCACCTCAAATCACTTTGGCTTCAGTTGCTTATATAGTAACTGACATATACAGAATATATATATAATATTGTCTGTATATACATATATACACACACCGATACAGTTGAAGTCTATCAATAAAAAGAAATTGTAAATTAAAAAGTAATAAGAAACAAAGGACTGCCTGCACACAGTGTAATAACTACTTTGTTGGGACTTTGAGTAGTGCATGAATTAAAAAAAAACAACTTAACATGAGCTTTCCAAAGGAAGTATTAACCATAACAGATCATTTACTGTATGTTGACTGGCAGAATCCATTTAGAAAAAATCACACCAGTACTTAAGTACAAACATACAACTATTATGGAAGAATATTGAAGGCCTCCAATACTTCAAATCAAAAAGCTATCAACTGATTTCTTCATATACTGTCATAAAGCCAACCAAAACATTATTTACTAAATCTGTTAAAATTAAAAAGAATATTAACTGATGAAAATAACTCAGATCAAAAAACAAGGACTTGCTTAAGCACCGTCTCTCTAAACACTGTCTTAATCTAAAATTTAACACTGTTTCGAAACCAGTACTGTTTACAGTACTCGAAATGTTTTTCTCCTGTTTTCACTCCCAAAGGTAAGCAGCGAGTTATGACTAGCAACACTTAAGGCAAAGAAGGTGAGACCTATGACTGCCACTGGGAATTTGACAACAAATGTCACAGTCACACCAGATCATATCTCACATAGAAATTACATACATCAAAAGGACCCAACAAACCACCCTTCTTCACCCTCACCCCCCCCCCTCCCCCGAAAGGCCTGGATCACTCGGCCCATTGATGACCTCAGCTAAGGTTTCTCAATCGGAGAAGACAATCACCGACCTACAGCCGAACACCGGAACCTTATCCGGAGGAGCTTTATCCATGTAGCTTTAAGCATATAGCGGGCCACTGTTTCTCTGAACCGGCGCAGTGCATTCCCTTCAGCCCTAAACATCCTTCCCTGGGATGGCTGCTCAGGTAAGACTCAAACGCCACACCAAGGGCTCCTCCCGAGGCAGACTGAGTATACTAAAACAGCGCCCAGAACCAAACCCGCTGTGCATTAGACAACGAATACAGATCAAGGTGGGTTTCTTTAACTGCAGATACGAACAATGGAGGTTAAATTCCTGACAAGGGCTGAGCTCGGAACAGCAGGTCCGTGCCCGCTCCAGCGGAACGATGCCCAGGAAGGCCTCTCCGCGGCCAGCCCATGGGGAATGCGAGGCGCCCGCCCGCGGCCTCCCGGGAAAGCGCAGCCAACCAGGCAGAGGCCCCGGCGGTCCCCCCAGGCCTGAAACTCCGCAGGAACCGCCCCGACCCCGGCTAGCCGCCCCCAGAACCACCGCAGCCACCGCCCTTAGCCCCCCCAGGAACGAAGTGCGGTGCAGTGACCAGCGGCCGCGCCCTTGCGGAGAAGGCCGGTGTCAGGGCACCGCCCGGACACGGATGCGAAAGGACCCCACAGCCCCCGAGCACCGCAGCCCAGAGCGGCCATTTTGCGACCCGGCCCGCTGACATGTCGCGCGCCGTGCGTGGCGCCGCCCCCCGCGCCTGCGCCCCGCGCCCCGCGGCGGCCGAGCCGGGGCAGCTGCTCAGCGCCGCGGCGGCGGCGGAGACAAAGCGCCGGGTAATGAATGGGACGGGCCCGCCCGGCCCTTCCTCTTAACTCCTTCGGGCCCGGCCGGGTGGCGGCAGCGGCGATCTCTG
Organism: Corvus hawaiiensis; assembly: GCF_020740725.1. NCBI lineage: Eukaryota > Metazoa > Chordata > Aves > Passeriformes > Corvidae > Corvus > Corvus hawaiiensis. The sequence goes on along the minus strand of NC_063216.1, from coordinate 61,578,810 downwards.
GCTTCCTCCGCGGCGGCTGCCCGGGGAGGTGAGTAGCACCGTTCCGGCACCGGGAGGGCGCCGGGCTGGGCGGTCCGGCTCTCTGCTCCTATGGTCCCTCACCCATCTCTCCCCCCCCCCCCCCCCCCCCCCGTGCCCGCCACCGCGGCGTTTGGCCTCAGCGGCCTCGGTGCCTTGTGCGGCCGGGGACCTGCGTCCCGGGCCCGGCGGCGCCCTGTCCCTCCCGGGAGCGCCCGCGGGACAGCGTCGCTAGGCCGGGGAGGGGGCGTGTGGCGGCGGGGCAGTGCAGGAAGCCGGGAACCAGGCCCGCGGTGCCGGCTCTATTGTCTGCGGGGCCCCGCGGGGGGCCCAGACGGCCCGGTGAACGGAGGTCGACGGTGCCTAGGGGTTTGGTGCTGTCCCGGGCCGCCCGGCGGGCCCCACCGCCCCTCGCCCGGGGAGGGGTGTCCGCCGCGGCGCTGGGCGCGCCTCGAGCACCCCCGGCATTGTGCGCAGCGCGGCCGGGCCGGGCCGGTGGGACCCGCCGGGGCTGAGCGCCCGCGCCCACCTGGCCCTGGCGGGGCCGCAGGAGCCGGGCCCGCGGAGGGAGCGGTGACCATGTGGCCGCTGCTATCCCGACCCAAGATGGCCCAGGCAGCCCCGGGGTGGAGAGCCCGCTGCCCCCCTCGGGGTGCGAACCGGGGACCGCCTTGGGTACAGGCTCCCGAGTCGGGTGCCGGGACCGGAAAGCCCGGGAAATCCTAAAAAGCGTTTCCCCCCGAGAAACAGGACACGAGGTGGGCAGGCGCCCGCCAGTGGCTTCGGCCGCGGCGTAAGCACCGCGTCTGTGCTTGTTTGCGGTGAAGTTTCAGCCATCCCTCCTGGGCAGAGTCGCTCAAGAAAAGTGTCTCGGAAAAGCGCAGAATTTAGTTTCCATGTAGTGCTGCTCTCGTTTTCTACTTGGGGCGAGGTAATTTTGCTTAAAAATGTCTTCTGTAGCTTCTAGGTCTACACTGAGACAGCTGCTGTTGTTAGTGGTTGTGTTAGAACGCTTACCGGATTTCTCAGGGTGTCCAGTATACTTAAAGTTGTCTGCTGTGTATACAGCCTACTAAAAGTGTAAAAACATTTATTATTATATTGAAAGGTTAAAGCCTCTTTTGCATTAATAGTGTTTCTATTTATCATTTCTAACTTTAGTAGGGTTGGGCTTTGCAGTGTAAAGACTTTTCTCCCTAGTGCTTATGTGTTAGAAGCAGTCCTGTCTTGTTTCTGGGGGGTTCATTTGAGAAATTTCAGTAATTTAGCATGAGCTGTCATATAATACTAAGCAGAGAAAACTTTTCAAGCCCCTGTAACATGAATGTACTTTCCAGATTTTTCCTCACGTGTTGTTGACTTTATGGCCCGCTATACATGTGTATCTGTTTTGCCTTTCAAGAGCATGAGCACAGCACTTTTATTCTAAAGGTTATCTTCAGTAATGCAGTGTTTCACTTTAAGAGCAGACGAACACCCTTGGGAGGACATTTGTGGAGTACATACTGGGGGGAGTGAAGTCTGGAAGACTTTATCAACTATCCTCAAGATACTATGCTGCTACTAGGAAGCTGTGTTTGTGCAAATACTGGGCAGGGGCATTCTAGTTATTATTCACTATGGAGACAGGTCTTGCAGAGGAAAAAATTCTGTTAGAAACAACATAAATTCTTTCGTGGACTATTAGAAATTTGAGTGCTGTCCACTAGATATAAGACCAAAGGCAAGATGCTGACAGTTTTTGTATAGTTGGATGTGTGTCTACTTTGGTACTTTATGTTGCTAGGACCTTGCAGCTATTGAGGAATTTATTCCATAAGAGTTCTCCAGAGCAGTCATATATAAGAATTGATTGAGAATAAGTAAAACGAAATACCTAAACTAAGCATCTCAGAGAAGAGTTTTCTGAACATTCGTACTGTTGCGTAACAACAACTCTTTTACTTCTGGCGATGTAACACCCCCCATCCTTGTGACTGCTCTGCCTTCTTGGAAGCTCCTGGTAAGCGTCACCAAACCAGCTGAGTGTTGAAGTGTCCCTTGACTGTACCACTTAGGCCATGAGGCAGTCCCTGATGGTACCAGGAGCTCTGGCGTGGTAAAGGTGGGAAACAAAGGATAAGCAATTACCTCTTGTAGCCTTGGTAAACCATTTACCTGCATGTAGCCCGAGTGGAACGGTACCATTGTTACTGCACTTTGGGGAAAAATGCTTAGTAGTTACTGACTTGATTTATGGTCAGGAAGGAAGCCTACTGATGATCAAAGTCAATCAATGATCTTCTGACCCTATAAACAGCAATCCTACGTGAGGCTGTTTGAGCTTGCCTGGACCGCAGCAGGCTGTGCCAGTGCCTCCCAGAGCTCACAAACCCTCAAGCTGGTGGTACTCAATGACTGTCAGCCCCTCACCCTCCATCTCCATGTTCCTCAAGGTGCAAACATTGCCTGTTGGGAAATGCAAAGGGATTTGACATATTTTAGTGAATTTGAGGGGAGTTTTTCATAGGTACCTTGACACACATAGAAATAGGTGTACACATCGTTTTACCTGTGCGTATGTTAATTGACTGTGGTACAAATGTTACTATTTTGAATCCACAGTTAAATCATTGTTACAATTGTTGTGAAAACTATCAAATCACTTTGTATATGTTAAAGTACTCAAGTATTAAGTGCTGCTAAACCCTTCTACACTGTTATCTTTCCACCCATATCCTTCGCAGTCTTATTGCTTTGTGTAAATCATTCCAAACTGCTTATTTGATCTTCCTTTGTATGCTTTAATATGTGCAGTAAGTAGTAAAGTGAACCTCGCCACTGAACTCTGTAAAGTTGCATTTTCACATATCCATATTAAACCCTGCTTTTGCCAGTACCTTTGACAGTTTCTTTAAGCAGCCAAACCACTCATTCATTACATCTACATAAGGCAAAATTGTGACAGGTACAGCATCCTCGTTGATAATGTGAGAGGCAAAGTACAGAACAGCAGAAGGCTAGACAGGTGATGAGCTTAGAGTAATGTTTGCTATCTTTCTGTTACCTTGTCTCCTGCAGCTTCTCTCTCTGGTGTTTCCACCATCTATGGCTTGTTTTAAACCAAGATGCTAAATGTCCAAAGCAAGAATTGTGTTTGTAGAACAGCCAGTGTAACAGGTGCTTAGTGCAGAGGGGGTCTTCTTCAATAAACATAACACATCACTAAAACTTATAACAGGGTCTTGGAAAATACAGGAGGGCAACAGAATTTTACACATTTATTTAAAATTGTCCGTCCATTAAAGTAGACTATCCTACCAAATACTTGTAAAAACTAGGTATTACAGAAGGAAGTGGCCTTTGAACCTGCTGGGTTTTTCTGTTTTCTTCTCCCTTTTTTCTTGGAATTCGTCTTCTTCGCGTTTTTAGAATCCTAAATACATTAACTTCTGAGAGATTTGGTTTTTCCTCTGCAAAAGTTTGAGTTAAAGAATGTGCATGTTGTGTTTTCCAACAGCTTGCTTCATTTTGCTGCCATTCACAGTGAAGAATATATACAGGGGGTTTTGTAAGTCCTGTTTTTTGCAGCTTGCTTTTAATTTTTAGGAGTTTCATCTTCAAAGTGAGCAGGTTTTGCTATGGGGTTGCCACTGTAATGAGCAGTTAAAATAATCAGCCGTATGCAAATAGCATGATGATACATGTATATTGGCTTAGTGTTATATAGAAAAGAATATTATAGTTTAGTGGGGAATTTTGCACCATATAGAGCAGACTGTTTAACTCATCATGACTGACATTTTCTCCTGAAGTAGGGATGATCTATGTATTTCAGTAGTATCAAAGTAAATTAATGTAATTTACATAATACCTGTTGTAGTGTACACTTTCAAAACAGACTTCACAAAGAAAGTGTTCTTATATGGCAGATGTGCCTTCTTTTCTGCACATCTTTGGCTGTTTATTTTGTATTTGTTACTGGCATCCTCAGTATTATTCAATTTACAACTATGGCATTGTTTGATTTCACCCAATTAGTGAAAAAATTGAGTAGTTTCTGTGGCCTAACAGTAGCTTTCAAGTGAAATCTAGAGTTTAAAGCTCTCTGGTCAAGAAGTAAGAAAAACTAAAGTTTTTATTGTAATTTTTAAGTGGTTTTTTTTTGTTTTGTTTTGGTTTTTTTGTTTTTTTCTGAAGCAAAGGAACTTCTGTCCTAAATTAGTGTGATACATAGTTTAACCATGGTAGTATTGGTTTAGGTTTGGGGTTGTGGTTTGGTTTTGGGGCTTTTTTTGTGATGAGATAGAACTCAATGTAATGGGTTGTTAAAGCAACAACAGGGAAATAGCTTGATTTTTAAGGCCCTTATTTTCATTCAAGTGTGATGATTCAGAATAAATAGTGATTTTTTTTTTTATATTGGACAACATACTGGAAAGTGAGGTATGAGTCTTTTCTATAGTGTGACTGGTTTCCAGTGGATGTTGACATAAGAAATATTATTATATTACTATAATCTTTATGTAAACTCAAAACCTGTGTGCTCTCTTTAGCAATTACCACGCAGTTGCGTCCCCTCCATCTCTCACCTCTTTCCCTTCCTCCTTTGTTGTTTAAGGACATGTAGATTGGGACGATCAGTCTCTTAAACATTTAGAAGGTTACTAGTTTGTTGTTACAGCTGTGTGAAAGGTTGTTGGATTTTTTTTTTTTTTTAATGTCATGTTTTTTAGTTTGCATTCACTAGTGTCATACAGATATGTTTTTCCTGTGATGTGTTAGTGTAAGTTTTGCAGTGACTGTTCACATTTTCTGTATATTTAATATAAAAGCCAGGTCTGGGGTTCAGTACTCACTAGCTTGAAAATCATGGCTGAAAATAGGCTTTTTTTAACAGCTGAACATTTTAGCAATGCTTTTTTGCAATTATTTGCAAACTATATGGGAAAATATATTTAATAATAGATTTCTCTTGTGTGACAATGATCAAAGAATTTGTGCCTATTTCAGCCCAAATAAGTTAAGTGGCTTTTCAATAATTATGCTGCTTACCTGTTGCTGTAATTCTGTATGCTATTTTCTGAATCAGTGTTTACCTCTAAAGAAAATAATCTGCAATCCAGCTAAAATTACTTTTTCTTTGTTATTCTTCTCACAAAAATAAACAGTCAAGAAAACCCAAACATTAATTTGAATTGAACAAAATGTTTGGCCTGGCTTGAAACTATACTCGTCTTTAACAAATCAGAGAGGGGGGAAAATGGGAATGGAAGGGTTGAGGGGTTCTGGTGGGGTTTTTTTTTTTTAAAGACATCAGGGAGTGTAAAGATGCATATTTGTACTTTATCTTGCCTGTAGTCTGATGGCTCTGGCACTTGCAAGGAATGTGGGAGAGCCAGGTTCACTTCCCTGCTTTGCCTGAGGAGCTTAATCCACATCTGAGGAGAGTTCCCTAACTGCTCCACTGAGCACCCTGCTTCGGGTGGGTCTGTGTCTCCTTGGCTGACACCTTCCTCTCTGCATACATTATTTAAATGTTGCTTTAATAGGGATAGCTAAAGTATCTCAGCAGTCAAATTAGCCAGCAGCACAGCTCTGGAGGTGTTTCAATTGCTTAAGAGGCACTATAGGAATGTTTTTAAGTATAAAATGTTGGTAAGAAAAGTGATATGTAGTTTATTTCATAATGCACACTAAGCCAGTTATCAGAACTGTCTGCCCTCTAAGAGGTGATCTCCTTCCTAAGGAAAAAAACACTAAGTGTGGGTATATGTGTGTGTGTGTGCATATATATATATATATATATATATATATATATACAGTTAAACATCTCAGTCTGTTTAAGAAGAGTAATCACTGCAATATAAGAGGGAATGCTTTGCAGCTTATGGATTTTCTAAGGTGGCAAAATGTTTTCTTGGTTGGTTGGGTTGGGTTTTTTTCAGTGTGCTGGGGCAGTGTCACAGCTATGGCCTCTGCACAATGACACTCATGTCTGTATAATGGTCAGTGAGACTGAAGTTGCAAAACTCAAAAAATGTGTCCTGCAATAGACTGTTTCATTGCTAAGTCAAAATATGTGATCTAATATGCTCCACTTGCAATCGCTCCTTTCTCATACATGAGGAGTGATAATCTTGTGTTGATCCTATGCTATTGCATGTTGATTAATACATGTGGTTGGTGCAGTGTGTAAGCAATATGTTTAGCTTATGAAGAGAAAGTGTAACAAGGTGAATCCTGTAGTGCATGGAAAGGTGTCAGCAACCTTCTTTCAAATCTTGCATGTAATGTAGACTCTGTTTCATTCAGCATAAGCATAAAAAAATGGAGCAGTGCTAAAATAAGTACAAAAATTTTACTTTTAAATTTTATTTTAGCAATCATCTGAGGGGCATATACTGGTTTTCTATTATTATTTTTATTTGAAGTGAAAATGTCTAATTTTTCTTGATAATTGTGAGGGCTGGAGATTTGAAAAAAGGTGAGAGTTACTCATGTAAGTGCAACTCCTGGAGCTGTCACCTAAAGAGAAATTTGAAACATCTCATGAGTTGCCACTGTGACAGTTAATGTGTTTAAAACATATTAAAAGTAATTACTTTCTTCTTTTCCTTAGATACAATCATCTCATTAAGTTTGAGTAGCAAGTATTTAACCTCAAATGAAGCCGCCTGCCTGCAGCGGAACAGATGTGTAAGTTTGTTTGGTTTTCTCAATAAACTAGTGGGCAGCTTGTTTGGTTTGGGTCTTGTATCATTGTTTTTATTAATTTAAAGGAAGACAATGGATAAAAGTAATGAATAATTGTATGCCTGTGCATTGACTTGTATGGAGCTTCATAATTTAGCAGGAGGTTTGTATGAGTGCCTGACCCTTAAAAATTAAGTTTGGAAGCCTGGATATCTTTAGAGTGGTACAGAAATAGTAACTATTTTATGATTTATGGGGCATCTCTTACTCTGTGGTATCAGCTGGCATATATACATCCTTAGCTTGAATTATACTGCTTAAATAGGGGAAGTAACTTAGATGCTGCATTTGTCCTGTACTCAAGTTACAGGTGTCTCAATCAGATTTCATGTCTTCACTGAGAGACTTAGTTTTAATAGTTTCTTTTAGGATTTTTGTCTGAAAAATATTAAAACTTTATATATTCTGTTTGAGCTTTTGAGTACAGGTGTTATGGAAGCCTGAAATTCCTGAGTAAGATGCACTAGAAAAAAAATTCTTCATATGAAGATTAGCACTTACATGTAGAGTAACAATAAATGTTGTTCTTGTACAGTATTTCAGAGCTTTGTGTTTATTTCTTATCCCATCCCCTCTGTGCCCTGAATAAAATAGTTAAATTTTTAAGCTGTCTGTATTATTGGTTAACTTGCATGTTAGCAACAGATGGACAAAATGTTTAAGACAGAGAAAATGTTGAGCTAGGAAATCATGGTGGGGGTCATAGAATCAGAAGAAGGGACCTCTAAAGGCCACCTAGTCAAACCCCTTGCCATGAGGAGGGACATGTTAAACTAGACCGCATCTCTCAGAGCCCCATCCAACCTGGCCTTGAATGTTTCCAGAGACGGGATATCTACCACATCTCTGGAAAACCTGTTTCAGCATTTCACCATCCTCATTGTAAAAAATCTATTCCTTATATCTAGTTTGGCTCTACCCTCTTTTTGTTTAAAACATTACCCCTTTTCCTATCATTACAGGCCCTACTAAAAAGTTTGTCCCCATCCTTCATTACAAACTGCTCTTCCTGAAAGGCTAGTCTAAAGTCTTGCTGGAGCCTTCTCTTCTGAACAACCCCAACTTTCACAGCCTTTCCCTGTAAGACTGTGGTCTCTGTAGGAAGAGAAAATTAAAACATGATTCAGATTCATTCCTTGAAGAAAAGTTTTCCTAGGTGACCCTTACAGAAGATGTGTGAGATTTTGTTACATACTAAAATCTGTCTGTGGATTGTTCTTCATCAAAGTCTTAAGCAAAAATGAACTGCTAGTGCTTTCCAAACCCAGAGCAGAGCTGAAGAGCAGGAGAGAGTAGCTGTCATTTGCACCAGCCTCTCAGGTCAGTTTTAGAGCACTAGCAGTTTTCTTTCTATAAAGAAATCTGATAAAAGGGACAATGTTGTTTTTCCAGAATATCCAGAAGTTCACTCTCCATGTAGTTAATGCTGTATTTTAATATACTCATCTCAAAGTCACTGAATGCTTTGCACCGTTTCATTACATGATGTCAAGCACTGTGGTATATTATACTTGAAGTGCCTTTCTATTGTGACTCTCAAGGTTAAAAGCCTTCAATAAAAATAATCCACTTAGTACTGCCTGTCTAATGAAAGTGCGTATTTGGTCTTGGTACCTTCAAGAACTATTTCTTGATTTATAGTCCCATATGAAATAATTGTTGACTGCAAGCTCACTGTTCTGCTTGATGCTTTCTTCATTTGTGATTAAGGCAGCTCTCTTGACAGTGGGTACCCTAAAAACAGATACTTATAAAAAGCTGCTGTCTCCTGAGAACAAAGATTCTGCTGTCCAGATGTTACCTTCTCTGTTAAAATTTTTAATTTTGGTAGGTCAGCAGTTGTTACAGGTCTACATTCTTTAGCATCCATTGTAAGAGTTCATCTTCCAGTGCATATGCTATACAGTAATTTTTGTGTAGTTTAGATCATTGAAGAAAATCTAGTTCCTGATTAAAAGGATCTAGTTGTGTTAGATGTGCCATGAGAAGGTGGGAGAGAACAAAGCAATGTGAAAGCTGCTGCCTGTTTGTCTCACACCCAACTACTGGCTTCTAGCTCATGACAGCTTTTCTTAAATTAAGATTTGAGACTGAAAATCCCAGTGCTACAATGTGGCATACCTCATGGCAATCATATAATATTTTCTGGTTTTTACTCTGTGGTTCCCTTTCTTTATTCTGCATTAAAGGTGGAAACATGATATGCATGATATGGGAGCATGTGTACCGACGGGAGGAAAAAAAACAACCAAAAGACACCAGTGTAAAACTCATTTCATGGGAGGTTGTCACTTGCTGTGACTTGCATTAATAGCTGCTGAAACAGTGAGAAGAGTGGGTCAGCTTTCAGGGAGCCAAACAGTGTGCAGACCGTGCTGTCAGCAGCATCCTTGCTTTTGATACTGGGAAATGGGAGGAATTGAGGTAATGTTTGTTTCCTTTCCTAGTGATTTTGAGTTGTCTTCTGTGGCTTACTGAACTGTATGGGCGGACCATAATCCATTTATGACAGGAAATAAAATGATGCTCATAAAGAGCAGGAAGATTCCTCTTCCTTTTCTCTAAATGTTTTTATTTCCCTTTTCTATATCTCACAAAAGATTAGGTTTATTAAAATAATTATTTATAATAATAAAAATCAAGTGAATGGGAAGGGTTATCCATTTCTTTACCTGTTCTTTACTAATAGTGCTGTTCTGAATAGGACACCCATGTAGTCGTACTATGTAAAACTTATTTAAAAACCAAGTTGCATTATATGAATTAAAGCTCATGAACTGCATGGCTTGGAATACCTACTACAAAAAGCTTTATTCTTAATTTAAAATTTATTGTATTTTTTGCTCCTTGAGCAAAACCTTATTTGGTCAAATTAAGATCTGTTTATGGCAGTAGGATGGTTCTTTTGGGAGAAGAAGCTATTAGAAGGAGCTGTTTGTTTGCCTGGGGTGGGAGAGTTTTCTTTGTACTTCCTGCTAGTGCTCAGTGGGGTGCTGGTGGAAGCAGTGTCAGCTTCCTTTAGCTTGGTTATGAATCAATTAAGTCTTTGCAAAGTCTCACCTTCCCTTGAAGAAGGCAAAGAGAATATACCCCTAAAAGAGGTTAAGAGGAAAATACCTCTTGTCATGGAGGCTAGGAACTGGCTGGTTGACAAGTGAATACAGAGATAAGCATGCTTCTTTCTCCCTCCCTCTCCCCTGTTCCATGAATAGGAAGGTTTGTTTTGAGAGGGACAGAGATGTGATCATTGTTTTTTAAACTAGGATTTCAGGTGAAAATGTCAGATGCTACTGATGAATGTACGATTGACTTTGAAAATACAGAATGACAAAAAATTCTTGAAAGAGGAATAAGAAGTTCACCCCTATCACAGGCATGTGCATTATGCCTGTATGTGATATGAAAGCTTGGTTTTAAAGTTACCTCTTTGTTTTTGTTACAGTTCAGGTACTCACTGGCACAGTGGTGAAACCGAGGGTTTCTGAACTCTAAAAATTACCTTGGATAGCATTGTGAATTTTGCTTTCTGGTTTATTTAGTAGATTTAGTAAAGAGATGATCTTTTCCTTACTTCAAGAAAAATCTAGACATGCTTCTATATATTTATTACATAAGGAAGAAAGAAGATACCCTCAGTTGCAAATGATTCTCCAAAGAAATATTTCTTCTCCATACCAGGTGTTTTCTGACTTGAAATAAAGTTTTTGTGACAAAAGAATGATTAAGCTTAGGTTTAAAAAATCCCTATGAAGTATTTAGACTACGGTTTATACTCTTGAAAAAATTCTTTTGTCTTTTTGGGTACTATGAATTACATTTTCTTTCTAACCTTCCTTTAAGTTCACAAGCATTCCAGGACACAAATGTTTTAATACAAGTACAGTATTGTGTCATGTTACACATGTACAAATATAATGTATACAAATAATGAAAAACCTCTCAATAGCACTGTTGAAACTATCTGAGGACATATAACCAACTGGCATCAATATGAGCACAGAACTGGGTTGATGGGTAGCTGTGGAGGGTTTTTAAAACAGACATCTTCAGACTTCATCTGGTTAGCAGGCAAATAAATACTACTATATGGTAGTCTTAGTTCAACAGATACAGTTCCATTTTTTATATTAGAAAAGTTATGGTTGTAACAGGTTAATGTAATATATTCTGTAAAGGACTCCGTTTACATTCTGTGAGGTTTTTTCCCACTTTCTATTTACATGGATGTTTTCAGCAAGAGTTCCAAGAAGACTGACTACACAAAATATGGTGTGTCTTCCCTGTTTTTTTGTTCTTCATCATCCTGCCTATTCAGCTTTCTAAGCCTCAGCTTTCTTCTTTACAGGTGTCTCATTTCTTACTGTTTGAAATCATCCTTAAAGTGCTTGAAGTTTCACTCTTTCTGGATTTAAAGATAGACATTTAACAAAAAAACCACAAAAGTGGGTTTTTATTATGTTGTAAGCTAGGAAGGTAGAGTAGTCAGTAGAAAAATCACCTGTACTAATCCTATCCAATTTATTTTGTCAGTTGTGGGCTGCATGGGAGGAGAAAGAGAAGAGTCTAATGGGCTATTCAGAGAATTGATCACTTGGAGAGAAGAGTTGTTAGAGGAGCTTTGCTTTGAATTTTCTGACGCTTTTCTGAAAGCGGGCTGCTGTTCTCTAGCAATATGGAGTAAATCTTTAGTTTTTTGCTTTTCATTCTTTCCTAACTTACCTATTGTCACTGTGGTTTTGGTTGTGTGCTTTTCCTATTCTGTGATGATACTGATGCATCTTTCCTACTCTGTTCTTATTTTTATCTTCTCCATTTTACCCTTGTGTTGTGTTACTGCAACCTTCATTCATCTCCTGTCAGCCCCAAATTGTACAGCATGTGAAACTAAAAGCAGCTTTGATGTCCAGGTCTAAAAGTGCTCTAAGCCAAACAATACATACTTCACCTGTGTAAAAAAAAAATCTCTAAATTTTTTCTTAAGAAAACCATCTTATTTCTTGTAACATTAAGAATTTCCCCATCATATCAGCATATGATATGGTTTGTCAAAAATTATAAAAGATAAAAATATCAAAATAAATGTATAATTTGCTGTAGCAACACTGAACTGATGTGTAAGACATGGGAAAGTCCTGCTTAAAGTTTTAATGAAACTATTGCTTAAAACATTGGCATTTTAACAAATGAAAGATCTGACATTTGGTAGGTGTGAACAACAGCTCAGAAACATATCCTGCAAGTATTGCATGGCTGATAATAAGAAGTAACACTTCAACACTTGAGACAGTTTGGATACTAGACATGATTGACTTAGTGTGGTAGATCTGTTTTTTATGAGTAATTTCTTAGTAGAAGCTGGGACAGAAATTATTAGCATGTGTAGAACCTTTTTTTGTCCTTCGTTACAGTGTGCTGCAATGGGAAGTTAACAAAGGACATGTGAAGGGATATAGTCCCATTTGAGAACTGATGGTATTTTTAGTGCACTAAGGAAAAAAAATAGCAACAATTAAAGGCTTATCAGGTGGTTGTAGGTGTGAATAGTGCTACTAATTCTAGTGGTACATAATGTTATGTATGGTGGTAATGCAACATGCTTCTTTTTTTACTAAAAGTTGGGAGTGTCATTGTTTTGACCAGAGTGATTGTTTTGTTGTTGTAGCTTTACATTTTTATTTAACTTATAAGATAAGCGCTGTTCAAAACCGTGTGGAATGGGGATTTCTGTGCTATGGGCTTTAGCATATTTAAGGGTGTTACTTATAAAGTCTAGGTGGTGGAGGATGATGCTTCAAATACATATATGCTTAATAAATTGGCAGATAAATTATGAAGATTGATTTCTCCAGAAATAAGGTTGAGCTTTGAACTTGATACCCTGTGTCAGACACCTTCTTTATTCTTACACATGCTGAACAGTTAGCCTGCATCACTGAGTCTGATGAAACATTTGGGTACTGAGCTTGTTTGCCAAATCCAGTGGGCAGAGTGGGAGCTTCAGACAAAGTTTGTTAAAGAAGCCCTCCTGTTCAGTCACAGGGTGCAGAAAGAACCTTCGTGCTTTCAAACTCCTTCTCAGAGAGGATCCAATCTTACCCCACACTTCGTCACACTTTGTTTTTGTTTAAAGGATTATACAGGTGTACTTGAACCTTTATACAACTTTATCCTGCAGGATTAAGGATGGCAAACCAGATATACTTATATAAATATATATGTGATGTATTATGATAATCATTAGATGCAAATGATTTACAGAATTATTTACTACACAGTATAGGAACTGTAACAACTATTATATAGTATAGTGCACTATGAAGCAGTGTTCAAGCAGTTTTATTAAAGTAATTTTATTAAAGCTGGCAAAACAATTAAGTAGATTGATGTTACTCATGCATAGGAACGACCTTGGGCAAATCTCTTTAGCTCAGCCTCAAGGAGTAAGAGGAGTAACCTTGAGGGATGTCTCCACTCAGGGAAGGAATCTCCATACATACACTGCAAGAAGGCTTATGGCAAAAGACCCTGCATTAAAATTTGGGACTCAGCTTTTAGAGTGTAAAGTGACTGATGATGGTCAGATGTCTCCAGCTGTGTCAGCTCAGCAGCTTTGGATAAGTTATCAGTAGTATCACTTGTTTGTTCTTTTATCCAGGAACAGATCTACCAAACCTTCATCTCACTATCAGGATGTTTAGCTTTGGGACTGATGAGTCAGACTGGTTTGATCATTATTCAATGCCAAAAGCAGCATGATGCTCCCTTTTTCGTTTACCACTTGTAGGTTTGCAAATAGGGCATTGTTCAAGTTGGTTTTCACCCATTCCAGGCAGAGCATCCTGCTACACCACTAAACAGGGCTACCAGAACTAAATGTCAGCCCAGTGTAAATAATATACGTGCTAACATGAACATCCTTATTTATATCACGCTTTGATTAATACGAAATGTATAATATTGTATAATAGTAATGTATCATATTTTAAAAGCATTATCTCAATTCTTTTAAGAAGTGTTATGATTGAGGATATGAGTGTAAGAACTCAAGAACTGGATCCCCTTTTTTTAAAATAAACATTGCTTTAAAAATTACACCTTCATTTCCACTTTGTTCCAAAGTATTTTTTTAAATGGTGCTAATTTGGAAATCATATTGTTTCTCTTCACTTTGACCACTGTCATGAATTATTTTCAACCTTTTACACAATGGAGTAAGAGCCACTGTAGTTTTGTGCAGGGGGAGCTGGCATGCACACTGTGTTGCAGATGATTTAGGGTTTCAGATGGAGATACTGGTACAAAGCTGGAGCTTTTAGTTTTGAATCTTTTCTGAGGTTTCAGGGAATATCTGAAAATTATTAGTAAACAGCATCTCATTGGCTTTTCATGTCATACAGCAGCAAGAGAAGAAAACAGCTGTACAAATAAAAATATCTTTGAAGAGTGAGAGGCTAAATTTGAGGAGTTTGAGTGTGTACAATGTTAGATGTTTTCTGTGTGCTGGTTAGATTTTAACTCAATGCTGTCCATTTAACAATAGTCTATGACAAACTTTCACTTCTGAGCTGTTACCTTCTTGAATTATTATTAATTTAGAGGTGGTGGGAAAAACAGAAAACATAGAGAAGAAAACGTAGGAAAATGTAACTTGACCCTATTTTACTGCTTAAAATCATGTGTGTTCACAGTAAAATTATTTGATATTTTGTGGGGCAAGAGGCAAGAAAGAGGGGAATATTTACATTTAGTGGCCATTTTTATCTTTTTTAGTCTCTGATTCAGGTAAATTCCTGTATTTGTAATTAGAGTTGAATACTCAGAGTGTAATGGTGACTGTAATACTCAGCTCTCTATGCCTTGTTTTTTTTTTTTCTCTGCTTGCAATGACTGATTTAGACCCCAGCTTACACCAAGCCCTGAGTTTTCCAGCAACATGAAGGAGCATGAGCATCTTTATACTTCATCAAATTGGAGATCTCTGTGTTTTGTCCTGACAAGTAGCAGGAGCGCACCAGGGAGCTCACAGAAGACTATTCATGTCAACAAGGAGCAGTGTTCAATATTGGTGGTGCCGTTTCCACTCTTCATTCCTTTGTGTCCAGATGGAGCATATGGGGTTGCGAATGTGAGAGGGTGTTTTACAAGTTGGAGAGAAAACCTTTGGGAAACCACAGCAGTTACTGGTTTTTGTAAGGTCTGCCCTTCAGGTGACTAAAAAGTAATGGAAGAGTAAAGGTGTCACCTCTTTTTTCTTCCAGCAGTTCTCTACTAATCATACCTCCCATGGAGTCCAGAACAACTTTTTTCTTCTATTAAGTGTGGCTTTCTGTACTTTATTCAAGATTAAACTATTGCATACCCCTAGTTCATGCTTGTACATCTGTGCCAATTCGTGTGAGCTTCTGTGGGACTTGAGAGTAGGACCCACCTTGTTTCAATGTAACTAACATGCCAGTTTTTCAGTTCTAATTCTGCATTTTGATTGATCAGTATCTTGCAGACCTCTGTAGTTCCTTATGGGTGAGCTAGTACTGATATTTTGTCACAGAAAATTTCTATAGAAAAAATGCACTCCTCTTAGTTTTCTTTCTTCAAGGGATTTACAACTTTGAAAATCACTAAGGTTCACTGGACTATAAATTTATACGAATACGTTCTGCTTATTTGTTTAGGATTTTGGATGTGTGTTCTGTGGGTTTTTGGAGGGGGTTTTTTGTGTGTGTGTTTCTGTTTTGTTTTGTTCGATTGTTTTGCTTTAGCAAATATTTCATAATTAGCATAGTACCTGCCATTGCAGTTGAAGCAAATAATAATTTCTTAAAGTATGTGTTTCTTCTTGCTCATATTGTTTGCTCTTAGGGTTTTTCTTTTTATTCGGTATTCTTAATGATGCCTGTACATTTCCAAAAGTAAACAAGATTAATGCTATTATAAAACTGACATTGGTTTGTACAAATTACTTTTAATGAGCTTTTATGTACATCTTATGCTCAAAATCTGTCACTACTTTTGATCTTTTTTCAAACTAGTAAATGCTTTTACTTTTACTGTCTCCACAGTTTGAATCTTTCTTGAAAAAACTTCTCTTGCATTTTGCAGGTGTATGTCTTTGTATTTACACTACTTTCTCTTCAATAATAATGTCAAGTTTTTTGTTTTTAGCTGCTTTTTCTAGACCCTTATTTGCACCAAGATTCTGTGATATAATCAAGTTCAGGATTATTGCCTGACTATTCAATCTAAAATTGTTTAAAGCTTATAGGCTACTCTCTACTTTACAAAAAATAATCAGCTTATGGTTCAGTGTTCTTGCATACTTTTCATACTTCTCTCTGTGTTAATGTATGTCTCTGCAATTCTGAGACACCAGTGTCTCACTTTGTACCTCCTTCCTTCAGCAGTGATTTCTTCTGGTGGTGGCAGTTTGCTGCGGCACTCAGGACCAGTGACATTCTCCAGACGTTTCTTGTCAACCACTGTACTCTTTCAGTAATCCCATCTTGAATGGAAAATCCTATAAAATGTTTCTGCAGGCTTCTTACCACAGCAAGCCACTGACTACAGCTGCTCAGCAGCTAATAGGCCAGAGTAGCACATTTGAGTAGAGAGTTGTTCCTTAGTTGCATTTATTTTCTTTGAAGTTTTTTTGTTGCAAGGTGACTCTGTATCTCATTGTGGAGATTTCAAAAGCATAAATCACTTTGAGCTGACTGCCTATAGCTTTTTATACCTTTGAGAACATTTTTCTTCTTGAATATTCTGTTCATTTAGCAGTAGTCCTTAATTTTGAGTTGCTTGGGTCCAAGAGTAAATAAGCTATGTAAATGTGGTCATAACCAAATTCATACTTTGTTCCAGGTGACTTTAAAATTTTAAAACACTCCCGTCTTTTTTTGTTTCTTATTAAGACAGATTGACTCTTATATAGAGTTGGCATGGGAGGAGGAGATGAAAAGCATATCTATGTTTCTAACCCTGAGTATTCTGGGGACTGTATTCTAAAGAAAATCCAGTTGAAAGTGCAAGGGTGTTTGAAGGGAAGTAGATTGACTTAATTTTACAGCGTCATGTAACATCATAACACAGAATCAGAGAATGATGGCGGTTGGAAGGGACCTCTGGAGATCATCTAGTCCAGCTCCCCTGCTAAAGCAGGTTCAGCTGGAGCAGATTGGAAAAGATCTTTGTCCAGTTGGGTTTCGAATATCTGCAAAGGAGACTCCACAACCTCTCTGGGAGCCGCTTCCAATGCTCTGTCACTGTCAAAAGAAAAGCTTTTCCTTGTACTCAGATGGACCCTCCTGTGTTTCAGGTTCGTTCTAGTTAGGTTTCCTCTAACTAGACTGCCCTGCTGATGGCAACCCTCTGAGCTCTGCCATTCAGGCACTTATCAAAGCAACAAAAATCATGCTTAGATGTTTGAAAGAAAATGGAAAAAAAATACATTCAGAGTCTTCTATGGGGCATCCAACTTTGGGGATTTCCCAGGAAGTGATTGTCTCTTCTAATCTCAGCTATTTCTGCTAATTTCTTGAAGACAGCAAACAAGGCCGAGAAAAATACGTACTATGTAGCCAGAGACCTATAGCAGCCTTAAAGTGGGCAAGATATAAATAATTTTTTCTTGTCTTACACTCAGTCATAAGTACACTAAAGTACTGTAACTGACCACAGTCTGTAAGTGCTTTCTAATGCTGCTAATAGCATAATAACCCTGTTAACAGCATGGAGGCATTTTCATAAATGCTAAGCATAGATATATAAATAACATGTAGCTGCAAAGGGAAACCAAGGTTTAATTGCACAAAAGGGGGACAAAGACCATGTGAATCAACAGTTCAAGCAGTAAAAACTGCAGTCAAAAACTAAGGATACAGAATAATCAGGAAAGATTTCTGGTGGACTGAGAAAAACTTTTGGTCCAGAAGAAATAAAGGTAATAGGACCAGGAGCAGGTGAGATTGCATCCCACATTTTTTGGTGGAGGAGAGTATGAATATTAAAAACACAGTGACAGCAAGGAGAAATAGGGAAGGAAGAAGACTACCACCATGGTTCCTGCTTCAAAGTCCAAATAGCTCCCTCACCTCTTCACCTCAGCTTCAGTAACTTAGGACTGTCAAGAACCACAGCCATCAGTATTTAACTTACATGGCATCCGCTCAGTGGTATTGTGTACTCAAAGCTAATTTAGGATAAGGTGATTAGGGCCTAAGTGTTTGAATATGTAGTGATAATGGCTGATAATGATTAAGAACTTAACCACTGGCAATGTGTTGTTAATGAATGTCAATCTAGTTAAGTGTGGTTGTGAAGTTTGCAACTGGTCATATTTATCAGATTTTCAAATCTTCCCATCACAGCTACCTTAAGCTTCACTGTGTTAAGCAGTCACTGCTTATTGGGACAGAGGCACTTGAAACATCTCTGCAGGTTTTTCTGTTTAAAGCCTAGAATTGGTTTTGCATAGTTGAGAAATTACAGGAATTGAAGGATAAAGATGTGATTACCTGTTCTGAGCCAAAGAAATTGCACACAGCTTCATGAGAACCTGATGCCAGTAGATATGTGTTTATTTTATGCAAATCTAGCTAGGATTCTGTAATGTCCTTACTGTAACTTGGCACTTCCATGCATAATTTATGTCCTGTAAGCTCTGCATCAAGTCACTTGCTTGTGAACCTTTCTGTTCTGTGATCCTAAATCACAACAGCTTATTATATTTTCTTGCTTTTCCTGTTTGCAGTACAAGCTCCAAATTCACAGATTAGATCAAAGTAAAGATGAAACAAAAATCCTCTTGAATTGATTGCTCTTAAAAAAGGTTGGCTATATTACACTCTCTCTTGTCCCAGATCCACGTACTTCCGTATCATCAGTATGTGTGTGATCACTAATTTCTCTTTCATTCAATTTTATACTGAGTCATGTAAATTTAGTCTGGCAGCCAGAATTGTTCTCACATGAGATTTCACAAGACAGTGGAAAGTCCTTTGTACTGTAAATTTCTTCTAGAAATCTAAGGCTTTTCTTCAAGTCTTTCCCTTCATTGTTCTTGATGCTCAACCCTCATACCTTTTGGTATCTGAAAATATCTTTCTTTTTCTCCCCCCAAGAATGAGAGAGAAAGGCACAAATACTAAAACTCACACAGAAAGAAAAGCAGACTTGCTCCCTACCTCTTAGCAAGTTCTGACTGCTCCATCTCCTTTTTCTTAAAATAGCTGCAGTAAGATCATTGTCTTTCTTTTTCCCTGCCACTTCCCTTGCACTGGAAAAGAAAGGAAGTTATCACTATGCTAGGCTTTCCATAAATCAGAAGTTCACAGAAAGTGAGTGTTTCTAATTTCTCTTGTAAACAGACCTCAGAGAAAAATTAGTTAAAATAGGTTACAAAGCTAATATGACATTGATCTTGATACAGGGGGAAAATGTCGGTGTGAATAACAGCCTTTTTAATGTGTTTTGTGGCTATAGCTAATTTCACCATTGCTGAAATCATAGACTATGCTGATTTGGAAGGGACCCATGAGGATCATCAAGTCCAACTCCTGACCCTGTGCAGGACACCCCAAGAATCAGCACAATTCTTCTTGTGTTTTAGTAACACGTAAAAGCTGTGAGAAGTTTTTAAAATAATCATTTTAAATTTGTGTTTTGGCTTCAGCTGTGGAGAGTTTAATGAAATTTAGTTTGCAAAAATTGCAATGCATAGTGTAGTATCACTAGTGTGGCCAAAAATGTTTATCTTGAATGAAGGCACCAGTAACTGCATTAATGACACAAAATAATAAATTGGAAAGGGTTTGGCAAAATTTAAAATTCTAATATAATAGTGGGGAAAAAAGTGACCGATAAATGCAGACAGCTTCTTCATGTTTGTAAGGGACTGCTGGGGGGTTCCAGTTTTTGAGGCTGCTGTTGCCCTTTTGTATGCAACTTTATATGCAACTTCAGAAATCTACTGCTTGTACTGGAATTGGTGGCGAAGAATCTTTACTCAACTGAAATTAGCTGTCATGTTATAAATGGGCTTTTTAGTGTAACTTTTGGGTATGTGAGGGACTTGAGCTGGCAGTGCTGCACTAGGCACCAGCATATGCGACTGTGTGTGTCTTTGCTTCTGAGTGATGTTGCTATGCTTTTGGAGGACCTCTCTGTCTGTACAGCATTTATACAGCCCAGTTGTCCTAAATTAAACATTTCAGTTTTTAATAATGAAACTCTAAAAGTAGCTTGTGTGGGAGTGTTATGGCATGAATACAGATGTGTGACTATGGTCAGAGGAAGAATGATTAGTGTGACAATGCTGGACACCCTTACAGAGGTTTCTTGTTTTCTTTTTAAAGACTGCTGTCAGTAATGAGGGGCTCACATGTACAGGACTGTGAAATAACATTTGATTTTAAGTACATAGTTCTGTGCTAATGGGATTAAATGCCTGCTTGTATTCACATATATTGGTAGATATAGACACCTATATAGTATATGGGGTTAGGTATGTATGTGTGTGTGTATTTCAGTACATGTGTGTGCATGCAGTGGTTGAATTATGATGTAGGATGAGGCATAGGTATGTGCAAGCAAATACAAAAGTGATGCTTGGACTCTAGGTTTTGTCAAAGTTGAACCAGAGCTGTCTGTATAGACACGTATTTGCCCACAATAAATGTATTGAGTAAATGTTGGGCTTTTTCTTTTTTTTCAATAGTACATTGAATTGTTTTTATCTCAAAGGAGAAAAAATCCCAAACCTACAGAATACTTAGTGCCTGCTTTCATTTCGCCTTTACTGTAGTTCTTTAATGTGTGTTAGTCAACTTTGTCTTCTGATTTTTTTTTTCTAGACGGTGTAAAAGAATCTCAGTTGCCCAATCAAGATGAACAGAATGGCTTTCTTCAACAAGAAAATAGAACATTCATTTTTTAGGATTATATTTACAACATGAAGCATTTAGCAGTAGCTGTCTTTGAGAACATTCATCTATGACCTGAAATGTCCTGATCCTGGGAAAAAATGAGATTCCATTAATTAAGTTTATAATTTTTAAATGCATTTTCATGACTAATTATATTTGCTTATGCAGAACACGGATACAGAATTCATAAACCAGAGATTATTTTAGCACATGCACACATGTTGTTTTACATTCAGTATACAAGATACATAATTTTTATCAAATTTTAAATAATCTTTTAAATTATCTATATTTATTAATAAATGAAGTCTTGGCAAGAATTTATCATCCATGGACATGAGTAAAGCAGATTCCCCCGGAATGGATGATAATTTTGTATTAAGTAAAATCAATAACTTGAAAGTAGAGCAAGAAGACGACAGCATTAACTGTACTCTAGAAAGAACGGATATAAAGACAGAACAAGATGATTTCAAACATGCAGACAGCAGTGATGAACAGGAAGACAAAGAAAAGAACTTCATTACGAACAACCCTGGCAAATATTTGTCTACAGAAAATGAAGATGATTATGGATCTCTTTTTTCTCAGTATAGTAATACGCTGTACGATGTAGCAATGGAAGCTGTGACACAAAGCCTCCTTTCTAGCAGAAACATAAGCTCCAGAAAAAAGTCACCTGCTTGGAACCATTTTTTTATATCTCCTAGAGATAGCACTAAAGCAATATGTATGTACTGTATGAAAGAATTTAGCAGAGGTAAAAATGAAAAGGACCTGAGTACAAGTTGTCTCATGAGACATGTGAGGAGAGCACATCCCACTGTACTAATTCAAGAAAATGGAACTATGCCAGGTATATCTTCGTTTTCTTCATCTACGTTATTGCTGCCACCTCAATCTGCAGATGTTGGAGATCTGAGTTCTATGTTATCCCCCATAAAACTGGTCAAGAAAATGGCTTCTAAAATACCATCTCCAGATCGAATAATGGAGGAATCTGTTTCTATTGTTTCTTCTGAAGAAATACCAGATCTCTCAGTTTCTGAGAAGTGCAGCAAAGAAGAAGTCATGGTTGGTTCATCTCCACAGCAAGCAAACAACCAATATGATGACACTGTTGAGAATGTAGCAGAAAAAACAGTTGTAATTCCAAAGAGTGCATCAGGTTCTAGAAGGAGATCTGCTGTCTGGAAACACTTTTATTTGTCACCTCTAGATAATTCTAAAGCTGTTTGTATCCACTGCATGAATGAATTCAGTAGAGGAAAAAATGGAAAAGACCTAGGAACGAGTTGTTTAATAAGACACATGTGGAGAGCCCATCGTTCCATTGTCCTGCAAGAGAATGGGGGTGGTACCAGCATACCACCTCTCTACACCGCACCTCCTACTCTCTTGCCTTCTTTATTACCATCAGATAGTGATCTGAATTCTATGTCATCCTCTCCTGGAAAACTAATGAAAGAACCAACTTCTGTTTCATCTTCTCCAGACAGAATCTCTGAGGAGATCCATACTAATATCACTTCTGGAGATGCTCTAGTGGAAGACTCAATGCTGTCATCTTCTGAAGATATAGGTGAAGTCTCCTTTGTTTCGTCTCCTGAAAAACAGTGTGAGGGATTAGGTCCACTAATATTTGAACCTACTGCTGTGTTTCAGCAAAATAAAAGGATTATGAAAAGGCTTAAGTCAGAAGTCTGGCACCACTTTTCACTCTCACCTGCAGACAGTCTAAAAGCAGTATGTAGATACTGCAGTTGTATGATAAGTCGTGGTAAGAAAGGAGATGTGGGCACAAGCTGCTTAATGAGACATCTATATAGACGCCATCCTGATGTAATTGGAAACCAAAAAAGCTTTCTTGATGTGAGTTTGGCAAATTCTCCTTATGCCACTTTGGCTTCTGCAGAATGTTCATCCTCAAAGTTGACTGACTTGCCTACAATGGTTACACACGATAATCAAATTATATTTCCTGTTAATAGTAAGAAGACCTCAAAACTGTGGAATCACTTTTCAATTTGTTCTGCAGATTCAACAAAAGTAATATGTACACACTGTGGACGTATAATAAGTAGGGGGAAAAAGCCAACAAACCTAGGCACAAGTTGCCTTCTAAGACATTTGCAGCGGTTTCATAACAATGTATTGAAAACTGATGTCCCAGAGACAGTATTATCCTCATCTACGGATAATCACATGCCACTCCGCACAGAATTACTAGGATCTTCAAATTTTGATGAAACCAATGACAAGTTTTGTGACTCTCACCCAGTTGCCAAAAAAATCACAAGTCTTGTAGCCGAAATGATTGCACTTGACCTTCAGCCATATTCTTTTGTAGACAACATTGGCTTTAACAGGCTGCTTGAATATTTGCAACCTCAGTACTCTTTACCTTCTCCATCTTACTTTTCTAGGACAGCAATTCCAGATATGTATGATAATGTAAAACAAATAATTATTTCACATCTTAAAGAAGCCGAAAGTGGAGTGATCCATTTTACATCTGGAATATGGATGAGTAACCAAACACGAGAGTATCTAACCCTGACTGCTCACTGGGTAACATTTGAGTCTTCATTTCGACCACAGTGTGAGGATTACCATTGTTCAGCACTATTAAATGTATCACAGATTGATTGCGACTACAATGGAATCAGCATTCAAAAGCAGTTAGAATATTGGTGGGAAACATGGATTACTTCCATTGGACTTCAGATTGGGATTACTGTTACTGATAATCAGAGTATAGAGAAAACTTTAAATGAAGGTGATCATTCAAGTGTACAATGTTTTAGTCACACTGTTAATGTAATTGTAAATGAGGCCATTAAAAGCCAGAGAATGGTTCAGAATTTGCTTAGTATTGCAAGGAAGATCTGTGAACGTGTCCATCGGTCAGCAAAAGCAAAAGAGAAGTTAGCTGAGTTGCAAAAGGAGTATGAGTTGCCTCAGCATCAGCTAATACAAGATGTTCCATCCAAGTGGAATACGTCATTTCATATGCTTGAACGTCTTATTGAACAGAAAAGAGCAATTGATGAAATGTCAATAGAGTGCAGCTTTCGGGAGCTGATAAGTTGTGATCAGTGGGAAGTCATGCAGTCAGTGTGTCACGCTCTCAAACCTTTCGAAGCTGCAAGTAGGGAGATGAGTACACACATGTCTACTCTAAGCCAAGTGATTCCAATGATTCATATACTTAACAGAAAAATAGAAATGCTGTTTGAGGAAACTATGGGCATAGATACTATGCTGAAATCTTTGAAAGAAGCTATGGTGAGTAGATTGTCCTCCACACTTCATGATCCAAGGTACATTTTTGCTACACTTCTGGATCCCCGGTATAAAACGTCATTATTTACAGAAGAGGAGGCTGAACAATATAAACAAGACTTAATCAGGGAGCTGGAAATAATGAGTTCTACCTCAGATGATGATAAACCTGTTTCCAATGGATGTGATATAGGTTCACCATCTACAAATTCGTATGGGGAAGATAATCTTTGGTCACTCATGGGTGACATGAAGAAAACAAAAGACCTGAAAGAGAGAGCAAAGTTACCAGAGGAAATGGTGCTTTCTTACTTGGAGGAAGAAGTGCTTGAGCATAACTGTGATCCTCTAACTTACTGGAACTTTAAGAAGTCATCTTGGCCAGTACTGTCAAAATTGGCTGTCAGGTTCTTGGGTTGTCCACCAAGCATTGTTCCTTCAGAGAGATTGTTCAGTACATCTAATGAAAGCAACAACTTTAGTCAGTCAAGGTTAATGATTGAACACTTTGAAAAGCTTATCTTTTTGAAAGTGAATCTTCCTTTAATATACTTCCAGTATTGAAACTAATGAACAAACCGCTAGACTAAATCTATTGTTGCTCACTGGATATTAACTATCTATAACTCAGATTTTTAAATTGCTCCAGTAGGGGCCATGTATGACATCTAATCAGTGACTATAATTCCAAATTTTAGGTTCATTTTTTCAGCTTTCAATATGTCTACATGTGCCTTATTCATAGTACTTCAGGCCAGATATTGTATATATGTTTTTTAAAAGTTCACACTAGAGATAGCCTGTCTCGTCAAATTATACAAAATTATGTAGGTTTTAATCCATAATTGTAAATGAACTTTAAAAAGCTCAGTCATTTGTTTTAATGGAATGGCAAAAAAAAAAAAAAAAGATGTAAACAGTTCTATTCTGTAGTTTTTTATTCAATTATGTAAAAACCATAAACCAGGTACTGTATTTTAGTTGAACATTGCTTTAATTGCAAGAAAACAGGTTTTGTAGTTGTCAAAAGAAAGCTGTACATGAAAGATGGGGTTCAAGCTGTCTTTTTATCATATGGTGTTTTTAACTGCAAGCCCTAAAGTACTTAAAGGATTAAGAAGAGTTATTGAGGACGCTGTGTTTACAGGAGAATGTTGACTTAATAGCTGAAAATAAATCTTAAATTTAAGATGAGATGGAATGTGAGTTATACAGCAATCGGTAGTAAAACTTCCCATTCTGGGTTCTCCTGTTCAGGTTTTACATTTTAAATGAATTACAGAAATATTCTGGGTATTTATAAAAGGTGTTTGGAAGTTCTCTCAAAGTTTGTGAATTAATGCTTGTTATTTAATGCCGCGTACAAAAAAGGCAAGAAACTTACCACAAAGACTCTAATGTCATTCTGAAGCCTTTTTTAATCTTTAGTGCATCAAAACTATAAGGTCCCTATTGTAAAAATTGAGCCCTTACTCCTAATGTAATTTCAATTGTGTAGAACAGCCTGTCTTAAAGCTCCTAGTACAGAAATAACTGATCTTCTGGTTTTCAGTAATAGCCTTATGGATATATATGGTGCACTGCTTAGAACTTTATGTAGTAGGGTTGATTCTTAACTGTTGGTGTCCATCAGGAAAATGGGATATAGAGCCCTTAAAACTTCAAATAAGATGGAAAAATAGCCAGCATTTTAATTTGAAAGGAACATTCTCCTTAGTTTAACTCTAGAAAGGTTCATCTTTTCATTTCAGTTTTCATTGAATACATTTTTGGGAAACAAGTCATCATTTGCCTATGACCTTTTAGAAAAGTTGTAGCTTTGTTAAAATACTCTACCTATGCCTAATCTAATTTTGCATTTATTATGTTTTAGTGTATTTATAAATGGTGAACTCCGTTTCTGAAATTAAACATTTTATTTGCAATTTTCCAGTGGTAGTCAACACTGCCTTTTATTTTCAGATGGATTTAAGACAACCATTGAATAAAAATTAATTCAAACAATTGTAATCATAAATATACCACAGAACAAGCTATGTGAAAATATGGGTTTTCCATTTGGCTCTTTGGACTTGAGCCTGGATTCTGGTTCTTTTCATTTTCCAAAAGCTGTTTTAACCTCAGGAAAATTTGTTGAATTACTTGCCAAGTGGCTCTGGTTTCCATGTTCCGTTTCTCTAAACATTTTACGGTTTCAGGTATTTCAAGTGTTATTCCATCATATTATGTTTATACCTGTACTATTTAAGTAAATCACTACATAATATACTTGGGAAAGACTAATACTGCTTTTTTCCCCGCAGTATTTTAAAATACAATGTTTACTTCTATCAACAGTCAGGATCTCTTTGTTCTTCTAGGGTTAAATGAGAACGGCACACATTTTTTCTGCAGTAATAAAACAATGTTCTAGTTTATATATAGCTGGAAGTGAGTTTGAAGCAGCTTATTGGGAAACATGTTTAAATGGTTACTGGTTAATTATTATCTCCATTTTTTCCCCTACATTTTAACTGTGAATATAACCTTGACCCTTGTAAAGGAGATTTTTAATCTCCAAACCAGGGGAGAGGAGAGAGCATAAAAAAATATTTTCTTTTTAAACAAGTGATGTAATTTTCACTCAAGGCTTGAATGTAAATAACAGCCTGTGACTTAAAGCATTGTGGAGTCACATCAAATGAGGAGGAATGCTGGCAGTGAACAAGCTTACCTGGAAATCACGGTTCTCTGGACGCAAGCATCTTGGCTCCTCTGAAGGGAGTCTTTGCTGTAGCTCCTATCAAACTCCCTGTGTGGAAAGTGGGATGTGGGTAGTGATGGCATTTTGTAGCCCCAAATCTGGTTCTTACTCAAACAGATAATTAATTGTATAGCCATACTTTTTGTCAAAACTTCCTGAGAACACAAAAACTAGTCACTATTTTCAAAAGCAAAATTTTATCAGTTGAAGTTAGTCTACTTTATTTATACATGCAATTTCCCTTGTTTGGTTTGGTTTTTTTAAGGGCTTAGTTCTTAAGACCACACTGTTTCAGTGTCAGCTTGGTTAAGAATTAATTAAAGGCTTATGTTAAAATTTTTTTAAAGATAATATGCAGGCCCAAAAGACCTTAAAATTGAAACACTTAATTCTTAAATAAAAATAAGGGAAACAGAGAACATAAAGATGCTATTTTCAGTTGTAAACCTTGATCCTTCTGTAGGAGTTACAGGAGCATCTCCTTCAGTTCAGGCACTGCTGCCTGTGAAAAAAGAATGACTCCAAAAGAAGGGCTGAAAACTTTCATTGAAGCTTAAGGTAAGTTATTGAGTGACTGTGTTTTGTGTTAGGTTTGCTTTATTATTTTTAATGTAAATTCTCAGTGATTGCTAAAATTCTAGGTTTTTACAAATCTTTACAAATTTTAGGTTTTTAAAATTTTAGGTTTTTACAACCCTTTTCATATTTGTAATAGATAGGATCTCCCCTATTTTTACAGTGCTTTCCCTCAGACTAATAAAGCTGTAAACAGTGGGAGTTCTCATTAACCCGAGTTTGTGCTGCACCAATCCCCGTGGCAGCAGACAGTTCTCTAATGCATAATATGGTGACCCTGTAACAGTGATACTTAAACAGATAATTTCAGTACATTAGCAACTTCAGAAATAAATTTAGTAAGCAGACTTTTTTTCAGTGTTAGCATAGAAAGTAAAGTGTGGATGATAATTGGTCATCATAAAAATCTTAAAGCTTTTGCTTCTTTTAAAAGTAGGCAGGTGTAACAACTATAAACTGCAGCAAGAAATAGTTTGTAGTAATAAAGGTAGGAAGGGGAAGAAGTTGAGATCTTCAACAGCCTTTTCAAAGAACGCAGGTCTTGTGAAGGGTATATAATGGAAAGTATCTATTGAGATGTATATTATGCTCCAGAAACCTGAGATAATGCTTCCCCCACATTTGCCTCTTTATATGTGGTCTCTTTCCCTACCCACCAAGTCCAAGTCAAAGAAATATGTTTGCAGAATTTAGTCAGTGAGCATTTACTAGGAATACTCATAGTTTCCCCTTGCTCCCCAAAAGTAGCTTCTGAATTTATTAAGAACTGAAATCTCAACTAGAGCAATTTCAACACCAGCATAAGGATGTAATTGATTAAATTGATGACAGCTCAGAGTAGGTGTTTATAGTTGTTAAGATCTCTCCCTTAAAGTAACTTTTTTTTCTGCCACTATGCAGAGCTGACAATATTAAACTTTCATTTTGGTACCTCCAATTTACGAAAACTAAATACACATATATATAATATACAATTAACAAATAACACTTTCTAGTTTCAGATTTAGATTTTATAAACTAAGCATTTTACTCTTTCACAAACATATTCATCTTTTGCTTCATTCTTAGCAACAAGAAAGTGATTCTTTACCTTCTTGGTTTCATTGCAAAGCTGACCCAAAAGTGATTTCATAAAATGAGTATGCCAACCAGAAATAGTAACCATGGTGATGTCCCCAACTCGAGTATCAGCTTAGGTTCTAAGGAGTGAATCTTTGTCTAAGCAGTCCCTGACTCTTACTTAATCTATGAAGCAATGCCTTCTTCCAGCTTCTTAAGTTGGCAGTTTTAAAGGAAACGGGGGACTGCATTTCGGCAGCATTTTTACCTTACACTTGGCACAAACCAACAGATGACACCTTGGTACAGAACCAAGGGCAGTTGTAGCTGAAATAAAGCAGACTTGGTGAAAGACTGCCCATGACAGTAAGATGTAGAATTTCAGAGGAAACACTGACTGCCCTTTCTATCATAAACAAAAGTCTGAAATGAGCAACCAAAAGTAGTTGTAGTTGCTCATGTTTATCTAAAGATCTGATCTAAAATAAGTAGCTGCATACAAAATGGAAGAGTTACACTTAGAAATCATACATA
The DNA here is from genome assembly GCF_020740725.1 of Corvus hawaiiensis. NCBI lineage: Eukaryota > Metazoa > Chordata > Aves > Passeriformes > Corvidae > Corvus > Corvus hawaiiensis. Next base: position 61,549,941 of record NC_063216.1, on the reverse strand, counting down.
CTTAAATAGGAAATGAAGAAAACCTTTGCAGAGGTATTTATTTAGCTTAAGGATTTTTGCAAATGCCCTTTTAGTCTTTGGTGTCCCATGTTAAGCAGATAGTGATACATTTCATGTATCACTGTTCAACAGCCTCTTAACATTAGTCTTGGTATAGTTGAGACTAATGTAACCAGCTCACTGAGCTAGCTGTGGCTAAACCCTCTTGCTTAAATCAGTGATAAACTCAGCTTGTTGACAAGTTTTCTTTTCCTGCAAACAGAAAGTGAAGTCACTTGTACAAGAAAGAGCCTTTGAACACTAAGAAGGAAAGCTCTTTGAGGGTGGTAGTAGAAAGGGAGTATTTAAGGTAGTAAAGGAAGGGAAGCAACACTAGGCTGTAATTTGTGGAATTTCTATATAAGTTATGAAAAAATGCTGTCAGATGCAAGGGAGACACTTTCTTGCATTGAAATTGATACAGCAAACCAATGCTAAGACCTTGTATCAGTTTTCAAGCTCCTTACCATTATGGGAAGAACTATAAGTATTCAGGAAAAAAAGAATGGTTCTGGAACAACTGTAACTGCAGGAGTAGCAGCACGATCTCAAGCTTGTTCTGTCTCACTAAGGGGATGTGTGAAATGGCCAGGGAGCAAGAAAAAAGAGTGTGCTCAGTGTTTCAGAATGTGTTATACAGATAGGTTGCACTGACGTGGTGTTCTGATGGACAGACAAGGGAAGAACCTGAGACATATTCTGGTTTTTCCTCAGTGGTAGCAGATAAATGTATTTGATGTCAGATCCAACACAACCATTCTCCATGTCTCCTCACCCCAGTTTAGCTCAAGAGAGAAGACCCATAGCAAGTACTTAGGCCAGGTATAAGGTAAATACACTCTGATTTTTTCCCAGTTCTTGATATTAGAGACTTTGTGAACTGGAGGTTGTTCCTTGATCTTTAGTTCTTTTGGTCCTTGATGTGAGAGCGATCAGTTTAACTTTATTTTGAAGCAGCTTTTACTTTCAGCATCTAGAAATGTCCTCTATTGGCCAAGTTCCACAGCTTTTTTCCTATGCAGTTACTTTTAGTTTTATAACAAGAATGTCCTGTATCTCAGGCTGTAAGACCATGATTTTCACCTTCTCCATGTAAAATGACATGGTGATGTGTTTTTGACCAAATAATCTGTTGGACTTTTTACAGGAACAAGCATTGCTTGCAAGAAATTAAGTGAAACTTGAAAGAGCAATGGATGATGCTACGCATTTGACCCTTGGAGATTTTAACAAGACACCCTAAAAAAAATCTCATTCTATAGCAGCATTATAGATGAACTGTACTATCTTTTTGCTTTATTTAGGTTAATTCAATCTTCAGTTAATTCAATATGCTCACCTTATTTCTGCTTTTGTTTAGAAAAGCTGAACTTTATGATAGGATTGCTTGTAATCATTCAAGTCAAAAGGTGTTTTTCTTTTAAGAATTTAAATAGGCATGAGAAATTTATTAAAGTCCCCTCAGAAATTCCCCCAAGTGTTCAGTTTCTGTCCTCCTACCTGTCCGATTCATTCTTCCTTCTATGTCCCCCAAATGCAGAAGAACTTGTAACACCCCACTTCAAGTTTGTAGGAGCAAGAGACTTCCTTCATGCCCTCTTATATCTAAGGGGACTTAAACTCACACTTCTTTCCTCCATGCAAGTACACTGAATATTAATTTATATTAAAGGAGAAAAGCTGTATTGTTTTTGTGGAGCTAAAGAACAGCAACACAAGATCTGGAGGTGACAAGATTCATTTAAGAAAAAGGAGAGATGGATTTAGTTTCTGTTCCAAGGATTTCTTGTTTTATTCAAAGCAGCCTTTAGGGAAAAACTTCATCCCAATTCGCCAGCTGCCCCTTATTCCAAGTGTGGGCCACCATAATATTCATGGCCTGTGCTTGAGGTGGATACTCATAGAATCATAGTTAGAAAGGACACACAAACATCATCAAAAGTCAGCTCCTGGCCCTGCACAGGACATCTCCAAGAGTCACACCAGGTGCCTGAGCGTGTTGTCCAAACACTTCTTGAACTGTCAGGCTAGTGCTGTGACCACTTCCCTGGGGAGCTGTTCCAGTGTCCAACTGCCCTCTGGGTGAAGAACTTTTTCCTATTATCCAGCTTAAACTTTCCCTAATACATGCTGTTAGAGAGGTCATATAGCCACAGGTACTGTGGTGCTCCATGTATTGCCTTGGTCACAATCTAGCCCTTTTATCTACAAAACCAAAGTTGTAGATTTTCAAACTAAGCACTTTGAATACCCATATATGGAGAATAAATATAACAGGGCCCAAATAAACTTCAGACACTTCAGAACTACAGTATCTTTTTCCTGTCTCTTTGCATGTATTTTACTTTTCTCTACCCCAAACAGAGTAAAAGGCCAGTTTGAGCAGGTGGTTTCTATTCCATGGGTGATGAGGCTGTGAACAGTAGTACACTCAAGCTCCATAGCTGAACACCATCACCAGTGTAAGTCCCACAGGTAGTACCTACACACCAGAGTAAAAGTCTGTGGAAGGACCCTACATGGTGTATGATAACTCAGCAAGGTGAAACTCTTCAAGTGCCTCATGTCTACATATTCTGTGCCACCTCAGACAGTAGCTTGAGATGCCTATTCTTCAAGCATAGTAGCCCTAGGTTTTCTCTGTAGGTAACAGAAGCAAGTTCCTGCAGAGGGATTCTGACAACTGGGGATTTGGAAAGCTGGAGTAACCACACTGACATTTGTATACGCCTGGGCAGAATAAATTTTAGTTTGGGTTCTTGAGCTGTGGATTACAGTGTGGGGGAGTTACATAAAGTCCATGATTAGCCTTAACATGAAGGCCTACCTACATCCTTAAACAAGTTTCCCTTTGTGTGGTTCCAAATTTGCAGCTATTTGCACATGTATTTCCTTCTGTCTCTTGTGAATTGTTTGATGTTCAGACTGGCTTTGGAGGAAGTTAAGTTTTCTTCCAAAGACAAGTCAAATAGATAATACTTGAACGATTTAAATTTCAAGAGAGGCCAGAGACTGGACCAACAAGTTCTGCAGGTTGCCTTTGCCAGATCTGCTCAGGCTGAGGAAGCCTGGGCAACAACAGCCACCCACGAGGGAGCAGGCTCCACCCCACCAGATCAGTTCCTCTGATACATAATCTAGAGGATAAAAAGAAAACATGGTCCCAAAAACGGAAAAATACACAGGTAAAGGTAGTTCCTGAATCAAGCAAGTTTAAGAGTAAAAAGAAAACAAACAAATAAAACCTAAACCACTTTATTCCATAATTACATTTTACTCAAGTTTTCAGTCAGCAAGGAAAAGTTTTCTGCCCATGATAATTTCAGCAATTCAGGTATTTTACACTAATGGAGCTTCTATCATATTACAACTGGCCCTAACCAAAATTCTAACTTTTTTCCTTGTTCCATTCAGCAATCTATGCAGACATCCTTAATAGGAACATCTAATAAAGAAACTACAGAGCATGCAATCTTATTCTAGTTGATAGAATGCAGCACATGGCACATTAGAGTACTCCTTTCCAAAGGGATTACTTAATAAAAAAAAAGGAAAACAGCACCTATCTTGAAGTAAGTATTTTCGTAGGTAAATTTTTGCACTGCAAATTAAGGTATCATTACAGCAGAAGAGGGGAAACATCATTTTAAAAATTCATTTTCCTGGAAAATCCAAGTTGCTGCTTTTTCATTAACTGTTGGAATGAAGATAATCATCCTCAGTACTCAAATCTGTTATAAAACAGTGCTTGTCAAGAGGTCCAACTGCTTTTTAAGTGAATGTTTCACTTTCATTAGTTTGGTAGCCTACAGGGCACAATTAGATATGATGATGAAGCTACAATGAATATGGCTTTCCTATGTTGATAACATCATTAGGTTTCACACAGGTGATCTGACAGCTGAGGGGGTTACAATCCTGCAGATACATTAAGAAATACATCTTTGTACACACAGATTACATATCAAATTATTGCCGTAGCACAAGCCTGTTGATTTTGTATTTTATATGGGACAATTAAGACGTGCCTGTGCTACATGATGAAACAGACTGCCAAACCAAGTAGACAGGTTTTACTTATATCACTAAACTTGCAGGCAACCTCTCTCAAACACATCTAACAATACAACTCAGTATACTGAGTATATACTGACTAGGAATGCACTGTAATAGTTATGTAAGAAACAGGACGGAGCTAAATACCAATAAATACAGAGATTTTCCGTGCCTTTCCAAAGAAGCTGAGTTGCAGTGCTGGAATGACAATTTGCTGCTGTCTTACATAGTTCAGTCATCAGGAAAATCACATCAAAAGACTTACTTAAAATTCACAATCAAGATGATAGAGGAAGTTTTTCCAACAGTACTAGTTTTGGTTTCAAGTTTAAAGTAAAAGGAGGTAGTGCACTAAGGTTCAACCCAATTTTACTGATGCCAGGTATATTTGCCAGTGGCCTGTGGGTTGTCTTATAATGTGATATTTGAAGAGGGTTTGTTTCCATCAGTATATGTGTGTAAGAAAACATCAACTGGTCTCCTGGTTTAACATCTTCTCTTTTGTCATACCTGTAAAGAATAAAGAAAGTTCATTTTTATTCCTTGCTTTACCTATTATGGCCATTATTGCAGAGGCATGTAGCATCCAAGATGAAACAAAAAGGAACATTCTCAATTACATCTCCTGATCAAATAGTACTAGAAGAGGAAATAGTAATTTTGAAGAATTTAGGGGCTTGGTCATTCCATGCAAGTCTTTCTGCTGCTATTGTGATATAAACCACAACTCCTAGAAAATTTACTAGTTCCCTATTTGAATTCAGTGGAGAAAGGACACCAAAGCCTAAGAAACTGGGCCAATTTTAAAGTTTTGCTCTACAAGAACTGCATTTGGAGAAAGGTGGGTTTTTTGTTTTGGTTTTGGTTTTTTTGCTGGTTTTTGTTTGTTTGTGGGGTTTTTTAGTAATTCTAAAAAGTACGTTATGTGGTACTTAAGCAGAAACCTTTTTCTTCTGGTAGGCATACATTAGAGCAGGAGCCTCAGAGAGCAGCAGGGAGAAGACCTCCTTGAACACTGGAGGAAAGAAAGAGCCTGGTAGTTACAGTACTAATTTGGCATTTGTTATTCATAAGTTCAGTTCCCTGATCTACTACATGTTTGGGCAGGCCACTTTGGGTCAGCTTTTATAAACTGCTTAAGTACCAGAATACATATAAATCATATATTAAAAAAAAAAAAAAAAAAAAAAAAAGTAACTACTGAGTTCTAGGATTATTTATTATGTACACTTACAATTATTTCTTAAAAAGACTTATGTTCAATCTAGCTGTAGAGGAAATTTACAGGATGAGAAAACAAGCGACTTAGCCATTTGGCAGGGATGTGAAAGATCTAGTTTCAGCCACTTTTCATCTGATCTAAGCCCAAAACTGAAGTTCATTATCTCTTAAGAGCTGTATGAACCCCTTTAATCTTCTAGGAATCAGGACAGGTCTCCCTCTCTGTCTCATGAAGACATGGTTCTACTTTGCAGTAGTTATTTACTCATTCACTGAGGAGAGTCCAGTGCACTTTATAGCCTAAGGGTTAGGATATTCATACTGGACATGGCAGCCTGATCGAGTCCTCAATCCAGCAACTTCAAAGGAGAAGAAAGAGGTAAGTTCACTCCAAAACACTCCATAAACCACTGTTAGGCTCTGTAATCTGAGTGAAGAGCAGTGCCCCATTCTTCACCTTTTCTGTTGCCCTGTTCTGTGAACTGTTTTCTACCAGTACCTGGAGCTCCTATTCTTAGGCACCTGAATCCTTGCACACATTTCACAGGCATCTTACTCAGGCTGTGACTTTCCTTGCAGGCATGGACAAAGGTAGGGAAGCAGAGCAGTCCCAGCCCTACATACCCTAAAATGCACCTAGGATTAAATCCAGCCCGCATCTTTGGCAATGTGTGTCTTTGCAGGCCTGGCCTCTCATCTGCCTGAATTCCCTGAAATCTCTGTTGATATTTTTGTAATGCCGCCTGACGGGGCAGTGATTAACACTTAAGATATTTGAAGGAAGTACTTTATGGAAAACTAAAGGTTTTCTGTGGATTGTTAACTAAAATTCTGGCACCTCAGAAAAGTCCCCAGGCTGGCAGAATTTGTGTGTGTTACTAAACACACCATATAATGCAGAATTAGACTTTGCACACTGAACAGGTGTTTTCTTCTTCTAAAACAATTGCACGTTGATTTCACCTGCTATTTCCAAAAATATCACAATACCCCTTAGGTTGATAGATGCATCCAAACTGGCAGAAAGAACAGCATTACTTTGTAACAACCTTACCAACTACTAATTTCACATTTTCTTCATCAGCAAGTAAAAGGCCTTTCATCTGGCTGCAAGCATTTCTGAATTTTATTATTTTTAAATATTTTAAGCTTACACAGCATATTTATTCAGGGTTCAAAGAGACTGCACTAATTGAAGACAAGACTGTAACACCTGTTCTGTGTAAGAACCTGCATCAAGCTCCTTTCCATCACCCTTTGAAGAAAAATAATAGATCGCTTGCGTTTTTCTTGAGGCAAATAGATCTAATCTGAGCACACTACTGAAAGCTGTTAACTTTAAGACACTTTTATTTATGGATTGCAGTTATCTGATGAATCATCAGCCTTCATAGCCACCTCATCCCTAATCTGTTTCTACCTGACATACACTGTCTATGAAGATGCTAAGTTATTTTTCACCCATCTGAAAGGCTGTCATTTTCTTGGACAAAGAGAAAATGGACAGTTTGTGTCACTAAACTTTGCACTACTGTGCTGTCAGACCAAGAGGTAGTCTTGTGTATGATGCTTAGTTGTGGATTTTGCCTGATTCTTTTGATGTGAAACTTTATGCTGAATCAGCCCTTCCTTGAGGCTTTGTTTTGCTGAGTACAGATAAAAGTGAGAACCTGCTCTGTAGCTGCAACACTATGAAACATCCATCAGTGACAGGGATATTATTCATTCACCTTCCAATCGCACTACACTGCAGCCTTACAAGCCCAAAGCAATCCAAAACTCACCAACTCAAAAAGCGCATTGGAATGAAGCACTATTTAGAGAGTAGACTTGTATTCAGAGTAGTGTGTGTATTTATTAAAAAACCCCAAAAACTGAAACATTTTAGCTATCATGCATGTTCTATCCCCTGTACTCTAGCAGCTTAATGTCTCCTCCTGATTCATGGCTTAAGACTTTCTCTAGATTCAATATACAAAAAATAATTTGAAATAAACAGTAGGTAACTGGGAAGGCTTTAGACAGTCTATACCATTATGAGAGTGCTTGGAAATAAAAAAAGGCATAGCAAGATCAATGATTTTTGGAATTCTCCTGGAAGCATTCTTTCCCCTTCTTCAGCTTTACTTCCAAAGTACTTTTATCTCTAAACATCCTAATAATTAAATTATGTTTGTTCATCTGGTCTTCAATACTGTAACTGCAGGAAAAAACCCTCCATGCTCAGAGCACCTCTTAAACCAAAATCTGCTTGTGTTGCTTTTGTTTTCTGCACTACAAAGGGAGGATTTGTGTCACCTTCTAATGAATCATTTTCATTAAGATGATTTTCATTTAAATTAAAAACTTACACTTCAGCTGAAGAGGTAGGCCTAAGAATCAGAAAGGTTTTGGTTTGCATCCTGAAAAGCAAATAATGCCATCCCACAATGTTTCCTACTATTCATTCCAATATTCCAACTCTTAGATGTGTTTATCTATCACTGCTGGTCATAGTAACAAAGCACTCAACAGCCTTCTCTCAGAGCTAATGAGTATGTTCACAGCTGCAGCTTCAACGCCATCTATATGAAGGATGTTCCACATAAAAACAGACTTTCAATATTAAAATGTACATGAACCTCACATTGCCACACATCATTCAGACAAACAAGTAACTATACGCTGTTCTGCCAAGAACATCTCTGTTTCACAAGGTGAACAGTGGGGTACCAAACCTAGCTGCATTTAATATATTGGTGTAAATTTTGGTAAGCTAACAATTTCTGTGCTGTTTCTGACATCTTTAGAATCAGAGAATCATTAAGATTGGAAAAGATACCTAAGAGCATCAAGTCCAATAGTCACCATATTCACACATTTTTTTAACATTTTCAGGGATGGTGACTCCACCACTTCCCTGGGCAGCGTGTTACAGTGCTTGACAACCCTTGCCATGAAGGAATTTTGCCTAGTATCACATCTAAACCTCCCCTGGCACAACTTGAGGCTACTTCCTCTCATCCTTTGAAATATTCTATGCTTTATAGGCAAATCAGAATCAACCAAAACAATGAAAAAATACTGCAGTGCTTTATTTCTGAAATGGCAGCACTGCAGACATCAACAATTCTCTGAAGATTCACATTGTTCTTGAGCTGGTTTAATAAATACGCTGTACCAGAAATTGTGTTTGCAGTGCTTGTCCCTGTGCATATGCAAAAAGGGAAAAAGCAGGCTACTGTCCTCAGATCAAAATACCTCATTCAGAACATACCTCCAATCGGAATTGATTTCTAGAAACCGAGAAACTCCTGTTTGTGCTGCAGCCACATCAATATGAACAGAGACATCTACATAAATAAAGAAAACAGAATACAGTTTCAAAATTCTTCTAAGTACACTAAATTAACAAAATAGTAACAAAAAACATGCATGTACCTAGTTTGAAAAAGTAGTATTCAATACATGTAAAGACATACTGGAATTAAAATCAGGTGAACATACCTCAAGCCAGCTTTACATACCTGCTGTTGAAGGTACCAACTCATGTAACTTCTGAATTGCCACTCCTCCAGGATAATTGAAATGTGAAACATATAAAGATGTTCCTGAATAAACAGCATTAGCTAGAAGATGCATTATAATAAAGAAAGATCCAAGTTTGTACAGCCAGGATCTCCGGTAGTTATTCAGACTGTTGAGGAAGAGAAAAACAAGGAAGAATAAACTATTATTTTCTTTCATACTGGTCACTAACTACTGTGACATAACTAACTCCACTTCTATATAAATAAAGATTAATGCAAATTTTATTAATCCTGTATGGCATGTATTTATTAGCAATTTCTAGAAGATTAACTTCTAGGGACACTTAGATTATTCTCATTAATAAAGCTAAGACAAACTTATCAATAAAGCTAAGTCTTTCTTTGTTTAAAAACTTCAGCTATGAATGTATTCTCTTTCAAAGAAGTTAAACTCTGAACTTCAATTTGTTTACTCAATATACCCAAACACAACTGTTTAACTCCCTGTTTCACAAGCCTTGTCTGTGTATTGAACTATCTCCTGAGCTAAGTTGTGTTAACAGCACAAGAGTACATTGGAATATGTCTTTTTTCTGGTAGATAAAATAAACTGCATTGTAACAACAGAACAGTAAAATTTGGGCTCTATTCTCAATTCTCCTCCAGACTTCCCAAATAGTCCTGTCAAAGCATTTGACTTTTCCCTGTTTCCACTTCTCTCTGTAGTCAAATGGGTACAAATGACCTTGACCTCCTTTCTATGGCATATGAACATTTCAGTATGGTCCAGACTTCAAGATGGAAAAAAGTGCATAAGAATAGTAATAATAGCTTTTGTTTTGCATTTTTAGAGGAAAAACAACCCAACAAACAAACAGGATTTTGAACTTACATTCGTGAGCACATTTTAGCAGCCACTATGTTGAAGACAGGGAAAGTATAGATGATGAAACGCAGCTCTTTGTGTGGGAGAAACGAATACAAGAAAATAAAGCCCAGTGCTGGCAAAAGTAAAATCCGAGTTCTCTTTTCTGTTACCCCTAAAGGTACAAATACTATGCTGCATCCCAAAGCACGAGGCAGGGCTGAATAGAAATACCACAAGAAGGGAGAGGTCTTCAAGGTGAAAAGAGTTAAGGATGTTTTCACTGCTAACAACTAAAGTAATTATTCTTTACACTAGTCCCCACAAATTTTTGGGTATATATTTGCAAATATGCAGTATACTTTTTGTATACACATTCTTCTGGCCTTTCGTTTCCTGCCTTGTCGCCTTATCTTTGGAGAACTAAAAGCAGCTGCTTAACTGTGTTCACATCACCCAACAGAGGCACATCAAATGGCACTAATGACGGGCAACATGAAAAACCAAGGGGAAGAAACCTGGCTTTACATTGGTAGAACACAAAGAGGCAAGAAAAAAGTTAGCAGAGGAAACTTAAAATTTGCAGAAACACCTACGAGACAGACATTGTCTCTCGTAAGTTTCAAATAATATAAAATAGAATCTAACACCCTGAGTCTCAGGAATAAGTCACATCACGACTTTGCTTTGGCTGGTAGTGTTCTTTTTCCCTGGATGTTGCAAAGGATACTCCCCAGTTGGAACTTTTGTTTAAAACTGTGTTATACCAGAGCACTTTCCCCTCAGGCCACACAAGTTGCCTCCAAAACAGAGAATCCACAGCAACTGTTAGCCCTAGAAGAATTAAAGGGATACAAATCTGCATGAATTAAAAACCAGGGCAAAGCAAACTAACACATCCAAATAGCACATATACAGCATACTGAGACCAAAATTAACTGAAACATGCATTGTAAGCCTCACCAGAAACCATAGAGAAGGCTGAATATGTCTGTCTTGAAGAGGAAATGCAGGAAAGGGAGATACTTCTGAATAAAAGCCTTAAAAGAAGCATGTTAGATATGAATCCAATTGGGATTCACCCCACTCCAACCCAAGATGTGAAAAAAGTGGTTTAAATGAGGTTTGTTTTAAAAGAGTATTAAGAGCATTAAATGTAGTGAACGATAAGAAGCTCATGTTAACTTCAAATAGTACTAAATAAATTTTTATTGTAAAGCTAAAGTTGTTTTTTGTTAAGTCAGAAAAAACAATCATGACGTTTCTATTCTATTACTATTCATTAGGTGGAGGGAGAAAGAGGATAAGGAATGAAAGGCAAGAAGAAAAGCAGCAAAACTGTCAGCCCCATCTCCTCCACTCAGCTCTGTGAAAACTGCTCTGGTATTTAGGGATTTTGCTCAAATAGGAAAAGGGAGTGCCAGTGGTTAATTTCCACTGGACATCCAAACTCTTACATCATGAGGTGCCTCCAAATGCACCTGGCATAATTGTGAAGTGTTCCTATTGTGCACACTTTGAGGGTCATCACCACGTATCTGATAACAGCATTTTTAACTAGGCAGGCTGGCAGAGCAGCTTAAGAGTATTTAGGTGCATATATACACGGGTCTTCCACAGATGGACAGAGACAAGGGAATTCTTCAACCTCTTCAGCATGGAAATCATTGAAGCTGTTAAATTTAATTTAATAAGGGAACAGAGCTGAACTGTAACTCTCCCACAACCCTCTTGCTTGGTATCTCTGTCTGTCACACCATTGTATTTTATCCTGGGACTCAGCTCATCACCACGGCAATAGATACTACAACCAATAATATGCACAAGTAGCTACAGCCAAGTACTAATTGTAATGAAGTCAACTTGCACATCTAAGCCTCTTTAAGATCAGGACATTACACTGTAAGCATCTAAAGACAAGAGGCCATAGTAGCTTTCTCTGCTCTTTGCACACCTATTTCCTCACAGAAATTTTCAAAGAAATAAAAGATCTTGTCGTATTATTAGCAAATAGAGTCAAACTAAAACAAAAACAACCCGCAACACCCCGCTTACCGCCTCTCCCCACCCCCATCCCCCCCCAAAAAAGCACCTTAAGGGCTATTCACCAGATAAATCAGTCAAAACTCCAGACTTCTCTTGAATTCAATGTCATTTGCTTTCTTCCAAGCAAACACTTACCCAACCAAAACATTCCAGCAGGAACAGCATGGGAAAGCACCTTGAAAATGGAGATTCTTTTAGTTAATAATGTCACCAGGAGCATGAGGCCTAAGAATATGCAGAGCTCTGATCTGAAGACTATGATCGCCAAAGCTGAGAACCAAATGAATGGCCTTTGCTTTTGCTGTATCCAAAATGTCAATGCCAGAAGCACTGCAAAAAACAAACAAACAAAAACCCCAAAATACATCATCCGACATACTGAATTATTAATTTTCTAAAGGGTAACACTCAATGCTGTCTTTTTGTTCCTCTAACTTCCCACCAATCCTCTCTTGGTCTTCTTAACATTTCGAGTCCAGAAATTCTTCCTGCGTTAGAAAAATGTAGTTTAGAACAACGCACAGCTTTATATTGTTGATGCTTAAATAATCAGGAAAAGTATAACCACAGAAGGAACACATGGGAACTCTTTCTAGACAGCATATTTAATTGAATGTTGAGGGGGGAAAAAGGAAAAACAAACCTAAAGGAGTACTGAAAGCCTCTCAAACTACAATTCATAATTATTATTGCTCAGTATCAGCTGAGCAGTTAGGGAGAAAGATCTATAAATTCATTTGCATGATTAAGTGGAACACACTATATCTCTACAGATGAAGCTGTCCCTACTTTAATTTAAATCTCTATATAGTAAAGTGCTCATGATCCTAAAGAAAACATATGAAATATTAAGAGTAGAAGATCATGAAATAACTTGTATTTTTTAATACCTGTAGAAATTACCTGAGGCATTTATTACTACACAGAGTTTATCTGACAATTCATCTGCTTTTGTTTCTCATTTCTGATCTATACAGGTTCTTACATCAACCTCACAATTTTATTAGCGGAACAACTTGCACTGAAGCATTTAGTGACTCAGTTAATATCTCTCACATGTGATTAATTTTCCTTCTCATCAGCTCTGGGGGAAAACTATATGTAGAGAAGGGTTTTGGTTTTTTTTCTTTTTTTACTTTAAGTGTAGAAACTGCTGCATTTGTAGACAACTTCAGAAGAGGAACATAGAGATGTTGCAGTAGGAATTTCTTCCACAGTCTCATGAGAAAGTTGTTTCCTGTGCAGCCTAAGTTCACAGGCTTTTTTGAACTGCAGGCGTACCTCATGCCTTTCCATAGCTCTATGCTTTATGCATTAGATATGTGTACTCAAACTTCTAGCTAATCAAAGCCATCTGACAAAACCCACACGTACTCAAGATTCAATAAAACTTGATTCAACAGTCATTGTAAGCATATATGGTTAAAAAAAATAAAGAAACCTCAACTTAAGCTTTCTAGTCTTGTTATCACACAATTTAATCAAGTAGATATGTTAATTTGGTCTGACCATACTTTTCCTGTGCTTTAACTACTGATACACTTGAAAAGAAGTTTTAGATTTTAAATTTTTCCCCATGAAATACCTACCAAAAGGAAGCGCAAACACATTAGGGAGGGTTCTTGTACAATAAAACATCAAATGAAACTGAGTAACAGTGATGAGACAGAAGATTGATGCTGTAGTTGCTCCAAACTGTTTTCTAACTTCTTTCTGAAGCTTCCATAATGTGTAAATCACACTGAGCCCCAAACTTCCTCGGACTATTAGGAGAATAAAACCAGGAATTAAAAAGTAGTATCAGATGATCACTGATGAATGGCCACGTTATACAATGTAACGGGAAGATTAACACTTAAGATACCACGATATAACCACCTTCAAAGAAACAAAAACCCAAACAAAACTCCATTTAGTTTATTTATTCTAATCCACTTTTAACTCTGCACAAAGGTCAGTGCTGCCATGCTGAAGTTAAGGATCCTTTCTGAAGCGTACATGGGAGTGTACTCTCTGAAAACACTTGAGACACTTGCTTTTTCTACACTGCCTGACATTTGTTAGCACGGACTTTCTGTGTGCTGTTAGTTACTCCCCAAAGAGGGAGCCGAATGGCCATGCTGGCCCCCAGTACCATAGTTTCGGTTTTCCCTCATTGAGGAGAACACCACGATTTAACCATTGATCCAAACACTGTAGCAACAACGTTTTTACTGATGGACTAATGGGTGACATCTCTGAGGATTTGAAGTTCTCATACCTATCAGCTGGGAGTAAAACTTGGACATTCTTAGCACAGAAAGTAGGTAGATAGCTGGGCTGGAAAGAGCAGCAATAAAAATTGGTCCAAGGAACGTTCTTGGGACAACTCCAGGAAATTCATGATGGTCATACTGCAAAAAGGAGAATCTACTTAAAATAGGGAAGTCAGAATCAAGGGAAAATAAATCATATTCACACCGCGTTTATCCTACACCTATTGCAGGGAATTGCAATACGGTCCAAAACACTGTCCAAAATTGAAGACATTCTTTTTAATTTACCTTATCCAAGTCCAGCTGGTGGTACACCACATCATGAATAGCTTGTAGGTTAAAGCTTTCTTCCACTTTTGTAAAAGGACAGACGGTTAAATGAATAAAGGCCACAACAATAAGCAGCAGCAGCAATGGAAATGACCGTGCACTTGAGCTCCTCTTCTGACCCATCTTGGCTTTGAAATTCACATGTATTCTATTATTATTAAAAAGAAAATAAAAAGAAATTACATTAATAACATGGCATGAAGTGTACAACCAGAAAAAAAGATTGATGATGCAAGGAAAATGTACTACAGCAGTCGAAAAGTTTAAACAAAGACAAATAAGTCAAATAATCCAGGAAATTTTTCACTACATTCAATGAATTACAGTAGTAAAAAATATATTCAGGAAGCATTTCAGGATTTATGCAACCCTTTGTAGATGTAATTGTTCTAGTTTTCACCTAAAAAATCTCAAGACAACATGGACCCTACCTAAGAAAGTATATCCCTCTGCATTCCATACTGCCCCCACTGCTGAGAGTGTCACCTCAATTACGCCTGCGCTTTGTGGGACAGACAGCTTTGTCATTTACCCTCACTTTAACTGCTCATTGGATTTACAAATCATCTGTAGCACATACTCTCTTATTTGTTCAGGGCTCCAAAAACAGTGGGAGAGGATCCACGAGGATGAGAAATTATTCAGAAAAGAGCACTTTGATCTCCTGTGTTTGCCAGCAGTTAGGTCTGGACTTGGCCAGAGAAGGACAAATCCCCTCTGGCACCCATACATGTCACTATGGCATGAGACAGTCTGTACCCCATCCTTCACACTTCCACCCAGAAATGAAGGCCCCCTCTCCCTAGTGCTTCATCTCACAACACTGCTGAGCCATTCTTCTGGTAGTATTTATGTTGTATTTTATCATTATGATAAAATCATGTGTCTGGGTGACGTCAGAGCAAATCTGTGTCATGTTCTTTTAATTTAAGCTTCCCAATTTTTAGTAAGTTTACGATTTAATAAAAGACAAGAGATTTTGGTCATTGTTATTCTTGCTCTGTTCTCACAGAAACGGTATTTCAAAAACAGCACTTTTAAGGTACAACTGGGGTTTTGGTTAGAGATGTTTTCTCCTGTGTTTTGGTCTAAATATGTCCATCAAACAGATGTAAGACAGTTGGCAGATTTCCTAGCAACTGCCTCCTAGAGCTACCTTTTCCTGAAATGATGTTTGTGCTGCTCATTAGTAAAAATAAGAGCAAGCTCATGTTCCTTATATGCACAACTAGCACCAATAAATCCTGAAATTTGTGTATTTCCTGTAAATTGCATGTATCTACATATTATTTTAAATATCTCACTGACTGCATCTCTTTTTCTGATGATTGCCTCTCCTACAGACTGTGACCGAACCTCTAAGCCTGGGCTCAAAGACAAAGAATTGTCAGGAACCTAAACAAACCCTTCATCCCAGGGAGTGGGAATAGCCTTTTTTACCTGTGCCTAGTATTACTTTGTGAGAATGGATAAAGATGGTTTATGCTACAACAGAATCCTTTTCCCACAGGAGTAGGAGAAGAGGCATGGGGACTGACATCAGGAGCACCTCAAAAAGTGTCTGGCAAGAATTAAGTCCTTGCACAGGGCAATTTATCTTGCACAAATTCTTGTCTACAGAAGGCAATCTTGCTGAATTCTTCCAATAAATGCAGACGAATCTCATGTTTCTGGCCAAACTTTAATGAGGAGAAAAATGGACACTGAAGGGTGAATCCACTGTTGCACACAGCTACAGGACACTTGAGCAGCTCATGCATCAGGTGAAACAGTATATAGGTATTCACCAGCAAGGTAGGTATTCCTGACTCCAAATTCACACCTTCTTAACACTGCAGGTATTTTAGGATCCAACAAATCCTTATAATAAATCCTATATAAAAATCCAAGTGCCAAGAAGCTCAACTTTTTCCTTCTTAATTACATCAGCTGCATAATAAAGAGCTATTACCTTCAACTATAAATACTGCATTCATTATCCTCTGGCCAATCTACAACACAGCCTGCTCCTGGTATCTTTAGCTGATAACCACATGAGTAATCAGTCTGCAACTTCCTAAATCAGAATGAAAGTGAAGCTACATATCCCACACACAGTTTATCAGAAGCTTTTTTTTTTTATCCTGTTGACTCCAATCCTTTTGTATGCCTGAAGAAAGTGAGCATGCCAGCATACTTGTACATCTTGAAGATAATTATATACATTATAAATACTGAAATTCCCTGAAGGGAAACATGCTAGAAGATAAAAAACCAAAGCATGAAGACAACACCCAGGTTTCTGAGATAAAGCCTAATAAATTCAGTGGTCTTGTCAAGACCCAAGATAACTTGCTCTGTTGAAAATCAATGCTGACAAGCATCAAAATTCAAGTGGAATTTATGAAGACAGGTAGACACTGAATTTGATGATTAAAATAAATTTGCCGTATAAAAGCAAAATACTTGCAATTATAGTTTTTTATTTTATAAATGCCAAAACCACAGAAACAGATTTTCACTTATTAAAAATAATTTAATAATGAAGCTTAGAGTAATAAGCAAGTACATATAGGTTTGTCCATTGATCATATTCTGGAAACTTCAGATGAATCTTCTTCAGGCCTCTACAACATACCCACACTGACTGCCCCCAAGGAACCTACATCAAGGCTGAATCATAGAAGAGCAGGGTTTTTTAAAATAAAGAATTCATCTTTTCCCGGAATTAAACTGAGTGAAAAAAAAAATCGGATTTTTATGTTAAAAAAAAGGCTGAGGTACTTCCATCAAAAATGGTTTGTTGCCATTTTATACTTTTTCAGTGGAATTATCATTAGTTCAAATAGACTTTTTATTCTTCCCGTGAAAAACCTACCACATCTTTATCTCTTACGTTTTTCAGGCACTCATCAGAAGAGATATCACAGAGTTTGGCAGCCAAACTGCATGTTAAATCTGTCTACAGTCATTTCACTCCCTCACACAGAGGCGTCTAAGCAGAACCACCAAGCGCACCCTGCCATAAGGTCTTCCCTCTTGATCTAGTTTTGGCAAAACCCTTTTTGTACGATCTTAAATTTCCACGGCTTTTTTCCTACGCTTTAATAGCTCCTCCAACTTTGTTCTAGAGTTAACACCTCAATGAGGTCAGATTTAAACCTTGTAATTGCTGGGATTGCTTTTTCTTCTTGCATTAGGAAAAAACCGCACAGTTACTATTCTTATATACACTTCCTCATGAGTTTGGGGACTAGCTGGGAAAAAAAATAAAAAGCTAGGAGAAAAAAAGAAGATAAAGTTGAAGCAGGAAACAAAGTATGGGACACTACCAGACACAAAGGTACGATGGAGCTATAGAGAAAAAATGTCACTCTTGAAGCCGGGGAAGAAACATGCAGCATGCTCTCGACTGAAACCGACTTAAATTCAAGCCGAACACCCTCCCCGCGCCCCCCTCGTCCCCGGGAGCCCCGGCCCCAGCAGGGGACACCGGGACACCCACCCACCCGCCCAGCCCAGCCCAGCCCAGCCCCCCAGGTGCGCGCCAGGGCGGCTGTGCAGTCCCGCCCGTCCGGTCATCCTGTGAGGGGGCTCCGCGGGGGCTTCAGGCCGAGACCAAACGCCACCCGCTGCACCGCGCCCGAGCCGCCAGGCCCCCGCGGCAGGGGCAGGGACCGCGCCCCGCGCGCACCGCTCAGGAGGCGGCTGCCCTGCCCTGCCCGGCCCCGCTCCCTCCCTCCACGCCACAGCTCCCGCGCCCGGGAGGCGGAGAGCGGGGACTGCCGCCTGGCAGCGCCCGGCGGGGCTCCCGGGAACGCCCTCCGGCCCGGCTGCAGTAAAGGCACGGGCAGCTGGCGGCTCTCCCGCCCGGCCGCTGCCCCCTCCCTCCCGCCGGCCCGGGCAGCGCCCGCCGCCCGTCTCGCACTCACCGCGCGCGCGCCCACGTGGCCACCCCGCAGAGGGCGCCGGCAGCGCGGGAGCGGCAGCGCCGGCCCCGCCAGCACGTGACCTCCTCCCCCGCCGGCCATGTTAGGTGAGGGCAGGGCACGCCCCCGGCAGCAAGAGGTCTCCGCGGCGGCTGCCAGGTACGGATGGCGGGCGGCTCTGAAGCCCCTGCGGAGCCCGTGCCTGCCCTTTCTCATGATGGCGGCGGCGCTCGAGCCCGGTGGGCGTCGCTCGCTCATGCAGCTCTGCCCCGCCCCCCGCCCAGCTCTCTGGGCACGCGGGGGCCTCCCATTGGTCCGGAGCGTGGCAGGCGCTGATTGGACCACGTCCCTTCGCTCCGCCGCCTCGACCAACGAGCACCCGGGGCCGGTGCGCGCGTGGGGCTGACGCGGAAATCTGAATGGAGCTCGCGGGCCGGCGGGGCCGGGGCGGGGCGAGGCGAGTGTGGCCGCCGCTGAGGGGGCTCGGCTGGGGCGGCCCCGCTCCGCATTCAGGGGTCCCGCGCCCTCGCCATGGGGCCCGGCCCCGTTCCTCGCCCGGGCCCCGCGCCGCGACCGGCCCGTGTGGCCTTGGCTGTGCTGCTCTGCGCTGCCCTGTTGCTGCCGCCGCCTGTCCGCGGCGCCGGTGAGCGGCGGCGCTTGGCGTGCTCCACCTGCCGGGGCATCGTGGACAGGTTCAACCAGGTGGGTGGCAGGGCCGCGGGATCGGTCCCGTAGGGGGCGGCCCCGTGGTGGGGCCGGGGTTCGGCGGGGCCGAGTAGCGGCGCAGGCGGCTCCGCGCCCGCGGCGCCGAGGGGCAGCGCCGGCCCCTGACCGGGCAGCGCCGGCGGGCGCGGCAGGAGTCAGGCCGGCTCTGCGCCCAGAGGCCGCACTGCGAGAGCGCCTCCGCCCGAGCCGCGTTTCTGGCGGCGCCCGGCCCAGTGACGGGGCAGCGGCGGGTCCTGCTCCGGCAGCGGTCGCAGTGCTGAGGCTGGTGGGTGGCAGAGCTCCTTCATCTCTGCCGTCAAAGGTGTTTGGTGCTTTTTGTGCAAAAAGGCTGGCTCCGTTGGAGCGTGCCCGGCTCCATGGGAAGTGCTGGTGGAAAGCTTCGTCCCCAGACATTCACTGTTGCCACTTGCAGCAGCCGTAGATTCAGTGTCGGCAGCGAGGGGCTGCTGCGCCTGGTGGCAGGTGCTTAGTGCTCTCCATACGCATATCGGCTGTTGCAGGCTCGCTAGGTCGCTTGAACTGTCGCTTGAGGTGTCGTTTGGTGGCATTGGCTCTGACTGGGGACAGCTGTGCTGATCGCCTTGTTGTATGGTTGTGTGCTTAAGTTACAGCGTGGTGCGGATTGGGCTGTTATCAGAACTGAGTGAAGTAGAGGTTCTGTTCTAATGATAATGAAAAACTTTCTGAGAACTTGAGGGAGAAGGGTGTAAAGTTTCATACGTGCATGGGGTTTTTTTGTAAACCAAGACTGTAACAAAGCCTTGCTTATGCCTTAGGAAAATTTAATCGTGTTATGCTGTAACCTGCACTTTCTCACTTTGTGTGTTGTCATTAGCAGTTGCTTTCACTCAGGAATTCGATCAGCGGCTTGAGGGCTCTAATGTAGTTTCTGCATGGCATTTTCCACAATTTTATATAAGCGTTTATTATTGCCCTTAATTTTTGTTAGAAACAAACCCTGTGTAATTTCTGGTACTTTTTATTTGTAGGGTTTAGCAGATACAGCTAAAAAAAACTTTGGTGGTGGAAACACAGCTTGGGAAGAGAAGACGCTGTCAAAGTATGAGTCCAGGTGAGCTGTCTCAAGTACTTCTCATTCAGCTGTGTTTTGCGTCCACTGTGTGTAACTTCACTGTACCGTTGTTTGTTTGGAACTTAAATACTGAACTTTGCAGTTACGGTTTCTCTTGTCCAAATCTTAAATTCTTAATTATTAAAATGTTATATTACATTGTAATCTAAAGATTATAATAAAGACTGAAATGCCTTATTAATGCCTTTATTCGTCTGGTTTCTGAAAACAACAGAAGTTAATTCTGTCATTAGTCATAGTAGGTTTTTTCTATTTAGCCATTAATGTCTTAAAGTAATGATCTTAAGTAATGGTCAATACTTTATTGCTAGTCATAAAAGGTACAGAGTACTGAAATACTTGGTTTAGAATTGAAGCAGTATCTCCTCCCTAGAGTTGTCACTATTTCAGCGCCAAAGAGAATGCAGATTACTGTAGCACCGGTATATATAATTGATCATGGAGCGAAGTAACCTGGTATCCTTCTCCTGCATTTCAAATGTTTATCTTAGTTGGAGCACTGAGATATTACTGTGAGATTCACAGGCTTGTATCAAATAAAAATATATTAAACGTATTGTTGAACATAAGAGAAAAGTACACCACTCCAATTTTCTGGGAAGCTAAAAATCTATCAAACCTACAATCTGCAAACATAGTAAATGCAAGCAAGTTACAAGGTTCTCGTGCTCATTATTCTGGTTTTGGATTTGGGTTTTTTTTGACTGAAGTAATGTTTATTAGTTCTTCATTCTGATACTTGGTGTGTTCTGAAACTAGTTCAAGGCACCCCATAAACTGATGAAATATTCTCACTGAAGTCTGGCTGCTCTGTCATGTCTTGTGTCGAACATTTAAATCAAATTTAGTTTTCCTTCTCTGCCCGTAGTGAAATTCGTCTAGTAGAGATCATAGAGAATCTGTGCGACAGTAGCAACTTTGAATGTAACAACATGGTAGAAGAACATGAAGAACTTATAGAGAAATGGTGGTTCAAATTGTAAGTATCATTTTTTTGCTAGAGATCTGTGTGTGAATAAATTATCTAAGAGGATGAACTAATAATGTTGAATCTTGTTCCTGAACAACAGCAGTATGGGTAATTCTTCATTATCCTTCAAGAGTTGCCATTGGGTACAGCTGGTTTCAGGCTGACTTTTAGTATCATGTGCTGCTGTACTGTGTTCATTTTGATTTTCAATTCCAGTAGTGTTGCACCAAAGCATCTACACTTGTGTCTTATACACTGTCTACTTAGTTACCAGTGGGGTGTTGAGGCAAACTAGCATTGGAAAATTGGGAAGTTTATTCCCTTATTTGTTTTCCTTTGTCACAAAAATGCAAGGGACTCTTTGGTTCTTGTGAGTTTTTTGTATACTTGCTTTTTTTTCCTGAAACTACATTTTGTCCTGCTGTCAATCAAAAGAATAGTTGGTGCTAATCAGTGTAGAAATTGGATCTCATGAGGATGGTAGAGTAGCAGCTGATTTTCCTACCTGCCTTTTGAGCTGGACTGTGATTTCTGTTACAGCTAAGCGTTTCATGTACTAGTCTTAAATATAATTAGTGCAAGGATGGCAGTATAGCATTTAGCTTTCTTAATATTTGGATGTTTTAGTTCCAAATAATGTTTCTTCTAAGTATTTTTCACTAATTTAGACTGTCAGCACTCCTAATTAACTAGAATTCAGTAGGGTGAACTGCCATTATAATGTTTCATAACTGGATAAGGTTTTTTGATAATCCACTTTCTTCTAAATGACTGCTTTATCCTTTTACCTAAGTATACAGGATTGTATATATGTTAACACCTCATGAAAGGAATAGAATAGAATAGCAGAGCAGAGAATAGAATATTTCAGCTGGAAGGAACAATGATCACTTAGTCCAACTGCCTGACCTCTTCAGGGCTGATCAAAAGTTAAAGCATGTTGTCGAGGACATTATCCAAACACCTCTAAAACACTGACAGGCTTGGGGCCTACACTACCTCTCTAGGAAACCTATCCCAGTGTTTGATCGCCCTCTTGGTAAAGAAATGTTTCCTAATGTCCAGTCTAAACCTCTCCTGGTACAGCTGTGAACCCTTCCCCTGTGTCCTGTCATTAAATACAACCGAGATCGGCACCTTCTTCTCCACTTTCCATCCTCAGGAAGCTGCAGAGAGCCATGAGGCCACCCCTTCCACCTCCTTCTAGACAAGCACAGAGTCCTTAGGTGCTCCTCATAGGACATGCCTTCCAGAAAGGTAAACTATGCAACCTAGCGACTTTAATTTGGCTAAAATTTGCAGAACTGGTCTTAAACTAGAAAATTTGACAAAGTAGACTTCCAAAAATAATAAAAAAAAATTATAAAATACATTGGGGTTTGGAAAGTTTTTGTATAGACATTTTGAATGTGATTTATTGTTCACCTTCCTTTCTTTAACCTGCAATATCCAAATGTCATTCCGTTTCAGTGGTAGTTTCCAAAGACAGTTTTTGTCCATTAATACCTTAGGTATTTTTTACAAGTTGTTACATAAAGGGTGGTCGATCACTGGAACAGGTTCCCTACAGCACCAAGCTTGTCAGACTTCAGGAATCATCTAGAGGACACTCTTGCTCATGTGGTTTAGTGTAGGAAGTCCTGCGAGGAGCTGGGAGTTGGACTCAATTAATTTGGGGTATTTTCTGGTGGTCAAGTAACATATAAATGACTTCTTAATTTAAAAAAATTCTTCTAAAATAATACTCGATCAGTGCTAAAAAAGAGGAGGAATTTTAACCCTGTCATCAAGTTGCCAATAATTTGAGCAAATGCCTATCTTCTGTATACTTGAGAAAAAGACACAGCAATTATCTATAAGAAAAAGACATAAATAAGACTGTTTAAACTATATATAAACCTTCCCTAAAAGTAAGGCCTTTTAAAAAAGGAGTGTGTGTGTGTGAAGATGAATTGATTTTATTTGTTGCTCTTACTTCACTTTTTTCTTTAATATAATCTATAAAATTTGAGTAGAGCTTGCTAATAGTATTGTATTTTAAAAAGTACATTTTCAAGTTGGAGGACTTCTAGAAAATGGTTCCTGAAATCTTCAGAAGAAACAGGTTTCTAATCTGTCATGTGCAATAGATTTCTCTTCTGTATTGTGCTG
Organism: Corvus hawaiiensis; assembly: GCF_020740725.1. NCBI lineage: Eukaryota > Metazoa > Chordata > Aves > Passeriformes > Corvidae > Corvus > Corvus hawaiiensis. The sequence goes on along the minus strand of NC_063216.1, from coordinate 61,526,772 downwards.
GCTCAATTGTGTGATGCTTTTAAAGAATCTCTGTTCTTTTTGTTTGTAAATGAATGTCTTTCATATACAGAAAGAAGAAGTATCCTGATTTGTTTAAGTGGTTTTGCATTGAAACAGTAGAAGTTTGCTGCCCTGCTGGAACATATGGACCCGATTGCCTTGGTAATTTTTCTTCTGAAAACTTCTGAAAAATTCAGTAGCAGATACGTTTTTTTACCTGTTTGTTTCAGTCTTTCCTGTCATGGACAAATACATGATGTATGATACTTTGCATGAGACAGTGGCTGCTGTGTAGTATGTACCTGTCTGTTGCCTCATAATTAAGTGGCTTGTGAATATCCTGCCTGAATAAAAGTCTTCTGAGCATGTAGTAATGTACAGAGCTGTCAAGGGTACTGAGATGTGCAGAAACCATCGATCTGATGCTCATATCCACACCTGATCCATCTTTAAAGGCTTTCTGTGACATGAAGGCTGTTGTTTAGGTGGCCTTGCAGAATCTGTGTAGACAAGAATCCTTGACCAGTTTCAAGAGTAAAACAGCCAAAATGCTGCTGGGGGATTAAATGAAGAAACTTGCAACTGAGGATCAGTTAAAAAGGCAGTGAGAGAAATTAGGTAAAAGTAGGTGGTAGATGAAAGTAAGGTCTTTGCAAAAGTGGTGAGAGATATTTTGGCCTCTGAAGCAGGTATAATTTATAAATCTCTAAAACTTTGCACCTTGTTAAGACATCTATTTTGGCCGCTTAATATATTGGTAAAAATTAAATCGTCGTTCCCTATATGGATCTAAGTGATATCTGGTAGATTTTTACAACTGTGATATGAGCCTTCTCAGAGACCCAGAAAAAATAAAGATACCAATTTTATCCAGGAAGCTAGGAAAATAAATAAAATTTTGAGCCATGGTCTTTACCCAAGATTAAATTGATAAATGAACTTTCCTGGAGATGGTTTTGAGTTTCTCTTGTACTTGAATATATTATTGAGCATTGCCTTATTGCAAACTTTTTGGTTACTCACAAGGGTAAAAAAGACTTTGTAAATTATATCCCGGTTGAGTGTGACTTTTTTTTACTTAGTTTTTATTTTATTTTTTGTGAAGAGGGAGGGACTTCGGGTGCTTGTGTCTGAGAGTAGAAAGTTATTTCCTTAAACATCCTATTTAAAAATATTTTTGATCCTTTTTAGCTTGTCATGGTGGGTCAGAAAGACCTTGCCATGGAAATGGCCACTGCGATGGTGATGGTACCCGAGGTGGAGATGGCTCCTGTAGCTGTAAGAAGGAGTACACGGGAGAATTTTGTTTGGACTGTTCCAGTGGTTACTTCAGTTCCTTGAGAAATGAGACGCATTCCGTTTGTACAGGTAACAAAGTCTTAACACGTGCCTACATCTTTGTGTAACTTCTTTAGTTTTTGTAAGCAAAACTAGAAGCAGTTTAAACTAACAAATGCAGGAAGAAAACATAATTTGGTCACTCAGCTTTAAGCGTAAAAGACATGTCAGTTAGTTTGGCGGAATTCTAAGGTTTTGCTAAGTCATTCTTCCAGATTGCCCTTGATTTTTAAATTTTTTTTCTGCTTTAAGAAGCAGAATTCATAAAAATCTTTGCCTCTCTGCTTCCAAAGTACTGTTAAAATCTTGAGCTGAAATTACTGCATACTGAACTACTTTAAAAGCTAGGTTTTCCTCATGTCTCAGATAAGCTTAAATGGAATAAATAGGCATGGAAACAGTTGATCTGTACTGCAAACTACTTAGATTCCAGTTAGGTATGCCTGAGTTTAATTTTGAAACAAAGTCAGGGTCATAGAAATAAAATTTTGCATTGGTCAGATTTTCAATTGTTCTTAGGCCCTTGATGAGATTCTGCAACTGCTACATCCTGACCCTGAGATCTAATAAGATTGTTTTTAAATAGTCTGTATTGGTTTTTTTTTTAATCTGGTTGTGTAGTAATTCTTCTGTATGATTCATTTTATATTACAATATATAGCATACGTATGTTACATAGGTGCGTTATATATGCGTTTTATATATATATATGTATAAAATATGGATCTACAACTGGATTTATAGTATATTTCCTTCTGAAGTTCTTCAGAGTAATATCAGTTCACACACTGATCTCATAGCTAGTTGCAAATGAAGTAGTGTGAGGATTCATTAGGTAGAGAAGTGCAGAGTTTGATGTTTAAACTCATGTCCCAGCTCTGAGGGGCTGATCTAAATTTGCCTTCCTGATCTCCTCTTTTCAAATATTTTAGAAATTGGACCTGCCACTTCTAGTCACTAGAATTTCATGGCAGTGTTCTCAGTGGTGCAAATAACTGTAATTGCTAGGTTTGGTTTCCAGGGGTATTTTGGGATTTTGCAGTTGTTTTGGACAGATAGCTCCATGTTTCTAAATTAAATCTTGACCTTATGGAGGTGCCATCTTGTGAATGGGAGTTTCAAGCTGCTAAAAGATGATGGCTTCCAGTGAATCCTAAATAAGGTTTTCTTTGAGAGTTTGTGTGCCCAAACTTGTCTTGGGATTTCTCAACAAAACTCAGCTTGTAGTTTTCTCCTCTCAGCCTGCCATGCTGTCTGTAAGACTTGTACTGGTTCAAGTAACAAGGACTGCCAAGACTGTAAAGAAGGCTGGGTTAAAAATGAAGGTGGAGCTTGTGTGGGTGAGTAATGCTTGGCAGACTTCAAACAGGTTTTATAGTAACAATGGCTAGTAAGATTAGATGACATCACTTCCAAGTTTTATTGTATTTTATGGAAACGATCTGTCACTTTAGATTTCTATAGTTTTATTAGTCTCTGTCTTCCTAACTTGTTTCATGTTGCAGGAAAGCAGTATTTTCTCCCCACTGATTGCCTGGTGATGATAGTTATCATACTGTTCACTGTATGTTTTTTTAGTTTAGTGGAATACATATAGCAGCAAGCAGGGTGTTTCTTTTGAGACATGAGTTTTCTTGGTGTTTATTTGAATGATAAACAATGTCCTGCTCTTGATTTAAGCTATTTTGTCAACTACTAGAAGATTCCTGTAAACTTAACTACATATTTTGTACTAATTGCACAATTGTCTTCACATAACTTTGTCATAAATGCTCGGCCCTAAGAGAGTTCAAACACTTCGCTATAAGCCATGCATGCTAACTTTTCTTGTTGTTGGACAGAAATACTGGGAGACATCAAGCTCAGTCATTCCATTAATCTCTTACCTGTTTCTATCTTATAATTTAACTTGGTTTATGAGGAGATAAGTGTGAAACACTTCAGGAAAAATGTGAACACTGAAAATACTCCCAGTGCAGGAAGGCACTAGGGGAGACTAACACATTCTGTTTAACTGGTTGAATTTGACCCCTTAAAGACCTCTAACATAAGGCCTGGAAACAGTGTCTTAGAACTGCTTCCTTTTCAAAGTGCCAGTGAGAACTGGGCTTGAATTACAGCTCTTGCAATACCTGCTTAGGCCACTATTGAGCAATCCAAGGGCATTTTTAAGATGCTTTGATACTGTCTTCTGTACAGCTGGGGTTTTCCAAATAATTATTGTCACTAATGAACTATAAATCAATTGAGTAATCAGTAGGAATGATGGGTGCAGTAACAGGATGAGAGTGACAGCAGTGACAGGAGGAAAGGGACAGCAATAATAGCCTTTCTTTGTCCGAATTTTTTAATGAAATACTCTTGCAGCCTTTCTTCAAAATCATAAGGTTTGCATGTTTTAACTGTGCAGTGGAATTGGTTTTCAGCTTGCCTGGTCCTAATCATAACCTGGTTTGCTCCAATTTGCTTTGTGTAGAATACTAAGTGGTGTATGTATGTGCATTTATGTAAGTTTTTTAGTCATATAAAAAGTTCTGTAACTTGGTAACATAGGAGTAGAGGAGAAAATAGTGTTCCAGAACAGTAGGCTGTCTGCTTGTTTGTTATGATACTTGCATAAATGCGTGACTTGAAAATGACAAGGATTGCAGGTATCCTGGAAGTTTATTTAATTTGAGCTCTTGAATTTCTGGTACATCTTTTATTGCCATCACAAAACATCTAAGGATCAGTTTTGATTTTCTAATGCAGGTTTAAGCTGAACAAAACAGTGTATGTTACCACGCTAGTTCTAACTAGCTAGTATCTAACATGTTGCATACCTGACCCCAAACTCATTGGAACAACTATTCTCAATGCAGTCAGTTTAAGTTTATAGCATTCAAATATTAATCTGGATGTTAAATCATGACTACTATTTTAGGTAACTTGTCACTTTTTATCTTTCAGATTTAGATGAATGTGCTGCTTCTCCTTGCAAAGAGCACCAGTATTGTTTGAATACAGATGGATCTTTCTCATGCAAAGGTTTCTTTTCAATCCACTGTTGTATTTTACTATCTAGAATCCTAATCTAATGCTAGAGGTAATGCTAGAAAATGCATGATAGGTATTTGGTACAGTGTGGTCTGATCCTCAGTGGGCACGGGGGGATGAAACTTCAGACCTATTGTATGAGTAAAACAAGAAATTTCTGGTTATTTCTACTCTGTTTTTGTGGGACCCCCTCCCTCAAGTACTGCATCTAGCTCTGAGGCCTCCAACATAAGGAAGGCATGGCCCTGCCTGAGTGGGTCAACTGTGAAGATCTTGATCAAGAAGATCACCTTCCCTGTGAGGACAGGCTGAAAGAGCTGGGATTGTCCATTCTGGAGAAGAGAAGGCTCCACCGCCTTTCAGTACCTAAAGAGGCCTACAACAAAGGTGGAGAGGGACTTTTTTACAAGGGCATGTAATGGACAAGACAAGGAGGAATGGCTTCAAGCTGAAAAAGAATAGGTTTAGATTAGATATTAGGAGAAAATCTTTACTGTGAGGGTGTTGAGGCACTGGACCTGAGAAGTTATGAATGCCCTGTCCCTGGACGTGTTCAAAGACCGGTTGGATAGAGCTCTGAGCTACCTGGTCTAGTGAAAGGTATCCAACCCATGGTGGAGGGGTTGGAACTAGATGATCTTTAAGTTTAACTTCCAGCCCAAGCCATTCCATGATTCCTTGTGTGGGTAAGCCATCTGACTTTAAGGGTAGTATTTTAAACCCCAGATATACAATTTTTTAATGCATAAAATATTTTATCTTTAGCATGTGATGCCAGCTGTGTAGGTTGCACAGGAGAAGGTTTTGAAAAATGCAAGACCTGTGCATCTGGATATGTGAAGGAAGATGAGAAGTGTACAGGTTGGTGGACTTGTACCTGGTAGAACACTGGTTTGCTCACTCTTGCTTAGCCATGCTGAGGAACTCATAAGTACGTTGACATTTGTGTGCTTCAGCTTTCATGCCTGTCAAAATGAACCCAGCCGTTCTGGTATTAGCTGCAAAGACATTCTTAATAACTTCCTTTATATTACTGAGCTAATATGCTTGGCAAGGCTTAAAGTGAATCACTGGTATGAGGGAACAAGGTATTTTTTAGTAGGTTCAGGAAACAGGTACATGAGTTTCGTCAGTTACCTACCACTTCAGATCTGTGTTTCTATTCATTTTGTAACAGAAAGACAGGAATTCTGTTAATCCATCAATGTCCAAGTTCAAATGGTATTCATTCTTAGTGAATTATAATGTGAAATTAGACTTCCTCTGTGGGAAGGAGCAGGACATATGCGTAATCTGAAGTAGCTATTCACTGTACTGATGTAGTATTTACAAGCTCTGCTCCCTTTAGCTATACTTTGATGGTATAAATAGAAAATGACTGTGGGGGAAATGTTCAGTAGGTTAAGATGAATTGCCTGATTGTGACAAACATAATTGCTTAATACATTTCTCTGTACAGGGACCTGCAAAACATTAAAAACAACAGTCCTGGGTGTTACCTGAATAACTTTGAAACGTCCAAATCATGAAGAATTAGATTATTTTAACAGAAGTGAAGTCTGTTGCAGCAGGATTCTGCTCTTCAGTGTTTTTCATATTTGAATAGAATTTTGTTTATATGACTGAGCGCAAATAAGGTTTATAACAAAATAACAGCAGTGGACTCTTTCTTTCCCTGTGCTATCTCTAGATATAGACGAATGTAACCTTCCTGAGAAGGTCTGCACGAAAGAGAATCAAGACTGTGTTAATACGTCAGGTAGTTACAAGTGTGTATGTTCAGAAGGGTTTGAAGATAAGGATGGAACATGTGTTCAAACTGTAAAACCAGGCAAGTAGCTTTTCAGGGACAATTTTTTAAAAGATACGCTGTATCAACAACTTAGAGTTTTATTTCAGTCTAAGGGGCTAGTTGCTTGTAAACCCCTCTGTATAATTTGTCATCTTCGTACAGCTGTGGTCTGTATCAATAGTTCATAGTGTAGGCCACACTGTCATGTTTTTTTGCTTAAAGATAGTTTATGTTTTTAAAGATTCTGTTCTTGTGTTGCTACATTTTTGCTTAACTCAAGATTGTGTTTTTAAGTCACTTAAGGGTTTGGCTTTTTTGCATAAAATGAGCTAGCAAATTTCTGCTGTCATAAAAGGAGTTCATCCTCCCCACTTCTTTCCTTTATCATTAATTGTAGTGACTTAAGGGTTTACCTGATTGCATGCAATCTTCAACTCATTGAAATCTCAGAAAATTATGAATTCTTTTTGCTGGATGACAAAGCTGAATTTGTTTATTTTGTGATCACGTATGTGCCAGTGCTGGTGTTAAGGTGAAGACATCCATCTGTCAGTCATAGGGAACTGTTTAGCTTCACTTAAACTATACCTTCAGTCAAAAAACGCAACTGTCATTTTTTTCTAGGATATATTGACCCATACAGACAGAACTACATTCATTAAAGATTCCATTACTCCATCCAGGCTTCTTTTACAATTCCAGAGAGAAAGATGGGATTATTTTGCAATAACAGCTGTAGGACAACAGATGAGAGACACTTAATTTCATACCTTTATTTTCTTTCTACTTCTTAGCTTGTTTGGATTTTTTGTCCCCCCACTTCCATCCCCAAGACTGATTTTTCATCTCGTACTAATAAGTTGTAAAGATGCATGTTGTTTTGCTGCTCAAGACCACTCAGTTCATACCTTATACTCTCGGTGCTCACTGTTATTACTCCTTTAGAATTAGTTAGGTACTTCTCTGATGTGCAGGGTATCAGGTTACTATGATTTTTAATGTGGTCTGACATTTTGAGACTAAAAGTAAAATGAAAGGTTGTCAAATTGGCTTAGGTTTTTTGGTTTATATACTGCTTTTCCCAATAGAATAAAATTGCTCTGCTCTTTTCAAGGTTGTTGTAACATCTGAACTGAGCAGTTTGTACTATAGAAAACAATTCTAAGTAAGACTTGCCCTATTTTTTCAAATATTGGAACTACTACTGATAGATTGTGTGAAAAGAAGGAAATTCACTGTGAATAGCTGAAAACAAAAGCCTAGGATAGAATACCTGTGCTGATTTTTTTTTTTTCCTTCCACTAACAGTGTAATACCAGTTTATTTGAAAAATTTTGTTTCCATATAGCAAAAAAAATAAATACAAGCTTAGGTTAGGAGAATGGTGCAAGTAGATGTTATATAGAGCTTAATTGCTTCTCTGGTCTTGATAAATATGTTGATTTGGGTTTCTCTTTAAAAAATCCTAATTTCAAAAATCATAATTATATATGTATAATTCATAGTAGATTTGTATTCTAATTGTGATGTTTAACTTCACAGGAGAGGAAGTAGAGAATGAAACAACTGAGCCTTCACATACTGAACATGTTGACTTATGATCTGCGTTCAGAACCAAAAGACATTCCTATCTCAAGTTTTAAATTATTGGACTAAGCCTCTGCTAGCTGACATACTGTGGAAGTCGTATGAAATATGCAGGTTGCCATTAAGACTTTTTTTTTTTTTAAATGGTGACAACCTGCTGTTTAAGCTGCATTTCTTTATTCTTAAATTCCACTTTTTATATAATTCTTCAAGAACAACACTCTAGATGGGTTAGTATAAAATTTGAGTGAACGTAACATTGTACCCAGCAGCTGTAAACAACTTGCAGGCTTCTCATTCTAGTGCCTACTGAAAACTGTTATCTTCTGGAAGAATTTAGTTGCACTTCGTAATTCAAGGAAAATTTAGACTGAAGTTTGTTGTTTCTAATCATGAGAAATATTTCTGTAACTGAAATACAGCTTTTGGAAATGGTCAAAGGGAATCTCCTGGGGGGTGGAAGGGCTGTTCCCTTAAACAAAATAGAATGCCTAATATTGCATTCAATAAAAGTTTATTTTGTTGGAATGTGCCTTAAAATTTTTAAGATGTTAATACCTTGATGTGTTGTCATACCTATTTTTCTTTTAAGTCAATGAAAAAAAAAATCCAAAACCACAAAAGCAACCCAAACAACCCTCAAAAAATCCAAAACCCCAGAACCTTGTAAACTGTATTTCAGTTCAGCACTGAATTCTGGCACTCAGTTGTGTTGGAATACATATGAAAAAAAACCCAACAATATCCCCTCTCTCACACACACTTCCCTCTAAGGGAAGAATTATGTCAAACTTAACTTTTCAAAGGCAGGTTGACAGGTCTTACTGACAGGTACTTGCATTAAATATGTAAACTAGTTTATAAAGTGATGAAAAGTAGGTTTGGCTAACACATGCCTGCAGTGGCTCATAGTTATTATGTGAATACTCTCTAGAATTGATGAATACAGGACTTTCACTACAGCCTACTGCTGTGTGCAATAGCCTCCTGTCTACTGCAGAGCAAGCATACTACAGTCAATTTTTCATCTTGTCTCTCGTGCCATTTCAGAGGGAAAGCTTATAAGCACAGCATAGACACCGCTTCCTATGTATTGTCTGTAAGCTTAAAGGTGAGTGTAAGAGCTAAAATGGATATATCCTGTAGGACTGTCATAGCTGTAAATACAGCAGGGACTGTCCAGCTACAGTCTCTGGTGGAAGTCAGTAAAGCTTAGAATACATTGTGGTGGTGGATACAGGGAGTATAACGAGGGGTTGTAGAATACAGCTAAGAAGAATACAGTTTAGGCTTGACTATGAGAACTTATAAACAGTACCCTGAGGTAAGGGGACATAAAAAGGCTATGAACCATAAAAATCAGACATCTTCTGTATGCTTCTGAAGACTTTTGTTCAAACTAAGTCACAGCTCAGTTTGTGAACAGTGCATGTAAGGTTTGTATGTGCAATGGAAACCTAGGTGGATATTGTACAAAACCTGATTCTGTTGGATTCTTATATTAAAAGCTGCCTAAGGTGATCTTGTGCATGATAGTTTAAATCCTAGTGGTATTAAGGTATCTGTAACAGTTTTATTTAAGTCAGTTTTCTTTAGCTGATATATCTAGATATTTTTTAACTTGGCAGTTGGAGAATGAAATCTTCAGTGCTTTCTCAGCTGTAATTGTTAGAAATGGGCCTATGTGCCACAAAATCTTGCAAGTTGGAGCGTAGGCATTGTATTTAATGAGTACTAAATTAAAAGGAGGAAAAAGTAGACAGTTTGGGAAGCACATGGAATACAACCCAAGGATCTTTAGGGTTTTTTAGCATAGGTGTAGCCGGTTACAGTAGTATTAGCCCCCAAGGATCCTGCAGGAGTGTCACTTGTCTTTGTTACTCACTCGCTCACATTTAACTCCCAGGTGTTGCAGGTTGTGGTAAGAACGCTCGTTAATCATAACAGGAAATGTTGGTTCTGTTTAGAAACTACCATCAACTCATACTCAAGGGAATTGTCTGTCCAGTACAAACCCTTTTATTAATGTTCCAAGCCTGAAATAATGCTTCCTTGTGAAGAACTTGCTACTCTAAACTCCTTTCAGCTTACTTGGGAGTCTGGGGGATACCTAATGACGTTCTTAACTACATGGTGGAAGCATTTGCTTCCTACCTGCGAAAGCTTTGGACAGAAAGCCTTAACTGAATTGCTCAGCTCTGAGATGAACTGGTAAAAACCAAAAACTTAAAAACTTCAAGAATTTGTTTTTCTGTGGTGATAGAGAGGAGAAACTCTTCCTAGCCTGACCTGCAGAAGTAATGAGAGTAGTCTGGTACAACCAGACTTTTTTTCAGTTCTGGAGAAAAAATGTTTCAGCTTTCCATTATCAGAGTACAAACATCAGTGTATTGTTCCCTACAAAACATACAGATGGGGTACTTGGGTATTAGGAGTCACTAATACTCTTATTTTCCTCAGTTCTCCCATTCTCCTGACCACCAGTCATAAGCATCTGTTGCTCTGCATTAAATTACTGTGGGGTCCAGAAAGGTGAATTCAAATATTTAGAGCTTTCATTGAAGGAATATTGGCTGCTGTCTTATGCCCTCTTGATGCTGAGTTTTTAAAGTTAGTTCCCTTGTTTTATTCTGTATTCTCCTTTTACTACTTCAGACTGTAATTAATGCTCCATTTTAGAAGTTGAAACTAAAAATTGTTTTGACTGAACTTAATCTTTTTTGCCCCTCTGCCTTGAATACAGTGGGGATTGGACTCTGAGTTGTCTTGGGTTTTGCCTTATATAATCAGAATGGAGGGGTGGAAGAGCAGGATTTAAACTGGTTAGCAGAACTGACAATGAAGGTCAAGTGCTTTTTGTTAACCAAGCCACTCCAGGCTATAAATGCTTTCTACTGTATATGTTAATAGTTTAGTGCTAAAGGAAAATGAGCTGTTTCCATTAAATTTTTCATTGCATTGTAAGGACATCTGGTTATGTGGTACAATACTTTGTACTTAGGGTTGTCTGGAATTACAGGTCTCATGTCCAACTATACAAATGTGTTGGTAAATACTCCAGAAGTGATCTGAAATATCCAACAAACAAGATTTGTGCTTTAGTGAAATGTTGGTTAGGTACTTCTGTCATAAGTAACAAGGTGAACTTCTAGACCCATACCTATGATTTATTTTGTAAACTTCATACTGTGGTATCAAATTGAAGGTGGCATCCCTTTTCCTAGGCTGTTTTGCTACTACTTTGTGGTTTCTTGACCTAAGTGTTTTTTGCAATGGGAAATAGTACTGAATAGTGTATCTAGGCACTTAAAAGGACAAGATTCTCTTGTATGTGATAGCTGGACTCGACAGAAGGTCCAGAAACACTTTCCAGGAGCAAGCAAATGTAGAGACCTGCATGTTTCATTTAAGGCTCTAAACAAGACCAGGAAAGCAGTATCAAGTATGCAGCATCTATACCACAATCCTCCTGCAGTGGCTAAACTTAGAAATCAAAGTATGTGCTGAATTGTTTTCTGCTGAACATTGGTACATAATACTGAATTTTTTCTTTGATGTGCATTCCCAACATGTCTGTAATAGACACTGAGCTCTCTTCAAAGTGTAACACCATCCATTCCTAAATAGGGTAAATGAAGTCTCTCTTGCACTTCTGCAGAATACCTTGATGACCTAGGTAATTTAGGAAGTCAGCGATCACCTGAAAGGGTTCAAATCACAATCTTCTTTCTCAGGAAAGGTGCCAAAGTCCATAAGTTATAGACAAGATCAGGACACGGGTGACTGTAAAATATCTGGGATATACGGTACAAACACACAACTTTTTCCTTTTATGGATGGTGAGGACTGATCATACATCATCCTAATATGTATGGGAGAAGTACTTTTCAGTCAGGCAGTTGACAGTTCAAAAGTCAAATATCTGTAAGTTGAAAAAACACCCGAGAATTGTGAAAATCACCAAATCACATTTTTAGCATAAAGCTCTCGATGTATGCGACACTATGTGCATAGGTTGAGACAATTCTCCCTGAACAACAGGGTGCACCCTGCCCTTCAGGTTTCTTTCAGACCATTCTTAATACCGCCCAAAGTGAGGCACACAAATAATTCAAGTTTGCCTTAACAAGTGACTAACTGAAAAAAGTGTGTTGAGAGAAAAATAAACAACGAAAGAAAACCCCCAGCAACAAAATAAAAGCTTTAAAGACCCAAAGAGGTCCTGGATCATGTGTAGCACGAATATAAATGACAGTTGTCCATAATGGTCCTAGCTGACCTCCTGATACCCCTGCCTTCCCTCTGTCTCAGACTGCTATGGATTGTTTCCTAAAACTATATTTTATCTGTTCTGAAAGGAATCTTCTGAGGTTATTCAAAGCAACTGCCTGTGCTTTTTTTTTTTAATTCCTTTGATCAAAATGGAATTTTTCTCATCCCTTTCAGCAACTTCACACCTTGTCTAATTTCATGGTTTTATTTGCTGCTGCTATGCCTACAGCAGCCTTTAATACTCTTCAAATTGCTTGCTGGTTCTTCTCCAAGAGGGCTTTGGCTTTCTTGATTCCATTCCTTTGTGCTAAGACAGTGGCTCTGTATTCCTTCCAGGTCACTTGCCACTGTTTCCACCTTGTGTGTTTCTTTTTTTGACTTTAGTCAGGAGCTTGTTGTTCATTCTTGTCAGCTTCCTGCCATCTTTGCTTGATTTCCCACACATCAGGGTTGGAGAAGGCGATCACTGAAAATCAGCCAACTGCCTTGGACCCTTTTGTCTAGGAGTGTCTGCCTTAGCTTTGCTCCCATGCTGATCCCTGAACTGCCCAGGTCTACTCTTGTGACATAAAGGGTTATGATCCTGCTACTGCTTTGAAGGCAAAATAGTGTTTGGTTACACTTCTTGATCTGCTGCTGAGGTAAAAATATTGTCTCTCTACTTAATGGTGCTTTTTTGTTGAATCCAACCCTTCTTACTCGGCTTTGGTCAGTGGGGCAACTTTAGGCTCTTAGGGACTAAGGGTCGTCTTTTTGATCTGCTTTTGTTAGAGATGTGCCCTAATCCTCACATGTCCCCCCCAGGTTGCATCACAGCATTTGATATGTAGGATTCACATCTAGCACTGCATCCACTAGTGCAGAAACTACATGAGCAGTAGCTAGAAAGTTGTGCAGCTAGAAGAACGTGTTTCTGTTGCTGAATTCTGTGTTAACAGCACACAGTAAATCCAAGAGGGAAGAAAAAAAAAAAACAGTTGGATCTTTAAACATATATTGGGGCTGCTATGTCAGTATTCTTAAGCATATTTGAGAAATTATGGATACTTTGGTGGTGGTGCTTCATGTTTTGCAAATTGTGGTGTCCATAATTTTGGTAGATTATGTATACAGTAAATTCATAAATCTTTCTGTATTTCTGAGGGGGTTTTGGTAGATACTGTACTTGGACTAAGCAAATTTATCTTCCTTGAGGAAAAAAGCAAAAGCTCCTTAAATAAGGTCAGTTCTGGTTCACAGTGATTTTTTTCAGTGGCTTCTAGGAATTTGGTCCAGATCCTGTTATTCTTGCCCATTCTGTGTACCTGTAAGAAGTTCTTTCTAATTAAAAATGAAACAAACGTTGATTTTCTTTAGTATTTCTTAGTTAAAAAAAATCTGGGTTTTTTTGTTTTTTAATGAAGTGGAGGAAGAAGGAAAAAACACTTTAAGAAATAAGGTGTCCTTCTTATTCAGGTTTTTTATTTTGTTTTTGTTTTTTCTTCGTAGATAAAAATAGCTGCCCAAAAAAGGGATATGTGAATAAATTAGTATTCTAACAAGCAAGACCTAGTGGGTCATCTTATTTTTCCCTGCCAATGTGGAATTATTCTCTCTGTGCCATTTGGATATGCACTATCTAATTACAAAATTGCTGAGGTAATGTATTTTCCATCATTCCACATTATTTTATCTATCAGAATATATTATCATTTGATAGTAATTCTTTTTAATAACTAGCACAATAAACAAGAACTCTCTCACGTGCAGCTCATTACGCTTCATTTCTTTGAGGTCATGCACAAAAGATAGTCCTGTATAAGATCTTTGCTTTGCAAAAGGTGGAAGAGGAACATGTTCAGGGAACTGAGACTCATCTTTGACCTTTAGCATAAAAAATGCTAGAAAAAGCAGCTTTTTAGTTGGCTTCCAAATTTTTTGGTTTCTGGAATAAGCAGTGTCACATTTTCAAGCACTGAAGCGAAGAAGACCAGAAAATACCATTTAGAAAAGCATAACAACAGCTGACATTTTTGTATGAAATGTAGTTACCTGAAGAAAATGACTAACCATAGCTCTTGGCAGCAGTGAAACACAGTTTCACTACTAAGATAAATCAACTTGCTCTTGGGAAATTCAGAATTTTTTCTGTGTGAGTGTATCCCCTCAGTGATTTTATAACTTTCTAAGAAAGTTGTTTTCATTTATTTATCAAGTAACAGCAAGGCAGCTCAGCATGGGCAGAGAGAAAGATCACACATCACTGGGAATGGAAAAGAGGGAATACAAAGTCACCAGGTGTATGGAGCAGCCACCAGAAAGGGATGGTGTGGTGGCAGTCTTCAGTGGCAATCTCTCGGAGCTCTTCAGTAATTTTGTCCAAGAGCTTGGACTGAAGCAACAGCTTCTTAGTATTAGGTTAGGAAATAAAGAATTGTCTCTGCTCCATTTTTACGTTTACTCATCTGTACATCAAAATGGTTATGTTTATAATGAAACACTTTCATAGGTAGGTATATATAGACCTATGTGCCATAGAAAAACACCTTCCAATTTAAGTACTTCATAACTTCTTAATTTTTTTTTCACTATGCATCATAATGTATGCAGTGATGAAAATAAATTTTTCCTACCTGATGTCAACTTTTGCAACAAGAAATTTTGTTGCAGTGTGAGCTGTAGAAGCTGGACAAACTCTTCCCATTTGCTTGCAAGGGAAAAAAGATGAGTCATTAAGACACAAGCTGTTGTGTCTTTTAGGACATAATTCTGTTATCAATTCATTGCACACTGTTCATGTTCACAACAAACAGAGTGTCCCTAGAATAAGTTTTATTTTAGGCTAAAGCTCTTCACCCAGATGGTGTTTGACCGGGTATTTTGACAAGACAGTCATTCTAATGGGACAGCTCTGGAATTCCAGTTGTTTGGGAAAGAGAGCTCTGTGGCCCGTGGTGCAATGTTGCTTCAGGCCTTCCCTTTGTAGGTGATAAATGCTGCAGCACAGCTGTTTGCCCCATGCAGAGATGCACAGCTGTGCTACTCAGGAAAAGGAGTTTGTCTCTGCCATGCTGTTTCAGTATATTTCAGATTTTCACAGATAGCTGCAGATTTTCACAACTTCAGTGTTAAGCCAGCAGAGGGTACTCTTAAGCTTCCAAGAATAAGTTACATTGGATGCCTCAGGAGGTTACTGCCTCAGAGTTACTGTACTGAGGGGAGAGGCTGGAAATGTGAACTCTTAATTATATGGGCCTCATTGCACTTAGGTAAAAGCGTTGAATAGGCCACATAGTTTATGAGTAAACCTACACTGCTAATTTTCCAAAAGCACAAACCAAGATCTCGTCAGTATAGTATAATCTTAAAAATGGGGAAATTCAGGTTTGGAGGGACTCCAGGTTGTTTCTTATGCAGCCAAGTGGTGATGCAGGGTTGCTGTGAGAGCTGAGTGGTTGCCTTACCCACTCTTGAAAACCAATAAGGATGCAGACTGCACGGCCTCTTTTGGCAGCTGTCCTCACAGGCAAAATGTTCATCTGTGTATTCAGGCTGAACCCGCCTTGTTCCAACTTACACCTGCTGTTTCTTGGCATCTTGCCGTGCACTGCTGTGGATCCTTGATCTAGTGGCCCTGCTTTTTCTAATGCATCCCAGAAGGCTGCTGGCCCTCTCTCCTGCCAGGGCACTGCTGGCTCACATTCATCTCACTGCCCACTGGACCCCCAGGGCTTTTTTACACGGAGTTGCTCTCCAGCTCTCAGTCCCCAGACAGTGTCACCGCAAGGGGATCTTCCTTCCGAAGGGCAGCAATTTGGGTTTCTCCTTTTTGAGTTTTATAAGGCACTGTCAGTCCATTCCTCCATTTTGGCTAGATCCCATTTTTCTATGAATTCTTATACTTACACTCCATTTTCATTTAAATCAAGAGTTCTGCTGCCTTTAATAGAATAAATTCACTAGAATTATGTACAAATTTTAGAAGTTTGTAGGCTTGTGGATTGCAGATTTGTACACAATGTTACTACAAATTAAACTACAAAATTGGATCATGGATTTCCAGCCTGTTAAGCAAATAACAGAGGAACAGAGTTTCATCTTTTCTTTGAAAAATAATACTTCAAGAAGAAAAATAGTCTTTCTTATATAGCTTGCATATCTCTCGTGTGATATGATAGTCAAAGTACAAGGCACAAATGCACATTTAACTGTACTTGACAGAGTGATGAAAATCTTACTGTAACTATGACTTTTAAAGGCTCATAATCCATCTCTAAAAACCAAATACATTTATGTCATTACTCATGTGTACAAACAGAGATTATTTAAAGCACAGATGTTGCTCCCTCACTGTTCTTCAGTCTTCCCCTCTGCCAGTCAGCTATATCACCAGTTGCTCCTTCTGTCTACAGCTGTATGTTTTCTGCAGATCAAAAGCATAGCAGTGAGGTGGCAAGAAACACCTGGGACCTTTTCAGAATTCTTGCTGATGCATCTGGAGCTCCCAGGATTGTCAGAGCACTGAGACTAATGGAACCACATTTATGACCAATTTGCAACCTGGCACCACATGAGCCAGATGAGTTGATGAAAGCTGGTGACTCATTAGGGGCAGTATAGCAGTGTTTTGTACAGGACCCTTGACTTGACACTATGGTCAATTAAATTCTACCTATTTCTTCCCAAAACCTTGTGGAAATGTACTGGGTCAGCAAAAATATGGTTTTGTGAAGGTCACAGTCTAGCGTACTTCACCTTTCATTTCATTTTTTATGGTTTCATAGTTGGAAAAAGTGAGAGATGAGAAAGGAGGGAATTAGGTGCTGTGATATTTATAGACCAGTTACCATTCTTGTTACCTGAAGAAAGGTCAGGTTAGTCTTCTGCTACTTGTTTCGTTTTAAGGTTATGAATAATCTCACTCTGTAACTGATGCAAGTAAATTTTAATGGGAAAGCATTCAGTATCAGCCTGGAGGGTTCACAGTGCTGCAGAGAGAGAGGTGTGCATATGGCTGAAATGTTTCCATCTAAGGCAAGGGTCAACAGCATACAGTGCCACAAGTAGGGGAGAGGTCATCCTTTCAGATGCAGTATTTTCTAGCTGCCACTGAGCTCCTTCAAGTGTACTAAGCTTCTAGTTGGGGAAAAAAAATTAGTCTGGCACACAGCACTTGAAAAGATGCTGACCCCTGTTCTACATCTCACACTTCACGGGAAACATCCATGGTTGTTGAATTTAGCTATATCAGAGCATGTGTTTCAAATCCTGTGAACTTATGTGTCCGTTAACAGCAATTTAAAAACCTGCCAGCTTTCATAGAATTCTATAAACAAGAATATGTAGTACTTCTGAAGAGTTATCTGCTATTACTCTGAAAATAGTCTGATGTTTACCAGAGAAGGCATCACCAGTGGAGGTACACGCTCCATATTGGCTTGCATTCTGTATTGTAATAATATTTGGACTTCCCTTGATGTGAAGTAAGAGCACAGTGTTTACATGAGCTAGACGCACAGTACTGGAAAGAAGCAGCTATATGAGTTAATGTTGTTTGAATAGCAGTTGAATAAACTTCCATGGGAAATATGTTTATTTCTGAACTTAAAAATGGTTCCAGGAAATACTCATGCTGTGACAAAAAGTTTCACTCTTCTTTGGAACAGACAAGGATTTTATCACAGGATCGTGGACTTCTGAGTTTGCCCGTAAAAGAATGAATAGGCAATACTTTTTGAGTCCTTGTATTTACACATATAAAGAAGAAGAAAAAAAGCATCATAATTCTGCAAACTAAGAGTGACAACTGTATTTAAGGTTCCAGGAAAGCCTTAAAACCCTTAAAATTCCTAGTAGCAGGTTGAAGGAAGAGATGATGCGTGTTTGTTAAAATAAGAAGTTGTGGGAAACTGTCACTGGTGAGTTTTGTCATTGCTAATATCACTTCTTTTAATCCTGCTCTTCTCTATGAATAAGCAGCAAGCAGAAGATTTTTAGCAAAGCATCCAAACCAAGTGAGCTTCGGCAATTCTCTTTTTTTAAAACCCAACAGGACTACAGGAAAAACAGATGTGATGACATGTAGAGCAAAACATAGAAGCTTCTGAAAACCAGAATAGTCCAGATTATATGGTGAAGGTGATGCCAATGAAATGGAATGAGCAGGCCCTTGCCACAAAAGTCATTCCAGTAGCACACTGACATTTTACTTTAGTTCTTCCACAGGAAGAGCTGTGGAACATGTCTCCAAAGTTTTTGACTTACACCTGTCAGCAAGGACAGATGACCGATGAATTGAGATGTGTGTAATGGCAGCACACCGAGGTTGTCAGTTGTATCCTGCAAGATTTCAACAAAGATTGCTCTGAGTTTGTCCAGGGCCACCTTTGAAGTACCTTTTTTAAAGTGTAGGACATTCAGATAACATGTCCGTAAACAAATCCATGGTGGAGTGCAGGCAGGGATGAGATTCCTGAGTTCTGGATCTAGCCTTCCTGTGAATTATTTGTGTGATTTTTGGATTGTTTGCTTCATTGAGTTTTATCCTTTTGGCAGGCCTGTACTTGATAAACTGGCCTGGACAGTGTTATCCCAGTGTGAGGTAGGAAAGAACATCTCTTAATACAGTGAGTGGAATGACTCTAGTGCCTCTCATTGAAGGCCAGAATCAGGAATGAAAAGTATTGTCCTTAATGAGGAAATTTAGTGAGCTAAGTGGCCACGCACAGGCATTGTTATTCAAGGCATCCATATGGTTACCTGACTTGCTCTGGAGAACCTGACAGGCCTGTGGCATCCTGGGCTTTGGATTAATTCAGTGGTATCTGGTGCAAACCAAACATCTTTAGTGAACACAGGAATCGTGGTGATTTTGTGCTTTCTAGTGCTGCTGTGAAATTTATATCACTGCAGAAGCGGGAGAACCACTCGCAAACCCCAATGTGAAGTGTCCAAAATGATGAAATAACTCCAGGCTTTGGACTGTGGAGCACAATACATATCAGTTCAAACAAATCTGAGAATTAATGTAAACTTTTTAAGGATAGGCAGCTGCAATTTTGGCGAGAACTGAAGGAAAATAACAGGCAGGGAGAAAAAGTTGCTTTTGACAAACAAGGTTTGGTTGTATGGTCATAATTGGAATTTACACAGTGTCTTGTTCAGAGAATCAGTGTTGCTCTATGCCCACAGCAAGAACAAAATAGATGGACAGAGAAAATTATAAAATGCAACATGATGAATGCATATTGTCTCAATCTCTTTCTTTCCAAATGGAAATTTCTGAATTTTTCCCTTTATTTTGCCTAAAAGGTAACAATTCTAAGAAAAACAAAGCTGTTTAGGGGATGGCATTAACAGCAGGACAAAATGTTCTTTCTTCTTCACAGAGCCAACTTTATGAGGACCTGTTAAGAAATGCTAAACTTCATAAAAGTTTAACCTCTTATTCTTACATAACTAGTGATGTATCTTGTGGTGACAAGTGATGAATGATTTTCTAGAATACTTGTTTCTACTAGCAGGAGCCACAACGTATTTTCCCACATAAAAGCTCTTAGATACAGTGACTAGTGTTTAAAGTAGAAACTGATTTTCAGAATTTATATTGTAGTGGAAATCAATGAAACCAGACAAATGAAATTATTATTCTTTTTCAGCTGCAAACACAGCTTAAGTTAGTATACTTAGATGGTCGAGAAGGCCATCAGCTTCAAAGTTAAGGACAAACATTTACCTAATTAGTAAAGTTGTGCACGAAGGCAGGGAGAAGTTGAAGAATGCTTTCCAACACCAGATAGATTTTGGAGATGGCAGGTGATACTGATTAAGTGATGCTGAGGATCATTTTTTCTGGCTAACTTCTTGGCTTTCTCTGCCCCTCCCTTCCCCACCTGCTGCATTCCTCCCCACTCCCTTCTTGCTTTTATCTGCAGCCAGTCTCCTTCCTCAGACCACAGCTGTCCAAAGCCCTTTGCTTGCTGCTTACTTTTTTTCCCACACTTGATGTTGTTTTACTTCACTTCTGTTGGTGTTTAAAGAGAGATATTGGATGCTTTCCCTTGCCAGTAAATCTGTGGTGATCCACAGTGATTCAACACCACTGAAGGGATGGAACTAGTCAGCCAACCCTGCCACTTGGGGATATCACTGTAAGTCAGGTGTTACCATTGCTGTGAGTCAGTGGGAGACTTGCCCACAGTTTTTAACTGGACCATATCTGAGACCTTACAGCACTGAAAATGAATGGGTAAAACCAGAAACCTTTCTGCCAATGTTTTAAAGAGGTCTTTTGCAAGGAGAATACCCTAGTCACTGGGACTCACCTGTATTGGAGTGAATAAGCTTTCAGAAAGGAACAAAAGTTCAAAAGAGAAGAAAGAGAAATGGATTTTGTCTGAATACTTGAATTAGAGAATTAGACAATAGCATAAGAGCTAAAACTTTATTTATTCTGGCTCTCTCACAAAGAGAAATCTCAAATTCCAAAGATACACAAGAGTAGAGGCTAAACAGAGGGATAAATTGAATAGCAGATGGGTTTGTTTGCCCATATGTAAGAAAAAGCAAAATACCTTTATAAGCCAGTCCCTCACGTGGGAAGTTCTTGCAAATAAGGACTGAATGTGAGCGGAGCAGTAATTTGGGTGACGCTGGTAGCTGCATCTCTGGGCGTGCTGGTGCCAAATTCCTCTTAAAAATTCTCCTCCCAAAACACTCGGCTGGGGTGGCTGAAAATCTCTTGGTACGGTGCCAGTCCACGGTAGGTGCTTCACATAGATACTACAGGTTGTTTATTATGATGGCAGATTTCTCTGCAAGAGTTAAGCAGTACTGAGTGGGGCTGGCAATGTGTTTATATACCTGTACCAAAGCCTGGTTGTCTGCTGAGTAAAACTGCAAATAGAAATATTTATGAAACAGTTGCCCAAGTAAAACATAGATAATATTTTTGAACACAAAAGCTATTACCCCTCAGTAAAAAAAAATGCTGCTACCTTGATGATGATTCTTGTTTTGGATGTGTCAGGAGACTTAATGCAAAGTCAGACTATTATATCCCCAGTGAAGCTGAGAAAATGGTATCACTCAGCAAACAAAGTCAGTCCCTCCTGGTTTAGAAATTAATAGTCTTTTGTCCTGCAGGGAGTCTTAATTTGGCTTGAATTAGCAGAAATGTCATTGTAATCAGTATGCAATGATGAAAATCAAGTCTGGCTGTGAAGTACTACACCACTTTGAATGCAGGTTATCACAGAATAAGGGTACAAATGAGGCATGGATGCAAAAGCGCTAAGACTTCAGAGTCAACATACAGTTTTCAAGGCAGATGTGCATTGCAGTTTCACCAAGGAAAAGATCAGAAAAATGTGTCCTTTTTTAATTGGAAGAAGTTCTTCTGACACTCTGAACACCCCTCAGGCAACTGAGAGACATTTTACAACACCTGTTTTATCACGTTGATAAAAATTTATGCTTGCAGAAGTTTCATGGTACATAGCAATGATAATTAATCCCAAATCCCATCAGTTGTATAGTAGTTTTCAGTGTTATTCTATGTTATTAATAAATAACATGCCATTTCTCCAGGGTGAAGCTTCTCATGCAAGGAGTATATTTTCAATGTAAGATTTTATTTTTATGCTGGTTGAACATGTCTACCAATTCAGTAAACTGTATTATTAGTTTTCCATTATTTTTAATGAAATAATTTTCTATTCAATTATCAATGGAAATAATTATCTGTGAGAGTCTGCTTTCTGGACCAATTTTGTAGTTTCTCCAAAACCAACAAAAAATGTAATTACAATAGGATACTTTATGATAAGATATTAAATGCCTTAAGTACCTGTCAGGATCAGACCTGTATGTTTCAATAAAATTATTTGGTATTTTTGATAACACCTGCTTAATATCTTCCAAGACTTCTAAAAAAAGCATGAATTTTCTTTGTCCAGCTTTGTGTATACATAATTTGGGGTGTCCAGCAGTGATGGCTTTTAGGGCTACTTAGGAATTATCTGTTTCCCTATCTCATCTCTCCAAAAAGACTTTACAAGTGTTGTTGTCATATCTAGTTTACAGTATCTTGGGTGCACTGTGTGATAAGTTGCCCATGTGGAGCTAGCCATACTGCCAGGGCTGTTTAAAAGGGTCAAGATATTCTCAGGGACTCCTCAGTGGAGATGTGTTGACTCTGGATCATCACTCATGTCTGGCATTAACCCATCTGCACACTGGTCTCCCTTCAGAGCAGCAGCACAGGGACCTCAAGTCAACTTCGTCTGTGCACAGCAGCTGAGTTTGAGAAATCTTCACCTGGGTGTTTATGGATCTCATTCAAAACCAAAAGCTTTGGGTTCAGAAGCTCTAGGCAGTTCTGTTGTCTGGGTTGCACTTAGTTCAGGATAAGTTGGTGTTGATTTACCCATCAGGGCAGCCAGGGATTCCCTTTGCACAGAAACCACCAAAATGGATTAATGCAGCATAGCAGCAGGAGAAATTTGTTCCTTAATTAGAAACATAACTCTATGGGGTAGGTCTCACCCTGCTAAGTTGGAAGTAACCTATTTGCTGTTATAAACTCCGGTAGGAGCCACTTTGACCTCTGGTTGGGCTAAAGGTGATGGGAGAAGTACAACACTGTTCTCCATATGCTCCCCACTGTGGAAATTCTGCCCACTCCTTACTCATGGCAAGCCAAACGTTTCCTCATGAGGCCCCTGATGAGTCAGCCAAACCCCATAAATGGCCCCTACCCACACAAGCATCTTAGTCAGAAATAGACCTCTGTATTACAGAGCTGTTTCATAAGGGTAGCTTTAGGAATGGTTTAAGCAATAAAAACTACCTGTGAAGTGTTAGAGACTCATTGCTTATACCAGATCAGATCAGGAAATTACATTCTTCTTAGGATATGCTTCTCTCCTGAACTTACAACTTGGCAAAGCTATGGTATGGTATGTCTGCTCATTGAGACAAGAAGTTGCTGAAATTACAGGAGAAAAGGAGAATCTTAGTTCTCTTAGAATTCAGAGTAATTAAACTACACTGGAAAAATGCTGTATTCTTGTTATCCAGTACTTGCTGAGCGTTCATTAAAAAAAAAAAAAAAAAGACAGAAAAGCATCCAAAACACAATTAGATTTTTGCAGAATACAGCAATTCATCAAATGTAACCCACAAAAGTAACTGAAACCACCTGTTTCCACTTTCTCCCTAAGAAAAGGGAGATCCACGTTGTATGAAACACAGAGCAGTGAGTGCAGCAACTCCTGCAGATGACTCTCAGCAAACGAGTCACACAGAACATTTTTATCAGGAAATGGCAAATCCCCCTCTTTTTCACTTTGAATCCAAGCATTTGTGTTCATTATGTTTTGTATAACTTCAGCCTGCTAGATGATAAGCCTCACCTACTGCAACTTGGCATCAGATTATCTGCACTGTAGAATTTTGTTAGGTTTTAGGATTCCTTCCAGGCTTTATATTAATTAGGTTGTGTTTAGTTTGGAATCTAATGATGGAAATGGTCATGGGTTATCACTAAAGAGCTCAAAATACATTTTATTCTCACTCCAGCTGAGGAGGTAATGACCATGACAAAACCTTCACTTTCTTGTGGTCTACTGCTTAGGTATAAACTTAATACTGTTAAATGGTGCTTTACCTCGTGAGTGCCCCATCAGTGCATGTTGATCTCATCTGTGTGCTGACTGGGTAATTAGTGCCTCTGGTCAGCAGATGATGCATTCGTTCTGTGTTCTCCTCTCTTGCTGACTGATACTGAGGTGTTTTGAAACTTTACTCTCCTCACATTCTTTAAAACCCTATAAAGAAGATTTTCAGGTATTTAATAGGTAGCTGTCATTATTAGTGCTGTCCTTAGCAAGATGATTCAAACACCAGTTTTCATAAATTCCAGGTTCTGATGTTTCACATCACAGTCTTTGCCTTATATATATACATTAGGTGTCTCTACTAGGGTGCTCCTAAAACTGCAGCTGATTCTTACCCTAATATTTGAAACCACTATGTCTCCAAATATCAAGACCTCATAACTTAGACTGTTTATACTTTGCTATTTTAATTAATTAATAGAATAGAATAAGTAAAAGAAAAACATAAAACCCCTTTTCATTGCAATTGGGCAGATCATTAACTGGCAAAACTTCAGCAAAATTGCATCAGTTTACAGGATGAGGCCTTCAGATGCTGGACAAGTTACCTCTGAGAAGACTGTATGCTACATACATTATGTATATAAGGGTTTGCTGTACAGTAGCTTCTAATTGATCATTAAAAAAATCATGATTAGCAATTCAGAAATCATTAAAAATTTCACACATTTGCACTTCTTGATCTTTCCTTTTGACATTCTTTGACTGACATTTATGTTGTCATCTTACTCTGAAGCATGCATAGTTACATAAGCATTAATGTTACAAAATCTGCTTTTCATCTCTGCTTAAAAGCCACAGGTATCCCTCCTGCTTCATAACCGTGGCAATGGAGCCTGTTGTACTAGAGGGTGGAATGAGTTTGTGATTTGATTCCCCAGAGCTGGTTTCCCTTCAGTCCTCCCGTAACATTCAGGTGACTCCACAGTGAACACGGCTAGCACAGCTATGCAGGGAGTGTTTGTTTGGTGTCTCTTTGCGGTTCTGGTCAGGTTTCCCTGGGGGGCAAAACAGTTCAGCAACAACAGCAAAATGACATATACTTGAACTAGGAGCACATGGCATCTGTAAAACTTCCATCCTTAATGCTTTGGCAGTGGATCATTTGGGAATTAGGGATGAAAGCAACAGATGTTATACATTCAAGCACCTGGATAAAGAAATGAAACTACATCTATTAAGCAAAATGGTGAAACTTGCATTTGTCTGTGATGTTCCATTCTACTCAGATAAGGTACTGTTTGTTTTTAAATGGAAATATGGCTTGGCATAACATGACAAAACCATAAAGGCCCTTGTGGCCATGTTACATCTGGGTCAGATGTATTTGATGTTCCTACTTTGATCTCCTGTCTAATCAGTGTGTTTTCAGCTTAGATCTGGAATCCACGTCTCTTGTAAACATGAACAATTCCCAGACCTTTTGATCTGCAAAATGACTCATTCTTCCACAACTCTACTCCAGGACAGCAGAGAGAAGTGACTGCTCCCTCTTCCTAGAGGTTTCTTTGGCAGGCTCCCCTGAGACATACAACGCTCTCCCCTAATAAAACTAAAGAGGCTAAACAAGGTCTCCACTGGATCTCTAGGAGCTTGTTCTTTGACATTCTTCCCTTGGCTTTCCTTGGGACTTAGGAAGTTGGACAAAGTTTGCTATGATGGCTGGATTAATTTACTGCATTACCTGGGACTTGTTGGATAAGGAAACTGGGACTGTAAAGTAAGAAAGTGAATAATGGATAATATAGAGGCTGATGAATTCTGAAGGAAGCAAAGAAACTGTGGACAAGGACCATGAAAGTGCAAGATGAGGTTTGACAGAGGGAGAACAGAGACAGCAGAGCTAACAAGGACTTGGTAGCAGGGCTAGGCAAGGACATGAGGGGACTGAGGAGTTTGGAGAAGAAATTAGAAATCTGTACTCCTGGATCAAGACCTGTGGGTGGAGAGGACTGATGGGAGGTGAGTGAGATTGGAGCCAGGCTTCCTGAATGGGCCAGAGCAGGGGTAACAAAACTCCTTACTGCCCAGCCTCCTACAAGGGAGAGCAGTACTGGCTCTGGGGTAAAATAGGAACAAACTTCAGAGGCAGGGATGTGGAAAAGACAAGACTGACGCCAGCCCAGAGGGACAGGGAGCCCTAGCAAAAATGGGTGAGAAGTGGTGACCACTAAAAACATTCTTCACCATAGGACTACTCTCCTGACCTTCACCATGCATCCCCACTTACCGCTTTTTGTGGTACAAACTGGTCTTGTTTCTTTCAGAGCTCATGAAAATCTCTCATTCTCCTCTATAAATTTAAGGGATTAGGTTTTATATTAAACCCCCCCACATTAGTCTAATTAAAAGTGTGAAGGTTAATTTCAAGTGCAAGAGAGATTTTTTTCTTTGGGAACTTACAGCCATTTTGGAAGAATTTTTTCCCGCCTGTCTCTATCCCATTCAAGCTGCAAGTACTAAATAAGATATGAATCTTGCTAAAAATAGGATGAGATTTTATAAGGAAAGACAATGCCAATGCACTTACAGGAGTCTGAATTACAATAATCCTTTTTACTTTGCCCGTGATTTCTATTTCTGTCTGCTGCTTCTATGGTGCTTCTTTTGTATGATATATTCATAATATGGGTAGGAGCTGTGAGCTATTTTTGGTGTGTAATACTACACATGCAAGAAATGGATCACGTTTATGAACTGAGGAGGGTTCTGCAGAAGATGTCTCATTAAGTGCTATTAAAAGTATATAACTCCCAAATAATGTGAAATGCAGCAGCCTTCCAAGACAGCAAGGCACAAAACCCGTTTGTGTTGTAAGCAAACAGAAACAGAAGGCAATGCTGCATTTTTTAAGTGATGGGTGCAGTCCACCTTTTAAACTGCTTATTTTGACACAAGGTCACAAATCTAATACACAGCCACAAATCTAATTTTTTACTTTGGTTTCCCAGTTAAATTTCTTTCTGTTTCTTTTCTTCAACTAGAGGAAAAGCCAATGTTTACGCGTTATTTCTTTTATGTGCTTTTACCTGAAAAGCACTTACTGAGCTGTGCCAGAAAGCTGTGACATGTCATCCTTGAGTGTTTCAGCAGCTGCATATCTGGGACCTGTGGCATCCAGGGGGGTGCTAGAAATCTAGGCTGATGAGTTTCCCTGTCATGGCTTTCACATCATGCACAAATCCGTGCTTAAAATATGCCAGGTGGGCCACATCAAGGCACTCCTGCTGCCATTTCCCTTACTGAAGGTCCCACTTGCTCATCAGGTCGTTTTTAGCTTTTGGCTGGAAAACTGCTGGGGCTTACTGAAGGGCCCGGGGAGTTCCCTGGGTGTTTTCCATTGGAGAAATCTACATCCTGTTATTGGGGAGCTTTTCTACTTCGCTTTGCAAAGTGAAAGAAGTCTGGGAATGCAATGTTTATCTGTTCTGAACTTTCTGGCTCATGTCTGTCTATGAACAGCAAGTGCCTAAATAAAAAGGAAAAGCTATCTAGTAGGACACTGATTTAAAAACCAACACAGAGTGAACAGCACTAAGTGTGTATGTCGATGTAAGTATATGCACGTGTATAAATGTATTAAACACTGCGTGATGGATGCTAAAATACCATCCTTCAGGCCAAAAACATTTCCATTCCTAACTGAAGATTTCTTGCACATGCCTATCTTCACCTATTTCTGCACAGCACACACAGGAGTGTATCTGTCCATAGCACTGTGTTACACACCCCTGTGGAGACCCGACCTTTGGTGTTTTCAAGCTGCTGGTGAGGTCTCCAGGGAGTCCTGCAGCCGCTAGAGGGAAGTGCGGCTCTGTGCCAGAGCACCGGGATTTGGGGCTCACGAGCGCGGACTTTTTGTTGCTAATACGTGTTTGTTTAATGTTTCGTTGCCAGGCCTGGTCTGTGTCTGTGGTAAATCCGCAGAGGCAGGAGCAAGTTGTGCTTGGAGCTTTCCCTTTCACCCAGCTGGACAGCGGAGGGCAGGGACGGGGTTTCTGGTGAGGAGCTGCTGCCCTCGCCCCAGCTCCTGGCCTCACAGTGGGAGGGCAAGGGGGTCCCAAAACCTCCTCCAGTCCTCTGGATATTTGATTCTAGATACCTCAAGTGCTCCAGTGGTGTTCACAGGGAAACCGCTAAGAACATGAAAACTGGTCAGGCAAAAGTTTAACCCATGCATATCCCCAACTCTCATTTCCATAATGCCAAGACGAGTATATGCACACTTGGCTGCATAAAGAGCCCATTCAATGAGACTTCTTTAAATGGTAAAGAAATTGCTATTTCGGTTTTTATGGAACGGAGAAAGCTTAAAATATGCATGCATTATCTAGATATATTTGGAATATAGCATTCCCTCATGCAGTTATGATATTTATTCAGAAACAGTGGATAAAGTAAGCTTGGATTCTGGATAGACTTGAGACACCTGGTTCATGTCACTGTTGTTTTCATGTCCTGTAAGTTTATTAGAGAGACATGACAGCTTAAAAGAGTAAACCCATGTGGATGAAATCCTTTGCTTCCCTTGGGGCCAAGAGAAGGGCTCTGAGCTCAGAGATACAGTAGTAACAATACTAATACCTTTTTTGTTTCTTTTCAGGGTAAATGCTACCATCTTGCCCTTTTGTGGGATTTTTTATTATGACTGAGTTGAGTGCCATGTTGCTGACACATGGTCCAAAAATGCCAGAAATCTTGTCACCTTCCCAATTTCTCACAGCTTGCTTTACTGCACTTTCTTGGTATATTGTCTTCAATAGCTTCCCAAAGCTCTAAAAATGCCTTGAAAACCATTGGGAATAGTCCAGTTTAAAAATCTGTGGAGTCAGTTAGGAATGTTTCACTGATTTAAGTTAATTTGAGTAAACCTTCCATCCTGCTTTAAAACTTGTAATCTTTTTCTTTTGCTTTTCAAGCATTTGTGAGATGGAGAAGCATGCTGATGGCTTTAATGTATTTAACTGCCTCAGCAGAGTTTACTCTCAAAATCTCAGCTGAGCAGCAAAGCCAAGGGCCAGGGTCCAAGAGCATTCTCACTGCTCTCAGATCATACTGGAGATTTGTTTTTTTGTAAAAATCAACCTGAAGACTTCTTCATCTGATCTCTGGCTGAGTTTGACCTATGTGATGGATGAGGTGTCTCACCATGAAGCTTTCAAAGGGTCTGGCATAACTATGGGAGCTTACAGCTTACGGTGGTACTGGGTTGGAGGTTCCCAGTCAGGAGCTGGCTGATATGTAGGAGCCTCTCAGCTGGGGTAAGGGACCAATAAGCAGGGACTCCCTTTCTCTCTGAATGCATCTCTAATCTGAGTTATATTCAGAGAACCAAAGGTACTGGAGACATTTGCAAGATTATTTAGGAGCTTCTCAGAAGCCAGATGATAGAAGAAAATCATCTGGAAATCCCTTTTCTTAACAAAAAAGAAAAAAAAAAAAAGGCAGGGATTGCAGGTAAAAAATGCAGCGTCATAATAGCCAGCAGTGTGTTCAGGAAGGGGAAAGTGAGGACAGCCTAGGAGCAGCTCCTATAAAAGCAATAGGAGAGGGAATCCCCTGAGCTCCAATTTATATAAGGAAATCCCAGAACACAGGAAGCCACAGTGAGAAATAGGGCTTTTGGGGCTTTCTGTGGTCATCTAGGGTGACTTGGCGTTTTAAGTACTGATGGTGATTGAGGTGGATCACCCCAGGTAGAAGGGGAACGAAAGCTCCACAGTCCTGCAGACCACATCCTGGCCTCTTGAATCCAGCTGGAAATACTCTTCTTGCACTTCCAGGGAGTCCCAGATATTGTCATTTTCTCTTTCCTGACAGTGCTTCAGAGGCATCATCGGATGTCATGGTGGCTTTAAGCTTACACCAACCACACTAGAAAACAACTTCTGAGTAACCAGGATATGGTAGAAAAGTTCCAACCCCTGGCTTTGAACAGGTGAATAAGTGCTTTATAGCCTGTGCTATGCACATCCTACCCCATCCTACTCATATCCACGCTAAGCAACATGCACCATTTCCCTTTTTTCACTTATTTATCTTTGTGCCTTTTTATTGGGGTGTTTCTCTGCTGCTTGGTTACATATTCATGTTGAACTGTGAATAATTGTCGTGGTTGGTTTCTTGCTTGTTGAATTGATCTCCTTCATTTAAAAAAAATTAAAATGAATATAAGGAAGAACTAAGGTGACTGCAGAGCAGGTTTTTTTCATGTCCTCATTTTCACTTGCTGTTTGATTTTGGTCTGCCATGAAGGGCCAGTTGCCAGTGATTCTATCTGCGCACACACACGTACACGCACAGATACAATGAACTCTTTCATAGTCAGGCTTTACAAGTAAATGGAGGGTGCTTGTGTTCATACAGTTAGTTTGGATTCGTTCATACACGCTTTTGAATGCTGCCTGTAAGCTGCTTCATGACCTCAGATGTCACACAACATCCCTCTTACATCTGATAGTTAAGTACCAAGCTGCTGAAGCATCTCTGTGTGAAGTGGATTTCAGAGTCTTTGCAAAAGAGGTTTTTGCTGAAAAATTCCATAGAAGTATGCTCCAGTAAATATTACCGTTAGTTCAGATAAAAGTATGAAAGGCTTCACTTAATAGTATTGCAGAAGTCATGTAGTAGTGAAAAATGTAGGAGTCCAAGAACTTATTCACAGCAGTTTTTTTAGCAGGTTGAAAGTTAAAAAGTATTTTAAAAAAACTGCACATAAATACTCCTGTATATGTATTTTATAGTGAAAGAGCTCAAGAAAGATCAAATTCAACACAAAGTTAATTATTTAGATATAAATGTCAATTTACAAGCAATATTGTAGCCAAATCATACCACTGTGGAAAGACAGGGCCTCTCTTGCTTACCATGTTTCTCCAAATTACTTTGCATTGAGTTGCAGACATGTATAAGCAACACCTAACTTAACAACTTTCAAGGTACAGTGCAAAACACAATTTTTATAACGAATAATCACAAAGAGCTGGCCTGGGGAGTGAGAAACTACCTAGATATAGGGTTAGCTGAGGACATAATTGCCAGGCATACTGTCATACTAGTAAAATGCGTGTATGGAATAGAATGATTTGAATTTGCATATTTGACACTGTTTATTTTCTCGTTCCCTAAAGCATCAAGGATAGGCATTTCATATCAGCCAAATCTCATAAAACTGGCTCCTGCCTTGCACTGGCATGCTGTAAAACATGTATTTTAAACCCTACCAGCAGTCTCCCTTCTGCTCTGTAAGTACAATGCCAGCTGCCACCGGTCAGCCTGATCTTGCCCGCTCACAGAGCGGTTGCTGAGTAGGAGGAAGGCCGGCAGCTGGGGTAAGCATGTGCCCAGCCCAGAGCCAACAGAACATTGCTGTGAATTTTTTTAAGTGTAGTGGCTGATCTGACTAAAGCTATCTGGAGACACAGTCATGCAACTTCTATTCATATTGAAGATACATGCAGGGTGTGTATATTTAATGCTCGTGAACCTAGGGGCTGTGATCTCATACTCTGCCTGGCCACTTGGGAACAGGAGATCACTGATAGTTAAAATCATAGCATAATGAGTGTGAGGTGATAAGAAAATGTGGAGGAAACATATATTCATTACATGAACTAATATGATAGGAACAAAGTTCATCTTACACCAGTTGCTTGAAAAAGTTAGCTGTTTAAATCTAAGCTGCCAAAATTCAAGTTTATTTCATTCTAGAATACACTCATGTGCATCTGGATTCAGTTATCTAAATGCAGATCCTGTGTAATTTTAAATGCTTGTGAGACATACCACCTGCTGTTCCAAGAAACATCAAATATTTTGCAAATTCGGTGTCATATGCAAGCCCCGTGCTACCTCCAAATGGCTTGGAGTACCTAAGTTATCTAAAGAAGCACAAGAACCTACAAGTATTCCTTGAATACTTTAAACAATTTCAACACCAAGGCCTAGTTGTCTTAATCCAAAGCTAAATCCTACTCCTAAAAATTCAGTGACATCCATTCCAAAAAACAGACTTCAGAACTTCAGCTCTGCAAGTGTCCATCACTATGCTTGCACTAATAGCTACCAGTATCACACTGTCTTAGTAATGATGAAGACTTTGGTCAGGAGTTACAGGCTTGAACTAAGATGGAAGAGAGTGGATCTCATTATTCTTTGAAAATATGAAGGAGTTAGATTTTTGCTTCCTTGAACAGCTCAGGAAAAAAAGAACCTCACAACTCTTCAAATTTGGAAAGTAAAAAATACTGGTTTATATATAATGATGAATGGAACAACACTGTATTCTCACACATAATAAGCTGTCATCAGTTAGTGAATCCAATCTGGAAGCTGGAGATGTTACTGGAGTCCTCTCTGGAACCTGTTTTCTTTTCATGCGACATTTCATCCAGCAAGGATGAAAGACCTGCAAGATCTCCTTGAGCCTTAAGCTTCTTTCTGAAATATGGCAATTTGTGATTGATAGCAAAATGAAGGTTGAGATTTTTCCCTGGAATAGGAACATCTGTTGCTACAATCTCGTGGGCCCCATTTGTATACAAAAGCAGTCACCCAGCCTTGCTAGAGCAGACCACTTACCTGGGTGCAGCCAGATCCTAACAAATCTCATTATTGGTTCATTCAACCAGATACACAGATGAAAGAGTATTTCACACTAGTTTTTACCTTATTTGAGAACACTTCATTGTCTGATGTTACCATTTTAATTTATGCCATTTAGTCTATAGTAACTGATGTTATTTCTTATATGGAGTTAAACTTTTAACTAAAAAAGACATGTTTCTAGCTATGATATAATGGGTATGTATTTTTATTTTGCGTGGTGTGTTTAGTAGGTGGCAGTCTGTCTCCTCCTCTCTAAATGTTCCTGATTTATTGTCATGGTAAAACTACACCTCTAATTTTGTAAAATGGAAGAAAAAATGTAATTTCTTCCTTGACAGAACTTGAGGATGAATGAAGCAATTTACTGAAGTGTCTTAAAAAAATATTTCACCTTGGGACAGAAAGATTTAGTCGGTTGCAAAATTCAGGGGTGTTAGCCCCTATATAATTATGCACCTATGTAGACAAAATAGTAAAACCCCAGTATTTTCTAAGAAATCACCGGTTGTGGGAGTGTGTTTTGTTTGGTTCAGTCCGGGTCTCCCCTTTGGGTTTCGTGGTATTGTACCATCCCAGTTTATACCCTCCTGGTTTCGTGTTTATAACCCTGCTTTCTCTATTTGTCTCCTCCCAGACCCCTTGCCAATCGCCCCGGCACCCCTCCCAAGCTTCTAGAAGGTTCTGGCAGGGGCGTCGAGTGATTGGTCTTGGGGGGAGGATCCCTCCCTTCCTTTCCCAAGATAGGTTCCCTTGTGTGTCCCTCATCCCGCAGACCCGTCCTTCTCCTTCCCTGATTCGATGCCGTTGTCATCCCTCCCCTGTCGCCACCCCCCCATAAAACCCCTGGCAGGCGCGTTCAGGGTTGCTCATTGCTGGACACCCCCGGGGGCTGAGGTCCCCTGTTCGGAGACACAATAAACCTTCCGGATTTCATCCACAACTGAGCCTGCCTCCTTCTTCCACCACCTGCCTCTATTGCCGCGGTCCTGTGGAAGGACCCACGAGCCAGACCTCTGGTCTCCCGGATTCCGGAGGCTGGTCCCCGCAGCCTGCTGCGTCCAGAGCTGACCGGGCAAAGTGGGAACTGCTCCAAAAAGGACGCAGAGGCAACCGGTGTGCTATATGGTTTCTAACAGTGTATCTGAGGAAGCTGTAAATTTCCATTATCCAAATGTCTGCAAGCTTCACAATATTCAATGTTTTTTCTCATACCCTCCATGTTAGGGAGAGAATGTCTCTAAGGAGAGAACGCCTCTAAGGAGAGAATGCAAACAGAGAACCAGGAAGGAGTTCAAAGCACTGCTGTACAAAGACCACTGCACTGAACTTGAACATCTGAGCTTGTTTCTGAGTTTGTCCCAGCACACAAGCTGCTGTGGCTCAGCCCTGTGTGCTGTGCTCCTTCGCCCTCCCTGCTGCGGGGGCAGGAAGCACCCAGGAGAGGATACATCTGTCTGACACTGTCAGCTGTGAACCTGCTTAGCCCTGCTCATGCAGGCATCGGTCTCGACTAATTCTGAGCAATGCCAACTGGCCCACACGAACGGCAAGGACTGCAGAACTCATCCCGGTTGCTCGGTGTCCCTGGGTGCCTCCAGGTGGCAGTGCTATGCTCTGCACAGCCACCCTTCCTGCACTTGCAGGGCTGGTCAAAGCTCTGTGGCTTGTGCCTCGAGGCACTGGCTGCCATAGATATTGAAGCTTTCTGGCATCTGTCTTAAATCTAAGCCAATTTTGCAGCAAATTAGACCCGTCTATCACACAACATTGGGTTCAACACAGAAAAAAAAGCAGTATTTTCCAAACCCCAGCTAAAGAAAACAGTACTGCAAGACTACAGATGTTAATCAAAAAACAGGGAGATCTGGTTTAATATTCCTCTCATCCCGATGAGATTCAGATTCCCAGGCTATTGCACTCCTTGGCAGTCTACAGACAAGACTGTGTTGATGGTCATCTACTCTACAGGCAGAATGTGAAACTGATGGGAGCACAGAAAGCAGAAAAGTGTCTAAATCAGCAGGCTACTATTTATAGATGCATCCTCAGCAAGGAGAAAACTTTGTTTCTGCTTCCTGGTTCCACATTGGTCTGTGTGCTTGATCCAGTGATCTATAATGAGGTAAATTCAACACAATGTGGCAAGGGTTTTATGTTGTATGAGGCAGTCATGGCAAAGTGTGGAGTGGGGTGATGTTAATCAATAGTCACGAGGACTCCTAAATTGTTTCTCTCAGTCAGAGATCGGTGAGATTGGAGATTGATGCTAAGTTATTGCTAATAGTCCCTTCGCACATGGAAGGAAGGCAAGAGAGTTAAGACATAAGAATGGGATGAGATCAATAGGTCAGAACATGAAGGCAGGTGCTGAAAATGCTGGAAGACAGAGCTATTGCTGCCGGTGGAGGTGGCACTGGACAAATAAGAAGTTGGAGCCAAGATGGAGCTGTGTCATGCAGGGGGTTTTCAGAGAGAGTGGGCTGTGCCAACATGAGGAACAGCTCAGTGGGGAACCATTTCTTTAGGTGAAAAATGAGAACAGTGACCTTTGCAGATGTCTGAAGAGACACCTAATTTTTCTTTTATCTTTCTCTTTTAGTATATATAGCACTTTACTTGGGATCTGCCTATGTCTCAGGCTGGGCCATATAATGGTAGTGCTTCTGCTTTCCCCCCTCTGTGTTGCGTCACGCGATAAGGGAAGGACCTGTCCATGATGCTGCTATCCCAGCTCTGGAGCCTTCCAGTGGTTTCTTGGCCTCCAGGATCTCACTGCCAAGGCTGTTGCCCCAGCTTCTGTTTGTCTCTGCATCCCACAGACACTCTGAAATCATGCAAGAAGCTTTGTCCCTGAGCTGAGGCGGTGCTGGGGGCAGCAGGGGCAGGTGGGCACCATGCAAGGGGTCTTCAGCTTGCAGAGCTGGGTATGTCACAGGGCTGCATGAAACTGGAATGAATTCTCATCTCCAGATAGAGGGATTTTCCTTGGACCTGTCCACATTTTAGCATATAAAGAAGTCCTTCAAAACAGAATCTCATCTTGGAAAGACTAAGAGGTTTCAGCAATCAAGGCAGGTGATGTTTAAGATTAATTATGTTCCTGCCAAACCACGCTCATGGTGCTAGTCATGTATTCCATGGGATCTATTAAGAAAATGGAGTCAGTGAATCGAATGGCTAGTGTCCTTCTCTGGTAGAAAAACAATCCAAAAACATCCTGCCAAATATTACAAATGAATGGTCTCCTCTTAGTTCCGGGAATAATGCAGGATATGCTGGTGTTTTTTTTTTATATGGATAATATTGCTTGCTAAAATAGGAGAATTTAATAAAGGATTTTGGCACTATCATGAGTTATAGTCAGCTGTCATTTATTATCTGTGATCATAGCAGCATGACAAGTTTTTCTTGGCATTCTAGACACTTTCAGAGGACATTGGAAAGATGTTTAGGTTGGGTGAGAGATACAGTACCAAATGAGAGTAGGACTGTGAAATCTAGGCATTAAAGGCAGGGATGTGTATGATGAGTAGAAGTTCCTATCTCTAAACTGCCAGTGATTGGTTAAACAAAATTTAAGCCAATTTTCTTCTGGCCGATGGGCACCAAAACCTTCCTTTTGGCAGCCACCAAAGCCTGAATGAGCAACATGATAGTGGGTCATCCTGCCAGCTATTCAAACCATGCTAAATAAAAAAAATGCAAAGCTGAAGTGTAATGAAGCATTAGGACTTGTCATCAGATATCATTTACAGAAAGAATAAACAGAGTAGTTGGTTTAGCAAAGTTACATAAGCAGTATTTTTCCTTACCACCACACTTGAAATTAGTTACAATACCTCTGTTAAAATATGTCAGATCAACTATTTTGAATTGCTGAGTTAATAGAATATGACTTGGTTGGTATTTATTGTCTCAGGTGGCCTGCTATGACTGTTTCTTTGTACTGCGTTTCTTAAATAGTCAATTATAAAAAATAATTAAATTTCATGATTTGCAAATAGTTTAATACAAAGAAGCACTACATTTACTTCAGTAATGTTACATCAGTTTTCAACACTTACTAGGAAATTTGATTTCAGTATCTACTTTTATGCCCCCGCTTTAAAAAATGCATCTGTAAAAAATACTGAGGAATTAAATCAAGTGTTCATACAGAATCACCATATGGGTAAGGTTGGAAGGGACCACAGTGAAGTCATATGGTTCAACATCCTTACTCAAGCAGGGTCATCCCAGAGCACATGGCACAGGATTGTGTTCAGATGGTTCTTGAATATCTCCAGTGAGGGAGACTCCAGTGAGCCGTGAGTAACTGAAGCAGTAAGTCAGACATAACAAAGTCAGCATTTAATTTCTGACTCTTGAACTTCAACCTGGCACTACTGAGGCAAGACTAAATTTTGCAGTGGTGGACTCTCAGGAGACCCCTAAGCTAGCTAGCTCTGAGCGATAGCTTTGTCTTCAGCCCCACTAGGTACAGATGTTGACTTGGCCATAGAAGCAGTGAACACTGCTCTGAGCCTGAACGGACCCTGCCTGTAGCCTGGTTTCAGGGCTTCACAGCACAGTGCTGGTGCTCTCTTGCCTGTGAGGATCAGCTACACAACAGCTGTGTGCTGAGTGTCCTGACAGACTGCCAGCACATCCTGGGTGCTCCGCTGGCCTCAGACCTTGCTGCTGCAAGTCTGCACAGCTCCACTTGCCTCTGGGCTGTGGGTCAAAGAATGGACAAGAAAGAGAGGTTTGCTGGGCTTTGTTTTGTTGCCAATGCTCTTTGAAGGTTTTATAGACAATGCAGCCTCAGCTTATGGAGAGCAGTGGTGAAGGACACTTCCTGTATGTTGATACTGACCTTCCGGTGTGGTCATTCATTAACACACTAGCTATTCTCCCCTTCTTTACAATTTGGTTAGTCAGAGACTTTTAAAAATAGATCCTCTTCATAACCACAGTGCATCAGAGAAGAGTCACTACCTTCCTTCTTTCAGCTTTGAATGAATCACAGAGTTAATCTTGGACACCTAGAAAGCTGTATTTCTAAATATCAGGCAGCTATTTAAAACCTGTGATCAGATGTCATTATGTCCTGATGGAGGTTGTATGGCTCTGAAATGTTGAAAAAATGCACTATTTGAAAATAAAAGCAAGATGTAACACACCAGACTGCAAGCATCTGTACTGTGAAGGCTGGATGCAAAGCTTAGAAAAGAATGCAGAGTGGAATTACATGCTGACAGTTCTCAGGCATTTTTATTCAAATGTTTCATTTAGGATGATTTAAGACCTCCATGAGCAATGCCAACAAAATAAATAAATAAATGCAGACAGTCTATGAGGATGCCGCTGTGGTGGGAGAATGATGAACAAACACCCACACATCACACTCCCTAGGGTCCCAGCTTGTCCACCGCCCTTGTGAGACAGGCTCTGTGGATTTCTGAAACGGTATCAAAGCTAGGCACCGACTCCTGATGGTGCACAGATGTGACAGCCCTGAACACTTGCAAGTGTGCCTATGTTCACACATGCAGATGTGCCCATTCCCATGTATCTGTGATTAATCCTGTGGCCTGAGTGGTGAGACACTTAATCTGTATGTGAGACATTCCTTCTGGTCTCTCCTCAGAGTCTGTAAATCCTTAATGCCACTGAAGTAATTAAGAGGACCTTCACACCTAGGAAAAAATATGGAAGATGGGGGTCTAAATATCAAGCACAAACTTGAACGTGCTGTTGCCTATGGGTGTCCTAGTTGAGTATTACCTTTTGTCTTAAACAAGCCCACCATCCCAGTGATGGGTTGAAACTATCCTGGTTTCATATTATCTCTCCCATTTTTTCCTCTACTGACAGTAATAAGCTATTTAACAAAACCTGCAATATCTCCTATCATCAAAACCAGGCTGTGCCAGAGGAGTCCATGCAGCACTAGCATAAAGGGAAGGACACAAGCAGATCAATAATCATAAAGGATGGACCTTCCAGGTTTGCATTTCTTGAATGTTTTCTTTCTTACCATTACAATATCCATTAAGTTGGTAATAATGTACACTGCAGCTTCCAGACCAAACAAAGTGGTGTTCTTCTAGATTGCAAGGTCTTGCAGTGCTCATGTATCCTTCTGAAACAGGATACAGGAGAGCAAGTGTGTTATTTGAGCTTATTAATTCACCTGGTCTGACACGAGTTAAAAACTTGAACATTTTCCTTTCTTAGTTAGGAAAAATCCAAACCTAATCTTTGATGTTCTTTGTTATGATCAAACCAAGGTATGACAGGTTACTGTAGATTTTTAGGTTCTGTGCTTTGGCCTCTTCTTATGTGTTCCCTGTGCTCCAAAACTGAAAAGCAGATGTAAAATTATTGGGTCAGAGATCATGTCTCCCATTTAGAGTGTAGTACAGTGGCACCTGTGAGACACACATTACAAAGTACAACTGTAATAATAGTTGACATTCCAGAAACTTAACAGGAGTCAAACAGATTTATTTACAGACATTTCCCTCCTTTTACCATTTTCACTTTTGAAATGTTTGAGTTAATCCCTGACATAATGCAAAACTTTTGAAATGTTTGAGTTAATCCCTGACATAATGCAAAAATAATCCTGGGTTGATAAAAGAAACAATTTCTGGATTTGTGAGAAAGTTGTGGAGTAATTTATGAGAAATCTTTTAGAAAAGGCCTCACCATACTTCTGCTCTTTGGCACTGTGAATACAAAAGCTGTTTGTTTTCTCTACAGTAATCAGAGATACATGACTTTCATTTCAGTAATTTTCATGTAATCATTTCAGTTAATATAAGAGAAAAAGACATTTGTCAGTCTCAGTCTCAGTGTGAAAATAGAGAGTTTTTCAATTTGTAAATTCATTTAGATAATCTGGGACTCACTCCCTTTTGTAAAAATTTATCAATCTGTCCCAGTGCCTAAAACTAATATACATCCAGTCAAATACATTTCTCTAAGGATATGGAAATTTCATGGATTTCAACTAAGTAGATTCAAAACATTTTAGTTAAATTACTGTAATCTCTATGCACCACCCTCATTCACAGGGTTAATCTAGATGACTTTTATGGGAACTTTTCTTTATCTTTTATTTTTCTACTAAGCCAGCAGAAATCAGTAGCTTCATTTTGAGGTGACTCAACAAAAATCAGACAGTGTTAATCAGTGGGAGCAAATCCTCATTTGCATGAACATGTGTCCTGAAATAAAGCAAAAATTACATAAAACTTCACTAGCCTGCTGCCATGACATCAGAAGGTTACAGCACCCAGCCTTCTCACAGGAATAACAGTCTTCCTGGTGGCTTTTCATAGAGGGCTTTCTTCAAGAACCTGTCTAAGATGAGGCAAAGAGAAGATTTGACACCTAGCCATGGGCAAACCTCAAGGTATCTGGGTCCCTGATTCATGCATGGGAACTCAGTATTAGATTACCCAGGCTGATGTGTGCTGTACCTCATGGCTTTACACAGACAGTCTGTTGTGCTGAAGGGGGTTGACAGGTCACTGATTTCAGGATGCCTGATCCCAGTGTAAGTTAAAACAGGATTCTTTAATCGGTACCTGTTGAAGAAAAGTTTCCATGTGTCATGAGAGAAAACAGATCTACTGAGGTATGTTGCCTCCCATTTGACACCTTTCAGATCCTACCTCCCAAACATCACCTGTCAAAGGTCAGGCAGCTGAAGGAAGACTGGCAGCAGAGACAGCACTAATCCAGTCATGGGAAGGCACACACCAGTGGAGGACTTTCTGCAGTGGCATTTTATGACCACTTTCTCTTGAACATGGCTCACGTGCCCCACATGAAAAAAATTGCATGTGTTTGAGGTGTCAAAAACAATGGAAAGACAAAAAACTATTCTTGGTGCAAATTCTTCTACTGACATCTGTGGTATTCTGGGAGAATAGCCTGACTCCAGGGATAAAAGACTCTGCTATTTACATTTGAACTTGTATTTGAAGTCACTATTGTATACACAGGAAATGCAGAGAATAACAGCAAGATTAGCAATAGAAATAATTTCAGTATTGTATCATATAAAGGGCCTTGGACACTGGTAAAACTTTGATTTCCCCTACTGTAAACAGGATTTCTGAGGAGCTTCAGAGTATTTTGACCCAAGCACTGAAAAGATGAGCTCAGATTTGGATCTAGCTTCTGTGATTGGAGGTGAGAGTACATCCAGCTGTGTGTTCCCACCTCCTCCTCCTCCTTGTTTAAAGGTGAGGCAACAGGGCACAGGCTGTAACCATTACCCCTTTGCCTGGCTACAGAATCAGGAACCTTTGGGATAAGGAGAGAGTAAAAGACTTTGTGTGATAAGCAGCTTAGCTCAACTCGGGGCCTTTGGGCATTTCTTTTAGAGTTCTAAATTTAGATATTTAAACACTTGAGAAGGGTAAGTTGATGAAATGTAATGACCTGTAATGTGTCAGAGTACAGACTAGGTAATCTGACCTTTTCTATAGAAGAAGAGAAGTTACAAACTCTGCATATATTCATTATTAATACCATTCAAGTGAATGGTTTAGATTTTTTCTGGGCTCTGCTTCTGATTCCCAGAAAGTGCATATGTTTTTGGTAGGGAAGTGATGTGATAGGGTTTGGCTTGTGTGCATCTGGAGGGTGGATCTCTTTTGTGCTTGTAAAGTACAGGTTGGATGCAGAATTTTTATATATTTCGTAAATTTATCAGCCAGAAAGAGAGAGAGAAGGAAACACCCAAAATGAAATATGGATTTTCCCCCCAAGGATTTGCTAGAGCTAACATAATTTTTTTTAAACACTAAAGTGGTTTTTTTTTTTTGTGCTTTTCTGATCATTGGTTAGAAATGAATACTAACAATAGCCAAATGTATAACTGATACTGTCTACAGTGAGCCAACCTAGAACAAGGGATGCAAAATCAGTTTGGACTCACAGAAGATTGATGTGCAAGATTCCTGAGTTTCTTCTGCAAAGCCCAGTGATGATGCCCACCCTGAAGGAATTCCATCACTTGAGCTGTCTCCTGAAACCTGCCCAAGCTCTATCCTACAAGCAGCATCACTTTTACCTCCACAGAGGTGGTCTTCTTGAGCTTATTTTAATTATGATATTTAACCAAAGGAGATTTAAACAGTAACTTAAAGGGGATACTTGGTCCTAAAATGGAAGAACTAGAATGGTTTCACACAAAATTTTAGTTATATCACATCCTAAATATGGCATATGTTGAGAAGTGGTGAATGAAGTCAAATAAATGACAGGAAAAAAAATCTTCCTCTATAATTAGAGACAGACTGCAAAAAAATTCTATCACACAAATGAAACATAAGTGATAAGTGAAACAATATCATCGGTTTAATGATTTATAACCTATTGTGATATATATATATCCTGTAACATCAAAACTACTGCACATATTTAAAAAGAAAAGAGAAAAATCTTATCAAAATATTAGTGATTAAATAGCATAGACAGTGCTGTTTTAGTACCAGAGATCTCTCTTTGATAGTTTATCTCTGGTATTCATGCCTGTCTGTTTTTGTTTTTAAAGCTATCCTTGTATTTCAGTTTCAGCCTTGCAAAAGTACAGACTTCAGTGGAAGTACCGACACAGAGAAGTGCTTTAGTAGGGTTGTTTTGCTTTTTGTGACAAGATTTAGGTAATACACTTTAGGTAATTTTAATATTTTTTTTAAATTTTCTGTTTGATTTAGTATTTTCATTCTTCCCAACACTTAAATAAACCTTCACTTTATTTATCCCTATTACCCAAACATTCCCTTGATGAAACTGATTTTTTTCTGTGTACAATCTGCTGGGGGCAAAATCATTGCTCTTATGAAATCCGTGGTTACCCCAAATTTAAATTAAAATATTTATTTCTGAAACTTTGAGGAGACACTCTTGTCTTGCAATGAACTGAAATAATTTAAATTGTG
Organism: Corvus hawaiiensis; assembly: GCF_020740725.1. Lineage (NCBI taxonomy): Eukaryota > Metazoa > Chordata > Aves > Passeriformes > Corvidae > Corvus > Corvus hawaiiensis. The sequence continues at coordinate 61,484,539 of NC_063216.1, read as the reverse complement.
ATAGTGAGTGCCAGCCTCCATGCTGCCTCAAAATCAGTTTAATGTTCTTGTAATATTAATGTTTACTATTAAACATATAAATTCTATCACTTCTTCCAGTGTGAAACCAAAATAAAGCAGACCAGACACATTTATCCTTTCACTGCTGTTTTGAACTTTTGGCTTGCTGTGCTGAAGAAAAAAGGTAGTTTTCCTTTAAACATGAAGTTTAATGTGATCTTTGATCTTTACACTTCAAAAAGACTTTTTTTTTGCCTGGAACAGTCTTCCACAGATGAGTTATAAATCCCTGAAAACAGAAATTTATAATGGAAAAGCTGTCACCACATTAATTATGATAGCATAAATGCAGTGCTGCTTCTGTAGTTACTGCTTAAAAATAAAAACAAGGAAAAGATGTTCTGACAAAAAGTCTATCCTCACAGTACTCAATGTCAAATGTTCAGTGTTTAGTTAACTGTGTTTTTAAAAAGTGATTGCTATAGTGCATTCCTTTACTTTTTTTTTTTCCTTTGAGAACATTAATCTGTTGGTATATAAAAGGCTACATTTCCACTGACAGATAGGAGCTGGAAAAGAGCAAAGATTACATATATCAAAAAGCTTCATTGCATGATAAAAAAATATCTTGGATGTTTACTTAGAAAAGCCATTAACTGGTTTGCTGGTTTGCTTTTTTTTTTTTTTTTTTTTTTTTGAGCTTGCATTTTTTGTCAGCAGTTTGGATTCAGAGACTTTAAAATTTTATATTGATCTCCTGTAGGTCTTGGCTTCCTTCTGATTGCTTCTGGAATTATGCCAGTTCTTTGGGCTTTAAATGAATTTGGAGGATTGAAGTCACTTAAACATAATTTAAATGATCTCAAATGGTAAACTTAGCAGACATTTAATAGATTGTGTGCTTTTTCTTGGTGATACAGAGAGCATATATTATAGTATATTAGTATGTATCTATTTGGCACAGGGAAAAAGCATAAATCGTGGAACAGTACAAATTTCATTATGACAATCTTCCAGGAAATATCTAAAGAAAATTATAAAGGAAAAATGGTGTGGTGATACAGCATGCTGTGCTGTAAGGTTTTCTGGACTTCAAAAGGCATACAAAAAGCATAACAAATAAAAAAATGCTTATGAAGTGGAAATAGATGACTTTGGTGCTACAAAGCACTATCGTAAAGCTGACACTGCAATCCAAAGATTTTGGCCTTGGCTGCAATATTTGTGAACCACTGAATTTTAACTGTACACAGCATTATGTATTTTACCCTTTGCATGTTTCAGAATGTGACAGAAGGATCTTTTAACATGACTGAAGACAAACCAATACAGAGAAGTAGCTATAGCAGTCCCACTGAGGTATCTGCTAAGAAGCTGGGTGTACCACAGAAAAAAAGGCTTCATTTTTTTTTGTTTGTTTTGAGTTCTCCCAGACTGCTCTCTGTGAAGTCTTCTGTGCCATTCTCTTTCTGCATAATTGTGTCATAATCATCTTTTCTATTTCCAAATCTTGTTTTAAAACACATTTCTTCCTAACAGACTGCTGAACATTAAACCTTCCGTGGAAAGGTGTGATTGGAATAATCTTCAGAGAGAGCAGCCCTTCTTATTACTGATCCTGGGTGATATTATGGGATCTGGCATTACCACAAAACATGTTCATCTTATTCCAAGCATTGCTGGGCACAGAAGAACTGTTAAGTACATGTCAAAATTTAAATGTTTTCATCATAATCATCTAATTTATGCTACTTTTTGACTGGTCCTCATTTTCTCTTCCTTATGTTATAACACACAGACTGGCCAAAAATAATGGTGTGAAAATGCTATTACTAGTGGTCCTGGTCACAAACCAGCATAGGCAAAACATGATGCTTTCCTATCATTGCACACAAAGCAGCAAAATCCTAACATTTTCTTCAGAATTCCTTTACTCTCCTGTGGCACTGGAGTTCTGAGTGATCTCTCTCATCTTGGGATCCTGCCTCACTATTGCCTCTGAATATGTGCAGTGTGCTAGCAGCACAACCAAATGATAAATATCTTAACATCCAGTGCTTTAGTATTTCTGGTGTTTTTGAGGTTGGAATTAGGCCTTGCTCATGTATTTGGGTATTCTCCTCAGTAAAGATAATAGGTACCCATAACTCAGAGCAACTGATGCACAACAATACTCCATTGAAAACAGGGCAGTTTATAGGCTTCAAATAAGTTAAACATTGAGCTGGTGACTGTAGAGAACCCAAATAAAGTCTGAGTTTCTTTGCATTTGCTAGAATTTAACCTTTAGTTAACTAATACAAAATGAGAACACACCTTTTGCTTTTTTTTTTTTTCCTTTTTTTTTCTTAATGAAGGCAAGACCTTGCATCTGACATACCAAAGCAAAAGAATATTTAATTCAGGATCCAGATTTTGCAGTTTGGGTCCATCTGTGATAAGAACGGAGTGTGAACTCATGGAAATGTTTGTGTGAATTTTTAATAAATTGTCACTACCCATTTTGATACAAGGTAGAAAACCGCACATAAATGCAGCAAGGAGCTGCCAAACAGAAAAGAGATGCTTCCCTAGCAGAGTCCAGGCTAGCCCAGTGCTCTCCAACAAGGTGCAGAATAACAACTCCTGACAGAAGCCTTTGACTCCATCTCAGAGCTGCTGAATTGTAATAATGGGGCATGGTCAGAAGCACTGAAGTCTCTTAAGGACAGAACAGAGAACAACAAACACTGAGAGAGCATTTGTATTTAATCTGCTAATCTGATTAAAACTAGTTACCTTATTTTCAGAAAAAAAGATCCCATACTAACAAATGCAAACATTTGTAGTAGGTTGAGCTTATGAAAAAGACATAAAGTTTAAAATTTTTGTTGTTGTTGTTGATTTTTTGTTGTGGTTTTTTTTTTTTTTTTTTAGGTCCTCAAATAATTTTCACTGATTTGTTTGTTTTTTCCAAGGAATTAAGAAAAGTTCATTTTGGGTCAAAGTAGTTTTAATTTCTTTGTTTAATCATTTTTTGTCAACAAAACGATACAAACAGATATTCACATAGCTTTGGCTTGACGTTCTGGTGATGGCTGTTTTCCAAGATGTATTTGGGAAACTAGACCATTTATTAGGAAGGGAAGTATATTTGAGATTTCACAATTCTTTCTTACTTATTTACCCTGGTATGCAGTTTTCAGGATTGCAAGGAAGGAAAAAAAATAAATCTCTTTTTGATTTGAACACACAAATTTGAGCTTAACATGCAATGTGAAGAATGAAAATTCCTTTTCTGGGTAGAGTTTGAACACTCCTTTAGTAAATTTGGCGGACACACGTTAATAATCTATATTGTGTTAAGATACGCAAATAGTTTTCTATGGAAACTAGAAAAAGCTGCAAACTTTAAATCCCAGATGGAGTTCTTATTAAGGAAACATCGTACTTTTGAAAATCCTATTTCTCCATCTGCTTATAATATCTTTGAAGTGTTTCTCTGTATAATTGTAATGATGACTTTTTTTGGATCATATTTATTGTTTATTGCATAACTCTACTCCTTCCTCAAAAACTCAAATATTCACCTTATCAGTCAGCAAGGACTTAATTCAATTTCCTCTTGCTCTGATCTGAGTGGGAAAATGTGCTACAATTGTGGCATCCTGGCAAAAGCTCCACAAAGGGAGCTCTATATGTGGTTTGAAACTCCCTTCTTCCTCAAACCCTCTGCAGAGAGAAGTTCTGTGCCAGGGACCCTCTCCCGCCTCCTGCTCTGACTCATTCTGACTCACTGAGCTCAAGAAAGCAGTCAGTGTTACTCCTTTCTGGGAAAGTGCAAAGAAAAAGCAATTCTGCTCCAAATAAATGCAAATAAGTCAGCTGCAAGCATCTGGGGAAAAGCAGTTAGAGAAGTGAGAAATTACATCTTGTCATCTCATATTCAACTGCAATGTAATTTTGATCATTATCTTATTTTTCTTTCCTGATGGAGGGAATGAAGTTCATAGGTTGTGAATCCAAGCTCAGTACAGGAGTTGGGTAAATAATAGGTTTCATTTAGTTAAATTTGTTTTTCAAGCTGTTGTTCGGAGGTGCTTATCCAGTCATTTCAGTTTAAGAGCATGAGCAATTTCATTGACTTTGGAACATTGTTCAAGTGCATTGGCTTAAGCTTCGGGTGATTTACTGCGAGAAATGTTGCAGTTTCTCAAAGAACACTGGCTTCTCACCTGATTTTCTTGCGTGCTTCTGGGAAGATACTACAAAATCTAGAGGTTCACCCTGCAGATATAAAAAAAGCCAAATCAGTCTTTACTAAAAACTGCTTACACTAGGAGACAGCTTTTAGTTGGCAACATTGCAGAGCTGTGGTGATAAAATACCTGCACCTGCTCTGAGAGCAGTGATGGAGGAGCAGCAGGAGGGTGTCTGCTGCTGAGAAGCCCTCTGCTTTTCCAGCTTCCATAGGGTGCACACAGGTGGTGCTGACTGTTCACTGGGGATTGCCACTTGGAACTGGATCTCAAAATACTGTCGTTTTCTGGGTATAAAAGGAGTATTTCACACAGCCGTTGTAAGTCCTGCAAACTCTTGTAGTAGCCAGATGGTGTCAGTCTTGTATTGAAGTGTTGTAATTAGTCTCCCCAATAGACTCAGGTGCTAGGCGCTCAATAGACTCTAATAACTTCTGCTGCTCACATATTTTTTTCACCTGTACTTGCCTAATAGCAACACACACACACAAAAAAAAAAAAAAAAAAAAAAAAAAAAAGGGAGAAAGTAAAATGAGTGACTTGCCAAAATCTGCTATGAGCAGATCACACAGAGTCTCCTTGAATTGCAGTGAACTTTTGCAGATGAGTGTGAAATCTGCATTTCCCTTAAATCTAGGAGCTCCTCTCTGAAAAATTACATAATCTGTATGTCTAGAATTTTTTGTCAGCATAAATGACTCCTGCAGAAATGTTTATCAGCAAGAGATACAGAAAAGAAAGAGTGCCTGCAAGACTTTAAATGAATTAAACCCACCCAGAATTAGAAAAACCAGCAGCAGTGAATGACAGACCATTTTAAGCCAGGCACCATTACCATTACCACCACCCCCACCAAAAAAAAATCATACTATGTAGAGCTGCAACTTGTCACTAAAATGGTAATTATTATATAATCCATTATTTACTGCAAACATTATGGGGTTTTGGATGAGCTGTAAAACCAAGTTCTTGGCCACTCTTAACTTCCAGAAGTGCTTTGGCACTTTGGCCAGGAGCTAGGGTGTTAACACGAGAGCTCTGTCCAAATTCCATGTGGGTAACTATATTTTGTCTAGCTGACATTTACATGTAATTTAGTTAGATACATTATTATTCCTTTCTTGTCTCAGACTGTAGTACAGAGCTGCTGTATTAAGAGCTGCTGCTGCCTTGCCAGAGGTTTTAATAATCCAGGGACCAGTGAAGGGATTCCTGTTAGCACCAGAGCAGGGATTTCTCTGGTGGTCAGTGTTTTGGGAGTTCGGAGTGAAAGCACTCTATAAACAAATGTTCATAACCAAAGTTCTGTTTTAAATATCACAGATACCCTGAAATTCTTGGCATTTGCTGGTGATGCTGAAATCCTGAAACTGCTGGCAATACTAAGGAAATTGGTTAGCATCCCTACTGGGCCCATAATGAATAAAGCAAGAAAATTGGCAAGAGAGCTCAAGAAATATATGTTGTGTGTCTTTTTCTTAGTCGAATTTAAACTAATTATTTTCAAAACTGTTTAGCAGGCTATCAAAAGTCTGTACACTGCATCAAATCTGAGCATGTTCTTTCTCCAGAAGCAGATTTTACAGTGTCCCCTGGTCATTCTCCCATGGGATTAGGTATAGTCTTTTGTTGTGACACCACTGTTGTTTTTTGGACAGCATGTTTTGAACGGTGTCTTAAGGAAATTTGCACCATATTCTCTGGAAGGTTAGTCCCTCACTGGCTCCTCTGGAACAGCAATATTTTGTTGTCTTTTATGTACATCTTAAATATTGTGACTGGGGCTGTTTCACGGAAAGTCAATCACATGGGTAGCCAAAGCTCCTCCGAGCACAGTAATGCAGGACTTCTGTGGGGCAGTCCAGTCTGCACTGCAGTGATCGGACAGAAGAGAAGCTGCCCATGGCAGGTAACAGAGGGTGACCACAGGTCAGTGCCATTACTGCTGAGTCCTACAGTCTCTCCTGCTCTTTTGGCCTTCCAAAGGGCCATGAGTACACCAGTAAAAGGGTCACAGCTGCAGTGAGGGCTGGGGTGTCTCCTGCAACAGCCCAGCCTAAGGTGTGTGTTTGACTGGCCCATCCAGGACTCTACCAACAAGTACCTGGCCTTGTTTCCAGGGATAGAGTGATCCTGGAACTGCTCTCCCCCTGTGACATCAAGGATGGGACTACTCTGCTGTGGAGGGGCAGAGAGCGAAGTTGAGTGGACGTGACATCTCCGGAGCTGATTATGTCTAAATTTTGGGAGCAGAAGGAGAACTGGCATTGAAACCAAGCTGTGAACATCAAATTCTTGTGGTTGTGTCCTGTGTCTCAGGATTGTACTTTTTTCTGTTCACAAGAAGCTATTTCAGTCCTTGGAAACCAAGACAAGTGGGGCAGAGGAAGACACAGCAAAATTTTTCCTGGCTCATGGATTACATACCCTGTTCTGCCTGACGTAGCTAGCCATATGAGAGACTACAGCATCTGGCTGGTTTCTGCAGGAAATCTGAGCTCTGTCAGCTCTGTCAGCCAGGGATTTTGGGACCTTTTTGTGACTGAGAAAGCCATTCTGCTGTGCTCTCACAGCTTGAATTCATGGAGACAGACAACCCCCCTGTAAACCTTGCAGTTGCTTTCCTCCTCCGGCTGAAGAGAACCTCTTCACTACTCTGGATTTAGCTTTCTTATTTTATGCCTCTGGAAAAAATGGTGACACCTCTCTCTTCACATCCTGATATCAGTGGGGACTTCCAGCCACTGACAATTCATAGGCAGCATCAGTGTGTGCAGCATGGGAGCCAGAGACAAAGCTGTTGGTTTCCAGTCCTCCCTGTTCTATCTTGCCTCTGTGAAGTAGGTTGTTCTTTTCCAGTAGCAATGACCTTCATTCCCCCCATCCTTCTATCCTAAAAACATTATACCAGGCTTGGCATTCTGTTATTTAGTCTTCTGTCCCATTAAAAGTATGATGAAACAAACAGTGAAAGCTGGTACTGGGTTGTGCATAGAAAAAAAAGCGATACTTTTTGAATTTGGTGATGCAAAATGTCACTTCCAGTGGGCAGCTCTCAGTTCATCGTGCTTGTTGCCATGCAGAATCTGGGCAAACACTGGCTCTCACACAAATGAGTTTTACTGCTTTTTACATGTTATAAAGCACAACTTGTTTCCAAAGGGAAATAAATACAAAGAAAACCTATTATACAGAATGAAAACTTGATGATTCTGATTTTCCCTTTTCCTTTATTAGAGTTTGATTTTTTTTGCTTTTTGATTTGTTCTCCCAGGAGTGCAATTCTAAGAGTTATAACCTATTAGTACCCTATTTGTGTTTTTGGTCACTGTGTAAGAGTGCTAAGAAACCTTTGTTTTTCTGGATTACTTTTTTCATTAGTTCGTAAGCCTAAAAGAAGGGTCTTTCCAAGTACTCTGTAGTCCTGAAACCATGATGGATTTAAGCAAAGGGGTATAGTCTGTTTGTGCCTTATTGTGATGCAGCTCCACAGGACCTCCTTTCACTTTCACAGTTTTTCTGGGTCCACATAAGTGGAAATCAGACCAGAATTTGGCCACTAAGAATGAAGCTGATTTATACATTGGCATTAGTGATCTCACTGTACTTAGAGATTCAGCCAGCTGTCTTCCAACTTCATCTCCTTTCAGTACTTTTTTCTATATTCCCTGGTGGCAATATGGGTTGACATGACGAGTTGCCTTACCTAGCAATGCAGGATATAGAGGGACAGAAAACACTGAAACACTGGGACAGTGTTGGCTAGTGCTGACGGTAAAAGTCCCACCTACACCCTGCAAGTGCCTGAATCAGTGAAGACATAAGAAATTTTCCAATTAAAAAGGCCTTCTACGCCCTTGTTATTGACAATGTTGTAGAAAAAGGAAATTAGCAAATTGAAAACAAGGGCCCTTCCCTGATTAAGCTCTTCCTTATCACAGGACATGCCACACTTAGCCCTTCTTACATCCCAGCTCACTTTTGGCTTTCACAAGTCAGAATGAGCTTATCTGTGTTTTTTTCATGTTTACTCAACCTCTCAGCTTGATAGTGATGCACGACTAATACTTGGGTGGTACCACATTCCAGAAGATTTGTAAAGTAAATGACAGAGAGAGAGAGAGAATTTCATTTCTATGAAGTTAGTTCTGGAGTTTTCCTTTCCACAACCGTTGCTATAAAATCTGCAGGGAGCAACTTCAGCCCCATTTGGAGCCCTCTGTCCTCTGCTGGCAATGCAGAGGGTGCCAGAGGAGCATGAGCAGCTACCAGGGATTTTTTTTTGGCTGCACTTTGCCATTTGGCTGCATCCTTTTGTGGACAGAGGAAGATTTGCCTGTATGTGCTGGGGCAGTTTCTGCACATGGTGAGGTGCTCTCACCATCCAGCATGGGTTAAGCTGCCCTGAGATGCATCCAGATCACACTGGGCATGGAATCAGTACAGAACAACCCCTTGAACAAGCAAGCTGCAGGAAGTTTCCTCTCCTTTGCTACTGCATAGCTCCCTTAAGTATTTGTTGGAAACAGCCAAGGAAAGAGCCTCGTATCTTCTGTTACTACACTTGGAAATACTTCCAAGAAAATGCAATTTTTCAGTCTAATGACCTTAAATGACTGTGGTTTGGTTTATTTTTCAGTTTTTAAAGTAAGAAATCTAACTGGAATTGATGATTTCTTTGAAAAAAAAAGATAACTCATGTGTTCTCATGTTTTTAAAATTATTTTGTTACATGTAATTTTTAGAGCCTTGGAATTGCCAGGAATCTTCAAGAAGACTGGATCTTTACAAAGAGATAGTGAATGATACAGTGTTTTTATTCTAAAACAGTGGACATGTTTTTATTCTGAATTTCCTTTATTATTTTTGGAAGACAAGGTAATGGACATGCATTTTACTTGGTACATACACGAAAAGGAAGAAAAGCATCCTTGCTTTTATTAAGTATTTCCTTGTGATAGTGGTGCAAGGTATTTTAAGGTGGGTTTTTTAAAATTGTTTCTTGGTATCTCCCCTAATGGATGGGTTTTCCCACCTTCTAGGGATGGTTGACCAATGGAAACACAAACCAATAAGCTCACTTCTATTTTTATGAGATCTGAAAAGGGCAGAAGAAATAGTATACTCTCTGCCAAGTGATCACACTGCCACTTATACCTTAGTCTTGATGGCAAAGTCAGCACAGGAAAATTTTGCAGAAGAGGCCTCCTTTCCCACTCACAAGATAAGATATGTATGCAATGTAAATTCTCTTCACACAGTAATCCTAGGGTTCTGAGCTTGTTGACCAAGAAATCTTCCTCTGGCTTGTCCTGTCGCGATGTTTCCAGTGGCCCACTAGGCACAAATTCTTTAACATAATGTCTAAGGAAAGTAACCTCTGGTGTAGGCTCTGGGCACCTTGGAGCATGTCAGCTGGTGTATCCACTGATCCCAGCTCCAGAGACCTGCACCAGGTGGGGTTTATCCCAGGCAGAGTGGGTTACCCACCCTCTGCCACATTTGCCCTCTCCTGCTGAACTCAGGGCACTGTTTCCATTCATTCCTCACAGAGGTGTTTTGTGTAGCCTGCACCCATTTGAATGCTGTGGTCCTTCAAAAACTCTACTGCAAGAACACGTGGCTATTTCATTTTCAATATAGCACCTTCCTTATAAACATACCAGCATCCCTTACTGTTTGGGTGAAAGAGAAAGATGGACATGAGGGTAATCCCACCAATCCCTGTCTGTAAGTACAAAACCCCAGAATTTAGAGTTTGTCACTCCAGTCCATGAGGTGATATTTATTGATATTTTGTCCTCTCTCCAGTACACAGTGATGATGCTTGGTATCATATCCAAACATCAGCTGTAGAGGAGGACTAGTATGGAATGTTGCAAATTTCCATGAGAAGACAAATACAAAGGACTTGCTCATGATAAATTGCTGCGCTACAGAGCTGTGGGATTCAGGCTAGATTACAGAAAGCAGTGTCAAAACAGACAGATGAACTGTCACTGCAGAGCTCCTGACAAACAAACAAACAAAAAGTCTGAAACTAACAGCCACTTGTTTTATCATCCATGTCGGAGTTACACAGCTCTACCTTCCAGTTGCATGGCTGGAAGAGTGGATCACATGCCTGCTGGAGAAGCAGTGTAAAATTGGGTGGAATAACGCAAAGTGTGTGGAAGGGCAGGAGAGTATGTTTTTGTGAAACAAGTGAATACCAATTCTGCATTAGTGAGGAGAGTGATTGGTTTGTGGGAATGCTGAGTTCCCAGCGATCCCTGTGAGCATCCTACCCCTCTATCTCCCTAAAGAACGCCAAGAAATTCATTGGGCCAGAAAAGCAAAAGGAACTAAAAGAGCTCACAGACAAGTGCTTGGCCTCCTGAATAGATACTTCATCTATGGTTAGGCATTTAACTGCTGTGAAGAGACTTCCAAAATCACTAACACATTAAATGCACTGCTACTCATCACTAACCAACAGAGCACATTGAGGATGGGAGCATGTCTAAATCTAGACCTTTATTCTGCTTTTCCAGAAATACAAACCAAATTGCTCTGGAGAGGAATGCTTTTCTTTCTGCACATGGTTAGAAGAGGAAGCACAGTAACAATTTTTGTATCATTCCATTCATTATAGCATAAGATAAGGGAGCAGAAGAATTTAGTGTTACAGTGATGGTTTGAACTTCTGCTCCAGTGAAAAGCCTTTCTGTAAGTTGCTGCCTGCAGTGTCAGGAAATGCTTTTCAATGAACCCAGTGCTGCCTTTCCATGATTTGTTTGGTCTGAGAAAACTTAATGTTGGGATAGATATTTCTGACGTCCCTCTCTCCTTTGGGAGTGGATATTAAATTCCACCTGTATCTATCGTAGCAACATGGTAGGTAATCAGAGTGTCCCCTGAGACTTAGAGTGTAGTAGATCTTCCTTGTCTCACAGGCTCTGAGAGGATGGGGTTCTGCTGCCATGTATGGACCATCATTTACCAATTATTCACCCAGAAAACTACAGCAAAGATTACAATCACAAGCCACATGGCAAGAAGAGTTTTATATCAGTGATGGGGACTCTACTACCCTCACTTCAGCATACTTTAGCAGGGCCTGTGATTAGCTCTTTCATTGGAAGCATCTGTACGGTTTTTGTAACTGTTTGGTTACTGTATCACCTTTTTCATACTCGCTGGTAAAGTTTAATAATAGCATGCTGCAGCAGAGGGCACAGAAAATCTGATGACTGAAGTTCTTACTTGAGCAAATTTTAGCTTTCAAAAAAGAATTGTCTTTTAGGGCTCTGACACATTTATAAATATTTCTCTCCTTTTCAAAGCGAGGGTGATATTATTACCTAGGAAAATTGCAGTGTGGGTGAAAATGCTATGCAACTGAAAAATGAGATTGAATAGCATCTCTAGGAAAACTCAACCTATTCCTGTGTTTCTGTGTTGCAATTAGCCAAAAAAAGTGTATTTTCTGCAGGGAGGTATATTTTCAACATAGTCCCTGTGATCCTCAAATCAGCAATCATGGGATCATTACAATTAGAAAGGTGGAAGAAGTCAGTGTGCTACTCTTCACATTGATGATGAAACTTCTGCTTTCAAACCAAATGCTCTGTCCTAATAAATGTCTATATGTCCCTGATATACCAGAAGGCAGCCACAATAACCAGAACAGTCAGGAAACAGCAGTGCTCTTAAAGCCTCTGTGAACAAGGGTAAGAAGCCTGAGTACAGGTAAGAGCAAAGAGATGAATTAGGGAGGAAAGGAAGAAAGGAAGAAAGGAAGAAAGGAAGAAAGAAAGAAAAGAAAGAAAGAAAAAGAAAGAAAGAAAGAAAGAAAGAAAGAGAGATGTAGAAAGATTGTTTGGTGTAAATTTGGTGCAAGTTTCAGTACAAAACATGGGGACCATACCAGAGGTTGACAAATATCCTAAACTATGAATCAGAGTATTTAAGATACCTTTAGTAATTCTTTCCATTAGTACCAAGATGATACTAAAGTGATATTGCTCTGAAATAGAGGTTGGATGAACTGGTAAACTAAAATACTTTTAGAAAGAATATTATTTAACTAAAAGAATATCATTTAACTGGAGACTTTTTAAAAGCATTTCTGCTTCTTAGTTCCCTGTTGTCAATCTCAACTGAAACAGTTCATATTTTAAAACATACAAACCGAAATTTATTTTAAATTATTCAAACAATAATTTTGTCATTTGAATTAATATAACAAAAAGGGATTTCAAGTTTTTGGCAGAAGGCCAGAAAGAATTGAGTTTTACACACACATTTATCTGACATTTATAAATATCAGAGGAAATTTAACTCTTTCATAGGAAATTATATTATGTTGTGTTCATGTGGGATTTTAAAATATGTCAGAGGCTGTTGTAGAGCATTTTAAGATTTTTAAGGAATTTTGTCAATATCAATTAAAAAAACCCCCACTCCCTCCCCCCGAAAAATTGAAAAATAAAAAACCAAAATAAAATAAAGGATGGAACCATATTGGAGGCTGTTTTCCATTACAAAAAATTGTTGACAGCTTGGTTCAGAAGGCCCTATAGAAAAGCAAGAGCAATGCTTTTCAATAGTTACTGAGTTTGCAGTTTCAGTAGATACTGAGGGTTCTGATTCAGATCTGAATTTCGTAATGCAGAATCAGCTTTGTCATAAATTCAAATATATCAAGGTTCAAAAAGCTTTAGTGCTAAATCCGAATAGCAGAACAAAGAGCCATCTTTAAGTCTGAGAAACCTCCTAGTGTCTGTTTGACATCTCACAGTGCTGTCAATTAAAAGTGACTTCATAAAATGCACTAATATAAATGGTAAACTTCCCAAACTAATGTAAAATCAGTGTAATGACAAAAGAATTGGGTGCTTTTTTAGATGAAGGTTTAAATAATTCATTTTCTTATTCCATTTTTGACATCTCAGCCCAGCTCAGGCAAAAGTGTGGGCCGAGAAGACAGCTATGCTAGGTAGGCAGCCAATTAAAACAGACTGTCATAAAAGAGCAGGATGATTTTTCAGGACAGGCATCGTTATTTTCTGAGCACCAATATAACTTCCTAAATGTCTCACAGATGCAGTCTGAAAGAAATTGCAACCCCCTCCCAGTAAAAATATCTTAGCCACCTCAAAAGAAGAGACCATCTGGAGGCTTACTCACTGCGGGGGATGCTGAGTTAATTGAGTGAAGGTCCAAATAACTCTTTAGGAGAGACATACTGAGGAATAGCAGTAGACTCTAAAGAGATTTAAAGTAATGTAACTCCAAAAGAATTTGCTTCAGTATTTCTATTACTTAATCAGTAGTATTATCACCATATTTGGGAGGCCTAGGCATAGATGAGGGCTCGTTTTGAAGGACTGCAAAAAGGAATGTGCTGAGCACTGTTGTATGTATTTACACTAGAAATTCAGACAAAATCCAGTAATATTTCAATAATAAAATCAAACAGCAAAAGGACCATACTCATTCTTTTGTCTGAAGAAGTGACTCCACCTGCCCAGAGGCGTATCTAAGCTGTGATTGAGAGGTGCAGCACATGCATCCACCCAAGATACCTGGGAGTAATATAAGATCACCAGCACTTTGGCTCCAAGCTTTCCTGGCTGCCTTTTTTCTGGGTTTGCAGGTTGCTGTTGGGAACTGCTCTGCCTCTTTAGACCTGTCTGCATGTTCAGAGCTGTCAGCTGTCTGATCAGTTTTGAGAGTTTTTTAGTTCAAAGTGGTGATACTGTGCTGAAGAGGTGCTGAGGCCTTTCAGTTAAGAAATCTCCAGTGTCATTTAGAAAATCTACAGATCACTCCTCCGCCTGTTGTCTCCAGTCTGGAATCTCATCAGCCCTGAGCAGTGTAGACTGTGTTTGCAATCTCTATGCCAAGAACTGACAGGGTGAAAGATAGAAGACTGTCTTCAGAAGAAGTTGTTCTTACTGCCTGCTAGTGCAGGATCTTTAATTTGGCATTTTCTTCTGTTTGTCCCCTTTTAATGCTACCTTGGCTTTTTATGTAGTATGAAAAGAGTAAGTTTTGCCATGTCACCTACATAATGGTCTTTTCTAGCGTGATACTCCTCTTTGATTCTTTCTTTGCACAACAATTCTTCTTTCATTGGTTTTTCCCTGGGTAAGTTGAATGGATGCTGTTCCAGTGACTGGAAATTTTCATGTCTCAGACCTTAGCCTTATCCTTTAAGCCCTTTTTTTCCCCATTGCTGTAGTGGAATTACTTATCCACATCTATTTACTCTTTAATGGATCTAGGATTGTTAAAAATTGGGCAGACTGGATCCTTTCCAGTTCATGTGAAATTCATACCAAAATAAATGGGATTTAGGAATCAAAATATATTTGAAGATCTATGTCTATCTATGTCTTATTGCTTTTTGGTGATATACACAACCGGCTTAAGAAAATGTTCTTAAACTATACTCTGATAACAAATTGTTTTTTGGTTTGGCTTTTTTTTTTTAAGAATCATTTTCTTCCCACAGATTGCGATCACCTAGCAGTTAGCAAGAATGGGCCTTGAGAGAGAAGCTCAGTTCTCTTTGCTGCCTGAGAACATTGTAAGCAAAGACAGGTATCACCTCCTAATGGTTGCTGGAGGTGGGACTCTGTTCTTTCTCACATAAAGGTTGCAGCAAATAAAATTAAGAGTATTTTCCCTAGTGATAGAAGACTGACTCTGTAAAATGGATAGAGCAGTTAGAGCTTCCAAATGTAGGAAGAGTGCAAAGTGGCCCTAGGACCTGAAACCTCCCTATTACTGCATTTTTTTTTTCAGCAGTAAAATGCAAAGCCAATGTTGCTCTCGACTTTTGGGTTCTGCAGCCTTCCAGTCTTTCCAGGATTGACAGAATTGCTTTGTAACCTGTTCGGCCCATTCAAAAAGGAAAACTGCTCAATTCCAGACACACTTAGCCTACAGTACTTCTTGCTTCTGCTTTTCCTATTCTTCAGAGAACTGACTTTTTTAACACTTGAGTACTTTCAAGCAAGAACTGTGATGTCTCCTGTGTCCTGTACACTGCCCAATACATAGACAGTATGGTGGGAAACAAGCAGAATTTACTATACATCTCAGAGAAAATCAAAGCACAATTTACCTGAGGTCTGCAGGTGCACCCTCCTATCCCCCAGCCTGGGGAAACTGGAAGGTCCTGCTATGTGCCTGTGTTCTGCTGAATGGATGCAGTCCTAGTCTATTGTCCAGGTTGAAGCACAGTTTGGAGAACAATAAGCATTCCTTCCAAAGAAAACCTGAGTTCACACGTGGGAGATTACACAGCAAGGTCCTTCCTGATCTCAAGACAAGAAACATGGAAAGACTATCCTTCCACCTAAACTCAAACTTTTGTTTTAGTGATGGCCTAGTGAAGCTGAAGAGCTGTGGCACCATTCAAGATGTCCTGTCAGGAGTTTTGGGTAGCTGCAATTTAGAGGGCAGGTATTTTTATTCTTTGGGCTCACACAGAATTAGTAAAACCTGTAACACTGGACAATCACTTACAGAATGGGAAGGAAAGAAGAAGAAAAGAAGCCATCAAAAATCCCAAGCAAATTCAAATGGTAGAGCAAGGACATCTAGAAAGGGTAAGCGACATAGCAACTTAGAAAAGGTAGATTGAAATGAGGGAATGAGAGCAGTGACAGTGAGAAGACATCAAAGAGGATTACTGATACAAAATAAAACACGTGGGAATGGAGGAAGAAGAAAAGGAGAAGGAGTTTCTTGCAGAGAAAGAGAAAGGAAAATAGGAAGAAGTAGGAATGTGACAAAGAGGGATAATAAGGGAGCTGGTACAGCAGAGGAGAAGAGGGAAATGGAGGAGGAAGGTGACCAAAGGGAAAGAAAGAGAGAAAGAAAAAGAAAGAAAGAAAGAAAGAAAGAAAGAAAGAAAGAAAGAAAGAAAGAAAGAAAGAAAGAAAGAAAGAAAGAAAGAAAGAAAGAAAGAAAGAAAGAAAGAAAGAAAGAAAGAAAGAAAGAAAGAAAGAAAGAAAGAAAGAAAGAAAGAAAGAAAGGAAAGAAAGAAAGAAAGGAAAGAAAGAAAGAAAGAAAGAAAGAAAGAAAAAGAAAGAAAGAAAGAAAGAAAGAAAGAAAGAAAGAAAGAAAGAAAGAAAGAAAGAAAGAAAGAAAGAAAGAAAGAAAGAAAGAAAGAAAGAAAGAAAGAAAGAAAGAAAGAAAGAAAGAAAGAAAGAAAGAAAGAAAGAAGGAAGGAAGGAAAGAAGGAAAGAAAGAAGGAGATGGATGTGCTGGAGTCAGAACAGAGGAAGAAGAGAATTTTAAAGTAAGAGGATTTATGGAGAAATGGAAGCAATCACAGAAAAAGAACAGTGTAAAATGAGAAAATGAGCAATGAAAGCATGAAGAGAGAAAGAATAAAGGTATCATGAAGTAGGGCTTCTACATCAAGTTATAGACTTCTAGATGTTAGAATTAAGGTAGATGAACCCCATTGTAAGATGTGAAAAGAACATTTCTTTATTTTTAAACTTAAATGTTATAGCTGAAATGCAATATTTTGTAGAAAATATGAATTGTTGTGATTTTTATAAATGTTGGTCTGTGCTACATATTGCTTTGTAAAAAATGCCAAAGTAGAACAAATTACATCAAGATGTTGTGCAGAAATCAGAAAAAGAAAACAGAAACCTGGTACTTTGTAACACAGGCAGGAAAAAAGCTGTCTCGTGTATGCTATGACTTACAAATCTGTGGAGCTGTTGTAGCCAGGGTCCAGCCCTCACTTTATACTTTAGTGAGTGCAAAGGGTGATGTCACAGAAGGATTAGGTCTAATCCTGGACAAAAAAGCCTTGTGATGACTCAACAAGGAGCAGAAAAGACGGAGCTAAATCAGCTTAAAGTCAGGCTTTATGGGTTTGGATGGAATCAGCATTTTGCATGTGTGGTCATGCTTTGCACGTAACAACACACTCAGTTCATGATGATACTCTGTCTAAGCTTTCCTATTCCTGCCTCCCATTTTGGCATGCTGCTGGCCCAGTGTCTGGCTGCCACTAACACAAAATAGGAGACTCCAGAATTGATACAAGGAAATTTTTAATTCAGAGCTCTTGGCACCACATAAGTTTCACAGTGCATTGATCAGTGCAAATAACCAATACATCAGGTCAGACCTTTGGTTGCCATGCAGTAAAATAGGTGGATGCTTGATAAACCAGCTTTCATTCTCCAGTTCTGTTGGTAGTCTTTGAATCTTCTGTCTGGCAAAGCACAGGCACAGTTTGAAGTGACCAGATTTACTCACCTGCTAAATGGTTGTTGTGGATTACCTGGTTCCTCTGACCCCAGAGCTCTGCTGAATGAATGGCAGATGAGAGGACAAGTCTTTCTGGATAGGATTGCAATCTGTGTAGAAGATATTGATGAGCCCTGGAACATCTTTGCAACAAGTCAGACTATCCCATACATGGGAATCAGACAGGCAGTAAGGAGCTCAGGGCACCTCTGTGTCATCATTTCCTGAATCAGAAGCAAAAGGTGGGTGATTTGAGTGTTGTCTGAAGTGGTCACTGCATAGAAGGCCTGTTCTCTGACTAATGCTACAGATATCTTCCTTGTATTAAAATGAAAGCAAACCATTCGCAGGGATTTATAGAACACTTAATTTGACTTTTACTAGAAAAGCACCAGAATCCTGTTTGGAGAGGTTACAAATGGAAAACTTCTTTGCAGCACATCATGGTTCTGATATCTATTTCCTTATTTATTTATTTTTGAAAGTAGTACAGAAGTGAGCGATAAGTTTTGCTGAGATGATTTAGTTTCTGTTTCAGAGAGGTTCAATTTAATAGTTTTCTTTAGGGCTCTAAGCAGATCAGAGAAATAGGGACTCCAGTGATACCGCGCAGTTTCTTTACTCACACTTGTTTTTAGTCTCAAAAAACAATTACCTCATTGAAAAGTGCCATTTTAAAAAGACTTGCAGGTTTATTTCACAAGTTTGCTAGACAGTGCGGGGGCTGCTCTAAAAGCTCTGTTTTGCAACTGACAGTTTAAAACTTTAAATGGGAGAGCCAAATCTGCCCCAGAGGTACATTCCCTAATGTGGATGTGAGAGTTGGAATAAAAGTGATCCATTATTTTCAGTGATAGTTACTCAATTATTAAATTACTACAGCAAGGCTTGGAGGTGTAGAAAAAGACTATAGGAAGGATATTCTAGCACAAGGAATAAAAATGAGAAAAATAACAATTTTTTCCAGTAGGAAGTATGCAATTAGATGACATTTCCCAGTCAAAATATTGTGTAAATTGGAAAAAACATAACTACAGAAATCAATAACAATGGTTATCTGACAGCTCTTTGTCACCCTTTGCGTGACAACTTTGAAATGCTTCATTTGAGTCACTTCCCAAAGGACAGTTGTCAGTCCAGCTGTCAAAACCACATCCCATCTGGAACAGTTCTGCAGAGAGGCTCCAGGTCCCAGCCTGAGGACATGAGGGAATCCCATGGAGCACATGGAGAGGAAGTTGCACCCTGGGCACATGGAGAGGAAGTTGCACTGTCCTCATGTGCTACTCTAACAGAGCCGGCCCAACAACTGGTGATCCTCTCTGCACTATGGAAAAGTGTTCTGGCAAGGGGAATCTCCTTTCTTCCTTCAGCTGGAGACGCTTTTCTTGTCTCATGAGTTTCTTGCTTTTGTGAGGGGGCAGCACTAGTGTTGATCAGGAACTGGTAATTTACCATGACAACATCTCATAATCCCTCCCATAAAGCTTTCTGAGGTCATTTAACCATTGTCTTGCATCCAAGTATGGAGGAAAAAAGCAGAAAACCACTTCAACCTCATGTTTCTGAGAATGATCTGGAAGAGATTTTTGGAGCACTAAAAGGAAAAAACTCGAACCAAGATCATATCTGCGAAAGGACTCAGGTTTGAGGATGTTCTGAAAAAACTTGGGTGTAGCTGAGCGCAATTATGATCCTGAAATCCCCTTCTCAGCTGCAGCTAACCCAATATAGATACCTAAACTCACCAGGGGCCCCTCTGTTTGATGTTTAACATTACTATTATGAGAATTCAGTTCTCTGCAGCCCATCTCAAATTGCTCTAGTATGAGAAGTTCAGCAGCTGGTTCAACACCTGATCAGGTTTCAGAAACAGGATTTTTCCCCTCAGTCTCTCTTTAAGTTGGAATATATTCTCAGAACATTCACAGCAAACACGCAGAACAGTGTGCTGCTTGAAAAACACAGTTATGAATATTTTTTAAAGGAAACAGAGTTTTTTAATTTCTTCATAATATGATACAATGGCTTTTCTAATGCTTGGAAAAATTGTGAATCTTTGTCTGTAGGCCTTCCTTGGCTAGACTGAGAAAGTTCAATGTCAAGTCTTTCATTTCTTGATTGAGCATCAGACCTCTTCAGATGCAGGTTGTTCTGTACATTTTGTTGCATCTTCTTGAGTTGAAGTTGGAATAGTCACAGGAAAAGAGAAGACTAACAAGATGAGAAGGAGAGCACAATAGGGGGCTCAATCCTGAAAATTAGGGGCTATAATAAACATCACAAGGAGAAGAAAGATTTCTTGATTCTCGTTACTGTTTCCAGGACTGTTTGCTCCTTTTATCCAGTGACTACTTAATATCAAAACAGGAGGAGAGATGAGTTTGAATTCCCATTGGCTTAAGAGGAAATGAAATTTGATGCTCATACTTCTTGAAAAATTACTTTTGTCTTGGGTTTGCATGACAAGTTTTTGGTAGTTGGGTGACTGTGCGAAGCTGCTAGAAGTTTCCTTTATGTCTGATGGAACCAATGCCAGCTGGCTCCAAGTGTGGTGCAGGACCTCCAAAGAGTTTTTCTGAGGGCAGCATAAGGAAGAGGAGGGCTCTGCTGGAGGCAAGGGCGGATGAGGAGGTCGTACTGTCCCTTGGAAGTCAACAGGGGGGTAATAAATGGATTATAAATGAATGGCACCACTCAGGAGGTGGGAACCAGGTTGGTAATACTAAGGATGTGGAGCACAGGGGCTGCAGGACAGGAAATGAGAATTAGGAACAGAAGGGGAACTAAAGGTCTGGGTAAATGCTTGATAAAGGGTTGGGAGAAGAAAGGTGACAGATGGGAAAGGCAGGTTGGGTTTCAAAAAGGATTGGGAAGGCCTTATTTCTCTAGTTTAGAGGTTTGGGGATTGCAAGGACTGGCTCTGGAGGAACAGGGTTAGTGAAAGTTATGGGAAAGTAATTGTCAGAGATGAAGTAAATCTAAGCAAGGAGAGATGGGGAGGAAGATGAGTGGTTTTGTATGAGAAGAAGGTGATTTGAAACAGCAGAGGCCTTGGAAAGGGACAATGTGGAAGGGGAACCTCAACAAAGGCATTTGAATGAGTTTTTAGGCAGGAAGGACTGGGGAATTTGAGGCTTGGGAGAGAAGGAACAGAGGACAGCATGGTGTGAGGGAGAAAGTAGGGGTTACCAGTCTGGGGAATATTATTTTCTGGGCTCTGATGTCAGAGAAGAGGCACACACAATGAGAACTGCCTCCCTGTCCAAAGAACAGCTCTTCTCTTTTTCTCTATTTGTAGAAATAAAAATAGCATTGTTTTGGATAGAATAATCCAGAGATTACCTTTAAAGTCAGAATGACATGAATTCCAAGTGATCTGTGGAATTATTGTGCCATATGAAAATTCTCGACATGACAGCCAATTTGACAGACTGAAACTTAGTGTTTCTGAACTTGTTTCACACAGAAAGTGTGCCCAATAAATCCCAGTTTTAAACCAGACACTCTTCCACACAATGACATGCATCAATTTAATTTTCACTATTTCCTTAAATATCTCTTCTCTGTAGGAAACCAGTCCCAAATCCTTCTGTCAGATCCCAGATCCTTCAGTAGATGGCCAGATAATCCTACTCTCCTTATGCTATGAGCACTGAATTTGCATAAATTCATGTCAGCACATTATAGCTTTGTTCTGCTTTTCTTTCTGGATAGGGCAACACTGAGCTCTCTTGAAATCCTGTCTGTAATACACGGTTGTTTACAAACCACTTGATACAGAAGTCACAGCACATATTTGTGTTGGCTGATAATCCCTTGTCAATGATGGATGAAGATCAGGTGTCATTTCTGATTCTTTTGAATGTGTCAGCTGCCTCCAGTACTGTTGACCATGAACTGACCTGCACTCTGGCAGTCAGGAAGCAAGGACAAATGGGATGAGTTGTGGAGCTCAGAGTAATGTGCATCTTTGCGCCCTGAAGCATGTTGGCAGTAGGTTGGGGCAGGGATCATTATTAACATCTCTTCTGTGTTAAAAGAAACTCAGATGATTTTTCATTTCACAGAGTTTTTATTAATATGTTTACCTATTAACATTTTGATAATGCAGCTTTGGCACTTATATAAGTGTCTCCTTGCTTGCCACATAAATTTTTAAAAAATCCTGTAAGTTTACACAAAATATTTTCTACAAATATTTTCCCCCACAGTCTTTTGCCTTTAGCTCATACCTCCTTCAACTGACTCAAAAATAGATGAAAAAAGTCTCTGTACAGCAAGCTCTGAAATGCCACCCACCTTCCCCCTCAATAAGCCACTAAACTAGTCTCTGTTGGACCTGGGAGTACGGGATAGGTTTTATAACCAAAGATGGAGGCAATTCTGCTAGATAGTTCCTCTCATCCTTTTTGGTTCCATTACCACTATCTCTCCTGCTCTCAGGGAGATGTTGCAGCATACTAATTTCTTTGGTTCAGTCAGAATTTGGGTTATACACAGCTCCAGGGGTCTCTTCCACACTATATACCCAATTTAAATGATGGGGGAGGAGAGAAGGATTGCCTGTGCTTTTCTGCCTCCACTTCTCTATTCTCTGTGCAAAGTTGCCTCTAAGTTGCAGACCAAAAATCAACAGTCTGAAGTCCACCTGGAAACAGCTGACAACTACTCAAACATGGGTTCAAGCACTGCCTGTGTGTACAGCTCCCCTTGGGAAATGTGTGTGAGCCATCAGACAGAACCACCACGTGATCCCAGCATCAAGGGATACCTGGAGAATTTTGCACCCAAAGGGGGCAAAAGCATGGACGACACTGATAACCCAGTCTGAAGGGAACCAACTTCTTGATGCAATTCCTATGGCAAGGCATATTATGCCATGTTAGGTCAAGCTTGGGAGGAGCCCATGTTTAAACTGCTTGTCAGGTGCAAATATGAGATAAATAGACACAAACTTCTCTACCTTGTATTTACTGCCCTTCCAGATGCAATTAGTCAGAGACGTAGGTAATTAGGTGGAGAGATAACTCAACAATTAATAGCAAAATCAGATCAGATCAGACATGCTGAGTAAGCACTATGGGGACAGGAAACTTTGCATTTTACAAAAAGGTCCAGTAGAGGGATTTTCCTTTCCTTTCAAAGATTCAGTTACACGTCAGCATAGCTCTATGGTTAGACATGGCCTGTGAAATCCTACTATAGTAATAGACAGTTAAATCCATGCCCTCTACTAAGAGAAATAAGACATTATCTCATGGCTTCCATACATTATATTAATTTCTCTAGTTATTTGCTGAAGAAGAAAAAAAAAATAAGGTGGTTGATTGCACAATCCTGACATTTGCCCACTTGCTGCTGCTTTTTTTGGCCCCTCTTGAGCTAGAAAGACATGAGTGTTGGGAAGCAAACGGGTTTCCCTGAGGACCCTGAACTAGGGCCGTGCCACAGCCAACAGCTTCAGCCACTTGGAAAAAGTGCAATGTTGTGTCTTCCAAAAACTGTTCCCAGGGCTTCATAATATTTGATGATTAGACCAGGGTTGTTTACTGGAGGGTGGCAGCTACACTTGGTCCAGACTTGTTGCTTTATTACGCCCTGGCTCAATCTGTTTGTGCAACACTTTGCATGTGGTGATAAAGCCAGTAAAACATTGGCCATGGTGTAGTGCTATTTAGTAAACTATGAAAGTCTTTGCTCTTTCCAGAATGCTAAGCGTAGATGGATTTCAACTGCCTTGAAGTTTTATAAGAAATAAAATTACCATGTGTAATTGATTACTGTTAGATTGGTCCATTATCTGACCTCAAATCTGCCCACTTATGTTTTAATACTCCACCTCAGCCTTCCCTTCATCACCTTCCCCAGCCATCTTCTCCATCAGCTGTTAGTAAGCACGTCTATGTTTTCTCTGTAAGACATCTACCCAAGGTGCCAGAGGCAGGTGCAGGAGACAGACACAGCTGCACAGGATTGTTTTAACATCAACGCTGTGTTTTCCAGTTGTAAAGTGTTTCCAAAGTTTGTTTTCCTCAGTGAAATGAAAACAACAAAAAGAGTAAATCTGGTTGTGCAACTTTTTGTGTAACTTTTACTTACAATTTTTGTTGTAAGTCTTTAGTTGACTAGGTTGCTTTGGTTTAGTTTTGTTTTTCATTATTCTATAATCCTCTGTGGCTTGAGACAACAGGGATTGAGTTTCATTTACGTAGACAAGTTATACAAGGAACATTACCACAGCAACTAAAATCCTGATTTATAAGACAAAACATAGCTCCCTCCTCTATTTAAACAGGATTTACAGGTATTTGCTAATCATACATCCACAGTTACTTTGATTTCCAAACGAAGTGCTGCCTATATTATTAATAGTACTGTCACCTTGACTGATGCAAATTCAACTGTCTGTTTTATGCCACTTGAAGGGTTGGCTTTTCAATTTCAAATTTTCTGGTTCTCATCTTCCTATGCCCTGAGCCAAAACACTGCCCTAGAAATATTTACATTAGATTTAGTATTTCCTGAAAAGCACTCATTGTGGCAGGGTCAGTGTAACTGTCCCTTTGATTTTCTTCTCTGAGTAACAGCCAGGTAGTACTCTTTCCCTGAGAAAGGATTTTGTCAATCACATATAGTGATCTCATTATGGGATGTGTTTTAATTACCTTTTCCTGGTTTTTTTATGTCTGAATTATGGTAATCCATGTTACTATCCAACCATACAAGAAAAAAGCCCCCTCCAAAATCCAAGACAAGCCTGGGATGAAAGGCTGAATCCCTGCTTAGTTTCACATTTTCTGTCATGCAGATCAGTCCACATAGTCTCTATCTTAGCTCCTGAACTTCAAAACAGGGAATCACACCCCTCAAATTTGCAGACCTCTGTCAGGCTATGAAATGTTCAAGTACCCTTCCCTAGTGTAACTGTGGCAAGGGTAGGAATGACATCAGTTCCTGTGCTGGGAGCTTGTGTAGATTTCCCTATCACAGCAGAAAAATTAGCCCACAGTGTCTTGATTAAGCTGTGTGCAAATCCAGGAGGTGTTGGATAGTTTGGGTGGTGTTTCTTGTTTAAGCAGTTGTTGTCACATCCTCCAGGGGCTAGCTAGTGAGCAGACTGATGTAGCAGTAGCAGTAATATGTCCTGAAGCTTGAAACCCCCAGGGACGTTAAAAATTACTCTTGTCTCAGAAATATCAAATAAATTTTCAAAGAAGGATTGCATCTTGGACTCATTTATGTGCAACCTACCCTCCCCCCTATTTCTGACCCTGAAAGACAAAGTCACAAAGACCCAGCCTTATTTACTGGAATGTGAAATTCTAAGAACTTACTGGATTGAACCTTTACAAAAAATCCTTCTGGTTTGAGGCACTTCCCATTAAAAAAGTAGGAAGAAAGTTTACAAAAGAAAACTAATCTATAAATTTAGGGAAAAAAAAATAATACCTCAGTTGCAAATATATGCAGTTGAAATACAAGCAGAACTCAGCTGATAGCAAAGACATGATACAATTCCAGTTAGTTTGTGAGACTGCATCCGCTGAGAGTGCACAGGATGGCTAGGAGCAGGTAAAATGGGCCTGTGGGGTGGGGGCCCTGTCATTCAACTCATAGAAAATTGCATTTTCTACATCTATGGGAAAATGAGGGATTGTGCCACCCATGATCTCCCTTACCATCATAAGAGCACCTGTTGCAGCTTGACTAATGGTATAAATGTAGGTATGAACCTCAGCAAGTCCAGACTTATCTCCTGCAGGATGGTGAGCATAAGCTTAGCAAAAGTAAAGGGAGAGCCAGGCATCTACAGACCTGCAGTGTGCACAGGTCAGGGTGCTGTGTCAGCCTGGCCTTGATCGTGCTGCCCACCTGCCTTTGGGCTGGTGCCATGTAGCAATGGAAACCTGATTCCTGGAACAAGACTCCTGGATATTCTGCCACATGCAGAGAGGGCTTTTCTACTCTTTGTGGGAAAGTTTCTATCTGTAGTCTGATTATTGATGGCCAGCACAGTCAAAGTTTCTTTCTGGTATCAGAATAGTAACACATTAAAAACATTAAAACCTGGTGAACATTAAAACCTTGTGACACTGGGACACTGACTGGTGAATATTTTCTGTGGATCAGCGACATTGCCTTTGAAAATAGAGGCTGGACCTGTCTTCAAAACTCATGAAAATGAAGAACACCTTGTTAAGAGTAAAGCTTTTTAAAAGGGACTCAGACTGACTTTTATTTTCACTTTTTCTTCTGTTTGAACATTTACAAACCCTTATTGGTCTTCCTATGCAACAAAAATAACTGAAACAAAATAGAAACAGCAATACAGAGCCTAATAAATGCAATTGAAGGTATGCTTTGTTTTCATCAGCCACAGAAAATAGCTGTAAAAAAAGACTAAGGTGACCATCAAGGTTAAGAGTATAATAATATAATGCAAATAGTTTTTGTTTGCTTGTTCATTAGTCGTTAACTAGCACATCTGTAATCCTCTGTTTGCTGATAATTTAGACTATGGTCATGTGAGTTCACTAAAAACCCTGGACTTAGTTACAGAACCTCCGAATGTCCAACAACGTGATATTTCCAAGAACAGATAGATGAGTGTCTGTGTTAATTTACTGTCTGTCTACCTGGAACAGGCCAGTCACTGATCAAACACACACTGAGGACTAATCAATAAAGAGCCATATCTTTGATCTATTTGGTGCTGTTTCTGACTACATAAAGTAATGCTCTTAATGAAACATGGCTCTCTTACTTTTTCAGTGTAAAATCTTGTGTTCCAAATGATTGCTTATTTAAACCCTTATGAAATGATAACAAGAAGTTGCTTTTGTTTACTTGTTTCAAACAGTGCAATAGCAGCTTGCTCATGTTGCTCTTAACTGGCTTAAGGTTCTGTTTAGAAGTTTTTACATGTGACCCAGAAGTCATGTTTTGATCTTTGGCAATTGCAAATGGGAGGATTTCCTAAAGATACAATTTGCATCTATTTTGTAATGTTAAAAGGGTCAAGTCAGTGCCCCAATGTCACGAGATACAATTGCTGAATTCTCTTGGAATGAATCCTGGCTTAGCTGATGGAAGAGCTAGGACCAGCACTGGCCATCTGTGTGCTGTCAGTCTGCTTTGACCTTGCCTCACAGATGTATATTTTATTTTCTTGAAGAGCAATCAAACATGTCTGTTCACTAGCACTGAACACCCTCTGCTCTTAGCTGTCTAAATGGTTTTTAAAAATCACAAGGGACTACCCCCACTGCACCATCACTCCAAGTGCTGCCTCCCTGACAAGTATCTCACTGGCCTCTTCATAGTTCTTTTGCAAATACCAGTTGAAACAAACTAATCTTTCACTGGCTTTAAGCTATCTGCTGTAAAGATGCTAAGGTGTTCTATTGTTTCCCAGACAATATCTGCCACAGCAAGCTGAAATGACACTGAATTTAAGTATGAAAGCAGAAATTCACTCTTCCTCGCCAGGTATAGTTTTATTTTGTGTTAGCAGACTGTACAGACTTTATAGACTTGTTAGACTTCCTTCTGGTGTTCCTACCATTTGGGATGGGCCAAACTGTTCTCCAGTAAAAATAAAAATAAGATAAGGCTGCTGTCAATGCCTTTCTAGACTTCTCTCTGCTCTCCCCTCCTGCCCAGCACATGCTGCAGATGTGAAGAATTTCTACAGAAGGCTTAAATGAGTTATGGATATAACAACCTCTCTTATACCCTCCAGATCTGTTTTCTGGCTCACCTAGATCACAGCCCTGGCTGGAGCATACCAGAACTCCTTGTTGGCTTGTGTGTCCACCAAAGAAAAATCAACCATGTGTAGGGAGAGAAGGGGGAAAGGGAGAGGCAGAAGCTGATTCCTGCTTTAACTCCTGCCAATATATTTTTCATAGTGACTCTCACCTATAAAATGATGCTGGAGGAGTTCTCGGGAAATGTAGAGAAGGTATTTTCCCCTCTAATCTCTCTCAGAGGATAGGTAACTCTGCATTAGCAAGAAGGACATGGAGCAGTGGTGGTCTCTCAAGTGTTCTTGCTGGCACTACAAGCCCACGCTGCTATCTGGGGAGGGTGCTCCTGAGAGGTGTCATCCTCAGTGAGTCACGAAAGG
The DNA here is from genome assembly GCF_020740725.1 of Corvus hawaiiensis. Lineage (NCBI taxonomy): Eukaryota > Metazoa > Chordata > Aves > Passeriformes > Corvidae > Corvus > Corvus hawaiiensis. The sequence goes on along the minus strand of NC_063216.1, from coordinate 61,456,897 downwards.
TACACAAGCTAAATTGATGGAGCAGGGTGTTCTGTGGGGAGGACAGAGAGGCAGAAGCAAGATCCTCAGGTTGATTAATCAGCTGGGAGAGAAGCTGACTTCTCAGAACTGAGATACTAATTAAAATGCTCATTTGCGTTTTAAAACACAGCTCAGGATATGATCTACATACTGCTATGAGGTTTTGATTAGTACCTCACTTTGCAAGTTGGGACTGAGTCTTGTGGCACCCAGGTGGTTCTTTCAGTCTTTCTTAGAGTGGGCCATCATTCTGGAATTGCTTATCGATTCACAAAATGTTGAGCACTTGACACACATCTTCCAGTGCATGTGTTCCTTGTGCCTCTTTATGAGTTGATATATTCTCATCCTAGTCATCATCAGTTCTCTTCTTATGAAGGCCAATTAAATAAATCCATGGTGAAGGACAGAAGAGTGGGATAATGGCAATGATTAGCAGAGAAGAGGGGTGAATAAACACTAAATGCTTTATGGCAAAACTACAAAATGGTGAGGGCTGTAGCAACAGATTTTTGGTACACAAAACCACAGTGACTGTGTTTTACAGTATAACAAAGTGTTACTATGTTATTACTACAGAACTTGGACAACTGTTTGGTCCCCAGACCAAAACACTGCTGGGCATCCATGGGAGCAGCTTCTGGGCACAGGTCCATGGGAACTTTTTGTTCTGATTTGAATGTCATAGTTGATTTTAGGTTTTTCTGGGGTTGTCTGGTACTTGTGAGTAAGCCTCACAAAACTTAATCACTGGCAATCTGTCACAATGGAGTTGGGATCTCAGGCCTTCACCAGCAGGGACAAATCTTACACTGACCCCTTTCTAATTAGTAGATGAAAAATCTTCTTTGGTACCCTTTAAATTTTCCTCTTATGTTTCTATTGACAGGATTTAGTTCATTTCGTAATCATCAATGTTGGTGAATCAGGTCCCCAAAACTATTAGGAACTTAAAGATGCACTTATGTTAAAAAGAAAAAAGGTGGGAAATTCTATTCTTCTTAATTAATCTGAATAATAAGAAATCAAAGGAGTATCTTACCCATTAAAAAAAAAAAAAAAAAGAAAGACAATATTTTCATTGGATCTCCGGTCAAAAAATAAAGATAAAACTGATATATTTATTTGTACGAAGTTGATCATGCTCTTTCATATGCTTACAAAGTTAGATGTAATAAAAGGGGCCCAGGTTGTTGTGTATTTGCACTGAAAAAAGAGTTTTACATTGAAATCAGGAAAAAGACCTGAAAAACACAGAGAAGAGTTCAGTAAGGTGACAAGCGTGTCCTTCAGCTGGAGCATTTCTAAGGAATGACAGTCAGTACCTTGGGCCCTAGGTATCTACAGTGCTGAAAAGATCAAATTGAGCATCAAATGTACTATAACACAATATAACACAATCACTTTTCTGTGAATGTAATCGGCATTTTTGCAATTATGAAAACTCCTGATATAATTCTTATTTTGTGAAGTGTCTTACCAAAATTTACATACTTTTCCTTTTGATTTGTGTCAGTCACAACTCTAAGAGTTCTATTTATCTCCAGATTGATCCAACAGGTTCCCAAAGATTGGAGACATTTTAATTCTGACAAGTTTAAAGGATGTCTGTCTTTGAATAATTTTCCTAACTAGTAGCTGCTGGGAAATGAACCTCCATCAAAAGCAGAACAATGATCTGCTTGCCCTTTGTGATGTGAACCATGCATTTTGCTCCTTGTATTTGAAAGTCCTCACAGTAAACAATTATTTGCTTGTTTATAGGTCACTGCTTGTGTGTGTATATTATTGGATACAGAAGCAAAAAAGAAAGAAGAATATGAAGGGAAAGCTGTTAATACCTTTTACTGACTGTTTTTCAGTTTCACTATCTTGATGTTATACCTCTCTTCCTTTGGTTGTTGACCTTGGAAATATCTGATGCAAATACCTGTTCTTTATGGTAGATTTTGTTTATATGTTACAGCCTGTCACATGCCTTTATAGACCAGCACTTCAGAGAAAATGAAAAAAATCTCTGAGCTTTTTAAAGAATTATTTAATAACATCAGGCAGACCTTTCATGGCTTCTTTGAGATGTTTTCTTCCAGTCAGACAATATTCCTTGTACTTAATATGTTCTGCTGTTTGCCTATGAACAGTCATTCAACCATAGAAGGAAAGCGACCAAAAGGTCACCTCAAATTTACCTTCATTTATGAGTCGAGTACTGGGGGAATCAGAATACAAGTGTGTATGAGACCACTCTCCTGCTGAATGAGCTGTGGTTCTGGGTACCAACTATTTCTCTTGGGTAGAAAACAAACCCTTGAAAGAGTGATATTGAAATCATCTTTTCCTAGGATCTGCAGCAAAGTCAACACACTTTCACTCAGAGATATATAAAAGCTGTCAAGGGGTCTAAGTTATTAGTATTGATTCCTGCATGAAGTTCTGGTTCTACTGAGATCAAGAGAAAAAATCCCATTGATCTCAATGAGGCCAAGATTTCATTGCTTATCTTTCCTTATTAATAACAATAGTAAATTTCAGACAGTCTCATTAAAATAACCTGATATTATATTACATAGAAGGATTTTCTTACCACTCATAATAAATAGTGGGAATAGAAGGGCAACAGAAAAGGCAGAAGTAAGATGAATGTGAACAGGGATAGGAGCTGAGATTGCAAATATTAAGAGGTTATTAGTCCTTTTCACCCTTAGAGATATTAATGATCTCCGGCTTTAGTTCTCAAAGAACCCATTTTCTATTCTTGCATTCTTTTCCAGAATTAAGTTCAAATTTCCATAGGAAATATAAAAGAGATCAAGACTTATCTATATAACAATTTATAAGGCCTTCATTCACCACCTCAGTTTCCTCTTTTGCTCTCAGATATTCATACAACATCTGAATGCCTTGAAAATGTAAATGAATTTATGCTATAGCCTCCTGGAGAATTAGAGGAGAAATATTATCTCTATTTTACAGCTGGAGAATGGAGACAGAGAGACTTTGTGATGTGCCTGAGGTCTCTCACTGGATTTTTAAACTCTGTATTTAAACCACAACACTTTCTTGGCTTCTGATTATCTTTGCTTTGGGGATTCTAACTTATTTAAATTCTGTTCTCTTGAACGCTTTTCTGTAGGCCAAATCCATCCAAAACTGATTCTTAACCTCAGCAAATATCTGGAAAACCCCTTGTCCAGAAGAAATCTACAGTTTTTACTGGCTGCTGTAACTTGTAAGGCAATGAAAAGAGAGGCAAAAAACAGACTGTGAAGGATCTCAAAACATCATTGAAAACATAATAAATGCCTACAGACTCAGACTTAACAGATTTTCTCATCTTAATTTTGCCTGCAATAGAGTTACTAGTAGTTCTTCGAACTGAACTTAAGTTATATTGTTTGCACTATTAAAGTTATTGGTATTTTGCCACTTTTTTTTTTTTTTTTTTTTCTGAAGCTCTCTCCTTTTTAATTAACTGTGAGGAGTTTTTGGGCTACCTTTACATATAGCTTTCATTTTATGAGGACTGGATTGCATATTCATGATGCCTTTCACTTTGCAGTGAGTCTACACATCTCATAAATCTGTCTTGATTTAAAGACTTAAGAATGTAAGTGGCTGTTTTGTCTGCATTCTGTTCTGTAAGGAGGACAGGAACAGCCAGGTTTGTTGTGCTACTGCAAGGAGTAAGATCCATTATGGGGTACTCAATGCTGCTGTGGTAGGACTGCTTCCAGTTCCCAGCTGTTTTGCTAAGGGCTATCTAAGTAGGCTATACCTACATATACTTACACATACTATCATCTACTAAGTGTTTTATTTGTTTTGTAATCAACTGCATCAAGCTAAGTTTTTTTTAAACTAGAGATTTACTCTTTCCCTAGGACCTACTTTACACAAACCTAGTAGAATTCAGTTATGCCTTTGTGTAGGTGTTTATACAAAGCTAGTTTATTCTATATGACAGAACACACGCATGAGTTTTGAAACCTCTATAATATAGAAACCTGCATCCTAAAAGAACCAGCATGCCTTCTCCCTGAGTACATTGAAAGCCAGCATGGTCATAAAGTATTTTCCAGGCCTTACAAGGTGAGACGTGCAGTAAAATGAAGAAAAAGAAATGAAGTTACTGGAAAGTTTCTGGATTCAGGAAGGATCAATACACACTGCTGTGGACTTCTTTCCACCACTCTTGGCTTGGAGAACTGTAGAGTGGAAGCTTTGGACTGAGCCTTGGGGATGAAGACTAAGGAAAAATCCATGGAGCAGAAGTCTTCTTCCCATAAAATTGCTGCTGTAAATAATATCTGGCTTTGATTCTCCTTTTACTTACACCCATTTCACATTATGGAAGTACTACTGACATATTGAATCTATTACTGACTTCCTTAGGAATAACTAAAGTTAGAGTTGGGTTCATTATATTTTAGTATGAAGCAGTCTGTCAGTGATAAGGCTGAAGGACTGAGTGAACGTACTCTGTCATTTTCCTAGTTTCTTCTAGGTAAAGAATCTTGGACATTTAGAAAGTGGAAAATTCTGGACACCACCAGTGTTGATTGGTGCAACGCGATATCTGCCTTTCAGCAACCTGAAATGTCTTCAAAATAGGCCCTGCTTTGAGAAGGTGTTTGGATCAAATGGTTTCCAGGTGTTCCTTCTAAACTGAATTGTTCAGTGATTCCGTGTTCCTACTCACTGCTCACTGTAAAGCTATGACTATACAGAGACATGTCCGTGGCATTCCACATGCCCACATTTCCCAGTGCTTCCAATTCCAGAACCTGGAAGTTTCCAAGTCAGGCTCTGCACTAGTCATGCTCTACACCTGAGTTAACACACCCTGAGCAACATGGTACCAACACTGTCACCTTCTTTTGCTTCCACCAGCATCTCTCACTTTACCACCAAATTCTTGAAGTCTGATACAAAGCATAACCACAGAATCATAGAATATCCTGAGTTGGAAGGGACCCACAAGGATCACAAGTCCAACTCCTGTTAATAAATTAATTAACCAAACCTCACCTGTAGTTACTAAATCTGGAGGTCACCAGTTCTCATTGTTTTCTTATGGACTCCTGGTCCTGGAAAAGAATTTCAAGTCTGCCCATTCTTCATGAAGTCAAGTTAAATTCTGGACAGATTATTAGTTGGACAGGTTGTGATATGAAAACCATAACATTAACACCAGACCCAAGACAGCTGAAGAAGCAGGACAGCTGTGTTGTCATGGTGCTTAGGCAGCCAATGCCCGCTGTACAGTTAATCTGCCTAAGGATGTGACTGTACATTATAAAGAAGTGGAGTTTTCATGTGCATGCTGTTCACTGACATTTGCAAGATTTGCAACTCCACTGGCAGTCACTGAATGAAAATGAAGAAATTTGGTTTAATAATGCAGATGTCAAAATATTAAACATTCAGGACAATTATATTAGGAAACTGTCATAATAAATTTTATTTATTTTTTCTTATTTTGGAATGGTTTGAACAGTATATTTCCCACTGTGGTGAAAGATGATAAACAGAGGAACTGAGCTGAAGGTAAATAACTCATAAATCCATCTTTCAGCAAGGTGAGATGTCATTAATTCAGGCACTGGAACAAGTAAGATCATTAAATATTATGACACATTTCATCCAATTCCTCCACAAAACAATTTTCTTAATTTTGTTTTTGTAAAGAAAATTAGTATCAGTCAATCAAACATGGACATGCACAATTCTAATTACGTATTTTGCTATTATAATAAAACTCGTATGTTTGGTGCCTTAGCTAGTATCTATCCAAAATGTGTCAGAAATATTTGGACTCACTTTTATAAGAATAACCCATTTTCCAACATAAGAATAACCCATGGCCTATTTCTGTCATATATGACTCAGGGGGCTTATTGCCCTAAAAGAGATGAAGAAGCTTGAGTAATATAGGCTGAAAGGTGGATGGTTATGCCAGAGGAAGCAAATGACACCATTCCACTGAGGGCTGCACCCGGCTGCAACCACTTTTGATTCTCCTACAAGGCAGTGAGAGTCTTCATCATGATGATATTGCTTGGGAATTGATACTGATCTGAGATTATTTTGATGTGATGCTGATGAAGATATGCAGAGCAATTCAAGCTATCATTGCTTTAAGCACACATAGAATCCTGTCAGGTTTTTGAACTTGGTGGAGGGTAGAATTAGGGAGCAAATAATTGAAAATGTAAAAGGAAAGAGAAAATGCTACAGAATTCTTTACATGAAATGGAGTGTCCCTTTCCAGAAATAATGTTAGTGTCATATTTCTATGATCAATGTTTTAGAGGTTGATAAGTACTAATAATGTTATTACTAAATCTGAAGAGAAGACCTGTTTTTCTTTGACCTGTAGACAGCCCAGATATTTCTAATGAGTATTGTGCTTTGTTATATTATTAATACTTGCGAAGTGTGTGAACGTATCTATTTATTCATTTTTCTACTTGGTCAGCTTATTAACTGTTCTACATAATTTCCCCCTTCCTGTTTGAGAAATCATGGGAATTGTCCTAAATCAAATAAATTCTCTAACTGAGCAATCTTTCACATACTTTTGTGAGGATTTATGGGATCTATCTACGTAAAAATGAACTTTTTTTGTAACCACTGGGAGAATGGGACTATCAATTACCAGTAAACCAGTGTGCCAGTTGAAGCACAGATTTGATCTAGCCTATAATTATCCATACAATTTAACTGTTAATACTAGAAGGAAATAAGCCCCATGTTAGAGTTTTGGCATACTTACACTACCTAGGATAATACCCAGAAGCCATTCATAGGATAGCGTGGGCCAAAGACCATTCCCTTCATGGGTGAGGCCACACAGTTTAGCACGGTAAGGGTTCCTGGCTGTATACCATGACCTCAACTGCCTTATTTTCTCTCAGCCTGGCAACAAAAAGCTCCCAGTGCATGTCTGGGCAGTCTGCAGGTCAGATTGGAAGCTGCAAGGGTTAAACAGGAAGGTTCAGCCACACCTGAGGGTGAGTCAGGCAGGAGAGGTTTGCAATAAAAAAGAGCAAATGGGCTTGATTACAATCAATCTTAGATGTTTCTGAATCATTTGGTCACTCTTCTGTGCCAGCTCAATATTGGATTGTAATATTTATAATGGCCATGGGATGGGATTGCAAGAGCAAACAATCCTTGTTCCAGGCATGATGGTACAATCTCTTTCTATGGACAACTCCCAGAAACTAGAAAGAGAGCTAGGAGAAGTCCTTACCTTGTGAAAATGTTGGTAGCTCTTGATCTGATCTCTGATCCTGATCTCTGATACTATAAATTCACAGAATGGTTAGGGTGGGAAGGGACCTTAAAAATCATCTAGTTCCGTCTCGCCTTCCATGAGCAAGAACACTTTCCAATAGACCAGGTACTCAGAGCCCTATCCAGCCTGGACCTGAACACCTCCAAGGTCCACAGTCTCTCAGGACAACCTGGTCCAGTGTCTCACCACTCTCATAGTAAAGAATTTCTTCCTAATATCACATCTAAACCTACCCTCCCTCATTTTAAGGCCATTTTCCCTTGTCCTATCACTACATGACATTGTGAAAAGCCCTTGGCCAATCTTCTTGTAAACCCCCTTTAGGTATGGAAGGAGGTACATGTATGACAAGGTGACCTGCTTAAGGATGAGGGTCTACCTGCACTTTATTAAAGCCTTTGAAGCTGTTTCCCAAAGCATTCTCCTGGAGAAACTAACTGCTCATGACTTGGAGAAGTACACTGTTGCCTTGGTGAAAAATAATGTGGCCAGCAGGACCAGGGCAGTGATTGTCCCCCTGTACTCGGCACTGGTGAGGCCACACCTGAAATCTTGTGTTTAGTTCCGGGCCCCTCTCTGTAAGAATCACATTGAGGTGCTGGAGTATGTCCAGAGAAGGGCAACAGAGCTGGTAAAGGGTCTGAAGCATAAATATTAATAAGGAGCAGCTGAGCGATCTGGGGGCATTCAGCCTGGACAAAAGGAGGCTCAGGGGCGACCTTATTACAACAACTACCTTTATCTCTACAACTACCTGAAAGGTGGCTGTAGCCAGGTGGAGGTCAAATTTTTCTTGTACGTAATAAATGACAGGATGAGAGGAAATGGCCTCAAGTTGCACCAATGGAGGTTTAGATTGGATATTAGGAAGAATTTCTTTACTGAAATGGTGCTCAACTGTTGGAACAGGGAAGTGTTGGAATCACATCCCTGGGGGGTATTTAAAAGACATGTAGATGTGGTATTTAGGGACAGGGCTTAGTGGTGGACTTGACAGTGCAGGGTTAATGGCTGGGACTCAGTGTTATTAGAGGTCCTTTCCGACCTAAACAATTCTATGATAATTCTGCTCTGAGTGGAATTTCCAGCACAACAGCTCTCTGGCAGCTCCCTTTAGTTCCCAGGGGAAGAAGACATCTACAACTTCCCTGCCCAAGCCCAGGGCTAAGAGCAATATTGTATTTTCTCTCCATTCTGCCCAAAACAGAATTTTAAGTTAAGGGCCCCTTTTTGTTACCACATATAAGTCTAAAAAGAGTCTGTAACAACCAGTGTAAGTTTTTCATGTTAATAGAGAGTCTGCACACAGTAAAAGAGAGACAGAAGAAAAGAAGAAAGAAAGGAAAGCAAACAGGACCTTGATTCCACTCACTGCAAAACTTAACAAGAAAAATTGTCCTCGCTTCACTCACATGAGAAAACAAAGTACTCTGAGACTCACAATCATGCTCTTACAGCCTTTCTTTCTCTTTTCCTGATGCTGTTAGAGACTTCTGTCTGTAGTCAGTCATCCTTGCTGTAAGTTTCTTTAAATTGTAATTGGGCAGTCTTCTAGATTCTGAGGGACCCCTTTGCCAGAGGAACTCTTGGGGACATAGCCCCTATTTTTTGAAATTGAGGACTGATAAATGAATAGAGGACTGACTACCAATATGATTCTTTGTTCATAGCAGAAATCTTGTTTTACCAGCATCTCTTTTTAAGGAACCCCATTATGAAACATGTATAGTTGTACCTTCATGTTCCTGTATTTAATTTTCTGTCAAAAAAGACTCCAGATTTAAGAATGTCATGGTCTGTGTTTGTGTGTGTGACACTGGGAATTTGAACCTTAGCCTCTTGACCTGCTACCCACCTTCTTAAGGATCACAAACATAAGCACCATTTGAACCAATTTCCCCAAATCAGCTTAATTTTTCACTCTCTCTGTGTATGTGTCTCTCAGTCACATGCAAAAGCCCCACGCATACCAGCCTGAAAAGATGGGTCAAGGCCTGTTTTATTGACAAGCAGAGCTGGCCTCGGTCACTCTGCTTCTGCTGGCAGCCAGCCTTGCCTGCAGCATGTCAGCCACCTGGGATGCCTTCGGAAGTCCTTTGGCTTATGAGCAGAGAGGAGAAGAGGCAGGGTTGAGAAGATTAAGAGATGGGACCTACCTGTTTTGGAGAGCAGTGGAGCTGCCTAGCACTACTTCCAGCTGTCCTTTGGATAGCAGAAGAGCTTGTATCTAAAGCGTATTTTGTTTTGTAGCCCATCCCCTAAGCTCAGCCCCCCTCCCCCCGTGTCAGGGACTTGCTGTGAGTGTCAGGAGAAGCAGTGTTAGCCCAAAGCGATCATAGCCAAATTCAGTCACCTGCTTCAGTGAGCTGACCAGGGCAGGACAGAGAGGTTTGCACCCATGGACAGGGCTAGCCTTTACCCACTGCGCCACAAGCCCTTGAATGGTTGGAAAACTGCTGACTTTGAGCTTCTCTTCTGGTGGGGTATCATGGTCACTGGGTAATGTCTGATCTCTGTGGTATCATAACCTTCTCTCTTAGGCTAAGTTTTGGCCTCTGGGTTGACAAATCATGACTGTTTTTCAACTCTTTTATTACAGCAAAGTTGCATCAGCTCACCTCTGCTGGCTTCTTACACTATGCTAGGGAAAAGTGCAGCAAGAGCTGGCACTATCTTTCCGGCCTAGGTTTGAACCTTATTTTAAATACAAATATCTCTCCTTTTCAGCATAGTCAGGAAAGATAGGGTCATCTTTATACCTGATATCTCAAGCAAAGCAGTGGGTAAATATCAAAGATGTTAAGGCAAAGCAAACATACCTCTTTTATGTTTGTGGGCAGCACTAATGACACAGGGTGAAATTTATCCTCTTATCGAAGGTCAACACAAACCTAGGCACTACTTCAAAGGTGCATTGATCCTATAACTGGCTCCTGGCACTGAGCTGGATTTCACCAAACTCTAAAACTTATGAGAACTGATAGATTTTATATATCTGTGTAAAAAATAATAGACTATGTTCGGATACAGACATACTTAGCAATCCATAGGAGCTATCTTGATTTTGCTGGGACAATGTATGCTTCTTTTATCTTGTGTTCACATATTTTGGACAATATTTGCTAGCCAGCTGTCCCATCCTCCCACTTAATCAGTTAAAACATCCATATTCTTTGCAAATACACAATATTTGCTCCAGCTTTTTGTTTACGAAGAAGAAGCTGACAGTCCAGTGACTGAGTGTTTAGTACTGCAGGTACTGTTCAGTTTGAAGAGGAAAGCAAGAGTGAAGGCACTGTTAAAGCCATTCTTTGAACAATAATAAGAACTATCCAAAGTTTCCTAACATGTTCAGCCATTGCTCCAAGATACCAAAAAGGTCTTGTAGACGGGAAAAACGTGAAAGTCAAGGGAGAGGGCAGTAAAGTCAATGTAAGAGCAGGTAAAAAACTGGTGTCTTTTTGTTAGTGGTTGTTGCAGTGGAGATTCTTGCAACATGTATAAGACAGTGAGGCCCGTGGAAAAGTATAAGGACTGATTCTTGATAGATGTTTTTCAGAGAGCTGTTTATTTTCCAGCCGCATGGCCGGCGACTGCCGAGGAATTGTAGCAATCACGGGACCAGCAGGGTCCTTCCCGGGCAGGGGAACACAAAACAACCAATGGGGAACGGGATTCACCAGTTAGTAGGGAAACCCCATGCCTCCACCCCAGGGTCCCCTCTCCCAGGACCCCATGGCAGGGGGGAGGAACCCCAACAAGTGGTCATATGCATAAATGTGTTGCTGCATAGGAGGCATGGGATTTTTGTGTGTTTCAATTGTGGTCATGCTGGGTGTGAACATATTAATTGTAAATACTTTAGGAGAAGATATGGCATCTGCACTTGGGGTTTCTTTTCTTTCTTTTGTATTTTCTTTCTGTGGTTGTATTTGAGCAGGGTGTGCCAATATTTGCACTCTGAAGAACAGCATCAGGACGCCTGGTATTCGCATCTATGAGCAAAAACAATGACAACACTTCAGTTAATTCACAGTAGCTTCATGCGCATTAGTCACCGGTCCCTGTGTGCTCTAATTATAGACTGCCTTAACATTGCAAATACAGGACATAAAGCAAAGACTTTACAAAAGTTGTCTTGGTATCTCTTTTTTACTTGCTAGGCTAATAGACAAGATGTTTTAAATACAGATCCAAGATTGAAGTTGTCCTTTTCTTGGAATGTGACTGTGGCAGTTAATATGATTACGGTAGTACCAGATGAGATGGATTAGGAGATACTTAGCTCAGGATAGGTAAACCTACCTGGTAGTGTGCTCTTCCTTCAGTTCTGAGAAAATCAGACTTTTTTTTTTTGATTCACAGGAGTAAGACATAAAGAGCCTTTTCATAGCTGAGCTGTATTTTTTAACCTGAGTTGCTCTAAATATATAACCAAGGGCAGCTAAATCCCATGTGCTATGGCTCACTGTACAAGTTATAATTTATTAAACTGTTATATTCATGAGATTATGTCAGAATTCCCTTGTTCTGTCATGTACATAGATTGCTTTGGGGGCTCCAGGAGGTCAAACTCTGACAGAGTCAAGCATAATTATCTTCTGAATATATTCACACCCCCTGCAAAAGCCAATGTTTGTTTGGTTTTGCCTTATTTAAGAGTGTACTCATCTAAGCTTCAACTTGAATGACTAAAATCTGTAAGAAACACAGATTCTCTGAAGATGGTATTATGACATAAAACACATTGAATACAAATTTTGTATTTCCATAAAAAATTCAAGACATAATGTTTATTTTTGCACATTGATGCAGCTATCTGTATGTGTTGGGGCCCATGGTGGTAAACACACAGTAATGCATATCAACTTTTTCTTCTGAATTAGTGATTTTATACATATAGAACAAACTAATAATCCCCCACTTCATAATGAATTTGAAGCTTATAAAATGTGACAGCTACTGATATTCTCCACCAATAGACTGGAATGGTTGGTCCCAATATAGTGAGTACTATTTGGGTGGCAGGTTTGCATAGTGAAAATGTGAATTATTAATAGCATCACTGAAGAATTAATACTACAATGAGTGGGACAGGTGGAAACACTGTGTCTATAAGCAGAAGACCAGGGCACACAGCCAAACAGAGTTGAGTCTGGTAAGCTAATAAGTTGTCACCCGTCCATTGAATCAACATAACTGACCTTGTGTTTGCTTCAGCTTTGGGGAAAATCATATTAATGTCAAAGTCTTTGATATCTTGTCCACCAATTGTAGAAATACTGTTTCACTCTGAAATTCTAATAATTCATTCTCTGTTATCGCAGTAAGCTTGTGTTAATAACGATACAAGAATCACAGAACTGTTAGTGTTGGAAAGGCTCTCTGGAGGTCATCCAATCCGACCCCCCTGCCAAGGCAGGGTCACCTGGAGCAGGTTACACAGGAACACGTCCAGGTGGGTTTGGAATGTGTCCAGTGAGGGAGACTTCATGACATCCCTGAGCAGGTGACAGAGTGCTCTGTCACCCTCAATGTAAAGAAGTTCTTCTTTGTGTTGAGGCAAAGCTTCTTGTTTTATTTTATGACCATTGCTCCTCGTCCTGTGACTGGGCAGCACCGAAAAAAGTCTGGCACATCGTCTTGGCACCTGCCTTTGAGATATTTATATGCATTAAGGAGATTCCCTCTCAGTTTTCTATAGACTAAGCAAGCCCGGCTCCTGAAGTCTCTCCTCATAAGAGAGATGCTCCAGACTCCATCATCTTTGTGGCCTCCACAGGACCCTCTCCAGTAGCTCCTTGTCTTTCTTGCATTCAGGAACCCAGAACTGGACACAGCACTTCAGATGTGGCCTCACCAGGGCTGAGTAGAGGGGCAGGATCACCTTCCTTGACCTGCTGGCCACACTCTTCCCAATGCACCCCAGGATATCATTGGCCGTCCTGCTGCAAGGGCACACTGCTGGCTCATGAACAGCTTGTCATCCACCAAAACTCCCAGGTCCTTCTCAGCAGAGCTGCTCTCTAGAAGGTCAGCCCCCAGCTGGTACTTGGGGTTATTCCTCCCCAGGTGCAGGACCCTACACTTGCCCTTGTTGAACCTCATTTTCTCTGTGCCCAACTCCCCAGCCTATCAAGGTCCCACTAAATGGCAGCACAGCATTCAGATGTATCAGCCACTCACCCCAGTCTCATGGCATCATCAAGCCTGATGAGGGTACATTCTACCCCTTCATCCAGGTCATTGCTAAACAAGTTGAATAAGACTGGACCCAGTATTGATCCCTGGGGAATGCCATGGACTGTAGGCCTCCAGCTGGGTTCTATTCCACTGGTCACAATCCTCTGAGCTCTGTCATTCAGGCAGTTCTTGATCTACCTCACTGTCCATTAATCTAACCCACATTTCCTAAGTTTGCCTGCAAGGATGTTGTGTGAGACAGTGTCAAAAGCCTTGCTGAAGTCAAGGCAGACAACATCCACTGCTCTCCCCTCACTGACCCATCCTGCCAAGTCATCATGGAAGGCTCTCAGATTGGTCAAGCATGCTTCCTCCTTGGTGAATCCATGCTAACTACTCCTGAAGATCTTCTTTTCTTCTGCATACTTGGTGATAAACTAAATAAATAACATCTTTGTGCTGAAACATTTACTTGCTACTATGTAGTAGCTTGATTCTGGAAGCTGGTGATCTTTGTTCCTTGCACTAAAAGGAAAGCACAGCTACTTTGAGGGAAGGCATTTTTCAGCTCATGCTTCAGTGGATACTACGCAAAATGTTATTTAGGGAAAACCATAGCAATACCCCTTATTTACTTAAAGCCCAACCAGTTCTATAAGTTCTGGTCAGTGTTCCCCTCATTGTTAATTATTTTACAAAAACATGATTTTTAAAACAAATTTCTCAAAAGAAAAATTCTGACAGCTAATGATCAGACAAAAAAAAAATTAAGTTCATATACATATTGATAAAATTAAAGAAAATAAAAGAAAATAAAAGAAAATAAATGAAAATAAAAGAAAACAAAATATAAAAAATTGGATCACAATTTTCAGCAGAATGCAAATTTAGCACTACATGAAATACTGAAATGGTACCGGTATACGAAGAAAAGTCAGTTACAAAAGTCATATAAACCACATACTCATTTCTGACTTCCATCTAACCGTTGACATTCCCTTAGAAATCAAAAGGGGAAAAGTAAATAAGAACACTTTCTCTATCAGTAAAAAATAGTGATATCTGGGAAACACAAGGAAATGCCTAGGAAAGATCAGCAGAACTAAGGAATGTGGGGACTGGGCCACATGAGGATGGGGAAAGTGAGTAGGGAAGGATCAGGTCCCTCTGGGTAGGAATGAGCAGAGTGGGCTGAGCAGGGAGGATGGAGAGAAGCACCCTGATTGGGTGGGACATGGTTTCTGGGAGAGCTGGTGGGAGCAGGGAGGGTTGGTTTTAGTCAACCATGCAAATATTTCTCTAGTGAAACCCCACGTAAATGTACGACGTATGTTTGGCACATGATCAGAAATCTGACTGATCATAGTTAGATATTTGGAAAATAGAAATCCATTTGGCTTAATAAAAAAGTTTGGAAAATATTTGCCTTCAGAATTGGGGTAAAAAGTATGATGTACAGACTGACCTATCTCTTCCAGTTTCCAACATCACATATAATTTTTTGTATTTACTTCAACAGAAGGAGATTTCTTTAAAAATTGAAAAAAAAAAAAAAGGTGTTTGCAGAGAGTTTTGGCTTGTTAGTTGTCTGCCTGCCCAGAAAGTACTGCTCACTTTCCTCTTCCTTTCCATAAGTGAAAATATTAGTCTTCAGCTGCGGTTACCAGCAGCTAAATGTGTTTTGTCCTTCTGCTCCTCTCTGCTGATGATGCTGATGCCCATCCAGGGAGTTCTGTTATCTTTGCAGCTTTCCCCAGAGGATGAAATGCAGGGGGCTATGGCATGGGGAGCTGTAACTCTCATCAGTAACAGAAGAGAAAATGAAGATAGCCACTAGAAAAACTCAATTTCATGGAACAGATATTTTCTGTTTTGATGAAAATAACCTTAATGAAAAATTGCTGGCTAGCTCACCACTTGAGTCTTCTCTAAACATGTCAGTATTCCATTTTAGTTATTTACCTCGGGTAGAATCACTGAATCATTTAGATTGGAAAAGACCTTTAAGACCATTGAGTCCAACCATAAAGCTAACACTGCCACAATAGGTTGGAAGCTAAGTCTCTGGAAGTCTAGCTTTTATATTAAATTATGTATTTTAATGTGTAGAATGCCCCTTGACTCACTAGTATAGTGATGCTTCAAGAGGAGCAAATTATCGTAATGCAGTAGTAAGGTTTTGTGACATTTGCCAGTTTATCTGTGGTTACGTCAGGAAGGGGCACAATACCTGTTTTCCTCTTCTGAGTAATTACTTTTTGCATTGCATCTCATGCTTCACTCATTAATCTCTGAGCTTCCTGAGATGACAGATCAAGAGGCTTCTATGTTTTGTTTGGGATTTAAATTTTCTAGATATTCTGATGGTGTATAGACACTTACTCACACGTGTATGTGTGGGTGCTTGTGTGGCTGCACTTCCCTATAACAGAACAGCAAATCTTTCCATAAAGATTCCAGTTGATTAACTTCTTGTCAAATATTTGACCTTCCTCCGTTTTTCAAAACATTATACCTACAATTGCTGCAGTTAGGGCTTTAGAATAATGTATTTTTAAACATCGCTTTCATATATACATACCTACAATTTTAATCACAGTAATAGGTATTATTATAGCACTATTCAGAGATGCATCAGATATTTTCAGGAGAAAAAATAGCAAAAGAAAAAAGAAGCTCATCTGAAAAAGAGTTTATGGGTTAGGCTTCAGTATGAGATGACCAGTTGATCATCAATGTTGTCCATTTATTATCAATATTGGTGATGACCATTACAGTATGTGAAATAACTCCTCTCTTCTCTGACTTCATATCATACATAAATTTTCTCCAAAAGGCATTTCTAAGGTTAGCATAAGAAATTTTCCCCTAAAAATATTAAATAACATGTCTCATATTTTCCTTTCTGTATCATCTCTCTTTTCTCTCTCTGTCTCTCTAATTTTTTACTGAGTTTACTGGTTCAATTTTAATAGGGAAAATTTTCAGTCAAAACGCTAGTCAATTCTATCCACTGGGGGGTATTTTTAGAGAAAATGTTCTTAAAGACAAAAGTCAGTACTTACATTACTGAGGAGAGAAAATAGGCTGAAAAGGAGGTGGGAAACTAAGAAAACAATTATCAACTAAGAACGGCCATTGCATGAAAGGATAGTAGAGGTTCACTCCCCTTTGGGAGAAAGGAGAGTCAGAAGAGAAAAACATGAACACGAACAGGCCCGTAGGAACCCATAAAGTAATTTGTGGTTAAAAAGAGGCTATGGCTCACAGCTGAAGTATCCAAAGGCTAAAATTAGTAATAGAGTAGAGGCATGACTGTGAGCATAGTGCCAGAGATATACTGCAGTGAGAAAAGCAACTGAGACTCAAGCGCTGGAGAAGCGTTTTGCTTGAATTCTGTTTTCTCCTGGAGTGAGAGAGCTTTTCCTGCTTTGAGCAAAAGAAAAATCAGAATGAATCATCAGCAAATACCAAATCAATCTCATGAGAGAAATGGGAAATCAAGAGACAGACAACTTGATACTAAAATAATAAATAGTCTTATTCCTGCACTAGACTTTCCTTTTAGAATCCTCTTTATCCTCATAGCAGACTAACTTCCTTAGTTCTGTACTTCTGAGGAAGCAGCAGTGCTGTTTTAGACTTTAATTCAAGGTCTCTTCATGTATTCAGTGCAAATTTGGGGAGCAACAGATCAATATTGTCAGTGCCTTGTCTTCCCTGTTAGAAAATAGTTTTGTTAGAAAGGTGATGAAGCAATCAAAGGAACATATTAATCAAATCACAGACACGTATGTTTCAGATAAGGAGAGAATTTTTTTTTCTTAAAGAAACAAGCACATCTGGTTACACACTCTGACTGGACAAAGGCACGTATCATCCCGTGTTTTTGAAGATAGCAAGAAAGATTTATGCTCTAATTCTGTAAATCTATGTCAGACTGCTATAAATTTAGAAGTAATTTGCTTTGATAACTAACTGGAAAATTAATGTCATTCCTAACAAGAAAGAGCATGTTTATAACAGAAACGTGCTGTGATAAAATGCCCTAAGAACTAAATATCCTGGAAAGAATTTTAATTCTTATAAAGATAAGTGATTGAAGGAATGCTAATTCTTTCTTTACTAGGAATGATGAGGAATGACTGTGCACTACAGCTACATACCAAATGTCTTGAAGAGACTTATTTTTACAGGAAAGTTTATGAACCTTTTTTTCAAATGTGTTAATGCACTTTACTAAGTAAAGACACATAAGGAAAATGAATATTACATTGTGAAACATGGCCCCACAATTTTATAAAGAACTGTTATGAATAAAACACTGGAAAATGCCTAGCAGTGCTGGAATCATTGCAATCAGATGTTAGGCAGGCAAAAGAACTCAGAAGAAAGGGATGTCAGTAATTTGGTGATCAGTAAGTATTTCCAGAATTACAAATGGAAATAATTCAGGCTACAATAATGATATTTAAAAAGCAATAAAAATGAAGCATTTCTGAGGGATATAAACCAGTTTCACACTAATGATGTTGGAAAAAACATTCTCTGTATTTCAGTTAAGTCCACGAGTTTGTAACAAGTATTTGGGCAAATGAAGGGTAGAACAAAAGAGCTGTTGAGGAGCTTTATCTGTTTTTCGGTCTTGCATTAAACATGAGGGCAAAACACAAGGACAATTAGGCTGATAACCATGAAAAACATTAAAATTGTCACATTTGGAAAACAGGAAAAGACTGTGGGTTAGACAGCATTGCCAGATATGCAACCCCTAGGTGGTAATTTTATTAATTGTGATAAGACGGTAATTTTCAGAGATGGTCATTATTATGGCATTCGACATAATATTTCTTAGTTTTTGAATAGTATCACTGCATGATTGTGCAAAACATGGAAAAATGATTTTGGTAAATTTAGAAATTTTTTTCAGGGACTATTTTGTTTTGTTTGAATAAAAGATTTATAAGTTTCAAATACTGATTTTATTTTTTAAATCAGTATTAATAAAATATTAAACATAAGGGTGTGTACTTCATCAGGAATTTTCTTTCTGAGAGGGAATTTCCTAAAAATACGACACTAACTTTTACAGAAATACAGGGAAAAACCCCAGAATTCAGTAGTGTGCACTACCAGTATATACTATGGATCTGATAAAAACTTATAGACATTTAAATATCATACAAATATTCCAAATAAATCCATTGACATCCTTATAAACTATGGTTTATTCCTAACTATAATTGGTTTCTTGGCCATTAAGGAAATACAAAGTCTTCATGAATGTTTTGTCTCCTGTGTAACGAAATTTGGTTTGTCTGATCAGTTTCCTGAAAAACCAGAAAAGGGACATTTATTCATTCAGCACAAAATCATGGCAGTAGCCACATCCCTCAGCTGGGAGCTCTTTGGTCTGACAGTCTGTTCTGAGGAACTCTCAGGGTGTTCTGAGCTCACAGTATATGAGCTGTGGCATCCTGAAAGTTGCAGCATTCACCTGCTGCAACCTTCTAACCTGCTAACCTGGCCACAGTGAGTGATGTAGGACAGAGCTGGGCCACTGCATCATGTCACTGATGTTTGTGACATCAGCCCTGCCCTTCTTGCTCTTGGGGTAGGAACTCTGAATGGGAAACCTGTGCCAAAATTAAGCCCAGTGTTTACTTTGGTGTGAGCCTCTCTGTGGTGGGTGTAAGGGTGGAGCTGCCTGATGCTGTGAGATTATAGAAGGGAAAATGGTTATGTAATTGATAAATTTTGAATACTACTGTCTAACCAGTCCATGACTTCCCATCCTCAGGAAGCCAGAAACAAGTGGGAGGGAACTGGAGACTGCTGTTGATATCCAGCAAGATCAGGAGAGAAGTGGCTAGTACAACAAAGAAAAACCCTAATTTTGGCAAAATAACCCCAGCTCCAAGTCCAGGTTAAGTCAAAAGCTCTCCCTCTTTGCTGAGGGCAATCAAATACCTTCTGTGCAGAGGTCCCAGAATTTTCAAGAGCAGATGGTGCCTTTCTGTATGAAATGTTTAATGATGTGTGCTAATGAACCTGGCTTTTACACTGTTTTGGGACATAGGGGCCCTTTTCAGGCTCCAGGTACACTTTGTTCTCTTTTATCTGGTGGAACTCAGTGAATGAAAGACGTAAAAGAACTGTTACTTTGCTTGAAGGGAAATTCACTGCAGCCAGGGTGCCAAATATCTACGTGTATGTTAATCAACTCCAAATGTATCTGCAGGAAGAAAATTGTTTAAATGAACTGCATAATTCTGCATACCCCCCAACCCTCTTTAAGATTTTCTTCCTTCTGCAGCCATTTACTATAGGAATGTGTTATTTTATCCCATAGTGCTCAACAGTAACAACTTTTACTGAGCTCTTTTCAGAAAGAGGTCTTTGTGAATACCAAAGTATGTACCAAATACCCTTGCCATACCAGCTTCCCACATGCCTGCTTGTAGATCTCCAGAACTGAGTGGGACATGGGTGACAATCTTTTCCAATGCTTTATATTAAAGCAATTTGTACAAAATCTTGTAAGGAAGCTGTAACCCAGCCAGGAACAGACCAGAGCTCTTCTGTATGGCAGTATCTACAGGAGCCACAAAAGTGACCATTTCCTTCTGGAGAATTCTTCCAGCCTTCCGGAAGAAATGTGCCAGGTAAAACTTTGGTAACCAGCTATGGTCATCACAAACTCAGATGTCCTCCTTTGCACTGTCTCACCTGTGCAGCAAAAGGACAGAGACTCCTGAAGACTCCTGAATTCACCATGCCATGTCATAAAGAATTTTCTCAGCTATAGGTACAAGAGGACTGAAGTAAAATGAGTCATATAATCCTAATTTTGTCCCTTTTTTAGCTGACAGATTTTTGACTTTTCAACAAGTGTCATAGTTTTATTTTAATGTTGTTAGGTACATCTCCTAGGTCACTCACACAGGTTGACAATAATTCTGTTGCTAGTGTATGTGGCAACGTTATTATCAAATGTTACCAGTCTTATCAAGGTCTGAGCATCCACAGTTAGCCTGAACTCTGAGTAACTACTGCAGCTGCCAGGAGAAAGAGCTTAGCAAGCAAGGAAGATATATTTGGGCCTTGTACTGACTTTGTGAAATACTTGAAAAATCCTGCTTTGGGTCTCTGCTTATATGGAGACAGTGGGAAAACTCTTGGTTCACATGGTTCCTTCAGAGCTGAGAATGCGACCCTGAGGCCATGCAACACATCTGAGGGAGAGTCTGCAAGGAAGGGAAGGTGGTTTAGATTTCCCTCCCTGCTCTTTACTAAGGGAAGTTTCCTGCACAGAGCTCCTGAGGTAGCAGGTGTTTCTGGTTATTTTGTTGTGTGTCTGAGCATCCCTGTTCAGTTGTTATTTTGGCATGCTGCCATGGCTTCGCTGACAGATGGGAATGACACCACACATGTACCTGGGACATAGACAAATGGAATTTCATGAGAGACACTAGAGGTATTCATCTTCAGAGCTTTCTTCTTGCTGAATTTCAAAGGCCTCCTGTAAGCAATGAAAGCAGAGAACATTGAACTGAAGGTCAAAATAGGATTCTTTTTGTCTGATAAGAAATACTTGGCAAAGCATAGTTCTCCCACGAAAAATAGATAGATATGAATATATCTAGTTTTAATTACATAAGTGTTTTTTAGCTATTCAATACATTAAGGATTTTATAATATTACATTTATCATTTTTTCCCAGAATCTTTTACAGTTTTCAGTGAAAACCACAGTGGAGAACAAGATCTTGTCCATGGCACAGAGTATGATGGCACTGGAATGCTCCTCTCCTCGCAAATAAGGACAGTTACCACTTGGTAGATTGGAAATATGAAACAGATGGATTAATTTCTGGTTTAGATTTAAAATTACTACCTCTTTCTCAAAATTCTTTTTGGCTGCACATGGATCTGAGCAGAGTTTCACATGCTAGAAAACACATGGGGAAATTTATGTTTGCATCGACTCCCAGTGGGATTTTGCATATGCACAGAATAATCAAATTATTCATATTTCTTGAAGTGGGAGTAGAAATGTAACCTTCCACAGAGTGAAGGCAGGAAGTTTAGAATATATCTCAAGCTTTACTGTATGTTTTCATTCATCACTGCAGTGCTCTGGGGTAGCCATGGATTAACCTCAGCACATTTCCTGAAGATGGAGAATTTCATTTAACCAGAAAATTCCTATGATTTGTTGTTTTTGTGAGCATTTCCTTTTAAAGCAAGAAGTGTACAGATATTCAAAGCATATCATTTGTGAAAGACATATTACTGTCATCTTCCAGGTGTTATAAGTTCAGAGGTGTTCTGTTCAATCATGTGAAATAAGGAGTGACTGTAAAGCCAATAGAAAAGAGCCATATACTGAAAAATGGTCAGCATGCTCCTAAAAAGAGCTATATACCTGGTTAATGTGGAGTGGACTATCAAGTTTTTAGTCTCCACAAGATGGCTAGTACCTGCTCAAAAGGCAATGAAACATGTAAGTTGTTTCCCCTGGAGTCACTGTGTCTCTTTCCACTGACTCACTGGTGTAAAGAAATGTACCTATTCCATTCCCTCAGCTGGCTTTAAAAATATTTTGAACAGCCTGTCAGATTAAAATGGTGCAAAGTAGGCAATTTGCACTGAGGTAAACCCCTTCTATGAGGAAATTATGAAAAGTTTTTCCTGGTTCCATTTCAGATAATTAGAAAAAGAAAAAGAAAGCTGGAAGAAAAAAACCCCAACCCAAACCACCAAAAGGTACTAATGCTGATACCAGGCCTCAAGACTATGTCTTAAAAATTATGCACAAAAATGTATCACAGAAAGAACACAGGCTATTTCTTTGATTTCTGTGCTATTTTTCAATATAAATTTATGATTTACTGTCATAGTATTACCTACCCCCTCAAGACTTTTTCTCCCACAAAAGTTTGCACAGGAATTTTTAACAGCTCTATATTGTGTGATTGAAGTCACAATTTTTTTTTTAATTGACATACTGTGACACAGTATTAACAGGGGAAAAAATCCCAAAACCTATTTGCTAATTAAATCATAATGGATCCCATGAGGAATAATCATTTATAATGAAAAAAATGTTAACTAGTCACATAAGCACAGTGGTCAGGCCTGACATCAGTTTTCCTGTGCATTTGTGACTAGATGATCTGTAGCTGTGAGAGTTTCAAGGGGACCAGCCAAGGCTTGCAGAGCAGAGCTCACCCTTTCTGATTTGACTGTGATCTCAGACCTCTCAAAGGCATTATGTTGGCTTGAAATCTCTCAGCACTGCTGGTTAGAGCAAGTCCTGGGAGATGTGTTGAACAGGGGCTGAACAACTGCAGGAAATGGAATAACAAATAAAATTGACCATTTGCATCAGGGGTAGCAAAACCCTGTGTGCTTAAGGCAACACAAGGCAAGAGGCAGACAGACACCTGCTCCTTACATGGGAAAGCAGGACTGGACTGAATAAGGCAACAGAAAGGAGAAGACCCAACAGATAAAGAAGGGCAGAGGCAGCCTCCCAGGCGCTGGTGTGACCCACTAGCTGGGTGCCTGTGGTGCTCTTGGGTGCACCGGCTCCTACAGGTTGATTTTGAGAGTGCACACTATGCTCCCCGTTGCCCCAGAAGGACTTGATGGAGCAGTTCCTTTCATCCTTCTGCCACTGAGGCTGGCAAAAGCCTGCAGTGCAGGCTTTGGAACCTGGAATCACACCCTTCTACCCTCCCACTCTTTGTCCATGGCACTAGTCACACCTTTTCAATAACTAATAGCAGTTTGCATGCTCCAGGCTGGGAGCCACTCTGTGGATAGGTGGGGGAATTCGGCATGGGAGGGCATTTTGTCCACCACTTTTCATAGAGTCAAGCTTTATCAGCAAAGATACCAATTCCTATTAACAAAAAACCCCAATCCAAACCAAACCAATAAACCTAACCAAACCACGAGGTCACAACTTCAACACCAGAGTTTGCTAGAGTGCTCAGGAGCCCTGGGTTCCCACACTTGTCCTTCCTTTCCTGTTTCTCTCAGGAGTGATGAAGTTTCCCTCAGCACTGATCCAAACTGAAGGCATAACTTGTCTATTGTGGTCACCTTCACTTCATAAAGGGGGTAATGATCCAAGGAATAAAGATCTAGATGTACCAAGTCATGTTAGTAATGTGGGAACTGAGAGGTTCCACTGACTGTGAAAAATCCTTGGCTCTGGTTTCATGTCCACCACCACATCCATGTAGCATCTAACACAACAGGATTCAAGACTAGCTGAGGGTCACAGATATGCTGATACGACAGCAGGCAATTTAATCACAAACCTATTGCAAATTTATTTTTGAAAAGGCTGCTTTCAGAAGCATCACTGATAGCAGAAAATACTCACTGGCAGGAGGAAGGAGCAAATGTTTAGCTCTCTGGAAATTTCTAAGGGCTTTCTCAGCAATGGGCAGGAATCAGTTAAGGAGACTGAAGGAGAGCAGAAACATGAGTAACGGCATGGAGTTAAGGAAGGACAAAAGTTAACTGTCTGGATAACCTCTGTGACAGCAAAATCTACAAGTCTATGGAGAATTTTCCCAAAGGAAATGGTGAAAGTCTTCCTGAATGACATTCATAGACTAGATTAAACAGAATACTTAATGTGTAATAGACAAAAATCATGCTTTTATGCAGATGGATAGAATATTTTAACAGTTTTCTGTAGCTGTGATGTGCAGTACAGAAGCAATAGAAAATTGAAAGATTTTTTCTCCTCACTATTTACTTTTTCTGATTTTCTTTTCCTTTGGACAATGAACTAAAAAAACCAGAGTGCGCAAATAAAATCTAGAAGCCAAATATTTAATTTATGCTATCCTGTCTGGCTATTGCACTTTCTCATGAGCTCCCAAAAGAACCATAAACTGTGTCCAGCCCTCTTATGCTTCATTCTGATCAATACTGTAGAGAGTAGTGTACCTTAATTATGACTTGTGTTTTAACCTGGTGATACAGCAAAGTTAAGACCTTGATCAGTTTACAGATCAGATTTTTATTCTGTTCCATCATAGGGTATTTATCTGAGAACATTTTTTTACTTCAAATTTCAGGTTATTCCACATTAAAATATTGTGCTGGTACTCCTTACCAGCAAAATATTTTGCAGTGTTATGCACTGGTTCAATATGATTTTGTAGAAGGTTACCTCCATAATGTGAAATTGTAGGTTTAATATTTTGTTTCTTTTTAGGCAGATGACTAAGGTCTCAGATAGGATATTTTCAGGTGACAGTGTAGGAGAGAGGTTAATTAAAATGAAAAATATTTTGTCAGTTGTAAAAGCCTACAATTATGTAGAACCTTTTTCTATTTTTAAACTACTCTCAGACGTAGTGATTTTTGTTTATAGTCTGAAGAACAAGATGATCTGACACTTCCTGCACTTGCAGACATTCTGGAGCTCATAGGCTGGTGTCATTCTTCCATAAAAGTTGAAGAATCAGATTTAATTCCACAATGTTATTCTGGAAGTCGGTAACTACAGATTCCAGAAACTTAAACGTTCTGTCAGGACTGTTCACTGTAGCCCAAGTCACATCTACACCTGGTTTCACCTCTAGTAAAGACAAAAAATATACTTGTGTCTTTACTGACCTTACATTATTATAGGAGAAGAAAAAAAAAAATCCCCTATTCTGTGCACCATTTAAAATATTGTTCTACCCCTTTTTTAATTCCACTCTGATGCACAGATCTTTTAGCTATTCAGGCATATGCTTGGGGGAAATAGAGAGTCCAATTTCAATAATGGTAAGAGCTCTATAAAAATCACCAGAGCAATTGTATTGAGCTCATGCTGCTGCTTTCTCCTAGTAATGATCTGGAAGTAAAATAAAACCAAATAAACCTAGACACAGACATTTCTTATGGCACCATCTACTGTAGCTGTCTATTTCTACCCAACAGATCAGCCACATATTTTATGAAGACAGTTCTTGCAAGACTTTGTTTTTTAAAAAAAAGTTCTGTAGGAGAGAGTACCAACAAAACACCACATTCTTAATAATATAATTAATTAACAAGTAAATTTCTGCTTGCAGCTGAAAGACCTGTCTGATATTAAGGATTATTGAAAATCTATCCTGCGGAGCCTTTTTTATGCTGATACTCCCAGTGAGCTCATTATCACTACACAGTCTGGCAATGTTCATCTGCCATGTAAAAGTTTTTGAGCATTTAAGAATTTTCAATGTTTATTTTCAAAGACTGGGAAGTTTCCAGATATGGAAGCAGATATGCTTCTGTAATATGTAATGAGTGACATACCTCAGAGTTCTAGAAGATGGTAATATAATACATACATTTTTTAGACTGAAAATTTTGCAGATGAACTAGTTTTTCAGTTGAATCATAAGTTCAATTTTCCTTGCACTAGATACACTGGTGGGTGGTTGTTCTAAAGAAAACAGGTAATGTTGATATTTGTGGGGTTTGAGTATGCACTGCCATATTTACACAATTTTGCTTATAAAATATATTTTTCAAATTATATGCTATAGTCAGATACTACTACATTATCTGTTTTATTAGTATTCTAGGCATGATATTAATCAAAAGATTTACAGGATATTTAAGCAGCTTGAAATCCTAGTGAGACTGAACTAGAAATATAAAATGATGTTGTGTTTGTGTTTTTGAAATACTACTTGCTAAGAATCGAACAATTTCTCTTATATTAGGAAGTTCAACATCCACCTAAGGAAATGGCAGAGGAAATGCAGTCTCCCTGATGAGGGCTGGGGTAAGATGAGCTGCCTTAGGAAAACTGAAACTTGCAGGTTGGAAAGCCGTATTTATTTCAATAATGTTATAAAGACACTTCACTTCTTTGAGATAAAATTATGGGTGTAGAGGAGGAAAAGCCTCCTCACTTAGCCTTCCGGAGCTGACAGTCCTATAACATAACACTTGACCTCTTTTTAATTAGATGTTTCTGAAATATGGCCACTGTGCCAGTCTGATCAGTTTTTTTTCCACACACCTGAGGTTTGTTGGTGCACTGCTGGTTGTGGTGGGATCTCCCTCAGCAAATTGTTATGAATGACAAGGGCCACAGTGAAAGGAGTGAAATGATTCCACTTACCCCAGATTCCCGTTATGCTCACCTACAGTTTCACTGTTATTCATAGTTTTAACCACCTCTGCTTCCACATCCCTTAAGGAATCCTCTGATTGATATTTGTCTTAATTTCCAGTGATGAAAATCCTCATTAATTCCCTTTGGGGAAGAAGCCTGACCAGCTATAGCCAGCTGCCCAGAACTGTGCCTAGATGGTTTTTCACTATCTATAAGTGAGAAATTTCAACCTCCCTGGACAATCTGTGCCAGTGCTTGGTTACCTGCACAGTACACAAGTGTTCCTGTGTTCAAATGGCACCTCCTCTGTTTCAGTTTGTTTCCATTGCCTATGTTCCCATCACTGGGCACCACTGACAAAAGCCTGTATCATTCTTCCTTGTAGCCTTCAGATATTTTTTCATGGATGGGTGAAATTAAGAATTAATAAGCAATTGGTGAGGCAAGATGTAAATTTTCAGGTCAGAATTGAAATACAGAGAAACTAGGCAAAAGAACAGCTACTGGAAAAACCAGTGGCAAGCTGAGACAAAATCCAGAGATATACTGAAGTCCCTGTATTCAGAAGGAAGGAGGAACCACAGAAGCAGGAAGTAATTCTTCACTGTAGCTACTGGACATATGCATAGAATAAAATGCAACAAAATGCAAACTGATTTGTCCTGTTCTGCTGCTGCTGCTGCTGCACTAAGTATGTTGTTTCATTGCTGATGGTGGTGTGAAACAAGCATGATCAAATGCCCCAAAATGGGCAGACTATGAAATTAAAAGAACATTGCAAATTTAAATAAAAAAACCCCTAGGTTGTGGGTTCTGTAAGTCAATTGTATGGATATGAAATTTGTGAGAACATTTTGTTGAATTCTTTTAGGAAAAATATATTGTAATATCTTCTGGAGGGGTTGGTTTCATTGCAGTTGGGTATCTGATGCTTCATTAGGTTAAGGTCTGTCCACTTGAATGACAGGAGTGATGAGCTGCCTGAATGAGATGAAGGGTTGTAATGCTGAGATCACTAAAAACTGCACAAGAGCCAATACAGAAGTGGAATGAGATTGTACATTAAAAGGTTATAATCTGGTTGCTTAACTGCCTTAAATCAGCTGAGGGATGGGTGAATATATGCATTATGTTCAGCTTTTTAAAAGACTAAATCAGCTGTTAAACTATGATACATAACATGTTTTTCCAGTAAAATATACTATGGTTAATTACATAAAAAATTGAAATAAATCACTATGCTTTAAATTTATTCCATAAAAATGGTGGTTTCTGATTCTATCAGAAAAAAAGTTGCATGCAGTCACAGTACATGAAAACTTACTTTGTGTAACATGGTGCATAACAGATCTCAGAGAACGCTGACCTCAATGCACCCTTAGGCATGCTTACAAAGGATACTTAAATGAACATTTCTAGCAAAAATCACAAGCAGCAGATTTAGGACAAAAATTGCCATGTGATAGCACCTAATTCTCCAAGTGCAAACTGGCCAATAACATTTGTTTTGTAGTAATTTTCTTCGTACAAATAAGATGAACTTCTAGCTTTACACTCAGTCCTGTTTTGAAATTTAATATGGATTCAACACAACAATTTACACATAAACCTCAGAAGAGAAGTTAACTAGAAGCAGATGTTGAGCAAGATGCCACATTTAGAGAAACCCACTTTAAACAACCACCTTTCTGTAGTGACTTGAGTCAGCTCAGTTTATGGCAAGCTGCTATAAACTGGTGCACACACTTCAGCATGTGAAACCAACACCCCCTTAAAAGGCACAGTGATTGGCTGTAGGATTTAGAGCTTTATAATTTGTTTCCCTGGTGACCAACTCTGGATGATACAAAAGCAAAAGCCTGGACAATATGACAGCTTCACATGACAAGAATTGTGTTTTTGCTGAATCTGAAAGATTATACCTTTGTTGTGCACATTCCAAATCAAAGTCTCTGATACTGCTAGGGAAAAAAAAATTAAACTTGAGAGATGCTGACAGCTTCAAAGCTACACTTCAGCCTGAATTTTTATCTGCTATTACTACACGCAAACAAATTAGCTGAAAGAGACTTCAGGAGGAAAATATTTTTCCAGTTGCTTTTACATTTTTCCTTTTTTTTTCCAACCAAGTACCTGGGTTTCTGAGAACAGGATGGATCCAATGCTATTTTTGTCTAATTCTTGTTTGGATGCACTTTACACAATCCACCAGCTATTGTCTTTAGGGAGGAAAGCAGGAAAGACCAAAAGAAAGCCTGAAATCCAGACTGGTTATGGCAGGCAGTGGAATGGTTGTACAGAATTGGAGGCCAGAAAGAACCATGGCAGCTGTTTGTCTGATGCCCTCTGTGCACTCAGCTGGGGAGTGATTCCTGTCCCTCAGGCTCCAGGTGTGCAGGCCTGGCATCGGTGGGACAAGCTCCCAGTGGTAGCAGAGGCTGCATCCCACACTGTGTCAGAGATGTCTGCTGGCCTCTTACATTGCTCACAATGTTTCTGCTGCTCCCATGTACCCTTTCTGTTACAGCCTTGCAAACCTAAACTATGGGAATCAGCTCCTAGCCTGAAATATGGCAATTAATTTGTTCTGGAGAGTTCCATGAGGCTGCAAAACCAGACACCTGAGAGTGAACTTATTCTACTTGAGTCACAGCCTTTATGGCTCTTCTTCCCTCAGATTTTCCTTCCTCAGATTTTCCTCTGTGGTCTGCAAGGCCAGTTGATGCTCATCCATCAAGTGGCAAAACCACAGTACCTCTAACTATCTGAGGAAACACAATTTCTCCAGGATGTTTTAGGATGGATATGTTACAGGCATTTTCATACTACAGAGCTTCAGGAATGACGAGAACCTGAAAGGCAGTGCAGGTTTTGCTTTCTCCCAAAAAAGATGGACTCACAGTTTCCCATAATTAGATATTTCCAAGACAAATTGTCATGACCATGCTGCATAAATGTTTTAATTCACAGTCTTTAAGGATTTTCTGAAGAAACAAATGAAATCCATAAAAACATTTAAAGTGACCACTTCAAGACATGTTGAGACCACCACTTCCCATCATGAACTGCTTACAGGTCAAATTCTGACACATTTTGCTTGTTTGTGACTTTTTAGGCATATGATTGAGATTATTCATTCACAGTGATTTTTGTCCCCAGTTATATATTACCCTTTCAAATATTATGTCTTCTAGGTAGGGCAGAAAAGGCAATTGATCTAGTTATACACTGGTAAAAGAGCACAGGACTAAAAAATAATATCTGGAGGATTTTGCTAGAAAAAGTCCTATTCATCAAGGACTTCACACTGACTGTGTTCTAAGATTTCTCAGTTAACCAGTGTTTTTAGCCTCTCAAACACACAGCTTGCCAGTGCCATGTACAGCTACTGTTTTTTTAAGTCAAATGTCCAGGTAATAAGTCAATTAACTTAGAAGAATCCAGGATTACAATAAGGACTCAGTTACATTTTCTAGCTAAATTTAAAATGTTTCCAGAAAATATAACAATAATTTTGGGTCAGGCAGACACGGAAATAAATATGCTAACTGTTCTTGCTTGTATTTATAACCTTAAATTCTTTGCTGAATCTCCAATTAACCACTAAACAATTCCACATAGAATCAATCCACAGCTAATAAATACCCCTTATTCTTTTCAAATATTGGAAGAACATTATTGGTTTCTGGCTCTGTTGAAATTTGTCTGAATTTGTTTAAACCAGTTTGTAGTTCTTCTCAGACACTTTGCTAAATATTTGGTGGAAGTACAAACACAATGTTCCAAATCTCCTTAAGTGTTTGTTCTCATCCTATTATATTTCAAAGACAAACTTACTCTTATGCTGAGATGGTGCTTTTATTATCTATTCTATTCAGAAGTAGTAGAGATTTTTTTTCCACTGGCAGTGTGAAGTTTGAAGTATCCATAACATTATGGCTATTCATAACAGCTTCCTCTTTTCCTACATGTTGTGGGTAAGTATTTGTTGAAACATTCATATCACTCTTTCCTGAGATTTAAGCAATCTTTCGGAAAACACAGTGTATCATTGATCTGTTATCCCAGAGGAGCTGACACCTGAAGCTTCAGTCTGGGGTTCTTGGGCTGTCTTTCCACTTCTGCAACACTTTCCTCACAAGGTGTGCCACTTTCAAGGAGGGATTTAGAGCAGATCCAGTATGGCAGATATCGGCTTAAAGGAAATCTGGGCCATAGCGAACAACATGTACAAATAACCAAGAAA
Source organism: Corvus hawaiiensis (assembly GCF_020740725.1). Taxonomy (NCBI): domain Eukaryota; kingdom Metazoa; phylum Chordata; class Aves; order Passeriformes; family Corvidae; genus Corvus; species Corvus hawaiiensis. Next base: position 61,426,016 of record NC_063216.1, on the reverse strand, counting down.
AAATTAGCATGGCAATTAAGAATGGAGATCAGATCATGTGGTTTCAGCTTTTTTTATTGACCCTAGGACTCTCTTTCTTCTACATAATTTGGAGAAGAAGGATGAAGAGAATGAAAAAAGATTTGTTGGACAATAAAGAGAAATTCTTTCTGATCTCTTTCATAGCAGAGTATTACCATGCAATATCCACACACATACCTCATGATCTATACCAAAATTTGAGATTTTTCATCATTTATGCAGTATCTGAAGAAAATTCATAAATCTATAACCCTAAAATTGAAAGTCATGTGAAGTTTTAGACAAGTAGAAACTGTTTACAGAATGCACTTCTAACTTTGAATTAATTTATTCTTTTTTTTTTGCTTGAATAATACTTGGCACTTCCAATTTTGAGGATTATGCAATGCCCTGAGAATGACATGAAAAAGCTACCTCTGTTCTTGCAGATTTCAGTATCACATACCCACCCACATGCACAATTGTCATGGTCATTTTAATCTGTAACCTAGGTACTTCTGAGTGGTTGATTAAGAAACTGTGTTTAACCCATCAACTTTAAAGGACATATCTATCAGGAAAAACTGCTTACGTATCAAACAGTGACAGTCAGAAAAAAAGTAGTTTGCTTAGTAGGGAAAAACTCTCTTTTATATTATTTTCTCTGTTTTCCAAAATCAGCACTCATCACCTACCATCTGTTCTTGCATTCTGCGTGGATCTTCTTGATTTGATTGACGTTCTTCCCAATGGCAGAACTTTCAGTGCATGTTAAGTTACACAAGAGAACCAATTTAAGCATCTCTTGTGTATAAATTAGCTAGAGAGTCTTAGAGATATACTGCTTATCTGATGGCATAATTGAGCCCAAAGCTCTATCTATGATCTTTCACACTTGGCTGTCAAACATAAAAAAGTTAAAAGAAAGGTAAGGGAGGGAAATCTTTTCATCAGAATTATAACTTTCTCAGCTTCTCATAGAATTGCATTTCTTTTGCAGAGAAATTGAGAGAAATTTAAATGTAACAGTAAAGCTCATGGTATATTTCTGACAGAAAAAATGGGCCATTGAAGTAAATGACAGGAAACTCTGTATGTGGGAAGATTGGTGCGTTACCCATAGTCATCAAATGTCATTAGTATTTTTTTTTCAATATTTTGGTATTGCAAACATACATTTGTGACAAAACTGACTTACTCCAAGCTGCTAGCTAAGCAGTTAGCAGGACTTAGGCAAAACCCCATGAAACTTCCCAATTTTGAAACAAGATTTGACATAAAGCCATATTAACCCTTGACTGCATTGCAAGAAGATCACTCTGGCAAAATACCTGGAAAAAAAATTGGTGGTCATACTCCTTTCCCTACATCCTGTCACATAATTCAATATTTTTGAATGCTTCACTGTGTCCATTGTAAATTGTTTGCCCTCCAAATGTTTCCATAACATAAAATTGATGCTCTTGTCAGGGGTTCTTACTATATATGTTGTTTATATTATTTCAAATGCACTGAATCAGGGGATAATCCAGTAACAGATCTGCTATAAAACCACTATGGCCTAAGTTTCTCGTGAATGTGTAGTGCATATGAAAATAATAATTAAAATGTATATATGCATACACATACACATACATATGTATATATATGTATGTGTCTATAAATTTTGTTGACCACAGTGGAGTCTTCACCCAAAGGATGGGCAAGATAGCAAGCACGTGGCCCTTTTTTAGTAAGTTAAAATAATGAGTGACGAGACAACGGTGCTGCTGTTGTGTAAATGTGCCTCATCTTGCAAGGTAGTAATTTTCTGTGGGGTTTGAACTCATCATGGGGCTCAGAGCTGTGTGATCACTCCTGTTTTCAAACTGATCTCACATCAACAATAAAATGTACACACAGACACACAGAAAACATGCATGTGTGAAGGCATTGAAACCTTACAAATAAAAGAAATTTGTCACTACAAAATACAACAGAAAATGAGATTATAGAAAAATTCAGGCAAAGTTATAAGATATATTAGTACTATACTGCTAACACTAATGACACTTACCAGCAAACTTCCAGCATTTAATTCTTCTTTCCCCACACACCTATCCTCTAGGTATGAATTTTCCCAGCACTCTATGAGTAAATGGTTGGATTCCAGACGTGGGTGACTCAGGAGTTACACGTGACATATAGGCAATATCTTGAGGTAATAACCTTTACAGATCACTGCAGAATTTATATTTAATGAATTATGGTGTCATTAACCTTATGCATGTCCTATTTAAAGTAATATAACCTCCAGTTTTATCTTCTTTCATTCCATCAGAAAAAAAAATCTAAGAACTATACATTCTAGCTGTGGCTGGGACAGGTGGACACAGCCACCTCTGAACTCTTCTGGCTGGGTGCATCTACTGTCTTTGGCCACTGGAATAGGGGAATCTATGCAGACATGTCATCTGTGCAGCAGATGAACTCTGCTGCATGGGGTAGTGTGCAGCAGGATAAAATAGAAGGGAACTCCTGCTCTCAGCAGCTTTGGGTGTGTAGACCCCTCTCTCCTCATTCCTCCTCAATAATTCTGCCCAAATTGCCTTTTATTGGTGAATTTATGATTTAATGATGTTGTGCTTAGTTCCCCATATAAAAATTATCTTTTTCAATTTTTCTGCAGGACAGATGCTCATTTTGCAAGTGTTATTAATTGATGTTTGTTTTTTATTGTGGTGACTCTAAAACCTCTGCACTGTTTATTCTGAACTAAATTAATTTTACGTAGTAGCAATTTTTTCCAGCCAGTGTTTGAATAATCCTGACACCAGAAATGAATATTTTTTATGTTCAAATTGATCACTTCGACAACCAATGACTTCAAAGTGTTCTTCAAAATATATAATAGTATAATTTTTTGATATTTTTACCTGGTCTAGTGTAAGACACCCCTGTCCATGGCAGGAGGATTAGAATTCAATGATCTATAAGGTCCCTTCCAACCCAAACCTTTCTAAGATGACTTTATTTTGGCATGCTTTGTGTTCACCATATACCATGTATACAGTGCAGAATAATCTTTCTGCAGATCTAGACTGGGTTTTCATCTAGGTCCCTTCTCACTTCTATGGTCTATAACAAGACAGGTCTGAATTCACATTAACAAATCAAACAGCTTAATTTAAATGTTACTAAAAAAAGGTATGTACGGAGACAGAGTACACAGCATGAAGGCTGAGACTAGGCTTGGTCAGAGAATGGAATTTCAGAAAGTAATGTGTTTCCAGAGGACAGCAAAACAATCTGAGTGCTGGCTACATGCTGTGCTGGCAGCCAAACCTCAAAATCCCCATTGACTCACACTGGTCTTAGAAAGTGCGGGTTTTTGGTAGCTATGGGCTGGTGACGGGAAATAAGGGTGTCTGTCCTCTTCGGAGGCAGTAAGCCCCACATTTGATGACGTTCTGACAGCTCTCTGTCTGTTCTGCCTTGTCTCTTCATCCCCCAGACAGAGCTCATGGCTGTCAAAGTGGCAGAATACTAATTTCTCAAGATACTAAGCCTGGAACTGGCACTGCACCTGTCCTGGAGAGAATTTATATATGATCTGTAAATCTGTTGGCATTATTAGTTACAAGCAGGTAAGGTCCTATTTCACAGAAGACCCTTTTGACAGAAGTTCCCAGCTTCCCCTCGATCTCTTTGTCAGGCATTCCTTAAACAAGGTCTTGTCTCTGCATCTCTCTGGATTTGCCTTCCTCTCTCAATCTGAATTCAACAGTTACTCCCCTTGAAGGCAGCAGAAAAATCCATAAGCTCCACTGGCATTCATAATATTAAGCACAGCCAGCTTTATAGTGTGCCCTTGTACAATTTTGGAAGAAACAGGATTGTTCAGAATCCTTCGTTTTCTATCATTCTTCAAAGAGAGCTGATAGCTGCATCCACTCTGAGGCCACTCTTGGACATATTTGGATGTGAGGAGGAATGAAGACAGTCTGTAGCAGATCCAGCCAGATATGGAATGGGATAGGAGAGTGTTCTGCACCCGTTTGAAGTATATGAGTTTCCAAGAGGCCTGGGCAGAGTTCATCACTCTCCCTCCAGGAAAAACTAGCTTTTCTACAGTCCTTTGCACCAGAAAGCCTGGACAGACACACAAACAAGCAATCCCAGCTTAGACCCTTTGATATGCATGATGCTACCAGCCAATACATCTTTTTATCATAGCTGAGTCTCCAGGTAAATTGTGAGAAAGAAATTGAGTATCTGGAAGGATCCTGTTTATGAGAAAACTCAGCTAAAGCTCCTCTCCTCAGTGAATCTAAATATATTTTACACCCTTCCTTAGAATCTTGATGCAACCTTGTTTCTGCTGAAGTTTCCTGTCTGACAATCAGCTGGAGTCAGAATCAAATCCATGTAATTTGGACATTTGGGCACAGTTATATCTCACGTACATCTGGGTACAGTACGGGACATAAAATTAGAAGCAGAATCACTGCAGCTTCCTCAACAGCAGGTGGGGAGAGAGGCACACAATGAAAATATTTGCTCCTTTATATCACCTGGCTTTCATTGACTCATCCATTAAATCAGGAAAGGTGAATCCAGGAAAAACTGGGCTAATTTTCAAGCAGGTAGCTACCAACAGATAGATATAACATAAAGTATCTGTCTAGGTAACTGTTGCTAAATGATACAGGTCTGAGTGCAGAATCATGATCGACCTTATGTTCTTGGGACAGGGACTTTTTTTTGTACTCCATATTCATATGGGACATTTTTAACAAAGACACAAAGTTCTTTTGGTTTCAGCTTAACCCTTCTGTTTGAAAAAAAAAATCTTTTTATTATGAAATATATTTAAGCAATAAGGAAAACCCAGTAAAGTGAACTGGATAGAGAGGTAAATCTGAAACTTGTATGCTCACCTGGGCTCACAGAACATGAATCTTCTTGAGCTGGTTGCAAACCTAGTTACAGTCTTTTCTACAGGATGTTTTTCTATTTTCATATTTATCTTGAAAAAATGAAAATTTTTTGTTGTACATCATTAGCTAATGAAAAAAACCTGTGGGCATGTGTATTCTTGCTTCTTCCTACAGTCTTTTAACTGTAAGTTGCCAAAGAATTTCCACACTGTGATGTGATAAATAGAGGCAGTGTGCCTCAGAACTCTGGACATGTGGGCATCTGCTTTTGCCACTGATCCTCAAAGATGTGTTTCCTTGGGAGATCACTTCACCTTGCTGTGCCCCGTTGCTTCCGGGTGTAACAAGGCTCAATTTTGTGAGAAGGTTGTAATGAGGTGAATGGAAGTAGAGGTCCTGTGTCACAGCAGGTTTGTATTTATGACTCTTTGGCAAAAGAATTGTGCTTATTATGTAAATTCATTGTAAAAGGAGAGACATTTCCCTTACAGGTTTGAAAAATAATCTGCATAACTCTTTCACTAAATGCTGTGTGTCCTCTCTTCTTGAAACAGAGAAAGACTAACATTATGTGTTTTTCTGATAAAAAACAACATGCTGTTCCCAGCAACTATCAAGGACCTGCTCCTACAACAGCAGTATTATTGGGAATGACCTCACTCATTTACAGTCCTGATCCTATTCTGACAACAAATCCCATCTGCATGTGTTTGTTTTCTAAAGAATGGTATTAGCCCAGAGTGAGGTGTTTGGATTGAAGCAGCTCACCGATATTCACTGGTGGTGTATTTACAGGACTGAAATTGTAGTACTTGATGACTCTATTGTTTGTTAGTTGGAGAGTGAGTTCATTACTGTCAGGTTCTCAAATGTTTACAAACTAGTTGCTACTAGAAACTATTTTGATTCTGTATTGGAAACCACAATCACATAGACAACTGTTAAGTCAGTGGCCCAGGGAGAGCTGGACTTTCCGTTTCTCCCTTGTAATCCCTCTGTTCACTCTGCTGCAGGCTGGGGGTGGGGGGAGGGCGGGACTGTTTACTACTTTAGTCCTTATTTTTGGCCCTCACCATGCAAAGGAGGTTAAGAAGTACTAATTGTTTCTGGAACGGTTGGATTTTTTCTCATGTTAGCAGCTGCTTTACAGGTGACAAAGTCTGGTTTGCTCCTGTGTGGGAGCAAGACTGTCATCCATGTACTTTTTCTGCCTCTGGACAGCCTTCACCCCTGTCACTTACAGAGCTCATAGGAATGCATGGAATCACTTGTTTATGTTACTACCTATAATTTATCTTGGAGGCACTAAACCTGCCATAAATTGCTGTAAACCTGGTGGTCTGGAGCCATGAAAGAGGATGAGCTTACTCTTAATACCCAACACTGAAGTAGGAGAAAAGCAGCCCAGAATGCCTGGAGAGGTACAGAGGCTCCTGCCAAGCTGGTGAATGCTCTGCCTGCATCTGCTTTTGAAAAAAAGAGAATTACTGGATGGGCCAGGCTTCTGTTGCATGTCAGTTATGTAACAGTTTATAAATTTTCTGTTTAAAAATAAGCTATGAAATGCTACTGTTGAAGTGAATATAATGTTGGCATTCATGTTTAAAAGGGTACAGGCAAACATGCCCAGGGTAGGGGAGTCCCTGGGTGTGCTGTAGATGGCTTATGAGGAACAAAATGACATTTGACTAGGAAAGTGTTTCTCTTGTAGACAGAGGGCTTACTCACGACCTTTAATTCTATTCTGAAAAACATCTGAAACCTTGGAGGGTGTGTGGGACATGTGTCCGGCAGTTCAGGGTCTGAACAAGAACACCAGCAGGCCAGAGCAGAGCAGCTGTGATGCAGCCACTGTGCCAGGTGTATCACTGAATTTGAAATCACCCATGGAACCCCATAAAATCATTCACAGGGAATCCTGTCAACCTGGACACTGGATGAGGAAGAGATAGCAGTTAGCTACTTCGGCTGTGGGGAGAGGACTGGGAAACTGGGATAGAAAATGGTAATCCTGCATGCTGTCATCTAGTTCTTCTTTCCTAGTGCCACTGTGTTGTCATGTTTTCCTTTTATTTCCTTTTGTCCCCAATAAACTGTGTCAGTTTAAGTCATGATTAAACACAGGGAAATGTCAATTGCTAAATTATGGATATAAAACAGTTATTCAAGCTCACAAGTGTTCACAAGAGCACTGTTTGAATGCTTGTAGAAACTCTTAAAAATTGAACACACCACCATGGCACAAACTTTCCACCATTTTTTCCATTGAGAATGACTCAATCCCTTTCTTTTTTTTTTTTTTTTTTTTTTTTTTTTATTTAGGAGAATTTGGCACTGCTGACACGAACCTGTCTCATGTTAAATGGTGTTTTTCTCCCTGACTTTCCAGACAAGTTTCTGGATGACAAAAAATATTAAAAAAAAAAAAAGAAGAAGGAAAAAAGTGAAAAGAAAAAGGAGGTTACCTAGAAGGTAGAAATAGCACAAGCTGTTAGCCATGTTTTGGATCAAAAACTGCTTTGCCAATTAAAAGTTCCTTTTGATGTTTCTAGGTAACATCATCACCCCAATAACCAAAGGAATTGCTATGCAACCCACTTTAGGGACTGTGCAAGCACCCTGTGCACCCTCCCCTTGCTCATGCCAGTAAAGTCTGCTGTGTTGGCTCTGATGTCTCATCTGAACAGCAGTGGAACTTGTTCTGCAAAATAAGTATTCTACTGCCTTTTAGGGGAGGCCTGGCTGGCAGCTGCTTCTTCCATTAACTTTTCTACTTTCCCCATACTGGGAGAGGTACAATATACTTCCCATCACTAATAAAGATTGCATTAAGGACTATCTGGATATAGCCAAAAATAGAAGTTGATTTTCAGACAATGTTTTGGAAAAAACACAAACCCTTTTCATGAACTTTTGCAACATAAACCAACTAGCAGGAAAATTATTATTATCTTTGCATTGCAATTTTTGTATTGGAGGCAATTCTAACATGAATGGGTGCACATTCACAGCTCTCCATCCATACTGTGACAAGCATCAGTCATTTAATTTCCAGACTGAACTGTGTGTAGTATTTGAGCTTGCCATCGTTCCGGCTGGTGTTGAAACACAAGTCTTTAAGCTAGACGTTTCCAAGGATAAAAATGCCCATTTGGGGCCCAAAACAGATGTTAAATATAGGTCACACAAACCCTTTATGAAACTTGAACAGGTCAGAGAAATTACAGTTTGATATTGTAAGTGAAATAAATATATTTTCTCTCACATTCTGTCTTTGATCCTCAAAATATGTGTATCAATAGGAACAACCTGATGGGTATACTGTTGAAAAATGTGGAGCTGGTTTACTCTCTCTCATGGAAAAGTATGCTAGAGGAAAGAGACTTGTGCATCCAGATAGATTCCTGATATTTTCACACAGAGTGGAATTGCCATATTTTCATGGGAAATGAGTTTGCACACTTCCCACCCTGGCACAAACCTTGTGATCCAACCATCTGGAGTGAGCTGAGACCTGACACTCCTCACTGGGTTTCTCAAAACATTGCCTTAGCTGTAATCTGAGTAATAAGGACACCAGAATTAGAGAAAAATAGTGGGAGATGAACTCAGTCTGCCTGTGTGAATGTTTTTTTTTCTTGTTTCTGGTTTTTGACTACCTATTTGGTATTTTTGATGCTGATAATTGCTGGTCTTCTGTTTCTGTCTGACAGTTTGTTGCTTTGTCCTATTTGCTTGGATTCGACATATTTTTCCTATTCCTTTTTCAACTTTTATCTGTCTAATCTCCCTCAAGTTTCAGCTCAGTCCTCCTTTCCCATTAGCAAAGCATCTTGAACTTTGAAAGGCTCCATTGCCTAAATATTTGTTTACTTCTGAATCCTCCCTCTCTTTCCATGTATGCCATTGGTTAACTCTGAGGATTGCTCATGCCAATGCCACACTGAGTCATTCCAGAAGAGAACACAAGAAGTGAAGGTCTGCTCAGGTTACATAAGGTCAGTGCTGCCATTCCTGCTCCTGAAGTCCACTGCCTATGTTGCTGCACGTTCCCAGTCAGATGTACTGTTCAAAACTTGCCCCAGATTGGACATGGGCTCAATTGAGACGATGTACAGCAATTGGTAATGGTGAGAAAAACCAGAGATAGCACCATGGAATCACAGAATCACACAGAATCACACAGAATCATCTAGGTTGGAAAAGATCTCCAAGATCATCAACTCCAAGCTTTGACCAATCACCGCCCAGTCAACTAGACCAGAGCGCTAAATTCCACATTCAGTTGTTTCTTGAACACACCCAGGGATGGTGACTCCACCACCTCCTGGGGCAGCCTGTTCCAATGCTTGACAACACTTTCAGTGAAGAATTTCTTCCTCATGTCCAACATGAGCCTCCCCTGATGCAACTTGAGGCCATTTCCCCTCATCCTATCATTTGTTTCTTGGGAGAAGAGACTGCCACCTAGCTGTAACCTCCTTTCAGGTACTTGTAGAGAGTGATAAGGTCTCCCTGAGCCTCCTTTTTTCCAGACTAATCAACCCCAGCTCCCTCAGCTGCTCCTCATCAGACTTGTACTCCAGACCCTTCACCAGCTTTGTTGCTCTTTGGGCTTTCTCCAGCACTTCAATTTCCTTCCTGAATTGAGGGGCCTGGAACTGAACACAGCACTTGAAACTGGGCCTCAGTGGTGCTGATTACAGGGAGCCAATAATTTCCCTGGTTCTGCTGGCCACATTATTTTTGAGAAAAGCCGCATTGCCACTGGTCTTCTTGGCCACCTGGGCACACACACAGGCTCATGTTCATCTACTGTCAACCAGCACCTCCAGGTTCTTTTCCTCTGGGCTACTTTCCAGCCACTCTTCCCACAGGTTGTAGCTCTGTACAGGATTGTTGTGACTGAAGTACAGAACCCAGCACCTGGTCTTGTTGAAACTCATACCACTGGCCTCGGCTCATCAATCCACCCTGTCCAAATCCGTCTGCAGAGCCTTCAACCCTCTAGTAGATCAATGCCCAATTTAGTGTCATCTGTAAACTTACCAAAAGTGCACTCAGTGGGTGAAGATCAGCACATCTGTACCTACAGGACACGTCCACATCTCACACCTGGAGGCTCATTAGAGGGGAAAGTTGCTTGTGCTTTCCTAAGGTGATATACAACACAGAAATGAAGTGTATGTCTGTCCTTCCAGCTTTTTAAACTTCCTGTTTCAGTTAAGCCCTTTGAGGGAAATAATTTTGCTCTTGTCATTCTTGTATGGTAGCTCTTGTAGCTTCTTGTGCTTTTGTAGGACGTAATGTGGCGGGATCCTCTAGCCCTGGCTAGACTACTTACTATAGATTCTATAACAGTGCTCCTCCTCCTAATATCATCAAAAGATTGCCAGTTTTGGGGGTATGTTGGAAGCTGTTGAAACTGGTGCTTCAAGGCATCTGGGAGACATTGATGTGGAGCAGAAGAATGTGTGCTGACTTGATAAGGTTTTCTAAGAAGGTTTCTTCTGCCTCTTGATTCAGTGGCTGGAAGAATGCCCACTCCGGAAAGTAAGGATAAAACTGAAGCTTTTCCAAATGTTTTTTTGGTAGCTGGCACACACTATAGAAAGAGTTTTTAATTTAATTAAATTAACCAGTTAACCCTCTTCCTTAATTATGTGCTTTGGAGAATTTAGAAGAAAAATTACCCAAAGCAGAATGTTAAAATGAACATCAGACAAATACCTCCCCAAACAGGAAACCATGTGAGCACCCTGGTGTACACCTACTCGCTCCCATTTCAGAACAACACAGAGACTATGCACTGTCTGCTGTGAAAACACCGAGGACATTTTGTTCAGCTGCCTGGGATTTGAGCACAATGATACTTTCTAAAGCAGAAGTATTCATCTGGGACATCTTTGCACATAAGAGCAGGCATTCATTTAGGCCACTGTAGTTACAGTTGCAAAAGTTTCCACTATTACCTTCTGCTTTCTCGTGCTCATAGCTTTCCAAAGCAAGAGACATTTGGACTGATTTTTGGTATGATGAATGCTTTCTGGACCAGAGTTTTTCTTAGGAAAGACAACAAAATTAGACAACTTAGTTTCACAAAGCAAAAAAAAAAAATTATTCCATGATGGAACAAGGCAAATGTAGTTCTCACTTCTCTTGTCAATACATTATTAAAACTATGCAGTAAAAATCATAGGATGTCAGAAAACAATAATTTCAATAATCACATTGGACATGTGGGGATCCTGCAACACGCATATATCAAACCAGGAGTCCCGTGGAAAGGAAATATATATAGACAGACAGATTCTTGCTAGCTGTTTCAGAGAGATGTTTATTTCTCCAGCCGCATGGCCGGAGCTCTGCCCAGGAACTGTTCCAGTCACGGGACCAAGGGTCCTTCTGCCCGCGCAGGGAACACAAACCAACCAATGGGAACGAGGCTGAGCAGGGGCAGGGAAGCCCCGTGTCTGTGCCCTCAGGGCCCCTCTCCCAGGGGATCCCCACTGCAACAGACATGCATCTTTTTCTTTTCTGGTTATGAGTAACATTTTGCTATTGATCTGGAAACTGTTTTCTTTCTTCTTTGTGTCTCCAGAATGCTGTATTTTATTATACCTAAATGATATATTATATGTATATGCTTAAATGATGTATTTATTATATTTACTATACTTAGAAGTAATTCCTTTATTACTGAAGACTTATATCAGAAGAAATTATTTGAATGAATGTGTCAGTAACTCACTAGTCCTGATTAGATCAGTATTTTTCATTGCTTACTATTCTTGTATGGCATTGCTGTCCTCTGTGATTGCAATGGGTTGACCTTGAATGGTGGTCAGACACCCACTCATCCACTCTCTTATTTTCCTCTGCAACAGGACAAGAGGAGAGAATAGGATGAAAAGCTTGTGGGTCAAGGTAAGGACAGGAAGATCAGTTGGTGGTTATCATCATGGACAAAATGAAATCAACCTGGGGAAAATTAATTTAATTTAGTCCAAATTAAAATAGGTTTGGATAGTCAGAAACAAAAGCAAAGTGAAACAACTTCCTCCCACCTCCCCATGTTTTCTCAGGCTTTGCTTCTTCATTGTTGACTTCTCTTAGAGGAGAAGAAGTTAAATCACTACTTGTCTCCCCTCTTCTTGTGTCTTGTCAGCTGTAGACTGTCCAAGAGAGAGAAGGGTCTTAATTCATGGCTATCTATTCAGCATAGTGCTCTCTAGCCTCACTTGGGTTTCCTTCAGCCATGTTTACCACAACAGACGTATCCTTTTCACAGTTTTTTCTGCTGGAAAATATGTTCTTCCTCATAAATCTATGTTTATTTCAAACTGAGAAACAGAGAACCATGTAATCGTTCAGCTGCAGATGACAGAAAATCAGATGCTGAGTTTTAGCTACAAAGAAGGCTGATACTGAAGCTAAGCATTTTGGATATGGTATGTGAATAAATATTTCATGTTCTAATGCTTAAGACAGTCACTAAGAACCTTCTTACTAGTATGTTCTAATTCTGAATTATTTTCAAATAAATGCATTTTGATTTTTCTTTAAAATTATTCATTAAAATGTTGTATATGATTATCCTTAATTATTCTATTATTTATTTGAATTTTTCTTATTCATTGATATCTATTAATTAGAAGGGTTTTATTCCCTTAATAAATGTTTCAAGGTGTAAAATTTATTTCCCACTTCAGCCAAAATTTTTCTTATTAACTATAGAATTGATTCTAATTTCAGTGTCTCAGCATCTGTTTTTTTTGACAATATGCTTCAAAAGCTTTCAAGTATACAAAAAATTTTTAGAAAGAAGTACAAAGTTAGGTGGGTAAATAAATGGAACTGTGATTGAGGATTTTCTCAGCTGTAGTTAAATCTGTGGCAATAAATGTTGTGTAAAAAATCTAGTCATTATTCCCTTGAATAAACAGGAACACCTGTTCTTATAAACAAAGAAAATCAAGCTATTTTTAGTAGTTGCATTTATTTATCTTTTACTACTGGGCTGTGCCACTTCCTAGAATTTGAGTCTCACAATCATATTGTATACTTTTTTTAAGGGTTTCCATTTATTTTTGAGTTTCATATAAACTCTGTCCAGGAATGCTTTTTTGACACTTCAGTTATTCTTTCCAAAGATATAACAAAGCCGCAGAAGAGGAATTATGAAAAAAAAAACCCAAACCAACGAAAAAAATTTAAAAGAACCCCATAACCCACAAATTCCCAAACCTCAACAGTTATTTGGGAGAATATTTATTTCTGAGTTGTACCCACTATGGGTACTATGCCAAAATGCACCATCTTATTTACTCAAAGTTAAGATGACATCCAGGTGAAAGCTGTAATATGTAACATATTTTGTGTGTCTTAGTTTCCTATCTTGATAATTAAAAATGTCACTTTAAAAAGAGTTTTTTCTCTGGCCTTTTTCTGTGGCCACTAAAAAAGCTGCATAATTTCTCTTTTCTAGACTGAAGGACATACACCTTAAACTTTGCATTCTGGTGAAACAACCTGACAGAAAAAGTAGCAAAGAGCCCTCTGTCTTATGCCCAACATTCCATATTTGCAGTGAATCTTTTTTGGAAGGTTTTAAGCTCCTCTTTTTTCCTGGTGCTGAAACAGGGACCTGCCTCACAGCACCACTCTTGTCTGAGATGGGGAGGGACATAAGTTATGAAATAAGCCCAAGATGCACGTGGTGGAGCAGCATGGCCCACATGCCCATGAAAATACACCCTAGACACAAAAAAAGGTAAGTTGGCAAGGACCTCTGGAAGCTGTCTGGTCTAACTTTGAAAGACAGAAGGGCTAACATCAAAACTAGACCAGATTATGCAGAGATTTGTCCAACCAGTTCCTTCAACTTTTCATTGTACACCATGCTCTCTCCCTCTAGAGAGTCTTGGTAAACCTCTGCTGTGCTCTTTTCAGTTTATCCATAACTCTCTTCTACTAATACGATGATTTAAGAAGGTATCAAGTAAGATGCCATACACAGCATACATAATTCTCCCTATTCCAAAAACATATGCATAGCTGTTTGTTTTTCAGTTATCCTTCATGCACTGCTCTCTCAGATGTAAGCAATTCTGGCTGAAAGTAATCATTACGGAAAATTACCTTTCACATTTCATATGAGCAGATATAAGTGTTTACTTTGTGCCCTGCATTTTGTGCCCTTTAGGTGTTATATAATTTGACATTCACACAGATACAAATACTATGTTTTCACAGACAAGCTCTTGGTGGGAAGGTAGGCCAGGATGACAAAATGTATGCCCCAATACATGGAAAACAGTTTCAGTGTGATCGGGCAGCAGAGGCTGCTATTCTTGTACATGGATTAGTATTCAAAGGGTCTGTGTACAATGCACTTGGGCAGTTTTGTCTTGATATTTTGTTATTACCCCTTCTGTGAATCCTAAATAAAAACTTTTTCTGTTGTGATGGTTTTGGTTGGGGTAGAATTAATTTTCTTCATAGTAGCTAGTATGGGGCTTTATTTTGGATTTGTGCTGAGAACAGGGGTGATACCACTGGGATATTTTTGCTGTAGCCGAGCAGAGCTTACACAGAGCCAAGGCCTTTTCTGCTTCTTATATTGCCCTACCAGTGAATAGTCTGGGGGTGCACAAGAATTTGAGAAGGGACACAGTTGGGGCAGCTGAACCCAACTGACTCAAGGGATATTTCCAGACCGTGTGACTTCATGCTCATTTTATAAAGCTGAGGGAAGAAGGGACGAGAGCATTCAGAGTGATGGTGTTTGCCTTCTCAAGTAGCTGTTACACGTGATAGAGCCCTGCTTTCCTGGGGATGGCTGAACACCTGTCTTCCCAATGGGAAGTGGTGAATGAAGTCCTTGTTTTTCTTTATCTACTAAACTGTCTTTATCTCAACCCACAAGTCCTCTCATATTTAACTCTTCTGATTCTCTCCCACGTTCCACACAGGAGGAGTGAGCAAATGTCTGCTTGATGCTTCATTGCTGGCTGAAGTCAAAGCATGACATCTATATAGCCAGTGCCTTAGTTTATCAGGCACAGGATAACACCTTCTCATCTCTGATTCCACTGGGACACTCACAGAGTCTGATATATTTTTGCACTGAGCTGAATCATCTCTGTGCTACACATCCCCAAATCAGCTGTTAAACAAATCTTTCTCATACAGCAATAGATGAGAAATATCCAGGAAGACTTACTAAAGAACCTGAAAGATTCAAGTCAAAGTTCATGGCAGTAACACTGCACTTCCGCAGTGTTGTGTTCAGGCTCAAACCTCAGCTCTTGGTTGAAGGGCAGGGTTTTAATCCACCGGGCTGTCAGAGGGTGGCAATGTAGGAACACAAAATAAGCCCAGGGCCAATTAGCGGTAGCTGCTCCAGGCCGGGGGCAGGCGGCTTTCCCGACACTGCCACAGTCATCCCTTTGTTTGGACCGTCACACGAGGGTTTCTGCGAACGCCACGCAAAACCAGGCAGGGTGGTCCCAAGGAAACACCGCGCTTCATGTGGGGCTGCCTCGCATGCAGAAACCCGTCCAGACACACGAACACGCTCCTCTTAGCTACAGTTCAGCCGTGCCTTGAGCCAGTCTGAATTCCTTCCAGGCATGCCCGAGGAAATGCAGCAGGCAGTCCCGTGATGCGCTGCCGGAGCCCCTCGGCTGCCATCCCGCTCTGCATCCCTCAGAGCCTGAAGCGCTCCTTTATGGCTCTGCCTCTCTACGGAGACGTGCAGGACTTGCAAGGTAGATGTCTATTACAACAAAACAAGACGGAAACTGAGAACAAGACAGAAACTGAGAACAAAAACCAGAGCGCTGGTGACTCCTTTTAATGTCGCCCTTTCTTCCTTTGCTCATAACTAAACACCTCTCTCTCCTTTAACTACCTGTGGTGCAGTCACGTTTGGTCCCGGTGGTCCCAACCTCCAGCTGTTCCCAGACAGTGGCTTCCTCGTGACCCTCGCTGTTACTGGGCTTAGGTACCTTCTTACTTATTTCCAACAAAACGTTCCCGTGGTGGGCAGCTCGGGTGACAAGGACTGAAATACTCTGCTTTGTGCTAATTTGGCTGGAAGGATTAAACCAAATCTTACTTTACCATGACTAGGAATACCTAGGAAAATAAGTTCTTTCTGTTGTCCATTACTACAGGTGTACAAGGTATTAACACTGTGCAGGCTGGACAGCAAAATCTGCCATTTGCCCCAGTAAATAATTAGGCTTCCCTTTCAAAGTAAAAATGATCTTTCCTTGTCCTGACTTCTGGTGGTAGGATTTGTACCAGTAGATGCTGCTGAGGTACTGGGGTGGCTGAGGGGAACATTCGCAGGGAGCACCTATAGGGCTGGAATAGGTTTTCTGTCAGATCCCTGTGCCCTGGGGCAGGGCAGAGGGAGGAGGCTTTTTCACAGAGAGCCTTTCTTCTCACTGAAGCAAAAGAAGTGTTCACTTATGTTTTTGGAGTACCTGTAATTTTGTAAAAATATTTGTTTCACACCTGTAGCATTATGACTGCTATTCTTCTCCCTCGAGGGCTGAAGTTCGGTGCCTAGTGAGATGAGTCATTATTCATTTTAGTATCTCTTTTGGTGGATAAGAAAAATTTTGTTGACAAAGTGCTACAGGACCTTCTTTTGAACAAGTTCTATCCTTCCTGCACTTACAGAAGAGCTTAACTTGCAAAAGGAATGGGTCTAGTCCCATTTTGATCATAGTACATTATCTTTTATTTTTGAATAGTATATGTTGGGCAAAAAAGATGCAAATATAAAGGGAATTTTTCACAAAATATTTCAATAAATTCATATATTAAAATGTATTCCTTCTTCAGTCATTTTACTGTTGTCATTCCATGTGCCACATCTAATTTGTAGGGTGAGATCTCTTGGAACAGTGACTCATCTTTTCTTTATAAAGCACCATGCGCGCAGAACTCTATTAATAAAGGAATAATGATGGGATCTGCTCATCTCTTAGAGACTGGAGCAAAGATAACTGATTCTGTGTCAGATGCCAATAACGTTGCAGTATAGTTCGTGTGGTATCTTGGATAAGGCTGGGGACTGATAATGCCAGGACTATAAAGTACAGAGGCCCACGGATGAGGACTCAAAGCAATTGGGTCTTAAAATAGAAATCAAGGGTCAGGACCCCTAAGAAAATGCACCATGAATGCAAGCAGTTTGGATTATATTCAGCTGAGATTCTCAATAAGACTGGCAAGCAACCATGGCCTAAAACATGGTAGATCTCGTGAGATAATGCAATAGTGCTATTCCACTGAATAAGGAGAGCATATAAAAACAGTTATCTGTCAAAGAAATTAATTTCACTCCTGAATGTGGAAATTAATTTCTTTGCTACTGAGAGATCATTCTACACAAATAGTTAACCTTGGATAAAATGTGGTGAGTTTGCAATTCTTATTTCCTGAAACTCCTGCTGATTATCTGAGGCATGAAGTTATAAATTTATTGAGAAGGCTGTGGGAATGACACAGTCTGGTGCTTCTCAACAATAAAACAGAATTTGAATACTAACTGTAAACTGCTTAAACCACAGTCTCTTACATATACACTACTACAGTATGGTGCTATTGGCATAGTATGTCAGTACTTAATGTTTGAAGCAATAAGTACAGAGTGCTTTTAAATAATTGATGTAGACAGATTCCAGACAAACTAGTTCACACATTTTCTTTCTTGAACAATATAATCCTTAGCAGATGCTCATAATTAGGGATACAGATATTAGAAAATACAGTAAAATGCTTATATTCATTCTCAGCTCTATCATATTTACATAATTATCTGCTTTAGTTTAGGGTGAGCTTGACAAACTTAACCATTTCTTTAGTTAATATCGGATATTTATAGCTTAAGCAAAATAGAAAATGACAGGAGAGTGGACAAGCTGTTTATATCAGCTAAAGAAATAATTATCAGGTTATTCATGGCACTGTAAAGAGTAGGAATGATAAGCAGCCCAACCGTTGTAATGTGATTAGCTAATGTTAGTTAAGCATTGTGGAGACAGAAAGAACTCTACAAAGGTTAAGCATTTTTATTATCACTGTTAATTCAAAGTGATGGAAGGCACAGTGAAACCTCTTACCATGTGCTGTGTAAAGCTTGCAGAAACTGAAATTTAGAGCTGAGGGATGGGATAAAGAGCATTAGCATCTGGTGAGCTCTTTCTGCTTGTTCCTTGCTGAGGTCTGAGTAGCTGGTCATTTGAAAAGAGACCTCACAGACAGTGACAAAGACACAGAATCCATCACAGTAGGAGGGATCGATGTGGGTCAAACTATGTGCCAGACTGACTCCCTCCAGCTACCCTGTGGGCTGTCAAGTCCTATACAAGGAGCAGGAACCCTGATAGCTGCAGGTTGCCACTCACAGCACTCCTTGGTCCTGGTAGGCCTTTGGACGTAATCCATATGAGCATAACCATCCTGGAAACATTAACTTTCTTTGGCTGCAGCCTGGTACTTCTGAGCACCTCTGCATTTATGTCAGAGATTGTTGCCTTAGGCAAGATTTCTTGTATGTATTGCATAAAACAAAGGTGCTTCCCTATGATGGTTTGTTCCACCAATATTTTTTTATGTAGAACAAGGCAAAAATAAGCATTTTTTTAATCCTAAAGGAAATTCTGGTGTTCTAAAAGCAATACTGTTCCAGCTTGGAAACTTAAAGTGCCACAAACTGTTCCTATACTAAGTACTAATTCTAATACTAATATTACTAATTAATCAACTCATATTATTGATATATATTTTTCTGTTCAGTGTTAAAAATATAATTGAAATAAAATTATTTGACATATATGACTATAGGAAAAATACATACTTTGATAGAAATTAATTCTGTCAAGTACTTAATCTTGTTCTTCCATGCTAAATGTCTCTCTTGTGAACAGCATTGGACAAAGGTCCAGTCTTTCAGAAAAACCTAGTTAGAAATCAATGCTGATGAATGAAGACACAGTTAGGTATCAGAGTTGATGTTAAAACATGAATGCAAGGTCAGATGAAAATGCTTCCTGATCAGTTTCTGTATTTCTATTTCTGGTCTTCTATATTTTAATGTTTCTGAGATGTATTTTCAAAGAACATGCAGATGCCTGGTCCATCTGGGATGGGAAGCTACATTCGCTCTTCAGACTAATTGCAATACCTGTGCTAAACGGGGCATCAATAGTGTTTTGCAGATTCACTAACTAGAGAAATTGTCCATCCCAAAGTCTTGAAAATCTTGCATACTGGGCAGGAGAAGAAAAGAGATGAAGTCACAGAGGGAGGAGAAAGCAATAAAAAGAGGACTGTTAGAAATCTGATTTACCATGTGATATTTGGAGCCTGTTCCAGTTATTGGTGAGTCTTACCAGTGGCTTC
The DNA here is from genome assembly GCF_020740725.1 of Corvus hawaiiensis. Classification (NCBI taxonomy): domain Eukaryota; kingdom Metazoa; phylum Chordata; class Aves; order Passeriformes; family Corvidae; genus Corvus; species Corvus hawaiiensis. The sequence continues at coordinate 61,406,673 of NC_063216.1, read as the reverse complement.
AGATCTTTTGGTTCATTGAGAGCTGACATTCAGAATAACAGTATTATAATGGCTCTTAAAAGATCTCTGAGAGAAAATCTGAAGTGATTCAGAGGATGATTCACTTATATTGATAGCAAAACATTAGCAGTAGCTAAACATGACAGATACAGTGTGTACAGAGACAGCCAAGCCAAGTCTAAATTGGAGTTCTGAGCATGCATTTGTGATTTAGTCATCTAAATAACAGGATAACAGGCTATGGACTGTGAGAAGCCAGTATTAAATAAAGAGCTTTGCATTATCTCCACTGTGCATATTCCCAAATGTACAAAATGTTTGTCCTTTAAAAATTAACTGTTGTCAGTTTTGGGGTGTGATTCAGACTAATACTTAAAAGATTATGTCTGTCATTATTTTCCAGCTAATTTGTATTATGAGAACTGAATTTAATTTAACTTGAGCTTCCTCTGTGTTACAGAGTTTGGCACGCATACTTTTGCTGATTCATCATCTGCAGTAACAAAATTGAGCTGCAAGAGCACCACGGGTCAAAGAGTCTGTACCAGCACTGCGTGTCCTCACAATTTGCACATTTGCTGGTAAAAGACCACATAGGTCTTTTGTCACCTTTTGACACAGCGCACTATAGGATGTGAAGTAATTTATCACAAGAAAAGCAGTTCACACCACAGGCACAGTGGGTAGAATTTTCAGGTTTTCTACATGGTACAAATAAGGAATTTAGAAAATAAAACGTGGGGGAAACTGGTGGAAATGGAAAATCTCCTTCCCAGTGTGCCATTCTGACACATTCTGTTCTCTTATGTTTGCCACATCTGCGAGTCTGAGCATCTCCAATCTCTGGTGGTACCTGTGTCAATGGACATGCTACTATCTTGAATTTCAAAGAGCTACCCAGTAAGACAATATCCATCCTGATGGTGAACCGTGCCATCAATTTTTAGTTACGTCCTGGCCTGCCGAAATAATGAAACTTATGGAGTAGGAATTGCCTGGCAAGGAAGAGAAGGGGTGCTGCAGCAAAGATCTTGAAATAATTTGTGAAACTGTTCATTTACCACTTGAACTTTTTGAACTGATTTGGCTCATCTGAAGAAATTTCCATGTATTTGTGGATCTAAAGCAACAACAGAAATTGCAAAATCTTCCCATATGAAGGGCAACTTTTCCAAGTACAGACAAAAAGATAAGAAGAATGCTGACAGTGAGACCCAGGAAAATTCCCATTGCAGACTCTATGACTTTGGACAGTGGTTGAAGGGGTAGTTTTGGTAGGGAGAAAGCAGGAGAACAGCAGGGTCCTAAGTGGCAGTGGAACAGTGGGAGGTGGAAGAATTGCCCACCAGCTTTGAAAGCCCAACATCAGACCATAACCAGAGTTTACTGTGATGTTAGATAGTGGTGGAGTGCATTTCCAGTAAAGTATCAAGAACACATTATTCCTGAAGCTGAACACAGGGACCCTGGTATTTTGGGATGCCCAGGTTAAGTTTCTTGCATATTTAGACAGACATGACCATTTTGGGAATTCTACTGGAAAACATTTATTTCTTAATTATAAATTATATAAAAGTGTTCAAAAATACTATGAATCTTGAGAATCTAGACAAATAAAAAATATTGTATGGAATGAAAGAGGTCGAAGTGGGTTATTAAAACACAAGATCCAATCTGTTGTTAAGATATAGACAGGCCATTCATTGATCATATGTTGCCTTTTATTTACAGGAGCGTCCATCTATCCCAGGATGCAAATAGATCTTTGCATCATCTCTTCTACTGAAAGCTTTACAAGGCCACCCTCACAGGGAATGTAGCGGGTTGAGTTTGAAACCGGGTGGAAACACTAATTAAATGTAGTGGTTTTGATTCAAAATATTCATTATTTACTTATTTTCCTTCTGTGAGATAAGAATTAGGAGAAAAGCAAAGCAGGCACAAACCTTAAACAGTTGCAGTACAATGAAAGAGCTTTATTACTAACAGAATTAAAAGTAAAGAGAAAACAACAAAACAAAATTAAAGTAAATTCCCCCCCCTCCCTCTTTCCAGCACTTCTCTCCTTTTATCCAGCTCACACAAGGGATAACAGAACATGGGATGTTAGTCAGTGTTGCAGTTCCTGAAAAGTCTCTCTCTTATGCTTAAGGAAAAAAGGGTTTTCCTTCAGTTGCACGTGGTTCCCAAACTGCCACCAATAGCAGACCCGCCCGGAAACAAACAGTCTGCTGTGTGTAGAACATCTCTCCCATGAGGAATTTCACAGTTCTTTCACACTACAGAACATGGGCCATCACATGGGGTTATTCATCTTTTTAAGGATAAGTTATTTTGGCCTGCACACAGAGGCTTTTCTTCGCCACAAGTCTCTAACAGCCTCTTACTACTTCTATATAGGCTGGCATAGGCACTCTTCACAAACTTCATAGGCACACGTTGATTCTCCACCCCCCCCCCCATGTTCTTCAAATGGATTAAAGAGACAAACAGTTTGTGGTATTACAGTTTCTTACCACGGCATGCAAGAAGGTTTCTTTTAAGCTGCGCGCCAGAATCGCGGCACCGCCCTCTTTTCTCCCGTCGCCATGCTCAGCTCCGTCCCACGGGACTCACTTCTCTTTCTCTCTGACTCTGAAGCCGCCATGTTGAAGAGTGTTCTTGTTCGGGCTTTACGGTGGGGAAAGCCTCGCTCCCTCTGTGCTGCTGGCTGCGTGGTGTCCTCTTCAGTTCAGCACGGAGTGTGCTGGCTGCAGACAGGAGGCTCTGCCGGCTCCCGCTGGCTCCGCCGGCTCCACATGGAGAGGAGAGGGACCCGCCTGTCCCCAGAAGCCGCGCTGGATGGATTTAGCTGTGAGCAGTCCATGGCTGGTTTTAGCTGCCTGCGGCTCTGGGACAGTCCCCCTCAGTGACCCAGGGTCCGTGCCGCAGCGATGGGAAAGGGGGAAAGGGGCAGTGGCCCCGGCCCGGCCCAGCGGGGCCGGGAGGCTCGGAGCCCCCCCACCTTCCAGCAGGCGAGCTCCGACCAAAAAGGGGAAGTCCCGCCTTTCCGTGCGGTTTAAATATGTAAATTGTGAGAAGCGTAATTGGTCTTAAAGACTGTCCATCAACTCAGGGTCAACCCAACACAGGGAACAAGAGAGATAATCAGTAGGAGCATATATTTCTGATTTGCCTTGTATTTTTTATTAATACTATTAAGTTGCTATTGAAAAATGAGGTGAAGACCACTCTGCTTATAACATGAACTTGCTAATAAACATCTAGCATGGCATGTTAAACAAGCATGCTTCTTTACAGTGTAGTGGGGAGCTTGGGAAGGCACTCAGGACCCTCAAAAGGAGCCACATGAATACCAATAAAATGATAAATTCTGGTGTTCTTAGACTCTGCAGCCAGAGTAAACAGAATATATAGCAATGTATAACTTCTGAAAATAAACATCTCCATCCAATCTACCTGCTGGAAAGGCCACCCCCATGCCAGGGGACCCTACTGTTAGGTAGACGTGCCATCCCAGGGACCATACTGGTAGTATAGCAAGATGCAGAGGAGCAAGTTCCTGTGCTTGGAACTACTCTTTAAACTGTTTACTCCACCAGAGATACCACCAAAGAGTACAGAAACATCTGAAGGTTATTTCCATTGCTATTTCCTCAGGGTAGCTAGGGCAGGATGATTTTGGGTCCAAACACTCATCCTTCTTTGTTGCTCTGTGAGAGTGGGTCAAGTTCCCCTCCTCATATAAAGTTTTTTCCTAAACCTTTTTCTCTTCTGTGGTCTTTTTCTGTTGTTTTTGTACTGTGCTCTCAGTAAAAAGAGCCCCTCTGATACAAAAGACAGCTTCTCTGTTCTTTGGTTTGGGGATTTTCCTTTTGTGTGTGTGTGTGTACTTCCCCAGAGATAAACAGGTTTTCCATTGGGCATTCTCTTTAGTTCAAGCACTATTCATCCACTGCTAATGACATTTTTGTTTGTGCTGTAACATTTTCCAAAAGGGTGGGGAGAGGTGCTGGAAAATCTTCTGATGGCTAGCTGTGTATTTAAGTGTTTAACGACACAGCAATTTCATAAAAAGGATTGGGATTATTTACATTACCTAACAGAAAAATTCCCCAAAACACCAGGCTACACTCACACGGCCTAATCCTGGCTTAAAGAGCAGCTCTGCACTTTCTGTTCACCAAAAGGTTCTTTTATTGTTTAATTTGAAAATTTTAGCTATCTTATTTTAAATAAATATGTTCAAGTGGGAATTCACGGGGAAATATTGAGCCAGTACATCCTGGGTTTGCCAGGTTCTGGTAGCAGGGGCCCTACAGGGGCAGATTCTGATAGAAGATTCCTGAAGCTTCCCATTTGTCCGATGGGGTCAATGTCAGCCAGAAACAAGACAGAGATGCTGCTGGCCAAAGCTGAGCCCTTCCACTGGCAGGGAGGAGGTAGAGAAATTGGGAATGAAGTTGAGCTCAGGAAGAAGGGAGGCATGGAGGAAGGTGTTTTAAGATTTATTTTTTGTTCTTATTATATCGCTCTGGTTTGTTTGCTAATAAATTAAGCTAATTTCCCCAAGGTGAGTTTGTTTTGCCCATGACAGTAACTGGTGAGGGATCTCTCGTTCTCATTTCTACTCATGAGCCTTTTATTATATTTTCTCTCCTCTGTCCAGCTGAGGAAGGGAGTGACACAGTGGTTTTGGTGGGCACCTGGCATCTAGTCTAGGTCAATGCACCACACAGAAACACAAAGAATACTGGCAGAACTGCTTCTACCAGCTAACAGACATCTTCCAGGAACATGAAACATTTATTTCCTTTGATATGAAACGAGAAATTTCTTGTGTAAATTGATTTCCCACAAATGAGAATCTTGATGTTGATACATAACTCTAATGGGCAATCAGAAAAATAAGCATTTTTATTTTGTACTGATATAGTGTTACAGCATTCCAGTAATAGTCTTAATGAACAAGCATGTGTAGTTTTGCAAGAAAATGTGACGAAAAATCTCAAATTTCACATTACATTAACATAAATCTAAATTATATAATTAAATCCTGGACCTTCATCTCCTGTGAAATAAATATCAGTGGCCTAGGTTAGGAATATGAGAAAAAATACAGAATTTATGTTCTTGGTTTTTTTCCCCCACCAATATTGAGTGAATTCCACACTGCTCTTCAGCTCTCTTTCCATTTCCTTTATCTGAAGAGTGCTTTTGCAGCAGCCGGATCTAGCTCTAATCCTCTGAGGTTCTCTGAGCTGGAACCACTGCTGTGCAGCATTACACATGCATGGAGCTGCCAGTGTGGGCTCTGCAGACTCCGAAGCAAAGCATGTGTGGGACTCCTTTTACTGCTTACATACATTATTTGTTTGACTAACCCATAATGTTGAATAAGTTCTCTTTAAACACAGCAGTTTGGTTTAGGCCCTGTGGATTTTTTTCCTTCCTTGAATGATTTATTATTGAAATCAGTGGTTTACATTCAGTTTAAAAACATGCAGTTGAAAAAAGGTCACAATCTCTTTTCCACATAGCAATTTTGCAGACTTTTTTTCACTCTATGTAAGGAAAATAGTCTTACTGATAATTTCCAAGAGGAAGGTGGATAATTGTTTTACTTCCAGCCCAATCTCCGTTTCTTCTATGCAAAGTATGACATGGGCTAAATAACAAAGAATAGTAGGTTTTTGCCTATCTCTGGCAGAACAGTCAATGATTAATGCAAAATAATTTTAAATGATGCTGAGTGTCCTGCAACAGTAGACCCAGTACCTCACAATTTCTGGTTGTTTATAAAAAATAAAAACCACCCAGTTAAAAAACCCTCGTAAGGTCAGACTCTTAGCATGAAGATAGTGGATTTATGCTCTTTAGAGCAAGAATCGGTTTCAATTCTAAATCTAATTGAAATTCACAAAGCACATCATGATGTATGTTTTCAGCCTAGAAAGTTGAGGGACAGATAAAATAATTATACATTACACAAAGATTTTATAGGATTGAAGATTAGATATAAAGAAGGCAAGAAATCTGAAAAGCATTACTGTTAAGGTAATGGAGTACAATGCTCCACATCTACAATTTTTCATTTTTAAGAAATTTTATATTGGCTAGTGCATTTCTGTATTTCTTAATTCCAAAATATCTCCTAAAGGATCCATATTAAAAACCTTTTAAGAGCAACAATAATAACACCAATATTAAGGTTGAGGCAACACAGAAAAATATTGCAGAGGTGACAGTTATTAAGATGTTTCACAGATTCATGCCATCTTCAGATCATTTTCTCCAGCACTTCAGAGAAGTAAAACGGAAGCCCAAATGCAACAACAAATAACAAACAACAGTAAGATGGACTATTTGTACTTGCAGATCTGTTCTGCAATAGATCATTTTCAGTTTTAACTTTGCTCCAATAAAATGGGAAATAAGAAAAATAAATAGGATGCAATTTTCTGTGCAAAATTACAGCATCTAGGCACTGCCTGCATGGGTTTACAGCTTCCCTTGAGAGCCTGCTTACTCTGCCTCCTGCAACTTCTTCCCATACTCTGGCCTTCAGGAGGAAATATTCCTCCCCTCTTCCTTTCTTCTGGCCCACAACTGAGGGTCCCTGCAGTTGTATCAAACAGAGACCCATGGGTAGCTTGTACAAGATGGTCATTTTTTGATGGGTACAATTAGTTTTTAAAAGTTCACTGCTTCCTTGTGGGGACTGAAGTATCCCGGAGAACGGATCATACACTATTTGTTATAAAGGTTTTAAGGAAAAAAGAGGAAGTCTTGAAAGGCTCTGGTGGCAAAAATTCAAACAATTTTACTGTAATTCAAGTAGCAAAACCTCTGTGCTTTTCTTCGAAATTGTATTGGGAGTACAGATAAATTCTCATCTACCATAGACATGACTCTATGTGAAATATGACTACACTTCTTATTTTTTTATCTATTATTTCCCTCATTGATATGGTAGCAACTTAAGCAAGGAGTTTTCATAGTCTGTGTATCAGTTGGCTTTGTAAATACAACACAATTTGCATTGAGGTGCTAAGATGGACTCGCACCACACAGTCAGCATCTGGGTTAGGAAGGTTACTCTTGTGTGCCCACTGGCTATGTGAAAAGCCTGACTGCCAAGGAATTCTGCTGGGAGAAGCAATTACTGTGCTCAGAAAAATGATCAAGACTTGGAAGAACTCAAAAGCTGCTGAAAAAAGTATGCCTTTATAATCAGTTGTCTCTTAAACTGTGGGTGGCAGCAGTGTCTAGGTAGAGGGAATTTTTGGAAGCCTCCCCCAGGGCCTTGACCTCCACCGAGGGTTTCAGGAAGAGGCAGCATTGATTGCTGCCCCAAGACTGTGGAGTCTGAGCTCACAATAGGCAAACACATTACTTTGTAAATGAAGGATTAAGTCTGAAAACCTTGCTAATAACCTAGTTCAGTAACTCCATAATCACCACGGTGTGATGGTGAGTAATCTGCAGTGTTTGTAAGCATGAGTTCAGTGGCCCTAATTGACTCATTTTCCTATTCTGGATAGCTGTGCTGATACTTGGAATCATTCTGTAAGATGATCTTTAAGTACTGCTCCATGTGTCATGGCGCTTGTGGCATTCCTGACTTCCACTTCTAGCTTTCCTCATTTGGACGATTTATGGGCTTGTGTAAATCAGTCTCGAACATAAGTGGCTGCCTGTCCTTTGCTGATTCATACTCCCTCCATTGTAAGCAAAGTTACGCCCTCGGACAGTCTCCATTATTCGCAGGCTTTGCCTGCCTTGAATTTGAAGGGAAGAACATGGGTTTGCAAGGATTTCCAGCTCCAGCCAATACTTTTACATTTTGTGTGCCTGAAAAGCAATCTGAATATTTTATGAATAAGCAGGTGTACAAAGCACAGCTTCTGGGGCAAAATTAGCATTCCCACTTGTCCTCCTGGTAAATAATTGCAGAACAACTGGGGAGAGCTGAAATGAGATGAAAGTGAAGATGTCTCTGATTCACCCACTCCAACACAACATGTGCAAAAACACTTGAAGGTCACCTCTAAAGATTCAAGTTCTGTTTAACTATGCTTTCACATGCTGGTTTCTAATAATGATTAAAACACATTGACAATGACATTTTTGCAAGGGCACTAGGAAAGGACAAGGCAGTATATGAAACAAGTATTTTATAGGGAACGCTGAATTCCTGCACTTGTAATGAACACTGCATGCAATGAACGATCCACAAAGTCCTCTATGCTTTCTACATATAAAATGTAAATAAATCTTTTAAAAGTGTTTGAGGTTTTCAAACTCATTGAGGGGATTTCCCTCATTAGCTTTGGAAATCTCAACCACTGTGTTTGAAACATGCAGTTTAATCCAAAGTCATGCTTCATAACATTTCTCCCCAGACTCAGTGGAGCTGGCTGTGACACAGGAGGATAAGATGGTTTAGTCATGGTTTTTCATTGAATCAACTCCTCTCCTGTACTGGAACTTTGACCTTTTACTTATAAGACTTGCTGAAATCACCAGACCTCACAGCCTTCTCAGAAGAGCAAAAGAATGAATAATAGTGTAGAATCAGCTTAACAAACTTGAGTAACAGGAATAGTTTGCAAAAGCACTGTTACCTAAAAATGAGAAACCTAATGTCAACTGCAAACTAGGTTGTGAAAGTTTCTTTCTTCCTCTGCTGAAAGCAATTAAAGTGAACAGGACAGGGAAAAGGAACAGTATAAACTGGACTTACTACTCGTCATGTGTGGAGGGTTGGGAGTTTTCAGGAATGTACTATATGACTCATACTCTTCTCACACAGAATTCAATGTAAAATGCCCATTGACAGCAGTGGGAACAGTGTGAAATTCTACCCTACAATTTATTGATATGATCTCCCTGCAAAGAACAGAACAAAGGCCCAGCTCCCACACTAGACAATTCACAGCCTTAACACAGCAAATGAAGGGTGAGAGTTGCAAAGGAGAATGATGAGGCAGTGCAAAAACTGTAGTAGTAAAATATTAGTGTCCCACTTGCACTGTATTCACACATTGTGAGGTGTCCAAGTGTTTTGATTTTAATGTCATTTTATTTGTTTACTCTCATCAATGGATGGGTACAGTTGTGCATCATTATTTTGAGAAAAAATGCTGGTTCCTACATAGTGAAATAATTTGAGTTAATATTTGATTAATGGGAAATTCAGCTGTGAATTAACAGTGCATCTCAAATCCCACATCCCTCCTCTAGCCTGTTTCTATGGAAGAGTGAATTTCAAACCATTGTTAACTACACTCCACAATTTATCCAGAAATCTTTGCTAAAGTCTTGCAAAACAGAAGTTATTCACATAATATCTACTAAGAGAGAAGTAATATAGAGGAAAGAAAATAAAATATTTAAAACTATCAAAGAACACAAAAACGTTTTAGATACCTTCCTATTGATATTGAACACTAGAATTTTAAAGGAGACTTTGGGAAGTATCTATCAGGCCGATTATGTGAAGGGATGTGGTAAATGTTTTCCCACTCAGGAGTCAGTCAATGAGCATAAAACACCTCTTCAAAGGAGATGCTGTAATTCAGCACTTCCTATCCTATCCTATCCTATCCTATCCTATCCTATCCTATCCTATCCTATCCTATCCTATCCCATCCTATCCATGTCAGGCCATATGCCACTTTGAGGGAGGCTGTGGACAGCTCTTGACACCTCTTTGCAGAACTCTATGTGAACATCTGTTTTAGCTCATTTACAAGTGATTTAGTTCAGCTCTTCAGCTGTGCTCTTTAGGGGTCAAATGTTTAATTGTGTTCAGAGAGTTAGCTTCATTCGTTTTCATGAATGTAAGGTGCCTCGCGTTAACTGAACCCTGACCATGGGGTCCCAAACCAGCTCTTAACTTCTTGGGATAGAAGTGGTAATAAAATCTTACAAGAAAATGCCTAAGAGCAATTCTATTCTCCCATCTACTAACTGTAGCAGGTTTAGACTTGTCATGGAGAGACAACTGAAATCTTGACAAGGGACACCCTCCAGTAAATAGAGTCTGATGGTTGTGGTACTACTTTGTTTCTATCATTCCTGTTCTGAAAACAGGACAGTTGTTTTTACCTATGTCCAGAAAAATCTGATAAATAACAAGTTAAGCTGGCATTTTCTATCAGTTGTGAAGACATGTGGGTTAGTCTTAACCCAACTCAAAATTTGAAAATACGTGATGGAAACACTGTGATAATTTTTTTTTTTTTGCTTGCTTTAAGAGATTTGCAATACTTATGGTGATAGAAGGTCAGGGAAGAAAAGGCTGTTAATTTGATAGTTTTATCAACAGAATGGTTAACAATAACCAGTGAGCCAGATGCAAGCTAACCAGAAGACAAGTTTTGAAAAATATTTCTGCCTTTTTGATTTATTTCTGAAATGGCAAATGAAGAAAATAATTTCTCACTACATTTCTCTCTCCCTCTTTTATTTTCCTCATTACACTCTTGTTTTGGATAATTCTTGTGGGCAGCTTAAGCAAACCTGCAGTTGTCCTTTTTCATGTGCCTAAAAAAAAGTGTAATGTGTAAATATCTGTATTTATAATTGGGTGCCTTTGGTCTGTGAAGAGTTACATGTTTGGGAGTGCAGTGCTTAAATGGCTTGCCAACATCTCATCATTCCCAATTAGTCAGAAAAATTGGCATAACTATGGCTCAATTAAATTTATGAACCAAAGAAACTTCCTCATGCCTTTACTTCTGCTCTTTGTGGAAGAAAAGTGCCCTTTTAAGGATAGCTTGTAAAACATATTGTAAAAACTAGTCTTCTTTATTTTCTATTTTCTATTTGTTTCATTAACTTCAAGCTGATCTTTAATCATAAACATTAAGAGATGTGGTAGAAGAAATGTCCAGAAGTCTGCACTCTTGCCTAGAGTCACCCGATACTGGTCATGGGAACATGCCCTCTTCATGGAGCAAATGATGCCTGACTCAGTGGGCCCAAGAAAGACAACAAAAATAATTAGATCTCATACACTATGTTTGGGGAGGTGGGGAAGAATGCCTTCCTGACCACAGATGTGGCAATCAGTTCACTTTTTATATGTGAGTAAAGAATTGCTATATTTACAAGCAACTCATTCATACCCCAACGTATTGTTTGTGTCCTGGTAATTTTCCATTCCCATTGCCCCCTTTTTTGTTAATTTCCCCTTTTTAGTTAATTTTAGGCAGTCCATTTGCTTCCATTTGCACAGAATTTGAAGCCTAGTCTTTAAGGACTTGATATCCTCAAGCACTCAGGCAGTAGCATTTGCAGGTGGGACTTGGGTCTCCTAAGCATAGCCATTTAAAAAGGAGACCTCGTCACAAACTCACATTATTGTCACTGAAGAAAGCCTAAGAAAACTAAATTCAAATGAAACCAAAGGGAAACTCACTCCTTTCTAAGATTTTAGGAGAGGCATAATGACTTCCCTTGCTCAAGATCCCTGTCCCTCACTTCTGGCTGTATTGGAGCTACTTATCAGAGCAGATGCTTGATTTTCTGATGGCTAATGATGGCTGGATGAGCCCCAGGCTCTTTCTTATATTCTTAGTGCTGATGGAGTCAATGTGCCTAATCAGAGTGACTGATGAGCCTTCCCAACTGAGCAGTGAGTTAACATATTTACTCATTTCTCTCTCATGCGACACAGAAATTATTAAACATTCAAATTTGTGGAAAACTGTGTCTGATATTCAGAAGGGGACAGGAGCTGATGCAAATATAAAACTGTTCTTTGAATGGAACAAATTCTGCTCCTCGGCCACACTAGGGCAAACCCAGAATAACTACATTAACAGCACTGTAAACCAGAAAGGACTTTGGATCAATGTACCAGTACTTTGCTGATACTGTTTACGTTGCCAGGAGTGACCATATTTTAGTGTTCTTTGTTTGTTTGTCATACAATAAAACTCTTTTTGCTTCCTGACTCTTTATGTTTTCCAATGTAGGTAAGGGAATGAAAGGCCTATATTTATTCAGATGTATTTTTAGAAAAAAATTATGGGGAAAAAAGCCATAATGAAGAATACAAACCAAGAAATATGGTGTATTTCTCCTCAATGATTTAAAGTATCCTTTCTGTAAGGAAGTGGGACTATTTACTGTTATCTATTAATTTATAGGTAATTGCACATTAAAATGATGTTTACAGTAATAAAATGTACAGTTCTGGGTTTTTTTCACTATGCAGCCTTCATTTCTTGCATGTATTGTTTTTAAAGGGACTCACTGTGTTCTCAGGAAAGTATGTGTTAATCTTTTTAGCTTCCAAATACCAGACAATTAAAAGTACCATCCACGTAAGAAAAATTCTTCCACCCTCATCTGAACAGACTTAAATTATGCTGCTGATGGTATTTACAAAATATCTGTGGCAAGTACAGTGTGTCTGTGCTAAAGTCAGTGAAGCGTACAATGAACAGGACATAGTCACATGAGGCTTGAATTCATTCCAGTTTGTACTCTGGAAATTTTTTTTTAACTCAGATGATTGCAGTGACCAACATGTGATTTGGAGCAAGGATCATTGGGGTCAGGCCTGCAGAAGCAAGTGGCAGAATGCCTGAAAGCAGTTCAGACTGGGAGAGTTTGTGTTTGGTAGCTCAGAGAGCATCACATGAAGACAGATAAAATTTCTGAGAGAGTGCCAGTGCAGTTGGGTCTGTTTCATGCCGACATACTAACAAGGTGTTCTGTTGAGTGGTAAGCACCCTCGAGATAAGACCTGCAATCTGGTTACCCCTTGCCACTGAAGGGAGGGCAACTGTTCCTTTCTCTCAGCTGTTGCAGGGGTATTGTCCTGGGTGTGGGTCTGTCCTGTGCATCTCTCAGGGCAGGACCCAGCTTCACCAGTCAATTTGCAGAGAATTTCCTTGTATTACTTAAATACATTATGTGTGTACGTATGTTATACAAATGCATTATACTAATTTCCGTAACTATTTAAATAAATGACATAGGTTAAAATAGACTCACAGTGATGTCACATTTATGGAAAGAGAGGTCCTTAGGAGCTCTGCTGTTAGGCTGTGTACATGCATTAGACCACAGCTGACTTTAAGCCCAGTTCCATGTGGATGTGAATTGCTCTGCTCTGCCTGGGTTTTGTGCACCACTGCTAATCCACTGTGCTCTCATTTCACGTGTTGCACAGACCACTGCAGCCTTAACACAGCTTCCCAGGGAAGAGTGCTGAAGTGTTTATTAGAGAAAACTCACTGATCATGTCTCCAGACACACAGAAACTGCAGAAACAGTAATACAGTAATCTGGGAACAGCTTCGGTGTTCGGATGCTCCCAGCTGAATTGGCAATAGAGATGTCTTAAACTACTTCTGTCTTTCTGACTCATCTTGTCCAGACTATTCTGGGTGTTTCCTGAAAATAACATTTGAAAGCCATTGTAACCATTTCTCTATCAACAGTGGCTTTTTTTCCCTTTTCTTTTCAGAGGCAAAATCTGTCCCATCAAATGTCAAGGGTGAAGAATCCCCATCCACATATATGATAGAAAGGGCGCTCAAGTCTAACATTTAGTATAATTATTTAATAGCTCCCCTACATTAGTCAGACCTTGGATATAGGAATATTGCTAGCATTTAAAATTAAGTTGCAGCATCCTTGTCATTAAGTTGTCCTTCTGAAGGAAGCCACACTGGATGGAACATATAAACAAACATAATTTATGCTGGAGTATTTAGGGAAGTGGAACTAAAGCACAGGTGTAGCAATGCCTTCCCCTTTCTGACAAATACTTGTGGAAAATAAATAGTCATAGGCAAAGGCCATGGTAATATGAAAGTAAAGACAGATCTTTGAGCCCCGCACCAGTGTTAAGTGTAGTAACACTGCATGTCAGGTGGCAAGCAGGCAGATTGCCCGTGAGATGGGCTGCCTGCTCCTGCTGAGGCGTGTGAGAGGACAGAGCTATGACACCAATAAATGATGGTATAAGCAATCAACATTGGTGCTTATTACTCATATGGGACAAAATTTATAGAAACCTAAAATCATTAGGTAAGTAGTTAGAGCGAATGGCAGCCTGCCTTTGTGTGAGACAGACTAACACGTCTGACAGTACACTCAACAGAATCAAAGAATTACAGAATCACAGTCACAGAATGACAGAATGGGTAAGGTTGGAAGGGACCACCACAGTGGGTCATCTTGTCCAACCTCCCTGCTCAAGCAGGGTCATCCCAACGCACATGGCACAGGACTGTGTTCAGACTGTTCTTGAATATCTCTAGTGAGCTAGACTCTGCGACCTCTGTGGGCAGTGTGTTCCAGTGTGCAGTCACTCGAACAGTAAGGAAGTTCTTCCTCATATTCAGGTTGAGCATAACTTACTTAAGTAATATTAATAACTTACTTAAGTAAGTTATTGCTTATAATGACCCTTACTTGCACTGCTATTTCATTTAGTTAACTCATGTGCTGGTATGATCTTGTGACTGAGAGCAAAGTACTCTCATTTAGGGGACAGTTCATTTTTGGAAGTCTGGCAGCAGATTTTTTCTCTAATATTGTGCTGCAACTTTTGTCTCCTGCATTCACTTTCAACACATGCAGTGGAAAAGAGATGAACTGCACGAGGTGCATTCATATTCCATGGAAGTATTAAGAGCTTAGATTCCTCTACTTAAAATAAAAGTTGGAAAAGGAATATTGTGTTTTAATAGAAATTTACTGTTATCTGTTTCTGTTGTTACCTAGCTAAGTGCAGCATTCTTGATGAAGAAATGGGAACAATTCTGAGCTTTCATTGAATCCTGAGGCATATAATGCTTGAAACAAGCTAAAATAGAAAAAAAAGAAAAAAATATGGTACACTGGATCTGTTCATCAGTGTGGCATAGCAGCTCTATGATGCTGTTGCTGGACACCACATTTGTCAGAAGGGAAAAAATTAATTGACAATATACTACAGTAACTGTATCTGTATTGCATTCATAGGGTTATGTTCACTCTAGTATCTAATTACTAAGAACAGGGGTTTTTAATGAAGAATGTAGTGTAACTTGTTAACCATAGTTATTGAGCCAAACTTTTCCACCACTTCATGGTCATGAAAAAGTAAAATGGTGCAGAAACAGGACAACATGACTCTTTGAATGCTGGTGATAAAAATTGTTTGTAATTGAGCTGAAAAAAATTATTTTCTAGAATTTAATAAGCAGAAAGTGGAAATAACATTATTCCAAGCCTAATGTTTACTGTGATGGTGCTCTTAATTTGTCAGCTGTCTAGGCAGGTATGAATCAGGTTAATATTTTGCAACAAGAAGGTCTAGGAATAGCATTTTAGACTGCATTCTGGCATGTTGAAATTAAGATTTCATTACTGTTTCATCTGACATCTTAGTTGTGATTAAATGCAAGACTTACAAAGTTGAGGGCTTCATTTAAACTGCATACCTGAACTCCCCTTAATAGCAATAGATCTGCAGTGCCAGAATCTTATTAAAAACATCCCAAATTATTCATCTAACACACAGCAAATCAATCATGATGTAGAAATGCCACTTATGGTTCATTTGGTACAAATACCTCAGATGTTGCTATGATACAATAATAGAGAAAACATGCTTTAAAAACCACACACACACCCCCCCAAAAAAAAAGCAAAAAACAAAACAAAACAAAAAACCAAACCAAACCAAAAACAAAACCAAAAAACAGACAGAAGAAAAAGAGAGGTGTAGAAGTGTATTATCATGTTTTTAAATTACAGTTTGTTTCCCTCTGAAGCAGTAATATTTACAAGGTGCAGTCTTAGCGAACAGAGAATCACAGTTAAGATCTGGACAAGACCAAAACCCCCTTTCCCCTTTTTTTCTTATAAGGATTATAGATTTAAAAAAATGTGTACACAAAGTTGTATATATTTTTCTCCATTATACCCACTGGTCTAATACAAGGTGTTACCCCTTCCCCAAAAGCTGGAATAACCAAAACTGCAGTCAGACTAAGTTGTTTCTCCATTTTCCAAGACATGAACATCCCAGAGGATATGCTGGATACTCATGACAGAAGCTGCCATATTTGCAAATTTACAAACTTACAATAAGTAAATCTTGCAATCATAGGTCATCCTGAATTTTTTTCCTAAATAAGAGTAACGAAGATGTACAGAAAAAATGCTGTAGTTTTCTGGAGATCAGGGGAGAATTGCTAAACTGCATGAATCATTGCTTTTGCTGTGCAAACTGACCAACAGCTAAATTCTGGTCAAAATGCCTAAATGCCAGTTCTGATGTGTATTATTCTGAAGGCAAAGCTAGGCTGGACAGAGTTTTCCTCCAGGAAGAGAGTTGTCTCATTTGGTTGATTTCAATTAACAACTTCCTTGAAAAATTGTTGACCTTTCTGGCATAGTACACTTTCAAGTAAAATGCAGGATGCCAGTCTAATCCACTTAGCTCCAGAACAGTTTAACCAATATCCGTAGGGCACACATCCTGTGACTTGATTTAATCTTATGATCAGGGGAGTGTCACTTGATGTGTTAGGTGTTGAAGACTTAAGAGGCCCTTGACCTTTTCGAGAACTGTAAGATTTCCTTGTTTTCAGAACAAAAAAAAGTGATGATGAAAAGTGACTCTTTTTGTATTTTTTTTTTATTTCATGAACACAAAGCAGATGAGAGCTAGCAATGATTACATTCATAGAAAAAAACCCTGTATTTTAAAATTGAGGATTTTAAGAAGTCTCTTTTCAAAATGAACTTGATTATGTTCTAGAAGCATACAGTTACTAATCACTGCAGCATTTCATTCAAGTAGCCATAGTTGAATAGTGAACTGAACACTTCCACAAGTAGGATAGAAAGTTGTTGCTACTTGTAACAATTTCTGCTATTCAAAGCAGATAACTGCTCTCCAGGAGTAATGTTTTCTCTTTTTTGTTACTTCAAATTATAATATTTCTAGGGAATGTTATTAGCTTTTATTTCATTCAGGCAATGTGACTGGTGAATTTCTTGCAAATTTCTAAGTCTTTTGTTTGAGATATCTGGTAACATAAAAATAATATGACCTTTGTAATGATAAAGCTCTCACAATCTATGTGATTCTGAAGAACACTGCATAAGCATAAATGTGCACAAATATTTCTCTGCACAAGTGCCTCCACATAAATGAAATGTTTCAGCCATTGTTCAGAGATTGACCCTAAATCTGGGAACTCTTCACACCACTGAGTTCCCTCAACATAACACTTTCTCTGTCGTCTGAAAATTATAGAGCTATTGGAAAAACCAAACAAACAATATTAAAAATGCCTTCTTCTTTTGTGTTGTGGTTTCTTATTCTAAAATTCAAAGTAGATACCTGAATAAACACTGTAGTATGGACTGTTCCTGAAGTCAGTGAGTTTTTCTTGGGAAATGTAAACTTTCTCAATGGCTGGAACACAAAAACCTCTACCTTCTGAGTGTCAAAAGCAGAGATTGAGGATTATGGCTCTTTCACTCATGGCTTTGTAAAAACCAGGAGTGTTTGTGGCTGTGCCAGTTTTTTTTGTTTTAGTCTGTTTCAGTCTCAATACTTGCTCAGGGGAGTGCATATTTAGCTTAAGAAATTCAGTTTATGGGATTACAACACTAATGAATGTATGACCATTTTCAGTTAATTTCAAGAGTCGGGTAATGTCTGAAAGACCATAATTGCTCTTAGAGGCTTGAGCAATGTATAACCCATGGCAAGGGCACAGAGAGAACAAAGCTGGAGAAATCCATCCAGAAAGGTTGAGTTACACAATTCTGGTATGGCAAAGCAAGAAGTAAAGTCTGAATCACCTGCTTCACTTTAACAGAGACTTTTAATTACAAAGCTGACATCCTCAAATATCTTAGCTGTCGAAACTTTAATTTTGATGAAATAATTTCAAATTTATTTTAAGAGTCAAAGTTTTGGTTTTTTCCTCCCATTTATTTACAGACACTATTTTACTGCTGATAAAAACACACAGTGATCTGGCTTTGTTAAGTAATCTTTTATATACAAGTAAGCATTCTTGAGAAAAGCTTCCTGTAAAAGTCCGTCTGTTCTGCTGCTTTTTTCACTTTAAAGGTAATCAGGTACATAAGAAATCTTAGATGGTTCCTAGGCTTCGTTATAACACTAACTCTGCTTGTAATAGACCTGTAATGATTTACTCATTCACTTACTCATTCATTCATTCATTCATTCAACCATTCATCTACTGAGACGACAGTAGTCATGTGGCTTGGACCGCACTTGTTCTAGCAGCAGCGTATAATCTAGCTCATTAAAGAAAGTTATTCAGCTTTCTTGGGCACCTTTTGGGAAGTCTTTGAATTCCTACATTATTTTGAGATCTATATCTGCAATCTGGACTCTCACTGATGTTAGGAGGCACTCAGCATTCTGAAAGAGATTAAATTCTAGACTATTATTTTATATATCTTCAAAAGGTTCAGTCTTATTTCTCCCTAAGGCCAATTTCAAATTTTACGTGATTTGACCTAGTAAATACTGATCTTTTCCGAATACATAAGATTTTCTTACATTTGATAGGCCGAGGTATAGCTGTATCCTGCATTGATGTTTACCTTTGGCTGCTAATACAAGCCTCATACTTCAGTTTTGATGCTATTTTCGGCAGTGTCTAGCTGTGTCTGGTCAGCGCCACATAGAGACTTGACACGAGTGACTCTCAGAAAAACTGCATCAGCATAATTTTATGGCCAGCACAGCTTTTGTGCTGCTACAGTGACATGGCTTCCAATTTGAGATCCAGCTTGTGTGGCACTACCTGGAGTATCTTCTCATGTTGCAGCATAGTGCAATGCAAATATAACCCTCTCACTTCTGATTGACCTTAGTCTCAGCACAAACACATTACCTAAACCAGCTTAACAATAACAAAATTATTAAAAAATGTCTCATTCAGAAAGTAGACATTAGGATACAACTACATGCCAGAATGTAGCTCACTCTTGCAATCCCTTGGCAAGTGTGAATGGTGCTCTGTATTTCATTAAGCAATCACCATAATTTCATAAGGTCTTTGCCCCACTCATTTGCTGACAAATAGAAACATGGGGAATTTGAGGGAGCTGAGAGTGGTCATTATAATCAAAATCTTCAGAGAATTCTGCTCTTAGATTTCAAGGCTCTGTTGAATGGAGATTTTGTAATTACACAATACAGCTTAGATTAGGCTTGTCAGTTTATTGGATAGGAAAAAGTGTGTTCTTGCAAATATGATCACATTATACTTAGGACACTGCTCAGAGGTATGGCCTTTCAGTAAGAATGTTTAAGTAATTTTTAAAGATAAGCAGACATTTTTGCATTTTTCTCTACTTCCTTGGATTTGAAGTAGCTGAAAAATATTAGCTGAAAAGAATTAATCTGAGGAGAAAATTTTCCTAGCAATTTTGGGAAAACTATAGAAGATAAGCCCATGAAAGCTTAGGGTAAAAACTTTTGGGGAATCTTATTAACTCAAAAAACAACATCATGGAATTGTGTCTATTTGATCAGGCAGGGGTAGAATTCTTGTTTTATATAAATGCTACCATAAGAGGTTTAACTATGCTATTCAAAAATACTCAAGTTTTATGTAGAGTTGTGAAGAAATCTCAGTTTGTTACAGTTTCTGATATGTTTTGTGTAATAACACTTTTTGTTCCATTCAGTTCTGAAGGAAGAAGCTATTTTATATGGCAGTTTCTTAGTTGTTTCCTCTCTCCCTACTGAGCGTTTGTTGCTATTGCAGGATTGCAACAAAACTGACTTGCAACATCTGGAATTTGACCTTTAACACACAGCTGCCCATTTACTTTGAGACATGCACTTAGTACATTTGGGGGGGAGAGAAGGGCAGAAGTGCTTGTTTGGCTTTTTTTTTTTTTTTTTTTTTAAATTTTGCTGTGGTGACTGCATTTGATCTTTATAGTAGGGATTCACAGACCTGTGCTGGCCAGAGACCAAAGTTCTTGGTCTAGCACAGAGGCAGCTGCCAGGCTGCTTGTGGAAAGGAAATGACATGATCACGCTGCCACCTGTTTCCAAAGGGCTGAGCTGGCAGCCAGGTCGCTCGTTCACCAGGTCACCTTGTTGTAGCAGGGCCAGATCATGCTGGGTGCTGAGTTCACTGGCTTTCCAGCACCCTGGGTGCCTTGGGCAGAGATTGCCACAGGCTGGCCAAACAATTGACACTGTCTGTGGGAAGTATGATGCAATCTGTTAAGAACAGTAGTTTGGAAATGTCAGAAACAGTTTTTTACTACTTTTATATGTAGATGTCAGCAATGAAAAAGGGAAAGAGGTCAGTGATGCCAAGGAAAGTGTCAAGTTGTTGTCCTGAACCACAAACCGATTTCAACAAGCTGCATACAGTTTTTGCTCATACAAAAACAGTTTTTAAGACTGAGATTTATTGTATGAGTTCAAAACAACTCTGTAATAAGTGTACGCTGAAATGAAGCTCTCAGCACAGGTAATGGGCAGTCTCTAAGGCATGGCAGATGTGTTTGAATGGCTGACTAGGAATGCAGCATGTACTTTAGGCTTAGTTTGCCAGACCTCCTTTCCACCAACCTGGGAATAACCATTGGCTTTTGTGCCAGTCTCTTGTGACAGCCATATCAGAAAACCAGCTGATGAAGAAGGAGTGGGCCCTGATTGGTGGCTTTAACATTAAATCTGTCCTGATAACATAAGGCAGAATAAAGTCTTTTTGAGTGGTTTTGAGAAATTTGGCATTCTGGTGTCATGCTTACTCAGAAGCAGATGCATTTTGAGATCGATAGCACAAAGTAAAAGCAATGTATGAAGAGAAAAAGATGGGCTGTGCAGTGACTCCTCTACTTCGTAATTTGGATCACTCATTGGATCACAGAGTGGAAAACTCTGAAGGTCTTGAGGTAAATCTGCTCTTGGTCTCCTCTACACTGGGAACATGAGGGATATCCCAAAGTGCTGCACTGACACTGCAGCAACATGCAGTGCTGGTGGGATGCTGCTGGTGGAGCAGCAGAGCTTCCCCTGCGGTACCAGCTGCACTTCACATCTTCTCTAGCCCGGTGTGAGGCTCAGCCATACAGATTCTTCTTGCAATGACAGTAGCTGGTCTTGTTTGCAATATATACTTATGGACACTTTTGCTGGTACTATTTGGTCAGAGCTTGTAGCCATGCAAAAGTAGGAGAGCTCCTCAAAACTCTCAGAAAGAAATTTGACCTCGAGGGTTTCCCTCAAATGAAACATTTTGCACTAAAGCAGAATGAAACAACATTGCTTGCACATTGCTAGCTTCCCCCCTCCACAACATACACACTGCCACAGTTTTTGACTCAGCAACCGTGCTGACAAAGATCCATTATCTGTGCAGCTCTAGAATTTAGACTGAGACCCACAAAGGACTCGGGGTACATCCATGCATGCACTGCAGGCAGACACAAGCAACCTCTGTCCACACTCTAAGCTCACAAAAAGCCCATATGACCAGAGTTTAGTGAGTCACTGAACCTCAGCTAACATGCTCTGCTGAGATGAACAAACACATATTCTAACTGTGGGGCAGAATATTTAAAAATGTGTTTTCTTCTGTCACATTTCTTGGTATTCAAACAAATGTTTATCAATACCATTTTATGCAGCAACTAGAGGCCCCTGGCTCCTGCTGTGGTAGGCTGAAAACAAATATATGAAAAAGACATGGTGCCTACACATCACAGTTTGTCTTCTAGCAAGAGAAGAGACAGCCAGCAGGTAGAAGAGACAAAAAAAAATGTTGTATTACACGAAGGTCACCTTTGGTTTGAACAAAATGGTGTCTGCCTATCCCATTTTCTTCCTGCATTTTCTTTGGGATGATGCAAAAGTAGTCCTTTCATGGTTTAAAGTCATATATAAAACACTGATGTGGCTAGGCAAAGAAAACTAAGGAAAACACTCCCTTTTTGGCCTTGGTAATTAAAACTTACTCATATTCATTTTGACATAATCTTAGTGGAATTGGAAGGTAAAATTTAATGTGTATGTGCACTTCTGTGACAGTAGACTGCAGAAAATACATCATCAAACTTTTCTGAAGCAGAGCCAGCCTTTTCCCTTTAACCTTAGTCTCTCGTTACATATTACATTAGCTATTGACAGGATTTGTGGGGGATTATGGAAGCCTGCTATCCTCTGGGTTAAAAGAGTGGCTGTTTGGGGGAGAAGATGCCTGAAGCTCCTCATAGAGGGCATTACTGCCCAGTAAGAGTATTTTTGTCAAACCGATGGGTATTCCTATGCATACAAACTAAATTCTCTCTATAAGTAAAGTGAATAGTGGTTTTGGATGTATAGCTCTCAAAAACTAGAAAGGGCTGGGCAACTTCAAATTCCCAGTGCTCAATATCTTCTTGAAATGAGCCTGCCAGTGAGATCCTTGAAAAAGCCCCAGGCAATCAAATCACAAGTTAATTTAGAAAAATCTCTGCCTAATTGAATGTACATTTTATTACATAATTTAAAATAAAGGCTGCATTAAATGATCATATGTTCTAAAATTGCTTGGATATTACATGGACAAGTATACTTATCATCAACACTTACTTCTCCAGTGCCCTCTAATCCTGAGTAGACATCTGTTTTATTGCTCTCTTTTCTGACCTCATGGCTGTGTGACACAACTGCTCCATTTGTCTTCCAGGTAGGTTGATACTTGTTTAGTGACAGTGTCACTGGGGGAAGTATTCCTGAGTAATGACTTTAGGACGCAGGTTGAGGGAAATCCTTGCTGATAAGTTAATCCGAGACAGTCTTCAATTCTGTACCTATTTACAAATAATTGTTCATTGTCCCTTGATAAAGAGTATTACATTCCTTTTAGCTGCTTCAGGATTATGCTGTGTAGGTTTTCAGGAACAGAAAATAAAGCTAGTTTGAAAATAAAAGGTTTGTTTTCTTTTGTTTCATGGAGGTGGCCAGTGAAGAAGTTTATTCTTCTTCATTTTTATACTTTTATTTACTTTGAAATGGAAACTACACTATAAGAGCCATCATGCACTGGAACATGTTGTCTGGCAAGGCTGTCCCATGTTTGGGATTTCTTTTAAAAAGAGATCTGGATGTAACTCTGAGCAACCTGTTTAAAGCTTTGAAATTAACTTTGCTTTGAGCAGGACTGGGAGTAGATGGCCTCCAGAGGTCTTTCCCAAAACAATGTATTCAGTGATTCTCTGATACTACCATTTGGGCCATGAGCTTTTTGCCAACCTTCAGGTATGTTTACACATTGCTGTGGATATAGACCACAGATCTAAAACAAAAGCTGACCTTTGCAAGTAAATGGCACAGAGCATCACCTCATAGACATATTGAATCCAGTCTCAAAGCATTGTGATCCAAAGCATTATGATCTCATCTGATCACTCAAGGCTCCTTTAAGAGGTTACTGCGCAGGTTATTTAAGGCATGATGCTCTAGAACTTCTCTAGGCCTCCAGGAACCAGGGGAAAGCCATTGCAGTAAATACAGCCCAGGTTATTTTACTTCTGCACCTCTTGTCCAGTGTTGCTAATGCTACCCTCTCTGTTCAGCCTTCCTTCTGCTCAGCCACTTTGCAGTGTATGATTTGACTCTAGCATGACTCATTCTGCTCTCAGATTAAGGAAAATATCCACTTTGAAGGATGAAACTCTCAGAGCAGCTGAGAAGCTCAAGGATAATCACCTGATGTCAGCATTAACTGAGGATACCTGCTAACAGAGTTACAAGTGGCAATCAGAAGGATGGTTTTCTTTTTTAGCTTACTGTGAAAGGCATGGCATTTAATCAAGATGTTTTGAGCTAATAGTATTTAGTATCATAGCGGGAGTAACATAAGATTTCATAAAGCTACTGGCCAAAGCATGAAGTGGCTTTTGGAGAAATAAAAGCTTAGTCGTGATAGTTCTTTGCCATCTCTAAAAAAGGAAACATCATCCTACATTTCCCATCACTTCTCACGTAGGTGCATCCTGGGTGAGGATGCTGAAGCAGTCATCCAGCAATATTTGGTTGTACTCTGCTGAAGACAACAGGAACTGAAGGCACTCAGCACTTCACTGTTGGATACCTCATAGTGCTGGGCCTTGTATTACATCAGATATTACATCACTGTCAGGAAGAACATAATTCCATCTGTTTTCAAGGACTATCTATTCATAACTAGTAAACAGAGATACACAAAGGATTTGAATAGACTGCTTAATTTTCTCACAACCAAGAAAAGGTCTCATAATACAGATTTGTAAAGAATCCTATCTGCTTGTGACATGTATTTACTGCTGGTATATGATTATTACTTCTGGTATTTGAATATTATTTTACACATAATTTACAAGGAGCTTTTGTTTACTGGATATTTATA
Source organism: Corvus hawaiiensis (assembly GCF_020740725.1). Lineage (NCBI taxonomy): Eukaryota > Metazoa > Chordata > Aves > Passeriformes > Corvidae > Corvus > Corvus hawaiiensis. The sequence continues at coordinate 61,382,263 of NC_063216.1, read as the reverse complement.
GGAATCGAGCAAAGTTAGCAGGTTGCAACATGCTGGTTTTAGCTAGGATCAGGGACACTACCATTCTAGCAGCTGACCTGCACAAGAAACAGAATTCATCCCACCTAAATTTCACCACCCTCAAGTCAGGCGTATCCTCTGTATTAACTACTAAGGCTTCCTCCACAGTCTGTGAGAAGAAGGAATCTGAACTAGGCACAATATTTGTCTGCAGGTACCTGATTCTCTCCACTGACTACAGAGAAAGAGTTGACTATCTGAGAACAATATCTGATGATTAATTCAGGGGAAAATCACTTAAGTTTGTATATGCATTATTTGAATGTGCTCAGATGAGAAAATAGACAAAATAAGTTAAAGAAGATTTGAACATGTAAAGGGATTTACTTTTCAGTTTATTAAAATATTGAACACTTTACATTAATCTGAGTTGTATGTCTACACTTTTGTTAATACACAGTGGAAAGTAGCACTGCAGTTTCCAGAGTTATTGCTATTTTAGGAGACAGTGAGAGCTGAGTGTCCTCAATAACTCTCAAGTCCTTTAAAGTAGTTATTTAAGACATAAGGTTCATGAGGTTTCTATGGAAATGACTCTTTTTGTGTAGGTGTATCAAAACAAGCATTTGCATCAAAGGAGTGTTCTGGAAAATGGTTGTTACAAATTCTGTGTTTTCAATCCACAGCTTGTCATGCCATATAATACATTAACCCTCATCTAAATATTGAAGCCAAAAGGAGTAGCAGGATTCCACCCCCTATGCAAATCAGATGATACAGATGAAATCCAATCTTATCAAATCCTGCCATAGTACAGAAATGCCTTCACTACTTATATCCTAGATGACAATCCACAGGACAACAGCTGGCTCTTTTCTACCTTGATCTAAGGTCCTTCTTTACTGCTTTCCACAGCTTCCCTTCGTGGGTACCACACAGCACTTGAATTTGCTCAAAACTGTGCTGCTTGGTGGGACCGTGCTCCTGTCCTGTGACAATTTTGGTAAATTCCCTACATCCTGCCTACCCTGGAAAACCTTCTAGCATTGCTGGGACTTCTTAGTAACTGAGCCAAACATCTAGTGGTGCCTGACAGCCTGTGCCCACACGGTGGGGTGAGAGCATGGATGTCCCTCAGCATCCCCCACAGATCACAGCATCCCACACTTTCGGGATCCATTTCCCTGATATAAGCCCCAATTACAAAAATGCAGGGAGACCTGCTTGAGCAGATGTCCCACCTTGCTGATGATCTGTCACAGAGGTGAGGAACACTGGCAAGTGGGACACCCTAACAGGGCTGCAGTGCCGGATACACACTGCAGTGCGGCCGCATGCCCTCCAGCACCAGGCAAGGCTGAGCTCAGAGAGATGCCTTTGTCTCCATTAGCAGTGAATTCAGATGCTTCTCTCTCCCTCACAGAGATCCTCTGTACTTTTTCCGACTACTTCTTCTTCTTTTTTGCCTTGCTTCTCAAAGATCCTCTGCTCTTTTTCCCACTTTGGAGCTCACATCTCTGCTAAAGTCTAACTTGAAAATTTCCTCTGCTTCTGAGTGCCTGCAAAAGTCTTTGTTTGGGATGGTGTAACATGGATGGAGGCACACTTGGGATTGAGGCATCTACTGGTTAAGCTCTCAGAGTCCATTCAGAAACTTAAATATTTGAACAACTATCTTCACGAAGGGCAAGGGGTAACACCCCTCTGTTTTTCAGAAAAGAAAATATTTTCAGGCTGCACTGTTTTTCTAAGCCCTATTAACCATACTTCCTAGTGAAGTTAGATAGCCTGCAGACTAAAGTTCAAGAATGTGTATTTGTTGAATCCATGAATATGTGAATGTACCCTAAGGTATTGATTTGCTGTCATCAGCTACTGAAAACCAGAAAAGTATTTTACTTTAAAAATACCACAAGTTTTTAATAACTTGCTATACCTTTAGACCTCCTCCCTGAGTTAAAAATTAATTACTGTAGTTAACAAATCTTTATCAGCTAGCAGCAAGTTCACTTTGCTGATTCTCCAAATAGTCAAATAGAATGACATCTGATCCACAGCAATTTCAGCTCATGTGATTACAGACATCTACCACATCAGATACGTTCAGCTTTCACTGTTCACTGCCACTTGGCTAAGAGTTACCCTTGACCCACATTTTTCATCTGCTCACATAGAAAAGAAATGGGCAGGTTATAGTAGAAATTCAAATGAGTACTGCATACCTATGGTTCAATGCATACATAAGACTTTGCAACTCAGTAAAAGGTGAAAAATCCATATATCAGCACCAAATATGAAGAATTTAAAACAATGCTCTAAATATTTCATATATACACAGATGCCATAGTAAACATACTCCAAAGAGCACTAAGGGAAGTAGTTGATGAAATGTTCAATGAGAACATTTTGTACATTTTACTGTAAAAATTACATTGTCTGGAAGGAGAATTTGAAGGAATTATTAATACTATCACTGGCTTCTGTGAAGCATAATTGCAGGAGTCTAATTTTATTAACTTAAAACGGCATGCACAGTATCTAGACTGTATGAAAGATAATATAAAGAAAATAATGTTGTATATATGCAGAAAAAAATGGACTATTAATTAGCAGTCAAAATATATATTACAATGTATAAGGAGCACTTGAAATCATGGGGTTTTTTGATAGAAAAGGTTTTCTGGATTTTAGAGTAATTATTAAATGAAGTCATACAGCAATATATGGAATACCTGTTTCTTTCATATACCGAATCAGAGCTGTAGAGATTATTGCAGTAACTATAACATGTTTTCTAGTGTGAACTAAGTAAGCCATATGAGTCACATTATTTTATCTCTCTGTGTGGGGATTTATGCACATCCTTCCCAGCACCATTAACAGAGATAAGACTTATGTATGCAAATCCTAAAATAGCACAGGGAGACTAAATCGGTAAATTTTGCAGAATAGCTATTAGCCTGAAATTATAGGGAAAACACAAAAGGCACTCTCTTGTGAAAAATTAAGTATTCTGGGCTTGATCTTTATGCCCAGAGCACAACAGATGGAAAAAAGTATAAATTGTAAGATTAAGATGTATATAGTACAATGGAGAATGTTTCTTCCTGTACTCTGTGTCAGGGGCAGGCGGTGACAGAGTGCACTGCGGATATGAACTGAGAACATGTAAATCTGAAGGTGTGCTAGGAGTGGGAACAAAGGGCTGTATTCGGATGATGTGTCATAGGTACCTGGTGTAGGAGTTGGAATTACTCTGAGATGTGAGGTCAGGAGGGTGATGAGTGATCCAAGCTCAGACTGGCATATCCTAGTGTCCTGCAGGAGCCATGGGAGGGCACTTGTATAGTAACATTAGTTAGCCCTGTCCCTCCTTATAAACTGCAGGATATAGCTTCAGTCTATGGAAAGCAAAGTTTCAGAAAAATTTTTGATTTATAGGGGTACATGTGTTAAGAACCCACATCTCTCTAGAGCCTTTCCCCCAAAGCAGTTCATGAAGCTCAGGACTCCCAGTATCACCCTGGGTTTGGGGCAAATGTTACTTTACATGTGCAGTCTCTACTGCTTTGCCAATTCTGACCAGTTTGCAGAGGCCTTCTATAAATCTTTTTCTTCCTTTTCTCCCTCTGGGGTTGAGCAAGTACTGAGATCCTATACATAATTTTTACTTTTAGAGTAGCTTTATGTCCAGGATCTCACCTTGCCTATGACTCAATATCTTTTGTGCATGCCATATCTTTTGTGTGTGCCTTAGGTGTTTTCCAAGAGATGATGTGACACGTGGAACTATTACACAAGGCTGGATAGATATTGCATGTGCCTTTCTGGATCACAAGTTAGTAGCTGGTGCCAGAAAGCATCTCTGACACCTTCTGCTGTATTAGTCATGGTTTCATGCAATTAATGTAAATAATGTCAATTTTTGTACAATATGCAATTACAGTACATTGTTAATCATCCCATCTGGGGAGCTATTGAATATGAAGAAACATATGATGACTTTGTTTTGTTGATTAACCAAATAATTTTAAACAATATATGATGCTTAGAAAACCTGTGGTTTAGGGAGATGCAGTTGGTTTCATTGAAGTTCCTGTTCTGATGATGAAAACTCAGGAAACATAATAGCCCTACTAGATTTCTGTCATTATGTTGGTAAAACAATCAGTCTTACAGTAGCCTACAGGGCCCATTGACAGGTACTAGAGCTCAGTTGTACTGGGAATGGTACAAACAGGTGATGAAAGTTCTTATTCCTGAAAACCTAAATATATTTTCTGGTATGAACACAGCCATATGGAGCAGCTAACAGTTTTGGCAACCCTTCTTCCTTCTAGTACATAAAATTAATTAATATTTATTTTAAAAAAATAGTATTATTTGTCAAGAGACAATGGCCTTTCCAGTTTTCCTTTAGCAAGAATAATTTCAAAGTTCAGATAATATGTGCTTCCCTACTGCTTGTGCTAATGGAGAATGCTCCTTCTGTTGTTTTGAGCTATGAAATTTAATTGCCCAGAGTGGCTGATACTTATTTTCAACAACTGCTGAACAAACACTTTAAAATGCTATAATTGCATAGACAGGAATCCTTAATTTAATGTACGCCTTGTGGCATTAAAATGTCAGCTTATGTGAGGGAGATAAAGAGCTCAACGGGCCTTCTGAAACATCTTCTTTTGGGGAGGGGCATATCTTGTGCTTTATTCAGCTCTCTTATATTTATTATAGACAGAAGTAAAGTACATAATTTGCATGAACTTTTTCTCTTTTGCACAGGTAGCAGTGAGAGGCTGTTTCAGCTCTCCCTTTCACAGATGGCTTTTTCAGTGAACCTGAGCACCTGAATGTCACATCTCATCTTTGGGAGTCACTGTGTAGTGCTTGTTTGTAGGACAAGCACAACATACTTTCTCCCCAGAAATATTTTTATCTCATAATTTGTAGTTCATATACAAAGTTTTTTCTCTGAAATGAAAGGTCTTTGGATGAGGGGGAAGTGAGTTGGAGGTAGGTAAACATAGAATTAGAAAGATGGTCTTTATTATATAATGCTTCAGTTAAAGATGTTTTACTGGGCTGAAAATCAAACATTTTGGTTTCCAACTCTGCCTTTGCCGCCTACCAAATATATTTGTGTCCTTCACAACCACTTCTGCTTAAACAAGATTTCTTATCCTACATGACGGAAAAGATTATCTTATGACCTATGTAATGAGTAAGATAACGAAGACTCTGCATAAGGCCCACTGTCAAAACAGGGAAGAGATCCATCAGCACTGCCTTGCTTTTCAGTGGACTGAGGAGTGTGCACACATTCCGCTGGCTCAGCTCCACTTGAAAGTGGGGAAGGTATTGCCTCAAAATATGGTAACTGGGTTGTTTGTGATCAGGTAAATATTTCTTCACAGAGATCATAGACTTTATTAAATTTGTTAGATTTGAGTGTTTGAATGAATTGACCTAGAATAAAACACCTAGGGCTGCCTAATTATCTGAAGGAACATAGAAAGCATTCGTGTTGGCTTCTGATATCTCTGTTCCTCTAAACAACCTGATTCTCAAGTACTTCCGCTCACACTGGGAACAAACACATTTCCACTATGATTTGGCATCTCCTCAGAGCATCTTATAATATTCTGAGGACATCCCTAGAAAGCTCTTTTCCTTAATTAGAAAAGGAAGTAGCAATTCAGGGTTACTGAACATGCATAGCTTGTACCCACTTGTGGTAGAGAACATATTACAGAATGTTTTTTCTGGTTTAAACTTGGCCCGATTTTCATGCAATTCTTTAATGCAATTTTCTAGATTTTGTATGGTTTTCTTACACTCTTTGTTTGTTTGGTTTTTTTTCCTTTAATTTTCTCTACTGTTTATTAACTGCTGGTTACTCATGATTGCTCTATCCTCATCCTTGAAAGGTCAAGGTACATTTCAGGTGGATATTATTGTAATCAAATGATTGAGGCTGGATAAGAGCTGGAATCTAATTGAAGCAAAATACTACATATGTTACATGTTGAAATTCAAACATGGTTCCAGGTCATATTTAGAAAATCACCTCTGTCAAAAGTAAGGGCAAAGCCAACCTCCACTTTTTGCAGGAAGTCTTCCTGATAAAAAGGAATCACCTTTCTTCTGTCCTGGAATGAGCAGCTTCATTGGTCTCCTCTGGTAGAGGAAAATCACTCTAAAAGTACAAATATATTGGCAGTTCCTGCAATGTTACAGAAGTCATCCTGCTTTGCTTTATTCCCTGCCTGCAGGATACCTGAGGGAGCAACTAGGGAGACACGAGAGATGCCACACAAGACACATGTGAGAGTCTGTGGGCAGCAGTGCCTGGGCTGGAGGCACCAGGACCATTAAATTGCCCATAGCCTCATGCCTGAAAGAGACCTGGTTCATGCCTGGCAGGATTTCCACCTGTTTTCAGGCAACATATTTTGAAGGGGTTCAGCAGCCATCAGATGGCAGCAGCTTTCAGTGGTCTCTCCTAATCTAGTTTGTCTTCCAAACACGGGGTAAAAAGAGAGGTTAAAGACTGCATAACTCTTCAGTTCCTACATAAATCTCATTTTGCAATACAGCTAAAGCCATAGCATAAAAGATAAGTTGGGCTTATTTACATTGTAGGGTGTGAGAGTGAGGTCCCCTCTAGGGGCTCATTCCAGGTGCTGAGTTCTGGGCAGCTGAGTTTGTTGTATAACTATGTCATCATCAGCTGAGTTTTGGTATTTTGTTTTCCAGAATTACTAGTGCAATAATAATGAGCCCAGTAGTAATCTTTGCAAAATCCCTTCTCATTGCCTACTATACTGAAGTAGAATGAAAACAGATTGGCAGCAGGCATCTAGAAAATTAGATATTAACTTTCAAAAGTGCATGCTAGTTTGCCCTGTAATAGCTGGGAAGCAAGAACATTATGTTTTGGCACTGAACCTTTTTGTGTAATCAAAATATTCCCTCACTATAGCCTGGTTCACATCTGCTGTGGGCTTTAATGTTGTTAACAATACTTGTGATTGCAGTAATAGAAATGTAGTCAGGGAAAAGAAAGGGAAAAGCCCTCTTATTTGTATTCAGAACTCTAACTCTAACAATGCAGTTAATCCTACTGCAATTACTGGGGAAAAAAGAAGGGAATGAATCTGAGAAAATAAATTAATGTGAAAAAAAATCACTCCTCTGCATTTAATTAATATTAAGGATGTGAAATAAACCCACATAACCAAAGAAGTGCGGAACTGTGACAGACAATTTGGATCAAAATCAGGATCTTGATAAAGACTGTTGTTATAGAAATAATGTAGCTGACCACAGAGAAAGACAAAGGCAAAAAATACTCCCTTTGACTATAAGGAGTTTTAGGGCAAATCAGATAGCTGAGGTTGTTATTAAAGTGACTGTGGGTTGCAGGTTAGAGGTAGCAGTGTCACGGAAAGGGAAGTTGCATAATATCAGAGTTACTACTCTGCCGCGTGCCTGGGAGTTCAGATATTTCACCGAGCAGTGCTGATGAGGCAGAGGAGCTTCAGCCTCTTTGCTTTCTTCTTTCCAACAAACCTTACAGAAGAGCACAAATCATTTCCCTTGAAAGAGTAAAATAAAAGGTATGCCCAGTCTCCCTGTTTTCAGCAAAGGGACACTTGTCCATTTTTTCCCATTTTTTCCATTTCACATTTTTCTTTGAGCATTTTGCTAGGCTCCTAATTTCCTTTCTTTCACTGCTGCCTGCCATGGAACTTCATTGGCCATTTCCTGCTTTTGTCGTCTGTGGCTTGTACCCCTCATCTCAGGAACTTAAATATGAACTTTCTTTCCTAGATTTTCTCCTTCCTGTAACTCTTGTCATGTGAAAACCCAGCCATCATGCTTTCTAAAGTCTCTTATTACTCACGATGTCCCCTTTTTTTTCTGGCTTCTGGTGTCTCCAAACTTCCTGAAGGGGTTTCATCTCCCTTAAGTTATTTACACATTAGAATTTTGCACCTGAATTGCTGACCAAGGCTTCCTTTGGCAACTGTTCACAGGAATAGACACTCCTGCTGTGACTCATCTGACTCATTTTACATCTCTTCATTGGGATGAGATGCACTCTGGAAATGCCCATATACCTTACCGAAAATAACAGGAAGTTATACAAGTAGATTAGGTGAACTTGGTGACATTGTAGCTGTATAAAATGAGGTGAGATGAATGCCTCTGCTATGCTTCTTCAGAAGGTAAGACAGAGAAAACGTCTAACAAGAATTAATTTGAAACTTCTTATAACTAAATCTGAAGTCGATTTATGTGAATTATTAAAGAACCCAATAAATTTTACACAGTACCTGATTTTTATTGCAAAAATAAGTCTACTATTTTCAGACAACTAAATAATACCAAGAATGATTCAAAAGCATGCTTTTCTATAAAATATATGCTTTTAATCTTAATGACTGAGAAAAGTTGTGATTTAGCAGTACCTTTATGGTATATTGTTAAAACAATATGTAGATATAGGAACTTAATCCATACATTATGAAACTATCTCCAGTGCTGTGAAATAGGATATTAAAATTATGAGCTGTCTGAAAACTACCTTTGGGTATTCTTTTTGATATATTTGTGTATTTTACACCACATCTTTTTGATTGTTAAGTTACAGTCTTTTATGATAAGAGTTTTGGGCTTTAGGTCATTCTCCTAAATCAAATATGTCAAAACACTTGGCTACATCATTGCTCACTACACATCAGGACATAAAATCATGGATTTTACATGACACAATGGTGTTTTACAGTTTCTCAAATCACCTGCAGTATAACACTGCTTACTTTATAGTTATGTTGGTCATCTGAGTTTTGAGTGGTTCTGCAAACACTGAGTTGCACATCTGATACATTATAAATGCATCTCCCTGTCTTTTCCAATGAGCCACTGCCCTGCCACTGGGTGGGGGTTCTTTGGTCTCGTTCACTAGTGAGGCCATGCTGAGATCTCTCTGCTTTACCCCAGTTCACCTCACGGAAAAGATCATTGTCTGGCTCATCCATTTGACTCAACTCCCTTTTATTTCTTTCAGTGGCTTATGCTTCACTGGTGCATCTAATCAGTGCCTTGCCTTGAGGTCTCCACAGAGTTCATCCCTTTCCTATGTGACCATTCTTTTCTTCTGCTCTATCATTCCTATCCCTGTTGCTGCACCAGTGACTCCACATCCAGTTTTCTCTTCATTGATTTTTCTGTCTTCTGTTTGCACTGTCTCCCAAGCAAATCGCTTCACCTGGGACTCCTCTCCTGATGTGGCCTTCAGGTTCCATCATCTGCAGATTGCTTCTCAAGATGAAATTTTGTCAATGTGGCTACAAATTCAACCAATTAAAAATTTCTTTATAGAACTGCAAACAAGGGTATATCTCTCTTTTATAATATGGAACAAAAGGAAATCTGAAATATACCCCGTATATTTTTGCCTTTCTTCCCCTTCTTACTACATTCCCCCCTCTGTAATGATAAGTATTTTCAAAATGTATTTATAAAGCCTATCACAACTTGTGCGTTACTGAAATATTGAAGATTAGGAGAATGTTAAAGGTGAAAACTATAAACATTTATGTTGATTATGGCCCAATATTTGCTACAGCACTATATGCAAAAAACAGATGTTTTTGAAGAGTGTTGTCTTTTTATCTTGAGTGTTTCTATGAATCCTGTTACCATTGCGTCTCCCAGTTATAATTCATCAATTAAAGAATATTTGTCCTCCTAATTTCAATCCAGAGCAAATGTGTGCTATTCTTCCCATTTAACAGAGAACTAGAGAACAGAGAAACCAAGATATGACAAAGAACACTGACATCAAAAGCAGAGCATAATTAAGAAGTCTTGATTATTAAAACAAACCTCAAATGAACATTTTATAAACTTTACTCACAATAAACATCATTGTAACTATCTGCACACTGCAACTCCAAGTAAAAAAAAAATCAAAATAAGGATTATTTCTAGATTTATGTCTTGGAATTTAATGCACAATATCTGATGAAACATTAGAGTTACCCAAGAGCCACCATGCAACAGTGGACACAGAATATTCAAATTTCATATCCTTGTAAGTGGGAAAAAAATACAGTAAGAGTAATCAACAAAAATACCAAAAAATTCTCATCATACTCATGTAATATGTACCACTAAAGAATAACATTGTGTTAAACTTAGAAAAGTAGTTAAAAGGAATACTCCAGCTAAAAGACTAAAATACTAATAGTTTTACAGTACCTTAGAAGCTTGGAGAATATGCACTACTCATCAAAAACACTTCTAAAAGGACAATGTTCTTCATTTTTTCTTTCCTAAACTAGTGATTGAACAGTAGAAGACAGGGGATTATATGAAGAAAAGAAAAAGCCTTCTGTCAGAAATGGAATAAAGCTTTTCCCAAAAAGAAAAAAAAAAAAAAAAAGAAAAAAGAAAAAAAAAAAAAAGAAAAAAAAAGGAGAGAGAGGAAGCATTTCAAACATTTTAGAAGCAAAGGAGTCTGCTAAAGAAAGGGTTCATTATTGAATAAGACTGTGGTAAAGAAAGACTAGCACAAGCCTATACATTAATTTTTTTTTCTTTATGGTCATTACAGGAAAGATGAAGGAAATGCCTACACTGCAGATTTTCTCTATAGGTAAAAATCTGAGGGCTGCATCATTGTGAACTGGGAAGGGTTCAAGAGACTGATACCTAGCAATTTGACACCAAAATAATAGAAAGTGACAAATGGGCAATCAGCCATCAAAAAGGGCTCTTCCTTGCTCTAGCAGGTCAGTAGGTCTGATGTGATTATCAGAAAAATTGGTAGAAATTATGATTACAATTAATTAGTAGGCAAAAGGGTAAATAAAATATATTGAACAAGAATCAGAAGAACTTTTGTAGAAGAAAGCCCTACTTTGCAAAATTATGACAATTCTCTGAAGAAACCAAGGATTATTTGGATAATGTTGATTCAAACGTACTAACTTGAATTTTCAAAAAGATATAAACAGCATTAATGAAATGGAATTGTCATAGGGTAGAGGGGTATACACTCTTCCAAATTACTACGTGAAAGATAGAAATCAAAGGGTAGGGAGAGCCATAATTTTTCACAGCAAGGAACTGTCAGCACTCCAGGGATTTGGATACAAAAAGTGTGGAAAGGTGGTGAGCTGAAAGGTAATTTTATGTGTAATGATACAGAATTAATCAGGATAGTAAAAGCATAAGCTGGATGTGAGGAGTGACAGACCAGTCTCATGATTCTGAGCAATGAAATGACAGATGAAATCAATGTCAATAAATGGAAAGTTATGCACTGAGGAAAAATAACCTTCACTGTTCATACACAGTGATGGACTCTCAATTAGCTACTGCTGCTCTTGAAGGCAACTTTAAAGTCCCTGAAAACATCAGTGAAATGTTTGGTTGCTGAGCCTTCAACAAGAAAAAAGTGACAATTAAAGTAGGAATTATTGAGAAAACAATGAGGAACTTAAAAAGTCAGATGGATATGTACAATGTAAATCCATTGTACACTCACACCTGAACAATAAATTGTGTTCTTGGTAATACATTTCTAAAAGGTAGCAATAGAATTAGAGAGCATAGAGAAGGATGAGAAGGATAAATTGTGCTACAGAACAGTGTCTATACAAGCAGAGATTGAATAGATAGGATTGGAAAAGATGATTAAGGGGAAATGATAAAACCTGCAAAAGTAAATAATTTTTTTAAAGTTTAGAAAAATGAGTAAAAAAATAATTATTCAGTGTTTTTTATAACAGCAGAATTAGGAAGGAAACCAATGCATTTATTAGGTATCAGGCTTGAAAGAAATGAAAGGAAGCACATTTTCACACAACAGAGCTGAAAAAGACGTGGAGGAGAGTCATCTTCATTTATTAAATTGTTGCAACAGCTTCTGGCTCAGGAAGTCCCCAAGGATGCTGAGCTTCAGAGGCTGGGATGCTGCATCAGAAAAAAAGATCATTTGATTTGATCTATTTCCTATATGCTTTCCATAACAATCTATCAAGCTACATTTATACTAGGAAACTAAATATAGCCAGAGCAGAGACCCAAGTCCAAGGAATGTAGGTGTTCTGAGAGAAATCTTGTTGTGTTACTTGTCTACAAGGCCAAAAGATATTTCCTGGCTTCATTTATTGACTGTTAGAGACCACCTCCGTGGCCACAGTGAGAGTGGCAGGCAAGGAAAGTCTTTGGCCCCGGAAGGGGATTTTTTGCTTCTAAAATTATCCTCCCTTTCTTTGCCTTGTATAAATTTTTTAAACCTCTTGGAGCTAGTTAAATCCATTACCTCTCTTAAATCCATTACCTCTTTTCAACTGCATCATACATAAGTGTTTTGTTCAAAATATGAGATTGTTTTTCCTTCTGCAGGTTTTTGTTTTAGTTTCCAAAGATGTGCTAGTAAATTCTCTTTTCTGAGAATTTTTCTTGTCCTCTTACTTTTCTGGAGTCTGGTTAGACATCTCAACCATGTATATATGGGAGATGCATACATACATTCTGATGTAACAGAAACATTTGTTCAGATATACAGGATAATCTGTTCAGTTCAAATCCAAACTACCACAATTTGAACTCATGTCAGGCCAGAAACAAAACTAACTGCAGATCTCTCACATGGGTTCTGTTCCATTTCCACCCAAGCACTAGGGCAGCCCTAGAAATAGAGAGAAAGGAGTTCTCACACTGTTGTTGCAATAAAATAAAAGCTTCCAATGTTTGGAGGAATATTTAAAAGCTGTAACATTTCTTGTTTTACTTTCTTGCTAAAGATGAAAAGTGTTTTACTGAAGAAGCTTTTGATATTCTCATGACAGTAATGTCCAGTTGTTGGGCTGACTCTCACAATTTCTCATGGGCCAAGTGTATGTCTACTATCACATTTCTAATCAACCCATTTGTAAATTTTGCTGCTGAACAGTGTTCCATGGGCTGTCTTGCAAACCACTGTGGTTTCAGACTACAGCTTGATAACCCATAATATATTGGACAACTCAATTTAAATTTTCCTACTGATGCTTCTACTTCAAGGTAATACCAGGAGCACTGAGTTTACCACCATTCAAGAGTCTCAATACTTAAAGTGATCATAGAACTGTGTTTATCATACACAAAGCTGGCAGATCACTTGGAGAGAGTCTCTAGGTAGCAGATTACTTCTTACAGCTTGTTTTAGGTGCAAAGTCAATGTCGACTGAGGAGCTGTGTGCCTGTAGACATAAAGCTTTCTTGGGCTCCTGTGCTCCCCTCTGGACAACATTTGCTGGAGGCTGCTGTCTCTCCAGCCCTCCTTATAATTCCCCAAGTGTCACCTACCTCTACTTGCTATTTCTCCAGTAATTTTTCTTTTTTTCACAAGCCCACTTCTCTGATAGTAGTGTTGATTATGACATTATTATGAGGCAAAAAAAAAGCAAAAATAAGTATTTTAAATAGAGATTAGTTATATCTTTCACTGAAATCAGATAATTTCACTGATTCTTAATGGTTTTGGAAAAAAACCCAAAACCAGGACAAGAAGCTCCTTCTTGAAGTGCATTTTTCTGGAAAACAAGAGCATTGTTAAAATGATGTTGATGCAAGTGATTTGTCAGGAACTGGTCATATGATGAAGATATACAAACAATTAGAAATGAAACAAGTATCAGAAGTGAGATTATAATCATGAGTATTTAGATAATTATGTAACAATGTACAACTCAACCAACTCTGAGAGCAATCATCTGAGTACACACTGAACTGAAAAAGAACACTCCCCATAAGAAATTATGAAGAGGCTTTAATTATTACATAAATAAAAATGTAGCACAAAGTGCTTGGGTATGCCATCAGCAGAGAGGAGACAAGCTGAGATAAGACAGGAATCAGAAGAATTTTGTCTAAGGACAAGAAGCATTATTCTCCGACTCTAATGTTATACATGCAATTAGGGCTACATTGTTGGAATATCATAAAGTGTTTCATTGTCTACATTGTGGTATTGCTGTTACATAAATTATATCCATGGCTCCAGGGAATTCTAAGCATTTGACCTTGACAATGTTGACATGTAACACAGGTATGATCCATTGATCTAATTAATACTCCTAATGAAGTAAATTCATTTGTAGCTAAACACCTCATCCACATCCATGCTCACAAAGGCCTGTCTTTCTGTCAGTAAAGCCAGTGTGATCCTCACATGCATGAGTGTGGCTTTGACACAGAAGTGGGCATTTTGCTGAGGCTTACTCCAACCCCAAGGGTCTGGGGCTCAGTCCAAGCCATGTGCCTTCTCAGAGCAGTATGGAAGTGATATGTCCTGGAGGTGTACATTGGTCAAAAAAAAAAGCCCACCCAAAAGAAGTACGTTCTATCTTATTCTATTTTTAAAAAAGTTTTTGCCATTCTTTTGAATTGAGGATTTACTGCATATAGTCCATATTTGAGTTGTGTTGCTTGGCCAAGTCAGGCTTATAAAGCACATAGTACTACTTCTAATTCAACATTGTGTGAGGTGTTTTCAGAACAAAGAATCATTGTCATTTAACTGTTCATTTTCCACAAATGTATGGAAAAATGATCATTTCCAGTAGGAAAGGTAGCCTCACAAAGCAGCCTCAGTATTGCTGTGAACATGGCTGAAGAAAATTCTTTTTAAAAAAAATCAAATATCTCTTCACCAAAAGTCTGCATGGTTGTGCAACTGTTCAGCACTCCTGAATAGATATAGTGAGGACTTCACAGGCACTTAACAGAGACTGGATGGTCACGGCCAGTTGAGTTTTAAATCTGGTGGTCTAGGAGGATGACAGATGTGATAGTGTGAGCTACTTACTGTGACACATTCTTAAGAATCTGTGTAAGTGCTCAGGTGGCTAATCTCAGCTATGTCCCTTGTGGCACCTATCACTTTCCTGCCTAGGTCACTTAAATTGTTTTAGTTGAAAAAACTATAGATCCCTCAGTGGCAGGGCACTATAAATGTTATATAAACACCATGGAAAACCTACAAGTGCTTACATCTTGTCTTCTGCTTATCTGCTTTTCCTCTGCTTAGAGAGAAAACTATATTCATGAAATGTTTCCTAAGAGAACCTTCAAGGGCATGTCTACACCAAGCTCTATCTGAAACCAGAAACAGTGTGAGAACAATGGAAGAGAATCTAGAGGAAAGGGACAAGAATGATCAGGTCACTGACTAAAGGACTGTGGCATGGAAGGAAAAGTTGAAGCACCTGGTGATGCTTACTCTAGGAAAAAAATGGTGGGATGTAGTCATCTTCAAGGATATAAAAAGCCTGTTGTAGAAAATCAAAGGCTAAAGTCAAAAATAAATATTACAAGTCTGACACATTTAGGTCAAGAAATAATAGTCTTAAGCTGAAGCAACATTTAGTATATTAAGAACAGTTAAATGGTGTAGGAGGTTACTCAGAAAAGGTATGGGACGTCCATCACCGGGGACAGACTAGAAAGAATAGAATAACTAGATAGAGCTTGTCCTGCATTTGGGCAGAGAGATAAGCTGGATGACCTCTTGAGATCCTTTCTGGTCTTAGTTTCCTTGATCATATGACCATGGCAGACTTCCCAGACTGATGCATTTGGGTGCAAGATCTTTCGAATATTACTATGATGCATTTCAAGGCTGAAATTTTCCCTGAATTAATGAACCACTTAATGGCAGCTTGGGGGTGCCCATACCAGAGTCCAATATGGCCTGAAGATCTGCTGTTTAGCTTCAAATAACTGCCTTAGACATCCAAAAGATACACTGTGAGAAGGCTGGGTACAGCTTTTATTGAGAACACCTTTGTGCTCAGGGGTCAGCTGGGGAGACGTCTCTGTTAACTACTGTCAAACACTGTCTGCAGGGAAGTCACACGAAGTGACACTTCTCTGTCCCAGGCATCGCACATTCTTTCCACAGTCCAGTGCATGTGACCACTTGGTTCCATCTGTGACAGCCAGCAGTACAGGAGGGGGCAAACAGCTGCTATAGCTGTCCTCAGAGTCTCTTTTTAGCTCCTTCTCTTTGGGCTTGTGCTTTAGGGGCTGCACACCTATGTGCTGAGTGCTGGTGACACATGACACTCTGCCTGCAGACCACAATCTGCTGTTCTCTATTGTAGAGGTTGGCTTTCCAACCTCACCTCTTTTCCTTTGATAAGCTACTAGCATTGCTGTACTATTTCTGATCTACAGGGAATTCCTAGGAAATACTGCAAATGCTGTGGTGATATTGCCCAGTGTCAGCTGAAGTGTGTGAGCAGGTTCAGTTGCCTTGCTGGGGAGAAAAAACTGGGTCAGGTTAAATCCAGAAGGCGTGTCAGCCATCCTTAATTTGGTAAAACTACAGAAAGCAGTGGTGGACAAAACACATGCTGCATGCACAGCTAGTGTGCAAAAAAGGCTGTGGATTTGCGGCTGCCTGAGGTCCTTAAACCATATCTCTGGGGAGTAGAGAGGTCTGCAGGGCCCCCCCTTCCTCAAATTCCCACTACAAAATCATCCTTCGATTTCATACCATACACCAGCTCTGGCTAGTGATAGTCACCTGCGAGACATAGTGATTGGTTTGTAAGTGTCCCACTGGCTTTCAAACTACATCCTTGTGAGCTCTTCAGCCACAGTTTCTGTGTCCCTGGGGTAGGTGGAGCAGCCTGCAGGGCAGTCGTCCTTGTCCAAGGACAGTTTGATGACTTTTAAACCCAAAATATTGTATGATTATTTAAATCCCCAACTGTTATAAGAAAGAAGACAGTGAAGTTTTCTGCTGCAGCAAAGATCGCAGGTTTTCTTGAGAGCTGGCAGCAGAGCTAGTGGTGTCCAGCCTTGCTCTGCAGTGCGCTGACCATGACAAGAACTTAGGAGAAAGATACTTGATTTATTTTATTATGGTAAGCTGTCTAACTTATCCAAAGAGGAGCTGTGGGCAAGAGAGAAATTTAGCAGGGGGATTTCAAAGCATTACTTGATGCAGAACCTGTGCTGCCCTAGAGGACTATTCCTGCAAGGAGAAAGTAATGCTGGTGTTTATCTGGTAAGATAAGGGACCTTGAATAATGAGATACCTTGAATCCCTTAGGAAAAACAAGACCCCTGTATGAGTCTCTTAGACCTTTCAACAGAGACCTAATACTGTACTAGTGAAACAACATTCAGATGTTAGGAGGAATTTCACAAGGCAAAGCTTTTGTCTTCTGTCTGTAGTTCATTTAAAACTACTGAGTTGTGATTTATTCAGGGGCTGGCTCCTTTTACTGTTAAAAAGACTAAAGTGACTAAAAGTGACACATGAACTTCTTCCTACTGGAATTCAATAAACCTGAGTGCAGGATTTTAAGATCACATGTTCTCATTCTTGTTCTGAAGTTATTTTTGTTTTCACAGCTCCCTAATGATACTGGCAAATACCAATTCAGGTTTTCATGGCAGAGCACATGCTGCTACATTCTCTACTCAACAGTTTTCAAAGTTTCTTACAGATACTGATACACTTGCACATATGCAACAAACACAAGCCTGCAGGTGTCTGTGTAAAGGAGTGTGTAAAGAAATCAAAGAATGGAAAATAGCATGAATTCTGAAAAGTGAAAATAGTTTAAGATGTTCTTAAAATATGATTATCCTCCAAAGGATAATTTACTGACGCAAATTTTCAATCATTTTTGATTTCTAGTTTCAGTTACTAAACAAGTTTTCTCCAAATATGCCACTATGCTCCTTGTTGCTGCTTTTCTGTGATGCTCAGTTGGCCTACCTTAATGATGATGAGACGGATTGACAGTAACCTTTTGCTGGTATCAACCAGATAGTGAGTCTGCAGAGCAGTGAGGTTTTGTAAAGAGTTGGAGGGATCTCTAGAGGGACTTTGTATATTTGATTCTGGCTTTTACTGAGAAATATGTTGGTCACAATGAAATGTTCTCCCTCTTCAAGGAACTTTTTTTTCTTCAAGGTTTTAATAAGACATTTATACTATGTTCTATTAACAAATTAATGGATAATATTTTGATTTCTAATGAAGGTATTATTTCTTTATCCTTAGTCTTTTAAAGTTCATCTGATGCATAAGATCACATCATGTTCACTTCCCTTTTATTTCCCTGTGTGAGCTATATTGCAAGACACACATTGTTTTGCCTATAGACAAACAAGCTGATTAACCCTGTATCTGTGCAGCTACAGTGCTGAAAAGTACAGATCATAAACACAGAGGCATTTTACTTTGTCTTGTATTTAGACAATATAGAGGTCACTACAGACAACACCTGCACAGATTATCAACAAACTCCAAGTCCATGTGATAAGGTTTTGAGTTTGTCTTTGGTCAAACTTTGATTTAAGAGAAAACAAAAGCCCAGGCTAATTCCCCACCTGGTATAAACTGACGCAGCTCCACTGAATTTGGTTGACACCAGCTGAGAATGCAATCTTGTGTTTGCTGACTGGAAACTAGATCAAATATCTTATCTAGGCTAAGTAGGGTTAAACTGATTGCATCCATTCTGACCTGAACAGCTGAAGGTGTCTCTTTCAGCTGCAGAAGATTTTGTCTAAATTGAGTATGAAGCAATGAGCTTCCCAGAGGTCCCAGTTCACACCTGGGGGTGCTGTGGCATGGCTGCAACTTGTTCATCACTGGATCAGCAACTGGTCAAAACCTTGGGATGAATTCAATATAATTTAGGAAGCTCTGTTTCTGTTGCTCAAAAGCAATTTGGGCAAACCTCATGTAACTTTTTCATTTGATTACCCTGATGATAAATTTAAATCTACGCTAACTGAAAACCAGTTTCTGTAGCATAAATATGGAGCCCACATTAAAAAGACAAAATCTTGCCTGATTTGAAGGTTGCCTGTCTACACTTATAGGATCTGAATATTGGAAGAAAGAAAAACTCCCTAAAACCTGCAATATTTGAGAGTTTCATATAGAAGTAAAAGATAAAAAAGGAAAATTATTCAGAAAGAGGTTTAAAAATTAACACACACCCACCCACCAATTTCTATTTGTTTTCCTTATATATTAATTTTTATCAGTCAAGGGTTAATTTAATTTCTGTAAGTTACACGTACCAACTATAGCAGACTTGGAACTGAGCCTGAATACAGTAGTAATCAAGGAATCCCTGAATATCCTCTGTGACATTAACCTCCAATGCTGCTTGCTACTGTTATTAAATCTATCTGATTGGTGAGTGGAAAGAGAATTTTTCCCAAACATCATCATTTTCTCACAGATAGCCAGAAATGAGTTATATATGAGAAAGTTTTTCTGCTGCTTTATGGACACATGTCATTGGCCTTTCTATCTGGACACAATATTCCTCCACAGTGAATATTTCTTTCATTGGAGCAGGTGGATGGAGAGGTAAGAGGGAAGTTGACAGATAGCTTAAGGAGGTGACCATCCTAATTTCACAGAGGGCAGCCAGAGACTCTCATTAGGCTCTAGACTTTGTAGCAAAACATGCAGTGGATGTCCACACTGAAAAAGCTATAATATCTTTGAATATTTTTAATTGATTGTTTTTACTCGTAGGCAATCAACCTACAATCTCTCCTGGACAATCTAGAAATAAAGGTCTTGCCACATATATTCCCAGTACCTGGCAGATAATGAATCACTTTAAATATAAGTTCTCACTAGTATAAAACAATTTTTATCTGCGGAAGAGCAGGCATTAGATACTGTTTCTTGTTCTGTTATTTTGCTTAAAGGCTTCTTGTAAATCCTTGATAAAGTGAAGATAGCTTTAAATGATTTTCAATGGATATCCATATGACTTTTGTACAAAGTCAAAATCAGGTTTATCTTTTGTCCATCGGAATATAGGAATGACTTGGGAAATTGATTGTTTATTGGCTATGCATTTATTGCTGCTCCTTACTATTTAAAAAAAAAGTCAAGATTGTAAAGAAGAGGCAAAACCTTACATTTTAAAATGTATGTTAGATCAGATTAAGAGCTTCTTTTAATTGGCATAGTAAAAAGGAAGAACCCAAAATGTAAACTTTTATGCTAGAATTATAAGAAAAGAAACTTCTCTGATACCCCAGGTTGCACAAAATCTATAATATTATTCATTATTTTATGACCAAGCACTGCATTTATAATAGAAAATTGCAGTTTACTAACCATTTTCCTATTTAGTTTTATAATGTTGCGTTTTTCCAAGCAGTTTTAATCCACTGGGCATCCCTGTTTGGGATTATTTGTCCATTAAGTAACACATTGACTCCTGCCAGCCCACAGGCTTGCCTGGAACCAGTCATGTTTGTTAACCCTGGGCCTTTGGTTGTTTAAAACCTCTTTAGCTTTGTGTTGTTTGGAAGTTCAGCATGAACTGACCTCCTATTCTAAATCAGCTAAGCAAACAGGAACAAATTTGACACTTCCCTTAAGAAAGGGAATTAACAACAAAATCAAAAGCCAACTACTAGATATTATACTGTTATGTAATATGCAGAAATTACGTAAATACGAATCTCAACATTTGATATTTCTGAGGTAATACCTTATAGTGCACACAGTCCTATTCACCACCTTAGGACCATGCTAAGGCATGGTGTGTTCAGCATAAACAGTGGTGTAAGAACTCAGACATATTCCCAGCTGCCAAAACATACAGAACCAGAATTAATTTTTTTTAAACTTCAATAATATATGATATAACCTTTTTCTTTAATAGTGCCATGCAAAGGAAAACCAATTCAAATTCTCAGTGGGTATTATATTCTGCAACAGAATAAAATGCAGAGAAATGTGGGCTGAGAGAGACATGGCCAAAAGAGGATCTTCTAGGGCTGCCTCAACATTTTACTGAGCCAGAACTGGAAAATTGCCTTTACAGAAGGCTCACCAGCAAAGGGATGTTGTTTCTTTAATACATGCAACATGCTTCCAAATTATGCTGTATTACATTACAGAGCATCAGCGGCTATGTTATATAACATTTTATGTAAACATCATAAGCTACAGACTGTCCCCAGCTAATTTGCGGTCCATAATAGCAATAAATGTAGTAGAAAGCACTTCATTCTCCTGCCTGAGTAATGCATAAGATCTTTGAAAGATTTTTGGACTCTCTCTGTTCCATCCAAATTGCTGTTTACTTTTCTGCCTTTTCTTTTATCTGCAAATCACTTCCCTTTCCTGATACCATACGTTGGTCACAACATTCATCTCGCCTCTCTCTGCTACAGTTCCCACTGCCTACATTGCTCATTTCTAATTGTTCTTAATATCAATGCCCTCATTTCTTGCCTTTCCACTGCCTGGCAACAGATCCCCACTTTTACCACTGTTGATCTAATTACTTTTTCTAGATTGGCATTTAGTGGAAATATTCATGTCTTTAGCAGGATTGATTACCAGCACACCTCAGAGAGCAGTGCTACTGCTTGAGGGGAGAACAATTAGTAGCTTATATAAATAGACAACTTCTGAGGTGATTAAAGTGATATGTAAAACTGTCACACTAAGTGAATGTTCTAAAGGCCTTTGTTCCTCAGGAAAAAAAAAAAAAAAGATAAAAAAGAAAAAGGAAAAAAAACCAACCACCCAACCCAAAACCTCAGCAGAAAGTACTGTATTTAGCAAAACTGATATTGAAACTCAAGAACTAAGCAGATTTACTATGCCGTAGTAACTATATATTGCTTAATTCTTCTCTTTTGGCTTGATTCTTATTTATACTATTGAAGGAGTAGAATGTCCTTTTCACGATGATTTGGAGTGGAACAATTCGGAGGAAATCCCCAAGTGAGACAATGATTCATCAGTGGTGAGTCAGTCAGGATTTGTCCCTTGAAGTCAGCACTAGGCCAGTGCCGGGCAGATGGTTTGTGTGGTAAAAAGCCAAGCTGCAGTCCCAAACTCTTCAAGCAATTAAAGAAGCCAAAGCAATTTTTGTAAGAACATGGATTTCACCATGCTCCAGCCATGTTTGGTCATTGTCATATTTTCATGTTTTTCTAGGATCTTCAATTCAATAAAACATAGGGTTTTTGTAAAGGACAAAATTATTAAGAGGTTTTTAAATATCATTTTCATCTAAGCTGGATGCAAGCAGCTGAAAAGCACAGTGACACTTGATGGCTGAACTAAATGTTTAGGATTCTCATTTGGGCTCTGTTTCCACTGACTGTTAGACATCTATGGATGAAGCAGCATCAATCTAGTACATTAGAGAGGATCTGCAAACACAGACTATAACAGCAAAATATATCAGTCCCTGTGACAGGAATCACATTGAGGTGGTGAGGCATTTGTATGGAGAAAATAGGTCACTGCAGTGTTTTTTTGATCAAAACTCTAACAGTTTGTAGAACAATGTCTGCACACAGTTTCCAGTGAGTTCAGTAGAAATGGAAGATCTTCTTTCCCCATTAACCTGGCTAATACAGCTCTGCCTCTAGGAAGAAAACTCATAGTTCAGAGTCAAAATATCTGTTTATTTCTTGTATGCCAAATCATCACAGATAATTTTAAGCCTGCTTCAAAAGTGCAAGAGACAAAATTTTCCATCATCTTGTTCCCAAAAGATGAATTAAATTTCTTGGATCTGGTTCTCTGTGATAGGAAAGCAGGCATATATATGACATGTGAAGAAGTCATGTTCAGACCACTGAATAACTAAACAGCATCAATAACATCTGTCCTCCCTTTTATCTCCTTAAGTTTAGGTGGCTTTTTCATCTTCTAATTGCAAAAATATTTTGAATGCACATGTATATCCAAGAAGAAATTTAAGCCAGAAACTAGTATGTGAGTTGTTCAGCTAGACTCTCCCTTTCCTTAAAATGACAAAAGTTGTGTATGACGTCTTGGCCAGTTCCTGCAAAACCTTTATCACACTGATAAACCATGGGGCTTGCACATACCAGGTTCTTCAGTTCAGACAAAGCTGGAATAAGAGAGCAGGCAATATGAGACACCAGTAAATATCAATGCTAATGTTATTGAGCGAGCCGGCTACTTCTAGACGTAGCCAGTGCTCCTTCAAGCACAGTCAGCTAATCTACACTATTGCTCTGTATTTGTGGTGGGAACAGTGAGCTTGCTTGAGGAAGAGATAGCAGGAATAGTCAATCCTGTGTGCAGAGAGCTGGGTAAACACTGAGTCTGGGGAACAGTGAGCCATATTTTCAAATTGCTTTGTAGGAACTATGCTTTCGTCTGACAATTGCAAGGAAAACAAACCCTTAGCAATATGAGGACAAGCATGCCTCAGAGGAACAATGAATTCCTACTCTTGGCCAATTAGGCCAAGAATCACATTTACAGTAATAATTTTATTCCAAAAAATTTGTTTTAAGAATTATTTTTTCATGGACATAAGGGTCCAGATTCTGAATCCAAGTGCCTTGCTACATGTTGATCAAGAGGTTATTTCCAAAGGATTTTTAAAGGTCACTCCCTTCTTGGCATGTTGCTCCCAGGTCCACTTTCTGGATGGTTAAGCCTGGTGCCACTCTGATTTATTTTGGAGGATTTGAAGTGGAGACCAAGGTGAATGTGCCATAGGAGCACTGAAGTCACTTGAAATTACTCATAAGCACTTGTCTGGCTCCATAGGAGCCCTAACATGGGTGCAGTTATCCACAGGCCAACTGCAGTCTCCTTGGGGCTGTGGAGTGCTGGCCTGGCCTCTCTTGTATACACCAATTTAAATATATGCTGGACTGAAGTCCTTGTCTACAACACAGAAGGTTTTTACGACATTATCTTGTCTTGTTTGTCCCTCCATGTGCCTGATGCATCTGGTTGTAAATCACAATGTTAACTTTTAAGGGATAAGAATTTTATTTCTATTTTGTGGTCATAAGAAACTTAGTACAGAAATTCTGTTCCTCATATGGATTTAGATAATCGAATGACATATGCTTTTAAAAAATTGGAGTAATTTAATTCCTTTTATGAAATCCAGGTCAAGCCTGTGTCATTACAGTTTCTCTTTTCACAATTTCTTATAATAGTGCTTTATCTCCTTCTGTGCTAGAATGAGGCTTCTAAAAATATAAAGGACTTGCTGAGTTGGTTGGATAAGATAGATGGAGAAAAGAAAATAAAATTCATGGATTGTTGTTTATCTATTTATTTCAATGCTTGATATTTTTCCATGAGTGCTCCATGTGAAATTATGAAGAAAATACTTATATGAGAATTTAAAGTGAAATAAGCAACAATTTCTAATTTAAATATTGAAGATTAGAGAAAGGCATATTATAAAAAGGAAACTGCAGTCCCAAATGTGATACATTTCCAAGTTCCCAACCCAACTATTTCCCCACATAATTTTTACTGTTGATTACAGTATGTTACAGTCATGTCATTACCTACTACAGCATATGACCAGAGTTTGAGAAGCTCTGTACAGCTACCTGTTTATGTTCTTTGGGGTACGACTGCAATGGAGTTCAGAGGGATATCCTCACTTCATGTGAGGGTATGTAAGCTGATTTTAAATGGTCTAGGTCAAGATTAGAGAGTAGTATAAATGACCTGGGTAAATGACAAGGTTAGATACCTGTTCTGAACTGCTGTTGGGAAGGTACAGTCAGCATCTTATCTGAATAGTGTAATGCAAAGGTAGACAAATTTTCATGGTACAGGACTGAATTGACTTCCCAACAACTTTTATGCACCATAAAATACTATGCATTTTAAAATCATGAGGCCGTAGATTATATGAAGTGCAGCCACAGGCTTTATTCAGTTCCCAACCTAGAAGTGCCTTCCAGCTTTGATGTTTTCTGCTTAAAAACTCCCTTCTTGCTAAAAGCATTGATTCAATGTATGTATAAATGCAACGGACCAAAATCAACACCTCCTCAAAAGACAAAGGCGAGAAGGAAAAAAAGCAAGCACAAAAGTGATATATACAATATTACTGATTTAGACTCGTTAGCAAAGTCAGGCACTAAACTCAGGTATCCTGAATCTTATACCTGCTGCCTGTGTGTGCAGGAAGGGAGTTTAACGATAGCCACGAGTGATTTCTCTAGAGTGGTTTATGAATGGAATTTGAGATAAGTACCCCAAGGAATAGTTTTAGTTCTTCTGGACTGAAAAGGAACATAAGGTATCCATCTACTGAACAAACACAGTATAAATGGAGAAAGTTTGTAGTTAAAGATCAAGAGTCAAAGTTACATGCTGGCCTCCCAAACCTTTGTTGAGTTTTCTTGACAAGCTGCATTTGTGTGACTCTGCCAGTACACATGCACAAGCCTTCAAGAGTAGACTCACAGAGCATTTCCGAAATGCATCACAGTGTCTGTGGAATGTGGCTGTTATCCTGGCAGTCTCCACATACTTTCCTGGAGCAGATGTATATCTGCACCTGTTTGCCCTCCCTGTTCATTCCCATCACTGCTTCAAAGGAACCTGAGCTTCTTAAGTGACTCTTTGCTGTGCCCCTATGTCCTCGTGCAGCTCCCAGTGGGTGTCATGGCAGAGGGCTGCTCTCTGCTGCCCTACATGTGGCCAGATGGGCTTGAGGTGCAAAGGCAGGGTGTCTCCTTACAGAAACATGGGCGCTGCCATGTGGGAATGGGTTTCACCATGATAAGGAGCCATACTCTCATGTCAACTCATCCCTTATCAGCAGACTTTGTGTTATTACTGTTTTCTCTTTCCTTTTTTTGTTCACTTTCACTGGTGATCTGCCTCCTTCTTGTGTATTTTAACTTGGTTCTCACAAACAGGGGTTATCCAGGTTGCACATGCAACCTATCCTGTACAAATCCCAGGATGCTCCTTGCTTGACATGTCGCCTGATACTTCAAGAGGGACAGTGCAAGTAAATATGTTAGCAGAGAGAGAGCACCCCAAGGAAATGAAAATACAAGGACCACTTGATATGAGATAAAGTTGATAAAAAAAACTGACTTGACATATTGACTGGTTCCTGGGGAAGTGGTGCAATGTCACACAAAACCCAGCATACAGCTTCCAGGCAGGAATTTGATCATCTCCTTGTAGGTATAGGGGTTAGACATGGCTTTTCCTTCCTAAGTTTAGAAATTTGGATTTCATGAGAAAAGCCTTTTTAAAGAGAGCTAACAGGTTTTTGTTAAAATATGTAAATGATGATGAAATTTGATTTCGAAATTAAAAAAAAAAAACAGAAAAAAAGAAATTTTTATATTCTATGTCCCTTTTAGCTCTTTTAAGTCTTTTTCATGATTGTTATTTTTAGCTTAAAAGGTATAAAAACCCACAAAAGCATTAAGCAAAATATTTTTGATTCATGCTTAGGTGAAATGACCCGTATTGAAGCATTGTCAAAATGTCATTTTGTTAAATGATTTCTAAATTATGGCTTTTTAGTATTGATTTTAGTTTTTAGCTTCCAATATGTTTTAAGGAGATCCATTTACATTTTCAAATTTATTCTTAATTAATCACCTTTTCTCCA
This sequence comes from Corvus hawaiiensis, assembly GCF_020740725.1. Taxonomy (NCBI): domain Eukaryota; kingdom Metazoa; phylum Chordata; class Aves; order Passeriformes; family Corvidae; genus Corvus; species Corvus hawaiiensis. Next base: position 61,355,798 of record NC_063216.1, on the reverse strand, counting down.
TTTTTGGTCCAAGGAGTAGACTGATGACTGAGCCAACACCCAGAGAATTTGGTTCTTTACCCAGATTTTGAGTACTAAGTGATTTCTCTACTATTCCTGCAATGAATTACAAGGCAAAACCATCCAAAGAAGTTCTTATAGTCCAAATTTTTAATCAACACACTTTACATTAATGCTTTGTGTCATTTGTTGGTGCTTTAGTGGGACAAAGCAGGCCTGGATGGGGAGAGCCAGACAATCAACTCTTCTGTTCACGATCTGTCACAAGCCAACAAATCTCAAACATTTCCCTAGTGCTCCTTTCCCATCTTGTCTCCCCAGCAAACTCCTGGCGTCTGCTCCCATAAGGTGCTATGAGAAGGAAATGACACAGGTGAACCAGCAGTTGAGGTGAGGAGTTGGATGAGGAAAAGGAGTATGGCATCTCAAGAAAAAAGTATGAAGCCTTCCCCAGCCTGAATTTTTTGATAGAGGATGGGAGAGGCCTACATCTCCTAGGACCTCCTAGTTATCCCTTACCAACCACACCTCCCTGAATTTTCTTTGAGGCTGGTTCCAAAGCTCATGGTCTGCTCCTCTGTGCTGAGGTGATGAGAAAAGGGATTTTCACAAGTGGCTAACGTGTAGATGAGTGAACAGTGGTGCAAATTTTGCTAGATGTGTATTGCTGAAATATAAAACGGTTCATAAAGATATGTTCTGTCTTAAAAAAAAAGAAACAAAAATCTCAGGAAGCCATGAAGGCATAAGTGCTGTATCATAGCCTGTATCCAAGGTACACTTGCTAGCTAACACACACACACACACACACAGTGTGTATATATGCATATATGTGCATATCGTCAGGAGCTACTTCTCAGTTGTGCCTATCAAAATGGTGTCTGTGGTGGAAGTGAACCATCTGCTTCACAGCACTTCTATTTATAAGATCTGCAGCCTGGCAGCGTACCACATGCAATGTCACTTCAAGCCCCAGATGAACTCCAGTATGTCACTGGGTCGTCCCATCAGCTCCACGTTGATTCTGTCAACAGAAACCCTATCTCCCTGCAGTCTGAGTCAGCAGCTGTACTGGAGCAGGACCTATCTTTAAGACTTGCAGAATGTGTAATCTGATGTCAAAAGAACCACAGAAAGGTATTTGCCACCTGACTCTGGAATGGACAGCAGCCTTTTAATAGGAGTTTCTACAAGTCTGTCTTCATGAACGTAGATTAAACTTCTGTGGCATTTGGTTGACTTTTCCAAGGCTGGAAGAAACCCCTCCACTTTAAACTATTTTTCTGGGAGTTCTGACTCTCAACTTCTTACCTGACTTCATTCCATTTTAGGATTGATGTGCTAAGTGCTTATCAGTTTTGCATATTAGATATGTAATGTGTATACAATATTTACCTTTGAATTTGGGATTTAGACCTAAATCCCCCTCAGGCATCAAGGAAGTAAAAGTAGCAATACAAATCTGTCTGAAAAGTCCTGTTGTACAAAACCTGACAGGAGCATGAGCAGACCTAAACAAGCATTATGAAACAGCATGTTGACATACAGCTGCTTGAATTATGGATGCCATTAGAACTTCTACACAAATTTTAGTGCCCTCCTGCCAGCACAGCTTATATGAATTCCCCTCCAGCATTAAAATCAAACATATTCAAGAAGTAGTACACAGTTTATGGTAGATAATGGTTCTTGTTGACACTATGGGAGGGCAAAAGTGCTTGTGCTAGGAACTGTTTGTAGTAATTTCTGGAGGTGGGACATGTAATGACTATATCAGGGTAAACAGACTCCTTTTTCCTCTTGCGTTTTGATGGCAAAGATGAATTTCTTGCTTTCTTTGGCCTCAATCCCTGATGGAATGGAAATATCATTAATGAGATCACACAAGATTCCTGTGAATGAGGATATGTATTATTGACACCAGTCTCTGTTCATAAGAAGGCGGCACAGGTTCATCAGTATTTTTTGTCTTTTATTACTTGAAAGGGTTAAAGTCACTTATACCAACAAGCGACTTCTCCAGAAAAAAACAACACAATACTTTGTCACAAGTTATGTTGTGTGGGAGTCCAGACGAAATGGAATTAGCAATGTTCTCCACATCAACAGCGCACAGCATGATCTTGTTAAAGAATTATACTGCTTCATAATCCTCAAACAAATAACATTATGGTATAATGGATTGTTTTTTACTTCCTAAGCAGAAGATGGTAGGTTTGTTTTTCCTATTAAACCTAATTTTCATTTCAGACACAAGATAAATGGTACATTGATGCATTTACTTATCTCTTTCTTGAAGCTTACAGCTGCAAAGAGGAAACATATTTTGTGGATTCTTTGGTGTAAACAAAACTTACTCTCCTGATTCATAATTTGTCTTTTTTTTCTTTTCTGCTGCTTTGAGTCTGAGTATTGATGGAAGAAACTGTAATCAAATGCACTTGCCATTCTTGGTAGCAAACAAGACCGAATTGTTAAATACATAATTTTTTTAATCTTGCTTGCAGAAATGAATAAAAAGTGTTCTTAAGTCAAAATAATCCCTATTTTAAAATCTCCATTTCTTGCTTTTCTCTGCTGCAGCCCTTTGGCAACAAGATTGACTGGGAAAGGGGTCCCAACTGAAGCTTAGTCCCTTACCCTGCAGAACCTCTCCGTAAAGTATAACTGATAATAGCACTATGAGAATGGTGTCAGGTCAATTGAAATTTTTATATTTATTCTTTTTTAATCTTCTTGTTCGATGCTTCAGTCTTCAAATTAACATTTCCAAATAGAAAACTAGAAGCATATCTCACCAAAAACATTGGAACAATGCATTTAAAATAAAAAGAATATTTTTTAAGGCAAAATTGTTTAACAAATGTTAACAAATACTTCTAAGTAATGTTGATCTACTTTAGAATGTATTACTTAGATGTAAATTTAAGAGTCTGAAAAACTATTTAAAAATCCTTAGACACTTTGTGCCCCCGGTTATTAGCCACTAATAACTATTTTACTGCATTGGATTGAGAATGGAGTAATCTTCCTGCAAATTAAAATACCTTTAAGGCAAATACACATATATAAGAGCTCATTTTATTCCTGAATTTTCAGGTTTTATCCCATTTTGTTGTCCTCTATTTCTTTTGGTATGGCAGTGTTTTCTGTCAAATTGAAAAAAAATAAAATTATGCAGTAGAAAAGATCTTGTCATTTTTCTTTTTTTGGTCATGCTTTCTTTATGGTAGCTCAGTAAAATATGATGTCCCCAAACCCTGTCATCAGCAGCTAGTTTGGAACAAAACTCAGTCTCAAGAAACTATTAAATACACCAAAAAACCCCAGTATGTCCAAAAAATGTGAAGGATGGTTGTATCTTTCATAGGGGATCCCAACGTGATATTTTAAATTAATGTGTGCACATATGTGTATGGCTTTCCAACCTGCTTTCCTGAGAAGTGATGAAGACAATGACTCCCTGTGCCCAGGAAAGACTATTGTACTTCAAATAGCACCAAGGTGTTGGTGAATTTAGTCTTTTATTTTTGAGTCTTTTGCTGAAGGTTACAAATTTTGCAGGAGATTCAAGTATTACAGAAGTTTTCCAGAAAGTGCAGATGATCATGAAGACAGAAGAGCTTCTGTCTACACCTGCTTATCAACACACATAGTAAAAAAGGCCAGAGTCTGAATTTGACAGTATTCCTCCTTTCTTAAAATAAAAAGACTCTCCCTCAGACTTTCACAGGGATCAGGTAGATGGTGACTCAGAATACACTGAATAAATTCACTAGTTTGCAGTCTCAACTCTGTCCTTGAGCATGTAGAGCCTCCCCCTCAATCTTGTGTCTCCAGTGTATCTCTTTCATGGATGAGCAGACCTGGCAGCAGGGTGGAGGGACAGCTGCCCCTATGGTACTGCCATAATCCAGTACCAAGGTACCAAGAGGAGGTGGGATCATACATACCTAACAGACACATGCCCCATGGGAATTCTGTGATGTATTTAGCTAACCACCCTAAGCATTTCCCAAAGCCTGGAATGGTATAAACAAATCAGCAACAAACTATGAGGAGGAAGAATATTTTTGCAAAAGAAGTAGTGTCACTAAAGGAGACAAGGAAAAGACAGGTAAAAACAGAACCAAACAAAAGCCCCAAATAAAATTAAGGGTATATTTTCAGATGACAATAATCGTCACTATAAGAGAAAAAAAAATCACTCTGATTGCTCACAGGACCTGGAAAAATGCATTCATTGTGATGCTGTGGATTTCTCTACCAAAGGGCAAACTCCAGTTGGAAGAGGCACAGTTCACCCACACGTTGCCTCTTGCCACCAATACACATGATGTCCTGGGCTTTTGGCTTGCAGGTGGGGTGACTCCCCCACTGTCTTCCACCGGGCTGCCATCTGCACACTTGCTTCTAAGGGGCTGCTGGCTGTCAGCAATGCACAGAGCAGCATGAAGGCAGGTGAAACTAAAGCCAGCATAGAGCTGCATTACTGTCCTAATGTTTCTTCCTGCTGTTCCTAGTGACCGCTTCATAGTGTTCTCTGCAAGTTTAGACCTGTTGAAAGGCCTGATTGCACTGACCTTGTATGCTAATGCAGCTAGTATTTTAGGAGTCAGGTCAAGAAGGTGACCCAGTCCCAGTTAAGGGCACCAGTGTTCTGGACTGAATGCAGAAGTCAAGGTAGGCACCTCAGAATGACATTCACTCAAAGGTGGAATTTGCTTACAGCTACCAAATAGAGAAAGCTGATGCCTCCCCTGAAACTGAGCTCCTCATTTAAAGATGCAGGAACTCATGGCTGTCTCTTCCTATCATACCCTTTCTAGACAGTAGGCATGAGGACAGTTTCAAAGAACTGGGCAGGAATTGTTCTTAAGAGAATGTATACCTTTACAGATGGACACAGTGCTTTTGTCAAGGGACAGTTTCAGAGTGGGAGCACTCAGTCACAAATGGGAGACATTGACCAGGTCTAGACCACAAAGCAAAGAAGAGCATGGGACTGCTATCTGTCTCTAAGACCAACTTGCACAGACTGATCATGTCCATGTAACAGACCACTTGTCTCTGCATCACTTTTTGTGCAACACTGGTATTCCTAAAGCCCTTTACGGAATATTTTCTTTTGAAGTTCACTTATTTCTCACTGGAATTGCCTGAATAAATGGGGAAGTTGTAGTGCAACCCATCAGAGCAGTGCCTATATATAGCCTGAGACTGAGGATGTGGGCAAATGTAGTCTAAACTACACAGAAGTTGAGCCAGGCTATGCTAATAGGTAAGCAGGGAGGATGACTAGCAGTGCCTTGCATGAGTTTGTTCTGTGTGACATTATGAGCTCAGATTAGTATTCTAGGTCTTCCCACATTTCCTTTCTCTCAGGACAATCTCAGTCATGAACAAAAGTAGAGGGAGGATAGTGTCTAACTGTCAAGTGGGAGTGCAGGGCTTTGTGAGGGTGAAGAATGCAAGGCTGGCCAGATCTAAGTGTCTGCCATGGAGAAGGAGTGCCTGGGGTGCCTGTCCCTCCCTCTGGGCTCACATATCTTACAGTGAACAACCCTGGGTAGAATGCAGAACTGCACAACTAGCTCCCTGCCTGCCTGAGGAAAGAATTTGCCCTACAGCTGCTGACAGATCTCCAGTCACTTGGCAGACTTTTAGAAAAGAGAAATAGAGAGACTGTCCCCATGTGCATATGTATGAGCACATGTATGTGTTGGAGGGGACTGTCCCAACACCCACTGTTTCAAAAAAATGCTGCTTAAGGATGCATTTTCTGAGGGTCTTAATATAGATATGTTTGAAGCCCACTCACTGGGCTGACACTCCTCCACCCCTCCCTGAAAATTTCGGCAGTGATGACTGCTAGCTGTGTCCCAGCATTAGAGACCGAGCTGCTCCAGCTGGGGAAGTCTGTACGTACACAGAAAAGAACCCTTGTCTCCCAAAGAGTTTAAAAGTCAAACACAGATGTTTGCAGAAAGCAAAAGCCTTCTAGGGTGAGAAGGTGAATGTTTTTTTAAATTTTTATTTTTGCCCTCAGTTTTATCTCTGATCATTTCCATGTCTTTTATTGTTCGCTTTTCTGTCTTGCCCTGATTCTTGCGTGTTGGTGCTGAAACAGGACAACCTTGGGTCTAAAAGCCGTGAAAGAGGAAAATTACTTTCCCCACTGATCAGATATAGAATCTGGAACTGATTTTTCAATTCTCTGCTCTATTTAATAAACACTTCATCCTTTCTGGGAGTGGTATGGTTTAGGATTATTAGAAGACTGACCATGGAATATGGATCCTCTTTTCCTCTGATTTATTCTGTTATACCAATATTTATGTTATACTCAAGGGAGTCTCTTTATCTGTGTTTGGGAACTTATCCAAAATTTGATTGTCTGGGAGAAAATAGTCTGTTTTGTGCACGTAAAAGCTGTTTCAGGTCAAGCAGAAAAGAAGTAGGTCAAATTTTATATCCTCAAATTTTGATCTAAGGGATGGGAAAACAAAAATAAAAAGGCATCACATGACTTAATGTTTATGCTTTGGGACTTTTTTTCTATTAGTTACTCTGAGGACACTCACACAAATCTGTATACGCAGATACCAGGGCAGTGACTAATAAACAAGCTCAGTTATGTGAAATGGGGCATATCAAGTTTATTAACAGCTGTATGATCCAGGTAGCCGTTTATTCTCACTTCCCTTTGTCTTGGAACTGCAGCACAGGTGGAGACAGTAAAAGACAGAAAAATAAGTTTTTTGTACATTCAGCTGATATTGCATGGAGTTAACATCTGCATGCAAAAAAATATTCTCTGTTCATCTCATTATTATGTTTATAAGGTCAAGCAGCACATTTGCTGTTATTTTTTTTAAATGGTCAATATAGTTTTAATTAAATTAGCTTAAAGCTTTAATCACAAATTGTGTAGCTGAAGCCTTTCAGATCCTTTTTCCTTCATACGTTACAGCTTCTGAAATATGATTGTGCAGTGACACTGTTTCTAGGTAAGTATTTTAAGGGCAAAAACGGAGGCAATAATGTCCTGGACCTTTAAGTGCCAGGTGTCCGTAAACTAGCTCTTCTCTGGGGAGCTGAAAAGAATGCAAAGGGAAGCATTAACTGCCTTGGCTGGCAGCCTAACCTGCAGTGCTTTTGCCTGTACTGTGGGAAAACTTACTGCAGTGTCACAGCCCTGCTACTATCAATTAGTGTCAATATGAACAAAGAACACCAGATATAAGGCCAATGTTCTGGAAATATAACAAGCAAAATGATGTTTTGTAGCAAAGCTGAAATTCCACTTTGTATGTGAAAGAGGATCCAGGAAAGGGAAAACAAAAGCAGATTAGTCATACATCTAAATTTAGGGGTTTTTCCATACATGCTACTGTTTCAGATCAGTCATGGAAACTAATGAGTTCAGTGTTATGAGACGAAAAGAATCTCATAGTGACCTGATATGAACTCATGGAAACCTGATAGGAGGATTTGGCAGGGAATGTAGAGAACCTTTTTATATCATCCAATGGCTCCTTTTAACAGCAACTCCTATCATGTTGTCAGCTGAGCAAATAAAATTGGCCCACTTCTCAGGCCTCCCCTTCAGTATGTTCCAATATCAGAGAGCTGGCTTGATTTTCTGACTCTACTTGAAGGCTGCACATGATTCTTCCCAGAGGAAAAGGGGATCTGTTGACCAGGAAAATTGTTGCCTTGGACTTCATACAGACCTTCTCAAAGAAGTGAAGGACAGCATGATGGACACCAGCTTGCAGAGCAAGCAACCTAGTCTTTGTGTTCAGTGAAGACAAAGTTTAGAAACAAGAACAGTTAACCTCTGGTTTTTTCATTTTGCTTTGTAACCTCTGCTCTGTGTCTCTCTGTGCTGTGCAGTTCTGCATTGGTACAGTAAAAGAAGTGAACATAAAGGCCTATAGAAACTGAACCTCAAGGTATACAATTGTCGTGGGTTAGCAAGCATAGTCCTGGAAGTGATGTTCTTGCAAAGGGGTGTTTACAGCTTCCTCTGTGACCTGACAGAACCTATCAGCTGGCCAGTTTGAATATGGACAATTCTTTAAGCCACTTAAAGTTGTGACTGCCTCTGTGATCCACACTTAAGAATAGAAACTCTGAGGCAGAGCCTCTCTGTCTCATTTCAGGTGTTGGGACAGGTGGCTGCGGGCCCCATGCGGGGGCCAGTGGGCCCGGCCCAGGCCCTGCTCGGGCCAGGCTGGGCTGGGCCACGGCCATCCTGGAGCCGATGGGCCCTGTTCCACCCGCGGGACCCCCCCACAGTGCTGCTTTCGGCAGCTGGAGCAGCTTGGCTCCCCCCCCTCCAGGTGCGGCCAAGATTGAGCTGAAGCTGCACCGATGTCCAGCAAAGATCATGTGACCAACAGCGATAAGCAACATTCCAGCTGCAAGGCCGAGGTGAGATTAACCCTTTTAGTGCTGTGAAGAGCTGAAAACCTGAGGAAGGAGAAAGAGGAGATGCTTAAAGCTGAAACTCTGTTGTAAAGCTATGATATATTAGAGTATCCCGTTGTAATTTCATGAAGGCATGGGGGGTGGAGCATTCAACTTGTACTTGTGAGCAAAAGCACCTGCACTGAGATAGGCAGATGCTGAAGCAGCTGTAATTTAATGAGAAGTTTGAACAGGGAGAGATGGAAGGGATGAGCACTTTTGCTCCAAATGGAAAAGGAGAAGACCTCAGTTCCTAGAGATGCTCCCAGAGATAGTCCTAAAGATGAAGATGAGGAAGACCCTTTGCTCTCAGGGAAGGAGAAGGGCCTCTGTTCTTAGAGATGAAATGCTCCCAGAGATGGGTGAAGAGAACTTTTGTTTCTGAATGGCTCAACCTTAAAATTTTACCCCAAAAACTTCAAGAGTGGACCCTTGAAAGCAGTTGTGGGAAAAGCTGCAAGTTGGGGAAGGGACTCACATGTGAGCAGAGAACCAACCTGGGCAGCCGTCTTGTTGTGATAATGTTTTCATAGCATGGGCAAGAGAGACTCCTTTTCCTAAAAAGACTGAACAAGGTTATTATGGAAGTGGTAAACAGACTGAACATCTCAAGGGTTGTCTTTTTACATTGTCACTGGGAGAAGGGAGAAAGGTGGGGGAAGGAGAAGTGTTCTGAAGGTGTGGTATGATTTTTTTCTTCTTTTAGGTCTGTTAATAAACTTCTTTATATTCTTTCAAGTTTGGTGCCTGCTTTGCGTTTTGTTGGGGTCCCTTCCCCCCTGCCATGTGGTCCTGAGAGAGGGGCCCTGAGGGCACAGACACACAGGGTTTCCCAAACCCCTGGTCAGCCTCGTTCCCCATTGGTTGGTTTCTGTTTCCCCGCGTGGGGAAGGACCCTTGGTCCCGTGACTGTAACAGTTCCTCGGCAGAGCCCCGGCCATGCGGCTGGAGAAATAAACATCTCTGAAACATCTACCATGAATCTGTCCATATATATTTCTTTTCCACGGGACTCCTGGTTTGATAAAGGCATGTTACAGAATCCCCGCTGTAACAGCGTTTCTCCTAATTCTTATCTCACAGAAGGTAAACAGTAATGAGTATCTTGGACCAAACCACTGCACTAAATTGGTGTTTCTGCCCGGGAACAAACCAAACCCGCTACAACAATTACTCTAATTTACATGTTTGACACTATTAACTGCACCCCATGGGTAGCAGGGACAACACTGACATAGCCTTACCATCAGTGTGTACTCGCCAAGACCAGAACAGAGATTGCAAATTGGAGAAGCTTGGCTAATGGTCACTGCAATCAATTTTCTAGCATCTAAATTAATCAACATAATTAAGCAGCTGAAGCCCAGGTTAAAATCCAACCAAGACTATCAGTATTCCTCTCTCACCCTGGTATACACTATATTTATTTGCTTACATTTCTTTAATTCACGTTTTTAAACTGGCCATTAAAATGACCTTGTTATATGATTTTAATAGGGTTCAGAAATTAATTTTTGCCCTAACAACATATTGCTCAGTTGTCCAGTGTGTGTAAATCAGAACCAGCCTGTAATTAATCATAATTTTGTATGCCTGCTTAGTATATTATAGTGTTGAAAGTGTTATTATTGTTTCCCTGTGCATTTTTCTAGATAATACACAGTTCAGAGAACACACATGTGCTCTCCCCCTCTCAGAAAAGGGTAACATGCGTGACTCCTTGCTAGTGGTAGGAATAATGCAGTATTGTGCACAGTAGCCTAAGCCAACACTAAACAATCCATCTTGGACACTGGAAACTGTTCAGATTTGTAGAGAGTTCTGATTGGGTTAAATGTGTGGTCCATAAAATTGCTGGTACCTGAGCAAATTCACTTAGAGTCATCATCAGCATCTCCCCAGGATATTGCAGGATCATCAAGGCAAACTTTGAGGCCCAGGGACTTCAGTCATTGCTGGGCAGCAAACATAGAGCTTTTGAGAACCTAGGGCTTGAGATTAGCTCCTTGGTGAAGTGTCTGAAAACAGTACCGTAGGCCCTGATGGATAGCTGGGCCGCATGATGGTGTAAACTTGTGAGGACCCTCTCCAAGCTGTTGGGTTTGGTACCTCTACCCTGGAAAGCAGTGAAAGAAACCCAGGATGACTCAGTCAGAATTTCTTTTGACTAAAACAGTTGTGATATGATTCACTTTGCAATCACCACTCTCTCCAGTTTACTTGAATCTTTGGCAGAAATCTTGCCAAAGTGATTATGCAAGAGAAAGAGAAGTTCAGAAAACTCACTTTCTAGTAAAACCTCAGTATCTTGTATAGAAGTATTCTCCTTATATGAGTACAGCCATTGGAATTGCCTATGAACCAGCAGCTCTTTTTCTTTCAGGTATTCTGTTACATAAACAAAATAGTTATAATAAAGAGGAAAATGTTTTTTTAATCAATGTGGCCGTACTATCTTGAATAAAAATAAAATATTTCAAGGAACAAAAAAGGAGGCATTGACCTACTCAAACTCGGGTCTTCATGATTCCAGTACGTGATAAAACACTTTCATGACTTCATGGTATTTTTCAAGTTTTGTTTGGTCTTCAATCCCCAGATGTTAGCACTTGTGATGTAGACCAAAATTCTTGCTTACCTGTCTGTCATTATTGTCTTCAATTTTTTTTTTCTAAAAGAGGACTTGCACTTTTCTAGTTTTTATCAGTTTTTCTTGATATGGTATTAGATTTCCCAAAGAAACAATGCAAAGTTGCCACCTCAAATTGTCAAATAGTATCCCATGTACTACTCACAGGTTTGTGCATGTCCATGAGTGGCTTATCTTGTGGGCTAAACTCTGTCCATGCTTTTGTAACAGATACTGTAGTTTGAAGTAAAATTCTCTTGTAAGCAGATAATAATTTGTATCCTAATGTGTGTCTCTTTTTGACATGGATTTTTATTTTTGAGAAAGGGGCAGAATTACACCACCATTGTTTCTCTTGCCATGGAGATGGGGAATATAGTAGCTCTCAGTCCCAGGAATAATGAATGAGAAAAATTTCTTTGACAAGGTAAGTTTCTGCTCTGCAGTACTTCAGGTATCACCACAAAGGTGAATGAAGGGTCCTCATACATCATCTTGTGTCTATATAAGCTCATTGTGTTAGTCCTTAGTTATTTGGGTCGGCTTTTTTCTTTTTTTTGGAAATATATGCATAAGGGTTTTGCTGTAAAAAACCAATAATAGATAATGTGCAATGGAGTACTTCACAGAGGTAACCTTTAAACAGACTGGTAATCATATTATTTTCCTTACTGCAGTGGGTTTGCAAGAGGAAAACATATTCTGCCCTTATGTGTTCTATTGCTAAATATTTATGTAAACATTAATAATATTTTTAAGCATGTCTTTTAAATTTCTTTACTCATTTATGTTCCTCCTTCAGAAATTGGAGGTCTGAATATCCTGTTTTGCATAATTCTTTTACCTGTCTCACACTGGTACCTGGAGCATGACTGGACAGCAAGAAGAAGAAGCTGAAGCATTAGATCCAGCAGCTCAAACTCCAGAACAGTCCAAGACATAACTGATGTAATTGAGCTAGAAAACACCTCAGAAGATCACTCAGCCAGTCTCCCTGCCCAAGAAAGTATTAGTTCTGTCTATGGTACTCCTGACACCTTAATTTATCCTGAACGACCTTCAAAACTGGAGATTTTGTGATCATCCCACACAACTGATTTCAGTGTTTTACTATTTAATTGTCAGGAACCTCTTCTTGACATCTTAAATTAAGTTCCCTTGTTGAAATTTAAAACCATTGCATTTGGTTGTAAAAACACACACGTGAAATTTGTAGTCTGGACACACACAGACTTTAAAGTAACTCCCCACAGTTTTTACCACCTTTCCTAAAGTTACAGTTATGTACCACTTCCTGCCTTATCTAGATTATTCCTTCCAGTGGTGTGACTTTGGCCTTGTTCTTACAGGGATGACATTTTTTTCTCCATGTCATTTCTTCAATTAATCAAAATTATTTTGAATTCTGGTTCTATCTTCAGAAATGCTTTCTGTCCTTAGAAACTTATTCTTTTTTCTATCATTCAGGATTTTTTAGTGAAAATATCAAGTATCAGGGCCAAGATACACATCCTATAGGCTTCACTAAATATATCCTTTGAACTTGAGGGAACAACCTGTGATAATTTGTAAATTGAACCAATTTACTTCTCTCCACACTGAAACAAGAGGACAACCAGTGATCAGGCTATGAGTCAGGTACAACTTGGCTTTTCATGTTCTTTTGAAGCACTGTGCTCAGCTGCTATGCTAGGTATGTAATAGTGCCCAGCATAAGTCTTTCCATGGAAGGAGCAAAATGTATGCACTGGAATGTTAAGTAGAGCTTTTGATACAGTGACAAGGAAGATACAGAAATCAATCATTAGAATACTAAATGAAAGAATGTGAAGGATATCTCAAGGCTCCTTGAGTGTGTGCAAGAGGAAGATTTCTATATTAAATTTGGAACAATCATGACTGCAGTCTGGGTTTGAAGTGAGACTATATGCTAAATGTCGGACAGAGATGCATTCGCAGTGGACAGAAAAGAGAGCAATGACAGATACCAAGGTTCAAGGAATGATCATGCAGTGAAGTGGTTTACCTGCATAAAATTATTTACTTTGACAATAAGAAAGAAGTTATAAGCAGCTATTTAATCCTTCTTAAACTTGATCCAGACCCCCTGACACCAATGAAAAACACTAACTTCATGGGGTTTGGAGTAAATCCCTTAGAGTGTGTCATTGAAACATTACAGGATGAATTATTCCCTGGTGTAACTTTATTAAAGTAAATAAAATTTGTGCTAGGAGTCTGTTATGTCAAATATACGCTCCTTCTTTCCTTTACTGGTTCTTCCTTTCATTCATTCATTCAAATGAGATCTTAGTGTGCCATAATTAGTGTGTTTACTGGAAAAAGACAGGAAATGTGCACTGTGAAGAACATTAGCTAACAAGAATTATGGTTTCGAAAATTATCTACTCCAGCACATATTTTTTAAATACCTTTCATAATTATGAAACTCAAAAAAAAATAAAGCCACAAAAATCCCCCATACACCATCGAGGGACACTCCTCATATTCCAGTAGATTTGTGGTTCCTATCTGATGAAAACAGCACTGAGCTGGAACAAACAATGCGTCAGGGATGATTATGAAACATGAGATGAAGAAATATTTCTCAACCCAGTGCCAGGAAAGCTACAGGCAATTCTGGAAGTCACATGCTTTCTGGTGAGATTTTTTTGCATTTTTGTTTTTGTGTCTTGTACAAAAAGATAGCCCTATTTCGGAAGTCAAGTTGCAGGAGGAAACAGCCAGTAGAGAGGATCTTTTCTGTATTTGTGAATTCCGGTTGAACCACAATGAGCACATTCTTCCTGCTCTCTTTGTGTGTATGTTTGGAGTTTTGTTCTTTATAGTAGTGAAAGTTTAATGGATAGAAAGGGATCAATGGGGGCATTGTTGAACTGACCTCTGGTGACCATCAGAAAACGAACGAGGGCCAGCAGATGGACACTGCCCTAGCTAGCTATATCTTAAGTGTATGACAGCTATTTTCAGTTGAATTATTGTATACTGGATTCTATACAGTTATGCTTTGCTCACAGTGTCATTAAAGACTAAATGCCCGTGGGAGACTAAACACTGTATTCTAAGAAAACAGCAGATAAGTGTCTGGGGAAAAAACAAAACAAAGCAAAGCAAAGCAAAACAAAACAAAACAAAACGATTTTGCACAGTAGCATATAATATGTCTGAAAAGTAGTGATAAAATGATAAACTCATTTTCATTTCAGCTATGAAAAATTTAAATAAAATCAAAACAGATTACTGTGATCGTTGTGTCAGTTTCAGCTGTCCCAAGCTAGCAACAACATGTCTGTGTGAGGGAGACAGGGGCCGAACAAATCCTAAACCTCAGCACAGAATTTGATCGGGCCACACATGGGTTGGTTACACAAGGCTGGCAGAACTATCACCCTAAGCAGTTTTGTCTAACCTCATAGCTTGGAGATAGTCCCAACTTCATCTATATAAGCCATTGCTACAATACAGAACAAAACTACTAAAACTGCTTTTAGAACTGGGATCCTTTTATACCAGCATGCATACACTTATTTTTATTTTGATAAATTCCAAATTTTCCACAAGTGTTACTAACTCCAGTCTGTGAAAGGCTTAATTCAGTTGCCTCAAAATATTGTCATATGCAATCTAAGACTTCAGCATTCAGATAGTGAGGGCTAGATGTGACAGAGGAACTGTGATAGACAATCTTCTTCTAAAAAGGACAGCTTGATGCAGGAGTAGCAATACAGAACCACAGAGCCATAGAATCATGGAATGGATCAGGTTAGAAGAGACCACTGTGGGTCATCTGGTCCAACCTCCCTGCTCAAGCAGGGTCATCCCAGAGCACATTGTACAGGATTGCATTCAGACAGTTCTTGATTATCTCCAGTGAGGGAGACTCCATAAGCTCCCTGGGTAATCTGGTCCAGTGCTCAGTCACCCACACAGTAAATAAGTTCTTCCTCCTGTTCAGCTGGAACTTCCTGTACATCAGTTTCTGGCTGTTGCCTCTTGTTCTATTGCCTGGCAGCAATGAGAAGAGCCTGGTCCATCCTCTGACACCTCCCTGCAGATGCTGATGACACTCATGAGGTCACATCTCACTCTGTTTTCAAGGCTGAGCAGGCCCAGATTCCTCAACCTTTCCTCATAAGAGAGATGTTCCAGTCTCTTAATCATCTTTGCTGTCCTCCCCTGGACCCTCCTCAGGAGCTCCGTGTCTCTCTTGTCCTGAGGAGCCCAGAACTGGACACAGCACTCCAGGTGCAGTCTTACTAAAGCTGAGTAGATGGGCAGGGTCACCTCCCTCGGCCTGCTGGCAATGCTCTTCCTAATGCCTCCCAGGACACCATTGGCCTTCTTGGCAACCAGGACACACTGCTGGCTCTTGGACAGCTTGTTGTCCACCAGGACCACCAGGGCCTTCTCCACAGGATTGCTTTCCACCAGGTCACCCCGAGCCTGTACTGGGGTGTGGGGTTATTGCTCCCCAGGTGCAGGACCTTGCATTTGCCTTTCTTGAATTTCAGACAGTTCGTCTCTGTCCATCTCACCAAACTGTTGAGCCCCTCTGAAGGGCTGCACGGCACTCTGGGCAATCAGCCACTCCCCTCAGGTTTGTCCCATCAGTGAACTAAACCACCAAACATTCATGCTCTGGTAGCTGAATTCCACTGTAAGCACAGAATTCAAATCACAAAGGAAAACTGCACTTAGGTATCTAGACATGCGAGATAGCACCTGGATACCTAAGTTTGGATTATCAGTCTTAATTTTTCATAGACAGTAGTGAACAAATCTCAGTTATTTACAAGGCCAGTCTAGACACATATTTAATGCCTGTACAACGCTATGTTGGTGTCTTCATTTGAGGGCTAAATCCTACCTAAAGGTTCATATACTGATAGTATTCTTCATGTTATATGATATATAACATATATTATATCCTAGCCACCAAAATGTCAGATTCCTAAAGAAGTGGATAGCTATTGTTGAAATCAGAATTATAGTGAGTAAAAACTTAGGGACAATACTTTAAACAAGCCTATTATCTATTTGTCTCAGGGGAACTACTTAGTTGTTATGAAACAGACACTAAATATTAATAGTTGGAGAGCTATTTCAAATTTACACCTTAACCCAGATTCCTTTGCCAAGTAGGTAAACAAGATTAATTAGTCAGAGGATTATGTTTTGTGTTGTGGAAGTGAAAAAAATTGTTTAATCGTGTGAATCACTGGTAGTATCTAATAAAAGCATTTACTCATTCCTGTGGGTAAATCAGGTGATCAAGAGAAACAAAGACCACTAAGGGACAGGCAGAGTTGCAGCTTCCTGTCTCCTGAATGAGGAATCTACTATGGGTAATGTAGGGTTTTTCTTCCTTATTTTCCATAATGTCACTTTCTCTTCTAAGAAAAGGAGAAGCAACCTCCTCTTCCCACATCCCCAGGATAAAAGGGGAAAAAAAAAGAAGAAGAGGTGTGGTTATGCACATCTTTCCTTTCATTGTTCTATGTTCTATTCTATGGAATGACCCTGGATGGTGAAAACAAAAGACAAGACTAAAACAAGCCTTTTATTCTCTTCTGTCGAGCTCTAAACCAGATGATGTTTTGATTTATGTTATAAACTTATATAAGGACTGGTAAGAATTCTATAGAAAACCTCAGGTATTTTCCACGCAGTTTTGCTTCTTCCTCTTTTTGTTAACTACCCTTTATTAATTGTTAATGAGGAAACTGATATAAAGAGAAATATGTATTGTCTTTTCTTGCTTGAAATTTAAATATACATAACCACAACCTGGCTCCGATCCCACAAATAATCCAAAAGATATGATTCAAATACATTATGCATCTCTCTATTTTGAAAATCCTTCAAACAGCTTTTATATCTCATTTTTTTCTTCCACAGCAGATGATCCAGTAGCTTGGAGATGGATGACAAGCACACAGAGTGACTTTCCTAACTTCACAGACATCTTGAAAACATCTGACAATGCCAAGTAAAAGAATAATTTTAAAAATTGACAGAATGATATGTTAAACAATCTTGATTGATGAATGGATTAAGCTGGTGCTCTTTTAAGTAAATCCGAGCATATTTGTGTTCTGACGACTTCAAGGCTATAAACACTGTCCTAAAAATCAGACAAAACAGGTCAGATTATTCTCTCAGTTATACTGTTACACAGGAAACCTGTATTGAATTCAGTACAGTGAACTGAGACAGAATCTTCACCACAGAATATTAAAACCCTAGATTAATTGTTCTTAGCCTATTTTGAGTGCCTATGCATATTAGCAAATATAATAGGTACTTAATTTTATTTCTTTTTATATCCATTTCACTTGTACTGTTTGGTGCTTGGTATAATAAGCTAAATTTCAGCAATGAGAATTACTCCCTAACAGGAATATGCATCTAGAAAATATTCAAAAGTTATGTCTGCTTTTCTTGAGCCCTTTCGGGCTTTGGCCAGCAGTGAACAGATGTTCTGGGGAAAAAAAAGAATGGGGATGAAGTATAACATAAATATGTGCTATATATTTGCTACTGTTCTGAGTTTTCACACAAAAGGTGAGATCAGTCACGTGCCTAAAAGGCATCGTGGTGGAGTGCTGGGAGCCCAGCCCCACTGTACTCTGGGCACAGGAGCTACACTTACAGTTTCATGGGTCAAAGTTAAAGGTGATTGTTAACAAGTTAATGACTATTTATTTTTCTTCCTGCTTCACCCCATATGCAGATCATTTGAAACAGCCTAAATACATTCTAGGCTGTACTACCCTCTGTCTTCAGGAAAATCTACTGAGAGGAGCCAGCACATAGTAAACAAAACTGTTGTTGTTATGTATGTGCTGACATGGACTGCAGTTCAGTTCTAGGGGTTTTTTTCATACTTGGGGGAAAAATGTTGTTTTCCATTCTCAATAGTTCAGGCTAACAGAAGTGAGATACCCTCATTTCACAGAGAGGAAACAAAGCAATTGCTGAGGAAACTCTTCACTGAAGCGTCAGTTAAGCCCAGACCGCACATATGAAGTAAAAGACCTCACAACAACAGTCATCTTCCAACCAGAAAAAAACAATGTGCTCCCATAGAACACTTCCTGCCAAGTGACACTGAGCATGACCTGATATCCCTTTCAAAGATAAATATGTGAACTTGTCATTTATGTTAATATAGGCAATGAAATCACAAAATTAGAGAATATGCTGAGTTGGAAGGGACCCATCAGGATCATCTAGTCCAACTCCTGGCCACGCGCCAGACACCCCAAGAGTCACACCATGTGCTTTCCCCTGTACTTCCCCTGTAGAAATTGCAGGATATGCAGGTAGAAGGTATATATGGTTTAGCCTACTCTACCTTTGCCTGTGCATTAGCTTTCAATTTAGCTCAGAGAGTATTCCAGACTTGCAATTGGTTAACATAGTTCTCCTGTATTTCTTTTACTTAATGTGCAACATAGACAAGTATTTCCTCTCTGGACCCAAATATGGTGTGCCCCCAAGTTACCCTGACCAAAACCAGCACACTCAGGATGAACGAAAACCAAATGAAAGTCAATAAACATAATGGTTTAATCAGTGTAATTTCCTGAATCCTAGGGGTGGCCTATATTTTCTCAAAGGTCATTCAGATTTGAGGTTTCAGTGTGAGTACTTTTCAGCGCTTGCTACTTAGCAGAATTTCCAACCTAGTTTTACATTTCTAGGTGTGTGAAGAGAATTCATCACCTGAAAAACTAGTGGTCTGGAAAGGGTTTCAACCATTATTTGAATACTGTGCTTGCCTTGCTCTCACAGCATGGAAGACTATCACAACTTTTCATTGTTTCTTCCACTGTATGTTTGGAAATGCACTATAAAGGCTACTTTTTATTTGTTCAGAATTCCAAATATATTGGTGAAAAATAGTATTTTTTATAAGTGAGCAGACATTTCTGACTTCTAGTGCATTTTAAGTTCTAAGTATCATCCTCAAGTGGTTCATATTTTATGTGAAAAAATAAAACTCCACTATGATTTAGATGTTTTTTCTTAAACATGCCAGTATATCAAAACCAGAGAGACATTGAAAGCCTTCATTTGTACCTCCTCTATTGACCACCCTGAAGCAGTTAAATTCAGATTTCTCCCTAAAGAAGTACAGATGCACTCAAAATCTCTCACTCCAGCTAATAGTTTGATACACAGGAGTAAAATCAGAAAACTTACTGAATTTATTTGCCCTTTCAAGGACAAGTTCCTGCGCACAGCGTGATCTGTGACCTGCAGTAAATCAAGCATGCATAACTATGAACTAACCTACTGCTTTTGTGTGGTGCCTCCCTCCTATTAAACAGATGTATGGTTTGTCTCAGCAAAGACTGTAAGGATTACCCATCAACCAGGAGTTGCTGTCCTTCTTTTTATTGTAGCTAAAAGCTTCCCCCTCCTCCAGAAATTATATTACTATATTTTCCTAAGTAAAATACATTTTTGCACTATTTTCTCCTTACTTATTGCTTCTTTTTAATTGCACTAACTTCCAACATGAACATTCATTTAATGTTGCTTTGCTTTCTATAGATTTGAACGATACATTGCACCTCAAAGCTCCAAAGCATGTCACAAACTCTATTCTGCATCCTCAGAAGATAATGGGGGAAAAAAAGAGAAAACTGCATCTAAAAGTTGATAAGGAGCAGAATTTGGGAAAAGAAAATAAAGAAAAGCTTTAACCAGGAATCTTAACAGACTTAAATGTCAGGCACATTCTTCACAAGTACTGCTTGCATGTTTGAAGGCCACTGCAGTCAAAATAGGACATTCAAATCTTGTTCTTATTTATATAGTACTGGAGTGTATGAACCCTGGATGTATTAGTTCAAGGCCAACAAAGCTCTCAGTGGTTTATATTTGAATTTGATTTATGTATACAAGAAAAAGTTTATTTCTTCTATAAAAACATGTGAGAGGTTTCTCAGAGGGTTTTCCAGGACCAGGGTACTCTAGGCCACTATGGCAACATCTGTCAATACCTGTACTGCAGATACCAGCTTTAATCACATGTACTTTTGCAAAAACAGAACATTTGCTGAGGTCTAAATGCAACTTTAAAAAGTTCCCCAAAAAAATGGAAAAAGATTGTGGAATCTGGTGGGTGGATGGAACACACAGTGATGGTGTAATGAACAATAATCAACAAGATGGGATGGATTTAATTCAGTTGAATTTCCTCCTCAACATATCAGAAAAAGAAACAGCTTTTTTTACTACCTTTAGTAATCCTGTTGAGTGAGACAAGGAGATCTGACATTGGCAGTGCCAGACCCTAGGTTTAAGGGCTTCCTTTTTTCTCCATATCCTCTCCCACTTAGCCAGTGGCAGCAGCAATTTGGAGCTTTTCCAGGCTACTTCTGTTTTCTGGCCTTCCTCACACAAGCAAAGTTATTACTAGCCTCTAAGGAAAGAAAGAAAGAAAATGTGCCTCACACTGGTCCAGAGCTCTGAGCCTCCTGTGCACATTCCTAGGGTTGTGCTTGGTGCTTGAGTAGCTCTTCCCTTTGTCCCCCAGGAAAAACAGGGGCATCAGATGCCTGTCCCTGCAGCTGCAGATTGCTAACGGGGCTATGATGAATAGGGTTGTGCCGGTTTGAGACAAATTTGGAGAAAAATACCCTCTGATAGAAGGTAGTTACAACCATCCCTCCCCCACCAGGTTCAGCAAAAAGAATTCATCCTAGCACAAAGAAACATTGCATGCCTAAACAGACCTGCAAAACTGAAGGGAAAAGCAGGCATAAAGAGAGTTATTATGGCAAGTGTTGGAGAAATAGGATCCATGGTCAGAGAAATGAACCTTAGAAAGGCTTGGCAATGTGAAGGAAAGAGGAGGAATGCCTGCTCCTCTGTGCTTTCTCCAGAAGTAGAGAGTGAAAGAAAGTTACGGTCAGGAGATGAGCTGGTGAAAGAAAGAGAGTTATTCCTTCAAACTCAGCTCTACAACTGGCATCAGGCCCAAAAGCTGTGAGGCTCCTTGTTTTTCTAGGTCTCGTCATCTTGCTGGCAAGTGAAGGGCAGTCAGAGCTGCCACGTGTCACAAATAACACATGGCACTTGAGCATCTGTCATGCCTTCTCCTATCCCAGGTAGAAGGTCACTCGTTGTACTCCCACAGAGCACTATTTGTCTCACAGGAACATGCTGCAGGCCGAAAGTCAGGCAATCATAGGCTCCAGACTCAGTTGACTCTTGTTAATAATTCCTTGTAGTTCACAACCTTTGTAACCAGCCTGGGCTTCATTTCCCTTAGAAACTTGTCAGGCAGCTATCGGGAGATGTGTGAAAACAGAGATAAACCAAATATATTATTTAACAAATAGCCTCACACTTAGGAAATGTGGACCTTCCAAAGCTTTAAAAGGAACATGCTCAGGTTCATCTTGTGATTCAGGACCTCGTGCAGTCCTGTCTGGTGTGAGGGGTGTGTGGAGCATGTTCCAGCATGCTGGAACCCCTCCAGACTCACCCAGAGTTCTGCAGCTGTCAGCTGAGCATAGAAAAAGGAGTGTATCCAGCGTGGCTTCTCAGAATAAATTGATCCATACAAGTGAAGCAATCCTGAGAAGATAGCCTCAGCCATCAGTAAAACTGAAAATCCTAGAAACCAGGAAAATGCTTACTGTGCTAATCTGTGACCCATTGGTTGAGTGAAAGATCAAATCCTTTGGGATTTGTCCTAAAGGACATCGTGAAGCTCTTTCTGTTCTTAAGAGGCTGTAATCTCTTGAGAGTAAAAAAGCCACAAACAATAAAAACCAAGCTGCTCCCATTGGGCCAGCTTGATTGCTATCTCTGCTCATTCTGTTTTCAGTGAAGTGTGCTGTAGCTGTAACCACTGAGCAATAGAATGAATGAATGTATTAATTGCTAAGCTGTATTAAGAGTTTAACCAAGTGATAAGTGTGGAATTTCCTTTAATGGCTTATTTACTATACTTACAGTAATGTCTTGAATTATGTACTGAACTTTTAGATCTGTCATAAGACTTATTTTGCCTGGAGACACATAACATGTCAGCCTGCTGCTGTGAGCTGTTTTGCTGTGCATTGCTGGGGATATTGTTCACTCTCACAATCTCACATCAGCACAGACTGAATTGCACTTACAGAACAATTTTGTTTTCAGTAAGCAAGAATGAAAGTTTCAGGAAACAAATTCAGGTTTCTTAACCTGTGATTAATTTTGCCCTGTGAAGTCTTCTTAATGCCAATGGAAGGCTTAGTTTTCCTGTTCCTTAAAAAGAACTAAGATGAATTATGAGATTTGCAGTAAGGGTTGCATTAGTACTAGTGAAGTAGAATCTGTGAAGACATAAGGACAAGGTGTATAGAAAGCTGATACATTTAGAAAATACAGACAAACTTTTAGACTTCAGAGCACCTTTCAGAAAGAAGAACTTTCTGGAGTTTTTTATAGTGAGATGTATTTGCTGAACTCCAACACAGGAGGTGATAGAATACAGAGAAATTTCTCTGAAAGCTTTTGCAGACTGACAAGACTTACACAGGAGATGCTACTGTCCCAGTGAACTGTCCGGTGGGAGTTTGACTATGGCAGAGATGGGGAAATGCATGTGTGACAGCTTTTTTGAGTTTTAAATATTTGCTTTGCCCCAGTGTAATTTTTGCATAATGGTCTATAACTTTGGAGCTTCAGGAGAGGTTACAGAAGGGCTTTAGTCAAATAGTAATGCAAAGGTGGCACAGCAACTTAAGCAAAAGCAGTTCATTAACTAACTGAAGTCACCCTGCTCCTCTGACCGCTTTGGTAACCAAACAGTCACCAAAGATCGTTTGACAGCCTCTCTGTACAGCTACACTTATGGACACCAAGTTGCCACGAGTGGCATAATGCAAGTGTGCTAAGTCAAGCTAACTCTTCAGCTTTGTGAGTGGGTATGATGCATGATAGTGTGCACCATTAATTTAGTAGTCACAGATATACTAATTCATCCCAAAACATTTACTAAGTTTACCATAAAATTAAAGTATCTAGAGTAAAGAGAAGTCTCAAAAGAGAAAAGCTCAACTGAAGGAACTGGGCCATTCCCTTGTAAACTATTGCTTTGACAAACCTGTTGGCTAGCTAGGGTAAGAGTAATCTAGTCTAAGTATAAATGTCTAAAAGTTGGTCATTTCAGTCTGAGATGGTCATTTTAGCTTTTCTGTATAGCAAGAAGTGAGCAACCGGCTGATTCATGTGTCCTGTCTTCTCATTGCTATCTGAATGTGAGACAAATCTGACTGCCTATTTCTCCTCAATGACTATAAAGAGTTTAGGGAAAATAGTTCAGGCTTAGATGTTTACATTTTAGATGTGTAAGTTAATGTAGACTAAATCTTATCCTTTCTCTATATTCCTTTCCTTTCTGTTTTCTATATTATTCTGGTGTAATAGGATCTCTAAAAATTTAAATTATCAACCCATGCATCGGGTAATGATTGGAAAAATACATAATAGTAACTAAGCTTTCATTAGTACAAAAAATGCAGTAGTAGTTTATTAATTTTCTCACTCTTTGACCCTTGGCTTTAGTGTGTAGGAGCTTGTTCTAGGCATGAAATAGGAGCTCGGTTCTCTTGCTGGTTGAATATTTGAGTATTATATTTTGTTTCAACTAAAAGCCCAGGCAGTGGCTGGTTTGGAAGCATTCAAATAGCATAAAACATGAGCAAGGGAGCATGCATAGCAAATAAAATAATTCATTTTCACACAATCCACTATGATCTAGAAAATCATTACTTATGAAATTGTTTCAAAAAATTCCCACTAGCAGCAGTTACCAGTCTGCCTGACTGGTGGCCTTAATTTACAAATCAAAGCAACACAAAACAATACAGAGCAAGGAACTTCATCAAGCATATTTTTCCCTCTGTTTTTACTTCTATCTTAATATAAAAGCCCAAAGTGCATAGTCAGAAATGTAAATAGCATTCTTCAGTCTTACTGCTTTTGCTTTTTGGCAATTATGTTAATTTATTATATGTGAAATATATTGTATTTATTATATGTTTGAACTGTATAACTGTCCACATTTCTGTACAGTATGTGTTACTGTAAGATTTGTTAATGACACAGTAATTGTGTTTTTCTGAGCTGAATTGTCATAACGTGTCTGAGCTCTATGGTGAAGGTGGCTAATATGAGTTCCCATTGGGAAAACAAAGGAAAGGAAGACAAAAAAGAAAACCAAATTGCAACAATTGAAAATTATGCCTATCATTCCAAAATGACTTATAATCCATGAGAACCAATAGAAAGGCAGGTGAAAATATTGCATTATCTACAAGGAAATTTTTGTTCATTTTCTTGTTCCATTCCTTAGCACAGTTCTCCACAAGAACTTCTGCAGACCTTGAACAGAATACTGCAGGTTGTTATTGGATGTATTAACCCAGAAAGCAATTAAAATGCAGCTCATTTAACTCTGTAGTAAAACTGCTGAGAAAACTGCAGGCAGCTGAGGAATCTGCAGAGATCTGTGGTGGATTCTCACCAGTTCTGTGCTGGACAGAAGATGTAGGTTCTTCTTCACAGCAAACTTTGGGGGTTTGGAATTTTCAGGTTAAAACAAAATATTTGGAACACATATTCTCAAAATGTTGCTGTACCAAAACACTGGTCAAAATTTTATTATTCAGAAATCTCACTGAATGCCTCTTCAAAAGCTGTTCAGGCCATTAATGATTCAGCTTGAATGAAACAACGCCTTTCAAGAAGAATTAATTTTTTCAAAAACTGCCTGACCAACTCTGCCCTGTGTTTATAGAAGCCATTTAAAAATAGGTTTAAATGCATTTTTAGAATTGCAAATTAGGGGAAATCTATTTACTTGAGAAGTGTAGATCCATAAATAATGCTGAACTTCTATCTTCATCTAGCAACAACTGGTATTTCTGACAAGTTGCAATTACCATTGAAGGACAAAAGTTACACGTGACTATTCAGGACAAACCCTTCAATTCCTGCTCAGATCTCAGCAAACTTTCTATTACTGACCTCTACTAAACAGCTATCTGTCCTTTGTAGTTTTGGTCAACTACCTGACCTTCTGCAGAAAAAAAATAATACCAACAAACTAGAAATATATTACAAACAGAATAGCTCATAGATCTGCCCATAAAGCATCTCTACTGCTACCAGTTTGTGTCTCTGCTCTTTATTTCTAGTTTCCCTGCTCTCCTCTGCCTACCATCATCAGTTATAATTAGGTTGTTAATGCTTCCAGAAAAATTCTCCTCTGGACAATATCTTTATATTTTACATATCTGAAGACTGTCTTACTCACAGTTGGAGCATTAATAATAACAAAGGGGATTTGACATACTCACCAGGATTTCAAACTGGCCTTGCAGAGAAATGGGGCTTGTCTCTGAGGCATATTTACAAGGAGTAAAAAATTTTAACAAATCAGAGCTGATTTAAATTCTTTGTAAGACCCCTGTTTTCAGGAAATGGATTGAAGAGTGAATGAAGAGAGATACATATTTCTCCCTCTGACAGTACTAATCAGGCAGCTCTAGTCTACAAATAGTGTTCATTAGGTCACTTGAAATAAATAGGACCTTAATACCTCTAACCACATTGTAAATTTTTCATGCTAAGCCATTCTCTCACAGTTTAAGCTAGATCAGACAAACAAAATTATGGATGACTTTTTAAAATATAAGCAATCAGGATATGAAGCTACAGTGCTAAGAAATTCTCTCTGATGTATGTGGGTGAGAAGACCATAAAAAAAGAGAATGAGAAGCTCATGTAAGACTGAAGCTAAATTGTCCACTCTACGAACATTCCCTTAAGGTTTCAATCCATGTTTCTTAGGCAAAATTAAATAAGATTGCAATTTTCTGTAAGAAAGTAAGTAAGCACAGTAAGTACTTGTGAGAGATTGTGAAAAAGGCTGATTTTAAGGAATTCATTCGGGTGGGTTAAATAGCTCCATCCGAAAATAATTCCAGATTCAGAATAATAGGAGTTGAAGAGCCTATCTTCTCATCCAGTTTATGTTTGAATTTAGGAAGCCTAAGGCACTTTTTACCATGTTATTGTCAGACCTTAAAGGATTAAAAGTACAAAATCCTTCAGATGACTTTTCCCTGTTAAGTGGTTTTTTTGTTCTGAGGTACCTGGAAACAGGTCTGGTTTTCAGTCTGTTTAGCCCGCTGTGAAAAATAGACCTGAGTGATGTTTTATGTGTTACAATCTCCTGAGAAGTGCAGGCCAAGAGGAAAGGTCTGTAGGTCTGCCCTCACAAGCAAATCCCAGGGGAAAGGATCTTCCAGATATGCAACACACCAGCCGTTGGACTGCCATGGGATTGATGGCATTTCAAACACACAGCACCTGAGCACAAGAAAGAGTGATCAATAATTCAGGCAATGCCAATTTGGAAGTGCTGGAAAGTCTCATATATAAGGTATTTTGAATGTTTTGGACCTGAAAAAATAGAAATCCCCAAAACTTTGGTTTCTGCTAAATTTTCAATATATTCTAATTAGAACGATCCCCAACTGCTAGGTGATAACTCAAGAGATATTCAGGGAAGGAGCACGCTGTTTGACCTAGACTAATTCATTCAATTGAAAAAACAGAAGTAATTAAAAAAAATGATAAATATACTTTCTCTGACAGACAAATTCCTACCTCATCACTTTTTTGTGCAACCTACATATGTGATTGCAGATAGAAGGCTTTCATGTGCTACCATAGATGTAATTTTCTGAAAGAAAAAAAGAGCAAGGTATGCAAATGCAAGAAAGAAAAATATATATTACAGATAAGTGTACAACACACTTTTCTTTTTTTCAGTCTGAGAATCTTTAAAAGCACTTTAGAGAGGTTAATATTTTGTCTCCACTGACCTGTGCTGAGTTGCTCAAGATTTATGATCAAATATAGCATTTTTCAGAATCAATAGTTTGCTGGTCAGAAAGGATTTCCTCAAGCATGTGCAACTGCCTGCCTGAAGATGCTGACCACTCTTCTTCTCTGCAGCAAACAGCCATGGTGGATTTTATCATAAGGTCAATTACTTACAGATGGATGCCGTTTTCAGGTCTTTTGCAGAGATACTTTTCTCTTCATTTTCTGTAATCAGGATGAAACAGGAAATGCAAATGTCTCAGTAATCTTATTCAATGTAGTGGTCAAATTCCTGTTATAAGTTATTGTAACTCAGTTTGTTTAAGAAAGCAGTTGTGATTTACCTCAGCTGAATATACACAGGTAGCTGTTTTCTGTTTCCTTGTCCTTGCTTCTCAAATACTATGTTGTAGCAAAACATAGCATTTTGTATTATCTTTTGAATTTGTTGGGGGCTTTAGTTTTCACTGAAATCTTTATTGTTAGTCTGTATAGTTATTTTCTTATTGATATTCTTCTGCCAATTGATACTCCTCTGCCAAATAAGATTCAGCCAGTGGTCAGAACTGCAGGGATGGAGTGGCCAGGAAGTTTTCAGGTGCAGAGGAGAGCAAGACAGCAGCAGTGCAAGAGTGTGAGAGCTCTTCTGTCCTCCAAATACCCATGCTAACCAGAGAGAAGCAGGGTTGGGGTTGCCACATCACAGAAATGTGCTTGAAGAAACACAGTTAATAATCTCTGCTGCCCTGCCGGGAATGGAACGCTTTTCCAGTGTCTTGGTCCAGTAAAGAGCATTTAGCACCAGCAGTCTATCAGCCATCTGTGATTTCTGAGATTTTTCAAAAGTTGTCAAGCACTTAATTTCTGTTGAAATCATGTTGTATGTTAGTGTTTTTTATAACATCTCATTCATTCCTTTCAGTAGATACCCCACTACTGAAAGGACACTATCTCAAAAATCCAAACAGAATCTTTTAGAAATCCAGTACAGCTTTCCATATACCTCCATAAATTTACTAACACCACTGTACTGGGGGAGTGATGAAATACCTACCAGAAGGAAATAAGCCATTAGGAGAAACAATAAAAGGGATAAGCAATGCCTAAATCTAGAGAAAGAGAAGGCATATTGAAATCCAGGCAATAAGAAAAAAATACCATTTAATCATTCGATTAAATGAGAATCCAATGGGCAAATGAACTTTTTATCATTTCCTGAGATGGCATAACATATAGGTTGAGCAGACCTCCTCTGAAGGTAACAAAATGCAGGCTTTGCTTTTATGAAGCAAAACATGGTAGCGACTGTCTGCTTGCCCAGATGTAGATCTTAATGTATTCACAAAGAGAAGCATTTGTCTGGCTCAGCCATTTTCAAAGTGTACATCTAGATGAAAGCAGTGCAATATTAATGTCCACCAAAGGCATTAACAGGAAATTCAGATATAGGGCAGAGATTTAGGATTCTCTGAATAAACACCCTACTGCAATCAGAAGTGGGTGAGTGTTGGATAGTATCTTGCTTGTGTGAGAAGCAGAAGGAAGAAAGAAATGTGTTCCTTCACCTAGTAACTCTGTATTTGTCTTATCTTCTCTCATATTTGTACTCTGTCACTTTTTTTTCCACTTAATTACTGGCCTAATTACCACTCTTAACTGATCTTTTCTGACGCTCAACTTTATTTCTTTGTGGAAGAGAATATTTTAGGACCACCCAGATTTAGTAGGCAAGTTTTTTGTTCTATCTTCTCTATACAAGGTGAGATGGTGGACTATCTTCTAATCATCACTGCTTACTACTTAATAACACACAGTAGACTTTCACACAGGTATTAGGAACTGGCACTGGTTATCCTTTTTCTTTAATGTTTTTCCACTTACTACTTTTTCAGTACTCAGCTGGTCATATATGTTCTCCATGAGCTGCTTTATGTATGAAAGTACACTATAATATCTGCCTTAAACAAAAAGGATTGAATTTGTCTGATTTTTAATCACCTTATGTTTCTTCAGTTGAGTTTGTCTTACACACCCTGAATTCCCACTACAGTCAAATCTGGGGTATAATGAAGGAAAGATTGATCCTTGCTAATTTTCTCAAATAGGATTTTGTGCAATAAACCACAGAATATTACTGAAAATAACAGTTCCACTCAGGATTAAAATTTATCAGTTAATGAATACTTTCTGGTCTTCTCAAGTTTCCTTTTTTCTCTAATTTGCAATTCTGTAGACAGGCCTATGATGCTGCATCATTTCACAACGCTTGTATTTCTTGTTCATCTGTGTTTTTATGTGTTGTTTAGTGTGCTAGTAAAACCCTCCTTTGTAGATACAAAATGCTGCTAGCAAGGATTTTCTTGCTATTTTCTAAGTCTGTGAGAGACTTTTCTCTCTCACAGAAGAGGTAGCAGAGTTATGTAAACAACAAAGCCACCTGCAACCTTGAAAAGTCTTGTTTATGGTATAGTAGAAAAATATTTTGACAATGGATGTTTTAGGATTTTAGTCAAACACCCCAAGGGGTAGCTGATCCTTTGTCCAATTAGACTATGAAGAAAAAAGTCTATAAAAGAGTTTGTAAAATAATTAAATCAATCAATCAATCTTGCTGCACAATTCCTGCCTGTTGGATCTTCTCTCCTCCTCTTCCCTACGGCTGTGGGACACGGTGATATACCCTAGGGCCCAGGCCTGTGGTAATACTCCTTAGTACTTGCTTTCAGGGAAAATCTTTGTGTTTAGAAAATGGAAAAGAAAGAGGGATGGAGAGTCTTCTTTGCAGACTGGGACATTGTTTTCTCAGTGTTCTCTATTCTGTGTTGAGGAAGGTCGGATTTTCCCCTTACCAGATGGTCTTCTGAATCATGTGACATCTGCATCACATTTACAGGTGCAGACTATTGCGTACTGAGCTCCCAGGTAACTGCCAGTTGCACAAAAAACCTTTGAGAATTATTAGCAACTTTAATTAACAGCATGTGAATCATGTACTCACATGTCTTCTAATTATGACCAGTTACCTGAAACCCTTAGCTATGTTACAAACTAGCGGCACCCAAGAGAGCACACTATGTCAAAACATTTCTGATTTGCAAAAGAAACAACCTTTCCAGAGCTATTATTAAATATTGGAGAGATATGTTTCCATTATCAACTAACAACTAGTGCACCATCCCTTCAACCAAAAAGGCACCCATTTTAATGAAAGACAGTCATACAGTTTATTTACATGGATGCTGATGTAGTTCAAATAGGTGCTGAATTGAACTCTTTTAAACTGTTTCTGCTGAACAAGCATAAACAACTCACCAGTAATACATACAGCTGAAGAATAGTAAGGTTATTTTCCTTAAAGGAAAAGCAGTTAATGACATCACTAAAATATTTTCTGGAATGTCTGACTAGGAGTGTCTTTTATATCCTATTGTATTCTCTTATAAAAGGCCTTTTTATTTTTTTTTTCCCAAAACATCTTGTACTGGGATTAATAAAGTAAATCTGACATTTGTGCATTACAGATTCCAAGAAATCTCTGAATACCCAGTGGTGTATTACTTCTCCTTCCCTAACTCGTTTATACTACGTTAAAAGCAAATAGTAGAGTAAGCAAAGAAAATACAGATAATAAAAAAATGGAAATCCTTGTTGCTTAAATATCTGGTTGGGGAGCATGGATATTCTAGAAAACTTCGCGTATTGCCTCTGTTGATATATATGATTAAGTGCCCTCCAATGGTGCATGAAAGTGAGCAGCTGATGATGTGAAATCCTAGAGGCACCTCATGCCTTTTCGTGGGAAGCTCAGTGAGGAGGGCTCAGGGAGCCTGGGGATTTCAGCTTTCTCCAGTTTCTCACCGATGGGGACAGGGGTCTGTTGGGTTGAGAATGGCTTCCCCCGTCCCTGCTGACTCAGCTGCTCCAGGGAAGGTTAAGCCTGTGTTGTGCAGTGGTTTTTCCCTGTGTTTTTCCTGGGACTTCTCCTTTGCCCCAATTCCATACGCTTTATCTTTCCTCCAGAGAGCCATTCCTTACTCTTTCTGGGCCTGATCCAGAAAGCAGTCCCAGAAGCACTGGGATGACGAGAAATCGCGGAAGAGAGTTGCACTAATTTTAGTAAGCTTGGGAACAGTTTCTGTGGAAATCAGAGAGAACAAGCCCCCAAAATACCTAAAGAAAATGATGAAAAAGCTATTGATGAAATCATATTCCTTATGGAATTGAACAGGAATATTTATTATTAATGTAATTTACTTCAATTGTTTTATGATTTAACTTTGTATATTCTAAAGTGTTTCTAGCAACCAATGAAATATTTCAGTAAACAGAAAGCATTTTGATTACTTCACCATAAGAAATTTTCAAGTATTTTGTGGAGTTATATTTTTGTCCTTATTCTCCTACAAGGAATTCAGCAGAGAAAAAAAAAAATTAACGCTGGGATGCACTAGAATCCAAGCATTATATGATGTTTGTTTAATGTTTTCCTTTCCTAGTCTTTGGGTTTTAACTTTTCCTGGAAGAAATGAATAATTTGATTCCCTGAATAATTGTCATATAGTTAATTCAAAAAGGAAAAATGCGTCAGAATAATCTCTTCAATAAGATGGTTTGTTACAGTAGTTATATAAATATAAAGGGTTTTAAGTAACTAAAAAGTAAAAATCACACCAATGATGTCCTGTTCAGTTCTTCTCTCAAACAGGCACACTCACACACACTTATATATATGTACACATATTTATGTATACGTTTTTTTCCAGATTTGTACCCAAAATGGTTTTGTCAATCGTAGATCACTCAAAATGACTTTTCAGCATATGAAGATCTCACTGAAGTTAAGCCTCCATAAATTGATTTTAGATCTTGCTGTGGATGTTCCTCTCTTGCCCAAGGAAGGTGTGGCCAAACTTCCACACCCAACAAGCCACACACTTAAAATTTCCCCTAGCAGACAGTTGCACCTCATCATTTGATGGGTCAGAGGATGAAGGCGATTATCCATTAGTCCATTTCACTGTAGATGGTCAGGTACAGCAACTACCAGGACAGTTTGCTGGTGCCTATCAGAGCTGATATTCCCAGCCCTGTTGTGCCTGTACTGAAACAAAGCTGCTTTCTACCATCCACACATGCGCCATCTGGGGTATTTGTAGGTGACACCTCCAAAAAGTCCCACTGTGTATATGGTAGGGACTTCTTGTATCCCCTGGAGCTCAGGAGTTCCTCACGGCGGTGACAATGCCTTGAACTTGTATCTGGTTCATGGGTGAGAAGACTCTGAAATGATTCTCTATCCAGTAAGTTTTGGTGTACAGGGCAGAGACAAAGGGTGATGCTTTCACAGCAACACCTATGGCTGAGCAGATGGTCTGTTGTGTTCTGCACTAGCCGGAGCTGTTTCTGAGTGTGTAGTCTTCATTTTTATGCTTCAAAATGCTTCCAGTATTTTATTTGTCTATTTATTGCAACTGGAAGAAAAGAAATTACATGTAAATAAATGTTCAGGGAACACTTGGAAGACTCTCTGTGCCAGATCAATCAAGCTTGGTGGAATACCTGCCCACTAAAGTTTTATTATTTGGCAGTGGCAGATCTCACCTGGCTTTGCTGATGATAGTGATCCCTCTGAAACAGAATACCTTCCACCATAAACACCAGTATTATCTTTTCTTTTCTCCCCTCCTCCTGTACTCCATTATGAGACAGAAATGGGGTCCCGGAAACAAATAGAAAGGCCTTAGCATTTGAATTTGTAATTGTCTCTCCTGAGAGGAATGTTTGATCTTGTAGTCACAAAAGCAGTTTAAACATAGGATAGCTTAAGGAGGGAGTGGTAACCCCACCAGAGAAGAATGAGTGAAACCTGTGGAGACCTGCTTATCTGAAAGAACAGATCTGTTAAAGAAACCAGATTTGGTCAGAATATACAGATTTCCCCAAATCCAAACATATCACAGGAAAATACAGTTTTGGACAAAAAGTGGAGAGGGGGAAGAGGAGGGCAGAGTTTCTGGTCAGACTGGGAAGACCCACTCCATAACTGTGCTTGTGGGTACCTGTCTGGTCAGTGGAAGAGTGAGAAAACACAGGCTTGAATGTTTATCTCTTGCACCCCAGAGAAATACCCTTACCATAGACATGCTTCCCCTACTGAAATGCTTTGAAATGTTTTGGTTTCCTAGTGATATGAAAATAGAACATTTTTGTCATGTCAAAATATTTCATAGGTTAGACAGTCCATTCTTAGCTTAGCTCTGTTGCGCCTGTGTTTTATTCAAGCTCTGTCCACTAAAATAAGTAATCCAGAAATAATGCACATAGAAAGAGCCAGCAAGCACTATCAGTAAAAAGGCAAACAAGCTAACTGCCCTGTCAAATTATCACTTTATTCTTCTACTGAACAGTGTATAAATAAACCTTATCTATATAACTCTTATGCACCATCTTTTGTTTTCAGATATAAAGCGTTTTGTAAGCAGTAAGCTCTAATCCAGGATGTCATTTAAGCACATGTTTAAACTGTTCTTTAGAAAAAGGCCTAACTGAACACTTGTTTAAGTGCTTTTCTAATTAGGAGTTAATTAATGAAACTGCCTGACTTTCCTGTGAAGGGATATTTTTCAGATGGAAAAACGGAAGCCAGACAAGTTGTCTTGCCAAGGACTGCACAGGCAGAGCAAAGATTTGAGCCCCTATCACCTCTCTCCAGACAGTACTGTTTTCCCAAAGATCCGTGCAGTCTTATTTCAAGCATTTATACTGCATTCATGGGATAACTGGTGCACCACAGACTTTGAAGTCAGGAAGTGTGGTAGACTACAAGGATACTAGCTGACAACTTTTGAAACATTCTCTTATATATCTTTATGGGTCAGGACACAGCAGAATAAATGAGAACCCAGGTACTATTTTATTGACACCTTTTCTTTGTAATTCTCAGACCCTGTAAATCACTCAAAAAAAAAAAAAAGTCCACTTTTCTGCAAATCAGACGAAGAGAAAGTGAGAAGCATTTTATTTGACAGAGAAGGTCAAGGATGTTTTCCACTTTCATCTACAATTCTGGCAGCCAAGGGAAATCTGGATTCATGAACAAGGAAAATTGCTCTTATGGTCAATTAATCTATTGCTTTAATTCCCTCCAGAGTGATTGCTGTGATCCCCAGGTGTTTTTACCCAGAGCCTGGTCTGCCTGTCTCAGTCTTTGGTGACAGTCTGACAAATTCTTTATGGACAAGTGCTCCCTTATACACATGTTAATGCATCAGCCACACAGCAAAATATTGTTAGGTTAACTAAAAGCCTACATATTAACTGTGTGTAAAGGCTATTGTTATAATTCTGTAAATAGAGCTGGGTCTTGTTGTAGCTGTGTATGAAGAAAATTATATCTCAACATAATATTTTCTTAAAAATATTTAATTTCAAGCTATACTTCTGTCTTTGACAGCAGCAGCCTTTCTGAACAAAGTGGGGAATACTGCAGTAAATTTATAGAAATATTTATCAAAACCTAGCAACACCACACTACTAATTTGGGATTCAGCACTTTACTAAATGTGCTAGAAAGTAGCAGCAGGAAATGTTCCCAATTTGTGAATGAATTCAGTGCTCAGAGAAGTGAATGAGCCAAGAACAGCCTGGGCAGAGGGAGGTGTGTGGTTCCTCACCCAGCTTTCCCTCTTCTCCACATGACAGTTCTTTCTCAAAATTGGACCCACAGATCTTGAGAGTTGGTTCCATAAATGAATCACTTTCTGAGCAAAAATAACTTACATGAAATTTAGAGTCTGAAATGGTTAGACTCAAAAGAATATTTGGTTTATTCAAATATATTTGATTGAATAGTACCCAGCTGAGTATCTAGGACCTGGAAATTCCTGGATCTGCCTTCTTACATGATTTGAGTCATCTTTTTGATTTTGTCCTTTTCTCAGCATCAGAGACAGTAAACTAATCTTTTCCACTCACTGGCACATTTCCTGGTTCTTTTCTCTCCCAGCTGCTCACCAAGCTTCTTACTTCATCTTTGTACTTCTGTAGCATTTGTGTTCAGCTTTTCCTTACATTTCCACATTCTTTGTCCCAAGTCCTCCTCTTTCAAAGGACAGTCTCTTTTCTGCTGGTATTATATTTTATCTTAAATCTACTTTTTAATCTTTCTCTTACTGCAGGTTAGATTTTTTGTTTGTTTTCTTGATAGCTTGCTTTTTTGTTTTTGTTGTTGTCTTGTTTTGTGTTTTTCTTGAAGGAGATACACTGAATGGTTACAAATAGTAACATTTTTTAAAAATCACCTTTTTATAATTATCTCTCTCACTTGAGTTTTGCATGAGAGCTGTTTGAACACAGTCTCCAGCAGGGCCAGCTAAGGCTGCTTTTCATTTTTATCTTGACTCTTTTTTTTTCTTATTTCTTTCTTTCTCCTCATTTTCACTTCAGCTCCATTTCTCCTTTAAGCTAATTGATCACATCTCCTTCAAGGCTGATGGGAAGAGCTTCATTCCACCCAAAGCTCTCCATATATGTTTCCACAGTTTGCTACACAAGCTAGATAAGCTTGGATACTGGAATTATAATTTCACTTCAGCTCCAAAACAGATGAAAACTTGTAGATTTAATCCATACACATAAATTTATAAAAGAAAAGGAAGAAAAAGAGGGAGTATTTTTCTTGAAATTGTCTCTACTTATGCAAATATTTAGCTGATATTGAACCACAGATAGTAACCACAGAGTGACCATGTGCTTTCCCTCCTTCCCAGGAGTGCTGTTAATCAAAACCTCTCTTGCATTAACTGGTACAGTTTTGTTAAACCAAAGGCAATGCACTGATATACTACAGCTGAAATATCTCCAGAAAATGTTATCCTTCTCTGGTTGTGTTCTCTGCATTCTCTAGTAGTCATATCACATCAACAAATCCATAAAATGAATTGCCACACAATAAAGCAGCGTGGCAATAGATCTATTTCTCACCTGTGCATTGAAGTGTGGCTCTTCTGCAGTGTAAATGGGGCCAACATGTTTGTCACTGACATGTAGAGAAAAGCTCATGTGCTGATAGAAAAACTCTTGTGCTGACAGAGCAATTCAGGGCTGAGAAATCTATCAGGAAAAAGGCATGGAGAAGTTGTTCTGCTGAGCAGCAATGTACATAAATCTACATGTATTTGTGCTGCTGGATCACCATCTCATCTCCTTTCTTGGATTTGTATATAGAGTATGTTTAAATTCTTATGTGGGAATCCAAAAGTGTACCTTTAATTTTACCCACCTTCTTAAGTCTGCTTTCCTGTCTCTTTTCAACATCACGGGTTTTACCTCTCTTAGCTTTGGCCTTCTAAGAGTTAATCATCTCCTTTAAGCTAACTAATCACATCTCCTGCAAGGCTGATGGGAAGCGCTTCATTTCACCCAAAGCTCTCCATATATGTTTCCATGGTTTGCTACACAAGCTAGATAGGCTTGGATACTGGAATTATAAATAGCTGGTACAGAGTGAGAACATTCTCATCATTTGTGGCTGCATCTTGTATAGCACAGCTGTTGTGCAGAGTCAAGCATTTTGAGAATAAAAAGGAAACATCAGAAATCAGAGCTAGGATGTTCCTGCAATCCACAGATGTGTAACAACACATTTTCACAGGTACAGACATAGTAATATATATGGACCTGAAAATCACAGGAATTGTTGTTACAGTCCATATATTAAACAACATTTCCTTGTGTTCTTTAATTTTAATGGCCTGCCTTCTGTTTGTTCCTTCACTTTCCCAGTGAATGGAGGACAGTCTCATCCCATGCAGTTCATGAATCCACTCAAATCCCATCTAAAAATTGAATTTACTTGTAACTCCATGGGTAGTAGAAAATGCAATCTGAGATCAGTGAGTTGAAACTGATTGACATTGGTTGATTTTTTACTATTTTCCTGAGTCCAAAACTCTGTATTTCAACTTTTTAATGTAATGAATTAGATGGAATTTGTTAATTTGTTTAATTTCATATAGTATTTTCAGTACCTTATAAATATACCAGTCACAGTGAGGGGCATGCTTATTTGCAATGAAAAAGTGCTGTCAGGTTTAAATACCAATGGTTTATTTGTACATGGGATTCATTTCC
Source organism: Corvus hawaiiensis (assembly GCF_020740725.1). Classification (NCBI taxonomy): domain Eukaryota; kingdom Metazoa; phylum Chordata; class Aves; order Passeriformes; family Corvidae; genus Corvus; species Corvus hawaiiensis. The sequence continues at coordinate 61,318,639 of NC_063216.1, read as the reverse complement.
ATTATAGTCTGAAGCTGTTTTTCAATGCTCAGGTGAAAAAGGCCCACAGTTCCTTATTCCTGCAGATCTGGCCAGGTAGATATAACCCTGGGCATCCCATCTGTGACAGACTTGATGTTTGGCATTTTTGAGAGTGCTAAATGTGTCCAATAGATTTGGGTAATCACAGCAAGAATAACACAATGTAGAAGCACTGGACTCATGTACAGATCACCTTTACCTTGCGATATTAAGAACATTTTTCCATATTTTTTAAAGTCTAGAAACCCAAGCTGCTGAGTGGCTGTAAATCCAGGGAAGCCCTAGCCAAAACTGTAAGATTACTTTCAATGGAAAGGGGCAAAGTGCCACACATTTAGACAAAAAAGAAATATCTGAATGAGTGAGGGAAGAGGTACCAGTTCACAGAGGAAGAATCTGGAGATACAGGTGATTCAATGTGATCTTAAGGCAATGTTGCCCTACTTTTGCAAAATGGTGAAACTTGTTCTAGGTTAGGTGATCAGCAAGTCATATAAAATGATCTTTCCATACCAATGAACACTTGTAAAGTCTCAGCTGGATTACAGCACATGGGTTTGGGTGTAACAGCTCTGAAACAATGGAAACTAATTGAGGAAAAGTTACCAAAAGCCACAATACATGGTAGAAGATTTAGCACTGTTTATTGCACAGAACACAGAAAATGGAATGTGAAAATGGTTTTCCAGTTCATTTGCTGTAAAGTGGACCTGTGTGTTCCCTGTGGCATCCATTACAGGACAAGAAATGGTGGCTTGCATTTCAAAGTATGGAAATCCCAGGGAAGGAGCTTTTATGAAAAGGGTCAAGAGGCACAGGAATTGATCAGTGGGCAGGAAGATGGAGACTCTGTGACTTTTAAAACAGGTTCAGAAGATGTTTCTTATGAATGCTCCAGTCTTGAGGACTGGCCCTTGTTGCCTATCCAGCTCCCTCCACAGGGATTTCTCTAAATGTGTGCTGAAAGTGTACTCAGTCAGCAAAAGCAACAGGGTCAGCATGTATCTCAAGCCCTGTCTGACATCAGCTGAAGCAATGTTCATGCAAAGGAGTCAGAGATTAATATCAAAATGAACATGGACTCAAGCTAAAAATACCCTGAAGTACCCCATTAATCCCCATTAATTTTTGCCCCTCTGCCCCTGACACAGGTGGGAGGGCTGGAGCTGCCCCTCTGCCCCCAATACGGATGGGAGGGCTGGATCTCAAGGCACTGGTTGCTGCCAGACTCTGCCACCACACAGCTCCTCTGAGTCCTGCCCTCACTGCAGTATTTTCTACATGGCACTGGGGGCACAGTCCCACTTCCATCTAAGTCCCTTTTTCTTTCTGTACAGACAGATCAGCTGCAGACTGTCCTACACTAGGCGCAGGCAGCAGCGCCAAGGATGGCAGGGGACAAAGTGGCTGGCATTTGCTGATCACAAAGAATACAGTGGGCTTCTGTGGAATTATTGTTATACAAGGTAAACTGCTCTTACAATTTTTTTAGAAGCCATATCTAAAAACCCTAACAAACTCTAGAGCTGGCCTCAATAAATGCTTTTTATTTTAAAGGCTACAGTTGATAATGTGGCATATACCTCTAATTAGAGAGTACAGGGGAAAAAAAAGGAAATTAAAAGGCCTGCTCTTCTGGAATTTCTTTTTTTTTTTTTTGTCTTGTGAATGTTTCTGCGCTGTTTAATCATTCCAGAGGTATGAATAAGTAATAACATCTAAATTGTTTGAAATTTATTTTTCACATGTAGGAGTGGATGAACCTGGTTTCTCATCTGCATGTGACACATAAGTCCTTAGTTCAAGAGGTTCTTCATCTTTCTTCTCTTTCTTGTCTTAGAAAAATGGAAAATGTTACCATGAAGGAAGTGAACTGAAGGACTGGCTTGACATGTGGCACATAAAGAAGATAGCTTGTCTGTACTTCTTTGTAAAATGTTCTGCCATCCTGCTTCTGCCATGCAGGACCCTCAGCATCAGCAGTGTGTACTGTACTACAAAGAAAGCAGGACAGCTGAAGTTACACAGGAAAATGATTCAGCTGAAGAAGCTAAACTGCCTTCTACATCCTTCTTCAGTAGAACTCACTGTGAATAGGCATTAGGAAGGTATAACTCCGGGCAGCTTGGGGCAGTTTTAGAATTTTGTTATTTGCAAAGTGTGCCAGAGAGCCGTTGGGACTTTTTTTTCCCACAGATATGTGTCCAACAATATCTTTTGCTTTGGCCCTTCTGCCAGTGTCTTGTCTCCTTAAGGCTTGTCTGTGCTCAAAAGTGATAGCTGCACTGCTAGAGCTAATGCTATCCCTCCTCCCTCCAGTGCAGAAATAGCTCATACAAGAGAAGGAGCTGCTTTGCCAGTACTACTCTTAGAATAAGCTGCACAGAAAAAAACCTGTTTACTTGTTAAATGGAACCCGTTAGGGTTAGGGTTTGGAAGTTTTTAACATATTTCTGTTGGTTAAAGCCCTGAGATATCTTTGCTCCTAATAGACTTAGTTGTGCCTGCAAAGATTCAAAATGTGGGCCTGTCTTGGGAGTATAATTCAATGGCTAATTCAGCAATAGCAAGAAAAGTTCTGTGGGCCTTTGTCTTCTGGAATTTTTCAGTGAAAATACTATACTGTATTAACAAAGACACCTCAAAAAATTCTCAAATGGGTTATTCCTTAATTGTATGCAGCCTGCAGCCACAGTTCTTTTTTTTTTCAATTTGGTGTTATTATTGAGTAAAGATATGGATCACCAAAGGCATATGTAAAGCTTCCTTGGCCCTCAGGATTGAAATGGCTTCTTTCACCTATCCCACTCAGCAGAACTATGTTAATTTCGTGCACTATTAGAAACATTTTACATGACCTTTGAAAAGCCGGATAGGTTCAGAGCACTAATTTCAGGGGAAGTCAGACACAGAATAACTTCTAAAGATGAACCGCCTCTGCTGTACTTCCACCAACACCATGAGCTGATATAAAGCTCCTCGGTGCACATTGTACTCTGGCAGCTCACAGATCATAGCTCCTTCCCCTCCTGCCCACAAGCACTCTCTTCCCTTTCAGTTACATAAGAGTTTGTGCAGCTGTATAGTGAACTGGAGCAAGAAAGTCATCAGGGTAAAACTAGTGATTGAGTCTGAGCCAACTCCTTGACAGAGCTGACCCTGTGGCCTCCCAGCACTAAGTGTGGCTTTCATAGGTGGGGAATAAGTCCCCTGTGAGATGGCTTCTGACAGAGGTCCTCACTTGTATCTGCCTGGTGCTGTGGGAGCTGCAGTGTAGACATGTGCACATGCCACCATTTTTCCTCCACAATATGGGTAAACCAGTTCTTTCTCACATCTTATTGATGCTGGGAAGACAAAATTTTATTGACTCTGATCTTCAGTTTTAACAGGTGTTATAACATATGTGTTACATAGGTAAATGAAGGTTTGGTAACTCCGAAAGTAAAACAGAAATATATCTTCAGAAATACAACAGGAATACGTCTATCGAATTTCAATCCTTTCACTCACTTTACAACTGGAGAATTACTTGGGCACCACGTGCCTGATCTTGTGCCATGCACAAGCAACTCAGGAGTCTCAGTGTGTGCAAAGCCCTTGCACTTGAATAGGAGAACTCATGTTTTCATTATTCGTCAAACCAGTTTGAATAACTCCACTGGGAAAAACATTGATTTCAGTGGTTACTTATGACAGTAATTCACTATATGCTGAAATAAACTAATATTTATGAGAAGAAAAATGTGTCACCTAAAACATTCTCTTTTCTGAAACACTTGAATCTTTGCAAAGTCTAATGTAAAATACCTTTTGGGCAATGGACAGTCACTGCTTATACATACCAATAAGAGGCTTCTGTAGACACATTCTGTAAAGTAGGTCCTCTAAAACTGATATGGTAAAAAATGCTGCTTTTTAATACTTTAATTGATTTTGGAATGGTTCTCAAGAGATGCTGTAAATATGCATTTCAGTTAAACATTTATCAGGCTAATATTGAGTTACTCACAACTTAAATGTGTGATTATCAGAAAACATACTATTTCTCATTAGGTGTAGAGGGAGTACAGATTTAAAATCAAAGGACTCAGTGGATCCCTAAATTCTCTGAGGCTATCCTGACGGTAATGAACACCAGCTGTTCCACCCTGCTGGTCAAGATCCCAGAGGGTAGAGCATGAATTAGGCATTTGAAAGAGCATTTAACAGCAGTTACCAAGCTGCTCAGCTTTTCAGAGATAACAGAATTATTCTTAAAAACTGCTTCATGACAGTCTTTCACAATCAGAGTCAGTCAGGAGACAGTCAAAGATTCCTCAATTGCACATACCCATGTAATGCAAATTTTAGTGGTTTATTTTACCTGAAGATCAAGTATCTATAACTGGCTTTGTTCCTAACAGCAGCAAAGGTTATTTGCACTTTTGGAGAAAGCAGTAACCACGATATCGTTTCTGAGAGGAAATGATAAAGAACTTGGAATATTTCAGTACGTGCTGAAACTTTAATCTCAGCACTGTATCATAGATGGGACTCCCTTGTTTTGGGGAAAAAAATTGCATGTTTTTTCTAAACGTAGATAATTTTTGCATGAATGACTAGATCAGTTAGGGAAAGCCTCTATTTCTCAGCAGTAAGAAAAAGACTGAAAAATGTTATGACAGGAAGAAAATAAAGACAACTTTTTTTGTAGCTTTAAGTTCATATCAGGATATTGTTTCCTCACTGGTTTTGTCTATAGTGAGTCAGATTCATAGAAGTATCAGTCATTCATTTTCTGTAAAATTAATCCAACTGAAGCCATACCAACTGGAGTTATTAAAAAGTCTTCCTGTTAAATATATTGTCAGATATCTGTACACTGATGAATTCACTGCTTTACAATGCAGATTGCATATTTTATCAATATTCTCAGAATCTACTGAAGCTCTTGTGTGATAACAGAAATGATGCTCAAAAATATCCTTTGCATCTCTTTCTTCTTTAAAATAATGAAGAAATACAGGTCCATCTGAAGAAATCTTCCATTTTACATTTTTAGTAAGGCTTCATTACAAGTCAGCCAAAATAGATGGAAAGACTGGCACTTGCCTAAAAAAGCTTTGGATAAGCCATTTGTGTAATAGAATTTCACTTCTATGAAGTCTTTGCCCTCATCTGCAGTGCCTAGAGCTGAATTTTCAGACAGCCTTGAGACAGTTGGAGGAAGAAGTAACGTTAAATGGTAAAACCAAAAAGAAAAATTAGGAATAGATCCATTACCTTGCTCTGAAAGAGGTTGAACTAAACCAGGTAGCAAAAAGGTTTCCTTTCTACGGGAAACAACCATTTGAGCAAGTCTGGATGGTGGAGAAACATCTAATGAGTATGAATTTTGTGTCCATGAGGGAACATCTAACAAAAAGTGTTTGGCTGATGATTTAATGATGGAAACATATAAACAGATAGATAATTTTGTACCTGCCCATGATCTTCCTGTCATATACTCTCTTTCAGATTGTTTCTATTAAGCAATAGAAAAAATTGTCAGAAGGTCACCTTCTGAAAGAATTGTGGATAACCCAGAAACCTTCAAAGGCTATGCTGATATCTTTGAGTTACTACTTCCTCGATATATTAATTTGTGTGCATCTAGACTGATTTCCACAAGGTTGGTAGTTGTCTTTGGAGGTGGAAACATAATATTTAAATGATTGTTTATTTATTGAGGAACTATAAAAATATTTGATATGTTTTTTTAATGTTGCTTCTTATGAAATGCACTATAAAAATTTGATTCTGTAACATTACTCAATAATCTGAGAAGAAACAGATTCTGTTTTCATGCTACTTTACTACTAGTTCCATGGAAATAAAGAATGTGGATATTGTGAACCTGGAAATCAAGATCTAATCCTGTAGACTTATGTTGCCATTACAGGATATTTAATTCAGAAATTGAAATGATAGGGATTTTTTTGTTTTGTTTTTTGTCAAGTAAATTTCATTATTTATGTAGCATATAAAATACACCTCCAAAAGAAATATTAAGCTTCCCAATAAAGCATATATTTTAGTTTTTCACTCTCTTCTTCATGTCAGCTAATTTGTTAATTTCTCACTCAAAATTAATTTCAGAATTCAAACCCAACACTGAAGTCACCAGTTGATGTATTAAACATATCATGACATGTAATATCAGTCCCTATGTTTGTACTACTAAAAATCAGTATTACATGTTACTGAAGATCTTTAATACACATTCATTACCAAGCTCTGTGCTTATTACTGACATGGATTCTAGGGTGTTAAATGATGATGTATATTATATGAAACATACTATAGCTCATCTTTCCAGAGATCAGTATCTGGCTATTTATTTGTATTTTGATATTGACTACAATTTTAGTAAATATTTACTTTAAGAAATGTGTTGCATTCCAAATAATTTTTTTAAATGAATTGATTTGCTTTTCTAATAGCTCATATATCCTTACAAGCAACCTGAATTTGATACATCTATTTTGTTCCAACTGATAAAATAAAATGGTCATTAGAGTTTCTATGAGAAAATGACATGTCTACTAGGAGTTGAAAATCCTGATCATTTGATTAGAAAACACTGGCACATTCTCTCCCTCCCCAAAACACATATTTGTTCCTAATGGATGATGAAGCTAATTATACAGTATCTCCTTGCATGCTGACTGAAGCTGGTTTGCATGTTAATGTGGAGAAGAAACAGCATTAAGACTGTCAGTGCTGGACATGCTTCAATGTTGCCTTTTAATTAAAAGTTCAAATTTCTGAGAGAATAGCTGGAAAAGAATGTACCGGAATCTTACACAAGAGCTCGACTTACAAAACACAGCAGTCACATGGGTTTGTTTCCTGTCACACACTGTTAGCATCAATGGCACTGCTGCTGCCAAGTTCACTTGATCTATGCATAAAAGAGATGCTTACTTTTCAAGAGTTATTTGCCCAGCAATAATGAAAACATCCCAAATTCCTTCATAGTTAACATGCCCCCACCCCCAGACATTATTAATATGTGGCCATACAGATCAAGAAAAACAAGTATTGAATTGCTGACCTCAGGACTTTTCCTGGGGGGTTGGGTTGCTTTGATTTGGGGTGGTTTAAGTTTTCACATCAAGAGCAGAGTTTTCTTCTAATGGCTGTTGCATGAAAGCACATTTTCTCTACTTACTGGCTTATCTGTAATGTTTTGCATGGATTTCTAGATTGAAGTTCCTCTCATTAATAAAAATTGAGATAGCTAGCAATTCTCTCAAAGTTAGGTTTATGTCCTGAAAGCGTAACAGCCCAAGGAAAATAATGCCCCAAGTTTGTGATTTAAATAATTCATTCCTAACAGTAAGTGAATATCATGTTTTCCAAGATAACGTGTCAAAGTTTCCCAGAGATATTCATTCCAATGGCTCACATCTGATTATCTGTTGCACTGGGGTAAACACAAAGAAATTTTCCTTGCACAAGTAAATCAGCTCTGTCATCACGCAGCTATAAATTGAAGCACAATTGGCCCACCCTTTTCTGATTTTCAAGTGTAATGGCTCAGCTCAGAACAGCACTAGGATAATATTTGCATATTTGGTCCATTTTAAAATCAAATACCATTATTTAAATGATAATTGGAATACTTCCTTTAGTAAAAACAGCATAAACAATACACATATGAATTAATCATCTTCCCTTATGAACTTTACAGTTCAATGAAGAAGATCATTTAGCCAATGAACAACTACACTGATCAGCATAATATGAAGAAAATCCTTTTAGTGAAAACGGGGTTGACCTTGGTGCAGTCTTGTAATATTTTTGCAACCTAAACTCCATTTGACTGTTTTCAAAGTACTTTTTTAAAGAAACAAGTGTCAGATCAGAGGACAAGGCTGTCTAAACCAATGTCCTCTCTGACTGTGAGTGAAAGAGGATGCCTAATTAAGCAAAATCATATAGACATGTATAATATTCTCTCAATCTGCTAAGTTCTTATGCTTCTTGTGTTCTGTGATACAGCTTTTCCAGTGGATTTTGAAGGTAGATGAGGCACTTGAGAGACCACGCTTCTGTTAGCCATTCAAAAATTTGCTCTGTTGGCTTAATTTTTCTTTTTATTTTCCCAAAAAAATTTTGCAATTTTTACCTTTTCCCTTTTTCTGAACTCCAGAATGCATGTACACATTTTTGTTGTATTATGAATACATGACAGATTGCCTGATTACATGAAAAAGAAGTATAAGCCAAAATCACCTTTAGCCTGGTGACCTTTCTAAGATTTTGATCTAGATTCCTCTTCAAGAACACTTATTCTAGACAACCAGTTCAGCTTAGAGGCTAGCTCCTCCTTATAAAAGACCCTCCAAATGCTAACATTTTCTGTTGCTTCATTTCTGATAGCTATCAAAACATTCTGCTAGTTAGCCAAGGAACAAAGTACTAGAGAACTAAGTCCTCACAGCTGCTCAGGTGTTGCTTTAAAGCCAGGACACGGCATTCCATGCATCAGTTTGAACCATTGTGCGGCTTGGATCCTGTAGGCTCTCAACACATCCAGTTCAGAGGGAGAGGCAACCCATGACTGCAGCTCAGATCTTGGGTGACCTGAGTCACTTCCAAGGAGCAAAGCTGTCTGTACTGACTAGTCAGACCAGATGTTCCAGTTGTGGACACATCTTGTTCAGGTGTCTGAATTTGGATAAGTCCAGGCAGTATAGCTGAAAGACAAGTAATGTTAAACAGTTTAACAAATATCTGATGATGAATTTTATCGACATTTTTTGGTGGATTATATATAGGGGTTTTTTTCAAATTCATTTCCTACACAAGTCTCAATAGAGTTTTTAAGTTGAAATAGATGTTTATGAAAAGCTATTTTCAAAGCTTCATGCCCACAGAACACTGGAAGATATTTCACCTGTGCATGTGGAAGTGTCCTCACCAGACGCTCTTCCATGCCCAGAAAACATCAGAGCAAAATGATCCCACTTGACCGACGTGAGTAACCATGTCTACAGAACACAGCTGGATTTTCAAATGTCCATGAATGATTATAGCATTATTTGGTTCAAAAAAGTGGTTACTGGAAAAGTTGAATAATTGATTGTTTTCTCAAAACTGAATTCTCTAGATATTTGATGCAATAAAGGTACTAAATTTATCAAATAAAGCTTTTGTTGTGAATTAGTCACTCCATGACAGCTACAAGCACAAAAAGACATAAACACACATCAAGTATTGCTTTGTGAAATTTGTCACAATTGACAGCCTTCTGGTAAGGTCTTTGACAGAATGTAAATGGGGTCTTTATTATTTGAATAATGTAAAAAAAGAGGAATGTGTCAAGTCTATTGAATTTATTTAGACTTTATCACTGTAGGGCCTTCAGTTATACTAAAACAGCCAAGTGCTTCCTACAAACATTTTGCCAGAGACAATATTCTACCTTTAGTTCACAAACAACAATTAATAACCTTTAAAATCTGAAAGATCATTTTAACTTTCTTCTATTCGGTTTGTTTTTTAAACTCCAAAACAGAGGTAAAAAGATAAACTGTATTCAGAAAATAGCAAAGGAAGATTAGCCAAACAAATTCTCTTTACCCAAAAATAGAAAAACTATTTGCCTTTATTTATTTATCTGTTTATTCATGTTCTCACAAAACATGCCAGTGAATTAATAATGTATTTTGCAAATAAGTTATGATCTAAGACATCAGTCTGAGAAAGCACATATGCATGCCTGATCAGGGAAGTACTTAGCCATATGCCCAGCTTCAGTAGGGCTCAAGCATATTCAATGGGATCCTTTCCAAAATTAGGACCTGAGTCAGTGAGATACTGAAGGAGAATATTAGCACAAAAAGTCATGGAATCATAAAATCATTTAGGTTGGAAAAGACCTCTAAAATCATTGAGTCTGATCATTAACCCAGCTCTGCCAAATCCACCAGTAAATCATGTCCCTAAGTTCCACTGGACTAACTTATCCTGCAGAGTCAGATTGACCAAAAAATGTACTGAGGTAAAAAATAGACTATTTTTTAAAGGGAATATTTCAAGGATCTCACTCACAGCACAGGCCCCTGTGCTGTGGTTGCATGACCAGGTTGGTGTTATGCCATGGGAAAAGGGTGAGTGGTGTGCGGGGACTGAGAGCTTGTGCTGGGCCTGAAAGATGAAGATGAAACCACCACCACCACTACCACCACTTGGTTGGAGCCTTACACATTCCCTCCGAGATGTGGATGTGGTGAATGGCTTTTCAGAACCTCCACATTCAGGTGCTGTTTGCCTTGATTTGCTGGGTAACCTTTTGCATGTTCATTCATTCTTTGGTTTTCTGGGATGTAATTTGTGGTTCTTAGGTTTGATTCTCATTCCTGCACTTATAGTCTCCATTTTTGTTGCTTAAGGAGTTTTACATGCTCATGACACTATTTTTAGAAGCATCAAGCCTTGTCTTTATTAGACAAATGTTTGACTGTTCTAGATTAAACTTTCTACTCATCAATCATAAAATTTTGCTTCAAACCTACTCCTTTCTTTAATGCAACAGCATTTATGGGGATTCACCTTTCCTCCCCATTTTTGTCATCAAAGATTTTTCTGTGAGAGCTATTTGTTACAATGGTTGACTCTGAAACCCTTTTTTGCAGCTACTAAAGAAACTGGCTCTGTCACTGATTTGTATTGAAAATAAGCCCAGAAAGCAATAAAATCAATTGTAGAAAGAAAATTGCAATATTCTTGAATTCTGAAGTCAAGCTCAGCATCATCCTTATAGCAGAATGTGTTGCATGGGGAAATAGCATTTGGGATTCTTGGCTCATTCTGTCCCTTCTTCAGTCGGCATATGCTGAAAACTGAGGAAGCACATTAGCAGGCAGACACTCACTATCCTCAAGAGTCTCATTCCTCAAGCATACTTAGTACACTTAGGCACCAAATGGAGACCTTTTTTTTGGTGCTCAGATGAAAATGATGTGATTTAGGTATTTGAGAACGTGGTGCTGATAAGTTTGAAAGTAAAACACGAAAGCTGATGATCTTGATGCTTGATTCTTTTTGAAATCTATCTGTGAATTCTTGTGAACAAGGCAAACCTTCAAATTTCTTTGAATTCCCTAATATTTTTCCAGTGTGAGATGTTCCTTTGTGAGAGTTTTTTTAAAAAAAGCTACTAAGTCTGTCATTTGACCCATATTTATTTCAACTCTAATGCAGCACAAACAACCCGTACTACCTCATACCTCAGGTTACTCATTCCCACTCTTCCATCACTCCCTCATTTTGTCAGTACAATCATTTGCAGGGCTTTGAAGAGAACTTGATTAGATAAGTGACCCGGGTTAAACATAAATCTTTCACATTTACTCATTTACAGAGTTATTTTTCAGCCATATCTACTCCTGATCCAAATGACCACATGAGCCCTAGTCTGATGTGGATGTGAGGTGGTGGAAGAAACACATCAGGTGCCTGTCACTGCAACTGGCACTGTGAATGGCTTAAACAAACTGTGAAAATGCACCAACCCATCTGCTCTTTTTCCCCTCTCTCCACGGCTGTCAAACACGGACCTTTTCTTTTCTACCCTCCAAAAGAGCTATGTCTTTAATTTGGTTAGTTCTTCAGCCTGTCTCATGATGTTGCAGCTGGAGAGGCTGAGATGGGACAGCATGTCGGACTGTGTTTGGAGGATCAGGCAGGATCCTATATGTCAGACCCCAGTGCGTGAGCTGGGTGAGTAGCACTGCATAAGCTGCAAAAGGTGAAGAAACACCTAGAGATCTTCCACCTATGGGACAATGTGGGAACTGGTGGTGAGGTGAGGATGAAAAGGCGGAGTCAGGGATGGCAAAAAAATGAACATCAGTTTTGAACCCCTCTTGATTATTGAGCTGACCACTCTTTATACAAAAGCCTGAAATCACGTTAAGGCACATAATTCTAGGCAGAATATTTACACTGAAGCTGACTGCAGTTTAGCTCCCCCATTCAAATTTCATGTGTTTCAGTTATTTTATCCTACTTTTCTTGAGAGAGACCATTAACATAAAAACCCCAGGAAGAACTGTGGGCTTGAGTCTTGTGCACGCCATGTGACTTCAATGCCCGGTTTTTACTGGCAGTCTTAGTTTATGCACTGGTCTCCCTTTTGGAAGGCCACTGGCAGTCCTGCTCCATCGCCTGTCAACTGGCTGCCCACACAAATGCACCGACAAGCAGGAGACACGCCACAGTTGTCAGGCAGCCCTGGGCTGTGTGTTGATTGCTGGGGCAGATTACTCAGAGCAGAGCAACCAGAAGCCATGATGTCCTGCTGCAGCCCTAAGACATGCAGGTGACAACCTGCTCTCCAGGATGTTCCCAAGGTATGTTCATCATGAGGCCCCTGACTCAAGTGTACCCCTCTCTGGCCCTCCATCTCTGGTTTCATAGTGCAAGGCAAAAACACAATAACAAGCATTTTAGTTCTGGGGGGGATGCTGGTAGGTGAAGGAATTCAAACGACTAACAGTTACCCAGGAAAATGTGTTGCATATTTTTGAAGAGAATTGAGCCGTGAGGTCTCAAATTTCTACTGGAAATTCTTGTTAGATATGACAAACATGTTTTGAATTTACACTAGTTTAATCAAGGATATTCACTCATCACCCACTGACATTTTTTCTCCCAGGATAGCATTTACCAAATAAGACTTCTTAGGCGTTTAAGAATTATTTTCATTATTTTCAGTTTAATTCAGTTATGTTTAATTTAATTCATTTAAATAAATAATTACTTTCAAGATTTTTGAGCAGTTTTTAAATCATCACCCCATAAATTTACTTACTATAAGGGATTTTCAAAACTCTTAGGGTTCTAATTAAATCACAAAGCCTGTTTGGACATGATCATCATGAGTGTTAAATTGACTTCTTGAGAGCCATTGACTACACATGATAATGTCAGGTGTTTTACTTTAACTGACAGGAGAAATTCAGCTGCTGCAAGCTTGAGCTTAAAAAAACATTAAACTGAAATAAGTTGCTGTTAAAGGTTCGTTTCTTTAACCTTTTGGTCGATAAAAACTCAGAACCGGTTAACAGCTGAGAACACATTTAATCTTGATTGCTTCATTCTAGCATTACTTAATTTAATTCTTTTATCTTTATCCCCAGCTTTGAAATCTTACCAGCTCTTTCCAAGCCACTGTGATTGATAGTCATATTACTCTCATGTGAATTGGTAGTGAAGGTGATGTTTCTCTGCTTTGAAAGCAACACCACAAATGAAATTGAAAACCATACTTTTAGAAAGAGAAAGAGTGCTTATGATTTGGGTAAAATTATCAACCTTGGTGCCAATACAAAAATTGAAGTATAAGAGTAGCCCCATTTACTCATATCCTACATTTAATTTACATTTTGTATCAACCCTTACGTACCAATTTTAATGCTAAATGAGCTGTTACTTTGGAAATAGATTATCTGGTTTGGTGGAGTGCCAAAAACTTTAACATCTAGTTCAGCACAAGGATAGTTGAAGAAAGCCATCTTAAATGCAACAATTTTCAAGGACAGTGGGAATATATTGCTCTATTCAGGAAACTCTGTATGCTAGACACATGCTGTTTATGGTTTCTATGGACTGAGAAGTGGTAAAGCACTCCACAAGCATTTACTCAACATTTCCATTACTCAGATAGCCTTGGTATTAGCTTGTCCAAGCACATGCATCTTTTCAGTTCTTCCATCTCAACTGATTCAGAGATCTAGTTTTACTACAACATACTCACAGCAACAACAGCAAAGAAACTGGGGGTCCACACCAAGGTTCAGGTTACTGATTTTGTGTCAAGGCTGGCACAAGACAGCACCGCAGAGCGGAAGCCTCAGAGAGCAGTGTGGGTGGCTTTTGCAGAAGTACCTGAAATCAGTCCACTTTGGAGCTTCAAGTCCACCCTCTGCCTGCCTGGGCATGTCCCAGTTTGTGCATTTGGGCACCAACCTTCTGGCTAAACAGTTCAGAGATGTCTAGGGAAATACCTAAATGTCTCCTAACTTTCCTAGGTGAACCATCAGGCATGTTCAGGGTGTGTCTGACACTGGACCAGGAAAACCTAAAAGTTATTATTTTCATTCAGAAACACTTATTCACCATCCTTGTGGGAGCCAACCATTTCAATCACCATCCTAGATACTCTCCATCTCGAAGGGAGTGAGTCTATAGCTCCCACTGGCAAATCACTGTGGTGGACACCAGCCATGAGGTGGCTTTCCACAGAGGCTGGGCTACTTCGCAGAGGAGAATGAAGGATTTGTGCAACCAGAGGGAAAACAAAGGAAAAAGGTGCACGTCTACGTGCCAACAGAAAGGGTGATTACCCATAAAGAAAATCTTAGATTGTCTTTTGCTTCCACAAATGCTTGTAGATTTATTCAGTGATTAACTTTTTAATGTGACATTCCTAGATTAAGGACTACAGAGGAAGTCATACTCATTTACATAATTTGTATTACATTAGCATTTAGAGTCTCTAAAAAGGTTGATCTCTAATATTCTAGTCAAGATATTCATTTGTTGAAGGACAGTCCCTAATAGTTTACAATTTAATAAAGAAAACACAGCAGTCAGGGAAGGATGGAGGTCTTATGATGTATGTGGGTTTAGACCATTACGGACCCTTTTACCCTTGTGTGAATTTCACTTAAATTTATATACTTTTGTCTCTCCTATTTTCATGACGAGCTGAAATTCTGTACACACCAAAACATCCAAAATGTTTCTAATATCTACCATCATGCAGGTATTATTTCTGGAGGGCCTTAGAAAGACACTTAGGACATACTGAAACTATTCCTTGTATCAATAAAAACAGACTCTAAATGAGGTGCATAAACTCAGCCATGTTACATTTTGCATTTGAAAGATTTACAGGCTACTAAGCATACAAACTACCCTAGATCTGCAAAGACCATAAAACATATCCCTACAAACAGAAAGCACTAACAATTCTGGGATCTTAAATTTGATTAATGATATCAATGGCTGTAAACATTTGTTTTTCAGATTTTGACCCTAAACAATGCATGAGCCATTGAAGAACCAGCACTCATCACACGTAATTTACAGTCCTGTCTTCTTCTGCTCTGTCTTTTCAATAATGCTCAAAGTTTTGCCAGAGTTAGACCTAGCCACTATTTTTTTTTTTTTGTATGAGGCTTTGTAACAAGAAGAGTTGATTTTGATAGTTCATAGAAATTAAATCAGTGCTAAAGCAATGACCTATTAACCTTGGAAGAAGGGATCACAGTAGGCAAGATGTGAACTGAGGCCTGTCCTGCTTTTAGAGGCACAGGCACAGGTTTTCACATTAGTAGACATTCTACCTATGCCATGCAAGCTATGCTAGTTTGAATTCACTCTAACTACATGAAGACAAATCAGTGCTGCATGCACTGCCCTTGAGATTCATTTGGAATAAAATCTGTATCAATCTGTGTACCAGAGCTCTTCCTCATTCTCTTCCTTCATTCTTTGTGCACACTTCAAACCCTGTGGAAAAATCTTTTGACAAGTAGGCAATCTGTCCCTTTGGTTGTATGCACCTCTCTGGACCCAACTTCAAGAATCATTAGAAGCCGGTGAAATTTTGTTATCAGTGATGAAAGATTCTTTGTATTATTATGTTGTCTGATATATTCTCTCTATATAAAAATTAATTTTTTTTAAAAGAAAAGACTAAAGAAATTCACTAGTTCAACTAAAGATCTTTGTGGGTGAACTGCAGGAAAAGTGTCATGTCTCCTCTGTGATGTCCAGAACTGCACATAGGATACAAAATGAGGCTGGACCAACACTGAATACAGAGGGATAATTACTGCTTTTCACCAGCTGTTTATGCTGTGCTTGAGGCATCCCAGGATGGGGTTTGTTTTCTTGGCTGCCAGAGCAAATGTTGCATATTTGCATATGTATTATTGCATTGTATTTGTACTCAAGCCTCCTAGTTCTTCAAGGATCCAAGAAAACTACTATATAGAAGACCATTAAGTAAAAACTAGATTGGCCCTGAATCATGCTGAAAAAAGGAATATGTGGTAGGAGATATTAACACAAGCTTTTTCAGATATTAACTGGACATCACGGTAGGCAATGCAAGTTTCTTGCTCTGTTTCAGAAGTTTGATATACTACTAACATTAAGCCAAATTTTGTGGCTACACTGAATGTAGCAGAGCCCAGGATAGGTTAAGATTCTAAAAAATTAAAATATGAAGGTGGGAAAGATAGAGTTGTGGAGTATTTTCTAAGAGCAAATATGTAGAGAAGGATCCTGATGGGAGAGGACGAGGATGCTGGGCCAGATCACTGCCTTTCAGCCCCTGCCCTCCCTGCTTCTGCCTGTGCAGGGGGCTGCCAGGAGCCATGGCCACCCCTCTGCTCCCGCTTTGCTCACAGCTCTGCACCCTCTTGGCGCCTCTTCATCCACCTCTACCCAGCCTATACAAATGGCTTTCAAACTATAGGTAAGCAGAAATATGTCACAGTTGTGAGGGAAAAGGCAACAAGAAGGAAAAAAAGTAATTTAGGTGGAGGAGATGAGGACTTCTCCCATCTTTATAGTTTGCAGACTGCTTTAATTCTTGTCTGTGAGTAGCTCCCACAGAGCAAGTAAAACTACAGTGAACTATGACATAATTGAGGAAAAACACAGGATCTTATTTGATGATGACCATATACTCCTGTCTGCCAATAAAATTACCCACTCACACTTATTTCTGCTTTCACTGTAACCACTCATCCCACTTTTCTGCTGTTTTATTTTTAAAAGTTTAAAGAATCTGAAATAATACATTATCTAGTCAGATTTTTATATGTACTTCAACAGTGAAGGCAGAAAAAGACTGTTTTGACAATTTGCTGAAAATGCTGCTATAGTTTCTAGCTGTGAAACTGAACTTACATTACCTCAACTGACCGGACCCGTAGCAGACTCTCAGATGGAATGTATGCATCACTCTTTGCCAATTCAGAGGTTATTTAATACGGTATGTCTGGAACCAGCCTTTTTGTTGAAATTGTTTTGGCTAAGAAACTATCCAGATGAGTCTACCACAAAACTATGTGCTTTGACTGGGATTTTCAAAGTCGGTCTGGAATCGCTCTGCTCAAAAACAGCAGTGTTAGAGATTACTTATTTTGGAGAATATATCTGAAATCGAAGGTTTGGTTTGGTTTTGCTCATTTTTATTTTATTTATTTATATATAGGATCAGTGCAACTCACGTATGCATATATTATTGTATACAAAACAACTTTAGCTTTTTCACTGTCTCTGCTAAAAGTATTCAATAAAATATCAGCAGAGACAGGCTGATAAAGATAGGGAAGAACTATAATTTAGTCATGTGGATGGAAGGTATAATTTTTCAGTATTCTGTTTAGCCATGAATCATATTATCCAGAAATGGTTAGTTCCTATGTTAATGGGAATAGCTGATGTATTGCAGTAAGTGCTGGCATTTTTCTGCCGTGATGGTTTTCTATTCACACTAATGAGCATTTTTCTTTTAAATTGGTTGCACTGTTTAATTCATTGTCATCCTCTTTGACACTCCAGAACAAATTTTGCTCAATCATACTCGTGCAAATCTAGGAACAGCTATCTGTTCTTGTCAATGGTAGACCTTGATTTGTCCAGTGTTTTAAACAAGACTTTAGGCAAGTTTCCATCACACAGTGATAGCTAAGAAGAATCTGAAGGGTTGGGCTTTTATTTCTTTATGTTGGTGAAAGAAAGAGCCTTTGGTCTTATATAGTTAAATGTACTATTTCATACACCTAAGTGTACAGCTATGTATATCACAGGCTGCAGTAAGTAATGAGTCTGAGTTATCCTCGAAAACAGCAATCATGGTGAGTGAAATATTAAGCCCAAGTCAATAGTCATTGCTGAGAAAGCAGAGCTTGTTAGCCTGGGCATGACAGCCCCTCTGCTGCTGCTGCTGCTTCTCTTTGAAAGGTGACTGAAAGGTTGTGTACTCTGGCAGGAAGGTGTCGATGAATTTAGTGGAGGTGACCTTAGGTACAACCTCACCTGCCCCACAGCTGGGACATAGAGAGAAGTGGCACCTGTGGAAGGGGCAGAGAAAATGAATGTGTCAGCTCCTCCCTCAGACACTGGAGTTCACAATCTGGCATATTAATTTGAGCTGCTTTTCTTGGACGGGATTTGTCTGGATGGTTTTTCAAGTCCTGCGAGGTAGATTGAATTCAATTTTTCATCTTACTCATCATTAAGTGTGTAATGGGCAGTTTCAGGCTTGTAATGAAACTAGGTCAAACAGTAGCTGGCTTGTATAAGCTCCAAATGTCTGGTTCACTAGAGCCTGGTATGTTTTAAATGAGAATAGATGGTATTTTGATGTACCTTAAAAAGCAGAAAAGGATAAATGTACATTAGCCATGAATAGATTTTTCTTATAAAATATGCTGGATATCAATTATGTCCCAAGTCCAGAACTTCCCTCTTCAGGCCTTTGGGATGTGGTCACAAATGCAATTGCAATGCCCAAAATTCAAGTTATATAGTTTAAATCCTGCCAGCTGTCACGGCACTAATTCTAATCAACATCACAGAAAAGATACATTGAAGTCCAGAATTTAAGTCTATATGGGAATATAATGCAAAGTAGCACAAAATCTTTATATAGCCCCCCAAACACTCATTCAGTGTTACAAGTACTTTGTCCAGCTTGTGAATCAATAGATAATACACCATGAAACGATCTCTAGCAAAGTTAATGTGGGAAAAAAAAAAAAAAGGCCAAACCAAAAGAGTTCACCATTCTCATTTTTGAAATATTAAACAGGTCTTTCAGGACCATAGATGAAGAAAAACATACAAATTACGATTTGTACAGTTTGCAAATGCACATCTTTGTACAATGTTCATAACAAAGGAAATAGAAACAAAGTGTATGCTAGACACTGAAATACCACATTGCTAGGCACAGTCTTGGGGTTCTCATGTCCGC
This sequence comes from Corvus hawaiiensis, assembly GCF_020740725.1. Lineage (NCBI taxonomy): Eukaryota > Metazoa > Chordata > Aves > Passeriformes > Corvidae > Corvus > Corvus hawaiiensis. Next base: position 61,299,582 of record NC_063216.1, on the reverse strand, counting down.
ATTCCTGCTGAGCCCTCAGCAAGCCACCAAGCCAGGCTCCACCATTTCTCTTCACACCTTTTATTTCCTCTGAGCTTCTCTGGATCAAAACTGCTTTTTGCCCTGTGCTTACAAGAGCACTTGATTTAATCGAGAACTAGATAATGAATTATGGTAAGACCACCTAGTTGTGATAGATAACAGGCTATGATAGATAACAGCACACTCAGTAGACAAAGTGTCAAAAGCCATATAAATATCAACAGTGGCCCTGATATTTACAAATTCACAGAAAATGTGAATGAGGAAAGTTTTCAGAAGTGCTGGTTCTCCATCTTCAGAGTCCTAGAGTCTTTTAGTATAACCCACTCTTTGAAACAAAATTTATGCTACTAAAAATTGCTACAGGTGCTACTGTACCTTTCCTGGACTAAATCCCCATCTGGATCAGTCTTGCTCCAGTGCCCTAAGTCTCACTTTCCCTTCTGCTCAGCATCACATCTTTGGTATCTCCAGGGGTAGGGATTAGTCTTCAGCTATTCCACAGCCTTGCACCTTCTTAAAAATGGGATCTGCAAATTCAAAACTACCACGGACCAAAAAGAGTCAAAAGTGTGGGTTTCCCATATTGTAAATGTTAGTCTATTCTGTTGGACTATTGCGTGGAAGTCAGTGGATGACCTGAGCATGTCTAATGGATCACACTTCTCTAAGAAGTTAGGGTAGGTTTAACTGCCTCGTGCCTTTTATCAGCTTGCACTGGAGTGTAGAAGTTTATACAGTCAGCCAACGCATCTCTGAGTAAGTGATATGCCAGTCCTTAGGAACTTCGTGCACTGAAAGAAGAACAAATTGATTTTAAGCACCTCCAAGGCTTAGACAGGACCTGAGCGTCATCAGTCTGAGAACTATGGACATGGTACTGGGGACATGAGGAGTGCGAATGAAACATAATCAGAGAGGCAGGCAGATGGTCCCTGGGCTTGGGGCAGCAGTTCAAATGAATACCTGCACTAGCCATTCACATTCTTGACTTTTTGTAAGGAAAAAAATCAATGTATTGTTTTTTCTACCCTGACCCCACTTATTACTTGAGCTGAGTGAATAATTCACAGTATGTATCTTCCCTGACAAACAGAGCTGATTTTTCTCTTCTTGGGCATGAAACCATCTGCCTGTAGCTATGAATAGATTGTAGTTTCCTCATATTTATCTCCCTAAAAAAAAGCAATGATTTCCACCTCCCTCTCTTTCACCTCCCTTCTCCCAGTCTTATTATCTCTATGGATTGATCCTGACCTGACCTCTGAACTGTTTTCTGGTCACAGAAATCATCAGGGTAGTGTCTTTGAGCCACAGGTGTAGAGACCTCATGTATGTTGCTATTTGCTATTGTTCAATATTTTTTTTGTTTGTTTTGTTAGATGCTCTCAAGATGAACAAGATGTTGTGATGAACACTTTTACAAATTTCTAATACATTCAATATATTAAGATCTGGGGGAAGATACAAAAACAGGTGCAGCATAAAATAAAATTGAAAAAGGTTGGTTAATAGCATAAGCACTTTCCTGAGTAATTTCTAGACCTAAATCTGACATGGAAATTTTAAGCCAAACATGTTTGAAACCTTACAAATATTACTTTAAAATGAAATTTTTGCTATCCTTTATTGTAGTAACATTCTTTGACAAGCAAGTATAGCAGTGGCAGGGTGTAGGTTGAATGAACCATAATAAATATGAATATATTAAAAAACTCACAAGTATTTTTGGAAGGACTTATGTTTCATTTGGTATGTATTTTGCTATAGTCATGCAGCCTTTTTTATGCTTGATTAATCATTGCTAATTTGTGAACTGACTAAGAAAAGGGTTACTTCTCACTGCAAGCATGTGAGTCATCTTGGTGGATCCAAGGCATGTCACTCTCTGTCTGCTGTAAAATTATATTTTTCTGTCTTTCTAGAAGCCTGTTGTCTAATTCAGCCCTACAGCTGGATCAACACAACAGCACTGAGTGAATCATTTGTTGTCATCCCTGTAAGCAAGGTTCTTGCAGTAACTCTGAGTCAAGTCTAGAACTAACGCCAAATTTAAAACATGGCCGCATCTGAGCTGTTTCTTTACAAGTAAATATAACATTTGCAGTTATCTTACAGATTTATTTTTATTCTCTGGAAGCAAATCTGAGAAAAGAGATGGGAGAGACTTGCTACTGCACTGAAATCATGTGAGCCTCAAACAGAAATTCTGATAGTAACAGATATATATTACAAGATTTTATATCCTTAACATGCTGGACACCTCAAAGTATATTGACTGCTTTTGGTTCACTGATCTCAATGGCAGTTTAAAGCATTTGCTGTAGCAGGAGACAAGAATCATTTTACAGGATGGAATGTACCAATATGTGAAAGACTGTCATGTTAACCACGGCATCTTGGGTTTCACACAGAATCTTAATACTTATTTTGGCTACTTAAGTGCACCAATCACTGGCTCTCAAGAGATGGATCCAGGTATTCAGAAGTGGCCATTTAATTTCTCAGATTTACTTTAGACACTTAAGCATGCAATGAATACTGATTTTTCAATTACTCCAGCTGGATGAACATTTTTTGGTCTTGTTTTGGTTTTTTGTTTGTTTTGGGGTTTTTTTGGTTCTTTGGGCGTTTTTTTGTTTGTTTTCTGTTTGGATTTTTGGTTTTGTTCGGGGTTTTTTGTTGTTTGTTGTTGTTGTTGTTTTTTTTGGTTTTTTGTTAAAATTATTGCACCTTTTTAATAAAACCTCTAAAAATGAAATAATTTTGATAAACATTTCAGTAATAGTTGCTTTCACTCTTGAGATGCTTGAGAATATTTCAGTTCTTTTCTGTTTTTCTATATTTTAATTAGGAGATATGTTAGTTATAAATGGCCACAAGTTATAAGATATTTTCTGGTTAGCTAATCTAGCAAATTATGGTCAGGAAATTTATCAGAAATGGTACTGACTTCTATTTCTCTACTGACTTGTATTCCAGTGCGATCAGCTCTGAAAGAGCGAAGGGGAGGTAATGTACCTGAAACCCTGTGGACTGCAGCAAAATTAGGGAGAGCAGCTTGTCATTTCCTGTCTATTAGCTGTCTGAGTATATTCCTGATCTATTCTTGTGACAGTTATCTCACGGCCTGTAGTGCTGTACCTTTCTTCCTGTGTAGGACAAATGGCATGGGATCCAAATAGTGATACAGTCTAGACAGATTTACTGCATGACTTATTTTGAACAGCTGAATTGTCTATATTCTTTGCTAATATTAAGGTACAATTTTGGTGGTTAGGTTGGCTGGTTTCAATACTTGTTGGGATTTTTTTTCTGTTCCTGCCTTTGAGGACTCTGGTTTGCAATATACTCTCACTTCTCCTGTGTCTGTGACAGTTTTAAGATTTGCATAGTCCCTTCTTTTATGCTTCTTATTTTTTTGCACCCTTATATTAGTACCATGTCAATAAAGACTCCTTTGTCCTCATATCAGCGTAACATTGGTCCAGTGCAGTGGAAAGTCCATACCAAAGCACACAGATTCTAAAAATCACTCATTTTTTAGTATTTGAGTCATTCTGGAATCAGGGTCATAATACCTTTACCATATGCAAGTTTCCTTGACTCTACAGAGAGACTCTCAGTAGTTCATGTCCTCATCCCCTTTATCAGGCTTTAGCAACACAGGTTTCATACACCAAGATCACAGAGCTATGTGGACATATAACAAACCTCTTGCATTTTATTTTAAATGTATGTACTCAATTCCTGTTTGATATCAAGTCAAGGAGAGCATTTACTGACCTTATACCTTGACGTAATGAGATCCAGTACTACAGCAATTCAGAAGTTAAAAATCCACCAGCTACTCTAACAGATGTAATTAAGGAGTCAATTGTCAAATACCAGGGTAAAAGACTGAAGCCAAGACAGACCACTTCTGGAAAAGCAGACATAGTGGTGGAGTGGGAAAACCTTTATAGGAACATGAAAACTTTATAGCTAAAACAGGGATTCTAAGTAGAGGGAAGTCCAAACATGCAAGTAGGATTTATGCAGCTGCCTAGTTCAGGGTCTCTGGGGTAAGAGCAGAGGAAATTTTTGGATGGAATGTCTGGATGTAATTTCTCTCTGTATTTTCATTTTATTTGAAATCTTTGTGAGAGGAAACAGCCAAATGTGCTATAGAGAAGGGACATGAGGTGACAGAGAAAATTGATAAACTGTTTTGCTAGCTGGAATTGAGATTGACTCGTGTTCTGACCTGAGATGTTTGGTTGCCTCTTCATAAAACATATTAGCACCTACTCTTCCCTGTTTGGAGATTTAATGGCTACTACCTGTCAGCAGAGGAATCCTCCTTTTGTTTCTCACCCAAAAGTCTACCATATATGTGGTGACATATAACTGTGTAGGAACTGACATACTTTTCTCAGGAGAATCTAGTAATTTTTCAGACTTTGACAAACATAGCCATTCACGTGTATGCTTTTTGGGGTTTTTTTTCACAGAAGATTAAAGGCTAATACATACTTGGCCTATGAAATGACAGTAAAATTCTGCTGTGCTATCAAAGGCACATATCCAACAAACACAACTAAATTATCACAGTCCTTATTTCTTAATTATTTACCAATACAAAACCTGAAGGGCTCTTTGTATAGGAAAACTGCTGCTTGTGAGAAATTTTTATCTGTAGAAAGTGGTATAATTGTTTAGACATGCAGACACAGTCATGCTTAAGAGTTCATGCATTTGGGGACATTTACTTATTTTTTAAGAGTAGAATTAACTAAACATCTGGCATAACAGCTCATCATCCTGTGAAGGTAGCCCACTGATTAGCATTCAGTAAAAATGGTCCTTCCACTTCTGTGATGAAGTATCTGTAATGTTTACAGGTTAAAGAACTGTTCTACATGTGGCTAGAGTGTGAAAAAACTTTAATAAAAATGCTCCCTTAACATTTGGTAAGCAAAAAAGTGATGAAGGAAATGAATTAGACATATCAAAGAGCTTTCCTTTGGCCTTCTGTTGTAGAATTAAAAAGGATGACTTTAAAGAGCTTCCAACAAGGGACTCCCTCACAATAAGCATTTCTATACAAATGTCATCTTTAGGGAACTATATTTAATTGGGTGAAAAAAATATATAAAAAGAAATTATAATCAATAATGTGAACAAGGTTAGGTCAATGGCAGGAATGGTAGGAACTCCTAAAGAATGATCCTTTAAGCTTCCTAATCTCTTCTTGAGAAGATGTCAATATGGGCATCACATTAAAGAAATGCTAACAATATAATCTTCAGCTGATACTAGGAAAGACATCCTTACCCAGTTTAATGGAATTATCTCTTTACAAGTTTCAGAAGTGATTAAAAGTTTGAGTTACTAGGATAGCATATTGTAATAGAAAATTTTCAACTGTAATAGAAAATATCTGTGCAGAGTACAAAGTGAGGTTGAAGTCATTTTGCATGTCTAGATGAGAAAATTATTGTGACACTGAAATCACAAGAAACTGTGGTTTGATACTCTAAAAATTTCTTTTGAGTTTTTAGGAGGTTTTTTTATTATTTACTTATATTATTATATTATTCACTTTATGTTTTTATACCTCTTTGTTTAAGCAAACTTGCAATACTTGTATAATTCACTTAATCTTCTGTTTCATAGAAATGCCATGGTCTCTATCTGGATGACATATTTAAATATGGACATCAAATTAAAAGAAGAAAATGGTATATCTCTGTGATGTAGGAAGAAATGTTCAGGCTTGGTATACAACTCCACGTTAGAATACCAGAGTGGATGAAGGAAACATTATACATATTTCTAATGGAATTTAATTAGTTCATGTGTAATTTGTGCTTTAAAAATTCCTTGAAAGAGATACTTCCTGAATTGGGAACCAAGGGACAACTGAATGAGACACAAAACAAATATAGAGATATTAAGAAACAAACTCTGATATGCCTATGACAGAAATAAACTGCCAAATACTGCATTAGTCAGTGAGGGAGAAGAATAAAGCAAGATGGAAAAGAAATTATCTTTTTGTGGCAGTTTTTTTCTCCACAATTCTGACAATCCAATGACAGATGTAATTCTAATTTATCTCCTGTTGAGGGTAAAAAGACTTAAATACTTCACTTCTGAAAACTATACTCTTGTTTCAGCCTCTTGAGGGATTTTGAAGAGTGGAATGAGAAAACTTTGGGAAGGGTGCTCATGGTTTAAGGGCAATGAGAATATTTAAGAGATGTTGAGAGGCATCTTTTACATCATGCAGAGGATGTTAGCTTGTGGAATTATAATACAGAATTTAAAATGTTTCTTCACATAGAAATGAAGCTTTCAAGCATTCTGAAATACAGTAATAAAGAAAAAATGTCTTTTCATCCTTTACTTAGGTCTAGATCAGTTACAAGCTTACATTTTTAAGGGGTTCTCTCATAAGAGATCACATCCTGATTGAAACCTAAGAAGAAAAAGCAAAACTCAGACTACCAGAAGATCCAAAATTAATCTCTAACAAAGCAAGAGATTCACCAAAGTCCAATCTGTACATCGGTTTATTTTCAACTTAGAGTTCAAAAGAAATAGCAGCTCTGTGGTTAAGCAATGATTGAAGAGGGTAATAACAGATCAAAGCAAAGGATAGGAGAGAGATGGGTGAGCATCTGGGAGGGAAAATGGATAACATTTTGCTTCATCTAGTCTGAGAAAAAAATGAGAATGTGGGGGAGAGAAGGTGAATGAAAAATAAGGTCAAACTTCTAAGGAGAAATACTTTTGCTAGAATGAATTGTGAAAATTTCCAGACAAAAACTTGAAAGATGCTACCGCTGTACTTTAATCCTTCAAAATGATTTCTGCTACTAGTTGCTCATTTGAAACCTTTTACTTTGTTTCGAGACTCATTACACAATTAAAATGCGCCAAAACTCCAAGCCAGAGTTATTTTTCCATGTTAGTGCTCTGCTGTGTTGCACTACATTATGAAGGGATTTTTGTGTTCCTTTTTTATTCCTGAGATTTTTCCTCTGGAAATGAAAGAATATTCTGTTAATTAGCCTTATAACATTAGGTCTCTATTTGCATAGCATTCCTATAATTTAAGGATATATAGTTCCATGTTTTTGTTAATATTTGAAAATAATTTCGCTCCCATTTTAAAGTCGGAAGGCAAAAATAATCCTTGCTGTTTGCCACATTATCTACAGGCCTATAGCATTATTCACTATTGAAAAGTAAGTTTCTTAAAATAGTGAAGTTTAAATTCATTAAGCAACTAATTGTTCTATATATCCCACATCTTTGCAAAACAACTTTGGTTTTAGGCTTAAGGTATATGTATTTTTGTACTACAGTAAACACCTCTGAAATATTAGATTCTTGGCCTAATTCCATTTTTCTGTTTTATCTAGTGGACTTCTATTTATATCCCCAGTTCCTTTTGTTGATGGTGCTCCTGACCTGCACATGATAATTGATTGATACTTCCTTTGGAAGAAATTCGTGTCTGTCAGTAGGGCTGTTTGTGATTTCACAGTGTCTTAAAACATTTATCTGTATATTACAGCTCAGAATCAAACCAAAATACAATATTATATGTCTGACTCTTAAAACATGAAGGAAAGTGTTGTGTATATCCTGTTAGCAGAATACAGGCTCCTTATAAAGGCAAATTCTGTGGGTGGAACAGGGAATATGCTATAGACGCATAATTACTGAGAAGCAAACGTGTCTCCCTACGGTCCAGAGGAATTTCTCAGGCCATTTGATAGCGATAATGGACAAGATACTAGCCATTTCTGTAGGAATATTGTACTTCAGCGTTTTTAGGGAATGAGGTACTTTTTCACAGAATGAGGGCTCTAATCTAATGAAACACTGAAAAAAGTAAATTATCTCCTTTGGATCAGTTAAAAAACTCCATGTGCCTTCTATTGCATTTTGTACAGAGCCCAATTCCATGGTTATGACTTAGGTCTTGGGAGATAATCACTCAGTCTGAGCATATGCCTCCAGCGTTGGCAGTAGTTGAGCAGTGGGGTTTGAAAGCCACAATTTTGGACTTAGGCACAATTTAAGTACAATTTATGGGATTTAGAAGTTTTCCCAAGATCAGAAGCTGTGGTGTAACACAGAATGAAATCCAGTTGTCTTGTGTTGCAACCCATAAATACTGGGCTCTAGAAGGGACTATGAAATAATTTGGCTGTTAAAACACTGTTTTAGTGGAAAATAAAAAGATTAAGAGGTGGTGGGTTTAGGAGTTTAAAGATCTAGTTGCCAAGTTTTTCTTTTTGTATACTGATAAAATAGATGATATTCTGACTGTGAATATTTTAATCTATTGAGGTAAGTACTGTGGGGAGGGGGGATTACTGCAGTCTCTGTGACAGACCTATCAATGCCTTTTCATAGTTATAATTTAAAATTACATTTTGCAACTAAACAGGTGAGGGAAAGGAATTCAGAACAACTTCTTAAAACCAGGCTTGTGGAAAAGAGCGATGAGAGTAATAGTATTTTTAGAATTCTATTCTCTGCCACTTTGCTAAGATGACAAAAAGCAAGAATTCATTGAGTTTAGGAAGGTGGAAAAAATTTTACTGAATGCTATTTGCAAAAAATTGTGCTCAGCAAAAAGAAAGAGTTAGTGCAGGAGGTGTCTCAGATATCCTAAATTCTCATTCAAGTGCATTGTTATTGCAGAATGAACTCACATCCTACTGTGCCTTGCTACTTAGTCATGGCATTCATCATGGTTAGAAATGTTATTTGCTGAGAAGGAAGACATGGCTTGGTAAATCAGTCTACATATAAATTAGGTAAGGGAAAAGACTCTTAGACTGACTTCAGTAAGGAGAAAGATAGAATGTCAGATTTTTCATAACAGGCAGTTATTCAGCATGTGTGGATTAGAGCCACACTGCTGTAAACTCTTTTCTATAATCCTTTTTATTATCTGTGAGGCTGTATAATCAGGCACCTTATCAGTTTCTCTAAAAGGGAGAGTAATTGCATCTTCAGAAGTCAAATGGGGGAGACATTATTATTTTGATTAAAAACACTCACGTTTCCCCCAGTGAAGGATCTTCACATGTGAAAGTGCTTAAACAACCTAAAAACATATTCCACAATTAAAGCAAATTGGAAGAATTTAAATAATCAGTGACAGGTTTGAAGTGTGTCTGGTACTGAATGAGGGAGGCAGACTACAGCTGTACTTAGCAAAGTGTAGTTTAATGTCAACTAGGGGAACAGGAAACTAATATACCTCTTTTTTCTTATTGCTTCTATGTAATGGTTTGATATTTCTAAAACAAACTTCCCACTCCCATAAGCACTGGAAAATATATTTGTAATGTTAATTGGCTGCAGTTTCAGTTTATCAGGAAGAAGAAAGAGTTAATAAAATCTTCTCTACTCTTCAAGTGCTAAAAGCCAAGAGTTTTCACTGCTTTCATTTGTAAGAAGAGCCTGATTGAATTTACTTCTGTTTCACTTTTAAAACTTCCTGGCTTTTCATTCACAAATCACACGTTTGTCTTCTCCCGGAAAAGCATTGCTTTTGTTTTTGTGACCTACATTTGTAGGGCTCCTAATTAGCAGGCAGCACTGGGATCTGCTGTCCCTCAATAGCTCTGCTTTGGGATCTTAAGCTAAAAAGAAAACATGTTGCTGAAATCTCAATGAAAGTAACGATCCTACTATGGGTCAGCACCTTTATGTGCGCCGCGTAAAAAAAAAATCATCATAACTTCAAAATTCCCAATATATTGCATTCATGTCCTAGTCTGGCAGCTGTTGGAGCTAATATCAGAAGGATCAAGCATAAATGTGAGGTGTTTTCATTGTCCTTAAAGTACAAGCATTTTGTTTGGCAAAAAATTCTTCTCTGAACTGGTATTTTCAATCACTTCCTTGTTTTTCTCTCTCTCTTTTTTTTTCCCCAAAATTCTTTCTTTGGTTTCTGCAGATAAGCTGACCATTATTTTTACTTTTGTGTTCAAATGATCATTCTGGCTTGTGAGAAAGTGGCACAACATCCTACTTAAATAGCACTAGACCACACAAGAACTAAGTCTTCTCTCTTTCAGCTGTCAAAGTAAATAGGAGTTTGGCTGGAACTGGAATGCAGCATTTGATCTGCTTTTTGTATTAAAAAACTGTTACGTACTGTGGTGAATTGATATGAACTACTACATTCAAATACATCAAACATCCAACTCCTCCCATCAGGAGGATCTTGTTACTTGCTAAACAACATTTGCAGACTCCTGCCATGTCTGTCCTCAACAGTGTCATGTCAGTAGCCTGGCATTTTGTCCTGCAGAATAACTAATGACATTACCAAGAGAACAACAAAAGTTTCATTTTCTTTGGATTTACCTTTTGCTTGGCTGCATACTCTGAATTTGCTCTGTTTAAAGACACTCTTTTTCTCTTAGAAATTTGCATATGGTAAAGACTTTTCCTAAACCTCACCAACTACAACATATTTCAAAATTTATAGGAACTTTAATTCTGTGGCCACTACTTCTCAAAATCAAGCTAAGCTAAAATTTGACAGCATATTCAAAAGCTGTTGGGAGAAACAAGTGGTGAAACAGTGACTGCTGTTAGCCTGAGAATTTAGGCTCAAAAGGCTTGTACCTGGAAATATATACAATTTATTCTACAGTAGTGTCTGTGCAATGCAAACCAGACACTTCAAGCTAGAACCACAAGGGCAGGAGACCAGTATCAAGACACCTAAATTCTAAGCAATTTCCCACCTAGAATATGAGATGTTCAGTCTTTCCCTGTTCTAAGATTATCTGATAGTACAGCAGAAAATCTGTCAGTGACAAGACTAACTTGTTTACAGAAACCATTTCCCTTGGGGTTTGTCTACTCCACTCATACTCCATCATCTGTCACAAGAGTAGAAGGAATGTGTTGTATATCAGGTAGCCATTTTATATTTATGCTGTTGTGCTTGCACTTTATGGGAGGCTTTAGAATTCATTGTATATGCACTTTAAACAAAGAACTTTTTGCAAAAGCTCTAGTCTTCTGTGTCTACCTGGAGCTCCTGCTTCTGTTGCAATAGGAAATTTTCTCAACCTGATCAGTAGATCTGGAATGCCTACAGGCTGTGTGACATATTGCACAAAGTCAGAAACAGAGCGGCTGCTGCGTAGGGCCCTCTCCCAAGACGTGAGGAGAGTCATTTGCAGCCTGGATGCATGTTTGTGAGCAGTGACTCATCCAGTCAAAAAGGTTGCACAGTAGAGACGGAGGGGAATTGATGTTCATGCTGAGGAACCTCTACAGTGCCAAGAGAGACTTGGCCTAGATACCACACTCCCAGGGGAAAAAGGAGGAAATATTCCTCTTTTATTCAGTAGTCAGATGGTTTCAAGAAGAGGAGATGAAGTTTCATCTTTGTTTAAATGGATATTTAAATGTCTTTAGCAATGCAGTAAAATCTCAGTAGCAGAAAATTAAGTACGTTCTCCTTAAAAGCAGGTTTCTTATTCAGCTGGACAGTTCAGTACATGGATACAAGTCACCCCTTCTGTCGTGCTTTCTAACTCTGGGGCTGTTGGCTGTAATAAGACGATTAGGCGAATACTGGCTTCTCCTGCCCTGCCTTCTTCAGTACATCAGATGTACTCCTCCTCACACAGGAAAATCATCTCTTAGCTTGGCTGTGGTTGAATTGTCTGGTCAGAACTTTCCTACTTTAGACTTTTTGGTGCCCACTTTCTGGCAGAAACACAGAGCATGCTTATAAATCATAGAGGAGTTAAAGGTCTCTGAACTGACGTGCCTGTATTGTGCAGTGCGGTGCCAGGCAGAAATACAAAACCGAAGTTCAGAGAAGCAGCGTAGTGTTACGGTGGCACTGCAGTCACACTGGTGCATCCTTCTAGAAGGAAAGGCTGGCTTGCTCAGACCCAGCAGTGCTGAAGTCAGTAAATTGCTTTGATTTCTTTAAAAGACTCAGTCACCACTAGCTCCAGGCTTTTTGTGCCATATTTAATTTACATAAGCATGTGCTTGTTTGCACTTTTACAGTCACTTAGGGCCCTTGGCCTTTACTGATACTCATCACAAAGCACTTTGCCTGTGCCTGAAAGATTTTTTAGCAAATGGTGGCTACTGAAAGAGAGCTGCTTCTTGAATTTTGCTTGTTCTGTCAGCTCCTCAGAGCATCTGTGTGATGCACATCTTGGATGCAATTTGTTACTATGTCTGCAAAGCACACAAGCTCTCACTCTAGTCAATGGGAATAGAGTCTGGGGAGTACAAAGAAATAGTCAGCTGCCCAGTTATAGATATCTATTTTAGGTGATCTGATTTGACTCTCCATGTAGGACTTTTAATACGCCAACCTGCAAGTTGTCCCCTCATGCCAATCTGTTCTCTGAGAGCCAAAGTGACAGGTATCACAGGAACAATGCAGATCTGTGGCTACAAGAATTTCCACTGCACAGAAATGATGCCTGGATGTTAGTTGTTTGCCTTGAAATTTTTCTTTACCCTGAAATCACCTTTCATTCAACCCACATTACAGGAACAACAAGCAATACTTATCTGTGAAGTCTGAAATAGCACTTGCAAAGGTTTAGAAAACCTGATGTGTGATAGATATAAAATGATCCTTACTGAACTCTGTCCTTCTATGTGTCCAGCAGATGAATTGTGGATGCTCTGATTACCAGACTCCATTCTAGGGACTTTCGTACATGAATGTTAGCTTATATTTTCCTTCTTCTGCAGATTCACCTACAGATTTAACAGAAATCTTTTCTTCTCCTTTCACATGAATTGTTATTGGGCCTTTTTTACAGGAGAAAAATATAAGCCTTTTTCTTGTCTTCAGTTTATTGGCAATTACCAGCACTTCAGAAAGCATGATGTCTCAGTGGAAAAGCTAATATTGATGCCTTCTCCTGGACTTAAAATCAAGAGTCAAACACGGTTAGAAGGTGAAAAGGGATTTTACCTTGGTATTTATTTTAAGGATCCTTAGGTGCACTACGTGCAGGTGGAATGCACCGAAATGCACACCACAATGCCTCTTCAAAAGACTTGGTATAACATTATAGGTTTTACTAATTAGCATACCTATCAAAAATTCCCCAGTGAGAGGCTTGAATGAGCCCCCCCTCCCCAAGGAACCTTCCCCTGGATGGTTCTATCTTACTTTACGGAATGTGTTTTGGAGAGGACCTTGGGGTGTGGGACACACTAACCCCTACCTACAAAGCTTCTAAAACGTTTAGTCTCCTGGCTGAACAAACGAGTCCAAGAATATAGGCAAAAAGCACTAAGAATATAGAAGTTGTAAAAAAGGTATAACAGAGGCATAAAAGAAAAGGCAAAAAATCTTCATGGCATCAACATCCCAGTATCCTCTCTCATATAATCCAGAGGGTTCAAAGCTCTTCATTGCCTTCTTCACTTCCCTCCTCTAAGAATATCAAGCAATTCTCATATGATATTTTCTAACCTTAAATATTATTTTGACAACCACACAAAATCTAATGCATAAATCTAATGAACTTCATGGAGTTCTTGCCATGAAGTCTATCAGTGATTCTACACTGAGATTAGAGTGAACAGGAAACAACCACTCTAGAATAATAACTGACTTGGCATGGCTCTATCCCAGCTTATTCTCTGTAATGGCATGTCAGCTTCTTAGATGATCACTGCAGACTTTAAGCCCTAGAAGTCTCCTGAGTGGAGGCAGCTCACATTTTAGCAGTGGGACTGGGTGCATTCAACAAGTTCTACTCTTCTGCATTAAAGTGAAAGCAATTGTGGGTGCTTCTGAACTGCATGCATTTCTTTCCTCACACCTTTTTTATGTTATAGTGAACACGATTCATAACCATGCAGTAAAAAATGCACCCTTTTAAACTCTGAAAATAAAGTTGCTCTCTTCCTCTCATCAAGACATTAGTAGACACATATATGTACACACTCGAATGCAATGCTAACTGCAATAACAAGCAGGCAAGTGAAGCCAAATTGTCTAAAAGACTCCCAAAATCAATAATTTACAGCTGAGGTGGAACTTGCAGGTTGATTTCTCCTGTTCCACATAAGCTGCTGAGTCAGGAGCTAGCTTGGACTCAGACAGTCCCTTTTCTAAATTACTTTCTGGAAACAAACTCAGTAAATGTTCCTCTTCCCTTCTGTCCTCTGGTTCAACTCACAGCACGTATTTGGCAGTGAATGTCAGCTCTCCTAAAACACTGACTTGAATAATCAGAGAAAAATATCTCTAGATTTTTGCTCTTGTTTAAATTTTAAAAAGCAGTCTTCATGCATTTGGAGGCAACTCTAGATCCCATTTTCTGTCAGAAATCTTGTTGATAGTCTTTATTGAAGAGGTTTTCCATGTAACCAGCCACACAGAGAGTTTAACTACAGATAAAGGGCAGTATATGTAAGACTGGTATTGGTATTGATAAAACAACAATAGCTACTGAACCATACATGTTAATAAACATATTGAATGTTTTTTTATTCAGGGTTTTTATTTTGAAGTTAAAGAATTCTGAGTTTTTCAGAAAACCTAAAATTAAAAATTCTTCATACACATAACAGTGATAAAGTGCACAGCAAAATTCTTCTAATATAGCACAAACTCTCCTACTACAGCAGAAGCGAGGGTGTTGTTTTGTAAATAGACACTTAGTAGAAACCTGAGTCCAGCTTGGGGTTAGCAAAATCAGCCTTCAAGTGCTTTATATAGAAGTTTGACAGTTATGTGACTCAAAATACACAGAAAAGGTTCTTTGACTTGAATGTCCCCTTTTGCTTTATGATTATTATATCTATGTTTGTTGACCATTTTATCATCAAGTTTCTTCATCAGCTTTTAAAACATAAAGTGCATACCAATTTCTAATGCTGAAATATCATGGTGAAAGAATACTGATTTCTCCTTACACCATGAAGAATGAAGGTTGGATTTGGTGAAAAGGAGACATCTGCACTAAGACTCTCACTTATGTAAATGGAATTGCTCTCTATCTTACCAGGTAAGTTTAGTATTGTTAATAATATAAAACTACCATTGAACTGCATATGTAATCTAACTGGAAAGAAAAAGGGGGAGAAAAAAAAGGACAAATTTGGCCTTTGTCTCTTCTTGAATATTTGTTGTCTTATCAGAAGCCTGACACTAACACCCTTATGTGTATGAAGCTAAGGTGGCTAATACCCAGCCATTCAGCAGATCTGGGCTGCCAGAGTAATGAAATGCATCTGCAAAACACCACCAAACCACTGGAGGATATGCTGCTGTGTGACCGGGAGCTGCTCTGACCTGGTGATGGGGCGTGTCTCACTGCTCTGATTACAGATTTTTGCTGCACAGCCTGAATCCCTCAAATGGTCTCTGCAGCAGAAGTCAGACTGAAACAGATTTATGCTATCACCCATGTTGATGATGTGTGAAGACTTTGAAGCACGGTGAGGCAGAGGCTGGACCATCAAGCCCTTGAATACCTATATGAAAGGACTGTGTGACCTACCACAGCCAAAAGACTAGGCTCAAATGTAGAAGGACTTCCAGGGTTAAGGCTATGATAATGTATATATACAACACAGAAGTTTTGCCAAAATGTGTTTCCAACCTATCATATTAATTCTTTTCTTCTATAAACAGGTTTTATTGTTTAACTTTGTGTATGGGACGAGATGCTCACCTGGTGGTTAGGTGATTTGGGATGGTTGACACCACCTGGGATTCTGATCTGTCATTTGTTCTGAAGCTGTGCTGCGGAAGTCAGCTGGGTTTTGGTCTCTTTATCCCCTTATGTGCAGCCTTTGTTTCTACAGTGCTTTGGCTTCGTAAGAGAATGAGAAGGTTTTACTACCTAACAAAGAAAGCTTTGATTGGGGCCCAGCTAGGAGAGTCCAAAATTAATGTTCTCAACAATGATGCTTTGTTCTCTGAATCTTTTACTTTTTCAGATGGAAGAAAGTTAAATATAACCTGGATAGGGCTATTCTAAAGAACTACGTGCCAGCATTTGATTAAATACATTTTTGCTTGGTTTTTTGTGGAACATGATTCACGCAATCACTCTCGGAAAGTCTGCGCTCAGCCTCTCGGCTAATTTCAACACAGTTTGATAGGCGAAAAACATTTAGAGATAACTACCTTTTTATAAGTTTTGTTCAAATAGGCACTTGCGTAAAGGAAATGGGTCCTGAAAGTCTTTGAAGTGAACACAAGATCACAGAATAGTTCCGACTGGACCAGAGCTCATGAAAGCAACTGGTCTAATTCCCTGCTCAGAGCAGACCTAACCAAGTCAACTTGTCTAGTTGAGCCTTGAACAATTCCAAAGGTGGAGATGCCATAATGTCTCTGCATGGTCTGTCCCTGTATTTGGGACAGAAATTAAAAAAATTAAACTTAATACACAACTGAAAATTCCACTGCTCTAACTGATGTCCTTCACCTCTTGTCCCATTGCTGCAACTCCAAGAAGAGTCTGGCTCCTTCTTCTCTGTATCCTCTGATCAGATTATTATGGAGTCTTTGAGTCATTTAGGATGGAAAATATCTTTACAACCAAGTCCAGCCATTAATCTAACATGGTCAAGTCCATCACTGAACTATGTACCTAAGCACCACATCTGCATGTTTTTAAATACCTCCAGGAATGATGATTCCACCGCTTTCCTGGGATGCCTGTTCCAATGCTTGAAGAAACTTTTTCTAATATCTAATCTAGACTTTCCTGGTGTAACTTGAGATCATTTTCCATCATCCTATCACTTGTTACTTTGGAGGAGAGACCAACTCCCATTTCACCACAACCTCCTTTCAGGTAGTTGTAGAAAGTAGAGTCCCTTGAGCCTCCATTTCTCCAGACTCAACACCCCCAGCTCCCTCAGCTGTTCCTCATAGGACTTGTGCTCCAGACCCTTCACCAGCTACATGGCTCTTCTTAGAACACTGCAGTGTAAACTCTTTTTTCATATACAATTTGTATTTTTTTCATATACAACTTTTTGTCATATACAATTCAGTGTTAGCACATACTGAGCAGAACTGTTTGAGAAATATAGTAACTTACAAATAAAATCTCTGATATAAATAGTTTTGTTTAGCAGCAAGTGTTAAAAGTTTTAAATAGTAGGAGAACTAACAGATTTTTCAGATTTGTGCTCATGCATCCAGACATTAAAATGAAGTTTAACACAAATGCAAAAACACATATCTAGAATATTTGCCTTTTTTTTCCCCAAGAGGCTCATGACCTGTAAATATTTGAAGACTATGAACCAACAAGTACCAGTCATGTACTACAAATGGAGATGATTGAAATAAACAACTCGGTGTTAATCAAATGTGTGACAGTTAAATTCTACGTATGTATTGTTGCCAATTTAGAAGGGCCTCAGAACAGATTTTTGAACATACACTTTTCAGAACTGAGTGAAAAGATCCAAATGGTGTGGCCACTAGACAAAAAACACTTACGAAAGGAAGAGATTAGCAAATTTATCAGCTGTGGTAAATAGTCTAAGAAAACCTGGGTCAGATATTTTTACTATGATAAATCCCAAGAGTCTTCACGGATCTTGGATGAGCTCTCTTTGATCCATTCAAGTACAATACATAAGAATCGGAACCATGTGTTTTAAACTCAGACTTTAGAGAACGTTTAAAAATGGACTAAATAAACAACTCCTCCTACTAAATGGAATTTATTTTCTTGTAGAAGCAATCCTATCAATAGTACAACACATTTTACAAGAAATAACATGGAACAGGAAAAGGAAACAGTTCATTACTCATAATAAAAACATTAGCATAAACAGTTCAGCAGGCTTTAATCTTCTTTTATTGTAGTTATTGTATTGTAATATGACCCTGTTGTTGCTGAAAGGTGGTTGTAGTCAGGTGGGGGTTGGTCTCTTTTTCCAGGCAACAACTGACATATCAAGAGAACACAAGCTGTGCCAAGGGAAATTTAGGTTGGATGTTAGGAAAAAGTTTTTTACTGAAAGAGTGGTAAAGTTCTGGAATCGTCTGCCTGAGGAGGTGGTGGAGTTACTGTCCCTGGATGTATTTAAAAAAAGATTGGATGTGGCACTCAGTGCCATGGCTTAGTTGAGGTGGTGTTAGGGCATGGGCTGGACTCAGTGATCTTGAAGGTCTCTTCCAACCTGGTGATTCTGTGATTCTGTGAAGTACAGCTGAACAGGTACAATGCATGTAAGCTCTCAAATATATGTCTTCATATGTGTGTAACAGCATGAAGAGGCAAAGCCAGCTTTTGAGTAGTTCAAGAGAAACTTCTTCATTCAGTTTTGTGTTTCTATTTTAATGATGCTTGTGATGGAAATGAGCAAATGTCTGCAGTGGATGTGTTTCCATGCTATGCTGGAACACTGGAAGACCATTCTCGTTCATATAATATATGATATAAAGATATTCAAATAATTGCCTTTACAAAATAACTGGTGTCATTTTTACTGCAGGTGATATTTTCATTTCACTGCTACTTTGTTTATTTTATTTCTGGCATTCTATTTATTTGGCTGTGAATTTTCCTGAAATTGTGCATGAAGTGCAATTTAGACTCTCACAGAGGAATCTGACATAGAAAGAGTTCAGCAACATATGTCATTTTTATTTTGTTCCTAACTCAATATAGTAGTGTGCCGGTTTGGACAAATTTGGAGGAAAATGTCCTCTAATAGTAGGCAGGTTACAACCAGCCCTCCCCCACCAGGTTTGGGAAAAAAAAAATTTTCCTTGGAGGAAAGTGAAAGAGATAAAAACTATTTATTTAACAAACCAGCAGGAAAAGGATAATAATGCTAAATAATAAAACCTCTCGCTGTGGAGAGAAAACCGGGTAAGATTTCAGAGTCCTTCTGTAGGTGTGGTCTCTCTCCTCCTCCTTGGAGCTGGATCAGTGTGGGCCGACCTCCAGGGCCTTGGTGGAAAATTCTCTGTTCTGATGTTGAAACAGTCCAGAAGAGAAGGAGGGAAAAACCGAAGTCCCAGGAAAACAAAGTTCAGCTCTCTGTCTCCCTCCAGAGAAGAGGAGCCGAAAGCTGGCTGAAAAGCAAGCAGGGTGCTTCCCCTGCTCTTGCTGCTGCAGAAGCAGAGGAGTGTGCAACTGTGTCCTTGAACAACTGTTTTGAAAAGTTCACTCAGTTTTTTTCCTCTCCCCCCTCTCAGGCTCAGTTTAAAGGCACAGAAAGGCACAAAATTAATTTCTGGGCATAAAGCAGCAATAGGGGATACACATCGTAAAGTCACGCCAAGACATTCCACCCCTTACCCCATATTGTCAGCTCAATGCCCAAACTAATATATTCTAACTCTACACACACACATTAATATTTAGTGTTAATAGTTAGTGGTGCAAGTATGCTGAATTCTGTAAATGAAATAAAAGAAGTGGTGGTATTTACAAGTCGGTGCATTATTTAGACAATTATTGCTACTTGCTGTCACATTTAGATACTCCCCTATGGCTTACAAAATAAAGCTTCACAATAGAGTTCTATTTCTCTGCCTTTGATTAGCCAAACAAAAGACAAGGAATGAAGAGCTAGTGTTTTACTTCAGACCACATCAAGATTTAGCTTGCCAAACCTGATTCTGCATTTACTTGATTTCCAGTTACCACTACTGAATATAATACAAATCAGTATTTTCTGAGCTCTCTTTATCATGTTTCTAAGGTTGTCTATGAGAATGAAAAGCTCATAAAACGTGTCATAATGAAGGGCCTGGAGGTCTCTTCTCAGCCACCGTATTCACATTATCTCTTTATTTCCACGCCTTGCAAAGAGAGTAATCACTAAGAACTCTGCAGGAACCTTTTCGATCCCAGTAATGCCTTTTAAGATTTGGATTGAAATAAAATTTTAGAGACTAACCTGAAAATAACCTGTACACTTTTCTGTAAAATGTTAATGCTATTTTTAAGCAGAAAGTGGAGTTAAATTTATATATCACAGAGATAAAAGATCTTAACTAATGCTTGGATAAATCCCACTCCTGTCCATATAAAGGGCAATTTATCAAAGTCATGACCATATGCTATTTAAAGACCAGCCAAGCAAGGAACTGGAGGCCTTCAAGACTGCACAGAGGAGAAATAAAAAAGGAACCTGGTTAATATTTTACATTTTCTTTAAAGAATAGTTTGAATTATACTTTTTTTTGTGAGCCAGTTCAAAATAAAGATCTGGATACAGAGAAGAGAGAGGAGCAAGCTGAAGCTGAAGATGCATCTCCCTACTCCTGAAGCTTAGCAGCTTTGGGAAATTCTAGAAGATGAGTTTCCAGCCACAGAAAACTTGTCTTTCTAACAGTTTTGGAGATGGTATGGACTTTCACTACTTCAAATTGGTCTTCAAGGTCTAATGCAGTCAATTTTAACTTCACAGCATTCATCATTAAAGGTGGATTTTCTTGTAAACAGGGAGACTAAAGAGTGGGCTACCAGATTCTACACCTCATTAACTTAAGTAAATAAATTTTGCATATATTTTGTAAATTGTGTTATTAAAGGGCTAAGTTTTTTGTCTTCAGGAGGTCTTTGGAAAATGGTATAGAATCTTACTTCTCTGAAAGTTAGAAATCTTTAATTTGAAGTCTAAACATATAATTGGATTAATTGTTGCCAGTTGTTACAAAAATTGTTTAGTTTAGTAATTTTGACCCACTTGCAGTAAACCTCGTAAGTGTATACAGAGAAATCATGTCAGCTTAGCTGTGTTTAAGATGAAAAGCCCAAAGTGTTTTGGGTGCTCTCATAAGAAAATATTTCCACTCTTATCATCATAAAGGACATTTCTCAATACATCTTTCATTTTGAATTTGTCATTTCTGACTGGTGAGATTTTTATGCAGTACTCCTCAAGCTGGACAAATCCTGATAATATCAGCAGCTCTTCTGAACTGTGCTGCAAATGCTTCAGCTTATGGACTCTGATGTCATCTGTTTTCCAGTTGCACAAAGCCAGCAACTCCCAGTGATTTTCTGGTCAACTAATATACACAAGGGCATCCTTTTAAACATTCATTTTCAAATTTTGAATTCTTGGATCACAGCAGAAACTCCAAGTTAGTAGTGGCAAGAGTCCAAATTCAACCTGCCTCAAAATAAACACCTGTGATCAAAGTGAACTTGGGAGAATAACTGTCCTTGTTTAATCAAAAATAAATGTTACTTGAGCCACTTTAAAAGATGGGGTAAAGGGAACTTTTCTAAAAATTATTTATGACAAGAAAATTTTTAATCATATTTCAGTCTACCATCTAGTCTGATGCCCTCATAGCTCTGTTTCTCAATGGGGCGAACATATCTATGGTTAGAAATTGTTCTTCTTCTCCTCTTGCTGTATTTTTATTCTGCATAAACTTTTTCTTTTTTCACCACATAATCTTAAATTAAGAAGATCATTAATATGTTTTGAGGTGTCTCTAATGTTATAGTCTTTTAAACTTCTTGACTAAATCTCACTGATTTCCACAAAATTAATTAGGCGTACTTTTTCTATTATTTTATAGTCTGACAAAAATATGTTTTTAACTTTCAGCAACATTTTAAGTTAATCAATGTCTAATAGATGACAACATTTCTATACCTTTGAACTGCTTACAGTCTAATGCTGTTGAAAGAGTCTGTTGACCAGACTGATACTTTCTTTCAAAGAAGGTGGAAAGTTATTTTTTCAACACTTGAATTTTTACTGGGCAATAAGGATTTGTATTGTTTTGTATAGTGGATCATACCCTTTGTTTGGATTAGGAATGCAAGTATGAGCTGGTTATCATCCTTCAAGAGATACATCAACATGCTTAATACAATACTGACCCAAAGAATAGTGTTTCTGGAGGAAAAAGAAAGGACAAAACCTAGGGTATTTTTGAAAAAGATGTTCTTTTCACAGTCCCTGTGTCCCTCACACTCTCCTCTCTCTTCAAACCAAACACAATGGTAGTATTCTTAAAGATGAAAAAGAAATGTGTGATTTTGTATAAACGTGTTGGAGTCTTTGTATAAACCTCATCTCCTTTGAAGGCAAGGGCAGGCAGACCCAGCTGCAGCACCTCACCTTGCAGAGTCACCCTGCCCTACTGCCTTCTCTTGCTGCTTCCCTCACACCAACATCGTGACCAACTTAACAAAGAAGGAGGGGGAGGGTGCAATGATATATTTGGAGGATTCGTTCAAATATTTAAAGGGGCGTGGGAGGGAACAGTGAGAATCCATGTTTAAGAGAAAGGTCCTCAAGGGAAACTGAGAGCTACTGAAGGAACTCTCTGGAATACATTTGGAGATGATACGTATTTTGAAGAGAAAAACAAACAAACAAACAAAACAGAGAAACTGATAGTTTAGAGAAAGTTCTGAATGTTGCTGGTCACTGATAAAAGTCTTCTGCTTCAGAGTTTAAAAATATTGTCTTACTCGGCACCGTTCAATAACTCTAATTTGGCCATTAAATTCCTGTCACCTTTGCCCTCTCCTAATGATTGTGACAAAATGCTGTCTGCAATCAGTAAGACTCAATCGTTGTGGGAATGATTTGAATAAACAATCAAGTCTGCATCTCATCCATCACCTTGACTGATTTCTCTATTCCCTGTTCACCTCTTCATGACATTTGTCAGGTCACTTGATATAAAATATGCAAACAGTGAGCTGAAATAGCCCACATCTGCTGAAATATGCTGACTGAACCTATTGTCTTAAAGTATCTTGAATCTTTGCATGGCAAGCACAGATATCTTCTGTAGGTTTTTTTTCCTTGCCACCTAGGCCAGTGTGGTATTTGTCCCCTTTACGTTCACAGCACTTGTACTTACAAACCCACCTCATGTGAAGATGGATACTGTCTGTTAAATCTCTTGGATTGGTGCAAAAATATTTTAAAAAAAGGAAGGAACAGTTAGCTGGAAGAAAGGTGGTAGGAGTAGAATCAAAGTACTGATGAAAGCAAGTAAAGGAATGAGGTGGGAAATTAAGCCAACAGAAAATTATATGTAGAGTTTATCTTTTGCTTTAATGAAATTAGTAAAGATATTTTTAATAGGGTTGAATAGGCCTATTAATAGGCCTAAGTTATATTAAGGTACCTCCAGATGGAATCATCTGAGTATTTCCAGGGCTCTTGGGGTACTTACTGACACCCTGCCATCCACCTGCCTCTTTGCCAGTCTCCCTGATCTGGCTGTACCTGTCAGCAGCCAGCATCCCTACAGCTGCTGCACAGCTCAGCCACACATCACATCACATCAGTGCAAGCACAAGCCTAAATCTGAGTCAGTTCAAAGTGGTATGGGCTGCAAAGGATGGGGCTGAGGTCTGGGCATATGGTCCTTTCTGCCAGCTGTGCTGTGTGTGGCAAGAGGCTCCTCAAGAGAGCAACAGGATATCAACTGGCAATAGCAATCTCTGAAACAGTCAGAGCTCCCCTGGAGGCTCCTTAAGACTAGTGTCTCAGCACAGGTAAAATGACCTGGGTATCTCCTGGGAGATCTACAGAAAAGCATTCTTTGGGTTTTTTCACCCCATTCTCCTCTCTCCTCTTCCCATGGTCTTCATTTTCCTGTGTCAGCATGTTTGCATGCATCTGTGTTTCTGACATGCCTATGAAAGAAAAAAGAGATGAAAGAAAGAGTCAGGATGTCTTAGTACTAAATAAAGCTCAGCATCAAATCACTTTATAAGATGGGCCTTTTTCCTTTAGCTTCTGTAGGGAAACATACCTAATTAGGGGCAAATTTACCCTACTGTGGAATCAGGAATGATTCTTGGTATGCACAGGTGCTAGAATATATCAGTGACCACCTGCGAAATACCTGTGTGACTGAAGTTCAAGAACCAGTCTTACCTGTTTTCCACAAGAAGTCCTGATTCCAGAAATCAGGGTTTGAAGTACAAAGCCATACTAGTTTGGGAAGGAATTAATTCTAGTTTACATTTCTGGATGTAACGCAAACCAACTTTTTCTCTCAATAGCACTGCCCAGAACTGACCCTACCTGCTGATTTCTGCCTTTCCTATCTGTGTTGGTAGGCTCTGAGATAGTTGCATTATGAACCAAATATTTTAAAACAAAGGAATTTCAAAATAACCCCACCAAAGGAGGGGGTGCTTGGAAATTCTTTTTCAGAGGTAATTTCATCTATCAGCACAAACTCAACTATGCCATTAAAGGCAGTACTCATGGAGCTGTATCTCCAATCACAGAAAGAGTGGCACTCAGGTCAGCCTCAGCAGTGGGGATGCCTCATCCACTCATCCAGAAGTCAGCCCAGCTTCTCATTCCTGTCCTCTTGCTACCATCTGCACTTCCAATACACAACAAAAGAAAAGGATATTAAATATTTTATGGCAGAAAATATATATATATTCCCCCCACCCCCTCTTTTCCAGGACACTTTCAGCCAGGCAGATGCAGCCCATCCTGTGGCTGCACAACCACGTGCATGTGAAGGAGCTATGAATTGGGAAGATTTTTTAAACAAAGTCTGAATAAGTGACACAAACTGACCAGTGGGATGAGCTGCCCCAACAATGGCTGCACCATTAGCAGGAGTCACAAGTGACAGCAAATCTGCTTTGTCTATGCCTAGATTATATTGCAGGTACAGCCATGAACAGTATGTGAAGTTGTTTGTTAGGTCAATAAAGAAAGATTATATCCCCCTTTTGAATTATTCAACTTTTATTGCTGGATAACATATCTGAACATATTTTCATAGATCAAAAATATGTAAATACATAAACCAGAAATATTATTCAATAATTTTATACATTATTTAAAATAAATCTGCTTTTAATCTTTAAAGTTTCCATCTCTAGGTGTTTCATGAGTAATTGTAATAAAAAAGGATTTTAAAAATGGAGAAGAAAATATACTTTTTTTGGGAAGATGTATTCACAAAAGCAAAATAATAAGCTAGTGAGGTATGATATATCATGGAACAACTACCATCTTCATAAAAATTACATACATTTTTGTTTGACAAATATTTTATTGCATGTCTCACAGCTATTAAATAATTCCCAACTTAATTTTTGTTGTGTCCTAAACAGTCAATAGCAAATACTATATTCCCTTGGTCTCTTATATTTTTCGTCTATATTCCCAAAGAAAACTTACAGTTTTTCTGTTGTTTCCTTTTTTATTTTATAAGCAGAACACAGTAACTTTTTACCCTAGGGCTCAGTTCTTAGGATGTATGGTGACAAACTTGCAAGCAATCAGATACAATCCTGCATATCTCACCCTCTCTTCCAGCCTAGATAACTGGAATTCATGAGAGTAAGGAAGCTCAGTGTGTACACTTAAGAGCTCCTTTTCTATCTCTTCCCCACTTGCCCATTCTGTATGGGCTCCTTAACCCGGTTCTGGCTTTTATCAGCTTCATCCAGAATTGTATGTTTTCCCTGCAAAGATATCAAAACATGAAGACTTACCTGAGCATGTCACAGGTGGATTAGTCAGACATCAAACTGGGGCATCAGGGGACCTCTCCTGTGATGGCAAAACACAAATTACCTGGGAGACTGAGGATGCTGTAAGCCTTGTCATTATTACCACTTGACATTGTACTCCTCCTGAGGCACTGTTTTGCTCTCTGGAAGGGGAATAATCCTTGTGGCTGATGCTTTACTATTTTGTGAGTTTTGCATCAGACAAGAGACAATCCTGTTGATGTGTTCCTGGTGTGCCTGGCTGTGCAGCCACACCTACCTCTGGTCAGTGTGCCAGGGCTGCTTTGAACTCAGGAGCCCCCAGCTGGGAACCCGCATGCCACTCTGCTTCATTTCTGGACCCTGATCAGATGCAGGCAAGAAATAGAAACACAGCTGCTTACTATAGAGTCACCCCAGGCATGTACAAAGCATTTGGAGAACTTTCAGGTCACATTGGGATGCCCCTTACTCTGGTAAGTGACTGAGCAAGGGCTTTCCAGACTACAGTGACTTCTGTTCTGGCTATACTTTTCAACATATTAGAGCAGCTGAAATGCATGTGACTAAACAGAAATAAAAGACTGCTGAGGCAAAATGTTTGATCCATTGATTCATTCATAAGAGTGTTTCACTTGATCTCAACAGAGATAAAATGGGATCCTAAGTAAGTGACTAAATAGCATAAAGCTTGGAAGAGACCTTTGTCTGCAATGAATTATAAAGAGTGGCAAAATGCATGCGGCAAAAAAATGGCCTCTTTTTAATCTAATTTTAATATACCTCTGTAAAACCTGGCCACCTTTCTCTAGCGTGACATGGCTAAATATCTATTAGATCCATCTGATTACCAGATTTACGTATTACTACATCACTTCCTAGTATAAGAATAGATTAAAATAAGGCTGGCATGTGCCAGCCTTGCAGTCACATTAGGCAAAAGATGTAATATGCCATTTATACTAAAAAATGGAGAATATCTGATGCAGGAAAAAGTCAGTCTGTCAGAAATTCAGGACGAAGTCTGAATTGCTAGACTTACATACTAAATCAGAGTTGTAGTGTGGCCATAGTGTTTGCAATCCTGTATTGGAATGCATTACACTGGATTTAATGTGTTTTTCACAGCAAGCCTCATTGTTTTCCCTGGAGAGAAATAAATGTAGGAATGAAGGCTTTTATTTTGTAAGGAAAGCAAAAAAATGTAATGGCAGGAAGCATCACAAGAAAAGCCTGCAATTTATTATATAGTTTATATGTTTGAAGTCTTTCAACATCAGTTTGTAGCTCTGTCATCTTTAATATTTTAGAGCTTAGTCAGGTGCTCCTGGCTTTATACCAGTTATCTTTAAATGCTTGCTTTCGTAGACTATAATGATACAGACTTGAGAGAAGAGAAACCAAAAAGAAGTGTTGTCCTAGAAAACAGATGATGGAACACAGTGTTCATATATAATTTCAGTTAAATAATTAATACTAACACCATTTCTGCTGACAGGATGCTTTCATTAGTCTGTTTCTCTCAATTTCTGTTACAAGACACCACAACCTTTGTCTTACAGATAGCAAAACTGAGTGTCAAAGAAGCTTAAATGACTGGTTTAGACCAACCCAGTGAGTCAGCATTACTGTCAAGCAGGAAAATGAGACCTTTCAAGTTTCCATGGTAGGACATAGCCTACTACAAAACATTAGGACTCTGGTCAATATTGTATAACATGTTAAAATGCTTCAATTGGTGTATGTTCTCCTTTCCAACACACAGCACCTGAGTCATCTTGCAAAGAAGTTGTATCTTCAACAGACTTGTGTAGCACAGTACAGAAGTCAGCTTTTCCCACCCAACCAACAAACCAAATACACAATGTACTGAATCTGTACAGCATGGTACTTACTGATGTTAAAGCAATGTGCATCTTCCCAGCATTTCAAAATACAGGTTGTAGCTGAATATGAAATTTGAAGGTTAGCTTCTGGGAAAGGGGAAAACCTAAAGGAGTGTCACTTACAAATTTACTTTCAGTGGAGAGATTAGGAAGTTTAAATGCAGCACCTATTTCCAAAAAATAGCAGAAAAACTGCTGTGCTTTTGTTTTTCTTATGTTTGCTAATGCCAATTTAATTTTTTTTCTCAGTGGACAGCTGTCCTGGCACCTTGCTCAAATTCTAGGTGCAAAATAAAAAACATGCTGTTTGCTTCATGATGGAATTGCCTGTGGTTATCTCCACACAGATGGAAGAGAAAGATTGAAGAGGAACTGCAGTACTCATTAACAAAAAAACTATCCCACTCAAAAACCCCCAAAACAAACTACCCAGCCAGAACAACTAAGAAAAAAACAGTGTCTCTTTCTTGCCTATCTTATATAACTTTTCAAAGCCTGAAAACTACTTAGTCAAATGTCCTTTTCTTTCTACCAAGGTGAAGGTCTGTTCTTTACACTGTTTGGAAGCCAGCAACCAGGCAGAAGATTAAAGAACGAATACTCAGGTGAGCACAACATTTCTACTGACCAAATTACTGTATTACCAGTATAGCACAGGAATCTGTGTGACCCCAATCAGGTGTTTTCAGCCTTTTACATATAATCCAGGATATGTCAGAGCTCAGATTTACAAACTGAGCCCTTCAAATAGCTAGAACTAAATAAATGCATCAACAAACTGGGTGATAAAGGTGGTAGCCATGCCTAAGGACCATCAGGAACATGAAATTTTGAATTGCACAATTGCAAAAAATCATGCAAACTGTATCCTGAATTAAACATTTGCTATAATAGATTCCTCTAGTTCTTTGTTTTATGAGCTACAAAAAATAGGCCTATCAGTTTCAAACAGATAGATGGTATTTTATGAAATATGTACCTAAAGTTGTACTACTAAAGACATTGGCAGTCACTCTGACACAAAATTAAAGAGCTTTTCATCCACTAGAGATGTGCAGTTTAGCATGTCCACCCTGGGATTTTTCTTAAAAGTTCACATTAAAAAAGGACAAGGAAGGAAAAATTAAAATTGCAGAAAATAATGTTATACTTGCTGGTTACAGATCAGTTTTCTGTGTAGGAAAGTATACAGTAGATCACAAGATATATTCATTGTCAGCAAAAGTTCAGTGAAATTTCTGTTACCATAAATAAACTAGTTGTTAAAAGGTACTGCTGATAGGATTGTCAGCAAGAGGAAATTATTTTAGCTCTGTCCCAGTATTGAATTGTTACAAATGGAAATTTCTATAACCTTGAAGACTGAGAAGTTTATTAAACCAGCAATAAAATTTATCAAAAGATGGCTTTGGACAGCCTTTTTAACAGAGTTTTACATCTGAAGTTAATGTCTTAGCATCTAAGGTGTAGACATCATGGAGATAGCAGCACCTTGGCTCTGATCATTACAAGTCTAAGGAATTAATGCTGTTCAGAAATGAAGTGTCTAAAGACTGGACAGTGCAATTACATATATCCAGACACTTCAGTCACTTCCAAAAAAATTGGTATAAAAACTTAAAATTTAACTTTTGACAACTAAACATTATTATTTCTTTACAACTAAAAAGACAATAATCAAAATTAAAAATGGTGCTAAACAAAATGCAGAAACCTTTTTTTAGAGAACGTTCTTCCTAAATTTTACATCAATTACTACTAAACTCAGAAGGTCTTATAATCACATATCTGAGAAAAACATTTTTCCTAGCTGTCTCTTCATGTTTTTCACTGGTACCACCCTTGTTATAAAAACTAAATTATCAAAAAATAATATATGAAATGTGTTACATAGATATAAATATACATAAATGCATTACATAAAGAATATTTTTATTTTAAATTTATCAACATATAGCAATGCTGACCTGAAATGTATGGCCTTAAGATTGTTTTATATACACTTATAGAGATACATGGTTTATATACATATATACATAAATTTACTGAAACTTTCGGTCTGCAATTCCCTGTCAATGTCAGTGCATATTGCCCATATTTATTCCAGCCCACAGTCTGATTTTTCCATTCTGTTCTTTTATAGAAACTTGTAACATAGAGAAACCTCTCTGCATCTCTTGTTCAGCTTCCCCCTGATTTGTTTTGGCTCTCAGTCCCACTTCAGATGTACTCTCCTCATGAAGACAAAGATGTGGAAAGGACATTCAGAGGTCATCTAGTCCAAGGTGGGACCTAAAACTACGTCACTGCTGACATTCTTACAAGTAAGTGTGATTGTGCCTCCTCCCTTACAGTCTACTAGAGCACTTAGCTGTCCCTGGGACTGAGTTTCTTCCCAGGGCCTGTATTAGATTTGTACTGCTGCAAAGCCATTACCTAAAATTTTCTCTACACTGGGAAAGAAGAAAAAATTAATTATTTTTTCTTTTCAACATCTTTTCATATTTGAAGATTATTATCACATCTCCCCTGAGTTTTTTCTGTATTTTGAGCAACGTTATTTCCTTCAGTGTTCCCTGGCAGGCTGTACCTTGTACTGAACCCTGTTGCTCACCTCCCAACTTGCCACAAATCCATCTCAAGTACCTCAGACCAGATATATTAATCCAACTACTTTTAGCCAGGGCTAATCACGAGGGAAACACTAATTCATGCTTTGCAGTCTCTACTCCTGTTTTTAAATCCCAGCATGAAATCTGACTTTTTCAAAATAGCACACTCTTACCAATTTGTGTTCAGCTTCCAATCCACCTACCTGGGTCTTTCCTTAAGGAATCAGAACTACACCACCTGATCCTTGTGTACTATTTGGCAGTTAATAATTTTACCTCATATTACTGCATACAGAATTGAAGATGGCAAACATTTCTGGATGAAGGAAACCCTTCCAAAGATCCCAGTTCAGTAAGTGCATTTTTCTGTTAGACGGTAGATTAATGGCAACTAAAGTTGTGGGGGTTTTTTCTTTTTTTTTTTTTTTTGGCACCATGCTATAGAATTTGCCTCCAGACCTGATTTTCTAACTTGTTAATGAGAATGCCGCATGAGAATCAAAAGCTATATTAGAGTCAAGACATATTACGTCTTCTGCTTTCCTTCTCTCTACAAAATCTGTTACTGTCTGATAGAAGAAAATTAGATTGATTTGACACAATTTGTACTTGACAAATCCCTCTTGGCTATTGTTCATCTCACTTGTTATCTTCAAGGTGCTTACAGACAGTTGATGATTATTTGTCCCAGTGTTTTTCCAGGAACTTAAGTTGAACTGGTTGGTCTGTAATTCTCTGTCTTTCTCTTGTTCTATCTCCTCTTTCTCTGTCTCTCTCTCTTTTCCTCTACTCCCCCAGTGCCTTCCTATTTATTAAACTAAGCATTATATTTACACCGTCTAGTATTTTAAGTTCTCATACCTTTCTCTGAGCTCCCAAAGAGAACAGAAAACAACTTGTTTTTCTAAGATGGTTTATAGGGGCTATTTGCAGTCTCTTCAAAAGAATTACTACTGAGACATAAGGACTCAAGGCTACTCCAGTATTTACTCTATCTTCATGCCCCAACCACTTCAGTTAACTATATGTGACGATTCATTTGCATTAAGATGTCAAACCATTAACTGAAGCAGCTGAAGCTGCTTTTTTCTTGTTCCACTGTTCCTGCTGCAAAGACAGTGACCTGGAACAGAGGATGGGCATGACAGGCAGAGGGATTGTTTTACGCTGTTCCTGCCACACTCATCTGAGTACAGTGTTAACAGCCCTCAGTATCATTAAACCAGTGCTGCACATTAGCAATTGGGAGAGTCTCAACGAAATGGAACAACACAAGACTATTCTTGCCCTTCTGGTGACATCTGTGACTACAGCTTCCTCCCACTTACTACTGAATCAGCTCTCCACCAGATTTTCCACATGCTAGTAATGTATTTACAGATGTTTTCTTTTTCCTTCTTGTGGTCCTTTCTGATTGTTCCACACTTCACAGCTTGGCTTTTCTAATTTCATCCATACATTCTTAGACTGTTCTTTTATCCTTGTCCCTGATACACTGACCTAGTTTCAATTTCTTCATGCTTCCTTTTTGTTTTTGAGGTTAATGAAGAGCAGAAGATTTAGTCAAGCTGATCTCTTGCATAAGAAGAGTTTGTGATTGTGATCTTAATAGTGTTTCTGTGAGGAACTGCCAAATTTCCTTTTTTCTTTAGCCTTGTTCCTCAGGAGAACTAACCTAATAATTCTCTGAGGGCAGAGCTTTGCTCAGAAGCTTTTAACTCCATTTATTCTCCATTACTTTTATTTAAAACAATCTGTCCTGCTTCAGATGAGACAAATGGGACAAGCTGTCTAAATAAAAACAGACAGATCAAGTCCATGACTAAAATTCAGCTGTTGCCTTTGGAATAAGTCTTCAACCTAAGTTTCTTCAGGTAGACTCTGATTTTGAAATGTCAGAGTATATTTCAAAAGTAAAATAAGAAATTTTAACTCCTGATGGCTGGACTTCTCAGTTTCACAAGGAGAATGTACAAATACTAGCTTTCCCTTTCAGCAAGTTTGGAAAAATCAGTATTACAAGAAAGAATGTGAAAAGTTTCTCTGCTGCAGAAAACAGCTAATGCAACTCTGCTACTTAGGTTCTATACATTAAGAAATCACTCTACATTTTATTCTCCCAGAAATGTGTGAATTTCTTTGAGCTTTTGTGCCTTTACACCAGCTCTAAGGCTTTAAAGGAGATCACTTTTTTAACATTAAACACCATTATGCATCATGTAAGCTTCTTTGATGTAGGATGTAATTTCAAGTATCCATATGCAGACTCATAGCTCGCAGCAGTCAGCACTGCCACTTAGAAGTTATTATCATGGGTTTACATTTTGAAAATTTCTTTTAATCTTTGAAGTCTCTCTAGAGAAGTCACTCATGTTTGTCAATGAAAAATAGAAATAGTAACAATCTTCTGAAAATACTATACAGACAATTTCAGTATTTTTAATGACATTGATTACTTAAATATATTTCAAGTCCTAATATGAGAGTTTCGAGTTTACAGTAATGGGCTAATAGATTGCCAACAGCAATTAGTTGCTCAATGTGTAACATCTGTTTTTTATTGCTGTTCTGAACCCATCCAAACTATAAAGAGAAGATAAAATGGGTAAAACCAGTTACTGCTCATATATGGTCAAGACACATAGTCACTCACAAAAGGCTGAACAGCCACTCTTGCATACAGGTGAAGGCCTTATTTATTCATTCATCAGCTTTAACAGTTGCTATAGTAAGCTGCAAACACCTAGCATATTAAAATAAAATTTTGGAAATTCATGATAAGTTATTGTGAGGAACGAGACAACTCTTAGAAAAATTAAAATAATTTATTAAAACAGAAAAATTGAAAAATTATAAAAATCAGGAAAATACCAAAATTTGGGATCCTAGTGGCTCTAGAGATATTCCCGGGAACACAGGGATTGGAGATCTTTTGGCTTTTACAGCACTGGACCTCCAGTGGAAAACTTGCAGTGCTGGGCTGACTTTTGGCTAACCCAGAAGTCGGAGAAAAATTATTGAAGGCTCCTAAATAGGAGTAAGGCTTAAGTGCCCAGCACCGGCGCCCACCACAGCTAAATCTGCACTGCTCTGAGGCCGACTCACTATTTTATAGTTCCTTTGCTCCGCCCCAGTCCGCCCACAGACCGCCCATGGCACACCCCTTTGGTCCTAAGTGATTGGTGCTTTCCTTTTGACAGATCATCTCTGTCTACCAATAGCTCGTCGTTGTCAGGGGGGTAGTAGCAGCTGGAGTAAGAGTGGTAACATGTCCTTATTAAGATTCAGGTTGCCATGGAGCTTACTTACAGACCAACGGCTAAAGGTCTAAAACTGGCTGTTGGCTGTTAGAAACTGGGGTTTGGAGCTGGTTCTGAGCAAAGTAGAAACCCTTAAAATAAATATTAAAATATATCCAACACATCTTAAAACATTTGCAAAAGTATACAGAGAACATGAGAAAAACAACTCTTTTTAAAGTTGGGAGGGGAATTTTAACTGGGACACTTTTAACTAGGGGATTTTAACTGGAACTGGTGCAGATAAACTGCTTTGAACAAGTGAAAGTACTAATAGCAGAACTTGGTATTTGTACCTGGACTGATGGGTGAACATTAACACTCAATTAAAGTTGTGTAACCCAAAATTAACTAATTAAAACACTTAACATGCAAAGACCAAGCTAATTAGGGAGTTCATGTATGACAGTTATCTAGGATTGAGAATATTTTTTGGAGGTGAATAAGAGAAAACATATCTAGCATTATGACCAACCAGAAAGGAGATCAAACTGATTTCCTTTGGTCTGAACTCTGTTGTAAGTCAGAATGTTGCAACTGTGAACATTCATGGGTGTTCTTACAATTTTTTTCTAGTGAGATCAAGCCTTGAGCACTCAAGTCAGAAGGGTGGAGCATCAAGTATTTGAGAAAACTAATACGGGTAAACACTTGAATTAGTAAAGAGTGACTCTGTTAAAAATATATTGTCTAAGAGAGAACTTAGCACTTTAATGAATATGTATTTCTATGAGTTATGCACATGTGAATAATAACCAGAGATCTACTTTTTGTGAGATCTTTAAATTCTCTGTAAGACAAGCTATTGACCAAGGCAAACCTGAGGTCAATACATTCTTCAAAGGACAATAAATATCTGTGTTCACTGAAACATAGTTAACTAAACGTAAAACTACTGCAATGTAAATGTAATAGGGTAATCACTAGCTCTGGAAAATAAAACTATTTCATGGTGTGGTTTTTCCTTTCAATTGTACTGACTTTTACAGATAAGGAACAAATAATTGTAATGGAAAGAAAAAATATGGAGAATTTTGCTTGCGTGGAACTAATGGACTTGGAAAATTGCATCTTCAAAAAATTTATAGAATGTTAAACATCTGTAATGGCAAAAAAGCTCTGACTTTATTTGTGCAGTCAAGGCCTGGCTTAGTTAGCTCTGATTTCTGCGTGACACTGCTCAATCAGCTTCTGAGAGTCCAAAACAGGCAATGACTTACCTTTAGTGTTCTGCTAAAAAGCGCAGCAGCTCAGGGGAAGGTCAGTGAGCTGTATCACATCCAGGCTACTGGACCCAAGCATGCCACTCACCATGGAAATCTCCAGGGGTGCCTCAGGATAAACTGTAAACGTGTTGTCTCAAAGGTGGAGGGAAATTGCTGCTGTGTTGTTTTTTCTGCCTTTAGACATGGATTTCATTTTTCTAAAACTTTTTCACTCAAATGTGTGAGATTTTTATGAAAGGCTTGGACTCTGATTTTTCTGGTATTCAAGGAGTTTCCAGGTTGGTTCTGCAGGTTCTGAACTCTCATCAGAGATGAGGATTCTTGTCTGAACTCTTACTGAAGTCACCTAGAGTTACTGTGATGTATATCCAGGCAGACAACAATTGGCTTTGGTCCCATGAACTCCGTGACAAACACAGAAATATCTCAAATGTTCCCAGACTCTATATTTAGTCAGTCACTGTTTATGGATACATGTTGGTTGTGAAAGGATGAAGTTTGACATTTTTGAGGCAGCAAAATTAAAAATATATTTCTGTTTTCATCAGGTGGAAGATCTAGTTATAAATGCTTGCTTGGTGAGAGAGTGCAGTCTCTAAAATAACTAAGGATATCTTCAAAGGAGTGATGTAATGATGCTAATACAAATTAAATCAGTCTGATTTTCCATCTCTGAAGGTACAGTAATAAAACTCTCTCTGAGAATATCTGCCACAAAAGATGAAATATTTGGGAGGGAAACTGCAACTCAGTTATCATAAGCCATACTGGGAATTACCATTTCATTAAATCAGTGGGGACATGGTTTTGAGAAAGGTAAAGCAGTGGAACTGACATTATAAAAATATTCCCAGCTGCAATTCTGGCTATCTGGAATGGAACTTTGTGGATTCCAGAAGTTTGTTCTGGGGCAGCAAATCCAGAACCCTTAGAAATGTACAGTGTCTACCCTTTTCTGTGAAAGTTGTGTGTCTAAGTAAAGTAGTTATATCACTGGCCTCTTCTAGGGAGTCCAGGGTAGCTGTTTTTAGCTAATTTTGATAAACACACACAAAATATTTGGAAATCTACAGTAACACGTTTGGATGGGCAGTAAATGAAGGGCTGAAAGCATCATAAAGGACATTGACATATAGAGGTATACTAGGTCAACCAGTAGGAGCCCCTGACCATGGCAGATTAATTCAGTGAAGTTCAGAGTATTAATCTTTGCATGCATTGCTGGGAGCGGGGCATAGGCTTCCCCTACCTTGGTACCCAGTGCCAGAAGCCTGCAAAGCTGAGTGTGTGCATGTGTCTCACGGCCTACCTTCCTATGCAGGTGTTGTATTTTCCTCTGAAAAATCAGAAAAGTCCAGGTCTGGTCTTGGTATAGGTCCCACATTTAATTTATTGTTTAATTTATTGTTCAATTTAAAAGTTAAAAATACCAACTGTCTTCCAAAAGTTTTCAGTGGTCATTTACTAATTCTTAACACAGTTACCTATTTTCATTTGTCTAAGAAAAAATATAAATTATTGCTATGCTAGTTTCTGGCAGTATGTGTATGACTCACCAGACACTGCTAAATTCCTTTTTCAAACAGATGAACTCTTATTGTATATTTACTTTCTTTTATGTTCACAATGGTATTTAAGTCTGCAAACATGCATACCCAAATTAATCCCTAAAGATTTATAATAAGATTATCTCACTCAAATTCAGCTTTTCAAAACTGCAGCATGTAGCAGGGTTGTCTAGACTTTCTCCTAAGTAATAAAGACTGCTATCTTTGGATGATGGCCTGCTCATCCCATGCTACTGTGAGTGCCTAAAGTAGCTGAAATTAGCTTCACCTGAAGACATTTCCATTAACTCACTATAGGGAGACCCTAAGCAATAGCACACCACCATCAAACTACATTTTGTCTTCAGTATGAAAACTGACTTTAAAAGACTCTGTCCATCACTGTCCACTCCAGCCACACATTTACTTCCATGTAAAATTGCCGGAGCTATAGAGATAAGAACTGGTGTGGGCCAAACAGCAGTGGGTTCAGTGGGTGAAAGAAGGTCTTGCTACCTCTTTTGCAGAGATAGTACAGGTCCAATAGCTACTATTCTGTCAATACAGTCAGAGCTAGAGAGGAGTAGAATCACCTAGAGCCACAGTTCCTTTTAATTAACTCATTTGTAAGAATGTATCTTTTAACGAGCTAAAAAGAAATGAAATTCACATTGCTGAGCATACCCTTGTCAGCTTGTAGGAACAGCAATTCCCAATTCAGTGCCCCCACTGAGACTCTCCGAAACCGGTGCTGCTCACTAGCTCGTTCCCCCACCTGCCCTCCCTCTTCCTGCTCTGAGGATGGAGTTGAGAATTGGAGGCACAAAAGGTGCAAATCACGGGTTGAGATACGAACAATTTACTGGAAACAGAAATGAGATAAGAAAACCAACTGTAACTGCAACCATATTAATAACAAAAAGTATAAGACAAAGAAACGATTTACATGAAAAACTGCTACAGATACTGACCAACTCTTCCCCACCATGCCACTATTTCTCCCACCAGAAGGAAAGCCCTTCTGGGAAGTGTCTTTCCCCCCACCTCGGCAATGATGCAAGATGGTACTGAGTAACATTATTAAGTTGGCCACACCCTATCCCACTGATTTGATCTGAAACCAGGGCAATAGGGCATAAAATTTAATAACCTTCTAAAAAATCTTCTGTCTTTGAACTAAAGATTGTAAAGTTAGCAGTATTTTAAAAACTGTTAAGAAATCGGTTTGGGTTTTTTTCTTCCTTGACACCTTTAATTTTTATGACTTTTCACATATGTTGATGTAGCAACTTCAGAATTCTCTGAGATAAAAGCTAATATAATCAGCAGGATGAGAAGAAATGAAGAGCAGAAGCTTTTTGGTTACAGAGGAGGAGAGGAGGACAGGGATCAAAGTGCAATAATTTTTATTGGATTAGCAAATAAATTATAATACAAAAGCTTTTTAGAACTGACAATTGAAAGAAGAACTGCAGAAGTCTGTAAAGTTATAATAGGCTCATCAAATTAAATCAGATAGTAAAATACTGGGTGTCACAATCTCTTCTACAGACTGGCTCTTAAACAGCCACTTTTTATTGGATTCATTTTCTGATGAGATGAGATTCATTTCAGCTAACTTTAAATATCTACTTTGTAGCATTCTACATCTGAGGTAGCCTCCCTAACATCCCTTTCTATCCGTGATAAAAAGTGACAATTTAGGGTCCAATTAATTTGATTTATTTTGGTTGCCTACTTTGACATGAGATGAATAACATGTGAGAAGAATATTTTTTTCTCCACAGATTAAAAAAAGTCTGTGGGAGAACAAGGTCAGATATTTATGTCTACATTGTGGAGTTCTTAGTTTGGATATGTTCATTTACATGGTTCACAGAATATCATCTTCATAAACCTTATTTATTTCTGTTACTGGAATCACTTAGGTGAAAAATGTCTTGTCTGGAGGTAAATGATGTAATATCTGGAGGTAAATGGTAATATCTGAAAGAAAAGGGTAAAAAAAGGACATGAAAAGCTTTTGATCAAGTCTGTTGCTCGAAAAGGATTTAAAATATTTCTGCTCTTATTCAAACTTAATTGCAAAAATCCTCTGTCAGTAAAAGTCTGTGCATTTATTCACCAGTCTTCATTTCCTGGATAAAGTGAATGGCTCCATGTATGGGGGAAATAATCCTAGCAGAGCAGTGTCAGAGTTTCAAAAGACAATGAGAACTGCAAGAAGACAGCTGTGGGGTGGTATCTTCTTTTAGATAATCTAATGTAGTTGGAAAGAGCAGACAAGGTTCCAGCACATCATCTTATCAAACACCTGCCTTTTTTGTTTGTGTTGTGTGATCTCTGCTAGATGACAAGATCTCAAGTAAGAGCTGGAGATAATGAGCATATGATTGCTTTTAATTTCTTACACAGAGAAAACAATTGTGATCACAGGGAAGCAGAACTTTTCTTGTGAACAACATTTTGAGCACCCTTCATTTAGGCATCTGGGGGACTTGAGTATTTTTGTGGTGAGCATTTGTGTGTCTTTTGTTTCACACATTAAGCAGCTGTCTCTTTGAGCTTTGGAGTAAAACAGGTTAGTGTTAAATCAATTAGTGATTTAGCAAACATAATTTGGACATCAGAATCACACAGATACCAAAACTTCCTTACACAATATACTTTTTTAGACCTTGTGGCTCAGACAATTCAAATAGGTATCCTATTGATATAAATGTCTACATGTCAAGACAAAGTGCTCTAGGAATTTTACATAGTCACATAAGAAACCACATATATGCTCAGAAAATAAGAGAGTACCTGCAATGAGCTGTCAGAAGGAAGATTGTACTGAGAGTACCTCCATTTTTATCAAAGGACGTTGAGTTTTATTTGTATTCTTTCATATATGTTTAACTCAGTTTCTTCACAAAGGAGAAATCCTGAGGCGCTTTTCCATGGAAACCAATGGGACTTGGCTGCCTGTTTGCTGCACAAATCAGTACTGCACAGAATTTGGCAGTGCTGGAATCAGTCCGTCACTTTTTGGCCCCTTGTGGATAGTCACAGAATGATGCATCTCATTGCTGCAGCTCCCAGTGACCTGTTCGGATTCTGGTCTCCTGATTATCTCATTAAAAATCTGCCCGATGGCTGCTTCACCTCTTCAGACACCACATATTGGTTCCTGTGTGCAATCCTACCCTACCACACTCAGATTCCTCTCGGGATGGTGAGGTCTTTCCCTTGCCGAGGGACCTGACTCTTCCTTGCAGCCTTGAGAGGGAAACTCAAGAGGAGAGCTCTTTGAGCCAGTGGTAATTCTTGATGCAGACTACCTTTGTGGTGATTACTTCCTCTGTGCTCTTAACTCTGAAATTCTAATTGGATCAGGATATTAACTTGAATGTGGTTCTGGTTTTTTTACTAAGCTTTGGTATTTTTAGGGCTGGTACATTGCTGTTGTAGCTTTCCTCCATCTGTATTTTATGTCTCAATTAAAGTGTACTTTTTCTTGAGCCTGGTACAAAATGCCTTAAATTTTCTAGAACTCACATTAAAAATTAAGCTATTAATATTCACAGGAAAGGAAAAACAAGTTTTTTATTGCCCATTATTCAATTAGAAAAAAGTCTAAATCAAGTTCAATATTCTTCCTTTTCTACTCAGATGCAATAGAATATTCCTTTTCATTTCTGTACATACGGCATGAGTAAGCTTTCTATTGATGGTTTCAAGATCTTTGATCACATTCAAGAAGATATCTGGGAGAAAACTTCATTCTTTTTACATTTAATCCCAAAGTCTACTAAAAGAATTCATTTCTAGTAGAATGAATAGAACTCTGTAAAATCACTTTGTCAATATCAGTGACTTCTCTGATTAGCACCTAGTAACAATAAAAGGACTTGTCAATGCAAAACTAACAGGAGCTCCCAGTGCCTAGAGTGGTGATTCACAGATGGTAAGAGTGACTGGAAGCTGGCTTGAAAGAGAGGGAATGACTGAAAATAGTTCAGATACACTTAGATATTTGGTGAAGATCAGGACAAAGCAAACATGCATTATCTAATTATCTGGAAAAGGGGAGAAAAAAATAGTGTGCTCTGAACATTTGTTGATTTTATATATAAATTCTGAAGGTACAAGAAAAAGGAGCATCTGTAAGAAAGATTACTTTTAAAAAATTTTTATCATGTTAAAATATTACATCACTATTTTAGAAAATAGGCTAGAAAACAAAGGGTTCTCATAATTTCTGAGTCTCAAAGTAACATTTCCACAGTAAAAAAAAAAATTCAGAGGAAATTTAGGGGTGGATTCTCATGAAGCTTAAGTTTAGTTAAGTACTAGGAGAAACATCTTGCAACTTTGATGAAGAAAGACAATTTATTCTTTTTGTGTGGGACATAAAATCTTTCCTCAAAATAACTCATTTCATATGGGAAAAAAAAAAAAAACAAACAAAAACTTCAGCTACTATTCTTATAAGAAAGTTTCAGACCAGGAATATTTAGTCTCCCTTGAGAAGAAAGCAAATGAAGGGTTTCATAAAAGTAAATAAAGTAACAGTAGTGAAAATCTGTGTTTTTTTCTCCAGATCAAATCATATTGGAAAAGTGAAATTAATTAGATGCATTTATTACATTGAATAAAAAACTTCAGGTTAGTCTATCTAGTGATCACCATTGCAAAAAGAATCATGTAGCCAAATACACTCAGCACTTTGTTTGGAAATGTG
This sequence comes from Corvus hawaiiensis, assembly GCF_020740725.1. Classification (NCBI taxonomy): domain Eukaryota; kingdom Metazoa; phylum Chordata; class Aves; order Passeriformes; family Corvidae; genus Corvus; species Corvus hawaiiensis. Next base: position 61,258,787 of record NC_063216.1, on the reverse strand, counting down.
ATTTATGATTCAAAGAGCATTCTGCTCTCATTCACCAGTGGAAATTTTTCTCCATGTCTATAGCTTGTAGGAGCCATTATGTGGTGGTATTTACCACATCTAGTATTTACTATGATTCTGATACTTAAAGTGGAAATTCTGGTAAACTTTTTAGGAGTGTTATGCAGAGAGTGCACCTGCTGTCCCTTCCTACATCTGACTTTTCTGACTTACGATACAGGCATACAAAAGAAGAGATTTCTATGGTAGCAGGAGCTATTCTTACCTAGTCAGCATTGTCTGCAGAAACAGACTGATTCACTTTGATTGCCACTCAGCAGGACTTAGGTAGAAGTCATATGTAAATAGATGGGCTAGAAATGGATGCCTGTATTCATTAATCTTTCATTAGATTCAATCTCAAAATTACCCAAAGGTTTTACAAGGACTTTTTAAACTCTAATTTGGCCCCTGGCCTTTAAACAAAATGAAAGCTATTGATTGATGTTCTGGCCAGGATGCAAATGAGCCCATCAGTTCCTGAATCAGGCTTTATTGGTTTAGATGCACTTTCATATATCTGAACAGGAAAGCAACTTGGAGATTAAAATTTTTATAAAGCTTCATAGTAAGGTTAATGTTGTATTAAATTATCTAAGTCTCAGTAAAAGCAAAGACTTATTCTGTTATTTCCAGAAATTTACAAAAAAATTACTTCACTGTCCTTTAAAATAAGAAAAAGCACAAGACAGGTTTAAAGACAGGAAAATACATATTTTCCAAATTAAAATTTAAAATACTAGTTCTCTCTGTCCCCAAGCCTGAAAAGCACAGATATTTGGATGTAGATCTTACATTCATATTCCTTATGGAATGATCCGTACTCCTGAAGTGAACATTGCTGTGCCCTCTACCATAAGAAGAGGAAGTGTCTTCAAATTTGAAGAAGCAGTATATGATCTAGATATTTTCTGTGTTGAAGTGTTAGAAATTTTTTTCTGGGGAGAACTTAGTGTTCCTTTTCCTTTGCTCCATTTTAGTACCTTAGGAGTAAAAAGACCTCAAGAATCAGACCTGTATTCCCAGTTTCTTTCAGTTTGAGTAGGTCTAACTCTCCTTTTCTAGGTTCTACTCAGCCACCAGTCTTCAGAACAATCTCATCAGCAAATCCATTACAGTGGATAGAGGAGTGCAAAAGAAACAAGTAAAAGAGTTTTAGCTCCAGCTAAAAGAAGGAAAGTCAAGTTACCTGACATTTATTTATTGGCATTGGACAGAAAGTTAAAGGAATAGTCATAAACATGGGTATTACAACTTTTACATCTTTTGTCTCTTCTGAATATCCTGTACACCAAAGGAGAGCTAGACAGTCCTGGGTGAATGTTCTTTCTCATACTGTGACTCTCAGGATCTTGGCTGCATAGAGACTCAGCCAGGGCAGGGACAGTGAACTTAGGAGAACTCAGTACTGAAGGTCATACCTGGAAAAGCTGTTTCAGTAACCCTAGATTCAGATATTCACATCTTGAATGAATATACTAACACTTCAGATGGTTGTAGTAATCAGGACCATAACCACATTTCAGGTATCCTCAGTGACTTCCTTGGCACAGAACAGTTCAGTTGGATTATGGGGATGCTGAAGGTTGATTCAATATGTGTGTCAATATGCTTTGAGAAATTACACAAATTAGTGCCATGCCTGCTGGAGAGAATCAGAGAGAGCATGATTTTGGATGTGATAAAACCTTCTGCAGGGAGAATGTACTGGTAGTACCTGTTGTAGGCACTGTCCAGAGCAGATGTAAACTTTGTTCACAGGAGGATAGTCCAACGCTTGGAGAAGTTCAGCCTTGGAGATGTTGAAGACACAGCTGGATAAAAACCTTAAGCATCTGTGTTTGACCTCAAGATGACCCTGCTTTGAGCAGGAGCTTGGACTAGAAACCTCCTGTGGTCCCATCCAACCTGACCTATCCTGTGATCCTAAAATCACAGAGGGAGAGAGGACAATAAGAAAAGTGATCTTAAAAGTGGTTTTATAAATGTAGAAAGTACAACTTTGCCTCCAATAATTAGAGCACAAGTTGGTGTACTGACCATCCCAAGGCCAGTGGGAGCATCAGACATTATACACAGTAATTTTTTTGCAAAACAACATACAGCTTAGAATATTTAAACCTAATAAAGGGAGGGAAGAAAAAATGAGAAGGAATGACAGATATTTAGATTTTTTATATATGGAAAAGTTAGTAAGTTCTAATTATATTTTCATGGAAAAATACTATCAATAACATGATAACATGATCTGTGTCAGTGAGGTATTGAAGTTTATCTGATAGACTACTTGGTTTTGTGGTAGGAAAATTTACTATATTTCCCACAGAATTACCAGTCTATTCTGACCAATTTTAGGCAGCTTTCATTGGAAGTGATGATATGTTTCTCAAAGTAGAAAGTAGAAATGAAATACAAAGACCTTTGTATGTGAATGGCCTAGTTATCGTTTGGAAGACAACTCCAATTCTGACCAGGGAATAAGGAGCAACATATATTTTATCTAGTGTAGTAGCTAACCCCAGTTTACTTTGGGTCAATGTTTCTATGTTTTTGCCTGAAAAACAGAATGTTTTATTTTTCAGAGGTCAGTTGTTAAAAATAAAGTTAGCTGAAACTAGTGTTTTACAAGAACAGCTTGTATTGAAACTTCAGTTCTCTGCTGAAAAAAATCTGATTGAAAACTTCAAGTAATTCTTTTAAACACCTGGTTGAGGCTTTGGGTCCTTCAAAAGCTCCAAGAATGTGGTGCCTTATATGTAGGCACAAAAACTTCAGTGTGTTTTAAGTTAGTTGTCAATTAATATTTTTTTTAATCTATGCACATTCAGTTTAGTTAAAAACAGTATTTTCAAAACTAGCAAAGAAACAAGAAAGGTGTTGTTGATTCAGCGCTTCAAATGGATTTTTACTTGAAAATACTAAGAGAAAACTGCAGAGCTGGAGAAATATAAATCAGAACAATTATTCCTACTGCTATTCCAAAAGCCACACTTAGAATCACTGTAATTTAGTAAAACCAAACATGGACTAGAGGATACAGGGAAGCACAGAACACAGTAATGGTTGATATCATATTGCTGCCAATATTAAAATGCTTGTAATATTGTGTTTTCAATGCTGAAAATAAAGGAGTTCACAAGGAATAATAATAAAAAAAAGCCAGTTTTTGATACGTTGAGAATAACATTGGACTTAAAGAACTCTATTTGTGTGTATTAAAATAACTAAGTAGAGAGTATCTTCATGACATGATGCACTTTTTTTTTTCCCCATAGATATATTGGCTATTCAGGGATCATTTGTCAATACTTTTGATCTCAGTAGGGTCTTATTTAACAGACAACTTACCTGAAGCTAGATGGATTTGAAAATTTTTGTCACATGAATTTAATTTTCTTTGGATGAAAAAATGTTCTGCTGAGCAATTAAAAACATCGGAGTCTGACCTTCTCTAAATGCTGATGAGATCCAAACTGCTGCCATGAACTATAGAGAAGGAAAAAGCATCTACCCTAAAGAGATCTATGCAACGCTTATAAAAAGTTTCCTTTACTTTTCAACCCTCAGGTCTTAACTACAACGAAAAATCACATCCAGAGACACTGACTGTTCCTCCTCATAGTCTTCAGATTTCCTCAGAGAGGGTGGCAGAAGCTGGTGGAGTTGGTCCCTGTCCTGTACCTGTCTTGTAGGTAGCTTTGGGTTGCAGAGCTGTGAAGCTGGCATCCTTCCACAGTACTCAAAATTCATTTTGGCTCCTGGGTGTGTTTTTCTGTTAATCAGCTGCCAATCCATTGTATAAATCTTTCCAGACTATTTTTTAAAAGTTTCCAGTCTAGCAAAGCAAGGCTCTATAGGCTATTTCCAGACTTACTGTCTCAGTTGTGTTGGCAGGATCCCAAGCTGGGGACATGGAGAGGCAGAAAGCCTGCTCACAAAAGGGAGGTAGGGAAAAGAGGGGAAAACTGAAGTGTGAGGTACCTTTTACCACTGAAGAAGAAGGAGCTAAATTCAAAGAAGTTGTCATATTCTTGGAAATGGGTAAGACCATGTAGAAACAGGATGGAGCAAAAGAGTTTGGGATAGTCAGTAGCCAAGGAAGGAGTTTGCAAGCTGCTAGTTCACCCTTTCTTCTCAGTGGTACCCTGAGGAGAAAGTGGTAATGCCACCATCTCCTTTAGCTCTGGATGTTAGTCCTTCCTTGGCAGGCAATTCGGAGACACAAGCAAAAGGGAGCAAAGAGACCATAGCTTCCAGTGGCAGAAATATTAACAATCTGTTGGATAGATATGTGAAATGGCTGTGCAAAATAGACTGTTAGACTGAAGCAATAGATTCTTGCTTAAATAACTCTATTTGACAGTTTGTTATAAGCCTCTAAGAATGGCCATCCCAAAAAGTATAGGGTGGCAGACAGCTGCCACTCATCCTTGCATCTTTTGGACTTTCAATTATTAACAGGTTTGTGGGGTTTTTTGTTTTAATGTGTTTTAAGGAAATGCATTCCTCTCCTTTCAAGAATCAGAGGGCACACTCTCTCATACATGCATGTGTATATCTATTCCTTAGGAACAGAAACTACATTGACTGCATATACCACAGAATATAAAACTTGGATGATAAGTTAGGCAAAGTCATATTCTGAATGGGCCTCACAGGTCTAAATGTTAATACAATAAGATTTGTTATTTTTCCTGTTCACATAATAAAAATGATAATTTCAAACTTTCTGTAAAAAAGAATCACTTTAAAGCTAGGACAGAACTTGCAGTATTTCAGGCTTTAAACAGGCCTGAGGTGTGTGTAGTGGCATGTCAGGCAAGGGTAGGTGCAGAGAGATCACAGCAGGAAGTGCAACTCTGCCTTAGCACACTTAGAGTTTAGGGTTGTGTCAAGAGATCTGTGTCCAGTTTAAACACACCTGCATTTACACACGTATAAGGTCCCACATTTTGTTTGGGGAGGTCTTTGTTACTGGTTTGGGTTTTTCTTTTACATAAATAAATCAAAGAAGACCCACCGCATGTTATGCTTAAAGAAAAAGTATGATATTCAATATTGCAAAAGGAAAAGTTGCATAAACTGGAAAGTTTTTTTAAATGAAGGAAAAAGAAACCTCTTATAATTGCATTTAATTTGTAACATGACAGCTGTATTCTCAGTGATAGTGAATGCCACTCACAGGACATCACTTAGTTGGACAAATTAATGGATTCAACAGAATTCAAGATCTTTTTCCAATACACACTGAATATCCCTGCTTCTTTCTGTAACAAAGGTTTAAATATTTAATGTACACATTATTTTGAAGTTTCTGTTGTTATTGCTTGACACACATTTTTGGTAGGGCTCAATCTAAATAGACAGTGTGTGCCCTTTTATCTACTCTCTACGTAGCAGTGCAGTGTCTGTTTCATTTGACTGATCCTAACACAGCTGATTTTCATCTGCCACACCTGAGTAAATCTCAGCAGCAGTTGTTGTGTTCAGTCAGAGATGTCAGCTGGAAAGTAATCTTTTGATCTGTGACTGAAGTGGAACAAAGAGCATGTCCTGTGTACTGTGAGGAGCAGCTGAGGGAGCTGGGGGTGTTCAGCCTCAGCTCAGGGAGACCTTATCACACTCTACAACTGCCTGAAAGGAGATTATAGCCAGGTGGAGGGCAGCCTCATGTCCCAGGTACCAAGTGAAAGGACAAGAGGACACAGCCTCAAGCTGCACCAGGGGAGGTTTAGGTTGGACATCAGGAAGAAATTCTTCACAGAAAGGTTGATTAGATATTGGAACAGGCTGCCCAGGGAGATTGCAAAGTCACTGTCCCTGGAGGTGTTTAAGGAAAGACTGGACATGGCACTCGGTGCCATGGTTTGTTGTCATGGTGGTGTTAGGTTGCAGGTTGGACTCCATGATCTCAGAGGTCTTTTCCAACCTAATTGATTTGGTGATTCTGTGAAAAAATAAAGCTTGGGAGTTATTTTCTTTCTTTTTCAGAATATTCATAAGAGGATTGAGAAAATTTAATTTTTTTTCATTACTTGAAAAAGAGTCCAGAACTAATTCATCAGCATTCTGTTGTGAATATCAATATTCAGAATTTCTATGTTTTTTGGTTATTTACACAACTCACATGTTAATATCTCTTATGTGATGGATTGATCTGTATAATCAAGCATCAAAAATCAAGGTGTAGAAATGAATAGAAATAATAAATATGTTTCAGCAAACATTTTAGCTTGTCTTTTTTTTTAAATATGTCATTTTAGAAAGCTTGATACCTTTATTTTTATTTTTTTAAATGAACATCAAAGGATGTAAACACAGCTGAAGTGACATTTTCCTGACTCAGTATTTGCAGGTTACAGAGAGCACTCACAGAACTGATGATGCTGTGAATAACTCTGCCAGCAAAACACATTTCTTTGTCTTCTCAAAAGCTATATGTATGTTTTGACACCAGCGAAACAACAAAGTTCCCTTTACAGTGGGCTAAATTCACAAGACAGAAACATGCTTTATGAATTGTTCTGCTTTTGGCTGGGATAGAGTTAATTTTGTTCCTAGTGGCTGGTACACTGCTGTGTTTTGGATTTGGTATGAGAATAATGATACCACACTGATATTGATGTTTTGGCTGTTGCTGAGTAGTGCTGACCCTAAGTCAAGGACTTTTCAGTGTCCTGTGCTCTGCCAGTGAGGAGCTGCACAAGAAGCTGGGAAACCTAAACTGGTCAAAGTTGGTATTCCACACCATAGAATGTCATACCCGGTATTTAAACTGGGGGGAGTTGGCCAGGAGGGGCCAAGAGTTGCTCAAGGCCAGTCTGGGTATCAGTCACGTGGTGAGCAACTGTATTGAGCATCACTTTTTTCTCTTGAGTTTTATTCCTCTCTGGTTTTGCTGTCTCGCTTTTCTTTGCTATTATTTTAATTAATAATAATAATTATATTTATTTCAATTATTAAACTATTTCAATTAATAAATTATTATCTTAGCCCATGTTTTTCACCTTTTTTTTCCAATTCTCCTCCCCATCCCACCAAGATGGAAAGGGGTGGGGATGAGTGAGTGGCTGCATGGAACTTATTCACCGAGTGGGGTTAAACCATGACATGAATTCACATTATCTGGGGAAGAACATTCTTATTTCAACAATTTGAAAGAAATCTATTGAAATATCTAAGCATATAGGACAGGCTGGATTAGGTATGAGGGCATGTCCACAACCTAAAAAGCACCCCTTAAAATTATGGTACATTGTGGGGAAAATAAAATCATGCGATATGCCAGAGAATGGCCCACTAACTTCATTGCAGCTCTGGGGTGTGCAACACTCCTGCATTGCTGTTGCTGTCAACATGAGAACAGGTACCATCTCACTAGTTGCTCCCATTTGGAAGTCTGATATACCTAGAGCCTGGTAGTTTTTACATTGTTCAGTGGATATACCCCAGCTGAGGCGGACTCAAGGAGGACTGAGTGCTGGCTTAAGCACTTAATATATGACTTTTTTATCTCTTGAAGATGCCACACAGAAACTTGCTCAGTTGTTTTTTACCACATCTCTCAAAAAAAGTACAACTTGGATACTTTATTTCTTGCATTATGTTCTGAATACTTTTGCATAGTATTATTTAATTAAGAAATTGTAGTCAGTATGTTGATATACTACTATGTATTTCTTGATTAAAATTTGGAGGTAAATTTAATTTGCATCTCTGTATCACCATTGAAAATATTTTCTGTTCACTCTCGTTTCTACTCTGAGTATGTGGATACATGGGTTTCCTGTGCTTTTGATGAATAAGTGTCAAAGCTGCTTCATTTACTCCTCAACTGTAGAACTGGGAACTGACATGAAATATCTGTCATTCTGTAGTGGTACCAAGGATCTTGGCCTTGTAAACTCTGTTTTTCACTCTTTCTAAAAGAGAATATGCATTTTTCTGTAAAGAACATACAGAGCTTTTCAAAAGCAAGGAGGACCATAGCCCAGATAAACTGTGTTTCTTTTGCTTCAGCATAACAGCCTGCTGCCATGAATTTAAATCTCTTCTGGACATCCAAAACTACAAAGAATGCAAAGTTTCACATCACATGTCCCTGGTTTTGGCTTCAAGTGAAGCTTGGTATTAAAGAGTCTTGTCATGATCCTTAACACAGGGAGAACAAAAATATTTTGTAGTAGTTTAGTCAGAAGTGAATGGATAGAAACAGTAATAAATACAGAAAATACAGAACATACAGAAAAAAAAAATTCCTCTGCTCCCTCAAAAAGGAAACATTCTTGCTTCCTTCTGTGCTTATTAGGGGGAAATAAAAAGAACTGGCATTTTGTTTACAAATATTTTTGTTGTTTGAGACCATGGGTGACTTGTAAAGTATACAGCTTTCATGATGTCTAAGACACTGACACAAGTTCTTCAAAGTACTAATTTCTGGCATTAGAAATAAATCTCATTATGTACCATTTATGCTGCTTTAAAGCAACAAGCAGCAAAGAGTATCATGGAACATGTGCCTCTGAGTTTTAAGGACTGATCACTGATTAGTAACTTTTGCCATCATGGTGTGAGAGCGATTTCAGGTAGGTGGTTCTGCTTGCTAGATGGACATAGGGAAAACCCAATAGGCATGAGTCCAAATGTGAGCAGCAAACCAAACTGTAAATATTGAAGCTATAAATATCATCTTTCTTTCCTCAGGTCACTTCTAGATGCCTGAGCTGATCTGCTTGCACGGTTTCTGACTGCTCATTAGGAACAAAAATATAAATGCTGGCTAGGCACAATTTTCTCCTCTTCTCCCAGAGGAGGATGACTATGAATATATCGAGCAAGCCTTGGTGATGCAGGTACCATTCCCTACCAGTTCTTGATCTGAGAAAAGAGGGAATTTCCAGAGCTACAGGAAAAAGATTATGCATCAGATTAGTAATAGAAATCAGTGGGTCAAGAATTTAAAAGAAGCGTGTGACCATCATTAAGCTAATGCCGAGTTCCCTTCGTGTCTAACAAAGCAACCATTTGCCACCTGCCATTGACCATAGAAATGAGAAGGGTGACTAAACCCCTTCTGTTAGCAGTTTGTAGCCAGTCTGTTTGGATTAAGAATATCAGTAGCTGGATCTGATTTCCAAGAGTTCAGCGTCATAAAGAATTTCTCACACCATATTACCCATATATCACACAATTCGTATGTCATTGATGGCTTTGTACTTGCTGTTAGGATGACTTGGTACTTAAAGGCAATGCACTTATATCAGGGCTTTTCAGGGCATACATATCCCCATACTTTTATTTGTTGAAATAATACATCATAATAAAAGATTTTTTTTTTCTGAATTCTGCATAATTTGCATACTACCGAGGCTGCTAAATGTCCCTCAGCTGTAGCTCACCACATCAAATGTATGACTCAAATTTTCTACAGGCCCTCTGTGGATGCAGAAAGGAAAGTACATTCATTTCTAGCTTTTTCCTGTGCAGCTAAACAGCTTGTTATTCTTATCAAGTATCTGGTGAATTGCTCATTCCTTTAAGGCTCATGAAGCTGAGAGAATTTATCCATCAGCCAGCTGAACAGCTGCAGTATGGTGACAGAATGTGTATCTGGCTGACAAAACCTACCTAACAACTTCTGTGCCATTTATCAAAATTACACACTTTTTCAACATTATCATATGGTTCAGATTAGAGAATGTCTGCAAGAGCCCATTGGTGCTGTGTATGAGTATTGGGAGACAAAAAGATGATACTAAACCTGTAAGTCTCATTTGAATAGCAATGTCATGTGAGACATTGTGAAAAGTTAACTTATATCTCTGGTGAAGAAATCTCACCTGCATGTTCTCTATCTGCCTTCTCTGCCTGAATACTGAGCAGAGCACCTGACCTTTCCACAGAAATGTATACATGGATCCAGCTGAAAGCGTTGTACTCCCAAGCAGATTTGTGCTTGCTGAAATCCTAAAAGCACAGAAATAAAGAACAACTTCCAAACTTGAGACTTTTGATATCCACACCTAAAGTTCAGCAGCATCTTTTGAATAGTGGTTCATGTTTACAGAATTGGCAGAAGAGAAGGCTATGTGTGAGACTGGGGTTTTGGATTTTGACCCAGTGATAATTAGGTTGGTCATTAGTAAACAACTGTTTACTGAATCTGCTGGTGCTATTGTATTAGATAAAATGCTATAAATTAATATAAATGGACAAGAAGCTGTGTGGCTCATAAGAGCCTGAGATCTGGACCAAAGTGGAACAGAAACAAGTTAATAGCAAATGGGGTCATGTAATATAAACATAGCTATCACCATATGGCAGGAACCAACAGACTTAATCCTTGAGAAGTCACATCGCAAGCAAGTAAAACCACAGTCATTAAAAAGCACCATTTTTTATCTGTTTCCTTCTTGCTTATTAATTTATTTAAATAAATTTCTAATAATTAATGAGATAAAGGACATGTCAGTGAAATTTTCTCATCAGTAAAATCCCAAACTTCAGGGTTTAGAAAACTGAGCTGACCCTGATGATGAAGATGTGAAATAGAATTTCTGACTTGGTTTCGGCTGGTGAAAGTGGAGGATACCACTAAAGTCCTGCTATTTGTATGTGAAGTAGGAAGAGCTGGAAGTCTGTGTCCATATATAAAATGAGATTCAACTCCTCATCAGCTTAATGCTAGAATGATCATATTAACTTTTACACAGTTGTAAGAATATTATCCCTTAAACAATTCAGGTACTGGTATGGCTACCCACCTCCATTCAACATAGGGCTATTTTCACCTGAAAAAAAAGAACTCCAGGCTGCAGTGGCTTTACCATGTTCCATCTTCTGGGTTATGGGCTTTTCGTGTTTTTGGATGTTTACTTTTTTGTTACGTTGGAGTGATGAAAATAGTCACAAAAATGGTTCAAAGGCCAATTACTGATTGGAGAGCCAGGAACATTCAAGAACTTGGCATTCCTAAGAAAATCATTAAGTAGACCTTAGACATTGTTGTGCACTGATAGGTCAAACATCCAACATCTGTACAGAAGGACAGCTGTAGGATGAAGGGAAGGGCAGCATTATTCTCTAGGTCTGGATAAAACCCTAACTTTTCAGCAGAAGAACAAACAAGCCACCTGAGAATACTGATAAGAGGTAATATGAAAATTAGGTATAAAGTTGATAATGAGGACACTACATGATGTGGTACAAGTAGACAGAAGCAAGAACTTCAGAAGCAACAGTCATTCTGATTTCATCTTGCTATTACACTGGGTCAAGGAGCCAAATTTATGGTGGCTGCATGGTCTATGTCAAGAACCAGTTAACATTTTTGGAAGATTTAATTTGGCAAAAGAGTTGTTCTTAACCAAGTAAAAGACAACATTTACAATTGTTGATCACATTTTTTGAAAAATAGATGCAATTAAATCTTTTGTTGCTATATATAATGAAAAGGCAGATAAGTAATATTAAGCCATGGCCAATGTTAGTTGAAGGAAACATCAGTGGCTTGGACAGAAGCTAAATGTGATTAATAGACTACATTCTGCTTTTAGAGATAATGACAATCTTCTCATTAGAAAAATTTTATTGCAAGTATAAATTAAATACCCAAACTAAAGATTTTTAGAAATTTTGATTTTCTTTTTTTAATCCCAGGTGTCCACACAAATGGAAAAAAACCAAATATAACATAATTCTGCAATTCTCTAATGCCCAAATGCTAAATTGCTACTTTGACCGTTTTTCTGCTCTATCTACTGGCTACATCAGGTCAGAAACCTCAGGTTCTTTTTTTGACAAAGGCTTTGTTTATACTAGCATTTGCACATATATTGTGATATACTTTAGTCTCTATGTCTGACTGAAATATGATTACAGTTATTAGGTCTGGGTATGAAATTCTTGTACAAACAAGTTTATATATTTTATTTTGGATACAGGAACAAAAACATACAAAATCTGGGTAAACATTTTCTTTCTACATTTGACTGAGAGTTAAGCAGGTGATCTTTTCCACATTTGAAGAAACGTAAGTTTGATGACAATTGCAGAATATTTTATCTTTGAGTACTATAAACACAAACACTTCCTAGATGATCGATCTATAAAGGTAATGTTAATTAATGCATCTCCTACATTTTTAATTACAACTTTCTTTTCCCGCACAGTCCCTGGTTACTCAGTGGGCTGGTTCTGGCTAAGTGTCTGGGATAGAGTTAATTTTCGTAACAGAAACTAGTTATGGGACTGTTTTGGATTTGTGCTGGAAACTGTGTTGATTGCAGAGATGTTTTAGCTACTGATTAGCAGTGCTTACATGGAGTCAAAGATTTTTCTGCTTCTCACACCACCCTACCAGCAAGGAGGCTGGGAAGGTACAAGAAGTTGGGAAGGGACACAGTCAGGACAGCTGATGCCAAATGACCCAAGGCATATTTCAGACCATATGGCATCATGCTCAGTATATAAAGCTGGGGGAAGAAGAAGAAAGAGGGGAATGTTTTGAATGACGGCATTTGTCTTCCCAAGTTACTGCCACATGTGATGGAGCCCTGCTTTCCTGGGGATGGCTGAACATCTGCTTGCGCATGGGAAGTGGTGAATGAATTTCTTATTTTGAATTATTTGTCTGCACAGATTTTGCTATCTCTATTAAACTGTCTTTATCTCAACCCATGAGTTTTCTCATTTTTACACTTCCAACTCTCTCCCCCATCCCACCAGGGGGAAGTGAGCGAGCTTGGTGTGGGGCTTGGTTGATGGCTAGAGTTAAACGATGACACCCAGGGAAGTTACTCAGAGCTACAGAAAAGTTGCCTTCTCCCCTCACGCAGAAATGCCAGGGAGGGATAAATACTTTGCATCATAGAGCTACATTACTACCTGGTGCTTCTTTCAGGCCTGAAGATGCACTAAGAATATAGTGAGCATCAAATCTGGAATAAAAGAGTAAATAAATCCATTTTATACTGTTTCTTCTGATGAAAACATGTAGATATACCATGTGTACTAAGTATGTTGTATTTTTGTGCTGTTTTAAAAGTTACTTTATTTTGACTTGTGTTATATTATTTTGTTTATTCTGAACCTATTAAAATGGAAGTGAAAGCCTTCCTATGTAATTTTAGTACATATTAAATAAGAGGCAAAGACAAACTTATTTTTAACAATCTCTTGAAAATCACCTTTAAGAGCATTTGGCTTTTGTATTTTAAACCCTTTCCTTTTAGTTGTTTTTATGATAGCCACTGTTGTATGTATAACCCGCAAAATATGTACTAATAGAAGTCATAAATTTTTGCCTTAATGTAGACATGTGGCAGAGCAAACAAAATACTGTCTTTACTCCTGCCTGATAAATGCCACCATAATGTTGCTATTTATTCTCAAAGAAGAAATTTGCCTCCCGCATGAGTTTTCTTTTCCACTCTTGGGCCACTTGTACGTTTCATGGACAGCTTGGCAGTGCAAGGACACTGACAATGACTTTCCTCAAGGAAAATGAAATCAAGAACTGATATTTCTCACATAAAAGAATTATATAAGGCTCTTTTAATGTGTCTTATGAAGGAACAGTTGATAATATAAATATATGTTTCATTTGTGGTTTGTAGCTATATAACTTCTCTTGCTGAGCTGAAGGGTAATTAACCTGGGCTCAAGTAAAACTTTTAGTAAAGGTCAGACTCTCTAGGCTGGTACTGTTGGCCAATAGTGTTTAGATCACAAAATAATGGGGCCAAGTGAGAAAACATGTGATGATGATGAAATTTATATAATGCATATGCCTTTTTAATATGTACACATTAAAAAGGCATTGTTGTTTTAGGGTTGTTAGAAAGGTCATCTGTTCCTCTGAAACACTTGTCTTACTAGATAAAAGGTGATCTAGTTTTAGGTTTGCAAAGTCTTAATGTTGGGAGTGTAAGTAACCCACTTAATTTTTTTTTTGGCAATGCATTTTTTCTTCAAAAACATCTTGTTTGGATTCTCCTTTTGTTTCTCTGTAGTAATTCTACTGTTACATAAACAAAGTGCGTGGATTTAATTATATCCCATGCTGCTGAAATGAGTAGGGTGTGTTTTAAATAAAGAGCCTTACACAAGAAGAATGGCATGTGATTCAATTTACCTTTAGAAATATTATTTGTTTTTTCTGGCATAAATCTCAGTTTGCTCTAGGGTAGAATTGTGGATTATTCAAAGTGCATTTTATCTTGGAAAAAAAACCAAATTCACACCAGAAAAATCAATTATTTATAAAGACACTAACGGTAAAATACATTATTAATTACATTTTTTATTGTGACAGTTCCCTTCAGAAAAAAAAATACAACCAAAAAAAACCCAAACCCCTCACACACCTAAGATTCTGGGATTCATATGTTTTTAATTTTTTTGCAGATCAGAAACATGATTAGACGCAGCTATTGAAGTTTCATTCAGTGCTGGGTGCTTGTGCACTGTCACTGTCTAGATACAGCTCCTGAGAGGAGCTGGGAGCCGCTTCCCTGAGCAGAGCACGTGTGGGGATGCTGCTGCCGCTCCAAACCCCGGCCTCGTTTCCTTCCTCAATGCTCTGTGGTCTCTCAGCCTAATTGTACTTGAAGCAATGAAAGTGATGTGTTCCATGTGACATGTGCCAGGAACTAATTGAATTTTTTGGATGAAATTTCTCTAAGTACTGAACAGATATGCAGGGATTTATTTTCTTCCCTTCTTTCTCTTAACATTTAATAACATATAACCACATGGTCATTTTTCTTGGGTTTGAGTATCTAATGATCAAATTCCACTGCCACTATTTGGCTAACAGGCAAAAAGCCTAAAATAAATGTGTGACCTTGACATTCAAAGACCTACTGCAAATGCAGATGAAAGGGCTGGAAGAGTATACCCCAAACCTTTTTTTTTCTCCCCAGTAATACAGAGAAGGTTTCTACTGACTGAGAGTCAGAAAGAGATGACTTCTTTACTTTCCAGGTTTCTACAAAACCTTTAGTAAGTAAAGGCAGCAAAAGTAACAAGTGTAACAGTATTAAGAAGAGGACAAAGGAGATTGCTTTCTACAATTACATTGATTGTTAAAATCACCCCCTCCACTGCTAGTATTGTGCATTTTTGGCAAACACCATAACTGCTTGCCAACTGTTTAAACCCAGTCAGAAATACAGCTCAAATAGTACTCAAACTAGTTTGGGAAATTAAAAAGGAATTTGATGTGAGTGTATTTGTTGGGGGCTGGTAGTAGAGGACAACAGACCCTGAGACAGAAAGCATATTTGGGTACAGTTGTCCCATATTTTCCCAAGCAGGAAGAGAAGTTCAAGAGGCAAAGGGATGAGACAGGAGAAAGTGAGGATGGCATGGAAAAGGGAAATCTGGGACATACCTTCAAAGCCCAATGCATGATAGGAATGAAATGTGTGTATGTGTGTGTGTGTGTATGTATGTAATATCTGTCTTCCTTCATGAAAACAAGGGCAATAAAGGTCCTTACCTCTCCAGCTATCTCATGGATTCTCTACATACTTTCCCAAAGGAACTGGGAATCTCTGCATACCTTTTCTCTTACTGGAAACAAGATTTGATGGTTCCCCTTGCCGCTGCAGTCATCCAAAGTTCTCTCCCTTCTCCCTGTCTGATCTCAGTGGCCAGTGGTTTAGTGGCCCTTCTCTCTTCAGGCAAAGAGGCATGTGAGGAAGGAAGAGAGGAAGGAAAGGGAGGACTGAACATTTCCACTGACCTTTGGGTGGTTTTGGAGAGCAGAGGCTGCAGGGTCTAGGGTCTCAGATACACTAAAATTGCTTGAAACCTTCTCTCTGTTACCATGGTAATAATAGCTATGACATAACTATATGAGTGCAAACAACCACAAAGCCTCACTGTGTCAGCTGCTAACAACTGACAGGATCACAGACTGTAAGCACCTGACCCCAGGCAGGGAGGATGAGGACCCACCAAATTGAATGAAGCCGTTTACACCTCTGAGCGCTGCATTGTTTTCTCCCTGTACTCATCCCCATGAGGTGTTTTTATTAATGAAAATATCCTGCTGAGAAGATGGGAGCACTTAACACCTACTGAAGAAGTTCTCTTGAAGTGTTGATTTCTTCCAGACTGACTAGGTGCTTTACAGTAGTACATAAGTATTTTAGTTGCTTTAAAATTTTACGACTCCTGAAGGTGCTGGAGAGAGGATCGAGTTACTGGAACCTCCTCCCTCTCATTTTCACGCGTTGGAGCCTTGCTTATCTTAACTTTCTGGAAAGGCTCAAGATTCAACGATGTAAGTGAAACCTGTGTTAACAAAATCATTTACCGCTGAGCACTCAGGATAAAGAGATCTTTGGCCTTAACAGTTTAACAGGTAGTGAATCCTTTTGAGGAAAATTACAGCTTGTTGATGTTGTTAAGGTCAAAGTACTTTACTTCCATATGTCTTCACATTTGCACCTGAGCAGGAGCTAACTGATTTAATGATATCCTAATGAGCCCTATTTCTTTAATATCACGAGTTAAAAAAAAAAAAATAAACCGAGGGACTTTATCTAATCTCCCTGAAACCTGTCTAATCTAGGACAGTCTGTCCTTGGTCTCCTAAGCCTAGACAGAACTTTAGATAGTGATATTATGTGCTATTAGTGCTTAAAATCTTTGCAGTACTGATCCTTAAACCCGTCATGAACGGACTTTTCCAAAACATCATCCTTCTCCACTGTCACCCCATCAATGTTCCTCACCCTGTGTCCACTACTGTCACCAACAGCATGAGAGCATTTGAATGCCACTCACCTAAGCTTTTCTGCTCTTGCTCAGTCTTTCCTTTCTTTGGGGAACAGAGGGAGATATAATCTTTCTTTTGAAATTATACAGGGCAGAAAGGTTCCAATCAAATTTTAGGTCTCCCCCAGCTGGAACAGCTCATGAAGTTAACACAGTTAAGGCAGATATCTACCTTTGCCTTTGCTTCTGCATCTGCCCACCTGGCAGTTTTCTGCCTGCCATTTCATAGGCCTTCCCAAACCCTTTAGAGATGGTCCAAAGCTGGTCTGGGAAGACTCTTGCTTTGATGTGCTCATGTTGTATACAACAAATAGTTATTCCTACATTCCCTGAATGTGACTGGTTTCAAGACAAAGGGATGTAACTACTTGTCTCCAGCTCACTGATTTTTCTGAAAGTCAAGTTTGCTTTCATTATGTTAACACTTCACTTGATGGCAACATTAATTTCTAAAGTCAAGATAACCAAGTCCTGAGATCTCCTTCTTTCTCTTCAACTTGGCAAGATAACTGCTGGCAAAGTGAAGACATACTGGTAACAGCAAAAATAGCAATGGGTAAGGAGATGGAGTGGAAACCTGATAATGTGGTAAGGTTTGCTTTTCATTTTAAGAAGGGCAGATATAGGTGAGAAAACCACAGAATTCATATGCATGAGCAGTAATAGTTTTTACAATACATATGAATGAATCTTAAACCCTTTGTTCCAACAGGAACATTTAGGCTTCATAGGCACCTATATATGTGGTAGATGAGATTTTGCTACTTGTGATACTAGAGTACTAACATTAAGTAATGGGAGCATTAAGTTAGGCAGTGAAAGATCTCCTCCAGTAGCTCCATTCTGCCAGGGCAGTCCATTGTGTAGCTTGAAAGAAAGGCCTACCTTACACACCTACTTTTATAAATTTTTCTGCTTCGCTGTGTCTTCTGTTTTAGCAGACCAGCTGTGGCTCATACAATTTCCTGTTAGAAGTGATATGGTTCCTCTGACTAGCTTTTTGGTTTTTTGTCAATGAAGAGGAGATGAGATCAGCTATCTACTATGACTAAGTCTCATTGCTATCGGGGGATAAAGTTAGAGAAACGTGTACATGCCTAAAGTAAAAATAAACCCGTGTGTGACAATGGTGGGCTGGTTCCATTGGCTGCTCTTGTCCAAGGTTATGCTATGTCATAAGTTAATGCAGATGGTTATTGAACAGATTGGGGCCATCCAGCAACACCTAGCAATATCTAGCAACATCTAGAATCTGTTCACCTAGGAATGTCAGATAAGGGGGCAGTTGCATCTAAAATCCATTTACATATTAATGCACTCAACTGTTTTCTGCTTGTACATCTGGGGCTGAGGCAGGATCAGACTGTAGCCATGCCTCACATAATCCTCCTTCTGTAGTGACACCCTTGCATAAGACAGAACAATATTTGCAGTGTAAGGGTCATATGTCACAGCAGTACAGGAAGTCACAAGTGGCATGACTGTGTCAAGGAGTTTTTAAACAAGTGTGACTGGCATGGAGCCTTACACATATCTGTCATATGGCCTTGTAAGAGAGAGATTTGGGAAGCCCTAAGCAAGGTTGTTCCCAGATGTAAGGTCACTATCACACAACAATAGTGTCCCTGTGAGGTGCTCCAAGAGACAATCACCACATTTGACCATCAGATTATCAAAATGGATGTTGTAACAACATAGTGTTGAGTTTGAAAGGAAATTATTTTCATATCTGAGCCAAGAAAAATTTTCCAGTAACAGCAGGAAGATCCAACTTAGATGCCTACAAAGTGCTGCGAGTTAATAATGGCCAGGCAGACGGCCAGTAGAAATAGATGGTATTGTTTTAAAAAATATATATTCATCCCTTTCCCCTTACACTGTGCCTGCTGTTTGCCTTTCTGGACTGCAAGTCCTTCAGAGCAAAGCTGCGTTTATTGCCTGAGATCAGTCATATTACTTGCTTAATCAATGGCTGCTAATGATAAATAGGAAAAATATAAAACATTAATGGCTTTTTACCCATGTCTGCATCTGGCTCTCAGTGAGGTACTGCACTTGTTGCTGCTGCACCTGACCATATGTTCCCAGGGCAATCCCTCTAAAGTCTTCACAGCAGCAGTACACCTGGGACATGAATGCTGTTAGCAAATCCCTGATGTCAGGGCTGGAGGCAAGAGACAGAGAAACCAAGAAAGTCAAGAGATACATGAAACTAAAGGGTGTGGTGCAAAAATGGTAAAGAATAGTGGAGAGATAAGAAATCCATGTAGCTAAAGGTGTACCCTGGGGCAGGGAGCAGGGATGAACAGAGTAAAATTTGTCAAGCTTGATAACAATGAGATTCCACAACAAACAAGAAGCAGTGGACATAGTGATGAGATCAGTCTAACAAGCCAACGCTTAATACCAGTTTTGGCCAAATGACTGACTGCAGTTCAGTCATCTTGATGGATAGAGCAGCGTCTACCACACTCTGGCAAGAACTTGGGGCTGATATGAAATTCTTCCCAGAAAACAGTAATGAGATATGCACCTCTTACATGTTCCTACATAATAGTGATGCAGCAGGATGCTGATGTATTTAAAAAGCCATTGAAAACAAGCAATGTTTTGCAAGTCTTTGCACCTCTAATAATAAACAGTAATCGGTCATTGTCATTTGCTGATATTTTTCCTTCTGAATCTTTAGAGGAATCTTACACCAGAGCATTGAGGTCTTATTAGCTTTCAGCAAGCTGCTGTTGTCACTTCCCCAGAAATGGCAAATATACCAAAAAACCACTTTTTTTTTTCTTTTGTAATAGTAATTCAAGCAGGAATGATTGTACAAAATTCTAGTGCCCATGTCATTCACAAGACTAGACTATGGCAATGAATCCCAAAATCTGTGAAGCAATTTTTTTTTCTCATTATTCTTCACTTTCTAGTTTTAATCCCATTCAATTTCATTAGTATTCCTTCACTGTGTTGTCAGTGTGCATTATGGTGGGGGTTTGGAAGACCTTCAACAAAAGAATTCTTGACTGTGCTACAGCCCTCACCCTTTGTATCTTCATTCAGTGCCCAATAGAATGAATTTCTAAATGCCTACATGTTGCAGGAAACCAACTCTTAATGAATCTTAGGATACAAGTCTAAACAGATGACAGTACTTTCCAATCTGCTACGGAAATAATAGGTTTTAATTAAGTATAAGGTTTAATAAAATTTTCACTCCTTGTGCAAAAATGCATGGTGATTAACAGCTGACAAGCCAACTCTAATAATTTCTGACTAAATGCTTTTGTTTAGTGTTTTCAGTCCCTCTCTACAGGGAATTAATTACTGAAAATGAAAAAAATGAAGGTTCATGCCAGTTAATATCCTTGAGAAAGTGGAAGGTAATCAACTGTATAAATTACAGTGGCATATGCAGGCCAGCTTGTGGTCAAAATTTGTACAACATACCCCAGCCAGTTTTTGAGATAGACTGAAATGCATGTGCAGGGTAAATCTGTTGCAAGTAGCTGCTCCATAGTTTTAGGTAATCAGTCAGCAGCTGTATTCAGAAGAAAGTGCCATTGCAACTTTTCTTCACTTTGTGATTTTTTAAATGACATTTACCTATTTACAATGGCCACTACTACTTTGTACTGCTTTGTAGTTGCAAAGCATATGTTTACATAACACTTTCATATCCCATATTGCTCTTTAAATAAGCAAATCACCTTCTAAGGGCAAATCTACATGGAAATATAGATAAGAACCAGCCATCAGTCTGCAGTGAGTACTGATCTACCCACCCAGACCAGGATTTCAGTTACCCCCACTGAAACAATTCCAGCTAAATTGCTTTAACAGGTACGACAACAAATGTTCTCAAACACGATTTACATAAAACTAGTGAAAAAGGAGAAAATTAACTACTTGTTATTATTCAATGTCCTCAAAGAGGTGTTAGTTCAAAAATTTACCTGGGAAAATTTACTTGCAGTAGATTTGTTTAGACAATCCCTTAGCTGAAGTCTGTGAATCTGGACTTTCAAATCCCCTCAGTTGATTGCATTAGCTTGAGTCAGTTAACAGCATTGTAAATGTTAATCTAGATATGTCAAGATACTTTCATTTCAACACAAATGTTTGTATTTTTTTCCAGGTCTAAGCCAATTATCTTGAATTTTAGCAGCCGAGAGCAGAAGTACAGGACTCAAGAACAAACATATTCCTGTGCAAGGTGAAATGATCTTTCCCTGCAGAAAACCAGCACCAAGCCATTTGATGCCTTATCACTATGCTATTTGAAGTATCTTCCATTCCAGTTTGTCTCCAGTGCCATGCAAGCTTTGTACTGGCCACCTGCAAGACTAGGGAGAACTTCATTTGCACCTCTGATAATTTTGTGTTTGTCCAGGGATTCTTTATGACTTTTTAATATTGCCTTCATGACCACCATTTGTGGTGCTCAGTTGTCAGTGAGCTTCAATTGAACTAATCTGTTCATTGGAGAAGACCTACTATAGGAGTTTGAAATATTATATATATAGTCATATATATGAACTTGTGTCATTCGAAATTTCCATTAAAGAAATTCAAAGTTTTCCAAGAGAACAGAAAAATTGGTGAGAAAGAGTAATTAATTTCAGGTCTGGCTAAATATTCAGTGTTGTCAACTATATTACTTTGTTCTGGAATTAAGAAAGTTATAATATAAGATGGCAGTAAGATGTAGACAAAAGTTGCTATCATATATATATATTCATAATCAGTGAATGCAGTTTCTAAAGGACTGTGAAAACTATCTGGTTGAAAAGAACTATTGTCACCAGTGCAGTTTTTGCCATGACAACATTAGTTTTAAAATAATATTAAATAATAAGAATGTAACTTAGTAAAGAATATGAAAGTGTGTATTATTTGTTCTGAAACTGTGACTCACACATGTTCCTCTCATCACCTGTATCGGTAGGAGTTTGTCTCAAGCCATAAAAGGAGTTGGACCGTGCCATTAGCTGGGGACTAATGAAATTCTGTTCGGCAGAGGAAAAGAGAGGTATAAATTATGATCAACATGGTTATGAACCCTTTTTCACACCAACAGGCAGTTACATGGGAAAAAAACTGGTGTTATTAGCATGCTCTAACCAATTGAGCTAATCTCAGGGGTGAGTAACTGCTCTTTGTGGTATTAACAAAAATGCCACCAAGGACTCAGGTTTTGACATAGTTTTTATGCTCTACTTTTCTTTCAAGTTACCTTGACCTTGCGGTCCAAATAACATTTGTTGTCTTACAGAGGCAGCTATGACTTCTGAAAGACAGAAGGGCTCCTTTCTCTATGCTTTTCAGCATTGCAGGAGAAGTTTTCTTTACAACTTCAGGCTTTCTTATTTATTTTCTCTCTGGGGCAGGCATTCTTTTGTCACGAGTTAAGAGATAGCTCTGTAGTTATCACACAGACAAAATCCCCCTTGAAATGATTGGAATTTTTTTACAAGAACTGCAGAATTGGGTCACATACCACCAAGAGTGTTTTGGCTAGGAGTTGTCAGAGAAATGGTGATCCTCAGCTATTAGAGCTACTTGAGTGCATCACCACAACAAGCACTAAACTGGGAACAGTGTATCTTTAAAATGCACTCAAAATTCATGGTTTACACAGGGACTGACCAAGATTTTCAAGATTTTCAAGATCAGTTGCTGAAGTTTTCCTTTAAGTATATGGGAATCCTACATATTAAACTATGAGTACTGGTAAAAATATCCTAGAGAGGACAATGGAGCTCATGCCAGCTGAAGACTCAAAATGACAGAGAAATAGGAAAATCATAGATCTTGAGATAAAACAATAAATGCAATGATGATAACTCATTTATTTGCATTACTTTTTCTCACTGCAACTTATCTTTTCTTCATGAATAGCTGTAAAGTGTTGTCGCCAATTAACAATTCTGAAATATTGAATGTATTTTCTCATTTGCAAATGTACCTGTGAAGCTGGTTAAAAAGTAGGGCATACTGTTGAGATACATAAATATAGTCATGAATTAAGTTTTGACCTGTGTAGGATTCTGAGTCATGTTAGTTCTTTCACTTCATCAGTACTTGGGGTACTGTATACCTCTCAAGCAAATGCTCAGTACCTGAAGAAAAGCTGAAGAAAAGACATTTAAAGTAATTTGCATGTAAGGTTAAAAATAGCAGGATTTGTCGTATTCCTTAAAAATTCCTTGATGCAGAAGTTATCAAATAGAAACTAGGGGGTATGCTTGTTGGTACTGACTAGAGAAAATTTTGTTATTACACATATCCTTTCTTCAGCAGTACCATCTCTCTTCCATCACATCCCAGACCCAAGCGGTTGCGCACATTCCCTCACGCTGGGTTGCTATCAGAGATAACAGTTTATCGATCTTAATATCAGTGCAGCAGCAAAAGGAAGGGATAGTGGGAGGAACAATTTAGCTGATGCTGGCTTTGGGAAAGGTCAGTAGCCCCATAGCCTCACCATCATGAGAAAATCTGTCACTACTTCTATTGATTAACTCAAATCTGCATTAAAATTTTTGGTTTTGCCAGTAGCAAAACCAGCACTGTCAATAAATTTTATATTGGTTCAAGAAGCACATGAATGTTGTGACTGGAACCTCTCTTTGTCATTCAAGATAATTAGGCTGATGAAATTCAAAGTAATTTTAAATTAGCTGTAACTTCTAGATGATTTATGAAAAATGCTTGTTTCTAAAAATATTGATTTACTACACAGTCTGTTTACCCTGGTGTTCAACTAGCCTTATAGATATAAAACTCTTCCTTACCACATCTTAACCTGCCTTCCTGTGGATTAAGTTTTTTATCTATCTGCCTGGACAATAGACAACTTTGCTCTGCAAAGTAGTGATCTCTTACACTTTTCTATGCTGATGTGAATCTTTGTATTTTAAGGCTTTTGATATTACTTAGCTATTATAAACAAACAAACAAACAACCCTCCCCTCTCCCCCCCCAAAATCTTTGCATGGAGTATGAACACAGGAGTATTTCTCCCCAGGTAATGGACATCTTTCCTTAGGATGATCTTGAAAGAGACTGTTCACTTTCATGACTCTATTAGGCTTGGAAACTTCTGGGAAAAAAAATTATGGGGGATCACCACTCCAATCTTTTGTAACATATGCTTGTTAACATGTTTATATATTTTAATTCAAATAGACTGATATTTGATGCTTAGATTTTCCTGTCCTAAAAGAAGGGAAGCAGAAAAGTGGAGAGATAAACTTGAAGCCTGACACCAGACTATTCATAATTACCAGAATAAGTGTTTCAAGCAAACCTTTTTTTTTCTACAAAAGAGCTTTTTTTTTTCAGTAGAACTAACATACCAAAAAAAAAAAAAAAAAAGTCCACCTAGCTATTACACAGACAGTTATTCATAAAATAACAAAACATTTGCTTCAGGATTCTGTACATATTAGAGCAAAATACTCAGTTTTCTGTATAATTTTCTGTAATCTTTCCATACTCCTGATTGGAGACTTAAAGTGACTGCTGAGTCATTAATAGTAAACAAAGGATCATATTGATCCACAAGTTACTTTTCTGCCTATGACTTAATTCTAATTTTGATGTTTAACACAGACTTACCTGAGAAACAGTGCAAGTCGAAGTATGCATCTCACTAATTCTCTTAGTGGACTAGTATAAGCAGCTTTTTACATAATGGTTTGTGCAGTCAATTAGCAGAGTATTAGCTATAATAGATAACATTCTTACTAAGACCATATTAATTAGATCTTAAACACAGCTAATCTGAGACCTATATTGAATTTTTATTATTATGTAAGCAGAATGTTTCCACAGGCAAGTAATTTCCTTCATAGCATTTTAAGGAAAAGGAAATCCTAGCATCTGAGATATAAACATGCCGATTTTATCAGAGTTAGAAACCACTTAATGTTTCTTAAAACTTGAGTGTGCCAGGCTGTATTACAAATAATAATTACGAGCAGTAAAGGACACAAAGATTGAATACCTTTTAAGTTTATTGGAACAGAAGGAGTGGAATTGCAAGCTAAGAAAATGTCTGCAAGAATTAAATGGATGTATGTTTCTGCTCCTCATTTTGCTTTGAGTTACACCACAGCTCTGGAGTTCTCTAGTCACTTCATCAAAAAAAAAGAGCTGGTATGTCTATATGGACACATTTTTTAGTCATAACATGAATTCACCAGTTATGAGACAAACTTTCTCTGAAAATAATTATGAATCCTGTCTTATACAGATTTAAGTTCATTTTTAATTGCATGGATTTGTGACCTCCTTATCACTTTGTTCAGCAATTCTGCAATAACACCAAAGCTTAATATGTCTCTGGTAAATCAGCTACCTGAAGGGATGCTGCAGGCAAAAACATATTAAATTTTTAAATCACAGACAACCATGAAGCTAAGTAATAGCAAATTTACAAGCAGAGAAAATTTTGGGACAGCATCAAAAACTGTATTGCCATGAGACGAAAATGCTGCCATCTTGACTTCTGCTACAAATTGTAGCATCACTGCTGTTAGTAGAAAAAATTCCACTAACACTAGGCTGATTGGGCCACAGCATTCTGTTATCTAGTTACACCACTGAGAATTACTGCCCATCTGCATGCCAGAAGACAAGTGCTTCTCATGGTTACTGAAATGAAGTGGAAGAATGAGCCCTAATATGCTTGTAAACGCTCATGCCAAGAGTCATGTAGGTGACCGGGGGCACACTAGGCAGGTTAGCACTATAACATCAGATGCAGATTTGACAACCTTTTGAATACATATTCCCCTCTCCCATTTTTATTGAGAAGCTATTTTCGCATTTGTAGTAATTTAAAATTTTTCATTTTTTAATGAAATATCCTTTCAAGCATTATGAGTTAATTAAGTATTAGCCATAGTCATAGCTATATATACCATAGATATGGGTAAAAATATCAGCCAGTGGTGATTTAAAATCTCCACAATTTATGTATCATCATTTTTGGAACATGTACTTTAATTTCACCAACAGAGGTCAGTAAACCACTGAGAGAGAACCATAAGTGTTTGGTGAGAACACACCCTAGTCAATCTTCCTAACATCCTTCGATAGTTCTATGTTCAAAGGGCTCTTGTTCAGCTGCTTCAGTAAATATAAACTCAGTTAACAAAAAGAAAAAAAAAAAGAAAATAAGAGAGTGTATGGTTATGCACTCAGGGGAATGAGCTTTATTGGAGATATGAATTACACAAAACACTACATTGTTAGAGATATTTCAGGATTAGAATATGTTTAAAATATCTGTTATGAAGCCAGTAGCATGCATACATGCATAGGTATGATTATTGCTATATCAATTTTTCAAGGTTAAAACAGGCCCTGATTTAAATGATATGAATGACCTGCTGAATTTTATTTTTCAAGCTTTGTGCTGTTGAAAACCAGCCTAGTGGGGAGAGAGCATGAAAAGGAGGATCCCGGAGAAATAACATTTAATGATATTAATACCAGATAGAAGCACAGGAGAAACCAAGAGCTGTCACCGACTTGCTCATTTTGGCAGAAACACTCAGCTAATGGAACTATATTAACACATCATTTTCCAACTTTCAACTGTAATGAAAAGCTATTTTTACAAATCATTACTTTCAGTCTATGGTGTTTCAGCCACATGGCTTCTATTAGTGTACAGGGGAGTTTCACAACCAAAGCTGCCTGTGCAGCACTGAAAGTGCACCTTTTATGTTGAGCTAATCCCAGAGGGGAGTCAGCACTCCTGCCCCTGTCCTTTTGACCTTTATCCTTTTAATGCATTTTGCCTCAGTAGCAAAAGGTGAAAACCTAGTTTTTATGTTTCAAAACAGAGCATTTCAACGCTGATTCTCAGTGAAGCTAAGGAAAGTAACAGCTCCTGTGGAAATGTTGAAAGTCCCTAGCTCAGCAATCAACAATAGCTTTACAAATGTGTTTTTAGAATCGCTTTTCTGGTAGCCCTTTGAAGCTCACCCGTACAGCCCCGCTGCCATCCCTCAGAACAGCTGTGAACATGTGAAGCCGCTGGAGTGGAAGATGTTAATTACTGTCAGCGACTGGAATTTCTCCAGGGAGCACTTGTGGTTAGAAACACGTTTCCCTAAAGAAGTGCAGTAGGTGCTGGGATCACCTCTCCTGTAGCATACCTCCCCTCTTAAGCAAAAGGAATTTCTCATTCCAAAGCAAAACTCAAAATATTCACTTTTAAGTGTTTTTCTCATGGAAAAATCCGTATCCTAAGCAATCTTAACTGTAGAATCTTTTATTTCTGTGAATAGAATTCCAACAATAGGGAACTGAGTTTTTCAGGGACTAGGTTTAGCATATGTACAAATCGTCATTAAAAACTGGAGAAACAATTCTAAAATAAAAAAGGAACAAAATCAGAAAAAATAGAAAACAAATTGATGGACATAACTGTGGCTAGGTTTTTTTTTCCCCCCGACTAGAGTAACTTGAGCTTCCTTTTTATGGCCAAGAAAAAGCTACACACCTGCCCTCCATGACATCAGAAAAGTGCAGACCAAAAATGGTCTTTTTTCTTCACATTTACCTCCCGCTATTCATTGGCATTTTGAGTCTGAACTAGTTAGCAACAGGAGACTGATGTGATGTCAGTGGGATATTCCCTATAGGGAACCAAAATAATAGCAGATGAGCTGAGCTGGCAGAAAGATCCCCAGAAAGGGAAATAACAAAACCAACAGATTCTAAGCCTAGCCCTTTACTGTGACAACTACAAAGCACCTTTAACGACTGAACACATCCTCAAATATACCTCGTAGATCCATCTGTGGTAGTTAAACCTAGTAATCGCTACCACCCCCGCAAAAAGACCAAGTCAGGTCAGTCTCTGGCTGCAGAGAGATGAGGATAAAATCGTTAATCTGCAGGACTTGATTCCCAACGTGTGAAGATGAATGCTGAGGACATTTCTCTTTGTCCTTTGCTATAGGTGAGAATGGCACATGCTCCCCAGTACTCTTACCAAGTGACAGACACACCAGTCTTTTTTTGATCATCTAAGGGAGTTGAAGGAAAACAGTAGCCCTGATCTTCAAAAATGCTGTCCCTTTCCCATAAAGGCACAGGAAGTCCTCATCCACCCCCAGAAGGAAGGTGTATGCAGGAAGAAGGAAACTGAATGTAATGGAAAGTAAACATATCAACTGTGGAAACAATAACCACAAGCAGCTACAGAAATCCTTCCTTGTTGTACTTAAGGACAAGTACACTGATATTCAGTGTTGACAGAGGTAAAAGTCCCACAATTACAGGGCCAATTCCCTTTTATGTAGGCCATCAGTGCTGCTGTATTGTACTCCTTTCCCCAGTCCAACATCAAACGCAGTGATTGAGGAGTAGATAGAGCTCAGGTGATGGATTGCTTAATTCTTTCAAAATGGTCACTGCTTAATGGCATAGACCATCTAGTAACTCTGGGTCAGCTGCTGCAGGCCTTTAACAAGGCTTGAGCTGGTGCTCCCCAGTTCATCACAAGTAACAGTGAAGATAAAAGTACACAAACACAGAACTGTTATATACAAAAAGTTTAATTGAAATACCTGTATAAAAAATATGATCTCCATACATTTCACACTGTTAAACAGAAGAAAAAAAATCCAAATCCAAGCTGCATAAATGCAACCAGATCACAGAAACACAGCTATTAAAATAAATTAAGGTTTATGACTCTGCCACTCTACCTTCCAGAGCCAATGCACGGAGACTGTACAATGTCAATAATTTAAAACCCTTCCAAACAGCATTACTTTACACTTCTGGTACATTAATACCAGACAAAAGGCATACTGACTAACTTAAAAAAGTCATTCTATTTCCCTTAAATTAGACTTTGTACAACAATTTCCCATCTTCCAACAAAAAACTGGTAAGGTCAGAAATTTTTTTTTTAGTTTTTTTTAACCAAAAGTTGACAGGAATGCAGAAAAAAAGTGCCATGGGCAAACCACTAGAATTCCCATGGGGAGAAGGAGGGGAAAGCACAGTGTTGAATAACTCTAACCAAATAAATTAACCAAATAAATAGCCACAGTTGAAAACTGTGGGAGGTCTTCTAAATTTCAAACAATAAATAACTGTATAGTACATGGAAAAACCAAGCTTACATAAACACATTATACAGGTATGGAAAAAAAAAAAAGTAGAAGTCCTTGAATATTGCATTGATTGTGCATTCGACATGCCCATACATACTTTAAGACTCGCAGGGTGACAAAAGGCCGGGGGGAGTTGAGAAAGGGGCTTCTCATGCCCAATGGTAGAGATGATAAAAGGAAACATGAATAAATGTTTCTGATAAAGAAGCCAATATACCTGTTCATATTTCTGTGCAGGCTATAGGAAATATTTTGAGCAGCAGAGGTGGGTTGGGTTTGTCAAGGGCAGGGGGGCAGGAGTGAAATGTCTGTGTTCAAGTATTCCATCACCAGTGGATGGGACTACTTCATTCAATCACCAAACAGGTTCTCCAATGCATCATAGGAGCTGCTTCCTCCAGCACTGAGTCTAAAGGGAGCAAATTCCTATAATGAACTGGATCTTCTTTGGACATAGACAGCTCAAAAAAGAAAGTCCCACTGAAGCAGCTTTCAAAAAGGCACTCAAAAGCAAATAAAATCTAGTCCAGGCTCTATGAGAGCAAAAAAGTTTACCATGTATTCAAGAGGTCACTGCTTTCTTAATAAGGTCAGTCTTTGACTAAGTACTGGCCTGCAACTCCCAAACATCAGCATTTCCAAAGGAAATCTCTCATTCCAAAGCAGAAACCAGCAAAGGGGGAAAACAAAATCAAGTCCCTCAGACAAAGATTCAACTACAGAATAATGAATGCATTTTTCTAGCCCCTCATATGTATTGGCAGCAGCACTGTGGTCTTTCTGCTTGTAGCTCCCCCTCCCAGTGCGAGGTCCTTAGTAATTCACAGACTCTCATTACTTGAACTTGTGCTAGATACATCAGTATCAAGGGTCCGTAGCCTTATGTCACAGTCCTCAGACTTCACTACTTCAGATTTGTGCATCCATTGATGGTCAAAAATCTGCTCAAGTGTTGGTCTGTCTGAAGGCCTCAGTGAAAGGCACCATTTGATCAGCTGTTGACATTCTGCAATAAAAAAAAAAAAAGCCATATTAGACTAAGAAAGCAAAAAAAAAGACAATTCTGATTGTCTTTTTAATAACAAAAATCCACCCACACAAGCTCAAATTTACAGGACTATTAAAAAAACCCCAAAACCAGAAAACCCACTTAACTTCTATAGAACTTACCAGGTGAAATTCTTCTCCTGAAGTATAATCGTCCCCTCAAGATTTCTTCATCTTGCTCAAAAGGGATGTCTCCACAAACCATATCATACAGCAAAACTCCCAGAGACCATACTGTTGCTGACCGCCCATGGTATCTGTGGTATCTGATCCACTCTGGAGGGCTGTATACTCTCGTTCCTGAAAGCAGAAAAATACACACTATTAGAGTAAAAGTTTAAAGTGTTTCCCCATTGTTCAGCTCCTTCTGGCAAAGCGAAATTAAATTCAAAAACTTGGCGTTTGGGAATTAAAAAAAAACCAACCAAACAACAACAACAGCAACAAAAAAAAAACCCAAACAAAAAACCAAACCCAAAAAACTAAACAGCTTTAAATTTTTTACAAGCCAAAGCCATTAACAGTGTAATTTCAGGTCATCTGCAGGGTTACACCATCAACAGACTTGGCCCATCCGGTTGTTCTATTTTGTTGCAAGGAATAACACAGCCCCATCAGCTGACTGTTTACTGAGGCGGGCTCCCTTTCACTGACCACGTGTCGTCTGCAGCATCACACCAAAAATAGACACAAAAGGACAAAGGGGGCTGGCGGGGAGGAGGAGAGGGCGACAAGAAGGTGAAACTCAGGTCTGCCCGTATTACACGGGGCTAATCTGCTTTATCCAATTCCACAGGGCAGTAAACAAAATAGGGCTGCTTACGATTTCTACGTTTTTAAGGCCCCCCCCCGGGGCTTCTATGCAGCAGCTTTTCCCAACCCGCCCCTCTTCCCCTTCCTCCAGTGCCCAAGAGCTCCTTGGATACCAAACAAAACGGGGAATTCGTGATGCCGAGGGTCACGTGCAGCGGGGCTTCGGGTTTCACAACAAACAGATGTGAGTGCGGCAGCTGGGGGCGGGGGGAGCGAGACCTCGGTTACATCAGTCACACTCCAAGGACTGGGGGAAATGCTCCCTCTGGTCACATGCTGGCTTATGTTCAGCTTTCCCACCTCTAAAGCATCGACCCTAGCCCCCGCGGCAAGTCATTTCGAGAGAGTACAATTATTCCCATCCCTTTAAAATCTGCAATGCGGGATTTCCAGGACACCGGCAGAATGGGAGTGGGGGAGGTACCACTCCGAGTTAAAAAAAGGCACTGCATATAAAAATTGCATATCCACACATGGAAACATCCGACACTGGCAAAACCTCCATGTAAACAGATCGCCCTCTAGGAAAAAAACCCCGCTTTTTCCAAGACAGGGAAACATAAACTGCTGCGTCACTGCCTGGAATCGCTTCTTTCCTACGCAACTGAACACCCCTAAGCCACTTCGGGTCCACGGGTTTCCATTACCGATAGACCTGATATGAACACCCGCGTCAGGGGCTCTGCTTGCTGTGGCCGGTCACTGGGAACGGGCTAAGTGGCAACTAGAGAGAGGGAATAACCCCGGGAGGGGCACGGGAAGGGCGGTGGACACGTACCGTCAAAATCAGTATAAACTGTGTCCTTGAGGAGGGCCCCCGAGCCAAAATCAATGAGCTTCAGCTCCCCTGTGCGGAGGTCAACCAGCAGGTTCTCGTCCTTGATGTCCCGGTGCACCACACCGCAGCCGTAGCAGTGGCGCACCGCCTCCAGCACCTGCCGGAAGAACCCGCGGGCCGTCTCCTCGTCCAGGGCGCCCTTCTCCGTGATGAAGTCGAACAAGTCCTTCACCAGCTCAGGCCGCTCCATAACGATCAGGTACCCGTCGGGCCGCTCGTACCAGTCCAGCAGCTTGATGACCCCTCTGAAGCCGGAGCCCACCTTCTTGAGAAGGACGATCTCCAGGGGCACCATGATACCGCTCTGGGCAGAAAGGGGGGCGCGGGTCAGCGGGGGAGTGGCGCGGCCCGGGGCCCCCCCTCGCCGAGGGGAGGGAGGCGGGGAAGGGAGGGAGGGAGGGAGGAGGGCGTGCAGGGCGGGGAGGAGGGCGCGGCCGGCGGGCCCCCTCCGCCGCTGCCGCAGTCCGAGGGGCGGGCGCGGCGCTGCGGCGGCGAACCCCCGCCAAATTCCCTCCCGACGCAGAGGCCGCGCCAGCGGGGCGGGCCCCGCCGCCCACACAATGGCCCCGCCGCGGCGGAGCCCCACGGCACCCCCGGAGCTCCCCCGGGTACTTACAATCGTGCCCCACTCGGTCACCCGCTCCTTCACCACATGCTTCACGGCGACCTGCGGAGCGCGGAGAAAGGAGGCGCCGTGAGCGGCGGGGCGGGCTCAGCCTGCGCCCCGCCGCCGAGGGCCGGGCCGGCCGCGCCCGCCGCTTCCCGCGCCCGCAGATTCCCGCGCCACGCTCCCGCCCGCCGCCCCCGCCCGAGCGCCCCGTGCCTCACCGGCAGCCCGTCGGCGATCCTGCTCCCCGCGTACACGGTGCCGAAGCCCCCGCTGCCCAGCACGGAGCCCACCTGGTAGACTTTATCAAACGGCTCCTTTTCCACTTTCACTGCGGAAAAGAGAGGGAAACACCCGTGTTAGTGTCCGCAGCCGCGCTGCGCCCGAATAACAATAATAGTAAGAAGAACAATAAAAATAAATTTAGAAAAAAAAAAAAAAAGCCCACAAATGCTCTGGCTGGCGGACCCATACGCTGCCCTGATTCCGACCAAGGCTTTATTTTTTAAAAGTAATCTCCTTGAATAACAAAAAGACATAAATATAAGGAAATAAACGCAGCTCCGGGGTCTGCGAGACGCCGACCCCGATACCCCGGTAACGCAGGGCCGGTCCGCGCCCTCCGGCGCGGCGCTGGCAGGGGACAGCCCAGCCGCGTACCTGGCTGGAGGATCTTCACCGGCAAGTGGTCCATACTGGGGCTGCAGATGTGCGCCAGCGAGCCGAACTTGGAGAGCAACATCTTCCGAGGGCAGGGGGGGGGAAACGGCGAGTTCCCCACGGCAGCTCCGCCGGCGTCCTACCGGCTCAGCGCGGCTCTCCTCTCCCCGGAGCCGGCGGAGGGCGGCGGGCCGCGGAAAGCTTCTGTGCGGCTCCTTCTTCGGCCAAGAGCGGGAACCCACGGAATCCTTAGGGGTCCCCGCCGGCAGCAGTCCAGGCGTCGGTCGCACAAAGTCCTCCGGAGAAACGCAGTCAGCGAACGCGCCGCTCCCGCGTTCCTTCTTCCACCCGGCGAAAGCCGCTCGGGGCGCAGGCAAGCGCAGGCAGAACTAGAACCCTCCGCAGAGACAGACAAGTCCGGGAGCTCCGGGTCCGCGCGTGGAGCCCGCCCCTGCAGGGGCCGCGGCGGCAGGAGCGGGCTGGGCGCCGCAGTGGAGCCGTGGCGGGCGGAGGACAGACCGCGCCGCCGCCGAGCTGCCCGCGCGGTTCTGAGCCGGCGGCGCCGCCGAGCCGCCTCTTAACTCCCAATATTTTGGTGCGGGCAGAGTGCGGCGAGCGCGACCAGGATATCCCTCCGCGGGGGAGGAGGGGGGGAACACCTCTCCCCACCGCCTCCGCCGCCCCCTCCCCTCTGCGCCGGAGCCCCCGTGGGGCGGTGGCCGCGACTACAGCGTCCTTGTCCCGCCCCGCCGCACGGGCGGGCACGGGGAGGGCGGGGGGCTGGGAACTACTTGTTCTGTAGTAACCGGCGCGCAGAGTTACAGACCGTCTGAGAGGAACGCATCACACATTAGCGGCAAAAAAAAAAAAAAAGGGCTGGGGGGAGATTCTCCCGTGTGCGTTAACGCTGCCGCGCGGCCAATCGCCGGGCGCCCTTTCAAAGGGCTCCTGGGGCGACCCAATGAGGAGAGCCCTCATTTGCATGCGGCGGCGCGCGGCCAGGCGGCGGCAGGGCGGGAATGCCGCGGCGCGCCGGGCCCGCCCCGCCCCGGGCTGCGGGAAGGTCGCTCCGAGCCGCCGCGTCCGGGGATGCGCGGGGGCGGGGCGCCGACAGCGCCGGGGCACGGGGGGCCGCGGCTCCGCGGAGCCCCTCTGGGGCGCGGGCAGCCCCGGCACAGCGGTAGGAGCCCGCTCGTTTTGCCAGCTGGTGCTCCCCAGTGAGCATGCGGCGCGTTCCCTCGCCCTCTGTGGCGATTCCTCCTCCTCCCCAGCGCTGCCCCATCGCCTCGGCGCAGTTCGGCTCCGTGCCAGCGCGGGGGGACGCCGGTGCCCGCCCTCCGCGCCCGCCCTCCGCGCCTGCCTCTGTCAGTCACCTCCCCTGTGCGGAAGCCCCGCGGGGCCGGTGCGGCGCGACGGCGGGCGCCGGAGTCCTGGCAGCGCGGCTCGGAGGAGCCGAGGGCTTCCCGCCCCGCCGAGGCGCCGCGCCGGGAGAGGGCACGGAGCTGCTCCGCTTGCCGGCGTTGCCGCCGCCCGCCCCGCCCCGCAGGGGGCGCTGCATCAACAGGAATGGGGGCGCGTCCCGTCCGACGGGGCTCGCGGGGGTCCCTGTGCCCCGAGGCGGCGGCCGCGCTGGTCACCGCGGTCGGGGCGCTGCGGCTGACGGGCCCGCGGCTCCGGCCTCCTCTGAGGGGAGACCGAGACAGTTGGCCGCGCCCAGGCGGAGGGAGAAGCCCGAGGGCATCCAGGGGATTTTGACGAGTGTCTGTCCAGCAAAGCTGTGGGCCACTGCTTTAGAAATTAATGAGTGCGCTGCTGGGTGGGCAACAGTGTCTTAATAACTGCTCCAGCAGCTACTTAAGAGCCCAGCCCAGATGCGCCCAGGGCTGGCGCTCAGGCGGGGAGCACCCCGCTGTTTGCAGACAGCTTGGCGGCCGCCCGTCCGCACCCTGTCATCCCCCGTGGCCCAGGTGCGTGGCAGTGAAAAGCAGCGGCGTTGGAGGTACCGGTGCTCCGCGGGGATCCCCGACGTGAGGGTGTTTTTGGCAGCCCCTCCCACACTGGGCTCTCGGGGAGAGCCTTGCAGTTGGCATTGTCTGGTAATAGCAGTGCTGTGATCTCGGGCAGTCGTGCCCATAAACAAAGCAACGGCTTCTAGGGAGAGGTAATGTCTTTTATTAGATTTGACCAGCTGATGTGAAGGTCAAGTTTGCAGGCGCAGTTTCAACCCTTCGTGTCCCAGAATGTATTTTTTGGAGATAGATCGGTTGGGCTATAAAAGTTACCACTTCTCATACAGACCAATTTTCAGAGGCTCCAAAATAAACCACAGAGTTTATTGAAGAATTCAGGAGGTTTCATGTTTATGGATTTTGTTTTTCCTTAAAGCAAATTATTTGGATTTATGAGATAAAGCAATAAAAAAGCTGGGGATTTTTTTTGTATTTTTTTAAAAATTTGTGGTAGACCGTGTCTTTTGGCTATCTCAAATTACATTTATAAAAATTACTATGTGTAGATGCTAATTATTTATGGAATTAACATTGCAAGTTGTTACTAATTCCTGGTTTTTTTACATGACCAGGCATGAAAAATCATGCATGTATCACTAGTCTGCAAACATAAAAACATCAGGGCTTGTCATTCCAACTGTATTTGGAATTTCTTAAATTCATCTCAGTGTGTGGCCAATCTATAGTAAGTCAGCAATACACTTGCCTTGAACCTGTTCTGGAAATAATACAGTTCTCTCAAAATCCTGTTGTGTTTAAGCTACATCTTCTTAAGCTGTGTCAGCTGTCAAAAAAACCCATGACATACTTTTACACATCTCCATTTGTAGCAAAATGGTAATCTAAAAATTCTGGGATCAATCCTGGCATTGGTGTAACTCTTAATCTGATTTGTATTTTCACACCAGTGTAAAAGGGAGGTTATTATACATTTAACATTAAAGAAAACAAGGTAGTTACTGTAAAAAAAAGTGATAAGGGGGTATTTTTTCTTTATTCACTTAATTTTGGCAGACAGACATTTAATTTGTATACAGCTACAAGCACTCTTGGTTTGACAGAATTACAGATGGATCCCAGACATGGAATTTACCCTGTCTTTACACATAAGCCTTTCATGGGTTTGTGGTGCTTCTTTTGATCTGGCTTGGAACATGCAGTTCAGTGGTCCTAAACAATTATAGCTGCAGAACATTTTATAAACTAGCTTTGGCCACTTTAACAGTGGCTTTGCAACTATAAATGGAAAATCATTCATGGGTAGGATGCCAGTTTGATTTAGAAGTCATTTTTCTGTGCAACAGTCCCTGAGCAGGAGTGAGTTTGTCAGGCACAGAAATATGGAAGATCCATGGGAGTTTACGCTTGCAGAACAGTACTACCTTCAGGCTACCTTCTAATGTCTGTATGGAACTCAGCTCAAAGTTTGCTGTGGCACCTCATCAGGTGCTGCACCAGTGACATTAATGGGCTCTAATATATGCTTATAGCCATTGTAGGTCTTCTGGATGGGACTACCAAAATGCATCTGTTCTCATAATGTGACCATAAGGAATGCTGCTAAGAATGCTCTGGCAGTAAACGTCCATTAAACTTATGACAATATTGGTATTTCTAGGTCACTCAACCTCCTTATATGCCAGAGGTCCTAGCTCCCTTAATGCCACTTTGCTTGATTCTCTTCAGTCTCTCTGTTATTTGGCAAGAGAACAAACTGAACACAGTTCTCTAGATGTGGCTTCATCTGTGCTGAAGAGAGGGCAATAATCATGTCCCTTGACCTGCTGGCTGTGGCACTCCAAGATGTGGTCAGTGTTCATTACCACAGGCGCACACTGCTGACTTAGTTGGTTTGTGGTCCACTGGGTCTTCTGTGGAACCGTTAGTTCCAGCCTGCACTTCTCCCTAATTACATCCTGTCCCAGATGTGGGACCTTGGCGTTCTTGGTTTTGGAAGTCCATTACAGATGTATTTGCTATACATTTATTCAGCTAGTTGAGGTCTGAATAGCAGCTATACCCTCCAGTATACCAACAGCCCTCTTGATTTGGTGTCACCTTGTATTTCCAAAGGTCATGGATGAAAAAGTTAAATAATATCAGCCATTTTATTGATCCCAAGAAATATCCATTGGAATCACCTGCTAATTGGACTTGAAACAGTTATTATGGGCACTTTAAGGCCCGTGATCTGGCCAGTTTTTAATGTATCTTCCCAATTTGGCTGCAGATGCTGAAAAACTCTCAGAGTTCTGGATGAAGACAAGGGGACCAACACCTCCTCTAATCTCACCCAGAGAAACCTGTAATGTAGTTGTAGAAGACAATCAGTGTGACTAAACATAGTTTGTCCTTGGGAGATTCAGGATGGCTGTTCCTTTGGGCAGCCTCTGATAGCTTAATATTTTTTCTATGTTGTGGCACCCAAAACTGCCCCCAGGACTCGAGGTGAGGCTGCCCCAGTGCAGAGCAGAGTGGGACAATCCCCTCCCTTGCCCAGCCAATGATGCTGTGCCTGATGCACCCCAGGATGCGGTTGGCCCTCTCGGCTGCCAGGGCACTGCTGACTCGTATTCAATCGAAAGATGTTGACAACATCATCAGTAACACAGCATACTTTTCCACATATGGCACATTCTTTTCCCTTTAGAAATCAATATCCTGAGTGTATTCAGTCAAAGTTGACTCCTACCATAAGCATTAGTGAGACCAGTATTGAGGTACTATTAAAAGAAGGTTGAAAAACTGAAAAGGCTTTCAAAGAGAATACAAAGTTTAGGACTGGTATGTTAAAACATGAAGCTCTACTAGCTCAGTCTACTTTGTTTATTTGATAGAAGGTTAAGAGTTAACCTCTTACCATAACAGTCTAGAAGTATCTACAATTTATTTATTTTTTCCCCACCTGGTATTCTCTAGCTCTTTAAGTCTCACACAGGAAGAGTTTTCCAGGCTGGAACTGAGAGAAAACAACAAAATCTAGAAGTAAAGTACAGGCAGGTAACAGAGCCTCACTGTGTATGTAATTCTCTGGTAACTGAAGACTTGGTACTGAAGCTGGATTTAAAATAATGCAAGAAGATATGGCCATGTGTAAAAAGGACTTAGAGGTTTGACGAACAACTTGCATTAGATACCATGACATTATGTCAAGTGAAGTCAAACTGGAAAGTCTCTGGAACATTAATATTTATGATACAAAAAGCATGGCTCTGCACAGAACTGAGTTATCAGGACCTCATCTTCCGCTGTTATGCAGGTGGCATTTTGTATTCAGTAGAGAGATTGCACACTTTCAGCAGCTGTTTTCCCTATTTCGAAAGCTGTATTGAAGAACTAAAGTGGGATCAAGGAAAGGTAATGAGAATGACTGAGGATATGAAAAAAACCCCTCTTTTGAAAGATTAGGCCTTTTTTTCACTTTAGAGGGAAGATCAAGAAAGGGGATACAGTAAAATAATGGTCTAGGTACCATGGATCAGATGACTGTGTTCTCTCTCATTTAACATGAGCTGAGGAACATCAAGGAGAATTAAAAGGTAACTTTCAAAACTGAAAAAAAACCCAAACCCAACCCATAATTACTTCTACATATAAAACTTGTAATTAGACCATGGAACTCACTGCCAAGTCACAAAGGCCAAGAATGTAACAAGATTAAAAAGAGTATTGTATTTTTAGTGATAACAAGTGTATTCAGAGTTATAATTGGAGGATAAAAATAGTAGAAGGGATATTAAGTATCAAATTTCAATGTGGAAACCAACTTTATGTCTTGTAGAATGAGTTGATACTGGCATCAGCAAATTAATGAATAAAGAATGTAAGTAAGGAGTGAGGAATATTGTCCACCTCTGCCTGCTCTGGAGTCTTTATTATATAGAGAAAGCCAAAGTGGTAGAGTAGTTTGTGTAACAAGGAATTCTTAATAAAGTCCTATATTTGCTCCTATAATTCTGTTTGTGCCAGTAGTGTTATATTTAAACTGCTGCAATGATGTGAAAAATTTATCTCGGTGTTTTGGTCAATGGGATAGTCAAAATGAGTGTTTTTCAACCTATAATCTATGTATTGATGGAAATAGTAAGACATCGCAAAGTGTTCAATGAATTTTGTATTTGCCCACATGCACCAAATAAAATCAAGGAGGGAAATAAGAGAAGTAATAGCAAAAAAGCCAAGGTTTGCTTCTATTTGTTATTTTGTAAAATTATTAAGTTGCAAAAGTAGGTGAATAAATAATCCTTCCATCAAAATTAAAGATTAAATTAAAGATGATCTCAAGATTTTGTGTAGAAATTTAGGGGGACATTTATTGTATCGTTGCATCATTGCTATATGGGATGAAGCAAATAAAAAGCATTGTTTTTGTGACTTTGTTTGAATTTTATAGAAATGTTAGAGTATAGATGAAACTGGATTCTCTTCTACCTTCCCTTTTCAAAATTCTTGTATGAAAATTTTGAAGTGTGAAGATATGAAAGCCTTATCTGAATTGTGACCACCACAGTTATAAGATTTACATCATTCCATTGTATCTGTGACCTGACCCAAAAGGCTGTACACCCACTAAAATAATTCAGCAATTTGTTAATAATAAATTCATTACAACAGGCAGTGCCAATATGAATGTGTCTTTCTATATTTGAGAATGGATAGAAAAGTTTAATTGGTTTTAAATAATTATAATGATAATAAGTAATAAAATTGCTGAAGACTTGCAAAAAGACAATATACAGAGCTGTCAGCTCTTCACTTGATCTTTCTTGAATCTTGACACTAAATTTAAACTCAAACATAATACCAACATTGTAAACCGAAATATTATGTTTATGTGGTCCTATGCTACTAATTTCTACTCAATATATAGATACATTTCTAAATTTAAAAGCAAGAGGAGTAATTTAAAGGAGACTGAAAGGACAGTTGGTGGGCGAGTTAAATGAAGGCCTGTTATAATAATATGGTAGTTGTAATATGAACACAATGGAATAAGTTCACATTTCAAATGCAATAGGTGGATGCACTTTGGCACAACAGTTTAAATTGTCAACCAGTTTTATGACTACATAAGTTCCTAATTAAGGCTTGATGAGCCAAAATTCAGCAATGTAAACATTCAGACCTTTCCTACTATCTTAGCATCACAACCTGTGTGTTTCCACTTCCACTTTCTCCTCTTCAGCTTCTTGACCACTGTGTAATGAGAAAAATACTATGGAGTTACTGTAATTACAGCAATAAGATCTGTTCTTTGAGCCATATACAGGAGGGAACCACCAGATTACTTTGTATGTGTGTGCTCCAGCTCTCTGATTGACAAATTACTGGTGTTCCTGGTCTTTGCTAATCTAAAAGGTTGTAATTATTAACCAGCAAAAACTCCTCTCCTGCACATGCATCCCATGTGTAGTCCTCTGCTGAACTGCCACAGCCATGGCTACTGTTGTTAGTGTTAGATACAGAACAGCACCATTAGCAAGCTGAGCTGACGTCTTTGTACAGAGGATCCTCAATACTGTGCTAGTGTGTGTAATTGGAAACAGACGTTCACGTGGAGGAGAAGGTTACGTATTGAGTACATTTTTCTGTAAGTATAATTAGTCATGCCAGAATAGGCAGCCTTTTCTATTTTTTGAAGTTAGATTAAGTCAATGAAAAGAACAGTTCCATTTAGCATATACAGAAAGTTGGTACCTGATTTGTTAATGTACTATTAAAGTAATAGTAACAAAAAAAGGGAAGGAATGAGTATCTCTAAATGATCTTTGATCAAGGCTCAGCAGAATGCACTTTAATACTTGTATTATAATCAAAAACATAGTGACTGTCCTTGCTCAGTGTTTTATTCATAGATAACTAAAGTATGTACCATAAACCACATGATTGTATGACCAAAGGACACCTTGTGTGTGTCTTATCAGTAGTAGAATACTAACTTTATGATAATAATATTTCATTTTCTGTTGTGTTTCCATGGACTTCATAAAGAATATCATGGTCTATGTTAATCAGTGTCTTATAATTTTTAAAATTGTTTTCCAAATGTGAAAATCTAGTAACAAATATGCTATCATGCTATTACATTTTCTGAAAGGGTGATTTCACTCATATTTCAAGCTAATAAGCTCTTATGCCAATCTAAAATATGTCCTCAGAAAAACAACAAAAGATAACACAAGTTGGCAGCAAAAGCCAAGACACAAAAGACAATAAGTCCACCCTGGTTGAAGAAGAGCATGTATTACTTGAATTGTTTGACAGTCACTGTTGACCAACTCTCAGTACTGCTGTGGACATTCATCAAGAAGAAGTGTATGTCTAACAAGGCACCTAATAGAGTTTGGCAGTGAACAACAACAAACATCCACTTGTGAATGAAACTTTGTGTGGTGATGAAAGTACTAAAATACCCCAGTGGTTAAGGCCACATAAAAGAAGGAAAGATCTATTTTCTTGACTCTTGGCACTAAGAAGAGGCACAGCTGTAGCTTCTGAGTAAGGTCTTCTACCAGGCTAATGGTACTCTGGGTGTAGCACCCTCTGAAACAAAGGGTGTGTAGTTTTGAGCACAAGATTCCATGGACACCATTGTGGAGTCCACTAATAACTTTTATTTATCTCAGGTATGTTCAACAGTAAAATGATTCTTGAGGGTAGGCAGTGTTGATTATTCTTGAGCCTTGAGTATTTAAATTTCAAATGAAATCACAATTGAGGCATTCTGATTGTGTCCTTCCTGGTTAGGGTAATCTTGTGTGATGAAGGAATACTGGTCTCTAAATCCTGGTACAGAGGTATTATTTCTGTATTTGTTGTATAAAAGGACACTTATACTAAGATATAAAATGCATATGTCATGTGAGGTGATGTCTTGGTTTGAAAGACAGGTGTCTGCTAAGGAAGGCAGGAGCCTCCCTTGGAATGGAAGATGCGACCCCCTTTCCCTCCAAATTATTATAATTTTAAAATCAAGGGGCTTTCAGGCAAAGATATGGGAAATAGGAATAACAACTCTTTACAAATATATATATATATGTATAAAACAAGGCAGGGGAAAAAAGACTGATTTAAACTGACAGAGACAGATACAACCTGACCCTGTTAGTCAGGGTAGCAGCAGCAGTCCGATAAGGTGGTGGCTGCAGGCCTCCTGAAGTGAATAGATGTGGTTCTGTTGAAGCAGTGATCCTGTGTAGAAAGATCTGGTCTTCCTCAGAAGGTCCAGTGGTAGGTATGTAGCTCCTGTCCTCTGGAAATCCAGTGGGAAAGGCTGCTTGTGGTCTTCAAAAATCACAGTTTATATCCAGGATGGGATGCTTGGTTTCTCCCTCTGGGTGGAGCATCTCACAATGGAATGATGAGTCATGAGATAAGGCACTGATGGGCCATTAACAGGACATAGTCTTGAGGGAGGAGGCAGGGAGCACTGCCCCACCTGGTTTTAACAGCTCATGAAGATGGTGATAAGAATACATGCTTGTGGGCACATCTTACATTGTAACCTAGGACAGGTGAAAAGGAACAAAGTTATCTGCATTTAAGACAGATACTGAAAAAAAGGGTATTGAAGGAGCTGGTAGCAGTATTGAACATGCTGCTAAAAATGTCTTTTAGCTGCTACTGAAGTAGAAGGTATAGATAATTAGTAGGTTGATGGAGCTGGAAACTGTAAAAGATTGAATGGCTTGACTGTAAGAAAGTGGGTAGAAAAGCCAAAGTGTATCCAGCACTTCTTAGGCTAAGAAATGGTGACTAGGCCTTTTTATCTTGATGACACTCAAGAAGAAAACTGATGACAAGCACCACTCTCTCTTCCACAAATAACAGGAGCAGATAACAGTGTCCTGCTTCTGAAGACTTTGGTTGTCATAGTAAGTCAGACAATATTTAGTTCTCCAGATTTTTATTTATAATCTGTGTGAGAAAGCCTGTGCAGACAGTTCTAACTAAGGTCAGAGACAAAGGTATCTAGCACTTTCTGTTAAGACCTGTGGCTTCTGTTACTGTGTAGAGTTTAGGTTACTGCCGCACATGGAGAATCTCTGTGTCTTTCGCTCTTGTTATTCTTGCTTCACTCAGAAGTGCTGATACATTTAGTTAGGTGGGCTAGCAATGAACTACATAATTTTGAGTCAGTTTTCCAGGATAAATGCAGTCATCTTGCTGAAACACTTCAATGAGATAGCAATCATGCTCCCAGAGAGGCAACCAACAGGAATATGTGGCAATAGGAATGCACACATTTGTATAGTGCCCTCGCATAAATTTAGACCATATAAATAAAAACTGAAAGAAGCTGCCCAGAGAAGTAGTTGAGTCACCATCCCTGGAAGTTTTTAAAAG
This sequence comes from Corvus hawaiiensis, assembly GCF_020740725.1. Classification (NCBI taxonomy): domain Eukaryota; kingdom Metazoa; phylum Chordata; class Aves; order Passeriformes; family Corvidae; genus Corvus; species Corvus hawaiiensis. Next base: position 61,215,494 of record NC_063216.1, on the reverse strand, counting down.
GTATGTAAATATGGCACTTAGGGACATGGTTTAATGGTGGACTTGGAAGTGTTTGGCAGTTTATGGCTGGACTCAATGATGTTGAGGGTCTTTTCCAACCTAAATGATTCTATGATACTGGGAGCGGAAGTGGTATTTGATGGGATTAGATAATACACATTAGCAATTCCCCATTTAATTGATAGTCCTGTTGCAGCTGTACCATTCGTTTCACTTGCATCATAACAGTTCTACTTTGAAGCATCAGAAAAAAAAATTCCAAAAGGCAAAACAAAAGGCAATCTGGAGTCTTCAAAATATGTTGAAATTTTCAAGGATCCAGATGACTCATTATTTTTGGGAGAAAGTAACTCAGGCCTGTTTATCTTTTTGTGATAATTTTTACTTGCTTCTCTTCGACATCATCCTTAGCTAATATTGGAAAAAGAAGTATATATCACCATTATTTTATGGTACAAATGCACACTGAGCTTTGTTCTAGATACAGAACAGAAACATGTTTTCTGTTCTTTTCTTCTGCCTTTTCCCACATGATTAACAATTTTGTCGTCTTCCTTTTCTGATGTAATTTATATTCATGCTACTTTTGTAACAACATTCACAGGAACTAGAATTTCTTTTACTCCCAAATTTTATTAAAAATCAATTCTTGTCCTTACTGAATGGAGAATTTTTCTGCCTATGGTTTTAATTTCCCCTGTTACCTGGTTTTCTTAACATAATGTTTTACATTTTTTGATTCCATATTTAATTACTGTTCTTTGCCATCTGTCTGCAGGGAAATTTGGTTTATCTGTATTACTGTTACTTAAAAAAAAGAAAAATGTGAGAAACTCAATAATAATTTCCTACATTTTGAAAATGTGTGAAATACATTGGCTTGAAGGTAGTGTCTCTGAAGTTTAAATCTAAACCTTCATAATTACAAATCTGTCCTGTAGTAAAAAAGAAGAGAATGAGTCAATGCTGAGTTGCTTGCTATACAATTACTTTTCATACAATTTCCTAGAAGATGAAATTTCCAATGAAATAGAAGATTTAAATTCACTATTTGAGTGTTGAAGTCCGTATTTAGGTGTGCAAAAAGTACGTGTCTGAGAATACTTCCAGACTTGTGGCACCAGATTAAAATCTAATATTTATTACTTTGTTCAGTTTTGTCCCTTGCCCCTGAGAAAGCCACTGCCACCCTTGGGACAAAGGTGGCAAATGCACTTGTTGGTCTGATCATTAAGATAAAGCATTTTAAGGCTGAATCCTTTTAGCCGAGAACTTCCCTTAAAATAGTAAGTCCTGTTTTATAAAAAAATATAAAATATTTATGGTTTATTTAAATTCTGTGCAAGTAAAAAGCAGCAAATTACAGTGATACCGGTTTTGCCTGGCCACCTCTAATTCCCAAGAGAAGCTGTTAATGTCTGCTGACATTTATTGGCATGTTATTTGTGCTTTTGTGTTTGTTCCCATCTCACAAGGATTTCAGGCTCCTTCTAATTTCTCAAATAATGGGTTTTCTCCACTGAATTACAAAGGATTTCCATTGCTAACAGAGAGATTTAAATAAGACAATTGCAGACACATCTATGCAATTGTGGTCTTGCTGTCCCATTGGCTTTTTATGATTCCTATTTCATATTTAAGTTTGCTGGAGCAAAGGGGCCTGTTTTTACCCCTTTTTTCACCTCAGGTCAAAGAGCTAATAGAAAAAAGATTTATCAGTCTTGAGGGTCGTATATTTGAAAAATAGATTTAAATGAGTACATCTTGTACTTAGTTTCATTTTTAATGTCACATGTCAAATGATATTTTATTGCTCACTTTTGTTTTTGTTTTTTTTTTGTGTAGGTCCATGGTTGTCCATATTGCTGAACTTTGCCCTTTGACAGGAAATAACAATCAATGTAAGGATTAAAGAACAAGTGCAATTCATTGCTTGGTTTGGTTTCAGAGTTACATTGCAGATAACATTGTCATAATACATTGTGATCTGCTGTGTAACATGATACAAGCTGGCATAATGTGCTTTAAGAGCGTGATAAGGAATCATAGAATGCATTGAATTGAATGGAAAAGCTTTCCTCTTAGACTAGTTGTTACTGTAATGAGTCTTTTCTTAATGCCATAATTGTGTTAGTAACAATGAATGTCATACCAAGTCCAGGAGCAAACCAGCTTTCATAATGTAGGAAGGAACAAAAAAATGTATGAAGGAAAAAGAAATGTCTGATACACTTGTGTATTAAACTGTACCCCTAAATGTGCAGAAAAGGCAAAATATTGCCTACTGCTTGCTTCATACAGAAGCAAGATGGCAAAAATCTGGTATTCAAAATTCACTATGTATGCCCTTAGTATGTCTTTGTACTCCAACAAGATGAGCATTATATTATGATAGAATATATCAAGAGTCTACTACAGACTATACCTACTAATTCAGCAAATTGCAAATGTAAACTTATTAAATTGCCTTTAATTCCAAAGGTTCCTGGTGTGCCTGCTCTTATACCAATGGTGAAGAGCTCCATCCGCTGCTTCATTGGCAAATAGGGTACCTCTCCTCTAACCTCTCTATCTCAAGATATCTGAATGTGGAACAGTTTGATATCGTTTCCTCCTTGTTTTGTGATGACATCTATTCTTCCCAAAGATCAGATTATGCATTGTCAAGAACATAAAAGGCTCTCCTAAAATATTTTTTATGCAAGGTATTGATGCCATCCACCAAACTTTTTTGGCCTTGTTGTGAGAATAACTGGCTCTGGCAAAGTGATAATCACATGAGATTGTCTCAAGGCTTCAAATATTTATTGTGTCCCAAAGTATTCCTTCTGGATTGTCAAATGTGGAGGAATTTGAAGGAACATGGACGAATTTCCTGTGGAATCAGAAAGGTAGTGTGCACTGTGGAACTGCTTTAGTTCTCTTCTTCTGTGGGAGAACAGTATAAACACCCTGTTCAGATCCTATAAATTAATAGGAGTCCAAAACACTGCAAAATTCAGTTTCCAGGTTTTGTAATTGTGCAGAAGCCCAGGTTCTCTACTATGCAGATAGAATCAATAAACAGAAAATCGCAGAAAGAACCATTGAACTTAAAAATCCAATCTCCTCTTTTCCCTGTCACCTCACTGGAGGAACTGGGACACTATGTCTAGTAAACCATAGTGATTATTGTGCTAGTTATGACTAGCAGCATGGGAGCAGAAATGTTTGACTTAATATGAGCTTGGGCAGGGAGGGAAATCTCTTTCTCTAAGTGTCATTTAATTATGCTCTCTCTTTTTTTTTTCAATACCTGCATCAGTGATCAAAACTTGTACTAACTGACAATGCCTTAAGTAAAAATCTGAGTTGTACTGGTTTGTCTGTGACATTGTGTTTGCAGGTATACTCTACAAATAGCTATTGCAACTGAAGGAAGATAACCTACTATGGTTTTCTAGGTGCATACTGTTACCTTCTGTTATACTTTATCTTATCCTGGACTGCAGCTGGAAATTTCCATTTACTCTTTCTAGTTCCTTCTGACAAAGTCAGATAAGTTATTTCAAATACTTTATTTAACAATGTGAAGGCTGATGTTGCTTGAAGAAAGCTAGGAAGAACTTTGTCCAGTTTAGAGCAGAATTGGTAAAGGAGTGCTGTCATGGAAAAGCCTTGATGCTGTTCTGCTAATGACACTCACATTTCATAAAGCAAATGAATTTTCTCTTTACCAGCAGGGCACTGACTGTCCATTGCTACAGCATGCCATTTTGCAAAACTGTAGGTGTAGCAATCTCCAGTGGCAGTGTGATGACGGAAAACTGGGAACCATTGCACTGTTGCCTGCCACGGGGTATATATCTGTTCTCCTTCCTGGCTCTGTAATGCTGTGGATTGATAGCACCAGTCATGCCTGCCAACGCCGGTTGAAGAACCTACATTCTCTTCCGAATGCAACTAGACAGTAGATCTGTGAGTATTCCCTAACATACTTCAGGCAAAAGTGTTAGCAAGACCTGCTATTTTAAATCCTTTAAGGCAACTTACTTATTGTGACCAAAGTGGGTCAGGGACTTCTTTTAGGCTTATATCTGGAAGTGGCAGCGTGTAGCTCTTCACAACTACACTAGAGAGTCCAGACTGCTATAGCTTCTGTGGCTAGACTGCATCCTGTACCTGAAGTAAACTTATTTAGAGCAACTTTTAATATTTTGATTAATTTCTAGATACATTTTCTTTCCTGCTTTTAAGTTAGTTGTGCTTCACTTAACAGCATGTTCTCTGAGTCATATTTCATTCTTCGTCTCCCTAGGCTTCTTTGGCCTCTTTGGAGATAGAAGACATGATCATATCTCTGAATCACAGGTTACTGGAGGCTGTGAGAATGTACAGAACTTATATATTCTATGCTTGCCCTGTTTGTGTGCTCTCCCCATGGCACCTGCTAATCATCACTGTTGGGAATTGAATACTAGGCTAAAGAGATCTTTGGTTTTACCTGTTATGGCTGTTCTTATAGTTTATTTCTATATGGCTCCAGGAAGATAGCAGCTACTCTCTGACTTTGCAGCTTGTCATTCAGTAGGGAGATGCTTTTCGGTTTTCTGGCCATGTGCAGTCAAGAAGAGGGGGAAGTTGAAGAGAACTGTGAAAGTGTGAAGAAAAGTATTTGGCCTTTCCACTTACAGAGGATACATAAACATGCAAGAAAGGAAGGAAAGACAATGAAAGCAGGGAATACAAGGAAGAGGTAGGGTAGATGCTCTTCATTGATAGAGAAAGATCAAAGAAAAAAAGAATCTATTAGTAGGGTAAGGCACGAACTGAGGAAGACACTGTATCAAAGGGAAGCAGCCAGCACTGTAGCAAGCTACAGTAAAAGCACTACAAAATGTTTACATAGGATTTTAAGAACAAATAGAGATGGTAAATTCTGAAACTTATTTTTGAAACTTTTAGAATTTTAAAAATAAAAGCATTAAAGAAATGCATTTTATGAATATTGTGAGTTCTCATTTACAGGGCAGTGTTTTCAATGATGCATTAATTCACCTGTTCAAAATGCTTCAGTCATCGAATCATGGAACTTAGAATTGCAGTGTTTGTGTGTATGTATGCCTTTGTGGTTTGGGTGAAACTGGTATTTTTTCATTTGAATCAGACAAAGGTGGGGCCAGGGTGTTTTCTTTCAGGCATTTATTTACCATACCTTACAGTTTGCTTTGTTGTTCAAATGGTATGTGACTCCACCCTCACCCATTATTACCCAGCAAGGATACAAGGCAGCTTAAGAGAGTTTCTATGTTCATGCTATTGAATTCTGGCATCAAGCTGCTTTCTAAACCTTTGGGAGCAAGGCTTTGGAGGGTAAATTGTAAGCATTGTATCTTGACTGAAAAAATCTGTCTCTTTGGAAGGAAAAGTGATGTTGAAAGAAAATTCTATTCTATTCCTTTTTTAATTGGAAATAAATTGTCCCTTTCACTCCATTCTGAACTGTGTTGTTGGCCTGTGTGTGTGTCCAGGATTGCATCTGCTGTATTTAAGAATGTATGGGTTTGATCTCCTGAAAGTATTTAAAATATGCTGACAGTAAGTGTAAGCACACCTTCATCTCCCCCACAGAGGAGCTACCAGAAGTGGTTGCTCATGCTGGAAGGAAATAGTGCTTTATATTAAGGGTGACACAAGTCACACCTCACATCTCCAATGCAAATGTAGAGCTCCAGGAAGCAATCTCCTTCCTTCTATCCCTGTAGTCCCTGCAGGGTGATGCAACTCTACTGTCTTTAGTGTAGTAGCTGCAGACAGAGGTAAGTTCATGAAAATTATGGTTGAAAAGGAAAATCAACCCTGTTAACTACTTCTGCATATGAAAGTGGGTCATGAGCCCATACAAATTTGTTGTGCTTGGACCTCTTATTATAGCATTTCTCGATTTCCTCAAGTCCCAAAAAGCAGGGAAGGGACAGACTGGGGTAGATGAAAATGAAGGTAAATTGTCAGTTTCCTTGGGAAAGCTGTCAGTATGTTTCCTGCTACTGAAATAGATTTCTTATGTTTTTGGAGGACGAAGTTCCATGTTTCAATGGTGGCTGCTAAAAATTAATTTATTGCAGGATTTTGCTGTGTTCCAATGTAACACACAGAGAACGTTGCCTGTCTCCTCAGTTATAAACTTTTCTATGTCTACTCAATAAAGCCTTTTTTCTGTTCTTTTTGCTAGATGTAGGTTCACTCTCAGAACAAGGATTCCTCAAAGTCAGTGTGTGTAGCACCCTAACACAGAGTACCATAACCAAAAGCAGAAGGAACAACTGCAAGGGAGCGGATTCATCAGAGGTCGGGGAGGAACGATTCTTGTAGATGACTAATGGTAAGGGATGGGCAAACCTTGTGTTATTTTGAGGTTTTGTGAACCTTGTGAACTGTACTTTTGGTTTCACAGGGTTTGTGAACTGTCCCCTCTTCTACCTTGTCCTTCTTCCTTTGGTATTTTTCAGAATGGGGGTTTTGTTGAATTTTTTTTTTCTGTAAACAAGGTGTCCCTTTCTGTATGTATTGATGCTTGAAAAGACTTTCCACCTCAGCACCTTCTCAGCAAACTACTGGGTGTAGGAAGTTTCTGTCCTTATCATCTTCTTTTTCTCATTTTAATGATATTTTCCTCTCAGAACACAATATGTAAAAGGGGCATTTTGGGCCTGTATCAGTAGAAACTACAGCTTACTCTTTTTCTAGGTCTATCTAGCTCCAGTTTTAACCAGTTAAGTTTCTTTCCTTTAGTCTTCATTTAATCTGAATTACCTGATATTTTATAATTCTATAGTAGATGCTTTGAAATTATGTTTGCCTTTGTCTTTCCTCCCCTTTTTAGTCACTCAAATGATCTTTAAATCAGAATCAGAACCCTCCTGGTTTCATTATGTTCTTGCATCAAGTGAGGTCCTTCAACTCCACAAAATGTAAGGGAATTTTAGAATAGAAAACCATATTTTTCCATTATTGTCATCTGGAAGAATGAAAGTCCTCAAACTGACTCATAAAGAGATAGTTTTATAATACTACCTTCTCATTTAAATCTCTGCTATACCATGCCTGTGTGCTGCATGTTTGAAGCAGGTTGATTTATTGTGTAAACTGCTACCACTTTGCATCTGGTGAATTGTCGGAAGCAAAATTTTCTCAGATTTAACATTGGGATGGGCCTGCAAGATTACCTGAAATAGTTGGTAATTTGGAAAGTTTGTCTAATGAATAGTGGTTTGAGTATCTTTATCTTATAAATTGAATAGATTTTTTCCCCCTATTTTTGGCATAGTATTATGGTAGATTTGGTAGGTTATTGCTGTGTTGTAAATTTTACCATTAGTGTATGCCAGTTATCTTAATGAATTCTAGCTGGCCAATCAAAGAAGAGCCAAAGCTATTTTCTGTTTGTAAAATATACTAATTGAGATCACTATACAAAGTTTAATTGTGTTGGTAAATAATGTTTCATTTCTAAACAGTTCATCTTTTAATGGAGAAAGAAGAGTGGGGAATTTAGTAATTTGCCAAAAATTAAGACATATTTTCTAATTACAGAGATTATTCATTAGCACCAATGCTTACAAAAAAATCCCTCAAGGCACAAATATATATATAATTTTTAAAAAAGGAGGTAATACTTTATATAAAATAGAACTTGAAACAGAAATAAAAGCCAACTTTGATGAAAGCTTTGTGCATTTTAAGCTGACTCTAGGGTATACAACAAATAGATGTGGAGTGTTGGAGAACTCAGATGTTGAAGCAACGGAGAACAGTCTGAATAGTGCTGAGATATAGGAGAAGAATTGTCCAAAAGACCTTGGGGCAATTATAATGAACGAAATATGCAAACTATGCTGTGTGTGCAGCATTTCTGCACTGTTTACTACCCTGCCATAGAAGGATTTCTCTATGAAGAAAATTACTTTTGCAAGAATTACAGATTTATAATGGAAACAGGCATCTGTCACTATAACTGGAGAAAAATTGAAGGCCTTTAGTTGAATTCAATTCTTCATTCAGGAATATCCTCTTCATTTACATTACTGTACCAGAATTAATATTAGGGCCACCGACAGAGAAGTGATTTACTAAGAGTAAAAGGATAGATTGGCAGATTTATATTCACTAAGCACTTTCCCACAACAACTCTTCTGATGACAAGCCAACCTAGCAAGTTTTGGCTTGCAGTTTCGGTGGTTTGGAAACTGTTTCATTTTGAAAGTATGGGAGTTACTCAACACCGGGGGCCAAATGATGATCTGAATTGTGCTGGAGTTACACTCATGCTTCTCTGGTTGCTATTTTGGATCAACTGCTAATGTACACTGTTCTGATCGTGATCCGGTCCAGTTTCCTGTGTGTTGTGGAAGGTGGTGGAAGAAAGAAAATGAGATTCACCTCATCCGTGGTAGATCTTTGAATGTGTCTGTCTTTTTTGCATTAAGTCTAGGGAAAGCCTAGGGCACATATTTTATACACCTACTGAACTGCCCTGTTAAGATGTGTATCTCTGCACTGACTGTAGGAGCAGTCTGGTTACCCAACTACCTTAGACCAGCACTTCAACCTTTATACAGCTAGAATAAGGCAAAAGCAGTCCCACCCTGGTGAAATGGACTGGAAAGGGAGATTGTATATTCTTCATCAATGCTTTTGAAAGAAAATGTTCCTTTAGATTAGCAATACTTTTGTATTAGATAAGTGTTAAAAGCTTGCTAAACCTCAGAAGGCATTGTAATGTCATCTTGAAATAGGAAATTTTAAAGAGTGGGGTTTTTTTGAAAAGAAAGTGAAAGAACATGAAATCTAATGGAAGTACTGGCCTCTCATTTTTGCTGATTCTTCCCAATCAAGAGCAGAAATTGAGTTGCCTCATGGAAACTGCTGAACTACTTTTAGGGGTACCAGAAAATGAGAACTTGTTTGTATTGTTTTGGGTATTTTTTTGTTGTTGTTGTGGGTTGTTTGTTTTTGGTGTTTTTTTTTTTTTTCTTTTCAGATGATTGCAATGGATTGACTTTGTTTTCCTGGAAATGTGAGCTCTGGTTGAAAATATTTATATAGCATTTCTGCTTCTCTCAGTGTCTATCATAGAATGACTTCATGCTGCAGTCATTCCTTCAAGGAATGACTTCAAGGCTCAAACAAAGCCTATTGGGTAAGTGAAGAAATAAAGAGGTACTGTAAGAAAAACCCCAAGAGCATGTCAAATGTAGGCTAGCCAAAGAAGATCTAAGGGAGGCTGGAACGTTTCTTGTATCAAAGAGCTAATTACTGGTGCATGGAAAAGGGAAAAGGATGGTCATGGCCCAAGGTAAAAGTCATAAATCAATTTAGACTTTGAATCTGAAAGACGTTTTCAGAAAAGAAATGTTGCTCTGGGACAGGCTTCTGGGTGGCCAAAAAACCCCTACTGTTAAGTTGAGCTTGGTGACTTTAAGAAAAAGTTTATATAATATTATATAACAAAAAACTGCCCTTGGTGGTCCAAATACTGTCTTTTGATAATAGATTTTGAAGGCTGTAGAACACAGAGCACTCTTGCATTCTCTGCTTCTAGTCAAAGCTATTGCTAAGTATCAATATATAGCTTAGGATATTTTCCTTTTTGTTGAAAAAACCACCTGAAAATATTGAAAAATGATCACAATCTCTTTGGAATTCTGTGAGTGAGAAAATGTTCTACAGTTTGATGGAGAAAATAAAAAAATCATATTAAAGCCTTATCTGGAGTAGGAGAATTTCTTACCTATTTTTGGCAGTTGTTCAACTGTAGAAGTAATATTTGTTACACAGATGAGTGCACATAAAACTGGAATACTCCCACTATTATACCCTCTAAGTCAGATAATATTCCTGTTTATGTCTTGGGTTTTAAAACTGATTTTTTAACATTCAGGTTATGTCATTACTATGGCATTGTTTTGCACAAATAGTGAATGTAGTCTAACTGGAAACTAGTCTGTAGTTTAAAACAATGACAGAATTTGGACTAGTACTAGACAGTTTAACTTCTAGCTATGCAGGAAGATTTGTGTTCATGTTCTAAAAATCACATGAGTACATGCACACACACTCTGGTATATGCTCTTAACCTATCAAAATATTATCAATTAAGATTAAGAGTCAGACTTCAATCTGCAGGTGCAAGGGCACTTTCAAACTATAGCCTGTCCTTAAATCACCCTGTTGTTAATAAGTGACTTTTTCTAAAATATACACATGCCTTCAGATAAGTCAAAATAGCGACCAGAGGTCTTGACAAAAATCCTGTATATTTGAAATATTTTGCAGGTATGTGTGTGTCTGTAGCACAGCATTGTGCATGTACTTGGAAAGAAGGCACTGCAATAGCCACACTGAAAGGGATTACTGGAGTCCGTTTGCCAGAGACTGGACTAGCAATGTCTAAGCTCACTTGACTGTATAGCAAAGTCAGTTCAGTTTTGGTTTCTTTTCCCTGTGCTGCATGCTGTTGTAATCCATATGTGATGATTAAAGGTTAGTGAAGTGTTACTTTACTATTCCTGAGCATACTGAAGATTTCTCTTTAAATGAGATAACCATGTCTACAGTGGTTGTTCTTCTGCTCAGAACAGTATCTCAGCTGTGCACACCTTCTTCTCCTCATGTTTGTACCTTTCTTGGATCAACCAGGTGTTGTTGAATCCTGTTGTAATGGTTTAAATTGTTTTCCCCAGATATCTATCTCACCTCTCCGCCAAAGACTGTCCTGTTCAAAAAAAATGAATAGAAAAGAGTGTTTGCCTGCTCCAAGACACCATCCCACCATTTTGGTAAAACCTATGGTTGTAGACACTTAATATAAGAAGCTTGACTTTTTTGTTTGTTTGTTTGTTTTCTGGATTTATTCAGTGACTTTTATTTATTTCTTCTTCTAAGTCTTTTCCAAAGTCAGTAATCTCCCAGAAGGTGATAGGATAGTCAGTTTAGAGAGCAATACTAAAATAATTAAAACAAGATTTAACATGATTTTTTCTGTTAAAGACCTTAATAAAAAATATTTTATGTCTACTCTTTAATTATTTTATTAGTCTTTTATCTATGTAAAATAAACACATACCAAAGAATAAGGCTTGACAGTGTATCAAGCTATATGACTGTGTTCTCCACCAGAGTTTTAATATGACTTTTGTTGTTAGAAAAATTAAGAGTGTTGTTAGACAAATTTTAAAAGAGAAATGGGAAGGAAGTTTTAAAGGGCTGTATTGACAAGTCTAGCCACTTCACATCAGAGTTTTCACTACTGTATTCTGTAATCAGTCTCCAAGATTAAATATTGACTGACAGCAGAAAGAATGATCTGGAGCTCAGAATTATGAACAAGTTCAGTGAGTGATCTGGAGCTGAGAACTCTGAGCAGAATTCTGAACAAGTGAAGTAGGATTTTCTTCTTAAAGAAACTTTCTGAAGTTAAATGTTTCCCATTTTAATCAACATTTTTCTTGTAAGATGGCGGCTTAAAGAAAACAAAATCACCTCTGGAATATTCAGAGCTTGAACATTTTCTTAATTAGAGTTCTGTATTTCAGCTACAGCCCTGGAACCTTGTCAGAGTCCCCCTCTGGGATGTGCATGAAGTGCATGTGATTTACAATAATCTCTTAGCAACAATATTTCTATGAATTGATAAATAACTGCATATTTTTTTCTGTTTAAAAATTGTGTCCATTGATAGCGCTCTGTAGGAAATGTCACAGAAAGAAGCAGAACAGTCTTGAAAAATGTAATATGGTTGCAAATGAGAGCAGATAATTTTTTCAGTCTCAGTCTAAAGAGGTGAGCTGTAATAGGTATTAAACACTTTGTGAACAGCACACATTGCAACTCTCAGTTAATATTATTGCTGTGTCAGAATAGCACATTTACAGTAGAGTCTATGGCAATATAACACAGGGTCTACCAGGTTCTGTAGTCTGTAGAGTCTACCTTGTGTACAACTCCTGTAGCTAGAACACCATTAAATAAAGTGATGAAAATAATACAGCCTCTGATCGACATCTTTGGCAGTGTCAAGAAAAGTAACTGGAACAAAAGTTGCTCTTATCTAAGTCTGAGAAGAGTTAGATTACTCCTCCTGTGGCCAATGCTAATTGCTCAACAGATTGGAAACCTCAAAAATTCTAGAAGAATGTAAGTTGAGAATGGGTGATTTCAGAGACAGCTGAGCATCAGTTACAAGCTGAGAGACCCTCTTGCCCAAATCCATCCCTGATACATAAATGTTGTCAGCAAGATGAGCTGCTTCCTCTGCCAGAGATACTGTTTGTTCATCACTGAGACCTTCTGAAAGGTGCAAACAGCAGTTTTGAACTTTTGGGAAACTCATAGCTATTATTTTAAAGTTATTGGCAAATACTTGTCAAAATCATCCCAAGTCTTAATGCTGCTAAACATAGGAATTTAATGTTTTGGTTTTAACAGTGGAAAAAAGGAGGAGATTAATCCTAGGAGACTAAGGTATATAGAAAATCACACACCAAGTGACCTTAAAAATGCAGTTGTCTTGGAACCCCATGGGGCCACCTTATGGGTCTTCACTTCTAATAGCAGAATGAGTCAATACATGGTGTGAAGAAAGGGCCTTTCCAGTTTTCAGCTGTCACCTTTGCCAAATGAGACATAATTCACTCCCTAATCTGAAAGCAAGAAATAGAGACAAAAGATAAGGAGCGAGTGGATTCCTTGAGATCAACAGTTTGAATCCAATGACAGAGACTAAATAGGGAATCTGGATCTCTTGACCTCCAGACAGTTATTCTGTGCATGATGCTGCCTGGCCTCACCCTTTGTCCCGTTTGTTTTCGAACACCACTCTTTCATCCTTGCCATGTAACAGGTTGTAAGAGATACTTGCTTTTATATCACTGGGGGGGAAAACATGAAGGAGTAGTACTGAGTCAGTCGGCCTGTTTATAAAATGTCAGAGCACAACACCTGGAGAGGTAATATGCATTGCAGGTGCACTATTTAAGAAACATTAAACAATGACCTACCAGATATTTGAGACCTCCAGGGTAATAATCTACCACTTGTGAAAATTCTTCTGCATCCTAAATCCATTTTAAATAGACAAACTATCCATGTGTCCCCAAGCTTGTTGATAGTACTCTTGGATATACTGACAATAATTGCTGAAGTCTGCTCAGAGCAGCAGCAGTATTTTACAGCTTTCGAATTGTTTCCTGAGCATGAAACATGGATTGTGGGTAGATTTTTTGGTTTTCCCTCATTTTTCCCATTCTGTAGCAGAAATTGAGGGGTTTTCTCTTTGGATATTTATTGCTTCATATTTCAGTCAATTTGACTACCTTAGAACAATACTTTACCGTACATAATCACAGGGCTGTTGGTTACCCACACAGGGATCCAGAGGCACCAGGAAGATATGGAAACTGTCATATTCAGCCTGTGATAACAATCTCAAGCCTTGTGATAACAATCTCAAGCCTTGTGATTCCCAGAGCCTGGCTTATTATCATGATGAATCTCTTGCAGTACAAACCTTTCCACTAATGGCATGCAAGCTGAGACAGTAAGACAGAATTCCTCTCAGAATTATCCAAAATCTCCAGTACAGTCTAAACAAGGTACTTTTCAATATTCAGATAACACACAGTGTGCAGAAGTGGAAAGCATGACTCATTCCACTGTTTATCCTTAGTGTGAAAGATTCATGGAATGACCACAGTATCATGGTTCTTGTGTGATGTATATACTTCCCATATGCTGTCCTGAGCTAGGTAAAAACTTGATACCTGAAATATTCTACTTGATATTGAAATCATGGTATCCTTCTATGGAAGTACTTATGGAAGTGTGAGTATCAGAGGACTGTGAAGATGCTTTACATATGATGCCATTACACTCAGGGTTTGTGGGACAAAGAAGGGCTTTTAACTTGGCTTCGTAAGGCTCAGGACATGATGGCTCTAGGAAGATGGCATATGGTTCAAAGATTATTTCCATAGCTTTTGCAGAAAACTATATATATCTCTGTAGGACTTCAGTCTAATTAATACTGTCTTTTTTAAATGTGTTGTTACTGAAAACTTGTAACAAATTAACTGTTAGTTTCCAAATTCCAGCTGAGCATAAGGACTTCCCTGATACTGTTAAGTTGATGGCACTTTTGCTGAATGTGGAATCCATGTTTGATTATCCTCTGCTGAGGATGAAGAGTAACTCCACCAATAACCACGTAAGCGAAAAGAGAAACGAGTCATAATACATAAAGGCAAATAAAATTTAAAAATTGATAATTATTCTTTGTTTGTTTCTTTGTTTCTTTGTCATTCTTTCTTTCTCTCTCTCTCTCTCTCTTTCTCTCTTCTTTTCTTCTTTTTCTTCTGGGCAGAGTAGTATGAAAATACTACTTATATAAGGAATATAAGTGAATCAAACATGTTTTTTGCCCCAGGATTTCTTATTTGCATTAAGGTGTACTAATGCTACATAAGTTATTATTTGAGTTTCTCTATTAATATAAATCCCTAGAGATTAGAGTAAAATCTCAGACCTGTCCATTAAACAGCAGGAAACATATGGTTACAGAAATGTAGTTACATCTTCATAAGCTTATTTTTTAAACACACTGAAATTAAAATGATTCTATTGGATGTAGTCCCATTTTTTACACAGGTACTTTTACCTTGCTTAAAGTACTTTTACAGTAGAATCTTTCTACTGTAATGTCCTGAATTTTGTGAACAAAGTTGACAGTCGAGAAAATTACTATATAATGACGAAGTAGATTCTGTCCATCGTGATTTATTTCTGAAACACGGTGAAAACACCACAGATGCATATGATATTGTACAGAGAGCATACATATGCATTAAAGACACATACATTATACATTTTAGTGATGTCATTGTGAAATATGTTCTTTTTACATTCCTAATTATGGAGCAGAACAGATGGCAAAGACTTAGTTCAAAGTAATATATATCCATTAAAATAAACGATGTTGCCAACCATTCATCAGTGATAGAAGAGTTTACTACTTCCTTGGAATATAATTAGGCACTAGTCTGGGCTGCAAAAAAATGTAATTATTTCAAAGTTTATTTTCTGTAGTCATTTACAGTCAAAATTAGTTAGAAAACTGTTTGAAAGCTTGCATTATCAGGTGCAATGCATTTAACATGGGTTTATCATTTGACAGCATGAGGCGTTTTGCAGGGAATGTAACTCTGAGCAAGGACTGTGAGTGACATTTATTTTGGCTCTGTGTGTGACTCATTTTTACACCATTGTAAGTAATTGAAAACTAAACTCTTCCTTCTAGTAACAGGTTGCAGGAAGGATGTGTACTGTGAGGAACTCTCAGAAGACTGAACAGACTAATCCCAAAGCAGTCCTGGGAAGGATCTCTGCTGTACCTTTTGGAAGGGCAGAATTTGCAGCACTGGCAGGCTAGCACATTTTGATAAGCGCTGTGGAGTGATATGTTGGGCTACAAGTCTTCCAAATCAGTTTATGTAATATTGCTGACTCTGATCAGCATTTGCCATCCTTAGGCAAAGTACCTTGCAGCTGTGGTGTTGCTGTTTCAGAAGTAATACGTGGTTCTGGTGACATGCTGAGCAGGAATGCCACCCTCCTTCTCCCTGGAGACATAATGGAGGGTAGTAGGTGCCTCTGAAAAGTCATCCAGAAGCACTGAGAAAAGTACCAGTCACTTTAAACTAACTCCATAAGCAACTATGTTTTGGCAGTTCAGTAAAGACAGAAAAGAAATTTCATTCCTTAATTTCTTAACAATAGATGCTGCAGCAGATGTTTAAATTTAATTGGAGTGCCATACAGGTCAATGTTTTCTTAAAGCGCAGAATATCAAGGATCTCACCTGGCTCTTCTGTGGAGGCAAAAGGCTAGAGGAAGCCCCTAGCTCTGGGGCTACAGCCACACTAGTAAATGAAAGAGTCTCAGGTAATTTTCCCAGGCTCTAGAACTCATATTTTCTACATCAATAAATTTCTAGTACAGTCCCCATCATGGTTTTTGGCTTGAGCTAAATAGTATTTCCCTAAGCAATTCCTGGGCACAGGACAGAAATGTTCATGGGCCAGTCAGACTGTTGGCAGCAGGCAGTTTTCATGCAGCCATCTTCTCATGGGGGCTGGGAGAGCTTCTTGACCTCTTGGCCAGGATCTGCCAGCTGCTTTCAGTGCCAGAGAATGGTTTCTGTGTATTTACTTTCCTTGTACAGACAGCTAAGTTAGATTAGTTAGCCTTAGTTAGCAAGTTGGAGATAACAATGAAAAAAAAAATTGAACCTTAGATAAATCAGAGGAGAATTTGTTGACATTTGTAATAGGCGATGATCTATGAGAACTTCTGTCAGAAGTTCCATCCAGGAGCAGCACGGCAACATACCTCATTCCACTGTCTCCAAATTCACACAATAATCAGCTTGTACATGTTCATGGTGAAACTGCCAGTGGGCCTAGTGCCTTAAGCACAGGTTGTAGTTTGCATTCAGACCCTGTATATTTGGTATAAACAGTCTTTACTTAAACACAAGTCTGAAATAATCTGTAGATGACAATTATTTTTTCCAAGCTGGCTACCCATATGCATGGCTGGAACTAATGAACAGACTTGAATGCGAGACTGTCTATGACGTGATTATAAACAAATCCTGCTGTATTTAAAACACAACCTGAGCATAAATATAATTTTCTGTACTCTGGCAATGAATTAGACACTGTACAATACTAACTCCCTGAACTTTGCATAATTATTGCTTTGTAGAATGATTGCTAGGATATTTTTTGGGTTATGGGATTCTTTTCACCCTGTGGTGATACTTACTCTTCCTTGATCATATGAGCACCTTGTCTTTGCAAAAAGATGATTGCAGGAATTACAAATCTTCTGTCTAAGTGGAACTAACTACTGAAATGAATCTAGCTACTGCAGTGCTAGTCAATCCTCCACTGACTGTAATTGGGGAAGTTTTGCCATTAATTTCAGTACTTGAAGAATCAGACCTTAAGTAAAAAACAATAATAATATCCATAGGTTTTATTTCTCAATTTCTATTAATTATAAACAAGAGGGGTAATAGATGGGAATAATGTCAGTGGGTTTAATGTGAGAGGTGGTCATTACTGTGACATCTCTTATTGCACAGAAGCCCATGGAATGTTCTAAAAGGGTTCCCACAACTTTTCGAGCTGATTGTTCTTAAAAAGCAAAAATAGATACAATACAACTGAAGGTGATGCAGTGCAATCTGCTGCAGTATGAAATGCTATAATACAATGCAGCACAATACAATACAAAACGTAAGTTTCTATCTGATCACCCTGCTGATATTACTGAATTGGTGGGAGTGTTTTCTGTACCATCTTGGGCTTTTCTCTTGTTTCAAATCACCTTGAGAAATGCTTAAAAAACCTAACTGAAAAGATTTTCCTAACACAGGAAATGTAATGCCACTAGGATAGCATGTCTCCCAGATCCGCATGTTAATCTTTCATGTGCAAAACTGACTTCAACAGCCCTTAGAAAACCTCTTTCTTCCCATTCTTAGTCTCTGTAGACATCTCCTAGAGAAGAGAGTCTGACTTTTCTGTAGGCTGATAATCCTTGTTCTGCAGGCATCTAATTGAGGTATATATAATTTCTTGTGTGAGACATATATAATTTTTTATCCTACCAACCAGGTTTGGAGCAGAAAAATTAATATGCCTTTCAGCAAAACTGGCTAGGTTTTGTACATTACATCTTTCTGGCTAGTTTGGCATTGGGTAAGTCTTGACAGATTGGTATAGTGAAGAGCTTGTGTGGATCCAGAGCGGCAGTTGGAGGGAAAAGGGCCCATTCCCACAAAGAAATAAGCCCTATTCCCATGCAAATTGGTGTGGGAACAAAAAAAAACCCAAGGAGGTTTTAACAAGACTATTGTAATGACAGAGTCCTGCTTTGACTCCCCTTCCATTTTTGTTCAGGGAGGATGACAGAACAAAATCAAGTATGGAACATGCATTCAACGTGACATGATATATCCAGAAAGTCTCTTTACGTGGTCTAATACTTGATGTATATATATCTATGTCACATACTCCACAGCCACTGATTATGCTTCACCTCTGGAACAGTTACTGATTAGATGCATCTGTTTGTTTCTTCTTTTCCTTTAGTACTTTACACACTTCAGGAATGCCAAAGAACTTTGGCTATTTTGGTCACTCTTTCCTCAGAGGAGTGTGCTCACTGAAAGGCAGATTTATCATACATAAGAGCAGAAGTGTATTGGAAATGGAAAGAGGAAATTTATAGTACTGACTGCATAAGAACAATCACTGTTTTGAGCAGTACTTTGTCAGAAAACTCTTTTGAAGAAGACTTGTGGAAATGGTAGAGAAAACATTTCAAAGTGTTATTAATTTTTTCTCTGTTCTGTGTTATCTGGTGCATCTAACAAACCATTCACATGACCCCTGGCTGGTGCACATGGATTCTCAGTGGACAGCTCCCATGGAGACGGCAGATGCCACCTACCTTGCTTGCGCCTTGTATGATTTGTTATGATGTTTGTCTTTGTGGTTTGGTGCCTTAATTCTTAAAAACGGAGACAGAAAACTTGTGGTTCCCAGAAATACAGTTTGTACTGAGGTCTTTACCAAGCCAGACAGAATAATCAGATGAAGATGGAAGGAGAGAAATATGCAGAGAGATCATTAAATGTGCAAACAGCATCACCAAGAAATGTGCTACACAACTGAAATTAATTACAGCTTGTATTGATTTTAATGGCAGAAGAACATATTTATTAATGAACAGAAGGAGAACACTGTCCTGCAATACATTGCTCAGATCTTACTGTGAAGTGCAAGGTAAGAAAATTCTGGAGTCATTTTGGTGTTTGTTTACATTCAGACTGAGAAACTCAAACTGTGACCTGCAAGACAGAGATGTTTCACTGTGTCAGTAAAAGACCACAGTGACTTTTACTTCTAGGCTGTAAGAGAAGTGTTCAAGGTGATATCACTGCAGAGTTTTTCAACTCTGATATAATTGGTTGGGTTTTTTCAGAAAAAGAGCTCCTGTGTGACCAGAATCTTATCATAGCTACACTTGACAAGTAAGCCATGTTTCAGATGTGTCTCCTCAGAAAAAAAAGAATATTTCCTGAATGTCATATTTTTTAGCCCCCAAATCTCATCCTTGGCAGAAGTAGGATTTATACCATGATTTCCTCCATGCTCCCAAGAGAAGCTCTGCTTTTTAGACACTGAGTCAAACAAGTTCTGAGAATAAGTGATCCATCTTGCTTAATGAGCTCACATGGCTGTTTCCAATGTACCCTTATGTGGAAAGAAGGTTTGATTTCCTTGAACTGTCATAGCTGCATCTTCTTGAGCATTATATTAACTTAAAGAAGATGACAGGACACATTATGAGATTGTTTATATATTCTGACATTGACAGAGCAAATAATTAGTAAAACCATCTGAAATCTGGAACTGTACCTTTTGGAGCAAATGGGAAAGCTTCATTTCAGTTACTTGTGATGTTATAGAGTTTTGGTTTTACCAAGCAAACGTCTGTCACAAAATGGTTGGCAGGTCATCTGGTCCAAGCCCCCTGCTGAAGTAGGGTCACCTAGAGTCAGTTGCCCAGGTCTGTGTCAGACAGCTTCTGAATATCTGCAGGGATGGCGGTTCCACAATCTCTCTGGGCAACTTGTGAGTGAGTAACTGAGCAACAGTAGTGAGTAACATGTACCAAGTATTAAACTAATTACTACCTCCTTATTTATGAACAAATGAGGTCAGGAGAACATAACAGGATGCTGTCAGACAAGCCAAAGGACCAGACATTGTGCAAAAAACACTAACAAACCAAGTGGCCATGTCTCTTTTGTACATTGGTATTATTTAGATTTTTAGCCCCTGTGACACTTTGGTATTTATGACTTCTTTCTTCCTGATTTAGTGGTAGTTTACTATTGTCCACAGTTTTCTTCTCTCTGCTGCTTTCTCTCAGGCATGGATTTTGAAAGATGTCTCTTAATGTTCTGAAAGAGTCTACCTTTTCTTTGTGATTATCATTCACATACTTGGTGAGTGTAAAGGTAATTTTAGATGTGCGGTTTGCTCTGTTAAGAGAATGGAGCCATTGAGTCAGTGTTTGCTACCAACTGTAAAATAAACTGGATTGCATGTTTTGTCCTCTTTGGTTTTTCAGTAAAGGATACAATTGATGTTTTGTTTAAGGTGGCATAAAACCCATATGGTTTGTCATCAATATTGATTACCAGAAACTCTTCTTACAGTTTTGGGTTTTTTAAAATTATTATATAATCAAATAGGTTCATATTGCTAAAAAGAAATGTTTTATTTTATTTGTTATAAATTTTAGTATAGTACCCAATTTTAGAAGTAGTTACATGTATATTTTCAACATTCTCTGTGATCATTTAGAGCAAATCAAACATCGCACTAATGAAATTCCTTGCATAACTGAGTTGAATCATGCAGAATGAACTATGCCATGCATTAAAAACAGAGGTATTAAAATTGTCAAAAAATTGTTATTCTAGAGATGAGAAAGCAAAGGTCTAAAAAAAAAAAAAGGCAACAACCCCTAAATCCTTTAAAATCAGAAAAGAGAATTTATATGTTTGGTATAAAAAAACCTCAAACAACAAAACAAAAAGCCGAACACTATGTTTCTCTCCTACCCTGTTTCACACATACCTACAGATGCATTTGACTACTGATTCTATTAGACTTTGTGCTGACTTGGTGTCTGCAGCAGGAATACTGGCAGGCAGCACCATATCAGCAGTCTGAAATTACTTACAGGCACCTATAAAAATTAATGGCTATTCTTAGGTGCAACTTTCTTTATTATGGGAAGACTTGTAACATGACGGGTATGTGCCCTTGTGGATAAATCTGTTACTATTTTGTAGACTTTCACTCCGTGGACTTGCACTCTAATTGAAAGGAAGATTGGAAGTAAGTTTGACAGTGCATGCTGATAAGGACACATTTGACATGAAACACCTGGTCCAACTCAGAGGACACCAATATTCAGATTAATCTGGCATGAATAGGGATCAAGCTATCTCTTAGTGTGTTAGATTATTTAGCTAAGAATCAAAAAAGCTAACAGGTTCTTAAGAGTTTCTCAATCTATTTAAAAACCACAAAAGCCACACTAAAGTGCCATGAGTAATCTTAAATATACAATGCCTAATCCAGAGCCTACTGATTTTAAAGGAAAGATGTTTGCTGTCAGTGGGTTTGTAAACAGTTCCTTGAAATCCTTAAGACAAATCTGACTGTTTTATTCCCTCTGCTGTATGATCAGGCCAAATTTTATATTCTTCTGTGTCTAACAATGTTACAATGTTATTAGAGAATCTGCTCATGCACGTTCCAGTGCCTAACAAAGGGGGAAAAAAGGGGCAAATTCAGTCCTGAATAGAGACCAAAGAGATGAGGGAAGGCGGAGAGCAGAACAGCTGTGTGAAACGGAAGTTCTTGTCATATCAGATGTTGCTGTGGGGGATGATGGCCAAAGTATTTCCATGCCCCTTAGTGGATGTATATTAGATGAGAATCATTGACTTTAAATATACTTCATGAGGGGGATGAAGGGTCAGGGCTCTCAGGACTAGTATACTTTGGATGGACATAATTGACTGTACTTTGACTGTAACTTGGGCTCGAAGGCTAAGTTTGCACTGTATTCAACTAGTCCCATGGGGCGAGTAGTCCCACAGGTTTCCTCAAGTGTGATATGGTCTCAAGATCCGGCTGTTCATATCAGTCTTTGTAAATCCCACATGTCTGAAAATGTGGAAGCACTTCCAGGGTAGACATTGGCCGTCTTGTCTGCACAGATTGATGGCATGGCATTGATTGGTTGGACAATACATGAAAGGGAGATGAGCAGCATATAACTGCTGGAAAGAAATTTCCCCTTTAATGTCCTGCATGCTCTAAATCTAGTCCAAAGAATATACCTGATAAAAACAGGATGGATGTGATGAAAATTATTGAGTCTAGTCTTAAACCTGCAATTAAAGCACAGAACTATACTTGGGACACCTGGCGTAGTGAGTTGAGCCTATCTCACATCCCACCATTCTTGGCTTCATTAACAGGAGAGTGAACCTATAGTAGAGTGCTGGAGATCATCAGTGCCTCGTCTCCCTCTCTTGAGGGTCTGGGTTTCTCCAACTGCACCAGTCTGCAGTCAGGGGCTTAGTTGTTCCTCATCTGACCAATACATAGATGTGAGGAGAATGTTTAGAACAGTGCTTGGGCAAATTGTGAATCATTAATCATGTTTTGAAAAATATATTATAAGGAAGGTTTGCAATAAATGACACACACTTATGAATAAATAATAAGTTTAAATATATATGGGACATAATAAAAATAGTCCAGCAAAGGGCCATGGAGATGATTATGGTATTGGAACATCACTTCTAGGAGGAAAGGCTGGAATTGTTTACCCTGGAGAAGGCTCAAGGGAGATTCCTATGTAAAGGGTAAGGGTAAAGAAGATGGAGCCAGGCTCCTTTCAGTGGAATCTGGTGACAGAACAAGAGACAATGGGGGCCAGAGGTTCTGTCTAAACATCAGGAAATACTTTTTTTCTCTGAGAGTTGCTGAGCATTTAAACAAGCTGCCCAGAGAGGTTGTGGAGTCTCTGTCCGTGGAGAAGTTCAAAAGATGTCTAAATGTGGTTCTGGGGCAGCTCTAGGTGACACTGCTTCTGTAGGGGAGTTGGACATGACCTCTGGTGGACTCTTCCAACCTCAACCATTTTGTGGTTCCATGACTCTGAATATATGCGAGTGATTATGCTCATGCTTTGCAAATTCTCAGTGGAAACAGAGAAGTGTGAGTGCATAATCTTTTCCTACAAAGTCTTCTCCTTTAAATACAGGTGCAAAATAAAGGATAAGAAAGCATTATTTAATGATGGTACTTCCAAAATTTAAGTATTAATTTCCAGTGGAATCAGAAAGGCAGAACTAAACTCATTATAGATGAATCAACTCAGTTACATTGTTCTCCATCTATATTCATGTCTTTGGAAGAATGTATTTTTGCCGCTGTTCACTGTTTCATTGTTTCATTTATTTCATCTCTTCCTACCTCATTTGGAAGTGTAGTAAGAATAGTGGATTACTCTGTAGAATTGATTAGTTGACAATAGGGATACGTCTTCTCTTTTATTTTCTCATGGTACATTTCTAAATTTTCACGTGCCTTGTCAGTTGTCTTTTTTTTTAATTACATTTCTCAGGAAAATGTTATACTAAAATGACTAAATTCCACAAGACAGTAAACTGAATGATTGAGCTGAATGAACAAAGCAAATTATATAGTAGGTTAATGACACTCCCAAAAACTTGGGTGAAAAGCTAAAGCAGGAATGGAATACTAATCAGAAGCTGCCTCTAACCAGCAATTACATATGCTTGTGAAAAATACTACTTTTACGTTACATTAAATCCCTTTTTTTAGTAGCAGCAGCAGCAGAAGCCATGATTTCTTAATGTTTAATTCTTATGAAGCAAGGGAAATATTTGATCCATAATAAGCCATTATTGAGCATGGAGGAACTAAATAAAGAATGTATTTCATGCAGCAAGCAGTGCTGTATCTAAAAGGCTCTGAATACAAACCTGTGCTTACTCAGGGTGTGGCTGTGAACGGCAATTTGGGGCAATTTGGCATTTCCCTCCGTGTCAATAGTGTACTGCTTGTTTCTAGCAGACAAGTGTCTGTGCTGCAGAAACCACCATAACATCTTGCAGTAACTGCTCCCCTTGTTGGCAGTGGCAGCAGAGCACACGAAGGGAGCCAATGTGGAGATAATTACCCTGGCTCCACCGAGGTCGGGCCTGGGAAATGTTTGTGGGGTAGTGTCTGCTGGAGCTGACTGGGCTTTAGCTGACATAAAGATTTCATACAGGAGACTTCTACCACTAGAGTTATCTTTCTGACTCCTTTCAAGAAATATAAAGTAACCTATTTATTTTCCAACTATGCACTGGTTACAGATATCACAGTGCTATTCTAGAGGCTACGGGTGTTCTTATTCAAAGGTTTAACTACTGCAAAGTCAGCGGGAGGTCTTGAAGTATTCTCACTCATGAATACTACAGCAAATTTCTGAAAAGAAACAAAGAAAACTCTCTTTCACACCTTTTACTAACAGAGCCCCAGAAACCCCTGTGTCAGTCATGGCACGCACATGGAACAGGAGACAGTACTTCTCTTGATACAAAAGACAGACAAAATACAGTGGGGGGCAAATAGGGCTCTAGGAAGTGATCTGCTGAGGATCACCTAGAATATTGACTGAAGAGAAGGGCAGAAAGTGTGAGTCAACTAATAATGCTTTAGTCTCATATCCGCTAGATCATGGGCTTTTCATGCACATCCCATAATGGTATCACGTCAATGCACTGCATATTATTTGTATATAAATTATTAGTTGTAACATATTCCATATGTGTCATGGTTGATCAATACAGAACTACAATATTAACAGGTTACTGGTTAGATCCAAAATCCACCAATATGAGTGTATAAAGACTATTTGGATGGAGCTTATGATAAACTAAAAAGGACAGTCCCTGCAACTCTGTATGCCATTTGAAAGATGAAAGAAAATAACAGTAAGAGCAAAGTAAGAGCAATAAGTTTATCAGTCCTTAAAATAAAATAATATTTTGTTTTGTGAAACATTTGTGAAGTTCCCAACATCCTTGCCTTGGCAGAAAAGCATCTATCTCCCAAAGTTATGGAATCCTAAGGAACTTGTGAAGACTGGCCTCCTCACTTTATAAATGATAAATTTCTGAGGACCTCATACAAAAACCTTGTGATCAGAACTCAGCTTTTTGAGGGCTTGCAGCTTTTCAAGTTGCTCTGGTTTGCCAGCTGAATTTTGCCTTCTGAGAACCTTCCAAGTTACTAGGAAGAAGGTAGGTGGGTGAGCAGAAACTGGGCAAGAAGTCCGTGAAATATTTTGATGTCACTGAACTGGCATCTCCTGGGGAGAGAAAATTGTTGCATAGGAACATTTCTGATCAGTTTGGTTATGATTCCCTACAATAATGCAAAATGCATGGATTCCACTTTTTATGGCATTGTATGCCTATAGGCCAATCTCTTTGCATATGTGCATGTACACATTGCAGAGGGTAGGTATACACCATTTCAGTATGTCATGCTTGCAAAACAGTGTAAAGCTTCTCTAATAACAACAGGGCTCGAAGACTGAGATGGCTGGGATGTGATCAGACCCTGTGCTACTCCACATCTGTAGGCCAACCCAGGAAGATATTTTGTGCTGATTATTTGTTATTAACATGATTTGTGCATTACCAATCATTCTGAAAATATGCATGGACCTTCATTAAAGAGTCAATGACTATATGAAACTAATTAATAAAGAAATAATATTCTTAGAAATGGAAACTGTCAACGTTAGTTTCTTTTTTGATTTATATGAGTAATATCATACATGATTATTGTAATAAGTTAAGTTAATGGAAAATGTCTACGATTTATAAGTGCACTTCTAACTAGTTCCATCTGAAAGAGATAAATATGTCAAGAAATTATACTAATTCCCTTCCCTAAATATGAGAAGATGTAAAGATATGATTTAACGTCTCGCAATCAGAAAAAAGTCCTACAATCAGGAATCTGTAATAAATATTTACATCATGTTTTTTGAAGACAGGGAGAGTGCAAACATGTTTGAAGCAGACTAAACATGTCTGGAATAAATTCTAAAAATAATTTCCTCCGAAGAGAGGTTAATTCTTGCTTCACAAGGCAGGGCTACAGCTAACAGTGTCTTTCCTGGACTGTGAGCTTCTAAAGCAGGGTTTTTAGATAAGCAAGTGGTTTACTTTAACAGACACATATCTGAAAGCTGAGAAGGCATAAGAGTAAAGCCCAGAAGTGGGTTATATATCTTAGTGCGAGTGCTCTGGGTTATATAGTGCAAGTCAGAGGCGTGTCACAGAATGCGTATGTGGGGAAGGATGTCATTATGCTACATCCAGGTTTGGATTATTGCTAAGGCTGAGAAATGTCTGAGATGTCACAGAGCCAGAACTCACACAAGACTCTGTACAATATGACTGCTCTGTGGCTCTGCTGAAAGCAGGGAAGGCAGGGAGCTCCAGTGGGCTCCCTCTCTGCCTTGTGAGAGAGCTCAAGAGAGAAAAGGAGGCACATGTGGAGGAAACCTTGTCACCATGCTCCTGCAGTAGGAGTTCTTCAGTGCCTGAGGGGCTCTTTATAGCTCATGCATGCCACAGGAGATGTGACTGGCCAGTTTGCTTAGAGACCATATTACTGATTTAATCAATCAGTTAAGGTACTTTCTCAAGACAATATTTCCAATTTGAAAAAAGGTTATGGCTGGCAAAAAGCTTGAAAGTAAGGCATATTTTCTGGTCATATTCAAAGTCTTATATCTGATGCCTGCTTATGTCACAAAAATTAATTTCTCTTTTATTTCCTGTTCAAATCTTTCATCTCCTGTATAAGACAGTGAACTTCTCCATCGTTCAGTGATTTTGATCACATCTGGCATGGAAAATGGGTTGGAAGCTTTCCCTTGCGTTAAATGTCCAGGCAATCCTTGTTAGCAGGTGTGCTGCTCATTTTTCCAGTATTTGCCTATGGTCTTGCAGTAGACCTTCCTGAGATAAGGTGGCCTGTCGGCTGTAAAAACTCGGATTTCCACCTCCATGCTTTGGTTTTGCTCCTCTTTACCGTGCTTGTGTGAGTGAGGCTGATCCTGAGTATGGCTGGAAAAAATGAAGCACTGTCAGCAAGTTTTCAGTTATTAAGTTAATGGCTTCTGTTAGTACGTGGCAGCTGGGCTGGAGACACGGGCTGTGCTGCCAGACTTGAAGCAGGAGAATGAATCCATAGTGCAGAAACTCAGGCAAACCAAGGGTCTCACTCTGAAACTGTTTGTGAATTTGGGCAACACAAAAAAAGCAGGTTCATCCTTTAGAGCGGCCCGGAAGTTGCAGTGATGGGGAAAGAGGATTCAGATGGGCAGTGGTGATGGTATTTCCAGAGTGACATGGGAAGAACATAGCTTGGTAGATACATGAGTAAAGGAAACTGAACTCTTGGTCTGCTGGCGTTCAAAATTAGTAGAAAGCTTACAATGGTCTTCAGGCCTTGTAGGCAGCAGGGAAAGGTGATGAATGCTGCTGCAGGAATTCCCCATGTTAGCAGCAGAGCTCTGAAATGTGTCCTCTGGTTTGGATCCACAGATAGCACAGAAGGAAATGAGGTTTTGATCTCAGGATGGGATATGAGAGACGTGAGGTAAAAGAGAAGTTTTTACTACTTTGCTTCATTGTGTGCTTTTAAAGGGAGACATTAAGAGATAGGGGGAAATGACTAAAATAACTCATAATTTGTGCTAAGATGTGATACACTTATAAGAAAATTTCTCAGCCCTATAATTTTTCTAAATCTTTATGAGCAACAAATACTGAGCCAAATTTCACAAAATCAGATAAAATACCAAAATTGAGTCTTTTGGAATTTTTAAACTCTAAGTAGCAATATGTTTTGGAAAATATCTTGCCTTCAACAAGAAAAAACACCACAGGAACCTCAAATATACATTTTTATTAACCATATAAACATACAAACGAGCAATGAAACACTGAACTGTTTGTCCTGTGTTTTTTTTTAATTAAAAAAATGTACTTAGTAAAGATGGATTTAGCAATTGTTTTGGAAATGAAACAGAAATATGTTTCCACAGAAAACTGTTGTTCATAATTTTTTTTTCTTATTTATATTTATATGAGATAATATAAGCATTTTTAATTTTTTTGAGATTGCCGTATAGCATTTGTTTTTATTATTACTGTCTATAGTTGTGATGCTTTTTCTTCTACTAGATTAACTCATGTAATTTTATTTTTGCATATTAATTTGTGATGAGAACACCCATTTAAAATTAATTTTTATAAAAACTTTAAAAATAATCTTTCTTCTGTCAACTGTCTTCAAAGACAAATAGAATTTTCGTCTTCTTTCTTTATATTTGTAGCTTTTTGCACTACTGTTTTTAATTTGTAATGAGCAATATTTGTGCAGAGACATTTTGTTATGAAGACAGCTGAGCTATGCCAAACATTATCCTACTAGCTCAAACTGGAGTTGCAAGAAAAAAATCCAGACTATGCCCTTTTGAGTGGCCATTTATTCCAAACAGTGATAAAATAACTTCTTTTTAGATGGTGTTGCATAATTCAGACTATTTCTCTACTAGGTTGGGTTTTGTGTTTTTTTCTAAAATGAGAAGAATTATTGCATGTTTCCTCTCCAAAGTTTATTTTCTTCCCTGGAAATGCAATAAAATTCTGAAAAAAATTGACATTGTAAGTGATAATAAGTATTTGGAGACTCAGTTGGTAAATACAAGATATTCAGATGACACGTTGAAGGCACTGTTCATCCATCGTCTCCTCTTAGCACCCCAATCTTGAATTCCTCATTGAAGATATGGCAGTTTTGTCCTGGTCGAGGAATATAGAAATATGACAGCATTTACATAACAGAGATAATCAAAAGTCCAAGCTACATAGATAATTGGTTTAATACAAAGGTCCTCTTGCTGTTCTTTTTAAAATTTGTTAATTTTTTTTAATATCTCTAATGCAAGTGACAGTGGCAATATAGCACTGATTATAGTAATTGCAATCTGGAAGACCATTTAAAAGCTATCAATGCTTTTACATTCGATGCAGATCTGTTACAAAAACAATGTCTTTCCAGAGTATTCATAATTTCTATGTATCAGAAGCATCAGAAAATACATAAATATATGTTTTTCTCAAAAATCTGATCTGCTTGCAGATGATTTACTGTAGAAGACAGCTGCTGAGAAAATCCAGGGCTTTCTGTTGTGCAGAACTGACTGGTTTATAGTAGCAGAAGACTGGATTAACCGATATGGCATGAGTCTTCTCTCCGGAGACCAGCTCCCGACTCATCTTGTTATGGTGCCAACACAGTGGTCAGTTGAAAGGATCTGCAGAGAGAGTCCAAGCCCTAATTACAAAGAAGCAATTGCAATAGCAAAAGTTACATACCTTTGAAATTGCTCAATTAACAGAATTGTCATCACGAATAAATGAAGTATTTTTGACTTTGATCTTGAAGTCTTACTACTGAAGCAGTTTTAAGCTTGGGGTGCTTTACAAAGAAATGTGCTCTCAATAATTATGTCAGCTCTTCTTGTGATACTGACCATTAGAAATGAGAAAAAAAAAAAAGAAAAAAAGTTTCCACATAAGCATTCGAACTTCAGAATTAATGTATTGGCTATATTTGTTCCCACTCATACTCAGTTTTTGAGATCCCATCAAACAATCTTTTGATCAGTCGTGGAAGTTAGTGGAAATACAGAATTGCCTCACTGTTTATGGAGACTTTATATGAAGGTTTTAGTACTGGCATGTCAAGCCAGTTGGAGAGCAATTACCTATCAAATCTGGTAACAAAGACCAACAACTTTCCTTTTCCATAGTTAAAATATATATTTGCAATCTG
This sequence comes from Corvus hawaiiensis, assembly GCF_020740725.1. Classification (NCBI taxonomy): domain Eukaryota; kingdom Metazoa; phylum Chordata; class Aves; order Passeriformes; family Corvidae; genus Corvus; species Corvus hawaiiensis. The sequence goes on along the minus strand of NC_063216.1, from coordinate 61,185,852 downwards.
CCTGTAGAATTAAGCAATTTCACCAGATTGAACAACCTCACATTTGACAAAATCAGAATTTGCTTTCAAATGTGCACAGCAACAAAGGTGTGCTGTGATGGAGCTACTTATCTCTTCCCATAGCAGCCCTCACAGTGCTGTGCTTTATGGTTGTAGCTAGAACTGATAATACTCCAGTGTTTTGGCTGCGGCTATCCAACCCTACTCCAAGGGCCAATAGGCTGGGGATGGGCAAGAGTTTGGGAAGGGACACAGGGACAGAGGAAGCTGACCCAAACTGACACAAGGGATATTCCATACCATATGGCATCATGCTCAGCAATTTAATCCAAAAGAAAGGGGGAGAAGTGGAAGAAGGTGTGTCTTTTATTGAGGTGTTTGTCATCTGAAGCCACCACCATATGTACTGAGGCACTGCCACCCAGGAAGGGGCTGGACATCACCTAATGATGGGAAGTAGAGAATAAACCTCTTTGCTTTTCTTCCATATGATCTTTGCTTTTCTATATTAAGCTGATTTTTTCATCTTGTTTTCTCTCCCTGTCCTGCTGAGGAGGGGGACTGAGACTGGCTTGGTGGCACCTGACAGAGAGCCAATGTCAACTCACCGTGGAACAGCAACACATTTTTGCAATTAATTATGAATTGCTTTTCTAAGCTTTACTTCAGTCATCATAGATAGTATAGGACCTCATCCTCTTCAAGTCTTATAGGATATGACTTCCTCTGGAGTCTCCTGTTGAAAAAAAAAATGCTCTGGAGTGTGTAACTTAGAAAGAAGCAAAGTCAATTCAAGTTTATGAAGAATCACAGCCAATAGCCAGGAGACAGGAGAGGCTGCAGTGAAGATTGGGCAGCCCTGGAAGCCAGAACTGGGAGCTCTGAAAGGATGAAGAGCTCAGAGGAGGCAGCCAGGAGAAATGGCCGTGTCAGGACAGGACACACCTAGTAGTGCTGCAGGGTAGGGTTACTTCCAGTGTACTCTACAGGAACTTTTATTACAAAACCAAAATATTTTTAACAAAAATCAGCCTGGTGGTTGTAGTGCTATTAAGTTCTACATACTCTCTTGATAAGCTGAGAAATGCTCTATTATCAAAAGTGAAATATCCTTTGAGTAGGGTGCTTAGATCAACTGCACAGAATGAATACAAAATCCTGAACATACAGAAAGAGAGGTCTCTGACCACCAAGTAGGCTTTTGATATAAGACCTTCTGAAAAAGTTCGGTCATGAAGTCTGAGAAGCTCCACAATTGGGCTTCCCATGTGGCTGGTAGACAAACACCTTATGATAAGTCATGTGCCATAGATTTATTTTGGCCAATAATTTCTGAACAGACTTATGAATGGATTCACGAGATGGGATAGGAAGCGTACTTTGGAGAACAGATACCCTGAGATACTAGATCTATAGACTAAATAAAAAATATCTTATAAAAAATAAACACATTTTGAGGCAAATCTCTAAATAAGCCAGGACTGTAAATATGTTTAAATTATGGATGATCATCCACCAAAATGGACAGTTCCACCCATTCCTCATCTCATGCAGCTTCTCATTTCAGTCTGTGGAATCCAACTAATTTTCATTGTGCTAGATTTTTTTTCTTGAACTGACACCAGTTCCTTACTAGTTTTGAGTGCAGCTGCCCAAATGTTTACTGCAGCCCAAGGGGATACATGGTGTCATGAAACTGAGCAGGCTGGTGGTAAGAAAAGGGTGGGATGGCCCTTTTCAGTCGCAGCGCTGTATCTTGCTGTCTCAAACAGATCATGAAACTGGACTGTAAGAGAAATTTCCCTCAGGACACAGACATGCTGTGGGATGAGAAAATCCTGCCTGTTGGTATTTTAATGATCTGGAAGAGTGCACATATCTTCTGCTGGACTGAGACCAGTGTTGTCAGCTCAAAGTTGTATATTGTATTTACTCTAGTTGAGTTGTGCTAGCTGAAAGACATTAAATATTATCCCTTTCTTTTTGACTGAATCAGAATGTCCAATAGAGATGAATCGGGCTGCTGTGTGCAGAATTTTGATTGTATTCCCCAGGGAAAAAAAGAATGAGTTAGGTTAGATATCTTAGAGTAAAGTAATATGAAGTTGGATTAATCTATGCACATCAAATTCATACAGCGTTAACTATGCAAAATACCCATTCAGATTATTTGGCAGCAGATTTATGGGGACAGAATGGTATGCCCTCTGATAAAAACTTACTCTAATCTAGAGTTTGAATATGTGAAGACATATGTTTATATTTAGAACTAAATAATATAAATTTTGACATGTGGGCCTTATATAATCATGGTCTTTTGATAAGTATAATGGCATAACTAAGCACATGATTGCAAATAAATCTCATTTCTAAGTATTTTTATTAAATTAATTATGGCATATAAAAAGAAAGAAAATAAGTTTTAATGGTAATGAGCTATATTTTAGATGACTACATATTAACCACAGTACTGACCGACTGCACAGTCTTCTTGGCTTTGCTCTTTAGACAAAGGCAAGTCACTCCTGCACATGCCTCTTCCTTTCTTGCTATTTTTGGTATGCTTTGTTTGTAGACTCCTCAGTACAGATGTTATTTTACCATGGTGTGTACATAACAGTTGGCAGATTGGAGCCTGGCTTTTAGCTGGGAAATCTAGACATGAATAAATAATGTTAATACTACACAGTTGCCTGACTACATTGTTTTTCATAGGTTGAAGGATAACAGCTCATCAGGAGTCCCACAGCTTTTTTTGTACAGACTGGGCGTGCAAGTAAGAGACCTAGCACAGGTGTTTGCAGCTGACTAGCAACCCCCTACCCCATATTGTGGATATCATTCTATGACTTAGGAATGGGAGGTGCACAAGAATTGCTCAGGATCCTGATGAAACATGTGTCCTGTTATATGCTGGTTTCTTATTTCACTAGGTAGTAGACAGTATACATATGGGTGAGAGAGACGATTGCTGGAAAAATCAGTTTCTAAACTCTCTACAAGAAACCTTCAGTGAATTGGGTTGAAAAATGAAAGCACTAGGTCAATGGGAAGGAGAAAGAAACATTAGTACACTTGTAAAAGCACTTTTTGCTCATTTAACAGGTCAGCTATGCACAAGTAATGTATAAAACAGAAGCAGAGGTAGTTTCCTATCCTAAAATAAGGCATCATTATGGAAGCAAAAATAAATAATGACAACAGTATAAACATTCATAAATGTACAATAGTTCCCATTTCTTCAGAGAAAACTTATATTTTCTGTAAAAATGTGTGCTTTGTATGCTTTATATGCTTTCAAAACTTTTCACTACAAAAAGCTTGATTAGTTATTTCCAGGGAAGAAAATAATTGCCTTTTCTCATCTACAAAACCTGAAAGTAATTTTGTAGGAATTTATGTTTTATACAGAATGCCTTTTATTACCAAGAGTTCTTTCCACAGCAGGACTGGAAAGAAAGTTATCAGGCATAAAAATCAGAGGTAGAAAAGCATTTTCTTTTCCCTGCCATTGAACTGGCTGCTCTCCATGGCAGACCATATCATGCTTTCTGCAGAATGCTCCTAAGGGCTCAATACACAGATTTGTTACTGGGAGTGGCATAAAAGTGCCGGTGATTCAGTTCCTAAAATGCCCACACAGCATGGGTTGATCTTCCTGTTTCCTTTCCTGGTATTAATTCTATTAACCTTTGTTAATTTTATCTTATAAACCCTAAATAATATATATTTCACCCAGTATATTCAGTCTGCCACTATGTCTCTATCACACTGATTCTGGGCAAGACTAAATTTTTAAAATCTTTCTTAGTAAATTAGTACCTAATTTTATTGCTCTTTCCTGAAAATTCTCTCCTTTGAAATTTTTTTTCTTTTAATGTGGCTGTAAAAACTCCATAAGCTGCTTGAATTTCTCTTTTTGTTATAGCTGAATGAGAAAGGAATTTTGTGCTTTTTCTGACTCTGTGATATGTACATGCATAGGTAACCTCAGAGTACCATTTCTAGTAGTTTATAGCTCCAGCTGCTATAGAACATAAATAACTAGGCAATCCTTGACTAGGCAATTGACTAGTGAATCAATATTTGACCTTCTCAGAACTTCAAGATCAGAGAAGGGGAAAAAAACCCCATGCAATATGTTTTAAGTCCTTTTCCCCATAAGTTGTTCTTTCAACCAAGTGTTTTTTGACCTTTGCCTGTGTTGTTGGTGATAGATAGTGATCCAATGATCTGGCTGTTTTATTTAGGACTAGTAGCAAGAGCTGAAGCCACTGTGCATTCTGATTTGCAAAGCAGAGGTACCAATTGGCTGTATGGCATTGGACCTCTTCTGGTTATTTAAATGTCCGGCCGGTTGCCTAATGGTCCCTATGGAGGCCTTTCCACTCATCCGCTGCCATTTCAAATGTGTCTTCCTTTTTCCTCTTCAGCCACAGAATAAAAGCATCCTCCATTCTCAGTATAAGGAATAACAATCAGAGCTCAAAAAATGGAGACTCAAATGCTTGGGATCTTTTATATATTGTAAGCAGAAAATGTAGTTGCCCTCTTGGGTTGTCAAAATGAAGTCCCTTGGTAATGTAATTGCATTTATATCATTTTGTGGGAGTGGCTGCTGAACAGAGCATTTTTCTCCTGCCATCTTCCTTAATACAAGGAAAAGCATACTCTTAATGCAGATTTCTTTGATATACTGCAGCATCTCACAAATCTCCGTAGGAATTTAAGTGTTCAGCAGAAAACTATTTACTCAATTCTCAAATCTTTTATGAAACCTAACCTTCATTGCTCCCCCAAACCCTGCAAATCCTAAGGAATATCAAACCAAAAAAGCAGATAAGCACTTTTAATTGGAGGGTAGATAACAATATTTTTTCACTTATACATTTCTCCAGAATATAAGTATTCATTTCAGAAATCGAAGTTGTCCATTGTTGCATCTCAGTTAAACGGATGTTGGATTCATGGTGATAAAATGTTATATTAGTCATCTGGCACTAGAATTTTCCAATATAATTGAAATCTGAATCATATATAGCATGAAGTCTAACTATCATTGTAGATAATTGCAGTGGTCTTACACATTTGTCACAAAGCAAATATGGTAAAATAGCCTTCAATGGCTGAGTGATGCATAGTTGACCTTATTACATGGTTTCTTGAAGTGTGACAGCAGACTAATACTTTCATGTGAGCAATGTTGATAGTAAAGGTCAAGGAATGAAGATGACAATAACAAATCTGACTTTCAGCACTGTAAAGTGAAAGCCATTAATGATAATGTATATTATTACAGCCAAGACATAATGTAGAGCTTGAAACTGTGCAATGTAATTTATTTGATTTATTTCAATTTACTCTTATTTTATTTGTGCACTTAAGAATAGGAATTGGTTATATAATAGGGAAGCAAGAGGATAAATTGCTTCCCACCCTCTTTGTCTACAGGGCAGTTTTTATTTTTTTTCCTATCCTCTGAATAACTTTATAAAACAACAAAGCTAGAAAATTATTTGCATTTTTTCTGTGTTCCAGATAGGTCAGATAAATTTACTATGATACAAAAAAAGCCTTATGATCTGTATATTAGAAGTAATAGATGTAGGAGAAATTGACATTTTCTCAGAAACAGTTGAGGACATTTTACAGTAGCTGTATTCTGAGCAGTAATGTCACTAGACAGACTTTTTTCCAAAGAAGAATGAAGGCAGAGACTGGAATTTCTGAGAATTTTGTTGTACTTCTTTTTTTCCTAAGTAACACAGTAGGCTTAGTCTAGTCTAAAGGTTAGTGTCACCCTTGGAAGAAATTTTACTAATATATATCCTAAGGGCTGTGGGCACACACATCTGGTGATTCTCCTTGGAGGGACTTCAGGTGTTACAGTGTCTGGCAAGCTTTGTCTGTCTCCCTGGCAAAGGCCACCTGTGTAGTAACAGCGGAGTAAGATGGCGTGTGGGTCTGTCAATCAGCTCAGTTTTCTATCTGACATTTCAAAATAAACCTAATTTGACTTTTTGCACTTAAAATGAGCTGGGTTAAAAAAGGTTAAGCAGTAGAATTTATATGGTTTAGGATAAACTGCCTCATTGTCTCATTTTGACTGAAAGAGTATAGGCAACACCCATAGGCACAGCTTTGTCAGAGCAGATAATGAGTTTAGAGTCAGAGTGATGAAGAGCAGGTGGGAGCAGATCTCCAGTGGCACAGGAGAGAGTGGCTGTCCACAGCCAGAGTCCTTGGCTCATGGCTCTGTGCTTATTAACACCATGTCCAACCATTCCTGGATCATCTGGCAGTTTAGATTTGAGCCACTCAATGCAGGTTGCATAACCACGTTTCAGATGGGCACTGCTGAATCTGCACGATAGTTGTTTTCATCCTCAGGAGGTCATCCTTTGTGGCAGTCGTGACACTGTTATCAGCATCCTTCTGAAGATCCCATTGTCTGCCATCTTTTGACAATACTCCAGGGATGCCGTTTCCTTCTGCAATAATTACAGCAATGTTTGAATCCTTTTTGAATTCTCTCCCCCTCCTTCAGTGTAAAAGCAACAACTATGGAGAGCCAAAAGATAATCCTTCCATCCTGAGAGCAAGCACCTGGAGGATGTTTCTGTACCACTTCAGGTTAAAGATCAGTTTTCCAGCTTTTGAAGTATTAGTAGAAATCCTACACACAATCAATGATAATTTGATTGAGTATCAGACATACATGTAAGCAGCAAACTACTACAACTCACTTCATTTTACTGACTTTTTTCTCAATTTTTATTCAAGCAATTCTGATTAGGAAAAAGTGATTGTTTTGTCTGTGTGTATACGCACGTGATTTCTGTAATAGTAGTGGTAATTTGGAAGGCTGAAGGGTGTAGATACAAAAATGCTGTTAGCAAGGAATTTTCCTGCTTCTTCTAAGCCCATGGGATACTTTTCTCTCTCATGGAAGATAATAGCAGAAGTTCTGTAAACTAAGAACACCTGCGACCTTGTAGAACTATGTTTATGGTACAGTAGAAAAATATTTTCACAATGTATGTTTTAGGATTTTAGCCAATCACTCCCAAGGGGTGGATGATCCTTTGTCCAATTAGACTAGGAAAAAAGAAGTCTATAAAAGAGTTTGTAAAATAATTAAATAAATCAATCTTGCTGCACAATTCCTGCCTGCTGGATCTTCTCTCCTCCTCCCTACAGCTGTGGGACATGGTAATACCAGCAACAGAAATAGAAGGCAGGTGAGAGGAAAGGGATGGCATGAATCTTCGGGTTACTATGAGTACCAGGCATAGTTTGTAGCAAAGCCTAAGCAAAACCACTGGAGCAGAGCAGAGAACAAAGGTCCAGGTTGTCAGGTCTGGAGGAGGGCTAGCAGGGCTAGCCTGTCTTTTTAGCAGCATGACCAGACCCTCGCTATGTTCCCAGGGAAAGAGGAAACCAGGAAAAAAGCACTCTCGAAACAACAGCCAAAACATAAACAGCAAGCAGCCCTGGAAGCAAGTTTCTTTGCTTGAGGTGTGATGATGAGATTTATCTTGGGAATATGGATTCAAAACCAGTTCTCATACCACCAACCCTTTGCTACCCAGCAGCCTGTTCTTATCTCCCACAATAGCTTGATCAGCCTCAGAGACATCTGCTCTTTTTGAGGCAGCAAAATACTCTGGAATTCCGAATCCTATTGTACTCCCAACTATCTTTGTATCCTATTTTAAGATATAGAAAAGATTCACATAAAATGATTATAAAATCTGTGGCTACGGAAGTAAATTAAACATGTCTGAGAATGTTCTAGGTACCAGGGCAAAGTGCTAGTAAACAGGCTTCCCTTCCAGAAGAAGGCAGACAAATGATTTATTAGCAATTGTCACTGGCTGGTTACAGCAGCTAAACAAAATCAGAGAATTTGAGGGGCTTATAGGAACAGGAATGTGCCAAATCCATGCTGGGGAATATTTTAACAGTTTACTACCACAGTAGGTCAAATTCACAAGTAAAACTTAATTTATTCACATAGACACATTTAGGGAGTTGTGTCATCCTTGTCTCTGTTGTACCTCCATGTAGAGCCTTGATTCTGTGTGGTCTGCCTTCCTTTGCTCTCCATACTAAAGGATTTCTAAATGAATGAGTTGAATTAAATTGAGTTATTCTTCATACTGTCAAATCTAATCATTCTACATGTTGTATCTCATGGACAAAGTGTCCCATCCTTCTGCATGGGACCATTTTGAATGATAGTTGATGTCATTTAGATGACATAAACACCATTTAGATACACCTGGTTTCAAGTATGACCGAACACAAATGTGGTGTTGATGTTTGGATTTGCTGAATGCTGAGACTGGGTCTTAGGCAAAAAAAAAAAAAAAAAAAAAGATGTTAGCAAAATCTGAATAAGATGTCCAAAGTAGAGTCACTGGGGTTGCATTAACCTCTGCATATTTTGTCCAGCCTGTCTGGGTGTGGGAGGATGCTTGACTGTGCTTTCATTTGGGGTGCTCTGTGTGTGTACCTAATTGTATTATACAGATGATGATCCAGTGAAGTAGAATCCTGGCACGGAGCCTAACTTCAAAGTATTTAACAGTGTAAAAGGTAGAAATAATTTAATTTACTTTGCATAATTGGGAAGAACTTTTTCACTTTAAAGAGCTTTTATTGATTAGTAGAAGAAATAGAGAGAAGAAAACCCATATACAGTTGGCTTCTCATACATTTTGCAACCGTCTTTACTGGGTAACCCAGTTCCAGTTTGCAATAGGATCCTTCACAGATTAAGAGAGTGCTGCCTCTTTTCTCTCACTATGGCAGGCAATAATGTTTAAAGAAATAAAAAATATTTCACGATATATATTTCAAATATAGAAAAGATGCCTGCAGATTTTAAATAATTCTATTGCTAATATTGTTACTTTGTCTGATTATTCAAAGAGCTCACATACCCTTTAATCTATTTATTTTGAAGGGTTCGCTTGTCTCTGCACCAAAGTGAATTTATTGTGCTCGAGTTGCCTGTTTGTTTGTAATTGACTTTGTTCCCACTATTCAAAAGCAGCTTACTATACACATTGAGCACCAGTTTTTCAGATTTAAGTCCTTATTCTGAGCCCAGCACTGAGGCCTTATTTTTTGGCTGGAAGTGGTGAAAGAGAACATTCAGCTACCAACTAGCACATCTGCCTTCTCTGTGTGTTTGGATATTACAGTTACTGAGCTGAGCTCGGGAGGGAACTATTTTTAGCCCTCATCATCAGAGAGGAGACTGCTGTGGGTTGAAGCGATTGAGGGAAGGCAACAATAAATCTAATCCAGAAGGATCCTGATATAGGATGGGAAAACAGAATTCAGATGGCCTACTGACAGCTCTTGTGGTGAAATTCAGTAGGAGGGATGTAGCATCTCATCTATTTTAAACAAACAAATAAACCCTAAGACTAAGGCAGTTTCACTCTTATAATAGTAAAGTGTGCCTTTCCACTCTGAGCTACATTTGCTGGGAAGTCATAAATACAAGATACATAACTGCCAGCTACCATAATTTAAAGTCATTTCCTGGTTGAGCAGTATTAATGGAAGAGGTACTGCAGTCATTTGCATTGTTGCAGTACTAATGTTGGAATTTATTCATATTAAAGTTGAAAATGTCAATTGTCTTGCTCATGGTAGTAATATTCTGAGCAAGCACTCTATAATGTTTAAAAATTGTCTAAGTAGTAAATATGTCTCAGCTTGTTATGACTCAGCTCATAAAAGACAGAATATTTTTATGCAATGAAAGAATGCTGATGTCTTTTTTCCAAATTTCTCCAGTAATGATTTTAATAGCACTAAACCGGAGAGTTTCTGATTGCTACTTGTCATCAACCCATCTGGCAGAATAAAACAGTGGCTGGGATGTTCAAAGGGGCTTAGGAGGGTGAGGCACACAACTTCCTTTTAGCTTGTGCTGATGGGGTCCATTCCTATTGAATGCAAACTGAGTCACTCTTCTCTATAGCCGTACTCTTGCTATGAGCTCAGTGTGGGCAGAAGCCCTAACCAGATTAGATACTAAAACCAGGCTATTTCTTTTAAAGATTATTATCTTTACTAATGTCATGTGTCCATGGGCTACATTGAAATCAATCACTGGATTATTCACCATTTACCGCCTTGTTAATGATTTTTCTCCTGTGAAAAGCCAAGTCTTTCTGTAACTGGTGTCTTAATTTGGAAAAAGTTCCTATATGTTGACAAATCAGCAATAAAACCATGAAGAACTAAGAATTTTGGGTATTGTTTTACAGTCTTTGACACTTGGAACCCCACTCTGATATGATAGAAAACTGCTCTTTGAGTTTAGGTTAATAATGATAGGGCACACAGCTACACAGTGCTTGTCTGAGAAGCACAAGAACAAGACTGTCTAATGCCTAAGCTGTAGTAATAGGCAGTTATAAGCTTCCCCATTACTGCTCCTATTAAGCACATCTAAATAATTGTATATACAAGTGCTTGGTTTTCTTTCCAAAAAGTGTTATTATCTGCCATCAAGCCACAGGTGGAAAGGAACTCTGTCTCTATAAGTCTCTTTTCCCTTCCTCCAAAAATTAGGCTTTCCCATAGATCTCTTTCTCTCCTTGGGAACCTGAACAAACCCATACAACATTGTGTGTACATCAGGCCTGGAACTTGTTAGGAGAAGGTCTGAAGGACACTGAGTTCTGAAGTCCAATCCAGAGTTCTCCAGTTCCTTTTCTTTTTTTCTTTGCCAGTCGTGCCCTATAAACATCTACCACTAGAAGGAAACTGCAAAATAAGGATTCTGAAAGCATGGCTGATGTTTGTAGCAGTGGTATGACTTGACATAGTCAGACAAGACTCAGTCAAGTCAGTGTGTCTCTTTAAAGACCCTGTTAGATCTTTGCGCATTCCTGGGGCATGATTAAGCCAAGTTTTCAAGACTGAAACACCCATATCTTTATTCAGCTCACAGTATCCTTGCTGGTAATGTGTTGCTATGAACAGAGTGTTTTGTTGAAGAACTGGCAGAAAACCTTCACTGAACATCCTGACAGATTTCATGTTGCTGCCATGAAAGTGCCTACTCAGAAAAGCTAAACACTGGATGAAGCCAAGAGTTTTAATAATTAATGGTCTCCTGTAATTTTGTCCCTGCTAGAGGCAAAGTGATTTTCGAGGCAAATGCTGCAATAGTCTTGATTGTGTTGCAATTTCCCTCCTGTGATCATGATGAGAGAAGGCTTAAAAGTGCATGTGGTGATAGTGTAAGACCATCATGGGGTACAAAATAAAGGTGCTGGCCATACAATGAAAAATAAATATTTTCCATCCTAAAGGTTTACTTCTCTCATCTTCCATCAAGTGTTTCCTGACACCCTGAATGTTCACAGCTACCCAGTGAGGAGGACCTTTTCTTTTTTTTTCAGTTCTGGGAATAATATTACTCTGATGAATCCAACTGGCAATATTTTAAAGTGTACAGTGAATTTTTAAATTTTGTCATAAAAGAAAAAAGAGATACATATTTTCAATCTACAATGTTACTGTATGGTCAGACACCCAGACAAACCCAACCTTTCATCTCTACAGCCTTAAATATACTGAATTTTATGGGAAAAAAAAAGCTGTTTGATAGAATACATTGTTTTAAGTGCTTTGCTAATGATAGAGTCTTCAGACTTCATATAAGCAGAAAGACACTGAAAGTCCTTGGATATGTTTTCAATAAAAAAGTAGGGACAGTTCATCAGCTGAAAGTTATTTAGGAATTTTAGAAATGACTGTTCTTCAGTTCAAAAATTTACAAGCATTCAAGGAACAGAAACATACACATACAGGCCAATAGTGGCAGGACAGTTATTTTAACAAAATACCCTTTGGAGAAAATCTAGAAAATAAAAAATAATTTTAAAAAATCTTCAAGTAAATCTATTTTCCTTTATAAATCCTCTGTAATTATAGCTATGTCAGTGAGTGTGGCCCATTAAAACTGTACAGATTATTGAGAAAAGTCCTGAGTAATGCCCTTAATCAGGACAGACCTGTAGTTCTTATGAACAGAACCCCTAGAAGGTAACAGCTCTATCTCCAAAATAAAACATTGCAAAAACTAGTTCAAGGTTTTTGGAGATGGGTAGGGAATATCAACTGCTGTAGCCTATAGGTTTGGGTGTTCAGCAGTACAGACATACAGGAGCAGGAGGCTGCTAACACAGCACCTGCCTCCCTTTGCCACCCAGTGCAAATGTCCAGGTACAGAATGACTGAGACTTGACCAGGGTTTCCAGGAAGAAATTCAAATAATGCATACGGTATGAGTAGAAAATGCTGTATGTATTTTGCCACTTTTGTTTTGGAACAAGTCTTGCCTGCAGCATGACATTAAAGTCCTTTGTAGCTAAGGATTGTAAAATTTAAGCATTGACTGTAAAGCAATTAAAGTAAAATGAAAGAATTTATTTTTCAAGTATTCATGAAATGCTTTTTCTTTCATGCTCTGTTCTCAGCTTAACAAAGACAGGTTTAATTCTGTATCCATCTCCTTAGTAAAAAAACCCCAAAACATATTTTAAATAGGTGCCACCTTCTTTTAAACACCACCTCCTTTTTTACAACCTCTAGCCTCCACCCTCAGAGAAAACTCTGGACACGCGTTTAGTAAGCCTTACCCTCTTTAAAACGCTCTGTTTTGATGCCACAAAGTCTCAGTTCTTTGCTGTCTTGCTTTTGGCTGGGAGTTTCCTTCCTAGTATCTGGTACAGTGCTATATTCTGAAGTTAGTATGAGAATAAGGGTGGTAACACATTGATGCTTGACTTATTACTAAGTAGTGTTCACTCAAATCAAAGACTTTTCAGTGTCTCATTCCCTGCCAGTGATCAGGTGCACAAGAAGCCAAGAGAGAGCATGGCCTAAGCTGGCCAAAGGGATGTTTCATACCATAGAACATCATGCCCAGTATATAAACTGGGGTGAGTTGGCCCATGGAAGCTGCCAATCACTGCTTGGGAACTGATGGGTTCCTCATCAGTCAGTGGGTGATGAGAAATTGTTTCTCTTGTGCGTTATTTTTCTTTCTCTGTTATTTCTGTTATTATTATTATTACTACTACCACTATTATCATTGCTATTAGTATAATTAATGTTATTATTATTTTTATATTTTATTCTATTTCAGTTCTTATGCTATTCTTATCTCAGCCCATGGCATTTTTTTTTCTTTAATTCTTCTCCCCACAAGTATAGAGGTGAGATGGTGCAGGTTGCTGCATGGTACTTAGATGCCACTGGGGTTAAACCATGACATTTACCTAAGTTCTTAAGATGACCCACCAGCTCCAGCACACACATGTATGACTGTGATCCTGATAGGAGTTATCCCAGTGTATGGTGATGTAAGGAAATTGAAATTTTGGCAAGGTACTATTTTTTTTCTATCTCAAAGACCACTCTACATCACTGAATGCAGTTTCCAGACTATTTAGATTTCAGGGAAGCTGATTTGGGGGCATTATTGCTTTTATTTTTAAGATTTCTCTCTAGTTAGTAATTTTTTGGAAACACATGTCTGAGTCTTCAGCAACAGAAATTGAACCACAAGGTATTTATGATTCCACTAGAAGTTGAAAGGTCTCCGCTAGGACCCATTTAATATTCTCAGCTGACAGTAAAGAGTGGGACAGGAATGGGATTTATGAAACTTCTGAAAAAGTTACCTTTCGGAAAAGAAATACTATTCATTCAGTTGCTGAAGAAATATTTTCTAAGACTAGTAGTAGATTTGTTAGTCTATGACTGTATTCATTAAGTAAATGATGACAAGAACTATTGTTATCCTCATAATGCACTAGGACAAGATACACATTTCTAATTGACTAATTTTGCCATGTGATCCTTAATTCAACCTGAGAACATTTTTATACCCAATGTTTGGCTAAAGCATTAGTCCTGCTTTTCAAAATGTTTTCATAGGGCTCACTAAACAAGGGAAAGGTACAGCTATACTTATCCTCTAATGATACATACGAAATACAACATGAACTAATGTGAGTTCAGTTAGATGGTCATTGGTCTTGATTCCAGCTCATACAACATTAGTTCAATAGACTACAACAGACCAGAAATCCTGAGTAAACTTACAGAGACCCTTACCCACAGAGACAGCAGGTCTGCAGGGGCTGCCTCCATAAAATACAAAATGTGCTTCTTTTAATACTTGCAGAGTAAGAAAACCCTGGGGTCCCTCTGGGCTTTGTGAGCACACCTAGGCTGTAACCACCTCCATCAGCCTTCCTCTGGCCCCACCTGTCCCCCAGAACTCCTGGAGGGGGTAGAACAGTATCCATCAGTGAGGGCCTCTCTGGGGTCACCTGCAGGGCCTGGCTTGTCCCACACAGAGCCTGGCAGAGTCATCCTCTCAATCCTGAAATATATTACCTTTTTTTTTGAAGTCTGTTTCCAGAAGATCTTTCAAATGGGCTGATGGAATCCTCACAGTGAAAATAAAAAATGTCCCAAGACCAAAACATTAATGTCTAACAGGTACACACTGAAATATTACTTTTCATATCTGTGTCTATCATTAATAACAAATAACTACTCATACATCCCTTTGCAGAACAAGACATATATACAGGAATACCATAGTAATATGTTCGATTGCCTGCTTAATTTATACAAGCTCTGTTAATCTATCTGCTCAATAGAGAGACAGTGTACAAATTTTCAGTGTGTAATAATTTCAGAACATTGACAATTTATCTAGGCTCAAGAGTCATTTATAAATTTTTCATCACCCACAAGCGTTGATGACTTCTAAGTGATTCATTTTAGCTGAATGTTTTTATTTCTTCCCAAGTCTTCAAAATTTGGGGACAGCAGGTTTGATGGATAGTTGCCATTATTTTGCAATATGCTGGTGATTCTAAGACCAAACCTTAGCAGCAGGAACAGCAGCAAGAACAAGTTTCCTCTGCTGGTTCTTTCGCCAGATCTGTTCTTCTTCTCTCCTTCTTCTTCTGCTTCCCATGTCAGAAGCAACTGGGTCCAGAGCCATCTCTTCATTTTGGGGATCTCACTGTTGTCAGTCAGATAATTCAAAGGTCTGTGAAACCCATAAGATTAACAAAGCCACAGTCTGATTGGGATATTTTCTTGTTCTTCTTTAGAGTCATCACTCTTAGTGGCGATATGAAACTAGCTACATTTTTTTTCAGAAATAATTATTTTCTCCCTCTCTGTGGTCTGACATTGCTTGTGGATGTAAGATTTTGGAAAACAATCAGTTACCAACCCTTTGCAGTTGTTTAACTGGTCACAGTCAAACTTTTTGTTCCACTTCTCTGCCATGAAAATCACCACAGATAACGAAGATTATGAAAATTTTTTATCCCATACAGTGTAATAACAAACTTAAAATAGTTTGGGAGAATCATTTGGACTGTTGCAGGTGATTTACTTTTCATGTGCATGAGCTGTGAAGTTGACAGCCTCTAACTGGGGTCCTCCAGTGAGAAAATGGCACAGTAATGTTTGTAAATGTTCCAGCTACAAGATGAAGCAAATTCTTCTCAAAACTGGGATCTGTTCCCTTTCGCTTGACAGCACAGCAGATGTGTGACTTATCAGAAACTGTTTTCCAAAACCATAAAAATTAATGATTGTTTCACATCTTGATCCATAACTGAGAAAAACCTTTTATAATTTTTATTTATAATTATTAGTAATTTCCTTCAGTTATGAAGTCTCTTGTGCTCTCTGCTTTAAAAATTGTTATAAATGGAAATGTGATTAGAAAAAACCCTTCTTACTGTACATCATGCGTAGCATATTCATTAGTGCGTATAGTATCTTGCAGTTTTCAAATCATCTGCTTTGACCAACTCCTATCATAGCATGACTCCGGAACATGAGAAGGCCTCATTTTTAAAAACACCACGGAATATTTTCTAGTTCCCTTTTTATAAATAAAGTAATTTCTATAACTGTAAAACCAAATAAGTAGCACATAGCTGTCTGGTTTTAATGTTCACAAGCATCAGTTTGCATGTACTAGCTGCCAAATCCTGGTAGTGTTTTTACATAAGAGATAAGCATCTTAACATAACATTTCCATTTTACTAGTCAAGAAACACCTAAACAGACAAAGATTCTACTTCCCCTACACACTACTGACAGTGAAAAAAAAAAAGTTCAGGAATCAGTTGTCCAAGGCCACCCAGTTAGATCTGGATTATAATTGAAGCATGTCACGTCTACAGTGCTGTGCCCAGACCAATGACAAAATTAAAGGGTAAAATCTTAAATGAATATTACAAAAGAAAAATTAAATCAGCCTTTAACACAGATGCTGTTCTCATCAGTTATGTTTGCCAATTTTGTAAATAACCTTCTATTTTTACCTGTATAAAATAGACTTGGTTCATTTTATAGTCTTATTAATTTTTATGTTTGATTTTTTAATCTATATTATGTCTGTAAATACTATAATAATTAAAAAAAGTATTTACATTGGATTTTTTTCCATTCAATAAATATCAGGGATTTTTAAAGGATCTCCTAATTAGGCATTGGCATTTAAATAAAGAGTGAAAGATACTAACATAAAATAAAGAGTGAAAGATACTAACATATAATGCCTAAAGTAGGAATATGGTTAGATTAAATTTTTTATATTTGCACATTTTCAATATAGCAAGCTTTAAAAACTGCCATAAATAGATACTACAAAGCATCAAATAATATTTAGATAATTCAAAGATAAGCCAACTCTGCCTTCTTTTCCCATTTTGTGATTTACTGTACAATGATAGAAAATATTTCTGCAAGAAAGCACTTTAATTATGCAAACACTTTAATTATAAAGCATTCTCAGTGAATGCAAAATATTGCTTCAGGTACATAATGAATATGCATGTGTATATATACACATAAACAGACCTATGTACTCACATTAAAAACACACTGATTAAAAATAAGGGATAATATTCCACCTCTGAATCAGTTGGATTCTGACAATTGACTTCCACACAGTTAGGATTTCCTCATCAAACTGTATGCTTCCATGCTTCTTTCTGTTCCAGAATTTATTTCTCAGCACTGCCAGAGGTATGATGGTTACACCCTAGAGGGTATAATGATGCCTGTGATGGTCATTTTAGATGTTGGCCTTCTGTTGACTCGAGGGAAAGGACTCATGGATGTACAGTCCACTTTGAAGCAACATGTGCTCGTGGTTTTGTAGCTGCAGTCATTCAGGGGCACAGCCTTTGCCCGCAGGTGCAACTGTTCCCAAGGACCAAGGAACTAAGACTGGAGAATGTGAGAGGTGACAAATTCTGGGACAAAGAGGGCACTTTTGGCCTGGCCTATTCTCCCGCGTGGCTAATGAGACCACTCAGTGTTGCATCACGAGAGAGTCAGCCAGCAACTCATGGAGGTTGAGGAGACATTTCCTGGAAATCGCTAATCACAGTTAAATACCTGCACAGACACTATGCACTAACATTTATGTAACATGCTTACACCTACCGATGTCTTCAGTAACATTTACCATATTTATTTCTACTCCCTGATATTTGCCTTAAAATAATGTTGACTTCATCTTTATTTTTCATAATTAAATATCTGATGTCATGTACTCATGTCTTTTTGCCTTCTTATGCTTATCTGCATATTTGAATGACATTTTTGTGGTTGCACATTTTTCATTTCCACACATTTTGAGAAAAAAAAGTCTTAGTTAAGCAGACAATTTAATGAATTATTAGAGTGTAACATAGCTGTGAAACCTATGTATGGGATTTTTAATCTGCTCAGGCAGAGCATTTGGCCAACAGAAAAACAAGGAAAACACAAACATTGAACACTACTGAGGGTTTTTTTTCTCTAAAAATGGAAACTAAGATTGCCTATTTAAAGCTGTGTGGGGAAAAACAAATAAAGTTTTACAATTTGTATTTTGAATTCTCTGGTGGAATTTACTTGCTCAAGAGGTACAAGTTGTAGAGGAATTCCTTGTGGAATGGGGGCATATGATACCTCAGGAGAGCTTGGGCACCCCAGGGTTGTTGCAGGAGTACCCCTGATGGGGCCTCAGGCTGAAAACAGGCTTGCAAGGCACCTGCTAGCTGGCAGCCTTGAACAGCCTTGGGAAAAGGTATACACTGGTCAGCTCCCCCGCTGCTTAGAGGCTTTCTCGTGGGAAGGGGGCGTGAACTTTGCAAAGTATAACTTGGTGTAAGTGAACAATAAAACTGGAGCACGATGCTCAAATCGTTATTGCTGTTCGTGTCGTGACTCCGGCTGGCTCTCCTGCACCTGGGACTCCCCGCTGCTAAACCAAGTTTGGAACATGCAGGTGAAATTTTTCTCAGAAACATGTAAACAGACAAAGAAAATTTCTTCCTAAAGTCATACTTGTAAAAAAACTAGATTTGATAAATCAAGGAATGAAGAGAAAGTAAGATAAATAAATAAAGTGTCTGAGACAGGAATTATATTTGCCTCTATTCCTGACTGTGGAAACTTGAATAATTGTATCTGGTAATGTAACACTGGAGCAAGTAATAGAAAACCTAGAAAAATCTCAGATTACTGAGCTGAAATGCAAAGGTGTTAACTTCAAAGAACAGCATCTGCAGTTCACAGCACCACATTAGCAATGATATAAAAGGGTATGCAGGGACACATGGGTGGCTATCCATGCCATATGGAATTTAGAAGTAAAATGTTGAACCATTCAGCCTGAATAGAACAGGCTTTGATGGGAGGTAAAGCTTTTTCTACATTGAATCATATAGACCTGTAGTTAGTAGTTTCTAAGTAAAAAAAATCTTGAAAATCTTTCTAGGGGTTCAAAAAAGAAAAAACAAGGAAGGGAGAAAGACAAAATACCCTCTTGATTGCTTAAAGATTATGTTTAAATCCTATCTTTATAAAAAGTATGCTATTTTATAGTAATGGAAGAACAGTTATAAATTATTTTTTATGAGCAGTAAGCAAGGCTAAATAATCAGTACTTAAAAAAATAAAAAATGCTCAGTGTTCTATTTGACTTTTCAAGACCTACAAGGTTCTTATGGTTCAGCTTATGTTGGTCTTAATTTGAGAATGTAAATACAAATGTAGGTGGGTCTGTTTCTTTTCTGCCTGATGAGAAGGTAACAGTGTCATATTACAGCCTCTGAGAGTCTCTCTCATCTCTAAATGCTCTTTTTCTTGCTTAGACTTCTGCTTAGCAAATAATGTGAAGCAAAAGCCAAACTTAAAATTTTTTTCTAGGAACCCAAACAAAACCAGAACAGCAACTACTTTGCCATGGTTAAAGTAATCTAGAATTCTAGAATAAGATTATTTTTTCTCTTCAATTAAAATCCTAAAGGCTTTTGAAGGACTTTCAAGTGTCTTGGATGAGTTGGACCTGATGGTGTGATCTCTGTCTTCTCCAGGCTGGTGAATAAAAGAGGTCTGTTTGCAGATTTTTCATTCCTTATGGTGATCAAGACCATTTCTGGATCAGCTGCACTGCAGATCTAAGCATTTTATTGACTGCTTCAAACTTTTTGTTACATTAATCTCTCAAGGACCAAAGATTTACGACAGGTATAGTTATATGCCTTCCCCAGGATAGTCAATATGCTGAAATGCTCAGGAATGTATAATGTAGTAGCATATGTTTATCTGGTATAGCTAAAGCCAATTCTACTCTCCCACTTGGAACTTCTATGTACTAAGAAATCTGCATTGGAAAGAAAGCCACATTTCTTTGAATCATCAGAATATAGAGGTATGAAGCTGAGAACCTGACCCAATATTCTTAGAAGCAAAATTGTATGTATTCAGTGAAATCAAGCGTTTAACATCTAGAACCAAAACCAAATGTGACCTGAATTCACATATTGTGAAGTCAGTGTGGGGTTATTCCTCTTGTCCTTATCCATAATACTGTCCTGTATTGGGGTGACTTTATGATGTGTATCCCCTATCGTTGCCCTATGCCCAGAAATTAATTTTGTGCCTTTCTATGCCTTTAAACTGAGCCTGAGAGGGGGGAGAGGAAAAAACCAAGGGAATTTTCAAGGCAGTGTTTCAAGGACACACAGACTCCTCTGCGTTCTGCTGTGGCAAGAGAGAGGAGCGGGAGGAAGCACTGCTTGCTTTCCAGCCAGCTTTTGGCTTTCTTTTCTCCGGGAGGAGATGGAGAGTCAACCTTTTGTTTTCCTGGGACTTTGTTTTTTTCCCTTCTTCTTTTTTTGACTGTTTCAACATCAGACCACATCGGGACTTTTTCACTGAGGTGGAGGCCCTGGAGGAAGGCCCACCCTTTCCCAGCTCTGAGGAGGAGGAGAGAGGCTACCAATGGAAGGACTCTAAAATTTTTCCAGGTTTTCTCTCCACAGAGAGAGGTTTTATTATTTAACATTATTATCCTTTTCCTGTGTGTTTGTTAAATAATAGTTTCTATCTCTTTCACTTTCCTCTGAGGAAAAAATTCTTTTTTTTTTCCCAAACCTGGTGGGGGAGGATGGTTGTAACCTGCCTTCTATCAGAGGATATTTTTCCTCTAAATTTGGCCAAACCAGCACATGTCCTTATCCATAATATTGTCAGAATCCAGGCAACATAGAAACATGGCTAATTTCCTGTGGTCCACAGCACGTATAGTAAGAGCTGTCTACAGAAAATCAGTGAGTAAAAATCCCACTTGTTTGTAAGTTGCAATATGAGAAGAAAGCATTGTGTTGTTACAGGCTTCTGAGTGAAGCCTAAAGCTCTAAAATACTGTTCAGGAGCTCTGCTGGGGCTGGGACTTTCCCAGAGCTCTGCTGGTGTGAACAGTCAGCAGTGCAGCTCATATCAAAAGTACCCTGAGTGCTTTTGGCCCTAACTTCATGTTCATGAAATTTGGATGAACTAAAACTTGAACTTAATAAAAGAGAAACCCAGCTGTCTTTGCAATACTTTGGGTTTGTGCCCATTTCCTAAGGGCACTGTGATCACTTTCCTTTAGATTTGGTGACAGAATGGCATTTAGGCACAAACATAGAAGGCAAAGCTTTCTAGTCTTAATCTGTTGGATACATTTTTCTGCTTATACTTTATAGCTGGCTCTTTACTAACAATAAAATTTTCCTTGGAGAAAACTTAGGAGGATCCTGTCAACAGTAGTTACTTCCCATGGTCCTAATACATCTGTCTTGGCCACGGGTACCAGTTATCTTATTTTACAAATTCAGCCTCTTTGTGGGTTGTGATTGAAACCAGATCATTAAAATAATCCACTACAGTAAAAAAGAGACTAACCTGAATACATGGATATTTAATCACACAGCTCTATTGCAGAGTGTGCCTGTACAAATTGCCAGATCATTATGACTGAGGAAACAGTAGCTGTAGGACAAGAAGGGAAGTAAAAGTCCAGGTGCAGGCAAGGCTGGAATCTTGTTAATGGGCTGCTGTGAAAGGATTCCAATATATAACCACACTTTTGACGCTCTGTAAAAATACCCGTGATAGAAAATTTGCATCAAGGGATAACTTTCAAAATGAAATCATGCTGTAGACTTCTTTCTCATAATGCAAATTTTCATTATTCCTAGAAGTCCTAGCATTAGAACAGACCATTAAAACCAGTACTTTCAGTCACTAGGTTTGATTGCACTTACAGTAAAAAGCTGCACTGGGAAATTGACTGGAATAGCTTGCAAAGAGAGACTTTTTCTGGTTATCTCAAGTGGATTAAGGTAAATTTGAAAGAAGGACAAAGGAAACATTCTGCAGAATAAGAGTTCCCTCATATGGATCTACTTCAGAGTAGTCACTGCACTTTAGAAGCGGCACTCTGATTTATTTTGGAATAACTTCTACAAGTAGATAGGTCTAAGTTTCTTTCGTAGCTCTTGTAATATGAAGGATCCTTAAAGAGGGTGTGAATGTGATTAAATTCAGCACCCACACCCCATTATAATTTACACCCTCTTTTAGTCTACAGTACACTGCCAGAAAGGTGGAAAGAGACATTTCTATCAGTTACAGGCTATTTTATTTGACAATTATTCTGATTGCAGCAGTGATGCTCTAACAGCAAAGAAGCACAGTGTTAGAATAGGGCCTTACAGGATGCATGGTTGGATGTTTCATTGGTTTTGGTTTGTGTTTGTTTCTTTCCCCCCCCCCCCCAAAATTGTTGTCTTTTTTTCTGTTAGAAGAGGACTTCTAGCACATGGAAAAATCCTTTGCACCTGCAGGTGCTTCAGATCTCTAACTGGGGATCCCCATTCTAAAATGGTCCACACTGTTATTACTGGCTGTGTTGCCATAGCAATGCGAACTTGGTTTGATATGAACATTCTTCCCTACAATTACTACAGCTGATGAGCACAGTGATTATTATAGCTTCCTAAGGTGCACTTAAAATAGCAGAGGCAAGGGAATGCATTCTTGGAATATATAGTATGTTCTTTGCAGGCTGTCCTGAAAACTCTCTCTCAGTGGGAAAGTTTGGCTTGTCTTCTGGGATTATGGATGAGCTATTTTTGATTTTTAAGGGTGAAGGTTATATTGGGAAAAGATACAGCAATAAACATAAAAATATTCATTTACTGTAACACAGCATGATTTATATTATCACTGCTTAAATCATCTTATTATTGCTACTTCTACATATCCCCAGACATGACAGAAGAGGCTCAAGAGCAACATAAACTGATGTCATACAGTCGAATGGCATAACAAGGAGTTTTCAAATGTCAGAAAAATCAGTACTTGGGGTACACCACTGAACAAACATCTTGAAGCTTCACTGGTGAGAAGCTGCTAAAATAGCCAGAATTCAGACATAGCAAAATGGCAAAAAATCCATTGAAAGAAAACCTGAAAGCTTTTGTAGCCAATATTTATAACAGTGGAGAGTGTTTTCAGGATCTTAAAGGTTCACAAAATCACTGGGACTAAGCTTCTTCAGATACTAATTTTCTTCTTAATATACATATTTGACACGAATTCTCAAACTGTGATAATGCCTGAATCATTGAAAAGGAGTTTTAAGATACAACATTTTCTATCTAGATTTTCTTCTTGTTTTAAGTGATTTCAGCTCTAATACAAATGCTACTTTGCCAGGGAACTGCTTATCCTGTCCTACCCTATGAAATGCATTACCATTCCTGTATTGCATATGATTATAACACCACAGTTTTTCTCTCTGCTGAGTGAAGAGTCATCAACAGATTTAGCAGAAAGAACAGTTGTAAATGAAAAGTAGCATATTGAAGAAGGAAGGCATCAGCTGGACAGATCAAGATATTGCCTTCAGAAATTATGAATGTTTATTAATTCAAGACATAAGCAGATTTTACTGGAAGGATAGAAATCAACTTGCAGCTGAAGAAAATAGATGAGTAAAAATGACACATTGAGAATTGTTTGGGACAAGTGAAGGGAGAAATCTGGGAGTGCTAATGATTTGGCTATCCATAGTTACATCTGCCTTAATTCAGATGCCTTCTCATTCCAATAGGTTTGAGTTCTGAAGCTAATGTCTACTATTTTGTGATTTTTGGGAGTGCTAATAATTTCTAACGATTATTATTTGAGTATCTTTATTAATAGGTCTTCAAAACTCACCCTTTGCTGTTTATCCTTTCCAGAATAGGTAATGTGCATGATATTCACAAAAGTCTTTAGGTATAAATAAAGCGCTATTGAGATACAAGGGGTATTGAGATATTGACTACCAACTACCACGTGAAAGTGCTTTGAGATATGAGTTATCTATCTCAGTGTAAAATTCTATATGAGAAGATATAGAGGTCATCCTTAATCCAAAGCAAAGTATCTATCCTATGCATGATATCTTCCTGAATAATCTTATCAATAATCTTATCTGCTCTGTCTCCACTGGTATTTAAGATAGAAAAAAATACCACAAAGTAGGTGTAATAGTGTAAAAGCAAACCATTTTAAGGCAGAAAGAAGCAGAAAGTATCTTTTCACAGTGCCAATATTTTGTGCTTTACCTCTACCCTAAAAACGTGTTCTCTGTGCTCAGGGATAGCACTATGAAGCTCAAGCAAGTGCTGCTTCCATTTATGGCTGGTTGTATGTGCCTTTCAACATGTTTCATTTTCTTTCAGGATTCATTCAATGTGTAAAAAATGGTAGTAAGTGTAGTAATAAGTAAAAAAGAATAGTGCAGTGACAGAGTACATCAAAGAGCACCTACACTCCTTTACAGCCATTTATAATTATCATGAAAAGAGAAAAAAGAAATACTAAAAGTTATATGTAGGTGAGGGTGTTCATCAAAATCAATACAAAAGGGAATTGTGTTCTGCAGCTTGAGGGCTGCTTGCAAGCCAGGCTGTGTAGACTTCTGTAGACCAAAGTGATCATGTTTTCCATCCCACTCTAGAGAAGTATAGTCAAGCAGTGGGCTGCAGTTGTTCCCTCAAGGAACCAAAGAACAGGAATCTTAGATTTCAGGAAGTTTTAGAGAATTGCTTCTATCAAAGTAATTATAATTCCCTTACTTGTGTTATATTTTCAGGAAATATATTCAGAAAATATGTTAAATTTATAGTTTTACATTATATTTTCTAGATTCTAATGGGCATAATCAGTACTTAAATAGCACTGTCACATGCAAACAATTCTCTCACCACAAGATCCTTAGGATTCTGGTACCTTTTAAAAGATCCTGAGTGTACATGATCTTGTCATATGTGACAGAACAGACATAATTCTCATAATTGCTTTGATCTACTTTTGGTTTCCTATTTTTGACTGCTCTTTGAGTAGCCATATGTATTACTAGAGAGGCTTTCTGTAGTATACCATTGATTGTTCATCTGACTTGCTGAAAGGATTTCAATAATTTACACAGCTGAGTCATTCTTTTCCATTTGTATATTATTGGCTTCATACCTTCCTTCTTGATTTCTGAGAGCCTATATCATTGTTCACTGCTTTTGGGGATATTTTTCTCATATGGCATGTAGAATTCTAGGAAAAGTTTATGAATTTGATTTTTCCTTTTGTTTTCTTAATTTCCTGGTCATTGGCAAAGTGCCTAAAATGTCAATATGCTTTGAGCTCAGTTCTGTTGTTAATGTTCTTCTTGTTATATAGGCAATGACATATACCTGGATGCAGAATCTGCATGAAACATGACATAGATCTAATTTTCAACTTCCAGAAAATTCCTGATGGTTGGCTTTTTTATTCAGTGTCTGAGCTGTGTGAAAAAGCCTCAGGATTTGTTTGTTCGTTTGTTCCACAAGTTTTCTGATACTAAAATCCTTCCAGAGTCATTAGTGTAACAATTTGTCAGTGAAAACTTTTATGTGTGCAGGGGGTGTTTGAACATAAAGAGAGAGCTATGACAGTCAGCAGAGTTTTCTATCTGACTGCTGAACCAGGCATCCATGGTTATTTGTACTATATACATTATTTTCTATGGCACTTTGTTATGAAGTTCCAGTGCTGAAATTGCCTCGACGACACCTTCAGAAAGAGCAGAGTCGTCTAACACTGCCTAGCATCGTGTCACTTACAGTGGCTAAAGTAAATATTGTCTTTGTAGGATTCTACAGCTCTATTGCCTATGTTCCAGAGAAATACTGTCCTCACAGTAAGTTAACCTGTCAAACTCCTTTACCTTTCACCCAGCCTCTATGACCTCCTTTGCAGATCTACTATTTAGAGACTTCCAGTACTTTGCTCATTTGCCCTCATATCAACCTCTATCACACAATGGAGCCAAAAGCTGATGTTCACCACTACCTCTCAGACTCATTTTTCATCAGCCTACCTGGCACTGGTTTCAGAAATCTAATAAATAACTATATTAACATCTGTTTAGCTATAGAATGCCTTCATCATATTTCTTAACTCTCACACCAAATAGTTATTTTTTAAAAATACCTAGGTAAAAACATTTTTAATATAATTTTTTTTGCTCTATTAGTTTGAGCATAAGATTGAAAACCACAGTTTGTGTTTCTGGAAGCTGGTTGGGCTGAAATGAAATGAACGGTTGGGGCATACAGGGGTTAAGAAATATCCAGACTTTACAGAACTGAATGGTACTGGTGATCTGGCCTGCAGAAAGGGCTCTTTCAGACAGCATTGACCAGCACAGATGCCAGAAGTCCTGTTTTTCAGACACAGCAAAACTGACTATTTGTGGTTTATAAGGAAGCCATTGCATGTAAGAGAGATTGTAAACCCCAGAATTTCAGCCACACTGTGACCAAAGGGGTTGTGGGAGGGTTGCACTGAATCCTGGGTCTATCTACATCCCACTGCAGGTGTAGGTATTCCTTGCTGCTGGTCTTACACTGCTCCAGCAGCATCCCCTTTATCCAGCAGCTGGAAGTGTATTGTTTTTCCTAGCTTTTGCCATGCATGTGACTATATTCAAACTCTTTAAATAAATTCCTTACAACAGTTTTTACTTCTTCTCTGCCCAATTCTTTCAAATAAGTGGTAGGTATATTGATGACTGAAGGGGTAAGTTATGCAGCACCTATTGATGTATTCATTAAGTGAATGTAGATTCTCTTTTGTGTTTTAGTGCATGAATAATTATTCAGTCTAATTATTCTACCACAAACGGAACCGTGTAATGTATTATGTGATAGCATGTGACTACTTTATAGGGTTAGAACAGGCTGATGTATGGTAAAGTTAAAGAATTTGCTACTTCATCCAGGACAAGTACATAATTTATAGTTGCCTGGGGTAATTTTTAACACATGCATAATTTATTCGCTTGATTATCTGTTAGAAAAATATGTGTGGATTACTAACTTTAGGCAGCTGCTCTTCTTTTAGTTGTTTTAGGGTTTTTTCCCCATTCATCAGCTGTTTTGCACTATGTTATTACTTGCAAGAGGGAAAATTTTCAGCTATGGCCCCAAGAAAAGTGCTGTTAGTTTTGAAATTAAAGGAAGACAGTCTTCATTAAGTGCCAACACAGAACTCCTGTGGTGTTTTGGGAGTGGGAGGATTGCACACATTCACTGAACTATGGTGCTATGGAAAATTCATCACTTTGAGTGGAATAATAAGGACAAAATCCTGATTAACATTGACTTCAGCCATTGTCCCTGGATTATGCAAAGTTAATGCTGATCTTCTGTTATAATCCAGTTGTCCCTTCTTCATCTCCCAACTTGTCCTGCACACTGATACTTATGGTCATGGGTATAAAATATCACTGCTTATTAAAAATGGAAAATGTTTACAAACCTTTAAAATATGATTGTGTTATGAATTTTATGTGTAATTTAATAGGGCCATCTTTCCGTCTCCCTCCTTTGAAGTATATTTACAGTTGGCTAGAATTTCTTTTAGAATATGTATTTTTCCACATGGAGTAGGTGACCTTACTAAGGACCACAAAATAATTTTACAAATGGTAAAACTGACTAAGGTTCTGTACTACAAACTGGTTTTGGCCCTGACTAATTTAGCATGCCTGATCTGATATTAGATCCTTTAATTTGTGTTACTTGGCTGATAATGGTTAAAGTATTGTAGAAAAGCATGTGGTTATGGAGGCAGAAGCCATCCGAAACGGTATTGAAATCAGTAGGAAAAATTATAATAAAGGAGTAGTACTAAAGCTTTAAAACTCTGGGTTAAGAAAGGTATTGCAGTCAAACATTTGTTGAAGACATTAGAATTGAGTGCCACTATATATGGATCAGACCTGTGGAGAGTCAAATGCTTATCAGACAGACCCTGGAGGTATTTGAAAGCCATGCAGATGTGGCACTTAGGTACATGGTTTAGCAGTGGACTTGACAGTGCTGGGTTAATGGTAGGACTCAATAGTCTTAAAGGTCTTTTCCAACCTAAAAGACATTATGTTTCTATGATTCTTGCTTTCTTGTAACACATAAGTAGCAAAGCTTTAGTGCTCTCTGCTTTTAAAAGGGGAGGCATTTGGATTGCAACCCAGAAAAAAAGTTTGGTAACACAAAATGTAAATGTGACTGGGAATTTTTCTGCTTCATTCATGTCATTTGTCATCTATAATCATGATGTTACCTGAGAAGATGACCTTTAGTATTTGTTGTATTTTGAGAACCAAACCAGTGCAAGACTTTTATTAATACTTGGGAACTTCACTGTTGAGCAATGTTAGTAGACTATTGGCTTTTGTGCAGTCACTGTGTCCTGTAGACAAATAATAAAGATTCCTTTTTTTTTTTTTTTCTTTTGACAAGGAAGCCACAGTTTCCTGGTTTCAGCATGATTTCAGCTGATGTTATTGTACCTTTACTAAGCTGGATATTTAATTGAAATGCACATGATTTTTCAGAAGAGAATGAAACTTTACAAATAAATAAAACAAATAGAAAATATTTATGAGAAGAGCTTCTGTGTTATTCTTTCCTTCTTTGGTTACAGAACAAGGAAATAAACCATAAATTATTCCTTAAATAAAAAAAAATGAAAAAACATGACAGTTTTAGCCTTACTCAACTGCATAAAAAGAAAAGAGATCATAATTTCTGTAATGGTTATATTCAATGAGTAATGGAAAATATCAAGAATGCTACGTTTTTATTTCCTGTTTTGTTTAATGTTTAGATGGAGGATCTAGTGATGTTCATGACCTCTTTTAGATACAGTTTTCAAGAAAGGTTATATGCATGCTCAGTTTGCAAAAGTTGAATGTCTCTTGATTGCATGTTCTACTTTCAGTAAAAATATTATGTGTTTGCGGTTTGGGATCTAAAGTCTTAGCCAAATGGTGAAGGAGTTTAATCTTTAATAATTGTTTAATATTTTGTCAGGTTTTTATGCTAAGTGAATGTGAAAAATAACAAAGAACACCAGGACCAAGCTGTCTGAATAACAAATTACTTTTCTTTCCCATCTCTTTTAAATTGCTTTGTAGTAAAAATTGAATGAAAATGCCGGTCTCTTCTCGATTGAATCTGGTTTTGTGTCTGGAATTTCTAGCTTGAAAAGTGAACATGAATAAAAGTAGAGTAGGCAGGGTAGAAGGTGACTTTACTCAGTCTAATAAAGTAAAAGAAAACATAAACCCAACTTTTATTTCAGTTTCTAGGTTTTGTTAATACTCTAAAGGAAGAGAAAATGGATCATATTAATTACTTTACAAATTAATATATTAAGACTGGTTGCATTGTGTTCATTTAGACAAATATGCTATTTTTCCACCTATCAATTGTTTGATGAAATATCCTACACCCTTCTGTTCTGTGTAACAGGTATAATATATGTAATGTAATACATATTCAGTGTTAGATATTATACTTGCTAAAGTTTTATGTTGGTGAAATTGGGATATTTAATGAATAATTTAGTGGAAAATATTTTTGTAATTATTTACATAACTTAGAAATTTTAGTTATGCTACTGAAATGAAATACATTACCATATTTTACTTTTCTGTCCAAAATATTTTTTCTAAATGTGTATTTTAATTTACTGAACATTGATGTAATCTCTTTCTGTTTCTGAGACTTCTTCTATGTACTGTCGGAAGAAGCTATAAATACTTTGGAAAATGGAGAAATAATGACAAAACCTAACTTTGTATCAGCATTCTTGAGCTTCTAGGATCCTTCTGTGAAGAAAACCACACTTGTCTCCTCCGAGCCAATGTCTTCCTCAGTGACCTAACTGCCAGCAGCCATCACGATGTGACACCACAGCCTCTCGTTGTCTTGCCTGTGGCTGAACCTTCCTGTCTATGGAGGCACAATCCATTTGCCAGGCTGAGCAATTGGGAGTATGATCTGATCATCTCCCTGATGATCTGGAAACTGGCACTCCAAAAAAACAAGTGTTTTAGTCAGTTCAGTACCACAAAACTGAGTTGATAGATCCATCACAAGGTTATGTGAGGTATAGATGAGGAGCAGAAAAAATATCTTTGCCTTTTGATCACCAGTTGTAGCTCACAGTTAGATCAGATGAACAGTGTTGTGAAAATGTCGCTCTGCTTAGACATTCGACTCCCTTTGGAATAATGTATCTCTCCATTGGACAATGCTGGTGAAATTAGTTCCTGTAGACTAATGTAGTCCTGTAAATACCTGCTACTAAAATGCAGTAAAATTTGGAAATATTCATCAACATTCACTCAGAAGACCTGTGTCTCTACATAGATCATTACATTTAGTTGCCTCTGAGAATGTAAGACCCTAAACAAGGACCTTTCGTTACTGCCTAGGAGAACCTACCTTTCTTAATCACACCCAGATGAATAGATACCTTCTGAGGAAAGACAATCTAAAATGACTAGTAGCCTGGAGCAGCATTCTTAGGTTTTGTTTTTCCTTTTTTTATCCACGACCATCAGGGACTGTTTCTGATCTCACACGGAGAGAAGAGAAATGTGCAGTGAGAAGTTTAGTGGATCCAGATGCTGAGACAGAAGACACCCAGATGTATCTGCATGGGGAAAAAAGACTGATAATGGCTGAACAAAGCTATGAAATGAGTAGCCAGAAGAGAGGAGAAAATGGTCAGGCATGCAGAAGTCATAAGGAGTAGCAAAAGGCAAGAGACAGGTACAGTATGAAGGAGGAAAATTAAGTGAAATTAAATAAAGTCAAAGGAAAATAAGCTCTATATGTTACTAAACACATTAATATACAAATACATAATGATGCAAAATAAGTAAGGATGTACATATATGTATTTCCCATATGAAATAAATGGAGACCTAAGACAGAAAAATATTATAGATCAATGGTGTCTCCTAATCACATTCTTTTCATGTGAAGATCACTCTTAGAAGCCAATTTATCTAATCAAAATAATCTACTGTTTCTCACACAACTGTGCTGATGAATCTTAAAAATCTCCCAAATCCACTGCTTTTTTAGCAATTTTCCTGAATCAGTTTACTTTTGACCTATATGAAAATTCATATTTATTGGCATCTACTTTACTCTCATCTATCTATTTGCATGAAAACCTTAAAGTCTGAAGGTTATTTGCTTCCAAACTGTCTTCAAAAATTGGCAATGGTTTGAAGTACATTTTCAGTTCTCTGACAAATTGTTATGCTTGACATCATCAAGGAAAGGCATAGAGTTGCAGTCTGAAACTTCTTGAGATGCTTGCTCCAGGCACAGAATATGTCCTGTTACTTGTGTACCACTGGTGGAATTTAAACATGTTGCATAGAATACTTCAAGTCATTTACATGCTGCATTCAGTAA
Source organism: Corvus hawaiiensis (assembly GCF_020740725.1). Lineage (NCBI taxonomy): Eukaryota > Metazoa > Chordata > Aves > Passeriformes > Corvidae > Corvus > Corvus hawaiiensis. The sequence goes on along the minus strand of NC_063216.1, from coordinate 61,154,629 downwards.
TTCAAGGAATCTATTAAGGAACAGAAACATTATGTAGACTTAGTCAAAAAGTCCTCAGAACTTATTGCTTGAAGTGATTAGGAAAAAATATTAGATTGCTGCAATTAAAGACTTTTTCCTACTGGATAAAATAAAAAAGTCTAGGTTTAATGCATTAAATCAAGTGCATTAAAATGGCATTAGCAAGTTATATGACTGAACAGAGTAAGCCATGTGGAGCAAGCCAGCTTGTGCTGGTGACGTGATTTCCACAACTCCTGCACTTAGAAACTCTTCACACTCACCTGGTCCTTCTAATGACAAGAACCAAGAGCTCCAAGGGCCAGATGGGCACATTTGGACCCTCTTGCTCATTGTCCCCCACCTGGAAGCCAGTTCTCACACTTTGGAAATGCTTCATGTGCTGAACCAAAGTTCAATGAAAAACTTAACTAATAGGGCACTTCTCATACGCTTCAAGTGAGTATAAAATTATATTATTGCTATAAAACATAGCGCAAATGATTTACTAATATGCACTCAGGTTCATGAAGGAATTGCAAGGGCTATATTTCTGAGGAGAACATGGTGTAGGATTGCTTGGACATAGCTATCAGCTTCACTTGGACAATGGCTTCCACTTCCAAAATATCTTCCTAAAGCTAGGATTTTACTTAACTTCACTCCCAGCTCAGGAATGTATTTCTTCTGTATGCAGTAAGTGGATTGTGGAAGCTGGACACATGCTGTGTTTTAGAGTGCAGCAAATTAATACCTCTTATTGGATTACAGTATTCTCTGACTTGTGGAATTACTTTTGAGCATTCCAGAAATTTTATTACAGATGGCTCATCTCTATCCTGAATTTTGGACATTTTTGAAATAGTTTTCTGTTTTGGAGCTTTATAGCAACAGCTGTGTAATCTTAGTAAATTGGTTCAAAAGAGGTCCACATTAATGTTTTAATTTCATGTGGATTCATGTCCCCCAAGTTTAGCTTTGAGTACTGAGTTCAAACAAAAAAAAAATTCAAAGGAGAGCTCCACCCATATCATTGAATTTTGTCTGGGGTACATTTTTCCTCTTCGAGTCATAACCAGCATAATAATGAGTAACAACTGGTTTCCATCCAAACAATGAGTGACCTGTTTTTGCTAAAAATTAGGTCTTTATCTGGGAAAGCAATACATCTTGGTGACAATCTTGGTCTCCCAGGTTTAAATTTCAATCTTTCTCTGCAAGATTCATATAAATATTTAGTTTTTATATAGCTGCAACCTGCTTTGCATATATTTGTGAATTTATTTATTTATTTATTTTTACAGAAAGGATGATTTACTCACTTTTTCTCCTATGATATTTTTCTGTGTGGTATGACTTCATCATCAGCTCGAATACTGAGTATGGCTTCTTTCACAGTCTACTGCCAAAGGAAATATTTACAAGTGCAACTGGGGAAAGAGAGACTCTATGACTGCTATAAATTTATTGCTGGTTACAAATGTGTCATGATTCTTAGTGGTGCCATGTCTAATTTAGAGCAAATGTAAACCTTTGCATAGACAGTGCTCTGACATTCCAGTTAAATCTGCAGAAAGACTAGTTACTTGGATAGAAACATATGACCTCATTCTAAGATCTGAGTGTTAGTATCAACTGGTCAAAATTCTTTGGGGAAGAGTTAAGAGTCAGACATTCTTTTACAAGGGTCTCATCCATACCCTAGGTCTTTGTTTATTTTGGTTTCAAAATATTTTCAATAAATTTATCCCATATGTATACTTAAACTTTAAGGGATCTCATATGCATTTCCATGGGAAGTAAATTTGGGGTTTTTTTCCTTGTTTTCTTTCCTTAATTGCTATTTAGCTACCAGAAATCTAATTTTTGAGAATTAATTTTTTGTGCTGTTTGATTTTTGTTTCTGGCATTTTCTTACTCTTACGTATTTAAATTTTAATTAGTTAAGATTACTGATTTCTTCCAGGATTCTAATCTTGTATTCTTCTCTAATATCCTTTTCTGCCTGTGTATATGTTTCATTCATGTACTAAATAGTTCCTCATTTGTTTAGCAAGTTACTATCTCTAGAAAAGGCAGTTTTTAGTTTGTAGTAGTTTACTGAAGATAGACTTTTGTTGCATCTTAAGTTGATAGGAAAATTTAAAATTGTACAAACAGATTTCTGAATGAATATGATTTTACTTAATGAAAATAAGGAGTATATATATTGTGAAGTGAAAATAAATCATTATATATAGTAACAGCTAAATAGATAATGAAGCCTTAATTTCTTTCCAAAATGTCATGCTCCATGAACAGCCTTCAAACTCTTCAAAGCAAGTCTCTGGGAAGACTTGGAGCACAGTAGGCCAACTTTCTTGCCACAGTAGGACTCCTTAACTCCAGTGGAGGCTTCTGAAGATCATGATGCTACTCTTTTTCCTCGTGATTGGATGTGCCGCATATGGAAACACTGGACTTCGATCTACTGCCCATATATGAACATTTATTTACGTGAAGACAACTCGTCTTTCCATTTGTACAGCTTCTGCAACAAAAAATTGCCAGAGGTGGCATGTTGCTACTTGAACAGTATTTGGAGTTTTTCCTGATGACTTTCTTTCTCAACAGAACTTTAATCACTGAAAAGGAAGTGGCACTACGACAGATTAATTATTCTGGAGATAGCAGCTTGGTTTTGGACACCGTCTTTCTTCAGCATGTTGGTCTGTTGGGTCCTTTGGGACCACTGGAACCGCCAAATGCCGTGTGAGAGTTACACCTGCAATTTGGTTGTGTAATGGAACAGAGACCATCATTTCCCAGGAAAAATGGCATTAAAAAGCAGCTCGCCAGAGCCAGAACATTAAATCTGCTGTTGCTCCTGGCTGATATCTGGTGAGACTTCAGGAAGGAGGGGAGATAGATGGAAGCACTATAGGTGAAATGAAATGAATCATCATACTCAGGGACAGGTTTTGTACTCCTGCTTTTGCACAGCTGTGCAGTTAACAGAAGAGTATGAGATCTGCGCTGGTTTTAATTTCCTTGGTAACAGTAAAAAACACAAACTTTGGCAGTAGGAAAATACAAGGATTTTTTTAATGGCTCTTGGCAGTTCTAGACTTTACTGAAACTAATGTCTTATCTTCACTCCTATTGCTATCTGTACTAACCAGATTAAACTAGTACAGCTATGACTCCTGATACTGTAAAAATGTCTTAATTTGCAGTGTAGTCAAGCCCTAAGCCCTTGAAGGGGCAAAAAATGACAATTACATTTTCATGAAGAGCCATTTTAATAACAAGAAGGATTGCACGAGCATTTAGCTGTGTTTACTTTTGTTTATCTTCTTCTTAGTTTATTTTAATCTTCCAGAATATGTACAAATCTCAAAGAATTATTACTTGCTTTCTGGAAAATGTTTTCTCCACTTCCCCTACTCCCTTCCCATTTTTTGCTATTTAATTCTGATCACTGGAACTGAAAACCCAGAGGAAATATTGTTATTGGATTCATATAATAAATTAACAGATTTCTCATTATTGCTGTGTACAGATGTTCAGTATATATTTCAGATTATGTGTAAATAGAGCTTTTGGAAATATTGTGTAAGGGATTAAAATGCCCCTTTGGTTTCTGCTCTCAACAGATTCCTGTAAGATTTGAGGAACCCTAAAAATGATTTGGATTGGAAGTTCTGGGGGAACAAATAATTTAATAGATTGTTTCACCATCAATAAAAACCTGGATTAAATTAATGGAAGTCAAAAGAAATTCATTTGCATAAATCTTAATACTCAAGAAGTGTCTGTTCCTCAGCAGGAAACAAGTGCTGATGTCACAATTCAGTATTGTGATACACTCTGCCAGTCTTTTTTGCTGATTTTTATAAATAGTTCACTGCTTCTTAAATATATAAAAAAGCAAGTTATGTTGAAAATTACTACAATACATTTTTGTTCTTTTCCTGTCCTATTCCTTAGAAGTTTTGGAAAGTTAGCTATAAATAGTTTATTATTTAGAATGAATCGTTGTTCATTAAAGAGTTTTAAGGATTAAATGTTTTAACACAATTATGTCTAATCTATTAAGCATGAAATGTATTCAGAAAAGGACATACTGTTTCATAAGTGTTCCAAAGAATGAAGTATTATAGACTAATAATAGAGGAAAATTTAGATAGAAAATTAAATTTAAAATCAAAATGTTCCAACTGGGAATTGGGTTTATTTTTTTATGACACTTTTTATGCTTTTTGTAGCTTTTTTGTTTTAGTCACTTCCTGATGAATTATGGAGAATGCACACAGAAGCCATATCAAGTTGTTCAATAATTTCAACTCTAGCATTTCATTTGCTTGTAAATTTGCCAGATTTTAACCATTTGAACTAAAATGTTGCCTCCCATGTAATTTCACTGGTGAAGGAAGAGGATAGAATTTCCAATCAAATGTGATTTTGAGCATGGGAAAACTGCATCTAATTGACAATGTCAGTAAGTATTGCACTGAGTTACATTTTCTGTCACAAAATACAGTGAGGTCATTCTGGTGTCAGAAATACAGTTGGTGTGACACCTGTGGATATTTTGCCAAATTGTGAACCTTCTTAAATCTCGAGTCTCATTAGAACCACATTCACAATAGAGACTATTGGTGTTTGGAAAGACTTGAAGATTTCATTTGACTTGGGCATGCTAAAATCCAGGACTGGAAGGTGTGGGCAGAATTTTCCTTAGAGTTGTCCCTCTCAGCTGTCAGGGACTATTATCATATTAGGTGCTGAAAGATGGATATGAACTTGTCCTTTGTTTCTTGTATTGCTGCCTCAAAAGGAGGATGCACCAATGTGTGGAATTAACAGTTGTAAAAAGCTAAAGGGAGGGTAGAAATGACAAGGAGCTTAGGGTGAAGAACTAGGTGAAGGCTAGATGAAGATAAATATTTTGCTTAGGCATATATTGGACTCTTAACAATAGTCTTCCTGTCCCTGAGATATGGAAATAATAATGCCAGTAAATCTCACAGAGGTGCTGATTTCATGATCATTTCCAGTATATTCAGGTATTATACACAGCACAAAAAAAATCACAAAAAATAGAAAATAATGTATTCAGAGATGAATGATGTACAGTAAATACAGGCTCCATACTGAGTGATAGAAACCACAAAGTATCAATTACAGCATTCAAAGTATCTTTCCATCATAAATAAGTAGGTACCCTTTGAAAAAATAACTGTAATCATTGTATTTGAAAAAAAAATCCTTAAAAACTGTCAGATATTTATGAAGCCCTGATTCATAAACTGTCCCCAAATCTTATCAAGAAAGCAAAAGGAGCAGTCACAAATCAGTAAGATATTTATATGTTCTGAGGTTTCCAGTCATCACTATCAAATGTCTTTGTAACTTACCTTTTGCATACTGCCTCCAGCATAAGGAGCAGGCAAGGGAAAGATCTTTGCTTCCTGTCAGGAATTCTGTGTGTATGTTACTGTGCTTCACACTGTTGTATAAGATTTTGCAACCTTCTTCATCTGAAGACAGGCTTTTTTTTAACACACCCCTTAATCCACGTGTGTTTAGATTTCCGTAGAATATCTGGAAGTCTTTTAGCACTAAATGATGCTTTATCACTTTAGTATGTTAATTAGAAAATATTGCTATTTTAATTGCAGAAGTGTGTATTGTTGACAAAACAGAGACAGCCTAATGTACTTTATATGCCCTCTGTTGACTGATTTCCCTTTAATTTGTAGCACATTTTCTTTACACTAGTTTGTGTGCTTAGATGTGTCCTCATTTGACTTTTGGCTCAAGCAAATAACACCAGAAATGAAGGATATGCCTACTGAGATCACTTCCTGCTGAAGTCTGGTTTCTTGGCTGGGAAACTGGCTTCTCTTGTTCCTGCTGGAAAGTATTTACAATGGGGATGTTGTAGTATAGTGGCAAAGTTATTCCAGGACATGTTCATGAGTATAAATAGACATATGAATAGTTATGCTAAAGAATCATAGCAGGCAATGAAACTAAAACCTACTCATAATAATTTTCAGTCTAGGTTTTAAATTACCGTGTTAGGAGTTCCATGGCGACTCATCACTAAAGGATGTTGGTATCCCAGCCAGGGAATGACCATGCTCTATTTCTGCTCGTGAAATAGATTTTGCGAATACCATTTATCTAAATACCTTGAAAAGTTAGAGTGATACACCAAACCTTATTCTTGGGAAAGGTAGTATTTATGTCAAAATTCCTTTGAGTGCTCTTAATACAGGCAGGGGCCCTGTGTGGTGTGTTTTCTCTCATGCTGCTGGTCGCAGAAGTGCTGAGTGCAATAGTACTGAAACTCAGCAAAAGCAGTGTCTGCAAGGCATGCCTGTTCTGTGGAGCAGGGCCTGGAGGCACAGGCACAGAGGTGAGGAGCTGGAAATAGCTGGGAAGAGAACTCATGTTTGGTTGCATCATTAGACTGTTTATTCCTCACCTCAGGACTGGTATGAACTGTTCTGCACCACCTTTCCTAAAGGTGATTCAAAGAGTAGTTTTCAGGAGTTGAATTGTGATTGGCCCTCTGCTATCTTCAGGTATTTCTATTGCTGAGGAAGAAATTTTTATTAACTGCCCTGTTTGCAAGGCAAAATACAGAAGTCTTAAGCAATTTGTAACCCATTTTAGCTTTTGATATGAGGACTAGTTTAGTTAAATCTGATGGAACCTATTTTCTGTAGTTGATATTCTCGCATGTTTACTTATTACTCATTAGAAAAATGGTAGCGTGACCTTTTCTTTTGACTCCTTTCATACCTAACCATAATATTTAGTTGTATTCTTATTACCAAGGTTATTTCCTGTGTTCTTCTGCTTGTCCTGATATCTCTTACGCTCTTATGCATCATCTACTTCTTTTAAAGCTCTTGGTAATTGCAAAAAAATTTACAATCCAATGATAACAAATAGTAGCAATTTTTTATTAAAGATGAATTTTTCTTACTTTTTCTCTCAGTTGCTGCTCTACCTTTCTAAAAAAAACACCCCAACAAACAGATCTACAGGAAAATCATGCAGATCATATTGATTTGTCAGAAACATTCCATTAAGTAAAGATTAAAAGTAATTCCTTTGTCTTTATGAATTAATGTGTTTACAGTGCACTGTTATCCAATATATACAAGAATGTGCAAATAAATATGTAGTTCCTGCTCATATTACTGTTGTCATCATTGCTATGTTTTTCCCAGAAACAGATTCGAAGTCCCTCTGGCTTCTTCCTCCTCCTGAGTTCACAAGAGTCTTGGGCAGCCTGCCAAGCAGATGAAATTGCTAACTTATAGCTGGTTTGTGCTCATTTTCCTCCCATACCTTTTGTGTATTACCTTTCTCCTATACAGAGGCAGAGCTTTAGTGCATTGTAAACCTTGAGTCAAAATGAGGTGCTCCAGCCTGTGTCCTCCTGTACATAACATCTCACCAGCCAGTGCTCATCTCAGGTCTCCAAATCCCCGTTGTGCTTCCATGGCATGTATGTACTAGGCAGCATGACAGACTGTTGATATTATGGATGTTGCTAAAACACTAGTATTAAATTTTGATAAAGGAGATAATACCATCATTTATTTCCAAGTTTATACTGGAGAGGAAAGAAACATATCTCCCCAGTCCCTCATGAAGTGTATTGAGCTTGATATTTGAGCTGTTACTTCAGTGCAGCAGAAAAGTCTGTATATGAGGTGAGAGCCCAGTATCGGTAATAAAGGCACTGTGTAGTTCTGTAGAGAGAACTTGCCCTTTATGTAGGTATTCAACATTAGGAAACGTTCGTTCACAAGAGCAAAAAGACCCAGTGGAAAGGCATCTTTTCAACTGGCGTATTTTCAACTATTTCTGATGAATTAAACTGACCTTTGGAAATATGCGTCTGGGCTGGCACTAAAGCCAGAGTTTCTATTTTTTTAGTGTGTGTATATATGAAGGAAATAGTAAGCAGGGCTACGAGCTATTGTTTGTGGCCAGACAGGTACCTGCACAGGTACGCTCTGTGTGCACAGCAGTGAGTGATGGCAGCTCTCCCGGTACGCTCCCTTCCCGCGTGCAGAACAGAGTGTCGAGCTGTGCAATCAACACTGCCAAGGTGTTTGAGGAAGGGAACACTGTGATCTTTCTTAAGGCAATGCCGGCATTTTAATGATCTGAAAGGTTATGTTGAATTATAACAATATCTGTAGACAGTCCACTAAGGGAGAGAAGTGGGGAGAAGTCTTTGGGTGTTTGGTTGGTTTCTTTCCAAGAAAAATATTCCAAGTAATTTTTATTTTAAAGACTAGTGCAGATGTGAAAATTCTACTAAGAATTCAGAATTTTGTTACCTAAATGAAACTTTATATACATACACAGACTTCTTGCTTGTATCCAGTTATCTTATAAGGATTTGCTGTATTACAAACAGGTCAACTTAGAGACAAAAGGTCATACTTCTAGTGCTTACAATGAGGACCATACTTTCAGAGAAACTCAGAATTTGTTCATATACTGGAGGGATTAATTTTTTTTTGAGAAAACTTCAGTGTATGAATTGGTGCATGTGTTGAAAATCCTCGCTTGGAAAATCTTTGAAAAACTTTAAAAATACTTTTTTGGAGCAGTTAGAAGCTGAGGCCCAAGCTCTTATGAAGGTGGAGCTTGTCAGAGGAGAGAACTCCAACAGTGTTTCCAAAGCTTGCTTTATAACACAAGCAATAGAAAATATCAGTTCCAAAGCCCTGATTCACCTTAGTTGATTTTAGTTGCCTGAATGAAATATTCAAATTAACACTAATATTAATTAGCTCTCCCTACGGAGAATACTAAGAGTAAGAAGCACTTCAGAGTTAGTAACTTCCAACAGGAAAACCTTACTCTCTGTAGGTGCTTTATTTAAATTTCAGTCAAATCTGCATACAAGTTCTTTTCCTTCTCTCTACTATCTTCTTTTTTTTATTCCACAGATGGACTTCTGACATTTTTGTACCATCAAATATGTGATGGAAAATAAATGACCTTGTGTCTGAAGTGTTATATGTTCATTGACAAGAAGACCAAGTGTAGGAACTTGCCACAAGAATGGGGCTATTGCCAGGAAGTAGCAATGAAGAAAGAGCAGTAAGACGTCACATATTTATTTGCCTGGTATCTCCTAAATACATATGTAGGATGAAGACTCAAGGCTAGAACAAATACTCAGACAAGACCACTAAGTTGTCAGCTAAACTGCAAATAAATGTTAAGCGCAAAACTTCAAAAATTCATTTGGACTTTTGAACTACACTGCAGTATAACTAATATTTTTACATTACTTTTTTTTGTGCCAGAAAACAATAATTGCCTTTGTTGGAGCTAACAGTAGCTGGTAGGTATATAAAAATTTCGTTAGTTAAGAGATGTCTGAAGGATGCTTATACTTACCTGTTGTCTCAGTTACATGAAAGACTGGGAAGAAAGAAACTCAACTGATGCAAAAAAAAATCTTCAATCAATTTGGTTACACTGAACAATTAAAAGCAGGAGATAAAATAAAGATTAGTATAGGAAACAGTGTAAGTATTGCACATTTGGAATGGAGCAACAGATGGTTTCAGGATAAGCATAGGTATAAAGCTTTTGCAATGGTTACTAAGCCATGTAGCAACCATAAAGAGAAAGAAAGTCCATGCCTTTATTTGGCAACAGAAGGCCATTGCGAAATTTCCAACTAGTTCACTCGAAGAATCAGGAAAAGAGTGCTGCTCTAGTGTCCCTTGTTCGGTGTTCAGTTGTGATGGAAACATTTCAGAAAAAGACTATGCCTAGGTTTTTTAACTTTCTGAAGCAAAAGTTAAAAAACCTCATGATTTTGTGATCTGAGGATGGAAGCTGGAAAAACTAAGGTATACCAGATTCTGCAGAAACATTAATCAGACAATTCTCCATCTGAAGGAAAAAGACGTAGTACAATACTGAAACATAGTATTTACTTACAAATTGACTGTCTTATATTCTATTGTTAATGCAATTATTTGTAAAATTTAGAAAAAAAATGTTTAATATAGTCTTAAAAATGTACACTAATGCTCAGGAATTTTTTTTTTTTTTTGATGTTTGCATGCTTTTGAGCTAATGTGTTTCATAATTTTTTGAACAAACTTGCAGTAATGAGTTGAATCCTGAAATGGTCAAGCAGAAATTAAATTTCCTCATATCGCTGTGTATCTTTATAAGGACACAAAAGGGAATGCCAAAGAAAAGAGATGATCTATGTTTATTCCTAAGGAAACCTGTACTCTGCTTACATATGTTGGTGAAGCTACTATTGTCTCCTACCTGGTATCTTATTTTTGAAATCTGTCTTTTCAATTGCCAGGTGACTGCTTTGTTTTCATCACTGGAAATAGCAAAATATTTTAGATAATTCCATGCAATACCAATCCACTTTATAGAAAGCCGGAGGTACACTACTTAAGCGAAAATTCTGCGTTAAAATACTGGATTTTTTTCCAGAATGATAAAACATTCTGGATACTATAACTTCTATTTATAAGAATAATTTATCTAGATTTTGACAAATAGTTGCAAAACATTTGAGATGCAGAGCAGCTCTACTAAGAAAAGATAAAGTACCTCTTCTTGGGTCATTAACGGTGGCTATTCTGAAGTTATCAGTCAACGGAGTTCATTTGGTCTATAAAACAATCATCAGGGACATAGAATGAAAAAAAAAAGCAGATTAAGGCTCTTTACACATTAGTCATGCAAAGAGGTAGATATACACATTGCCTCTCTTAGTACATGCAAGTGGAGATTGCAGTAAAACAATGTTTCCTCAGATCACTGTCTACTTAAAAGGGACATGTTCAATGACAGAAGGGAATGTCAAAGAAAAGAGAGGATCTGTGAGTTGATTAGAAATAGATGAGAGCACTTTCCCATCTAGTCAATCTATCTTCCAAAAATCTCATATAAGAAAGGAAATTTAAGTCAGCCTTAGGAGTATTCAGCCTGCCTCACAGTAGGAACTTTAGACATTTTCTCAGCGTTAAGATGGATAAAGATCAGACACAGAAAAATGCACCCCAAAACCCAAAACTCAGCCTACTTGGTTTATTCTTCCGGGAATTTCTGGGAGCTCCTGAAAGAACAGGGTCCTTGCCTGTTATTCACACCAAAAAGCTTCCCTGGGACCTCTCTACAGCACAAGATTAGCACAAAGTGGCTACAGCAGGTGGTAAAAGCTTTTTGGTAATCTTTTATTCCACCTTGTTTCCAGGTGATAATTGAGGAGCACAGTTCATTCTAAGGCTCTGTGATTTTCCTGCAGTATTTGTAAACTGGAAATTTTTCCTGTGAACTCTTTGCACACATGATTTTTCCCTCCTGCCCTCAGCCCTTACTCATGTTCCCAGTTTGGTGCTGTTGTGGTTCATAGAGAGCTGCACAGGGTGAGGCCCCATCACCATTATTGTTGCTGATGGGCTGTGTGAAGGATAATTTTTAAATGGCCCAAGATGCATTTGTGTATTGATGCTTTCAGTTGTCTGTCCAAAATTTGCAAAGCAGATCTGTATCCAAGAGATAAAAATGAAAAACATAGAAGGAAAAAAAAAAGATGCTACTCCAGATATTAGCATTTCAGATTTAAACTAACACCTCCCAGGAAGATGGGCAAATAAAGTAGGTGAAAATTGTCCTAGGCAAATTCCTAGAAAATACTTAGAATTCTGCCAAGAGCAAGAGTGACACTATAAATCTTAATTAATCCAAAGATTATACATTAATATATTCCACCCCAAATTTTCCTATTCTCCAATAGATCATGAATCAATATTTGTAAAATGCTTTGAAGAGGACAAACACTGTTTAAATACCACATATTAGTTATTATTATTATTATGGGTAGAGTTGTTGACTTGATTTGAATAGTTCCACGTGATGAATGTTTTAAAATAAATTGCTAGTGAAATAACAACTGAACAGTGTATGAAAGGAAGCTCAAAACATTCAATTAACACAGAGTTCTACATTCTTCTTGAAAACACACTGATTTTTACTTCTTGCATGTCTTTCTTATATTAAAGGAAAATATCTCTCAGGATTTCTAAGAACCTGGAGAACAAATGGAAATGAGATGCAGCATTCCTATCTTTCACTTGTACTCTTTATTAATTGCAGATCAGACTACAATCCAAGCTCCAGGTGCAGTGATGTTTTTAAGGAGAGGGCCCCAAACAATCTACACACAAAATGTGTGAGAGCACATCTATACCACTCTGGAGCAACAAGGGGCCAATATTCTTCAGTTAGGTCCAGAGGGAACCTTCCATCCAAACCTTACAGCTCAGCACTCTCAGATGAGGTCATGAGGCCAGTAAGGTGGAGTTAGATCAAGTTAGACCACTGCTGTGCCCTAGCAAGGAAGCCACATATCCTTACCATCAGTGCTTAGGGATAGTACTCATCTAATTTTTTTAAAATTGACTTCGCTCAGTATAAAAGTGAGAGATGGTTTTAGAAGCCAGGTTCAGATTTGGAACTGGTCTTCTACCCAGGAGAATGAGGATTCTTACTGGGGATTAATTCAAACCCTTCTTAGTTTCTGCCATTCAGTGACTTCATTCTCTAGGCTCCTAGGTGTTCTTCCTTGATCATTCTTCTACCAGAATAATATTTTGAATTATCCTTATATTTACAAATAGAATTTTCAAACAGTGTCCATGGAAAAACCTGAAATTAATGATTGAGTACATATGATTCATACACCCACCAAGCATGATTTTAAATTCAGAAATCCCCTTTTGAAAAAACCTGCTTCCTAAATTAAGGGAGGAAAAATATTCTTAGCATAGACTAAGCAAGAAATAATTTGTTAATAATTTGTTTATTCATTAATAAAGCCTTTTGTACAGCTTATTCCAGTTTTCTTAGGTCAGATTATTTTACAATTAGATTACAGGATGTTGATTATTAGGATACAGTCTCTTCTCATATTCATTCCTTTTTACTCTACTTTCTTTTTCTTCAGTAACTTGTTAAATACATTCCTCTGTATGTAACTTAGTAATAGAATTCTTGTAATACACTAAGATGCAAAGAATACAGACTTTTTATTTGAAATTTATAGCTTTGTAAATAAATTTTCTATTTCTGTAGTTCTGTGAAATGGATACTTGTTCAAGATATTCCCAAGATTGAATTTGGTCCTAATTTATGTTATGTAAGTAGTGTCAAGCTTTGCTTTTAATAACAAAACTTTTTGTGGTGAAAAATTCTGAGCAAGGTTTAATTTGGGGGATGTTTTTACCCAATTAAAGAAGATAAAAGTTGCAAAGAATATTGTGCTCATTGACATAATGAAAGCATTACTTTTCTGCTCCTGCTCTTAAGCATCCTTAATGAATATACCTGCTTTATTAAAGTTTGCAGTTCCTCAAAATAAAGCTTAAGTTCTTAGGAAAAAAAATGTACTGATGTCATAGTGGTAGTAATACCAGTCTGTTACCAATCACATAAATTCCAGAAGTTCATTAGAAGTTCAAATGAATTATTTGTAAAGGAATCCCATACAAAAATAAAGCTTGATTTCAAAGCTTGGAGTCTGTAATGGGATCTGAACAGAACATTTAGTGTTTAATTGTTTCATCCCAAATTAGATAACATCCTTGCTGTGAGATAAAGGAGATTCTGCAATAGTAGTCCAGTTAAAATATATGATCTTTGCTCCAGACAAGGGTTGACAGATAATTAGATGCAATACCTACTAGAATAATACTTTGGAATTGAGAAATCAAAATTGCAAAATGATACTTAACAAAGCCTAGTGGTCATTAACTATTTAATTCTCACAGCACATTTGTGAGAGAGGGTAATTGTATTTCCCATTTACATTAAGTACTTCATGCAAAATTCATAAAGGAAATCAGCATATTCACATATAAGAAGATGAGCCTTATTCTTGGCATGATGGCTTTGCACTGCTTTTTCTACAAGTCTTGAGAGCCACAAAGAAAAAGGACAGGTGAGGTGAGGAAGAGTGAGGTGAGGTGAAGGAAGAGCTGGAATTCTGGGGGACAGGCAGTGGGGAAAGGATCCTAAGGTTATGGCACATCCACTTGATGCCAGGGTTCTCGTGTGAGGGCAGGTGCAGAAAGAAAAAAAAAGGGGAACCAGGGTAAACTGTATGAACTCAATTCAGAGGTGTAGCCACACTTTTTACGGCTGACTGGAAAGGTCTTGACTTTTTTTCTTGATATCATAGACAATTAGTTAAACCTTACTACCAGGCCCTACATATTTTTAACTGAGGTGTTACAGCCAGTTCTGAGGCACAGAACTTCTTGCAATACTTGAGAAGTGTCAGGGCTAAATTGCAAAGCTTTTTAATCCCTTCTCAAAGTATTTCTGCAGGATGCTGTAATCCTGCTCTCAGGGATTTACAGTGTATATACAGCTTTATTATCTCTGTTCCAATGTTGAGCATACAGAAGTAGAGATGTTGACTGACTTGTCCAGGGCCAAACTTAAGAGTCAGTGTCATGGTGAGAAATATTTTCCCAGCTTCCAGAGTAATGTCATTGCCATTGCACTCATGACAAGTGAAAAGTGGGAAAAAAAGAGATTCAGAAAATAGTATTTTTATCTGTGAATTCTCCTACATGGGACAATTTACTTTTTTATTAGCAAATTAATGCCTATACTTAATAATAAGAAAATCCAACCAAACAAACAAACCCAAACAACCTAGAATGCATTTTTTTACACAAAATTTAGATGTCTCTGATTTGAGAAAAATCAGGATAGTAGTATCACCTTTACACAATTTATGTTAACAATATAAATAAGATAAATCTTGGTATTGTGCTAGGTATTATTTTCTTTTTATTCTACGCATTAATTACTTCATCTGTACTCTTCCTTTATTACTCTTTTGTGTAGTTGTAAATACATTCCCAAATTCCTACTTGGATGCATATATTTTTAAATGTGCTGGCAAAAAATGTCTTCCCCTTAATTCCTTAAACTGTAGCAGCCCCAAACCACATGTTAGTGATATACCATCCTAAGATGCAAGACAAAAAAATCATGTCCTGTTTATTTACCCTGCCAGTGCAGATTCCCATTCTGGGAAAGAGGAGATTTCCAAGTTCCCAGTGGGATTTTATATTCACCTCTAGCCTCGGAATGTCCCAGCAATATCAGATTTTTAAACTACAAAATTTTGCAGTTCAAGAAATTAAAAATAAAAAATTTTAATAGGTTTGTGGTATCTGATGACTCTTCTAGAGAAGGTCTGATGGTATCTGGGGAAATTGGGTTTACAGATGAAAGGCTACAACAAACAGTCACAATGAAAATGCAAATGCTTTAAAATATTCTAAAATGTCATTTTGTAATAGAGGTAGTGTTTGTCACTCATATAGTAGAATGTTTCAGTCTTGTGTAATGTTTTATTGTTAGTAATCTGGTTCTCCAGCTGGGAGGTAATGAAGCCTGCCCAAAATTATTCATAAACATATATATAAATATATCATGTGCTTGTGTGATTCCTTGTATGTAAATAAACCTAGCTATTCAGCTGAGATCAGTCCTTTCATAAGTCCTTCTCAGAACTTGGCTACCATGAAAGAGCCTGATTTTCATATGGGAAAGGTATGTGTAGTAAATTAAATTCACTTTTGTATTTAGATGTCATTGTAGGTATTGTGGATTTTTCCTTTCTATCCCTTAACTGCTATTTTAAAAATAATTCTGTTACTTCAAAATATATTTTTCTCATATGTCAAACAGTACAGATGAAACAAAAACTTTTCTACAAGAATACTTTATTTCATCTCTTCTTGCCTGTAGTAAATACAGCAGGAAAAAAAAAATTATTATGAAGTGACCTAAACTAGAATTAGATGATTGTTGAACATGAAACTTTCATTTGTATAGGATCAGATTTGTGTGCATGCTTGCATCAAGTGTGACGAAAATACTGCTTCAGGAAATAGCCACCACTCTATCCCCAGTCTACTCTGTTGAACAATGACGTTGTTGATGGCAACTGAAAGTGGCAAACAAATTAACAGACAGTATTAACAGACAATTAACAGTTGTAGAAAAATCCTGGAAAGATATGAGTTTGCTTAGTTGCTCAAACACTGCAAGACAAAGACAGTCTGTCAACCATAATTTGAAAAAACATTGTGGCTGGTTTGCGTGTGGGTTAACAGCACGAATGCAAAGTCATTACAGACTTTACAGAGATTACAAAAGTGAAACTGAATAGTACATTAAAGCTCACAACTGTTAGTTCTGGTCACCAGGCAATATTCTGTAATATTATCAACTCTTTTGTATTAAACAATGGAAAGAAAAGGGCACACCCCAATTTCACAATTTATTACAGTGTTCAGATTTGTCAAATAATTTCACACTATGCTCTTTCTTTAAGTTTCCCTGCTTTAGTTTAAAAACTAATGCTTTAATTTTTATAGCTCCTTCTTTATTCTTTTTGCCTGAAAAATGATCTCATTTTCCATTTGTTCAGTGTTGTTAGCTACCGTCACCTTCCAGGACACTTTGAGAATGTACTTATGTATTTGATGTATGTTGAAAAAGACACTGCATGGACCATACCTAACTTACAAAGCAAATTAGTTGTAGTGTCTGTTTCTCTTTGATAAATTTATATAATGTTTTTAAAATGTAAGCTAGCATTCTTTCATGGTAGTAAAGCTACCACTTTGCTGTAATAGAAAACATCTGTCTTTTATTTGAAGAGGTACCAGATATTTTTTGTTCATTTGTTTGTTTTTAAAGAATGGTAAAACTCAACTTTCAGGCAGAAAATTTCCAGCTGACTTGGGCAACAGCAAAGATTTATGAGAGTAGTGCTAGGGGTGTTTTGCCACAGCTGTCTGTAAATGGCCATGTATTGCAAGTTCACATTCCACAGTTAGTGCAAGAACTTTCCTCAATGCGTTCCCCTCACTCCAGAAGTGGGGAGAGGACTTTCCTTTGCATTTTAGGAGTGCTAAGTAACTTTCCCTTTAGAAATGTTCTTGACGTAGCACTCTGCTTAATGACTAAGTTTGGAGACTGATCTTACCATGCAACAGTAAAAGTATGAGCTGGACTCTTCACTTGGATAATAGGTTTTTATTTCTTCCTGCAAAGCAAGTGATTCACTGAGTTTCCATCCATCACAATGCATAGGACCTGATAAGATGCATCTGTGGGTCCTAAGGGAACTGCCAGATTAAGTGGTTAAGCCAGTATCCATCGTATTTGAGAAGTTGTGGCAATCCAGTAAAGATGTTCCTTACTGGAAAAGGAGAAACATAAACCCCATTTTTAAAAAGAAAAAAAAAAAGGAATACCTGAGGAACTACAGGCCAGTGAGTTTCATGTCTGTGCCTGACAAGATGGAGTAGATCCCCCAGGAAAATATGCTAAGGCACATGGAAAAGGAGGAGGTGGTTTGTGACAGTCAACATGGCTTCATCAAGGGCAAATTGTGCCTGACAAATTTGGTTGGCCTTTTACAATGTGGTTACACACGATGTTGGTGGATAAGAGACGAGAAACTTATGTCATCTACCTGGACTTGTGCAGAGGACGGAAGGGATGCCATCCAGTGGGACACTGGACAGCCTTGATGGGATTTTGAGCAGCATGGTCTGGTGGAAGGTGTCCCCAGCCATGGAAGGTGGTTTGGAACTAGATGATGTCTAAGGTCCCTTCCAACCCAAGCCATTCTATAATATGATTCTATGATAATCCAAGTTTTCTCTTTCAGTCCTGCCAGGATATATCTCTGGGTACACCCCCAAATGAGAACTTTATACTGTTAGCAGGAAGGCTGGCAGATCACAGAGCGGGCTCGCAGCACAGGATTTTTCAGGGCTGATTTTAAAGAAGTATAAACTGTCAGTCATTTTGTATTTCCCTGAGTAACAAATCAGTTAAAACTTGGAAGGTCATGGGGAAACATTATTATACCCCTACCCATTCCTCATATTCTCTTGCTGTTATGTTTGCTGCCCAGGTTTAGACCTCATGTGATCATTCAACTGTTTCTCATCTTCTGACAATCTGAAATAAATATAATCTCAAACACACCTGAAATCACGGTCATGTTGCTGATCAGCATTGGAGGCATTTAAAACTGTAAAGAATGAACAGACTGATGCTATAAAAAGAAGCGTGGATTCTTTTGGCTCTGTTGTCCACAGTAAGAGGAACACCTCCTGGAGGCAATTTCAAGATTTCTCAGGGTTACCTGTTTAGGAAGTCTGTCTCTCCTGGCAATAAAAGGAGCCTACAGTGTTGGAGTCTTTCACCAAAACTGGCCTTGGTGAACAGCCTCGGTCCTACACCAAAGCAGGGTGCTAAAAGGCAGGGACACCTCTGATAACAAAACTTTTGTTCCTGTGTAATTTTGGGAAGTTACTTTTATAACAAAACCTCTATGGTTTCTAAGCACATTAAAAGGTCACTCTCAGTTATGAAATTTTCTTAGCCTTAGGAGAAACTATAGGGTTAAGACCCTTGCATATTGTAAGAAAAGCCACTGAGGATAGCCTTTTGTCTCTCACTTGGCACTGTACAGCATTCATTTAGCCCAACTGTTAAAGGCAATTTAGCAAATCACTTAAACATACCCTATGTGCAGCCAGAGGGTATAAAATGGTAGAATAGATTTTCCTTTGCTCCCCTGGGGAAGGAGCAAGGCAGTCTGACCCTGGTCCTCCCATTTTGTCCCTAAGCATCTACAGAGCTGCATTAAAGAGAGATCTGTTAGGTCAGGTGGAGATAATGTAATCGAAACAGCATGTCCACAGGCACAGGTACATACACATACAGTAAATATTTTGAAATATGGATGTCCCCTTACAGGATAATCCTGTTAAAACTCAGCACTGCTGGCAGAACACTCCACATCCTCTGATTCCAGAACCCTTTGCAAATGGACTCAAATACTCCAAATATACTCTTTTAACAATTCCTCGTCTACGTACCATATCATTCAGAACACTGTGCAGTACCCCTGTTATTCTTGGGCCTCTTCACAGATGCAGGGACTGAGACGTAAGGCCTGGAGCCTATAAATACATGCTTTCATACCTTATCATTGCTTCTTTCATTTACATGGAAAAAATACAACGAAAAAGGCAGTTTTCCTCAAGCAGACAGAGTACTTGGACAGGAGCATTGTTGCAGAATCATAAAAATGTAATTTCCTTTCCTTTCCTTTCCTTTCCTTTCCTTTCCTTTCCTTTCCTTTCCTTTCCTTTCCTTTCCTTTCCTTTCCTTTCCTTTCCTTTCCTTTCCTTTCCTTTCCTTTCCTTTCCTTTCCTTTCCTTTCCTTTCCTTTCCTTTCCTTTCCTTTCCTTTCCTTTCCTTTCCTTTTTAAAGTTTAGTGTAGGTTTTCTCTCCTAGTGTAGACTTAGCAATAACAGTTCCAGTTCAGGAGGGGAAAAATGTCATATTGGGAAAATGTGTAGACAGATCCATCAGATAACAAATAACTGAGTAGAAAGTGAATTGAGAGTGACAGCAGCAGCTCACTGGAGGTAACAAGCTAAAAAGACAGGAAGCCAGTGAGACATGACAAAGAGAGTAAACGAAATTAATCTTCTTCCTGCTGACAACAAATTTCAGGCCAGACACAGCCACCCAGCTTTGCATTACCCACAATTATATTCTGGTTAAATATATTTCTGAATGAACAGGAACTTGCTGTAGGTTTCAATCTTGGATTTGCGATATACAGGAATAAAATCTAGGATTTGTGATATACAGGAATAAAAAGGAGGGTTTTCTAGATAAGGTTGTAGATGAATTTTCTATAAAGCATTAGGCTTGTTGTACTTGTCTCCCATTAAAGATTTCAATTTAAGTCCCTTGGCTTAATGTGAGACAAGCATGCAGTCTGTAACTGTATTGCATTTCCCTCGAGAGACTTCTGTGAGTGGTCACTTTTGCAGAGTAGTAAGCAAACACAAATCAGAACTAAATGTCTGCTTTAAGTAAGGCATGGTCTTCCATTTCTTTGCACTGTCATGATCACAACTGACAAAGAGAATCAGAGTCTAGAAGCACAGCACAGGATGGAAAGGTCTGACTTTAAATTAGACATGCACTGATTGAATCTAAACTGTGAATAACTGGAAACAATCCCACTTGCTTTGACAGGAATAATTGCTTTTATTGGTGCTCTTCCTCTGCTAAGTTTGCCTGATATTTCTCTGTCAGTCATTCATGACATGAAATTGTTTCCAAAGAGAAAAATTGTTTCTAAAGAACGTAGTACTCATTACTAATGTGTATACGGCTCATCTTTATAAATGAATATGTTGAATTTCAATGAAAATATTTCAAAATGAGGTCTATGAAACATAATATATCAAACTAATTTTTCTCTTTATATGTAGACTTAAATGCTGAGACAGTTATATGAGTAGTTTTAAATGTATTGACCTACACAGCTTAATCCAAATAAGAATCTGTCCCATTCTATCTGGTCAACACAGACATCACTAATTAGTTAATAATCTAATGAAAAAAAAAGAGAGTGTTGTATGCCAGTCTTGCTTTCCATGCTTAATTGCTTTTGGAGAGTTTTCTTTTTTAATTTTGTTTTATTAATTCTTTCACTAACATATAACTATTAGCCACTGCTTTTGTCACCCAGATAAAATGACCACCTGTCAGAATTTCGGCTTTTAAAATGTTGTTGCTTTCATAGAAAAGATTTTGTAAAAATTAGCTATAACATATGAGGGATACAGAGGCCCAAAGTTTCACCCAACACCCCTTTGTGTGTGCTTGTGCATGAAAATGGACATACACTTGCACTGGAGAAATAAAGAACCATTTACTGCAGATGTCAATGGATGCCTTTATGAAAAGGTTAGACAAACATGTGCCAGGATTGCCATAGATATAAGCAGATCAAATCAAGCAGATGGACTAGATGACCTTCTTGTAGTTTTTTTTATGATTCTGCAAAACATAGTAGTATTGCAGAAGCACAGATTTCATATCATAGGATAGCATAATTTTCTCTCACTGGGACCACAACACCTGAATTATTTCATCAGTTCATCCAGTGATGGAGCTTTTGCCAGAAATACATTGACTTGAAATTCCCCAAAAATCTAGGAAAGTTCTGAAACAAAATGTCATCTGAAAAGCACTATGATTTGTCTTAGTAAGCATTAAAAGTAGAGCTGCTTGAGCTGTATGAGCACATGTGATTATGATTACAGAATAATTTAGAAATTAGGTGGATATATAGGGGGAAAAAAGAGGTTTTGGATGTAAAAATAAATTTCAAGATCAAAAAACCACCAGGCAATAGAAAAAATCCCTGTAAAAGTAATAGGAACACCTTCTCACAGGTATAAATTCTATAATTAGATGAAAGTTTGAAAAAGATGTTTTTTAAGAGCCATCACTTGCTAGGTAGTGACAGATAGAGGTTAATAATATTCTAAGGCATCTCTTCTCTTATCCTGTGACTGTCTGTTCCAGTTGGAATGCAAAATATAAGGTGTCCAACAACACAGTTCTCAATCTGACTAGGGAGCTTAAAACATATGTTGGAAATCTCAGGTGAGGTTCAGAGGTGGCAAATCTACTCACAATCTGTGTGTAAATGGCTGACCCCTCATCCCAAGGGTGAGAAATGTGCTGCAGCCAAAGCATTGTAGCAGGTAGTGACTACATGTAATAGATGCTACATAGGTTATGCAAAGATTTGAGGAATTTGTCTTCCTAGACAAGACACATGAAAATAGGAAGAAAAATCTAGCTGTTTAAATTTTTCTACTTTTAGTAGAGGCATATATAACAACTTCAAACAAACAACAAGTTTTAAGATGAAGTCACACAACTTTTTTTTTGAAGTTCGGGTAAATATTTCAGTTTACTCTTAACACCAGATATCTGAAATGACTGTAAAGGATTAAGGACTTTTTACACCAACTGATAAACAAAATGCTGTGTATCTCCTAATTATTCAACAGATTTTTCAGCAAATATTTTCCATTTGAGGCTAAGACCTCCCTCAAGTCCTACTCAAACTGTTGAAAAGGAGTAAAAAAGGGTGAGATTATCTAGAAATTATCTAAGAAAAGAATAAAATGTTTTAAATAAACAGGATAATCTTTAAAAGTTTGTGGAACACCTTACAAACGTATAGACCTTATCCAGCAAAAGAGTGCACTAAGAAAATCCTTAGCCCAACTGGGTTTTAGACATATTTTTATTCCAGGTTTGAGCAACACCAAATATGGGATGAGAGTGTTGCTAGTCAGTAATTGCAGAATAATATGTTTTAGTAACAATATAAAAAGACAAGCCTGTTTTAATTTATGGGTTATGTCTGCATATAAAAAATGTTTAGCTCATTGCCTTCAGATTCCTTGTCACATAGGAGAGTTGAATTTCACTTCAAGGCCCTGTCTGAGACTAAAATCTGGTTTTGCCACAAAGGGGCAAAAAGCAAAGGAGGCAATCCCTCTATTTTCTTGGTTCATAGACTTACTCCAGAGCCTGGACATCCCCAGAAAGCCTGTTGCACTTTGCTGTTTGCACTGGCAAACTCTTGCAAGGTTCCTGTTTAGTTCTTCCTTAACAGTGTTAGGTTAGTGGTTGGACTCAATGATCTTAAAGGTCTTTTCCAACCTAAATGATCCCATGAATGTATGATACTGTGGAATGGTCCATCTTCAGGATCAAAATATTATAAACGAAGACATGATGAAAGTACATGTGGATCCATTTAATTCAATATTCAACAGTTACAACACTTTCACCAAGGTGGGGTTTTTAGCTAGGCATGAATTGCACCACATTTATGGGGTTGTCACACAATCACATACTTTTACTACCCACACAGCAGGTATTGATGTACCCTGACAAAGGTGTGGGGGGGAAGGAACTACGATAGCATGATCTAACTTATGAGGAATAGCGGTACAAACACATGACTTTAGGGATTTGAAGCTCCCTCAACCTCTTCCATATTTGTTGCCCAGGATTGTTAGTTTTGGTCTAACCTCGATAAATTTGACAGTTTATTTCATCTGAGATACAGAGAGACTTTGCCAAACCTTATCTGAATTAAACACAAGAATTCTTCTGCAAAAAGAATGAGCTAGAAATGTTGGCCTGTATCTCCATGCATCATTTGATTTTATTTTCAGTCCAGACCATAACCAAGCAGGCCAGTAAGTGAATAAAAAAAAGAGGGGAGGGGAGATGGAAAAAGTTCATGGTAGGAAATTAGTTTTCATCTCTGGAAACTTCTATGTGGCAAAAATTCAATATTTGATCAAAGGTTCAAATAATTTGCTATTTTTTATAAGTATCCTGTTTTCTTAGGTCTGTAAAATGTGATGAAAAGTTTAAACATCTAGTTATAACTTTTATTAGATTATGTTTGAATTATTTGATAAAGGAAGACTTGCCTTTATTGTACCTATCACCTGAGGAAAAAGTCTGTTCAGAGAGTCTGTTGATTTACATAAATGAGTCTTCAGAAAGTGTCTCAAACACATTTTGCCTCACTGAATGTTCAATTTTTTTACACTTCTGAGTTAGTTGAAAGCCAGGTAAATTTAAAGGTAGCCGGAGATCTTTTTATTAATTTTGCAAGGTTTGTGTATGATACATTCTAGGGAATTTATATGATATTGAATGCTCACCGTATTCTCCTGGTAGTATAATAATAATATAGCACAGTGGAAGACAAGCAGCACTGGCTTTCCCCAGGTGTAGGATATGACTCACCAACACACATACATCTGAAAATCTGTGAAAATATTCAGTTGTAAAAGACCTTTTGCATGGAGATTTTCAAACTGCTTGCTTCAGACAGGAGTCCACAGGGTTTTTTCAACAGTTTAAATCTCTCTCTTGGTTCTACTTATGTCTTCCAGTCCTGGGATTTCTTCCAGTAAAAAAGCAAATGATGTCTTATCAACCCTCCTAAGGCCAAATTGTGACTGTGTGTGTAAAGGGTTCTTCCACCACTGAAACCTCTCTAGCTGTGGTGTTGATTGTGTTGACACAGCCAAGTTAAGCACTTTTAATAACAGTGGCAGCTACAGCTCACCTTCTTCTAGTTCATTGGTGCCCAAAATTGCTCCTGTTGAAAATCCAAACACCATCCACAGCCTACAAATACCAGTGTAGCCCTTAAATGAGACTTTGACTTAAGAACTTGGTTCCTACTTAGTACGCAGGTATCCTGCTCCCTGCCACTTTTCTTCCTGGGAGCAGAGCTGTCTGCCTTAGCATCTGGGAGTGCTCTGGCAGCCTGTGTCTGCAGGGGAAGCTGTACTTACAGAAACTCCTGCCCTGGACTGCCTGCCACAGCCATGGATAGTCCAGGGTAGCCTCACAACCCTGCTCTTGGTAGCCAGGACTAACTGCAGCAAGCCCAAAGAAAAACTGCAGAAATAGATTTCAAAGCTTGGGATAACAAAGGCATCTACAGATGAGTTAAATAATCTGTGACCAGAGACCAGATGTAAACTTCTTTTCAATTCTAAACATCTCCTGTGCCAAGTTTTCTAGCTTGACCACCCCATAGCTGTTTGAAGCAAATGGAACTCATTTTTATCTTCTTTCTTTCTGTTTTTTTAAACAACAGATGGCAAAGCTGTTCACAGTCTCCATTTAGACTAAAGTTTGCTGTATTGTAAATAATCATGAACTGAACTTTTGTCCAGCCCTCAAATATTTTTATGCAACATATGATAAAGTGGTTCTCAGAAAAAGTTCATATGTTGATGTTGTTACATTGTCTAGTTGTTGGGATTAATTGTGTCAGGTGGATGAACAGCCTGCCAAACTCCAGGAAGCCAAAGAGCACAAGACTTTGTGAGCTTTTGCTATTACCACTTTGTTGGAGAGTATCTGTGTTAGAAACTACAGACTGTGATATTGCCTTAGGGGTCTAGGGTATCAAGAGCAATGTATTATAGTTTTCAAGTTCTGACATAATATGCTTTGGTAATTTACTACTTTGAAGTGTGGTGACTTAACATGACAGCTATGTATATAAAATGATAATAAGTTTCTGTTTCTGTATGCTTTTAGAACTTGAACAAGGCTAGCTCATCCTGTTCTTTCTCCAATTTTATTGTACAAAATGGAAAGATACTAACTGTACAGTGGCAACAATATAAGTGTCTTCATTATGAAAATCATCTTATATACTTCTATTTGAACAATTTTGTTACAATGTCACAAGCTGCACTTTTTTTTTTATATTAGAGATATTTTTCAAAACAAGAAAAAAAGGAAAAATATAAAAACCAGTCCAAATTCTATCTAAAGATAAATAGGCAAAGAAATACCACATATCTGGTGTTTGATAAGACTTGGGTGACAGTTTATAGCATCTGTCACCCTAGGAGAGAGGAGGAAGAGATCCTGTATAGTCCTGAACTTTTGATGTATTTGTATTTATTTTTGATGTTTGACTGTATTTATGCTTCATTGAGTGATGCTAAATAGAAAAGTCTGCTAAATTCTTTGTTTGCTCTTCCCTACCTAGACCAATGCAAATCACTACCTAATATAATGATCACTGTGATCACACTGAAGAAGCACTCAGATGATGGTACAGTAAAATGTAAAAAATAAAATAACCATTAAAATATCTAGAAAGAGAACAGAAGATCCATAGAAAAATAAAACAAAGCAAAACAAAACAAAACAAAAAACTCTAAAAAAAACCCAAAACAACAGTACTTTTTAAGTATTACAGAGGATGAAGGTGCTTCAGTCCTGGCCAGTAAAAGAATTGCTGAATTCAATACCACACCCTGCATATGGAAATGAAGAACTCTCTGAAGAAATTGCTGTAACTTTCCAAAAACATGGAGACATTCTGATTTCAGAGAATTACTCTTAATTGTTTATCTCCATCACATAAAGCACTGTCTCAAAAGCTATGACAAAAGGCATTAGGGAATTTGTTTATCAGCAACTTAAATTCTCAGAACATTATTGAGGGAGTTGTACAAGCACCCCATCAGCATGGAAATAGACGAGGGATAACAAAGAAAGCCACTTGCCTCTTGGGACAGACAGAGGTGAAACCAAGACACTTTTCAAGAAGCAAGGGACAGAAACTCTGCAATGATTCCATTATTCCTGTTATCCCAATTTACTGACCCACATTTAGTCGTTCAGTCATTTGAACATGTGTCAGATGGGTGCTGGACTGGTGTTAAACACTAACAGCTGTTCAGCAGCATCACATCACTGGATCCACCTGGCTTTGAGATCAGTGTGAGTGCTACTGCTGGGCTTTCTCCTGTAGAAAGAAACCCATCTCTTGGTATTCCTCAGTGAGACAGCCCAAATAAAATAGAAGCAATTAACAAATTTGCTTTGTCCGTGTGAATGCAAAATGCAAAAGAATGCACTTCGTAAGGCCCTAAGAGAGCTGCACACATATATGCACTATTTTATATCAGGCATAAGTAGCAAAACCTTTGACTGTTGCAGAACAACATAGTTGCAATTATTTCAGTGATGTGATAGTAATTGTCAGAGATGGAAGATGCTTTCCTTGTGGACAATTTCTAGAGATGGTCTCCCTTACACTGCAAAGGAAGTGTCCACTCGTAAGAGATCATCAGGCTTTTGGACACAATTCCTGTAGGACACATGGAGTGTTGTCTTGGCTTCACTTCCCACTGATATTTGGGAACTGGATTTAGTTTGGGCCGCACTTGAAGGACTTCTCCAAGAGAATTATGAATTTTTTGTGCATTTTGAGATCTGAATCCCACAGCCCACGTTAGGATGTGTGCCTGGTTATGTTTGGAGCTTAGCTGACTGTTGGTTGCCTGGAGAGGATACCAATAGCCTGCAGCCTGTTGGCTCTGTCTACACTCTCAAAAATGCTACACTTTTGTCCCTAATTTTCTGTTCGCTAGTCACATATATTGCATATTAGAAGTGAGCCTGGCTCTTTGAACCTCTAAGAGCTGTGACTGCTGCAGAATCTTTGGATTCAATGCTGTAAGGCACTGAGCACCCTAGTCCCGCTCCATAAACCTATGTAAATACCCAGGGTAGAAGAGCAGGGCTGCTCTTAGCCAGAGTTAAAGATTTAAAAAATTGTTTAAAAAAATTATTCAAATGTTTGAAGTCCAATAAGGGCCAGTGTGCCAAGTACCAGTATAAAGTCAGTTGTTTTTGTCATTGCTGCAAATATAATCACATAAGCAAGAACCTCAGTATAGTTCTATCTGCAGCTACTAACATACTGTTATATACCAGCTTTAAGAAAATGGAATAAAACCGAAAAAATTCCCCATGAAAATGTTTGTACACAACATTGACACATCATACTTCAAATCAACATTGAACAAAGTTCAATGTAACATATATAAAGTTGTGTAATGTATGTACAAAGTTTTGTTATGTCTAGAAAGTGAGAAAATGGTATCTATGTACAAATAAAGGACAAAAATATTGAGTGAAAATTTTAAGGTAGTGAAATATAGATTTCTGTATAAATTTTTTCTTTCTTAAATGACAGATTTTTTTATAGGCAGTTACCAAAAAGACCCTGGATTAAGAAGATGAAATAAACAAATATTCTATTTATTTACTAAGATATTAATGTGTGATTTGGGTTTTGTTGTTTTTTTTTTTTTTTGGCTTCATTTCTGAGCAGAATAATGAAGAATTGTCATCATAAAGAAAATTTCAGAAACAAAATAACTGAGATTAATTTCTTTAAACTGCATTTAACTCTGTAGAAGCAATACGTGACGGAAATTATTATTATTTTCTAATTATTATTATTTTCTCCCTGAATTAATGATTAAGAGTATATTTTCATTATGAACTACCAACACAAGTTGTCTCATGAAAAGATAAAACACAGAAAATCTTATAACTAGATATATTATTTTGAATAAAACTACTTAGCATAATAGAAGTAAAATAAAGCAAACCTGTGACTATACAAGTCCTTCTGCAGGCCTTATTTTGGAGTTTGAAGTATGAATTGTGTCTGAAGCCTTGTGAAAACTTTTCATCTGTACTTGTTGATCTAATGAAGTATAACACTTGTTGATTTACTTATGAACTTTGCTCTGCCTAAGTCCTAGATGCAGTGAAATATTACCCACACACTGATTTTACAAATACATGAAAAAGGGTTTTATAAACATTGAGACCAATCAGTCTTTCTTATGAGGAAACATATGGAACTGGTTGAAATTTTCTGTGAGAATTTCCTTTCTGATGTTCTGGGGATGTTTTCCACATGGTAAAGATTTCTCCTCTGCATCCAGTGAGAGAGAGATGTAGTGAATTTTTCTTCCAAAACCATAGAGATATTTATATATCTACAGATGATTAAGAAGAAAGACATCCACATCCTCATCCTATCTCAATTAATATTTATCAAAGATGGCATTACTATAACTTCATAGTGCCAGATAAATATGATCTCTAACTGCACCAACAAAAGTCTTGTAGTACCTTGTAATCTTTCTATATTTTAAGAATAAATAATGCAAGACAATTCTATTGGGAACTGATTGAGGGAAGAGGAAGAATGTATTTTCACCCAGTCAGTTCTCACTCCTAATGCCCAATATCTTTACTTAGCTGATGAATACCTGGAGCAAATTTCTAGATTTCTTGTAAGCTCACAGATTCTGGTAGTGTTCCTGAAAAATGTGTACTCAGTAATCTTTTTCTTCTACCTTTTTTTTTTTTTCACCCAAATGGACAAATGATGATTGACCAAAATCAACATGTGATTTTGAGGCAATTTTTCCAGGACAAAAAAAGATAATTTCATATTCTTGATTTCAGTAATTTGAAACAATCATTTGCTTTCAAATGTGCTCAAAATATTCTTAAAACCATACCAATTGTGAAAAATAATTTACTCATTTATCCATTTAAAATCACTGAAACTAAAAAAAAACCAAACAAAAAAAACCAAACAAAAAAACCAAACCCCAAATATTTTCTTATTCCACCCTTTTCAGAACTTTTGGTATTGATGGACCAAACCCTTGTTTCAAATAGATGTATCCAGAAACTCACAGAGACATAGTATTCAGTCCCAGAACTAGTAATTCTGAATGTATAAGGAAAATACACTTTCGTTATTACAAGAGAGGATTCCTCTGGACTGGATTTGGCTGAGACTTTCTTTGGAGAGTGCAGTGTCACTATCTCCATGGTCCTGTTCTATTGACTGCCAGTCTATCCCTTTTCACAACTATAAGACACTGAAACATAAACTGAAACAAGCAGACTACAAATAATATTGTCTGGAGCTTTTCAGCTGCTGATTTTATTTTTCCACAAGAAATGTGCAGACCTTGTGGTTCAGATATGAGAAGCTTCCTCTTCCCAATGCTATCAACACAGACGTTCTCCCAGTCAAATGTTTCAGGAACATGTGTCAAGAAAGTAGGAGCATAAATAAACATTGAAATAGATGGAGGATGATCAGGGCATCATACTTTGAAGAATTAGGGCAACAAACAAAATTCTTCCTTTTTGGCAAGAAAAATACACAAGTGAAATTAATCTCTTCTGATGACAAAATAAGAAAACACTAGAAGAACTTAGTTTTCATAGTTTTGTGACAGAAAGACTGATTTTTTTTTTTTTTACTAACTTAAAGCAACAACATATTAATAAAAATCACTTGATAGTAAATATTAATGGAGAAATATTTAATCCAATTTTTAAGCATAAATATACTACTGTTAA
Source organism: Corvus hawaiiensis (assembly GCF_020740725.1). Classification (NCBI taxonomy): domain Eukaryota; kingdom Metazoa; phylum Chordata; class Aves; order Passeriformes; family Corvidae; genus Corvus; species Corvus hawaiiensis. The sequence continues at coordinate 61,124,869 of NC_063216.1, read as the reverse complement.
AATATTGTCTTACAGCTAACCCCTGAGACTGCTGAAGCTTCTAGATTTTCAGGAGTACCTTCATAGGCAAGTTATAACAGAAGAATTTTAGCCACGTTGTTTCCAAGTTACCATCGAACATGTCTTTTATGAACACATAATATCTTTTATTATACCAACAGATATTTCTTCAACAAAGTACAAGCCTTTGGCTCAGAAAACCTGTAGTAATCATAAAAAGGATACTAGGGTCCAAAAATTTCTCTAATTTCTTTAGGTTTTTTTGGCTGGAATGACATTAATAAAAATGCTTCCTCACACTGAAACATTTCTTTCCATGTACTGCAAAAATTTTAAAAATTGCTGCTCTATTTGGTGTGACCTTAGATTAGACAGAAGTAAAAATAGGTATTTGCTCAGGTTATTGCACTTTTCTCCAACTTTCACAATCAGGATTTGGTAACAAATCTTTCTTACCGAGGTTTTATTTATTTATTTATTTCTTCTTCCAACCCTAATAGAGCAAGCATCTTGTTTGTCAGCTTACTGAAAAAAATTTATAGATGTTCCTCATACTTTCCTGATACCTTTATAGGAATGGCTGACTATTTTTCTTTTCCTTAGGAAGTATATTTTATCATAACAATTCATGGTGAAGAAAAGCATAAAAGCTTAAGTGTAGTTAAATACCTCTGTCTCCTGCCCTTCTGAGTTTAGTCACTGAGCTGAGAAAATGTTTCATCTATAATTACCATTGTTTCCAATCAGTTTAGCAATGCTTATCATATCCATTTTATGGGAGTTCCAACAAGCCAGTTTTCCCTGTTTATGTCTGAAGGCTTTCACAGTGGCCCAGTGCTATTCTCTAGTCTAGCCACTTCAAAGGTAACTTTTGGTGAACTTAAGCTAACTTAAGATTTGAATCATCCTGAACAGGCTGCATGCTGTATTAGAAAGGATTTAGTCAGTTTCTTACAATCCTTGAAAGTATATATATAAACCTATAAATAAATGGCTTCACATGTTCTTCACAAGCACATCATTGCTGAGGGTGGTCATTAGGAACAGGCAAAGGAGAACAAGTTTCCGTAGATTTTCCATTCTGAAGATACTGCTGGTGATGAGAAAGGGGATAAGAGGGATTGCTTAATGGCAGACAAAGGAGAACTAAGACTACATCCAGAAAGGACTGAGTAAAACTCTGAGATACTTTTCATACTATGAGCACTTCTCCATACATAAATACACACACCTAGGTAACACCTTGCTTCCCCTGAGATGCTAGTCACCTGCATTCTTATCTCTACCATATTAAACATGAATGTGGAGAAGCACAAGGGCTATGACAATGAATATAATGGTATATAATGACTACTAGAAGGAGCTGCTATACCGTTTTAATTAACATAATTGAAGTTCAATAACAATGCTTTTGTAAGTGCTGAGACATGTCAAAATGCATTACTTCTAATTTAGTTGTTTGTTATTTTGCTATCCAATAAAAGAATGCTATGAATTTGTTATACATTCACTAGATGTAGCAAAATAAAATAAATTATAATGAAGTGAATTGGCACACCCACTACAGATATAGCAATAAATATTTACTGCTGAGAAAGGCAATACAAGTCTTGAAGAGAATGTTAGTCTCTAGTGAAAGTATTATCGAACTAGTACATAGTGAAATAATAGTCACTGGAAGGTCCACAATACTTAAAAAAAAAAAAAGGAGAGTACAAGGGTTACAGGAATATTAAGGAGATGATAATCTGTACAGAGTTAGGAATCAGCAGCATTGTCAAAGAAGACTCAATCCCTCAGTCTATTTAGAACTGAGACTGAAGAAGTAACTGCAATGGCCTTTGAAATTTGAAGGCAATAATTATTTACATTTGACACAGGAATTATATATGGCACCAGTGAGCTGTGCACTTCTTGTCTTATACATATTTGAGCATGAAATATTAACACTGGATTTTGCTATGAGGATTATTAAGGGGCTTTGAATCTACCCTAAGGTAGGAAATAAAGATTCTCAGTTGCTTAGCATCGCCAAAATAACCTTAAGATTACTGAACTCTTGACATACAAGTGAAATAAACCCTGGGGAGTGAAAAAACAAACAAATGAACCAAAACCAAAACTAAACCAATATTTCATCATAATAACTTTATAAAAACAATACAAGTAAAAGAAAAGGTTTACAATACGTCTAGTGTACCTGAGGTTCAGAGTCAGAGAAGATGTTTGGATTCAGTGAGTGATTTCTTACAGTTGTACATTCCTAAATTAACTAAGCTAAACAACCAACAACAAAAAAATCCAAATTGAAAATTGTATATAAATCAAGTAAATGGGGAAAATGGTTTCCAAGAACAACAAAAAAGATTGCACTAGCAGATATTTCATTCAGATATACCCCATGGTATAAACCCATTTTCTCATCTCTTGGACCAGGGTAGCAGGACAGCTATGTGTAACAGGTTTGTGAGTGCCTGTAGCATATGCAGGTTTTCCTTGATTTTTCTTTACTTTGTTAATCTTTTTTGTAGTACTGAAGATCAATAGGATGGACATTGGTATCTGCAAGTATTCAAGCTATGAACTCCATCTCTAAAAGGATCTGAAAAAGAATGGTATAAATCAGACAGTTCCATATTTCTGACAACAAAAGCATAGCAGAGACAAAATGAGCTATAACTATCAAAAAATTACTTCAAAACCCTAGAGAAAGAAGGAAGGAAACTGTGAGAAGTGAAAGCCCCTTCCCTGCATTTGCTTTAAGGTCTGAGAGCCAGTCTGGGACCCATCTGTACCTGAAAATAAGTGTTTAACACTCAGGTACTGACCTACGCCACACTCTGTGCCTCAGTACCTCTTGAATCAATGACATGGAACAGGGAAGGACAGGGGAGGACAGGGAACAGCAAAGCAAATATACCCTGCAAACCCTATAGTATTGGCAGCTGTGCCTTGAAAGCAGTCCTATTTGCAAGATTTTTATAGGTGTGTCTTGTGCTCTGTATATGTTGAAAGCAGTTTTTATGCTGATATAATCATATATTAGTATAAATGGCATAATGGTGTCCTTATCAAGTGTGTACATAGTCATTATATTTATAGTTCTTCTGTCATAGGAGTCCAACCGAAATGCGATGGGTTTGTACTCAACACTGAATATATGCTGTTGTATCAGAATTTCTGAAGGTCATAAATAATGGTACAGGTATTTTGCATGCTGTATGTATGCCTAATATTGTGGGCATAGAGCAGAGTTTTCATATGTTTGAAGACACAATTCAGTTGTTTTGGTTTTTTTTCATTAATTCGTGAAAGCCAAGTATTACCAAATATACATGGTATGACAAGTTGTGTCCAGTTTCCATAGAATACATAAATCAGAAGAATTCAAAGCACATAATAATGTCCCAATATATCTATTTCAGTGCACCAGAAAAGGCCTAAACCAGTGTGTTGCTAATGACTAATGCAAGCTAATAGCTGTTTGTGTACTTCAAGGTGGTTGAAGGGCAAGCAATTCAGCTGTTGTAATAGCAAAAGTACGTCATTAACCATGGAAATATCTCAGCTAACTTGGTGAGTAAAGAAAGAACTAAAGAACTACTTTATTTTGCAAGGCAAAAGTACATACATTTTGTTTAAGTGAGTTTTGTTAATTACAGAGATAGGCAATTTTACTATAGAAATATAATCCCTAATGTTTATAGAAAATTCTTAAATCTCTGACACTCTTGAAAAGCCCTATATTTTTACTGGATAGATATGAAAGGAGCAGTCTGTGACAGAGGTCTGAACAACCATTCTTGAAGAACAAAAACCAAGAACAAGATGCTTATTATTTGACTGCCCTACAGTACTGCAGAGCTTTGTTTTGCCATGGTGTAATAAAGTGTACTATGGAAAAAACTCCTAGGATACAGAAATGGAATTTTTATCTAATTCTGTCAATGCTTATAGTTACCTGTTCTTCACATATTCCTCTGGTCTACAATCACAGTCAGAGTTCTCTGGGTGAAACACTACTTGCTCCCTGGTTGCCTTCCACAAGAGGTCAAAAGGCTGCTACCCCCCAGAAAGATGTTGGCGTGATCTTACTAAAGCTATAAATTGAGGCTCAAAAATCTCATTAAAAATAAAATAAAATTTAACATGGAAAGGAATAGCCACATAAATATTTGATTACATTCTTTGCTTGTAATATATTAATGACCCCAAGAAGTATCAAGGCCCCATTTTGGCTAAATGCTATGCAAACTTACAGAAACCACTTGTGACAAAGACAGTTGTTACAGTAATTACAACAGCAAGTCCAGCATTGTAGAAGGAAACAGTGGGAGTGGAGATGAGTCTTTAAAACAGATAATGGTACAGTGTTAAGTGCTGTCAGGGAATATCTTTGCAAACTCAGCAAAAACAAGTTCAAGAGCTACCGCTGATAGATATGCAAGAAGAGGAATACGAGTTTGTTAAGCATCAGCCCTTCCCCTGGCATGTCCTGTTCCCCTGATCCTTTCTGTGACAGCACGCTCTCTATATGGCCTGCAGTCCCAATGTCTAATGTCAGCACCTCTCCAGACCTGACTCACTGCACTGCTACAATTTTAGATTTCATTCATGTGCTTAACTTAAGATGAGAACAGCCTCCTATAAAACTGAGTTCTCCACATTTCATCAAAGCTCAGTGGTTTTTCTATACTGTGTTCATGGCACATTTTACAAAGTTATCCCTATTGTAATTATTTTTTGGATGTTCTGCTGTGTACTTTACAAAGATCTATCCTTGTTTGATTTAGCATTTGGTTTTGAAACAGGTTAATTAAACCAGTAGAAATACTTTTTTTTTCAGCATACATAAGGCATATTTTAGTTTGATATAGGTAAATTAACAAGAAATTTGAGCTAAATGAAGCAAAACAAAATAAGAAAGAAATGAAAGCAAAGCCTAGTCTATATGTTAAATTTATGCCAGCATCGCTAAGTAAATTAGGCACATTAAAAGTCAGTGCACTAAGCAACATCACTATCCTAGTTGGATAATGGTAACATAGTAATGCCAACAGAAATGTCCTCACTGTATGGTTTATTTCATTCAGGTACGATCTCTGAAGAATTGTGGCAAATTTATTTATATAAGTGCAAAGGAATTTCCAAAGCAGAAGATGGAGTAAATGAAAATTGGTATAAACAGAAAGCTCTAAAATTTTCTGGTTCGTGTTTTCAGTATGCATAGGCTATCAGATTCTTTCTGCTCTAATTAAGTGTCTGAAGATTGATTTGAATAAATGTAAGAGCACAAACAGACCTTTGGAAATCTCACTGGGATTGTGATGACAATCCCCTTAGTCCTCTGTTTCTCAGAGAGGTTACTGGCCTCCCATTCACCATCAGTTTTGGAGCTGTATCACAGTCTGTTATAACCAGGATTAAGTGAGCAAGAACAAAACAAAAAAAGAAACCTTTTTCCCACATGATGCCTGACTAAATGATGATACTCTCTGATGCAGAATGTTGTATAAACCAGAGATAAAAACAGTGTTGAGAACGGGCTATTATGGTGGACACGTTCACATTAAATATGTGGCTTGGTTACAATAAGCAGTGAAGGAAGCCTGAGAAGCACAGGCAGCTAGAAACCACGAGGCTGTCCTAGAAACAATTCCTCTAGGCATGCTCAGCTCCTCATATCTCAGTAACCCATGCTAAGAGGAGTTGGTCAAGGCAACTGTCATGCCTGTTATGCTGAATGAGGTGTTTGCATGCCTGGTCTGTTCCCTTTGCAGGAGCAAAGGAAGTGTTTGTGTAATGATCCCACCATCAGATCAGAGGTGAGCAGGTGGCTGTTGACAAATCAGCCCAGGGTGAAGAGGTGGCATTTACCAAGCACATGTTTCTCTATCCCTTTACTACCCTGCAAAAATTTTGCATTTAAACAAAGCCAGAACACTGCAGCTTCTCAGATGTATTTGTTCTAAGTGTGGTTCAAGTCAATTTCCACATCATGATTTCCAAATAAGTATTCTCTCTGCTCCATACAGCTTCTGTCCTTTTTTCTGTCCTTGGAGACTTGCTTAGCCATCATAATTCCAGACAGAAGGTGTCCAGCTGCATCCAGTTGAACTCTGGGTTTAAAAACTTAGGCCAATACGTGTGTGTATGTGTACGCATCAAGGTAAATGCATAAAGGCTCATGTATATATTGTATAAATCTTCCATAATATAAATATGTTCTATATATCTATATATTCTATATAGTTTGTTGAAGACTGTATTTATCTCCAAGCTTTCTTGTCCTAGATATGAAAAAACCTCTCATACATTAAACACGATCAGTCAAAAACTGATGTTAGGTATTCTGAGGAAAGACATCCTCTGTAACAGTTTTTAATAACATGAAAAATGAGAGATTTTATAAGTTAGATGTTCCATATGTTGGTGTTTGGGCAATGATTGTTTTTAAAATATTGAGGAAAACCATTTCTGCCCCTTAAGCTTTAATAAAAGTTCCTCCTCATGGCTTAATTGTATGAAACCTGATTTATTTTGGGGTTTTCTTTTTCTTCTATGGTATTAAAAAAGTAGACACATGTTAAAATGTTAAAAGGAGAAGAACTACTGTCAGCTTTCTGAACTGACAACAAAAAGAGCATCGAGAACAAGATCCTTACCTATAGTCAGGAAATGTTCTCATCAACATTCTAAACTTTGGCTTGGGGCCTTCAAGGGGATTTGGATTAAATGAACAGTTTAATCACATAATAAAAAATATTATTATGGGCTTATAAAATATAGTGCAGCAAAGCTCTGAAATTTATTTATCATGTTTAGTTTTCATACCCACAAATGTAAGTAAAACTACTTATGGTTTTCTGGAAGACCTAGTAGTAGAGGGAGATAACTACTTTGAAAGTTTGTGATATTTAAAACAGGTAAAAATATCCAAGAAAAAACTGTAATTTACATGCATAAAAGTGATTATGGAGCTCTTACAGACTTGTCATCTTCCAACTTCGAGAACATAAAGAAGTTACTAGAATTACATTGATTCAGTTACACTGGAAAATGCTTCTTAATGTCAGCCAACACAGCATGCACAGACACACTCTTTTCCAATTATTTTTCTATCGTATAATACACATGATACAGTAGGGCAGCAATAGAGTAATAGAAACTGTGGGGTAAAAGGGGTAGAAACTCATAAAATGTGTCATTTCATACCCATCACAAACAGTATCAAATTTGTTTCCATGGGTCATATATGGATATCATTCCATGAGTCTAATCTTGAGTGATGTTATTTGGTTTGCAGATCCTAAAGCTAAATTGATGGCTGAAATCAGAAAGTTCCGTTCCGTGAGTGCAGGGATTTTTCTGCTCTGTTCCACTTTTCCTATTTCCATAAGAAGGCTATGTGTTTAGAGAAGAGATCCATGAAGTAAGTCATAAGCCCTGATGACATTTCCATCTGTTGGTCTCACTGCTCCTGCACGAGGGATGTTTTTTCCCCAGATTTATCTTATTTTTCTCTCTAAAAAAGAGCATTACAGTATTATCACAATGTGGACACAGTAAAGAATATGAGAAGCATAAAAAATTGTGCATGAATGGTGGCATATCAAAAATCAGAGAAACATCAGTGACCAGTTATTCTCACTCTCATGCTGAGATTGGTTGTTGAGAACAATAACCTTCCATTCCATGTCTTTGCTTGGGCCATTTTGATGTTTACAATGCTTCCACAACAAAAAAGAAAGCTAAAAGAGGGAGCAATATTTTTTGACAAGGAGTAACATGGCCCTGTTTCCATCAGTGATTTAGTTTAGAGATCCATGATTGGTGTCAGAGACAACAATTGTCGTTAGAGTGCATCTCCCCTCTGAGCCACCTAGGGAATAACACTCCATCAGTTTGCTATCTTTGGTATTTTGCTACTATTCACTAGCATAGAAATTGTCAAATAAAATCTGGACAAAGACCTCATAAATTCAAACTTCCCATTTGGACATTTGCTGTTCTTCAAACCTCAATTTTAGACAAAATTTCTGTATGCTTCTTACAGGGAAGCCCATTTTTATGGAGTGCTGTTGGAGTGAAAGCTTTTCTGGACTCAGGCCCAGAAGAAAGACAAAGCACAGGGTTTGAATTAAAACCTTTGGATAAGCTGAGATACATGAAATCACACCAAAGTGAAATAGAAATATAGATTTTTAACTTTTAGTAGATATATATGCCAAGCGCCTTAAACATTGAAAAGCTGCAGCAAAGAAACCTTAAAACACAGTTCTTACTGCAGCAGTGTTACCTTTTCACAGAATTCTTTTACTTTAAACAAAATATAGATGGAACTATGCTGCTCACATTTTTTAGATAGAGTGTTCACATAAACAATAAGAGCTGATAGAAACTGTATACACAAATCTGTGTAATACCTATGTAACACTTGTGTAAGGCTTACAACTGTTAGAATTAGACCAGGATAGGTTAAGAATAGAAAAAAGTAGAATTGTGTGTTAATCTTATTGGTCAATTAACAAATATAATCCACACTTGTCTAAGAAAAAAATAATTAGAAAAACTGGAATTAGAAGAAGAAGCTATTTTCTGCCTGCTATTTGCTGTTGCTGCTTGGCCTTATCATGTAACCCTCTTGAACTCTGCCTTCAAGAAAGCTATGAGACTATGAAATAAAGAACTTAGCAGAACAGCAGCCTCCTCTGCTCTTTTACCTAGTCTGAGAAAGAAGAGTATCCCATCAAAAGCTCAACAGAGTGCCTTGAGTGCTAAGGGAGTTATGAACTGAAAGAGAAATGTTCCAAGCAAATAGGGTTAATAAAAAATCCCTTATTGATTTACAGGGTCAGATTGTGTTTTTGCTCATACCAGTTGTACAGCTGTATAGTCATATTAACATGAAGTGATTTCTTTCTGTGAAATAAATGATTTCTCCTCCTACCAATGAAAAGAAAGAACTATGAATATTCTCTTATGTTCTTTCCCCTCTTCCTTTTTTTTAAATAAATTTGTTTATAAGAGCACACTTACCACATTTTGTCATGAAGAAACTAAGAAGAGATAAAGCAGGTAGTTCTTCATTTGTGGTATATAGTGATTTTCAGTTTCTTTTCACCTGAATATGGCAATTGGGGTCATATTTCAATAATAATCCATAATTAGCAGCTTCTTTCATAACAGCTGCAAGACCCTGTGATCCTTTTTGTATCTTTCCTGTATTTTCCACAAACATGAAAATTAAAATGAATGTGGGTAACATACTTAGGAAACTATTTCCTCTTTTCAGAGTCTCTTTTCAAATGAGAGGTATGACTGGTCTTATAGGAGTCTTGCTACAAAGGCCGATGAGGCTTTTCACTAACTTTTCAGGTACAAAAATTTGTTGATAAATGCAGGCCCTATCTTCCCTCATTCCTTGTAGGCACTGAGGTGAGTAAGGATGTTCTCCTATTCAAGCTTCTTTACCAATTCCATACTTTGTCAGAATATCCCTGATGACTTTGAATGCTTTGTTATGCAGATCTTTGTTACACAGGTAAGACTCAGCTTTCACTTACTAATTTTTTTTTACAATTTTTCAGACCTTGATATGAGAGTTTTCCAAATTGGAGGTTTTCTGACAGAGAGAAGGAATTGTGTTACATCTCAGACACAACAGTCATTTCAGTAATTGTGATCACAGTAGGGTTAATGCTTGTGTCTCTCAAACTGTGCAAAAGAGTGTTGCATAAAAAAATTAAGTAAATACAGCAGAAGTTCAGGCTGCTCCTTCTGTCAAATAATTGTGTTTGTTCTTCATAGAACAAACACAAGGTGTTTTTGATCATAACGATTTTTTTATCATAATGAATCCAGATTTTAAGTTTAATTTTCATGAGGTAAGTACTTAAAATAATGGTCAACATGTTCTTTATAGAATCATAGAATCTGTTTTTAAGTTTGGAAAAGACCTCTAAGCTTATCAAGCCCTACCGTTAAGTCAGCATTGCAATTCACCAATAAAACATATCCCCAAGTGCCACATGCATATGAGTTTTCACTGACAAATATATCTCCATCCTTTCCAAAGTTTCCTGAAGCTTTCTGGGAATATCATGCAAAGACTTCTGAGCTGGCTGCATGAAAGCAAACTTGGGTCTGGAAGTGGCATAGCCACAAGGAGAATCTGACCTTCTCAGTTATCAGATGTTGACTCTTCTCTTTCCAATTTTCAAGTTTGTACACTGCAAAGCCAGGCACCCTTGTTCCATGTTCTCCAGTCCCTTGTTTCTGGTTCTAGGGTTGGCATGGACAATCCTTTTTGATAGTCTTAGCCATTTCTTGGGAAAGGTTTTTCCAGCAATACTTAGTGCTCTGGATACAGCATAAACTATTGTACCTGTAGTGTCTTCAGGGCCACAAACCTGGGCATGTCCTGGTGTGCTTTTAGCTGAGGTATACCAACCTGAGGTTTCCATCATGTCACTCAATTGTGCGGCATAGACACAGCCTTGGGCAGAATCCCAAAGGCATTTACAGAGGGAAGGAGGGAGGGAGAGGGGTCCTTTTCTGCAAATAGTACAGTAATCCACATCTTTAATTTCTAGGTACTGTGGGCCATCCCTTCACTCCTCAAGTCTCTCAGTACTGTGCCACCATCCTGCCCCAAACCTGTACAGGTGCATGAGGAAAAGGAAGAAGCTGCCTGTGTTCTTTTCCCTACTTGGCACACCTTGCATTGCAAGCCAGGATTTTGCCTTGAGCACCCATTCTAGGAGAAAATACCATACAAATAAAAGCAAAGTCTTTCTTTCCATCATGTCATTAAATAATAATCCCAAAGTAGAAATTATATACAGCGTCTGCAAAATTTATTCTTTATATTAAATGTTGCCTGTTTTTAATGTTCACTTGTAAACCCTCTGGCTTTCATTGCAATAAAACTAATCTTCAAAGTTCTGAAGCAATATGAAGTTTCCCAATGCTCTGTAAAAAACCTCACCCAGTTTCGAAGGTGTCAGATTTCAGAAGTTGATTACTTGGCTGAATAAAATATCTTTATTCACCTGTTCAAGTTGTAAATTTATGTCATCCTAAAAGGTTCTTTTTTTGTATGGAGGGAAACCAAGATTGACCACAAGTGCTAGGAAAACATTTCTCCACTGAATGAATGGCTGACAACATTCAAATTAGTTATCTTGAATAATGTCCGAAAATAGCAAGTTACCCATATAATTGTTTATATTTGTCTTTTTCCACTGATGTTTTTATTTGCAATACAATTGTGCCTGATCCAGATCAAGACAGGTAATATGCTGGTACACAGAGAGATGCATTTCCTCTCCTGAAAAACGGTCTCTTTTCAGACCAGAAATAAGAGGTGCATGTAACCAAAACAGAAAGGGGGAGAGGATAAAGGTAAACTGAAAAGATAATGCAGCTGCATGGGTAATGGGTGTCTAATGGTTTTGATTAAATTAATTTGGTTCTAATTAGTTACATAACTCTTGCTTGACTCTCCCACATTGTGTTTGCAGAGTTGGCAGTTAGGAAAACCATCTCCCTGTTTTCAGATTTCATCTGGAAATTGTTTAGAAACAATAAGCAGCTATACAATGCCATTTTAGTACAGTGTAATTTTTTTTCTCAGAAGCTTATGTCTGTACAAAATTATTCTTCTCATTTCCAGCCCTCAAATCTGGTACTGAGGCACTCATAAAAAATACAGGCTTTCACAACACTGTACCAAACTCTGTGAGAAATAACCGAATTGTATAAACAAAGAAATAGCACATTGCTGTACGCGTCAAATATAAGCATAGAAATTAACTAAATACATCTTGACTGTCTTCTCCCTTCAAATTCTCCCCCTGCATGTAGGAGGAAATGGAAACTCTGCCATGTGGAATACAAGAGCACAAGAGAGAAAAAAAATCACGAGACTGAAGGGATGATATCTCCAGCAAGCTGAGAGTAAAACACTACATGAATAAAGTTGCTAGCTAAGGCTCCAAGCCCTTATTTAGTAAGATGCTGTAAGCACCCATATGGTCGTTCTAAAGTTTAAATCCCGTTTCCATGCTTGTATTCCTGATTAGTCATGTGTAGCTCTTTGTTGAATTGAGGCCAGTAAGAAGACATTGGTGAGTAACCCCAATACATTTAATCAGTACCAGTGATCTGAACTACATGCCTTTATTTGGTTTAAACTGTTATCCTAAAACCCCACAATGTACTATTTCTGATATATCTCATACTTGCTTCTTTTAGATATTTATTCCTTTGTGCACTTTAAATAGTTAAGATGGGAATAATGTATGTTACATACTATTTTAAAGTATAGTGGGGGTTTTTTGTGGATTGTTTTTGGTTTTGCTTTGATTTTTGTTGTTTTGTTTCAAGTTTATGGGTTTTTTGCACTCTATGGTTTTTTGTTGTTTTTTTATTTGTGGGGGGTTTTTGGAGAGTTTTTTTTTTTACTTTACTGACTAATCTCTGCTACAGAAACCTTAAAAAAAGTGAGAAGGAAAAAACACATTCACGTTTGATTTGGGAGTAAGCCAGTGTCAACGTGACCAATGATGGGAACACTGATGATATGTTGGGTGAGTCTTTCAAGTTCAAATTAACACTGAAACATGTAGAAACCTGCTAAATAGGGCTGAGAGATCCTGACAGAAGAGCTCAGCTGGCAATAAAACTCACTGCAAGGAATAAGGAAAAAAGAACCTAACAACAAAACATGCCAGATTTAAAACTTCTCTCCCTACTATACAGGTCTCAAATCAGAGAAGCAACACTAGCTGTTGCAAGTGAATATTCTGTGCATCCCTGATATACAAAAATATAAGTTGGTATTTCTTTTTCAGTAATATCGGCAAAATGCTCTTTGCCCTCGCTAAAATGACTCGTGGGTGTGGTTTCCTTCATACTTAAATACTTTGTAACTTCTGTTGTTTCATTAAATGTAAGAGAAAAATACTGAAAAATATGTGACCTCTCTTACTTTTCTTTGAATTCACTATTCACAAAAATTGTTGGTTTGTCTACCAGATGGCCTAGACGGAACTGAGTTGTAGCTTATACCATATGCTGCATGTTTATATAACTACAAAATTTCAAAGCCAAAATAGTCCTGTGAGGTTCCCACCTCCCCTGCTTTTGGTATTGTGCAAGTTCTTCCCTCCTCCAGTTCTGTTTGCCAGTGTTCCTCTATTCCAGTCTCAGCGGGTGAGGAGTTTCCCCTGAGCAAACTCTACTCTGTTTCTCTACTGAAACTGAAACAGGGTATGGCTATTTTATCTGAGCCAAAATCTGACTGTGCTTTCTTGAATATAGCTGAAATAGATAACAATAGCAGCTGGGAGGTGTTGCCACAGGTTTCTGATCAGGCTGAAGGTGCAGAATGTTAGCATATTATGAAACTGTACACTGGAGTTTCATGGTTATGTGCTTAAAATTGTATCCCATGCAGGTATTTATGCAATGCTGCTGCCAGGTCTATTTTTATGTTATTTGGCCATTGCATCTAAGGTGGCAATGCTTATTGCACCTTTGTTTTGATGTGTTCATACACTCTTGTTGCCACTTTAGTACTGTTTGTTGCTTCATGATCTGGCCAGAGGATTCGGATTGTAATTAGAAGAGTTTTTGTATTTGGTACTAAATAACCATTATGGCTTCATCTAACTAGGAGCAAAAAAACAACATGTGAAATAACTTGTTCTAAAAGTGCAGTATAAGCCCATTATTTTTACCCCACATTTACATGGATCCCACCTATGTGCTAAATGGGTGAATTTTACCACCTCTTCTAGATAAGCTGGACTTTTCAGTTGCTTCTATGTTAATATACATTCAGTGTCACTGAAGCCCTCATGTCATCCTGCACATCATATTCATAGTCACTAAATATTATTTTGGAAACAAAATAAACAAATCCTCCTTTCTACTTTTGGGGGTGTAAGAGGAGGAATTTAGCAGCTTGAAGACTAGAGGATGTAATACTTCACATGGCGGTCTTCTATAAATGCAGACAGCTTAAGAATTATGAATCCGGAAGCCTACTAAAACGAGGAAGGAATGATCTAATGAGAAATACACCAGGGAAAAATAAACCATATAAAAAAAATGCATCTTTCAGTCAGGCAGAAGAGGGACAGAGTGCAACACAGTGTAACACTAGAAGTTAATTTAAAACTTGGACTGTATGGAATCTCACCAGAGATTTTGCTTGGTAGGTCAAATAACAGGTGACTACCTGTCTTCCATCTTTACTCAACTCTCCTGGTTTTAATCCTGTCTTTGTTAATCTATTTAAAACAAAACCAAGCAAATTCATTTTGTGTTACACTATGGCTCCACTGGATTTCTTTACTAGATTTAAATGCAAGTTATCCTGGCAAATTAATGTTTCTGAGTAATATTAACCTCCTACTACAAAGAACCCCCTCACCTCAAGTCCCCAAACCTCTGTCTTGAAGAAGAGAATAACTGACCTTTAGTTCTCAACACTAGCACTGAAGTATTTGCTGTGGTCATTCATTCAGAAAGAATAAAAAAGACAATAAGCAAAGGACTGTAAAAGCACCGTTCATAGCAACAAGTTTTTTTTTTAAACTGCCTGTTTCTGTCCATCCATCTCTCATTTGCTGTACGTGCTGTCATTCTTACTTAACCCACTGTATTCTCTGTCTGATTTGGACTGCCAAATGACAGAGTAATTCAGTTTGGAAGGGACCTTAGAGTGCTCTTGCTTCAGAGGGGCAAAACTGAAAGTAGATCAGGCTGATCAGGACTTTACCAGCTCTGCCAAAGGTGGAGATTACTTGACCTTTCTGCACAACCAGTTTCAATGCTTAGTTATCCTTGTAGTTGAAAACGTCTCCTTATATCTGTCTGGCATCCCTTTTTGTTCCATCTATGTCCTTCTCTCATTCTCCACTGTGAGTTCTGTCTTCATCTCCTCAGTGTCCATGGGTACTGGTCAGTCCCACTGAAGCCAATCATGCCCCAGGGTGGACAAGTGCAGGTCCTTCAACCTATCCTCACCAGCCAATTCCTCCAGCCCACCCATCGCAGTCACCCTATGCTGAACTCAGTCCACTTTATCAGCATCCTTGTTGTCCTGGGGGCCTAAAATTGGATGCAAGGATCCAGATGTAGCCTAACATGTTCCAGGTAAAGTGGGACAATCATTTTCCTGCATCCATTGGCTATCCCTCTGTTGATACAGTCTGGTGTGCTACTAAGCCTCCACCACTGCCAGGGCACACTGGTAGACCTGACCTCTGGAACAGCTTTAAGTGATAACTTAAACTGATTTGGCAATTAATGTTTTAATTGTTCTCCTCTCAGTTCACAGCATTTCCCAGGTCAGAATAAATGAAACTGGGTACAGAATGTGCAAACCCTTAGCAGGAGGTTGTAAACATTATTATTCACCTGAAAATCATGGGCCCTTTACTGTGAGCAGCAGAACAGATACTTACAGCATATGATCCAGTCAGTGAGGACCTGAAAGACATCTTCTGGGAATCTCTGCAAGCCCCTTGGTCATTTAGTAATTTAGAATCCTTGCAGCTCAAGACTTAATGCTCTTTATGTATTGATCAACCTCAGTGGAGAATATCACTCATCCTTCTCTACAGTGGATGCCTTCTTTTGATGCTTTCCATCATGTTAACATTTCAGTGGATTAAAGCTCTGTATATTTGGGCAACCTTTGTCTAACATTTATACTATGCTTTATTGTATAACACTGATTACACTGATGAAATAAGTGGCCTGTGAACTGATCTGCCGGTCAAAGGATTTTAGATGTGCAAACGTGTATGATTCCAGTCAGAATTGTGAGAGGCAGAGCTGTGATCACTCACAGTGGGGAATGGAATATGCAGTGGGACACAAGGCTTTACTATGCAGGTCTATGAAAATATTAAAAAAACAGGCACGAGACTGTTTTAGTAAAGCATTGCAGCACATGAATAAAGACTTGCTATTTTTTTTTCTGGATAGAAATTGATTGTAGTTATTGCAGAGATACTCATCAAGTACTTTTTTAAATGCCCTGTTAATGACCACAGGTAAAGTCTACCTCAGTAGATACTATTTTTGCTTTATCCCACTTCATCTAGTTTTTTCTGAAGTATTTTATTACATTTCACTACGGATATATGTGTGTGTATGTGTGTGCACGTATATATGTGTGTGCACATGAGGCAGGTAAGGAAGAAGGAAATCCAATTATGCAACTGAAATGTCAAAAAAAAAAAAAATCAATGTTTATTAAATGTGTCACATGAGAGAAAATTGCTGAAAGATCACAGTATATTCCAAATATCTGTAAATGAGCGGTGCGTTTTTAGTTTAGTTTTAGTTTTGTTTTTTTCTGGAAGTTTGGAACATTTTTTTTTCTCTCTGTTTTGGTAGCAGCAAGTGTTCTTGAGATGATGAAGATTGTGACTACTTCCTTTCCAGTCTGAACTCCCTTTTTGAAAAATCCCCATAAATACCTCACTTCTTTTCCTCTTCCTCTTTAGAAGTGTCAGTAGGACAGTTTATAAATTCAGAAATTTTTTCCCTAGCAAAATTTGCAATTATATGGAAAAAAACCCCAACTCCAAAGTCTTCTACTGGGAACAAAGGATTTCCTTTTCCATGCTGACTTGAGCAAGTTGCAGTTAAAGGCTTAATACCCTATTTTTGCTCAAGTGCCTTTTTGGCCTGGTTTTCCATGATAACCTCTTATTGAATTGCTGCAAAGGACCATGGCTACTCCTAACTGTACTAAATAATGGGAAATATCTGTCTAAGGAATCTGGAACATTGAACAGAATGAAAGCAAGAGGTATACAAACACTGCAATGGCTAATTAAATAGACTGCCTGCAGTGGCCAGGTCTAATAGACATCACGGCACCTTCTCTTCAGCAATGGCTTAAGAGGCCAAAGACTGGCAGACTTGTAAAGTAAACAGTCTGAACTCTTCATTGTTTTTCTTTTTTTCCTTTAAATTTTTATGTTCTTTTCATCGTAGTTACTTTCCTATCAGATTGCCTGAATAAAGTTCATCATTCTTCTTCTTTGTAGCAATATATTTGCAGAGCATTGGAGCCAAGAGAATCATGTGGAAAGGAACCAAGAATACTTTGTGTAAGACAAATCCAGGTTTCATATCTCTATGAGGAAGAAAGAAAGAGATCTTGGAGATTAGAATCACTAACGTTAGAAATTGCTGCAGCCTGCAGAACCCAGACAAGGTCTGGATTGTAGGATTTTGTGAAAGAGGAAGTGATTTTACACACTTTCATATGGAAAAAGTACTTCACTACAAAGTGGAATTTCAACATTTTTGCAAAAAATGTTTTACTGGTGCAAGTGAAGAAAATGCACTGTCAACAACATAAAAAACAATCCTTTAAATTGTTTAAATAAATTACTATAGCTTGTACAAATAGAAATGCTTTTGAAAAAAATTTAAATGCAATACTTACAATAAGGTAATATAAACCCCAGGCCATTTAGTGATTCTGAAAATGTTGTACATCAGGAGCTAGAAAACACTTGTTTTTATATTTAACTTTAAACGTTGGTAGTTGTTGTGGGGGACCATGGGTTTAGTCTTTTCCAACTGTTTTTTCTCTACTTCAAGTTGAAATACAGGTGGACATCTGCCACCAAAAGTTAATCAAATCTTTATTGGTTTTCTTTCAGAGTGAGTTTGACTCTTCTGTAACCAGGCTGGGTGCACAATGCAATCCTACCCATGACTACATTCATTTATTTAAATTGCTTCTGAAGGTGACAGTGATAGATGATAATATGAAGTTTGTGTTGATCAACAGCAAACTCCCCACAAAACAGTTAAGTACAAGCAGTGCAATAATGTGAACAAATCATTCAGCTAAACAAGCTGGCAGGTGGAAGAGCTGGTTTTAAATACTGAGACTGCAATCAGTTGAAGTACTGACCTACAGACACTCTTGATTAGGATGTGATTCCAAGAGAAAATAGGAAGGGACTGGGTGGAGTGGAACATTTTCTCTGTTAGGGAAAACCGACATTTATTTATCTTAATTACAGTGGCTTATAAGTAGAAACCCCCTTTTGACAAGACTTCCTATAAGGTGAAGTGCTACTTAGTTTGCAAAAAGAGTCAAGATGGAAAGAGACTGTAACTGGCAAGTGAATATTCAGAATATGAAATATTGTTTACTAGCATACTTGAAATAAAGATTTTGTAATTCACAGTGCTGAGGACATCCAAGCCATGATATTCATGTCATCTATTATTAGTTAAACAGCAGTTTAGGTACCTTGCTGCATTGGTGCCACAAATAATAGCATTGAAGTTCATGTGTACTGAGACAGCACAGTCTGTTCCAATGTAATTTCTTTTTTTTTTTTTTTCTTTCCCTTTAAGAGCTGCTAGATCAAATGGCTATTTGAATTTTTCCAGTATTCTCAATAATATGCATATATACCCAGTAGTTTTCTTTATAGGGCAGTGGTTTGGCTTCTCAAAAATGACAGTCACTATACTAGTCAGTAATAATATGAACTTTCTTAATGGTTGATCTATAAACCCTTTCTTTGCTTTTTTCTGGGTTTTTTGTTTGTTTGGTTGGTTGGTTTTGTTGTTGTTGTTGGTCTATTTGTTTGTTTTTCTAGAGATTTATTTCTAGCATTTAATGTCTTATGCTTGCATTCTACTGCAGGCAACCAGTTCGCATGACAGAGTTTTGTGTTGACAGTATCCCATGATCCAGAGTAACTTACTGGGGTGATATGTAGCTGCCCCAACTTGTAAGTAGTGGGAACTTGTGATGTTTTACTGAGTCAAAAAAAAAGTGAAAACATACCTGTGTAACAATTTTTCTTGTTAAGTTTTCGTAGGTCTCTATTAAGGCATATTTCACAGCACATTATCCACTGTGTACAGTAACAATATTTTGTGGCTATACTGGATTAGTTTAGTCTCCCAGATCTTTAGGAAGTCAGTTCATTAACTTATACCATCTCAAATATCCTGTAAATAAGGAGCAATTAATGTTTCTTGTTCTCAAAGAAAAGTGTTACAGGCAGGACCCTGCTTCTTGAGCTGCCTTCCATGTGACTTATAGGTAAGATCCTGAACTTCAATGGGCAGTATCCAGCAATTAGGAAATGAATATTGGTAGAGGGGGAAAGGAATATTTCTATGTAAATTGGGATGGTTTCCAAAGTGACTCACCCTAAATCATAGCAAAGATTCTGATCCATTGAAACTGCTCATTGTGCCAGAATTACACAGCTGAGTACTCTCAGCCTCTCTTTCACAATCTCACTCTGCAGCAGTTTACTGAAAATAATCATGGTAGTGCTCCACCCTGAAAATAAAATACTGAAATCAGCCTGAGGTTACATGAGGGAATTCTGCTAGCCTGAACAGTGAAAACAAATGGGAAAAAAGAAGGAATTGCCTTGAATGTAGGTGGATTTCCCAGGTGCCCATGGAAAGTGCTATCACTTTTTGGCATTATCTTTCTCTTTATGAGTAAGGCTACTAAATGGCCACAAGCTTGGCCCCATGTAGGCAACCTGAATGCACTCCAGAGCATGCTATATACTTGTGAGAAGGTGAAGAATTGATGGCAGAAATATTTCCACCAAAAACTTAGGTTCTCTATGGCAGAATTCTAGAAATCAGTTTAAGTGTTAGCAATACTTCCACAAAGCAACCAGTCTGAAAAATATCTTCAAGATTAGCTCAGCTGGTTAGAATAGGGTTGCCAAGATTGTGGGTTCGATCCCTGTATGGGCCATTCACATAAGAGTTTGGACTTGATGATAATTGTGGGTCCTTCAGAACTCAGACTATTGTGTAATTCTGTGAAGTAAACTGAATGAACATGGAGTATGCCAGCAATGCAGACAAAGCAGAGAAGTTCCACTCTGCACACTGCTCTTTGCAGTCTGTCCGTTTTTACTAGAGTGTTAGGACTTGTGTTTTGTTTTGTTTTGCCTTGACCTTTATTTGGGAGAATGAAACTTGTGATCTTATGAGGAACAGGTATGGGAAGAGTCAGTTGTATGAGTCAACTGTTTTACAAGTGCTGATGAAGAGGCCAAGATTTGCGTCATACTGAGAGAAACCTTGTTTCACAAGGGGGTCAAGATTGTTGTTGAAATGCCTCATTTTGTCAAGGACTCAGCCTGTAGTGGTTAATAGAAGATAAATAGTTGTTAAGTGAAATAAACCGTGAAATTAATAAAAAAAAGGAAAACACAGAGATTGATAACTTGCAGATGGGAAGTTATCATTAAAACAAAGAAAGAAAAAAGTTTGTTTATTAGAAAACAGTTAAATTTTATTATGAAATAAGAATTTGTAACATTTCCTTAAAGAAAATAATATTAATCTCTGGTCTTATGTGGCAAAAACGTGTCCTAGAAAAGGAAAATATATAGAACATTATAATGTTAATATTGTTGCTTAGCATTATTTTAAAGAGGTCACCAGTAGCGGCAGCAGCTGCTAAATGTTTCATGTTTAGGTAGAGAACACATCTGAGATGATTGTTGGGAATACAGACAGCTTTAGCTCTCAACAAAAAGCTACATGGAGAAGGATGAATCCCGATTCAAGCCCAAATTTTCTTCACATCTTTAGTACTTTGATGCAAGACTTTTCTGAGTCAACAGCACCCCAAGGAAAAAATTCAGGCTCCTACATTCCTTTGCAGAGACTAAACCACATACCACTGTGCAGGTTTCCAGTGTCAGACTTTGCAACTTTACTGTGATCTCATCTTGACTTTTACTGTGTTGTCATGGGGCTGACGCCATGCAGAGAGCTCAGCTGAGAAGGTCTGTTCCAGGAGGCTCAAGGCTGGAAGCCTTTGCCTCCTTTTCACACTTTTTATGTAGGAGCTGACACCAGCGCGTCTGCCATAATTCAGTTTTTAACAGCTAGCTATGCAACTCAGTATTAGCCTGTCTAATCATATTGACACTTCAGAGTGGAGACTTCCCAATGGAGAATCAGTACGTATATCATAGTTACATATTTTAAGATTAAAGTCATTCCACTGTGCAGGAGCTTATTTGTATCCTGTAGTTGCAAAAGGGAACTTCCATGAGGAGCTCAGATACTAATTTTTAGTATTTAGGTGGTTAGTGCTAGCTGAGTTTTAGTTAGTTTTGATTGAATTGGAGCAGGAACAGTATGCAATATTCCTAATATACTGACTTCTTGATGCATGCCAACAATTTCCTTTCTAATTAAGCAGAAGAATAGTATGAACATCTTAGTTCTCCTTTTTCTACAAAAACCTTGAGTTCAGCAAGTCTCTGGAGTCTGTGTCATACTTCAGCTTAACCTTCACTGTAGAATACCCGTCATAGAGAGATGCTTAGTGAAAGAAAGTTTCCTGGTTAAGGGGAATTCCCTTTGTAGGTATATCTTTTGAATCTTTGCCTCCGCATTCCTACCTAGATTATCAGTGAACTAGGGAGGGGTGGGGAGGAGGCACCGCAGGTCTGGAAGGATAAGGGAAGTCCTGGTGGTCTGTTGCACTTGCCATTGGTATAGAGTATTGGCAAAATGCCTGGATATGCCCCATAGTACCTTTAGGGCCATATCTATAATGTGTGTTTGTGCTTGGTCTCCAATCAGGCTGGCCCTGGTTCAAAAGCCACATTCAAACAGCACCAGTCTTGAGCCGTGCCTCTCAGAAGGGTTCATTAGCAGGTGCAGCGTTGCACTGTCAGCAGTTACACAGGTATTAGTTTGCATGAGCATACATGATGTGAGTTCAAGTCTGCTCAGAGCATTGTGGGTATCCTTTGTTATGTCTGTAATAAGCCAAGTAAATATTTTGCAAGCAGTCCCAGAAGCACTAGGCACTACAATGCAGAGTTAAGTTCTGCTGAAATACAGTGCATGACTGGAGTGTCTTTCTGAGTTGCCTTGTTAATATCTTGAAACTATAAGGGAATGTTAAAATCTCTACTTTTGCATGTGGAAGGTTTACCAAGAGGTACTTGCTCGTAGAAGCAACAGCTCACATTAGCTCAGTTCTAAAAACACTTATGCATGTGGCATGTGATTAGTTTCTTTCATCCAAGTGCTCCCTGTCCAGTTCCATAGGACCACTCATGCATGAAGACCATTCATAGGTGTATTTGTAGGATTGATGTTCATATCAAGGGTTCAAAGTTCACATCTAAGAACAGAATATGTTTTGAATCTCATAAAAAATATAGATCTGTTTCTTGCGAATCCAATGCATAAATTGATAAACATCATACTGAAACATGGCTTTGACCAGGAATGTTGGAGGAAAAGAAAGTGATTGTGAGTGATTGAATCTCACCCAAGGGCTTAACCTCAAGGCAAAGCCTGAGGCCATATGAAATTTTCAAGAAGTCAGCATCAACAACTTTCTGCTTTCCAGAGATCATTATTGTTGTTAGATCACAGTTTGTGAGTCCGGAACTGAAGAAGGTCACACCATTTGCAAAAAAATCCACATTTCCTTGAAGCAGAATGTTGTCAATATGGATTAACTTTGAGATTGACCTATAAAATATAAATTAAAGTCTGGACACACTGGATGTCATTTCTAAAACCCAGACCTGATGCTTTTTCTCTTCTTGCATCATAGAACTTTAGAAATATAAATATTTTGAAAATAATTTTTAAATTAGTAAGGCATTCTGGGTCATTTGCCTCTTTATTGCATTTCTTAATTAAACAATAAGAAATTCTCTGGTAATTTTCCTGAGGAAAAATTTAAACTGGAGAAATGAAATCTGTGTTGGAGATAGTATTGCTCAGAATTTGAGGTTTACTTCCTTTAAAAATGATTTATTTCTTTTTGCAACCCTTCAATTCCTGCCTTTAAAAATTCTGGAGTAATTGAATATTAGGACATTTTGAGTCTGTGCCATATGTAAGAAACAAAAGAGAAATATTTCAAAAGATATGTTAGTGCAACCTAGTCTTCATTTATAATGATGATGAGTTTTTTCTTGTTTTGATTCTTTCAAGCATATTTGTAAGAGTTGTTCTTTGAGGGGCAGCTTGGCAGTCTACAGTTAAGAACACTCTAGATCCTTTCTCTCAACATTTACAGTCTGATGAACCAAACATGCCAGGAATTAACACCTGTTGTGTTGCCAAGAATCACTTTTCCGGGGAGTATATTTGTTTACAAAGCACATATAAGACCACTCCAATAAAACAGGTTGTTCACAATTAGCATTCAGGCTAACACATTCTTCAGAAATTTCAGAAAAAGCATCTGTGCTCTGTGCTAAGCAGCTTTCTTGGTCATTAGCTCTCCCTCAGATATTTAACAGCTGTCTCTTTAGCCAATTATTTAGCAATAATTTGGCATATCTTTTCCCATTTTCTTTGCCTGGCCTATTGCTCTTATACCAGCATAAGGTACCCTTCTATTGCTTGAACAAGACAGCAATGTCTTCCTTACACTTTTATATGTCCCCCCTTTGTGTATCTCAGGCACAGAACACACAGATCTCCTTAATACCTTGTGTCCTGGAAATAAAAAAGGATCTGTCTATCATATGTCCTTTCCACAACTGCTTTACCACACAGAGAAAACTGGGAAAACTTTAAGGCCTTGACAAAGAAGGGGGTTCTAATCCAAACAGTTCTGCTAAGAACTGCCTGGCTGTTGTTACTGGAGGGAAGATTTCTCTGGAGAATGTCATCTTGAGAGATTACATCTGTAAGAGTCCTCAGTAATGGGGCATCTATTTACCTTAGCGTTATTTTCATTGATGCTTCATTCACTTCCTGCCTCTGTTCTTTGTTTATTGCAATACAGTCATTTCACTTTGCCGTTCCTTGATTCATTTCTCAATTGGATGCTGCCTTCTACTTTCTCATCTGGTCTTAATACACACAGTTTAAAAGGAGTTGTGCATTTCATACATATGACATAATTTCTTTTCCCCTGTTTCTGTTTCTCTTCCTTATCCATCAAAAACTTAACCCCTTTAAGGGAATATATAGTATCTATATTTTCTGTTAATAAAGTTTTCTGTGTTGTATGAGGTGATAATAAGCAGAAAAAGATGCTTTTCATTTTAAAGTCACAGTGTTTTTTCTACCTCTCCATTCTCCTGTAACATAACTTCTCAGTGGAAGGAGGGATGAAATGAGAAAACTGAAATCTAATTCTACAGATGTGTCCTCAAAGGCTGGCACATCAAACCCAAAATATATATTAAGGGGACGTGTGTGTGTATGCAGAATATATTGCAATACATAAGAATATAAGTAACTATATAATGTATGGTTCTAAGTATTTATATGTAAAAGTATATAAGTTATGCTTTGATTATATTAATATGTATACTATATAAAATAAACATAATTCTAATAGAATGGAGTATAATAGACTAGACAAAACTAGAAAGAAGAGAACAGGAGTGTGATGAATAAAACAGTCCAGATTTTATGAAAGTAGCTAACACTACATCAAATTTCTATTCTGTTCCCATATATTCAGAGTAGAATTTACGGATCATGCAAGTGGCTGAAGTGGCATGGAGGAATATTTATGTTCGTATAACTTTATGCCTTTGGCTATTTATGCCTAAGTTAGCTATCAGGTCACCTATGACCTTGTGGGAAGATAGACTTCTCCTAGTATTAACTGGACCAGAAAGCTGACCAAAATGCTCTGAAGTAACCTTCGGTGTAGCTATTTATGCTATACAAATCCTGTGAAAAATTATACCCTGCGTACTTCTGACTGTGATCAAAACCTTGAGAATTTTTCATCTGATTTAATCCATTTTGCTTGGTGTACACAAATTGGAACAGGAATGAAAAGTTGAGTCTCAGCACAAAAAGGACAAAGTGTAGTCTTAGATTTTCCTAGTCAAGGGGAACATTATTTTCATCATCTTAACTTCAGTCTTCAGGCCAAGCAGACAAGTTCAGATAAATCTATTCATGGTATTGTCTGTGATATGAGGAATTAGTTGCATTATGAAATTGGAATTTTTATTTTCTTGTTTTAGATATGTTATGGGGGACCCTGTGCAGTGATTTGCCCAGATGCAGTGAAAGATTTTATCAATCAGCATTTTGCTATGGTTCTACTAACACTTACTATTTGGTTTGGAACGCAGATGCTCTAACACCTAGGATAAAAAAAATGACACCTTATGTTATTTTTAAAACTCTTAGTGCAGAAATAAATTATGATCATTGAACATAAAGGGTTCTCACAGCTATATTCACCTACTACTTTATTCAATAGCAGTTCTACAGATATGAAGAGGACAGCTCACAGAGCAGGATATTATTTTCCCTGAGAAAAGCTAACAGTATGTCCTTGAGATACTAAATGTGACAGAATTCAGTGGGACATCTGTTAAGGGAGACACAAGTTCACAGTCTGGAGCACAATTTCACATACTATTATGCAGCAGAAGATTAGCACCCCATGTAAAATCACTTTCAGCCACCCAGTCTCAAATAAATATATCAGATTTGCAGAGGTGAGTACTGACCTATTTTTTTTTTGTAAGAAAATATTATATGATTGCTTCCACTTAGCAAGGTTATGAAAACAGAAAAATAATGGGTTGAAATATATATTCTATTTTCTTTATGTTGCCTGTTATTCTATGAGTATGTAAAAAAAGAAAGAATTTAGTGGAAAACGTTCAAATTTCAAATTAAGAAGTCATTAGATATGAATGGACTGTGTGCAATGAAATCATTACCACAACATCCTGTAGGATACAAAAAGCAGGCTAGTAGTAATTACAGTCCTGCAGGAAAAATCAATAAGTGCTTCTCATGCCTTTCTGATCAAGACTGTAGCATGATATTAGCAACCTGTAAAACAATGGGGTACCCATTTAAACTTGAAAGTATAAAAGGTTTATCAACTCATGCATATTCTCTATGCTTGCAAAACTCCTTGGTCTCCTGCTATGATAGTCTTTCTGATGGAATCAGAAGGAAGAACATTTCTGTTATGCTGACAAGAATTATGTGCTGAAGAGGAAAGAGAATGAAGTGATAATACATTTAAACATTCAAAAGTAAAAAGAAAATATTAAATTTAAGGTACCAAAGGTATGTGTTGCACCACAGGACTTAATTCTTCCCTCACTGTGTAAATGAAGAGTAAATCCTCTGATTTCATTAGAGCAACACCCCATAAATCTGTAATAGTGTGAGAATCCAGTCTAAAGGATAGAATTACCCATTGTTTTGCATTATGGTTACTAATTAAAAAACAAATAAGACTTTAATCACTGTTACTCAATCATGGCCTTTCAAAACTATTCTTCAGTTCACAAAATGTTAATGCCAAAGGGACTTCATAGTTATAGATCAGATTGTAGTATTACACTTAAAATTATTTCCTTTAGGGATGACACTTGTCCTCCCTACCTGGGTACCTACCAGGTACTTTCCCTATAGGGAAAATTAACTACTTTTTAATGGGAAATTGAGTTACTTTCCAAAATGGAGAGCTCCAGAAGCACATTATAAAATTCAGTCTTTTCCAGGAACATTATATTGCTCTGTGACTTATTTATGGTTCTATCTTTTCATATTTGACATGGCAATGTAGAATACCATTTACTTACAATTCAGCTAATCTCATTTAGTATCTTGCAAAAATACATTGTATGTCTATAGAATGCATTGACAAATTCAGCTCCAAGTACTCAAAACACTGATTCAGTTCATGACACAAGTAAAAGCTTATCTTGAATCATATACTTAAGCTAATAACTTCTGGATAAGCCACTTAAAACGAGAATTAACTTCAAGCAACTACGTAAATGTTCTGTTCAGTTAGAACATTTTCCTTCTCACCCTCTGCTCCCATGCCCACATCAACTGCCTGAAAAGCATCAGGCAAGTTACAACCCTGTTCTACAACTGGGAAAACTTCAATCCACAGGTCAAATTGAAGAACAGGATGATATGATAAGAAAGTGTGTTACCAGCTGCAATAAATAATAGAAATTACGCTCAAGCAGTAAAAACCATTCAGATTTTATAAGTTTCAGTACAGCGAAAACACTGTAAACTAGCATAAATAAATGTGTTCATTGCTTCTTGAGCCATGTTTACTTTAGATAAGTTCTGAGGCAAACATTTTTAACATTGTTAAACTGCAAAAATGTGAAAACGTTTCAAAAAGCGTATTTCAAATATTAAAATAAAATGGCAATGTTGATTCTAATATCCACTGCAAATAACTCCTTAAAGAAAAGATGCTCCTATTTTAACACAGTTAAACAAGTGCTTTATTTAATTAATCTGTTTAAATATTTCACAAGATATCAGATGTTTTCTAAAAGGCCTGGGGAAGCAACATTACATTGGCCTAGACTACTCTTATCTGATTAGCTCTCAGTACAGTTTACTTTCAGTAATTAAGATCATACAGACTATTTCTATCTGAGAATAAGAAAATGTATATCTGATCAACTTACCTGTGAACAAACAGCAATGAAATATAAGCTGGTCTTTTTAACCCAGTGCATGAGGCCATTAGAATAACCAAGTAGCTAAAGTCTTCATGCTGTCTACACTCCGTTTGCTTAGCCATAAATGCCTTCAAAATCCAAAATTCTTTGTATAAGATAATAGCAGAACTAAATAAAATAGGTCCATTGCTTAATGTTCCATTAAATTTCATATGTACTGTAGACCTACACTGGATAGTCTTCTTAATTTAATTATGAGATTGTCATTCAGCTTTATCTCTGGAAAGAAATACCTACCAATTTTTATGAGCATTATTTTCACGTCTGCTAAGTATTTGCATCCACTGATTTCATTAGAAGTTGTGGATGAACACTGCACCTTTATGTTCAAATGACAAGAACCTGAGTGGATTAGAAGCACTTGCCTCACAGCTCAAAAATTGCCCTTTGTTATTATGCCACAACAGAGTGATGTCCAGACCCAGCAATTTGTGAAGGTAACACACCATTATGGTCATCACCTATCTGCATGCTTACACGTAGCCTGGCTTTCTACTACCATATATACCTCAAGCAAGTGATTATGTTAATTACGACGCGTTTGTCAAGCTGCGGATTTTCAGGCCCGAAGGGACCATTCTAACTAAATAATATGACCACTTTTGTAATGCAGATGATACATTTGCCTAGAAATTTCTGCATCAGACTCAAATTTTTGTT
This sequence comes from Corvus hawaiiensis, assembly GCF_020740725.1. NCBI lineage: Eukaryota > Metazoa > Chordata > Aves > Passeriformes > Corvidae > Corvus > Corvus hawaiiensis. The sequence goes on along the minus strand of NC_063216.1, from coordinate 61,096,679 downwards.
TAAGCTCAAAAGTAGCTTCTGGAAAAAAAGTCTAATAAAGCTTGTAAATGACTGTTAATAATAGCATAAGGTGGCATGCCACCTCTAAATGCATTCTGACTTACCTTCACGTCTACACCAGTGCTGTTAGGTCAGTCATTACAATGTCTCTGCTCACCTATTACGTATTGCTTCATTTACTTACAGGCATCTTTTAATCATCCCATTTAGGATGCACAACCCAGTGCTGATGGCATTTGAGGATACACCCATGTGATTACCTTCTCCATATATGTAAGTCAGTTTCTCTTTGTAATTCAGTGCTGCTGCACTCGAAAAAAAAACAAACAAACCCAAGTAGTCTTCACTTCTAGCTTTCCAGAAATTTGCTTTGTATGTTTCAGGTAGATAAAATATCATTAATAAACAACTTGACATCTTTGTTTATTGTAAATATGTCCTTCCAGTTCTGTGAGCTAATTGATTCCCTGTGCAGAAGTGATATATCCCCATGTAATCAAACCAATAAACACATTTACTTTAAGCTTGTGTGCCCACGTTGCACACAAATAGTATAGGTTACTGGATTAGCTTTCCCTATAACAAACATCTCAACTAAGTGTTATAATAAGAAACATGTTTATACTCTAATGCATTTTATTGACAAAGCAGTCACTTGCCTGATTTATACCTGTTGTCACTCTCTGCCCCTCAAGGAGAAAGATAGCGAGGGAAAAATTTCTTCTTCAAAGCCAAAATCGTATGACTGATAAGGAATTGTTCAAAATTCCATGATATTACAACTAAGAATAAAGCAATATGCATTCAGTGAATACACTGGAAGTTCAGTTATGGCTCAGAATTAAAAAAAATATTTATGTTGTGGATAGGCGTGCAATTTGATATAGCAACAGGACTCCCTAAATCCAGTATGTGCAGCTTGCACGTCTCTCTTCTAATCATGAAAGTTGTTCAAATTGCAGCTACTGTGCCACACTGCACCAAGATCATCAGCCAAGTTTACAAACATGCTTTCCATACCTTTCTATTTCCTATACCAGTGTGTGAACTTTTGGACTTGGGAGCACATTCCAGCTGTGGGGTTCAGGGACTTGTATGAATACCTGTCATACCCATGCTAGGGCCAAAACTCTGGGACACAGTATTCTGCTCTATCTCAGCAAACTTCTGTTTTCCATAGAAAAGAGACATAAATGTTTGATTTGTGCAAAAAAGTCAAAAACCAAACCCACAAACAACAAAAACTATACACCCCAATTTCTCCCAAAGACCACGAAGTCTTTCCTTGCTGAAAAACTTTCTCAGCCATGTAAGCCTTGTTGGATCAGGCTGTTCATAGGACAGGTCAGGTCAAAGGCACATCAGGAGATCTCTTGTTCAGCCTCCTGCTCAGAGCAGAATGACCTGCAAGGCCAGACAGATTACTCAGGGCTTAGTCAATTTGGCCTTGGAAATCAGTAACCGTGGAAGTTGTATATTCTCCTTGGACATGTCCTCATCATGCTACAGTTTTTCTTATATCTGGTCATATGTTTGTTATATTAGACAATGCCTGTTATCTCTTGTTCTGCCCCTTGTCCTCCACTTCCTTGATGCCCTCCCTGTAGGTGCTGAGGGCTGTTGCCTTCTCCTCCTGAAGTCTGCAGGAGGAAGAAGCTCACCTTCCCTCAGCCTCTCCTGACAAGGCAAATGTTGCCCTGCCAATAATACGTGTTGAACTCAGTCCAGTTTATTCATGTCTTCCGTATTGGAAGGCCCAAACTGGGCAGATACTCAGTACTTAAGACAGCCCAGCAAGTGCTGTGCACATGGAGATAATCACTTCCCTAATTGACAGGCTGTGTCACAAAAGTCTGGGATGCTGTTGGCTGCCTTTGTTGCCAGAGCATTCTCCTGTCTGCTTCTCAACTTGATGTCTGCCAGGATCTCCAGGGGCTCTTCTACAAAGCTGTCCCCCAACCTTGTCTGTAGTGTTTCAAGGCTCTCTTCCTAGAAGAAAAAGGTACAGGGATTTGCATTTGTCCATGAATTCATTAGGCTGCTCTGAGCCCATTCCTTCAGAAGGCCCCTCTGGATGGCAGCCATGACCCTGGGCAGTTCCCCTCGATTTGCTGCCATCTGCAATCCTGATAGGAGTGCACTCCCTCCAATTCATTACTGTGATCAGGTGATTTGGTAGGTGTTGTAGGAAGGAATGAGATAGAGGGAGAACACATCCAGTTTTCCTATTCCTTCTGTTCAGTTACCATGAGCATCCATAAAGACTGATGATAGAAATAATAGTCTTCCAGTATCTATTTTACAAGGGCATGTAGGACAAGGAGTAGTGGCTTCAAGATGAAAGAGGAGAGGTTTAGATTAGATATCAGGATTAAATTCTTCACCGTGAGGGTGGTGAGGCACAGGAACAGGTTGCCCAGAGAGGTTGTGCTCTCTGCATCTCTGCTAGTGTTCAAGGCCAGGCTGGATGGTATTTGAGCAACCTGGCCTAGTGAAAGGCATTCCTGCCTGTGACTGGAGGGTTGGAACAAGATGATCTTTAAGTTCCTTTCCAACCCAAATAATTCTGACCCTATGATCCACAGCTCGCAGTTCAATGCTGGCATATGTAAATAGAGGCTTCCTTCTCTCCTTTTTCTTTGCCTTTCAGAGACGTACCATGAACAGGAAGCAGTTTGACATTACTTTGAGAAAAGAAAGGTGTTCAATATAGAATCATAGAATATAGCTTCTTTGCATCTAGTAGACAAATAAATTGACAAAGTTTATGTGTGGCTTCTTGCATCATTACCTTTGCAATTATACTCAATAATAAATGTTTGATCCGTATACTTTTGCTGTTTTCCCTAAGCCAAGTATTACATCTGTCCTAGACTTTGTTCTGAGTTGAATGAGCAGCCCTTTGCTGACTTTCCAAAAATAGGACAACCAATGTCAAAGGTGGTACCAATTTTTTTCTTGGTCTGGGTATTCTGCTAATGACTTTGAAGAATAATTGTTAGTTCTGTGGTTGTGAACAGATACAGAAATGCAAATCATGCTGTCTGTTTTAATTCCAAAGTAATTTCTGTATGCATTCAAGTTTCTTGAGCACTTATGGTAATTTTTAAAATTCCCATTAGGATGGGCTATGGCAAATTAATATTCTAAGGAAATCTGATCATAAACACGAGTTGATCAGTTAGTAGCATCACTCATATACGTAAAGTTAATTCTTGACTGAATCCGCAGGGTTGAAAATACTACTCTCTTTAAAAGGTCGCTCTATCTCTCTGCACAGATAATGGCACATCTTTTGCAAATTTATTGTAAATGTATGACACACACTAAAAGATTTAGTGTTTTTGGGTCTAGTGATACTTCATGTGAAGCAAGTATGTGGAAATGGCTCATACAAGAAAACCTCTGGAGATTTGATAGCTGAAAGAATTCATATTCCATACTAGTTCAGCTTTTGTGGTCCAAAAAGATGAAGGAAAAAAATAAAATTTCATAACCAGTATCTTCATTCTGCAAAACATTTCAGTACTTAAGGCATAGGAGTTGTCTTACTTGAAGCATGAAACGTGCTTCATTGATAAAGGTTTCCCACATTGATGAGAACTGAGTAAAAAGACCATTTCAAAACACCACAATGGAAGAAGCAAAACCCTCTTGTTAGTACGAAAGTCCATAAGGAACGGGACAATCTAAATAATTTTCCTATATCAGGAAAGAAGAAGACTTTTAGAAGCTAAGAAGTGTGTAGTGCAAGAAAGACCATCCCAGATCACTTTATAGATCTAGTGCTCAGCTGGTGCTTACAAGAGCAAATATTGGAGCTGGGGCTGCTGGGTGGTGCCAGCATTATAACCTTCACTTGATCATAGTCAGACTGTCTGGCACACATATTTTGCTTCATCCTTTAAAAAAATCCCTAACAATTTATGTATCAATGCTTTTCTTAAAATGAAAAATAAATGCCACCTAAATACTGTGCTGAGTTGTCACAAATTGTAGAATTTCATGCCTTTCCCAAAGCCATGTGTAAAATGAAAATTAACTTAGTCACCTCTTTCTGATGTTGGAACACTTCTATAAGCAATACATACTGCAGGAGCAAGTGGAGGCTAAATCAAGTAAGTTTTTCATTGTGCTAAGCCCCTTAAAGAAGAGGACAACAGAATTCTGCTCCAAGGAGTTTACTGCCTGAAAGACAAGACATAACTGGCATATGCAACCAGCAGGCAGGAGAAAGCAAACCTGGGTTTTATATAGAGGAGCCATTTGAATAGTTATAAATATTTTTTCTCATATTTAGTATATTTAGGATAATCATAATACGATTTATATGTGGCTTAAACTGAAAAAAGACCCCAAAGCCATCTCAAATCCCCAAACACAGCAACAACAGATAACAGTTTTGTTTGCTTGTTTTTCATAATTTATCCTTAGTAATAAAAGTATATTTAGACAATTAGTATTTCTCTTCATATCAAGTTAAAATCAAAAGGGAAATGTATTTTCGGTATTTTAACATGTAAGTCTTCATATCTAAAAGTGTAAGTACCACCAATTTTAACAGAAACCTTGTTATATTTACATGCTGGCATGGCTCACATTGCACTTAGGAAAGTGCAGTTAGAATTTCTTAGCAGGATTTTTCAAAACCTGCAAGTCAATTGAGCAATGACGAATGGATTAATCAAAATTATAATACTGATAGAATGCCCCATTGATAACAATGACCTCAGTAACAGATGAACTATAATTTAAGACCCATATAAATCAAATATAATACCAGATATTCTGTAGGTTGGAATACACACATTTCATATTCTAGAATACTATTGTGGGGGTTTCTTCTCTCCCTCCACTACACCCCCTCACAGATGTGATTCCCAATACAGTGAATAATCTGAATGCTGATTTGGACATTCCTGAATTCTCAGTACTGATTTAAATGAAATCTTGTTAGAAAACTTTTTGATTTCTTTTAAATCAAGGATTGATAATCCTTTTAGGAATGTATCACAGACAGAAATCAGTCTTACCAGCTCTCTACTTCCAGTGATGTCCTGGTTTGACAAGAATGCAGAGAGATAGAATGATGGAAGGTAGAAGTAAATATACATGCAATGATACAAATTTTTTTGTATTATTAAACTTTAATAAAGTTCTTGGATGGAACATGAATTGTATCTCTTTAAGTCAATTTTTCCATTCTTACACTAAATAAAATATAAGGGGTTTGTGGCAATATACATTGATATTAGTATAAAAGGCTTGGATTTTAGGAAATTCCCAAGCTCACTTTGTAAGAAGAAATATTAAATTGAAATCTGCCCATCTAAACCACTGCTTTGTGTGCTGTAGATATTATTTCTGTAGTGTAAAAGGTCATTACTAAAATTAGGATGAAAACCCAGTACTTTACTGCTTTATCTTTACTCAGTGAAGCAGGTTTTACTGGATAGGAATTTCAGAGAGATAGAGGAAGGACCTTAATAGCTTCAGCTATATGTATTCCTATGTAAAACATGATTACCGTATGCCAACACTAAGAATATTAGCTTAGAAAGTGTTCTTGAATTCATTGATTATAAAAAGGAGTGGAAAAACAAATCCTATTTAACTAGATTGTAATTTCTCAATTTTCCCTGAACAAGGTTAGCATGTTAGCAACTCTACTCCCAGGGAAAAATATATCATACATTAAATCTTAGTATGTTCTAGGTGTCTTCTTCAGCAGTGGAGTGACCCAGTTGTTATTTGAGCCAGTATAAGAACTGAATTACTTTGGCTCAAATATACCAGCAAGAAGGTACAGTCTTCTACAGTCAGGAACACTGAAGACTGCTTTATCCCTTTCACTGTTACCTGTAATTAAACAAATGATCACTATAGAAAGATGGTGGGATGTTCTGAATTGAACTAATCCTGTTTAGCTTTACATGTTTGTGATAAAGGTGATTAAACCCGAGCAAGTCATTGTGTCTTGATTTCTACCACGTGAACAAAAACTAATATTTTTCCAGATATTCTTAGATGTCTGTTTATAAAACTTGGTCTTATTCATTAACATAAAGGAAACTAGCAGTTCCCAGTAGCATACTTAGGAATAATAAATACTATTACAGCAATAGGAATATCCTCACACTGTGTCTGTGAACACTCACACTGTAACTGTGAACCTCACAGTTTCAGGATGCAGAGAAGCCTTTAAGTTTTTCTAACATAATTTTTTGGTTTAAGTTTCCAGTATACTTTTGCTCTTCAAACATCATCTGCCTCACCAAAACACATATCCAATCAAAATAAAGCTAAAAGGAGACAATCTAACAAGAAACATTTAAAAAAAAAATCTATATTGTCATGTGAAATTTAAATTCCTCTGTAGGAATTATAAATTCTTAACTGTAGGAATTATAAATTAATATAAAGTTTAACACTTTCATTTAAGCTTGATTGTGCTATATTAGATATGACCTTCATCTATCACAACTCTTAAATATATTTTTAATGTTAAGTAAGCAAATTATATCCTTGACTTCAGGGACACAATTTACACTGAACTTCATACACATTTTGTAGATCTGAGACAAAGTATTCAGAGAACAAAATCTAGAGGATAAAACCAGTCAAAACTTCATTACTTTTCCATAAACTTAACCTCTACTCTATTAGGTGCTTAGGTAATGGAATAATCAATAACTATTTAAAGTTTTACCCAGGTTAATCATTGCACAGAAACAAGCTGAAGATTAAGTGAAATGCCTGCCTGCACTTTTCACACAGGTAGAGATAAAAACCTTCAACTGTGACATTTAAATTAGTGAACCAAAGTTGAGAATAAACAGTCCTGTAAGTGGAAAGCTTTTCCTAACACTTTTCACCCCTCCTCAAACACAGCAACAGTAAAGCTTATCTTACAGGCTTATCATATAGGCACTTTATTTTTTTCCAATTAGTAGATTTTTACACTACTAGTAACAGCTCCTCCTTATGTAAATGGTCACATTAAAATTTCTTCTAAAACTATGTTAAAAGAATCGTTTTCTATTTTAGTTATGGTGTCAGACATTCTTCCATTTTCTTTCCTTCTCATGTTCATCCTGACTACTTACATCTCATATATTCTGAATTTCTGAGTTCTGTCCCACTTAAACCTTTTTATTATTCAGTAAATTGATTTCCTAGCTATTGCTGTCTTACCTTGTTTTGATTCTTTTAAATTCTTTGGAAAGAGAAAATAACATGCCAAATAAAATCTATGGCATCATATTGGGAATGTTTAAACAACGTGATATTATAGTACTCTGTAGAATTCACAGAATTCAGACATAGAAATCTGACAAAAAATTTTCCCATAACCTAAAAGTGATTATGTTAATTAATGGCAGGACACAAATCTGTTCTGATTAATGTGTTTTATTTGGAACAACACAGTTTAGGACTTAGTACCAGTCTTCTTCAGGATATTGTATTTGGGATTGCACTGAATTTATTTATTAGCTTGTCTGCTACAAAAGGGAGATTATTGAGTAAAACAGAGAAGAGCAGAAACAAAATCTACAGCTCAGACTCAGGACCCTTGAGGATATTTTGTGCATTTATTTGTGCTACCCTGCATTCTTCAGGTACAGGGGTCTAAATCCTGAAAAGGATGAGGGGGTAACTAATGGAACCAAGTACTTAACAATCTTTAGAGTTTGACCACTATTAAAATGTAAATTGCAAATAGTGTCTTGACTGTAAGTCTGTTCAAGGATATATGTCCTTTCATTGGCATGGCCCCAAAATGAACAAATCTTTGAATGGCTATATCCTCTGTTTTTGGGTATCCTACAGGACAGAAACCACCAGCAAAAAGATGGACAGACCAGCTTTAAAAGAGTTGGGATGAGCTCTAGCAGACTGAGGAAGGGAAGTGACAAATAAAAATTGACACTCTCAGGGACACTACAATTATTTTATTCATGGAACATCTGGGTCTGTTGAGTGCAGCTGCAAGAACAAGAAATGTTAATTGAGTGATCAGTCATGGCTCCCAGTGAGTCACGCTAACAAAGACATTGTGGAATAGCAGCAAAGGCTTCTGCAGGTCAGTTGAGAAGTTCAAGATAGACTTCTTTTCTTCCTTCTCAAGTATGATCTTAAGTTTGGTGTGTATTTTAATGTCTTTATCTTAATAGAGGAAAATAAAGTAAATAATTTTAAAACAATGAAGCAGTGAATCTCTGTGAAGAATACTCACAGAATTTGTTTTCTTCTGTGGCTTTTATGGAGTGCAGATACTTTTCCTTTATTCTGAAATAATTTTTGAACTCTGTGGAATGTGACATTTTCTGACTTTAGCAGGAAAACTCAACTACCTTTCCTGTTTAAAACAAGCATGTTGAAGTCACTCTTCTCTGATCTTTTTAATAGTTTCTATACCATGCAAGGATGCTACCCTTTCTAAAAAGCAGAGTAATTAAAGTTTGTATGCACCTGGCAGATGAGAGATTCAAATTCAAAGTCTGCTTGATCTGAACAAGATACTGAAACAGAGGTTCCTGCCTGAAATGTATTGTAACTAATTGTGTCAAAAACCTTTTGACATGAACTTTCTGTCAACTCTCTTATGGACACAGAAATTGCAGTGAGTAGATTTTTCTGAAGACTTCAACTATCTGTGGAGAATGGAGAAACTTGAATAGGAGAAATTTGGCAAATCAGAATATCCTGTAATTTTTTCAAATGGCCACTTTGCAAAGTGAAATTTTCATTTCTCTCAAGCAAAGGGTCAAGCAAAGATGGTATTTGGGCTTTGCTCTCCAAACTATAATTTCTACAATATTTTCTATTCCAATATTTTCCTTTGAAAAGTATTGATAAAATCATGGGTTAGGAATCTTGAATTTGAATCTTTATCTGATGTTACAATGTCAGATAGTAGCATAAGATGGTCAAACTGACTCATATTTTTGTTTCATTCTTCAGTTTGTAAAACTGAAGTATTAGCATCAGCCTCCTTTGTAGAGCATGTTGAAGTCACTGGATTAGTACTCCATTTTTTTGATCTTTCTGTTAACACACTGAATCTCTACCAAGTTAATCAAGCCCAATATATTATTTACTGTGTCCTGCACTCAAGTTGCTGTCATATTAGCTGTGTGCCACACCTCTGTCCAGTGGTCAAATATATCCCCCACAAAATATCAAGTCTTTGAAAATGAGGACAACATAAGAAAAAACAGATGAATAAACACTTCCTTCTGGCCAGCCTTATAGCTTAAGCTTCTGCTTAATTTTGCATTCTATTTATTTATTTATTGTTGTCCAGGAGGGACCCCCAGGCACAAAAGCAAGAGTAAAACCCATTCAAGAAGCACTGATTACTCATGTTTTGTTCCACTGCTTCATTTGCCATTGTGTCACATACTCATCCACATGGTTATAAAGCATTCTTCCATGATTTCCTTCTCCTTGGAGGCCTTGATAACTGACACAGTAAGGAATGCTTTAAACCCCACAAGATTAGGATGCCAGTATCACACTCAAAGGCCTAAAGATACTGCTTTGATATCACTGCTTGTCTCCAGCAGCATGTAGTTCTACTGACAGCTTAAAATCCTATATCCTAACGGTGACTCAAAAATATAATAAAATTACATCCTGAAGTAAATTCTGCTTTCAGTAGACCCACACATGGTATTCGCTGTCATTAACACGTACATTATATAGAACATGTATACATTATTGCTATTCTTCCTTGTCTAAATCCTTCTTGGCCATGGTGAATGAAGCAGTTCAGGGCTATGGTAATTTGCATGTGATTTTCTTGTCATGGAACCTAAGTGTGTTTGGTAGCACTAAAACTGTCCAACTCATATGTAATTACATTGGTGCAAGAGAGAAGATGTAATCTTATTTTAATACAGTGGTATAGATATAATCTCAGCCTTATTTATTTCAGTTGGAATCCACATAAATATAGGTGCTATCAGTAGAGAGCAGTTTTTGCACGAGCAGAGCCAAAACTGCTTAAATATCTGCAAAAATAATCTTTAGCAAATTGTTCAATTAATGTTTGTTACTACTTTTCAAATACATAATGAGCAGTATTTGATTAGGTACATTTGTATATAGCAAGTTATTTTAAATAATTTACTCAATGCAGAAAAGATGAATTTCACTAAATAATGTATCTAGTGCAAAAATATCCATCCAGCTTATAGAATAACCATTTTTTATGCTTCAGTACTTCATCCATGTGCCAAAACTGCTATGAACTGGAAGAGGTCCCATCACAGGTAATCAGCTGGCCATGGGTTCACCTGAGTTCCCTTATCAGAATTGCTTTGTTTTCTGCAGCAATTTGTCTATCTCACAGCTGTAATAAGGCAACGGTTTATATTCAGCAGGTACAGAGTTTAAGAACAAGTTATCAGCAAATTAGCTGAACTTAGCGAGAGGGTCAACAGCTAGCTGTTACTTTTCCAAGAGTTTATATTTGCTCTTTTCCTGGCATAGTTCTACCAAGTGTGCTACAGCCTTGTGCTCGTTTTGAGTAGAGCAGAGCAAACTTTCTTCACAGAGCTTCACAGAGTATGGGACTGTGCTTTGGATTTGTTCTGGAAACAGTGTTGGTAACACAGGGGTGTTTTCATTGTTGCTGAGCAGCACTTGCACAGAGTCAAGGCCTTTTCTGTTTCTCACGCCACCCCACCATCAAGTGGACTGGGGGTGCACAAGGAGTTGGGAGGGAACACAGCCAGGACAGTTGTCCCCACCTGACCCAAGGGATATTCCAGACCATATGGAATCCTGCTCAGCATATAGAGCTGGGGAAAGAAGAAGAAGGAGGGGGAATATTCAGAGTGATGGCATTTATCTTCCCAAGTAACCATTACGTGTGATGGGGCCCTGCTGAACACCTGCCTGCCCATGGCAAATTAATGAATGCCTTATTTTGCTTTTCTTGCACACATGGTTTTGGTTTACCTATCAAAATACCTTTATCTCAAGTTTTCTTACTTTCATCCCTCTGACTCTCTCTCCCATCCCACCAGTGAGGGAGTGAATGGCTGTGTGGTGTTGAGTTGATGGCCGGTATCAAACCACTACAAGCTTCAATGGCCACAACTGTGCAATGCAATGCCAGAGTGATATTTGTCATAAATTTTTTATAATGGTTTGTATTTCTGGCCTAACATGGCCAGGAGAAAAAAAAAAGAATAAAATTGATTTTAAAAATTAATTGTGCAGTAAACACCACCTCTGTATGAGTGAAAATTAATACATAGGATCTGTTATAATCTTGTTAGTAAACCAAATTAGTTTTTTATTGTTATATAAGACAATGTATCATTTTCATTACTGTTATCTATCACATATTACAATAGCATAAAGATGCTTATCAGAATCAAGAACATACTTTATGAAGTAAAATAGAGATACTTATTCAAGAGCATTGTGCTTCATTTAGCCTCAGATTGCGTCAGCTTTTCATAGAAATCGGTGTTCTGCATGGTATTTTAAAATTCCTCCAGTGGCTGGGTATCAATATTTGCCTGAAATCTGGATATTATCGGAAAGAAGAGGAAAATATCTGTCATAGGACTTCTCAGTGAATTGGAATCTCAGTTTATTTCTGTGATTATTTACTCTTCATGTGAGCACATAAAAAATTCTTTATAGTAGATTTTGTCTTCGTCTGCTATAAATCAATGTATTTTTATCAGTTTGTCAAATATGGATGTACACTGTTCTCTTTCTGGGGATGGAGTAGCTCATTAATGCCTGGATTCAGCTTCAGATTTTCTGGACTACAAATGAAAACTGAGGTTTCTAGCAAAGTGTTTGGAATATCCCTGACCAATTTATACTACAGGCATAGCAGAAATTTAATGCATTTCCAAAAGAAGTCTGTACTTTTGGTATGTGTCCCCATCATCCTGTTCTTGGCTTTACGTATTCTAGTCATCTTGTACGTTTTGTGTTAGCAAAATTCTCTTTATTGCTTATCAATATCTATTTATAGGCCATTTACAGTGTTTCTCTTCATGCAGCAACATGATTTCTGTGTCCCAGTATCACAAGGCCAAAGAGATTGTTCTCATTGTGACAGCTGCAGTTTCCTTCATGACAAGTCACTGCTCTTGTACTGCTGAGACCTTCTAAAGCAGATGCCCTTCCTCACCTCCTTAGCTCTGGAGAACATATTTGCAGGGTTTTGTGTATTAAAATGAGCCTTCATAAAACTGCTGAAGCATCTGTGGCCAAGCTAGGAAATGCTTGCTTCAGAGAACTGTTATTTTAGTCTACACCGATCAACAGATTTGAAAGATTGATGTGCTGATGGGAGTTTTGCTGACTCCTACCAACATGAGTGAAGCTTTAACCACTCCTGAGTTCCTGTTCCCATAGCAGAATCAATAAAACATGTCCACACCGCAGCAGGGCCAGAGCGCAGCCTAAAGCTCTAGCTGAAGCGGTTACTGAAGGTAAGTTTGAGTTTATATACTGGGTTATAAACTGTGGTGGCTGAGGTGCTGACATTAATTTCTATCTTCTGAGGATGTTAGTGATGCAGAAGCCTCTGAGAGACCACTAGAAAAGGCTTAGGGTAGAAATACCACAAGTCTGTTCTTAACGGTAGCATTACATTTGTATGTAAGGGTCTTTACATGTACAGCTGAGCCTTTAGAAATAAAGCAGAATATTTTTGCCTATAACTGGTCCCTTTTCAGAATGAAGGCATACAATCTAAGAAATTATATGATATAGTCTTTATTTACACCACTCCAAAAAACTGTTGTTCCATTATGATTACAACAGGAAACTAATTTAAGTATTTATTATGTTCTACCAAGAACAGGATAATTTCAGGAGCAAATTCTTGAGTTTACTGCATACTTTTGTGGACACAATTACTTATTTTTTGATGTAGATCAAAATGATTACATTGGCTAAGCATTTCGTGGTTTTTTAGCATTTATCTTTCACTTGTTATGCTAAAACGAGTGTTTCTTCTGCCATGTATGAATTTACTGTTTGTGATACTTTCAACATTACTGTTGAGATTATTAAAAAAACCCAAACAAACAAGCAAAAAAACCCCAAAACAAAACAAAACAAAACCAACAAAAAACCCACTTCCTGGAGTTGTATGTAATAATTAAAGCTTATTCAGGAAGATACACACTTTCTCAACACATTCACTGTCTTGAAAATCATGCAATTATCTCTTTCTACCAAAAAGCTATATTTACTAAGTTGCTATACTTTGCTCATAACATCAGGCTTAGAAAAGACATTATTGCAGCTCTCAGGATTAAATTTTTCTGCAGAGTTCCACTTCTGACTAGAACTGATGTCACAACAATCAATAGCCCATCAAATTTTTGGCCATGTTGCAAAATCAGTATGTATTGCAGATCCTCTGCAAAACAATGTAAACCATAATGTTTTGATCATTTTACAGTGTTCATTGCCCCTTCCTTCCTTCCTTCCTTCCTTCCTTCCTTCCTTCCTTCCTTCCTTCCTTCCTTCCTTCCTTCCTTCCTTCCTTCCTTCCTTCCTTCCTTCTCCATCCCTACTTTCCTTCATTCTGCTTCATTTTCTTCATTTATTGAACTTCAGTCAGATTAGAATGTGTAGAGAAGAAAACTCCAGCTGTAACTGTTTTTGCATATGGCTGTAGATAATTTTGTTCAAGGAATAGTATATCACATCTCTAATCCTGAATCTACATCTTGGAGGGTATGTCTGTTCATGAGTGTGTGTCTCATTATACTCAGCTGAGGATATTGGTGTCTCAGTTATGATAAAGCTTGCAATAAGACCAGATTACCCCTGAACTGGAAGATTTTCGTTAGGAAAATGTTTAAAAGAAAATAGGTAGAGGCATTAATTTAGAACAATTTCATCACAGTGTAATAAGAAAGAAAAAGTATTTCCACACTCCAATCGGTTTATAGTTTTATTTCTGTAATCCAATCACAATTTCATCTTCTGGCTCAAAATGCAATGGGCCAGACTTCTTTGTGATGCAAGCTGATGTAGCAACTGTAAGGACATTATATTTTGTTCAATTACAGTGTAAGAAATAGCTGAAGAAAAACAAGCAATTAAGCAAAAGAATAAACCAATATTTTAGGGGCATTTGTTCATCCAGTCATATTTAATCTCTGACAGTGTAGATTACAAGGCATACAACAACAAAGAAAGTTAACATATTGCATTTATAACCATATACTGAATGTATTTCACAATCTGTTGAGTACATTTAAAAATACTTGGAAGCCATCCAAGCTCTTATAAAAATTGATATAGCTCTCATTAGCATTTTGAAGATGTCAGCCATTTTTATATTGGGTAATAGAAAGCAATCTGCCAGGGGAAATAGTTAGTGTACTGCTGTGTGTCAGAACAAATATGATTAACATTGTGCCAGATGCATGTCCTCATGAACTCCCAGGAGGGACTGCAGAAGTAGACCTTGTAGTCAATTATTGAAATTGGAAGTGCTCTGTACCTCCGATTTGTGTGCACCAACAATAACTTTCACATGGCTACCAGAAATGCTGCTTGTGCATGCTTCCATGCAGGGCATTAATAAGTAGATACATGCACATCATTATCCATGTCTTCTTCTTCTTTGCTGATTGTCATTTTTTTTTCAAGAGAAATTAACATGCTCTGCTGCTTCCACATAATAAATATACATTTAGCTAAAAGTCATAGAAAGCAGAAAAAATATTGCTGATGTAGATGTTTATTCTTTTTTGTTTATTAATGGTCTAGAAGAGAGATAATTAACTTGAAAAGTGGTGTAGAAAAAAGTGTAGTCGTATGTAGGTTTAAAAGAATGTATTTCTTAGTAGTATGTTTTAATTTTGCCTCTCCATCTTAGGTTAGTCCACACAGATTTTTTTTAACTATTTCAAGTGCAGAATGATAGAGGATCAACACATTTATTGTATTTTTACTCTTATCCTTCTCTATAAATATGAGCTGCATAGATTTAGTCTGATGAGTGATGACACTGAATATGAATTGGTGAAATTTGAAGTTGGTCCATAATTTGTGCAGGAGAAAGTGTTTTTGTAAAGTCAACTGAATTTTTCAGAAAGTCCTTGCTTCAGACTCCTTTCCCTGTGGACCTTTTGCTTTGAGATACATATAAAAACTGTTCACTGATTCAAAGGCATGAGGACAATATGAGCTGTATCACAGGCTAATGGTTCACTCAGGGTACTTATAAACATTACAATTTGAGCAGACAGGAGTCTGTCTGCTCATGACAGTCCCAAGACAGCAGGATACAAGCTGTGTGATGGCATTACAACAGTGTCGAGTCTGAATGAGTACGTGCTGCTGGAAAGAAAGTGGATCTGCTTTATAAAGAGTGGTTTTGACCACAGATGGAAGAAGTACTCAAGACCCAAGTACTGGAAGAACAATTAGTTACATGGCAGAGCTCTGTACTATGAACTTATTTGATAAAGATGAACAATATTTATGATTATAGGAGAAAACCCAATTCCTGCCATTGCTTTTTGCTGCTCACCTCCTCCCCCTCCAGTCCCCATCAATTATCTCTCTTTTATCTGAACTGAGTGCCAAGTTTCAATTGCACCCAGACACTTTGAAGGCAAAGACATTGTGCCATCTGGGTTTGCTGTTTTGCTGAGAAAGAAACACTGATCTGTGTCAGCCCTGTACAGATTTTTATTCTAATTACCCAGCCAACCTCAGGCACACACTGAACAGCACAGGTGACAGCAGAGATATCTGCATAACTTCACATGGGATGGATAACCTCACTTTGGGCTTTGGGTTATTGAGAAGCTGGCTGAGACTAACCAGTCTGATCACGTAGGATGAAAGAATAGGACTTCTGATCTACCTCATTCAGAATACAAGAAATAGAAAGCATTCAATAAGCACTGCGTTTAAGGTCTTAAATTGGGAAAAGAATGCTAAAAATATGCACAGAACATAACAATGTAGTCTTGTGGCAGATTAAAAGTGCAGGTAAATTGTATTGTGACAGAAAAAGAGTCAAAGAAAAGCAAAACAAATGTGCAGTGGCATATTTTTCCTATTTTTTAAAATTAATTTCCATGAGTGTTTTAATACTTTTGAGACCAATGTGAAGAGAAATGTTCTACATGCCTTAGAAATAATTTAACAGAGGGAGTCTCTTTTTTAACATTGCCATCTTCCTTTATCCATTTGTTTCACCTGTCATGTGAAAGGCCATCTGTTAGCAAAAGATTATTTAATTTTCAGGTTGGTCCCTCTCTGGGGGCATTTAGGTCCCAGACTCTAAGAATACTGTGGTTCTCTTTGACTCTCTGTACTTCAGTTGCCCTCTGGTGAAAAAGCAAAGCTGAAAGCCTGAAGTATGGGTAAAGAGCTTTCAGGCATCCACATGAAGAGCTTTGAAAATTTCCTCAGATGTAGCAGATTTGAGCAGAGTCCCTTATGACAGAACAGAAGGGTGCCCATAGGTACCTGCTAATAGTACAAAACACTCACACCTCTCAAGAACTTATCTGAGCTATAAGCTTCTGGAGTTTTTAAAAGGTAACAATGGACAACATCTATAGCCTCTTATGTAAGGTGATTGAAACCTTTGGTCATTACAGGAAAGGATATATAATTCAGGCATATAGGTGGGAAGCTATTTTTAAACTCCCTATCATCCTCATTTCCTTTTTATTCGTGCTTTTGCTATGACTGTTTGCCCTTTTCAGCAAAAACAAGGTTTAATTTTTTTGTCTGATGTTCTCAGGATCAATAAAATACAATTTGAACAGTGTCATTGGTATGGACTTGCACAGCAATAATTAGATCCAGTCTTAAAATAATGAACTTTCACTTAAAGAGAAGAAGAGAAGAATTTGGAAGCAGCTTGAGAATCTGGAGATACAACTGTGAAAAAAGTCTGTCCAAATTCTGTCTTCAAAAGAACAAAAGGATTCTTTAGAAGATTCACATGCTTTTCAGAGGGTTTTGCAAACATCTCTACTTATTTATTTTGATTTAAATCTTTCAAAAGTGAAGCCTTAAGAATGACTTTGAATCATAGGATTTTCAACTTTAATTAATTTTTAAATTATATCTACTCATATTTAAGTTAAAAGATACATTTCATTGCGCCTTTATTGTAATATCAAAACCGAGGAACTGTTTGAAGCACTTGTTCATCCTATTTCAGTTCCTATTGCATCAGAGACATTCTTGTAATCACTTGGACTCCGGCTCTCTGTTCTTTAGTTCTCCAGCCACAGGAGCATTCCCACCCTTTAAGGAGTATTTTGAGGAGAACTAGATTAAATGTGGTGAGGTTTGATATCACATGCAAATAGGTACAATTAAGAGAAAAGAAAAATTCAAACACTTTTCACTGGAAATAGTTGACTATTCTATCACTGTGCAAATGAGGGTTTACATAAACAAAATAGTACATGCATACTCATATATGTATATATGTTTATGTGTATACACACACCTTTTTTTTGAGAGGAAAAGCAGGTATTTAAATTAGGCAGACAAAAAGTCTAGCATTTAAATGTGTCCTAATCTTCCAAATGTCATTGGTTTATTTTCCATCTCATTTTGATTTAATTTTTCCAAACCAGTATATTTAATCCCTGAGCAAAACTGATAAAAGAGCTTTTAGACAGACAGAGAGTAAGGAACCTTCCAAGGTTATCAGCTTGTGAGAGCTCTGGCACCTGTATCTTCCCAGTGTTCTTCAGATCTTTCCTACTGTTTGATTTTCCACTCTCTGCTGAGCTTTTTTACGTCCAGCTGTCAGAGTTTGACCAGGTCCCATAACCCAGGCCATGTCAAGGTTGGAACAGGAGCATGATAATGGAAACAGCATGCTGGCAAGACAGCCTTTTGAAAAGTTTTACAGATTTACAACTGTGGTTTTGCTGAAACACAAGCTGTGCTGGGGTGAGGCGCTGTGGGAGAAATTTTTGGTGAACTATGAAAAAGGCTAGAGCTGCACCAGCTCTTCGTAGACAAGACCTTAGAAGGCAGATTATTAAGAGAGACTTCAGAAGCATTTAGACTTATTTTTAAATATTTTAGAAGACAAAAAAAAAATTTGAAATATTTTCTACCCCAATGTCCCCCAAAATTTCCTATATGAGAAAAAAAAAAAAAAAAAAAGAGTGTGAATTTGCTGATGTTGCAAATTCTTGCTACTGTTGAATTTCTGGGTGGTTTGATTCACTAGAAGAGAGTCCCAAGACCAATCTGTTCTGTAAAGGGCAATCTTTTCTATAGCCATGTAGATGGGCAACTGTTTATTTTTAATATTTTTACATCCCAACTTCCAGTAATTATGGGCCTGTTTGCAACTGTAATCTGAATGTAAACAGTTTGTTTCTCTTTGTTGTTTATTGGATTTTTTTCTTCAGTGGTGATAAAAGCAGAAAACCAAACAAAGGTAGAAACAATTCCAAAATAGGTAAAACACCCTCTAAGAAAAGAACACACTAAATTAGTTTCAGTGTTAGAGGTGGAAGTGGTAACACTGTCTTTTATTAAGATTCCCATTATAAGATGTTGCACTCTGCAACCTATAATTTTGTTGTGTTTTAAATAATTGAGATGACATTTCAAAAGCTGATTGCCTTTCTTATGCCAAATTACATTATTTTTATACATATTTTAATTTAAGTCAGAATGATTTGGATATTTCTGAAAATGAAGCTTGAGAAAATATATTTCTTTGTTCCTACTAAGTAAGAGAAATGTTTCCTTTGAAAGAAAGTAAAAGTAATCTGAAGGAAAAGGAAAAGGTTTTTCTATCAGGGATGTCCTTTTTCCCACCCTCAGGAAAAGCTGCATAGATTTGTCTAGGTTTTAAATCTATCTGGACTTAACAGGTCAAATGCAAAAAGTCAGAAAAGTCATAAATAGTTGCTTTTATCTGTGGACCTGTTTGTTTAACATTTGCCAGTTTGGTCTTCTTGTTACTGTTGTAATCCCAGGAACCTTGGTGCTGGCAGACCTGCTGTTCAGGAACTCCAGCACAATTTCTTTTCACAGAATGACCATGGACTAAGCCCAGGGTACAGAGTAGAGCTCTAACACACTTTCACTCTGACAGACAAGTGCTAACTCTTGTATACTTTTGCCATGTATTGGCACAACACCACTAAGCATTTCTGAGACCTGCAAGCTTTTTTACCTCCATTTTTTAATAGAGGTCAAGATGCTCACATGTTACATTATATGTGCATCCTGATCTGGATTTCCACATACCTAATCTGTCATACAGCACAGGAAGAGCCAACGATTCATAAATTCATTGTTATTTGCTCCCTTTTTTTAACTCTTTTTTTTTACCCTTTTTAAAAACAAGGCTGTTCACCTTGTACCAGACTCTTCACCATGTAAGCACATTTATATGCGAACAGTACTCCTGTCTGCTGCATCTGTCTTCTGTAGGGCCTGCTTCGACTCATTCTCCAGAATACCTGTGGAGGATAGTACCTATGTGAATGTCTTAGCAGGAATACTGAGCCTACCACCACAACCACAGACAGAGAACCTGCCCATCCTGTGTAGTCTGAATAATTTGCCCCTGGCCCTCTCTCAGGCTCTTCTCCAAGGAGTGTAAAGGAAAATGCAAGGCAGAAGAGTGAGGGAGGAATAAGATTGCATTAATGAATAAATACAAGCAACAAGAGGATAGGGGAGGAGGAGAACTGGGATTGACAGTCAGAAAACAAAAAATTGGACTAGTCAAGCATGAGACTGGATGCCTGAGGGAAACTAAACTACATGAAGTTTGCAGTGAAGGATGAGACTGGAGTCTGGTGAGTGGGCGATTGCATCCAAAAGCCGGTGAACAAAGTATAGGTTGGTCTGACAAGAATAATAGCATGAATCAAGAAAGCAATGGAGAAAATGGTATCTGCTTTGCTGAAAAAAAGAATGACCAGAAAAGAATGATTAGACAGCTTTCTGAGGCAAAGAGTAAAGCTGCAACATGATACAGCAGGCTAGAAGTAGGATGGCTTAGAAAACAGGTAGAATGTAAGAGACCAGTAACTGTAAAACTGGGAACTAACTGTAAAACCAGTCTGTGAAAAGGAGGTTGTAGGAACAGTGAAACAGAAGAGATTTCATTGTTGTTTTTGTGTTAGTGGTTTCAAAAGACTCAAGGAAACAGCAAATCAGCCATGTTGGGTCGAAGGGTAAAGAGGAAAATAGGAGGAAACAAGAGACCAGGATGGTGAAATGGCAATAGGATGCTTGGAGGGGACCAAAAGATGACTCATGGCTGGAGTGAACAGAAGCTCCTGCTAGAGGCCAGGATGGACCCTTGATTTTAATTCCAAATTTCTTCTATTAGCAAATTTCTGCTTCTATCTGCTAATAGAAGCACTTACATGAGTGACATTTACACTTATTTCTTGTGCACAGAGCCTAAAAACCTGCAACTGCTATGTTTTAGTTCCTCCTTTAGCTCAAGACCACGGTCTGTGCTCAGAACACATGGGAAGGCGCTGTGATGCCCAGAGAGGGAGTGTCTGTGTTTTCAGGTTGCAGCTGAAAGGAAGTCACAAAGCCACACATATACACACAAAACATATGCATGGATACATATTCACATAAAAGAAAGGAAACAAACCCAAAACTTAAGGTATTCAAAAGTTACAAAATTCCAAGATAAAATAGTTAGTATATAATAGTCATGATATGAATAGTATTAATTCAGCTTGCTTATACATAAGCATTATGAAACAGCCTTTAATGATGTGATCATTTCCAGAAGAATCCTCATGCATTTAGTGCATAAGAGGCATACTCAAGAAGTGAATCTGGTCTTATTATTAAGAGGTTTCTTGTAACTAAAATGAGACATGAAACAGAAAAGTGAGGATTTCCTGATTCAGATCTTTCATTTCTTCTCTCCTTATTCCCTTCTGTGTGATGCTAAGCAAGTCATGCAAACCAAACTTTTCTGAGGTCATCACTAATTGCATGTCCTTGTGTTCTAGATGTTCATCATGAGACATAAGGACCTATGAGAAATTCTCTGCACTCAGAACTACAACTAAACTTACTGGAACCTGAACTTGAAAAACATGAAGAGTTGTATAACATCAGCTTCTTGGGAAAATTGAATAAGTGTTGCAAGCTAGCACCTTACAATACCATGGATGCTCTGACCTTTGAACCCTTTTCCTCTATCCTGTCTTGTATTTGCAAATTGGAGGTTAAAATGGCCTTGATTAATAGGGGTGTTGCAGAAGCAAATTAGGAATGTTTGTGACATGATCAAGTACTAATCTCTAGTATTGAATAGCATAAGAAGTATTCACCTTAAAATTAATATTCTGCCTACATGTAGGATGAGGATTCTTGGAACCAGATAAAACCTGAGACATTGGTCTTTTGCACTGATAACTACACTTGGTTAACCCAAACCACAGTTTTAGACATTTTCCCAAATGAGTAACCATCTTCTATCACCTACATTAAGCAATAAAGTGCCCTTAAAAATAAGAGCACGTAGTCATGTAATTACTATTAACGTCTTAATGTAAATATACAAAAAGGCTGAATTAAAGTTGGGTAGGTAAACTTAAAAAACTGAGCAATAGATGCTTCAGTCTTAATAAAGTTCTAACAGCATTTCATGTGCATTTAGGCATAGAAGAAGTATTTGTAAGCTACAATACCTGTTGTATAATACCTGTTTTTTTCACTAGTCTTTTTGTCACAGTTTCTCACTGCTTCTCTTTCCATCATTTTGCCAATGAATTAGGGGAATTCAGTAATGATTTAGCTGAGCTTTGAAAAGTTAACCCAATTCTCTCTTAATCTAAAATAGAGTGTCTGAACCAGCATGTCTGAGTATGTGTGAAATGAGGTAAAGCAAGCTTATGAATCCACAACTGAAATACAGTTTTCTAACATGTATTCAGTGTGTGGTACTTAGTGCAGTACACTTCTGGATTGTTTGTTTTTCCAGCCTCTAGTCCTTAAAGAGGGTACATTATATGTGGCAGTAACCACAGAGGCAGGTCTGCTGCCAAGAAAACATATTACTACAGTTCAGTAATGTAGCCTAATTGTTTTCCCTCTGGTCAAGTTACCCAGAAATACTTGCTTTTCTACAGCTCTGCAGCAACAGTTAGTTAGATTAAATGATCTGCCTTCAAGAGAATTAGAGCCATTTTCCAATGTTCTATTACTGAAAAAGGCTCCCTTCTTTCACAAATTATGTATCCTCCCTGAGCAGGGTATTTTTACAAATGGAGATTTCTATCGAGAACAATCATTTTATGATGAAAAATGTTCTTGCCTCGTGGATGTATTGCATACCATACTGTGTGGGATAGCTGTAGGATATGAAATGATTTGCAAGTTACTAAGGCAATAAAACTACAACAGGAAAAAGCAAAATTAACTGCAGTGTGTAGGACTAGCATCTTCTCATTCCTTACCCAGATTTACAGGACAAGGAATGAATGGACAGAGATTGGTCAGTGTTCCTGGATACAGTGATCAGCTTCCTTCCTTATGAGGAGACAATGAATCTAAAGCCATGAAGGGTTGAGGATTAGAGGAACTACTCTGTAGTCCCCCTTTACAGTGTGTTTTCTGTGCTCCCTTCGGGCTCAGTGCTGGAGTTTCACCCAGCATATGATTTTGCTTTTATGGCACAATCCAGAGCCTTAGAAAATGTGAAGATATTCTCAGCACTCTCAGAGCTAAGTGAAACAAATTAGCTTATCAGTCTCTGGTGGAAAGCTGAAGATTGTTTCTTTACTTATCTCTAAATAACCTACTATTAAGCTAAATTTGATAGAGGAAAATTCTGTCATCTGAGAAAAATTTTATAAAGCCTGTGAATCAAATAAAATTTTCTATAATTGGTGTAATGAGCTGAAAGGGGCTGTTCTTCAGTCAGTAGTGTAATTTAGAAGGCCCTGCTTTGCTGATTCTATATTTGGAAACTGATCTATTGATCCCATCTGCTACACTAATTGAAAAAGCTAACAAAATAGACTGAAGAGAAAGGATTCTGTGAGGTAGAGATAATAGAAATAATTTAAATATTTTATATTGATTTAAAAGAAGTGCAATTAAGTCTTTCTGGTAATTAGTAATTTCTTTTTTCTACCAGGATAAATACATTGTGCCTCAACATAATTACTCACACAGCAGTGTACAAAACAAAATTGGCTAACAATCTACTGTTGGCCTTTCCTGAGAGTTGAAATGAAACATAACTTAAAAAGAATTTGGGGTTACACAGAGATTCTTTTGAGAGGAGTATGCAACTTGACTTGTCCCATGAGCTGCAGAGGAAATTCTTCATGTGTCCATCACAACCAAGAGGAACAGGACTTACAGAAACAGTTCACAGGTAAGAGATTACAGCTGCTCTGCAAGGTCCTGGTTGCTCTGTTTCCAGGGGGTACAGAGTTGTCTCTGCACCCACTTCTGTTATATTATGGGGTGTAGGCATGAGAGAAGCACTTTGGTTGTCTTCAAGTTACAGACAGACTTGGAAGCTACTACTTGGTATCTAAAGGATATGAATGAGCTGCCAGAGAGAACTACAGCACAATGATGTCATACTGAACTTGCACTTATAAAATGTGCACTTCATGGCTCATTTTCAAGCCTTTGTACTTTCTCTTTATTCAGTAATTTTCCTTTCAAGGAACCTTGCAATAACTCCTGAACCAACTAAAATAGTAACATATTTTCCAGGAAAAGAAATATTTTTTAGAACAGGTCCCTTTGTGAGTGTATGCACATACAACTTTTTCAGCAGCTTTTGTAACTTGGTTATGGCCATTTTCGATATATTGCATAAAAAACCCATGGACTCACCTTGACTTTCCTAATTATATATGTAGACTAGATCAGTCAAAACAAAGTTTCTAGAACCACTACAAACCAGAGGTTTTCCCATTTTATTCAATGCAAAAACAAACAAAAGTCTGGATTCACTAGGAGTTTGGGGCAACATGCAGTTGGGCTTTTTTTGCTATTGACAAACAGCAGCCATTAGAAAATCTTGAACAAGATTTTTTATGACCTTTTCAACACTCTGAAAGTTTCATTTCATTTTACAAGTAGACAGAAATAATTTTCTCACTAAGGTTATTTCAGCCTTTTAATTTTCTCTGTTTGGAACACGAGGACTTTGGGATAGTGTTAGCTTTTGTTAGTAATCAATGTGTTTCTGCTGGTAAATTTATTTGCTGTAATTAGATTTTCTAAAAATTTAAAAGTCTCCACAGTGTGGTTCTTGAAGTACTAGGTGAGCCGAGGCCCTATAATAAGGAAAAAATTGCTAATGGAGTACTGTCATGGAGAATAACCCAGTATGGAATTTGTCTTTTTGGTTGGCCTGACAGTCATAGTCCTAATTTGTTACTCAGTGCTTCAGATGTAAGAAAAATTCTAGGCAAATGTTTTAAAGGTTGAAGTTATTATATTTTAGTTTTGCCATGGAGTACAGAAGAAAAAGTGGAAACACTGTGAAAGTGTGTTGCAACTTCAGAATTAACTCTCTGAAATGTAAGAGCAATCCTGGAATGTAAGTAATTGAGCAAAATTAACTCTGAGTTTTAACCCTGCCTAGGAGGCTGCCATTTCCTGGCAATATCTTTATTTAATCATTTAAGATTTTAAAACAAAAAACAGTGCAATATGAGCCACCAATGACATGGAATATTCAGGGACTATATATAAGAAAACCTCTAAAGTAATGCTGAAGAAAAGAAAATTCTATTATAATTAGTATTTCTAATACTTGCTACTTATTTATTAGCAGATTATATTGGGCAGGATTCTCTATCAACTTCCTTTCCCTTACTTCTGTCAAAGTAAGGCTTCTCATTTACTTTTAACTTAAATTCAAAGTCATTGTTCTCCACTGTGCATACAGGGCCTAGACTCCCTATTGTCTTGCACAGTGTTACTGTTTATACAACTTCATACAATTTCAAGCTGTATGTGAAAAGCAGAATGCTTTTACATCTAGCACATGTATTCAAAGGATTATATTAAGTGCATATGTATGTACTGTTTATTCCTCTTAATAATCCAAGGATCATGGTTATCCTTGCGTAAAACCAGATTTTTTTTTGCACTATTAAAAGAATTATTTTTATTTATTTTCTTTTATTTAGTAAATCTATTAAACCCACTATCACAGCAATTAGAAATGAAATTTCTTCATATACTATGAAAATGGCTAAATTTTGCAGAGACTATTCCAGTTTTTCTAATAACTTATCTAGTTAGTACTTTTTCATTAAAAAGAACATAACTGTCCCAATCTACAGAGTGTTATTCTGCACACATCATAAGCCAAACCCACCAGATTTTGAGCTATAACAGGCTTTACTGCTTTTAAGGACATGTATATATGTACATGTTTATGCTAGTGATGTACTTGCAAGCAAATAAAAAGTATATAAAACACTAGAAAAGGGCCCAAATGTCCAGTCTTCTCTACAAATCTGGCAATTATTAAAACAAAAACAACAACAACAGCAAAAAAAAAAACCCCAATAAACAACCTCCTGAAAAAAAAAAAAAGAAACTTGTTGAACATTTTAATAGAGACTACTCCTAGTGCAACCTTCCTTCCAGCACTCAGGTGTTAACATTGAAACATTGAAATATTTTGTGCTTTACAGTCCTTTACCAGTGCCCGACGACTTAAATCTTATGCATATGTTTTAATTACGGCAGTGTAACACAGTTTTTTGCTCCAAGTAGTGCAAGTCCACACTGATATTTCTTCAAGCTCTCTAAGTGTTAATTCCCCTGCATTGTATAGTATAGCTACTAAAATGGAATTCTCAAAAGATCTTGCAAGAATTCTTCAGCTTTGTTTCTCCTTTGTGTGAAACAGAACCCACTCTAGGATACTTTATAAACTGTCATTTGGATAATAATTCTTTTCTATTTCCTAGAGGCAAATATAATATTCTGTTCTGTATTTAATATCTGTAAATATCACAAGAGGTCAATTTCACAATTAACTTCTCTTGGAAATTTCCTTTTGAATGTGATCCAATTGTTCCATGTGCTATTTTTTGGAGTTTGGTCTCATTCTGCATAAAATATCCTACTTCTGTCTTTCTTTTTAATCCATGCTGTGGAGAGGTGGTTTCCCATTATTATGTACCAGACTATGCATCCACAACAACAGCAGGGAGACAGGCATTCTGTCCCCCAAGGAATGACCTGGAGCTGTGAAACGCTAATTCAAAGGTCATGAAAATGGGGATCAATGAGAAGGAGCATAAGACCAGTCCTGCCCTGTGATGGCTGTCACCAGAGAGAGGACTGCTGATGCAAAGGTTAGCAGTTGGGAAAGGTTCACACCAAAGATTCTGAGCTGAGCATAGGTGAGTTCTTTAGGCAACAGATGGAGCAGATGGAGTAGATGGAGCAGATGGATAGGAATACCACTGGTAACAGGGTCTGGTATTTCCAAGCCACAGATTTGGTCCTTCAGCTTTCACCAAGTGAGATGATGTGGCTGCGTTCTGCCCTTACAAAACTTTATCAGTGACATTTGTTCTTCAGGGCTCTTCCTTTTGAGTCTGAGCCAGCAAAGAAACCTCTGTGAAAAACACACACCATTACTGTGGGATGAACTTTGTTTAATGACTTAAATAGTCCAGGAAAGAAAGGGAGAAGACTAGTTTCGTTCAAACTCCCTCTCTTTTTGCTGGAACTCAGTTTCCCACATTCCTGTAGTCTGTATTAAGCTGTGCAGTTTCACGGTAGGAGTGCTTGGAACTCCTTCTATGAGCTATCACAGAACCAAACCAGAAGGGTGTTGCTACTGCAAGGGTGTTTTTTAAATAACTGAAATGTGCAGCATTTGTGAATTTTGATTTTCAGAACCCTTTCTAGCAGTAAAACATGAAGCAGCAAGTTTTTCAAGTTGCACATACTACAGCTGTAAAAGAACTCCCTAATTTTAGATTATTAGTTCTTTTTAAGGCTAAACCAGAATCAATCAATTCCCTTTAATCCCTATAAGTGCTTTTCCTTTTAAATTGTTACTTCAATTTTTCAAGTCTTCAGTTCACAAAGGAATAGGAATTAGCTCTGCAGACATAACAAATTAGTCATATTGATCCTGCCAAAGGTGCTAAATTATTAATAATCAGACCCTCCCTACACAGCCAGCCTTAAACTCACAAAAAGCCTTCATGAAATCTCTGATGTAACCATCTGGGCACTGTATAAAACCATTTTATTCTTCCCCAAATCTTTTTCGTGGTTTAATCTTCTTCACTAATTTATGTTACTTGGGATACACATGGAGGAGCATATAAAAATAGATTTTACCCATTTTACTTTCATGTTTTGGGAGGGAACTAGCATTCTTAAATGCACTAAAGTTCCACCAAAGGGAAACAGATAAAAAAGAAGAGAGAGAGTCAATATTCTTTAATGACTTTCCAGCTGTCTTAGTTCTCAGAGCCTTGTTTGCAGACAGCCATGTCAGCACTCCAAGTGAAATAAACTTTATTGGCCTGAAGTGCCAATAGTGAATGACTGTATTACAATTGCTGATATGCATACTCTGGTGCCAGAGACTGCTTAGACAGAATGAATATTGTTGTTATAAATTACTCCTCAGAGTAGAGAAAAAAAAAAGTAAACACTTCTGCTCCATTCTCAGACAAGTGGCTGTACCCGACGTTTATGTTTGTTAGATTTGCATTCTGAATGAGCTGTGCTCTCTGTAGAGATACTGGAGCACTATTTAGAGAAGGTCTTTCAAAGCAGTGTGCAGTGTTTCTCCCACATGAGTGCAATCTCTGCGCATTCTCTCCCCTATCATCATCACTTACCCTGTGATCACAAGATCACAAGAAGGATGAAAGAGGTTATTCCTATAATGAGAGTCATATTTTATTATCTTAATTCAAGATGAGTTGTCTTTTTCCTCTGGAAGTGTCTCATCATTTTAAAAAAGGGTACTCCAAAAGGGCAAAACTTTTATATCTTTGTGCTGGACAACAATATATATGTAGACAACAAACACAAAATGAAAGTGCTGCTATGAAGCATGCTGGTGGTTTCATTATCATGTGGCATAAAACCACTAAATAGAATAGTCCTAGTGACTCCAGCACCTATTCATGCAATAAGGTGCTATTAAGTAGACAAAAACCCATCTGAGCAAGTTCTGGATCTTAGCCTGCAATTTATGCATACTATATATTCATAAGCAGCTCATGAGACCTTCTAACTTGTGTATCTGGAGTAAAATTTTGCAACTTTCAATTTCATGCTTTTTAAAGCCGTGTTTCCTATTACGTGTCCAGAAACCTTTTAACAGTGACATTTTACCGATCCACAAAATTGCACATATATGGAAGATGTGTATATTCATCTGTTAACAGTTAGAACAAGATGGGTGTACATTATGGATCACAGCCAGATTTTAGTTACTTCATAGAACAGAATAGAATATTTCAGTTGGAAGGGACCTACATTGACCAACTAGTCCAACTGCCATTACCTTTGTGCTCACCAGGAATTTAGCAGGACATTTACAAATATTTACCATTTTTTGTGATGTATTTCTTCCCCCTCTCACAAAATGGCTTTATCTGTTAAAAAATGCAGATGGTGTTCTCTCAGGGTATAGCTACAGCCCAGCCCCACTGAGCTGTCAAAGTCGGTGTCCTATTGCTTAGATACTTTCCTGCCTCAAAAGAAAGGACTGGTCCTGACCCATTGAACACTTTTTTTCACAGGGCTTCATATCACAGAGAACCATGAAAATTTAAGTTTCTAATTAGCCCTGAGGCCAATCCTGTAGTTTTTCAGTCCAAGATGAACTCAAAGTAATATCACAGGAAATAGCCAAACCTGATACTCAAATTTTCAGCCTTTTCATACAGATACAATGGAAGAGTCACCAAAACCAAACAGAATCTGTCGGTTGTGAATAGACATATTACCCTGAATATCACATAAACCAAGGCACTTCCTGACTAACCACCAACGTAATTCCTAAGTGAAGTTTTAAACCGAGACAGATCTTCAATACAAATAAACCATCATTCTTCCACTGAAAGTAGGACCACACTTTGTTGTTAATAATAATGGTCTATGATTACACTTTTTTTTTTTTTTTTTTAGTTGCTGGAAATATAACAACAGAAAAAAATCTGTTAAGATTATCTTTTGAGTTCCACAAAATTCTGTAGCTTCACTCTGGACTTTTGCTTACTTTCTCTAGTGCTATTTACAGACACAAACTTATGCAAGGGTTTTAAAATACCATAAAATTGATAGCTACAGAACTCAGACATGGAAATGTCAACAAAGTTTGGGTTTAGCTGAAATCTAAAAGATCTTTGAAGTTTATATGTGCTTAGATTTTGCTCCTAACTTTTGGTCAAGGCTTAGACTACAATGATAAAAATAGCTTGGCTGCATCATGTAAACCCAAGTCATCTGCACCCAAATTAAGCAAATATCTGCCTTTGCTGATTAGTATTTTTGGACCATTGCCACTCTGTATGGTTAAACTAGTCTAGTCTTGCCAATAGGACATTTCAAACAGTGCAACAAGTATCTGCATCATTTAAAAAGTACATTTTCTTTTTGAGTCACATAACCTACACTTTTTGTGGCAGCTGAAGTACTAAACTCAAGGCTTGGATTTTCTCTCTGAAGTGCTGTCTGGGAACTTGAAGGAAGTGCGAGAGTCATGAAACAACAAATTGTATCCAACCTCACATGATTAATATAAAAAACACAATGTTCTCTTTTTATTTAATTATGGGATTAACAAATTAAATTGGTAAATAGTTTGGGTTTTTTTCTAATTAAAAACATTCCATTAAACAGCCTTAGGTCTACAAGAAGGAAGCAAAGAATGCTACAGGTGATGTGGATACTCTACTGATGCCTTTTTTTAATTATACTGATTATAGTTCTACTGTAACAATGTCTATAGGGCTCAGTCAAAATCATAAGCCATTTTGCTAGAATCTGCAGATGAAAATATTGTGACAGAGTTCCAAGACCCATATCCTTACAATTCTTCCAAATCCATAGTTTTTATCAACTTATTTGCTTGCTTTTGTATGTGAGGAGCATAGAGAAGTTTGCCTGCTGCTGCTGGGCTGGCAATTTTATGTTTCCTTGGTGAAAATTAGCTATATGGTTACCTTAAAGTCCATATAGGTCTTTTCAATATGTGGGGCAGCACTTAAGTGAACTCCACTCGATTTACCTCTGCATCATATTTCCAAGGATGCACCATTTGTTATGGGCTCTAAAGAACCTGAAGTGCAATAAAATAATTAATTACGGCTGCAAAATCTGCAGAAAAATTGGATGACTTAGTGCATTTAATTTACAAGCTGACCTGTTGCCAAAAAAATTTAAAAATAAAAATACAGGGCACACTTTTAAAAAGGACAGTTCAATTACAGCTACACAAAAGTGCTAAAGGGAGATGATCAAGGTAAGTCTTGACCTACTTTTCTCTTTATATTTCCAGGAATAATTCTTTGTCCCTGTTATGAAATAAATTTAGAGCTTGGGAAAAGAATTAGCATGAGAGCAATGGAGACTGAGCACTCAGGTTTTACCCAGAGAAGTCAGAGAGTTCTGTATGTTCCCTGAAGACTAGCTGAGCTGTGATAGAGAGGAGATATTTGAGAGTGAAAGGTGGAGCTCCACCTTCATGTACTTTCTGTCCTTGGCCTTTTCACTAAGGTATCTGTAATAAGGAAAAAAATTAATAGTAGATTTTATCATATTGACAATTGCCAAACTCCAATTGGACTGATTTTCTATATTACTGTTCGGCACCCTACATACCAACAAAAAAACCCCAATAAACTTTTACAAATTAATGCCTTCTGTTGGCCGCCTTTTAAAACCATCTATGTCAATCTATGTCATATTATTTTTTTATTTCCTTAGAGGAAAAAAGCCACATGTTCAGTTGCTGGAAATCAGCTCATATTTTCTGGAGGGTTCCAACTCTCTCAGCTGGTTCTAATTCCAGATCATGCAAGTAAATAGATATAAAATAAGGATGAAAATCCACTGAAAGAGAGCCCATTCTCATCCCTCATTTATAGATCTTCGTCACTTTCTGAGTATAGATGTATACAGGTATCGTATAATCTGCCAGTAAAATACAGAGGCGCAACATACAGGCAAGAGAAGCGTCCTGGGCATAGGGCTGGGCTTTGAGCATGCAGTGCTGTTTCTCTACCCATTGTTAAACTCAAAGCACTTGCTAATACTCACCCTTGTTTATAGACTCTGTCTGTATAGCATGTAACAGCAACAGCTCACAGCAAAAAGCTTAGATATGTTGAAGTTAATGAAAATATACTAAAACTTTTGCAATGTAACAAAATAGTGATTTCCCAGTTTACTGCACAGACCCCTTTTTGGGATATATATCTTCTTCTCCCCATCCTGCCCTTTTGCCTCTGTCATGTTCCTCCCCTTTTATCTCAGGCAAAAGCAGATACCATACTAATAGCCTCATCTTTATTCCCAGAAAGGAAAAAAGAAAGCAACAGAAATGAATGAAGGTGTGTCACTCACATACTAACTCTCCACTCTGGAAATGCCAGCTCCCTGCTGCTACATGCAAGGTGTATTTAGCAGGTGGAATTCAGATGTTAAGTAACAGCTATTTCCTGTCCTTTAAGAGCAAGAGAAAGGCCACACAGGTTACATCCAGCCCAGTATTTTGTCATGGAAATGAAGGTACTGGCAGGTGATTACAAGAAGAGGTGCTTACAACACCTTTTACTCCACCAGTTACTAAGTGGGGCTCAGTAAGCCACGCTAAGCCAGATGTAGTTCCTATATATTTATTAATCTTTTGCATTTTTCTCTTGTAAGGAGCAAAATATTGAGAATCATTCATGATAGTACTTTTATTTAGTTGATATATTTATGAAATGAAATTCAAAAGTTGGGAGAAAGATATGCACTTCAAAGCATAATCACACAGGGAGAAGACAAGAGGAGTTATTAATTTTTCTTGCTGCTGTAGCAAGGAGGATGGCTCATAGTTATTACCAACACGAATTATAATAAAGACATTTTAAAACTTGCAGAAAGTATCTGCACTGCATGCTGTAACAAGCATAACAAACCTGCCCAATTTTGGCTTCATATTGCTGTGGGAGAGGTGTTAATGACCAATTGGAATTGAAGCTGATTACAGGTCTCATTAAACAAATGGGTGGAGTAAGAATTCAAATACTCTGAGTAGTAAAAACAGCTGGGTATGCAGGAGCCAAAACACACTGCCACCTGACAAGACCATGTTGTTTAATGAAAAGCATGAAACTGAAAAATGGGTGTTCCTGTTGTGTAAGTGGAGGTGTAGGCAGGCACGGGGAGCCCTTGCAGAGGAGCACATGCGGGAGAGCTGCTTCTTGAACCAGGATGGAGAAGCCCAAGGTTCAAATGCAAAGTGGTGCCCCTGATAATCATATACACAGGGATATACATGTTCCCTCAAAAATTCATCAGAGGGAAAAAACAACAGTAATTTTCTTTCATGGCAAAGGAAATCACTCTTGAAAGTTATTAATTATCACCAGTCCACCTACCAACTTTCAAAATGAGCACTGTCTGACAGGAAAAAAATCCAACACCTTTTGAATTAACCAAACAAGTTAAAAAACAATTAAACAACAGAAACAAAATTCTTAAGGTTACTTGCTACAGATAATCAAGGATCATAAAGGAAAATAAAAACCCCCATTTATTTGTAGCACATATATTTATTGCAGGAATGGAAATTGAAATAGTTTTATCTTCAGTGAAAATGTAGTAACACAAAATAATAGAATTCTATGTTTCATGTATTTTTCCAGCTTTGGCAGATGAAGTTGATAATGTTTTGGAACATAGCAGCATCTTCTGATAGAATTTATGCAGCTGCTATCTCCATGGGGTTTCTGAACACTGTATCATCCAGGGTATACCAGTATATGTTTACTAGAACTGGTTTGTTAGCAAGTGGATGTACATACTTGGTAATGGTGCCATGTGGATGTATGTAGATTGTAACACAAAAAATGCATTTAAAATTCTGC
Organism: Corvus hawaiiensis; assembly: GCF_020740725.1. Classification (NCBI taxonomy): domain Eukaryota; kingdom Metazoa; phylum Chordata; class Aves; order Passeriformes; family Corvidae; genus Corvus; species Corvus hawaiiensis. Next base: position 61,063,572 of record NC_063216.1, on the reverse strand, counting down.
CCAGTTCTTTTACACTGTTGATTCTTCAGTGCATAGTGGTATCAGAAATTAATAATTTCCAGTAACAGTTCTGTGAGGTATACAGAAGGCTTTATCAGTATTCCTGTCTTACAGAGAAAGGAAAGTGGGACAAGGTGTCTTTAAAATGAATGTGAATTGGTATCACAGGCAGCATTATGGTCTCTCTGCGTGTTTCCAGTTAACTCACTGTGCTGCCCCTGCAAGTTTAATTCCTCGGTGGCATGCGCTGTGTCTTGTGACACTTTCTCATCAAAGGCTGCCTGAGTGACATCTGGCCTGCAGCTGGTGGTTTGTGTTGTCTGTGCACTTCACACCCTGATGAGGTAAAGCCAAGACAAAGGTGACCCACAGAGGCAGGTAGGAAGTCTCTTCCCCCCATGCAGCAGGCTTAGCCACTGCTATACAGATCCTGCAATGTGATTGCAGAACCCACTTAGAGAGTTTTGCTGCTGACACCAACCTAATGACTATGCTTGCCATTATAGAGACTATGCTCAGGCTTGCTACCCTTCAGCCAGAGCCCCAGAAAGAATGCAGGCAGGATTCTTCCTCAATGCCTCCTGAAAAAGCTTTAGAAGATAAAGGGCATATTCAAGAGGCCATATTTTGCATGAGTCACAGTATTTTTAGAGACCAGGCAGTGTCCTCTGCACCTCTTTCCCTGAATCAGGATGCCAAAAGGAGAAGTTTATCTCTCTGTTGCAACTAATACGTTGAGCATCCTCCCAGGGTAAAGTTTTACAATCCACAAATAAGGCTTTACTTCTACAATTGTTACCAATAGCTCACAGTGATTCTGTGAGGAGTGGCTGTAATGAAGTGCAGTTTCCTACAAAACTCTGCCTTGTTGACCACCAACTTTAACAGCTGGGACAGGCACCTCAATTAGGACATTTATGAAGATTTTGCTGTATTTAATACTAATCTTGCACCTGAGCCTTCCCCTCAAACCTGCTTATTTATAGGCAATTCTGATCCATTTATCCTCACTTAGCCAGTTATCTTCATAGTTGGAAGAAATTCATTTGCCTTCAGACCTTTACCCTCCAAACTGCATCACTAACTTTATCTCATGCCTAGACAGGGGGAGACACACCCTGAACATGACTGCATACACTATGTTTCTTTAGGCAAAGAGGCAAAAGTGCTAATAAATATCTATTTCTCTAGTCTGACTAGAGAAGGGTACATTACTTGATGAGCCCTCTGAAGAAATTTTCAATCTGCTGTTCTGAGAAAGGAAAATTAGGCTGGAAGGGTCACGTTGGTGAGAAAGGTGTGTACTTCCCTTTGGAGAAGTGCCACTGAATGGTCAATGCATACTTTCATAAAGGCAGAAAGTTCAGCTCATACACAGACAGATTTGATTATCCAGTTTAAGGCAAACATGCAAAAGCAGTGAATCAAATCCAACAAGTCAAAATAAATTAGAGTATTGTTGTCTATTGATAACAAACAATTGCATACATGAATGAGTCTTTTTCCTGTGATAATCTCTTATGGGAACTTCTTTCTCTGACTGCAAGTATGTCAGAGCTGTGAGAATTCTACTAAAATGCAGTGACCTGCTATGCAAACACCAGACTTTGAAGAGATCATTTGTTTAGCCGTTGTTCCATGAGGTGTTTAAAGACATATTAGACTTTTGCGTAGATAGGAATCATTTAAAATTCTTTTCCTGTTTCTCAATGTATTGACTCAGTAACGTACCTGGCAGAGATACTTGGGAGAGTATAAACATGCAGACTGTCACACTTGGGAAATGAATTTTTCAGAGAAGGATTCTGTATAGAAGTTCAATGGATTTATGAACAACCAGTGATTCTGTGACTCTGCCTTTATAAAAAGGAATCAAGTTTCACCTCTTTTGGCCACTATTTAGACAGCAAAAACACTTGGCCATATTGCACATGATGACTTTCTAAAATTTACATAGGACAGAATTAAAGGCATGAGTGCAGACATGCTAAAATTTTGTCTATTATACTGTGGTTAACTTTTTTTCTAATATTTTATGCTTTTCATGCACTGCTGGGGACTGAGAATCCAGGGTGGTGTGATGCAGTTTGGTGAGAGCTGTGTTTGTAGCAGCAAACATCCAGCCACATCTGCAGCATCTCTGACTAACAGCTCTTCAAGGTCTCTGACAGTATAAAAGACCTCCAGATAATTTGGCATAACTCTAGCAAAAAGAGAACAGACAGACAAATGAGGTCAGAGGAGAACTAACTCAATTTTTTCCAGAGGGAAATAGAAGTGATACTCTCTATGATGTTTTGATTATATAATCTTTTTTTTTTTCCTCAAGAGCTCTTCATATTTTTTGACTTTATTATTTGTTGTTAAAAGATCATTACTAATGTACTTGTTGGAAGTTGAGGATGAGAATTTTTGTTTTCCTTTTCTGACTTTCAAGAGTGATTAGAAAGCTTCGTTATATTCTTCAGATCACTGATTAAGATCTGAAAAATCAGATCTTTGTAGATCTATTTTAAAACAGGATCTGAAGTAGCTTTCCTATTTTCTGTCATTCCTGACTGCTCTATTTGCCTTATCAGTCTCATTCAGTATCCAGGGTCACTTGCCCCTTCCTTAGTTGTACTCAGTGGGGCAAATTCTGGCTTTTAAATATACACACGTCTTGAAATGCTCAAAGCTGTTTTGAGCTATTTTGCTGCATGACTTCCATGAAATTTGTAGACCTTCCATGAAATTTGTAGATCTACATTCCTCAGCTGGCTTTGCAAATCTTGGTTATTGTCTGTAATAAGATTCTTTCATGTGTTTGCAATGGCAAAACTTCAGCACTATAAACTGACGTTTAATAAGGGATTACCTTTTTCATGCATCGCCACTGAAAACTAAGCATGGACAAGCACAGGCTCTGAAATTGTTTCCATTTCAGTCTTCTTGAAACAAAATATTTAGGTTTTTTTCTTTTAAGGAAAGTCTAAGTTTCTGTTAAAAAGCAAAACACTGTACAACAGCAACAGCATACTTTAAAATTTTCATAACAAAAGGAAAACATTAAATATTTCTAAATTGAAATATTTTCAAAGACTCAAAATACAGAGTTTGAAAACAATTGTTGAAATTCAGAAGTCTAACACAAAACAAAATTTCTAGTCTTCACTACTCTTATTAAAACCTTTTGATTACTAGTTACCCAATGTCTTGTGCACATCACACAGCCCAGAGGGGATGGTTCTCACAGGGATGTGTGTTCAGTCTCAGTGTAGCAGGTCAGCACAAGAGGTGGGGTGTTACTTTTGGTCCTGATATTGGCTAGAAAAATATCCTGGGCATAGCTATGGTCCTTAGTCCAAGCAGTATGAAAGTAACATCTTTAAAAAAGTACTTTTGAACTATTGAGTATGAAGACACATAAAAGGTAATATTAGGTTGTTATTACTATCCTTGGCTGTATACAACACCTCAGTTTTCAAATGCCACTGGAGTAAAGCGGCTTTGTTAAGGCAAAACATCAATCTCATATGACCCATGTAGGATGGAAATCTAAAACCCCTTTGGCAAGGGAAGGAACAGGAACTGATTTCCTACATACTACACCCTGTTCTGCTAAACTGAAGAAATTTGCCAGCAGCAGCCCTACTGTCTTCGCCACAGCTTAGTCTGGGAAATTTGTCCCATGGATACTCCTAATATGGAGTTTTGTGGGTAGGACTGGCAAAGAAGTGCCTGCATATCTATCTGAAACAGCTCAGCTCTTGACAGATCATACACACAGAATTAGCAATTAGTGTCAGTTTTGCAACAGTTTAATAGTACATTTATATTCTAATAAATGTAATAATAATCATCAAATAATAGATATAATAGTATATAATAAATATTCTCTGCTTTAGAAGAACAGTTTGAAGATTATTGAGTCACTTGTTTTGTATCCATTTTCTTCATTATTAATATGAACCTCATGCCATTCTTTACATGTAATTAAATAATAAATGCTGTCCTAATGAACATGATGGGAATTTGAAAGATTTACCTCAAATGAAGAACAAACTCCAGTTACTTTTGCCGTTGCTTTCATTTATTTATAGTGGAGTTAAATTAAGATTTTTTTAGCTCCTCAACAGAATCCACACCAATTTAAAGGAGATGATAAATAGTTAAGCAATTAGAGAGGATGCCAATCTATGAGTTATTTTTGAATTTGGCTCTTTTATGTTCTCTCTGAGAGATACCTATTTTTTTTCTTTATGTGTAATATTTTTCTTCTCTCTTCCCCAGTGATTTTTTTCCTTGCAGTTCAGGAAAACAGTCTCAGCAGAGGAATCAACTGGTTAAGTTGGTTTTGTGCTCTGTTGGATACAAAGCAGCACGAATAAGGAGCAGGCAGACATCTCTGTGGGGTGTGAGGGACCCTGTGTGTTCCCTGGTTGAAATGCTGCCTTGGCTTCTGTGATGAAGTTCTCTGTTTTTTACTGAACTGAATAAAGAGAAAGAAAAAAAAAAAAGATGCAACCAAAAGGACTAAATCAGAGCAGGATATTTGAGTTATTTAATGTGATTTTCAGTGAAAAAGCAAACATATTTTTTGATAGCATGTTCAGTCTAGAGCGTGCTGGGCTGTAGACTGTCTCCAGATAGACATGCACATCTTGGCTGATGTAAGTCCCAGTGCAATTAGTGAAACAAAAAGTCTTTCAAAACCAGCCCAGGAGTCTAATGCACCTTTTCTAGCTTCATAGATGGATTCATAAGCTCTATGCACACCTGGAAGCACCAGTGCAGCTGCAAAACTCTGTTAGCTATGCCATTATGACTTGATAAAAGCTTTGAAATTAACCATTGTAAAAGGTGCTTTCTAGCTTGTCAGCAAGAAAAGAATTACAAATACTTATGAATTGTAAAATAAGCACCTTTTTTTCCCTTCTTTTGCTTTATTCTAGAACAATTAGCAAAGTAATTAGCAGTAGAGGTATTTAAATCACCCTAACTAAGCTCCAAAGCTAATTCTACGAGTTAAGTTCTCCTTAACTTTCATTTCAGTCTGCTTGCAAACTCAGGAAGACAGTGGTCTTACTAAATTTGTTTTATTCATTCAGGGTTTTAGGTTTTTTAAAAATCCAATATTTTAACTCACATTTTTATTCTTTTTCTTTTTTTTTTTTTTGTAAATCCTCAGTTATGTTCTCCAATATATCTGAACTATCAGCAAAAGGAGTGATAGGTGATGAAATATTTTCCTGTAGACTAGAAATCAAAGGACATATTAATTTCTCCTAAAGAATAAAAAGAGAGATGGAAGTGAGAGTAAAAGTAGATAAGTGGATTGTTTTCTACTCTGGTTTGGAGGATACAGTATTTATTTGTTATATGTAGTCTGACCAGGAACATTGAAGAGATTGCCTTAAAATTCACAGGATTATCTTGTAAAGTTTAATGTATTTTTATTTGTCAAGAAAGTGACATGTTCTGGGTAGGAGAATAAGTTTTATTGTGCTGCTATAAACGGTTGAAGATATGTTTGGTATGTTTTACCCATAGCTCTACTTCACTTATGATGGTGAATGGAAGTATAAATTAAATATTTGCCTTTTATTCGTTACTATTTAAAGTTAATTACATAGTAAGTTTAACAGCAATCAGAAGCATAAATACATGGGGAAACAAACCCTTCATTAGTCTTAAAAACATCAGTGCTTTAAATTTTTAGTCAACAGTTAAAATAGTCCACTGCAAGGTAAAAAGTTTGCTTTCCTGTTGAATTAATTCTCCAGCAAAATAGGTTATTATAAGTATCTCATTGCTCATTCAGCTCTCCAGAGCCAGATGAGCAAACATCTGTATGAACATGATACTTTAGAAAGTAGACCATACAGTCTGAAAGTGGAAAGATCTTCCTTGCTTCCAGAAAGACTTTAAAATTAAAATCAAAATATGAAAATGTTTGCTAAATAGGAAAACCCCAGAATGGAATAATAGAATGGCCTGCATTGGAAGTGACCTTAAAGATTATCTACTTCCCACCCCACTGCTGTGGGCACAGTCACAAAATGTGGAAAGCCTCATGAATTTGCGTGTCATTCATTGCGTGAAACTGTTAGATCAGTTTCAAAATTCCAGTTGAATTTTTGAATCAAAAGTCCATTCTTGCTTCATGATGCAAATTATAGTGCTGGTCTATATTCCCAGAAACCATCAGTGATAGAGAAAACCAAGGCAGAGAGATAATTTTGGAAAGCAGATGCACAACATTTTCTGAAATTAAAAAATGTCACTCATTATATTCAAGGATGAACCAATAAAGCAAGTCATTTATCTATCAGTAATCACACTAGAGGTTGAGACTTTGACATCACAGTAGATAAAATCACATTTTACAAATGCTTTATCTGAAGTAGTAAATTGTATGCTAGATGTCTGCACATATGTGTGCATGTGTACTTGAGACAAATTGAATTATACAGCTTTGTTGGCTCATAAAAACCAGTGAAAAAGTTTCGGCTCTAGCAGGAGCTAACAGCATTTGTTACTAACTATTGCTTCTGTGTTAATGTTCAAACACCAGGCTGATGTCTCAGTGTTATTCCTCAGAGATAGCTGGTTGTGTGTAGAAAGAACTGTACATCATGGTGTACTATCTGATCTCTCAGAGAACAGAAATTTAGGAAAGAGGGGTTTTGCCCAAGAAACATAACGGTGTGTTCTTAAAAAGTCAGAGGAAGAAAACATCTCAAATATAAATCTTAGCCTTATAAAGGGAAGCATTGACTTAAGACTGAAATCAACCTCTGATTTTCATTTCATGAAATCAGAATGCATACGATGCAAACTTGGCAGCTCTAAGAGTCTAATATCTAGATTACAAACCCTGAAAATCCTTTTCTTCTCTGCCTCTGATCCCTTTGATTTTGCTCTTTATATTTTGCTAAATGCCTTGAGAGCAGGATTCCATAGCATGAATGATGCTGCCCACTGAGAAGTCTCTTCTGAGTTCAGGAACAGAAGGCAAAACTATAGAAAGAAAGGGCCATATTCAACAGAGGTGCTAATTTGAAGAGCAAAAGAATATAGTGAATATACAAGGAAAGTGCTGTAACTTACAGTACTGCTAAAGAAAATGAGAAAATGAATGCAAGCCGGCTCTCATGTTACACAACACTTTCAGCAGTAATGGACGTGACACCAGGTGTGCATCTCCTGTTGAAGATTTGTAGCTAGAGACATTCCCTTGAGCAGGTGAGGTGGGCTTTAGTATTTGATGAGAAATGCTTTGAACAGGAGCAGCATGACTGAGAAATCTCATTGAATAAAATACACAGAAAAGGCAAAACAAAGAATAACACCTCTACTTCAGAATACTTTCAGATTTCCCTTGCATGTACATTTTCCCTGTACTCTAGTATAGAAGATCTTAATGTTGTCCTCTTCTGTCTGTCAAGCATGTGCCAGATGTAGTAACTTTGCATATGATATGTTATTGTGTTTATATAGGCGAGACAGAGAGATGCAAATATGTGCAGGAAACCTGGTTTTGGTTTGGAAGACTAGTGTAAGTGAAAGCTTTATAGTTAGGTGTTTTTTCAATATCACTGAAGTGGACAGCAAACAGTTCATAAATGAGGTTGTGGGAGCAATGAAAGCAAATGGAAAAAGCAAAATAAAAATGATTAAAAAAAATCATACTGACCTACATTCTCTTTCTGTGGTGGAGATGGTACTTTCTTCAAAGCAGTGGTGTGTTGGGCACTGTTAATGTTTCAGAAAGTATACTGGAAATGAATAACACTGTGTGGAACCACAATGCCCAGCAGATATGTGAATTGTACTGTGAAAACTGGCAGGTACTTGACAACATTTGCTTGTCTGCATAATGGTTAGAGGAGATCATTTTGATCTGACTTTGCAAAAGAGACATATATCCAATGAGCATCAACAGAGATAGGGAATAGTTCCTAAAACGAGCCTTTGCATTCTCCCGGGATAGCTGCATTCTTCAGTGTTAGTGATAACAACTGTCTAGTGTTTGCTGTGAGAACCCATGCCAGTAAGATCAGAGGAGTCTTCTAATTGACTTCAGATAGAATAATCGGAGCAAGGGCTTTCTGTAAACACCACAGCAGTATTTTTCAGCTCTACACTAATAGTATATCTCTAACCTCACATGAGATCTTTAGAGGGGCCAAGCTGATTAATTATTTGCCAAAAATGACAGAGATCAGTGCAATCCAGCAGTGCTGCCAACATGGCACCACCCTGTTCTTTTGTCATTAATGCAAAGAGAAATGTGAGGGGGTTGTTAGTTTTGTATTTGAATGTTATAAAGTCCAAAAGGCCATGATTGCAGAAGAAAAGTTATTGTTACTGGCTCCAAATATTAGAGACAGTTCACTTTATTAAAGCAAAACTATACTGCATGCCTGGGTTTTGAGACAATATGTACTTCTGTGACTTCACTTACACATGGCAGGAGTCCTATTTTCACATAGTTCAGCATGGCTAGAAATATGAAATTATCTATCTTCACTGTGGAAATTTGTTGTTGAGAATTTTTGTCCTAATTTGCCTCTCCTACAAAAATACAGACATGTAAATTTTATAATAGCAAGTATTCATGCCCTAAGGAGAGAATGAAAGCATTTCAGAGATCAAGGTAAGACTGAACGTGGGAAAGAATTAGATATGGAACCTTTTACTAAGCTCCTTTGATTCCAGTTCTAGTATCAAATTAGTCATGATCATGTATGGCACAAAGAAAGGCAAATAATCTTTCCTTCTCTATTTCTTCATTTTTCACATAGCACTAAGAAATTGTAGATCAGTACAAGGAATACACAACATAAACACTTTTAACAGCTTGTCTTTCACAGAGTTCATCAACTTAGAAATGTACATAGCAAAGCCCATGCTATGCCAAAAGAAGTCTGCGTGTCTAATTGGTTTCAATAAACAGTTTTTTACCCAAGGTATAACATTATTAATATGCTGTCTAATGGTACTTAGCAAGCTGTGGTGTTCTCTCCTGTTCTCTTCTTCAGACACCTCGAAAAAACCAAGTATATTATGATCAGACTCTTGCAATGACTTCAGCATGAGCATAGAAAGTTCAGTAGAAACACAGAGTTCTGTGACAGAGTCTAATTAATGCAACTGAAACATAGTTACATGTATGATAAGATTTTTAGATTTTAGAATTATTAGTTGCTCCTTAAGTTTACATGTCATACTCTACTTTTCGACAGTGTGATGGCTTAAAATATTTGATTCTTGGGATGGTCCTGTGCAGGGTCAGGAGCCAAATTTTGATGATCCCTCTGGGTCCCTTCCAACGCAGAATATTCTATGATTCTATGACTCGCTTTATCAGTACTGGAAAAACTTGTGCTTACTTGAATTCTTGATGAGGAATACAAACCCTTTTTGACACCGTGGTCCAGCACAATCCCAAAAAAAAATTTGCCCCCAAAAAGGTTTTCTAATTTTTAGCTATAATTTCTAGCATCCCAAAATACTTCTCTGAAATTGACTCTTTGGAAATGGAATAGAATAGATGCTTCCTTAACACAGTCATTTTTGAGTGGGGTCATTTTACAGAGTACGACAAGAGATGAATTTCAGCCTGCTGAAGCCAAGTTCCGTAGGTCTCATACATGCTATGGAGAAAGACAGATCCTTCCAGGAACAGTTGCCAAAGTCCTGCTCTGAATGACTTCAGTGGAGAATCTTCTTACCTTCTACTGACTGTAGAAGAAACCTATGGAGATTAGTTTCACTGGGCTCATGTTTTCTTTTAGAAACATCCCACTGAATTTCCTTCTCCTCCAGCTGTGTTTCTTTTTCACCTATTATCTTAATGTCTTGTTTGCCATGTAGTAATGGATTTGTTAGTGAGGTTTTTAAGGAAGTAAGTATATTCTGCCTTGTGTGACTAGTCAGCAAGAGAGAAGACCCTGACATCCTAGCAGCAGAGGGGCTGAAGCTGTGCTGTTTGAGATTTCCTCCATCTTCAGCAGCTGACAATGGATGGCACTGGAGAAATTTCAAATGTGGTTCTTGTTATTCTGGAAAGCACCTCTGTTGAGGCAAGTCACTGAAAAATAGAACATATATTCCCTTTGCTTCCTTTTTCGTATGAAAAAACTTTTTTTAGATATTTTTCACAGAAAAATTAAAATACATTTCCTCACCATCACAGCAAATACTAGTTTAAAATGGGAGAAATTGTCTTCAGACAGGAAACACAAGACAGTACAACACATTTGTACTGATTTGTACTTGAAAGGTCCATTGCTATTTTATCTTCCTTCCTGGTGTTATTTTAGAAAATCATTTGTGATGTCTGCTGTGATGAAGTGGCTGTCATGTTAGACACTACTTACAAAACCAGACAAAATGATTAACATTTATTCTGTTTTATTCACACAATAGTTGCTAATCTAAATATGTTTGGAAACAGTATTATTTATCTGCTATTTCATTTATTTAAAGCAAAGCACTCCTTCTAAACATCTGTTTTACTGTCTGTCCAGTCAGGATATTCAGATTCCTTGAGATGCACATTCTTTAACTAATCACCAGAATTGTAAATCAGTAATCAGATTAGTAGCTTCTTACAGAAAGCAAGGGATTTGCTCTTCCTGACTGACAACAGTCATGTTGCTCATAATTAGGATTAGTCCTTTCAGGAGACTGAAGATTACAATGATATGTACACTACAGCATTTTTTTCTTCAGTATCTCTTCCAGCTCTTTATTCCAACTTGGACAGTACTATATGGCTTATGTCTCTGCTCCCCAGATCATCATACAAACCAAAGAGAGCATGATGTTTGCTTTTTAAATTGATAGAATTTGGCATTTGGAAAGAAACTCCCAGCAGGATGGCCTCCCCTGCTGAAATATGTCAGTAGCCATCTCTCCTCATTACCCAAATGGCCTTTTTGATGAATGGCAGCAGCAGTCTTTCCTTGTTATAGCTAGTTAGCTGAATGCTCATCACTATTGTTTTAGCATAATTGTCTTCAGGGTTAGGTGGAGGCCAGACTGTTCCCCATTAATGCTACAATACTGGAGTTGATTTTTGTTCACAACTGTTAGCACCAAGGCATGAAAACAGATTGTGAATACCGAAAAAAACAATCCATCACTTAGTCATGCAGAAAGTGCAAGAACATTTTTTTATTCCTTCCTGTTTTAGAACTTTAAAAATTCTTTGAAGTGTGTAAACTTACAGTCATGTCAAATCAAATGTTCAAATCTGTTGAGCAGGAAGGAATTAATATATTTTCAGGGATGTTTGTATCTCCCTGACTTGTTTAAACTAAACATAATCTCCTGATGTCATTGCGCATCTGAGAAGGGGGAGAGAAAAGGCAAGAGAGGGGTACAGTTCATTAGTTAAGAAATGTGAAGTGATTGTGTTGCTAGAAGTTGTAACAATGGAAAGGTTTTGATAGTTTGAGACCTTATTGCAAATAAATTGTGGGGGCAGGGGAGAAATTTCTGTGCTAATCTCTTGATAAGATAACACATTACATGTCCCCTTACTGTAAGACTTCAGTCCACCACCTCAGACTGCATGGCTGTTATGTAAGCTTTTATTTGGATTATGAAACTGAGATCTGATTGCAATTCACTCACAGGGAAATAAGCCTCATAGGGTCTATTCAAATTTTCAGAGAAGGCACGTGTTTGTGGTGCTCCTATATCCTCCTTCATTTGCTATGTAATCCTGCCAGATCAGCCACAGAGGGAAGAGGTCCCAGACACTGCATCCCTTTGTGGAGCAGGAAAAAAGGGGAGGAAAAGGGGGTGTCCAAGGGGTTGGACCTAGTCATGTATGATATGTAGGGAGGTCTTTTTTTTTATTCAATTGGGAGTTTTTTTAGCACAAGAATTTGAGATTTCTTTTTAAGTTCTTGATTTGAAACTACAAGCTGTGGGATTTCTTTAAGCTGCAGTTTCCTCCACATGAGCAAGAGGAAATATTCCCCTAAGAAGGATATTTAACCTGAACAGATAAAATATTTGTATCTTTTTTTTTTTACTTCTCCTTTCCATAGCCTGGCCTGCTTAAGGTTTTGGAATTACTACATCCAAGTGAGGTGTGTTGTTATGTACCTTTCTTTTTTGTTTCAGCAAAGGAGATGGGCACACAGAATGCACATGAATTTAAGCAGTGTTGGGAAGTACAGTCTTGCTCACGTAGAAGTGGGCTGGAGAACAAATTCAAAACAGAGCCAGCCTGATCAGAGCAGGTGTTGCCATTGTGGGAAGACTCTAGGAAGTATGGGCATGGGAAGGCTGAGATGTCTATATGGTGATGGCAATGCAAAGTATTGGCCAAAGAGCTGGAAATATATATCAGGGTAAGAAATTTGTTCCAGCAATTTACAGGACAGCCTCTACCCACTTAAAATAGTTTTGTTTTTTTCATTCCATGATTTAAATATTTTTAGTTTCAGTTGGAAGCTATGCATTATTCAAATGACAGATCTAGTACAATTTATTCAGATGCAGAAAGCACTTTAAATTGATTTTGAAACTAATGGCAGAAGAAGGGGAAAAGGTGGGTGGAAGCACAAGCTATCTTACCAAATACATAAACAAATAATTGTATATTTCATATCTGGATAGAATTATATTTTACGGTCTCCAAAGTCCTAAAGAACATTAGTTATTCTTGACATTGACTTTAATAAAGCATGTCTTGAGTCATAAACATGAGTAATAAGTTGCTTATTGGAAAAAGTTTTCTTATTACCATTTAAACAATACAAGAAATAAAGAAAGATGAGAAAGAGAAGAAAGAAAAGAAAGAAAAAGAAAGAAAAAAGAAAAAAGCAAGAAGGAAAGAAAGAAAAAAGAAAAAAGAAAAAAAAAGAAAAAAAAGAAAAAAGGATATGCTGTTTAGTAATTTTGTGGGTTATGAGTATTTAAAGTTGAACTGTAATACAGTGAGGGTATTGTGCACCCTGAATTACTGATAAATTTGTGTTGCAGTTATTGTCACTGAGGAAGAACTTTATTTAGTTCTGTCATACTGTATGCATTTTCCCCAGCCGTTTATATAAGGAACAGCTTTTGTACGCCAAATAAGTGAACCTGGCTCTAATCTGCAACTGATTTACTGCTCTTGCCTTCAGGGCTCTCATCGTAGTGGAACTAGAGGACATACTGGCTTTGACATACTGTACAGGAAGTTCTTTGAAAAAAACCCGGCTTGCCAAACCCTGAGGTTGTCAGTCAAAGAGTCACTGAGTAAAAGCTGAGTAGTTCTTGAGGTCTGGCCCACTGTTTAACATCAGATTACAAGCTTCTCTTATTTAATAAAAATTTGAAGAATGGCCTCAAGCTCAGAAAGCCATTGTGCACATGCCTGTCTTTAAGCATGTGTGAAGTCCTGCTGATTTGAATATGAGTACTTCCTGCAGCAGAAGGCCATGGGAAGTTTGGGAAAAGTATGTGCAAGATCAAATGTTGTCTTCTTTGGCCTTGATCTCCTTGTGAGGTCTGAGTACAGTAGCGCCTATTTTTTTTTTCTAAGATCTTGAGATCATTTTCCTACCACATAAAAATATACTTAACAGAAAGCAGAATCCTGATTCAAAGGCTAGTGTTGCTTGTCACAGTTATTTGGATAGACAGATATTTTGCTGGATGGACGTGCATTTGTCTATAAATGCTGTGAGCTCACACCAGAAGCTTCAGGCTTTGTGTGTAAAAGCTCAGGCATTGGGTTTGGATCTCTTGAACACTTGATTTGTTGCTATCACAAAACATGTGTGTAAGAGACTGAAAATTAGGCATTCAGAAAAAAAAAAGAGGCACAGGATAGGGGAAAAAAAAAGCTATTTAGGAAAAAAACTATTTAGGTAAAAATAATTTTAATGTTTATTGAAAAGGTTATGCAATAAAAATTCCCACTAGTGTTCTTATGCCTCTTATTCCTTGCTCTGCTTTTAATGACATGAATTTCCCACAAGGAGCACAAATAGGAAACTGAGGGAGAAAATAAACAAAGATCTACTTACTTTGAGGTTTGTGTTACTGCTGTCACTATGGTGTCAGAAAGCCTCCTATGTAAAACAGGCTTGTTTTGTAATCACACATTTTCTAGGGTACTTCATAACTGCCAAAAGGAAATTTGAAAAGAATTTTCATCAAGGTTGGAGGCTTAGAATCTGTTTTCATTTAGAAATAAAGGAAAGTGATGTTCATATTTCTAAGGGATTAAAATTGAGTGTTGCAAGAGTTTATTGATTTTTCCCCTCTAATTTCTTAATTTTACAGGGTATAGAAGAAGAACTGGTTTTGTCATGACACCATAAAGGTCACGTTATAGTCATCTTATTTTGGGTGCATTAATACAGCCATTTAGATATGCTAAAATAACTGAATGTTAACTGTACTTGAAAAAATCTATTTTCCTGGTATATATATTATTTCTAAAGTTTTCTAGGATAATAGTTATGTGTACTTGCCTCAAAAAAAATTTTTTTAAATAAAATTCATATCTTCTTCCAATGTGGCCATGATTTTACTCTCAAAACTGCTCATTCCAACACCCTGAATGTCTATGTAGATAGTTGCAGTAGTATGCTTTGTCTTTGAGAGAAAAGGGAGATCAAGCAGCATTTGGCTGTGTATCTTTATATAAAATGACACTGTACCATTTTAATGCAGTATCTCAGACACTAAGTGGTTTAGTTGCTTTCTTTCCTCTCTAGAACAGAATTTGATACCTGGCTTTCTCCCAAAACTAAGAGCATTATAATGTGGGAACTCAACCTGCTAAACCTGGGAGGGAGTGGATAATTGTCGTTGTAGGTGTTCACATACCAGGGCATTTATATTTACTCCTGTTTGTTTCTAGCAACCCTTACCTCAGCAAATTTGGCAATTCTCTCCATTCAGCCCACATCTCTATTGTTTACAGTCCAATTGTGGAATTCAGCATTTGCACATAGAGCACTACAGTGGTGTTGTCTCAGGAATGTCGCCTTCAGTGAGAATACGGATTGTTGTTATTTGCCTGGAATGTAATTTACTGAAGAAATCTCAATTGTTTGACTTCATCTGGAATCACTACAGAGCTGTGAGGAAAGTGTAACAGCACAGAGAAAGTTCAACTGCTGTCAGTGACAGTGTGTGAAGAAGTGGTTGCCGAATAAGGTCACTAGCACTTAAAGAGTATCAGGAAGTTTGATGACTTTGAAAAATAAATAATTATTTTCTGGAGTTCTTGGTTAGTGTGCATCAAGCTTAATTGTGCACATGATGTTAGTGATAAAGAGGTCTTACAGTTAAATAAAATACTCCTTACAGTAGTGCTTTTGTTCCGTTTTATACTGTACACAAGGGGCATTTGGGAATATTTTCATCAAGCTGTCAGTGATAATTTCCCAGGCATTTTTTATAGACAGTCTCATATATTAAATGCGTGCTTAAACTTCATGTTTGCAGCCTGCACCTAGACAATAAAATTCAGCCTATACTTTCAGCATTTCAGTACTTTTTAAAGGCTTTCTTTATTTTCTTTGAATGTCCTATCTTCCTGAAATCTTCCTTCAATGTAGTGCAAATGGAGCCTCAGAAAAGAGGACATAGCATGACCCCAGTATCCTGTGCAGACCCCTTGTACAACCAAATGTAGACCGGTTTTACTCCCCACTTAAATCCACAGAAGAGAGAGATTCACACTCATGAACTTATTTGCATGACCATGGACCAAATTTCAGTGTAATAGGCTTATTCAAATCACATTAGCAGGAAATGCAGACCAAAAATGCAAAGAATGAAGACAGTTGCAGCCTTATCTAAAATCTCTTATGCATAGGTAGTCTGTTCCCTTTTTGAAAGTCCTGGGAGTCAGAACAAAAGTTAAAGGAAGCAGTATTAAAATAAGGCTGCAAAGTTAGCAATTATAAATAGCTTTGGACCCTCTTAAAGTTTCCAGTATGTGAAGGATATGTGCACCTTAACACCACCTTTGTATAGCCTATTTTCAGTAAAAGGTAGAAGAATGTCTCCAGGTAAATTTCCTTACCTAGCATATGGATTTTAAATAATTTTTACAGAGTTTCTCTTTGCAGGATGATTTTACGTGTATTTGCTTAAGAGTTATGTATGAAAACTGATACTTAAATGTCTATAAGTCTGAAAGAATGTTGCATAACATAACAAAAAATTATCCGGTACTCTGTAGTTTTGGTGGGGTGAGACTAGTACATTCACATTTAAAAGGGAACCTCCTACACAACTATTTCTACTCAAGACTTGTCATCTTGTACATGTGATATCATGTCATTTCTTTTGAAGCCTATTGCTAATTTAATAATATCATGAGAGAGTAAAATTTCACCATAAAATAACTCTCAATATTCACCAAATTTCAACAATTGTGTGCAAGTCACTAAGAAACTTTATAAACAGGGTAGGTTTACATAAAACTTTAAACATATCCATGTTAACCAGTCTTAGCCAATTTGAATCATCTGAAATCTCATTATAAGCAGTTAGTACAAGGAACTGTTCAAAGGAGGCAGCGGATATGGCAGAAAGAAAAAAGGAATGAGTTATACTATTTGCTTTCCCAAAAAATGAAATTAACATACCATGGTAAAGAAATGGAAAACCCCAGAAGACTAAATTAGGCAAAAATCTTGCAGAAAATACAAGATGGTTTTTGAAGTTTGAGTCATAACAAATATGTTCATATAACCAAGTAAAATTCTTGGTGAACTTAATTCTGTTGCTCTCCAGTTCCAAAAAGTATTTTCCAGCATATTTCCAGGTCTTTGCTGCGTACCCCATCTCCACTCTGTTAGCTGGGTGGCTTGCTGAAGGAGGATGTCAAAATCCTATAGATGCTATAGAACCCTTGCTCCCTGGGGTTTCCAGACACCTCTGCTCCTGAGCTTTTCTTTTTTGATTTGGCTCTGACTTCATCTTCTGTGCATGATCCCATTTCCCTTCTGATATCTTCTTCTGAACCTTCCACATATTTTTCTTGTTCTGTTTCCATCACTCAGGTTTCTGCACAATTGATTTAACTGCCTCACCCTTTCTCCATCAGTCTCCAACACCCTCCCTGTAGCTGAATATCCTTCCCTTTCTTTTGATCATATCTGGTCTTTCTTAATTTGAGTCTAACACTTTTCATGGTGATTCTCTAGATCAGGAGGGAAAAACACCAAAGAGACAGATGAAATGAAATATCAGGAGAAGCACCAATAGTTTCCTATAGGTTGGTTGCTGACAGTCCTCTCCCCATTCATTTTAGTCCTTCATGTTCACACAGGCAGATCTGAGAGTTAGTAGAAGGAAGTTTGTATGAAGTGAGACATTCAAGAGATGCAAAGTGGAGTACTTTTGAGTATATTCTTGAACAGATGTCAAAAGTACAAAGTGGCTGTCTCCTACATATGAGGTCATTGCTTCTCTTTCTGGAAATAAAGAAGTATTGATAGGTCTTTAGCAAGCAATTAGTAGGGTTGCAACGAAAAATTTATCTTATATTGTCTTCCTTTTACCCGAATTCCACAGCTGCGTCTCCTGAACTAAACAGTTATTGCTTTACTGCCTAGGAGAAACTGGCAAACCTTTCTTTCTTGAATGATGTTGTGAGAAATAACTAGAATAGTTTTGGTAAAATTTCCCATCATTGCAATGTTCAGCATAAAGAGTCAAAATTGGGTAAGGTTATAAACAACTGAAAGTGTGGCTTCATAAAAGGAAGGCCTAAGCTAGCTAATAATTTCTACAATACAAAAGTTTGACACATGGTATTGTTCTACGGCATGAATTATAAGCTAAATTGTAAGATCTGTTGTTTGAATGAGAAGATGGAAGAGAATGTGAAGGAAGTCCCCCCTCATAAACCTGCTCAGACTGTAGTTAGAATATCACTGTCCTTACCTTGAGAACCTCAGGTGCAGCAGAACCTATGGGGCAGCCAGTGACTTTCTTTCTGTGATGTTTGGCAGTCGAGTGTTTGCAGGAATACAAGAGCATAAATTAGACTCGGTTCAGTGTTTTTTCTGACCTGAGTCTTGGGAGAGGGGGATTAAGAGCCTACCTGTCCAATTCTTCAGTGCTGAGACAGCTGCAAACTCTTTATATCCGTATGCAAACTATTTCCATCCCATTTTTCTCTGTGGATATCCATATCCAACTATTTCTATTCATACACATATCCAAGAAAAAAATTTTGAAAATTAAAGCTTTTCTGATGAAATAAAAGAGGATACATTAGTAACACTGGTTTCTTTTTCACTTGTTTTCAGTCTTAAGCTATCTGTTTAAAAATACTCTGCACATTCTGGGCACTCATCTCATTCTCTCTTTTTGAATCGCTGGCTACAAATTTGCATATTTTTAGGCATTTTAAAATTATTTTCTAATTGCCTTTGTTTAAGCCACCTACTTCAAAATTGTCTTTTTAAGATTTTGTTTTCTCCTTGTGGTCATTACCAGCATGGACATAAATTGGAATGTGAGAGTGTTGTCAGTATATACAGAGCACAGTGGGCTTGATGCTGTTCCTTTAATGCTCTGAGCAAAAATCCATAGTGTCAAGTGATTCATAAGACAGGTGTGATCAATAAGTTTCCAGCACAAAACCAATAGCCATTTTCTCAATTGCAGTATTTCCCAGAAAACGTAGCAGAGACAGCTGCACTTAACACAATTTTGTCTGAAGCATGTCTATAGAAGGCTTATTGAGGCCTAAATTTAAAAAATATAAATTATTTGTGTTGCACCAAAAGTGAAGGTAAGATGAAGAACAGTTTTTGGATGTTGCTGTTATTTAATTACCTTTAATAGAAATTAGTAGCTGAATTCTTCAGTATCTTGAAACCAGTTCTTGAAGCTGTGGATAAACTACTAGGGGAAGTGTCCCTGATTTTCAGATGCTTTGTGGAGTTTAGGAACACTGAATTTTACTTGCAAAGTTCTTAATGGGGCTTTGATGATATTGTAAGCCTTCTCAGTGGTCACTAATATTTGAAGACACATATTAGACATAGTTTTATCATTTTCCATAAAATATTAACTATTTATTATGAAAACAGTATTCTGTACTGTACTGGATCTAAACCACGTCTACACATTTTAAGGTTTACCAATAGTCTATACAATTTTACCATTGAAATGGTCAGGCTCAGTTTAAGTTATGTTTACAAGTACTATTAATTCTAGTAGAAAATTACAGCTTTGAAGGTTCAGCCTTCCTGAACCTTCATCATGGCAATTAAGTGCCATAGCCTCATTACTCTGTAATAAAATTGATGTACTCTTTTTACATATATTTAATAATAGAATGGCTGAAGTTGAAAGAGACTTTAAAGATCATCTAGTCCAACTCCCCTGCCATGGGCATTCACACCTTCAACTAGACCGGGTGGCTTAAAGTCCCATCTAATGTGGCCTTGAACGTCCAAATTCGCTGAGATCAGGTATGAATGTTCTTCAGAGTGGTGTTCCTTTTTTAACTAATGGGATAACAGCCCTTTGTATAACTGGAGAGGCACAGAAATTTTATCTTCATGGGATGTGAAGTCCAGAGTAGGGTGGGGAGTGGGGAAAGGCATGTATGGGAGGAGTCTCTTAGTGCATGTAAGAGACTGAAAACCTGAGATGTTTGTGAAAGTAGTTCCAAAGGTTTTGGCTATAGGAAGAAATGCGGCTGGCTTGGAATGGATTACTTAGCAGAGTGAAGAAATATTTTGGAAGAACCCATATGATAAACTGTCTAATTTACCTTTGATCTTGAAAGCTACATTTGCCTGTTTTTTCATTTCTCCCTCTATTGTTTGCAGCTCCCACTGGTTTTGTCAGGTCTCCTATTAGACATGTAAGCTCCTAAGGGTCTGGAACATGTTTGCCTGTGTGTTTCCTGAATGCCATTCTGAGCACTACTCATAAATAATACATTTGTGCAGTCTGCACACTGTCTGACCCAACATAAGTTCTCTTTTTTTTCAGAAGAGAATCATTAAAGACGTGCACATACACACTAAGTTATCTTCTCTAAGAAATATGAGAAGACCCCTTTTATGTGGGGCGGACTCCTAGTCACCTCAGCTGTCAGTAAATAGTTAGAATTCTGGCTGGAGCACCAAGAAGCCACACCAGCATTCCAGTGCTCAGCCTGCCTGCCTCTGCTTTGAAATTAGGCCTTGCAACACTGGGCAGCTGCTGCTTTGCGAAAGTATGAACAAAATGTAGTCAATGAGGAACAGAAACTAAACAAACAATTTAAAAAATTAGTTTGAAAATCGAGTGTGCACCACGACTCATATGCTTTAGCCTGTCCAGGACTGATGTAGAAACTCATAAGAGACTGTAAAAGACTTAATCCAAATAATAATAATAATAATAACAACAATAATAATTATAATAATAACAACAACGAGAAGAACACTCAGAAAGCAGATCTCTTTGCCTTCATTTTCTTAAAACATTTTGCTGCAACATATTATTGGCTAGAATAAGAATGGTAGAATCCACTCCATGTGTCTGAAAAATTGCAAAGGAAGAAATTAACTATGTCTATTATTGATTTTTTTATTTCTATTTATTAACTTCTATTATTATTATAATTAACTGTTAACTGCTTTAATTTCTGTTTCTCCCGATGACCAGAAAATTCCTCTTTCTGTCCCCGTAAAGCAACCTTTTAACATAGAATACTCTTGTGGATTTCATAAAATTTTAATATAGATTGTAAGACAGAATAAGGTTTACTTTTCCAGAGGCACAGAGAAAATATCTTTGGACCCCTTGTCTGTAAAGGTATTCCAAAGAATTATGTGAAATATCAAAAGTATATCTTTGATCTTTTTATAACCTAATTATATTATTTTGCAATTTATTAAATAAAGACAGGAGCAAAGAGTCAAAACCCTTGTTATACCACATGGGTAGTCAGTGTGTCATGGTTAGTGTTTTAAAGACACAGCAATTTGTACATTTTCTCCCAGACATCATGGCTGAAGAGCTACTTCTACTTGCCCTGGCCTTTGAACCCCCTCCCATGGGAATTTCATTGAGTGGAGAAGCATGGCATCAGACCTACTCTTTCCAGGTTCCTTAAATGCCAGAAGGCAGCTTTGTGTGGAGATACCTCAGAAAGATGACCTTCAAGTTAATTATGCATGCTGTGATCCAGGCTGGGATTGCTCTGACAGGGGAAGCTCATATACCTTGTAGGTCAGTTGACGTGAACATTTATATCCTTTTTTTACATCATTCTAGTGAACAATATATACTAAAAAAAGAGGATAATTTAATTAAAGTAAAAAGGTTTATACTGTCAAATTGTACCCTCCAGTTTAGATCAATTGAACTTCCATGCCCAAATAGGAAGTGTTCATAGATTTAAAAAGCCAACAATTTGATTCATAAAGTAGTTATGACTTCAGAATGTCAAGGGGGCTTAGTGAAGCTGTAAAGAAATAGAAATAGTAAATTAGGTTCTTTAAGTTGGTCATTTACCCAAGTAAACAAGATAAATATAATTAAGTGGTATAGTGCAGAGACTATGGTTTGAAAAAACAAAAATCATTTACTTGGAGAAAATACTTAGAAAGCATGTAAGAACAGAAGTAATCTTTGATCTTATTCTAGGCAGTGCAGTTCTATATGTAGCTATTAAAGAACCATTTTCTCATAGTGAGTGTAAAGTGTAAAATTCATCATCTTGGTTGGATCAAAGGAGACGTATAAAAATGCACACTGCATTGTCTACCTTCAAGTAAAGCAATGAGATTAAAATGAGAATGCTAATTACGAAGACATTCTAAGTAGCAGCTGAAACTTAGGCTGCTTACAATTATCACATCAGTTCAGTGTTCATGCTTATCCCTGACTGAAAAAAAATCAAAACACAATTTTTACCAAAATGTAAAGAAACAAATACATAGATTGATGGAGTTCATTGGCACTCTAATAGATAATACCAAAAAGAACACTGTTTAGAAATTATAAATTGTGTCAGTATTAAAAAAGTAATGACAGAAGAAGAAACAAGTTAAATGCAAACTCTTAGGAAGTCAGGCTGAAATTATTTTGACAAGCAATTTTCTTAACTAAAAATAACCAACCTCTTTAGAAATATATGAGAAGCTTTCCTATGAATGGAAGTCAAACTAGAGCTTTTCTACTTAGTAAAAAGATGACTGAGGCTATAAAATGAAAGAATGAATAGGAAACAAGTATTCACCATTTTCCATTCAGTATTAAGTGTATCCAAAAATACCACAATGATGAAAATTTTAATAGAATTAATATTTTTTCTCATTCAATTTATAATGAAACTATGATTTTTCTTTTCACAGAATGAGGTGAAAAATAAGGTGATAAGGTGAAAAATACCAGAAGATTCAGAAAAAAAATTAAACAAATTCAAGGTAAGAGGTCCACTGGTGTCAGTTAAGATGATGGCCTGCAGGCAATAACCAGCTCAGGAAGCTCTTAAACCATTGATGTCTGGAGTATAAAAGGAATAGTCTCATTCTGTGTACTTCTGCTGTTTTGTATTTTTTCTTCAGTATCCATTATTAGACTCACTTGTAGATAAAAGACCCTATACTAAACAGCCCTCCAGGTTTGAGTTGGCACTACTATTCTTGAGGTCTTAAGTTGAGAATATACAGCATGAAGTAAAATACAAATATCTTTCTGAACTGCTGTGATAAAATTTGTTCTTTTTGTTAAACAGAAAAAGACCAAAACTGCAAAAGGCAGCTGATATTTATATAGCTGAAAAAGAGCACTGCAAATTGTTGCTTCCACAGAATATAGCCACATTATAATGAGCTATGATATTTAATCTAAAATATAAATATTGTTTTCTAACTTTCCTAGCATTTTGCATGTGGCGAGACATTGGTCTCCCAGTTGATAATTAACTCTTCTGAAAACTGAGTATAGAAAATTTGTTTTGCAAATTTAATTCCTAGGAAGGCTCTTAGATGCTGAAATGTATGCAGAGGTTTTCATTAAAATCCTTCTCATTTGTTTTTACAGGTATTATTTTTACTGCTTACATTGGTCTCATGTATTTTAGAACT
The DNA here is from genome assembly GCF_020740725.1 of Corvus hawaiiensis. Taxonomy (NCBI): domain Eukaryota; kingdom Metazoa; phylum Chordata; class Aves; order Passeriformes; family Corvidae; genus Corvus; species Corvus hawaiiensis. The sequence continues at coordinate 61,040,506 of NC_063216.1, read as the reverse complement.
CATTTAGGACTGAGAATGTCTTTGGCACTTTGTGAACCAGAAATGTTGGTTCTCCGAAAGGAAATTAAAGGTGACATCACTGGCATAGTGGGAGGATTGGTCTAAGTAATAAACATTTGAATACATTTTACCCAAATCTTAGAGCACTGTGTTGAAATAATTTTTCTTATTTTGCAGAAGTTTATGTTACATCAAACCATCCAGCTAAGACAGTAAAGTGGTAAGTACAATTTAGCGAATATTAAACACCCAAACATCGGCTCTATGTACAACACATACTTTTTCTTACATATTTACTAAAGCCCAGTATTTAAAGTAAACACAACTGTTGAAGACATCCCAGCAGAAACCTTGTTAGTGTTTAGCTATATTGCACTCTCAACTAGTACATTATTAGTAGCAATAATTAGTAGTAATTTCCTAGTAGGGCCAGGAAATTTGTTTTCCTGGATGTCTCCTATCAAACAGATCAATAAGGAAGGATGATAACTTGATAAAAAATAATAGTGATAGATGGTTCTATCTATTGCATGTCATGGAGGCCAAGATATCACAGAGAATCATGATCATCATCATCATCATCATCATCTAGAAAGAGTTATATTAATTATCTACATTTATCTATATTTGGCAAGAAATCTCAGACAGCTATGGCTATTCTCATAAATGAGTATATGTTCATATTTTCCACAAATTAGCAGGACTTCCAGTGTTTGTGAAGCAAGTACTTCACATCATACACAAATAATATTTCTATCATGTTTTAATCTGTCTTTCAGAATGAAGGTTGAAGGAATCAAAACCCAACAAAGGTGCTTGCTGCTTCTGGCCACGTACACAAGTAGTGTGACTTTAGCAGCAGTCAGAGCAGATTAGAATAGTTATCTACTTTTTTGTGTCACAACTATACAAAACTGCTTCATCTTCTTATCTGAGATCCAGGTAAGTGCAAAAAAAGCAGAAGATATTAGATCCAAGTGGCATTAATAAGGGTCATAGACAATTTAATTTTCTTTGTTCTACTCTGGTACAGGACCTACCTTTATAAAAACAACTTTACTAGCAAACACTGTGCTGATTTACAACATCCTGTGTCTTCCCTAGTTTTAAAGTACGCAAACCGTCTTACACAAAAAATTATGTTTTTCAGCCTAAGACATTCAAACTCATTTGGGGTCTTTAATAGTTAAGACGTAGGCATAATAAATATAACTGTTTGCTGGGCTGTTTAGGGTTTATAAAAACAAGTTCATGTCTTTGAGTATTTATATTTGTATGATGGCTATTTCAACATGTATGAAAAGAAAAGAAAAGAAGAAGACTGCACAGATTTTTAAATTTTTTTATTTTTAACAGAAACTGCTGATTATTACATTACTTTTGTAGTTTTAGCACAATTTGCTGAAGTGAAAAATATATAAAATCAAACACTTACTGAAAAACAGATATTCAAAGCAAATTTATTTTCCTCAGCATGTTGCGGATCTTAAATAATGAAGAGAACATGTGCAGTGCAATCCACATAAATAATTCTTCAGGACATTTATTCATGTCAAAAATTGTGATTAAAAGGAAGGCAAACACTCATTTACAAAAATGTGTGCTTTAAACATGAGAATTAATCTGCTGCACCACTTTTTCTATCTTGGTTCTCGAGGATTCTTAAGAAAATGGGTTTAACCATCATACTGTTCTCTCATCCACCAGAGAAGCTTCCTTCAATATGACATTTAGAAGGCAAACATTGTATTATGTGATTTGTAACTTCAGACAGGATTTGATAAACTATATTATTTCTCTAAATATTAGTAAATCCAAGCTGTAAATAGGCTTAAATCTTTTGATACTTAAAGGTGAACTGGAATTTACTTTAGATGACTGGGTTCGATGCCTGGATATCTTATACATTCACTATTACTTTTTTTCTGTTAAAATAAATTAGAACAGTTTTAGAGACAACTTTAAAGGTCACCTGCTAATTATCTATGCTGAACATCTTCAAATGATTTGACATATTGCAGAGCGAAGCACAGCCAAGAGTGGTGTTGGAATTAGTGAACTTTATAATCAAAGAGATGGCAATTGGTAAAGGTTTACCTGGAAAAAATGAGCAATATTGTTGACTCAGATCAACAACTATCTTCTTTTCTGCAAAGATGATTGCCTTGTTTATGCACCATATTATTCTTTAATCTTTTTCTTTATTTATTTTTTTCCTTTTTTCATTTTTTCTGGATAGACATATGAGTAGAATGAATAACAGAGTCACTCATAGTTCTGAGTCAAATTAATGCTGCTAGGGAGAGTCACTCAACAATGACAGTTTACCCTAGATTTGACATGACCATATATGTAAAATCATTTTCCTTCCTCTAAGACTCTGAATTCAAAACTCTAAGCTTCTCTTTGTTTTGTGATGTTTTTATGAGATTTCTTAGAAGAAAAAATAAACCAAACTTTTATTTTTGGTTCTACTTTGAACTCCCTGACGAGTTAAGCTATCTGCAGAAATATGTGTAGAAATCTAGGAATCCCATAGTGACATCCTGCAGCCACAATATATGAGTAGTGTGAGCACAGTTTGGCCATCTGTGAAGCCTTAGTGTTTAGGGACAATTTGGGGTATTACAGAATTAAAGAAATATTGTAAATATTATTTTGCACAGAGTTTTGAAAAAATAAATATTTTCCAGGGCCCAATTCAAGATTTGGTAGTTGAGCACCAAAAATAAGGCATGCAAATTTCTAGAAATCTAGACTTTATGAACTTTAGCTTATCCAGTTACTTATGCATTTCATTACAAGGCCTATTTTGCACTTTCTTGCTCTCAGTATCATTTCTAAGTTTCTCATCATATGGGTGTACTCATTTTATGTCATATAACTTTACCTTTTCCCTCTCATGTCCTGACTGAAGTAAAAGGATATTTATTTCCTAATAAAAGTAAGCTTTTATTCAGTCATCTGAATAATTGTGTAGAAACTCATGCTGTTTGGAGGGTGAATCATAGCAAATAAATCTGTATGCATAACATACATTTTCTGTGAAAAAGAAAGGTAGATATAAATTGCACTAATGAGACCCAACCTTATTTTGGAGACAGTTCAGAGCATCAGTTTTAGGATCAAGGAACTGAGGCAGGAAGCAGACCATGGACACCACAGTGTCTCGCTGGGTGGGGGTTGTGTCCCTGCAGAGTGGTGACCACACTGTGCACTAAAGTGTGAAGCTCCACATCTGCACCCTGAGCAGATTTACAGGACCAAACTGTGGATTCAGAAGGGTAGACATGTTACATCCCTGTCTTGCTCTCATGTTGTGCAAAACGGAGGCTAAAGCTTACTTATAACTCACCAATTCTGTATATATGAAGGATAAACAGAAGTAGTCAACTTTTTCTATATAAGCAATCTTAAAAACTTGTGCATTTTAAAGGCTGTATCATTTTACAAAAGATTTCAAGAACTAGCTTCATGATCTGGTTCTTAAAAGACTAACAGGAGTAGAAGTTGGAAATGCAGTGTGAAGCTGTAAGGCATCTCCAGCGAGCCATGATGTGTATGGATTAGCTCCATTATCTTAGTCTGGAAGTTGAACCCCATCCTAAATTTAGGCAGTTCTCATGTCATGAATATTTTTCTTTTCTATGATTAAAATCTGTAAGCCTGATATTATTTTCTTGGAACGATTCATGGAAATGTCATTTGTTTACCTGAATGTTAGCAAAGGGAGAGAGAAAAATTTGACCAAAATGTTTTTAACTTAAAAATTGGAGATGTGTTTGGAAGTGTCAAGTCTTTCTTTTCATGATGATGATATATTTATGTAATTAATCTTGTTATGTTGATGTTTCTTCTTAAAGCCATATTTCAGATTTTACTTTTGAGTTGTTGCAGAAGTTCCATTCACTATCTGATAGACTCCAAGAGGAAGTACATAGAAATTCAGATTATCAGACATATTTCTCAGTTCTTTAAGGCAAGTCTGACATAGTTCTCTTTGGTCACTGAGCATTTCAAAATCTTAAGTTTATCTACATGACATTTTCATATAAACCAGAAATGTGCTACTTTGTGGAAAAAGAACCCCATTAAGATCTGTCACTACCATGTGCATGTGTCATCTTTCTAAACATGTGCTGTTTGATGAGTGGCATTTATACTACGTTTGCACATGGCAATGTAAGAAGCTAAACTCCTGGGATTATGTGTGTGGTATCAAAACTATCTACCTAAATCTATCTGCTTATTCAGATTGAAGAACATAATTCTGAAACCTAGTGATAAAATCATTAATATCTTCTCAGCAGCTAATAGGCACTAAGCTTCTTACACACTCATTTGCTCCCCAAATTTCAGGAAAAATAATAGAAGTAAAATCTGAAAGAATATGTTCTTTATTGGCATTAGGGTATATTTAGATTCCTGAAAGAATAATTTAAAATATCTTCATATATTCAAAAAAAGGTTTTTATTAATATCTATGGGAGCAAAGATTACACTACAATATCAGAGGTCGCTAATATATCAGGCTTGGCAAAATTAAATATCCTCATTTCTTGAAATAGGAAAATAAATCAAAATAACTAAGCTTCCTTGAATTCCAAAAATGGCATTATTACTCCTGTCTGACTAGGGTGCACTTCACAACTACTGTTTTCCGATTTTGCGGCCTAAGGAGTGTGAGTACAAATTAAAGTTCCATCCTAAATTTGTTTCTGTTGTTCCTGTTCTGTCAGTTTTTGTAGCCTAGTTCTCTATTAAAAGCATGCATAGATGCATGAAGCTTTAAGTTCTGCCCCTTTTTTTTCTGTTAAATTAGTCTGAAGGAGTTTCAATGCAACCACGAGCCGCCTCCATACAACACATGGCATAATTGAAGAACATTGTCTACTCCATTGCACAGCTACTTCAGTGGAGTTAGAGACCACCTCCTGCCCCGCTAAATCTCCATCCATATAATCAATTGTGCTTGTGCAAACACAGCAGAGTTGTGACTATTTAGCTGTCCAAATAAAATTTAGGAAGCTGACACTGCTTTCTTTAGGGCATGTGGATATATGGAAAGTGTTTACCCACATGACCTCAGAATCACCAATATGTCTTGTGCTTGTAATTTAACCCCACTTTTATGCTTGGTGTCCATATACACACATGAAGCATTGAGTGTCAAAAGGTGTTCAAGACTGAAGGGTCCACTGCATCCCCTCCAACTAAGGCCACAAGGTAGTTTTCTGGATGACAGTCAGTAAAGGACTAATTCCAAAGAGTCATATATCCAGGATCCAGTCTCCCTAGCAAAGCTCTGGGTCAGCAATCAACCCATTGCTTATCAAGCTGAAGATTTCTTTCCAAAAACTTTTCTGAGGAGAGGCACAGTGTGCTTTCCCATTGGGCAAGAGATAGTTCTATTTAATGGTCATTTGTAAAAGTCCCAAGAATGAGATTGTCCCAGCAACAGATCAAAGATGGACTATTATTTCCCTTTCTCTCTCTCCCCACACCAGAAAGAAATGTAATTTTATTTATGCTAATAATCAAATTAAAAATAAAAGTCCTCCAAACCTACTTTACCTACAGTTCCTCTTTTCCTAATTTTTTGACACACTTCTTCAGATCAGTGTGTACACAGTGAAATATGAATTTAGAAAACCTGAACAAAACTTGCAACACACTTGTCTGGGACAGATTAGTGAGTACAGACAGTCACTGGTGCAATAGAGGCTGCAAAACTTGTAAGAGTGAGAGTTGTAGTACCGTACCTTATCTACTTCTCATGAATAATACCTGCACCCATCCACTATTAGAGAACTGATATAGCAAAAATTTCTAATAAAGCCTGCTAAGTGCTTTATGAGTCACTGGGATATTTTTAGTTTCATGTGATTGAGCATATGCTGAAATAACCTAGTGTGGCATCAAATGAGTTAATGCAGTTATACCCCACAGGTAGAGATGATTTTATAAATCTTGAAAATCACAGAAGTTGTTCAATTAGTTCTGGGCTGTTTACTGAATATGTTGAGTGGCAAATCAGGATGACCAGTAAGGATCTAATAACCTAATGGTTAGATTATTTTGTAGGTGAGAAAACAGTTTTTATTGAAAAGATCAACTGAGTAGGGGGACACGATCTCTGATATAATCCTCTTTCTTCACATGAGTCTTACCAGTGCTATTACTCATGTGGAAACTGAAGGAGTTGAAACAAGGCTCACTTTCCTTCTCATCCAGATTTTTACTCCTGAGTCAAATAGGAGACTTTATTTAAAATTATCATGAGGGAAAATCTCCTGGACAGAGGCCAAATCTTCCCAGTCATCACATTGCTCCAAGCCTTTGCCAGCTGGTTTGGAATTTAAATTTTGATTTCCAGCTCGATGGCACAAAGATCTGCCATTGGACCTGCTGACTGGCTCCAACTAAAATCTTTGACATTTTTTGCACTATTGAAAGACTGAAAATCTTCTACAGCCCTTTGCAACTGTTTTATTCCCACCCCCAACAATCTCCAAGAATTTTGCTTGTCAAGCAGCCCAACACCAAATGTGCTGGTTTTGTTTGACCTATATTACAATGCAAAGCTACTTGGTACTTTAATTCACGGCCAAATAAAGCTGTTATCTCTGGATAAAGGGAACTAGGCCAAATGGTGATAAAGTCTCAGGGATGAAATGAGATTAAACCAGCCCTACCTCACCTTGCTATTTGCTAATTATATATGTGCTGGTCAGCAGAGCTTACTGTTGGTCTAATCATATGTCTAAAGGTCAGTTAAAAGGGGTTAATGTCCACAAATTAATGTCCAGTGAAAACTATTAATTGGCATAGGGGTTATATCTGTCCTTTTCTTTCTTTTTGCCTTTCAAGACATTTTTGTGGCATGATACACAATATATAAAATTGCAATGCGCTTTTAAAACACAAGAGGAATTATCCTTTTCTTTTTTCTTTAAAATTCAAAATCACTTGGCAAGCACAGTTCTAATGCAGAACTACAATCAGGTCAAAGAACTACCTCTCATTTCTTTTATAATTAACACTTGGCAATACTGTTAAGAAAAGCATTACTCAGAGAGCTGGAGTCATGTTAGCACCAGAAACCTCTCCAGGGCATCAAACAATGCTGAGAAACTTTCATGGAAGCCTTTTTAGAACAGTGGCTCACTTTACATCTTTGTTGTCACTGCATAAACAAATGCAAATCCCAAAATGGTTGACTTATAAGTAAACTCAGTAGGCAAGTTTGTTTGGCTTGTTGAGGGAGAAGGAAGGGGAGAGCAGGGTTTTATCGACTCCTGGACTGCCCTGCTTGAAAGTACAGCCAACAGAGAAAGGTGAGGACAAGGGCAGTGGTGTAACCAGGAGACACACTGCTGTTTTCAGACTGCCCCAGTGTATCCAGTCAAACTGAGGGCTGCCTCTCCTGGATCCTTCTCCCTCTTGGCCCCAGATGTTTATTCACAGAGATCAAGGCACCTGGGCAAAACAAGTGCAAGTGGCAAGAGGGTCAGGTCCTCTTGCTGTCCTGTCCAAGCAGCTCCTCCTGAGGCACCAGCTGCTGCTCAGCAGGCAAGAGGAGGATTTGCAGCCTCACCGCTGCTCTGCTCTGAAACACACACCTTGCCAGCCTCCCATTCCCCCATTTCAAAGGAGGGAGTAAACCAAGAAATGAGGGGGAGAGGCCTAGTACACAGAGGCCACAAGTAAAGGAAAGAGAGCTGAGAAGCCAGGGAATAAACAAGGAACAAAGGAGGGCAAGAGAGAAAGGCAGTGCAGACAGAAGGGAAGTGCTGTCAGAGAGATTCCTCTATCTGCAGTGTCCTATAGCTGAAATAGATGCAAGAAACATGCAGGGAAAAATGATATCAAACATCAAAACTGAAAAGTTAGAGCACAACTGGTCTTTTGAATTTCAAACAGTTCACAGGTTAGAAGCAAGGAGTGGGGTATTTAGGCTCAAAATAAGAGTGCAGACACAATCTGAAGCACTGAAAGCTGAAGAAATTCCAGTTTCAGGCAGTGCAATTTCTTTGAGACAGTAAACATATAGAATAAGTTGTCATCAAAGCAATGAGCATAAGCAGATGTCTAGACATGAAAAGACAGGCACTGTCGATATAGCTTGACTCAGTAAGGAGGTGAGATTGCATTTAAAAGTGGACTGTCTTTCTGGTAAAGAATAGTTCCCTGCATTTTTGCAGGAGCAGATTGACATTCTTCTGAAAATCTAGCCATTGTTACATTTATAAATTGCTCTTTCAAATGATTCTGAGATCATTTAGTCAGAACTGCTAATACAGTATTATGAGTTCTCCTAGCAGACATTTTCACTTATTCTCAAATCTTCAGAAGTGACCAGAGCATCTTGTTTCAACCAAAGTACATTATCTGTCTTCAGTGTCACTCATTTACTTCTGGATACCATATATTTTGTAGATAGGTGTCCATTACCCTTAGGTACTGACACACTGGAACACGGACCTTGTATGCTTGGTATTATGTTGCAGTAACTGATCACCTCCTTTTACACATGCTTGAATTTCAAATTTTCCTGGCTTCAGCTTCAATCTTCCAGCCAATACTAGATGAAGGAGCTGGTTTTGCTTTTATCCACTGGGTTCACAAAGGAGTAGTACTTCTTCAATGTGATAAACTTCTCTGGCATACTGACTGGCTTGGTAGATAAGGGGGGAGAAGCAGACAGCTCTAAGACTTCAGCAAGGCTTTTGAAACTGTCTTCCACACCATCCTCATAGAAAAGACAAGAGAATTGGAAGTTGGATGAGCAGTCAGTGAGGTAGACTGGAAAATGACTGAATGACTGGGCTCAGAGGGTGGTGATCAGTGGTGCAAAGTCTACTTGGAGGCCAGCAGCTAGTTTTGTACCCCACAGGGTAATACTGGTACCAACATTGTTCAACAACATCATTAAGAATATGGATCAGGGAATAGAGTGTACCCTTGTCATGGTTTAGAAATGGTATTCTCCAGTTTAGTGTTCCCCCTGAAAGCGCTCCAGACCATGAGCCCACTCACCCCCACCTCTTCTCCCTGTTTGGCAGGCTGGAGAGGAGAACTGGAGGCACAAAAGTTAAGATCACAGGTTGAGATAAGAACAATTTACTGGAAATGGCAATGAAATAAAACAAGTAACAGCAGCAATAATAATAACAAAAGTGTACAAAAAAGAGAGGCGAGTGATTCACATGCAAAAGCTCACAGCAGAGCCTGACAATACCCAACCACTCCCTCCAACACACTCCCCTGAACTGGAAGAGAGCCCTTCCCCTTCTCTGTCCCCGGCAGTGATGTAAGGTGGTAGAGAATAACCTCCTCATTCTAGCCATGACCCCTCTGGCTACTGTCCTAGCCGGAACGAGGACAACTCTCAACAGGCTTGCTGCAAGGAGTGGCCAATATAGCCAGAAGGTTGTATTGCCATCCAGAGGGGACCTCAGCAGGCTGGAGAAATAATCCTATGCACTAGTACAAGGTGAGGCTGACAGAATGGGAAGGAGCTTTGCAGAGAAGGGCCTGGGAATCCTTGGTGACAACCAAGCTGAATGTGAGCTAGCAATATGTCCTTCTGGCAAAGAAGGTTAACAGTATCCTCAGCTACATTAGGACGAGTGTTGCCAGCAAGTGGAGGGGAATGATCCTTCCCCTTTATTCAATACTGGTGAGACTGCAACTAGAGTAGGGTTTCAGTACTGGGGTACCCAGTGCAAGAGAGTTATGGACATATTAGAAAGAGTCCACTGAAGGGTCATTAAGATGGTGAAGACACTGGAGCATCTCTCATATGAGGAAAAGCAGAGAGATCTGGGACTGTTCAGCCTACATTAGAGAAGGCCCAGGAGGGATCTTGTCAATGTATCTAAATATCTCAGGTGAGGTATAGATGGAGCCAGGTTCTTTTCAGTGGTGTCCAGAGACAGCACAAATTGATACATTGGAGATTTTACCTGAATGTAGGGAAATAATTTTTACTGTGCACTGACTGAGTACTGGCACAAATTGCCCAGAGAAATTGTGGAGTCTCCATCCTTGCAGATACTAAGAAACTATCTCTACGTGTTCTTGGACAACCTGCCCTAGCTGGCCTTTCTTGAGCAGGGGAGTTGAACATGAGGACCTCCAGAGTTCTCTTCCAACCTCAACCATTCGGTGATTCTGTGATCTGATACAGTCATCTTTTGTACAATTGATCCTATCTAAGGGGGACAAATATTGTAAGATAGAGCAAATGTAATATGTGAAAGGCTTTGATGTTTGGCAAGTTTCAGTATTGTATAAAAAAGAACCAAACAAGTAAAATATTCTTATTCTAAATTTAATTCTAAACAACACACACAAAATGTGGATTACAGAAGTGTTTTGAAGGTCTGTTAATGAATATTCGTGGTTAATGGCATTGTATTGAATGGGAAGAAGCAAATAATAGTATGGAAAGGAATCAATGTTAAGTCTTGCAGTAGTTAACATCTTTTTTAATGAACTGGAAAGGGGATTAATGTCATGTTAGTGAAACTCACAAATGAGTATCTCTTGATCTGTTTCAGATATATATATTAAAATAATGGGTTAGGATCCCATGGAAACATAAGATAGAAAGACAAAAATACAGTTCAGGAAATTATGTTTCACTGCAGAGGAAAATAAGTGAGTTTGTATCTGTACACACATATAGATTGTGTGTATACATAAAATGAGAGAGTAACATGAAGGAATAATTTTGAAAACCAATAAAAGTGTGAAAAGTAAATTAAAAGTGGAAAGTTAATTAACTCTGGTTTGAGAGAGTGAAGCACATAAAACCATGGAGTTTTAGGCTTCCCACTATTTCTTGAAGGGTCTTAATTATCCCTCATTCCATAACACAGGGGTATCTCAAAATCTCAAGAACATTCAACCATATTTTAGCTCTGCAGGAAAAATACTTAAAAAAAAATTATTTGAATATACTATTATTTTTATCTTATAGATAGGCAACCTCTGGATACAGGAAGATTAGTAACTAGAACCAATAGTGGACTTTCCTAATAGTTACTGTGTTAAAAAAAATACAGATTGACTTGAAATGAATATAATGAATTATTGCAAGGCACCAGCTCTGCTTCCTACCCTGTCTCTCTTCTAGGCTCCACTAATTTAATGGTAGCAATATTTTCACTGCCAAGGAAACTGAACTTTGATCACCTCTGTGTAGACAGTACTTCCTAGCTGAGTGCTTTAACTAAACTTAACTAAAAACTAATCTTTGCCACAACTGCGGGGGGAGTTCAAACTTACCAGCCAAAAAAAAAAGGACAGAGGAAAAAGAGAACAAAGCAGGATTTGGGGTTTGAATATAGGTAATATAATATGTAAAATGTATTTGTTTCCAGAAAAAATTTCTTAATCACCAAACTACTGAAATAAAATGTAGTTTTAAATAAACTTAACAACCAGCAACATTTACAACTGCTTTAACTCTTTAATCAAGAATCTCTAGGAAAGGAATCCTGTCCCAAAACTGTAAATGCAGCACTGACCTAAACCTGTGTAACTCTCATGATTCAAGATCCTGAGATCTTGATGACCTCCCTCTTCACCTACTGCAACTCTGCCTTCAATGACATTGTTAATTTGGCTATAATGCTTATAGACTGAGATGCTTCTGTGCCACATTGTCATAGTTTCTGATCTCCTTTAAGAGCCTAGGTCTCAGACTTAGAAGTATTCTCATGTTGCATAGTTCTATGAACTCCACTGGTACTCTTCCACCTCTGACTTGAATATTTTTTATTTAAGGAGCTGGAGGAAGCCTTGGGTTCACATTAAACACTTGACAGACTGTTGACTAGGAACTCTTCAAACCAAGCAATTGCATCCGCTATTCAAGGTTACTCAGGGTTATTCAATCCTCCTAACTTTAGGTATGTAATTTACTTGTCTTTCAAAGTTAAATTCCTGCTCTGCATAATCCCCTGGAGGAGCTTGCCTTTTTGCAATAATTATATAGGAAGCTTAAGGTGACTGGTCTCATATCTTAGTCATACTTAAAAGTCTAAATATGAATGCTGTTAAGGTCCCTTTCTTGTGTTTCTCTTTTCCCGAGTGTTCTAACTACTTGGCTGTTATGAAAGGACATGTGTTTAAGAGAATTTTTGTAGATACCCACAAAAAGAAGAATTCAGGACTGTGGATTTTACATGGAATGAGGTGGTTTTTCCACTTCCCAAATAGAATGCCACTTGTACGAGGAGCATGATTTCAGATATGCATTATTCTTCATGTTTCCTCTTGAACAATAGCCTATGCCACCATATTCATCCCCGGTCCCCCATTCAACAGGCAATTGAATGTGGTAAACTGCATGCCTAGAGAATAGGGGCCAAGGTTTCATTAAGTACGTGAACCTTGTAGCAGCAATCTTTTAGATGGGTCATGTTTGTGTTATTTACAACACTATGATGTAAAGGTTGCAGGGCTGGTAGCAAAAATAGACATATACCCTTACATCTAATTGGAGATCAGATACTCAATTTCTGAAAGCACATGAATACTGACACATTAGATTCACGCGGATGTAGTGAGACAGCAATAGCATTAAAATACATGGCTAACATGCTCACTGAGCATGGTGCTGCACATTATGGAAAAGAACAAACCAAGCAAATAGCTGACTTAACACTGTGTGATGGCTATGCTAACTCACCTGGCACAGATGTATTAGAAATATAGAAACACAGTTAATCAGCGTAAATACCACACTTATCCCAAGCTAGGACTCAAGCATGGAGCTCTGTAAGTTGCTGTGGAGAGCCCACATGGGCTGTTCAGTGGTCATTGCCTTGGCCAGCAATGCACAGTGAAGGTCTGCCTTAAGGACCTCATTGGCATTTGGCCCTAAAGGATTTGCCTAAAATTACAGAGGCTATCTCTGTTTATTCAGAGAAATAAGTCCAAATCTTTTGACGCCCAGGCTAGCATTTAAACCACTGTGCCATCCTTTCCTGACAAAAATCATTGCACCTAGACCAACAAGTTAATAATACTTTGATATATAACTGCTTAGAACATACACCCAAACCATTACAATTAGTTGTCTCTCCACTGGTGAGGGATATTGACAAATTTGAAGGAAATGGCAAAAAAGTCACACAACTGATAAAAAAGCTAGAGGGAATGATACATAGGGGAAAGACTGAAAGAGCTAGATTATATATTTAGCATGTTTAAATCATAATCAAGATGAAACATGGAAAAAGTCTATTAATATTTAAATGATGCAACATACAGATTATTTAACATAAAGAAGCAATGAAAAATGGGCCTGAACATAAGTGAAAACTGCAAGCACATTTCTGGAAAGCTACAGTATTGAGTTGAGTACCTACCAGAACTCCTGTGCTGTAACTTGTGTATTTCAAGGCCCTGTCGCCTATCAGAGTGTGAAACTGACCCTTGAGAGAGAAGCTGGGGATGTTCCATCTCTCTGTAACACTTCAATTTTGACTGGACATGTTGCTGAAGTATTTAATGTACCATACTGGTGAAGACTTGGACTAGATGAGTCTTGTCTTATTTGAGTGTCTGTTACCTGCAACTGAGCAAGAATTTTCAAGATTCCTCCTGTCACTGATTAAAAAATTTTTGACTCTGTAATAGAGTGTAAGCAATATCATTTCCTGGAATGAGGCTAGTAATGCATTAATGAACTTTCTTTGTCCCATTAAATGCTCATTCATCATGTGGGAAGTAACTAATAATCCTATAAATGAAACTGATCAATTAAAAAATCCACATTACCTGTCAGAAAGAGTTGAAAACTAGATTAATCTCTTTCCTATTTCCATATTTTTTATGTTGTTTTCACCAGGCAATGAGGTTGTTCTTTTCTCTCTGACTATTAGAAAGAAAATGCACTCCCTTTCCAGATCAAGACCTCAGTCTTTTGTATTTCATCCTCTGTCTCAATCCTTCTTTCATGAGGGTGGCATATTCACAGTAAGATTCCCTTCCCTAGGGGAATCAGAAAATCTATGGAGTCTTTCCCACATCAACAGCATCCAAGAACACAAAATCTGCTAAGACAAATCAGACAATTAAAAATTGCTAAGGTCCAATTCTTGAAATGTATGGACTCTCATTAGAATAACAGAATCATAAATCATCCTGATTTGGAAGGGACTCAAGAGGATCAAGTCCAAATCCTGATTCCATACAAAAAACCTAGAGGTAAAAACATATATCAAAGAATATTGTACACACATATCTTGAGCACCAACAGACTTTGGGCCATGGACTCTTACCTGGGGAGGTTGTTCTAATGATTGACCCACCTTCTCAATAAAGTGCATATTCCTAATATCCAATGTGAATGGATGTATCCCCATGATACAGCTTTATAAGCCATTCTCTCGCATCCCTCAACAGACACCAGAGATAAAAGATCAGCACTTTGTTCTCTACTCACGTTCATTGTGAAGTTGTAGACAGCAATGTCACATCTCAGTCTCTTATTTTCTAAGCTGAACAAACTAAATATTCTCAGCTACTCCTCCTGAGTCTTGTCCTCTAGTCCTTTCATGATCTTTATTGCTCTCCTCTGGACACATTCTAATACTTCTATATCCTTGTATTGTGGGGCTCAAAACTGCAATGAGGACGTGAGTTGAGACTGCACCAATGCTGTATTGTGGGACAATCGCTCCTTTCCACTGCTTAGCTGTACTGTACTTCAGGCACCCCAGGGTATGATTCACCCTTTTGTCTGCCAGAGTACATTGTTGATTCACGTTGAGTTTGCTGTCAGCCAAAACCCCCATACTCCTTTCTGCACTCCAGTCCCTTGTCCCCGCATTCTATGCATATATCCAGGATCACATTGTTCCAGGTGCAGAATTTGGCATATGTCCTTGTTCAATTTCATATGGTTGGTGCCTGCCCAGGGCTCTAGTCCATCAAGATCTCTCTTGAAGGTAATCAACAGCTTATCCAGATTTTGTACTGCTGGCAAACTTAGGGTGCACTTAACTCCTCTTTCCAGGTCTTTGATAAAAATATTGAAGAGAATAGAAGGGCCCCTAAAATTGACTCATGTGGAATCCCACTAATATATGTCTACTAGCCAGATTTTACTCCATTTACTACAAACTCTTTTAGCCCATCCCTTCAGCCAGTTGTTCACTCACTGCAATGTGTATATGTCTATCTGTGTACTGGACATTTTGTCTTGGAGGATATATGAGAGACAGTGTCAAAAACTTTGTTAAATGAAAAAAAAACCAACATTCAAAAACACATCCACCATCTTGCCTCCATCCACAAGGCAGGTAACTTTGTCGTAATAGGATACTCAGTTAGTAAGGCATGACTTTCCCTCCATAAACCCACGCTGGCTTTGACAGATGACTGCATTGTCTTTTCATGCATTTTTCAATAACTCACAGAATAATCTTCTCTGTAATTTTACCAGGCACCAAAGACTGGCAGGCCTGTAATTACTAGGATCTTCTCTCTTGCCCTTTTTGAAGTCTGAATAACATCTGCTAGCTTCCAGTTGACTGGGATCTCTGCAGATCTTCAATACCATTGATAAATAACTGAGAAAGGTCTCAGAGCAACCTCACCCAGGTCTCTCACTACCCTGAATGATGAATCCCATCAGGCTCCATTGACTGGCCTTAAATTCTTGTAATAGGGCTAGATACCTAAACAGCTTTTCAGAATTTACTTACTTTTACTAGTCCTTAAAGCATTACTTAAATAAATATGTTGCTTCTAAAACTACTTTACGATGTGTAGTTTTAGGATACATTATAGACTTTCTGGGACATAAAAAAATCTCAGAGGTTCAGCCTTAATCAGACTGAGATATTCAAAGTCTATATAATACAGCTTTGGTTTTATTTCAAGGTTAGACACTGGAGTCAAATGTGCCAACCCAAGCATATTAAAACATCACATTGATTATACAGACAAGTTTTTTACTGTGCATCTGTTGTTGTCTTGGTAATGACAGTGACAAAATTAAAATTCTTCTTCATCCCCACATAAAAGAGGTAAATGACCTGGGAAAATAAGCTGTAGCTTATTACTCATCATTATTAATAATTGAAATGCTTCCTTAGTTCCATTCAGTGTGTATAGTGAGAAAGTAAGAAAGTTTGTGACAAGTTTAACTGTAGAGTGAAGCAAGTGTATCATGATGTAACCAGTCACATAAACTGATTTCATATGTAAGTGCTGAATTGCCTTTTGTGGGTATGGAATTTAATTGTTTTCAGGAATCACAGATAAGTGAATTGATAATTCTGGTGGTTGCTATTTGTTTTGCAATTGTTTTCAGAGCCCTTGCTCATGTCAAGTTGCTGTGTTCCTGGGTTATAGTCAGTGTAATGTATGATTCTGTCTTGTTATGGTCCTCTTGCTAGAGACTTAATTTAACTCTTATTCTCCCATCTTCAGTGAGCTCCTTTAACAAATATACAGTTTATTTTTTAAAAAAAATTAAATAATTAATTTTATTTAGTGATCACTCATGTGCCTAACACCACAGAGGTGACACTAAGATAATGAAGCAGATCCTTGGCCACTGCCTTTACCTCTCTGCCTTGGGAA
The DNA here is from genome assembly GCF_020740725.1 of Corvus hawaiiensis. NCBI lineage: Eukaryota > Metazoa > Chordata > Aves > Passeriformes > Corvidae > Corvus > Corvus hawaiiensis. The sequence goes on along the minus strand of NC_063216.1, from coordinate 61,023,895 downwards.
CATCTCTGTACTTGAGGACATTCAGTTATTGGTCTTGACAGAACTTATACTTTGCAGAATTTTTCTTTGTGGTTTTATGTAGTTTAAGGAATAATAAATTTATCCATCCCCTTTGCCTCCCTCCCCTTATCACCCATAAACATGTCAAAGAGTGGCTGAAAGGAAAGTAAAAACTGCAATAACTGATAGTAGATTCTAGTACAAGCCGAGGTGACTGAGGGTAAGGACCTTTGCTGGATGGTATCTAGTCCTATATATCTCAAACATGTCACTAAGTTTCATCAGTAGATTGAGGCTGGTCTCTCTGCAAACCTTCCCGGTCTGCCAAGAAGGTCCATGAAATCTCCCTTTTTCGCTAACCTTTCAGAGTTCTCTATCAGCCTTATCTTTTTAATCTACATCTTAATTTTTGCAGAAGACTCCTGACCAGTCCCTTTTAAGAAAGTGAGAGTCCATGTTGCCATAGGAGACTGGTAATTTAATTTTCATATTTCCTAAACTAAGCACTTAATTTTTAAAATTTATCATGTGTTTATACCAAATGGCTTCTTGGGGTGGGGTTTGGTCTTGTAATTAAGATATATTAACTTAATAAAGAGAATATAAAAATAAGATTTAATTGTCAGATTCAGATGAAATAAATTATTTTGCAGTAACATTTTAGTTTTTTGGTTGGCCAGAAGATGCAAAAAAATTTTCCATTTTGTTCCACATGAATAATTTCATCATCTATTCTTAAGAGAAAACGATATTATTTTCCCATATTATAAGTATAATATTTATTATATATAATATATAATATTATACTATTATTATATAATAATCATAAAATTATAATTTTTAAACACTGCCTTGCCTGCAGTGTTTAAAAATTTTATAAATATCTGAAGAGAAATTCTACTCTAGCAAGAGAAATTCTATCCCAGTATAAATAAAATCCACCAGTGTGCATTAATTAATGTAAGAAAACAATAAAATTGGTGAATTCCATTATTTTCAGTGCAGAAAAGTTCTAAAAGAACTGCAAGACAAATAAACGTATTTGTGTCTCAATTCAGCAATGCCTATCTGAGACTCCATAAGACTCTGGAGAGTCCTTGAACACATTCATAAATCTCAGATGCTTAGGGGTTCTAGATACTTTGAAAATAAGATACAGCCTTTGGAAATTTCATGGTAGAGCTTGGTTTGCTTAAAAAATCTCAGGTACCTTTTAGGATACTGTCAGAGGATATTAAGCCCAGAATCCTGACTGAAGATTTTCTCTAAATCTTTTTTCTGGTTTTTATCTTGGGGTACAAGCAACAATTCAAAAAAAGTAAAAGTAGATGGAGCTGAATTATCTACTTCATTAAGATGACTGAATGTCACAGACATTTTTTATTCTTTATGTATTTCATACCAATAAGTAGAACTTCTAAGAATTATCAGAGGACTTAATTTGTGTTGTATTATCAAACTAAGTCTGGTACATTAAATTAGACCTGAATTTAAGTCAAGGTTTATCAAATTTTTTGCTTGCTTCAGTTCTGATTAGTTTTCCAACTGGCAATAAACTTCTGCTTTCCCTTGTTTCTGGTGTGAATGCCAGTCTGTAACATTTTTCCTCTGGTGTTACAGGTTGATAATCTTTGAACAGCTCAGCTTGAGATCTACTATCATGTCTACTTATGCTTATTTGCCTATACTGATATATTTGAACTTATTATCATAATAACTAGGCATTTCAGATATGCCTTAATGTTTAGATGTGAATTGCTGACTACTCAGTTGCTTGTATGTACTGGTGCCATGCTCACTATCTTAAAACTATCATGAACTTTCAGAGCACGAGCACATTTTTTTAGAAAACTAAGAAGATGCAACTTATGCAAATATACCCTGAAGTAAATATGTCTGTCTCTCTCCTCCTCACCACTAAAAAACATCCCAAAATTTAAACAAAATTAATCCCTTTAAATGATAACTGACTTAAATAAATTTATCAGAGCGGTAGGAATCTTGAAGACAACATCATGCTTCCAAATATTAACAAAATAGACAGCTGAGAGAAGGGAAGACAGAGTCCATAGGTTTCTTCCTACAGAGGAAAAGGGTGAGTTCTCCATTTGTTACCTATAGCAGAATATGAGGGCAGAAGAAAGACTCTGGTTCTGTCCACGCAAGGGAAAACATCTCCAATCAGATCACTGCCAACTGTAAGACACAAATCAGTAGCAAATTAAGCTGTATTTATTTTTGTGTACTCCAGATGATTTATTCCTCTTACAGGTTTATCTTATCCAGCTGGACAAATTTAATTTATTTTTGTTTTCTTTTGAAGGGTTTATGGTTGGATGAGGACTTCTAGGCTGAGAGAATTTAAAGTCCCTACTATTTAGCTCAGCTACACTCCAAATTTTTAAGTTTCTACAGCTTTTGGACCTACCCTGTGCCAAAAAGCATGATGGGTCATCTGGAATTGCCTCAAATATCACTGCATGAGGTTACCTGGTGTCCTGGTCATTCAGGAGTTTATGTGTATCAGTTGTCTCTTATCAGTATGTTTTACGTAGAAACCTTCCTTTTGGATAGTTACATGTTGAGGCAAGACAAACCCCTAGCATAGGCCTTCACAGAGTCAGGATGGAAAGGGTGAATCAAGAGGACAAAACACAGATTGTCCACCAATCTTATCCTGAAATGGCTGCACTGGAAGCAGAGACAAGCTTTTCTTTTTCTCTCTGGCCTGGTATAAGTTATTTGGGAATTCGGCGCAGAATTGGAAATAAGTTCCTGTCATGCTGGAAGTTTGAATTATCAAATTAAATATAGTTCATTAATGATATTTGCAGCCCATGTTGTGCTAATTAAACAAATTTATTTTTCTTTTTTTATTTGCATACTGTTGTTCTGCAGCTATGCACTTGGAAGGATAATACTGCCTTGAGATGCCAGTTTTTTGGCATCACTGTGCCGATGAACAGAGTGAGACAGTATATTCTTAAGCTGTACTGGAGTTTCTTCTTCTTTTTGAATATTTCACAACTACATAACTATGAAATAACTTCTCTAGTTAGACTCTGTTAAAGAACTGTTTGTTTATATAATGACAAACTAAATCTACTTTGTAAACTCATTCTCATATTGAAAAATATAGTCTCTGTAGCCTTTCCAGATCATAAATTATTTGGGACTGAGAGAAAAAGCACTGAGGCACACTTGGAAGGGAAAAAAAAAAAGCAGTAGAAAGTCTAGGGACATAGTGGCCAAAGAAGTGCTTTTAAGTTCTTTTAAGATTGGTTTGAGTTTCTATTGTATGCTATGGCCAAGATAAAGCAAGTTGGAAATGCCAGAAGTGACTGTATCTATACAAGTACGGTAGAACTTGAAGCATTCCTACTGATCTGAGTGCCTCAAAATTTAAGACACTAGCAGATAAAAATGTTCAGAGATGAGAAGATTTCAGATGAATTATCAACAGAACAGACTCGTTAGTGCAGCTCTGTAGTCTGATCCTCTTGCTTTTTCAAGTCACAAAAGCAGTGAAACACTTAGGTTAACCTTAAATATTTAGCCATACTTAAAACTTCTTCATATACTCAGATAGACAGAAGAAAGCTGAAGATTTTCTTGAATAAAGACATGTAAGAGAAAAGCAAAGTTTTTGTAAGAAGCTAATTTACAAGTCTAATAGCATATTACATAGAGCAAGGCAATACCTGAATTTGTAAAGATAATTATATTAAGGATATCTTAATCCATAAAGAGTCTTCAAGATAGTAGTGTGACATCCCCTGCTTCATGAGCTTGCTCAGTTGCTGTGACAGTGGTCTTGAGACACCATCTTCCATGACTCCTAGTTACCTGGGAAATTTGTTCAATCTACCTTCTCTGTCATCACCCTGTGCTTTAGGACTGATTTATTCCATTTCCCCATAACATAAATAAGTTAGTAACTATGCAAGAGCATTTAGCCAATAGTAAATGCTTTTATCAAAGCCTTTTCACCACAAATTCTTTGTGCAGGACAGAATGAAGAGGGTGGTCAAACTAAGGAAGAAAGAAATAGGCAAACATAAAAAGCATTCTTTAACTGGGCTAGTCATTGACGTCTGTAATAGCTCATTGAACCTATTGGCATCCATAATTAATTAAAGCTGCCAGAAGCCTGGTCAAAATTACTAATTAATGTAACTATAGGCTATTTTTAAATTTAAATTGGCCATTAAAGAATTTTTGTGCTGTTTCAGTTCATGGGCATTGATACATTGGGAAGTTTCAATGGTTTTCAAAGGTGTTATGCTGGCTCTCTGGAGGTCAGTAACATAGGAACATGCATGGCATCTTTCTCCTGCACATGATTCCTTTAGGCTGGCAAAATTGTTCTGTGGCCTGCCACTGTGAGTGACACTCACCAACTGAGGCAAATTCTGGTGCATCACAGCTTCCAGGGCTTAATAAAGACAGGTGAGGGTGTGAATAAATATCTCAGATTGTTAATTGAGTGTCTTCTGAATTATTAAGAATTGGTAAACTATGAGCAGCAGGTGGGAAAGCATGACAAAATCTTTTGAAATAATAAATATGGCTTATAAACTAGGTATTAAAACAAATCACAATGTAGATTTTTCGAAATGGAGAGAAGAAATTAAAATCACTACAACTGGTTAGATGAGACTATAAACCTCAGAGAAACAAAGTGGTCCTTTCCTGAGAGGAGGAACACACTATTTGTTTGCATTGAACAATAATGTCAAGAGTTTCTGATCTTCTGAAACTTCATCATATCCCCTTAGGGTAGTTTTCACAATCATCACTTGCATCAGCGCTGGGTTTGTGCGGCTTCTCAGTGAGTCAAAGTGGCAGAGAGCTGACTGCTGATAAATAGATCCCTTGGTTTTCACCTGAGTCAGAGAGCTGATGTGACTTGGTAGATGTACAAGTGTGGGATCTCAGGGAGGAGGAACACTATTTGTGGCAGCAGCCCAGTTTTATAGTTCCTTAATCCAGTGACGAAACCACACCTTTGGAGTATATTTTCTTTCCTCTCTCCCATCCTCTTCAAATGTCTTTTAACCTCCTTATAAGATTCTCTCATATCCTTGTTTCTCATCATCTGTAAGAATAGACTCAAGCTCAGGGGTCTATAAATTCTGTTTCTTCTAAAAGCAATTGGATGTGTCAGCATTAAGACAAAATCTATAATCAGTTTCCATCACCTATTAAAGTTAATCATGATTTTGCATGAGAGTCAGATCAAGTTGTAGGTGGTTCTATCAGCCTACAGGAAAAAAAGCAACATTATTTCACACAAATGAATTTCAAAATGATATTTACTGTGATTGAAAAGAAAATGTGTGAAAAACTTTTGAAAACATATACCAGAACTCTTCACTCTGCTCCACATTACTGTTTTCTCAACTGAGGACTACACTTTTCTGACTTATTGGTAATCCTATGCCAAAGTACCATCTTCCTCCATTCCCTAGCATGACTAATTATTTAAATGGTGTATCCTTAAGGAGGAGTTGGAAAGATGCCTGTGATTAACAGGATGAGATCACATAATGAAGGAAATATTTTCATCTCTTTCATCAAAGCAAATGGTATAATGAGGGGATCAGACCTTTTTTATCACCAAACGTGAGAATATAGGAGGATTGACATTACTGATATTCAGATGTTCTAGAGGATGTGTGATGTGGTGGGGAGCAGAGATGTTTATAATTGATTGTTCAGGTAAGTGGGTTCAAAGGTTTATTGCATACAAGGTGTCAGGTCCACACACCCCTGCCAGTAGACATCGGTGATATCCACATAGTTCGGGTGCAGCTATAGGAAATGTAGAGCAGGTATCTTCACTTCTCCTTTCTGTAGTCCATTATTCTTCTTCCCTTATATGGTCTCTGGAGCTTAACGATGCTGGGATTTGTCATGGAAACAGTACAAAAAAAAATCCCTCTTTTCACACCCTGTAACAAAAGCATATAGGTGTTGTATTAAGTTAAATTGGTTAAGCAAAAAAAGAAAAAAAACAGGAGGAAAAATGAAAAGAGAAGAGGAGCAGGACCTTTTATTTTCATAGTGATTGACTTAGCTGTCTTGTGTAACTTTGCTCTTAAGAATTATTTATAGAAAGTGTTTCCTTCCTTGGGAAGGTTATTTTAAGAAACTCTAACTTACCAGAGAAAACTCTACACAGGTCTATACTGACTTGGATGACATGGGTTGATTTTAATTGGGTTTTGGCATTTTTTTGACAGGTGTTTTAAAGTCAGGAGCAATTTAATGATTTTGACCCATAAACATCCAGAATAATACAAGTTTTCCTATGTCAAACTATGTCAAAAAGTAGTTGTCATGGTTTAACCACAGTCAGCAACTAAATATCATGCAGTCACTCACTCACTCCTCACTGTCCTCCCCAGTGTAAAAGAGAACTGGGGGAGAAAAAGAAATAAAATTATGGCTTGAGATAACAACAATTTAAAAAGTAAATTTAAAAAATATGATAATAATAATAATAATAATAATAATTACAATGAAAAAGAGAGAGATGGGAATAAAACCCAAGAGAAATGAGTGATGCACAATACGATTGCTCCTGCAGTTTATACACCAGACATGGTGTTCTAAGATATGGAACATCCCTTTGGCCAGGTTGGGTCACCTGTCCTGGCCATGATCCCTCCCAGCTTCCTGTGCAGCTCCTCACTAGCAGAGCATGGGACAATGAAATGTCCTTGACTTATTATCAGCACTACTCAGCAACAGCCAAAACATCAGTGTGTTATCAACATTACCCTCATACCGAATCCAAATACAGCATTGTACCAGTTACTAAGAATAAAATGAGCTCTATCCCAGCTGAAGCCAGGACAGTTATTCTGTGCAAGACTGCCCTGGTGGCGGAGAGAGCAGGGAAGGGCTTACCAGTGAAGAAATTGATTGCATGAGTATGCCACTAAGTTCATCTAAGGAACCAAATGCTGTTAAATCATCCTGAATTAACCTCCCTCCCTCAAGAAATATTACAATGTCCATTGGTGTGCTAAAATTATGCAAAAAGAGTCCTTTACTTTAGTGGTGTTCCTTTGCTTATTCCTTCTCTTTGCAGCATTCCTTTGCTGTACCAATATTCCTCTTTGTCAGCAGAGAATTCTTAAAAGGGTCTTTGTAGATGTCACTTCTTTATGCACTCAGGTAAGCTCACTGTACTGACCAACCATTTCTGTAAACCCAACTCACAGAGACCAGTTCAGGAAAGCCTCCTGGCATTAGTTGGCCTGCAAAAAAAAGAGTGGTTTTGCTTTTTTTATCTTCTGGATTTTCTTTCCTCCAAAACACGTCTTTTCTTACACATACAAACACACAAAATACCCACCATCCTATGATGTGCTTGAAATTATTTTTCCTCAATAATCACCTGTTTTTAAGGACTCTTCCTACTGATCCTTTCTCCCATGAGGACAACTACTACCCTTAATCAGGGTCCTGTGTATATTCTGCTCCTCATCAACCATTTGGAAAAAAATACCTGTTGGACTTGTTTGTAGTGTTCATGAAAGGAGTTTGTTCTCTTAACTAAGCATCTCTGATCTAAAAAAACTCTTCCTTGTAATGTTTGATAATCTGGAGATGCAGAGTACAGAGAAGTGATGGATGTAAATATTTTATTGACTCTAGTCTAAGTAGTTAGCTCTTAAGGTCTGTTATTCAGATTGAAAGATGTACAAATCCTGGGAAAAGCAATGGTTTACATTTACACTGTCTGCTGGTGAAAACCAAACATGCAAGCTTCAGAAGATCAACCTTCTACTGTTACATGGGAAACTGTTTTTTTAAAAAACTATGAACAAAGTGTAAGATTTGAAAATATTTAGTACAAATTTGAAGAATAATTGCTCATCTGTAATGTTGTCTCCAATTATATCTACTGAATAAATTACTAAATGTTGCCTAAACTCATAGTCTTTAGTCATACAAGAGTGCCAACCTATTAAAACATCATCAATTTTCCAGAAACAAAGACTCCAGCCTACAAATGAAACTCCAGCAATTAAATCTGTTAATGCATAAATTTCTAATATAAAAAATTGCATTGCAAATATCCCTGTATAAACATTAAACTAAAGTGGTCAAAATCAGTGTCTGTGGTAAGAAATGCATAATGAAGATGAATTCCAAACTCACACATAAATTGTCGGGAAGGAAATGAAAACATAGATGGTATATATGTTGCAAAAGCAAATAACAGGTCAGTTCCATGTCAGGGGAAGATCTGGAGATAAAGCAATTCTCATGCCAAATTCTTGGTTTTCAAGGAAAGGAAATGCAGGCCAGACCATACATCCTAACAGGTAAATTTTGTGTCACTCAGACTCAGAATAATGTACACAGGAATAGCACAATCTGGAACCTGATATGTCATCACATTCTTCTCTACAGCTGCATATAAAGGCATGGAAGTGCTTGATGGAAACATGACTTTTTAAACTTTCTTCTCTGGCAGAATCTGGAAAATTAATGTCTGAGTAAACATGTTTTATCAGGATGCTTTGTTTAGCAGATAGCTGCTTATGTTGTGTGTTTAAATGAATTATAAAATTAGTGACTTTACATTCATGTCCTATTTAAAGGAGAAATTATGGGATGCAATAACTTCCATGTCCCAAAAATACGAAATGAGTTGAAATAAAGGACTACACATTTTAATACGAGAAAAATTTCTATAGTGTTATTGGTTAGATTTTGCTATTTTGAAATATCTTGGTGCTTTTTGTTTTTGTTACAGATTTTGTTAATCAAGATTAAATCTAAAAGAAAAGTACCATGATAAATTAGATCACATTGCATAAGCTTACAAACAGCACTTAGCATAATAAAAAGATAATTCACATAACTTGTTAAGATATTCAATAATAGGCGCAGGTTTTTTCTTTTTATTTCCTCTCTGCTACAAGACCATGAAATGAAAGAGGCAGAACCCAAAATATTGTATATCATCACTTAAAGAGACTTTCCATTTTATTAAATGCCTTGCATGTGCATGTCTGCTGAAAGTAAGAGACATGGCACTGGTTAAGGAAAAAGAGAACTTTGGAAATCTGAAAACAGAACCTAAACCCCAAAGAAATGAATAATGCTGGAGTGCTTCAGTTACTGAAAAAAGAGAACTCCATTTGAAGTTGTCTTGCTAGGTATGAGGAGTCTGAAAGACGCAGGTTCCTATCCCATGTCCCGAATCACTTTCATAGTTTGCATTGGTGGCTGAGGAAAGACGGCAAGATATAGACATGCTAAAGAGCTATGCTTTATAGGTAAAAATGGCATGTGATACTTGTGTGAACACATATTTTAGTCAAAACAAACAATTTTAAAGATACATATGGACACTACATATGTTACATAAGGAGTGCCACGACTAAAATGTACTACAACATTTCTTTAATAATATTTAGATTGGAATTAAAAGTGGTAAATCAGTAGTAGACAAGTCTCTGGTATGACAGAAGAGCTGGCACTATAATCAGATTTTAGAAGAACTAGAAACAAAAGGTAACAAGATACTCTGAAAGCTTCAGCCAACTGAAGCTTGTGATAGAGGAAATTTCACTGAAGTTAGTGTAAGGAAAAAGTCAATCAAAATGCACATCTGCATGGGACATTGTATGCAGACAGATTCTCATTTCATGCAACCTCTGAGCCAGCAGGACCTGGGCAGTGTGACATCAATCCAAAAACCATGTAGCTGTTTTACTGAAAAAACATAAGCACATATTTCTGTTTCTTCTCAGGGTATATTATTTCAGAACCAGCAATACACTGATGCTGTGATGGCCTTCGTCACATTGACTGTTTTTCAACTACCTACAATTTACCATGCAGACACAGATAAAGGCTAGTCAGACTTTTTTTCCTAGGGTAGAAATCAGACCAAACAGGGAAAACCATAAGTGAATCTGTATCTGGGACTCAGTTTTGGTACATCAGAGTGGTAGTCTCACATCAAAAAGTACGCAAGACCGTAAGGTGAAAAAGTGCATGTAGCCTAACTGGTGTGATCAGGTATTTGAAATGCAATTATCTCTTCTGTAGACAAAACACCTGATTCTGAATAGAAAGAACTTCAATTATGAATAAAAATTAAGCATGTGACTCTTTTCACTGGACCAAAAAAAAAAAAAAAACCAAAAAACCCAAACTGTTTTTACCAGTGCTCAAAATAATAGGGTTATCTTCAGTCTTGAGTCCAGAGCAGAAAGCTCTGTTTGGCTAAAGGGGGAGTAAGATGAGTATTTTTCTTCTGGTGTTTCTTTAAAAGTGTCTTTATGGGGCTTTTGGGGTATTTTAAACCTGTTTTTTTGTTTGTTTGTTTTGACTGAGCTATAGGGTCTTTTTTAGGTGTTTACATATGGTTTCACTTTTTATAGCTGTTGCTCTGTGTTTTAATATTTCATGCATGGTTCTAGGAGCTTGCAGCATAATGAAAGAAATGCAAATAATTTATCTGAACAAATTCATTGGATTAATTGTTGAAAATGAAAAATTTATCTTCTCTGCCAATAGTATTCACTCTTTTCCCTTTCTCTTGCCCTTGGTCTATGCCACATTAGATATTGAAGTGAACAGTTACTCAAATGCAGCATATGCTAGCGCTTCTGGGATCCTATTTTGGAAGTGCGTATTTTCGGAGCATTCATACAGGCTTAGACAGAGAGGAAATTGGACTGAAAAACACATTGTGTGTGTGGAAAGCTGGACAGAATATGATAGGAAGAGGGAAAGAAAGGAGGGAATACACATCTACACTTCCTGCAATCCTCCCTTAAGGTAAATACTTACTATACCTATATCAAATTATTATGTAAACCTGGGCTGTATGCAAATCTGCTTCAGTGCAATTAATATTAGTCATCTAGCTGAGTAATAAAAGAAAGCTGTTAATCATTCAATCCTAGTTTTCAGCCTCAAGTGATTGCAAATGTTGCTATCTTCAGCTGGAATCCTCAACTAAACACAGCTGTTGAGAAGCCAAACATTGCTCAGGAGGTTACTTTCAGCAAGCTATCTGTCATTGCCTGATATATATTCCTTCATAAGAAAATCTGCTACCAGATGTGTCCATAAGTATGGCAAGCTCTCCCTCCTGATGACTGTGCAGATGTTTGCTATGAGGTAGGCAGCTCCAGGACTCCTTCCTCTCTTTCATACACTGCTTGTGGTAAAAGCCCTGTGCTGAAAGTAACCCATTATGTCACTTATTCCTTTAAATATTCTGAGATATTAATCTGAATTCTTTTTACATGCAACAATTTACACTACATAGGTCTTGAAATAACCCTGTGAAGCTGTTGTACCTGTATCTCAACCCATGGAAAAAAGGGAAGAACTCTAACGGCTGGCATACTGCTTGAAACAAAGTGAGAGACTAGCTTTCCCTACCTGGAGCAATGAGCTGTAAAAACATTTTATTGACTTTTGCACGAGAAACACTCATAGCTTTTAATGTTCCCTCCATCAGATACCTGAGACATCTAGTTCACTCTTAACAAACATTGTGCACATAGGTTTTTCAGCTGCAACTTTCAAATTTCAAGATGAATTGTTGACTGAAACTATGTAATTTCACCACAGTGGAAAGCTAGACTGGTTTTACCTGTTCTGGTAAAGAAGCAACCTTAACCAGTCATAGATTTACTTGTGAGGGAGGATAACAGTGTTGAAGGAAAAAGAAGAGAGAAATGTAAGCACAAGTGGCTACATTTCAATGCTTGCATTTCTATGTCACACTGCTTTCTGCTTCTTTCTCAGATCACATCATCTGGCCTTGTCTGAACTTTTATAGGGTAGCTTTTCAACCTATGCATAATGAAAAGAACTAAGGAGTGATTCTAATTATTGTGTTGATTTGCTCTCATTTGTTTCATTCTCAATCTGGCAAAGTCAAGAGTAGTTAAAGTCCCTTTACTGGGAAGTAGGATATAAATGCTTTAACTCTCCAGAAAGAAAAAAAATTCTCTCCCCTGTATCCTTAAACCATAAGTTATTGTGTAAATGAGGTCACATTTCCTTCCCTTGAGCTTTAAATAAAAGCAGAGGGCCTCAAGATATTTGGACTCTGTCCTCCAAGGAATTCATGATTATGTTCTAAGAACAGGCTCTTCAACATGAATAAGCATGGAAAGCCTTTTCTATGTGTCCTAAATGTGAAATACATACAAAACTGGTTAGATCTGATAAAAATTAATTAGTTTAGGAAAAATGCAGAAGGCGGCTAGTTATTTAGGGGGTATAGTGATGAAAGATAGGATATTTATGGACTTTTCCTACCTAGAAGTTTTGAGAGAGAACTTTATTATAGCACTGATAAACTTTAATGTTTAAATTATATGAACCTGTCCCTTGGTCCCTTCAAGGAAATTATTTTAAGTTCTTTTCAATATAACCCAGAAACAGATTTTTATATATGTTGGCATATGACTGTTAAGGGTTGTTTTTTTCAATTTAGTTGTGCAAGCACTATTTGATGAACAATGTATTTGCCAGATTTTGTCCATATTTGTCAAATAAATTATTCAACAAATCATTTTTGCTTTATTTGATCAGCTATAACAGCCTTTCTCACTCTTCTGAAATCAAGATACCTTTTAAATAAATAAGTATGCTTACCTCCAGAGACTTCAGGAGTCCAGCAGCTGGTTTCCATCACCATGGTAAAAGCCTTGAGGGTGATTCTGGATGAATACCATTATTCTTCCCTGGTATAGGACTGTGTGTAAAAAGAACCAGAGAAAGTTTTTGTAATTTAGCTACACAAGAATGTTAGGAAAAATGAGTCCTAAGTTGGCCTTTGTTGGAACAGAGACAAGATCCTGAATCCTGGTTTAATATGAAGCAGGTAGGTAACACCAAGGTGCCTCATTTCTTATAATGGATAAGGTGTGGGGTGGCAGGTGGACCTGAAAAATCAGGCATTGGAAAGTGAGTCTGAAGGACAGTCAGTTCATCAAGGCAGGTGATAACACTCACAGAAGGAAGGAAATAAACTCTTTAAGGTACCCATTATTTATTTGTTTAACAAGAAACAAAAAACTTTGATAAAGAACCTGGAAGCCTTTTTTAATGAAGCATCTTCAATCATAACAATCTGATTCACTATTCTTTTACTGGATAAATGATAAAAATATGCAACTGTAATTCCTAAACATCGATGTTCACAGTTATTTAAGCTCAGTGTGGCATTTCCAGACTGCTATTGTTGCATATAAATGTTCACTCTCATAAAGAAGCACATTTTCTACCACAGCAACCTCAGGGAAGCAGCTGGCTGTAAATGGGAATATCATCATTATCTTCAAGTCATGAAGGAAACGTTGTAGAAATAAAGGTTTGCAATTGTTTTACTTAACTTGCAATCAAATAACGTTTTTCTTAATAGAAATTTTGGATTAACAGAGGAAAATCTGTTGTGGGATTCACACTTGATTCTTCATGGTTATCATCAGCCTCAGGGTTGTACCTTACACTAAAGGTAAATTTATACATAATTTATTTAGGATTCATTAATTATTAATAAAAGATTCAAGTGTGTTACAGGTGTATATGGTATGTGCCATGGATGATTATGAACACCTCAGTAAAATGTATTATATTCGCTTCCTGTCTATGACTACAAATGATAAAATTTCTTGTCAAATTCTGTAATCGTATCTTTAAAATAATCATTTATTAACCACATGCTAAGTACATATTAGATGTTTATCAGCTATTTAGAAATTTATCTTTAAAACAAAGTTTATGCCCTGTCAATGGATGGGCAAATGTCATGTGAAAATACACAGCCTCACTGTATTTTGATTCATTCTCAGAAAAATGGATTTATTTGGGATTAACATATGATATTATAATTATTTTTGAAGTATATGTGTTTCATTTTGCTGCAAAATTTGTACTGATAAGTAGACATTGCTAGACAGAAGTCCTGGCACTCTATGAAATTATTCATTGGTGACTTGGATGAATGGTTAGAGTGCCTCCTCAGCAAGTTTGCTGATGACACAAAGCCAGGAGGTTTTCCTGGCTTCTGAGAGATCTGTAGACTGGTCTGCACCTAGGACTTAGAGAAGTATGCAGTAAATTCCTGGCTACATTTTAAATACATTTTTATATTGCCTATCTCATAATCTTCTTCCTGCTCCTCTGCAGTGAGTATTAGCTTCAAATGGACTAGGGATCCTTTAAACAATTAAACATTTAAGGGCCCTTTGTCATATTGTCCATTCAAGACATATTAATCTGGTTAAACCTGGCACTGAAGTTGGTATTAATTTGAATTATAACAGGAATATTAGTTTTGACTGTTAGTAGAACTCTCCTAGTGGCTCCAACTTGATTATTGTGTGGTAGATTCTTTTTATAATTTTTTTTTTTTTTTTACCTGTTATGGGACATTGAAATTGTATAAATGTACAAAAATTAATACTAAACAGAGTAGCGATACCCAAACATTGTCATTGATTCTAAAAACAGCTGAAAAGGCACTTCACTAAAATACAACATCTGTTAACAACCTATCATAAAGTAATTGTCCCACAGAGCATTTTTTGTGTACTGAATTCACTACTTTATTCTGTAGCGGAATTCAGTTCTTACCTATGGTACCTAAAGCTTCAAATCTAATAGGTGTATAGGTTCTGTGTGACGAAGAGGAAGGAGGGAAAGCACCTTGAGGAGATTCTAGAGAGAGAAAAGTCAGTATTTTATTTCAGTATATGCAAGTGAAGCATAATTTAACCCAGGCTTTAAAGCAATCAAAAAAAAAAAAAAATCTGTGAGCGTCATGTTGTGATTTTTAGATAAAATAATCCTGAGGCATTTCACAAAGGTGTAGATTAAATGTTCATTACGTAAATGTACTTCCTCATCAGTCTGTTCTTTGTTCACTTGGATAAATTGGTACACTGTTTTCATGTCAAACAACTCCCGATTTTAAATAAATAATTCAACAACGAGATACACTTGTCCACAGTACATGAAAAAGGGAAACAAATTGGAAAGAAATGTCAGTAAATTGACAATCTTAAATGTCAATCAACTTACTCTGATTGCATAAACAAGGAAAGGGAAACACCAACAGTTCTAAAGGGTGCTAACATTTAAGTTGTTACAATAGCACATAAACCCTTAGTAATGTAAGAAAAATGTGCCCCATAATGACAGAAAACAAAACACTACCTCTATCATGTCATAATATCAGCATTATTTTTGGGTTTAATAACAAGAAAAGGAGGCAATTAGCTTGTATATTTATGAAACACACTGAAGCATTGCAATAAGCAGAAATAATATTACTGTCTGTTACATCAGATCCATTTTGTTTGAATTTGTGTCTCAGGGGTTGATATTAACAACTTTGGAGAAAGAGAAAATAATCACTGTAATAGGCACTTGTAGAAAACCCTGGCCAAAGGACACATTTTTATCCAGTTGTTGCTCCAGTAGTGGTTAAATTAGTCAATGGGGGAATAAATGTCTATCTATTCTATTTATTTTGTTTGAAGATGTTTTGGTTATTCAAACACTTTCCTTCATCTCTCTATTTATGATATTTAAAATGTAGAAGTATCTTTGCATTGTACAAAATGTTTTTCTTCATCTGAAACCGTGTGTAACCTTTGAGAAAACGGATAAGTGTTTTTTTTAGTTTCACACTGCTGGCTCTTCCACAGAAGCTGTTATTAACAGAAAGTCACTTTGCTCCTTGTCTTCCTATCTATTAGAGAAGAAATATTTCCTGGAAACCAGATAATGA
Organism: Corvus hawaiiensis; assembly: GCF_020740725.1. Classification (NCBI taxonomy): domain Eukaryota; kingdom Metazoa; phylum Chordata; class Aves; order Passeriformes; family Corvidae; genus Corvus; species Corvus hawaiiensis. Next base: position 61,008,099 of record NC_063216.1, on the reverse strand, counting down.
TTTTTCAACAGAGATTTTGAAAGAGAAAAGGAGAAGATTTTATGGTGCTTCAGATTTCTTTGTTCAAAAATTGTTTGTTTGATTAGATTTAAAGGATAAATTTAGGATTATTTTTCTGGGACTACAGAGTAAATTAAAAGCTGAAATAGACTTTTCCAATTGTATATTATATATTTATTTATTATCTGTTTCCATAATACAGAAAATAATATTAGTTGATGATAAATTAAACAGTAGCACTTAAAAAAAAAAGAAAAAGTAAAGAAAAATGAAAAGCCACAAATATATAGTAGAGGTAATAACAGAACAAGCCAATTTTTTATTACAAAATGCTGAAGGAACCCCTTAGTTAATATTTAGAAATTTACAATAAGAATATATATTTACACATATGTTTTGTATTCTTTTAAATTATCTTATTATTGTCATGTTTAATACAACTGAATGAGGAAAGACATTTAGCTGAGTAACACTAAACATTCTATGTTTCACTCAAGCATTTATTAGGCTACTGCTAATTAGAGTGGAGTTTTTCAACTATAACAGTACATGTTCCACTTTATTATACAATTAGGGATGCAATATGAATATTTCATGCCTTCATTAGCTTTGCTGTACACAGAAGGAGTTACATCTCCTACAAACAACAAAATCAAAAGGTTCTAAAGGTCCAACAGGGAAGAATCAAGTTTACATCTGTATTAATGTAGGTTGAAGATAGGTTGAAGAAAATGCTGGGAACAAAGCAAATTTTATTTTATGCCAATATTTACATATGTTGAATGCATGTAAACATAAAGCAGGGGAGAAATTAGAAGTAAGATGAAGAGAAACAAGCAATGAAGATATAAGTTAGGGAGAAGGAAAACAGTGAATATTCAATTTGTATTTTTTTTGCCAACCCTCCAAATTTATTTCTCTGGTTTCTTTGCAGATATCATGTCATAGATAAGGCAGACTTGAAGACACTCTAGTTCAAGAGGGTAGATGGTCTTGGCCTCTGATGGTGTCTCAAGTCAAATTGTCTGGTAGCTTAGGGAGGAAGTAGCTATCAAGCAAACAGACACCAGATTAAATTTACATGCTATGTGGCTCCTTGCCACTAGGTACTACCAAAAAAAAAAAAAATCAGCAGGCATGGAAGGAAAAATATTTGTAGAAAACTGTGAAACAATGTAAAAAGTGATTCTGTTCATCTTTTAGGTTTCATGTGCAAAACAAATTACTAAAGGAAATATTTTCAGATATTGATAAGTGTCTGGGCTTCAAAACACACCTGTGGTCTAAAACTGCCACAGGTCTGGAATTAACATACCTAAGATGCAGTGAAATGTACTGTGGGAATCTTATAGCTGTGTTTTCATGAGACAGCCAAACTATTCAAAGTCAGCAGGCACTCACCTCCAGTATTCTCCATCCTTTTTGTCTGTCCTCATCCTCCACTTCACTTCCATTTCACTGCCTCTGCTTTCAGTCACATATTCTTTACTTTGACCCAGCTTGTACTCTTACATGGTTGCTTGTGCGAGTTGATGTCTCCCTGCCTGTTACTCACTTATGGTTTGTAGTGTGATCAGGTGAACTTCGTGTTAGCAGCTCAGAAGGGTAGGAACAGGAGGAGGACCTTGTGCTTTCCCTAGTTATGAACTGTGTATTTGGGTACAGCTGCTTCCTGAACTCTTACCCTTGGAGTTACAACTGCTTTGAAATTGTCTGAAATTGAAGCTTTACTCAGGTGGCTGTGCTCTTACTAATTACCACTTGCAGTAATTGATTGTGTTTCAATATTCCTTTGACTAATTCTTTAAAACAGGTTTCACAGCTTGCCTAAGGAATGCACAAATTGTTTGCTGACAGCGACCATCCTAAAGCCAGGCTGGAAGGATGTGGACAGCAGTCAGTGTGCCATGAGTCACAGCCAAGGAAATGGCCAGCAGGGAGTCTGCAGGATTACTGGCAGAAAGGCTGGGAGTGCAAGGAACAACAACACTACCATTGTCTTTGGTTTGGAGACTGAGCTTTCCAGTCATTACATGTCTATCCAAACAGTCCGAGTTTGAGAGAAACCTGCATTTCCTTTCACACTCATGTGCGAAGAGGACAGAAATCCAGAATGCCATTACAATTGTCTAGAGTAAGTAGAAAGAACTTCCCATCCCTCAAAGACTTTCTATTTTTACTTTAGTGTACATATTTCCATAATAAGTGTTGTGATACATATTTCCCTACTGATTTTGGACTCTGCAATTGTGCTTTTTCCAGAGGATGCTTTCCCCAACCCCATCGCCACTTTTCACTAGTGATGTTTTTGTAACTTTTGTAAATACCCAGTCATGAGCTCTGTGATAAAAATATCCAAGAATATTATCCTTCCCTCCTAGTAGACAGGCTGCTCTCAACTTCAGCTGAGTTCAAAAGACACGTTTTCCAGGGAAGTGGGGAGAGGTGTTATGACACAGGGAGAAACATGGAAGACACGCTTTCTTCTGGGGACAGGTGAAAAGTCTGTCTCTGAGCATTTCTCAAGATTTCTCAAGACTGTACTGTTTATAAAAGAATTAGAACAAATGAGGCAGAAAATGATAGAGGAGAAAGAGGCTGGAAACAAAATCATCTTTCTAATTTATGTATCTAATGGGCTTGTTGTAATTCAGCTCTCCTTTAGACAGTAGTTAAAATATCCTCTTTGTATATTTGCTATCTATACAATTCCTGAGACCTTTCTTCCCTTTCTTTCCTTAAGGAAACATTCTTAGGTGTTGGAGAAAGGAGTATTCCCAAAGCAGTCCTCAGCTGCAGTCATTGAGTTATGTAGCCATGCTGCTTGTAAGATGGAGATTGACATACGTGTGGCAGAGGTTGTCATCCAGTGGTTTCCAAAACTGATGCTGTCAATATTTAATGAGGGGAAAGACCAGGTTCTATGTACTTTTCCTCTTTTTGTGTATGAATTGTTCTGATCAGGTCTCTATAGAATACTTAGGTGCTCTTTCTCCTTGTATTTGCTTTAGATCTGGTGAATTTTACAGGTTAAAAATGATCCAAAATTAAATGCAGATGAAGTGTTTAAACGCTTTCCCAAATGGAGACACAAGACCAAGTTTGTAAGGGTCAGGGAAGTCAGAAAACTGAGGACCCAAGAGTTACAAGAGAAGATTTTTCCTGAGTTTTAAAGAACAAAGTCGTGGCATTTCAACTCAAATACCAACCCATATTTTGAGTGCTACATTATTTCATCTAGTTTATTTATTGAGGGTTATTATGCTTTGTGTTAAACAACAAGAAATGTTTTGATTGCTTTCTGCAATAAACATTATTGCATATTCTGTGACCATTATGAAGGAAAGAAAATATTAATCTCTTAAATGTTCTTCAAGTCTTTATTCTCTTTTTGCACACCTCTAAATACTGAGATGCTACTGAAATACTTGATATGCTATATACATATATCAATGACTTGATAGTTATATACATAAATTCCAAGAAAGTACACTATTAATTGATTAGAACAATGGAAAGTGGGGGTTGATGCAGATTCTTCAAAGACTGTTATGAGGGGTAATTTATCCCTCATGCTCGCTTTCCACTAGAACAGGCAAGTAAATAATTTTTCATATATGGGCTTATCTAAAATCTCATCTTAAAATCTTAGTAGAAATTGTCTGAAGCAGATATAATCAGTCTTTTATCAGTCAAATAAGATGTCCCCGATCTGTCATATGAAATCATCTCATTAATATATTGTCATCAGAGAAGGTGCTTTCACATGTTTGGAGCTGTTGTGAGCTGCTCACCAATACTACCGCCTTCTGACAGAAGAAAACATTTGTGGGATAAAACGCAACACCCCACCATATATGTTTAAAATCTTACCCAAAGATAAAGTGTAAAATAGAAGAGTATGCTTTGGTGGAGAGACAGTAATAACTGTGAGCCTTGGTTGCAGTATGGGTATCTGTTGTTGGGCCAGCCTGTTCAGAAATTCATCCCTGTTTATGTGGCAATGCCCAGTCTTCACAGGTGAGCTTTTCTCATGATTGCAGAAATCACTGGGGGAGCCACCAGCCAGGCAGGAGCTGCCTTCTGTCTCTTTGTTGCCCCCACATCATGCTGGGTGTCAGTGCCCAGGCACTGGCTCTGGGCTCTGGGAGGGGAGGCCACGGATTTCAGCCAGTTCCAAGCCCCTCACCACAGGGCACAGCTGAGCCCCTCAACCAAGGAGGCAGAGCCTCTGTAAAGGGACACAGTGCAGGAGTGCAGGCTGTAAGGAGTGAGGAAAACTGGTGTAAACAGAGCAGTTGAAAGCAAAATAATTTTGAGCCAGTGTGCAACTGAAAGAAAAATGAGAAAGATCATTGATTGTCAAAGATTTGGTTTGTTTCAATAACATTATTTTAATTTTCTTAGCATGATTTTTCTCTGGAAATTATTTTTTTCTTTTCTTTTTATTAGTGTTGCTCATGTATATGGGTTTCCAGACTAGAATAAATGGTTTCACAATTAACAGAAATGCACTTGGACTTGATGAAGCAGCATTTCAAAAGCTGTGTTGTAGGTAACACAATCTGTTATGTTCTACCAGCACCAGAAACCCCAGATTCGTACAACCACATTTGACAATCAATGAATGTGTTTGGGCAGGTGCTAAAATTGACCCTGGCTTAAGCACACAGCAGAGGTGAGTTGTCCTGTGCCTGTACCGACGTTCCTTCTGTTATACACCAGCATAATCAGCAATCAAGTGGTAAACTATGTGCCTAATATACAAAGTGTAGCTGAGATTATTACAATATCTTTGTTTTTTTCTCTGGCAGCGTTGTCTCAGGAATATCTGTTTCATCTGACTTGGAAAGAAAGATGTTAAAACTCTTTCAGCATTTTCAGATGTCCGAATCCTTCCCATGTCATGCAGTGGCTCCAGCTTTTTTTTGACTGAATGACAACCACTTCCTCTCTGGAGCTAGACTTATCTGATCAAGTGGTGAAAATACAAAAATGAAGAAACCATGCATCTTAAACATTATTTTCACACTTGCCTTCCTCCTCTGAAGTGAGTTTTTCTTCAGTCATCAAGCATCAGCCAAATGTTCATTAGACATGTAAACAACATGGTTTGTGGGAGACATCTCTTCAGTCTGTACCCATTACTAGAGCATCCAAACCTGACTCCAAATATTTTCCTGGCTGCACTTATGCTGTTTTTTAAGTTTTGCATTCAGATAACTGGATATACATCTAATCTCAGGGGGAAAAAACTGTCTTTGCCTTTTAGTCCAGATATCAGTTTGCTTCTACTTGATTTGTAGACTGGGCAGAGATAGATGGAGTATGACACATAGTTTGCCTTCTTTTGCCTATCATCTGCCATTTCAGCCCTGCAGAGACTTCATGGGTGGTATAAGTTAGCTTTGAGTACCTTCCCAAACATCCAGACGGATCTTGGCCAGGGCATCTGGAGAATGGGAAGGCCACATGCAGGAATTTCAGTTTCATTTACTGTTCATTTACTGTTCATTTACACAGTTCATGGTCTTTTATGCAGTCTAGACAACCACGTCTTTGAGTCTAGTCTATGAGAGAAAATGATACTTCCTAGAATTCAAGGAGTCTAATAAAATATATGAATCATATCAAAATCTGCTCTTTTCTGTATACATGTAGTTTAGTTGACATGGTGGTGGGTGTTCAGTCAGAAGTCAGACTCAGTGATCTTGGAGCATTCCATTCTAGTGCAGACATGTGTTTTCCCTCTTGCAACACCAAAGGATTTCACTGCAAACCTTATTCACCAGTATTCACTTCACGTTATGGAAGCAGTCACTGTTTGTATCGAGGATCAGAGGAACCCAAAAATTCTGACTTTAGGGTTCTGCAAACTTATTTAAAGGCTCTCTGTCACAGAAAAGCAGTCTGGGATCTCACATTATCAGGCTAACTATTGACAGTCTATTCTCAGTTGAATTATTGACTATTGTATAACAGGTTTTGCTCAATATTCAGATTATGATGATGTCATTAAACTGTAAATCCATGTTCATTGCTGCCTAGCTGTCTAAAACTTTATTGTGAAAGCTCAATGTAAACTTTGGATTCAAAATCTTTCAGTCAAGACTGTTGATTTTAAAATGGCAAACGAAGATTTTTTCCTAAATTGCTTGTCATATGCTTTATGGGTCCAGCCCTAAGGTCCTGTCATAGTAAAATTAAATGCAAGTCTGCAGAGCCACAACTGAAGATACAATTCTTATTGTCACTTCCTACCCAAATACAAAGTTAGGTAAGTTTCATCTCTGCACATACTTATTTTTCTAGAAGGTGCTTTGCTAATCAGTAATCCCAGAGAAAAATTGCTACTAGACAAGGTAAGCAGAATGGGCTGGCACTGCTGTGGACTCCAGAGCTACCTCTGAATTGTGGAAATCTGAACTCACTTGCAAGACAGAGTCCTGCTTGAACCAATGTGTAGAGATGTACTGTGAATGGGATGGTCAAGTTACACAGCCACAGTCTCCTCACCACGCTTCATATGAGCTTCTTATTTGCCAGGGACACTTAGCTGGTGGCTATGCTGTTTCTAGGATGATTTTGGTCATGAAGGATACAGGCCTGACATGTGGGTCTGGAGACAGCCCTGTCGTAGTGCTTGAACATGTTTGCACTGAGCCCTCTCTGCAGATGATCCACTGGGACAGAAGTCCTGGCTTAGGTGCAGTCAATGAGAGCTCTGCTGGGAGGAACAACTGCTGTAGAAAATAGCAGGGGGTGGGTTGGAGCGTTTCTATAGAACTCAGGGCCCGTTAAGTAAAAGACCATGTTTTGATGACTAATGGCTCTCAGGGGATGTCCTGGGAACATCTGTTCTGGACTGTTTCCTGGCTATCAATGAAGAAATTTCTGTTTAATCATGTCTCTTTACTGAAATTTCAAAACATGCAATCAGCATTAGAAATTGCCTCTTTGATCCATTTTTGGTACATGTGGGAAGGAAAGGCTTCACTTAGCTCCAGCCATGAACAGGATAAACTAAATTCTTCCTCCTGTAGATTCTAATGGGTTGATGTGAAAAATGGACATTTGTCAGACTAACTCTTCCATGTAGAAGTCTTTTCCCAACCTCATGTAAACTGCACTTGGGAACACTCGATCCTCTTAACACAACATATCTTCTTATTTTTATGCTTGATGCTAACTACAATTAAACAGAATTAAATAATTAACAAGAGCATTGTTGCATTGCAGTCTCTCAACAGTTGTTCCAGTGGGAGAGGACAGTAAGACCTTTAAGCAGCTGCAAGGAAGAAACAGCTGACAACCTTTGTTGGGTGTAAATGTGAAACGTACATTCAGTTTACTTGTTTTATCTTTTGTTCTAACATCTGTGACTTAGTCTATATGCCACCAGCAATTACTTGTAAAATTCTGGTAAAGAAAATGAAATATGATTACAAGGAGGAAAGCAAATATGATGAGTTATCATGGCCATTATAGAACAAGAATACTGATCTGGCACTCTTCAAATTGCTTAACTACACTGCAAATGCAATCAATCAGCTTTATTTGTGTAATATATTGACTGCTTTTAAATATTTTTTTATATCTTCTAACAAAATATGTCCTTTATTAGATCAATTTTCATTGTATACTCCTCTTTTTTGGTGTCTCTTTTTCTCACTCTCTCTCAAAGCCTTGTTTCTAGGAGAGCTCTCATATCAAAAATGTTGCCCCAAGCTGTTAGCACTTCATGGTTCATCTGGCAGGAAATGGAACTTCAACTGGGAGGGAGAATATAGGTTTTAATTAATGTCTCTCAAAACCGAGTACCAAAATTCTTTATTCTCCACTAATTTTCAGGGTCAAATTAAAGTGGGTCAAAGAGTGAGAAGTATTAGGGTGGCTATTTTCAAAATGCATTAGCCTCTGCATTGTTGCAAGGATGTCTTATGGTAGTTTCTCTGTGTTTAGTAGCATGTGCAGTAACCTTTCCTCCTCCTGTAATTACTTTCGCTCTTTAATTGCCTCTATCCTCTGCTCTGAATGTCAGGTTTCCAATGGAAGGTGGTCTTATTAAGGGAGAAAAGAGAATAATAAGTAAGAGGGATTTTCCATGTTGATATGTGATGCACTAGAGAAAGGTAGGAAAGAGATTGAGTTCCAGATGAGTGAACAATTGCTCTGAGCAAAGCATGCTTGTAGTCACGTGAAGTGTGGATTTTTCAATTAAAAGATTTTTTTTTCAATATGTTAGTAATATTACAGTTCATACATTAACAGTACTTTATTTTTTATTTACTTTTTCATTAGTTGGGTTTGTTAACAACTTCAGTAAAACTGATCTTTCTACAAAAATTGTTTTCTGTAACACATTCTCCCCTGCTTTTTTTGTGTAACCCAGGCCTTGACTTATGACGGTATCTTGTTACAAATGCACCTTTCTAACTGGAGTTAGTTTTGATACATCAAGAGTAAACATAAGATAATAAACTTTTGATCAAGTGGAAGGTCGTGTTTCCCTTTACACTGATGATATCTGTCACCTTTGTGAGCTAAAATTGTCAAATCCAGAGTTAAAGGAAAAGGGTTACTGATACTATGAGGAGGGTTAGTTATTTTTCATTAGACTTAAATTTTGTTTTTCGACATGCATCAAAAAGAGATTAGTTCTTTGTAATCCTGTCCGCACCAGTATTAAAACCATAAGTCTGTAATCAACCTCAGTCAATGCAATAAGAATTCAGGATGCAGCTCTTCCTTTCTTCTTGTGCAGGTGTGGTCCCTTTGATATCATTGGTGGTAGAGCAGATCAAAAGACAAATCTATGTGATATTTGGTATCATCAGAGTTCTCTGACACAAATATTCCATCCACAATGGCCTGACCACATCACTCATATTCACAAAGCATATTACTAAAAGCAATTCAACAAGGAACCTCAGTGACATGGAAAAAGTTAAAAACAGCAAAGAATCTGAGCAGTCCCAATTAGGCTATGCTGACTTTCATCGGATAAGTTAATTAGGTATTTAATGATTGCATAGAAGGAACTAGTAGAGTAGATTGTAATTTCCAGTATCTACAGCATGAAGCCCTCTTGCACAGGAATAAGCACACAAAATCTACCATATGGCCACAGCTTTCTTTGTGTGGAAAAGAAGTCTGACCAACAACCTACCCAAAGGAACGTGGAGACATTCCTGGTTAAGTAGCTTAAACTCAGCATCTATTTACTACTGCTTGCCATTTCACTTTCCCTTCACATGTACTCCATTTCAAGTAGGAAAAAATAATAAGAACGACAAAATGTTCTCTGGATACAATCTCTGCATGGTCTGGAGACTGTCACGCTTTTGTTGTTGGACAGCTGCAGTAGCCCAATGCTGACAAGATATCAGTAGCTTACATGCTTTTCTAGATCTCTATTAATGCAGGAGTTTTTCTTCAGACTACAGCTTTTTCCAAGCCTGTCAAATGCTTATAGCATTATTTAATTATATCTCTAGCTTTCATGTAAGTAGACATATAGACTGAAAAAATAAAAACTATGCACCCATTTGTCTCCTTCATGTTTTTTCACACAGTGACTAGCAGTGGAAGCAAAAGTAGGCTTCATGAGAATTTCTTACATATTTAATCCAAACAAAAACCACATGTACATGTTTTTCAATCCATTCTTGGACTTGCCATTGATTTGATCTGAATCTGAAATGCAGGCAAGTGCAGAAGTGGAACTTATAGCAGATACGTTTTTCATTCTGAAAATGCTAAGAATAATAACTTCATAAGAAATGTACATTAGTTTTGAGGCTTTAAATTGTAATTGCTTTAAAATAGGAATTCTAGATAAAAGTAGGTCCTGTCAGAAGGACGTGTCAGAATATACAGGATGAAATTTACTTTTATTTGGACATGTAGCACAGCAATAATTTGCTAAAGGATCTGACTGACCTATACAAAATTACTGCCTGGCTAAGAGGATAAAAGAAGATCTAGCACTTCTCCACATGTGTGTCTCTATAGTTTCATTGAATAGCATAATTGCAGGAGGATCTTTTCAAGCCCTCAGAAACTTCCAGGCTGCAAGGCCTAAAAATCATTCTGTCAATAGAAAACTTAATAAAGAAGGTGGGAGAGAAAGGGTGATCAGGAAACAAGGAGCAAGAAACAGGAATAATATAAAAGCATATTAGTAGAAATAAATTGAAGAGAAATCTGAAGATGTAGATCCAGGATAAAAAGCTAAAAGTTCCAAGGGCAGAACAGTGAGACAGGCTTTCAAGTTCAAAACAGCTGTCCTGTAATTTTTCGTTATTCCTGATGGGGTGGTGGGGTGACACCTTTGTAATCCTCTTCCTTTTGGCTACCTGCAGGATGAGAATATTTTCCTAAGATACAGGTGATAATATGTTCCTGTTTTTCGAGATTTTTTTCTTCTTTGTATTTATCCTTTTTTTTTTGAAGACTTCTAAAATTACCCTTTGCTACTCAGCTGTGTCTAAAGAAGAAGTCAAAACCTTTGCCTTACCATATAAACAAAGAAGGAAGTCAATGCTCTCTGTTCTCCATTGGAGCAATGCAACATGTGACTTTAAGTAATACAATACCTCACACAGAAACATTTCTTGTGCAACCTATCAAATTATTCCTCTAGTTAGGCTGTGTTAGGTTAGATCTAATACGTGGGATGTTACACATCCAGAGGTTTGGGAAGACATGCTTCTTTTAGGTTCATCCTTCCTATTTTCTCTGGTACAATGTCTTTTACTGGTTAGATACAGTTTTCTATACTGCAGTATGATGCTTCAGCAAAAGATTGGTAAGGGAAGAAAATTCAAAGTCTGCAGAATATGTGGGGTCCTGATACTTTTGTTTATCACTACCACTTTTGGCCCAAATATGGTAACAGAAACAGGGGGTTTCCAAAATCACAATACACCTATGTGCAACTGAGCAAAAGCTTCTGACACATTTCAGAGTTCAAACATGATTTTGAGGAGTTTTCTTTAACTGTAGAATTCTAACTGACTTTATCTGCTTGCTTCAGAAATCCCAGTGTGGCTGGATCATCCACTGTGTCTGCAGCTTGGGAATCTGTTTGCCTCAGAAAGCATAAGCTCATTAGACATACTTGAGCTGCTTTTACGTAGCTGCATTATCTTTATGACACAATACAGCTCTCTGCAGAGGGTCCCAGGAGCAATATAGTTCTACTAGTGCAGTGGTGTGCTGCATGAATTTTCTTACAACAGCTAAGTACCTGGGAAGATATGTTTAGGCTGTTTCCTTGACGTAGCTACATTTCTATTTGTGGGTCAAACTCTTTCCAAGCATGGTGCTTCACATATCCTGTATGAAGTCCAGCTGTAGTCAATGTCTTCTGCTGGCAGTTGATGAGGTCCTTCAGCTGAGAAATCTGGAGCCCTTGTTAGGTGTTAACTATAGTTAAGTATCCTACATGCAATCCATGTGGGAGCATCTTCAGCGCTTTGATCCAGTCTACTGACCCTGAATTAGAACAACTTGACTGGCTGTAGTTTTCAGGGCAGCAAAGAGCTCTTAGCAGCCAGGAACACTAAGGCACTGTGACGATAAATGTACGTGCCCTTGGTCACCAGTAATTTGCTCATGCCAGCAACAAGAGCGAGGTTGATAAGAGTTATGCCACAAGATGTCCATGCTAGAGTGAGATCAGTGCCCATTACCTGGCTTTTTCCATTAAAAAGTGAACTCTGTTTTGGACAGTCCTTTTCCATTGTTGTTTGCTTGTAAGAAAGGATCTTCTGAAATGTTCAGTAGGGAGTTCATGTTAGTATAGAATGGCAAGAGCACTTGATTGCTGAAAAACTGCAGTTGTAAAATGCATGATCTGGATAAAACATGGATTTTGAGGGAAGTGCAACATTTATAAGAATTAAATGAAAGAAGCAGGCAGGTAAAGCGGCTTAGCAAACTAATGCTTTTATCCATAAGACACTTCAGGCAACGTGATGCTGCTAGATTTTCATAGGATGAAAGAGAAGAAAATCTTAAATCCTTAAAAAGGAGTGAGACCACCATATAAAGTTTAAGTAGTAGAAAACATGCACTCAAATAAATCAGAAAAGCTATTTCAAAAGCTTCTCTTATTACAGAGGAAAATAAAGCAATGATTAGCCCTGGAGTCTTGTAAGCCCAGTGTGTATAAGAAAAGTAACTACTTTTTACTTTCCAGCTTCATTTGCTGTATAGGCACAAAGGATGCCATGCTACAATATGTGACTTTGTTGGTAAAAAATACTGAATGCTTTAGACACACCCAGGCTTTCAATCTGCAATTGAGTTTTGGATATTTGTACTCCCTCCGATTTGTTCAGTCTGGTGTTAACAAACACAGTTGGGATGACAACATACTCTAGGCAAATCATAGGCTTCAGATCACATGCAAAGGTTTTGTTTGCAAATAAACACACAAAGTTTCCAGTGAATAAAGTTCTGCATCACTGAGTTTCCCTCCAGGAAGCTGGCAAGGCACTGACAGGGATATGGGTGCAAAGTCCCATTTGTAAACACTTGTGTCTGTTGCTATTTACAGTAGAGTAAAATAACCATAATGAGTTTAAGAATAGACCACACCTAGGTACTGCATAGTATATTTGTACAGTAATAACCACCTGTGTGTCCTGAGATAGAACTCCGGGTTTTATCTGAAAACTCACTTAAAAACCAGTGAAAAAGTTATGAGATTTTCTGTATGGTTTGGTTTGGACTATCTGTAATTCAGTGCACCTGTTACACCAGATGTATAATGGATTAAATTTGGTAATGTAATCCAAAAAAATGCCTTTTGGAAGTCCCCAGACTATCTAGCTGTTTCTACACAGATTGGATTCTTGTGCTGATGTCTTGCCAGAAGTAATTTAAGATTTGGGATGGTGCTATCTTCAGCCCTGGGACAGATAATGGATCTTCATTTGATTTTGTTCCCCACCCTTGGAGGTATTTATTGAGCCAGGCTCTAAATGCATACATTCCTTTCACCAAGCTATTTCACAGTCCAGTAACTTGAACTCCTCTTTCCAAGACTTCTGACAAACTCCAGGCAATGATAAGAAGAATGATTGTTTATTGAGACTTCATATTGTTGCTCCAGAGCAATGCTTCAGTAGCACAAAAGGAAAGATGTTAATCCATTTTTTCTCAGATATTTTTAGTAGTAAGATAACTGCAGGACAAGGGACAAAGTTTGTAAAGAAGAAAGAAAATCTAATTTGAAGGAGAACGTTTTTAGAACTCCACTTCTGTAACAAATTTCAGTTCTGAGCTGGTGTCAGGTTTTGCAGAAAAAATCCACGTCTACTCGGCTGCTTCTAATTACTGGACAGGAATAAAACCACTCACCATTTTGGCCACTATCCATTTTTTTCTTTCATATTACACACAATTACTGAATTGTAACAATGAATATTTAAGGACTAGGTGTAGCACTCTGATCAGATTTATGGTTACAGAGATATTTGACTGGGTTTGCAGACCTGATTTGGGATAGTATTCAAATGAATCAGAAGTCATGGAAATTATGCTAAAGACCTCATGCAAACAACATTTCCTATGAATCTTGCAGTATTTTCTAGCTTAAATCTACGGTGGAAATACTACAAACACAGTATTTTCTTTTTTCTTTTAGGCTTATATTTTTTCCTCCACTCCCAGCTGGATATGTTCATATTAACAGAATAGGGTGAATCTCCATTATGACACTCACTGTAGTTAGATAAGTCATGGTGTTTGGAATTTGTTTTTACCAGGAGGAAGAATAATTAATGACACTGTGACTGTACTGAAAACTGCCTCAACAGGCTTTTTCCCACAGTATTTGTTCCAGACACTGACTTCCTCTTCCTCCCTCTCCCTATGGCTGGTGTTATATCTCTTAGATGCAGGGTGGATCTCACCTGTTCCAGCAAGTCAGAAACCTTCAGCATCCCCCAATTAGGCTGCAACTAACTATCACAAATATGCAGTCAAATATTCCTGTGGTTTTCTACCTACCAGACAAAGACTGAGCCTCACTGGAGGCACAAATTAGGGTAGAATTCTGTGTTGTTTTTTTTTTTATTTTATCAAGTCCTAACTCAGCAGTGGATAGAGTTACACAAATTCAGAATGAGTACTTTTTTCAGGTGAATCTAGCAGACATTCTGTATTTGGGCACAAGTCCCAAATAAGTGGAGTTATTCCATGCCTCAGGTTCTGTGGGACAGCAGCACTTGGCTTTCTGTTACAGACTGAAGTGACTGCAATCATAAAAAGAAGTGTCAAATCCTCAAACATCCACAGCAGCAAGACTGGTCCTTCCTAAGCCCAGCTTGACTGTCCAGCTCATCCAGATGCCCAGGACTGTGTGACAGCCCTTGTGAAGACACAATATCTGTCAGGACTGAGATATGGGTATGTGCCATCCTTCTACATGCCTCAGTTTTCTGTAGATATTTGGGAGCATGGTCAGGAAAAAACTCTAGTGAGTTCCATTGGGTTCCCCAGCCCACTCCTTACTGGGATCCAAGCAGCAGTTTATGTGCAAATTCCAGAACAAGCCACACCATTAAAAGCTGAGGTGCACCAGCTAAGTCATAAGATTCCTTTTATTCCTAAAAAAAAAAAATCCGCTCTAGGACAGAGTTTTACTACCCTAAAGTCATATTATTATTGACATAACAGTTTTTGCTTCTAAATGTTTGAACTGGATACAGTCAGTATAAAAGCGCTTGGAGCAGGTTTATGGTACATGCTGGAAACAAACAGCATCTCTCAGAGTTACTGCCGCAGCAGACACCATTTAGTCACCTTTCTTTTCCATTGGCACCTAGTAATTTTTTACACTCTCTTTCTAGTTCTTTGTGGAAATATCCACAGGCAGAATTCTTCTGTTAACAATTGATCACTCACTTAACTCAAGGGGCCAACATCCTCAGAACCAGAAGAACTGACTTAGAAGATGTGCCTGTAACCTTCACTGAAGCGTTCTCTGGGGTCTATGGTTTGCCCTGTGAATAAAATGTGATAAATCCTCTGTGCTTCAACTCCTGAGAAGCCTTGGAAATAGAGGAGACTTCTGCTCTCCTCTCACACACAGCACTCCTGTGGTCTTCATCAGTTTGTCTCCAACAACTAGGATGCTTAAGGGAGTCTGACTCCCATCTCAGGACAGAGTCAGGGAGAGAGCACAGTGTGACCAGTGTTTATAGCAAAAGGAAAGCCTCAGCCTCATGACTGATTCTTCGTTAGCCTGAAGTGCAGGAACTCAGCACACAACTGCTGACAGCCTTATTGCATTCCCTTCCAATGAAGAGGGCTTATGAGAATGTTTACAATGAATATGAAGTCAGAAATCCTTTCAATCTATTCAAGAAGAAGTACTTTATTCCAGCCCAGGAAAGCAAATAGGGGACTTTTAGTTGATTTTCAGACCTGTGCTGTAGTTTGCTGGAGATGTACAAGAACCATGCAACACAGTGGAATATTTTCCTTAAAGTAAATTCTTGAGAATTTGGGGGGTTTTAGTAGCCTGGTAACACTGCATATTAGAGCTCTGTTTTCAAAATATAAAGTGCTTTTTTCAGATCAGTCCATCGGGTTTGGTTTTGATAGAAATTCTGGTCTTTTTTTCTGCTATGCAATATCTTTCAAAAGCGGAAAAAGGTTAATAGATATATATAGATATATATTCATTGAATACTTAGCCAAAGGGAAGTAGATATTTTTTCTGTGTGTTATTTAGCTACTCAGTAGAGATTATTAGAGCATGGTGTTTCATCACCAACTTTTCAAGGCATCAATTTTTCAAACATTTTTCTAGAATGTTAAAGTTATGTTACAGTACACTGAAAGTATCCAGCTAAGTTTGAAGAGAGATATCTTACAAAAGAAATTATGTTACCATGTTATGCATTTTAACCAAATATATTACATTTTCACATTGCTGAGGATCTTTAATAGATTATTTTAAAATAAAATATTCCCTACACTAATTTTAATTCAGTCTAGACCAAAAAAGCAGTGAGGCAATTTTGATGTAGTTAAAAGGTCTTAAAAAATATAACATCAAAACAATATCCAAAATAATAATTTACAGCAATAAGGAATTTATCAAGGTTTTTCCGTTTTTGACTTTCAACTGATCATGAACAACATGTTTGTCAGATGCCTGTCTTATACAATATTTATTATATAGTTTCAAAGCTTAATTTTTAGGTTTTGAATGTGACAAATTGCCTTTTTAGAAAAAAAAATGCAATTTTTATCTGAAAAGATTCTCAAGTGTATTTTATTGTGAAGTTAAAACACATCACATGTTTTCTGGCCTCTCATTAGCAAAGGACATTGTACATTGAGAGACCAGATCCTGTTCCTTCTCTACATCTTAAATGGCAACCAACAGATAAACTAATGTTGAAAAGAATCACTCTGGGTTTTTTCCTAGGTACTTTTGCTGTGTTATCAAGTTGCTGTTTACTCAGTGGGTGGTATCCTGTAATGATCTATTATTATTAACTTCACTGCTATTAGTAAGCGTCTTCCTTCTTTCATAGATAAAGGTGGTTTGTTGCTTTCCCGCTGCATAATTTTGTTTTAGGGGAAATCTTTCCCTAATCTGGAAGAGACAGCCCTGCATTTGCAGTATGGGAAGGCAGACACCCTCTGTTTGCAATATTGAGGCACAGGGAACTACTCCAGCATTCACCTCTTGCAGTGCTGTAGCTGACAGTACAGCACCTGTGGAGCATAGAAACCATGCTTTTAGGGAAAAGAAATCATTTGCTCAAGTGAGCAGCACTGAAGAAAGATCTTGGGAGAAACAGAATTCTTTCTGTAAGGAAGAGATAATCTGGGTCATAGTCAACAACTGAACTTCTGAACTGCTTTGCATGCCCTTGTGAGGGGCTCACATCACTTTTTCCCTTCAATAAACATTATTTCAGATAGGTGCCCCCTTTTCCCCAAATTGCACCAAACTCAGCTTTTTATAAATGTACAGGAGTTATTTTTAACACACAACATTTTACTTTAATACCATTCCTGCTTAGGATGTAAATAAAGGACTGGAAGTTACAAGAAAAGACACATTATTATTGGAGCTGGTAAATCATAAGAAAGAAAGAGGAAAATAAAAGTTATTTTTAGCTGAAAAGGTATTATATAAGGAATAAAAACCATTTTATTTATTAACAAATTATTAACTTAAAATGATAAGGGTAATTTAAAAAATGCATTAAAAAAATTCTTCCAGAATTCATAGTTTGATCAAATCTACTAGGTATGGAAGCCTGGCTAGCTCTGTTCTGAAGTCAATGGACAATTTTGTTATCATTTCTAATTGAAGGCCTGGTTCAGGAGGCTCAAATAAATTCAAATAGGCTTAGAATATGCATTTTCTGATTGCATTTTTAATACTTCTACATTTTTCTTTCCTTATTTGTCCCCTAGAAATACAAGAACTATGAAATATGATACATTTTCAACTGGATTGACAGTAAATTGTACCCTATTCGATTTTATATAGAAAAATATGTAGAATCAGTGAGAAATGTCAGCTCTACCCAATGATATCTCCCAATAACCTGCTCTTACCAGGATCACAGTCACCCAATGTGGTTGCTGTTTTTATTGTTTTGTAGAAAATTCTTCAGGAAATTTCATTTAGACCTAAAGAGAATCTACAAGAGCAAGAGTGGACTGTTCAGGTCAGGCACATTCATATGCACCTGGCAAAATTCAAGTGCTCCTTATACAGCTGGAGGTTCATAATGACCTTCTGTGTAAGGACCACACTATTGATTTCTGCAAACTGCTGCTTGGTTTATCCTAGGTCTCAAAATAGCTGGTGTAAAAGAGGAGTCCAGTGTCTGTAGGAAGCTCATCTCTATAATAATACATGTCAACAAGAAAGCACATGTGTATGCACACATATACACAGAGACAAGGGGGTTCAATTTCAGCTTGTCTGGGATATTTTCATACTCTGTAATAAAAGTTGAAGTTTCAAAGTACTTCCGTGCTTTTTTGTTCTAATGGCAGATGGTTTGAGAGGAGCAGTCTATAAATGAATTGGTGCTGACCAACACTGGGCACCATTTATTTACTTTCTGTTTATAAACCTTAATGTTTGTTTTCCATGCGTTCTACTTCATGAAGATGATCACTAACTACAAGAGTTCCTTTAAATCAGCAGTGATTGTGGTTTGGCTTTTCTTAACAATGTAAGTTTATAGCTTGGTTGAAGACATTCCAGACTCCACTGCCTAGTTCTTTTCTCTTTTTTTATTTTTCTTTTTGTGTCTATGTGTATCTTTACATAACTGATGTTGATTTTGAGTATCTGACTTCAAAAACAGCACACAGCAAAAGAAAACAAAGAAGAAAAGCCAGGGTTTGTGTGCGTTCTTAAATTCAGCATAAAAAAAAATGAGCAAAAATCCATCACACTATAAAGGAAGATTCTGCAATCATTTGCTATGATGCTCACCTTCTGGTCTCTCTATGATAGATTTCAACAACAAAGTCTACAAAATAATAAAAGCAGAGAAGCATGGCATCTCTGATTCACATTCAGCCCTTCAAATTTAAATTCTGGCCTCTCTTGCTGGCAGCACAATCTGATCTCTAAATCACCCTTCCCCTGTCTGTCTGGAATCACCTCTAAATCATCTTTGTCAGAGCAATAGTGACCTAACAGTATGGCAATGTTCTGTGGGATGCCTGTACATGTTCTAGAATAATCCTTAACAGCAGGAAGAGAAGCTGCAATTTCCTAGCTGTTGTTTAGATCTTTGTTAATGAAGAGCTGAAAATGTGCTTACTGATGAAGATTAAAATGGATTTGTATGGTCACTTTTGCCACTTCTGCTTTTTGTAGAATACAAATACAGTGATTTTTTATGAGTATCACAGAGGAATGGAAGAGAACTCAAGCTCTGAGAATTGGGTCATTATCCCCTTTGTCAGTGTCCCGCTTGTAGCTTCTTCTAGGGATATACGTGGTTTCCAGGGTGTTTACATGCCATGTGGCTGCCTTAGGAAAGGAGAAGTGTTCAAGGTAGCAGCACTCAGATTCTCCAAATCCAAATGAGATGTCGTCAGCACAATGCTGTCAGCAAGCTAGAGGATTCCAGCTTGGAGAGGTTTTTCAGGCCAGAAAAGGATTTTTGCCCCAACTTGCCATTCTAGCCTGATCTCTTTGCATGTGAACCTCTATACTTTCTATCGAGTACATGCTCTGGTTCTCAGGAGGCAGACACATGAGGAAACAAGATGAGCCCATTTTGTCTTTCAGCTGATTTTCCTACTTCAACTTCTTAATTGAAGTGGAGAAAAATTATCTTGGTTTTAAATTACCCTCTCTCTGTGGAAAGAGCTATTGAATGATTATTTCATGGACCACTGTACATCAAATTTACCTGCTGCAACCCTGAATGTTTATGGGATGATGGCTTTGAGTTCAAACCAGACTTACTGCTACATACACTTAAAATGCAGTTAGTTGGTGTGTATTTATCCAGTAGCAAAAGCAAGGGCTTGTGTTAGTCTTTAGCTTTTGAGATTCTTGTCTCAACTACCATTTTTTACTGTCTCCTGCAACAAAGCAACCACTGATACTGGGCAGCAAAACATTGCAACCACAGTTGTCTAATTTGAATACCTCTGCAAACATACAAGCAAGTAAACATGAGGTAACAAGAGTATCAGCTGACTTACAGTCACTGTTTACATGTACACTCAGCCTTTGGCAAACACAAGGTAGCACAAGTGATGCCAGCTCATTTCTTTGAGTACTTTAAATGAAGTCCCAAGATCTGTCTCATCTTAGAAGAAAACTCTGAGTGCCATCTGAAAATGCTAAAGTACACCTTGTTCAGCTGTTCATACTTAGAAGTACTGCTAGCTAAAATACCAGGTTTTAGGTGCATAGCATTTTGTGGCATTCCTAATGCTGACTCAAGTAGCTGTTGTTGTCATGCCTGTGGTCAATTTGTTACTTAAAAGTGGGAACTATAAAATTCAGGACACTAACACAGCTGCGTGCATTTAACCTATGGTGAAGTGAGTGTCTTAATCCTCCGTCTACAAAGATGTCTCTAAGCCTGAGGTGCAGGGAAATGCCTCTCTCCACTTAATATGCACACACTTGTAATTTTTTCCTTGAGTTTGGAATGAAAAGCAGCCCTTTATCACCACACTCGGTCAGACAAAGAAGAAGTTCACCCAGCCCATGTCAACATTTGCAACTCATGCAATGCAGTGGATCTGTATGGGGAAAAGATGCAGCTGAAGCCATCACAACTATGTTAAACGTGTTTCAGGGGTTTACTTTGGCTTGGTTGCTGCCTGGCCCTGGGTGCTAAACGCCCATTAGTGGCAGCAATGAAATGGTTATGCTCCTGAGACTCTATGTATAATTTAGTTTCATCTGAAAGAATCCATATTGTGTTCATTAGGAGACTTTCACAATGTGTGCAAAAATACGGTGCAGGTGATTAAGAGGTTCATTTTAAATGCACACCCCTGACCTCAAATACAAATACAAATAAGGCAGGTAAGCCCAGTACCTCAGTGGTTAGACAGCTGGGTTTGGATGCTTATACTGAGTTTTAGGTGAACTTTGAGAAAAACCATGCCATCCAGAATCCATTTTCTAGCTGGTTAATTCCCTGGAATTCAATACACCAACGCATATTTTCCAGTTTCTTTCCAGTTCATCAGAATTTCTTTTTCCCAAGTATTTCTATGCAACTGGCATTTGGTTAACAAATGGGCCTTTTACCCCCAGGAATATATGATTCCCTTTTGATAAAGCAGGACGTGCTACTCTGTAGTTCAGCTGAGGCCCAGGACTGCCCTTGTTGATGATCATGCCTTGGAATTATATATACATATTTTTTACATGAAGAACTTTTCCTTTTCATCTGATTCCTCAGATTTCATTGCATAAGACTGTGCCAGAGATTGCTACCTTGTGCACATTCCCCAAGTTAGAACAAAATTACTGTTTACAGTTGCACAGACTATTTCATAAACCAGCCAGTGTATTTGTGAACACTAACTTTTCTGTCTCCAGTGGGTTTCAGTGGAACAGGGATAGCACTGTGTTTCTGAGCTGTGTTACAAAGAGCAGGGCATCTCTGCAAGGACTCCTGGACTAGACTATCGCCTGCTGTTATGGTGCGACACTTCTTTGCTCGCAAAGTTATCAGTGGAAGCTCAAAGCCACTTCAGCAGCTACAGTATTTGTGCTTTAACTCCTAAAAGGATAAACTGCAAACTGCCAGCCCTTACAAACTAAAACCCTCATCATTTGACCTTTTTCTCTTCTTTGTTTCTCCCCTATCTTTAATGTGTCTTACAGGAGGAGATGGACAGGAGCAAAGTCTGGGAAATCTCTTGGCTGGCTAGAAACTTGAAAACAACATTAGTCACCAGATTCGCTTGTATCATTACCTACAAGAAAGGCTAGCCAAACCAAGAAGCGAAAAATGTAACCTGGAAGTACCTTATGTAAATCTATGGAGGTTTTTTAGTTTATTTGTTTTTCTCCCTTGAAAGGTTGCCACTTTCAAACATCTCCAAACATAAGCTTTCTGTAAACAAAATGCTATATTTTTTCCAACATTTTGTATTACCAGTTTTACTAGCGTTACACTTCTCATTTATTTGAAAAGTCAGACACCAACCATGTTATATTTTGAATTTTCCTTCTGACCTTTTTAAGGAAAGAATAAAAAGAAAGATTATAACAAAGAATAACAGATTTAGTGAAATAAAATGTTTAATAGTGCGGTATCTGCACATATTTTAAAAAAAATCGTAATGTATTTTTCCACTTTACTAATAAACTACTATTCTAGTAAGCTGATCAGATTAAGTGTGAAACTAGCTACGTAACAGTATTTATGACTCTATTTAAGAAGATGTATTTTTACTGTTGTGAAACCTGTCAGGAAATTAGTTGCAAGGCTTGTCCATGTGAATGAATGATCTTGTGCATGAAGACTGAAACACCCTGCTTTGGTGGTGTATGGCTATATGAAATTTTAGCTGAAACAATTAATTATCTAAGATGCAGGTCTTGGTTTCCTAGAGGCCTGGCTTGAGTGGCGTTGTTCACTCATATAAACATGGGAGTTGCATGTATACATATGTAGTTTAAAGAGGAGTTCTTGGCAATTTAGCACTCATCATGTTGTTTTTCAGACTAACACTGGATATGCTAGACATAAACATATGTTGAAAAATGTCAGTATGCAGTCCAAAGTTAAAATATGCAGCTCTTAATTTCTTGACAAATCTCTGCAGTGTATAGAAAGGAAAGTCAAGCTCCCTCCATGATCCTGATACCCTGTGAATAAGAACATGGTAATTTATGGAAAGGGTAAAAAAATGCACTCTTTGTGGATGAATCTATGGCAGTACGACACATGAAGGAATATGTTCAAAATTTCCCTATAGGTCAGCTATCAAGAGTGTTTTAATGGTGATTTCTAGGAAAATTAGGTATAGATTTTAGCTTCAATCCTGAGGCCTGCCCACTACTAAAGAAAGGGAGTATACGACATCCAGTCTAAAATCTTTTCAGGTTTTTTGTTCTTCACAGGCTATTGGTTGAGATACATAATTTGTCATGCTGAGAAGATGCAAATCAATCTTTTCCAAGTACTGACTCCATTCTGTCCCCTCATTTTCACCGGCATGAACAAGGATGTTCACAGACTGTCTGTGATACACTGCTGCCTGTGATGTTAGTAGTTGGCACACTCTGCACTGCGGTGTGATGTCTCGAGAAGGTGTGTGCTTTTAAGAAGTATTATGAAAGGAGTAATTATTTCACTCACAATATAATTAACACATGAAATCTGAGATAAGTTACCATGAAGACTTGTGTTTCCCCTCCAAAGTTTCAACTCTTATACAGAAAAAAAATTAAACACACCATAAGGAGAAACAGAAAAATAGTGGTTGAAGTGGCACTGTTACAGATAGTACTTATCTAGGTGTTTTGGGGTACAGCTTGAAAAAGTGGAATCAGGAAGGAATTTTCTCCCTATGCAGAGAACCATTCTAGTAAACACATTCAGGGAACACATCTTTCCTTGAAGCATCTGGGATTTAATATTAGGAGGATACAGAACTAGAGAGAGCACCCAGACAAATCATGTGGTGACTGGTAGTTATAGTTTTCCATCAGATGTCCGTACATTGCTGTAATATAACTGGTGAGGTTTTGTTACAATTCATAACTTTACAAACAAACATGGAAGAATAAGAAGAATGGCTTTCCACTGGGAAGAACTTGAAATACAAATGAGTTAGAAACATTTCTGTTCTCTTCCCTCCTGCATTTGGCCAGACACAGTGACAAATCTCTCTTTCCACCCCTGACAGGTTTCATTGCAATAAGTGCCAATAACAATTATGCTAGGTTTGGCTGAACGCAAATTCAGTCTGAATTCCCCCAGCTCTTCAGATTTTGACAACACTATCAGTTCATAACAGACCACCTGTTTGTTTTGTAGTGCCTGCCAAAACATATAAGTGTTAATGAGGAAAGGAGATGCTGCTTTTAATGTGTGTGTATTTATATAATATGCATAAATTCATACACAGCTAATGTACACATCTCTTTCCACTGAAGCAGATAGAAGATAAACAACTTGATTACAAGGTAAGGCTGCTTTGGTTTTTTTCTTTAGTCACCTTAATGAGTTTATTTAGCATCAGGGTGGAGAGGGAAAAGTGTTATAAACCCTTTCATGCAAAAATTGTACAGAACTTCAGTGTCTGTCTTGATTTCAAACTCACAACTCCATGACGTAGACAGTAGATATCATGAAATTATCCACAGATATCCTGAAGTCAGTGGAGTTGTATTATTTACAGCAGCTGTGTTATTTTCACCACACACCAATTATATGCAAACAAGCATGCACATGGCATCCTTATGAAAATAACAATAGAGAACAGGGTCCTTTTCTCTCAAAACATTACAAAAAATACTGAATATTTCAGACTATCCAAATATCAGACAATGGCATGCACTGAGTGAGCCACACGTCTTCCAAATTCTTTTCTGTCTTTCCCATATGGCACTGCTCCTGATGAGGATCTAGCCATATATGTTTTATACGTGACTTAGAAGGCAGGCAAAGAGAGTGAAGACCAAAGTTTACAAGAGCTTTTGTCCCAACACAAGGTACCAAACCTCTGGGTTTTCAGAAGTTCTGAGCAACTCTAGCTCTCATCTGAATTCTCATGAGAACTTAAAATTATGAAGACTATTGATTGGAAGAAGTAAATGAAAAACAGAGGAAAATAATAGGAAGAAATAAAAGGCAAGTGAATAACAGGGGAAGGAAGGTAACATTCTGTAGTATTAGTTAAAACTAATTAACACATTGCAGCTCACTTCTTCCATTTGAAGTACAACTCTTCAACTCTTTAGAAATATATTTTTAGAGCATAACAGTAAACAGCAAAATTTTAAATTCTGAAAATTGTGAATTTTAACTTTGGAAATTAGTGCATGGTTTTGCAATTTGTGTTCAAATTGATGTGTCAAAGGGCATCTGTAAATGTCAGATAACACATAGAATCAAATTTGGATTCATAGAGCAATGCTGTCTCTTCTGCAATAGAATTCCAGCTGTTGCATTCTGAAAATGTCTGTGATTGAAGGGATGTGTTCTTAATCAGATTTGGAAGAAACATCTGAGACATGTATAAAAAGTGGCAAAAATTCTGAAAAGACTGAATGTCCATGTCCAGGTCATCAAAAGGCAGAAAGAAAGGAGGTTGATCATCTCAACCTCCAGTGAGTATTCACATTTGTTCCATAAACTTTCCTGTTGTGTAAAACCAGTTTTCCAATTTTCTCAAGACCTTGATTTTGTGTGTCCTGAAGCTTCTATCAACGTATTATTATTTGTACCCAGAAATTTGAAATTCTAGTATAAGCAGAGCTATGTATAGCCTCAAGCTGTTAGCATTTACCAGTGTTCAGACCCTACATCATAATAATTTCATGCATTAATGGGATGTACACCTTTAAAATATGTGCTGTAAATATAATTTAAAAGGAGGTGAGACTTCAGACTTTTGATAATTTTCAGATATTTTCTCCCTTTGTTGAAATTTACTTATTTTCTTGCCTGCCTCTATGCATTCTTTTCAGGAATTAAATAAAATAAACAATTAACTTAATAAAATTGAAATGCACTTGCAAAATAATTGGATTTAAAAACTAATTTTAGCAGTTTTTGAAGTAAATTAGCTTCTTTTGCTCCAGAACTGAGTCTGAAAAGGTTTATTAAGGAGTAGCTTTTCTGCAGCAGCTATTTCTGAATAACTCCATAAATTTGCAGAAAAGCCTAAAGACAGCCAAAGCACTTCTGTATCGAAAACAATACAGACAGGACCAGGAGCAAATGATGTTGAATGTATACGCTGCTGAGAATGGTAGGAAAACCCTGAGTGTTTCCATTCTGTCCTGCAGTATGCAATACAGACACATTCCCAACGTGACCTTGGACTAATCTTTCATTGTATGTCAATGTCTCATCTTTAGAAACAGAACTATTGTGTTGATAGAGTTCATTAGTGAATGTGAGATGGTCAGATGGCATTGTGATGAGGTAATAGAACATGGATTATGCCTACGTGTAAGCATTCGTTCATGCAAAAACAGAAATTGGGAATGATTTCATCCACATCAGAATAGCCAGAGAGAGGACCAGAACAAGGTATTTTTAAAGAGAAACTGCACTCTGACAGAGGTCAAATTTTGTAAAACTGCATGGATTAATGCAGTATGCCTGACTCTATTTGGAGTAAATTCAAAGGCACCACCAGCCTGCAGTGCCAAGGTTAAATTGATGGAAAATGAACTAAACTGGTAATGAATCATGAAATCTTCTCTCCTAATTCATACCATAAAGGATAAGCATTTCTCTGTAATGACTAAGACAGTTTTGAAAGAAACACTAAATTAAAAATGTGTGTCAAAACAGATAGTAGGTTAGAACTTCTATGGACAAACCCAACCTTGTTTGTCATACAATAGGCAAAGAAAATATTGAACTCCAAGGACTGTGTTGCTTTGTGTTGCTGGTAAGTAAGAAAAAAGAATCAAAATCTAATGCTAATCATGTTAGCTAAAGTAAAGTGCTACTGGTATCATTCCTTTAAAAAAAATTATGTTTGGTTCTACAAAACTGAAGCAAAATGCTAAAATATGGCAACAGAAACCAGATTACCCTAGAAAATATATTTCAGGAGCCAGGATTTACCCTTGGAACTGTATATCATGACTATTAAAGAAAAAGACTGAATTTCCGCAGAGTATATGTGCCTTGGCAGACATTATTATAAAGTAAGATGTTTTGAAGAAACATTTGTTTAGTCCCCTAAACTATAACGACTTTGGCTGGAACACAGGGCAAACGTCACCAGATACAAATAGTAATGCTCTTCTTTTCTGGAAGAAAAGTGATAATCTACAAGTTTTAAAACAGATTTATAATTACCATGAATCTCTAAAATACATCTTTGGCTTTTAAGACAAAGTTTTCAGATCTTTGAAGTGCCCTGACACACTATCTTCCACGTCAATTTACTAAGTATGTATAGTAGTTCTCAAAAGATTGTTAACACACTTGTGTGCAAAACACCCAGCCTGATGCGTCTTTTATGGCAAGTAGAGAAGTTTCCTGAAGGTTTAGTTACTAGTAGAGTAACACTTTATCAAGTTCATGGAAGTACCTGGTAACATAACCTGTGTCAGGTTTCACATGGCACTGTGCTCTTAGTCTGTCTTCCAGAAAATTACTGATTAATACCTAAAATGTGTCTGTTCCATGATTTTTTCCTATAAAGTACCAAATGTGTTTTTGGTATACAGGTCCATGGGTCCATAAAAAGTGTTCTGATGGGTATTTATAAACTGGAGTTGACTGAAATGTCTAAAATGTGAATATCCTGAAAATTTTGAGAAAAATTGTTGTGAATTTTTTATAGGAATAATTCTCAGGAAAGGAGTGAAAAAAAAAGCAAACAACTTGGAAATTGATGACCTACCAAAACCTGTTAAAAAACTCTGAATATTGCTTTTAGTTTTTTGAAGATACAAGCATACACATATATATGAATATATGCTATCCTCAAAAACACAATAATGGATTTCAAAATGTCACATACTGTACACTCTTTGTTCTATATGTTACAGCAATACTGTTAACAGCACTTGAGGTATCTACTGGAAGTGTATCGGACACATTCCAAAAGCATTGTTTAATATTTGCTGTTTCCAATGAAACGGCTTGGAAAATACTGAGTCATGCAAATACTCAATGCAAATAGGTGTGCCTAAGAGTTAGTGCATCCCACTAACTGCACAGAGCCAGAGAAGTCATGCTCAAACAAAACATCAGGCAGCCATAGCCCCAAGCCTCTGTGTTTGGCATATGGCCAGCAGTGATGTGGTACATATTCACATCCTGAGGGAGAGAGAGAGATAAAGAGGACAGGAAACAAATTGCCTTTCTGAAGGAAGAGCACTCAAAAATTCACTTTAACTCCTCTCTTAATTAAAAACTGTGGTCAATAAAGGTAATTAGTCAAAAGACTTATCAAAAATTTTGTAAACAATAGGGTGAATTAAATTAAAGTAACTTCTGTGAGATTTTTCTTGTTTAAGGAAAAACAAAGAAAACAAAGTTTGGTTCCTCCCCCCTCAGCTCCCAAAAGTATTTTGATGAAGGAAAACATTTTACAAGCAAAATTTTTCAGGTAAAAGCAATTGCAGTCATTTGTTTGTAAGTAAAGTGGAGGAATCAATAAGATGTATAAAATGACTGTCTAAAAGCTTTGTCCATAAACCAGGTTCTGCCATGAATTAGCTATTACCAGCTGTTTTGATCAAGAACACTTCACTTGAGATACCTGACATTTTCAAGACGATTCCTCTCCCTAATGGGCAAAGCCCAAGACATCCACTGGAAAAACTGAGATTTGACATTACAGAGAAAAGGAATTTGTGTCGAAATGCTCTGAAAATACGGTTATTTTACATTTTCCTTTCCTGTGACGCAAGTAGTGTTTTTGAAGCACAATAATTTTTTTTTCACAGTCCACCAAATTTGAAGGTAGCTTAAGGACCAGGACACTAAGTTGCTAGGACCCCTGCTTGTTAGTGTTTCATGCTAATTCACAATAATTCATAGGGACAGCAGTAGATTTTGCACAAACCAGGGACCATTCACAGCAATTTTGAAGGTGAGATAAGACAATATCACGATGAACTGTGCTTTTTCATCAGGATACAAGTCTAGAAAATAGGTTCTGATTCATAAGATTTACTAGTACAGAAAGAGTTTCAAGTTCCTCTAGCACTAAAGAATTATGTATTTTCTTTATAGAAGTATTTCTTCATCAGTTATCAGGAAAGCATATGAGCACTGAAAACATACTAATGATTTGAGCCTTATGTGGGGTATCATGAGGGTTGTCTTCCACACATACAATGTATAAATCCCAGCCTGTTAGTGTGTGTAGCAGGGAAACGGGACAAGACTGTTTTCCATATGTCTCTTCAGACTTCAATAATCTCATGATGTTGTTCCTTGCAACTTTTCTGTGCAAGACATATTACAACACTCTGCTGATACACTCCTAAAGCTTAATGGACATCATGGTCAAAATCTCCCAAAAGCCTGCCTGTGCCAAAGCCAGTTGTCTTGTTCTAGTCCAAGAGTGGCTGCCCTTCCTTTCACCACATCTACCAAAATCATGTTAGTCTTCCTCCTTGTTGCAGATTGACAGGGACAGAGTTAGCTGAGACATGTAAAAGCATCATTTTTGCTAGCAATTGATGTTTTCCAGAAATGTGTGTATCTTCCCCATATATCATAATAGTACATTGAAAATAAATTGTCTATGAGCAGATCATGCTTAGTTTTGTGCCAGTCCATCTGTGGTCCACGCATGGAGACAGGAGTGCTGAACAGAACAGATGTCATTGGAAAGTCTCTAAACATACATATATTACATGAGCTTTCATTAGAACACTGAGTTATAAAATGTCTCTGACTTTTCTAGTATCACTTTAGTCTATATTTCAGAGTGGACCATGATGTTCTTGATTGCCTACGTTCACAGCAAAATCTTCAAAACCTTCATCTGTCTGTTTAATGGAGTAAAATTATTCAAAAAATCTTTCTGCCATCTTTTTGTCTCGGGTCATTAGGACAATAACTCTCATACCTTTCTCATCTAAACCTGTAAGGGCACAGAGGAGGGTAATGCATACCTGTTCTTCATCTCTTTGCAGTGATCATTAGGGCAAAATTCACTGCAAATAGTAATAAATAAAGTGATATATACTGCATTTTATGTGGATTACTGGAAGTAAAGCTGGAACCTATATCAGGGGTTATCATGCCTAGGTGTCCTTACACACACAGTGGAGACCTTTCTTAAAGTCTCTCTGGGGAAATTCCCTTTCTGCAGAGCACTTGAGGAGATTTAAGAAACTAAGTGACTAAATTCAGGCTTATATCTCACTAAAGGAAGAATTAACCCTATATCTCTATGTCATATTGTGTGGAGCTTTGTGCAGAGACCTGTATTCTGGGTTTGGTTTTGCTGTTGCATGTTAGCACTTCATCACCATTCTCGCCATAGCTGGGGCTAGTTGGGGACTGGAGCAAAGCCCTGCATGTGAAGTACTTTTTACAACTAACAAGAAACTAGCTGAGCAGCACAATGCTTTCAAGTGGTTTTGGAATAATTGGATATTCATAATCAACATAAACATGATTTGTGAATTTGAGAAAAATAAAATATATCCCTAGTATATCCTGGAGCCACAAGGTTTTGCTCTAACATAGAAACTGCATTCTTTTTCTCCTTCTGTATTTTACATCAAAATAGCTATCTTGAGAGACATGACAAGGAACAACAGCCTCTTTGGAGTCCCTTTAGTTAGAACATAAAGCTAAGTGCTAAGCACCTATCATTGATTCATCCAAATCTCTATTATGTCAGTTACTTCTATCAGGAAAACCAGCCACTAAAAGATGCATTCAAAATTAGAATTACAGTTTAAGTGGATTTTTTTACATCCTGGAATTTTAGTCCGCCTTTCTCCTGTTGGTTACATACTACTTGATTTTTTTGAATAAAATGTATTAAAATGTATCTGACTCCTCACTAATACCAAAGTATGAAATAAGCCCCAAGCAAATATTTCTGATAAATTTTAGATGGTCAGGAAGAGACGTACCTCACCTAATTTAAGACATCCAGGGTCTGATTCATTCACCCACAGAGACAGCCAATGACTCTATAAGATGTCCCTGAAGATCCAGCAAGTTTAACTGGAGCTTCCAGATAAGACATGGAATGCACAAGGCACTCAAACTCTTCTGGAGACTGTCATAGAGGGTTCAGCTTACAGATCAAGATACTTAAATATTTGTGTCTACTTTATAGACTTTACAGTGTCATTATAGTCTAGACTTTCTTTATAGGCAATAGAAATATATGAAATTGATACAGCTATTGAAACCTACTTTAGTTAATTTAAACATCAGCTCACTAAATTTGTTTTTATTGAAGAGTACTTTAAATGTCTCTATGGATGCCACTGTGTCAACTAAACTCCACTGACTGAATATGAGTATAGATATCATTACCAAGACAAAGTCATCAAGTTCTCCTGAGATTCTCTAGGGTACCCTCTCCGGCCTATGGTGCCACTGCAGAAGACCATGAGTCACTTGTAGGTCTTTCATCAAAATTATTAACAACACACAAATGTCTCACAAACCTTTGGGCATCTCAGCGTACACTTCAGAGACTACATTTAGAAAATGGAAACAAACCCCATCTTGCCTGCAGTCTCAAACATTGTAGTCACATAAAAGTGTGTCTGAACACCCTTCCCTGAAGTTTTAAGGAGTTCCTCTGAGCTGTAGCTGCTTAGCAGGGAATGGGCAGTCAAAATTAATAGTAATTTTTAAGATATATACACACACACATATGCAAACTTCTGCCCTCAAAGAAAAAAAGTCAGCAGTTAGGCATTTACTAGCTCATAAACATAAGAGATCATGGGTACTAGAATGCTTAGACACTTAGTTCCATCAGCAATATCATGACTGTATAAATTTTTAGCATATTGTCTTCTTTAGTAGATATAATTTTTGCCCAGATATAATTAATGACCAGTAATGATCATAT
This sequence comes from Corvus hawaiiensis, assembly GCF_020740725.1. Taxonomy (NCBI): domain Eukaryota; kingdom Metazoa; phylum Chordata; class Aves; order Passeriformes; family Corvidae; genus Corvus; species Corvus hawaiiensis. The sequence continues at coordinate 60,976,842 of NC_063216.1, read as the reverse complement.
AATTGCAGCATTCAATTTCTCTCATTGAAGCATAGTATGAAGAAGTTCAAGATTTACTGAGACCAAACTGGCTCAGACTTACTATGGTGCACGGGATAATCATATATCAGAGGGAAAATTTACATCACTCTATGAAGTAGTGATGCGTTGGGAACAGTAGACACAAAACCACTGAATTCCACATAATTTCACTTTTCCTCATTCCCTCCTAAATCCTTTTCTCATCAATGAGCTGTATGCAAAAGTACAGAGCCCCTCTGAATCTTTCTCTTTCCTTACATCGAATCATGGCATGGAGGCTTTATGCTGAATAACATTTTCTTTTAAATAGATGAGTCATAGAGAGCTTTTCAATAAGTGAGAGAAATACTTGCTTTCCATTTGGCTGATCAACTGGAGAAACAAACACAGAAGTGCTCAGAAAATTTGTGACGAAGAATCCTGTTTGATAATTTAGCATCAGGTCAGATCATTTTATTGACTTTGTCAGCAAAATTGTGAATTAATTGACCAGAATAATATGTATTTGTTGTTGGGGTTCCCCCCCATGGTGTGTGGTCCGGGGGGAGGGGAACCCTGGAGTAGAGGCACAGCCTATGTGGTTTCCCTGCCCCTGGTCAGCCTCGTTCCCCATTGATTGTTTTGTGTTCCCCTGCGCAGGGAGGACCCTGCTGGTCCCGTGATTGCCACAGTTCCTCGGCAGTTGCCGGCCATGTGGATGAAAAATAAACATCTTTGAAAACATCTACCAAGAATCAGTCCATATTTCTTTTCCACGGCCCTTGCTGTCTTATACATGTTGCAGTAATCCCCGCTGCAACAGTTAGTTGAGTATTATATAGTAGACTATGTGCTGCTAAGTTGCTGCATGTAGTCTACCATTTATACGATTAATTTACTGATGTCAAGCTGGACATGATTGTAAGTTTTCCAGAAAATGTGTTTCATTTTGCTAATATTTCATATTTGTCCTTATGAGAAACCTGTTCTGTCATAAGAAAAAAAAAATCCCTGTGTCTTCCCAGTGGAGTTGTATGCAAATGATTTCTGCTGAATGAATGTTCAGCATTATTTTCTACAGTTTCACATCAGTGCCTGTCATCATGCAAATTTATTCTCAATGGGATTACTTGGAACTATGTTGGTGAGAGTTGTATTTGTTTATTAATTTAGGTCTCATTAACCATGAATAACTCGACAAGGATAAGAACAGATTATGGTCAGTGTCCAATGTATATTAATAGTTTGTTTATTATGTAAATATAATTGCAAATTAGTGAAATTTTATACTGGGCTACTGATATAACCTAAAATTCAAAGTCTCTGCTATAAGCATTAAATAAAATTAATCCAAAAGTCACTTAGACTTGGATGTACTGTGTTGACAATGATTATGCATAAAGCAAAATATATAATACATGTAAATTCTAGTCTGTATTTTGAAATAAGATAATCATCCAAAATTAATTAGACTATGTCTTTTTGGTTAATAATAAAATACTTCAAAACTTTTTCATCACTGAAAAAATGTATCTACCAGTGTTCTAGGAGCAGATTAAGAAATTCTCAACACTGATATATAGCATGGGTTTCAAGTTATTTCAGAAAATAACTGGATTTCTAATGATCAGTAACAGGTAATACATGACTTTTAAAATTTACTATCTTGGAATTTATTGATTATTTACTCAGATCAACCTGTGTAATTTTGCTTATGCGAGTGCACAATTTATCTGACTAAACAGTGCAACAAGAACCAGCAAATTTAAATATTTACATGAGAATATATGGTGAGACACTTGTTGTCATGAATACCAAAACATTAGAACTTAAACACTGATGCTCTGCCTCCATGAGTCAGTTCTAAATTCAGGCTGAATTTTGAGAAAAGCTAAATTGAACTTAACTTTCAAATGTAACCAACTACCAATTCAGCTCCTTCCATGTTCCACAATTTCCCAGTCACAGATGTAAATTTTATTTTTTAAAATGTTGCAGAAGTTTTATTCACATATTCAACTAACTTGAGCTGACCTCAAGCATATAATTACAAAGATAATTGGGATAAGACTCATTATTGGGCAATGATGTCTTTCTAAGGCACTCCCAAATGATTTTTCTCCCTGTCTTTCCCCACCTTATGTTGGTAGGTACTTGTTCCCACTTGTGTATCCAAGCTTGTCCCTCCCTGGGCTTTGCCAGCTTAGTTCCCAGGGAAAGAGGGAAGTGGAGACATTGCAACAGACCCTGGACAGGGGAAAAATGTTCTTCAGTTGGGCCTTGAAAAGTAAGGAGTATAAAGAGAGCGAGGCAAACAGTGAGGGATGGGAGCAACATACAGAGCAAAAAGGTGGGGAAAGTCTTTTTCCAAGGTAAAATTTATACAGCATAGCCTGAAATTTGCAAAAATTAAAGCCCTGATCAAAAAGGTTTCAGAAAAAAATTGAAAAATTTGTGTTCTTCCTTCTGCTTTCTGGAGGAGCTCTGAGGAAGGGATGTCCCACTATCTCTCTTGAGAGTGATTTAACATTGAAGAGTTTGCCTTGATGTTACCTCACACCTATACACCTGAGAGACATGCAGGAAATATTTTCACCAAGGCCTTTCACAGGACTCATTTTTAGTTCAAGATCTGATAACCTTTTTTAGAACATGAAAGCCTGATCACTTGTCTTATTTAAACAAAACACTTCCTCAGAACTCTAAACGGAGTGAGAAAACCTGTCTTGGCACATGCACTCATATTCTTTGCGAGAAATATTTATTCATTCACTATTAGCAAATAAATGCAAAATTACTTCTTTCCTGTTAAGGCATCTGTCTCTACTACATAGCCATGCAGCTGCATAATTTCGGTGGAAGCAGTCTGAACAGTGTCAAGATTGTACACAGGGATTCATTCCAGGAATAGGTCCCTTTACAATTTCAAATTGTTTCCTGTGTGTGCTAGAAGTACTGTGAGCAGGACAGAAGTGCAGAATATGATCTAAGAGAATCCAGAAACAACGGAAAAAAAGGTCTACATATGTACAGCTGGTTTTCAGAGTATAATATGAATTCTTAGGGGAGAAAAGCCATTCAGACTTTCCCTTCTGAAGTATTCCCAGTGTGAGGAATTATAATATTAATTTTGCTTTTAAACACACTCATTGCTTCACACCTCGCATAACTGGTGATAACTAATGCCACAATACTTATGTGTGTGTGATTGCTCTTTTGCAATATCCTGAAAAATCCTAGGCCAGTGCAGTTTAGATAGTGAGAGCTATGAAATGCTTGAGTGGTATTGTCAAAGTAACCTCAGTAGGTTTTTAACAGTTCTGGAAAATTGTCTGGAATGTAAAAGCTAAACTTGCTTCCTTTAATGGCCTCAAGTGCCCTCTGGCAACCCCCTTGCTATCAGAGGGTAGTTTAATGGTATAGAGATAGCTCAGGATGACATCAATACCTCTCAAATAGTGCTGAGATAATGTTGAACAGAGTTCTTCTGAAAGTTGTGAAAACAAAACAGCATGTCTTGCTTCATAAGTTATGTAACTAATTATTACTACTATGACTTTTCACACACATACCTTGCATCCGCTTTTATATGTGATGCAAACCGGAAGAGAATTCAAACCTGGCTTCTTGAATTTAGGGCTTTTCATTCCCTCTGAACATAATGTTTTGGACTGAAAATCAGCAGGTTTTGACAACAGTTGGGGTAAAAATATACTTTATTTCTATCTATGCTCTAGTTGCACCTACAATGTGATTGCAGAGCTCACCACAAACACTATGCTAGGTACTATTCTGCTGAGATAGTACTTATGGTCTAGGTTGGAATACAGCCCTTCTTTTTTGTCAGAGAAATAAACATAACACTAGGGAGGGGTTTGTGGTGCAATCATCAGGCTGCAATGGGGTGACATGTCTGAAGAGTCTGTGTTGAGTATAAACTGCTAACTGCACCGTGCTGGTCTGTCTTAAATCATGCAACCACCATTAGACAGAAGCAAAGAGGTTAAAATTTAAATAGGAATCTACTTGTCAAAACTTTTTTCATTTCCAGAGGATGACACCGTTCAGTCTTTGGTTTGTTTCGTCATGAGTGGATTTCAATTGCTGGTGTAGTCACTTTTCTTAACATATAACTTATCACAATGACTCTAATGCTTTTATGATAGCCATTGTAATTGCTGGAGATATCTTCAGAAGCCATTCACATTCCTCTGAGCTGGAAAAATTCCAGTTTGTATTGTTTTGCCATGAGAATAGCTATAAAAAAAATTTTATCTGCTGGAAACATTTCCTTCTCTGTTTGAACTTCAAAATTGTTATCTGATTAGCTTGCTGTAAATTGCAGAGGTAATTTTGACGCAACACGCATAGCACTCTGATCTTTAGTGGTCATTAGAATTATAAATGCACACAGTGCTAGCTCTTGACCCTGCTGCCACCTGAGAAATGGCTACTTATTATTCTGCTGTGTTGATACCCCACACTGATAGGAACCAGGCTGACACATATGAGGAGAGGCTTAAACTTCCAGGCCTGCAGTTCACAAGCAGCTGTTTTCTCATGAAAATTCATCACTGTTAAAAATAAGTGAAGCAGTTTGCTTGTTGAATTTGCCTCACCAGTAGGAAACCTATCAGTTGATACTGCCCTATGCTAAGCTTGTAAATATCTCTTAAAGGGCTTAGTAAGAGTGAACAGTCTGGCTAAGGGATATGTAGCTGGCTTACCTACATATTTCACGACCCAATTCTCAGATTGGCCCCGACCTTTTTCAGGAAGGTTTAAATGCCCTTTGGATTCCAGCTGTTTCATCTTACTAATTATGTCAAAGTGCTGACTTTAATTTTTCATTTACCTTTTGTTCTTGCACACATGGAACCCATGTTGTGTTACTGGTTTGAGGAGGTTTCACACAATGGCTGTCCATGGCTGTGTTACCTACACTTTTTCAAAAGAAACACTCCAGTCAAGGTCACCAAGTACTTTACTGGGAAGGCTCTGCAAAACATCAGATGTTTTGAACCATATTAACTTTTGGATTACAAAGTCCATGTGCTTACAATAAACTAGGTTACCTTCAGGTTGCAAAGAAGCACTGAAGAGAATATACCCCTATGGATGCTGACCAAGCAGCCTGAAGCAACAAATTCCTAAGTGCCTGTCATGCCTTTGTTGCATCAAGACGGTAGCTGGGCATACAAACTTTTTGTCTGTGCAGAGAAACCTCAATGGCTAATTAATTAATACTCCTTTTCTTTCTTCCACATCTTATTCTTTCTTCTTTGCTACCCCCAGCTTGTATAAACCAAAAAGCCCTAATTCTCTAAAGACTTTGCAGTCTTATGCAATGTGAGTGATTTGGATGTTCAAACAGCAGATTACAATAATCTGGGAGTGAACAAGCAGGAAAAAATATTGACAAGTCATCTTGATGTAGCTATTTATGTCAATAAAATTTTTGACATTGGGAACAGAAAAAAACATTTAACAAGCACAGAATTTACATATAAAAGTGGTTCTGGGAAAATTTATTTAACCAAAATACAAAATCACGTATAAAAAGGATTAAAGAGGGAAAATACTATTTAGAGGGAAGCATTCACATGAGAAAAGTGGAGGGCTAAGACTGAAATCTTAATTCATTTCCTGGTACATTAAAGCTCTGTTTTTAACAGTTTTCAATTATGTGATCATATAAATTTTCCCCTCATGGGGACTCTGCCTCAGTAAGTGCAAGGATAGATTGTTTTTTTCTAAATGAGAAACTATTTCACAACTTGTTTTATTGTTCACTGGGTGGCCAAATATCCTACTTCTTGCACATTAATCAAACATTGCACCAAAGGCAGAATATTAGTTTTCTTGTAATTTTTCAACCATATTTATCACTATCATATATGAATATTTCACAAATTGAGGAACTAATCTTGGAAACATTTCAACAAAAGGAGGAGAATGATTTTATTTCTAGTGCATAAATTCATTGCATATCACAAGATTAAATAAGGGTCAAATAATTTTACTAATTTAGGGTGCCACATTAAACAGTCTAGGGCTTGTTATTTCAGATAAATTAGCACTGTTAAGCACTCTAAAACCTCAGCATACAGCTCAATGTAACTCAGGAGGGAGGTGCTAATGCTCAGTATTTCTACAAATCTACGATAAGGATATTATCACATTCAAGGTGGACACTCGAAAAATTGAAACTATCAAATTAGCCATTGTCTGTTAGAGACTTGTACAGCATTGGATTTGTTGGAGGCTTGGAGTCTCCAGGATTCTCCTAATTTAATTCAGGACAGTCACAGATCTTCAACTCATATTGTTCTTTATTTAGCAAACAATGAATGAAGCAGCTTCTTCAATAAGCAAAGTTGCAGATCCCTTGACTGCTCAATCTTCAACCCTGAATCACCTCCACAGCCACCTTGAACACTGAATGAAGTTGAAAAATAATGACTATGACCTCATTAAAGACTGTCAACACCTGCATGTGAACAAAAGAAATTAATTCAAATTTCCCAGAAAAATATAATCTTGGTGTTTCTTAATCTTAGTTTACAATCTTTTGAAATACCATAATTACACTTGGCTACGTTTTGAAATAGAAGTCTAACATTGCAGGTTAGGAAAAAACAGACATCCTAAAGCATTTTCTATCCAACAAAACATCTGTTTGGTGACCAAATATTGATGGTCACTTTCATCCTTTATATGTCTGAAATAATTGCATTTTTGAATCTGACGGCTACCATATGAGTAAGAATATTTAATAGATACAGAAGTGTTGGGATCTCCCCCCCTGCCATGGAGCCCTGGGAGATGGGCCCTGGGGGGGAGACACGGGGTTTCCCTGCCCCTGGTCAGCCTCATTCCCCATTGGTTGGTTTGTGTTCCCCTGTGTGGGAAGGTCCCTCGGGTCCCTTGACTGAGGGAGTTCCTGAGCACAGCCCCGGCCATGCGGCTGGAGAAATAAACATCTCTGAAACACCTACCAAGAATCTGTTCATATATATTTCTTTTCCACGGGACTCCTGGTTTGATATATGCGTGTTACAGTAATCCCCGCTGTAACACAGAAGTTTCAGCAGAAACTGTCTTGGCTTCCATTACTGGATACACACATTTAGTGTTTGACTGCTCTGTCCTGTTCTTTCCAGTCTGTTCTATTCTGAGATTCAGATTTTTCTTTCTTTAACCTTACTGTCCCTTCCAGTGACACAAACTCATTGAGTGTGAACTGATCAATGAGAAAAAACACTAGGAGTTCTAAAATTCCAATTAGGTCATTAATATATTAACTCAGAAAAACAGTATTTGGCCTGTTTTATATTTTCCTTTGTATTATGTAATCCCAGCCATGTGCATTGATATCTTTATTCACCTTACCTGCAGTTTTAAAAAGTTTGTCTGTTCCCTAGACTCCTTCTCTTTTCTCTAGAGTTAATGTCTTACTTGCTTCATCCTGTTGCTGTCATATAGATAGCATTTACACTGCCTAGGTGAGAAATCAGATTCCAGTTCTCACTGCATTTTCCTTGGCTTTTTTATTGCTTGTATGGTTTGAAGAATTCAATAGTAGCTCCAGTTTGCAAACTTCCTGCAAAGGACTTGAGAACAATAATATGAATATTGTCCATATAATTCTAGATCTTGTCCTAACCCTTATGGATGCGTTGGGTAGCATCCATTAACCTAAATATATGATAATTCAATAAATTATAATAGAAATTATACTAATTTATAAGCAGTGTTTTGAAAGTACAAGAATGATTTATGGTCATAACATTATGTTTCCAGCCTCACTGAAGTGCACAGGGTTTAGAATTATATCAAGTGTTATAGAGACAATGAAAACTCCATGGCCATTCAGATTGCACACTGGCACATTCTGTAGAATAACTACATTTTTTCATTAAACAGATATTTTCAAATAAAAAAAATTCCCCCAAACAACATAGGCATATGGTTAAACTGATAGAAAAATAATCTCTCCCCCATACCCTTCCATCTCCTTTCCCCTACTCTGGATAACACACCCTTGTTCTGTCTTGTCAGGTGAGGCTGAAAGAAGACTAAAGCCAAACTTCTAAGACCATGATGGGACAGCTGGGTTTTTTTTCTAGTCTCTGCTCTTTCATTACTTTGGAATAAAACACAAGATCTGATATGTAAGAAAAAAAATTAAGATATGACTCAAGACCTTGCTAATGCTGACTGAGTCAAATTTTGAACTTCCGGGAAGTTCAGAAAATTCCTGGAACATTTTATGAGGGAGTTCCCCTGATTTTCAAAGACTCTTCTTCCTTGTTATAAGCAACATCAGAAGTCAAAAGTTATGAAACTACTTTGGAAAATGTCTCAATACTTTCTATCACAGCAGAAGCAGGAAATTCCAGACATCTCATCAAAGAGGAACAGATAAATATCGAGGCTCACTAGGTCATTTGAAGTCCATCCAATACTACTTTAAATTAAAGATTTTCTTCTATTACTTCCTAAAGCCAAATGATGTCTGTAGAGAGGACAGGGAATCAACTGCCTGAGGTCTAATTTCATCTCTTTGATGTAATGTTGAGAAAGCTTTTCTACAGGATAAAGGCAATATCTTCGTCACAGAAATATTGTTATTTAGAGGTGAATGCCTACAGCTGGTATTCAGTTTCCCCATCTTTTGCACCCACATTGGAAAACAAAGCGTGATATGATATTTAATTTTATTTCTGAAACATTAAATGCCATCTCTGTATACAAATGCTCTTCTGAACAATCAGGTGGCCTTCTACGATGAAGTGACTGAAATGGTTGACAGAGGAAGCCTGAAGTATGTCCTTACCTTCTGTAAGGCCTTTGATGGTCGCACACAACTTCCTTATTTCCACACTGAGAGACATGGATTTGAAGGGTGGACATGGATGTGGTCGATAAGGAATTGGCTGGAGGGACACAGAGAGTTGTCAATGGCTTTCTGTCCAGTGGGAGACCAGTAAAGGGTGGTGTCACCCAGAGATCTTTATTGGAAATAGTGCTCTTTAACATCTTTATCAATGACAGACAGTGAGATCAAGTACCCCCTCAGCAAATTTGCAGATGACACGGAGCTGAGCAGTGTAATTGGCACAACAGAAGGGAGGGATGCCATTCAGGGGGACCTGCAGGAGTTTGAGAAGTGGGCCCATGAGAATCTCACAGAGTTCAACAAGTCCAAGTGCTTTTCTTCTTGATCAGACCTACAACAGTTAACTGTGATTTCTCTGATTTCCTGTATATTTTGATCCAGGAAATTCTGAACAGAATTATGGCTGTACTAGTCTTGATATACTAGTCTTGAACCCACAATGCATTGGACCAATGATATTTGTTTTTAAACACATACATTAGAGATAGGCTCTCTAGGTCAACTGAAATGAGGCTGTTGAACACATTGTACATTGAAGATCAAATGCAAGATAGTTGCTAAGTCAATGCATGTGTGCAGCATCTATTTACTGAGAAGTTTTTCCTGGCCAGACTTCTGCCTGACCAAAACACTAGACAAATTTTATCCTTCCAACACAAAAGAAATTTTGTGGTGCAGAAGAAAATATATTTGGGGAATAATGGGTTAAAGAAGTCCTACCTGTGAGATCTTCCCCAGAAACCCTGCTCCTGTCACTATTATTGGGTTGGAGAGTGACAGAAATTTATACAGGAAGCACTTCAGTTTAAAGTACTTGCACTCTTATTCTGGTACTTAGAGTGTGGCATAAAGGAGCATCTTTCAATGTGGAAAGACAGCATGCCTCCGTGACAGAAAAGTTCTTGGGGAATTTGGAGCCTTAAGAGATCACAACAAATAGTGGCTGATGAAAGAATGCAGTTTCACTGTGTGGTGTAGCTTTAAAATCATAAATGTGTTTTATGTAGAGAAGAATGCAAGAATTCATCCTGATCTTTTGAATTAATTTATGCCATTAGCAGAGAGTCAGACGTTCCTACAAAAGGATGGTGATGAGGGACTGGGAATAGTTGCTGCATAACTGTGACTGAGTGGTGTTTTAACATCAATGCTACAAATATTGAGCCAGATGTATTCAAGACCTTGCCCATGGCTTGATGACACATACCCTTTTCACAACAATCGGTGGATTTGTGGTAACAATCAAAAGGCATTTTAAATGCTTGGAATGTGGTTTAGAAACCCGCCTTGGCATCCCACTTTTCATGTCTTAGCATAAATGCCTCAACTGTTTTTATTGTTCTGCAACTGCTCATTTATTTTGAAAGAAGGAGCTTGGCCTGCAGTATTTGCATTCAACAATACTTGAAACAAGACATTAAAGTATTTTTTAATTATGCCAGTGAAGTATTTCATATGAATAATGCCAGCAGCTGGGTCAGACCTTTTGGTTTTGAGTAAGAGTTTATTCCAGGATTGCTAACTGAGAGGTTCCTTTTTTAGAGAAAGTTTCTGATAAACTGCCAGTTTGGAAATATATTACAGAACAGGAATGTCTTTTCAATTTGTGTTGCAGTTGTACCACATTCTTTATGTATTTATGATTTTTTGCCCTTATGACTCTATCATAACAAATTACTGCACAACTGATGAAACGGCACAGAACTAGTTTCAATAAAATCAAGAAAAGAACAATGTTAATGTGAAGCACATTTAGAAAGAAATTACTTCATTTTGGTGGAACAGGACAGAAACAGACTTATAGATCTATGGATAGACAAGGTATTACTCCATATATCTAAAGATAGATCAATTGACTGATTGCTTGTTAGATCAGTAGGTCAATAGACAGAAGGATGGAAAATCCATCTGTAACTGAACAACTTGTGTAATTTTAAAAATCAAGTACAGCATTTTTAGCTTTGAAGAAGCAGCCAATAAGCTTTCTCTCCTCTGGGATGCAGTTTATTTGGCAATTATTGACTGAGAATAGTTTTCTAGATCTTAGTAAGAAAGAAATCAGTATGAGGATTGGTGAACCATATCAAGATGACAGACTGGTTTGCTTGATGCCAGAGGGAAGAAAAGTTTGGTTAAACAGCTAAACTTTATCCAAAACTTTTGTGGATAATCTCTCCTCTATCACAAAAAAAACCCCCCAAAACAGCTTTTATGTCTGAACATCTGAATGAGCTTTTTAGCCAGTGAAACTCATCTGCTTTTGAATCAGAGGACAGGTGTGGGGAGAACCACTGTTATTAATCACACTGAGATGTGAAGCCAACCCAACTGGCTTTGGAGTAATGGAGCCAGTGAACCCAGGAAGAGCCGCAGAAGTTCTTGCCACCTAGTGCCAGCTCTGCCTCTCTTGGAGGGCAAAGTCTTCTGCTCATGTTGCAGGTACTTAGCCTAGCATAATAAGGAAAGTCAAAACAAGTACCACTTCAGGTTACTATACAAGGCTTCAAAATACCAAGTTCAGCTCTTGCCGCATGTTCAGTAAGTCTCTGTAATAAAGGTGAGAACTTCTCATGGGAAGGTGAACAGCTGTGAGTGGGTCCAATTGCAACTGTTCCAGAAATCTTATCTGTGGCTCAGACAGCCCTAACAACTCACACCCTCAAATCTTTACTGATTTTATTTCTTTAGTGGTTGTGATCAGATCCAGCCAGAGTCAAGGAAATATATGACACCTTTTCATATGTTGTTCTTGGCTTCTCAGGAAAACCCTGTGTCAGAATTATTGTTATTACGATCATTATTACTAATCTTAGAGTATCTTTTGATATACTATCAAGAATTATGCACTGACTGTATCTCGTCCAAACTCTGCAAGGTGGTTGGAACACATCCCAACAACTTCACCAAACTCCAAAGACTATGTGGCCTCCAATTTCTATGTAGCCTGTCCTTTAATTCTTTAAAATGTAAGGATATGCCTACTTTTTTCCCTCATTGCATCATTCATTTGCACAGGAACTGAGTTTGCTTAGTTTTTCACAATAAACACTGTCTCAAGCCATTTTGATTCAGTAACTCATTTTTTGGTTTGTTCTGTGCCTAGCTCATAGGAGATTTTTGTTCAGTGTGGGAAACAGTAGAACCAGTAACTTTAAAGTTTCCCCTTTTCATAATATTTACATTTATTTTCCCTTAGGGAGAAAATTTCTTTCTAAAAGAGTCTTAAGTCTCTTTGTTGATGCAATGGCCGTGATTCTGTGCAGAAGATAATTTTTGAATATAAACTGTTGGACCAGTTTCTGAGACTGCAAACAGCACTGACTGTGATTTGACCTAAATAATTTATTTCAACTCTCCCCTCAAATTTTAAAAGTTATTATGGGAAAAGTTATTATTCCATGAAGAATATGACCTTTAATAGTAACAAGTGGGAAAAATAACACCCAAACCTGTGTAGGTTTTTTTTTTTTTTTATTTAATTATGTCAGAAATATGGACTATTTCAGAAATGGACACTATCACAGTATCACTACACTCATTACTTCAGTACCCTTGTGCTCGGAGAAGAAAAGGAGAAAGTTCTGTCTGCATTCCTTCCTTCTTCTGTGCCATTCCTATTTAGCACCTTTTTTGGGCATGAGCTTGGCTCCAAGTACCTCTTAAGGGCATTATTGCACATATTGGAGGAAACTATCTGTAAAAATCTCACACTGATGGAAAATACCATAGAGATGAAATTCAGTTTCTTCGTAAGTGAATTTATTAATATGAAAGATACCAGGAAATTATGGACTGAAAGAAGTTGTAGATTGAAGATATAAAAAATGTGATAAAAAATGTTATTGTGTGTCACCTGGTAACCAAATCAGGAATAATTTTAGCTATATGAAATAGTTCTGAATAGTTCTTTAATTATCTGAAGTATCAGAAAACAAATATGAGAGAAGTATCTTTGAGATAGGAAAGTAGTAATTCCTTGGTTTAACATACCTAAAAAATCACAAAGCGTCATATAGCAAACAACCACACAGTTTCCAGACAGGTAAATTAAGAACCTAAACAAAATATATGTTTCATTCCTTCTAGTGCATCCTAATTTTCAGACATGATGTTTTCTTAAAAGAAGGTGTGATGTGAGAGCCTTCAGTATACCTATGTCACGGACTTTACTTTTTGAGAGTGATCTGCAGATCATTTTAGTTTGTTTGATGCCTTACAGTTGCCTCAGACTTCTTTTCTCACAGAGTAGAAAGAAATGTGAGATAAAAAAATTTCCCCTTTTCCTTCTGATCAGCTGGTAGATATTGACAAATGTTTTTATTTCTAGGATAAATACATTTCTCAATGAAGAATTGGGATCCTTGTTCTTGTTCTTCCTCTGAGAATATTTTGATTCTCTCATAACCAGTTCAAAGCTGACTCTTCCATTGCACAGAAATGAACTGAATTTGAATTTCTCTAAATCCTCTACCATTTTGATTGTACTTTGTGTGGTATTTTCAGAGCACGAGGTTTAATGTGTCACTGTGATTAGTACCAGACCAAAGGAATCACATACCAAAGCTGGCTACAAACTGCAATAACTTTTGTCCAGTTTCTGGCACTGGCCTTTTCCAGGGAAATCATCAGTGTTGGTGCTGCTTAGTAACTGTACTTTTGCCAAAGCTGTTCTGTTTCCTTCCTCTTGGGCCAGCTTAGAATATTTTATCATAAATACAGTGGAAAATGATAGCTACCAATGATTTATCTTCCACACGTGGTTTAATATCTACTTTGTGCCTCAAAATATCTATTTTTTTTTTAACTACACTGCATTCATATTTATAAGAAAAATATCACTCATGATGACAAGATTATCAAAGTTTTGTATTAATGTAGTTTTTCTAACTAATTAAAGCACACCATTTTAGGAATACAGTCTAAGAAACTTGATCCAGCCACTGCAGGACTTCATAAGAATTAGAATAAGGCTGCCTCTTCAAAAACCATATTCTTAATTTATTTCTAATTCATAGGTCATATCTTTTACCATAAATTAAAGTGTCAATTTAGATAAGTTTTCCTTGAAAATAAAAAGCTCTCTGGAGGTCTAGGGAACCCTTGAGAATGGCTCTTACCAAAGTTTTAGGTAACACTGTTCTGGCAATGACTTTATAGGGAAAGACAGTTCAAAATCAGTCACACCAACATAACAGAATTAGATGCTCTTGGCATTTCTCTCCAAATGCGGAAAAAAGAAGAGAGGAAAAAAAAAAAAATCTACTATTTCAACAAGCAATGAGAAATTACACTTTGGCTTGATATTAGGCAGAGAAGCGCAACAATTCAGATGATATAAAATCCCTGGTAATGTTAAACTGTGATTAACAGCAACCTACATAATGGTTGATGTGGCTTTCTTTTCTGCTTCATCTTTGATTAGTACAGACATGCTGTCTACTGCTGCCGGAAATGACTCATTTAACAAGATCACTCTTGTTTAGTGTCCCTTGCCAAAGATCTAGTTAGGTTTCGGCTAATTACTTACATTAATTTTATGTGGGTATTCTGGAATCATAACTTCATCACACAGTGACTACAGCTCAAAGCCTATCAAGTTGCTGGATAAAGTTCACAAGTGCAGAAACTTAGACAGAAGCTGAAAACACACTTCTTGATTCAATCATCTACTATATGCATTTGGTTCTAAATGGTTTTCATTCACCAGACATGCTTTCCATTTCTAGAAACAGCTGTCATGGTATCAGTTCAAAACATGCTTCAAAGTTACAAATAAGTTTACAAATGTTGAATATCAAAAGAAGAGAGATATGATGTACTTTCTCATTAAAAGACTGAAAATTATACACACAGAATTTAACCTATCGCTTTATTTCTGGTGAAGTCAAAGGATCTTTCTTTGTGACAAGATTGCAGAATTGCCATATTTCAGTGCTACCTGTACGAAGCCATACATCTTGCTCAGAAGATTTTTAAAAGACTCCTGCTAAACCATATCTCTTCTATAAAGGGATCAATTAATGATTAATTGCTACATCTGTCCATACAAAATCAACTGAATATTGCTTCTGAACACTGGAAAATCCAAATATACAAAAGACTGCCCATCGTGTAGTTTCTGAAAGGTATTTTCCACCCCCAGTATCTCCATATGAATTATCAAAACTAGAGTACTCACAGTGAAAGGATGTGAAAGATTAAGATTTATTCAAGTGTGGGGGCAATGGCCACGAAGTACTGCATACTGACTCTTGTGTGAAAAATGTGACATCACACCTTTGTGCAGTTCAAGCAGAAACATTCTACAACCGGTTTGTCATGTTAACATGAGAGGGCAACACCTTAAGCAACCTTGAATTATTGTCTTCCCTGACTAATAGGCATTCACTTACTATTTTGCAACATGTGGTATGTCCTACTGTCATTTGATTTACAATGAGGATGGTTTCTGCAGTCCCCATAACTCTTAGGGAAAAGATCTGAGTGCCATAAAACAATCTAAGAGCCTCAAGTTTAGCCAGAGGGGAACTTACAAAGCCAAAAACAGGGGATGTTAGTGTTTGCAAACCTGAATATGGAGCTCAGGCTCACTAAGCTTCAATTGAAAAGATTAGACTGAGACATTAATTAATCAGTTAATTTTCAGCCAGAGCTGTTCTGGTCCACTAACCAGCTCAGAGAAGCTAGGAGACCACAGACAGCCTTTGTGAGCATCCCTCCCCCTGAACTGAGATTGCTGTACTATATGCTTCAAGTATAGTACAAAAAAATTCACTTCAAACTTTTTTCTTTGTCTTTAGGGATAATTGATATTTTTGACTGCTAAAAGCTGGGCAATATCCATACTGTGGTGAAGAATTCTTCTCCTATTCTTGCTGACCAGATCATTCTTTAAAAGTACAAAAGAAGTTATTATACAAGCAGCTACTAGTTTCTCAGACAGAAAGCTGTTTCTTGTAGGAGAGAGGTTAGTTACTTTCTTCAAACACTGCTCATCTGTAAATTACTTGGTACCCAGTGCAATGCAAATAAGGGAATCACTAACAGAGGTGGGTTCATGGAAGCACATCTACTTCAGATTCAACTTCCAACATGTGCTATATGAAAATAAACTTCTTTCTATTGTGGACCTAGCTTAGTCATTGTAGGTACATAAATTTCAGCTCAGGTTGAAGTATTGGTGAGGCCCTCACAAAGTATGAAAGTTATATAGAGAACAGAGCATAGGTATCCTATCTGGCCAAAACCTCTACTAGAGATATGGGACTTTGGTTTTCTTCTTTTGTGGTTCTGTACATTTTGGAATTTTTCTCAGTCTTCACATCTTCATTTGTGTTATCATCCACGTTTGCATAGTGGATTAGCCGAAGTGAACACAAACGTGAAAACTGACAAAGTCTTGTAGGAACTATTCGATGTAAAAAAAATAATAAATACCACACAAAAAAATGTCAAACAAATAATGTACACAAAAAGGGGGGAAACCTAGAAATTATGTTTTTTCTCTTACATTAGTCTATTTATTTTCAAAATGATTTTTAAAACAAAATTTGTGATTTTAAGTTATCTCCATCTTATTATTCATGTTTTTCAACTAGGTCTACAACACCTCTGGAAGACATAAGAAATACCAGTAAACAAGGAAAAGACATTTATGTATAAGCACTTGCCAAAAATGTCATGCACTGGCCACAGTTACTTGTATTCTAAGGAACTGAAAATTATAGTACTTTAAGGGTTCTTAATTACCCTCTCTTAATCATTAGTTTAAAGGTCTGTGAATTAGACTGTTAAATGTTGTTGTATGAAAAATATATCAAAATCTATTTTTTATTTTTAAGTTATTTGAATAAGTAGAGTTAAAAAATTCTCCCAGGATGTGAAGTAAACCTGATATACCTAATGCTGTCCATGAATGCACCTTGATTTAGCTAATTCTTTCTAAATGCTACTTGATGCTATGGAGAGCTAGGCGTTGGTAACATACAAATGGTAGACTTTCAAACGGTTTTCAATACTTACTTTCCATTCTTTTTGGAATTCAAACATTTGAAGAAGGCTTTAATTCTAAGATATTTCATGCACTGGAAAACATAAATGTTGAGAAATAGATATCAAGGCATGGTTTGTAGGCCTGTCAGGCTCCTAGCTGTGCACAGACGAATTAAGAGACCTAGATTTGTAACTTTCAGGATATTAAAGTTCTGTGCTCCTAGAAAGTTGCCTAAACTTTCACATTTTTTGATGTGGAGTCCTTGGGGCATGCATCAGAAGCGGACTAGTCTTGAACATTCCAGTTCCTCAGCTGCTAGTCAGTCAAAATGGGTGAATTGGGCAATATTCTGACAGAAAAAGACTTATGCTTTGGCAAAAGTTGTCTGAAACATTGTCATTTCTGAAATACCTGGGTTTGACCACATGGGTATGTTTACTTCTCCTACAGTTTCCCAGGTGGAAAATCCCTCAGCCATACACAGAGCTCCTCTAATTAATTAGAAACGTTTCCTCAGAACTGCATGTTTTAGTCCCAAATCTCTTGGATTGGAACAAATAAGCACATAGATAGTTTCCCATTTATTACTATATGGAAAGGAGGGGAAAAACAAACTTTCATTTTTTACACTCTTTTCAGAAACAGTGCTGGCAAAAGGAAATAGAAATTGGAGTTGCTGAGGAGATCATACTATTCATTTGTTTCATTTACAGTGCCTAACACTTTATTTTTAAGTGTACATTTCCACTATGAAAGTGAGAGAAGTTGAAAGTCATTCATATTTTACCATATAATGTAGTAGCCAAAAGAATTAGATATAACTGAGTATTTTGAAACGGGAAAAATAAAAAGAGTAGTGAATCAGTTTAACAAGACACTTAAAACAAATGCAAGAATGGAAAAAAGTCTTCATGGTAAAAGAAACCCAAGAACTTAACTAGGAAAAGGCAACCCCCAAAAATTAGAAAAAAAAATGTAAGACTAATAATAAGTGCATCATAATGAAACTATGTGATAAAAATTTAGTTTTATACAATTGTATCCCAGAAATTGGAGATGGCACTATAACCAATTATAACCCTTTAGGGTTTATGATCTTAATAAGTTTACATAAAGTGTATCCAGAAAAGAAAAAAAGTGATCAATTATTATATATCTTCTATGAAGTACTTAAGGAATGGACTGTATAGTCATATCAGAACAAACTGAAAGGCAAAAAACAGCTAGAGGAAAAGACCTAGTGAAGACTATCACTGGAACAGAAATATAACACATGATCCTTTTTAAGTGTAGAGAAATTAATGAAACCATGTAGAAAGCGAAGTGTGACTAGAACTCTGTAAGTAACACAAGAAATACCTTCATGTTTAATTATTGCTGTTACCAAAGGAAGAGAAGACCAGAATAATAGCAGAATTTCATGTTCAAGGCAATAATGAGAGATATATGCACATGTCACAAATCTCACAAGCTACTAAAAATTAATGTGTTAAATAATATTAAAGTGGGCTGAACAGGACACTCTTGGAACTTCTGAAGAAATGTTAAGTTTGTATTGTAGAACATCCTTGATAATCTCAGCAGTGACAGATCATTCTGGATAGAAATCAGTTGAAAAAAGTGCCAATGAATGTTATCTAATAAAACAAAGCAAAAGAGAACAGCCAAAATATACTCACATTAAACTCTTCAAAGTCAGAGACAATCTCAGTCATAACAATTTTCATTATTTATAGTGGAATCAAAATATTGCGGCTAATAGTTCATTAAAATATCCTTCATCAAAAAAAAGAGGAAAGTGGAGTACTTTATAAGGCTATGATAGAAGATCAGAACAGAAAAGGTCTAGTAAATGATGATGAAACATAAACCTTGTTCTTCCAGAAAGAAATCTCCTGTGCGGGGAACAATAACACTGAAAAGCCTGTTAAATTACTAACAGAAAAGTTTTTTTAAAAAATTAAGCATAATTTTATTTTCAGAAAAAAGTGTTCTGAAGAGAAGATGTAGCCATTTGATACGAATTTCCCACAAATCTGAAGTACAGACCCACTTGAAGAGAATTCATGAAAATCCACACCTAGTGCCCACCTGAAAGGGAAATAAAAGGAGGTGCCTAAAAAGGGAAAGATCTTGAAATATCTTCTTTTCATTTAATGTAAGATTCTATAAGAGATTTAAAAGGATGAATAAAACAGGCATAATCAGATAATTGTCCCGCTTAAGGAAAAGTATTTCTATGATTTTCTCTGATTTCCCTATTATAAGTATCATTGTCTACACTGGAATATTTTATTAAATAGTTTTGAAATTGAATTTGATTTCTTAAATATTTTGTTTTATTAAGAGCAGCTTTGCATGCCATGACTTTCACTTAATAAAAGAACCCCAACAACTTGGACTTAAAAGATGATGTTTCTTTCTCTGAAGACTGAGAAGGTCTTTGAAAGAATTCAATTTCCTAAGGTTATGAGTCCCACAGTATTCTAAAGTAGATTAATTTCAGAAAAAAAATCAAACTCTGTGAAGTAAAGGCGTACACTGAAAGACCTAATGCCAAACATGCCGAGGTGCTAACACAGTCCTATACATTTCTCTAGAACCATTCATTCTCATAAGCAGCATTTGAATTCTGCAAATAGCGGTGGTGACATAAGCATTAGAACAGATGTCTCTTACCTATAGCTTACAGGAAAAATATCTGATTTTCTGACATTGTTTACTGCCAAGAGATGTAGAAAAAGTACATTTAGGCATTCAACCAGGTGTAACAAATATGATGTTTCCAACAGGACACTTCATCCTTAGTGCAGTGGAAGATGACAGAAACACAGGAGCCACTGAACTACCATTTATTTAATGTATTTCCACACAAGGAAATGTTCTACATATATACTAAATTGATAAATATGGCTAGCATAAGGAACAGCGTGGTATATCGAGCATAAGGAATACTGTAGTATGTCAGATGAGATCTTTGGATATGTAAACTGAAGAGTCTCAAGTGAGCCTGAGTTTCCTTTGCATTTGCCCACTGTGGCATGCTGCTGAAGTTGTATGTCCAGCGGCCAGAGGAGAAGTGTAGCTAAGTTCAGGTTAAGAGTAAAGTGTACACATTCAACAGGACAGTTAACCATTCATATAACTTATCCAGACTTCTATTGGTTTCACTCATGGTTTTAAGGTCCATGTGGTTTACTCGTTCAGCGCACAATCTAGTTCAAATTAAAATTAGTTCAAAAAGCTCTATGTTAGCCCATGTTAACAAAGAGAGTGAAATAAAGATTTCAGTGATATCTAAGTATTCATATTTTGTTCTTAAAGTGAGACAAATCTAAAGGTGAAAAAGAAAGCTTTGAGGTAATTTCTGTCTATGGCACCATTTCTTCCTAACACAGTCTAGGTGATGTGCTGCTTTTTTCAAATGTAAGTTTCTCTTCTTCAAATGAAGATTTCTCTTACACATTGATTTTTCTCCTTTGATGGCAGTATGTAACATTTTAAACAAATAATTATTTGTTTTTCATATGAACTTTGCTCTTCCTGATCTG
Organism: Corvus hawaiiensis; assembly: GCF_020740725.1. Lineage (NCBI taxonomy): Eukaryota > Metazoa > Chordata > Aves > Passeriformes > Corvidae > Corvus > Corvus hawaiiensis. The sequence goes on along the minus strand of NC_063216.1, from coordinate 60,956,396 downwards.
TTTGGATTTTACATGGATACCTCTACCTAAAGCTTTATATGAGTGTATTATTAGATAAAATTGAAATTAAAAAGATAATTTGATGAAAACATCACTTAAAAATGCTTAGTTCCTCCACAAACAAAAACACATGCTAAGGATAGCATTTCTCCTTGGCACTTCAGATGTTGTTTGTTTATTTAATACATCAGTGTTTTGGTATTTCATTTTTACTGAAATCTTGAATTCATGAAATTTTAATTCTTGAATAAGTTATCAAATCTAAGTGTTTTCTAGTGAAATAACTTCTTTGAGTAAGGCAGATTTAACTGGCACTTTCTATTAGGCGTTAATTTACTACGTAGACAGACACCTTTCTACAATCACAGACAGCTTTACGTATTTATTTAAGCAACTGTTCAGGTTAGATAAAAATAACATGGCATCATCACTTGATAAGCTTTTTTTCTGCTGCATTCTTCCAAGTCAGATCCCTATGATGGATTCATTGAGTTCTATCTTCTTTACAAAATGTTCTGTGGACCCTGCCAACAGCAAAAGAGACTGTGGATATGCCTCTCAGCAATTCAAACAAGAGACATTGAACACTATTGATTTAAGCAGCTGTTTGTAGCCTTAAATAAAGACATATAAGCCATTCAAGTACCTGGAAGGGAGCAGGAAATGTGGGTTCTATATGGGATAGGACTTGAAACAGGAAGTTCTGTCCTATTCTAGTACAGGTGTGCTTAAATTCAGTTGAAAGCATAGAAAATTTTTTTTATCTGGCACCATGAGCAAATCTTGTGAGTACTACAAAGTGTTTCATCCTTTGTGATTCAACTTTGAACTGTCTTTAAGACAGAGAATGTGGAACTTAATTTGGATTCTAGTGTCTATTTTTTATTTATGATTTGCAGGTGATTGGCCAAGTAAAAGCATCATAAGATCAGGTCTTTGTAGCAGACAATAACAGAATTAAAGGTCCCCCCAAGGGACTTTTTACACATCTTATAAAATTCACAGGGGATATCCACAGGTCCTGGAGATTTACCTTTGTTTCAGACTAGCTGCTGGCACATAGATTTATTTGTTTGTTATTACTTCTTTATCTAAAATATAGCCTAGGAACCGCATGTCATTATTAGAGATTTTTTTCTTTTAATTACATCTGAGAATTGAATATCTGAAGTATCAAAATATTTTTAGGTAAGCAAAAAAAGTAAGGCTTCTTATTTGCATGCCAAGTTTATTGCTTTTAATTGTGAGATAATACAGCCTATTTGACTTTCCCTAGTTTAAAAGTCACTTTTTATTACTGCTGTCTTTTTTATGAAAAACCTGCTTTGTGTGCATATTACATTTTGAGTTTTAAACTCACATCAACATGTTCAGTCTCTCCCTAAAGTAGCTAATTCATGAGGTTGTCTTTGATAAATCTATATGTTTACATTTTTATGTATCTCCCTTTACCTTTTAATCTTTTAGTTTGATAGTTATCTGAGTTCTTCTCTATTCTTTGTCATCATATAGGAGACTGTGTTACTGACTTTATATAGTGATTTTTTCTATATTGACTTTGAGCAAGATCCAGATTGCTTGCTTGACATATTTAATTTAATTTCCCTAAACCTAGATAGTAGGCACTTGGTCTATAAAGGGAGATCCCAGACAGCTTAAGTAATTTGCTTCAGTTTGTCCCTATTTTTTGTTTGGGTTTGGTTTTTTTTCCTTTTGTGGTTGGAGTTGATTTCTTTTGTTCATATGCTTGCTGCTGGTGGTTTGTTTTCAAGATATACTTCAGACAACATTTTAGCATTGGTTTGGTTTTGGTTTTCATTGGGAGAATACAATGAGGTCACAGTTTTTAGTCACCTGATAGAGGAGAGTGAACCACAAAACTTCTTCCTCACTTGCAATTGGCAAAAAGCAGAGCTGGGTAGAGATCCCAAATTAGTTCTCGTGACCACAATTTAGTAATCAGACTAACTTAGCTTTACTAATTAAGGTATCCAAGAAGATCTAGCTAGTCTTTGCATTGGCCATCAATAGAAGAAATAAAGTTCCTCACTGATTCCGAGTGAAAGATTAGACTGAAGTGGGCCCTAATTCTGGAATGTAGTTTTACTTAATCACCTTTCAAAATTATAAATCTGAAATAAATGGGTTTAAAGTTTATGTTTAAATTCCTTCTTGGAAGAATTTAATTTAAAGAGAACAAGTTATACAAAGGAAAAGAAAAAAGGAATCCAATTCCTCATTCTACTAAGCAAAAGTAAGTCAACATACTCTACCTGAATTAAGATGATTTGCTAAATTAGGACTGGATATGCCACACAAGACCATAATTATCTCATTCTCTAGTACCTGGACATACAGTAATTTAAACTATTCAATTCAGCTATCTTTGTTTCTTTGTTAGTCATTTAAAATTATAGCCATTAATTAATTTGAATATATCAAATGCAAACTGAAAGCAGTATTTCGGAACAGTATTTTCTGTGTAATATTCAGCATGTTGTAATTAAAGCTAGATAAGTTCTTTTAAAAAAAATACCTTATTTTTGATATATGAGCACATGTGAGTTTAAGCAATACCAGTAGGGTAAAATAAAGCAGTTTAAAGTGCTAATTTAGGATAACAGAATATGAGCTGCTACAATTCTGAAATGCTCATTCATTTCTAATTGTTTATTATTTTTCTGAAGCATTTCATTGTTTTCAGTACAGAACAATTGAACCTGGAGGAGGAAAGGGAGAATAACCCTCTAAGATGCACTTTTTAGTAATATGAAAGCATAACGGACTTGAAGATTTGAGACAGAAATATTATAAATCTTGTTTAGAAGATTGCAATAGCTCTCTGTTATCTAGGGAAATAGAGCACAGTTTGCGCAATCAGTGCAAATGTCATTGCAACAGGGTCTTGCCAGGCTCCAACCAGGACACTGTCCCTTGCTGCAGCATTGTGCTAATAAATTTCCCCTGGAGAGGCTTGTCCATTCAGAAGGTTTCTGGCAAATGCCCTTCAAGGGCAAATAATTTTTTTGAACCCTGTCTTCACACTTTTTAGGTATCTATGTTTGAGCTCCAGCGTGGAAATACTCACAGCTTTTTACTGGTGAGCCTTGTAGTTCAATGCCTTAGAAAGCCTCGGGCAGCCTAGAGAGGTAGCACGGGCAGTCCAGCATTTCAGTAGCTCCAAAAAGCGGCAAATGGTAACTGCAAAGCTGATATCACCAGTAGAAGCAAAGAGGGAGAAATGTAGTCTTCAGCTTGCCTAATTCCTGCAATTAGAAGCTTTCAAACAGAGACAGAAACACACAGATGTTTGCAGAAGGGGTGCAAAGCCAAAGAGAGTAGGCCCCTCTTGGGCCCTTCTTTTATTTGGAAAAGGGGAAAGGGGAGGACTGGGGGCGGACCCGGGGTGACCGGCCAATCAGACACTGCTAAAGAGTTTGAGTTACATTTGGTTTTGCCAGTGCTTGGAACAAAGGAGTTCAGGAGCACATGGCTGAGGAAAGTCCTGGCTTGTCTTGGGGAGGGGGAAGGGAAGCTAGGAACAAGCAGCAACACTCCAGCATTTCTGGAAACAGGAAGAACCATCCCTTAGGTGTGGAGCCAGCTTAAACTGAGCTAAATCTGATAGAATTAGGACTACATCACAAATTAGCTTTACAATTCTGTTATTCTGATTCTATATTAACAACTGTAGCAAACCTAAGATTAATTTCATAGGACAAGCTCCTCTGTCTCATTGTCTTAATGGAATTATCTATCTGCCAAAAGTTATTGATTAAAAAGACATTCAAGGGTGTGTGTGGCATGTTTCACTGCATGGTTTCCTCAGATGTCCCACAAAAACCTCTCATTTTAAAATAATTTTTACTTTAATTTTATTCAGGGAAATAATGTTTCTGTGTGATAGGAGAAAAGCAGCCAGGAGTTGAATATGCAAGCTGATTACAGATCATTTCAGCTTTTACATTCAGAAGTGCATAAATATGTAGAATAACTGTAAAAGAGCTGGCTCACTGGCAGAACGTTGCTTATAATGCTCTGCTATGCCAAACCGTTAGTGATTTCTCATGGCTCGTTTAGGGTTCAAAATATCAAGAGTCACAGATTACAAAATTTAAGCCCATGACTCAGAACAGGTCCTTCTTAAACTGTTAGCCTGAGGGGAATGCACTTACTATGAGTAGTTCTTTCAGAACAGTTTCTAAAACTAGAAACTGATTTGGTCTGTTTTAACATTGTCTTTTTCTTAATTTTTTTTTTTTTCCAGAACTCTGCAAAGTCCTTCAGCTGAAACATTCTGAGTTTCCCCTGTTGTGTTACATTTTGAATGGCTGAGATTTCCACCTCTCTGGTAATCACATTTCAGTAGTGCTGTGTACATTTAGCTGTAAAACTGTCTGAAATAGATTGAAGTGAATAGTGCTATATAATGGAGATAATATTATTACCATTATTTCCGGAAAATCACTGCAATCCTCACTTAAAGCATTCTAGCCAGATCAACCACCTTCTGATCCATGTGATCACATAAAAATGTGGTTTGCAAAAAGCATAGTTTTTCCGCAACTGACAGCTGCTCTACTTTTCCCCTGTAATCAGAGGCCTCTCTGATAAATAATCTCATTTAAATTGTGTTCTAGGATTAAGATCCTTGCAGCAGAGAAAATGACACTTTTCATTAGAAAGCTTGTGGATATTTAGCCTTTTTCACAAGATGGGAGAAAAATTAAGGTTATACTAAATATAAGAGCCAAGTAAGCATAAGGCTTTCTAGCTCTTCTGTTCTTGCAGGAAATTCTCTTACACAATTGTGATAAAAGTTAGTATTTACTTTGGTATCTGTCATGACCTGTAGTACCATCATTTCCTGGACATGGTCCATCATGTGTCCTCTACACAGCTGTATGGGATCCACAGAGATTTCTATGACAAGGTAACTATTTTATCCTTGAGAATGTGTGGCTTTAGTTGAAGACCTTATGAATATAGAGGAAAGTAATCTTAATGGGAAAGACACACAGACAGAATAAGAAATTAAACTATTTACAGGCATGACAGTTTTCTATCTCCTCTCTTCCATCAAACCAGAAATTCTGCTCTTGCTCTGTGTCTGTTGTAACTTTTCCAGCTAAACAGAAATAGAAACATCATAACTTCCCCCATAAGCACTTTTTTGTGATAGCTCAACCTAGTTTTACAGATCAAAACATTTTGATTAAAATCAGGGAAAAACATTCCTATTTAAGTATTCAACTGACCTAAATCTCCCTAACTTTTGAAGTTCCTCCAACTTCCAAAAAATACATTTGTTTAGAATATAACAACAGAATCAAAGACACCCATTGTATTTCAGATGTAATTGCTTTCCAGGCAGTAACAAAGGTCTTTTCAGAGACTGAGAATAAGATAAATATGATATTGATTTGTAGCTTTTTTACTTCTTTTACACATTTCTTTTAGAGAGTGAAATTAAATATTTCATGTTCATGTGCTTGTTCCTTGGTGAAAAAAACATGTTATAAATTAAGAGGTGGGCTTGGTGATGGAAACACAGTAACTCTTAGGAATGGGATTTTTCTTAGATTTGCCTAAGAGCAGTCTGAAGACTGATTAAGCAATATGTATTTAGGGAAGTTTTGAGTATTTTTAATCTCTGAAAAATCTTAGTGTGGCCATTTATTTCAGTAGCCCATTTTTGATATCTGCTATACTCTTAAGTTAACAATTTAAGGCAGACCAAACTACATCTCTGTTAATGGTCAATCAAGTCCTAATTTCTTGAATTGTTGATTTTTATTAGTTTTTACATAAAATTTCTTCAATTTACCATCCTAAAATCATTGCAACTAATGAAAATGCTTCCAAACATCTTTAACATGGGGAGATTTGCTACAGTCATAAAAGAGCCTAGACAATTGCGTAAGAGTGAGTTGGAGCCTGTGTATGTCCAGTCTGAAATTAAGTACCCAGAAACACCTTCTGATAGCATCAGGGCTTAGTACTTGAAGAGTTTAAAGGGAAAAAAAAGAGCCATGAAACTTATTTTTTTCTGGTTCTGCACTTACTGCCCTTCCTCTGTCATGACAAGACATAATGTATAATTTGACAAGTTTTAGTGCAGCATTAATATGAGCTGAGTTTGTCCATCTCCAGTTTGCCACCTTTAGGCTTTGTTAAAAAGCAATAATCAGGTTTCAGACATGGTAAAAATAGGATTATTTACTTTGTTTGGCTCTGTGTCTGAGTGTCTGATGCTTCATACATAGGTCTACTCCCTGATAATTATTCCTTTTTTTCCCTAAGTAATGCTACTTCATCAAGAAAATGATCTGACCTTATAATTTTTATTTTCAAGCTATGCTACTTTTTATTCAGAAATTGGGGTTTCTGTAGTCCAAAACCACTGAAATAATTTGAAAATACTTATTCCCCCCAAATCACTACCTTTGGCCAAGAACAAAAGATGCATTTTGAATGTACTTTCCAGATTTACTGTCACACAACATGTTGATTTGATTTTGAAAGTTTAAAACCACATTGAACTCAGTTATTACTACATACTACCTTGCACAGAACTACTCGAGTAAAAATTATATTAACTGTGTCATAATTTTCCATGAACATGAGAAAAAAATGATCACAGTGACTAAATGGGTTGAAGTGATACATTAAGGCTGCTACAAATTTAGGTGGGGGCTTTTATTTGTTATTTTTAGATCACATCTTCATTCACTCCATCTCCAAAATGAGGAACTTTGGTTAATACTGCTCCAAGAGATAAGCCATCAAGGCAACATTTCTTTAAGATCAGTATCAGAAATGTATTAAGGTAATTGTGAAAATGTCTTGGGGAAATAGTGTATTAAATGACAGGACTGCTAGTTTGCTCTTGGAAGGTAACTGTGGAGTTCCACCTCATTGCTAACCAAGAAGAAAGACATGAAAGATTTCACTGTTAATTATCAGCCAAAGAAAAATACTCCCCTGACAGAAGGAGATCTGGAAAAGAAAGGAGAAAATGACATTTATAGAACTGTGGGGCAATAGTAATATTACAATTTTATGAAAAAAATATATGCTCCAGTACATTCTCCCTTTTGATGCAATATAAGAGAATACATTAAAGAACACTGGGTGACACTAATACAGGACTGACCAAAAAATCTAATAAAAGAGAAAAATAGTTTGAACTCTTTGAGGGTTTTATTTTGCATTACCGAAGAAGTTGAATTTTGTTTTAATTAAGAATATTGTTTTCAGCTGAAATCAAAATTTTCTTAGGGGTATGAGGAAAGAAACCCTCCACAGTACTTAATTTCTTCATTAGTTAGCAGTATCTTCTTAGAACTGTCTTCTCATTTTATCTTTCCTCACAGCCAGTCTTAGCAAAGAGGTTGATTTCAAAGGAGACACTCTTGCCATGTGGCTCTCAAGAAAGGAAAATTATCATGCAGTAAAGAAAAGGGAACATGAAAATAAGGAAAAGATAGGGGATTCTATTCACACTTTCACCCAGCAGTACTATGGTTTGACATTTGACTGAAAACATGAAACATCCTTCTAGACATATCTATCATTTCTGTAAGAATAAGATTGAGGAAAATGTGTATTCTAACTTAATCTGAATAATATTAGCAACCTCATTTCAGTGATAATTTTAATGAACAGTAGCCTCACAGTATATTTAGTTTGTAATTTACCCCTGGAGATAATCTACTCCTACTCCCCGCTCAAAACCTACTAGATCAGTTCTGTCATGGTCTTGTCCAGGCAGGATCTGAATATTTACATAGACGACTTCACAGCCTCTCTGGCAATCTGTTCCTATGTTTGACCACTAGCACTATGCTGACGTTAATAGGAACCTTTAATGTTGCAAAAGCTCTTACAGTAACATGTCACCTGAACATTTCTTCACACATGTATGCACATATGTTTTTATGCATATGTATCTGTCAAATTTGTATTTGAAAATTCTAATTACCACAGTTTTTTTCCTGTATCTATTATTCATAAAAAGATGAACAATTTCCTGCTGACAAAATAAGCATGTTCCATTTATGAAAAAATTGGGCTGAAAGTAAGAAAACAGCACACTATTATGCATTATAGCAAATATGCACTGTTGTATTTTCTACTGTTTTTGCCAGCAGTGCACAAAATTGGATTTTCAATACTGTTCTAGTTTCATTCTTAGCTCTGTAGACACGTGGTATATCTGTGATTTTTCAAATAGCCTGAGGCTTAAAATAGATTAACACTTTACCACTGCTTCCATTTCCTAGAAAGTTTATTTTCTTTGTAACTGGGTTTGAAGGCAACAAAAGGCTCAAGGTCTTGCAACAACATCTATAGTATATCAGAAGGCATACTCTTTTTTTGGAGTACAAAAAATTGTACCATCATTTTAATACACTTAATTTCAATGTATGATAGAAAATATTAAAATGCCACCAGTGTATTAGAATATTAACAATACTGAATTTATTTTGCATGAACTGAGTGCGCTCCATTTCACCTTGATAAATTTTTATAATGATTTAAAAAGCACTCACAAACAATAGTTGAAATCACTCAGTTTGTTGCTGTTGGCTCTATCTCTGTTTCTAACTTCAACAACAGCCAGATCTGTCAGTTTGGATCTAACTTGTATACTGTTAAACAACTGGCTACGTACCTGAGACATCCTATCAAAAAGTGCGAAACTGGACTGGGTTTGAGCTAGGAAATATGGTAAGAAAAAGAATTGATAGTAAGATTTAGTAAGGTTGCTTGATCTTATTCAAATTGATAGATATCTGAAATTACAGTGTAACTGTAAAAATCACAGTTTTACAGATATATATACATACATATATATGTACATACACACACTCATCAAAACACTAATTCACACTGTTAAACACAGACCCAAAGACCATAGGCTGACAGGTTCAAACCAAGCATGTCATAATTGCACCATAATATAGCAGTGTTATACCTAGAGAAAGCATTTCGTGTTCTTTCTCTCAAGTTACTGCGAAGAAAATTATTAGAGGTTCTGGAGACCAGAAGGAGAGTGCTGAAGAGAGGGTAATTGTCTATGTAAGTTTTCACCAAAGTGAAAAGAATTTACATCCTCCTGGGCTTCTACTTTGCTTCATCCAAAGTAAAATTATTGTAAAATACATAAACAACCCTTCAAAGAAAAACTAATTACCCTAAGCCTTCCTGTTAAGCACTGTTTTGCTATGAAATTTTAAGTCCTTCCATGAACAAGAACAATTTTATCCAGTATATAGTCAAGAAAACAAAATCTGTCAAGGAATATTAAATACACAGATACATGTTTTAGAAAGTCCTTGAACCATGAAGTCTTCTAGGACAATGTCACTGTATCTTTGACCTCTTACCACAGTCTTTGCTTTTGGTCTCTGTAACAACTTTATATGATATTTACTCTTAGCTGTTTTAGGAATTTCAATCAGTGGATTATGGGACAAAAGACACATCTCTGTCTCCAGGTGTTAATGCCTTTTTTTCCCCTAAAAATAAAAACCTTCTTGGTACAGCATGTGTAAGGAGTCAGGGTTCCAAATATGTGATAATGGATTTCAGTAATTGACACTGAACTACCAGGTTGAAAATAAAGCAAAACAACCCCCAAAACAACTTACCAACAAGATCTTTTGCAGAAGAGGATCTACCCTTGGGAAAAGAAACACAACATATATGAAGACAGTTCAACAGCAACTGGGCTAAGAACTAGTGGAGGAGTCTACAAAATGGTTAATTCAGACTTAGATTCCACAAAAGCAAAGTGGTTCCAATCTTTTTATGGAAATAGACCTAAAAATAACTAATCCAAAATTGTGTAGTAAGCTTTTGGACTGTTATTAGTGTGCAATTTACGCTCAACCCATGGAATTCCTCCCTGATATACTTAAGTGCTTATTTTACTTCTCCTTATCCCACAATAAATTTACTTTATATCTCAAAGGTGAACTTCTTTTGCTCTTGATGATTAAGTGAGCGATCTCTTTCCTGGTCCTTTTCTCATCTCATGAACCCTTTAGTTAGATTTTTTCTCCTCTGTCCAGCTGCAGCAGAGGAGCGAGTGAGAGGCTTTCGTGAGTCAAACCACTACAACATGTAATCATATCAGAATTCAATATTGACATGCTAATGATCAATATGATATTCTTTTACTTCTTTGTAATCAGGTCCAAATTTGTATATTAAAACTGTGGTGGATATAGAGACACTGTACTGATGTAAATGATACAATTTTGTGCTTACTGTGTTATGAAATGAAGTCCTTGACCATGCCTATAAAAACTCTGAACATGCAGCTGAACCAGAATATATCAGGGTCCATGGTACAAACATCCCTCCCAACTCCAGAAAATGAATAATTTCTTTTACTTGTAATAGGGTATTCAGGAGCCAGATAATGGCTGGACATTCAAATAAACTTTTTAGAATAACTGGAGAATGCAGTACAAATGGCATTCTGTTAATTATATATAGGCTCAATGATGTCAATTATATATTGGCTCAATGTGCATGCTGAGCTGCTCTCATTCCAGAAATGGTGCCATGGTGTAATTTAGAAAGAAAATAGAAATATTATACACTATTATTGAGTGACAGAACTGAACTCAACTGAAACAATGACTTAGCCAAGTCTTACCCCTCCTAGAATTCTCTAAAAGTTTGTGACTGAGTTCTGCTTCTTTAGGCAAAACATTCCAGTTGTCTTAAGCTGGCCATGCAACAGAAATGCTGGACTTGAATCTCTTTACATATCAAAGCTCCATCTCTGATGGAAATGACATCATCATGGGTATCACAGGGTGCTGAGAAGGCTTATGTGAGGTATTCCTACATGATAGTAAAATCAGAAAAGAAAAGTCTGTGAGGAAATTAATAGTCCTCAATAGGGATCTGGATTGTTAGTGTCTAGTAAATAACAAATGGGACCACACATGCTGAACAATGAAACAAAACCAGTATTGAGCAGCTGCTCATTAAGCAAGCATCATCCACTCTGTACTGTGAATGAAACAGAGGTCCCCTGAAAAAAGAAATCATTTAATTAAAATTACATCATAATTTGTATGAATCAGAAACTTTCAAAAAAGCCTGCTGGATTGATATTTCCCAGGTAACCTTCTTCTAGCATTTCCTTGCCTTCAGATGCATGATTTTGCTGTTTTAATAAAGTAATGTAACACTGGGTTTTTCATGTGTTGATCATGAGTTTCTATATATTTGTGTATTATGTGTAAACAAAAGTTGATAGATGAATAGGGTATTAAATACAAAGAAATACCCATCTGGTGAAGTTCCAGTCCCTGTCTTTTCTTCCAGTCTCATTTCCCAAAAGCTGAGCTCACTTCTCCTTTGCTTGTTCTGTACTTTTTAACATTTGAACTTCAATTCTGTGGAAAATAGAAAATGAAGGCTGGGATATGGGGATAAGTTTATTTGTGATCTCTCTTCCATCTGTCCCATAAAATTGACATCACAGGGCTGAATGAATCAAAGAGTGTCTGCTGTAGCTCCACAAAAATCCATCATGTACCTGCTGAACACTGTAAAACCATATTGTTTTATGCACTTATTTTTTCCACTTTAATTTTTGCATGATGTACTTCATTTGCATGCATCAGTGCTGATTAGATTTCTTATGAATCGTGTGTGTAAAAACCTACTTGCTTCATTTTCAACAGAGGTTTTTTTTATCTTCAAAGCAGACTATAACACATGGCACTCATTGTCATTATAAAACAAAACTCCATCTTGGAATTTTCCTCTTTGGAATATAATAATATTGTACTCTATGTGGGACCTATATCAACTCACAGTTCTAACATTTCCATTTCTGAAGTTACTCTGTCTCTTATTGTGCCAATATATATAGTATTAAAAAAATTTTATTATCTTACTTTTTGTCATATGGTTAGTATGAAGGCAGAGATCCAGGTCAAACTAAAAGAATAAAATCAAAGTAAATAGAAGATATGTCTTTCTGTCTTAAATTAAACCTTCTATGCAACTGAGATTGATATAATTACATCTATGTCAACAGACTTGTATTTAAATGGTTAAATGCATTTGTTTTAACTAAATACCAAGAATACCAAGAAATCTGCTTTGCCCAGTATAACCTCTTACTTTTCTCTCATGTCATTTCCATTTGCTCCTAACAGCTTTGTTAGTTTATATAAAGCAGATGTAAAAACTCCCCAAACTAAACATAACTTTGTCTTCCTGTGAATTGATTTTAAACTGTGCCTGATTGTCATGGCAGGTCAGCATTAGGTTTTTATTTAAGTCCATGTGATTAAAATGCATTGTGATTCAACCTTTCAAAAATTTCTAAGCATATAAACTTGACAGAAGCAAAGACATGAGCCTGATACTTAAGTAAGAAGTCAAGTAAGGATAGAATAAATTTTTATTATCAAGGAATCTTCATGTAAACAAATTGATGTTCTTCAGTCAGTTCCCAAAGCTTGTTTGGTTTGCTTAGTGTCAGAAAAGGTCAATTGGTATAACCCAAATATTAAGATTTTCTTCTTTCTGTTTGACTGAGGAGTTTATAAGCCTTATGCATGCTTTGTAGTGGACTGTATCAAACTTGCCATCATTCAGCTGACACTGGGCAGGCTTGGTACTTCTGCTACTCCAACATATTTGCTGAAGTTCATCTTAGAAGGTTCTGCCTACCTGTTTGTGTGCATCCCATGGCATGCATGAGCTGAGCTAAATGCTCAGGTTTGTGTTTGGCTTTCAGCTCCTCTGGTTCATTCTTAAACTACATTTACTAAGATAGGAGCCACAACAGTTACCTCAGCTGACCTGCCACTTGGGTACACACTATTGAATCCACAATGAGCTTTAAATATATTGATAAACAAGGAGGCTTTCATATATAATTTGCCATAAATGTAGGTGTTAATGTGGTGAGCTATAATTGAAATAACAGAACATGTAGATTCCTGGCCACTACAGAAAAGTGAAATAGCTTATTTATAGGACTTGTATCTGAATGGTAGTATAAATCCACTTGCTGAAATGATGTTTGAAAAACTTCTCTAGTTTCCAACAGACAGTTTCTACCTGGCTCTTCAGCATTAGTCATTTGAGGATAAGATACCTTCACACCCTGGAGGTGCTAATCTCTTTCCTCCACGGAATCCGGTGAAAAAATAAAACAAAAAGATAAAACCACTATTCTTTATCCAATTAAAAAAAAAAAGTAGTTAAATAAAAGGAGGCACAGGACTCTTAGATTACAGAAACAGCCTAGTGAGTCATTGTCATCATTCCATTTCTAAGCCCTAAAATTTTAGGGAAGAGGAACACTTTGATGCCTTTTAGGTGAGGGAACCCATTCTAGACAATTAATATATGCTGACAGAGGAAATTAATTCAAAGTCTTCTATTCACTCCTGTTTTGCTGCTGGGAGTTTCTGCTGTGAAGAACTGTGCCTCAGCTTGGGTCACAACTCCACATCAAGATGCCACAGTCACTGACTTGCTTGTTACTCCACAGACTTTTAGTCCTTTGTTCAAGTTCAAGGATTAAGATTCATTTCTTAAATAAATATCTGTATTAGACAGGCCCCTTGAAGATATTGTCAACATTATTACTAAGTGGAATTACTTCTCAAAGGTAATTGTTATTTTACCCACTTTACAGAGGAGGAAATAATGACATAGATAATGTTCCTGAAAGAATCCATGTAGGAGGAAAATTGGAATATCCCTCCCAGAATGACTTTCGAAGATCAGTTTTGTCATTGGTCCTTCCCTGGATGCATGTACTCATTCCCATCAGATAATTTTGCAGCCCACAGAATAGTGGATTGCAGATCAGCAGTGACTTCTCAGGTGATTATTTCGATAGTGAGATTATTTCCTTCATATTTTATTAGCTGCTTCACTTTTAATTATAGACTAGGATCTCCCTAACTCAAGAATGACAAAATCTGGGTCAAAGTCCATAGCAGGTACATTTGCTTCCACTTACTGAAGAGAAAGAAGGAGATTGTATTTACTTTGGACAAGGAAGTGAATTTTTGGGGCCCTGAACAACTTGATGAATACCAATTTTTTTTCCTTTACACCACTTCCTTCCTCTCAGAGAGAATTTTTGCTATACATTTCTGTTATGAGACTGTCATAGACTCAGTTTGTAAATTATGTTTAGTATAAAAAAACAGTTTCTGTGGTGCATTTTAAAATATTAACTACTCATCCCCATCATTCTCCCTCCTTTTTTAAAAAACTGAATACAAAATGGCATCTGTCATGAAAATATTATTATTTGGTGAGCAATAATTGTCTTTCTCACCAGCAGTATATTTTGAGTTTTTTGGACAGCATCTTCTACAGCAAGCCTGAGACAAAAGAAATCCTTACCACATCATAAAAAACAATTGAGAATCAGAGCAGAACATGTAAATCTAAAATAAATGTGCCATTTACAATATCATATGTACTTGTTATGTCCTATACTCTATTTGAAGTCTTCCTCTACCCTATTCATCATGATCATCTCTAGGGTAAGACATTTCTCAAACCCACTTCTAAATTCTATATTGGGCTTTTGAGGGTTTGTACAAAAAGGAATATTTTAAATCTCAGAAGGGCTTAATTTTTAGCATAGTTCTTTCACCTTCAGCACTGAAAGACAGATGCTTTCATCTGAATTACGAATTGCCCATTCAATTGTGCGTGCATCAAAAAGAGCCCCCCAAAAACCCACTTTTTCCATCCAAGTACATTTTAACCATAGAAATCATATTGAAGATTACATCTTGCAGTTTTTACTAGAAACCTCTAAGTACTTTATGAAGACAATAAGAGCTGAGATAAAAACACACTACATCTAGAAAAGAAGTTTATGTTAGCACCTCAAGGCGTGTAGAAATGTGAGCCATACAGGCCAGAGCTAATATAGCATCTCTCCATATGTGTCACCTGCTAAATCTGTGCTGGCATATTTCACCTCAGTTATGTTGTGAGTGAATGCAGTCCTGAGTGAATGCTAACTCTTCATGATGTCTTCTGGTCTGTCCTAATCCTTTGTAGCACACAGTAGCTTTCTGATTCTAATTATCAGGTTTTGGATCTGGCATATTTCTCGGGATTTTCTTCTGCTTGATCACACCAGCACTTCCCCATGTAAACAAAGCACACAGTGGGTGATTATTATGATAGCTGATTAAAATAAGTAAACAGATTGGAGAACATTAAAGTTTTATGCATCCCTGCCATCTGCTTTCTCTTCACACTGTACATATTAATATACATATTGTACACAATTGGTTTTGTTTCCAGTTCAGTAGCAACAGGCATTGTGGTACATCATCAGTGGCTTGAATAATTCACACAAATGACTGCCATGACTGCTCTAGATAGTTACATGTCTGATATGCTGTTTCTTTCTCTTATGATTCTGGCATTAAACTCATCACAATTTATCTGAATAAAGACATTCAGAGGAAAACAGGAGCAGAAGAGCAGTCACCTTTTTCAACACTGAGAACAACTTGTTTATATTCAAAGTAGACCCATGCATGTAAGGACTTACTCCATTTACTGGTGTAAATTTGTTAATGATGGAATCCGAGCCATAAAATGTTCTCTTTTTACCCTTGATTTTTGCATGATTTCTAACTCTTTTAAGTTAGACATACAACAGATTAATACAGATTTTCTATACAGATTAAGAATTGCAAATGAACAGCACACATAAACTAGACAGTGATATCGTTATGTTGAATAGTACTTTGCACATGCACCCATCATGATGAAAGCATTATCCTGCCTCAGGAAAGAAGCACTACCTACTTTGAATAAAAGAAATGCAATCAGAAATTTTATTGTGGGGCTGTATCAGAGAAAAAAGAAATAAGCCTTCTTCAGTGATATTCAGACCTCTTTCATAATATCTGGAAATGCTGGATTTCAATCAATAAAAGAAATACTGAAGCATACAAACTGCAAGAGCAAGAACATTATTAGCATGACCAACTTGCAGGTAGAGTAGTTACCAAGACAGTAGAATGGCCAAAAGTCACCAGCATCTCAGTATTTGAATTGTAACTAGGGTCTACAAACATTTTTTTTTTTCCACACTGACTTTCAATCATAGAATCAAAGAATAACAGGTTGGAAGAGACCTCAAGTATCACCTGGTCTAACTGTTCTTGGCAAAAGCATGACCTAAAGAAGATGGTCCACCACCTTGTCCAGATGAATTTTAAAACTTTCCTGTGTTGGGCAATCCACCACTTCTCTGGGGAGATTGAACCAAATTGCTGATTGCTGTCATTGTGAAAAATTTTCCTCTTGTGCCTAAATGAAATCTCCCCAGGAATAATTTGTACTCCTTCACCTCTGGTCTTTGCCATGTGACTCCTTGTAAAAGGGGAGTCTCCATTTTCTTTGTAGATACCCTTTAAATACTAGAACATGGAGATAAGATCTTCCCTAAGCTTTCTCTTCACAAGGCTGAACAAACCCAGTTCTCTCAGCCTTTCCTCATTTTTCAGCATTTAATTCCAGCCATTTCAGTGGAAGGATTTTGTAAATTATAGAAAGGAAGGATAATCATATATTTAGGCAACTGACTGCCTCTGAAATAACATGAGTTTTCTTGGAAGTTGTTTTTCAGGGAATTTCTTACATTAATTTAATCAGCGTATCACAACCTTTTTTACCAGTACAGTGATAATAATATTTTCCCAGATGGTACTGTAAATACAGTTCATCTTGTGTTTATTAGGTTCCCAGTATATAATTAATAACATAAAGAAAATTCACCCTTCAGTGTTGACCTTGTCACGAGGAAGAACCAGGGAGTGAGCACCTATCACACCATACCTAATTAAAGCCTTTTTAGCCATCTCCTGTAATTGGTCTTGGTAGGGTGGGCACATGGAACACCACTAGTTGCCAGAAGTGTAAAGCTACCCTTTCCTTGAAGAGCAATCTCATAATAACTGTCTTTTCAGTTTCAAAACACTGAATTCCTTGAAGAGTGAAACATAAATTATAAAAAAGTAGAAAAGATGAAAATATGTGATTTTTTTCCTTTAATAGCAAGAAGTATCAGTCTCAGATCTTGATTAGGAAATTCCACAATCTCACTGTTTGTTAGTTTCACATATGACCATATAAATGAAACAGGGTGTAGCCTTTCATTTGCATATATAAATAGAAAGCAAAAAATATAATTACTACACTTTTAGGAACTCTGGAATGTTAAAAAATAACTCAATAAAAGAATATTGTTTTTATGAGGTGTGATATTATTTTTTTCCTGTAACACATTTGAAGACTTAATTGGAATAATCTATCCCATTTGAGCAATTAATCAGGTTAATAATTTTAGCATGAATTTATTATCTAGACATTTATAAGGTCCCATTTTTAATCTACTTGAAAGAAAATTAGTCTAATCATAGCTCATCTTTTAGGAGCCATCAGGTCACTTTCATGCATGAATTAAAACTAATATATTTTTAGATCATTATTCTACTATACTTTCTTGATGCAGATTCTTTCTACACTGACAAGCTATCCATTCAGCTTCACTTTATGGACTTCTTGAAGGTCTGAAAGGCAGTCATCCCAAAAGATTACGACAAAGCTCACAATCATCTTTTATTTAAAATGTACCTGAGACTTTAGTTCTGGAAGGATGTGAACTGTACTTGTGGTTATATTCTGAAACTATAAGGCAAAGACTCAGAATTGTATTTTAGAAAAAAGACAGAGGATTGTAAAAGATGAATAAGCATTATAAACTCAGATTATAATGAAATTTATTATTTTTTAGTGTACCTAACATCATAGTGGGACTACAAAGAAAATTGCTATTAGAACAATCTGTTTAATAGATACCATACATATATCCAAAGATACCAATATATTCAAATGTGAGAGTCTCTTAAATAACTTTTGAACCTTTTCCAAAAATAGGCCTGCAAGATATCCTTGAACTGCAATTATTGTCTAGGATTTGCATACATGGATTTCTCCTGCAGTTTCCAGGAACTATTTTTCATCTATTTATTCATCATTCATTTCTCCAAACAAAAACAAAACAAATGAACAAAAAATCACGATAATATTTTATTCCTAGTTTAGCATCCAAAATAATTGCTTGAAAATTTACTGTATGATAAAATATCTCATATTGCAGAATAGACCAAGAAACAATGAAGAAAATTACTAAAGTCACATAATAGCTATAATTTACTACCTCTTCATTTTTCAAGTTGTTTGTATTGTGACAGAAAATAAAAATAAAAATCCATTCAATTGGAGGCATAGAAATGATGTAGTAAATATGCACTTCAAAACATCAAATGGAATATCTCATGGGAAGAAAGGAAGGATTGTATCAGTAACCACAAAAAATGTGAGGTCTCACAGTCAGTGGGAACGGAAACATCTCTAGTATTTGTTGTAGTACATGGTGGAACTGTTAAACTGCACTGTTTAATGTTGCTTTTAGGGCGTCAGGGTTATTGTTCTGGGCTTCTAAATAATGGAAGCATGAGCTATGAAGAACAAATAGTGAAATTGTAATATTTGCAATCGGCTTTGTGTACCATATTTTTTATAACCCTCTTGAGCTATACAGACTGCACATGCTTACAAAATACCACAAAAAGCTTATCCTACTGAATCTTGTCAGAAGTCAGAGAAAATATTTTGAAATGATGATGTATTGACGTATTTTTTTCTGTTAATATTTGTCAACATTAACAGTTGGATTTGAGCAAGATCTTTTTTTCATTTTCACAAGTGACCTGTGTTTGCTGAATATTCAATAAGGTGGTAAAATAAACTAAGCCGTAGCAAGCAAAGTTCCTAAGGGCAAACAATGATACCACTTACTTGGGAAATGTGTGGTATGATCCATGGAGTCATTGATATGGGAGATAGAAGAAAACATGGGATACTCTGCAGAAGATGATGGTGGAAGAGAGTTAATTGGACAGCCATGGTCCACAATCCCCGCTTCAAAAACCCCTTCTGAAAAACAAGAGGAGAATGGGTTCAAGGCTACAGTCTTCCATCATCCTCATAATAAGGTGCACCTCCTGTACACTGAGGGAGGAACAGTTAACATGTGCCTGCATTTACCTACTTACAGAAATCTGTGCAATGAGCTATTGCAGAGTTGAAAGGCAGCTGTCCCTCATATAATAGAGATGCCCCATTTTCTGGAGGAGAACAATATTTCATGTCCTTGAGACTCATTAGTTGTGCTGAGCCTGTAGCACAGGCTGTGTCCACAGTGCAGTGTTCCTCTCAAAATAAATTGCCAATGTCCATCCTGAATACAGAATTTTCCCTAAAATGCTGCTCAGTGTAGTGCAAGTGAGGCAGAATCAGGCACTAAGTGAATATCTGTAGAGAAACTAGTTCAAGAAGATAGCCCACAGCATCTAAAATACTGGGCATCTTTTCTACTTTGCAGACACTTATGACTCTGCTCATCTTCTTTCGAATGGAAGGAATACATAAATGTTGTTATTACTTTATTTTTCTCTCTCTTCACCTTTCTTGTGGGCACAGAGGCAACCAAGAGACTGCTTCAGTCGATAAAAGTCTGTTTGTATCTTTACAGATGTTTCATCTAAATCGCGTTTCTGATTTGCTGCATTGTGTTTGATTTTGGATACACACATGCACACACATGGACCCCCCCACCTCCCCCCCCCCCCCCCCCCCCCACCCCACACACACCAATTTTGCATTTGTGATCTGCTGCTCTGAGAAGGAAGCAGTTTGCAATTTGGTGGGGATGGTAGAGTCTGGAGGGTTCCATGCGCCTGTTCGACTTTACCAGTGGGGCAATAGTTCCGTTGCTACTCTAACATGGACACAACAAACGGTGACTGAGATGTGAGAGAGTGCAAAGTGACTTATTCCCAGTCACAAACAGCTTTTCTGTCTGTTCTAGAGATGATTAACTGTCCTATTTTTACTCAATCCTGTTTGCTAACTCACTAAGCCACAGAGAGGTAACAGAAATTACTTTTTTCCTTTTTAAATTACTGACTGTGAGCTCACCATTTAGTGACTCAGTAGTGTACAAATGAACAAATACTGACCCTGAATTTAAGTGACCTATTTATTCAGACCTTGAAAGTTTGTGAAACTGCTTGCAACATGAGACTTGAAGTAACCTTGAGTAACTGCAACAACAACAACAACAACAACAAACCACTGACACTGAACTTAAGTATCCAAGTCAGGGTGAGAAGCAAAACTTTATAGAAGACCAGGAAGAGAGTGTACATAAAAGTCTAACATCACTAAAGTAGATCTATTATCCTCTTGTGGTCTCCAAACAGTACAAATGAACAGAAATATGCCTGTTCTAGGAATCACACACTATAATTTGAAAAACAGCTTCTCTGCTTCAACTGCATTTTTAAAATTAAAGGACAGCAGAGACAAGGGGGGAAAAAAGCTCAAAACATTTTTATCATAGAGCAAAATTTCTTTTTGGCTGGATCTTACATCAGTCCATGCCTGATTTAACTGTAGCTAGTTTTTCCATTCACATTTTGCATTTTAAAAATGCTGTGATCAAGTAAGTACTTACATCCTTGTCTTCTCAAATTGAGTGCTTTTTCTGATGTTGCTAAATCCCTCTAGAAATTTTCGTTGCAGAGACTAACAAATAGGAAAGAGTGCCCAGAAAAATCTCACATGAGATAAGGCTGAATTGTCACTTTTAGGTCTATTTTTGTTACCACTCATATAGACTTTTAGAAAAATACAGCATACAGAAGGCTGCACTCTTGCCACCTTTACTACTGAGAAATTAATTTGTGTGTTGGTCTGGCAGCAGTCCCACACTCATGCACACATCAGCAGTGCTAAGCTTTACCCGAGCATCCAAATTGTCACTGACTCTCTGCAACTTCTGAACGGCATTTTTGATCAGGAAACAAAGCACAAAAAATTCGTGACTTGCCTGGAACTGAAACATAAACCAATGTCAAGAGCTAAGATTTCAGCTTCTCTAAATGCAGTAAAGAGATATTTTTATAACTTTCAGAATTAGTTCCTCCTATATTTCATTTTCTCCACCCTACCATTTTTGGCTTTTCTTCTAAGGAATTCTCTTCCTTCTGATCGTTTTGGTTTTTTTTTTTCTGTGAGACTGCCAATAAATGCCATCCACCTCTAAAAAATGAATGAGTGACAAATCTGAGAAAAAAATGCATTTTATTTTTGGCTAAAGCACACTTATTAACTATAACTGAAAAATAATAGTTTCTTTTTTTTTTTTGCACACTACTGAAAAATATTGAGCTTTTCATTTAAAATTGTATTAACCAGCAAATTTTATAAAAGATAAAATGTATACAGGAGTAGTTGAAACCTTGGAACTCAGATATTTCACATCAGTAGTTCAAACTGCATATGAAGTGCTGCAGGTCCCAGTGAACTCTTGCATAGTTAGATTTTCGTGGGGTTTCCCTCCTCTACTTCTTTTTTGAGGTGGCAAAAGAGCTCTGGAATCCAAAGTCAGATTAACAGGTTATCAAGGCAGTTCTTCCTGTATGAAGCAAATATATTTCAAGAAACATCAAATTCTGATTTTAAAAAAACCAATGTTATTTCAATAAAATCAAGAAAGTCAAAGGATCTGGTGATGACGCTTGTCTCTTTCCTTTCTCCACTAGAACTTAGACAATCGTCAATAACCATTTTTAGCATTGGAAGTCTCCTGAGGAGAGGCTTTTTCTCAACGTTTGCATGTCTTCATTCCTGCAGCATTTTGAAGGTCATAACTCATTGAACAAGCAAACATTCAGGCTGTCATCTCAAAACAGTCCCAACAGTGCATGATCCTTAACCTTCCCACTCTTCTGTACTTTCAGCTGAAGGTCTTTCGATGTTATGACAAATGAATAATCTGATATACCTGTCAGTTGTTCTCATACCTTCCCTTCTTCGGTATGTGAATTTATCTTTATTTCCATTTTATAAATGCAGACAGAGTGTGCTCCAATAATAAGCTACTGGAATAAAAATGAATATAAGCTATTCTCCTCTTCCTGAGAAAAACTATGGAATAGAATGGCCTTGAAATGAAGTTATTTTCTCTCTGATAAACAGCCCCAGGTTGTTCTTCTTGCCTCATATAAAAGTTTACCTCATGCTGATCTCATGCTCTCACTCTGGTCCTGTTCTCACAGTCCTGGAAGATAGAAAAATACAAACTAAAGACTTCAGGTTATTTATAGATATCCTATTTGCAGACTACACAAGGGCACTAATCCAACTTACTTAAGAGTCTGTCCTAATCTTGTACATGATAAAAACAAATCCAAAAGGCCCAAGCATGCTTTCTCCTCTAATTCAACTGAAGTGTAAATAAGTAGCTATTTCCATTTTAAACATGATCATAAATTACATTCATAGCACCTTCATCATAAATTTGCAATTTTGAAGAGGCTATTCCTCATTATTAGTATTGTTGTCATAAAATCTATAACTAGATAAAGAGTATTTCTTAAAGTGTACCAGGGTCATGTTTAAGAAACCTTGAAGTAAGTAACTAATCCAATTAATGTTCTCAAACAGATGATCTTAGCCAGGTGACTGAAACTCATCTTGTTCTACCAACCCTGCAAAGAAGGACCCATACACTAAATCAAAACAAGTAAAATTGGGTCACTGATTCACTTCCTATTATTTGTATATAGACAAACTCTTCCTCCTGGGACTCTGTGGCATTTCCAGCCTGAACTTTGCACTCTCTGGAGGAGCTGCTATAGTCATTCCTCACCTGCTATAGTCATTCCTCACCCAGTCTATTGGTTTCATTTTTGTGGCTAAAATCCACAACACACTGTCCAACCAGGAAGAGCACATGACCCTTTAACATCAGCTGTGTCAGAGCTGCTCTCTACACCCTGCTCTGATCCCTGCAGCTGGCCTCATGCTCGTATCCCATGCAGGTGTCATGTCTGATAAAACCTGTAGATGCTAAAGGTTCAGCTCTGCAAAGATCAATTTTCTGGGTGTTTAAATGTGACTTAGAGCCCAGCTATCTCATGTCTTATGTTGTTTTTCCTGTTCTGCCTGTCAGTTACTCAAGCTTCTAAGCTTGTAGGCAGCTTCTTTTAAGAACCTGTGTGTGTCTGACCAAACTAATCTGGGGATCTTTAGCCTGTATACTCCATTTTTCAGGATCTTAATCTTATTAGTTCTAGTTACTTATTTAACTATTTCATCATATATACATATGTGTACAGTGTGAACATCTTGCATATCCTTTTTTTTTAATGATGCCATGGAATTTTCAAGGTAAAAATCCCTTTAATGATAAAAGTGATTGTTACTTACAATTGTAAAGCTGATATCTCATTCTAATACTCTGCTAAAGTCTCTAAATTACGGCAAGTATAGTCATGTAATTTTAAAATCTACCATTTACACATAGGTATGTGTCATTTATGCAGTTATTTCATACCTTTTCTTTAGTAAATGTGTTTAAAATTTGACTATGAACAACAAGTATTTTCTATACCATATTTTTACATCAAGAGTAATTTTCAAGGATTTTAATTCTGCTGTGTTTGCTGCAATATTTTTTTTTCAGCACTTCTTGGGAGCAGTTGATGGTCTAATAAATTTTTTTGACGTTATGATTTGGAAGAGTTAGAGAATACTGGAACATTTCAGTAGTAGATAAACAAATAAATTGTCATTCTAGATTTCAAGGAAGCCAGTATATTTTTTTTCCTGTGATTTTAGTGGAGGTTGAGTCTAATTTTTAAACTGAAAAATAGAGAAATATCATTGCAATCTTCAAAGGAGTAAAGCTGTTACAGAAAAGAGCTCCCAGGCCACTGAATTTCTTCATACTTCAAAAAAATCCTGCCAGTGTTTTTCCAGTAAATTGAAGGACCTCATTAGCCCTCTTCATGTATTCTGCACAAATTACTAAATTTTCAAAGATGAATGTATCACTGACTGACAAGCAACAGAACTCTTCTATGGAAAGCATTATCTGTTTCATAACTTCTATATGTGACATTTAAGTTTTTAAAAATTCCAACCTCCCTGGCAGACAGGGCTTCCCCAGGGTGAGCTGCATATGTCATTGAAAGAAGAATTCTGAGTATTTATTTAGCCCCTATAGGAAAATAGCGTCCTCTAACATCCTTGGGATTTTTGTTAGGATAAGATTAAGGCAAAGATCAATATAGAAATCCCATATTTCTCCCACTTTTAGAAAATGGCTGATTACTACAAAGAAACCTAAAATGCTGGCATTTGACAATAATCCAAATATCTGCAAGTTATCGTGCTTTCCTGAATAAAAGAATAAATTCCTTGTAAGGTAAAATAAGGCACTATCTGTAAAAAATAGGTACCCACTGTACCTTTTAAGGTGGTACATAGGACAAAGTACATGCAGCAATAAAGCAGAAATGTGTTGGGGAAGACATTTTTAAAGAGGTGTCTCAAAACTACAATATGGATTGTCATTCAAAATTAAAAAACAGTTTCCATGTACCAGGTAAAACATGGGACTGATTCTAAAAACAGCAAGAAGAAAGACAGAAAGGCATGAAGAAAGAGGAGTGTAGTCATGTATCACTTCCTTTTATGGTCTACAAACTAATCTTAGCAAGCTCTGATGAGCACCAAGCTGTACTTACACTTAAAAAACCTCACATAAACTTTTTATATCTGGCCCTAGCCTTGGGAAGTTTAACTTGCAGGAACTGTTCCACTGACATCATTACAATGTTTATTTAAAAATCATTGGTAATTTCTTGATCATGTATGGTATCAAAAATTTAAAGAACAATTCTGTGAAAATATAACTGAATTGTTTGAAAATAAGTTATAGTTAAGAGTAGCTCATTTTCTAATGTAATATAAACAAACACCTACTACATGCAAATTCTTTAATTCCATCTAATGATCTTTGTTCTCTGGCATGGTGCCTGCTTTCATTCTTATATCATGCTATCTAAGGACACAAGTGACATACTGCATTATGTCATGAAGCTTTCTGAAAATTCACTGATAGTGATGGATTAAAACTAAACCAGAAGAAGCTTAAAAAGTAAATAGATCGTGGTAATCACAATCTGTAAACTAATTAAGGTCTAACTATACTGCTCAATTACAAAAATAACTAGTAGGGTGGGTAAAACATTTATGGATTTATGACAATTTCAGCATTACAATGACCAAATTTGTGGAGATTATTCCTTCCTGAGCTTTCAATATGCATAATTCATAAGAAGTAGGGCATGTAATTCATAGGAACTAGGGCAAATATATTGGGTGTTGAAACTGCATTCTTCCCTGGATACTCTACACTGGTTTGCAAATCTGATGCTCAAGAAGAGCTTCCCCTATGGTAGCTTTCTCAGTAGGTGGCTTAATTAAACTTCAACACGGAGTACTGGCTTGTTGGGATCAGACTACATGCTTGGCTTTTCCCAGAAGCTGCAGTAATTCCTGAAATGTCGAAACAGATTGTTTCAAGCAGGTCATAAAAACATAACTTGTCAGTTCCTCTAATGCTCCAGCTGCTGCTCCCAACTTTCTGCCCACCCTCAAGACGGACAATTGTGTTTTGGCTATTGTGCTAGCAGAGATGTATCCCTTGCCCAGCCTTGAGAACCACTGGATGCAATGCTGGATATTTACATGTGGGGGAAGAATACTTTCCATTATAGCTCTAAGTAATGGCATAAAAAGTTTAATGCGAACTTCAGTTCCCTTTAAGGCTGCCTACATAGTTTACACACTATCATGCAGAAATGCCCAACCGACCGCACTGAGAGACATCTTGATATTTGTTTCAATGGCTCCAAACTGTTGAGTGTAAATACAGTTAATTAAATTTCTCCGCTAGGATATAATGTCAACATTACATTTTGATATCACTTTCATAAAGTGTTCAGTAAACACTTAAACTCTGCTTTGGAGATGAGAAATTATCCCTGGTTTTAACCGTTTTATAGTTACACTTATTCACAGTTTCACTTTAAATTTTTGTCTATTCTCTTGGGTTTCCTGTAAGAACTTTTTTCTGTTTTACATAAAGACAAAAAAATATATAGTTATCCCTAAAGTCCTTGTAATTATATTTTACAGATGCTCTGCATAGTACAAAATTTGTCTATTGAACTTTCCCAGCTAGAAAGGAAAAGAATGTACACAAAAACAGTTTTCATTTTCATTTTTCTGATTATCCACATGGTGTTTCCAGTCCGCAGTTACAATGAAGCCACAAATGACAAAAAACTTGATTTTAAAAAAAAGTGTGTATCTCAGAGATAAAATTGTGAGATCCTCTGATTTTGCTTCCATTCTTTTAAAGTAAGAAGAAAAGTAAATAGACACAAAAATTAAGTCAAAACATCCTGCTGTTTTACTTGTCAAAACCTTGCCTCATTTGCACACAAGATTGTACATCCACAGTGAAACCTCCCAGCATAAGTCTGCTTATTTACTGCAATATCTTCCTTGGTTAGTTTTCTCAGCACCCAGAAACAATCCCCCATGGCAGAGGGGTTGGAAGCAGAAGACCTTTAAGGTCCCTTCCAACCAAAACCATTCTAAGATTCTATGAAATCTCAGTTGGACAGTTGAGAGTGATTCTATTTTAAATCACCTGAGTCACACTCTGGAGAGCCTTAGATGATTACACAGGCTGTAAAAGAAATATCACCTCTATCACCTGGAATAGTGGATCTACACCATACCAGGTGTGAACTAAGAATTAAGGAATGGAGACAATTATGTCTTGAGTCTTTGCTTTCTCCCTGTTTTGTTTCCTACACTAAATGTAGCCATTTGGCTAGTTCAAGTGTCTGAATCAGGTGTCTGAATTTGAGCATTATGAATGTTCCCCATATGTTTCTGTTATTCTTTTCAAAGATTTAGTTATTAAATACTCTGCTTTGTCTTTGGTGAGAAATTGCTTCCAGTTACCAACATTTCTAAACTGCTCAAAGCATCCAGACAAGATAGATGTGCTATGCATAGTGGATAGATATTCATCTGTACAAATAATTCAACATAGAAAGGTCCAAAAGCCCAGCAGCAAAAATGTCACCCTTGGAAAAATATAGTTAGTACCAATCCAGCACAAAGTTTTGATGGTATTCAGTGAGCTGTGGCGGTGCACAAAGACCTATACCAAGGCAAACCTACCTTGAGAAAAGTTACTCTGTAGTGAAAGACACATGCAAAACTTTGGTAGCCAAACAGTTAGGAGGGACTTGGTGACATTCTCTTAAATTTCTGTATTTCCTGCTATGTTTGACATTTATAATTTCTGTTCCCCAGAATGAATTTATTACAGGTGGTCCTCTAAATACCTATTTGTTACAGCTTCACTGATGATCTAATTTCAACAATAATGAAAAAAAAAAAACTTTAACCTGTTAAAGATTAAAAAAGAGTAATAAATTTTCACCAACCTCTGCTGAGAAGGAAAGCTTCTTTTTTTTTTTTTTTTTTTTTTTTTTTTTTTTTTTTTTTTTTTTTTTTGTAAGAGAGTAAAAGCCTAGAACTAAAGGTCTCTTAGAAAATTGTGCCAGCCCCTTAAGGGAAAAAGACAGTCATAGAAAAGAATCTGATATTTATTCATCCAGAGACTGAGATTTACTGCAGGGTCCAAGGCAATTTGTCTCACCTCTCATTGTGTCCAGATTCTAAAAAGAAGTGTAGGGGATCCTGCCTTTCCATCACATCCCAGCATCTCTTCAATTCTTCAGGCCAGTGGCAGAAGTGCTGGAGAAAGCTGTGCAATGGTAAGAGATATGGTGTCCTCCCTGCCCACAGCCCAGCAGACCACACTATCAATAGGCCATGCAGGGAAGAAAGTATTAACATCCAATAAAATAGTAAAGTGCAATCATACATGAACATTCAACTTATAACTCTGAATTTGCATTAGAAACTATATCCTTACTGAATTATCAGCAGCTGACTGAGAATTACAGATATAGGTAGAATCAGCTTGATTCCTTGGATTCTGGTTGCATGAAATTTGGCATTGATATTCACTTAGAAATCAAAAGAAAGTCATCCTGTGTATGAGGATATTATTATCATTTGTCAAAATGTGGTTAAAGATGAAAATGGAGTAGATATGCAAATTTCTTAAAAAGAAGCACAATGCTCTCAGATATTGTGCCTAGGCACTAAAATACTGGCTCAGCTCAGATGAGCAACACTTACTGGGAGAGAGAAAGTCTAAGATAACCAGGACACTAACAGTGGCATGCAGTGCTGCTGAGAATGTGTAGGCAAGAGGCCAATATATTTCCTAGAAAACGGATACCTTTTATTTCAGGAAATCTTGTTTGACAGAAACACAGCCACATATTGGAAAGGCCTCTGAAAGATATTCTGGATACAGAAGAATTAGAACTATTTTAACAAACCAGGTGTAATAGGATGAGTCCTGTCTTTAAAAGAAATCATGAGTTCACAGTTCAACTCAAAGAAAGACCATCTTGGTTAAGTGCCACCCAATGCAGTTACAAACCACAGGTGAGGGGGCAGCACTGGAAGGTTTTTCCTCCCCATAACATGCTCTCTCAAAAACACTTTCTGCATTGGCTCATGTTACTGGAGCCCAAAGGGACTTTCACCTTCATGTCAATCCCCACTGACAAGAACTTGGTGGTGGTGATAATAGTGAGTAAAACAAGCAACAAAATGTCTAAGAATACCTGATCTGACTGCAGCTGGCAGTGATGTCTTAGGTTTTAACTTTTGTATTTTCCTGATTCTGTACTGCTTGGTGTGTAACTCTGAAGTTTCTTGTAGCCTGTTAATTTCTGCTCTCTCATGCTAGGCAGACATAACAAAGCCTCTCCGGGCCTGCTCTCCAAGGACACCCAAACCGTCCTAGGCCCAAAAAGTATAAACCAAAGGACTGCTAAGGGGGGCAAGCTGAGGGGAATTACATCATTAAACTGAAGCTTTAATTGGAGAATTAACCCTGATATGCAAATGAACCAAACCTATAAAAGGGCGAAAAACTCGTGACCTGTCGTCCATCTTGGGGTCCATCTTGGCAGTTGCCTCTGACTTCCCAGGGGTACCTTTGAAGGCCTTTCAAATAAATACCTACCTTTATTCCCTTACTCCTGTCTAGTCTCTGTTTTTAGGTGGCCTCTCAAGGCATCAGCATTCCCAATAGCAAAGCTAAGAAATAATATGGGAGAGGTGAATAGTTACTGCCAGATGCTCTGGTCTCTCCATAATCATTAGAGATACTGGGCCTGTCAGCTCACTTCTACATTGCTGCAGTTTTCTGTTATGCACCTTGGCTCTCATGAAGACGAGAACAAATTTTTCTGGAAATTATACTGTGTGATCTGGGCAAGCCAAGGAGAAGACTACTTGAGAATCAAAATCTGGACTACATTTTATGACCTTTCACTTCAATTTTATTTTTTTTCCCCAGAAACTTTAAGAATTTCAACTTGCAGGGTCAATTGTGCCAAAATTTTGTCTTTCGTGAATGAAACCAAGTCTTAGACAAATGTGAAATGTGGATCTTGCATGGAAGAAAGGTTGTGGCATAGCCACCTGCTAGCACAATAAATGTCTGTTTCTGGTTTAGCAACACATTCTCGTCCTCAGTCTCAAGAAGGATAGGGAAGCATATCCAGTGATTTTTGTGTTTTACCAAAGGGCAGCTGTTTCCTTTTAGAAATTTCAAGCTAGGTTTAGTCAACTAAAAGAGAGAGGACATTAAATAGGCCACTTCCTGTACAGTAGACTAAATTAAAGGCTAGAACAACAGAAGCAGATATTAGTGTCTGAGACTAGTACTTAAAAGCAGTAAAACAAGGAAGTCTGGGTTCACATTCCATCATAATAACATGAGGAAAATCAGATGAGAGGCAGAGTGGTTGGCATAGTCAAGACAAAAGGCAATCTAGTACTCTACTGTATGACAATAAAAGATAAAAGCTCTCTTCTAAGGACTTGCACATGCCATATATACACTTGAGGGCTGTTTAGTTTTTCTTGTTGTGTTCATGGTGTTTGAATACAGATTCATGCAAAATGAGGAGCAGTCTAAACAATTTACTACCACACTCTTAAGAGCAATTACAATACAATTATTGAGGTCATTCAAAACAAATTTGATTGTTAAATTACTCTTCCTCTCAGCTTACCCAGAAATCATGTTTTGATTTAGTCAAAATGCATTAATCATCACAGTGACCAGCAGAGCAAAATCAATCTGTGTATCTCATTTAGAATTGTTCTCATTTTAAAAAGAACAAAACACATTTCTGTTCTTAACATTATATTCCTTAGAAGTCCAGTGGGACACTGCAGTTTGTGCAGAGATACCAGGGCTACCATTTGTTTAAAGACTTTGAGACAGATAATGTCATAGTTTTACTGGTCCATAATCTAATTGTGCTATTTTTCTTTTTTTTTTTTCTTTGAGAATTAGTTAAATCTTGTGGAAATATTGACTGATATCTCATCTACAAGAGAAAATGACTTCAGGTTGTGCCAGGGAAAGTTTAGATGGTATATTAGGAAAAATATTTTCATGGAAAGCATAGTCAAGCATTGGAGCAAGCTGCCCAGGGACACGGCTGAGTCACCATCCCTGGAGGTATTTTAAAGACATGTAGATGTGTCACTTCAGGACATGGACTTGGCAGAGCTGGGTTAACAGTTGAACTTGATGGTCTGAAAAGCCTTATGCAACCTAGATGATTCTATGAAGGCATTTCTTTAAAACATTAAAAAAAACAAACCAAACAAAACCAGCTACTGCATTTAAGTTTTTGAGTTTTTTGTTTATGTCCTTGAAATATAAATTTCATCCTAAGGAAAAGAGAAAACTGAGTGATACAGCTGTTATTCTGGTTCAGGCCTTCAGTTCTCCAGAATTTTCACTTGCCAAGTATGATGGAAACTAAACAGACTTCTTTACTTATTTTCCTTGGAACTACACTTGGACTTGAAAAGAGTCCCAGAACTAAAAAAGAGTAGTCCAAGAGATGTTTACAAGAAGTGAAAAACTTAAAGAGATCAGTATGTAAGAACAATGGAGTGATTTTCATTACTTTTACTTAATCTCATTTTATTAGGCCTTTTTTTCTTTCTGTTATTGTACATGCATCACCAAGAGAACATTCTTGTAGAAAATTTACATGTTAACAGCTTGTCTAAATAACTCTAATAAATAGGTATCCATTTCCCAAAATAAGCATGGAATAAAAAAGCATCCAAGGCTTTCTCTGTAATGAATGTTACTGAATTTTTCTTTGTAGCATCTATTACATTAGATAAATAACAGAAAAAAGAATTATGCAGTATTAAACAATGAAAAAAAAAGGTGCAAAACAAGTAAAAGGTTAAATAAATCCCATGTTTTGTTAAATACCAAAAAGACCACTAAGAAATTAAAATGACATGCTGTAAGATACTTTTGGTAAAATTGACAACACTTCAAAGTCTCCTATCTCAGTACAATCATCAGAGCAAAAAGAATCACAGAAAAACAGAATGACAGAATGTGCTGGGTTGGAAGGGATCCACAAGGATCATCAAGTCCAATTCCTGGCCCTACACAGCACCATCCCCAAGAGTCACACCATGTGCCTGAGAGCATTGTCCAAGTGCTTCTTGAACTCTGTCAGGCTGGTGCTGTGACCACTTCCCTGGGGAGCCTGTTCAGTGACCAACCACCCTCTTGGTGAAGCACCTTTTTCTAGTATCCAAAAATAAACCTCCCCTGGCACAACTTCAGTCCATTCCCTCAGGTCCTGTCACTGGTCACCGCAGAGAAGAGGTCAGAGTTTTCCCCTCCTCTTCCCCTCATGAGGAAGTTGTAACTCCAGTGAGGTGTCCCCTCAGTCTCCTCCAGACCAAGTGACCTCAGCCACTCCTCATCCTGCTTCTCCTAAGGCCCTTCACTGTCTTTGTGGCCCTCCTTTGGATGCTCCCCAGTAGCTCTTTATCTTTCTTGTGGTGCCAAAACTGCATACAGGACTCAAGGCGAGGCCACCCCAGTGCAGAGCAGAGCAGAGCGGGACAATGCCCTGCCTTGCCTGGCTGGCGATGCTGTGCCTGATGCACCCCTGGACACTCTTGGCCCTCCTGGCTGCCAGGGCATTGTTGACTCATATTCAGCTTTTTGTTGACCAGGATCCCCAGGTCCCTTTCCATGGAGCTGCTTTCCAGCATCTCATTCCTGAGTCTGTCCATATATCCAGGGTTGCCCCATTCCAGGTGAGGAATCTGACACTTTTCCTTGTTGAACTTCATATGGCTGGTGATTGTCCAGTCCTCTGATCTGTCGAGGTCTCTCTGCAGGGCCTCCCTGCCTTCAAGGGAGTCAGCAACTCCTCCCAGTTTTAGAAGACCAAATGCAATATACACATTTATTTAATGCCAACATCTTTTTTAAAGACAAGTTGAAAGTACAAGTGATCAACTCAAAATGCTAAGAAAAGAACATGGATTTTAGAACAGCATTATAGTACATAACAATGACAGTGAATAAAAAATTTTTTATTCTTACGGTAGCATGTATGTTACAGCAAAGCATAAGTAGAGTAATCTCAGCTGGGAACCATTTCCTGTGAGCAAACAGTTACAGGGATCACTGCAATTGAAACAGAAAAGATTGCTATGTAAACTGATACTCAAAAGTAAGCTGTATGATGCAAAAATTTATCTGCAAAAATAACCAATATGCCTCTTATATTGACAAATAGCAATTGTATTTATATATTTGTCAAAGTTTTTGCATTCCATATATTCAAGAAGCATGACATTTCCTCTCTCTTCCTATTTCCTAGCCATATTGTGGCAGAAGCAGCTCTTGAGAAGGCACTGAAATGAAGAAATAATAATGGCTTAGGGGCCATTCCAGGGTGAGAATTTTACAAATAGAATTTTCTGGAAGTGCAGTCAAGAGTCAAACCTGGTGTCAGTACCAAGAAAGGGAGTCAGTGTCTTCACCATTGATCCATGAGAGGGAAATTTTATAATTTGCCCATTTTTCAAGGTAAAGACAGTCTGGTGCTTGATTCGGTCTATCCCCATTGGTGGGGCTCTCAGGAAACAGCAGGCGTTACTGCTGCAGGCCTGGTTTTCTCATGCAGGAAACCTAAAAGCAGAAAAGTATATTTGTCGTGAGGTTTGACAAAATACATGGATGGAGATGGATGCAGTACAGGCAGGCATATGACAACACTTTAGCATTTGGTTAACTGGAATAAAAAAAAGTTTGGGGGAGATTTACTACTTATGATCAAATCAATAACATGAAGAACTAGAACAGAGTAAAAAGGCTGATTGTTTCCAACAGTACAGAAATTTCTGGTTTTTCTTCCTTATTCTGTGGGGAAGGTGCACTCAAATGTCCACTGGTTGGAGAGATTTTGATCATTTATGTCTTCATTTATCTTTCAGAAAATATTTTTACCTTCTGAAAAAAAATGTGTAATTACCTTCCTTTATTACTTTTTTCCTAAGCCTGTATCATATATAAGGCTTGAAAGTGATAGCAGTATTTTTTAAAAAGTACCCTAAACACAAACAAGACAAGCACAGATCAAGGAAATACCTCAGTTTCGCAGTGGAGGAGTCTGTTAATGTGTTCTCCCATCGCAAAAAAAATTTTTAGAGACCTAGACCTTCTCAAAATTCGAAATTTTTGAGCAAATAATAAGTCTCCAGTTAACCTCAGAGTTTTGTATATAACAGATTGATGTAATTATACAAATGCAAATATTTAAAGAAAAAGTTTTATTCATTGGAGCTTTGAAATATTAAGAAACAAATCTTTATTCAACTAAAAGAAAATAGAATACAAAAACAAGTCAGGTATCAAAAAGTCAAGTTTTTAAAATGTTCTTACAAAATATGTATGCTATATCAGGATTTTAAAGTTTTAAGGGGATGCTTAAAATAAAAATTCCCAAACTCATCACAGACTTTTATATTCCTAAAAGTGTTTTGAGTTTCTTACCCAGAATTATGAGAAGAAGCTAGGGATTATTTGCTTTTCTTGTAGGATTGGTGGGTTGTGGTTTGGTTTAGGTTTGGTTTGGGGTTTTTTTCCCTTTTATTTTTTCTTTTTTACAGTGGAGAAAAGTTTGCAAATAACTGGTGTCTTTTGCAGAGAGGGATGCATATCTCTAGAAGGCCTTTCTCCTCTTAAGCATCTCTTAGACAGTTATATCTTCGTTTTGAAAATCTCTCTCTCTTTCTGCTGAAAGTAAGAGTTGGTATAAAAGCTTAATTTTTTAGGGATATAAGAGTTAGAGTAACAGGATAAGTTCTGGGGATCTAATATGAAAGAGATTAATCATGCTCAAGACAAAGATTCTAGATCAGCTGTTAGGTTGTCCCTGCTTAATTTTATGTGGGAGCAGGAGGTTCCAGATGTGCTCAAGATATGCCTGTGGCATGTCCTAAGAAGCAAAATTATTATAAATACAGCGATTTAAAAATAAAAGGCACCCTACTCACTGCAGTTGGGTTTTTTTTTTATTCTGGGAGTTTACTATGCCCAAAGGCATGACATTGCATCATGGAGGTCTAGAGTCCATGGCATGCTGGAGAGACTAAAAGAACCCAGATCCTCAAAAAGAAACAACCCAGTGTGGGACTGGACACTCTAGGGCCAACTGCACCCAAGTGATGGGCTCCTCTCGACACTGAGCTGCATTTCTGACAAGCCAGATGACCCCTGGCAGACCTGCTTGTGTTTGTGAGCAGGTTCAATTGCCAGTTGATCCATCTCTTTTTCTCTTGTCTGAGAATTGCTCCTCCTACAATGGGTCAAAATAGCAGATACTTAGGTGTGTCAGGGGACTCAGGCAAATATGTCAACAATTGTAGAATATCAGCTGAGATGTGGCCCCTCCAATGCCACACGTAATTACCTCTCTAAGGAATGGATTTTTCAATGAGGGAGAGGAAGGGATATTCTGTTCTCTATGAAAAAAGGTGAGGGGCTGTGTTATCTGATGCACTTTGTCCCCTTTTATTGTTAATGTCGTGTTTTGCATTCTTAATTCTTAAAACCAGAGAAGAGCATTTTTTTCCCAGTTACTTTAGCTATATATATATATATATATAAAGCCAACATGAAATGGAGTATTCTACAACTTTCCCTTTCCCACAAATTGCCAATAAATCACTGCCCACCATAGGTAGCAGCAGTCATCTATTCACCCAAACCTATCGATTCCCATATAAAGGAGTTCTAAAAAGACATATTAGTTTAGTACTTAAGCATACAGTAGGGATAGATTTCTATTGTCTGCTGGCTTCATGTACCAGCTTTCTATTTCAAAAAAGAAAAAGTCCATGGTCAATGACAAAAAAAAAAGCAATTCTCACACCTTTTTATAGGTGGAATGTGGAATTTGTCTATCTCAGTGACTGTTGGGATGCAACTATGTACAATGATGCTATTAAAAATTATCAATAACGTATCAAAATAATGAAATAATAATACAACAATACAAATAACAAATGTTTAATAAATAATAATTATTTTGTAATTCCATTGCAAGAAACTTCAGCTAGGTACATCTGAAAATGTTGCCATGGGCACCCTGCCTCAGTGGCTTTACTCAACCTTTGCTAAGTATAATACTCAGATCACATGGAGGGCACCAAAGAAGAAATAACCTTAATTATTAACTTAGTCAGTTTGGAATCCTTTATTAAAAATACAAAACTTATTGAGCATGATATCACTAGTTTATTGAAAAATGATGACTTTCTCAGGCACCACTAGGGATTTTTTATGCACAATGTTTTTCCCAGCTGTTTTAAGCTGTGTTTTTATTTGTCATAGTATATTTTGCGCTGTTGAAATGCAACATCATCGAGGGTAGAACCAAGAATTTAATTAGGAGGATGTGACACTTAGGGCAGAATTTTTGCATGGATATTAAGGTGACCATGTTTTCATCCTCTGCTTTTCTTTCTCGTCTTTGTCATGACAATCACTGAACGCTGCTTTTTCAACCCTCTCCGAGGCGAAACACTAACCGCTCTCCTTTGTGACAGCGGACCTGTCGAATTCATGGTTAATTGTCCCAGAGATCCCCTTTCATCCACCTGTGATCAGTTAGCAGATCAAAAAAGTCAGACACCACTTACAGACCAGAGGGTCCTAAATCAGCCTGAAGCTGCCGGGTTTAATGGTTTGTTGTGGCGGCGGGGCGGGAGCACGTGGTGCCCGTGTTGTGTCTGGCTGCCCTGCAAGTAGGTCACGGCGAGCGCCCACGGGAGACGCGGCTGCCGCTTTCATCTCCCGCCCGCGCCGGCCCGGCCGCGCCCGCAGTTGCGTTAGCAGCCCGGATCGCTGCAAATTAGAACCACAAGGAAGAAATATGCAAGGCATGAACAGCTCCAAGAGCTCAAAATATTCAAGCTGCTGACAAGGAAAATGGGTATCTGGAACAGGGAAAGGGTCCTACACTGGGCTTACAGTAACGGGACTACAATTTTCTTCAGATACATATTTTCCCTGTTTGGTTTTTTTTGCTGTACACGTATTATTTGCTTTGAACAAAGAGAAGAAACATTAGAAGAATAATATTTTCCCTCTTCAAAACATTGTTTTTGTAAATGATGTTTGTTGCTGAAAATTTATTTTTCCTCCAGCAAAGTACATGAGAAGAAGCGACAGCAAACCCCCACATTTGTCTCTTTTTAGTGCAAAAAATATTGAAAAATACTAAGTTTTTAAACATTTTAAGCATCTCACATAAAAGGGTATAAAACTGTACAGTAGGAAGTTCTTTTATTGTGGTCTCTGATCTTGATTCAAAGGCAGTTCAAAGAACTGCAAAGACTGAAGAGGCAATTGTTTATGTCCTCTAATTAAAAAGAATAAAACTCAACATTTGTGATAAACTTCCAAGATGGATCTATTCTTTAGGGGCAAAAAATTAAAAAGAACAAGAAAAATAAAGCAATCATCTTCTATAAGCATTTGATAATGAAGAAAATATTTTAAAGATGATAAAAACATAGGTTATTCTATTCTTACAGCATATTCATAGTTCAAGAACTTGATTTAAAATTGCATTTTTATGGAAGACAATTCTAGTGCTGGTATGAATTTGGCCTGTACTGAAATTTAAGGAAGTATTCATACCTAATTCAAGTAGAACTTTCTTATTTAAAAACTCTTGTAGGATAAGCTCACTACTACAAAAAGATTATATTTTTTTATTGTGTATACAATTTTGCTAACATCAACAGGTCAGTTCTTGGTATAAGGTGGCCCAGAAAGTGAGCAGAAGAGTAATATTTTGATACTAAACTAATTGGTCAGAAATATGAATTTAGTCAATATTCGGTGTTCCATTAGGATACTGTATTAATTGTCAGAGGTGCTGCTCCTCACAGGAAATGCTTAAAAAGAGAGAGCAACATTTGCAGAATCTATTGCTGAATCTACAAATCTTAAAGACAGTCCATTGAACACAGAACTGGGATGCATACCACTGTAAAAAATTCTTTTACCCAGTTAGAAAATACAGAATTGATATAATATGAGGACATGATAAGTAGAGGTGCACATGTAAATAATTGATGCTGCAAGACTGTTATGTCAGAAGGATCTGATCTAAATTTTACTGAACTAAGTAGGAACTCTCAACAGAACAATTTGGATTGGACTCTAGTTTGTCATGGAATAAATTATAGCAAACCCAGCATTAAAATATTACGTTTATTCT
Source organism: Corvus hawaiiensis (assembly GCF_020740725.1). Classification (NCBI taxonomy): domain Eukaryota; kingdom Metazoa; phylum Chordata; class Aves; order Passeriformes; family Corvidae; genus Corvus; species Corvus hawaiiensis. The sequence continues at coordinate 60,918,615 of NC_063216.1, read as the reverse complement.
GTGATTTTGAATTTTCTCTCTTAATTTGGATTTGGTCTTTCTAAAGCATTAACGAGCTAAAGTGTGCTTATTCTTCTAAATTTCACCCAGGCTTTTAAGAAGCAGTAGGATTATGTTTTCTAGATGGAGTGAAAGTAAGTTATTTGGCTCAAGCTAAACCTTTATGTTTAAAAGAATTATAGCTGTCATTCTTAATGGAGCAGATGTATATATTTTCCTTATGGTCTGATGATTTTCCTTCATTAGGGAAATCTTCAGCACTCTCTTCAGTAGTGAACCAAATTCAGGTAGCAGGGAAATTGCAGCTTACTTTACTCTGGAGGAGATAGTCTTTATTCTATTGTTTGTCTTCCTAACTGTGTGCATTATTTCTATGCTTCATATGTTAATTGCTTTACTGAGCCCTGTGTTGTCAAATGACTCATTAAAAGAGTAAATTTTCCTGCCTTTAAGTTCTGCTTCTAAAAAATGACATATATTTACAAACATGGGGCTAAATTTTGTCACTTTCTGAGCTGGTTTTTAAGTCCTTGCTTTGATTTCAGTAAGAAATTTGTACATAGAGGAAGAGATAAATAACAATGAAAATCTCTTCAGTACCTGCTGATAAGAAGGCTTAAGTCTAGATATCAGCTGTACCGATTTGTATATTTCAGAAAAAAGACATCAATATCTTCCCAAAGTCTATTTGATTTCAGTACACAGAACCAATCAATACTTATTAAGTTAGAGAAGAAATAGACTGATGCATAAGTAATTTAAATCTAAGCCATTTAAAAGGTTTTCCACTGGTCTAGTCTGTACTTGTTACATGTATCTTTCTAACATATCCTAACATGACATACAGACCGAAAATCCTGGGATATGCAAACATGGTACAAGACAGTCATCCAATGCTGAACTTGTGTATTTGTTCATTCTTCTGCATACTTAATGTTCTTTCTTCTTTGCTTGTACAGCTTTGGCTCATTTCAGCATCCACACGAAGACTTGGGAACAGATCTTCATTTTGTTCACTTTCATTAGTCTTTGAGGCACAGTGGCCTCACAGTCATCACAGTGAAGTTACATCAGGCAAACACTGGAGAACTGACTCAAAGAAAACAGCAAACAGCTCAAGTCTTCTTGACTTGCAAGGAGGCAAGATGTGTGAAGTGTGATATATCAAAGAAGCTCAATTACTTCCCTGTTCTCGTATTGCCTGGGAGAGGTGTAACACTGAATATGAATTCTGTAGCCCCTGCTTTTCTGTTTAAGTTTGACAGTGCTTTTGCAATAATGAGTGAAGACAATAGTATCATTTCTTTTATAAATGTCTGTTGAAATGCAGGTTCCTCAAGGTAACAGGATAGCCTCCTCCTTTTCAAATTTTAGCCATCTCTCTGCATTTCTGTGTAAATCCTGCACTCTGTGAGAGCTGAGAACGTGTGAGGTTATATGTAGATGGAAGATTGAATGAGTCAGGCCCATAATCATCCTGTCTTTAATAAGACATGTACTGATGCCTTGAGAGGCCTCCTGGAAACAGAGACTAGACAGAATAAGGGAATAAAGATAGGTATTTATTTGAAAGGCCTTCAAAGGTACCCCCTGGGAAGTCAGAGGCAACTGCCAAGATGGACCCCAAGATGGACGACAGGTCACGAGTTTTTCGCCCTTTTATAGGTTTGGTTCATTTGCATATCAGGGTTAATTCTCCAATTAAAGCTTCAGTTTAATGATGTAATTCCCCTCAGCTTGCCCCCCTTAGCAGTCCTTTGGTTTGTACTTTTTGGGCCTAGGACGGTTTGGGTGTCCTTGGAGAGCAGGCCCGGAGAGGCTTTGTTATGTCTACCTAGCACGAGAGAGCAGAAATTAACAGGCTACAAGAAACTTCAGAGTTACACACTAAGCAGTACAGAATCAGGAAAATATAAAAGTTAAAACCTAAGACATCACAGAGTAAGGCCAGGTTTTTATTCAAATTAAGTGTTTTAATAAAACCAATTTTAAATAAGATTATATTTCCACTTTGGCAGTGTTAACACTATGCTGTCCTTTATCAACGCTAATTGTGATTGTCAAATGGGAACTCACTGAATAATAAGAAAATTGAAATAATGATCACATCTCTATATCTTGCCATATATATTTTTTGTAATTTAGATGTTAGTCATAGAATCATAGAACCATAAAATCATAGAATAGTTTGGGTTGGAATGGATTTTTAAAGAACACGTAGTCCAGTGCCCCTGCAGTGAGCAGAGATGTCTTCAACTAGACCAGGTTGTTCAGTGCCCCATTCGACCTGATCTTGAATGTTTCCAGGGATGGAACACCTACAGTGTCCTAGACAACCAGCTCCAGTGTTTCATCACCCTCATCATATAAAATTTCATCCTTATATCTTATCTAAATATACTCTCTCTCAGTGTAAAACCATTACCCCTTGTCCTATTACAATAGGCCCTGCTAAAAAGTTTGTCCCCATCTTTCTTATAAGCCCCCTCTAAGTACTAAAAGGCTGCAATAAGGTCTCCCCAGAGCCTTCTCTTCTCCAGTCTGAACAGCCCCCATTCCTTCAGCCTTGCTGTAGAGGAGAGGTATTCCAAGTCTCTGATGGTTTTTGCATCCCTCCTTTGGATCTGCTCCAACAGAGCTGTGGTTTTCCTGTTCTGAAGACCCCAGAGCTGGATGCAGCACTGCAGATGGGGTTTCACCAGAGCAGAGCAGAGGGACAGAATCCCCTCCCTCGCCCTGCTGGCCACGCTGCTTTGGATACAGCCCAGGATACATTTGGCTTTCTGTGCTGCAAGTGCACATTGCCAGGTCATGTCCGGCCTCTCATCCACCAGCACCCCCAAGCCCTTCTTGGCAGGGCTGTTCTCAATCCCTTCATCCTCCAGCCTGTATTGATAATGGGGGGTTGCCCCAACCCAGGTGAAGCACCTTGCACTTGGCCTTGTTGAACCTTGTGAAATTCCATGGGCCGATTTCTCAAGGCTTTTTAGGGTCTTTCTGGATGAAATCCTATCCCTCAGGCATGTCAACCACATCACTCAGCTGGGTGTTATCTGCAATCTTGCTGTGACTGTTCTCAATCCCATTGTCTGTTTCACTATTGAAGACATTAAACAGTGCTGGTCACAATATGGACCCCTAAGGGACACCGTTTGCAGCTGATGTTCATGAGGACATGAAGTCATTGATCAACTACCCTCTGGGTGTGACCATCCAGATGCCTTAAAGAATTCCATTTCTTGCTTGCAAGATATGATGGAAGACTTAAAATTTAACAGACACTCATAGCTCTAAGACCATATATATTTCTGAAATCAAGTTCACAGACCAATCCTTTGAAATATATCCAAAAAATAAACCATGTAACTAGAATTTGGAGCATGGCTTTCCCATTTACATATAATAAAAAAAAATTCATTCAGTACATACATTCTTTATGTGTATTCCCAAAATAAAAATATGAGAGCACTATAACTGAGAGTTATATTTGTATCATGGTGAACTTTTAATGCAAGATACATCAGATATGTCGTAAGATATTTAAGTCATCCAGTCCACAATTTTGCAGTCTTGCACATTTTTGTCCCTATTTCTTTGAGCAGTACAATTATCATTAAATTTCAGATTTTTTCCAATAGTTCCATTTCATCCTGAATATAGGATAATTTCCATTCACTTACTTTAAACAAACAGTAACTCATGGTCCCAGTTCTGTTCCAGACTTTGTTGCTTGAGCTTTTCTGCCTTGTCAGGGATCAGGTATCTCTCATGTGCTTGTTTTCAGACTAAACACATTACCACTTCTGATGTCCGCTGACATTATGGTGTCAAACAATTGAAACTTATTGGAATATAGCACTGAAAATCACCATCAGTTTAATTCAGATCCTGGGGACTGTGTCTATCACACAGCTACAAAGCATAAAACTCAAGTCTGTCACAAAGTACAATCTGTAAATTTTATAAAAGAATGGCTTTTCTAACTTTAAGTCTCTTCATCTAAGAACAAAATGTCCACTACATCTTGAACTCTACAGATTTTTTCTCAGTCGTAACTGTTTATTTTTCTTCCCCTTGTTTTACCTCAACCTTTTCTTTATGCTCACCTTGTACTTTTTCTGAGTTGATTATGGCATGCCAAAAAGTAAACTTACCGTGCAGTACTTGGCTAAAAGTCAGCATTTTGAGCCAAGAATTTCTCAGTTCCAAGTTTTAAAAGAGTCATCAGAGCATCTCGTCCTTGGCTTTCTTAAAAGTTTCAGAAGTGATTTATATTGGTCTTGATTCTTCTGGAGATGTCTGTAGCTTGATAGACTTACAGAGTTCAGGACACTAATTCTGCTGTTGCTGGACGTAGTAATACAAGAATTAGCTGTTGTTTCTAGGACATTTCTTCATTAATGCATTACATACACTATTAACGCTAATCAGAATAAATGGTAAAAACAATACCTTTTATCAGGACCTTCTGATTAGGCCTGTCACAGACAATTAATTTAAAAAGTGTTACATTACCTCTGAATTGCTCTTCTCCAGTTGTTACAGGTGCTTTACGTGACATGATTATATTATCATTATATCACATAAAAGAAAAGAACACGGAAGTCAAGAAGTCAGTCACTTTTATAAAATCACATATAATTATTGGAGATGTGAAAACCTGTCCCCCAGGGGTCTAAACAACTGCGAGGAGTCACCAACAGGAGCACTTCTCACAAAGGTGTTTGTATTTTGGAAAGTTATAAATGGTTAACAAAGCAAATTCAGTCTGTGTTCTATCAAGAAACTCTGGAAAGTAAAAGATACAAAATAGTCTTTACTGTGATGGCTTTTAGGAATAGAGGAAACAGAGTTAACTCTAGAATTCCTCAAATAACCGACTTTTTGTAATTTCAAATGTAATTTCTTTCAAAGTAACAGTAAATGCTGAAATAATGAAAACAACCTCATATATCCTATCATCACTATACTTCAATATCAATTCTTTTATTTTAATGTGGTTGATGGAAGTTAGTATGAAACGTAAATGCAGTTTCAGTATTAAAGGAATAAAAACAATAGAAGCTTTTACCATTGCTGGATTTTTTCAGGGTATTGAAAGCAAAGTTCCAAGAGTTTCTGAATGTTGAAAGGTATTTAAATTGTCACAGAATTTCAAATTTTCAAAACCTTGTTTATCTCACTTTTTTTCTTAGCCTATTGGTGCCTTTTTAAACAATTATTTTTAAACCTGTATATCACAAAAATGCTTTCAATTTGGCACATATTTTGAGTAAAATTGCCTGAAGCAATTAGGGGATTAAGTAATTCAATGGTACTTAGTTATCTTGGTTCCATATTTTAAAGTAATTTTTTATATTTAATGATCATATGTTAAATCTTTTTGTGTAGTGTCTATAAAACCATTTGTAAATACACACACACACTGAGATACATAAATTATTTTCTGTTGAATATTTTATGTCTCTTATTCTAATATAAACTTAATAATGTAGATTTTATAAGAGACTAATATCTCACTGGCAACATAGCTTGACCAGGTCACCCTTTATAATTCAGAATATTCATTTTAACAAACTGCTTCATAGCAATTCCAGTTTTGAGCCAGAAGAAACTATTGTCTTAGATTATGATGCTAGCATCAGTCTAGAGGTATTCTGGTCACCAATTCCTGCTAAGATATTTTCACCTCAGAAGCAGGATCAAGGGAATGTAAAAGAATTAGAACCCATCTGCATATAGGAAAGCACAATACTTTATTCTAAATTAACAGTATGATCCTCAAATAGAGATGCCCTGAAGTGACCATATTTTTCAGAAACTAGTGGTCACAGATTCTAATCAGTACTTCACAAATATATGTGATTTTAAAAGTTTTAATTTTATCTTATTATCTGTTTTCCCTTTTTCCCTGTATTTTCTTCCCTTCTTTCTTTTTCTCATTTCTTTATTTCCTGCCCGCTTGTGATGGATGTGTGTCCTTTATTCTTAAAGAATATTTGACAGAAATTCACTATTAGTGGATTCCATTATTAGCCCTAAATATACATACTCTATCAATTTTCATGGGTTCATATTTTCCAAGTGATGGCATATCTAAGGCAAAAATGTTTTTTAATTTCAGTAACATTCTCCAGCATTCTTGAAAATGTTTTTGAAGTGGGTATTATTGAAACACTGTCATAAAGTGTTTTATACTGATTTTCATACTGTGAGTCACACAGATGTACTTTTTACATCGATAGTTTACTTTTGTAATGTTTTTTTTCCCTTTTTGAAGTACCTGCTTTGTTGAATCTCTCTTTGCTCATCCTTCTTAAATTTAAAAGGGAAAAGGACATCAATTATGAATCATCCAGGTGTCATGGTTTAACCCCAGCCAGCAACTAAGTATCACTCAGCCACTTACTACCCCAGCCCTGTCCCTGGTGGAATGGGGAGGAGAATAAGAAAAAAAAAGTAAAAGATTTGGGTTATGGTAAGAACAGTTTAATCATTGAAATTAAATAAAATATAAAAATACTAATAATAATTGTAATAGAAAGGGGAAGGGAGAGAGGAATAAAACCCAAGAAAACAGTGATGCACAATACATTTGCTCACCATTTGCTGCCTGATGCCCAGCCCATGTCCCAGCAATGATCAGTCCCTCTCAGCAAACTCCACGCCCAGTTTATACACTGGGCACAGTAGTCTGTGGTGTGGAATATCCCTTTGGCTGGTTTGGATCAGCTGTCCTGGCCACGGTCCCTCCCAGCTTCTTGTGCACCTGCTCACTGACAGAACAGGAGACATTGAAAAGCCCTTAACTTAGGGTCAGCACTACTCAGCAAGAGCCAAAACATCCATGTGTTATCAACATTATTCTCATACTGAATCCAAAACACAGCACTTTACCAGCTACTGTGAAGAAAATTAACTCTGTCCCAGATGAAACCAGGACAGTATCCATCCCTTATTCCATATAATTTATGTCACGCCAGGTCCCACTCTTCCCAATACCCAACACATTTCCAGTCTTTTGATACACACAAATATAATTTACTTAGTCTGTGGACTATCCCTATAGAAGTCCATTGAGGTTATTTGGTCCATGAGCTTGAGCTCCATCATAATAGTCTTCCAGAGAGCAAAAATGATGTGTGGTGTTATATTTTTGCATGTTGAAGCCAATTCAGATTCCATCACAGCTGCACTCATGCACTTTCATCAAATTTCTTTCTTCTTTAATGTGATGATCAGAAAGGAATCAGATTCAGTCCCCCAGACCTCATGTGGTTAACATGGATGCCACAAGGCACACAGTCTCATGATTGTCATACAGCTGCCATGATAGTGATAGTATACAGTGTTATATTGCAATTATTATCATTGCCATTGTCCAGGTCATTGACTTAGCATTTGTGTATATGTAGCTGCTCTTAGATATTTCAGAAACGAAAGATAGCTGCAACAATGCTTTGGTAACCATCCATCTCCTCTAGTGAAGAAAGATATAAATATCTTTGATTATCACAGTTTTCACCACAAATAATATAGCAGGAAATATTCAATAGATGGCATGTTCTCAGTAGAAACCTGTAATGAAAACATCATTAAATTCAATACAATAATGTCATTTTTATTCACTGGAGTCCTTATTCTCAACAAAAGAAAGTCTATGTACAGATTTGTACTTTAACAATATAGTTGTATTATAAGTATTTCTCTTCATGTCTTCAATTTCAGTTAAAACGCTGTCTGGTGTTTCATTCAGATTAATTTAATTGAATCATTCATTCAATCATCCCAGAGAACTGAATATCTGGAGAGGTATTACCCCATATTTATCACTGGTATAAGGTGATATAGCCATTAGGTAAGTAACACTTGCCTATTTTCTCAAAATCTAAAATAATCCTAGTGATCATTAACATACTGAACTATTTCAACAAATTTCAGTGTTAGTATTTTTTTCTTCTATACTTTGTTCAGTAAAATAATTCTTGTTTATAAGCTTTGCAATGTGTTATCTTTACTTTCTTCAATATAAGTTTCTTCCTCAGCCTTCAGCCTAGAGAACGTGAGTTATAAAAATATATGTCAATGAATAAAATTGCAGTTTTATAGGGTAGAAAGAGACAATGGAAGTTTGTTTAATTTATCCTTATGTCTAAATACAGGATCATCTTAGGTCATGGAGACAGAGGTTTGTGCAACTTCCAACAATAAAGGTCAGCAGTCTACTTCAGCTGTCCTGCAGACATTTTCAGTGTTTCATCAGAAAGTTTTTCCTCATGACTAGCCTAAATATCAGCTTGGTGAGATGTCATGAACCAGAGTTACAGCATGCAGTTCTCACTGAATGTCAGTGAAAGATAGTTATCTGATTTCCCCATACCACATGTGCCTTTAACTTCTTTCTATATTTATTCGTAATCATAATGATATATTTATTTGGGCATATTTTAAAAGGTTTACAATAATTATAAGGTTTTCTTTCTGAATAAAGACATTCTTAAGCTGTTTAATTACATATGGAATATTTAGAGTTGCGACAAATAAGTAACTGTAAAAATGATCCATTAGTCAGCAAAGTAGCAGGTATGAAAACCTTATAGTAGAGGATGAAGCAATGGTTTCCTTTCATAATACTGGGAACAAAAAGTCAACAATTACTCATTGTGACACATCAAACAGTCTTTGGGCAGTAATTTCAGAATTCAGACATGTTGGATTATCCAGTCAGGTCTCCTGACTACATGATTTTAGCAAAATAATCATGACACATAAGAGATCACACAGGAGACGAATGCTATATTAATTATCTGTGCTTGTCCTTAGACTATTTTTGTCCTGAATCTGTATTTATATACAATTGTGCTTGTCCATTTCCATAGGCTGATTCATCCACCCTCGTCATCTAATATGGATATTTTTACTATCATATTATGCATGCAGAAGCAGCACAAGATCTCAGCATCAAACATTGCACCATGCTTTTTTTCCGTATATCCTCTTCATTCTCTTCACAACTTAAAATACTTGAAGTTATAACAAACACATTCAAAATAGTTTATGTAGCGCAGGGGATTTCAATGTATGTATATACAATTATAATTGAAGTTCATTATTGTCCTGTTTTATATATAGACATTGGCTTTCCATCCTTTTCCAATGTGAATGTTAACAGTTTCAGCAGCCATTTAAATTCTACATCAAATGTTTCTGCAAAGATTTCTACTGTCTGTTTGATTTTTCTATTAATTTATTTCTGTTGTACTTTAACTAATGCAATTTATTTGTATTATGGACTTATGGAACTATGGCTGTAGATTACAACACAACCCTTACCTTAAAGAAAACCACCTCAGTTGCAAGAAGACACAGTATAGCTAAAATCCCCTTTTTGCTATCAAACTACTTATGGCAATTTTTCTACTTAATCTTTCACAGTTTCTTAAAATCATTCATTAAAAATGCAACGATGCAATCATATTAAAAAAATCTGTATGTTTTAAAGCATAGTGTGTATAGAATTCTGAAGTTTTATGTTGGTTTTCTAAAGAGTGCAGGGAGTGCAAATTTCATCAAAGACAGCACTTGATTGTGCCAGTACATGGAGGCTTAGAAGAAAATATCAGAGCAGGCACAACATATTGTAACATTTTTCTGACTAATTTTCCTGTTTCTGATAGCAGCTCAATAATTTCTTGATAACATAAGGCAGAGTCATTATAAACCACATGACTTATTTCTCTTTCGTGGGCTTGTTCAGCCTGTTCTTGAAGGTATGCAAGCATTCAGCAACCACACCTGTCTTCATTGGGGGGTTTTTCATCTTCACAATGTAGTTTGCAATGAACTATTTTTCTCTTTGTTTTCAAAAACCTGTTTATGATCTTTAGCTTGAGAGGGAAAACAGGTGATCTTTCTCTATTACACCCCTTAATGTCACTTACTGTTCCTCAGACACGTGACAGATCTCCCATTTTCTACCTTGGAATCCTTGTTTATTTAGTCAGTCCTCCAATGGGAGTGCTATGAATGTATCGAGGTATAAATGCAGTTCTTTGTTCCTATGTCAGTGTCTTGCTACTTGCTTTTTGGTCTTCATATAGGACTGATCTGACATTTTCCTAAAATTGTCTACTGCAGGTTCAAGACACTGTTAAAAGTCACCAAGTTAAGGCCATTTTTTCATGAGTTTCATTTCATGTTCAGTTACAGTGGATTGCAACTGGTCAAACTCAGATACCAAATTTGCCCTCAGTTCTTACAGACAGGCCTCTTATTTACATTGCTTGCATAAATTAAATAATTTTAAAAATATTTAAATTTCATTCTTGTAGATTACTTGTGAATGTGCAGCATTGTTCACAATAGAGATCGCTCACATATTGCACAGGTTGCCTTCCTTCATTGTGGAAAATGACTAACCTAGAATCAGTCCTTTCCTGTCTGTTTTATCCATTCAGTGCCCTCTGTTATCTTCAAAGGGTTATTCAGTTCATTTTGCAAACATTAGTATGGGATCTTGAATGACCTCCAAGAAATTAGAGTACTTTTATCACTTCTCTGTTGAATACTCTAAAATTACTTTTTGTTAAATCTTATGGTTTTGATTAATTTTATTTTTATAATTTTATTTTTTTTAATAATTATACTGAAGCATTACAGATGGTGTTAAAGACACAAATCATAACTTTTTATGCCATTTTGTGCCTGGATGTATGTACCAAAATCTTTTGAAAAATAGAATTCTTGCTATAGAAGAATGCTTCTTGAATTTTTCTGCTGAAAATCTAAAAATTGGGAATATTTATAATAACTTCTTAGTCTGAAGTTTCCAAAATTCATCTGGTATGAATTTTAGGTTGTTCTATGCAATGATTATTTTACTAAAAAATATTAAACAAATAAAGTCTAAACAAGATGGCTCACCTTGTTTGTGAGCAACTAGGTACTTCATCGGACAAAAGTAGCAGATCTCTATTAAAATAACCTTTTCTGCTGCCTTGACCTAGCCAAACACAAGTTTAAGCTTTCCAGCCTCCATTGTAGCACAAACAATAACAGTCAAAGAGGAATCGTCACTGAATGCATTTTGGTACAAGGAACTTAACCATACCTATAGAAATGGAAAAAATTATTGGAAATACATGATTCTCCAAAAATTTAGGAGACATATTGGTTAAGCAACTCAATAAGAGCCCTCATTAGTAGTAGTGGACAAAAAAGGTAATACAGTTGCAGTGCATAAACAGGCCAGTAATGAGAAGAAAACATCCAAAGTCTGAAAAAGTTCTGCAGCCTATTAATGAAACATGAATCATTTTGTCTAACATAGGCATTTTAAACAGGCTAAAAGAGACATGCCTTGAAAGCACGTTTCTTTCAGTTGTCTGTAAAGGGATCCTGATTACCTCAGCTGTAGATGTCTGTAGAGTGGATATCTAAATTAGGTGCAATGAATCCTTTCTGCAGAGCTTCCTTTGTCAATGTGATAAGTACAAGGGAGAGATCTAGCGTACACATTTTAGAAGAATGTTGTAAAATTGGATGAATTGCTGAAAAAAATGAGAGTTTAAGGACTTGTCTGTCCAGGAACTGTGTGCTATGAGGCACAAAGAGGTGACTTTGAATGAGGCATGGCCTAAATTGGTCAAGATGTACTTCAGTCAATATGCTGCTGGGAGGAATACAGGGGTTGACTAGCAAGTATAGGGGTCAGATGAGATGATCTGACTATCCCTATGAACCTTATACTCTTAATCTCTATGAGAAGAACAAGGAGAAGGAGAACAAAGATAAGATAATACACTTATACTAAAATGCTTTCATTTCTTTTCTAGTTGTGAGCAGAAAATGTCCTCAATAGAAGCACGTATGAAATTAGCTTAACATGGCAGCAATCACTTCAGACTGATAACAGAAGTAAATCTTCTCTTGTTTTCCAGGAATTAAGGGAAGAAGATGAAAAAGTTCACTTCAATGCATAGCAACTAGCAGTGTCAAAAATATGCCTATCTCTTTGTTACATGTATTCCTTGGGAAAAAAAATGTCTCTTAGGGAATATGAAGATTTCATAGAAAGAACAAATGAAATTTTTGCAAATAACTCCATGCCATTTTATATTACTGAGTCATGGGCAGACACTTTTTATGGTGTTATATGGAAATATAAACGTAATGGGTAACTCCTAACTCCACTTGAACAAAATTGGCCTATTTTTGGTTCTATATCTACCTTTCAAGTGTGACTCTATTAGTTCATCATTCATGTAAGTGCTGATGCAGCCTGCTTGTGTCTACTTAGAAATTCCATGCCAGAGAGAGGCATTGGATTGCCAATTTCTCACCCATAATTGCTGCTGCTTAACCACTGGACATAGCTCCTTCTCTTAACAGTTTTAAAAGGATTAGAAGAAAGGTAGTAAATTATCATTGCACTTCATTCTGGCACTGCGTTCTTAAAGGGAAAGAATAAAACATTAACCCTTTTTTTTAATCTTCAACACACAAAATTAGAGGGAAAAATAAAATAGTGGGGAAACAAGTTGTTAAAATGCCAAACTGCACAAAAGAGCAAAGTCTTCTGCTAAAACTAATAATTGTTGGCAGAGAGAAAATTTCCAAATGCACTGGAAGAAAATCTAACAGAAAAAATTATGATGAGGAAATATTGTTTCTGCAATGAAGATATCGAAGTCATTGATGGAACCTGACAGAAAGATTTGAAAATGATGCCTAAAAGATTCTGTAATAGCAATTTAAGTAAATATAATATTCTGTTTTAAACTTGAAGATGCTAACTAAATGGAGTAACAGATATAAAATAGACAAATAAAGAAAAAGAAATGCAATAAAACTTTTAATCCTCTAAGCCTTGTGAAACTCTGAAGAGGCATACAGAGAACACAATAAAATATAGTATAAATAAAGTCTTATTTTAATAAGAGAAACAGAGAGAACTAGATGAAAGAGCTAGATGACAATACAACAGTTTACTTTTGTGAGGCAGTATTTTTTCTTAATAAGAGAAAGAGAACAATGAGTACAGCCAACATGATAAATTTGTTCCAGTTTCAGCATGGAGAAATGCTGAAAGCTTTACAGACTACCTCTTAAATAAAATGCAGACAAAGAAGGATTAAGATAAAAAGATCCTTCACCACTGACAACAGAGGAGTAAGAAAAAAGTGTAAAATTATTTTTAGAAAAGGGTTCTGCACAAGGAATCTTGTGATTTTAGGCTGAGTCCTGAGTCATTCAGAAAGGTGATATGAATCAGATATATACCTCCAAGTTTGTTGTTGTGGAAAGAGGAGACGGCAGATTTACTTTGGTAGAATACCAGTAGAAATTAAAATCTCCTCCCCCTTGACTCAGCTGTAGTCAGTAAACCTGCTGGAAAATAATATGTGGTCAAGATCCCACCAATGCTGAAGAAAGAATAAATAAATCCACAGCTGTAGTGCCTCCTGAACCATGTAGGGCTGAGGGAGAGGAATTGTACATGAGTTTAGGGTGGGATTCAGCTCAGCCAGATCCAGCTACCTAGCTGCTAAGCTTCAGATGTTAGATAGCCATTCAGGCTCTTCTTTATAAGGAGAAGGATAATACCTCCAAAGGGAGCTTTATCTCCTCTGAGGAGGCAATGCCCTGGTTGAGGTGGCTATCTTGTTCCATTGATGGTTTGAACAATTTCAATGTCTAGCATACAGCAAATCCCACTTAGGTGGTCAAAGTGAGATAAAATGCAGACACTCCTAAGACACAAGGTGAGTCTTTTACTGAGTAGGCTTAATGCCAGGTGTTAATATTGAGACCGTATTTCAGGTACTTTGTCTTTTGTTTGCAGAGTTTTTTACTTTGCATGCACAGACATTTACTAAAGAAAATATTCCTTGCTATAGGGGCAACTACTCCTGCTTCTCAGTTTAGTGCTTCTATGTGGCCTTCATCTCACCTTTTCATCCAGGCATAGCTATACAAATTTTCATCATTACTCTCTTGCACTGTACTTCATCCAGGCCTCTGGAGCAACTCAGATCTGCCGGATAACTAAAGCTCTTGCAATTTGTCAGTACAGGCACATTATTAATAACACTTGTTTAATGTCAGAGTCCTATGATTGTGTAAATGTTAATTTGGATCTAGATTCCTCTCCAGAGTGAGCTAAATCAGCCTCTGGTGAGAATGGAGAAGTGCATGCTGGTTCTCAGTCTACGCATTCAGTAAGGGCTTGCCTTTAGAGTGCTCATGAATACAGAATTCAGAATTCAAATTATAGTTCATTCTTTTGGCTTCCTACCAGTCTAACATGCACCTCAGAGAAAAACAAAACCAGACCAAAAACAAACTGCGAGTTTCTTAACCTATGCTGTAAGTAAAGGCTGAGCAATCTGGACACCGGCTGAGGAGCCGCCCCAGAGCTCTCAGTGAACAGCTGCCTCTCATGCCAGTCAGAGTCAGGGCACAACAGGTCTTTGAAAGTCAGGACCTCATGTAGCACCCTGTATCAACTCAGGAGGCAGTGAGAAATGCCAGACATTCCCAGAAATATGTACTACGCAGCTAGCAAGCTGCCAAATTCCGCACCAGCTGTGTGAATTTCTGAGACATCTTGAGAGAGTCACATACAGACCGCACTGCAGAAGCCTCATATGGAGGAACTGGAACAACGTTCTTTATCTCTTGCACTCTGTGCTTATTTTTCCCTAGTTGAAATGTGAGTGTTTATTCAAATATAAGCCTTTCAAGAGTCACACATAAGTGGTGGAGAGCTTGGAAGCTTTTCGTGGCAAAATATTTCACTGGACCGCAGGAAGGTATTACTGGAAAAAAAGGTGTTCTTAAACTTTTCCTCATGCAGTATTCCAAGATTCAAAGCTTGGTTATACATTTTAATTACATTTAGATGAAAAGAAAGCCTTAATAATGTAAATGCATGTACTTTTGTCTTTATGGCAATCAGTAAAGATTGAAACAATAGCACTAAAATATTTCTAGATATCTTCCACTCTTCTTAATTGGAGGAGTTAACTTTGAAGATTAATTTAAATGCCAACATTTTTAACTATTTCACTGCTGCTTGTCATCTCATCACTAACCATCAACTGTAGATGAATGTACCTGTCATACTATGATGTTTTATTAATTTGAAAGAACATTTCATGGAAATATGACAGTAGCTTTACTTAGAATATGCAAATAACAACGTAGTTTATTGCACATTCTTTCAATCACTTGGGTAATTGGGATTCTTCTGTTGCTCTGACAAATTAGAGTAAAATGGTGCTTATATAGCCAACAGCTGAAAAAAGTGTGACTCCTAGAGAGCAGCTTGC
Source organism: Corvus hawaiiensis (assembly GCF_020740725.1). Classification (NCBI taxonomy): domain Eukaryota; kingdom Metazoa; phylum Chordata; class Aves; order Passeriformes; family Corvidae; genus Corvus; species Corvus hawaiiensis. Next base: position 60,903,283 of record NC_063216.1, on the reverse strand, counting down.
TTGCTATGGGTAGCTATTTCTGCAGCACTTGTCACCTGCTTTGAGCTTAGAAACAGTGAAAAGTGATGAGAACAGGATGATCCATGCATGCTGGAAATATTGGTTAATATTAACAAGAAAAGTAATTAAAATTTTATTTTTCTGCCAAAATGCTATTAAATAAAAGTTATTAAATTAAAATTAAATTTGATCATTTTAACTGCCTATCATTTGAGGAAAACTGGTTTAGAGCTAAGTTTCAGCACTTATTTTAAAGCTACATTTTTTTGTTTACTGATATTCCTAAGATGAGTCACACTTTTGGTGTGGAGTAATTTCTAACTAAAAGATGCTATCAATATTTAGAAACGATGGGGTTTTTGTTCTGGACATTAAGGTTAATTTTTTACTTATTGCAGGTGAAAACTGAAAGAAATTAATATTCTGATATTCAGAGACAAAAGAAGGACACGACGTTCATATGTGCTTTTCTTCATTTATAAGACAAAAATTTATCACACTTACTAATGTTTTAATTTGATATTTGTTTTTAGAGGAAAAAAGGTATTATTCTAGTAAACTCTGAGTTAGAAAAAGTGTCCCTGTCCAGAAAGTTTTATGCCTTGAGTGGAAAAAAAAGGACTGTCAGACTCCCTTAGTCACAGATCCATTTACTCAGAATTTCTTCCTGTCTTTAGCCTTGGGTGTCGTTTTCAAGAGCTGTGTCCCACTTCATTCTCAATGAACATCACTATTCTAACATAGAAAGCAGATACTCACAGAAAGCTGCATAGCTTTCCCACATCTTGCAAAACTGTGAGGAAGTAACGAAAAGTAGCTTTATAACTTCCCATGCTTTGATATTTTAGTAGCACCATCACTTTTCCCGTTGTCATTTTTCACACTTTCATTATATTCAGAAGACTGTTGAGAATTTAGTGACTGTAAGTGCCACAACAAAGGAAGCAGCATTATCCTCTCAAAAAGGTTAATGGGCTATCATAACTACTATTCATATGTTTGCATTTTTGAAGTCAAACAAAAGGTAATACATAAACGACTTATTCAAAACTGGCCAATATTGCTTCACTTAATTATGGTCACCTGGTCACTGTCACTCTTCAACATCCTTCTACATCTCCTGTATCCACTTGCTGGGCTATGATCATTCAAAATACCTGAGCTGTCCTTCTACATTCAGCTGTGTTGTGCTTATCATCCAATTCACTGAGAAAGGACAGCTCTGCTTTCTTGTCTCTCCTTGCCTTGGCCTCTCCTTCGCTGCCTCTTTTTGTGGTCCTACGGATTCCCCTCCTCCCTTGTGCCAGCTGGAGCACTCTTCCCAGTCTCCCTGGGCTGCTTAACTAACCAGGCAAGAAACTAACTAGTTTCTGACTTAAATCAGTTCTTTGAGAGATCTAAGAAGACCAGACTGTTTTCCTAGATGACAAATAAGCTCATCTAAGGACAGAGAGCTGATTGGTTCAAGACCTTCATTTCCAGTGGTGACAGATTGCCATATTCCTGTTTGTACCAACTTATAAAACCATAGCTTTGCTTATAGGACTGTTGTATAGACAGGACTATTGATGCTGAAGAGCTATAGTCCCAAACTAGTATGGATTTGGAAATGGTAGCTCAAGTATCCTAGAAAAACATACCTGGTATAAGGTTGGGATTTGCACTCGAATGCTTTGCTGGCACAGTTAGGCCAGTATAGCTCCACCAACATAACACTAAAACTAATAGGCTTACTTGTTTATGTAGCATTTTAACAAAATAGACTTCCAGGTCTGCCTGAAACAGGAAATATTTCTAACAAATAAATTTTAACAAATTCTGATAAACTGAATTTTTTAATGTGCTTAAATGAATTTATGAAAAATTTTAACTATCTAGTCATAAAAGCTGTGTGTATATAGACAGATATATCCTAACATATTTTATATTTACATGGCTGTGTGTATAAAGAGGGATATGCTCTAACATATCTTATATTTACAAGCATATGTATTGCTTATATATGAACACCTCAACTATACCAGGAATCAAATATACTCAAATAATTTGTTTGCTATGCTGCACACAAAACTTCAGGTTTAATGATGGAAAGAGATTAATCATGCTAGCATAAATGATTCATCGTTTTCTATACAGAATTTCTGTTTTATAATCTGTTACTTATATTTATTGATAGGGAAAACAGCAGGCAAGTGAAAAGCTTAAATAGGTGAAGCAGACTGAAATTAATTAAACAGACAGTGCTAGCTGAAGCATCTGCACACTGCAGAGGACCCTGACCTGGGAACGGCACTTACCCTCAGGCCCCATGGCACGGACCCGCTGTCAGATCTAAAGGCCTTTGTTAACAACAAGCTTATTGGTGAGATCAGTCACAGGGAATCGGTTTTGGTTCATTCCAAGGCAGTGAGGTTTTGTTTGTAGATGTCAGGAGGGATTTAGCAGAGGAGAGTTTATAGAGAAATAGCCATAGGATAACTAATTAAACTGAAAGATTTCCATCCCAAGTTGGAGGAAGATGCTTAAGCTCAAGAGACTCACAGCCCTGGAAGTCACATAGATTGTTCTGAGACCAGACTTTCCCACCACATTAGAGGAACTGACCGCTCAAGGTGTAAACAACAATATCCGGCCTCATCAGATGTTCCACTGCCTAACCTGAGAAGAAAAATATTTTCTTCCAAAAGTAAACAAAAATATAGCATGTAAGTATGAAAATTTTTCTTCTAGGCTACTGTTCAAAAAAAATCCAATATAAGCAGGTATATGAACACTTTGAATTAACAAGGGCTTGTGGGTTGGTATGAATTATGCTTGCCCTACACTGGTAAAATCATTTCATTAAAAACAGAATAAAGAAAATAACTTTGCAAAATGATGACTGAAAATCCCCTGTAGGATTATAAAATATTTGGAGTAGTAAGAACCAATATACTGCCCAACAAAACTATGTAGTTTGCTGCTGCAATATATTGTTTTGCTTTTCTTTACAGAAAGCAAGAAGAAAATATTGATCTTGATAATTATTCCTTTTCTTTCTTCTTCAGTGACTGAAAAGGGATCTTTACAAGGCTTGAAAGCTGAAGTTTTCAAATGGGGAGCAAAAAAACTTGCCAAAAATTGCCATGAGAACTTGAATCAGTACCCTGAAAGACTGGAGAGAAAGAAATGGTAGAGAGACAATAAAGGTTTGAGAGACTGAGCTGAAGCAAGGAGAAGCCCTTCTGGAAACTGTGGAACTGATAAAGCCTGGCTTTTTATCTGGTTGGTTGGGTACTCTGCTAAATAAGTCAGGAACTCTGATCGAAGCTTTTCCAGCATTTAAAAAATTGAGTACCTCTTTCTGCCTTGTAAATTCTCAAGTGTCTCATAGAGAGTGAGTTCTCAAAGCACCTTCTGCATTGGAGTTACTAACAAGTTCCTAATCAAAATTTTTAGGAACTTAACATTTTTCAGACCTCTTTCAATCTGTCAAAATTTATAATCAGTCAGCAGGCTCAAAAACTAGACAACACACATGCAACACAACTGTAATGCTTAATAGCTTTCTTTGTATAGAAACAGATGAAAAAATATTAAATTTTAAAATCTAAAGAATATAAATCTCAGACTCATCTAATAAAAATATATAAATAAACCAATAATTTCTGAGGTCACTTGTCAATGATCCTTTTCAATAATAAATTTTACTAATAATGGTGTACAATAATTAGAATGACAAATTATGTATGACAAAGCTATTTCAAATTTATGTGTGACAAAAACAATGTATTGAGGAATACAAGAACAACCCTTTGTATTTTCAAAGTAAACTTTGTCTTATAATATATCATAAGGAGAGTTAAATGGAAGAGCAATCTTTCAAAGTAGCTATGTCTGATATCACCAGAGAACAAATTCCAGAAGAATGGAGCAAATATACAATGGTGTCGTCACTCTGTTTTGAAATATACTTCTGCTGTTTATGTGTATTACAAGCACATTAATGAGTCAAAAATGATATTTTAGAATTTGATTTTTTCCCAATTAGTTAATCAAATTGCTTTTAGAACTGATGTAAATTGTTTTATTTTTCATTCAATGTTCAAATGAGTAGCACAATTTAATTAGACAGTGAGACATGAAATTTGAGAAGAGTCTCAAGATTGTATATTGCAAGAAATAACAAATAATTAACTTCCAAACTCCCTTTTCTCTGGCACTTCTTAATTTATGAACTGCTATATCATACTCCATCACACATCTTTTGCAAATGGATAGTGCAATAGAAGAGCACAGAAAGTGCAAAAACTCTTGTCCATCTCTTGCCATTAAACTAATTTGTCCATCTAGTGTAAAAGTTTTCCTTGGTGAGTGCCATTGAAAAGAAAGTTTTCTAACTAGTATAGAAATATTCTAAGAAGTTTTATTGGTAAAAATAAATTAAATAGAAAACATCTGTCTGCATTTAGGTTTTCCTGGACAGATCCAGTGTTTTAAGATAATGATTAAGTAAATGATTCACAGTTATAAAATCAATCAAAATCTGAGGTTTACATAAAATCAGAAAAGATTAGATTTTTTTAGAAATTAGAAAAATTAGAAAAGATAAGATTTTTATCAAATGAATAAATGGGCTTTGTTATATCGCATTTACAGTTTTACAAAGCTTAATTACTGGCAAGGATTATGATTAATATCTGCTACCAGTTTGTTCTACCCAGTTCACAGAAAGAAATGACTGTATTCCCATCAATTTCTTGTACTGCAAAATGCTACAGCCAAAAGAAGAGCACCATATATGTACAAAGCCAATCATTTATTGTTAGTCTAACTAAAGTATTAACAGTCTAATAAAAAAAATTGTTATTAGACCAGCTATAATGATAATGACTGGTTCTAATTGTATATCATTAAAATGACGCATACACACACTTTCCAGTCTCTACGCGTGTCTCGGATGTTACGCTCGCTCTGGTAAGGCCAATGGCTTCATTCAGGGGAGAAACTACAGGTTTAGTTGTCTGTGTCTTTGCTTGGAGAGGTATGGCGCTGATGTTGGTGGTTTGTTTCTCTGTAGAATCTTCTTGAAGTCAGTTTCTTCTGTCAATTGACTTGCTCTGCACCTTGCTCTTCTTTTTTTGTCCATAAATTAGTTTTACATGCAACTTTACTATAGGTGTTTTAAATACGTTATATATTCGTGCCTTATTCTCTTTGTTATCTCTAAAGGTAGGTGTACCTGGGGCATGGGTTTGTGCTTTTGATGACCTGGAATTGACCACTGGTGAATTGTTTACATTGGTGGGCCTCCAGTATCAATCAGTGCCTGTGCTTCAGTGCCTTTGATATCACCCTGTGCCTGCTCTCCTGTTTCAACCCAACCACAGCTGCATTTTATTCTGGGGTCAAAGACAGTTCATTCTGCACAGAAAGGTCGCTTGATATTAGTATCCATAAGTTAGAAATATACATGCATATAAAAAAAATGTTACACTGCACCATTGTGCAAAGCAAAGGAAAAGCCAAAACAGCACATGTAACAGTTCTCTGGGTATTAGATAATGCTGTTACAAGCTGAAACAAATTTCTAGACAGGCCAAAAGAAGTCCTGACAAAGCCTGACAGGACTCAATGCTTGTTCTGTTAGTTTAGCACACACTCTGTGACCTGTTACAAGCAACAGCAATAGCAGCTCCACGTTTGCTGACCTACAAGGAACATGTCTGTCTTATGTATTTCCTTTTACAATCCCTGGTTTTATTGAACATTAGCTAATGCTTATTATAACTTCCCACAGAGGCCTTATAAGAAAAGCATGTTTCTCATTATGGTGAAATGTCTCTTTTAATGAGGAAAAACATGCTATCGTCCCAGTACTCCTGAAATAACATCTTTCATGGAAATATGAAACCATCTGTCTCACAATAACACTTTATGCGACCTCACAAAAAACAACCTAAAACTACATATGAATTAAGATACATACTTTTCTGAGTGAAAATTGATTCTTTTGTCATAGAACACTTATGATACTCAAATGACCTTCTGCCTGTTGAAACATGTGCAATTCACATCCAATTCTTCTGGTCTGTCTCCAAGTCTCTTCACAAATATCATTTACCACCTTTGACCTTGCTCTTGTCACTCAGTCCTCTGCTTTCTGGAATATAATTTCTATAATTATTACTCTTCCCTTCATATAGCTCCTTCTTTTAGGCTTCTCCTTGTTTCACAAACAGTTCTTCCCATGTACTATCATAAGCCAATAGTTCTTCTATTGGATGTCTCAGTTCCCACCACATCTAATCTGTTGTAGTACAGTCTTGCTGCAGAACAGAAATACAAAGCATGACTTCCTTCTTCCTATTGTATTATCCTGAGATAACATTAACACATATGAAACATGCTATAGAAAGCTGTGAATAAAAACTGGGTATGATTATTTAAAAAATCTCTTGAGCAAAAGTTAAAACTTAATTGTTTGAACAAGAGCGTATATCACAATAAGAGCAGATATTACGAGAACATCAAAATTAGTATTTTAATTAGTTTTTCAATTATTTCAGATAGTTGCAAGCATTATTAATAAAAATACAGTATGAGACTTTAAATGGCAACAGGTTGTGTAAAACTGAAAAAGCTGTCCTCAGCTCTCTTTATAGAGATTGGAAAGAAATAGTTTTGTGTTTAATTGTGGCATATATTTTAATGTTTTAAAAAAACTTTTATGGACAAGACTCCATTTGTGTAATTTTCTCTATCAAAGAAAACTAAGGTAAATAATTCCTCACAAATGTCTACACCAGAGACATTTAAAATTAATTAAATTAATCTCTTGCTCTAATGACTCCTAATGATGAGAAAATAAGTCCTGTCCTGTAACCTAAGATGATATGGCATAAACATCTTGAGGGATTGGTGAAAATTTAACCAAATCCTGAAGGGATTTTAGCAAAATTTTCTTCTTTTTTTTTTCTATAAGAAAGTCAAATTTTAACTGCTTTTACACAGACATAAGTAAGATCTGCCTCATTTTGAAAGTGACATTTTCATCTTAGCAACTGAAGAGACAAATTTACAGCAATCTCTGAGAACAAGAACTGCTTATATGATCAAAATAGCCATTGTATAAAGATACAAGCATTGCAGATGCTCAGTAAGAGATAACTCTATTCTTTCACGTGCCAGCTAAACTCTTAGCACCTATTTTTGACCTTCTGATTTATAGCTTTACTCTTGGACAAAATTATTTGATTAGGTTTTATTTCAGTTGTTGCTGTAGTTGATTTTTAGTCAACATTTACCTATAATGATATTGTTAGAATATCAGTAAGGGATTTCCAAATTCAAGAATTTATTCTTTCATCAGCAGAGTGTTTTAAATCCAGAGAAGACTCCCCTCCTGCAACTTGTTTGTGTATGTGGAAAATCTGCACCAATTTAACCAGATTCCTACTGTTAAATTTCATCCTTTTGCACAAAAATATATTACTTTCTTTATGCCTTTTCTAAAGGAGAAGTATGCTTGCTTCTCCTTCATGCATTCTCACCACATGACACTTTTCTCATGTACATTTTGGCCTTTTATCCCAGTATTCAATATTGTAAATTGAATAAATAAAAAAATTAGGCATTAATGTCATGCCTTTCTCACATCCCTCCTCAAATTATAATCACAAGTTTGTGAGGTTTTCTTTGCAATTCACATTGGTTTCATTTTATATTAGTCATTTAGGCATCAGTGTGAAAATCCTTTTTATCTTCTTTTCCTTTTTTCTTTTCTTTTTCTCTTTTTTTTTTCTTTTCTATTGTTCTTTCTGATAAAAATGAAATTCCAAAGACTAAAGGGCTTGCTTTAGCTTTTTCACAAGCAGCTCTGAGGCTTATTCCTTGTTGTAGATGAATCCAAGAAGAAACAACTCTTAATTGACACTGCCTGGAATGTGTCTATACGACCCCTTTCCTCATTCAGCCTCTTAAGTTTCCCAAAAAAAACCTGATCTGTACAGTTAACAATACAGGGAATCAATTCAAACAGAGCTTTTGATCACAAGCACTACACCTCCAATATTCCTGCTTTCCACTCTATGAATAAAGGCAGTTGTGAACATAAAAGAAAGAAATAGAACCAAGTTCTTTTAATATGTTACGAAGGTAATAATAAAAAAATAAAAGCAGATGCAACTCCAAGCACAAGTCCATAGATTTCTTTTCTGGTTTTACATTTTTATAATGTCTCTGAAGATCCTACATAATCAATTAGTAAGCTTTGAGAACATAATGTCTTTTTTAGATTTCCCAAAAGGTATTCTTTATTTATAAGCATATTATACATGCTGTTGCATTTTCTCTACCCACTAGAGCACATAGAGTATTGAAGAAATGCCCTGGTTTTATGGAAGTGCACAAGCTGCCTCCAGTGGGCAATACAGGCTGCTCTGTGATATCACAGCAGCCTCTAATTAGGCTGAAGACTTCGAAAATTAAAAATCATGTAGAGTAACATGTCCTTTAGTTGAAACAAGTTATGCATTATATTTTTCTGGTACCTTAAACTCTTAAACTAATTCTAGAGAAATTTAATAATAATGGAATGCTAATATGGTTGCTATGGTAGTATAACTTTGGGAAAGAGAGAATGTGGAACCTGACTCAAAAATACATTCTGTTGTGATTATATTATTGCAACAATTCTCACAGCCCAAATGGCAAATTAGTATTGGTCAGGAGAGAGAATCTGGCTCATGCCGTGTCTTCTCATATGCTCCAGGTACTTCAAACCTCTTCAAATTATCAGTTCTCATGTACCATTTCAGAGCTGATGACTGATGTGTTATAAACAGGATTGTTGGTTCTGTTGATCTTCTCTCCTTCTCCTTTCTGTTTCCTCCTCAGTGCAGGGTGGGTTGAGGGAATAAATATATGTAAGAATCCTCTTTATTATGTGTGCATAGCCTCAATATTCAAGCAACCTACTCAGAAGATCTTTATTTATCTTTATTAGAAAAAACTTTATCTTTCTGCATAGCAAAGTAGCCATTCCCATTGTCTAGTTCCAGGTATCTTTAGAATAATTTTGAAAATTTTGCATGTATTAGATATAAATTACTACAAGGAGAATCTAAGGTTATATATATTCCTCAGACCACTGTCAAATGACATCACTGAATATTTTTTTATAACTTCATGTACTCTTGAATTTGCTGATTAAGGTTTTTCCCAGTAGTTCTTGATTGGCAAGACATGAAAACACAGTGTAAGTCTTTACAAACACCAAAGTCTAAATAAAACTTCTATAAGATAACTTCTTAGAAAATTTGCTTTAGAGTGAAAAAAAAGGGACAGGAGACTGTTTTCCCTCTTAATTGTATAGGTGAGATCATGCACTGTCTAGAGCTTTTACTCATCATTCTCTGATTTTCATTATTTGACTACACAGTTTGAGTGATGATTTGTCAGGTTAAACAGAAGAACTGTCAACATTTTCTTTTGTATCTGGGTATTCCTCATAGTGAAGAGCCGGCACATACTTGGATTTTGGCTGCCATTGGAGACTAGGGCCTGATAAAGAAGAAGAAGCCCTGGGAAGTAAATGGTATTGATTTTTCTCAAGAGCTGACTTTGACCCAGTGACCACATTTCAGTGTTCAATTTGCTAAGTGACAAAAGATCCTTCTTCTTCTATTTTGTTTGTGTAGGAGTGTTGCTTTATTCACCTTTTCCCTTTTTCAGTGCTCGATGCAAATCCTAGGAACCAGGATAACATGATCAGAGTCTGTATTGGTTAAAAAGCCAAACAGAATAATGATTTTATACCATTAAATCTTAACCTTTTCCAGGCATCTGAGGTTAAATACCTTGAAACCATTAGAGTCATTGTTATTAGTTACAAGACAATGTTACAAAGATTTCAAAAAGAGCTATATTAAAAATTGTAAAAGTGGTTAATGGTTTTTACTTCACCAGTGAAGGAACAACCATAGTAGGAGAAAATACAGAACCACATTTAAGAAAAGGTTTGGGCATCTACTTCTCAGTGAAGTAGATGACCTTTAGGTGGCAAATAACTTTGTGGAACACTTAGGCAGTCAGGACACCAATAAATCACTCCTTTTAAAAAATTAGTCCTATCCACTAAAGATTCACGTTTGCCTATGGAGTTCCTGTCAGAAGGAGAATTAAATGGAGCAACTGGCATTTCTGAACATTTCTAGTGTTTCACTGCTTCTAGCCTGGATGGTTAACAAAAATAATTAATTTTCATCCCTTTTATTTCATGCTGGGTCAGTTTTAGGGTTGACATAAAAATTCATGCTAGTACTCTACTCTTGTAGTAACATCGTCAAAGTTAAAGACAGCAAAATATATGTTCAGTAAAACAATTTAGAAAAAGAAATATGGACTACTAGAGATTTAATAAGTACTGGTTTCATGCTTTGCTTTCAGCCTGTCAGAGTATTCATAGGAATAAATCCTTGTGGCAAAATTGCCAAACCTCATGATAGTCAGAGTTCTTTTGAAAGACTGGACACCGCAGCTACTTGAATATAATGGAGACTATAATTTTAAAATAAAAATAGTCTGAGTTTAGTAGTCAGAGATAAATTTAAGAAAACATGAAAATGAAGGTTTAGAAGTAGTGGAGAAAACAAAAAATAGCAAACTAAATAAATCTCTCCATGTACTATATTAAAAAATCATAATTTTTAGCTTATTTTATAATATTTGTAACATGACTCATGAACACTGCATACTGGCAGTTGCAATACAACATTATTCTGGAGACTTCAGTGAAGATTTACTTGAATTTCACTCTGAACAAAATGTGACTAATTGACTGATTCATTTTGGCGTAAATGTAAAAGTGTAATAACTCCAATGTCCTTAAACTTGAATGTGAGGCAGACTGAGCTTGGCATAGAACTCCTCTTCTGTAGGCATTGCGTTGGGTTGTCATACACAGCTCCATGTGGGCCTCTTTCCAGGTTCCAGACCAGACAGGGCAGGGGGAAGAGAAAACTGATTAGGTAACTGTTGGGGTTTTAGTTTAGTCTTAGGTTTTCCTGTTAAAGGAATTTTCTCCCATATGCATGTTGCTAGGGGACAAATAGCTGTACTTAAGAAAGACAAAAAGGGGAGTGGGGCGGGCCGGGCTACTCTTTTGTCTACACCTGGGTGTGGGGACAGTTCGCTCTGAGCGTCCGGAGAGAGAAGCTGCAGAGAAAGGAGCTGCTGCTGCTTTCTTTTTGGCCGTTCTTTCTTCCTGCTGGAAGCAACGCCGGGACCCCAAAAGCCGCTTTTCCCTGCCCTGCTGGAGACCGAGCTGTGGCTGTCCTGCTCCGCTGCTGCTTCGAGCTTTCGCTACGCTGTAGCCCTGCTCACCCTGCCTGCCTGGGCCTCCGAGGTTTTTTCCCATCTGGATACATCTCGTCTGCCACCCGGGATTTGCGTTCGTCCCTGCCATTCCAGCCTGCTGTTCCTGAGAGTCCGGGATCGGCTGCCCAGGGGTTTGTGAAGCCTTTGTTCCATCCCTTCCCGGGATCCCAGGGCACCAGAGCCGCGGGTTTCCCGAGCTCGCTCCGGAGCGCCCCCTGCAGCCGCGGGGGAACCATCGCACCTGCCCTGCTCACCGGGAGCCGCCAGCGCCCCTGCCGGCTGCGAGCGGAACTGCACCCGAGGGGAAATAGCCTGACAGCCGAGAAGGCTGGGACTGGGTTTGTGATTGCTGTTACTGCCAGAGTTGTTGTTGTTTTGTTTGACTGGTTATATACATATATATATAGAGTAAAGAACTGTTATTCCTATTTCCCACATCTTTGCCTAAAGGCCCTTGATTTCAAAATATAATAACTTGGAGGGAAAAGGGGTTATATCTGCCACGTCAAGGGGGCCTCTGCCTTCCTTAGTAGACACCTGTCTTTCAAAACCGAGACAGATCTTGGCGCCCAACGTGGGGCCTGAGGGCATTAAGAGATAGAGGTGAAAAAGGAATAACAGTTCCTCGATAACTTTATTTTGTGTGCTGGATATTGGAACCTTGTTAGGCAGCACTATGTGGTCTAGTTTACCCTGGTTTGGGTGGCATGTAGCCGTGGCTATATTCTTCCCCTTTGCAGCTCCTTACTTGAATATGGGTCCTCTGACTAAGGCTACCATTGCTGTTATCCAGCTTGCGTTATGGGTCGAGAAGGTGAGGAATTCATGGGTTTTTAACTTCCTCCGGAATGTGGGCACATGGATAAACAGCTATCACACACTGAGCACATGTTTTTGGGGTTATGTTAACAATGGTACCTTCTGTGAGGAAATGACACCAGGGGAAGTTTTCTCCCAACCCCTCAACCAGTTCTTTGGGCCCACCCCATCAATTTTCGAAGGGTTTAAATTCCCTCTGAATACTAACCATCTGCTGCTGATAGGCCTACTCTATTTAGCATTCAAGGATAAGTTGAGATTGGCTTGGATATCTACCCGGACACCAGCCCCAGAGACTAGAGATCCTGCCCCAGAACCTGACATGGCCCCAGAGAGTAGAGTTCCTACCCCAGAGCCTGATCCTGCCCCAGAGCCTGACACGGCCCCAGACACTAGAGATCCTACCCCAGAGCCAGAGCCTGCCACAGCCCCAGACACTAGAGATCCCGCCCCACAGACTGATACTGCCCAACAGTCCACCTCAGAAATGGACTACCCAAACTGGGTGGGGGTACTGGCAAAAGGGATGCAGGAGATGTGCCAAGAGATGGGTCAGGTGCGCCAGGGGATATGCCAGGAGATGGGTCAGGTGCGCCAGGAGATATGCCAGGAGATGGGCCAGGTGCGCAAGGAGATGTGCCAGGAGATGGGCCAGGTGCGCCAGGAGATATGCCAATTGCTAAGGGAATACACCTCCTCAGCTAGTGAAAAACCCTCTCCCTGCCCCAAAGAGGGTGAGTCCGATGGTGCAGCAGTGGAACCCACGGATGTTACAACCGTCCAGGCTTCAGCTGAACCACAAGGGCAACCACAGCCAGCAGCAGTCGCCCCTGTGCAAAGGAGGAAGTATAAGACCAAATCAGTACGACCAGTTAATGATGATGGGCAACCAGGGCCCTCACAACCAGCAGGAGAGCCAGAGCCAGAAATCATTACTGAGTCCCTGTCGCACGACAGTCTCCGTGCTATGCGAAACGACATTGTGCGAAGGGGGCGTGAGCCTTATACCACCTGGCTGCTTCGGGTTTGGGACCTTATGGGCACAAGTGTGCAACTGGATAGTGGTGAGGCAAGGTATCTGGGATCGTTGACCCAGGACCCAGGTGTGGACCAGATATTTGTGAGGGAGCCAGGGCCTCTCTCTCTCTGGGAGCGGCTCTTAATGAGTGTGAGAGAAAGGTTCATTCACAAAGAAAGAATGCAGGAGTATCATCATAGAATGCAGTGGAAGACACTCGAGCAAGGGATCCAACAGCTAAGAGAGGTGGCAATATTAGAGGTACTCTTTGGGAAGGATGGACAGCATGATAATGACCCCGATAAGGTCAGGTGCACAGGACAGATGATGTGGAACCTGGCAAGGCTAGGGCCATCGCAATACACCACCTTCATTGCAACGATTGATGCTGACAATACCCGAGAAACAGTGGGCTCTGTTGCCAACAGGCTCAGGCATTATGACAGCATGATCAATGGCCCGCTGAAAGCTCATGTCTCTGCTGTGGTCCAGGACCTCAAAGAGGAGATGAAGGAGAAGATGGAGGAGATGAGGGAGGAGATGAGGAGGGTCAGTGTGGCACCAGTGCGAGTCACAGGCCCCCAAGTCAGAGCCCGTCGTCCCCCTGCTAGAGAGAGAGGGTACACCCCACGAGCTGAGCTGTGGTTTTTCCTGTGTGAGCATGGGGAAGACATGAGAAGGTGGGATGGGAAACCCACCTCTGCCCTGGCAGCGCGGGTGCGTGAACTCAAGGAGGGAGGCACTAACCGAGGGGGTTCCGCTAAGGTGAAGGTAGCCTCAGCCTCCCGTGACCGAGCTGCCAGGTATTATAGAAGGGAGGATGATATGTCGGATCCCCTTGAAGGTACCTCGAGCATGTACGCCCAGGGAAAGAATGATAACCAGGGCTAGAGGGGCCCTGCCTCTAGCCAGGAAGAGGCACGGGAGAACCGAGTTTTCTGGACGGTGTGGATCCGATGGCCTGGCACATCAGAGCCACAAAAATATGATGCATTGGTTGATACTGGGGCACAGTGTACTTTAATGCCATCGGGACATGTGGGGGCAGAACCTGTATCCATCGCTGGGGTGACCGAGGGATCACAGCAGTTGACCCTTTTGGAAGCTGAGGTGAGCCTGACTGGGAAGGAGTGGCAAAAGCATCCGATTGTGACCGGCCCAGAGGCCCCGTGTATTCTGGGCATAGACTTCCTCCGGAATGGCTACTACAAAGACCCAAAAGGACTCAGGTGGGCATTTGGGATTGCTGCTGTGGAGGCAGAGGGCATTAGGCAATTGAACACCCTGCCTGGACTATCTGAGAATCCTTCTGCAGTTGGGCTCCTGAAAGTGGAAGAGCAATGAGTGCCAATTGCCACCTCGACAGTGCACCGCCGGCAGTATCGGACAAATCGAGATGCTGTGATCCCCATCCACAAGATGATCCGCGAGCTGGAGAGTCAAGGGGTGGTCAACAAGACCCACTCACCCTTCAACAGCCCCATCTGGCCTGTGCGCAAGTCTGACGGGGAATGGAGATTGACTGTGGACTATCGTGCCCTGAATGAAGTGACTCCACCGTTGAGCGCTGCCGTGCCAGACATGTTGGAGCTCCAGTACGAGCTGGAGTCCAAAGCAGCAAAGTGGTACGCCACTATTGACATTGCCAATGCATTCTTCTCCATTCCTCTGGCAGCAGAGTGCAGGCCTCAGTTTGCCTTCACCTGGAGGGGCGTGCAGTACACCTGGAACCGACTGCCCCAGGGGTGGAAGCACAGTCCCACCATCTGTCATGGACTGATCCAGACTGCACTAGAAAAGAGTGAGGCTCCAGAACATCTGCAGTACATTGATGACATCATTGTGTGGGGGAACACTGCAACCGAAGTGTTTGAGAAAGGAGAGAGAATAATTCAAATTCTCCTGCAAGCTGGTTTTGCCATCAAGAAGAGCAAGGTCAAGGGACCTGCCCGAGAGATCCAGTTCCTGGGAGTAAAGTGGCAAGATGGACGACGTCAGATTCCCACTGAGGTCATCAATAAGATCACAGCAATGTCTCCGCCGACCAACAAGAAGGAAACACAAGCTTTCCTAGGTGCTGTAGGTTTCTGGAGGATGCACATTCCCGAGTACAGCCAGATCGTGAGTCCTCTCTACCTGGTTACCCGCAAGAAGAATGATTTCCACTGGAGCCCTGAACAGCAGCAAGCCTTCGCCCAGATCAAACAGGAAATTGCTCACGCCGTAGCCCTTGGCCCAGTCAGGACAGGACCAGAGGTGAAGAACGTGCTCTACTCTGCAGCCGGGAACAATGGTCTGTCCTGGAGCCTCTGGCAGAAGGTGCCTGGTGAGACTCGGGGCCGACCACTGGGATTCTGGAGCTGAAGCTACAGAGGATCTGAAGCCAACTACACTCCCACCGAGAAGGAAATCCTGGCAGCTTATGAAGGAGTCCAGGCTGCCTCAGAAGTAATCGGCACTGAGGCACAACTCCTCCTGGCACCCCGACTACCGGTGCTGGGGTGGATGTTCAAAGGAAAGGTTCCCTCCACGCATCACGCCACCGACGCTACTTGGAGCAAATGGATTGCCCTCATCACGCAGCGCGCCCGAATTGGAAACCCAAGTCGCCCTGGGATCTTGGAAATAATTACAAACTGGCCAGAAGGTGAGACTTTTGGGTTATCTTCTGAAGAAGAAGAGGAGCAGGTGACACGTGCCGAAGAAGCCCCACCATATAACGAGCTACCAGAGAGTGAAAGACAATACGCCCTCTTCACTGATGGTTCCTGCCGAATTGTAGGCGCTAGCCGGAAATGGAAAGCCGCTGTATGGAGCCCCACACGACAAGTTGCACAGGCCACTGAAGGAGAAGGTGGATCGAGCCAATTTGCTGGGCTCAAAGCTGTCCAATTAGCTCTGGACATAGCTGAAAGAGAGAAGTGGCCAAAGCTCTACCTCTACACCGATTCATGGATGGTAGCCAATGCTCTGTGGGGTTGGCTGGAAAGGTGGAATAAGGCAAACTGGCAGCGCAGAGGAAAACCAATCTGGGCTGCTGAAGAGTGGAAAGACATTGCCACTCGGGTAGAGAAGCTATCCGTGAAGGTCCGTCATGTAGATGCTCACATCCCCAAGAGCCGGGCTAATGAAGAACATCGTAACAACAAACAGGTAGATCAGGCTGCGAAAATAGAGGTGTCCCAGATAGACTTGGATTGGCAACATAAAGGAGAACTGTTCCTAGCTCAATGGGCCCATGATGCCTCAGGCCATCAGGGCAGAGATGCCACCTATAAGTGGGCACGAGACCGAGGGGTGGATCTAACCATGGACAGTATCTCCCAGGTTATCCATGACTGTGAGACATGCACTGCGATCAAGCAGGCCAAGCGGGTGAAGCCTCTGTGGTATGGCGGGCGATGGTCCAAATACAAGTATGGGGAGGCCTGGCAGATTGATTACATCACACTGCCTCAAACCCGCCAGGGCAAGCGCTATGTGCTCACAATGGTAGAAGCCACCACTGGGTGGCTGGAGACCTACCCTGTGCCTCATGCTACTGCCCGGAACACCATCCTGGGCCTGGAAAAGCAAGTCCTTTGGAGGCATGGCACCCCTGAGAGAATCGAGTCTGACAATGGGACTCATTTCAAGAACAGCCTTATAAACACCTGGGCTAGAGAACATGGCATTGAGTGGGTGTACCACATCCCTTACCATGCACCAGCAGCTGGGAAGGTTGAGCGGTGTAATGGACTGCTTAAAACCACCTTGAAGGCACTGGGTGGGGGGACTTTCAAAAACTGGGAGATGCATTTAGCAAGAGCCACCTGGTTAGTTAACACTCGAGGTTCCACCAGCCGAGCAGGCCCTGCCCAATCCGAACCCCTACAAACAACAGATGGAGATAAGGTTCCAGTGGTGCACATGAGAGGTATGCTTGGAAAAACTGTTTGGGTAAAGTCTGCCTTGAGCAAAGACAAACCCATCCGTGGGGTTGTTTTTGCTCAGGGACCAGGTTGCACCTGGTGGGTGATGCAAAAGGATGGAGAGACCCAATGCTTACCTCAAGAGGACCTTGTTTTAGGGTGAACTACCCATGGCTCTGCACTTGTATCAATATCAGCATGTATATTTGTATATAATTTGGGTAATGCATAGATTTATATGGTTAAAAAAGTTAAGTTTCATGTAACATGTTAGTATGGGAAAAAATTCGGGGTGGATAATGTTGGGGTTTTAGTTTAGTCTTAGGTTTTCCTGTTAAAGGAATTTTCTCCCATATGCATGTTGCTAGGGGACAAATAGCTGTACTTAAGAAAGACAAAAAGGGGAGTGGGGCGGGCCTGGCTACTCTTTTGTCTACACCTGGGTGTGGGGACAGTTCGCTCTGAGCGTCCGGAGAGAGAAGCTGCAGAGAAAGGAGCTGCTGCTGCTTTCTTTTTGGCCGTTCTTTCTTCCTGCTGGAAGCAACGCCGGGACCCCAAAAGCCGCTTTTCCCTGCCCTGCTGGAGACCGAGCTGTGGCTGTCCTGCTCCGCTGCTGCTTCGAGCTTTCGCTACGCTGTAGCCCTGCTCACCCTGCCTGCCTGGGCCTCCGAGGTTTTTTCCCATCTGGATACATCTCGTCTGCCACCCGGGATTTGCGTTCGTCCCTGCCATTCCAGCCTGCTGTTCCTGAGAGTCCGGGATCGGCTGCCCAGGGGTTTGTGAAGCCTTTGTTCCATCCCTTCCTGGGATCCCAGGGCACCAGAGCCGCGGGTTTCCCGAGCTCGCTCCGGAGCGCCCCCTGCAGCCGCGGGGGAACCATCGCACCTGCCCTGCTCACCGGGAGCCGCCAGCGCCCCTGCCGGCTGCGAGCGGAACTGCACCCGAGGGGAAAGGGCCTGACAGCCGAGAAGGCTGGGACTGGGTTTGTGATTGCTGTTACTGCCAGAGTTGTTGTTGTTTTGTTTGACTGGTTATATACATATATATATAGAGTAAAGAACTGTTATTCCTATTTCCCACATCTTTGCCTAAAGGCCCTTGATTTCAAAATATAATAACTTGGAGGGAAAAGGGGTTATATCTGCCACTTCAAGGGGGCCTCTGCCTTCCTTAGCAGACACCTGTCTTTCAAAACCGAGACAGTAACACTGTGTGGTTCCTAAATAAAATGCTTGAGCCAAAATCAACAGAAAAATATACTTTGTCCACTTTTCTTTGCATTGGGGGTTCCATAGAAATACAAAAGCAGAAGTGCTGAAGTGGAAGGGCAACAGAGGAAAAAGGGGATACAGGGAAAAGAAGCAACAGAATGGGAGGGTGCCTGGGTGAAATACTGAAGACATTAGGGAAAGAGATCAAATAGGTTGAAGGTAATAACAGAAGAGAACCCCATCCTCCTGAGCTCCATTAGGCAGAGCATTGCCAACATGTCAAGGGAGGTGATTCCTTTCCTTGACTCAGTGCTTGTGAGATACATCTGAGACACTGTGTCCAGTGATGAACTCACACATACAAGAGAGACATGGACAGACTGGAACAAGTTCCGAAGGGCCATCAAGATGATTAAGGGACTGGAGGATCTGAGCTACATGGAGAAGCTGAGAGAGCTGTGACTATACAGACTGGCAAAGAGAAGGCTTGGGGAAGTGTCACAGTGCTCTTAGATGGTAACATGCCACGACCTTCCCAAAAGCGCCTCCAAGGAAGCCTCTCACTGCAACCAGCGCACTTGCACACTTGCACACACAGACCAGATAGCCAGCTAAAACAGTCCGACGGTGAATGAGCAGGAAGAGTCTTCACGTAGGGTTCTACAGGAGAGATTTAACGCATCCGCACTCGTGCAAGGTTGCAGAGAAGTCCCGGGGCAGAGCAATGGGGGGTCCAGGGTAAGGGAACTAATCAAGAAACTCTGAGGGTATATCGGGTGACAAGGGTTCTAGCAGCCAACGGAGCCAACCAGGGGAGCAGAACTGGGGTACATTAACATAACAGAACAGAGCATTCTGGGGGAAGCTTTTCAGTCACCATAAGCTGGAAAGGAACCTAGGACTTGTCCCACCATAGGACTCCTTTCGTTCCTTGTCCAGCAGGCCTACCAGCCTCCACAGGGAAATAAAAGGAAAAGAATGTAATGCAATAGAAAGTTTTGGGAAAGAAAAACAGTAGACCATTCCCATCCCTTCTGTTTATTACATATAAGGTGTTAGATGCTTTATAGAATACTTTTCAGTATCAAATAACCAATTTTTTAATCTAACTGTGAAAAAGTGAAAGATTGAAATCAAATGCCTGATTAATGACTCAAATAAGAATCCTTTTAAGTTCTGAAAAGAGAAAGCATAAGGAAACCTACCCATGATGATATTAACTAGGAGTGCCAGTGATGGGTTGCTTTTTGAGGTTGTCTTTCTCCAATATTATTTTTTTGAAAAAGTAATGATAGCAACTCCATTTAAAATGAAAGGTGACTTAGGACTACACAAAGTTTCCTGGGAACAGCATTTAAATTTAAGGATATCATTAATGCTTGTATAACCTCATTCATCATGCCAACCTATTTATTTTAGTAATTTTCAGAGTCTGATGCTTCAGGACAGTGAATCAACACTTTCTGGTAATGGCAAATCAGAATCTCTAAAAAAATTCATTTAGAAGCCACATAGCATTACTGGAAAACACAACCACAACATCAACTTGAAAAATATTACAAACATATTGGAAAGTCTGACCTGTACAAAAAGATTGTAATGCTTATTTAAACATTTGGAGGATGATATTTTTATCCTCCCTTCCTCTATATTTTCTACCTACATTTTCTGTCTACATTTTCAAATTAAGAAATCTACCAAGTTATCTCTTTTCCTCTTCCCTTTCTTTAAATTGTAGCACAGTCCTAAAGCCATCTGCTACAAAATATGTTGTTATCATATTTTCTTAATTTTACACTGGGGTTAAGGCAGGAATTTTATCCAAAATAATGCTTGAAATTCTGGAAAACAAATAAAAATAATATATATTTGGATTAATTTTGAAGCTATTTCCTGAATTACTTTTTTTTTTTTAATAGGTGATTATACAATCAGTAAGTTCTTGCCTTTACATGGAATATGTGTCATATCCATATATAAAAATAAAGGCCTGCTTCCAATCTTTAGAGGACATTGATACAAAACACATATGGATGAGACCATCTTACATCCAATGAAAGGAACAGTTTTTCAAAATTTCAATAATTTGGTCCTGGCAGAGGAACTTGACCAATACCAGTTTCATCTTCCCAAAGTTATGTGCAAGGCAATCCTGTGGAGATTTTGTCCATTCTCCATTCTTCTCTACTCAGCCTTCAGTCCATTCCTGTAGGTTTGTGAAGAAAAGCAAGTAGTTGGCATGTATTTTCCACAGTTCCACGCCATTAGAAATCTAGGAGGGATGTTAAGGATGTTGGTGCTTGGGAGGGGAGAGATAAATAATTTTTTGCATATGGAATAAACTGAGCTGTGATTCTCACACTCACAATTTTGTCCAAATTAAAACATTTGGCTCTCAAACCACTGCAATTGTTATAGCAGAGAATAAAGAAAGAATGAAACGTATACATGATACAAGTTTTTCTTATTTTCTTATTCTTTCATGACATTAATATATAATAATGTTGTGTACTTTTACTGGACTGGTAGGTTTTGATACTTCTCTGATGTACACGCTGGAGTATGTTTTGATGGCTAGATCTTATGATAAATGGACACTGTCACTGGCTAAAATGAATTCCATTAAAATTTGGTAGGTTTTTAACAATGTTAAGAAAACTTGTGACTCAGACATTTTATGCAGTAAAAAGCAAACATTTCCCCCTCTTCTTTTCAATTGCTAAATATGGTATATCTACAGGCTGATTTAGTTCAGTAGGTAAATAGCAGGAAATCTGCTAGTCCTGCCTATGGTTTTTCCAATATTCAGCAATATCTAAATCCCCTAAGAGTCATTTAGCATATCACTGTCTAATAAATATTATAAATGTAAGCTTTGTAAGATATCTATGACATTTAAGTTGCATTATTACAGAATAAAGTAGTGTATATGCTCAAACAACAAGGGGTTTTATCATGCAGTGCAATAAAAAAGACAGAAAACTGTACAAAGTTTATATGCTTTGCATGCATGATTTCCTCCCATTTTCAGACTCCTGTAGGTATTGTGTGTCTCATTCCAGAGTGCAGTAGTAATAAAAATACACAAAACTTCACTAACGGCTTTCTAATGAACTCCTTAAAAGAAGGCATTAGGGACCTTTTAGTTTTACTGCTACCATGAATATAGAGAGCTGTGAAAACAGCTTCAGAATAAAGAAGATGAAAAAAAATTTATGTTGGTTCTTTCTGGCAATAATTTCTTCAGTCTTGTAATTCCTTATGTTCAATTCTGTTTCAAAACACAGAAGTGAAGCTAACCTCCATTTTTATCCTATAATGAATACCTTAATCATTATCAAAGCACTGACCTACTGCCATTTACAAGAGCTGCAGTGGCTGATAATCACCATAAATAATAGATTCTAATCTAAGTAGGTTAACTGTACAGATTGAAATGTGTGGCCATTCCTGCCTCTTTAATTCCACCTGGAGGCCTAACTGACTGCTAATAATGCTGCAGCTATACTTGTCAGGTTCCTGAGGTCAGAGAGTCCATACCTGAAGAAATGATCCCCCCAAATTTTTCCATTAATTTGCATACAGGGTTGCTTTCATTCCACCAGACTTGCCATAGTAAGAAAAAAGTAAAATTTTCACAAGCGCCTTTTAAGTTCTACACATTACTTAAAAAAAAGGAAAATAAAAAGAAAATAGAACAGCAGAAGGGAGAGAAAAAACACAAGGATGCTGAGGGCTGTCTCTTTTGTATTCATATAAACAAAAGCAATATAATGAAAAATTAATTTAAAACACTATCAGAAACCTCTTTAACCTTGCAGAGTTGAAAATTAAAATATGACATATACAACTGGAGAATTGTTGCAGTGGGGATCCTGCAACACGCATATATCAAACCAGGAGTCCCGTGGAAAGGAAATATATACGGACAGACAGATTCTTGATAGCTGTTTCAGAGAGATGTTTATTTCTCCAGCCGCATGGCCGGGGCTCTGCCGAGGAACTGTTCCAGTCACAGGACCAAGGGTCCTTCTGCCCGCGCAGGGAACACAAACCAACCAATGGGAACGAGGCTGAGCAGGGACAGGGTAGCCCCATGTCTGTGCCCTCAGGGCCCCTCTCCCAGGGCTACACGGCAGGGGAGGGACCCCAACACCTCACCCGTTTTATTTTAATAAAAGGAGAATGAAAACAACTGGATAAACATAACAAGAACAGTTTCAAAACAAAACAAGCCACCCTCCTGAGTCTTTAAATGTCCAAACAGATTCTGTGGAACATCTTAGGGCTGACAGAAGGGAGACAGAACTCTGAGCATGCTTTGTGGGGAAACTGAGGCAGGAGAGGGTTTAACTTCTTCCCTCCCCCTTTTCATCCCCCACTCGGCATTGGAAAGGGATTTTTGGGGAAACAATTGGCAAAAGCATGGTTTTGTGAGGGAAACCATGGATGAAAAAACGGATTGGGAATACACTGGGGGTAATAGGACATAGGGTAAAAGGGAAAGGTGGGATTAGGAAAGGGAGACTGTAGGGGGGGCTTACAATGGAGATATTGTCTAACATGACTACGATTTTTTGCATATATACTGCCTTTTACAGGAACACCATCAGGCCCAGTGACCTGCGATGCTTGTAACCCTTTTCTCCCTAGTGCAATATTAAATTCCACCACCTCTCCATCTCCCAAGCTTGGGATGCATTTTTCAGGGTTATTCTTTTTAATAGCAGTTCTATGCACGAATATGTCTTGCTGGTTGTCACACCTTGTTATAAAACCATAATTTTGCTTAACATTATACCATTTTACTATCCCTAAGGTCTTAGTTGCTATGATCTTTTCCTTTTTCCGAGTGGCTGCTGTTTTCTGTCTCGCTGCGTCTTTGCTCTCTCCTTCGGTCGCTCCCGTGTTGGAATTGTCAGGGCTGCTGGTGCCTGCGCGCTCTTCCCGGGGTCGCGTTCGGGGCTGTGCGGGCCGGGCCGGGCCGCGCCGCTCAGTTCTCCGTGCGTCGCCTCCTCTGGTCGCAGCTTCGCTGCCGCTGCCGGGCGCTGCACCCACGTCTTGGCCGGGTCCCCGGGCGATGACCCCCCCGCGCCCTGCTCCAGCGCGCGTCTCGGCTGGGCGCGGCTCCGTTCCATCGCCTCTGCCGCCCGCCGCCGCCCGCGCGCCGCCCCTCTCGGCCGGGCGTTCACGGGGCTCGCTCCACCACGCGCTGTGCTGCGCCGTGCGGGTCCCGCCGGGTCCCGCCGCTCCCCGCTCCGCCACCGACACTGCGGCTCGCGTGGCTCCGCCCGCGCGCGGGAACTGCCTCGCTGCTGCTCTCAGAGCGCTCGGTGCACGTGGCCTGGGCCGCACGGTCCCTGCGCCAGGCTTCCCTTCGCCAGGACACAGCTGACATTGCTCAACAGTCTCGGTAACTAAATAATATTCACGAAAATATTCTTCCATCGGCATATATTTTGACTCCAGTATTAACTGTGTCCAAACGGTTTTCCAAAAGCCCTTGGTAAGAATTAAATCCCAAGAAACATAGAAAAAGTTCTTAAACAACCATGCCAGGAAGTGTTTCAGTTCTTTTTGAGCTTGAATCAAACTAAAATTTACAAATCGTTGTTCAAGAATCATTTTAAGTTTAAGATAAATGTCCATATGCGGCTCTGAGAGCCAAGAGTCTTCCCACGGTTCCTCCATAGTTTAGATATGGAATAGCAAAGCAAAACCAAGAAGAGGAATCCAAAGTTTCCAGGGTTTACTCACACAAATCAGTCGCTTAGGGATCGGGGATCGTTCTGCTCACAAATCTCCACCATTTGTTGCAGTGGGGATACTGCAATACGCATATATCAAACCAGGAGTCCCGTGGAAAGGAAATATATATGGACAGACAGATTCTTGATAGCTGTTTCAGAGAGATGTTTATTTCTCCAGCCGCATGGCCGGGGCTCTGCCGAGGAACTGTTCCAGTCATAGGACCAAGGGTCCTTCTGCCCGCGCAGGGAACACAAACCAACCAATGGGAACGAGGCTGAGCAGGGACAGGGTAGCCCCATGTCTGTGCCCTCAGGGCCCCTCTCCCAGGGCTACACGGCAGGGGAGGGACCCCAACAGAGAATAAAGTCCTTGGTCTCCCTTGGGTTTAATTTCCTCATCTCTGACCAAGTAAAAAGGACAAGTGTAGTTAATTGTTGCCACTAACACATGGGTATGTATATATGCTCAAAACCTGACTGTTTCTAGAATAACCAATTCGTAACTCCTTGTTTCTCTGAGAAAAAAATACCTGTATTTTAATGTTATTTAATACCAGCTAGTTGGTTTCACCAATTTGCATCAAGGAAATAGAGTGGTGTTAAGGTGTGGAGATCTGTCTGAAAGCTCATGGGAGCACTGCTGCTGTGAAATGATTCAGTGGTGTGTCTTACACTTCTGAGATGTGACATAGTGTAATATTTAAAGGGCTATGAGTCCATAAATATCCTCCTCTTTTTTTGTCATATGACTATATGGTTCGAATTTTGTTTCTAAAATATGGTGTAAATGGCGTTTTTAATGCCCCAATTTTTAAAGCTAGAATGAATACAGCTTTTGAAACAGAATGATTTGCAATCAGCTATTTGATTATCGGTCTCCATATCCGCAAAAATAATGTTCATAGACTTATTTTCTTAGCCATCAAGTGGACCAAATAACATGCACAGGATTTGTAACTAAGGTTTCATGCTCCTTTTCTTCTCAATCATCCTTTCTTTACTCTGTGTCACCATAACAGTTCTGGGGATACAGGCAGGTACAATGACATTAATCAATCCTCAAAAATGTCTCTTAAATTGCACCAGATTGCTCAGTTTGAAAATTATGTGGGTGGTGTATTGTGTCAATAAGTCAAAAGAAAGTTTTGAAGGGAATGGATTGTGCTACCCTGCTTTCCCCACCTTACATTGAATGTCTGTCTCATTATACTTGAACTTTTCCTGAGCAGTAGAGGCTGGATGCACCCACATAAATGCAGCCAAGATCGTTAGAGATGCCCTAGACAGGCAGAGGGAGCCCAGACAACTGTATAGGGCTAGCAGTTATGAGACAGGATTTGTGGAAAGCCTGGGAATAGCAACTGAAGCCTAAGCAGAATTACACAATCATGCCCAAAAATCACACCTGCTGTATGTCTCTTTTACACTGGATTGAAGAGAATGAAAAAGCTCCTTGTGTAATAGCAATCATCACCATCCTCCCTAAAAAAGGCACACTCACTCTTCCCTAATATATACTTTACCTGAGCCTCCTAACATTTTTCCTTGTCTGATTAATTGTCACATTATGGAGATCAAAGTCTGCAGTTTTTCTACATTCTTCTAAAAGGAAATTTAAAAAAAATAATAATTTAATTATAAATTTAATTATAAATTTTTTCTTCTCTCCTTTTGACACTGAGACAACATTAAGTAATGCTTCGTACATTAAGTCCATACTATCATATCTGAGTTTCTTGAAACTTTTGAATGAATACCACGTAGTCATAGTAACATTTTATACTTCATTTAACAATTTTTTTCTACACTTCACACTTGACAATTTAGAAGATAACCTTAGGACAATAAAGTTAAGTTCAATTTTAGAAATTTCCATTTCCACAGTGAAGCCCAATGTAAATATTTCAGTTAAGGCTTAAGATAATGGTCTTATCAAACCAAACTCCCTCTTTTACCCTTTTACCATCTGTAACTCTTTAGTTCATAGAAAAAAAATCTAATATACTTCCTGGAGCAGTAATTTATCTGTCATATACGACTTTCTGTTCTCTTTAAGTGCAATGTTATATTTCACTAATGTAAACTATTTGCTATACAACTGATATCCTAATACTACAGCACACAAAGGTTATTCTCTTTCAACCAGTGTTCTGAGGTGACAATATCAGCCATATTCTCAATTGACACATGCCAATCCTAATACCTTACCAGAGGAAATGCAGAAGTTGTCTGTTCATACTAGCTGTATTTACCAAGAGCTAGTTTTTCTCTATAAATTGTCCCTCTAAACTATCTATATTTCACATGCCTAGGAAATGGGGCCAGAGAAGCACAACTGCTAATATAGGCAGGACAGCAGTACCAATTAATCTGCCTGCTTTGATATGAGTCTGAGCCAATTGCTATGCTCTTCATTCTCTGACTGAGAATTACAATGAGAGTCCCAGGGATAGGTTTTAAATTGTTTGAATTAGAATTATTTGGGCATAGGTTATGTCCCTTTCTGCTAATGTGTGCTTGTTTTTCAGTGGCCTGTGATCTTTGAACAGTTCAGTTATTAAAGGAACATGAGGAAAAGAGGTGAATAAGACAATGGGACCTTGATGTTGTTCAGCACTATCACTGTTTTTTCACAGATTGGCAAACTACAGCACTTTGGCATGGATGCAGTGTTTAACAACGGGCCTGAATAAAGATGTGCCAGGTTTGGCTCCAGAGTTGTCACAGGGCTTTTTTTACTTAGTTTTTAATTTTCACCCTCATTTAATCATTAATTTATGAAGGAAAAATTAGCAAGTTACCATCATAGTACTATGTAAGAAATATGCGAGTTTGGGAAAATCTATGTCTACTGTGGTATATTGTTTCTTGGATTAAAAGACAATTGAAAAAGAAAAACAAAAAAACAAACAACTACATAAAACAACAACAGGACAACCTGAAGGAAATTTAAATCAGTTTTTGAGATTTCCATATGAATATGTTTGTGTGTGTACAAATATTCATAAATCTGCATGATGGAAGAATTCCAACAAATATTTCTCATAGGCTTTTGCAAACAAGGCACTTTAAAAGTAGTGTTAATACTAAAATAGGAAAACTTTACCTGTTTTATTGTTTTATGTTGCTCCAATATGTGTCATAAACATAAGGAAAAAGTAAGAGGTGATATCATGACTAATGATGAGAAATTATTCATGAGAAAAGTAGGAGACAGGAAAAAAAAAATAGATGAAGATAATGAGTTTATTCTGAATGCTAAGGATGGTGCTTGAGAGTGGGTTTCTATATTCAAGTAGCTTCCAGTATTGTGGCCAAAGATGACAAAAACAGCCTTAACACAGGAGGAAGGTGTTGACTGTGATGAGGTCACACCTCAGCCTTCTCTTCTCCAAGAAAGGGCAATACACGAGCATTGTGTTTCCTAGTCTTACTATAAATAGTGTGAATTTTTGCTAAAAGCTGGTGATTCTGTTACTGTCCAAGTCTTATAGGAACAAACTTTTATCCTTCACTTACAGTAATGTCTTCACAACATGCCATAAATTAATTCCAGTTTGGTAGACTAATGCATTATTAGTCATAGAGCATTTAGAGTACTGAAATGTATAGGTTGATAAGAATCTTTAAAAAAAAAGTACTTTTTGGAGGGTCACTCTGCAATAACTAAAAAAAAGTAAAGCAATCCAGTGCTGAAGGTGATTTGGGCTGGTATTACAATCATGGCTAATGTTTTCTCAGTAAGAACATAAATGGAGTGGCAGAACATTTAGAAGAGAAGCAGACAAAACCTGAAGTTTCTTGAGATCAGCAAGCTATTATTAAGCACTTATTTAAAAATATCTTGAAACTTTTGGCACTCCTCCCAGTGTCCTGAACTCGACAAGGAATTTCCCTATCTACTCCTAGATATTGAGATGACGGGAGCATTTGCACTCCATACAAAAAGAGGAACCTGGAAGTTTTGTCTCGAAGTGGGTAATGAGTGAATAAAAACTTATGGATGAGAATAAGAGAACAAATCAAGACATGAAGTCTGACTACGAACTGAATAAACAAGAAGACAAAATAGACATGGCCATTTCTAAGCAATTGGAGAAAACTCCATGTTCACAAAGCCTGGTACTTTGGAAAATTTAACTATCCTGACATCTTCTGGCAATAATACTGGCAAAAGCAAGCTAGGAGTTTTCTAGAGTTTATTGATAACAATTTCATGATACAGGTGATTGGTGGTCTAACTAGGAGAAATACTCATCTGGACTTGTTTTTCATAAAGAAGGAGTAATTGATCAGGGATGTGGAGTTTAAGTGTATCCTTACCTAAAGCAGCCACGAGTTTGTGGAGTTTAGGATCCCGAGAGAAATAAGGGAACTACAAGTATCATAGCCCTAGACTTCTTGGCTTCTTCCAGGATTTGCTTGTCAGGTACTGTGGGACACTGTCTTGGAGGGAAAAGAGGCCCAAGAATTTATATTAGCTTTGAATAATCACAAAAGCTGGGGAGCATTCCCAATGAATGTAAAAAGGAAAAGAATGCATCCCCTGCAAAAAGGGGAAGAGGAGGATCTGGCAACTCACAGACTGCTCAGGTTAACCTCAGTCTGTGTGGAGATTATGGATCCACAAGGATCATGAGAGTCCAACTCCTGGCCCTGCACAGGACCCCCCCCAGGAATCACATCATTTGCCTGAGAGTATTGTCCAAACACTTCTTGAACTCTTGTCAGGCTTGGGGCTGTGACCACTTCCCTGGTGAGCCTGTTCCAGTGCCCAGCCACCCTCTGGGTGAAAAACCTCTTCTTGATATCCAACTTCAACCTCCCCGACACAACTTTAGGATATTCCCTTGCGTCCTGTCACTGGTCACCACAGAGAAGAGATCAATATGTGCCCCTTCCCTTCCCCTTGAGAGGAAGTTGTAGACTGTGATGAGGTCTCCCTTCAGGCTCCTCTTCTCCAGGCTAAACTGACCAAGTGACCTCAGCCACTCCTTGTATGGCTTCTGCTCAAGGTCTTTCACCATATCTGTAGTCCTCTGGACACTCTCATATATTGTGACATCCAAGACTGCATTTACTCGAGTTAAGGTCACACCGGTGAGTATAGTGGGACAGTCACCTGCTTTGACCAGCTGGAAATTCTGTGCTTAATCCAATATGGTGAAAAACACAGTCTTTTCTCTCAGTTTAGATATTGTTTAAAAAGGATTGTGATTTTTTCCTTCATAAAATAATTTCTTTATTTCATAGCAACATGCAAATTTATGACCATGTGTTATAGAGTCCTGTGCCTTCTGTTGCTGTATAGAGCTAATTTTTAAGAGCAAACATAATGGTAGTTAAACTCTAATAGTTATAAAAAGTTTGGAGAGATTTTCCTCTAACCCACTTTTGAGAAATATGGTGCAAATGACACTGCACTTATAACTGAAAGATCCTGGCAGGAGCTTCTTATATCCTCAAGGCAAAAGTACCCTTGGGAACACAGTTTATATTGTGTGGGGAGAAATCCCATCTCATATTAAATGGCAGAAAATCTGAAATCCCAGTAGTGGATGAATAGATATTTTACTGATGACACATGCATTCATTCATGAAACTAAGATGAAAGCAGGATTGTGGAAGGTGCTTAATCATGCATTCTATAAAGATTTCATAAACATTACATGTAAAAAGCATGCTCCAAGGAATTACAAACAAGTTCTTAACACAGTACTTTTCCAAGATAACCAAGTGCAAATTAAATTCCCGCCATCATGCACCTATACAAAAACACATTCATCACAAGCATCAAAATATTTTTGTGTTTTGTTGTATTTTTTTTTAATCTAGAACTGACAAATACACACAAAACCAGAGCAAAACAGCTTGTTAAGGCAGCAAAACCCGAAAAAAATAGATCATATCTATAGATAAAAGATCATGTCTATATATGCAGGGATGGTATAAGGCATTTTAAACATGTCTCTTTTCTAAACCCACTGCCAGATGCATAGGCTTCACTTCAAGATTTAGGTAAATTTAATGGAGTACTTCTGTATAATTCAGTTGGTAAACTGTAGAAGTACTATGACTTCTCTGTATTATATAATTACTTTCACTCCTTTGAAGTTTACTGTGGAAGAAAAATTAGAAAAGATATTAAGGTTGTATCACTGATCTATGCAAAGTGGACTAACTCACTCTTTGGGAAGTTACAGGTATAGGCAACATTCACTCCTGTGAATCACTCCTGTGATTCTCACCTTGTTCTGAGAACAATTGATGGAAATACTTCTTGGAGTTCTTCACATAAACAGCTGAAGTTTGCAAGGTAAAACCCTCAAAAAGTAAATCAGTAGGCAAGATTTTCATTAATGTTAATACAGCTGATATTTTGCCAAAAGCTAAAATGAGTATTGTACAGCACTGGACTTGTCCACCATCTCTGTTGTAGTGCCTCCAAACTACAGTTATTCTTTGAATTACAGTTAGTAAAAAATTTTTCCTGACAGGAATAAAAATACTTAGAGAAAACCGATAAAAATGGAGACAAATCAACAGCTCCAATATTTGACTTTGTAATATTTCAGTTGCCTGGAATGTTATTATTTGATAATTCAACAATCCACACATCCTCAGCACAAAGCGTTTCCCTTTTTACTTCAGCAAAGCCCAAATAAAATCCACCACTCTCTACTTTTTTCAATATTAGGGAAAATAAAATCAAAGCCTCTGAGTAGCAAAGATCTCGTAAATGATGTTATTTCTTTTCTGTAACAAAACTGTCTATAAGACAAAGAAAATAAATAGGAGATGCATTTGATGGGGCCTTCCAGCAGCAGTCTAAAGTGTCTGGGCTTCCTGCCAATAGTCCCTGAACCTAAAATCATGGGTTAACAAAACAGCCAAAATTTCACACCACTCAAGAGCTTTTATCCCTGGGCAAAAATAAACTACCAGTGCAGCATCACTAGTATGCTCACTGATCAAAAAAATGCCATTTCACCCCTAAAACTATACCTTCTGAATTCCATAATTTAAATGACTTTTAAAATTTCAATTATAGAAGTCCAAATGTTCCTTTAGTTTTTGAGTGTGCTAATCACTGGAAAGTTCTGAGTACTGTGACATAGAAGGAAAAGAGGATTCCTATTTTAAGGTATTGAAATGAATTAAAAGCCAACCAATACTTTATTAAATCAAACAACTGACTATTTCTACAGCTTACTTTATTCAGCTTCACTTTATAGATGGACGATTGAGGTAGATGGCCATATTGAGAACAAAAGCAAAGCTACAGGTTTGTCAGAGTTGCCAGGGAACTTATTCTTGCTGTCTAGATTTTCCATAGGCATTGAGACCTTTCAAATGTGGATTATTTTTTGTGTGGAGTATTTAAGTTACTAGAGATGAAAATGGCACACATTGAGGTTCTATGCCTGAACATGTAAATGCCCTCTACCATCATAACCCCTATTTTTTTTTTAAGTTGTGAGAAAAATAGCCTTAGGATTTTATCGCAGAACCATAGAATATGCTGAGTTGGAAGGGACCCATCAGAATCATTGAATCTAACTCCTTGTCCTGTGCAGGACATCCCGAGAATCACACTACATGCCTAAGAGCATTGTACAATTTTGTTTCATCTTGCCACGTGTTTGGGAATAAGTTTAGTAGGAGGACAAGAGGACTGACTATTCACGAATAGAGTATTTTGGGCAGAGCAATATGGGTCAGATTTCTTGCTCTGCTACAAATTTGGCATGACTTTGAGCAAGTGTCTTAGCAACTCATCTACAAATGAGTTCTAGGTATGTTGTTGCCATCCATAACTTACAAGAATCTTGACATGTGATGGAATCCATACAGCTGTTCCCACAGGGAGAGACAGATGCTTACTTACCAGACCCAGAAAACCAGCTTGCTGCACAGGGAGCTATCTTGATATTTGGCCAAGAGCAAATATAAATGAGAAGTGTTATCTGAGGTGAGTATATGAGTATAATAAACAAGAATGTTAATAATAATTCTTGCTTGCCACTACCCTCTGGAAGAGACTGTCCAACAATTTCCTTATCCACCAAACCATCTACGTATCAAATACATCTCTCCACAATTTAAAGAAAAAGATGTTGTGGGGGAGCATGTCAAAGATATTACAGAAGCCCAGATAGATGACATTCATAGCTCTTCCCTTGTTCACTGATCTAATTATTCCATCATAGAAGGCCAAAAGATATGTTTTTGAGGGTCATAGTCTCTGAATTTAGGTTCTTAATCTCCCAGAGTTTGGATTTTCAGTTTGAAAAATTTAAGTATTTTTGTGAATTTAGACCTAGTATTCCACAGATTTGGGAAGAGAAATACTTCAGTGTTGGTGACTCAGACGTTACACTCATGGTCCAAACCAGTAGATTTGTAAGTGGGTAGTGTGAAAATGCGGTTTTTGCAAAGTAGAAAGCTTTTAAGCTAAAATCATATCTGTGCATGATGGGTACATTCAGTCTAAGATTTGTTTGTGAAAAAACAGTGTGGCACAACTAATATTGAGTTCTCTCCTGTGCTATCACTCAGTACAGAGCTAATTTTAGTACATATTGTCAGGCTACAGCCTCCTTCCTGCTCATCTCCCCTCCAATACTATCACCTGACATGTCCTTAAAAACATACAAGGAAAATAAGTTGTTTCAATTCTGACTGCACAAAGGACCGAGAGCACAATCCCTACATATCTATGATAGGAGAAGTGATATCAGTAACAGTAGTTGCCATGGCTCAATTTACTATATGAACTAGAAGGAATTTTGAAGTCAAGAAAACTATTTCCAGAAGACATTCACAGGCTTTCAAAATTAATTTCTATTAAATTAGTCCTTCTTTTCAGGAGAGTGACAATTTTTGGTTTTAACGATTGATAGTTAAAAGTCTGTATCACACATTTCTACCTATGAGGCCAGTATGTCAGACAATTACCCAAGTTATAATGCTATGGTATATCTGATCCTATTAGTGTGCTGGGACACTGTATCATTATGGATTTACAACAAGATATCTCTCATCCTTTTCTATAATTTGCTATGAGCTGACTATGAATATCTGTATGCAGATTTCAAATGTAAGGGACAAAAGCCAGGTCTTTCCAGCTAAACCTAGGCATGCAAGTATATATAATTATCAACAACTTGTTGAAGATAGTCAGAAGACTCTGAGGTCAGACTAGAGAAAGATGAACAGTGTAAATAACAGAAAAGGAAGTCAGGGTTATTTAAATATATGTTTTAAACAGTTCACTTTAAAGTCATTAATAATATGCATAATTTTTCAACTTTTGCCCTCATACTTCATGGAACGTGACTTTCATTTAAAATGTCACTACAGAAATAGTGACAAGGGGGTTATTCTTTCTAATTCAGGATTGCTGCTAACTAAGACTGAGGCTAATAAATTTCAAGACCTTTGGCTCAGGAGCCTAAATCAATAAACACTTCAACTTTGGTTTTCATCCAATGGCAGGATTATTGCTTTCTATTATGAAACAAATGACTAAATTAGAAATTTTGTGATGTATACACTTTCATCACCCACTATCATGAAGAAATCTTTTATTATTTGTCTCTCCCATAAGTTATCTAATATTTTACTGTATTTTTCCTTTCGTAAGTCCCACAACAGAAAGGAAATACAAAAAGAAAAATTCAAGAAAACACATTTGTTTGAATTCTTTGAAAGTGCATATCACTATTTGGGCCCTAATAAGTTTATTTTTATATCAACAATTTGGGTCTGAATGGACTTTTTACTAATCATATGGTGTTTCAATTTTAGGAGGCCAGTGAGCTATCTTTTTATATTTAGTTCTTCATTTTCATTTTTTGAACATGTTAATATCTAAATAAAATGAAAAGACTCTAAGCTGATAGAAAAAAAATTTCTTTCTGCTTTTGTCGCATCCAATTCTTGACTGTTGTGGTGTTCTTAGTGCCTCTGTTCTGTTACTGGTGAGGAAAAAAATCACTGCTGACAATCTTATTGCCGATCTTCCTATACTTAAAACGTGGTTTCATGAGGTGCAATGTGCAATTTTTCACTACATATAAGAAATCCCTATAATACCCATTATTGTTACACAATGAAGACTACCAATTTGCAGAAACATACCTTAAAGTGTAATTATTTAAAAAAAAAAAAGCAAAAACAAACCCAACAAAAACCTGGAAAGTAATTTTCCTGACAGACTTCATAACCAGTTAATCCTTTAGGGTTTCCTTGAAGTCAGTATAAAATCACCAAAAAACCCCACCATTACCATAGTACATTCTCTGCTTGAATGGGAAGAGAAATAGTCTTGTGTTCTTATGCCTTTTCTGAATAAAATAGGTACCAGCAATGCTGAAGAGTTTAAATCCCTTATTAATTGGCATTGATCAAAGGGCCAGTGTGTGTTATTCAAGCACTGGAGTACTTATTTATAAAGTAAATCTTGTGGTTGTGAAGCCAAGGTAGAAAACATTAACTTTAAAGAGCGAAAACCTAGAAAGCAAATAAGAGTGACATAATGTTTGTTTTTATTTGTCTCCAGTTTCATGATCTATTTTTAAGAAAGTGTCACTAAGAATGCTCAAGTGCCTGAAGAAACAAATACACACTTTTTTGAAAACCCTTAAAAATATCATATTTTGTTTTTCCAAGTACAGGATAAGGCATAATTAACTAACGTGTTTGTCTGGTCATCAGCTACTGAATTGCTAAAGAAAGAAAAGTGACTACAGGTTTTGCAGTTCACTTGGAGAGGTTGTTGCAGACTTATTTATCTATTAAACAAAACAATAGCAAATCAAAATTTTTTATTCTGATTCATTGTTTTTTACATGCAATGCTCCTAAAAAAAAAATCTTACTGGGGAAACTGTCCATTATAGATGAAAAAAAGGTCTGGTTTATGTATTTCATTTTATTACTTAAACATGAACATTGTGGAAAGTTGAAAAAGTCCAGCTGAACTGCAAAAGGAAATCATTTAGGGAGAAGTACGATGTCAGTGTTACACTGAGACTTATTGTAGCACTTCTCTGCTTAGTCATATTAAAGTAAGGTGATATCTCAGTCTCAAAGGCTGTAGATCCTGGCTATAAATACAGCAAAGCTGAAGATCAAATAACTGAAAAAGAAAAATCATCATACAATCATTGTTACCATGTGGATCATGGATACCATTATCTTCACAAGTCTTTCCAAGGCTCCTCATTCAAATTGAGAACAAACTGCATACACAGTTTCCTCCTTTTGACAAACCATTTAAAATCTGTCACTGAATAATTAGAGTAGCAAATGCAAATATTTCTGTAGCAAATATATGCAGGTTGATATTGTGGAACTATTATTCCTAGTTCAATCACTGAAATGGTGCAGCTGGCATAATGCCATTTTGATGAAATGTTGCCAGTTTACCTCATGCAAATACTTGGCTCTTTTCACCAGGAATTAATTTTGCTACCCTTTCTCTTTTCCTAGTAAAATGACTTTGTAGAGGTTAGTTCTAAAGAAGGTTTAAAGAGACCAGGGAAAAGTGTGAAAACAATGACATGTCAACAGCCAGATTCTTCTCTGCTTCAATAAACAGTTCTACAGAATATGATAATGTAAATCCCTGTGCACAACACAGTATGCAGAAGACATCTGGACAGAAAAAAAAGAAAAAAGATATAGTAGAAAAAGTAACAATAATTTTCACATCGCACTTTCTTATTTATTTGTTATGTCTACAAAGTACTGGTATTGTCATTCTTCCAATGCATGAACAGGAGAGCTTTAATGTGCAACCATCGTGCTTTCATTCTTATTTTCATCACTAGATTTAATAAAATAGTTTTATATAAATTAACTTTTAGAAATCACAGCCTTGTGCATTTGGGTAATTTCTCTTTCATACAATGAATTAAACAACACAGGTGTTGCTGTAACAGGACTAAAAGCCCTGTAAAGAGGAATTCCACATTGCCAGCTGTATAACATGGTTTTGCCACTTTGGGTCTGAAGTGCATGAAGAACACTATAGCAGAAATATAATGAATGAGACTTTGAAAACAAGAAATATATACTTAATTCCTTTCTTAGCAGCTTCTTTTTTTTTTTTTTTTTTCCTATAACTGGCTACTATAGAAATGGTAAGAAATAGATGTATTTTTGCAAAGGATGAAATTTAGGGTTTTTTTAAATTTCACAATAACCAGGGTAATTACATTTTCTTGACGAGCTTATTAACAGTAATCTTAACATTTCACAAGTGTACATTTCATGCCATATTAGCATTTGCTCACGTGCTTCTGAAGTGGAGGAAGTTCCTGAATTTAAATGTTTTCTCTTTATCAGTTTTTTCTTTGCATTTTAAGTAGCAGAAAACAGAAAGCAATTGGATTGAGTGCCGGGATTTCAGAAGAGGGAAAAGCTCAAATAGCAATGTTTGAACACATTTGCAGAGTCCCAGTGAATAGAGCACTACACACTGCAGAAATACTCAGAGCTAGAACCTTATCTTTATGTGTACTAATAAAAGATAAATGGAGTCTGCTGTAGGCCCCTAAAGCGTCAGTTTGGAGAAAGGAGGGCACAAGGAACAAGGTTCTATTAAAATATAACAGATAAAATCAGGCAGTTTTTCCTCATTAATTTTTCCCCCTCTTTGCCACTGGCGATAAGGGCCAACAATGCAAAACTCCCACCAGCTGGTGTTTCACAAAGAGAAAGCCCTTGGGGAAAGGACTCTCCTCCTGACAGAGGCAGCCTGGGAGCTCTGCTGCAGAAGCCAGTGCTATTTACATAAGCGCATAAAGGCAAGTCACAGTGCAATTAGCCATATCAGGATCACACCAGTGAACTTGAAGGTTCTTTATAAAGGTTTCCCCACATACTCTCATGATGGTGCTTCATGCTTTTAATTAGAACACTGTTATTGACTTTAAGACATTCATTCTCTGGGGTCTAGTGGCAATGAAGTTATGACAGGTGATTTCCCATGTTCAACCTCTTGTAAGTTACATTCTACTGTATTTGTTAAACAATAGAGCTTTATGTTTAGGTAAAAAAAAAGAACAAACCTCCCATCTATTTTCCAGAAAGGAAAAAGACATTGGTGGTTCAGAAGTACAATAATATACACAGGCCCTTGAAGAAAAAAATACCATTTAGATGTGTTAAAAGAGATGATAAGTGTCAAGCACATTTTAAGCAAATGGGAATCAGAAGAAAGTAAAAAAAAGAAACTCAACAGAAAATTTTGAAAAAGAAACAAACTAAAAACCAAAACCAAACTAAAAACTACAAACAAACAAAACACAATAAACAAACAAACAGAAAAAAAATCAAACTGATAGTAATTTATTATTTTATTTTTTTTGTTCACAAAGTAGTGATTGCTCTGATTAATAAGTCAGATCTTTGAGCATTCTATCATGCCCACTGCATTGTTTCACTGGGAAAGTTTTTCTTTAATAAAATTTTTATTATTTGCTTTTAGGGTTTTATTATTCCTATTGCTTAGCTTAGAACCTGAGTCCTGTTGTTTCTGTTTTCTGACTCACAAAAAAGTTTGGAAAAAGGAATAGTGGTCAGTTAGGAATAATGAATGACAAATAAATCAGTTTATCTCCACATTTTCAAATGATAATTACTTGTTCCTAAATTAGGAAAACTTTGGGAATTCTTGCATATTTTTGTAAATGTTCTGTGACGTTTTTCTTTCCAGACATTTCTGCATAGTAGGTGTTGTTCTATCAAAAGTGATGCACAAAAATATGAAAATTCTTTAGGCAAAAAAAAAAAGACACGCAGAACAAGCTAATTTAGTACACATTTAACTGTAGTGGGTATTAAATACTAGCTTTTGGGTAAATCATGCTTTTTCGATAACCCAAGTGAGGGAAGACACCTGGTTGCTATTTCCCCATCAAAGGGCAGTGGAAAGTTCATTCTGTCATGTTCACATTTCTTTCATGAAGTTTGTTTTTTTATACTGTGATAAGGAACAGTCTAGAGGTGACAAAGCAAATTACATGCCTTATATTTCAAACAGGAGACATCAAGTTAAATAATCATGTCAGGGCCAAAAAAAAAATTATTTTTTTTTTCTGAGAAAGTATTCAGTTGTGAAATTCCTTGTTTGGGGAAATAATAGATGGGAAAAGTTTACATGGATCCAGAAGGTGATTAGATAGCTTAATCAGAGAGAAAATCCACTGGGAGTCTTAAACACAAACCACCTCTGGCTCCAAATATATGGGAACCATAGATTCTTGGAAGCAGAAATAAATACAATGTTTGCTACTGGATATTGTTGGAGTCAAGGTAAAGGCTAGATAGGCTTTCAATCGGTTAGATCATAGTCATGCTTTTGAATATCATTCTTTGTTTGAGAGACAAAAGAAAGCAGTCAACATGACAATAAAAAAAAGAGGAAAGCAGGAGATGCAAAGTTAGGGTGTGCAACAGTATAACATTTCAGTTGTAATTAATGGCAGTCAGATCCACACAGATTTTGATCAGTGTATGTGGTGCCTTCATAAATATTTCTTGCTGCTCTTGCAATAAATATGATGGAATAGAAATTGATATCCCAGTCTCTAAACAGATCCATAATTTAGACTGTGTTATGTTTTCATTTCATAGGATTAAGTACGTTATTTGATTTCTTGGAGGAAGCAATATCTTTTCCTGGTGACAATAGCACTGGTGTGGATGAACACTTCTGTTGCTAACTGAGGTATAATTTTTGTATATATGACCATTAGCATAAAAAAATTTACTTTTTATGGAAATATGCCTTAGCAAAAAGTAAAAATTTGAAATACCAGAAAGTACTATAACCACATTTTTACCTACAATGATGTAATAGTGTATGTTTTGCTATATAGTAATTTATATGAAAACATAATTAGTTAGTTGCTCCTAATGCATATATTTAGATTTGTATTATCATTAAGTAACCTTGTATTTTTTGCAAAGTTACATGATATTCAATATAGTCAACTTTATTTGTTAAAATATATTTAGTCTGGACACCACTTTGTTATCAATAAAAAGCCAATGAAACAAAATGCATGACATTTCTCAATTCCTGCACAATAAATAGTCCAATATATTTACATCCTGATTAAAAAGCAGAAGAACTCCTATCATAAGCCATTTTTCTTGCAAGAGTGTTAAGATTCAAGAGACCAGAAATTCTTCATATTGAGTTTGTGAGGAATGCCCTAACTTTTTGCCTATTATCAATCCTATATCAGTCACAATTACCACACAATACAAAACAGACTTCTAATATTCACTAATCTTGAGAAATCTTCTACAGGTGCAATGTGTTTTTGTAAAAAAAAAAAACAATCAATCAAAAAATTAAAGGAGTAAAAATGTCAGAAGAGTGCTTTTTCTAGAAAATTTAAAGGAGTGGAAAACAGTTGCTCAGACTAGGATAGTTTTCATAAACACTGTGAATTTCCAGATTGAGAAAGGATGTTTTCATTAATTTCATGTATTTCTAGCTTTTTATGTATGTTGTATATGTATGAAACTGAATTGCAGTTTTTGAAGTATTAACAAAATACTTATGCCTCATTTTGTATCTTCCCTTTAGTCATACATTGTACATCATCCATAAAACTGATACTGAGAGCAAAACAGTTTGACTTTCTCATATGTTGGCTCTTGTGAAAGTATTATTTTAGCTTGATAAAGTCCAAATATCTGGAAAGAAATAACTGCCTTTTTATTTAAGACCTTAAAAGTGCTATATTTATTGGCAATCATGGTATAACAGTAATCGGTGAACTGATTGCAAGGCAGGAACTTAGTAAAGGCCAGAAGTGGGTTTATAGTTCTCCAGTAAATTCATCAAGGCAGTTAATGACAGGTTTAAGTAGCTGTCTGCACTACCAGCCAATGGTAAGCATGCTTACACAACACAAATACATCAGGACTTAAAATCTCAGTTGTTTTTATACATGCCAAAAGCTGTCAGACATCTCCTTTAGGGCTTCAGATGTATTTTTAGAAAATTCTAATCTAGAGTATCTGTCAAGATACTCCTATATTTAATGCAGATATAGAAGTAAACAGGGGCAATAGAGAAGCTTCTGCAAGCGAACACAATATGTAACATTTTCATCATTCCTCTTGTACATGCTACAGCTTATTTCTCTAAGAGTGTGGCTGCAGTAATAGCCCCTTTATACAGCTCTCTCTTTCCAAAACTCCCCTTCCCTCTCTCTTTAGGTGCTATTTCTTTCCTTCATTATTTTGTGAGATTCAGAAGATTTTTTTTCTTGTTGTACAGGATTTGTAATCTCTGTTTGACAACTACTCACTATTTTCCAATGACATTACTTTCAATAAATGTATTTTAAAAACCCTGTCTTTCAATACAATTAACATTTTCTCTGTCATTTTCTGAGAATGACGTATTGTTGGGAGGCTGCCCAGCCAAGCTGTGCCAGCATGCTATGTTAAACAATGTATTGAGAGATGTCAAAACAACTCTCAAAAAAATCACATTTATATCAACAATCAATAACACAGACAATAAATTATGAAAAACCAATAAAATTACAGTCATTCAATGCAATTTAGTATAACTTCAATTACTTTTTTTGACAGCAGCTGAGTGGCTAGGCCAATGCCTTTCTAAAAGCTGCAGCACAGAACTAATTTCTGCTATTACTTCAAAGGTATTTGTTTTAATTTCTCAACTAGAATCTGCTGATATCTTCATAAAAGTGCTGGAAATTCCTGAATTCTCTGAGCATGGAAACTTCTCTCTAGATGTTTTTATAGACCTGGATGACAACATTTAGATTTTCCCAACCTTTTTCACTACAGTTGTCTTCTATGTGGACATCTATTCAATAAAATATGAAATGAAACTATGATCAGATTTCACCTGAACAACCTCCCATATGCAATCAGGTATTCTGAGCTCTTGGAAAGCTATTATGCACATTGCCATGAAGAACTCCATGTAAGAAAGACATCACAATGTATTGCAAATGAGTCTGCCTAGTTTTCTAATTCAGCTCTGCAAGGACAATAATCATACACTGCTTTCTGTTATAGTGCATACAGGCCAGGTATATTGTCCATTAGAAAAATCCCTCTTTTTATGTCACTCACTTTCAACATACTTCAATTAGAGCTGACTGCACACCCCAGATCCTTCAAATGTCAATAAAAAATATGGTACCTGGGAGTAATTCTGTATCACACACCTCCAGTGTGGCTCACTGCAGTTAGTTAACCACAGCTGTAACAAAAGTAATGCCTGAAATTAAAAGAGCAGAAGCCAAAAGCAAGTCAAAATTTTACAGTGGCTAAACGGAGCATTTTTAAAGTCAAAAAGCATGCCAAAAATCTAAAAAGTTTTCTGAGAAACCTTTCTCACAAAAGGGCACTAGTCTCCTGATGCAAATTTCAGTTTGATTTTTCTCCATTCCTGGAGACCAATAAAATATAAAATCTTATTTAGCAAATGTTCCAGATCTCTGATGTACTTTAGTGACAAAATGATTTCTGAAGCAGTGAAAGTTTGAGGTCATGTATTATCACTTATCAATTACACATTATGTGAAGATGTCTTTGATGCTGAGGGAAAAAAGTCGTCATTCTGATAGGTCTTTTTTTCTAAACAATTTATTACTGCTCCTATTCCTTCCTTGTTGACCTTATACCATTAAGCTTCTATCAGGGAAGTGCTCTCAAAACTATTGGATTCTCCTTAAATACTTTTTGCATATTTGCACTTGGAGTTATTTTCTCTTGAGACAAATTCATTTGAAAAGTTGTGTCAGTCAGAACTGGATCACAAAATGAATAATGGAGACATTTTTAGGTGGAAATTGTTACTGTTTTACCAGAATTAACAGTAATACAGAATTAATTCATGGCATTGACCAATGCTTTCCCTCTGTGTAAGAAAAACAAGAGATTGCTTGACAGCTATGAGACTGCTTAGTCTCACTGAGGAGATAGAGGGTTTGAGGGCAAAATGACACAGAAGAAGATCTGTTTTGAGATGGGGGAGATATAAAGAATGCTTTAAGCACATTTAAAAAGCACAGGAAGAAGGGAAGGCTAAAAGAGGAGCAATAAAATAAAGGACTTCAAGGAGAATAAAAGCAAAGGGGAAGCAAAGGAACAAAGAGAAAGAACTGCTCTTGGCAATATAGTTTATCTCATACATTATTATGAAATGTAGCTTCATTGAAAAGCACTGATATATAAGCTCCAAATGTTTTGTCTGAGACATCTCAGATTTTATTGACTTTCATCAAATCTAAGGCCTGAACTCCAGAAAGACTGCCCTGAGTCTGCAGAGACTGGGAACTGCAGATTGCCTTCCCCCATCCTGGTTGTTGTCCAAAAGCCAGGTGCCCAAGGAGTCCCAAACACTGCTTGACATAATTAATAATGGGTTTCTAACATTACTAAGTGTTTTGGAATAGTCCAAATCAAAGTATAAAACCGTGGCACTTCCAGCAAATCAGAATTTCTGCTTTGGAACCCCAAATAGTCAGTATGTCTTCAAGACTTTTTATGCATGTTCTGGCACTTTGTAGGCCTAGACTGTGAGAAAATTTCAATCTATTTTCCTGTTTTTCAGTTTCTGGCTACATGAGATAGAAAATGAGTCAATTTTATGAGTAAGGCTTTCCTTAGGGGTTTTGCTACAGCAAACCATGAAGCATCTATTATCATGTAAGTAACTGCAAAGCATGTAAATTTTACTTACCAAATGGTTTACCCCAGACCTCTTTGTCCAATTACAGAGCAAGTGGCTGCGCAGTGCAAAACACATAATTATTTATCTTTTTGTTCACATGGCCTGGCTTCAAAGCAATTCCTCTTTCTATTTCTTTCTCTATCAAAAAAATAACATGAAGGTTACCTTTGCTTTGAACTCATGCCTCATTTTCACAAATGCATATGTTTATAATTCAAAGACCCTGACAAACAGATTATCCCTTTCAGTATAGGAAAAAACTGCAAAATCTGCACCCCATACAATGTGTCAGTCATAGTAGAACTGGAAAGATTTTTTCTCAGAACCTGAACCTTTCACTCCATCATACTTTTCCAATATTTTGCAACCTGATTGAAATCTCTTAGCTATGTTTATATTTTTTTAATTACATTTTTAACAGCGTATCAAGCAACAACCTAGGACTTGCACCTTGCAAACTACATCAGTTTTGAATAAACAATGGAAACTTTTAAAGCACTATCTAATCTTAGGATCTCACATTTGTTGTAATATGGCTATGTGCTCACTCACAGTCTGCCTTATCTAAATTAACACAAGAGGATTCTGTTCTATGCAAACAGAACTCTGCCTTTGTACAGCACTTTCTCTTTAACAGTACTGGACAAGAAGACAGTGAAATTACAGACTAGCATAGAATTTAAGAGATAGGGCTAGTTAAGAAAATGAAAGACGCTCTCCTGGTTTTTTAATAAATAATTAATTGAATAGTTTATAAATGTGTCTCTAATGGTAACTAGACATACCATAAATTTAAATTGTTATGTGTGTTTGTAAAATATATACTTTGAATGAATGCGTCTTTAATGCACAGGAATGTTTACTAGGAAGTTTCAGTTTCTTATGTTTATGCTTGACTCTCATTTTCAAAGATTCAGGCCAAATGGTTCTCAGTTGCTTTTTTTCTCATCCATTCTTCCTTTTGTCACCCCTCTGAAAAGTTCAGACTTTCAGTATAGGTTACATGCAGTTCATATCTACATAACCTACCCACTCACCCCATCTAGAAACATCTTTCCTGATATCAGCACTCAACTCTATAAAAATCTCTGCTGAACTTATCTCTATCCTTTAAATAATTTTTCCTTTTGTGCTCTCTGTTCTTTCACTCTTTTATTTTCCTCTTTCCTTACAAAGATTTTGACATCACATAGTTTGAATACACGATAGTTCTACCCACAAAAACAAATATTATAGCAGAAGCGTTTTATATGGCAAGAAAGGCATTACGTATTTGTAAAGAACTAAGTCAGTACTTCATTATAGGTGCTTTCACACTGGATAGAGGTTGTGAAAATGACAGCAGGTACTGTTAGACTTATTAGTGATTTCTATTAACTCATGTTGGGATCTGATAAAATTTCCTTTCTGTTCATATATTTTTCTCTAGTGTCTGGGGATGTTCCAAAAATCTTTCCTAGAAGATCCCAGAAAGTGTCAGAAATTGATCACGGATTTCTTCTT
Source organism: Corvus hawaiiensis (assembly GCF_020740725.1). Taxonomy (NCBI): domain Eukaryota; kingdom Metazoa; phylum Chordata; class Aves; order Passeriformes; family Corvidae; genus Corvus; species Corvus hawaiiensis. Next base: position 60,858,966 of record NC_063216.1, on the reverse strand, counting down.
CAGAAAGTCTAAATCACTATGAGGCCTTACAATCGTAAGGCAAAAAAAGCCTTCCAGTTCTTCAGATATTCTGGATAAATATACCATAGTGGTCAGCACAGAGTGAGGAGTTATGTACTGTGCCTTGCTTTTAACAACTGGCACACCCACAAAGATACAATGCCTCTTCGTTTGTCAGACTACCTAGGAGTAATCTTATCTCAAAGTAAAGTTTAAGAGTAGAATAGCGTTTACGTAAACTATGATATGAGATAGGGGTCATGAAAAGATATGACAAAACATCAGCATTGAGGCTATATTTAACAATAAGGATTCTCTTTGGGTGTTCCAGCAGTTATCTGTTTTGTCACTGCTGGGTAATTAGCCTATACAATGCACACTTGGCCCTAGGGAGTTCTTTTGGTTACTTCATTCTTTTTCCTATTGTTGAAGAAGACTATCTGCAGCATCCAGGGTGGCTGCCCTGGATGACCTGCCCTTTTTCTAGGGCTGCCTAGGATGACTTTATCTTTCCTCTCTGCTAATGTTTACCTACCTGTCACATTTTACACAGCTGGGCACTGAGATGTCACAGGGTAACAGAAGGGATTAAATAATTTCCTTTTCCCCTCTTCTAAAGATAATTTCATTAATTTTTTTTGTTACTTACTTTAATTAGCACTCTGTATTTAGAGTGACTTGCACATTTTTCAGTTTTCTTGAGAATTCTTGTAAAGCTATTCATGATGTATTTTCAAAAAGATAAAATGCATTCTTTTGCTACTAGATTTACAGCTTCTTTTTCTCTTTGTCTGTCTTATGAAGAGCAACCATTGCATAAGAGGGATTGGGAGTCGAAATGTAATATTCCGTCAACATAATTGCAGCCAAATTTTTAATCCTCCAGTCAGCCCCACAGATATTCACTGCCAAAAACAGTATTGACAGAATTTTTTCCTGTTTCCAGACAGAAGGAAAATAATACCGTGCACTTACAGGTTGATAGACCCACCTCTAAGCTCCATATGGCAGCTGATCAACAGAAAACTAGAAGAACCACTCCAAAGATGTAATTTGTTCTTCTGCCAAGGGAATGAGAGAAAACACACAACCAATGTATGTTGTGGGGGATATGGAATAGAATGGGGGGAGTATGGCTATCCTATTGTTTCTAGACAGCTGCTTGTGATTGCCAGTGTCTAATACCTGGGCTTGTGACACTCAGGCTATGTTCTGTGACCACGTTCTGTGACCATTGGCCTGTGTCCCACAGGCACAGTTCCCAGAGGAGTTTGTGATACTTTCAACAGAAGAAGACTGGATTTTCAGAAGTAGCATAAATCCTTGTTTCCTCATCTTTTGGTGTCTATCTTTTGGAGATTTTCCATCTGTTAGTGTGTAAAACAGTCACATTTGTGTAGAAGCTCCCCAAGTTGCAGGACATACTAAACAATCATGAGATTTTCGTATTAAGAATCTAATAACAATTCTTTTGCCCACCTATTTCTCTCTTCTAGGTTATGATGTATGTTGTATACCAGACTTTTCCTAGGTATGTGTTGTTTAGTCTCAGTTGTTTTTTAATTTGTGTGTGTACAAATTTATTAACTCAATACCAGGCATTTTTCAATTTACAACATTCACAGGCTCATTAAATACAGTTCTCTCTGCCTTCAGTTTTTTAAAGTAAAAGTAGAATTTCCTAGTCTTCAAAACATATCCTGGAAAGGCAATTGCTATCAGGACTAGTAAATGTGGAATGGTATCTCAAGGTAGAGAGTCTATGATTTCTATTTATTATTGAAATTTGCAGATGCCTACAAATATAACACTAGACATTTATCAAGGCTTTAAATAGTGGGACCATCAAATCCAGTAGTTCACAGGATCACCACAGAGTGCCCTGGGTTGAAAGGGACCTTAAAGATCATCTAGTTCCAACTCCACTGCCATGGACAGAGACACATTTCACTAGTCCAGGTTGCTCAGAGCTCTATTCAACCTGGCCTTGAACAATTCCAGGAATGTAAATACTTGTGCCTATAATTAAATTTATGTAATTTGAGATGGCTAATTAGGTGTTTGAACCTGAAAACACAAAACATTTTTTTGTTCAATCTATTTTATACTTGTGAAGTTCATAAGGTCAGATTAAATATTACATTTGAGTCCAGGCTTTTTGTTCATGCTGAGGAGAAATTTCCCCCATGTCATACATATGAGAAAATAATAATTGAATGAGCAACATAGGACAGTATTTTCATTAGTTGTAGATGACATTTTTCTACTTAGGTAAATTCGAATGTTTATGTAACAATGAATTTTTTTGATTCTTGGTGTTTTCAGAAACTGCCTGAGCATTGTGAGAATTAAATGCATTTGCTGTAAAAAATTTTTTTCTTTAGCTCAATATTACAACTGTACTTTTCTTTTTATCGTTCTTATTCTACTTTCTTCTTCTATGAAAAACACAGAGCTCACATCAGCAAATCTTGTCTGGGTTTGCCTTCCCTCTGTGTAAGATGGAGCAGACAAAATATTTAGCATACTCATCACCCTCTGCCTATTAAAGAACTGGTGGACAAGAGCAGGATTTTTACTGTTTGTTTTTGCATAATATATATCAGTATTAAAATGTCAAAAGCACGGTTGAACCCTTGAAATGTGTAAGTTAGAATACTTATTTCTGAACGATTAGGGTGTTATTTCTATATCTATAGAAATGAGAATTAGGAATCATATTTACTCCTTAATGATTTTGCAAAAGCTTAACTCAGGTTTTAGTTTCTTTAATCTGTTCCTCATGGGATTTTTCTTGTTTGTTTTTTTGTGGACTTTTTTTATAATGAAAAACACATGAAAATTAGTGATTCAAACTAACTTTATGAAAGGAAAGGTTCTTTCCACAACTTTTCATAACTGAAGGTTGAATGTGAAAATCTGACTCTTTATTGTACCAGTAAGAAGATTGATCATATTTGTTAAAAGTGCTAATTAAAAGAATTAGCTTACAGGCTGAAATGATGAGCAAGTGTACCAGAATGTGCCCCTTAGGCTCTTGAATCACACAGCTCAGTGGAATCAGTAGACCTTTGTCCAGCAGTTTCATGAGTTAATAAGCAATAATTATGAAATTAAAAAATCGTTTAATTAAAATGAAAAAGCATAGTCAGTCACCTCATAATTTGAAGCACTAATATGGTCTCAGGCACTCACCTAGAAGATAAAGCAAATTATCCACAATAAATTGCAAAACTATGTGAAAGACTCATGCACATTTGCTACATTGCAATGAAGATTGTCACACATCAAGGCAAAGTGTCCATGCTGAGGAACACATAGGAAAAAAAATTGAAATTGGTCCAATGAAAAATTATGGTGAAAAGAGGGTTAAATTTTACTCATTTTTTTGGACTAGTTTAATGTTTGGAAACTAGGTTTATTTTCCATTAAAAATCCACTACTGTAACACCATCAAATGATTGCAATCAACGGAAAAAAAACCCAAACCAAAAGAAACCAAACACCAAAACCAAAACAGAAGCTAAAAATAAGTTCTGAGATAGTTGTCAAAACATGTTTCCATAATTTAAAAACCCTTTGCATTTTAGATTTCTTCAGATACATTTAGAATGGCTAGTCTTCGGCATCCCAGAACTCAGAAAATTGATAATATTTAATCATGATATTTCAGGGACTTCTCATATTTTTTTTAAATTAAAAGTATTGTTCCCAAAAACGTCTTCAATCTACTCCATAGTAAGTCTTTAGACTTAGGGGACAGTGTTAGTTAAGTTCAAAATTTTCGATGTATATTCTCATGCCTGTAAGATCTATGAATCTGCAAGGAACTAACCAGTGTTCTGGTTTATAAATTGCCATTGAACAAACCACCTTGATCAAAGATCTTTTGACCACTGAAAATTCAGGGTAACCACAGTGATGGTAATAGGTTATCTAGAATTTCAGTAAGGTGGAAAATGAATTATAACAAACATGTCTGAAAAAAGCTTCTTAAAACCTTTTGTTCCCTTCTATACACAATACCCAGACAAAGTAACGTCAGTAACTCAAAACATTCAAATAGCAAATAGCCTTATAATTCAGCATTTGTCTTGTTATCTCAGGTCATTTTACTCCAAGCATGTATGCATACAGCGGTCCTCAGTGGTGGTATCTCTGCTTCTGGTGACTTGTATGCCACATGCCACTAATATGTCTGTTTAAGCCATACCATTAGAATAAGACTGAATTATAACCATGGTGTCTAGAATTACAGGTACAATACCTCAATTTAGTTGCAATTCTAGATGTAACACAGCCATTTCTAAGTCCACCAATCACTGAAACAGGTATATGAGTTGATGAAGATCTATCTATCTCTCAATAAGGATAAAAGAATATACATTCATGAGGTCAACTAGATGGTATCTTTCCATGTGGATCATGTTTGCAGTTTAGGTCTCATGACCAGTTCTGCTGCTAATGATTATACAAGTGCCAGTAGTAGTGGGAACATGATTTATTTTTACTACTCATTATGCTGAGTGTGGTGTGAAAATATCTGTTGCATATCCTGATCCATATCTCTAACATATGTCTTGAAACTTCAAGGACATGGTATTGAGAATATTATAGTATTTACTGGTTTGCTGGAAAATTTCAGAATAGAAAAGCACTTTTCTTTCAAAAATAAATTTTCTATTAGAATCATATCTCATCAGTGCTGTAAGTCACAGTTTCATCACCAAGAGCAGTCAGAAAATTTCACTGACAATACATTTAATGCTTTATGACCTCAGAGAAGTTTTGTACTTCTTGCAGTGTTACAGTGCACATCACTGCACACCACAGATAGAAGTGGCTCTAGGACTACTAAGAGATTTTTTTTAGTATAGAAAAGGAGATCATGTCACTTGATAATTAAAATTTTATTGTCTTTTAAAAAAATTTCTATCTCTGGCAAGATTTTCAACAATAACTTTGCTTTTAGATTTCTTTGCCCATGTACTCCTAACAATGTACTGAAACACAATGGCTTGCGGAAGATGTTAGTGTGTATCTTACCTCCAAGGTCCGTTTGCTCATTCTAATGTATCTGAACATTTTCAGTGTTCTAAGATTAGGATTAAGTGGACAATTCACACTTTTTCCATCTTTTGCACATCATCTAAACCTTATGCTGAACTGTTTCTCAAAAATGACAATTAGTGTCTAACATTCCTTGGCACTCTTTCACAAATTCTCATGCATTTTAGTCAGTTGCTAAGAACAACCATGAAGTTCTTTGGTTCTGTTGGGGAAAGACAAGTTACTTATAGATAAACTGAAATAAGAAATGTCAGCTGACTCAAAATTAAGGTTTTACAAACTACAAACACAAGCAAGGCAGCCAAAAACTAGTCATGACTATGTACACATTTATATAATGGGCACAGGAAAGCAGTGATGAAAATTCTGGGAGTAAGAGATTTGTGGGTTACTTGTGCATGAGTTTCCAGCTTTTTAAACAACTATTCATGACTGAAAAATAGTTTACTGTAAGTCAATAATTTGCACTATTAGTGTGCCAAGAAATGTATTGATAAAATTTTGAAGGCAAGATTTTTGAAGATTTTTCTTACTTAATTAAATGTCATGGATTCAGATAATGGTAAAGTAATTTCATCATAGGTCATTGAAGTTTAAGTAATAAATAATCAACATTTCACAGGTATCATGTAGTCCAACCCCCTTGTCGAGGCAGAATCACTGCTGTTTGCCTCATTTTTTGGTCATACATGTTAGGCAGCCTGCTCACATAAATAACCTCTTCAAAAAACTTCAGTAAGGATGTCTTCTCCCAAGTGATGCCACCATAAACCCCACATGTAATAGAAACTGCTGTACCATGGCAGGGGATGGACAGAAGAGATTTTTCCTGGTATAAACTGAATCAAAATTATTTAATGCTTTGTTAGACAAAAGCAAACCTTCAGCTTCTGAAAATCTTTTGGCTCCAAACACAGAACACAGGCTACAGAAATAATATGTTCCTTTAGGAAACTCTGTTCATTAGTTTGGCAGGAACATTCAGGACATTTTCAAAGAACTAAATATTTTTAAGAGGCAGATTATGAACAATGCAATTTAATAACCCAATTTCACAAAGACAAAACCACATACAATTAAAATTTGAGATATGATTTTTTAAAAAATTAAATCTATTAGGGCTTCTTGGATAGCCAAAGTACCAGAAGATGGAAGTGAGGAAATGTGATTGGTTTGGAGATATTTTTAATAATTACTGTCTGCAGAACCTTGACATAAACTCTACAATTTGGTTTTTGGTTATTTGAACTCTTCTTTGAGCAATGTATGCTATTCACAACACAGATATTTTAAAAATGTAAATAGATCATAATTAAAGTTGCTTAATATTACATTTTTGTGTGTACTATAGAAAACACCTAAAGAGAGAACTTGCAGAGGGTTCTGTTAGAGTTATACAAAGTGTGTAAGACATTATTATGGGACTCACCGCTAAGAGGAACAATGAGGAAGTGACAAAGTCACCACCAGTTTGATTGTACATGGCAGCTCAAAGATACAGCATCGGTTGCCTGGAAGCCACGGTAATACCTTCTTTAAAATACAAAACCTGGTGTCCAAATTATGACTAGTCTACTGGTAGTATTCTTAGAATATCTGCTTTGTGTGGCATTACTCCAGATGTACTCATCTTGATTGTCCCTGGATGGCATAATAATTTTTTCACAGTCTATTCACAGAGAATTTTGGAAGATGGCATAGACTACCCATCTACTTGGTTCATACCAAGTTGTCTACGTAAGAGTGTGAATTCTCCTGTGGTCAGAACTGTCTTTCAGACTTCCATTCTGCACTGACAGATTGTAAGGGCTAAGATTCAAGGAACACAGCAGACAACACTTTTTGTAACGATTTATATAATTATTCATGGAATTCTACACTCTATAGTGAAGTTCTATATGGTATTTCAAAGCCTACATAAAGCAAAATGTTTAATAGACTTCAGTTAGGTAGGAATTTTCCAGGAAGGCTATCCAATATCCTTTCACTAAACAATCCTTGTGATTCACTTTGTGTTACACATTTGTAAAAAATATGATAAAATGCATAATAAAGTTCAAGCTAATCTGAAAAGTAATTTCTTGCAGGGTGGATAAATCCAAGTTAGCAATAAAAGATTGGAACTAGACCTTTCGGTCATGTGAAAATATAGTAACATCTGGAGACTCCAGTTAAAGGATAATGAGTATGACTCTTTCACTTTGAGTGTTTTTAATATCTAACAATTCTACTTCAATAATTCAAATTAAATCTGCCCATAATGACAGATTGTTTCCTAAGATAAGGCCAGCTTGCTTTGTTTGATGTAATTTCTTTGTCAGTATAGCTCACTTTTATCTTTGGTTTAAGTGCAAATTCTTAAGAATCTTAACTTAGAAGACATTTATGCAGAAACTGAGTACGCAAATAATCTGCAACAGAAATTTTAGATGAAGAACAATTGAAAGATCAAAAAGGTCATTTAAAATAGATATGGAGAAAAAAATGATTGAAAGAAACAACCACCTTTAAATATTTTCCAAGACTTTAGGAAAGACCTCAATTTAAGGGTTCTTAAATATAACTCCAGTTCACATATTCTTTCCTTTTCTGGGCTCAAGCATTTAGAAATATACTGTGTTGTATCATTCAGCTGGTATAAATCTACTGCCTTCATTTCTCTTTGCAGACAGACCTGTTCATGCCACACATTTTATTTACCATGCTCCATTCCTGACAGTGTCAAAATATATATTGCCTACTAGCTCTCACACATGAGAGCTTCCAGTGTTTTTTCATAACCTTTTTCATTCTCCCTCCTGAAGACTGTAGAATGTCCAGCATTGAACAGGACAACATGAAGGGATTAGATAATAGAAATAAAATTTGGGGTTAAAGAGGGCTTGACCCATAGCCTGTAGATAGCTAGAGATATATACAGAGCTTAATTCATGTAGTTGTGTGGATTGAAAAAAAGGAGAAATAAAAGGATCTTGTGAGTAGACCTGGTTTATGAGGCCCCAGCAGCATTTTGGCAAAGAGGATTCACACTGCATAGTATCACAGGGAAAAAAGTGCTGTGAACTTCAAATGAGACTACTTTTCCATTGTTCGTAAAAGCCACCATCATACACAACTACAACTTTTGAAATATCTAGCCTCCTTACAGAATGTCACAGTGCTCCCAGTTAGTTCTTAAGAAAGAGATCAAAGTGAGATTTTCAGGTCTTGATGTTCTTGTTCACACTGTGTTCTTTCTGTTCTGTTCACAACACTGAACAGAACTCAATTTCCCAAGCAAGTGACAAGAGAACACATTTGTCACTACTTTGTTCTTTTATAAACCCTTGAGCATACTCCAAAGGAGAAACTTGAAAAAATGCCCACTGACTATATGTTTAGGAAGCACAGTTCTCTTTGGTGGACTGAATTCTCCCCTCTCTCATGTTGTTGCAACCCAAACAGACCTGTCAAGACATCCTCAGAAGGAGTAATACCAGAATTTTTTGTGAAGCTACATCAGTAGATGCCAGCAGAAGGTTTGTCCTACTTGATTTCAACACATAATCTACATATTTACTCTATTTTCCCTTTCAGACACTCTTTAATTTTAGTCAAAATAACCTACATTACTACATGAGAGCTTGACTGATCATTTGCAGGGAATGGATGTCACTGGGATTAATTTTATTAGGCTAACTAAACAACTTTTAAAATAAACATTATTATCATTGTCCCACTAATAAAAAGCTTAAATAGCTAATGCTTCTCTTTGTCCGGTAATTCTGACTTTGTTTTCTGTTTCTAATTCTAATTTTCTTAAAGAAGATATTCTGTATAGGAACACTGGAAATGTAGGCATCACAAGAATGAGAGACATTTCTGTCAAATGATAATGACACTGAGAAGAGACACAGAGAGAAAGAATAAAGCAGAACCATTTTATGTGACAATATAATAGCAGAAAGATAATTGCCTGCAAGTTTACAAGGCAATAAATGGCTCTCAGTGGCTGATGAACATGAAAGCCATAGGCATTATAGGCAGAAGAGCTCTCTGTATTTACAAAAATCAGATTTTAAGTGTGGCATCTCAGAGAAACCAATAATATTTTAAGTTTGATAGATGTTTTAAATTATTTTTAAATTAAATTTATAGTATCTGGATCCAAACATATAGAGAGAAAAATAAGAAAAACAGCATGTCATCACAAATGAAGCATAGACAGAGGAGACTGTGGAGTCAGACCAAGGTGATGGGCAAGATAAACTGATTTATAACATTTGTGCTTGTCCTAATCCAAGTGAAACAGGACATCCTTGTATTGTCAAAAACTAGAAGAGAATCATACCCATAGTCATGTGATGAAGGAGAGAACTGCCTAGAGGTGTCTCAAAAGCAAAGAGGATGTAGAAAAGAGTATCTTCATGCTTCCTTAAAGAAAAATCCTCAAAAAGCATATAGAATCCATGCTACTACTTATATTCCCTAAGGGAGTGGACTTTGATGAAGTGATCAGGCATAAGGAGAATTCAAAAATTGACATCTGAACCTTGCAAAAGATTATCTCAAGGATCAGATAAATTAAGATGGTGGTCACTGTAAGCATTTGATCTCTGAAAGTCACATCATGTGGTTAAAAACATTCTCTAGTTCAACCTTTAGAGGAAGCTGAGGTTGAAAATTAACTCCTTCTTTCAGTCTTGCATTGTAGTCCTTTGTCTTCTGGGACAATTCTTTCCAAATCTTCTGCATGAAGATTTGAGATGCCCAAGGCATTTATTTGTTCGTATGCTTGTTTGTTTGTTTTTTAAAAACATAGTACCTGGTTATTGAGACTCCCATTATTTATAAAACTAGTCCCATATGTCTCATAAAACCCCCAACAAACTATCCAGAGTGAGAAATAAACATGTTGATCATTAATCAGTCACCTTCAGCTGCAGGTGTAGAGTCACACAGGTATATCTTACAAAATCATAGCTATTTGTTTTACAAATTATTTAAAGATTTTTCACCTATTTCAGTCAAGTTCATTCAGCAATTTAATTATTGCTCCAGATAAATGGGGAAAATGAAAAAGGGAAATTTTGTGTTCTTAATTGTACAGTTCTTTTTAGATACTAATGAGCTCTGGGGGTTTTTTTGTTGCTTAAGGATTCTCAGCCAAAACTTTGTGTACAGTTCTTTAATCTATGTCAAAGGCAAGCATTAATATTTTACAGCTCTACCTCTTTTAGTATTCCCTAAGTGTGGATGTATTTCTAATTGGCGGTGTATCTGTGTGTCCCATTATTTCCTACAGCCTTTGCCTAGCTCTATTTTAATTTTTTTTGTTTGCTGTTTGGTTTTTCTTTAACAAAAGGCAGTGAAATGTCTTAATAGCCTGGTCACAGATTTTTATAACTGATACAGAATTGCCAAGATGACTATTTCTCAAAAGCACGTTTTCACGGCAGTGCCATAAATGCTGAAAAGCAGCATCTTTATTGTTCAAGCACAACTTAAGGGTCTAAAGCAGATGAGGCTTGAGGGAGGTTCTGTGGCCTGGAATATGCTGGCAGTCATAAACTATATGGCAGGGTAAATTATTAGAACGGTCCTTTCTGGTCCTTCACCCTGAGTCTGAGAAAACTCCAGTACTTATAGGAAAACACTCAGGCATCGTTGTTGCCAGGGCCACAGCTCCAAAACTGCCAGCTATTCCCCACAAAACAGGCATTCGGCAACACGTGCATTCACATACTTTGCGTGGGGGTTGCTATGGTTTTGTTATGAAGAGATGTGGAAGGCTACTAGAAAATCCTTTCTGTAAATGACCACAAAGGACTCTTGCCACCAAACAAACTTTATGCTGCTAACAGTCACTGACCATAGTTTCCTAGGCCTGAGTCCTTTTTGAATGGTACTACAGTTCCTTCCTTCTTTCCTGTTGAGATAATGTCTCACAATGCAATATTTGAAAATCAATAGAAGCAAGTAACTTTGCAGAGAAATTCTTTCTAGCAATTTCCAAAGTCACTTGTACTTGACTCAGTTGAAATGCAGTTTCTACTATTGGTCCTTTTCCAGCTGAACTTGCCTGTGTTGCACAAATCCTTTTCAGGAATTGTTTTATTATACTGGGGTTTTAGCTGCTATTGCATGAGTAAAATCATATTTGGCTATTTAATGCCACAATTTCTGTTTTTACAGTAATAAATCAGTCTTTTCTGGCACTAAACATGGACGTATTTTTTTAAAGTTTCCTCCCTTTCATCCATTAGGTATTCTGAGATATCAAAACATTATTTATTCTAATCTGATTTGATTCCCATAGTGTTTCCACTTGTAAGTATGGTTTGACTTGAGATGTGATGAGCTAGATGGAGTTACTGTAAATGCCAATACACACTATCTGCATCCTTAAGATTCTTTAGGACCATTTGAGATACCGTAGGTGAGAGAAACATCCAGTGGTGTCCATCTTTGCGTACAGAATTATTAGCACAGTCAGATAACTGGATTTAGTGCACAATATGAAAATTAACAAAGGACAGTGAATATTGATGTCTACCAAATTTGCTTTCTGCAGGCTTGATAATATGATACTATAGCCACTGACTCTGGCTGCATAAGTTAAAATCAACATCAATATTTTTATTCAACTCTGGAATCCAGGAGTGCTGAGTCCATTTTGGGATCCCCAGTACAAGAAACACATGGGCACACTGGAGTGAGTCTAATACAGGACAACCAAGATAGCTGGGGCTGCAGCACACAGCACAGAGAAGAGGTTGAGAAAACTGGATTTGTTGTTAAAGGAGGAGGCTAAGGGTATCTTAAGAAGTAAAGTTAGCATGATCTCATCCATTGGAAGGCTATAGAGAAGATGGAGCAAGACTCTTCTCAGAAGTGCACAGTGTTACGATGGGAGTCAAGAGTCAGAAGTTGTAACACAGGAAATTCCCATTACATATTAGAAAAAAAAGGTTTCCCCATGAGTGTAGCCAAATAGGAAAGGCTGTGAAATCTCTAAATCTCTGCCCTTGGAGAAGTCTAAGAGTCATCTGGGCAACCTCCTACGTAACTTGGTCTGTTCTGGCCCTGGACTTGAACTTCAGGTTGAACCAGATAACCATAGGTGGTCCATTATAAGCCAAATCATTCCACAGTTCCACAGTTCTCTGGATGATATGATGCTCCTCTGCCTGATAAGCACTGATCACAGTGTACCCAGACTGTTCCCTCCCCTGCAGTGACAAAATGGACAGAAACTCATTCTCAGGGGTGTTCTCCCCCTTGCTATACCTGTCACAGTGCAGTTTGAATTTAAATGCGCCATGCATGAAAAATAATAACCCAGGTATATGAAATGCTTGATAATGTGAATTATTTTCAATCCTCAATATAGTGGATACACCAAAGTTAAATACAGTATTTTTCATTTTTCTCTATTTTAACACACACATTTATTATTTCACAATCCACCACAGCACCCTTCTGATCCACTGAATCACATAAATTTTCTACGTGTTAATATTTTGATTAACAGTGTAATAAAAAATTAATCTCTTAGGAAGTGGTGGTGAAGCATAAGCATATTTTTGTGAGCAATACACTTGCTGAAAAAAAGAATTTTGCTATTTCAAAAAATATGTATGTGCCAGAGAGAATTGTAAAGCTGTGAAAGATGAAACTGTGTAGATGCTGTTAGCCTCTGAGTCAGCAGCTCACATTTCGCAGAAATTAGCATCTCAAGCCTAAGTACCCCTTGCATGCTGGGAAGCACCTTTCTGCATAGCCCACTGCCTGCTGCAGTCTGACAGTGCCTCAGAGCTTGCACAATTGAAAGAGTAACAAGCTGATTCACTGTAGATTAACAAAGTGCAGCCAGTCACGATGAAGAGACATTTACCACAAGAGCAGCCTCTGTCATGGAGGGGGTAGGAGGAGCTGACAGCACTTGTATTATTGCAGAGAGACAAGTGTTTTTTACTGAGGCTGAAGGTGAAACACCTGCAAGAGGGTCAAATGATTTATTTTATTTCTTTAATAAATTAGGGCAAACAACAATCATTAATTAACACAGGCACACAAAAAGAAAGGATTTGTTGGAATAATTTCATATATACTTTTTATAATTTCAATTATTTATGCAGCAGTGTCACAGTATAGCAACAGCAGAGTTGCTATTTCATAAAGAAGCTTTTCACAGTTATACAGCATTTTTAACAAAAGACCTGTTAGTTTTGATCTCTACTGGTGCTCTGCCAGCCTCGAATATGGTCACAATGCCCTGGAAACCGTTTTCTTCTACGCCCAGCTCCTTTGATAGCAGGAAGACACAGTGACACAGAGCTGCTCTACTCTGAGTGCCTCCGATAAATCCAAACTGTCAGATGCTGCTGGTCAAAGGTAAATGGGACATCAAGGGGGAAAAAAAGAAGCACCAAGGATAAAAGAAGCACTGACCTTTTTTGCAGTGCACTTGCAGTAGTGTTCCATATTAGTTTAGCTGTTCGCATAGCGCTGAAGAGAAAAAAAGGCTGCTCTGCATACAACATGGCCTCTTTTAAAGTTATTCTTTTGTGTGAAATGGTTGCCACAGCTTTTGAAGACAGGTAAAGTCTAGCATAAAGACACATCTATAAATAAAATATCATTTTAAGCAAGCTTTGAAATTATTAGACAAAGTAATGCAGTTTACAAACAAAACCTGATCCATTGAGGAAAATACATCTGAGGATGTAAAAAACACCACTTGGGTCAAAGGATGCCCATCTAGCTCAAAACATAAAGCAATGACCTGAAAACTGACAAGAAACCCTAGGAGGACAGATTTGAGTAAAAAGTGTTTATAGAAGTAAAATGTACTATTGTTGCACTCGGAAGATCATAAGCCAAACTGAGTCTTTGAGGAGTGTACAGAGGGCTGGTGCAAATGCAGAGCTAGACAAAAATCTGCACAAAGCAGTGCTGGGGTTTTTTTGCTGACATCTGTGGCATTTTTAAGTCAGAATACTACGTGCAACAGTTTTTCCCAGAGAAGCAGAGCTTTGACTCACTGTAAAAAGTGAAAGAGAAATTCTGTGAAGTCTCAAAAAAGGAGGTATCTTTCTATAATGTACCCATCTGCCAAATCTCATGTGTCATTGCTGTTTTCCATATTTTTTCCAGTGGTTTAAGTGCAAGGAATTTCAAATTTCTTATTATTTTAAAAGATATAGTTTTACCCATAAGATCTGATCGTGTAGAATGGCCTTTATAGTCCAGTTAAAAGAGAACTATAGTGGCAAAAAACCTCAGCCTAAGTAACAGCACTGGATAGTGGGCAAGAATCAATTATTCATTCAGAAACATCTAGAGCTAGTCAGATGATCTATCTGCATAACAAATAAAACTGATGATTTGTCCTCTTTTTTTTGAATGCATGATTCATGATTATATGATTACTCATGAGGCTCATGACAACATGATTTGATCCAATCCAAAAACAACCTCAGGAGGAATAGCTGAAGCACCCTGATTCAAGCATATGTGCATGTTTTAAAATATCAATAGCCCTATTTAGGGAATTTGATTCATCTTGGTCCTAAAATTAGGCATGTTTTAGTGCATTACTTAACAAGAGAGATAAGCCACTTTAAACAGGATGTGTGATAAAGTGTCCTGGTACCTGCCAGGACAGAGCTAAATTTTTATAGTACCTGTGCAGGTGCAGAGCCTGGAGCCTTGTGGGTGTGGCTAAGAGATTATTCTGCACCATCTCACTCATTGCTGGGGGCGGGAGTACAGCAAATCCATATTAGAGTTTGTTCACACTCAGTTCTCAGTGTCCCTCTACTGGGTTTAAGTGTTTCATGTATCTCTTGTACCAGGAAGCCCAAAACCAGACACAATATGCCAGATATGTCTCACCAGTGCTGAATCACCTCCTTTGACCTGCTGGCAACACTGCTCCTAATGCAGCTCAGGGTACCACTAGCCTTCTGTATCGCAAGGGCACACCAATGCCTCATCTTCTACTTGCTGTCCACCAGAACCTCCAGCCCTTTCCTATCAACCCAGTCAGTCCTGGTCAGTCCCTGTACTGAACAGTTCATGGGGGTTTTCCTCCCCAGGTGCAGGACTTGACACTTCCTTTCATTGAATTTCATGGGACTCCTGTCGGTCCATTTCTCTAGTCTTTTGAGGACCCTCCAAATGGCAGCACAGCCCTATGGTGCACCAACCATTCCTTACAAATTTGTATCATCTGCAAACTTCCTGAGGGTGCTCTCTGCCTTATTATTAAAGTCATTAATGAAGATGCTAATCAGTGCTGGTCCCATTATTTATTCCTGCCATACACCACTATTGATGGGCCTCCAACTGGACTTTATGCCTTCTATCACAACTCTTTGGAACTAGCAATTTAGGCAATTTTCAATCCACCTCTCTGTCTATTTATCTGTTTGTCAATCAGGATGTTAAGGGAGACAGTGCAACATAAAAGATGCAATTAGCAAGTATGGGTACCCATCATGAAATTACTGCTACTGCCAGCAACTATAAATAGATCTAATATCTGGCTTTTCTAACAATCTTATTTTTGAAACAGAGAGCGGCATTCTGGAGCATATCTTGGAACAGCTATAATAAAAGAACCGCAATCTATTACTTCACAGTAAAGCAAAACTTTCTGCTCTTACATCAGGGCAGATAACAAATAAACTTGGGTCAGCTAATTTGCCAGTATGTACACAACTGACAGCAAGATATGAATTTACTCCTACCATAATAAAAAGATCTGGGAAACTCAAACTGGCACTTTCTTCAAAAAAATGTAATGCAAATAAAACATAAGAAAAATGTAAAGCAGCCACAAATTAGCACAACAAATGCAAAGAGTCTAGTAAACTAGAAACAAAAACAGGTAGATTGAACTTTCATAACAAATCAGATTATTTTTTCTTCTTATGAAATTTATCAATGCTTGTTGTTATCAAATCATGATCCCATCATGTGGCCATTTTTTATTTCTGAAGAGTTACCCTTTTTTCATAAGCCGGGCAACTCCCTTGTAGAATGTCTTTTATGATTCATTTGTTCCTGATTCTCTCTTTGTCTCTATTAAAAAACCTAACATCACTGGTGACAAACTCAACATGATATTTCTGGTGCTTTTTTCTGCCTTCTGCTTCTCTTTGCCTGGGAGATCCATGGGCTTCTTTTGGGTGGATATGATTTTGAATATGGAATCTGCATTTTCTCCTGCTTGGGCTGAGCATTCCACACTTCTTGTATCACCTGCTATAATATCACATAGTTTTATATGGTTATGTATAATTATGTGTTAATTACATTAACTGTTGAGGAAGTGTCTATATAATGGGGATATTTTTATCCTTCCTTGAAAAATAACCAGCCAATGAAGTACAGTGTAATATCGAATAGAACATTGAACTACAAAAACATAATGAAAAGTACACAGAGCAACAGCATAAATATGGATATTTGAATCCTTAAGGATAATCAGATTCTTTACCACTTGTATAGGTGTTTCCACAAACACTTTGACAAAGCTCATGAACTGATATATCAAGGAGATTTACTGAAACAAAAAGCTCATAAATGTCAATCATCAGATGAAAACCCAGAGCACTCAAACTGATTTAATCTGCATTGTTAATTTACAAGTTCATGTCTTTTGCAACATCTTCTAACAGCTCAATTATTAAAAATTAGATCTCCACGAATGGAAGAAGATATTTTTAAAATAAAAAATACTTCTATATTTTAGCTTCTCTGTGTATGTCTTACTTTACTTTGAAAGTTTTGTTCTTGGCTAGAATAAAGCATTTTGGCAATGACACGTGATCCTCAGGTTTCAAACACCTTAAAACCAAAAAGATAACTATCAGTTGGTATATTATGAATATATAGATATATAAAAAATTTAAAAAAAAATCAATTTGATAGAATTAAAGTTAATTTTCCATAATTTAATTTTCCATGACAGATCTTTATCTCCTGTACAAAATGAGAACATTTAAGGTTTTGTGGGCACATAAAAGGGTTTTCCTGCTGGGCATTTGGGGAAGAGGTTACAAAATAACTGTGGCAAAATTGCTTGAAAAACTTACAGTCTTAAGGTCTTTCTTTATCAGCTAGGTCCCTGTCTTACATTGCTCATGCACCTGAACTCTGACATATACAGAAACATCTTCTAGAAATTAAAGGATCGTTTCAGTCTTTAAACTGTCCTTAGCCTCTCAGCTGATAATGTGAACAGAAGTGCCAATTAGTGCCAAATATAGTGATATTCTGTGAATGCATTCCAATTAGAAACCATCAGTTTGTTTGACAGAGACAATTAGTGCCAGTAGAAAGTACGTTTGAGTTTTGGAGGAAGTTATTAGTATATACTATACACCAGAATCTTCCTCAGAAGCCATTACGGTAAACAGTGTCAAGAAAATAGTGTAGAAAAGACATTAGACTTTAGACTAGATAAAGATCAGGAGACTCAGATCATTAAGAACTACCTATTTAAGGAACAGTAATGCAACAGTTGATTTGCTTTAAATAAGAGAAAAAGGGAAGTAAAGAAAAGAAATAAAACGAGGTTCTGAAGTAATTCTGAATATTTATGGTGAACTACATATCCATGTCCAGAAGTAATTGGACAAAGATTTATATCCATCCTTAAGTTTTATCTTTCTTCTGATGTGAATTGATATGTAAATCTGGGACCTTAAATATAGAAGATGATATTTTCCAGTAAATACTATACATAAATGTCATGTGTAGCCCCAAAAGCATACACATAAGGGTTTGGGGAGTTTATTGGTTTTTGTAAAATTTCTGTCTGCTTCTTTTCTGAGGTAGAAGATCTGTCACTGCATTGCATGTTAGGCACTACCTTTTTATCCAACATATAAGAGTTACTCACATATTCCTTCATCCATATAGCACAGTCAACAATCACATATGGTACTCTGAGAATATAAATTATATATTCTTTGCTAAGACAGAATGAGATTGTATTTTATACAGTGTGTTTTTCTTTGAAAGGAGAACCTGGGGGTGAGAATCGTTGGCAATAACTGACCTTCAAGACAAGAAGATGGCAAGTCTTACCTCTAGCTGACATAGTGCTCTATTTTGAAATATAATGCTGTAACAATATTTTAGATAATTGGAAGCTGAACTTAGTGTAAGTCCATTCATGATTTATAGTGCAAATCAGCACTTTTGTGCTTCTTTTTCAATGACACTTTGATATTGCTTTTGCCATTTTTGTCACTACATAGGGAAGTTACACAACTCTTTGAGTAAATGAAAGAACATGCCACCTAAAAGCCAGCAACAAAGAAAGAATAGATTTAAACAAAAGATTTCATAAATTAAACTGTTCTGGTACATAGATTGGATAGACTGGATGGCATTTTCTTATCTGCAAGGATAGAGCACCATTAGCAAATCTCTGTAAAGCAATGGGATTTGGGTGCATTACCAGACAATGTATTATTCTGAAATATAGAGATATTCTTAAAATATAGTAACTTTTTAATGTATTCAAGTCCTGTCTTGAATTTAAGAATTAAAAAGACATTTGGCTTCATTTAGTCTCCTTTGTCTTGCATCACCCTTTCCTCTTTCACCCTGCTCCCTTTCAAGTATATTTTTCCTTAAACGTGTCTTCATTACACTTGCTTTTGGCCTTTTCTTGCTGTTTTAAGGAAATAATTATGGGTGCTGAGGAAACAGCCTCACCTAACCTGATTAATATAATTCAAAGGAAAACATACAGATTTAAAAATTTTAGTGAAGATTTATTCACACAGATAGACAGAGGTTCAACTTCAGCAGAAAGGAGTATGTTGGTTTACAAATAAAATTTTGCTGTGAAAATAGCAAGAAAATATTGGTACATTGTACAAATGTTTGCACATCTTGGTGGCTTTCAGTTTTGGAATTTATGAGTAGTTTTTTTGAATTTAACAAGCAAAGATGTCTGCGTAGGACTGCCATATTAAATACCAAAATATTTCCTAGAACAGAAAAATGGCTTGATTCCTTTTCTGTTCCTGTAATCATTGCATTAGTATTCTTTATTTCTGTGACTATTTCAGTATAAGATGTGTAATTGCTTCCTGGCAAGCATTCTTAAACTAAGAAAACTCCAAGTTCAGTGTGCTGGGAATACTACAATCTTGAATTTGATTAGTGTGTGATTCCTTACAAGACACTGCATCCACCTGCTTCTACATCTTAACTTCCAGTCAGTCTGAAGGAATCAAGATTTTTTGTAACCTCTGAACTGTAAAATGATGAAAAAGTCTACAGTAGTTTTTTTGGGGTTGGTTTTGTTTTTTAACAGTAAACCCATTAATTCATTAGCAGAATGATAGTTCTGCTCCGATTCAATACTTATGTTCCGGAAAAGGAAGGAGGCTTGATCTGCACATTTGCTTGGCTATGTAGGTACATGGAGTTCTGGCTGATCTTCCACCACCATCTGCTCAAGTGCTTTTGTATGTCTGTGTCTGCAGGAAACTTTTTTTTTCCCCCTTCCTATTATCGTAATTACCTTCTTATTCCAAGAAAGCTGCCCTTTTTGTACTGGTCCCCCTCTTCCACTATTATGTACTGATACCACATGATCTTAGACATTTACAGTATAGACATAATCATCTGAAATGTGGTTGTCAGAACTCCATTTATAGTTGAAAGATAAAAATAGGGCATTTCTGTCATATCTCATCCTCATCCTTATGTAAAACTTAAAAATAAACCACATGAATTACAACTTAGAAGTTCCTATTTTTCTCCAGTGAGTGACTAAAAAGGGAGACAAGGATGACTAATTCAAATACAGCCCTCTGCTTTGTAGATGTTCAAATCAAATAGCTAACATACATATTTTATTTACTACTAATCTTGTACTGCTTTTGCTCATTCATATGTGAAGAGTTTTAAGACAATCCTTTATGACATATACTACTTTGTTTTTTTCCTCTTCTTTCTCCCTCTGTTCAGACAGGAGAGGAATAGTAGAGCCAACTCTTTCCCAGATACCATCATGATTTAAATAGGAGTTATTTGCTTCAGTCACTGAGATTATAACAAGAAAGCTTAGAAGGCAATTTACATTATCAGGGCAATTTTGAACACATACCTCACTTGCTGATGAAGTAGGAGAAAAGATACCACAAGAAATTTTATTTAGCATTTAATCCCCCATTTAATTTAATAGGGCAGAAAGGCAATGATCAGGAAAGAGGCAAAAGCAGGAGGCAACAGTAGATTTACAGATTACTTCTGAACAAAATCTAGATCAGCCTTCCTCAAGCCTTTGGTGGTAACAGTAGATGAGATTAATGTTTTCTAGAGGTGTGGGTAATTGTTGTAGCTTATTAACTACATCAATTTATTACCACTCTAGCTCTGACCAAAGGATAGTGCCACAGGAAAGAAAGTTGCAATTTAGGAAATTTAATTAGCTATAATTTTTATTCCTCTTTCCTGAAGACTTCTCCAAAGACTTTAGTTTAAAGACTATTATGATTTTAAAAACTCATTAACTACGTTTCCATAGGATATTCAGGCTTTGAGAGGTGAAATGGGCTCTGAACATCCAGTTTGCTATAACTTTCTCCTCACAATACCATATATAGGCAGTGTGCAGTGTACTTAGCTGTTCAGAGTGTATCAGCTTCATACACAGAAGATACAGGATAGAAATTACATCATGTTAAACTACTATGCAAGAGGGCACTCATGGAAATAGATGACAGTCTTTGCAAAAAAATAATAAAAATGTTCTATATGACTCCAAGGACGGCCTGTTGACCCAGACTCCTTCACCTGGATTGTGCAAATTCAGGAGGATTCTGGAAATGTGCATCTATAAAGGCATTCTCCCAAATGCCATCCATTATCAGAAGCAAACATCATCTCACTTGCAGCTTGCTGTTTCTCAGGCTTCCAGATTGCTCGATAACTGTTGAGAACTTAACGATGATATTTCTAGACTGTTTAATTAAGGTTTCTTCTAACTGTAGGAATAGGGGATAATAACCCTAAGAAAATCTAGTGCTCACAGGATCAGTTCTACAGAGTTCACATGACTAATATTTTAATAACACCCAACAGAATTGTTCAACTTCAGGCACAAAATTATGAGATACGGCACCTCAGGGTTCAACCCCATTCCTAATATAGTATTGTTTCATTCATTAATCACATAGCGTCAAGAAGTCAGTATTTATTGACTGATTCAGAGAAAGCTTACTGAGAAAACCTATAATGGTCTAAAAGTAAAGGCTGTGAGGACTATGATGGATATCTCACAACCCTGTTAAAATGCCGTGTGGAAATGCATAATACAGACATTACAACCATTTAATGGCTTAACTCCTAGGACTACTGAAGACAGGAAATTCACCTTATGTGAAATGATCTTAAAATCATCAATGCTGCGATGACTGAAAGATAATAAATATAATATAAGGCTTTTCTTTAAGAAAGAATTTAAGAAAATTATCACATAACCCTACAGAATAGGGAGAACTCAGCTGTGGTTGAACTCTGCAATTTGGCAGTTCACTCTTACCAGAAAGACAAAGACTAATGGCCAGAAAGATTAAACCCCCAAAATGAAGAATGTTTAAAGTAGTTGGTTTTAAACTACATTATATCACAGTCCTCTATCCAGATGACATGTATTGTACACATATTGACAATATATGGTAATGTAATATATTTTGTGTGCTTTGGCTTGGATTGATTTGCAAAGGAAGGCAAAATTTTAGACAAACGTGCAGAGGAGGGAAAGTAACATGGAAGTAAAAAACATAGTGAACTAATAAAGGAAGAGAACAAAAAAAAAAAAAAGAAAGAAAAAAAGGAAAAAGAGATTATGCAGTACAGAGGAGTAGAAGGCACACATACATGCACAGATGAGAAAAAAGAAGAAAACTAGCAATCATCAGTGAAACAAGAAGGGAGAGAGGGAAAAGCCATAAGCAAAAATGAAGCAAAGTGAAGAATAAAAGATTGCTGGGATCACAGTCCCACCAACCTGTGAATTTTGAATGGGTACCAGCCAGCTGCTGGGAGAAGGCCAAAGAGTTGCTTGGCTAAATGAAAAGCAGTTGGCATCTTGGTATTTCACATGTGATGAGCATCCAATATGTGACACTTGATCTTATGCCAGGAACATGCTATGGTTTGAAAATTCTAGCAGCCAATCAGGATACCCACTGACTACTTTCTTTTATCATATTAATTGCATGTCCTGCACCAAAGAATACTTAATCCAGATGCACGTGAATTTAGATGGAAAAAAACCTCAGACTGTTTAAAACAGCTGTTCAAAATCAGTCCATAAAAAATAAATTCTACTTTGGGCAGAAGCTTGTTTCTTAGATCAAAGTGCTTCATTCATTCCATATTTTTTATTCTTTAACAAAAAAAGATCAGTCAGGAATCGTATTTATTTAATTATATGTTTATTTGATAGCCTTCAGACAGTCATGGCTATCAGAGATGGCACTAGAAGTACACCTACTTTTATTTGTCAATCTCTGAATTTATGATGTTGCAGCACTAATTGATCCTATGATTCCAACACTGAGAGCAAACTCTAATCAATAAAAAAGGTACGGTAGTATCATAATGATGCCTAGGTTTTAACTTTTATATTTTCCTGATTCTGTACTGCTTAGAGTGTAACTCTGAGGTTTCCTGTAGCCTGTTAATTTCTGCTCTCTCATGCTAGGCAGACATAACAAAGCCTCTCCGGGTCTGCTCTCCAAGGACACCCAGACTGCCCTAGGCCCAAAAAGTATAAAACAAAGAGCCTCTAGGGGGGGCATGCAGAGGAGAAATTACATCATTAAACTGAAGCTTTAATTGGAGAATTAACCCTGACATGCAAATGAACCAAACCTATGAAGGTGTGAAGAACTCGTGACCTGTTGTCCGTCTTGGGGTCCATTTTTGGCAATAGCCTGTGGCTCCCAGGGTGTACCTTTGAAGGCCTTTCAAATAAATACCTATTTTATTCTTTTACTCCTGTCCAGTCTCTGTGTCTAGGAGGCCTCTTAAGGCATCAATAATCATAATTCCTTTACTAGAGAGTATGTTTCTTTTTGGTGAGTAATACGTATGCCTTTGCAATATGTGATTAAAAACTATTAAGTTGTTATATACATCTTAATACTAATATTTATCCTGAGCCAGATGCTTTAAAATCTCTCTGTTCTAAGTATTAAAAAGGAGGTAAGCAAAAGTAGGACGAGATCTATTTAAATTTTCTTATCTTACACATCCTTTTCTATACTTATATAAATTCGACTGCTTTAAATCTCTTGCTTGTTAATTTAGCTAAAGGAACATGTCTGAAAATAAATAGTTGCAGATGCTTCAACACCAGAAAGATGGCCTATTAAAATGCCCTAGGGTATATTACCGTGTCCCACAGCCGTAGGGAGTAGAAGATCCAGCAGGCAGGAATTGTGCAGCAAGATTGATAAATTTAATTATTTTACAAACTCTTTTATAGACTTTTTCTTCATAGTCTAATTGGACAAGGATCAGCCACCCCTTGGGGGTGATTGGCTAGAATCCTAAAACATCCATTGTCAAAATATTTTTCTACTGTACTATAAACAAGACTTCTCAAGGTTGCAGGTGTTTCATTGTTTGTAGAACTCTGCTACTATCTTCTGTGAGAGAGAAAAGTCTCTCACAGACTTAGAAAATAGCAAGAAAATTCTTGCTAGCAGCATTTTTGTATCCACAATGGCCTATGACTCTCTAGTTACAGGTTTGGCATAGGGGGTCTAGTTTGATAAAATATTCTTTTCTTCTTAATTTTTAATTTATGTAAGTTTCTGAAAGCACTCCTTCTGTGTTGCAGAATTATTGCAGAGACATCCATGACCATTTATCAGAAGACTTATTCACATGAGAAAAGCTACTCTACATTGATAATCTGTGGAGTCTTCTCATAATACTATTTTTGTTGCAGAGTGTATCTCTAATTAGGTTATTACCTATAGAAATATTAAAGGTGTTGAATATTAGGAACAATCCAACTGAGATAATACCTAGCCAGTCCTGCACTGGCCCATTTACCAGTCCTCAGAATGAACTATTTTTCCAGTATCTGCTTAGGCTTAATAACTAAATTGCAAAATTAATTCAAGTGAGATAAGATTTTGGAGGATGCAAAACAGTATTTCGAACCTTTTAAATGAGGTCGCACAATAAAGAGTCAAATTTTGCTGCTGTGGAATCTACCAATTTTTGTTATGTTAATTCTAACATAAGCCAATCTCCACTTTTTTTTCATGTAACACAGGGCTCCAGGAATACTTGCATGTAGGATTTTCATTCAGGTCCCTGAATCCAGCATGAGGTGTAATTGTGAATATGTTTATACAGGCAATTTGTACCTATCAGAGGAAGGTTTGTCTTCGCCTCCACAAATATTCTGGAACACAGATGTAGTCACTGGAAATTTATCTCTTGGATTCTTTACTTTTAGATGCATGTAAATATCTTGTTGTGAGCTTTTGGCCCATTAGATAAAATTCATAAAACAATAAATGTATTAACCTAAAATATAGAGTGAATTTTATTGTCCTAATGAAATAGTCACTGTCCTAATTGTATACTTACATAATCTGAGTAGTTTCTAATCTATTGTACTGATTTTTAACCTCCAAAGAAGATTAAAATGAAAACTAAATAGATAAGCCATCTTCTATAATTTAATGGTGCTTTTGATACTTTAGTAAGAACAAGCACATTGTAATCGTGCCTTTTAAGGTACAAAATAAGACTGTGTAGGGAAGGTGATGACTATATTCAAATGAACATTGGTAAAAGTTTCTGTGAGCTCATTATTCTACAGAAAATGAAGCAACTGTATTTCATAGCACAAGCCCTGCTTTAAAAAGCACAGTGCTTTTATTCCCTCAGTGACTTTGATAAACATCCTACACCATGGTGATTGCAAGCATGTGACCACAACAAAAGTCTCATATGACTCCCAGGGGCAGCTCAGCATGAGTAAGCAATTCCTAGCACCGTCCAAATCTACATTCCAGTAAGAGATTACAATTTTTGTACAGCCTCATGATTCCTGCCACTCCCCATCCCCCAACAAAAACATCATTGTTATTATTTCCTCTACATCAGGAGACTTAATGACTATCACACCTAACACTTTAACATTTCTTAGGAATAAGAAATAAGGCCATTTTCTATTTTGGTCCTGGGTGATGACAAACATGTGCTAATGGGCCCCAAATAAACTAAGAGCTTCATTGAATCCAGAATGTCATAATGCATTTGGAAACAAGACATAGTGTTTCCAAGAAAGATGTGCTTTTACCCATCACAAATAACCCAATTAACTGAGTGCTTTGCAGGGAAACTCATAGAAAGACAGGATTTTGCTTCCAGTGAATACACAGGATTTCCCAATTTATGGTTCAAGCCTAAACAAATTAAAATAAAGTCAGAGGATCTTAGCAATAGGTGGTTTTTAGAGGACTCTCGTGAGATCACCTGCACCCTGTCACTCCCTTACCTTTTAAATTAAAAAACCAAAACAAAACAAAAAAAAAAAGAAGAAAAACCAAAAAACCTCAAACCATACACCCCAAAAAATAAACAAACAAAAACCAAAAAACCAACCAACCAACCAAAAAAAAAAAAAAAACCAAAACAAAGAACAAACCACAAAATAAGAAACCCAGACAGTTTTAATAGATGCTGACATCTCTGTAGGTCAGCTGCTGGTCTGCTTTGATAACTACTGCACAAACTTGAGTTTACTGAAGAAATAGCAGATTATTTCTCAAATCAGAACCTTTGTAAGTGTAAGACAAGGATGCTAGGCCAGAGAGTCACAGTGCTTCTGCTGTGCTTCTTCCTGTGGTCTGTGTCAGTTCATCTACATTGAGCTGTTTCCTTCCATGTGAATAAATATTACTAGTCTGGACAGCTGTATTCTGTAAATGTAGCAAGAGAATGTGAAAACTGCCTGAACCATGGTTAAAGTACCATACGTTTTTTGACATGAAGCAAAATTTACATAATATTTAATGTCACCTCTCATTAACACCATCTTATGCCTCTGATGCAGGGTCTGAATCTGCATAATGCTCATCAATTAGGAACCATTTCTTTTCTATGAAGTTTTTGCCGAAGAAGCTTTTTCCACATCTTCTATTTGCAGGACACAAAATAGTGAAAAATTTACTTAGCCATTTCCAGCACATCTTTGCCACCCTACATCCTCTTATCCTTCTGAGAGAGTAAGTTTGCAGATTAATTTCCAGAAGTATCTCCTTGTATAAGCCTTCCTGGTGACACTTGAAAATTTTAAACTATGGCCTAACTACCAACACTTTTGTTTACTTTGCCTTCAAGGTTTATGAGCCAGCTTGCAGCGTCAGCTGAGCTTTGAGAGGTATAGCAATGTCTCAAAATCTGTTTCAAAGCTTCTTCTGGAGTCCAAATGGGAAGCTGACCTGAAGCTTAACTCATATTATGCAAACCACCAGAAAACTTTGCTTTACAGGGGCTTTCATGAATACATGGCCAAAAACTGACTAAGAATCATAGAATTGTCAAGGTTAGAATAGACCTTTAAAAGCATCCAGTTCAAACATCCACCCAGCACTACCACTGTAACTGCTAAACCACTAAACCATCACCCAGCACCAGATCCAGATGCCTCTAAAACACTTTCAGAGATGGTGGCTCCACCACCTGCCTGGGCAACCTATTCCAATGCATGGCCACCCTAACAGTGAAAAAATGTTTCTGTTATCCATTCTGAATCTCCCCTGTCTCAGCCTAAGGCCATTTCCTCTGGTCTTCTCACTGAAGAGACTGGTCCCCACCTCACCAGAGGCTCCTTTCAGAGAGTTATAGAGAGTGATGAGCTCCCCCCTGAGCCTCCTCAAGACTAAACAAACCCAGCTCCCTCAGCTGCTCCTCTTAAGACATGTTTGTAAATCTTCCATGAGCCTTGTTGCCCTTCACTGGACACTCTCCAGCACCTCAATGTCATTTATAAAGTGAGGGAAGATCACCTCTAGCACATTATCTGTTACCCCACTGGGCTCTCTGTCCCTGCAAGCAGTCAATGCTCTCTGGATTAAACCAATTTATTGCAGTTTCAAGATATTAAAAAAATTGTTTATGCCTCTTCTTTTTTGGCTGTATATGTCAAAATAGATACCATTGTGTTCTTGCAATGTTTCTCATTAATCTAGATAATGATATAAAGGGATTTTTTTTCTTGATATCTTGACAACTCTTTATGCCTATTTGCTTTGAGATTTGGGGGGAGTTTTTTGAGGTAGTATTTAGGTTGGCTTTTATTTTTTTAGTTAACAGACATCTTTTTTTTCTTGCTATGAGTCTTTTACAATGTGGTAATAACATTCCAAATAGGGATCAGTGTCGGTATATAAGCTGACAAAGAAATTATAGTTTCTCCTATTTTGTGTATTGCAGAGAGTATCTTAGCACAGACGTATGGAATGACTGACACAATGTGATTCCAGGTTATGCCTGGAGTCCCATGTTATTAAATAATGGTAGTAGGTTAAATGCTTGGTGGGGATGAAGAGGTGAAGGTGCCGCTAGAGGTGGGCATACAGGCAAGTATAGCCAGCTACAATCATGACAGATGTCTTTGGGAAGCTACTGAAGAGCTCTAAATGTGGAGCCAGACACATCAGTTTAATCCAGTAACAGATTTTAAGGGTGGTAGAACGCATTGGGTAGTTGCCAAGAAGGGCCTGATGTTACATCGGACTCTTCCAGGCTCAGAAGCAGCTAAGTTTTATTTCTAAATGGGCTGCATCTAACTTCTTATTACAATCCTAGAAGGAAGGCAGGACAGGGAAGGAAGCTGCTGAGAATTGTCTTGATTTCTAGTCCCAATATTGATGTCCCTGTGCCTTTGTCAGGCACAAGAATTATATATAAAACACTTATTAATCACACAGGGTGTGATCACTGACTAATTAAATTGGCATTAAGTTTCTCTAATTAGACAGTGTTTGGGAAACATTTCAAATATTAAGAGAACTTCATTAATGCAAGAACTATTAATCATTTGATCACGTGAGCTCAGCAAATGACCATAATACACATCCCTGGTTATCTGCATTTAAGCACTCAGGTAGTCAAATTTTCTTTAATAAAACTCAGTGATATTCTTTTAGTCAGGCATTTACATTTACCTGCAAGCTTTGAAATGTTTTCCTTACCTCTGCTAATCACTTGATCTCCTCTCACCCATTTGTCTTGTTAACTTGCACATATGAGATCGGAACCAGAAGAAGCTCTTGAATAGTTTAAACCAACTTGTGATTTGGCAAGAGAAAACTAGACATTAAAATAAGATGCTAGCATCAAAAGAGAACCAACACTCTAACCCTTGGTTCTGCAGGACAAAACGATTTTTGAGCAAGACAGCCTCACTGTGCTTTAAGTACTCTCTCCATATTGCTTAAGAAAAATTGCTATTCAAATCAATGGAAATTTCCTTAAAAATAAAATGTTCCTAAGAATATATTTTTGAACCACTGAGGCTGAGAGTTAGTGACTGATGCATTTTTAGGAACACTGTTATCTTTATTCTAGAAATAGTAGGTGTTGCAGGTGCATTTTTATTTAGCCATATGTAAGAGTGGATGATCTAAAAAATGTAACTAATCTCAGATTAAAACCTATTTTTCTTAAAATATATTGACAGGATTATGATAGTGTAATGTTAGTATTGAGATGCAGATGAGTATTTTCATATCACTAGAGAATCCAAGGTTTGATTTTAATTTCATCAAAGCATGACATAGCATTGCTGCCTGAAGTACTATTCATGATTAGCAATAGGAGATTATCATTATCCTGGATTACATATATCTAGAATAAAAATTGTGGAGGCATACAAAGGCAGAATGGTTCGCTTCTTCTTCTGCTTAAAATATTTTATTTTCACACTGACTGTGGACAATATGACAACTGTTATTGGGAAAAGGAGTAGTACTGAAAGAAAAGTAGATTATCACTACAGGAAGAAGTGGTAGGTGTTACCTAATCCGGTAGCCAAATAGAGAAAAGGCTGCCATAGCTTCACATTCACAGATCCAACCAGCAGTGAGGCTGAGCCTGAGTCTCCATTCATTAATCACACACGTGCACACATACACACCACGTTATATATATGTACACACAGCTGGTCACACAGACCACAGCACGGACAGAGAACGCACTCATGCAAACAGCATCAGTACCCTTTCTCTGTTCCCACCTCTGACTAATGAGAATGAAGGTCAATTAGTGGAACACATACACTGTGTGGATCCCTCCAGCAGCTGGGCTCAGACTGTCTGTGCAGCAGCTACCCCTGGATCACAGGCTGCCCCATCACTGGCACCTGGACACATGAGCCTGCAAGGCTGCAGCCCTACTGATCAGTTTTTACAACTTTATTTATTAAGTAGTTTGTCTAGTTCCTAGGTCAAACTAAGGTACCTGCTTCAGCTGGTTTTGTAACTACTTTTTAGGCCCTGGAGAGGCAAGGAAGGGATAGGTCAGACATTTCATAGTTTGGGTAGCCAAGACACAATTTTATACAGTTCTCTGCACTACCATAAGCTTCTTATGTAGTGTTTGCCAGATCAATAATATTTCTCACCTCTCTCTTGTTTTCTCCTTCTTTTTCTGAGAAGTGGAAATATTAAACTTCTGTAACAATGTGCATTGAGGACAATGGTCACAAATTAAAACCATGACACCAATATTAGGATAATATATTCATTGCTATTTGTGTCACAGCCTAGCAGTGGCATAACTGGTGTACATATACCCAGTGAAGGAAAGTCTCCACCCTAGACAATTTGTCACATTAGATAGGAGAATGAGTCAGGTAGGAAAACAGAGGCACAGTCAGTGGCAGAAATGAGAAAATGTTTTAAAAAATGGGCTGAGCCTCAGGAAGTTTAAGTGATCTCCTTGAAGATACTGAAGTGCCTTATGAAAGGAGAAAGAAGAAGTCAGATGATCTTAATATCTTCAGAGAATACTGTTAGATAAGAATATTTCTTTAAAATTATTGAAGTTGTGTATTGTATTTTACATTATTACTTTTAGTGGTAGTAGTTGTATTTGGTTAACTAAAGTCTGATGCATTATTACTATTGCAGTAAGGTACTGTTAAACTTTTAAAAGACTACTGTAAGTTTCATTGATAGAAATTTGCATTTCAGTTTATTTTTATGAAATGTTTGCTATTTTCTTATTTCTATATATTTAATTCTTTTTACCATTTAATAATATAGGACATTATTTTTTTTTCAGTCTGGTACCTCAAGGCAATATCTGAGCATAGTTTACTAATCCATACAAGGCAAATAATATACCTTTAATTTTGTAGAATTTATAATCCATTTATAGATAGATTATTGAAATTTAAATTCTTTTTTGTTTGGCTTGCACTAATAGATTTTCCCCTCACATTCAGTATAATACTTCTATTATGTGTCTGTCACTTTTGCCTTGTGTTCTTTTCAACTCAAAAAACACACTTCTTATAATTCCTCTATTTTTCTACTGTTCTCTTTCTGAGCTTCCTTTTGGTCCCTAGTCACTCTTCAATTTCTTGTGCATCACAATCTTCTCCCTCTTCCTAATGCTTATCAAAATTCACCTTCCAAAAAGCATTTGAGAAATTATTGTTCTTTCATTCCTTAAACCTTACACTCACATTTACACATGATTACCTTCTGCATTATGAGATTTCAATGCCCTGTCTTTTAAAATTTTTTAGAATTCACATCTCCCTTCAAAAGACTAGTAGTGGGCTATATTTCCTTTTGCTTTGCTTGGCTTTATAATTAGTAACTGCAACATAACAAACATAGTGGATGAAAAACTGGCCATGATTAGAAAGTTTTGTCATTGATTTAATTCATGCACCCTGCCAAAAATAAATAAATAAATAAATAATTTTATATTCTGATCCCTGACTATATGAAAAAGATTATTTGGAGTTACTGCTGGTACAGATCAATGTGCAATCAGTGTCAGGCCTGGTACGTCAGCTAGTTTGGTTGCAACTTTGTTGTACCTGAGGGCAAAACTTCAGATCTAATTTCACTGCTATGTGATGTAGAAGAACCTTCCTTCAAGCACTCCTATAAAATTAAACATTACAGTTTCATAATATAATCCTATTAATAGATGGAATTTAAATTTATCTACTGTCATGCAAACCAGAACTGCTATCATTAGAGAGAAGGTTCTTTAGCATCTGTGATAGTTTCTTAGATGTAAGAAGGAGACGTGCATTTGGCTAAAAGTTTGCATCAGGTTTGCTTGAAGTTGGAGGACCATCCCAAGCCTTTCAGTTACTGTGCTAGATCAGGCTTGCCCAAGAGCCAAACTCCCACTCAGCTGCTCATCTACTCCTCTCCTCAGAGGGGCAGGGGGAGGATGTGGGATGTCAAAGATCCTGGGTCAAGATAAAGACACAGACAGAACCTACCAATTACCATGACCAGCAAAACAGACTTGACTCAGGGAAAGTTAGCAGAAGTTTTTGAAATAGAGAGATCTTGGGAGTAAGAAACAAAGACAAATGTCAAAACAACACCTTTCTCCCCATTCACTTTTTTCCTCCTGACTCTTCTACACACCCTGAGCAGCACAGGGGATGGGAATGGGTGCTTGGTCAGTCTGTAAAACATCCTCTCTCTGCTCCTTCCCTCGCTTTTCACCTGCTCTAAGGGTGCCCCTAGATGGGCCATTTCGCCCCACATGGGCCCTTCCAATGGCTGGAGTTCTACAAGTTAACCCTGCTCTAGTGTGGTCTTTCCTTGGGCCTCAATTCCTGCAGGAAATGCCCTCTGCTCTGCTGTGGTCTCTGCTTTGGCATTTGGAGCACCTCATCCCTCTTCCTCTTGTCTGACCTTGCTGTCTGCAGGGCCATTTCTCACACATTTTTCCCTCTTTCCCTTTTCCTTTGTGGCACTTCTTTTCCCTTCCTTAAATGTATTTTCACAGCTAGCAGTGCCCTGTGTGGATGGGCTGGGGCCAGCTGGGATGGGACACGTCCAGCCCAGGGCAGGGTAGGCCCCTCCTTAGGGAGCCCCTGCCCATTGTACTGTGCTGGCTTGGAAGTTAATCATTCCCTTTTCCCTATCACCAAAGTTTAAATTTGTATAGTCAGAAATTTCATAGTACTTACATTTGCACAATGAATGTGTAAAATTATGGGTGGATTTTCCATATTCCAAGTTTTCAGGATTATTCATAAACCTCTTAAGAACTTCTCACCATGAAGTTTATTTGTAGTCCTCAGGAAAGTTGTTTGGTTTTTTTTAATAGTGATGACTTTGAACCATCATGAGGAGGGTTGTACCCGATCCAGGTTATCTTTCAGATAGTTATAAAAAGGAGATAAACTGCCTCACTGAATCTCAGCAGAAATGCTGGCATTATGTAAGCTATTGCTAGAAACAGAACCATTTACCTCAGTGAGTCTTTGGGAAACTACCTACCTCTATACTGCAGGAGCCAAATATAACCAACAATTAAATCTGACTAATTATATAGAATATTCCAACAGTTTTAATGCATGAGACCTCAAGCCACCTCCCTGTACTATTTTTATCTTTTCAACATGTGTCACTATACTTATAGTAACAAAATTTTCCTTCATCTGTGTCTTTTTAAAAAGATTCTAAAATTACTGGAGCTGACTAATAAAGCTTAGGGTCATATATTCATAATCATTTAGAAAATATTGTTTTAAATCCTAACATCAAGAAATTCTGTGTCAGCAAGCATAAATTTTGTTAAAAATGCAAAAAGGTGTAGAATTATCTTGGGACCTTCTTTTAAAATGAAGTCTTCCTATAGTCAAAGTAGTTCCATGAATGCCTTCTATCTGTGGGTTTTTTCTAATTTTTCCAAATAAATGTATCTTTGAACTTGCATCTTGAAAAAATTTGCCATGTCACATTATTGAAAAATAATATTAATAAATTCTTCAGTACATGAGAATATATCTCCCCGTGACATTTTATCATTGATTTAACAAGGGTTTTTCATAACATATTTTGGATACCAATATGTAAATAGGATTTTGTAGAGAAATAGAAGCAAAAAATGAGGTGAGTATATGGGAACAGTCTGAAAGTGGGGAAGTTTAAAAAAAGTATAAATCCAAAATTGAAAAAGTCTTTCTGACATATCTGCCTAAGAGCGTTCATTTGTTTGCATTTAGAAGAATTTGGAATATAAGGAAAGAAATCAATACTGTTAAGGAAACACATTACCACAACATTAACTTACCTCTAGTTTTTCTGACCTGTGCCATAAAATTCTGATAAATGCCTGAAGTTTGAAAATAGTGAAGACTTACATCACAAAGCTTAAATGCTACATTTAGTTTTCTATCAAGCTATGCCTTCAGGTACCAGTTTCACTTCATTTATTATTTGTTGCAGTTTACCGTGCCCAACAAAAGGATTTACTTTGTCTACACCTCCACACTCTGTCACTGTTCATTCTGAAAGGAAACCAGGGCCCCTAACAGCTTGAGACATACTCCTATTTGGGCTACCATAGCAACGAGTATGTGTATTAAAGTATAGGTCACATGGCTTAGTTTCCTAGGGCTAATTAATTTCACTAATTATGGCCTCATACCAGCTGCAGAATGTGTTGGTGACCTAGTGAAATCAGCTGTAGACAATTGTTTTCCATACTGGGGTGGTACGACCTCACCATGTGGAAATATTAATTTCATTATGAGAATTGCATACAGTATGTACAGAAAAAGAATACTGCTGCATGATTAGAGACTGGACCATGGGACCTTGAAGATTTCTAATGTAGATGTTTAAATTTTCCTTATTGCTTTCTCTATCATCTGTCAGTATTAAATAGGTTATAAAGAGCTGAGTAGTTAAGCTTAAAAGATTGTCATTGAAAGGTTGTTTAATTCACCAGCTTTACAAAGGATTTATGAAACACTTATCACTTAGGGCAATACAGACATCTATATAGATATATATTTAGTACAGTAATCTCTAGCAAGCAAGTAAAAACGAAATAGCTTCTGCTGATTTTTTTCTATATTGCAAAACTAATACCTAACTGAAAATCAGAAAATATTTTATGTCACAAATAAGATCAACTATAGTACACATTACAAGGCCCTAAGTCTCTCTGCTTTGCCTGTACAATAGAGTTAATTTTAGCCCTCACCACATATGCAGTTTGATCTGTGTTTTAATAGAAAAGCAGGTGTCTACCTAGGCTTTGGGGAACAATTAACAATTCATTTTGTATAAAACTATGGTGTCTCACTGGTAAAACTAATTGAAGTAAATAAGACATTTTCAATCAGCTAAAAGAAGGCATTAAAATAACCTTGCAAAATTGTCATGACAAATTACCAGCCAAAGCACAAAACCTTCTCAGATGGTCTTTACCATGGTGATTGATGAGAATGAAAAATTAATGATATCTTACTGGCCTGTCAGAAGAAAAAATTGCTCTCCTGACTGAATAGGATTTTTTGAGGCAGCATTAAATTATGGAAAATTAATAAAATACACAAATTTATTTTATTTTTTAGCATAATTATTAAAAGTGCTGATTCTCCTACAACGGGGAAAAAAAGCCAAATTCTACTCTCAATCCCTCAGGACACAGGCTGTCTCTGTCTAGGTTTGAGAGTAGCATTATCAAGTCAGCAAAAGGTTACATTTGGGAAACTGTGCAGTTAGGATGGGCACAGAAGAGAAGACTTGTGCCTCATGCATTTGTTATCAGGCAGACCCCAGGCATTGTCCCCAGAATGGGAGGTGCACAGAAGGACACACTGGCACTTCAGTCCTGGCTCTGAAGGGGAATGGTCCCAGTTTCCTACACTGTGCCCATGCCCATCGGTCTGACCATGAACCAATACAGACTTTTTCAGAGGTGGGTCCAGGTGGAAGAACAGTGTTTGGGAAAATACAGGTCCAGAATAATCAGATGAGGAGTTTCATTAAATATTTCACCTGTATCTCTATTCAAGGTGCTTTTTTTACCCCTTTTTGCCTTCTTGGAAATGGACATGTAGTCATTATGCATCTTATCCCTATGTCACTTCCTCCTATAACAAAAGAGTCTGCATAGTTCTGCAAAAATGCATGAAACAGCATGAAAATATATAAGGAAAAAACCCCCAGATTTTTCAACTAGTGATAACATCAAGATATTGACCATAACAAGGATTACTGAGATTTTAATCTTTTAATCTCATTTTTAAATGTGAATTTAATAATCAAGCATCTTTTGTGTGTAAAAAGACACATAAGTACTCTAACATAATATTCCAATAAAAGAAATTGTCCAGGTATGTTTGTTTATGGAACAGTTTTTTCTCCCTGTTATGATTGCCTGTGATGTATACTTGTACCTGTTAAAAATACTGCTTTCTTAGTGTCAGTGAGATGTATTTTAGGCTGAGATAAAAGAGGATTGTATGTTTAACAGCTATATAATGTGACTTGTCAACATGATTATCTATCTCCCAGCTTATACAAAAAGGACATTGAGTTTATTGAAGCAAATAGCCTAGAGAGACTAGCAGGCTGAAATACTGCCTAACTGCAATAACCCTTGTGAAAAGAAGGGTCAATTAGTGAGGCTGATGATTAAGAAAGGGTTCTAGTCTCTAGGCCAGATGCTGTGTAGACTGAAGCTAATGGTACTAATTTTGCTGCATCTTGTACAGAATACTAGTCAAAACATAGGTTTCAAAGGGAAAATAAGAAAAAAGGGTGGGGGATTTTCATGAATAGGATGAATATCATCTTAAAATTTTCTTCTCAGGAAAACAGACTTCATAACAAAAGCAAAAAAGACCTCAAGAAAAATAATTGCCCACAAAGAAATAATCAGCTGTCTATACTTAATAGATTCTATAATGTATATTGTAAAATCATACCTCACATAACAAGTTTGTGCATCTCTCCCAGTATGGAAGGGTAGAGACGCAGGGTACAACAATGAACCAAAGGACACACAATGGAAATATGTTCAAGTGGTAAAATTGAAATACTGTGGGATTCTTTCCTTTGGTTCACATAATGTTTTCTGCAATGAAGGAATACACAACATGTGGCACAAGGGGTGACACTCAAAATCTAATAAATTATGTCCTGGTGTGTCCAGGTGGTCAAGAAGGCCAAGAGAACCCTGGCTTCTAGCAAAAATAATGTGGCTTGTATAAACAGGCCAGTGATCATCCCCCTGTACTTGGCACTGATGAGGCTGCACCCCAAATACTGTGCTCTTCTTTGAGCTCCTCACTACAGGAAAGACACTGAGGTGCTGGAGCAAGTCCAGAGCAGGACAACAAAGCTGGTGAAGGATCCGGAGCACAAGCCTAATGAGGAGTGGCTGAGGGAGTTGAGGTCATTTAGCCTGGAGAAGAGGAGGCTCAGGGGGGACCTAATCTTTCTCCACAACTACCTGAAAGGAGGTTGTGGCCAGTTGAAGGTTGGTCTCCTCTCCCTGGTAATAAGTGACAGGATGAGAGGAAATGGCCTTGAGTTGCAGCACGGGAGATTTAAATTGGATATTAGAAAAATTTCCTCATAGAAAGGGTTACCAAGCATTGCAACAGGCTTCCTAGGGAAGTGGTGGAACTTCCACATCTGTGGAAGTATTCAAAAGGTGTGTAGATGTGGCACTTGTGCATATGGTTTAATGATGAACACAGCAGTACTAGGCTAACAGTTGGACTCATTGATCTTCGAGTCCTTTTTGATTCTACAATTCTATGTCCTTCAAAGGAGAGGCGTGGGCATGACTGTTCTATTTTTTTATCAAAACTGACACTTACACTAGTGGCAGATCATCACGTTTCAGAACTCAATCCACTAAGCACAAAAATAATGAAAAATTACTGAGCAGCTAAATTACCACATTTACAATGCTGTGAGTTAAGAATGGTTAAATCAAAAGAAGGATGGCTGCAGATTTTCTTTTTTCAGTTTGATAGCGATTGGATATTTGTAGAATAGAAACATATATGTAGTAATAAATGCAATGATTTTTTATCTTCATGCCTATCACCTGATACTATGTTGGTGGGCAGGACCCATGATACTTGTAAGACACAAATGTTACACTCATTCAAGAAATAGGTGTTTCAAGATATCTGTGAATAAATTGTTTCTTAATTTTATTTTAATTTGAATCTGAAGGTTATCAGCCATTTTTTTATAAATCATACCATGGATCAAACCATAAATCAGTCATGGATAAATACAGTAATACAGTCAAGTCTTGTTTCTCATCTTATAGTTAATCCCCACTAGTAAAGTTTTATGAACTTCTATACCACTCCAAAGTTACAATGCATTAGCTGTGGGGGGAATACAAAGACTCTTATCCCTCATTGCTACTTAATGATATATATTTGCCCTTTTAAATATTGAAACAAGATTTACACATTCCTGTTCCTTTAGTGCTTCTCCAACACTGCTAAATGTGTTAAAACTATCAGCCGACTAAAAGCTCTCCTTGTTCAGATCATTCTAGACTCATAGAGATATATTACGTAGTTCTATTCATAAAAATCTAGTCATCACTAGCAGCTGTTGTTTAAAAGTCATTTATAGTTTAGTGAATGAAGTGCTCTGTTAGGAAATACATTGCTATGCTTGCTTTTTCTCAAATCAAAGATGCATCTGTTGAACACTGCTTTTTAAGTTTATTTTCAGTAATTTTGCAATGAAGAGGTCCATAATACTGCTAAAATCAACATGATGTTTCTTAGCTGCCACAAGTTTTATTATTTTTACTCTTTATCATTAACATCTCTGATACCTGCCCATTTTCATTCCACAGATTTCAATTTCTCATTTATCTCCACAACTATTTCTCTTTCTTTCTGTCAGCAGTAAATTGCTTTCTCATATCTAATTGATTTGTTCTCCCCGCTCCTGCTTCAAATGAGTTTGCATCAAAGTTTGTTCTCTTTTATGATTATGAGGTCCTGATATTTTTAGCATTTTCTCAAATAAATCCTCTTGTTGATATAAAATATTCTCTATTGATTGGACTTTCCCTTTTAGTGTATGTTGTGCATAAGTTGTTGTACTATATTACAGATGGAAAGTCTACAGTAATCAGCTCAGTAGTACCCAGGAAATTCACAAATTTAGTCTGGTAGATATTTATTTAATTATTTCTATCAAGATTTAATCTGAAAATAATTAGGTCACATAAAGCTACACTATGGCAAGAATAGTAATTTTTATGTTAGGGTAGTAAAATTTTCTTTTAAGAAATTGGCTTAACTTTTGCAACATGTTGCCCTAGGTATGGTTGGTCTCTTGTGACTAAAATCCTGTTTTAACAGACAAAAGACATTTAGACGTTTTTTCACTATTTTCCTACTTAATTTGATGTCTTGTAAACCTTTGTTTATTTTACAGGAGACCCATTCCCAAATTCAAGCAGGCACCTGAATCTCATTTTCCCCAGGAGCTGGCTACCCTAAAAAACCCCCAACATTAAACACTCCCCTCCAGCAACAGCTGCATCACATCCAGGTTTGCATTGAGACTCAATGACCACAGGGACAGAACCTCTTCAATAATTACCTAGATGCTACCTAGTGGATTCAACCAGAGTCCCTCTCTAAGACTTGATTTTAGGAATCTAAAAAAAAAAACCGTTAAAAAATTACCAAACATTATTAAATATAAAAAAGTGTGAAAAAAAAGAGTGGAAAGACCAAATATCTTAGTGTCATCTTGGCTCAGGCAATATAATCCCTTTTTCAATGTGAAAGAAAAGGGGTTTGGGAAGCTCTGTTGTCTTAGAATACAAGGTTCTCAGAAGAGTAAGAAGGGGCAGTGTGGCTGGAAGAAAACGGAAAAAAAAACAATCCTTGCCTCTTTCCTTTTTGCTTGTTCATGTTCTTTACAAAACCTCAACCCCTAACTAATTCGGGTGCCCTCTAACATCTTGAGCACCTTTATTACTCTTTATTAGTCCTGCTACTTTACTGTCTGTCATTGCTATGTAATCTTCAGATACATAGCAATGCAAAATCTTACGCTGTGAACTTACATGGCTTTCAGTCTGAGGGTTCCCTCATGGGAAAAATTAGGTAAGTAAGTAAATAAATAAATAACATACAACTCACTTTTTAAAGTGCTTTTTTTCTGGATTGCAGAGGGTGTTTGTTTATTTGTTTCTACAGCTAGAAGGAAACTGTGCGGTTTAGGTTCCTTTCTGTTCTATTTTGGTGGTGAATGCCACATGTAAAGCAATAATGTCATCATTACGCTGCTGCTCAACACCCCCTGAAGGTTTCATGCTCTGGATTTTCATACATTCAGTTTCATACACTGAAGGTTTCATGACTGGATTAAGCAGAACTAGTGCAATTCCTAGTGTTTACCAATAACCATGGGTCTCTGTTCTCCACGCTTGGTGCAACTACTCAAGTCTTGATGGATTAGTTTTCAGCAGAAAGCTAACCTAGTCCACCACAGATTCCAACACCTCAGTGTGTTAAATGAAAGAAATGTCTCATGGGCAATGATTACCAAGGGTGAACTGGGAGTGTAGTCATTCTTTTTGATGACAGAATAGTCCAAATTCAACTCAACCCAATAGAAAAACTGCAGAACTGAATCTGTGTTTCTCCATTTCTTCTTTAAATTTCACCACAGTATCAAGTCTGTAAGTTTGCCACCCTCACACGTCTTTGTGTTACAGTGGGGAAACTGCAACATGCGTACCAATCAACGAGGCCCATGGAAAAGAAATATATATGGACTGATTCTTGATAGATGTTTCAGAGGTGTTTATTTCTCCAGCCACATGGCTGAGGATCTGCTGAGGAGCTGCGGCAATCACGGGACCCGAGGGTCCTTTGCCCGCGCAGGGGAACACAAAACAACCAATGGGGAACGAGGCTGACCAGGGGCAGGGAAACCCCGTGTCTCCCCCCCAGGGCCCCTCTCCCAGGGCTACACGGCAGGGGGAGGGCCCCAACATTTCACCCGTTTATTTTTAACAAAAAGAGATTTAAAACTTAACATTGAAAACAACTGGATAAACATGAGATAACAAGGACAGTTTCAAAACAAAACAAGCCACCCTCCTGAGTCTTTAAATATCCAAGCAGACTCTCTGGAACATCTTAAGGCTGACAGAAGGGAGACAGGACTCTCCGGGCATGCTTTGTGGGGAAACTGAGGCAGGAGAGGATTTCTTCCATTTGTACCTGTTGGAACTCTAAAAACAATAGTTAATTTCTTCCCTCCCCCTCTTCATTCCCCCCCCCAGCATCAGAGGGGAGTTGTAGGGAAAGGGAATTGTATAGGGAAGCCATGGGGTGAAAAACAGATTAGGAATAAACTGGGGATGGGGTAAACTTAGGAGAGGGTTCATATTGGGTATAGGGCAAAAGGGGAAAGTAGGCTGTGGGTAGGGAAGTTGCTGGGATGGATATTGTTTATAATTTTGTGCATAATGGCTGCCTTTGACTGGAATACCTCCAGGACCAGTAACATTCGCTGCTTGTAAACCTTTCTTTCCTTGCACTATATCAAATTGTACAACTTCCCCATCTCCTACAGTTTGCAGGTAATTTTTAGGGTTATTCTTTTTAATAGCAGTTCTAGGAACGAATATGTCTTCTCGGTTGTCACATCTTGTTATAAAACCATAATTTTGTTTAACATTATACCATTTTACTATTCCTAAAACCTTAGCTAAGACGATTTTTTCCTTTTTCTGAGTGGATGCTGTTTTCTGTCTCGCTGCATTTTTGCTTTCTCTTTCGCTTTCGCTCGCTCCCTTGTTGGAACTGCCAACGTTGTTGGAGCCGTCGGGGCTGCTCGTGCCTGCGCGCTCTTCCTGGGGTCGCATTTGGGGCCACGTGGGCCAGGCCAGGCCACGCCGCTCAGCTCCCCGCGTGCTGCTGCCTCTGCTCTCAGCTGCGCTGCCGCTGCCTGGGGCCGTGCCCACGTCTCAGCTGGGCCCCCAAGCGCCGACCCCCCCACACTCCGCTCCAGCGCGCGTCTCAGCTGGGCGCAGCTCCGCTCCACCACCACCAGCCGCCGCCCACGCGCCACCCCCCTCAGTCGGGCGTTCACGGGGCTCGTTCCACCACGTGCTGCGCGGGGCCGGGCGGGCACCACTGGGTCAGCCCGCTCCCGCCGTGCCTCGCTCTGCTGCCAACACTGCAGCTCGTGCCACTCTGCCCACGCACGGGAACTGCCTCGCTGCTTCTCTGAGAGCGCTCGGTGCACGTGGTTTGGGTCGCATGGACTCTGAGGCACGCTTCCCTTCACCAAGACACAGCTGACATTGCTCAAGAGTCTCGGTAATTAAATAATATTCACAAAAATATTCTTCCATTGGCATGTATTTTGACTCGGACATTAACTGTGTCCAAACGGTCCTCAGAAAGTCTTTGGTAAGAATTAAAAATTCTTTGGTAAGAAACATAGAAAAAGTTATTAAACAACCATGAAAGGAAATGTTTCAGTTCCTTTTAAGCTTGAATTAAGCTAAAATTTACAAATCATTGTTCAAGAATCTTTTCAAGTTTAAGATAAATGTCCATAAGCGGCTCAGAGAGCCAAGAGTGTTTCCATGCTTCCTCCATAGTTTAGAGATGGAACAGCAAAACAAAACAAGAAGAGGAATCCAGAGTTTACTCACAAATCAGTTGCTGTCCTTAGGGATCAGGGATTGTTCTGCTTACATTACCTACCATTTGTTACAGTGGGTGTTCCGGTTTGGCCAAATTTAGAAATATATATATATTCTGAGAGAAGGCACAACCACCCCTCCCCCCACCAGGTTCGGGAAAAAAAAAAAATAAATTTTCCTCGAAGGAAAGTGAAGAAGATAAAACTATTTATTTAACAAGCACACGGGAAAGGAAAATAATGTTAAATGGTAAAATCTTTCGCTGTAGAGGAAAAACCTGGGAAAGTGTTCGAGTCCTCCCTTTGGTCTCCTCGGAGCTGGGGCTTGGCCCAGGGCCAGGCCCTCTGTGCCCGGTGGAAAGTCCTCCCGATGTGCTCTGATGTTACAGCAATCAGGCAGTCCAGTAGAAAAGGGAGAAAATCCGAAATTCCAGAGAAGGAAAAGTTCAGCTCTCAGCCTCTCTCCAGAGAACAAGGAACTGGAAAAAAACTGGCCAAAAACTGACTGGAAAAGCTGCCAGCCGGGTGCTTCCTCGCTCCCCCCTGCCCCAGCTGGAAAAAAACCCCTGCTATCTTTATGTGACCTTGAACAAGTTTCAAACTGCTTTGAGAAAGTTTTGCTCAGTTTTTCTTCCCCCTCTCAGGCTCAGTTCAGAGGCATAGAAAGGCCAATAATTAATTTCTGGGCATAGGCAGCGATATGGGATACACATCATAAGGTCACCCCAAGACATTCCACCCCTTATCCCATATTGTTGGCTCAATGTCCAAACTAAGATATTCTAATTCTCCACACACACATTAATACATAAACTTATATATATACACAGCTATGTACGAACAGTGACAGTGACACTCAGCAAGCAAGGGTATTCTGGCATTTCACACTACAGGTGGTTTTCACACAACAATCAGATCTCCCTGTGGTACACAACGTGTTGTGCCATCTTTCTGCATTACCCACCATGTGCAACCAGGTCCCTGAGCAAAGACAACCCCACGGATGGGTTTGTCTGTACTCGAGGCAGAATTTATCCACACAGTCTTTCCTAACAGACCTCTGACATGCACTACTGGGACCTTATCTCCATCTGTTGTATGCAGGGATTCAGATTGGGCTGGACCAGCTCTATTGGTGGAACCTCGGGTGTTAACTAACCAGGTGGCCTTTGCTAGATTCTGTTCCCAATTTTTGAAAGTTCCCCCACCCAGTGCCTTCAAAGTGGTTTTCAACAATCCATTGCACCGTTCCACTTTGCCTGCAGCTGGTGCATGGTAAGGGATGTGGTACACCCACTCAATGCCATGTTCTCTAGCCCAGGTATTAATAAGGCTATTCTTAAAATGAGTCCCATTGTCAGACTCGATTCTCTCAGGGGTGCCATGCCTCCAAAGGACTTGCTTTTCAAGGCCCAGGATGGTGTTTCGGGCAGTAGCGTGAGGCACAGGGTAGGTCTCCAGCCACCCAGTGGTGGCTTCTACCATTGTGAGCACATAGCGCTTGCCTTGGCGGGTTTGAGGCAGTGTGATGTAATCAATCTGCCAGGCTTCCCCATACTTGTATTTGGACCATCGCCCACCGTACCACAGGGGCTTCACCCGCTTGGCCTGCTTGATCGCAGCGCATGTCTCACAGTCATGGATAACCTGGGAGATACTGTCCATGGTTAGATCCACCCCTCGGTCTCGTGCCCACTTATAGGTGGCATCTCTGCCCTGATGGCCTGAGGCATCATGGGCCCATCGAGCTAGGAACAACTCTCCCTTGTGTTTCCAGTCCAAGTCTACCTGTGACACTTCTATCTTTGCAGCCTGATCTACCTGCTTGTTGTTTTGGTGTTCCTCATTAGCCCTACTCTTGGGGACGTGAGCATCCACATGGCGGACTCTCACAGCCAGCTTTCTTACTCGGGCAGCGATGTTTTTCCACTCTGCAGCAGCCCAGATTGGTTTTCCCCTACGCTGCCAATTAGCTTTTTCCCACTTTTCTAACCATCCCCACAGAGCATTGGCTACCATCCATGAATCAGTGTAGAGGTAGAGCTTTGGCCACTTCTCCCTTTCAGCAATGTCCAGAGCTAGTTGAACAGCTTTGAGTTCAGCGAGTTGGCTTGATCCACCTTCTCCTTCAGTAGCTTCTGCAACCCGTCGTGTGGGGCTCCATACGGCTGCTTTCCACTTTCGTTTCATCCCTACGATGCGACAAGAACCATCGGTGAAAAGAGCGTAGCGTGTGTCTTCTGATGGCAGTTGGTTGTACGGTGGAGCTTCTTCAGCGCGTGTCACTTGTTCTTCATCAGCAAGACCAAAGTTTTCACCTTCAGGCCAGTTGGTAATTATTTCCAAAATCCCAGGGCGATTCAGTTTTCCAATTCGGGCGCGCTGTGTGATGAGAGCAATCCATTTGCTCCATGTGGCATTGGTGGCATGGTGGGTAGAGGGAACCTCTGCTTTGAACATCCACCCCAGCACCGGTAGTCGGGGTGCCAGGAGGAGTTGTGCCTCAGTGCCAATTACCTCTGAGACGGCTTGGATTCCTTCATAGGCTGCCAAGATCTCCTTTTCTGTTGGGGTGTAGTTGGCCTCAGACCCTCTGTAGCTTCGGCTCCAGAATCCCAGTGGTCGACCTCGAGTCTCACCAGGCACCTTCTGCCAGAGGCTCCAGGACAGGCCATGGCTTCCGGCTGCAGAATAGAGCACGTTCTTCACTTCGGGTCCTGTCCTAACTGGGCCAAGGGCTACCGCATGAGCGATTTCCTGCTTGATTTGGGCAAAAGCTTGTTGCTGTTCAGGGCCCCAATGGAAATCGTTCTTCTTGCGGGTAACCAGGTAAAGAGGACTCACAATCTGGCTGTACTCGGGAATGTGCATCCTCCAGAAACCTATAGCACCTAGGAAAGCTTGTGTTTCCTTCTTGTTGGTCGGTGGAGACATTACTGTGATCTTATTGATGACCTCAGTGGGAATCTGACGCCGTCCATCTTGCCATTTCACTCCCAGGAACTG
This sequence comes from Corvus hawaiiensis, assembly GCF_020740725.1. Taxonomy (NCBI): domain Eukaryota; kingdom Metazoa; phylum Chordata; class Aves; order Passeriformes; family Corvidae; genus Corvus; species Corvus hawaiiensis. Next base: position 60,814,159 of record NC_063216.1, on the reverse strand, counting down.
GATCTCTTGGGCAGGTCCCTTGACTTTGCTCTTCTTAATGGCGAAACCAGCTTCCAGGAGAATCCGGATAACTTTCTCTCCTTTCTCAAACACTTCTGTTGCAGTGTTCCCCCACACAATGATGTCATCAATGTACTGCAAATGTTCTGGAGCCTCACCCTTTTCTAGTGCAGTCTGGATCAGTCCATGGCAGATGGTGGGACTGTGCTTCCACCCCTGGGGCAGTCGGTTCCAGGTGTACTGCACGCCCCTCCAGGTGAAGGCAAACTGAGGCCTGCACTCTGCTGCCAGAGGAATGGAGAAGAATGCATTGGCAATGTCAATAGTGGCGTACCACTTCGCTGCTTTGGACTCCAGCTCATACTGGAGCTCCAACATGTCTGGCACGGCAGCGCTCAGCGGTGGAGTCACTTCATTCAGGGCACGATAGTCCACAGTCAATCTCCATTCTCCTTCCGATTTGCGCACAGGCCAGATGGGGCTGTTGAAGGGTGAGTGGGTCTTGCTGACCACCCCTTGGCTCTCCATCTCGCGGATCATCTTGTGGATGGGGATCACAGCATCTCGAGTTGTCCGGTACTGTCGGCGATGCACTGTCGAGGTAGCAATTGGTACTCTTTGTTCTTCCACCTTCAGAAGGCCAACTGCAGACGGGTTCTCTGATAGCCCAGGCAAAGTGTTCAATTGCTTAATGCCCTCTGTCTCCACAGCAGCTATTCCAAAAGCCCACCTGAGTCCCTTTGGGTCTCTAAAATACCCGTTCCGGAGGAAGTCTATGCCCAAAATGCACGGGGCCTCTGGGCCAGTCACAATGAGATGTCTCTTCCACTCATTTCCAGTCAGGCTCACCTCAGCTTCCACCAAGGTCAAATTTTGTGATCCACCTGTTACACCAGAAATAGAAACAGATTCTACCCCCACATGCTGCGATGGAATTATTGTACACTGCGCACCAGTGTCAACCAAGGCATCATATTTTTGTGGTTCTGATGTACCAGGCCAACGAATCCACACAGTCCAAAAAACACGGTTTTCCCTGACCTCCACCTGGCTAGAGGCAGGGCCCCTCTATGCCTGGTTATCCTTCTTTCCCTGGGCCTGCACCTTAGAGGTTCCTTCATGGGAATTGGACATGCCGTCGTCTTTTCCATCATTTCCGGCAATTTGGCTACAGGCAACTGGAGCTACTTCCTTTTTGGTAGATCCTCCTTTCTGAGACTTGCGCTCCTTCAATTCACTCACTCGTGCTGCCAGAGCAGAAGTGGGTTGTCCACCCCACTTCCTCATGTTTTCCCCACTGTCACACAGGAAATTCCACAGCTCACTTCGTGGGATGTACCTTCTCTCTGGGGAACGTCCACGGAGAAGGCACTCTTTAATCTCCTGGAGACTCTTTTTCATTTCATCTTCCATTTTCTGCATATGTGTTTCCACAGCTGCGATTCTTGCATGTGTTGGGCCATGCACAGAGTCTGCATATGCTCTGAGCTTCACTGCCATATCCCGCACGGTCTCATTCGCACCGTAGTCTGGTTTCATTATTGCTAAAGCAGAAGCGTATTCTGGTGGCCCAAGCTGTATGAGTTTTCGCCACATGTATGGAATAACTCTGGCCCGGTCTGGACTCCTCAATCCTGGGTCATGTGTGAAGACAACCTCTACCACCCCTAGTTCTCTCAGGCGTTGGATCCCTTGTTCTATGGTCTTCCACGGCGTTTGCTGCATGTAGAGATCATCTCCACACATATATCTTTCCATCACGCCTGTCAAAACTCGTCTCCAGAGACTGGTAGAGTTAGCCTCCCTTTTCATCTCTTGGTCGATCACTGGATCTTGTGACAGGGATCCCAAATGCCTCGCTTCAGCACCGTCCAGCATCACATCATCACCTGCCGCATCCCAAATACGGACCATCCAACTTATTATGGATTCATCGGACCGTCGGGTGTAATCCTTTCTTAGGCTGTGAAGGTCCTTTATGGACATGGACTCAGTAATGGTTTCTGTGCCTGAGTCCGTTGGTGGTTTTGAGGTTCCTTCCCCTGCATCTTTTGAGGTTCCTTCCCCTGCATCATCATCATCTTTCACTGGGCGATCAGTTTTGGTTGTGTGCTTTTTCCTCGTGACAGGAGCCACTGTCAGTGGCTTAGACTCTCCATCTGTTTTGGGCTGGCTGTCTGGTTTATCTGCAGCCTGAGTGACTGGGGTGTCTGCAGGCTTTGCTGATTGATCTTCTTGCCTCTCTACCTTTACTTGCTGCTGCAGTGTGCGATAGGCATATGCCAAAGCCCAACATATTGCAAGGAGCTTGTTCTCATTAGAATTGTCATTGTATCTCTCTTTCAGATATTTTCCCACCTCAGCTGGTTTCTGAATTTGTTCAGATGGGAAATCCCAAACTATCGGGTCAGAGAATTTCTTTAGGGTTTGGCCGATGTCCTCCCATTCCCCACACCACTCAGGATTTTCCACCTCTGGGTCAGGTGTCTCAGCAGTCACCCTGGAAATCTGAGCTCTTATTCTAGACAAGCTGTGAATCATATAGAGGAAGATTACCAGATTAAATACCAGGAGGGTGGTCTCTTTAACATCCAGGGGATACTGAACATTCTCAAAAGATAACCTGTCAAATTTAAAGGCAAGGGAAACCCCATCTCCTCCTCCTCTAACAATCTGGGTGCAATTACTAATAAATTCCCAAAACAGGCTACTGAAGCTAGGACTGGGGTTAGGACGGAGAAACCACTTATCATACACACCTCGAACAGCTGCCTGCACCTCTATCAACTTCTTATAAATCATTATCACTGAGCACAGCAAAATAGAAATCCTGATTCGTCTCCCTTCTCTGTAAAATTTACATACCAGGGACAAGATTGGAGCAAGTTGTGGATAGGCAAACAACCCTAGGGACCAAAAAAGCACTAGTACCTCAATGAAGCCTAAGGACCAGAAAGACATGAGTACATCGAGCCAGAGAGACATTATGAACTCAACCAGCATGGTGACTACTTTACTCCAACACAGAATAAGTAAATTCAACCCAAAATGTAATTAGCACAAGTTATTTCACTTTCCTTCGAGCCACACAGTTGGGCGCCACTAAATTTGTTCCGGTTTGGCCAAATTTAGAAATATATATATATTCTGAGAGAAGGCACAACCACCCCTCCCCCCACCAGGTTCGGGAAAAAAAAAAAATAAATTTTCCTCGAAGGAAAGTGAAGAAGATAAAACTATTTATTTAACAAGCACACGGGAAAGGAAAATAATGTTAAATGGTAAAATCTTTCGCTGTAGAGGAAAAACCTGGGAAAGTGTTCGAGTCCTCCCTTTGGTCTCCTCGGAGCTGGGGCTTGGCCCAGGGCCAGGCCCTCTGTGCCCGGTGGAAAGTCCTCCCGATGTGCTCTGATGTTACAGCAATCAGGCAGTCCAGTAGAAAAGGGAGAAAATCCGAAATTCCAGAGAAGGAAAAGTTCAGCTCTCAGCCTCTCTCCAGAGAACAAGGAACTGGAAAAAAACTGGCCAAAAACTGACTGGAAAAGCTGCCAGCCGGGTGCTTCCTCGCTCCCCCCTGCCCCAGCTGGAAAAAAACCCCTGCTATCTTTATGTGACCTTGAACAAGTTTCAAACTGCTTTGAGAAAGTTTTGCTCAGTTTTTCTTCCCCCTCTCAGGCTCAGTTCAGAGGCATAGAAAGGCCAATAATTAATTTCTGGGCATAGGCAGCGATATGGGATACACATCATAAGGTCACCCCAAGACAGTGGGGAAACTGCAACACGTGTATCAATTAACGAGGCCCGTGGAAAAGAAATATATATGGACTGATTCTTGATAGATGTTTCAGAGATGTTTATTTCTCCAGCCGCATGGCTGAGGATCTGCCAAGGAGCTGCGGCAATCACAGGAATCGAGGGTCCTTTGCCCGCGCAGGGGAACACAAAACAACCAATGGGGAACGAGGCTGACCAGGGGCAGGGAAACCCCGTGTCTCCCCCCAGGGCCCCTCTCCCAGGACCCCACGGCAGGGGGAGGGCCCCAACATTTTCTTTGAACTGCAACTTTGGTGGTTACTGTGTGGTGATAGGCCCCCCCTCACTCACGCAGCTCTGATATTAAAGTCTGCAAAACTAGAAAATAGTTACTTGCATGGAAATGTGTACAACATGCCAGTGAAAACTGAACAGATAAAAACCAAAACAGATATTTCACATTTTCTTATGGTTTTCATCTCAGCATTTTGTGATTCAAGTTTGAGGCAAGATTAAAATACCCTCTGATTAGGTCTTATTAATTACAATTTATTATACAATTTACTAGAACAATTACTATACAATTAAGTATTGTTAATCTGCATTTCTGTCAATCTGTTAGAAAATAAAAAGCATTTTATTCAAATACATAGATGAATATTACCTCCAAAGTGACCACCCACATTTGTCCATGGTGTCAATTCTCTCTATAAAGGAAAAAAAAGGTTTCCTTTTCTCTTCTGTCCCTAGCAGCAACTTTACAATTGTAAAAGTGTGTAGATAAGAATAAATGCAAATTAAGGAAATTCAGTACAAATCCAGGCATAGACCTTTACTTTTTCTTGATGCCCAACAGGAAATTCTAAATAGACAAATTTTCCCATTTTAATTTTTAAAATAATTAGTTCACTTGAATTTATTTGTTACTATATAGGTGTAATGTTTTTATTACAGAATTCCATTCATTGCTGCAGAACTCCTTTGATTTCTTTCCTCGCTGATTATGAGAGTACATTTCAATCATGTGAGCTATATCTAATTTTGTCAGTTGGATTTCTTCTCAGGAGAAAGACGTTTCGGTTCCTGTGCCACCTAAACAGAACTTATTACTTTTTTTATAAACTGAAAAATTGCTAGATTGACAATTAAAGAATTGCCAATTTAACAGTAAATTTCTGGCTGCCCCATTATTAGTTTTCCCACCCACATGACAAAGGGCATTTTATACAGCTCAGCAATCTCTTACTGGAGCAGAGGCCAAAATCCACGCATGATGAAAACTTTCAATTTTGCACTAGTTGTTCACCACAGCTACTTGCTGATATACTCCAGCACTTTTCCCATTTACTTGGTAGCCCTACAGTGCAGTGGCATTGCTTACGCATCTCAGACCACCATTATCACTGTTCTCGATGACACAGAGAAACTAATCCCTTCTCCAGTTTGAGCCACCAGCTCTGGTGTCAGTAAGAACATGCAACATAATTGCAGCAATTAGAAAATAGTGCCAGTGCATTTGTGTTGGGTGGGTGCTTTTTTACTTATGTAAATAATTTCTATATCTAGAATAAGGTGAAATGGAACTTCTTTAGAAATTCAGCAGTTTCTGACAAATGATTTAAGGGATATCTGGCCTGAAACAATCCATTGATTGTTTTCAAGAACACCTAAATCCATCATTGCAAACACATCTTTGCTATGAGTAAGTAATTTATAAGCCTAAAATATTTAAAGAAAGAATAAAAGAATTAAAGAAGTAAAAACAATTCTCCTGCTTAAACACCATTATCGGAGTGTTTAGACAGGCACATTCTCTTCACATTTTAAAGCAGAACTCATTTTTAAGCAAGCCATTAATATAGTTCATGTCCAAGTTTTTCTTTAATAATATAAACTTAACTATGAATAATGTAGCAAAACCACAGTAAAATGAGTTAGCACTTTTGTTTGGTTTTTTTCTGGATAATTGTGATATTGCCTGAAGGTGGAGAGTGGTAAAAAGACCCCTACTTCTAGAATGTGAGAGTATGGGGTTGGAACTCTGTGTGGCTTCTTATTCACAGAATTGTGATTGAAGCATGCAGCTGATTGAATACAAATAATTAATAGAATACTTACATTATAATCTGTCATCTACATTATGGATGCATGAAATCTGTACAAAAAGAGATAATTAATTGCTCAGACTAACGGGAAAAAACTGATTATCCAATATATACATGTAAAACAGAGCACCAGATATGCTACAGAACAGATGGAAAGCAGAAGTCAAGGATCTTTTGCAATTAATAAAATTTTGGGGGTTTCTCCATGAATTTTTCTGAAATCAAGTATTCTGCTTGACTTAAACCTTGACTCAAACATATCCCTTGGCCCAGAGGAAGTAATTTTTTTAAAACAACAGATTAAAGGAATGCATAAAGAAAGATTACGTTACAAGGAGAAAGGATGCATGTTTTCCATCCTTACAATCAGTGAATCTACCTAATGATCAAAAAGGGTAACTAAGTCATTAGAGACTCTCAAGGGTGTCCTAGACATCTGCATGGGCTGACATATAATGCACAGAACTAGCGGTTATTTACATGTTTTGGGGCCAAGGATGATACTCTTCAGGTACTCAAAAGGTACTAGATGCTTGTGTGTAAGTGTCTGAATTGCTCTCCAGATTTTCTTTCCTTTGTGTTATAATGTAGGTTCCTGCACATCTGATTATTTCAGCCAGCTACCTTTGTGCTTTCTAAAATGTATCCAGTGTCATCTGTCCCAAAAATCTACCAATCGGGTAATCAGAAGACAGTATCATCATCACCTTCTGTGTAGTTTGTCTTTTTCAGAACCTCTGTAAACAAAAAATGCCTAAAATCTGTTTGCAGAGTGAATGAAAAAAAGAAAACACCACAAACCAAACAAAACTAACCAAACAAAAGGCAACCAACTCAACACTACCACAACCACCAAAGCTCTGTAATAGCCAGTTAAATATTTACACAAAGAGGAGAAAGAACATACAGAAAGTTTTGTTCAGCTGTATTCTAGTGATGTCTCTCTTCAAATGAAAATTGAACCTTCTTCCTAGGCCACACACCTTTCGGAATTTCATATACTGTATTTCAAAAAATGTACATAGAAAAAAATCACAAATACTCAAAAGATATATCAAAAGACCTGCAAGACCTTTTATCTCTTTAGGCAGTGTTCGAGCTGAAGGACAGCAACCTGTCATCCTATCCTATCCTATCCTAGCCTAGCCTACCCATGCAGAGGATAACACAGGGGTTAGAAATGGTCAGATTAGTGGAGCCTGCTCTACCTTGAGATTAATGATACAGTGTGGTCCTGATAATTCTCCCAAGAGATCTTTTAAGATTTAGCCAAAAGTAATGCTATGGTGAGTGATCTATCCCCTTCTCCTGGCATTGCAGTGCACTGAATGACTATGCAAGCTCAGATGGATGCTAAACCAAGGCATTTGGTACCACGCTCCTTACTGCAGCTGGGGTAAACCATCAGCTTGAATGCTTTCCCACAGAGCGTGAGAAAACTTTGAGAATCACTGCATGAGGCACAGAATCAGGCCCTTTGTGCCATTTTCCAAGAACAAAACCAAGAAGCGACCTCTGTTCTGTGCCAATGCAAACTCTATTCTGGCGTGCTTTCTGTATTCAGGAATTTTCTATAATTTTGCCCTGAGGAAATTAATATGACCTTGGTGCTTTACCCTAAGCGTGGTTCAAACCTACAGCAGATTGAAACAGGTAGTGAATTCACTGTTTCATGAGGAAGAAAGATCACTTCCTAAGTTTAGCTAGAGTGCTTCACATTGTTATCACCACTTTTCAGGAATAAACTGAAAATACTATCTGCTTTCTCATTTTGTTCTGCCCTTCACTCTGTTTTCCAAGTGATGTACAGTGGAAGATTGACACTTACCACGTAAGAGTATCATATTATTGAGTGCTGTCCTGTTGGGGTCTCCGCCCCCCTGCCATGTAGCCCTGGGAGAGGGGCCCTGAGGGGACAGAGGTGGTCAGCCTCATTCCCCATTGGTTGTTTTGTTTCACTGCGCGGGCAAGGACCCTCGGGTCCCGTGACTGTGAGAGTTCCTCGGCAGATCCCGGCCATGCGGCTGGAGAAATAAACATCTCTGAAACATCTACCAAGAATCTGTCCATATATATTTCTTTTCCACAGGACTCCTTGTTTGGTGCAGCGTGTTGCAGTTTCCCCACTGCAACACTGTTCCTCAGGGATTGGTATTGAAACCAGCACTTCTTAACATCTTTGTTGGCAACCTGGACAGTGGGATTGAGTGCACCCTCAGCAAGTTTGCCAGTGACACCAAGCTGTGTGGTGCAGTTGACATGCTGGAGGGAAGCAATGCCATCCTGAGGAACCTGGACAGGCTTGAGAGGTGGGCCTGTGCAAACCTCATGAAGATCAACAAGGCCAAGTGCAGGGTCCTGCACCTGGGTAGGGGAAATCCCAAGCACAAATACAGGCTGGATGCAGAACGGACTGAGACCAGCACTGGGAGGGAGAAATTTGTGGTGTTTGTGAATGAACAGCTCAACATGACTTGGCAAAGTGCATTTGCAGTCCAGAAGGCCAAATGCATCCTGAGCTTCATCAAAAGAAGTGTGACCAGGGAGGTGATTCTGTCCCTCTATTCTGCCCCTGTAAGACTCCGCCTGGACTGCTGCATCCAAGTCTGAGGCCCCCAACACAATAAAAAGGTTGACTTGTTGGAGGAAGAGAAGAGGAGAACCACAAAGTTGATCAGAGGGCTGGAACACTTCTCTTACAAAGACAGGCTGATACTTGTGGTTGTTCAGCATGGAAAGGGCTCCAGGGAGATCATAAAGCAGCCTTCTTGTACCTAAAGGGAGCTTACACGAAAGCTGGAGAGGGACTTTTTATAAGGACATGTAGTGATAAGACAAGAGGGAACATCCTCAAACTGAAGGAGGGAAGGTTTAGATTAGATATTAGGAAGAAATTCTTTACTGGGAGGGTAATGAGGCACTGGAACAGGTTGCCCAGAGGGGTTATGTATTCTGCATCCTCTGCCCAGAGGCGTTATGTACTCCCCATCCCTGGAGATGTTCTAGACCAGGATGGATAGGGCTCCGAGTAACCTGGTTTAGCTGAATGTACCCCTGCCCATGACAGCAGGGTTGGAACTATATGGTCCTTAAGGTCCCTTCCAACCCAAACCATTCTATGATTCTATGATGGATTCTATGATTGATTCTGTGATTCTACTCACAGTGTATGGAATCTAAAGCAGCAGTCTGCAAGACATTCATTGGTTTACCACAGCAGGGAAAACAGACACTGAATTAACACAAAGTGTGCCCAAATACAGTCCAGGGTCTACCTGTTTTGAAATAAGATTAATTGTTACCTAATCTCTCTTGGTTACCTTGTTTGTTTACCTGCAAACTCTCTTTGCTTATTTGAAGCAAGAACTGACTCTGTCTGTGTATATATAATGAGAATGGAAGATTTTAACTTCCTTAGAGCTCCGTGGCCTACTTCTGATGTTATTCATTGTGAAATAGAATTAGTCTCACTGAAATAATGGGGCTAGGTAGAAACAGACAACTAAACTACAAAAACTTAACGCGCAATTTCCTTTAAGTGGAGAAACATGTTAATTAGAGAATGCTTTATCTGAGACCAGGTTTTTGTTTAAAATTATACAGTAATTCATTCTGGGTAAAGATAACTTCAACAAAACCACAAGTTAATAAGCTTTGTTGCTTCCAATTTGATAGATTTCTCTTGCTGGCAAAATTATACCATGATTCCAGCTTGTTCACAGGCCTTGAAGTGAAATGCCTGTGTTGTTGTATCATCTGCTCCGATGAACAGGAGTTGAAAGAGGTCGTGTCCAGGTTCACTTCCTTGCTGTGTTCTGGGATTACAAAATAAAGGTAGCATGACCTTAGGATAGACCTTTCTGTAAGAGTGAATTATTGCTTGAAAGCTCTTTAGGACAAAGGGGTTATTTTCCACAACTTGCAATTTCTGTTCACAGATGCCTGAACATGTTCACATTTCTCATGCTCTAAAATGGAGCATAGGCAATGTGCCATATACAGTTTATATTCATGCACTGGTCTTAATGGTTCATTTCAATAAGAAAATTCATTGGAAAATAAGGGGTGAAATTGTCAAGTGTCATTGTGTAGGCCAATGGATTACTTGTATGCCTCTGAACAAATACAAGGACTGTCTTCTGCTCTTTGTTAATCACCTTGCACAAAGAGCTCCAGACTCCAGCCAAGACCACAGTAAGAGGGCTTCAGACGTACACCACAAGGGCATTTTTCTTTCCATTCCCTCAAATTCTTTTTTCCTGATATCCAAGCAAGTTTATAGTGCTGGAACAAATACTGGAAGTGGTATTAATGTCTGGTTATATCAGGCCTTGGGGCAGAAAGGACTGTAGGTTTTGTCTGATTACGAGCAGGTTATAAGGCCAAATTGCTTCTCAGGGCAGTGGTATTAATTTAATATATATAGACAGAAGAGTTGACCAATTATTTTTTGATGTTTATGCATATAAATAATGTTTAAGTTAGTTTTGTCTCAACTTCTCCCCATTGATTTTCCAAGACGCTACATAGACCTTACTACTTTTCCAAGCCACAAGACTAGAATATAAGAAGAGTGATTGTAGCAGAATTAAAAGCAACAACGAAAAGATGATTAAGTTTTAAGATAATTTTAAACTGAAGAGGAATTTAAAGCAGATCTATGATGAAGGTCACATTTAGTCTTAAGGGATGAACTTACTTCCCAGTGTTGTATAAAATTTTCAGTACAAAATAATCTCTAATATTCTTTGAAATAAAAATGCTTACCTTTACAGCCAGAAATAAGTCTTCTGAGATTTTCAAAAGAGTTGGAATAATTATCTACCAGAATTCTCTTGCAGCTTATCATGATTACTTGCTTTGCCATGTTAAACCTCTGCTATCCATCATCATTGGCAGGAACCATACAGAAACATAAGGGGCTAAATTCTAGGATTCTGACTGAACACTGTTTCACTGATTCAAAAATGTACACACACTCTGCAGCGGGCTATAAACTCAGTAAAAAATTTCAAGTCCTGTCTAGTAGTGCTGCCATCTGTCATTTTTAACTTCTGGTTTAGAAAAGAACAACTAAAATAATATAACTTCCTCCAAATATTTTCTTTTACCAGACTAAGAATCTCCAAGTACATGCAACACATTCCAGTAGCAGTTGGTGGCCAGCAGCGAGTCAAAAATTTCTTAAGCCCACACTTGCAAAAATATGTATTTATGAATCTAAGGATGAATTGATCTACTGCATAAATATACACAGGATCTTTATCTTGACCCATGCACATAACAGATGTGAATTCATTGGAAAGAAATTAATAGTTGGCTTAAGCATCATCCATACATTTTCTTTTGTTGAATTCTGAGAGGTTTGGTTTTATAAATGTTGTAAAAGCTGAAATGAATATAATCCTTTCTATAAGACAAAAGTTTTTCTCAGCAATAAAGGTTCAAATTACAACTATTACTTCCTACTGTCCAACTATTTTTAGAGTTTTTTTGTACTAACAAGAAAGTAAGATGTGGTCAAAAAAGTTTGGTGGTAGTAGGGTTGTCCAGGTTTTACACTGACAGAAATCAGAAAATAGAAATTTGGCACAGTTCAGAGGTTTGATTTCACAGGGACCACCTAGATATCTGGAAATGGCTGTAATTACAGATTGTGCTGTCTGAATTCAGTGTGTTTGATATGTAGCTCTGCCTGTTGCTTATATGTAGCACGTACTGTGTCAAGACATCTCCAAAACTCAAGGCAACTCTGGAAAATGCAAAAGGTGTCATCAGTTTTGGAAAAAGAATATGTGACAGCATATGCTGTTGTACTTGATTTGTATTAAGCCTTGCAGGCTAAATGAAACAGAAAAAAACATGAATGAACAATCTTTAATATAACTTGTCTAGCTATTGAAATGAAAACCAGTAGACATTCCTAAGAAAAATTATTCTCAAAGTTATCTGAAGACAATGCTTACAGGAGCAAACAAATATTTGTAGAAGTACAGGTAGTTAAAAGGAAATGAAAAAATATACTAAAAGAAAATTGCTGCAAGAAGAAAATGAGAGCAAATTCCATGTATTCATGAGATAAGAGAATGACAGGATCACAGGATGCGTATGGCTGGAAGGGACCACTGTGGGTCATCTGGTCCAACCTCCATGCTCAAGTTAATGTGAGAACACATTGCACAGGATTGTGTCCAGAGAGTTCTTGAATATCTCCAGTGGGGGAGACTCCACAGCCTCTCTAGGAAACCCGTCCTGGCGCTTGGTCACCTGCATAGTAAAGAAATCCTTCCTCATGTTCAGGTGGAACTTCCTGTGCATCAGTTTCTGCCCATTGCCTCTTGGTCCCATTGCTTGGCACCACTGAGCAGACCCTGGCTCCATCCTCTTGGCACCCTCCCTCCAGATACTGATGGGCATTGATGAGGTCCACTCTCAGGTGTCTCTTCTTGAGACTGAACAGGCCCAACTCCCTCAGCTGTTCCTCAGAGAGGTGCTCCAGTCCCTTAATTATCTTTGTGGCCCTCCACTGGACCCACTCCAGGAACTTCATGTTTTTGCTGTCCTGAGGAGCTCAGAATTGGAACAGTACCCCTGATGTGGCCTCACCAGGACTGACTAGAGCAGCAGAGTCACCTCCCTCGGTCTGCTGGCAGTGCTCTCTCTCGTGCACCCCAGGCTGTCATTTTTTTAAGCATGAACACAAACTTCTGGCAGAACCTGATAAGAAGGAAAATGTATTTCCATCTATGTTGCAAATGGTGATCTCTTTAGATTTCCATAAGATTTTTGTCTTCATGCAAAAACTTACCCTTTTCTTAGTGACTCAGATTCTTCCTTCTGTGCTTTCATGCACTATTATCTGGCTTTTCAAACTTGATATTCCTGAGAATTTGGTGGCTTTCTGGTAGGGGACTACCTGCCAGAGTATCTCATGCAGCAAACAGTTTTATATCTATCATAATCACCAATGACAAAGCTCAAAATAAATACATTTTTTTATATATATTATGCTGTGGAAGAAAAACAAGATATTTGGAACTTGAGGAAAGGATCTTTCCCCAGATGATATGAACCATGGGAATATGAGAAGCATGCACACACTACACAGTCAAGAATGTGATGCAGAGGCAAGGACTAATGTTCATCCTCCTTAATTCCTCTGGTTTCCCTAAAAAATAAATTTAGAATGAAAATATAAATTTAGAAATAATAGATTAGAGAAGAACTCCAGCATCTTCTAATATATTTCAGGATTTGGATGATGTAGGGACCCACTGCAAAAAAGTCCATGTTATATTATATTAAAGTGTGCTAAAATATGACACTTAAAATCTGGTGTAAACATATCTTAGATCAATTTAGGGATTTATGGCTTCTTCAAAGCCCTAGAAGTATGGATTCACGATAACCAAGGTATCCATTCTCTCAATATGAGCTGTAAAAAAAGTCATCAAAAGTTGTAATTTAAAATCTTCAAATGTACCTTTTTCATTTTATTTAGCTACTACATGCAACATAATTGTTTTCCAGTATTTACTTGAGAAAATTAGGTAACTTGTGGATCACAGTTCACGAATAATACATCCCCTTGAACCCACTCCAATAATTATTGATCTCTCATGAGAGGAAAAAAGGGCTTTTATTTGCATTCCATACATTTTTATTTCGTATGTTGATTTAAAATTTCTAGTATCAGTCACAATCTCAGAAAAAGCAGAATATATCACTAAAGAGGTCTTCTTTTTTAAAAGATGTTTCACATGAAAAACAAATCCATAAAGAATTTTGGCTGCTGATAATAAAAAAAAATTCAGTATCAGTTTAGCAGCACTGACTGATTTCTTTTGGAAATATTTTTTTCTCTTCTGATTAAACAAACAGAGACAAGCTGTCTGCTTTGGAAATCCTTTTATTGACCCTAGCTACTTACAGTATACACAGCAATATAATATTTAGAGTATTCCACAAACCAAAATCCTGGATTTGTGTTTTATCAACATATATGTCTATCACAGACTCAGCAGATGAAAGTTCTTAACACAAAGAGTTGGTATTATTTACTGCACCATAAATTTTAAATTGATGACTTTTGTTTCCATGAATCCAAGTGTTTAAAGAAAACTACAGTGCACAATTCAAATTTATGACATAAAATCAGCACCATTCAGGTGTAGATTCACAAAAATTGGGAAGATCCCTTATAGCCATGCAACAGTAGCTGTTTCAAGTTAACAGTTTGTTTAGAATAAGAATTCTTGTGATGAAAATTACTTACTTGCTAGAAAAAATATGCTTCCTTCAGGGTTTTTTTAGGATAACGGGTAAAAAAGGAACTTCCTTCTATCTGCCTGTTTACAATTACTCATAATCTAGTAATAATTTCAAGAACTGAGCTATTAAAAGATTTTCCAAATCCACTTTAAACTTGAACATCCCACTCTATCATCATGCACAGCATGGCAGATTCTATTCTATTTCTAGAAAACTCATACGTTTTACAATAATTATTGAGAGTTATCTCTGTTAACAGTAGGTCTGCCCAAAGGCTATTCAACATTGTCAGTTACCTATTTTAAATTAAGAAAGAGCAAATATAACTTTTAGGCCCAAACTCCACATCACTAGTAGTTAATTATGAAAGGGCCAAAGCTCCCAAAGCTACTGCGTTTAGCATTTATTCACATCTGAAGGTCTGTCCCACATGATTTAGCCAAATGCCTTCATTGAACACCTGATTATCTCTGCTGGGCAAAATGTTGCTGGTGCGGTCTCTTTTCACCACCTATTTCTTACTCGTGTTCAATCAATCAGAAATAGGCCTTGCCTAATGATGAGCACATACTTGGACAGCTGCATAAACAATATTGAACTACTTAATTATAGACTGCCAGTACATTACTGTGGCATTTAAGTAAAACCTTATAAAATGAAGGCCTTGTTGCCTTTGTAAAATTATGGCTCAGGCCTGTTACTTTGGGTAGAGAAGGACTGTGAGAAAAGTCCATGAGAAGAAAAACAATTAGTTTTTACCCATGAGAATGTAGTATCAACAGAAGCAAGAAAGTTAAACAGGAGAAGGAGAAAAACAGCAACATATCTGCACCTGTTATTTTTCTGAATGTTTGAATGTTTATGCTATAGGTAGCCAATGGTAGTATGTTATAGTTAGTAATAGGCAATGAGTCCATTGTAGTGGTTTAGCAGCCAATGAATCTGTAACACGAATGATAACACAGAAAAGGTGTATAAAAAAGGCTGCTTTGTTTAATAAATGGCTTTTTGGCCCTTGAAAGAGGCACTGTCCGTGTGTGTCGTGGCCGCCCCAACAGCGACACATTACTGGCTACGCATAACAGCTAACTGATGAAGGTGTGAAAAGAAGGAATTGGGATTTCCTAACCTACTTGAGTTGTAGATGATCTTGGAACCACAGAGTTGAAGTGCAGACTGGAGCATTTAAGAACCTTGTTTCCACAAGCACTTGCATATGCATACATACACGTATGCACTGTGGAATGTCTGGAAAAGAAATACTGCTGTACAGAAAAGTGATGCTTGCAAGCTGAATCACCTGCAGGCATAAGAGATAAAATGACATATATTGTCCCTATTATAGTTTACTTTAACATGATTTTTTATGCTTCTGCATGCAGTGAGACATCTTACGAAACAGGGCTGAAAGCCTAGGATGTAGCTGCAGTACTGCATTGCTGTACCATTGTGAGATTTCATACCCACCTGATTTTTATTCTCAATATGTAATCAAAAAAGGAGGCTCAGGAAGCCTAACACTTTTCTCAAATTTGTTACTCTTATACAAACACATGCCTCCTCTTGGTGCACAGCAGAGACACCCGGAGGAACCGTAGTGAGGTACAAAACCACTGAGTGATTAAAAAGGGTAAAACCTTTTATGATCCTGGATGTAGGAAACCATCTGAAAGGAAGGAAGCAGAACAGAAGA
The DNA here is from genome assembly GCF_020740725.1 of Corvus hawaiiensis. NCBI lineage: Eukaryota > Metazoa > Chordata > Aves > Passeriformes > Corvidae > Corvus > Corvus hawaiiensis. The sequence continues at coordinate 60,798,337 of NC_063216.1, read as the reverse complement.
GTATTTTCTTCCCAGAAAAAGAAAAACAAAATCCCCTCCAAAACAACAAAGAACAAGCTGTGGCAAACAGCTGCAGGAGAAGTTGATGTTAATTTTGTGAGGAGCTTCTTCAGAGAGATGTCAACCAAAACTTGTAAAGCCAGGTTCAATTCAACAATGAGAGTTGGAATAAACATTGTGTAGGAATGAAGACAAAACTGATTTCAGCAAGGAAATCTTCCTTCTTCCAAATGAAACTGTTTTCTTTGAATCCTTTATTCTAAAGACTATGAAGAATGGTAGTCAAATCTCTTATGTTCTCAACTAAAAAAACCTAGCCCGTTTTGAAACACACAGTACAGAAGGTACAATGAAGTTAAAATTCAGTAAGAATTTTTGCTTTCAGATTAATAAACAGTAATGGACACTATATAGTTCCTTTAGCTTCACTCTAGCAGAAACATTACTGTCAATAAAAGCAGAGAAGAGCAAACTGTATTCCTCAGATTCAGAAATGAAAAAAATGTAACAAAAGACATAACACAAAACCATTATCGTAAGCTAAAAACCTCAAAATTACAAATGAAACTTTTAAAACACCTTGTCAAATCTTTATCTCCTGAGATAAACCATCAGCCTTTTCCTACTAGTACCATTCATTTGGAAGGGCTTGGTAAGTGGCTTCCATTTCAGGAAAATGTGAAAACTAATATACAGTTTGTATCATGGGTCAGACCATCTGCTGTGAAAAGTTCCTGTATTAAGAGAACAGAGGGACTAGTTCCCAATTAATTAGCTATTTTAGGAGGATTGGATATTCTCTTTCCAAGTTGGTTTCAGTTGATAAGACAATCATCTGTCTGTCAAGCTGTGTCTGTTTGCCTGTTAGTCTAGCTAGAATATCGGAAAAAAGTCAGAGAGATGTTTATTGTTTATATCTTTCTTCTCCCTTCTCCTCCTCCCACAAAATGAAAGCCATCCCAGGAACTGAATCATTCAATATAGTCATACCCTTTTTTATCCAAAGTTGTTTTGTTCTCTTTTTCATGGTGAATATACAAATGTCCCAAAGAAGGCATATGAAAGACAAAGGGTGTTATGGGAGTAGATTTCAGATGTTATTTATAGCAAGATTTTCTAATGCAGAGCTATTAATAGCAACTCATTGCACAAGAGTTCAATGAACAATACAGACCTCTCAGTCTTCGTTGAAGGACCTATTCTTTTCCTGAAGAAAAACCCTGTTTGTACAAGGCACCATTTACAAGTCTATTGTGATTTTTTATAGCTATGAAATAATGTTGTTTTTATCTCTTTCAGCTGAACTGAGCTGCTGGCTTCCGTTTGGCAGCTTCACAAACAATCTGTGTGCAGCGAGCCACGCTTAGCAGGCCCCCAGAGCGGGTGACAGGAAAGATTGCACGCTGAGACAGGGAGACAGAGTGGTTTCCTCATAAAACCAGACTTTGAAGCCCAGGATCATAGGGAAGTCTAGCTAAGGGAGCAGGTATTTATAAAGCCCAAGAGAGTTTCAAGAAGAGTAGCAAAATAAAAGTGGGTTTAGCTCAATGCACTAAAGGCCATTAAAGGTAATGTGACCATTTGTAACATGGGTATATCAATAGATTTATCTATTTTCTTCTTCTTTTCTTTTTCTGTCTTTTGCAAAAAATAGTAAGTTTGACAACTTATAATCCTCATGATGTGAAAATACTTACCAGACTGAGAACTTGGGAACACATAAAGTGTAATTTCCTTACATAGTGTATGATGAAGCAGCTTGCCATAAAGCATTCTGGAAGCTATGTCTATGAAAGACCAAGCATTAAATACAGTGGAAACTACAGCCATTTCCATAATAAAGTTGTAAAATCGCAACCATGCTTTTGGTTAAGACCAGATTTGTCTCTAGGGAATGACCAGCTATAAATCCTTGAGAAACTGATGTACATGAGTCTTGAATTGACTAGTTACTTAACAGTTCAACACTCTACCCATAAGCTTGCTACTCTTATCCTGATTTTTTGTTTGTTTTTATTTCCAAAAGATCCCAGAAGAGGAAAGAGGTGCTGGTAACATAAATTCTCTTTTTTTTTTTCTCCATAATTTTCCATGTTTTGCAATTTTGTTTAGTGAGATAAAACTGCCACAATTTTAGGGTTTGAAAGTTTCACTGAAAAGATCTGTCAGGAATACAAACCAATGTATTTCCTGATAAGCGTTTTTCACTGCAAAATCTGAGGATGGGACTTTTGTGCTACTCTCACAAATATCACCTATATAATAAGTTCGTGGTACTACCACTGGGAAAATATTAATTACTCTGAATGATGTCTATAACCACCTTCAAATACATTGCCTACATTTCAGGGGCAGTGGTGGAGGTTGTTCATCCTGATCTGAAAAGTCAGTATTACAGAATAAGTCTCTATCTGCATGGAAAAAACCCATTTGAATCCTTGGAAACTGGAAACAGTTGTGGTTTTTTCTGCTCCAGCTCTTCTAGTTTCAGTAAATAAGACCAGAACAAAAGCATTATCTTTAAAAATGTGTCAGCACACACCTTACATCTCCACAAATCTATCAAATAAGAAGTGACATGACAGGCAGAATACAGTTTCTTGAGAGGGCTCATTTATGAAGAGAAAACAAAACTTTATGACCTTTTCTTTGATCAAGTACCTCCAACAAAATTGGACTATTGAATATTAGAGGGACTACTAATGGAAAAATAATTAGGCTAATACTTTTACCGGGTATTGCATCTGAAATTGTGACTTTTTCTTGACATTTAGTAACAGAGAAAAAAAGTTAATTTCTTGCAGGAATTCAATCACCGCAAATTATTCATGCACTTTTAGAAAAATAATGACATACCACCAAGTAGATTTTTTCCCTTGAAGAAAGAATGTAAATTAGTATCCAGATAGATTAATGAATTGAGAATGCATGAATAGTGAATGTTTTTGACTCTTAAACAGAATGAGAAATGTGCATCCTCTCCAATCCATCATTCAGTTTCTATCTTCAGCAATAAGAAGTAAAATGACAGCATAAGGCCTTCAACAAATGCATTTTAGGAATCATGTACAAAATAAAACAGCACCTCAATGTGCTGCTTCCTTACTTGACAGCCTTATCAATTTGTTTCTGGAATTATGGATCATGTTGCCAGCATTCTCTGGAATGATCCCTGTTAAAACCTTCTCCCTTCTGATTTTCTTTGAATTACTCTTGATAAAAATGTTCATTTTTATTAAACTATTTTTTGTTGATTCAACATCTAAGATCATGAAGATCTTCAGGTTTGATCAGACACTTCAGAGCAGTAAGGTGGATTTGTTACTGTGCTACACTTCAGGCAGATACACAGCAGTTTAAAGCAAATTAATTTTGCTCTCTTTTTGTTAGATCAGCTTATACATGAGAGATATTCTAAAGATTTCATTGTTGGTAGAAAATTACTCCTGCAATCTACTTTATTATGAACAGTTGCATTCATTTCATGTGATGGAGATTTTTTTTTTAATCAAGAACAGCACTACATAAATTGAGTAGTCTTTAGAACATTATAAATAATTCTCACTTAGTGAACATTTGCTGTCTGAAAGCTGCAGTGGAAACTGTAGTCCTTTATTCACCATATACTACAGGCCAAGTCTGGTACAAACCGCTGCAAGGGAGTTCCCCATAATTGCCCTGCCAACAGCTTGAAGTTTGATTTGGAAAACTTAACCTCTGCATGAGCATTTTAGACACTGCATTAGCAAAATCTGATCCTTTGCTAAGGTCAACCTGACATTCATAGAGATTTTGGTGAGCTGTCTGAAGCTTTCAATTTCCTTACACATACCTCAGATACTCCCCAAACTTTTTTCATTTTAGCCATCAGCCCTCACTCAGGATCATAAGCAGGAGAACAGCACCAAATATAGGTATATGCACACAGTGTTAATATTCTCAAAGTCATGTTTTACATTGCAAAATGTTTATACTATGATTTCAAATGATACACTGCAAATCTTGTAGGTTTCTTTTTCAATTTTATTCATCAATATGTGAAGATCTATAATTTACAAGGTTGATTTTATATACAGAGATGCCTTTCATAGCTGAAGTTGCTGAAGACTAGAAAATATATTTCCTTTTTTTCACCTTGCTAGGTCTCACTGAGCCGTGCCATGTAAGAAATTACTGGTGCCTGTAAGTATATGACATCTCATCAGTAAGAAATGTAATTATGTCTTTGGTGCATTAAGTGAAATTATTTCAAGTTGCAAAGGACCTCCAGGAAAGGGTCAGAAGGTGGGATTCCAAGAAATAAATCATAGGTGTCTATAGAGAGTTTCTTCTGTGTTAAAGGAAAGATTAATTACAGACACAGGGTTTGACAGAAAGTTGAACTATAGGTGGGCCTGTGTCTAGTGGTTCAAGCAGGGGCCTGAGAGCTGAGATTTCTGGCTCTTCCTGTTTCCTATTATGTGTGTGAGCAATTTAACCTGCCACCTTTTGTTAACCTTTGAATAAAGCTTGTCCCCTCCGTACTTAGGATTTTAAAGTGCCACAGTTTACTGATGATTTCAGCAAGTCATTAAAGATTCCTTTTTTCTCTATCCATATGGTGAACACTGATTTCATTTCAATACTGACATGAAAGTGCTTTTATACAAGAGGTTTTTATATTGTATCATATGGAATAATATTCTTCTAAAAGCTCTGAGAAATAAAATGCTGACACAAGTCTGAGCAAACTAGCAAATATCAATTAACAGCAATTATCAAACAGAAATAGTAGGCTTTCAACATTAAAATATAATTTATTCAGCAGAAGTCTTGCAACAAGTTTCTTAAGTACAGTTAACTTTTCCATGGCCTTGACTCGAGTGGCCAAAACAGGTAGAAGTCAACTCAGAAACTTTACTGAGCCACAGACTCAGCTAACCTTGCTCTATGAATTCAAAGAAGCTCCTAAAGTCCTGTGACATCCTTCTGGTGTTTGTAATCTAGATCCATCATCTATCCCCATCCTTCCAAATTGTCTCTTATAAACAGGGGACTGTAGTTCTCACCTCTCCTGTTTTTGGATAAGCCACTGGTGAGGAGTCTGAGCAGACACTTAGTATTTCCTTCATCTCTGTAGGGGACAAGGAGACTGACAAGTCCTCTCCTTGTCAGGGACTCTGTGAGAATAACTGCATAGTTAATAAAAAGGAGGATTTAATATGCATGCACATTTGATTAAAAAAAAAATCCCCGTATTTAGTTTAAATAGACAACACAGAATAGATAAAGCACCAAAAGTCGACAAAAATAGAAAGAAGACCAATGAAAAAAAGATTTCCATGCTCTTTTGAAATTAGTGTCTCATTTTTCTCAGTATCTGAGTATCTTTGAAAACACAGTAAGCTCTAGTCAGCTCAAGATACAATAAAAAGGGAGAAAAAGCTTATACATTAATCTTTTTCCTTTCTCTAATGTGCTCTAATTTGAACTTTGCTCCAGAAAGTAATATTCTTTTGACAGTAAATGATACAGAGGTGAATCAGGATATGCCAACAACTTCAGAGATCTATTTTAAACCTGAAGAGACAGGAACAATTAAATTTTTTCTGTCCAGACTGTTTTAATGACAGAAAACAAGCATGTCTGCTTCCGGAAGGATGATGTTTCTCTCTCAAGAAAACAGGATTTTATGGATTTTATGCTTTACAAACTCTGAAAAACAGGAAAAAGTATCTCGGTTCCTGATGGGCTAGCAATTTGTGTTAATTCACAATTGTTCAGCAATGTTCTGCTCATTTGGGAAGCATTGTTTTCAGGATTGAGAGCTACTTGTTGGATAAAAGCAGTAAGGACAAAAAAGAAAAATGCCACATCATAACAAGGATCAAGGTTTTCTCTGTTTCTTTTTCTTACCTCTTCCTTCCACCAATCAAAGACCCAACTACATTTTGTAGTAAATAGAGTATTATCAGGCAATGCTGGAGTGCAATTAATGCATTTTACCTCAGGCTACCTTGATTGCTACAGCTAGTCCAAAAGCTCTAGTCAATGCCCATGGCTGCTTTGAAATCATTAAATTGGTGTTTTGAGACACACAAACCTACAGGATACACTTCAATGAGAAATGAGGCATTGCTATTGGGTAAGAGTCACAGGGAGAGTTGAGAAACAAACCCTGCATACATTAAGGATATTAGACAGTTCTCTCCTACTCATTACTAGTTTAGTAGGGTTTCAAATTTTTTTTTCTCAGATTTGTGCTTTGATATCAAAAGTTTGCTTGCAGTTTCCCCTCTCTTCCCAAATAAACGCTCATGCTTTAGTGACTTAATGAATTCTCACAACTGCGGAACACAGCCTTTTTGAAATGCATATGCAGATGAGTCCAGGCAGACAGTTCCAAACTCAGACATACTGGGTATGACATGGTAGGATGGCTGCCACAGGAGTTAGTTGCAGTTCAGTCTCTTAATACCTCCTCTAAAGTCAGTGCACTCATTCTGGCAAAAGCTGTGCAACAAGCTCATGATTTGGAGATTTTGGTGTCTAACAGTCAGCTAGGAAATTTAAATTAAAAGTCCTCTCTGCTTTTACACAGCCCTTTGGTCTTTGTTGAGAGACATTTTACTCTTAAAGGTGGGTACAGAAAGCTGAACACTTTCCCTGCGTAGTTTGCTGTGGTAGGGTACTCACTGCAGCCCGATTATGCTGTGTACAGCCTCTGCCTGTGAAATGTCTATAGGGGAATCCTGTGGCGTATGCCATGGCCTGCAGGCACTGCAGTAGACTCTTAGGTAATTGTCCTAAAGCTGTGACATGGCAGGAAAATAAATAATTTAGAAGAAAAGGCCAGCATCCTGCAAAACAGATGGTAAACCATTCTTTGGTCGTTTAGCAGGATATATCACATAAATATGTAACCAGTCCTCTTCTTCCTGTATCCATTTAAGTACATGGAAAAGGTCCTATTGACATCGAGGACTGTTGAAACCAGCCATGCACATCATTGGTGTCAAACCCTGCTGTGTGCAAGAAGACTATGGAAAAGGAACACCATGTTTACACCAAAACCTGCATGCTGCACAGCAAAGCAAAATCTTAGTTTTGGCATTTCTTTCTGCAAGACATAAACAGTTCTTGTGCAGAAATCTGCACTCTTGGGCAATGTTTTCAGATAAAAACTATATTAACATTAAAATTACACCCAGTTAATTAATTTATTACTGGACCATTTTATATATTGCAATTTTATAGCTGTACAAATGGGAATTTTTAAGTAGCCATGCAATTGTGAACCCTCATTTAAAATAAAAAATATGTCTCTTATATTCGTGTAGATAAATGTAAGGCAGGATTCAGATCTGCAGGAAACCTTAATGGTTCAAAGAAGGTGCTGCTGCATGTTTAAAAAGACAACTGCTTTTGAAATATATCAATGACAATGAAATTGTCAGATTCTTCATAATTTCATTTTAGACAAAATGTTACTCTGCTACACTTATTAATCATCACTGAACATAGCAACAGCCAAATACTAGTGAGGGGGCAAATTTTATAGACATGTCAGGAACATGGGGGACAAGGCATTTAAATCCTGATATTTCAAATTGCTTTTCCTTTTCATCTCAGCAAAGTGATGAAAAATGTCATCCAACCCAAAAATAATATACAAAACATTAAGTGTCTTCTGGATATTAAATTCTCATCAGTTTATCAAATATTCTTAAATATCATACAGTAGACTTTACTGCTTCTGAAGTTATATTTTCAGCACTTTAAATCCCAGTAGTTCACTGAGAAGGTTGAGCACATAGAATAGAATAACAATTCACAGCTGTATAATTTTTTTTTTTTTTACTTTAGCTGGAAAGTATCTTGGAAATTTTTAACTTTGTCACTTTCCAAGACCAACTATAGTACAGTACTACTAACCTGGAAAAATGTCTTGCATAAACTGGGAACAGTCCATAGAATAGAAAGGCTTTTCTCACATGGGAAAATTTTTCCAAACTAAAGGATATAAGTATTCCAAACAAAGCTCCACTTCTACGTATACAAAGAAGATAAAAAATACCATACAAATGAAGGAACAGACAAAAGTGAAAGGAGTTGGCCTTTATGGTCAGGCATGGCCTTGATACCTTGGCTTTTTCTCGCATGCACGTCAATGACAACTGACATCGTTGAGTGACTTTCTTCCTTTCCTTCGTATTTGCAGGTTAAGTATGTTAAGTATTTAACTGTATTAAATGGCTGAGAAAGGCGGATCTGACTTAGTTTTCATCACATGAATCATGATCTGTTGTCTGCAGCTTAAATCAGCAATCTTGTACACAAAGCAACAGCCAAATATTCTGCTCAGGACCCAAGACTTGTATTCTTACCAAACAGTTTTGCAGTAGGATTAAATATATGGTCACTGAAGCATGACCTTATTTCCTTAGACTTCAGGAAATACCTGAATGTCTTTTTGGATGCAGCTCTGGGAGACAGACTATTTGTACTCTTCTTCAGTTTCACATAAAATCAAACTGGTGTTAGAGTTTGAGGAGAATGTGCAACTTTTTCACTAAGCCAACTAAAATCCTAATTTAGTATTTTTTAAAAACTTTATATTTTTAAATTCCTGTTACTATTATATACTAGTCTTCTTATGTCAACATGTGCTCTGTCTTTCTTAGTTTACACATGATGTAGCTTGCTTTGTGTTCCAGACTCCAGTGTGTGATAGCTGTTTGGAGTTAAGAGAAAATCAAAGCATTTCTCATTTGTCTTTCATTTAAACTTTAAACATTTCAAAATATCTAACTACATTTAGGTGAATTAAAATAAAATATAAATCAATAATTTATCTCCTTCTCTCTCTCTTATTTGGTCTTTCTCTTTTCCCATATGATTTAACTAAAATTATATAATCTTCTACAATTTGAACAGACCAATTAGAAAAGTGCATGAATAAATGCATAGTGCAGACTATGTGTACTGAACCATCCTTATTAAATCAAGAGATGAATCTGTTTTTACTGTTTCCATTGAGAGCCCTCTTCCAGCTCACAGCCAGCTGGCAATTAATGGAATCAGATTTAAAACAGGCATTGGGGAGAAATCAGCTTCTATGTGTCATTCTTACACCAGACATACATGCATCTGCTTTACATGTGCCTGTATTGTGTTTGCATTTGTATTGATATTGCATGTACAAGGATGTATCATTTTTCCCCTGTGTGCCAGTTCAAAGATATGCAGTATATTTCCTAATACTTAGCCTCCCACAAATATTAAGACACACTGTCAATTTTTCTTAAGCTGATTTTAACCCTGATTTCAATACAGACAGACAGATTGCTACTAAATGGTTGTTATATAGCTTATTAATATTTATTTCTATGTTTGTCAACGTGAAAAAAACCCAAACAACACAAGCATGAAAAAAGAGTCACACCTGAGATGCACAGTAAGATGTATTCAGAAGAGTTAGGACTTAACAAGTGTCAAAAAAAAAAAAAGAAACAGTACTTCTCTAATGGATTTGATGTATTTAATTTTAAAATTTGGCTGGGGAGAGAATAGATTCCTTCTTTTGGGAATCTTATTCAAAGATAAATACAATTTACAGCAAGGATTTCTTTTCTAGTGTTTCAGCTGAAGTCTTCTCATCAGAATTTCACACAAGTTCAGTTATATTTCTATTAGGTTCCAGTTACTGAAATGGGAGTGAAATACCTGTATTCCCCATATAGTACATTAGTTAGTGACCACAGAATGGGATGCACGTTCATAGCATGCTAAACAGGGAAAACAGTCATTAGAAATGCTAAAAAAAAGATGTCTATCTTAGAATTCCACCATCTGTTCACCTGTAGCCCTGCATTAGACAGGTCTATGGAAATTAATATGCAAGTCTCAAGGCTCTCTTTTCCAGAAATCAGCTTTTTTCTCCTGGGATGCATCTGTAAGACAGGGAAGAGAATGCAAGTGAGAGCACAGGAGGGAACCTGAGCATGTATACCAGTGGTGAGGAGCTCCTCCAGAGAGCCTGAACCCTAGTCCTCATCCTCAGCAGCTTCAATACTTATCTAAGACTGTTTAATGAAAATAGCATAAGAAATGTTTGAATCAGACCCAAAATTTTTCTTCTTTTCCTCAAACTTCTTGTCTGTGAGTATTCTCACCAATAAGCTACCACACACAAAGCTGTATTTTGTGCCTAGTCTCTCACTCCTCACAAGTCCTTTCTTCTCTTTGTACACTGATGTGACCCCAGCAATGGGACAAGTGCTGTCTCCCCTTACCCTTTTGCCTTCCCTGGCCTATGGCTTTCTGAATGGAGAGAGCCTGTACACCCTTGCATCCCCTCAGGCTGAAGACAGGATATCTTCACCTCCCAGCTGGTGGCAACCTGTTAAAGCCTTTTAGTGATTATGTTACAGAAGGCACATTCTCCTCCTGTGTTTCTGACTGAAAACATTTTGTGTTCTTGTGGTTACTGAACTTTAGATTGGGCCAGAGATTCCAGAGAGAAGTCTGAAAGAGTGCCTACAGGAGAACCTGATTGTGAATCCCAGATAGCGAATTGAAAGACACCACAGTGTTGAGGTCTTCTACAAGGACACTAGCTTGGGTGTTTAAAGACAGAATGAATAATGTGCCACGGCAGAGCACTGTAAGACAGTGAAAAAACTGTCCTAAAACATTCTTATTGCGATCCTAGTATTTTAATTTCCAAAGTTACAATCTAGCTAACATACAAATTCTGTAAAAGACTAGAGTTTAGACATCTGAACTGTTTGTGAATTCAAATTCCATTACACCCACATTGCCTATGATTTTTATTCCCCCTCTAATAGTTGTTCCACTATTTTAACAATTATGAAATTGAAATGTAAACCAGCAATTTCTGGGAACAATTTGCTTTGTTTTTATGTTTATTTATTTATTTTTCGGAAAACTACTCTGCAGCACCATCTAGTGAGAGTGAGAAGGACCACTGTTTCCATGTTTGGAGAATTTTCATGTGTTTGCAGCTTGCATACCTTCCTGTAGCCTCAGTAAAAGTGAGAGAAGAATTACCAAGTCTCCATGTAGAGTGTATATGTCTATCCTCTGTCATATCAGCCATCTTGAACCAAAAATCTGCCTCAGAATGAAAGGCTTTGTTATAGAAAGTTATAGAGACCCTTTGGACAAGGTGCATTATGGACAGACTACAAAACACACCTTGACTACAAAATAATCTTCACTTTAGAACCAAATTTCCCAAGTTTTCATTTTGCTGAATCAAGTACATCATTAGCAGCTATCAACCTGTTGTTAATGACAATGTAATTGACAGAAGAATTTCTTCCAGTAGCTAATAGGGTCACTAAATATTTAAAGCAGTGAAGAAATTCCTACACAGTAAGAAGTACAACTGGAGATACAGACCCTCTTGAGTGTTTAGGACTTAAAGGGTGTTTTAGGTGTTTAGGACTGTTAAGGGTGTTTATCGATGTAAATCTTTCCTTTGAAGGTGGAAAAGGTCTTCTGAGGAAACAAAAACATCTATTCATAACTATTTATGTAGGTGGTTATATAAATAAATAAAAACCCTACATTAAAAACTCCACCACCACCACATTCTACAGTAACTACTACAATGCTGCCTCATACCTGCATTGACTTCTAGCTCGACCAGTTATCTTTATGACTGATATGGCAACTCCCCACTGTGGTGATGGCAGCCATATGGCCATTTCCTCCAGTGTCAGTTGTGGAAGACACATGCAGAGAAATACAATTACTCTCTTGCAAAGAAAAGAAAATTTCAGTCTTTTTGATGCCAAAAGAAGTCAGGTTACTTTAGGTCTTATACTCTCAATCATAAGCTAAATGGCATTCATATTTTTTTTTCTTCCTTTTTTAACAACACTGATAAAAACACAGACCTTACAAATGAGAGTGACATTGCTACTTTTAAATGAAAAGCAAGTGCATTTGTACAAATGAAGAACATCTGTTAAGAGATAATTCCTGAGTCTCGCAGGCAATCAGTTACTCAGAATTCCACTGATTATAAGATGATTATTACAACAACCAGTTTTGTGATCCTCCAGAGACAACTGACTAAGTGGAAGTAATGGACCAGTAGACTATCTGGCCACCTTTCTCCAGCTTTTTGTTTGTCAACTCCAACTCAGTTCTCAAACTCAGTTAGAGCTTGCAGATATAAATAGATGTTAATGGAACTGAGCCTGAAATTTTATGTCCTTTAGTGCAGCATAGTCTCTGGTTCTGTCTCTGCAGAACACCAAGAATGCATGTCATTCTAGGTAGTTAGACTGTCTGTAATAATAACATAATTAATAATAAGGATTTTCAAGTTTAACTGTAAAATACTGGATCCAGTTTGTCAAAGTCACAGCACTTTCATGATGAAACAGAAACTGTCATGGAAAAAAATAATAAGCTTAGAACTTCTTGAATTTAAAAATGAACTGTGGATTTATAGATTAAGAGATTGGATAAATGGGTAATTTCAAGTGCTGAGAAAATCCTGAGCACACAAAGTAATCCAAGACACTAATTTATTAAGGCTTCTCAGTGCTTAGATTAAGTATTTTCTAATTCAGGAACATATAGTTTCACCAATGGATACTTATACATTCTACTAGAGAGGATGGATATATTCACAGAAAAAATGAATATTCAAAGGTGGATAATTAAGGCCTTTTGTATTTCAAAACATCTTGGGAGAAAAAAATAGGTATATGCTAAATTATAATGCATAAAATCACAACTTCTGAATACATCAAAATTTGCTATTCCTCCTATATTCCATTCTACTATGATCAGAATGCAGTATTGTATGAGCTAAATAGGCTGAACTTGAACGTACTGGTTTCATAATAACTTTACTTTTACTAAAGCCAATATGTCTGCTGAGTCATTGTAAAAATTCTTAAATTGCCTAAATATTCTTTAGCCTTTCCTTATGTGAGAGATAAGGAGACAAGATATAGCTTAGATCTTAAACAATGGGTTGTGCAATAAAGCAAAGGGATAAAACAGTGAAAATGTTTTTAACCTTTGATTTTTCACTTACTGTGAACAGTGAACTGACTTGTACATGAACACTATGCACACCAAAGATATATGTGTCTCGTTCTGAAGAAAATAAGAATAGAAGACACTGGTCCCACAACACTCAAAAGTTGCCTCAAAGCCCAAATTTAGATCAATTTCTACTCAAAAATTTACTTGCTGTTCTTTATGGGAAGTTTTTAAATATGAAGAATTTCTAAAAAAGGGTCAAAAGTAGCAATGGTAAGAGTGAAAGATAATCAGAATTGGGAAGGTAATTCCATGTTTCAAGAGAAATGAACAGCAATATTTAAAAAAAACCGTTTTCTTTCCATGTCTGCTCAAATGGGGTGACTGAATAGTTACTGAAGTGCAGCCAACAGATTATCTATTACCACTTTATGGTCTTTGTTCTCAGCAGTGCAGTCACTCACCTTGCACCTCTCCATGAAGTCTTCAGAAGAGCTCTGCTAAAGCAGTATATTTCAATTAAAGGGAGGACATCAAGGTTAGGTGGGGACTAGGCAGCAGAGTGTGAACTGCTTCTAGCACTGTCACAAGGGAGTCAGAGAGTATCCAGTCAATATCTCAGCTGGATTTGGTGTTGCTGGATAAATGTTGCAAAGGGGATGAAGCACTCAAAATTGTTAATTCTACTATTCCCAGAGCAACTTGTTTTTTCATCAAATAGCAGAAATTGTGGAAATGTATTTGTATGACACTGAGAAACAAAAAGTATCTTTCATGTTTAAATATTAAAGTTTTGAGCTAACAAATTCATTGAGATTTTACACCTAAGCACAGGCATTTCAGCTATTTAAAATGAGATTCTAGTGAAATGTGATCATGCTTTATAAAAAAATATGCACTTTATCAGCACAATAAACACGAGGACTTCAGACCCAAACAATTGAGCTTTTAGAGATGTCTACTGTGTTTGCAGCCGAAATTACATTGACAAAGTACTTATTTCAATGCTTAACTCATGGATCATAATGGTTTCTATAAACATCTAACTCAATGTAAATGTCCAAGAATTGAAACGTCAGCAAGAAATACTTTCCTCAGATGCTGTCCTATTCTATAACTAGTTTAGCAGAGAAAGATATTGAAAACAAATACTGAAAAAAAATAGGACTGCAAAAATCATATGAAATTGTGCTAAATATGTCATCACATCTATCACAAATGAAATCAGAGTGCATCTGGAAACATGCATTTTTATATCATACATAACATGTATGATATTTTTATTGCATACTGGCACTATTGGAACACAAAAATGAGGTAAACATTAAGTCCCAAGCTACTGTCAGAGCCCTGAAGGCATCACTAAGTTTTCCTTCCCTGATGATTGCTCAGGACCACACTTCAGCCCATCCCAGTGCTCTTGGTGCCTGCCCTGGTGCTGCTCTAGGATTCCAGGCTCCAGCCTTATCTCCGACTCCATCTGCTTTCTTCCCAACTTGACTCCATTGACTGGGCATTGCCCTGGCTTGTGACTTGCCTGGTTTGGGACTGTCAGTGAACTCTAAGACCGCTGACTGGTGCTGTAGGCTGTGGCCAGCCTCGTGGGATTAGGTCACCCTTGTATCCCAGCTCCACATCCCTCGGGGAGCAGCCCTGCTCACACCACTTCCTTGGCATAGTGTTCTTTCTGCTCTTTCACTATTTGGGTATATATTCAATAAGAAGCATGGATCACACTGGATGGTTCTAAATGTTTGGTGATATAGGAGAAAAGAAATATTTGGATGAACAATAATATTACATTATATGAAGAAATATTTTCAACCAGCTCATATGCTTTAGGCTTATATTAATCACTTATTTGAATGATGAGAAATTTAACTGAGTGTAAGGTACTGAAAATAAGATTTAGGAAATCTGCAGATTGAAGTATGCTGTGAGGACAGTAGATGGAAAGAGATCATATATCATGTATTTTCCATTTACACTGTGGATGCAAATGTAATAGAAATACTGTATATTTAAAAAGCTACTTGGCTAGAAGGTTAATCACAAAACACAACTGGGATGTTATCATCAAATTAGCAGGCAGCCTTCATACTGGAGGCTATTTTACATTCAGTGTCATTCAAGATTTTCATTTAAAACTGGAAATGACAAATCAGACAGTATGCTAAACATAGAAGGATTCAGGAAAAGGGGCAATAATTATTACAGAAAACCACTGGAATAAAATGAGAGCCAACATAGACAGATGCACTATGTGTAAAAGAGGAAGAAATAATCAAGTGTCAGATCCTGTCAGGAAGTGTAATGAACTTCATTGCAGATGCAGGTTCTTTGTGCCTCTCAGGATCAGTCCATAAATGAACATAGAGGAAAACACTGACTAAGCTGGGAAGAGATGAACGGTAGGTCACCCTCTGCGATGGACTGACCATGACTGAAGGATACAGTGCTATCAATGAAAATGTACTGTGGGTTTAAAACAAGGAGTGCTCTGAGTAATATGTTATTCAGCCATGTGTTAACTCTTCTCTAGTCACAGAAATGTGGCTTTAGATGGACTTCAGTGTAGGATATTGCATTTTTAAAAAACAGCTACTTGAAAAAGGGGTGATGAGAAATACCAGCACACACATACTTTCTGCCACTTGTCACGGTAAGTAACACCTTGGGAACCCAGCCCTTAAGATGTAAGCAGGATTGTACTCAAGCTCCAAGCAGACATGGATGGTAAAATTTGTAACTCAGAACTATAATTATGAGGGATGGCCTTACAAACCATCTGGAGACAAAGGAATCCCATGACATGGTAAGAGCTGTATGGACCAGAAGAAGGAGAAATATCAAAGAGTCTGTTACAGGCTATATTTATACTGATTATACCCAGGGCTTTTTTCCCTCTTTTTTCTTTGAAAGTTTTTGTATCTTATCTGAATTCAGAAAATCCCTAGATGGAACAGATGTGTTTATTAACAGTTACTGAGGCTGTAGGCTGTGCTCCCAGGCATAGATAGCATGCTCTCTGGGTCATATAAAGGGGGAATCGGCAAGAACAGCAAAGGCTCCATCCATACCAGTGCTGCCAGTAGCTCTGCTGTTGGTATCTCTAAGGAATCTTCATTTTCCTTGATTTACTTCGTTCCCTTACACTATTTGTGCTAAAGCAGATGTCAGGGTTGTTCAGCACTCAGTCCAGTGTAAACAGGCTATCATCCTACTGTATGTTTATTCCTTTTGGAGTACAAAAAAATGCTAAGAGACCACTCTAGTTCAACCAAAATCAAGACCCAGCAATGAAGCCCTCTATATTCTCTTTTCTTCCTCCTCCCTATTTCCTGCATAAACATATACCCTTCAAACAGAGGAAAAAAAAAAAAAAAAAAAGACTATTTTGAATTTTAAAATTATCTTGATTCGTAGCCGTCTTTAAAAATAGAGAATTTTTTTTTTTTTAATAAAAACAATTTTGGTAGTGGTTACATATCCAAAATGTGAAATTTGAATCTGCATCTAAGATTAGATGATACATTAATGTAGAATCAATGCATTACTTCTCTGTGATATAGTTGAATGAGCAGAGTTTTAAAAAGGGATACCTAATTTTTGAGTTATAAGCTGCCAACAAAAGGTTCAGATCCTTTTCCTCAGGGATTTATGGAAATCTTATCTAGAATTCTGAGCAGAAGATAACATAACAATAGAATAACTTAAAAGGTAAAAGAGAAGAGTAACAGTGATACCAAGCAATAAGGTAGACACCCTTCCAGAGAAAAAATCATAAACTTTTTTTAAAAAAAATTATTTTTCCTCAAAATTCAGAGGATAAGTGATACCTGACCCATGTTCCATAAGCAGGTGATCTGCTTGCAGTTCTCAGAAACCCAAAGGAAAAACAGCTGCCAAGTAGAGTTTCAAGTATTAGAAAGAAGCCATGAAAAGTGGGAGGTGGAGAAAGAGAAGACAAATTAATAAAACATTTGCTTAGAGAACATACCAAATACACAATTAACTTTCCACAACAAAACTCTAACTCTTTTTCCTGTAAATACTTTATTTTTAGAGAAAGAACAAGACCATGTATATTTAACATCCAGAAATCTTGCTTCATGGCGGCATTTAAGATCTCTGCCTCAACAGACATATGAAAGGTGTGCCCAGGAGGAAGGAGGGTTGAAGTTAAGCAGGAGCCCAGCCAGAACTGAAGCACTGAAGAAAAAGCTCTGGGACTTTTTAAAAGGCCAAGGAAACAACTGAGCATGAAGTTGTACTCAGGTAACAAATGGCCAAGTACAGCACTCCAAAACATCCAAACCAGACACCAATATTTTTTCTCCTTGTCAAATTCAGCATCATCACTTAAAAAAAAAGCTCCAAAAAGGTGCATAGTTCCTTTAAGGGAGGAGGGATGGTGAGAGGCAAAAGCTAAAATGAATAGCTTGCAACACCTGCAGCTGCAAACCCTCTCACCTTGGTGAGGTTGCAAGTCACTATGCATGCAAATTTCAGTGCTTTACCAAACATGAGGGAGAGTTACTGATGATTCTATATTTAATACATACTAAAAAGAAAACATTTAGCATTACAACTGTAGGCTCAGTGGTACAAGGAATGAGGGAAACATCACTGGTACTGAATAAGCAAGAAAGAGTTATTAATGGTAATTATAACTGATGGCTTAAATCTCAATGAAATTAAGAAAATGAGTGCTTCCAGGATAAAGTTATATTTTTGATTGATACTAACATTTTAAACTCATTAATGCATCAAAATCATTACTATTTGTTTTCTGCAAGAGAAAAGTATGTTGTCTATATAGAATATAAAAGATCATGAATATTAACAATAATTCTTGCCCTTATCAGTATTAAAATGTAAATATTTTGAAACTCCCAAAATTCTAGAACATTTTACTGTTCTGATTTGTAAGGAGCAGTTTTGCAGAATAAGCAGATACCCTTTTCAAAATATATAACCATGACAACCATTCTTCAAGGACACCAACCAACAAAATACTACATACTTTCATTTTGTTTTCCCAACTTAATCTATTCTAAATACGGTGTATTCACAGATTTTGAAATGACCTCCTGTCTATTTCCTGTATCATTCAAACTAGCCACTGTCTAGTCAGCTGCACATTCCTGATTGAAAAATAATGAAAATAATTACTATTTTAGTGACAAGTCTCAAAGATAATTACTATAGAAGACCTTTATCTTTATTTTCAAATTCCTGAAATGTTTTGGATGGATTTGAATTTCCACTTTCCTTTTGTATTCCTGTAGAGAAACAACCCAGAAACTGGAAGACGATAGTCACTGAAACAACCCTATGGGAAACTAAAATAGTTCACTTCCTTGGTCTGGTCTTCCTTGTAAATGAAGGCAAATATTTTGAGGCAAGAATTAGGACCATCTGCTTTAGGACCTAAGATAGCACTTGGAAGGAATTTATACTTCTAAGTCCAATAGGCCTCCTCTCGCATGCTGCCTGGCTGGGGAGGTGTCTATATTCAACTAGCACTTTCATTTAATAGAGCAAAGGATATTTGCTAGGCAGCATGTGCATTGCTTTCATAGGAAGGGGGAAATAGAAGTTTGAATTCTTTAACTGAGAAGGTTAAACTTAGATTTCCTTGTTTCTGGATGAGTATATAGCATACCTGGCTACTGTGGGAAAGTTTGGCACCATTTCCAATTCTTTCTCAGGATGCATATTAAGTTTGAACTTTTTTTTCAAGTCAGAAATTAACTTTGCAAGAGGATTGTCACTTCTGCTACCCAAGTTGGATGGAAATGATCAGTGTAGAGCTCTGAATCAATTATTGTGTATGTATGAGTAGATCCCCCCTCACTATACTGGATTGCCTTTTAGAAATAACTTCCCCCTAACTAGCTAGATCTGTAATATTCTGGAACAGGTTGCCAAGAGTTGTGGATGCACCATCCATGGAAGTTGGATAGGGTTGGACAGGGCTCTGAGCAACCCGGTCCAAAGAAAAGTGTCCCTGCCCATGGCAGAAGGGTTGGAACTAGGTGATATTTAAGGTTCCTTTCAACACAGATCAATCTATGATCCCATGAAACACTTTTACTATTTTCATATTCCAGTCTAGATTGAGCAAAGAAGCTCTTCTATTCCACTGGGACATGGTTTAAATCACTGTGTACTGCTTCCTCAACTGCCTCCCCGCCAAGATGCAGTGCTTGAGTGTATCCTAACTTATGTATGCAGCAAGTCAGGTTGCTGCTGGGATCACTGGCTGTGTCAGAGGAATGCAGAGGGCTGTGGACCACCCTGTTGGAAGTATCACCTATTTGTCAGGTGTTGCCACCTGGCCCAGCCAACTTCAGGCTGTGGTTGAAGGGACAAGTTCCGTAAGAATGTCTGATTAAGCTACTGCAACACATCCTCTACTCCCATCTTTCCAGATCAGGAAGTTGTGTGATCACACAGTGAACTTGACTTGGTACAACCTGAAAGCAGCACTCTTTTGTACAGACACTGATCACTTCCTTGAGTTCACATGTGCTACAGCCTTAAAAATATAATAATGCAAGGCAAGGTGTAATGATGATGAAATGAACAGAGAAAGAGGAAGAGCAGGAGATGAAAAGTGAAGTTCATTCTGACCTAAACTGTCTTTCTAGAGAATGTGTCTGAAGCTAAAAATTTGTTAGAAATATAGCTTAGGTGAATCTATCAGGAGGTTTTTTTCCTCCTCCTACTTCTTGCCTAAACTCTGTCTCTTCTCTCCTGCACTGGCCGTAACTCACAGCTCCCCCCATGGGCCAGCTGAATTCATGAATGAAGGAGAAAGTTCATGCAGAAAAAACAAACAAAAAAAAGGCATATTTTTCTGGTGTGGCTGTCCACCACAGCCAGAAAGACAGAAAGTGGAACTACAGAAAGAGGAGAGAGGAGCTACACTGGTAGAGGAGAGGCTGGAAGCAATAAGCAGTTGAACAGCTCTGTGGTGAGCTGATATGTCAGCACAGGTAATACACCTGCTTCAAGAGCCAGTGTCTTGCCTGATGCTGAGGTGATTACAGCACATTCTTAGAGATATGTTGTGACAATGAAAATGATAATTTTGTGTTGCTCAAATACCAGCATTTATAGGCCACTTTCTGGAAACAAATAGAAAATAAGCAATAATTTGGAGGGCAATTTGACCATATCTGACAAAACTATGCAAGAATTTACTTAGTTCCACTAACAAAAAAAAAACCCTTCTCTGACCTATCATCTTCTGATGAGCAGTTATATGGCCACAGTTTCTAGAAGTAACCATTCACCTGGGTACAAAGATAGACTTTGTGTATGGAGGTGTGTCCACCTTCCAATTTTTTCATAGTCTTCATCCTGACTGGGAGGAAAATTTCAAATCTATCCTTCCTTGCCCATGTAGTGTCCTGGAGATTTGACATTTATTTTATGTTTACTGAGAGAGAGAGGTTTCTCCTAGTTTGCTGAACTTGTGTTCCCCCTTCTTGTACCAGCATTTTGAAATGTAAATGCTAACACAGCTTGCACAAAAATCCCTACAAATAATGATATATAAACTCAGAGACCTGACTCTAAACTCATCTTTCAATTAAATCTTTATTTCATAGTAGCACAACTGAACCTAACAAAACTAAACCAGCCAATACACATTACCATTCACAAAGCACATGTATTTAACCTTCATTCCTAATAATAGCAATAATTAAGGGATGTTGACAAGCACTTGTTTGACAGTGAGACTGGGGAGGCATGTCTTTCCTGACACAGTGGGATACAGCATTAAATTGTAACAATGCTGGCAGCCTTCCAAAGGATGGAGTCAAGGCAGGTGGTAATGCAGTTCAGCAGCAATGGAAAATAGGTGACTGAATGTTGGCTTTAAATTACAGTGCACAGTCTGTTTTAAGAATAGAGGATAATTTATGTGATATATGTAGTGCAACAATTGAAGTCCTCTCACTTGTTTTCTTATTAAAAATGTGTGACAGTTGTTTCTTTGAGATCTCTTTTTTTCCTAGAAAGAATGACAGAAAGAAGGCCTATATCAAGTAAGATGTTGATTAGAATAGTGAGGCACATTCACAGCACTAAATTACTAACTTTCATTTACCTGGAGTCCAAACATAGAGTGCTGTAAATGGAATTTTCACTGGAAATTATAGTAATGGAATTAGAAAACCACTGTTGGCAACAATAAATCAGTAACTATCTAGTCAGAACATTTAATGCTTTCACAGAGTGTAAGCTGTTTTTAACTGAAATAGGATCTCTAAAACTAGCATCCCACAGCTGGAAAAACTCCAGTAATAAGTATACCTAGGGCAAACACTCCATCTTGAGGGCAAAACAGAGATGAAGTATTGTGCAGGCAGTAACAGTCTGTGAAAGAAGAAAAAAATGAAGTAGTTGCAGGGAAAGTGGTTGAAGACATCTCAGTGAAAACTTGCAATTGCACTGGTGGCTCACTGAGTGATAGCTGGGATACTGAACTCCTAGCTAACCTGAGCAAGAATGGAGAGTAAAAAACCAAGAGCTCTAGCTTTCTGTCAGTGTTAGCTGTTCTCTAAGTATAGTTTGCTCTAAAATTTTTCATCACCTGACTTTGAGAAAGTGCTGTCATAGCGACCAGAAATGCCTCCAAATGATTTTGAGTTTTACATTGCTACCTCTTGTGGTTTTTACTACAAACTTCCTGTGAATGTGCACACTGAATATGCTTAGCCATGTAAGCATGCTCTGTTTTCCAGTGGTGACATGTAATACATGGATCTGATTCGATTCTACTCTATCATAATAAAGCCACTCTAATTTGCTTAGAATAGTTAGTATCATACAGTCAAAAAAGCATCCGGTCCCATAAAAATCTTCCCTTATGGCATTACAGTACATTATGCCAAGAAAACTTGCAACTACAACATTTAGACCATATTTTAAAAGGTATTTAATTTCAAAGGATGTGATTTTATGCATCTGGAAGAAAAACTTGGTTACACAAGTATCAGAAGTTTAAATTGTATATTCACTGTGGGGTTTTTTCTCATAGGGAAGTATGCTGCAAGATTTAGATGAGTCAAATGCAGTAGGCAAGAAGGTAGGTTGGTATGTTAAGCATTTTTTGGATCACATTTTACAGATGCTCTCAACTTGTAACCTAGTTTATATCCATAACTCATACATTCTTTATCTTGTGAGCTTTTTTTCCTAGAAAAGCATGCAGCACAAAGTGACTTGTGTTGCTTAATAGATCAAGAGATTTGGCAAGTATGTTGCATTAAATCAAGCACGCTTGCGAGGCTTCCTTGAAGTGCTTCTTGGACAAACACACTTCCTTTTCCTGTGCACTAGTTCACTATATAAGAGTTACTTATGTATTCAGGCATCGTCTGTGTTATTTTGAGCTGTATACTGCTTGCAAAACAAAACAAAAAGAAAAGATGCATTGCTTGTAATGCATAAATTCTGACTTCTGGGAATTAATGTTCTTCCAGTAAGTGGATACAGTGTATCCTGTCTGTCAAATTTCAATTCCCTTTGTCCCCTGAGAACAATAAATCAACCACATGTTAGCCACTGTAGCCATCTAACTGAACTTGCGGCTCCTATGCTAAGTCAATCTTTCAGAATCCAATCAGGCAGTAAATGTCTGCATATATCTGCGGTTTAAAATTTAATGAATATGATCACCTTTGATGCGTTTTGGGGTTTTGTTTGCTCATTTTTCAGCAAGGCAAAAAACACAATGACTCTATGAAATTAAACAGAAATTGTTTCAATCTTTTCTCCTTTTAGGCTGCAGAACCAAAAGCAAGTGTCTTTCTTGGAGCTTCATAAAAATAATCTCTCTGTGTATATTTTATTGATATCAAATGCCATTTTCAGAAACAGTTACATAAAGAAATATTTTCACTCACAAATCCCACCCCAAAAGCTCCCAGTATGGAAAACCACAACACTTACTTTTAAGCATTGAACCTTCTATTCTGAAAGAAGTCCTTACTATGTTCTAGGTGAAGTCATGCACATCATTTAAAGGTAAACATTCATTTGAGAATTCACGTACTCAAAGACCAGTTTTAGGAACTATTAAAAGAACTCATCTTTAGTGCACAGACTGCTAACATGTTCAGAGAGATACTGTAGGCTCAGCTATTCCCCAGCTCACATGGATGAACAAAAGAGGCAGCCACACTGAAGTTAATGATTATACTGGTGCAAAACTGCTGTTAAGGTAAGTGTTAAGAACTAGATTTCCCTTTTGCCCTGTTAAAGTTTTATGTTAGGTCTGTAGCTGTTTTCTCCTACCTTTTATAGACCACCACTGTGACTGGACTATTTTAACAGCGACTTTATAGTTGCTTCTGGATAATGGATCCCATTTCAGGTGACTATGTGCTGCCTGGATCAATGTTACTTGTGCAACATATCTCTCACATGGATAGCAATAAGAGTTTTTTCTCAGCGGAACATTGCCAAATGCTAGTGCCAGTAAGGTACAATTGGACCCAATGTATATTTTGCCTGAGTTAGAACTTTTTCTAAATGATACTTTGAGAATTTGTTATTTAATTTACTATTTCATTATAAGAATTATATAGTACTTTGTTGGAACTTCCCTTTGTTTTTGAACAATGCATGAGGTTATGTTATTGTAGTTTCAACGCTGAATAGCAAGCAGTTCCTGAATAATATTCTGCCATTCAAACATCTCATACAAACTTGTTGTTACCTCTTTAACAGCTTAATTTACAAGTCATTTGTGAGTAATTTTAATGTTTGCTTGGCATCCTGAGTTCCATTTTCCTCTTCTGACTCATGGCATCGATGACCTGTATGAGGAGAAATTGTTTGCATAGCCCATGCTTTCTTTTTCATGCTTGCTTTCTTTCTTCAGTGTTGACATGCACAGGATCTGTTAAAAAACCAAATAACAGGAAAGAAAACTCTTCCTTTCTCTGCGTAACAGCTGCTGGAGACAACAGAAAACAAATACCTGAGATATATCTAGCTCATTTTTCAGGCGACCTCATTATGAAAAACAGGAAAGACCCAGACTCCTGTGTTTGCTTTATAAAATGTTTGCCTTCACTGGCTCTGTTGGGATTTAGGGACTAACTGTATGACAGGAAGCTCAGGGAAGCAGTCTACATTGTCTGATGCTATTGTTTTTCTTTTGAGTTCACTAAGTTCATTTCCACTATACTGTTTTTTTACCAGCATATTTTTGAGTCAGTTTAACTGACTGGAACTGACTTCTTAAAATTATCTGACAGCAGATTTGGTGGTGATTCTATCCTATCTTTTCATTTTTTTTTTTTTTCCCCTTAAGTCCATTGCCAGTGATCTGAGGTAAAGCTTTGACTGAGGAGCACTTATAAGGAATTTAAGGGTTTTGGCTCAGTTCTGCTGAATAATAGCCAGTTTCAGCAAACAACAGAGCACACATGTCTTTTTAGCAGCATGATCAAAGAACAGTGAGTGTCCCACTAGCAAAGAGAAGCTGAGCTTATCCTCTCATCTGAACTTAAAGAAATCAATGAGAGCTTTCTACTTTTTACAATAATTCTCTTTAATTTTTTTTTTATTTGCCTTTACTTGTGGATTCAGGCATTAAT
The DNA here is from genome assembly GCF_020740725.1 of Corvus hawaiiensis. NCBI lineage: Eukaryota > Metazoa > Chordata > Aves > Passeriformes > Corvidae > Corvus > Corvus hawaiiensis. The sequence continues at coordinate 60,773,699 of NC_063216.1, read as the reverse complement.
TAAATCTTCAGCATTTGATTCTCCAGTGTTTGAAATCACATTTTCAGGGCAGCAGACTTCTTTGACCCTTAGTACTAACTGCCATGCATTGAAGAGATTCACAAATAAAGCTTAACCTAGAAATAACACTGGAAAAATAAATAAATCCTGTCACGAGTCAGGAGAAAATTCCCTTTCTCTGTTGGGCAGGGACTGATGGAAGCATGAAACATGAGGTAATTTTCAGGTAAGATTAAGATAGGTGACAAATATATTATTCTGCCATTGGAGACACTTTGGGACTGTTTGCTTCAGGCTGTTTTGGCCACACCTAGACCACAGAATACAGAAGCATTTTTGCGTTTTAGTCTGACAGCACACCTTAATGTATTTCCATTTCACATATGGGCAGGACATGGATTTACAAATATAACGAGCCTACATAGACCAATAATGTAGGAATTACAGTGTGCTCCACCAAGTACATCTGAGACCCAGCTATGTGGAGGAACAGAAACTGGACATGCCGTAGTGAGCACCAACAGGTAAAACTGCAGATGTCACCTCTATATTTTTATATTATATGACCTAAAACATGCTCCACATTTAAATAGGGTAAGCTTGCTTTGGTCCTCCTCACTGCCACTGTCCTGATTTACTCTTCTTGAACTCTGTCTTCTTCTGGGAGTAAAGAATTGAGGTGAATAAATCCATGTACTACTGTGACAAATATTATTCTTGGGATTTTTCATATATATGTAGCAGTTAAAAACTTCAAAATTTTTATTCCCTCAACTGTGGATAAAACATTTAATTATATAGAGCAACTTGTATTTCCACATTGAATCATTAATTCCTTTTGACTAAAAAGCTAGATGCATGCTTGTGTGCACACACATGTACATGTATCCGAAGTGCAATACGTAGTCATTACTTTTACCTTCCACAGGCTTTGAATTCTTTTACCAGCTCAACCACAATAAATGCAAATGTTAAATATGAAATCTGGGATTTCCACATAGCACAAGTAGAAGTAGCTAAAATTGTGAGCACCAGGTAATCACTAGTAGCCAGATAACACCAGTACCCCCATTTAATGTCCCATCTGAAATGGAACCAGAGAAAACTGTAATACTGAAACAATGTGTAAAGTTACACTAAGGATGGGATTCAGCTCCAAATTAAGACAACACTAATACAAGTTACTATCTGAGGCACAATAAAATTAAGCTCCCTGAATTAGACATCAGTGTTTCATAATGTTACCTGGAGTGCCCTAGATGGTCTGAGACCTGTAGCTTTCTGAATCAGAAGGTGGGGTGTTGGCAGGATACCATGGCATATACACAACTGTCATCACATGTCTTTGCATAACTGAGCTGTCTCCAGAGTCTTTACCAAATCATAACTAACATAATGCCAGCTTTACTGTTGGCAGAAACTTCCAAAATCATACAAGGTGGTAACATTTAAATGGCTATGCTGTACTATACACAATTGTAGTGGGAGTAAAATATACTTTTCTTGAAAAATTAAAAAATAAAAAATCAAGTATTGAATATCTAATCATATCTAGCCTAAGAAGCACCAAACTAACAATCTGTATCCAGTTTATTGCTTGATAGTTTAATAATTATTCAAATAATTTTGTCTGTGGAAAATTGCCTTGTTTTCTACATCTATTTTCCTTTTAGGGAAAGGACATTAAACACTGTATTTACCTGTAGCATCAAGACATGAGTACAAGTCTCAGTGGTGAGACTTTTATCAGGTTGGTGAGAGTCTCATGCGAGAAGTATCATATTAGAGTGAAGGCAATAAAAGAGAAACAAATGAGAAAAAAAAAGAGTAGAAAATGGGATGTTAATGAAGAAAGAAAAACAGGATTGACCACATAAAAACTTGGAAGAAGATGGGGAGAATGAGAGAATACAGACTAGGAGACAAACATTTGGGGGAAAAAAACAACATATTGAAGGGAAAATGAAGATGATTAAACACAACACATGAACAGAAGGAAAAAGAAAAGAAAGGGATTGCTTTGAGAGTTTCATGGTTATATGATAAACTGGAAAATACTATGGAAATTTTACTTTTATTAACTTTCCTGGGGTTTAGTTTTAGCTAAGCTAAATCCTGCAGTTCTCTGTTCAGGTGGCATTTCATTTGACTTGCCCAGTATGTCTGTGGAAAAGAAAGGAAGTGATTGATTCCAGATATGTTGTATTAAGTAGGCTTTGCTAGAAACTAAAACTCAAAATTGTTAAAATAAAACTCCCATATACCAGATCAGCAGTTTTGCCTTCAAAATCTGGCTTAATCAAATCATCAGGTATCTGAAATAAATACATAATAATTTTTTTCTCATTTCCATCTACTCTTGCTAACGCACAACTGCATTTATGTCATGGAAAACGTCTGATATGAAGCTCCATTTCCTATGGACCTAAGTGCTCATGAGTAAAAAATGTGTTGTGTTGGAGGCGTTTGCAGCCACTGGGAGCTGGCAGAAGGGGGTTTTACCCCTCGCATGCCAACACAAAGAAGCCCGGAGGTCAACGCTGAAACCCCTCTGGAAGGCGGCACTCAGTGCCCAACACACAATGAAAACGGGGCAGAGCTCCTCACCCAAAGGGGCTGCATCCTTCTGTCGCTGTTCTGCAGGCACGCAGGCGAAGGCAAAGAAGAAAAGAGAGGGGACTCTCCGTATGTGTTCCACACAGACTTATTCCCGTGAAATGACAGGGACAAAGAGGCCAGTTGCGGGGAGGGTCCAGGGATCTTATACTGGGCACAGAATAGGTGGGGAAAGGGATCTCAGCCAATGGGATAGAGACAAGCAGGTGGGGTTGACAGGAAGGGAACCAATGGGAACAACACATAGGAGGGACTCAGGGAAGGATCCAATGGGGCGTCGAGGAACAACAAACTTTCTAGAACTAATACATATTAAAGAAGGGAAATGAATATACATAACTTCATACATAAAACTAGGAGACAAAATATTAACCAATCAGGGGAAAACATGCAAAAGGTAGAACAAGGGAATCATGGGTTCTCACCATGACTGAAAGTTACGTGCTAGACTTGGGTTGCTGACCACCACAGCTGGTTGTCTGCGTGCGTTCTTCCTAGGAGACAGAGTGGTTGGAGCCACCTGCACCACCAGATTGTGCGAGTCGTTTCAGCAAGGCTCTTCGAGCATCTAAGCAGTTCCTCTGCATGTAACTGTCACAATCAAATACAAATTGTTTGAGACCTCTCTACAAGGACTTTTTTCTACAAGGACTTTTTTCTCACCCAACCGAAACCTCTGTGCGGAATGGTGAAGCAGTCAATTTTACAATGAATTGTGTATTCTCCCACTTAAGAAAATACTCTCAACAACATCTGTGTCAGACACTAAGTAACCTATACTAACTGCAAAGTTTATAACTAAACTGATGATGCAATGGAATTACTGGGTTTTACCAAGTGTCAAAGTGAACGATGATTTCATTTCTAACTCTCCTCTCAACTTGCAATTTCATTTTTCAGAGGTACACAATATTAAAAGAAAAAAATCAGTCCTGTAAACATTACTCATTTACTATTTCTCCATGGAGTAATAGAGTAAAGTAAATCCTGCTGTTTGAGTTTGGCTTCTATAAGTTATATTAACAACCAAAAAGGAGTAGGAGATGCTAGACACATTCCTTGCCAAACATTTAGTTTACAATCTGGAGGCTCAACATGCTTTAACCCAACTGAAAATCCTGCACATATTGCAGGACTTCTATGTCTTCTGTTCTGATTTATTCTACTGCTTCAGAACAAATATTGTTCAAAGGAAGAGAAATAATCTGTTGATAATATTATTCATTACTCTCAAATCAGAGTTGAGAGAGAGAAACTGAGAAAGTTCAGGCAGAACATGAACATCCAACTAATCGGCAAATGAACTTGATATTTATTTGGGAAATTTCCCTTTCTTTCTGGAAAATTTGTTTCTTCATAGTATTTTCGAAGTACTGGTAACTCCTAAAAATTTCTTTGAAACACTTTATAATCTGAACACATGTTAACAGGCTTGCTAGAGATGTGTTCTAAAGGAAATAAAAACCTTTAAATTTAATTAGAAGGGAAAAAAGTCTAAAAGTCTTTTAAGATATTGAATACCTGTGTATTGTGTATATATCAGCTTATTGAATAGTCCTTTTGCTACTCTAAATTTAATGTCAGTGGGAGAAATATATTTTCTCTCTCTTCTGTGTTTTGATTTGAGCTTCAAATCAAAAAGCAGTGCACTTGCAGGCTATATGGGCATAGTGTCCACCAGCACAAGAAGCTTCTGTGAGCAGTTTCAGTGTCAGCATAGATTCCTTCCTTCTCTCCCGCCAGCACCATATCAGCAAAGCAACGCACGGCAAGAAGGCAGGACCAAGCTGATGAAGAGACAAGTGGTGTGACAGATATAAATGGTGTATTCTCTTGGCAGTGCCACTTGCAAAGAAAGCAGGAATTAATGTGGGTCCAGTAAAACTGAGACAATGGTATAGCACACTGCATAAAGCACAAATGTCCTCATGCGAGCTTGTCATGTGGATTCACCTTTAGCTCTGGATATAAAATTCTTTAGTTAGGAATAATAAAATACATGAAGACTTTTTACTGCCTTCTGTTTATAAGCAGAGAAAGAGAGTTCAAATTATTATTTTTGTTGTTAGACCTTTTTCCACAAGAAAAAGATGGTACATACAATTAATGCAATTTTTAAAGTTCATGTATACAAAGTTCATTCATTTTTCATACAATCTTCAAAGATTTTATAGGTTAATTTAGCAAATCTGAGAATCTTTTATGACAGAGAGGTCTTATGTAAATGTTTCTATCAATTTCAGTAATTTCATTCTGGTAAGACTAAGTCAGTTGGAAACAGAAAAACAAATAATATAACCTGTCAAATATATTAGATGTAGAATTCCTATGAATGTTCTTATTCTACATTCAGGGTGTGAGTGTTATCCAGGAGAACTCATCCATCAGGAATCTTTTAAACTACCTCTTTAGACTATGTCCACAGGCTGACTTTCCCAGGATGGCAAGTAAATATCCACATACACATGTGCTAGTCACATCAAAAGTGCTACTAGACTGAAAGGAGCTCAGCCGGCTTAATCATGGTATTTGGATATATCAGTTGTCAGTACATTTCCAGAGACAAAAGCAGAAAAATTATTTTTTAATGGAAACTGCTGGGTATTAAATATGTTTGGCAAATAATGAATTTGTCTCTGTTTTCAAGAGGTCCATTTTGAAAATTCTGACACAACTTCTTGCTTCCTTTATCTGTTTTGGCAGTCACTGAAGAGCAGGTACCTACCACTGGTTTTTAACAGATAGCTGTCAATAATTCAAATGTGCAGAAATCCTTAGAAATGCCAAACAAGCAGCTTGCCTTGACTCTCAGGCACGTACCAAGCCCTGAGCAGCTGTTGAGTCAGAGCCTTGGAGACACATCCTTGAGATCATCACTTTGAGCTCAAAATTGAGAAATGTTACTGATATCAGTGATCTATCTCTTCAACAGCTGCCTACTTGTACCTATTTTTAACAATGCAATTATCTTTAATAGAAGCAAGTAAGGAAAATGTTGCTTCTTTTCATGATTTTTTGGAGCAAATTTCAAATTTTTCCATCTTGCTTTGTCATTTGAATTAACTACAGGCTCCTAAAGTACTAATCTCATATTAGGAAGGATCTGCTCTTTGAAAGTCAAACCTATTTAAAGCCTATCAGTACAAACTTTTCTAGACCACGTTTTTGCCAGGAAACTTGGAACCAGACAATCTTCCAGGTGCCCTTCCAACCTGATATTCTATGATTCTATGAAGTGTTCACAATCACTATACAATTTTGTACATCTCGGCCAATTCTACATATTCTTCCAGAGTGGTTTGAAACTCACTTGCATTAAGTGCAAATTCAGGTCACACAAACAGGGTAGCTGGAATATAATGTCACTGCAAAAGTAGTATTCAAAAAAATAAAAGCAGGTACTGAATCATCCTGGGGTAAACACCAGGGCAAAAATAAAATAGCAAATCTATTCCCAACCTGCACAATCTTCTGGTGTATTTTCTACTCTCCTTGAAGAGTTGCTTATAATTTAAATTGCCTTCTGATGTTGATGCACACAATATACTATAATTACAGTCTCCACATACTAAACATAATATATAATACATGTAATATAAAATCCTGGATTATGCACAATTACCCAGATAAGAAGAAAACAATGTCAGTCTGTTTTCTAGCACATCTCCTTCCTTAACCAGAGCAGTAAAAGCAGTTTTCAAGTTGCAGCAGTACTTCACTAAACCAAGGTATCAGTTGTGATGGTGATGCTGCCATCACCTCAGTGATGCATTACTTTCAGAAACTGGACTTGTTCATTCTTCTGTTCAAAATAAATTGTTTGTGAAAATGCAGCTTGGATTTGAAGAATAAGATTCAAAGATGTTGGTGAACAAATTTAAAAGAGTTTAGATATCACAGCATGCGCATGGAACTGGTCTGCTTCCTTCCAACATACAAAATGTATTCTAGGTAAGGGCTTGTGGTGGTGAGATACATGATGTGCACTATTAGAAGTCTTATTGTACAACTTCATTTTAAGTAGACTTTGGGTTAATAAAGAGCAGTATCTTTCTCCATTTAACATGTACAGCACAAAAATTATCTTTTCCTTTTGCATTCATGAACCTGGCAACTTGAAAGATTGCAACCAAGTGCTGTTACAGCACAAGGAAGCAGAACAGAGCAGTCAGGATCTCTAGTACCTCTTTTGGTGACAGCTGGCTGAGCACAAGATGACAGTGTGCCCAGGTGGTCAAGAAGGCCATCAGCATCCTAGTTTGGATCAACCATAGTGTGGCCAGCAGGACCAGAGCAGTGTTGTCCCCCTGTACTCAGCAATGGTGAGGTCACACCTCGAATCCTTTGTTCTGTTCTGGTCCCCTGGAACAAATCAAGAGAATGGCAAGTGATAGGACAAGAGGAAATGGCCTCAAGTTGTGCCAGAAAAGTTTTAGATTGGATATTAGGAAAAATTGCTTCACTGAAAGGTCTGTCAAGCTTCAGAATAGGCTGTCCAGAGAAGTGGTTGAGTCACTGTCCCCAGAGGTATTTTATGAGACTTGAAGATGTGATTCTTAGAGATAAGGTTCAGTGGTGGACTTGGCAGCACTAGGTTAATGGTTAGACTCAATGATTTTCTTTTCCAACCTAAACAATTCTGAGTCTATTCTATGATGCTTTTCCACTGTGTTTTAGAAGAGTAAGAGAAATGTTTTATAACATTTTTTTCTTTCTCTCTAGGATGGTTAATCTTTAAAATGCATTGCATTTATACATTTAAATTATATGTGCTGAAGGACAAAAGACAGTTAATAGGAGGCTTGGAAGAAATAGATCAAAAGGCCTTTATCAGCTGCTTACAATTCTCCACAATGATTCTGACAGTGATTGAAAACATTTCTCCGGTTTTGGGTGCCAGCCCAGTGTACTGCTAATAGTCAGCAGACATTCTGCAGTTTTATATTTTATAAAGTTTGCTCTCAAAAACCCAATCTCCTTCTCCACCATTTTTAACATTTTACCAGTTCTGCAACTGGAGCTGGACCTAGCTGTTCAGTGAAAGATCTTTAATACAATTGTGTTACCATTTGTCCACAGCAGTGACATGAATGCTTGCAGTTCTGATAAATTATATTAGAATCATTCATTCAAAGGATTACAGGCTTAATTGAGAAACAAATACAAGTCAAAATGGACTACTGCTGGATGCCCCAGGAGATTGTTTTTCCGAGTCTTTAACAGACTGATCTTGTGTATACAAATATGGCAAGACAATGAGAATAAAAAACAAAGGGAGGTTGCCATCAAGTTGTGAAACCATCCAGGAAGTGGGGAACTTATGTTCAAAGTTCATGAAAATGCAACAGATGCTGTCTATCAAATGAGCAACTCTGTTTACAATTACAAGAAATGTCTTTAACAAAAGCTGGCATTTGGCTACATTTGCTAGATTTGCCTTTTGTTACAATCCAGATGTTTGTGCGGGTTTGCAAATGTGTTTCTTGAGGTCTGTTCAGTTTTTGGGACATTCTTGGCTGAATTGTGCCTACTCAAGAGGGTTTTTTAATGTTTTCAGATGGAAACCATGAGAAATTTCAATGTGTTTCATAAAATCTGGGCAACAGCAGGCAAAATAAGATAACTTTGTGCTGTTAGTCATTGTGTTTCCAAGGGTCATTTAAACCAGTGCTAGGCTTAGTTTCCTGTAATCTCTGTACATAGCACCAAAGAACTAGTCTAGACATGTTTACTTCAAAAGACATCATCAGATCCAAGTGTCCTGAAGAAGAGCTCTTCGTCTGGCTGAGGCCCAGTGATGAGATGCTGTGTCTATATGAATTCAGGATTTGAGCTCGATCACATCTGGACATCTTGAAATACAGGAAGGTAAGATCTGTCAGCATCTGGCCCCAACATAATATTTATTTCTTATGACCATCCTGATTAAGGAGATCTAAAATATTTATTATGTAGCAATGGATAATGCAATTTTACCTGAACCATAGACCTTTGAACTGCCGCTGCTTCCTCTCCAATTGCTTGGTTTAACTGAAACCAGTTTCAGCAGTTTGTTTCATTGGTATGAGCTTATTTTAGCTTTAGATTCTGCAGGGTGATTCAGAGTATGTGTTGGTATGATTTGCTAAAAGGGAGGCTTAATCACAGATGGGATCTGTCAGTGCTGCTATAATACAAGCACATATTATTTGTACACCTAAGGGATTATAATTTTGTTCTTCTTTGGCCCCATGGAAAGGAAAAGAAAATAAATAATACTTGTATTTTGGCTTTTATCAGATCTGGATCCCAAAATAGCAGCATGCATAAATTAAAAGCTACTGAGTCGTTTTAACTATGCTTTTTATTGTTAGGCTTTTTCCCATACATGATGTCCAAGAAACAATTAGCTGGTCTGAAAAGTCTGAAGGGGCCTTAAGAAGCAGCCTGATATGCAAGGGGTAGTCAACCTCCCAGAGAGAGGTCAGGGGAGGGGGATGAGGAGCGAGGACAGTGCAAAACCTTCTAAAAAAAAAGTTGAATAACCAAAATCCAGACTCTCACCTGCCACCATGATTTCTCCTGATTCTAAGGTCACAAAATCTCAAGACACAGCTGAATAGTGACAGCCCCTTCCCTAAGTCTGCAGGCTTGACAGCAGGGCAGCCATGTCTCTCAGAGTTAAAGGATGATGGTCAAAGGGGTTTAGCATTTCCATGGGGTCTTTTGGCTGGGGCTTCAAATGGCAGTGAGTGAGCGGGGTGATGTGGATAAGGACTTCTGTGTAGTGAATGGAAATGGAGAAGTGGGTTTTGGATAAAGCAGACCCGCGGAGGAATCCTGTTTACCTTTTTCTCACTGAATCTTTTTATATTAAGTATTGTTGGGAAGCAGGAGAGAACTATTTAAAGCATCATACTCCACAGTTTTCATGTGCAGGAAACAAAAAATCACTATATCAAATCAACTCTAACCAAAGTTTAAAAAAAATGCCAGCTCATGATTTTTCAGGCAGACAATGCCTTAGAAAGTCAGCAGATGTACCTGGGGCATGATAAAAACCTAGCGTGATTCACTTTATAACAGCCTGCCCTAAATTAGTATCCCGCCCTGCTATGAAAATACAGATTTTAATTAAAGCATCCTGCATGTATAACTCTCTCCTCCTTAGTAATAGTGTACCCTTAGCCTAGTGACTAAACAATCCTCTATTGACAGTTTTATTTTACATCCTCCTCCTCCACCACCTTCTCTGTCTTACTCATGAAGAACGCTTTGGAAATTTCATATTGAAAGCAAAAGTTCTTAGTTGCATTGCAAATTATTTTCATACAATATTCAAATCTACTTTCATCATTACATTTGCATACACATCCATGTGTATGACACTGGAAATTCTGCTTTACTTGTTACCTATAATCTGAAATAAGGGCTGACATATCTTTTGACACAATTTGGCAATTGCTACAAAAATTCTGTATATCTAAGCTTGGACAAGTCACATTATATAATCACAATTTATGTCTTTTGGTTCTCTTGATTTTTACTAAGTCAGAAAGATTTTAGCTACATGGAAAACCAACTCAGTTAAACTTAGATCCTTGAGTCTGTTCCCTGCATTTATAAGTGTTTATCTTCCCTAGTAAGTAATGCCACTTACTTGTAGACTTGTGAGTCCAAGAAGATGTGGAATGTGTTATGCAGGTTTGCTTTGCTTCCTGCCTTTTTTCTCCTACATTATTTGGCACCACAGCAGCTGGACATGGAACTGAGGTTTGTCCAAATGTCTGGGCTAATTTCAAAGTAGGTTCTTTGAACAGATGTTCCCACTGAATTTCACCAAGGGCTGGTTTAGTTGTGCCTAGAACCTGCCATATGCTCCTAAAAAAAGCACTTTTTTCTGGGGGAACTGCCTTTTATGCTGAGATACAGCTAAAGCTATCAGTTAGAAGTTCAAAGTTCAGACTACTCTTTAGTTAGCCAAATATATATATATATCTATGTTTTAATTAGCCAAGTACAAAAAGTAAATTCCCTATATTGCACATTCTCCCATGTCTCTTAATAATCATGTTTTCTTAGTGCAGGAGAAACAATCTCTTTCCTTTTCATGAGAAATTTCACCATAATTTTCTAGTCCTCAGATCATAGGCTAATTACTGAGTCAAGATTGTTCTCTTCTTTCCAACGAACTTGCTCAGATGCTGGAATGTTAAGATTAAAATGTGAATGCTGAAATTTAATGACAGTGTATGCAACTGAAGATTCACAAAACCTGTTACAGCTGAACACAAATTGAACTGCCTATCATCCATGTAGTTTTTAAGTAGCTGACATGTGACATGATTTGAATTCCAGTGATGGAGAAGTCATTTTCTTTGTCTTAGCCAAACATAACAGTTACAGGAATCTTATCTGAACAGCAATGTCTGATTTCCTTCCAAAGAACAGAAATATGAAAACCTAGTGCTAGGAATGCAATGTTTAGGTCACATTGCCTGAGGGTATATCTACATCTCTGGTAAAACTACGTGTATGTGTCCTCTGCGACTGAGCTCTGAGCCAGCCTGCTGCAGCAGAGCAGTGCTCAGCCTGAGCTAATCAGCCTCACTAATAGGACACATATCCCAGTTTACACTGAACACTATGCTAATGCCATTCTGCAGTTCTAGACCACTGCACAAAAACTGTGTGTGTGCAGCTGTCTGCACCCAGCCATGAAGTCTCTGCTCTTTCCTCTTTCTCACCATGCCATGCTTGAACAATTAGGTATGATCTGAGAATGTCAGTTTGGGTTTGCAGAAATTAAAATTATAAAAATTAAAACATTTACTGAAGAACTAGTCATTTTGCATGGCCTTGGCTAAAACAATAGCTTTGACTATTTTTGCTTTCCAGGTGCCTAGAAACATTGTTGTTCCTTCCAAGAAACTACAAGAAATGAGTTCTGAGATGTAGATACAAGTTTGAAAGGCATAATTACATCAAGAAAATACATAGAGGTCACAGACTGAAAGCAACTTGACCTGTTTTTTCACAGTAGTAAACTCACAGAAGAATTAAGCATTGAATTTACTGAAATTTTACTGCAATTTTACAGGATTTCTGATATCCACAATTTAAAAGCTTACTTGTTTATATATATGATAGAACAAATCTGTAATGGGAAAAAATCTCACATAATTGATTTTAAAAGGAGCATTTCTTGTCCCAAATTCTCTCAATGGCACCACTAGGAGAAACTGCTAGAAAATGTTATCTCAGTCAATGCGTGTTTTTCCTAGTTAGAAAAAAATCCCTATTTGCTGTTGTTTTTAAATCCTACTGTCTCTTTCCTTGCCAAAACTCACCCCAGTACTTTCCATTTTGCATAGTATTTAGTTCTTTCCATGTCATTTATTCATATCTACAACAAAAATTGTAACATCTGTTTAGGAGTCCCTGAATAAATGAGTCCTTTTTGTGAAATTTTAGTTATTTCGATTGAAAAAAAGTATCTTGAGGTCAGCACTAATATTTTGATAGATTGAATGGTTAATGAGAATGAAGTATATGGTGTAAGAACCAGAACTTAATAGAAAAGTTATTTTGAAAGTATGTTAAAACCATTTTCAGCAGTCAACTTTTTCTTTATTACAATTCACTAACTGTGCTCTACTCTGCAGCTTATATCAGTAGTGCAATGTTACTGGAATTCCTCCATATTTAGCAGTGCTCCAACTAATTGGTATTTATCAGAATCAAATTTGTACTCCATTAAAAGAGAATTTTAAAAAGTCTTGCCACTCATTTCAATATTATTACTTATACAGCAAAACTATTTTATTTTCCCTGAGTTTTCTGTGTAGCATGCACATTGCATTCTCTACCACATTTGTTTTTGGAAGAGACAATGCTTTACAAATACAAACTAACAGGACCCATTACATTTGCTTGAGAAGTATTGACTACTCAGGGACGTAGATTTTCATTCTTATAAAAGCCAGCCTTACAAAACCAAATGAAAACTGGTGTTCTCAGTGTTTCAATACTTACTTAAAAAGAGTGACAGCAAGGATCTTCATCCTCATTAAGCCACTTTTTGTCTTTACACATTTGCATATTCCAAATTTAGATCCTATTATATGCTAACGAGCACTGCTACATCGTGATGTGTGAAATTCAGAACTTGTTGAATTTCACAGGAATGGCCTGGATTTTCTGCATATGTGAAACGTCTCTGAGCCAACAGAATTAATTTTTATAGTATGAGAAACTCTACTTTTAGGCAATGTATGTGGCAACTAGACATGAAATCGTTATGATTTTGTGTCTTTTATCTCTTCATCAAATATATTCCCCCTTTTTTAATGAGGGATTGCCTTATATTTCATAGTTTGTAAATGACTAGATATATAGCTGGTAACCCTAGAGTGATTATTGAAGCAACATCTATTTATAATTCTCTTCTAGTGTTAAAACAGTGCAACCTACACTGCTTTCCACATTTTTAGACCAGGAAAAAGTGTGAGAGTAGTTTTAGTATGTTCTTTCTAGTGTTCTAGTGTTTTCAAGTCTTTGCTCACACAAGTTGTCCCAATGAACAGAATGGTCAGTGTAGCAATTTAATTAGAATGGAATATCTGTGTTTTCAAGAACTACCAATTAGGAGTTCTCTTGTAGATGGACTCCTTCATGAATCCAAGTGTAAATAATCACTGTTGTAGTGATTATAGTGGGTTTACAGTTATGAGTATCTTGAAAAGATGATGGCAAGCATTACAGCAAAAAACCTAACTACCATCAAAAAAACACAGTAAACCACACCCAAAAAAACCCACACCACAAAAATCAAAAGGTGGTGTATCCTAAGGTGGAACAGTGCAAAGTCCTTGCAGTGCTAGAATTAAAACATTAAGAAACAACTGAATTAAGAAAAATGGTTTGAAGTTCAAAGTTGTGTGTTTCAAAAATCATGCAATACAGAAGTAATATTAAACTATGCTTTTCATAATGTTCTCGTTTATGTAATGTAGCCAGCAGACTACTAGTTAGAAAGATTAAGAAAAAAAAATTGGTAATACCTTGTTAACAAGAGACCTTGTTAATTTGGCATTAAAAAAGAGCAACAGATAATTATTTCTGAATTGATAACAGATGTTTATAGCCAAATAATAAAAGGCCACCTATGCCTGAAAAGCTCAAAAGAAGAAATTTAAATTTTTTTGCAAAACACTACCTTAGCCTCATTAAAAACACGTGACTGTCCAAACAGGACATCATCATCAGAGGATGGAAAGTTAATATATTTTTTTGTGTTCAGATTAAAAGCTGAGCATAGTACAGTAGCAGATTGGAACAGGCTGATAGCCAAATTTTTATAGGTATTTTAATTTCTATACTATTTTTTTTTCTAAACTAATTATGCACAGGGAAACTATCCGCTATCCATTACCTTTTGAAGAAAACAAAGCTCCAGTACTGACAGAAGGCAGAGGCAGAGACTATAGGGAAAATATTATAGTCTAGCCTTATTTCAGAAAAAAATATTGAAGGCCATTGATGTTTAAAGATGTAATGGGCTAAAATATACTAACTGCTGGCTAACAGGACAGGCCTTCATAACAAGGTCCATGACCTAGTTTATAAAAGTAAACACTCTGCTTACTTTTTCAGCACAGAAGAAAACTTTTGAATAAAGAAAATGTGAACATATGTCTTCTGTATTGGAAAAAGAATCTCTATGAAGGTAAGATGATCACTTACTCTTCCACTTACAGAATGATCTTGGAGCATGTGAGTGAACTCCTCTTTAGCCTTATAATCAAAACAGTGGGCACAGTTTTTAGCTGACTGTTGAATAGAAAGAACAAGGTAGGTTTTGGCATGAAAGAGGACATGGTTCTCCCCATAGCTTATAGTAAACTACTGACTTCCTTACAAGTATTGTTGTCACGGAAGTTCTCCCATTCTTCCCGTCCCTTCTTCCCTCACCTCCAGATCGGTGTTTATATTCTACACAGTCTTCAAAGATTTGGGAAAATATTCTTATGCATGTCATCCAAAGTGTATGTCAGCTTGTGGATATATGACATATTTAACCATAGATCACCCAAAGAGTGTTAAAAACCACATGAAATGCTTCACAAAATATGAGGAGTTAAAGGAACATGAGATAAGCCGGTCTTTCAAATTTATGACAAAGAAGAAAACAAATTTCTTTAATCCATTGTACCTTGGTACCACTGAGCAAATCTGAAAAGTAGTTCATTATTAATTTTTCTGTTCAAGAAACAAAAGCTTTCCTAAGACCTATGAAACACGTAGTTCTATCTGGTAAGAGGAAGCACGGCCCACTTGGGCTGACTCTTTGGAGGAGATACAAGGATTCTGTAACATCAGAACATCATGATAACTTTCAAGACATAAAATTTATTTAATCTGATATCTCCAAATGGAAACCTTATCAGAAAATAATATTATATAAATCTCTCTGTATATCTTTTAGTTAATTTGAGAACACATTTTTAGAAACGTAGTTGGCAAATTATAAAGCTATTATAAAATACTCTGTGTTTAGTATATATTTCCAAATTTAAATATTCTGATTTAGGAAAAAGGGAGGGACAGGAAAACTCAAGAGATGGAGGCTTAAGCTACACATTGAAGAAAGTGTCCAAGTTGGAGACATGGAGTAAAAAATGAAAAACGAATTATCTATCTTCCCAAGGGAAAATATACTGATACCTACTTCTATTCATAGCACTCTCATGCACACTTTTTTATTGATTAATTTGTACAGCAGAATGATAGACACCTCTCCCACATACACGCTTTTGTCAGTGACAATGATTGTCTATGAATATCAAATCATATACAGCAGGATGTGATTATGAGTTGCCAGGTTTGATTTCTGGAACACATCACATTTGCATACTCCAAATAATACCTTGAGATATAAATAAAGGGGGAAAAAAGAATCCTTTTTAAAGTATTCATAAGAAATATTTAATAAGTGAAAGACAACTTTCTGTATATTTGTTGTCTCTTTCATTTACTTGGTCTTCATCTCATATTTCAATTCCTTTTGTTCAAAGTGTTAGATGTCTATGCCTACTAGATGATCTTACACAGCCCTACACAGAGAACAGTAAATGATTGCAGGAAAGCATCTTTTATGGCTGAGCATACCTTGTCTCTTGGCCTCAAAATTCTAGAAAGACCAGCAGTTTCTGTTCCAGCAACAAAGAACCACATATTTGTCAATAATTACTCAGAGTGGTAAGTGCAAATGGAGTGCAAGGTGACAAGAAGAAAGTAGGATGGAGATAGAAAGGGTGTAGTCAGTCTGGGTGTAGATGTATGCTTAAAATTTAATTGCTCTGTTTTAAAGGGCTATCCCCATGCATGGATATTATTCATGCCTAACAGAAAGACATAAAAGGGCTTACTGAACATCAAAATGTGGTTCAGGTTTAGGGCTTGTGCTCCCCCTTTTCAGAGATGAAATATTTCACTTTTTTCTGGAGGACTGCTTTCTATTTTTTGTTGTGCTTTTTCTCTTCTTTTCAGTTCAATATCTGCCATGAGTAGGTGGCTGTCAGTGCATGTGGGAGAGCACTTGGTTACATCAGGAATTCTTGCTTCATGAGTGAGATGAGTGAAGGAAAAACTCCCACCAACACACATTTTTTCAGCCTATTTAAATAGACTTGGCAATACTAAAGAGAAGATAATAATCTGGACACCCACAGACCGAGGGCCTACTCATGCCTTCTACATCTACACAGAGAAAGCAGAAGTCATCCAACTCTGCTGCTGCAACTCTACTGTTTCCTCAAATTTAGAAAGTCAATTTCTTTCTTCCAAGGGCCATGTGACCTCCGAGGTAAAGGCCTCCACTAAGAGTGGTGCCATTTGGGATCAGCTGTGGTCACCCATTAGTATCACAGTAATTTGGCAGAAGCTGACACATGCTTATTGAAGACTGTATGAACAAGGACCACCTTGACTGCCAAGCAATTCTAAAGTCAAGAACTCTGGCAAAGCTGAACGTCTTTTGTGAGCCTCTATATAGAGTTCGTTTGATACCTATGGTCTGAATCCTTGGTCAGTTTTAAAAGAGAGGAATAAAATTGTACCTTTCAGGAAAACAAGAAGTTGAATATGGGAAACATCCATTCCCCATTCTCATGAAATTTTCCTTAAAAGGAAGTACATGGAACCTGGACGACAACTTGAATGTGAAATGTTGGCATCATGTTTAGTGGCTAGTTACATATTTTTGTGGCTTTTCTGTGACATTTCTGTGTCCAAAACTTGTGTTTTATGATGCCAAAACAGCCACTTCAGAAGAGACTAAATCTTTTAATGTTTTTATGATGTCATTAGGATATGAAAGAATGATGGAAAAACTTCAATGAAAGTCCATAGAGATTGTTTTTAGCTGTCCTTATAATGTATCATAGCATCCCCATCAAATCTGGTGAGATTCTGTTAGGAATTGTTCTGGGGATGGAACAAACTTTTTCTATTGCCTCTTTCATATTCTAGGTAACAGAAGGCAGTTTACAACTAAGTCATTATAGCTGTAGAATGCTGTCAGTTGTATTTTTTATTTTGCTTTGAAAGCAGCAATGCAAGTGCCAAGGACAGAATCTTGACACGATACGTTGTTTAAATGATGGCATATCAAAGGGAACAGAAATATGTGCCAAGCTACAAGTATGTGAATAAGCACCTTGTCCAACACATTGACAACTGTGTATTACAATGACAAACATCTAATTTTAATTCAGGTAGGAAAGATATCACACTAATTTTAATAATTTCATTTAGCTAAGTTGTGGAATGTATTGCCAGAGAGTTTACAATACCAAAAGTGTAGATGCTTTTAACTGGACAATTGTCACATTCATTGCATAGAAATCTTTGGAGGTTTGTTAGATACAGAGAAACAGTTCATTCAGGAACTTCTGAGCCTCTAACAGGAGTCTCTGGAAGAATATTCAGAACAACTGTAGCTTACAGAACTTTTATTCTGTTCTTCTTTTATTCTGTTCTTCTGCTAAGCATCTACTTCTGCTCATTGCTGAAGGCAACTGAGCTGTGTGAACCTTTGGTTTGCCCTAGTACAACTACACATTTTTTTGACATCTAATGTGAAATACTGTAATATTGCCATAGCAATAATAGTGTTAAGAACATAGTTATCTGCAAACTCTGAAGAAGCTGACTAATTATTTCCTCATCCATTGCTATTACCATGCTGCCTAGGATCAATCAGATGGATAGCATGTACTAACACCTACTTTCTCAGATTCTCTGCAAAGAGAAATAAAGTGAACCCTCTTCCCAAAAAACTTACATAGGGGAAAACAGACACTTAGACCCAAAATCAAAGCAGGTACAAAAATAAAGGCAACAACAGATAGCCCAAAATACAATGGGTTTAGTGCTACAACAGCTTAATTACAAAGATTCTTTTTTAGCCATAAAATAAACAAGAAACATTTTGGATAATATATTAGCTGGCAGATGTTTATGGAGAGCACATTCCCACATGAGACTGAATGTAAGGAAGCATGAAAGTTCTTTCAGAGATGAAATATGACATAAGTGATTGGTCAAATGTGAAAGTCAACATTTCAGTAATTAATCAGTAATTCATAAGAACTAGTATGAGGAGATCTGATCAGTCACACATATTCCATTTCAAAATCAAAGGGAAATCAAATTCTCCTTAGCCTTAACCTAATGATGCTGTATGTATGCTGAACTATATGTATGCTTTCAAATTTTGTCTTTTAATATATCACTTATTGCAAAAATAGTGTACAAAATGAAATGCATTTGTTTTGCAAACTCTGTAAAGCAAACTTTTCAGTAATTATTTTCTTAACTTATACAGGACACAAACAGGATATTTCTGCAGGATACAAAAATTCAAATTAAATTTTTACTTTTTTGAAGTTTTCCTTTCTGCCACATTATATCCATTGTTCATTTTTGCTGGAAAAGAAGAAATGTAGTCCATGAGCATATTCAGGAAACTATCCTGATCTCCTTTTATGACCAGGTGACCCGCCTGGTAGATGCGGGAAAGGCTGTGGACATTGTCTATTTGGACTTCAGCAAGGCCTTTGACACTGTCTCCCATAGCATACTCCTGGAAAAGCTGGCAGCCCATGGCTTGGACAGGAGCACTCTTTGCTGGATCAGGAACTAGCTGGATGGTCAGGCCCAGAGAGTGCTGGTGAATGGTGCTGCATCCAGCTGGCAGCCAATCACCAGTGGTGTCCCTCAGGGATCTGTGATGGGGCCAGTTCTGTTCAATATTTTTATTGATGACATGGATGAGGGTATTGAGTCTTTCATTAGTAAATCTGCAGATGACACTAAGCTGGGAGCTTGTGTTGATCTATTGGAAGGAAGGAGGGCTCTGCAGAGAGACTTGGATCGATTGGATGGATGGGCAGAGTCCAACAGGATGAAGTTTAATAAGTCTAAGTGCCGAGTTCTGCATTTTGGCCACAAAAATCCCCAACAACATTACAAGCTGGGGACAGTGTGGCTGTACAGTGTCTGGGTGGAAAGGGACCTGGGGATGCTGGTTGACAGCTGACTGAATATGAGCCAGCAGTGTGCCTTGGTGGCCAAGAAGGCCAATGACACCCTGGCCTGTATTAGGAGTTGTGTGGCCAGCAGGAGCAGGGAGGTCATTCTTCCCCTGTACTCGGCACTGGTGAGGCCACATCTTGAGTACTGTGTCCAGTTCTGGGCCCCTCAGTTTAGGAAGGACGTTGAGATGCTTGAGTGTGTCCAGAGGAGGACAACAAGGTTGGTGAGGGGCTGTGAGGAACGATTGAGGGAGCTGGGATTGTTTCGCCTGGAGAAAAGGAGGTGACCTTATCGCTCTCTACAACTTCCTGAAAGGAGGTTGTAGACAGGCGGGGGTTGGTCTCTTCCACCAGGCAGCAACTGACAGAACAAGAGGACACTGTCTCAAGCTGCATCAAGGAAGGTATAGGCTCGATATTAGGAAAAAGTTTTTCACGGAAAGAATAATAAAGTACTGGAATGGTCTGCCCAGGGAGGTGGTGGAGTCACCATCTCTGGATGTGTTTAAAAAAAGACTGGACATGGCACTTGGTGCCATAGTCTAGTTGAGGTGTTAGGGCATGGGTTGGACTCAATGATCTTGGAGGTCTCTTCCAACCTCGTTATTCTGTGATTCTGTGATTCCGTGATCTTTCTCATCCTCTATTTTCATTAAATTAATGAAAAGTCCAATTTCAAAAAAATTTTAACAGAACATGCAATAGATCAGAAACTCACCTGCAGACTCTGTTTCTTTAGGCATATAAAATACTGGTACAAAATCCATGAAAAAATAACTTATAATTGTTAATATAATTCTCAATACACTTGATTGGGTATAAAATGGATTCAGTTTATCTCTTTAAGGAATTATTTTATTATTATTATTATCTTTACTCACACTTTTATTTTAGTGCCAGACTCTTTCATTGTATCTCTCAAACTTTTTCAGCATAAGAGAATGAAATTGGGTAACAAAGTTCTGTTTGTTATTTTCTGTGCTTTGCTTTTATTACTTTTATAATAGGCCTTTTAATTTTTCTCTGTTTATTTTGCTGGAAGATGTTTTGGTAGATTTCACAACAAAATGCCATTTCCCTCATTTCTTTTTCATATACACTAGGTTTTACCTAATGAGCTCTCAGGCCTGCCCATTTTAGCACAGTTAATGAATTTTTATGTAGAGTTCATACAGAATTCACTTACGAAAGAACTATGGTCTCCATGAATTGCATTAGTGCTAATCAACAATTCTGACCTTGCAACACAAGAGATTCATCCATCTAATTGTCCATCAAACACATAAGGTAAGGGGATTCACGGAAAGGGGGACTGTAACTACCTTCCTTGTGACTCTTACCTCAGTCTATGAGTAGCTCCCTTTGAAAGCATTTAATGGACTTCAGATAATCTACTTTTTATAATCTAAAGGTTGGATGTCAAGGCTAAATTCGGGCTTCTTCTCTATAGTAAGCAAAGCGAGATTGCTGTTTCCAACAACAGATTTATCCTCACTGTCTCTGGAAATGTCTAACTCTTTGTGGAATACTTAGACAACTGATTTAGACTAGATACCTAATTTTAATGGCTACAGGTTAAATTAAAACATAGATTACTTTATTAAAATGTGACTTCATTTATTTAAATTAAATTAATTTCCAGATATTTCAATTAGTTAATTGTTCAATAGGTTCTACATAGCTTCAGTTTTTGGAGATATGTGATCACACAATTAGTCACTCATAATATAGCTCTTTCTTTCTCTCACTTTCCAACAGTAACTAATAAAAGGAAATTTTGCAGGCACAAAATTCTAGCAAGGAGAATACACCAATACATCTTCTAAAAGAAGGTTGCTTATTTTAGAGACATTTTCAGGTAGTGTAGTTCTCAGATTAAAAACAGTTCCTTAAAAATGTAAGCTCCTGTGTGGGATTCTCAGAGCCATCGATTAAATCCTATGTATCTGTGAGGACATTTGAAGAAATTAAAATGAACTAAGAAAAGCAAGACTCTTGAGTTCTCTTGGCTTTTATTTATATATTAAAAAAATTATCAGGGTTATTTTCAAAGTTTTACCACACTGTGTTTGATTTTACAAAATAAATTAAGAAGATAATTAGCTGAAATAATATGTACTGTAACTAACAAAATTTGTGTAACTACCTCTATGCTCTACTGTCTGTTTTGGGCTTTAAGAAGTGGAAAGTGTTACCCACTGTCTTTCTGCTTTCTGAATTTTTACAAAATTAATTTTGTTGAGAACCCGCTAAGCAATTGCCTACAAAACAGATAAAATATAACACTATGACTAGCAGTACTTGCATAATGTGGCACTGAATAGACACATGATATATTGAAAGTTGAGCTTGTATTCACTTTGTGGAGGGCAAAATTTGTATTCACGCCAAACACTTACTTAAAATTATGTTCCAGAGCATTTACTAGGGCACATTCAGCTTAATTGATCCTGTTTTTAACTGCAGCAACTTTGAACAACCTACAAAATAGTTCAATCTAGCCCATTACTTTGAATAAATGTTTCATTCTGGGTTGTACCATAATAGAATGATTGCAAGTACAAATGGAACTTTTAATACTCTCTGATTTTCCTTCTTTTCTTTTTGAATCTATAGATTTACTGTAACAGTCTTTGCTTCCAACACATAAAACTCAGCTTTATATGGCTACATGTATTCAACATACACCAATGTTGAATACAGCTGTCTGTTAGGCCCAGCTTAAGTAGGAAGCTGGGGTTCAGATGGAAGATCCACTATAAATTTACTTATCTGTGTTTAGTGAAACAGCTGCCAGAAAAGGCTTTTATAGAGAGCTAGCAGAGAATTCAACAATTAAAATCAGTCTCCAAACCAGCTCAGATGGGAGTTTCCACTAGGCATTTTCCCTCACTTGAGCATGTACTACTCAACAGTAGGTTTGCTTCTTGTTTCCCATCTGCTTTTGGCATATGCTGTATACAAATTGGCTGCACTTCACAGGATCCAGCCAGGCTCATGGGATAAAGAGAGGAGCACAGGTTCGAGAAACCTTCTGTCTGGTTAAGGAACTGGGTGTTTCAGCATCTGTGGTGTGAAATAGACAGTTATTGGGTTGACTGGCCACTGGGAAGTAATTTTGAGGACAATGGCAGTGCCTAATTACTAATGATGTGGAGATTCATATTAGTACCTGAAGATACAAAACAAGTTCTCCCCTTCTTCAAACAAAACTGCTTTTGCTGACACAGCTTTCCTACATCTTTTTCCTGTTACTTATCTAAGTTTCTTTGCTTGATCCTTGTCAATCAGGTGGAGAGAGACCTGACCTGGAATGGCACTTAGAAATACTGGCAAAATGACAGAAAACATGTGAGACATCTTATTATTTTGAATACTTTGATACAGGACTGAGTTACAGTCACCTTTTAATCTTGTTAAACATTGCTTTTGGGCAGGGTGTCAGTCATCTAAACTGGGTTTCGCTTATGTGGAAGGAAACTTGAGCAAGAACACAATTTTTATGTGTGATTCTGTATTATAATCATGTTGTTACTCTCTTATGAATTTATTTCTGTGGGAAGCTATGTAAGCCAGAGATTCAGATTCAAAAATTTTTGCTGTTGGAAGGCCATTTCTAAAGGAAAAGCAACAAGACAGAAGGTATCACATAAACCAGGTAGTTATCTAAAATACTTAAGTGATGCCATCTCTGAAGCTGGTACAGGAAAGTAAAGTGTTTATGTACTACATGAGAATATTCAAGAGGTCAGAAAGCAGTAACTTCACTCTTTACTGCGAAAGACCCCCCAAACATCAGTGTGTAAAAAACTAACATAGTCAAATATTAGCTCAACATTTAATGGAGATTTAAATTATCTTGTTAAGAAAAACTTGACTGCACCAGTATAATACAGGTAGGCATATTCATGGAGACAAAACTCAACCAGAATGCTAGATACACACCGGGTACCATCTAAACCTTCAAGTTCAGTTAAGGTATACAGATTCCACAAACCCGACATTCAGCTGGAATAACTGGGCTCACTCTGGCCTTTTACTCGCTACTCTACACTGTGGTGTAAAGGTACAGAGGAACATTCACAGGTTTTTGCAGTACAATGAAATTCATACTTATATTGATGCCTAGGTTTTAACTTTTATATTTTCCTGATTCTGTACTGCTTAGAGCGTAACTCTGAGGTTTCTTGTAGACTGTTAATTTCTGCTCTCTCATGCTAGGCAGACATAACAAAGCCTCTCCGGGCCGGCTCTCCAAGGTCACCCAGACCATCCTAGGCCCAAAAAGTATAATCCAAAGAGCTTCTAAGGGGGGCATGCAGAGGAGAAATTACATCATTAAACTGAAGCTTTAATTGGAGAATTAACCCTGACATGCAAATGAACCAAACCTATGAAGGTGTGAAGAACTCGTGACCTGTTGTCTGTCTTGGGGTCCATTTTTGGCAATAGCCTGTGGCTCCCAGGGTGTACCTTTGAAGGCTTTTCAAATAAATACCTATTTTATTCTTTTACTCCTGTCCAGTCTCTATGTCTAGGAGGCCTCTTAAGGCATCAATATCAAGTAATAATAATTCCTGATATACCATACATTCCCAAACCTGCAATTTTCTCATAAAAATTATTATCTCCAGGTTTTAAAATGAGCTACAAAATGTGTGTACAGTACACTGTAGAGTTTACAGTAGAATGCATCTAGGGGCACATTCTGCTTTTGATGATGCATGTAATTACTATACCATAAAGATAATGTGGTATCATTACATGTTTATTTTAAACCAAGTTCTTCTGCTGACATCAGTACAAGCTTAATCACACCCTCAGTAGAAAAAAAAGGGTCCTTAAAATGAAGAGCAGTGATTTAAAAAGCAAGCTTCAGATAGTATTCTATTACACTAAAACACAAATATTGCTAGTATGATTTACTGAGCTGCTTCACGTTATTAACATCTTTTTAGAAATCTGTATGCTCCTCCTATGTAATTAGGAGGAGTTTCTTCTTGTGGTACACCAGTCAGTTTAATACAGATTTCATCCCCTGCTTTCATATACTGCTCCAGATCTTTTTAAATCCATTTGTAGATCACTTTTTTCACATTAATATCTCCATTAGCATCAAATATATCTTTGTAAAGAGGCACCTGATGAAACTCAAGGCCATGAGTTATGAAGTGGTCAATGACCACAGGCTGTAATTTCTACCTGCTCCGGCCTGGGGGCATCCATGGGCTGCAGATGGTTATCTGCTCCAACATGGTCCTCCACAGGTTTAGGAGGACAGTTTGCCACCCCATGGTCTTTTCCATGGACCAAAGGTGGATATCTGCTCCAACATGATCTTCTTCATGAGCTGCAGAGGAATCTCTGCCCCATCACCTAAGGCACTTCCTCCCTCTCCTTCTTCACTGGCTTTGGCATCTGAAGAGTTGTTTCTCTCATTATGTCACTCCTGTCTCACAGCTGCTGCACATAATTTCTTACTGTTTCTTAAAGACATTGTCACATAGGCATCAGCTGTGTTGTGGATGGGCTCAGTTTTGGGCACTGGTGGGTCTGTTTTGGAGCTGAAACTGGTTCTGTCTGACACGGGGTCAACTCCTGATCTCACAGAATTGTACCCTGCAGGACCTCACTCTCTCCTCCGGCTAAAAAAACCTAGTCACTTAAGTCCTATGCAGGGATATTCAGTGTCTGCTTTAAGTTTTAAAGGACTGATCAAAGATGTTTAGATTGTAAACTGGGCTGCCAACATTGACAGTTTCCAGTGAAAGATTTTCTCCAAGTTTAGAACTTTATGAAACATTTTTAATCTGGACCATAATTTTCTCATCCAAGTGATCTATCATGCTAAGCATTGCTTTCTAAATGTCTCACAAAATGTTTCTCACAATTCCAAAACCAACAAAAGATAAAATGCAATATATGACTAAAATTTTCTGTTTCCTTTTTTTTTTCCCTGCTTGAGATAATTCAGCTCCTTTAGCACTTTAGTGCTTTTAAGCAAGTCCTTGCTGTATTAGAATGATCCATACTTGAAGAGTATGTAGGCACACCTTCTACTGTCCCTATGGGAAGCCATTTTATCCAGCCAAAGTGCAAGCCTTGGAAAACCATAGGTAATGTGCTCTTTTTAGCACTGAACAAGTGGTTAACTGGAACTCCAGTGATGCTCTTGAATCCCCAGTTCCATGCTTGGAGCATCCTACCTCCCTAAGAGCTGATGTAGCAGACTGAAGTCCAGAACCAATGCTGTGGAAAACATCTAATATCTGTGCAGGAGATAAGAAAAAACAGGGCAAGGAGTATATTCACAGAGGCAACAATAATGGTAAGCAGGAATAGCGGATGGAGACAAGGGACTGAATTACAGTGGGTTGATTGAGCCTTAAGCTGTTGCCAGAAACCATCCTAATCATGGCTTGGTAAAAATTGGTCTTTGAGGGTGGGTGAGAATAATATTGAGTGGCAGGAAAGCATTGGGTGAGATGAGGAAGTAAAGACACACAAAATGGTGCTTAAGGGAGAGGTGAAACAGTTGTAGGAAATAGGAGCAGGGTCCTGATCTATTGCAGAGTTTTTGTTTTAAAATCATATTGATGTTTTATAACAACACAAATACCATGACATCAGGATATTCAGTATCTCCTGTCAGGAATCAAAGTGACAAAAGGACAAAAAATAAAGTCTGTGCTCTCTAGTTCACCGTGAAACTGTGGAAGTTCCTTTCTTCAACTTTTTTTCATGAAATCTGCTAAAAGGTATTTTTTTCCACTTCAAAGTAAAAATTTATCATTTTTCCTAGCTTGAATTTATGCACTATCAGCCCCTTTAGCCCTCTCAGGCCTGTAAAGAGATAATATTCACATATATAGTGATCTTTAACAAATGGTGCTATATGCCTGATGATGTTTTCTGATAAATGATTTTCCTCTATGACTGCCTCTAAATGTATCCTATGTATTCCAAAGATTGATCTGATTTTGTTTTATGATGCTCCTAACACAGTCTTCATAATAACTTCTACAGCTTCTTCTAAGAAAACACAGGTTAAGGAAGGTGTCACTAGACATGTCAATCACTTCAGTATGTCTAGTGCTTATAAGCAGAAAACAGCACTGTATTACTAAAGAGTAATCTGTCCTTCTTTCTCTCACTCACAAATGTACATGCATAGTGTTTTTTCCAATAATTGCTTCACAGAAATCTGCTATAAATCATAAATGATAATAAAGTAATTACAGAAATGCAGCAAGAGGTTACCCTTGACATTTCATTTCCTCTTCACACTTCCCAAAGCTATAGTACATCCAGATTAAGAAGCATTTCCACTCTGATTTTTATGTATAACAACACAAGAGAGCTTCAGACTGACTGCTGGGCCTTTAATGGCAGCACTCACCACCCAGGCAGATTGACTGGCTGATGTGCACAAACACTAAACATACAGAAACACTTTCCTTCTTTTCTAAATGCTTAGAATAATTATTAAAAAAATGGTCAGGAAAAAAAAGACAGTTAATAATCAGAGACTGCCCTTCCATACTGGTAGAGATCATGGGTCAGATTGTAACTGAACTGTTTGGAGGGTTGTGAGATGAATGTAAAAGGAATAAGAGGACACTATGAAACCACGAGTCTTCCACCTGGGATTGACCATACCAGATAGGGTATTTCTTCCTGTGTCCTCTCCCTCCTACCATCACCTTCCCAAACTTGAAACATCAGAATAGTCTCTACAAACTTTCTTTCACTAATGTGTGTTAAGCAGCTGTGGCACTCTGATGCTACCAACCTGTATACAATAAATTCCTTTTTGAAGGATATAGATTTACAACAGTCCCCATAGAGAAAGATGCCCTCAAAACAGACCCTGACCTGAGTGCTCCTTAGATGAATAGTCCTTATGTATTGAGACATGCATCTTCCCTTTCTGAAGGATCTGGAGGCAGATAACATTTTAGTATGTAGGCAAAACTGACACACAGATATGCAAACAAAGTCAATTTACAGCAGTTAGTAAAAGTCATACCATGTCTGATTCAAAGCAGTACAATCGATGTCTATCTGGAGGAGGCTCCACTCTCTGAATCATCCTGGACAGTGCCTATTCACAGGCACTGTAGGAGCAAATACACTTGACAGGAGGAGGATGCCATTTTTACTGTGCCAAACTCTGCTCACACATGATAAAAGCAGAGGGAGAGCCTGTATGAGACGAGAAAGATTCAGTCAAATGTGACATTTATTCCTCACATGCTGAAAGCTGAGGCTGTATCCTTCACAGGCAGTTGTCATTAAACATCTATGCCTTTTTCACAACTGCTGTCACTAGTATCAGTTGCCTACTTCATCATGTCTTTAGTCACCCCAGTGTGAGATACTGGTGCATTGCTTTGTCCTTTTACTCAAAAGCCAATCAAGTTAAGATGATAAAAAATTACCTCAGATTGTGCCAGGAGAAATTTAGACTGGATATACAGAAAAATTGCTTCACTGAAAGGGTTGCCAAGCACTGGAACAGCCTGTCCAGGGAAGTGGTTGTGTCACCAGTCCTGGAGGTATTTAAAAGATATGTAGACATGGCACTTAGCAACATGGTTTACTAATGGACTTGGTAGTGTTAGGTTTATGGTTGGATTTGATGATTTTAGTGGTCTTTTCCAACCTAAATGATCCTATGATTCTAAGTTGTCTACCCATTTTGCATGTACTGCTCCCCAGAAAAGTGGCTTAGCTGCTTGGGATGGCTTGATGAGGCTCCCCACTTGGGGCTTAGCAGGTGAAACAGCTAAGGCAGTGATCCTGAAAACCATGCTGAAAAATGAAGAACCATGTAGAAGAGGGAAGAAAGAGATTTCATGATGCTACCTGCATAAGCTTTCTCTGCATGGCTACAGCTCATGTTTCAGAGGCAGGCATATTTGACTTGGTACAGCTCGCACCTCATTCTCACTGTTAGGGAAAATCCAGCTTGATCCCAGGCCTCATTCCCACACCTTGCTCTACTAGGGTTATTTTTTTCCAGGCATTTTCTAAGTATTGATCTCAGTATTTTTTTTCCTTTGAATCACAACAACTTTGATTTTTTTTTCCTTTTTTTTTGTTTTTTAATTGATGTATATATGTAAAAAGAAAAGCTCCAGTTCACACTGATATAAATAGTAGAAGAATTTAGATAAACTGGCACTTACATATTTTTGCTGGCTATAAACACAGCAGTGGGATGAAAGTTATTGCCACAGAAACTGAAGATGTAAAAGACAGGATTAGAAGATGAAGCTTAATAGCACTGGCACCTGTTGAACATTCCTTTTCATTCTGAATATATATATCATACGCCCACAAAAGCATACATCAACAGGAGTGGGTAAGGTGCTAATTCTAAGATTCATTCTAAGAAATAAAGAGTCCTGTATGCCCAATCTAAAACTAGAAAGGGAATATTTCATTTTTCTACATGTCCTTTTTTTGCTTATAACTTATAACTGTATTCATTTAATATTCAGTCTTATGCTTCTTTTCAAATATACAACTTACAACTTTCCATGTTCTGCCAGAAGGATCAAACACAGGCACCCTATGTGCAAAAGCTTTAGAGGAAAATAATAAAAAAGCCTCTCTATATATAAATCTTCCCTTTTAATTATGCAAATACAAATGGCAGAAATGCATAAATGCAGTACTTTATTACAGTAATTTAAAAGCTCAGTACCTTTTAAAAGATTTTGCTGTTCTTTTAATCAAGCAGAAAATGTTCAAGTCAGAGAAGTTTGGGCAAATTCAGCCACAAAATGTGCTTAAGTTGGCAAAACTAATCGCTGGGTACGTATTTTGTTGCCAAGCGACACTTCAGAAAAGCAAGGCTGCAATCAAGGTTTAGATGCTATTCTTGGCAGTAGTGCTGAGAAAAGCATCACAGCCCAGGATGGTCCTGCAGCATCACAGGCAGTACGTTCATCCTTGACGCTCTTCTCAGTCATAATGTAGGCATCAGTGTTGGGAGTGTTTAGACATTTTCTTAGTTAGGACAGATGCCGTGGTAGTAAAGGCAAGATGAGAGTTTTGGGATAACACCTCTAAAACACAGACAATCAACTGTGGGCAGTGTACCAAATGTTGCAAAGATAACTCTAATGCAGCTTTTCCCTCCAGCTGAAGACAGTGGCTTTTTAAAAGATCTTTCTGTAATTTACAGTTTAATCTTTTCAACAGAATAAAATTCATCCCCACTCAAAGTAGTCCTTGATTTCTACTGCTGAGACTAGCCACTGGCAGACCTCAATAAGAGGTTCACCACAAGTCTTTAATCTCAATAGTTTTAAACAAAACATCTCCAAGATGAGATGAATATTGCCAGATACTGTTCCTGCTATATCAGACAACAGGAAAATAAGTGACTTCTTGTTTTTCTGACAGGCCAGGCAATTGTGGAGATAGCACAAAGAATTAGTGAAGAAACTGGGAAGAATTAGGGTTATAATCCCTTTAGGTTCAACATCCTTTTAGGGGTAGAATAAAGAAGACAGAGTTTTCAGAGTAGAATGAGATAATGGAGCATACTAGTTCAGTGTATACACTATTCCCCTTGCTAGTCAGTGTCCAGAAGCTTTGAACTAACTGGCCGACATCTGATCACTGAAGACTATTCATCTTGCTCTCTATGAACTCTTTTTGGCTGCTTTCTTTTACTTTCTTTAGCTGTAACACTAATATTTGCAAAGCTCAGGGCGTCATCTCTGCCTACTGAATTTTATATGCACTGCTCTCTCCATGTTTTAACATACCTTTTTTATGAAGAACAGTAGCAAGTAGTTATTCTGTGAATATCTCCAACATGTACATATTTAAGTATGATGAATACACTATAGAGGAACACCAACTTGGCTGAGAGCAGAGGGCCCCAATGGCAGGGACATAAGACACAGTGTACAGGAGAACAAACCATGGCATGACCAGACAGGAAGCACAGGCTGGTGCTGGAGACTCCAGGCCAGAAACTACTCACCAGTTTTTAGGTAAAGAAATAGACATTAGCAAACTTGGCCAAGCCAGTCTTAGGTTGCAGTGGGCTGGATGCCAGGTGCCCACCAAAACTACCGTATTGCTCCCCTCCTTGCCTGGACAGTGGAAAGAAGACAGAATGAAAGGATCATGGGACAAGATCAGGACAGTGAGAGAGAGAGATCACTCATCAATTACCATCGCAGGCAAAACAGACTCAACTTGCGGAAATTAATTTACTTAATTACCAATCAAAATCAGAGGAGGATAATGAGAAACAAAACCAAATCTTAAAACATCTTACCCGTACCTCTCCCTTCTTCCTTGTCTCTGTTTCACTGCCGATTTCTCTACCTCCTCCCAACCAGCAGAACAGGGGGATGGAGAATGGGTGTTGTGGTCAGTTTATCACATGACATGTTGTCTCTGCTCCTCCTTGCTCCTCACAAGCTGCTCAGAGAAGTGGTGGAATCACAATCCTTGGAAGTGTTCAAAAATGTGTGGACATGGCACTTGGAGATGTGGTTTAGTGGTGAGTATCACAGTGCTGGTAACTATAAAAGTAACTGTCTTTTCCTATGCTAATGATCTTTTGGTCCTATGAACACCACACAGAAAGGAATACGTGCTGGCAAGATTATATGCAATAAATTTAACTGGTATTTAGTCAGATTGTTCACCTTCCATCTTTCCTCTTCCTTCTTCCTCCTTCCTTCTTCCTTTACTCTTCTTTCCTTCTTTCTTTTATCTTTCTTCCTTTTTCTTCTTTCTTTTTCTGCAACAAATAGATCTGAACATGTTTTTTATTACTTAAATTTCATTCACAGTAAAATTATCTCGTTGCATAAAAGTGGTTTTGCCCATAAAAAGAAATTTGACTGTAAAAATAAGGATGACCAAACACGTACTTGGTGATTTCTTGCTATGAAGTGAACTCAGCTGATTAACCACTCCAACTTGCTAACAGCATCTGTTCACACCTTTTTGGGGGGAGAGGGATGATTATCCTAGCTTGATTCGCAGTATCTCAGGGCATATTAGACCTCCAATGTAATCCCAAACTTTCCATTAATATAGTATCTCTCTGCTATTCCTTTTCATTTCTTAAAATTTTCCCACATTGGATTTGTCTGTTTCAAAGATTATATCACGTGTCAGGCAGTATGTGTTTTCTTTTAAATGGGATTACTGTTTGTGCAAACAAGGTGATCTCTGGGCTCCCAGGAGCTTCTGAGGATCAAGGGAGGTAGTCCAAAGTTGTTTAAAGGTCCTGAGAAGTGTCACTGCAGTAAACTTGAGTAGCTTTAAGACATGTGAACACATGTCAGTATTAACTATAGATTAAAAATATAAATCAGCCCTCAGCAGCTTTGTATCTACCTGCTTTACATACTTACAGATACAGAGAAAAAATATCCACAGAGATTTTCATTTTCAGGGGATTGGCTATTTTCTGCATTTTTCTGCCTAGAAGTGATGGATAGACTATATTACAAAAACCAGTTCTTGTCAGTACTTCTTAGAGCAGAACCATATGTCCTTCAAAGCAGATTACATTTTGTAATTACATGTTGTAAATGTATTTGGGTTTGTCTAGACATCTGTATCAGAGGAGTTAAAAAGGGCTAGGATCAAAGAAACACACAAGGGGGTATTAATTGCAGTGGATGTAAAGGTTCACTGCTACACACAGAGTGTGTAACACTTTCCTTCCTGGATTAGCATGCAGGTCACAGTCAAGGCCATAAAAGAGTAAATTCTAGTCATGTCTTTATGTACTTTTTCTCTTCAGAGGACTGCAACGCATACATTCAAAATGGTAGGATATTTTGTAATCTGCCAGCACTGCATGGCTGACTGTTATTTTCAGATTTTATTACACTCATTCCAATGTTACTTTCAAAGCTCCACTGATGCTAATGTTCCCTGCCTCTAGAAAAAGATACACTACACAACCTATCAACTCACTGGAACCTATTTGGTCAAACTACACCCGAAGGAGGCAATGAGGTTCAATCTAATAGCTTTTGCATGATGCATACTGACCCCAATTCCTCCTTGAAGGAGCCATATATATCAATAAATCAGTCAGTCATACATTACAATGGACTATTTACACAACTTCAGAAGGCTGCTAAATAATGAATTTTAAATTACCTGTTAAAACTCAGTCATAGGAAATGTAACTAAATGTACCTTAAATAATTTTACTGACAGATTTCAAATTAGTTCAAATTCATTCCAGAAGTGAGGAAGAATGAAGAGTAAAACAGAACCAGGACTGAGTCACTGAGCTTATTTTGAAGGGAGATCATCATACAGAAGATCTTGTCATATAAAAAGAAAAGACAATCCTGTTAAATTTAGATTGTGGATGATGAAAAGGCTATGAAACCAATACAAAATATATGAAATAACTAAAAAAGAATTTTAACGGGTTATTAAAAAAACACCAAGTCAGGCCTGTTTCAATAAACCTGAGAAAAGTACAGTGAGTATTCCAGTGCTCTGATGATTAATATGTTCCACTAATAAACATAATTGAAATTGTTTGCAAACAATACCTTTATTAAAGGAATAAAACTTCAACAAAGTAGAAACTCCAAAGGAAAACTCCAACAAATGCAATATAAACAGTTTGTGAAGTATAAAACCTGACAGTTTTCCCTTGGACTACTGTGAGACTGATAATTTTCCTCCCCTGAAGTAGCTTTCATTCACTTATTAACATTTTTAACTCTCAGCGGGGATCAAGGTTTGATTTAAATTGATCCAAACTGGTGTTCATGTTGCTCCTGCTTGGCTGTCTCACTGCTGTAGCTGCTGCCTGCAGTTCACTTGGCTCTCTGTTCAGTGTGAGTTGCCTCTGCTGATGCTTCTGTGCCATCCCTGGCTCTGCCTCACTTGCATCTCCTCCCACCACCTCTGCCTGGTGCTGCTCCTCACTCCCTACCTCTCCATCTGATTCCTGCATCTTTGCTAACACTTCTCTTTCAGCTCCTAGAAAAAAATATGTGCAACCTTGCTGAGGGGAAAGAGTCAGCTCACAGGAAATCCTTCAGTATCTTGTGACAACTCTAACACCATGGAACCCATTTAGATAAAGTCTCTTGCTCTCCTATTTTTTTTTCCTTTTCCTAGCTGCTAGCCTTTGAATCCCAATATTGGAAGTAATTGCCTATGTTTAGGGTAAACAGGAACCCTAGGACTATTCATACTGTAAATTAGCCAAGATTTCGATATGTTTTTACAAGAATTTTCAAAACCTCTTTAAAAAAATCCCTCTCCTCTTTATCTTCTCCAGGTCTTCCCCTCAAGTGTCAAAAGAACACTGCCTCTTTCAGCTGCTCCCTGCTCTAGAGCAGGAGAGAAGTATGTGCACCTTAGAGCTTAGCTATTAGGGATGATAAGCTGAAAATCCCCAAGAGATTGTTTTGATGAGGTTTGAGCATTCCATTTTGAGATAGTTAAAGCTCAATACTAAGAGCATTGCATGAAGCAAATAAAGCATTGTGTTTTTATACAGGACAGAGACACACTGACCCTACTAAGCATGGAGGGCCCCTCAGCAGCATATAATGCATGGTTTCATATTTTTGATTTTTTTTTTCTTTATTGCAGGCGCTCTCTGGACACTACCCAAACTTGTGTTAAAACTGCTGCTGTCAAAAAAAGGCTGCCTGTATGCCCATCTGAAAGCAGGAGATGGTGTCTGTTTGAAGGACAATTAAGCATGTATGGCTGGCAGAAATGTCAGGAGGGTGGGGAGGCAGAGTGGCACAGCAGCACAGCCAGGAAGGGGCCTGTGGCAAAAGCTCATCCTCATGGATGCCTAAGAGGAGCTGAGAGTTTAACTGAAACAGGAGGCAAACAAGGAAGCAAGCCCCAAAAATGACAGAGAGATGTTTTCCCAGAGGTTCAGAAAATATTGGATGTAGTCTGTGCAACAAAATGAGCTGCTGAAAGGCTGTGGGGAAGTAACTCAGGAGGAAGGTACCTGTGTGCCTGCTAGAGGGTGGGGATTTCCTTTGAAAGACAGCAGACAATTGATGCTCCTTGCAGCTTGCAACGTCAGCTTCACTTGTCAAGAACAGCACCTCTACCTGCATGCTAAAAATGGTGCCACCCCTTCAACAGAAAGTGCCCTAGGACAGGTTTGACCAAGTTATCTCATACCTTGCATTGTCTCATACCTTGCATTGTTGTGAATTCAATAGCTCTACTGGAACTGCATCTGGCACTGGTTCTCTTCATGTTCATTCTCACAAATGCTTCAGCAGCCTTGTTCTTCCCCCAAGGTATCGTACCTCTCCCTTGGCCTATATTACTCGCAAGGGTACTTCTAACATTAATTAATTCACCACTCTTTTATAAGAGGCCATGTTCATTTAAATTGTTGGGAAATGTATTCAAAACCCTTATTATCAACTTTCTGGCCATGAGAAGTTAAAAGAAAACGTTTTTTTCCCCTTGAATATTCCTGTTTGGTTACAAGGTTTGAAATCAGCTGGAAGCAGCTACAGTCAATGTGATTGCTATGACAGGTCCTGACTCCTGCTGTGTTTCAAACTAAGGAAGAAAAGAGCAGGAAAAGAATAAAAAGGAAAATCAGAATAACTGATAAAAAATTAAAACAGAAAAATAAAATTAGTGTGAGACACAGACAGAAAAAGTAACTGTGAAAAATAAAAGTATTCCTTGTTTGTGAGCTAGTTAAAACAGGTAAGTAAAATTGTACTTCTAACCACTTAGAACACTGTATCTTTTAGGATTTGAAATTTCAGTTGAGAGTTCCTGAGTAAAATTCTTTCAGGTTTCTAGGGGGCTTGCTGAAAAAGTTTGAAACAGTAAAACCTATTAAAAAAAATTTATCTTCAAATATATTTTTGTTTAAGTTTTTAAAAACAAACCCCAAACTCTCTCTGATCAAGAAACTTTAATTCCAAACTGAAGTGACAGATTCCATAATTTATACAGAAACCTGATCATTTCTTTAAATCAAAACGTCTATTAAAAAAACCCTAAAAAGCAAACTAGTGCTTAAAGATGTGTGAATAGTCAGATTTATTTGTAAGGGATCAAGATAATTTCATATCGTGAGGGGCATTCACAAAATGGAAATCTTTGTTTTTCACTTCTGGACCTCCAATCACATAGTTCTTACAACATTTTGAAATATGTTTAAAGCACAATACCAAAATCTAGATAGAGATGTAGGCAGATACAGGTGGCATACAAAGTATATGGGTGTGTGTACACATAGATATATGTGCTTATTCAAATACAGAGAATTCAAGGGATCTTAGACCATCACCATGTTTGTTTCTAGTTTTCATAAAAACACCAAAAAGACCTCAATACCTCAGGCTCAGCAGTGCTAATTAGGCTGATGGGATGCTGCAGTTGCAGTAATTCCTGTATACAAGGCAATGCCTTGAGTTAGCAGAAGTATCTCACACAGCACTACACTGTATTGCAGAGACATATGCCTAAGTGCATGGTTTAGGAAATGGTTTGTGTCTGATGGTAGCATCATCTTAACAGCTTCACCTTTTACGTAGATAATTTTTCCTACTTTTTTGATGCCAAATTAAGAGAGTTATACACATAAATATTGTCAGACAAAACCTTCATACAGTTCTCAAGCAAAATCCCCGTCTTTGTGAATGCTAAATAAGTAGAGTTTTGTTACATATCTTGTAGAAAAATGTTAAATGAGCAATAAAATGAAGGCCTTGTTTATTCATTGGGCAGTGTAAAAGGCAGACATGGAATTTGTAAACAGAATCTCTTTTTTGGACAGTCTGCTCTATTCTAGGATCAGAAATTAGTCTGCTCAGACTGCCACATTTCTATCTTAAAAAGACACAGCCTCTCTCAAATTATCACTGTTGGCTTTGTGATGATTAGTATGGATGAGATCTATAACTCCAAATGTTTTTAACTCTGGAGCCTGTGGTTAAATAAATGTTAGTCATGAAAGTGAGTAGCAAATCTTATTTCTGCTAAGTATTGCAGCCCCAAAGGATCTGTGGTACTTTGAAAGGCAGAGGCAGAGCCCCATGCCTAAATACACTGTAATTCTGCATAACTGCTCTTGAATATTTAGTAATATTTTCCACCACATTCAGCCAGCTGATGACATAGAAAGTGTGTGTAGTCTATAAATGAATGGATTTAAATAAAGCCACATTTTGGAAATTTTCTTGAAGGTCTTGATGGGACAAAAAATGTGGTTGGTGTCACATAGGTTGAAATTATGCTAGTGTCTAGAATATTGGGTGTTTGTTAATTTCTTACAAAGGACAAAACATCCATTTTTTTCTGGCGATGTTTATTCACTTTAGTAAGACAGAATGCACACTAACCTAAAGGTCTCAAAGTAAAATGATCTTAATCTAACACCTGTGATAAAAAGCCCCCAGATTAAGAGTAGGATTAAGTGAACAGAATAAATATTCAAATATTTCTGAGGACTTATATCAAAATGAAACACACATAGCATTTTAATCTAAATTTATTTAGCTTTAGAAAGGAATTTGTAGAGAGGGTTAATATGAAAGCATAATACTTCAAAGTGCTTTTCATTTGAAGAATGCTAAAGAAAGAGTTTAAAGATGCTATGGAGTGACAGACTGTGACAATTATTACTAACATACAAATAAATGGTGTGGTCAGAGAAAAGAAGATGAATGTGAAACTCATCTATATATTAAATCAATCTTTATCCTAATACAAAGTCTACTCTTAAACTGCAAAAATATTCCTGAATTTTAAGTGCTCTGGATAGGTTTTTCCTTCACTGTAGTATGTCCCTATTTAAGTAGGGCTGAAACAGATATGAAGGGTAAACATATCTAAACCAGCGTTTCATGGCAAACCTTATTTATCTCCAAAGGCTATTTTTTTTGGTCAGTCACTGTAGATGGATAATCAGTGACTGCCAGAGATAACAACTGAGAGGCAGTATAAAAAATTGCAAGGTAAACAGTTGACTTCAGGATAGAATCTGGGAGGATGACAGAAAAGCAGTTGGTCTTTTTCTGGCACAAAGAAAAGAAAGTAAGCAGTTCAGTCTATTACCTCCAGCTAAAAAATACTTTCAGAGGAAAAGGCAAAAACAAACAAAAAAACCCAGCAAAAATAAAATCTCAAAACTTCTTCTACAATGAGGATAACAGCAAAGGGATTTCTACGAATCCTTCTTCCCTCTCTCTGGTAGTTTTTTATTAACAGTCTAGTGGATTTGGGGCTATGCCAAGGAAGCCTGTTCCACAGATTACATATTATTATAAGTAGGCTGCTCCATGCATCTCAGAGTGTAATTCAAAGTTCCAGTATTAATGAAGAAAGAATCTTAAAAAGGACTTTAAAAGATTATGTCTCCATGTTTACTCTGGAAAAGTATTTTTGTGGCTCACCTACTAGTGAAATAACATCATGTATTTTTCCCTTGAATGCGTAGCTTGTCTTTTGAACGTGTATCTTGCCCTTTGAGTTTTAGTAGTAAAGTGATTTCTTGGGTCCCAATTTCCCAGCCTCTGCCGTCTTATGTTCT
This sequence comes from Corvus hawaiiensis, assembly GCF_020740725.1. Taxonomy (NCBI): domain Eukaryota; kingdom Metazoa; phylum Chordata; class Aves; order Passeriformes; family Corvidae; genus Corvus; species Corvus hawaiiensis. The sequence goes on along the minus strand of NC_063216.1, from coordinate 60,735,947 downwards.
GAAAGTTTATTTTCAAATATTGGAAATACCCTGGCTTTTCTTCCCACCATTCTGAAAGGCTCAGATTTCTGTAAGTACAAAAGACTTTTTCAGACCATATAGTTATTCTATGGAACTGAAAAATATAAATGAGCCATTGATCTATGCTTGCAGTAGAGAACAATTTTCACTATGATCAGCAATTGTAATCATGGTGAAGGATCCATCAGATCTTGAAGCCTTCAGTTGGCAGGATTTTGGCTTTCTGTAAGTTATGTCCACAAATCTGAAAAAGGAAATGTGGAGGAGAGACTGTTACAATTGGAAAAGATGTTCTGGATCACACTACTGAATCAAGAGGACATTCAGGTTAATGAATTTCCAAGGATCAAATTCTAAGGAAAATAAAATATGCAAAGAACTTTAAATAAGGAAATACTAGAAGATGCTAAATGGAAGAGGGGTCTTACAATATTACCAGTGATGTGTGACTTGAAGATTTCCCATGGTGAACCAGACTCTTTGTGTAAGACATTTTAATAAGGATTTTCAGCTGGCTAAACCTGTCTTCATAATGCCAATTTTGTGAGAATAAAATATGCTGAACACAAAAGTTTAAAGGGAAATAAAATACTCTTCATTAATTTCATGACTAAATGCTATTTTCATGGAAGATTTTAACATACATGCAGGGGCAGGTGACACTGTCTGGCCTCACCTCTTGACTGAATAGAAATAAGAAATGCTAGTGACAATTTCAATCTGTTTCTAAATATCTGATCTATCTAGTGGTCACCAATGCTATGAATAAAGAGAAGTCATTGGAGATGCTTCTGAAATCTCACCAAACACATGTTGACTATGTCCCTGTGGCTTAAATGGGGGTCAGATTAACCTTTGCAGTGCATGGTGCCATGGTTCTGGATGAAATATTGTACAGTTTAGCCAAAATTCAGAATAATATATTTTAGCTGCAGTCTGCTACAGAAAGACAAGGCTGAGGATATCCAAGTATGGGCAAGTTAAGCACTTTGCATGTCATTCTTATGTCAAGCACAAGACCTTTTATGGAGGGATGAGGGGTAAAATAATGTCAATTCCAGGGTTTCATGAAATAAGGGAAACATTGCTAATCAAGGAGGTTTTTCAAGGATGCAACAAAAGAACACCTGTTTGGGTACAATTTACTGACTAGTAGTCAGACTCTTGGCCACAAAATGCCATGCAATAAAGCACTGTAGTCTTTGCCTCGAGGGCATGAGATGAACTGTTGTATTAATGACCTTGGTAAATTGAGCACACAACAGAAGCACATTAGGAAATTGTGTTAAAAAGAAACCACAGACCCATCCTTATCCACCCTTTGCTTTTACCTCAGCTCCCTCTTGTAATACTGCCTTATTTGATTGCAGGGATTCACCAGGCTAAGAAAAATTACAGAATTCCAGTGCTTTTAAACAAAAAAGAACATCTTATTCTATCACAGCAGTGGGCTCTCTGAAAGTTTCCAGACCCATTGGAATAAACTATTATATCTTCATTTAACTCATGTCTACATCTTGGTAAAGTAGCCCTGACAATTTTTAGTGGGGAGAACTTCTGTCATCCCTCAAAACTGGCCTTGTTCTGTTCAGTCTGACATGAGTCATAAAAATCCTATTGACAACTACCAAGGTTTTGTTCCAAGTGTTCTGGAAAATTCACTTTAAAGTTACAAAGACAAATGATAAGATAGCTGCCTGAGATACAGCATGGACTCACCATCTGCTACAACAAACTTAGTAACTAAGAACAAACACGATGTAGAAGAGACAGCTTGTGACAGAGAATCACAGACTACTAGTGTAGCCTACATGTACACACACATCCTCTTACCTCAGCCCTTAGGAGTGCTATGCAGACAGACATCCCTCACTATCAGCTGTTAACTGTTTTTCTGTGTCTTGTTGACCAAAATTGCCACATCTTTCAGTAAAAGTATGATGGTAGGAGAAAAGCAGAGCTATAAAGTAAATGCATGTATTTGAATTATTTTGAAGGTTTCTTTTTCTGGCCAGAAATCTTTGAAATTATGGACTTCCAAAATTTCTAAAAAATATGATGGTTTTTTTGTTTGAGGATTGTTTTGTCAAGTAACTGAGTAATCTAGAGAAAACTTATTTACTGACTTAACTACAGTTCAATGAAGTTTTAATCTACCTATTGATTTAACTTGACATAAAAAGATTATATTGGAAACTACTGACTGCTACTTTTAATTAATAAGTAATTGAAATAAAAGACAGTACTAAATCCATGTCTGTGAATATGCAATTTAACTGACAAACTTCCTTAAGTCATGAATGATTTTAATGCTTTTGCAAGCTTTAAACTTCAATAACACAATTCAAGTTTCTATTTAGACAGAACACTGATTGGAAACATGATAATTAGTTTCAAAATTATGCATCCTCAGGCTGCTGTGGAACACAAATGACAATTGCATTGTTACAAAGAAAGGTTTAAAGGTTTACACTCCTTGAAAAATACAGCACTTTCAATACTGCTACATCTAATAAACAAATACTGTGGTATTTGTGCCATAGGGTATCCCACAGCAAATTATATTTCTTGTCAATTTGAAGTACCTTCAAAATCTAGTTCCCAGGTATTGTCTGCCCTTTGGTCTTAAATTCAATTGCCTCATTTCACATCATGAAGACAATCTCATTTATGTTACTAGTTACAAGTCATTTAAGTAACAAATTTCTCTGCCTAACAGGAACAGATCAAAGAAAATATTCTCCGTAAAAGTATTGTTAAGAGTTGGAATTTACTTTCTTTTTGAATGTTTCAGTTTTCTGTAGAAAATTAATTTTGAGGGGCATAGGATAACTTAAAACTATAGAGACAGTGCTGAGCAGGCACTGCCAGGCTACAGGTTCAAGCAGCACACAGAAGCATTAGCGGTAATTATGTTTAAACATTTCTTTTGTAATTTTGTAATGGAATCGTATGCACTGATACTGTTTAAAAAAGGAAATGGACTTTGATTAATGACATAAAAAAGGATGTTCAATTGAATTCCAATAAAAAATATATATGCTTTTTGTCCGCATCAGGGGAAAATTCAAGGCATTGTAAAAGAAGGACAATTTAAAAAGAAAAATGAAAGAGCAAGGGAAAATTCATATAGAAAGCAGAGATCCAGAGACTTTTGCAACAGTTAAGTGAAGTAGGTAAAACTTTTAATTTCATTTCCTACTCAGAGTAAAATTGCCACCTATGAAAAAAAAAAATCCACATATTGTGGTTTTGAGCCAGATGAACTAGAACTTTATTTAGTTCTGGTTGCTAAATTCCTGGAAAAAGTGATTTTGCATGTTGTAGTTCATACATCACTCTATTTGAGTAAGGTAGAAGACTAAGGGAAGAACAGCAGTAAATAGATATTTTTTCTTCATAATTTTGTGTTTAATGAAACCAGATTCCTTTCATATAATAGGGATTTTTTTCAAATATTTTGGCTGGCAGACCACACTCCCATTGGCTAGAGAAGCAGCAATGTAATGAAAGAACATGGAAGAAATGCTAGACTGTCAATCAGTGGTTGGAGTGTTTCCTTTCTGGAGTGCAGCTTTCTGTAGATAGTCCCCTTAGTACAAATATCTGAATAAGAAATAAACTCTTTCCTGGAAGATGTGGATTAAATTCTCACAGACAGGAATTGCTAGCATTCAAAGCTTAAGAAAGTACTTAATTGTTTGTTTTGGGCTTTTCCTTTGTTACACAGTTCTTGAGCAACAGGTGTCAAATGACAGAAATTCAACACCTAAGCCTAGAATCACAAGGCACTTTTTCTCTTTCCAGAATGCCAGAACAAGGGCCTCACAACACTGAAAATGTTTTGAAGGTTTTAAATTTTAATGTTTTTAATGTTTTTATGGTTTTAAGACCTGAAGATATGTTTGTATTCTGAGGTCATAGCAGTGTCTTCTAGAGCAATCCACTGCTCCATCCACTCACACTTACCTGCATTTTCATTCCTACCCATAGGAATGCAACCATGCAACCATGGTTTTTTTCATGCAACCATGACATTTTTCATGCAATGTTTAGGGATACATCCTTAATATAAACAATAGATTAAGTGGGATAAGACATTTGCAGTTAATAAGGCAGTCAAGCAATGCAAAGTAGAGAAACAAAAGCACCAAACTTGAGTTCACAGTGAGTATATCCCACCAACATGATGCTGTTGGATCCTTCAACCTCTGAGGAGCTTGGACCATCTTCTGAGCCTGACCTGTGAAACACAACTTCTATCTGTTGTTGCTGGTGAACATTTGCAATGAGGTCGATTATAGATATTTTGTTATTTCTGTTTTCTCTAAGTCTGGATGCTGCCATTTCTTTATTCTTCTGGACAGAACACACCTACATTTGGTGCAGCCCACATTGCTCCCAGTAGAAACCCACGGTCTTTCATGCCATGTCTGTCATCTGCAAATATAGTGTCAAGACATAACCAGCTGCCAAGTAAGGTATGGGTCTGAAAGTGGTTATCTGAGGAGCCTGCTGCTTTGCTTAGAGTGCTCCATTGATGCAGAACAGTCAGTTATCCATCAGCTGGCGAGCAAAGTTCGCATGATGAATCCAGAGGTTCTCATGCAGACGATTAATCATATGAATGGCAACAAGAAAGAGTTATGCAATTTTCAGAAATTTATGAAATCACATACCTATGCATTTCTTCAGAAGTGAATGATAATCTAATTGTAAAAGCAAGTATTTAAAAGTTAGAAATGTCCAGAAACAGTCGTGTCAATAAGCAAATCAACCCCTTCTCTACTCATATTGGGCTACTGTGCATCCTTTTAACTTGTAGAATGAATATAAATTTATACTGGTTTTCATAACACTTCCATATTATATTTGATTTCCTGCATTGTAGTCTGTTGATGCTTAAGAGAAACAAAAAACATTGTGAGCTCAGTTTCCAACCTTCTGTTTGATAAATGAGTGTGTATTCTATGATCCCTGTGAACAATTGGTTCTTCTCTCAACTAGCTACGTTGCTGAGCAGTAATTGAGTGAGTTTCTTTTCATGCATTTAAATAGATCTTGATGCTGATGCAATTTTTGTTTATTTTCAATGTTTAATCATCCAGAACTATCATACATATCACAGTGATAAATTCAAGAATGACATGACAATGTAAACCAATGTGATCTATCACTGGGAACTTTCAGTTCCTAGCTGTGATTTCATTTATTACTGATACATGGTATCTTCACAATCTAATATTGGAACTGTAGTTATAGCTGTGACATTATCTCTTCTGCAGCATTCAGGGTAAGATGAAACATGGCACAAGACAGGAAAACAAGTTTTATAATTTATTTTACCTTATGTAATATTTATATTATCAGCATTGTTATTGAAAATTCCTCCAGAATGAGCTTCTACATATTGTAATGGAAATTCAAGTAAGTTATGTAAATTTCAAAGAAGCAAATTCTCACCTTTGTTACTTATACAATTTTGCACAACCAAATTGCAGCCTTTTGAGACACAGCATGGTGGTTTGTCTACCAAGGGCCCTGGCAACTTCAGAGCCCTCAGTAGAACTCCTGCTTAGAGCTGTTCATGTGTTTAAGAATTTTAATGCAAATCTAACAGTCCACTTTATATTGTCTCTTCCTGCAAATAATATAACACAAAGAACTGGCATTTCAGTTAATAGTATTTTATTAGTAGTGAAGTATTGTAATTTAATATCATCCTCACAAAAGAACATCACGTGTACAATATAGGCATGAATCCAATTAACTGAATATGTATATACTAAATCTTTTATGGAGTCATTGAAACCTCTTTATGAATGAAGACACCACGTGTTGCAGTGGGGATCCTGCAACACGCATATATCAAACCAGGAGTCCCGTGGAAAGGAAATATATATGGACAGACAGATTCTTGATAGCTGTTTCAGAGAGATGTTTATTTCTCCAGCCGCATGGCCGGAGCTCTGCCGAGGAACTGTTCCAGTCACGGGACCAAGGGTCCTTCTCCCCGCGCAGGGAACACAAACCAACCAATGGGAACGAGGCTGAGCAGGGGCAGGGAAACCCCGTGTCTGTGCCCTCAGGGCCCCTCTCCCAGGGCTACACGGCAGGGGAGGGACCCCAACACCTCACCCGTTTTATTTTAATAAAAGGAGAATGAAAACAACTGGATAAACATAACAAGAACAGTTTCAAAACAAAACAAGCCACCCTCCTGAGTCTTTAAATGTCCAAACAGATTCTCTGGAACATCTTAGGGCTGACAGAAGGGAGACAGAACTCTCTGAGCATGCTTTGTGGGGAAACTGAGGCAGGAGAGGGTTTAACTTCTTCCCTCCCCCTTTTCATCCCCCACTCGGCATTGGAAAGGGATTTTTGGGGAAACAATTGGCAAAAGCATGGTTTTGTGAGGGAAACCATGGATGAAAAAACGGATTGGGAATACACTGGGGGTAATAGGACATAGGGTAAAAGGGAAAGGTGGGATTAGGAAAGGGAAACTGTAGGGGGGGCTTACAATGGAGATACTGTCTAACATGACTACGATTTTTTGCATATATACTGCCTTTTACAGGAACACCATCAGGCCCAGTGACCTGCGATGCTTGTAACCCTTTTCTCCCTAGTACAATATTAAATTCCACCACCTCTCCATCTCCCAAGCTTGGGATGCATTTTTCAGGGTTATTCTTTTTAATAGCAGTTCTATGCACGAATATGTCTTGCTGGTTGTCACACCTTGTTATAAAACCATAATTTTGCTTAACATTATACCATTTTACTATCCCTAAGGTCTTAGTTGCTATGATCTTTTCCTTTTTCCGAGTGGCTGCTGTTTTCTGTCTCGCTGCGTCTTTGCTCTCTCTTTCGGTCGCTCCCGTGTTGGAATTGTCGGGGCTGCTGGTGCCTGTGCGCTCTTCCCGGGGTCGCGTTCGGGGCTGTGCGGGCCGGGCCGGGCCGCGCCGCTCAGTTCTCCGTGCGTCGCCTCCTCTGGTCGCAGCTTCGCTGCCGCTGCCGGGTGCTGCACCCACGTCTCGGCCGGGCCCCCGAGCGATGACTCCCCCGCGCCCTGCTCCAGCGCGCGTCTCGGCTGGGCGCGGCTCCGTTCCACTGCCACTGCCGCCAGCCGCTGCCCGCGCGCCGCCCCTCTCAGTCGGGCGTTCACGGGGCTCGCTCCACCACGCGCTGCACAGGACCGGGCAGGCACCGCCGGGTCCCGCCGCGCCTCGCTCCGCCACCAACACTGCGGCTCGCGTGGCTCCGCCCGCACGCGGGAACTGCCTCGCTGCTGCTCGCAGAGCGCTCGGTGCACGTGGCCTGGGCCGCACGGTCCCTGCGCCAGGCTTCCCTTCACCAGGACACAGCTGACATTGCTCAACAGTCTCGGTAACTAAATAATATTCACGAAAATATTCTTCCATCGGCATATATTTTGACTCCAGTATTAACTGTGTCCAAACGGTTTTCCAAAAGCCCTTGGTAAGAATTAAATCCCAAGAAACATAGAAAAAGTTCTTAAACAACCATGCCAGGAAGTGTTTCAGTTCTTTTTGAGCTTGAATCAAGCTAAAATTTACAAATCGTTGTTCAAGAATCATTTTAAGTTTAAGATAAATGTCCATATGCAGCTCTGAGAGCCAAGAGTCTTCCCACGGTTCCTCCATAGTTTAGATACGGAATAGCAAAGCAAAACCAAGAAGAGGAATCCAAAGTTTCCAGGGTTTACTCACACAAATCAGTCGCTTAGGGATCGGGGATCGTTCTGCTCACAAATCTCCACCATTTGTTGCAGTGGGGATCCTGCAACACGCATATATCAAACCAGGAGTCCCGTGGAAAGGAAATATATATGGACAGACAGATTCTTGATAGCTGTTTCAGAGAGATGTTTATTTCTCCAGCCGCATGGCCGGAGCTCTGCCGAGGAACTGTTCCAGTCACGGGACCAAGGGTCCTTCTCCCCGCGCAGGGAACACAAACCAACCAATGGGAACGAGGCTGAGCAGGGACAGGGAAGCCCCGTGTCTGTGCCCTCAGGGCCCCTCTCCCAGGGCTACACGGCGGGGGGAGGGACCCCAACAACCACGCAAGACAGATGACAATACTACTATCAGATTTTTATGCTTAGTAACAGAGTATTTAAATGGTAGAAAAAAATTAATTTTCATAGTAGGATGTTGGCTAATCATAATTGCAGGCATAATTATGTCCATATATATCACCACAAATTCAGTCAGGCCTTTGTGCACTGTAGAAGGATGTCAAGAGAGAATTAATTGTAGAAGATATTGCTTCTTTACAACAGCCAAGAGAAAATGGGACAGTCTTGGAGAGGTGGGGAAATCATGACTTCATATCCCTGGAGAAGTAATTGAACAAGCAAGTTCTCAGTGCACACAAAAGTACTCTGACCTGTTAGAAAAATGTGAACTCTCACCACAGCAGTCCCTTTCTGCCAAAACGAAAACACTTAGTAAGTAAGAGTTGATTTAAGAATAATGTGGACCAATTTACATAATGTTTCTCAGAATATTTTAATTTTGTTAAATGTTATATCACATGCAATATCCTTAATGAAATCTACATGAATTATCATTTTAACATATTTTTTTTCCTACAGACTAAATAATATAACACCCAAAGGCACTATTATAGGAAGAATTATATAGGACATCCTGTTGTACTATGGAGTGCAGAGTTTTTCTCCTGCAAGTTACACTCCATGTAGAGTTCAATTTATTAAAATACTGCAGTTTTCAGAGGCAACAGTAGAGACTCTTTCCTTTCAACTATAGTTTTTTATATTCAGTGGCCAAGATTCTTGCATAAAGGAGCCCCAGTGGTTTAACACTGGAGTGTTTAATAGTCATGGGAACTTTTACACTCAGTTGAAATGTTGACCTTAAACACATCTAACTTTTAAAATTATCAATACACTTCACATTAACTAGCATGATATTCTATTAAGAATATCTTTAGCCTTGGTTTGTCCACCTCAGACTTTCCCACACAGGTTTGTAAATGGATTTAATTACTGAATTACATGATTATGGCTATTTCTGTTCTCCCAAAATGAGTAGCTGTTTAGTGCTTTGCATCAATAAAGAATTGACTATCAAAATAGTCTGAAACTTTATCAGTTCCACAGATATGACACTTCAGAGGAAGATAAGGCCATCTCCAGCCTCATCCTTTCAGTAAGCATTAAAATTATTAAATTATGCTTTACCATATATAATATTTTAAATACTTTCTTTTTTTATTTGGCGTGTAATGTAATGAATGGGTCCCTAAGCAAGGAATGAAAATGTTCTGCTTCTGCTGCACTCACTGAAGCTGAAGGAATTAACTCCATTTGTCTGCTCATCCCTAATTAAGTAATGTGCTAAAATACTACATTCCCATTAAAGAAAATGTATTATACTGTACTTATGGAAAAAGCACTTTCAACATGGTTCTACTTAATGAATGCACATTCATTGTCTTGATGAAGATCCCTGGATTTGGACCCAAAAGATTGGCTTAGCATCCATTATGTTCTGCAGTCATTAGAAGGGGGAAGCAATTATGAAACTAACAAGGTTGTTTGTGGGTAGAAAATTTCCATTGTGAACAGCCCCAAGCAGAAAATGGCTGTATTCATCACACAGAACAATGGTGCATGTTCTAGGTAGCAACTGTGGCCCGGACGATGCCGGAGTACATTTAGAGATTGTTTCTCCCAGAAACCATGAAGGCAAGGGATAAAACTACATGGAATTCAGCAGGAAGCTCTGAGTGATTTTGTAAAGAGATTACCTCTAAATAAGTAGTTTCAACAAGTTGAGGTAAATTTTCAATTTTCAAAGATTTTTCTTTGGGTATTTTGTTGGTTTGTTTGGGTTTTTTTTTTATAGCCATTTTATTTCCTTAGCCATTCACTTAAATCTTACACATATTTTGAGTACCTTCTTCTTATCCAAGCCAAGAATGATGTAGCAGAAATTTCAGGAATATTTCTAATGTGTATTTGGTTCACTCTTGTTTGAATTCTCACAGAGATGTGAGAAGTTCAGTTTCAACTAACTTTTAACAGGAAGGAGGGGTTTAGGGAAGTAGAACAGACAGTGAGGGGGAAAGTGAGGGAAAGAAAAGTGTAGGAAAAATGCATGTATAATGTCTTTTACAGAGAGACAGAGAGAAAAAGAGGAAAAAAGAGTATGCTCTGTGAAAGGATTTAGTTTGATGTTACAAGAGAATAAGAAAATCATGCTTTACACAGGTGAATGGATTGATAACATGAATTCTCTCTGAGTTTAATGAGTATCATGAAAGTCATGCTTTATAAGAAGGAAATGGTGTAAATCATGCATAACTAATGAAGGTATTACTTTAGACAGGGGACCAGGAATTTTACAGAATGTGGGTTTCATATGGATTTTGATTCTATAAACATTTTATATATGTACTTATCTACAGTTGTCTACACATGTGCTCGTGGTTCATTGAAATAATGGCTTTATTCACTGTAAAACAAATTTAGAACGGATGTAAATATTTGCTACATTAGAGGTTTTAAATACACAAAAAGCAGATGCAAATTTCAGCTTTCTTGACTAAAATGTAACAATCAAAACCAAAACATGCAAAAAAGGCACAAAAAAGCAAAGAAAAACCTCCAGTTTCACTAGCAAAGCTATTGATCTTCCCTCTTTACTGCATGTTTAAACAATTTTGGCCAAGTTTTGCATAACATCACTGAGGTACCCTAGAGATAATGTAATTCAGACTATCAATGTTTGCAATTAGCACATACTGAATGGCAAAAAATTAATGTTTTTCTCATTCAGAAGGAATGTACAGTAAAGGTTTGATAACATCACACAAGGGTACTATATAAGTCCTTCCAAGAAAAAACTTATTCCTGCAGTGCCCATAATTGGCACTTCTAATTCTTTATTATGTTTTTATATGATGACGTAGAACAATAAATGTGACTGTGCTATCTGAAAAATCAACTGTGGTTCTTTCATTAGTTTATGAGCAGTATATTAAAAGAGAGTAAAATTGAGTGGAAACAAAAAGAATTCCATCCATTCCATGGTTCTAAAGACAGTGAATTATTTTTGAACTAAAAGTTTAAAAAGGGGAAAAAAAATTTCCAAGATTTCTAACATTTTATCAAGCACCATAAAAATTAATAGTTTCTCTGTAATTGTATTCTTCATTTAGACCAATTTCCTGACCAAACATGTGTTCACTGGAATTTATTGAAGTTTGTGGAGAGAGATTATTTTAAAGCTATGGAGTATTTCTCAACAATCAGTGATATTTCCAAATATAATTCCAGGAGTTTCTCAAGAAGTTTAAATGTGTATATCCCTGTTTTCATCACATTTAGCTACACCCGTAACATCTCTAGGGATCTTTCTGAAGCAAATAAGCAACACATTTTCCACTTATTCTAATGGACACTCTACCTGAGTCCTTCAAGCAACTTTGAAAATATAAACCTTTGTAGTTGATGTTTTATTTTCTGGAAAGTGTTTATTGCTGAAGAAGTCTTGTGAATAACTGATGTTATTAAAAAATGTTTGAGAAATATCAATAAACAGCATTTTGCCTTTTCCGAGTTTAAATTCAAAATATCTTTAAAAACTTCAAGAGTCATTTTGATTACTTGCAGTACACTGCATTTGAAGTGACAGCTGATTCAATTCTTGGCAAACTAAATTGAGAATTGTAACTTATGTGTACTATGTCTTCAGATATGAAGGATAACAATTTTATCTCAAATTTACATTTTAATATGTAAAGTGCCATGTAAATAATGTTCTGTTGTGATCTTTGGGGCTGATCATAGGCTGTGACTATCTGTGGGTTTTGCCACCAGCAAAGGCAGATTCCCATCCTAAATTATGAATTTTTCCCTTCAATGGACTACTTACAGAACTGCATTCTCCAAACACTTATTCCCAAAATATCTGGGTTATGAAGCAACTCCAGCAATGCAGATAGAAAAATCCGGCTATATGTCATGTCCAGTTCAGGCATGGTGCCAACTGCCTTATTGCACTACCAGCCTGGGATGCTGTAGTTAGGTTATTAGCAATTATTATCTACACATGTTGGTAAGAGAACTCTGAGCCAAAGACTGTAACATTTACTCAAGTTCAAAACACTGAACATACTAAAACATTGGTATTACTGAACACACTGGTAATTTTTAAAACTGCCATACACTTTGAAAGAAATTTAGTAAGGTAGTTACAAATTGTCTTTAGCTGATAGAGAGTGATCAACCATAATATTATTACTTCAGCCAGATCTTTGAGACTCAAAATTACAGGTCACAGCAAAAGAGTTGTAACATTTATTGCTTTTCAGGTTTTCTTGAAATATTCTTATTTAAAATACAGAAGAGGCATTTTTACACACATTTAACTGAAAGGAAACTTTATTCTAATTTACCTTTAAAAATAATTTGAAAATATATGTAGCTTATCTCTTCTCTTTAATGGGAAAGTTCATTTTGGAAATAAATTAAATACATGTTTACACCAATATCTTGCACTGTATATTGTTTAAGGAGTGATTTTTGCTACTTATTGTAAAAATATTGACTCTCAATCAAATAATTTTTGCCCTTTCCCATTCAATGTAGCATTGTTTAACTACTGCAAACCTTGTAGCTCTTTTAAAGAAGTCTGTCTCAAGAAATTTTGTGGTGTCTTTCAAAAACAAAGTTCTGGCAAGCAAATCCTAAATATACTTTACAAAGTAAATGCAATTTTAAAAAATTTTCTCATTACATTATGGCAACCCGAGGAACGAAGCAGAGACACGTCTGTCATCCCAGAGGCAACTTCACTTTTCCCAGACCTATCCTGTATCTTGACCAGGCCCATCAGCTCAGACAACTTGACACAATCTCCTCACTAAAGGGTCAGCCACTGTCAAGGAGGGAAAATTTCTCCTCAGGGTAGTTAAAACTCTAGAAATCTCTTTAATCTTTTCTACTGAGGAGGAAGCTTGGACTCTGTGGCAACTGCAAGTGCCCTTATTTCCTTGAAGGGGCTATTCCTGTAAGGGAAGGTGATATCCACATGTCGTGCATTGAGTTCACAGAAGGGGAAAATGAATTCTTTGAAGAGAAGAGACAAAGATTTTGTGAACAAAGTCCTGTAAACAAATGTCTGTGCCCACACATTTAGCAGCCCTCACATGATCTGGCACTGATTGAAGTCAATTGAGATGTTTAGTCTGCAGCTGTTGGGAATATAAGCAGGATCATGCATGATTGCAAAAGTGTTTCAACTGACATCCACTAAAGATGGAATGTGTTACCACAACCCACAAGCCCACAGCAGGATTTCAGGTGTTTAAAAACCTCTTGCTTCATCAGACTAGCACCTACTACAAAGAGTTACTAGCTAAAAGGCACTAGCTGTAGGATTAAAATTGCATATTAAAGACTCAGTTTCCATATGCAATCCTACCTGTGTCAGTGGATTTTTAATGAATAATTAAATGGAGGAACAAATTATTGGTTTTCCATCCAAAGCAGTTCTGTAATTGAGTTTGAAGTGGAACAAAATTATTTTATTAGCATATTTAATTAGAATTTAGTCAGGGTATGTTAGAATAATTGTTATAATAATTCCTTTTCTTCAAAAGGTCAGCTTTTTCACTAGAACTCTCTGGCCTTGAAGTTAAAAAAAATGAGAAAAGGGGTTTTCTTGGGTTTGATGCTCAGTTTATTCATTCTTTTTACTGATTCAGGAAAAATTCACTTTGACAGCTGGTCACACAAAAAAACCCACTTGTAGTACTAAGTAAATGATGTGAAGAACCATGAAATATGCATTGACTTAGGCACTGAGTGAAGACCTTTCCAAAACAGTACACAATATCCTAAAAAAATTTATTTAAACTTTTAAAAAAATATATAATAAATGTCAACTTTTAATTGCTGTGGACAGGCAGGAGCACTAGTTTATATGCAGAGAGGAACCTAGAAGCTTTGAGAAAAATCGTGTATAATTAAGATTAGTGCTATTATAATTAAAATCTTTTCCAAAAGGATTTTTAGTTTACTCAAAGATATCCAAACATATCATAGGCTTTTTCCCTTAAAAAGAGTGGAACATAAGGAATGCCTCTGTTTCCTGCTTGCTAAGCCATATAGAATCTAAAAATGTTGCATGTTAAAAGAGGCACTTACCAGACTCAAAGAAGTTCTATTTCCCTGAGCATGCCAATCACCAAGTCTTCTTATGAAAAGCTTCACTGAAAGACTATAATTTCACCTTTAAGCCTCAGAGAACTTCTTTAAATGGTTTCTCTATCTATTTTCTGGACAGACCGAATACTTTAAATGATCATACTGCATTGATTTAATTACTTTTTAATTTTTAAATTTTTTTATTCATAAAACCCCAAAACTATTTACTCAAATCTTGCAGAATAATTGCATTACTGGAGTGGGAAGGAGGGTGGCATGAAACCAAGGCTCCTGCTTCTCAAAAATATTTCAAGATTTAATTCAGTTTAACTACAACATTTTTTGTTTATACAGACACATTCTTCCTGAAACTTGTTCCGTAATACATGGGGTATCGCCTTTTGGTGGGTTGTCCCTGACTAGATGCCAGGTACTCACCAAAGCTGTTTTATCATCATCAACTGGACAGGGGAGAGAAAATATAAGAAAGGGTTCATGAGATAAAGCCTGGGAGACATCACTCACCAGTTTCCATCACATCTGTGCAAAACAGATTCAACTTGGCAAAATAATTGAATTTATTACCAAGCAAAATTAGACCAGGATAATGAGAAGTAAAACAAATCTTAAAACCACCTTCTCCCCACCTTTCCCTCCTTGGGCTCTACCTCCTGCCCCCAAACACAGGAAGATGGGAATGCAGGTTACTGTCAGTTCATCACGTGTTCTTTCTGACGCGGCTTCCTCCTCAGGGAGAGGAGTCCTTCCTCTGATGCAGCCCTGATGTGGGGTCCCTGCCACAGGAGACAGTTCTCCACAAACAACTTCAATGTGAGTCCTTCCCACAGGCTATGGTTGTGAACTGCTCCAGTGTGTGTCCCTTTCATGGAGTGCAGTCCTTCAGGAGCAGACTGCTCCAGTGGGAGTCCTCTGCAGAGTCACAAGCACTGCCAGCAAACCTGCTCCAGCACAGCCTCCTCTCTCCATGGGTCCAGAGGCTCCTCTCTCCACAAGTCCAGCGTGGACTTCCCATGGGGTCCCAGCCTTCTTTCAGGCATCCACCTGCTCTGGTGTTGGGTCCTCCAGGGGCTGCAGGTGGATCTCTGCTCCCCCGTGGACCTCCATGGGCTGCAGGGGCACAGCTGCCTCACCATGCCCTGCACCATGGGCTGCAGGGGAATCTCAGCTCTGGTGCCTGGAGCACCTTCTCCCTCCCCATCTTCCTTCACTGACCTTGGTGTCTGCAGGGCAGTTTCTCTCACATATTCTCTCTCCTCTCTTTTCCAGCCACAATTACTTTTGTGCAATAACTTTTTACCTTCTTAAATATGTTATCACAGAAGCACACCTCCAATTAGTTCAGCATTGGACAGCAGTGGGTCCATGTGGATGGCTGGCTGGCATTGGCTCTATGGTGTATGGGAAGCTTCCAGCAGCTTCTCAGTGAAGTCACCCCTATAGTTTCCCTGCTAGCAGGACCTTGCCACTCAAACCCAAAACAGACCTATAGTTTAGCTGTGTCCCAGGGCAGCCAAGGCTCCTCTATGAGGTTTACAGATACTAAACTGAAGAGAGTGTTGCAGAAAAAGAACACAGACTTGTTTTTCACTATCAGGGATAAGAATTAATGTATTTTTTTTTAAATGTATCTTAAGCTAATATATCAAGATAAACTGAAATTAAATTAAAATTCAAAATAAACCTTTATGGAAGCAGAATTTACACTTCAAAGTAGCTTTGGGTGAATCTTTAGCTGCAAAGGCCTAATTACAAGGACTACAGATTCTTTGACCTGTGCATGCATTTTACAATCAATCAGAATTGGTACTGGAAACAAAGCATGACAGGCATCCTCTAGTTGCTGTACTTTTCTTGGCTACCAGGTTACTGGGTGAATGCAATTTAGCTCCTGCATGAAACCAGCCTTCTACTGCAAAACAACATCTGGATCATATCAAGGCATATATTTTAAAACTTTTCTTTGAGGAAAAAAAAAGAATAGGATATTCAGTATTTTAAAGAAATACTAAGAGCGCAAAATGAACATGGAAAAAGCCAGAAAAAGAATGTTTTCTCTCCTACAACATCTATCAGTTCTTACCATAATCTTTTCTCCAGAGTTCCTTGTCCTGCATGAGCAAGTGTACGTAGTCATGAAACAGGAGCCTTGTGGGGAAAACAAGCCATAACCACATTGACACTGACAATGCATATAGAGCACAGATATGCTCCAGGCAACTTGGAACTCACACAGGTACACGATTTCCAGGTGGATGCTTGGTTAATGCTCAGATCACTTTGTCATGCTGAAAAACCCAAACTGACCTCTTCATTTACCTTGACTAGGATGCCTGAATTTGATCTGGGTATCTTCCTGAGAAGTTCTACTTTGTACTGAAGTGCAGAAATGCCTGCACTAGACATTCAAGAGACAAGATAATTAAAATATAATATAAAAAATATAATTTTGGCACTCCCTGATTCATTAATGTGAAAGCTGCACAATGGCTACATTTAACAGAAATATAGCTACTTGTCATTCAAAAGCATAACTGCACCTTGTTTGGTCTTATAAAAGCAAGCTTTACATCATTGTGATTGAATATGGCATGAAGGCAATAATACAAGAATGCACTTCAGCAAAAGCTAACTTCTAAATTTGTTTTTGACTTTTGGACCAAGTTTTATGTAGTTGTATATGGAATGCATTTGTAGGGATTCCTCCCTGCAGTACAATTTTTTACCCATGTGCTACAGATACTCAACACATACTCAGATAATACAAATGTGAGAGCTGAGTTTGTTGTTTTCAAAATCAATGGCAAAGATAACTGGTGACAAACAAAAGAAATTGCCAGCCCACCAGCCCACCATCTGTCCTGCCTTGAATGGTGCTAATCTCAGAAATATGGAAACATTTAGTAGTTTCATAATGAAAGGAATAAGCATTTTATGCTTCTGCCTTTGGTTAGCAGAACCACACATTTCATGTCCGCAATGTGACCTGTTAATTACCTTAAAAGTTTCCAGTTGTGATCAAAAACATTTGTGGATAGCAAGTTTTAAAAATTAAATCTACCGCAAATGCCCCACACTGGAAAGGCAAAACCAGCTAAATTTAAATCACATTTGTTCAGAAGTTTCTGCTGATGTGTGGTGTGTAGTGAGCCCCACAAATCTGTGTGAAGATGGTGTTACATTAAGGAAGATTTTTTCTTATATGCAGAAAGTAACATGAGTCTATACTCACACCTCTAACCTCTGTTGGTTATCATAGTAAACAGCATTAATAAAAAGGTATTTTTCCTTCCACTTGTCTTTATTCAGACAATGTATCTACTCATCTCAATGGGAATTTTTCCCATGTCCCAAGTTCAGGACAGAGATTTGAGGAGAAAGGTCTGGGTTTAGCTCCAGATCCACCACAGACTTCCTATGTCACCTTAAGCAAGCTATTTAGTCTTTCTTCAATCACTGTTATTATGCCTGTTTCATGAATATATTCATTTCCTGATCTATAAATAAAGATAAGACTACTCTTCTTTGTCCCCTGTTGTTGTAATACTTACATTAAAAATTGCAAGGTCTGTGGTAATGGAGTCAACACCTATAGAAACATTTCTTTAAGGTTCATTGATTTTATACTGCATAAGAATAGGATTAAAACTGGGAAAGATGATAACTAATTTTAAGACTGAGGTCTGATACATATATAAGTTATCTATAATAACAGCAGCTATATATTAGCACACAAATTTACACCACTTACAAACACTGGTTATTGCCCATATTCTCTTGAAAATTAAAAGCTATAGCTGATTCAGATATCTGTGAAATAAACATAAGGAGTTTCAGAATGGCATTGCTCCAGTTAGGGTGCTAAAACCATCTAAACCCTGAGTAAATCATTCTTGACTCATTATCAGTGAAGAGAAAGTGTTTAAAGAGCGAGCAGTCTGGTCCTAATGCAGATGGTTAAGACAGGACAGCTGAATTTCCCAGCTGATTTCTTTCAACCTACATGTCTAATTTTTGGACATATAAAGCCAGGTAAGATTGACTGACTCCTACAGGTCTTCAGTGGTACTATTACCGATCTGCATTCAAAGGCTCCAGTTGTGATATACACCCATGAGCACGTGCAAAACTCGCAGAAGTTTTAAAAATATTCAGATGGCATTTTTTCTGTTTTATTTAGTCACAGTTGCAAACCAGGTTGGCAAACTCACACGGAGCCAGATGAGTTGCACAAGGATTGAAGTCCTTTTCTTTCAGCTGTTACACTGCATGATCTTTGCAGAGATATCCTGGCTCTTTAGAAATAACAGACCAGAAGCAGTTTCATAAAACAATAGGAATGTCAGTTTGCTGGCTTTTCCCCTGCTTTGTACATAGTTTGGCACCTCTCTAATCTAAAAATCTTTCTAAAGCATCTATTCAACTTTTCTTCTCTGCTGATGTGTGTAATGGAAAAAGAACTGGAAGGCAAGAAAAAACAGTCACTCAGCTATTTAGTACAAGGATGCCAATGAATTAAAGAAATTCTTTAATGGCATTACACAGTTTATTAATTGACATGCGTCTGAGCAGTTGATCAAATCTCTTCCTGAGTAGATCACCTGGGCTAGCACTCATCAGGTTCCAATTGTGGCAAAATTTAACTCATCTATCAGAAATTTTTTTCCTATGGAAAACAGTTCATGTCAAGTTACTGATGGACATCAAAACATCAGATAACAAAGGGATGGCATTTCATTTAATCTCAGATTCTATTTTATCTTTTTTTTTTTTTTTAAGTTTATGTAACATGGTTTAAGAAATCAATTTCTGCTGAATTACAGCAGGTCATTTGCAATGTTGGCCTGAAACTATTACTTAGTTGTCTGAGCTATGGTGTTTATGATGACATTTTCAATTTGTTTTACTGACATAGGAGACACATATGGGGTTTTTTATATTATTATGGGCCAGAGCTATGAGCAAGAAGGTGAAAAGGAGAAAGACAAGAGAAACAAAAAGATACATTATTTTTCAAGTAAAAAGAGATTGTTGAAGCTTAGAAAAAGAATTTTTTTTAGGAAGTAATGAGGAAGGATTCTTGAGGTAGATTTACACTTGATTTCTCATCATGCTACAACTTAGCCGTCTTGCATCTTCAATTGAAAAAACAAAAATATAAGTACATCCATTCACAATTATGTTTCTTATTACTACCATGAGGGATTGAGGTCATTTATACTTGGAATTTGCATAAGGATTCAAGGGTATCTGCCAACAGAAAAATACTGAATTAACCAGAGAAAATGCCAACACACATATTTATCCACTTTTGTGTGTACTGATTAACAAGAGTCAATTTGTAACCATCTTCACACACTATTTTTAGAAACATTCTTCCATTGATTCACCATCTGCATGAGTTTTTAAAAAATTTTTCTCCCTTTGGTAAATATTTCTGGGAAATAGAGTGGTAAGAGCTTAAGAAACTCTGCTCGGAATATATAATCATCCCCTGCTTTTTCTAAGGCAGTCTAGATACCTAACTCAAGGCAAACATAATTAATGTGCATGTGGCTTTTAGCAATAAGAAGGGAAAGGGAAAGCTGCTGAATTAATTGAAACAAATAAATCTTTCTGAGGCCTGTCTCAGGAAAAGTCTGAGTCAGCATGTAATGTTTTGTGTTGGGCATAAACAGGACATTATACAAGATGGGAGAAAGGGATTTTATTTTTAATGTATACGTAATTTATATATATAATGAAGGAGTCTTGATTTCATGTTACCCTCTAACACAAGACTTTCCTAGTATTTTCAGTCTTCATTCTGTAAGGAGTTCTACCGGAATACTTGGAGCACATAAGTGTCCAGGCAGATATGTATCGTTTTCTTGCACAAGCAGATGCTGAATGTAGTGTTTTAACTTTGTGGCTCAGGTTTCCTTACTATAGTTCTTTTTTATCCACATAGGTAGTGCATTCCTAAAGAAAAAGAGTATTTTGTCCTATGCTTGCATTCAGGAACTGTCATGGGATGGATCGCCTTCATTTTTACACAAAATTTTGGGAGAAAGTTCCATAAGTGAAGTATGTTCTAACAGTTCTCAAATTTAAAAACATTTGGATTCCATCCCTTTTTTGAACATGTACACCACGGTAAATCAAAATTCATCAGAAATTAAGACTTTTATATGGCAAATTTAAACTTCCCCAAAGGTTTTGTTTGTTTGGTTGGTTGGTTGTTGATTGATTGAGATTTTTGCTTTTTTGTTTCAGTTTTTTTCCACTGAATTATGTTTCATGAATCTATTTTCACCTATAAACTTTCAGGAATACAGAACAGAAGGCAGTATTTAGATTACTCATAGTTGGATTAAAGTAGGATTTTGCTATGTTTCTTTTTAAAATAGGTAACTATCAACTGAAAAATCTGCAGAAAACAGCAATAATTTTAAGAGACAGTACTAGTAACATCGTATTTAAAAATACAGACAAAATGTAGATATTTAGCAAGAGTTTGCTTCTGATCTGCAAAAAGCAAAGATACAAATAAAAATCCTGTAATTTCTTAAGAAAAACTAATTCGTAGTGGACATTGATACTCAAGTGCATTAAACAGCTCATTTGATTTGAGTGGGGATTTATAAATGTTCAAATTTGAACACTCTGATGAAGGGACAGGTAAGCTGGTTGAATTCCAAGAACGACAAATAAAATTGTATATCAGCATCATGAATGTTGGTGAAAAATTACATAAATTACTGAAATACTTTTGTTTTACTTCTTTAGAGCTTTGTCAGAATATGTTAAATAGCCATGTAAAGGAGTTCAAGTACAGTTGATTCTGCCCTTGAGCAGGGTCAGAGTGACATGTTATCTCACCATGCCCCCTTGTTTTCTTTATTTGCAAGATTTATACTAAACTTTACATGTCTGAGAAGCTTCAGTGGACTCTAACTCACCTTCTTCTTCTTCCTCTTCCTCTTCTTCCTCTTCTTCCTCTTCTTCCTCTTCTTCCTCTTCCTCCTCCTTCTCCTCCTCCTCCTCCTCTTCTTCTTCTTCCTCCTCTTCTTCCTCTTCCTCTTCCTCTTTTTCCTCTTTTTCCTCTTTTTCCTCTTCTTCCTCCTCCTCTTCTTCTTCTTCCTCCTCTTCTTCCTCCTCCTCTTCTTCTTCTTCCTCCTCTTCTTCCTCCTCTTCTTCCTCTTCCTCTTCCTCCTCCTCCTCTTCTTCTTCTTCCTCCTCTTCTTCCTCTTCCTCTTCCCCTTTCTCCTCCTCCTTCTCCTCCTCCTCCTCCTCCTCCAACCCCCAGCTCCAGAGAGAGAGAGCAGAGCAACACCTACAAAGGACTTTGAATTTTACCAGGTTCTCTCCACAGCAAGAGGTTTTATTATTTAGCATTTTTTCCCGTGCCCGCGTGCACTTTACTTGTTAATTAAATAGGGTTTTTTCACTTTCCTCCAAGGAAAATGTCTTCTCTAACTTGTGGGGGAGGGGCAGCTGAAACCTGCCTTCTTCGGAGTGGATGTTCCTTCCAGAGTGTTCCCCTTAATTTGTCTCAAACAAGGACAAACACATAAATAGTTGTTTGCAAATGAACTAGGAAAATTATGTATGGAATTATTTAAATACAGAGAGTGAGAGACAGGTGAATGGAGACATTATTCTTCCTTTGCTTCTTCTCTATGGTTCTTAAAAGGAAGGAAAATATAAAAAAAAAAAGAGGTCTTTGGGCTGAAACAAAATGTGAATATCTTCAACATAAATAGCAGCATTCCTGACGTTATGAGGAACTGGATGAAAGGCTCATTGAGATGGTCTCAGCATTCATACTTCTTAGTGACTTCTATATTTATGATGGCTCCCTTGCCTGTCTATTTCTTGAAATAAAACCCTCTCTTATGAGCAATTTGAACAATGCTGAGAACCACAGTCAAGCAGTTCTGGGAAGTGCTGTTTATAAGCTCTATTTTTTTTCTTTTTTTCTACAAACATTGTAAATATTTTTTCTAGATGTAGAGAACATCTTAAATGGTGCACGAAACAGCAGACCTGCTAAGAAGAGCTATTACAGTACATAGAAAGGAAGTTTAAATACAGACATATAGACAAAATATATAAATACTACATTATACACAGCTTGTTGTAAAAACCTTCTTTTAGGCTTCTTATGGTGAGTCAGTTACTTTATACTTGGGTGGTTTTTTGTGTGCACACATATGTGGAAAAGGTCCTTCTTTTCCACATATGTGTGCCCACTCAAAAAAACACTTACTTGAAAAATTTGCAAGTAGCTATGACCTGTATTCTGTAAAATATTGTTTAATGTTCATTGTAACATCAGGACCTATAAGGCTTTCATAAATGGAATGCACCTACAGCACTACATGGAATGCACTGCAGATCTGAGGTAAAAAGTCTCTCTCCATCTTTCTTACATATTGAAAGGCTGCAATGAGGTTTCGCAAGAGCCACCTTCTCCAGACTGGACAACCCTAACTCTTTTGATCTTTCCTCGTAGAACAGATGTTCCAATGAAATCAAATAACCTCCACTGGATTTAACCTAGGATTCTGCTGAAGAACTGCACTGTCCTTACACTTCTAGTCTTGGCAGACTTGGCTTTTACCTTTTACTTAACTGAAAAGTAGAGAAAAACATGGTGTTATTAGTGCAAGTGCAACTATAAAGAACTTTGGAAATTTTCAAATTATTCATGTGATCAGTTCTTGACCTCAAATCTGTTGGGGAATCCACTATTAAACCAAATTATAAAATCAATAAATGTAGTTAATTTTTTCATTCATGGGCTACGTGGAAAATGTGACGTGATTAGTACAACTGAGAAATTTGTTGCTTTAGCATTAATATCTGCACTTTTCTTAAGAAAACTGAATCCACTCACTTAAATTTGCAATTTAGTGGGGGTTTTTTTAATCATTTTAAATGTTCCCTCAATTTCTTCCTTTGTTTCTGTTGATGCAGCACTAATTAAAATTAAAGTAGAAAAAAAATCAATGAGGAAAATATTTTTTTAATACCAACTGATAAGAGTCAATGAAACTTGAAGTGGATGATGGCATGCAGACCTTACCTAGTTGTATCCTAAATTCCCCACAGGTTCAGGCAGGCAGATGCAAGAGCTTTAGACAATACCATTAAACATTCCACAAAAATGAGGAATACTTGCTGAGGCTAGTATTTTCAGACTTCAGAGCCTAAAGCTATTGGAACACATTAGTGAAACAAAAAAAAATCCTCTGTAACCTTCAGTATCCAGGACATTTGAAGAATGCTGAACACTGGATGTTGAAGTATATAGCGGAAATACAAAGGTTTGCTACTCCTTCTTTTAAATACTTTGAAAGATTTTTCATCTGAAATATTTTTCTGAATACCAAGGGAGAAAAAATCTTCAAGGAAATGATAATAAATGAGCTACAACTTAATGAAGTTATTTTATTCAGATTTTGAAATTCTTTTCTGAGTACACACGATTCTTCAGTAACACATGCTATTTTAGTGTATCTCATTAAGTATACAAATTTGAAATGCTTTGCCATCAAGCTCAGGAGATGAGTTATCTCCAAAGGAGCTCTTCTTTCATGTAAGCTTAATGCTTGTACCCTTGTTTTGATTCCCTTGGATTTTAGTTTTGTTTGTTTATCCTCCTTGCTGCAAAGAACATACAGTCTGGTGAGCACAGGAAGTGCAACAGCTTTGAGCAGAATACATATTTCATATATTTCCACAGTAATGATTTCTTTTTGTCTTTTTGCATGTCCCTTTGCACATTTCAAAAGCAATCCCTGACAAGGAAAATCCTACCAAAAAATTCTCTGGGGAGCTTTCAAAGTGAAAGCATAAGATATCTTTGTATGTGCATTCAGAGCCAAGGTGGCTTTGCAAGGGCCCAGGAGACAAGCTGTCAGATCGCTGACTCTATTATTACAGTAAGATGTACTTTTGGCCAGGGCAGCATGTGGTATACATTTGACTCGAGGTTTTTTGACCCTGTGAGAGAAGCATGCCTTTGTTATTTATTCTACACAAAAAATCAGCTTACACCTAGCTGAGGCAAAAAGGGAGGAAAAGAGTCAGGTAACTTGTAAGTACTGTCAAAAGGGCAGCTCTAAATCTGGGCAAGCTCAAAGGCAATGCTATTTCAAACATTATTCTATTTTAAGCATCATTCTTTGACAGAGAAATCCTGAAGCTTGTCTTGTGTTTGCACACACACTTGCACTGAAAAATTGAATAATTGCTATGAGTGCATACATGTTTGATTAATCATAATTAATATTCAGAATAAAGGTACAAAGGCAAAAGTTTTAGGTAAAGTTAACAGAAGTGGTAAAAAGAGATAAGGCATGTGAAAGTACCGCTTTCTATCCAAATTCCAGATAGACAGAAAAGTAATATATTGAAGAAGACACTTTTCTGCCAATGACAGCACACAGCTTTCCTTGAAATGGAAAGGATTTCATTACAACATTTCAAAAATAGGACTGGAAAAGGTATGGAGGGGTACATCAAGTTTTAGGGTATTAGTTACGCAACATACTTGTTCTTACTGTGTGAAGTTGTGTCTGTTGCTCATGGCTGGGTGGTGTAACAGTGTACAAATCCTGTCACCCTAGTTCAGGTGATGATATGTGGATTCATGTACTAGTTTCCAAGAGGCCAAAATAATCTAAAGTTTTTTCATGCTTTTCATCCCTTTTTACTTGTTTGTACTGTGCATATGAATTATTATCTAATTTCATGGTTTCTCTGGATCATTGCTTCAACTTGCAGACCAAACTTAAGAAAAAAGAGATTTAGGAAATCCCCCATGTGAGAGGCTTATTTTTTGTCAATCTTTATGGATTTCAGAAATATTGATTAATCTAAGATAGGCAACATGGGGTTTCCTTTTCATCTTTTAAAATATGGCTACTTTCACAATTGAAAACAATAAACAGTTTTCTTATTATTATTTCTTCCATTTTTCCAGTTTCTTTGTTATATTTTTCACAGGTATTAATGCCATTGAATGGAAAAAAAAACCTTGAAGGCTTAGTTCACTCCTACAATACAGAATCTTTACTGAACATACAGTTACCTTGCAGTACTTGAGCCTGCAGCTTATAAGTAGCCGAGTTTGGGTGCATTACACCAAAAGAACAACTTGCTAAAAGAAGGATAAGAGATTGCAATTGCTTTGAGCATGGGCAGAAGTGGGAAAAAAGAAAAACACACAAAAAGGCAAGTATGAAAAAAACATATGAATGGAAAGTTTGAGCTGAAAATCATGAGCTGAAGAAAGAGAGTCAAGAGGAAAAAAAGAGAACAATACCTTAGCGAAGGGCTAGGCTGAAGTTGAAAGGTGTGTTGGAGAAGTCTGAATTCACTGAAGTTAGTGAAGTATTCTGAGGTCTGTTAGATATTACTAGACTTCCACTTTCCATAATGTAGTAGAATGAGAACAAAACAAACAAAATCAACTCAAACCTCAGAAAGTGGAAATCCTTTAAACAGCTCTCTCAGACTGGATAAAAACAGTTGGTGACAAAGAAAGAAGTAGCAGCCTTCCTGGCTTTAATAAAATACATGTTCACATTGAGCAGTGACTGGTTGCAGTAAGCTGTACAATTTCCAAGTTAAGAAATTTGGTGTCACCAGCAGCTTTGAGAGCAACAAGTTGCAGCTGGTTTATTTTATTTTATTTTAAAAGTGTACTACTCTTCCTGTTATACTACTCATGTTAAATAAGGTATTCCCAGCACAAGCAGATTTTCTTTATCATCAAGGGGCAGGTGTCTCAAATCTACACATAAATCAATGTCAAAACAAAAAGAAAGGGGTTTGCTGTAACTTCCCATAAAGCAACAAGGAATTATGGGACATTTAGGCCCTGTTTAACAAGGTCATTCCACACAAATAGATCTCTGCAGATGAAGTAAATGCCACCAATTTCAAAAGGCCTTTTTACATACTCACAAAGCTGTCCACAGAAACATGTCACAGAATTAGGGACTTAAAGTTAGCCTTGTATGTTGAAACAGTCACAGTATTTTGCCAACCAAAGACACACCTAAAGGCCTGAAAAAAAAAAACTTCCAAAAAACCTTCCACATCCAGTTTTTTCTTTATCACTAATTAATCTGAACAATTTCTTTTCCCACTATATGCCTTGTACAATGAATCCACAGGATTTGTGGATGAGAGGAGGGCTGTTCATTAGAAGGGCTTTTGACGTTGTCTCCCACAATATTCTTGTATCCCAGTTAGGGTGTTACCGTTGGGATAGGTGAAAAAGCAAGTTGGTAAAAAAAACTGTTGGCTAATCAAGATCAAAAAGATGTTAATAGATCATTTAATCTAGCTGGAGACCAGTAACAAGTGGAGCATCCCAGGGGTCTTCAGACCTATCCTGTTTAACACGTTTACCCATGACCTGGAAGAGACAGTGGAGCACACTCTTGCAAGTTTGCAGGTGTTGAAAACCTGGTAGGAGCAGTTGATATGCTCAAGGACAGGATCATTATCCAGATAGACCTATACCTGATGGAGAAATGGGCCAATTTCACCTTATGAAATTCAGAAAGGTCAAAGAATCTCTGCAAATGGAGGAAAGTGTCTTCCAATGACACAAGCTGCAGAGTGACCAGCTGGGAAGCAGCTCTGCCAAAAACAGCCTGGGAGCCTAGCAGGCAATGAGATGAGCCAGCAGTGCCCTGGCAGCAAAGATGGCCAACAGCCTCCTGGGCAGCATTAGAAGATATGGAGCCAGCATTCTGAAGAAAGGCATTATCCCCCTCTGCTCAGCACTCCTTAGACCACAGCTAGAGCACTGTCCCCAGTTTTGGGTCCCCCAGCACAAAACAGACATTGATAAACTTAAAGAAGTTCAGCACAGAGCCACCATGGTGACTGGAGGCTGTAGTACACACCCCGTGGGGAGACATTGAGGGAAAAAGGCTGGTTCAGCCCGAAGCAGAGGTGACCTCAGGCAGGAAAAGCAGCTGCGCCCTTGCATCTAGAAGGGGACGCCAAGGCAGAGTCAAGCTCTTCACAAACATGTATTGTGGGAGAACGGGAAGGAACAGACATCGACTGAACCAGGAGAGGTTCTGACTGCTTATAAGAAAAAACCTGTATAAATAAAAGGAACATTTCTAACAGATGTAGGAAATTGACAGTAAAGTAATATGTGTGAATGACTTTCTATGACTAACTATTCTTTACATTCTCTCAAGAAAATTAAGCCCGGGGCTCTTAGAAGCAAAAAAGGCTTATAGAAACCAAAGCTATAAACTTGACTTCAAAGAAAATCTCAAGGGCTAACACTATCATGTAGAGGAACCTCAATTAATAAAGCAGTAAGCAAAGTAATGGAGTAAAATATGTAGTTGTCACTTGAAACTATTAGAAGACATGGTGGAGAATAGACTGTTAGTTATTGCATATCACCTAAGAACACAGCCTTAGTACTATCAGCATCACATATATATCAATGTGATGCAAATATAGTCAATCAGGAGCTGAGTCACATGCTGCATCTATATGGATGGCTGATGGACTTATAGATTTTTTTAGGATTGGAATCACCTGTTTCTCTTGCAAAGGACTACCACAGCAATCTGTTTAAAGCCCCAGCACAAACATTGCTCGTTATCACACAATAAATTGCTTCAGTGAATCACAAACAAAGAGCAGTGAGAGAGATATTTAATGAGTAGAAGGAAGGAGATTAATAATGGGGAGAGAAATATTCGTTTCCAGCATCTAAGTGGATAGTTAATAACCCATTTTTTAGAAGCATTTTGTATTGTCATACCAAAACTATACAAATGAGACATGCTGATTTCAATTCCTTGCTAAAGTAGTGCCCATTTGTAATTTTTTGTTTGCTTTTGTAGCATGCATACAGTTCCAAAGCATGCAGATGCAGATGCATTAATTATTTCTGATAACACAGAAGTGTTCAACTTTTCCAGATATTTTCCAAATACCTGACATGGCAGATTCCCAGAAGCTAAGAGCTTCAAATGGGCAAAAGAGATTATATAGGGAAAAAGGATGGAAGATAGTCACTGACAGACCAGGTGGAAAGGCAGGCAGGCATCCTGTTATTTTCAATTATTTCTTCTACCCCGCAGTTTGTTTCATGAATCCAAATTGACTCAATTTATAAAGTAAAAATAATAAAACAATCTCCCTTCCCTAATAAGTTTCAGCAAATTTGAATTATAACAGGGTAACATATGCAGAAAAAAATCCCAGATAAACAAAAAAACCCAAAACATAGCTTCCTCATTCAAAGATTTTTGTGAGTATTTTTGTTTGGGTTGATGTGGAGCATGTTCTTCTGTTTTATGTATAACTTTCTACAGAGAGGACATGCACAAGGATAAGTTTCTGCATTTCTAGAGATGAAAAGAGTTTAAAGAAAAAAGAGAGACAATATGATTGTTCAGGCTGGTTTTTGATAAAGGAGTAGTGGAGATAATGCAGTCACTAGGGGATGCAGTATAACTAGATACTCGTAAAAGTTTTCTGTAGCACATTGCAACACACTACATACAATTAATATGATTAGTGAGAACCATTGTTATGCTGAAAGTCTTCTGAGACCAAAACAACCTGGCCAGGAAGTTACCAGTCAAGAAACAAAAAAAGCTGACTTGGAACAAGGGCTGCTTTACTTGCGAATGATGCAAAGAGACAAAACTGAGGTATTCTCAGTTGAGAATTTTACAGCTGGAAGAAAATAAAAAGTGGGGATCAACTGTTCATGGAAGATACTATAAAGTCCCTACTGGATAGAAGAAATGCATTTTGCATAGCAGAGGTGGAACATAGTAGTCTGTATTGAGTAAGGCCAGAGAGCAGGGAGGAACCAACAGAAACAACCTTGTGGTCCTGGCCAAAGCACATTCTTGTAAGGCAGTGGGGGCCTGTGAAACAATCACAAGGTTCCAGGCTGCTCCACAGTGAATCTTAGTCTCACAGCACAGCACTAGCTTTGCCCATTCGTAGTAAGTACATGCTGATGTAATTTAATTCATCCTTTAACTGAGAAAATATTATGTTTTTATATTTGTGTTTCGAAGCATCAGTTTAAGCCTAATTAATTATTTACTCACACTGGGCTTGCCTTATTTAAAAACCAGCTGGCAAACAGACTGAGCACCTGGGTTGTGGCAGGTTTCACTGATGAGCAGCAGCTTCTCCAGCCAGTCAGCCTCACCTCTGTGCTTGATAAGTTCATGAAGTAGAATTTCCTGAAAGATGTGACAAAATACATGGAAGACATGGAGCTGAACAGAGACAGACACATGGCTTCATCACCTGATTGACTTAGTGGCCTTTTATGGTGAAGCAACTACATCAGTGGACAAGGGAAGATTTATGGATGTCACCTTTCTAAACTTCTGTAAGGCCTTTGATGCAGACCTTCCCAACACTCTTACCTTTAAATTGCAAAGATATGGGTTTGCTGTTAGATGGGTTGGGAATTGGCTGGATGGCATGTCAAAGAGTTACAGTCAATGGCTCAGATTCAAGTGGAACCCAATAATGAGTGGTGTCCCTCAAGGGTTCATAATGGGACCAATATTAATTAATGTCTTCATCAATGACAGACATAGTAGGATCCATCCTATGACTAAGAGCAGCATTATCCATGTAGAAAATAAAAAAGGCCATAATGTGATTTTGTAGGTCTTCTTGAGCTTTGGGAGTTCAGAGATTTGACCAGTAGGAACAGTAACCACCTGGGTACGCAGGTAGTCCTAGGAAAGGGTAGTGAGCTGGCCTTGGCTCGTCCAGCTGTTACTTCACAGTCAAGGTCAGCAACTGCCCATCAGTCTCCCATGCCAGAACACCACCAAAATCAAATGTGATGCCAGCCCATGAAAATGTCACTCCTAGGGGCAATTTTTCAAAGCATGAAATTTAGTTGGCTGGAATGGAGTACCCACCCAGAATGCTTCCCTGAAGTAAGATAGTGACACTTTCCCATGCCGTAAATCAAGTCCCTCCGGATGGGAGAGAATTTGCTGAAAGTCCTTGCAAGGAGTTTCAAAGATAAACCGAGACTTTTCCTTGGGTTACAATGCTTCCAGATAGCTGTTTATTAAGTCTTATCAGAGGAACAGAGCCACTAGCGTGACCCAGGTACAGCATAGAAGGAAGAAAAGTAGGAGTGAGACTAATTATCAAGATTTACACAGCCTTTTAAAGATATTTTAACCAATAGTTACTAAAAACGTACATTATTTTCACTTTCCTACCAATTATTCAGTAACACGACTAGGAACTGCAGAATTTTCTATCCAATCATTCCAAACTACTTTTACTGCAGAATATGGAGTAGTAGAAGAAGGAGAAGAAAGTTTAGAGAACAACAACAATCCTCCATTTTGATATTTTTTACTCTTCTCTATTTACTACAAAGAGAAGCCCAAAACCTCTAAATTTTTCACCCTGTGACAATCTTACATAGTAATCTATCACCTAATTCACACCACTGTATTTTCTAGTTGTTGTCTGACTGTTGGTAATTTTTTCCAAGGTTTGAAGCTAAAACAGTGTTGTTCAGGGGGGTAAGAACCCTTAAACACAGGCAGAGAAATATTCTCGGCACTCTGGGTTCCTACAGATAGCAAAAGACAATTTATGGAAAAGAAATTGTTGCTACACTAGTTCTATATTAGTCTTCTTAAAATGAAACAGTAAAAATAGATATTGGGAATTTTGAAAAGAAAAATAAGATAATCATAACCAATATCATCCCCAGAAAATATGTTTGAAGATTGCCGGAAACCAAGAAATTGTTTCCAGATTTTCTACTTGGTTAGAAAATAGGTATTAACTTTCAACCATGATGTAAGATCATGCAGTATAGTTAAGCAAATTAACAGACGTCTGCTTTATTCTAAGCATTGGGAAAATTTGTTGTATTTTTTTTGTTTGGTTGCTTCTGCTTTTCTTTTTCTTAAACTCAAATCCATCTTCCAACTAAAACATGTCTTTGCTATTCAGTTCTTCCTGACTCAGTTGTCCTGAAAAATAGAATTCCTGAGAAGTTGCTTTTTTGCTTTGGCATTAACTTGTGCTGACTCACCTCAGCAAAGACAGCCTGGCAGGACTGGTAGAAGGACCTGAAAATTACTTGGCAGCTTAAAGAAAGTCCTCTGTAAGTCACACTTGGCTATCAGTTATATGTCTGACTGGTGGTACAGGTCTAGACAAGGTTATTATGTGCTGACATTCCAAATCTGAGGTCATAACATCTCTGCTCCTTATACTGGATGTATTATTCCTTATTGCTCAATAAGACTAGTCTAAAACTGATTCTTAAACAAACCTCTGTGTTTATGCCATGAAATCTTGTTTTAGGACTGTGAGAATGACCATATAATGGAAAATACACCTTCACAATGTTATTTGTATTTTTATAGTGAGACAGACTAATCATTGCTTTTATAACTGAATCACTGTACAGAATTCTAAGACAAACTCAGCGTGCCACGCTGAAAGTGTTGAGTTTGTATTCACTGTGGAGAGGAATGAGCTGAATCTCTCCTGCCTGGGAGAAAATCTGTTTGGGAAAGTTGCATACAATATCCTTTATGTGACATACTGCAAGACAATAAATCTAAGCTAGCTTCCTTATCATCATTGACAATCTACCTAAAATCTACACTGTGGTGACCAACATATCTGTGTTGCAGTACTGGCCAGAAAAAATTCTGACTTTTTTGAAAATGTCCACAGGACTTGAACCATCCTTATCTCTTACAGTAGAGTCCAAGACATTACAGCATCTGGTTTTATATTACAGTGGAATCTCAGGATGGGTTAACTTCCTAACCCAAAGCACAGCTATCTTTGATTCTCTTTCACTTCAGTACAAAGTAAACTAACTTAAATTGTTAACATCATACCTGTTGCAAGTTGCCAGATTTCTTTTCCAGTTCACTGTCATACTACATACACCCTAGAGGCTGAGTTACATCCTCACAGGGTCCATATTAGAGGGATAATTAGTTAAAAACTTCTAGTTAAAATTCAGTCAGTTTGATTTCAAACAGATTAGCTAAAAGTTAGACCAATGTACTTTTATGGTTTTCTGACTTTACATATTACATTTCTCTTAATAACTTGTATATAATTTGATTTGTACTCGGTCAAAAGTGCTTAACAGATATCTCTTTCTCTGCATAGCCTTTGCAAACATCACGTTAATCAAAACTGAAAATGTCTTCTGTTCATATAATACTCTCTTTCAAGGCATTGAAACAATCAAGCTACTACTGTGTTCTAACAAAACCCGGTACATTTTCAAATAGGTATGTGAGGATTTAAATGTTCTACTGACTTAAGCAGGGCTAATGTAGCTAAATTCATATGTTGTGTTTTAAATATGTATCCCTTTTAGCTTAAGGAAACCTATACACTGAATTAACAATGGTGGCATAAGGGTGTAATAACAAACAGCATTAAAACCTCCTAGAATTTTCCAAGGAACTTATGAGTACCCTTCATATTACTTTTTTTCATAGTTGAGGGGGGGAAGCCTGAAGTAACTGTAAGAAAATCAAATTCCTTTTTTACAATGAAAAGTAGGGAGGAGTTTACTGTAATTTGAAATGAAACAAATATTTGTAAAGAAAGAAATATATCAACACACATCATGCTGACTTGAGGTAGCAAAGGGGTTTATGACACTTCATTTATCCATTTCCCCAGTGACTCTCTAGTCCTTTCATTTATTATCTGTCAAACTCTGCTTTTGATAGGGTTTGGAGACCTTAAAATGTGCTAGAATCATTTCTGCACAGAGAAAAATATTCTTGCAAAGGCAGTTGTCGTCACTTAGCAAGTTTTGGTAGGCTGCAGCTTAGGTACTGAAACAAATCTGTGAAGAGTACATCTGTAAATTCATATCCACAAAGCAAAAGCATTTGGAGAAAGAAAAGAAAAAAAAGTTATACACAGCTGGATATCATTGCTGAAAGCTGCAAAAAAGGGAAAGTGAGGACACTTTCTGAACATTTGCAAGTTACCTTTATCCAGCTACAAAGTGCTCCAGAACACAATCTATCTGAAGAACACAAACACGTGCCTGTCACTTTAGCATTTCATCTGGCCATGCTTATTCATTTCATATGCAATGGTGTGCTCAGATGGAAGCATCTTGCATTAAACTCAAGCCCCTGAAGAACTGAGTGTAAGGTTTTGGGAAAAGGTACATTTAAGGTGGCAGAAAAATGGAGCAGACAGCCTTAATTATAAAGTCTAGAGCAGCTGGGCTGTGACGTCTTGTTTCTGGGAAGAAATCATAAACGTGCAACCTGAGGCCAGGAAATTTATTGGACGGGCACAGAACAGGGAGGGAGGGATGGCTCAGAGTACCTGGCTCAGCAGACTTGGAAGCAACACAGCAACCTAGTGGATGGTGTGCAGAGGGAGTGTAAACGGGCTCACAAAGCTCCTCTTTCATTTTCCTTCTGGCTTGGCCAAGTTTTATCCCTAGCTCTGTTACCAAAAAAAGATTGGCCTAGTTATTCATCATTAAAACTCAGCTGAGTATTGGTTAGATGACTTTGGAAGCTTCAGAGCTCATTATTTCTGAATACTTGGTGGCCTTTCAACATTAATACATTTCATGTTATTGAGAAAAGGAAAGCTAAATTAGGCATTTGAGTAAGCATGTAAATCCTTAATACTTCTATGAACATAATACAAATGCAAATTTTTTTCTGCTGTTTGGCTTGTGGTACCGAACAATAAAGAATAAATTTATTTTAGCAACAAGAATCATACCCTCCCCTCATCTTCACTTTCTCACTCATTCAAACAAACAAAAAAAAAAACCTTCTCTAATTTAGTGTTAAAAAAGTTTTCTTACTGATACTGTAGACAAATATTTCCTTTGTTGGCTGTATGCTTGACAATATATAAAATATATATTAATTATATATATTAGAAGACATGTAATAATATATAATGGATGAATATATATGTAATATGTTCAAAATAGAAACTTGAAAGATTAGCAAAAGGCAAGTAATTTTCAGTCATTATAAGATTAATATTCATTATAAGATTATAAGATTCAGTCATAATAAGATAACTATTTCCATTTTGCATATTGCGGTTTTTAATGCTCTGCTAGCTGGTATTAGAGTACTATTTTGCCACTTCACTGGAGTTAGTGTTTTGGCAATATTCCAGTGTAAAACTTATCTTTTCACTGTTTTCTAGCTCTACATAAAAATTGGCTATGGGATGAAACTTGGTATCCTAGGTCTGTTTATAATAGGAACAAATATATTTTCACTACATTTCATTTAAATGTTATATTTTGAAGATATAGAAAAGATAAAACAAAATGTGTTTGTGAAAAGATACAACAAGATGTGTTTGTGGCTTAAAATTTTTACTTCATTGGAAATAAAAAAGTTCGGTACTTAAGGAAAAGATTTCTTAACAGAAAATAATTGTTTCCCCTGGAATCCTAAGAGTTGCTGCTAATAATTTACTTGGTTTTTTAAAAATTTTTAAAAAACTCTCCTAAATATTTAATTGTTAATAGTTCTGACTCTTAAATAGTCCTCTTTTTCACACAAATGTCTTCCTTGCTTGCTTCTTCCCAAAGTGCAAGCATTAAGAACCATGAATTCTACAGTGTAAGTGGACAAAGTATATGATGGAAAAATGTTTCTTTTCTTTAGTTTTGTTTTGTGCTTTCCTGTCTGTGCAATAGTTCCTCCTATTGAATACAGCCTAAAGTCTTTCCCAATTGCTACTTCCTGAATGGCACTCCCTCTTCATCATCTTTGCTTGTTCACAAACAATCAAAAACCCAAACTATAAACAAATACTGTCTTTTTGGTATGAAGCACTGAAGGAACATACATAATTTATGCTTTTCTTGCCAGCAGTCACAGAAGAATCAGAATCTCTTGCATTGGTATAGCTAGAAGAGCACAGAGAAAATTCAGTTTTAAACTGAATTTAAACATTAAAACATGTCTGTGACTTTACCATGAGAACATCATGTCATCTTCCTAGAGTGCCTATAGCTTTCTGTTACTACATTTCTGTAAATACAGTGTTTCAGTGGAGAACTGAGGCAAAAAATAGTTGTTTGTTTGGGGTTTTTTTTGTGAAATCTTCATTATTCTAAGGGACGTTTGACCACAGGACATTTATTTTAGATAGTGAGGTCAGAGTCACAAGCTGGTTCATGCAATAGGGGTGTATACACACCTACTCCAGTGAAAGAATGATCTTTTTCTCTAGAAAAAAATATTCTTTATGTGTCAATTACATTTTTGCTGTTCAATCAACACAATTTTACTGCAGGCTGTGCAAGCATGTTCTTAACACTCTTTCATTCAGACACAGTGATTTTTTTTTCCTCTGTTTCATGACACTATTGCAAGCTCCAAGATTGTCACAAGACATAAATTACTGGTGAGAAATAGAGTTTGTACCATTAAAGCTCTTAAGTACTTTAAAAAGGAGTTCCTCCATCATAGGCTTGTTGAACTGTTTCTTTGACAGTGTGGCTGTTAGCAGCTGGTGTGGATTACTGCTGGCAAGCCCACAGTCAGGCACGCCTGACTGGGGCACCAACACATGGCAGAAGAGAAATGGCTGTAGACACATCTGCAGATTAGCAGAGAGTAGCAATGGTCCATCAAGAGAGAGGCAGGAGGTGGGAAAGCCCTGGAACTGCCAGGAGTGATTCATTCATGGAGCTTGAAGCTTTTAGCTTTGTTCCTGCCATGTGAGCAAGCCAAATGCACTCATAAGGAGAACAGTAGCATCTAGGCCTTGGCTTTGGAAACCCATAAGCACCACTAATATTGTTTTGTGGGGGCCTTTTGAAGCTATTGTTTTAGCAGGCCTGTTGCTGTGATGAAAAAATCTATTGAAGGCGCAATAATTTTGATTTTTATTGATTCATCCAGTACATTTATAGATTTTCTTTTCCAGTCTTGCTGTTCTGAGTTGACTCTATAATAGGATTTAGTTCACAAAATCATTCAGCTATCACAAATTGTTTTTAAAAATGCTATTGTACCTTTTTTATTTTTTTTTTCACAGAAAGTTATATACTGAAGGCATAAGAAGATCTCACATGGCACATCATAGTTTCGCAAGCAAAATGGATTGTTCTGTCAGTTCACTCTGAGGCCGAGTTAGGTCTCCTACACCAATTCTCATATTTGAATTTGATTTTTTTTTTTTCCAAAGCCTTAATTTTGGGCTCTATAAAAAGTTGCCTAATCAACTGGTTGTAATAAAGAAAAAACCCTTCACCATTATTGAATACTGGCTGTCCTAAACAAAAATTAGAATCATTAATTTTATTGAATTGGTAGGTTACTGAGATTCTCAAATACAGTGAAGCTTTGCATTTCAAGCAGGTTTTTATTTTTTTAACTCATATCCCTATATCTCTGATTAATACATATGTATTCAAGTCAAGGATATGCCACAAATATTCCTTATATTACACAAAGTTGTCAGGCATTCATATTGCAGCTAATGTTGTTATTTCTATACAAAGTTACAGCTGTACATCATAAAAATTTCCTTCCTCCAGGTCATTCATTCTCCTCTATTATAAATGCTAATTACCTGAAACATTACAAAGAGAGAACTTCTCCACTCTCAATCCCCATTTTTTCTTGGAATAATATCCAGTTTGTTTTCTAATTCACAACAATTAGGTAAAATCACACCCTCCTCATTCAGTGCAAAATTATTGCAACATCAAGGTTTTAACAACCAATTTAGAACACATTAAAATTAATATGGTGGAACTCACTTTGATGATAACCACTGCAATGCAATATCTAATGAACCACGATGTCAACGCAGACTTGAAATTTGAATAGTTGTTTTTACTTGCCTTTACCAAAAAAAAAGAAAAGGAAAATAATGACATTTCTAAAACAAATATTCTTTGATTAGTGTCACTGAAAACTCAGAATAATGTGTTACTGCAGAAATAGCTATATTAAAATGCATAGGCAGTAAGAAAAAAACCCTTCAATTTAAGAAAAAAGCATTAACGCAAACATTTTATTGTGAATTACTTTGATGTTTTGCAATTGCTTCAAATCTGTATACACTGAAAAAAAGCTTCTCAAGTTTACAGGGAAATTTGCCCTTCTTTCCTTCTTTGTGTTTGTGTATCTGTACAACTTTAAAATATAGCAGAAATGGGAACTAACCAGCCACTTAAAATGCAATTCTACCATACTTCAGCTTCCCTTAACTACAAATTCCAAAGATTCAGCTAAAATGCTGACAGAACGTCTGTGGTTTTTTCTACCACATGGATGTCACCAGCACAGGAGAATCTGAAAGTAACATCTGGATCCATCTTGCTGGTTAATGGATTTTTTCCTTGAGGAATAATCTGAAAACGATAGAAGTGCAAAGGTTTGCTCTATCCTCCAGAATGTCCATTATCAGGGAAGTAGCATTAGGGAAGAAAAGTAATTGGAAAACTAAGCACATTCAATATGGGATTTATTCAGAATACAGATCTCACCTGCTATTTCACTGCTGCTGTTTAGGGTAAATAGCATATCATTTGTAAATGCTGAATCTTCTTACATTTGATGTATGGTATCAACTAAGATCTTGGTAATACTGCATTATTTCTTTTTGAGTCTACTATGCTTAACAAGGTTTCCTAATGAGTTCTCCAGAATGTCTGTCACTGAGGCTTCTGTGCAACATATCTGCCCTCATACATTATGCAAACATCAGTAGAAGTTTTGCCTATGGTTTTGATAGGCAAAATTTAGGAAAATGAAAATAAATAAACCAAACTTATACTTTTTTTAAACTGTTTTAGAAACGGGTTATATTTTAAATGGTAAGTTATTCTATAATATATGTGGGGGCCTTGTAGAAGGTCTTTCATTTATCCTTTTGTTCTAAATCCAAGTGTATCTGTGAGCACTCTCCTGGACACAGGTTTCTGTTTGTCACAGTAGAGAACTGGCAGTAGATGTTTGCTGACGTGCTTAGATGATCATTTCCAGACTGATGATTCTGCAGGTAAGTGACAGTAAAAAGGATTTCTTCCTTGGTTTCTTTATTTCATATTGGTGATTCTAGTGACTGATTAGAATCCCAATTCTAAAAATTGTGGTGAATACAAGTGAAAATGTCCATAATACTTTGGCTGAGCATGTAATTATTTAATATAAAAGTTTCTAAGTCATATTATTTTTGGAGAACAGAAAAGTCTTTCTTTCCATATTCTATTCATTTCTTGAAAAATTGGGCAGATAATCTTCCCAAAAATTAAATAAATAAAAACAGTCTTGCTGCTCTATTCCACAACATCAATTAAATTTAAAAAATCATCTTTCAAAGCATCTGGTAAGCATAATTCTTTGGTTTTAATATACTTTTTGTAGAAGAATTCCAAAGAAATGTGAGGCTTCAAAAAGCTCTCTGGTCTCAAATGAGGCTACTGGAAGCAATTTTCCATCCATTACAAGTAACAGGCAGTAAAACACCACAAACAATGGACTCTTTAAATTTAAAATAACACATTATTTTAACAAAGATTTTGCTTGTCCAGGCTGTAAAAGGAAAACACTTAAAGGCTTTTATTAAACTCTGAGGAGATAAAAAT
This sequence comes from Corvus hawaiiensis, assembly GCF_020740725.1. Lineage (NCBI taxonomy): Eukaryota > Metazoa > Chordata > Aves > Passeriformes > Corvidae > Corvus > Corvus hawaiiensis. The sequence continues at coordinate 60,697,053 of NC_063216.1, read as the reverse complement.
GACCTATATAAATAAAGTAGCAATAATCAAAACCAAAGACACAACAAAGATAAAAATGACATTTTAATTTTAGGTATGCACTTAATTTATGGATCTTCATGAAATCAAATCAGACACCCCTACAATAAAACATAGGAACATGTGAAATGATCACAAAGTTTTTCAGCTATTTCTTTCAGATCTGTAACTTCCCTGGAAGTTAACAATCAAACAATCTAGAACACAGGGGCAAAGTATTTCCAAATAGCACAGCAAATGTGTTTGTAAATAGTGTACTGTCACTGTATGAAATGGGTTTTTCTGCTTCGGCTTGGATTTTTTTGCAAGAATTTCTAAGTCTTTACTACTTCACATTTTGCTATGGGAAATGTAGAAAAGATCCTTCTTTCCCCACCTTTTACATGTTTTAGGTGACATTTTACACAAAAGGTGAAACTTTAATATAATGCACCTATGTACCTAGTTCCTAGAGGATAATAAAAAGTTTCATACTTGAAATTTAATACCAGTAAATATGTTTTATAATCTCTGAAATACATCTGAGAAAAAAAAATGGTCCCATAAAAATTGGTATTTACCAACCTTTTGACAGAGAGAACCATCACTAGGTATTAACAACAGGAATTATGTAGGGTTGCAGAGGTCTCAGCAATTGTGTTATCTTGTCTCAATCCTCACTGAATTAATGAACTTATCTGTCTTGTGACCACCACAGCTCAGAATTAGAAAAAGCAACCCTTTGTGGTTGTTAGGGCAAACTGAATGTGACAGTTCAAGGTAAAGTAAAACTCACAGATACCAAGGAAGCTTGTGCTTTATGCATAAAACCTAACAGTTGTTGATCATATATACTATGTGTACATTGATTCTATGTTTCTCCTCAAAGATAAACTGCTGAGTGAGAATAATCATCTAACAAATCAAAACTTCAGCCAAATCTGAATACGTATTTTTAAAATTCCTTTTTTAATGAAATTATTTCACTGTGTGATAAAATGAATATTATACATTCTGTTAAAACACCACAAAACAACATAACACAAAAGCCCTCTGCCACAAGCAAAATAGTGTTTTCCAAATAATTCTAGAGGATTAAGTTGCTAACTCTTGAAATAATCTCACCTAAGAGTTCAAGCTTTTGCTCTAATCTAACAATAAGGGAAAAGTCATACATTTATGATTTTGTAATGCATGGTGTGCTCCAATGCTGCATTTGTATTTTATGTGGATGCTCTTCAAATCCATCTGTCCCTTCATAGCTGTAGTCTGGCACCAGCAGAATTATCTCTGAAAAGAATGTAAATTCCATAACACAGCTGCAAGCACAAAGGCACATGACTACTGTCAGGAAAAATGAAAAATATTCACATTTTATGGTCTTCATTTCTGCATTAAGTAGTTCTTACCTTTCATTTTTCTGGCCTGAAGAATGGCAGTGATTGTCTATAATTTCAAACCTTCGAGCTTTAGATATCTGAGGGAGAATGAAATATTGAAGTTGCATGTCTTTCCTTTACATGCAGGCACAGACATTGACGCACTTTTTTGTTGGTTTTGGTTTTCTGGGTTGGTTTTTTTTTTTTGCTTTGTAGCATAGATTGGCTGTGTTAATTTGGCTGTGGGAAACTCCTTTCCATGAAGAGGGCTGATACCATCGTCATGAAAAAACAAATGTAAATATTAACTTATTTAATTTTTTTTTTGTTATACAAGTTGAAAGCAAGATTTCAAAATATTTACTTCTCATCAACAACAAAATCAAGATCTCACTAATTAGAGCTCCTGTTGGGTTGGGAGGTATATAGGAAATTGCTATTTCTGTTCAAAATACTTAGTTTTTCCATATGCAGATGGAAAAATTTTGAGCCACTCCTACAATCTTTTTTATCATATATAAGCACGTGAGTACAGCAGACTTTAGCCTATTTAATGGAAAACTCTTTCAGAAGAATGGGACCTCCATGTCCCTGCACATAATCTATAACAGCGAGAGGAAGATGCTGAGCTATGCCTCCAGCACTTAGGTATCTTTATAAGTAAGGTCTGAGACAAAACATGACTAACACACACAGCTGTGCCTCCCACGTCTGTGAAACAAGAAGGGAAAGGCAGTCAAAACACCCTAAAGTAAGCATTTAAGGACTTCATTCAGTTGCCTAAAGGCAAGTATCTGCCGGCATCTGAAAAGCCCTGCAGTCCTGAAAAACCCAGGTGGAACTGACCACTGTGATGCAGGACTTATGGCACATTTGTGGCACAAGGAACAGGCATTTGAAGAAAAGAGAGGATATCCTAGGGCAAATTAAAAGGCATTAGATGCCTGTCCCTTGGCAACTGATCCACACCAGGCTAATAGCCTGAAACCCTTTTGAGAAAATGAAAGTCACCTATCCTAGCTCTTCACAACCAATTAAGGTATTACATTAGCTCAAATTTTAAAGCAGGAGTTACTGTGTTCAGAGAAAATCTCTCAGTCATCTGCACTGACTGTACACTGATTGCATGGCAGAGCAGATTTTGAGAGTGCTACCTGGATTCTATGTGGAGGAAATTAAGACAAATGACACATTCCTGGAGTGCAGCCCAATGCAACCCAGCTGCTAATGAGCATCCAGTCTGTGGAATCAGAGTAGAGCTTTGCATAAGCAAGAAATCCTGAAACACATAGGATTGGATGTTGGGACCTTATCACCACCTGTTTCACTGCTCAAATACAATTGCTTTGAATTATACTGTTTGCTAAAGTAGATGTAATCAGCCTATAATCTGTTTCCAGTGACGATGTAGAGACAATATACCTTCTGCATACCAGTCTGTTTCTGTCAAAGTGATGTAAGCATTTCCAGGAAAAGTGAGATTCTACATCTCAGCTACTGAGACCATCCTCCCTGCAATCAGTACCAAAGAGCTCTGAGAGGAACAGGCTCTTAACTAAAAAACCCAAACAGGGGAATCCAGATGCTACCACAGCTCTTATACTGGATTGAATATATGTTCATCTATAACACCCCTAGAGAGTGTCCATTTCCTTTCTTAACCTCCCCATGCTCTACAAATTATCCAGGCTTCTGAGGATGAGTTATCTGACTGCTGTCCAGCCATCATTTCTCATTTCTACGTCTCCAACAGTCAGTAGATACAGAGGGGGTCTTTAAATGAATTTAACTAAAGCATTAAGAAACCTTCAAAAGAATTGAATTTGATTTGACCTAGAATATACTAATAGGAATAAACAAGCTGTAAAGATTGTATAATCTAGTTCTCTTCCATATTCTGTATGTGTCCTAATTAAGGACATTCTAGAAAATATAGGCAGAAAGTACATAATAAAACTTTTTTTTCAAGGTAATTAGGCAGACTACAGACAATGTTGTACTTCAAACTGTATCATTGCAAAGGTATATTAGAGATAGGGATAATATTTCTGTGCTTTCTTAAGCACCTAAATTTAGGCATTTAGGAAAATTGCTGGAAAGTCTTAGGGACTTAAGCAAATCTGAAATCAAGCCAGTCTATATTGTTGTGTGATACTTTGTGGATTATAAACTTTTGTGGGATTTAGGAGGAGTAGATCTGGCCTAGGAGATTACTACCATGATATTTTTTTTTTACTAGACCTTGCTAACATTTTTTAGAAACATTTCTTGTGAAGACATTTCCCTATTTGATAGATTTCTGTGTTATTTTCATCAGTTTTGCTAAAAAGCCACAAACAGCAATGAATGTAACAGACATGCATGAAAAAAGCTTTGAGAGCTAAAGAAAGAGATGTAGTTCATGGGCATTCTGAGAAATGCTTTCAGTGCATGTTGGTCTTGAACCGTATTAGTGTCACTGACAGCCTGCCCCTGCCTTTGTGCAGGGCACTGGTAGACTATTGCATATAGAAAAATATGATAATTTTACACCGATTCAGCAGTGGTTTAGAAGAATGAGGTGATTATGGCTGCAACCTTTGAACCCAAGTATCCAAAGCACAAAGGATAATTTCATTGATATGTGTAATTGCTCTCTTCAACTATCCTAATGTCTTTTTTATCCCAGACTCCAGTGCCATGCTGTTCTTTTGCATCTCTGCTGTGGGAGAGGCTCAAATGGCAGGCTGTGAATCATATTCCATTAAGCTCTGAATGGAGCTGCATCTACTTGGAAAGGTTTACAGCTGCTGTTTGATCCAACCCCAAAACTTACATTTGTGTGACACTGCATTTGCTCACCAAATTAAATCTTAAGAAAAAAAAAAATCATTATTGTGTTATGAATGCCACACTTCCAATTACTTCAAAGAGATGTCACTGTTCTAAATGTATGTCTAAGCTTTAATGGCATATTAAAGTAATGAGAAATTGCATGCAACTCAGGAACTTCATTTTTTTTCTCATCCAAAAGTTCATTGCATTTTTCAAAGGTTTGGCACACAATTTTACAAAATGTTGCATGAATATATTGCAATATTGATACAAATTTAATGTTTGGACACTCTCTTGTTTTGTGCTCCACAGATCTTGCTTTTCCAAAGTTTAATATTCATTCATTTTGAATAAATTTTATGTATTTTGACCCTTAGAAACTGAAGGGATAAAATATTTAGACTCCCCAGAATGCTGATACTTCTAATTTCTGTCCAAACACCTCTGAGAGGTATTATAACTTTTTGACATTTAAGATGAAATAAAACTGAGGAGATAAAAGGCTAAGATAGGCAAATAAAACCAAAGTATCAGTCTTCACCTATGGCTGGAACTGAAATTATGAGGGTTTTAAGCAAACATTTTAAAATATGTGTTGAGCGCAGCACCCCTGACTTCCACTCTGCAGAAAGCAAAATCTGTTAAGTGTTTATCACCCACTTCTGCTTGCTTTGTTTTAGGAAGGTTTCAGAACCTCAGTGTGACTATGGGGAAGTATGTAAGTAGCTGAGAGAGATACTGCAAGCACCTCTAAAGCTGTGCTGAGAACATGTTCCATTTGTAAACCCACACAGTGAAGAGCCCAGAGAAACTTTCCTTCAGAGAGACCTGGCACAGACATCACTAAAGGTTCCTAGAAAAAAACAGGTCCCATTAGTCTCTTGAGGATGCATTAAACTAGTTTAAATCAGATCAACCTTGGCTGCTGCAAGTTATGTGAAGCTGCAGCTGATGTTTTTTTCAGCACCTTTTTGAATGACATTTCTTGTTCATGCTTCCCTGTGTGTGTACTGGGTGCCAGTGTCCAGGCGTTGCTGTGGGGCTCTGGCGTGAGCTCTGTGATGAGGGGGCAGGGCTTACCCAGACCAAACACACCCAGTCCCTGATGGCTCCAGACAGTTCCAGAACAGACCTACTGCAGGACATGACTGAGGTCCTCAGCCAAGATGATGATATTGGGGAGAAATTGTACTTAAGAAAGGGTAAAAAATGCTCCATGGCAGTTTTGAAAGACAAGTGAGGAAAAAACTGTGATCAACAGACCTGCAGACATGAAGGTGAGAAAAGGAGGTAGAGGAGTCAAGCTGGACCTGGGAAGCAGGGTGGGGGAGGTGTTTTCAGTTTTTATTTCATTTATCCCTATCCAAATCTGTTTTAATTGGCAATTTTTTTTTTTTCTCCAATTGAGCCTGTTGTGGTCATGACAGTAACTTGGTAAGGGACCTCCCTGTGCTCATCTCACCCCATGAGCTTTTTGATCTTATTTCCTCCCATCCTCTTAATGAGGGGGGAAGAGCGTGGCTGAAGGGGGCAGCTGGGAGCCAGGTGAGGTCAGCCTACCACAATGTACATTGAACCATGAATATTCAAGTCAAATCCTAGATCTTGCAACTGTCTTCCCAACAATTTTATTATAATTCATCTTCACTAATTAGAGGGTAAACATTGTTTAGTTATAGCAACATGTTAGGGATGGATTCCAGCACACAATAAGCAAAGTACAGACACTGACAATGGTTATTCTCAGTGGTGGTCTGCCTAACGCTGAGAGATGGGGGCAAATCTAAAAAGCTCAGAGGGTAGTCTCTGTTACAAACTTTCCATACCTCTCTTCTACTCTTTGATATCTACAGCTGGTTATGACTTACTTTTTTTTTTTTTTTTTTTAGAAAACAAGGGGAAATGCAAATAAATTTAAAATGAAAACAGGGTGTTATGTATTCTGTGGTACTAGCAATGTCATATTACAAAAACAGGTATTCTAATGCTACTCTACCTGTCAGTAAATCTCTCATTCCATTACATCTGGTTATACATGCTTGCAAACTCTCAACATTTCAAAAATGTAAATTTCAACACTGTGGTTCCTATTTCTATCTAATAGAAATGAAAGAAAACTACATAAGTGGATATAAAAAAAGGCATTCCTATCTCCAACAAGCAAGCTAGTTTGCTACTGGTCTGAAGACTAAATCTAAAATATTTAGGAAGAGTGAGAGTAGTATGGTAGCAAAAATGTACATTAGAAGTCTTTTATGAGAGGTGAAAACTTGTATTGCCTTTAGCTGTACCCTGGCAATTATTCAGAAAATAAAAGATTTAATGGAAAGAAAATTAATAAATGTAGAACAGCTGCAAGCATTGATTCCTTTGTCTATCAACAGATGTCTATAATTTTGTATATTTTACAACTGCCTCAAAATTTCTTCCTTCATTTAAAAAAACCCCGTATCTATAGTTATATATGTGAATAACATATATGCTGGACCACTTCCATGGGCTAAATTGAACAGCTGGTCTTGAAGCTGCAGCTGATGTAATCAATGTGCCTATTGCACTATTGATTAGTGTCCTGAAGCAGTCTCTTAAATTGCTGAATATAGACAAGAAAGCAAATTGCACTTTAGCTTGCACAAACACAACTCAGTGATTCTAAATCAGTGTTGAACTAATTTGCCTTGCTCACAATGCATGTGTTTGAGAATGTCTCTTAGTCTCACTGTTTTGAAAGAAAATGTATTAAAATAGCATTATGAATACATCAGCTCATTCTAACAAACAGAAATAAGCCCAACTTATTAATAAGCTTATTGACTACTCTATCTGTTTTATGAAAAAAAAAACAAGAAACAAAACAAACAAACAAAACAAAACATAACAAAACAAATTAAAAATAAAAACCACCATACCTAGAGAAAAATCTCTGAGCCATCCAGGCTGCAGTGCTTGGAACCATAGCTGATCAGAATTAGTGGGTTTTTTGTGGTTTTCTGCTGGGTCTATGAGTCCTGCATGCCAACCTACATTGCCCATGTCACAACAGCTATGTTAGTCATCTGCTCAGGTGTAGGAGCTATGGGGGAAATTGCCTCAGGCTAAGTTTGGCTAAGAACTTTGCGCTTTCTGACAGACTGGAATGACTTTAGAGGAAGACAAGGGAGCTTTATGAGTGATACAGACATCTGAAAAGTTTACAGGGGAGCTCAAAATCTATTGAAGAATTTTCAAACATCTGTTTTTTAAAGAACTTTCTTTACTGTGCATTCAGGATCCACTCTCTGATTTACAGTCACTCCATCCAAGACTTTAACTGTGGGTCTGAAGCCCCTTTATAGTGGGAGGCTCCAGTGAGTAAGTGGGTGTCGTGCTTGATTCCCTACACAACCCACCCTCACACAATCAGACCAGGTTTCCCTACTGCTTCAGCCCCAGGTTTCCCACAGCAGAGTCTCAGTCTCTCATCTGTTTCCCTCAAGTAATGGAATCATGGTGCAGCAATATAACAACTCAAGCTGGTGTCTCCAGGGAGGAAACCATGAAAAGTTATCTCTAGGCTTTTATACCCTTACAGTCTATGCACACATTCTTCATGTGCCTTGCATTAGCCTCTTGGTCCAATTGTGCATTTTGGTCTGGGCTCTTCTCATTTTCAGTTGGGCCCTGCAGAGTCTCTGGTGACCAGTCCCCTGTCCAGCCAGTGATGCAGCTCTGTTTGCCCTTTGTTACAGCCAAAGATCAGCACCAGTTCACAGCTCATTTCAGGGGCCTCAGGCATTCCTCACCACCCAGGGCACAAAGTGCAGCTTGGATACCACGCTACTGCACTGGGGGTATTCCTCAACATGACAAAAGGTACGTGGTTATAATGAAGACATATACAAGTAAGACAGTTGTCTAAAGTCCTTTCATACTGTCTGTCACTTTTACAATGTAATTTATCTCGTCTTGGGAGATACATAAAACAGTCAGGTCAAGCCCTACAAGTGTCTACTTTTCCCCACTAACTGTGAGAAAAGCTTAAAATCACCAGCTTGGACTTTGTCCTCAAGCACAGGAATCAGCTCTTAACTGAAACACCAAATACATTAAGCTACCCCATGGGGTATTCACCTTGTTCCATAAAGGCAAGGACCTCCCATACATCCTGTTTCAGATCTCCAAACCCCATATAGATGTCTCTTATATCCTGGGATATTTCAAAAGTCACTAGCCATTTATGTAAGAAGCTGTCCTTACTTGTGGTCAGCCAAAGAGTTCTCTATGCTTTAGATTTCCTCACTGACTCATAGACTTCCTTTGACTGTAATTATAGACCAAAACCAGATAGCCATGTCACAGGCTGACACTAACATATAGATGCATGCAGCTCAGTGTTAATCTGCACACTAACCATAGGGTATCCACATTTTGGGCTTGATCTAGCTACTTGAACATAAGCAGCCACTGCTATTTGAGATACAGGCTGTCCAAGACAGCCTCATTGGTCTGATGCTGTGACATGGGACTTGGGAAAAACCCATGCCCTCCTCAAGTGGTGGATAGAGACCTGGTAGAACACCCTATGGTACAGTAAATAGCATTAGATGCCCATCTTTTAGGAAATTATGGTAGTATTCATTTGTTTAAACATAAGGTTCTAGCTCCATGTTAGCTAATGCGAGGTCTCCAAGCTGGCTTTCATCCAGTGATCCAGAGACTGCAAATCACCCATAGGATCTGAACAAAATGCAGCATCTGCACGTTATTCTACATGTAAGTGTGTTTTTTAAGCCCTAAAACATCATTCCTGATTTCCCTATACTGTCCCAGAAAGGGGGAAGAATCCCTCTAGTACTTCATGGGTGCCTTGGATACCTCAGGGTTCTTCAGGTGACACTAAGCACACATGAGCCAGCAGCCAAGCACTGATGTTAGAGTTACAGGAGGATTGGAGTTATGTGAGGAAGAATCCAGCCTGTCCTTTCCACCAAGGCTCAGATGTGAACGAATGCTGGAAGCTTCAGACTCTTCTGTGCCTGAAGAAATTAGAAGTCCTGAAGAAATTAGAGGATCACCACAGTAAAAGACAACTGAGCAACAACTTTTAGAATCATGATTGTGATTTTAGCAATTCATGTGCGGTTTCTGCATCATTTTAGGCCTAATTGGCCTTTAGTGTACATTACCTTCAGAGCCAAACCATATTGAAATCCTTAGTTTTTATTTTTAATTAAAAATGAAATTGTCTTAAATTGTCTTAAATTAAACTAAATTAAATTAAATTGTGGGTAGGAGGAAACCTAAGGCATACAGAAAAACCATATTATTTCTAAAAAGATATGTTAATATTTAGTCCTAAAAAAAACTAACAAAGTGACTTCTTAATTCCCCCCTTTTGCATATAAATGAGAATATAGGTAAGTTAATGTTGAAAATTTCAAATAATGTATAAGTAGTTGCAAATCCTTATTATTTTTAGTGTCACCTCAGGTTGTTTGTTTTTTTTTTTTTCCTTCTTAAACCTATGTTCTATTTCATCTCAATAAAATATAAAATTGTGAAAAAAAATCTAAACTTTACATATAGGAAGCATATCTAATGTGAGTGCTGTAGGATTATAATCATTACAATTTCCATTGGAATCCTTTGTTGTTGGACATACTAATATGAGTCTAGATATGCTGACACACTTGAACACTGTAAGCTATTATTTTCTCCAGAATGCCTTGCAAATGCCCTGATTTTGAGAATTTTTAAGGAAAACTGTAATATTGAAGGGGAACACTGATAATTTTATTCATGCAATTAACTGGATAAGGCTGTTGCCATTATAGCCAATCGGCATAGCAAATCCCAGTTTTCATCAGGTCAGCAAATTGATCTCAGCTTGGATCTTTTAATTCCTGTTGATGGAATACTTTAACACTATTCAACTAAATACCAGGGTCATCCTGATCTCAAATTATGTGGTTATTTCCAAAGTACAAGCTGTTTCAAGGGAAGCCTAGCCTGTTTATTTACTGGTGCATGTCTAGATGTGCTTTTCAGACTTTAAAGAATTGAATCAGAAGCAATTCACAAAAGTTCAACATGAATAATTTATCCAGTTCTTACACATTTTTAAGAGGAGAAGAGACTCTATATGTTAGCATTTTGCCAATGCAATAAAAAACATTGCTAACTGGGATCTGTGTCATAAGTGTTTTGGTCACTGGGTTTGTCATGCTTGCACAATAGATGTTTCATTATTCAAAGGTATTCCAGATTGTCAAAACTCACTGAGGAGGCCAGAAAATCTGGATGCCTGCTGATTTGTGAGTGCCTTCAGTAATTTTCTTTCCCAGCCACTGCTGGCTTTGGAGAAAGTCTAATATTTTCAATACAGATGAAAATGTTCGAAATAGCGACTGCTCTGTTGTGAGATGACAAGTTTACAAGATAGCTTATTTCTTTTGTGAGTTCATATACTGAACATGTAAATATTGATGCACGCAAATTCACAGATTGGAACAGGCCCTAAGGCTCCACATACTCAAGCACCCTCTTGTTAGCGCAGCACACAAGGCTAAGCAAGGGGGCAGAACAGGGGAGCCAAAATCTGATTAGTTTCACCCAGCATTATGCAATGTCTGTACAAAACTGTAAGCCACTGTTCAAGGAGGAAGAGATTGTCTGTCTGAGAAGGTAGCATGTGTCATCCTGTACTACTAAAATCTTTCTGGGAGCACAGACCAGCACCAAATCCTGGCTGCATGTTCAGGAAAAATGAATGGGGCAGGTACTGAAATAAGCAGCTAGCATGAAGAAGGGAATGGAGAACATTTCTCCTGAGAGGGATATATAATAGTCTCCTTTATGTAGCCTAACAAAATAAAAACCAAAAGTAACATCACTGCTGCCTATAAAGGCACCAAGCAGGCAAATGCCTGGGATGAACAAAAGTCACTTAAGTCTAAGCATTAAGTTGGCACAAAAACAAAACACAAAAAGCATTCAAATATTTTGGCTACAAATTAGAAAGAGATTTCTAACAATTAAAGCACAGATGTTCAGCAATAACAGCCTTTTAATAAGAGAATTAGCACCTTTTTAAGTAGAACCTGATAAATTTACATACCCTGACAAATTCATGATGTGCCTAAGTAGGGATTAATGAGTCAAAAATTTGACCACAAGCTATAGCTCTTTTTCTGACCATGTATATACAGAAAAGGATACTTCTTATGGGATTATTCACATTATAAAGAACCTCAGGAAGTCCAACATGAAGTTGAGTCTTGAAGACCCTTAAAGAGGAAAAGAGACTGCATCATCTCTCTGAGTAACTTTTTCCAATGTTTGGCTGTATTCTTGAGAAAAAAGTTTCTCCTTACATCCATCTGGATCTCCCTGGGTTCAGTTTATGTCATTCTCTCACTGTATAATTTTGGGCAGGCTTCACTAGCTGACTCTACTTCAGCAGACATGCTGGCCTATATAATTGAGGTGTGTCTCTTCCAATTTTAATGATTTTCAGATTCTCTGATTCTATACATTTCTGGAAAAGCTTGGGTCCATCTTTTTAATAGCCTCCCCATAGGTATTTAGTGATGGGATTCTGTTTCCTCAAAGTTACCTATTCTTCAGGGTGGACAACCCCTCTCCCTCAGCCTCTCTTCACAGGACAAGTGCTCTAGGCCTGAGCCATCATGGTGGCCAGGAGCTGAACTGACTCCAGATATTGATGACTATCTTGTACTGGGGGGACTAAAACCGATGAGAACTAAGCAGAGGGGCTAATCCCTCCTTTTTATGTACTGTTTTTGATCCTGTTAATGCAGTCCAAGAGGCTGTTGTGCCAGGGTACTGCTGGCTCATGCTCCCCTTGCTGTCCAGCAGATCATAAGTTCCCTTTCCACAGAGCTTCTCCCCAGATCTCTGTCCTTAGCTTGTATCATCTTCCTCCCTAGGTACAGGAATTTGCATGTGCCCTCTATGAATTTCATAAGATTCCCATCAGTCCATTGCTCCAGCCTATCTAGGTCCCTCAGAGAGTGCTCCTGCACTTGAGCATCTTGACTGGTCCTCCACAGTTTGGTGTCATCTACAGACTTAATAAAATTGCACATAATGCTTCCTCCAGGTCACTGATAAAAGATTATAGTGGACTCTTTGAGATCCCCCACTTGTTACCAAACTCCAGGTAGATAATCAACCATTAACCACTGTCCTCTGAGCCCAATCATGGAAAGAGTTTTTTACCCGTATGGTTGTCCACACATCAATACCGTAACATCTGAACTTGATATAATGTCGTGACTTGATTTATGGCTCTACCTTCCTAGTCCTCATTTCAATTCTCTTGTTCCACACTGATAATTTGTAATTTATTGAAATTTCTAAGAAATATTTTAAGTAATGATGGGTCTAGGGATTAGAGCTAGTTCCAATTTCAGAGCTGAAATAGAAACACAACCTTACTGCTAAGGTGATTTGACTAGGAAAGAGTCCCAAGGTATGGGTTTCTCTCACCTCATACTAGGTGTTTAAGGAGCAACCAGGCATCCTGGACTCCTGTGATAGTCAATGAAGAGAAATAGGTTCCATGAGAGAGTGATAAGTTTGATCTGTTTCAGACTTAGGAAGAAATGAATCATTGGCTCTATACCCTTATTTCTCTCCACGGACCAAAGAGTGAGTTCTCTAAATGCCTGAATTAGGACAGATTAATCTACTTTCCCATTTCCTATATAACCCAGCTATTCCTGATAGATGATCCCAATATTCTATCCCTCACTCATGATCTATATGTGCACATAATGTGTATAAAAGGCCCAAGCCATGGTAGAGAGCAATAATTTAATTGCGATAAATAGAATTTAAAGTTTGAAATTTTATAAACTGGTTGTAACAGTTAAGATGCAAGAGTGGGGATATAAATGAAGTGAACCGTATTCATAATTGTTCTATATTTTTCTGCCTGTTATAATGACAAGTTACCAAGACACTCTTTTTCCCCAGTGCATATGGTATGATCATCTGAAGTTTCCACAGAGTAATTAATTAAGATACTCTGTTTCATTATTAATTTTTATAAGTATTCCTGTTAGCAATTCTTTGATCAAAATAAATGCTTGTCCTTCCCGTAGTCTCCAAGATGATGCTGGTTTAGATTAATTGCTTATTTTGTTAAAAAGGATTTACCAATTAAGAAATGCAGTAGAAAAAAGTTGCTGACTTCATTAAAATATTCTGCAATGTTTATGTAGCAGGGAGAATGGTATCAATATTACTGTCATGTAAAGACCAGTGTAATCTATACATTGATTTCTGAATTTACAACCTTCTTGGACTGTTATGAAGTGCTAAGATTTTTGTTTATGTCTTGAACTTTGCTTAAAAACTTATTCCTCTTGATGGTTTGTCTTAGGATTTTCATGTTTTTTCAGCATGTTTCATTCGTATCTTGCTTTGATTTTGGTTTCAGCCAGAAGTAAAGCTACCGTTACCTTACAGAATTAAGCCCATTACCTTTTCATGAACAAAACTCAAGATGCATAAACATAACTTCTGTACATGTAGGCCAATACTTTCAGTGTACAGGGGGATAATAGCAAAACATTAGCATATCAGATCTAATGTCTAAATGCATATTATTTTGCTGAATTTTAATATGTTATATTGCTTACAGATTTTGACAAAACATTTGAGTAGAAATATGTTGCACATCTGTCTAACAGGGTGGAAATTGGGAATGAAAAACCTGCCAGCACAAAGAAATTGCCAGGCACCGGTAGAAACCATAGGGAATACATCTGAGGCACATCTTGCAAAGAGAAAGCTGTTTATGTCTCTTTATCAATGACGCCCCAGAATAGCCACTTCTCTTCTATGAAAGCTCTATATATAACAGAAAAATTACATTAATCCAATTTTTTATACTTTCTGGGTTATTTCTTCCTACTGAACTGGCATGGCCCCACCTGGACATGCATGTTTTTCTGACTGAGAAAAAAATGCTTCAGCTGTGACACCAAACACACAGTGGGAAGGAGTCTATTATCATTACAGATTATACCACATGAAATCTTGAGGGAGTCATATGAACTTCATAGCCACCCTTTTAAATATCTCACAGTAATGCCATTTGAGTTGGCATTTCTTTAATGACAAAGTTTGTGCATGCAGTGCACTATACTCAGAAAGTAGTTTTGGAAGCCATAGTTACCTCTTGAAGTGTTGTGCTCATTAGCTTGGTGATTCAACCAGAAGGGAACAGCACAAATGTCCAGCATTTTTATTTCAGAAAATGTTATGAAATATAGAAAAACATTTGCTACAGAAAGTATGGCTAAACTTAATTATTAAAAGTATTATTAGTAATATATTATAGAATGTCATTTTAGAGACTGCCACTGAAGATCATAAGCTAAATAAAAATTTACATTAAGATCTTTTGTAGTCCTCACCTCCTCATTACGGCTAAACACTGGAGGCTTTCCTGTCCTTTTGGGCAACTAAACATGTCAAATTCTGTTCCTTATTTTGTGGCTTGATTACTCTGTCACTGATGCATGCAATCTTACCATGCACACAGCCATCCATGAAGCAGCTATCGAAAACATTCTTACAGCCTTCAGTTTAGACTGCACATCTGGTGCAAATTCTTCACAACTTCTCTGCTGCATTGAAGAAAGGGTACTTACTTGTTTCCACTCTTTGTAATGTCTCCTGTTGTTGTTACCATTTATTCTTTTTGTGGGAGTCCACCATCATTTTTCTTGTCTGAGCTTTCTTCCATACTCCCTGCAAGCCTCCACAAACATTCTTTTTTTTTTTTTGTTTTCCCTCTTTATACTCTCTATAACTGTAATACATATAAAAACCCTATAACTGCTAAACTCCAAATATGCCGAGGACAAGACCGGATCACTGGTTTTTTCTGCTTCTCTGTTAACTTGTATTTCCATTTTTCTGTTATAGGTAATAGGATGTAAAGGTAGGGAGCCTAAAAGTGCATCAGAGACCATTTATCTGCTCTGTATTTCTGCACTGACAAACACCATAGGGTCATAATGTGCCTCGGGTTCTGAACAGTGTCATGATCATAAAAAATTACAGCCAGCAACACTGTTAGGAATTAAATTCAAAGCCATCTCAGTTTAGGTAGTTTTAAACCTAAAAACAAACAAACCTTGGGGATAGGAAAATAGCCCCTAAATCTATCCCTTCTGATTTTTTTTGCCTATAAATGTAGGGGAATTTTGTCTGTCTAGGAAAATTTTGCCTCTCAGGCAAAATACCTATACAATATAATATTTCCATGTTGCTGCCTGTTCCGAGCTTCCCCTCCCCCCTCCCAAAGACATGTGCTCCGAGCTCCTTTGTTCCAAGCGCGGGCAAAGCCAAATGTAACTCAGACTCTTCAGCAGTGTCTGATTGGCCGCTCACCCCGGGTCCGCCCCCAGTCCGCCCCTTTCCCCTTCTCCTAATAAAGATGGTCGAGGGGAGGCAAACGCCCTCTCTCAGCTCAGCTCCTTTCCTGTAAACATCTCTGGTCGTCTGTCTCATTTGAAGGCTTCTAACTGCAGGGAATTGAGCGAGCAGGGAGCTATATTTCTCCCTCTTTGCTTCTGCTGATGGTATTTGCTCTGCAGCTGATTCAGGTACCGATTTTAGAGCTACTAAAGTGCTAGATCGCCCGTGCTACCTCTCAAGGCTGCTCGAGGCTTTCTAAGGCATTGAAATACAAGCGCTAGCCGGTGTAAAGCTGAAAAGATACCTTCCACATTTCCATATAATAGAAAGGATAGTGAGAGTTATTTGGTTTGGATTGTTTACAAACAGAAGTTTCTATGTTTTCTTGAATGAATAAAGGGGAAAACTCCACAGCATTATCAGGATACCAAGAAATAATAATAAGCAGAGAAATCAGTGAAGAACAATTTCTGAGTGCATTCAGTAGGTGTGTCTAATTGCCCACACAACAGGATAAAAGTGTTTCCCTTCTACACATTTTTGAGATTATACATTGTAATATTTATATCAGCCTTTTTTTTACATTTGTGATTGCAGGCTTCCAGAAATAGTCATTCAACAAGGAATATTATTAAACATTTAATTTTTTCTTTTTCACTTGCACAATAATATTCTTCCCAAAGAGGGAATTCTCTTTCTTCTCTGATACAGTGTTGCTAATAATTATTTTCTTTCCTTTTCAGAGCTGCAGACTCATTATAAAAATGTGAGTAGCTAGCACTTAGACTTCTAAATGAAAGCCACATTAGATCTATGAACCCTGAACTCCTGTGCACTCTTAGCATTGTTAATCTACAAAGAAACTGTCTTATGGTGTTGGTAGGGATATCCACAAAGCTTCTTTGTGCCACTACAGAACCCATTTTATACATAATTACATGTTATGAGAGACAGAGAACATGAAATGATTGTAGAGGACAGGCCATCCAATATTTGTAAATTCTGAAAGAGCAAGCGATAAAATTTTGTCCAGTAAATTCTAATGGCTTAAATGCCAATAATAATAAGTGCTTCTTCCTGTGATCAATAAAGATTGACAGCAAGAATAAACTAAACCAATACATAAGTGAAAGAAAGGAAAATTGTCACCATGAACTATACTGGTGAAGTTGAGAGTAAACCTGTTATCTTCTAGGTGCTTAGGCAAAAAAAAAAAATCACCAAGTGAAACTGGGAGACAAGAATTTTACAGGGCATTGTGCCAGAATACTGGTTGTTTCTGCAGAATTTACACTATCTTGGCAGAGAAGAAGATATTAAGTGGGGAGTGTAGGGACCCAGCCTTTAAGCAACTAAACCAAATTAAGACCAATATAAGATTTTTCATTGAGATTTCTTTTCCATTTAGAGGAAGTAAACAAAATCTGTCTTGTATTCAAGTGTAACAGATAAAATCACTGTTTTTTACAAGCATTTCATTCTGTCAAGTGCATACAATTATTTCCCTCTCTGATACTGTGGAAAAGACACTTATAATGAATCCCTAGAATATTTCAGTCAAATTATCACCTAGGGATTACATGAAACTACATGTTATCCAGATTAAGTTAATGCATTGCACTGGATAGAAATATACCATGGATAATTTGATGCTCATTGAAGAATTTTATTTCAAGCCAAGTAGGTGAGACAGAAATGCTTTTTGCACTCTGGAAGGACTGAGCAAAAGGTCTCATGATGAACAGGTTGAAGTAACAAGGCAGTGCAGTGCTGCTGATCACTCAAAGGATTCTTCTTGGGTGGATCCCTCATCCTGTTACAAACTTGTTCTTTTCTGTTAAAGGGCAGGCATCGTAAGGTTCATGCAGCTATCTCAGAGCACGGTCAGAGAGCATGAACTCCCTCCCATCAGCCATTGCAGTGGCGGAGGTGTAGCTGCCCTAAATAATTTCAAGGGGAAAAAAAGTTAACTTGTCATTTATGAATTCAGTAATGTTATATACAATAATTAACAGACCTCCTTCCATAGAATTTATGCTTTTCCCCCCTCCAAAAAAAACAACCAACCAAAAGCAAACCCTATGTTATGATAATTCCTGGCTATTCTGACAAAAGAAATCATTTAAATACTTTGTGGAAATCAATGAAAATGTATAATACTAAAATCTCACTACTGCATTTCCACAAGATACTTTTGGCCTATTCATTGTCAGCACTCCATGCAGCTCAATCTTTCCCTAGCCAATGCAGTGGTGAGTGCACATGTAATGGCTGTGCTACTGAAGCCTGTCGATTAGAATTTATCTGAGCAGTCCAAACAAATGCAGAGCAGAGAACATTTTTTCTGCTGAGCTACACAGGAACACTGCAGCTCCACTTAGTTCTTCCTGCTGATTGCTGCATAAATACTAACCAGCTGGAGAGCAAACTACGTTCCTCAAGGACAGACAGCAGAGACCTGCACCTATGGTGTGTGGATGTCTGAAATAAAGGATCACTCTCGCAAGCACTCTTTTGAACACAGTGCCCTGCTGCTTAGGGAAAGAGTATGCTGGTTCCTGACTTTTCCTCAGTAAAGGAACAGTTCAGCACAGGATTGGGATTTTTGGTCCAAAGAGTTTCAGAGTTCTCCAATCCCAGTGCATTCATGTAGTCTCTTCTGGTTCCCAGACTGGCTCTGGTCACAGAGATGCAGTATCTATCAATAATAAGACAGAAAAAATTTTACTGCCTACATTTTTCAGAGGAAAGGACAAAATTAGGCTTTTGAATGCACTCATTAGGATAAGATTGGCTCCTTACCTACCACTACCTCAAGGGCTGATTTGTGCATAAGCACTTGTAGAGTAAATGGTTAATACTTCTGCAGATGGTTCTAAAATCATAGTAGAAAACAAAAAAGGAAGTAAAACCAAACTGATGGTGACTTGAGATGTGAAAGCAATCAGTTAATCAGAGGATGAGCACAGTATAGAGCCAGATAAGTAAACTAGATGGAGCAAAAGCATAGAGAGAAAATAAAGAATATAAATTAGCAGTCTGACCCAGTGGATGGAAAAATCACAAAGTATTGTGACTATGCTAGTGAATAGTCATGCAATTTTAAGGCTGCTCTCTAATACACAAGTGCACAGGGATAGAATTCAAGTAGTGACATTCTTCTGTTTCAGAAATTACGGTTTTTAATTTTCATGTTTTTTTAATGTGGCAGGATTTCTTTGGAGATTTTGTATATAATTTATATGAGTCTCAGTAACTTATCAATTTATAATCTTGGTGCAGAGAGTTCAGAATAATAAAATGCAAATCACTTCCAAACTAGTGCCACTGTCATTCAGCCATTTTTCTTCCAAATCCCTCCTCAAACATCATTTCTCACATAAAAATTATATATTCTAACTTATTCAACTCTTTCTTTCAAAGAATGACTTGGCTACCTCTAACAGAATGAGGCCTTTATGACCCTACTGTTCTTTGTCTTGAAAATGGCAATATGCAGTCATTAAAGTCTTTAAAATTTGATGCAAATATATCTGCAATTGTTATTCAATCAGATGAAATTTTAACAGAGTATGAATCTGGATCTTGGCTAGCTGATTTTAACAGTTCTGAATTTTCAGATCCATTCATGATAATTCATAACTTCAAAATAATCTATTATTATATAGCTTAATAATTTTTAGTGAAAGCACCTGAGCCTGGAAAATTCATCTGGAAATATTACCAAAGAAAAAAATCCAGTATATCCTGGTGTCTTCCTGGCACATTAAATTCTGTGCAGGTCCAAAGATGCCCAAAGGTACAGCAATGACATTTTAATCCCAAGATGAAGGATCATATAATAAGGTCCCCAAATAATAAGGAATTAAAAAATAAAGCAACCCCAAACAAACTGCTATAAACATAAAATGTTAGACTTTATGTTTAAGGTTGGAACATTTGAGTGATGTCTTGGCTTCCATCAGTTTGCCTGTTTCAACTTGGAAACTTCTCTTAAGAGTTGAACAAGCAATAACTTTTATGAAGGGAAATGTAGGCATAAAATCAGTTGCAAGCATGACTTCGAGACTCAGCACATTCCCCTTCTCACAAAACGCTGCACCCTTGCAGCAAGCCATAGAGTCTAGACGGTAATCCCCAGCTCTTAGCAATATTTTTTCACAACAAGAGGCATTCAGCATTCAGTCAGAAAGTGTCTATTTTAGATTAGAAAAGAGCAAAAATAAAAGTTAAGCTTAGTTGTGTTTCTCTCTCCTGTAATGATTTCTTGATAATAAAATTGAATCAAAATCCTGCAGACATTATGAAGTCTTAATATTAAATGGACGAACCTCTAGTGATCTCTGAATGCTGTAGCAAAAAAATACTAAATTGTAGATCCAGAAGACAATAGGGTCTAATAGAGGTGACTCTAGAATGTAGTCCAATTTTCTCTCCTTTCTTGCAGGGAGTGTCAGGAATTAAAAAAAGAAAAAAAAACTAAATTGACCAATGCTCTAAAAATATATAATAGCAATTAGTGGAAGGACTATAATTAAGATTTTTTATTGCAATGCCTTTGTGTCATAAGACATTAATATGACAATCCCATCATTATATTAAATCATAAGACATTAATATGATAATCCCATCATTATATTAAAGTTTTTGTTTGCAGTAATATAACTTGCAGAAGCACTATCATGTGGCTACTTTCTTTAATTTCTTTTATCTGTATTATAACACTGCTTTTATTCATAGTGAAAGGGACCATATAATTTGAAGAGTCCTTGACGTGCTCATAGAAACAGAAAGATGTGTTCAGAAGCAGTCTCACTGATTCACTGGCCACTCAAGACCGAAATAATTAGCCAATTGAAATATATTTTACAGTTTTATCTAGAGGAGATATTTCTTCTATATTAACATTTACTTGGCCTCTCTTACAAAGATGAGAACTATTTGGAGAGAACTGAATTGAGGGAACCAAACATGATCAGAGGTTAATGAACCCATGATCTGCAGTGAAGAAGAGAGAAAGCAAATCATAAGGTAGCTTCATATATTTCTATTCTTTCAGCTGTTATGCTGATCATCTGGACTATTTGAATTCCCTCTCTGGTAAGGGGCTAGTTACAACATGCTTTTAACAATCCTCATTACTGGATTTCTCAAAAAGACATTATCAGGCTTAACATAAAATTGTGCGTAATATTGTAAGTATTACATACCTGCCCTTATGTAAACAGGAATTTGGGGGTACTTAAAATATGTTCTCAAAGGTCTAGCAAAGTAACACAGATCTTCTGTATTCACTGAATCATTGATAAAGCCCTCTAATATTTTCATCAAGTTCAACATTCTTAACTATTCTGCAGCATGGACAATTGATGAATTTCAAAATACTTCAAATATAATTAAGCAATACAGCATCCCATGAGTAAAGGAATGTATCTCTCTCTCTCTTTCATAGATAAGAAAGATCACATGGATTGATTAAGAAGAAATCCTACAAGAAAATACCAGGTTGGTTTCTATTATCTTGGTAAATAGTAAAACAAGAGAGGGGGTTGTTACAGAGATACTTTAAGAAATTAAGGAAGATGAAAACGCACACTAAAAGTCATATATGATATTCATAGCAGAAGTAGGACAATTTTTTTTTTTAAAAAAGGCCTTTTTTTCCTAAGGTTGGGGGTAATAAGTCAGCTTTTATTTAGCAACATACTTTGGAAAATGCTTCTCTAGAATAAAGGATTTGTGTGGTAACAACATACTAATCTGGTGGATAAATATATTACTTAAACTGCAATATTTTTAAAAAGTATAAAACTCCAAATACAAATGCTGAATCTAGTGCTGTAAAGAGAGAACCACAAAAGTCAAAGACAAAATGAGAAAAAGATATTTTCAAACTTCAACACCCTGAAAAAACCAAAGTCACTATTCCTCCAAATATATCTGTATACATACATGTATGTTTATGCATGTTCCTCCAAATATATGTTTTATCTTCACTGTGGTAAAGCTAATGACTAAAATGTCACACCTTCTAGCACAACAACATGGATTTGGGATATGACAAAAGACTATAGCAATCTTCTCCATTGCTTCACAGTGTGTGCAGTAAACTATCCACAGTGATACCCACTGCGGATAAAAACAAACGTACCCGACACTTTTCAGATATGCAGTGGAGTAAATAAGTCAGTGTGTAGTAAGTGGAAAGTAATGCCAAAGAGCACTGCAGAGCTTGTGTTTCCCTCATCTCCTACTTCCCCTTCCCTTTAACACTGGCTGAGATTCACTTCTTCCCTGTCAGCTCTGCACAGCCCTTGGGTGTTGTACTGATCCTTGTAAATTCTCTCATAATTTGGAGCCTTGAATAAATACGTGGAACAGCCTCTGGCATACAGTCATTTTTATTTGCTTGTTTATTTATTTATTGGTAGTAATATAAATAACCTCCTCTCAATCACCATGCAGACTCAGTGAAGCACAACCAATGCTCCATTTATATTCAGTGGGAAAATAGGTGACAAATGTGTATGAATAAAGCAGAAAAAAACTCTTTGATTCCTCATGATCTTATTATGAAAAAAACAAAAAATATGAACTCGACCAAGGAAAATGTGAGACAGGGAAATTTCATTACAGTGATGTGGGTATCTTTGTTATATTGCATTCCTTGTATAGAAGCATTTCTACTCAGTCACACACTATTTTAAGAATCTGCTACATTAATGGTACCATTTCCTTTCCCTTAGTTTTTAGAAGTTTCATAAAAGTCTTTACTTATGATTCTTTTCCTTTTGACTCTAGAGTTTTATTGTGAATTTCACAGGGAATCCTTAGTCAGGAATAATAATTATTTTAATAAATATTTACTAAAATACCGCATTTGATTCTTTTGTAGCATCAGTCCAAAACACTTCCATGCTGCAAATTGAATGAATGTTCTGTTGCTAGTGCTGGTTGTTATAATAGCTCTTCCACAAAAATGCATGCCAGTGGTTTCTTCCTCTGCTCAAAGAGTCAAAAAATATTCTCTCCTCTTGTTTCTCCATTCCTGAGTCAAAATTCTGAGGAGGTTCATTCTGCAGTTAACTTTGTCAAATCACTTCTAACAAGACTGGGCACAACTTCCTACTCATTAGTACAGATGCAACCAATCATTAATTTTACCATTGAATTTGGAGCAAATGTACACTTATTTCCAAAAATAATAATGAATTTCAAGGGCTCATAGTACAGAGGTAGTACAGCCAGTTCCAAAATAGGATCATAACTTACTCGAGAATTTTCATACTTAATGACCTACTGAGATGTGCATGTTGTGCTTCCTTTCATTCATACATGTGGTCATGAATAAAAGGCAATGCCCTCATATCGGTGTAGTTTTTTCACATTCCTTCAGAGGAATTTCTGTCTGGTGTACTGTATTTCTATTTTCTTTTTTCATACCTGTCAAGTAGTATATTCTAAAGCGTCACCACAGAACTAATAGGAGCTTTGTAGCATGAACTCACAGACACCATTTGAAAACATCTAGTCCCAGACTAGACAGATATTGACTGAATCACGTTAGTTCAAAATTGAGAAAACTTTAAATAACCCTTACAAGTAAAATCAAGCAATCTCTCAAATCTGTCCATACATCAGCCAATCTCCTAACATTCAGGAGGAAACTATGGACTAAGGGAAAAATTAACTCTAGACTTTTCACAGGCAGAAGCTGACCACCTTACCACCAAAAGACTTTGAAGTGAGATCTTTACAGAGTTGTATTTCTAGTGGAGCCTCTATCCTGGAAGCTGTACAGTTAGAGAGGCTCTTATACCTTACAATTTACTTTTATTCTTGTCCTCCCAGTTGCTGCTACTGACACAGACTGAAGAAAATTTTTTTTGTCTACAGTAATTTCATAATAAATGCATTATAGGAGACACAGGCTTGTATCAAGTTTTACACCATATTTTGTATTCTTTTTTTAACTACGTTTTTCAGTTCCATCAGAGCTCCACCTCTTTTTTCCTATTTTTCTCTCCCTGTGCATTCCTATGTGGCACACATTTCATGTAAAGAATAGTGGAACACTGATGTTCCTGTGAGGATGAAGCAACAGTGGATAATATTCTGCACAGTGTGTATTTTCTGTTAACAGTTTGAGAACTAAACATAAAGTTCTCTAAATTCAGCAGCTCCTTATAGCACATAGAGTTAAAGGCTCTGTGCATCTGCAATGTCAGTGATGAACTAAGATCCATGAATGCTTTCTTTGTGCTAGTCATAAATCTGCTACATAAGCTGCTGCAAAGCTCAATTAAGACAGAATATTCTTTTAAGACCTGAAACTTGTCCATCCTTCCCCTCCCCCAATTTTAATCTGACAAGAAACCCATAAGTTTTATGATATACATCTGAGATCATTGAGTGATTACTGCCACCTAGTTAATTCTCAAAGCAATGAATTACATACAATTAGTATAAATGCAGGGCCAAGCCCTCAGTTGATGTATCTCACAGGAGATAATAAAAAATGTTTAGAACATCCAGTCACTTTTCCCCTAGGAAAAAATTGCTTTCTGACACACATTTTTTTGTGTTTATCTAATTTTCTTTTACAGGCCCCAGAAGGCATATTGACAGGGAGGGTTTTCCCTCCAATCAACATATGCTTCTGCCTAGGATGCACTCCCATGTATGCTGAGCTTTCCCTCTGTATTGCAGCACTTTACAAAGCATTTTGCCTCCCTGTTATGTGCAGTCTTTGAATTCATGAAGAAAGGAAAAAGCCCTCTGTTGCATGCTGAGGATAGGGACAGATTGTACCAGCATGCCCCTCATGCCAAAGGAAATCATAAGGGGTAAGACAATGATATCTCATGATTACAGTGTGGTTGCTCTGTGACTTTATCCTTCTGGTAAGAGTAAAAGCAAAACTTTGTCATTAGTGTCACATCCCACCACTCATAACTTACTTTTAATACTCACGTTTCTTTCTACCCCAGTTTTTAACAACTGCAGTGCACGTATCCTTCTGAGAAGCCACAGTAGTAAGAGGAGAGAGCAAGCCTGTGATGCCTCTCTCAACTTTGTGAGGTCTTCAATGACAGTAAACTGAAATTCCATGCAAAGTGATCAGTCCATGAACTCTGCTTCTCTCTGTCTCAGCAGTGTAGCGCAAGGCATCTCAAAGGGACCAAGTATTATTTGGCCAAGGTCCTAAACTTCTAAAGAGTACTTCGAACACAGAGCATAACTGGGGAGGAACAAGCTCTTTCCCACCAGAATTCAGCTTGTTTGGAACAGTGCCTCTTTTATCCCATTAAAAATAAATAAATTATTCAGACTATCTGCCTTGCCCCCAGATCTTTTAGTCATGCCAAAAACTGCTTGTGTGCAGTCCTAGACTACTTTGTCAGTCCTAGAAAGGAGAGAAAGCTCTCAGAAGGAGTGATGAGAACTCAGTATGTTAATTGCCTTTTTGAATGGAGAAAAATGTAGCAAAAAAATGCTTATAAAAAGAGAACAATGAAAAATTACTTGCTTTGTCTAAATGCTTCCAGTTGTTGATAAATGCTCACTGTTTAGAGACTCACCAATTTTTTTTTTAGCCTGCAGCTGCAGAGCCAGTGCTCCTCGTTCCTTGCCATGACTGTTGATCTGACTGTCTGCCAGACAATCACCAATTCCTGCTCTGCTGTCTGCTTCAGCTATTTTTTTAAGGGCATTTTTTCTCCTTTTCTTGAACCTGATGATCTCACACCGGAAATTCAGCTTTTTTTTTCCCAAAGAAGAGGGTCTTTTGTAATGGCAACAGAGCACTCTTACAATCAGCTGGGAGTTTTCCTTACTTAAGCAAGAAAAAAAATAAGGTCAAGAATTGACAGAGTTCCAGCAGTGCTTAAACTCTAGCAGCACAAAAAAGCTATTTAAGGAGCAACAAAAAACTAAAGACACATTTACTCTGAGGTAATGGTGACATAATTTTTTGGAGAATAATTCACAGTTATTTTAACCTATTTTTTCTTGCTGTATTCGGGACCAAAATGTGAATAGGATATAGATGTAAACTTTACATGGAGACAGTGTGTCTCACAAATCACTGTAGAAATGTTCAGCACAAAAATGTCTATTTACCTTGACAATAAAGGCCAGTTTGATAGTTTATTTTCTTTATTCCTACAATGAGCCCATTGAAAAACCTTCATCATTTTTATCCTGCTTCAATGCCTTACAGTTTTCTATCCCTTGTAAAGGAAATAAAGTTACTGAAGGCAATTTGGAGACTCTGAATGAGATCTTGTTTTGAAGTTTCATAATGATTTCATGAATTTATTTTGTACTGCAAATTACAGTCTCTTGATTGCTAACATGAGACTTTCAGGTTTTTATTAGCATGTCTGTGGCCAAGAGACTGGTCAAATTTACTTTAGCCTCGATTCAAGTTTCAGCAGTGCCCTTACTTTTTAAGTAAAAGATCCCTTTGTGATCAGAATATCTTTACCTTGCTAATCTAATTCTGTACTCCCATTTTTCATTTCCCAGTTGACTGCTCCATGTCCTCCTGCACAGATATTCTTGGAGAGGAGCTAGTGCATATAATATTGTGGGAAAGCAAACCTGCCTTTCACCACCATTTTGCCCTTTAGAAAGCCTTTTCAATGCAGTTCCTAGAAACCAAGGGTTGCATAAAGCAGTGGAAATGGTCCAGTTTCTTCAGTCTGCCACTCCCTGTGGAGTTGTATGCCTGAAAGACTATGTGACCCTTTTCCCAGATGTCGCAGACAAAAGGTAAACCAGGGCTTCCAAACTCCTGTACCAGAATTTCTTAATTACCATTTTGCCCCATTTGTTGTTAGAGTGATCTCAAATTATCCTACATGGAAGGCAGAATATGCAAATGAAGCTCAAATTTACCTCAGGGATCTTTAACTTTTGGAAAACTTTTTGTATCATCTAATTCACTTATAGAGATGATAAAGATACAAGGTGGAGGACTGTGAGGGAGGGAGAGGGAGATGGTGGAGATGGAGAGAGAGATGGATATAGTTGGATATAGATGGATATCTGTAGACATATAGATCTTCTACACTTAGTGGAGCAGAGCTGTTCACAAACTGAGAACATTTCACTGCATTTGAATACCTACTATCAAATGTGATGAATGGTCCCCTGCTGGCTTCTGTATCCTTAGGGATCATAGTGTCAGACAGAATTATTCACTTTAGTTGCCTGACATATGGACAGAGAAAACTGGGTGACAGGTATCACAAGATCCTGCACGTGGACAGTTGTTACAGAGCAAAGATACTGGGGTTAATTTGCTGTTAAGTAAGAAAGCAGCTTTTGTGAGCCCATCACCTGTGCAAGCTTTGCAGTTCCTGCCAGGACCTGCTCAGCAAGTGAGGACATAAGGACAGGAGCCTTAGGGAGCTGGGGGCAGGAGCGTTCAAGAAGGTTTGTTGCAATATGGAGGGTAAAGAAACATCAATTGAACATGGCTTTAGATGAGATAGAGCTCTTATATCACTATTAAAAACTTTCCATTGGAGAGCCTGGGCAGCTCAGTTCTTCAATGGTGAAACCATTTAAATTGTAAAGAAAGGTTTGTCAATAATGAAACTCTGCTCCTCAGGTTCAGGATCAGCTGCTGATTATACATGTCAGATTCCACTACTTATTCCAGAATTTTTTCTTTAGAGTCTTCCTGCCTTGTCTCCACCTTTGAAGGATATAGTGTACATGAACAGAAATGTCTCTCTTCCACTCTTCTTCTTTCCTTCTTTTCACATGAAAATAAATGAAGCCTTGAATGGAGAAACATCTGCATTACCCTTCAAAAACATCAAAAATATCAGACAGATTTTCAGTGAATGTAGCACTTTATGACAATTGTCATAATTGGCAGCATCTCTGCCTCTTTAAAAGAAACACAACGACTCCAGACATTCTCAGTTACAGCAGACTACTCTGATTTGAATTGTAACAGTTGCAAGCACCGACTGGGTAGATCATCTTGTCCTTTTTGCTGATACATTATTGTTCCCTCTGATATTTTCCTTGGTGTTTCATCCAGACTAATTTTGCTGCTCTTCTAGACAGAATATTTCGTTAGCAAATAGGACTATTGTTAGTAAATATGACATTTACTCCCCATTCCCCTTTGTTCTGTGGAATCCTGTTTTTTTCAAAAGCAGTTATATTTCTCAATACCACCTTCATTAAGTGTTCCTTCCTTCTCAGGAAACCAACAGCATTTTGCATGTTCTTTGGAACTTGAGACAAATAATTGTCGGTTTGGCAAATTTGGGCTAGAACTGTCATGCAACGTTCTTGTAAAGGTTCAGGCTTGAACACCATCCCCTCATCATGTCAAATATTATCCCTCATTATTTCAGCACTTTTCGTCTTGAGATAAATTCCAGACGTTCAAGAAAAAAATAAAAGTGAAAGAACTGAAGAAAATATTCGGTCCATAATTTGGCAAAATTTCACATTTATTTTTAAATTAATAAGCAGAAAACTGAGATGAAAGTTCTTGGTTATTTAATGATACAATTAGGACATTGGCTCTAAAAAATAACATTATTAAGTTCTCTCATTTTTTTTCAATAATCATTAGTTAATTACACTTCAGTGCTTTGTATAATCTAGTAGCTGAATTTGAATCAGCCCAGATATTTGTCAGAAAAACCAAGGCCACATTGATCTTCCAGAGCATGAAGATGAAACCAAAGTCTTCCATGAGAACAATAACCACCACCCATTTATGATTCACATTTGCAAAATGAAACTAAGAAACAAATTGTGAAAATGCAAAAATAAACCAAGATCTGCTACATTTATTTTCTCCTATTTTTTCCTAAAGAAACAATATTGATGTGATTTGTGTTGTTTGTGCAGATATCTGTCCAACTGTCTCCCATGTGTACAAGTTTGAAAACAAACCAGTGGGAGGCACCAAGTCAGAATAACAATTTAATGGAAATTAAAGAAAAGGAAAAAAAAAGTAAAAGAAAACACTGGTTCAAACTGACAGAGTCAAGGTACAACCTGACACCCTGTTAGGCAGGGTGGTGGTAGCAGTCTGGTGGAATGGTGGCTGCAGTCCTCTGAAGCAGTGATCCTGTAGTAAAAGAGTCAGCTGACATTGCTCATAGGCTCATTAACAGAAGATACTCCGGAGGGAGTTACCTCTGAGTCATGCGGCAGGACAATGATGGGCCATTAACAGCAAGATAGTCTGGGGGGAGGAGGCAAGGAAACACTGCCCCACCTGATTTCAACAGCTCCTGAGGATGGTAATAGAATACACTGCAACCCAGGACACCATGACTTTGGAAGCCACTGGACAATTTTAGTCAAGTTTGACAGAGGGATAAAGGTAACAAAGTCACTTCAACAAATTTTGTGGAAATTGTTAACTAAGCATGGGAAATAAAGACCAATTTCAGCTCTTACTGAGAAAAGGTAAATTCAGCTTGCTTATCACACTTTTTTTTTGCCACCAACCAGCTGTTTAATCAGCTAATGCACAGCTTAGATGAGCCTGGAGAAAGAGGAGCTAAGAAAGGATAATATAGGAACATAATAGGATTTTGAGTAGTTCAGTGCCAGTACAGAAATTTAAAGCATACAGGTCAATAGGAAACCACAGTTCTTTAGGTTGACTTCTTACACAACAATTTATTTCTCCCTAAATCAGCAAGTCACTTAATCTTTTGTTGTTGCTCCCTGTTTTCTCTTTCATTTACAAATGCATTCCCCTAATAAAGCAGAGAGAGGTGGACATCAGAGTCCAGAAACCTACCTAATAAATACCTAAGACCTCTATGAATGTGAACTTTGATCTAGCCAGCTGATAACTGCCCTTAGCGTGTTTTTTTTTATTTTCACTGCTTCAAATACTACATAATCGAGGTTTGAGCATTAAGCAGACGAATTGTTCTTTTTTACATTTAGAGTAAGTAGCAATTAGGCAAAAATGCATGCATGATTTGCTAATGGTAATCCTACAGATGCTAATTTAATTTGCATTCTATTAGTTCATTTTAATAATTTTATGCTATTCTTATGATGGAAAATATGAAAAGAAGTCTGTAAGAAAGAAGACTGGCTATCTTATTCCTGTCTTGTGCCACTGGTTTGTTTCGTAATCATGAACAACTTGTTTTACCTTTGTTTCCCTTTCTAATCTTTGTCAATCTTGTTTGCTTATGAAAGTTGCTAAAAAAAGTAATGTTTCACTAAAGATTTGGATCCAATATAACTGAAAGAATAGGACTTTTGTTTCTGTTGTAATGCTGTTTATGGTATCTTTGTTGCTATTATTACACAACTAATGCAATTACTGTAAAGAATCTCCTACAGCTCTATCTTGCTACCTTGGCAATGTATATACAGGTAATTCCCTTCTGACAAAAAATTACCATTGAGTTCTGCCTCAACTGTCTTTCATATCACAGAAAGACAGTGACAAAGTTTGGTGTCTTTTTATATAGATGAAAGACCCTATCATTTTAGATTTTTTTTTATATCGGGAAGCTTGCCCTTCTTGACAAAGCTTTCCAAGATTGAAAATCTATGATTAGACTTATATAGGATCTAAGTAACTCTAAAAATCATACAAACTACTGAAACATGTTAAGTTCTGATTTGTAACTGATACAAGTGATTATAAGCTGCAAAATAATTCATTGTAAAAATTTGTTAAAAATCAGTCATCCCAGTCACTGGTCTTGAATGTCTTACTACTTAATTGTAACTTTTTTTACCAATTTTGCTCCATCAATATTATTAAAGATATAATTATACCCAGTAGCTGAAAATATCACAACTGTCTAAGACATCAAACACAAATGTTCCTTTAAAACAAAACACTTCATAATTTTGGATTAATATCCCTGTTGCACAAAGAATGTAGATAAGCATATTGAACTGGTTGGTAAATAATCTTCAACTAAGGTTTTTGTTTGTTCGTAAGTTTGTTTTATTATGTGGGTTTCAAAGATCCAAACTAAACCTAAGTACAACGTTGCTGAAGTGAATTAGACACTTTGCACGATTTTCTAAGACATTTTAGATATGATCCACAAAGGGACTTTGTGCACCCTGCTAGGACTTCAGAGCATATCCCCAGATTTTAAATCCACAGACCACTGGTCAGGTGTTGTTAAACTTGGAAGGCATTTAATTTTCACAGCTGTTTAAATGCCAGGTGTTGTCTCATTCCCATTCTGCCTAGGTCCCTGACACAGGCCAAGTGATACCAAACTTTTTCCTGTCCACAAAAAAACGTGAGAAAAGAGAAGCAGCATCTTTCCAAACTGAGCTGCCAGCGGACTTGCAGTGACCTGACAAGAGTTCAGCCACCTTTAACCTCTGTTACATCGTGCCCAAGCATGGTGTTTAGACACAGGTGTTCTTGTTAACATGGCTACCCCAAAAGATGTACATTTTTGAAAATCACACTGCTCTCTATGGTAAGCAGATACATCAAGGTGTCTTTGAAAATCCTTCCCTGTGAGCTCACTCTCTACCCCTTCTCTCCTTCTTGTTCTCTCAGTTATGATACTTTTTTTCTACTTTTTTTCCTTTGTTGCAGCCATTTGGCAATTTTCTTTCCCTTATTTCAGAGGCCTTTCCAGATCTACCAACGCATCCTGTTAGCTAAGGAGTGAAACAATATCCAGACATTCATTGCCATCAAAGATGAAGTGAAGTACCCACTTAGTGGTGTTCTTTTAGGCTTCACTATCAAAACTAAAGGTAATTAGTCCTTGATCTAAAATGGCGTGATACCATTAACTTCAATGAAGTTTTATATCTTTACACCAGCTGAAAACATACTTCAAATTTCAATGGCTTGTTACCAGGACCTGTGACACAAAGGCATATTTTAGATTTAGGATTTTAAATTAACACTTTTTTTTTAAGGCAGCTGATCAGTGATTTGCAACAATAGCATTAATTGGTCTCATTCTTTTCACTTATGTAAGTACCAAACAATTTGTATTATTGATCTAGGAAGTGTTATGGTGATTTCTTCAGTGATTTGTTAGATTACATGCTCCAGTGGCTGTCTATTCCAGTGATTATTGGTAGCACAGCCTTTTTCCTCAATGTTCATTTCATAGTAGAATGACTACAGTTATTATCACAATTATTATTGTGAGCATCAGATTGGTTAACAGGTTCTATAAACACAATTCAAAGAAATTTTTCAAATGAGGCAACATAAAATCACACTTTTTCTATATTAACTACTCTTATGTTTTATTAGTTGTACTCTCATTCATTCTCTTTCATGAAGAGGAAAAAAAAGGATCCTGCACACTGATGACTTAAGAGGACATATATGATGGTGAAGAAATCCCATGCTGGGGTCACACCGCCTGTCAGACTCACCTCCAGAGGCTTTCTCATGACACAGGGTAGGATGGGTGCAGTTACATCCTTCTCACTGCTGGTTTTCTCATCTGATAGAGCACTGGACTTTGAAAAACATAATGTTAGCCCAAACGAAAGAAAGAAATTAGTGATTACAGTACTATCCTTTAAGGTGGGGTAAGGGTTAAGAGTAGGTTACTTACTGTAGCATGACACTGACCAGGAAACGGATTCTTTCATTAGTAAGAAACTAAAGAAAAATTTATTTTGTGTATGCATTTTAAAGATTGTGGCCCTAGTAGCAAAAGAACCACAGAAGATTTTTAATGCTTTTGCTTTGTCTGTTCATCTTCCCCCAAGCCATGAGAATTCTGATACATCTGCAGTATCTTTTCATGGCTGGTTTTACTCTGAGCTTCCAGGTCTGTGGGAAATTTAATAAACTGTTTTGTGTATGTTTATATTTTGAAATGTGCCTAACTAACAATGACATCCATGCAATTTAGGAATGTAGTAACTTCTTTGCTGCATTGATTTTGAAGGTCAAATTGCCACTGGAGCCAGTTGGAACTATTCTGATTCAGCTTGAGTTTTAGGGTTGTGTACAGATCAGGTTTTATTTTATCTGATCCAATTCACCTGCTATCCCTGCTGAAGATACAATTTCAGGAAGACAGGACTGTGTCTTTACAGATCAGAGACAGCCAGAAGAAAATCAGAGAACCAGGGAATGGAAAGTACAAGAAAGAGTAGACTCTTCTTGCTGACACAATTAAATAGAAGACAGTTATTGAACCATTTAAAGTATCTCACCTCTCTGCAAGAAAAAGCCATAAATAATGTAAGGAAAAGGACTACTTTTCTTCACAGAGCCTGCACAATGGTAAGTGTTGAAAATCACATGCACAAGTCCCCATCTGTGAATGAAGGTTTAGTTAGATGTTAAGTTCATGAACAATTAGCAAAAAAAAAAAGAAAAAATTAAAAAGTGAAAGAAAAAAAAACAAAAATAGTAAACAAAGCTCTTGTCCCTATGGGTTTATTTAAACACAGGAGACAATACTGACAGCTTTAGTATTTTTCAACTAAATATTAATGACAGAATTTTGTATTAATGTGTTGGAGTTTAAAATCCAGTTCCCAATATTTTCAATTCCTCTGAACAGTACTCTTTCCAAGCTGTAGTGGCATATGGTTAGTGTAAGCCAGAACTGGATGGCTGGTTCTGTGAAGTTCTTCTACACAGCCATTTTTCATCAAAACTTTCAAAAATGTCTTTTGAAAACACATCCAGAACAATACATACTTGAAAATAAGTTTATGCAAAAAAAGAGTTTTTAAGGTTTATGTTAGAGAGTTGGATATATTACCCCAAAAATTTGTTTTCTAGGGTGATGATGCTAACTAAGCTCACTCCTTCCTGCAACCATCATTTTCCATTTCAGATCTGGCAATGTAGGAGACAGGTCACCCACTCAACCAGTAAACTGAATCAAATGGCAAATACTGTTCTGTATTTTGGACAGCATGAAGATTTCTGCAGCAGAGAGTAGTTATGGGTACAGGACATCAAAGAGAAGCTCTCCTGGTTTTCCTATAACTTAACTTCCTACCTTCACAGCTTCCTACTCCTTAGATGCACAGCCCTGAGGAGCGGCTGAGTCTCTAGGAATTCTAGCAGAATTAGCTGATGTTACTAATAGCTCAGTGACATCAGGATTTTATGTCTTATAATCATGCATTATCCAAAGCCCATCAAAATGGCATTTCTAACCTATTTACAACTTAAAATGGGCAAATTTGTCCATCACCCTGATCACCACTCCACAACATAAATACTAGGAGAATATGTTGGTGCCTGTCCACTGCATCCTAGAAGAGTACTGAAGACAACATGAGTGGATTTCTGTGCATGAAGTGTATGTCTCTTCAGTCATGGTGAGGCCCCTCTGATCCTCATCACCCACATGTTTTTATTCACTCTGTGATCCAAAAATTCCAGATCCCAAACTCAAATCACCTCACAGACTTCTGTGGACAGCTTTCAGATAGAAAAGGGAAAAAAGAATAATAAGAGCAGTTGTTTTTATTAGAATCTGCTACACACAGACAGAAAAGCAGGATCTGTGAGGCCTGTGGTTGCTCCCTGAAATTTGGGTGCCTTTATTATGGGAAGAGGCTAATTACAAGCTGCTGACTGGCTGAGTGTTGGCAGATGATGCTTGTGATGAAAAGAAAGCTCAAAACCCAAGAAGTGAGATGACTGTATTAGCTCAGAAAATGGGGAATCTTCCAAAGATGCTGGCAAAGGGGCACCTGACCTTGCAGACACCTACTACATCCATCCTGTAAGTCTGCCTTCAGCCAGTATAGCAAGTCCATCACCACAAATTTGCTAGTATTTGCAACATCCATTGACCTTCCCCAGCACCATGAGAGTCCTCAGAACAGAATTTATCCAGGATCTTTATAATCTCCTAACCTTTCAAGTCCATAAGAGACCTATTAAGCCACTCTGTGTACATTCCTGAATTTCCCCCTAGCACCATGGAGTGGATGATGCTACAGTACACAACAGTAAGCATGACACTGGAGTTCAAAGAGCTATTGACATCTGTAATACTCACAGTGGCACTGTTAGTGAATCCCTTCACTATGGTGTCATATTTTAAAGCTTTCTAACTTTTTTTTCCACTCTGTGAAGTGCTTCCGCAAAACTGATGTATGATCTTGGGAAAACAGAAACTCAATCTGCACTGAGTTACACCATCAAGACAATGAAATCACTGTAAAAACAGAATACTGTTTTTTTAGTACTACCTCTGCTGGATTTTACTTGTAAAAATATTTTCCACGGGATACCTAATGGTTTCACCTGACAACAGTAATTTTTAAAAGGCTGAACTGTATTAAAAGACCTCATGTCTCTCACTAATATACTTCTTGTATGTTTTATACCTGCCTCCACACAGTCAGTGGCTTCTGTGTTGAAAAGCATTTTAAGAACATTTAAAGAAACACTGTCAGCATTTCTGATATTTTCAAAGCCATTTGAATAATTGAAACAACCTACCAAATATTTAATTTATTCTAAGTATCCTTCTGAGTCTTAAAAAAATCAGAACTATAAAAAGGATACTTATTATTGAGATCCCCTTGCTCTCCAGATGACCCCCCAGCTCGTTTCCCACACTAACTTTCATCACTTTGTTTTGTCTTTCCAAGCCCAGTTCCTGTTCTTTCCTAGCATATCTCAAGGATATATATCTTATGACTGAAGGATGGAGAGATTGATGCTGCTTTTCATAGACAGGGGGGAAAAAGCCAGCACCATGCAAAGGGCTACAGGGCTTTTAGCTCCAATAAGATTTATTGTCAGAAGCTCTGTTAGAGATCAGACAAGCCTTGAAATGAAGCAGAAAGTCTTGAGAAACAAGTATAGGGCCTGTTCTGTATAGGGCCTAGAAATGGAAGAACATTGCCAAGAACCTCTACTCTGAAAAAAAGTTCTTTGCTTATGTGTGAGAACTGATTTGTGAACAGTTTGAAATTACAACTGGGTTTTATGAACTGGCTGACTCTTTTCTAATACACAACAGGTTTAGCGTATTCTTGTCTCCTATCTTCTGTCTGAGGAACTGGAGGGTCACACTTATGTGTCCGGAAGAAAGAGCTGCATATATGCTAGATGTCTGGTTGATACAGTGGCTGTGGTTTGTGGTCTAACAGTATGAAGGTGGTGAAATTAAGAAAATTATTAGATGGGACTGGAGTGCACTCTCTTTGACAAAGAGAGGTGAAGAGTTCAGGGGCTTATTAGTGGGGTCCTGCCAGAGGGATATCATTCAGAGAGAGTATGCAGGTGAGAAAAAGACCATCCTGAGATTAGAAGGAGTTCTGCCTTCCTCCAGCAGGCAAAAGAGTGCTCCTACTCTATCTGCAATAACCCAGTGACCAAAGCACTAGAGCAAGGATTTCTAGGAAGCCAGAGTGGAAAGAGTGTTGTCTTAGTGTGCAAGGGAAAGACAACTGAATATGAAAACCACAGAAATTAAAGTGGCCACCTAAAAATGAACACAATCAGCTATAGCTAACAAGGGAAGACTACAAACTCAGGGTAGAGAAGAGAGAAACTGCAATCTTCCTTCAAGAATTACTTGTGGAAATTGCTAAATTTGATGAATTGGGAAGACAGCAAAATGTGTTCCTTTCCTTTGAAGGCACAGAATTGTTGACACCTCAGTGTCAGGGACAGCACTTTCTTGCTGAGCCAAGTCTCTATTCCATCTGACCAGATGCAAAAAAGGCAGCAACAAATGTTGCTGCATTGAATCAGTCCCAAAGGACATCAAAGCCCAAGCACTGAGACCAAGGGAAAGCAATGAGTCCAACTGTCTGACCTTGCAGGCAATTTACCAAATCAGAAGCTATAAACAGGCTAATTCTGATAAAATCGCGTGCATAAACATATCCTCCCAAGCAGCTGACACACATC
This sequence comes from Corvus hawaiiensis, assembly GCF_020740725.1. Lineage (NCBI taxonomy): Eukaryota > Metazoa > Chordata > Aves > Passeriformes > Corvidae > Corvus > Corvus hawaiiensis. The sequence goes on along the minus strand of NC_063216.1, from coordinate 60,660,558 downwards.
CCTCACTGATGTTTTTGTTCATCTCAGATGTTATTCACACAGTGCAATTTGATACCTGTTTGGGCAAGCAGCCGGCATAAAGCCAGTAGTCAGGGAAAAAAAGGACTCAGTATAATGTACAATTAATGTATACGCTGGGCAGTTATGTAATTTGAAGTATACATCTGCCTGTGTCTATTTGTAAGGTGTTTTCTTTAACTCTGTTACAATATCTATTAAGAGCAATGTACTTGATTACTGTGAAGTAAATGTGATAAGTACTGTGATAAGTGTGAGATTCACCCATTCACAGGTCAAAATAAACAACAGTAATTTTATAGCCTGACCTCTTGTATGTTCACAGAAATGGAAGAATCAGGGACAATAAGAGCTGTTCTTGGCCCAGGTCAGACAGTACTTTCTAGTTCTGTTACTGGCCTTACCCTGGCATCCCTGCTCTTTTCCACTTAGTTATTTTATCCCCATTTTGAGCTTTATCACCTGTGTAAAAATAAAATAACCTGGCATAGAAGTCACAAAGAGAGAGCCAACATGATTGTTAAGGGTGAGGGTGTAAAAGGGCAGTGTAAGCAGTAGGGATACTAAAGAAAAGAACTCACTGGGACTTCAGTACCTTAAATAAACAACCTATGTTATTATTGTCTCCCTTCATCCCTGCAGTTCTTTACCACAATGTTGATGACTGCTGCCACACCTGAGGAAGTATCAGTGATGATTTATCTTTCACAATTTAGATATTTGTAGCTAAATAAATTTAACTTTATTATTTTCAGAGCTAAGTCCCTCTTCTTGGAAGAATACCCCTGTCTTCGGTAAAACTACTCTCACTATAACCTTCCCTTAAGACTGTTTTTGAGCTAATATTAAGTCCATTTCACCCTTTAGCATACCACACAAAGAGACAGAAGAAATGTTCACTCCAATTCAAGAAATTGAAGAATTCTGAAATCTAACCTGCAAACAACCTTTCCACTTTCACAGCTAAATGTTACAACTACCCTTTATTTCTTGACAGCCTGCATTCTTGGGTCCCAGGTGTAAATACTCTGGAAATCTGAAATACAAGGCTTTCAACTGTATGCTGAAAGCTGTAAATATCAGGCACAATTTCCTTTTATTTTAATGAGTGTGTTGTCATGGAAACTTTGCAATGGACTCTGGGCTTCATACTCAAAACTCTTGAGGTTTCTGGCAGTTCCCTGATGGGTCCTGTCAACTGCTCTTTCACAGGAAGTGATAATAAAAATTCACTTTCCTGTTCAGTGAACCTTGAATGAACTGAAGGAGAACAACCTCAAATCCACTTGCTTCCTCTCACTCCGAATTTCATATGCATGACTGATAGTATGCTACTTAACCCTTTCAGTAAGTTTGTAAACAGCTGGGATAAGTAACAGTTAAAACTCTCTCTCGTTTCATGACCTTGAAATTAATTCTATTTTTACATGAAACAAGTCTTAAACCTGACTTCGTAAACATTTATAAATGCTGACCTCTAAGTGAAGGTGGAGAGTAAAAACAAAAAAGCCTCAACAGTTTTAAGCAGAATACTTTTTTCTTTCCAGATTTATTTTCTGTTTTAGAACATTTTAAAGTAATGGCATAATGAGGATAATATCCTGTTTTCTGATTTTTAATATATTTTACTCTGTAAATGTCTTATACAGGTATGTCACATTAGTGAGTGAAAGACAATAAAAACCCTTAAGCATCATTTTCCAGTCCACAATTATGTATTTTTCAGCAAGGTTCCTACATTCACAAAGTTCTCCTGCTGTAAAATACCTTACCATTATGAAACTACCATTTGAGAACTATTCCCTCAAGACTTCTGCTTTTGCTGCTGAGGGAAGATTCCAGAAACCTGTCCTGAACATGATCATCAAAATGCCTGCAGTTAATCAGGCATTTATGCTTCTATGCTGCTGTTGATCCATTTGCTCTTGGTTTTCATATTTCCCAATTTCACAGCTGTCACATTTCAATGCATTGACTGTATATTAAACTAACTTGTGCCTCCCATGGCTGACTTTAGGTGCATCTGCAAGGCAAAGAACTGCTTGAAGCAGGTGATACTAGGTGTTGGCTTGCATTATTGAGTTTCAGTAACAACTTCGGGAAAATATTGCAATTCTAGCATCTCTGGCATATGTCCAGCCTCCCTGGAAGGTGAGTGACACCAACACATAGCACATTAGCTGCTGTGCCCTCATTGTCAGGTCTCCACTTCAGTGTACAGTCAGTTTCTTAGGTTAAGAAATCATTAATCTTTTTACCCGAATGTTGGTTTCATTGAGAGGAACCTCAAAAACATGCCAGCAAGTAAACAAAATCCCCCAGCAGTTCTAGCTGCCTGTCCACCAATATAATAAACAGGACAGAAAGTAGAATTGTTCACTCATTTCTGTAAATTCTACAAAATACTACTTAATTCTGCTGGGAAGTTTTATGTGATTAAAAAATTTAGAAACCACTGCTTCAACCATTTAGAAGGGATCAGATGACAAAAGGAGGAAGGAAAATGAAGAGGTATTAGTTGTCACTGACAACTCATAAGCAGTGCTTACTGGTCATGTTCATATAGGTAGAACATTAAATGGGCTCAGATCTAGTGCTGGTTTTTCTTGTTCATTTACATAAGAAATCAGGATGACCACATCTGTACACACTTATACGAAGTACATGTAAAATGGAAAAAAAAACCATATACACATTATTTTAAGGAATTTCATTTTCAGACAGATATAGCAGATTTGCAACCTGAAACATTGCTGATCAAGAGGAAGAAATAAAGTAGTGACACAAAATTATGAGTTACAGAAAGCTGATGTGGAGGTGCAACAGAAGCCTCTAGTCTTGGTGAAGCCCACTGGAGGATTGAATACCAACAGAAAAAGATCTGGTAGAGAGAAGCTTAGTTAAGATTCCATCAATAGAAAGATGAAAGAAATATTTAAAATTAATAGTTCACCAGTAGATGTGTGCATTTTTCTCTATGCAAATTTTAAGTACCAAGATTGCCTGCAATTCCAAAAGGTGTTTGCTAGATAACCCATCACTATTATTCTTGAAGGCAGATTCAGAGGAAATACTAGGGGTTTGTGTGGGCAGCAATGACTACATGAATTGGTCTCTCCTGATGTTAAATTCCAAGGAAGTAATTATGATTGTGTGAATGGCAAAATCTCCAAATCCCTTCTCCAATCCACAGCACCAACACGGAGATAAAAATTCATGCTGAACTGGCCAATAAACTGCTGGATTAAGGTTCACCATTATCACTTCCTTTGAGCAAGTGTGATTTTGCAGCAGGTGCTTTTGTCTTTAGTATTGTCTCAAATATATTAATGCCTAATTGATTTCAGTCCAGACACAGTCACAGCCGACAGAATTGTTTCTCTAGATGGGTGTAGACCTTTCCTAGGTCAATAGCAAACACTAACTCAATGCCTCACTTTGTCTAGGAAGAGTATGATATTGCCCTAAAAACACCTAACTAGAAAATACACAAAAGCACAAAAAGAAATTCAACCACAAAATTCACATGATAAATATGCACACAGTTTAACATTTCTGCTTAGGATTTCCATACTGACCACTAGCAGAAATTCTTTTCACTTAGAAAAACTATTCAAACAATGATCAGCTGCACTGAATGAATAATTTCTGGTTTCAGATACTCTCTTTCTAGAACACTACCATTTTAAAGCTTGTGTTTGCCATTTGACAGTGCAGCCCTTTCTTCATGCGAAACTTCTTTGAGATGGAGGAAGAATTTGCATTTTGCCTTTACACATTTTGAGTATTTCCACTGACTTCAACTGGCCTTGAAATCAATGGAGCTGTCACATACATAAGTCATCACAGTGTCAGCCAGACCTTTAAACAGCAACCACCATGTCTAGCTACGTCTGCAGAAGAATTCAGTCATTTACATATGGCACTTTTGAACCCACAGATGCCATACTCTCATCAGAGGCTTGAAGAAGGGTGGGAAGAGAAAGTAAACCATCATATATGTCAGACTGGCCCACTATGAAATTTAGCCTGCTTTCTGTTTCTTCTAATGAACAGCATTATAATGAAGTTATTAGTAAGCTTAAAGATGGTTCAAATTAGTATCAGTCTTGTAATAAAACAGCATAGAAGATATAGAAAACATGGACCCTTACTTCTTTGTGATCATACATCTCAGACACTTGTCCTTCGAAGTGTTTATATGGTAGTTTCACAATGTCATCAGGATTCTGCCACATGCGTGAAAATAAAACAATTGTTACGGCAACATGCTGAGACAGTATTTATAGTGTTTCACACAAACAAACAGGTTAACAAACAATAGGAAGAAAACGGACATTAAATTACCTGAAATCAACTGAAGAGAAAAGCCAAACATATAACGGAGGGGAAAATTATGCCACTAAAATTTGCTCATGATATGTTTCTCTGCCAGTTATTACTTAAGTGGCTCTATTTTCTGCATAAATATATGCAATATGCATTGTTTAAAAATTGTTTCAAACATCCGGTTTTATTTTCAATATTTACAGAGAGAGACTGAGAGAAGAATGGGTGGCTAAATTCATATAAGGCAAGACAAAGCTATTTCGTTATGGTAAAGGGCATCATAACAGTAACACATAAAAACCAAGACAGACAGGTAGAAGAATAGTTATAAAAATCATTCTGACACTAGTTAACATCACTCTGAAGAATTATGCAATTAAGCCTTGCAAAATAAAGGGAAAATATATTTATGTTCATTCACACACAAGTGTTTTGAGCAAATGAAAAGTAAAAAAACCCTCAGCAATTAGCAGGGTGATTAGAATATTATAAACTGGTGGCTATACCACCTACTAGATGAATTCCTTATCTCGTTAGTTAGGTGATAGAAGGGAATAAAAACCTATTTTGCCACACACATGTAATCTGATTACATGGAATTAGTATGGCATATTCTGGACAAGGATTTTACATTACTGAAATCTGAAAAAGAATTCAAAAAGCTATCTAATTGGAAAACACATTATATAAAATTTGGATGCTTTGAAATAGGGATGGATAACTTGGATATGATCCAATATAAATTCTGAGCCTGGGGTTTTACGTTTTGAAATCTACATCATCATCTTTTAAACAAACAAAAATAGACAGAAAACAGCAGAAATGATGCATGCATATGTCCACTGGCCATACAAGTTATATATCTTGCGGTAGTTTTTAGGCAAACACAAATAACTTTAGTTAAATGAAGAAGTTTTGCTTTTTACAGCTATACAGAAATTTAGAAAGATGGTATCAGATCTTGAATTCTTTATATATGCATTTTAAGCTACATTTATTCAATGCTGCCACATTTACTGCACTTAGAATTTACACTGCATGATGCTGTTTGGCGTGGAGGAATACCCTTGGTGCAGGAACTCCTGTGTGCAGCTGCAGTGAGAGATGCAGGCTGAGCTCTGGGGGCAGAAGCCTAGGCCTGAGCACAGGCTTTCTCACCCTTGCACTGTAAGGGTATAAAAGCCCATGGAGGTTCCTTTGTTCAGGGCCCCTTCTCAAAGTCACCCAGCTCAAGCTGTTATTTTGTTATTTAGTTATTGCACAATGACTAAATCGTTTTAGATTCAATCATCTGAGACTCTGCTCTGGGAAACCTAGGGTGGAGCCAGTAAGGAGACCTGGTCTGAGTATGTATGGGGTGTGTAGGTGCAAAGGGGGTTTGATCCCATACTACTGCCTTGAAGCAGTGCAAGAGTGACTACCAGAGTGGATGATTGGACAGGGAAGGTTCCTTTACATTAGAAGAATAGATCTCAGGATCCTTTATATGACCTGAATGATTTAAACAACACATATGAATGGAAGACCTGTGCTGCCACTTTTGGTTGTCACGACTGGACACAAATGTATCGCATTCAGGCACTGCAGCTCATCTAAGATAGTAATTTAAACACAAATTCCCCTCCCAGGAATTGAGGCAAATCTTGATCTTAAATGTTTGTACTTGACAGTTGGCCTGATGCTGGCTAATAACTAACTTTAACTAAAACTCACACTACTTTAACACTGCCAGTTTTGTATAACCAGATTGGAAGAGCAAGAAGTTCCCTGTGTGCATCCCTGTCCCAGCTTCTTGTGTGTGTGCCCTCACACCATTTCCAGGCACAGCTGAGCTGACACAATTCTTTGTGGGGCTTCACTGTCACCAAGATCACTGAACTCACCTGGTTTGAAAATAAAATGGTTTTTTATTATAATACCCCTTGGGGTATCTTTGACCTGCATCGCTTCATTGTTTCAGTCAAGACCCCAACGTCATGAAAGCTCATGTTAGCACAGCAGAGATGAAGAGGCTGGAAATGCATTAAACTGCTGTCGTCATGGAAGCTGACATACTGTGAAACTACAATTTGAGGAGATCAGCATAGGGTATTTTCCCATATGAAACTGATATTGTACCACATTAAATATTCTGAATCTCCAGCAAAACTACATTTTTTGCCATTGTAGCCAATGGGAACCAGATTTGCACTGCCCATAGCAAACAACTGGTAATAAACTGCAAAACAAAAAGCCCCTAATTTTAAAAAGTTAAGTGAAATACATTGAAGATCCCTTCTTACAGGGAAAAAAAAATGTTTAATATAAATTTTAATTTTTTCCAGGATTTCTTTTAAAAACTTCTAATTCAAATCATTAGCATATGACTGAAAGTGTCAATCATCCTATAGATTTCTTTATACCGATGGGGATCAAAAAGTATACCAAGCATTGCAGAAAGTAAACATGAATTTAATCCTAATTTAGGGTCCTTAATTCTCATTTAAGGTGTTTTACTATATTCTATAAGACTAATGGAAAAATCTGACCTGGGAATCGACTAAAAAGTCAGGAAAGATAAGGATATACTTAAGGCTGGTCAGAATGCTTGTTTCAAATGTCTTGTCAAACCAGCATGATTTCTCAGCTGTTCATTGTGAAGTGCCTGACGAAGGTTTTTTCCATTCAGTTTTTTATTTCCATCTGCCTCTGCATTGCATAACATAAGCTGTCAGGAGTATTGGGGTTTAACTCTGTACTGCATAACACACTTTTCCTTTAGAAAAAAAGGTCTATACTAAATAAGCAAGATGTACATTGAACAGATTATGAATTGGCCATGGGCAGCTTTCAGTGTGGGAACTCAGTTTAATGGTGATCAGTACTCTACATTATTGAGCACCTCTGTCATTGATCAGGAATTAAACATAGTATTGATTCCAGTGTATTTTGCAAAGTCATTCAGAAAGAATGGATAATTAGTGGACCAAGACAATCACAAAAAGCTTTCCTGCATTGCTTAGTAAATTCACAGAATTAATTTAAACACCACTGAACGCGAAGTAAAAAATCTAGAAAGATGCAGACTATACTTACAGAATGATGGACTATATCCTGGAAAGCTGAGATTCGGCTGGGAAGTGCTGGATGAGAAATTTGATATTCATTCTCAGTGGTTTGCATAACAGTCTACTGCAATGGCAAAAAAAAGCATGCTTATAACACTGCAGAATCAGTTAAGGCTAGCATTCTCTTATTGTTATGTTTTAAAAATGACATTGACTAATCATTCAGAAAACAAGCCATAAATATATTTAAAGGTGGAAAGAAATGTCTGTGAGAGGCTGTAACAAGTCCTTCTGTTTACTTTATAAAAATGCAGACAGAAAGGGGATTTGAATGTATTGTATAAAACCTTCCTGTGGAGAAATTCTCTGAAGAGTGTCTAATCCAGTGGCAAAAAACTGAAACCAGACAAATTCAAATGAGAAATTATGAGCACTCTTCTGAAATTGGCAGGGATAAGTTAATGGAGGAAACTATCAAGAGAAAACGTTTATTCCCTAACTGTTGATGTGTCTGGATGGAAAGTTTGACTCAAAAAAGCAAGTTATATATCAGCATCATCCCTGATTCAGCCCAGAGCATGCCCTACTGGATGAAATCTCTCCATCTAACATATCAAGGTAAAATGCATGATCTAGTGTTTCCTTTTTGCTTTAAACTGTTAAAATGCCTGCTCTCAGTGCCTGAGGGCTTTTACATCACCCAACCACAAAAATCTATTGTCCTGTGGTAACTGAACTGCTATTTTTAACATTGTTTTCAGTGTTACGCTTAAAAAGGTACAGGTCTTAAATCATTTTTCAGTAAAAAGAAACATCTGAAGCCTCTTATATTGGAGATCAGAGATTGTTGGTAGACAAAAGAAAGGCACTGGTCCATTATCAGGCTTATATTTTCATTATATTCTCTGATTTAGAAGACCTCTACATATTATTCTTAAAAGGCATGACATTATAACCTCAGTTTTTCATTAATAAAACTGTATAGCTTCAAATAATAGCATGGTTTTCCCATGTAGTTGTCTGGAACAGACTCCTCTTGCCTTAGTGGGAGGGAATTTTCACACATATATATATATATATATCTATGTAACTCTAATCTGTCATGCCCTTTCCAGTACTGTTTTTTTTTTTTTTGTAATGTTTAAGATTTTCCTAAAAGGACAGTACTTCTAGAAAGTAATGTTCGTGTCATATTTAACAATTTAAGTATGGTATACTTTAAATAATACAAGTACACAAATGTGTGATTTAAAACAGCTATATTGTTAAGCCAAGGCCTTTAACACTCGTGATCTAGATACCAACTGTCATTAAAATACCACTCAAATGGTACTCAAATTAGCCTCAGAAAGATTTTGGGCTGCACCATGACTCAAGACCTGAAGCCTTGCCATGTCTGGATTTGGGTTCGTGGCTCTGGTCCTGGAATCCACCTCACAAAGACTGTACAACACACACTGGAAGGGTTTTCAGCCACTGGGAGCTGGCAGAAGGGGGTTTTACCCCTCGCATGCCGACACAAAGAAGCCCAGAGGTCAACGCTGAAACCCCTCTGGAAGGCGGCACTCAGTGCCCAACACACAATGAAAACGGGGCAGAGCTCCTCACCCAAAGGGGCTGCATCCTTCTGTCGCTGTTCTGCAGGCACGCAGGCGAAGGCAAAGAAGAAAAGAGAGGGGACTCTCCGTATGTGTTCCACACAGGTTTATTCCCGTGAAATGACAGGGACGAAGAGACCAATTGGTGGGAGGGTCCAGGGATCTTATACTGGGTACAGAATAGGTGGGGAAAGGGATCTCAGCCAATGGGATAGAGACAAGCAGGTGGGGTTGACAGGAAGGGAACCAATGGGAACAACACATAGGAGGGACTCAGGGAAGGATCCAATGGGGCGTCGAGGAACAAAGAACTTTCTAGAACTAATACATATTAAAGAAGGGAAATGAATATACATAACTTCATACATAAAACTAGGAGACAAAATATTAACCAATCAGGGGAAAACATGCAAAAGGTAGAACAAGGGAATCATGGGTTCTCACCATGACTGAAAGTTACGTGCTAGACTTGGGTTGCTGACCACCACAGCTGGTTGTCTGAGTTCTTCTCAGGAGACAGAGTATCTGCCGCCACCTGCACCGCTACAACACACCATGAAGACTGGGGTGGGACACAAGCTGGGAACAGGACCATCACAGCTAGTGCAAAGAGCAGAGGATCAAGCTGGTCAGAAAAATTACTGAAGAGTATCACCAATGCGATTCTGCCTGTCCCCTGAAGTTTTCCTTACATACTAGACTGGGCTTTCTGTCTGACTGCCTTTCTTGAACATGAGTCTTCTAGCCCATCATCAGGCAGGGGATGACCAGCTCCCTTCTCACTGTTAGGTGTCCAAGGGGAAGCTGGGGAAGGTGGCACTGCTTGCCTCTTGAACTGAAAGGTTCAATGCCACTCACCACTGGCATCACTGCAGAAAGAAATGCAAGACTTCAGATAGGATTCAGGGGCACAAAAGGAGATGACTGGCACCTCCTAATGCAGAATCCACCAGGCGGGAAAAGACCTTGATCAAGAGGGCTGAACTAGATGAACATATGTCTAGAAATATAAATCTTGGCATGAAGTACAAGATATTTTGGACAGGCACTACAGCACATTCTTACTTGAGGGTTCTTAGACTACACAGGCCTTATGGTATTAAATTGGAGATCTCATATATCTTGAATAAATGTATTGTTATTATAGCTGCGTCCCAACTTGCCACATTCTCTCTTTTAGGTATATTGCTTAGTTTCAGCTGTAGTCTAAGCCAGAGCTCTTTCCAAAATCTAGTTACACCTCTCCACATTGTTCCAGTAAGAATTCAGACTGGGTAATGTGCATTGACAGACAAGATTTCTGGCATTCTTTCCTCCCTTGTATTGTCAAAAAGGCAAATGAGATACAGGAGAAGGGCCAGGGCATGCCAAGGTCCATTCACACTTCAAATAATCATACCACAGAGTGTCTGTGATGTCCCTAAGGCCTTCCCTTCCTCTTTTTTCTCCTAGATGGTGATGAGGAAAACAGATTTTGAAAAAACCTGGAAGTGTGAATTCACACACGGGATAAATGCTTTTATATCCCTTTAAGCAAAGCAGATTGACAGCTTACTCAAAAAGAAGCGCTTCTAAACACAATGCTTCATTAACCAGCTAAAATGAAAACTTCTTTCTGCAAATAAAGTGGCATCTTCTTGAGAATTATATCCTAGGAAAATGCTGCAGCTGACATTGTGCAAAAGTGACAAAATATTTTGCCTGACAAAATCTTGATAACATTTCATTTTATGTTTCAGAGATTTATACTCATGGATTCATATTTTCAAGGCCAGAAGGCCCCATTAGATGCCTTGCATGAAACACATCTTTGAATTAGAAATCCTTATTCTTGTACAGTTTTCAACAATTTCTGTTCTACCTAACACTTACCTTTCAAAGATGTGTCGAGTCTTGAGCTGAAGAACTGGGGATGGTATTTCATTTCTTTTATGTTTTAAAATTTGCTTTGAAATACTTGCAATCAATTTCTTACCTTGAAACTTCAGTAATTTTTATGGATACTTGGAATATTTAAAATACTTGGGAAAAAACTGAACAGATTAAATATTTACTGAAAGAGCAGCTAATTTTTAAAAGCTGAAGGGTTAGTGGCAAAGATGAAAATTGGAAAATTTCATTTTTGCAAAGCAGAAAGTGCATAAATATATATAGAGAGTATACTTGGATTAAAACCATTTGCACATCCAGTCAGGCTTGGGGAGTTTGCTTCACTTTTCTGCAGATATTTTTAAATGAAGACTGATAATTGATGAAGTAGTTTGTCAGACAGAGCCACCTTAATCCACTGGGTGTGCAAAATTACATAGCCCTTCAGATTCCCAGTTGCAGGTACACACCAAAGTCTAATACGTGCCTTCCTTGGTGATATCTTAAATTAGTCTAAGGTGACACTACAAACTCAATCCCTTAACTGCATAAAGAGTTTTACTGCTGCAAGTACAGCACTGAGTTTGTTTCCTTCAAATTTTCATCTTTACATGGAAAATTAGTCAAGCATATACTTGTTTTTGCCACGTAGGCATAAAACTTTATGTACATAAAACAAGGATGCAACTGAATAGCAACCAAACTAAACTTGTGAACTGAATCCGGATCATGAAGAAAACTGTAATGAAACTTCTACAGACCAACAGTTAGAGTAGATGCAGCTAAAGATTTTTTTTTAGCAGTTAAAATATGCAAGTATAATTTCAAGATTCTCTTTAATTTTTCCTCTGACATTAATCTGACGAAATACTCAAATGCTTAATTGATGTGATAATGTAATTCATATCTCTTTGTCTGTGGGTTAGGTTTAATGTAACAAAGGAATGCTAACAATTCCAGAAATGTTTTGGATAGCTTCCTTACTGGTCTTAATTGGTGGCTTTAAATGGGACAATAAAGGAAAGGTTTACAATAGCTGCTTTCATATAACTCTAAATACTTCATGGAATTCATCCAGGATATGTAATGCAAGGAATTTTTGTATTCTCCTCTAGTGTTCAGTGAAATGAACAAACAGAAAAATATTTACCAAGAAAAATGCATAATCACAGCCCACCAATATATTTTCATTAGTCTCTGCCTGATAGTAGATTTTTATCTTCTGCATGACAGATGAAATTAGGCTCTGAAAATTATTATTAAATACTTCTTTCCATATGTTAATATACCAGCAGAATCAAATATAGCTTTGTTTTCTCTGTCTTTAGTACTAGTTTTCGATTCATTTAGGATTTTCCCACTTTAAGGATGCTACGAGTTTTCATTAAAAAGCCATTTTCCAGAAAGTTTTTTCTATTTGTGCCCATTATATTACCAGTAATATCAAAAGAAGGAGGGAGTGTGGTAAGAAGTTAAAATAAATGTGTCAAGATTTGATAGACAAGTGCTTTCTCACACCTAATACTGAGAACTTTCTTTTTAAAATTATTTAGAAGAAGTAAATTAATAAATTTGAATAAAGGTGGGAGTAATTCTATTTCTTGAGTGCAAAACAGTGGATTAACTACTTAGCAAATTATCTAATAATCCTTTAACCACACTTTCTAAACAATATAAAATGCACAAAATTTTACAGAGTAATGCACTTGATCCTGTTTATACTTGAATGAGTTTGCAATGTCTGAGATATACATCAGAATAAAGACAGAAAAGAGGACAAACACATAGAAAAATGGCAATTTTAGCAAAAAATGTCATGCTGAAAATGCACTTAGTGACTCTGCAAATGTGCAAAGAAACAATGAGGCTTGTTGATATGATTTCAATTTTTTTGTCTACCAGAACAAAAGGTTTACCAGATTCTTATCTACTATCATAGGATGCACACAGGGAAAAAAAAGTGATCTCAAAAAGCTTCCACCTGACATCATACCACCACAAATTAATTGAAAATTGTTTATGCTTTCTTCTTCACTTTTGAATTCTTTTGAATTAAAATCAATACCAAAAAGACATTGGCAAAAATTATAATTGCCATTTCTTTAGTATGGAGACAAGATTTAGGAAATTCATTTTTCGTAGTTTATGAGCCTAAATATTGTACAGGACTGCCTTAGCAAACATCTGCCCAGGACAATAGATTGCTTTGTCCAATAGATTGTCCAGTTGACAGAACAAGCAAAGTCTGCCATTGTTTATACATAATATTTTAACAACGGTCTCAAGTATTATGTTTAGAACATGGAAAATACAATAATATGGAAAGGATTAGTATTTAACAATGCAAGATACTTTTATCACATATTCATTGTTTCACACACTGCTTGTTTTCATTAGATAATAAAATCAAAGGAAGTCACAAAATCCACATAAGGCTAAATTTCTCAGATAATTCAGACATAGCAGTATATGCACATGCAATTATTGCAGTTACATTAACAAATCAGATAACTGTATACACAGACACAGCGAATTATGCACACTTGCAGATATGATTATGCTGTCTCTATATCTGTTAAGGTAATTTCCTACATGTAGAAACTAGGCATGCAATTGCATTTGCATTTTAACCAGGCATACATATGGCTAAATAGTCATAAAATCAAGCTCAAAATCCTTAACCTGTCATTCACAAGGAATACTATTGACTTAATCAAAATATGAAGAATTAGAGTAATGGAAAACACATGAAAGTTTCCTTTATTATATTTGTAAATCTTTATAGGTCTGAAGAATCATTCCTTAATAATCTTTACCTGTGTGAAAACTATCTTTGTGTAGCAGACAAAATTTTTTTCTATTTTGTCCAGACAAATATAATTTTTCATGCAACATTAAAGAGGGTGTTATGGTCAGAATTCACCATGGAGTTCCTCTGTCTTCTGCTTCTACTGTTGCAACATATCTTTTTATTTGGATATATTTTACTAGCTTCTGTGCTCAAGGACCAGGCTTCTGCTGGTGTAAACTGCAATAGGATGGCTAATTGTGCCAGTCTGTCTCTTTCCCAGGTTACAATGGGTCAGGCCTGTTTCTTTTAAATTTAAAATCAAACCTTCTTGTCTTGGGTTGACAGATGCCAGGTACCCACAAAAACCACTCGCTCACTCCTCTGCTGCAGCCAGACAGAGAAAATTGAACAAAGGGTACAGGAGTTGAGATCAGGACTGGGAGAACACACAAGGGCAAAGCAGTCTCAACTTAATATGAAGTGATTTATTGCTAACAGGATCAGAGCAGGATAATGAGAAGTAAAATAAGCACTTAAAACCACCTTCTCCCCATCCCTCCCTCCTTCCCAGCGCTACTGCCTACCCCAGCAACACAGGGAGATGGGAATGGGGGTTATGGTCAATTCATCACCCATTGTTTCTCCTGCTGCTCAGGGAAAGTAGTTGTTCCCCTGCTGCACTGAGGGGTCCCTACCATGGGAGACAGTTCCCCGTGGACTTCTCGGACATGAGTCCATCTTATATGCAATACCTCTCTGAAAACTGCTGCAATGTGAGTCCATCCCACAGGCAACAGTACCCCTCAAACTGCTGCAGTATGGGTCACTCTTCCAAGGGGTGTAGTCCTCCAAGGACAGGCTGCTCCAGCCTGGAAGCAAGGGCCCTCTCTCTCCACTGGGTCTCCCACTGGATCACAGCCTCCTCCAGCCATCCCCCTGCTCCAGAACAAGCAGCTCCTCCACAGGCTGTGGGTGGATCTCTGCATCCCCCGTGGATCCCCATGGGCTGCAGGGGCACAGCTGCTTCACCATGGTCTGCACCATGGGCTGCAGAGGAACCTCAGCTCCGGAGCCTGGAGCACCTCCTGCCCCTCCTTCTTCACTGACCTTGGTGTCTCCATGTTGTTCTCTTCATATGTTTTCACTCCCCTCTTCCCTAGTCACAATTAAAACTCTGCCACAAGTTTTGTTTTGATTTCTTCTTAAATTTCTTATCACAGAGGCGTTACCACCACTTCTAATTGGCCCGGCCTTGGCCAGCAGCATGTCCATCTTTAGAGCCACCAGGGATTGGCTCTGCCGGACATAGTAGAAGCTTCCAGCAGCTTCTCACAGAAGCCATTTCTGTGCCCCCCCCACTACCAAAAAAAAAGCCATGCAAAATCAATACACTTCTAAATTTCTTACTCCCATGGTTTTCTGTGAAAATTTTGCAAAGTGTAAGAAGCAATTATGCACTTCTTCTGCACTGTCAAAAGGTTAGGGAATCTTACCACTTTCCTTAATTGAAACAAGCATGATGTTCTAGTCCTCACTGTCCTAGAAGATTCCTCAGCTAAAAGTTTCCATCCATTTACGTATTCAGAGATCACTTCAGTAAACGAGAGCATAACAAAATAACCAGGTCACTAACAGATAAACACAGAGCAGCACAAGAAACAAGTAATTTTGGAGGGGTAGCACTGTGTGGGCTGGGAATGAATGGCTTGTAATGAGGAAAAACTGGGACAGGTATCTTAATGTTTGAGTCTTCTTGTGTGTAAGGAACTGGACTTTTGACATTCATCCCTCTAATACATTGATGTGCATTTTAGAAAGTTTGGCACTAGGAATATTTTCTCCTCTTCGTGAGAATAATCTGGGGTATTCCAAATACCTGCCAACCACTCTGCCCAAAACAGTTATTTCTTCTAGGGTGTCAGTACCTGGAAGCCTACCACAAGTCAGTTGTGTCAGTGAAAATCAGAGAACTCACCCAAAATACAACCAAACAAAATTTGCCTCCAAAAGTCAGTTTTGTTGTATTCCAAATACACTGGAACAGCTATAGCAACAACAAACCCTCAGCTTTTACTAGGCTTCAATATGGAGTTGATCAGCTTAAACAGCTGCATTAATAAAGAGTTTGGAAACAGCATTCTCTCACGTTATACCATCTTTTATTAAAAATTAGCACACAACATTCTCAAGTGTCCCTGAACAGAGCATTCTCAATATTCATGTAGCACGTTTATTATGTCAGTACAATTAATACTTTCATGTATATACTGTTAGTATACTAGATCATTAAGTGCTTTTAAGCATTGTTCCAAATCCTTTCCTAGAGCTGAGGAATCTTCTCACATTCCAGCAAAAAGCATTCTGTCCAGAGTCTTCATCTTGACTGAATTCAGAAGTATTCCCAGTTTATATAAGGGCAATGTTTCTGCCAGTATAACCATTTGGCTTAATAGTGCAGAGCACAAGTATCACTACACATCTACACAGCTCAAGGTGAGAATTTCCTCTATAGCTTAAGCTTGCTTATGTTTACTTTTTTTACAAATTTATTTACTCAAAAAGTCCCATAATGCACAACACATTCATTTCATAGGATGGTGCATTCATTTATCAAACACATTTCAATTACACTATTGGTTGGATATCACTTAAAATTAATACCCTCTCTTACACCATGTACTATATTTTTTTATATTTCAATTATGAACACAATCCGCTGAAATGTAGACAGTGAGCTTGTACAGGAGAGAACAGTTAATTACTTATTCTACAAGGTTAATGAATATTAGCACAAAAATTCTCAGCTATTTGACACTGGTTTTTTCTGCAGGGAATGCATAAGCACAGTTCAGAGTGCACATTTTTGTCCAGTGTTAGGACTGAGCTTTACTAGAGGCTGTCTCCTTCAAAATTATTTTGGAAGGGTACTGAGAACAAATATGAAAAATAGCAGTATGTTTGTTTTTTAAAAAAAGGATTGCACTTTAAATGATTGATCATAAATCAAGTCTTGTAAAACAATTTAGGATTTTTTTCCTCCTATTCAGCAATTGTGATGAATTCAGACTTTTTGAGTTTGTAATCCTCTAGCTAGCAGATGATCTTTGTCCTTTTTAGTTCACGGCCTTTCAGGTAGTATGTTAACGCCCTCTGAAGGCAATGTCTGCATCTCATTCCCAGTGAAACCTCTGTGATCAGAATGTTGTCTCTGAGAAAATTACTGTACAGAGTTGGGAAAGTATGGAGTGTAAGTAAGAATAGAAACTAGGCAGAACAGTGAATTTTTGCATGTTTTTCCTTTTGAAGATACTAATATAAATCTCCTGAAAGATGAGACGCATAACTCAGTTAATACTGTATTGTTAATTCAGGGTTTGTTCTGCATGACAACAACTGTTTCGGATTTTCCTTCTCCCATCATCATTTCTCTTATATCTCTGAGGAGAAGATGAATGAATTCTTTAGCATCCCCAAGCTAAGATTTCTTGAAACATTTGAAAAATTTGAAACATTTTTAAAACCTTTAAGTTGTTTTTAGTTGTGACTTTTACATGTGTGTATCTTAAAAAACGTGTATGTAAACATAGTTTTAGTATGTTTATCATGAAGTGTAGAATGTTTTGCAATCTAGGTCATTACTTTCAGTAAACCATATATTACAATAAAATAAGGTAATGGGAATCATAAAAACAGCATCACTCGAAACTAAATGAATGGGATAGGAATGAAAGTAGAAGAGTGAAGGTAAAAGAACATCTTAAATGCCTTGCATTTACCAGTGTTTGTGTAGTATTATAGTTCTGATTTTTTATTTTGCCAGCTCATAAAGATCAAGAGAGCACCAAAGGGTCAATGCATGTGTACTGACAGGCAGGTCAAGCCTTTTTCTTTGCTTTTCTTTTTTAAACATTGAATCAAAGTGAGGACAAAGGCTGGACATTTTTACATTTAACAGAGGAAATAAATTATTAAACTTCTACAGAAAAGGTCAATGTATGACTTGCAGAAAGTGTCCGATTGACAGTCTTGAAAACCAAAATCCTTCCTTAGCTGTAGAATAAATGTTGTTCAGCAGCAATTATGGATACTAGTCTTGATTTTTCTGCCAGTTTTAAGTGGCATAATATCACTAATTTCTACAGGAAAAAACTGCTTCATTCAGGTTTTTTAAAAAAAAAGGGTTTATTACTTTCTATCCTTTTAAAATGCAAGCAACCTGATATCCCAACAGGACAGATACTGAATAGGCAAAGACACATAGAATCAGGAGGTTTTGTGATTTCCATTTATTCTGACATTTTTCTGACTAAGAAAATATAAAAAAACCAAAATGTTTTAATGTCCTCAGCCCATCCATAGAAGATAAGAGCCAACTTTTTTTAACAGAGTTTTTGAGTTTGGGAGGGAGAAGTGGGCAAATAAGAAAGAGGATGAAGGATAAGTAGAACATAATGGACAGAATCCTAGACATGATACATTTTTTTCTGAATGGGAAAAAGTAATTATTTAAAGTGCAAGATTGATTTACACTATTATATGTCCTCTGATATAATCTGTGTGTATTCTCAAATACAGGCATTATGCCCATAACTGACTGGCTTCATGAGGGGTTTTTGCATCAAATTAAAATTCAGATTTTTTTTTTTCATTTATTTGCAGGTAATATTCTGCCTTGATGCCCTCCTGCCTCTATGGAAGTCCATGAACATGAAATTTAACACCATATGAAAAAAGCCGTGTACTTGTTTTCTATAAACAGGTTACACCTGGTGATGGTTGATCACTGTGTTCTCCCCTCTGTGAACATATAGACAGAAATATCAACACTTGGTGAAGATGAGCTTGAGCATAAGACTCTCAGAGGCCTTCTGACTCACATGGTTTGGCTGTTTCCTATTACAGACAATCATATCTTATGTATACTTTTATAAACTAAGTAGATTCTACTTCAATTAAGCTGATTCCATTACTTCTATCAGAAGGACATTCCTCATTCCTCTGATAGTTCCTCTAATTTCTGACTTAAATTTTATAATGAATCTTTGGTTTTGTGCCAGCAATGTCCTCTAGATTAATTAGTTCTCCTCCCTCCGTGCTGTTTATTCCCCTCTGATGCATTTAGAGAGCAATCGTCCTTTCTCAGCCTCCATTCTGTGAGTTTAAGCCAAGATATTTTTATTTGCTATTGTAAAATGTGCCCTCTGGTCCACTGATCACCTAGAACAGAAATTTATTTTTGTTTTCCAGTACAGAGACTGCTTTCTGTAGTTGAATATTTTATTCAGTTTCTATTACCTCAATCTTTTCTATTTCTTTCTTCAAGGTATCCCAGCACATCTCTGATTGGATGATGATTCCTGACTTCGTGTGTTCAGCGCTATTTATAAAAATCGATGACTTCAGCACAAAAAGAAAATCAATGAAAGTATTAAATAATTGTTCCAAGATTGATCCTTGAGAAATTCCAGTCATAACTTTCTTCAGGTTTTTTCTTAATGGTAACATGGTGTCATTCTTTTCAACCAGTCTCAGTCTTACTTTCCAATCTTACTACTAATCCATTTTGTTGGCTGGTACCACAGCACTGGCTTTACCTTTTTATAGGTATATTAGGCCTACTGTTTTCCCTTGTCTAAAAGTAACAGCTCTTTTGTAAATGAACAACACCTGGATAGATTAGTACAATCTACCTACAACAAACTCCTTTAATATTTGCTTTCTTTTCCACAGAACTTCGCATCTTTTATTGTTCTTCCACTTAAAATTTTTATAGACTTGCTTAAAAGTGAGGTTGGCTAAATTCTTTTATATTTTTCCAAACTATTTCTTCCTCCTCTATTAATTATACATACTACATATGTTATCTTCCAGTAAGATTCACTTAGGTCATTACTTTGTCTGCTCTTCCAGTGTTCTGGGATATCCAGAAGCAGAACTTCAGTATAAAATATGGAGTTTAAGGGACATAGGCTTATAGTGCATCTCTCTTTAGCAAAAAACAGGTGACTGTATGACTTTTTAGCTGATTTATGCATAGGCCTAAGTCTAAAAGCATCCTTAAACTGAATAAATTTCTACCCAAATATAGTATTGCAACATCTCATCCACAATGTAGACACCACAATTTGTGAACTTACCTGCTACTTAATGCATGATCTATTTGGCTATTATGTAGCTTCTTTCCTATTATTTTTCAAGAAGAATAAGACATTGTGCACATGTTTCTTGAGTGCACCAGTGAAAAAGATTACTAAGCCACTGCTTCCAGTAATGTAGATAAACATACAGCTTTAGCCTTCAGCTAACTTGGACTCAGTAAAAAAGAGAAAACAGTTATGAAAGCTTATTTGCTATGCAGTCTGTTAACCCTTACCTGTAAATAAGCCTCACTTGTCCAACTGAGATCAGAAATAGAATATATAAAGCTGAATGTCTGGATCTGAACAGCGATGTGTACGTGAATCACTGTTTTATCACAAAAGGAAAAAGCTAATCGTTCATGAGAGAAGAAAAAAAAGGGCCATTAACAATCTGCTTCACACTTCGTTAAACAGCAAGCATCAACAGGCACTGGTTGAAATGGAGCTCACACTAACCTTTCTTGCCTTCTGTCAGCTCTCCTTTTCCCAACAGGGTGTGGGGAAGAAAGAGGAGAAATTTTTAAAAAAGGAGGGAGGAGGAGCTTCAATTGGCAGAATGCATAAATACGTGGGAAGAAGAATACCAGCTTGTTATCTTACAGATCCAGGCAACTGCCACATTCTGGAACTTTACACGGCAACTAAAATTATGTACTACTTACTGTATAACCAGGAGACTATCTAAAAAGTCTCAGCCACAGCAGAGTAGCTTCAGAATTTATTTCATAACTGAAAAGACTGCCTGAGGGTGCCTTCAAATAAACTCCTTATGTGTGGGCTCAAAACAAACCTGGCACTGTTGTATTTATAGATCATTTCTGGAGTAAGTCTAAAGGAGGCTGCATGTTCTGCTGCTTAGAGCCAAAGAGCTGGGAATAGGCTCTCCAAAGGATACCATGTGCTATTCCCAGTAGTGCCATTAACTGACCTCTTTATGCCTCAAGCTGCTCAGCTGAAAAATTGAAGGCTTTTTCAAAATAAAATCAAGAACTCTGAGAAAACCAACAATAGCACGGTTTCAGGCAGGTCATGAAGTCAACTGATGGCAGTTCTATTCCTGGCTCTGAGCTGTACTCAGCTGAACCTGGACGAGTTATTTAGGGCAAGCTCACACCATAGAGCTCAGCAGAGAGCACTGAGTTGCCTCAAAGGAAACCAGGTTCAGAACCAGAAACTAGATAGTTGCAGCAGGATATTGTTCCACCTGAGCTAGCTCACTAATTATCTCTAATTTGGGCTAATTAACCCAAGCAGACAGGCAAGGCTAAATCAGCTAAACTGCCTCATATGCACAAGCAAATCTCTGAAATGCTTTGTTGTGTGTTGGACAGCTATACCAAGCAGCCAGGATCTTTCTTAACCCAGCTATGAGCTGTACCCTGAAGTCACAGCACCTAATAATTGTGCACAATTTTTTGTTGTTGTTTTGGGGGGGGTTGTGGGGGGTTTTTGTTGCTTTGTTTTTTGGGTTTTGGTTTGGCTAGCTGAAATTTCTAACTCAAGCTTTTTTTTACACAAGTAAGGAATCATGTACAAACTCAGTCTTAAATACGAAATGTGGATTTACTTTCCCATAGAGGTAATATTACCATAACTTTGAGCAAGAACAGCAGTTTCCTTAATAAATTAAATATAAATAATTTATATAAATTATATAAACTTATTTTAAAAATTAAATATAACTTCTGTAAATAATAAGAGCTAAATAAAGACATTTATTTCTAGAGAACATGAAAATTATGTAGGTTTTGGAGCTGTTGTTGATGCCATGAAGATTTTTGCCTTTTCTTTTATACCCCTGTTATACCTTTTTACAACTTCTGTATTCCCAGTGCTTTTTGCCTACATTCTTGGACTTGTTTGTCAAGCTAAGAGACTAAACATTTTAGAAGCTTCGTAGCTAGGGATCAGTGTGCCCCAGACCCCAAGGTCCTCTCCAGAACATATTTTGTAAACCAAGATATAACCATCCAGGGGAAGGCTCCTTGGGGAGGGGGGCTCACTTGAGCCTCTCATTGGGGAATCTTTGATAGATATGCTAATTAGTAAAACCTATAATGTTATACCCAATGTTGGGGGGGCAGAGACACAGACAGAGAGATAGACTTGGCGGGGTGCATCTCGATGCATATGACCTGGATGTGTACACCTAAGGATCCTTAAAATAAATGCCAAGGTAAAATCCCTTTTCCCCTTCTAACTGTGTTTGACTCTTGATTTTATGACCAAGAAAAGGCATCATTGTCAATACTTGAAAGTTGTAAGGTAGACCAAAATAAGCTTTTTTAAAAGGATTTTCTTTCAAACCTCCAGCAAGTCTGAGTGAAATCAAGCAAAAATATGAGGGGCTTGCTATTCAATGTCATGCTTTTCTTACTGGACCTGAGCTCAGTGTTGCCACTTCAATCCTCCCCCATTCAACTACTCATACGCTCTACTCGGATGTATTGGCCACTGGTTGGAATGGCATGACTTAAAGGAGAGACTGTTGCCAAACACAGCCTTTTATTCTCTTCCAGTGCTCATGTGCATGTCCTAAGAGTAGTCAAGAGGCTGATGCCAAAGCTCACTCTATGAATCAGCAATTGGGCTGCTCCCTCACAGCACAATCTATAGCACTCTCAGACAATAAGGAATGAAGGCAGGGGGAGGTTAAGGTATTAGCTCTAATAGAGTTTGTCCTAATGTTTTTCATAGAAATTAGATTAGTCACAAGACCTTTTCTGGCATTTTAAAATCATCTAATAAGGGGTCTTCCATTTTTGCTCAGATATAAACTCTCTCTTTCTCTGCTTCTCTTTCATTCATTTCAATTTGCTGAAAGCAAGGAAGAAAAAAATCTAACTCTGTCCATTAGGATGTTTCAGCTGACTGTTGTATATAGACAGTTGTTATTAAAAGCATCCAGTAATTTCAAGTTGGTTGTAAAATATGTGCTCTGACATGCATGGCTACTAGACATTAGCTAGTCATTTTGAGCCTATAAATTGTCCCTGTTTTTCTCATTTTCTTTGTTCATAAAACGATGATGATTTTGGAAATCCATTGGTAGGACTTATAAATCCCAGTGTTAGCATGGAACTCTTAGGTTAATAACCAACCATTTAACAGTGGAATAAGTCATACATCAGCAAGGATAGTATTACAATCTCCTCAAAGCAAGAGGACCACTGGAGACTCTGTTTATACAGGAGCACTTAACAGGAAACACAGATTTGGGCTTGAAGGAATGAGGCTGGGGAAAGAAGGATACAAATAGCAGCTCTTAAAAAACTTGACACTTGGAGAGGAGTGATTAAAGGCTTGCTTGTAGAGAGATTATTTTGCATTTTAAGTTCACATGAGAAAAGATTAAAGGAAACCTTAAACAGTATGATTTTGAGGCAAAAAAATATGGCGAAGGGCAAACAGGAACTTCTGAGATAGGACTTTTCCAAAATGTAACACAGGTAACATAAATTCTCCATTCTTCATTTCACAGGTACCTTTAAATACTTCCAGCAGAAAGAGAAGCTGAAAAAAAAGAAAATATTGACTTGCACAAGTATGTCAAAATATCATAGTGTACCAGAAAAATAAGGAAAATAATCTACCTCTTTTTTTTAATTCCTTGTACTAATTAACACAAAAAATACTTGTCTAGGAACTTATCCACATGTTGATATGATACGTAGTATGCGAAGTAGCACTGGCCCAAACCAGAAAGCAGCCCAACCCTAAAATAACTAAATAGCATCAAGAGTCAACTATGATTTTCAAGATTGGAGCTGACATCTCAATAGGTGTAGAAACACTGCTTTATATAATGGTTAGCCTGAGACTCAACACCACACTTCACTGCAAGGTAAAAACATGCTATGATTAGCCTTTGTAAAATCCACTGCAGTAGTGTCCTACCACTATTTTTTTCTTGACTTCAATGCGAGATTAACAAGTAACCTCCACTGAACAAACCATTCTGTGATTCTGTGATACTCCAGAAGATTCTAAAGGAGAGGTGATATAGCAAGTTGTTGAGCTTAAGGGAAATTTAAGAATTTTCCAAGGTTCCTAATATGGTCTGACCCATACACAGCAACCTGGAGTGGCTCCATCAGGAAATTTTTATCCAGTGCTTTGCTACAAGAAGAAAACTTTGTGGCACTGGGATTGACAGCATTAACAGCATTCACATGTACACCTAGCAGTCACAGAAAGCCTGCTATTTGAATTTACATTGAAAGAGGGCTATGCAGTTGCCTCTATAAGACAAAAGAAAAGGAACTATTCAAAGCCAGTGCCAAATTATAACATCATTGGGAAAGTGCGATGAACTCATAGCCGAGTTAAAATTTGGAAATGGCACAGAGCTTTGGGTTACAGACCGTTACTATATTTTGGTAGCAACTATGCCTAAAAAATTCCAGAAATCATAATCCCTTGGTATTCACTTGAAACATTAATCCAAACCCAGATAGGAACACCTGGTGGGTTTTGTCGGTTTTGTTTTCAAGTGATTTGTCCTATAGTAAAACAACCCAGTGGTTTTGCGCTATAGTTGTATAGTTTATAGTTTAATAGTTTTATTGTTAATATGGAAAATAAGATATTCAGCACTCTAACCAAAGTAACTTAGTTTCAGACACGCTTTGATTTTTGTCCATAGAAATTCTTGCTTAAGGTAAATACAAATTTGTACTTCCATATATTTGTATCAAGAGTAGTATTGGATGTTGTTTAAAAAAAAACCACAAAAACTGGCAGTTTACTGAAACTCCTTATGAAGAGCATGTTAGCAATGTTGACAGTGTGTTGGAAGTTACTCTTTGTGAGCTGGAAGAGCTCACCAGTAGTGCTGATGAGAATTTTCAAATTAAAAAATCTCATTGGAATGTGGTGATTTTTTTTAACCCAAACACTTAATCCAATACATCTGCAGTTGGCAAGATCTCACTGGATTCCTGCCAAAATTCCTGGAAGGGTACCAGGCTAGGGATTGAGGACCCAGTGCTGTTAGTGTTTCAAGTTTTGAAGATAACCCAGCAAAGCAGAAATCCAGCCTTTTTGCCATCTGTGTGGCAATATATATTTCTTTATAGTCACTCCCAAACCTCTGAAGGTAGAAGTAAGATAATATTCCTCAGGATACTACTTTGGGAACTTATGGTGGGTTTATATAGTCAATACACAGCAGACATCCTTGTGGCCATGTGCAGCTACTATTCACTTATTGCTGTTTCACCAGCCAAGAATCACCTGCCATTAGTGCAATTAGTGACATTAGTGTTGTTTAAACAATTAAGTCCCTCTTCTACACAGGGCTTGTCAGCTCAGGCACAGCACTATGGAGCTAACTGCATCTGATTACCCTGAGCAGCATAACACTTTTTAAAATGCCTTGTTCTGTTTTTCTGTCTGCTGTTTGTAAGATACCTACAGTCTTCCTGATTATATTCCAGACTCACACATGACATTAGTAGTCTGAGCTTTGCTCCTCCAGTCAAAGAATAGAATCAACATATGGCAAACATGGTAACTCACAACTAGACAGCAGATTTCTGCCTGCAATCAGGTATCAAACATTCAGAAGAACTTTTAGACAATAAGCTTATTATACAAACATTAAAATTAAATTCCAGTCCCAAGTAATTCAAGAACAATAGTCTATGCTCAGGCATCTGGGACATGTAGAAAAGCTGTTATTTACCACAGATTTTTCTTTTCCATCCTTCCATCATATATATGCTTTGTACATCCTCATCAGAAAGTCATAGGTAAAAGAATTGAAAATTAATTTAGCATGCTTTGTCAGTTACTGCTTGATCCAGAAATGACTTATGTTAAAGGAAGAATTGTGCTCTCTTCAATTGGCTTTAGATCACCACTGTGATGATGAAGTTAGTACAGAAGATCTACAAGAAATGGAGGTGTTGTTATTCATTTTTTAGAATTCTAAGTTTGAAAAGTGAAATTAAAAGCCATTCAGGCTGAAGGAGGAATATTCTTCAAAGTCTCTAAAATGAAATTCAAAACTTGAGCATATAAAATAGCAAGAGATTATCCTACCCTTTTGAAATAAGAAGAATGTTCCCATTTAATCTCTGAATTATGAATGCAAGAGCATCTGATCCATAAACCCACGTTGCTGTATTCTTTATTAAATCTAGAAGTTTAACAAGCTTATCACAAGATGTTCCCTTGTTATCTGTTCCTGTCCTTTTTCCCCTATGTATTTTTCTGAAGAAAATATTAGAGGAATAAAATACACATAGCATGGCTAAAAATGGCTAAAGAGTCATTAGTTAACTTTTTATCAAGTGTCCAAAGGACAGCAAGTAAGGAATGAAGTAGAGTTATTGTGTGATCATGAAAGAGACTTCATATGATTGTTTGCTGTGATGAAATGACTAACTCTGTAGCTGATGAGAAACTGGTAGATATCACTCACTCAGCTTCAAAAGGACTCTAGATATACTCCCCAACAGCACTGTTTTATCCAGGTTGAGATGTTATGTTCTGGATGGACAGGTAGTGCACTGAACATTGGTGAGTTCATGGAGCTGATGGTTCACACTTTGAGGCTGGTTACAAATGACGTTCCTTAGGAGTCTGCTGTTGCCTGAGTGTAATATCTTTGTCTGGATATCTTGTAATATCTTGGTCTGGAAGAGATGGAATTCACATTCATACAGTCTGTGGATGACAGCAAAGAGCTCCATGGATCATTAGGTCACCATCTAGGAGCAGAAGCACCTATCCAAACTGGAGTAATGCAACAGCAGGAAGTCTATGAAATTAACCAGGGACAAATCCCTACTCCTGTACATGGGATAGAACAATGTACTCAGCTGTACAGGCTGAGACTGACTGTTTGGGGAGCAGCTCTTCTACAAAGGATCTGGGGGCTCTACAGACAGCTGTCAGTATCCTGGATGCACTCCCCAGCTCTCCCAGGGTTTGGATGCCAGAGGGGGCTGCATTTGAGGGCAGCTGACTGAGCTTTAGTGGCAGCTTCAGTGGAAAAGTAGCTGTAGGAAGACACAGCGGGACTTCCAACCCCCTGACTCTTGAGAGCCCCTCTCAGTCAAGGCTCGCTCTCTTGGCCACAGACTGACCTGTCCAGGCCTGTGCCTGTGCCTGTCCATGGCCCCCTGACCCTCACCTGATGGATAAGCCTGATGGACAAGCTCTGACTGATTTCTAGCCTTGACCTAGGACCTGCCTTGTCACCATGGACCTGCCTGGCCACCACCAGGCTGTGCTTGAGGCTGGGCACCATGTCCAGGCCTGCCCCACTCACCCCTCTCTTGTAGTGTGGGACAGACACTGGCTGAAGAGTCCCTCCCCTGAAAGCCCAGGCATTGGGCTCAAATTCCAGCCTCCCATTCCCCAGGGAGCAGCCAGCCCTCATTGTCCCCTGACACAGACAGCTGAGCAGGAGTGACTGTGTGTCCTGGCAGCAAGGAAAAACAGCAGCCTCCTGGACTGTATCAGCAGGAGCACACCCATCAGGGAAGGGATTGTATCTCTTACTCCATGACCTTTACCAGCTCTGAAAAACTGTGTACAGTTTGGAGCCCCAGAGTTCACAGCCAATCAGTGAAGTGGAGTGAATTTAGTGGTAGGAGACCAGGATGGCATTGCGGTAGAGCACTTCATGCACTTGCCCCATGAGGAGAGGCCAAGGGCTGGGATTTACAGTCTGGAGCAATGATGGTTTCAGGAATAGAAACTTTTCATTCTTCAGAGATTTTCAAGACCAAACTGAGTAGTTTGGCCAGGATGAACATGCTTTGAGCAGCAGGTTGGATTGACATGTCCTGAGGTCTCGTCCTGAAGTCTCATGCATGGTCACATTGTCCTGAGAGAACATGCTTCCAGGAAGTAATGCTCATTTCTCTGTGACCTAGCAAGGACAGTGGGGCATAACACCCAGGAAGGTTTTTGGTAATGGGCATTGAATGGAAGAAACACCATGAATTTGAACCTCTGTGCCTTTGGCAGTATTCAATTTACACTATAGATGTTAGGCTGCTCCACTGGTGTTAGGGCATCACTGGTAACTATTGACATTTCATGTCATGCCTAGAGAAAATGACATGGAGGACTAGTGCTTGAAACATGGAAGGTTAGAATATCCTTCAGATCAAAGCCCGACAGAGTCAAAATTTCCAATATGGCCTTTCTCACTGTCAGTGCACAGCATCTCAGTACATCTGGTCTGGAAGTCTGTGGGCATCTATCTTCTACACATGCACAGTAAATCAAGAATTTTTAGGACATGCTGAACCTCCTGGACATGCACAGAACAAACCACATTGCACATCTGCAGATGGTTTGATGCACGTGGAGCTTGTTTGCAGTATTGAAGAATACCAGATGTGTGGTTCTTGATTGGCAGGTTATGACCTACTAGGGCCTGGAAAAATACATTAAGTCTTCAAAGTCCTTGTATAGAAAATCTCTGCCCAAAATAACCAGAACATGTCCAGGAAAACTTAAATATACTGTAACACTTTCAGAAAATTTTTAGGCACTGCCTTACTGTCTCCCAGCATCCAGCAGAGGCATGTGCTGTATGACTCCTGAGCAATGATAGATAGGAAAGGTCTACTCTTTCTCCTCACATGTGCAGGACCTGCCTGCTAAAAGGAATTTACAGTTTCCCCCACTTTAAGAGATTAGAGATTTTGCATCAAATTCAACAATATTCCAAACATAGAACTGAAAACTTCTCAACAGTACCAGTCAGTAGGTACTTACAGATGCTTACACAGCAGTCCAAAGAAATAGCTTTTACATGTGCCTGACAGTCTTATCATATACAGATCTCACTGCCCATATCCGTTTAACATGGAGAGCCATGGTTCTCTGCCCTTAGCTGATCTAAAGTCAAGAAAAAGTAGTAAAAGTCTATAAAGCTGGGAACACCTGAAGAGTCCTGCAGGTTTTTGTGCATGTCATTCAGTGC
Source organism: Corvus hawaiiensis (assembly GCF_020740725.1). Classification (NCBI taxonomy): domain Eukaryota; kingdom Metazoa; phylum Chordata; class Aves; order Passeriformes; family Corvidae; genus Corvus; species Corvus hawaiiensis. The sequence continues at coordinate 60,631,816 of NC_063216.1, read as the reverse complement.
CTTGAGATTTGCAGTCTCTACCACTTGGTGACATGGTCATAGCTTCCTGTTGTTACCTACAGGTCTCTCTCTTAATATCACCTATTTTCTTTCCACTGGTTACTGCACAGTCCCAGCAAACTCAGCTTCAGAAACTCAGTGGCAGCTGCCACTACAGTTAAGGAGAATAGAACCAACTAGTATGTTGAATGGCTTATTCAGAGATCCTGTAAGAAAGAAAACTGTAAGACTACTTCTACAGCTGCATTTCTGCATACTGGGACAAAAACAGGATGTAAGTTTTTTGTGTATGACTTTTGTCCTAGCTAAAGCCACCCTGGTATTACAAGCAAAGGAAATAGGAACATGAAGTAAAGGTAATAAAATAGAAAAAACTTTTTTCCTGAAAAGGCAAACAAACAAGTATGCTAGAAGGTGACATCAAGGACTGCTTCAGGATGTCCCCTTCCTAAAGGAACTCTACTAGAAATGAAAAACAGCCCAATTATCCTAATTTTAGAGGGTTCTTCCTTTCAGTATAGCCAGACAAGGAAAGACAGGAACTAAGCTTGCTGTAATAATCTATTCCTTCTGAATTTTCCAGGTCTACATGGAGAGATAATCACAGCAAGAATTTTGGATTTAAAACACAGCTATTGTCAAAGGGGAAAGGGCATTTTTCTTTCTCCAGTACTGGCCATATTCTTACAAAAGAAAACCATGGCTACAAGTACTTAAAGTATGTTATTAACTCACAAGACAAGGGTTTCATTGCCATGAAATAGACGTATATAAATTTAATTTGCTGCAGGCTTCATGTTCTTGTGCATGTATAGCACTTGCTTGCAGGTTGGTTTTGGGTTTTAATACAAGCATCTTAATAAGTCATCTGTGTAGCTGGTTCTGCTATTCACTTTATGTGTCAAAAATGACATGCATTCTGCAGTACAGTCAGCTTTAAAGAATTATATTCAATGCAATATTTGTTTTCCTGCACATTCCAGATCACTCTAGGAACTGAACAAAATGAGCTAACTAAATGTAAACAAGTCATCTGTGTTCTGTGTGCCTATAGTACCGTTGCCTCAAAGATGACAGTAAGCAAAAAATACTGAAAGTGTTCATTCCTATTCCAAGCTTGTTGCGTTTTTTCCTTTTTTTTTTTTCACAATGACTGTTACAGGGGAGACTTATATTTAGCAGTGACTTTTTAACATCTGTTTGCTAAAGCAAATAATGCAGGCAAAGTTGTGGCTAGAGATAGTACATAGAAACAGCAAGGCCATAGAAAAGGGAAAAAAATGCACGCTTATGCTGAAGGATCCTTTTGTTTAGCTCTTTTGAGAGAGACCTCGGTGACCTTAGAAAACCTCCAGCTGCAGCCCATGAAACTGGGTTAGGAGGCTCAGCAGAGGACCTTGAGAGCCCTCTACAGGCCATCCGTGCCTGGTAACGCCAAGAGCCTGATCCTGGTAGCCCTGCTCTGCTCGTCCTCAGCTGCCTTGATGTGTGGATGAAGACGTGTTTTATTTGCTATTTATCACAGTAGGGGTTTTGGTGTGCAACAGTAAGCCATCCCTTTAATGATGCCTTCAGCTGGCAGCATTGTTCTGATTAAATAACTACTTGCCAAAAAAGGAAAAGAATTTGTCCTCTCTGTGAATTTGTTATTTCATTAGGGCTCCTCAAGAGAACTCCAATAAAGGATTTGAGTGTATTAATCACCTTCCACAACCTTCTCATGTAATTAGTCTTTAAAAATGTTTGCTACCTCCTTAGTAGTACATAATTTGATGGTGTACAGTGAATCAGCTGAGGTTCAGACTCACTAACCTTTAGAAGTTCAGCCTGTCTGAGCTCATCAGTCTGGGCCCCGAGTTGAACTGAAAACTGCACTTTTTTCACTCTTTGTGGCAGGTTTATGGTACAGCACTGCTGGATGCCTGCCATGAAGGAAAACTCAAAACATATAAATTCTTCATAAGGCAACGCTAGAAGGTGGCACTGAGAAAAAATGCTCTCATGCTGTCAGAGACACTGCGAGGCGAGCGGGGGCGCAGCCCTCAGCCTAAGACAGATGTAGCAGCCATTGCTCCTGTTTAATTCCCTAAATGGGTAATCCTAGTTTATGGGGCCCCAGTGGTGGAAATCTTGCTGCAATTCCTCTGAGGGTTTGTTTTTTTTTTTTTGGCACAGACTGTGGGCTCTCAGAAGATCATTGCAAGGGCCACGCTGGCAATTCAGATGCAGACCCCTTGAAATAAACGTAAAGTGCAATTTTCATTGAAGAGACATACTTTTTAATGAGAAATTTCACAAGGAATATAGCTAAAAATATTACCAGTTTATTTCATACATAAACTGGACAATAAAGCAATTTAATGTTAGAAAATATGAAGTCGCAAACGTCTCAAACATATTTGGCATCACCAGGTAACACAGTTCACATGCCTTGTTATTTCTTCTTGACATTCCAGTTCCATTGGCTTTGTTTCTGGTAAATTAAGAAATCTTGTATCTCTCTGAAATTCCAGATAAAAACTCCTGGAATATCCCCAAAGTGGACTGTGATTCTGTAATTACATATTCACAGGCCACCTTGGGGACATTTCAGGGATTTGTATTTGGCATTTCAGAGAGATACTTGTAAAATACCCAAACTAGAGCTGCTTGGAGGACAAGGATCTTATTTTACTACATTTTTAAAGGTTTAGACTTCTGGTATTTTATTGTGATACTGGCCTGAAAATTATTTTGCAAAAGAGATTGGAATTATAATGCCGATTTTTAAATTAGGTTTTTTTGATCTTTAGGTTTAGTTCATAGTTCTCTTCTGGTACTGGACAGGTAGACTCAGAGGTGCGCTCTGACACTATGTAGTTTGGGGTTCAAGGACAGTGAGCAAGAAAACTAAAGATACCAGGGCAAGAAAACTAAAGATGTCAGCTTAAATCTATGCTCTTCCTGCATCCGTGTGCAATAATTCACCTGAGATCACATTCAATGAGAGAAAATTGTGACAAGGACACTAATATCCTGGACTAGAATTCTTTAAAATATGAAAACTCCATCAAATAAATGCAAACTATGACTATCATTTTTGCCAGTGTGCAGTATACGACTAAAAAAATGACAATAAGAATTTAAGTAGAGAGACATTAATCCATCTTAATCCAGTGCAAACTACCTGCAGGTTTTTCTGCAGGTAAAAGGTTGTTTTTATCTATATAAGCTCATCCCTGGCTCTCAGAAAAGTAGAAATACAAAATATTTGCAGAAGGGAGCCCATCTCTTCAGTCAAAAGGATTTGTCTCAATTTCCAGAAAGGGCCTCGTTTGTAACTCATTTATCATTTTACACTCCTCATGCATAATAGGCAGCACTTGCATTAGCAAGGTATCCTGCTTAATTAAATTGCGAAAGAGTTCCCTAAAGTCAGTAAATGACAATGTATTATATTTTGGTATTTCTTGCCATATGGCATTAAAAAAAACAATTAAAAGATGGACATGCCTGAAACTTCAGCAGGAGCGATATTGCATTCATTTTTGGGCCAGAGGCAAGGGCTGGTAAAAGGCAGACTTTACACACAATAGTTCTGTCTTACAGACATAGAAGTAAAAGTACACTTTTATTAGTGGACATTTATACATTTATAAAAGGAGAATAGATCAGTGTGTTGCTATGGATCTATGTAATATGTCTTTTAGGCAAATGTGAGCTCAAAAGTCAGTTCCACTGCATCTACTTGACAGAAAACAGACTGGCCATCTCATAATGATTGCTTATCTCTTTACTAAAAACTCTGTTAAATGAATTTGCACCATTCATGTGTTTGTGTTTATTTGTATATATAGTAGTCATCACAGTGAGTGATAATGAGTATGTGAAGCCAGTTAAAAAAATATCTGAAAACACTATTCTTCAGCTGGTTCCTTTTAGTGGTGAGCATGAGTCTCTGAGATAATAGAGTTTCTTATTTGCTTGTGCCTAAGACACTGTTAGGGCTGGTGGGATGCAGAATGAGTCCTGCAGATCCTGCTGGTAAATGCAGAACAACTCTTACTTATTTTAAAGAAATAATTGAGTGTCCTACTGTAACTACTGTAAAATTTTGGGGTTTTTTTACAACCAGGTCAGAAACCTTTAACATAAAGCAAGTTAGTGTGGTATGGACAAAACAAAAGACATCTATTTTAATAATCCTCTCTCTGCCGAGCAAGGAACATAACATAGCAACGCACAAGGTCAGGGGGTTGGATTTTATTTTCAATACCTGAGAAAGCAATTATCTTTAAAAAGACTCCCCAAACTCCAATTCTCTAACAGACTCCAAAATTCCAAATCAAAATATGAACCTGCAACACCTATCAGGGTCCCTTTAAGAATATTCTTCATAGTGATGGAAAAGGATTTAAAGTAATCTCCTTATGACTGATTGTAAAATCTCAGTGACTGAGGAAGACATAAGAATTAGCAGTAACAGTACACTAAAATTTTACAACATTTTTACTTACCTCTGTTACTAATAACACATCAGAAGAGAGGGAAAAGGAATGGAATAACACAAAGTCTAATATTTCTTCTTCCATTTACGCAACTTGTTATTCTTCCCCTGCTTCGAGTTGTGAGAATAGAAGCTATTTGTTAATGTTCTTGTTCTCCTCCTGGCTCATGTGAAAGGGCAGACAGATAACATCAAGTAGCTGTGCAGGGATACTGCATGTACTTTTTCACTCTACTGCTTAATGATATGGGGTTTAATTAAAAATTTATGGTGTCATATTTTCCGTGATATTATTGCTTGCAAAAGGCTCTGCATTACACAGCCATATTGACCATGTCATGTCCCAAGCAAAACACACTAGCCTCTATCTGCTTACATCTGTTTTAAGCCCCAAATAAACAAGTTTGCGCAACGTCTCACTTCGGAGCACTGAAATTGTCCTGTCTTATGTCTAGGAGAGTGGAGAAAGGTCCTGGAGAAACCATCCAATGCAGTCTCCTTCTGTCAAGGACCTTGAAGTTTCCAAAATGACTTTGTACAGTCAAAGTATAGAAAAAAGTGTAAAAATCATCTTAAAACATGAAACTGGTTAAAACAATAGCTATAGCACAGGTAACAGCTGGCACGGTTACAAGCATTTTTGTTGTCAGGTTATCAGGAAACTTGTCCCTATTTCTGCAAGCATTATAATTATTCAGAAGCATGGGATTCAGCACCCTGATAATCTGTGACTGTCCCATAGGATATACTTTCCCCCTACATGCTGAAAATGAATCTTGTTACGACTGCTTACCTAAGAATTGCAGTATTTTTTGGTTCCATGACAGTATGCCTGGAATAACAAATGAGAAACAGCTAATAATGAGTGAACTTTCTAACAGGTAATCATTCATACTAAATTACATTCAGCTCTAGGCTTTCATAAGCATATTAAAATATACTATATGGGGACTGAATACCTATAGTACATATTATTTCACAAACGAAACCAATTTAACCCTTTTTCAGAAATACGTTTGTGAGTCATATTTTTAATATTATGTCAGATATATGCTTTTAAATACAGGAATTGTTAAATGCTACAAAGGCAATTTTAAGGGTTTATTGTACCTATAAATGCACACTCAAGGTAGGTTGCAGCTGTAAACCCTTATGATGCAATCTCTACCTGTACAATATTCTTTCATATGTTACTGTTTTATGTCTATGAACCCTAAAAATGGAAGCTTCATATTAACCCTACCCAGGGAATCTACATAATTTGTTACACTACCTTTCTTCCATTATCATTTTGAAATGTTTGCTTAAAAGATAGATGACTTTCAGTACATAGTTTTTATCACTACTTCTATTGTGTTAGACATTTTACTTCCTATATAAGAAAATTTTATGTCAATTCCTCTCTGGCTACATTAATAAATGATATATTGCTCTTTGATATTTTTAAAATATTGAAATACAAGATTATCTTTTCCTGAAAAAAAAGGAATACCTTTTATTAAAATAAAAATATTTGCTTATACATTTATGCATTTATTTAAATAAATTGAACTTCCATGAAAAAAAATTGTCAGAAATCTCTGTTTGGTTCTAAATTCTTTTCTGCTTGGGTTGTGTTGAAATTATGTCTTCCATGAGTACAATAAGATCTACATCTTCCATCTGGAAAGAATCCTTGAAATGTTTGGCCAGACAGTGCTTTGGGTAAATATATTTATAGAAAATTTACCATAATTCAAGACCAGTATGTCTCTGACCAATAATTCTGGAACCCAGAAGTTTTAACTGACATAGTTAATGTCCCATTGTGAAGGGACATGATACATCTCTCTCAAATAAGACCTCTCAGGACTGCTAAAGACAGAATCACAGGTTAGTAAATCCTCTTCTCTTCAGCAAAATAGTGATTCCTTAGCCTTTATTAAATTTAGGCTGCTAAGATGAAGTGCACCATGGAAGCCAGAAGCACTAACGGAGCTTCAGCTCCCTCCAACTCCTCCAACTCCCAACAGTGTCATCCAAAGTGCTGTACAATTCTAAAAATGTCCATGGGGGCTTCAGTGTGGTTATGAAGCCTACCTCATTCACTTAATGGGCACATCCAGATTCTGCTGGGCCTGATATGTGTTAATCTTAAAAAAAATTTGAAAGCTCTAAAATTAGCAGTGTGTGACAAAAGTTGTCATTTTGAAAAGTAGTCCCTCAAGACACTTGATAAATCATGGACAAGCAGATTCAGGTGAAAATAATAATTCTCTTTCTCTTGTCATGGGTATGAATTTCTACTCTAAAAAAAATGTTTCCCCTTAAATTCCATAAACACGAGGAGTCTTTTTATGAAATTAAGAAGGAAGGAGAGAACTCAAATGGTTTTAATGTTCATTTTAGCCTTAGATGCTTTCACAATTTTCCCCTTTATTCATTGTCTGTCTTAACAAAACATAGCTCTTTCTAGTCCTTCTGGCCTCCAGTAGCAGTAAAATTCCCCTCAAAGTGCTGACCAGACCTGTGGCACAGTATCTCCATACCAGCTCACTCCTGTGGAAACCTACGTAAATGCAGGACTTTTGCTAAATCAGAGTCTGAAACTTAAAAAACATAAAGACAATTAATCCTGATACGTTTACTGATACATTTACATAAAGAACTGAATTTCTGATGTACTATTTTCCTTGGCCTCTCTGTGAGTAAATTGCGGATGTGGCAAGCACAGTTAAGTGTGGATAAGTAAAGTTGTTTCCTTAGAGACATTAAAAGCAGAAACTATAAAGCAGCATATCCTCCCAACTGATGGGACTTTTTAATGGTACTGATAACACAGAGAACAGACGTAAGTAGTCTCACTGTTTGTATGCACACAGCATAGTTCCCCAAAGAGCTGAATTACTTTCCATATAAGATCATAAAATCTAGATAGAATCTCACAGGGCTGCCATTAGGGAAGAGGGCACAGCTATGACGTTCCAATATTAGTATTATAAGCTAAATATAGCAGCCAGCATTTCTGGGGCCCACTTGTTCTTGTTTCTTCTGTGATGAATAATTTGTCTCTCTTCTTCACGTTAACAGTGAGTTCATGTGTATTGGAAAGATGTGATGGGTGCAGCAAGTATGCTTCTAGCAAATGCAGGCCAGAGCTCAGACCAGTAAGCCATTCCTTTGCCAAGTTTTTCAAAAACAGGAGCCCAAATTAGGCATACAGAAGAGTAATTCCTGAAACCACTGAATGTACAAAAGCACTTCAGCAGGACTGGGAGACAGGGAGGGGAAAGAGAAAGTTTGCATTTATGTAGAAATCAATTTGATGAAAAGCCTTCATGTTTATCTCTGGATGTCACAGGAAGTAAGGGACCACAAGCAGACATTCACTGTCCTCAGTGATCAATAAGTGATGCTTTGTTCCAGTCAACGGGCATAAATGCACTGACTTCAGATTACTGAGTCAGTTTTATAACTGCTCTATGTCTCTGCAGCCACCTGCACCGTTCAGGGTATGTTGAGTCTTTTTAGGCTTTACAGAATTTTAAAACATAAACTGTCACCTGAAAGCAAAAAATTTCATGGAAATTTTGGTCACTGAAAAAGGTGACACACTATTTCCTGGTTTTTGCTGCTTTCTAAAACCACTTTTCAATTCTTCAAAATTGATATGCAGTGTTGTATGATTAGGAGAGTAATGAAGAGGCAATGGGCTAGGTCTCTGCCAAAACCAGTCAGGGCACAGAGATTGGCAGAGGCTGAGATTGCCACAGAGATTTTGTCTCTGTGATTATAGCAGGCACTAACATTCACAAGCAATATTCTCAATCAGTATCTCCATCACACACACAGTGCCTTCAATCATAGCACGAAACAAGTTTTGAATCTGATCTCCTGTTACAAGTAAGTTTCACAGATGATAGACAGCATATTAAGACCTTAAAAAGTCAAAGAAAGCAGAAGGACCAACAGCCTTAAGAGGGACCAGCAGTCCAATAAGTAACAATAATGCCTTATAAGTATCTCAAGAGAGTTTTTAGAATACTGCTCTCTTAATGGACAAGAGAAAACCTAGGAGAGACAAAAAAGAATGGAAAAAACATTTTTTCCATGCTGCTACTCAGGAAAGAAACCATTTTTATTATTCCTTCTTTCTTTCCTCCTACATTTTTGGTGGTTTTTTTATTCAAACAGGTTGGGAAGGGTAACACATGAAAAGGCAAATATTGTAGGAGAAATACAATCTATCACTCATATATACAGGAGTCAAATGTGGCTGCAAAGAGCAACTATATAAGCATTTGTCCTCTGGATGCTTCTTGAATAAACTGAGGTTCAAGAGCTTTAAGTAAATGTGATTTCCCTGATGATTTTCTGTTTCTTAGTTAAAACCTCTTTTATTCCTTGACCTGTAACTCATATTCTTCCTTCATCTTTGACTGAAAATAGTTCCATTGTTATCTCAGCTTTCCTAAATTAAATCATGTTACTTCTCCCTCATTTCTTGTTTGTTGAGTACCATAATAATTACCCTTAAAAACTGGGAAATTTGTATTTTGAGGGCAAGAAAGAGAGTAAAATTTCAGATTCTGTAGTACTAGTATGGAAAATATTAATCTTTTTTTGCCTTTACAGTTTTCAGTTTTTCTCCACATACAAAGCAACCTTGGAACAGCACCATAATTTCAGAAATTAATAAAATTTGTCTAAATTATGCTTAGTGGTTATTAAGAAATGGGCTACCTTAGTAATTTGAAAACAGATTTTTTGGGGCACTTGACTTAGGCTGGCTGTATAACTACACTAGATCTCAAATACCATTAGTACAAGCTAATGTACTGCAGAGCACAGAGAAACTGGACTCTATATAAACAACCTTTGGCCAAGGTATCTCAGAGACAGAGACACACAGTGCTGCAGTTACCTCTGACTTTTGCGGAACAAGACCCTTCAAACTGCCTTGTCTCTTTCCTTCCACCTCATCCTTTCTCAGTATGCAATTTGAAGATAAAATGTAATTCATTTTTATATTTAGATATTAGGGGTCAGTGTGTTGTTTTCACAAGCGTGTTTTGTTCTATCAGCTCTTTACCTGTTTTGTCTAAAAGTTTAAATGTTCCTTATTATGTATCATAAGTGCATAGCAGAAGCAGAACACAACTGTTACAAGCAGGGTAAGCTTTCATAGACAGCTCTAAGTGAGCACAATAATTAAGAAATTTCAGAATGAAATATAAAATAACTTTTCTTCACAGCTGTTAAAATGGGAGAGTCCAATTTATGTCTGTGTGTACAAATGATAGGAAATTCATTGAAAGATGTTTGTATCCACAGATAATAGTAGCACAGTTTACCTCCATAAACAGTATGGGTCTTTTACTGCCTTTGAAATTCTGGTATCATTCAAACCTTTTGACAGGTTCAACATGACTACAAAACATATTCCCATATTTCTATTTTATACATACATTAAATGCCTTTTTACAGAATATCGTCTTTTTGCCAAATACTATTGCACACACCACAGTGGATTTTGCAGACCAATATGCTTAGGAAAGAACAAAGTACAGGTGGAAATCTGTTTGTAAAAATAAATCTGTTGTGTTTTAGGAGCTAGTTTTTGTCAGTGTAGTACAGCACAGAGTGTCATATGGCTGCATTTGTCCATCAGTGTCATAGGAAAGAAATTAGGAAGCCACAATTTAATCCACTTCCCCCTTGCTTTTGGGTCTCATTTGCTACTGCCAATCACATACATCAATCCTGCCACAGTTGTGTAGATCAAGGAACCAAGAAAGCTGCTTGCATCTTACACATCCTTTCTTCAGAGAAGACAAAAATACACTTCTGGAAGATCCAAATCATGTAAATAGACATATAAATTTAAATGGTCAATTCCTTGCTTCCTTCTGTGCCCCTGTGTAGCTAAATCTGTTCTGTATTTTTTACCTGGACTCTGGTTTTGTTGCACATATGTGGAATTTCAACAGCCTGATTAAATCAGAAATTACTTTTAAATATACACTTCTGAGCAAGAATGGGGGCATAACTAAGGATAAGCAGTTTTCGTCTTAAAGAGAATTCATTTGCTTGATCATGTTACTGCTCCACCTTTGAGTTTATCATTGCTGTAAGTAAAGTGCCCACATATCAAGACCACATATTCTCTCCACTTATGTTCATAAAATTAGAAATTAACTCATTGAATTTACATCTAAGCTGATAGCAATGACAATCCGTATGACAGCAACTCTAATGAAAGTTATGTTTTCTGAGTGTGGCTATATGATCTAACTAGTGTTTAGATGAACTGAATTGTACCATTGATTTGTGCTAGTGCTATACTTCACATGATTTTACTCTTTGGAATTGATCCAATGTAAAGTTCAATACCTGACAGACTGGGGGGGAGGGTGTTGTCATCTAGTCTGCTAGGTTTTCATCTATGAAATAATGTGTTTAAGGGATGCACAGGCTCTTTCACACAGAGAACATTGCAGAAAAATTTCTCTCCAAAGTTGCATAGCCAATAGCATTATTCCAAGTGATCTGGTTTTGCTAAACATTGTATTTTCCCACAAAGAAAAAAAAAAAAACCCAAAAAAACAGAAACTGGAGGAAAAGAGAGCTGCTTAAAATTCAGACTGCTTAAATTATTGTATTCACTGATGTCTTAGCAAAAATCAGGACTCTGTAAAGTTCAGAGTGGATAAAGTGGGAAGTGAGAGTAATTCTTAAATAATGCTAGTTTACTGTAATATAGAGAAAAAATCTATTTAAATAGTCATAAGTTACATAACTGACATTTTAAATAAACAGCTTGTTGCTAACAGCCTGACAAGCCTCTTCAAACTGAGGATGACAGTGCTAATGTGAGGGTGGGAGAATTGCCTGTCATGTATTCTTGTCATGGTTGATGGGAAAGGGATTCATCTCACCTAGATGAACTCCAGAACTCCATCAGCTATGGGTGGATTTCAGCTCCAAAGCCAGACATGCAACCAGGTGTACATTCAGTGTCTTAGCTAAGTTATAGTCTTTCCTAATCCAGTCAGAGAGCTACTGAGATGGTCAAAAGTGAATTCCAGGGTGAGATGAATAACTTTCTCACTTCTGCTCACTATATGGACTAGATCTGACATTCATCTCTGTATAACCTTTGGTGTTGAGCATCATCTGAGATTCCCCAGATGTCCAGGATGTCAGCTGAAGGCTGTGAGGAATGGCATGACACCTATAGGCAGCCCACACCCTTTGGTTACAGTAGTTAGAGATTATACTGTGTACCCTGGGGCTCCTCAGGTACCTGTTTTAGGCAACTGAGTTGCACTCTCATTGATTATAGCAAAGCTTTAAATTTAAACAGCTGGCTCACATGCAGTTACCTTCCTGTGCACATGTAAATTTAGTGTCCCAGTCTGTCTTAACATGGATATCTAATGCTGTTTGAGTTGTTCAAGCAATTTCTAGCTCCTTCTGGATTCTATTTACACCACCAATCATGTTCACCAGCTTTGCAGACATCTGAAATACTCTAGGCAAGAAATTGCACAAATACATATGTTTGGCCATTTGAAGCCTGCCTTCAGCTTCTAATCTAAGCTAGTTGTTTTAATTTCTTCTCCAGACAACAGAAAGGCATAGATACTTCCATAAATCTATTAATCTTACTTGAATGGTTTAATATATTTTAAAAACTGATTCTCTACTGAGTACAGTGGATAATAACACAACTTTCTGAGAGTAAAAAAACAATTTTCAGGTAGACAAAAGTGGTGAGAGGGTCCAAGAGACCTAGCATTATTTCACAATGAATCATTACCAGTACTGACTTAGCCTGTGTTGTGGGGCATCTGAGAACCTCAGTACAAACAATTTACAGACCACAAACAGCAGAAAGAGTTGTTAGGGAAAACAAGCAGCAGAACACATTGGGTGCTATTACCATGAAGACTCTAAAAAATGCACCAGAATACGTAATCCTTGTTTATGAGTTGTGTAGGCTCACCCAAAGAGTCTTTTCTGAGTGCAAATAGTCTCTGAAAAAAGGGGTTATTGCAGAATTCTCCTTAGGCTATATCATGGTATTAAGTTTTCTCTAATTTAGCTTGTATTACTTGTCTCCAATATCTGTTTGAATAAGGGAAACCCCTTATCTCCAAAAGTCTTACCTCCAGGTCGAGGGACTACTGTGTATTTGAGCCTTAGCCTTACATAATGCACTGTAAATCTACAGTCTGGTGCCTAGACCTGTGCTTGCTTTGCTTTCACTTCATCGTAACAGGAGGTTTATAAACTCCAAAGCAAACACTGCCATACACCCACCAGGGCTTATCGCAGCAGATCAAGCACAGGCCCTTCAGACCAGAACTTGTTTGTATCATCTTGAATTGACCATAGGCAAAGCAAGTTCAGGTCTTCTCCAAAGAGAAAATAAACTTTCTCATTAATTTTAGTCAAGTCTGCAACTAAGCATCACTTGTTGTATAACTTCAAACATCTCAGAATATCTGTTTCCCTGTGAGGTTTCATACCATGGGGACAGAGTACTCTGACAGTCTTCACTGCTACCATCCTGCTACAGGAATCACGGGCACCTTTGAACACCATTTCACTGCATGAGATAGCTAGACCCATGGGCTCCTTGAAAATCTGAACTGCAAAAAAAATATAGTATCTTAAAGTTTGCTAAACTATTACCTTCTATTACACTATTGTAATATTTTGAATTTAAATTCTGTAATATTTAGGAAGACAGTTCAGACACAACAGGGCAAAACTTCCATTTACCCAGACAGAATTTTATCATCCTTCAAAGACAATCAAGAAAATACTCTGCCTTCTGCTTGCATACTACTGCCTTTGTCACCACCTTACCTAATTTTGTAGGTGGACATTTATCCAGGTCATAAAAATCACCTAAAAGCTCCTTCTGGCTCATAGAGTTGGGGTTTTTTTAACTATAGAGCTACATCTGTGTACATCACTACAAATAATTGAAAGTAGTATATGTTATATAGCTATCTGGTTTCATTTTAACTTGGAAATCAGTCTTTGGATTCAAGTGAACTCGTAATCTCATTTTCCTGGAATATTAAGAAAGAACAGTACATCAAAAAAAGCAGAAAGAAATCTGTTATGTAACTCCAAAGCAGGGGGAAAAGAAGAATAATAAAGTTTAATCAAAGAGGAATCTTTTTCAGTCAAGATTTTAGTAGAAGTTTCATTCGACAGTTCTATGATCAATGTTTTATTCAAATTTAGTAATATAAAACCCAATCACAGAGAAAGAGCTTTGAAAAATACAGTTAATAGCATCTTTTCCAATAATTTATCATGGCACATGCTGAACAAATTTAATGTAATATAGCTACAAAAATGTACAAAAATTAAAAAAAATTATTTGAGAATGAGTCAAAATTATTCAGTTACATTATTATATATTTTTGGAAATTTGATTTTGTCAAAATTTTTAACGTGAATGTAACATTTGTAATTGTAAATGAGAAAATTAGCATCAGAGCACATTAAAAAAATAGAGGAATCATTATGCTTAGCATGCGTGACTCACTGAAGTGTGGTGAGTAGGAGGTTCTGTGTAGTAACCTGAATTGTACTGAAGATACAGTACACTTTTTATGGTTTTTCTCTCTCTCTCTCTTCAGAGGCTCATGAACCAAACCTCCATGCAGCACAGATGAATAGGATTTTGGATATTTTTCTTAGCCAATTTTATGTGATTAGTGATTATTAAAGATGTACGAACTGTTTTACAAACAGTGGGATGGAAACTGGCTAGAGGAACAGAAGCTAAGGCACAAAACCAAGAGAAGCCTATCTTCTTTTCTGAAAATGATTGCCTATTGTAATCAACATAACTTTTATAGTAGGAACATCTTCCACATGTCAGCTAATACAGCCTAAATGATTCCTTTCTGTATTTTTGGGGCTCAGGTCCATATAAGTCAGTCAAATTACATCACTGCATGCAGATGCTAAAAACTCTGCTGGTCTCAGTGCTCTGCAGTCTCATTTTTCATCCTGCTTATGCCAACTCAGAATGTAAGTGTAAAAACACTTCAAGTGAATCAAACTTCAGAAATACAAATTTCAGCCACAATGAGTAATTGGATCCCTGTCTGACCAAGTGGACAGAAAAAGCTAGTGTTACAAAATCTTACACTAGGAAAAAAATAAATTAAAGGATAACAGTCATTTCCACAGAGTGCACACAGAAGAAATGAACAGAGCATGAACTTAGCTAACCCCTGCAAAACTTATCCCTAAACCAGAACAAGCATAGATTAATTCTTATTGTCCAATCACTCTTCTAACTCAACAAAATTACATCAAATATTTCCCTTCATCCTGTTGTCCCTTCAGACCCATCTCTCCTCCTCAAAAGCAGGAAACGGTAATGTGAATTCTGGAGGCCTGAACAATTTCACATCTATTTTGTTCCACTATAGAACTTACAATTCTGTTTTTGTTACATTATTCCTTGCAATGTGTTTATCAATAAGAACAAGCATGACAAATTCATCCTGTATTCATTGTTAGACATTATCTTATTTTACAAATTTGGGCTGTCCAAGCAAGTAGAAATACTGTCATATCTCACAAACACTGGCAAGTATTAACTACTCATAAATAGGCTTTTTCCACATTATTGGATTGTTACAGTATAGGTACTGTGATTTCTATGGATTTGTTTAAAAAAAAAGGAGGAAATCTATATTTCCTACAAAAAATACAACCTGAAAAATTCACTAGCACTAGCTCCTTCTTATACTCTTATAGTCAGTGCTTTGCTCACAAATTCTCTACTTTCCCAGTAAAATGTCTCAGTGCAGGAAGGTAGGTTTTAGTCACCTAGAATGATTTAACTGCATGACTGAAGGAAAGGTCAAATCAGAAGGAACGTTTGGGAGGACTAGGAAGGAAATGGGTAAACAAAGAAACAGAATGATCTTATTACAAGAAGTTGACCTGATGTGCTTTCTCATCAGGACTGTTGAACACTGCTCTAGTTCCCTAAGTAACTTGCAGCTCTGTACCGAGAGCGGTACCTCCCTTCCCAAAGACCACCTGCACAAAGTTGTCTTGAAATCTTTTTTAAAACACTGAGAAGTTGCTGAGATACTTAATTCACATCATATACAATTTTGCATGCATGTAAAAGAAGGAATATAAAAAGACAAATCATGAATCATCCATTTTAAGCATCCTTTTACTGGATGTAACCACTACAGTAAATAGGGGTCTCAAGACAGCTGTCAGGTAAAAAATGGAAATAAGCGGCTAATGAAAGGAGATTTTTTAAAAGAAAATTGTTTGAAAGGTAAGCTGATGACTTAGAGGAGAGGGATGACAGTACATAGATGAATAAATCTATGAGGAGAGTCTCAAAATGCAAGTAAGATCATCATTCTTTCAATCTCTCTCAACTTCCTTGATTTTGATTGTGGCCTCAGGGCATGACTGCAACACGCACACACAAAATAATAAACAGTGCAATAGGTCTTTAAGGCATTCTCTATTTCAGAGGAGCTCTTGACCTATGAACATCCTGGAAATAGTTTTTTTGGCACTGTCATAAATAAATTGGGCCATTTGTTGCTTGAGGGGGCCATTCTGGCAAGACTTTTCAGAACATAAAATAGGGCATGACTGCTGACAGAGGTTGAACATGTCCTTTTGAGTGCATTGAAAAGATGCTAAAGAATACAAATGGACTGAAAAAAATAGTATAAGCAAAGAAAAAATAATATATTTATATTCTTCATTCATTTTAAGTTTGGAGAAAAGCTTCAAGTCTTTGCTATATTTATAACATAAAAGTTAAGAGCTGTCCATGTCTTTAAACATATTGACCTCCTAAAAATAAAATGAATAAACTAATTGGTAATGTTCATAAAATGGAAGTATTTACATTAATTAAAATTCCTTTTTTTTTTTATTTTGAAATATTTAAATAGAAAAGCTTTCCAACAAAGGTAGGGAGCTTTTTTATTAGAGAGCATTTCTACTATCCAAAGTTCCAGGACTTAGAGAATGTACGATCACAAAGAGGTTCGAATATTTTCCATTACTCTAAAAGAATTCTGAAGTCAAATTTCTGAAAAAGCAACCAGAAAGATGCTTCATGCCTCAGTGTCACAAAATTTTTGACCAACACTAGCATATTTTCTTGTTAGCCTACACAAGGCTCCTTCAGGTTATGAAAAATCTTAGTTCCCTGCTTATAATGGACCAGATTAAACAGAAAAAAAAAGAATTGCAATTGTATTCAGCAGTTGTATCTCTTTCCTGGTGGTAGTTTTGTAGAGAGCAAAAAACACAAATAATTCAGGCTGGAGAAAAAAAAAAAAGAGTTTCCTCCATGTGGAATTAATCATCTCTTGTAGAAGAGGTGAACATTGCCCAAGGAACATATTTAATTTAAATCAATGACTGCGGTTCAAGCGTGACAAGTATTCTGTGAGAACTCCTGACTTAGAGGATGAAGTACCCTTGTCCAGAATCCCATATGATTTTTACCTGTGTATGTCCTGCTTCATCAAAAATGTCACATTGGTCACCAAAATTATTTATGAATTGCCCACACAGAGTTGGATTCACCCCTTGGCAGGTTGCATTAAAGCTGGAGATCCAATAAACCCCAGATATCTCAGATACCTGGTTACACTGAACAATTATTAAAAAAATAGCCAAGGTCTCCTGTAGTTGATATCCTGGGATTTTCAGTCAACCAGGTGAAAAATTCCCAACCCTGTATAGAGGAAAGTAAACTTGTCTAGATGCTTTGTCATGGTGCTAGTTGAAAGCCTTGTCAAAATGAAAATTCACTAGCATTTATATATTCTGTGGCAATATGCCAATTTCTATGCATTTCTGATGGATATTTTAAATACACTTTAAAATATGTTCATCCATCTCTCCAAATACTATTTCCCTGTTAAACCTTAACCTTATGTGATTTCCAAGCACCAGGGGTTTTCACCTAGAAAGTAATGCTTTTTTTTTCCCCCATGACTAGGAATCCAACTTTCCACTCATTTTCCAAAGTGAAAGTTTATGTTTCCTTGCTTACCTTAGATATACTGCTTTTCTATTTGCAAATTAGCTTTGTTTGTGTAGGTGTGGCTGGACTCTTCATCCAAACTGGCTGCCTCAAAAGCTCAAAAATCATCAGTCAACCCTCACAACATATCAAACCCCACAGTTACAATGAAAAATCACATGATAGGACAGTTCTTTTGGAAATCTAAAAATATGCTGGTTATAGAACTGATAAATGTCCAGAAACATCCCTTTCAAACTTCTCTTAAATTTCATAGATTCAGTAAAATTAGAGCATTTGCTGAGCAGTTCAGCGTCACCAAGTACCTGCCAAGTCTCCTGATCAGCCCTGCAGCAGTTTAGTTCAGGGTCAGAGATCCCAGAGTTGCCAGTGTGCATGCCAGCTGGAATGGAAGAGATATAAATAAAACATGTTGGAGGGGGTGGTAGTGAGGGAAAGTCGTTGTTCTTTTCCTGTGCATCCCTGCGGTTGGTGATCACAATTCCACAGCAGCCCTGCCTGAACCACTCCATCTAGAATAAAATGTTTGTGTTGTTTATAGCAGTAGGACAGATTGAAAATATGAAAATGCATTCATCATGTAATTAGGAAAGTTAGCATACAATGCAAGCTGAGGTTTGAATGCTACGCCTGTACCCAGGCTGGGAGTACTCAAGTGGCAATCGACCTACCACTGGTAGCAGTGTATGTAGACAATATTTGGTGCCTAGGTAAGAACCCAGCATCCCTGGCAGGCACATTCTTCACAATCAAAATGTTTATCATTATTGGAATTTATTAAACTTTAATTGTTTTTCCTGCAGTTTTTCATGCCAGGTATCTGCTTAAAGCTGATTCATTTTGATGTTTCTGATAAAAATGTTCAGTCACTTCCAAGAATGATAGCAGAGAGGATGCACACAATGGCTGTTCTGAAAACCTCTTGCATCATTTTCAATGAGAACCCTAGATAGCTCAAATGCATCTTTACTTGACATAAGAGATAAACAAAACAGAGATAGAGAAGAGAAAAATGAGGGTAAAGAGAAGTAAAATAAAGGGGAAAATAGTTAAATAAATCTTCTGCTTCCATCATAGTTGATTCATTCTTTGCACAGTATTCAAGACAGCCACTTCAAGGAATTTCTGGCAGAAATTTATCAGACATTACTTTGAGTATTGTACTTAAGGAGGAAAATAAAATTAGACCACAAACTCCACCTGGTATTCAGGAAGATATCTCATTGCATTGTCTTAGGTAGCAGAAGCAATTTTGTCTGACATCTTCCAGTTAGTAATAATACCCTGATTTCATATGCCACTGGCATACTAGCCCATTACTTAATTGGTTAATAAACAGGTATATTCAATAATCATGGTGGACTGTGCCAAACTGCCAGTCTTTGTTCCAGAAACATATGCTGACAATTAATAATGATGATTTAATAGAAGGATCTATTACAAGCAGTTTTTGGTTGCTACGAATTTGTACAGGGGAGAAAGCGTATTCAGGCTTTCAAGGTCTTCTGCATCTACGAGGAAAGAAAACAAGCAAAGTGGCTGATGTAATATGGGTGCTTTCCCTTGATTAAGTGAAGAAGGTGACAAAGAAGCAAGCAAACACAAGAAGATCCATCCAGAATTGCGAGATATCAACCTGTAGGGATTCTATGATAACAGTGCTAAGAGACTGCATTAACACAGCCAGAAAATACAAGCAGATAATCAACTGACAGTGAAAATGGCAGAGTGGATAAATCTGGTTCAACAGGGAGTCTTTATTCAGAGGGACTGACACTGCTGTGTCGTGACGCAGTTCGGAGGGCTGCAGTGAGGCTGGCATGTGGCTGTGCCAGAACAATAGTGATTGACTACAGATGGGCACTTCCCCTCCAAAAACACTCCTCACAGCTCACTGGCAGGGAGGGATACGCAGACACAAGCTCCAGTCTCCATGGTAACCACTTACTTCAGCGTGACATCAAGCCCAGATCAAAACTCCATAGGCGTCAGATAGTACATGCTGTTTCTTTCCTTGAATTAATAATATTGATTTAAAAGGCAGGTTCCATTAACTGTTTCTACTCTATGCTGGGGATAATTACTGTCTGTGGTGCTGGTATTATTCCAGTGACTTGAAAACAGGAAGCGTAGAATCGAGTTAAATAATTCATGCTGTGCTGCTGCTCACTCTGTTCTTGGAAGCAGAATTATTGCTAACTGGGCATGGTAATTTCAGTACAGGGGTGATAGGATTACAAAATGTCTAATTGCCCTCTCATGCGATAAGATTACTTTTCTGAAAATGCTTTAATTCTTCCAAGCAGAGGCAAACAATCCAGACAAGTGACAAAACAAGAACAGCCTGCATGAATACTGCTGAGATTTTCCTTCTGAAAGCAGTGAAAAGTGCAGTCAAGGCTTCATTCTCCTTCCCACCCCCTGTGCCCTTCCCTTCCCAAAAAAAAAGCTTTTCTAAAGCAAACAGCCAATGATGAGAGTCTAGAGGGGAGGGAGCTCCTTATACAACTCCTTAGAAGTTCCTCTCTCAGTTATATGATGTTAGCAGGCTCTGTGGGGCTTCTCAGTTAATCTTCCAAAGCTGCAAGGTTGGTAGTTGTGATACAGTGTGTTAGGGTGGGCTTGCTTGTAAAATTGGAGAAAAGTGGAAGAAAAAGCTTCATGTTTCTGTGATACATGCTAAGTGGCTCAAGGAGAAAAGCCTGAACAAAACAGCACAGTTCCACTTCTTAGTGAGGGCTGGAAATCAGGGATTTTTTTACCATCTGGGCAGAAATATTTTTGGTATCTGAACAAGCCTTTTTGTTCACAAAAAGAAAGCTGCAGTTTTGGGGATGTATTAGGAGACTGAGTGTGTGCTAGCATTCAAGAATGTCAGAGACAATGAGTCACCTGGGCAGTAGGTCACCCAGTGCCTAAGCAAATGTTCTTACTCACTATGAGAAGTGTTGATTAGCTGACTTGTTTGGAAATCTTGAAGGAGAATGGATTTCTTGAAGGAACTGAAGGTTCATCTGATTCTGCATTTGCATTGGAGGAAAACACATACACTTAATTAACTTCCACACCAGACTACAAGCTACCTACATAACTCAGGGGCTCACAGGACTAAGCAGTTAAAGTAGGCAGGAACAGGTTAACTGCTTCAGACCAAGAACTCACCTAATCCAGTAACCATAAGCCTACACCAGGAGAATGGAAGGAGAGGGCAAGAACAGACCACCAAGTGCAAGAACAGGGAAATAACTGCATTTTCCCCATTTTTTCCCTGTCTACTTTCTGCAGATCGGAATCTGTCAAATTTACATACGCAGTCTATTTAGTAATCTCCAAAGGATATTTCTTCCATTTGTACAATTTCCGCTGAAAGAAAAAGCCTGTTTTTATCCACAATGTCCTTTGCCATAATTATATAATAATAATAGGTCTATTACTTATTTTAACTAAAGCTTTTTTCTTTTCTTTTCTTTTGTTGTAAAACTGTCATCTACTACATTTATCCCAGAGCCTCTAGTTCCTAAACAGGCAGTGAAGTGTCAACCTCTGTGAAACCCTTCCATGTCACTTGGAAGTGGAGTGGGAGAAGACAGTCTGGATTGCTGCCCAAGTTTAGGGGGATATTTGAATATATGAGTTTTCGTATAGGAGAGATTTAAATGGGCAGAATTATTTATATAATGATTTCTTGTTCAAATTACTTTAAAAAATATGTATTAGTCAGTAAATTAACATGGTGTGGTGCTAATGGGAGAAGTTCAGTGAGGACAGTCCTGTTTTTGTGACAAAGAAGGATCCAAAATTGGAAAGACAAGACCATTTAAAAAATCTGAATGAGCTTAGACACTGGATGGCAGGGGCATATTAAAGTTATTCCAGATATTGTGCAATCTAAGACATCAGTCTGCATTTTACTTGTGGTCTGAACTCACTGTGCACATGGTGTATAACCTGCAGTGGTGGTTCCCACCAGCCACATGTAGAATGAGAAACAGTTCTGAGGTGTTCAGCATCACACCTACTACTTGCTGGCAACTGCTAGCCATGACTGTCCTTCAAACTCAGGGTTAGGGTCTGGGCACAGCCGGAGGCTGTTGTTTTCTGACTAACTCAGAGCAATTGACATTTCTAAAAGTGGATTGTTGAAATGTGCTAGTCATAACATTCTGTTATCTTCTTCCCAACTTCACAAAGCGCATGCTTAATTCAGCCATTCCATCTAAATGGTTTTTACCATGTAGATCTCAGTGTCTTTCCCTCAGCCATCTGTCAGTGGTACTGACACAGTTCACAGGGCTTTGGAATTAAAAATCAGAATCACCACACCAAAATTCAAGATAAGGGGAAATATACTGAATATTGTTTTCCTCTCTTACATACACATACATACATGTATGTATTTATATAGTCAGGTCTTTGACTACATGATGCTTATGGGTCTCTTCCAACTACAGCTATTCTATGCTTTTATAATTTAAAAACATGAAAAATGGCTGAGAATGTTCCGTTTCTGTTTCTACTCTTTAGCACCACTAGGACAGAGGGTTTATTCTACCCTCCTGTATCCACTGTCCCAATGCTGTAGCAATGGACAGGAGCTCCCTATTGCATGCAGGCTGCAGGCCTATGGTAATGCTCTTTATGCAAGCATGGGGAAAAAAAGATGATCTCTCAAGAGAACAGATATAAATATGAAAATACACATGAAAACTAAGGGAGACAATGAGAAAATATTAATACATTTTAAAGATGGTTTATATATTGACATACTAGCTGTCAACCAGAAATACACGAGAGCTTAGCACTTCATTAGGAACAGCCTATCCACAGACTGAGATGCAATATGTAAGAGAATGAAGCTGGCCTTTTGAAAACGCATACGTGAGGAGAACATATTTGGGACAAAAGTGAGGGAAGAGATGCTAGGACTAGAAAAAAAAGTGTAAGGCCTGCTTTCTTGTGAAATTTGCCTCTTTAAATAATTTAAAGCAGTACAAATTTTATCCTAAGCTGCATCTGGCCTCAGAAGTCCCAAAATCAGCTAACTTGTTTCCCCACACAAGGCGGCATAGCTCAGGGGCTGACTGCACTGTTTGTCATCACAAAGGAGTGTCATAGAAAAAATAGTTGTTGGCACATGAGAAGAATGGACTTTGTAGGAAGTATCTTTTATCAGGTTACCTGACATAACGGGAAGAAATAGACAGGCCTCTGATGATAAAATCTTTCAGAGCAGGAAAACAGACTGCATTGTCTCTACTCATGCGGAGTTCCTCTTACAAGATTTTTTTGGTGCTTGTAATTTCAGGCAATTAAATTATGAAATATTTATATAAAGCTGATTAATAGCATATTCTAACAATATTAGCATAACAGTATTGTCATTGCCTAAGGTTACATGATTTGCAGTAAAAAACAGTGATTGGAGATATACAGGAGAGTTGTTAAATATCAATAGGAATGTATAGACAAAAAAGACATGGAAATAAGACCCTGAAACAAAAGCTATTGGATATCCTTTCAAAGCTGTACTGTTTTCTGCTCATATATGTAAAAATTGGTATGAACATTATGTTTCAATCTTTGCAATATTGTCGCAACATTTTATTTTTAATATGTATTTTGACATTGGTTTCTTAAGGCATTTATAGCTTAACTGATGGTACATTTCCTTGTCAGACCACACTTACTACATTCTGTATTATTGATTAATTTTCAGTGAATTGGAAAGAGAAGTCAAGGTGTCAATGATAATGAAATTCCTGCAAGTACCATGAAGAATATTGCTTGGTTAAAGGAGAACACTAGAAAGAGAAAGACAGGCAGAATTCATCTGTTATATGTCTTGTTTTGGCAGCAGAACACATGTACCTACTGGCCAGTCAGCCAAGTGTACTGACTGGCAAACACAAATGTGCACAGCTTTGGGTAGTCACAGCTAATGACTAATTTCATCTGTTCTGTGGTTCATGAAACAACCTACTCTTATAGCCTTATCTGCAGAAGTGTCGCAATACTAAAAATTGGCAAAATTGCCAGTAATGCTGAAGACATATGTTATCCTCTACTGTCTAGACAAGTCAACTTCACATTACAAATAGCCTTACAAGTATGTAAAAGCTCCTGAAAGCCATTTTCTGTAGCATAACATCCTACCAAATGCAGTGTTGAAATGCCACAGGGGTATATTCAGACTTCAATGTTCACAGTATCTAACATCTTAGAAACCAAGGCTTAGCAGCACTGGAGAGTACCAACAACAATCATCTTGTACCTTTAGCTGGTGTATTAGGAACGCTGTGGAGTCCTGGAATAGAGACGTATGAAAGGAAGTAACTGAAGGTGCAGCGGTCTAATGTTGGAAGCTGATCTGCAATGCATGTTTGACTCCAACCCATGCAGTGTTCCTGTCCACCCCCACCCCATGACACCACTGTACCACCAAGCAATCTGACACTTAAGGACCGTTCTGCTAAAAACCACTTATTTTCCACTGGGTTTACCTTTTAATAGGATGAACGTCATGATCCAGATGACCACGAGTGCTTCAAGAGTTCTCATCTGGCAGCAAAGGAGGAGTTTGCCCCTTTCGCAGACAGAGCAGACTTAGCTTATGAAACCATAGCTCTAAGATGATTCAACAAACCACTACTTGTATTTCACATGAGTGCTTTGCTAAAGGGACACATTGGGAGATAAGACTGCAGAAGAGGTGCTAAGAAATATATCTGCCCTAATCTGCAATCAGCCTAGAATCTGCATCACATTCCCTGTGCTCTGAAGGGACTGAAGTGGCCCATGAGCTCTGAAGGGATGTTTAGCAAGGAGAACCATTGTCTAAGTATGTGAGAAAGATGTTTATATGGGAATATATATGTAGACAGAAAAATATTAGAGTGAATAATGATTCACTAATAGCTCAGTTGCAGCGGTCGGGTGCAATGATTTTGGCCCCATTTTTGTGATGGACCACAATGTGGCTTGAATAATGCCTTAAAACATGCTAGAAACTATGCTTAGTGCCTGTACAATATTTTAAAAAATACATGAACAAATCGCAAAATGTGAGCATTCATCTGGTCACACTGGCTATTCCCTTATAACATAATATTTAGTGGTTTGTATATAAATTTGAACACTGCAATAATAAACCTTGGCACTATAAATAGACCAGCTTGCAAACCCTGACTTTTATAAAGCAGAGCTCTATTCCGAGCTGGAACAATATGTTGTCCTTGGAAGCCTATTTTAAAGCTTTTCTTTAAGTGCAGGTTTTCTTTGTTCAGTGTTTTGTCACCACACTGCAATGCTCCTATTGACTGTAGTAGCAAGAGCTGAAAAGAGTTTTTTGCAGACAAGGTTTTTTGTTTGTTTATTTGGGTGTTTTGTGTATATAAACATTGTTGAATGCCTTCAATTTCATTTGAAGGGCAACAAGAGGTCTTCAGCTCCTCAGATAAAATAAGTGCTAGAAAATTGTTGCTCTTATAGTATGTGCCCATCTGCCCACTCATCTCTTACTCACTTTTTCTGTCTTTAATCAGACAGTTTTGTCTGTTAGAGAAAAAAAAAGTTTTTAAAAAATTATATGTATAAAGCTTGTTGCTAATTATTAGCACTCTAGGATTGTCAGATAATACAATCTCCCTTTAATTTGATATTACATCCTGTTCCTCAAACAACATAGGGAATAAGAAAAGAAAAACCATAATAAAAAAAGAAAATGCCTGCTTAAGTTTGGTAGTTGTGTGAGCATGGCCAGGCCGTGTGTTACACAGAGGTCCCACATGCACACAGTCCATGTCTCCAGCTGGGGCTGCCCGCAAGCCCCCAGGGAATGCCACCTGCATGGTGAGCAGCAGGCAGTCCCTGGAGATTGCTTCTCCAGCTACAATTTCTCCTTAATGAGAAGGGGGAGGGGAGGAAGTGTTCTGAATTATAAAGGCAGAATAGGAAACCCCTGAAGTGACAAAATGCTGAATTATTCATTGTGCAGTTTCTAATTGTTCTTGAAGTTAGCGGTACCATTTGTAGCTAAATCAGTTCAACATTGCCATTTTTCCCTCCTCTCCCTCCTTCCGCAGTACTAGAAAAGGGAGGGAGAAGGAAAGACATTCCTGAAATACTCACATCAGTTGCAGTCCAACAGTGAGCCAGAACGGAAAAACAGGTTAAAAAATTAAATGTTGCCAGTTATCTATAGGCATTCATTTCAATCTCAATTTTTAAATTTAATAAAATTACTCATTAATGGTCACAGCAGTTTTGGGTCTACATTAGACCAGCCTCACCTGGTGTCCTATTTTCACATTGGGTATCTAGCATTAGGAGCTTCAGAGACAGCAGCAAGAAACCGAGTGCTGAACAATTATTGGTTAAACTGTCCATGAGGAAAATATTTTCATGTTCTTCCTGGAAGGAGATAGTGATTGGACAATGCCCAGATGCACAGAGATGTGCACTAATAAAAGAAGAGAATCACAATTACACATGGCATTATCCAGATTAACCTGCAACTCCAGTTTGAATAGAACTGAAGTGACATCAGTCACAGTGACATCAGATAATAATAACTCATTCCATATATTAAGTATGCAGTGTGAGAGGAAAAATTACATTTCAAATGCTGGTTTTTGAAATTTTGTCTACTGTACTCTACGTAAGTAAATAGCTAATTACGGACATCCACTTGAGACAGTCTTTGCATGTCATTATTACTCATTCCCTTATCATTTCACATCTTGAAACCATGTTTCCCCATCTAATTTAACTATTCCCATCTTTGAATCCCACATTTCTGTTTTCCGAATTTCTGTCCTCTGGCTCTAAAATCCTTCTGGTTTTACTGTAGCCTTTTGAGATGGTAAGATTAGAACTCATTGATTCATGTAATGGCATTATACGTGCTAACATGTTGTTTCCTTTTTGACCACCAATGCAGAATGAGCAAAGGTCAATTAATCTGACACCACTGCTTATCCTTCCAATCAATATTGCCTCATTGCTTCCTTGTCCTCCCACATCTGCCTGTCTGTTGGTACACTCAGATTGCAAGGTTTTTCAGGCTACAGACTTTTTACTCTCTGTGTATAATGGATGTGCACAGTAGAGGCCTGATCAGTGTCTGGAGATTTTGTTGCAATACAAATAGATAATATACAAATGACAAAGAATAAAGGGTTCACACTGGTGCCTTAGTATTTTTTTTTCCCAGAGTGACTTCAGCTAATTTAAAACCCAGTAATGTGTATAAATCAAATTATTTACTGGAATATACATTACTTAGCATTTATCTTTATTGAATTTCATTTGCCATCGAGCTGCACAACTCATTAGATTCCCTGAATCTATTAAATACAAAGTCTCAGATGGATATTCTGGCTAGGTAAGTCTCTATGCTGCAGATAGCTAGAAGCTAGGAAGGTATACCAGGAGAAATATTAATGTTTGCCATTCTTCTTGGTATGTTCTTTTCCTTCACGTTTACTATCAGAAATAGAGTCCTGGAGAAAGCTGATTTATAATCTGGCCCAGTATAGCTATTCTAATGTTCTTAGGTCTTTCTGAAGTTTTCTGAGTTGATTAATATTAATAGCTGTGTCATATACAGATTTTGTCACCTTTTTGCTCTTTCCTTCTGTATGAACATTTTAAACTGTATGTAAATGAAATGAAAGGTCAGGCAACCTCACTTTCTTTTTTTTTGATGAAATTTGAATGCCTTTGTATCCCTCACCAGGTTATTACTCCATGACAGTACCATAAACCTATAAACCTATCATTATTTAGCTGCCCCAAGGTCTTTCCATATGGGATTTAGCAAGCACTTTTAAAATCACATTCAATGTCTCCAATCCTATTTTGCTTACCATTTTGCTAATATACACTGGAAAGTCTTTAGAGCCAAACCCCCATTGTATTCTTGTGTGAAGTCAAGCTTGTTTATTTTCCTTTCACCAGGAAGTTTTAGAAATTATATTTGAATTACTATTTCAACCATTGTACCAGTTATTCAAAGAAAACTTGTCAGTATTCAGTGTTCAAATCTTTCTCAAAGCAATTTTGGAGACATACACATCATCTGCTCAAACACTCACACAAACCTGAGAATTAAGAACTACCAATCACTTTAATTAGAAGTTACAAACCTCTGTTATACTCTCAGCAGCTTCACTCTCAAACTCCAGCACTCAGACACATGTACAGTCCTGTGCTCAGGCCCTGCTGCTCATCAGTTAATCAGGTTGTCTGAGTGTCTTTATTTCTGATAATACCTGATCCTTACTATTTTTCAAGAGGTTATCCTCTGCAAGGGGCAGAAATAATTTATCTCCCCTGTAATGCTCTCTTTAATTGCTCTCCCTGATGTTCATGCAAACCAACCAATTAAATCCCCAGAAGCTTTTCTGTTTACAGTATTTCACTAAATGTTTTTTGGGTTTTTCTTCTATTTAGCTATTTGCTATTCAAATTCCATTTTACCACTACACATTTTCATCACCTGTTTTATGTGTGTCATCACTTGAGTTCCATATCCTGGAAGACATCTGTTTGACTGGAGTAATTTTGAGAGCCTTGCCTGGTACCCATGCTACCCTCCCTCCCAAAACACAGGCACACAAACTTCTGAGTGCTTGCCAGCACTGTACTGTGCTTCCTGTTTATATCTGTAGTTACTGCACATCCACTCTGGCCTCAGGATCCCAGAATTGTCTGATGTCAATACACAAGAATGGGTTCAGCACCAAGAGACATATGTGGAGGCTGTGACTCGGAACTACATCCTAATATACAACCATGGGTATCCTCTTCATGTCTGTGATGTATTATTCATGAAATGTGTTTAAAGAAGCATCATTGTGAAGGGTAATATGTCTCAGCACTGTGACAGATTTAAAGAAACAGTACTTCAACGCCAGCTTTTCTGACAGTGACCATCAGTTTCTGTCTGGAAGGACTACTTTATCATTCCAAATGTTGGGAAGCTTGAACAGCATCAGTATGTTTCACCAAATTAACTAGATGCTCTCTAAATTAGCATACTCTGACTCTGAAGGTTGTCCATTAACTGTCCATAACTGATTCATTAATTAGAACAAGGTAGAGCACTACCTACTGTTACAAGGCAGAGTTTATTATGA
Source organism: Corvus hawaiiensis (assembly GCF_020740725.1). Classification (NCBI taxonomy): domain Eukaryota; kingdom Metazoa; phylum Chordata; class Aves; order Passeriformes; family Corvidae; genus Corvus; species Corvus hawaiiensis. The sequence continues at coordinate 60,603,129 of NC_063216.1, read as the reverse complement.
AGTGAAGATAATTAAATAGATGAGTATGAAATCACTCAGAGCACCATGTAAATGCATCCCTAGAGCACTCCCTAGCTTGGGCAGTTTAAATTAAAAGGGCTAGGATAATTCTTTATGACCTCAAAATTATATTTTCAAGAATAGAAGCTTTTATGCAGGTCTAGGAAAAGGCAATTTGAAGTACTGCTCATATTGAGGTCAAAATAATCTTGACTACTGAAACTTTTCTGCTTTATCTGTTCTTGTGCTGGCCACAGTTGTACTGGCTACATCTACACCACTAAACTAAATGGGCCACGGATCACTCTGTGGACCTGAGGCCAGCTGGCAGTGTGCAGCTCCCACTGGTCCACAGAGCTAAGCACTCTTCCCTCCCAGAACAGAGTAGCCAAGTCCAAATGGCCTATTAGGAACGATCTCCTGTCCCTAGTGACTCCCTAAGTGTGCCCAGGCGCAGCTGGCACAGATCAAAGACAGGCTAGGGATCATGCTAACAATTAACTGTACTGTTAATCACAGAAAGCTCTTGAATCCATTCCTGAACTATTTAGATTCCCAGCACAAACTTAGTGATTGTGTTTCCAAAAGGCCTCAATAAACACTTTTGATATATTTAGTCTCCCAAAATAAAAAACATAAATGCTTCATTCTCTTAGAAGCTATTATTTATAAATTGTAAAAAAACCTACAAGTGGTACTTGCAAAACATGTATTCCTTGATCCCAAAAGTGTATCTTTTCTCCTAATTCTACCTTAAATGATGAAGAACCTAACTTCAGAAAGCAGTTCAGCTGGAAACACTGTCAAGAAGTTAGTGGGATGGCAGGTTTGCTAATAAGAGAATAAATTACCAACCACCACCTGAACTGCAAAAAGCTGGTGATCATGGAGACAGGAGCTGAGGGTTTGGTACACCAAACCCTCAACTCATCTGCCCTGAATTTATTTATCTGTGAACTGACAGTCACAGTAAGTCACTACTCTGTGAAGTCAGCTGCATCAAAGAACTTCTTTGTTTTCCATGGGGCTTTGGGAAGGGCTCTTAAAGCTTTTTAGAGTAATCCTCTTTAGACCCATAAGGTATGCTAAAAGCAAGTGGCTGTGAGTCATGACTTACTGAAAAGTGAAGGGATGGAAAAATACCTGCAGATTTCTCTCCATTTCACCATGTTTCAAGAACTTAAGGAAGACCTTCAAGGTAAGGAGAAATAAAATATTTGATTACAGATGAAGATGGATGGGACAAGTTTTTCAGTCTGTAAAACACCAAAATGGGTCTCTTGGTTCAAAACTGGGCAAAGTACACAACAGCTTACAAAGCCATAGAGAGGAGGAAGCCAATGTATAGAAGAGCTAATGACTAGGTCAATCACCCTGTGAGACATCTAAATACATGCTATGAATCTGAGAGAAGAGGAATTTAATCTGTCTTATCATACCTCAGGCTTATGACCTAACCACCAGACTGGTTTTTAATATGTGATTTTTTTTTCCTCACATTTGGCCAAAACTGTGTTCCCTTCTGTGCCAGTTTTGATTGGGGTAGAGTCAATTTTCTTCACAGTGGCTGGTTTTGAATTTGTGCTGAGCCCAATGCTGATAATACAGAGATGTTTTTGTTTTTGCTGAGCAGGGCTTACACAGAGCCAAGGCCTTTTCTGCTCTTTGTCCTGTCACACTGGCAAGGACACTGGGGTTGCATGGCAGGTTGGAAGGACAAACACCTGGACAGGTGACCACAGCTGACACAAGGGATATTCCAAATCATATAACATCATGCTCAGTATATAAAGTGGGAGGAAGAAGGAGGAAGGGGAGGAATGTGGACTGATGGTGATGAAGGTCTGCTCTCCTGGGGATGGCTGAACACCTCCCTGCCCACGGGAAGCAGTGAATGATTCCTTGTTTTGCTTTGCTTGCATGTGCAGCTCTTGCTTTACCTATGAAACTGTATTTAAGCCTGTGAATTTTCTTACTGTTCCCCTTACAGTTCCCTCCCCAGTCCTGCTAGTGGGGAAGGGGGCAAGCAGCTGAATGAGGCTTGATTGCTGGCTGGGGTTAAACCATGAGACCTGCAAAATAATTTTTCATATATACTGCTGGAAGCAATAAATATCTATTGCAAAATCTGATTTAACTGAATTGGGATTTTCCAAACAGAAACAATCTTGGCTTGGTCTAGTAATGGGTCCACATTATTATAGGTTGTTTGAAGAATTTCACTGTGCAAAGTGCATTGCAACCAATACTTTATTCTGAAACACTGAAAAAATTGATTAGCTATAAATGTCAACAAAATCAATAACTAATTTCTTTTATGCTGTTAGAATTAAAATAATCAAAACAGCAAGAAGAACTATTAGTTCTCTTGTGTTCCTCAAGTGATGAACATTAACAAAGACAGAAAGAAAAAAAAGGACGTAATCAAACACTTGTGCTCTACAGCTGAATGGCAAACACACTTTCAAAATTATTCGTGTTCTTCCTTATTCAGTATTCTGAAGTATTTGCAGTTCATATTTTTTCTACTTTACTCACTTCTACTTCCTCTGCAGTTCTACTTCTTAGATTTGTAACAATCTGATCTCTTTTGTTTTTACGGAGTATTAATGTTTTATATTCCCTCAGTACTTTGACCTCTCTTTAGCCTTTGTGTTATATCAGGTAACATTCAACTGAAAGATTCATGTACTCAGAGAGATTTCCAAGAAATGACAGGGCAATTTCAGAGGTATTACCAATCATTAATTGTCACATTTGGTTTCTTTTTTTGTTTGGTTGGGATTTTTTTAATCTGGTCATATGGGATTTTCTCTCCGCACAATAAAGGAGGCTTTTTTTAATTTCCTTCAGTAGTAGGAAGGAAGAATCTTAAGAGAGTATTCATTGAAAGTGAATAGTAAAGAGCTTTGTTTCTGGGTCTAATGATATCTAACTCAGAACTTCCTGCATCTTGTTTAGTAGAAAATTCTCCCTATACCTTAGAATTAAAAATTAGCTAATTTCTAACAGTTGTTATTAAAACATGTTTGTGTCCACCAAACAATACCTGTGACACATTTGAGACAAGAAATATCAGGCCAAAGGAAAATGTTCATATATTTCTCGTTTACATGATACAGAGCTAGCTATACTAAATTGACTACCATGATGATAAGCCAAAACAAAAATAATACAAGTTGTTTCATTTGGTAAAGAAAGCAGTTTATGAACAGCTGCTTTCATGTGCATTGTTTTAACTTTGCCTTAGTCTAGGGAATAGTTTAATGATATCTCATTCTAAATGACCAAAAAACATCCTTTCTAATTTATAAAATCCAGCAAAAATATTCCAGATTTGCACTGTATATTTTCTAAAATTGCTTTCTTGGTCATGTCACTGAGCTTTCAATAGTTTAAATATTCTCATTAACAACAAAGCATTTATAGTTGTTGGAGTTCTGGCAAATAAAATCCCTCCTTTCTGTTGGTCATCTTCTTTTTTGATAATGGTTCAATATTTCAAGCTTGAAGGCATTGGAAGCAGTGTAGCACAATGTGTATTTTAAAAATACTTTGTATACACCAGCCATGATCATTAAATTGTATATCATTCAAATGAAAATCTAAAATGTGTTAACAGTTCTATAAGACATTCAATAAGTATATAAAAATTTTACTGCGGTATTTGCAAAACAAGAAGCATATTTTGTGTTCACATGCTTTTTTTTTCATTATTGAAGCAGTTAACCTTGTCCAGTATAGCTACACTAAATTCATTATGTCGTTTCCCCTCCATATCTTCATCCAGTATTTAATTCTATTCTTTGCAATATTGCCAACATTATCAATGTCATCATATTTTATGTAAGTCATACTGACAGATAATGACCTCAATTAAGCTAATAGGAAAACATGAAAAGAACATCATGATTAGATTAAATAACCATAGTGAGTGAGTGAGCATCCTATGCCTAAATCAAAGGTTTCTGCTTGTTCTGACAGAATCAAGCATGACAGTATTCCTGTCAATAAATAAAACAAGTCCAATATATTGGCAGGTGTCCTTTGCAGAATGGGGTTTACAGGATTCAAATGCATCATCACAAGCTCACTGTTGTGACTCCTGTGGTGTCTGCTGTCATCTGAAGGAGAATTGAAAAGATTCATTGGGAATAAATAACGAAAGGGAAACCAGAAGAAACCTTCAAAAATTATTATAAATTTGTACTGTGTAAAGATTTACAACAAATTTTATTAGAACAAATGTGTCTGTAATTCAAAGATTATCCTCCTTTACACTTCATGTCTTCTTTTTAAAAATGGGTATGCTTATAGCTGTGCTACATATAAATAATTTTTTCAAAATGTCATCAAGTTCTTGGCCTCCATCATGTCTCAGGGTCTTACATCTTCCTTGTTTTATTTAGTAGTCATTCTTCTTGCACTGACATGATGGAAAAAAGGTATCTGACAACTTCCAGTATCAGTATTTTTAACATATTTTGAACAGTACTCAAAATCCTTGAATTTTACCAGAACTTGAATTTTACAGGCAACATATATGGAAATGTGCTTGTTTGGGGGTTTTTGGTTGTTTGTTTCATTGTGGGTTTTTGCCAGTTCTGGATAAGTCTTCATTCTCGCAAGCGTGACATACTGAACAAGGTCTTCAATATCTACCTGCTGGGCACCTGGCCAGTTCCTTTCTTTCACTGCAATTACAGTTTTGGCATGTTTTTGACACAACTATGCAACCATACTTCTGTATGCCATATAGTAGAACATTATATAGGGTAAATTACTATTCATGATCAGCACTTAAGTAGCTCTTCAAAATCTTTCAAGCACATTGATTGATTAATACACAGCACTTGCAGTGGAAGTGAAATGCCTTCATAGTATAGTCACAATGTACTACAAGAAAGTTGTGCTATAATTACATAGAGCTCTTTCTTTAATATTCTTTATTTGGTATGAGCATCTGTTTTTCCCAACTGTTTCAAAACACAGTCTGCACTTACTTGCTTTATTTGCAAAGCTACTAATCAGGAATAGTCAATTCCTTCTATTTAAAGTAACTAAGATTAAATTTTTACAAACTGAAGCAAATAATAAAACACCAAAATCCTTCCAACTTTAAATAGGGTCCAGACCTCTGCATTAGGATTCTTTATGAGTTTAAACTTAGAAAAAACAGTCTAATCTCTTTCTATTTATCACAAACCTAAGTGAGGAAATATATTGATCAGATTTTCCTGAAGGAAATAACACCTGACAACTGGATGGATCAACCTATTTTTCAAAAATTTTATATACCTCCAAATCCAAAACATTTTGTCTTTTTATTTAGACTACAATATCTTTTCTATAATCAGAGGACATTTACAACATAAAAAATTCAGAAGTTCTATATACATGTCCATAAGCATATAAAACTTGCAAAGCTGACACTAAAAAAAACTAGCATTGCGATTGCAAAGTCAAGCTTTCCAAAATTAAGTAATGACAGTTTGCCTGAGCATTCATAATGCAGTTCTCCATTATATATCCACTATAGAAAAGCCTTAATTTGGTTAGCATAATATTTTTCTGTAAGACTGGAAGCTCAACCCACAGGATGGACAGTGTTTGCTAAATAAGCAGCTCTTTAATATTTTGCCATTGTTTTTTGTTCCTCATGGCATTCCGTGCTTTGTCTACTGCATGCCATTAAAACTCACAGTAAAAGGCATCCCTTTGCTCACAGCCTTTTCTACCATTAGCGCCACTGTCATATTTGAAATTTTGCTTATACACTTCATCCCAATATTGTGAGCTAAACAATAAGGATTAGTATTGCAGATAAGGAACTAAGATAGCAAGAGACCAAAATGTTAATTAATTTTGCTTGAAAATTCCTGGATGCTTAGAATTATGCAGCCCTTTTCAGGGTTATATGTATTCAAAGATCATTTACCAAAAATTTTGCAGAGAACTCATTCAGAAGAAAAAGTTTAAGGCAACTTTTAAGCAATACAAAGCAACCCTAAGGCATAACCAAGAAAGATTTTGTCCTAGTGTTTGAGACAGGACTTAGCTGTATTACTCACAGGGCAGGCTTTGTGCAGTCCCTGGCCACACCTCTTTTATATCTATCAAGTTCTGTAAGAAATGACACAAGATCTTACAGGCAAGGGCATCTTTCCTCTGATTTCTAGCCTGCACGCTGAATGGAAGCCTGAGGGAAAGCTACTTTAAAGGCTTTTTGGAAATCTCGGTTATGATACATGTATTTGAAAATTATGTTCTAGACGACTGGAGGTTATCTGACAACACTGGTTTGGTTCCATTTATGACTTTGACAGATGTGATGTCATCTACAGAAAGGTTTCATCTACAATAACTGTTATATGAGCATTAAATGAAAAGCACTACTGTTATAATTGAATTTATATCACATGCTGCATTAATAATCACATTTCTGAAAACCTAAAAAAATTGTGCAACTAATTAATTCAATTTATTTAAAAACATATTGCTAACTGATCTGTAAAGTAAATTCACATATAATATATGTAATACACTAAGATGGGTGGTCAGAACAAAGTAAAAGTTTGTGACCCAAATGTGTAGTCTTCTCTAACAGCCCTGCAGCCCTTTAAAATATATTTTTTAAATATATTCAGTAGCTTGCACTTAAGAAAGATTAAAAAAAAAAAAAAAAAAAAAGGAGGAGGGGGAATTATTTATGTATTTATGTCTGTTTGGTTTCAACAATGAGTTTTAGGCAGTTTATGCTGTGATTGACTGATAGTATGTAATGCCTTTGCATCTGTTTGTGCTTTCATAAAAAGAGATGTGAAGAAGAATTTAAAATAAAAGTGAAATTAATCAGATAAGCTTTTGCTGGTTTTCTACTTTGTATTTCACTCAAGTTCAAAATGAATGGTCTGAGATCACGTTTCTGCCATAGAGTTGAGAGATTGGGTAAAAAATTTTCCACTCCAGTACCCTGACCCTAATAATTATTTGCTTCAAATCCTACAATACTGTACATGAGAAATAAAACACAACAACAAAAAACAAATCTGTTGCTTCCTAAACACTACTCCAAAACTGCTTTTAAATATGCAAATAAAATTCCACGCACTAGCAAGCACAGTGCTAAGTGTTTTTAATTAAAGCAAATATTACCATTTCTAGAAGAAGAAATTTTATAAGAAAATTTTACATATATGATTAAGACAGTCATATACCTTTGGCAAAAGTGGACATTTTTTGAATGGAATATGTTGTGAATTAAGTTTATCAGAGCTAGGTTTCATGGCTCACTGATATAGGTCCCAAGTAGAATAAGTTTTGAAATTCCCCAGTTTCTGAAAGGTTTCTGCTACACAGGAAAGGGCCAAAACTTGTGTAAGTGAATCTTGAAAGTGGTACTTTATGTCAAGCAAAAGCTTATGAAAACAGCCTGTCTCGAGAGGTTTCTGACACAATGAAACTGACACTTGGAATCCGCTCCGTGAGCTTCACACACTAATTTCATTCAACATACAACCAGGAAAGTGAGTTTCAATATCAGAAATTTCATTTTAACCCACTCCTACCCTACTAGAACCCCCAAATATATTTTTCTTCAGTTTTTTCTTTTCTCATACCATGAGACATCTCCAATTTTTCACAAGATTAACATGCAGCTACATCTTATATACATAGATTATAAGGAAGACCATATAAATATGTATCAGACATTTATTTTCTTTTTTGATTTATACAACAAACTTGAAGAAAAAAAGAAGGAACAAGGTGTTTCAGTTGTGTCCATTTATAACAGGCAGAACTAAAGATTCTGCTAGGCTAAAATGACCAATATTTTTTATTACACGTAATTTCTTCTGTTTTTATTACTTTGATCACCAGAGATGAAATTTTAATTGCTAAAACTCTTTCTCAAGTTTTACCTCTTGCACAAAGTTTAGCAAAAAGAAAGGCAGCTGTTTTAGGGGACTAAGACACAGAAACACAAATTATCTTGCCAAAGTTAATAAGAAAGTTTTTATTTTTTTATCTCTAACATTTTTCTAGTTCTGGATGGGGGAAGGAAAATTCAGTGATGTGAAAAATTTGGGACAAAGGTATTTTCCATCTTCTTAATAAGCCATGTGAATGTTCCTGGAAAATCCCTGTTTAAGTACTCTTTATAGTGAAGGACAAAAATTTCGACTTTCCACACGTTCTTCCTCTCTTGAACAACAACTAGAGAACTAAAAAGATTGTCCTTCAATTTCTAGGATCTATTTTGGTGCCAAGAGTTGGAAAAGAGGTTGGGAAACTTCCCTGAGAACCTCCATAACCCTATCACAATGAGTAGATAGTCCAGCAAAATAAGTTCTGCAAGAATTCACCAGTTTTCATGAGTCCTCTTATCTCATAGATGATTACAGAGACACAGAAATATCTCAAATGTTATCTTAAAAATCATAGCAGTGCAGTAGTACATTAGATATTAATCATGACTAGCATAGCTAACCTGCTTGTTCTAATATAAATAAATATATATAGAAAATTTCAAATGGAAGATATATTTCTTCTGTCCATCAGAACTCACACGACTTTTGGCAAATGGAAGCATGGAACTTTTTGCAGTTCAAAGCTTAGAAGATAATGTGAAGGTACTTATGTTAAACATCTCTAATGACCTTTTCTATATAATTAATCTCACTCCATTTTTAAGGGGGCATAAATAGTCAGCAAGTGGGACTACAGAGAGTATTGCACAATGAAGCAGAAATATGATAGTATCTAAGGAGTTAAGAGACAAAAAGTCCAATGACAGCTGAATGTCGTCATGCCCCTTAATTGCACTTTCTCTTCAAAAGTGTTCCTCAGGATTTGGAGTGGCTTACAAGAAGTCAAAAATCAGAATTACTTTCTTCCTATTGCAAAAGTAGAATTTATTCTATATATTAAATTTAATGCCCTAAAATGTTTAAGGGCCCCCAGCTGTTGTCTTTGAATGAAGAGAGAGGCCAAACTTGGAAAAATATCCCAATACCACCATCAGTTCTCTTTCCTACTCCCATGTTTTAGAGCCTCCACTACTGCTTAGAGTATCAGTAGTTGTCAAAAATGACAATAAAGAGGAGGGAAGGAGAAGAATAACAGTTCTCCAAGTAAACAGGTCATCACAAGTGACTCAAATTGGTGTGATAATTTAAAAATCAACCTACAAAGGCATCCTTAAAATTCTGTATGTGTGTATGACCTTTATTTAGCAAAGATAATTTAAAAATAAATAGCAGAACAATTACCACTTGTATTTCCTCTATGGTTTCTGCATTTTGCCTAGCAATGTATTTGCTAAAATGTGCAATATTTTAATGATTGATATTACAGTAGATCATTAATTTTCTAATTATTAAACACAATTTCCAGTAAGGCCTTCATAAATTATAAGTGAGTCAAGGACTCATGAGTCATCTTTTTGTGCTGTTGAATTCATAATGACAAAAATTTACTGCATAAATACCCACAAAACATCTTTAACAATCAATTTTCTTATGACAGGTCATAGCTTATTTTTCAGTTTTTTATGATCAGTTCAGAAGAAAATGCAAACTATTGGTTTGTGTTGGGTTTAGTTTTGTCCAAAGAAGTTCTAGATAGATGTCCCATCTGTGGAAACACTCAAGGTCAGGTTGGAAGCACTCTGAGAAACCTGATCAAGTTGGAGATGTCCCTGCTCATTGCACAGGAGTTGGACTAGATGATCTTTAAAGGCCCATTCTAACCCAAACCATTCTATAACTTTATGATTTTAGACTACCTGAGTTATATGAGTTGCTTCTAGAGCTAATTGGCAAGTAAAACTCTGGAAAATTATGAATCCTTTATGAAAAATATGTGACTAAAATTATATCAATGCCACTGAAGGGATAAAATAACCCCAGCAAACTGCAGCTTGTAATATATAACTCACTTTTAAAAGCTTGCAGGATCTCTCCAGTGGGTCAATAGTTTCTTAGCTGCATCACTATTTTCTGCCTCAAATCTGAAAATGCTAATTATATTTCAAATAAGGTGCAGTACAATTGTGTTTCTCAGCCTCCTGTCAACAGACTACTTATGGTGTATGATATCAGAACACACAACACACACGTGCATGAAGCCAGATATATTTTGTTTCAAAGGATGTGTGTCAGTGCTGCCTGCCTCAGCACACCTGAGTGGTTTCTTGCAGGTGCTGTCTCTATCTGCAGGCATGCACTATTAGATAGTTAAACCTGCAGGCAGGTGACGTTAAATAGTTTTCAGTCTCAATAATTTCAATGAAAACACTTGCAGCTGTAGCAGTTACAGTTTGGTACTGAAAAAATAGAGATGTTTTCTTAAATGATAAGTACTTTCTTTGTCATTCCTTCTATACCTGCTGAATCATTAAATGATCATAAGATGCAAAAGTGTTTGCAGATGTGTTTCATAATGTTTAGGCAAAACAAAAGCTGACACTTTCCAGTACAGCCTAAGAAATGGTTTCAAGGGTGTGCATCATACTGGTGTTAAGCTTACCAAAGAAAAATCGTTCTGGTATCATGGTACAATTGGCTGTTTATTCTCTGAGAGTACCACAGTCATCATTAGAAAGCAAATGCACATCATTAGCTGCCCTTTCCTGCCCGGTATTCTTGAGAAAGCAGCTAGCTCTTTTAGTCCCTGGGGTCAGAGAGAAAAGAGATAAAGCCAGAATTTATCTAGATTTTGATTTAAATAGAAGAACATTTTACTTGCCAGTGAAAATTCTGACAATTTGTATAAGTTTTTTTTTTTTTCCCTTTTTGGGTTTTTTTTTTTTTTTTTTGTGTGTGTGTGTGTGTGCAAGAGTGGAAGAGAATAGAGGGGTTTGCAGGTTTTTTTTCAAAGCAACATCTTTTTTTCCCTTCTCTGTGTTTGATAAAGAAATGTGAAACATGCCACCTTCTCTGCGGCTTTTATCCTTTGTGAAGGTTACATTCATGAGATCTAGCATTGTAACTGTAGTAGGACACGGTATGTTATTCAGCTGGGATTCTTGAAGTCAAGTTGTTTACACTTCTCTTGTGCACTTGTAGTTTCAGTCCATAGGTCTGTTTATACTGTTCTTGCCAAGCTGAAAGTAATTCTGTCACTGCGCCATAGGCTCCTACATAAGCTTTAGCATTGCAGTGAGTTGAGTCAGTGGCACTGGCAAGCAGCCAGATTTCATTACCACTTCAGCTTTTCTGGCATTTAGCTGGTGTCCAGGTCAGGTTGCTATAAAAGATATAGCAAAGAAAAGCTGTGTCTTTTTTTCCAATTTAGTTTATTAAAGCTATTCTTTGCCCAGAACATTAGGTGTATATAAACCCTCCTGACTAAATTCATTATGTGTAATAAAGTTGTAAAACCCTGATTTAGATGCCTAAGGATCACATATGGATTTTCTCATCTTTGATTAAACTAAAAAGGTAAAATATATTAAAATAGAGAAAATGAGGATCCTTTTCCAAGTTTCCTAAGTATTGATTCACCCTCTGCAGAATAAAGGCTTGCAAGGAACATGTAGTCTGGATTTAACACACAACTTGGTTAAAAATTAAGCAATTATCACTGACTCTGATGAGATTTTCTGTTATACATTCATTGTATAAAAGCTTGTACCTTAAATTTAGTAATGCTTATTCATTGCTACACATTATTAATTCCTACTGATTATACCAGCAGTTTCCATTTTAGTTTTCTTTTCCTTGATGTTTCAGTCTATCTGAAAACTTTGACATTTCTTCTAGAAAATGAAAAAGAAATGCTACCACAGCTCCCCTTACTGTCTCTCATGCTGGTATTTGGAAGAAGTTGTTCAAATATCTGCCATGAATAAAGTTTTAAGCATCTTAAAGCAGCTTGAAGTGCATCTTAAGCAGCTAAAAGTTTAAGAGCTAATAAAGAAAGTTCTGACAGAATTTTTAAGTCTTTAAAAGTGAAGCAAATTGATAAGAGAATGAGAATGTTTTATACCAAACTATGCTGGAGAGAGAAGCAGACATTTTCGTGAATCTCTGATGGATTCCAAAACAATTAAAGCAGCCAGTGTGGTACAAACCTTTCATATAACAGTAACCTTTCAACTGTTCTTGGGCTGGTTGCTTCACATTACTTTGGCTCTTCTGCTGACCATAGCTCTCTTGTGGGAAATCACAAAATGGGTGTTGGGCAAAGTACAGCTGAAGTACAGAGCAGCCTGTCTCAGGAAATGGAGAGGACAAGGGGAAATAGAACAGCTTACCTAATTCTCTTTTTTTTTTTTTTTTTTTAAATCAGGCTCTCCCCTCCTCCTTTTCCTCACTTCTACTGTTCTTGTAAATGTTATATCCTCTAAGAAAGGTTCTTCCTACACAGAAACACACTTACAGAGCACTATTTACAGAGTAGAAATTCTGTCATTTAATATACCAAAATTAATTCAAGATGCATGCCTAAAATAATCTCATTCCAGTTTGCTAAAAATTCTATGTCTAGTTTAAGTTGTTCATTAGACTCCCTCTGTAAAAGAGAAAAGGAAAAAAAATACATCTGTATGTCCAGAAATCAATCTATCTCACCTGAGACACATTTTGTCTGAGAAAAATCACTGTTTGAAATTTCTTTTTTTAGCTCTTAGCCATGGAGGAAACCTAGACCAACTGTGCAGATTAGACATCAAAATTTTAGATGGTTGAAGATAAATGAGCTGAAACTTCTGTGTTTTATCCGGACAAGCTTCGCTCCAGACAAGCACAAACAAAAAATCCTACCTGTAACACATTTATTAAAAGAGAGACGGTGAATACATTAAATGCTGCTAGAAGTTTTTAATACAGTGTGTGAATATGTGTGGATGAATTGGTCAGTGAGTGATAAGAGAATATTCTCCGCAGTAGAAAGATGATCATCTTTCAAGGTCATGTCATTTCTCTAGTGTAAACACCTGAATTGCTCTTATTAAAACAAGAGCATGGCAAGCATTGTTTTGAATGGATGACAAAGCAGCACCTGTAAATTTCAAAAGGGGGGCATACATCTTAAATTCACTTTGTGCCTTATAAAATATTAACAATTAATAAGGGGGAAAAGAAGCCAGTTCAGTCAAAATGGAATTCAGACTTATATTGAATCCAAAATAAGTGTATTTATAATCTCAAAGACTCCATAAGAACCACTCTTTTTTTTTTTTTTTTCTGGGATATCAGTTTAGAGGTGTTTAAACTATGTTAATATCCAAACCATATATGCCATACTCTGTCTCTAAAGCCATCAAGGGGAGCCTCAGTGGTCAACAAGTAGATGCACATTCTGGAGGAGCAGCTGGACACTGAGTATGATTGCTTCTCAACCCTGTTTCACTGCATTGGTCAAAAAGATGTAACTGCATTTCATTTGAGCAAGAACACTAAAGAATTCTAATTTATGTTTACCAATAATCTAAAATCTAATTCCAATTATACTACAACATAAGGAAAAAATAAAACTTGAGACAGTCTATTTTGCTCTATAATCTTATTTTTTGAAAGGCATGAAAAAAAATTTTGCATTCCATGACATCTCTCTTTGCTGCTTTATTTGCTGATGTGTCCAACATCAGGCAGACCCATCTACTCTGCAGTTGCCCCAGAAGGCCCAGTGTCAATGCATGAGCAATTGGTCTTGAGATTTGAAATCAACAGTAGTTTAGCTCGGTTTTAGGCAGGAAGCATGTTTCATTGAGCTACCACTGTTTACCCCCTACTAAGCCAGCTGTGTGAAGCTGGGTCATAGTCTGCTCCAGGGAATGGACCACTCCTTTTGTCCCGTTATACAAAATGTCAGGTAATAATGCATAGACAGTCAATGCAATAAAGGCAATTCTCTTAGAAGCTGAGAAAAAGCTATATTTAGACTGAGCTTTGACAAATTTTGCTTTGACAAATCTTATTAGCTCAGATTAGCTGTTGGAAGGACCAAATGTTCCCAAGAATTGAACTTTTCTTTAATTTATGAATTCAAATAAGAAACCATTCCACCCTCAAGAAAAGCTACAATTGGAATCATCCACAGAAAACTGAAACCAAACGCTATCAATCTTGCATGCCAGTTTTTCTCCTCAGTGAATCTCCAACTGAAGCTCAGATAGGTATATATCAACACACAAACACACACACATATATACATGTATTCACATGACAAAGAGGGAGACCAAGTAGAATAACAGAACAATAGGTTCATGAAGTTATTTTATACCGCCCAGGGATGCTGGACACTGGAGCAGACGTGACCATCATTGCCCGCTCTGAGTGGCCAGGGAATTGGGAACTGGAGCCAGTGGCACATATGATCTCCGGGATTGGTGGAGTTGCAGTATCCATGAGAAGCAAATGAAATGTCATCATCGAAGGACCCGAGGGCAAGATAACGACCACCCGACCATTTGTGGTAAGAGCCCCCATCACCCTATGGGGCAGAGACCTTCTATCCCAGTGGGGTGCCACTCTTACCATTCCCAGCCAGGATTTCTGACTGGGGCCACTGAGAAACGTGCGCTACCATCTACTCCCTCGCTCACCTGGAAGACTGACAACCCAAAATGGACAAGGCAGTGGCCCCTTGAAAAAGAAAAACTCAGTGCGCTGGAAGCCCTGGTGGAAGAGCAACTCACCAAAGGTCATATCACCTAGACCACGAGCCCCTGGAATTCCCCTGTCTTTGTGCTGAAAAAAGCCCAGCAAAGACAAATGGAGACTACTCCATGACCTACAGAAAATCAATGAGGTCATTGAAGACCTTCTCAGCAACTCTCTGCCCTCGCAGGGGCAGGGGGCTAGCTTTATAGGGATACAGGGGGTGGGTGTCAGAGGGTAAAGGCCAATGGGTTACAAAGGATCTGCATAGGGTATCCCAGAGGATTCTGGGTCTGTCTTCTTCTCGCCATAACTGAAAAGTGGCTGCCTTCCCAGGAGGGGTCCTGCTGGGAGATTGCTGAATCTCCTTATCTCAGCAGACATCCCTCCAGGGCAGTGGCTGGGCATACCCTACAACTTTACCCTGACAGTACATCAAATCTGGCTGGTGAGGCAGCCTACCCAACTTCAAGAGGACTATTGAGTCAGTATTTTAAATCTCCTTTTACTTTTTAAGGCAGCAGATGTAGAAAGGAAATCCATACGGAAAATCTAACTGCAAAATTCAGAACTGGTTGGCATTTGTAAAACTGACCCAAAACTGCAAAACAAAACACATGAAGAGTCTATTAATAATGAAATTACATTCAATAGCAAAAGGTTTCTATGGAAACCAAAAGTAAAACTCTTGCAGCAGAAACACTTATTCTGGCTGCAAGGAGTACTAGAGTATCACATGGAATTCTGTTTTCCTATAATGTGTCTGCTGAATAGATTATTTATACATGATTAAATCCTAACCATAGTTTTGTGATATTTTAGTATGAGGAGCCAGTACAGTAATTATAGTTAATGTACCTGAATAAATTTAGAGTTCAAGCAGGCAAGAAAGATATGTTACATCTCTGCATAATTAAAATTGTGCATAATTTTGCAATTGAAATGTGATCAAGAAGAGATGATGTACAAACTCCAGCTTAGCATACAATGCTAAAAGCAAGAAAATTACCCAAGAGCACATTAGAACTGGTGTAGCCATGTGCCAGTTCAAAGAAAAATAGTGAAGATTTCTCAGGACATATACTACTCCATACATCAGCTATTACATGATGATGTCTTAGGTAGATGTAGATATGAGGTGGAACAGCAAGTCTTCACATTGTGGCAGCTTTGAAGGAATAGGTTTTACTTCTTCCAAAAGGATAAGGAAAACAATTTTGAAGTCATTTTCTACAAATTGAAGAGGTTTCAGCAAGGACACCTGGTGATTAATCACTCTCACAAACTCCAATTTCTTCATAACTGAGCACTTAGAAAGGTTTGAGAGTCAAATTAAAAAGCTGTTGCATGTTTATGTTTCTCATGTCTTCCTGTAAATGGCGAGAGCGTGGTTTCATATTCCAGTATATCTCTCTCTTCCTAAGGTTTGTTCCCTCCTTCCATCACTATTTTCTCTCCAGCCTTTCCTTCTCTTTATTTCTTCCTTAAACAGATAGAAACGAGGCGGGGAAAAAAAGTGTTCTATATTTTTCTAAAAGAGTGTATTTTTCTTGTAGTGAATAGCTTGTAGTCTCAGGGGACTAGAATTGAGCTGAATGTAATTTAGGTACCCAAAGAAGAGCTGTAAGGAGAACTTCTGACACCTTTCCTTCACCTGTATTCTGAGAAAGAAGCAGCAATAAGTTAACCTCCTATCTGAGGTATAGCTATTCTTTTCTATACTTTGGAACTGGGAGGATTAGAATCCAGGTTTCTCCTTTCATTCTCAGTTGTTTCTCCAACAGTCGGTTTGCAGTAGAATGTGTTAGATTAATGGACTTTTTTCTTTCCTCTTTTGAGTGCTGCATTTTAGCCCTTATTTAGCTGAGGATAGCTTTGAAATGTTTTTACAGCCTTTTCTCACAGGAAAGAATCTTCATATAAAAGTATGTCAAGAGTTTTTTCTGAACCATTTCTTATTAAGTACAAGTTCACTCTAAGTATTATTATATACTAAGCAAAAGAATTCCAGTTCCTAAAAACAGCTTTTGTTAGAGGTTCAAAAAGCTTCTTGTCTGCCCTCTAGTACTACTTAAAAATGAAGAATTAATTCCTTACCTTATTTTATTGTTTTATTTTCGTCCAGCAAAGAAAAAGAAGCCACCTATCTTATAAGGTAATTTTGAACATTAAAATCAATATATATGATCCAATGTCAGTAAGCTATAGTTGGAAATGACTGAAAAATGTGAGCAAATAAATCACATGTGGTTTGGAAAAAACAGTCTTTGGTGGAACCCATAAGAATTTGAAACACTAGCACTGTATGGTAACTATTATTTGTGCAATGACCAGCTTCAGCAACCCATGGCACCCACTTTGAGTTCGCTGCCAATAGTCCCTTACAGCCCCACTTGAACCTTGACCTCTTCACAAACAAATTTCCCCCAGAACTGCCTGTCCAGTAGCTGGATGCTCATTCTTGGGACCCAGCCTCCCAAAAGAAGCTATCCCCTTCTAACAGGAGTCAACATATCCCACAGGCTATGCAGCAGACACATTCTTCATATATGCAGAAAAAAAAGCAAAAACATTAATTTCTGTTAAAATATTTTAAATAGGGAAAATACACCCTCATATTACCTCTCCCTTCTCTTTATTTTTTTAACTCCAGAGTTAAGTTTCTTTGGTAGTAGAGGCAAGGTTTCATACATTTTGGTTGACACTGAGAAATAATGCAAGCAGTACCACACATGGTGCTTCTGTTTGGATATTGAAAACATGAAAAATTTTAATAGAACACTTGAATTATCCTTTTCAAACTGTTTTTTTTCCTAACATAAATTTTTAAAAATTATATTGCAATCTGCAATAATTTTAGCTATTTTCAGTTTGTTAGTGGAAGAATATTCTACCAGCTATTCTCTTGGTGAATATAATGGTGCATTTTTGAATAGGAATTGGGGGGTGGGGGGTGTTGTGTAGAAAAGGGTACTGTATTTGACATATCACCTGGTGACACCATAAGAAGGCCAATTCAAAGTTCAATGTCTCTTGTGCTGGCACTGATGACACCTCAGTTGGAACCAGTACAGTTGGAAAGATACACTGAAATCAGAACAGATGCAGGGAAAGATTAATAGAATAAATAGAGAAAATCAGAAGACTTCTGGTGACAGAAGCCTGGAAGTATTTAGGCTTCTAAGTCTAAGAAAAGGTATTTAGTGAAAGAACTGTGTGGCTGGGTTATATGCTGTACATACATGATTTAGTATATGTGAGCTCGTATGTCCAGTTCAAAGAAAATGATAGATTGTCATAGGTTAGCAAGCATAGTCCCGGAAGGGACGTCCTTGCTAAGGGGTGCTTACAGTTTCCTCTGGGAACTGATAGAACCTATCAGCTGGCCAGTTTGAATATGGACAATTCTCTAAGCCACTTAAAGTTGTGACCACCTCTGTGATCCACATTTAAGAATAGACAAACTCCTCCTCCAAGCTCTCTCTCGTTTCCGGCGCTGGCACAGGTGGCTGCGGGCCCCGTGTGGGGGCCAGCGGGCCCAGCCAGGCCCTGCTTGGGCCAGGCCAGGCCGGGCCGGGCCACGGCCATCCTGGAGCTGATGGACCTGTTCCAGCCATGGAACCCCCCCCTACTGCCTTGCCGTGAGCAGCCGGAGCGGCTCGGCTCTCCCCCCTCTCCACTGCGATAAGAAAAATTCAACATTCCAGCTGCAAAGCTGCAAGGCCGAGGTGAGATTAACCCTTTTTATTGCTGTGAAGAGCTGAAAACCTGAGGGAAGAGAGAGAGGAGATGCTTAAAGCTGAAATTCTGTTGTGAAGCTATGATATATCAGAGTATCCTGTTGTAATTTCATGAAGATATGGGGGGTGGAGTGTTCAACTCGTGAGCAAAAGCACCTGCGCTGAGATAGGCAGATGCTGACGCAGCTGTAATTTCATGAGAAGTTTGGACAGGGAGAGATTGACCAGATGAGGACTTTTGCTCCAAACGGGAAAGGAGAAAACCTCAGTCCCTAGAGATGAACCAGATGAGGACTTTTGCTCCAAATGGGAAAGGAGAAAACCTTAGTTCCTAGAGATGCTCCCAGAGATAGTCCTAAAGATGAAGATGATGAAGACCCTTTGCTCCCAGGGAAGGAGAAGGGCCTCTGCTTTTGTTCCTGAACGGCTCAACCTTAAAATAGTACCCCAAAAAACTTCAAGAGTGGACCCTCGAAAGCAGTTGCAGGAAAAGCTGCAAGTCGGGGGAAGGGACTCACATGCAGGCAGAGAGACTCCTTTTCCTAAATGGACTGAACGATATTTGGAAGTGGGCGGCTGTCTCGTTGTGATAATGTTTTCATAGCATGAGCAAGAAGAGACTTCTCTTTCTAAATGGACTAAACAAGGTTATTATGGAAGTGGTAAACAGACTGAACATCTCAAGGGTTGTCTTTTTACATTGTCAGTGGGAGAAGGGAGGAAGGTGGGGGGAGGAGGAGAGTTCTGAAGGTGGTATGATTTTTTTTCTTCTTTTAGGTCTGTTAATAAACTTCTTTATATTCTTTCAAGTTTGGTGCCTGTTTTGCATTTCTCCTAATTCTTATCTCACAGCAGATAAACAGTAATGAGTATTTTGGACCAAACCACTACACTAAATTGGTGTTTCCGCCCGGTTACAAAACGAACCCACGACATAGACTTACATAAAACCATGTCAACGCTGCAAACATCACACATGTGCATACAAATGAGTGTCTTAGGCAATTCCCAGACTACACAGTCTCCTCAGTAGCTGGCAGGTACTTGTCCTTCCAGCACTCAGCTCCTCCCCACACACACAATTTTATGTCCTAGACTTAAAACCACTTCAAAACATGGCTACCAAGTTACTTAATCTACTTGTGAGCTATTCCAGCTTGATATTTATCAGTAATCACACACTGATGTGCATATCCTCACTCCAGGTGCTGGTCCTAGAAGCCCCAGCCTTCAAAAGCTGTTCTAACTGCAGTTGCTGGCACCTAGACCTCCACCAACACAGATGCACATGGAATAGAGACCCCCCCCATCCAGGAAAATAGAAATGGAGTTCACTGAGATGCCAGGGCAGATGGCAGTGACTGGGGGCAGGACACAGTGAGACAAGCATACTGACAAGCCCAGTTTAAACACATCCAGACCCTTTTAACCTCTTATCCTTTTACTTTCTCTTGCCTGATCCTCCCCTAATCACTTTCATCCCTCTCTTTCTTCACCTTTGGTTCCTCCCCCTGAACAACCCATACTAAGCTTTGAACAATCCCTAAAGGCCCTTCACTGTAACCTGTAATGTCACTCAGTCTGTACAGTCCTCCTAAGGTCTGCTCTCATTGACTCGTCTTGAAGTGTTTCATAGTCAGTGATGAAGTTCTCCTGGAAGGAGCCAGGGCATCATGTCCCTGCCTCTGACTGGGCCGTTGAGGTTGTTCTCCCTGCCACTGCACATCTGTGTTCCTTCATGTTTGTGTGGATGAGTCTCTTATGGGCCACTCACCCTCCTATGACAGCCCTGGGAGCAGCTCTGTACGTGGAGACCTCCTCCATAAGACATAATCAAGCATGCTTTGACTTTTGGTCTGTGACCCAGGCCTGGGGGCACCCTGGAAAAGCTGTGGTTTGGCAGGCAGTACTGCAGAAGGACACTGGAGGAACTGTGCTGCCCACCTGGCAGGGGCAGTGGTGCTGTTCTGCTTTCCCTTTTCCTGAAATGCCACCTGCCATTAGCACTTTTCTCTACCCTGTCCCAGACCCACTTTGAGAGAAAAATGTAGGACTACAAAAATCCTAAAACCTCACACTACAAATCACACATAACACATGACAAACCAACTGTTAGAGGTGGCAGAATGTATAGAAGAGCTGTAGCTATGCGTGATGTGTACAAAGCTACATACTACATGCATCTCTTATTAACAAACATACAGGGTAAAAGCCATTACGTGTCTTGCTTTACATCAAGAACACTAAAAGCAAAAATAAACTTCCATTCTTTGTCTTGAGGCATCTAGGTGCAAAGACAGAACTTAGTTGACTGACATTAATCAGAGAGAAAATGACAAGTCATCAGAACAAAACTGAACACCCACACACACACACATATACACACACACATGCTAGCCAAGTGAGACATTGATCTTCCCCAAAATAAGCTGGTGTTTTGTTGGTTGGTAGTCTGACAAAAAAGCCATTACATCTTAGCATTCAATTTACCTTAATTTCAAACTATTATAAAAGTGTAGATACAAACTGTACATATTACTCTGGTGTGGATACTACTTTACAGAGAAATAAGAATGCAGGCACATACTTATAATTTTCACAAGCTTGTAACAATTTTATTATCCTGGAATAAATATGGGTACCACTTACAAAAGGTGTAAAAATGGTAGTCTTTTTTCTCAATTTAACACATCCATTTCAATCCTTCTCCAGAAAGTCTGTCTGTAAGCTACCCCTGAGTATACCCCTTCTTTGAAAGCTATCTCAACAAGCTCAAGCACATCTTTATAAATGCAAAAAAGCCATCATATCATGTCTAAAAAACAGGAAAGGGTTCCTTTCAGAGTCTAGTAAAAGCATTTTTTTCTTGACTGAAAAAAATAAACAGTGTCACAAAGCCACTCTGTGCTGGAACCTTATCACATTTTCTGCTCTGCGTGCATGACAATCCTCAAACTACTGTGGTAAGTTATTTTTGTTGATCTACTTTTTTTTTTCCTAAATGAGTACATTATTAAATATAAAACCTATCCTTATAACTTCAATATACATAGGTCCTTATGAAAGACATTTCTTTTTATAACTTCACAAACACAGATCTGTATTTTTATATAGAGATATGAAAGTACTCCAGTAAATTCCTTATCAAAAACTGTCTTCCCACAAATGAGAAGAGACTATGCAAGGCACGAATCCGGCTCTGGAGATCTACTGTACACCAAGCTAAAGTCAATTTTTCTGATGGCGGCATGTGACTGTTTTGAGGGAACACCACCACAAATGGAGAACATGAACTGGAGAAAATGGTAAGACATGGTACACAAAGGATGAAAAGGCTTCAGAGTATGAAGCTACACTGTGAGAAAGTTTTCAGAGATGGAATAAATGCCATTATCACTCAGCAAGTAGACTTTGGCAATTCAGAGTTTTTACTGTAAATAGCCGCAGTATGAATGGTTTTACCATCTACACGAAATTAGTGAAAATATTTAGCTGCTCCATGTCTTCTAAATGAAGAGGAACAACTTTCCCCAAATTTCTCCAGAGAAGGAGTTAACTATTCCTCTCACCCTCACCACCATCTCTTTATTCTATTTTGTGAGAATCTGAAACACTGAAACTTCCCTACTTATATTAAATTTTTTATTCTATAAACTCCTGTGGAGAGTGGATTAGCTATTGCAATATTTCAACTGGTAATAATTTATATCTATTGTTCAGTTTTTGAATATTAATATACTTAGCACTGTATGTTTGGAATTACAGGCTGTCTTAAAAAAAGAAAAGGCCAACATGAAAAAATGAATAAAAAGACTACTTCCCAACACTTCTCTATTTCACAAAGAGCTAAAGTGCTTTGCAAAAAAAAAAAAAAAAAAAAGTTGATAGAATTACATCTGTTTTGAAGAGGAGAGGAAAGGAAGTATCCTAGCCAGAATCATGCAGCAAATCAATTATGAGCAGGGAATTGACTAAGCTCATAACTGAAAAGAATGTTCACACTATATATATAAAACAGATCTCTTTTTCTAGTAATGGATTAGATTGATGAGAACCTTAGGACAATATTTTAATTCTGTAGTTTAGAAATCATCTCCAAAATAAAAACATCTCATATTTCACAGAAGTATATAAGCATTCAATATTTATACAAACTGGAATACTTGCAAGTCTTGACTTAGTATAAACATGACTTAGCAAAAAACCAAAACATCAGTGTGTTATCAACACCATCCTCAATACAAATACAAAATACAACAATGTAAGAGCTACTGAGAAGAAATTAACTCTACCCTAGATGAAAGCAGGACAATAATGTAAAAGTCAATTCTATTATGGACAAAGAGAGACAATTTTATTAAAATATAACCAATAAAATTGAGACTAGTAACAGAAGTTGTCATTTAAACCCTACCACACCAGAAAAAAGAAAACAAACAAAGCAAAAGAGTACTTATATTTTGGAACACGAGCTGAGTGTCTGTCAACCCTTACTTTTGTCTTCAGGTGAAACTATGGTCTGAGACTGTGACATGTTCAAACATTATGGGAAAGAGAGGATGGATGTGGCAGAAGGGTAGATCCAGGTACTCTGAGTTTTATAAAAAAGATAAGAAAGCATGCAGAGTTACAGTCTGACCTTATTAAGTAGGTGAGTACAGTATTTCAGTGCGTGGAGGGCTTTCTGAATTCTGACAAGTGTAGCACATCTGTCAGTCTTTTCATGTTTCCCTTGAAACCTCATCTAACAGCTGTTTTCCCTTGGCACCTCTTTCTGTCCTTCATTCTCACATTCCTCCATCTCTTTTTTGTGTTGCCTTCTGGTCTCAGATTTTCAGCAAAATGCCATTCTCTTGGTAAAGGTAGCCCAGAAACTGATGATTTCAGAAAATGCTTTTAATTTGAGGATATATGCATAAATTATCTTCTTTAAAAAGCTACTTCAAGAATTGGTTATCAATATCCCTGTGATGAATACAGAAGTAAAGATATACATGATACTTTAAAGAGGGAAATGGACTCTCTTTCAGACTTTAGAGCATATATGAATAAGAATGTAGCACGTGACCCCCAGGAATAAAAAGACAGATTCAAATATTAGAGTTTTAAGAGTAAAAGGAAAGAAACAATTATGTAGATAGAGAGATAGATAGATAGATTGATTGATATAGATAGAAAGATCAACAGTTGTTTTCACTGATTTTACTCATTACATATTCATTATATAAAATGCTGTATGATTTTAATTTCTAAATTGTATGTATTTTATTTCTTCCTAAAATCTTGCCAGTCGTCAGCAATAAAACTCACTGGCACCTCTTACGTTAATTCTGATTACAAAAAGAAACAGCATAATATGTATTTGAATTTCTAACATTACCTACTTAACACTTGAAGAAAACAGGAAAACAGCTTTTTTTGTGAAGTTAGAACTTTATTTCCATATATTCAAGAATAGAAAAAGCCATTTAAATTTTAACAAGTAAATTCATAGGTATCATGTTATGCTGCTGGAAAGCTAAAGTGCTTAAGAGGCTAGATGTGTCAAGTAAATTGAATTATTCACTAACTTCCACGTAAATGGAAGCACACATCTCATACAAGACAGTCATTTAAGTGAGCCTGGAAAGAGAGGCGGGATACAAGAACAATGACAGCAGCACATTTCCACATAACATATGGAACATTTATCTGCATTTCTTTTCTTTTTTTTAAATCACTACCATGCATGTCTATTTTGCTTAATGTGCATCTGCGTTCTATGAAAACCATGAATACACTCCATAGCAAATCATATCCAGCACTAAATATTTTTGCCACTTTCCTCACTACATACGTACTACGTGCAACAAGTTTTCCCACCCTTTTCTTCCTTCCCAGAGGAAGCTTTTCCCACCCTTCTTTGCTTCCCTTGCAAGGTTTTGAGTTTTGGGGGTTTTTTTGCCTTTGACCACACTCGTATCCTCTTACTGTCAGGAATAATTTGTACGGATTTATTCCAAGCATCCATAAGTACCGGATCTAATCCATTAGTTGAAAAAGATATCAGTTATTAAATATGTAGTGTGAGCATTCTTTTCAGTTATGAGCTTGGTCTATTCTCTACTCATAATTGATTTGCTGCATGATTCTGGGTAAGATACTTCCTTTCCTCTCGTCTTCTAAACAGATGTAATTATTCTTCTCCAGAAAGAATAG
The DNA here is from genome assembly GCF_020740725.1 of Corvus hawaiiensis. Lineage (NCBI taxonomy): Eukaryota > Metazoa > Chordata > Aves > Passeriformes > Corvidae > Corvus > Corvus hawaiiensis. The sequence continues at coordinate 60,578,585 of NC_063216.1, read as the reverse complement.
ACAACCAGAACTTCTTGTAAATGATAGCAAAACATACACAATTCAATATTTAACCACACTGAAAAGGCCTATATGTCAAAACTAAAATCATCTTCAAGCTGCATAAATATTAAACTAAACTGCATAAAAATTCATCTTTTACATATATTGAACTTATTTTCAAATTTCAGTGCCAATAAAAATTATTTTAAAATATGTCAAGGAGACTGAGATTGCTTTGACAACAAAACAAGGGTTAGTTCCAGCTGAGCATAAGTCTTACACTAATCACACTTAACTCAATGATAAAGAGTCCATTCACTTTAAACAGAGATTAGGATTCCTCAAATATCAAATTATGCCACATTTCAGATTGTGCTGTATCATTAGAAAACAAAATGGTTTTAGCTTTTTTTGCAAATCAACTGTTTGCATTTATACTGCTAAATTCTTCTGCGTTTTGGAGTGGTTTCATACCCAGAAGCTACCCCAGATATCTCCCGTGTTCCATAAGATGCACCTAGAGCATTTAGTGTGTGTGCTTTTAGTTTGAATTCTCTGAAATCATGGCATGTGTACATTACATTCTTTCAGAGCAACATTTTTTTTTAGAATGAAACTAATAACTCATGGCATGGGTTAGGGTCCCGAGTGTAGTAGTGGGCCTCAATTTCCCTGGCCAGCCTCTATTGGAACCTCTGCCAACAGCTCCTGTCCATTGGCCCAGGAGAGCTGGACAGTCTGGGAACTTTCCAATCAGCAAATATGGGAAATTTTCATGAAGATGACTGGCAAGCTGGAGCATCTCACCTATGAAGACAGTGAGAGAGCTGAGGTTGTTCTGTTTGGAATAGAGAAGGCTTTGGGAGGACCTCATTCCTTCCCAAATTACCTTAAGGTACCTTGAGGGTACTAGCCTTCCAGTACCTTAAGGGGGCTTATTAAAAGGTGGGAAAGGGACTTTTTTATACAGGCAGACAGCGTCGGGACAAGGGGCAGTGGTTTTAAACTGAAGGAAGGCAGGTTTAGATTAGATGTTGGAAAGACATTCTTTACTCACAAGGTGGTGAAACACTGGAACAGGGTGCCCAGAAAAGTGGTGGGTGCCCCTTCCCTGAAACTGTTCAAGACCATGTTGGATGGGACCCTTAGCAACCTCATCTAATGATCATACAATCACTAAAGTTGGAAAAGACATCCAAGATTATCGAGTCCAATTTTTGAACAAACATCACCCTGTTCACTAGACCAGAACACTAAGTGCCACATCCAGTCATTTCTTGAACTCTTCCAAGGATAGTGATTCCTCCACCACCCTGGGCAGTCCATTACAATGTTTGACAATCTGTTCAGTAAAGAAATTCTTTCTGATTTCCAGCCTGAGCCTCTCCTGGAACACCTTGAGGCTATTTCCTCTTGTCCTGTGATTTGTTACCTGGAAGAAGAGGCCAGGCTACACCCTCCTTTCAGGTAGTTGTAGAGAGTGGTAAGGCCTCTCCTGAGCCTCCTTTTGTCCAGGCTAAACAACCCCAGCTCCCTCAGCTGTTCCTCATTGGACTTGTGCCCCAGACCCTTCACCAGCTTTGTTGCCCTTCTCTGGTACACTCCAGCACCTCAATGCCTTTCTTTAAGTGAGGGGCTCAAAGCACTCCACAGTACTTGAATGACATCCCTGCCCATGGCAGGGGGTTTGAACTAGATGAATTTTAGGAGTCCATTTCCATCCCTAACCCTTCTATGATTCTATGAATATATTCTATTTTGAAAATATTTACTAATTAAATGTCAGAAGACACTATGAAGTTGGTATGGGTTATCATCTCCAGTACCTTTATTACAGATGAAAACACTTGCAGAAAAACTGCTGTTTGGTTTAGATATTGCTTAACAAATGAAAAATCTTTTTATATTGAATCTGAACTTATTTGGTATGTAAATTATCAAGAGACAGTAATCAGGAAACCTTCTGCCCACCCAGACTGTCTTTATGAGCAGTCTTACATTTTAATAGTTTAGTTTTTGATACAATCAATACTGCTATTCCTTCCCCTTACTACAACAGGAACTTTTATCTTCAAGATATAATAAATTAAAAGGACTTGCACAGAACAGAAGAGTTTTCCTGGATATGAGGATGATTTGATATATTAATATATCCTATAAAAATTACAGTAACTTAATGGACTTTGCATTTAGAGATCTAACAACCATCAAGGAAAGAGATTTACTGGGAGACCTTTTCCAACATAAACTTTTCTGCTGGCAGAGATGAGAACACAGGCATGAAGTCACTACAGAGAGACCAGCTGCAAGACCAAAACACAGGCAAGACTGAGGTTTGGGGGAGTTGCCTTTGTATAAAGCAGTTGTATTTATGGTATTAGTTTAGAGCATTTTTATGCACAATTTTTTTCTGAAAACAACTGTGCTGATCAGAATTTGTTTTAAAGGACATTCAATGACTGTTCTTCAGCTTTCTAAATAAAATGTTTATCTGTGATTTCCTCTGGTATTAGTGTTGAGAAATAAAATAATAAATGATAGGTATTAAAGTCCCTTTGTTCACTCAAAACCAGAGCACTGTACCCAATGTCATTGGCTCTCACTGAAATATAAAGAATAGAGGGTTCTCTCCAGAATTTCATTGCCCTCAATTAATTGATAAAAATTTCATCTATTTTTCCCTGGACAAGAGAAGCAATTCATTTTGTTGTTGTTTTGCATGTTGACGCCAACATATCAATGTCACTGAGTAAGGAATGTTAAGTCACTCACACAAAGATAGGGATTTGTGTTCAACATACTGGAACTTCAGATAAGTTTATAGAGCCAACATGTGTGGATGCGAAAAGGCAGGAGCAGAGGAATTTTCCAGCTGCTGAAGCATTTTGTGAAGTTTTTCTTTCTCATGCTTTAGCTGAGAAACAGTGAAAGACGGTTTTGTAAACTAATTCTCTATCTCTGCACCTGGGCTTTTTTTCAGCCTTCTTTTGGTACTCTGGGAAAAAATATTTTGAATGGGTGTTAGAGAACCTCAGCCAATCCCTCTAGGGGGTGGCTGGTCAACCAACCAATCACATCATGCTCTCTTATGCACAAAGGTATATAACCTAGCTTGTATTTAATAAAATAATTCCATTTTCTCCTTGGACTTGTGTCGTGATTCTGGCTGTTTCTTGGTACCACAGCTACAAACATGCTTGGTAACAATTCAATATACAGCATTTTGCTATTGATTAAGGCATTCATTACCTTTCTGGTTTTATTACCAACAAGTCATGGTTATGCTTAATTGATGTTTCCATATTTGTCTCTACAGCTGCAGATTCACAAATATAAAAAGAGGCTGTCTTTCTCTTAAATTAGATAATGCCTGAATTAATCCTCTACACTGACACCTCTACATTTAAGATTTGGCTTTGGCTCAAATTGCAGAAAGTCCCATTTAGACCATATGGCTTGATTGTCATACTGTAATTAAGCAAATGGTGGGGAAGCATTTTATTAGACTGGTAACTGGCTCTACATCCTTTTGAGTGTTTAGCAGTTCATTGCATACAACATGGTAGAAACCAGCACAGCATAGAGAAAGAAGAGGGACAATAACAGAAAAAAGAAGCTCTGTAAAAGTCCCAACTCATGAAGACGGTACATACCAGCACGTTCTTTCTTCTTTGTCCCTTCACACCAGAAATCACCCTCTTTACCCACTATAAGTCTAAAGACAGTCCCATAGGGATGGTAAATTACTTTCTAAAAAGTAATTACTTTCTAAATCACTAAAACAAGGAAATCCTTCCTCCCCCAAATGTAAGAAGTGCAAATTCTCCACTTTCAGAATTTTATATGAAGATACTGGGTTTTTCTCCCTTCCACGACATTGCTCAGGAGACTTTAGCCAGAATAAGGAAAATATGGCACTATTAGTTTCCCTTCCCAACTGCCTGGGTACTCATTCACCCAATATCAACTCAGTTTAAAATCACTATGCAATCATACATGGGTATGCTGCCTTTAGCAGCAAAGTAAAAAATGGACAGAAATTTTAAAGCCATGCAAAGAACTCAGAGTTGGAGTACTCCTGGTTGCAGTCTACAATTAAAACAGGTGCTCTTTGTTCCCTGGTCATCCTTATTACATTTACTCATGCATATTGCTACACAGTCTCTAACAGCATCCTTTGGGACAAAATGTCCAGCCCACAGCTGGATAAACAAAGCTTTATAGTGAATGGGGTGACATCAGGTGGTGACGTGTCACTAGTGGGGTTCTGCAGGGCTCCACCCCCAGCCCTGTGCTCTTCAACATCCTCATAAATGACTTGGACACAGGAACAGAAGGGATACTGAGCAAGTTTGCAGACAACACACAACTGGGAGGAGCTGTTGACTCCCTTGAAGGCAGGGAGGCCCTGCAGAGAGACCTCAACAAATTAGAGGACTGGACAATCACCAGCCATATGAAGTTCAACAAGGAAAAGTGTCAGATTCCTCACCTGGAATGGGGCAACCCTGGACATATGGACAGACTGAGGAATGAGATCCTGGAAAGCAGCACCATGGAAAGGGACCTGGGGATCCTGGTCAACAGAAAGCTGAATATGAGTCAACAATGCCCTGGCAGCCAGGAGGGCCAAGAGTGTCCTGGGGTGCATCAGGCACAGCATCGCCAGCCAGGCAAGGCAGGGCATTGTCCCACTCTGCTCTGCTCTGCACTGGGGTGGCCTCACCTCAAGTCCTGGGGGGAGTTTTGGTCACTGTAATATAAGGAAGTTATTAAGCTATTAGAGACTGTCCAAAGGAGAGCGATGAAGATGGTGAAGGGCCTTGAGGAGCAGCTGAGGTCTCTTGGATGGTTCAGCCTGGAGGAGACTGAGGGGAGACCTCACTGCAGTTACAATTTCCTTGTGAGTGGAAGAGGGGGGGCAGAAACTGATTTCTTCTCTGTGGTGACCAGTGACAGGGAGGAATGGACTGAAGCTGTGTGAGGAGAGGTTTAGGTCGGATATTAGAAAAAGGTGGGTGGTTGGGCACTGGAACAGGCTCCCCAGGGAACTGGTCATAAGAGTTCCAGAAGCATTTGGACAATGCTCTCAGGCACATGGTGTGACTATTGGGAATGGTGCTGTGCAGGGCAGAGAGTTGGACCCAACGATCCTTGCGGGTCCTTTCTAACTCAGCATATTCTGTGATTCCGCCATCTATATGCCAGCTCAGACAGCTGACATAACAGCACTTCATAAACAAATTATAAAAAATTATGAGCAGCTTCTCTTACAGACAAATTTGCAAAAGTGACTGGGCCAAATGTACAACTATTCTGAAGTTGCTTTTGTCAGAAGACTTTAACTTTAGTTAGACATGATGCTCTTAATGAAACACTGACCTACGTACCATAAGTTCCTTAACTCTCCATTTGACTAGATTTTAACATTTTCAAATATAGCTACTCTAGTTCTGCAAGCATCAGATGTTCATCCTTCAACTTATGTTTACATTCCTATTTATGTCAGGTAGGAAGACTTCTTCTATCAGTAATGTCTGTATTCTATGTTGAACAGCTTTTCAAGCCTTGAAGTGGTACCAGTTGCCATTGTATACACTAGTAAATGAAACATTGTGACATTGTTTAATTATTAGGTACTATGAAAAAGAAAGACACTGGGAGCAGATTTTGTTATTCATTTGTTGACATGAGAAGATGAAAGCTGTAAGCTCTTGCAATACCATATGACCAGGATCCTCCTATACCAACTCCTTGTAAAACCTACAGATGAAAGACATTATTTTCCAGTCCAAAGAGTTTTAAGTCTTTATTTCCAGTATCAAATTTGTGATGAAAACGTGACAAATCTCAGCATAATAGCCCTAACATCAATTCTCTGAGAGGTTAGTGGCTATTAGGTTTCTCACAGGAAAATTTTCATTAATAATTTCAAGAAGGTGGTGGGTTTTTTAGTATTACAGAAAGTTCTTCCTAAATATGAGAGGCATCATGACAAAAGGTGTGAAACTTATAGAAAATTCAATATACAAGTGATCCAAGCTGGCATCAGAGAAGGATGCTGCCTACAACTTGTCCTAGTGTATGCATGAGGATAGTCCATGAAGTGTCCTAATGATGATAATACTTTATATATGTGCAATGTGAGCAGATGTACATATCCAGAAAGGAAAGCTAGGTAAATACAGTCTCGACACATTCAGGTTCCAACAAACCTCTTTATGACAGCTTTAAAGTTTAGAGACACTGACAGTTTTAGTAGGTTTGTCAAATTCAAGCATCTGCTATGTCTTCATAGGCCACTTTTATGCTGAGTTTTGTCCATGTCTTTGAAATTCAAGATTTATGCCCTCACTACTCAAATAAGAAGTATAGTTGTCCTTTCCTTTAGTCGGTTTGGTTATAAAAACAGTGAGGGAAATCAGAACTTTTCAATAGCAATAAGTATGAACTTCAGACAATATAACATGTGACAAAATAAACGTTCTGTCTACAATATCTCATCTCCAAGTTTCTTGTGTTTCCTAGACTACTTCTACATCTTTAATTTTTTTGTTTTTCTTCATAGGATCCAACTACGCTGAAGACAGCTGGAAGTTCTTTAATTCTGCAGACAAGCTCCTTTTATATGTAACTTATCAGAAATGCAACTCCATGTGGTAGTAACAAGCGCCAACTTCCAATTTTTAGAAAGGTAAGAACTCATGAGAAAGAGTGCTTTTACATCAAAAGCATCCCTCTAACATATTGATAACTCTTATTTTCAGGAACTTCCTAAGTTGTTTAGTCACATAAAATGACACTTTCCCCAAGCTGAAAAGTGAAAGAAAGCAATTCCTTCCATATGTCAGCTTTTTAATAATCAATTAAGTTAACAAGAGCTCTGCCATCTGCACCTGATCCAGTGGCAGAGTAGCACTCCCAGAGGGGAAGCATCTTCAGCTTGCATTCACCTGAATCACAACTAATTAAGGAGATAAGCAGAGGAATCAAAGGGAATGAAAAAACAAGCAAGGTAAAGTCCCAGATGGAGGGAGGAAGCAGAAATGGAACTTTACATGACCAGCAGGAAAACAATCTGAGGTGTTTCACTGAAGAGAAATAAAACTTCAAACTTTCAGTAGTGGTAAAAGATTAACTTCAGTCAGAACAAAAGGCCTCATTTACAAAGGTTGGCCATACACCAGTCAGATTCAGTTTTTCAATCTTAATATGAAATTTAAGCCTGAAGAGGATACATAAGAACAAAACACATATCGAAAGAGTACCAGAGGTCAATTTGCAGCTCAGCTGTAGGGGTTTAGCCCGTTGTGAATCTGTATGGCCTACAATGGTGGATATAGAGTTGTCTGACTGATCTATTGCTCTTTTTAGAATCAAAAACAAAAAAAAGAAAGAAAGAAGAAAAACTCTTGCAAAAATAAGTATGCCTGAATCCAGGTATAGAGGAGAGGAGCAACAAATGATAACTGAGAAACCTCTCTGACAGTTCAGTTTACTGCTCTAAGTTGCCTTTTAACTGTATATCATTTGAAAAATAGCTGTGCATCTTATATTTTGCATGGAAGATGTTAGCGTTGAGAATCCACTGACAGCAAAAATACATAAATTACAAATTACTTCTGTCGAGTGGCTTCTGTTGGGGTTCAGTGCAGTAGAATAGGAGAGCAGAGGACAAGCAGAGGAGGTAGCTGCTACATGGCCGCAGTGAGGCAGAACTCCTACAGCTGCCACAAGTAGGTGAGTGAGCTGAATATTTCGGAGAGCATGAGGGAGGGAGAATTGGAAGCAAGAGCTGACCTTGTATAGATGCATCTACACGGTTTGTTAAAACACCAGCACCTGCACCTGCTCCACTCTGGCTGAGTTGAACTGACTGCCAGTCAACAGCCCCTGGCAAGCTTTGGCGTGGGCCAGCTCACACTCCTTCAAGTGGTCATCGTTCAGCATGTGAGCAGCTCATGAGCAGCCCGTCCATTTTGGTGGTTGATACAAATACTACCATAGATGCAGGACATTTCTTTTATTCAGGAATATACCTGGACATATTGAACTTGCTAGTGCAGAATATGCATTAAATGCCCTTCTAGTCTCTGCTGCATGGCTGACCCAACCTTTCCATACAAAACCCACATTACTTTTAGCAGAATTAACTAGCACTATCAAAAAAGATTTTTTTATTATTATTATTTTTTCCTTTTTTTTTCTCACATCATCCAGTTCTCTCTTCCAAAAGCACAGAAAACCATAAGGACAATCAAAAATCCTTTTTGAAAACTTTCTGAAAGGTCACAATCACCAAGGCACCAAGAGTGGCAACTGGGCCTCATGCTATAACCACCAACCTAGCACTATTGGCTTGGTGCTCCTTAAGCTTTTTAGTGAGTAAGTGCAGAAAGATTGAACATCTTGCTTCAAATCCAGATGGCTTTAAATTTTTGATGTATGTGAGGTCAAATCAGAGCTAGCATACTTCAGCTAGATTTTGATCCAAAATTGATTCGCATTTTGAACATGTTCCTTACACTGATGACCACTGCCTCTTGGCTGTGGCTATAAGTGCCTTTTTAGAACAAGTCAAACATCTTTCACCTCACCTAGTTATGGTCTGTTGCATTACACCATATGAGAGGGAAAAGGACTCTTATTTATCAAGTCTTTACAAAAATAAGAAAGAAGTTGCCTACATACTGAGATATACTTTTCCTAATTTCCAGTGTGACAAAAATAAGATAGATGATCATAATTACTAAGAGACATAAATACCTTGACAGAAATTGTAGCCAGCTAACATGTGGACCCTTCTTACGTTTTCTAAAAAGATGTGGCTATAAACTATTCAGAACTCACCTTTTTCTAGTCAGCTGTTTTAAGGATAGAAAAAGACAGCTTGGAGATGAAAAGCAGCAGGAGCAGCAAACAGCAGGTAGTCAGCATATATTAAAAATATATATTTCTCCCTGTAAAGGTCACATGCACTTCCAAATTCCAAATAACACAAATCAAGCACAGACAATGAGAAAAGATCATTCTGATATTTTAAACCCTTTCCAGTGTCCAGGTAATATTTACTGGTCATTATCATATCTACAACTGGCCTTCTAATAAGATTGCTCTCAGACGAGAAAACTGTTCAAGATATCTGCATTTATTACAAATCATATCACAGATCCTCAAATTAGGATTAGAAACATATGGGTCTGCTACTTTTAAAGTCTGTGCTAAAGAATTTATGGCATAAATCCACAGATTAGAAAGAAAATTCCCCATTTCTGTAAATTTGTGTTTCAGCCTTAAAACATACATGACAGTCCCTAGCCTTAATTTTTATCCCACCTACCATTCAAAGTCCAACAGTATATATTTACATTTTTTTTTAATCTGAGTAGTTATAGCCTCAAAGTTAAAACAATTATTTGAATAGCAAATTGTGGCACTAAAAAAAAAAACCCTTAAAAGCCATGCCAAACCGAACCACAAAAGAACCCAGAAGACTAATTTTCAAGAAAATGGCTCTGATAGCTAAACTCAGCTACATTCTTTCCTCTGAGACTTCAATTGTTTTTCATGCAAAGAGAGTTCTTTGTTCAGATTCACAGGCAGACCTCAGACACAATCATGCCAGGGCAGCATCAACGTGATTCTATTTAGTGAACATGAGGCCCAAAAGATTATTTACTTACCTTAACATTTCTACAATACAAAAGAGAGAATGGTTTTCCGGTGAAATCTGTCCCCACATTCAAGGCAGGACTTGGTTGCAGAGTATTGTCAGGTGACTCTTGTGCTAGACTGTTTTGTGATCTGGAATATCTTGAGAAGATCCACATTAGCTATGACAAATAGCAATCTGCTTTATTTTCCACAGATAGCAAATGCTAAATCTGAATTTATTTCTTCATTTGAAGTAATTTACTTGCTCTGTTTCAGCCTAGAACTTTTACTGGTGGTAACTTAATCTACTGTCTACTTATAACCAAGGACTATTAGTAGTATAAATATGTTAAATAAATCATCCTCTTAATTTAGACCTGTTCAGAACTCTGGAGAAGGAAGCTTTAGCATGAGACATGTTGTGTGAAAGTAAGAATAAAAATGAAATGGTGATAAAGATGCCCCCTTATTTTAGAACACCATGTTTTGGTGAGTAGGCAGATTTGCCTTTGTAACAGAGTAGTCTTGATCTGCTTTAATAACAATTTTAAGAATTGGATCTGAACAGATGAGGAGATCTGTCAACTATGGCATAGAAGGCCTTGAGAAGCTCTAAAACTGAAAAGTCATTTTACAGTCTTGCAAATCAAAGCTAAGTAGAATCACAGATGCTTTTAGAAATAACTTAAACATGGACATATTCCATTCTTCCACCTCAAAAGAGAGATAATGCAGATTCTATTACACCAGGTTGAAAGACAGCATACAGATGATGTGAGTAAATCCTGTCTGCTGTGAAAGCATAGCCTGGAAGTCTCTCCTGTAAACGGGCCTTATTCTTCTCCTTTATGTTTTGCAAAAATTACACAGTCTTCTGCTATGTTAGAACATTAGAATGCCTTCACTTAATTCAGGGCTGAAGAGGTGGAAATTTAGGCAAGAGTGTATTGCCTCTTTATTTTGCCATCCCACCTTAAGCATACTATGTGGCAGGAAGACAAGAATTTAAGTCACCTTCTTCCTAAGTTCTTCAAAAGTTCCACAAACAGGCTGTTCACTGAGATGAAAAGAAGTCATGGACAGCACTGCAGTATCCCAGAGATTCTGCAGTGGACTATAACATCTGCCCAGTAATCTTAAGGAGTTCACAGGTTCATTACTCGTCCCTGTAGCATGGTCTGCTATCACCCTGTCTGCAAAAGGTGGCCAACAAATGGCTTACAAGAAAAGCCAAATAGCTGACCTGTAGGATATATGCTGCTGACTCCTTTTAGCTTAGTAAGTAATGGAAAGGTGTATGATTTATTAGACATTTCATAGAAATTACATTTATGAAAATGTAGGGCTAGGAATGGGAGAGTAAGAACAGAAGATCAGTCCATCATTGGCAAATTGTTTAGATGTGAAAAACAGGTTTCACACTCCAGAAATTCTCTGCCCAAGAAAACTCTTTGCACATATTTCTCAAAGACATTATTAATTTATACTGATAAGATAAGCAGCCATCCAGAAAATATTATAGGAACTATTGCTACTATTTTCCATACGGTAGGTATTGCTGGACATTTAATAATAGTCATATTACCTCTTACAATTTAAAAAAATAGGATGCATTTTGTCACTCTTTTTAAATTTAATTCATTAAGAGTTAAATTTATAAAGCATATTTTCTGTAAAAACAAAGATAAACAAGTATGAAACCACGTCAGCCACAGACCTAAATTCAGAGTGGAGAGACAGTGATAATTCTGATCATGAACTTAATAATCCTCTAAAATATTTTTTAAATGGCAGACAAATCAAAAGGATGTAATTTTAGCTTATCAGCAACCAACAGCAGCCCAATAGCTAAATTTAGCTATAGGAATGCTAGTCCTGCTGCAAGTTTATAGTGCTTAAAGTTAATCATAAGACCTTGCAGCTGTATAGTGTGGAGAACTATTCCTCAGAGGAGAGCAACAAAAAATATACTTTTCAAGCAGTGTGACAAACGTTGCAGGTTTTAAAATAAGATTTAACATAAGGGCCTGTCATATGCAACCTGCATGTTTGGCACCTAGACTTTCCTGGCCTTTCCCATCATCTAAAAAGGATGAGTGCTCACATTTTCCAAGATCATGAGGTTTTAGCTGGCGAATGACTCTATACTGAAACTAATTTCAAGTCACTTTAATGTATAATTAACTATGCCCACTCAAGCATTCATATGCTTGTGATATCCAAATCCGCCAATAAGGTCTTGATCTTTCTTCAGCTGACAAAAGCTCTTCCACTGCCTCCGCTGTATTTGGTTAGAAATCCAAATCAATAGGAAGGAAAGCATACGAAAATTTCTGGAGGTCATGCATCTCTAGGACAATTTTTACATTTTTCTTATGCAGAAAAAAAATCCATAGAATTTAAGAGTAGTGTTTTATTCAGCTGTGTTTGTAAGGGGAAAATGTCTATCTGGCAACTGTGAGAAACTCAGGGTCCTTCCATGCTTACAGCAGTGAAGGTGTGTTGGATATTACAAATCTGACAAGTGCCGGGGGAATTTTGTGATGAATTTTCATTCTTATATAGCAAAGTATTGCAAGCAGCATATAATGAAGCTTCATGAAGCCCAGTGTAAGCCATGAAAGCTAGCAATTTTGTTGAAGGTAAGGGACATGGCTAAGGCAGGGAAGACTCAATGTCAGACTTGGACTCAGAACTCAATCAACAATCTTTCCACCTATAAACTGCTGAGCAACTGAATCAAGCCATGCTTCCATTGCAACAGCACCTGTGCTCCATTTTCAACCAAGCTGAAAGGCAACAAACATCTCTGGAAGATTAGAAAGTTTATGTACCTGAGGTGGACTAATCTTGACTGGCAGCCAGACACTCCCACAGCCATTTTCTTATTCCCCACCTTCAAAAAAATGGAGAAAGAAATAACATAAAAAGACCGATGGGCCAAGATGAAGATTTGGAGGTCAGCATCACAGGCAAAACAGACATGACCTTAGGAAAATTAATTTATTTTACTGCTCATTAAAATTTTCTCATTAAAAAAGATTTGGATAATGAGAAACAGACAAAAACTATATACCTTCCTTTCCCCCTCTTTTTCCCAGGCTCAACTTCATTCCTTCATTCTCAACTCCAGGTGGCAAATGGCAGTTGTGGTCAGTCCATAAGAGATCCCTCCTCTCACTTTTCCTCTCACAGGCTGCAGTCCATCCTTCCCAGTGATGCGAATTACATGAATAGAAACTTATTTTCAGTCAAATATGCTTGAGAAAAAAATAAAGGAAAATGGAAAAAAAATTAGAAATCCTGATATTTAGTTGCATTGGTCATCCTGACCTTGCAGGAAGTAGTGATGGGAGAGAGAGAAAACTTGAAGATAAATATAGCAGAGAGAATGAAAGCCTGGGGAATGAACTCAGAATTGTGAGAAGCACAATACAGAGTAGAGAAGGAGGCAGTGGATGATACTTGAGCTAGCTGGACATAGCATTCACCCAAAAAACAACTGTTATTGAAGTGGTCTTCTGTGTGAAGAAGGAACTGGCAGCCATTTGAGGAAGTGTCAGTGACAAATTCATTCCCTTAGATAAAGCAGTAAAGCACTTCAGAAGAGAAAGATTAGTAGATCATGGTGAGAAAAACAGAGAGGCCACTGATGCGGAATTTTAGTTTAGTCAAGTGCACTCAAACAAATGGTTGCATGAGGAGTCTCAGCAAGGGCTTTATGTGAGATGAATGTTAGATTTCTGCAATAAGGATTGCCTTCTCCTTTGTCTGTGCATGTCTCCCCTCCTTTTGCTTTATTTTCTATTTGATATAGTAAAAAATTAGATGAAAATCAGTTCTTTCCCTTTTCCAAATAGTAAAAAAGATATTATTTTCTTACTTTTCATACATTCATCTTTAAACTAACACTCTTGTGATTTTTCTTCCCATTATTCTGTTTTGGCTTGTCAATTTACTCTACAGCTACAATTTCTTGGCTTAGGGTTTGTCTCCTACTCTGCTTGGACTTTTGTGCAGAAGAACCTGAGAACTGAAGTGGAAAACCAGTATCAGATATATAGTCAGCAAACTTCCTCTAACCTGAAACAGCCACTGTGTTGGTCTTCAAAACATTTCTACGTTCAAAACATGCAAACAGTATCTAACAATTGCATTCTCCAAGCAATGAAGTAGTTATTTAGTGGAATTTAGTTAGTGTATGTGTTGCATTCCCTCTAACTCATACACAGCTTTCAATGAAGAAGAAGGAAAGGACTTAAGGCTACTTTATGTAAGACTGGAAATAAAAGTGTGTCTTCTGTTACATGCTTTGACACATACACCCATAGCCAGGTATGTTCATCACAAGGCTACAAAAATTAGTCATTTTAATCAATTAACTTTTCTGACAGATATGAAGATAACAGGCCCCCAGCAAATAATCAAAGTTATTAAAAGTGATATTCTTTGACTGAAAAGATTGAGACCTTCAAAAAATTGGCATTCAGTAATGTTGTTCACAAAAATGCACTTGACACATTTCTTAGTCAGAATTATCAACAGAAAACCACATTTACATGTTCAGTATGTGATGAATCATATCTTCTATTACCTCCAAACAGTATAAATTGCTATTGCTGTTTATTCAGTACAATTCTAATCTCGTTTTCATGGCAAAATATTTATAATATGTTTTATTAACATTTTGTAATGCCAGGTATTTCCTGAAGTGTCAAAATACTCAGTGAGTGTAATATGATGCCTGCCGTAAAAATTGTTTTGTAAATATTATGGGTTCTATTAAGATACACAAAATGTAGATATCAAGCCATATAGGAAATATCTATTTTTATTGCTCTTTAGCAATTAAATATTTTGAAAAGGCTTTTAGATATTTCTGCTAAAGTTTAAATTTCTGTGATAACTGATTGCTTTCCTGATAGTTTCCTTATTTCAGTAATTTTAAGAACAAGATTTAATTTGTTAGATAATTCCAAACAATTAAATGTATGTTCAGTTTCAGGACCAAAATCAGTAGTCTGAAATGTCTGTCCTGAATACTGAAAATCTTAAGGCATCATAAGATATATACTACCATTGATAATAGTCAAATGGAAGTTATGAGAAGGGCAGTGTTAAATGGAAAAGCATATGAGTGATTTTAAATAGCATTCTGGAACTTAATTTAGAAAGCTTCTGATTTTTTATTATAATTATTTTTAGCATCCTCTCATTTACTTCCTGCTTCCTTCAATCTGGGAATGCAATCTTTTCTAAAGAAAGCTCATCACAAGCAACAATTAGCTTATGTAGGATCTTGAACAATTAATCTGTTGCTGGCCTACAGCTACAGTGCTCTAATTCCAGATACACTCACATGATGGTACTATAATTAAAAACAGAGAGGAGAGAGTGTAAAAACAATGCACAGTCACACTGTAAAACATATCTTCAGTAGCTGCTGAAGAGGCACACGTTTGTAATCACAGCAAATTAATAAGAATCTAAAAATAGTTGTGCTTGTTTCCTGTTCATTGCTCATTGCACATCACTAACAAATTATTTTCACACTGTGTTACAGGTCACTGATAAATTAGCTATAAACATTCTGTCCTCCTGAATAGATTAGTTTATCATTAGCTACATGAATGCTTTTCCTCATGACTCTTAATCAGGAGTTAAGAAAACTATTCTCAGGAGTTATCACATTTAATCTAATGTATTCAATCAATGCTAGAAAATCATTATAAAAGAAATATATTCTTGCTGTTTATTACTTTAATGGGATTAATTGATCTGTTACAAAATTTCATTATACAGAAGATTATAGTGAGTGTTTTATTCTTGCACATCATAGTCCAAAATTAGAGTGTAAGTAAAACCATAGCAAAAAAAGACATTTTCTAAATTATTCCCCTTGACACAATGGAAAAGTCTTTTAAAATACTAAAGCTAGAGTTTATACCAAAATAAGAAGCAGAGAGGCCTTTTACAAAGAGCATAAAAGTTACTAAAAAAGATTTACTGTAGTGGGCTGTTAAGTGCAGATAAAATGTGGGAGGGTGACCACATGTATCACATTCATATTGTTTCACTCAGTAGCACCTCCCATGATTAGATACCCCATGTCTCCTTCTTTTCCACTGAGCAATGAACATTAATCAGGGTGTCATTAATACTGGGTTTCAATCTTCCTGGCTGCCCTCATGGACAAAGAATTTTTCTTCAGAACCTATAGATGATTCTCAAAAAAAAAAAAAAATTATACTGATAAACTTTGAAGGAAGTAGCATGTTTTGTGAAAATTTTGCCTAGCAAAGAATATAGGTATTGTCTGAAAGTACATTTCTGGTGTGGGATCTAACAGAATTTTCCTGCCACTTCATCATCCCTGAAGAACTGAAACAAAATGTCTCATTCACTTTTCCTCTGGACTCAGGTCTACCTGTCTTGAGAGAAAGAGCTCTTTAAATTTTATTTCAGTGGACTAGAATGAATTGAATTACTAGCTTTTTTCCTCCATTTGAATCACTGCCGGTCCCTCTGTAATGCACAGTACCAGAGCATCACAAAAAACATATCAAAATCCAAGGCTTGCAAGCAGACATGGTCCTCTGGGCTACTCTGTTATACCCTGATTTCTGGTAGCAAAAGAACAAGGCCATTTTTTGACTTATAACTACAGTATTAAAATACAAAGTTTTGAGATAAATTATCTATAAAGATTATATGAGCTGAAAACTGAGTTAAGATTTTCTCAGGTTGAAGAGATTGGAGCTTTGATAGCAAATGAAAACACTCTTTTAATAAGTGTCTCTGTGCCAATCTTCTCAAAATTAACAAAATTGCCATGGTTTTTAATTGCCATGGTTTTTCTATAAAGAACAAGTTAAACATATCAGAATAGCTGCAGACTTTGAATGGCATGGAAATATATTCCACTTTAAAATGAAACTAGAGATTTTAGCACACAAACCATATGACTTTCTTTAAAGTCAAAAGGCACACTGATGAACTAGAGAGGAAGGGAAACTAAAGATCGCCTCAACACATGCGGAAAAACAGGATCTCCTCCCTTCCTATCTTTCCTATTTATCTCTCACTCTTTCCTGCTATTTGACCCCTTGCTTTTTGGAAAAATAAAGATCCTACTTAGTCATGTGTAAACCTCATTTCATATTGTCTTGTAAGAAGGTATCAACCAAAAGCGATCAGTTGTAAATCACAGTTAAACAGAGATAATTTTTACTGTTATTAAGGTGCCTTTTGAATCATATTTTGTAATTGACACAGTTCTCTGAAAATCTCAAAATCAAGTTATAATTATGTTGTAATTGTTGCAGAAAAGAGGAGGTACACAAAAGGAATAGGTAGCTCTGCAGACATCTAAGTCCAGATAAGTGAGTATGTTCCAGAAATGAAAGAATTCAGGCCAAAATAACTTCAGCAAACTCTCCCCAGAGAGGAGCCCAAATTGCTTCTTGCCCTGAAACTGTTTTTTGTTCATGCAGCAGACAAAAGAATAGAAAAAGTGTCAAAACGGAAAGTCTAGTTGTTGCTTCTTTTACATATTGCCTTGCATAGTAAAAAATCCCATCAAAATTCTTGGTGTTGCTGAGCTCAAAGATATGTGACTTCAAACCAAGCCAACTGTTCTGGCAGTTAGTAAAAATTGGGTTAAAAATGGCAACTAATTATAAGAATTTCAACTGAGCAATTTTTTCAACTCAAAAACGTCGCATTAGGCTGGTGAGACATTTACCTAGGAATTTATCTAGCAAAATGGAGATACGGTGCTAAGAAGTGGGACATGGGCTTGGCACTGGAAGCCTCATGACTATAACCAATTTCCAAGGGGTGGGTTAACCGAAATATAAACCTGGAGCTGGACAAAACTAGTTCTAGAATTAACAAGGAGAATGAACACATAGTATCTAACAAATACAAATGGCACCATTGAGCCATTCATAGTAAATTCAGGCATCACATGCAGCTGCACACCAGTGAAGAAAGAGCAAAGGTGTGAAAGCCCACCAGCAAGCATTTAAAATTACTCCAGGTGTACCCTAGAATGAGAAAGAAGACACTGGTAACATGAACAACATATTTTTTTTCAATGAACAAAGCAGCAGGTGAATAAGGAGCATAACACCATGATGAAGGATAGAAATTAAGAATATGCATAACAATTTTAATTGATTTTTCCCTTGGATTTTTTTGCAATAATTACAAATAATTTTGGCTAAAAAAGTTGATTTATAATTATTCTTTAATTAGACTGCTACGATTTTATTTTTACTAAAAATAAATCCTTCCTTTATATGTAGGTATCCTATATTTTTGCTCATAAACAGGATTTTAATAATTATATTGAACACAGAGTCTTCTTTTGAAGCAAGATGCTCATTCAGATGATGCAAATAAATTCAAGAAAATATTAGAAAAGCCTCCGTCTTGAGTTTTTTAAGCTGCCACACCACATTATGGATGTATTTATTTAGTCATAGCAATATATCAGATTTCACCTGACTGACAGACACAAAGTAGGCCCTTCTGTGGGTAAACTGCCAGTTCCATCTTCTTTGCAAATGATAGCTCTTTTAAAAAATAGCAGTTTTATTGAGTTCAAGTACCAGGTTATTTTGTGTAAAAGTATAAAATTCTGTATAGCATATTTTAGGATGAAAATATTCATAAGTTTATACATAGGGGAAATTGCTAGAAATCACTCAGTCCTTGTATGAACAGCACTGTCTAAAAATACTTTATTCTCTCTTTTCTTCAATCTAACAAAAGAAAGTAAGTTTTTGTAAGAAAGCTCTTTCATTATTCCTTGAATGCATTGCAAAAATGCTGAGTAAGGTTTGTTTCTGACTGGTACAAGTTCAGGACCTCATAATCAGGCCCATAGAGCTCACTGCAGTATCCAATGATTAGCAAACCAGCCTTCAAATGGCTTTAGGTTTATAGCAAGAACGAGCATTACATTATTCAGATATGACTGGACCAAAGGTCCTAAGCAATCCTTAATGTGCGGTAAGTGACAGGTCAGCTCTTTTTTTGGAAGAAAAGAACTACCATTCCAACTGTACCATTGTGCAAGAATGGGAGCAGAGGGTAAGATAATGCCATTCTATTTCTGCTCCTTTTCGAAAAAAACAAAAACAAAAACAAAACAAAAAGCAAAAGCAAAAAAACAAAAGACAAAAACAAAACAAAAAAAAAATTATTTTTCACATGGTTTCTGTTTCATTAATTGTGTTTGGCTGGATTGAAACGTGAACCCTGAAAGTCTCTAACCCCCATAATGAACTTACTCACACACTAAAATTAAGTTAAAGAATCAGCCTGAAGCTCAAGAAGCCAGACACACAGCTGGACACTTACTGTTTTTATTGGAAGGAAGAATATTCTGAGTCTACATCAAAACCCCTAGTGATGTCTTTTGCAGAGGGCCCAGAAAAGTCAGCATATCTGAAGAGAAACAATCTAGAGTAGAGCTAGCTGTCTGCAAATTTTTAATAGAAATAGATTTGCCAAGAATCTCTGATGTGAGTGTGGCAGCAACACATGAAGAGAAATGTTCCTACAGCTGGAGCAGATTGACTATTTAAAACTTTCAATGCCCTTACATTTGACAGGCAGCAAAAAGCAAGGTCCTAAGTTTGTGTGTGCAAGTGCACAATTTTGTTTGCCTGGACTACCGCAACTCCTAAAGTGTGTGCTCAGTATTATTTCTGTTTGAATTAATATTTTTACACTGAAAAGTGAGAGGTCTCTGGTGCAATATGGAAAAATACCCATTCACTCTCAAAAAAAAATCCTAGAAATGTTCAGGAATGTTAGGAATTTAACCATTTTATCTTCTTTAAAGGCCATCAATGCAATCTCAGTATCAGGCTTCAACTCTAATACACATTAATATACCCATACACTAAAACATCATTAAAACTTTCAAAATATTTGCTTTCTACGAGAGTACAGTACTATGTTCTGGATATTCTATTGCTAATATGGGATGCAGTGAATAGAAAAGCATGTCTGGTAATCGTTATGGTTGCTTTGTTGTAAGCTGTTTGCAAATTTATCACAAAACACTGTCAGTGGTAAATGTTCTGCAGAACTGCTGTCCTTAACCAAAAATGTGTGAAGATGCACAGTCATCAAAAAAATTTTCAAATCTTAACATTTGTTCTTTGGCACTGTGCAGCTCTGAGAATTCATACCTTACTCCAGATTTGTATTTCCAACTTCTCAGTTGGAACTTCGCAGTTCCAGCTTCTCTGAGAAAAGACTGTCTCCATCCATGCTCAGTTCTACCTGTCTTACTAATTTCCCTTTTTTTTCAACAAGGGCTAGGTATCCTACCTTTCACCTTTCAGCCCTTTATGTATCTGTACATCAGTTAGCCTTCAGTCTATCACAGGCCTACATAAGTTGCCAATGCATGATTTTAAAAGTAATGCATTTATCTCCCCAGCACCTGAGAGGCACTGAACACTCTTTGACCTGCCCCGACCTATGTCCCAGTGAGAAAACCCTCTAATAAGAAAATATATCCATCTAACCACAGTTGGCAAAATTCATGGCTTCCTGGGAGTTTCAGCTGATACACTTTTTAGTGGAGGGAGGTAAAACGGAGTGGGTGCTTTTGCATCAGGAAAGGCGAAAGAAGGGGATGTTGAATTTCCCATAAGAAAGGGATGAAGACGGGGAAGAATCGTATGAGAGAAAGGAGAGCAGTACCTTAAAGGAAAGGAGGGACATAGATATGGGTAAGATATTGTGGGACGATATACTTCTGTAGAAAGGGAATACACCAGCCATGCTTGTTGTCTGCTCTTTTAACAGCAGCTTTACTTTGTTGCTTTTTCACTTTGCAAAAGAAAAAATACATTTTAAAAGGTTTTCCAAAGGTTCTGGGGCCTCAGGCCTAAATTTTATTATCATTTTTCTCCTATAAGTGTCAGGTGTAGAAACATGCTGCTCAAACTCTGCTTCAGATCTTTAATCTCCAGTCCTACTTGACTGCACAGATGAAATACCCCTTATTTCAAAACTTTACAGCTCCCAAGGTTCAGTAAGAAGAAGGCAGCATGTGTATGATAAAAGACTGCTCTCTAGTCTCTTGCAAAAAGAAACAGGAAAATAGAGCCTATGGAAAATTTTAGGACAGAGGCCTTTTAAGAGCTTGAAAGAGTGTTAGTGGCCTTATTTTTCATGTTGAAGGATCCACAAGAGCTCTGCCAGGGTAGCAGAGCAGTGCTGCATCTAAACCTTAACTGTGATATGTAATCAGTAGCTATAGGCACTGTGATTTCTCTTTACTTCTAACCTTTTACAGCACTACAAGTAATGAGAAAAGGTAAATGAGATGAAAGCACTTTTTTGTTGACTTTTTTTTTCTATTATTTAAATCTAAAACAGATTTGGAGTAAGGTATGCGGTTTCCTCCCAGTGTAGAATAAATTCTGTAACTATTAGGAGAAGACAGAAGAAGGGAGTGAACACAAATATACATCCTTGGAAGTGGAAGTGATATGGCAAAACTCCTTCTCGTGTTTCTCTACAGTCAGGAAGGACACACCAGGCTGGTTTTGAAGCATCAGCAGGATTAGAAGACAGCAGCATGCCCTTACTTCCTGATAAAGAATAAGCTTAGCCAGCACAGGACTTCATACCCAAGCAGCAAGGGCAGCACATACTTTTCTGAGCTGTTTGTTCAAATACCACTGTTGATAAAGAAACACCAAGCATGTTTGAAAGCTATCAGTGAAAATTTCTCAGGCCATTGATGTTCTTCAGCATAACCTTTGAGCTTCAATGCAAAATTGGTAGGGACTCAGCTGTCTGCCTACTACACTGCTCCGTGATTGATAAAATTAATCTGTGAACATCTTGTACATACACATCCTACTCTTGTGATCTGTTCATAAAAACACTTTCACAACTGATACTCAGGATGATTCAGGGCTACAAGAAAGATGGAGAGGCGTTTTTTACAAAGGCATGTAGTGACAGGACAACGGGGAATGGATTCAGACTAAAAGAGAGTGGGTTTAGACTAGGTATTAGGCGGAAGCTCTTTGTTTTGAGGGTGGAACAGGTTGCCCAGAGAAGCTGTATATGCCCCGTCTCTGAAAGTCCTCAAGGACATTTTGGATGGGGCTTTGAGCAAATCTACTTTTAGTCGACTTTTCTGCACTGGTTCCTCACTGAATATTATAAATAGGGAATAATTTATCAAGTCTGAATTTATATTCTTCTGTAATTATATTATTATTATGGCTGTAGGAAAAAAAAATTCCATTTTAAAAATGCCTGTTATATTCTTCAAACTCACTTGATTTATACAGTTTACATGAACTCCAGGACAAAATTTGACACAACAGAATCAGAATGTAACATTTTTATCAATTTCTCTACTTTATGATTTTATACTCTTTTTCTCTGTTTCAAGGAGAAAAGAGACATTATTAAACTCACAATTTATACAGAAGCATGTAGCAGTCAAACTAAAACTATATTTTAATACAACCCAGTTTTGCTTTGTGACATAAATACAAAAATCAGCGACACAGCTTCTCATGATCACCAAAAGCAGATACCATCATACTATCCTCCTTGTTTGCAAAAGATCTTCAAGACTTCTGCCCCTCAGATTCAAATTCCATAAGTAAATTTATTTTTCTTCTCTCCCACAAATAAATTTTTTTCAATACCCACCTTCTATTTCCTTTTCATGCATAGAAATATATGCACTAGTGAAAAGAATTCAAAAGTGAGAATAGGTATGGCCACAAAAATATTTTTCCTACCTTTATTCCAACAATAAGCCTTTTGAAGTTCACTTACTCTAATATGTTGCGGTAAGAAAAATGAAAAACCTCTTCAAACTCTAAACCAGATGTTTGCCTTCTAGTCTCATTTAAGAAGGAATTGGACCCTTATATTTCTCTAGGATTAGACATTTTGACTTGCATTAAATTTTTCTGAAAAGCAGTTGTATGGGAGAAGAAATTTATAAGGATAATTTTAAGTCTTGAATGCTCTGATTCTTAGACTCCATTAAAAATTTTGAAAAAACTTTTATCATCAGCACTCCTGCCAAAGGCAATTTTAACAGCATCAAAGAGAGAGATGATGGAGAGCAGCAGAAATCACCATCTGTAATTCGTCCTGAGTAAGAAAACCCTTCCTTTTTGTAATATTTTGATTCCCATTAACAGGTTATATTCATTATTTAATTACATGCATTAAAACAGGTAAGTCTGGGTTAAAGCAACTATTATCTCCAACAGCTCATTCGTATTCAGGCAAAGATAACAGTATGCAGCAACACTTCTCACTTCACACAGGAAAATGAAATAATGACCTCTTTTTTTCTCACCTCTCAACCTCTCTAGATGGGAAGCCTGTAGGGGTCAAAATAAGGAACTGAAATTGGATTTGGAGTGGTGAAGAATGACAGCTGCCCACCCCCCTCCACATGCTAGGAGATGGAAATGTGCAAGACAGAAACAAAGACCTATATTCTAAGCAACACTGAGAGGTGATCCCCAAGGGAGTTAGACTGACAAAGTTATGACCTAATTAAAGAACATCTCTTACACGTTGTCATCATTCCTGCAAGTCTAGGACAAAACACTTCTCTCCATAGTGTCCGTATGAAGACTGGAGACAAGATACAGTATTATATTAACACTGTGTCGTGACTCTAAGGTATATGTGTGTAAGACCAAAACACAGCTCCCAAGATGACTTTGCATTTATTTGGTTTCAAAAGGATATACCTGAAGTTTGAAAACTGTTGTGTTAGTTATTTTGTATTAGCATACCAAATTTAAATGAAATAGTGTTAAACTACTTTTCCTGTTTAGCTCTGTGGAAATGTTGTGCTATAGGTGTTATTTTGCTTAGAAACTCAGGTATTGGAGATGAACAGTGAAATGAGGAACTACTGCTAAGCTACAGTTCCACTGTCACAACAAAACTTATTGATATGACACTGTAAACAACTGAACCTCTGCTTCCTATGCCCATTTCTCTCTTTAGTTCAGCAGAGTTCATTGTGCAGCTGCAGCGTGAATTATGTAAGATGTCTGACCCAGATCATATTAAACCAGGAGGAAAAGGTTTCACTGACAATGAAGTCACTAAATGAAAAACCACGCCTTTTAATAGGTGAATGTAAGCATGCCAAGCCCATCAAGTGTAGCTGATGTACCCACATTGTTAATTAAGATATGCTTTCTTCAGTGTGAAGTCTGCCATGTAGCTCATCATTGTATCTGTAATATTTGTCAGTATCTAATTTGTTTCATTTGCACTGTACAGTCACAGTAAGTAATGCAGATTGACAGGGATTTTTCACTTCTCTCTACCGCTGTTTCTCAAAAAACTTTTTATGAATAGTTTTTTGAGCACAAGGACAACAAAAGCAAAGAACCTAAAAGGGTCTTCAGACAATTTCCCCTCAGGAACCATCAGGATATTTTGTAAAAATTGACAGGAACCAATGAACTATACAGGGTTTACATTTTTTTTAACAGCAAAGTGAACTCTCAAAAAGTTTTAACTAATCAATAGAACTGAACATTAGATTTCATATATAATTTCTTTGAGAAAAATAAAAGGTGCTAGCCAACTGTGGAGTAATTTTTCATTAATAAGAATTTCCTTCCAACTGTCCAATGAGCTAAGATGTCAATAAATGTCAACATGACCCTCCCATATGATTTGTACCATGTCTGCCATGAAGTTAAAATAGAAATTGTCCATAAAAAACACAGGAAAAAAGAGGCATTTCCTATTCTCAAAAATGGAGTGATAAATTCTTTTCTCACTCTCAATCAATTATAAAATCTCAGTAATAGCTGGCTACATTTTAAAATTTACTATTTCAGGGATATTAAGGGATCTTAAACTTTTTAGATGAAAACAAAATCAAGCACACTTAGCAGGAAGAATTCTCTACTATCAAACTATACTAATTGTAGCTGATATATCCTCACCTACAATTCCAAACTGAGAGTAGATGTAGAGTTAAGTAGATGGGCTTCTGGTGCCAGAAAAGACCAGGTAAAGATTCACCTGCATGAGGAAAGAGTGGAATATTCCGTAAGTTATCTAGATAACGGTGAAGTTAGTTGGGGGTGACATTTGGATACCAGCAACAGAGGGAAGGGTAGGACTGAACCCAAGTAGACAATATTTGAATGAGCATTTTTCAAGTTTACACAATAAGATCTGTAAGACTAGGCAAAGGGGCACAAGGGCATTTTGCTCATAAATAGTACAGGAGTAGATATAGTTGAAGTTAGAGATTATTATGCAAAGTGAAAGAAACTTTCTAGAAGACTGAAAACAGCAAAAGAATAGGTTCTCATTCATGTCAAAAAGCATATGTAGGCAAAACAATTTCATTGGACTATCAAATGCGTGCCATAGATCCCATACTTTTTTAAAGAAACCTCTAAGCTTTCAAATATCAAAAGCTGGAAAAGGGACTGCCTTCATCTTATATTCTTTACTTAAATATATATTAGTTGTCACAACCAGGGACAAGTTTCTGACCTACAAGGACTTCTCACTTTACCAAAGCAAACATTCTTATGTTTTACTGTATTTTTTTTTCCATACTGTTTTTGACAGAAACTCATTTGACCATCGGAAAATTAACTCACAGTCGTACATCTTTACTACCTGGTTTATTCAACTGAATGTATAATCAAAGTGGTTGTACTAGGAACATCTTGCTATTTTGTCAAAGATCCAGCACGGTATTAAAAAAGAAACCAATAGTTATTTCTATAAATACAATGCAGATGGTTCCCTATTGATGAACAATATCTTTCAGAGAATAATGAGTTTGTCTGGTGCCAATTAATGTTCAGCACATGCTGCTCCCTTTGTCAACATTTCATGTACTCCAGAGGAAACTAAATGAAAGTTATCTAATGGTAGGTGATCATTGTACAGGCACAAAAACATTCACATGGTATCCATATGGACCACATATAATGTTTTGTGGAATCTGTGTGATTATGGCTTACATACACATGAGCCTTAGTCCACTGTCTGGGCATTGTCAAGAGATCAATAGGGAAATACTTATCTCTATAAAAATCGGAATAATTTGTCATATTACATTTATGTCATTCTGGTTTGCTTGGTTTTGGCAAGTATTGCAAAAACCTATATTGCCTGCATCTTTCAGTGGAATTAAAGATCAAGTGTGAACCCCTATATAAACTGGAAGTGGATATTCAATACCCTATAAAAAGCCTCACTGATACAACTTTTTCAAAGCTCATTAATTTTATTATGATAAACACTGAATGCAAAGTTCTCAAAAGAACCCTATGCAGCTAAACCCAAGCAAGTGAGCTGGAAGACACCTGCAAAAAGCACTTTCTCCATTACCCTATGTAAAGGACCACCTCTGTCATTTGCAAGTGCAGACAAGGTGTTAAGAAGTCTTGCTAATCCAGGAAAGAAATAAGGTTTTCAAGGTACTTTAAGGCCTTGCCTCCTAATTTTCATTTTCTAAATTTGTTTTAATGCTAGTCCAAGTTCAAATTACTTTTTAATTTTGTTTTAATTCTAAAATTTAAAATATCTTTGACTAGATAATTTTAATCACAAATTTATTTACACAAAAATCAGTATAGCATAAATCAGTACACACATAAAATGTGTAAGAATCATATCTGAGAAAAACTATTCATTTACATAGTTTTTATCTTGGATAAAATCCATCTGAGAAGTACATTCTTCATTTGGGGTTCCACATAAGTAAATAGTGTGTGCCCCACAAAGCCATTATAGGGGAAGAGGGAAAAAAATCGAGTCACAGATGACAGAGTTAGTGTCTTTTATTATCTTAAATACTGCTTCTGAGAAGTAAATAAACAGAGTATTCCAGGCTCTGATACAGAACTCTGAACTGTTTTAGGTTCTGCAGCTGTTAACCTAGGCCAGGTTAACCTAACGCAAAAGTTAGGTTAGGACTCATCAACAGAAGTGTTTTAGTTCAGGCAAGGAGTGCACTTCTGACAGTCATCTGGATATCGGTCATGTATCAGAGCTCTGGGAGCTTAAGCTTGAATCTTCTGGATTACATTAATCTGGAATGCGTGATCCAGGATCAAACCAAGTGCTCTCTAGTCACCAGTGGGCATTCAGACCAGAGGAGCAGACTACAGTAGCCTGAAGTTAAGGAAAAGTGTGAAATTGATATTTATAAAACAGTTCTTCATCACTACTTCGTTCTGCACATCTGCTCCTATTAGTCTGTACTATTTGTTAATATAGTCTTTAGTTTTAAAATTTCTACTTTGTATAAAGCGCTTGTAAATTCAGCAAACTGAAATGTTCTTTCTTGAGAATGCACATTCACCTCATTTTCTGAGGAAATGTCATCTATAATCATTTAAAGTAAAAGCTGACTTTCTCTAGAAGATTCCCAGCTACGGCATTGACTTACAAGAAAAATCAGCCTACTTTCAGAAGAGGCCCCAAGCTTTGCTTTCAGTCTGGTATTTAATTCACTACGGATCAATGAGGGAAAAAAGCAGGCTTTGCATACTAAATTGTAATGATGCTGTGTTGTTTTATTTCCTAAGGAAGGAGTACCTGCATGTTCTGATGGTGAATTTCCTTCCTGCATATTTAACATCTGGTAGCTTAGCTTATAGAGAGAGTTAGGAAAATAACTAATATAATAAGACAAAAAACAAAAAAGGAAAAAGCAAACAAAACAAGGAGAAATCAAATAAAAAAAATCTAAATATCATAAATTGCTTGTTTCGTCACTCCAATTTAGTGCAAAATTCCAGTGTTGGACCAAGGAAGGCAAAGAAAATTCTTCCCAAACAGAGTCTTTTAGTTTTATCAGGTTAGGTTTGGTTTTTTTCATGCTGCTAATTTGCCATTCATAAGCAGCACACAATTTTTTAGACTCACATTCTTGAACTTGCTGTCCACATCACTTCAAACCTGGGAGCTATCGCTACTCAACAGAACACCCAGAGCTTCCTTTAGGCAATTTTCAACACAAGCTGTGAGGAGCACACCACCTACTGCTACCTCTGCTTCTATTACTCTCCTGCAAACACCACCTTGGGTGCCAGGAAGACTGAACAAGAGATAACAGAACACATAGCACAAGATAGGGATGTCTATAATTGAAGTTCTCACATCTTATTTCTTTCTTCACTGTTATCCACATCATCTCTGTTCTGTTCCCATCAGCACTGATTTTTAGTTTACAAGATTCTGTGAGCTGCAGCTTCTTTTTTTAAGATTCTCTTAGAGCAGACATACCCAAACTTATATACTTGTTCCCTGTATAAATCAGTTTAAAAACAAAGTAAACAGAAGACCAGCTGACGGATGATCTATTGGAAAAGGGAAGAAAAGGAGACCTTCACACTAGATTTGTCATCTTTCTCCATTTATGCTACTAAGGAGTTTCATTATAGTGGCCAAAATGAGCCACTTTTCCTTACCTTACTCATTTCTTTTAACTGCTTAACAAATGGCTAAAGATATGTTAATCATTGAAATAAGTAAGCCAAAGAATATGTCTGTATATATAATTTTGTTTGTAATTATCTTATAATAATTAGACAATGGAAGCATTGATTCATTTACTCTATGATTAAGAAGTACAACGGGCTACAGGACACCATCCAGAGGATCCTTGGATGAACCTTGCCTGATTCACCCCAGAGAAATTATTTTGTGCCTTCTGCAGTCTCATAGCTAGCACTGCTGTGCAAACTTTATCAACAGCTTCCCTGTCCCCAAGGCAATTGCCCCATTTGGCCAGGTGACAGGATGCCTTTGGAGGCATCTAACATATTTTTGACTGAGGGAACCTTCTTAGAATTCCAGTATATTTACTGGCCCTTTTTGTAAAGCAACTATAAAAAGCCTACATTTTTAGTTTATTTTGCCCTGGTCCTTTCAATGAGAGACTGTTAATTTGTTTTGACTTTCAGGTCTGTGCTAACTAAGAGGGGAAAAGTTGAAATGAAATTTATTGCTCTGCCCTCACTGTAATATCTGCATTAATGCCATCTAGGATAATGCAGTTTTGTTTTCACTTGGTTTTGCTGACACAAGATTCTCTCACCACTCATTTTTTTTTTTAGGCTAAAGTTTCTCTTTGCTTCACCACCCATGGAAGAACAAGCTAATCCTCTTGACTCACTGTGATGAGACATGCTTTGCTCAGAAAAGGGTTGCATGGGGCCCAATAAATAGAGGCTTTGTCCAGCTGAGGTCTCTGGGGCTATGCTTATGTTCTCATTATTTAAGCACTTTGGGAGCAAGACCACATAGGTGCCCATTCAGAGATCTATTTAAATAACAGCAGAACTGAGCATAGGCTCTTGTGACTATATGCTACTAAACAGTCCATAGCTCACAAACATCCACACTGGTTAAATATCAGCATAGTCCCTAACACAAACTTGACTCATGTAAACTACTGCTCTTTCAGATTACATTTGGACATTGTTTGGATGTGCTTACATGTCAGAAACTATTCCTAAAGATGTGTGACAATTGTGTTTGGGAAAGGGGAAAGTCTGACCAATGTGAGACAGGACATAAACTCAGAGCCGAAAAACAACTTCTGTCCTGCTTTATTTAGAAGTAGTCAGTAGGTCAGCTTAAGCAAATTCAAAACAGGGCTGTTGATCTATAAAGTACTCAAGATCCTTATCTCTGGAGGCGAAGAAACTCCCTATAAAATCCAAGTGTCAACTCTACAGATGATGCCTCCTAGAGGTTGGAGAGTCAGAATGGATGACCACTCCAAACACACGAGCTGGCGCTGAAGGACACAGAATAATAACTTCTGTTAGTGTAGTCTAGAAGAAATCTGTCAGATCAGGAGTTCATGTCCTCTGTACAGAGAGTTATCATGAACTAGACACCTCATGACACTTAGCATCACAGAACAGAGTACAGTCTGGCATTTGGGGTTTAGTAGGTGACAGTGACAGCGAGGCTTCAACAGAAATATTTTATAAGAAACAGAAATTGCCTCCAAGAGGTGAAGGTTTATATCAACAGTTGTTATTTGTTGTATGTGGACAGTTTGCTGGGTCAGTACTTTTTGCAATATAACAAAACCAACTCAATTAACTTCTACATTACTGAGATGGTAGCTGGAAAATTTTTAGTCCTTGGCTATTTTTGTTCTAATTCACAAAAGATATTTACAGTGTCTTGATAGTAAAATGAAGAACATTTCAGTCTACACTGCTGTTGTGAACTACACATGTCCGTCAGCTGCACATACTTTACATGCAGTTGGGCACATACTTGGTGTGCTGCTGGACCCACTGTCACCTGCAGAGACATTAACTTTCTTATTTAAAACTCCATTGAACTATACACACTGAAGCTCTGTGAGTAGATGGGATTTTTAATAAAAACCAGTACAACATGAAATAGTCTGAACATTTTAATACAAAAAGGCATAATTGATTTTCTATGTTACTTGGCTGAGTTTCCAGCTGAGACACCGAAAATATGAAAATTCTTTTGGACCTACTGTGGGATCTTGCTTTATTCCCCAGCAGGTTTGGGCACATAGATTGGTTTTACTGCTTACCCATTTGCCTAGTTAAAAACAGACCAGTATTTCCATTAAGGACATCCGTTTACAAAATCCTCACACAATATCGTAACCTTCAGTATTCCTTCAGTTTCTGTTCACTGGCAATCTATGAAAAACAATATAAATCCACCAGAAGTACAATGATGTCAAGTACATGAATCAGGGACATCAAAATGTAGTTACGGGTAGGAGACTACAATGAAGTGTCCTTTACTTCTGTTTCTTTTTATGGATGCAATTTCTGATGCTTTTGCTTGCTAAAGTTCTCATGAAATAGACTCTGGAGCTCTATGAAGGCAAATAGTACAAGAGACAGAAAAATTATCAGCTTTACAGCTGTCTATTATTGATTTTTTTACCTCATAGTAATAATCCCAACATTTTGTAGCCTTATAGATCTAGTCATTATAACATTTCTTAGTGATTTATACTGTGTGGTCATAATAATAAATATGAAGAGCATTTTTCAGTCTTCAGCAGTTTTAGTGCATGATGCTAAATAAATCCTAGCCTGTTGTAAATTCCATCTTGGAGCTTTCCTATAGTTGAAAGACTTGCTTCCACAGAATATTCTCTAAAGACAAGCATACAGAAAGCTAAGCCTGCAAAATTGTATGTAGACAGGTATGGATTTTAAGCAGAACATACCAAAAGGTAATTGAATTGCTTTGCTACTCTACATGATTTGCAATTCTGGAACATAACTAACAAAAAAAAAAAAGATTTATTTATTGCAAAAGATTCATCTAGTTTTGAAAAAAAAAATTAACAGTCAAATCATGAGTTGACTGAAATCATATTGATATTATTAAACTGAAATTATATAGACATTTCCTTTAGAAATACGATTTCTATAATCACTTGGGTTACAATTTTTAGGCTGACAGTTTTCTATATCCCTCCCCATCTCGAGTCTCCATCCCTGGAGTTATGTAAAAAATGTGTAGCTGTGGCTTGTAGGGACATGGTTTAGTGGTCGATTTGGCAATGTTAGGTTTGCAGTTGGAAGCTCTAAACATAAAGGTCTTTTCTAACCTAAATTATTCTAGAATTCTATGAAATATACAGTCTCTCCTCACTCTTCAATTCTGAGACAACCTTAGCTGAAGAAATTCCTGTACAAGACTGCTGTAGTTCATTAAAAAATATTGAATAGTAATGTCTGGCACTGGATTGTAGTTCTGTGCATGTACATTTATAAAGGTCTGCTGCACAATGGTGTTTTGAGTGAAATCCAGTCATGCTAGTGGAAAGATTATTAATGGAGATGAAGCAATTATAGATGAGTTTACACGTACAAAAATCGTGTCTGTCCACTCTAATGGCTTCATAAAGCCAGCACAATTCTGTGTAGTTAAGATGATCTTTTGGTCTGTAGCGAGAAAATAAAGTCAGGAAGAAACCAGAAGGAGCAAAAGTAGTCTTGGAAAGTAGCAGTCCTCTTTTAAGCCTGACTGTTCAAAATAGCTTTTTGAAAGAAGTAGAATCTATTCTCTTTTTATAGCATGAGCAAATCAAGGCACTCAACACTGAAGTCTTAGTGCTTACTTTGGTCACTTGCCTTTTAAAATCAAGTCTCTTGGTACTCTGCAGTCCCTACTGTCTTGAAAAATGTCCCAGTTAAGAAGAAGATGAAGAGAGTTGGGTCACCGCTTCTCAAAGAGGTGAAAAACCCAACTTGCTATATAAAAAGAGGGCCACACCAATTGTCAGTAAGCAGGTGGTGATGCATTACACAACGCCAACCAAACCATAATATGAGGATGAAGCTGCAGGAAAGCTCCACAGGACGTGCAGTTAGGTCAGGATTATTTCTTTTTGGGAGCTGAGAGCTCTGCAGTGCTGCATTTGCAGACATGGTGTGCCTCACTAGGGTGAGACTGCTGCACTGAGAAATGAACAGTGGCTTGTGCCTAAAATCTCCTTAACATTCCTGGGTTATTAGTACCTAAAAACAAATCATGCTCCACACAATCCCCTTGCCTGTAATGAATCCAAACATCCAAGAGTATGTGCATGTAAGTGTGTGTGTGTGTGTGTGTGTGCGCGTATGTATGTTTGGGTGGGGTTGTCTTTATATATTTTAACATCTTTTTTTGTAATTACACTTTGTCAGAAGATTCAGAAAATGAAAATTCCAAAGGGTTTTCTTTCCTGAAGAAGTTCAGCCTAAGAGAAAAAAAAAAAAAAAATTATATAGTCAAATACATCCTGCTGAAAATTTAACCCATAGAAACAATCACACTTCCAAATAAAATTGCTAATTATGATATATCAGATTCAGTATCCTTATTTTCCTTTCTTAATCAAAAAAACCTAGTGCCATCAGCGCCTTATTATCCAAGAGATGGGACAGTCATGATTATCACTATTTATTACTTAAAAATCAACAAGACATCAGTGTCAAAGGCTGTGATTTAGTAACAATTCACCATAACTGAGAAAGTCATGGGTTTCAGAGTTGCATGGCAATTCATAACTTTTTGGTCCAATAAGCAGTTAACACGAAACTTTGTTTTGACTCTGTAACCTATCACCCCTAGTACTTTTTTACTGCATTGAGTCTGTTCCACAACCAATAACTTGCTAGCTCATGTACACACATGTACTTCTATTATAACATCTAAATTCTTAACTTAAACTATAAAATCACATTATTATACTTAAAAACCCTTCACTATATCACCCAATACATTTTCTTACTTATAACTATAGAAACCTAGGTTTATAATTCTTCTGCTTAAAGTCTACATATCTTTGCCATTACATCAATCCAAGCTCTTTCCAGGGCTGTAAATCAAACTCATTAATGCCTGTGGAAGTTTCTGCATCTCTGTTTCCCACAACCTAGATGATTCCACTTTCCACAATCATTCTTTTTTTAATTACACCTACTGACAGCAAGGATGGTTTCAGATCTCCAAACCAACACTGAAAGATTAAAGCATAGTTTAAAAATCCCATTCTTTTACAAAGACCATGAATTTAAGGCCCACTATGGAATTTAATGGGAATAGTTTCAGCTGTAACTTTAAAATTTAGCATGAAATCTTAGTACTGTTAAAGTAGATTAATTTTTTTAAATGAGCAATTCAGGTAGAAATTAGATTTTATGTTGACCTTCCCCTCATCCCTGAACATGAATAGAGACATGAACAGCACCCATATTTTATTTATTCACAATCTGTGTTAGGTTCTTACACTATTGTACTAGGTGTTGCACAAATATCTGATGAGACCTGGTTCCTATCCTGGTGGATAGGCTGGGTCAATGCCAGTGCAGACAAACAAAAGATAAGAAAGTAAAAATCATTAAATAACTGAGACAACATTCATAGAAAAAAAGATGGGCCAACTGTTAAGCATGACTAGGGTAGGCAACATTTAAAATTCCTAGTGCAACACAGCCAATTGTGTGTTTAAAGCATACATTTCACCATTCTTTGTTTTATTCAAGTCTTTTGTCTTTTTCCTGTTCTACTTCTTTAGCTACTTCTTTCAAGAAGGTGGGATTTTTCAGCTTTTATCTCTTGGTCACCCTACCTGCTTCTAGAAATGGGTGTGCATCTTACCAGCAAATAGGTTTGATAGGCATAGTATCAAATAAACTAAATGGTATTTCTCAGTTGTTTACTGAAAGGATGCCCAGCAAAGTTTTTCAGGTACTTCAAAAGAGTGTGGATATCTACAGCACAACATTTTGTTCCCACAGGGCAAAGAGAGGACCAAGCATCAGATTTAGTTTGGGAGCTTTGTCCTTTTTATTGGGTTATCTGAAAGAACTTTGAGCTTTATTTCTAAGAATTTCTATGTTCAATCACTATAAGTTCAAGTGTCTGGATTCTTGAATATTTGACATATGTTGTACAGGCAGGCATATAACTGGATATTAACATTTTAACATCTATTGCATTTTCTAGTCCAGATATTGGCTTCCAATTTTCCTTCCTGTCGTTTTATTTGTCTCAAGATAATGTACAGTATGTGACACACCAAATTGCCACAAGACAATCAGAGAGAGTAATTCTCTTTTTCACAGATAGGTGAGTTTGAAAGGGATCACAATGGTCATTCAGTGTAATCTCATTTACTGCTTTCAGACAATGATTCCTGTATCTACCTAGACTCTTGCCCAGATTTAAAGACTTTGCCTCCCTGAGATATAGCCTACCCTCTGGGAGTTATATTTGATATCTAGTTATTCTTACATAAAAAAAAGGGGGGAAAAGTAAGGCCAGTTTGAACACTGACCTGAAATTTTACACATTTTACAATTTTTTTTTCTGTACAGTTATAGAGTCCTTCATGTAATTTAATGATCTAAGAAATACACCATGAAAAAAAATTCTTCCCCTGTGTCATGACCCATCCATACTAAAAGTTTGTGTACATCAAAACTATATTTCTGAGATTTACACTGTATACAAGAATAAGCAGAATTCAAGTAGATTAGGAAGCCAAGCATATTCCAAAATTAACAATGTCAAGTGAGTCAGTTTTTACTATCAACAATAAAGAGTGTGTCTCCAGCTAATTTGGTGTGAGAGCATATTTTGTGGGACATGTGTAGTGGGGAAGCATGGTTGAAATAATGAACACAAATAACAGACCAGCAAATACTGAAGTGAATTTGACCATTTAGAAGCTTAACAATTCTTCTTCAAAATAAAACACACGGGAACTATGAGTTCTGTCTGAGAAAAGGCACTTTGAATATAACAACACAGACATATTTGAACATAACTAGCACAGCACTGTTTTCAATGATAGAGATGTTCTTCTTAGGAACAAATAAAATATTATGGAATGAGAATCCCTGAGTCAGCTCCTTGGACTGAAATGACATTAAACCTCAAACATGAGCAGTGATAATACCTTATATGTGTATTAAAAAGTCCTGTTAAGTAGTGGATATCTATAAGGTGGTAAGATTAGAAATTATAGAGAACGTAGAAATTAACATATAACAAATGATACCACACGGCCAGTGGCCAGAGTTTAACATGGGATCACTCACTTCTTTAGGGAATTGACTGAGTAATGTATAAACAAGAAAAAGTTGTCTGGCTTGAATCATCTTTGTTTTAAAGCAAGAAGATATACAACTGCTTAGAATTTCAGAAAAACAAATTGCATGGGCTAGTAATTTTTATATATATACATTATATACATGTATGTATATATAGTATTTTATATCTTACATTAATTTCTGTATTTTGCATTTTATGTCTTTGTCTGTTTGTATTTTGTACCTTATATGCATCACAAAGGCACTTCTTTTGATATGACTAGTCAGAGCAGATTTCCTAGAAAGTGACAGAACTCCGCAAATGTTATCTTCAGAGCCCACAAGTAATTCTGTGTTTTGCAAAAAAAAAAAAAAAAAAGGTTTTGGCTCTGAAAATACTTTCCATTTGGGTGGCAGGAGGACACAAAAATAAAAATTTTACTCTTTAAGGTGAAGAAAAAATGGTCAGTAGGTCAGTACTAAGTCCTAAGTCAGTTGTCTAGTAGAGGGAACCATTAGTCATTAATAGTATTTATGCACTTGGGAGTGTTAAGAAAATAAATCCTTCTGCAAGTTCCATGCACTAACTTGAAAATTGCAGAATAAGCATTCAACTTTAGTAGAATATGCCACAGCTGATTTAAAAGTTCACTAGCATAGCCAAGGTTAAAAACATGCAAACATGATATCAAGAGAAAATCAGTCAGAATTAAACAACTCTTTGCAAATCCTACACAGCTACAGCAGAACAAAGGACCCATTATCCTCTGTTTATTTCCTTGAGCCCTTTAGCATACATTATGCACTCCACTGAAACTAAGGTTTCAACTGAGCAATCCGTGCTTTGTCCCAGCTCCAGGACTGGTGGATAGAAACAGTAGCCTTGAAGGTGCCACTTGCTACCCAGCAGAATTATACTTGGGCAAAGGTCTGATTCTTCTGTCAAGATTTAATCTTGATTTGGATGATATGGAAGTAGTTGCAGACAGTTTGACTAAGATTCCACCAAGTTAATTTTTAATGAAATGCTAACAGGGCTCAGTAAGAGAGGACACTTTTTTGCATTTTTTTTTTCTATTTTTGTTGGGTTTTGACAAAGTGTTCAGGCTAGATGTTCCACTTTCACACAGACCATCTCACAAAATTTAGGTCTATCACTGTTTTCTCAAAGCTGTGCAAGTTTCTGATTTTTCAAATCTGTTGATCAAGATGGCTGACAGTGTGGTAAAATGTAACAGATGCCTGGAGTCTCAGTCTGCAGAGATCATCATTAAGTCATTAGCAATTATCTACAAATAATTTCTGATGGCCTTAAATAGAGGTTTTATCCTCGCCTAAAGCAAATTGATAGGATATATAAATTGCCAAGACTTAGTCTGTCTTCACAAATTTTCTTGATGCAAAATATTTGCAGATTAGAGTAAGTCCAAATACTTCACTACCAGTTCTAAAAATTAATATTCTATATGGTACATACAACACATTTTTGAGACTGCTGTGCATTTTTCTGTAGCAGAAAGCATGCTGGACACTTTCCTGTTCTTTAGAAACTCATAAGCAATTTAAATATAATAAATATTTCGTAAATATATTAAATATATGAGATAAAAATCCTTTAACCTTCTTCTAATATACTGAATTAATATTTCACATGCTTTATGGAGGACCAAACCACCAGATTTCTTTTTCAAAAATAATATTAATTAAAAAAACAAAGTGGTGATCAATATTATTCTGTCCTATTTTTAAAGTTCTGAAATGCATTCCTGCTCTGTGATAAAATAATGAGTTGCCTTGGTCTACCCTAATACTTACTTCACATAGCTGTAGTCTTATTTTTACTTGCTTATTGAAACAGGAATTGCACCCAAGCTTTAAAAACAGAGTTTGAAGGAAAATATAATTATGAAGGAAAACCTAGAATTTAAAATGCCTTATATTTTGTTTCGTCAGTATCTGATTTTCTTCCACATCTACCGAATGGCCAGTGATGTTATTTAGTGAAAAGGCTAGAACCAGTCACTCTCAATAAGCAGATCAATACATATTGAAGGCAGAAGAGATGTAATTTTAATTCAGTAAGTTTTAAGACCAAATATTTTGATCATTCATCATTTCCCTCTACATCCATGTGAAAAAATAAGAATTAAATTTTGTGGAGTGACCAATGTCTTCTGTTCTCACTTCTGATTCGCACTAATCTTGCCTTTAAGGAAAAGAGATTAATTTAGAGGGGGAAAGAAACTGTCCAAGAACCACTGGGTGGGGGTCAGGTTGTTACCTGTAATTTCATATTTATATTTACCTGGTACATAAAAACCATGCACAGCTTGAACAGATGTGGAAGAACTGAGGGGACCTACAGAGGCAACAGGAAGTAATTCATGTTAATGCAGTTCCTTCCCATCTCCCCAGCCTCTTCTGGCACTTGCAGTTATTCAGAGAAACAGAGATTTGGGATCAGAATATACACTGGTTCAGAAATCACACACATCAATAACTGGGGTCCAAGCAGGTGCCCAGGGCCAAATCATGTAATTTCAGCAATTTGATCAGATACTAAAGGGGATTGTCAATTTTTCCAATCAACAACGTCTATATTTCACATAAAGTCTGAGGAAAGGGAAGAGCGGACATAAGTATCACTGCTGCATTTGGAGGTTTTATAGACCCTGCAACGTCTCTGTGCCATTTTTCAGAACACTGTAATGAAATTATAGCTCTTGTCTCCAGGGAGAGGGATATCTGAAACCATATACAGAGCTATCAAAATGCCATCTGCTAACAGGGAAGGTGTTCCTACCACTTTTATTCACTTATGAAGGGTTTTACTCCTTAAATAGAATGATTTTTTTCTAAGCTCAAATTTGTAGGAGTAAAGGAGGCAGAACCTGGCTTGCCATAAGCCATTTGTCACCTCTGAAACTACATTTACATTTTCCAGGATATGATTAAAACCAGAACTTCTTGCCAGAGACATTTGAAGTTTAAATACATGTTATTGCAGTTTGATATTTGTGGAGATTAGTGGGGGTGTATAACCTTTAAAAGTGGAAAAAAGCCAACATTTTCAAGTTGTTTGGATTGTAAACATTTAGAGATTACATACTCAT
The DNA here is from genome assembly GCF_020740725.1 of Corvus hawaiiensis. Lineage (NCBI taxonomy): Eukaryota > Metazoa > Chordata > Aves > Passeriformes > Corvidae > Corvus > Corvus hawaiiensis. The sequence goes on along the minus strand of NC_063216.1, from coordinate 60,540,208 downwards.
GTAACAAAAAAAAGAACTTTTTTCTAATTACATAATCAGCCATTAAATATGTTATAAAGAAACCTCTTCAAGCTGATGTTGTGCAGTCTTAAAAATGACTGCAGTGTTGCACACATTATATCGCTTTTTATAACAAAAGCCTTTAGGCACAGCACTGCATTAGAAGGGCCAAGGAGCAGCACCTCCACAAGGAAGCCCTGGGGGATGAATAAATGTCTTTAGAAGTTTAATACACTTCCCTCTCTTTCCTCTTATTCCTAGGAGTACAGGCAGCAGTGGGAATTGGATGACATCTAAATATTGGTGCCCCCAAACCATCTCTTTTTTGTATCACTTCAGAGGCCGTTCCAGAGATTGCCCCTGCCTGAGCACACAAGTACATGAATCAGAGATACAGAAACACATAAATCATAGAATCATAGAATAGTTTGTATTGGAAAGGACCTCTAAAGGTCATCTAGTCCAACCCCCTGCAAGTGAGGTTTCTCAGAGCCTAATCTCATCTAACCTTGAATGTTTCCAGGGATGGGGTATCTAACACATCTCTGTTTCAGTGTCTACCATTATAAAAATTACCACATTATAAAAAAAACTTCTTCCTTATATCTAACTTAAATCCACCACTCTTTGGTTTAAAACCATTGCCCCTTGTACTATCACAACAGGCCCTGCTAAAACTGTTTGCTACATTTTTCTTATAAGTCAAGTCCCCATTTTCCTTGTGAAGTCTCATTGAAACCTTCACTTCTCCAGACTGGAAAACCCCAGCTCTTATAATCTCCACGGCCCTAGTCAGGACCTGATTCAACAGGTCCATGTCTTTTCTAGGCAATCTGTTTTGCTGAGGAAAAAATTTGTCACAATCTTTATATACTTCAGAATAATTTCCATTGGAAGTTAACTGAAGAAAGTCTGGAAAAGATTTAATAGTGCAGGGCATAAATGCAGGGGACAATTTAAGCCACAAATTTTCTTTAACGGGTGTAAGATTAACAATTCCAAAGAAAATGTGGCTTGCATAGTGTAGCATCCTATTCATACAAGGAGCTTTATACGGTTAAGCAGACAGACATTCTCTTTTACGTGATCGGGACAAATTAAAACCTGCTGAGCTGACTATCAGGCAAGTTAAAAGCAGATTAGCACAAAACCTACTATTTGTCTCTTCCTTTTGTTGTAGATGTTCGAGTTAACCACAGACTGAACCTGTGTTCAATATTGCAAGCCCAAATCCAGCAGATGGGTCGCTGCATAGCTAAAGGCACTTCTGTTTCCAAACATCTAGATTAACTAAGTCAAGCTGACAAGAACACTCACTAGATTTATCTTCCTCTTTATGTTGTGCTCAGCCCACAGCCATGGGGTCAGGGAATACTTTTCATTTTGATTTAGGCTTTCTTGGCTCTATGAACTCTCTTCCTTTTATGTGTAGTCTAGTTGGTTTGTTTATATGAATTTTTAGCTAAACTATGAAAATAAGCTTTTTTTGCCTCTTCTGTTCTAATTGCTGCTTGTCTTGGACATAAATCTGGTCAAAGAGTGTGACCCTTCTACCAGACATTTATATCAGAAAGACATGGCTTCCTTGCTTACTTGTTAGTGTGGACAGTGTTGCACCTCCTTTTCATGTGTATTGTTGAAGAAATATAAGAGGCAATTCATTGGAGCCTAAAAATAATCTTAGTTTGGTAAATAAACTATCTTTTCTATACAATCCTCATCTTTCCCCATTTTTAACCACACTTTTTTCAGTCCAACTTTTTACTAAAAATGTCTCTTGTTTTTGTCTGCTTTTCTTTTCCACCTGCTGTGTTTTCAAGAGGACCAATTGTCTTGAAGGATAAAAGTATACTGTAATAAGGAACCATGGGAGCAAGGCCAAGGTATTAGACTATCAAATGAAATCTATCTGAGGAGATGCTGAGCTTTCCTTTTTTAAAAGGACTGAGCTTTCTTTTTCATTTTGCAAATGGAACTAATCTGTCTAAAATAGTGCATCTTCATTCCAATGCAAAGGACTACATTAGAATTCTCCCTAGAACAGTAAAAGTGACTGTTTGCTACAAATACATAGAAATTTGAACAGCTTTTGAAAGCAGCTTCTTTCTGACAGATCTTCACCTCTCTGTGGAGATGGGGGTAGATTAAAAGAGGCGAAAATTTTCAGAGAAAATAAAAGATTTCATTGCCATGCTGTTAACCACTGACTCTGGTGAATTGCTGTACCCTGCTCATGACAAAAACTAAGCTTGTACTAAATTATGGGCAGACAACAAAAAAGAAGGTTGTCTCAGTGTAGGCTGCCAGACCAAAGCATGTGAGTACTCGTGTGTGCACATCTGTCTATGTTTGTATGGCCTCAATAAAGTACTGACTCAAAGGGCAAAGTGCTGATCCTTCCTCATGGTGTACATGTCAGGAACTGATTTTATAACATGTAGGGGGAGAGCACTTTAGGCATTTACTCGTTTAAAGATTTGAATAAGCAGCTTTTTCATTTTAATTAGATGAATTGGTATCCTACAAAAAGGAGATGCTGTAAATGTAGACATATTATATCATATCGCATTACTGATCAGTTTGTATTTCAGAATATTAATATGGACTGTAGCAAACACACTGGGTTGTCTCAGTTAGATACACACTGTGAATATGAATGGCATTTGCCCCAGGATTTAGGCAGGACTTGAAGCTGAACAGCAGAAGAGTTAATTTATGGCACACAGTAGGACTGCAATGCCTGGAATTCTCCATTAAGAGAAGAATCTTTGGAATAATTTAACTTAAGGAAACTGGGCATGCAACATGATCCTGGAGAGCTATGCAATTAATGTTCTGTCTGCCACATTAAAGATTTACCACTGAGATGGTCCATTTGCATACAACATACCCCTAGTGCCAGGAAAAGCTTCACTTGCTTTCACCACCCAGTACGGCACCAGACAGCAATAGTGAGATGCTGTTTTGATTCAGTTACTGCTCAGCTGTATATCAAACATGTTATAGAAACAGGCCTTGACTTCAACATGTTTGGTTTGGATCAGTGAATTGAGCACTTGCTGAGCTCTGGAATACAAATGATCAACCTATCTGTCTGAGCACTTTCCCTGTTGGTGCCATCCTCTTGCTGCCTATTGCTAATGCAGTAATATGTATGCAGTGCACAGCATCCTATGTGACTGCCACTTGACAAAATGTGCCAGATCATCATTGTCTCCAGACGAGACAGATTTATTATAATTCAATATGTTCCTCATGAGCACTTTTTTCTGTCTTATGTTACAGTCTGCATAGCATTCAGAATAATAACTACATGCTCTTATGACATTGCAGCATTGAATTCTTGTGGCTGAAAAAATCATTTCCTTGGCTCTGACAGAAATTCACCAACAGCAATACCTTCCTGCTTCTGAAAATTAAAGTGGGATTTCCCTGCTCCATCCCAAAATAATAAGTTCATGAAGTAAAGCTAAGTAGAGTGATTTTTTTTTTTAATAAAATGTGTTCAATATTCAAAAACTGGAAAGTCAGCTTTGCTCCGTCGCATTGCAGATAAAACCCCATTGTTCAAGGGAGTGAAATTATGAGATTCTAGATGCAGTTTTGTGTGATCTCAAAGTCAAATAAGGCATAGCAAGAATCAAGAAAGGCTGGGCAGGACTAACAGCTGTTCTTGCTAAATTAAAGCTTCTTTATATGTTGGGACTGTCACCTGATAATAGAAACAGAAGTGTTTACAAGTGGTCCACATAGACTACTCAAAAATGCACAGGTTTCACACTTTCTTAGAGAATGGCAATCTTTTACAGTCAATCAGTCATTTCCGTTGACTTTAGATGCCAGGATGACCTTTACAAAGTGGTATAGATAATAACATTGAATATGCAAGACACCAAACATGAATATTGGCACAATTTGGCTCATGAATATTTACCATCAATACTGCTGCTGACAGCATCTCAGCAGCCCTAATCTTCAGGCTGGCAGTCAGCCAGGTTTCCCACTTTTCCCAGACATAAGGAAGAATTTCAGCCCTACTGGCCAGGAGGCAGAAGAGGATCTGGCATCCCAATTCGATTTGCACTCCATATGCTAAAAAAAATAAATCTCTTGTCAGAGGTAATGATGAAAGTAGATTGTCTAGTATGCACCACACCCAGGATCCCCCTGGAAAGCCTGTTAATGCTATACCAAGCATTGCAGCATCAGGCAAAAACGTACTTTGCATCCCTTTGAAATTGCCCTAAGGCATCAGCTGTACCTTGAACAGATCACAGAGCTTTTTTCGGGTGTGGATGATCAAACCCCTTGGTGAATATCAGGCCTGGACGCTTCTGTCATATGTTCCTGACTGTTGTTGTGCTTGGTTGTTGTGCTTCCCTGAGAGTTGTTTCCTGTATCCACCACAATCCCCACCCCCTTTTCTCCCTGACCATGGTTCCCAGCCTGGAATTGATGGGAGTGCTCCAGACAGCTTGCAGTCTGGTCACATCACCTTAGATCTTTGCTCAGGGATGACCAGCCCTGGGCAGCCTCCTCACTGTCTCACAGCTCCTGCTCTTACCCACTTTCTTCTCTCCTTTACCTTTGGATTTGATAAATAAGCCAGTTACTTCCCACTCCAATGAATGCGAAGAACAATGAAACCTGTGATTAGTTATTAACTAATTAGTAACTTTAATATTCAAAGTCCTCGTGTCCCTCCGAGGATTTTGATGGGGATTTTTTGGTTTTTAATCACCCCATCTTCCATCCCCCTACACTGTTCTCACTATGTTAACCTTTCTTCATGTGTTATTTTATTTCTGTTATTGCTGCTCTGCTCTCTGGAGCCCAGATCTGGAGGTGTCAGCTGAGACTGCACTTGTTTAGTGGCAGAATTATCTGCTGGATGAGGTGTAACTGGATGCTGGATGTCTTACTGAGGCATCCCAGCAAGGTATTTTCCTCTTTGAGATAACACTGCATTAACTAGCACCTGTGAGCTCAGATCTCAAGGTTCAGTTTTTGCAGCACAGATCATTAGCCGGTTATTGCCCATTTTGTATTTGCAAATTCTGTTTGTCATACAAATGAATTACTCTGCATTGCTCTTTATTGAATTTCATCTTAAACATTACAAACCCTTTACCAAGTTTTCACAAAATTTTGAAATCTTAACTTGTATCTCTCTCCTCCTCCCTCTGATTATTGTAAGCTGCATTGTATTGGCATTTTAAATGACACTTCCTATTATGCCATTCATATAACAGTCATGATTAAGTAAAATTTCAACAGCTAATAGATCCATCAAAGTCCTCATTTCATTTCTCCTCCCATATTAGGCAAAAAGCTAAGGATAGCTGCATAGGTTTTCAAACAGCTGTTTATCTACTCTACACTAATTTCACTCAACGATGTCTTCCTATTTTACATGTGCAGGATCATGTCAGCAGTCCTACTGAAGCCAAAATAAATCTCATCCTTCATTTTCCTCTATCTGCTGGACTAATTAATCAGCCAGAGAGTAAATGAGACTGCTTGACTGACCAATTTTGGCTTTTTATAACCATATGATTCTTTAGATGTACACAGACAGATCATACCTTTTGTCTTGGCACTTTTCTCGCTGGGGTAGATGTCTGTCTTAAAGGCTAGACTTGTCCTCTTCTTTGGAACAGATTTTTTTTTACTCTTCTCTACTCTTCAGCCACTTGTTCTCTAAAAAGTTGTCAAAAATCACCACTAATGCAAAAAATACACCATCTTTTTTCACTGATCTTTAAAGGGGAAAGTCATTAGTTTAGCAATACTTCAGATTTAAATATTCTTTAATTCAGTGATTTTACTTGTATTCTCTGTGCTTTTCAAATTTATATTAAGCCTCTAGTCACAATCTATAGTTGCAGTGGTTTGAGAAACAGAATATTTTAGTCTTCTCTGTCACTCATGTTTCTTTTCCATGTATAGTAATAGACCTTAATTGTTGAAGTCCTTCTGTGGTAACCTATAAACAGCATCAAAGGCTGAATTAACATTTAAAAGCATCACTAATAACATACCTTCATGTGGTTCAGAATCCATGGGAAATTATATTAAGCTTTCTAGTGCTCTGTGAGCTAGTTTTTTCCAAGGCAAGTATTAATTTTAAAACTTAATGTTTTAAAACATGCCTTAAAAACTGTAGATTTACTAAAAGAAGGGGAAAAGGATTACACATAACACGGCAGCATGCAATAACTGATTCCTAAAGTACAGCTATATTACTTTGAAATCATTGGATACAACCACTGTATGCTACTTTCCCTTTTCTGCAGCAGTATCACATTCACCACAATTAGTAGTGGGTAATCTGCTGGGTAGCAAGATCTGATTTAAGCTGCCACTGATCTTGCAGTGGGCCTTTCTTCAACAGTCACTCCTATTCCTCATGAATCTTCTTGTTTCTAGTCCTGGTTCCTGTGCTGGACCTTTCCTCGCAAATCCTCAAAGCCTCTCCTGCCAGCTGTGCATCTCTGCTCCCTGCCCCACTAGCTGGAACTTGGATTTTAGGTTTGTATTTTTTTTTGTTGATTCTCCTGACAAAACTACCAGTGAGAAAATGGAATATTTAGCATTTTTCTTTTCATAGCAATTGCAAAGAAAAAGAAACCTGAAACCTGAAGCCTTTATAAATTGTAAAGATTTTTTTTCTTTTTTACAGCAAGTCATTGTGGCCTCCTTCCTAATTCTGTACCTAATAATCACTTAAATGGGCAAGTAATGAAAGCAGTGATCACAATGGCCTTACATCACTTATATTTGTCAATTTGCTTTTACCCTAAGCCAACTACAACACCTCAAAATTGGTAAAATTTAAAATGCTTGAATCCCTCAGTATACGTTATAAAAACCACAAACAACTTTTAGCAGAAATGTCACAAGAACATAAGTTAGTTTGGATGTGCAATAGCTTCATAATGATTCATTTCTAATGTTTTTCCCCTGGGAATCACCAAATTCTATTGAAACACAAATGAGTCTGTGAAGTAAACCTCTGAGGTCAGATATGGCCATATATTACATAAGACAAGTACTAACAAATTTAAGGGACACACAATGTCATAAAGCTAGATAGCTAAGTCACAAATAGAGCTCAAGGAGCCCTACCACCAGTTCCCACTTGAACCACTGGCACATGTCATATTTCCTACTTTTTTTGAATTTTCCTGTGCTAATTTATTGCTCCTTCAGGGCTTACCTCTTTCTGACATTTGTCTTGGTGCTTAAACCAGACAGAATCCAGGAGGTTCTTCCAGGCTACACACACACTTGCACTCAGCAATGCCAGGGCTTGCTGCAAGCCCTCTGAGTGGCCCTTCATACAGGTGGACATGCTGTGTCAGGTCCAGTGCAATTCTCACCACCTCACCCTTGTCTTCAGATGCAGGCTATTCCATGTGCTGCACTCAGCCCTCTGCTCTATCAGCAAGACCATTCAAGATTAAAGGATCATACCTGAAGTATTCAGTAAGCACATTATGTACTAATGTAAGAATTCTTCTGGCAAACATCCACACAGAGCATTATTTGTCACCATCTCATTTCTTAGTACAAGTGTCTGCTCTGAGAAGGCACTTGCTGGTCTCCTTTGCTCTCACTTACTGAAGAGATGTGCTGCTGGCAGAAAGGTCAGTGCTTCAGCTTGCCCTCTGGTAAACTGCGTGGCCCAGACTATAGTCTAGACACTTTTTATTGTAAAAGCCACTTCTTTTCATAAAAAAACACAAATACACTATTTCTCTTGCCCTCTGTCACAATCCCTGCCCTCCTCTTCCTTCTTCAACTCAGCAAATATTTTTTCATTAATGCATTTTTTTTATTTTCCTATGGTTTTATTATTTAAGATGAAATGGTATTTCCCTATTTCCTATTACAAAGCAGAAAAGAGATTTCATTTTTATAGGGAGAGATATTGGTGCCCATTTAATAGAAGAATGGCCTTGAAAAAGTAAACAGGATTTCTATCCCATAGGAACTGACAGTATTTCAATATCATCTGTTTTAAAAAGTTCAAGGGAGAAAAAATTATTTAAATCTAAATTGATACATGTCAAAGCTTTTTAACTTCAACATGAACTTCCAGAGCACTGCTCTGATAAGAAAGAATAAAACCAACCAAATGACAACTGACACTCTTAAAGATATAGAAAGTAAATTACAGAGTGGAGAAATTTCTCTTGCTCAGCCTTGAATCTTCATTTCAAGAAGGCTGTACAATCAGCTGGAGAGAGTTCAGAGAAAAGACAAAAGACACTCATGCAGAAAGGGTCAAGCACTGAAAAACAAGGTCTCTAAGGGAGGATTTTAGGAGTTATCAGAAAAGGAAAGGTTGAAAGTGATTACTCTGTAGAGATATTTTACATTCCAAGAAGAAAAACAAGCCTGTAACAAAAAGAGGGACTCCTCAGCCTTTCTGACAAAGGCATAACAAAATAAACGAAAGGAAGAGCTGGATAAATTCAACCTTGAAAATCTTACCCATAAAGACAGACATTGTATTATAGAGGCAATGAAAAAAAATACATCTCCAGGTTTGGAAAATTTGAACAGAGCAGGTGGTTTTAACAAAAAAAATATTCTAATCCAGTTTCTAATTTGAATTTTTGTACTGTGTTTGCACTACTCTTGATAGTCTCTAACTCCACTCCCTTCAAGAAAATACAATTTCTAACTGAACTGAGATAAACATAGTAAGAATTATTGTTCAAACTCAGCCAAATAGGAAAACTCATAAACACTTATGTTTTCCTCCTGCATCAGAAATTCATTACAGAAAAATCACTGCAGTTCCCCTGCATTTTAGCAGCTTACCAAATGTGCTCCTGTGACTTAGTCAGTATTCTCACATAGCACAGACTCCCAAGATCTTTCCAGAGAGCAGGGACTGTTCAGTTCCTCATATCTTAGGCCCTCAAGCCCTAAGGCAGTGTGCTGCCAAGATGGGACCTGATAAGAGAAAATAAATAAACTTCACCTCTTCTCTTCACCCTTTCCCAAAAAGCAGTCATGCTCTCTATGGCTTCTAAAAGAGGCTAAAGAAGAGGAAATCATATTTCCAACCTTTTGCCCTCAACTGGGAATTTATTTTTTTTTTTAAGAATTGCAAATATTTCCTAGGAGATGGAAATTCCAGTTTCCACTTGGTTTAATATAAACGTGTGCAATGATGTAAGTAATACCATAATTGTGTATATGTATTGTTAAAAATATACAATGAATGTTTGATTCCCAGCTTTTAATCAAGTTTGACAAGATTGGCAAGACCTTCATCTGTCCTGACGACTACATATGCCTACAAGAATTCCAAGGTAACTCTGAAAGGACCACAGATCACAGTATTTAGTTAAAAGACATCACAATTATCTACTAGCTAGAAACTCTGGGATGAGTGAATGCAGAGCTGACCTTTGGCAAATGGCCATCAGCAGTTGTTAAGACATGGAGAATATCCAATGCAAGTGGCTCAAATGCTCAAAACTATCTGGAATAGCATTTCCCTCCAAACAGATCAGATTAAAGAGAAGAGAATTACAAATATTCTTGAATAACAGGAGTCAACTTGAAAAGAAGCATCAAAGTGTGAGCATTTGTAATGGTAGATAGAGACCTTTTACCAGAATCAGCAGCAGTCAAACCTTGGATTGATACTCGGGCAACCTGCCACCAGCATTTCAACTTAAGTCTGGATCAGGCAGAACCATTTCTCTGTTGTACACTATTCACTGTTTACTGGCTAATTATATGTCATTACTAAATCAATAACCTTCTTTGATACTGTTTTAATTTAAATGACATTATTTCAATAGGTTTTCCTTGGAACACGACCTAATAAAAATCAAGAAATATTTCTAGTCTTCCTGTTCACTGAGGTCCTCCACAACTTCTGTTTTCCAGTAGTTCCACACTTAGAAGGATTCCCCTAATTCCATTACTTAACAAGTGCAACACCTGCTGCACTTACCCTTTTTTCAGGTTGGAATATAGAAGTTCAGGTGTTAGGCCTCAGAAATGCACACGAGGTTGTTTGTAATAACATCCTCATTTGGGTGACAGAAATCAAGCAAAATGATGGTAGATTTGGAAAATAACTCTCCAAACCAAGCAATCTGGTCAATCTGGCATCTATTCATCCCTAAGACACCTATATTTTAATTCCAGACTGCTTTAGGCTTTTATTTGTCCATCCACAATGTGTCTCACTGTATCATTGTTAGGCTATTAGAGAAAATGTTTATTTCTCAGATCCACAGTACCCTTAATTGAAAGAGCTTCTTTGGACTAAATAAAGCTGTACTAAAACTTGGCACTATGCAACATACCACCCTAGCCATTTCCTTTAATATCAGTAAGTCATCTAGCTTGCTGTATGCATCTCTGTGGGAATGTGCTGAGATACTGCTCAACTTCCAACAAATTCCATTCCAGTACAAGTAAGGGAAGAAACGGTTTCATTTACAGACAATTTTAAGACATCCTGACATTTCGTGCATCAGATATGTGCTACTAAGATATTATCTGATGAGTCAGGATGACCTGACCACCAACTAAAAAGCAGGAGAGAGTAAGTTCAGGAGAGAGATTGTATCTATTTTTGTCCTCCGAAAGTTCTTTCGTTACACTCACATATCCTCCACAAATTCAGTGGGGGTCTTTTTGTAAACAAATTGCCACTACTAAGTTTTTGCCAAAACTACATCTCCTCCTAACTTAAATTGTGTCTCCATATATTTAAGAAGGAAGGCTGTAGCTGTACATTAATCTCCTCCCCTTTCCCACTTCTTAACCAAGTGCTTCATACATTTGTTGCACAACAGTGACCATTTCTCAGCCCAGTGAGCCAAAAACAGCTGCTTAGCACGCCAGGCACATATACCTGGCACGAAGGCTTTCAGGGCAAAAAGGATGATGCTACCAAGCCCTGCCAGTATCCTTTTCTCCACTACAGCCTTGAGCAGTATTCCCTCCTTTCTGACCCAGCCAGGAGGAATGTCTCATAACATAAACCATGGCAATATACGTGTTACAACGTGATGGCCACAAAATATATGTCAAATCCTTACTCAGTTTAGAGCAGTATCTTCCTTGTGCTTAGCAGGTCACCTTGTCACAGTAACTATTACATTGGCAAGACAGATTGTCTTAGAGTACTTATAAATTTAGAACAGCACTCTCAGTGGGAGAAGAATTTAAGGCATTTCTTTTTTGTTAGGTATTCATTTAATTTATTTCTTGGGGGCTACTGATACAGAAATTCATTTTTTGTGATTTCCTTTTCTCAGACATCAACTAGAAAGGGATGGACAATATTGTGAGTCTGTTACAGAACTTAAAGTAGTGGCAAATCCTTGTTGAACTGGGAAAATGTGAAAGAGGGCTGCAGGAGCTGAAAACACAGCAGTGCTGAAGAGTTAACAGGCACAGAACTTTCAGCAGCACTGACTTATTTGTCATCTAACAGCATTCAATTTAGAGAGTCTGAGATTCTTTAGACATAACAAGTTTGAGTGGAAACAAGTATTACTAGGAGCTTTAGTGTGTATCTATTATACTACATAAGTATTAACCCTTCACCTAGTACACTGGAACTCTGTTTAATAATGTATTTTACACTGTATGTATGCCATCTAATGGTAAATAAGAATAATTCCTATGTTTCAAATGGAGCAGTATTCAGCTACTTCTTGACAGCAAATTCTATCACTCTTTCCCCGTTTTCTTCTCCTGTCTCAGTTACAATGGGATTGCAAACTTCTGAGAGGCTTATTCTTGAAACTTGTGAGGTTTTGTTCCTAATGAAAGACCTGCTGTGATAAAAGGTCCGAGTTGAACAGAAGCAGTGCTGTACTGCAGTGGAACAGGCTGTGACCTGAGGGACTCCAGTCGAAGGAATTCTTCTAGTAATTCTCTGTGTCAGACCGCACTGGGAATAAACCAGCACAGGCTGAGAAATTCTGCATTTCAGCACCAACTGAAACCAAAATACATCTGAGGAACTAGAAGTTCAGAATCATAATATTCTTCTCTTTGTGTAAATTATAGCAAGATTGCTCCATTTGACTTAATTTCTAGTCTAAATTAAGCTGCAAAGATATAACGCTGAGGTCAAGTCGCCTATATTTCAACTACAGAAGTATTTTTTCTTGTACTGCTGGTGTTACTACCTTAAAACTGAAAATGTCTGGGTTTATTTTATCAGTTTATCATGACTTTGTAAATGTTTGGATGTAATTTCTGCAAAGGAATCCTTCCAGCACATTATATGATATGATGGTATTAAGAACTCAGGTTTTCCCTTTACTTCTCCCACTATAAAACTAGAATTATACTTCTATGGAATTCATGTGAGTCCAGCCTCAAAGTTCCAAATGTCTGTCATAATGATAGGGTTATGCATTAAAATATTAATAACAAATAATCAAATAAATAAAGCTAGTGTTTTAGCGGTTAGTAAAAATAGAATGCGAATGGTTTGTTGACCAGTTTTTATTCTGAATTTAGCCACAGAAGGAATGATTCTCAAATAATGCAACCAAGCCTGAATTCACTGTCTCCCGTATAAGTCTTAAAGACTTTACACAGTCTTTAAAAATATTATTTCTCATTTACAAAGATAGAAACCATAAATATTCCACCTTTTTGCAACTGTAAAGGTTTAGGAAGTATCTATATTACTCAGCCGTCTTAAAGCTCTAGATTTTTAGCATTTTAGTGTAGCAGCAGAACCAATAAATATTTCAGATGCTTTTCACTGTCATTAAAGACCACTGTGATTCAAGTCTTCTTTTTTTTTTTTAACATTTTCATCCTTAGCATATTTTTACCTCTCAGGAACAGTTTTCCTCTTTGGTAACTGTTTTTAACTTTACAAGGTCCCCTCTATAACAAGCTTCCTACAGGACAGAGAGGAGACATGGTAACTGTCTTCATCTCTGTAAGCTGTTGTCCAAATATGAGTTTCCAACACACACAGAAGAATAAAAAAGAAGTAATTACTTTAGTTTGCAACACAGAAATTATAAAAACTTCAAACAGCAAAAATAATGAAGCACTGGAACAGCCTTAGAAGGTGATGTAAATCTCCAGCACAGGAAGACTGCAGAGACAGGCTAGACAAACACCTGGAAAGAAGTGATATCAGTAGGCTTTACAAGTTTTTGAGATAATTCTGTCCTTAAAATCTTCCTTCCATTTTTTTTTCCTTTCTCCAGTTTAATTTCTTTCCATATTTTTGTGAATCAGACACTATTTAGTACACTGTAAAGAAAGTGTAAACAATAGGGTGGCTGGGGGGAAGGAAGAATAAAATAGATCAGGTGTTGTATGCATATCACTGGATTTCAGACAATAGACTCTAAACTAGATGATGTCAGTTAACTCCTGCCTCATGAGATTAAGTAATTTAACTTAACTAGGCTTCAAACTTCAGTCTCTAAAGTGACATTATAATCATTTATTTTTCCCTTTTCAAGGAAGTTACATGTTTACATTGATATTTGGAATAAAAAATTATATTGTATCAACTGGGAATTTTATATCGTTTCACTAACAATGTCATACTATTAGACATGACAACTAAATACCATAGTAGCTATGCTTTATTATTATAATCAGATAATTTACAGTTCTGTAAATATGAAATGAATAGTGAGAAATACAGAATTATTTAACTCATAAACATAAAATATTTGTGTAGAAGATTTCAGTACCAAGTTCTGGTAAGAATAAACTCGTTACTCAAACTTTGAAGATAATCTGTAGGTCTAATTTTTTAGACAAGTTAATTTGTATTTTTCCATCATTTATGAAAGGGGTGAAAAGACCTTTGACCCAAAGGCAAACAAATCTGAAAGCAACAAACATATTTTCTGTCATTTGAAAACTGAAATATCATTACTATCAATAAAACTATAGCTGCAGTGAGTGTCTGCCAGAGATTTCCTCTCAACTGAAAAAATCCAGTTCAGATTGTGAGCTTACAGCATTAGCCTTTCCTGCCAGGGAGACCTGGGCTGTTGACACTACAGCTGAGTGCTCGCTCAGCTCTGGCACATTTAATCTGTTGGATTCTGCAGAAATGAATTTCTGAAAGATTTGGGAAAATCAATTCTTTCAATGAACTCTTTCAACCAGTATGAAATCCACAACGGAGAATATGCATGTGGGAGAGAGTGTTCATATAAAGTGCACTTTCCACAGGCAAGTTATTTCTTAAAGAAAAGGCAAAAAGTTTTCTAACAGTAATATTTTCTTTCCAGTTAAAATTGTTCAACTAACAACTGTTCATAGAATTTGAGTCAAAATGCATTGAAATGGATGTCATGGTAAGAGCCAGTCAACTTACCATTCACCAGGATTTTGCCAATTTCTATTTTCCTGACAGTTTGGATTTTTTTCTCTCTCTTTTTCTGTCCTGAGAAGCTCCATTGCCCTTTCAGCAGCTGCTTCTGGAACAAAACCTCCCTTTGACTTAATAGCTCTTGTAAGAAGTTAGAGCCAGATTCTGATCTCTGACAGCTGCAAATATGGATGAAACAGATTGTTTTCAGGAGAATAAGTTATATTTTACAGAAGTAAAATAAATTCATGAACTTTGAAAAACCATATTCATGTCATGTCCATCTATATAGTTTAAACTCCTAAAGATAAAAGAATGGAAGATATTGAAGTTTTAGATACAACACTGTTTAGGTAATGTCAGTGTTTTACACAAGTCTTACTTGACTCCATGTGGACCTTAGCAAGGGGTATTAATCCACACTGCTTACTATTCTTGAGTTTTACTGTATTTTACATTACATTTCTGAGACTGTCCTACATTTGTGTTGACTATGCCTTAGTTATGGCTTAAAAAAAACAAACAGTAACAAAACAAATTAGATCCATTGGAAGAAAAAACACATCTGTGCTAAGTTGGTCTGTGTTCCAGGAAAGATCAACCAACATGAGGCAAAATAAGAAAGAAACCCATATTTGTTTTAAAATATTTCATTCTTGATGGAACTATAGTTAGGTATTATTTCTCATTTAGTTTGATAACATAAAGAAGACAGCTGATATTCCAAGGTCTTTAGAGCCCATCATGGCCCTTAATAAGACTTAGATAAAATCAAAACAGGCAGCAGCAAAGTTTGTATGCTTACCCAGCATATGTCATTAGAGAACAAAGGACCAAAATGGAAATATAACAAGTAATGTTTACACTCAAAGTACATTAAAGTAAAAGTGAGGAGCAGTGTTATTTTTGTGCTCAGGTCAGTACCCTCCCAGCAGTGAAACCATTGATGACTGCACCAGCCAGCTATGAATACCAGTCGTATGCATAGTCACCATGCAAAATATTATTAAAAAAATACAAATTCATATTTAATGCACGTGCTGATGATAAAGAATTGTAATATTAGGTTTTTCATCCCCAGGATGTTCCTCTAGAGCAGTTCTACATTTAAGAAAGAATGGAAAATCTGAATATAACCTGACAGTGAACAAATGAGTCCAGGCTCTGCTTAGTCCAGAGGTGAGCATTAATTCACTTTTGTAATCTGTCATCATAAACATCTACACAAGATTACATAAGAACAGCCATACCATAACAAGTCAAGTACTCAGCCTGCTATCTCATGTTCAAAAATAATTAGTAAAGAGGATGCTTAAAGAAGAGTATAAGAAATAGACAGGCATTCAGTGATATATTTCAAGCTAAAATCTCTTACATTACTCCATTATGCAGTTTAGAAAGGTCCTGCACCAAATTTAATACTCTTCTGTTCAACTACCTTTGATGGATTTTTTTCTCCACTCATTTATCATATTGGTTTTTTACTCCATCTAAACTTTTGGCATCTTTAGTTTAGAGCCACAAAGAGGTTCACCATTTAACCAGGTGCTATATTTATGGCATAGGTCACAGACTCCAGACTTGGGCATACAGCCCCCACAGTCCATATAATGCATCTATAAAATGATTTTATGAGGATCCTCAGCTGCAACAGTAAGCAGGAGAGATAGAATTAATAGTAGGAAAAAAAAAAAAGGAAAAAGAAAAAAGGAAGACATTAAATTATACTGGAGGAAATAAAAGAAGAAAAACATTACAGATAATAAAGGCTGATATTGAAAGGAAGAAAAGATGAGTGTGGCACACGCAGAAGACTAGAGCATGTTTACAACCCATGGGGAATTAATACAATCCTGCTGGTCTGGGTTTTGTTCTACACAGAGAATAATGTATACCATGTTTTGATGTCCACAGATAAGATGGCTAATTTTGCTCTCTGAATAAAGAACAAATACAAATCTTCAGCCCCTCAAAAATCCATAGTTACAAAATACAACTTATGTCAAATAGGATTCAGACAAAACAGATTCTGAAGAGGAATGTGATTTTTTTTTTACTTCAGCTTAATTCTCTTACAGCCTCTTACAGTTCTTTTTGACTGCTATTGCACAGATTCAACACTGCACACACAGCATCAATAAGTATTGGTGCACTTTTTAATGGACACGGCATTGAAATGTAGTCTCTTCTGCCAGAGAGTTAAAAAAATAAATGGTAGCTGGATAACACAGCAGAAAAATGTGAAAGATCAGAAAAAGAATGAAAGCAAATATCAAGATGCTAGAGCCATGATTTCCACATGAGGAACTTTCACTGGTACCTCTTGTCCCTGGACACAGTTGCCAACACTGCAATTTTGTTAGAGCACACTTGGCTGCCTTTGTGCCTTTGTAAAGCCAGCACATTTCATAGCTATAAACATGTGGGCACCCCAGCATAACTCAGCATTGTTGCCTTTCTTTCTTGTAGATTTTGCATCTCCACTGCAATGTCAGACGAAATGTCCTTTCTTGGCAGGTATTCAGTCACTGGGCTTGCTCAGGGAAACCCAGGATATCTTTCACTGCCTTTGGGGATGGGGAGGGGAACAAAAAGTTAGCTGGGTTTTTCTACTGTGCCACATTTATATGATTACAGGGACTCTGTTTCTAGAAGCTTTGAAAACAGATTTGATGGCCAGTCACTGACATACCAATGCAGCAAGCCCAACCCTATCGCTATAATGATCAGTTTTTCCAGCATCAAAGGCTCTGTTCCTAGAGCAGAACTGGTTTTTTGTCATGAGGAAAAACAGCTTAACTTGCACGGTTTAAATCAGGATGGAAGCAGTTTTTTGATTTACTAATTACATAATTAACCAGCAATCAGAGAACTCTATGTTCAGGATAAGAATCAGCAATAGAAAAGGCACCATCTTACCAACACAAGAGTGGGCAGTGCCTGCCCATCTTGTCTGCCCCATTTGCTGTGTTCAAGATCTTCATGTTTCTCCTGTACTGCTTTGCAAGCTGACTCTTTTCCTCTGAGTTTTTATTGCTAGTCCCTTGGTTACTGTTTAATGCTAATGGTCAGCTTAAGCCAATCTGAAATTTTTTCATTGCCTTTTTGGCATCATCGCTTTCGGGGCAAAGCCCTTTTCAGAACAAGAAGTTTGGGGTGCTCCTCACACGCACCTAATGTTTACATTCACTCTTCCTACCCAGGCCACGTTACTTTTCTAAAATACATCATTGTACCAGCTAAGATTGGTTGACTAATACAAACTACCTCTTCCATGAGCCAAGTTTAAAGCAAAGTAGTGTAAAACCTTGTTTTCAGCATGCTTTCATAACATGCATGTTTTCAAACAACTGTTTTCAGAAAGCAAATACTGATAGAAAAACTGTGCAGTGTATACCAGCTCAAGAAAAATCATGACATATATTCATTTACAGTCCCCTGTTAAAGATGGATAAAGCTTAACATTTTTTGAGTCATTTTTGGCACTGCAGCTTGAATATCTATTAGGCCATTGAACAGATGAAAAGCTTGGTCTTGTGGCTGGGCATCCACATGGGACTCAACATTTTGAATATTACACAGTTATCCTCCTTGCACAGCATCTGGCAAAGTCCAGTCATCTGCATTACTAAGTAAAAAATGGAAATAAAGTCATGAACTTAGATTCCTTCAGACAGATTTCAATTCAGTGAAACAATGACAGTATATATATTGAAGATTTTTTTCCACAGGTTTTACTCCTTTAACTATTTCTTTGAGAAACTGGTTAGATTTCAGCAAGTGAAACTTGAGAGGTGTAAAACTATTTCTGAATTTAAAAAAATATATAATACTATTGACCTATTGACTATGAAATGAAATTAGTCATCTGTTAGAAGAGTAACAGTTTTAGGTATGAGAGGTTGTGGGGGGAAAAAAATGTAACAGCTGGTACATTGGAAAATGAAATAAGACAGCAAAATTTTTGGGAAAAGTAAGAAAAATTCTGTCCCTGCAAGCTTTATGAATTTGTAATTGAAAAACTTTAACGGCTGTAGTGTTTTGCTTACTTATCAGTAAGCAAAATTTTCCCTGAGAAACAAGGGAAGCGAGTTTATTCGGATTGAGAAATGCTTGATGTATCTTGAGCTGTCATTTCCACATGAGACACCTTAGCACAAATGATGTACAGCTGGATTGCAAACCTCAGTTTTGAATGCCACCTCATGCCTCTCAGTTCCTGACCTCCATGCACCTAAAAATTTAGGAGTCACACATTATCTTAGATACAAAATTGTACAAAAGATTAAGCAGTACTCGGAGAAGCAACTGTCAAGCAATCTCAAAAATGGGAAAGGCTAAAGTAACATATATTCATAGAAAAATGCAGAAGGGAGTGAACACATGAAGCCAAATGAGAACCTAGAAGGAATTAAATGATTTAGACTAGATAGGGTCAGGATTTAAAGAAAAAAGGACCAGGTTATGCTGGGGAGCAAGCATTGCAATATTTAATGAAGCATACTTAAGTACTTTTGTGGCTGTAACTCCCATATCCCTTTTGACTACAGACTTCCCTAGTGATCAGATCAGCACCATCATTGAGAAAAATATGCAGCTGAGATCACTGCAAATGGTTGCAAACCACTGGCTCCATCTCAGTGAATAAAACCAGCCTGTTCTTGAAATATGATCATTTTCTAAATTGAAGTATTCTGTCAGAATTGAAGTATTGTATGAGATGCTGATTTCTCACAGACAAGGTGAGAAGTACTTTGTCCTTTTTCTCTTCTTCCAGATTCCTGCAATATAGCAGCCTATTACAGCAATGACACTGCATGGAAAATCAGCTTCCCAACAGCATTTAACAGCTCCCACCATTGCCTGGAAGTGTCCTGCAGTTGAGATCACATACTGTGCTCAGAGAGATTCCAAATCCTTTTATTTGTGTATACTCTTACACAGTGGCACGGCCAAGGGCGCTGGGGTGTCTGATTTCTTTCACTAATGAAAGGACCACTGAATGGAGAAGGTGAAAGGCGGAAAGCACAGCAGCAGCTGCTGTGGGAGGGAAACATGACCCCCCTAAAGTGGTGTTCAGTCCCCTGAGTGGGACTGACAACCCAACCATGCAAAGGAAAGAAAGTGCTGTAGGGAAAGGAATGGTACCACCACACAAGGACACCATCATACTTTCACTTGCCACACGGGAATACCAGATAAAAAGGTTTCATCTGCTGCTTTAGCTGAGTGCATTGGAGTGTAATTTCATTTGTCGTGAGCATGTGTGTGCAAAAGACAACAGGATGAAGCACTTAGTTTAATTGCACTCTAACCATTTGTGAAAATGTGGTTGAAAGCAATTGTGTCTGATAATTTACGTTTTTAAAAGCCTGATTTGCACTAACTGCTTTAAAAACACTGAACAAGATTAAAAGAAAAAGGTGGGGACTGGAAAATTAAATCTGTAAATGGAAGCTGGAATTGGTAATCTAGCATGCAGTGGGATGAAATTACATACAAATCACTTTGTATGCTAAAACTTCATGTGAAAACAAAGATTTTGTTTTTCATTACACAGTTACCTAATAGTCTTTAAAGATGGATGCCTTTTCACAGAAAAAAACAAACAAACAACAACAAAAAACAACAACAACTAGTGTGGACGTTTGTTTGTCAAGGTGTCTGAATAAAGGTATTGAAGATATTCTTTACCATGAGGGTCGTGAGGCACTGGAACAGGTTGCCCACATAAGACGTGGATGCATCATCCCCCCATCCTTGGCCAAGTCAGACAGGGCTTTGAGAAACTTGGTCTAGTAAAAGGTGTCCCTGTCCACAGCAGGGAGGTTGGAACTGGATGATCTTTAAGGTGCCTTTCAACCAAAGCCATTTTATGATTTCATCATTCTATGATATTCTCCTTGACTGTACTGTACCTAAGTCACAGTTCAGACAGCAATGGGATAGATAGCAGCTTTCTTAGGGGTAGGGTCACGTTAATATATCAGCTCTCACTGTACAAGACCAAAAGGAAAAGCTTCTTGAGAAAGGAGAAGCGCAGAGAACAAAACCTCCCATGAACAGGAACGAGTAATGAGACCTGGCTTTCTTACAACCCTCAATTTTAGGGATACATCATTTTCCTAGAAATTCCATCTTCTCAGCTGCTGTCAGAACAGATTTTCTAATAAATATAGTCAGAGCCAATTCTACTGTTCTGCCCCCTTACTTTGAAAGTATGGGCTCCTGGATGGCAACCAGCAGAATTATTCTTATCTGTGCAGGACTGCACAGATTCCTTACCTCAAAATGGAGCCCCTAGATGGAAACAAACAGTCTGCACATACCCTGATCCCAGGACTACAGATTTCTATTTAGGATTTGTATTTCAAATGGGCACCTCAATGCACATTCATTTCTCCACAAAAAAAGAGCAGATATTTAAGTGATGACATTGAATCTATTTTTAAAACAAAAACAGTGTTTATTACTCAGCTTCTTCTTTGTACTCAGAAAACCTACCATATTTCAGATATTTCTAGTAATATAGTTCAGGTTCTAAAAGCTCAAAATATAGAAAACCTTATGTTTTCAAATTAGTACCATTTGAATACCCTCCAAATCTTAAAAAAAATTAGTTTGAATTAGGAGGCTACAACGCTAAAAAGTTTCAAGGCATAAGTTGTGTTAGGTTGCAGAAATAAAGTTTGATTATAAATGAGAAAACATAGGGAATGGAAAATAAAGTTGTGCAATGCTTGTGGATATTGAAATGAGTTTCTTCCAGTCAAAAAAAAAAAAGTAAAAATTGAATTCTAAAAGGGCTGGGTAGTTATTTACAGGACACTTACAGAGTGTCATATATCTGTATTTTGTATTGCTTTTTAGTATTACGTAATTTAAAATGTGTTTTTAAATTTTGAAATGAAAGCACTGAGAAACTTAAAGACCATCATGATCACCCTTTATCATGATCAGCACCTCAGAACACTTAATTCAGATTACAGAAGACCCTCAAAGAACGGTTTCCTTAAACACTCATAATTTTGAAACATCTTTAAAAGCAAGTTTCTGAGCCATGGCTTTCTCTGGGAGGAAAAGCCCAAGAAACAATTTATGTTACACAAGTGCTTTAGCCCCAGATACGGCAGGCAGGACCTTTTCCTACGCTACATGGGATGCAACTCTCCAAGTCCATTGTTAATGCCATTTTTGTCTTGCACAGTTCCCAAACTCAGATTAACAGACCATCCTTGGATGACCAAAGTTCAGAAAATTTCTAACAGTGACAGCTGCGTGCTAGCTAAAGAGAGCCCGGAGCTCTAGCATGGTCCTGTCCACTCTGCGGCAGTCACACTGAAACACACAGAAACAGGCAGACGGAGTGGAGCTCCTCACCCGAGGGAGCTTCTCCCTCAGCTGGTTGAGAAAGCACACGAGCAGAGGAGAAGAAGTAAAGAGAGGGGACTCTCCGTTTGTGCTCTGTTGCTGTAGTACCAAGACAGCGCAAAGAACGATGCGGATTCAGGATCGGACTCAAAGGCCAGGGAATGGCTATATTTAATTATGTAATTCAGCTTATATAGTTTTGTTTGCAAAAAATGGTGTAAAACCATTGGATGCTTGACCATCCACCTCCCAAAGGGATTGGCTGAATGGCATAACATCCCTTTTCAAAATATTTTTTCCAGTGTGGAAAAAAAAGACACAAACAGCCTGCACGTCTGAGATAGTTTACTAGATATGTGAGATAGAAACTCCAACCGTTTTCCCAGCCAGTTAGCATGAGAAAGGACACTTTCACAGGCAGCTGTAAAATAGGAAAATTTCTCTGCCACCTTCTCTTAGCAGCTACAGTGCTCCACACAGAGATTTATTCAGCAGGACTAACAGAGACTAAGAGCCAAAGACGTGAGGGTTTCCAGGGTCTTTATAGTAGGGATAGGAAAGGCAGGGAAAGGGATCTCAGCCAATAGATAGGGGCAAGTAGGCGGGGTTGACAGTAAGGGAACCAATGGGAACAACACATAGGGGGGACTTGGGGAAGGATCCAATGGGGCATCGAGGAACAAAGAACTTTCTGGAAACATACATATTAAACAAGGGAAATGAATATACATAACTTCATACATAAATCTGGGAGGGGAAAACATTAACCTATCAGGGGAAAACATGCAAAAGGTAGAATAAGGGAATCATGGGTTCTCACCATGACTGAAAGTTGCGTGCTGAACTTGGGTTGCTGACCACCTCAGGTGATTGTCTGCATTCTCCTCAGGAGACAGAGTGGCTGGAGCAACCTGCACTGCCACAAATTTCTTCTTTACATTTGGGCTCCTTATTATTGTACTTCAGATAGAACTTTACATCTTCCCTTTTTTTAATTATAGCAGTGATCTAATAACTGGACATTTACAAAAAGTAGCTGCCTGTTTAATTTTGTCAGCTATATGTTTTAACCACAACCTGTTCAAATTTATCAATAAAATCTAGGTGGGTGGTAGGCAGGGGGAGGAGAGGGGAGGAAGAAAAAGAAAAAAATTGAACACCATTCAATCCTTACTTCATGAGTTAATGTATGCCAATAAAATTACAACAACTTCACACTTCACACAGGTGTAATATCTCTGCAAGATTGTTTGGCTTCAGAGATTCAATGTTCAGGCAGAAATACCCACCAGGGAGAGTGAGGTCTGGGCTATGCTGTCAAAGTACAAAACCTAAAATTATATCCGAACTTCCCTGTTTACTGGGGAGAATGCCCAAGTGTCAACTGATATTGAGTGGCTTGGAACACCACATATATGAGACAAATGCGTGCTCTAGTAATATGACTACAGATTTCTTTATGCTGTTTCAGCAGATGGTTTATAGTGACAGCTATTTATCATTCTGACCAATGTTGCCTTTTAATTGCCTTTTGTTTCATCACCGTCTTGTCATCTCCACCTGTTGCCTGCTTTTGTGTGCTTGGGATTTGTCAGGAGCACTCCTACACCATATAAAGCAGGTATTACTGTTGTGCTCAGTGTAAATCTGCATTTGATAGTAAGGGTGACTTCACCTGTGTTCTGGAAAATCAAGGTGGATTAATCCTATCAGCCATGAGTTGATTCTCTGAAGAAACTGGAAGCTCGTAGGAGAGAACAGGTACAACAGATCTGTGTAACAATTTTTTTTTCTCTACAGGTAGACAAAACAATCAAGGGCATTTCTTGGCTCTATGTTTGCTCAGTGAAGACAACAGTGAGGAAAGGTCTGCTTCATAACTGGAATGCTTCATTCATTTAAAGATATATTTGCTATGGATAATTTATAAAGGACAAAATTTACTGATGTGTCAAAAGACAGCACAGGTCCAACATCACTGGCCATTTTTTATCCTGCAGAAGTACTGGATATTGTTATACACTACATAAAGATTTAGTTTAACTTTTTCATCGCTCAAACAGTATATATGTTTGTATATCTATAGCAGTCAGACCATCGACCATATTAATGACTTTTCATCAGGTTTCACAGTGTGAAAATATAAAATTCACAGGCGAAAATATATCTCCTGCAGGTCACTACTAATACCATTGCAATGAAATGTATGTAATCACTTTTTGCTGTCAACAGTGTAATAGCAGAGGTGTTCACCCTGTAGGTGATCTATTATATTTTTATGGGTCTGTCTGGGAGGTTTTATAGGACTGAGCATAATCCAGGTTGCTAAACTACGTGAAGCTGGTCTGAGTGAACAACTTTAAGTCTAAGAATATTCAAAGAAAATATGTTATTAACAAGCAGATCAGTTTTGATTAGTAAAGACATCAAATAAAAATTACCTGACTACTCTTTCCTTTAAATTAAAGAAATCTTATTTTTAATATAAGTAAATATTTTATTATCATATCACAACTAGGAAGCTGAATTATTCATAGCCATTTTGTATGTGAAAATATTTTTAAACATATGGAAGAATCTATAAACATAATTTACTGAAAAAATTTATCCTACTAAAAACTAGTGTATGGATTTTTGTGCATACACTGTGAAGTTTTCTAGGCTTGGCACATATGTGTATGCTGTACACATTAATCACTGTGGAATGTTTCAAGTATGCATTATCTAAATTTTTAAAAAAGCTTTTTTTAACGTACAGGCAGGATTAAAAACAAGAAAAGAGAGGGAAGGGAAGGGACCTTAGTCCTGTCTTGGATGATGTCACCTAAAATAATGTAGGCAAACTTTGTGCTGTAATATTTTAAGGCACCAGTTTTGCTCATGTTTAAATGTCATTTATTCAATTTAGTGTAATCTGAATTGAGTCCCACGCACTTTCAAAGCAACAAAAGTAAAAACTACGTTGTATAAATGAATTTATCCAATTTCAAAAGGAAAAAAGCAGGGCATGGTCAGGCTCTATTATTTAAAATGCAGGCTAAAGACAAACTTACTATGCCACAGGTTGAAAAGAAGCAGGTCTGGCATGACACAGATCACAACTGAGTATAATAGAGACATCTAACTAAGCTTTCCTAAAGCTCCTTATTTCATTTCTCCTTCTCATGCTAGAGTTGTCTTCAGCAGAGATGCTGTAACTGTCAGTGCATCAGAGGCAGTCCCAGAAAACTTGTTCCCAGAATAAATATCTGTATGTTCTGCTTTTCAAACAAAAGAAAAATGCAGGGACTCTACAATCAGATTACAAGTTTAATATTCTCTTTTTTTATTTATCCTGCTGAGGGGAAGAGTAGCTTCCATGCATCCTAATCAAAAGTTTAGCTGGCTTTCAAATGAATGGACCACAATAAAAGATAATTATAGTAAGATGAGAAGCAGTTGTCAGCCAAAAACTGAAAGGAAAAGGAAGATACTGGGGGCCATTTTTATAACAGAGAAATCCAGAAGGAAGACTTTTACTGAACTTGGTAACTTTTCACTGGAGTGACCAGGAGGTAGGGTAGAGAATTCCAGATATTAAAGTAAATGTACTCTTTCATCTGAGGGCTGGGATTTCTAGCAAAATGGGACAGCACAGTCAAGGCAGTGACTCTGAATATGCTGCCAGACCCACAGGAATATTGTTCATTGTTCACATGCACATGAACTTTACAAGATACCCAAGGGAGTCCAAGGTCTCAGACATACTGAGTACATGCCACACAGGTGGTCTGTGCATGCACAGTAAGGCCAGTATGCCAAATACCTCTTGAATTTACTGCAGATGAACCAAGTGTTGCCTATGAATGGCTCTCCAGAAAATACCAGAAATAAATTAGGAAGCCTAAACTGAAATTCCAGTAACATGCTGCATTTTTTTTCCAGAGTTGCCTTTTACTGGCAGGCAGTTCTTTGACTGGAGGCAGGCAGCCTCACCCAGATGTATTGCGGGAAAAGTTGAGGGGGAAAAAAGAGGAAATAATAGTATGGAGGAGGGGAGAGAATGGTGAATAGGGACATCAGTTAATGTCATAGGTAAGTCCTTGCTAAACATTTAGTTCATATCACCTTTATCGGTTACAGAAGGACCAAAGTGCAGAGTCATGTCAGTTTCAACAATAGAAAGACAGTAGAAATCTGCTAATTCCAGAATTCTGGAATCTCACTATCTGTCTGTGGGGTATTTTATAGCTCAGTGTAAAGTTAATTAAATTAGTATGCATTTACATATTTTAATGAATGTTTGCTGATGATACTGCTCAAAGTTTTCAGCATTAAGATAATTGTGTTAGAGAATGACTGGTCAGATGGCACAGCAAGCTTATTCTAAGCTGTTCTAAAATAGT
The DNA here is from genome assembly GCF_020740725.1 of Corvus hawaiiensis. Lineage (NCBI taxonomy): Eukaryota > Metazoa > Chordata > Aves > Passeriformes > Corvidae > Corvus > Corvus hawaiiensis. The sequence goes on along the minus strand of NC_063216.1, from coordinate 60,514,096 downwards.
TTAACCGAAATTTTCAATCTGCTACATCAACCTCTCAGGACTTATAAAGCAGCATGGCTGTTTTCAGTCCTATGAACTTGCACTGATTTATGCCAATGAAAGAGTAGGAACTGTTGTAAATTCACAGAGTTCTTTTGAATTCTCTGGACTTATATTCTTTATGCAAACCGGTTAACACGTTATGCAGAGCTGGCTGTTTACAATCAGTCTGTGTTGCAAGTATCAGTCAACTTAATGCATTTCCAAGCTAGATTTCCAGTCTAAGCTAATCAATCTAAGCCCTTGGATAGTGAATGCCAAGAACCAGTATTTTTTTTTTCTTGCTCTTAGGGCATATTTCTTTTCTCCTAATGTGGATTCATCTGATCTATTTTAGATGCCTACTTTAAGAGATATGAATCTTACCCTAAAACTGCCTGTCTCTGTGAAGTTTTACAGTCATCAGAACGAATTAATTCCACATCTAGTCTTAAAATAAGGTGACTCACCTTTTGGAGGTGTTTGTAGTGAATCAGAGGAGTAAATTTTAGACACTTAAATTTGGGACAGAAGAACTCTTGCCACAATTCCAGGAGTATTCAAAAAATCAGGAGGAGCTAAGAGCCCATCAGTTTGTTAAATAATTACTTCTTCTTTCAAACATACAAGTCACCCAAGAGGATAGCAGAGTGCTCAATTATATAGAAAAAGTGCTAAAAACTAGTAAAGGCAAAAGTGCAATGGCCAGAGGTTCAAACGTACAAAAATATGTGGGACACCAAATGGATATCCTGAGAGAGAAGTACCATTTCATTTTTTCTCCTCCACACTCCCCATCAATTTAAAACAAATTAAAAATCTTCAGTGCATGTTCATACTTATGAATGGCAGGTATTGTGATCCAGTCAGTTTTGCCACTCTGTGCTCATTACCTTCTGGTCTATTGAGCATATCAAAAATGAGTATGGACAATGATTAAACACACTGGCATGAAAATGAAGCCTACGAGATTTATTTTATTCCTACAGCATGCCTTGATTTAAAAAATAACAAAGACAAAAAAAAAAAAAAAGAAACCACAACACCAACTCATTATATATAAAAGAAATTAATAAAGTTATAGCCCTGTAAAAGATTAATTAAATTATGGTGTATATATAGAGATACTTTTAGGATAATATGTTTGAAATTAAGAAAAACACAAACAAAACACAGAGCCAACAAAAAACATGGACCCCAATGTAGTAGAAATCTCTAATTGTTGAACACATGTATCTCCCACATTCACACAGCAAAACCCAATGTGTTAGGGCTAGCACTATCCCATTGCTAGTAATCATCATCAGTAGAAATGCAGTACTGAGTACTTTATGAACAACTATCAGTTTCTGACTTCTGTAAAAGGCTCCAATAGTTTTATATTAAAGAAACATTTTTATGTTTACCAGAACTATTTATGGGATTCTCTCCAGGTACTGAATTAGAAGAAAAAGAGATTTAAATGGTCCATGTCAGAACAAAGAATGAGTATTACATGAGTTTACTGCTCAGCTTATTGCTCTGCGCTGGCATTTGCTTTGCCACCTTGACAGTCTGAAGTAATTTAGTAGATTGTATACCATCACTAGTTTAATTACAATGCTTCGCTGAGCAGTCACTTGTGCACTTGCTAAGAATTTTCTGCTAAGAAATTGTTCTGTCCACTGCCATCAAGCTGTGACTTGAGGACTTAATAACAGAGGTACATGTAGCCAAAAGCTAGTCATGTGGAAAGAATGACAACCACTACCACACAGAAAACCACTGCAGTCAGATCCAAAAATTAAATCTCAGGCACCAAAGCAATCCACCAGCCTTCTGCTAAATGACTCTTAGATCTCTGTTCTGCAGCGATCCAGGTAGCCTTACTGCAGTTCTGCTTTACTGAGGTACTTGTAAGGATTGATTTACCTAATACTTGACCCTCCTATTTTCTCCATAAAGATGTAATTCATCTATCACACTCCAGAATCCTCCCTTTCCTAGCTATAAAAAGAAGAAAATTGGGTGTGAGAAACAAAAAGGGTCACTAAGAGAATCCCAGCATATCATTTCATACCAATAAAATCTTCCTTATGAGAACAAAAAGTAGCTCTATGAACACTAATTAATAGCTTGCTATTAACCTTTAAATGGACTTTACTTGTCCCAGTTTTGCAGACAGAGAGGCAGAGGTTGTTCATTTACTTGTTCAACATTACAGTCTAGTTGTAGCACCCACTCTGACTCAAATTTCTACAAAAAGCATCATTACTTCCCAGCATCTATGGTAATGATAGGAAGAACAGGAACTTCTGACAACTTGGTCTGGTCCTTTATGCATGGAAACAAAATCCAATGTTTCCTCATGAAAACTAAAGGCTTGCATTTTTCAGTATAAAGATTTGTAGCCATAAAATTTCCTGAGGCTATTTGGATGGCAGTCCAGCTCAGTTTGGAAACAGTTCAGGGAATTTGGCAAGATATTAAAAAGAAAATTTCTAGTATCAAAACTGTAGGGGGGCAAATCCTTCTCTCATAAACAGTTGCATCTGTGTAATTAAGCTTGGTGGGAATGTTTTCTGGTTCTTTTAACAGAGTTATCAGCAGTGAGAGGAAATTTAAAACTTGTGAAGTAGGACAGAGACTCTTTACCATGGAATGTGGAGAACACACATCACTCAGTTTAATCAATTAAACTTAGTTAAATAAAGTTAAACTAATTTATATCAGGGTATAGGACAGGGGGTTATCTGCCAAGAAAACCTTGAAACAAGGATACAAGTGATCCTATGAGAAAAATGTTTCCAGCCAGAAGGCTGAAGGTCCTTTGCTGGCACAAGGACAGTGCAATGCATAGCAGCTCTGGTTCCAGAGTAACTGAAAACCCATCTGAAAGAGCTTGAGGATTCTATCAGTTTATGTGTCAAGGCCTGCCACATAAGGGTAGCAATAATTTTCCACTCCAGATCAATTTGGTTTCCTCCTATGTATATCAATGTAATTTTCAGTTAACACTTTTTTCCTGCACATAAACTTAAGTGTATTTTAATTTTTTTTCAGCTCACTTCCAAACAGATCTTAACCCTCAGCTGGTTTATTTTTTTCACATCACACATTACTTTAATGAAAGTGTTAATTTTCTCATACTAAGCAAGATAGAATTTATTTAAAGAAATTAGATGTCAAATGAAAGCAGAGATGAAAAAACCTCCATAAAAACAAAGGAATTAGCACTATATGCATCAGAGTTGTCCATACATTTTTTTCTTTCCAGGTATCAACTTTTTAGCCTTTCACACAATCTATGGTAAGTACTTTTAAGATTTCCTTTACTGATTAGGAATCCAAAATATCAAACATTTGTGTGTAAATAAACAGACACTAAACATTTGCATCAGCGTTCATTTTTTCCTACATAATATTCAATGAAACGCTGAGGAAATTGCATATCAGAAAAACATTCTTGCAAGAGTGAATTTCTCAAATATGATGAAAAATTAGTATCTTTGAGGTTCAAGAAACAATAGCTACACCAAAATCCTGGTATACTCTTGTATTAATAGGTGCTGACACATTTTCAGCAGGACTCCACATCTAGTTTTAAATACATTTCCTCTGGTGACACTGAAGTTTTAAGCAACTCGGTCCTGCCTTGTCACCCTCTCAAGTGTCCTGGAAAAATTGGTTCCAGAACATAAAAAAATATAAGTGAAACTTTGGACAAAAATAGTTTTAGCCTCAGCCAGATCTCTGTTCAGTTGATTGCAAATTGCCAGAATAGTTCTACCAGTGCAAACGACACTGATGAACATCCAAGAAAGGAAAGGTGCATATGTTGCCAAGAAGCTGGTAAGTGTAGCAATACTGAGAGAGGGATTTCAGTGTCACCAATGCTGGTTCAGCTCCAGAGCATTCCTAGGAGATTTGCTAACACTCTGGGAGGTAAGTTAGGGCTCCAGCCAAATGGCGAAATGTAAATCCTACCATATGTAGTAAGACAACTGTCTTTGGTTTTTAAAGACAAAGTCAGAGAAAATAAGTGAGTATATCTTTAATATAATTTAAGATAAATATAATTTATCTTAATTTAAAGATAATTAATAATTAGTGAAGAAAAAACAGAAGGAGACAAGATTGTTTTAAAATGTTTTACTATAATGAACATATGAATAAAAAGTACTAATACAGAAATTCAGTTATTTTTTCCAATTCTAGTTATCTTGAAAAAAGAATGAATTTCAACATATATATATATAACATGTTCATAAGCATTTTAAAAATGAACCTATTTACATAAAGTTCCTGGGTTTTTTTAATGAATGGTTACAACCAGATTTTTTCATTGTAAATGAATCCACTTTATGAGGGCAATAACCCAGCAACAAGAGAAATATTTTAATACTTACTTCTACATTTTGATCTCCAAATTAGATACACAAATCATATGGATGTAAAAATACTGCAAAGCATTGTTGAAGATTCCTGAGGCAATATCACTGCAAACACATTTTAATGTCTGGACCAATTCCAATAGTGTATTGAAATATCCAGCAATATTTCATAGCTTTTAAAATTAAAACAATGGGTTATTAACACAAGGTTCCTTCAGATTGTCTTTACAGAGGTAATGATAATATCAGGGAAAGCCTGAAACTGTTATCTTGCTTTTCAGTGTATTCTAAAAAAATCAGCTATATTAAGTAAGGCCATACACTTCATGCAGTCAATTCTCAGTGGTATTTCAGAAGAGATTTATCGAACCAGTAGATTGTTTCCTCTCAGATACCGCTGAGACTTGTTCGTGGAATTCTAAGATGTTTACGGTAAATTAGAAACTAATTAGTTGAATTGAAATGCCAGCACCTGCTCCTGCATTATTTAAAAGAAGAAAGGGGGAAAAGAAAAAAATCAACAGAAAAGCATTTAGGGTTTCACAAATGGAGATAATACTTCAGGGCCTGGATTTCTTCAGGCCTATTTAATCATTTGAAAGGGTTGTCAAAATTATTGGGTTATGAAACTGAATCAATGCATCTTAGATATTTTTCCTTCCTGCAGCTTTATCGTCATTATTGTATTAAGATTCTGGCAAACAAAGCCAACAATATTTATGGTTCCTGCCATAACATTAAAAATGCATATCCCATTCAGATTTTATGAATCTTGAATTGCAGCAGGAAATGAGCAGATTAGATGATAATTGACTTGTAAGGATTAGAACAGTTCAGGTTTCCCCCTGTGCAAAGAGAAGGTTCATCTGAGGTCTTGCAGCTAGATGATAATTCCTTCAAAACATCACATCTGTCTTTACTAAAAGGTGCTTTTGTTCTATAACTTTATATTGTGACAATAACAGTTATTAGTAAATCAGATAGAGCAAGCACAGCTAGCCATTCTGTGATGGGAAGATGAGGGTAAAATACAAATCAAATATTAGATACGTGGTATTTTATATAATGTATAACCAAATAACCTGCCAATCCTAATGAGTTTGTAATTTAATCCGGAAAGTATAGTATCCAAGCAGTTCTGGATGGTAATGTGTACCATCAGTGAGAGAATCAAAGTAATAAAAATGCTCTGAGAAGGAACCGTGTTTCACATGGAGAACAGAAGGGGAAATTTTTATAGTACAGGAATTAAGAAGCTTTTTATATCAGAGAAAATTCCTCAAATTACAGATCTTAATAGGAAAAAAAATAGTATTTTCCCTTTTCATAAACTATTTGGTTATAGCCATATTTCGTTATTCCATTTCAATAAATAATTACCAAAGTATAATCATCTTTTCTTGATATCAGTTTGCAAGAAGCAGAAGTATCTTCTTTTACTTCTTTTATATTCTACCTCAGTATAAAGGCACAGCAACCAAACAAATACCCAGGTGGAACTTGATATCTCAAAAAAAAGCTCAGAAAGCATCCTCAATAATATTAGATTTCATAAATTGCCAAAGATCTCTGTCAACAATTAAATATTTCAGTTTTCCAGCATAGTTCTCTGATCTTTCTTCCACCCTTTTCTATACTTTTTTCTCAGCTTACCCATATGTCTTCTTAAATTTTGTAGCTACCCTAATTGCTTAATCTGACCTTCAGTCAGCTCATCAGATCTAGTCTGCAATGCTGGTATGCTTGGAAGTCACCAAAAAGCAAGAAAACTGGTTTTGTACACCTTGCTGGCTGTAAACTCTGCTGTACTTTCCTTCAGAATTCATCTTTTAAATCAGACTTAAGAATATTACCTTTTCAGGGTAATTATTCTTTTAACAAGAAGAATAAAAATGACTTTGCAAAGTTCTTAAGAAAAATTGTGTTATTATAATATTCTATTGGAACATGTTTAAAAATATGTTCGTGATTTTAATTGGAGTGAACCATTTCACTTCAATGCAGACTGGTTGTTTCCATGACATGTTTCAGTATTCACACACATCAGGTCCAGTTTCCCCCCTCAGTGAGCCTAATGGAAACACACATCATGCAGTGTTGTACTGCGTTTTCCCTGCACACACTGTGTTGTGCTTCATGGAAGCACCACAGGGGATGGAGAGTGTAGATCCAGCTCACAGGAGACCTGAACTATTCCCACAGCACCACAGTTTAATGTCAAACAGAATTATTCCTTCAAAAAAGTATAAATATTTCCACATGACAGGGGTGGGAGTGAGTGGTGGAGGTAGAATTTTTCCCTTTGTCTAAGAGCAGATACCTTGGATCTCAGTCATCACATATCCCATGAGTCTCATACACAAGGTCTAATATATGGGCACCCATGACACCTCTTCAGAGTGTACAAGTTGCTACATATATATGTGACAAATTTGAAATAGCTCGAATACCTGAGGATTATGTATGTGATATGCTAAGCTAACTTTCTCATGGCTGTAAATAAAAGGTTGGGTTACAAGAATGTAAAAGGTTTCAAGTGAGATGGGGTTTTTTCTCAGAAAAAAAAGGACCACGATGAAAGAAGGTTTTTCACTGGCTTTTGATTTTGGAATGTGCTGGTGGCTTTGGAATAATTTTACTTGAAAAATAAATAATTATAGGAAAAGTACCAGGCATAAGTTAATAACATGGACCCCTAAGGAAAAAGCTTAAAGATAAATACATGCTGTTATAGAATTATTACAAATGTGACTTGAAACTGTCAGCAGAGACACAGGCTCTTGTTTTTCCCATTTTCATTAAAACTGAAATTTACATAAAATTTCTGGAAAAACAAAATAAGGATATGAAGTAGACTCAGGCTTATCATATCATTCAAAAACATATTTTGGCTCAAACTGGAACTGAACCAAGTTCCAAGCATTACTTTGAAGACTTTATTGAACTCTGCCATCCTCTCAGAGGCTTGCAGTTCAGAGGAATGGATTGACCAGGTGCTGACATCTTTGCAGAGGGATCTCCAGCTCTGAGCCTGTCTGCATTGCTTGGCATCTCCTTGCCCTAATCCCTATCTATCGCCACATGCATGGACAAAATCTTCTACAAAAAACAGCACTTTTTCACTGTCTTTACTGTTCTCTACAGTTCTGCAAACACTAGCAAAGAGGTCAGTTATTTGGTTGTACTTCAAGTCGAGTATTTGCTGCTTCTAAGAAGGATCTTTGTTTCCTAGTCTCCTACAGTGGGCACCTGTGTTGAGCTGGTAACACAAAGCCAAGCCCTCTCCTGACTCAGTAGCCTCCTGCAGTCTCACTGCCTGAGCATGAGTGTATACATGTATTCATACATCCCTGTGTGTGTGTGTTCAGGGGGGAACAGACAGAAAGGTCTAAGAAGTTTTGAATCCTGCTTCCCAGAGCTGTGGAGCTATTCCTATTCCAAATGCAACATTATACTATACCTTTCTTCAGTTACACAAGACTGTATGCCACCCTCAGGGCACTTCAAAGAGGCTGTGATTCCCCATTTGTAATGCTTCCCATTTCCCAGCAGAGATGAAGAAACCCTCCTTGGATGAAGCCTGAGCAGCATGCCTGACTGTACCACATGGCACTTTTGAAACCAAAATATTGTCATTTCCATTACACAAACAGTTTCGGACTCATGGGCTGGTTGAAAAAGTAACCTTACTGGCTTGCATTCTAATGAAAATAGCATCAAAGGCACTTGAAATAGACAGAAGAAAAAAGTTTGGTCTCTATTTCCTGAAACAGAAATAGCTCAATTATTAATTGGAGCAATCACAAATAATCCGCGTTTTTTGCTAATCACTTGACTAGCAAATCAGCAAACCCCACCATGCTTCACCAGCAGATGATAAACAAGATAAGAATACAAGTTTCTCTATCTAGACATGTGTAAGGAATTTGGGAATGGAGAGCAAACCTTTTAAAACAATACTTTCAATACTTGAGCAAGTCATTATTATGTTAATGTTTTATTTATTACTACTTAAAATATGACTAAGTTATTTTTTGTTTCACATTAAGTAACGTACAAAATTTGCATAGCAATTTCAAGGCACTTTCTTTCAAAATCACATTGTTATGTTTTTAATGTGGGTGGATGGATTAACTGTTCCTCCTCTAAGTATTGCTGGCTATTTCTTTTTCCCGCTGAAGTCAATGCATTAGTCAGGCTACCACCACCATAAACAAATGTAATCTATTTCATCCATTGATTAAACCAGCAGAGCCTGAAGGAACATCTCACCATCCAGGAGACCAAATGGGTATTTATAACTTCCATTAATGCTCTTTTTGCATATAGATAGTGAAATCATAGAGGCGGCATTTTGGTTTCTTTGCTAATGTATTCAAATAGAGGGATCAGTCAATTTTGCAAAAGAAGCTTATTGCAAAATTTAAATAAATGTTGCAAAGTCTAACACTAAATCTCCCAGTACGATGCTTTATATTTTAATATAATCATTACACAAGTTCCACTCTGAAACTTGAAACACACCTGCTTTAAAGAACATTTTGCTTCAACTCCTGGACATCCTGGAGCTGTCCCTGCTCCCCACACCTCTGCCTCTGTGAAAAGCAGCACACGATTTGCTCTGAGAGGGAGACTTACAAGAGAAAAGATTAAACTGATTATACTCCCCACCTGGTGGATTTTAAGGGACATAATGCAAATACACATATTTCCAGTCCCTGTTTATTAACGCTGAATAGTCATGTACCTACTTATGGGCCATTTGCAAGTACAACTTGACTCCACTAAATTCTAATTTTCTGAATAAAAGATTTTGTCAGTTCTTTAGAGTCTTCACTTCCCTCACTTCCAATCCCAGAGGTTTCAAGTAGTTCTGAACCTCGCTGGGATCACAAAGGATTGTAAAATAAACCATGGGTTTGGGTATGTTGTTAGGGGGTTTTTTTGAGGAAACAAATAGCTTATATAAAAAATACTTTGTCTTATCGAGAAGAGTTATCTACACAGCCTGCTGACCATGGCTAGGAGTAGTTACTCAGGGGGAGTCACAGGAAAGCTTGTACCCATTGATTCTTTCCCTTCTTTTTTGTAAGATTTTGCCTCTCATAGAATTGTCCAAAAAAGACTTCTAAAGTCATTAAGTCCAACCATTAACCCAGCATGGCCATGTTCACCACCAAACCATGTCCACTAGGGCCACATCCATAGGTTTTCTGAAAACTTCCAGGGAGGGTGATTCCACCCCCTCCCTGGACATCCTGATCCAAAGCCTGACCACACTTTCAGGGAAGAAATTCTTCAAAATATCCAATGTAAACCTCCCCTGGAGCAACTTGACGCTCTTTCCTCTTGTCCTGTCACTCATTACGTGGGAGAAGAGACCAACCTTTGTTTGGAAAAAACATAATAAAATCCATTTTGAAGTGCAAAAATGACAGAAACTAACAAATTATAAAAAGCACTTAGAAGATAAAAAGCATCATTCTTTGTTACATTGCACAGAGTGACAGGCATCAGAAGACCCTAGGTCTATTTACAATCCCCCAGAAAAATTTAAATTAATCTGTATACTGCCCATAATTATGTAAAGAATAGGATAGAAAGTAAGGAAAGGACATAAAAATCAAGATCGTTATGTAATGATACTTGGGAGAAAATGGGAAGTGAAAAGGCTGGACAAATCACAGGATCAGAGCAAGTCTGAAGTTGGCAAAGACCTCTACAGTTTGTCAAGACCAGTATCCTGCTCACAGCAGAATCAGCCATAGCTGTTTGCCCGGGATCGTGTCCAGACGATCCATCTCCAAGGACAGATACTCCACGACCTCTCTGGTCCTGTCACCAGATACCCCCAAAAAGAATTTGTCTTCACTACCCATCATCATTGATAGGCCTTGTTTTCTCCAGGCTGAACAAGCCCAGCTCTCTCAGCCCATCCTCCTGTGCCAAAGACTCCAACTTAATCAACTTTGTGACCCTTCAATGGACTCTCCAATATGTCCATGTCTTCGTTGTATGTCTTGTTAGCATATCATGATCACAGCTTTGTTCTCCATTTGGTATGCCAGGATTTTTGGACATGCAAATTAGTGAAGAGATACCTAACAAAAAAAAAAAAAAAGAAAGAGCAGCCTACAGCTAAACCTACAGTTTAAAAAAAAGGGTTAAATATTCCTGACAGGGTTACTCACAATTCTGCATAATTCCAGTCTTTAGTTATGCTTACTTACTCAAACAAAAAACATTGTCATCTCAACAAACTGTACTAACATTTCATTTTTGTGCAGCCTGCATTCATTATAATTTAGGTATTGCAGTATGCTGTCAAACTTTCATGAAATATATGTTTGTCTGGAGAGATGAGAGGTAGCCCTTTGCCTTTTATTTTTCCAAAGCAAAGTAAATGTGTATCTATGATATAAGAGTACAGATTAAAAAAAAAACTTCCCTCTTTTTGTGTGTATTTTGGTAGTGAAATATGGTATGAGGATTTTTTGGATAAGAAAAAAAATTACAAGTAAAGGCTGCACTGAATTTGTTTGTACCATAACACACAGCTGTAGCTTTAGATACATAGATAAGAAACTAATAGTTTGTATACCTTACTATATACAATTCTATTACACCCAGTACTAAATCCCATCTATGGCATTTTTAAATTGAGCACTGGGAAATTTCAAAGGAAGGATTTTTTTTTTTTTTTTTTTTTTTTAACATGAACTATTTCAAGACAACCTGGAAATGTAATTTTTCACATCAGGTTTCCAGAAAATGTATCACAAGTGCTTAGAGCAAGTGTATTCTTCAATAAATCACTCCTATTCACACATGGAAATCCAGTAGGTCTCCTCACACAATTAGGCACCTAATTGTGTGGGGGGAAAAAAAAAACCAAACAAATGAATGCCTAAATAAATATCTGTGATAGAATTGCCCATTCATTTCTTATCCTCATTCAACTTTTAATAGCATATTCTTGCCTGTACTAGCTATAAAAATATTAAGAATGTGCCAGTGCAATGGACACACACTTAATATTTCAGTTTATATCAAAAATTATTACTTCATGGTGAGCAACATATACAATATTTCTCTGAGCTCACACATGAAATAATTTGCCAGAGTATTTGACCAGTCAAATCTGGTTAATTCTGTTGACTGGTATTGATTCTGACCAAAGCAGACAGCGTTGCATTTTTCAAAACCTAGACTCAATAAATTCACAACCGCACCAATTGAGCTGACAAACCAGAAGCCATACAATACATTTACATTCACAGCTAGCACGACTTCTCTGATCTTTTTCCCCCAGACATGAGGCTGTAATATGATTTATTCTACTCTATTATTGCTTTCTATGTCCCAGTCCATGTTTGTGCTTAGGGACGCATGATGAATCAACTGCCAAGGGCCAGCACACTGCAAAAGTGAGAATATGAAGACGTGATAAGATGAAAATATGATTACAGTTCCAAACCACCCCCAAAAGAAAGTCCCTGTCACCACAGCTTACACACCACAATTCAGAAGACTAATATGAATCAAGAGCGAAAAGTCAACCAGAAATTTTAAGCAGACTACTGAAATAAAATTACAGGGTATGTGCCAAAAAATGAGTCAAAATGAGAGAGAAGAGTAAAAAATCCTGTATCTTATTCTGCAAGCTGAAAAAAACTAGCCTGCAATTCACCTAATTTATCAAACATTTTCATCAGCTTGCATAGAACTGTTATCACAACATTTGCATTTCCATAGACTGCTTTCTAGAGCAGCTGAGAAAAAAAAAATTTAGAAACACAGTTATGATAAGCGTACTTCTCCTTAGCACTGTCAGATTACTAGAGGTTGTTGCCTGCCCCACTGCTGGGGACCAGACACCCCCAGAGCTGCAGCCAGCCCTGGCAGCATCGCCCCACAGGCTCCCTGTGCTTCGTGGAGGGGTCAGCTGAGGGGAACTGGCTGGATGCTGTTGATGACAGGAGAAGTATCCTGGGCACTGCTGCTGCCCACAGCTTCCTGCCATCGTTACCACGCTTTGTTGAGAGAAAAGAGAACCTCTCACAGTAATGTGGAAATATTTCCTGCAGCATAAGGCTTCGCTGGAAGGCATCACACCCAAGTACTGCTCTGCCTCTGTAGTGCTGGACCTCTGAACCTCAATGGGATTTCAGTGATAATCACTTCTGACTGAAGGCAGAACAGGACTAAAGAGGGCAAAAGCTCACAATGAGCAAACTCTGTCAGCCCTTGTCATGAAGACAGACAGCTTGGGAAGCTTCTCTCTGTTAACTGGTTGAGTCCACTGTTGTTCCTGCTTACCATCGATAAAAGCCAGAGTGCACTCTGTGGACAAAAGCCACGGACATGCTAGGTGTCCCAGCTGAAGGATGAAAATCACTTCTAGACAACTTAGATGACAAAAGTAGGATTTCTAGACCTAGTTTGCTTCTCCAGGCTCTCATTACTAAAAAAGTTGTCTTCAAATGGTGACTCGCTTCATTTATTTTAGATACATTACTTAAGCTGAGATGAATCATAGAATCATAGAATATCCTGAGTTGGAAGGGACCCACAAGGATCATCAAAATCCAACTCCTGGCCCTGCACAAGACTGTCCCAAGAACCACACCTTGTGTCTTAGTGCATTGTCACCCCACATAAAAACTGGGTAAGTTGTTCTAACTATAAAGATCAGCTGGTGAGAGCAGGTTGAATTTTTGGAAGATAAGATAAGGACAGAGGATTCCCAGCCACAAGACAGAGCAGATGTAAACAGAGCAGCACCCCTACTGGACAAACCACCTGGAAGTACAGACTGTGTTCAGTGCCTCCAATCCTTCAGCTTTATCTGATGAGCTGAAAGGCTTGTGGGTGTTTAAGAGCAGACCCCAGAACAGTGAACACCCATTCCGCATGTATGCCCTCAAGACAGGCGACACTGCTTTGTGGAGTACATAAAGAATCAGATCCAGACCAAGATCCTTTCTGCATCTGGATGTGATGATATTGAAGGCAAGCAGCCTTTAGACAAGTCAATCAAAAGCAACCTATTTTTCATTATGATATGAGGACATGCAGCAGACCCTTGTCTTTCTCCCATGCAAAAGGAGGTAGACAGATTAGGGAAGGACTCCAATACTTGTCATGCATTTTTTTCCCCAAAACTTATTTATTGACATGCTAGGCACTGCTTCTCTCCCTCCCATCTATCATCAAATTTAATCTGACATTTTGCATGGCTGATAGGGGTGCTGCACACATATGCATCTGCACAGGGCACTTCCAGGAAAGTGTTTCCCCTTGGCACCACAAGGCTAGTCGTGCTGGTGTAATGGCTACACTTTTTCCCCTTGACAGAACTGAGTGCTCTTGCATTATCTCAGCACTGTATTTCTCCAAAAGCAGAACAAACTGACCACTTATTTTTAAATTAGATTTTTTCTAAAGCTGTCCTAAAAGTTTCCAGTTAAACTTTTCCAGAAAAACAGACTATTTTATCTACAAAATTCCTTTGGCAGAAATTTCAAATCTCTAGAAAACAGTGAAGTATCTAAGGAATTCATAAAACTCTGAACTTTTTGTAAAGAAAAAAGCTACTGTCAGCTCTGTTCCTTCCTCATCATGCCAGGTTTCATGAAAAATAAAGCTATTTTTCAATAAAAAACACTTACCTCAAATCAATATCAAACAGTTCACCAACAATAGAAACAAGAAATATTTATATAACTAGAAACCATCTTAAATATTTTTATGGTACCCCACATTAAAATGTTTTATATTAATGTGTCTAGTAATAAAGGAAGAAAGCAAAAGTGATGGGAGACAGAGAACTGACAGAATAGGATATGTTATAGCCTACTATGGGACTTTTTTTATGGTTTTTGAGTAAAACAGTGGGACTTTTCCATGGTATCTGATTTCTGGAGATTGAGACAAAACAGCAATATGAAAATTAGGAAAATAACATCTATAAAATCACATTTACTAAGATAAAAGCAACACTCCTGCAGCTGACACATATGGAAAAATCCTGAGTTAGACTTTAATATTGTCCAGTAGATTTTGTTCAGTTAATCGAATTACATTGCACCCAACAGTACAGAAGCTGTTCCATGATGACACAACTGTGTTTCTGTGTACATTTGTAATGCATTTAATATTATGCACATAATATGACTAATTAAAGATATGTGAAAAGTATTTTCAGCCCAAATACCAGTTGATGTTGATCTGGAAGGTGAAGCCTCTAGATAAGAAAAAAAAAAGAAAAAGATGAAAGGATCTTTTAAAGCAAGTAAATGTAGTATCTTTGACTGCAATTGAAAAATATATTCTGAACCAAAAATTTAAGATGTTTGACTAGTTCAGCATAGCCCCATCTGGAAAGTTGTGCATTGGGAAAAACAGTTCTCTCCTTTCTAGTGTTCTCTCTTCTTTTCCAAGGAGGAGTGAGTGACCCTGAAGAGCCAGTGACAGATTGCACACACGTGCTTATCATATTTCTTTTATGATGCAAATACAGTGCATGCATCATTTCTGTTGTGCTCAAGCATTTGGTTATTAATTTTTATCTAATATGTCTAATTTTATTATTTCAACCATTAAAACTTACAGGAGAACATTTGCACTCTAAATTCATCTATTAAATAACTTACTACTACAGCAGAGGCTTGCCTTGGGTTCAATC
The DNA here is from genome assembly GCF_020740725.1 of Corvus hawaiiensis. Taxonomy (NCBI): domain Eukaryota; kingdom Metazoa; phylum Chordata; class Aves; order Passeriformes; family Corvidae; genus Corvus; species Corvus hawaiiensis. The sequence goes on along the minus strand of NC_063216.1, from coordinate 60,499,018 downwards.
ACTTTTGGTAGGCACCAGCACAAAGATTTACAGATGTAAACCCTAAGGTCTCTTGTTCAGTTGCAGAGTAAATCCACTAAAGTTTGAATTGCTGGTAAATATTTAATGAAAAAATAAGCTCCTTGAATTTTTTTACTGTAATATTTCTTTTCATCTGTTGTGCCTCAAGAAGAATTTCACAGATCAAAATGCATGAAGCAATTTAAAGCAATTTTCAAGTGTCACATTGATTTAAAATATTTCCTCTTAAAAGATTGAATTATTTGAATTATGTCGTGATTAAGCAATAATTGGAAGATTTTCTTAACTTCCCTAATTCTGCCTTTTAACATTAAGATATGAGATGATCCATATGCAAAAGATTAAAATTGTTTTGTAGGATATGCTTTTGTGCAATTAATCACTGATAAAAAATATGCATAATGAAATTTCTGATTTAGTAGAGGCTAAAATTACTAAGGGAAAAAGAGGATAGAAGGGCATCTTGAAACCTCTACCCTTGACATACAATTGTAAGTCAATTGGCATTTCTCTCTTAGCTGTTGTAAAAATCTGTGTTATTAAATGGTGATATAGCAAGTCCTCACAGTAACAGAGTAATAGTCATAGTAAGCATATCAAGGGAAAAAAGTGGAACAAAACTTGTTTCAATTTTCAGTGGATATGGTTTCCCCCATGGGTCTAATGTGCAGCTCTTCAGTATAAAGAGGTTTACTTTTAACAACTGCTGGAGAAAATCCTAGCCACATACACTAAAACTACCTGTGTTTACAGTAAAATCCACAAAGTTTAAGGAAATTTGAATAATCCACTTTAATGCTCCCATCTCTCACTTCAGTAACAATCATTAGTGTCAGACTTAATCAGGAATCCCAGATTTTGGACACATGGCAAGGGGTTCCCTGGCCTCTTTATTTTTTCAAATATTATAAAGGATTTCTGCACAGAAAACAAACAAAAATATGTCTAAAAATGAACTTTTTGTCCAGTCTCAGTCAGCCAGGGTTCAAAAATGTTCACTCATGGGTAAGAAGCTAAACTGAAACTATCAAGAACAATCTCCAACAAGACACCTTAGGGACATAGGATTATATAGGTCACTAACATTATATGGTTTCTGCATCCTGGATAAGCATCCTGGAGCATAGGCAAAGTTCACTGATGTCCCCTTCAATCCATCCTTACATCCCTAACCAAAATGTTAAAAGCAAGATAGTCCAAAAATCACAAGACAGGAAAATTCATTTTTGTATGCTTCTGATGGCTCTTTGTGACTGCAACACACAAAGCAATAGTGAAGCCAGCATATCTGATCAGAAGAGCATTATCTGATGGAAGGAATCTCTGGAATATGTAACCACTGGCATAACTCCAACATTACTTCTCTGCCTTGCCATAAAGACAGATATAATAAAGACAAAAAAGCAGTCATACCCAAGGTATCAACATACTGACGTAGTTTTAGCAGGACACAGTTCTGCCACTTTATGCCAAAGACCAAAGTGTAATAATTTAAATTTTGAACTGACCTTCCTATTTTCTCCACACTCCCTTGAACCACAGCAAACCCTGCTCAGACAACATAGACTAGAGGCAGAAAAAAAAGGTACACACAAGTATAAGTGGGATATTCTTCCAAAAGAAAATTATGCCTCTTCTGGCAGTGTCAGTCTTCCCCCAGCGTTAAAAAATGCAGTCTTACATCTTTGTAAAAACAGATCCACCGTCAGTGATAGAAGAGTTGGTGTGTGAACTATTGCAGGAGCTTGACCCCTACAAACTGATGGGAACACACATTATCCACCCAAGGGTTTTGAGAGAGCTGGCTGATGTCATTGCAAGGGCTTTCCATAATATTTTAGAAGTTTTGGAGATCAGGGGATACACTGGAAGACTGGAAGAAGACTAATGCCACCCCAATCTATAAGAAGTGTTTAAAGGAGGATCGAGGAAATTATATGTCCATCAGTTTTCCTTCTGTCCCTGGGAAAGTTATGGAATGAATATCCTCCTGGGGGATATCACAAGTCACATGAAGCACATGATCAGGAAAAGCCAGTGCAGATTCATCAAGGCTAAATCATGCTTGAAAAACCTGATTGCTTCTACCACAAAGTAACCTGCTCAGCTGATGTGGGACAAGTGGTGCTTTTCATCGACCTGGGTTTCTGCAAGGCTTTCAATACGCTTTCCCACAGCCTCCTCCTGGAGAAACTGATGTGTTACAGTCTGGAAAAGAGGCTCGGTGGTGGGTGGGGAACTGGCTGACAGGCCACACTGAGGGCCTCTTGTACACACCTTAACAGTAGGATTTTGAGCTTTATAGTGATGTGCAGCTGGGTTGGTCTGAGTGCTTTTTGTTTTCTGTCTCTGATATTGCATGAGATACACCTAACCTTAAAAAATTATGTTTAGATTTCATACCCAGTCTTGTCTCACACATTTTATTTGCATCCCAGTGTGTGACCACACAGGCTACCCAACTGGGTTGGTCATTATCTCACAGCAATCTCCATATCTCAGTTTTCAAGAGGATTTGTCTGTTCTTCATTAGCCAAGGTCAAATAGGACTAATGCTTGGAAGATTTGTACCTCATTAGCATTATCTTTATTGCCATTATTTCACAAGCTAACAAAACAAAAAGGAATTATTCCCCAGTTAGTCCCAAACATTCCTACTCTTCTCATTAGTATTGGCATAACCCTTTTCTCTAGGGCAGCTCAGAGCTCAGTTCTTGAAGGAAAGGCTGACAGCAGCAAAATTATGGTACCAAGAGGGACAGGCAGAAAACACTCTCCTGATTTATAATCAGATCCCCTTATTGTAACAAGCACTTTCTCATTGCTGGGCTACTTAGATCAGCTCATATAATTTGTCACGTACTAGAAACTATTTCTCATTCTAGCTGACAAAGAAGGGCGTGTTTCCTCCCTATGCTTAATCCAGAATTTTAACCACCAAATGCTGTGCAGGATCTTTGGGGTGGTATTTTATTTCAACTCCTAATAAAAAAAGAGATATCATTCTGAATATCATAGACCTCTGCAGGTATGACATTTTTGCACCTCTGAGTGACAGGAAAGGAGAAAATATAGTTTCAGGATGAGATGTGATATGGGGTCTCATATGCTCTGGATTCTCAGTGTGCTTCCCATATAAAACTTGGTGATCTTTGCAATTCATTCATGTCTAAATGCATTCAAGAGATAAATCTGAGGTATGACCAGCTTTGGAGCAGACAGGTCTAAAAATAAGGCATCTCAAGTGAGCAGGAATTTCTACAGAAACTGAGATAGACATACCCTCTTAGCAATCAGCGGTCCTTTTGTGGAGCATCAGAGGATTTAGGCACAGTTTTCCTTGATTTCTAGATTCTCATAAGTGGATCCTAGCTGCCTAGATTAAGCTGACATACATACAGGCACAAGCACAAGTACAAAATAGATATGATGCCTGGGGAATGCTCAGATAATGGAGGTATCAGATATTTAGCTACAATTACTTGAAGCAAAACACGGGTTTTTAGGTAAATATAGATTCAAAAGTGGGACTTGCTACTTCATTAATCAGTGAAACAGTCACCTCCAGAGAGTGATTCATCTTAGTTAATTTAGGATAAGATACTGTAGCAGAAGATAGATCACTCTCTTTAGGTGTCTATTTCATCATCTGGGAAAGAAGCTTAATGACTTGCCTCCACATTTTAGGTGTCCCTGACAGAAGACAGAGATCCCCTCCTTGACCACCAACAAGAGTTTTCCTATTACCAGACACAGATGCCTAAAGATCTAATTTCCTCAAGACTTTTTATGAAGAGAGAAGGAAATGCAGAACACCAATTTTAAGTTACAGTTTTGCACATTTTTTTTTGTTGATTCTTTTTTGATTCTTATTTCTAAGAATAAACTGAAGTAATCTCAGGGTGGTGTTTTGTGGGCAAGCATTTGTGTGAGACAGTCTAATAGCATAGTGTAGGTATTTAACACAACTTCTTTCAGAAAAAATCCTCAGGGCAGCAGTTCTCTAGTTCATTTGTGTTCTTAAATACGGTGTCTCAGAAACCCAAGTGCTAAACTCAGTGCTCTTCTGCCAATCCCTCATTACATGTTTTTGTCTCACCAATGAGAAATACACAGAAGGGCTTACAGACGCTATTTACACATAACCAGGACTGCAACGCCTACTCTTAGAGTGAGAGATCATCTCCTACTTCTACATCCTGTTTCACCCAGCAAGATGGCTGAGGACAAAACATATCCTACTAGCTAATTCCCTCATGTCAATGACCTAGAAGGCTGACAACACATCTGAGTGATAAGAGCCCTGTGATAACCCCACTCTCCTAATGCCCAGCTCTGTTGGGCCTTCAAGAGACTTTCAACTCTGCAGAGCACACTGGACTCCAGGGGTTCAGCTTCCCATTGTGTAATATTCTTGCTGCCACATATTAAAAACATGCAGAAATGTTAAAAATAAAGGTCAGCTGGAATGCAGGCTGTAGCAGTCTAGCTAGGGTTTTATAAAAGCCTTCTCGCATTTACCTTACACAATCATTTTTTCCTGTGAGAGGGTTTGACAGATTAAGGAACTGCTGAGTAGGTTCATTCATAATGTGGGGGAGATGATTCTGTCCTTTTATAATCATTATTTGGAAGAATCCAAGTTACCAAAGGCAAAAGATAGCAAAGACATCTTTACTCCTTAATACATAATCTTTACATGACCCAGCATAATAGGCAGCCTCTAGGGAAAGCAAGGAGCCCACAGCTGATGCAACTGACTGACACAGCCCACACACTGATTTCATAACTAGCAAATAGACACTGCACTTAAGAAACAACTACCAAAGTAAAAAGAGGGCATGACAAAGTTCAGGGAAGCTGGAATTTCACACTTAGATTTGCTTTTTTGTTTATTTGGTTTTGGTTTTTTCCATCTTGACTGACCTAAGATCACCAAACTGACTTGTTATTTAACTATAGGGCTAATTGAAATAACTTTTGTTTGACCCTTCTTGCAACCCCTTCAAGAACCATTCAGAAATGGCAGTCTTTCCTTACAGCGACAAATATTGTATTAATTCACCCAGGAGAAATGGTTTATCCAGCACTGACAGTCTGTCATGTCCTTATCTGACCTCATCAACTGCTTATGTAGAGGACTGCCAGAGGAATCAGTCAGTGCTTTTCTGATTGATTACAGTATTGACTTTTCTTCTTCTTCTTCTTCTTCTGCTGCTGCTGAAAAAAGAAAAAAAAAAAGTAAAAACCCCAAACCAAGTGGTCCATCTCAACAACTACAAAACCATTTCAGAAGTTTGCAAAGAAAAGGTTGTGACCCCTTGACAAAAATACGCAGGTCTAGAGTACCAAGGATTGAGCAGGTATTTGGAGTCTGTTCCTCACACTAGATTTTGGCCTCCTTTAGTTTTCTACAGCCTACTCCATTCCACTGAAAATACACAACAGTCTTTCTTACAGCAGGGTATATCAGCCACTTTTTGAAATTGTATACTCATTATATACTGAGAATAAGCAAAGTAGATTGCAAACCTGCAAAAAGCATGACACTTTTCATCCCTATAAAAGGATCTTAATACCATTCTTGAATGCTAAGAACCAAAAGGGACCAGTTTACTTCCAATAGATTTACTTCATAGTATACTTTATTCCTATTAGAGAATTTTCCTAAAGCTTGGTAATCATTTTCCTCTGTTGAAAGTTCTACAGTTCTTATATGCACCCTATTCATATGTCATGTAATTAGAACCATGCAAGACATTAGAGTGAGGCCATTAATATAAGCTTATAAGGTGCCTGCATAGACTCCCTGCTAGTAGCAATCCATCATTTAGGATTTCCATTTGAAAGCTGTTCTAACTTGATTGTTTTTATTTAAGAACTATACTGCTTGGTGAAGCTCCACTAACACTGGGAAGACTAAGAAGCATAAAACAGCATGGTAAGTGGTACTTTTTAGTGTTATGATAGGATTTAAAAGTAATAGTTTAGGATATTCTATTAGCTAAACAAAAAACAGGTACAACAAAATGCATGAAGGAGAAAAGCTCATCATAATTCAGAGTGTCATAGCTGTAACGAAACAAAAGACTTCTGTGATTATACATGAAAAAAATGCTAAATGTCTTTTTCCTAAAAAATGCTTAAAGGTTGAGAAGGATTCAAAGAAAGAGGATGCAGATGTGCATGAAGGAATTTGTTCCTATTAGATTAGATCAGTGCTCTTATTAAAATTCAGTAAACAATGTGTTACTCCAGGTATTTTGATTTGATATTTCGCACTGTCACCCACATTATACCCACATTATAATAAAGCATATTCTACCTTTGCATTAATTATGAGATTGAAAAGTGATAATTTTAAATCATTTTAGTCACTTTGCATATAAGTAACCAGGTGGGACTGTCTGGTAAATAATAAGAAATGTTGCATTTAAATTTGAAGACATCAGTGTGGTAAATTTCATAATAGTGAGGAAACAGTCACATTGGTTAAGATTTTAAAAAAGATTATTTTGCATTCCTGAATTCCACTATTAAAAAGGGATAAATTTTAAAGACGTAAACATTTGTTGATTTGTAATCTGTACTGCAAGTCCTAAGAAAAATCCCAAACAATCACAAACTCTTCCCATCACCAGAAGAGCTAAAAAAATGCTGATAACATAACATCAATTTAATAAGACGTTTCATAAGTATGCAAAATATGATTTTTGACACCTGTACCATTTGATATATTGCAATTCTATCACTTTCATTAAGCTACAAGATTTATTTATTGTTTGTGGATGCAGTTTAAATTAATTTTGCAATAGGACTCTATTAAAAATAAATAAATAAAGCTGTAAAGCTGTCCAGACCAAGGAATATGAGAACATAATATTTTTTTCAAAATATGAACATTAACCAATTTAAGATTGGTATTAATGATGTCTTCTCATTAAACAGGCAGTTGCATCAAATGTGGCAGATTAGACTCTTACAAAATGGATGCTTCTAGTTTTCAGTGGGGGATTAATATTGATTTTACCTTTGAAGCCTTAAAAGCTTGTGATAAACAATACTTGTCATTCAGAAAAACAAAAAGAATCATCTCCAAAATACTCATTTTTCTTAACATATATATTCTAGCATTCTTTACTAGCCCATGGTTAATTTTCCCAGAAGACATATGAAACTACAAAATACAGGAAAACCACAGCAGTCACACATAGCATTTGTGAAAACAACACACACAAAGACAATGAAAATGTTCCTGTCATCTTCAATTATGGTGAAATAAAAAATATTAGTTTCATAACTAGACTCAAGGAATCTAAGATGATTCACAGCATTTTCATGACAGCTGATATTTCTTTGGCTGGACCCAGATCAAGGTTTCAAACATCAGAGCTGGTCTGAGGATTTCGGGGTGATCTGAGAAGTTATTTGTTTCTACCGGTTTTTCTTAAACGGCTGCTTGTAACTGGCACAGGAAATTGTCACAAAGGCAGTGGAAGAATGATGGCTGGGTAATATAAGCCCCCAAATTAATTAACATATAGGGTGACATATAACCTCATTCTCAAAGGAAGACATTTAAGTAGATATATAGAGGACACTAGCCAGGCTTTGGAGGCTAAAATGAATGTTTCCTCTGTTCAGCTTTCAGATACCATTTTTCTCTAACTCATATTTGCAAGACTACATTTGTAAGGGAGAGATCTAAAAATAAGTTATTTGGCTAAAAATAGAAACCCTACTTTTATTTCTTTGGTGTTTAAATTACTCATGTGGGCAACAAGCTGAGCATGAGCCAGCAGTGCCCTGGCAGAAGAGAGCCACCAGCCTCCTGGGCTGCATTAGCAGGAGCAGAGCCAGAACAGGGAGGAAAGGGATTATCCCCCTCTACTCAGCACACCTTGGACCACTGCTAGAACACTGTACTTAGTTGTGGCTGTGCCAATACAAGGTACCAGGTTGATAGACTGGATTAGCAGCAAAGGGCTGCTGCTCTGGCAGGGACATGGGCTTGTTCAGCCTGTAATAATGGCCTTGAGCAGAGCACAGAACAGCCCCCCAGCACCCACAGGGAGGATGTAGGAAGACAGACCAGGATCTTCACACTGGGACATGGTGAGTAGATGAAACACAAAGAGTATAAAATGAAACTAGAGAGGTTCACACTGGTTACACATTTTTCCCTCATGAGTGGTTAAACCTTGGAAGAAATTGCCCACAGAGGCTATGCAGTCTCTCTCCATCCTTGGGAATTTTCAAGACGCAGGTGGAGACAACCCTGAAGCACCTGGGTCAGCTCAAGCTGACTCCTCCTTAGGTTCTATCCAGCCTGAACTATCCTAAGATCCTACCATCCCTTTGATCAAGAAAGGCAGCAAAGATGTTTTTCAGACCTGAGTCCAGGACAACCCCTCCACTGGGTGCTACACTTCTGAAACTATTTCTCACCACCTGTCAAATCTCACATACCTACCTCAAAATACACGACCACCCTCTTCCTCACATCCCCCCACCAAAGGCACATGACTTATGCATGCCTGCAGTGCCACACTTTGTGCTGGGGTGTCGATCCCACCCCACGGCCCCAGCTGGTGGGGCTGTGCCATCAGCAGAAAGCCTCTGCAGGATGCCAAGGCTGGAGCACTGCTATGACTCTGGGTAGAAGAGGGAAACTCTCTGGTTTCAAATCCAGGTGCTTTAAAGGGACCTCTAGCCTTAGCCTCAACTTTTACTGGTAGGCTTTCTAGCAATGGAGCTCATAGCACTGACAATGAACAAACCTTACCCTGATTATGCCTTGTTTCCCCTGAGAGCCATTTAAATAGTGCTCCACTGTGTCATCCTGGTTATCTTCAAAGCAGCCTAATTGAAATGCCGGAAAAATCTCAGATGGAAGTGAAAGGACTTGTAAGTTATACAGTTACTCAAAAGCTCATACACCCTGAGAGCTGCACTCTGGTACTATTCTTAATTATATAATGGACTAATTTTGTCTGCAGAAACAATTTACTAACAAGGGCACAAAATAAATAAAAATGCATGAAACAAAATTATGGCTTGCATATAAAAACTATATCTAAATAAAACACAGTGTTAAGTGTAAGAGGCTCATGTTTCCACAGCACTGACATTTTAAATAGCTTAAAATCTAGCAAAAAAATTTCACACTAAGAACCATGTGGGCTGTATTCTGATCATAAAAATATCTTGGCTCCAATAAGATTTATTTCATCTACAGACTTCCACTTGCATGAATCACCACCAAGGACTGGAGTTTTGCTTTTCTGCTTTCTGTGGCTTATTTTGACTTAGAAAAAAAATTCCTCTGTATTATGACCATGTAAAACTTCACATAATTATAGCTATTCAAATCACAAAGACAGGGCAAGTAAAATATATCTACAACAGATACCACCTCTGCAGCAAAAGAGGATTGTGATAGACAATATCTCTCCGCAAGATATAACAGATGATACTTTCACTTGAACAATATTCTATAAAAGTATAATTGTTTCAACTACTGTGTTTCAAAAACATTAAGAAACCCTTGCGTACCAAGTTTTCAAATAAGTCATAAAATCACAGAATATCCTGAGTTAAAAGGGACCCTCAAGGATTGAGACCAACCCTCTGCCCTGCACAGCACCATCCCCAAGAGTCACACCATGTGCCTGAAAGCATTGTCCAAGTGCTTCTTGAACTCTGCCAGGCTTGGTGCTGTGACCACTTCCCTGGGCAGCCTGTTCCAGTGTTCAGCCACCCTCTGGGTGAAGAACCTTTTTCTAATATCAAACCTAATCTTCCCCTGACACAACTTCAGGCCATTCCCTTAGGTCCTGCCAGTGGTCACCAGAGAGAAGAGATCAGTGTTTGCCCCTCCTCTTCCCCTCATGTGGAAGTTGTAACTGCAGTGAGGTCGCCTCTCAGTCTCCCCCAAGCTGAACAGAACAAGTGACCTCAGCCACTCCTCACATGCCTTCCCTTCAAGGCCCTTCACCATCTTCATAGCCCTCACCTGGACACTTTCCAACAGCTTTGTATGTTCCTTATACTGTGGAACCCAAACCACACACAGTACTTGAGGTGAGACTGCACCACTTTATCATTTAAAGTGAAATGGTAACATGCTTAGTAAATCTAAAATGATACAAAAAAGTTCAGAAGGAAGCTAATTAACTCTACAGAAGAAAGGGGTTTTTTTGAATTTTTGTATCTGTAGGATGTAGTCACCTAAAGAAGGCTTATTTAAAAAAAAATTCTTTTAATTCTGTAATATACGCATCAAACTTATGAATATGAAATCGTACATGGTGGGTTTTGCCAATTTGTTCCCTTTTCCTGTTTTCCCATCTCAGAGAGATCTCAGATTCACAGCTGGAAATTATATGCTGCATGTTCATCTCTAAAATGGTAAGTGGTATAAAGTAGGTGAATTGCTGAATTACTATAACACATCAGAGCAGCATTCAAGGAAAACGTTCCTTAGCTGCCAATTGTTTCTAGACCCCCACCACACTGCCCCTGCCTCACACTGCCACAGTGTGCAGTAATGTCTAGAAAGATATTTTGTCAGTCAGGGGAAAATAGCTACACAAGATAACATTATCAATATGAAAGAATTAAAAAACCCATAAATCTGACAGCTTTACACCATCTGGCACCAAAAGCAATTAATTCTGATTCAAATTTTTAAACTGTATCATTTGTATTTGGCTTTACAAGTTAAAATAAAACCTTTTCCATGCTGTCTACAAAAAAGCAGTCAAGTTTTTTAAGTAAAGCACAGAAAGTAATTTTTTTTTAAATAGAGGTAAGTGCATTTTACAATCTGTATGGTTTTTTTCTTGGAGCAAAAGGAGTCCTGTAATGCACTATAATTATTACTTTTCTCTGTATGTGCTAAAGTTGCTTCGACAGATCTCAAATAGTAATATGACCTACTGCTGGAAAGCACAAAAAAATGTCCCAAACATTACTAATTATGAAATATTACATTAATGGAATTAATTACTTAATTTTAGTTTTTCAGGCTCTTCCAAAGAAGTCAGAGGCACTAAACAAAATTTAGAGGTTAAACAAATATTTCCAGGAATTTATAAAATTGAGACTTTCAAAAGCAAGAGGTGGGTTAGATTCTGCTTTTACTTCTACCAACCACAAGTGTAAATGCTCTGACTTCAAAATTACCATCAGTGTTGCAGAAGCTGAATAAGATTTTTGTAGGGAACATTCTTCCACTTTCGCACTATCTTCACAACTCATCCACAGCTCTTGTCAGTTTGATTCACATTGCTATGACTCCCATTTACAGCCTACTACACAACAAAAATTCATGGGGTTTTGCTTACCTATTAAAAAAAATCTAAAATCATATCAAGTGAGGAGCTTGTAGATTTAACTTTCTTGACACCATAGCCCAAGTCTTAAAGTTCTTCATTAAGTTTTTCTGAAAGATATGAATGGACAGTTTGAACTATTTTTGCCAATTTTCGGCTTGTGACTACTATGTGTATGAAATACATGCAGTTACTCTAGCTACGCTTTTAAGTGTGGAATTCTATTTATAAACTTGATTTTAAATTTGTAAATTTTAGGAAGACAGGGCTGTAAATATCTCCCACCTTCATAGGTTGCAGCCCCTGCCTTCTGTCAGTGCTGCAGACATATTAGGATCCTGCTTACACTGTAGTTGAATGTTTCTCTTCAGAATTTTATTTTCCATGTTTATCTCCTACTGTTACCTTCGTTTCAGAAATTCCAATGAAGTTTAAAATGCACTTCCAACAGAACGTGGAATGTGCATGTATGAATGCTGGAGGCAAATCAGATGCTTAGTTACAAAGGACTAACTTCTTAATACAGGACTCATCTCACCTAAATTGGGGTTGATGGAAAGAATGCGTACTTTTAATGATCTAATCACTATATCTGCAAATAGACATCTAAAGAAGATAGATTAATTATACCACAAAATTGTTGTGAGTTATTTTCCAGAATCTAAAGATGTTAGAGATTGTAAAGGTCTAGGTTTGGTCAACTGAATCCTCTGTATCTTGCCCTAAGTACCTTATTTGCAGTATTATCTTGTAAATTAATCACCTTCTGTAGGATTATGCTAAATGCTGTACTTAATTTCCCAGAGACAAGTCACAGTCAGAGATTCCAAGGTCACACAAGCAAATCTTTCTGTGGCTTGGTGCCTATTATGTTAATTCAGCAATGTTTGTTTTGTTTTGTTTTCTCCTATTATCAGCACAGTGGATGTGTTCCATTCAAAACTGTTACTATAGGAACCCTATGGTAACATATAAAATTTTCTTTTCTTTTGGATGAAAATATCAGAAAATTGATGGATAAGTTGTTTAGGTAGAACAATAGGGCATTTGATATTTAATCTGCAAGCACTTAATAAGAAGTATTCCAAGTAATGGCACAGTGTTATTATCATATCACTTAGTAAAATGGCAGCAAATTATTGTATTATTCACATCTCGTTGGGTACATGCTATTATCACAGAGATGCCTTTAAAGATGACATTTAACATACTCCTTTTACGCAGTAAAGTGGTTAAAAGCACATTCAAATTTTAAAACATTTCTGATCTCTTGACAGCTCACCGAAGCATTCTGTGGGCCCCCCTGCCTCTCCAGTGGTTAACTGCAGCTCTAAAACTTCTTGTAATTATGAACATTGCAGTCACACTAAATTAGACTGACAGTTGAAATACTGATTACTAAGGACTTATTAAGGACTACTTTGCAACCAATTATGCTGACATTTGACTTGATTTGACAGTTGAATTGAGTGGAAGATTCCTCCAAAACAGTAGAGAAAAATTTAATTTATATCCTCATCATTTTAAGATAATTGTTCAGGACAGATTCATTAATATACCACTACAAAATTTATTTTTATCCCAGTTTGGAGCACCTATGATTCAAATGACAGACAAATAGTAAAAGCATGTAGCCTTTACCATGCCTGCATCCTCTTATATTTGACTTTTGGTGACTGTTACCATGGGATCTCTGACACCAAAAAAAAAAAAGCGGGGGGGTGGGGGGGAGAAAACCACCAAAATTTAAAGTGAGTTTCCAGGAATATTCATTGACCACCAACTTGAGCAAGTCAAAAATATGTTTTTCAAGTAAGATATTTTTCCTGTGAAATGATCAAATTTATTAAATGAGATAACTCCCAACTTCCACTGCTGTACCATTACATGCAAATTCGTTGTCATTTTATTATTTCCCTGTAATTTCTCAAATATTCCTGAAATTTAGTGGATTTCACCTGGAAATTCTCTGGAACACATACGTCATCTTTTTTTAATGTCCAAATAAAAACTAGCAGAAAAAAATATTACACCTTACTTTAAACTCAACTGCTATACATTCAGAACAGAATGCATAGCACAGTTTGGTTTAGAAGAAAGTTGACAAACGTTGATTCCCAAGAAATCATCTTCTCTAAAAGAGGTGAATATACACTTAGGGAAAATCAAGAGAGGAAATTTCCTCCGGCAAATCTCTTATGTCAACCGGCGGGAAAAAAAAGTGAGGCAACAGATTGTTTCAGCCACAAAAGAATTAATGAAATATTTTCATTATATTTTAAAAGCTACTCTAGGGTATCAGAAATGTCAACAACCTGTCACAAATTAATAAATGAAGCACGAATGCTTTAGGTACAGTTTGCTTATTTTTATTTTCAATTGCTGCCTTATAAATTCCAATACAAAATTCCATAGGGAAAAAGAGTTAAGTAGGATTCAGAAAACCATTCTGCTTCTTAGAAGGTACTGATTTCCTTGCATGTTTTCAGGACCAAAACAATTTATTAAGTGAACTGAAGTCTGAGATTATTGTAGAAATGAACAAAACCCACTATAATTGACACAATTAACAGAAAATAAAGATCATAACGTGGAATACATGGCTAATAGTCTTCAGGTTCCAATAAAACCTGTTTTATATGGATTGTTATTATTTTCTAAAGTCAGGTGAGACACAGATATAAAGCAGCAGGATTTTCTCAAAAGACTACATTTCAGTTCTTTCATTTCTTGTCTCAGGACAAGCCCCATAAACACAAGTCTGTTGTTCTTCAATACTAAAAATGACTAGAGTTTTTTCCCCAAAACTCAAGGGTCTTATAATGATCCTAATCAGTTAAGCTTTTTCACAGCTTCAGCACACGGGCAAAGAACAGGGATAGCCAAAGAGGCACACTCTAAATTGCGAAAATTCTTTCTTATCCTAGGTTCAGAAGTCCTTATGTCCATTAAGATAATAGCATAAATCAAAAAAGATGCAAGTCCTTCCCTGTCAAAGACATCTAATCACAAGTAAAGAAATAAATAAATGAGAACAGATCTTTTCATTTTCCCACATACAGAAAGTTATTCATATCTCTTCCCTATCTGAACTATAAGAATCGCTTACATTTTTATGCTTGGCTCAGCAAAATAGGTGCTTTGCAATTTACAGGGCTGTTGAGACTATTGATTAGAATCTGGAGAAGACTCTGGTATAATCACTTGAAAGAGCAATTCCAGAGATGTTATAGTATTTCCATTACTACATGAACTTCATGCAAGACAGGCTAACTGGAGTCCCTGTGAATTAGCCTGTTTGCCTGTATACCAGGGAAACATTTTCTTATTCACTCATGTGTGACTTATAGGATGAGATTATTTATATGTCAGTTGAAAAAAATAAATAGTTAACTGCAAATTGAAGTTAAACTACTGCAAAATGAAGTCTTAAGCTTTTTGGATATAATGTATTGATGCTAATCTCCGAACACTGATGTACATAGCTGGTTTTGCAGATTCATCACCATGGAATATTTCCTTAAATGTAGGTTCACACAGGAGGTGCTGTGGCAATTCCGTTCCACTGATAGTGTGGAAAGATAAACTTCAAGACCTTGGGCAGACAGCAGACTGAGGTAGCCATTGTTTGCTTGATCCCAGAGACCTATTGCAAGCACAACAGTTAAAATTAGGTTACAACCAAAAGTGGACAGAATAAGACACTTTGGTTATGCATTAAGCTCACCAGCCGCCCTGGGGGTGGGAAAGTGGGATCTGACTGATTTTTGTTTACCTAGTAACAATTTTTCCTTAACTTTGATTAGATGTGATTCAAGCAAAAGATTGACAGAAGTCTTTCCAATGGCAGTTTAACATATTTCTTATATTATTACTGGCTCTTGATGTCCTGTTGTTCAATGGGGCTATGTCTTTACACCTCAAAGGATCACTTGTAAGTGTCTTTGTAGGGAACTTGCATAAATTATATTTACTCCATAGAATCATCAGCAAATATTATGCATGTATTTTTTCATCTTTCTCTGTTTAAATACCAGCTTTGTTGGTGGCAAAGGTGGTAATAACTAGACTGGGGAGAAAAGGCAGCTTGTGAATAGAGAAGAAAATTCAAAATTACGTCTAAAAGGTTCTCTGCAGATTGTCTGAGCATAAAAATAATTTCTCTTCCCAAGCTCACTAATGCGGTTTGAAAAGAAATTATCCAAAACAAAATAATTTGGCTTGTGGACACTGAAAAATCAGCCAGGCATTTCAGGAATGCTTCCAACTTCCTTAGATGGTTTGGCAACTAGGAAATTCTATGGCTAGAGGTGAAAATCAGGGAAAATAAGCAATAACTAAAAGTGGAAATGTTTGCTCTTCACAAATGCTGGAAGGGAAATTCCAAGTTAATGTAGGTTTTGAAAATGTGTGGTGTAAATAAGAAATACAGCTGTTTAAAAAGAGAATAGAAGTAACCTAGTTATTTAGGGATACAGAGATGATTAATGGATTAGATCATTTGATATATGAGAAGATGCTGAGAGAGTTGGAACTTTTCATCCTAGAGAAAACAGGGCTCAGGGCTATTTTATCCATGTGTATGAAAACCTCATGGGAGACAGTAGAGAAGATGGAGTCAGACTCTTGTTAATGGTACTATCAAAGGCCTAGAGGCAATGGATGGACTTTGATATACAGAAAATTCTACTTAAACAACAGAAAAATATTTTTTACGGTGAAGGAGGTCAAAAACTGGAACAGATTATCCAGATAGGTTGCTGACTCTCCATCCTAGGGAATATTCAAAAGCCACCTGGACAAGTCTGTGAGTAACCCACTCTAGGTGACCCTGGTTTTGAGAATTCTGGAAAACTCAATTATTCACTGTCTTCACCTCAATTACTGGAAATGACTGCTTATTACAGCTGAAAAAAATCCCATGTGCTAGTAGAACCATGTCCTGGTTCTGGCCACGAGAGGGTTCATTTTTGCAGTAGCCAGGAGTAGGCAGGGCTGGGACAGGAGGTGATTCTATACCACCTGATATCATTCTCGGGCAGGGAAAAGGAGTCTCTTCCAGGGAGAAGGTGTCCCCTGGGGTTGGCATAGCATGGTGGGTCAGGTATTGTTTCAATATGAATCATTTGCCCCTGTCTTGTACCCTCTGTCATCAGTATTGTTGCTGTTACTGGTCATTTTCTTATCTCATTGCTGGTTCCAGTAAGTGGTTCTTATCTCAGCCTGTGATCTTTACCTTTTGTGCCTCCAATTCTCCTCTCCAGCACACCCCGGGGGGAGGGATAGGGGAAGGGGGGCAGTGAGGGAGTGGCACATGGTTTAAGTGGGATCACTAAATTAGAGAAAACCATTCCTAAACCACAACAAACCAAAAGAAAAGTGGTATCAAGTGCATTTTTCAGATAGAAAAAATGACAACTGACAACTAGATAGCCAATAGCTTAAATTTAGGCATATTTGGTTAGCTGAATAACTGTATGCCTCTAGGGGTCCCTAGTCCCCAGTTAGGGACTTGGTTCAGTTAGCTGAGCAAAATCATCTAACACATTTGAGATTCCCTGGGTTTTTAAGATTCTGGCAATATGCCACTTCCTACAGAAGGCCTGAGTACCTCCAGGTTTTCATCTGGAGTCTAATTGAGATACTATATACCATCTCACATATTTCATATCCATATTCCTGCAGCCAAGGCACAGAGCTGATACTCACTGATTATGATTACAGCAAGGAGGAGGCACCTAGCACATAGGAAGACATGCATGTGGACATACTAATTCATGTCTTCTAATCTGTAAGCTAAATCTGACACGTATTATGGATTCTAATGGTAAGTAAATACCTAAATGTTTTGTAAATCTGTGCTTAAGCTTCCTAATATGAGAAATATTTCCTCAATCTTTAGTGTCTCAGTAAGACTGATTTTATTAAGACTTTTGTTTCTACCGTTGTGTGAATGTTATGTAATTAAGACAGACCAAAAACTTCAGCTATAATTTCATATGCAGTAAACAAAATTGTCTTGTGGTTTTGGACAACTAAACTTTAAGACTATTCTCAGTATCCTCAAATAAACTTTTCATTCCACAGGAGAACAAAAATGTTGAAAGTGATAAAACTCATAAGCAGGAGGAAATCTATCATTGAGATAAGTGAAGAATGTCTCAGTCACTTCAAAATCTATTGCATCATGTGCAAATGTCCATTTGTCTTATGAAAGCCAGTTTGGAAGTGTAAGGGGATAATTATGAAGAATGATCACATTCTAGCTGGTAAAAAAATGCTTAATCATCTTCCTATTGTCATTATAACTTGCTCATGCATCAAGTTCTAGATGACAAATAAGCTATAGCTTAGGATGCAGTAGATGCATATCAGTCTATTTCAAGAAGGCATAAAAAAGAGTAAAAGCATCAACAATTTTCTCTACAATGAATACGACTGAACAGTACATAGAAAATAAACCTTTCTCATCATTTTGCATTGTAAACATTTCTGTGTCAAAAGATTTATAGTCTTCATTGCTAAAATATCTGGAAACTTATCAATATTCTGTCCTTTTCTCTTTGGTTTCTCCTGGTCTCATACTAAAATTCTGCAGTTAAATGAAAAGAGAAGGATTAGGCAATTTTCCTCTGTTGAAGTCCACTATCTCTGCTGAATCAGCTAAATCACTCCCCCAAAGGTAATCCTTACAAGTAACTTCAAGCAGGGAGCTTTTTCTTGGTGATTAGTTGAGCTTTGAAAAATGCAGAAATTTCCACCACTGAAAAAGATATCCTTTGGAACTAGGAGGTACTCAGAAATTGTACATAATGAAGACTGCACATTAATCAATACAGCCAATTAACTTCTTTCACAATCAAATTGAAACATTTTTACTAAGGTCAAACTGCTATAAAGCAGTTTGCCTGATGTTTTGCCACTCCTGTTGATTTCAGATGTAAAAAAACCCTGCAATTTTCATTTACATGGGAAAATAATTATTTGATGCTGTGCACTTGCAGCTATCCTTCTTAAAATCCTTTGCAACTTCTGACACATGGAATTTATCACATGCCAGCAGGAGAGAGAGAATTTCATGTAAGCCTTTTGTTAAAGCAGTGCAGAGCAAAGCACTCAAAGAAGAGAGTTGCATATCTTGCACATCCTTAGCAAAGTCCACAATACAGCACAGGGTGAGTGACAGGGAGATGTCTTTTTAGCCTCATCTACAATAGCCATTTCACTCAGATGCTGAACCAACACTGAAAACTGTCAAACACAATGTATTAACTCCACGTAACAAGAGAATGTCTCTCATTTAAATAAAGAGTTGCTTAGTGGCAATGGACATTGTTATATCCCTACACACACAAAATACTCTATAACTAATGCACCAGTTTGTGTTTGCTGACCATATTGCTAGCAGCAGCTAGCAATTTAAGTGGTAACCATGAAGTTAAACAGACATTTTTAAGACAACATTAAAGACATCATTTTCAACACCCTCATTATTTGCCTTTACAAATGCCATGTCTTTGTACCGTCTAGAAAAAACATCTAAATCCAAAAGACATGGCTGTGGTTTTGGGATTATGAAATTATATGAGATCAGTATTTTGTGCTAGCATAAACTCATTTATTTTTGCAGGAAATTAAATCCAAGGTAGGGAGAGCACAGCGTTGCACTATTCTTGGAAGAGATTACAAGGGTAATCCTAATTCTAGATGTGGGAGGAAGAAAAAAAAACACTTCTTGGCTCACAGGTCTGGGTTCTTCATACTGGACACACTAACCAAAAGTAGGAATGGGCAGTTCATGCAGTCATGAACACTGCTACAGTAATACTTGTTTCTTTTGCTTTCCACATATCAACACAAGAAGGGAGAAGACCAGCTATATGTAACTGATTTGGCATTAATGAAATTGCCATCTGGTGCATTCCGTGTGAAAGAGCAGGCAAAGAATACATTATTCCCACAGATAAAATCTACCATGGCAGAACTTCTTAGCTCTTTAATAGGTGTACAAAGTCACTATAGACTCTGGGTACAGGATCTGAAATAAGAACACATATTTTAGGGTGGATAGAAACCAAGCCTCTGAAATATTTATTAAAAGATGGTAAGTGAAATTTTTTCATATTAAGATAATGTTACATCATATTAAATGCTATCAATAAACTACAAAAGTAAAAAAAAATGCAAGATTTTGTTTCCTTAAGGCCATGTAACTTAAGAGACATTTAACTATGCTAAAAGCTACGTTCACAACTATCACAACCACATTCACATATTTCATATCTAACCATGCAAAACAGTATGTTAGAGAGCTGGGAGCTCTTGGCATGCATAAATACAACTGTGAAAATGCACATGCCCTTTTACAAAACACTTGGCCCCATATTAAAAAAATACAGTAATCATCTAATTGAAACACAGGAGCAACACAAACTTCAGAGAAACAGATTGCCATCACTCTCATGTAACAGAACACTAACACTACCACTTTCTTTCCTTGGTTTGATGAAGTACTCATTTGTTACAAAGTTATTACAGAAACTGCACTGTTCAAGAGAACTGAACATGCATCTCCTTACATACAAGTAAACAGGATATGTCCGAGGGCCTTTCAGCAGGGTGTCTAGAGCTTATTTTAGATTTAAATCTTAAGAAATCTTATCCAAGGAAAGATAGCGGGAATTTTGTGATAGGTTTTTTTAATCCTTTCTGAAATAAATACCTCAATATTCTTTTTACTTAAGATTCTAATTTTATTAAGCTATTTCCAAAAGCACTAGATATAAAATCATTACTGTTTTGCTCAGATGCATTACTGTCCACTAAGTGCTGTGCAATTTGATCAGTGTGTCATATACCAACTAATGTCTTCAATTCAGCTTTACTGAATTAGTTGACTGTTCTATTTGATGGTTCATGCTACCTGAGCAAAATGTTAAATAAAAATTGGCATTAGTCTTTCATGTTCCCAAAGTCTTAAAATATTTCCAGTGTAGCTCTCAGAAGATAGCTGCAATAAGGAAGGTGAATAGCAGGTCTTTTTTCTTATGAATAAGACATTGAAGATTAGAAACTAAGTGTACTCATTGATGTTCCAGCTGGAATTTGGGAAAAACAGAAAATTTCTTCCAAGCTTGAAAAGTTGACTCTCATTAATTTAATCTGCAAATTAGAGTAGTACCAAACCTGGCTCTTGAAGCATACTGCCAGACAAAAAAAAACCACCACAACAACAAACAACAACAAAAATCGTGTGTCTTTATTATGAAGCATTTATGAACAGTTTTAATTTCCCATGGGCTTGAAGGGGCAGTAAGAGAGGACAATCAGAATTGCCAAAAATGTGAACTGAGGGTCATTGTGGCAGGATTATGGGCTGTTTTGTTTCCAGTTACTGCCTGGCACATTTTCGGCTGCTCCTGTGCTTTACCATGTTTTTCCCTCTGTGCATCAGAATGAGGAATGGCACACCATTTTCATTCATGATCAATGCCAGTCATACTACAAATGCACAAGATTCAATAGACTCTGGTATTCTACAGAGTGACATAAATAGTGCATTAAAGAGATTATGAACGTTCTCATTAAACCATGGTTACTCTAGATTTAAAGTCACTTGACATGCTCCATTATAAGACCATATCTTAAGTTACTTATAATTTTGTCAGTTTTTAACCACTGAGTTGGAAACTTTTCTTGCTGTTTGTTTCAGTAAAAAAAATTAAATACTTGAGTATAATAAATATTTTTTAAAGTACAAAAATATATAAAATTTTGCCATGTTAAAACATTTGCTAAACTGTTTTTCAGTAGCTGAGGGTGATTCATGTTTGATTCAATGAAATGAAATTCATTGAATTCAAATGATTCAATTTGGTGAGGCAAGTCACAAATTGTTTATTTTCCCATTTCCAAGAAAATTTGTCTTTTTCACAAGTTTCAACAGTGAGAGCAGCCTAGAAGAAACAGTCGTCCCTCCTCTTTACTGTCATTTCTGGCCACTACCAATACTCTAAGCAGGTTGTGGAGACTACAACATGGGAGTAAGACAGGGAACTGATGGGTCCTGGATGAACACAAAAAAAGAGTAGGTTGGGATCAAATGAGCTCAGAATGTGGAACATGGAAATAAATCCAAAAAACTAGGAAGTAGGATAGCAAATAGGATAAACAAGGTAATGAAAAATGTTAACGCAAGAGAAAGGAACTGGAAATTGGTGGACTGTCTCATTGCTGAGATGGGCTGGCAGGGAAGGGGAAGAAGACACTTGATTTATTATCTGATTGAGCATCCAGAGGAGGGAAAAGGTTAGCTGGACAAGGGAACTATGAGGAGAAATGAAGAAATTGAGTAGGAACAAGAAAGACAGTCCAGACGTATGTTCCAAGCATGCATCCTCTTTCCTGGTCCTTGTCATCACACCTGGGTTTCCTAGTTTTTCCTCACAACCACACTCTTATGCAAGGGACGGGAGTGCATCATGTAGAAGATACAGGAAAATAGAATTATTGATGTCTAGAAAACAGCAATATCACATTGATAAGCAAAACAGGGAGCTCCACAAGGGATTTTGAGTGGTGTAAAATAAATGAGAGGTCAGACATTGAAGAAGGAAAACAATATACTGAATAGCTGCTCAGTAAGTGAGCCATGACTGAGATTGGGATCTTATGAAACATAATGTGTTCCTATAATTAAGGATGGTATAATGTGCACACAGAGAAAGAGCAGTAAAAATATGCAAGACAACCCTATTTCCCGCATTTCATAACTTTTGGGTCTTTCCTGGCTTCTATTCTTAACAGGCTTCTAACACAATTTTTATGTATAATACTCTCTGCTAATCCAACACTTTCTTAAACTCAAAGAGCTAGAGCAAGAACTGTAAACCATCTGGAACAGTTGCAAAGCAGATTACTGCCAAGAAATCTGTACTGAAGTATGTCCTATCCCACTCCAGGCCTGTCCTGCATCAGCTATAAGGCTGCATGACTATAGAAAGACACTAATTAGCAAATAACACTTCATGCTGCCTCCAAAACCTGGAGTCTTTCCACCTACATCTAAACCTCATTAATATGTCAACATTCAACCATTACTGTGAGACCTTTAATGAAAACAGTAATAGCATTACTCTCTCTGTCACTTAGGGTCACCAGCAAAGAAAGGGTCAGCCCAGTATACCCAAAGGAATGTTCTAAAATTCTCTAAGGTCTAGGGTGTTCCTCTGCTCCTAGCTGATAAAAAATATCATACAATTATGACAATCAAACTATGCAAATACACCATATTTCCCTTTTACATTGTCATGTGAACTTTTTATTAAGCATTCCCATTGAGAAATAAAATAGTGAATGGGATTTTTCTGATTTGTATTAGTAGCCTCATTTAATTTCTAACTTACTGTATGTTATACATAATAATGAATTTAATACAAAATGGTATATAAGTCTGAAGACTATTAAATATATGTATAAAAGAAGGCTACCCAAGCAGTTTCTTCAGAAAATTTCACATTGCTAGATGAAAATCTTTGACTGATGGATATTATATTGACATAGACAAATTAAAAACATTCATATCAATATATCCTTCACATCCCCCAAAATCCAAAATCTCAGAGAAGTCTAGAGTTGATTGGACAGTATATAAATCTTCTTATAAATAGTTAGCTAACTTAAAATATAAGTTTTGATCCAGGTTATTCAGACTGATTTGGGGCTCCTTCCTTGAGAAGGTTCCTACTTGAAAAGGTTTATTTGTGCCAATTAATTTCATGAACACGGCGAGAAAGCAATCTCTTTCTTAGCCAAGTTTCCCTTAACTAGAAACACTCTTTTCTCTGAGAAATGTTTATGTCATGCAGGGAAGAATTCACTTCATCTAATTTTTGGTAATTAAGAGTTAAAAATCTCAGCTTGTCACCTTAGGCTAGTCCCTGGAAAGAAGCTGGCCCTTTGAAGATTGCATGTGACTTACACAGCAATGCAGGGTATTTCAGAAACATATTGTAGGCATCTGTAGTGCAACGAATAACATACTGAAACATAGAGCAGCCACAGTGATCAGCCCAAAAGCACATGTAAGCCAACATCCTGCCAGTAAAAGCAGCCAAAATCAGATGCCTAAGGAAGAGTACAAAAAACCACAAATGACACTTGACCTAAGTAATCTTCAAGCCTCTAGTTACCAAGTTATCAATGACTTCCTGAGCTTGATGTTTATGTGTTTAATAACATGTGATTAATATTGCTTTTATTTTTTCCCAGTGAACTGCACCAGACTCCCATTGAACTTCTGTAAGCTTTTAGTACACTCAAATCATGTGGAAAGGATTTCTACAGCTTAGCTAGACACTGAAAAAACAGTCTCATTTGTTCACTGAGAGTTTGTCTCCTCCTAGTTTAATGTAATAACCTTGAGTTCTTGTATTGGAAAGGAAGGTGATTGGTCCTGATACAGATTCTTCCTAATTTTCATGGTTTCACAGACCTCTATCATATTGCACATGAAATTGTTCTGCTCAATCTCCAAACTCAGAAAATGAAGATTACTGTATTAACACATATGCTAAGCTTGAACTATGCTTGTTAGCAGGATTTGTGAGCTCAGATGCATTAACTCCTCAGACTGACCAAAACAAGCTTTCAGATAGTCACAAATACCTAACAAAAGTACACTCCCAGATTTTTGGGGGAGAATTAAAAATGAGAATTAGATAAAAAAGAAACAATACTCTTTGAAGGAAGGATTTTAATTTCTTTTTTACATTGAAATATTGTTAATATATACAAACAGCTTCCTCTACTGACATATAGAAGGTCAGGTCACATCACTCATAAATCTGTAGATTCAAGACAGGAGCATAATTTCTTAGTTGTAAATATTTTAATGGTCTCTTTCTGGTAATTTGATCATAAGAGGACACATGATTGAAAAGACTGAACATTAGAAATGTCCTTATGTGAAACTTTTCTCAGTGAGACAAAGGCAGCATACTCGTGATTATTACATCCATTGTAAAAGATGCATCAAGTGAGGCCTAGGAGACTGAAGGCTTGCTGATGGAAGGAAAATGTGACTGCTTTTGCTGCCAGTAGTAGCAGTTGATGTGGCATATGCTCTTATACCATGCAACGTGATCAGAAAAAAGCACAGGGGGTTGCATTTGCACCCTTGGCAGATGTCACTAATTTCAACTGCCAGAACAACTTTTGGCAATCCAAGTGTAAATTAGATTCGCCTTGGAGTTGCTGTAATTCAGGCCAACCCCACCACCAGCCAGAGTGCAAATACAACAAAATACAAAGGTGGCCTAAAACCCCACTTGTTCTCATTCATTTGTAATGTCTGTATCTCAGCTTGAGCTAAAACTCAAGCCCACAGCCTGTGGAGAAGGGGAGAGAAGTGTACTCACTACCCAGAGATCCAGCCTGCCCTTTTCAAATCCCAAAACTAAGGCTGTTCTTTGCTAGTCAGCATCTTTGCTGTCCATTCTGCATGCTCATTAGCTATCATAACAATAATTGGTTAGGATAAGGATAGGACATATAAAACATTGTGAAGCTGAAAACTCGTTTTTCCAAGAATCATGGCCCTTCTTAAGACATGGGAATGCAGTAGTTCTGATCATTCATGGCTGGTTTAATATACCTCTGGGAGAACAAGGTTTTCCTGGAAAATCTATCTTTCACAGAAATGCCCTAGCAAGCCACTCTTTTTTCACTCAGTGGGAGGAGTGAGGCACTTGATTCCACTGAGACTCAAGTATCTCATGTGTAGCACAGACAGCCTGAGAAGTTTTATGGTTACTTTGCTCTCACTTATCACAATGAGCCTTGTGAGTCTTATTCTATAGAGACACTTGGAGATCATTTTGTGAGCTTTCACATTCTGTCAACATGGAAAAAGCCAAATAAAATATGTCTGTTTCAGGTAATAGTCTTAAATTAGAGGAGTCATAACAGACTCTCAGAAGCAGTGTGAATTGAGTTCTTCATTCAAGTAAAACAGCTACAGGGTGACCTGATTCACAACAGATCCTGGTCTCTTACAGCAGAGGAATATGTAATTATGAAAAAAACCTGGAAGTAGCAAGGATTAAATTACGTTGCCAGGGCAGCTTGTTTCTAAAGGGCTTATTACAGGCATTAACCGCAAACCTGTGATTTTTCTTTTTTCACATGAATTGATGTCATAATGAGGTTTAAATGGAGACTCAGTGTCTACTTTGCCTCCCAAAGGAGAGGGGTTCCCCCTCTAGCCTGGGCACAGTGCCTCCTTCTGCTGTGCTACTTAATGCAAATGTAAACAAAAAGGAGAGTCAAACCATGAGAGCTGAATTCATTTCCAACTGGCTGTCATAGGTTCTCACTTTGGTCTCCTCATGGTTCACAAGGGTACCTTTCAAGTCTGGTTTATACAGAAGATGCTTATATGATAAAAGGGTAGGACCTAAAGCAGAAATACGGTACTGATTTTGAGGTGGAAACAAATCTGCTTATAGAAGCAATCCATGTGGAACATTGATTGTAGAAATCTTTAACACTTCTGTTATTGGAACAGCTGAGAAAAAAGCAGGAAATCTCAAATGAACAGCTATTTTTTCTACCATCCCTGAAAACTAATGTTTTAGTATAAATCTACCCTTTCCAACACATATTGCATCCCCTCAGGGCTAGCTCCTGTGTAGGCAGATTAAGTGGTTGCCTATGGCAGCAAAACGTTAGGCATGGCAAAATGCTTAGAGACTGCTTGTTGTGTACCGTAAGCTGCGTGAAGCAGACATTTTCCAGTGTTTTGAGGGTTACAAAAGCTCTTCAGACATCACCAGTTTTCCCAGTTCTTCCATATAAAAGTCAGCAATAAAAAATTGCCACTTTCACATCAAGGAAATTGGTTTGGTAAATTAAAAACTCAGTGACAGAGAACAGCAAAAGCCTGTACCTTTTAATAAATAGATAAGCAGAATATAGAGAAACCTGATGCTGTAGCATACCAATTAGTGTGTTTTGTACTCTAACCTTCAACAGTCAGAACTATGTCATTTGTGTGTCAATATATTGAGAGCTACAGAGTCATCACCTTGAACTTTTAGCCATGGAGTATTCAAGCAGCTGCTGGGTATTTGAGAAGGCACTTGCCAGTCCCAAAGAGGAATGAAGAGAAGTATATGTATGTTTATGCATGCTAAGAATCTGACCACAGAAACTTTTACTCACTGCACTTCCTTTAAAAGAAAATTGAGTCACTATTATTGACACACATTAAAATCCTATCTTAGCAGAGCAAATGTATAACACAGAGAAAGAACAGCCAGCGATGAGAGCACAGCAACAGGGCAGGAGATGATGTGTTGTTTCCAGTGCTAAATCTGTTTCTCACAACACACTCCACCATTACTCTTTCTTCTTGGTTTATATCTTCTTTCAGAGCCAGGTCTGTGTGGTTGTGCGGAATCAAGATTAAAACATGAGCCTTCAGCACTGCACCATACTCACCACTCCTCCCACAACAGATATTTCTACACTAGTACATACTATGTATGTTGGCCATGACTTTTATTCAGTAATTATTAGGACAGTGGCTGCATCAGGCAGTGCGAGTTACTAAAGGGTGCTTCAGCCATGCCATTTAAGACATATGGGACATTCTTGCTTGACAAATATAACTGCAAGGTATAATTGACTGCCATGAATCAGATATGCAGGTAGTATCATTGCTGAGACTGTAGTTCCTATCAGTATGTTCATGCTAGTTCTCTGGTAATAGCTGACTTGCCATGGCACAGATACTCATGGCAGCACAGGGCTCCATGCAGGGCCACTGCCTGGGTACTCACTCCAGCTGCAGAATGCAGCCTTTGTCACTACACCAGGAGATTACCCTGGCCAGCCAGCTACACTGGGCTGAAGAGTCCAACACACACTGCAAGGGCTAAACTACAGAAATGCACCCAGGCTAGAAGATATCCATACTTCTAGGAGACAGAGAGTTCCTAAGAACGTTTCTTTCTGGCTAGAGCAATTAAATGCCCTCTGACCTTATAGGGATCTGGAAGCTGTAAGAAGTCACTGATGTAATGAGCCATAGGCAGGGCTGTGCTGTTAGGTCTAGGAGATGTTCCTAGGTCAGGAATAGGGCTGCTTTAAGAGAAGATGGGAGAGAAATTCTAAACACCACCCACAACAGACAATCTCCTTGGAAAGTAAGTATAGTGTGCTGGCTTCTTTCAAATTAATATCCAGGCCTCTTGAATTGGTGACTTAAATGACACAGACTGATTGCAACCAAAGGAATGGGGGCATAGATTGGTACTGAAGGCATATCTGCTTGGAAAATAAAGAGCAAGGAATCAGAACAAAGAGCTTGGAACATGCAAAGGGCAGAAAGGCAGATTGGCATTTGTGGGCTGGCTTTCTTCTACCTTCAATATATTTTGCTTTTATATTCTAGAATGTTCTATATGAAGTTCTGAATTCTTATTTCAGATTTTTTTTCTCCCTCTACAAGCAGCAGCAGCAATCTAATACAAGTAAAGGTTGAAAAGGGTTAAATAATTCCTACCAATAAAAAATGTACTTCAGCTAAAATTAAAGATTTCAGATCATCTGAATTTATTACTGTAGATATTTACCAAAAGAATCTGGCAATTTGTGTTTCAACTCACTGTGTGAAACACATTTTTGGTACTGGTTAATTTAATGGACTTAAATATTCTCTAATTCTGAGGAGCCCTAGACAGTACTTTGGATCGATATACACAGCTCTGAATGCACCACTTTGGAAGTAACAGAACCTTTACTGAATGTCATTAGCCTTCCATCCATAAAAATTACCCACCACAGATAGAAATTTCAGCTATAAAAAGTATTGGGTGAATAGTTTTTGACCCAAATTTTATGCATTGAAATTCACAAAATTTATTTATATTTAATTTATCTCACCCTCTTCTCAGATCACATCCAGATCACATATGTAGGACACTTTAATTTGTCTCCTTTCTCTGAATCTGAACTCCCCCCAAGAACACTTCCTTTGCACTAATTATGCATCTCCAGGGTACACAATTCAAACAGGAGCTACCTTGTACTAACAGTGTTGATTTGCTTGTGCTCACAAAAGCAAGGAGAGTGCTTTTCAGGATGGGAGCAGAGCAGGCAAGTGGGGGATGCTCTAGGTTTTTTAATTAAAGTATTCTTTCAATAACATTCTGGAGTTGTTGAATGGCTTCAGATTTTTCTCTTCCATTTTAATAATCCTAAAATGCCATTCATTTATGAAAACAGAAGTTTCATTTCACAAATAAATTCTATGAAAGAGCTGTCTTGAAGGATACTATATTATTTATGGTTGAAAAAATATTGCTTTCCTCTGGTTTTGCCCTACATTTTTTTCCGAGCCCACAGTATACTGTGATTTTTAGGACTCAGTTCTTACTCTCTACTCATGCATAAACATTTGCAGAACTATGGCCTTCAGCCCCAATCCTGCAAAGGTTCAGTCTGTTCATAAGCCAGTAGATATAAAGTGGCTACAGTCAAGAACATGATTTCAAAACTCTCTAAAATTCTAGATTAAGGACTGTATTTTATGATTTCTCTAAAGCATCTCTCAGAAGTGCATTGGAGTACTTTAAAGTAATTCTTGCTATGGGATATTTTTCACATTTATAAAAAATTCATTGCCTCTGTACAGGATCCCATCATTCTGCTGTTCTTTTAAACAGTCATTAGACCACTTCAGAGATGGATGAAAAATTTACTTCCCCTGAATTCTAGCAGGAGCCCTGAAAAGTATGTTGGTTTTATGCCACTTTTTTTCACTAAATCCCTGTATTTCTCCCTTTAATCTTCATTGCTAAAAACCTACAGATTTGCGCTCTTAGACTGGATGTTAATATCTTCTCCATATATAAAATTACTTTTTTTTGTCTGAACCAAATACACTATACCTTCGTTAAAAGGTTTCTACTTCCATTCATAGGCTGGTTATTTCAGGAGCCTAATGAATAAGGAGAGTTGCTGGTGAGAGTGGCCAAGGACAGGCAAGGTTGGAATGAATGCGCATGTGCCTGGGTGGTCAGAGAGGAGCCCTGAGGAAGGCTGTAGCAACTCAGGGGTATATTTATTAATAAAATCACAAGCAGCAGTCAAACACTTAGCACTGAAATTATCTGCTAGATCAGAGAAAGATGAATAAACTTCAGCAGCCAATTGTACCTGTGTTGGCTTTCTCTTCCATCTTCCATTCACCTCTTTGATCACACACATTGCTTCAGCTAAGGCAAGCAGGTAGGATCCTGGTGTGGAAATGATCAGGCTTAATTTGACTATCTGTTCCTCTGCTTCTCTTCAATGGGTTAAAAATGTATTTCAGCACCATTGTCCAGATATCCTAAGAATAACACTCAAAGATAATCTGTCAGAATCTCTTTCAGAGATGTATCTGCTCGATTCCTGGCAAATAATTGCATTTGCAAGTGCATCAAGAAGTAAAGAGGGTCATCAATGGTTAGGTGTAGACCACCCATCTTCAGGAACTTCTATCAGCAGCAGAGTACTGACCTAAAAGGCAAGATCAGTAGAGGTAAGGGTCATCAAGCAGTGAACAATAACAGTAAAGCATTTTATTGATCATTACAATAGCCATCAGTACTACAGAAAACCATTCCTTGTAAAATAAGAACTGGGAACTGGCAGAACATATGATGATCATGCTATAAAGCAAGTAAAATCCCTGAGTATTGGATGTATGTGACTTCTTAATGTATATGACCCACAGGTACCATGGACCAAGAACCTTACAAGAGATAAATATTGCCTCCTAATTCACAGCATAGATGCCAGCATTCCTACCTCAAATCTCTGTGCTGGCAAAAGTGGAGTACGTCAGGAGCTGCCTTGTATGTCAGGAGCTGTCATCTTCAAAATGAAAAAGTCTGTCTTCTTCTCAATGCTAAATTGAGCATCTTAGAATGCTCTGCTGCACTGCCAAATGCACTCAGCAAAGACCTCCATGAAATTACCTTTTCACGTCAGCATTCCCCCTTCACTGGTGCTCTTCCCGTATTTCCAGAATGACACTTTGCACAGGCATTGCTTTTTTCATGGCTGCAGGTGTCCCATGGAGTGAGAGACACATGCTTTTCAGCCTTAATTGTATTGCTTCACAAGCAGAGGAACAAAAGCCTAGCAGGACATCTGGCTCTTCTCTTGCTCTTCCTCCCAGGTTTTATCCTCTGTCACTGTATGCCTTCCCTGAAAAGGAGGCAATGCTTCTCCCAGCAGAGCCTGTTCAAACACAGTTTCATCACTTGATCCTGCTGGAAGCAGGGACTTTCACAGGCCTTGCCAACAATGGACTCACGTGGCATAGTACTGAGTCCTGGAGCTGGGATCACAGATGTGGAGAACTGCCAGCCTGGGTGTGCTGTGGACAGCAGTGTAAGGCAGAAGCAAAGGCATCTTCCTTGTGTTGATCTCCCAAGGAGCACTTTTAAAGGTGGGGCTGACTATGGCCATGGAAGGTGTGCCCTAGAGCTGCACGAAGGTGCAGGGTTGTGGGGCCCCAGCACGCTGTTTCCAAGGGCCTCCTCACCTCTGGCTGCCCACGAGCTGGAGACATCTGCTGCAGTCATGGGTCCAGTGCACATGTACAGCCTCCCAGTGACACAGCGACCGAGTGAGCTGGAGTTAGGAAGTAACTCAGTCTGGCATGTTGGGCAGCCATATTATCAGCCAGCATAAATACCACACCAGGCTCCCTGGGTGATTCAACAGAAATACATCGCTGTACAAACATGTGCTCACACCTGACCTAAGTGGTCACGAATGCCCAGTCTAGACTTAACAATGATGGGACCATGACTTTAGTCATTCTCTACAGATTGCCAAGGGCAGGTGTGGTGGGTTTATTTTCTTTCTCTTTTTTTCCCCATAAACCAAACATGACAGGACTCAGCCAAGTACATTTCCAAGGGCATCTGTATAGATAGGTTTCCTGAACACAGCTATACAAAGAAGTGTACAGTAGGTTACTTGAAACATATTGCAATCCAGCATGGCATGGCTTTCAACACATTAAAAAAAAAAAGTGGAGTAAAATAAGCATGTAGAAAACATAAAGGGACTCTTCAGATCCTAGTTTACTGAAACCCTTGAAGCTAATCTCCAGTGTCTGCATCCTAATACTGTTTATAGCACTTAAAGTTTGTTAGATTTTTCTCTGATTATTTAAGGACTAATCAAAATTCTATGTTCGCTCTGGCAGATTTTGCATTTCCCTCTGATGACTAATGACATCCCAAACAAGTCTGAGTACAGGCATTTTTCTGTGACTTTTTTCCTCCTTTAAGATGGATCACTGCTGTCATCAGCAGGTGTGAGGAAAACACAGAAGCCCAAGTACTGAGTATAACAAGTAAGCAAAAACTGCATTTAAATTAATTTGAAATGCAAAAATAGTGACTCGCGCCTAAGCAGGATTTTGGAGTGCTGGAGCATCTTGGTCCCTCACCAGGAAAGGATAACTGATGCCCAGACTGGGAATTGTCTCTCCTGGCCTAATATATGCCAATACATAATTCTCATTCTTTGAGAAGCATTCACATCTGTTACATGAGTATATATAGATATATTTCTTATATCTAGCCAAATATAAGGTTCTTTTGTGTATAAATATATATTTAAAACATATATGTATAAAACAACAGCAGAACTGCAGTATACTAGTCCCATTCCTAGAGTTACAGTGCAAACGGCATCTGTGCTTTAATAATATTTACTGCTAGCATCTCCTTTATCTGTTTCCATAGCTCATGCTGGGTCCCATCTGCACTAAGACAATGCAGCATAAACATCCTCCAAAAGCCCCTGCTACACATGAGCTACAGTAGCTGGTCTCTCAGAAGATACTCCTTTCATCATGATTTATACTCATTCTACCTCTTACCTGTCACATTTGACTTTGACCTACTGATTTTTAATGAATTTAGGGAAGGCAAATTATGTGTGACCTACTTTCTAAGCAGATGGTCCTTCACCTAACCAGGAGTACCTGAGCCCCATCATCCTGTGTTTAGCTTTGGTGTCATTGATGAGTCAGTTCCATGCTGCCCACCCTGCCAGGGGTGTTCCGACCACAGGGCTCCTCTGTCACATGTGGCAGAGCAGGTGAAAGGGTGAAGTCGGGGGAGTCATTAACTGGTCATTAGCTAATGATACTAAATTCATTCACTAAGACAGAGACAGCCTACATGTACTAGGTGTGTCTAATTCACCAAGACAGCCAAGAGGATTATGTAAATTGAAAGTTTACTTACCTTGGAGAAGGGTCTCACCTGCTGCCCACTGGGCAGGAGCTAGGGACAGGTGGGCAGGTGGGCGGGCAGGTGGGGAGGCAGCAGGGCACAGAGGTGGGCAAGCAGACAGGCAGGAAGGTGGACAGGCAGGTGGGCAGTTAGGTGGGCAGGTGGGTATGCAGGCAGGCAGGCAGGTGGGCAGGCAGGCAGAAAGGCAGGTAGGTGGGGAAGCAGCAGGGGCACAGGGCAGAGCCTGGGAGCATGCAAGGCCCTCACTGACCCACAGCTCTTGCCTGGCTACCAGCCAGCAGCCTTCAGTGTTTTCCCCAAGTGATTCATCCAGAACCTACAAAGCACCTCTCTGCCTCATCCCCACACTGGTTGGCAGAGCCAGGGCTCTCCCTGAGAACATTCCACTGCCCTCAAGGAGCCACTCTCAGCCATACCTCTCCCTGTGGCCCAGCCTCCAGCCCTGCCTCAGCCCAGCTCCTCTCACCCCTGCAGTCCCCAGGCATCCATTGGCAGGGCAGGCATGTCCTGCCCACTGCCAACACGTCCCTGGGCTCAGTGCAATCCCCCTTCTCCCCATCCCTTCCCATGCCCTCCAACCCAGGTCACATCCTCTGACAGACACACTAAGTTGACGATGGCACACAACAGACTGATGAAAGAATTGTTTTCAACCACAGCTAGAGTAGCAGCCACAAAGGGATGTATGCCTTTGACCCTGTGCAATGTCCACATTTTCACATGTATTTCTATGCCCATAAGAGTTCCAGGATACTCTGAAGCAGATTTACATTGATGCCCTTTTATCAGTGCTTTGCAACTAGAAAAAGGCTTAAAAGTAACTTCACTACCAAAGGGATATAGGGGGTACTTACGGAAAATGAAAATCAGAGGCTCTTACATTTTGTTTTTTAATCAAAGCCTTGCGATTCATCATTTGAAGTATTCTTATAACTACCAGGTGCTTTACACCACAAATGTTTAGCATTATGTAAGTACTAAAAAGTTTATAATGATTATGCCTGCAGTTCCATTGCCTGTATCCCTGGGTTGGGAAAAATATGCCTGTGAGGCTCACACACAAAGACTGCAGGCACATCACAAAAAGCAGCATTCCAGGAGAAATCAGAAGCTTTATGTAAATTCTTTCAAGTGATGAAAGATGTTTAGACTGTTGTACTGCAATAGGAACAAATAAATGCAATATCATTAGAGTTACAAATCATTTTTTATTTTTATGTTCTTTTTCTGTTTATGCTATAAACCCTGAATATTTAAGGACTGCGAGCCAAAGATGTAATAATTCTTAGAAAGAGTAGGAAAAATTAAAATAGGGAGGAAATAAGGCTTCATAAAATATGAAGAAAATTCAGAGAGGATTTACACAAAGGAGCCGGTGTGTTTTCTCCTCCAGCTCTTGTACAATGTACACATTGTGGTCAGATTCCCCAGTTTAATAAGTTTCACCATTCCTAATATTTATTTTTATGCCTTGGATTTTCAACCAAGTTATTACACAAGAATTGCATTTTCTAGAGAAAAAAATTATTTTTCTAGTCCTTTAAGATGACTAAAATTTCCCAAAAGAATAAACAACAAATGAAAAGAAACAAGAACTGTGTAAATTTTAAACAATTTGCATTTTGTGCAGATGCACTCCTGTACTGACTGCTGTGCAAACCCATGCTGTTACATTTGTCACTTCAGCCCATGGTTAACTCAGCCAAGGGGCACACTACAAGAAAGTGTAAATTATATTGATGTGGGTTCTTTTACAAAGTCTGTCAGACTGACTTGCACCTAATTACCAATGTGTGGCTCACACCATTTCATAGCACCTCTTGTCTAGTGTTGCAGTTGCTTGTTTCCCAAGCAGAATTCCTTTCCAAACTGGAATGAGATGAAGGAAGGAAAGGATACTCTATGGAATGTATCCATACAAACAATAATGCAAGACTGGGGTCTCAGATCATTAACATTTTGTATTGCTAAATTTCCCATTTATTTTCCTTTGATTGTGGTGAAGGCTTATTATAAAAGTAATGAATCACAGAGAAAAATAATATTATCACAATCCTATTTCCATTCTTATCTGATGCTACTCTGAATTTAGAAGAATCCTGTAGAGCATGGGCTCTTTTTAACTTTTGCTGAGATCAGTGTGTCCAAGAATCTGTTTCCATTTTTTTTCATTCACTTCACAGATATAATCCTAAAGAAACCGCATAGGTCAAGGTTTTTTTAAGGGAGGTGGTCACATTTGCAGACATTTCCTTAATATACTTAGGCTCTCAATTTAGAATTTCTAAAACCTACTGGGATTTCACTGTTTGGGGGTTTTTCTCTGAATTTAACAATTAACAAATAAAACATGTTTGAATGATCCACAGTAAACTGATCACAATGCTGATGGGTTCATGATATGTTTATAATGAAAGTTGAGTTTAAATCTAAGCTTAGATGAAATAAATAAATTTGATATGCCAGAATCTTGAAGTAAGCTTTGTATGCAATCTTTAATATACATTCATCTCTGAAACAGAGACATATGATATTTTTAATACAATGCTTTAATGAGGAATCTTTAAAATGCTGTCTTGCTAATCCTTAATTTCCATGTACGCTATTGCAGATTTTCTGAATACATTTCTGACTTCTGAAATGTTTGTTTTAAAATTAACTTATTTTTATCATTTTTAAGGTGACTTCAATAATGCCGAGCAGAGAAATAGCTTTATATGATAGCTGTCTTAACCATGCACATTTAATTACTTCACCTCCACTACATCGACTAACCATACTACACTTCAACCTCCTAAGGGCATACCCTGTTATTTTTTTCTCATGTTTCTCATCTCTTTCAGATCCCTTTAGACTTATTTTTCTCTTTTCTAATGTTTACAGCACCTTCCAATTTAGGATCACCTGTGATTTTTCTCTGAGTGCTTTTTACCCCCACATCCAGAATACAAATGAAAACATCCAATACGATCAGTTCTTACACATGCATTCATAAGCACATATTTCCAGAAAATCATTAGCTCTGCACTGCAATGCACTGCTGTTTACCATTGGTTTGGAAATGGGAAGTCTGTGTTGTTTTGGTTTTGGGGGTTTTTTTAATATCTTTGAATTAAGTATTCATTCTGGGAAACAGCAAGGAAAACAAAAAAGACCATTTTAAGTTATTATAAGCTACATTTTGCAAAGAATGTCTAAAACAAAGAATTAACTATCATGTAAACAACACTTCCTGACCCCTTGTTCATGAAGTTTGGTATCCAACTATTGCTAGAATGAAATGGAGAGAAAATCAGGAGAAACCTCATTGTGAATCAGCACTTTCCTTGTTCACATTCAGCAGTAATTCTTAAGCAACTGGTCACTAGTAAATGATGACATCTGCAATCAGGTGTCTGGTGCTGTAATTAGCAGCTATCTGCAGAGCTCAAAATACTTCAAATAAACAAACTAAGGATCTAGGTTCTTTCTATATTAAACTAAAAAGAAAAAAAAAAACACAGGAAAAAAGACAGATGTAGCCATATAAAAGCATGACAAGAAGTCAAAATAGCCATTTTAGAATGCAGCACAAGTAATATTAATTTGTAAGCTATCTGAAATACAAATTTTTGTTAAGAGGTAGCTGATTCCTAGAAAAGACAGTTGGCATTTTTATTATAACTACTTCATTTATTGACTTAATGCTGTATATAGTCTTTCTAAAACAAATACACCAAATTAATAATTACTCAAACTCCTGCAATACTCTCAAAACAGGATTCACTGTAGCTCAGCATGGTGTGTGTGCGGGTTTTTTTTTTTTCCAAGCAATTAAACTGTATCCTTTAAGATCATTAAGGCTCAGGGTCAGACCAGGCTCTTTATTCTTTTAAACAGATGTTTGGGGGATCCTGGCTGCCCTTTTTTTTTATCACCTTCTGCTAATTACTATCTGCCTATTCTCTCCACTCCCTGGCTTTCAAGCGGCCGGTGGGCCCCTGAATACCATCTGCTCAAAATTCTGGTCCCTGCCCTCTATTAGACCTCACTAGACCTTAGACTTTTCTCTTTCCCATTATGGAGATCATGCATGCATTAGGCAGGTCATGTTCCTTTTGCTATACACAGTGGCACGTGCCAATGCCCTTGAGGAATCAGCTGCAGGGATAAATTTACAATTGGCTTGCTTCCCCCAAAACAACATTAAGCGTTTGTTCTCCCACTCGCAATTTCATACAACTACAGAGATATAACTGTCTACTTTATATTTTAATGAAAATTTAAAATATCTTTTTAAAGCAAGAGAGCTTAATTAAATGCAGAAAGGTTTAAAAAAAAAAAGGCTACAAAGATGAGAATTATTAACTACTTACTTCTAATCCCTGAATTTAGACAGGGAATTTTCTCACCTTTCTCTGAACAAAAACTAGAACAGTCTTCCTATCTTAGGTACAAGCTACCTCTCTCTATAACTTAATTTCTGTATATTTTTTATCTAAGAAACAGTGCACATCAATTTGAAATGGTAAGGAACATAGTCATATTAAAGGGCATCTCCCCAGCACTGCTTGCAGCATATAAAGGTGGTAGAAGGAATTCCTCCTATAATAAATAGAGTTCCCTCCTCACTTTGGTTGGCACTGTAGCCATATAAATCACTTTGTGTTGGTCATATACCAGATATATGCAGACTACAGAAAGAGATTTAAGGAGATTTGAAAACACAAAACAGAGGCTGTTGCATCCTGTACTGTTATTATGATTAAACCCTGGAGAGCATTTTAATACTATGGTATAATTTGCACATCTTTTGTGTAACATGAGTCTTTGGAGCACCCAGTGGGTCACAGTTGGTTGACTGTCTTGCTTGAACAGAAGCATTCTCTCTCACAGAAGAGATCAAACTGAAAGCCTATGGATCAGCCTTCCAAAGCCAGTGGCAGTTTCACTTGTCAGGGTCATAAAATCTTCTATTGCACTCTTACACTCTGACATATTATGCAGGACTTATCTAACATTTATACATAAATTATTCTAGTTACAACTATATGATCTCTACCAGCATAGATTGGTATTATTATCTGTACCAAAATGAATTGCTATTATCTACAAAGTATTGATCATTTCTGACTGGCAGAAGTCACAGCCACTAAAAGCTGATGCTGTTGGAATAAACAATTCTTTAAGTTTCATAAACATAATTTGAACATGCCATAATATATTTTATTCTATTTCCTGCTCCACTTGTGCTAGTCCACTTCCACCAGACTGATTTTGATAGTCCAAAAAAACTCCCTTATGCAAAAAATCCATCTACTGGCAAAACACTTTTTTCCCTCTTCCAGTCTGTGAATTTCCTCCAAAATATAAACACACTTTCTAATTTATGACACAGAAGATCTAGTCCTGAGCAAATGCCATTTCAAACTTGTGACATGTTAGTGATGATAAAGTGTAAACACTTTCCTCTGAGCTATAAATGGTTTGAAGTAAGAACCCATTCCAAGTCTATAAATGTCATTTAAAAGATCCATATTGACTTCAGAAGGCTTTCTATCAGCTCCAGGTAATCTGCTGCCACAGAGAGAGGGATAAAATACCCAGGATATATTATATGTCAACTGCTTTGATTATGAAATATTTAGAGTTTATGTTCTCAGGAATCAGGGTGCTTAGAAGCGAAGGTTCAGTCAGAACTTCATTGTTTTTCCTGTATCGCTGTGGGTTTTCTGGCATGAAACCAACAGGAACACCACAGGCTTACAGGTTTTCTATTTTTCTTTGGTTTAATTACAAAAAATTGTCTTGGTTCCAACTAAAAGTAACAAAACGAATGCCACAATTTTCCCCGTCTTGGGAGAAATGTTTCATGGTGTTTTCTTCTTCAACTACTCTTCCTACTTTGAATATCATCAGATCAGTGGCAATCATCAGATAATTGGCTGATCAGAATGAATAACTTTAAACCTTTTGGAAAAGTGATGAAAACACTTTCCACACAAAAGAAAGGATTCTCAAATTCAAACTTAAGTGTCATTTCATGTAATTTTGAAAATAACTATTTTTATTCTCAAAAAATGTTTTTGATGGTTTTGTGTTTAAATTTAATTATTTTATATACTAGAAGACATTTTAGGGATTTTAAAATCACCTATGACAATGAAAATAATTTTCCTTATTTTAGAAGTGACTTGGCATTTCAATAACGTTTGTTTAGCAGTATTGTCAAAGTCTTCAAGTGAGATTAACGTCAAAGATAGGAACAAATTCATTTAAAATAGACACTTAATTTGCCCTAAATTTTTAGGTATCTAATGAACCAGACCTTCTGAAATGTTTGCTTTGATTCCCTCTTTAGAGAATACAGAAATCTTGGCATCTCTGAAACTCTTCAGCGAGAAGGTCCTGACTTCATCCTAGGACCACATATTAAAAATCTCTAGGTTCAATGAACATAAGATCAAAGAATTTATGAACTCCAGTTAGAATCAGCACTTAAACTCAGCACTTTCTTGAGGTTCCCTCACATGGCTTTCTTGCTGAAAGCTGAGGAACTGGTAGTTTGTTTCTGTCTGCCTTTTTTCAGTCCTAAGAGGCTACATAATTTTATTTATATGTAGAAGACAAAAGAATTTAAGAAAATGTTAATGAGAAGAGCCTATAAATCTGGACATGCAATCTCCCACTCCAATCACTGTTGAACCTGCCAGTCTGTGAGAGCTCAAACAGAAGTTAACAAATGCTGACTCAGCTCTAGCTTCGCTCAACATTTTGCCTTTAATATTTATGAAGAAAATTGAGAATATATTGCTTCAGAAATGTTTGTGTACCATACAAATGGAATGAAAGAGCTATGACACTCTCCTTGGGAATTAGATCTTTTATATAAATGAGTGTATTCAAAAAGCATAAGTATAATAATGTCAATCTGAAGAATGCATGTGTCTTCATTAAAGATTTACAAGCTGAATTTGTAATGAAAGTGGAACAAAATTCTGAGGCCTATTTCAGAATTATATTGAAATAAAGGGCATGTTGTAGGCTTATTTACCTATTAATTGGATTTATGCTCATCCTCAATTCTAAAGGAATTAATTTGAAGGATCATTCTAGACCTGGACTGTTTCTAAGTACTGATATGTCTGTCATCATTGTGACAGGTGAACTTCCCATGAATCTGCACCTCTTGTCACCCAATCACTCTTGTCAAATAGTGAAAAGGCATGGAAGTTCTTAAGTATTACCTTAAAAGAACTGAATAATCTTCCTCCTTGTAGCAATTTTGGCAGATGAAGCACTCCAAAAGGAGAAAGAGCCTCCCAAATGTTAGAATTTTTAATATTTCAATGATCAGAGAAAATGAGAGTGCTGATCATAAAAAATCATCTGCTTTTGTTGCCAGATGTATCTTTATACCTATTACTGACTAGGTTCATGATCAAGAAGGGACTTTCATGTTGAATCCTTATGCAGTTCCACAAGATTTCACCTGCTCCAGGAGGTGGGCATGGAAAGTCGGAGAACAATAAATGAAAGATTCATCTTATATATTCTTTCACATCTAGAGTACACACAGCTGCATCTTAGCTAGTCATCATATATTCCCATTACAGCTGATGAAGGAAAATTAACATCTTCAGCATGTAGCTCATCTAATCTTTATTAAACTGCTAGTTCAGGATGAAAATAATTATTGCAGTTTGCTAAAATGACTAGGTTCCCCTGGCAATCAAGGAAGCCTAAGTCTATGTGTTGACATGAAATAACTACTGTCTGC
Source organism: Corvus hawaiiensis (assembly GCF_020740725.1). Lineage (NCBI taxonomy): Eukaryota > Metazoa > Chordata > Aves > Passeriformes > Corvidae > Corvus > Corvus hawaiiensis. The sequence continues at coordinate 60,458,570 of NC_063216.1, read as the reverse complement.
AGCACAGGATTTTCTCAGGTCTCTTCTTGACAAGTCAAGTTTCTTATTAACAGGCTTTCCAAATGTATCCTATGAAGATGGGGGGCAAAGACTCTTTTAACTGTCACACCAAAATGCAGAATTTAAGGGGTTTTCATTTTTCTCCTTCCAGAAATAACTTTAAATGTGGGTCAGGGGATGAAAAGCCTTGTTTCATTTCTGCATTCTTGAATTTAGAAATAATGGATAGTGGCTGATTCCTCTGATTCAAGAAGATGGAACAACTGGCCCTCAGAGCTTTCCAGTACCTTTCTGCTCCTCTGGGAGAAGTACTTAGTTCAGAGTCAGCATCCTGTGTAATATTTCTTACTTACCCTTTTTTGGTGCTTTTCACCAAAATCACTCTGATTTCTATGTCATTAAATGAAGCTTTAGAAGACATATGGCTTAAAGGATAGCACCACTTGGGCTCCCCATAGTGTAGTAATACAAATTCTGGACACATGGGTTGTTCTTTGATGACTTACTTTATTAGGTTTCCAAATCACACTGATGCCCAGAGGGTGTGAATAGAATTGAAATAGCTTTACACTACCACAGAAGGGTTGGGAGGGCCCCATTTTATGAGGCTGAGGTTAACACTAAAATAACATGTGACAGATGGTCACTTTTTGCAACCCATCTTACTTGCCTGGTATTTTTCTAACAGTCACAAGCAATCCATTTCTCTTTTCTCATTAGAGAATAAATCCATAGAAAATATTTTAACTGATGACTTATTTCAGCTTTAATGTTTCCAAGCACAGACAAGGAAGAAAATTATATCCTGGCAGCTCCGCACCATTTACTATAATATCCTTGTCCAAAACTGTTGTTGAGTAAAAAAACATTTGTTTCATCTCTAAGAGTTTTCTGTTTCTGTTTTTACAAGTTTATTGTTTTGAGAAAAGTAGTCTATCATTTTTGGATTTAAGATATAATGAGGTTTCTGTTCTTTAGGACTAAATTTTCTGCTTATTCCAATATCTTGTTTCTGATGGTAGCCAGTGGCAAATGCACACAAAAAGATAAATAGAAACCTTATAGGTAGTGAATACACCTTTGACTCACTTACTCAGCTTCTGGAAATCAGAAGTTTATGAGTTCCTGAGCTGAATGTTTCAGTTAGACTTCTGTGACCAAGATTTATTCCATGAAATTGCCTAATGCCCTTTTCAATCAGCTTATATTCTTACTATTACAACACCCTGTGGTGACAAGTTTTAGGGATTTTTAATTACATGTTATGGAGGGAAATGCTTCTTTTTCTTTATTTTAGGCTTGCTGGCTTACAATTGCATTGAATAGGCCATATATTTATAATAAGAAACACTGAATAAACATTCTCTATTTAGCTCCTCTGTAGTTCTCACACTAGTCAGTAGACTGACCCTATTAAACCATGTCTATCTTAGTACATTTCTTTTTATTCCATATTAGTTTGTGTGATCATCTGCAACACTCTTTCTCTCTTCTCTTGGAATATTTTATTATTTAAAGTCCTAGTCTGATGGCATTAAGAGCCATGGCCTCCTAAGATGAGCGTTTGATTGGAAACCGTCACCTCCAACCATATTCTCAGTCAGTTCGCTTAGATAGATCCTCCAAATTTTGACAGGATAGAATGTTTTTAATCACCTTTTAGCAATAAACTCTCCTCCTGTAGTACAGGAGTACAGCCAATAGTACACTGTACCCTAAGCCAGTCCCTGAGTAACATCTGAAACAGGTATTACAAATATTCCTACGTTTATGCTTCAGCACTTTCCTGATTTTCATGATCTTTCTTTCTAGTCTTTTCAACCAAGTTTACTTGAATCATTTACATACTTTGAAGCAAACAAATCAAAATAGGCCATAGTGTCTTCCTCAAAATCTAAAAGTCTTTCTTCTTGATGGAGAGGACTTAAAATCTCTCTCTCTCAAAACCATTTTTGGCACTGTCATCAAGAAAAGATTTCCAAATAATCTTGGAAAGACATATCCCATGCCATCATGTCTCCTTTCACCACAGTTTTTAATTCCCTCCCTTCAGCACCACATGTCTCAGCATTTTTTATAATTATTTATTATCCTCAGGTTTCTTCTCATTTCAAACCTCTTTCTCCATTTTCTAGACTTTTCCAAAACAAATTTTGCAGGATGGGAAATACACAGTACTCTCACAGACTTCCCCTGGTTTCAAAATCTTTTCTGCTGGAAAAGGAGAATCTTACGTGAGTGACAAAGAAGGAAACACACATGTGAAGGATGATATCAATCACAAAGCACAAAGCATGTGGTTAGCGGGGCAAAACATACCCCTTTTTCCAGGAACAGAAAGGGTTCCTCTCAAAACTGCTTTAGACAGATATTTAAATAGATGTAACCAACTTCAGAGAGTAAAAGGATGTCATGAGTCAGTTTACTCAAACATCAGTAGTTTGAGTAAAGCCTGCGGTGCAGTCCTCCTATCTATTAATTATGTTTCTTCAGAAGGTGCTCTCAGGTCACCTTCAGTTTATAGTATAACCCTTTGCAGTATGGACAATTTTGGCAACAGTGGTGAAACTTAGACAATGATAATCCTCCACTGACATTGCTATAAACCTCCATATTCCCATAGGAGCTACAGACTTGTTATCAACAATCATTGGTAAAATTTCCATCACCTCAAGATGTCACCTTCTGTGAAGCTTATCAATCAGACCTGTTTTCATTCCTTTGCATATTGCTGCATAGTTGTTTTCAGTCTTCAAGGCCTAAGACTTGCTATGAAATTCATTATCTATACTTTTCATAGTTTCTGTAACTAATTGAGTTATATTACTTATGTCCTATATTTTTTTACATCATTGGGGAAGATAAAGGAAAGAGAGCAAAGAAGCAAATTTTTGTCCTAGTAATAAGCAGCAGAAACTACAGCTAAGGAGGTGAGTGAAATCCTAGACATCTATAATAGTGTGCAAATAAACTAGGTGAATAAGGTCCTTTTATTTTTAAGAATTTCATTGCAATGAAAACATAATGCCACTTCAAAAGCTAAGATTGTGTCATGTCGTATTTCCTATTCTTTTCCTTTTTATCACAGCATTCTAAAGAGCTTTTTTATTTTCACAAAAATGGAGTCTAGACATTTTTATGCTTTTATAGTAGCTTCTATTCTGCTATTTTCACGCTGTAGGAATAAAATAAGTCAGTTAAAAGTCAACAGTAATTAATTCGTTTCTCTTTAAAAATGGGAGGGAGAGAAATTTTGATATTAGCACAATATTTGCAGGGTTTTTATGAGAAATCATTTATTTGCCCATTATTAGGTTGGGGCAGAAGGTTCAGAAGGCATCCAATAGATTTTCTTTCCTAATTACTTTTTTCAGGCAATTCTAAACACTATATAAATTCAGGAGAACTCTTATTTTAACAGTAGAACACTAAACAATACAGAAGGTTGGCTGGTGTCCTAGCCCAGCCATGATATTAGCTGAGCTAGCTAATGGGCAACTTTGTTCAGTTGCTCAGATCTCCAGAATCAAACAAAAAACAGAAGAGACTGATAATGGGAAGACCTAGAGAGGGATTAATCTTCTACATATATCTACTTACAGAAAGAGTGGCTTCTGAAATGATCCAGCTATTCTGGGCTCCCTTTACAAACAGTAAGAATAATGGACATACTTCAGAACAATTTTAAATATCCATTTCAACTTAAGAATTACGGTCTTTAGTCTACTTGATACACAGTCTGGATCTCCCATAAGTAAAATGGGACCCTGCCATAGGTTCCATTGCCTTTCTCTTGGCATACACAAGGTGTTACTGATCATCACAGCGTGCACACTGCGTTCCCGGTGACGTGAGAAATACTGTGTCACCAGCACTTCATAAGAGTTAACATAAAGTGCATTTTTTAGTAACAGGGAACAGCTATCAAGCTCAGGAAGCACCAGTGTTGAGATTTTTCAAAGACCATCTATTTACTTCACTGTTTCCCAATGTTTGTGAAGTACTTTAATACCTTGTTTCACTATGCAGTATATTTTCTTTTTAGTTAGTCTTTGTAGTAATAAGATAAATTAAGGAAACTAATATATGACATTTACTAACTCAATGTGGGAAACTGAAGATTTAGTGCCCTTCAAAATAAATGTAGACTTTGGCTTTACCTCAGCAAAATATTAACGCTCATGTCAGTAATTCTTGATGTTCATTACTTATTTAATGGGAGCCAATTTCAGCTTAATCTGGTTTACAGAGAAAACTAGATTCCTGCTATATTTAAAGAGTTCTTTCAGCATCTTAATAAAAAATAGCTTCTTTGAAGAATCCAAGAGTGCAAATTTTCACTATTATATCTTAACCTCATGAGAATTGTTGTTTTCTTTTTCTTTCTTTTCAGTTTCAGAAAAAAAAAACCTCCTGAAAATATGAAATTTAAATGATTAAAACACAAGTTAAATAAAAAATGGTCTGCAATTTGTTTGTTTTCAGCTTATAGTTTTTAAGTCAGTACCATTACTTTTTAACACTAGGGATTGCAATTGGAAAGAACAGTTAAAAAAAGTCTTTCATTTACCAATATATGATCACAAATGATTTCACAGATTAAACTGCTTATGTTGAAGACCTGTATTTGGGGCAAGAATATATAAGACAGGTTAGACTCCAGCAATCTGGAATTTCCAAGAAACTACAATTAAATTTTTCTAAAGAATGTATTATACAGATATGCTATTCTCTAACAGTGGAAGAGCATGTTTACATGACAACCACAAAATTTTAAGTCTTGACCATAAAATGTAAGTGAACAAAATCTTGAGAACTTCACATTAAACCTCCACTCATTAAATGTTTCATTAAATTCAATAGAAAGCATCTAAGCATACAAGTGAAGTCTTTGTATTACCAATTGAATTAAAAATAATAAATGTCACAGCTGCATTCCAATGTACATCTTCCAAGACAAATCGCATTGATTAATTGTCAAACAGTTGCATGTCATCAACTAAATTCGTATCCTCTGAACAGTTTGCTAAAAACTTTCTGCTAGATCTTTCCTGAACAGAAAGGTGCCACACAAATAGTAAGTTGTGTGCATTAGAGAGAGCTGTTCTCAGGTGAATGAGGACTAAAGATCTGCCCTCCATGGCTATGTCCAGCCTCACCTCAAGTGAGAGTGCTGGGACCCAACAGAGATAAAAGGATTGGCACTGGTGTCTTAGTTTCAACCTTGAAGAGCATTTTCACTTTCAGGCTTATACTATGAAGAATGGCCAGACTTGATGAATGAAATGTCTCTTGTATAGCACATACCCTCCTCACATGCATAATGGATCAAACATTTCATCTAGATGTTAGTTTTTCAACTCAATTGAGTAAATGAGGCATCAGGAAATCCTGGCATAATAAAGTGAAATTCTGTATCATAATCGGCTAACAAAGGCAAGTGTAATAGTTGATGGAAAGCAGAATATGAAAGCATAATTAAATCTGGCATGCATATCATCAAGTCAAATTATCACTTGGTTATGGAAAAATGTGGTAGAGCAGCATTTATGAAGGGCATGGCATAGCCTTAGTCTTCTTTTCAAGTGTTGTATAAAATTACAGCAAGATTGTGTTTTATTTAGACTGGCAGTGTTCCTAGAAAGCACTAGTTGTGATGCATGGAGCCTGAAATAGTGGCTTTTTATTTGTACTCAAAGCTCCAGAGTGTTGTTCTGTTCAATCACTTATAGACAAGGCTGCTCAGTAGCTTTCATAAGCACTGGAACAGTGTGAATAAATTGTACTGACAATGCTGACAGCTCCATACCCTGCCTAAGAAAGACCTGAAAGGCTTTAAACTTTTGCTTTTTCATTCACTGAAGGGTGTTCCTTGTGTACAATACACTGGTCTCCCTACTTTACAAGATTCCCTTCTTCTTCCCACATCCACAACATTTTTTGGCGAAATGAAATAAGCTTCCTACCCTCAGTTTCTAAAGAAAGTATTCTAAATCAATCTGTCTCTAAACATAATTTAGAAGACTGAAGGAAAGCTGTGTGAGCACAATAAAATGTTGTTCTTTATAAATTCCCAGCTGGCAGGGGTCCCGTTTCTCTGATATTTCTAATCCTTTCTGAGTTTGCTCCAGACAGAAATAAAAACACAAGAGAATTTTCATAAAATGATATCCAGGCTACAGTTCCAGTTCCAGCTAACCCCCATATTTAGTCCTTTAACTTTTGTTGTAGTTGTTGGAGGAGGAGGGGGGGAGAGGCTGCTTGTTTGTTTGGGAGTTTTTCGTAAAATTAATTTTTAAGTCCCTCTAAAGTACTTCCCTTCTCCCATATAGAGTTTCCTTGGAGACAAAATTTCCACAATTTGTGTGTAGTTAAAAATTCAGAGTATTAAAGAGGGAGTGAGAAACAACCCTAAAGTGATGGCAGTTGCCAGTTACTGCAATTAAGGAAATAAAAGCAAATCTGTTGGTAGATCTGAGGCAATTCCTCTTTTTCACAAAACTTTTAGCCACTGCCCATTTTGGAACTCCACGTGCAGATGTGATAAGGACACATGTAATACATTTATCACCAGATTACCTACCTGCTGGCTTTCTTTTCTTAGAGAGAGGTTTTGATTGGAAACATGCATCTACATATCTTTCAGTGAAAGGGACTGCAGTAGTTTGAAGGCATGTAGTATTTTGAAAAGCCAGCATCACAGTGTTCAACTGTCACTCCCTCATATTTGATAGAGCAGGAATTGCCAAATTTTGTGTACAGATGATTACACTCAGCTTCCTGGGGGGCAAATAGGTCAATTTATTCTGCATTCAAATTGAGAAAGTTTATTATATAGGAACCTCTGCATTTTCAAAACAAGGACAGTTTTATCAATGTAATTTTATTACAGGGAAAATTTAGGCGTTAATGTCATCTTAGTTACTCATTTTCCCTCCCTTTCTTTTACAGAAAAGGAGAGAAGAAAGCTGTGTTGTGTGGTTGATATACCTGAGGGACAGGATGCCATCCAGAGGGACCTGGACAAGCTCCAGTAGTGGGTCACAGGAACCTCATGAGATTCAACAAGGCCAAGTGCAAGGTGCTGCACCTGGGTCAGGGAGACCCTTGGTATCAAAAAAGGCTGGGGGAGGAACAGATCAAGATCAGCCCTACCAAGAAGGACTTGGAGGTGCTGGTGGATGAGAGGCTGGACTTGAGCCAGCCAGAAAGCACAGAAAGTCATTCAGATCTTGGGCTGTAAAAGCAACATGGCCAGCAGGGCAAGGCAGCTGATTCTGACACTGCTTTTGTGAGACCTCACCTGCAGTGCTGCATCCAGCTCTGGGGTCCCCAGCACAGGAAGGAGATCAACCTGTTTGAGTGAGTCCAGGGGAGTGCCACAGAGATGATCAGAGGGATGAGCACCTCTGCTATGAAGACAGGCTGGCAGAGCAGCCTGGTGAAGAAAAGGCTCTGGGGAGACTTTTTTATGGCCTTTCAGTAACTGAAGGGGGTTTATAAGACAGATGGGGTCAAACTTTTTAGCAGGGCCAGTAGTGATTGCACAGAGGGTAATGTTTTAAACTAAAAGGGAGTAGGTTTAGAATAGATAATAGGAAGTAATCTTTTACAAGGCTGGTGAAATGCTGACACAGGTTGCCAGAGGGGTGGTGAATGCCCCATCCCTGGAAACATTCAAGTTCAGGTTGGACAGGGCTCTGAGCAACAGGTCTGCTTGGTGATGTCCCTGCTCACTGCTGAGAGGCTGGACTAGGTGACCTCAAAAAGGTCCTTTCCAACCCAAACTATTCTATTTTATGATTCTAAGTTCATCTAACTGTCTACTCTATTAAACTTATTGCTTACCTTGTGACCAGTATGTTGATATTTCTGCCTGACCCTAAACTAAGCCCCTAGTATTTTGTGTGAAACTTCATAATGTCTGCCCCTGGATTCAGGGTTTACAAGCTTATGGTGAGTTTGCTTCCTAATTTTTCTGCAAATCAGCAGATTATAGTTGTACCTCTTTGAAATACATCACACTGGTCTCTACACAAAACAGCTAGACCGTTTTTTCCCTCCACTGGAGTGAAAAAGAAGTTAATAATTGTGTCACACTGACTTTGTCCATCTCTTCACTGCAACCATCAGCTTTTTCAATTCCTAGTTTCATTGTGAACCTTGGGTGCATACATTGGCTGCCTGCTCTATTTATAACCAGAAACACATGCATAAATATGTGTATTTGCATGTTGTTTCTAGAACAATGGGTCAGTGGTCACAGGTTATCACCATTTTAATAGTAAGTAGAAGAGAGAAGGAGAAATTAGGGAAAACCACAGGATCATGAATGGCAGAATGCATTATTACTGGCAGTTCTCAGACCAGTATCTGAATAATTACACTGCAATAAGAATGAAATACCAAATGTGCAAAGCCAAAGCTCCGTATGATCATAAAGTGGAAGCAGAAAGAATTGTCAGAGCCCGTCTAAGGCCACAGTCTGTTGATTATTGTTCTATTGTGAAAAACAAACAAAAATGTAAGCTTGTACAGCATATGAAAACACACATCAAATTGCTGGCAGCATTTCAGCTTCCAAATGCAGCAAATGTTGAAACATATTTAAATTTCCTTCTCAGTTTTTAAATCCTGCTTTATCTCCTGTCACTTGTATGGCATGGACTGAAAATTTTGACAGCTGAAATAGGTGCCAGTGCTCTACACCCACAGTCTTATCGAACAGCAGCTAAATTCAAAGGGTGCCTTTTCCCCAACTTCAGTGGGAGCTGAGTGACACCCAGCATCAAATGAAAACCCAATTATGAGGGGATAAAATCTGAGTAATTAGCTCATGAGTGCATTTACCTCAGATAATCCTCTAGGTCCTCCAACACTCCCCTTGGTCAGCCATGAGAAGTAAATCAGAGTCAGGAAGGTCAAATCTCACATCCTCACAACCCACGCATGAAAGGAAGAAAACTTCACCTTTGTTCAGGCATTCTGTCCACTGGTAATTTATTCCTAACTTTTCCAGCATTTGTTGTTGCCTCAGAAACTGTCTTCAGCCTTCTTAGCAAAACTGCTCTTCAAGGGTAATGAATGAACTCATCACTGTCCTACTGGCACAGGAGCACCCCGAGAGCAGAAGGCCTGCACATCCCCACCCCACTAAAACTGTCCAGATGAGATTTTAGCAGGGTAGGGTGGTGGGGAGGTGGTAATTTTGTTCATTATTTACTACCTGCTTGTCAATATCTTGAGACTATTGTGCCTATATTTGGGAGGTAGAACATGTCATGTTAACAGGGAAGAAAAAAGAGACTCCGCCCTACTGGAAAGATTCTGATATTAATGTTTTTCTCTGAGAGAATCATTATGAAAAAGGTGAAATGATGAGCAGTTTTGTGGTTGGAGGGCTTTTTTTGTAATACAGTGTAAAAGGTAAGACATTCGTTGATGCAGAAGTATCATACAGTTTTTGGTTGGACTTCAATATTGAAACCTTGCCATAGAGCAGCAGTCCCTCATGTGACAGGCTTTCAGAGTTCCCACCACTGCACATGCACAACTCAATGGCAGCTATGCGCAAACTCTCCTTTTCAACCCAACAACTCCTCAACTTCAATCAGTGCAGGCTTACCCTGAGAAAATTTTTTAAAAATATGCATTCAAAGAACAAAATATATATGAATTGGATACATAACAGAAATTTTAAAAATTAGAGTTTGGGAAAATCCAAAACATGCTTGTGGCTGTCTGGGTGGTCCCTTGGCACTGCAGCTGCTGAGGAGATGGAGACTTTTGGGCTGCCAGGTCCCAGTTTCCAGATACTAACCCCTCTCAGAGATCTGACAAAACTGGCACGGTTTAACAAAAATTTTTCCTTCTACAGAGCTAGTGTTGCCCAAAGGAAATATCGTCAGAAGTGTTTTGTTCAGTTTTACTCACATGTGATGAGGTGCTAGATGGAAAGAAAAAAAGTGCTTGCCAGAACTCTGGAGACATTTGGAGGCAGGAGGTCGATACTACTCCTTCCTCAGCACAACCACATGGAGTATAAACACAGTGATATTCTAAGAGATTATAAGCCATATAAAGACATGTCCATGTCCTGTCCATGGTAATTTTCAAAGCCTGGTTATTTTGCCAGTAGGGTCTTCATAAGAATGATTTGGTGTGTCTTTCTGTTCTCCATGCTGTTTCAGTTATGTCAGTACAGAACAGATTATTCAATTCTATTGACAACATAAATTCCCTCACTATTTTTTAAGGTATAAGTCCCCATTTTATAATTTAATAAATTTTAAATCTCTCTATTTTCATGATCTCTTCTGAGAAAAGAAAATAAGTCCATACAATCTCAGACCTTCCTTTTTCAGGAGACAGCAGAGATCAAACACTTCAAGGCTTACCAAAAATTATGCACATTTTTTAAAAAATTGATAAAGGAGAACCTAGTCATTTGAAGAGATCCATACTCTATACACTTACATGTTGTCATGTGGGACCGAACTGAGAGAAGCACTGAAAACAACAGGCTGTACAGGATGTGGCTTATTGTATCCTGGGTAGTTACCTGTTCAGGTAAGTAACTACAATGGTGAAAGGAACTAATTGTTGACAATATTCTCTTCTCAAGCTAGTTGCTTTTGTGGTTTAAGATGCTACAGTTAATTTTAACAGAATACTCAATGAACAGCTCGTCACAGGGCTGTATGTATGGCTTGTACTGTACAGTGATAAGGCATGGGATAAGTTAATTAGCAACTACTGACATGACCAAATGACATGCATAGTCTGCAGTCATCTAATTCCTATCCCTTCTTTCATCTTTGATATTCCACTGTGTATGATAATGACAAAGTTATGAAAATGTTGTGACGGTCTGATTGAAGAGACTGGGATGAGGAGACAGAAAGATAGAATACATAATAATGAGGCATGTCCCTCATTATCTTAATGAGGGTCTTTTAAAATACTTTTTCTGAATACTTTCTGGAGGAATATTCTTTTAACACAGAAAAAAAAAACATGCCATACAATTCACACACAGATGTGTCAACCTTTTGTGTTACTCCTTGACTTGTTGTATCACAACCCCTGTCAATTATCACATGTCATCTTTGGGTGATTTCCAAGTTATGGTTTAATTAAAAACACCAGTATTCTTTTCTCTTTTGACCAGGTCTTGTTCTGCATACTTCGAAGAAAAAAAAAGTTTATTATATTCTGCTGATAGTAAACAGTTATATAGCTTATTTTCATTAAGAGAAGTAATGATTTTAATTACAAGTCACTCACTGTGAAATATAAGAAAGTGCACATTCCTTTTCTAAATCAAAACAGACTGTATTGTGCTTTCTGACATGTGATGAACTGTTCATAGAACAAAACAAAAATTGAGCAAGTCTGTAATGTTTGTGCTCTTAACACTCTCCTAGTTGCACTTGTTATCCACTAATGTGTAATACACTGAGTATGTAATAGTGTGGAACTTAATTTGCTTATCTCTGTAATGCATTTCCTTCTTAGACCTACAGTCACTGGAGCTTTGTTTGAAACTGTCAGACAGAAGCCCCCCAAACACCTTTGTTTTTATTGTCTCAGATGTCTGGTGGCGAAATAACGTGTTATATCTCTGCCAAATTAGTTATGTTTCAGACAAAACAATATGATAAAATACTAATATGGAACAGCAGGAAGAGTAATATGCTTAAGATTTCCTTGGCCTAACTTGGCCTGGAGCAAACTAATTTATTAAGGAAATTTGTATCTTCTGTCTGACACAAGAGTGGGTTTTTTCATTTCTTCAATGAGAATTTTTGATCTGAATACCATGCCTAAAGAATGTCATTATGAATGTGATCCATTGCCAGTGTCACTTTCAACAACAAAATCACTAAGATTGTGGCATTAATCCTTCCCATTAAAACTGGGCATTTTTTCTCCCCAGCTAACCCATATTAAGAAAAAACTATCTTCAGTTCCCTATACTGTGAACAGTACTGATCTGAGGTTTTCAATTTCATGAGTGAGACAGTCATTTTAAATTTGCCATGCAATTACTTTCTAATTAAAACAAAATGCTCACTTTCCCTTTATTTTGATCATTTTGCAATATTTTTCTAACACACTGAAATCAAACACTTTCATTTATGTCATAGTGAAAACCAAGAGGTATTCTAGAACAGTAATGCACACAGATTCAAGGGGTCATTTTTTGCTGCATATGCCAGAATGCAGAATCTACCTTACAGAAAATGCAATAAAAGCACACTGTAACATGCTACATCTATTGGTTTTATAATAAGATCAACAAATATATAATAAACCAAAACAAGACATTTTCCTAAATACATATGTTATGACTGCTCAAGAAATATTGTTTTGAGCCTTTTCTTGAGGCCCTTTTGTAAATAGTAACTTTTCTTTCATTCAGTGGACTGCATTTACATGAACCTATAATAAAACTGAAATCCGTAATAGCTTTCAGTTATGCCAAACTTGTGTCTATACCACACCACCTGTAATAAACCATCGGCTGGAGGGGTGATCTCTCTAGTTATGGCATAAAGTGTTGGGTTTTTCTCAGTTGATATACACAGAGATAAAATAGTCAGTCAATCAGTTACATTTTTCGCAGTAACCTGGAAACTAGTTTTCAGTACTGAATAATTCTAACATCCATGTCATAAAACAGTGAGGATTAAGGATGAAAGTCACTTCAATTATAATTTAAAATTAGACCTTCAGGCTCAGTTCCACCATCTACACATAGTTATTTAGTCCCACTTGAAAGGCCTAGGTCTGACAGATATGACATAGTAGCTATAGAAACTCCACGCCTTCCTGGAGTGGTGGCTTTAGGTATCTCAAATGGCACTGAATGCTAGTGGATAGCAACAGAGTCAAGACTTTGATCTCAGTGAGTCAGACAGCCTAAAATAGGGGACAAGAGCCTGATTATAATGAAAGAGTTCTGCAAGACTGATTGTTCTCTGCTGACAGCAAAGCGAGTTTGGCTGAAATCTTAGACTCCATCCAGAATGAGATCCGTTCTAGTCAACTGAGATTTAGTCTATACTTTCAGCTTGCTCTAAAACAGGAACTGACAGGTCAGCTGGTCATCCAAATTGCTCTCAAGTTTCCCTGGATTGTATTGACTGGCTCGCTATTACCTCTAATGGAGGCCTTGACATCTCACCATCAAGGAGACATCTGAACTTTAATGGGCAAGTTTGGCGCCATTCTTCACCTTTACAGAGCAAAGTCTATCCAACATTTGTGATTCTCTTTTTCTACTAGGAAAGCTTTCCATTATTTCATACTTTGTTTGCAAGACTATTCTACATTATGAGCTTCAAATTACTATTCAGACACTTAAACTTCCAGTCACCTTAGCCCTCTCCTGACACTGCTTCATTTTATACCTTTCCCTTCCAGGCACTCAGCAATTCCATCATTCATGACTCCCCCAGTGCATTCTGCAGCATGCTCTTTCTACCAGCAGCACTGTGCAGCTCTCCTCCAGCCATGAAGGGACATATCCTCTGCAGAAGAACTGGAAATTGTCGCCCTTTCCTTAGCTTCCACTATGAGATAGAGTTCTGAAAAGCTAGGTGGAAAAAACACCAGCAAAACTCAATGAAGAGAAGAAAAGACAAAAAAAGAATTTTAGAAATAGTGCAACTCTGGAAAAATTATGGACAGGAAGTGGTGACTTTGTCATGTAAAGATGTGAGGAAAAGGACATAAAAAGTGTGAGGAAAATTTTTTTTTCCCGGTGTTTTGGTTTGTGTCTTTGACTTTCACATGTTTAGGATACTGAGTACATAGGTAATGACTACACCCATGAAAGAGAAGGATGACTGGAACACTCTGACTTCAAAATGGGCCCAATATTTCAGAAAGGCCAAAGCTTTTCTACAGAACTCAGTTTCCAAGAAAACTTCCAGAATTTTACATGTAGAGGCAAGGTGAATTCAGTTTGAGAATGGCTTAGGCAGTGCAGATAGACATAGTTTCTCCAACCTTACTCTTGGAGTTGACTTGTTCATCATGATTACTGAGATTCATTCCTGCAGGAAGGGACAACCAGCAAGTGTAAAAAACTCTCTCTCTGGGAATCAGAGAACATAACTGAAAAAAGAAATTATGAACATTCTGAATAATTGAGTTTTTTCTCCCCCAACAGGAAACTAAACTGACTTGCTAGTTCCTGGCATCTGCTGCTAATTGGTAGAGAAGTAACATTATGATTTTTAATTCCTCTTTTCACTTTCTTCCACACATTATTGAATCTTATGTGTATGTTTATGGTTCCAGTAAAGATGCTTTTCTCCTGTAAATCTGACCTTTTCTGAAATCTTACGTAAATGTATTCAGTATATACAAATTCACAGGTAGGACAGACAAGATAAGCTGTTAACCATTCCTTGACTTTATAAGATACACTAAATGGCAACAAATATCTGATCCTACCTAATATCATGCCCAAGAAGTTGGGGAAGGGATGGGGGGAAGACATACACATCCTTGAAAAAAGGGTTATAGAGACATGGAATAGAAGAGCTAATCCTTTAGGTACCAGTATGGCACATTTTACCTCTGAATAGATCTGTGGAATTTTGCATGTTCAGCTACAGTTAAGCAGAACTGAATTTTGTCCCTTCTTGCTGCAGGTTTCCCTGCTGGGATAAAAACCAAAGCCAGACAGGAATGGGGGATGTATAATATCACCTTCCTGGAGCTCTGCCTAAGGAACAGTGTAGAAGGAAACACCTTTGCAAAATCATCAGCTCACAAAACAAACATATTTTAAAGAAACAACAAATCTTTCCTTTAATTAAGAAATGTCACAGAAAAATAAGACTTATATGGCCATAGCTGAGTTCTGTTTTACTCACACATAGCTTTCTGTATTAAATTCGCAACAAAGGATGTGCCTTTTCAAACATCCACTGTTCAGTCTAGTTTAATTTTGTCATATCATATGATGTCCTCTTAACTGGATTTGTTGTGTAATCATTAGACTTCACATCTACTGTGTACTTTCTGCTGCCCTACTTTTACTTTATCCTATTTCCTTTCCCCAAATTAATCACATGTGAATCATGCACTGGCTCATACAGCAAAAGGAAAGATATGCCCCTTTTTTTCACGAGGATCACGCAGCCCAGAGTAGGATTCACTGAGAGAGCCAAGATGCACTATTTCCTGTCGTAGTTAGATGAAGCACATAGCATCTACACCAAACTCTTGCTTGTAGAGAGATTCCTTATGGAACAGGGGCATATGATACCCCTGGAAAGATTGGACAACCCAGGATTGCTGGGAAAGCCCCTGAACAGGCCCCTGGCTGCAGGCAGGCCTAGGAAGCACCTGGCTGCAGGCAGCCCTGAGAGTCCTTGGCAAAGTTATACACTGGTTGGCTCCCCCGTGAATTAGAGGCCATCTAGAGGGACTGGGCGTGAATCTTTGCAAAAGTAGACATAAGCTTGCATAGTTGTACAATAAAGGGAGAACGATGCTTAATCGAATTGGTGTACGTGTTGTTTATCCGGCCAGCTCTCCGGACTCGGTCCCTAACACTTGCTGATGTCAGCAATAGGTACAGAGCCGGGGTTAGGTAATTTTCTAACAGAAACAAAAAATACAACATGGAGAACTGGATTCAAGGGCCAAAAGATGCAGAAGCCTGGCTTCTTCTCTAGAGAACACACAAACTCTCCAGATTATCCAGTGGTCTATGAATTGTCAGTTTGTGCCAATCAGTCTCCTGTAGGTTTTATACCCTACATGAGACTCCACATAATTCAAACATTAACTGCTTACACCACTAGAAGATAATAAAACTTATCGCCTACTCTTCCTTAAGAGGAGAAAATGTACAAAAACTGCAGTTGGAATAACATTCAGCCTGTACCAGAATATGTCATCAACAACAATTTTAGCAGTGATCTCATCAAAAAAACAGTTGAGCATTTTCTGGAAAGTAACCAAAGGTCTGCTGCAAATGAATCAAATATTTCATCCGCTATTTGGTTGCAAGTGTTGAACACGTGGTGCTCAAAAGCATTTTTCCTCCACTGGAATGCAATAAAAGCCTCAAACATTTTGATTAAATCATTGATCCAGTCCACTGTCCCATCTTCACACGTGACTGCATTGCAATCTGTCTAGGTCTCTTTCTAAAATTACTGTGCAGCAACAAATGAGATAGGCTCTTAAAAATTTATATGTGTATATATCTTTCTTGTTGCAACTACAGTCTCTAAAGTCGGACACATGTAAAGGTCAGAAGAATCACTTACTGTATGTGTTGATTTTGACTGGGCTGGAGTTACTTTTCTTCATAGTAGCTAGCATGGTGCTGTGTTCTGAATTTGTGCTGAAAACAGGGGTGATAACACAGGGATGTTTTTGCTACTGCTGAGCAGAGCTTACCCAGCATCAAGATCTTTTCTCCTTCTCACCCAATCCCACCAGCAGGGAGGCTGTGGGTGGTGCACAAGGATTTGGGAGGGGACACAGCTGGCACAGCTGACCCCAACTGACCCAAGGGATATTCCTTTCCATGTGGTGTCATGTTCATTAAAAGCTGGGAAAAGAAGGAAGGAGGGACATCCGTAGTTTTGTCTTTCCAAGTAATTGTCACACATGAGTGCTGTTTTCCTGGGAGCAGTTGAACACCTGCCTGACTATGGGAAGTGGTGAATTAATTCCTTGTTTTGCTTTGCTTGTGTGCGCACCTTTTGCTTCACCTTTTAAACTGTCTTTAGCTCAACCCACAGGTGTTCTCACTTTTACTCTTCTGTTTGTCTCTCCCATCCCACCAAGGGATGACGAATGGGGACACTTAGCAAGCAGCTGTGTGGGGCTTAGCTGTCAGCTGGGGTTAAACCACAATAATTTACCTGATGGCTCAGTTCTGCCAGAAGGGGAAAGGGTGCTCAGTGCAACTAGGCACAGCTTGCTTTTACAAGTGTGCCATTGCTCCTTACAACTGCATACACACACTTGTCTAGCTTCATAAATAGGGCTCTGTGTTTAGTACTGCAGTTCAGAGGCTGCTGCAGAAGTCAAAGACATGTTCTTTGCCCTGGCCCTCAGTGCTGAGGGCACCTCGATTTCATGCCCTGTGCTCTGGAGATGTAACTCCCATTCTCAAACTCTGGAAAAGGCTGAGAGTTCACACTGCAAAGTGCACAGCACCAGTCCCCAGGTCCCTTCCTCTTACATTGTGCCAGCTGAAGCACAAGGTAAATTAAGCCATCAGACTTCATAACCAGGCTCACAAGTGGGGTAATGTCAATGACACACTGCTTTCTTTTCTATTCTGTAGTCAGTACGCAGAGAACAGAAGCAATACATACATTTGATTCCCAGGTAGTTCAGTTCCAGTTTTGCTTTATACCCAGAAGGCAAGAAAGTGGACAGGGTGTCCACAGCCTGTTCCACCTTATCCTGGAATCCTGTGCTTGCTAAGGTGTGAAGAATTGCAAGGTTATGCAAGGGTACAGTTGGTGGCCAAATTCTTCATTTTCATGTGATTAGGCTGCCCTGAAACAAGTTGTCTGAGCATGCTGAGAGTACCCCATAGAAGAAAAGGGGGTGTATTCATTTGAAGTCCTCTAACATTATTTGGCACTGAGTGCAGGGAAGAATAAAGTTTATTTAAGGATAGTAGCAGGAACCATGGGAGGACTTCAGCCTAAAATAATAGACTGCAGCAACTTACTGCTTCACATTTTCAAAAGGTGTAATGGCTTGAAGGTGACTGAATTGAGCCTTTGACATAATATTCTCTTTGTCCACTTAAATTCATGGAAAGTCTAATAGTTCAATTTTATAGTTCAGTAGTTTTAAATTAAAAAATACTTCAGCCTTTTGTTCAATAACATTAACATAAAATCCTGGCAGCACCACAAAATTAGCATCCACAGTAATTGGCAGCTTAAACCAGCTAGTTAGAATGCCTCTACACAGCATTACTGCTTCCCCCATTGAAGATTATATTTTCCAGATTCTTTGCATTAAAAAAAGCACTATCAGCTTGCTTAGGTAGCGATGTTATTTCAAATACATTGTCAATACTTTCTTCTCAAGAGGGAAACTGGAACTAATTATAGTACTGAACCCAACCGTATGTATCAAACAACCAAACCTGAAAACATTTCTCTGTATTTTGTAAGTACTTATTTTTGAAACTAAATAAAAACCCCAAGTATTTGTGGTTAAAAATATCAGATTACGATTAAACTGTTGAAACATTTTCATACTCAGCTGGAAAGTTTCATAAGAAGTTTTAATTACAGTGGGCAACTTAATATTTCTAGTTGATTTTGAAATCAGAGAGAATAGGTTTTGCTAATGCTACATTAAAAAGTCCAGAATAAAGACCACTTCCCCATTGCTTTTAATTTTTATATCCATAAATATTATCTATCCTGAAGGAAAGATAGTTGTCATGGGGCCTGGGATTTGTGTCTGTAGTTCTTTTTCCTGAGGGCAACAGATAGGAAGAGATTAACTTCAGCAAGTAATTGGAGTGCAAAGGATTGTGAGAGCTAAATTTTCATCATCTTTATGACAAGGTCTAGCCTTTTCCCTCTTTGGATCAGGGTTCCACAAGAATTGTGGGATTCATGAATTATCTAAGATGTTTTAGAGAAAGCATAAAAGATTCTTCCAAGTTAAAATTCTTTGCAACTTTGACAAAAGAAGCTGTAGAAGCGCGTACACACACACACACACACACACACAAAAAAAAAAAAAAAACCACCAAAATTGCCTAGAGACTATAAGATCTACACCATGATTCCTTGATTTTTCAGCCAAGATCTGCCATAAAGAACATTTTCTTGATCATTCTTGGAAAACCCATAGCTCAACTAGAGAGTTATACGGGACACCATTTTATTAACTAATGACTAATCGTGCCGTAATTATGCCTCTCCTCCTTGCTAGGAGTTCCAGAGACAAACAGGACTCTCAGCCTTCACTGCTTCTTGATCGTTGTTTATTAAGTCTTATCAGAGAAACAGAGTCACTAGCGTGATCCAGACATAGGACAGAGCAGAGAATACTGGAGAAAGCCAAATTATCAAGATTAAATGGCCTTTTTAAAGGTAAATCAAGCAATCATTACTAAAAACGTACATTATTTTTACTTTTCTACCCATTATTTAGTAACACAGCCAGGAACTGCAGAATTCTTTGTCCAATCATCCCAAACTACTTTTACTGCAGAATATGGAGTAGTAGAAGAAGAAGAAGGTTTGGAGAACAACAACAATCCTCCATTTTGATGGGTTTTGCTTTTATCTATTTACTACATAAACAAACCCAAAACCTCTAAATTTCTCACCCTGTGACAATCTTACATGGTAGTCTTTCACCTAATTCACACTAGTGTAGTTTCTAGTTCTTCTCTAAGAGAAGGCAGTTTTTTCCAAGGGCGGAGATCAGAAACAGTGTTGTTCAGTGGGGTAAAATTCTTCAAAACAGGCAGAGAAATATTCTCTGCACTCTGGGTTCCCACAACTAAACAGAGGATGATCCAGACAGAAATAATTTTTGCTCGCTAACAATTATATCCATAAATACTTACCTAGGATATTAACATGTGGTAGAATCTAATTGTGTAGTTGACATAGGCTCTTTCTGGCCAGATAGTGACAGAAAATGAGAATAGGATCATTTGATGTTATGCAAAAAAATTTCATTGCTTTTCTAAGCACTCAAGAAGTTAATGATTCCATAAGAAATGGGCTCAGTTCCCAGTTAGAAAAGAAGTCATTCCATATGAGAAAGTCCATCCCCTCCACAGCTGTATTCTTGTTAGTCATGTCTCATATATTTTGTTACTCTTTCACACTCTCCGTAAGATAAAAAAATGGTTTTACACGTAACCCTGTCTCAGCTGTCTTGGTTTATTAGATGTCAGCCTTTGTTGTTAAAGGTATGCTGCAATTGTCACAGAGTCAGCCCAGCATTTCTCAGAGCTGGATGGGAAACATTCATCCTTTCCAGCTCCTAGCCCTGTGTGGTGGGATGCCAATACAACAGGGTCAGGGAAAGTCAGATGTATAAATCTGTGAGAAATGCTGCCTGGTTTCCTGAAATAGTTCTTTGAACTGAAAAAAGCTCTAGAATTACAAAATTTATTGGCTGCAAGAAAATTCAGGGCTTGGCATGTCAGAATCAAGTCTTAAAACAATTCTTATATAGAGATATGTGGGAAAACATCAGTTTCACTTTCCAGGGAGAGCTGCTATGTCTTGCTCACTGCTATTGCACCTACCTGAGGTCAAGGAACTAACAAGCTGCTGTCTGGAAAAATTGATATTGTGGTTGAGGCAATATCAGTAGAAGAGATACTGAAAAAATTATTGGATCATGCCAATCTGTTAGAATGTGGAAAAAAACCCAAAGCTGGACTTCGTCCCACATGACAAACATACCTTCAAAATTCCCCATACCGGAGTCAGAAAAGCATGGTGCATCTGCAGTGCACTGATTAGTCTGTCAACGAGAAGTTTTAGTAGTGTGTTTGACACACAAAAGTTAGGAATGAAGAGGCAAATGAAAACAAATCCCTATTTTATTTCAGTGAGGGCACAATTCTGCAGGATACAGTTCATGTGAGAGCAGAATTGGAGAAACCATGAGCTCGGTGTTCTGGTGGCAACCAAAGATTATCTCACTTCAGCCAAATTCAGCACATCATTGAAGCACTCATTTCAGACGTATTATTGCTTTCCATAAAACTGTAGAGATACAATTTACCATGAATTTTCAGGATCATGCCTGCATGCACAAGGAAGAGTATCTCCCTTTGCAAATCTTAGCTACTCTTTCTTTTCATGGACTGTTCAAAAATTCATGGATTTTATCTTTCTTAGCACTTAATTATATTTTACCATCTTTTCACAACAATAAGTACAGATTATTTATCAGAGTCTTGGTTTTACATACTCCTGTATGGCAACTCCACACTTCTTACATATTCCTCTAGAATATGTAAGTTGTTTAAAATTGAAAAGAGATTTTAACTCTTAGGAGTGAGGAATGCAATACTATGCCAGAAAGGGCCAGGTGGCAATCCATCAACAAAAAACATAACACATCATTATGCTTTGCTCAAGTAAAGCAATGTACTTGCTCTGAAAATCAAAGGGAATCTGGTTTCATTTAATACTTACACAGGCAGGGATACAAAGGTATAAAGGAATACACTGGGTTTAAGGAATATATCTAAACTCATTGCAGAAAACATACATATTAAATATGTGTGCCTGAAAAGGCAACATCAAAATGGTTTGGTTTTAAATATATACTGTATGATGTTTGATTAGCCCAAAGTTTACTTGAGGAAGCATTTTATTTCTCATCATTTTCTTGTATTAATTTTCCTAAGATGGTGACAGTGTTTAATTGTAAGAATCTCAACATAAAAAAACCAAACTATTCGGCTGCCTGCTGAACATGTCAATGTTTACCTACTTCTTGAGCTTCTGCCCAAAATCTCTTCTGGGACTGGTTATGAGTGAATATATTCCATGCTTGCAAGAGTGAAGAAAATAGATTCCCTGATCTCTGACTTCTGTGATTAATTGATTCCTTTAGGGAAAGTAAATACATTTATCACCTTTAGACTGCAAGACTCCTACAAGAAATTGTGGTAT
Source organism: Corvus hawaiiensis (assembly GCF_020740725.1). Taxonomy (NCBI): domain Eukaryota; kingdom Metazoa; phylum Chordata; class Aves; order Passeriformes; family Corvidae; genus Corvus; species Corvus hawaiiensis. The sequence goes on along the minus strand of NC_063216.1, from coordinate 60,436,896 downwards.
CATTATAATGGATCAGAGAACGTACACTTAGTACTCAGGGCTCTGATGTTGAAAAACATCAGGACAAAGCAAGAGAGGGAAGATTAATCTAAGACTACCAGGTAAAGGAAGATGAACAGCTAGAAGTACTGCACGCCTACCTGCTCACCTTAGTGGCATACTCTCCCCATCCCCTTTTCCCAACAATATTTAGAAGGATATACTTTCTACCACTTGAACACCAATAGTGACAGCAAACAAACCTCTTATTTTCCAAAATATTTCAGGAAAAAATTAAAATCTAACACAAAAACCTTGGTGTTTTAATAGAAATCAAATTATAACTGACCAGAGGAAAAAGTTTCTGTATATATCCTTAATTAACTCAGTCAGCTGATAGAAATTTCCAGCATTTGGAATTTTACCAACATGTAATATTCAAAAAACACCAAGCAAGCTAAAGCCAGACAGATGCTTCAGATACTTATTTAATAAAAAATAATTCTTTTACTTTGACATTGCAAAGCTAATGACCATGTCAAATGCATGATGTGTGAATATACATATTGCACAGGAAGTGGGAGTCCTCTGACCCCACTTAGATATCTGAGGAGTGGGTGTCTAAATGCATCACCTTATATTCCTCTGCAGTTTCCAGAAAAAAAAAAATAGTTAAACGTCCCCCACCTCCCCAGGGCAATTTATGACATTTAAAATGCTTATCTAAGACAAGTCAGGTGAATTGTCCTCCAAGGAAATCCACATCTCTCCATTTGTTACAGGAGGAGTGTAGGATGACCCATTAAGACTTTAGCTTTGACAACTAAAGGTGACTGAGGTGAAACCCACTCTCAAAGGTTTGTAATATAGACACTTTTCCTTACAGCAATGCAGATCTGAGAACAGGCATGCACTGGAATGCATCAATCATGCACCTGGCAGCCACACTTCCAGAACTACTTTCCATGGTCCTGCTCAGCTTCACACAACCAAGCATTTTAACTGCTGAATGGAAAACAGTTAAACTGTTATTTAGTAGAACAGACTGCGATATAATGTGATCATAAAATGCTTTACAGAAGGAAAATTCCTTATTTGTCCCTTGAATTTAAACAAATTAAAAAAACACACAAAACTAATACTCTGAACTCCATTTGGGATAATGTCCCTATTTGAAAGAATATTTAAACAGATGTTTAATATTAGGTCTGTGCCTAAATCCCATTGAGATCAATGGGGTGCAAATGCATGCTTAAATTTAGTCTTGTGCATACAGTCTTCCTGAATAGAAATTGATTCAGCATGTACTGAAGAGCATCCTTGAACTGTAGCCTGAGAGATTAACTTAAATATGTTTTCAGCTGCCCAGCCACAGGCACCCTAGAGGGAAAACTTATTCAGAAGCTTTATCTTGGTACAGTTTAATGCATGTTGTTTATCACCTTACTGGTCTCACACTGTTCTTCTGGAACTGTATTTTGGGAATCTGTTGGGGTTTATGTTTTCTTTTTAATAACTGTGGTCACTTTTTGCCTTCAGCCAAAGTATAAGAGGAATGACATTTATTTCAAGTGAGGGAAAACTCAACCATTTTCTCAATCACAGTTTCACTCAGATTTCCTATTCTGAATAGAAAACACTTTGCTTTGCTTTTCTCACCCACGCTCTGACGAGGAGCACTAACTTTCTTTCTCTAGGCAGTCTAAGTTACTATTTTGACATGTAGGTTATTAATTTTTATTTTATTGTTATCTTATGGATACCAGTAGCATTCAATTACTAGGGCAATCTGTTGCTATTTGCTTGCTATATGTTGCTATTACTTGCTTGCCCACTTGGCATTTGTCATCATGACAAACTCAAAAAAAGAAGTGTACATCACCGTTTATATGTTTTATGCCCTGGATCACGGACCCTAAATGGTGACATTATTAAAAGAGAGCAAAAAATTAGAAAATTCAGAATTTTCCTATGAGACATATTCCTCCACTAAAGAACAATGCTCTGTGGTCTATAATAACTTTTTCTACTTCAGATACATATTCTAGAAATCCGGTGGAATGGGGTTTTTAAAATGTTCAGTATTGAGAAATAGCCCAGCTTCTTAAGTTTGCTGAAAAGACATAAATACTATTAGTGTTGTTCTCATCTTTAGAAGAAAAATTATACAAGAAAAATTGTAAACATAATATTCTTTATTAAAGTAAATGAGGATCCTTAGGAGTATTCTCATGTCACATTTAAGTGCTTCAGTGAAAAGTCTATTTTTTATCCTAGTTATTCCCATAAGTGATAGTGAAGTACAACCAAAATTATTCCCAAGCAGCATAACCACAACTACTTACTAAACTTAGAAGACCAGCCAAATTAAATCTATGCCAATTCTTCAAAAGCTTCAGGCTTTGGACGTTAACCAATGGTAGCAGAATCTAATTGCAAATATTCATTGAGGGTGCCATAAAGTATTACTTGGAATAACTGTGAGTTATGGTTTAATTTTGGCAAATAAGTTCAGCAAGTGTTTGAGTCCAATATAAATTCCTAGGATCTGAGATAAGCACCTTTTTAAGGATACATTTGAAATATTTTCTTTGTTTGTATCAGAACATCAGAAATGGATTCAAAGCCAGTAAAGAACCCTTCCAGCCTGGTCACTGAAGTGTGAATCAGGAAATCAGACTGACTTTTACTGGTACTAAACTCTAGAATAGCAAAAATCCTGAAGAAACTGAATATTCAGAGAGGGCTTTATAGGTCTAAGAACTATTTAAGTACAAGAGGCAGAATCATAGTCTTTATGGAATGATTACAAATGTAGTGAAATAATATATCTAAAGGTTAAGCAGTTTTATTTATAGAGCATTTGTCATTTGCAAAGTGTCTTGAACCCCCAGGTTGATGCTACACCTTCGAGTAGTCAGTTTATGGTATTTTGCTAGTTTTATTACAGCAGTATCTCCTCTAGCTGCCCCGCTAAACCCCTAGTGTTTAGCAGATCCTTTTCATTTTAATTAATATTATAAAAACACTCTATAATATAAGTCTTCTGAATTATTAACTGGGAAATGACATATACCGTAATATGCAGTGATCTTAAGTCTTTTAATTGCAATGAAACAAGAAAATAGTATGAAAACACTGCAACTGTATTTTCCCAGAATGTTTCTAGGGCAGGCATAGATCTGGTTTTGTTGTACAATAATTTGAGTAAATTTTACAAGCTAGATACGAAAATCACTGATATTCCACAACAACATTACATAGTTAAGCTACTAACATATGACTGTCATTTTCATTGGAATGGGCCTTTCGTTGGAAAGTGCCTTTTATAAACAAAGATTACATCTCTTGTCCTAATCCTTTATAGGATGAAAACCTTTATAGAAGTGAAAGGGTGACTGAATTCATGCAGAACATATAGTAGCGAGGTGAAGCATGAGATATGTGAGCCACATTGTCACTTGATGAATAGATAGGATTCATGTAATACAAAATTTAAAGTGCTAAAAATCCAATAATGTAACCACTGAAGATGATGGAGTTGAAAGCCCGTTCCTTCCGTGACATTTAAACTAAATCTGAGATTATATAATTCTGCATATTCATCAGGCTAACCTGTATACTTTAAATTTATACCATGTGCTGTATTCACAAAAAGTACATATTAAAAAAAAGCAACCATGAGGAAATCCAAACATAATCCTTTTCTACAAAAATCAAAACAGAATAAAAAAAAAAAATTGGAAAATAATTCTGAATTTTAATTGCATTGTTCTCAGCGACCATCTTAAATTTCTTCCTGCACAGTTAAAATAAATTAAAACACTATTACCCTCACAGCCTTCTGGTTTAGCCAGCCAGGCTTGAGTGCACTTCTGCCTTTAATTAAGTATGGACAGATAAAGTCTTTTGTTCTTTTTCTGATATGTTTGACACCTGCTGTCTTTGTAATCAGGGAAATTAGTCAGGAAGTTCCAGCAGAGAGGCTTTTTTAGTCAGAAGCAACACCTGGGTCCCTATCTATGCCTTCATGTCACATAACACTGTCCTGCACCCACAACATAAGAGATAAAAAGCTGAACAAGTGGTGAGCTTTCAGCTTCAGATACAAAACAGGCTCAATGGGCTTCTGTAGAAATCAATGGTAAAACAAAAGCCATATGCTAACTCCTTCTTTTGCTAAAAATAAGGAAAAACTACCTTCTTTTTTTTCCCTCCTCCTCATTTATTTTAGGATGATTTATGAGAGAATGCCTTTTCAATCCAGTTCAAGCAGGAAGGTAGGGCCAAATCTACCAGGTGTTATAGCCAGGTATGTCACAATTCCTTCCAATGTGATCCTGGACAAAACCACCATTTCTGTGGGCTGTCATCACCTCAAAGTTATCTTGAGCTATAGTAGTTCCTGTGTCAAGTTTTCTCCACGCAGTAAATGCCTTATCTTCGTGAGTTCAACGCAAGCTCACTCTTCACTGAGGGTATGAGCTAAAACTCATCCAAACATGCCAGATCTTGAGCTAAAACTCATCCAAACATGCCAGATCTTTAGGAAGTTATTTCTGCTTGATTGGCTTTTAGTGAAACCCTACATCCACCATGCAAATTCAGGTTGTCTGTGCAAGCCAGCGCCACAGGGCATGAGGAAATAACCTATAGAGTAAATCAGCATATGGCATCTGAAAAAAAAGCTGTGGGATTCACCCTGCAGGTCTCAGAGGCTACACATACTAGTGCCTGTAGCCCCATTATGAAGACTGGTGGTTATTTCACACTAACACTGTTTTCACTCAGAAAGATTTTATTTGAGAGAAATTATTAATTTTTATGCAAATTCAAGCTAGCTACAGTAAAGGTGCACCTCACAACTACATTAAATTCCTGCACAAATAAGCACAAGTGAAAGGGTGATGGTGAGGACATGGTCCCTTCCACAATCAGTAATTTCAGTTAGAAGTTCATCACACTTCAGAAAAATTTTGCATTTCTTCACTTTTCCTTTTATTCTTGTCCACCTTACCTGTACCATGTAAGCAATGTCATCGTCCTCTCTCACACACTTACTGAGACAGCAGATCTGATGCTGCAGGAGGCCTTACACTTCATTATAAGATATCACAAGCTCAAATCAGCCCTCTACCTTTAGCCTCCAACTAAGTTATTCCCATTTTCAGTTTAATCCCATTCCTCCACGGTGGTCTTTCCCCAGCTTTCAGAGGCTGGCAACAAAGATTTCCCCATCTTCCAGTTAGCAGCTGGGCATTTTGTTAAGAGAGTGACAGTGGGCTGAGCTGCTCAAAACTGCTGGGCTCTTTCTAGCACTGCCTGCCAACATCTTCCTTTTTTCCCTGCAACGTACTACCTGGCTCTAAGCATCCCCAATCAGCTGCTCAACCACCAATAAGCAGGAAAGTCATGCAGGAAGCAGATCAGAGAACAGGTAGGACTGGAGCTGAGCAGGAGAGATAAAGTTTCTTCACTTATCAAGACCCTGTGCAAAATCCCACCATTCAGAAAATCTCTATGAGGTAGCAACCATGACTTCTTCACACAGTATGGATAAGGTTTAATTACTGTTTAGAAAACATTCAGTTAAAATTATGTTAGGAAAGACACCACTCCACACAAGTGGAGACAGCAGTGCCTAGCCCACAGGTTGCTGTGTTGCTTCCCTGGGTTTAGACCAATGAGCACTCTCAGACCCAAAAAAAAACCAGCTTTCTCTTTCAAACTGAGTTTTGAGATTTTCGGTATGCTTTCATTCTCATCAGGGTGAAAGAACAGTAAAAAAGAAAGGCTGGTGGTGAGATTATTCTGAGAATAAATTCAGTCATAGGTCTGCAGTGAGCAGAATGGGGGCTGAGTGCTGCCCTCCAGGTGTGTCGCCAACCCCATACAAGTATTGAGGTACCAGAAAGCAGCTGGTTTGGAGAAGGGGTTAACAGTGACCCTTGTGACTCTTATTTGTGAACAACATGATAAAATGTTGTTAGCACACAACATTTTTCAATGTTTGGCAGATATTAACTAATCAGTACTTTCAGTCTTGAAAGCATTGCAGCACTTCAGAGGTGAAGAGAATGAAGCTGAGAGGGTTAATAACTTATAGGAAATGACAGTGAAATAATGAGGTAGAATCGCATTTAGAATTATTATGTCTCCATGCTTCTGTGCCACAATCTGCATATCATGATTTTCCTGGTTAAAAAAAAAAAAAAGGAAAAGAACAAGTAAGATATAATAAAATTACATTATTTCTCTAATTTGACCTTTTCAGATTTAATGCACTTTTAGACATATGCCAGTGTAATTCCCTTCCTTTTTCCCAAAACTTCTCTCCAACCAGGATCACATAAACTTTTCTAAATACTAAGGAGCTCCAATAAGAAATTATTACTGCCTGCTTGGATTTTTCTACACATTGATTATTCTTTAAACATAACACTTTATTTATTATTGTTGGTGATTATTCTTTAAACTTAAATTTTATTTATTATTTTTAGTGATTAAAAGAACCCTTGGCTTATCCATCCTCTTTCAGCTCTAGGTGCATGTGCATCATTTTTAGAGTGAATTCCCTTTTGAAATACATTCTCTGCTTTTCATAGTTTTCTGGATTGCCTCAAGTGAAATTATGACAACTTTAGAAAACTGCTGTAATGCTACAATGCCACCATCTGGTTACAGTCAAGGATCTGATCTTGCAGGTGCTAACGGCTCTGAGCCTCAAAGAATTCAGCAAGACAGCACTGACAATACAGGCTGAATGCTGAACAGATGTATGCACAGAACTGGTCTTGTTTATTGTGGGATTTTGATTAGCCAGAGTTTGAGAGCAGTTTAAAGAGTGACCAATACATCTGCTCTTTCTGTCTTTCTCTTCATTTGCCACATCAGTTCTGCCTAAGAGGCTCTGAATCCTTAATAAATTGTACACATATGTGTGATTGCACGTAGCACGTGAAGAGCAGGCTGCATCCCTCTGATGCCCCAAAGTCTTCATCTGGGAGCCCTGGGGAGCTGGGCTGGGGAAGGCTGGGGGCTTTCACCCTCAGCCCTCACTGCCCATCCTGAGGGCAGAGCTGCCTCTGGGCAGGGCAAGCTCCCAAAATCCACACCAAAAGCTGAAAATGTTTACTGAGGAAATTCCAAATATTTTAGCAATTCCTTTTGAATTATATCATGGGAAGTAATGCCATTCTTCTTGCAGAAAACTACAGTGCTTTCTTGCTTTGGAAACACCTGAAGAATGGGAAAGAGCAAAAGCTGGCACGGGAGCACAAAGTGAAAGAAAACCAAGATAAACACAAAACTACATAATCTTTGAATATCAGTCACAGCCAAAAGAGGTGTCTTTTTCAGTGTCTAAACCTGACTAGACAGAATCTGATTTTACATATGTTGACTGCAAAGCAGCACCATAACATTTCTGCTCACTTCTTGCTCTATTGTAAAGTGCTACTTTGTGGGGAATGCCAAGCAGACACTTTTTACTTCTTGCAGCAGAGAGAAAAGGCATTAATCTGGTTTGGAAACATATATTATAATTTGTTTCTGTGCTGATATTCTATGTGCTGATTTTAAACCAAAACCATTTGGGGCTGCTGGACTGATTTCTGTTGAATGTAAGTAAAATGTGAAATAAAATGGAATCAGCTGCAGGAGCACATCATAATCAAATGGCAGCCTCTCATTGCAATCTGTTTTCATGGGCTACATGAAACAGAACATTAATATTAAGAATATAAATAGAAATTAAAAATTTACCAGTGGTGTCTCAGAAAAATATACTTCTAGAAATGTATTTTGGAATATTAAGTCATAAAAATATCTGCTCTTCAGAACCATCAAGACAGAATTGTTTTCCATGTTATTACTGGAGGGGGATTCAGTCTAAGGACCTGAGTATGTAGGGCCTGGCACATGGACCAGGAAATTAGATCCCACAGAAAGGTAAAAGCAGGAGATAAAGGCGGAAGGGGAGCAGGGGAAGAGATCCTATTTTTTTGTCAAGGTTACCAAAGGACATGGAAGACACTTGTTCAGGTTCATATTTAAAATAAATAATAATAAAAAATGAAAAAAATCAACTTGATATTCCTGGGATTTCAGTGAACTTTCTATGATTATGTGTATAATACCAAATCAGCAAAACATAAATTCACAACTAAAATATTAAACAGTAGATGGCAAATTTGTCCCAGGACCCTTGCTGTGTGCACTAGGATTGTAGCAATTGCTAAAATTCTGTCCTTAACATAAAGATAGTAGGAAATCTAACAACAACCCAGAAGAAAGCATAAAACTGTGGATAGTGATGTTCTTCAGCATGAATTTGAGAACAACTAAAAAGTATGTTCTGAAAGTGCAATTAATCATTGTTTTGGACCAAAGATGAGCCTCTTAGAAAGAAAAGTGTTAACAAAGGGTTTGAATGTGCCATGGTTTGCACTGTGTAGATGACAGTACTTGGCCAATAAACTCTTGAACAAATAGATGTGTTAGACTCCTATGGGATGCCTTACCAAGTGATCTGTTCATCTTTTTGACTGTTGCAGAGATCATGTTGTTCCCACTCCATCACAATGGGACCTACTTGTAGGGGTGCTGTAGACCCAGTGATTTGCAAGACCACTGGGCAGATGGTACATCAGCTCCACAGAAATATTTTTGCTTTAGGAAGATCAGCTGGTCATCGATTAGCCATGAAGTCTGTTCCCAATACCCCATTTCTTTTGGGCACTTTGAGAATGGACCCCAATGAAGTGCTCTGGCAAGAGCCCAACTTGGACCCCCCTTTTGACATTGTTTCACCAAATGACCTTCTGTATATACACCTCCACACCAACACAAGGCATGTAGTCTCCTGTAGGTCTTATGTGTCAGTGTGTGCATTTTAACATGAGTAAAAGAAGAATTTATATTAAGAAACATTTTAATTTTGTTTGAAGAAATATTGTTGGTTTGATTGCTTCCACATTCAGCATTTCTGACCAACAGATTAGTTTCCTGACACAGACATACTGCACCACATGAGATACTGCAACTGCTTTTTCAGAGGGGCACAAATATCCCATAGGTCTTAAAGGCACCCACCAGCCCCATGTGACTAAGTCAGGGTATCTTAATTAGAAACCTATCTTTAGACAATTGAGTAAAGCCCTGGATATTCAGAACAAAAATCCCCAGTGTTCAACCACAGGCAGGTAATGTATTAGGAAGAGAGAATGGCCTAATTGCTGGGACTTTAATTTTAAAAATAGATAAATAAAGCCATCCCAACTAACATTTTTAAGCTGTATAAAGTTTGGGGAGTTTAATTATTTTCATGCAGCTTTAATTGGGACAAGAAGCCAAACTGCTGGAGTAGAAGATTCCTTTCACACCCTTCTTGAACCAAATGCAAACATAAAACAGAAAGAGACAACATCCAACTACTAGCAATAATTGCAAATGATTACTATTTACAGAGTATTCATCAGCATACACTTCATCAAGACTGTTACCACAGCTTTCACTTGGAATAAGAGATTGAATTGTGGTATTTCTGATGACACAATTCCAGTTATGAGCCTTTATCATGCTGCAAACAATGCCTTATTTTCTGCCTTATTTTCTTTTTCTACATTCTGCTAAATACGTTTTATAGGCTACTTCGTCCTCACATTTGTTCAGTCTTACACTATAGATTTCTTCTGCATTTCCAGTATCTTTTTCTGCAGATCTCTGCAGGTGTCTCTGTATTACCTAGATGACACTAGTGTTTGTAATACCTCTCAGGCTGGTAATTTAAGAGTTTTACTGTCAAAGCATTTTTTATCCTGCTTTTATCATTAACATCTTTCTTAGACAACAGCCTGGGTCTGGAAATCCTTGCCAAAAAATAGTCCTCAAGTATATGCCTACTAAAATCAACTTTATGATTAAAGACTCCACAGAGAAACTACATTCTCCTAAGAGAAAAATACTTAGTGCTGACAGCATGGTACCCACTAGACATTCACCCATCATAAGCCAATGCCATTAATCATTACACACTTTAATTTAAAATAGCTTGAAATAAGAAGTAATGTGAAGATGTTCAGATCTCTCTTGATTTCTATTAATGTCGGAAGCAGTGTTTTATGAGATCTGAAATGATTCACCAGAGCCTAAATAATGCAGTTATATTTTTATATCAAATAAGTCTGTATACTTCCACATATATTGTAGTACACATGTTAATATACTGGTAGTCCTTTCATCCTTCTCAAATAGGATAGGTAGGACTAGGCACCATTGCAGGGTGTGCTTGCTGAACCAGGGAAAAAATAGCAAACCAGATTTTCGGAGGAAAAAACATGTGACTGAGTGTGAGATAGACTCTAGCTACAGGCTAGCAGTCTGTAATTAGGAAAGAGTAGTCTAGGGAACAGTCATTGGAAAGGGAAGCACGCAGCAAGTAGCTGAATGCAGGACCAATAAAAGTGGGGGCTGAACAGCAAACTTTGCAAAGAGCAAGCAGAGGAAAGTGGCAAATAACGCTTATTTGAGGGCTTTTCCAGGCAAAAGGATCTGGTAAGAGCAGGAGACCAGAAGCTCAGACACTGAGAAGCAGCTGAGTGGTACCTTGAAAATGCCTGGTCCCTTTGAGCAGCGCCCCTCTTTATGCCTTCCTGGAGCTGTTATGTGTGGAAGAGCCAAGACAAAAGGAACTGAGATCACAAGATATTCATCTAGCCAGCTCACTCATTAAAGGCTTTACAAAAGCAGTCCAAGAGCAGGAATGAGAAGCCACATGGTTATTGATACTCTTCCGTGCTAATTTATAAACTATCTTCTGTTGTTGTGTTGCTCACTGATTTTTTACCCGCTTTTCACAAGTCAGCTCCCCAGTGAAGAGCCTTTCTATGCTTCTTAATTAATCTAAGGCATTTTTTCTCAATTTGTAGTTTGCAAACTTAGTATTCAGAAAGATAGAATAGCAGTCCACAAGCAATTGAACATACTCAGACACCAATGTCATATGCATGGAAAAAAGTAAGTGCACGCAAAGCAGAGGGAAATCAAGTAAAGAAATGATATTTCAAGGCTTAGCCAACTTTTATTTGATGGCAAATGAAAACATCCATGGTAAACAATTTTGCCTGGGAAATCTACATGTCCTAAAGGTCAACTGAAAAATATGAATCCTTTCTGGAGAAATTAAAGAAAACAGTGGTCTCATTTTAGCTATTGCCACAAAAAAAAAATATTAATAATTTCTTCCTCCTCTTTTGAAAGGCTTACTTCTGAAACTGATGATACTTTAATTTTATAAAAAATGTAAAGATATATTTATTCATATGTTCTAGCCCTGGACAAAGTTCTTATTTATTTATTCAACTATTTTCAAATTGAGCCCAAATCTTATCTTTTGTTTTGTCATGTAAAGCCTCCCCATCAGTGCCAAGTAACATGAATCATTGGAGTCTCATTACTTGGAACAAAACCCTTCTTCTTCTGTGAAGTCAGAGCAATCTCTTTTTTTTAAAAAAAAAGGACTGTCTTGTAGAATAAAAAAATCTTCTGATGCCATTTAGCTGCAGCTACATTTTTCCTATTCTGGGAGCACATACTGCTACAGTAGTTAACAGAATTTCTGTCCACTCCAAGACAATAAAGATAGCAGATGTGGAGTCACAAGACCCAGAGACCTCTACCAATTAAAGGTCAAAATCTGTCTCACTTCACAGAATGCAGCATTTGAGCATGAGATCTTGTGTATATTTGTCATCTTGTTCAGTCAGAAAGATATGACAACAAATAGCTGGTCAAAAGCTGTCAGGGTCAAACTAAGCTTGATAGAGTGCCCTAGGTCACCTCTGTGATTCCAACAGCAGAAATCACCCTGCTGTCAGTTTGTATTTCAGTCAAATAGAACGTGGCACACAGTAGAACTGTATTCCACCACTAATTGCTTCTTTGACCTTCTTGTTAACCAAACATTTTGATTAGAAATATGTACCATGTCATCATGTTCCATGGCAATGTAACAGCTGCCTTTTAACAGATCTGTAGTATTGAATGTCCTCTCACCTCACATCCAGAGGATTCATGATTAAGGTTGTATTACAGTTTTTGTTTGAATGAGGTAAAAATGCAAGAAGATAATAAAGCATTCCATATAAAGGAGTGCACACTCCAAAGAATCTTCACATTTCTGTGTCCTTTTTGTAAAACAGGCACAGAATTAATTTTTATTATAGTTTTTAAGGTTTGGTTTTTTAAACACTGATTTGGCCTGGAGCTAGGCAAGAAAAGAGAGAGACGAGCAAGTAAACATTTCTAGCCAAATGACTAATTCTCACTTCTACAAAAAACTGAAATTCACCTGCACAATTCTTAGCATGTCCATAGAAATGAATATTGAATAAAGAAGTCACTTGCTACTGCTTTGGAATTCCGAGATGCGATTTATTCATTATTACAGTAAACATGATTGCAGGGAAAGCTTGGACTTGTAAAATGTTCTGAACTTGTCCAAACAGGCTCCAGTAAGCCCAAAGGGGGACTGCAAAGCACTAAGTCCTGATCTCCAGCAGACTGGTTCCACAGCAAGTTAGAAACAATCGAAGCTTTCATGCAACTCTATTCCAAATTTTCTGTTTAACAGATCTTTCTTTGTCTCCATTTCTACACACACATCCCTTTTACTTTCTCTTTTTTTTCCCACTTAAAATTTTCTTTTATTTTTCTTTTTATATATTTTTTCTCTAAAGCAGAAGACTTCTTTTCATACAATTTATAAGTTTCCATCAACCTATCTCTTTGCTTTTCCATTCCCCAGAAAGCATTAGTCTATTTACAGTACAATAATTTTAAATTAATAAAAGCACACTTCTTTTTAACAAGAAAATAAGCCTTTCTCTTGCTGTGCATGCAATAGCAGGCACATGTTGATGCAGAAAACTTCATTAAATTTTTGTCTTTACTCACCCTCTACAAAAAAAAAAAAAAAAAAGAAAAAAAAAACCAAACATAAATTCTGCAATAATTGTGTTAGAAGTTGTGTAAGATTTGCAATGTAAATCAGCTTTTTAAGTTTCTTCATTTATTAGAGAATGTACTTACAAGAAATGTATTTGAGCAACCGCAATTTCTCACATACATATTGTGAAAGCTTTTGACAGCCATCAAGTAGAACTGAAGTTCTATCACCCTGAAATTTCTCATATTTTTTACTTTTTCGGTTATTCCACAATTTCTCTTTAACAATTACCAGATGCATTTGGTAGAGGTGCTCCTATTTTGCTGCGCTGTTGTGAATAGTTTTGAAAGAACCTGTTCAACAGAATATTTTATTTTGCACATGTATGTAAAGGAATAACAGGAGAAAATATATTTACACCTGGAGTGACAGAAGTAATAAGTCTGGCAGAGATTGTTTCACCTTCAGCCCACATGCAAGTAATGCATTTGGCCTCAGAGATGTAAACCTCCAGTGGTGCATATCCATGGAAGTATTCTCCAAATTCCTATGGTTATAACTATGGCAGCAACCTCATGGGAAAGACCTGGGCCGAGGACCAGTGGTTCTGCAGACCACCCTACCCCCAGGAAGAGGTGCAAAAAGCTGTTAGATGCTGCTGGAAGCAGAACTATCATGCCATTGTGGTCCAAGTGTGCAACTCTGTTTCTATGATGATCTCATTTATCCCATGCACAGCAAGGAAAATATTTTGGCAATCCTATTTCAGAATTTTCAGTAAAATGTTCAGGGAACATTTTACTAATTTTCTTTGTGCAAAATGTTTAACTCTGTGCTTTCACAAATTGCTTTCCTGGCCCCAGGAACCTTTGCAATTTTAATGAAGGAGATCGATCAATTGATCAATCGATCTATCTATCCATCTACGTTCTTGCATTGGCTTTTTGAAGATCCCAAGGCAGAAAAATTAAGAAACATTATAAACACTTTGATTATCTCCCCTTGCAAAAATTCTTATGCTATTGCAATATTCTTTTGATTGTGGCTTTAAAAATTATAAATACCAAAAGCCCAGCTGTGGAAAATAGCCCTTGCTACAGGTCCTTGTATATGGGGATGACCCTAATTTTCATAATCCTGATGCTAAAACAGGAAAAGATAAAAATTATTTAAATTTTAAAAACCTCAGAGTGAGGATTTGATTCTGGAAATAGACTTTCAGACATATTTAACTTTACATATCTAATTAGTCCCAGGGTAAAATCACACTGAAACCATTAATTTGGTATAAATAGAAATCTGATGTACCTCAATACCATCTTATTGTAGTAAAATAAGCACAAAATCAATCATCTACACTTTTTTTACTTGAGCCTTGTTATTAGATACAAACTATTTCAGCATTTCAGAAACTGTGAGTGCATATAAAAACCCTTTAGCTGTATAAATTTTGTACTGAGTGGGGAAAAAAAAATAGGTCAATTAGAAGGTAAGATGGCAAATGGAAGAAGGGCTTTTCCAGCCCTTCCTTCAGCACTAACATGATGATGTGTGTCCATATACCAAGTAGAAGTCTCTCTCCAGGGCACTTCTCAACCACCACACTGTGAACAAATAATGGCAATGATTCTAGTGAAGGTAGCACAGGACAAGAGGCAGCTGCAGATTCAGAAATACATACAGGCAAGATCCACTGTGATTAATGAAGGTACACATAAGTGCAGTTAAATTGTAGATAACAATCCCAGCGTGGTTTACAGAGGGAAGTGGTAATCTGAAGCTCTCCCTTGGGTCTCCCTGTCTGCCTAAGCTTTATCCAGAGTAACCAGCACTCAGGCTCACGTTATGCACGTGCTGTTTATTCAGCAGACACTTAAATGGACACAAAAAAAGATGAAGGCAACAGGCCATATGTTAGGCCACACCTAACTGGAAAGACCAAAGGGAACTCGGACCATTTATAGCATAAAGGGGTAACACCAGGATTAGAAGAGATTTCTATCAATTCAATAGAACCTGGAATCATTATACTGCAAGGTAGATGAGATCTATGGGGGTTATTTTAACCCTCGTCCAGTAACTTTTAGTAAACTGTGATTATTCAAGATAAAATATTAGTACTAAGGTGCCTACAATTTAAGTAGTCATAGTCGTTTGTGCAAATTGCCGGTGAAATTTTACCAAGTTCCTTAATTGGTACTTCCTTACTCCAGAGTTTACTTCCATTTTATTATAGAAAAGTCACAGAAACTGTCTTGGCTAAAGATCAAGTCTTCTTCATATGGAATGCATGCTAAAATATAATAGATGTAAGAGTCTTCTTTCCCAATATTATTAACATGTTATATTGTATTTCAATTAAATGATCAGGATAACTTATATTTTACAACTTGCTGAATTTGAATAGTTAAAGTCTATCTACAAGAGTGATGTCCTAGAGAAATCACTGCATCTGAAAATTACCATCATAAGAGAGCCAGAGTTGTCTTGTTAATACCAAAATGCATTGTGATGGGAATGATACACTGAAGAGTCATTGTTTTAATAGTCTTTAATCCTGCCGATTTGTCAGTACACTGAAATTACTTAATGAACTGTCTTTTTTTAAACATCACTCCAATACAGAATGAACATGTTGTGCATAAAATGAAATTCACTCTTATGTAGATCAAAAGGAAATCAACATAACCTTTGACATGCAGCCTGTTAAGAACTTACAACCATTGCCCAAATAATGAAATCAGTGAGTTTGAACCACCTTGTTTAAGATAGTGTGGTTTGTAAAAGGAGTACCTGAGAGAACAACAGGATAAGGGAGAGTATCTACTATTCTACGGCAGTGAAAACAAGGATTATCTACACAAAGCCATTGTACACATGATTTCCAAAGAATTGAAAAGTATCTTCCTTAGTACTTTTTAAACATAGAGATCAATTCTTCTTCTCTAAAACCAGCAAAAGTCTTTCATTTAATTTGGGTTCAAATTTGGTTTCTGTCTTAGATAAGATTCTGCATGACTTCGAAAAGATGACAATTAAATTTGTTTTCATTTTCACAATTCAATAAATGGCTGTGTCAAAATAATAAATGCAAAAATTACAATTAATCTGTTAAAAACAAAGTAATTGTAACACTGAAGCTGCAATAGGAAACAGGAGTAAATAGTTTTTATTTGATAAAATATCTCCCTGTTGGCTTGTCAACCAGATTTCCCTGTTCAGCTGTTATTTCCCATTTGCTCTTGTTTTCTAACATCAGTCACCGTCCACTGTTTTGCTCCCCAAACAATTTATTCAGCATAGTTCTACCATCTTTTCTTCACCTCAACCTGTAGTTGTGCCTGACTACAGACCACAACCAAATTGATGCAGCCCCTAATACAATCTAGGCATTAATCCAGGCATTAAAAGTCAACGTGTGTAACCACCTGATTGACTGTATCCATCCACTGAAAGTAAATATCTCTCTAGTCAGCTGATCCCAACACAGAAATAAGATACTTATTTTGCATTAATCACATTAAAGTCACCGGGGCATCTCAGTCGAGCCAGTCAGTTATCTCAATCAAAATCCGGCTGCAAAACAAATTTCACGCAATCAGTAGATTTTAGAACAAGAACATATTTTCCTACAGAGGCCAGGTGGTGCATGTTTCCTTTAAACAGACAGAAAATTTGCTTTTTTAAAATTAACTAAAGTATTTTTAATGACTTTTTACAGCATATGAAATTTATTACAATTATTTTCTGGTTTTATTATTGTCCACAATTAACCCTATGCAATGAAGGACGAAAATTACTGCAGGTAAAGTTACAATTTAAAGTTCTTCTTCCTTGGTGATCTGATCAAACATGTTTTACAACAAAAGACATTGCACGGTCCATGCCTTGCCCCCCCTCCTCCTCAGCTAGAGCCTGAGACGAAGCAGAATGAAAACAACTTTTTAAAGGCACACTCAAACCTGCTCCTTTCACTGCTGCCATTTATCACATTATCAAAGCTAGAGAAAATTGAATTTGAAAAATGTTGAACATTGAGAATTAAGAAATTATTCACAGCTTACCAGCAGACTACAGAAGCATCTTCTGATGTACTTTTTCATTAAGAACTATTAAGAATAGTTCACTAAGCCTCTCAGTGAAACACACCTTGTCAATAAATAGTTCTGTACTGCAGCTAAGCAGTACATTTACAGGATATTTACTGCAATAAAAATAGGCTCAACTAACATTCAATTAACTAGTTATTCCATCAGTTATGCTTATTTGTATTTAATGTACATACTAATAAATATGTTCATTCTTTAACATAAGAAACAATTTGGCTTTAATTAAAGTACAGAGCAGTTCGCTGCTTTACATAGTGTCATTTTACCCCTCTGATAAATTAATTAGTTAATTAATTAGTATATGAATTAGTTAGTTAATTAGTATATGAAAGTATAGGATATCATCACATGGACCTTTAATCAATTTTCAGAAATGAATATTGGTTCAATGGCAAGATCAGCTGCAGTGAAATTCTTGTAAATCATCGAAACTTGTGAACAAAATCTGTTCGTTAATCCTTCCTGACAGGTTAATTTCATTCCATTTCTAAGTTGTCAAGTTAGAACATGGAACAAATAATCAAAAGCCTTTAAATCAAATATACCAAATCAAGACTAATTGAATATGTTTCAAGTATGTCAATAATAGATTCATTTTTCAAAATTTAATAGGAAAGCTTGTTAAACTATAAAAATACATGCCCTGCTAAGTCTGGAAGGGCAGGAAAAAATGTTGGCACAGCAAGTTTATTTTTTTGTTAACTGCATTTCCTGAATGTGTGACACAGTGCGCATAAAGGAAATGCATATACATCTTCATATGCACATGCTGTGTGGGTATAACAAATAGCTAGGCAAAGTATTGAAGTAATATACAATTATTTCACGAACTGAGCACTCTTAAATTTCACATTCTGTATAATTACAGTTTTACAGAATCACACATATCTGCCCAGACCATTATTTCACGTGGAATTTGGAATGTCTTTCTAAGGAAATGGGACTGGCTCTCATATTACACTGAAGATTAATGAGTATTAGTAAATTGAATAGGGCATAAATTCCCAAGTATTTGATCTCTATTCTTACATCTGGTGTAAAAAAATTTTTTTCATCTTTAGCATTGGTGCAAAGAAAAGTTTAAAAAATTCACTTGAGGGCGTGCTCATGACATTTGCTAAATAATCCCAGCATTGCTTAATACTATGCTATATTTAATAGCATTAGTGATTATCTCAGTACTGTTGCTGGATGGGAGTTGTCAAACATCACATGGAAAAATTGGGTGGAGCAGTTTTAAATAAATATTCCCAAAACAAAGAGTCTACATGAGCCACTCTCAGCTGAGATAGAGAGCTTTATTCTACTCCCCACATATTTTCCTGCATCCAGTAAATACGGTACTGTAACAGCTCAGACAGTGCAAGTGGCCCTGATCCTTTTAGTTACAAAGCAATCAAGTTACCACAGTTTGGACTCTGTTGTCATCACTGCAGCTCTGCTCGCCCTGCTCACGGTTTTCGGGACAGCACCCTTCAGTAAGGGCATGGCCAGAGACGGGTTCACCCATGGGACCTCATTTGTACCCCCTGAGAGAACAGCTCTGCTTCTGCTGCTCCTCAATAGATAGAGCCCACATATCTTAACTGCATTATTGACTTCATCCCCAAAATTTAAATTATTTAAATTGGTCAGTTTGTACTGTTGGCAGAAGTGTCATTTAACTGGACCAGCACCTGCAGTGGTCCTATTTCACTTGGTCAGGCAAAAAATTCTTGATTCCTTACAGACTGTGCTCCTTTTTTAACAAATCACATCACAAATTTGAATGGGGCAAGGCACCTAGGTTATCCCAAGACCTTGGGTAACATCAGACCTCAGGGAACTGGCAAATATGACATAGGATCTATAAAAAGCTTTCTGGAGCCTTCTGGAGTAGCAAATGTAATCCAAGCAAGATACCCTAAGGGATCCCAACCTGCTCTTTATATCCAATTATGGTAGAAAGCAATGTAGTACTTACTGTCAGCAGGAACTAAACTTCTTTCTAGACTCCCTTGATTAGCTATCCAAAGACTACAGTGCTCAGATATCCAGCCCATGTGTATGCACCATGTGTATGTGCCATGCAGACTTCATGCCTTCATTTGGAGAAGAATCCTGCCCTTTGCATATATATGTTATACTTGCATTAACACAAAATGGGAAATACTAAAGCCAAGAATGCAGCCATCAGTGACTTTTCCTGTTGAGCTCCAGGGGACAAAGTGGGCCTGAACTGCAGTCTGTGGAGGCGGAAACCTCTTCGGTTCCATTTGTCTCTGCACTCAGTCTCCAGAGAGTCATTCATATGTGCCTACACAACAGCATCTTAATGAGTTTAGATGAGGCTGCAGACTTTTCTTGGCTTGATATACAGGAGTCTGTTTTGTGGTAATTAAATAATTAATCAGTGCTACTCTGCAATTAACCAAATAATATCAGATATTACAGTAAAATTAATGAGCTCATTTCAGATTGTGTTCTCTTTTACGGCAAACCAGACAGTTACAATTCTGTTTCTCTAAGTAATGTTTTTAAATCAAAATAAATTTTCTAAATTATCACTTGTCAAAGTTATCACTGAGTTATTTCAGGAAGCTGATTAACTGACTTTTTTGATATTACTGTTTTGTTCACCACAACTTTCTTTAATTTCTTACTTACCAAAAGAGTTTATTCAACGCATCCACTTTAGGCAGCTATAAAAACTCTGAAATGCTGCAATGGCAAATTTATTCTGTTATGTACTTCAAATGCTCTAAATTTTATTTCACCTTTCACTATTTGAATTTTCAATATTCTTGATTAGGCATTTAAAAATAGGGAAACAAATCTATTTCACATAATCCTGAGACAGTGCCACAGGTAGATGCAGGTTGCTTTGATCTCACTTCTGGACCTTAAAATACAGGAAAATACTCCCTTTTAAATCCCGCTGTATAATGAATCAATTAAAAAATAGGTGGACTTATTTACATAATAATCTACATTTTAGAGCTGAAAAGATGATTCTGAGTATACAGAAAAATTTAAATTTGAAATCTGAGAAAAAAAATGAAGTTGTCATCACTGTTTTTCGTCTCATTTCTCTGAAAGTTTCACAACTCTGTTACAGATAATTTAATGAAGCTTAAAGCATTTACATTTTTTAGTTAAACAGTAGTTATCAAAACAAATTTAATGTCTTAATTCAAATAAAAACTCAGCAATAGAAGCTTAACACAATTTATTATAAGTCTTTCAAGCAGAACATTCCTAGAAACGGTCACCTGCAAAATAAGTTCTTTGCTTCCCTATGCATTCATGTTTCTACTAGAAGGCACCTCTTGGGGAAATTGCTGCAGTTCTCAGTTCCATTTAATTAATACTTTCAGCTATTATCTGGTACCAAAAATGTCTGCACATTAAAAGCTATTCTTAGTCCTTAATTCAACTCACATCTTCATAAAGTATAGTGATTAAATCTTTTTCCTGAACTGAAGAATTTGAGACTTTTAGTTATGATCTCTAGTCTTTAGTATACAATTACAGCTGAAAACATAACCATAAAATATATCTGTTGAGGTGACTGAGCCAGCGATTGTGATGGTTGAGGGGCCAAGGAGCCCCAAAATAGCAGAGGCCTGCTGGTGGACCAATTCCAAGCCTTAAGAACATCCCAACCTCATGGTGAGAAATGAAAAGCCTCTCCCATCAGCCTTTGTGGCACCACGCAGACTTGGTCTGTCTGAATGGCTTGTTATCCTGCACGGCCCCAGACCCTCCCCATTGGCTCCCATGCACCAATAAACCACCTTCTGTGGACTACCATGTGGGAGAGCCCTCCTGACTCTTTGCCCCTGGTAACACTGAGCAATCTGGCTTGAGTGTGGTGTGTGAGTCCGCGCCTAAAGAGCCACGTGGGTGAAAGGAATAAGCTTGCTGGAGTGCTGTATTGCACCCACCGGAACAATCCTTTGCCAGGGATGTTTCAGGGAAACGCAGCAACCCTTCACGAACCCACATACAGTGCGTTATATATCTATATAACTTCATTTTTGTCTTGAAAAATAAAAATATGAATAATAGATATCATTCTGTATTTTGAATACACATTAAGACATGGAACTTACAAGGTATACATAAGTATTTCTAGGAAAAGGAATAAACGTAACTGAGATTCCCAGAATCATAGAACAGTAAAGTTGGAAGGGACCAGGGTGGATCATAAGCTTCTAGTGTTAATAATAGAGAATTTTAAGCATCTAATAAAGCTGGATGTAAAATCATTTTTAAAACTGAAGAACTCATTATACAGTCTTAATAATGTATAAAGCTTCTAATCAGTGCTATCTAAATGACTAGTATTTGAAAATAATTTTGTACCTTTGTCTTTTAAAAGCACATTAGTGTATTTGCATAGTTATGGAAGGCAGTTGCAAATTGATTACTCATTTTAAGAAAATAAGCAATAGGATAGTATCATATTTGAATCCTAAATCTAGGAATGCATTAATCAAGAATAGGATGGATTTTCAAGGACTTACATTAACTGCTCATCTTCCTACATATTAAATATCAGATTTCAAGGTAATAAAGATATGTTTGAGGCATGCAAGTGTCTCAAGTCAATAATATCCACCTATGGCCCTGTAAACTATGTTGCTCAGACTTTGGTGATATTCCAATGGAAACCTGAAACAAGTTTAAAAACTTGAAAAAATTTCTAAAATGATCTCAATTTAACTAAAATGCCTACCTTACATTGTAAATGTTACAGCGTTTGTATTTTCACACGTGCACTTGCTCAGTGCTGACCAATGCTGGTGGGAACTCCCACACACTGTGGGCTGCTGGGTGGGCGCAGTGTATTTCCAGGCCACGGTGGCTGCCTGGGTGCTGGTGAGGTGCGCCATGACACTGGACACAGTGGGGAACTAAGACTCAGCATCTGTGAGAGGTTTATAAAGCTTTTGTAGGGGTGGAGCCTGCTCCCTCCAATGGCGTAAAATATGCCTGTTTCCACCTTTCAGATACTTAGATTCCTTGTTCTGAATGTCTCCATCTGAATTTCTCTTAATAATAAGAGTTCCTTCTGAAATCATTGCAGCTTTCTTAGTGTTTATACCCTAAAGTTTTCAATGTATATTCTAATATTTAAAACCAGCTGTACAAGTTGAATCTGGAAATACAATGCATGATATATAATTGAAAAATCTACACAGAAGTGAGCATATGAATATATGCTCAATAATGTTAGATTATGGGAACTCCTTTTCTTCAAATGAGATTTTACCTAACTGAACAGATTTAGGACTAATGACATTTCATTTTCACAGCTTCACTTCAAGAGTATCAGGTGTATTACACTACATTCCTGGTGGAGTTCGTTATCTTTTCAATTTCTTTCAATTTGCACAGCACAAGGTGGCTTTTGATCAAAAACTGCATGAAGGCATTGAAGCAAAGAATTTGTTAAGTTGAATACCAAAAATAGTACTTTTTTTCTCCCAAAATACAGGAAGGCATATCGCCAGCAATCTGCTATTGCAGAACCTTTCTGAACAATTCAAACTACAGTGAAATTAAGAAAGTATTTCCCAATTGTGTTCATTCTAAATGTATGTATATTTATATGATAATCACCATAAAAGTCAAAGGAAAAAAACCCACAAAATTTAGAATTTATAACTCTCAATTAAAAACCTTTTTGATGGAAAAATGTTTTAATGAACTAACAAGTATATGACAGTTATAAGTACACATATAATAGTTATAAATAAGATCAGTTTTTGCCTGAATAAAACTTCCATAATCTCTTTAGAGAAAAGATAATGTTAAATGAGCTCACATTTCACATACATCATATTAGAAAGTTAAAGTTGTCATTCACAAGGAAACAAGGCATTTTCTCAGTATTATGAATTTCGATATTTATATCTCTAATTTCTCTTTTCAGTTTTGAAATCTTTTTGTTTCTTCACCTCTCAAATTGTTAATTAAATTAAAAGAAAGAAAATTGAACATTCTACGACCTGTTAGCTGTTTTGTCATAAAAAGGGGTGAAAACCCAAACAGGATCTGTGGGTTTTGGATAATCAGTTGTAGGTATCTATAGGCAAAATACTGAAATACACTGAACCTGCATAATTGTATTTGTGTACTTGTGAAGAGATCACCTCACAAAACATCCATCCAACACAAAAGCTACAAATACTAGCACAAAGAAACCAATTCCACCTCACTCAGCTCTGCCCTGGCTGAACTCAGAATTCAGTGGAATTGTTTCCAGTATTTTAAGATGCCTATACTCTTCATAGCAGTCCACACACTCCTGTATCTCTAATGTAGTGAACTCTAGTTACTTGATTTCAAAATTTTCAGTAAAGCACTTCTGCAAAATCAATGCTATCAGTCCTTGACATGCTGAAGGTAATACTGTATAATATGGCATTTTACCTTCAAGTGCTCTTTACAGCTGAGTAAATCACAAGACATGATACTGCTGAAGCCTAACCACAGAATTATCCCACTAATCTTTGAGGAAGCAAAGTTTTACTTCCGGTATCTATATGTGAAAAAAATAATCCACAGTGACACCACATTCTGTATTCAGAGAGTAATACAGGATTTCTTCATTAGTAACAAACCCGTATTTATAGAGGAGTAAAGACTCATGGTGCATACCCAGAAAGGTCAGAAGCAAACAGCTCGGACAGGTTCTCAAAATATTATTTCATCTGCCTACATCAAGGCAATGCCTCTGCTAAATGGGACTTCAGATAAATCATATTTTAGTTATTAGAGTGAAGTCAGACATTCTGTGTGCAAAGTACTTCATTTCTAAACATTTTTTATGCTTTCCTCAATAAGTGGCAGAACAGAACATCTTCCTACAATATGCTTCATTGTTTGTGTAAATCAATTTTGGTATAAGACCCAAGGGAACTATTTTCAGTTAATTATTTACTCAGCTAATGAAGCTCCTTTTTGTTGATGAACAAGCTGATTTTTGCATATCTGCTTCACTTAAGCATTTATGCAACCTCCATTACAGTAGTATCAGAACAAGTCACAGTCTTTTAAAACCCACTTATTGTCATAACACACTGGTCTACAAAGCACCATATTTGAAATGCCTTAATACATTATCAGTATTACTAGTATGTAGTATCCCCAGTGGTGGGCAACAATCCCTGAGCTATTCCTAGTCTCTCCTTGCATCGTACTTAGTGGGTGCTAAATTCAATTATCCAGAGGTAAGAGTATAATTCCATCTAGATGGTCTGTTATTCTCCCTGGCCTCTAGAACCACTCCACAAGAGTGCAGCTTTTCTCTTATAATATCTGAACATGACTTAAGTGGTTCAAATGGCCACAATCACCTGTGATCTCATCTACATTGACCATAATGGTAGTTTTAGCACCTTGGTCACAGAGAACCTCTAAAGGGAGGCATATGGCATCTCAGTCATAACTCTCTGTCCTAAGTAGGTTTGGGGCACATTTCTGTACACAGGTGGCTACCAAATTATTGTCCTTGGTCAGGTGTTGTTTCTTTATATTTGCTTGTTTAAGAAACTGCTGATTTTGTCTGGAAATTAAGCCATTAAGGGAGTCTAAAAATAGAAACATCCAAAACCAAACCTTTAAGCTCTAACAATGTTATCTCCTACTCATACTGAGAAACCTGTTATCTAAATCCCATTATTTCCACTTAGAACAGACTACTATGGACATCTTATGCAAATGAGATAAATGCTCACTCTACTTTCCTTCTTTTCCAGTTGCTAAACATATTTTTAGACTGCTGAAGACATTTTAAAATTTTGTATTGCTGTAATTACAGATACATTTGAAATATCAACATCTGAATTTTTAAGGTAATTAAGTAAATAGGTTAAAAAATCAATAATTTCTGAATACTTAGCCAAGTCTAAAGTTGGATTTTTTTTTTCCAAACCTGTTTTTAGTTGCTCAAGCCTGCCCCAGTGCTAGTAATCATTAGATATCACAGGTCAAATTACAGTAGTTGAAAGACAAAAAGTGAAAAAAATCCAGGGGGTTGGACACATCACATAAAAACAAAAAAAAAAATGTATTTGGAAGAGTCTCTAAAGTTTTAGGACGGCAAATCCCATTGAAATCCATGACAAATTTCTTTCTCAATCCTTCTCAGTTTTTCCTGATTGTCTACCCAGGATTGCAGTCAATAGACTCAAATTTCTATTCACAATGTATGCAAAAGTGCGAAATAATCAAATCAAGAAACAAATTTGAGGACTCTGAAGAATTCATGTTAGAAAATACCATGCTAGTGAAACACCACAGAGTAAGGGAAACAGAACCTGAAGTTTTAATAATGAAAAACACAGACATAATAAAATGGAAAGTTTTATATCTGCAGGAATCCTGAGCAAAGCATAAGCTCACTTACACTTTTCTATGTGTTTCTATGGAGTTTATGCTTCACTCAATCTATAATTTTGTGCCTTGTCAACAGGAATGATCTTTCTTTCTAACTTATTTTAGATGTGGTGACCTAGCCTTGGAAATAAATGTCCCACCATTTGCAGGACTTTAAGAAGATGTGAAGTAGACTCACTGCATCCTGCAGGCCAGAGGCCTTCAAAACTCATCTCTAAAAAAGGAAGAAATATTTTGGGAAAAAAGCCTTCAAGAAGAGCTGAGAAGAGCATCCTAAATGGGCTCAGCTTAAGTGCACTTCAAAATACATGTTCTTCAATTGTTGACAAACAAACCAGTCCAGAAAAACCAGTCCACTGCTTTATTTGTAGCTGACTAGTGGATTCTGTTGTGAATAGCTGAGGGTTAATAGTGTGCATCTTTTAAGACTGTAACCAGTGAAAAGAAAATAAGGACATTACTAGGAGATAAAATAGTAGGGAAATGTAGTATCTTTTGTACAAAGATTCCACTGACAACCATTAGCATTATCTGTGCCAACCAGGAAATGACTATCATTTTAGATACTGTTTGACAGCTCTGATTTTTTCCTGGAGAACTCAGCTTCATTCTTACCAATTAACATAGCAGATCCATAACCAGCCTTAGACATGCCATGTCTATTCACAGGGCATTATCTATAAGCCATTTATTCCACATGTCTGTCCATTCAAAGTAGCTGTATTTTCTGCAAGATTACAGCCTCTCAACATTATTCTGAAACCAGTCACCAAATACTAAAGCCATTCTCCCCTGCTGAAACCTTGTAGAAAAGAGAACGATATCATTTATTTAGCAAATGTACCTTTCACCAGCTGCAAACATATTTTCTGTACAGCAAGTAGTCTCAGATCTCTCAAGAAAAGCAATTTCCCTTCTCTCTTTCTCCTTCTCTCTCTGCTTCTCTCTCTCCCCTTTCTCCATCTGTCTCTCTCTCTCTCTCCTCGCTGCAGCTCCCAAAACACACATACAATACCCACATCCCTACACACCCCAAGAGCAACACCAAAGTAATTTATGGACAGGAACAGAAAAATTTGCCCTGCAATTAACAATACTGATTTGTATTTACAGCATCAGTCACCCCAAAGAAGTCTATGGCACTATAAAAGTCTGGTACATTTTCTATATCAATGAATTATTTCACCTAACAAGACCTGCTGTGAGATGGTTCTTGGCAGGCATATAACAGGATTCAGTGATATTATTCAACTCTTATCAGATTGAAAGTGGAGAACATGATAGTCCATCTCCTTGAAACATTAGGTAGATAGATTTTACATAGCTTCACTGGCATCTGGGAAAGTCATTTATAGGATCAAAAGTGATTCAGTGCCCACAGTCCCTGGCTGTTGCATGATAACTCCAAAGGACCTTCAACAACGGTGCTGTATATCCTTGCCCCAGATGATGTCCTGCATTGTTCCCTGTGTAGCAGACTTTTCCTAACAATTCATTTAGAACTGTTTAGCAATATTTGACAACATTGTAGTTTCTCTGGACTCCTCTGTGTTCATGAAGATGAGCCTCTCTTTTTTAATCACATAACACACAGGGATGGAGTAATTCATCTTGGCTGATACAAGGAACTTTGTTAGAGCTAAGATTTCTTTTAGTTTTCAGTTACTGTTATTTTTAAGTAGACCCAAATGTCATTTCGAAACAGTCTGGTCCTCTGACATGCGAAACCTAAATGCAGCCCAAGCTATTTTGCATATACTAAACCCTTGTGGACCCGGAGCTGAGTAAAAACCCTTCATAGAATCCAAGGCGGGGCTAGCAATGATCTTTCATACACAATTATATGGGTCATTAACCATTTGGTTCTTCCTACATACCAGACTGTCACACTGTCATTACAAGCACAATACAGCCACATTTCTGCCTTACACATTATTATCACATTATAATCACTATATATACACCTAAAGATGTTATATTTTCTTGCTTTATTTTGGTGCAAAGTAGCCATGTGACTCCCTTCATATTCAAACAACTAATATTCTTGCTCTGATATTCTTCTAATTGTGTCCATCGTGTGCAGAGGGAGGATCATCATGTGTTTGATTACTGTATTCACATATCAACAGAGAGTAAAAGGTTATTTACCTATCTGCATCTAATTATTCACAGTACATTATTATTCACAAGTACACTATTAGCGTGCCACTTCCAAAGTGTGTAAAGGAAAGTGTGAAAAAGAATCACAGTCCTGAGTCCTTTCACATCTACAGAGTGGATGATGGTAGCACACCTGACTACAGTAGAAAAAAAGGACAGAGTTGTTGAATCCATGTAAACAGATGATCTCAAAGAGCTGTTTATAAAAAAAGCAAACAAGTTCTCTTTGCTCTTCAAGCCCTTGCTGTTACGTTTCGTTCTAGTTACTAAAAATGCACTTCTTAAAAGACTGCAGGCATGGACTCACAGTCTACTTGACAAATAAATGCATTCATTCCAAGTCAAGCATCCAAACAAATCCCAAAACCTTCATCTGTGGTGGCCAGTGGGCCTGTGGTATCAAGAAACAAAGAGTCTGCTGGTGGGACAGTCTCTAGTACCCATAGCTCCTCCCCAGGTTAAGGTGGACAGAAAAGGCTTCTCCCAGGATGCTTTGTTCTCTTATGGTAATCTACCCCAGTTCTGTGTTCCTGGTTGGCTGCCCTGCCCCTTGCTAACTTATATGTTCCATGCCATAGAAAGATCTCCACTTCATGTTCCCCCATTGGCCTTTGCCCCATTGCCACTCCCCCAGAGCTTCCCCATTGGCTCCCATTCCCTAGTCCCGCCTTTGTACCGTCCCCGTGCCCTCAGATCATTGGTCCCTGGTGCTTGCCCCGCTCCCGTACTTAAACCTGGACCCTCCATTGTTTTTTGTCTTCGCCTCTTGACTCCTTCACGGTGTGGATGCAATAAACCTCCATCCATGGAACTCTATACAGAGCCCCTTCCTGCCTCTTTGACATCCACCCATATTACTGAAGCTGTCTGTGCATGTGTGAGTGTGTGGTGGTCCTGCCGAGTGGCTTCGCTAGCAAGACGCTTTTGGAAGAGCGCAGCACCTCATACTCTGGCACAGAAGCCACGGAGCCCGGGTTAGCGATATTCATCATATGTAATAAATGTCCCTATCAGACAAGTGTCAGTTGTTTGAGGGTTCTTTTATACTTTCTTTTAGAGGTAGGTAAAATATGTCTCTGTTCCCCCTCCCTTACTATTTGGAAATGTTCATTTAGGAGCCTATATACATCAACCCATCGTGATTGCATGAGATGAGCAAGGTCTGGACACGTCTTTCTTTTGGACTTGATCTGTGTGCAACCACAGTATCACTTACAAACATATTTTAATTCACAAGTGAGAAAATCTGTAATCGTTCACCCTTTTGTCAACATCATACCTGACCACAAATCATCAGTTCACTTAAAAAATTTTCTTACAATATAAACACAACCTGACCTCAATTGCTTCAATAAAATCTGTATTAAAAGAGTTCAAGCACAAAATTTCAGCTTGCAGGGCAACACAGGCACTGCAGGTACTACAGGAAGTTACAGTGTTTAAGATTGCATCTGAGCATACTAATTGAGCTCTACAGCTACTTTTGCTTGGTTATTAAGATACATAATAAATCCATTAGAAAAACATTTTTTCTTCTTGACAAAATTGTAAACATCAATTATACCATGCTATATTATATAAATGGCAAAAGATTAGTAAACAAAATTGTTCAATGAAAAAAATTGAACCTCTTTGTTATAATTCCTTCAAGTCAAACTCTAGAGCAGACAAAATAATTGCAAGTTTATTTCTAGAAGTCTCAGCAAAGTGTCAAAGTGAAATAACCTTAGTAACCCTTTTAGAAGGAAAATCTTACATTCAGCAATAGTAAAAGTTAATATTCACATATTATCAAAGACAATTGCTAACATAAGCCATAAAAAGACTCCTAAGTACATCAAAATACCACTCAAAAGAGGAAGGCACTTCAGATTGTCATATGAGTATCTCTGTTGTCCTAAATGGGACTACCCAGGCACATGGTTCAGAATTATTTAGGAAAATCTAAATATGTCATATCTAAATTTTCAGTGGCATTTTAAACAGAAATTAATTAAAAAATCACAAAGATTTTACCAGAATTGAGGTTTGTTCCTTAAGAAGACTGATAATCTGAAGAGTCTTAAAACTACCTTCATTTAGTGAATTCAGGTGATCCTAATAGGTATTGCTGAGAGGTGAATTACATTCAGCTGGCTAAATTAGATTTCCCACTGCATCCCCACTTCAGGTCTTTTAGTGAATAGTAAGGTACAGAGAAAATTTCTGTTTGCTTACTTGCCTCTTCTGCTTTTAGTGGCTAGCAGAAAGAAGGATGTCTGTGCACCTGATGTAACTGCTGTTGGTTGTGGCCATGTGATTAGAAAACACTGGTAGAATCACTTCTGCATCAGTGAAGGGAAGAGGAGCGACACAATGGGCATGCTCCACTCATTCACTAGTAACCCGGAGTCACAGTGGAAACTGCACATACTGACAAGCCTTGGAGCAGTCTCATACATCCCTCTGTGTAGTCCAGGGCAGTATTCCTCAAAACAGATGGCTGCCTCAGTTCTTGCAGCCACTATCAGGATTTCAGAGGTGGCAGCAAAATGAGGAGTATACAGAGGTATGTGGAATCACTTGCACAGAAGCTCAGTGAGAATTGAAGAATTTAAGAATCTGAATTTCTCTATTGTGTATCTGCACAAACCTCCACTTGTGGTTACACTTGGAGCAGTGATCTTATGAAGGAGCATGGTCAGAGAGCCCTTGGGAAAAAAAAAAAAAACAACATAATTTTAAAAAATTGTAAAACTATTTTACCAGTCACAGCATCCAAACTTAAAGTTAAATCGAAGATGTAATGGTCTGAAAAGTGTGAATGGAACAGCAGTTGGCAGCTTTTCTGATTCCAATTGGAGCATGTCCAAATCATGTAGGCAATGCTCCATGAAACCCACCAAGCTGAGGTTTCATACCTTCAGGTGATATGTAAGAGCCAGCATACATAGTATATAACCCAGTCCTCCTGAGGAGACTGTAAAAATGCAAACTCTGCTTCTCAGAAAAAGACATTAGAAAGGCTTGTTTAAACTTCTGTCCAAATTCTGACCCCAAGCTCCCTTAGAATGTATGGATGTTGGATACTTGTGTGGTTTAGTGAAAAGCAAACTCGTTATTACTTCTTGGACTAAGAGATATGCAATAAAATATATGTTCCACATGGAACAGTTACATTTTGGAAGCCTTTGTCACCGGGTGGGTGAAAACACAAGGGAACTCCTCGTCATTGAAAAAAGCCAGAGCAAACAGTGCTACCAACTGTTATTAAGTTCAATGTTTCAGAGGCAGCTCTTGGTCCAAGAAGACCCTACAGTACTGCTGGACCAGAACCTCAGTCGGGGCCCCTTGATTACTTCTTATATATCTGTACAGACATTGCTGAGTATGAAAACCTGTGAAGTGTTTCTACAGAAATCAAGGAGATTTTTGAAACTACTCTGGTGTTGGGTACATCTGCCTACAAAAGTTCTTTGGGAACTAAAACTAAGAAAAATCACCAAAAATAGAAAAGAAAATATTTTAAGACAAAAAAAACTAAAGATAGGCAAAAGTTTCCATTTCAAAAGATTGGCGTGGTTAGGATTTGGTGTTCAAAGGACAGAATTTGACAGAAGAGAAAGAATTTCTGATCATTTGAATTATTTTAATGAAAGAGTTCCTCCTTAAAAAAATTGCATTCATAAATGATAAAATTCCATAATGTTTAACATAATCTTTGAATATACAATAAAACATTAAGAATGCCTGAGCCAGGAAGTCTACAGCAAGTGTATAATTGACTCACAGTTTGGTTAAAATTACGGTTATAATACTGAGATAAACAGAAAATTAGAATTGAATGAGAACTCCAGCAGTAGCCTAGTCCTTGACTTAGTGAGATTGCTGAAACACCCTGACACATCTCAAATGCAGAAGTGCTCCAAGAACTGTGACAGTTAATTCACTTTTCAACTTCAATACTTCACAGAGTAGTGAGAAAGTATGAGTAGTATGTACATTTTTGTAAGTCAGGAATGGCAGAATAATTTAGTGCCTCACAGCAGTCTGGAAACTCTTCTAGAAAAAGAATTCCATGAAGTGCTTATTTGATCAAATTCTCTATTTTTTGTTCTGTTCATTATCCACTGTGGCATAATTATACGCACCCAGACTACTTTGTTATGACACTACTGACCACTGTGCTAATAAGATGTAGCAAACAATCTGTTTACTCTCAAACTCATTTTGAGCAATTTACAGTAATTCAGTGTTATAAATCATGTTGTAGTGTTCTGAATGCATAAAGCCCATCCACTTCAGAAGACAGCCTGTACTTTATCCAAGTTACAGCTGCTTGACTCAGTAATTATAAAATGGAAATGTACATCACGCAGACTGTAGGTGCATCAGTGCATCTTTTTTTAAGGGAAGTACTCCAAAACATGATTGTGGAGATAAAGTGAATAGCCAGAAGTTATATTATAACACTCTTCTACTGGAAACAAGCTAGTTAAATTCTGGGTGAAAAGTACACCTGTGGTTGTCTCCTTCCACAGGTATACACAGACCTGCTCTTTGCAAATATTCATCTGGCTGAACAGAAGGTTTTGACTGGAACATGGGAAAAAAAAAGGAGAGTTTATGACCTTTGCAAGAAGGGGCAGGCAACTTAGCCTAACTACAAGGATGTTGTGAGGTTATGCAGGGACAATCAAAAGGGACAAAGTACAGCTAGAATTTAAACTGGCCACTGCCATAAAAGACAATAAAACTGTTTCTATAAATACAAGACCAACAAAAGGAGGGCTGAGGAGAATCTCCATCCTTTGCTGGACACAGGGGGAAACATAGTGACAAAGGATGAGGAAAAGGCTGAGGTATTTAATGCCTTCTTTGCCTCAGACTTTAAGACTCTTCTGGGGGTACCCAGGCCCCTGAGCTGGAAAACAGTGATGGAGAGAAGAATGAAGCCTCCATATTACAAGAGTAAATGGCCAATGACCTGCTATACCACTTAGACACAAGTCTCTGGAGCTGAAAGGGATCCATCCCAGGGTATTGAGTGAGCTGGGAAAGTGCTCACCAATCTACTTTCTGTTATTTACCAGCAGTCCTGGCTTATTGGAGAGGTCCAATGCAACTGGAGGTCAGAAAATGTGATACCCACCTACAAGAAGGGTCTGAAGGAGGATCCATGGAACTATAGGCCTGTCAGCCTGACCTCAGTGGCAGAGAAGGTCATGGAGCAGATCATCTTGAGTATGGTCACACAGCACATGCAGGACACCACATCATGTCCAGCCAGCATGGGTTTAGGAAGGCAGGTCCTGCCTGACTAATTTCACCTGCTTAGCAGATGAGTGAAAGTCTGTAGATGTTGTCTGCCTGGAATTTAGCAAAGCCTTTGACACCATTTCCCACAGAATTCTCCTGGAGAAAATGGCTGCTCATGGCTTAGATGGGAATACACTTCACTGAGCAAAAAAATAGTTGAACACCGAGGCCTAGAGGATGGTAGTGAATGGAGTTACATCCAGCTGTCAGATGGTCACTCATGATGTACCAAGGGATCAGTACTGGGCCAGTCCTATTTAATATATTAATGAATGGTCTGGATGAGATCTAGGACACCCTCAGTCAGTTTGCAGACAACATCAAGGTGGGCAGGAGTGTTGATGTGCTGAAGAGTAGGAAGACTTTACAGAGGGATCTGGGCAGGCTGGATTGATGGGCCAAGGTTCAACAGGGCCAAGGTTCAACAAGGGCAAGTGCCAGGTCCTGCACCTCAATCACAATAACCACATGCAGAGCTACAGCCTGGGGCAATAGTGGCTGAAAAGCTTCCCAGTGGAAAAGGACCTGGGGGTGCTGGTTGACAGTGGCTGAACATGAGCCAGCGTGTGCCCAGGTGGCCAAAAAGGCCAACAGAATCCTGGCTTCTATCAGAAATTGTGTGGCCAGCAAGATTAGGGCAAGGATCATCCCTTGGTACTCGGCACTGGTGAGGCCACACATTGAATCCTGTGTTTAGTTCTGGGCTCCCCAATATAAGAAAGACATTGAGGTGCTGGAGTGTGTACCCAGAGAAGGAAAATTGAGCTGGTGAAGGGTCTGGAGCACAAGTCTTATGAGGAGCAGCTGAGGAAGCTGGGGTTGTTTAGCCTGAAGAAAAGGAGGCTGAGGGGAGACCTTATCACACTCTACAATTACCTGAAAGAAGGTTGTGGTACATCTCTTCTCCCAAAAAACAAGTGATAACACAAGAGGAAATGGCCTGAAGTTGCACCAAGGGAGGTTCAGAATGGACACTATAAAAAACTTCTTCAGGGGAAGGGAGTATTGGAACACATTGCCAAGGGAAATAGTTGAGTTGCCATCTCTGGAAGTATATCGAAGATGTGTGGATGTGGTGCTTAGGGACATGGTTTAGTGGAAGACTTAGCAATGCTGGGTTAATGGTTGGACCTGATGATCTTAAAGGTGTTCTGCCCCCTAAACAATGCTATGATTCTAAAAAGGTTGCACTCATCAAAAGTCACCCATCAAAAAATAAGGCAGCCCAGCAGAACTACTATTTTAAACTATTTAAGCTAGCCTAGTTCATTTTTTCTGGGAAAAAATGGGAGTGCTCATATGAGCAGTGTGCAGGCAGATCTGAGGACAACAATCTTTGACAGAAAAACGAGGAACTGAGGGCAATAACCTTTACTGCCAACAAAGCCAGATGGTTTGTTCATGCCACAAGGCTATAGAAATCTCTAGTGCTCCAGGAACGCAGACCTTCAATGAGAACAAATTTTGAGCATTCAAGAGAAAAAAAAAAACCAAATACCACCACTGCTACTGACAAGAAGTAGACATAATTCATCCTAGCATCAAAAAGGCAGATGGTTCATCTAACAAGAAAAATCAATGGTATTTGTCATACTTAATGCTGACATTTTTTAAACTTCTCTGTATTTGCAGGGCAAAGGCCAGCCAAGCTATGCATATTTCATCTGCTGGAAGAAATGTTGACCTTAACGTCTTGCCCTTTTTCAACTCTGACCTTTTCAGACTACAGTGAAGGGGTAATCATTAAAGTGGGAATAGATATTCACATGAAGCATACCATAGTTTTTAGTCCAATTTGTTACTTAATTCTTTTGTTTAGGGAGTAGTAAGATTTTGGCTCAGTTTCCATTACCTAAAAAACAGGATTGTGTTTGCTTGATTTTTTAATAATTTGCCTACCTGTCAATCTAAATTGTATGTCTTTATAAGGCTAAGGTTATTTCTAGAAAGTAGGATCATTTTCTAATGTTTTACCTGGGCCACATCAGGTCTGGAAGTTCCAGTTAAGGAAGGAATACAGAGCACTGGAGATTCTGAGGAAGAACATGCTGACCAGATGTGATATATCACGAACAAGGCAAGGTATTTTTCTTTTGAGATTAATTTTTTCAGTGGTTTTATCAAGGCTTGCTAACAAAATGTGAAGTAGTTGTGTGTCTCTCCATTGCCAAATGAATTACAACTTAGTTTTGATGCAAGTTGTCATAAAACAGCAATCTGGTAAAAGTCCTTTCACTTCACTCACTAGTTCTCCATTTTTACTTGCAATACACAATATGAGTTACTGAATTCCTCACTCAATTTCCCCTCTATTCTTGCAATCACCACTATCTCATTCAACCAATCACTTCTGCTTTCCTTAATTTTCCATCTCTGAGTTGCTTTTTCACCTAATATCTCATCACTTCCTTAATGTGTTCTAAATAAAAGGGGTGAAAACCAAAATATTTAGTTTGCCTCTTGTTTCCAGCACCTTCCTATTGGGAAATCTGGATTTCATTTCAGATACATGAAGTACAAAGCAAGGTTTTGTGATCATTGTTTCCACATGTTTTTTGGTGTCTGGGGACTGGTTCTACTAAATAAATACACAATACTGTTTATTCACATTACCCTTGGAGTGATATGAAACTCTCAGCATCCAAAGGTTCAGGTACTGAAATTACTTGAGCAAAGGAAAATGCAAAACCAAAATCTTGAAGTCAATAAGAAATTTTATTGTCTTTTCAACCAAAGCTCACCTGAAATCCTTATTTGCTGAGAAAGTCTCATCCGCTGTATAAATCGTGACATGAAGGTGGAGCACAACTGAAACTATTGTTTACTTTTACATAATCATGGTTAATGAAGTACAGAATTCAGTGAAGAGATGTCTGCAGAAAATGAACTGCTTTTACCAAATGCTTACTGAAGGCCATACTCATAAGAGATTTAGCATGTTTACCTTAAGTATCCCATTGAGACTAACACTAATTCCCATTCTGGCAATTTGAAAAGAGTAGGCCTACTACCATATTGTGAGAGTCAGGTAGGAACAGGATTTTTTTAAGTTTTTCAGCAGTGAACACAAGACCTATTTGTACTAGAGTAAGTTCTTTTGTCTTACTGGTCGGATTCACAATAGATCCAAATTACCTCTGGTTTGGGGCTTTTATTCCCATATGGCTTGTTCTGAAAAAATGAATTCTTATACTTCATTCTCTAAAAATAAACATTGTCAAATTTATGAAGGTGATTATTACTGTAATAATTACTGGAGAAAATAACCTAATTGACCATATCCTAAGGTCAATTATAATACATTCCCTTTGCAAACCATGCATGAATCTGACCCTTTAATTTTGCTTATTTTCCACAAAAATGATGTTTTAAAATAAGATGCTGACCATGGAAACAATCAGTTTGTTTACAATTATTTTCATTATAAACAAGGACTCGCACAAGTGAATAACCATTGTATCCAATGTGAGCTAGTTAAGCAATGCATAGACTACTCAGGAATGCATATAATAAGAAGTGAGTCTGCCTTTTAGTATGTTGATTTCTCGCATTACCATTTTACTGTGTTTTAGAGAACATGGTAATAATCAAATACATTTGGCATGATGCATTACCAATACTGTCATCTACATTTTAGTAAGTCTCAAAATTACACGGAAGAAAAATTACAAAGACTTATGATAGTTAATACGAATTTCAGTCTATACACGTAATTTTAAACAGTATGCTAAGGTGTTAACTAAGGTAAAAAGGGGTTGCAATAACAAGAATGCCTCTCTGTAAAGGACCAAGGCAAAAAAAGACTGGTGCTATGTGAAATACACAGGTGAAACGGATGCAATGATACCCTCAATCCACTGAAAATGACAATGAAAACTGAGGAAAGGCGTAAAGCATACCTGTTCATATACAGTCAGCAGGCTTTCTCAATGTTTCGTTAAATCTCAAAACTACCCAAAAAATCGCTTTAGTAAGATTAATTTATTGATAACAAAAGTGGAACTCTCTAACTTGTCTCTACCTGGACTTCTGTAAGGACTTTGGTACAGTCTCCCACGATGTTCTTGAGGCTAAATTTGGGAGATATGGGTTTGAAAGACAGA
This sequence comes from Corvus hawaiiensis, assembly GCF_020740725.1. Taxonomy (NCBI): domain Eukaryota; kingdom Metazoa; phylum Chordata; class Aves; order Passeriformes; family Corvidae; genus Corvus; species Corvus hawaiiensis. Next base: position 60,399,913 of record NC_063216.1, on the reverse strand, counting down.
CTGTTAGATAGGTAAGGAATTGGGTTGATGGACACCTCCAAAGAGTTATAGTCAATAGCTCAATATCAAAGTGGAAACCAAAAATGAGTGGTGTTCTTCAAGGGTCCATACTGGGACCAATACCATTTAATATTTTCATCAATGACATGGTGGGATTGGGTGTGCACTCAACAAGTTTGCAGATGACACCAAAATGAGAGCAGTCAATTCACTTCGGGGAAGTGACACGGACGGACACCGAGAGAGACCCAGAGGAACCTGGATAGGCTCCTGGGAGGCCTTACTGCAGCCTTTAAATATATAAGGGGGATTTATGAGAAAAACAGACTCTTCTTACTAGGGTCTGCAGGGACAGGACAAAGGGCAACAGTTTTAAACTGAGGGAGGGTATGTTTAGACTTCACATAAGGAAGAAATTCTTTACTATGAGGGTGGTGAAGCATTGGAACAAGCTGCCCAGAGAAGTTGTGGATGCCCCATCCCTGGAAGTGTTCAAGGCCAGTTTGAAGGAGGCTTTGAGCAACCTGGTGTGGTGGAAGCTGTCCCTGCCCAAGGGAGCAGGAGGATCAGACTCAGTGATCATTAAAGGTCCCTTCCAAACCATTCTATGACTTCATAAGGAAACTCTGTAGGACATTGTTTGGACTAGGTCCCTTCTCTTCCCCCACAACAACCCAGTGGAATGGGGAGGAAAATCAAAGTAGAATTTGCAGGTTGAGGTGAGAACAATTACTAATTGAAAATAAAGTAAAAATACTGTAAAAATGGCAAATTATAATAATTAGAAAAAACCCAAGTGATGCACAATACGATTGCTCACCACCTGCTCACTAACGCCAGACTCCCCTTACCAAACCCAGATCAGCCCCTCCTTCCAGGTAACTCCCCCCAGTTTATATACTGGGCATGATATCCCATGGTGTGGAATATCTCTTTGGTCAGCTCTAGTCACCTGTCCCAGCCATGCTCCCCCCCAGTTTTAATTTCCTTCTCACGGGCAGAGCATGAGACAAGAAGTTCTTGACTTAGAATAAATATGGCTTAGCAAAAAACCAAAACATCAGTGTGTTATCACCACCATTCTCATTACAAATCCAAAACACTGCTGTAAGAGCTACTGAGAAGAAATTAACTCTACCCTAGCTGGACACCCTGCTAGGGAAATAAAATAATTTTATTGAAGAATTCTTGCTTATAAATAGCATAAAATATGAAATTACTTAAGCTAATGTGTACAACACAACAGGGATTAAACAGATACCTATTTAAATTTTGCTCCTGAAACAATACAGCTACAATACATTTATGTTCCCCTTAACATATTTTGTTGTATTTTGGGAGTAGAAGGGATTAAAGTCTGCTGTAATGGCCCTGTACATATCACTTTGACAGGTAAGAAGACAGTAACTAAGAACTAACTAGAGGAATCTGCAGCTTGAATATAGACAACATTCTTTGCTATATGTTTTTGCTCTATCTTCAAGCATAGAAACATGTTTTCTTGCAGTTTGACAGAAGTAAATAACCTTGTCTCAAGGGAGTGATACAGCCCATTCGTGTGTATTTCATTTCCACCCATCCTATTTTAAATCATCCTAAGTTACCTTCTCTTGATTTCTTCTTTTAGTAAGAATTTCCTATCTGTCTAATCTCTGGCTGGAATGTATGTAGGCTAAATCAATTATATTCCTTTGTTAAGCAAGCTAGCTCGAAACAAGGAAAGCCATATCCCTGTTAAGTAGCCTTAAGCAAAAATAAGCCATTCAAGCTGAAATGTTCCTGAAGAAAGCCCTAAAAAGGAGATGAAGACACTAATTATGTATGTAGGAAGCTAAAAGCAACATGAAACCCCAAGAAATTAAATTGAGTAACTTCCTAGGATAAGTTTGGGAAAGAATAGAAATAAAGTATCATGATTTAGAGCTGCATGTTGGGATTTCTGACTGAAAATAATTGCTTTCTCTTTATTCCTACTATCTAGCAGAAAGAGAGCTCCATGTGCACTCTTTGTTTGGCAACAGGATTTCACTAAGTGCTGACAGCAGGTGCTGGGCAGAGATTCTGCTGCAGCTGCGGACAAGACCACAGTGGAGCACAGGTATCCACATTGCAGCCCATGGAGGACCTCAAAGCAGAGAAGGCAGATGTTTGCTGAAGAACTGCAGCCTTTGGAGAGGACCCATATTAGAATAAGGAAAAGTGGGAAAGGAAAGGAGCAGCCAAGAGGAGCTGTTACAGATTGACCACCACGCCCATTCCCCACCCATCCTGTGACACTCAAGTGGGGAAAGAAATTGAGGAGTTGGAACAAAGGAGAGGAGTTGATCCTGGGAAAAAATCAGAGAGGGAAGGGAAGGTGTTTTAATTTCTGGTTTTATTTGTCACCATCCTAATTTATTTTAAATGGCAATAAATTAAATTGATTTTTCCCAAGTCAAGTCTGTTTTGCTGTGAAGCTAATTGGTAAATGATTTCCTTGTCTTCATTTTGACCCACAAGCTTTTCTATCTAATTATCTCCCTCTGTCCTTTAGAAGAGGCGGAATAAGAAGAGGGGAAATGAGAGAGCAGTAGCTAGGTGGGCATCTGGCAGCCAGCCAAGGTCAAACCACTGCAACCAGGCATTTTCTTAAATTGGAAAAATACCTTGAGAAACCATCAATGTAATTCAAATTAATAATCACACACATACATAATACACACTCCCTCATATATGTCAAGGACCATTTGATTTGATTAGAAGTTCCTATTGCTTTAAATACCTTTTTCCATAAAGAACATTATTAGCTTTTAAAATTAGCTTAAAACAAAAACAACAAAAACAACAAAAAAAATTTTAAGAGCTGTTTCTTTAAGAACTATTTTCTAAGGTCTGCACTGTAATACCTTGATCTTTCACCTGTCTTTACTCATAGCTTAAAACCACAATTTAGGCAGTAATTACTTCAAATAGCCATTAGTAATCCTATAATGTATTTTTATAAATCTAAAACCTTTTTCTGTAATAGTTACTCTTATCCAATGCCTGACTTCAGAATAACAGGAATTTTCAGAGTACACTTCTCACATCCTGGATACACTTGGTTTCCTAGAAATCACTGCTTTCTCTCAAAATGGACCTGCTGGAGCAGTGATGGTACTTCAGTTATAAGGAGCAGTCCTTGGAGCAAGACCTGTGACCTACTGCTCTTCAACCACACAAGATTTACTGACAACCAAATTAAAAGTCAGGTGCTCTTTTGCACCAGCATTCACTTTATTCCTCTGCTTGTCTTCCTGTCCCTGGAGTCTTACCTTGTTTTTTTCAAATACTTTCTTAGCTCCAAGGAGAGACATGGAGGCTGCAAAATCTGAGAACAGATTGAAGCACGTATCTTTTGAGTTAATTCCTGAAAGACAGAGGAGTAGTTTTAAACACTTTAAGGTCAAAAGATCAAATATGAGTTTCTCACTTTCTGCATGGGTATTTTGTGTGGAATATGCCCAGCCACTGCCCTGGAGGGATGTCTGCTGAGATGAAAGATTTTGCAATCGCCCAGCAGGACTTGCTGGAAAGGCAACTACTTGGGTCATGGCGAGGAAAGGTAGACCCACAATCCTTTGGGAGACCCTATGCAAATCATTCTGTAACCCATTGGTCTGTCCCAGACCCTCTGTAATCCATTGGTCCCCTACTGATCCCCTGTATCCCTATAAAGGCAAGCTCCCTCGAGCCCCTCGAGAGAGAGCTCGTTCCTGGCTCTTCCCTTCGCCGGAGGGAACCCATAATAAAGCTCCCTTCGTGCGGAACCAGCCACACGAGCCTTCTCGTCTCTCTCTGGTTTGGCTTGCCCTGGAGGCTGCCCTGCAGAGCTGAGCTGAAATCACGAGCTGATATCACTAAAGAGCTGACAGCTTCTGCAAGGGCCGCTCTGCCAGCAGCTGAGAGGAAGACACTGGACCTCGGGAAGGCGATTCCTTTCGGGACCGTCTTCCCGGACCGGTCATCTCTTCCTGGGTCACAGCCTTGGACCCCACCACCAGCTGTAATAATTTTGAGGACAAAGTCACTGTACACAAAAGTTCTACCCCACAATCCATTGGTGGCTAGGTTATGAACCTAAAAAGACTGAGTTTTGAGCTGTATGATTTTTGAAAGAAATCTTCACTCCCCTGATCAGTATTTATATCCCAAATAACTATACTTACAGTATTTCCAGTTCTGACAAACTACAATGGAGTAGCTCTTGGTTTTCCAAAAAATGAGAAATTGAAAATATAGAAGGAGTTCTCTCTCATAGGCTCTATTTTATGCAAGGCTTATATAAATGTGCAATTCTACTGCTTGTAGCCTTATGCTATGCCAATACAAAACTTTAGACTCTTTACAGATGTTTCAGTGGACATTTTTCTGCATAATTACAGACATACCAAGACACCAAACACATCAAGTAATACAAAAGCTGATTTGATGTCTACTGATAGAATACTTACTGCTTTGTTCCATGTGCCATGCCAAAGTCCAAAATCAGTAAAGCCACAGTAATGGCACTTAACACTATGATGCCGAGTGAATTTATAAAAATCAGCAAACCACGCAGCAATGCTGCTACGACAGACTGCTATATATCATTCTGGAAGAATACCATTGACATCATTCCATTTTTGAATGTTTTAATTTCATCATGGAATTGAGGAATTTTCAAAATCAATCTGCCACTATTTAAAGACATCTGTTTGATGTCTTTTTCAGGTTCTGTTTCAATAATGTGGACATTTCTAATCCCTACATAAAACAGCAGATGTGTACTGGGCTGGTGCTCAAATACCCTGCAGAGGGAGATCTAAATAAATATACTTTTGAAAGTCAATTTATTACTCTATGCTGCTTCTTCTTGTGGCTTAGGAATGGTACTACCCCTGTTCAGTGCTCCCACTGAGAGACTCCTGAACACATGCCTCTTGCTCTCTCCCCTGCTTGCTCCTCCTGCTTTCCCTCCCCAGCAGTGGGATGGAGAGGAGTATTGAATGAGAGCTTCGGTGGATCGATGCCGTGTCTGTCCCTACAGGTCCCTCATGCACCGCTCAGGCAGCGCTCTGCCAGCACCCACGCGTGCCCCCGATCTCACCTTCGCAGGTGGCTGTGAACAGCCGCTCACACCCACAGGCTGTGCACGAACAGGAGACAGAGAGGCGAGAGGGGCTCTCTGCCTGCAACTGCGAGGCGTTTAATGGCAACACCGCGAAGGGAACAGAGGCAAGAAGAGCACAAAACCAAAAGCCCACGCGAGTTTTATCCCGAAAACTCCCAAAGGCGGGCAGAGCATCCAAAACCAATGGTCTGAGGGCTCGGGGGCAGAGGCAAGGTTGAATAATATAACAGGGGCCAATGGGAAACAGGATGGGAGGGGGGAGAGGGCCAGTGGCCAGCAGAATCTAGACCAAGGGAGAACTTTCTAGCACAGTGTTGTAGGGAGAGACCACTTGTAGGGCAACTTGGGGGGTGTAAAGTGGACTTAGCCACCGCAACATCCGAGAATTGGAGACAGGCAACTACTCTGTCACTTCTGTACAGTCCTACAAAGGACAGTAAGTAGGGAATTCCTTCATTGCATGCAGACACCACACTTCCATGAATCCACATTCATCTTCCAGCTAGACTGCCACAGCAGGATATCCAAAGGAGTCTTCAAATAGCTTGTTCTCCTTGAGAAAATCTAATCATTTCCACACAGCTCTAAGATAGACACTTTTCTACAACCTAAATTTTACCCTCTCTGCCTCACCAGAAATTTGGTAAGGGGGATAAGGGCAACCAAATAATCTTCAGTGATTTCCTGTTGGGGTGCCCTGGGTTGAAACAGGCTTTACTCTACTCATCCTTTCTCTCTACGTAGTTTAACATTCCTTGCCTCAACCAGTTATTCCAACTAGGATTTATTCAACTGGGACCACTGGCACTGGAATTCCTCAATCCATAGAGCAACTGCAAACAATTCAATTTCCAGTGGTTGTTCATGTCTGCTCTCCAAAACAAGATCCAATCCTAGGCAGCTCCTAAAACAACACAGAATATTCAATATGCACCATGAAATCTAAAATAAAGGAAAAAGATCAATCAATCAGAAACCCCCACTGCAGTACACCACATGTATTTTTCAAATAAGAAATAAAAGAAAAGTAGACCAACCTCTTAAAAAGAAGGGGGGGTGGAGGATGGGGTATGGGAGGGGGAGGTAGCAGGGTGTAGTTCATTTGCAAGGTACCTTTTCACTTTTAAATTTTTGTCTGTTCTGAATCTGCTGTATTTAGGAGAACTCATAAGTATAGGAGAATCATACTGCTGGGTTCTCCTTCCCCTCCTTTCTTTTCATTTTGGTGATAAAATTCAAAAGCTAATAAAATCAGACAGATTATAGCAGCATTGATGAATGGCCATGTCTGGATTTCCTGTCTGGAGACCAGAGCAGGCACTGTCTGAGAAAGACGACAAGACAGTCACTGCATAGAGAGAAAAGGAATATCCAGCAGATGGATTATGTCTGGCTGGTCCCATTATTAATACTGATCTGTATCAGGCAGTGATGAATACATAGAAGCACTCAGAAATACTAATAGTTTCACCCTTTAAGTACTAATTTCTATCCTTCTATCCTATTTAACTTTAAAAATGCTCTGTGATCTTGTCATTGATGGAAATGGTTATAATGAAGAGGCAGGTCTCTTGGGAAGAAAGACTATACCAAATTTAATGAAAAATATTGAAATCAGCTTGAGAGGTAGAGAAGTCATAAATTACAATCAGAGAATATCAGAGAAAACTCTTTCCCCCTAAACAATTTATATTCTTATTTAAATGTAATTTTTAAGTCCTAAATCTAAGGATATTTTCAGTTATCAAGACTATGGACTAAATATATTCTAAGCTATTAAAAAAAAGAAGGAAAACATGACATATTAGGTAATGTGTTGACAATAACAAGCAATTAAGCAGCATTCATACTGCACTGGAGTTAAGCTTAGTGTAACAAAATCCATTTTCCTGGATCTTTAACTCTTTCAGGAGCCTCTTTTGAGAAATCAAAGAATATGAATGCACTGACATACAAACAGATAAAAAAAAATCTCCCCATAAGTCCTGAAAATGCCTAAAAATCCACTAAATCAAACTGGAAACGGTGGCAGGTCACCTGTTTGGAGGAGACAGCTAAAGAAGACCAACCAGGCTGTAACATTCACCAGTATCACTTATTCAGGATGAGGTAGGGGAGGTCATTTGGATTGTGAGGGTTTGGATGTTGACTCTCAGACTCACAGTTCTTATTTACTCTTCTGTTGATAATCTTATTTGGAGTATTAATGTGACACAGGACAACAGGATAGGCTCTGGCGTAGCTGAGCACACTTTCTTGTGAACTGCTGATGCTGCTTCATGATACTCAAGCAATTTTCTTTTTTGACAAAGAAAAGAAAGCAGGGTTACATTTCCTCCTGAAGCACACCAGGACCAGTGCAATATGTATTTAGGTATCAGAACAGGCTTTTAAGATCTGCTTGCTGAAAAAGGTTTACTAAAAGGAACTTCAAGCTTGACTCGATAGCTAAGAAGAGTGGGGGAAATGTAAATAGCCACAAACACAATATAGGTGGTATCTATCAGCCAAGATAGTAACGTGCATTAAATAACATAACTGACTAACATAACTGTGCGACATAGCTGAGACTGACAATAAAACTCCTCCTAGAGGCCTGATCTGAGGATTGTAGCCACCAGGTGGCTGAAATTTGTGGGTCTGCATTGTCATTGTCACACCAGTATCTGCATTTACCAATATCTGCATTAAACAAGAAGCTTCTCCCAGGCGAAACTTTCCTTATGAAATGACCCACAGACAGATGCATAAGAGGGTAAGGTGGAAAGAGAGTGCTTTCCTTTGTCCTCCCTCCTTTTTTCCTGGAAATACAGGTAAGCATTGGTCTAGATCATGCAATAAAGAGGCAGAACAGAGACTCCCACATCTGCTCAGGTTCCTGCCTATGCCACGAAGACAGTGTTCCTTGACTCCTTTTTCTGAGCCTGAGATCCTATCCCTCACTTAAGGGTGTTAATAAACATAGCTGTGGGCTAAGAGAGGACATAAAACTGTGGAGGTAGATCACCAACTTTATAAACACTGCCAGCTGAAACATTCCTTTCTTTCTAGCCAGCAGATAGTTTTGTTGTAGCTTGAAACTTCTTGTTAAGAGAAACAGGTATGGTCTTATAAATCTATATCTCAAATGCAGGATAATCTTCTAGGTTACTTTATTCACAAATAGTTGTATGGCCTATTTTATTCAGACCAAATTTCAGCAACTCAAGGATTGTTTTGAACACATTGTCACAAATTCAGTGTCCCAAAAGCACCCAAAGAAAGACAACTTACATCATAAAATACAATTTTTCAACATATATTTTGCCTGAAGTGAGACTTCATTATCTTGAAACACAAACAACATTTATTTTTTCTTCATTTTCTCATTTGCCACATTTAACCTCAGATTTCAATCACACTGGAGAATCTGTTGTTAGCTTTTTCCGTTACTCTGACAGTGACTTTGTGTGCAACCCCAGGAAAATCAGTGTCTGCTCTGCTATTCTCTCATTTTTGTGTAAAGTAGAGGTATCAATACACATTTGTTTTTTCAATATTTAGTTTCCAGCTTATGTTATGTGAGTGTTTGTAAAATGCTTTGACATTTCTGGGAAAAACATCAAAGTCTATAAATGCCATCTTCATATATATAGGTATTCAAATGAATCATTTTCCCTTTATTTTCTTTTACCACTTAAAACAAAAGTTTTAGACCTGTTTTGTTAGCAAAGTTTCATTTTTAGACTGCAGTCTTTATTATTACACACTTGAAATCCCAGAAAAACATCTGAGAGTTTGAAGAAAATTTGTGTCCTATTCTACAATCCACATAAAAGCTTTTTTAATTTTTCATTTTTGAGATAAAAAGAAAGATTTTCAGTAGGCTTTCAGGATACCCAAAACTCTTTTCAGTTTTCTGAGGAATGAACATTGCAAGCTTTTTTTTCATTTAACAGTCTTCAGTAATGCAAGATGTTCCATACAATCAGTGGAGAAAACTTTGAAGAAACTCTTTGGAGAAACTCTTATTAATGCTGAGTAACACTTATCTAGCAAGTTTCTGCAGAAAATATTACTCAACATAAGATTCTGAACAAGTAAGATTATTAGTGTCAGACCTTTTTATAATGCCTTTCCAAGATAATTTATCTGAAAATCTTTTTAAGTCAGACACAAAAAAAAAAAAAAAGAACAAAAAACCACCAGCAAGGCACATTATTAATTATAGAGGAAAAAAACCCCATGAATACTTGGGGTTACATCTCTGGTTTACTGTCTAGTGGACATTGTAATAATATCAATGCATACACAGGTTTTATCTTCAGCAATCCATCCTGATTTTAAAAGCATTATAGTTTATGTATCAATAAATTTAGAACCACTGCATTAGAAAATTTGAGTATGAAATTAATTTTTTTAAATAACTGGAATAATTTCATAAGGGAGACCATATTTTTCAAAACATAGCACAAGTCATTAGTTAACAAAATTATTTTAAAAACAGCTCTGCCAATGTGGGTGGAATTTGTTTTAATAGCCTTGAAAAGCCCGTGATTTATGATCTCTGTCAAAAGGCATTATGCATTTTTACAGTTCGTATTCAGATCAGCATATTTTTAATTTCATAGTGTAGAATGAAAATTAACTGCTTGGATTTCTCCATTTTGCATTTCTATTTTGCAGACAAACACATTTCTTTAGGAGCACCAAGTTCCATATGTGTCTCTTCATTATGTCAGCAATAAAGCAAAGCATGTTTGTCTAAAGCCCTTTACAGTTGTCTCCTATTACCAGATGTTATTATACTATTGGGCATTATATAGTCTCCAAAGAATGAGGTCTCTAAATAGTTATTTCAGGTGTGTATGCCATTAAACCAATAACTATACTAAATATTCAGAAAGATCAAGGCAAAAGCTAAACAAACATCTGTAGGGTTTGTGAGATTCAACTATAAACCAAAATCAAATACCTAAAGGTACTTCTTTTCTGCAATTTATCTAATAGGTCAATAACATCCTTCTTGTGGTAGCTGAAAGTTAGAGATGAAGTTCCATTTTTTCTCAAGTTAATATCAAGCCTCCTGAAAACTTTATACAGAACTGTAATTAGCAGAACCCACTAATTCCAGCATCTTAGAGAGATCTAATATTTAAATATCTCTATAGCTAGCAAAGCTAGGACAGTCACCCATATATACTTAGCAAGGAGGAGAAGTTTTATGAAGGCATTTTTTAGCTCCTACAAATAGTTCAATTTTAGCAGATATTTGCCTGCACACAAATAGACTAACAGATAGTTTCTACAATATGGAGCTGCTTATGACATTAACGTTGGCCTACAATTCATTGCACCCAAGGAAGATCTGAAGAGTGTGTTCTTTGTAAATTCCTTCTACCCTATCCAGTTGCTCTCAGCTGCTCGTTACTATTTCAGTTGCTCCAATCAGATACAACTCCTGGGTTTTTTAGAGGATTCCAATGTTTGTATCACTGCTATTGCAGAGCTCACTGCATGCAAATAAGCTATGTGACCAGTGGCCATTGTCATGCTTCCTGAGAATGTTAAAAGGAACAAGTCCATCACAAGAAAGGAAATAAAACAAATATTTTAAAACCATAGTTCCTAAAAATTTCTTTTAAATTCTTTAAGCTGTGTTTTGAATTTCAGACCTCTCCTCAAACAGGAATTCCTTGTCCAAGTCTAGAATGCCTCTGCAATACTTTTCTCTGAAAGGCAACCACCCAAGCAGTGTCAGGAACCCTGGTTTGTCTGTGACAAGGTGAAAGAGGGGAAGGAATACAACTGGAATGGAAGGTGAGATCAGAGTTGGTGGAACTGCTTGCTGTGAATACCATGGATGAAGAAAGACCACCCTCACAAAATGGTAATCACAACACAACCTTAGCTAAACACAATAGTTAGGCAGGGTGATAGTGCTGCTGCCATCCTAACAGTGGCAAATCCAATTACTTCTATAGAGTTCTTTTTAGGACCTAGGATAATAGAAACAAATGCATGCTTTCAATATACTTTCACAAGAGCAAAGAGTGTAGTTTAAGCCAGTTCATCAGCCTGAATAATTTGGATCCTCACAGTAACAAGCACTGTGCTTACCACTTTTCTACATGATCTTTTTCATTATGTCAACCTTAAAGCCATCCTTGTTTCTTTTTTCTTTCTTTTCTAGTAAAGAATTTTCTGACCTTGTTTTCACACCAATCACTCAATTTAGAAAAGATTTTTGAAAAATTAAATTCTCCTTCACACTCAAAAGTCAGTGAAACTTGAGGACATCCACTTAACTAAGAGTGCTGATCTTAACTGTTCCAAGAGTAATAATGGTACCTAAAATAGCAGATAAGAATCAAATTGAAAACAAGATGAGGTACCTCAGAGCACCACTTGTGGCTCAAACTCAGCTGTTCTGTGACCCACAGAAGACAACGGCCTTTGTCTGGCACTTCCAGCCCTTACTCACCAATGGAAGAGGTGCATTAAACAGCTACATCATTCTGCTGCTTTTGGTTTGAAAAGCAAGCTCAGAAGGGAACTGTGGTAAAATCAGAGAACCTATGTTAGCAGAACTTTCAAGATACCTTCCTAAGGGGTCATAAGTCAGGAAAAATAACACAAGGCTTTGTGAGAATAGTCAAGTAGGCAAGCTAAGAGTCTCAAAGCAAATGGTGGAGAAAAGTTGGATTTCTGCATCATTATAAGTCCCTATCACCTCAGTAATATAACAAATGCTGTCTCCAAAGAGATCCAGCATGGAAAACAACACAAGGGAAAGCACACTTATCAGAAGGTCAGTTCAGTTAGCAGTAAGACTGTGGGATAAAGGTCCCCCTGCCCTTCACACCCACAGCAGGAGAGCTGTACTTCTGAAGTGCAATAATCCTCTCCCCTCTCCATATCAAGTCATAGGGTTCTTCAGCTTTCTGTTGTCCACTGCAAAGACAGCCTTGTCCCTAAAGATAAGGAAGAATAAAGATCTGCTAAGTAATAAAAAAAAATCTTCCATCCATGGCTTGTCACGTAGATACGTATGGAAAACTGCTCTTCCAAGGAAACAGAGAAGAGGAAACAAGACAGAAGGAGTTCCACCTGGCTAAAGGAGGAGGGAGCACAATGGGGCAAATGAACAAGACTTCAAAATAAATGCTGTTAACAAAGCAAAAAAAAAAAAAGAAAGAGCTTATCATATAATGTAACCATTTCTGGAAAGGGAGCCACAGTAACAGATGTTTGGAGTTGTTTTTTTTTAATTCAGGATTGCTAGTTTTCAATTAGTCAACATACTTGAAGCTGTAAAAACTTAAGAATAATACAGTCATTATAAAAATCTGGTGCCACCCTTCCTCCTCCCTGTCTTGAACAGCTTTGGGGAAGTACAGTACACAGACATAAACAGCTCTGCCTGCAGGTTTTTATATTTCATTTGTGTTACATCTATACACTGGGCCCTTGCTTACAGGATAGACTTGAACAGGTTTATTCTGATAGGATTTTATAGACAACATAAATATTTAAGTCTTGCCTGGACTATAAGCCTTGTCTTGAAAATGCAATCTGCATTAACAGCATTTTAGAGGGAAAAACATCTAAATCAATAAGGTGAACCCAGAACACCCCAGGTTTTTTGCATTCACTTTTGGATAAGTAACTGGAGAGCATGTCAAAACTCTTTTGTATGCCAGCTTCTTTTATCTTCAAATAGATCCACAAATGGATTATTTATAGATGCGACAGCAGCCCTCTGAGTAAAGCATAAAGGGCAGAGATTACAAAAGATTGATTTCCACAGCTCAGTACTGCTATAAACCTATAACCCAAACAGATGCACAGGGGAGAATTCTCTTCCTTAGGTCAGCTGTTTATTTCTGGCACATGCACGAAATCTGTGGGGAGGATTCAAAGGACGTTCATATAGGAGTTTGAAAAAGCCAGTAAAGAAGTCCTGTTCCTCTAGTTTCCTCTAGTGTTCGCCTCCATTTCATGAATCATGTGGTTAACCCAGAGAAGAGATCCATTTCTACCTATAGTGTAAGCCATATGCATTCTTGTCTGTGGAAACACCACCCCAAGCCTTCTCTACTGAATTCACAAACTTTAGGCAAATCAGCAGAATGAACTTATAAGTGTGTTTCTGTTTCCTGCCCAATTCAATTTGGTGAGCAAAACACAGACAGGAGTTTTTCTTGTCTCATTTCCACAAGCAGTGAAAATGCGTAACATAAAACACCTTTAAATCTAAAATGTAATGGAATTATACATGTAAGGGGACATCCTCATGATTATATCCATTCAAGTGCCCATTTTCATTTTGATGAGCTTCTCATCTTTCCTATTTGAAACAGAGATATAAATACACTTCTAGTAAGACAAGTATTCACTTTATCAATTTTAATTGATTCAATTTTTCAAACAAGTTCAATTCTTCCTTTTGGCTATTTGTTCCATAGAAGTCAAGAAAGACAAGAGTAAACAATGGTAAACTAACCTCCCTGCTGTTCATAGGATAATTCTTCTACTGAATATCATAACTAATATGATTAAATGTTCAGACACATCTGTCAGCTGACAAAAGATATTTCCATTCTCTTTTTAAACTGAATCATTAACAGACTGCTTTGTTCTTGCATTTGTTACAGTTTCTCCAGTCTGCTCAGTTGAGGCATAGATCCCAGAACGTATAAGGTGCCATTTTCATTCATTGTATTCTAAACATAGGAATAAATCAATACATTCAGGTTTCCCCCTCTGAGCGAAAGATGCAGTTTCTAAGTGGTACAAGCAGTCTTCTGTCAGTCTGCTGCAGAACCATCACTCTGAAATGCTACAAACACCTCAAACACAACCCACTCAGCAACACAAGCAATTAAATTGAAAGTTAGTAGATATTCTTCCATCTCTAATTTGAATATAAATCACAGCTTCTAATTTAGCAGCTAGCCTCTTGAGATACACACACACAGAGGAAAAGAAAAGAAACAAAAAAAAGCCATAATGGCAGGCGCTTTTGTCACCAAAACTCTGCAGCTCACGTTCCTATGGAGAGCATCAATCCACTATCAGCAGGGCTCTTCTACTTCACACAGAGGCCAGTTCTTAGTTATAAGTGGTTTCAGAGCAAAAACAGCCAGGGTGCTTTACTGAAAATAATTATCTAAGCCCTATTGCATTTTGACCCATATTTCTTATGCTAAGACAGCTTCTCATTATTATTTCTTGTTTCGTTAATAAAATGGTTTTAGATTCTGAGGGGTGGTAGAGACAGGAAAAAGAGAAAGGGTCTGTGATATTACTCCAACATGCCCATATGTGATAGCTGCAAATTGAACTGTCCTTTTAAACTACAAGTAGGAATTCAGCAGATATGGAGCTTAAACTCTCCACAGTCAACTTTCTTAGCCTAAGATTTCATTGCAGCTGCTACAATTAGGAAACATACCTTCAGTAGACGTGCCTAATAAAGTGTCTAGATGGCTTTGATCAAAGATTTTTTGCAAATAAATGTACTCGGTGTGGAGAGAAACATAACCATTTTGATTTCCATGGCCATGTGCCTTAATATGTATAAACTAGGTGAATTTAGCTCCTGGCTGTCCCTAAAATTTAACAACCAGTTAGCACGTAGTAAAATACCAAATTGTGCTTATGGCCCAGATATTTACAGGCTGGCTGACATTCTTTCCTCCCTGTTTCTCTCTGCTCCTGCTGTTTCTGGAGACATAACTACTAAAGTCACCTTGAAAGGACAAAAGGAAAAAGGACACTCAAGGTAACGGGTGGCTGACCCATCCCTAAGCAATAACTGAGTCTAGAAATTCACTATACATATATCAGGAAAGAGATATTATTTTATAAGAAAGTTTGGAGCATCTCATATCAATCAATAGTAAGGCACTGTTCCCAAGTTTTACATTAATTCTTTCCTGACAATCCTTGTAAAGGCAATATTTAAAAAATAACATTCTTATTGTAAAAATTTATTGGGATGAATTGAATTGAATTGAATTGATAAAAAACACTTGGGATTTTCTGTAAAAATACATTAGATTGCATTATTGCAATTGCATTTGGAAATTTTAAAAATAGGCAAAACTATTGTTGATTCTGAACACTCATTTTAATGGGAATCTTTCAATGATTACCAAATGCATAAGAATATGGTACGTCAAATCCCTCAAATAATTTCTTCATGTCATACTTTTTAAATAAGCTCTTGTACAAAGATAAAATGTATTTTAATTGCATACAGAAAATGTCTGAAATCTAACTGCAGGTATAAAATGTTGTGCCAGCTTTCAGACTTGCTTTTTTTTGTCCCTTGCATATCATTTGGATTACCCTGTTAAGAATAAGCTGATATGCACAAAGAGAATCATTTTTCTTTTAAATTGTTAATTAAAAGATTCATGCCCACCTTCAGATCTCCCCTAAGAGCAATGTTCCAATATCTGTGCAGCTTTTAATGAGGTGAGCAAGAAAGATCCAAAAACTATTCTTTTCTGCAGTCATATTTTTAGTGTTCATGATTTAGCATCCAGTGCTTACCCTCAAAACCTGCTGCAAAGTTTCACATAGACTATGCTGAGATATGGAAATAGCCTGTTCCAGAACTGCAGAGAAATGAGGACTGCTCTGTTGGACATCTCAAGTCTCTCAGAATAACCCCTTTACTGAATACTCAGGTCAGGTACGGGATTGCTTTATACTGCTGCCACTCCACACCAGTCCCATATTTTACCATGGACTTATTGATTCTACAGGGAAAGTTAAATTGATTCAATATGCAAAATATCCCTTTTGTTTCAAGACGCATTTGAAAAACCTTGTAGACCAAGAATCCCAGCTCATTGCATGTGTAATTTCATATGTCCACCTTCAAAATGCCTAAGCAGCTCAGTACTGCCAGCCTGAGTATGCCAACTCAAAGAGCAATGCAAAACATGCACCTTTTTTCTTTTTATTTGGGCTTCTCTTTTGAAACATATACTCATTTCACAACATCCCCAGGGCCATCTGGCTTCAGGTTGCCTTTTTAGGCATATCTGTCCATCCCTAAAGGATTACTTGGCTTGAGTTCAGAGCTTGGGAAAACTGACCGATAGAAAAAGGCAAATCAGATGTTAGCCAACAGAGAAAGACAAATAAGTTTTTAGATATATTATATTACAGTTCTTACATTCTGGTTGCAACTGATACCTTTTCTCTTCACTGCTCTGAGCCAATTTTTTTTTATTTTAAAAGACAAATTTTATACTACAGCAAAAACAAAGAAGTCACTGAACCTCTTTTTTTTTTTTTCTTTATGCATTACAATTACAGGAAAAATATAATATCACTTTGGATCAATCTTCTGTGCAAATTCATAGAGTATTAAATAGCCTTACTTCCTGCATACATAATTTCAAATTGCGTAAGCAGCAGATGGGAACAAAGGGTCATTTTTACCATGCTACTGCATGTGGTTTTAAGTGTTTTATTTCTAGTTGTAGAACGTCTAAAACTGAGGCTTTATATAAGAAATTACATAAAATAGCAGATAGTTAAATTCACCACAGGAATGAAATTCAAGAAATAAATATGATAATAGGCTGATTTAAAACAGCACGATTTCCTGATTGCAGTCTAAATATTGCTTAGTGCATGGAGAGAAAGGGAGAAGTCAGGATGACAGACTGCAGCAAGCACTCCTGTTGCCCAAGGACTCAGACCACTATTAATGACCTGAGGACAGGACCTGATTTGCCTATTCCTGCCATACACAAAGGAAGAGGACTTAATTAATGACAAATTATCACTTATCTGATAATGCATATGGCTTCTTGCCATACTCTGAAAATTACTTTTATAGTCTTAAACTGCTGTTACTGTTTTGAAAGGTGAGAAGTATTATATATTGACAAAAAAACCCACAACAAACCAAAGAACAACAACAACAAAAAAAAAAATCTTGTTTTTAATCTTATTCCATAGTAGATAACAAAAAAGCAGGTAAATTTTTGGCTGAAATGATATTTTTTTGTTTAGTTTCAGCTACAGAGACTCCCTTCTTTATGATATCTTGTATGAAATTCTTATTCTGCCACTAAATCAGTCTGGTGAACTACTAATTAGAGCTATTAGCCTTAAATAGCCTTTGAATTTTGTACATTCAGTCAGCACCTATCCCAAACTGCTTTGATCTTTGATGCAAATGTAAGAAGCATCTTCACGTTTTCCCTTGAGGAACATAGTGCTGTCATTTTAACTTTATGGCTGATGCTGCCTGGGGTTAATATAGTATTGCTCTCAGATGCAATAAAGGAAGACCACATTTTGCTTAGAAAAAGAATCAGACTCACAGCCCTTGAATTTTAAATGTCTTACTTGGTATTTTAAATATTTTATTTTGCACTGTATTATTAAAAGAAAATAATCTGAATATTTGTTATTGTCCACAGGTACAATGCAATGTTTCATTCTGCCAGAGTCCCTTTTCCTTTAAAAATGGGTGTATGGATGACTTATTTTTGAAAGATTCCTCAGAGAACATTTTGTAAGACAACAATTGTAAATTAAAGCACAGTTATAATTTATATTGAATCCTTCCAGTCTTTTATTGTTTGACTCTCTATTAGAGTTACTATTAGCAACTCCCTGCAGAGCGTCTTTTTGTAATCAAAATGACAACTCATATCATCACCAGTAAACATTGTTTGAAATGTAATACAACACTTCTTTGAGGGAGGCAGAGGCAATTTTAAATTTACAGCCTAAGTCTGCACTGTAAAAGTAAATGGGAAAGCTCATCAAATTCAGAGGGCTTCTGATTAGGACAAGAGTCATGTAAATGAATAAGTAAATATTTCAAGTGGCATTTTTATACTAATAAAACCAAATCATTTCTTTGTGGATTTGCTGTTGCAGGGTGTGATCCTGCTTTCCAGTGCTGCTAATGAACCCCTTCAGTAAGTCCTTAACAAAGAAAACATAGGCGACACCAGCAGCATCCCTTCTCCTCATTCTCTAACATTCCCATGAGCATCCATACTTCGGTTTCTACTTGTGTTTCTGTGATGTCTCAAGCAGATCATTCTTTCTGTACCCTTTGACACAGGTGAAACTGTTCACCCTGCCAGCTCAGACTTGAACCCTGATACAGGCCACAGCACTGTTTGTGAAGTGAGTTCAGGATTCATGTCTCTTTAACAAAAGTTATGATTTCAGTCCTGGGTTTTCAATTGCTGAGTAAGTACTCTAACCATTGTGCTACTCAGGAGTCAGTGTTTCTTTACTATAAACTGAACTCATCATCCTCAGAATGTCTTTCATTTGCTTGATAAATCAAGCTCTTCCAAGGACTTATGCATAATTTACTCACATCTGTCACTGAGACACAACAGGCCTTGAATAGGGACTTTGTATTTCTGAACAGTGACCTGAGAGCAAGTGAACAGTTCACATGGCAATTTTAGGCCTTAGTCACTTGTGGATGCCTACTTCATCTCAGTCCCTAATATATTTTGGTGCAGAGATGCCTCTGTATATGTCATACAAGGGCAAAACTGATTAGTCCCAAGATAGAGTACGTTTGAATTTAATACAAATGCATGGAGCTGACAAGGAATTTTCAATTCTTTCTGTAAGTAGCTTGATCACATGCATCTTCAAGAATGTCAATTCCTCCCCAGTGATCTGAAGAAAGTAGTTTCATAGCTCAGTAAAATATATTAGTGCGCATTCAAAGAGGAAACAAAATTTTAAAAAAAGAAAAAAATAATAAGAGGAAAGCAACAAGGACTATTGGTATGAAATCTGTGGATTTTCTTTTTTCTCCTTTTGAAAGTGAACTACTGTTCACTATTATCTTGTTCCTTACAAATAAGGACCTGCAATAAATGTGACTTTATTTTTCCCAAAGATAATGCCTTCAGTTCTTAGGATGATAGTTTTATGTATTTATATTGGGAGAATGATTTTAATTTGGGGAATTATTTTTTTTAAATACACATTTAATACAAATGACGAAATGACAGTATTATTGTATATGGTGTTAAGAAAAAGAATTTACTGAAAAGCATTTATACATTTTTGTCTCACAATTACATAATTCTTATACTAACACTGTTGCCTACATCTTCACATTTTCAGGAGGTGTGAATTTGACAGATCAGATGTCGGTTCAGAAGAAGTACACTAGAACTTGCAAAAGGTTGGATGCCATTCTGGCTACACCGATTAAAGACTGACACATATTTGGAACATGCTAGTTCAAGTCTGAAGATGACAACAAAGGAAAGTATGAAGACATGGAAGTTGTGATTGATGGGTGGTACATTATTCTAAATTAATACTTAAACTGGGAGCTGACATAGAGGAGCAAAACAAAAAATGTTGTATTTTGTCTGATATGCTGCCCTTCACAATAGAATACACTGAAGGTTCAGAGAAAAATACTATGCTGTTTATAGCAAACACATAAAATACCACCTTAACTCTATATAAATATCTCATTTATGACACAAATCTTAGAAGGAAATGCCATCTTGATTTTTATAGTTGATTGTGTGCTACCATCTATCCTGTCAGACCCAACCTCATGAATCTGACCACTTCAGTATCTCTATAACCTCTGTACAGTTATCCACAACTCAGACACCCCTGTATTTCAAGGCGAAGGATGGCAAACACCGAATACTTCCTTCTCCGCTCTTACATGCAGAGTCACTTTACCCCAGTGTCTCCAAATTCCCTACTATCATTGTCTCCTTACCTTTATTTCCCAACATCCCTTTCCCCCATCCTCTTTACTGCTGTATCACCTATTTTTAATTTTCTTTCTCTGGTGTGCTCAGAAATCAGCACCAGGCTGCCTAACCCATGTTTGTCAAGCAGCTCTGATGCAGGGTTGGGGTGAGATGGGAGGACATCTGTGCTGGCAAGGGGACTTCCCATATCAATGGCCAACTGGGCAATCGGACCACCTTTCCACATCACCTATTTTTCCTTGCATCTTCAGATCCTTTTCTCATGGCCGAGATTTGTTTGGCAGTCTAAAAATTGTGCAACACTTCTCTTGGATATCTAGTTGCTATGTGGAAATGCCTCATAGGAGAGACCCACACTGTGTATCAGCAGTTAGCCATGTCTCATATGTAAAAATCAGTATGAATCTCCTTATAAGCATCTTTGTAAGTCCGTAATTTCTCTCTTTTACATCCTCACTCCCTCAGAGAAACTATAAACACCTCCAGTCCCCTAGGACACTTCTATCTGCAACTTCCTGTGACATTTTAAGTTATGCACTATGTTCAGTGCCAGCACTGGTCTTTCAAAAACAGAATAGGTCTCCCTAAGACAGTCAAGTCTTAAAAAGAAAAACCCAAGGCTTTAACTTAGAGAATTTGCTAGGAATCATGATTCCTACGTCCTGTTTCTCATCTGAGAAATGCATTCTTTATTTCATATTTTGAGACACAAAATTAGTATTAGAAGTAGAAATCGGCTTCAAATACTAAAACCCAAGTTATGGACTCCAAAATCAGTAGTTTGGAGTTTTAAAATTTTTTATAGTCCTTTTTCTTGTTAAAGAGTCTGTTTCATCATTTCATTATCAATCCTCTTTCCAGTTTAATATCCCTAAAACTTGCAAAGAAAGGAAAGCCTGCCTGTGCAAATTTTAAGCAGAAAGTAATTAGTAAAGTTTTGTATGTCTTTTTTTGCTAGTACATCACAACAGGGTCAGTGCTGAGGCTACATATTTTCAATGGAAATATAGAATATTAAAATAACAGAACAGTCCATTCTTATTGAAATGCAAAAAAGGTGGAAGTCCCAAACATACAAGAGAGAAAACATGAGAGACAACTTATCTGTTTTGGTAAGATCTATTTTAATATTCCACTATTATTAGCATCCAAGGTAGGAATTTTATGGCAACCATTAAAATGCACTTACACTTCAATGGAGTGCAACGTAGATGCCTCCACTTTTACAGGTGATTATTTGAATATCATCCTAAGTCCTGTAACAGTTTTGGTAAGAATTAGGAAGCCAATTATTTCTCTGATGAGTACATGTCACAGAATTAAAGAAACCTGCAAAGTTAAGCCACTACTAAAAATGTAGTTCTACCCTTTGCCTGCCCTAACCATATATTTCCTCCTCTTTTTGCACAAGTACTACTATCCACGTGCCCACTGAGCCTCCCAATCCAGCCATTAACTAACTTCTTTTCTCTTTTGTGGTATTATTAGTTTTAGCTAGATTAGCAGTTTGACTCAACTAACCGTAGGCTGCCAAAAGGCAATTCCAGTACAAAAGTGGAGGTGAGGTGAAAATATGTAGTCAAGGATGCAGAGGAGGGTCCTGTCACTCCTTTGCCAAATTCATGACCTGAGTATTCAAACTAAACTCATGATGCCGCAGGTTAACCACAGGCACACACAGGGCACCTCTTGTGTCTGTATGCACTGGGTATTAACTTTAATTCCCTTTCATACAAGACTGTGTATATCAGACACACCTTTTTAGAAACCACCAAGGGTTACAGTTTTCAAAGCCACAAGGGAAATTCCTCAGAGCAGCATTCTGCCTGCAAATAGACTGTTGTAAAACCCCTTCTGCTTGTGGAAGCTGAGTTCTTTCCTGCAGAACTATCATGGAATGCTGAGTATCCCAGCCCCAACATCAAAAATGGAGAGTCAAAACTGCAAGTGTAAGCCTGTATTTTAAGCACTGGAAAATAAAAGGATTTCCTGCTTGCAAATTCTTTCTTCAAGAACAGGACATAATCAAAGCAGCTCTTTAGCACCATAAAATATATATTTCTATTGTGGATCCTATCTATTCTCTACCAATTATATCACAGAATCACAGAATCAATTAGGTTGGAAAAGACCTTTGAGATCATTGAGTCCTACCTATGACCTAATGCCACCTTTTCAACCAGACCATGGTGCTGAGTGACATATCCAGTCTTTCCTTAAACCTCTAGGGACAGTGACTCCCCCAACTCCCTGGGCAGCCTATTCCAATGCCCAATCATCTTTTCTGTGAAGAACTCCTTCCTACTGCCCAGCCTAAACCTCCCCCTGTGCATCTTAAGATTGTATCCTTTGTCCTGTCACTGGTTGCCTGGGAGAAGAGACCAAAACTCACCTGATTATAACCTTCTTCCAGGCAATTGTGGAGTGTGATAAGGTCTCCCCTGAGCCTCCTCTCCTCCAGGCTAAACAACCCCAGTTCTCTCAGCCACTCCTAATCACACTTGTGCTCCAGACCCTTCACCAGCCTTGTTGCCTTTCTCTGGACATGCTGCAGCATCTCAACATCCTTCCTAAACTGAGGGGCCCAGAACTGGACACACTACTCAAGCTGCTGCCTAACCAGTGCTCAGTACAGGAGAAGAAGCCCCTCCTTGGTCCTGCTGGCCACACTATTCCTGATACAGGACAGGATGCTATTGGACTTCTTGGCCTGGTGGGCACACACTGGCTCGTATTCAGCTGCTATCAATCAGCACCCCCAGGTCCCTCTCTAGTCACCGTCTAGTCACTCTGTCCCCAGCCTGTAGCGCTGCATGGGGTTGTTGTGGCCAACAGGACCCAGCACTTGGTCCTGTTAAACCTCATATTGTTGGATTTGGCCCATCAATCCAGCCTGTCCAAGTCCCTCTGGAGAGCCCTCCTACCCTCCAGCAGATCAACACTCCCCCCCAGCTTGGTGTCATCCACAAAATTGTTAATGGTAGACTCGATCCCCTCATCATCCATAAAGATATTAAACAGGACTGGGCCCTACACAGATACACAGATTCCTGGGGAGCACCGCTGGTGGCTGGTCACCAACTGGACACAGCACCATTCATCACCACTCTCTGGGCCCAGCTGTCCTGCAAGTTCTTAACTCAGTAGTTATAATTTCAGTAAAATCCCTGTATGTAAGACAAAGACTTTTGCAACACTTTTTTTTGTCATCTCCTACAATCTAATTCTTCCAAGATGTTTTTTCATTCTGTAAGTGACATTTACTGAAATTCTTCATAAACCCCTGAGAATTGGATTCCGTGCTCCTAGAATTGAATAAAAAATGTGCACAGCCTGTCAGCAGGTCACATGTATCCTGCCAACCTACATCTAATAGATTTTTCACTTTTCATCAGTGGATTTCAAGACAGTATGTAGTCTGCCAAATTTACTAAAAAGCTTGCTACAGTATCGCACTTTCAAAATGTGCAATCTGTCAAAGCCATAGCTCAAAATGTCTGCTACAATGAGAGTCTTTGAAAAATCTGCTACAGTGTTGGCATTCATTCAGAAAATAATGAGTATATCAACAGAGAAGGAGGAGAAAGGAAAAAAGTTGTTGGGGGAGGGGAAGGAAGTGGAGAGGAAAGAAGATTAATCCTAAATGTAATTTTCTACATCCTGAAGAAACTACAGAAATTCTTTTTGCAAGTGTAATCCAGTTTCACACAAATTCCTCCAAGATGACAGCATATTAATTGGCAAATAGTCTGAGTGCTACATTTAATAACACTGATGAAAAGATAATTTATCATAGATTTGACCGCAACTGTTCATAGCAAACCTCAATATTGATTCAAATACTGAATACATTTAGCAAACAGTGGAAGACAGCAAAGATGCTTGCACTTATATTACATATATGGAAAGTATCATAAGAGACAGGTTAGGGAAAGTAGGAATGCTTAATTTATTAGCTGAAATATAAAGAAAACTGAAGCAATTTCAGGAGATTTGTAAATAAAGGCAGACTTCAGTTTCAAAGACACAATAACACAAGCATCAAAATAGCCAAGGGCTGTGAAATACAATTCTAAGAACCTTTCCTGTCTGCTTTTCTTCATCCTGCATTTTAGAAAATTCACCTTTACATTCAAAGAACATTAAAAAAGGACCAAAAGAGAAGGAAAAGACCATTTAGAAAAAAATAAAATATTTGCGTATTAAAGAACAAGTTCTTATGCACCTTCTTGAACAACTGACAACACAGGCAAGTGTTCCTGAACATAATGCCAAGCTAGTGAAAGGACTGCAGAAGAATTTTGAATTCAAAGAACTACAGAAGAGCTGCCTGACTCCATGCCATGTATCTCTGAAAACAGAAGGTTACAGAAAGTTCCTTGGATGTAGGAAGCCAATGCATCCTTAACACCACAGCATTAACATGTCTGAATCCTATCACTTCTAGAAACAAGCAAGGCAATTGGTAGTAAGAATATTCAACAATGGCAAAAAAAAAAGAACAAGGAAACAAAAAGAAAAACCACACACATACACAAAAACCCCTTAAAAAACAAAAACAAAAACAATGAAAGAAAAAACCCACCACACAAGCCTCCTCCCTCTCCAGGAAAAAAAAAATCAAAAAAAAGAAACACTCCATAGTGAAAAAAGCTTGTGCAAAGTTTGCTGCAACCAAGAAGGCTGATTAAAATCAATCACACAGGCTTACAATGGTCAGGAGAAAACTGGAATAAACAGGGCTTGTGAAGTACCTTAAATTGCCAATTTGAGTTTTCTCTATTAAAAATTTAAAAATTAATTTTATAATAAAGTATGGATTTGTTGTTCATTTTAAGAGCCTCAGGTTTTATTTGGGAATCTCATTGAACATCTCACCTGGGATATACCAAATCAGCTCTTGGAAAAGTTCTTTACTGAATTCATTCTTATATTGGAATTGCTCCTAATTTAATGAATAAAAGTACTTCAGTCCCTTTTTCATGAAAAAAAAATCAAATTATGGCATCTTTGAGATTATAGTTTTACATCTAATTGTTATATCCCCAAAAGCACAACAAAGTATGGCCAAATTATTTGGTTGCCTTTAAGAGACAAAATTCAGAAGTATCTTACCATTTTATAAAAAAATATTTCATAGAATTTAAATTATTATGGGTTTTAATATCTCATATTTTTAAGCATAATTCTTTAATCTCTATTTTTCCCCCTCTTGCTTCCATGCAGATATCTTGAACAGAGAAGTCACATCCATAGCTTTTGTTTGCATAGGTAAACCGTGCATGGAAAAGTCCAGCAGAGATATTGAAGTTACTTGAGTACCTCATAATTTTGCACTATGGCCACAAACCAAGATTCTGTTCTAAAAGCTTCAAGATAGTGATTGCTTTCCAAATTTAAGTAAGGTAACCTAAAGTAGATCACAAATTATTCTGAGTTGGAAAGGACCCACAAGCACCATCAAGTCCAACTCTGAAGTGAGTGGCCCATATATGGATTGAACCTACAACCTTAGTGTTATTAGCACCATGCTTTAAGGAACTGAGCTAATCTTGGGGTCGAATAAGTAAGCTAGAGAGTTTATTCTAAACAAATGCAGCCAGAATACACCAAAAAAATATATCATTTTAATGCAGTCAGCACCATGGAACAATGTAACAGCCATGCCTCTTAAAGCTCCTACAAACACTTTTATTTTCCAGTAGAGATGGTCTATAAGGTCCATTTTCCTCACATTTCTCCTGCATAGAAGTTATAAGGTATGTGGCCTTCAGTTCTTTCACATACATGGCAGTTTTGTCTTGGCAAACTTAGAAATCCCATTTGAATGTTTACAGGTTTTGCCCTGTGGGATCTTCAGAAGGCAGCTTAGAATTTTGTTAAACTGCGCTCTCAGCATAAGTATTTCAAAATTGTTTAATAGGGAGAGAAAGACAGAGAGATCACTCGTCAGCTTAATGAGATTTAGAATTGCATTCCTCCTTCTCTATAGACCATCAAATAGAGTAGCCATTATGATCAACCTGTGTTCTGCTCCCAGGTTTATATATTGTTTTATGCCAAAGTTCTTTCATTGATTGCCTCCCGCAGCACAAAGTAGGTGGAGACTTTGGATTGCAAGTAAAATACTGTAGTCTCAAATGTTCTTCTTGCAAGCGTCAAAATGGTACGATAGTTCACAAATGAGTCAAAGCTGCAAAAACTCAACCACCTATTGCCTGTGAAAAATTGTCAGCAGTTTTTGTTGAATTCATTAAGTCATGAGTGTTCACAAGGCTGCAGCCACAGGCTCAGCAGCTGGAACTTTTTGTGTGCACATAACTCTTTTAAGTTTGACCAGAACAGAGCTTTCAAATGGAGTTTCCTAATCATACCTATTTATAAATCAAACCCTACTTTGAGACTCAGCACAGAGCAGTCTCAAGGTGTCTGAACTCTACTTCCACATAAAATACTTTGTCTGGAATGTTGAGATTTCATAAGCTTCCATATTGATGTGATCAACTGTGCGCCATCCCAGCCTTTCCCACTCTTAAATGGTTTGTTCTCACTTGAGTTTCTCTACCTGTCTAAAGAGAGACTTCTCAATACACTACGGGGCGGCCAACATGCCTGTAGATTTTCTTTGCAAAACAACCTCTCCACACTTTATCTTTAGAACTGTAGGAAAGGAGGAACAATTTGAGAAACAACTTCTCTGTATGGATGATGAAAAAAAAAAAACATTGAAAGAGAAACATAAAATTAAAACAATCCAAAACTGAGTAAAACAGGCTTAGGGTCTTGAGGCAACAAGCCTCAAGGAATTCTGGGCTTGCCAGAAGACTGCAGGCTGGATCTTCTCCTTTCCTTTATCACTGAAGAAGAATACCATTCAAATTAGCTTTTGATAATGTATAACATTATGGGAGAAAAATATACACTTAAGATTATAAAATCATCTCTCTAATGTGCTCTTTTGCTTCACTGGCTAACTTTCTCCTACTTTTAGTTGAACTATTTTGTTGTGTACTCTGGAAGCAGAGAAATGTAGCTGAGCTGGCCCAGTTCCATAATCAGGAGTTAACAGAGGTGGGATTGTTTCTGCATCCAGATCTGGGAGGGACAGAAGTGCTTTTGTTTCCTTTCAGTGGGATCCTGCAGGAAAGTTAAATAACAGAGAGAGAACCCAACAGAGAAGTGATAATTCTACGTAGGCTACAACCTGTGCAATGCACAAGGATATACATAAATAACACGGGGATTATTAACACTCTCCAGTTTTAGGTTGCTACCTTAACAAACTACTCTCAGAGCCATCAGGAAGAGAAAGCCCACACATGCACACATACACATTATGGTGTGAAGTTAATGTTATAGTATTCATTAGTCTCAACTGACAACTGCATCATTATTAAATATATGCAATAGGTATTTCACTAGTGTGTTTGGTTATATTTCCCGAATGCAAGTACCCTGAAAGCATCTTTGAAGCACAGCTTCTGAAACTCATAGGGCAAGAAAAAAACACTTTTTCCCTAACTGACTGATGCCTACAAGCAGTCTTTGAAGTAAAATTTTATTTTCAGTATAAACATTTTGTCAACTGCTTCCGTTCCCACTTATGTACACAGTCATGAAGTTCATGACATATTGGCCCATATTGAAAACACACACATCTCACAAGCCACCTGGCCTGTATATTCCCCTATGTATCTGCTCATGGTTCATTTCACTTATTACGTTTATGACACAAGTGTCCGTGCAGTGGTTCCATCGAGTACTCTTGCACCCCTGCTCATGTCCAGGGCTCAGTGCCAGCAATCACAGCAAACACCCCCTTACAGTGAGGAACCAGGTGGCAGCTCCCAGCCCTACTTCCCTAGGGCCAATCCCACAGGACAGGAAGCAGCACCTCTCCCCAGTTCCCAACAAACACTACAAGCAACAACCTCCTTCCCAACCTATGAACCTAACTTCTAGCACTACCAGCTGGATTTACAATATTTTGCCTTCAGGGGACTTTCAGCATTAGATGTGCCAAAAATTTCATTAAAACGCAACATTGACTTAACAGCTCAAGTCTCTGGCGGTTTTCCCCAGGAAAAACTGGCAGGATCAATTCCAGGCTGTTCTTCCCACTACACACCACCACAGGGCTTCCTACACACACCACTGAGTCACAAGGATTCCTTAAACTTGCATTACTCTTCCTATTCAAACAACATGTCGGTTTTAACATCTGGTAATAATACAGCAGTATTTTGATGATTCAGAGTGTAGTGGCTGACTTACAACTCATTTTGTGCTATTGAATTTAATACATATTGTCACAGAGGACAAAAGTTTAATGAATGTGAGCTTTGGATTGGAAGAAAAGGTCTCCTGGGAAATGTTTCAGTTAAGAAAAATCTACTTGGATTTTTTGTTGTTGTTGTTGTAATTAATATGTTGTTAATAAACATTCACATTGTCCAAGCACCACAAAGGCTGGTGGGTCCCACAGAATCAGACACTGGAGGTGGTGAGGGCTCCCCAGGAGACCCAGCAGGGCATGGTGTGTCAGCCAGTGCATGTCCCACCCAAGCCAGGAGCTGGGCAGCAGGAGCAGCCCCCACCCTGGGCTCAAGCAGCTCTCTGGGAATGCAGGGCCACGGGTGGGCCTGGCTCAGCAGGGGAGTGCTCTGGGGAGCTGGAGACCAGCCCTGCTCCAGAGTTGCTGGGATGGGAATTATGTCCCCAGGGTGGGCCGGAACTGTGTCCTGGACCATGAGCAGGGTGGTGCCTGCGTAGAACTGCTCACAGGAGGGAAAAGGCTAGATCAGCCCTTCAAGAGTACATAGCTTCTCAAACTCTTTTAAGAAATATTACCCAAAAATTGCTGTAACTCCCACATACCTGGCTGCCCAGAGTCTGCATTGCATAAATATCAGATAACAGCTACTACAGACTTTAAAAATACAGTGCTATGATACTTTGAAACTGGAAGCATTGTGCAAGAACCTGTATTTTTCATGGAAAAGCAATATATGCAGATTTGGAGTGATAGTATATGTGCACACATAATTGATCCAACACGTCTTGTTTTTAAATGGACGTAAATCTTCCACACAGTGAAATCTTCCATATTTGCTCTCCCAGAATGCCTCAGAAACCATGCAGCTGCCCAAAATAAACCCTCAGCTTTTACATGATAATGGAGAACTGAGGGGTTTGGGGTGGGGTTTTTTTCTGCTTTTAAACCAGATACTACAGAGCAAGTATTTTGTAGACTGGAATAGTATTTCACTATTGCCTAATCCAAAGACATTAAACATAAACCTTTCAATTTACAGGTTAAACTTGTGAACAAATGTAAGCCTTACTAAACAGAATACAAGAGTTTGTCTTCTGCTCCCCAGCCCTAATTTCTTCCCAAGCCCTACATCCACCTTTCGGTCCCCCAGCATGCTCCCTCTTCTTCCTATAGCAGTGGACGTTCTAATGAAGGATGGGGCTGCCCCAGGCAGCTCCACTGGCCCTGGGCAGGTGTGCTTGACACTACCATTCCTCAGGCATTCCTGCTTCTGCTGGCTGGAGAGATCTGTAGGTCCAAGAGTGTTCTCCATTCTCATTTTTCAAATCTGCAACTGTAAGAAAGAGGAAAGAAAGGAAGTAACAACAGCTTAATCTGAACTTAATTTTTGCATGAGAATATGAGAGCTGATTTTCCTCAGGTTCTGGGCTCCTTCTGTTCACTTCACTGTTCTCCACAGAGAAACAAGCAAATTCATGCATTTCTTTCATGTTCAAAAGATTCCTCTTTAAAGGGTTGGAGACAGCAGAAGCTCTGTCTTGTCTCAGCTGTTTTCCTTCTGGTGGCAGGAAAATGCAGAAAGGAGCCAGTTCTTGGGACTTTTCAGTCCTTTTGAATAACAGTAGTATCTGGCTCATCAAAGCTCCATTTGCAAGAGCATTACCGATCTATGAAATGTTCCACGACCTTTCAGAAACATTACCCAAGTCTTGTAAAGTATAGACTTAAAGCCTCAGGATTGAGGAGGGAAAAAAAAAAAAAAAGAAAAGAAAAAAGGTTGGCTTGAATGTTAGTACATTCAGTAACATTGTACCATACACATTTGTAACAAGAGTGTCACTGTTTCAAATTACTAAAAAAATAGAAGGGAGTTTCCTAATAATAGCTTTTTTTCTAATATACTAGAAAGCCTGCTGTGATGGAAGACAGTGTTTTCTCAGCTAAGACACATGTTTTGCAGTCTCACAGCTTAGTTTTTACTGTCTGTCCTTGAAAAATCCCATGTGATGACAGAAAAATTGAACTCTGCCATCAATTAACATCCAGAATGGATGAGCATATGCCCTGGTAAATACTATAAATATGAAGAAAATCTTAAAAATGATTACTTGTATTCAATGGGAAAACATAGATACGAATTCAGGTATTTAGAGTTTTAAAGTTTATCTATATAAAAATCATTTTAAGAAAAATGGAGTGGTTTGTTCCACAAAGGGTCAAATTTAAATAAAAAAAGTTTCCCTTTGTTCAAAATTTAGTGAACAATGTGACATAAAATATATGATGTTCTTCTATTGTCTTTCCCTAAAATAGAATGTTAGGAGAGAGGAAGACGTTAATATTGATATAAATTACAAACTATTGACTGTAAACTACGAGATATTAAAAAATGCACAAACAATAGGAAACAGTGACTACTCACTGGCAAGCTGGATTCAGTATGTAATTTGCAAGCAAATTTATCCATTTGATTTTTCAAAAAATTTTCTCTCTTTATAATATAAAACAGTCATCCTTTTTAGTTAACATATCATCACTACTCTAAAAATTTCCCAACAAATACAAATATTTCTGAGAAGCAGACACAAAGATTCCCTATTAGGAACATTTATTTACCCCAGGATGAAATCTGTGCAGACTAAACCTACAGTTCATCTTAAAGTATTTTGAGAAACTATTGTCAAGATATTCCACAAAATTGTCTCATTTCTTTCAATTCATTCTTCTAAGATCAATATATATTAAATAATCCATAATCTTACATTCCTAGGGAACACTGGAATGACTTCATAAAATGCCATCAATATAAAGCATAAGGAATAAAAGACTGAGCACATCTCAATGCTGTATTAAAGGAGAAGGAAAAAGTGCACTTTCAAACATTTCAGCTTTGACATTCTGACCTGCAGGTCATTTAGCCTATAAAGAAGTGGTTTTACTCTTTCATAGACTCTATTCTTTCCTTCAAAAATTGACTGATTCATTATCATCAAAACACGATGTTCATTGGCTATATGTGTCTTTCTTCATGGATACATCAACTTAAGAAAAAAAAAGCCAGGCAAGCAGACCACTAAAATCCCAAAATCCAATATAAAAGTGTAACACCAATTTTAGTTGAATCAATGATGAGTTTGATTTTTGGTTGTTCCTTAAATTAAAATAACATAAATATTTTCAATTTCTAAGTTCACGAAAGAAGATTTTAACTGTGATCAAAGGTTTGACTTACTTTTAATGATTGGTTCCTCAATAAATGGTAATTATATTAAAAAGCCACTATGCCAAAAGACTCCTTTCAGCAATTACATCTTCCTTTTACTAAGAGTTGATATGTAGGCAGAAGTCTCAGTTTCAAATAAGCACAACACTAATAACTGAGATGATATACAGGCAAGGAGAAATATATAAGAGCTGGTAACCAGCCTTTTGCAGGGAAATAAGAGAAGGTTTGTAGAACTGAAATGAAATGTATGCAGCGCCCATACATTCAAGCAGGAATATTGCTTAGAGGGATTGCTCTGTGTGGATGTCATCCATTGAGGGTGTACAAGAAGCTAAACCATGAGCCAGTCTCAAAGAATGCTGAAAATAAAGAAGCTCCTGCAGGCTGGTTTTGCATTTTTATCCCCTAAACACGGCTTTTTCTAAAGGATTCAGTATGATTTCTCACACTTTTTGGTGGCCAAAGAAAAGATAAGAAGAATAAGCTAGAAAAGCAGCTGAGTTTCCCAATGAACTGCAAAAATTTTTGGCACTTAGAGAGAGGAGTGAACTTGTTTAAAAACGTGCATATATTAAGGTTGCTTTGCAGATGGCCAGTTCTTAATACCTTTATGTAACCATGCCAGTGAAATTCTCAGGTAGTTGGATTAAAGCCTTTGAAAACTGTACCTCATTTAAAGACAGACTTTGCCTTGCAAGTGCAGGAAAAGGGTTGTAAACAGAACATTAGTATTTCTGCTGGTTCCACAGTGCTCTTCTCACACTGGAAGATGATCCTTTTGAGACCTGTAACACGTAGGGTTAATGCAATTCCAATGACAAAGAAATTGTAAAATTAGACAAAAGCTAAATGCAAACAAAAGATATAGTTGATTAAAGATTTCTTCACAATCTCCTCTATAACAGATGAAGGAAACACAGTAGCAGAAAGAGACTGTTTTTTCTGCCGACAGTATCAATGAGACTAGTCCTTGAACCATTTACTCAAGTCCTGAGAGGTGCTAAAATAAAAACAAAACCCTGATATATATTCAGCATATTGCAAAGAATTTGGCTACTGGCAAAAAGATTAAAAACTTAAACAAATACAATAAAAGTAAGACAGAAATCAGGTTTATTCTCACAGTCAGTAAGAGGACTTTCTGATTTTTCTGAGTCAATCACTCACTGATGATTCAGAAATTAAACTTCCTCCTGAATATGTTTGTTCAGTTGCACTGCTTGATGGCACATTCCCAAACAGCTGCCTAGAGCTACTTCCCCAAGTCTTTGTAGTCAAAGAAGTAGTCTTACTCTGTAGAGTAAGAACAACTGTCAGACTCCTCTGCTTACAAAGATGGAGCATACGCTTTTCAAATGCTCACTGAATACTGTTGCTCTTTCCCCATGACCTCCTCAGTGTTTCATCTTCCCCTTCTCCTGGGATATTTCAAGTCTGACATCCAAACCTTCTGCCTTGCTGAAGGTGCTGTTACTCCTCAGGTAGATAGAAAACTCCATTTGACTTCCATGATTGCAATTTAATGTACACTGAATTGTTTCACTCACTGTAAAACACAAACAGTGTTCTCTTACTCGCTAGAAATGTGATAGAGAATGACTGAAGTCATCAATACTTCACATGTTGAAGTTACATACTTTCAACAAAGCTGGCTGAGGATGGCAATGTCATAGGAAAAAGTGACTGCACGGTTGTGTTTCCCTGGCAATTTAAAGACAAAAGTGAATCCACTTGTTACTTTCAACACTCCTCAAAATTCGACCAACTGTGCAAACAATATGTCTAATGGCACTAGACTAGCAGAGCTTGTTTGAAATTAGATATGTGCTCTGAATAAGAATATCATTGGAATGCCTGTAACAAAAATTCCCCTGAAACTGCAACACAACATGAAGTATGATAGGTCCCCTGCTATTTTCAGTGGAATCAGAGCACCCATGAATCCCGGTCCACAACAGCATCAGCTCCCAGGAACCTGAACCCAGTTAATATTTTGCAAGAAGTCACAACCTGTGAGTTAAATCATAACTGAATATCCGGGAACCCTAATTCTGGCCTTATGATATACTATTACCTGAGAGATAATAGTTCATGTAATTAGAGTCTGAATGCATAGATAAAGATGCCAAGCTGTAGAGAAACATTTACTTTCAGCTGGATTGTGACTCGGATTACATTTCTCTGTGGAAAAGAAGCATTACATATTACTCCAAATGGACTATTTAGGGCATGAAAAGAGCACTCGTTTACTCTGATAAAGCACAGATGGGGACACCCTTCATTCTTAAGGGCAGGGAAATAGTTGACTTCTGGTAAGGGTAAACTTCAGACAATATATATCTTGCATCACTATAGAAAAATATGGAAGATAAATAATGAGGACAATTACCTACATGAGTACAAAAAGCTAACAAATAGGATGCCACTTCCCCCAAAATTGGAGGGATCTTCCTCCAGCACAACATGCATGCTGTGTGAAACTGTGTGGACAATCCAACTTTCCTGGAGTCTGTATCTTTCCCATAAGCAAACAGAAAAGAGCAAGTCTACCCAAACAAATGGAGCATGACATTGCAACAGCCTCAGCGTTAAAATTTCTCTCTACACTGGAGAAGAAGAGATGCTCACCTGAAGCTCAGCATTTCAAATTGTTTCTAATGAGATGGCATATGTTTGCCAACTGTGGCTCAGAAATCCACTTGATTGTTTGACATGTGCTGCTGAGTGAGCTATGGTCTTACCATACATACCCCAAGTATGAAAACTGGATTGAAGGAATTTCTCATATGCTTTGCTTTCCCAAAAGACTATCCTCAAAACCAAGCCTGGGACTACAACAAAGTGAGTAGCACACCCCAACTCTTCTGTTAGAACAGTTTTTCCATAAAGAATGGAATTCATGATTTGTAAGTCCAGAAAAGATCAAAGAGGGCCCTAAGAGTACAAACCTGTTTGCCTTCTCTAAAAGAACATGGCCATTCCTTCCCAGCAGAGCTGCTTTTGCATGGAACAAGTGCTGGGTAAAATTGCAGTATCAGCAGCTGTCATCTATTGGCTGTGTGATTTGGAATGGAATAGCTTAATCACCTTTGAGCATCAGGGGGAATGTAACCAAATCACAAGCCATGAGAAACTGTCCCATTAAAGCCCAGAGAAGTGAAGCACTAGGAAAGGAAAATAAGGTGCTCTGAAGTCATGGCTGGTAGCAGACATCCTAAGCAAGACATGTTTCCTAGACCAGCAACACAGATCTCTCAGGGAAAGAAAAGACTGAAAAAAAACCCCAAACTATATCATCCCCTCTGTGCTGGGAGGCTCCACGTCACTTAGCAAAAGTCTCAGGGTTACAGTCTGAGTTACTCCGGTTAGTCTGATGACGAAAAGCCAGTGCAAGGGAACACAGCACTCTACTACAAGGTCACTATTGATATCTAGACACAGTGAACGCTGTGCCTTATTTAAAGAAAGTCCATGGAGATTTAGGAACCCCAGTAGCACAGACGTAAGTGTCAAACCTTCTGAGAAAACTCTGACATGCTTACACCTAGTCAGAGAACCAAAAAAGCCAGGATTCATGGTGCTCAGGATATACAGCTAGATGCTGTCATTGGAGTGAAAATTTGAAAGAACGTAGGTCCCTAGTTTTTCATAAAAGAATCTGTATTCCCTACAAAGCCTCTGAGGAGGCACACTCTTAATTCTGGCAATAAATCTGTCTTCTCAAAGTAAAACACAAACCATGAGGTTCTATCCATAGTTTGAAATGCCACATAGTTCCAATGATATGTTCCTAAAAGGAATGAAAACAACTGTGATCATCCATGGTAAAAAGCTTCAGTAGGTTAATTACAGGCTCTCTTTCCAACAAGGAATATATTTGATTATATTTGGGCTAAATTTTGAAATGCTTATCATGCTTCTCCAAATATGAAATTCACATTTGTTCATGCTGTGCCTTGGATCTCTATTTGAAAGAGAGAGGCAAAAAATATTTATCATGGGCATGTTGTTCCAAAACCTTCAAGGAGAACAAAGATATTACTCTGAAATTAAATGCAGTACCCTAAGCAGCAAGCACTTCAAATTAAGTCTGAGAATATCTTCTTTCAGTCTCTCCTGCCTTTTCAGTTGCTTAAAAACAAGTATTATCTTTCATGATGTCTGCATTTTTAAACTAAATTTGAGTTTTAAAAATTTAAACATCAGCTAAATAACATTTATCTGAGCTGATGTGGAGGAATACTTGCATTTGGGAACTGCCATTGTTGTGTCAATAATAGCTGAAAACACCGAGTAAGTTTTTCGGCAAAACATAAATCTTTAATGAACCAATTAACAGCTTTTTATACATTAATTCATACTGAAAATGGCATTCCCAGGTCAGAGCCACACAAAGACA
Source organism: Corvus hawaiiensis (assembly GCF_020740725.1). NCBI lineage: Eukaryota > Metazoa > Chordata > Aves > Passeriformes > Corvidae > Corvus > Corvus hawaiiensis. The sequence continues at coordinate 60,364,141 of NC_063216.1, read as the reverse complement.
GGAGTACCACCACATGGAAACCATCTGCATATAATCCAAGTTACCACTGTTTAGCAAAAGCCTGATAAACTAGAGATCCACTAAAATGTGTAAGAGCTGCTTCTTTTCATCACATCCTAGTCCTGTCAGACTGACTTTTTGACATTAAAAAAAGAACAAGATTATGCAGCACAGCTGGACAGCTCTTCCAGCCTTTTAGACAAAACACTGTGTAAAAGTTATTGTCAAGCACACCTGCCCATTCCATTTTATTATATGTCAGTGCACAATAAGTCTTTACAGAGCTCCTACTTTGCAGAGCACCTTGAGACACAAGGCTGTTTTTGACTGAAAGGCTTTGTTTCACATAAAGTTGATAAGATGATAAAAGTAAATGCGTTTTTCCTTTAAGGGAGGCTTATAGCTATTAAAGCAGTGAACAAAGACAGTACTTGATCTGAATTTGCTGAAGATCACATACTGGGAGATAAATAACTGCAAGTCACATTCATGTACAAATGCCCCCATTAGTCTTTGTAGTTTTGAGGTTTTGCTTTTTCTTTTTTTTCTTTTCTCCATTATAATTGCTTATCATTCAAAACAGTAAGTATTCCTGCCAACTTTACTTGATCTCTCATCAGTCTCTGATGTGGAGGTGCTGCTGACATGCCTGCAGAACCTGTTAAGGCTGAAAAAAATATTGCTTTAAAACAGCTTGTTTGCTCTGCTTGGCTGATAGCACAAGGTTGTGATGGGCACTTGTGTCTGTTCCCTAAAGGCTTTAGCGAGTGCAGTCTTACATCTTTCACAATGAGGTTTTACATCTTTCACTCTGGGTCCCTCACAGGTGGACAACCTTGAAGGAAACAACAAGGAAAGTACTTGGGCTCTTGTACTTGCAATACAAGAGGATGCAGATTCAAGGAAATAAATATTCAGCATCTCTTCCTTATATCACACATACTAACAGTGCAGCTTTAAAGTATTTGAAAGATACAGGATATCTGGAGTTAGGCTTATTTGGAAGGATATAGGACCCCTCCACTTCCTAAAATCAGTTAAACTCAGGTCCCACCTCTCAGGGAGAGTCTAAACTGCTTTAAGGTATCCTTAAGTGCTGGTCTTAATCACTCCTATTGCAATAGGTCCATTTTACATTAAATACCCATTAGGGTAAAGTCAGTAAAATAGGCAAGACACCCTTTCTCCACGAAGAGTTTAGTATTCTGTGCAATGCTCAACAACATTAGAAAGAGTACTTGAGAGAAATCCACTGTGGGTTAACACATGCAATACTGGTTGGCGATCTCTGTTGTGAAACATGGGTTCAAATCCCCTTGAATTGCAAGAGAATTGAATCTGGGTTTCTCACATCTTCAAAAATTACAGTCCAGAATGACTGGGTAGGAAGAAGTAAGACAAGAGTAATTTTTCTGTCTGGCTCTTTAGTGAATAATGTTTGTCACTTCTTGCTTTTACCACAAATTTACAAAAATACAGTTGTAAAAGCTTGTCTTTTTCTTTTGGACACAATGTTTTAGTGAATTTAGGATTAAATTTGCTGAGAGTTTTGACAACTAAAATGAAACCCCAAACTATCTTTTCTGGTTTTGTTTATAGCTTAAAAAAAAGAGAGCATGCAAGGATTAGAAATCACAAGTTTTACTTCTGTGAAAATATGTGTGAAAGAAACTGAAGATATGCATTTAAAAAGACTCTCAGCTTGACTCCCCTTCCAGTTCTCCTTGCATCTCTTTCTTACTTTGTGCCTTATGGTTTGGGACCCATTGCAACAGTCACTTTTTTCAAAGACCTCATGCCACACTACAGAATCCACATGAGTATTTATCCTGCCCCAATTTGCTTCACTTCAATGACAAAGTTAACGGTAATTTTCCAACCCATCACAAGGCAGAAACGGCCTCAGGAGTTTAAAATGCATAAAGCAGGCTCCAGAGATCCCATAATTTCTCTTTCTGTAAATAGAGTGTGCCCCACCTATTAAGCCAAATAGACTTCACAAGAAACAGCTGGGTGCTATGCAAAATGCATCACTAAGGAACAGATGTGAGAAGGAAGACTTTCTTTCAGAATATATTTTATTAACATGTGAAGATCTCCTCTTTCATCAATCAAACTATTATATTCTACAACTTGTTTTTACTTTGCAGAGTGCTCCCTGCAAGGCACCAAAGTGAAAACTCCTCAGGGTGGGTTGAAATTCAGCCTCAGTGTGGTGGGAGACAACAGTGTCTGTCGTCATGATGATCCAGATAAAATCCAAATTACTTTCCAGAATTTCTTTGCCTTTGCTGTCTGTGGATAGGCTGGGCAGGGAAGAGTCTCACACCCAGATCCCCCAACCATGTGCTGGTATATCGGCCAGCTGGCAAGGAGTATACAAAAACTGATCATGTACTGCTGCCTCTCAGCTCAGGAGGAAATCAATGAAACAGCTTCAGAAACTCTTCTGCCCTCTTACAGCTCCTTCTGCTGTGTCATTAGTGCAAGGACCATCCCCACAGACTTATTGAATGTACTGCAGCCAAGAGATGCAGAGAGGTAGCCTATTTCTTTATCAGCTACTTAGGAACAGAGCGACACCTGGCACTGAACGGAGAACAAAAAAAATTAATTTTTCTTATGCTTGTCTATTAAGACTGATGGCAAGCATTTGAGGAGCAAATCACTAGATTTAAATAAGTTGCACCTTTGGTCATATTTTTACCTATTTTTATGTTTAGTTTTCTAGCATTATTTACAAACACAATGGAAAGTTCCGTTGTTTACCTCCATATTAAGCACCCATAACAGATCACAAAATGGTTGTTCTATAGGTTTTTTAAGTGTGCATCATTTTAAATCTAATTGACTGCTAGCCATGTTTTGTTCTGCATGGTAGTCAGAGACATCTTAAGCTTTTGTACTCAAAAATGCAAGATTATCTCTAAAATCTGCTCTCCCATCTTACATTCCTTTTTTTCAAGACAGTGAAAAATAGACTGCAATAAGATTTAGTACTTACCGTGAGTACTACGTACACTGTTTCAAAGAAACAGGTCTAGCCTGGATCTGTGACTTTCATAATTTTATTTCATTGTTGTTGTCTTTGCCAAGTCCCCAAAACATAATTTGATTTCGTATAATTCAAATGACTACAAGTGTTACATGGTTGATACAAATGAACATTGTCTGAGGAAAAAAAGACCAGATGAACGAAAACATAAGGATGATTCATTCTTGAAGTGATTTTGTGTCAATGGAAAATACACCAGGTATAAATTTGGCCCCATGACGCACAGCTTCCAGGAAACATGAAGCTATTGTAACTAGAGATCTCTGCTGACGTATGAATTGAAAAGCAAAATAGAAATGAGGCAAATTCAGCATGGGCATAAAAGGAGTGAAGTCAGCTCTATTAATTACCGAACTGAAAGAAAATAAAAGCCTGGATCAAAATAACCTAATGTACAGAGATAAAAGGATGAAAACATGAGGCAAGAAGAACAGCATGATGACAGATATGAGAAGCAGCACATAGTAAATACGATGACTAAAATGGAAAGTGTTTTCCGTGATATTGAGCACAGAAAACAAATCCTTGACTTCTGAGAAACTCAGTTCAGAGTGTTCAATGAACTATACATCTTTCAATAAACATCCTTTATGCCCATTAATAACCAGAGTAATAGAGCTTCTGCTAACACCACACTCATACATAAAATTGTGAAGAGCTGGCTTTTGATCTGATGAAATTAGGGTAATCTGTTCCTACATAATTGGTACTGACATTTTCATCACTTCACAAGGGGCACAAGTGCAGGTTCGTGTCAGGAAATGCCCCACACTTTCAATTTAAACTCTCATTAGTGTAAAATGTAGGTGGTAGAGTGTGCAAAAGAGAAAAGGTCATTATATATTTTATTACAAGTAAACCTATTGGCACATATTTTTCCTAAATTTGAGAAAGCAGTGTCAGAATCACCATTAACCCTGCTGTCCCAGTCTTCTGTTCTGGGGGAGCTATGAGAACGTGTTACACCCTCCTCCTTCCCTGCCTGGGTTTTCTGCCTATGGAGGATGAGAGAAGGGGGCCACCTACAACTTACCCCAATGTGGTTAGACACAATCAAGACATGTGCTTGGTGCCCAGGACTGCCTGCAGCAATTATCCATTAATTCTACTGTGAAAAGAGATAATTCAGGCCAAAGAAGAGTAGAGAAATTTTTCTTGCAGTTATTTTTAAGAAACTGGTGTATTTTATTACACCATCTAAGGTTCTTTCTAAAGCAGGTAACTTATTAATGGTGTCACCAAATATGCTATAAACCCTTACTTGTCACATGCAAGCTTTTTCTGATAGTTTACTAAAGACAAGAAATGGATCATAAAAACTCAGGTTGACAAATTCTCCAAGAGCAGTGAGGAGAGGTATAGGCTCACTTCCAGTCACATATTTTTTTCTCCCAAGAATTAACAAAAAAAAATGGATGGGAGAATGAAGAAGAAAAATAAACCTCTGTGGCCTCTCTCATCCTTGTGACAAGGTAAGTAAGTTACAGGTTGAGAATTTACCTTTGTTAAAATGTGAACCTGTCCTTTTTGCTGAAAGCTGAGTGCATACAAATGATCTCACCAAGCTGTATCCCTAATAAACCACACCATGTAATCATGAGTATAACCACTGTGTGAACTTCATAAGCACGAAATAAATTTCCATGTACAGACAATCCCAAAAACACAACCTAGGTGCAATCTGGTTTCTCAATGTTCTCCAACATGGGACTTGGACATATCATTCTTGACAAATGAGCTTTTTATAGTTGTGTTATTTAAAATAGTGTCATCAGAGGGAACTAGCTCTTTGTGATAGCCCTGTATCAGACTTATATTTACTAGATTGCAGGTCCACAATCTGAAATCATTAACATCCTATACTTGACTATCTTTTGGCCAGTAAAAATGACTCCAAATAGACATATTTGAGGGGGATTTTGGCAATTGTAAACTTATGTCTTTCAAAATACTAGCATTGCAATTACTGTGAGTTAGTTTATAGAGCTGACTTCTCAAATAATAGACTTTCTAAAAGATAATGAAAACAGGCATACCGAAGTATCTTACTGCAAGTTTCATCATGGAAATATTTCCAACTAAAACCATTACTATTGTTCTTTCTTGGCTTTATTGTCATGAATTATTTATCTGTTATGATTGTCTGAACAACAAAAGAGGTTTCAGTGTTCAAGAACTACTGTTAATCTCATGATTACCCATTATCACATTAATATTACTTAGTCTTTAAAATACTACTGAGGAAAATAATATATTATTCTTGTAAGTCAATCCAAAATAAGACATTTTCATTCAACAGAAAACCATACCTATGTTATTATCTTGGTTGATTTGTTCTCTGTCATGTTTTGCAAGGAATACTTGCAAACAGGCAGGGATTTAGTAAAAGCCATTTTCTAAATAAATAAAAGTGAATTATTTCTCTGTGGCAACCACCCTGAAAAATATTACTCAGAGAATCCTACCTAGTTTGATGCCTCTTTTTACATGATAAATGATGACCAACTGTCCAGGCTACTGAGCACAGATTCTCTTACAAAGTAAGGCAAGGTCAGAAGTTTATTCATCTATCTTTACATGTCTGAGCTGGCAAACAGCACTCTCAATGTATTACAAGTGCATTCCTGACCCAAAGTGAAAAATTTGGTGCAGGTGATGCTACTTAGTACTTGAACAACATAAGCCAAGTTCTGTAACAATTACTTGATCCTGAAATCTGTCTTCATGTAGACTTGCAAAATTGCCAGTGAGATACTTGTCAAAATATGAATTAATTTCAGCAGAAAAAAATTTACATATTGCCCTTCTGAGGACTTCTGTGATGGATATGACTAAGTAACCTAACCAGGAACTGGACAGGAAAACAGAGTTGGGTAACTGAATGAGAGATAGACCTAAAGTGACAACTTCAGGACCAGAAGGAGCTAGAGAAGCAGTACAGGCACATGTTATCAGAAAGGGAAGCAGAGAGAGGAAAGGAATTTACCATCAGCCTCCCTAATCTTACTTCCCTTGTTTGCTTTCCCATTATCATAGGAGAAAAGAGGAGAGGAAGGTTGGAAGAAATGCTAAGCAGAAGAGGAAAATGTGGTTTTAATTCCTTCCTATCCATGACAGGCAATACCACAGGAACAGTAATTAAAACAGCAGGTGCAAAGGATCAAAGCGGTCTAGAAGGACCAAGAGGGAGGTGTCATGGGGATATGGGGATCATCAGATCCCTTATTATTGATACACCTTAAGAAACTCCATAGCAACCTAGTCTGCATATGAACATAGGCTCATCCAGGACAATAACAATAGCTTCACCACTTCTGCTTACTCAGGGAACCCTAAAAGCATAGAGATAACCTTCTTGTTGTTGGTTTGGGGTTGGAGGTTTTTTTTATATGTAACTGGGACTATTTTTCCCACAGTGAATTAACTTGTGGTTTTCTCAACTTGCTATGCAGCCATGATCAGAGAAAAATGTCTTACATGATTTGGGTAAAATCCTCTACAGCGAAAAATAAAACCTGGTATTTTATTTTAATAGTTTTACCACCTTCTGTTAGGGATATAAATTAGCCCATTTTATTGGTAAGGGTTTGAAGTAGTCACTTCTGTGCCAGAGCTGATTCAGAGTCCAGAGGTCTGATTTACCAAAGTAAATCTGCACAGCCTCCTTGTATACTCTCTTTCCCCCATCCTCACTCCAATTCACTGTCATCACTGGACATGTTGAAGGCATTTGCCATGTCCATGCAGAGAAAATAATTCCTTCCACACATCTCACCCACAACTTAAGCTCAATAATTTTAAATTACATAACTGGGCTATGCTGATCAGAGCTGGGGCAGAAGGAACCAAGAGGATCTGATGAACTATTGCTCTGATTCTAAATAGCACTGTTCGTATAACTCTGAACCACCAGGGTTTTGGTCTGAGGTCTCCTTTCTTTTAGTTACCACATCAAATAACCAAGCACCTCTTGTCCCAGATTATAGCACACACCTACAGCACAAGATTAAAATGGAAACATCTGTCCTATGCTATTTACATCCCTGACACCTAGCAAAGGTTTCATAGACCACTTACTCTCTATTAACTATCTAGCTACAATTGCTATGCTACTCTACAGGGGATGTGCTTTGAGACGCAAAATGCACAGCAAGCAGAAGATAATGGAATGGTCACATTAAATTTAATAACAGAAGCACCTCCTAATTATAAAGCAATAGCCCTTATCTTCAACATAGATTTATGTCTATTAAAAATAACTATCAGTCTGTGTAATCAGTATATGAGTAGTGCTGCAGATGAAGTTACACAAAGAGCTATTTTTTTCTTTATCTTAACTAATTTATTTTGCCAACAACTAATATTTCTAGTATATTAATTTGACAATATCTCTTGTGGTTTTGTCATCTAAAGAAATTCATGCTACACTAGTCACCTCACTATGGAAAACATAACATAGAGAAACTGAGGGGAAAAAAAATCAAGGAAAATGTGATGAGAAAGAGCAGGGGTATTGGTAGAAATCATAAAAATATGAGGATTATTTTCCTTAGAAAGCATGTGAATAAGAGAGTACAGGATTAAAAAATACAAAGAACAAGACTTAGATTAATTTTTTACACATCAAACCACAGAAGTAAGGATATTCAATCAAAATAGAATATCATCTCACGTGATATCTGCCCAAACTCTGGAACTGCATTTCCAGATGTCACATGCATCAGGACAGCAGCATGGTCAAAAAGATTACAAATTCAGAGGTAGCAGCTGAAAATATGGAACAGCGATAAAAGCATTTCAGAGGAGATTAATTTTCATATTTCAGGATGCAGTGAAAAAGTATCTTAACTTTTCTGAGGTTTCTGAGCTGACTACTTTCATAGTAAGACTGAATGGCTGATAGGGCCACCTAACTAAACTGCTGTTATATTACCTCCCAGACTAGTCGTCACCGGCAGAGTAGAAATGTTGAGACTGAAATAAATTGTCCTTTCTTTCTGTAAAAATTTAGGCATAACCTAAAAATGCATTCACTTTTCCACCCCAGGGTAGTATCTACCAACTATCCACACAGTGAGAGATTGCTTTTGAGAGATCAAAATCACACGTGTACATGTACAGAAGGAGAATACCTACCATTGCTTTCAGAAATTGTATTTATGTTATATTCATAACTGCTGTAGGAACCCAAGAAGAGCTACATATGCAAGATATGGGACATAAAATGCAGTGCTCTTCAGCTTGGATCCATTTAGCATGAGTAAATCAGCCATGTGTTATCATCACAAAGAGCTGGAGGGACATCTAGTGGACTTGTTGACAAGCAGGAAGGCCTTTGTGCTGTCATTTTACTGCACGGCTGCTCCACGTTAGAGGTGTTAATGTTGGTCTTCCTACTAAATGAGTATATGAAATACCAGAACAGTACTAAAATCCCTGCCATGCAAAACTGGCAGCGAGCTATAAAACTTACTGTCATCAACTCTAGATCTGTAGCCTGATTCTCATATCCAAACCAAGATACAATTCAAAGCAAATCTACAGCTTGCGGATACTGTAAGATCAGAACTATGTTTAAAATACAGACCTGAGGCATTTTAACTATAAGTATGTGTAGTGCACATTGCACCAGCCTTCAAAATGTGTATATGATGAACAACTAAAAAAATTCCTTTACAGGCTGCAAGCAAGAGATAATTAATTTTTTTTTTATCTTCTATAAAAGTAAGAGAAAATTATCTTCCAGTTTTACCCCAAATCTATTGGCTTCAAGAGGAATAATGTACTTTGGAAAGCAGAATGAAAAATTCAGCAACATGTATTTTATAGAAACTTTATTCTTACCCAAGCCATGAATATTTACTTCCACTGGCCTTGTTTAGTAATAAACCTGCATATTTCCAAGCTTCTTGGGAATAAAGTTACAAGTGTACTTACACATTTAGAGAAGATGGAAGAGCAGAGCTGTGGAATGCTCTGATTCTGGGGAATAATCCTACTAATTTCAAGTACTTTTGAAAAAATCCAAGAGATGCTATATCTGAGAGTCTAAACGATTTTAGTGCCTGAGTCCAAAGGATGTATTCCAAAATAATACATCAGCCTGACATCTGTATGTTTAAGAATATCCTTAATTAGTTTTGTAATTCCCACAAATTTTAATTTGAGCTTCCTTACCTGCAAATGTTTTCAACTTTGTTTCAGACATGGGCAATCAACTTTATGTTTAAACACACTGTCAAAGTATTTTAGTCTAAGAAGGCACTTAGGAAGAATCAGGCAAAAGCCATTTCCATCTTCTTTCCCAAGGGAAAAGCTAAGCCTCAGCTTTACTCTTTCCAGTTTTCCCTTTATAGTTCTCTATAGATGAAAATACAGAAAAGTCCTCCAAGCAGTGAATTTCAGTAGCACTTTCAAATTTAAAAGTTATTTCATTCTATAGTTCGTTTTAATTAATGTGAAATGAGCCAACTTCAGGTGGGCTTTCACTTTCCTCATTGATTTCCTACACACCTAGACAGTGTCTTTGTTCCTCCAAGGTTTGGAGGAATAACCTAACCCTCCTTCTACTTCTTCTGTGTTCCTTTATTATGTTTTTTAGGTAAGAGACCTACTGACTACTGATCTTCTTCCTGTCTGTAGCAGACACCCACTGTAACGCTCATGTTGGTTGCCCACAAACCCTAGCTCATAAGTGTTCACCTGGCTCATCATGCATCCCAAGGCAAAGTTCATCTTCATGTACAAGAAGAAATCAAAATCCTCAGAAGACTGGCTTTATGAAACACGAGTGTGCACAACCCAGAAAAGAAGCATAGTCTTCCTGTTGCATTGACACAGGAACACTGCAACTTCTCCTGCCGTGTTGCCTAATATGGGCCCACATTTTACAGACTACAAGAGTACAGAAAGTATGGTTTCATGTTGGGGTCCCTCCCCTGCCGTGTAGCCCTGGGAGAGGGGCCCTGAGGGCACAGACACGGGGCTTCCCTGCCCCTGCTCAGCCTCGTTCCCATTGGTTGGTTTGTGTTCCCTGCGCGGGCAGAAGGACCCTTGGTCCCGTGACTGGAACAGTTCCTCGGCAGAGCCCCGGCCATGCGGCTGGAGAAATAAACATCTCTCTGAAACAGCTATCAAGAATCTGTCTGTCCATATATATTTCCTTTCCACGGGACTCCTGGTTTGATATATGCGTGTTGCAGGATCCCCACTGCAACAAATGGTGGAGATTTGTGAGCAGAACGATCCCCGATCCCTAAGCGACTGATTTGTGTGAGTAAACCCTGGAAACTTTGGATTCCTCTTCTTGGTTTTGCTTTGCTATTCCATATCTAAACTATGGAGGAACCGTGGGAAGACTCTTGGCTCTCAGAGCCGCATATGGACATTTATCTTAAACTTAAAATGATTCTTGAACAACGATTTGTAAATTTTAGCTTGATTCAAGCTCAAAAAGAACTGAAACACTTCCTGGCATGGTTGTTTAAGAACTTTTTCTATGTTTCTTGGGATTTAATTCTTACCAAGGGCTTTTGGAAAACCGTTTGGACACAGTTAATACTGGAGTCAAAATATATGCCGATGGAAGAATATTTTCGTGAATATTATTTAGTTACCGAGACTGTTGAGCAATGTCAGCTGTGTCCTGGTGAAGGGAAGCGTGGCGCAGGGACCGTGCGGCCCAGGCCACGTGCACCGAGCGCTCTGAGAGCAGCAGCGAGGCAGTTCCCGCGCGCGGGCGGAGCCACGCGAGCCGCAGTGTCGGTGGCGGAGCGAGGCGCGGTGGGAGCGGCGGGACCCGGCGGTGCCTGCCCGGTCCTGTGCAGTGCGTGGTGGAGCGAGCCCCGTGAACGCCCGACCGAGAGGGGCGGCGCGCGGGCGGCGGCTGGCGGCGATGGCGGTGGAATGGAGCCGCGCCCAGCCGAGACGCGCGCTGGAGCAGGGCGCGGGGGGGTCATCGCCCGGGGACCCGGCCGAGACGTGGGTGCAGCACCCGGCAGCGGCAGCGAAGCTGCGACCAGAGGAGGCGACGCACGGAGAACTGAGTGGCACGGCCCGGCCCGGCCCGCGCGGCCCCGAACGCGACCCCGGGAAGAGCGCGCAGGCACCAGCAGCCCCGACAATTCCAACACGGGAGCGACCGAAGGAGAGAGCAAAGACGCAGCGAGACAGAAAACAGCAGCCACTCGGAAAAAGGAAAAGATCATAGCAACTAAGACCTTAGGGATAGTAAAATGGTATAATGTTAAGCAAAATTATGGTTTTATAACAAGGTGTGACAACCAGCAAGACATATTCGTGCATAGAACTGCTATTAAAAAGAATAACCCTGAAAAATGCATCCCAAGCTTGGGAGATGGAGAGGTGGTGGAATTTAATATTGTACTAGGGAGAAAAGGGTTACAAGCATCGCAGGTCACTGGGCCTGATGGTGTTCCTGTAAAAGGCAGTATATATGCAAAAAATCGTAGTCATGTTAGACAGTATCTCCATTGTAAGCCCCCCCTACAGTTTCCCTTTCCTAATCCCACCTTTCCCTTTTACCCTATGTCCTATTACCCCCAGTGTATTCCCAATCCGTTTTTTCATCCATGGTTTCCCTCACAAAACCATGCTTTTGCCAATTGTTTCCCCAAAAATCCCTTTCCAATGCCGAGTGGGGGATGAAAAGGGGGAGGGAAGAAGTTAAACCCTCTCCTGCCTCAGTTTCCCCACAAAGCATGCTCAGAGTTCTGTCTCCCTTCTGTCAGCCCTAAGATGTTCCAGAGAATCTGTTTGGACATTTAAAGACTCAGGAGGGTGGCTTGTTTTGTCTTGAAACGGTTCTTGTTATGTTTATCCAGTTGTTTTCATTCTCCTTTTATTAAAATAAAACGGGTGAGGTGTTGGGGTCCCTCCCCTGCCGTGTAGCCCTGGGAGAGGGGCCCTGAGGGCACAGACACGGGGTTTCCTGCCCCTGCTCAGCCTCGTTCCCATTGGTTGGTTTGTGTTCCCTGCGCGGGCAGAAGGACCCTTGGTCCCGTGACTGGAACAGTTCCTCGGCAGAGCTCCGGCCATGCGGCTGGAGAAATAAACATCTCTGAAACAGCTAGCAAGAATCTGTCTGTCCATATATATTTCCTTTCCACGGGACTCCTGGTTTGATATATGCGTGTTGCAGGATCCCCACTGCAACAGTTTCATAAGTAGACAGTGTTAGTCCACAGCAAGCTCTGAGATGCAAAGACAGATTATTGAGCACACCACTTTCTTTCACTGACATTTTAACTAAGGAATGGGGATTAACACCAGGACTGGTCCAATACCTTTCCTAATGAGATCATATAATAGATAGATCATTTATATTATAGATCATATATATTATAGGTCATATGTACGTGTTTTGGGACATCTCCTAAAAGACAAACATGATCAAAAGTCAGGCCTGCGTATTTACTAGTTACACAGTATTTACAGAAAAGCTACAAAGAGGATTAATAGTTACCCAAAGCCTGAAGCTGAGATTTTCTTTGCATAAGGATCTTACACTGTGTAGTTTAACAAAGAGAAGCTTGATTGCTATGTTCCAGTTAACCTCAGGCAGCATCCAATTGGACACTGGACTGCAGAAGCAAATGACTGCTCTCTGTATTGCTAGATGTTCTAAATCCATGTTCAGACCTACAGTTTAAAACTTAATTTTCATTTCTGTGGTGCTTAAAATACATAGCTAAAATTAATTTTTAAAAGGTTGCAGTGAACAAGTCCACACATACCACTTCAATGGTGAAGGTGGCTTATACCTGCCTGAAGATGACAAATAAACTTACTGTTAATCTCCCTGCTGAAAAAGGCAGCCAGCCAAAACACAATCCATTCCAAATGGGTTTACAGGCCAGAAAAAAAAAAATCCCCATCTCAGGCTTGCAATCCTTTTGACTGAGTAATAACAGAAGTATTATGTTTACCAGTGCCCTTCCCATTCTTATTCATGTTTTCACCTAATTCAATTCAACAACAAAAGAGAAAAAAAAAAAAGAGGAAAAAAAAAACCCTCTTATCTGTTTCAGTCTTTAGAATCCAGAGGGCAAGAGAAATCTTCTCCTCTCCTACTGCCTTTTTCTTCTTTACATTTATTTTAAAAAGAAGACACATGGCTGAGGTTGGCAGGGACCTTTGGAGACTATGTGGTCCAATCTCTCTGCTCAAAGCACAGTCACCTAGAGCAGGTTCTTGCAGACGATGTCCAGCTGCATTTCAAGCATCTGTGAGGACAGAAACTTCGCAGGCTGTCTCGGCAACATGTGCCTGTGTTTGGCACCCTCACTGTTAAAAAGTTTTCCTTATATTCAAGTGGGGTTTCTCATACTTCAGTTTGTGCCAATCCCCTCTTGTTCTTTCACTGGATCCACTTAGCAGAGTCTAGTTCCATCTCATTTAGTGTCCCTGCTCAGATATTTGCACACATTGATAATAATTCCTTGAATTTTCTCTTCTGTAGTCTAAACAATCCCAACTCTCTCAGCTTCTTACACATCAGGATTGGATCGAATCCCCTAATCACCTCAGTGATCCTTTTCAAGACTCACTCCAGTATGTCAATGTCCTTCTTGTCCTGGAGAGCCCTGGCCTGGACAGAACACTCTGATAGTGGTCTTGCCAGGGCTGAGCCAAGGTGGGAGAAGTAACATCTCCCTCAGTCTGCTGGTGCCCTGCCTAGTGGAGTGCAGGATGCTGCTGGCCACCCCTGCAGAAGGATGCATTTCTGGATAATACTTTTTGTTGTATCCCAGGTCCTGTTGGCAGTGCTGTCTCCCAGCCAGTCAGTCCCCAACTGCCCAGGTGCAGGGGGACCTGCCTGGCCCACAGCACAGACAATAATTCCAGACAATAATACCAGTGCAAGGCCTCGCAAGTGTGTTCATATTATCCTCCCCTCTCACCAATGAGGAGACCACTGCAGCTGGCAGTCATTGGAAAGACCAGCATGGAAACTACTTCTGGTTTTTTTCAGGAGTGGAGCCCTGCCCTGACAGACCCCACGACCGGCCTGTCCTGTAGTGTCAGAACGCTCAGAACGCGCAGGGAATGCTGCTACTCTTACACAGCTCAGCTTTATTAAACAACCCATAGGAAATCTCATTCCCAGATGAACACCGAGAGACTTGGGAGCACTTTCTGTTCAGTCGTCTCGGCTAATTCACGGTATAACGTGCCCGGGCCGGCACACGCTCAGCCGTGCCCCAGGGGCTCTCCCCCGCGGCGGGCACGGCGGGCTCCGGCAGGGGGAGCGCGAAGGCCGCGGCTCGGCAAGGCCGGGGGCAGAGGCCGCGCTCGTAGCGCGGCGATCGCGAACGGGCCCTTTCCCGGCTGCTTCGGTCTCCGCCACGGCGAGTCACTGCCGAAAGGAGTCCGTGTTGCTGAGCCAGAGCCACGTTCTTTCCACAGAGAGCGGCAGCTGGCGCGGGGAGGTGGGCAGGGCAGCGAGCCTCCTCGGTACCGCGACCTGCTGTTGTTTTTCCTAGGCAAGAACAGCTGGAATCCCAGGAATGCCATTTCCAGACCGTTGCCAGATGGTACTGAGCAAGTCGAAATGGCATAATGAGTTGCAGGAGTCGAGGGTCGTCTCAGGGACGAAACTCCGCACGAATTTGTGTGTTTCTGCATACGGAGTTTCTGTGTTTGGAGGCGCGGGGTGGGTCTGGGGAAGCAGCTGACTCAGGAGAAGGGCATTCCACCCAAGGCATGATTTCCAGGAGCGTCCTGGGTCCGAGAACTGCACTAATCATCATTTGCATAAGGGTTGGGGTTTTTTTAATTCCTTAGTGTACAAGCAAGAACTGAATAACAATTTGGTATCATTTGTACACAAGGTAACAAGCAGAAGAATTGAGTGTCCCATTCTAGGTCATAAATTAAGTAATGAACAAAGCCCAAGCCAGAATTCTGAATCCAGCCCACCTTCCTGTCCAACACCTAACTCTAGTACCATACTTCTGCAGCAGTTCACACCCTTTCACATCACACTGTTTGATGCTTCTCATTGTACTACTTTACCACTGCTTTAATTTCATTGCAAGTCTCGTAAGATATCAATCCTGAAATGTGCCTTGCATTGGCAGAAAATAACTATTACCAGCTTGGGATACTAATTCTCATGTGCAATCTCAACAAATTTCCACAAACAGAGCTAGTACCATGGTTCCCTTAAAGCCAGCTCCAGCCATTTCAGCTGCTGCAGGACCATGTCCACAGTTTATGGACAAGTCACAGGAACTCATTCACAGGCGCAGTTACTGCACTTCCGCTTGAAAAAGATACATCTCATTGACATCATCTGAATGTGTCTTCACCTAGTTATTATCCTATTAAAATAATTATGCCACCATTTTGAGCAGCAAGAATTTTTGTCTTATACCTTCACACACACAAAGATCTCCTGCTTCCTAGAGTGGACACAAATAGGCATTTATTTCATTAGGATCATGTCTTGGTTTTATTAACTGTCCTTTGTATTGCAGTTATAATTTCCATATTCCTGGCAACATGGGTTCTGGTGTGTAAATTCTTCAGACAGATTCTTGGAATAAACAACACAGTTTTCTGAAACAGCCAAAAATAGCTGTTCTGAGCAGAGTCTTGGAATATGTGTGAGAGACTGGGAGAAGTGGGGGAAGCAGCTAAGACTGGTCTCTGATCAGGGATATCCAAGTCATATGAGCACCTTGTGGCGCATAAGACATTTCAAAACCTCGCCTATGCAGGAAGGTACAGAAAGAAACTGTCACTGAAATGCAAAGGAGGAACTCTCAAGTTTACATCTTTTCTCGGTTGGTTATGAAGTTGGCCAGGTAATTTCTAGTCACCATGTAAACTAAAAACTTTAAAGGGGAGTTCCACAACCACTAAAATTCCTGTACATGAGCTAAGACTGCCACAGTTGAAGTTAATCCCCAGTTCCTGGGAGCCCAGCAAAGATGGCCCAGTCTATATTAGACAACAGAGCAATATATTAGACAGACAATACAGAGCAAAGTGTTCACCATGGAAAAATTACTGGTCAATACCTCCTATGAAGGGGGTTGTCTTTTGCCATTTGCAGTGGGAAAAGTTGAATCAGAAGCTGTTTCATGCATCAAATGTAATTTTTTTTGCTCTTCTTGTTGCGATATTTTCTTTCAAGCTCTTTGTCATGAGCTTGAAAGACATCTTTTACCAACATTTTGATAAAGTGACTTGCTTTCCATTCAGGTGTTGTATCACAGGTGAGGATGGCTTTACTTATCCACTGGCAACTGGCTTAGAGAAAAAGAATTTCAAAGAGTTGTTCAGGAAAATCTAGATCTTCATTTTCAGACATGACCTGAAAAATACACTCCAAGAGCACAACAAGCAAACAAGGTGATGGCTGTTGTGGTTGTCTGGGGTGAGTCACTGTTCTGCTTCCACCCTGACAAGGTGAAAAACTTGGATTTATCCTGGCATTGGTATGTTCTGGGGTGGTAATTTGCCTTTGGGGATATTCATGACATATTTTGTTTCTCTCCTCCCATGTTTCCTTTTTTTACACCCATTTGTACTGTGCACTGCTTATGACTGAAGAAAAACCTTTTCTTCAAAGCCTATAGACTTCGGTTTAATTTACTCAATTTAATTTAATTTTTCAACCATTCTGCATGGAAGTGCCAAACAGTGTGTGCCTGTGCCTACTTTTTAGGGACCCCAGGGCCTGAGCTAGCCCAGTGACTGAATCATGCCTTTCTGCCAGTCAGTCCCTAGCAGAAAAGTCACATGAGTGACAATACCAGAGCTACCATCACACTGGGCTGCAAGACAGCAGTGAGATTGTAAGAGGAAAGCACGTTTAGAAGTGAGAAGTCATTTTAGCTGTTTGTGGAACTGTGCGAGAGTTCATGGCATATGCATGGCACTCATATCTGGCCTCTTTGCTGTGTATATTCAAGAGATAACAGTGTGAATATTTAATTATCTATGCCTGCCTATATCAACTCACAGAGATCATGCACTCTGTGGAGGTTCACGCTGCATGATGGGCCCACAAAGGACACCCTGTGCCTGTAACATAGCAGTTCCCTTGCTGAGGAAAACAAAGCTTATAAGAGTAAGCAGCAGTAGAGTCTGAAAAACTCCAGCTACTGTAACAGAAGTTACCTTAAGAAAACATCTCAAAAGGGAAGCCCTTTGAGGGATTTTCTGTTGTAGGCAACACCAAACTCATAATATGCAGAAGCAAAGGAGAACAGTGAGTATGGGTGTGCTTTGCCAACTGTTAAATTCAGAGGCTTCTGTAAATTAAAGTGTCATCAGAGACTTAGGTTTTCTTTTTCAAATATCTTTTTTTCACTGGCACTGCTGAGACATCTCTGGTGCTCTGTTTTGTTGCATACAAAAAAAAAGTGTAAATATGGTAACATCTACAGAAAATGGTCCATTAAAAATGAAAAAAATACTCTTCGACTCACAACTAAGTCAATCTTGACCATCTTGTAAGAGTTCTTTATACAACCTAAGATCCTTTTTGAGAGTTTCTAAATAGTTGGAGATTAGCATTGGAGCTTGGCACACTCTCTGCCTCCACCATGGCCAACAGCAACACTCAAAAACAAAGCCAAAACATAGAATCCAAAAGTCAAAACATGGGATATATAAATTCAATGCCACTATTCCTATATGGGAAGTATGGGAAGAATAGCTCTGGGGAAGAACATAACTGAATTTTTTAGGTTATCCAAGATTCTCCATTCACTTTCAACGGAGTGGATTTTTAAGAAATGTCTTGTCCAGTTAGTCAGGATCTACTATCATAGCATGATGAAATTTAGGAACAGGCTGCTTCAGTGCTTCTTACATCTCCAGACAGTAGTTGAAGAGTTGCAATATGTCTCACCGTATGAGATAATGTCTTTCAGACATAAAAAGCTCTTTATAAAGCTGGGCAGTTCTGCCTATCAAGGTTTTGCTGATGACAATTAACGTAGCAAAGATTAGTAGAGAAGGGATTTTCATTTATCGCAGCAACCATCTAGCTTTAGGCTATGGGTGATGGGATGCTCTTCCTCCCACCTCCATTCTGGGACAACAGAATAGTGTACAGAAAGTTTGGGTTGGGTGGACTGATGGGCTTACCCTCTGATTTTCTAAAAAGCTGTAGCAATCAGGAGCTGAGAGCAAGCTTACAGCAATTCCTCCATTGCCCAGGAGACATTGGCAAGGTATTCCTTACTCTTGAGGTCTTCAGAAATGAAAACAATTTCTTCTTGGTGAGTCCTGAAAGGAACTGATGCCTTGATGTGGCTAACTGAAAACAGAGGCTAGACAAAAATAAGAGAATAAAAGTAGGTATTTATTTGAAGGGCCTTCAAAGATAGACCTTGGGCAGTCAAAAGGCTACATCCAAGATGGACCCTGGGTCATGGCTTCTTCACACTTTTATAAGTTTGGTCCATTTGCATATCAGGGTTAATTCTCCAACTGTAACTTCAGTTAATGATGTAATTACCCCACATTTGCCCCTCCTCTTCAAAGGCTTTTAGTTTACACATTTTGGGGCCTGGGACAATCAAGGTGTCCTTGGAGTGAAAACCTAGAGAGGGTTTGTTATGTCTAACCAGCATGAGAGAACAGTACTTAACAGGCTACATGAAACTTCAGAGTTACACACTAGGCAGTCCAGGATTTGAAAAATATAAAAGTTAAAACCTAAGGCATCACTACAGCAAGTAAAAAGAAAATCCTTTTTGTCCAGAATCTGTGACTGTTCACTTGTGGTGTTAAAAGATGTGCCTGATTAAATGATCCACCAGACTGTTCTAATAACTGCAGCACAGAGTGATGCCATATGCATGAGTTCAAAAGCTTCATTACCTCCTGGCATTCAGAAAAACTCTTTCTGTTTTTCACTTCATTGTCATTGTCTATCATTACTGACACTGATTAACCTGAGAGATGCTACGAAGATCATTCACAGGCTTTCTGGGCTGCTTCAGACTCCAGTGCCAGAGGAGTCTGCAAAGAGTGTCTGTGTCTTGGGCAACATTGGCAGTAAAATACCTGACAGAAATTTACACAAGTATGAAAAAATATAAAATGCCAGTTAAATATGTTTTGTGCCTGCCTTTGGGTCCTTTTATGTCTCAATCTGAAGTTAATATTGGCAAAGGATTTCACTCCAAAAGGCCTGTTTCTACTCATTA
Source organism: Corvus hawaiiensis (assembly GCF_020740725.1). NCBI lineage: Eukaryota > Metazoa > Chordata > Aves > Passeriformes > Corvidae > Corvus > Corvus hawaiiensis. The sequence continues at coordinate 60,344,893 of NC_063216.1, read as the reverse complement.
AAATTACCTAGAATTAGATCATTAGTTCAGTCTGCGTGGTTAAATTAAATTCAGAAACTGAACCTTGTTCATTTTCCAAACAGTGCCTGTTGCCTTCCAGTGACTCTAATAAGAGAGCAGACAACCAGCTCAGCAGTCGATGTCTACACCTGATCAGATGAAACCCATCATCAGAAAAATTGTTGCCCCAGCTACTAGATTAGAGGCTTCTCAATCCTTACATTTTTCATTGTGAATATATGTTTTCTTTTGATCATTCTGCATAGTCACACTACTTCATTAAGCTGGATGTATGATGGGAGGTGAAGACCTGAAAATGAATCATTTGGGCTCACTTCAGTAAACCAAAGTGGATTTTTTTGATTGTGGTCTATGATAACTTTTCATTTAGATTTTAAAAACAGCAGGAAAACGTTGAGATTTTTAATTAAACTTTTGTGAGAACATCTTGTTTTCTGGAGAACTACATGGTCACGTTTTTTCTTCATGTGTAATAAAAAACAGTATTGAAATGTTGGAACTTTTCTTGGGATTGAAACTGGGCTCTGTTTAACAGTACTAAAATCATACTGAATTCAGCCAATTAGGTCACCAAGTTACACGAGGACATTACAGCAAAGGAGAACCTACCATATTTAAACAGCTTTGTTGTGTTTTCCTTCCACATTTGCTATAGCAAACCATGAGGTTGATTACAATGAAATACTGGCTACAGCTGGATGACTGGGGTATGTTTTCTGACCATGCAAATGAATGGGATGGCCTGGCTTGCTTACAGCAGCACAGCTGGATCCTTTCCACAGCATGGTCTTCACTATACCTTGTATTGCAGCCAGCCCCTGACCTCATGTTATCCCTCAAGCCACTCCTGGCCATCTTCTGAAGCAGTTCTGGTTAAAAGGTCATGTGGCAAAACTGGGCCAGGTAGGGGGTTAGTAAACACCAAACAGTACTGATAGATGTTACTTCTCTATCCAATGCCTTGGCACTGTTTAGCTTGCTTGCAGTTTGCTTTTAGTTCACTTCTGCTGAGTAAAAGTGTAGACTAGCTCATGGCCACACCAGTAAAGGTTAGCTCCCTTCAGAGCAGATATCCTCATGCCTCTGTCATACCTTGGTGGCTCTAAGATGCTGCTTTCAGCTGAAAGTGTTCAAAATAAGGTAAGGGGTGTTTTGCAGTCCATCAGGGTGTTCTGATAGGGAAGGATGCAGTGTGTGTATTGCATACCCAGGGATACAGTGCAGCAGTGACTGGAGGGCAAAAGATGCTGGCATATTATGGAATGACTATAGAGGGGAAGAGAGACAGGGTAGTTCCATATACCTGAGAGAAAAGAGCCTGGAGTGAACTGTCCCCAGAGCTATGCCTGGGCTGTGTCCCTGCTAAAGCAGATAGGAGAGAGACAAACCAGAGCCATGCAGTGAAGCTACAGCTAAACAGACTGAATGATCAAAGTCTCTCTCCCTTGCCCTTGTGCATTTAGCAGCAGTAGCATTTTCAGATTGTAATAAAATGTTTAACAATGGTCCATCATTGGCTTTCGGAACTCATAGATTGGAGAACTGGAATCTAGTCACCATGCTTAGCTCATAAGTTCTCTGAAGCCAAAACTTTCCAATGTCAAAATTTCACTTTTAATTTTAGGACAACTGCCCTTAAAGGGAATGTACAGTTTCCACACAAAGAATAACATAAATATTTGCCGATCCAAACTGGAGCATTTTTGTGTATGGTTTGTGGCCAGGCTTTGAAGCAGCACTCTATTGTATGGTAAAAGTCGAAGGGACACTATCATCTGTTTTGCAGAGATACGATTTTATTACAGTGGTGCCCAGTGAAGAGTTGTCTTTAATAAAAGAGTCATAAATGTCTATTTTCAAAGGGCCTTATCGGAACCATAAAATTTATCTTCGAGCATGAGCTATAAAATAAGGCTGTGGCACTCAAGCATGATTTTATCTTTTGGCAGAACTATAGACACTGTGTTTAAATTTGAATTGGTTTGCCCTGATTCAGTCTTTTTTGGTAACTTAAGGGATGCGACAAATTATAACACATTTTTATATTGCTAGATTTTTTAACAGATTTCATAAAAACCCAAAAGAAGGCTGGTTCTATGCCTGTAATTTTTATGGACCAATAAATCTGTGAGAAGGAGTGGTTTCTCACAGCCAAATTCCATCTCTGTGCAAGCACATCATTTTAATTGTCTTTGTAAAAATATTAATTACTATAACTAAGATTCTGTACAAAATCTTGTAGATACAGGTTTGTCACACTGAAAAACACCCTGAGGAATTATAGTGGGTTTTTTACACTTCTATGTTTAAAGACTGACTGGAGACTTCTCGCAGAGAACTATGGTTCAGAACAATAGCAATAAACAATGCAAAAAATGTGAAATCACTTCAAATCTGTATGATAGCATCTTATGTCAATTAAGCCAACTCTCTGCCCAGAAAGCCAACTGTATCCTGGACTACATCAAAAGCAGCATGGCCAGCAGGTTGAGGGAGGGGATTCTACCCCTCTGCTCCACTCTAGTGAGACCCCATGAGGCATGCTGCATCCAGCTCTGGAGAGATGTTCACCTGTGGGAGCAAGTCCAGAGGAGGTCACCAAGATGGTTAGGGGCATGGAGCACCTCTCCTGTGAGGAAAGCCTGGGAGAATTGGGGTTGTTCAGCCTGGAAAAGAGAAGGCTTCGGGGTGACCTAATTGTGTTCTTCCAGTAACTGAAGGGAGCCTACAGAAAAGCTGGAGAGGGACTTTTTACAAGAGCTTGTAGTAACAGGACAAGCAGGAATGGCCTCAAGCTGAAAGAGAGTGGAGTGAGAGTAGATATTGGGAAGAAATTCTTTACTGTGAGGGTGGTGAGGCACTGAAGCAGGTTGCCCAGAGAAGTGGTGGATGCCCCATCCCTGAAAGTGTTCAAGACCAGATTGGATGGAGCTCTGAGCAGCCTGATCTAATGAAATGCATCCTGTCCAGGGCAGCAGGGTCAGAACTAGATGACCTTTAGGGTCTCTTCCAACTCAAACTATTTTATGATTCCATGATTCTATGAAGAGTTCTTTTTTTCATGCACAGCAGCACCTAGCCCACTTTCCTGGCAGGGCCCCTACCTGCCAGGCCAGGCACAAGTAGATATTCGCATCTAGTCTCTGTTTCCCAAGACTGCTTCTCCAGACCCAGCAGCTGCACCTGCAGACTGCCTCCAAAATTCCGAGTGTACCAGTTCATCACCTTCTCTTACGCATCACCCAAAAAACCTTATCTAATCCTGAGCCCTCCAATGCCCACTCCATTCAGCCCCACAGGCACTGCCTCCCACCTGTCATCAGGTGTCTCAATGCCCAGTCCCATGTGTAGTCTCTCATGGCAGATCCTTTATCTGCTGACAGATCTGTGGTGCTCATCTGCAAAGCCATGTGATTGCCAGCTACAGAGCCACAGGGCTGCAGAGCCACGAGTTGCTGTGCAGCAAGGCCACCCCAGGAGATCTGCTGGCCATGCACTGGCCACGGTCACTACACTCTGCAGGCTGAGGTTTCCTTTTCAGTTGGTTTGGTGAAGAGAGAGAGCACCAGAAATAAACCAAAGCCTCGAGGAGTGTGATGACCTGATGGATATAACCAGAAACCAGGTTGGGAAAGTTCATGCTAGGAATTAGGTGACACAGAAGTACTAGGAAGAACGGATATTGCAAAAATATTGTGATTAAGATAAAATGAGGCATCATCCAAGTGAGTTCGTTAGTCAGATCATCTACACTACTGAAAAGGAATTGCATGTAAGTATTTTTAAAAAGCTAGTAAGAAAGGAAAGCGACTGATTAGAATGTAGCTCTGCTGGTATGGAAACAACTGTGAGCTACGGGAAACCAAATATGAGAGGCATATGGCTAAAAACCAGTTGCAATACTTGTTCATTATATTATATAGGTAACAAGCATGCTGACAAATAGGTTGCCTTCACCTCTCCCTCATCCCCATAATCCACATACAGGCAAACATAACAGCAATATCACTATGTCTCTGTAACTCAGTGTTATCACATCTGAGTCCACATTAAAAAAAACAAAAAAAAAACAAACAAAAAAAAAACCGACAGTTTTTTGGTCTTGCCAGATGGCAAAAATTTACCATCTTTCATAGAATTATAGAATCATTAGGACTGGAAAAAACCTGCAAGATCACCACATCCAACTGTTAACCCAGCACTGCCATGTTACCACTAAAACATATCCGTGGAAAGGAAGGGAGTAAAAGAAAACAAGTGGAGATATTGGGTTTCTGAGGGAGAAGGAAGAATTTCTATAAATAACCATGTAATTTGGTGAGAAGATGCCAGCTGCAGGAGGCAGCTCCTTACTAGAATTAGCTAGAGAGAGAGAGAGGAACACAGCACACATTCAGCATGCCAAAAAGTCAGCAGCTGCCTGAGGATACCCCTTAAAAAGCTTTTGGACACATGGCTGGTGTTGCACGAAGGGAATGTTCACAGGGTGACAGGCTGATGATACCTACACTCCAATTCCCAAGCCTGTTCCTGAACTATAATCCCACATGCTTCACTGTCACTTCTATCTGTACCAAAAACCAGCAGGTTGTACTTAGGTCTTAAAAATCCTGGTAACTTTTATGAATTGGCCTTATCCTCTATTTTTATTTCACAGTCCCCTGAGGACTTTTAACTGCCTGTATCTGCACAGAAATTGTAAAGTTTCTTCTGCTGCTTAGCTGTGTCTGCTCCTTCTTGAAAAAAGAAGCTCACAATACACTTACACTTTCCTACTTAGCTCTATTTAAGAAATTACATTAGGGGACACAGTCCTTTATGAAAATACCTACTAGCAATCTTTTTGTCTCAGAGGACTCTTGACCAGAACAACTGATCAAAAATACACTCCAAATGAGTTTTTACAGAAGGAAAAAGTCCAATTTTCCCATTCTATACCATATTTGAATTGTCTGTTATAACTGTGATCAACACTATCATGATTGAAAAGCTGGAAAAAAATTACTGTCCTTTCCTGTTTAGCATAAATTTGTCACTGGTATTTCAGATAGATCTAATCAGAACAATGTATTCATAGGTAATTATTTCTCCAAAAAGTCATTCCACAGTACATTAGCCAAGGAACAACATTTTAATACCTAGGACTGCATAATTAATTCAGCCTACACATGAAAGCTGAGAAGTTCACCCAAAAGAGGAAGTAGACATTTCTTATCACCCTTCACTTGCTTACATTCCTGTGGCTTACTGCATATCAGCAATAAATTCCTGCTAAGTATTTCCATAATTCAGATCAGTGTGTCATCATCCAAAAATCTGGCAGAAGCTGGCCTGCAAAAGGGCAAACATCTACAGTAAATGGAGCAGATCTGCCTGTAATCAATCGCTCTCTCAACTTGCACAGTTAATATGCCTTATTAAAAGTGAAAATGGTGGTTCATTCCTGCAACACACAGTGGAGAGGTGCGATGATAAACCACACACTTAGAGTGTGTTCATCATGAGTGTCCTCAGTTGCCCAGATCCCTGACACAGCTGGAGCTCTGTGGAAAATGGAACTATTACAGGATCTCCTGACTGCTGCAGCTTAAGAGCAGGAAATCCATGTGTGATCCTCTGGCAAACCCCAAATATCCATTTCAAAATCCCAGCAGTGTAAAATGTAAGTGGGTAACCATCAGCTGAGCCATTGCAAAGCCTTCCACCCCCCTTCTACAGAAAGCACCCAACTGGAAGGGGTCGTTTCTGACAGCAGGGTACAGGCTAGATGATGCTACATTTAAAGCCTCCTCTTCTCCTTACAGCTGTTCCAAATACCCAGGGAGCTGATATACCATATTACTTTTCCTCCTCTGGAGGTTCCTTGTCTTGCTCCCTTCATGGGATAACATTAAGAAAAATAAAATCTGTAGACGTCTTTAACGTTTGGGTGTTTTTTAATTTAATGTCATTCATCTTGCTATTTGAGTAGCTGGTAACTGGGTAAGAACATGATTGGTGAGCATGGCAAAGAAACCAGTGACACAGACCTTCCTGACTGACCTTTGCCCTCCATAGGAGCAGCGACTTTTGTTCAGTTCTACGACAAACCAGTAAAGATCATTCAGATGAGCATACCCTGAGCAGTGCAGTTCATTGGGGAGCCCAGAAAGATCCCAGTCTGCAAAGGCCAGAATTTGTTTGGTGTTATCTATGCAAATTTCAAGGGATTTTCTCATCTGATATAACCCATAACCAGCAAAGAAGAGGAAGTCACACTTCCTCACACAGCCACATGAAAGGTGATTGACAGTAATGGCATTTGCTACATTGGGGCAGCTTCTCCCTTTGTCACTCTGGGACAGTTCAGTTGCTGGGTAGTTCTGTCAGTGGTTCCCAGCACTTGCTGGCTTGGTCTTATCATGATAGCCTTACTGGAAACTTTTGTTCCTGCTGTTATTCTTCACAGAATTCATCATTTGTTTTTATTGCACCAGTTATTACTGCACCAAGAAGCATTTGTCAAGCGGAAATTCCCAACTTTGAACAAATTTACACAGATTACAGTCTACATTATATTTGCTTCATTTCCTTATAGGAAGCTGGGAACAGGTTGTGCTTTCAGAATTACCTGGTTTACTTTCCCTGAGTTACCATCCTCTGAAAACGAAAAGAAGCTGTATTGTAACGGGAAAAGATAACCAGTTTTATAATGGGTTGTGTGTCAGCTAATAACCGTGGTTATTGCTGTTTCTATACAGAGGCTTGGCTCCCCAAATTTGCATGCAGCCATCAGAGCCAAGAAAGTAACATCATTACCTGGACACTGCAATCAGCTGTTCCCTGCAATGTCACAGCGACCATAGCACAGGCATTGATTTCATGAATTTTCCCTCTGAATTCTCTGGCATAATTCTCTTGCTCATATTATCTGCTTAAAAGAGTACTCTGGAATTCACCTTAAAGCTTCTTCTTCGGCAATCAGCTAAAGCTAAAAATAAAATTCTGGAATGAGAATTTACATTGAAATGGTTGCCATTGGTGGTGAAGATCCAGCTAAAAATCAGTCCATGAATTCAGCCTGAAGACAAAAAAGGTTAAGAACTGGAACAATTTTTAGGGAGGTCTAGAAAAAAAAAGAGTTGAGGAAAGAGATAGTGAAAGAGACAAGAAAAGATTATTGATTGCAGCTTTTAGATTCTTACCTGAAAGTGAAGCAATTCTGACAAGTCAATGAATTAAAATTCACCTGAAAGACAAATACTGATACTATATACCTTTTCCTACCCAGTGACAGATTATCTCTTCCCACATAAACAGGTGGAGAATGCAAATTACTAAAGTAAAGCAGGTAACTAATTATTAAAGTAAAATGGCTAAGATAAGAAGAAAACACAAAAACTACTTCTGAAGCCAGTTTTTCAGCACAAGGAACATGTAGGGCAAAATAAATATTTTAATGTCTCTGGGAAAATAGTGTAGGAAAGAGAGTGCATCATCACAATGCAATAAAACAATATTATGTCTATGGGGGTTTTTTGTTGTTTTTTACTAAATGAAAACTAAGAGAAAAGAAGGACTAGTAAGGATGCAGAGCTAGAAGCCAATCTTTGGTCTGCATGGCTGGTTCCAAGGATGCTATGAACAGACGGAGATAATTTTTTATGCAATAATGGGAGACAGATTAATACAAACTAATAAGTAATAGCTCTGTAATATAAGAAGCCAGGCTTCACAACCAAGTAATTTCCTCTCCTTAGAAGCTATGTCTTATTGTGTGCATGTGTGGTCCCTGGTGACTTGGCTCTGCAATTCAGACCTCAGTCATTACCTCAAAAGAAGGGATAATTTCACAGCAGATATATCCTTTGTATTTTGTTTCAAAAGGTACTACATGAGTCATATGTTGCACTTTCCTCTCATGTGCATTCCTCTCATATATATGCTTTTAACCTTCTTCTTTTTTCCCTTTGTATCTAAGTGGAATTGAGATTTTTATAGGAAAAAAAATTGCAAACTTGCATTTGCTTCCCATTTTTGTTTTTGCAAAGTGGAAGGACCTCCTGCAAGGTCTGATGCTGCTATATTAATAAATAAATTTAGTCAGAAATCAAGATCTGTGAGGTAAAAAAATGGCAGCGCTTGGTGTTTTGACTGCGGTTAAGTGTTTGGTTTGAAAAAAATGTTTTTGGAGCCCCGAAGCTGAAACAGAAGCATCATGAAAAGGAAACTGCTGAGGATAGATAGAGGTGGGTGGGAAACGGGTGTCTGAAGAGATGTGAGAAACAAAAGGGATGTGAAAAAGTTTCTTAGCTGCCTTGTCAGAAAAAAAATAAACCAATAGGGAACTGTGGATTTCAAGCTTTGCAAAAACTTCTGTGAAAATTCACAGCCTTGTGCCCATTTTTCCTCTGAAAGCTGTACATGGAGTAACACTAGGGAAATCAGAAGAGCCAAATCTATGGAAAGTGCCACAAAGCCCCACAGCCATCATGGCAAAGCCACCACTGCTTTTCATGAGGAAAGTCATTCTCAGTATCAAATACCATGAAACAATAGAATATAACAGTTTAATCTGTAATTGGCTTTCATTTTCTTTTATGAACCCACGTTTCTTTTCCTGTGAAGCAGCGGGGAAGTCACCCCCAGAGTAATCCTTCCACCTCAGGATGAGGAGCTCTCCTCTGGAATGAGCAGCAGCCAAAACAGAGCCACACCTGGGCCTGCCCTGTACCTCATCTGTTAACCAACACTGTATGTGCATGTGTTTGCTTTATGAAATGCATGTTAGAACAGGAAGGCAGAGCATTTCATCTACCTATTATATATACTCTTTTCCAATAAATGCTTCAGAGGTGTTTTCCTGGCACACTGTTAGTTCTCTCAATCTACAATCTGGCTCAGACACCAGGTTTTGAAGTCTATTTCCAGCACACTCAGCCACGATGTTGCACTCCCCACTTGCCCCAGAGTCACTGCCACAGAGCTGCAGTACTGCCTTTGCAGGTACCCCTGCACAGCCATATGCTCCAGGGCCTGTTCTTGGCTCTGACCAAGGAATCCTGCTCCTTCCCATGCGTTACTGAGACACCAGCCAAAGGCAGCTCAGAGACACATCAGTGTCAGGGTGTTGATCATCACAAGTTTGCATTGAAGTTCAGTCTCATCAGTTCCCAGAGGGAGTTTCCAGCCTTGTTTGTTCTCCTCACTGTACCTCAAGACCCTGCTTTGCATTTTTATTGCACAAGTGGATGGGAGTCCCTCTTCCCCCTCCTTTTTTCTCTCAGACCCAAAAGGTGATTTCCATAATTCCCAAATTGTGGAGACAGGACAGTATAAAAAGTCAATACCAGAGCTCAGACACATGTTGGCATTGGGAATCACCTGGCTTCACCTCCTACTGACTAAGCTACTGGATAAGGTAACTTCCAAACCGTCACATCATAGCCTTCAGTAATCCAGTGCACCAAGAGAGGGAAGGCCTTCTTTTGGTTTCCTCTTCTCTTTGTCACTTTTAAGAGAAAGAGAAGCTGAATTGCTGCTGAGGAGTCTTGTTGGGCTTTGAGAACACACAGAGCAATGGCATCCAGAAAGTTTTCCAAATGGACTGTCCGGAAAATCATAGGGATTTGTCAAGAATGCCAAGGAATGAATAAATAAATTAAAGGAAAACAAACGAGCAGATAACTAAGTGTCCTGGATCTTGTGTGGAGAATTTTGTGATGCAGTTTCAGAGGAACCATGCAATTGTGGTATTACATTTCAACACAGGTTGAAATTTCCCCATCAAACTCCCAAATTCAGCAAGACTTGAGCCTAGGCCCAATGGGTAGTCTATTCTTTCCTCACCAGTCATTATGGTTTAAAAGCTGTGTTCAGTTTTTCACAATTAATCACATAAATGCTAAACCTATGCAGCTGTTAAGAAACACTTGATAAAAATCACAGCTGAGAAGGTGAAGGAAAAAGAGTAATCCAAATCAAACACTACTTTGCATAAATTAAGAGATTACTACAGAGAGATGTATCATTCACTGCTGAGAACTTCTCTTTGGAGCACTTCCCTTTGGAGCATTCCATGGTTAATTGCAAATAAGTGCAATGTAATTCCAGAGTTTTCAGTTTTGGACCCAGCTGTCCTATTATCAATCTATCTGAAGACAATGATGTCTCTAGTGACAAAAATATGAGGATGAGATAGAGGGCATGGAAAAGGTATGCAGCAATTAAAGAAGGAATACTGATGTACATTTTTACTGCTATCTGTTGGTTTCTATACTGTTCAACATGCTTATAAAATAGTATAGCTAATAGTATAAAACATTTGAGCCTAAGGTATTCAAGCTGAATTTGAAAAAATTACAAATGGGTTTTGCAACAGTGAGAAGCTGATGATGCTAGGTAGGTGGTTCTCAGTGCTGACAAATAAAGTGATTTGTGGGGGGAAAAACAATCCTAACTCTGTAGCTCCAGAAAACACCATGGACACCACCACCTCCATCACCACTCTTACCATGAACCTTAACTAATGGAGAATGTGTCCTATGCTGGCTCACAGTGTCTTGGTAGACTCATGGAAAAAAACCCTACCATAATGAGTTAGTTGCAGAACTTTTCTAAAGCTGCCTATCTTGCTGAAAAATATTATAGTCCATATATGATATTGCCAGGTACAGCCTGCTGCAGAAGTGATTTGGACTAGAGGATCAGGATTCTTTTCCCTTCAAACCCAGCTATGTAGAGACTGCATGGCCACACCATATATACCATAATAGCAACCTACTTACTGTACAAACATCCCACTAAAGAGTGGACATCCTCTGGCTGGGTCTTCCCTGCAGATTGGCATAGGGCGTATTAACGTTCATGGAAGTGTTACCAAAAACTGTCTAATGCAAGGGAAGTTTCAGCAGTTGTCTATTTCTCCTTATGAACTTGCTTAGTTGAAGGAGTATTAATGAAGCATCTGTCTCTTCTGTCCAGTCACAAGAAGCAGAGTCTGAAGAAATCATAACGCTGCATCTTTTTGTAATATAGTGCTATATTCTGATTTAGCCATAAGCACTAGGGATTGAGATCTTGGATTTCTAAGAGTTCCATGTTGTCAACAGTTCAGTACTTAGAAGTACTTGTTAAAAACAGGCAGGTAGTTGTCAGCATTATTAGATAGAGAAGAGAGAACAGGACAGAACAGCTCTATGCCACTGTATAAAATCATAAGCTTTCATGTTTTGAATACTGTATACAGTTCAAGTGATTTCCATATAAAGAATTACTAAATAGACCTAAATTCTTCAAAGTGATAAAAAGATCAAGAGAAGATAACATAGAAGTCAATGAAGAATAAGGAATGTGAGAAAATAAGTACTGAGAAACAGTTCATTGTTCCTCTTGACATAAACTAGGGGACGTTAGAGCTCAGTGAGTGTCGTAGTGGCTGGTGACAGGTTTAAAGCAGGGACAGATAATTCACACATCACCTGCTTAAACTGTGGAGTTTAATGAAATGAGGAATAGAAAATACGAGATTTACATGAGTTCAAAAAACCACTTAGGTAAATTTGTGTACAAAAAACCCTTCCAGAGATACTAAACACACAAGAATCATTTATTCATTAATTTCCTAAGAAATGCAGATGTACCTGTTGAAGACAGAGTACAAATTAGATGAACATTTGATTTGACACAGTACCAACTCTCATATGTCCTCATACAAAGTTACAGAAGCCCGAGGTGACTGCATAGAAATGTGGAAAAGGTGATGAATGGTTCAGAGAAGCTCTGCTCTTGGCTAACTCATCAAGATTAGGTTTGAAGTGCCCTGCAACAGATAGAGAAAGATGGAATTTACAGAGGAAAAGATCTAACTGTCTGTGCTTTCCTGCTTTCCCCAGACAGTACTTTTTGCTTCTTCCAGCTCCTCACCCTCAATTTTTCCAGATGTCAACCATCTGGGCTCCATGAACAGGAAAGAAAATACATTGTTGTATGGCAAAATGGAAATGTGTCCTCTAGCTCTAGCCTCACAATCCTCCCTCAGGATGGACTTGATTTGGAGATGGCATAAGGGGAAGCAGCTTGTCTCATCGTGAGATGCAACATGGTTGAAGGAGGAGATCTTTATCACGGAACACGATGAAAAGGTAGCAAACCCCACAAAATATCAGAACAGCATCTTGCCCTGAGTGGTATCATGGGGACATAAATTTCAGCCTTTAGAGGAACAAGCAAGGATGACAGCAAAAGCATGGAAGCTTATAATGTTCTGATCCAGAGCCCATTAAAATTTGTCTAGTGAGGAATAGATTTGATTCCTCATGCATATTATTTGTTCTCTATGAAATAATCCTATAATTACCCACATTTCAAAAACTGTTCCGTATGCCTCATAGTCTAAAAACTCAGTTTCCATTTACCTAGAAATGAATCACTGGACTTCATAGAAGAATTAAGAGGTTCTGTGCTTCTGGGAAATGAAACTCAGTAGTGTGCGCATATCGCCAAGCAAAAAGTAATACAAAAGAAAAATGGAATCCCTATTTGACTGGGTTCTACTACTACTAACTACAATGACTTACAGATACAAGACATACTTTCCTCAAGCAGGACACTATCTGTTTTCTTCGTGACAATACTAAGTGGGCAGGGAACAATATTGTTTCTGTCAGGCATAGAAATTGTTGCTGTCAGGCAGTGGTTCACAGGGCAGATGATACGCAAGAGAAAGTTTCTTGCAATGTTCATTCCTTGTCTCCCTTTGTCTCACACTTCACCCACATGAACAGCACACACCCTTCACAAAAATTCACAACTGTCAGATTAGACATAGGGAATTGTGGTTATGAATTATGTTACAATGAACATTCTTTAAGTGACACCCCCACTGTGCTGTACTTTTTCAGAATTCCATAAAATTGCCTTACATTTTAAAGCCATTTCTTTACAGACCTTAAGAAATAGATAAGGGAATGCTGCTACCCTGTATGCTGAGTCATACACAAATTATCTCCATTAAAGACTGGATGAAATGGTTCTCCATTTCTATGAGCTGGAAAGAATGTATTGGAGTATTTTCTGGAGAAGGAGAACAGAAACTTGTGAGAATCCAAAATAATTAGCTTACAGTGTTTGGGTCTTGTAAAATGGGAATGTGTGTTCCCCGGAAACACACATGGTACATTCTTCAAACACAATCTCTACTTTTTCTCTTGTACTGGAAGCAGAGGATTGCTAAACTGGAGTACAGCAGAGCATCCATTCAGGAATCACAGAATCCTCTTTCATCTGAGGCAGTGACACAACAGCAGCAATTTTTGTACAGCTATTTCCTGTGATACCTAATGTCTCTGCACCAAGCAGTAATAAACAGGCCTCTCAAGTACATTTATATTATCTTTGTGATTTTTTTCATGGAGTAAATCTTAGTCTGCTTGTGCAGACTAGGTTGTATATATGCTGTAGCACAGCAACAACTGATTATTTGCTGAATGTTCTCCTGGCCATAGAAGCAGTTAAAAATCTGGTCACCTTAGTGCTTACAAATTAATGTCTTCTATAGCATAGCCTTAAAGAACTAGAAATGTGCCTCTAGAAAGAAACTTGAGAGTCAAAAACACCACAGAAGTCAGCTGCCTGGAAATATGACAAAGGATTTGAGTCAGGTGAGATATTTATGACGGTTTTCTGGTCATCATTAACTCACAGCCTCAGCTTGAGTTTCTGAAGGAGAGGACCCCAAATGAGGTAGCTCATTTGGCTCAGCTCAGTCTCATACCTTAAATAAGCCAAGACAAAAAGCGTGAATTTGGGAAACACATCTCAGATAACACTACAGAATATATATCCAGAAAAAAAGGCTGGCTTTTTGTTTTTATAGTAAAGTGAGGACAGATACCTGATTGCTGTCTGTGCTCTGACTTGGCCAGAGCAAGTTATCCTCAGTCTGGAAACCACATTAGTGCTGATCAATCAATCTATCCTGACTTCCAGTAAATCTTTTTCAATTAGCCATATTCCCACACAGATACGGTTAAGTGACTTCCAGGACTCAGCTACACACATAGCCATCTTAGAACAGAGAGAAAATGCTTGTATGGTCTAGAAATATTCTCAAATATTCAGACACTCATGGTTCATTAGTGTAGGGCACAGATAAGGAACTGGGTAGACAAAAGAATACATCAATGGAACAAGCAGAACATTCAAGGGTTATTATGATATTGGTATCTGCAGGCATACAGAGAACCATGCCTTTCCAGAATGAGCTGGCAACAGTCCAATGTGAAGGCTCTCAGCTGGCCAGGGTCTTGCAGAAAAATATCAATGAGTGAAAACTACAGATGTAAAAAGACATTCTGGATTTCAGAAGGAATGTGAAGAGAGGACAGAAGAGGAAGAGCCACCTGAAAGGAAGCTGATTGCCACAGAAGGCCAATGCTGTAAGATTCATTATAATATTAAGTAACTAAAGAAAGTGAAAATTTACTTCTAAAAAATAAAGGGAAATTTACATAATGAAAAAAATAAAATCTCTGTCAAGTTTCACTAGTTTTAAGGGGGAAAATGGTCATGAAAGGACTATCAAAGGTGTGTGGCTGTTGTGAACCTCAGTGTTTCTCCACTTGTTTGAACCACCTTTACTTTCTCTCACCTGTTGTAAAGTATTTGAACCTTGATAGTGTGCCCCAGCCAAACCATTTTTAGTTATTTTTACCAGAGCCCTCAGAGTGGGACCAGGCTGGAATTACCCTCACTGGTTTCACCTGGCCTTTCCACCTTCAGCTGCAGCACATCAGCCCCAAGATTGTTTTTAAGCTCCAGTCTGAAGGTTTGAGGGGAGAGGTGGGGCAGGTTTATATTTGCTCTCTGTCCTTTGCTGTCTTGTTGTTTGCAGTTCTTGGACTAGCCTGGCTGCTCATCACTGGATGGGTTTTGTTGCTGGCATCATCTTGATGCTGCTTGCCTGGATCAGGAGTCCCATCTGTTAGAGCCCTCAGGAATTCATCAAGGACTGAAAGGTAAACTGTTCTAAATTGGAAATGAATTGGAAAAGAGGAAGCTGAAAAACTAAATACCAAGACAGCAAGGAATAGATAAAAAAGGAGTGTGCTGCACTGGATTGAAACCAATCATATTTTCAGAAAAGTGCGTGTGGAGCTCATGGACAAAATAGAGGGAACAATCAAGCAATGTGAGATCTCATGCACAGCAGTTGCAAAATGTATATGTACTGTATTATGGATAAGTTGTAAATTGTATAGGTAGAGTAACATGTATAAGTAGTATAAGATAAGCAAGTAAAATGCATAAGTAGTGTATTAGGTAAAAGTTGTAAAAGGTGTAAGTAAGATGTATAAGTAGTGTGATATGTGGAAGTTATAAATTATAAAATGTATAAGTAAGTGAACTGTATAAGTTATGTATAAATATGTACAAGTAAGTAGAATGTTTAAGTAGGGTATAATGTCAAAGCTGTGAGATGTCTGAGTGGAGTGTATTTTAAACAATAAGATGCTTCTGTGTAATCATATTGATTTGTTGATCAGAAAGCATGAGTTCCTGCACTCACCACTGTTAGGACTGTTACTATTGAAGAAAGGAATAAAAATGACAGGCTGTTTCCGCAGGCTGTTGTAAGATTACTTGTTGAGGACCTGACAAACTGAGAAGTCCCATAGGTAAGAAGCCCATAGTCTCACTGGAGAGGACTCCCTGCTATACAGAGAGGTCCTGGGTCAGTTTGCCTCCCACTCATTCTGGCATTGTGCCCCATGAAGAACGAGACAAGAATATAACAGGGATAAAGGTGAGAAGCAGCCAGGTAGGGAAAATGTATATATTGGGTGCAGAGCAGTACATCTGTGGTTACTCTGCACTTGTGTTCCTATTTTAGGTTCTGAGTGGGAGTAGCTGTGAGTCAGGAATGTGAATCACACCCGGGCTGGCCAACTTCACCTCCCCCTTCCCTCTCCTGCCTCACAGTCTTTGTCCCCTTCAGTCCATCTCCCCTGCCCCACCTCCAGTCACCCCTGCCTAAACTTTTGCATGTCTGCGTCATTCTTCATCCTTTATGGGCTTTCTTCTGCAGGCTTCATATACAGTGTTTCCTTCTGAGAGCTTCTCCCTACCTGTGCCCATAGATGACTCAAAGTACATTCTCCCTATCTTTTACCTAGTCATCCTATCTCTGGGCATTCTTTTTGTTTTTCATCTTTTCTTCTTCCAAACACATCCCATCAAGGAATCTCTCGTGCTAAAACTGTTCATCAAGCACAAATCCAGCTTCTGAATGCACATAAGCAATGTAAGCAAAGCTTGGAAATCTCTGCAGTGTGTGGTCAGACACTAGAACCTGTGAAATATATGAGAATAGTGGCTATCAAGTTAAAGGCAAGAGGTTTTTTGTTCTATTGGCTATGATACGAAAAGGTGCAAAACTTTATAGCACTCATGTGGAGACAGCAATAGGCAACACAATCCCATCCACAGCTGATACTGAAAACTGACTTTTAGAAGTTAGATAGAAACTTACACAGCTTTAAAAGAGGATGTTTTAGGTTTCATTCTTTAGAATGTAGTCAATGATAGAAAATAAATCTGACAAATTTCACCTATTAAAAAAAGCAGTCTAGAGAAATTATCATGTGTTTCTCAGTAGATAAACTGTCCTGGTTTTACTGTATCAGCTATATATTAAGAAGTCATTTAGACCTATATATGATGGAGAGTTAATCTGTCTGATGGTTCCTAGAAAATAATAATTTCTAGAGTGTTTTTGAATCTAGTACCAGAACTGACCCTTCTACATTTAGTGAAAGTTTTTCAAAAATGGCCCTTAGTGCCACATGAAAGGGCCTATTTCTGCAAAATAACAGTCAGTGATAATGACAGTGGCTTGAAGCAGTAGAAAACCAGCAGGGGGGTGGGACGAATAGCTCCTGTCACGTTACTGGACTTGTTCCAGTGCTGCACTGAACAAAGCAGCTTTACATGTTTGCACTAAAGGGCTTTATGGATAAGAGACAGAAGTTGTTTTCGTAATCCAGGAAAGATATTTCTGTGTACAGTAAAAAAAGTTACAGGGGATATGAGATATAAGTCACCATTTTTTGAGGCCAACTGTTACAGGATATGAGTAAGGGGAACTTTTCCACACTAAATTGAAGCAAATACATTTCCTTCTGTTTGTTAAGCACAGGTGTGTTCAGGTTGCAGTGTATTGTCAGGTATGACAATTTAGTCAGTCTGCCAGCTAAGGACCTAATGAGCAGAACTGTTTGCACTCCCCTAGAGCTGGGCTGCTTCCCTTCTGCTGGCTCACACAGGCCTGATTTTGTAGTCCAGAAAGTGAAATCAGCAGTAAAATAGCCCTACAAAAGTAGTCATTATTTCTCTTCCCATTTATTTCCTTGAAGTAGTTTATCAGAAGTCAAAAAGATTTATGTCAGGAACACAGCCTGCAGAGCATGACTAGTTCTGCTGTGCTGTTGTTACAACTTGGTGAGTACACAGCTACTCTAATGTGGGATGTGGGAATTCAAGCATGCCACTCAGTTGTAGCTTGCTGGTATCAAGGAAATGTATCTGTTACTGCAAGGATGTCCAGAATACTGCAGCAGCACCAGGCTGGTTTCCCACACCAGACCACATGTCAGCATAGCAAGAAAATAAGTCCCTAAGTAAGCAGAACAAAACTGCTTTAATTTATGTGTTAACTTTAAATATTAGTTTCAGGTTTGTGCAATGCACTAGACATAACAGAAAGTCTTAAACACTGATAAGATGCTTTTTAGTAATATTTTTTTGCTATATCTCAATGATATTCTGGTACTTGCTAATATCGCAGAAGAGCTAGGACACTGATGCTCTGTGATATTAGTAAGAATGTACACATGAAATGAAAAAAAATAAAAAATACATGCAGGTTATTTCAAAATAGGGTGACTAGACTGGGCCCACAGTAAGCAAGAAGGGAATTTCCTTCAACAAAGGAGTGGAGGCTCTAGAGAATTAGCCAAGTCTATAGGCAGCACATAGGGGATTTTTGCATTTGACTATTGCTACAACACGTTTACTTGTGCATTGGTCAACATTGCAAAACTGTTACGTATTTTGGGTGAGAAAAAGAAAACATTTCAGTGGTCAGCAGAGTGTAATGAATACTTTTAGAGTTGGGAAAGATTTTAGTACCACCTTCTTTCAGGACTGGTCTGCCAGTGTTTAAAATGTCCTGTGAAAATTTTAAACACCTTTACTTTTGCAGCTATCAAGTCACAAGAATAGTAGAGGCTGTAACTTCTCTAGAAAATACCATGAAACTTCTTCCAAATGTGTTACATATATGGGGTGGTCCAGTCACCATCTGAAAGAGCAGGAAGAGCTGGTCCCAGGAATTTTGTAATTAGAAGAGACAATGTTTGCCTGAAGCAGAGTATTAGAAAAGGACTCATACAGATCTGCTTGGGAGTCAGTCAGAAAAGCTAGCAGCAATTTTCTCACTACAGAAATGTGAACAGGCGGACCTGAGCCAAAGTATAGAAATACTATTAAGGATTATTTGCAAACATTTGGTGTAAGCAGGAACATTGCAGTGGTAAGCATTTAGGCTGAGTTGCCTAGGCTCCCTTTAAAGCAAGTATCCAAGCAGAATGAAAAATACCTGGAAACTACCTGTCTCTCTGCAGTGGCCATCATGGGAGCCTACACTACTATCTTTGGATGAACGCTTTCAGGTTAAGTGACGTGTCTGCTACGTCCACCATCCAAATTTTCCTGTAAAACAGGAAATTTCATATTCTTTTGTCATATTCTCTTTGGTATTTTCAGTGCTGCAGCCAACAAGAGGTGATATAGTACAAGAGATTCAGTGTCTAAGCAGCTGAAACAGGACTTCCTCACTGAAAGCATAGAGCTTAGTACAGCTATTGTTGCTTCAGGACCTCAGATGAGCTCGTCATTGGAGGTGGTGTTTTGCTTTAGCCTTAGATACACCTGCATCATTTTAATTCATTTTCTGTCTGAAACATATTCATAAAATTGATCTTAAGATACCATGGCAATAAAAATCACTCTGTACAAATCAACCTTTCCTGCAGAAAAGACTTTTTCACTGGAAGAAATTGAAGAGAGTAGTATTATAATGCTCTCTCAGCTGGATGGCCAGAAAGGTATTAGAGGAAAAGCATGTGTCTGGATGGATCAGAGCTTCAACTTCACAAAGAAAGTAACTAAGTGCTTTAGGAAGGCTGCCCTGCCACCTCTGCTTTTGGAGCTGCAGCAGTGCTTGGAATGAGACTAGATCTAATAGATGTGCAGTATAAACAATAAAGGTTGTATATCAAGGGAGTCAAGAAGAACTTGTCCTCTCCAGGGCACTTCAAAAAAATCTTGTGTTTCAATGCAGTGGATATGTCTCTTATCCCATACTCTGTAAATGTCTCAATGAATGTCTTGAAACAAAACAAACAAATTTTAAAAACTCACACACTCAGATGGAAAATATTTTTTATTGATCAACTTGTTCCAGATACTCCTAACCCATATTCCTGACCTCACATGATCAATTCCACACGGTTTCATGATATGCCATTAATCATCTTTTAGTTGCCTTTATTCCCATGTTACACAATAGGAAGGATGTTTGACAGGACTATTCAGTGAAATAAAGGCCAAATATTTGATAATCAGTACACTGTGTAATATTATCCTGAACAATTGAGTATAAATAATGATATAATGGGGAAAAAATATTTCCATTAAACTATTTCCTTCTAGAGTGGATTTCCACAAGGCAGTTTTAAATAGATATTGAACCAAAGACATGTACTACCTCAGACAAATAGGAAAATTATCTCCATGTCAAACACAAATGCAAACACAGAAAGCAGTTGTTAGATATACTTGAGGAATATGGGCTGTGATGGTGAGATTATCAGAACGGCATGAGAAAGTCAAGACAGGAAATTGCAAAGAAGAATAATGTATCAAAGCTGAGAAAACTTCCTCCATACTTCATTTCTCAAAAATTTTTGCTTATGGTTAAAAATGAAGGTTACAAACAAGAAAATCTGAAATACTTGTTCTATAGGTACACAGTACTATGAAAGTACTCAAGTATAGCATGTTTTATATAAAATGCTACTTTAGATGGGAAATGTGGACCTGATTTTCTAAGTGATCTAAGACATTTTTTGTTTTGAAATACTTGGGAAATGAGGAATCATAATCTGAATTTGTCATATTAGAGTAGGCTCAAGTTGCTAAATTCTTCACTCATGAGAATAATTTCACAGTATTTAGAAAGTATCATGAGCGTTAGACAAGATTTGCAAGTTGCACCAAAATACAATGTTGAAAAGATACTGAGAACCTTGAGAACATGTTTAATTCAATGCAAGGACTGCACACTCTTCATCCTAGGAGAAAAACAGAAGAGGAAAGAAGATTTTTGTGAGGTTATTTTCTCCAAAATGTGAAAAAGTTCATTGCATTCATATATAGTTGGTGTAAAATAACAAATCTAACCATTTGTCTACAGCTTGTGTTCTTGACTGTCACAGTTCAAACTGTGCTCATATGAACAAATAAACAAAACCAGGATACTTTATTCTGAAGGGCATCTTCTGACAAGGGAGAAGCCAAAGACTGCCTCAAAGCAAGGATGGTAGCCCCTTCTCAACCACACGATTTGCATAGCTTTTGCAAGGCTGCATCTTTTCCCCATCTTTTAACAAGGCTTTTTCAGACCATCTCTGTTTTCTCTGGAGTTCTAGGTTGCTTACACTCTTCTAGGTTGGCTCTGAAAGGGTGTCCTTAAAGGAAGAGAATTTTTAAGGGCTTGGGGTCTACCAAATTGCACCTCCATGGGCTGCATTAATAACTGATTTGTCTGTAGCCTAGGAGAGGTATTTTGTAAAGGATTGTGGCAATAAGAAGCAGCACTGGAATGGCTGAGCAGACATGTCTAATCAGTGAGAGCACAGGGGGAACTGATCTGCATGCAAACATCAGTGAGAAAGCAGGGGACAGGTGCTAGTAATGTGAATATCATGCACAGCATGATCATGCACAGCAGATCTGAGTTTGTTTCAGGGCTCTCAAAGGTTGCCTTTTTACTTTACAAATGTCTCACTTCCACTGGTTATTTGCCTCCCTTTCTTCTCACTTTAGCAGCAGACCTCTGATTCCAGACTAAACTGCAAAGAGAGAAAGCAAGAGGAGAGAGAGCACACAACCAAGGAATGTCTTCAGTGAGAGAGTTAAGAACCTGATATTCCTTATAGCTATATACAAAATTCATTCAGATATTCCTTCTGTTCCTGTATCAAGGCCAATGATATGGTTTCAAGACTAAAAACTCCACACATTCCCACAGATGTTTTAAACTGGGCATTAGATCAATACCTGTGTGTCATGGCCTTTGCTGGGTTTCCATCACTGTATGACTGACCATGAAAACCTGAGGGAACAAGTTCAAATATAGGTTGCCATTTTGTTTTCATTATGATTCACATATTCATTCTCACAGTAACTGATTTTGGTTATTTTTTCATACAAAACACACAAGTTTCTTATTTTATAGGTGAAATAATGTCTCAAAATGCTTGGCTTTATTAAACAGAACCCAGAAAAGTGGTCAAAGGAAATATAAAATTTAAAAAGAACACAAAGTTTTGCCTCCAAGTCAATGCTATTAAATGGAAATAAAAAAAAAAAATAAAAAGTTATTTTCCCATTTCCATCATTGTAGAAAAAACAAGACCAAGCCATTGTAATTCCCAAAGCACAGCTACTTATAGAAAAACGCAGTCCATTGTAGCATAATAAATTCTACATGCCAGAAAGCTCTTCTTGAAGCCTGGGTAAAAAGCAGCCTTCCTGATGGTTAGACACACTGACTTTTTTTATAATAGATGTTGTTATGACTGTAATCTTGCTTTTTAATAATGTCATTACTCTTTTGGACACACTGACGCTGCTTGATATCTTTAATGGTAATACTTAACATGCACATTTAACATTAGAAGGAGGTTTTGAGAACACTGGTCCACAGATAGAGATGGATTTATCTACCAACTAATGTGGATCCCATTATCCCAAAAACGTAAGTTATGTCAGAATCCATGAAGCATAAGTTTAATGTACAATGAGCACAGTGATGACATATTACAGTTCTAATATTCTTGGTAAGTGCACAATTTCTCTTTCTTTTTTCTGAATCTCTACAAATTCCTGATCAGAAGAAAAGGAAAAAAAAAAAAGCCACGCACAAACATACAAGCAAAACAAAAAACCAAACCAACCAACCAAAGAAACTTGTGACAAAATGTTCAACATTTAAATCAAATATTGTGCCCAAAAAGTTCTTTAGTCAGCTTTCAGTGTTCTCCTAATTTCATTTACTACACATAGTCTCTCCTATTATGAGATGCAGGGAAATTCCAAGACTGCCAGCTCTAGAGCTTTTAATTATTTTACATGTTTTTGTCATACTCTGCATTTGTTAAATGGAAAACATGAAAAATGAACATTCATCCACACTGTATGAAACACAACACTCTGATTATTTAATTTATTCATCTTGAGTGGGCTTGTTATGAGTTTTTCAGTGGAGAAGAAACCTGAACTGGCATTATACAAATGATTGCACAGGGAACTACATTCAAACTACAAATTCAAGCTCTCTTCTTTTTATTATCAGGCTTTCAGATCTAAAGCTGTAGTTCACTGACAGGTGCTTTTAGACAACAGGGAAAATCTGTCACAGGATTTACTATATTTGGAGTGAACTGGAAGGGGATGTTGGTTGGTTGTGTGAGTTTGGGGAGGTGTTTTTGGAAATGCTCAGATTGAGGCTTCTCTCAGCATGATTCCTTTTAGACTTCTTATTTCTAAATTAGTCAATCCGTTCCTGTACTCCTAATCATAAACCCCACAGCCTTAGTTTGCTCTGAACTCCTTAACTTCTACACTGCCTTACTTTCAGGGCTTGGAGATTTCAGAATATTCTGACTCCATAGTGTATCTGAGTGTACCTCAAATCATAATAATAATATCCAGAAGCAAACTTCCACTTGTTGGGAAGGTGAGGGAAGGGCTGCTGTCCCACTTTCAGTGGTAGGGAACTGACATCAGGATTGTGCTGCAGTCACTGCAATGGCAGCACTGTGTTCCTCTTGCCAAGGCATGGTTTTTTTCATGTACTGACAGGAAGGTAAATACAGGTGTGACACACAGAATCTGGCACAGGGTGGAAAATTCACCCAGGAAGCAGAGGCAGCAGCCAGCCACACAAGTTGCCCTTGCAGAGCTAATTAAAATAGCTCATGAGGTATATGAGTCCATTGTCTGTAAAGGAACCTGAGCCTATCTAGCTCTCATGCACACATCTACATTCAGTCGGGTGAATCCCACCTCAGTTTCCCAGTGGAAACACACTTCACCTGAAATGTTCTCTTCAACAGAATCAAGACCCAATGTTTCTTTTGTTATCATGCATACTTACCACAGTAGGTATCACAGACCTGCAGTGGAACTGAATAATCTACATCTGTTCTCCAGCCCTTTTAAAAGAAAGAATTGAGGCTTATTCCCTTTTCAGTAGAACTGTTACTAAACACTTGTGTTGACAAAACGAGATTGCTTTATTGGTTTACTCAAGTGACTGCATTTTAAATCTGTTTTTAAATAAACACATATGGAGATTGCTGGTCTAGTGTATATTGAGTGAGTTGCAATCACTTAGGTCTCTAAATGATAGAGCTAATCATAATTTTTGTTGTTCTTGTCTGACATGTCTTATTTACAAAATAAATAATTTATGCAGGAAAATATCAGTCTTACCAGCAAATTTCATTTCTCACTAGGGAAAGAACAACTACTCTCATTACTCAGAAGGCTCTTGCCAATCTCACTTTCATCTTGCCTCTTTTTTCCCAGCAGCAGAAAGTAAAGCTGAGAAGGGCCTTCCAGGGCAGCTACTGGAGCCTCAGAGCTGCACTATCAGTTTCATTTCACTCAGTGTCTGCTGAGAACATTAACTCCAGAGAGGAATAAATCTATCAGCTTCATGCCCATTTTCTGTGAATAAAATGTCTTAATAAAGTTCAGCTATGGAAATAGTGTGCAGAAATATTAGAAATAATTTGCTCAGTTCTACTTTCATGAGTGCTAATTCTAGGATACCATGCACGTGCTGGGCTGTTTGCTATATGCCTCACCTTTTCTAGCCAATGTCAATTTTTGAAAATTCATCTATTATTTACTTGGATCTTTTGATAGCTTGGAATTTTTTTTTGTGGAGGAACATATAAAGACAGAATTAGCAATATCCTGGTGGTAGCCTTTTATCTACCACTGACAGAGGAGCAAGATCACGGAGAGCAACTTCTCAGTTAATTAATGTCGTCTCAAAGCAAGGTGGTGGCAGCACACCAAGTTATAAATAATGCTCTTTGCCAACTCGATTTGCACAGTAATCAGATTTAGCTGAGAGGAGAAAGCAGTGAGAGTACCTGCTGGTTTGCTTGGTTTTTTAATGATTTGTTTATTAGTTTATTTTGTACAGGGTACTTGGCAAAAGCAAGACACATACCTGAATGCAAATTGTTGAGCCACACATTTCCCGTGACATAGGGATTGAAACAGAATCTCCCTAATGAAGAAAAAAAAGAAATTGAAACATACTATTTTCCATACCCCAGAACAATGAAAACATACTGTGTCTCTCCAGCTCTTTGGTTTGGTTGCCAATATTGCTACATGTTCTGCTGTGTTAGAAAATTAATGAAAGGTTATTTATTTTCAGAAGATAACCCCAGATCTCAGTGACCATAAGCAGCTGGTGTAGTTCTGCCAAGCACAGTGTGGCAGCACAGGAAGAGGGCTAATGATACTGCATTTTATGGGCTTCATAAGGAGGACACTCTCCCCCCAGTGTGGCAGCTCACACCATGTTTGCTTCCTCACACCATCTTCATTTCTTTTCTCTGGTGTACGAGTTGAAGGAATGACCCTGTCTTTACAGTTCTTCTGGACATCCCATCCCATTGTATGCTGAGAACAAGCTGAGCCTCAGGGTAAAATTGTCCTAAATGACTGGCTTGACATTTAATATTTGATTGATTATGGTTTGTCCTCAAAATAATGTTTGTTACTCCACCAATAGCTATGAATCCTACACCACTCTCTTCAGAGTGGCAAACTCATAAAGTAATTTGGGGAAAATTAGGTGAATATATTCTTTTTCAAACATGACTGATGAGGAATTAGTAGTTAGGGATCAACATTGGTTTCTGAGAACACAGAGTTAGGTCTTGATGAAAAGTTTGTGTATACTGTGCAAGGTGTTGAGAAAGGAACCGTATGTAATTTATGTGGGATCCCCTTCTGTCACAGTAGCAGAGGACATAACAACTTTGTACCACAGGGAAGAAAACATCATTTTTAAATGCATCAGTGCCTTCATGAAACACACACTTCATTATCTAGCTGTGATTTATTGGTGCTCCACCGTTACTCCTTTCACTTAGCAATTCACACAGGGAACCTTTAAAACCAGAAGGTATAAACTCTACAGATTTCATGTGAAATAGACCAGTTGAAGGGAAGTGCTTCTGGACGTTCCCTGAGCACCGACAACTCTTCTACCTTACAGATCTCTATCTCTGCCAGTAATACAGCATTTTCCACACAGCTTTTCCCATTAGGACAGACTCTTGATATTACCACCAATGCCCTCTGTGGTCTGGGTTAATTAGGATAGCTGTTTTTTCCCAGGCCTTCCCCCATGGTTATTCAGCTCTGGGATCTCCTAGAGGAGCAAGATGTCACCTTCCGCTTACACATGTCCTCAGATTGAGCTGAGTGAGAGAACTCTGCTTTTAACAGCTGCTCTTTTACATTCAGCACCAGAGGTGCAATAACTATCTAAACTGAATTGTTAGAAAACAAATGCAGCATTCAGTCTCCAGCCCATTATGTTTAAGAAATCCCTGTTCATAGCTCCCTGGTTATCAGCTAACCCCTTGTATGTGCACCCTTCTCACTAGAAGTATCACAAGTACTTGAAGAAGGCACAGCTGCATTGTGTCCCTGCACATAGTGGCAAATAAGTACAGCTGGAATATATCTTAAAGAGAGGGCAGATGGAGGAGCTATGCTTGTATCTTCTAAAAGCACATCCCCCTATAGTGAAGTCAACAGGCACAGCCAGGAGTAAAAATTCAAATCACAACATCTAGATTTCTTAAATTTCTCAAAATTCATTATATGACACCTCATGTACTTGGTCAGTGGAGCAGACAGCAGGAGCACATATTTAGCAGTGGACATAAGACTACTGAGGAGCTGGCTGCTGAACCAGAGGGATGTCTTTCAGCATGGTGGTCCTAGTAGTTACTAGAATATATCCTGCTAATAGTCCCCTGCTTGAAAAATAATGCCATGGCCACTCTTTTGCTGTTTGACCTCACTTTCCAGATGTGTGTCTCAGTAGACCACCATTTGGGCCAACAAGGTAACTGATAGGCAGGGTTAATGGGCAAGGGCAAACCACAGTGATGTACCGAAAATGTGTGAGAAGTAGACAGCTGAGAGAGAGGAATGAGGCTCTTATGACTAGCTGCTGCCTGAAACAGAAATCTCATCCTCCCATAATCTTTTCCCACTCTGTCCCCACTTTGCTGGAAGAAGCAGTTGTGTAGCCACACAATCAGCTGGCTCAAAAAGATAATTTGGCTGAAAACTAGCCCTTTTTGCATATTGAGTTTGTATTGGCAGCTGTGACATTTAGAGTTCATCATGGATTGATGCCTCAAGTCTTACATTTCATGATGTGTGATTTGCCAGGTCAGCTATATCAGTGACCCATATATGAAATACTAACAGTAACATTTGCTATATACATAATACAAATACCACACTACAAAAATGACATTAGAAGAATATGCTCAATAGTCACATCCTTTGATGTGACTCATTTGACTTCAGGATCTTTGTTTATTTCTTGCTTCAGTGTGAGATCAGAATTAGAACTACATGCTTTTAAAATGTTCCAGTAATTGTTCCAATATGTACATGATTTATTAATGGATTCAAGCTGCAGAACAATAAATGGAATAATAAATGAATGAAGTTAGGTATGTTTAAAAGTCTTACAGTGCTTAAGAAATAATATATACAAACCACAGAGACTGAATGGTGCATCCCAAGAGATTCACATGAAGCCATCTGCGTCCTGTTACACACAAGCACTGAGAACTGTGCCTTGGTTTGGGACGTGAAGAAAACTTGTATTTGTTCAGCAACTGCAGCAGTCCTCATTTTCCAGGCTGATATTAGGGGAAAAGACTTACTTTTAGATGTAAAGAGACCATACACTATATTCTAAAATTTATGCCTAAAATAAATCTTTTTGTATTTGTTAAATGCTATCAAATGATATGCAAGTAATTATTTTGATTCCTACAAGTTACTTTTTATGCTGATGAACACTAGATCTACTGAGGATTCATAGAAGTAACGAGCTTTCAAATCTCTTTGACTTAACTTACAGTGTTGTGAACACTTCTCACTTAACAGAGACAGCTCATATCTAGTGACTGATTTAAATATTTTCCATAGTATAATTTTATGTAATTTTAAAAACATATATTTACCTGGAAATTCTCCATGAGCAAATGGACATTTAATCCAAGATCCTCGTTTGGTTGTAAACTGAAAGCAGAAAAATCTGTTAGGAAAACCAAATTTTTAATTTCAATCTGTGGCAAAATATTCAACTAGTGATGATCAGAACATTCCAGAAAGTTGCAGAAGATTAATTCACAGCTTTCCTGCTTTATGATATCTTCCAACCCTTGACTTAAATTAGATCCCCTGATTCTTCAGATATTTATAATCATGTATATTTTACAGAAACATCTGGTTCCACTGACTTAAAAGTAACTGAAAAGAAAAGAATAATATGCCTGTGTTAGCCTTATTTGGCTTTTTTTTTCTCAACTAGATTAGTAAGAGATACTCCATTAAATGTACTGTATTGATCACTTTATTTTCAAATATTTGAAAAACTTTATATGTTAAGTTTAGCACATTCTTCAGAGTTTGCATTGATGAAAACCATTTTTTTGTGCTTTTCTTAAACGGAAAAAATGAAGGGCAAAATCTGACCTGTGTCCTATCTATCATTGCTGTTGCACTTCAAAACAATCACCTTCTAATCTAATCTTTCACTTTTCCTTCATTCTTAGTTCCCATTCATCAGACCTATGAAACAAAATATTGATCATAAAGAATATCAGCAGCTCATTTTTTTTAGAGACAGAAAAAGGGCAGTTAATATGTGTTTTACAAAGAAATCCCTTTACCTTCATGCAAAGTTTTGGGTGAGTGTCCACACGAGAATATTTAACCTGCTGAAAGACAAAGAACTCAGCATTAGCTAGTTTTATTAACTAGTTTCACTAGTTAATCAATTTCACTAGTAAAATCAATTACTCAAAATTTTCATGGTTTGATTACTGAGAAGGGAACTGGTTTGTTTACTTCATAAATATCCCAGGCAGTTAATCACATAAAATAGTTAGAAACAACTGCTGCTTTGGATTACTGAAAAATTTGCTTCTTTTTATCTGCAACATATAGTATTTTTTATGGTCAGCCTGACCCATTAGAGCTAAATTAATTGATTCCATGGTGGCTTGTGCAAAATTCTGATTACACAGTCACCTTGTTTCAATCCCTTATTTGCCATTCATGAACAAGTCAGCAGAACACTTAAACATACACCCAAAACTATTCCACCATCAGTTGAGAAATCTTTCAGTTTTCCATATCCCTATTTCAGAACAGTGAAATGTAGGCTGAATTTTAGAAATCCACTTAAGCAATCCACAAAACATTATTTTCTTGATTAACAACTGTTTACCCACCAAGGGCTTTACCACAAAAAGCCTTGTCTTATATAAACAATTACTAGACATATAAGTGATCCTACTTAAATAAACCCTGTTGCTCAAGTGACTGAGCACAATACACGGCCAAACACTTCCTTCCTGTAACTTTTTTTGAGAACATAACATATGTCCCCAGGTACATCTACAGTGGTGTTCCAGAAGATAGTTCTGTAAGAGTCTGCTCAGACCTGGAGTCAGCGTTGTCACTGACAGACAAAGCCCCAGCCTCATTAAAGAGGAGAGATGCAGCTTTTGAGCCTAAGTCAGTACATGTGCATAGTATTAGAGTGTGTGGCCTTGTGTGGCTTTACTGGGCAGCTGGCCCTATCTGAGGAATCTGCAGTAGTTTCCAGCACACTACAGAGATGGTTTTCAGGGTTATAGTACAATAAATGGATCAAATTCAATATCAAACTTCCTAGAATTAATGAGGAAAAAAGGGAATTATTTCTATCCATGAATGCTGATGATCTCTGTGGGTCCCTTCCAACTCAGGATACTCTGTGATTCTATGATTAATATTAATGTTCAGCCATTAAATGCAACGAGTAAATACAGAAAAACACTCATACTCTGTAACAAAGTTGGATTCTGTTCTGGTAACAGATACAATCATTACCAGCCAGACCTCATTTCAGTCTTATTTTCTTTTTGTTTTCTTTTTCTCTCCTGCAAGCAATGAGTCGTACTTGTTACCAGCAGATGAATAAACCCACAGGGATCACTCACATGTAAAATTAAATTAATCTGTTTTTTCAAGATCAAAGCTTTGTCGAAACTCATAAAATAGTGATTTGAACAATCACTAAAGGCTAGGCCAGGAGTTCCTAATCACAAAAGCATTCTACAGTCTTGAGTCAGCCCCACCCCCTCCCCAATCATGTCATCAGAATAATAATATTAATCCAAAAGTTTCAAAAATTAATATCTTGTATTTAATCTTATTTACCTTTTCAGTTGTTACTTTAAATTTACTGCCTTCTCTCCACAATCAGACAAGCCTGAAACTTACTTTTCAAGATGAAACGAATTCTAATTAACCTCAAAAACCCAGATCATTCAGTATCATCAGATTTCAGATTGAAGTGTTAAGCCATTCAAGACATATGCATTTGAAAACCCTCTACAACTTGAGAAAATAAGTCCTGGAAGAACTAAGGGACGCAGTATTTCAGCACCCACAATTTCAAGACACTGGACCAGGTTGAGGAAGGCACTTCAGAAAGTTCTTAATTACAAAACAATTGTGTCCTACCAAAGTACTGCTGTCTCCAGAAATATTTAAAGAGATTTAGCTTCATCTCATTTACATTTTCAGTGTCTAAATGTTAACCATCTAAACCTGATCTAATCAAAATAGACTCTTGTGACAGTAAAAAGAGGGCAGTACCATCAGAGAGAAATCCCTCCAACATATTACGCCTATCTACGGATGAGTTGTCCTCACAATGTGTCTGTCTCCCTTACTTTAAAGGGAATCTGACATGAACTATAAATAAAAAGCAGATCTTATTTACCCCAAAGAATTTAGCAAACATTACTACCTACCCAGTCATGTCCACTTTTTATTTCTTTATAATGAGTCAATAACCATTTTGAATAAATCATTTGATTAGTGTGCAAGAACAGACTGTGATTATGAATAGTTTTAAGTATCTGAGAAGAAGAGAGGAATTTGCAACTGCTCTTATTCCAAAGTCTAGCTCTTCACATTACGCCTTTGGTGATGGCCTTCAATCTCACAGTTTGAATTAATCCACATAGCTCTTACTTTCTCAGGAGAATTTCTGAAAGAGTTTTCTATATCTTCACAATGGTCATTCGACTTGGTGAACCTGCACAGGTTAACCATGACAAGGACAGGACAGGCTGGCTCCCAAGCAAGGGTTTGTGTCAATGGGTTATAAACAGTATTATCCCACAGAACTTGTGTATCTGTGCACAAAGAGAGAGGGAAAACATTATTCAAGATGTCTAGACATGAATCAACACTGTTAATAAGTCTGGTACTTCTACATCTGCTTTAAACCAAAACCTTGGACTTAAAACAATAAAACACTTTTTAGGCCACACTTTTTTCTATTTGCCTGGTAAAACATTTACTTTCATATGTGTGTGTAAATAAGGCAATTTCTTTTTCAGCTGCCATCTCAGACCAGATTCTGACATTGCTGGAATATTTGTGTGAATAATTTCGCATTAAGCATGGAACTCACATATTAACCGCCTTTTTCAACCCCCTGCTCTCTCCTTTAAGTTGGGTACTGTACACCTTCTTCAAACATCTCCTGGAAGACCTCTTTTCACATCATTTCTAAGCTGACCTTTCATTCCTTCTGGCCAGTTTGTGTGTCACTTAAGAAAATGTGGGAAATGACTAGAAAGTTACTTAGTGTTTATGTTGGCATAAACTTGGTGAACTATTTGGTCTGAAAGTAAGTTATTTCATCTACCCACAGTAAAATAAACCAATATGATTACTTCCTTGAAGTTTTGCAATACATGATTTTCACTGTAGATTAAATTGTGACATACTAATGGACCTGCTGAAAATCAATCCCATAAAGAGTAATCACGCAATACTTACCATTTTCAAAGGGGCAAAGCTGTATCCTCCTTGCATCTGGAAGTGCCAGCCAACCCTACAGCCAAAAAGTAGGCATCAGTTAGAGATTCTCAGACACACATGTTTTTAACATTTCAGGTAGAATGTGACAGAAAAATTTTCCACCAAAGATAATGATGCTATGTTTGTTAGAAAGCTTTGGAAGTCATTTTTTAAAAGAAATTTTGAACTATATTTTTATTTTATTGTTCATCATTAGGGGCATTGAACTAAGGTGATCCCTTCTAACACTATATTCCTACTATTGCTAAGTCGTATATTTAGCCCAATTTCATTTAGAAAGTCTTCCAGTTTGATTTTCATTAAGTTTCTTACAGTTTCATTACTTTCTAGGGGTAACAAAACATTCAATAATCATAATATCAGATCTCCTGGCCTGGCCAATGGTAAAGGATGCATCCTTAAAATCTGAAGACTAACACTTAACCCAGTCTTCAACTATATGTGTATGAGTGCTGCTATACCCTAGTTATTTAGATTCATGTGCAAATGTTTCTGTTATTTAGACTTCCCATCTGTTTCCTCAGCAATCCTATTGCAGAATTTTCTGTGTATATACTGAGAGGAATAATATTTTTCTAGAGACCTCATATTTCCAGGGTGGAATTAAAAAATTTCCTAGGCTTGGAAGAGATTTTGGGGTTCTGCTTGTGTATTTAGGTATGTGATTTTAGGTCCCACAATGTAGACATCTAAGCGTGACTAAAGTGCCCAAATTACTACCACAGTAATGGGAAGACCTAGCCAGTGCAGCCAGTGGAATCTACAGTGCAGTCCAGCACATTCCAAAAGGGCCACCTACCTTTGGTCAGGTGAGCAACTGACTGCATTAATCAGATCTCCATTGACTTTAAGAGTTTGGACACCTAATTCAAATGCAGCAATATGTATTGGATATCTACATTTAGATTCTTAATCCCCAAGGTAAATCTACCCCAAAATTCAGTGAGAAACTAGGTTCACATACTATCTTTCTATGCTATCAAGATAATTTTAAATTTGTTTGGGACCTTTTATTCTTTGTATGAAAGATATTCCAAAATCTCACTTCTCAGGTTATCAGAAAAATTTGTAACTAACCTGAATATATTAATGGAATGAAGTTTATCCCCCTTCATCTCATTGCAAGAATGGCTTTTTTTTTAAACATATCTTATTTTTCCTTATAAGTGACCTTTACACAGCAAGCATATCGTCTCTTTCCATGTGTTTTACCAGGCTAATGGAAACATGGTCTTTGAATGTCCTTTGTAAAACAGTCTCTTCATTCCCCAATCAGTACAGATTTTTTTTATGTACATCTTCCTTTTGAATTAATCTTTCTTGAATATGGATACAAGGATTCCTCACAGTATTTCAAGGAAGGCCTTGCCCATACTTTCCTGTTAGCTTGGAATAATCTAACTCACTAGACTTTTGTTCACGCTTACTTTATGGAAGCAAGCTAGTTAATCACCCTGTGATCAATTATTTCACCCAGATCTTTTTTCTTCCACTGTTATTTCTAAATGGGGACTCGCATCTTACAGCAAGAATTCTTCTTATTAGAGCAAGTGCATGAACTTG
Organism: Corvus hawaiiensis; assembly: GCF_020740725.1. Taxonomy (NCBI): domain Eukaryota; kingdom Metazoa; phylum Chordata; class Aves; order Passeriformes; family Corvidae; genus Corvus; species Corvus hawaiiensis. The sequence goes on along the minus strand of NC_063216.1, from coordinate 60,311,746 downwards.
TACTTCATACCTTAAACTGCATCATCCTTCAGTTATGTCACAAATGGAGACTTCTATTGTCTTCCAATTACCCTGACTCTCTTCCATTTTGATTACATGTCCCAACAGTGTTCCAGCAAATTCCATTACACGTTCCTGCGTTTTGTGCCCATGTCATTGGATGAAAACATTTGAATGAGAATGGCTCTCAGTGTGGTCCTCAAGTAACCTCCCTACCAGCAGAGGCCCATCCAAAAGGAGTTGCTGAGTTAGCCCTGCAGCTAGGTATTATCTACCATACAAATCTTGTTCTCACTCTCAGTTTCCTCAATTCCTGTTTTAGTTTCTCATGCAATACTATCTCAAATGCTGCTGATATTCAGTCAGATTAAATTTTCTGTCTTTTCACTGGTTATAAAAAATCAGTCAATATATTACACAACACATTCCATAAATTATTGTAAATTGTATCCCATTTTCTTCTGATTGCCATGTTTTAATTAGCATTTCCTTAAAAATCTCTTCCTTACATTTATGTAATTCTAAGGTGAAAAAAGTCTTAGTCAAAAACTTGAGTCTAGAACCTTTTTCTTTAGGTGTTTCCTCCTTTCTTAGCACAAATCCCTGATAAAATTTCTTTAATCAGATACACAAATATATACCAAATTCCAGACTGTATTACCTCAACGCAAAGACAAGGGAGTAGCTGAGAATATTTCAGAGAAACAGATTTAAAAGATTCCTTTCCTTTTATCTGAAATGAAAAAGATGGTCATAAATCCAAGACAGTAAATTACTTTTAATAAAGCTAAATTACAGATAGATTAGATATAGATACATAGGTATAAACATAGATTATATAGATAGATATAGATAGATATAGATGATAGAGATATAGATTTTATAGATGATATAGATGATATAGATATAGATGGCATTTCCTATAACTGTGACCTTAATGAGCATTGGCACCTGCAAGGCATCCCCCACCAGTTCCCCAAACCACCGTGAGTTTAACTCACCACAGCAAATGCCCCGACATCTTCACAGGTAAACCATTTGTGGCAGAGGCGAACGTAATAATCTTGATCTCGGGGGAAGTTAGATACATTCACTGTTACAGTTTTCCTTGCCCTGTCTAAATTGTAATCTAACTTTCCAGCTGAAAAAAAAAATCAAGCATGAAATTATTACATATTTTTTTTATAATTTTATTATTTCTATTTTATCTACTTATAAAAGGCACAGAATATATTTCTTAACTTGATGGAGATGAAACTCAACATCTATAGATTCTTACTTAGAATGTTTGAAATTATTATTACTTTTATAACCTGATAGCCCTCATGTTCTTTTTTATGAGATGTAATCGTCATTCAGCATTATTTAGCTTAGAACTTGTAATACTGAGAGGCCGAGACACCTACCAATTTCACCTCAGCCTCAATACTTGAAATCTTATGTAGTTTATGTACAAACATTTGAAATATACACGCTAATACTACTATAAGGGCTGATTATCCCAAGATTGTAATTTTGTTACATAGAGAATATGACAGACAAATGCAATATGTGAGAGGAATTTTTTATATATATATATTCATGGGTATGCCAAAATCAGTACAGCAGTTTGGCAAATTAATTTCAGTCTATTTATGAGGTTTGTCTATAGACAAAACATAAAACCAGCAATCCAAAGTGCATTAAAATGACACAAATCTATTTCCAAAATTTTAGGAATCAAATAGACTATCAAAATCTTTACCTGCCATGTAGCATTTTCAATAGAAATACATTTCCAGAACACTACCGTGTACCATTTCAATACGTAGAAATGTATTTCCAGAACATTACCTATCAACTACATGGCACTTATGAGTAGTGGTAGTTGGAAATCATAATTTTTTCTCCCTGCTTATCAAAGTATGAAAACATGTCATTGTATAGGTCAGCAGAAATATCGCACAGCTCTAAGTTGCATAGAAGGTCAGCTCACCTGAACAAGCTGGAATATATTTTCCCACATCACTGTTTCTGCAATCTGAAAAGTAGAAGCCAGAGTTTGTGTCAGTGATGCTTTATTCATATAACTGTGTAAACAAACTGCCAAATTATCCAATAGATTCCCAACAGGAAACCTCTCTCATCCCTCTCTTTAAAGGCAGATTTACTTTCACTTTTAGATAAACAGCAAAAAAGGAAAGTACTCTTCCCACACACAGAGATTATATCACAATATGCCTTAAGGAGCTATCTCCCCAGTCTGGGGTTTCTACTGAGAAACATCATCAGCAGTTAAGGCTGCAATTGAGGATATAACATCACACTTCTTCACCTAGAACCTAACAATAATTTAAGCAATAATATTAATTTTGGTTACTTTTTCCTCAAAAAACAACTCCCGTTGTTTACCAGGCTCATTTCTCTGTTATCAATAATTCTGTATTTTTGCTATTCTGACTCCAGCCTTAGAAAGAAACACCCTATCTAGCTCCTAGGGAGCTTACCAGAATTAGAAGCCAGGCAACGTTTTCAGAACATCTGGTATTTTTATCTCCAAAACTTAACTCCTAAGAACATTAAAACAACTTTTCATGTGCTGCTTTCACCCCTCCTTGCATAACACAGTATTAGAATTACTCTAATTTCCCCACAAAGTTCTTTTCCACCAAGAAATATTTCCTATTTTCATTTGTTCACTCACCCTGGCAATGTGTCTTAAAACTGGGCTTTATTAAAAAAACTGGGCCTTGTTTCCCCCCACTCTTTGTTCACAAAGTACTTGTATACATCAACAGTGAATCAGGATTTATAAGAAAACTAAAGGCTTTTTAAGCACAAAAATGCTTTACTTGTACCAAAGTATCCAATCATGTAGCAGGGATGGCACCGTACCAAGGGGCAAAGGCAAGAACCACCCATCCATGGGCTCTGGAGAAGGGAAAGCAGGACAATCCCAGGCATGGGATCGAACAAGGGGTGTCATGGCATTTTTTTGCTTTTTCCTTCCCTGGCCACACTGTATTTTGGTTGGACCACGGTGCTGAATCAATTTTTGTATGCACATGGCATAATTTGTAAAAAATTTGGAGGCAATTCTGATGCCATGAAGATATTTTGCCTTTTCTTTTGTACCCCTGTTATACCTTTTTTACAACTTCTGTATTCTTAGTGCTTTTTGCCTACATTCTTGGACTTGTTTGTCAAGCTGAGAGACTAAACATTTTAGAAGCTTCATAAGTAGAAGATAGTGTGCCCCAGACCCCAAGGTCGTCTCCAGAACACATTCTGTAAACTAAGATAGAACCATCCAGGAGAAGGCTCCTTGGGGAGAGGGGCCCATTCAAGCCTCTCACTGGGGAATCTTTGTTAGATATGCTAATTAGTAAAACCTATAATGTTATACCAGATCTTTTGAAGGTGTGCATTGAGGTGTGCATTTCGGTGCACCTAAAGATCCTTAAAATAAATACCAAGGTAAAATCCCTTTTCCCCTTCTAACCGTGCTTGACTCTTGATTTTAAGACCAAGAAAAGGCATCACTTCATCCCAACAACATGGAAAAATGCTACCTAATCTTTTCCAGTTACATATAAACAGGCTATAGAATGGCTAGTTAATGAAAGTAAAAACAAATTTTCATAGGCTTTCTTATTAAGCTTTCCTCAGCTTCTGAAGCCACCCCTGGCCCACCCATGCAGAGAAGCAGAAGCTCATTGGAGGCACAGAGAGCAGGCAGGGCTGAACCTACAGCCAGAGAAAGAGCACATGCCAATCACAAGAAGGGCAACTGGGACAAATGCATAGTGTAAATTCAGTTTTCCACATACTTTTGCATACAAACTCTGGGGTTTACATCAAGTCGAGACCTTTACTTGCTAACAAAAAAACCCACTGAAACATAAACTAAGACTGGTCCTGGCCTATGCAGTCTACCATCAGTTGGGTCAGTGTATCCCAGAACCTGATTTGGATGTGCTTTTGCCTTTGAGGGGTTTTTTTTCTTTGGTTTGGCTTGGTTTTTATCTTTTATGAGATATTTCTTGAAAAACATCTGATTTAAGATGTTTTCCTACCTTCAACATAGTACTGCTGACTCAGCTTGACTTCACAGTAATGTGGTACAGTTTTCATGGTCACATAGATGTGTTGTGCTACATTGACTTCAAAGCAATTGAATTGTACCTGTACCTGTTTAAAACATTTATAAAATCAAGTTCATGCATGACTTCCAGATACAGAAATGCTGCTGTTATCCCCAGAGAACAGCGAAATCATGACATAAGTCCAGGTCAGATGATGTGGCCGAAGTGACCTCGTTTAATCACCCATAGCTTTTATAGCATGGTTCGTAAAAGAGAAATTACATGATTGCCCTATTGACCCACCACCTCTCAAGGTGATAGGTTGAGCAGTAAGACACCCATTTCCAAATATTATTCTTAGAGAAGGAAAATAATTTTCACAGTTCTCAAAACAACTTGCAGGTGTAGAAATGGTTTACATTCTCTAAACTGTTGTCCATCCAGTTCGCATGAGAACGAAAGCTTTCACAGAGGAGCTGTGAGAAGCTGGATTTCTCTAACTGCTCTCTCATGAGAAAGAAAAGTTTCATAGGAAAATTCCTCTGCCAGCCCTTGCTAGCATCCACACAGAAAAACCTTTGGTTAAGATATTTAAGCAAGAAATATTTTTTGTTCAGATATATTTACATTTACAAGCAGCATTAAGCAGTCAATAAGGTAGCATTAGGAATGTAAAAGCAGATACAACTTAATAACAGGATTTCAAAAAGTATCATTATTTCTAATCCAGGATGTTGCTATCAGCTTCACTTTTGGAAATCCAAATATCTACAAGATATTGAATAATCCTAAAAGCATGAAAATACAAAAGCCCCAGTCTATAGGCATTTTACAAGCCCAAACATTTGCAGAATAGAAAAAAAAAAGTCTGTTTAAATATTTAAAGGCAACTACAGAAAATTTATTAATTACGATAACATGAGTTATTTCTGTTTATGAGACAGAAAGCAATTTAGGAAACAAAAGCTGAGGTCCAGTTCTACCAGGTCATTCCCTCACTGCTATCAGTTAACTATTAAATTCCATATCGGTTTTCATGTGGGATATTCTCCTATTTGGTACAAGGCATTTGGAGGGTAAAAGATGTGTTATGTCACCATTTCAGTCACTGAACTGAAACTAGGAAAATTTCATTAAATATGTTTATTGATTCTTGCCTATAAACTTGCCTTACTCTAAAAGATACTGGTTGCTGACTAGTGGCCCTGCATTGCCCATAGGGATGTTCCATCATCAAGTGACACCAAGTGCAATCTGCACTTGCAGCTCAGGAGAACTTTGTTCTTTGTGCAATCAGTGTAAGGTGTACAAAGCACATGAAGCAACACATTGTGTATAGGATTAATAACAGCTATCCACCAGTAACTGCAAAAATTCATGCCTTTTAAATAGTTGGTCAAGGGTGGTTCTTTTTTTCTTTTTCCCCAGTTGCAAATTTTAATAACAAATACTTTCCCTTAACAAATACTGCCCCTTACAAGGGCTTAGGACAGATGAGTACAAGTGCTTAGGCACCTGTCTGTCTTCTAGGTGTGTAAACTCCATTGACATGGCTTGAGTGAAGTAATACACACTTAAAATCATTGTAGCATTGTTCTTCCTAGACACTGGAGTCAGAAAATCTTCCACAAAATTTGGGGGGCACAAAAAGAAAGCTACCAAGACTGATATGAAAATTAGGCTCTGCAGAGGCAGCTTCCCTTATCAAAAGGTAAGTGGAAGAAGTACAAAAATGGTGGAGAATTGAATGTATACATTATAAAAGGGAATTTTGTTGTGGAGTTTCATCTGGCAATGCTGAAGCATATGTTTCACTGCAGTTTTCCACAAAGTCAATAAGAAGAAAATAAGAGAGATACAAAAGATATTTTTTTCCAAAGGCTTGTAAACATTTAAATGGTACACTACTCCCCCCCAAAAAGGAGTCTACCTTCTTTCCATTAAGCATCTTGCTTTTTTTCCTAGTGAATCTCACATTTGTGCACTGAGATTGCTGTGTGTCCAGTGAAAAAGAACATATTTCCAGCCCACGGACATTCTCTGAAATGAGTTAGGAACAGATTGCAAAAATATAATTTAAGCATCTTTAAGAAGAACAAAAACATAAATTAAAATATACCATACCATAAGCTTTCCTTCTAAGTGAAAGAAACATGTATTTTATCTCTGTTAAAAAAGGGACATTATATATAACCCACACATGGGAGTAGGAACAAGGATTTAATACAGATTGCTATAAATGAAGCTTTAATTATGCAAAATTTAAAAATAAACCTATTAACTCTAAGTGAAGCAGCTAGGAAATGTCTAAACGGTAACACATGGAGCACATGAATGGCATGATCTTAGTAAAAATAGACTATGCACAAGAAGTTTGTGTACTTTCATTTTATTTTAGTGCAGAACTGTAACTTCAGATGACTAAACTGTTTCTCCTTCTGTTGGGGCAGTCACTCATGTCCAGATTATCAGAGCAGACAGAATTACTGTGTGTGCCTGCATGGATGCCAGAGCAAGAAAGAAAAGGGCAGCTGTGTGCTTGGGGCACTGATAGAGGACAAGTTATGTGTGTTATATTGGAAGGCAGAATTCGTTATCTCAGTTCTCATTCACCTGAGAAGGGTCACAATTTCATCCTGTTTTGCAGTAAAATGCTTTCACAAAAACATTTTTCTGATATCATTGCATGAAAACAGCTTGGTCCCAAATATTACAATATCGAACAAATTTTGGCTGAACAGCCGTAAACACAAAGTGAACAGAAAGGGCTCAGTAGCAAAGCTGATTCCTACCATCTAGACTCAGTGCTCCTTTAATGTTTAAATGAAGAGAGCATGGGCTTCCTTGGACACATTTCATCACTGTTGAGATCTTCATGCTTTTCAGTACCATAGAAGATAAAGATGCAGGAGAATCATGGCAGAAGCTGTTAAAAATGCCACCTGCAAATGGAAACACAAGCACAGAGAAACCTCATTGCACACAGGATGTCTGGGGCAGAGCAAGCGCTACAGGGGAAGTTCCAGGTCTCCTGAAATCAGTAAGAAAGTCACCACTGACTTTAGCAAAGCCAGTGCTTTACCTAAGACTTTCACATGGCCAACAATAGCTGGTTGGCTGGTTAGCAATGTAGGGGGTTGGTATAAATTTCTAGGCTTAGGGAAATGTTACCCCACAAGAGGAAGCAATCACACTTCTAACAACTAAGATCAGCAGAACACACCTAGGCTAATACTGTTTTTAATTAATTAGATCTGCTAGATCACAGCTAAACTAATAGTTTATATAAACTTTTCTCAAAACCATTACCTGGATATTATGAGCACTCTCATAGTAGTATTTTAATTTTAGGACTTTCTGATGGTCTCAATTACTTTTAAAATTTCTCTTTCACACAAGAGGGCACCATTGCATTCCTAGTCATGGAAGAATACCTTACACCTACAGGATTTCCTTCTGCTTTAGACCAGAACAAGAGCAGAATAAATATTACTCAGGCCTTCTTCAAGGCACAGAACACAGTAATCAGTAGGCACAGAACACAGCTACTATGTCTCATTCTATTTCCCTATAGAAATTTAGTCATTCCAAAGCCTTAGGAAATGGGTTTGCAGAGCTAAAACTGTAGGCTAGTATAGAAGGAAAAAGTAGTCTTAAGGCCCCAAACCTCATCAGTCAGCATATTTCATCTCTTTCTACTTCTCAGGCTGCCCTGCACATAAATCAGTTATTTATTTATTAATTTATATTGGTACAGTGGATTTAATCCCCAATGCATTCCTTGGGCTTCTCTACTTCACATCCATTGTTTGTAGTCCCAAAAACTAGGAGTTCAAGAAATTATCAGAAAAAATAGCCATGGAATTAGGTTTTGTCCCTTGGCTTTGTGGTATGCAATGCAGCACACCTCTTTTTAGCTGTAACTACATAACTATTTCTTTGAAATATTTCTCAGCCTTCTCCCTTCAGTACATAGCATGAAAGTTCAAAACCACCCAAGTAAAACAAAGTATTTTATTGAACATTCTCCTTCCCCTGGTGAGAGGCTGGAAGAAAAAAAAGAAAAAAAAGAAAAAAAAAAAAAAATTCATATTAGTCAACTGTTCAAAATGCTCCTAGAAAGAGTTCAACAAGTATGGCAAAGAGTATGAAAGTATGAAACAGCAGTGCCAAAATACTGTGCTTGCCATAAAATTCAGGATAACACTCTTAATGGGAATCATCAGGGAAGGGTGCGTCCCTCAATGTCAAGCTAAGAACTGTTGTCAAGTGTGGATGCTCATTGACTCGCATGGAAGATACATCCACAGTTCTCACAGGAGAAAGGAAGGGTGTGGAGAAGGAGGAAAGACAAAGCTTATTCTTACTTATCCTTCCAACCCTTCCAGTGAAGGAAAGTGCTCTAAATTCAAAGACTGAAAGTGCATTAATCTGAACAGGACTTCTCCCTGTATTTTGAGATCCTCATTTTCCCAGTGTCCAGTTGCAGCTGAAGCTCTTTGTCAAAGATCAGATACTGATACTGCAGGCTGTGAAGACAGGCTGACAAAAATGTGACACCTTGGCTTAAATCTGCTAGGCCTTAAGTGCCCTCACACCTGGTATCAGGAGAAATAAGTCCTGCGTGATACATATCACACACATACAGTCAGAAGAGACAAACACTTCACACCTGAATCTCCACTCTGTTATCCTGGTTCTGTGTCATTGAGCATATTTTGGAGGCAACAGGATATGCTGATGTGAACCACGTAGAAAAGCGTGGGAAAACAAGGACACTTTACCTCACCTGGCAGTAGGTCAACTCTGAATTACCCAAAGAAATACCGGCAACTAGAGAAGACAGTTTATGCAAAACAAATCAAAAACACAGATCACTCAAAATTTACAAATAAGGCTTTAAGAGCAGTTGTAATACATTGACTTTTGAAGAATTTATACACATTTCCACAGAGATGAGACAGCCTTTAGAAGTACAGTGCCCAGCAGCTGGATATGAACACTGTATTCCATGTTCCAAGAATGAGTGGTGTAATAATCATGAAGGTATCTCAGGATGGAAAGTTATTGTACAACAGTCAATTAATCCACCCACAACTAACTGGGAGTTCACCATATTGCAGAACTACCTGATAACTATTACTAATAATGTGATAAGTGATGATTAGTTTCAGCTCTGTCTATTTGCTCAAACATACATTTTCCTGATGGCATCGTATGAGATGCAGATGTGGATACCCAATGGTATCTGGGAGTAACTGTTTCTGCTTAAGGTTTGGTTATCGGTGCAAACTTCTGATCCAGGTTTATAACCTTGTAACTTCACCCATTCCCATGTCTGCACAGAAATGATTCAAGGGAAAGGCAACGTATGTAGACATATGTGGAAAGCTAGAGATAGATAGATTAGATAGATAGATAGATAGATAGATAGATAGATATTCAAAGCTGACAGTTCTTTACAAAGCATTCTATTCAGGTGTATTTCTCCATATCATTTGACAGTATTTATTTATTTTTGGGGGAAACTGTCATGACTTAGCTGAATTTTCTCCTTAGCTATTACAGCCTGAGGTATGATATCATCAGACGTCACAGGGTTGGAACTATCTCACGAGAATTCTAAGTCAACCTGGGTGCATAACTGGCATTGGATCACCATCAGGCAGATGCACAAACACAGGTTTAGGGGCTACTGTCCTGTCAGCAGAGATGTTGTCTTTGATCATAGTTTCTACTTTCAAACTGAGAACAAATATGTAATGCACTGAATAAAATGAAATTATGCTAACACTTTGGATTTTTTCCCATTAATTTTATGATAGATTATAAGAATTGCAAAATATGCTGCAAAACTCATTAATAATAATTTAAATGGATCATATCATGCATGAGGGTACTAGCTTTGAATTACAGTAAATACATGATACAAGGAAGACCTGACAGAAAATAATTTTCATTGTATAAATCATCACAGTATGAGACTCATTTCTGACTAATTCTCCAGTAAACTCCTACTTTATCATCTTTTAATCCTCCCTTAAGATATTTTCTTCTGGAACACACCCCATTTTCCTTTTCACACAAGTAGTGTTATCTATACCCCAAGAAGACACAAAGATGCATCTTGCTACACAAACCATCTGCTGAGTAAATCTTACCTAAATTTTGTGTTTATGAATAATAGCTGTAATTAGCCCTACATGAGAGAGGGATTGTTGCTTTAATAAAAGGTTCCTTAATTATGGACACATATAAGCCCAAGCATAAGGAAACCAAGGCTTATTATTCAGCATGTAGACATATCCTTGTACTTTTGCCATCAGCTCAACCACAGGAGATAATTTTTTTTAATCTGATGATTGATTTTATCTGATGATGCAGCAATCAACCTAGAACTGTCATGACAGAAAATCACACCTTATGTACAGTTGGATGATAGAAGCCAGAGCTGAGCAATGAATACGCAATAGAAATTATTAGATGGATAATTTGAAGCCTCAGGTAAGAAGATGGAATTGGAGAACAGCATGAAAAAAAAAAGGCAGAGAAAACCTATTCTAACAAGGCTGAGACAACACCCAATAGAAAATCCTAACTGTTCTTCATGTGATATGTCTTGCCTACAAGTATTGTAAGAATCTGAACTGCTTAAGGATACTAACAGTGCTAAATCTGTGAGCATCTCTAAAGCTTACTAGAATTGCTTCACTGGCACATCATTCCATGAGTATAAATGACAGTAGTATTTCTAACCTATTTGCACATGATTTACCACAGTATCTGCTGCATCTGTTCATTAGGATGATTCAACAAAATTCATCAACAAAGTAGATATGCTCTCCTACAATAACCGCATGGTGCACTTCAGTTAATAAGTGCCAAAATTCACTACTTGAAAGTACTTACAGCAATTATGAAATTGATTAAATTTCAGACTGACAGCCTCTCTTTCACAATAGATTGCAATGCACAGTAAATTAAAAGGGCTTCATGGTTATGTGTTGAGAAAACATTTCAAACTTTCAAAGATATCGAACAACATGGTGATTTACATGTGCCAAATGTGCCAAACACATTTTCTGAAAGTGTAAGTTTTTTTAAAATCATGGATATTTTTATATCCATGTATGGATATATTACAGTGAATTTCAAATACTACAGTAGTTCTTATGTGTTGCAGTGGGGATCCTGCAACATACATATATCAAACCAGGAGTCCCGTGGAAAGGAAATATATATGGACAGACAGATTCTTGATAGCTGTTTCAGAGATGTTTATTTCTCCAGCCGCATGGCCGGGGCTCTGCTGAGGAACTGTTCCAGTCACGGGACCAAGGGTCCTTCTGCCCGCGCAGGGAACACAAACCAACCAATGGGAACGAGGCTGAGCAGGGGCAGGAAACCCCGTGTCTGTGCCCTCAGGGCCCCTCTCCCAGGGCTACACGGCAGGGGAGGGACCCCAACACTTATGTACTACCTAACAGTCTAGAAGAGCAGGAGGAAGAAGACAGAGTCAAAGCTATATTGACAAATACTACTGATGTGGTGGTTGCAAATTTTAGGAAATAAAGTCATCTTTTCATTGCAGGTAAAAGAAATTACTTCTGCAAAGTCCTCTACTATAGAGTTAAGGTATTTTAAGGTAATTTAACCTCAAATAACAAATAATTTAAAAAAATAATATAGACAGTGAAGTATGGAAAGGAGTGTACACCCACTGTTGCACAAGTGAATTAGTATGAAAACAAAAAAATGCTTTTTCATCATCCCTGTAAGGCTGAGTCATCCTACATGTTACTTGTGTTAGATAGCTGATAAGTGTTTTTCAGACAGCACTGAAAAACCTACAACTAGCTTCACATATATCATCTTCAAAGATACGGATCTTTAATTTACAAACCTTTCAGTGCCCTTCCAGTTATGAGTGAAACATCTAGCTTACCTGACATGCATCATCTGCGTGTCCCTGCATCAGGGGTTGGACCAAATGACTCCCCAAGGTCCCTTCCAACCTCAGCCACGCGTTGTCTGTGATCTAAGCAACTCTGGCAGTCAACAGAGAGTGACAACCCCTCTTGCCTCCCTCCCAGAATATAAATCCCCTTGCCCTAAAATGGATGGAATGAATCACCACCTCGTGGTACCTATGAGTCTCCACTATCTAGATCTGCATTTGTGTAACACCCAGCACAGGTTTTTAACCAACAGAATTACAGGTGTTCTTCCCTTTGAGAAGAGGTTGAAGGGCTTGATTTTCTCAGCCTGTACTGCTCAAGGACATGAAGGCATGCTTCAGCTAGCAGGGCAGGGGTCAACACCCCTATTTCCTCTTGTACCTTCCACATAGTTTGTGCAACTACCAGCTCAGCTGCCTAATCCTAACAAGATTCATTCACAACCCTTGAACCAGTCACCAAAGGTTCCCTCTGCTCTCTGGCAGAAGACAAGAGACTTTCTGGTGGGACTTTTAACTGCATCCCCTCCATACTCATGTTCTTTCTCACCACCTTAACACTGGTCCCATAAATGCCATGCATTCTGAGTAAGGACTCATGCCAGCTGACATTCAGCTAGGGGACTGTGACTGTCCTCTCAGGGGGAGACTGTGACTCTCCTCTCAGGGGGCACTGTGACTGTTCTCTCAGGGGGGGTCTGTGACTCTCCTCTCAGGGGGCACTGTGACTGTCCTCTCAGGAGGGTACTGTGACTGTACTCTCAGAGGGGACTGTGACTGTCTTCTCAAGTGGGGACTGTGACAGTCCTCTCAGCGGAAACTGGGACTGTCCTCTTAGGGGGGACTGTTTGTGACACAGCTGCCTCATACTTCCCAGCAAATGACTGTGTGCAGTGGAGGAGTGACTGATGGAGGCTTCAGAGCTCAGGTAATTGAAGACCCTGTATTATTACTCTAGGCAATAATAATAATTAGAAGCAATAAAAACATGTAAAATGACTTACCAAGTCATTTCCTTCACTATGGTAAGGAAAATTATAAAGCAATTGTCATTATTAACCTATTATTTATCAAAACCTACCAATTTCCAATGTTTTTTACAAAAGAACTGGTGGTAAATACCCTGTCATGACAGTGATCTGATGTCACTAGGATAGTGGATTTAATATCTTTAATAAATTATCTTTAGAAACAAACACAGTAAAAATGTGAATAATGTATACTCACCAGAAGGTTTGCTTTTACAATGAATCCCCTGCAAACAGAAACAAAATATTATAAGAGCTGAGGTAATAATAAAAATAAATATTGCTCAATCATTGTACACAAGTAAACACACCTTAAACAGGTAAACATATTCATAGTCCACAACAGAAATCATTTTCAACATTTAAAAACAAAGAATTTCAAATACAGTGAAAAAGCACATCAGTGCTGCATATGACTGATACATATGGGGACACAAGATCAGCACTATCCTCATTTTCATGTATCCCTACTGAGGTGTGTAATTGTTCTAACAAGTATAACAGTTCCATCAAATAAAGGCATCATTTTATCAGGTATTGCCATTCCTACTGACCAAGAGTTTATTTATTACTTCATTGAACTCTACAACGGATTTGTTCGCACCAGAGCAAAGAAACCCAATGATTTTATAATGGAAGATATCTAGAAAATTATTGAATATTATATGATTTTTAGAAGATCCCACTAGAAAGGAAGTATTATGGCAATTGAAAATGAAGTCTAGAAATAAGAATTTTTATTTCTGACATCTGGCTTAGAAGACTGAAAATTAAATTACTCAGCCACAGTACTTATTGTGTTCAAGGGAAAGTGTCTTTGTAAGATGCAATGTGAACCTGGCATTTAGATTTTGACAAGCTTCCAGCTATCTTTCAGACAGACTACATCCATTTTCCCAGTAAAATAAACATTTAACCACACACTAAAATTTTGTAGAGTACAAAAATAACAAATCTTACTTTGACTGCTATGCATGACATTCTAAAGAAAGGCTATTGCTTAGCCAGCAAATACTGTTTGCTGCTGTTCTGGCATTCAGGTTTCTGGCATAGCCCTTATACCAGTATTTTTTTGCATACAGAATGTATGTTCCCATTTTCTTTCCTTTAAAAGCAGTGTCCTGTTGACAGAGATACTTCTATCACACCCACAAAAGTAGCAAGCACTGCTTTGTCTCCTCTGCTCTCAAATGGGATGGCAGCTCTCAGTCCTTCAAAAACATTTTAGGATCGCGTCAACAAGCCAACTATCTGAGTTTTAGAGCCAGCAAAAGTCTTCTGGTGGACATTTAGAAGTTACTTGAATTGAAACACAGAGACTGCAGCCTGGGCAAGCATTAGCACATCATAAAATAACTATTGCTTGGTGTTCCAGGAAGCTTTCATCCACAGGGAATTCTGTGCTCCTCAGAAACAAAGCTGTAGGGCAAAAGCATATTATTTCTGCAGGTGAGAAATGGCAGCATGTTTGCTCCCCTGAGGCAGTTGCCTGGTGTACCCAAGGAGTGTGTCCTGTCCTTCATCACAGCTTTTCATTTAAGCTAAATAAGATCTCTTTTAAAGGAGGCCTTTAGAAAACCAGTGACCACTACCTAACCAGTATCAGTTCCTATTCTTCTGTCCTTTTGGCACTTCAATTTTTAACACTCACTTTTGGACATAAGTTATCATCTTTTACTATTGGCACCTTGTTACTATGACTCACAAAAACGCAAATGTGTAAAAGGTGGTATTTTAAACCACATTTTATAATAAGACAGGCATGGTAACATACTTTCATAGACTGAACATTACAAAAAATATTTGAGACGTTAAAGATATTGTTTTGGCTGCTCCTACAGCATAATACCTTGACACTCAAATTAAGGTCTGTTGCAACCAGACATGGGGTAATGGTTTTAAATTAAAAGAGAGTAGATTTAGATCAGACATAAGAAAATGTTTTACAGTGAGGGCAGTGAAACACTGGCACATGCTGTCCAGAGAGGTGGTGGATGATCCATCCCTGGAAACATTCAAAGCCAGGTTGAATGGGGCTCTGAGGACCCAGATCTGGTTGGAGCTATCCCTACTCACTGCAGTGGAGATGGACTAGATGACCTTTAAAGTTCCCTTGCAAAACAAACCATTTTATGATTCTATAAAATAAACCAAACTTCTTTACATAACTGTTCTAAAACTGGGATAGTTCTATTTCAATGGTTTTATAATTTCCTCAAATCCCCATGAAAAACTGAAAATGGTAACAGATAAAACCTAATTTCTGCGGTATTACAGAAATGGTTGTTATTAATTACTTCTGACACCATCTCCCCAAAATAAGCTTCATTGGTAGTTTGGTGATGATCCCACTGCACATTCATCAATAGAAAGAAGACTATCATTTTCTGAATTATTCAGTGCAACACTAAGCCAATAAAAGTGGAACATGCCAGCTCATATAAAATTAGTGGGCATTTAACTGCTGTTTCAAAGTCCTAATTTTGGATTATTTCTACTGAAATCCTGCAGAAGTATGCTGCAAGAAAACTTGAATTGACTCTCTTTACTCGAGGCTCTCTATGGCCCTAGGAGGTGGAATAGCCAAATATACAAAATGACTGCGAAAAATCAAGTGACTTAGGGAGCTCACTTTTTTGTTGAGAAAACCTAATTGCTGGATCAACTAATTTCTCAGTCATTACTTACTGGAAGAAATTAATCTCTCATGAGGCTGATCATTCAGCAAATTACTTCCATATTTTTAACTTCCCTTTTTGCAGCCAGACTGTTGAAAATATCTTGGTTAGGTAGCTTGACAGAGTACCCAATTGTCAGTCAAAATTTCTTAGAACAGCATCTTTGACTTCTCTAACCATTCTTTATGGTTACAACCTTAGTGCAAAAAATGCATTAAAAAAACCCAAGATCCTATTGAACTAAACAATTAAAAAATCTCACAAAAATCAGAGGATTCATCCTTCTAATTAGAGGTCATACCCCTGTTATGACACCTGAAAAATGAAAATTGTATGTAGAATAATTAAATTACATACATTGCAGGGGGAAAACCAAAACACCCACTTCTGTGGGGCTGTGGCATGATAAAGAACTGCTCTTATACTTTCTAGTCTATCCTAATTAATGTTTGGTTTTCAGTATTGCATAGAGGAATCCTATCATCTGAGCTCTTACATTTATTTTCTTGCCTTTTTCACAGGAAAGAAAGAAATGTCATTCAGTGACTTTTGTTCTGGTAGGGAGATGGTTTGTCATCCTTGGGTACTTGGTTGTGTTCTGGGCGAGGAGTTGTTGGGAAAGCTTACATAAATAATCAAATATTTGCACAAACACCAGTTACAGCAACATTTGGTCACAGCCCAATTTCTTATTTTTTTAAAAAGTGTTTCTTTTTATTGTACAATACCAAGTGGGTGGGGGTGGTATTTTCTTTTACAATCATTTTGCAAAACAGTCCAAAGAGACCATTTGTCTGAAAGAATAACTCAAATGAATTAACCAAGTTCCTCTCCCACTTTCTATATCTTTTGTTTTCAGGAATTTTCAGTGATGAGTGCAATAGAAAAACATAACACACTAAAACCAGAATGGAAATTTTCTTCCCCTTTCACAAATGCCAAGGGCATCTTTTATGCAAAAATAAGATCCTGAGCATGATGGCACATTTTACTCCTATACAAGGAGAATCTTTGATTCATATCTTCTTTGGCAAAGAGCCTAAGCAAAATATACTTACACAATGCAAAAACAGTTAGGGATTTTCCTATTTCTCTGGGGTTTTCCCCATTTGTGGTGTTACTCAACTGTAGCTAGAGGTTATCTGAACAGACAGCACCACCGTGGAGCATTCTGAATAGAAGATGTGGTGCCAACTTTTTAGCTAGCACAGCAACTTCTCCTCAATCTAAGGTAATTGTAATATCCCATTGTTCTGTCTAACGACTGTAGAGAAGAAAGTGAGATCAGCAGAGGAAGACTTGGATTAGGGGGCACAGAGAGTGTTATCATGAGTTAAAATTGCCAAGAAAAAGAAACAAAGATCAGATCTGCTTCCCATTTCCTTTCGTATCTCCAGGCACTAAATCAAGTGCAGAATTGTGGAAATTCTTCCCTGGATGTTCTGTCACGCAGGAAAGAGTCTGAGGAAATTTTGGTTTCACAGTCTACCTGTTAGTTCTGTTATACCTTGTTCAGAGAAGGGTTGGTGGCAGCTCTTCCACAATTCTGTAAGGAATAGTAAGAAGCCTGAAAATGCCTTAAAATGTATTCTTTTGTTGGGACTAGATTGTCAGACATTCAACATTCATTCATTAAGATAGCTACATTAAAGTCAGTGAATGTAGAACAAAGAGTTTTCCCCCCTTTTGAGAGATCTTCACTGGCAAAGCTATTAGCTACATTTCTAGTTTAGGTTCAGTTGTCAGAGAAGGCAGAGAGAAAGGAACATGACCATATTCTGATGTGTCCCTCTATTCCAACAATTTCTATTCTTTAACCATCGCTAAAAGCAAGCATGGGATTGTATGGATTTTTAGAACACAGGGAAAGGGTGGGTTTGCAATAATTGATGTTCAAACTTTATCCAAAAGGCCAATAAATATGATTAATTTATTCCTGTTCTTTCTTGATTTCCAGTTGAGAGACAATGCTCTGCAAAAATCCATCTCATTCTGCAGACAAATAGAAAGGGTGTCCCAGATCACTGGGTCTAGTCCCCTGATAACCACAGGTACCATATAATCTAATCCCTTTCAAAAACTGGTTAAGCATCATTTTAAAATCAGTCAGGCTTTCGTGTGCACTGCTGTGAGAGCCAAGGCTATTCCAGAAGCCCTGTTGTCTGCCAGCACCAAATCTTTTAATTTCTTTCATGAACACAGTAATGGTTAGCTTCTACTGATTTCTGATTGTGTTCATTATTGTTTCACTTAAATAGATGCTTTCCACCCTGGAAATCATGCAGAAAAGAAATAGGCACCCAAACTTATGGAAAAGCATTATTTTGGACTACTTTAAACTACAAAAACACCTGGATGCTGCTGGATTGTTTATAGAATGCTAAAAACAAAACATCTGAGACACACCTACACGTTACCCAGCTTCGAGTCTTTTCCCTGTGTGTTCTAAGCTGAATAAAAAACATCCCATCACATTTGTGCAGTGCTGAATCTGAGAGGATAATTGGTACTCAGAAGTGGGATATCAAGCTCAGGTTCAGTACAGTGCTAATGAGGTCATGCACTTTTTGGATGAGAGTTGGCTTGAGTCCAGCAGAGCAAAGTAACTTCTGGCTGTGTTAACACTCTGTTGATGTGCTCTGAGCTCATCAACAACATGAAACAACCATGAACAAACAGGGAAGACATGATTGTGTTTACTGAAGATTATTGGACACTCTCCAGTAAGACTTCATAGGGATCTCAAGCAGAGCCTATCACCGTCTTTGCACCATCTCCCATTCCACATGTAAATGCAAAGGTACAGACCCTGTCTTCCACAACCTGCTCCTTGTCACAAGGCCAACTCTTCCATCACAGCTTAGCAGTACTTCAGGAGCCCATGACCCTCAGCCCCCCTAGATTTTTGTCCTTCTGTTTACCTGCTACTAGTCAGGTATAACAGAGATTTCTGTTTTCCAGTCAGAATGCATTTCCTCCTGCTCTGTACTGATGCAGAGGAATCCTGTTCCCGTATTTTAACTACACCATTCCATATGTTATCAGGACTGCACGTGGCATATAACATCTTCTGGCACTTGCAGTGGCTGCATGGCTGGATCCCTTTCCCTGAGCAGAACAATTGGAAGAGTTAGAAGCACAGTAATTTCACTCCTGGCAGTGACATACATTTACCCTATAAGTGAATAGCCAGACAAAACAATATTGCTGGGAAGAATATTCCCCACTCCTAATTTTTTTAAAGTAATTTTATTTAAAAGTAATGTTGAGATACAAAAAGGACCTACATATAAACCACTTGCTTTTAAGTTTATTGGACCAAAAGGAGCTATGACTACCTGAAACAAAAGCTGCCTGTTCTATTGTATACTTCAGCTCCGGGACTAGAAGAAGAATTTGCTTGAAGCAACAGTATGCATTAACTTCTTTCTTTCAGAAATAAAAAGAACCAAACAAAAAAAACCCAACCAAAATTTGTCACTCATTTTGATGTCATGTTTCCTAAAATATTAATATAAGTTGTTAAGAAAACAGAATATCATACAATAGACACAGTAAAATTAAAATGTACTTTGACTGCCATACTCTCAGTTGGTATAAATCAGCACCATCCCATACACAATGTGTCAAAAATTTCAGACCACTCAACTACACAAAAGGAGAACTAATATACTAAGTCAGCACTTCTGGCATAACAATGAGACAGGGATACTCTGACACAACATTAATTATTTCAATCACTTACTGGAGGTCTCATACAGGGAATGATAAAATGGAATCAAAGAAATTTAGGGTGAAAGGGGTCTCTGAAGGTCACCTAGTCCAGCCTCCTGCTAGAAGCAGTACCATCACCAACACCAGATCATGTCAGCCATTATTTTGGCCATTTCCTGAAATACTGGAAGACACAGATTCCACAAGCCCTCCAGACAACCATGGATATCCTGTGCTTTGAGGTTAGGATGTTATAATGATCTCTGTAGCACAGAACAGGCTACAAGAAAAAAGATTCCTCAGCAACACTGACAGGACTGAGATTTGCAGTCTCAGTGGTGACTGAAACCAGTGGGCAGTGAGATTGCCATAGAACAGGAAACAAGGAGAAAAAGAAAGAAAAAAGCAAGAATTTAAGTGAAGATTATGAGAAGAGACCCTCCAGGACAGAATTGCTCCTCCTACTGCGGGAGACAGTAATTAATTCATTTGGAAATATGTATTTTTATTTTTGCCTGAAGATATTTTTCTATTCCAGTTACTGTCTTCTCATTTATCCTAACACCATTGCTCAGAAAAAAGAGGAGATGTACGGCAGGCCTGGTTTTCCAGTGTTCTGGCATACACAGCAAAGCCCTCACTGTTTTGCTTTAGGCAACTATTCTTTATATATGTCTAGAGTCAGTCCCAGGAGTAGTGCTCAGTGTTCAGCTTTACACTGTCAAATTTATAAATGAAAAATGCCACACTGCTCATATTCAGAAATTGTGGGTGAGACACATTCCGCTGATTTGGATGAACTTTGAAGCTGATGCAAGTGGGGATACATTTTTTTGCCTGTTGTGGTGGGTTGCCCCTGGCTGGATGCCAGGTGCCCACCATAGACACTCTGTCACTCCCCTCCACCACTGGACAGGGAATAAAAAATTTAACAAAAGGCTTCTGGTTTGAGATAAGGACAGGGAGAGATCACCCAGCAGTTACCATCACAGGCAAAACAGACTCAGCTTGGGGAAATTAGTTTAATTTATTGACAATTAAAATCAGAGTAAGTTAATGAGAAAGTAAAAAACAAACCATAAAGCACCTTCCTCCCATCCCTCTCTTCTTTATGGGCACAACTTCACTCCTGATTTGCCCACCCCCTCCCCTTCAGCAGGGCAGGGGAACAAGGAATGGGGGCTGCAGTCAGTTCATCACACATCACATCATCATTGTCTCTGCGTTCCTTCCTCCTCAGGGAGAGGACTACTTATACTCTTTCTCCTTCCCCTGCTCCAGCAAGGGGTCCCTCCCACAGGAGACAGACCTCCACGAACTTCTCCAAGATGATTCCTTCCCATGGGCTGCTGTTCTTCATGAACTTTTCCAGAGTGGATCCCTTCCTCAAGGTACAGTCCTTCAGGAACAGACTGCTCCAGTGTGGGTCCCCCACAGAGCCACAAATCCTGCCAGCAAACCTGCTCTGGTGTGGCACCTCTCTGCACAGGCCACAGGTCCTGCCAGGAGCCTGCTCCACCACAGGCTTCCCACAGGGTCCCAACCTCCTTCAGGCATCCACCTGCTCCATCAGGTGATAACAGAAAGCTGATATCCCAGAGGTGCTACCATCATCACTGATGGTCTTGACCTTGGCCAGCAGTGGGTCTGTCTTGGAGCTGGCTGGCAGCTTCTCACAGAAGCCACCCTACCCCAGCTACCAAAACTTCACAAACCAAACACACCTATGCAAACAGTTTTGCCCATGAGGTCACATCATTCCCAAGTAAGGCAATTTCTCTGTGAGTTTTGCATTATTAGTGGGTAGTGACATAAAGCCAAAGTTGTCAGCCATTTTCAAAAGGATTAAGTCAGCCAAATTTTAAAGGAGGACTTAAGTACCTGAAATATAATTTAAGCAAACTGGTAATCTCAGCTCCCATCAAAATGATGTTTCTCCCTCTTCTCCGTAAACAGAAGAAAATTTCAAGTCTAAATAATCCTGGAACTACTCCTGATTATAGCCCTTCCAAATGAGAAGTATTTTTTAACGTTGACTTTGGTTTCATTCTAGCCTTAGCTTGTTATGTTGTTGTGTAAGGGTGTAAGGCCATACAAATGTTCGCACAGGACATCGTACAAGCCATGGTAGTACACTCTCAGATGACAGTCCTGGGAGGCTTCTGCATTCCTGCCTGGTGCCACAGCATCAGTACAGGAAATTCTTCTATTAAAGACAATGCTAAACATGCCTGACTTGCTCTAATAGTGAGTTACAGAAACACTCTAGCCACAGAAAAATGAGGGAAATCTTAGAGTGTGAAGGTTTTTGCAGCTGTACTCTTGAAAATTTTTGAGAGACTACTATTTCCTGGCTATTCATATTTGTGTTATTAGGGTGTCTGAAAGTCCGAATCCTACATCAGAAACCCTATACCAGAATTCCTACATACATGTCTTTGCTGTCTTATCAGGAGCAACAAAAGCCAAAAACACCTTTCCCTGAAAGAACGAGTAATGTGAGTACATGAGAAAATAAAAAATTCAAGATTTGCTGTGTAGAGAAGCCCTACTGAAAAAATCTAGTGTGTATTGTAGATGAAACATTTGCAGTATGAGATAAGTGATAGAGAGAAGCTAATTATGTATAAATTTGGGAAATTTAAAGAGAAATAAATCATATAAAATACCAAAAAAAAATCATTTGAAAAGTCATTACATACATCTATTCCTCAAATTTTTTACTGTTAATCATAATTTTGTTGGGGGTACGGGAAAGGGGGAACAAATTGTGGAATAATCAGATCATTTATATAATGTAACCTTATACTGTAGTTGCTAAACTTAGCACAGGGCAATTAAAGGAGGCAGAGGTCCAAGAGAAGGGCTTCCAAAGAAGCAGGATCCTACCAACTTCACAATGGCAGCATTGTATCATCTGACCCTACTGATCACACTGTAGTCCCTGGAAGCAGCAGTAATTCCTGGGCATGGCCTCAGCTGAATAAACCCATCAGTGTTTAGTACTTTCATATGCTGCTTCACACTGTGCCTCATTTCTAATGATAGCACTTACTGAAAAACACCTATGCCATACATTTGCTTAAAAATTGTATGTGATTTTTGACCTCTAAGTTGCAGAGAAAATAAGCTACAAAGGCTGACTGAGTAGGCACACGATCTGACCATGCTCTAAAAATTATTCTATTGTATCATATATAAGCAAAATACATCAAAAATAAGAGGGAAAAAACTCCAAAGAACACATATTACTGATCAAAACTAAGCATGAATCATCACACTACAGTGATAACTGCAATTATGAAAAAATTATACCAAAATTCAAAAAGCAGTGGAAAAAACTCATTGCAGTCGCAGAAAAAAAAGAACAGCAGGTCAGGGAGATGAGGAAGTTGGAAAAAGATGAAGGAAGTTTGCATATGTAGGGATGAAAGGGAAAAACAAAACTGGAGGCAGTGAAAATCTTAACTGCAATAAATTCTATTTCCTCAAAGTTTTTCCAAGGAAAGACAATGAATGCACCTCTAGTACTGTACAGCATTGTTTATGTGATTCATACTCTCTGAAAATATGCAGACAAGTAGAGGCAATAGCAAGACAATCAGTTTTCCAGAAATTATTGAAATTTACCACACTTATTCAAAGCAACTATGTTGAAACATTTCCTTGCAAGAGAAAGACCCACAAGTAATTTGCAAATTAAAACTAAAACTCTCTTCATTTGTGCATAGACACTTCCTGAATGAGACTGAATGTCCCATATGGTTTTCATGGTGAGTCCTATATTTTGCATGCTGGAAGGATGAGATGTGCCATAGAGCAAAACAGGTCTTTGGCTCTGCTGACTGTTTCAAAGGAATAAGTCAAATATGATTTGAAAGACCATCTGTAGAGCCCACAAAAGAGAAGAGGATGAATGAATGAAAGAAATCAGAGACACTTGTCTTAGAAGAAAACTCAAGATATCATCTACTCTGCATTTCTGCCTTAGGAAGAATGACCTTTATGTGAGACATATGTGAGCTACATTAAACATAGCTATAGTTTCTTAGTGTGTGTGGAGATCTCTATAAGCTCCACAGGCAATCTATCCCAGTGCTCAGCATCATTAGTTACTATGACTTTCCAGTTTATTCATGACCTCAGAAAATTCTGGCCCAGTGAATTCCTATGGTTGTGAATGCAGCGGTAGTGCTATGATGTGTCTGTATTACATCTGAGTATACATGAATTTACTGGTTCTGTGATCATTCCTAGCCAAGCAGACCAGAGTTGATCTGGAACTTCCTCAGCAACACACTGCAGTTTGGGGCATACTTTCTGGTTTGTATTTTTAAGATGGCAAATAACTTCCTGGTTTTCAAAAAATAGCCTATAAATGTTAACAAAATCAGAAAAAAAAAAAGTTTTACAAGGAAATATATTTTTCTGACATTATGAAAACTACTATGTCTGTAACAGTCTGCGAAAACTAAATCTGTAACAGATTGGTATATAAAACCTAGGGATCTTGTGGGGATAATGGTAACAAAACTCATAGAACTTCAAATGTGGGATCCTAGTTTGAACAACCACTGAGCCACAACACAGCACACAGAAATTTATGGCTTCCAAAAACCAATGCATTTTCAGGCAGAGATAGGAGGAAAATCATTTCTTAGGTCTAAATCTATCTATCTATCTACCTACCTATCTTTCCATCCATCCATCCATCCATCCATAACCAAAGCCTAGCATTTCAATGCTGAGCCAAAAAGCCAGGAGAGTATCCAAACCTATCCTTAGAAAGAAGTGTTTTAAGCCTCTTTTTGGTCCTTCTCATTTTTGATCATCCCTGGTTCTCTTGCATGCGCAGGCACTCTGGCAGGAGAGGAAGAATGGAATAGTATAAACAGACATGACAATGTAACAGGTACAGGACTGCCAGCTCCACAAAAGTACAAATTAAACTATTTCTAGACCTTACTGCAAGAATTCCAGCTAGGTCACACCACATGGTCTCATTAAAGTTATTACCACTCCTAAAAAACCTGTCCCACCCAGATTTGATCAAATCACGAGTAGTTTTCCAACTGCAAAGCAGTCAGACAGCTGTGGAAAGCACCTACTTCCAAGTCTCAATACCCACTACTTAGTTTTGGGTCCAAATGGAGCCGAATGATAGATCAGATTCCGAAGAATAGGGCTGAGAGAGATTTGTGAGCTAAAATTCACTGCTAATAATAAAGGCCAGCTGCTCCCATCTTCTGCTGACCTTGCTTATATATCCCTTTTTGGGTTTTTTAAATATGTGTCTCCTGCTATGGGTATTGATTGCACGGAACTGATGCTGATATCTCATGGTGAAGCTTCTAGTGCTGCCTTGTTTTAGTTCCAAGACACTTTGTCAGCTCCAGTTCCAGCACCTGTTAAGTCTGCACCTCCAGCTTTCACGACTGCTTGTATTCTGCTCTTGCTATTCCAGTGGCTAGTCTCTTTCCAGACCTTACAACCTTTTTCCAGAGTTCCTGAGGAAGAGAGAAGGGAAAAAGCACAAAATCTACCATTGAATTTTTTGCTAGATCTGAATTGCAGAGCTTTCTCCATCTCCACCTCTCTTACAGGAGCTGGTGGTACATGCTGTAACATTGAGGAACACTGCAGTAAGTCCCTGTTTGTACCTGTCACAGGCTGTTTCCTTTTCAGGGGGTGAGGAAATGTGACAGCACCCAACCAGTGACATAGGACACAACAGAAAGCTGTCTTATGTCATTGCCAAGCTATTTTTGACTGAAAGAGCAAATGTGAAACACAGTCCAAGAGATAAGCCACCCAAATTTGCTAAACTGCTGCTCTCCTAAGTACCAGCAGAGAAGGCAAGCAAGGAGATCTAAGCAAATGGGTTAGTATCACTCTAATACAATGACTCAAAATGACTGAGCCCCTTAAGTATGACTGTTTTGATGAATGAGTACGTAACTCTTAATTATAATTTTCAAAGCAGTTAATGAAAACATATAATTAAGACACACCACACAGGAAGGTCAGCGCTCTTTTATATTTGTGAAAACCAGAGAAATGAAATGACTTGAAGAGGGCCACACAAGTGAGTCGATGACAGGCAGGGAGGTAGACCCCAGGCTTTCCATCTAGGGCATGCTCTGGTGGATTGTACTGCACCTCAGCAAATATTAGCAGAGGATATGTTTTATATATTTATGCATCTCCTTCAGTCATCAGGTATATCAGTGCATACAAAAAAAAGTGTGTTGAATCATATTCCTGTGATGGGATTTCATGGTGTATCTCTCTCACTCACCCAGAGGAAGTCAGGTCTCTGATCAGTCTCTTTAGACATTTTCCATGTCTAAAATCATGTTTTCAATCAGACTTTAGAGGACAAATGAATTATGTCGCTTACATTATCATGTCTTTTCTAAAGGCCTGGGATCACTTTTAAAATATAAATTGCTTAATAATGAACAAAGAATACCAATTTATGTCAGCTGACTTTGTGGCCTAAGGGCCATACTATATCACTGGTTTTGCAGTATGTAATATTCAGCAAGAATGGACTGATCCATGCTATAAATATCCGGTAAAGAAACACCACACATTTTGATTATGAATAGCAGGAACAAGCAGCAGTTTTATCAAGAATTTGCTGCCAATAACCTTTATAATTAAAGGGAAATCCCAGATTCAGTTTAGGGTTTCCTTCTTTAGCCACAGACTTTGGAAGCATTACTGCATTAAATAGCAGACAACAGAAATACTATTTCATCGTTTTCTGGGGATTGTTTTTTAAATGCAGTGCTCTTGATCTTTACCAGCTGTTGAATCAAATTTGGCATAAGCCTATTTCTTTGTGTACAGCTTGCAAACAATGTGGATTGTAAAATGAGTAGGGCATAAACCCAATTCCAATTGCAGGCTGGGATTCCCCTATGCTTTCACAAGGAAACTTGGTTGATAACTGTGTTTGCTATTGGGTGGGGCATGGAGAACATGCCCACATCATTTAAACTTTGAATACTAGAGTATCACGTGAGCTCTAAAGCCAAGCTCTTAAAATAAAAGAGAAAAAATCATAACATGCAATAAAAGCTTAGTCGTTCATTTGCCATCATTCAACCCACAGCTCCATATTTTTCATGCTCTTTAAAATTCCATGTAATACTGGCATAAACATCCAATGTTCTTTTATTTTTTTCCTTTCCTGTACTGAACAGATGCACAGGTTGTGTTACAGTAATGAAACCTGAACAGTGCCTTATACAAGGCAATGCAAGGATATCTTTCTGAATACCCATGGTAAACCAAGAATGATTCATAAAGCTGTGATAAGATTCAAAATCTAAACAGTTCAAGGCAGGTGCTTTGCAAGTCATATGCCTCAAAATAGTTATATCACTATTTCCCTCTTAAGTACAGCCAGTGCTTTACTCCGATAAGGAGTACCCACGGAGGTCAAAACTGCTCACAAATATCCAGTGGACACAGACACACTAAAATCTAGTCTACTGGTCAAACTCAACAGTTTCAGTTATTAAACCTGCTAAAAACCTTCTGACAATACCCATAGTTTGAAAAATGCAGAAAAATGCTAATTGCTTTTCATCCCCCTATTGCTTTATGAAAAACCACACAGCCTCAAGTTTGAATGCAAAAGATAAACTTACTGTACCAACTTTAGGAAAAATTCACAAGAAAAAACCCTAATTTTCTGTAATATTCACTTGTAAAAACAGCAGCTGCAGAAATCTCTGATAATTTTAAAATTACAGTGTCTCATTATCACATTAAGGAAATTGCTAGAAACAAGTCATTGGTTCTCTACTTTGTGACTTGATGTGCCGTAGCAGAAGGCAGCACACACATATTTCACACAGACAAACTGTAACCCCTGACTAGTACCCCTATGAGGAACACTGAGTTACACATCATGGGGAAGATTGACTGCTCCCTTTTAGAATAATTCCTGAATTGGACTGAGCCCACAAATCATGGTCAGTTATGCAGAGAATTTGAAGTTGCTTTCAAAGGAAAAGGAAAAGTAGTTTCCTCTAACAAGCCAGTCATGAGACCCTAAAGTTCATTTAGTTAAAATGCTTTGCACTAGATTGAAAATGCTATGCTGGCAGTAATTTATCCTGTTGGGATCATTATTTTTCCCTCTGAGAAAACATTTTTGTCGTTAATGTATTCCAGATTCTACTGAATACAACTAGCAGAAACATCACATACAGCACATGAACTGAGTCCTGTCCCTAATATCACAAATGATTGATTGATTGATTCCATTATACTGGAAACAATGTATTTCCCCTGCAAATAAGACCTTTCTCAGTTAATCAATCTTCATTATTGGAAAAAGTGTAAGACAGACTCTTGATGGCAAAGAAAGGGATCCAGTCTGCCAAACCTCAGGGTTGTGTCTATATCATAGGCAATTAGTGAATCAGTCTTGGTAACATACATACCTAAGGTCTGACAGAGAAAGATACCTGTTAAGGTCCCCAGAGGTAAATCCTGTCCCCTAGAGTGAAACTCATCAAAAAATGTTGGTATTGATTTTTACATGCTGAGTCCGATAGTCCTACACTCTTTAGAGGGATAAATTAGAATGGTAAATCATCTCTATTTTAAACTCTCATTGCAGCGGACCAATGAGCATAAATTATTTAAAATAGATGTGTATTTGCATTCACGAACCTAAGTACATAAAAATTCTTTAAAAGTGTTCAGGTACATCTAGATATTAATCTCTTATGGCTATATGATTCTAAGAACATCTAAATAGATATAGACTACAGAATTTGAATACAGGAACATTAACTATAATACATGAATATTTAAATATAGAGAGAGCTTTTTTTGCTCAGTCTCGTATTTTATAAGCATCTTTATTCCTACTGTTTTTCTAGGCCACACATATAAAATATATAAAAATTGCTATAATATGAATTAGCTTAATATCTGAGTAGCACCACCACATTTAAACAATCTTTAGAATGTCTCACTGCCTGTCCTAAATACTGACATCTTCAAGCAGTGTATACAGACAGCCAGATTCTTTCATACTATCAGTTTCACTTCTCTGTAGCTAGTACACAGTTACCATACCCCACTAAGACCAAAAGTCAGATTGCCTATATAATCCTTTTTTAAAAATTTCTCTTTCAATGTACTCTATGCTTACAATTTCAGAATGCCAAGAGGAGCAGAGTATCTCCATACTGCCCCTTTGCGGGGATAGTTGGAATCATACAAAATCCAAAGCTATTAAAGAGATGGTATGGTTCACACTCCTTTCATGCACATACAGAAGTCATTAAATTTGATACTGAAGTTACATTCAACCCACAAAATGAAAAACACGTTTTACTCTTTCTCATGCTTAATTCATTTATTCACAGGAAAGTCAGTGTTTCAAATATTCCTAACATAATTAGGAATTTCTGAAACCTCCCATTCCTCCCTCTCTCATCTCTTTGGCACCACTGCTGTTGTAAAAACTGACTCTGAAAAAGTAGTGGATATGAACAAAATAATTTTTTCAAATACAAAAGACAGATTTTAAACAAACAGCAGCAGTGGAAAACAGTGGAAAGATGCTTTTTTTTTTACACCCTTTCAGAGCCATCTTTGCCACTTTGGATACTTAATTCAGAATGACAGGAATATAAAGTGAATGTTCAGGACAGCTGAAATATTTTTCTATTTTTGCTTTTCCTACAATTATTGTGGCAGCATATAACTACTATACTAATAGACAGCAAATTGGAACAAGTAAGAGATTACCTGAGAACATGAAAGTCCACATTCTTCAATCCTGGGAATAATCTGACAATCAGCATTCCAAAAGAGAATGATTAGAAGAATCTGAACATAAATACCTATCATCCTAAATTGAAAAAAAAAAAAAAAAAATTAAAAAAGCAAAACCTCAGAAGAAACCTTCTACTCTGACAATTCTCCCTCTCGTGCCAAAACTTTAATGTGAATTTTAGTCCCTCCCACAGCACCTCTGAGCTCCTCCCTCTAAAACTTTCCAAAGACAGAAAATTGCTAGTTCTGGGAAATAGAAAGCATGCTCAACTCATTTCACATGTTTCAGAGTGAAAAATAGGAAACAGTGATTTCTGAAAATCACAGTACAAGCCTCTTCCCTCTGGATTTCATCACATCAGCATTAGATCAGATCAACAGATTTCTTTTCTGTAAATTCCATATATAAATTCCATATATAATGGGAATTTTGTTTCTAGACTTATGTACCAGGCAACTTCATGGGTATTCAAATGCATTCTTATTTTCCTGGTTTTCTAGTGAATTTAATAAAAAGAAAACCAGCTTTGCTGAGGTGGGGGTCCTGAAAGACTAGTTTCTTCTTTTTCATCAGCAGGAATACCAGGTTCTTTTACCCTAGAAATCTGTGCTTTGAATTTATTTCAGTTATTATCTAATTGTATCAATAGAAGCGTCTTGTTCTATAGCCTATCTGCAGCTTTGAGAAATACGCATGTTTTTTCAAAGTTCAACACCACCAATTGTGAAAGCAGGGTAGGAGTGAGTCACAACACCTCAATACTTGTTAGCACAACAAAATGCCCAGGAATGCCTCTCTGGGTGCTATCTTTCACATAGTCCCACTACCCATCGTAAGGAACAAGTATTTCAAAAACACACGCTCTGGTTCATATGGAGACTACATGTGATATGCCCAAGGGGAATGGGAAGTTTTCTTCCACAGAGACGGCTTGCTCACCACTGAGAGATATCTTTCAGTAGGACAGTGCCAGGACCCAAGTACTCAGTGCTCTTACAAAACCTTTTATATCAGCTACAGTGGGGAATATACAACTAACAGCATCTGCTAGGATTTGGCTTTACACATAAAATACATCTACTCTGCCAATGTATCAACTGTACTTGTATTTTAGATACTTCATGTGAGTCCAGTTTGTCAATTTTCCAATACTTTATTTTTAGATAAGCAGCATCAATCGCCATACTGAACAAAATGTAATTTAAATTTTTTTGTTAAAAAATGACTAAATTTTGTCAACTTGCAGAAGCTCAGACATTAAGCAGTTACTGCATTGCTATGCCTCAAACACTAATGGCCACTCAAGCAGGGAAGTTAAAACAGGTTGTGTCTGGAAAGGGGGGCCTTATGGAGGTAGGGAAGCACCCTTCTGGGCCCACTTCCCTGTTCTGGTCCATGGTGACCACATAAAGGACAGAGCAAGCACTGAAGTGATATCAACAAGCAGGCAGGAGCTGTCAAGGAAGGGTCAATCCAGTAGAGGTGGATTGAGACCACCAAAAGACCCTCAAAGCCCACTGACCCATTATCAAATAGGTCCAGGAAAACTTTGACCACGGGCATCAATGAATCCAGAGTGCTCACAGGAGCAGGATGTGACACATCTATGCACAAAACCACACCAAATCAAAAATCTGCCCAACTCACTCTCCTGTGTATCAGTAACAGATGCTTAGAAAAAATAAGAAGTGAAATATCCTACTTACATGGATTATTTTAACAATGTATGCTGACATGTTCCAATGACCTGGATCTTATGGATTTACTGAACCAAAAGCCACATGGAGATCACTGGTTTTAATAGCTGCTTCTGGAACTTTCTTAAAGATATTAGTAAAACAGCTCTTTGCATCATTTATCCTTTTGGTTTTCAAAACTTCTTGGAGCAGTGAGTTGTGTGATTAAACTATGTTTATTTGCTTTGTTTTTATTTTAAAACTGCTTCCAAATAATTCAGTCAGGTTCCCCCTTGTTGCTTTAAAAAAACACGGAATACCCATTCTCATCTCACCTTTGCCAAAATAGTCACAGTTGTATTGTTTTCCAGCATACCTTCTCTATATTTTCTATGATAAGTAATACACCTCTTCATTTTTACTATACTCTTTTGTAAGATAGGAGTCCTGAAGACAATATTCAGGAGTGAGCAGGTCAAGGATGTTTTACTCTCTAACAAACACCATTTTGACTCTCCTTAGTGTATCATTTACCTCCAGTTTCCATAGAAATTAACAGTGTCATTCACCTTATGAAATTTGATTCTCTTATTGTTTCTGGTATTTCTTAGAACACCTCGGTCACATTCTGCATAAAGCCGATCGTAGCACAGCTCTAACAATGTACTCTTTCTATGCAGGAACAATGTTTCAGTCAAGACAGTTTCTGTGTGGACTGAAGCTGTTATTAAGTTCAACAGGCAACAACTACCTTGTTATTTGCTTCATTTGAACCTTTTTTTAAAAAATGTCTAAACTAGCTACTTTACAGCTTCTGCATAATTTGTATCCTGGAATTACTATGTTCATCCACTGTTTTTATTACATCAGGTTTTGGAACCCCCGTTAAGATTCTCGCCAAAAGCTGGGCAGTATAATTAACCCATGCCACATTTTTTGAAAACTAAGAGTTATGTAGAAACATCAGTGCATTTGAAATTTACAGTGACACTATCTCTTAGGCTCCCTGCTCAACTGGGACTCTTGTTCATACTTTTGAAAATAATTTCTTCCTAACAGACGTCTTTTTGTCCTTGTTACTTACTATACCTTACCTATATTTTAATCCACACTTGTCTTTAGTTTGATGCTTTCATTACTTTATCCCTGAAGAACAGATGATAGCAAAAGATCCTGTTCTGTTTCTACCAATGTTCCCTCCATCTTCAGAAAAAGACTCGTAAAAAACCCTTAATAGGAAGGGCCTCCTTTTGCACTTTGGTAACACAGATATTTTGCATCCTAAATCTTTATTAGAGCACTGGTCAAGAACACAAAAATGCCAGAATCTAAACATTTCACGGTCCAAGAAGGTTTGATACCAAAACTTGCACATTTCAGGATGGTGGCCTGGTTGTTCAGTGTTTTTAATAAAATGCAGAGGCAGACCCTAGAGTACAGAGTAAAATCCAGGCTTTTGTATTCCCCATTTTCTCTTGGGTCAAGCTTGATCTCTGGACCATCAGCTCAGGTCTCTTTTTCTTACTTAGTCTGTCTTCACAAATTTTGCATGCTTGGATACATACTTGGCCCACTTCAAAAGAGAACACTAATATAATTCCACTGCTGGTCAAGGGTCTACAAGAAACATTATTTGAAAATGAAAGTTAGGACAGATGCATCGCCAGACATACCTAAGCAGCCAGAAATGGATTTTGTGACCTGATGTGTTGGAGCTTTAGCACAGAACTCCAAAGAAATTTCTGCTTTGGCTACATTATATTCTGACTTTGTTAAATTACCATGTCAATGTCTACCCTGGAAGGCATGTCCCTGTCACATCCATATCGGAGAAGTCCCAGCCTTCTTTGGAGCACAATAGCCACATTCACACTACATTTTGCAAGAGGATCCTGTGATATATCAGTACATGCTTTTCAGTTTCACCAACACAGGCACACATACTATATTATAACAGCTGTCTAGAGATGAGGGGCCATGGCCAGCACAGTCCCCTGGCTGTTCTTTTAACTCCATGTGCACTGGTATTGCCGGCTCCAGGCAACAGACATCTTGCCTCAGAACCACTCACATCAACCAAAGGACAGCTGTTTATAACTTGACAGCTTCTTGTCATGTCAGGCATGTTCTGGAGTGGACCTGTGTGAGGTGCTACTGTCATCTCAACAAAATACAATGACTCAGAGCTACCTGGGAACTGCACTTTTCCAGGACTGTGCCTACATCTCCTGTCCAGAGTGAGCCTACGAGGTACCAGCAGGGCACCTATATCCCAGAGAGCCACAAGACAGGCTGGTAAAACAGAAGCTTCAACAAGTTACTGATTCACTGTCCAAAGACAACCACTACTCAATTCATCTATGTTATTCAAGAGGACCCTCTCTCTCCTCTCTCACCCCGACCTTTTCCCTCAAGAGTCACAAGTATTCAGCAATGACAGCAACTGTCACAGTAGGCAGCACCTTAGGAGCACTGCTTACAGCCTAGGTACAACCCACAGATGCTGAAGACTTTCTTTTCCTAAGATTAGAATCATACAATCATAAAGTGGTTTGGGCTAGAAGATTATTTGAAAAATAATCTAGTTCCAAATTAGGTTGCTGAAAGTCCTGTGCATTATTAAAGAAATAAAATAAAGAATATTTTTAAATTATTAAGAAAATTATTTTAGACCACTATGAAATCGTTAATAAAATTATTAAAGAAAAAAAACCAAAAAATTGAGTGTTCAAAAAAATCCACTCAGAAAAAACAGTAAAATAATAATAAAAAATAAAGCATATTCACGATGCTCCAAAATTTTTGTAGACAAACTATACTTTTATGAACTTAAAGCTCAGAGAAACTGGAATTATTAGCAAATGTGGAGGAGTTGCAACTAAAAGTAAATAAATTATTAAATCTATTTATCTTAACTGTCTTTCTAAAAATCCTACCAAATTGTATTTGTCTGGTTTGGGGGTAAAAATTAGTTCTTGTGCATTTCTTTTGCTTTGGATTGTTCAGCAGGGAAGGGATTCTCTCACACTCCAACACATCTCCATGAGTACAATTATGGCTCACCTTTTAATTCCTAATACATCATTATTAGGACAGACTGGATTTTAGAAAAAAAAAAATATATAGTCTGTGTCTAGATACCAGATCTATGGATCAGGTTATAAATAGAACTGATATCAAAGTATTGGGCCATGATACACACAAAAAAAATGGAGGTTAACACAAGGACACCAGCAGTTTCTAGAACAGAAAGTACCCTTTAACATCCTGGAAGGTTTGAAAGAAAAATTCTATCCCAACAATTAAAATTTCAGCTGAGGTCAGCAGGGGAAGATTTCAGATTATACACTTAAAAAGAATGGACCGGCAAATGACAGTGATATGGGGAAGTCTGGAAAGACTGGCAGAGTGGCAACCATCAACAAATTGATGTTATGCAGCCCTCAAAAAATAAGTAGTCTGGTGTAAGATTTAAAAGATGTTGTAAGCAGCAACAATGCTAGCTGTTGTCCTGCACTGATGCATCTCAATCCTTCAGTTGAACTGAGAGTGTGAAGCCATGTAAACTGAGTCAGGATACCAATGCAGCTTTAAAACTCTTCCAGAACAAAGAGTGATTTTGTGCAATTTGGGTAGTTTGGGGGTGTTTTTTAGGCAGATCAATTTGAAGCATCACAGGTGTCCTAGTGAAGCTCAGTGTAGTAGCAGACAGTATGGAGCAGGCTGAAGTTTTAATGCTATCTTTTTTCTTTCACATTTCAATCTTCAGTGTTTATATAATGCAAATAAAAATTACTCTGCTTTCATGTAATTTTTTATATAAATCAGATGTTGGAAAGAACACAAAATAAATACAAAAACTTCAAGATGAGCCATATTGAAATAAATGAGACTCTTTCCACATCCTTCAATGGAAATGGGCAAATGAGCAGCAGAACATGATGAATAATTTAAACCAGGATTGCTGGCAAAGAGTACATATCCTCAGAGCTGAGCCTGAGTGAGTCAAGGCCTTTGTCTAGAAAAACAAGCTCCAGAGTAGTTATTAATCCTGGTTATTTGTCAAGTGGTGATCCCAGGAACAACCAAGAACCTGTGACTATCCCTGCACTGTCAATAGGGCCCAGTAGGAAAGTCCAGCTGATACAGACAGTATAGAGGTAGGAAACACAGAAGGAGGAGGCACTCCATCAGCACCTCCTCTCTGGGGACACTTCTGAAAACCAGAAATATTGGGGCAAACTCTAGCAATTCAGCCTCTGCAGAAGCAGTTGGCCTCTTGTAGCTGCTGGGAAGCAAGAGTTGGTAATGCAGGAAGATTCAGGAGCTGCAGAAATTTCCAAGCTCCTTCTGGATGTCCAAAGTCTGATGGCATAAAGCGGAAAACCATGCAATACAAAACAGCAAATTATCCTATTCACATGGTGCCTTAACACTTATTTTCCCTTTCCATAACATACAGGTAGTACAAATCCCTGCAAACTCTGAGTATTGGGATTTCAGCCTCTGTAGTTCAAAATAGTGGAGGAAGAAAGACCAGGGATTATTTAAACCTAAGCACTCTGCACTTTTGAGAAAACAGCCGCTACCAAACATCTATTTAAATGTGTTTCTTGGATTAGGAATGTGCTGGGTTTGGTTGGGATAGACTGAATTATCTTTACAGTAGCAAGTATGGGGCTGTGGTTTGGATTTGTGCTGAACAGTATCGGTAATATAGGGATGTTTTCATTGTGGCTGAGCAGAGCTTACACAGAGTCAAGGCTCTTTCTGCTCCTCACCCCACCAGCAAGGGGGCCGGGAGCACTCAAGGAGTAGGAAGGGGACACAGCCAGGACAGCTGACCCCAGCTGACCCAAGGGATATTCCAGCATGGTGTTATGCTCAGCATATAGAGCTGGAGGAAGAAGGAGGAAGTGGGGATATTCAGAGTGATGACATTCGTCTTCCCAAGTCACTGTTACATGTGATGGAGCTCTGCCTTCCTGAGGATACCTGAACACCTGCCTGCCCACGTTTTGCTTCACTAGTGTGTGCAGTTTTTGCTTTAAGCCCACGAGTTTTCTCACTTTTCTCATTCCCTCTCCCATTCCATTGGGGAAAGCGAGTGAGCAGCTGTGTGGGGCTTAGTTACTGGCTGGGGCTAAACCACAAAAAGGAGCTACAGCAGATTTTAAAATCAGAGTTGGGTAGGGAAAAAATAATTTTTAAAAAAAATCAGTATCACTTTGATTGCTTTTTTTCCTCCAGAAACAGTTTATCTTTATAGAACAGAAAACAATTAAAATCTGTTCATTACTGAAGCTGTAATTTTTGAACTAATGAAACAGAAAGATTGAGTAGGAAATAAATATTTAAAAAAACACTCTGAGAAAAGTTCTAGTAAGCATTACATAAGGATATTTTATACTTTATAAAATAAAATAATGATATTTTATATAAAATATATAAAATAAAGATATTTTCATGTCTTGAAAAAATAAGTATGAAAAGCAATTTTTTCTTATATTTGATGGAAATAATTAGATATTAACAAAATACTGATTAGGAAATAATTAGCCACAAACTGTTCTCATGGGCATTTCTTTCTTCATTGCTTAAAGATAGAAGGCATGTTTTTCCTTTTGCATGAATCTCATTCATCACAGCACATTCAGCTCTATCACTGTTACTTCACTCCTTGGCTGCCTTTCCTATAAATATATGGGCATAAAAACAGTTTACTGTGAAATATCTCAGAATTAGACAGGTAAAGGGGAAAAAAAAAAATCCAAAATTCATATTTTGAAGATACTTTACCTTGGATACTACTATTTATAAAATGGATTATACTAATATTTTCCTTTTCCTCAGTGTCTCCCTGAGGCACTTCCCACTCAGTAATAACCAAAATTACTTACAATGTTTGAAAAAACAGGAAATCATTATAAAACCCAAGCAGCTACCAGGGAAGCCTGACTATTCCAGTTTCTGAAACCAATTTAGATTCTGTTATTTTGATCCCATGTGTTTAAAAACAAAAGATCCAGATCACGAAACATGCAATCTTTTACCTGAGAGACTCCAGCTATTATTTACAGTGATCTATAGACAAACTGATTACATGGTCAGTTTGAAGTTGTCATTCCTGGTATGGATCATGTGCAAGTCTACTTTTTCAAACAGGGAATGGAGAAGGGCATATCATCAAGGCAAAACATAGACAAGGAATGTGATGGGAAAGGTCAAAAGAAGTGCTAACAAAAGACAAAAAACCTGTTGATCTTCCTCCAATGAGGTAGAAGTCCAGTTCTACATTCAGTTGGTATGAAGACATAGCCAAGATCTTATAGCCCCTATGAGTCTGCTTGTGTGCTAACCTGGCTAAATCAGCAGGATACTATTCAATTCTTAATCAATATTTATTTTCTGCCAGTCTAATAGATACCAGCCCCAGCTAGGACAAAGGAAGGGGAGACAACCCCATTCAGCACTGAGTTAGATCAGCTAATTCATCTTCTTAATATTATAAAAAATATCTAAAAAACTCCTACCAGTTTAGAGCTACCCATGCAGAGCACACGTGCATAAAAAACCCCATATGCATGGTGCATTTGGCACAAGGACACCCTTGGATACAGAGAGCTCTGCATTCCTGCTGTGGGAAGGCAGTGGGTCACTTCATCCAGATCTCTCATTCCAGCTGAGCACCCAAAGGCACTGTAAGCCCAGGTTCATATCAGTAGCTTAGGTCCAATGAACCCACAGACATATTGTTTTTCTAACCATTAACTAGTCAAGTGTCTAAACAGAAACACCAAAGGTAAGATTTGATAAATTAGATCCAAACTGCAGTTTTCCCCCTCACGTGCCTGTTCTTATGAAGCAAGTTACTATGAAAACAAAAAATATATATCAAAAGTCAACAGTGTGTTCTTGTTTCTGGAGAGATGCTGCAAGAAATTCACCTGCAGAGAGGATCAAAATATGCTCTTAAAACTGCAAGTTTTCCCTTCACTTTCCTAGCTTTTCCTAGCTAAATTTTTAGCTGAGGAAGCATTCATGCACCATGTGCACACAATTTTTTTTCAGGAGATGCTTCAGTCTGCTTTTTTGCTTTATTTTACCCACGGCTATATTTTTTTAAGCTAGGAACCTAACTCCTGGTATAAGCTAAGCAGCAGCCCATGGCATTAATTCTAGTGATAACCAGCAAGGCAGGCATTTCCGAGCAGAAACCCTTCTAACCTGGCACACACACATTTACCTTACCAGGCTGACCTCAGAGAGGGGTATGATTTTTGTCCTTTGAACAGGCTTTCTAGCTGTGTTGTGGAAACAGATCATCTACCAGCAGACCCTAATTAAAGCTTCAAGCCATCAAGATTTACTCTTTGTCAAACATCAATACAAAAAATTCCTTGGTAAAGAAGGGCATATGGGAGGGTGTTGTTTTGAGTTACAAAAACATTGGCCCACAGAGTGATATTTACAGTGAAACTTTCTCTGCCTGAGAAATGCTTTTCATGTCAGCAGCCAGCCCAACATTAGATATGATTTTAAAAGCCTGCCTCTTACCTCCATGATTTTCCTTCTTGCAGGGTATGAGAAAATTCAGCCTCCGGAGGGGTATCCATGGTGGGGCTCCTAATTTACCAGGCATGCAGGGAGAAGTCCTGGCAGCTGGCAGATTGTCCAGGCTCCACTGTGCTGAACAGAGCAGGAAGGGAGCCATGGCCAGGCAGAGAGCCCTGGGGTGCTCATCTTCACTGGAAAGCAGAATCTATGGCTGGCAGCTCTATGACAACCTCTTTTTTTATTCCCATCTATTCCTTACCCTTGTTAATCTAAGATGACTACAAAACCTCAGATACAGTCATATATCTCAACCATTACTCAGGGTCAATCCATATTTTAACTCAATCATCCTGTTTAGCCTATTTAGTTTCTCTCTTTCTTTTGATGAATGCTATTTTCTTCACTTCTTAATAAAACACTAAATCATTTTAGTTCCCCAAAAGAAATGCAAGTATCTCCTATTACATATCCTGTCATTAGTTTCTTTGCAGTCAACCCAATAGCAAAAAAAAAAAAAAAAAAAAGGAGCTGTTTAAAAGAATCTCACTTTTTAGAAGAGAGCACCTCGAGCCATTTGACTCAAAAGGAGGTTAAAGTGCCTTTGTCTGCTTTGTTGGTATAAGCATTTTGTGAAAAGGAAATTCCATCAGCTGTGCAACTTCACTTAATTTCTTTTCCCACCCAAATCATTTACAAAAGTAGTATCTCCTTATATCTAACCTGGATAACCAAAGCTAATCATCACTTGACAGAAAAGAAACAGATAATCTCTGAAAGAACAAGATTCAGTTAAACAAAGGCAAAATGTTTTACCACATAAAGGAAAACAAAGCACTAAGAAAACAGTTAAGTTACATTTGCACTATTCTGCATATTACTATCTTTTCACTTTACAATAATTCATGAAGAAATTCTACACTGTCTACAGTCTTTCTCCACTTTCATGTATGATATTTAGAAAGTTGTTTAGATGTTTATTTTTAGGTAGAACTGTCATTATTTCTTTGCAGCTTTAAAAAAATAGTGTACCATCAAACCCTAACTTTTCCTACTTGCAAAATCAGTAGGACTATGGCGGATATAAAATCAATTAGCTGTTAGGTTGAGAGAATGTTCACACAAGTACCACCAGTACAGGCATGAAATTTTGCAATGTTTAAGAAACAGCAGCTGCAGCCTCTGGTTGTTGATGTACTACTCTGGACCAAAAGCATAGCCTATTATTTTAGGTGGACAGGGAGGTTGCTGTGTACAGGCTCTTAAGAAGCACTGCTCTAAACTTGAAAGAGTACCCTCCATGTATTTAAATCCCATAATAACTGCCAGCTTTCCCAAAATGAAAAGAAGCATGCTAGTGTACCTGAAAGGCTCTGCACTCTACACACCTTTTTCTTTTTCTTTCCCCTTCTCCAAAGCAAAGAGTTAAGCTTCACAGCATGCTCTGAACAAATGAAATTATCTGAGTTATTTCAGATTAAAAAAAGAATGAACTTCGAAGTCTTTAACCTCTCAAAAATCATCAATAAAATGATAAAAACAGGAAAAAATAATCCCACCACCATCTTGTCAGCAGCTATCACCCTGGTTACACCAAAATTCCTATTAACATGGAAATTCTAATAGTGTTTGAAATCTACATGATCATACACACAGTTCAGCTATAGGAAAAGGTAATCTGTATGGGGGATGTCCCTTGTTTCAGGGCAGCTACATTTCATAGGTTTTCAAGATAGTTAGGAAAATAAATAAATGAAAAGTAATATACCTAAAAATAAGTTTTCCTATGTGAAAAAATCCTCTTTTAATGTCAGTATTATCTCCCGTTATTTGGCCAATTGCTTCTGTTTGTTGGATGTTTTTGTTTTGGCTAGTAGCTTTTGTGTCCCAGCACTCAGAAAATGCCACTTCCCCTTTTAATAGTCCAGAAATTGAAGTTTAATGGGAAAGAATATTCTGTAGTCACCTCTCTGATTAGAATGTCAATCCACATTCTCAAGTTTCCACATAATAAAGACTTTTATTTATATAAAAGCAATAAGATGCAGAACAACTTTACAACTCCTACAAAAGTGAAGTATAAGCAAAAACATCAATTATGACTTGTACTCATAACTTTACAAAAGCATTTATCAGTCACACTGACTGCATAACTGCAGTTATAACAATCTCTTGCAAATATATGAAGCCTACTACGTATTGCAATATTTTACTTTGCCATCCGCATAAATCCATGTGACTCATTACCTTTTTCTAAAGGTATCTTCTAAAGCAACTCTAGACTACAGATACCAACAGAAAAGACAGATACGTTAAAAATATTATCAAGGTATTTTGAAATTATTAGAAAGATACATCATTTACTGTGTTATTCCATGGCTCCTACTGCTGCAACTATATTGCTGTTTAAAAATTGAAAAGTTTTTAAACCTTAATTCAGTTGATTGACTGTATTGGATTGTGCTGTATTGGCTGCATTTGTAGAATCCAAACTATTGAGCCATCTGCACCACAACTGCTTTCCAAGCTTTATCTTTGTCAAAATCCTTTAAGGTATTATTGGAAACCTAAAAGCAAAAAAATTTCAGACAAATGCAAACATGAAAAAACGTTTTGATTAAAACCTGAAGTTCAAGCAAATAAATAGCTGAGAGAAGCTAGGAGAATGCAAATGTGAATAGTTACAGCCAGAGCTATTAAAATATTCTATACGTTTGTAAATCACATAGTTTTGTGTATTACAGAGTTTATATTTAGGATATAAAACATAATAGTGTAAATTGTATAATATTTGAAACATTTGGGTCAAAGAAATTTGGCCAAATTCCTATTTTAAACTTGTTACTTAAGATACTTTTTCGAGATTTTTTCTAAAACATGACTGAAAGCCCTCACACCTAAACCTTTAAGCCCAAAGCCAGAAGCAGCCCCTAGTGGTGCAACTGAAGCAAGATTCACCTACATACATGCAAGCAAATTAAGGCCTTGCCTAAGAACACAGACTTCTGAGAAGCCAAAGGGACCTGCAACTTCACCTATAACATTATTCATGTGTTTAAATACTAAAAGGTAAGCAAAAAAAGTGTTGCTTTTGTGGAGAAAGTGCTCCTTTTAGCATTTAACTCGCCCAGTTTTTCAGTGACTCACAAACCAGGAATATTTTTGTAAATAATCCTCAGCAGAGACGTGTTCAGCCGTGCCATGACCTATGCTCCAAAATGTGACTTGCAGCAGTGAAGTGCTGCTGTGCTTCATCTTTTATACAAAACATAAGTCTCAGGACACAGATCCAGAAAATAAGCAACCTACACCAAATACCCTCAGCAGCCTGAGGGGACACAATTCCAAAGCTTCCA
Organism: Corvus hawaiiensis; assembly: GCF_020740725.1. Taxonomy (NCBI): domain Eukaryota; kingdom Metazoa; phylum Chordata; class Aves; order Passeriformes; family Corvidae; genus Corvus; species Corvus hawaiiensis. Next base: position 60,269,908 of record NC_063216.1, on the reverse strand, counting down.
CTTTCCATTAGCAGCTGTTTACTGACTTGACTGATTCCAGTCTCTGCTCCCAGTGCTTTCGATCCAGTGCTGTTTCAGTCCAGATGCTCTCCTTAGAGCAGGGACTGAATTCAGCACTCTCTTTCTAGTGCAGTAAGCATGAGTTACTCATGCTTAAGGGTCTTTAATCTTTAAGGGTGTAGCTCTGTACAGCAAAGAGGAAAGCCTAAGGGGTACAGTTCTGTGCCCTATGTCATGCCCAGTTATCATCCAACCAGCGAACTACTATCTCTTGATTACAAAATTCTGTTTCATAGAACAGCTTTTAATTGTCGTCTGAATTAAGATCAGAAATTAAGACCACAAAACATTACCAAAAGATTATTTTAAAATAGATATTTTCAAATTTTCTCATGGGTATAAATACATACCTCTGTTGTTCTGTATTCCTGTTTTTTAACCTGTGATGGTGTCCATGATGAATCTTGTAGTTTCATTTTTGTCTTGTAATTCACACACTGTATTACAGTTCCAATAGTAAGGCATGCCTGAATTAGCAGCATCAACATCAGAAGCAACAGGAGTACATCATAAGATTGCTGAAAATAGACATACATTTTTAACTAATAACAGAATAAAATATTTTATAATGTCCCCACCTCTATAAAGATTCATATCTAGATTTTTTAATTCAAATTATCATTTACAGTTTATTTCAGCATAAAGTTTCAACTAAAATTTTAGTGCCTGAGTTTGCTGAAAGTAGAAGAGATCTGTAATTTTTAAAAAAATGTTAATTTGCCAAATTATCTTTTCCTCTGAAAACAGAACAGAACTGAGGAAATCATCCTCTAAAACAGTGTCTTACTGCTGTTTCTGGCCTAAGCAATGTCCCAGCTATGCCTGGGCCTGGCCCTGTGCCTTGCTGGCCTGACCTTGCCCTGCTGACCTGAGTTCCTGGATGACCTTAGATCTGCCTCAGTACTGTAGACTTACCTGGCAATCACTGAAGCATTGATTGAACCTGGCTACCATGGCTGGACCTGCCTTGCTTTACTATTTTTTGGGGTGCTGTAGGACTGCCCTGCTTGCCAATGAAGTTACTGTTCTTTTTCTGCCTTGCTGTTACTCCTGCTCTATTGTTCATCCTCCTGTGCAGAGCAGCCCACTGTTGCTGTAACCAGACACAGAGTAAGAATATAAGAAATGCTCTGCAGGGCATACCAACTGTCTAGACAGTGCAGTCATCTGTCTCCAACATGTGTGACAGGAGAAGCTACTTAAAGAGGGTATGTAAGCGGTGGCCACTCCTGAGGTTCAACAACACAGTACACTCCTCCAGAATAAGAACAGGATCACATACTCAGAAGCTGATTTTCCAGTCCCTGAGATACCAATTTAATAAACATTTTCCATCCTTTCTTCTAAAATTACAAGACTACTTAATGACTAGTGGATGCTAAGAGTAAAGACTCTTACTGACACTGGTCTAACGCCCATAAGTGGTTCTCTGAACATTGTCAGGGATTGGTAAACACTGCCAGTAGAGCCCTGGAAAGCTCTTCAGCAGTGCATGAGTAACACTTCATACCAAAATAATTTAAACTTTGCAAACTTTTTCTTCTCTGTCCCAATCCAGACTTTGAATGAATCCAGGTACAGGCTTACAATCCCGACTATTAGTAAACATCCTAAGAAACAGAAAAATGTATTCTTCAAGGAGACCTAGAATGTTTAATTTAAATGCTACAAATTATAAAAGCCTCAAGGAGTCTAGCATATTGTATATTATTTTTACTGTGCCTTTAAAATAATATCCTACTTTTTTTAAACTCTAATTCTGGGGTGCCAATAGATGTAACATACTTTCAATTATATCATAAGTTAAACAAAAGTCGTTAAATATTTTCTATAACATTTCATTCAATCTTTATAATGCAGTACCTTGTCTTCATATATTGCCTAATTTACTACTAACTTGCTACTGTAATAGATAGAGGTTCATTTTTCAATTGCATAAAAACACCTACTTTAACAGCAGGTGGATAACTTTTAAAGATGTCAACCACTTGCATGATACTGAAGGATAAGTATGCTGAAGCGGTGAACAACAAAGGAGAGGTAACACTGCTAATGGCAATCAGGACCTCAACCTAAAAAATAAGATAATAAATGTTAAATAATAATTTTAAAAGTTAACTCTGGTTTGTGAATTGTTTCCTTGAAGCAAGCATAACAAAAGTGTGCAAAACTGTGTAAGATTACACATAAAAGGCAAATACTAAGAGCCATCCACATTTCATGGAGATACAGAAGCAAGCTTTGAATAACTTAAGTTTCCTAGCCAAAACACTGTTGATTTGTAATTCATATTTCATTCAATACAGATGATGATGTTTTTGCTTTATTTTACAAGTGCCTTTCATATGCACATAGAGGAAGCAATACCCAATCTGAAGAGCCAGTATAGAAGTACCATTTATTCTTCAATTTATATGAACTCATGAGAATTAACAACAGATATTGCAGACTTGCAACCTAAAAAAATCTTATGCAAATAAATTTGAGTTGCCCTGAGGCAAATTTATTGCCATACAACAGCAGCCAAGTTTCATTCAAATATCACCCCTACGGGATTATATTCTGACTTCAATTGTGGTCATGCATCATTACTCAAATATGGTTGCATGACTATTACTTGGAACAGATATTTTAAGGAGCCTTAACTGCACATCTAGAACATTCAAGGAATAAATGCACTCTACTAAATATACTTAGTTCTTGTTGCTAATCATGAAGAATTTGTTTAAAATAGGTTCTAGGTCCAGTGTAGCCTGCACACCTAATTTTCTTCTTTCAGAAACCACAACTGATAATGAAAGAAAAAGGGAACCTCATCTCACAAGCTTGAGAGCAGTTCTGGGCATACCATATGAAGCATGTCATTTTTCTATAGTAATATCTTTGCCCAAGGAATCACTACAAAAAAAAAAAAAAAAAAAAACAAAAAATATCCAAAACAAAAAACAAAACAAAACAAAACAAAAAAAAAAAGAAACCAAACTCTTCAAATTCTTTTCTAGAACTGATGAAATTAAGCCTCCAAAGGATCTACCAGAGTTCTTTTAAGGGATACCAGCTAACACATTTCTGTCACATTTTGTAGAAGCAGCTAAAAACAAGTGAGCAAACTTGATTAGTGCCCACTGTCAGGCAGACTTTCTTAGCATTATTCCACTCTAATGACAAAATCCAAGAATTTTACACACTTACCAGACATTTACTTGGATATTCAGCAGCTACATGACTTGCAATAGCACTTGGAAAGCACTAAACAAAAAAGTGTAACAAAGTAAGTATTTATTGACTTGAAAACTACAAAAATTACAATTGAGTTACAGTAATTCCCACTATTCACAGCTTTTTTTCTTTTGTGAATTCTGAATGCTGAAAAGCTTGTTTATGAACTTTTCCCACTCCATGCAGAGGAATTTTACAGACACAGGAGCCATATATAAACCTAATCATCGTCTTCTTTCTCAGTCAGTTCCTTTGTGGCAAGCAGGGTGGCACAACATCCTTTATGAATCCATTGCTCACAGGTACAGGCTGTTATTAGAGATAAGGGCTACCAATCACAGGCTCAGACTTTTAAAACAGTTAAAACTGAGAGGTTAAATAAGATGTTCTAAGGATTTACCACGCTGAAACTAAACTCAACTTTTTCTTTTGCATCCTGAAATATTCTAGAACCTATGACTTTTTTGACAAAACACCTCATTTCTAATATCCTTAATACTCATTTCTATTTTACTGAATTGAGGGCTGAAAATGTATCAGAACATTTTACCTAAGTATTGCAAACCAAAACAGAACAAAAATATCGCATAAATATATTAAGTATATTGAAGTACTAATTCATTTGCTAAGCAGCAATTCCCAAACAGTATTAGAGCCAAATAAATACTCCGGTAGGGAGGAGAAAAGTGAAAAAAACATTAAATAAAAGCCATTGTTTTAAAAGAGTACCTTCCATTTGCACTACTTACAGCAACTAAGATCCAAAAGAACGTTACTGAGAGGTATGGACCTGAGACTAGAACATCCATATTCAAAGCAATTATTCCACCAAATACTGATGAAATTCCAATAATCACCTCAATTACCTAAAACAAATAAGACCACACAAATTATTAACAACGTATTTGAACGCAAAATTTCCTACTTGCATATAGAAAGGAACTCACTGGAAAGAAAAAAATGCATTTATGCTACTAGCTAGGCACGAAGTCTACTTTCTCACAACTAAAATATGGAAAAATGCTACCTAGCTTACATATTTATGCTTTCATTTATTAGCTCCACCAAACAACAGTTCAGTTTACACTATTTATCCTTAAGTCATTAAATAGTCTCCTTCCCATAATAAAGAGCAGTTATGATTTATCTTGCAATTTTACTATGTATCTCTCATTTTGTCTTTATTCTTTAAGTTCTTAACTACACTGATCTCATCCTGGCTTTAGAGAACCTTAGCATTTAGAAAGATGAAGTAATAAATTGATTTAATGAAGCAATGCTTTTCTTACTGAGTATGATTTCAGAATTCGAGCAGGAAAGCTGACATTGCTCAAAACAATGGCACTGTCATATGCAGTATTCTAGAGGGAATAAAAAAATCATGATAAAAAAATATACAAAGCAATACATTTCTTTCTAATATCTTGTACAACCTGCTACAGATCCTAACAGTGGTATGCAACATCTGGTTGGCCCAGAAGAGGTGACAGTGACACATCAGGATGTCTTCCAGTGCCAGACCACATCAATTACATTAAAACAAAATTAATTAGTCCCAGATTAGTTGTTCCACAGCCACCATTTGATAACAAAATATTGTCATCTTGTCTACCTTTTCCACTTTCTTCCTGAGCCTTCAGATTTTACAGATGTGGACTAGCAGGAGCCAAAGGAGGACAAGACACTACACAATTTTATCAGTCAGCATTTCCAATGGCATAGCATGTTTGCTTCATTCTTACTTAAAAGAAGTACTGTTGTAGAAAAATGAGTGGAGTTTGGGAAAGTACATGTGAATAAAAAGAATTTTATCAATAGCCCCAAATCCAGAAGCCAAGATTCATTGTCCAGATACCACGAAACTGGCATACAAGACAAATACTTCCTCTACATCAGGCTTCAAAAAGGTACTGCTTGCATACATACAAGTTATCATACTCTAATATTTCACACATGACCAAGTTTCATTCTATAAAACAGAAATAAAACATTTGCCATGCCCATTCGTAAGATATTCAAAGAACTCTGTGCTGTATAATTTTGAACAGGTAATTTTGCAGAGGGGTCACTGCACTTTTAAAAGATAGAAGAAGCAATAACTGTTTTGTATGGTACTTTTATTTATAGTTCAAATATAGTTTTAGCATGCAAAGTTATATACTAGAGTTGCCAATAAATTGTCAGTGTATGTAATACAGGAAAATGGAAAATTTTTGGACACACACAATCCTTAAGGGTACCTACTTTCTTTCTTGTACAGCAGTCTTCAGTAGACCTAGCTGAAATGATCACAGTAGTTGCCATGAAGATTTCCAGCAGAATAAGTAGAATCAAGTTGAAATTTATCTGTCAGTAAAATCCCAGACATAAATGAGTTATGTCTTCCATACTAAAAATAAAGGAAGGGGCTGAGTCTAGCATGATTAGGCAGGTTGTCTGGTTTCTGTCAGATTTAGTCATATCTATTGATTACATACTTCATTAACTATTTTATTGGCTCTTGATGAATTTCAAGAACAACTCAGAATCATATTCAGAGTGCCTAACCTAAAAAAGAAACATTTACTTCATTTATGGAAATATTCTGCCTGGATTTTATCGCTGTCTTCCGGAAGAGGAGCTTATGACAAGGGAGCGTTTGCTGTGCACATTTGCTTTTTGCAGGCCCTTCCACGTGAAACTGGAACACTGCAGCAACTATGGAAGATTCTTCGGGGAAGGAGGGCCACAAGTCACAACTCCTAGGCTGCAATCCCAAATGGTGCGCTACCATAGTGGATGCTGAACAAAAACACAAACCAAAGAACTGCAGCAAGGATCCCAGTTCTGTGGCCTGCCTACTGCTAGTAAAGCATTCACAGACACTCTTCATGGTTTCATGACTCTCGCAGACTACATTGTTGTGCAAAAACATGGGTGCCACCATTGGTCATATCCAAGAGACAAGTAAGTAAATGCAATACTTAACATTGCTCTTTTGTTCCTTATTATTCTTATGAAAAGAGGTAGATACCTACACTAAATGGACAGAAACATTTCCTAGAGGCACACAAGTTAGGCAGAGTGGATCTCCCTTTCTTGTCTTCAAAAGCACCATGTTTTTTCCACCAGCAGCACAAGAAAACATCTGGTAGTCAGTCAAGCCACTGGGGCAAAGTACCAAAAGTCTAAGGAGAACTGACTCCATTCCAAACCATACAATTATAGTAAACCATTGTTCGACAAATTAGAACAGATTTATATTGTTTCCTCATGTCAGACCTGCTTTGTTGATGATGAAATCTCAGTTTTTCTCTGACACCTATCTTGCAGCACGTGTTTTTTGAAAAAAGTAGTAAGTGGTAGATTTAGGAGGCTTCTTTGGACACTGAAATTCACTTTTGCTTAGGAAATGATAGTTGGAACTATGTGCCTTGCTGTACCCAACAGACTGTACAGTTGCACTAACTCCACAAACAGCAAAAAATGTCATTGTGGTAAACTTCTAGAAAATGTGCTACAGTGAAGAATACAGGAATTATTAGGCAAAAGAAGAGGTTTCAAATGTGTGACCCGCAGAACAATTTAAACCAGATTATAAATTCCCATGACTTAAGACATGTTTTAGTACAGCACTAATACTGATGTGAGCTGGCAAGGCCATACGTCACACTTGGCAGTGCAGTGCCAAGTAGATGCACAAGTGTGAGTACAGAAGCAATGTAACAAAACTGATGGACCATCTCACTTAGTACAAGTGAGGTACAACCAGGTACAAGAAGTAAATAACAAAAATTAAAAAAACAACAGTAAACAAATTAGAGTTTTATCTTTCCAGTATTATTTTCTGATACGACATATCTAGAGTATCAGATAGTTTTATATTGTTCTAGGTGTACTAAACTAATTTTATGAGTGAAAGAATCTATCTCATCTCCAATTTCAGAGCTTAGATAATTTTCTTGAGTTTATTTCTCAAAAAGAAGTACAGCTAAAGCTAGAAGTACCTTCTGTAACAATGGGAGATTCAATGTTGGATTTTTAAGAGCTAAAGAAAATTCCCTGTACAACTGCTACTGTACATAGAATCCATCACTAGATACAGAGAACCAGACTAGCTGTGTCCCTAACCCTCTTCCATGACTAAAGAACATGCAAGTGCAACTGAGTAGAAAGTAGTAAATTACCACAACTTTAATCCAATTTTCTCTGAACCTGCATCAGGTATTAAAATGTGGTTCACTGAAACTGTATGAAAGGGTTGAATTAATGTCAAGTTTAATAATTTTAAGTTCAATACAGTTGTTTAAATCCACACTTTTAATATGATTTAAGATATCCTATAGATGTTTCAAGACATCTGCACAGGTCTGACAAATGACAGAGGATCTAAAGGACACTGGTACCCTCCTGGACCAGTGGCTGCAGCAATGCAGGACAAGAAAGCACACACCTAATGGAGACACACATTTATGGTTAGGCAATCAAATCAAGCACCTACACTCCAGTAGATGCATGCACCCACATTCTCTATATTTCCATTACTGTCAGTGGAGACCTTTTCCATAAGAGAAAAAAGAGGGAGCCTTAAAAGCTACTGGGCCAAGCAGTAACTAGAGGTGGAGTTCAATTATACCAGCTGCATGGAGAATGTGCCTGCATGAATGGGATGTTGGACACAAGACTGAGGGGAGACCCTCACCCAGCCAGAGTAGACACAGAAGTCAGCCAGAATATCTCACAGCACTTTTTAAGGAAGAGAAGTGTAAGTTCAGGCCAGGGAATCCTGACTTAGCCATCTATGCTGAGGAAAACAAGATTGCAGGGTCCCACCGACTGTATCCCACAAACTATAATGAAGGTACAGACACTCAGCTTGCAAGGACAAAAAAAAAAAAAAATGCAAGTACACAATTTGGAGTTAATTTGAATCCTGTTCAAGATCTGAACACTTTCAGTTGCAGTGGCCAGCATGCACAAGGTTCCACTTATTTCTGTCCACCAGGTTTCTTATTTTAAGAGCTGGGAAGGAACAGAGTGGCAGCTTGGATCTTTACACATCACATCCATCATGTTGATAGCAAACTAATGACAGAACTGTACCCTCCTGGAGTGGTCCTACACAGTCATGGACTAGGGCATAGCTCGTATCTTGCATTCCATCTATCTATCTAAAGTTATTTCATGGAAATATGTATCAACACAAGTAACACCAATGAGGGATTATCCAGGTCTTTAATGTGAATTGACTTAATTGGATAAACTTACCCTTTTTATGAGTCTTACTGCTTTTAAACTACCAGCAGTGATTTCAAAGACCTACTATTAGTTTCTTGTGCAGTTTCCCATGGGAAAGCAAAATAAATATGATGATGAAAGAATAGTTAGAGATGGTATTCCACATCTTCCTTGTATCACATGGGTAATGGAAAACAGCTGGCAGTGAACCACCTAACAGTGAGACTGTCTCACTGGAACAGTACCCTTTGAAGAGGAGGGCAAGTCAGCAGCTGAATTACTCTTAAGACAGAAGAGTTAAAAAAAAGCATCAGAGCCAGATTTGCACACACAGTTATTCTCCCTTATCTTTCTTCAGTAATCAACCACATAGTATGGACAAGAAATAGGCAAGTGAAAAGAATTAAAATCACATAATCATGGACATCTTGTGAATATTATTGCAAGTAACTAACATTGGTCAAAGAGAAATGTAAAGTTATGCTATATGATCTCTCCTCACAGACCAAGCAGGAACACCGGGATATTGGCAGCAAAGTAATGACATGTGATCTCCAGCCACCTAATGTCCCGCCCCGCCTTGCTTTTTAACAAACATAAATGTATCACAATTAGTAATTGTTTTAGTAACTTACATTTATAGCTGATGGATTGAGGACAAGTTTGCATCCAAACCAAATTAAACACGTTGTTGTAACAGCAAATGTAGAGACAAACAGAATCTGAAAATTTGGTATCTGAAAAACAGTTTCAGAATGGGTTTCTCTCTCATTTGAAACACGTGGGGAATATGAACACACACACACACACAGATATAGATATAGAGAGAGAGAGAGAGATACACAGATACATACAGACAGACAGACAGATAGATAGATAAAATTGACAATAAAATTTCATACTTACCACATTAATTTTATTCCTTGCTATAGCAAAGCTCACAACTGCTGAAGGAATACACTGGAAAAATTAAAAGAGAAGACTAGTGGGATATTCTGCACAACAAATTTTATATATACTTTTATAGATGTATTTTATGTGTCTGAATTTATATTTCAGTACACTTAGACAAACAGAAGACCAAAAACTCTGAAGAAAATGTGTTACTTGACTGAGCTCATTAATCACAATCAGTGTCTGAGGATTACAAGAAGTTTAAATATACCTTCCATATCCCTCAGTTTTGATTAACTACCCAGCACAACGTGATGAACAAAAGAAAGAAAGTCTTTCATGAGGAATTTCATGGCTTTGTTAGTTTAAATTAACTCTAGAAGGCCTGAGATCCTTGAGCAGGAGAAAACAGTGCTACTCCCAAACTGGGCCTGCACATTCTTTAAACAGACATCATCCCAGTTGAGTAAGCTAAAATTTGCCCAATCTCAGAACAGTTCCGAAGGACCTTGCGAAAAATCTGCTGAGTCAAGATACACTTGGAGAATTGTGCCTGGGATCTCCACTCTGTTCACTAAAAACTATGTTTCCATACTTGAGGGCAAAGATAAATGGAAAAGTCATGCATAAATGAAAATTCTCACAAAGTAATTTCTCTGTCCCTTAGCTGTTCCCCACCACAACAGACATGGCTCCATTACAGATCCAACTCTATTTTACACAAATGCCTAAAATAGTAATTAAAATGTTCTTATATTAAATAATGAATCATGCAATAAATGCCACATTTCTAATTCTCCTCCCACACATCTGAACACTGACAGCTTAACAATGGAATACTATAAAGAGATTAATACTGATATGTAAAATTCTTGGCAGCACTTCCTTAACACCTAAATGACCTTTACTGAACATAATTAAAGCATCCTTTTATGTCCTGGATACATAGGAATCTCTAGAACACTACAGGACTATGTTTAGGCAACTGAGTCCTAGTACTAGTCCAGATGGTGAATGTCTAGAGAGCAATTGAGCTTCAGGCTAAATGAGATACTTGGTGGCCAGCTGGCTCCACATCTGCCTAGGCTCTTCTGACTGCACTGATGCCATTACCTGCAGTAGGAGCTCTAACACTTTCCTCACAGACACACAAACATATACACCTTCAAACCCAATGTGATAACAACCTGCATCCAAAGATCCAGCAGGTCTTTGGAAATTCTCAATAAACATGAAGTTCAAAGAGTCGAGATTAGGGGCAGAGAAAGAGACATCTCAGTAACTAACACTAATGTTGCAGAGAATAATGTATCTGTGAGGATACCGACTGCAAAAAACTACTCCAACTTTATTTTAAGACCTTTAGTGGAAACTCAAGTGATAACTTATTCACAGAGTAACTCCTGGGACTTGTTTGTTCCAAGTAAAGCACTAGTCTTGGACCTAACTTAAATATATAAGTCAATTTGAGAAAATAACAATGACAGAACAGAATACTGCCATAAAGCAAGTACATCAGACTCATGAATATCTAAAGTGTAAAATACAGTAAATATATATATGCACCCCTAAAAATATAGTAAAAAATACTGGGCTTTGGAAAATGTCAGGCATCTTTAATGCATACTTTACTAATAAAATAATAATATTCAACAAAACTTTAGTCTGCTTCACTACTTGGACATTATTGCAAAATAAACTCAAAAATCAATACTTTGAGATACAATCTGAAATAAATTTTGATACCATATAGCCAGAAAACTTCCCAAATGCATAGCAATCAAAATTTTCTTAAAATCAAGCACAGAGAAACTCCTCAGCAGATGAATATTGCATGCCAGTGGTGAGCTGATTAACAAAAATGGTAACACAAACCCAGTTGTCTTTATGACAACTGTTACTCCCTTAACCATGGGACAAAAATCCATTTAATGAACTGTTAAATAGAATTAAATCTTCCATGAAGAAAATTAGTTGTAAAAAAAAGACAGATAGAATAAAAGACATAAACCCACAAAAAATATTTACTATTCCATTTGCTGTCAAACAGCCGCAGCAAATAATTAAGAATGCTTACTGAACCTGCTGCACAACGTAAATAATCCATTTCAGATGGAAAAATATTTCCCAGATATAGTGAAAATCCAGAAGTAATAAGGAGGCAAGTCTGGAAAGCAAGAAATAAAATAAATTTATATTAATAAAACTATTTAAAAAATAACAACTAGTCAGATAAAAATCAGTAATCAATCCCTTTCAAACTGAGCTACTGATGAACTTTTAAGAATGCAGGTTTTGTGTGAATAAATTTGAAGAAAAACATCAAAATATGCTGACTTCCAGAGATATTTTGCTGATTACCAAGACCTAATAATGAATAATGTTCATGTTTAAATCAAGCATTTTGTCCTGACCTGGCAAATACCTCAATAAAATACTGAAAAGGTAACTGCAGTCTTTACTGGTACAAATGTTTCCGAAACCTCAGCTATGTCTCTACTTTGCATTCTCTGCTTGACTCCACCAACATTCATTATGCATATGGGCAGCTGGGCAATTGCCAGCTAGAACACAGCAGCAAAAATAGTATTGGGATACATTAATGAGGTTTCTTCCACTATGTTCCTGCATCCCTCCAAATTCTCTTCCTGCTTTCATTCAGCTGCACATCCAAAAATGTTCAATTGCTCCTCTTCCCTTAATAAGTCTTCTGTTTATTTCATAACTACCACAGTTACACACTCTGCAATAAGTGATTAGAGTCTTCTAGTAACATTATTTTGTTTTTCTTTGTCATTCTTCTGAGTAGGCATTTTTTTTAAGGGGCTGGGGAAGGTAAGAGAACGGCTCTTTTGTTTTATTTGGGTATTTTTTTCATGTTAGAAAATTACTGGAGGTCTTTAAAAATCCTTGTTAAATAAAGACAGAAAATAAGGATAGTATATGTGCATGTATAAACACAGAGAGAACTCTGGCAGACTGGAAGAACAGTCTATGGACCACAAGCTGAAATTGTGCTTGAAGCTCATCAAATTGTTTCTGCACAAAACCAGCCCATCAGCCACTCTGATATCACTCTACAGTTTGCAACCGCTCCTTGAAGCATCATTCTGTTCACTATGACTTACGTTGCTCAGCATACAGACTTTCTTTTCTGGACACTGTCTTTCAGTAGAGTTGATAGAGACTAAATGCTTGGGAGAAAAATCTGATAGGAATTTATTCCATTAGTTTATTAATAAAACTGCATTTTCATTTTTCCATGAAGTTTATTCTTCTTGATAATATGACTTCAGCAAATTATCATTAGACATTATTGTCTCCAAAAATTTACGACAACTCAGTAAATTACAGACAGTTGTCCTTTTTGACAATTAAGTTTGAGAAAATTTAGTGCAAAGAAGGCCAGCACTTCTTTTGCTCTCTTTTCATGTGAGAGTACATCTGAAAGGAAATCCAAGCCTTGCAGTTTGTCAGAAAGGAAAAAATGTTCAGCTGTTTCCACAAAAATAAGGCAATACTTTTATTCACTGTGTAAAAACAAGCAATTACCATATTAACAGTGAGACACTTTTAGCACTTAATAAAAATTACACTTCAAAACACACGAGCTGACAGAAAAAGAAAAGATCAAATTCTAATTGCTATAATGAAGTTTAATTAACTTGGCTCAGAACATGGATAAGCATATGATGTACATGCAAGATGAGTATCCTGTGATTCTAGCAGTGACAAAAAAAATTCAAATCACTGTGATGTTCATGTAAGAAACACAAGTATACACCTCACTACATAATGATTATACCAAATAATTATGTGGCTATTGAACCCTGACAGATGAATGTGGCAAGTATATTTTTAACGCCAAAATGCTATCATGGCAGCCACAGTACATTTAATAGTTAAAAATATTTTTAAAAGAATGCATATGGTCAGCATACTCTATATGCTCTACCAAAAGGCACAGCTTATACATACACATGGGCTGGTATTTACCACTATCACACTTATTGTCTGCTTATATGATTAATGTTAATGATAAAAATAAGCCTCACATAGCATCTCTGATTAGTAAAAAAATATCCAAAGAATACCAGTAGTCAGTGAATTACTACATTCCAGATTTGCTAATACGTTTTTATTTTTACAAAGATTTTTTTCAACACTATCAGTGAAATTATGAGTCTTCAAATGATGTCAAACAGAACAGACTGCTGGGCACTAAGGCCTCACATATATTTTTTAATTTGGTATCATTTAAAGTACTTACTCCCATCAGCAAAGAAAATATCCATGTTTTGTAACTAAAGCAAGGATGCAGCCTCTTTGACAGCTGAAGGTCACTGGATTTGATATCTGGTATATAATTTCCATTCTCTTGTTTTCCTCGCTCCAAAGTTGCCATCCTGTCATAGCTAAATTCTTCTCTGTAACCTTCTTCCCTGGTCATAACACTTCAGAAAGGCAATTAAATAATAATGGAAATTATGAAGAAAGAGAAAAAAATATTAGTTAGATCCTTCACATACTCAGATCAGTGCTCAACTAGGTTTTTTTGTGTATTCAAGACAAAATAAATAAAAGCAATATTTAATTACTGGATGTATTCACATTTCAAAGTATGTAAGCTTTCTAACAACTTACTTGAATACATTAAGTAAATTACATCCTACAGTCACAGTTCATAATAATACAGTACAAGTACCAACAAACAAAGTTTGTGTATCTATGATACCTCAATAGATTCTTATTTCAAGACCTAAGAACCAGTTTTAGAGGTATTTAGTTAGTGCATACCTCTATAACCAAAGCTTTTTTCTTTTTCAACTCCAGGACAGAAAAGATAATCAAACAGGTTTCAATATAAATTCCATTTGATTTCAACACTTTTTATCACCTATCTAAAATGACAGACTTCCCTATGAGTCCCATGAACACACATACTCACAATAACTCAGCTACAGCAAACTGTTTCTAATTTACCCGGTATCAACCATTTCTCTCGTTCACTTCGTCCTTTTCTGTTCACCTCACTGCTTGCCAATCTGTTAAAATACCTTGAGGAGTATCTTATATTAAAGTTACTGCAGATTTTTCAACAGTTAAAAACCTTTGTGCTTACCTTCCACTGAAAAGTTAACTGTCAGTTTAAAACAGCCCTGTGGACACAGCTGCCTGTACACTTTGTGATATTCTCACCGTTCAGTGAGTCATGCCGGCTTTGAAAAGTTCTCCCTTACACTTTGGCTTTCAACAACATCTATTCAGATATGGAACAAAAGCACAGCAAGAACTTCAGTTAAGCCAGGGAACAGGAAAATGCCTCCTGAATTTTAATTAACAGAACACACTAGAAAATGACTGTACTACATCCCATAGGGCTGCTTCCAAATCAGACCAACAAATTAAAAGTTTCATGTCTCTTTCTTATTTGAATACTACACCTTACTTAGCATCTTAAATAAAAGCTTCCTCACAGTTGAACAGTTTTAGCTACCATAATAGCCAGTGATCACAATATCCAACAAACGAGTTCTTGTTTCAAAAGAGCAAAATGTACTTACAATGCAATATTCTCCTAGAAAAAACTACAAATAAAAATTCAAGTATTACAGTAGCTCAACAAGTTGGGAGGTTCAAAAGTTAGAGGTTAGAAATCTATCAACATTATGATTTTCACTGTAGAACACTTCTTTGTCCTTTTCCACTAACCCCAGTCTTCTGGAGTGGTCAGATAAACCCCATACACTTCAATTGTGCCATCATTTATACTTACAGAACAACCAGATGACTAAACAACATATTTTAAATCTAGCAGGCAGCAGTGACATGCAATGGCCAGCGTACTTTGGATCCAGTCCTCCTGCTTATTAGGCAATGAAAAGGGAAACAAAAAAGAACATTTTTATCTTGAAGATGTTGGCACCTTGACAGCTACAGCAATGACAGGGTCTTTTGTCTAAACTTTAAACACTCTTGTAACCACGACACAATTAAATCTTCAGTATTCTGAAGGGCATCACCTTCAAAGTATGCTAGAAAAACTTCTGAACAGCACAACTTCTCAGTTTGTACAGACTGTAGATTTTCCTTTTTTCATGTCAGCCAATACTGAAAGAATATTAAAATGTTACAGTTGTTTTAATAGATTTAAACAGGGAAATTATTACACTATACACAGCAGTAGACACAGCTGTAAACTGTGCTAGAAAAGAGGGGGAAAAAAGACTGTACAGTCAAGCAAAATTGTCTGAAGTAATTAAGCCCTTCTGTTCCTCTGCTCATGGAAGGAACACTGCACAACTATTTCCATTATCTGTAACTTTCCAAAGACTATGGTTTAATGGAAAAAGGGTATTGTTTACCTGACAGCTTTTTCAATGAATGCTAACAAAATTATCATAGATACAAAACACAATCATATTTTAACCCTTTTGACCAGTTTAGGGAGAAGGTTTGTTTTGGGGTTTTTTTAAATAAAATTGGTGAGATATTCAGGTATTTGCTTGATCTAATCTCTTTGAATAAAAAGAATTTGTAAAGTCCTGTACCACTGACCAGAGCAGGCTTCAAACCCTGAACAATTTGTTCACAATTCCAAGTGTTTGAGCCAGTATTGTACCTGAAAGTTCCCTCTCTAAAGCATGGTATTACAGTGTCTTCTCAGGTTATAGTGAAATTCCTCCTACCCCCTTTCCTGTGCACTTCTCAGTATTTCCCATTTCCCTTTTGCACAGAGGTTCACCACATAATTACTGTATCCTTTGCATCAGCATCAACAAAAAACACTTAAACTTCAAAGTTCAGCTTCTACTCTAAAAATTTTCTGGGGCCCTTATTTTAGGTTCCCTTCATTTCATGTTCCTAATTCCAGAAAAAGTCTCTTTTTTGCGGATACACAACTATAAGACAAGATCTGGTAACTAGAACACAAGTCACTGACCAAGACCTTGTAATGTTAAATAAGGTACAAATGTGCTGTAAAAAGAGATTCCTCCTAATTCTAAACAATGCATAGGAATCCGACACAAAGAATGCTCCATGTATAACAAATCCAACACAACATGACAGGCTTCTGAAAAGGATTTAAAAATTAAGTGTTTTAATTCTATCTTAGGCCAAAGAATGTCAAGGGACAACAATCAAATCAAACTGTGAGCAGCTATGAAGAACTACATACTTCCACCACAGGATTGACCACTGAACAAATGCAGCTGTAGCAGATACTTGGTCATTTGCCACAGGCTGTGCAATGCCTCCACAGTAATCACAAAAGATAAAAAATAGATTAACAGTTATAACTCAAGTGCCAAGGGATAGTGTGACGAATAGGTACATAAGCTTGTCATAGTCCTACTTTTGCTATCAAAGACTAATGAAAAAGAATTCTGTCCTGGGCCAGGTTCCCTAGCCCTGAACAAAGGTTTGCCACGTGTTCCCAAATCTAAATGAAAACTGCACCTGAAGCTCTGGTGAAATTTACGTTTACCATCCTGACTAACTCTTCCATTTTCTGGTAAGTTAACAGCTGCGCTACACTTGTATTCTTCCACACGATATTTAACTACACTATTTTAGCTCGTTACCTGTAGTCTTTGTTCAATATTTTCAGCTCTTTTAAAATCAGCTCTTGGATGTATTTTCTCTGAAGCTTATTCCTCAGTCCATGATTCCTAGCTCTTGTCTTGGGGCATGTACTAAACCAAGATCAAAATGTAGAGCAAATAGCTTCAAACTGATGTCTTGCTCCCCCAGAATAACATTTACTCCCCCAGTATAATGCAAACTTCTTTGAATTTAGTCCTTCATGTAAACCATCATCTTCTCCAGAAACACAATTTCTTCATCCATCACATTTTGACCAACTAACAGTCCCCTGCCAGAACTCCACTGGAAACTCAGTGAAAGAAAACAGTAGTTGAAATTCTTTAAACCAATGTATCAAAAGAGGCTAACACTCTCTCAGCACTTTTCTAAACACAGCATTGACTACAGAAATCATACATGTTTCTCCTTCCAGTAGCACCATCTCAGTTACTTCAGAATGAAAACTGGAACCTCTGTGCAGTTACTAGCAACCCGAATTTATTCTGGTCTAAGAACTGTACAGAACCTTGTAAGTGTTAAAGCACCTCAAATGCATTCCTAGCCCTTCTTTGCCTAAATAACGCTGAGTGAACCATACAAGCAGAAACCAAAAAGTTGCCAAAGACAACTGGTGCTTCAGTCACACAACTTAGGCAGTGTATTCTGTGATTTCTACAAAAAAGCACACACTGCTCTGCTCAACCTCCTGAAACCACCTCCTCTAACAGCTTTATATGGCAGTTCCTATTGAAACTACTGGGATGCTGAGCTCGTCAACTCAAAAAGCTTTGCCTTGTGAAATACTGTTAAACAAAATGCAAAGAGGGCTTATACGAGATATCTGAAGTGCACTGTGTGAAGAGAACTGGCGAAAGTATGAACTACAGACATAGTAAGCAAGTCAGTAAAATTCTATTTCCGCTAGCACTACAGCAGCTCCTTCATTCATGATATTAAGACATAACCACCGGTTTTTTTCCTGTTCGGCAAGTTTATCATGTTCTAGAGCTTATCATTTTGAAACCGGCTGCTACAGAGAGCATCAAACCCCATCAACATGCCATTTGCACGTGAATACTCTTCCAACCCACTCCGTTTCACCACACTGGAAGGACTCCATTCCTGGCTTATTCCCAGGGCCACGGAAGGGCACGGAGAGGTCTCAGCCCAGGCGAGGTGAGATCCTGTCCTTGGGTTCTCCCTGGGCGTCTTACCAAAGAAACCCCGTCACACACTACGACCACAATTTCGGACAGCACCACCAGCAAGCAACAAGCTGCACGCACCCCTTTGCTTTAAGCTTTTCTGTGGTAACCTCGTGCGACACCACCTCTAGAGTGCCCCCAAGCCCGCCAGCCAACACCCCGGGACAGACACCGCGCGCCTCCCGCCGCTCCCCAGGGGCTGCGCTGAGGGCGGCTCCCGGAGCGACCCCTGCGCGGCCGCGCGGGAGCCCCCGCGGCGCACGGCGCTGCCCCGTGACCGCAGCGAGCAGCGCCATTAGCCGCGGCGGCGCGGGCTCGGGGCGCTCCCGGGGAGGTTTCACGCCTCGGCCGGGCGGACTTTGCAGGGCTCTGACCCTGCGCTGAGGCTCTCCGGCATGCTGTCTTTCCTTTCTAAGGCGGTCTCCTTCTTCTGGAGACGCGCAGATGACGAAGATAAGAGATGGGCTCCCTCAGGTAGGAATTCCGGGCCGGTTGCGGGTTTGTGGTGCAGCTTCTGAGCCGTTAGGTGTGCTTGTCCCCCGCGTGAGTGCAATTGAGGGCAGACCTGTTTCCTTAAGAAAAGAAGCGTTAGGAAAATTAGTCCACAAACACCAGAGGTTTATGTCCAAAAAGCAGACGGAGGAGTCCTGTTACATTATTCAAATAAAGGGAGAGGTCTTGGGCATTTCCTATGAGGTCTCTCAGGCTGTTTGAGGACGCGGCCTCCTTTTTATCCTAATTTCCCGGCCGCATTTCCCTCGCTTTCCCCATTGGCTGAGGTACTTGAGAGGCACAGGCTTCCCGAATTGCCTAGTAAAGACCCTCTTCTAATGTGTACCCCCCCCTTCTTTTCTTTTTTTTTTGTGTCTCTGTTCTTTTTCTCTGAATCGAGGGATTTAACGAAGTCTTGAGTGACAGTCTGTGTCAATTAGTGGAATTCCTGTGGAATTTATGGTTCCTCCCATTGCTTCTTTCATCTCTCAGTATCTGGCTTTATCTACAGCAGGCCCACGGTTTGTTAAGACACCTCCTTCTCACTCCTTTCAGAAGTAAGGAGAAGATTGAGATTATAAGGCATCATTTTGAGTACACAGCATGTGGAAGTTTTCCCCGAAGTGCTTTTTTGCCGTTTCCTGGGTAGGACAGGTTACTTTTGCTGCTGAGAGTATGGAGTGAGGTGTAGGAGCAGTGTTGTGGTGAAGCTTTGGGCTTTCCCTTGTGCTAGTATCCTAATGAATAAACTTTCGTTTTACTTGGGCTGTAGAATGGAGATGATAGTGTAGTTTTCATATTTCAAAATTATGTACATTTAAGAATGCTTCTAGTAGCATTATTCAATGTAGCAGGAAATGCCTTTTCATATTTATGAATGCTTGAAAGAAAAAAAAAACACTTTTTGTCTTGACTGTGAGTGTAGCTAGTAATATATTCGAAGTCTAAACTAGCATATTTCAGCCCACGTTTAAGTCTGAAGTTGCAGGGAAGTGCAGTTGAGTTGTCTGTGTGATACATGAGTAGATAGTACGTATAATCCAAAAGACTAAAAACTTCTAGGTTTACAGAGAAACATCACTACATCTAGGTTCAGAAGTATATTAACTATAATATCATTTAAACAAATCTGAAGAATTAATTTGTATAGCTTGTTTACTTTTCCTGCTTTTTCAGTATAGAAATCTTAACTGTGTTGGAGTCCCCATGCAAACAGTGCTGATGAGTTTCTTTTGCTGTAGGAAATCTTAAAAATAGTTGATGCCTCACAGCTTTTGGGAGAAGCTATTTAGTGTGCAGGTATTTATTTATTTATTTCAAGTTTTTCAGCATATTTGAGTAATTTTTTTTAATATATATATTTGTATTCAAGTGTCAGATTCTGAAATGGAGTAATCCTGGCCTGACTGAACAGAAGGCTTTGGCTGAACCTCAGGAAAAGAACAAGAGAGTTTGACTTTTGGAAGAAGGCGCAGGCAGCTCAGGATAACTACAAGGATGTCATGAGGTTATGCAGGGAGTAAATTAGAAGGGGCAAAGCCCAGCTAAACGTTTCTGTAAATGTAATAGCAACAAAAGGAGGACTAAAGAGAGCCTCCATCTATTTTGGGTCTGGAGGGAAACATAGTAATAAAGGATGAGGAAAATGTTGAGGTGCTTGATGCCCTTATTGCCTCAGTCTTTAATAGCAATACCAATGGTACCCAGCCTACTGAGCTGGAAGATAGGGGTGAGGAGCAGAATGAAGCACCTGTAGCCCAAAGGCATGAGTCCATGGGATGGGACAGGATCCACCCCAGAGCACTGAGGGAGCTGGCAGAGAAAGTCACCAAGCCACTTGCCATCATTTACCAGCAGTCTTGGCTAAGCAAGGAGATCCCCATATGCGAGATGGCAAAAGTGACAGTCATCTAAATGAAAGGTGGGAAGGATGGTCTGGGAACTATAGGCCTATCATCCTGACCTCAGTGCTGGGGAAGACTGTGGAGCAGATCATCTTGTGTGGCATGTGCAGAACACCAAGGGATCAGGCTCAGCCAGCATGGATTTGTGAAACACATCAAGCAACCTCATCTCCTCCTAGGAGGTGACCCACTTAGTGGATGAGGAAAATGCTGTGACTATTATCTTTACCAGTGATCTGAAGGGATGAAGGGATCAAAGACACCCTCAGTTAGTTTGCAGATGATCCCAAGTTGGGTGGGAGTGTTGATCTGTTTGAGGGTAGGAAGGGTCAGCAGAGGGCTCTGGACAGGCTGGATCAATGGGCCACGGGCATGAGGTTCAACAAGTTCACGTGATGAGTCCTGTATTTGGGTCACAACCCCATGCAGAGCTAAAGGCTTGGGGCAGAGTGGCTGGAAAGAGGCCCAGCAGAAAAAGACCTGGAATGCTGGTCAACAGTGGCTGAATATGAGTCAGCGTGTGCCCGGGTGGCCCAAGGAGGCCAATGGCATCCTGGCCTGGATCAGAAATAGTGTGGCCAGCAGGACCAGGGCAGTGATTGTCCTCCTGTATGCAGCACTGAGGAGGCTGCACGTCAAATCCTGTGTTGAATTCTGGTCCCCTCACTACAAGAAAGACATTGAGGTGCTGGAGCATCAAAGTGTCCGAAGAAGGGCAACAAAGCTGGTGAAAGGTCTGGAGCACCTGTTGAGGAGTGACTGAGAGAGCTGGGGTTGTTCAGTGTGAAGAAAAAGAGGCTCAGGGGAGACCTTACTGCTCTCCACAACTGCCTGAAAGGAGGTTGTAGTGAGGTGGGGGTCAGTCTCATCTCCCAAGAAACAAGGGATAGGATGAGGGGAAATGGCCTCAAGTTGCAGAAGGGGAGTTTTATACTGGATATTAGAAACTATTTCTTCATGGAAAGGGTTGTTAAGCATTGGAACAGGCTGCCCAGGGAAGTGATTGAGTCAACATCCCTGAAGATTCTTGAAAAGCTGTGTAGATGTTGCTCTTAGGGACAAGGTTTAGTAGTGGACTTGTTAATGTTAGATTTACAGTTGGATTTCCTGATCTTAAAGATCCTTTTCAACCTGAATGGAAAAAAAAGATGGGTACAGAGGCTGGACAGCACCTGTGTAGAATGAGATCAGGGAGTTTGGGTCAATGGCAAGTTGAATATGAGTCAGCAGTGCCCTGGCAGCCAGGAGGGCCAACTGTGTCCTGTCCTCAGGCACAGCATCGTTGGCTGGGTGAGGGAGGGGATTGTCCCACTCTGCTCTGCACTAGGGCAGCCTCACCTCAAGTCCTGTGTGCAATTTCAGATGCATCAATGTAAGAGCTACATCAAACCATTATGGTAGGTCTAGTAGAGGCCAACCAAGATGGTGAAAGGTCTTGAGGCTGTGACTTAGGAGAAGCAGCTGAGGTCACTCGGCTTGTTCAGCTTGGAGAAAAGAAGACTGAAGTGTGACCTCATCACAGTCAACACCTTGGGTGTGGGAGATGGTGCTGATCTCTCCCTGAGGACCAGTGATAGGACACAAGGAAGTGGAAGGAAGCTGCATCAGGGGAGATTCAAACTGTACAGTAGGAAAAGGCTGTTCTCCATTGGGAGGGTGGTCAGTCACTGGAACAGGCTTCCCAGGGAAGACACCAAGCCTCTCAGAGTTCAAGGGGCGTCTGGATGATGCACTGAATCATATTGCTTAGTTTTAGGTAGTCCTGTGAGGAGCAGGGAGTTGGACTCCATGATCGTTATGGGTCTCTTTCAGTGTGACATATTCTGTGATTTTTTTTTTTAAATGGAGCTTAGAGCATGTTGGTTTTAAAATGTAGTTTGTATTTAACTAGCTTTATTAATTGGTTGAAACCATAAATGGCAATAAGACTTCAAGTCTTAATTGTGAAAATAATTAGTTGGCAACTGTTGCTATTTCCATTTGGCTTTTTGATGGAATGGATGTCCCTTTTAGTAGCATTCATAACTTTTTGCATAGTTCTATAAACAAGTGATTTGAGTTTGTGAACACTTTTCCTTTTGATGCAGGTGATAAGGAATTGAAAAGGATACAAGGAGTAGTGACAAGACTTTGCCATGATTATGGGATGATAGATGACATGATAGTCTTCACGAAGGATGTTACAAAAAACATGCTGCTGGCTGTTGGACAAGAAGTCATTGCCACTGTGGAAGAGGATATAACATCAGGTGGCCTGAAGGCTGTCAAGGTAAGAGGTGAAGATAAATAGCACTCTCACTTTTTCCATAAGCACCTTGAGGCTTTGTTTTGGAAGTTGCTATAGTTTTAGCCTCACAAATTCTACAAAATAGGAGAAATCGCAAGCCCTTCACCTAGTGGGAATAAGCTGGATTTTCTGGGTTGTTTTATTCCATCTCCTTTCAAATTATGTGTAATACTGATTCTCTGAATACACGTGTAGATGTAGTGAATAAGAAGCTATTAGTTGAGATAGTTGCATCAGAATTTTAGTCATAGCTACTCCAGATCTGTACAAGTTTTCCGAGTTTCACAGTCAATTTTATGTTACTGTTATATGAATGGATAAGAAGATCAAAGCAGTTTGATCTTGTGCAAAGTTTGCTCTTTTTGCACTGAAGTAATTTATGTTCTTGTGAATAAGAACAGAAATTTCAAAACTTCTTGTTGTAAAAATTGGCAAGTTAATGTTATAGACAACTATAAAAATGGAGCTTTTGCTACCTTTCTTGCTTGACATTTCATTTGCAAACCTATTTCAACCTTGATTATATCTTGTCACAAATTTTGACGGGAGTTTTTCTTAGCGAATCCATTTCATGTTGAAACCAAATGTAGTTTCACTGATTAAATAAAACCAAAGAAAGATTTAGTGGGGAGACAGTTTTATTCTGCAATCCAAAATTAAACGTAGGAGGAAAGTAAATGGGAAGACTTGTTTCTAAAGTATTACCAGCTCTAGTGCTATCAAAAACCTAGTGTCTTGTAAGATAACCTTATGTCTCTTCTTATTTGCTTCTGTTTCTCCTTTTTAAATTTAAATTACTTTCTTGCATAAAAACTAAGTATTGTTTGTCCAACAAGCAATTACAATGCTATTTGGTAAAATAGTACTCACAGTCAGAAAATGGAGTAGTGTAAATCTTACTTTTTCTTCCTTGTTTTTCTTCTGACTGACAGCTTTCACCATACTGATGAAATACTGTCATTGCTCCAAAATATGTAAACCTGGTAACTGAGAAACTGCATATGGATCTACAAAGCAACTAGAATATTTTAGCAGCTGTGGCATGTTTTGCTGTATGTTCTAGATAATGGCAATTTTCAAAAGTACTTCTTTTCAAAAGCATGATGATTTATCTTATTCCAGTTCGTGAGCCATAATCCTGCAGGCATCTTAGACTGTTGGCAGTGTAAGTTGGTGGCTGGGTGAAAAGCTTAGAGACAAGTTTATGTCAAGAGCTGACTGTACTCTGTAGAAAGTCAAAGTCCAAGGGCAGTCTTAATACAATAAGCAAGAAGAAAAAGCTCATTTCATCAAAGTCTGTTCTAAGAACATAACAAAAACCCCTAAACTGTTCTGTACTTTGTGATGTATTGTGTTACTTTCCATATAGAGGCACAAACTTGAGATACTCTGAACATTTGATAAGAAGAGACAACAGTATTTGAATAATAGTTGTCTTGGATGGTGGAGAACTAAGTCCCTTTTAAACCCATAGTTAGAGGAGAAAATTTAGCTTCCTGACAAGCATAATTATTAAATACTATACAAAATGATGCTTGGATACCAGTACTATCTCCTTCCAGATAACTGAGATACTACCACTTAACTTTGTTTTTTAAGTGATCTAGAAGGTACTCCTCTAATTGCAGAGATGAGTGCAAGCTCTGCAGCCTGGACACTGCAGTTGGGGGGAGAATCTGGAAGGTGCAGTTTAAACTTTGGTGCTGTCAGTGTGGTTATGTTACTTGCTTTAAGAAAGAGTGTGGTCAGCCTTGGATGGCTCTCTGCTCAATGTACTGTTTCAGCTGCTCTTTGGAGGTTCTGGCCATGTGTTTTGGAAAGATCCTGGCTCGAAAGTCTGGATTTCAGTTTATTTGAGGTCAAGTCCTAATTAAACTTTGCATGAAATGATTATAGGTTCTGTAGCAAGCTTTAAAACCAGGCTGCTACCAGAGGTAGTAGGAAGGCCATTTTGATCAAGTATGAGAAAGAACTTTACAGTTTTATTGGTAAGGAAAAATTGACAAGTATCAAAAGAAAATGTATGTTGGGAGTTTTAAGGTGTTTTCATGTCTTAAAAATATTTCATTAGGTCTACAAATTACTTTCAAGTATAACTCCATGTGTAATTTACATGAAATGTAAATTTACTAGTCTTCTGAGGAACAGTTTGCTTACTCATGTTCTATCCCTATGAAGCCATAAAAATTACTTAGGAGAAAGTTTGATATTCTCAGATCTTCTCGGTGAATGTGAAGATACGACTAGAACAAAACATAGATTTTTTTTTTTTTCAGTAAGTTTTCTTGTCATTGTCATCAAAAGGAATATTATGTAATAATAGTTCTTTTAATGAAGTAAAACAGTATGGACTAAAAAATAAATAGCTTTATATCGTGAACTGTAGTGTTTGCAAAACTCTGAAGTATCGGTAGACACAGGCTATTTATTACTATTGTAAATGGTAAGCGTTATGTTCAACAAAATCATATAAAAATTAGTATGATAGTATACTTCAGATTGGATCAGACTTCAGTAACTTACATGTGAGGTGGTGATATGAAGAGTCTGTAAGAAGTAGCTCTAGGGCTTTTCTTAATCAAATAATTAAAAAATGGCAGAGAGTCAGTTTGAAATACATGTAGTGTTTATAAATACCACCTTGAAAACATGTTTTTTGCTTTCTGAAAGAGTCATTTTTCTAGTTCCAGCTGTGTGTAGTCACACTGCTGGGGATGGTCCTCTTGTTAATATGAAGAAAATTCTGAAGCAGACCTAAAGAGAGGAGTGTGTGAGAAAGATTTGAAAAATCAGCATGTAATTATAGTAGTTGTCAGCACTGCAGTGTGTAGAGTTGTCAGCACCCTTTAAAAGGGAAGTAACTGTTTGTTATTCATTGTTTTTGTGTACAAAGTCACAGCTACAGTAAGTAATTCTCTAATAAGAAGCTTTGCCTCCATAAGCAGTTGAAATTCTGTATATTTATTGTAGCAATATATGTTTCATTCTAAGTATCAGCTGTTTAAATGTTGGGGTTTTTATTTTATTAATAGGTAGACACCATCCGGAATACACAAGAAGATTTCAGTCCTACTTGTGACACCTCTGAACTAAATAAGAAAACGTTAATTGGCAGTATTACCTCTCTCTCTGTGGATGGTGGCTATATTAATCAGAATACTTACTTTGCAATGCAAGATGTCTGGGAAGGTGTGTAGGGACTTCTTGTTTCCTCTTTCTTAATATTTGTGTGTATACAATAGAAATATCTTCTGATAAAGTTGCCATTGTCATCTCAAATAAGTTCTGATGGAGTATGCAGTGAAACAGGCAGACATGGATGAGGAAAGCTGCCTGTTGGTTCTCACTGAGCATGACCTGCATTTAAGCATAAGTTACATGTAAGCAAGTGTATTTTTCCACTAGCATCTCCTACGTAGTTTGTCATAACCAGCAAGGCGAAGGTCTGCAAAAAGAACTTTGGACTCGGTGGGCCTGAATAAAGCATTGTTCTGGCTTATATTTAACTTACACTAGTTCTGTAGAGGAGTATTGTATATGTTATCAATAGTAATTAACCTTGAGAAATGCTCTGTTTTGTATAGATTTCAAACCTTGTGAGGGTGACTGGGTGCAAGCAAAATATTATATTAACTCTAAAACATGGAAGAGTGAAGCAGTTGCTGTAAGGCCTTTGAGGTATAAACAAGTAAACAAGGTAAATGTTCTGCACATTGTTTTTGGCAAGAGGAATCTTGGGTGAAGTGAGGTTTCCAGTTGGTTTCAGTTTACAAATATTGGCAGATCTTCTATAACACATCTTTAATTAAAAGATAAAATGTATCAATTCATCCATTTAGAGGAT
The DNA here is from genome assembly GCF_020740725.1 of Corvus hawaiiensis. NCBI lineage: Eukaryota > Metazoa > Chordata > Aves > Passeriformes > Corvidae > Corvus > Corvus hawaiiensis. The sequence goes on along the minus strand of NC_063216.1, from coordinate 60,243,199 downwards.
GTTTCTAAAATAATAAGGCATTTTGAAAATGTATACACATTTTGGGTTGAACAGGAAGAGTAACTTACCTATTATGAATTGCTGATTTGTATGCTTACTGTTGGTTATAATGAGGATGTGTCATGACTGGGGAATTTATAATGCTTCATTTATTCAAGTGTTTTGGCTTAAAAACCACCATTATGCCTTTTTTTTATTTTAATTGAAAGTATTTGTTCACTCTAGTAATGCATAGGCTATACTAGGTTTATGGTTTATTGTCTTTGTCTTAACTGTATGTATTGAATATTTGCATGTCAAGCATAGGAAAAAAATTCTTCTCGTTACTGCTAGTATGGAAGTATAAATTAGATAAGTTGATATGTTACAAGAGTCATGATTAAGTCAAGTGCACATTTTGTAGTATGCACTTCAGTGAAACTTAATGCCTGTCTGAAGTACTTGTGTTTCTTTACACTTCTAAATCTGAAGACAAGCACAGGGATTCTGGGTTAGAGCTCTATGTTTACCTCCTGTGAATAACTGTAATTTCAGAATGCCTTTTTATTAATGGTAGAAGGGCTGTTTCAGGGGAAAAAAAATAGGCAATGTTGGTACGTCTGTTAGCTTAAGAAGATACTATCAAGTAACAGTGAATACAAACTATTACAGGTTCGCATTTCCAGCATCTGTGGAAGAACTGGGACAGTAGATGACAGTATATTTTTCACTTTGGATTCACTGAGACTTCCTGATGGTTACTCACCTCATAAGCATGATCTAGTGAACACGATTGTGGTGGAGAGCAGTCAGTCCTGTTACATTTGGAGAGCTCTCTGCTTGGTGCCAGTCAGCCAGGATGGGTAACATTGTTTTGTTCTCTTTATAACTGTTAGAGACATAGTGCTTACATACAGCTTACATTTCATTGCATCTGTTAAGCAAGAAATACTCTGAGTATTTCCCTAGTTGACTAGAAGGCATAATAGACCATTGGAAAAACCAGAACATGATATGATTTGGCTCTTTTTGTTGGTTGTTTTTTTTTTTTTCTTCTTCCAGTAGGTGGGGACATGAGTGCTTACTAGAGAACCAAAACTGGTAGCAGCAGAGCTACTAGGAGCATGAGGGATATTGCTAGGCAGGAAAGGAGTTTGGCATGCATATTAGAAAAATGCCAAGTGCATGTGTTCCTACTAGAGGAGCACAATTCAGAAGAGACTTTACTGTTTGAAAACAATTCTCAGCAAAACTCATATAAAATTCATGTTTCTTTATTTGATTTTTGCTTAAGTTACAGTGATGGTTCAGGTATCTGTCCTAAAAGGAAAGGTTTCATAATCTAAATAATGAGAGATTCATTGAGCTTGCAGGTACTGAACTGAGAGGTTCTGCAGGCACTTTAGGTGTTATATGTGGTGTGAGGAGGATCTGAACAGACTGCAGAAGAGGTTGGAAAATGTAGATGGTGTTCAGTATGGAGAAGAAGCAAAACTTAGTGAAATAATCAAATACACAAAGGTAAAATAGGCAACTAGTCAGACCTCAGCAAAGATCTGGAATATGACGTGCGAGTTTAAGTGTCTGTCCTGTGAAACACACAAATATCACCTAAATAAATAGATCTATTACCTGTAAAATCTATCACTTTCCATGCTGAGGTCTTGGCAGGATTAGACAGTCTAATTCTGCAGGCCAAAAATAAATTGTCAATCAATTGGAAAGTCCAAAGGGGAGAGCAAAAGGACATTCTGATATTTTTTAAACATAGTCTTTGGGAGTTCTCTAGGAAATTTAGCCAAGGCAGTATGTAAGTCTTCAAAGGATCTATAAAGAATGGAATAAGCTGTTTTCTCTAGAGATAACAGATACAATAAATTGTACCTAGATGAAACTTGAAATGCATACATCATTTTGCAAAACAGTACAAACTGTTCACATATTTTGTTCAGTTGCACCTATTTTTAGTGATGGATTTTATACATAAATTTATTACTAAAGCCAAATTACAAAAGTAGACTTTCGGGTTGATTTCTCAGGTTGAGTGTACATCCTACCATATCGAAAACTGCAGCTTAAGCTGCAGTGGGAGACACCTAGTGGGCTTGGCTAGTAAATTGATGTAGCTAATGAAAAGCAGCTGCACTCACTTTCTACTTCAGTATGTCAGATAACTTGGGAATACTAAGGGTGTGTACATATTAGTGATATTATTAAAATATTTCTAATTTATTTCCATGCCACTTTATCTAAATGAATAGTTTCTTAATTACAGAATAGAAACCATGTAAAAAATTGTTTCTACAGGTAGAAGACACCAAGATGTTAGACCTGTGCTCAGTGTTTCTGACAGGAAAGAGCATGTGCCTGGTTTCATAGGCATTTTTCATCAGTTGTACGTGATAAAAGTTTTTAAGGGCACTTTTTGGTTTCCAGCTGTTTTTTAATTTTGTCTTCAGCTTGCTGATTTCAGATTGGAACAGTAAGCAGAAGACACAAGTGCATAGGTTGAAACACTTCCAGTCTAGTCATTTTATCTCTTAGCTGCAGTGCTAATCATGACTCCTGCTAAGGAGCTGGTCTTTGTTGTGTCTTTGTTCAGCCCCCAAAGAGAGCCATAATGACTTCACTCACCATTTGATTCAGCTCTTCATCAGGGATTAGTTAACTTCTCAATCATTTTAGTCTTGCATCCAAAGTTTTATGCTGGTTTATTGTGCTACTGACAAAAGACTTGTTGCTGCTTAAATTAGTAAAGTTAATCTAATTGTCATCTAATAAATGAACAAAATGAACTGTCTCACCTGCTTCTTTCTAAATATTGTGACTATGCCTTGGTATAGTGTTTCTTAAACCTGTGCTAAATTAAAGATACTTGCTGAGTCTCTATTAGTGTTTAAAATTTGCTACCTAAAATTATTTTTACAGACAGTCTCACTCTAATGGAGGTAATATGGATGAAGCTTATGAAGACTTAATGAGAGACAAAGGAGAGTTGAAAGTATCAAGAATGACTAACTTTGGAACTCTGAAGCAGGGGGAATCTAAACGAATGATCGTTTGGATAGAGTAAGCCTTTCTGATTGTTTGAAGATTTCTTTATTTCCATCACTTCGCAGTCTGTTCGCCTGTCTTACATACAGAAGCCTTTTCTACTGGAGCCTTGTGGTTTGTGATCTTCAGTTAACCTCCAGATATTATGGAATTAAAGAATTTCATGCTGAATTTAATGTCTGTAGGATAGCCTTTTTGATATTGAGCATTTATCCTGCAGATAGTGCTTTGAGACTCCCCAATCCTGTATCTCTTTTCAATCCTAGTAAAATCCTTCTTAGAACGAGGATTGAAGTAAAATAGATTACTTGTGTGTTTAATTTAAACTGCAGATAGTCTGCCATCTTCAAAATCTTAGAACAAGATAACTGGTGCATATTCATGTATTAAAAGCAGACCAGATTTTTTTTTTTCCTGGGTTTTTTTTTTTGTAAACTTTGATGCTGAAGAACTATGTTGGTGTATCCTTGGGAGGTTTTTGTTTTGGTGGGTTTTTCTTTTTTTTTTTTGTTCTTCTTTTTTTTTTTTGGTGCTTTCTTTTTTACATCTGGGTATAAAGGCTTAAATGAATACACACGTGAATACCCATTATTTGTTCTTCTATGTTCTTTCCTTAGAGTTAGTTACCTGAAGATGAATTTTAAGCTCCCATTGGTTTTTATTAAACACAGTATTTGTATATGCTTTATATGGTAGTTGATGTGACCTAGGAATATTAACATAAAGCAGAGGTACTTGTCATCATGAGTTAGAAGCAGCAGTGCGATTTCTTTCTGATAGCAGTTATGAAATCAGGGTGAGCTAACGTGCTACAGACAATTTTATTTGACTTCAGGTAGAAATCAAATAAGAACATTTGCCATGAACTTAATTATGCAACTAATCACATAACTACTTCTAGGAATAAAGGGAGTGTACCACAGTCCTTAATCAGCTGCAGATTAGCTGGATGGGTGAAAGACAAGCAGTTCAGTGTTGAGATTCCTCAAAAAGGTGAAAACAGTCCAGAACCATGTCTGCTATCTGTTCCAAAAAATCAAGAAAACCTCTCAAAAGCTGAAATTAATTCATTTAACAACAGTGGAGGAACAACATATGAGTCATTGAACCATACATCCATTATGAAGAGTGCAGTCATTCCAGGTACAGTGAAATGATAACATTTGAGTGCTGAATGTTAGCTCCTCAGAAGACCATTAGGTTTGTTGGAGAAGACTTGCCTATGTTAGCAATAGAAATTGTGATAACAAAATCTATTGTTATGTGTTTACTACAGAAGGAATTAATTTTCAAGATACAAATTTATCAAGGACAAAAGAAAACATTTCCTGGGTGAAAGATGAAAATCTACAAAATGGAGAAAGTGAGCAAAAAGATGATGTGGAGCAACCAATTAAGCACAGCAATATTACTGCAGAAATTGTGATACCGCCAGGTGAAAAAATATTCGTAGTGATTATATGCACAGCTGTGTAAGTATTTCTGTCCATTATTTCTAACTAACACAATGGCAACAAGTAATGAAAATAGACTTAACAGTTCCCTCATTCTGGGCATAGTTCTCTTCTTGGCATGTTGTGCTTTAACCCCAGCTGGCAACTAATCCCCATTCAGCTGCTCGCTCACTCCTTCCAGCAGAACGGTGGAGACAATGGGAAGAGTAAAAGTGAGAAAACTCATAGGTTGAGATAAAGTTTAAAAGGTAAAGCAAAAGCCTCATACACAAGGAAAATAAAACAAGGAATTTATTTACCACTTTCCATGGGTAGGCAGGTGTTCGGCCATCCCCAGGACAGCAGGGCTCTGTCACACATGATGGTGACTTTAGAAGAAAAGTGCCATCACTCAGAATGTCCTCCCTTCTTCCTTTCCCCAGCTTTATATACTGAGCATGATGCCCTATGATGTGGAATATCCCTTGGGTCAGTTGGTGTCAGCTGTCCCAGCTGTGTCCCCTTCCAACTCCATGTGCACCCTCAGCCTCCTCGCTGGTGGGGCAATATAAGAAGGGGAAAAAGCCTTGACTCTGTGTTAGCCCTTTTCAACACAATAAAAACATCCCTGTGTTATCAAGACTTTTTTCAGCACAGACCCAAAACAGAACCCCATACTAACATACTTCATAGCTACTAGCTATGCAGAAAATAACTCTACCCCAGTCAAAACCAGTACATGGTGTAGTGTAAAGTAAGCCAATACATATCAGCAGATTATCTGGAAAACTATGTTAGACTTTGAAAGTAGTTAGCATTTTAGTGCTTGATCCTGAATATTTATTGAAAGAAAATGGTAGTAGTTAATGAAACAATATTAGTTGGAGTAGGTAACATCTCTAAAATGACACGGTGAGGTGAAGATAATGCCTACAGATGGATATATTCTTTGCAGGATATCCATTGTTCCATGAGCACTAGAGCTAATGCAGATTTCCTGGGAATTGCTGTGTTACGTCTGATAGGTTTCTTCTAGTCTTTAGTATCTTGTATTGCTACATGCCCTGATTTCAAGTTTTCCTTTTTTGTGATAGGAGATTAAAGTTATGTATGCTGAAATAACAAAGAAAAAGCTTTCTTCACTGAAGATGTAATTCACAGAGGAAGTAGTTTGCAAGTCTTAGAAAACCCTTCAGAAACAAAAAATACTCTGCTGTACAAAATATTTTATTAATTTAGTTAAGAATGGAAGGTGCCTTTGTGGGAGCGCTTTCATTCATGTAGGGGTAGGAACCTTATGCAGCAAAGCTTACATTTGTGTACTTTTCACTTATTTCCAGCTGTAGCTCTGCAGACTTTGTGTTCCACTGCCATTGATTCCTAGGATGGTAAAGTAAAAAATTGGACAGAGGAAAACCAGGTTTCATTCATCAAAGTAATGCTGCAATAGTATTCACACTACTTCTCTTATCATTTTAAATAGCGAAGCAAGGGATAGAAAATTTCTTAGGAGGATGATTTAGCTCTAGTTTGGAAGAGCTCGGGCCTGGCTTGCCTTAATGGAGATAGACATGTAGAAAGAACAATTTATATTTCACTGTAAATCTGTAAAAGCCATAAAGTATAAAGTCTTAGAATACTCTAATAATAGAGAGTAATCCACACAAAACTCCATGGAAGGCTACAGCATGAACTTAACAAGTGTTTGCTGTCCACTTAAGAGACCGTAGAGGCTGCAAACTTAGACCATAAATTTGGACACTTCAGTGTCTGGTTTGAGTTTTTATAACAGAGAAAACCAGGCTATAGTTTTAACCTGAGCAGGTAGTGTTAGTTGGCAGAAGTTTAAGAAGTGGCTCTCCTGCGAAAGAGAAGGTAAGCTGGAGTCCTTCTGGGATACATTTGTTTCAGACACATGGAAGCAGTGTTAGACCATGTAGTTAGAGAATTGCACTGTAGTTGTGCTTAAGTTTCTTAGAAACACTCTGAAGAAACCTTTCCCTCCTGATTTCTTCCCGTTTGTCACTCCCCGAGCAACACTTGTAGAAATAAAGTAAGTTTTTCAGAATTAAAGGGTTTTTCTTACTTTCTCCAAGTGTTTTTAGTTAGGATTCATTTCTGGGTAGCCTTTCGCAAGGTGCTGCAAAGCTGTTGCTGCAGACAGGGAAACGATTTGCATCAGGTTCATCTGATGGAGCTGTCTGGCTCATCTTTTTCAGTAGCAGTAATTCCAAGATGTTCCTTGTGAGAGAAGTATTAATTCTGTACCCTAGTATGTTGAGTGGAGGAATCCTGCTCTTTTTTTGATGAAATTGTAGGGTTGACATTTTTGCTGTGGTTTTGGGTTGGGTCTTTTTGGTTGATTGGTTGGTTGGGTTTTTCAATTATTTATAATACCTGGATTGAACTTGAGGTGGGGAGTAAAGTGTGAGGGATTACCCTAAATTAGCAATTCTCATATGTAACTGAAATGAGAATCTATCTCATGGCCAGGGAAAATGAAGTGTGAACATGTTGGTTTTAAGAAGATAACTTCTGTTTACTTGAAGGATTCAGGGACACAGTAAAGAGCTTCTGTTGCTTGGCTTTCCTGATTTTACTGTTGGCCGCTATATTGAAGCCACTGTAACAAATCAAGAAGAATTACTTATAGCACCTGTACAACCTTTTTCTCCAAGAAAGCCTAAAATTACTCCAGATTGTCAGCCAAGGAAGACAACAGTGGCTGGCCCTAAACACAGAAGGTACTGTCACTTAGAGCAAAAAATAACACCTAACCCTGCTCTGTTTGGTGTTGCTATATCTGTTCTGTAATGCTGAGAAAGAAGATATGAAACTGGGAGAATCTGTACATGTTAAAATATATATATATATATAGTAAACAAGATGGTCGTGAACATTGCTGATAGAAGAGGTTGTTTAAGTAATTAACTGTGATTTCTTTGTAGATTTTTCGAACAGGATCTCTAATGTGTAATGTGGTAATAAACAAGATGAAACACTGTTGCTTAGTTATCTACTTAGTAACAACTGTGTTATTAAGAAAAAAACAGGAAACTGAAAATAGATTTCTGAAATAAGCTTCTTAATTGTTTACACGACTTTAATGTCTACATCTGGCTAATGTCTCCTATCTTTCATTCAAAACTTTAGTTTTGCAAATAAGCTTCCATTTTAATTACAGTATTTGCTTAGTTATAAAAATATACCTAATCTGAAAAAGCAGAAACAGTGTTTTCAAATGATCTGTATGAATAACACTTATTATACAATAGCCTGAGCTGAAAGGGACCCATAGGGATCATCAAGTCCAGCTCCTGGCCCTGCACAGAACCACCCCAAGAGTCACACCATGTGCTTGAGAGCTTTGTCCAAACACTTCTTGAATTCTCTCAGGTTTGGGGCTGTGACGACTTCCCTGTTCCAGTGCTTAGCCACACTCTGGGTGAAGAATATGTTCCTAATATCCAACTTCGACCTCTCCTGACACAGCTTCATGCCATTTCCTGAGGTCCTGTGCGCTGGTCACTGGATCGGTGCCTGTCCCTCCTCTTCCCCTCACAAGGAAGTTGCAACTGCAGTGAGGTCTCCCCTCAGTCTCCTCCAGGCTGAAAAGAGCAAGTGAGTCAGCAGTTCCTCATAAGGCATCTCCTCTATGCCATTCACCATCCTCGTGGTGGGACAGTCCCTTCCCTTGCCCAGCTGGCAATGCTGTGCCTGATGCACGCCGGGACACACTTGGCCCTCCTGGCTGCCAGGGCACTGCTGACTCATGTTCAACTTGCCATCCACCAGGACCCCCAGGTCCCTTTCTGCAGTGCTGCTTTTCAGTGTCTTGTCCCCCAGTCTCTCCATACATCCAGGTGGACCAGGTGCAGAATCTGGCACTTGTCTTTGTTCAGTGTCATACATACAGTTGGTGGTTGTCCATCTTTCTAATTTGTGTAGGTCTCTCTTCAGTACCTCTCTGCATTTGAAGGAGTCAGCAGGTCCTCCCAATTTAGTATCATTGGCAAACTTACTCCGTATACCTTCAAATCCTGCATCCAAATCATTTGAGGAGATGTTGAAGAAAACTGGCCCTGAGATGGAGCCCTGCATAACCCCACTAGTGACAGGTCACCAGTCAGATGTTACCCCCTTCACTGTAACCCTTTGTGCCCAACCTATGAGCCGTTGCCCACTCATCACATGATGTATTTATCCAGCTGTGGGCTAGATATTTTGTCCTGAAGGGTGCTCTGAGAGACAGTATGAAAAGCTTTACTGTCTTGTGACATCAGCCAGCTCTTTGAGTACTTCGATGAACACCATCAGGCCCCATAGACTTATAGGGATCCAGCAGGAGCAGCAAATCCTGCAGAAGTTCAGGTTCAACTTGGAGTTCATCATTCTCACAGTCATGGTCCTCCAGGTGAGGGAACTGGCACCCCCTTAGTCCCTCATTGCTGTTGAAGATGGAGGCAAAGAAAGCATTAAACATCTGTGCCTTGTCTGTGTCCCTGTGTGTGAGGTGACCATCCTCATCCTGTAATGGGCTGATGTTGTTTCTGTGGTGCTTTTGGCTACTGGCACATTTTTAAAACCTTTTTATTGTCTCCCTCAATGCTGGACAGCTTCACCTTCAATTGAGCTTTGGCCACATGAATTTTTTCCCTGCAGTGTCGAGTAGCATTTTTGTAGAGGATCTCTTTTTTCCCAGTGTAACAAACTTCTCAGTTGTCCCTTTGAAGGAGTCATTAGTCTGTTATGTGTGTGTGTTTTGGCTTTATAATCTTGGTGATGTGGCATGCTAATTAGCTGTTTTTCACATACATTACTTGAGAAAGCTAAATGATATGTCATACATTTTCATTTTAGAAATAAGAGATGGTGGTGTTCAAACTTTCTCCCACATTATACCATACCGGATGAGTTAAGAAAATGTGTAGAACAGCACTTGGACATACTGACCTTTCAGCCCCTCCTAGCAGAGGTATGTAAGTGTAGCTTTTATAAAAAAAAGTATTTTCTTACATGGTGCTTTTTTTAAGCTTCCTTAACTTAAAAAAATGTGTAGTCCCTAGTGTAAGAGAAGATGACATAACTCTGTTGTTGGGTAGACTTAGACTTCAATCTGGATCCCATAAATTCCATGGTTTTCAGTATGTTACAGAATCCAAGCTTACAAAACCACAAAAGCATAAATGTGAAAAGAGAGTAGAAGTATAACTTCTGTTTATGTGGGGGGGACATCAGAGAAGCTGAACAAAGATTTCTCTGTATTCTCGCTTCTTAGGCATCACTGGAAAGGGTTTTTTGAGGTGTCAGAACAGTTATTTCATAGAAAATGAAAGCACAATTTCTTAAATTACTGCAGTAACAGAGGATTCTTTTCTGGTTGTTCAAAGTTGTTTTCTTAAGCATCTTCAGCTTTAATTCACTACAGCATGTTCAAATTCTTCCACAAGTATAGCAGTTTCAGAATACGTACAAAACACCCCCAAAAAAGCTATAAAGTCTTAACAAGAATATTACAATGATTGCTTTTCCAAAACTTTGCCCTGATTTCTGGTAGAACATTGCTGCAACTCACTTTTTTTTTTTTTTCTATTTTTTTAATGGTAAATTTTTAAGTACTTATAAACTGGAGCTGACACTTTTTTAAGAGGCTATGTTGTCTGCTGACTGAACAGCTCACATTAAACCTGAGGTCCCAGCATTAAGCTAATAGGTTAGTGATCCTCTCTCTGAAAGAAGATCTGTAGTGTTTAAAATAATTTTACACTGAAGGCCTGCTATTAATGGCTACTTCTTTTTAACCACACCTTAAGTTCTGGCTGGTACTGGTGACTTAAATGTCTGCATCAGAAGGTGCTGCTTATTGGCCTTGTATTTGAATGAGAAGATACCAAGTAAAAAGCATTCTGTGCTATCATTGTTTAGATAGGACGTTGTACTGTTGGAGAATACCTCTGCAGTGAGATTCATTAAGCTCTGAGTGAGAAAATTCAGGTTATTTCAGCTTGCCATAAATTTTATAATCATCAGCCAAGGCCAAGACTGACATAGCTCTCTCTTTTCAGCTGTCTCTGTCCATGTATTTAGATTTTACGCTTTCTGGGAATAAACTGAGCATAGAACTCAGTTTGTAGAGTGCCCCTGAATTCAGATGTTGAAACTGCCACTGTAGTAGGGAGAGACTTGGTTAACTCTTTAGCTGAGTGGCTATTGTATTTGAGCTCCAAGGACTGTACTAATTTTGCTTTGACTATTAAGGGAGTTTAAAATACTATCTAGTGTATGGATGCATGTACTTAGGTATTTTATTTGGCAACCCAGTTGCTGTGCAGTCTATCTTAAGAGGTGTTTTGTATAACATTAGCAATAGTGGGTTCCATATCTTAGTGTACAACAATAATGTATACTGTTTTGTTTTTCAGCGTCTTAACCTAGATAATTATAAAGCAAACTTTTCTACTCTTTTATGGCTTGAAGAGATCCAAGCAGAAATGGATTTAAAAGATTACTACATGAGTGGGGTTATTTTAAAAAGGAATGGGAACTTATTAGTGCTGGAAGTGCCAGGAGTAGAAGAGGGCAGACCTCGCCTGGTTCCAGGTAGGAATGAACATGAGATAAAATCAAATAGCATGTTGATCTGTATTTTCACTCCAATGCAAACTCTGTTGTTTATTCATTTGTTTAAAGAAGTCTTTCACATATTTGAGCATAAAGTTACTCATTTAGGTGATTGGGGACACAGGAACACAGTGTCTCAGTCTTAAAGGTGCTGCTATCTGAAGCAGCGTTGCACGTGTCTGTTCTTACAAATGTTTCAACACTATAGGATTTTTCTTTTACAATGTAAATCAGTGAGGTTTTCAGCAACAATAAACTGCAGTGTAGCAATAGCTTAAAAAGCAAAAAGCTGTGAAAGCAGCTAAAATTAAATTCAGAATTTCAAGTAATATAATAAACAAGATAGCGTTTTCAGGAGGTGTTGTCTGATGGCATCAATACTAGATGTCTTTTAAAATGTAATATACAACTACATATGGCATTTCAGAACAGTACTGATGGATACAGCAACTTTGCTGAAGTTAGCCTCTTCAAATTCCTAATTTAAACATGCAGAAGAGAAAAAGAAATTACATGCTGCAGTAAAAATGTTGCTGTTCCTTGTAACAGTATTTTGCCTTTTAACTTTTTTTACAATTAGGTGATAAGGTGATACTGAAAAGTCAGATCTACTCGGAGCATATCATAGAGTACATCGCTTATGTTTCTGAGGTAAGCAAAGTATCTCTCCTCTTGAAAATACTGTGGTCCACAGGTTTTATAAGAGAAGCTTGTAATTCATGGAGTCACAGACTAGTTTAACCTGACTTCGGAGAAGCTAAGTTTATTTATCTATATTTTGAATGGTGATTTTGTATTTTTATTGTATTTTTGAAGACTCTGCCTTCCCTATTCTTTTGAGATTATAATCTTTGCCTGCTCTGAAAGCACTTTTAACATAATCTAGATTTGTAATATGTTGACAGTAGGTAAACCTAGATGTACTTTTTGGTGTTGATGGGGGGTTCAGTGCTTTCAGAGGTACTTCTTTATGTTTAAAGTACTAAATCTTCATGATTATCCTGACTTTTTTTTTATCTTTGTAACAGATATGTGAGGAAGATGTTACACTTAAGGTTAATGCAGACTTTGAACAGACTTACAACTTGGAACCCATGGATGTGGAATTTGTTCATTGCAGGTGTTTTTATAAGCTTCCAAAGCTGCGTTTAATGATTCCTCTAGTAAAGTGACTTTTAAAATATGATCATTTATTTTGGTAGTTACAGTCTTTTAACAGTGAATATGATGGCAAAATTGTGTTGAGGAAAATAAGTGAAAAAATTGGCAAGATTTTAAGTATGTCCTTCTCTGTAACTGTACAAGTGTACAAAGAGCTATTATCTTAATCATTTCTAGATAGTCACACTGATGTCAGACAGTGAAATGAGGGGGAATGAGGTGAGGTGTTCGTAGGTATTTTTCTTAGTTTTTCTTTTTTAAAAAATGTAACAATATGGTTGCAAGACTATGCAGGACAAAAAAATAGCTGGTGATAATCACCCATTCTTTTATGCTTTTGTTTTATTCATGGGATGTTGTTATCTGTTTGAAGTTACATAATCTTCTCTGTAAATTCAGCCTTGTAAAGAAGTTCATTGAAAGTGTTGAACACCAGGCCATCTTTGTATCACTGAAAAGCTAGAGAATATGTGTATCAATATTATCCATAGCAAAGATGTTTATACTTCTGCAGCATATTTCTCAATAGGTGTTTTTTTTTTTAAATACGCATTTTATATAAAACTTTTTTTTTTATGCATAGTAAAAAGTACCAGATACCTCATAGGTGTGTGCTGTCATAGTATATGAAAATGTAAGCTTTTACTTTAATCTACAAATCTGTGTTGTGGTTACAGGATTCCTAGCAGGCGATGCCAGTTGGCCATTCAGCAAGCTCTCTACCTGGGTGAAAAAGGTACACTTCATTTGACTATTAAGTTGTCTAGAGGAGTTTCTGTGTGCAGAGTCTTGTGGGTTTTATTGCTTTCACATCAGGGCATACTGAGAAGAATGCATTGTAATTTGTTCTTACAGGAGTTTTCCATGTGTTGTTGGGGGCTTTTTCGTTTGGTTTTTAAGAAAAAAAAATGCTGAATGTAGTGAAGGTTTTGTCCAAATTATTTCATCTGTTGGCCATCACAGGCAGGGTGGGTGGAAGCAAACTTTGTGAACTGTTAGAGCCAACAAGAAATGTAGGACTCGTACATACTGCTATAATAATAGCCAGTGAAATGGCCATGTTTTGTGTTATCTCAAAATTTGTTAAAAAACACTGATTTTTTTGTTCTGTGGTTGAGTTGAATGATGCATATGACCTTCATGCAGGTCTTTACCACATTAGTTCTGATAAATCAATTTTGGCAGCTCAGACTAAGCTGATGTATCACAGTAACATTAATCAGTGAAACATAAAGTGTTTGTGTGACTTTGAAATTTCTCTACTTTCTTTTTCTCTGCTAAATGTGAAGTGTTATTTCCGGAAAGGCTTGTGTTACAATCACCACAAGCTGTCAAGACCCAGAACACTGCAGAGTATTGTGCTGTTGATGATGGCCTTAAACAGCCTTCACAGCAGGAAAGTAAGGTATCTATTCTGTAAATGTTCCTTAAAATGTTAACCTTCATTCAGATTGGTTACAGATACTAACTGTACAGCTATTGGCAGGAAGGAATTGCATAATGGAGTATCAAAGAATCAAAGCTGTATTCTGATGACAGAAGTTTTTGTTTGCTGCCTGGAGATAGGGGATTTTATGATAACTGATACTATAAAGCTAACAAAATGGAAAGTGCGTATTAAAAAAATGTGTGATTGTGATGGGAATTATCAGATTTGCCTTAGACTAGTTTTCATAGCTACTGTTGAGTAGATACTTAAGTCCAGTCACTGTGGCAGGAAATAATATTGTGATAGAAGGTAATCATCCTCTTCTGAGTAGATTTACCCAGGTTCAGCTGCCACTTGTATTAATAAAATGTAGAAATACTTCTTAGAACAGACTTTAGGAGGCTGCCTAATTCTCTTTCCTTTTTGAAGCAGGACTGTCACTAGCAGTAAATCAGTCAGCTTGGGAGATGTGGGCAGCATTTCTTTACTTTTGTCTAGAGTTTTCACAGCGTCTGCATAAGCTATGCTTCACCACCTTTACGCTCAAGATTTTTTCCTAATTCCCTAATTATTTCAGCTGCAATTTGTCTTTTGCAACAAGGAGTAATCAATCAATCTGGTTTGAAATCAGTATTATTAAGATGATTGAGGCATGATGTCCAGAACCTTGCCAACACCACATTCCCTACAAGCAGTTTTCTCCCATGCTACAGTCTGAAAGGACATGTCCACTAAGGAAGATGCATGTATCTGTGCATCTTGTGTAGTGGTCTGGAATGTGGCTGCTTTCGTGGAAGCAAACAAGTTGTGTAGTCATGGCTTCAAAATCCTCATCTGAGCCTGCAAAATATTTGTGGAATATATGTTTAATGTTAGCAGAGCCAAGCTATTAGAAATCTTAAACTTAAAATGCCAATTCCTGGCACCATCATCTACTACTCTTACCTTTCTGTCTTAACAGTAGATATTCTATTTAATGGGAAAAAATTAAAGCTTAGCAACTTCAAAAGTATTAGGGAAGATAGTTGCCTGTCTTCTTAAGGTTATAAATGCATTTGTCTTCACTTACTGTTTTCAGGTCAAAAAAAAGAACAAACAGACAAAAGGTATGACATCGAGGGAGGTGGACATAACAGGTGTGATGGAAGTAACTCTACAAACAAGCCAACTTGGTGTATTTTCTGTGCTTGAATAATAAGTATCACATCAGTAAATCAGGGCTGAGTAAGATACCTTTAACATGTCCTTGTGCTCTGTCTTTTAAAGACAGATTCTAGAACTACTAACAGGAGGTTTCTGTGGAGACTTTTGGTGCATTACTTAAACATCGCTAATTCACAGAATCCTAGAATGGTTTGGGTTGGAAAGGACCTTAAAGATCACCTAGTTCCAGCCCTTCTGCCACAGTCAGGAACACCTTCCACTAGACCAGGTTGCTCAGAGTTCCATCCAGGCTGGCCTTGAACACTTTCGGGGAAGGGGGAGCAAGCATCTGATGATATATTTTTTAATGAATAAATTGTCATATCCCAGTCATTTATTCAAAACTTTTTGGTGTCATACTGAGGGTTTTCAGTTTGTTACTGGGATGCTGTCTTTCATCTTTGGGAAAGCTTCGCTAAAGATGCTAAAACTTTTTCAAGTATCTCAGATTATTCTTACGCTATTTTTGGAAAATGTGACTTTAAATACCACTGTACTGAAATGCCTAAGAGGGTAATTGTGTCATTTTTTTATCAAAAGGGTGCTAAAGAATTACTGAGTAATTACCTAGAATGCACTTCTGTCCAAGGGTTAGTAAGATTCTGCTGTTGAAAGCTAAAGCTAGACTAATTCAGACAGGATTAAGAAAAAAATTCCAGCAGTTGTAAGAGAGGACTGATCATGTAGTACTGGTACCATCCCCAAAGTGCCAGTTACTGGAAGTTTCTCAAGTTTTGCTATTCTAGGACAAGAAAGTGAGCTTGATTCTAAAATTACTGAATAGAGCTTTTATGGATTGTTGGGTTATGTAATCATGGTCCTTTTCTGGCTTTCAATAAAAAGCCAGTACACTTCGGAAATATTAATGGCTTATTTTCTACTTGGTATTCTATGAAAACTGATTTTTGAGAAATTCATTAGTTGTTACAACAAAAGGAAAATAAAAATTTGCAGAAGCATATTATGAATTGGAATTGCTTTTATCTACATATGTTAAAAATACATATGTGAAGTTCTGAGATATGCTTGTCTTGATTATAGTTGGTGAAACTGTGGCACTTAAACAGAGAGATGGTGGATTTTTCAATCCTGTGCTGAATGTGCAACAGAAACTGGCAGTGAAAAGGATACTGAGCGGTGAATGTCGCCCCACACCTTATCTTCTCTTTGGACCACCAGGAACTGGAAAAACAGTAACAGTAATTGAAGCTATTTTACAGGTAGTGGTGAATGACAAATCAGTCATCTCTAGTCTTTTCCATGTTGGAACATTTATAGTATTTCCGTAAGTACCATCATATATTTTTCTCAAGGAGTTTTCAAAATACTCTTTTTAAAATCATTTTCTATAGTTCCATGAAGGAGGAAAATCCCATCTTCATATGGATTAACAGAATTCTGAATGGCTTATTTTCAAGTCTTTTTGTCTTTAAAACTTCAGTGAACAGTGTCTACCTTGTGATTCCGGTAGTCCATAATGTATTCGTGAAGCACAGGTATACATTGGTATGATAACCATGAATTAATTCTGTTGTGGATACACTCAGTTTGAGAGGACTTAGTCGTGACCATTGACAGGAGTGTTACTGAACTGCAGAAGAATGAGTGGATATCACACATGTGCAAAACTCTTCTGGGTTCCATATTCAATGAAATAAAATGGGAATGTTGGTGCTATTGATGCTTCTTAAATAACCTTTTTTTTTTTTTTAATATCTGTATTCTTTAATATAGATACATTTTAGTCTCCCAGATAGTCGGATTTTGGTATGTGCACCGTCAAATGCTGCAACAGATCTGATCTGCTTGCGGCTGCATCAGAGCAATCTCTTAAAACCAGGAACTATGGTCCGAGTTAATGCTGCCTTCAGGTCAGCAGAGGTAAGTATTACAGATACCTGCCACTTAATATTTCCATTTTAATATTTTTACCTTAAAATGCTGATTTAGTATTTTAACTCTCAGTGGCTATTAGGCTGCTTAGGCTTGCTGAGGATCCAAAGTATTGCTTCAGCTTTTCCAGAAAGTGGAAAATGTTGATCATAATCCTTAATTTGACTGTATGAGCATAAGATCTTCACCTCTTTCTTGTAGTGCTTAACTCTACAAGCAGCAAATAGGCATTCTGGGGATTTTTTATTTGATTCGTTGTTTTTGGGTTTTTTATCAGTCCAAGTTAAGACTACTTAGACAGAAAGTAAGCAAGTAGAACCATCATCTCTATGCAGGACACATACATTGTGGGTTCATTACATATATACATATATATTTATACATATGTATATATATTTATACATATGTGTGTGTATATATATAGAGATATATTTGTGTATATATATATGTGTGTGTGGATGTATATATAGATACGTATATGAAGTATCCCAGTGTTCCATATTGATCCTTATAATAAAGCACAGATGTCCTGCATATGTACTGCTTTGCTTAGGCTAATTCATTCATTCATTTTGGTGTATGAATGGGTCTAAATCTATGTGTTTTGCTCAGCTTTTAAAATAGTCTTCAGAGAGCTTTTCTATTCAAATTTTAAAATTCTGGTTTAGGCTGGCATTTTGTTACACCATTTTTGTTTTGCAGCAAATTGATGACATGGTGAAACCTTACTGCAAAGATGGGGATGATATTCAGAAAGCATTGTGGTCCAGGATTGTAGTTACAACATGCAGCAGTGCAGGATTGTTTTATCAAACAAATACACGGTACAGTACCATAGATAGGAATATCACTGAAATGGCTGGATGACACAAACCCCAGAGCTTTTAAAGACTGTCTGAACTGTAACTTGGGCTGTTTTAATCGTTTATTGCGTGCACCTTTATTGTGAAGAAAGCAAAGCACTTGTTTTTGGTAATGTTTCAGCAGGAACTTTCTTCATGGTAAATTTAAGAATTATCTTGAGTAGTGTTTAAGGTTTTTGAAACAATAACTTCTCTGCCACCAGTGGAAATTGTATTGCTCTTGACAATCATTTTGGCTCAAAATGATTGCCACACTAAAAATTATATTGTATTTGGCTTTTACCAAGCCACCTTTACTAACTGTAAACAACTATCAATCATATCAAGTGCTATTAACCAAGGTTGTCTCTGTCTTGGATTTTACCTTTGGAAAAGGACACTCTGAAGCCTTACTATCTTGAGTTGTTTGGCAGAAACAAAGCTTGGGGATTGTCTTTGCTATATCAAGTGCATTGTTTTAACTTAATACCTTAAGGAAACCGAGAATAAGGGAAGCTTATTGGTACAAACAATGTTTTAATTAAGGGTTATGTATATCAGAGTATGTAAGTGAAATCAAAGATGAGAACTTAAAGTTACAGAGTTGTTTTTTCTATATTTCCTTCTGGAAATACCCATCTTTGTTCTGTGTCTGTGGGGTTGCCTGGCATACTTGCCTGTCAAGGATGTTAACAGAATTGCTGAGGTCAACCACAGGGTGGCAGAATGAAGTAATCTGAAAAGAGCCCTGTTTCAGGTTAATGTTGTTTAATTACAGGCTTGGACATTTCACTCATGTGATTGTGGATGAGGCAGGCCAAGCAAGTGAACCGGAGAGTCTGATTCCAGTTGGGTTGGTTTCAGAAGCTGATGGGCAGGTAGTTCTCTTAACATCATTTACTGAAAGGAAAAAAGCTTGTTTTTTATTTTCATATTTTGTGAATTATGTAGAAAGCAAGCAGCCATTTTCGTAATGAGTTTTTTAATAGAGATTATTCATGCATAATATCAATTCTCTACACTAAAACAACTTTCTTTACATCTAGAACAAGTCTATGTTGGTAGGACTGGGTCAGTGTGTGGAAGATACCAAAATAAAAGTATGCGTTCCGTTTAAGACAAAAACATACTTCTGTCCTTTGCAAAAAAATGTTTGAAGGAAAGCAGATATTAATTGATCTCTGAATTCTGAAATGTGTATGTCATTATAAAATGAAGTTTCAATAACAATTGTTTTAATCTAAGATGGATGTTTTTAAATTTCGTATACAGATAATTCTCGTTGGAGATCCAAAGCAGTTAGGGCCAGCAATAAAATCGAAACTTGCGCAGACTTTTGGATTAAGTATGTCCTTGCTAGAAAGACTGTCATCAAGAGAGCTATATCAGAGAGATGAGGATGCTTTTGGTTCCTGTGGAGCATATAATCCTTTATTGGTGAGTTAAACTTTCCATTAGCCCTTTTCAGCTCAGTCAAAAAAGGAGAAGTTGTGGTTACTTACCATGATTTTGCTCCCTGATGCTTAGTGACAAGTCTATCTTGAGCATTAGTTTTCTAGAAAAGCTTGATTAGTTTGCATATGTAGTCTGAACAGTAAAGATGCTGAGCCCTCCAGCATGTTAAAACTTTTCCTTGAAGGGGTCCTCTATTCTTAAGCAGTATAAGTCAAATATGGTGCACAATAATTTCAAATTCCCTTTCATCTTCATTGTCCGCATTTACCATACCATCATAACTTATTTTTTCAAGATGAAAAAATGCAATTTCTGCTTTTAATGTAAAAAGACAAGCAGAATCTCTTCTTTGATGATAAATTTTGCAAACATCATGTTTCACAAAGGGAAGAAGAGAAACTGTTCTTATTTCTTGATCATCTCTTCCTTTGAAGGATAGCTTCCCCAGACTCTTGTATGGGCAAGTAGCTAAAGTCCACATTAAGTGGCAGAGGTAGCATAGTATTTAAACATGTACAGATGTTTGAGCTGCTTTCAATTACTGTCTGAATCTGAAAAACAGGGCTGATGTTAAGCTTCCTAAGATGCCTTCCTATTCTCATGGTAACATATTTCGAAGAATTAAACTGAGAGCAAAGGATGACTAGATGACCATGGAAGTAGAGAAGGCAGGAAATCTGATGGCAGATTTAAGGTGAAAGTGAGGGTATTTGGCCCTCCTCAAATCTGTTACCGCAAACTTTGGTTGTTGTGTTCCATATGCAGTGCTTAAGGAGATTTGGCATAGTGAGAGAGCAGGAAGTGTGAGGGCTTTAAGGATACGTTTCAACTGGAATATCCTACATTATCCTTTCTACAGCACTGGGTTTTTTTGAGCTGGTTATTACTGTCTGGAATGCTTCCTTGAGACTGTTCTTTCATTTAAAGACAAATAGTTTCAGATGTCTTAAGGCCAGCTTCTATCAGCTGTTCTGATGCTCCCTTTTTGCCTGTCAGTACTTCCTCAGAAGAACATGTTACATCCATGGAAACTCCATGGAAATAATCTGTCCCTTAAAAAAAGATGATATGTCTGTAGATCAAATGTTTTAAGAAACTGGAGAATGACCAATTCATCTATCATGTACATTCAATTCTCTTGGTTTCCCCTTTGGAGGGGAAGGAGATGGTTCTTCTAAAACACTGCTTTGGTGTACTTTTTACTTACAGAACACCACACCTGCAGTTTTTGCCTTGAATACAGTTCTTCGGCAGCTTTAGAAATGCTGAATGCTAGCAGATGGTAAGGTAGTAGGTGTGTTCTGAGAAGTCTGATGAATAATTACCTGTTTCAGTTACTGATTTTGGGTTTTGTCTTTGCAGATCACTAAACTCACAAAGAACTACAGGTCGCATTCTGCATTGCTTGCCTTGCCATCTAAATTGTTTTATCATAAGGAGCTAGAAGTTTGTGCAGATACTTCAGTAGTAACTTCTTTTTTGAATTGGGGGAAATTGCCCAGGAAGGGATTTCCATTAATTTTTCATGGAATAAAGGTATGTAAAATGTTCATACAGTGAACTGTATAGGCTTGCTAGCAGTTTGCTGATTTCTTTAGAATAAATTCTAGAAAGGACATGAAAAAGATTGAACTGTCTCTCACAAGTAATGTGACTTCCTAGCCATCTGGTTTTAGAAACAACTGCTGAAGTCAAATGTTTGCTAAGAACTTGAGCAGCTGCCTCTTGAGGTGCATTGTGGAGACATTTTCATACAGGTTTAAATTCATAGCAGATGACCAGGATGGAGTTACCATCAGCTGCTTTAGATTGGTTTTGATGAGAGTTTGCTATGTTAGGATGGATACAAGCCTCTAAAACTGAAGGATCATGAGGGTTTAACTTGGCAGAGGAAAAAATAGTACCTTGGAAAGTAAGGTTTCTTTAGTCTTCCAAGAAGTTAGTAAGAAGTGGTAATACCTGCTGCTTGGAGAAGCTTGGTTTTGAACTCTTCTGTCTTGCACAAAAGCAAGATACCAGCTTGTTAACACATGTTACTCTGAGTTGAGATGTAACTCCTTTGTTGCATACTTATAATAATGTTGTCATATCAATTATATTTATAAATGTATAAAAAATATATATAAATTGTGAGGTGATACTTGTTCATTAGAAAAGGTGTATAGAGAGGAAAAGAAATTATATATAACATTCCATCACTTTTTTTGCATTCAGGAGGTATAAGAATAATCTATTAATAAATACATAGTCATTTCTGCACCTGATCTCCATCGTGTCATTTCCTTTCCCCTAATACAGGGCAGTGAAACACGTGAAGGTTGCAGTCCTTCATGGTTTAATCCAACTGAAGCAGTTCAAGTAATGCAGTACTGCTGCCAACTGGCTAAAAGTGAAGCCTCTGCAGTATCAGTGACAGATATTGGAGTGATTGCACCATATCGTAAACAGGTATAATGTTTAACAGGTCTGATGTCTTAAGAGCTTCAAAGTTGCTGTATTTCATCTCATGTATTTATATGGTGGCTGTGGTTTGTTCAAGCAGGAGGGCGTATGTCAGAATTTCACTGTTGTGTGAAATTGTGACGTTACACAGTGTATTATCAGTCATCAACGGTGCTGCCTTTGAAATCTGAACCTAGAGAAAGACAGCAATAGTGACGTTCTACTGGTTTTTTAGTTTTAAAAATCAAGCAATTAAGGAGACCAATTTGGAAATAGAAGAGATTTTTCAGTTGCTGAAACTAAAGAGTGCAAGTCAAGAATTTATTATCCAACAGCTGGGAACAGCAGTCTGATTCTGTCACTCTCTGCACTGAAGACTGGAACAAAAGGGAATTATTGTGAAGTAGGTGGCATGACACCTTGTTGTGGCCTTGAGGAGACTAGAGGAAACAATTACTGTGACTTCTTAGCTGTCCTGTAGTCAGACTTGAAGTTTGTACTGCTATTGAAACCTCTAGAGAATGCTGAACATTAACTTGAAATGCTGTGCTTTATTTTTTAATGTATTTGTATCCAGGTGTGTTAAATATGTGATGTTTACTTTCATTTTAAAAATAAACTTAATCCCCTTTCTGTTGCAGAGAAGGTTTTGGACAGTGCACATAATTCTTTTTGGTACTCACATCTCAGCGTTCGTAACCTTGCACATGTGGCTTGGGGGAAACACTGGGAGGTGTGTAGAAAAGACCAAGCCCTTGTGAAGAAACCTCACTTGCAAATTAAAGCTTGTACCGATCCGACTGGTCAGGTGCATGCACCTGCCTGTGTTTGCAGTCATTTGTTTTTTTCAAATATGTATTCATAGAATTGATATGACTGAATTTCTTATACTCCCTAAATGATGATTTCACATGATTTAATGTGTCCTTCATCTGCCTGTAATACAAGGCATGTGATAGTATGGTCCACATTAAGAAAGTCACTTTGTATTGCAGGAACACTGATTAGAAAGTAGTGTTTGACCATAATCTTCAGCTTAGTCAGGCATGATTTCTTCTTAAATCTTTTGGAGCACTTCAGTTAAAATCTCTAAACAGCTTTTAGCAGATGGCAGCACAGCAATCCCACATGTACCAGGATCGCAGTGCCTGAAACTCCTTGTTCTCTTTCTGGTTTGGGAGGGTACTTAAGATCATATCTCACATCTGCCTTTCACTCTGCATGATGCATCTGGCAAGCAAAGGTGGAATCTTTGTAGTCTTCTTGATGGGCTAAGGGAAGCTGCTTGCCCTGCCACGTCTGTGGTGTGCATGGTTTCGGATATGATGCATACTGGAAAAAGAGAGTTTAAGGATCTAAGTTATTCTTTTTAAAATCTGGCCTACTAAAAATCTCTCGCCTTCTGCTCAATTTATGGTAGAAGGTGAAGGAGTAGTCTCTAAGTTGTGTATTAACTGTGATACTTTCTTGTAGGAAAAGTTACTATTTTATTCTAAAATCTTGCTAATGATTGATGGTTAAGCTCGGTGTAGTCATTCCTTTCGACATTGCCATGTTGAAGCGCATACATATATATGTGGTATGGTTTTGGTTTTAAAGCAGCCCACTCTCAAATGTAAAACTAAATTCAAACCCTTTGGTTTTGCCTTGGTTTTTTGTTTTTTTTTTTGTAGGTGGAAAAAATTAGATTTCTTCTCAGAAGTATTGATTTGGAAGACATAAAAGTTGGCACAGTAGAAGAGTTTCAAGGGCAGGAGTACATGGTTATCATCTTATCAACAGTATGTAAATTTACTGTGGTCCTTTTGAGAATTTTTACATGTGTAATTCTTTGTGTCTCCTTTTTGATATAGGCCTCTAAAAGAAAATTTAGAAGCCATATTTTTGTCAGTCTGTCACAGTATTTGAAAGCAGAGCTTATTAAGTGCATGCATGTAGAGTTATTTTGCTCTTTAAAATCTGGATTATTAAAAATCTGTTGCTTTCTGTTTAAAATATGGTAGTAGTATTTCACATTTGTAGCTTGGAGGAAGAGTCTGGGGTTTTCTCGCTTGTGGTTTTTTTCCTGAGGGCAGTGGTACTGAGCTTACTTTCAGTGTTCCACATCGTACCATAGCTTTTCAATCCACCATTGGATCTCTCTTAAAGTAGTTCTAAGTATGTACTATGCTCTTATTTATAAGAACTCGTTATTTAGGTTATGAAAACTTTCTTTTTTCAAAGATAGGTTCAAATATAGATGAAATATGGGTGAAAATCTAATGAGTCATAGTTTTAGCACACTACTTGCTTTGGCTGTTTTTCCTATGCTAAGTCAAAGCACACTGATGAGGCTATTGAAGAAGGCGTACTGAAAGACACATTGTGAAATGTCATTCACCTGAGTGGATTGTTGGAGTAAGGAAATATGTTAAAGTTACCCTGTGTTGTGGTCTTACTATTTTATTTCTAAAACTATCTATAATTAATTTTAGGTGCGATCTCAGAAAGTCCTAATTGATGATGAAAAACACTGTTTGGGCTTTCTCTGTAACCCAAAGAGATTTAATGTAGCAATTACTAGAGCAAAAGCTTTGCTGATTGTCGTGGGAAACCCTCACGTTCTTGTGAAAGTAAGTTTTGGGTTCATATCTTTGAATTGCATGTGTTATTTGCCACAGCAGTTGAATGATTTTGTGGTTTAACCTGATGTGAGGGAGCATCAGAATATGCTAGGAATTTGTACATTGTCCTCAGTCTGCATTTAGGAATATCTGAACTCCTTGGGTTCCCATACGAAAGGACAGTTCAGGCACACATGCAGTAGATTTCCAAGCGCAAAGGAAGTGGTGCTCTGTGCATACAGACTCCTAGCTCCTTTTTGTTTCCAGCATGGAGGCTCTGACCTCCTCTAAAGTTCTCCAGCAGCCTGCAAGTCCAGTAAGCATGTTCCGAATAAACTCATGCAATCAGATTCTTCACAAAATGTAATTGCTTCACTTTTTAAATGGAGTGTGGCAGAAGTGATTGTTCCCAATTGATGCAATGAGTGCCAGGGAAGAGGACTCCTTTTGAACTCATGCATGGTCCTTTCACAGGAATAAGTTGAGCTTGTCTTAATATCTCATTTTATTCTATTTTATTTGTTTTATTATTTAGTCTTACTTCAGGAACAAGAAGGAAAACAGTATTCCAGAAATGGTCTGAGTAAAAATTTAATTCACCCATACCTAACATGTAATTACATGTAATTTAGAGCAGCTGTAGATACCTTCCTCACATGTTACACCATGCTTGCACCATTTGTAGAGTTGTTTTTGGAAGAGGTCCTATTAAATCTCTTACATTCATGTGCCATGTTAATTTGTTTGAAAATTCACTTCACAGTGCACCGTGATTACAGTTACATATTAATCTTCTCTTGTAGGATCCCTGTTTTTGTGCACTGTTAGAATACAGTTTAATGAACAGAGTTTATATAGGTTGTGACCTCCCCGCAGAGCTGGAACACCTGCAGAAGTAAGTGTCTTGTCTTCACTTTAACCTTGCTAGATATCGATCCATTTACAGTATTTTTAGAGCTAGTGTCATTTGAAAGATTGATCAATACAACAACCTGTGATATCATAGTAGGATTGGATTTTGCATTCCTAAGTAAATATTATGTGAACATAATGACATGTAATGTAACTCTGTTTTCTCCCATCTCATAAGAGAGTCTGAGTATTAATTATTAAATATGAGCTGTTGTTGACTTTGGTATCTTATGTATCCCCAAATGATGATGGTATATTTGATGATCATAAGGTGGGGGGGTGTACAGCAGAAATGGTTAAGGTGATTTCACTGTAGTTAAAAACGAAGTGCTTGGAATTTGATTTAAGTATGTCCCTTCTGATAACATGTAATAAATACAGTGTTAAATGGGTATTATACACCAGATTATACTACTGAGTTTTTATAATCAAAAAATCATGTTGTTTATGGAAAGGTAAGCAAGATTTTTATGTGACTCTCTTTAATTGACAGGTGTGACTAGTTTTTTGGTATTCAGGATGCAGTCACGGTTTTAGTATTCATCTGTTTTGAAACTAACACTTAACAGAAACTCAGTCCTGAGCAGATCAAGCGCCTGTTGTCCTCAGAGAGAGGCATATGTTCTGAAATGGATAGAAGTTTCTGCAAACAAGATTTTTTTTTTAAAAGAAGTGAAAAAGTTGTAATTATAAGATAAAATAGTACTGGCAACTTACTAGCTTCTGTGTTTAAAATGTGTATTACTGTGCCTCTGCAAAGAACAGGATGCCTGAATCCTTCAGGCATCAGGAGAAAAGTATTGAAGGACTCCTATGTAAGCTTTTCCTTATTCTGTAATTGTTTCAGCTTCTCAGTTTTCTTGGACTTGTGTAGTGCCACCTAAAACTGGACTGTCCCAAGAACGTAGATGTGTCACGTCATTGTTGTGGGAGTGTTACAGTAACATATCTAGGATGTGAACTGGAATGATACATTAAATGTCTCCATTCAACTGATGCTGAGTACCTTAAGCCAAAACCCTACTCCTAGTTTTTAAGGCCTTTGTATATACAGCTGAGATCACACAGGGTGTTCTTGGTTTCCACTGCAGTCCATCCGTCTGCTGTGGTGTATGTCAGAGCAATGCCTTAAGTGGCAGTTAAAGAAAAAAAGAAAATTAAAACTGTGTTTTGCCTTTCTGTAAACAAGGTATAAAATAAAGTATTGTGTTTTATTTTGTCAAAATTAAAACAAAATGATAGGTTAGCAGTATTTCTGCTCTTGGCTTAATTTGGCACTGTGCTTTCCCATTAAACAGTATTTTTCTCTCTTCCTTGTCCTCTCGTTGGTGATTAAGTCTTGCACTTTAGGAGTAGCTGGACAACTAGACAGTGTGTTTAAGAATTGCCAGTACAACAAGATGGCTTTCTGTAACAAACAGAAGTGTGTTAGATAGGACTATAGGCTACAGAGAAACAAATGAAGGAAGAAAGAAAGCTTTTGTTTGCCTTGTTTACAGTCCTCTCATGTCACTTCTGTTCTTGGTGTGCACTGTGCTTCTTTCCCTTGCAATGCACAATATGCAGATACTGCAACTTACAAGATGGCAAGTGGGGTAAAACATCAAAGCCAGGCAGGATATAGGGTACCTGCACTTATTGTGATACAGGGTGGAGTGCCCAGATCTGCCTCTCGCCCAGACTGCACTGTCAGAGTGTATCCAGGGTGTCACAGCTGCATTTGAGCAGCACTCCAGACTATTCAGCCCAGTATCTTTGATGTTGTATTATGCTGCTTAAATTGCTTTCGTTCATGACAGGCCAGGATAGATGGTTTGTGTTGTTGCAGTATGGTGCTGAAAATACCAGCACTGATGCCATGTCAATATTCTACATTCAACTCAAGAAATTGTTTAACTAAGATCTCTTCTAGTTGCCTTCGGAAAGACCTCTTGCTTCAGGATTGTGTTAGAATGTACCACATCTCACAAACCACTGCTTCCAACCTTGGATTTTGTTAGTGTGCTCATGCTCTCTTGAGAGAACAGGGAAGAGATCATAATGGAGATGGATTGTGCTTACTGTATTGCAAGATACCATCTAGAACTTTTGACTAGTATTCCCATGACATCTGCAGGGCAAAGTAGCAAAGGACTGATTGTGATACTTAATAGCTACAATTTAATAACCTTTTGACTGTAATAGTTTGCATGTTGGCATCAGTTTCTGCAAAATAAACTACTTGATTTATATTTGAGCATTGGGCATTTATTACTCAGTAAAAGTCAGATTACAAATGCTTATTATCATACATGGTGTTCAGTTTTTTTAGAAGAGCTCTCAGTTTAAAGAGCAAGTACAAAATAACATTCACATGTAGACAAGTCCTGGACAAAACTTGGGTCCTTTTGCACTTGCTTTTGTACACTTTAATATTATAGAATGCAGTTACCATCTTCAAGGAAAATACTGCTTTTGTTTTTACACATGTATGCACAATGTAAAAGGTAGAAGTATGTCAATGTGGTTCATGGGTCACACTTCTCGGGAAAAAATGTGTGTCTAAACAATATCAAAATTAAGGGAAGGTGAGAAGTGGTGGAAATGCAGAGTAGGAATGATTGCACAGATAAATAATGGAGAAGTATTTCCATGTGCACTCCTCTTAAGGAAAAGTAGTAGCATTGAATCTGCACATGGGTACCTGAAGGTGCTATTCTAGCGGGTGGCTGAGGGAGCTGGGTGGTGCTTTGTGGCTTCTCAGTTCTTTCATAAAATCACACAGGTGATAATGCAGAAGGTCCATGAAACATATCCTGTGTGTCAGGTCCTAACATGCTTGGGCACGTCTTTACTAGCACACGCTAAAGCTAAGGTCCCAAAAACTATTTTGCTTCAATAAAAGCTGGGGTATTTGGTGTGAACACAGAGCTCTCTGTTAATGTGCCTTTAGTACAATGATGCTTAGCAGAAGTCTGTGTTTTCATTAGAGGTCCACGTATTCCTAACAATATAACATTTCCCCATCTCTGGAAGTGTTCACGGCCAGGCTGGATGGAGCTCTGAGCAAGCTGGTCTAGTGGAAGGTGTTCCTGTCCGTGCAAAGGGGTGTAGAACTAGATGATCTTTAAGGTCCCTTCCAGCCCAGGCTCTTCAATAGCCTGTGGTGCTCTGTCTGTCAAACAATAAAACATGTCTCTGTATGAGTACTAGAGAGATGATCCCAGTCACTGACAACCTGGAAGGTGATGGCTATCACAATATTTGTGTGGGTTTAGAGGGTGCGTAGCAACCAAAAGAGCAATGAAGCTGCTGTAAGGGGAAAGGGGATGCAGTGTTGTGCCTCATAGTGAGACTTTAAGCAACAATGTGTCCCATGTTGACAGAAAGACAAAACTGTGCTCCAAAAGGGAGCAAGTGCTAATGCTGCAAATTTGTTGTTTCAATTGGTCCTTGACAGCAGAGTGGCCCTGGGGCAAGGGAGGGTGGCAGGGCCTGCAGCATGACCTGGCAGAGCAGCCCAGCTGGAGCAAGGTGCAGTTCCTGCTGCACTGGAAGGCCTGCCCTTGGCACAGAGCAGTTGGCCAGGCCAGCTGGGACAGAGAGCTGAGCCAAACCCATACACAGCCCTGGCAGCAGGGAGCAGGGAGGGAAGAAACATGAAAGTATGCATATTGTCAGCTCTTGGCAATTTGCTGAAAATAGCTTTTGGGAAGTCAAGGGTATTTGGTGGTTTCCATTCTGTTTCTAAGAGCTGTGCCCTGGGGCAATAAAGAGGATGAGGTAGTGAAAGTCTCACTTTTGGCTTCCCTTAAATTAATGAGCAAACTTCCCAGATGGGATATGTGAGGCAGAAGAAGAAATCAAACATTCCGTTTAGACTGCCTAAAATGAAGCCATTCTTTCTGTGGAACAGAATAGTGACCAAAAGGCATTTTCACCTTGCATCATTTCTGTTTTGGGGAGAGCTCTCTGCAGATTGTTCAGGTCTTGTTATAGAAAAGAACTGTGCCTGTAGCCCTCCAGATGAGTATTTCCATCCTTGAAATAGCATGCTGGTTTTCTTAGGCTCCCTACCTCTGCCACCAGCACAGCAGCCTGTGCAGGAAGGGCAGGTGCTGGCATGGATGTGGAGCCAGTCAAGCCCAGCATGTGCTGGACTGTCGTTTTGCTGGCTGGTGATGCAGTTTCTTCTGTCCAAATTTCTGTAGTCTTGAGGTTGTGCTGGAGTTGCCTCTTTTAAGACGTGACATTTGTCAGATGCGGTGATTTTTAACTTTAGACCCAAGGAATTGCTGGTAATAGGCTGGAAAATACCTGCTATTAACTTTCTTAGGCTGTTCACTAATTTTACTTAAGCTATCACCCATTTTTAAAAACAACCTGTTTGCCAGTCTTCTGTTCGATTTCTTCATCTGAATAATACAATCAAGGGGTTTTTTAAGTGTGTTATACTAGGTACTGCTAGCCAGGCAGTAAGTCATCCCAGATACATTCTGTCCTGTTTGCACTGAAAATGGTAACAATAGTTTATCCCTTTTTACTTTATTATATCCAGAAATTAAGTCTTTAAAATGATTGTGTGCTGCAAGCATGTGTGGCCTCTATGGTAGTGCCCTGTACATGAACCTCATTTGTGTATGGAGTCATTGCTACCACCATAGAAAAATCTAGCCAGAGAAAACTTAAAGAACAGATTTAAAAAAAAAAAAAGGTGGCTCACAGCAGAACATGTAAGGAAAAAAAAAAGGCAGAATTAATTTTTACTGAATTTATTAATAGTAGAAATAAAAATTAATTACAAGCAGACTAATGCTACTGTTTGTATATTGCTGTGTAATCTTCTTTCTTACTGAGTATTTTTGATACTTTGAAATGCAGCTGCTTTATGCAGTGCAGATACAGGCTCTGTGTAAGGACATTTTCCACTCTCCACTTACTGCAAAGCTAAAAATCCCATTAAAAGCCCAGGAGGTAATATGATTTTTTTTTTTTTTTTTTTTTTTTAGTTTTCAGGAAGTGCACTGTCTCTACATCAGTGTGTATTTGCATGCATGGGGCTGAAAACATTTAAATTATGACTTTCAGGCAGGTACACGTTGAATCTTTCTCCCTTTTTACCAGGATATTACAGTTTCAGTGCGAATTTTTGAGCAGCTGCTGCCTGTTTTGTGGTACATGTATGCAGTATCTTGATCCATTAACACCTGAGTGGTTCCATTAGCAGAGATAGAATGAGACAGGTACCTCAGCAATTATTCCACCTCACTGACATCATCTGCATCAGCAGCGCCTGGGGAGGCACACACCTCCCTGTCCCTGGCAGAGCAAGGAATTGCTGCACACCCTCTGCCGAGCTGCAAATGCATTGTGTTTAAAGAAACCATGTAGCCTGAGCCAGCTCCTGCTGCCAGCAGTTCCATGCCATGTATTTCAGATTTTGGTAGAGTCACTCCTGCTTTCCATTGTGTGATGCAGAGCAAGGTTTATACAGCACCTTGTTCCTTTGTTCAGAAAACAGGTTTTTGCACGTTTTACTAGTTGACATTCCTTTAACACTATTTTCCAGTTTCATTTCTTTTACTAATCAAAAATTTGTATTTCTCTTACATTCATATAAGAAAATACACTGTGATCTAATATCATAACGACTAATTTTCCTTTTGTGGCTTTAGGATCATGATGAACAGCTACAAGCCCACAAACAGCTGAATGCCCAGGGGCAGCATTATATTTTCTGCAGATATTACCTGTCTTGCTTGACTTGACTGTAATTTTTTTAGTTTTTCTTCTTACGTGAAAATATCATTATATCCTAATTTAATTCTGCTCCAGCAGAAGCTTTATTTTAAAACATATGCCTATAACCTTTCTCCATCAAATATCCATGCTGCTGTTGTCATATATCTAGCAGCTTGTGAATCAGCATGAAAGTTATTCATATGCTGTAATTTTCTGTATCAAAAAGCTAACAAATAAATATTTAATATCTTAGAAAAGCCTTCAAAAGAATCTAGTACATCAGGTAATTATTTCTGAATATATTAACCAAATTTGTCATTTTGTCCAAGTGTATTTGATACAGTTGGCTTCAGATGTGGCTTTCTGGGTTCCTGGTGTAACTCCTGCTCTTCTCTCTGGGTTCTCAGCAAAATGTATCAGTCACAAGAGGCTATAGAGACATTACAGCATGGTGAAGAACTGGAAAGCTTTCAGTTCTTGCCAGTAGAAAATACGACATGATCTGACACTAGCAGGGTTAGGAAGAAGGCACATCCATTCCACAGCCTTCATACCAGGAGGGTGTCTGCCCTTTCCTTGTTGATTGGCATTAGCTGTGATACTTACACTGTGTGATCTCTGCAGTTTCTCTTCAGGGCAGACTATGTGGCCCATAGTTCCCCATGTAAAATGGTGGGGTTTTTCCAGTCTAAATAGAACTTCTTCAGGGTTCAAGCAGTTGTTTGGGTTGAAAATTATTGAGATTGTTTTTTAATTAAGTCCTTAATAAATGGATTCCAGACTAGCTGTTTCCGTTAATATGGTGGGGACATGACTATTCTTCATGACTGTTCTAATCACATGACTATTTCTTAATAAGCTCTAGTAGATAATGAGGAGATATAAAGTATCTCCCCTTACTGTAATATATTGGTTTGATCTTCCTGCTACTTTCCGAAGAAAATGCTAATTTAGTGTAACTTTATTTTCTGCATCATGACTGACAACTTTACCACCCCTGTCCACTGTCTCCTCTTTTCAGTTCTCAGGGTTTCATCTGTTCGAAGTCTGTATAAGAAACTTTGCCTCTTGTCTCTGTCCGGACAAACAAAATGGCTTTGATCCATAACTTCTCCTTATAGCTTTAGGCATGCTCTAGCAATAGGGGCTTGTGTCAAAATTAGTATTTCATAATATAAATAATAATGAGAAATAATGAGAAATGATGCAACCACTGATATTTGCTAGTCAGAGGTAAGTAGTTCAGTGCAGCCAGGATAATCCTGGAGACCTCCACATTACTATACCTAGATTACAGAGCACCCAGCTAAGCCATGCACAAATGCAGACCATTTACAAGCACATGTGCAGTGGTTTAGCTTTACTAATTTCCACTTTTTAAATGTGGCTGACTATGTGGGGCAATAAAATAAAGCGTGTCGGGTTATAGAAGCAAGGAGGTAACCATCGGTACCTGCAGGTTTGCCAAAGCTAACAAAACACCACATGAATTTAAAAAGTTTTGCCCAAGGCTACATTCACAGGATTTCAAGAAAAACCTGTTATGTTGATAGATGAGAATCCAGCTCTTCATTAGATGTGTTGCATGTAATCTCACCCTAATAGCTCTTAGGGGGAACATGCCTTACAAAGCTCATGTTTGCAGCCAGGAATAGAGGAACATGATTTGCAGCTACTATACAGCACTTAACCACACTGCATCCCCAAGGTGTATTTGCTTTCTGGGTTTGGGCATCTTTCCAGATGTAAGACAGACATGAAATGCTACCTCTGTAACATAAGGCCATACAAGAGGTTTAGTGTGAAAGAGATTTCTGGAGATCACCTAGTCCATCCCCCTTGTTCTGAGCCTGTCCAACAGGGTCTGGTTGCTCAGGGCCATGTACAGTTGGATTTTTAGTAGTTCCAAGGATCCAGAGTCCACAGTTTCTCTGGGCAACCTCTTCCAGCATTTGACCACAATTATGGTAATTTTTTTCTTATTCCTAATTTGAATATCTACTGTTCAAATGTGTCCTCAAAGGAACATGAAGAGAAGAATGTTTCTTCAATAATCTGAAATAAGACAAAGTTAATTTAAAAAAGTTAATGTTGTCTAAACTGTCTTAAGCAGGCAGAAATTCCTTGCAACATATCTGGGAGAATATGTTTGCAATTTTGTCCTGTAGAAGGGGTGCTAATAATTACTATCTCAGGATCAAGATAGAATTCATATTATTTCAGTATTATTTATCAGCTTAGTTTGCCTTGTGATAATTTTAAGCATCAAATTTACTTACACACCATTTTAACATAAAATCAGTAGACCTATTCAAGAGGATGTAAATTACAGAAAATATGTTTATTATTCAGGTTTTGAACTGTAATTTTACTTAGTTCAAAGTCACAGGAGGATAGGATGCTCTGAGAGATAGTCCTAAAATAGTCCTAGATAACACAGATGCTGGCAGCAAAAATGACAGTCACACTTAATGACCTTGTGTGACATTGCCCAGCCCTCCAGATTCAAGGGTACTGGTTCCTGATCCTTCCTTCTCAGGCCAGACAGGATTCTTGCCTTTGTCCCATACTGCACATGAGCTACTAAGCTTTGTCAAAAGCTGGGATAAAGCTACTGAATGAGTAGAAGGAATTCACAATTTGTCACTTACTTCTGAGCCTTGGACACTTCAGTTACAGCAATGGTTCAAACCCAGCTTCTGGACATTGAATCATAGAATCATTTACGTTGGAAAAGTAAAGATCATTGAGTCCAGCACTGCTGAAGTCCAACACTAAAGCATGTCCCGAAGTGACACATCTTCAGCTTTTTTAAATACCTCCAGGGATGGTGATTCAACCGCTTCCCTGGGAAGTCAGTTCCAATGCTTGATAACCCTTTCCATGAAGACATCTTTACTGATGTCCAATCTGAACCTCCTCTGGCACAACTTGAGGCCATTTCTTCTTGTCGTGTCATTTGTTACCTGGCAGAAGAAACTGACTCCCACCTGGCTACAACCTCCTTTCAGGTACTTGTAGAGAGTGATAGGGTCTCCCCTAGCCTCCTTTTCTCCAGGCTAAACAACCCCAGCTCCCTCAGCTGCTCCTCATCAGACTTGTGCTCCAGACCCTTCACCAGCTTTGTTGCCCTTCTCTTTACTTGCTCTAGCACCTCAATGAATACAGGACTCAAGGTGCAACCTCACCAGTGCCAAATGCAGGGATCCTGAAGACAAAGGTACAGGCCAGCTGGGGACAAAGAGATCTGGTGCTGGGGATGCTGTGTTTGCAGATACAAACACTGCTGTAGCAGAGAGCCTGCTAGTGCACAGCAAACCTGACTTGGTCAGGCCATACTGGGCTGGGCAGGTAATAGGTGCAGTGTGCATGTAGAAGTTGTGAGGAGTCTCATCTGTGGCAGATTTTGTGCATTTCTGTCAGAAACGGAGCAGGATGCAGTGTAGGTGCTGCCTGCTGCTGCTGCCAGTTCTAATGGGCAAAAACATGTTTCAGCTGTGAAACATAAGGGACTATCTGTGGCTCTGATATTGCTCATTGCTGTTAAGAATTGACTCTCACATATATTTGAGTTCTAATATTTTTGAGAAATGCTGCAAGAATTTTTTCATTCTCAGCTCTTTACTTCAGTCACTTCTAAATCTCTGAGCTGAAACTAAGCCAAAATACTCTTGTATAAGCTATAGTCAAAGGGGAAAAGATGATTATGAGTTGTTGAATAGTAAAACCAGATAGTTTAACTCTTTCTCTTTGTTGCCATATTATTACTAAAAACGGCTTTATTATAAACTTGGCAAAGCACTGGTTTTATTAGGAGTTTTTGTCCAATCTTGTTGAACATGTGTATTTTGGCATCCATGAGGAAATAGGCCTATGTCTAGAAATTAATGCTAGGAAATCTCCATTTGTACATGCCCATTTGCAAACATTAGACAGCAGAAGCCACTGAAGATTGTATTCTGGTTCTTCATTACCTTTTCTGGGATATAAAATGAAGAATGTCACCAGCCAAAGTTCCTGGACACTAAGGTCCTTCCAATACCATATTCAGTTTACACTGGAACATCTCTTGTGGGTAGGCCAATGCCCAAATTGATATGCAGGCATTATCTGCCAGAAGATGTGAGAAAGGCTGCCTGACCCCCACAACTCAATATACAAAAAATAATTGACCTTACAAGCCAGGTAGATGTTAGCAAGTATCCACACATCTGCACATGTGGGTGCCAAGCTTGAGAAAAGTAAATTGCCTTGGCACCACGCATGCTGCCATGCCTAACAGGCTGCAGTCAGCAGCTCCCAGTGGTCATGCTGTGCCTAACAGTCTTGTGGCAGTTGGTAGGAGCAAATCCACCCTCCGCCATGGGAGTGCAGAACTGCTCCCAGGAGGACACGTTCCTGTGGTGCATTGTGAGACTTGGTTTTTTGTAGCAGGCTCAAGGGCAGAAGTTTGTTGGGCTGCCAAGGCATATGGCTTTGCAGGGCCTGGTTGTGTTTGCTGGCAGCTGTGGTTTGGGACAGTGGATCAGAGGGACATTTTGACATTATGTGAAGGCATTGAGTATGGAGACTGAACACAGAGCATACGATAAATCTGGCAAACAAGGCGAATGCTGCATTCTCATCCGTCAACACTTCAGGGACAGCGGAACAAGACACAGCATGGTAGGTGGGACAGTACTGCCTCGCTGACATGGGATGACCAGTAATGGCTCCACAGTGTCTGGAGGATGGCGTGGCTGCAGGGGGGGGTACTCCAGGCCATGGAACATGACTGACAAAGCCCATTCAAGTACTGAGACAGGCTCTCAGCTATTGTACTTTGCAGTCCAGTACATTTAGAACATTCAGAGTAGGACTGGCCTATGCACGTGGAACACAAAAGCAAAATGGTACTGGCTTGAAAATCACCTGGTTGTCAAGCCTGTACATACAGCCATGACTTGGTTTTGTCACAGTCTGTAACTGCAAAACTAGACATGTTATACTGATAACTTAGAGATTTTAATGTTCTTCTGCCTTTTGGGGTTTTTTATTTGAGCACTCCTGGGATGAGGGCACTGTTAATCTTTATGGAGTATTTTGTGCCTAATTAATTGTAAGGACTTAGGTAGCTGAGGGCTTTTATTTTTCTTTACAGAATAAGATATCAATTAAAATGTAAATCTTTACAATTGCTTTCTTAGGGACACGGGGATCCCTATAATTGAACCGTGTAGATTACTCACTGTTTTCAAGTACATTAATAATAATGTGTTGGCACAGCTGCTCTTTCTAAATTCTTTACAATTAAATGGACAATACAAAGAGTTAAAAACAAGTAATGACTTGTATGGATTTTGTCAGTGTATGCAAGGGGGTTAAAATAGTTGTGTAGTTAGATCAGTTGATTGATAATAACATTTAACAATCCCTATCAAAAAGACTTCAGCCTGCATGAACAAAAAGTGATGAAGAATGCAGGAGTGTCACTTACTTCCTCATCCCTTCTCATTTCCTTTCCCTTTTACATCTTTACTTGGACATGTGATGCAGGGCTGGCTAGAGGCTACCTGGATGAGAATTGTTTCTCCCCTTCATTTCCTTGAGCTGTCCTCCCTGGAATTGCCTTCATACTGCAGTAGCAAAAATATAAAGGCCAGATTATCTCCCTCTTAAGCATCTGCAAAGGCATGTTTGCAGTGAAAAGCACCTGCCTCTCTCCAGAATAAGACAGAGAGGTCAGACCCCCACCACAGGGAGAGGGGAGCTGTGTACTCATAGCCCTGTACAGGATCACAGACCCACAAGAAAACTCTCCTTTTTTCTTTATTTTTCATTGAAAATTCTAAAATCCAGTAGCAGAGGAGACAGTGTGATATCCTAGGGGTTAGAGCACTCCCTGGAAGTGAAAAATCTGAGCCCTCTTCAGCCTGAAGAATTTGAATCTGTAGTTTTCAATAAAATGCCTAATCAGGCTATGAAATGGGCTACAGCAATGGTGTTCTCCGTCTGCCTTGTTGAAGGAGAGCCAGAGTGCAGCATAGTGCAGGATTAATGGGACTAGGGAGAGGGGACAAGCTATAGGGGACCTGTGTGTAGTATAGCAAGATGAGGACTCCCAGCAGTTTATGAGTTCTGGAGAGTTTTGTTCCTTGGCTCCAAATTACATTTATGTATTTTAGCTTGTGATGCTCAATCAAGCAGGACTTGGAGCAGATATCAGGACTCTTATTCCTTCACTTAGGGCTTAACAAAAAAAACCATCATCATCTCATCTGTGCTTCCTTGTTCACTTGCATTACAAGTTTACTTCAACTTTAAATGCTCCTTGCTACAGTGAACTGGAATTATGACTGCCTTCCATGTGATACTTAATACCACTGCCTGGCAGAATGAAGCCTTTCCTTTGCAAGCTTCAGAGTGGAATTTGAAAGAATGTTGCTGATTACAGTCTGTACTGAGAGTAAAGCATTAAATGTGCTTTGCTTCCTTTTGTCAGAATTCAAAGTTTGAAGCAAGACACTAAAACAAGAAACAAGCTGTCCTGTGTCAACAGAAAGATACAAGTATAAAGACACCCTTAAGTCAATATTGTCATGGTTTAACCCCAGCTGGCAGCTAATCCCCCCGCAGCCACTCGCTCACACTCCCAGTGGGATGGGGGAGACAGTTGGAAGAGTCACAGTGAGACAACTCATGGGTTGAGATAAAGACAGTTTAAAAGGTAAAGCAAAAGCCGTGCACCCAAGCAAAGCCAGCCAGAGAATTCATTTGCTACTTCCCATGGGCAGGCAGGCAGGTGTTCAGGCATCCCCAGGAGGGCAGGGCCCCATAGTGGGTAACAGTGACTTGGGAAGACAAATGCCATCACTCCAAATGACCTCGCTCCTTTTTCCCCCAGTTTTATATACTGAGCATGATGCCATGTGGTCTGGAATATCCCTTGGGTCAGTTGGGGTCAGCTGTCCCTGCTGTGTCCCCTCCCAACTCCCTGTGCACCCCCAGCCTCCTTTCTGGTGGGGCAGTATGAGAAGGGGAAATGGCCTTGACTCTGTGTAAGCACTGCTGAGCAACAGCTAAAAATATCCCAGTGTTATCAACATTGTTTTCAGCACAGATCCAAACCAGAGCCTACTAGCCACTGTGAAGATAATTCACCCTATCCCAGCCAAAACCAGCACAAATACACAATATATTTATGTCTTTAGTCTTCTCTGAAGTAATACAGATTGACAAAATTAATTTCAAATACATTTTTAAGATGCTGTTTTCTTGGGGTTTTTTTTCCCCCTTGGTATTAATTCCTGTACTTTCAATGGGCTCTGTCTGAATGTCTCTTCAGTCTCCCATTGGTGATTCCATCTCCAGGTCCCATACACTACCATGCCAGCCTTTCTAACACTGTACACATTTCCTGCCATGAGCAATCCATATGCAGCTGCAGTCTCTGCTACTGAAGTATTTCAGCCCTGTGTCTGACTGTCTTCAGCTGCAGTATAGAGCCCCCACAAAACTCGGGGTTTGCACCACTGCAAGCTGTCTTGGTTCCTCAATGATCAATGTCATAATGACAGTAGAAAAAAAGCACTGCCGGAAAAGCCTCACATCACAGGACACAGAGATACTCCCCATTTCATTTTCTTTGTTGTTGGGAATAATCAGAAAGTCTTGGGGAAATGAAATGGTTTTAGCTTTCTTCAATATAAAATAGCTTCTAAAATAATTATCATGGTATCTTACGTGTCTGACTCTGCTCCTTTAGACTGGAGACCTGATACATAACTAACACTTACAATGTCTATTGATTAATCTACACACCTGTAAGAGACTGATACAACCTTAACTGGCTAATGAAAAATGTCTGATATGAGCAGGACTCACTCACAACTGTATCACTATAAGCACAACAATTATGTTGTCTTGTTACTAGTACCACTAATTCGCAATTGCTACGAAGAAACCGTATCATTCCCATGCAAGCTCTATCATGCCACAATTCCTTTCCCTTTTCCACTTACTATTAGGGCACAAGCCTATCCCTTCTCATCCCGCCCTTGCACGCCAAGTCTTTTGGACATAGACCTGATGAGAGTGCAGCAGGTTGTCTCAGGGGTGTTGTCCACCATCCTGGGGGGCTTGGGGTCACAGATTAGCTTTACCACTGGAGATGTTAACACTTCTACAACCAGAATATCCCATTTCTCTTTGTTCTCCACAGGAATATACCTAGTACCTGTTTTTTAAATTATTTCCTGGGCTTTTTTTCCTATTTAATTATTTTAATTCCTGGTGGTTATTTTCCTGAGCCTACCTTTTCTCCAACCCTGCACCTCTCTTTTCTCTGCCTAGGGTCTTCCCAGACAAACGGGACCTATTCAATGACATGCTTCTAATTATTTTTTCCTCACTGGTCACAATTGTGCTATATCCACACCCAAATTTGATATTTCTAACACTGTTATCCAGGCAGTTTTGATAAAATACGGTATTGCTCATACTGTTACCTAGAGAGTCCCAAGACTCCCTTCAGACCCTTTCATTCAAGCTGGTTACGTATCTTCTATACCATATGCTTTTTGAACAGAAATATGTTATCTTACTTTAGCCTTGACTTCCCTACTAGCTATTTCAGCCAAGTAGTTTCTTGATTTATGCAGAGACAGCTTGCATACCAGAGAAACAGAATAATCCATTTTTGTGCTTATACATATAATCTCTTTGCCCTTGAACAGGTTCAATTACCCTCCAGATTCCCATGGTGGCATTAGCTGGTTTTGAAGCCCAATGTTTGAGCCTCTGGCTCACAGTAAGGCTGGAAGGAATGTCCTTGGAGGAGCAGCTGAGTACTTTAGGCCTATCTAGTTTGGACAAAAGAAGGCTGAGAGGTGATCTCATTGCTAATTAGGAAGGTAGGTGGAGAAGGAGACACTGATCCCTTCTCCATGGTATCTAGCGATAGGTCCCATGGCAATGGTTCAGAGCTGCGCCAGGGGAGGTTTTGACTGGACATTAGGGAGCATTTCTTTTCTGAGAGGGTGATAAAACGCTGGCACAGGCTTCCTAGAGAGGTGGTGGATGCCCCAAGCCTGTCAGTGTTTTAGAGTGTTTCGACAATGCCTTTAACAATGTGCTTTAACTTTTGGTCAGCCCTAAAATGGTCAGGTAGTCGAACTAGATGTTCATTGAATCTGAAATGGTCTATTCTACTCTAAACAACCCCAGAAGAGACCCACTAGCAAGGAGATGTACATTTCAGCAAAAAATACTTCATCAATGTCAGCAACCGTATCACATCTTGCTGTTAAGAGTCACTTTTTCTTACCAAGGAGCACAGAGCCTCCTGTTCCTGCCAAAATACCAGGCTGCGTTGCCAGTTGCTACTTTTCACTATCATCTGGTATCTCACTTCACTTTACCACCAGAACTGTCACCTCTGTGCTAAGACCCACTGTCACAGCTCCCTGCCATCTGCCAGTTACCACTTCCAACCCTACACAGTCTTGTCTCACTGGGAGCATTCTGCAGAAGCACGGCTGCACTCACCAAAGGTGTGACTGCTGCTCACACAGACAGCACCTGCAGCAGCACCTGCACAGCCATGGCAGCACTGACTGCAAACCTGCACTACTGAGAGCATCCCTGCCACCACAGGAGTAGCTGGTCTGTGCAGGGCCACACCACCCCCAGGCTGAGTGATGTGATTCCCAAGGTGGGCTGATGGGGTAAAGACCACATGGATTTGAGTCACAGCTCTGGCTGAAGGTAAGAAATGCTCCACAAGTGCTTCCCAGTCCTTCTGCTCCTTGACAAAGTTAACAGGGAAGCTGCATCCTTTCCATAAATTCAGCATGAAGAACTGCATGAAGGATTCATGGTAGCATGACCAGTGTTAAAGCCTTCAAATCAAAAGAGCAATTCTCACTGGGAACTCGTAAGGACAAGGACAGCACACAGTCACCCTTTGGGAAATGGCTAAGCTAGGACAAGCTGTAATATAAGAGACAGTGAGTGGGATTCATGTGTAAACTCTGGACACCTACAATGTGTAAATGATTCATTTCATTTGGAAGAGAACATCTACGTTTGGTCACATGAACTGCACCATTACATTTAGCTATTTCTCCTCCTACATGATTCAGGAATAGTGCTCTGCAATATCTCGCTCAGGCGCCTTCATGTTTGAATAGGTAAATCTCACACCACATCTAGAGGTAGTATACCCTCTGCTTAGAAGGTAAATTCTAGTGCTACAAGTGTCCCTGTCAGAACTTGAAATCAATCTCACTTTTTCTCATTTGCTTTTGAATTTCTGAACCTTCAGAACTGCAGAAAACAAGACTTTAAAAAGACACACATTTTACCTTCAATAATCAGTATTTTCTATGTGATAACTAGTGATTTATCTGAACTAAAAAATAATACTGCTTTTTTGATCTTTTGTTAGAATTAATTAGAATTCCTTCACATGACTTTCCACTTTGATCTGTAAATCAATTTCTGACCCTACCAGCAACTTGTGAAATATTTATTAGCACAGGAATATTATCATAGCCTTATTATTGTCTAGATTACCCAGCAGCATACGTGCCAGCATGTTATTGCTGAGAAGCTTGGCTATGGTGTTTGTCTGTAAACTGTGACAGTAATTTTCCATGTCCCACTCTCTGCCTTACTACAGGTTCCTGTTTACCCATGTTCTGGTCTGACAGCAGTGTTCCATCTTGCCTGTCTGTTTGGCTTGCTGTACAGAAATAAGCTTGCAAAGCAGCATTACAAAATCAATATGATTAAATCGAATAATGGTATTACAATGAAGCAAGCTTCATAAGAGAAATTTTAATCACTCACGGATGTCATATTTATTTTTAAAGCAGAGTGTCTGATTTAGGGTTATTCTTCTATGCCTTAAATGTGGAAGTAGATATAATTTAGAGGGAAGATATAATAGATGTCTACAGAAGTGTCTGGAAAAGATGGGTAGGGATTGATCCAGATATGTTCCCATAGGGGCCTTTCTAATTTGATGATTTGATTACATTTGAAGCAAACAGAACAAGGTGGGTTTAATACAACAGGTTGTTGTATCAAATTCCTTAATAAAGAGTCTGTGGATGCCAGAAATTTTCACAGTCCCAACAGGAGACCAGGAAAAATATCCTGAGATATTTTGGGGGTTATCAAATCACCACAAGCTCAGGAAATTCCCTCAACATTTTTGGAAGCTGGGAGAGTTAGGGAAAGGCATCGATACAGGCTACCTCATTTTAACACTTCCTTAATTAACCAGTTTTGCCACATTTGGAGATGTAAGGGACTAGACAGCTGCTCCTAAGTTCTTAAAATTTGTAGATGTTTACACCAAGGTTCCTCAGAAATGGTTATTAGAGCTGGCATTACTTCTTCATGGAAAAATAGGAGGAAGCATCTAGAGTCAGCATCTAGATAGCAGAAAAATGCTAAGGTCTTAGGTAGGGGAAGATAGGAAAATACCACAGGCAGTCTCTGGAAACAAAATGCAAGCAGCTTGTTTTGAGTTAAGTAACTGGATGGGTGAAAGGATTCAAAAAGGAGGATGACATAGTAAGAATTACAAAAGTGGTCTTTCAGCTACAGTCTCAAGGAGCAGGACAAGATTGTCAACAGCAGACAAATCATGGTGAAACAATTATGATCTTGAAAGTCTGAGCAAAAGTTTTGCACATCAGCTGTAATGCCTCAGGCTGTCAGTCTACCATACTCAGTATCATCCCTCTGGCAGCAGCAGTAACAAGTGCATAAGGTATTTTGGTTCTTTGTTGTTGGAATGGAAAGCTTGTATATTAGGGGCTGATAAAATACACATGTAGTCCAAATACAGCTAGAGCAAGAGAAATTGATGCATCTATCCCAGAGCAAGGGAAATTGATGCATCTATCCCTCATCACAGATAGCTAGGATTATTGACACTTGAAGCCTGACCCAGAAACTGTCCCCACTTCCCTCATGTGTGGGAACAATACAGGCTGTACTCTGTTCCCAAGGTCACCACACCAGGATCCTCACTGCTCTGCCTCCTACCTTCCCCTGCCTGGGTACAGCTGGTGACCAAGAACTCTCTGCTGCACTACATCACTGTACCTGGACAAGGGGTAAGAAGAGGGTACCTCTTCTCCCCGCTTCTGCCCGTGAGGCAGATACTGCATGTCAGTTCTTACAGAAGACCAACAGAGGCAGAGCCCATGGAGGATTAGGAGCAAGGAAAATGAAACAAGTGATGATGACAGGTTCAGGTTTAGGCTCTATTGCTGCCTTCTGATCTTCAGTACCCTTCAGGAGCATGTGGCACCAACAGCTTTGTGTCAGCTGCCTGAGATCCTTCCTCAGTCACCATCAGGACATCCCTCTTGCCTTGCTCATTACATCCCTGCCTGGATGGAAGGACCCCTGCCAAGAAGTATTATTTAAAGCTTGCACCCAATATTTAAACTTGAATAACAAACACAACCACCACATTGTTCACAGTGACCAGGGAAACTAAAATTTCAAGGCAAAGATAAAAATCTCTGCCTTACTCATGTGAGTTGCAGATGACAACTACAAATCTTTTGAGAGAAATATCAGCAACATTTGTTTATCTCAGGTTTTCATCTAAGTACTGCTAAATTTAAAATCCATAAACAAGAAGGAGGATCTGCAACCTGGAGCTTTTGTCTGAACACCATTGCTGCAGGCTAAGATGCAGCACATATGGCCTCCTTTGATGCTGTGTGGTCCAGCTTTTTCCCAGAGTGTTAATGCGTGCTTGTTCCTAGCCTGTTCCAGAGAAGAGGACAGCAAGGTCTGGACAGCCTGTGAAGACAGACGTCTGGACAACATCAGAGGCTGTGGGTGAAAGCTGGCCTCTGCATGTTTGGCAAGTACTCTGCTCTTAGGCTGTTTTACCAGGTGTGGCCGACCCCACACATGCTTTTAAACTACAGCATCTGGAAGGGATTTCTAATGGCAGCACTTAAATCCTGACATGCCCTCATATCCAAGACCTTCGGGGCCCGCTTGTGTGAGGATTTCCCTTTCCCTCACGACTACCCGCTCTATCCCTGAGCCGCGGGAGCCTCCGCGTACCCGGGGCTGAGCTCCCCTGTGCGTGCTGCGGGGCGGGCTGCGGCAAGGAGACGGAAGGGAGCCCGCGGCCCGTCCTGCCGGGGCCAGCCGTCCCGGTGCCCCCGGTGTCCCTCTGGGCCATCTCCGAGCCCTTTCCAGGGCCGGCACAGCCCGCCGTGCTGCCCGGGCCGCCCGGCGCATGCGCGGTGCCGCCGCCGCGCGGTGGCTCCTGCGGGGACGCGGGCGCCGGGGCCGCCGCCGCGACGTGTTGCGCTCGGAGCCCCGCATGGGCTGTGCCGCACCGGCTGCTGCGGCCGCGCCGCTCCCGGCCGCCCTGCTGCGGCCGCGCCCGGCTCCGCAGGCTCCAGCTGTTCGCTGCGATGCTTTAAAGGACCTCTGCGTTGCCGCAGTTCATTCCGGGCTGCTCTCGCCTCCTCCTCCTCCCCACGGCTGCGAGCCCCTTCTTGAACTGCTCCGCACGTTAGCGCTGCTCGGTGCAGGCGGGCATTTCCATGCGAGCGCCAGCCGCCCGCTGCTGTGACCGG
Organism: Corvus hawaiiensis; assembly: GCF_020740725.1. Classification (NCBI taxonomy): domain Eukaryota; kingdom Metazoa; phylum Chordata; class Aves; order Passeriformes; family Corvidae; genus Corvus; species Corvus hawaiiensis. Next base: position 60,198,844 of record NC_063216.1, on the reverse strand, counting down.
CATCAGCACATCGTCCACCTCCCGCTCCAGATCCGGAGCGACTTCATTACTTGGGGTGGTGCAGGGACCTTTTTTTCGGCAGGAAGGTCCAGTGTAAGTTTATTTTCGGCTTCCGCTCTTCTGCACCGGCCATCGGTTTTGTTCACCATCCCGCGGGAGCCGAGGGAACCGAAGTTGCCAGGTAAATGCCCCCTTCCTTGTCTGCAGTACTTCGGGAGGCGGCTCCGGTCTGCCTGGTTGCATGGCTGCTGCGCCGCTGTTGTACAGCACGGGTTGCGAAGCGGAGGCAGCGTTAATGGCACAGCTGTCACCGGGCATCTCGTGTCGCCGCCCGCCTCTCGTGATGTGGCTCCGCACGGCTGCGGGGAGCGGGAGGCTGCCGTGCGCCGCACAGCTGCTGCTGCCGCCGCTGCCGCCGGGGTCGCGGCCGCCCGGCCCGCTCGCACCGCGCTGCCCGGGGCGGCGGGGGGGCTGCGCGCCGGGCCGGCGGGGCCGGGGGAGCGCACGGTGCCGCTGCGGCAGCGCAGCCCGGCCGCGGCCCCGCCGTCACCGCTGTCGGTGTTGTCCCCGCAGGCCGGGCGGGCGCCGCCCGTCCCCGGGGAAGCCCGGCGGCGTGAGGCCGCCCGCCGCCGCTGCTTATGCAACACATCATCGATAACCACCCCGACATGGCCACGGCGCTGCTGGCGGGCGAGAAGCTGAAGGAGCTCATCCTGCCGGGGCAGCAGGATGACAAGGCGGGCGCGCTGGCGGCTCTGCTCCTCCAGCTGAAGCTGGAGCTGCCCTTCGACCGCGTGGTCACCATCGGGACCGTCCTCATCCCCATCCTCCTCGTCACCCTCGTCTTCACCAAGAACTTTGCCGGTAAGGGCGGCAGGACGGGCAGGGTCGTGTCCCAGTGGCTGCTAAACGAGGCCACTGGTGCTGAGAGATGTTAGCCAGCCCTCGCCTTGGCGGGTGGGGACAGCGGGAGGGCGGCAGCGGCCACTGCCTAAGAGCCATTTGTGCTCAGGAGGCGGCCGCTGCCCTTCGTCGTGGCGGGCAGGACAGTGGTGTTGCCCTGGCGGGCAGGGCAGTGGTGTCGCCGTCCTGGCCGCTCCCTAACGGGGAGAGCTGCTGCCTCTTGCCTTGGCTGGCGGGCGAGCGGTGGGGAGGGATCCCCAACCACCCCCCTTGGCGAGCAGGCCCGGGTCACTGGCCTGCAGGCAGCAGTAGCGTGGGGAGGTGTCCATTGCCCAGCAGCAGCTGAGAGCTGGCATGGGTGACACAGCAGGCTAATGCTTCTTGAGGTGGATCCTGGACAGGTCCTGAGCTGGACCCTGGCTGATGTCAAGTGTTGTCCTGATGTTACTTCAGGCATCTACAACGTGAGTGTTAACTGGCCTGCCAGGGAAAGGCTGATGCTTTCATGGAGACTGATGCTATATATGGAGCCCCAGTCAATGTGCTTTGCCATATTGTGACAGTGGAAATCCTTGGTGTCAGTTTCTGCTGAGGGCCGACATCTTGCATAAACTGGTAACAGTTTAAAAAGCCTGGTTTGAGTGCCCATCACCACCAGTCTCAGAAGGTCAAGTTTTGGTGAGCCTTGAAAATTACTGATCCAGTAAACTGTTATGACACCTTTTGGGCCGCTATTGAATATGTAAACATTGTTTTGCTGTATGGATTATAGGCTTGATGAGTGTAGCTGCCAGTGCATGACTGCTTTCAATGTTCCTTGAGGCTCCATACTGAAGATCCATGAGAAATTATTAGCACTTTAATGTACAGGACTGACCTGGCAGTCTGTATCTTGTGAGGTTGGTGAGAATTGGCTGTATTCAAACCAGAATCAGGCTCTTGCTTTGCATGCTGCTTTGGGATTGACTTCCAACACTTAATATCCTTAATACTTGTTTTCATTATGAGGTAAAGTTAAATCACCTAGAAGAATAACTGCTTGCAAATGGAGTCTGGAGATTTTTCCTAATTATAGTTAAAACTTTTTCGATCTACCTCAGTTTTTAAAAAACATAGATATGAAGCTCAAGATCTTAAGCCACAGTTAATAAGAACCTCATCTTTTGGATGGTCTTCTGGAGGTATCTTGGAGAAACCATGTTTACAGGGCACATGAAAACTGACTCTTCATAGCAACTGAAAGACAGGTTTCAAGGTCACCCTTGAGGATCCTCTGTGGAATGCAAGAGTTTTGTGATCCCTTCCTCTGTAGAGAACTAAGCTAATAAAAAGGCAATCCTACAGCAGCTCACGAGAGTACATACTTACACATATGTTTTCATACTGTTTGAAATGTACAGATTTGAACCTCAGTAGGCCTAAAGACAACCTTGGATGCAGGCAAGGTCATGTCCCCCATCATGTGTGTTCCTTGACATAGTGCAAGATTCCTAGGAGAAGCCCTTTGATTTGACTCACTGCTTGGTCAGCCAGCAGGAACTTGCTCCACATGAACAAGTCATCTGAGACTGCAGATTGTGGAGGAAGAATCAAGTCTGAGACTCAGATTTATACAGTGGATGTCCCTCTCCAAGGCTAAACTGTAGTCCACACACATACAGAAGAAAGAGAGCCTATTTAATTTGCTTGCATCTGCCTGTATTTCCGCTGCTGAGTTTATTTTGTGCTGTGGAAGACTATTCTCTAGGCTGATAGTTGTGTTCCAGATTTGTTTTTCAGAAGGACTGAAAACAATATCACTTATGCCTACTTATGGGCTGTGTATGCTGATTTGACCCAGTAAGATAGAGAGCAGATAAAGTAGCCTATTGTCTCCTGCTGGGACAAAACTTACAAGGCAACACAGAAAAAACACCCTTATGTCTCTGGGAAAATGTGGGATAACATTTTTCTCTCATATGATGGTGTATTTGTTCAGATGGTCTGCAGTTAGAAAAATAATATGAGAAAAAGAAAAAAATTATGCAAGAGAATGTAATAGAAATTCTTTAGGGGTCTAATAAAACTAGATACTTTTTTTCGGCTTGAGTCAAAGAGTTCAGGTTCACTTCTGCTTCCACGGAGTTCAAGAGCAGAACTTACATTAATTTTAATGTGATCTTAATCAGATGTTGCTCTTTTAACAAAACTGTTTACTCAGACTTCTCTACTAAGTCATGCTTGTCCAGAGATACTGACCCTGGTAATAGCAATAGTTCAGCTGGATTTGTACTTACTACTGATTCTACAGTTTGTGTTTTTTCACTCATACACTGTCACTGATCTTGAAAAAATTCTAACTTTGTTTGCTTTGGATACTGCTCCTTCTGTGCAATTTAAATAGTAGCTGTGCAAGTACAAACTTTGCTGATGTAATTGAGTAAAGTACCTACTGCCCCTTGGTTGTGAATATCATAGTAGCTTCCCAAACTTTGCTTTGGGCCCTTGTATGCTTATCTTTACTTGCTATTATTTCTCATTCTGTTAATGATATCCAGTGCAAGCCGTGTGAAGATACCATCATGTCACTAAATTGAAAACAAACCCCTTTTCTGGGGTCTGTACCATCTTACTTAATCAGTATCGGTAAAACTTTTGGAACAATGATGTGTGCACTTGAGACATTAAAGTGTAGTTGTCTAAACGCAGTGGTTTCTCACAAAACCTTTTTGCTCAGGATTGGAAGAACCCTCATGATCAGTGGGTAGAGGAGATATCTCACTGATTGACCTTTGAGTTTATGTATATGCAAAGTGTAGCTTAAAGTGCAGTCAAGACCAACTATACAGTCTGTCTAACAAGTGTAGTGAGAATTGCTTGGCCAAGCAGGGTGGGTGTCCTGCCCTGGGGCTCTGCAGAAGGCACTCCACCATCGTGGGAAGCCTGGGAGTCCCCAGGCAGCAGTAAGTCTTCTGGGGCCAGAGGCTGCAGGGAAGCACGTATGAAAGCAAAGGTCAGCCCTACAACAGAGGATGCAGGAAGAGCATGGTGTTTATGTAAAAGATTGTAATTGACAATCTTAAAAATCATTATGTCTGTAGTATAATATATTGTTTGCTGTATTTTTCCTGTGGCTGAAGATAAAGTTATTTAGTTAATTCTGTTGTTTTAGTGCCATGGGCGAAGTCATTGTTTAGGTAAATGTGTGTGCTCTTCATGTAAGTGATTTGTTTGCCCGTGAATTGGAGTGTTCTGATCTTTACATCTCTTTTGAGAAATTACATGACAAATGTCATTTTAGTAGCATAAGAGCCAAGACCTAATTGTTTAGCAGATACTATGCCAATATTCTGAAAAAATCACAATTCATCTGAACTTAATGTGTTACAAAAGACTTTAAACTAGATGTTGTGCTTTTCTTCTCTTAAATGTATCATAAAGTCATAGAATGGTTTGGATTGGAAGGAACTTTAAAGATCATCTAGTCCAACTCCCTGCCATGGACAGGGATGCCTTCCATTAGACCAGGCTGCTCAAAGCCCTGTCCCCTGTCCAGTGTGGCCTCGAGCAGTTCCTTGAAGAGATGGGACATCCACAACTTCTCTGGACAATCTGTTCCAGTGCCCCACCACTCTCACAGTAAAAAATTTCTTCCTTATATCCAATCTGAAGCTGCCCTTTTCGTGTTTAAAACCATTGTCCTGTGATACAGGCCCTGCTAAAAAGTTTGTCCCCATCATTCTCAAAAGCCCACTTTAAGTACTAAAAGGCATCAGTAAGGTCTTCTTGGAATCTTCTCTTTTCCAGGCTGAACAACCCCAAGTCTCTCAGCTGGTCATAGAAGTCCATCCCTCTGATCATTTTCATGGTCCTCCTCTGGTCTCATTCAGGCAGATCTTTCCTGTGCAGAGGGTTCCAGAGCTGGATGCAGGACTGCAAGTGGAGTCTCATGAGAATAGAGTAGAGGGCTCTTGACCTGCTGGCCACCCTCCCATGTTATGCAGCCCTGGATGCTTGGTGTCCTTACAGTCTGACTCAGGGTGAAAAAAGGGGCTGTCATCTTTGGTGTGCTTTTGCCCTATGAATGAATCCGTAATGTAGCTAAAATATATTGGGAGATAAGATTTTGTTTCCATACTTCACTACTAGATGGCAGTGCATTTGGGGTGGAATTGAACTCTGTGCAGAGGGAAGGCAAAGACACACTACCAGGATGTGCTCCTGGAAGTTAAATTCAGGCTGCAAAGGAGGCAGTAAGAGTCTGACCATTGATTTCAATGGGGACAAGAGTTCACTCTGATGGCTGAAGTAAGATACGATTCTTTCCACTGGCCTCCACTTCCTAAACTTTTTCACAGGAGGAAAGAAAGTCACTAGTAGCTAACCTCCTACACTGTTATTTCTGAGTCTCCTAATTCTCCTTTGTTTTTCAAGCAAACCAGTGTGATTCCAGAAAGGACACCCCTAGAAAGTTAATTAAAATAAATCCATGAGCCATATTTATACTGAGCATAAGATCATCATAAAGTCATTGAAGAGCAATATTCAGCTGCCCAACAGAAAGAAAGCCCACGTGAGCAGTCACAAAAGAATTTCTAAAATTCACCCATGAACAGACTTTGTATAAAACCGGCATATCCTCTGTTTAGAGGCCAGTGTATGATGACCTTGAGGATAATAAAGAAAGTTTTTCTCTCACCTAGTGGACAGAATCTTTATTTAACTGTGAGTTTCCTGGTTTCCTGGAGTCACAGGGCTCTTGGCCCTGGTGACCATGACTACAGAAGGCAGCATAGGCTAAAGGAATCCTCTCCTATAACAGTGTCCTTGTTGAGGTAACAATCCGTGCAGTTGGTGGTCCCAACAGAACTTTGGTTTTCTTTGTTTTTGTTTGAAAATTACTGCCTTAAAGACAACAACTAAATTTTTTTTGTTTAAATATGAGAGCAAATGTGTTTGAAATTGTGTCAGAACAGTGACATAACCCCCATCGCACCCTGTATAGTCTTAGGCATCTTCTGGAGAGCTTATGCAGGTGTATATGCAGTGCTTTGCAGAGGTCCATGCTTGTATTTGACCCTGTGGAGGTTTGATTTCTCATACCTAGTTTTTTATTTCCTAGAAGTTAGTTATTCCTGTGTAAACTAGAAGTAAAATACAACCAATATGAATGGAGAGTTCAGATTTGATAGTACTGCTCTGTCCCAGTGCATGCATAGGTGACTGTACCAGGAACTGCCTGGTGGTAAAGCAAATTTTGTGTCTGTAAGTATAGGTTGTCGCTTTTGTCTTTCCGTTTTAGCTGCATTGAATCCTGCTGGATTGTTCCCTTTCCTACAATAAAGGTTTTGGGGTTCTTTTTATTGAAAGTGTTTCTTTGTTAACCTAAGTCAGTCTCAGGTTAATACTTAGTGAAAGAAATGGTAACACCAAAGTTGTAACTAAGAGTTAGAAGGTAAGGGTTTAAGGTACATAGTCTTAGTCTAGCTATAGTCTGTGTTGATTTTCAGAAATGGATTTTAGTTACAGTGTTTCAGTATCTCCTGTCAAGGCATGGTCAGTCTGGAGTGATATGGGTATAGATAAACAGGATTAGTCTGTCAGCCTTTCCATTTTCACTTCCTTTCCAAAATGCACAGAATGTGGAGTATTAGACTGCAACATTCACTGCCAGTTTTAAGTGGGTCTGTTTGATGTTCTATGTGGTTTTTATCCTTCAGTCTCCCTGGTTTTGCCATGGTACTAGAGCACACAGTGCACAGCCACAGGTAGGATGCTGCTGGGTCGGCAAGTGCTGTATCCTGTCCTCCCTGAGTGGCAGTGGTGCTGCCAGCAGCAGGTGGAGCCTTTTGTAGTGAGCATCTCATGGCATTTGCTGAACTTCCAAGACAGGGTTCTGTAATCCAGTAGATTAAGAGACACTTGGCTTTCATGATGTGCTGCTTAGTTTTTTTGTATCGCTTAATGTTTTTGTGAGTGGTTTAAATATTCCAGTTCAGTGTTGTGCTGGGTTCAGAAGCAACCCCATCAATAATGTCTGTGGGAAGTTCTCTCTGTAAGGGATGAGAGAGTAGTGGGTTCCAAAGGAGATTAAATTGCCAGCTTTGTTGTGTTAATTTCACAATATTGAAATATTTTGGTTTCCAAACTGATGTTGTCACAGTATTGCTAAGTCATATCCCTCTTGTACAGTGCCTCATGCTTTCTCTTCACAGAGAATTATTCTTTGCATTTTGCAATCATGTTTGCTTTTCCCACCAAAGCTGTTAAATGTCAGTACTTTATTAAAATAAAGCAAAGCATTCATCCAGTTGATTTTTATATTTCAGTCAAAAGCCAAGCTTTGGTATTGGTTTTCTTGCTAGGTTCTTGAAACAGTGCCTACAAAATACAAAAAAAAATTGTTCAAAAATACTGTATTTCTATGTCTCTTAGCAGTTATATAGTTCAGCCCTCTACCATCCTTCTGCTAGAAATTTTTCATAAGAAAGCAATGGAAGGAAATAGTAAGTTTAATGAAGTGTCAGTTCAAGGTTCAAGGTTTTATTTTCTGTTTTGTAATTATTTGCATAAGCAATGCTTACATTACTGTGTAATACAGTATATGCATGAGTTCAATGTCTTTTTCACTTTTCACCCTACAGGATGTTTGAAATAGTATATGTCAGATTTTTATATTATGAGATGCAGTTTTATTTTGCATTTCGGGTCAACTTTCCTAATTTGTATTTCGTAAATTGTGGCAGGATATTTACATATGCTTACTTAGGTGAGTTACCTAATAGATAGCTTTTGATATAACTCTCCATTTTTTCTCTCCAACTGCACTTAAAGAAGGTGAAGATGACATTTTCCCAAGTGACCGTTGTTAGTGCTAAGAGTAGAGAGCCAGATTGTTTAATGTATGACAAACTGACGACACCAGTGCAGAAATTATTTCTGAGGTGATATTAGCAGAGAAAAGAGAATTTAAGGAGTGTCACAGTACTACTTAAGTGCTTTCTTGGCACATATTTTTAAAAGAACTAAAATGGTAAAAGCACCCACAGGCTGACATCAGTTCAGCTGCTGGCTGTTTGCATTGCTGATGGAATTTTTCCCAAAGGATAAGGGCAGTTTACACACATACAAACACGAGATGTGCACAAGATAAACTAGCTGAGACTCTGAGTCTTGACCATTTAAAGATTTTGAAGTTAAACAGGTGAATGGTAAATAGAAAGGTATTCTTGAGGAAATGCATGAGCCATACCTGTGTAATCACTCCACTGCAGTTCCTAGCAACTGCAGATATTTTTCTGTCATAAATTCCATTTCTCAGACTTCATCAACACACATACATAATCATTTTTTATGTTTCTAATGACCCTGTTTGCATTATTAAACCCTTCATTTTTTCAAGAGTCATATGTGGGAAGAGGTCCAAAATATGGATGAAATTTAGCTTACAACATGCTTTCAGAGAACCAACAGATTTAACCAGATGGTCAAAAATATTTTTGTTTAAGAGCTACTTAATTTATTCACCTTTGTCAAGAGGAAACCTTGTGAATAAATAAGAGTAAGGTCAAGACTGTTTTTCAAAGCTACCCTGAAGTATTTGAGGCTCTTTGTTGTCTCTAAACTAGATAGAAATCACGCATCCATGATGTATAGGAAATTTCAGCTTGTGTGGTTTCTTAGAGCTATAAAAGTCTTCAGGAAGAATCTGCATCATCGCTGAGTTCCTTGGGTTCTCTCGGTATTAAAAATAGCTGCAGTGGACATCCTCAGTATGTATACATGTTTAATTACAAAAGCTGAATAATTTCACAGCAGACTGGCATGATTCTTGTAGATTCCTTTTTTCCCCACATGATACAGGATTTATTCTAAGAAAAACATTGAAATCAGGGCACATATTTACATCATTGGGGATTTTGTCCCAGGCATGTATTATACTCTTGCATTTCAATGGGGAAATGCAGCTGTTCATGACGATAGCAAGCTTTGGGGATTTGTTTGCTTTCCTTTAGTGGCACCAAGCCTGTAATGCTGACTCAAAGCTCCTGGAGTAGCGCTGCAGCCAGGTGCTGGGATGTGTGGTGTGGTTTGTGCAGCTCAGAGCTCAGTGACTATTTCTGGAGCATTTTAGCTTTATGATGAAGTAATTATTTCACATTTTGAGGTTGAGGTACCTTATCTTCTGTGAGATGCATGTTTTCTTCAGGAGGTGAGGAGACCTCCACACTGGAACTGGCAGAGCCCCTGGGAGCCTTGGGTGGCGGATTCTTCTGTCTCTGCTGTGATGAATCGAAATAGTTCTGATACTTCACAAAACCCAATTTCTCTACTCACGGAGGAACCGGTTTTCCAAAAGCACTAGACCAGACATCTCTGCCCTCTAAATACTATGTTATTAAAATAATGTTATTACTTAATGAGATAATTGTTGGTCTTTTCTTCTTTTTCAATATGGACTTTTCCGGGTGCTGTGTTTAAGCCAAGAGGTACTTAATACAAGCCATCTTTTTAATTTCTAGTCATTAAATAACAGTAATGCAGTAGAATGAACCTGCTGTTTCTTGTTGCTTCCTGTGGTTGTATTTTGTACTTGCCCCTTGATTTAAGAAGCCAGCATTGTTCATGTATCGTTGGTTTCACTGGATTTTCATGATTCATTTCATTTCAGCATTTATTCTTACAGTTTACTTCGGGTATTACTCCACATTATCATACTGTCTGAGTGCATGTAGTTGCTTTGGGGTTTCATCTCTAGAGGGCAATTTTTGACCTTTGCAAAACATTAAAATATTGTTTTCACACCTTACTACTTCTCCTATGCAGAAGATCTGTACATCACTGAAATTCCACTCACCTCCTCATGTAAGCGCTAAATTTAGAAGTAAATGTTATTCAGATCTCTTTTGTAGGACTGGCTGCGTGGCTGAATTTCATTAATTATATTTAATTAATACATTCCTTTAAATTCAGATCTAAGCTTCCCTCAAATCCCGGCATCAATAGTCCAGTCACTATAAATAAGCTCCCTTTTCAGTGACTTTACCATGGCCACCACATGGTAGACGGCAGCTCATTATTGAGGAAACATTCCTCTATAGGAGCAGCCTAAGGGATTTCGTTTAAGTGTTTCTGCACCTTCCACATAATAGTTGCTATTTCCAACATATCAGACAAGCAGGAGCAGGTGCCTTTTCCTCCTGACTAACCTGGGCAGGTGTAAAAAGCCTCAGATTGCAGGTAAGGGTGAGCATACCAGCTACTTTTAGAAGAGCCAGTATCTATTACATACAGGGAATATGTTCTGTAAGTTTATATCTACACTAGGAAAGTGCATTGTTAATTCATTGATTCTACAGATCCAAAATATATGCAGTTCAAGCAGCTGTCCTGCAAGGCAAAAAGACCCAAAGTGGAGATAAGGGAGACCTGCTGCTACCCTTGCAGTGCAGTTACCCTTATGGTACCTATCAGTCTTTGAAATTGCTACATCTCACTCATTATGACTAATTCTTATAGAGTATAGGCCAATAAAAGCTAATAGCAGCAGTGGTTTCCTATCTCATTTTTTCAGGGACTCTCTTTTCAAGATTTTTTTCTTAAACAGGACAAGTGGTTTCAGAGATTGGGCAAAAAAGGCTTACCTTACCTTGCTGATCATGGAGAAATTTGTACCTTAGGAAGACTTCATGGGCATAGAACCTGTATTCAGATTTGGAAAGAATATTCCCTAAGAAAGGTAAAGGTATTGTCTTTTCATTTCAGTAAAACTAGTAATTCTTAATAATTAGCTTGCCAAGTTAAGGCTTGGTTTTCTGGATGTTTTCTCATTCATATGAGTAAACTCAGGGAGTTCAATAGGACTGTATGACTACAGTTGATACACAAAAGTAATTTCAGGGATCCATCCTTACTCTGTACTAACTTCTAACCTTTAAACATCCTTTAAGTAAAGTAGTTGAAATAAACTAGTTAAATTGAGTTTTTCCTTTTGCTGACAGTTAATTTGGGTATTAGCTAGCATTTGTTAAAATCATTCAAAGCAGACTTACGTATTCCTTGTGGGCTGTGTGACTGGGATAGAAAACATGTATACTGTTTAGATAATATTTTACTTTCTTAGACTACATTTTCAACCTCAGTAACATGAATGTTTTTTATTCTTTTTTCCAGAGAGAAGAGGATCCAGGACATTTCTTCTTTTCCATTTAAAAATTGCTGAAAAAGTACTAAATAAATTATTTCTGTTTCTGAAAATAAACAGTTTGCTACCTGCTTTCTTGTGCAATCCTTTTAGGAAGATTAATGAGGCATGTATGTCAGATTGCTTACATGTATGTGCCACAAAGCAGTTTGATAAGGAATACCCTTGTTAAATACTGGCATTTATTGCTGAATTCAGGGAGTTTCTAATTTATTTTGTCTGTTAGAAATGCGTGTACTGGGAGGTGATGGGCAGGGAGATTCAGAGATTCTACCTAAACATTGAATTTCTCCTTAGAGACAAGTGAGAGGACTGCACAAGGAGTGCTGCAGAGATCTTGACTGGATTGCCAGCTTATCTTCACAGGCAGGTTGGGCACAGGTATGAGGATGGTTTAGCAGCTCTCTTCAAGGGGGCAGAATGCCAGTTGCTAGGAAGCACTAGGCTAGGGTGAGTCTGTAGTATATTTAACTCAGTAAGTGTACTTATCAATATACTTACCTAATACTTAGCTTGGGTCTGCAGCATGAGTGTTGAGACACTTGTCCAGGGGCTGGGAGATCCAGCCTGTTCAGCAGCACCAATCACCAGTACTGCTGCCTATATCCAGTGTGGGGTAATGGCAGTCACACTGAATGCTTACTAGATCCTTGAAGGAATCTTCACACAAGAGGCATACTTACCTTTGCCTTGGTGTAACAAGCACAAGATTTTTCTTTTTTTTCATTTTTGAATTATATTTTCTGAAATCTGTTTCATTTTCTCTGTCTGCTGTTGGAAAATTTTACTGTTTCTTCTGTGTTACTCAATTACTGCACTGGAATGCTAAAATCATGTATTTCAGTGGGAAGATTAATGAGGTGTGATTTCTTTTTCTAGAGTAAATGCATAAAGCTGGAGGTCACAGGAGGCATATGCTGTTTGTTATCATGGTTTATATTTTGCTTTGGGCAAATATACTTTATTCCACTGGGAATGCAGTAGTTACAAGAAGTCATTTGCCCAGTTATGTAGGAGCATATACTGTTTATTAGTAATATTTTCTTTTCTTTGTAATGCCTACTAAAGCACTCTAAATGTGTTCTCCACATTTACTTAAATAACTTTTGCTCATAATAATATTTTAGAAGCTTTATAACTACAGCATCAGTTCTTCAAAGAGAGATGCATGTGCCAGATTTTACGCACTGTGGTAATCACATAGACTTAAGGGAAATGCCCAATGCATGCAGTTCCGTAAGTCTTTTCAGGAGCAGGTCTGACTTTGTACAACATTGAATGCTAAGAGATTGTCACTTTTATCTTTAAGTGGTGAGTGTGTTAGACGTGATTCACTCACTTTCCCAAGAAGACCTGTAAAATCTTGACTTTGCATAGACAATGGAGAATGATGCCTATCTAGAGTTTCACCATATCTTCTTGTCAGTGTCATTTCTGTGTACCATAAACCAGGCCACATTTCTTGCAAAGTCTTTCTTGTTATAGATGGGCAAGTACACACATGTATGCACACACACACCCCCCCACACATGGCTTCCTTGGTGAGCTGTGCTTCTGGCATCTCTTCCTTCATTTGAGATGCCATAGTGAGGCCTGAGCTCTAGCCACGTATATGTCTGTGATAGCCTTCTAGCTGTATTTTACTGGATGTGTTCTTGGTGCAACTGGCCATTGCATTCATTTTTGGAAATGGCCATTTCTCAAAAATGAAAAAATTACTGCTGCATGGATCAGCCATTCTTGCTGGACATGACCTAAAGAAGATGAAAATTCACTTTGAGGACAATCAAGCATTGTCCCTGCCTGAGCAGGATGCACAGGCAGGTTGAGTAGCTTCTGTCTTTCAAGGTTTTCAGACTGACAAAGCCTTAATCAAGCTGGTCTGAAACCAGTCTTGACCCTGCTTTGAGTGGGATGTGGGACTCAGCATTTCTATGATTCTGCATTGGAGTATAACTTCAGGAAATGGTGTAGGAACAGCTGTCATCAGATTTTTCCATTGGCAGCTCCATTTCCAGATCTGAGATTCATTTCTGTAGTGGGAAGTTTTACAGGAGTTGCAACCCCAAACCTCAGCATTCCATCCCCTTTCTTGAGGAATCCATAACCTGGAGTATTATAACTCCAGTTTGAAATTTAGCAGGAGATTTATTTTTCTAACATATTTTCACGCCTAGTACTTGCAGCCTGAAAAATGGTGTTTAATTCAGGGCCTCTCAAAGAGGACAGTCAAAGGATTATTGAAGTATATGGAGGTTGGGGAACTACTGAAAGTAGGTGGCTGACCTTGGATTGGGAACAGTCGGAGTGGGAGCATGTGCCTGCAGGAAGCCCACAAGCATTTCTACAAGCCTTTTCTAAAAGCAGTGGACTTGACAGCTCCTATCTTCAGTACTTTGACTTCACTCCTTTCCATACTGTCTGCTTAGATTTTTTCTAAAGAGTATTTTTGAGCACAGCCCCTTCCTTTTCCCTCCTTGAAATGTCTTCTGCACCTTGAGTGTCTTCTGCAGCCATACACTTTCATTCCCCTGAGGTATGACTTCTATACCACAATACCTCCTGCAAGTCACTTCTCTCCATTAAAGTAATACTTAAAGTGATAGGATGAGATGGTGCAGAATGGAGCATGTGAAAAAACTTAGCTGCTGAGGGATTTTAATCTTTCAAGTGGCATAACACAATCAGTTATATTACACAACTAAGTAATTCTGTGTTGATTATTTCATCTTGATTGCATGTCTGAAAAATGCAGTGAGATCTCTCTCCTACCTTATCCTAGAGGATAGTTCTGTGGATTTCTAGAAGCTACTTAGGTGCATAGTGAGCAGGATAAAATGTATTTACGTACAATTGTTGTAAACATCTGACATATTGAAAAAAGGGAAACGAAGCTTCTTAGTGTGCATGCTTAGGCTTAAATTAGTATAAAAAAACTCATATTGCCATAAAGGACCTTTTTTCCCAGTGTAGTAATTATTAGGAATATAGCTTTCAAGGAACAGAGGGGCAGATTATTTTTATGGGCTTTAGACTAGACAACATTTTGAGAGGGTGACCAATCCACTTAGCCATAATAATGGCTATGCTTTTAACAAATTCTCTTTACAAGACCTTACTTCCTTGTATTTTTCCTACACAACTGAACAGTTACACCATACACAATTAAATTGTGGCGTCTCAGGAAAAAACTGTTTCATGGTGGCTGGAATGGCTATATGAGAAAGGACCTTCATAAACAGCTTAATAATTTTCAGGGTGCAAGAAGAGTATCAATAGGAACTGTCTATATTTATAAATATTAAGTTAAAAGCAAGTAATTTTTTTTTGTATTGCATGATCAAACATCAGAGCTATGGTTTTAACACCTCTGCAATCTTTTTTTAATGCTACTTACCTATCAGGAGAATATTGTAAGACCAAAAAAAAAAAAAAATCTGCTGTGCCTTCTTGAAATTGCATTAAGCAGGGGTCTCACAGCTAAGTGAGTTATATGTGTGAGAACAACTTGTTCCTCTGCTGTCCTCATCAGATCTGCATGTTCAGATCCAGCTATGTGTTATTGCCAACTTTCATAACGAACAGGATTATTTATTGACATGGTGGGGTTTTTTTCATTAATTAATGATGGACACAGGCTGCAGTAGAAAAGAAACAGTTCCATACACTACCATACCTGGATCAAACACCTTCAGGGTGTTTTTTAAATGCCAGGTTAAATACTGCCATTTCCTGAGAGGTAATATTCGCAAAAGCTAACTCAAACCCTGGTGTGGATCCTGCTTGGCAGCCTCTTGTCAATGATGAGAGACAGGTTCTTTGTCCAGGCAACAGCTAAATGAGTCTTTTGCTTTGGATCAGTTCAGAAGGGAATTCCTCTCTTCTCCAGTGTCTGGACAATTTTCTAGAAGAATGAGCTTCCAAGTCTGATTGTATGCTTTGTGAGTCAAGTTCTGTGGCGAGAGGGTTAAGCTAAATATCCCTGTGGAGTAACTTTACCAAAATTTATGGCATTCTCTGACAGTGAATAGGGCTCAAAGATAATGCCAAGAGAGGTTGTGGCAGCCCCATCCCTTGAAGTGTTCAAGGCAAGGTTGGATGGGGTTTTGAGTAGCCTGGTCTAGCAGAACGTGTCCCTACCCATGGCAGGGTGGCTGGGACTAGGTGATCTTTAAGATCCCTTCCAGCCCAAACCAATCTGTGATTCTATGATTCTGTATTAGAAAATACTGTTTGAATAAAATTGTGTTGTAACCCCACTGCTCCCACTTCAGTCAGTTATCAAAAGTCCAACTGACTCCACAGAGGATTGGTTTTCATCTGAAGGGTCTTGGGATTTACATATCATACAATGAAAATCATGCCAATTTTACAAATATGCAAAGAAAATTCTAGACTAGTATCAACAAGGTACAAAACATTGACTAAGCGTGGGACACCGTGCTCAGGTGGCCAAATAAATTAGAGGTCTTTTACAACCTCACAGGCAATTGATAAAAACATGTTTATTAGAGGAGAAGAGAACAAATTCTTGTAAATTGACACTTGCTTTTCCTACTGGTTGGGACAGCCTCATTTTATAGCCTGTAATGCAGCTGGTCAGTCCAAACTGGACTTGTGAAGTTCTTCAGACTCGTTTCACCAAAGCAGTGGCAATGGATAGAGTGCCAAGTTAGTCTCTCAGTGACCTGTCCAATGTGAATGTAAATGTTAAGACATTTTCATTTGTTTCTTTTTTTTTCATTTATAATAGAAAAATACGTTGGATTGTTGTTGTATATATATACAATTTTGGTGAAAGTCACCCTAGCTTTTGGGTCTCGGTGAAGAGAACTGAAAGAACTGTTCAGTTTATTTGATGGTAGCAACTCATGCATGAATCCAAAAATAATCCTTTTGGCTGATTTGTAGGAATACTTGTTGTTGTTTTCCCAAGTATTTGTGATGTTGAGACCTAGGAGAAATGAACCCATGTATGCCGCAGGAAACTTGGTTTCAAATTGGAAAGTTTTACTGGGCTTAGGGATGCCCAGTTCAAAAAAAATCTGCTTATGAGAAACATAGCAGGCTGCTTTGCCTTTTTTTTTTTCCCATGGGAACATTTTTACATAGGAATCTGTTTGGTCTCCTGGGGAATTCTACAATAAGTCTTAGATAGTAGGAGATTAAATTTTTTGTATGCATCCCATCATGGGTAGGGTTGGGAGGGCATGTAATTCTGAACCAAGGGAGTCAGTGGGCCTTTTTCTTGTAACACGTCTGTAAGTACACAAAAATAGTCTAAATGGAATACTTTAAGCTCTCCTCTGAGACTGAAGTTAGATGATTTTAAAATAGTCTTCAAAAGCCATATTAAAGAATTTGCAGGGCTTACTCACTTTACATGCTGTCTTGAGTAGCAACATTTATTCTGTCAACTCTGATTAAGCTGGTTGTATTTTTAGGAAAGAATCCTCACTGAATCACTTTTTAAAAAAAAGACAATTTTTGTGCAGTTCTCAGCATGTAAGTCTCTCTAGGTCACGGAAGAGGTTTATACCTCCACACCAAAGAACTAACTTTTGATTTGCTCACACGTGAAAAGTAACTGGTCAAGTAAGGAGTCGTTTGTTAAGCCAAAAAGATTAGGGGGAGTTGCCTGTCAATTTTTAATATTCTATTTGTTATCAATATGAAGTCATTTGTTTTCGTCTTTATTATTAAGAGAAAAGTGCCACCACTCTCTTCCAGGGAGCTGTTCTTGATCTGAATTGTAGACTACATTCAGAGCTGGAGCAAGCTTGGTGATCTTGAGTGATTCTCAAGTTAGGAGAACATGCCTCCTCCTATGGGTCTCATTCTGGGTTTTTTAAAGTGTACCAGAACACTGTAAAATATATTCTCTTTGTTCTACCTGTCAAAACATGAAAACATGGTGTTCCTCTTTGAACAGGCTGTCTTCATAATGGTCATTGTTCTTTGGGAAATTAATGCTGCTTTTGCTTTCACAAGTTTTTCTCTCTTTCTTTCATGTATTGCTAGAAAAAATTTGATCATATAAGAACATAATTTATCTACTGGGTCAGGATAAAAGTCCCTTTATCTCAACATCCTGATCCTGATGGTAAAATACAAATGTTTACCAAGGAATGTTAAAATAGACAACTATATGGTGTAATTTCCATTGACAAACCCTTCCACCTTCCAACAGAATATGACTTGAACATTTCCTGAGAGAAAAATTGCATCACTGTGTATTTAGTAATGCTTGCTATACTTTTTCTTCTCTTACTTTGTCTGATTTATTTCTTGATCCACAGTATTTGTTTATTCTGTAGCACTGTCTGATGGCAAGTTGCATTTAATTGCGCGTTGTGTAGAAAAACCCAGTGTTACAGTTTTAAATGTAGAATTAAATTTTCATACCGATAAATAGTTAACACACCAGATTCTGTCCTGGTCAGTCACACTTTAATTCAAAAATACTAGCTGAGAGGGATACAGTTGACTAAATCATTGTATATCTTGAGTTTCATTTTTGTTCTACCATATCAAATGAGTTGAATTTGTCAATAATAATTAGAAATGATGCCTTAAGCTACATCTAACTTTTTTCTGTTTAGAACAATGTTTAGCTGGGATGAACCTTAAATTTCATCTAAATTTCAGCATTTGCATGGAACATCCTCAGCTACTGACTTTGTAGTGAATACCAGGTCTTTTAGCTTTACAGAGTTCACGTCACAGTTGCTTAGAATATTGTTTTTAGAGAGGTAATTAAACCAAAATACGTATTTCTTGCTGATATTTCTAATTCAGGTTCATTCTAAAACTTTCAGGTAAATAGTTTTGCCTTAGGGCTTGTGGGGATATGTGCAGCCTGAGCTGACTAATAGATGTGGAGGGCTTAATGGTCATGTAAAGATACAGTAAAAATAAAATTGATATAATTTGAAATGTTTATTTTCCAGAGCTCCTTTTGTAGGTTAAATGCACAGCAGTGACTTTTCTCTCTGTTATACAGAGGAGCCAATATACTGTTACACACCACACAACTTCACCCGCGATCAAGCCTTGTATGCCAGAGGATATTGTTGGACAGAATTAAAAGATGCCTTGCCAGGAGTTGATGCCAGCCACTGGCCCTCCTTGTTTGAGCATAAGTTCCTACCTTATGCACTGCTGGCTTTTGCTGGGATAATGTACATTCCAGCTCTGGGCTGGGAATTTCTGGCCTCCACTCGACTGACTTCAGAGCTTAATTTTTTGCTTCAGGAGATTGATAACTGCTACCACCGTGCAGCTGAAGGGCGCGCACCAAAAATAGAGAAACAGATTCAGTCCAAAGGCCCAGGGATAACTGAGAGAGAGAAAAGAGAAATCATTGAGAATGCAGAGAAAGAAAAAAGCCCTGAGCAGAACTTGTTTGAGAAATATCTGGAAAGAAGAGGACGAAGTAACTTTTTAGCTAAGCTTTATCTTGCAAGACATCTGTTCATCATCTTTTTAAGCATCATACCAATCACATACTTATCCACCTACTATGCTACACAGAAGCAAAATGAATTTACATGTGCACTAGGGGAGCCTCCAGACAAAACGAGCAGCTCCAAATTGCACATCAGAGTGAACTGTAAACTGCCATCTGTCCAGCTCCAGCGGATTATTGCTGGTGTAGATATCGTTCTCCTCTGCTTCATGAACTTGATAATCCTCATCAACTTGATTCACCTCTTCATATTTCGCAAGTCTAACTTCATATTTGATAAACTGAACAAAGTTGGAATAAAGACCAAGAAACAGTGGCAGAAATCCCAGTTTTGTGATATCAATATTTTGGCCATGTTTTGTAATGAAAATAGGGACCACATAAAATCATTGAACCGTCTGGATTTTATTACAAATGAAAGCGACCTGATGTACGACAATGTGGTACGCCAGCTGCTCGCAGCACTGGCCCAGTCCAATCACGATGCCACTCCAACCATGCGTGATTCAGGGATTCAGACCATAGACCCAAGCGTTGATCCAGCAGACATTGATGCTAATGAACAACTCATCATTAAGAGACCAAGGAAGAAGATGAAATGGATCCCAACTACCAACCCCCTTCCCCAGCCATTCAAGGAGCAGTTAGCCATTATGAAGGTTGAGAACCATAAACCTGATAAACCGAAGCCTGTGCGGAGAAAAACAGCGACAGACAGCCTTATAGCTCCTTTGTTGGAGTCTGCTGCAAAAACCTCACAGCAATCGTCCGCTCATAAGAGCGAGCCAAACGCCATGCCAAGCACAAGCGGTGAAAAAAAGCACACACGGCACTTTTCCTTGGATGTTCATCCATATATACTTAGTAGCAAAAAACCCAAGCCAGAGGTTCAAGCCATCCCCTCGATGCCTACATCAAAAAGCCAAGAGGGTGGATTTTTAAACCAGGAAGAGAATGTTGTAGTGCATGTTACCTCCTCTCTCAAAGGTACAGTATGCCATAATGCCCATACTACCTCCACAGACCATAACTTACATAGCAATCTTAAGGAACTCAGAGTTTATTGAAAGTGTTTGACCTACCTTGCTAGATTTGCGGATAGCTAGTAATCTCACAGCTTGCAGGCCTCAGAAATAGAGATTCTCTCTCTTTAACAACTATATGGAGGGTAAGGATTATTACAGGTAGAGCTGTACAAAACAGGCTGCAGGCTGTTGGTGTGGGTAATGTTTCAAATGTTAGCAGATTTTCACAACTACAAATGTGGTCATGCTTTGCCAAGGAAATGAGGAGCGTTTGGCTTCCATGATACCCTTCCTGCTCTACCAGCACCTGGCACGTTTCAAATCTGCCTTATTTTCAAGTCATATGGAAACTACCGTGGTAGATGACCAGTACTCTGAGCAGCAATAGCCCCTGAGGAATGTGGGAGACTACTAATGGCAGTTAAAACTGCCTGTGGAAAAAATACCTCTTAAACTACCAACTCTTGGGGGCTGGCATATATTTGTCACCTAGAAAATCAAAACTCAGCTCATTGACGTTGTTCTTCACGCACACTAAATTGCCCTGTGTCATATGTGGACCAGAGGATGGATGGTCTGAAGTGTGGGTGCTGGTCAGGGATTCAGGATTTCTGCCATTCCCTTACCATGTGGCCTCACAGGAGGTGCTCTTTCTGTTCTTCAGTTTCCTCTGTGTGTCATGTAAAGCCTGTCCCTTTCTTAACTCAAAGGAGTGTTTCAAATATATCAATAATTGCTAGGTGCTAGAGTGATGAGGAAAGCCATTTGAGCATTAAGAAAAGTGATAGATCAGTAGATAAACTGATAGACAGATATCTTCTTGTTTATTTTTGTAAGCTACTGACATAAGAAAGAAGGACTATGCAGTTGAAGTTACAGAAAAATCTGTACGTACTTAAAGCAATGGCTCTCATCTCATTACAAGCTAAGACCTCCCTCTGGGCTTCGACAGACTGACATCTACCGTCACCCCACTGCCCAGCAAAGAAGTGATTTGAGGTATAAAAGTTTCTGTCACTTCCAAATCCCTATGCTCCTTAGAGCCCTCCAACTCCCCAATGTGCATGTGAGCTATTCTACAGCATTCCCTATCCAGTCACCTGCTCTGATTTCAACTCCTCGAAACTACTGGGGTTTTCTGGTCTCAATTACCTTCATCTAAATTAGTGCTTGAATATTTTGAGGGCAAAAAATTATTACTGGAGTTTTGGGGCTCTGTGACTCCCCATTCACATTAAAAATTTTCAACTTTGTTTTTGAGTTAGACCTACATTGCAGTCCATCAGGTAAGGTAAACTTATAATTTCTGGAAAGAGACTTCAGTTTATGTCAAATTGCTGAGTTCTTTCTACAGACAAGTGGTTTACAATGTGTAACCACTAGTTTTTCACATTGAAAATATCAGTGCCTTTTCTATTCCATGCTGTGGATTTCAATAGTCATTACGTTTGTTAAAACATTAAATCATAATGTTTAAAAAACACTGGCCAGACTGTAGAGGGGAATAAATATACTTTTCAGTTGGTTTTTTTCCTTCATTTTACAAAAATACCATTCACATAAGGAAGCATGAGCATGCATAGAAAAGAGAGATTTACAAACCCCATTTCTTGTTTGTGCTGTTTCCCTGAGCTTTCAAGCCTGTTGTTTTGAAACAGTCCTGTTTGGATTTCTCAAAGGATCCCAAGGAAATTCAGTTTGGGATCCACTTCCTATCCCACTGAAATCAGTGGCAAGACCACCAATGACTTTTATTGGTTCAGGACACTCCTCACTGATAGACTGGAAGGGTGAAAGACTACCTGTCCTTTATCTGGCTGTTTTGTTCTCTTTTAGATACCCCTCATCCTGCAAAAGAGATCCTATACTCATCTGAGACATGCAGAACTGTGCCTGCTGCTGCGGCTTTCGTCACGTGTAACCACAACCATATAGCCACAACTGCTGCTGCCACCAGTATGGCTTTGAACCAGGTCAAGCCAGAGCCAACAGCTGCACTGAGCTGCAACCCAGCCCACCCTTTGCTGCACATCAACACGCTGTACGAGGACCATGAGGAGGAAGTTTCAAACATAATGGACAATGGGATTCACTCACCAACTGACGCTGGGGAAATGCTGTCCGTCCCTACCCCGAAGCAGATCAGGCTGGCGACGTTTGACGAGCCCATGGCGATCGTGAGCTCGGTGGAGTACTGACAGCCCCGGGCGGCCTCGGGCCAGGCCCACGGCCACGGCAGTGCTGGCCATGGTCCCTCAGCAATGCAACTCACTGCATGAGCATGGAGAGTTTTCTCACAGACTATAGCTTCTGGTAATAACACCAAACGGTTTTTCAGGATCACGTCATAAGCACTGTCAGTCATTTGCAAAATAGAATAAAAATCTGGTGGAAATACACCTTTAACACTAAGACAACCATTAGCTCTAACTCTAAACTATAGCTTCCTGATTTAAAGGGGAATTAGCACAATTTATGAACTTTAAGAGTCTAATGGCATGCCACAGCAATTTTAGCAAGTGTTTAAATCGTTTGCATTCAGAATCACTGATTAAAGTTAATATGGAGATGAGGTATAATTTTTTAATGGCAGCAGTTAAATAAGAGTTCTTTTCTAAGCAGGGATGATTTTTTTTTTTTTTTTAATTCAGGATTATGGCAAAGCTATATGCAAGCAAAATTTGTGTTTTATTTGTTTCTTTAGCTCACTGGTGTTGGGCTTGATGGAGACTTAGCTGAAAGGGCCTTACTACCACCAGCATTTAAGTGCAAAAAGATTGATACTCTCAATCTCTTGCATTTATAAATGAAAATACCTGAAGTATGCCCCGCCCTTTAACATGCTTATATGTTTGATGGAAGATGATTAAATTAAGAGTTTATTTTTTTAAATATATTTTACCATGGAAAAAATTACTTTAATAACTTTTCAAACCAGGTGTTACTTTTAACAAAATGTGTAGAAGAGAGTCATTGTAGCTGCTTATTTTTTCACAGTGTATTTATGAACCAGGTTAGAAACTTTCATGGGTGCTTCACTGATACGAAAAATCTTACGGAGGTCATTACAAAATATCTTACAAAATGTGAAACCAGCAAACCTGTTTTCAAATAACACACAGTTAAAGAAGTCTATGAATTTGTTCTGCAGATTTGGCTAGTCCTTGATTCAGCACAAATTAAGGCCATGGATGACACTGAAATGACTCATGTCTAAAGCTAAGCACACACTGAAATGGCTTTGCTGGATCTGGGCTCTAGTGCAGGCAGACAAGAATCCTGCAGTATGTGCTATCACTGAATCAGTATTTGCCATCCTTGGCTCAAAGCACATCTTCATGCCCATCTTCCTATAATTACGATATGTGTGATTTAATAGAAAATTCTAGTATAACTAAAACGTCTATTAAAAGTGTATCATGCAATAACCATTCTCAGAAAAATTATAGTGAAACAAAAAAGTGACTGTGTTAAAATAATATTCCTAGCTGCATTCAGAATTACAGGCTGTGTGTATTTGCTTCAAAATTATGTATAATGGTAGAAAAAAATATGCAGCACAAATATGGGACTGAAATCTCGAGTTTATTTTTAATTTATTACCTCAGACATGGATATATTATACCAATATTTAATGAAAATAGCACTGAAAATAAATGCCTATTATTCTGAATATTTTAATGTGTACTACTTCCTAGCTTAGTGTTACAACCCACCTCTAAAGCAGGGTAACTGAGGTTCTTGCCAATAGGTCCGTTGGGGTGGATTAGAGTGAAATGACACTGAATGTACATACATGAGGCAGGTTTATCTTAAAACAATTTGGTTGCACTGGAAAGGAGGTATGTAGCCATTTTGGTTCTTCTCTATACAATTATAAAAATATGGCGAAGAAAATATATAAGGAGAAGAAAGAAAGAGAAGGAAAGGACAAGAGTAGATAGTGGGGAGGAAATATGTCACTGCCCGTGGATCAGGCAAAAAGTCTTGATTGTTGCAATGTATGTCCATGGGTGGAGTCATCATAGCAGTCTTGATCTGTTGGGGTCAGGACCCACACAACAACGAGTTTGACAGCTTGTATACATTCAGGCTTATGTGAGAATGCCCCAGTACTTCCCCTGGGGGGAGGTTTTCTTCGGGGGGGTCTTTTGATGGTTTGTGGCCCCTTCTAATGACATGACTGCTTCTTTGGCCCTGCTTCTAACCGTGTCAGTTCTGCCTCCTTAGGGAGGAATACCTTCAGACCTATGTGTGAACGCCCAACACCTCCCCTGGGAGGGAGTTTTACACTGTCAGCCTTACTGGGGGAGAGGAAATTGGTATGATGAAAAGCATTACCCCACCTCTGCAGGATATGCTTCTTAACAGCCTTTTACCTTATCTGGCACAAAAATGCTCTGTTTAAGACATCAATCACAGGTTATCAGGGAAACAATAGCAGGGCTCAACCAGCCCATCCAAGCAAAGTTCAGTCCATTGCACATAGTTACATACAATGGGGATGTTATGATAAGCAGTATGTGGGACATGTCATTTACATAATGTAAAGCCACCACTCCCCCTTACATTACTTCAGTTGTGCCCAGCTGCATGGCCTCTTTAGCCTGAGCAGCCCGATAATGGCAGCAAGGCATGGGACAGGTACTGCAGACAGGGCAGAGGGTTGGGGACAGCTAGAGGACCTGGCTGTAACACCCCGAGGTCTCAGAGCAGTGTGGCATGCAGTTGATGGGGGACATGGAGCTGGGTCCTGGGCTGCTGGGAGATAGGACTGCAATGGCTCCTGCTGGCTTGTCTCCTTCCAGCCCTGGGAAAAGGCACTGGCATGATTTTAAATAACAGATCTGCACCTGCATAGCCTGGGTCTCATTCCACCCAAGGTACAGGAGTGGAGCATCACCTGTGACAGGACTGCAGGCAAGGTCTGTGCCTAGCCTGATGGGTTACTGCCAGTCACTCAGAGTCACCTGAAAGCAATGGCATGTAGATTCTGGAGATGAGTCAAATGCCCCACTGCAATTTTTTAGATGAATTAAAACCATTATAGTTCAGAACTTGTTAGACACCAATAAATAATTAGAAAAAAAATGGAAAATTGCCATGAGACAATCATGAACTTGTTAATAAAAGCAAGGTGAAAGAATAGGACCCTGAGGCCAGTTTTAAAGTGATGTAACTCCCTTATGCCACTGTACTTTCAATTGTCAGTAGTCAGTGTGGTGAATTTCTTGCTGGCTGCAGCAGCTCAGCTGACAGTGTTAGAGATCGGGGCGGGGGGGGGATCCTTGGGCTTGCCCACTCACTCTCCACTTGGTACAATTACGTAGGTCAGCTGTACGGGTCTGTAGCTGAAGTGATACACCAATACACGTAAGTACCAGTGTCAAGCAAAGCAGATTGTCTCAAAACTGAGGAACTGAACTCTGTGTAGTGTTTTGAAAACAGAAAAATTCAGTAATTGAAAGGAATTTCATTATGCAGAAAATGCAGAGGTGGATTCTCAGGCATGTACCCTTACTGATCTGATGAGGGTGGTGTTTCCTGGGAAGTTGCCCACTGAGGTTCACATGTTGCCTAATCATTCAAGAGCAGGACTCAAGTGCCTGTCATTCTCTGTGATACTGCTAGTTCCTATTGATTTAGGATCTGTTGCTGCCCTTGTAGAAATCAATATCAGACTTGACTGGACCTACTTAAAGAACGAAAGGAAATCACATATCTTTCCTCATCCCTGGGACAAGCTAAACTCAGAGAACACCCTCTTTACTCATCTTTACGAGTTGTGTTCCAGCAGGTTTGCACCAAGGCTTTCACAAGCTGGAGGCTGCCTATGTCAGGCATCCAGCTCAAGTGTAAACACAGTAACTGGTTGCTAAGGGCAGGATGGTGACCCTGACATGGTGTTTCCTTGACCAAAAAAGCAGAGAGGAAGTGCACCTTACCCTTGGCTGATGTAGGGGTAGATAACTGATGCAGGCACATAGCAAACACTGCTTTGCTGAACTGAAAGGAAAATTTTAGTGTCCTACCCACCAAAGAGGACTTATTTAAACTGAATGACCAAAGACAAGAAAGATGAGACAAAGCCGCATTTTTTAACGTCTCTTCAGCCTGGGTTGCATTTACATCTCCATCTGCCGTGCCGCTGCCTAGTGGTTTCAGCTTGACGGATCTGATGACTCACATTCTTCAAGGCTGCTTTCCCTTTTACTTCACAGGAAATAGGACTGCGTGTTGAGAGCACAGAAACCCCTTTCTCCAGGGTACTCTTACTCAGAGTACATTTGACAACCAAAAAGGGTGACAAGTGTGTCAGAAACATCTTTTGAGCTATATTTAGGCTGCGTAAACCCAGCAGGAGATCAGCCATTTCTGTTTCACAGCAGCTAGAGAAGTGCTTCTGTGGGGACTTTTCTAATGCAATAATGATTTTACTATTGATGTTACTAACATTTAGCTATACTGAGTAAATGTACACATTCACAAACATACATTTATATATATCAACTCTACTACAAATTCTATATATACATGTAAATTTGCATCTTGCATAGAAATGTTCATCTCCTGTACTTCACCTTGTAAATAAGCTATATTTAGTAATTTCTTTTCCCTTCATTTCCCATTATCATGCATTTAGCCCAACCCATCCACATTACACGTCTTTGTGACTCCACTGGCATTTTCTGATGCTCAGCCTGCTGGTGAGGATGCTCTGGTCCTGCTGGGTTGATACTGTCAGTGAGTCAGGCCCCGATCGTGGGAGCTGTTTTCTGTATTGTACTTCCTATGACTGCTTGGCACTAAAACCCAGGGCAGAATTTATCTCTGTGCTGGGGACACAGTTAGTATAGCTGACAGTCACTTTGCACCTCCTTTGTATCTCCAGAGCTGGCTCCCAAAGCCAGCATTGGGCCAGAGGAAAGCAAGCAGAGATGAAGCTCCTGTCACTTGTCCCAGCCACCAGGTTATCTGCCAGATGAAGTACAGCAGGGTTAGAGCCCTCAGGCTGTGAGAGACACTGCACTGAGGGAATTGCATCTCCGCTTGAAGCAAGCTTGTCACTGCCCTCGCAGGCTTGCATCAAAAGGAGCACTAATGAAAAGCTAAGTCTGAGAGCATGTGCCCAGGCTCCTAAAGCCGCTGACTGAATGAGAACTGAAGACAGCCTCAAACACACTTGACCTGGCACTGCACAGGGGAAAATTCTTGCCTTTATATCACAATCACAGAAGAGTATTAATAGGAATAGTGAAAACCCATCTTTAACGTTTCAGTCAGAGGGTTCAAGAAGCTCCAGAGGAGCTCACCATCATTGTCCCCAGCTTATGGTTACAGACACTGAAGCACAAGAAAGTAAAACAATTCATCCCAAAGCTACTCCAGCTGTGTCTAAACTATCTAATCTAAAGCTGAGAACATGCCATGGGTAGGGCACTACCTGCCAGCAAAACCAGGTCAGGATGGGTTTGGGTTCTGCAGGAAAATTCTCTGAATTCTGCTCCTATTAGAAAAAAACTTTTTTTTTAAATTCTGACAGAATCATTGTGGAATATTGACCGAGGAATGTTTCACTTTTAAGATGCGAGATCTTTTCTCATTAAAATCATTCTGCTAAAATACATGCCACAGAGCACGTTGGAAGTTTTTAACAGAACAATAATTTTTGAGATACTCTCCAATATTTTCTAGCTTCTAATGATTAATATTTCACTCTGTAAACAGACTGTAACTAATGGCAAAACATTCTATGTACGTTATTTACAAGAAACAAATCTTCAGCTTTTGCTATTCCCCAAGCTGTTAGCATTTTTTAACTGTTTTACAACATCGTACAAGCAAAAATAATTAGGAATGACTTCAACATCATTGAGGATCTCAGGGTTCTGCAGGTCAGATTCAAGGAAATGCTGGCCTCCCAGTCCTGTTGTCCTCAGTGCTTTTGGATGCTTCTGTCTTTTAAGGCTTTACTGATTTGCTGTTTGTTCACAGAATGGATTTGCCTGGTGTCAGTGCCAGCTTCAGCTGAAAGAAGTTGTTGGGCCTCCTGCTGCTCTCGAGAGCAAAGAAGTTTACTGACTCTTGCTTAACTAATTTTGCTTTATAATCACAGGGCTCATAGCAGTCACCAGTCTAGCTTTCCACAAACACATCCAGGGACAGCAAAGGCTACAATAAATCCATGAAAGAGGAATGCAGATTCACAAGCAAAATTTGACATCTTGAATGAAATGAGACAGAAAACCACCCCATAACCCACTCCACTGCAGATGGCTGCCTGTAAAGAAAAATTACACACTTAGAAGGTTATAGCAGTTTTTGCTCTTAGAGCTTTTATACCATGGTAATAACCCCATGGCAGTTTACCAGTTCCTGCTCTGGAATAACAAGCTTGTGCCCAGACCCTGAGGCGTACAGCAGAGGAGACAGATGGGTACATTTTGTTGCTGAGGAAAAGAGTTTCTGAGAGCAGTTCAGGAACTTCTTTTGCAAAGTGATGGATGTGTTCATCCATGCAAACTTGGAAAAAGGATGTGCCACAATAGGGGCTAAGAAAACTCTGTACTATTTGTCCTCTATGTACAGTCCTGTGGACTTCACATTGAGAGATTTATCCTGTTATTGGAAAGGCTTGGACAATATAAAGGAGTGACTAGATGTCTAGAATAAATTAATAGTCAGGAGAAGGGAAGGCTCCAGGGAGATCTTTTTGTGGCCTTTCAATACTTAAAGGGGATTATAAGGAAGATGGAGACAGACTTTTAATAGGGCCTGTAGCAATATGACAAGGAGTAATGGTTCTAAACTAGAAGAGGGTTTAAAAGAGAGTTTAAACTGTAAGAGGATATATCTAGATTCAGACTAGCTATAAAGAATAAATGGTCCAAAAAAACAAAGCTGAGAGCCTGAGAAACCTGGTATCCTAGGTTTCTTCATGGGATGCTTCATATGACAACAAAAGTGGCGTAAGAGTCAAAGGAGCTTCTGAGAGGCACCAGGCTTCCTAGGAAACCCTCCATGTGACCATGTGAAATCAAGGAGTTCCCTGTTATGGAAAGAGAACATCAGCCAGCAACACAGTATACATACAGATAGGTACTTTTCCCTCTATATTCAAGATCTTTTCAGAAGTCTATTTAACCCTTTTTACCACGGGTTTGTCAGGATGTCCCACAGCAGCAGTCATTCTCTGCAAGCCTGTCTTTACTTGTAAGAGTTGCTGGCTTGGCCTAATTCACTCTAAATCATCAGTTTCTACTCAACTGCTGGGGAGGCCTGGTCTCCTGCCTTAAGTCTTTGTTTAAACAGTTTCATACTAAAGTAACCACAAGATGGGAACCATAGGCAGATCCAAGAGTAAAGTCTTGGAAAGAGACACTCAGACCTAAAGCCAGAGCTATTTCTTTTCGTATTTTCCTTTTACCATCTAGATGCAGGTTTATGTTACACTGAGTTTCTGGGTAACACTAGAGGAAATGTGGGCTGACAAATGAAATGTCCTGTACAGGCAGGCCCCTCTTTTTCCTAGCAGACCAAATGTCTCCTTTGGAGGTTCTGGCCCTGGACTTTAAACAGTTATAATTAAAACTTTAGGATTTTCTGTTGTACTGCTTCCTTGGCAAATACATGTTATAATAGGGATGTCATTTTCGCTACAAATGGGAACTGGATTTTTGATTTTTACCCTACGCATTGAAACAAAAATCCATAAAATTTTATCCAATTTCTTCAGGTTTAAGTAGTATAATTAAGTTTTGTGAGTTGTGTAGTGAATTAAGAGGTGTAAACCACTAGGGGTTTTATAAATGGTTCATGTTTGGGCTAGTAGTAAATTGCAAGATACTTGATGACAGATTTCATGTGCAAAATCAAGGCAGAAGACTTCTGATGAGATAACTTGCTAATTTAGCACATGTTATTTCCTAGTGTTTGGACAGCAGCAGTGCTTGGGAGCTGCTGTCATAGGGCAGCAGCACAATGGCTGCTCCAGCCAAGAAGCCAGCAAGCCCACAGCCTTTGCACTGCTCCTGCCCAGCTGGCTTTGCTGGCCTGCCTGGGCTTACAGCTGCCCCTCCTTGCAGGGCTCCTGGGCAAGCACTGAGCAGCCTCACCTCTTTGGTCACTAAAATGCACTCTCTGTTCAGGAGGGTTGCCCACTTCCTTGCTTCTGCAGGCCAGAAAGTTGCCCAGTGAGAAATGAGAGCCCACGGATCTGCAGCCTTGGCTGTACAAGGCATGGGGACACAGGAGGGATCATTTGACCTACTGACCTTCTCAAGAGAGCTGTTGAGGAACAGAACATGGGTGAGTCCGGGCCCAGAGCTACCAAAGGCAGCAGGCATCCTCTGGGAACTCAAACACAGCCAAAGGCCATGTAGACAGTGCTTGTTCTTTGTTTGGCCAGCCACTGACTTGTCTCTGCCTCCCTCCCCTTCACCCAAAGTCCACAATCTGTGACATCCCTGCCTGCTGAGCCCTCCTCTGACATTCCACTCTGTTTCTCTACCATATATCTCTTTGTACATAAAAACTGTTCTTCTCAAGGCAATTCCTCCAGATACTATGCCTAGGTTTCACTGCCTGCTTCTTCATTAACCAGTAGCACGTTACCATAGGAGCAGATCAGTAAATTGAAGCAGTTGGTGCTGATTTCCTCACTGCTCCAGCATATATGGTCCGGAGGTTTAAATTCAGATGACATTTAGTATGCTGTCCTGGACCAAACACTCCTGCTAGGCATGTAGATGAGACTTGCCTTGTGTCTGGAGCCTTATTTCTCTACCAGGGGCTGGTTTTTACCTCTGGTAGAATCTCCAGGGCTGTTCTATTCTGGAGAAGCTGCAATCACAACAGACTCACTCTGCAAAATGAACCAATGTGCAACTGGCAGGTTCATCAGGCAATTTTCTCCAGAATCACACTACTCGAAGCCAAAATGCCAGAGATGATGCTGCTGTTGTACTCTCTTCTCTCCCTTGGCCATCCTCACAACATCTTACTCCTAGAGCTACGGATCCTGCATTGGTGGGAAGCACCTTGCTCTGCCTCACCAAAGCACCTGCCCAGCTGCAGCTGATCACCACAGCTGCCAAGAAGAGGCTGCAGAACCCTACCAGCAATGAGGAAAACAGGGAGAGCCAGCAAGTGCCAATACTGTTTACCAGCTCTGGAGAGCCAAACTCAGTGGAATTTACCAGCTCACATGCAAGGTGCATTCTCCCCAGAGGGTAAAATTATGCATATATGCACCATTGTCACCTTCAGCTTTGCCTGTTGACTGTGCTAACACTCAGCTACTGTGAAGTAAAATGAGACTAAAATTTACAGTCTATTTACTACCTCTATGTGGCAATTATGTGTGTGTTTACTCTTGCTCCATGCTAAATGTTAAATAAATCCCTCATTTTCACTGAAGAGAAAGGTTTGCTTTACCATAGAATGGCCACATATACAAGACTGCCTGCCCCAGAGTACCCCAAATCCACTTCCTAGCATCCCCCACCAGTTTCTTGTATTTTCTGGAGTTGACTCCATTAGGAAACTCCTTAGAGACAGGAATACTAATGTCTTCATTGTAATGTTGAAATTTTAAATGTTCATTTGTTTCTGCTTAGGAAGCCAGAGACCATGTGATAAGTAATACCAAATGTGTCCAAATAAGCTATGATTATGCTGAGCAATCTATCAGGTTAGAGTAATAAATGACTACACAAATAGCTAGCTTAAATGATGTTTCCTCTGCAGATTTATAGCAGAAATAAAACCCCAAAGCATTTGTCTCCCAAGCAGCACAGACATGACCTGTTTAGCATGGATGTCTGAAACACACAGTCTTTATAGAAGTTGGTACACCTGAATGCAAACTGAGGATTTTATGGTATCATTTCCATTTTCTTCCTGCTGAATGTTAATAAAGCGGCAAATGTGTGAATAAGATAACATTGTTTCTGTTAGCAGGCTGGCAATCAGCTAATCAACTTTCTATGTGCACTAGGTAATATGTATGTGCTGGTCTAATTATCTCTTACTCCTGGAGAATAATGCCTATTATTTAGCTGAACTGTTATTCCAATGACACATTACCTCCAAATGTTTCTGTTAAAATATCTTCCTCTTGATAACTCCCTTAATCTCCTTCTGAAATGTTAATATGTATCTGCCCTTGTGTGGATATATTATATATTTTTCTTTTATTTAGAGAGTTCAAAGGCAAAAGCTTTACAAATGAAATGGAGTCAACTCTCCTCTACATTAGCCTGGACCATTTATCTTGCCATAACTTGGACTGGACGAGGAGCTGTTCCTGCTGTCTTGCCCAGCAAGAGTCCTGCTGGGCTGTCAGGATGGGTTCACTTGTCTTCAGCAAGGCAGAGGCAGCAAATTGGCTCTCGTCCTCAGAAAGGCTGTGACTGAAAGGCCACCTTCCTGCTGAGTGTCCTCCATCACAGCAAACTTGGTCAGCTGAAGCCTCTACTTCAGGGGCATAACCAAACCACCAATACCAGACCACAGAAATTCAGGGGGAGTTTAATATAGACTGCTTTATTCAGGCACAGGACCTTTTTTATAATCTGAATTATTTTCATAACTTATTTATTAAGGTTAGCCAGAGAGTTCTGAGAGCTCATTACTTTAGCACATGTCAGGAAAAAAAAATAAAAACAGTGTTGTAAAATATTTTCTGAAGTACTGTTTTTTCTGTCTCCTGCAAAAATGTTGGGATGAAAATACCTAACACACATACAGGAAAAGGAATGTATAAGATGGAAAGAGAGAGGACAGCGGGTACAAACATTAAATTAGTAAATGAAAACTCAGTGATAACATAACAAAAACAGCTTTTCAATTTTGTACAGGCAAGCAGCCTACACAAAGTTGTATGTTTACCTGAGATTATACAAGTAAAATAAAGAAATTCTATTTGCTATGCCTAAACTAAATGTCAAGGTCAAATGCCATGGTGCAACATTCTTCTGTGAAATAAGTTTTCATTCACCTTGCATCACCTCTCTTTACTATCCTGCTTTCAACACAATGATAAACACTGTGGATAGCAGATGCTGCTTTGGGGAACAGGATTTGGGAGTAGAAGCCCCAATGGCTTTTGTTGGAATATTAAGATTGTAACTTGTTTGATTTTATTATGAACGTGTCTGTTGCCAGCTGAGTTGCCATACACAAATTCATCTGGGCAAGCATAACCTCTCCTTCTCTCAGGGGTGTCACATTTTTTAATTCGAAGGTAGCAACACGGGCTGAGCATACCTACACTCTGCATCCAGATCCTTGAGACTTCTTCAGCTAATGGCTTGTACAAGCCTGCCAGGTTACAAGATATCAGACTCTGGCCAGGCTGCTTTGGGGCTCCCAAATCAGGACTCCATACCTGACTCACCTGCAGGAACCATTCCAGCACTATCTGAGGCCGCATTAAAAAACCCACAGTTCTCCACCTCTGACCCTTTCAAGGTGGGCAATATAAGTACAAGCAGGTACACTGATGTATTCACCAGTTACAAGAGTTCCACTCCCTTTCCATGGTGGTATGAAGTGAAGAATTCAGCTCAGTTCTTACATTTCCCAGAAAAATAAACAATTAAAATGTACTTAGCAATTTTGGATCAATGGATAAGAACCTTGAGGTAGACAGATTTTCTCCCCTTTTCTTAGGGTTCAGTTTTCTGAAGTGGGATGCAGTTCTTTCTCTCAGCACCAGCACTCCTTTACTGTTAAATCTGTCCTGTTCATTAAGAATCTTGCAGTAAGATTTTCTAGCCAGTAAGTCTGACACTTACTGTTGCTACACTAGAGACCAAGCAGAGGATCTGCTGGTGTCTGAATTGTATTGAGCTAAGAGGTGCTGCTCAGTATTCATTTGTTGCCTGCTGGGAGCCGACAGCTCTGCCCGGCAGCGCTGACTGACCAACGCTGCTCTGTGCAGGTGATAAGTACAGGAAACAGCATTTCTACACACAGTACACAGCTAGCATTTCTAAATAGCTTGTGCCAGCTGCTCCTCTCCCACTCTCTCCAGGAGACAGGCCATAATAGTGTTGACAGGAGCTGCCTTTGGTGCACACATGGAAATGTTTCCATTAACTTCAACACAGACATTGATCACAATCATGAGCTAACGTGGAAATGCAAAGTTCAGAAAGGAACCAGTTTCTATTCCTTCTGATAAATTAATCCAAAAGGTGACATTTTGTATGTGATTAAACCAGTCCTGAACAGACTCATTGAATGTCCAGTTTTTCTGGTTAATATTCACACATAATCCATTATTAACATCATTCGAAGAGATAAAATGTTATAATTTGTTAACTTGAGTATGTGTCATTCTGTCATTTGGTATGATTTAGTATGGTAAGTATTTGTAACAATCTCAGCTGTTATCCTGGTAACTAGGTTTAATAACAGACTTCCTAAATGAACTATAAGAAAAATTAATCAGAAAATACCTTACCTGCATATTGCATTAATTATGCATTCACCCAGTGGCAACAATTAAAGTTCAAGCTTTGATTGAAGTTAGACTTAAGAATCAACAAATACATTTTTAACAGCTTAAAGCTAAAATCACCTTTTATGTAATTTCTTATTAAGAAATAACCATAGCATTGGTCTTGCAAGTAACTTGCAGATGTGGGCATTTATCTGATTTTTTTCATATTTTTTGTTATTACCATTTGTTATCAACCAAGGTGACTATACATCTTTTCATGTGTTGTACAGTCTTTTCTATCAAGAGTTTTATAATCAGTTTCTGGAAGAAACTAAAATTTTTATATTGCAACATGAAATCTAAAACTATCACAAGTGTAGGTGACAGAAATAGAGAAAATATGTTTCCAAAAAGCTTATGTAATAGGATCTGAATTAATCTCAATGATGGACAGGGAGCAGAAATTCTTCTTTTACAGAAGCTGTCTAGAAAGAACACCCTCCTAGCAGTAAGCAGCAATGTTTGTTCTTTAACTATCACAAGTCATATGTAGCTAAAAACACTCATCCCTCGCTTGCGAGCCTTCACTCACAGCTTTGATAAATAACATATTAATAGTGCACAGAAAGAACCTTGAACATTTTCTCATACACCTGTCATGTGTGCTTTGTGTTTATGCTAATTTATTTTATGGATTTAGAGTGCTCCCAGTGGTACTGCAATGAAATCAGTGCAGTTACTGTAATTGGATTTACCTTGC
Organism: Corvus hawaiiensis; assembly: GCF_020740725.1. Taxonomy (NCBI): domain Eukaryota; kingdom Metazoa; phylum Chordata; class Aves; order Passeriformes; family Corvidae; genus Corvus; species Corvus hawaiiensis. Next base: position 60,164,056 of record NC_063216.1, on the reverse strand, counting down.
CAGAGGAAAGGTCAGCTTTCAAAGAAGAAGGAATTATTTCACCTTTCCCTTCATGAATCAGACTCCTCTCTGATGTATACATACAATGCCTAAATTTCCATTTCCTTTGTTGACTGACAAATCCACTGCATTCTTTCTGGAAAAAAATAAAGAAAGAACCCAGAGTAACCCTTAGCTGAAAGCATTTTCAGGTCGCATTTAAAAATCACTTTATTCATTTCTGAAGTGCAGTCACCCCAAGTGAAGTAAAATGGCTTTTCTAATAGGAAGCAGTGTCAGACAATTTCAAAGCAAAATTTCAGGGGGAATGGAGAGAAGTCAGGCTGTAATTACACCTGGTGAAAATTACCCAGGACTGAAGGCTAATAGAACATCTCTTTTTAAGTCTCACGGGATTGCTTCAGGGACAGAAGGCAGCAGAGAATTCCCATCATGGGATAGGAGCAGATGAAGTGAAACAGAGAGATAAGAGCAGATCTGCTGAAGGGCCAGAGATGATGTAAAGGATTTGGGCAGTCACCACACAGACAGTGCGGCTGGCCCTGGGTGAGCTACCTCCAAAATGCTGAACGACTCCCTGCGGCACGATACTGCAGTTCTGGGTTGGGCTGTTTGGGGGCCCCACAGGTCCCTGCTTGCCCACATCAGCCCAAGCAAGCACTTACTCAGGAGTTTCCACATCTCTGTACACAATCTGTCACATTCTCATGCTCTAAATTATCTGAACAAGTACATTCATAGATATCCTGGGACTCAAACATCCCCAGGGAAATTAAACAGCTCTTTCTAGGCAGGCTTTGTGGAATCTAAAGTTAAACTCCTTTTTGGAAAATATTGGTTTTGCATAAGCAGAATTTTTACCATTGTGCTGGGAGGGCAGTTTCACAACTGGCATTCCATGGCTCCAGGTAGGACAATTGAGTGCATCTGGCAGCTCAGCCCATGTGCAGAATGCAGCCGTAGTGTGCAGCAGCCACACTGCTTCTGGAGCCAGTCTTTCCCCAGGGGCTTTGTGTCTGTTTGCAACAAGAATAAAACACATTTTATTCATACATTTTCTGATGGGCAAGGTCAGTCTCTGAAATGATGGGTATTGAATCATGTCACGCCTGAATATGAGTGTAAGTGACACATGAAATTAAAGGACATGTTCTGGTATTCGCTTAGGACAGCCCAAGTTTCCCAAAGGTAGATCAGCTTGGAAAAGCCTAGCTAGGATGAAGGAATTGTTGGTAGGTGGAATAAACACCTGAAGTAAAAATACATAAAAATTAAGAGTGTAGCTTGAGTCCAGTGAAACAGAAAATTGATGGTGGATTCAGCCTGGGGTTTTTTGCATCAGAGAACAAGATACAAACAAGGAAACAAAAATAATTCTATAGATGTGCTGTATCTTAAAATCTTTAAGGAACTAAAACTATAACATCGTGATTAGGGCAGCTTATAGAGCACATCAAACAACAGAACTGTAGTATCTGCAAGGATCTGTCTGTTTCCAGGTTTTGGCAAGAATTTGAGTCATCTGAGACACTGTGAGGGGGAAACAGCCTGTGAGGAATTGTCTCTTTCCACAGCTGTGGTCACAGAGGGTATCCTCTGACCCTCCCCCTCAGTATATGGTCTGAGACTGTTTACTGTGAGGTCTTGGAGATATACAAGTCTGCTGCCATCCAAATCTGAAACTATCTAGATTTGGTGATGTGGTGAGTGAGGGTCCACATGAGTGAGTTGCAGTCTGCCTCTGTTATGGGTGACTTTAGAGGGACTTCCCAGAAATCCCAAACAATGCAACATAGTATCCAGTTGCCTGATCTGCCCCTTGCTAGCTTGATAGCCGCTAGCTTTTGGGCATGTCCATTGCACTGTTAAAAATTCCTGGAGTGTCTCCAACTGTATAGACATTTCTGGCTTTTTTAATAACACTAATACATTTTCAGAAAATCGATATAATAGCATCAGAATTTACCAGCCCAAACCTGCTCATTTGATGAGTTGTGCAGCCACTAAGTGACTAGAAGTTGCTCAGCCCAATAGTCTGTAAGAAGGGAGACAAGAATTACTTTTTGAACACTAAATCTGCCAATGACTGATGTTTGCATCAAGAAAAAAATCCATGCTATCTTTCCAATGTCTAATACAATTATGTCAAGCACTGACTTTTTATCACATGCAAAAAGCTCTCTATGAAAATGTGTCTATGCACCATTTTAATCTGAATGATAAGCAGTATTGCCAGCAGTGATTTCTCCAGCCTACCACACCTGCCTGGTATTTGAGCCCATAGTCTTGGTATCAGCCCAGGGTAAAAAGTAGAGATTTGCAGGAGAAAGAAAGAAAAAGCAGCTTAGCATGAAACTGTATAGTGCAGTTCCTTTTTCCAGAAATGGTGTTAATAGCAGTGACGTATCTGCCCTGTTGAAGTGCAAACATTTTCTTACAGTCAAACTTCGTAAAACACATAAGATAATCTGCCCGGAAATGAGCTGCCTGGGAGCAAGGTGAACAACTGGCTTCTTGTCTGTTCCTTACATAAGGCACTTTAAGTGCTCTACTTATTAAAAAAGTAAAATTAAGGGATTTTGAAGCTAGCAATGGCATGCTTTAATTGCAGGTGTTTGTTTAAAATACAAGCAATAAACCAGGAAATCCTTACATAAGGGCATTATGAAAAGGTTTCTGGCATTGATAAAATAAACTTAAGTGATATTGATATTGATGTTTTCTTGGGTGTTCTATAATAGTGTTTTCAGAGAGATGTTTCATTAACCTATTGAATTACTCCATTTGATCTGAATTTTGAATAGTGAGCTTAAGTATTTATGTTCTCCTGCTTCTTATTTTCTACCAAAAAAGTGCTACCTTGATTTTATGATTCAGATTAACTCAAGCTCAGCGAATGCAGGGCACTGTCAGACAGTAAAGAAATTAGGAATATGGTGGCTTGTACTTTGAGCTGGTTCCATTTTGCAGCATCTCCAATTTTCAAGCCCTGTGTCGGATGACATGTCATCAACAAAAACAAGTATCAGAACAACTCTGAATTCCAGTAATCTCTTCACCTCTGCCAGAGAGATCTGTGGCCCAGAACAGCCAAACTACTCCTCCTTGCATTCTCAGCATCTTCTCTGTAGTCTACATGTTGAAGTCTACATGTCCGAGAGTGTTACTCCCTGAATTTGCTTGCAGCCTACACAGGCACAAAGGATTTTACTGAAAGGAAAACTTCCCGCTGTGCCTGTGAAATTACTATTTCCCAAAAAGCATTGTCCCAGCAGGCAGTATACTGCAGCAGACTGCCTAAGGCTACCTCCTGAGATGATGCCTTTGGTCTTCTGCTTTCTAAAATATGTCCACATGAATAAAAGTACCCACCTATAAGCTCAAGGCATATGTTCAGTAAGTACAGGACCATTAATGCAACATCCAATCATTCTACTGAAGCTTATTGTGAACAGAATGTAGCTGAAATGTTCCAAAATGCATTGTAGTACAATTTCAAGATTGAGATCTTCTTAGCAGGTTAAAATTTATAACACATTTGCACATAAGCATTTATCCTGACCTCTTCAGAGTGTGTAACACATTCCCATGATACAGAAAATAAAAATGCTGGATTGTGTTTAGCCATATGCTAGTACAAAAGCTGCTGCATGCCGAGGCAAGGCCTCAAGAACACTTGAATGGCCTGTCACATCTGTTAGTACTCAGTGGCTATTGTTTAACATTTGCTTCTGTTTTTCAAGAGTTTTTATTCAATCCTTCTATGAACCAGTGGTTTGACTGGTGTTCACAATGGGCACAGACCCATCCAAGCCGGTCACCGCAGTGAGTAAACCCCACAAGTGACATGTAGAGATGCTTCAGTCAGCTCTGTGGGAGCCATCACTGCAACCAGGAGCAGGGTTAGCTGTGCCAGCATGTGCTCTGCCTCAGCTGGGCAGATTTATATGGGATTCACCAGCTGTCTGTCCTCTGTCTGGGTTTCTGCTCCTGGCTGTGCCATGGTTATTCAGCCCTTCTAAGTGGAAAACCTTCTCAAGAATGGGTGAGGGAAGGACAACTGCACAATAGGAAGTTCTACCACTTCATCCCAAGTGCCTCCACTCAGCACAGCATCAAATCAGTCAGTCCAGCTTGAGAATAGGAATAGAAGATGAATGATGTACAGAATCTCTGGACACAAATATTAACTGACTTGTCCTGAAATTGCTGGACAAGATAGTGAACAAAAAAAAAATCACTGCTTCTTGTCTCTGGCATAGTGGGACTCTGCCCAGTGGCAATATCCTACACACAGTTTGCTCACGTAATGGTTGTTCTTTCCCCCTCAGTTTTGACTCAAACCTAAAGTGTGACTGTCATGTGTTTCAGTTCCTACAAGTGACCACTGTGTGATTAAATACAAGAATGCAGCATCTGCAAATGTAGACAACTCTGATACCCACAGAACTGTATCTTGGACATCCTAAATCATGCTACGAGAAATGTGAAGATGGCAAATTGATGCCCCACTAAGCTTTTTTTTCTCCAGGCTGAACAAACCCAGCTCCCACAGCCTCTCCTCATACATCATGCTGCCCAGCCCCCCAGCTGTGACTATCTTGTCTAAAACTGGACACATTGCTCCCAACACAACCTCATGAGTGCCAGAGACAAAGAATTAATATTTTCTTTGATCCTGTTGGCTACAGTTCTGTTAATACAGCCCAGAATGTAGTTGGATGCCTTTGTCACAAAGCACCCTGCTGACTCTTTTTCGACTCAGCCTCCACAGCTGCCAGGTCCTTTTCTGCCAACCTGAGAGTGGAATAAACTTCCAGAGTCTTCAAAAGTAATCCCAAGGAGAAGGATTTAATATTTCCTTCTTATCTCTAGAATCTACACTTCGATGAGTTGATATCCTCAGCTAACATTGCCATTTCACATTAGCTCCTTACTCCTGAGCATATGCTCACCCATGTGAGCAAACAGCCCCTACAGCACAGTGCCAGCAAGGCACAGATAGCATTGCACTGATCCGTTCCGTAGGAACCCGTATGGACTATAGAAACACAGCATCAAAACCTGACCACACCAGTTCCACAACCCCTGCATAAATCAGCATGGATTTGGGCAGCTGTGATGGGATGCACTGTGAGGTCTGCCTGCTCCCATTGCTATCTAGCAGATGGGATGGTCTTCTTTAAGATCAAGCCCAACCATTAACCCAGCACTGCCAAGTCCACCACTAAACCATGTCCCTAAGTGCCACATCTACATCCCTTTTAAACACCTCCAGGGTTGGTGACTCAACCACTTCCCTGGGAAGCCTGTTCCAGTGCCTGACCACCGTTTTGGTGAATAAATTTTTCCTCGTATCCAATCTAAAACTCTCCTGCTGCAGCTTGAGGCCTTTTCCCCTCATCCTCTTGCTGTTACATGGGAGAAGAGGGTGTCAAATGCTTTTTAAATCTAATTTGAAGCAGAATAGCGTACTCTGAAAACATGTAAATATAGGATAAAAACAACATTAAAGAAGCCAAGAGTGAAGAACAAAAAAAGTGAAGTTCCCAGAAATGTACCAGCTAAGGAGCTGATCATTGTACTACAATCTCATAATTAAAAGCTGGAAAGGAAGCATCAGCAGGGGAATTAACATTAATGAAGCTTAGATGGCACAATTGAGCAAACTCTGAAAAACAAATGGCTTAAAGGGAAGCAATTTTTTTTATTATAGAAGTCTCTGTGGACAAGATGATTAATCTGTGTTTCATATTATAAATTAGAAGCAAACAAGACATTGCACAGTGCAAACTCAGAGACAAATAGTGATGTCCTTTTTTGTAAGGGTGAAATATGGAGGAAGCACAGGGGAAATCTTACTGTATCCACTAGCAGGGACAGAATGGTGCTTCAATACCACTGCTAAGCTCCCTGCAAAAGGAAAAGAGCATGATGAGTGTCTTAAGCCAAAAACTGAGTAAGAAATAAATGTGAATGTCATAAGCACACAAGGAACATCATACAGAATGGAAATAAAGGATAACATCCTGGGCACACTGGAAGGATGACATATCCAACATATGCTAGAAAGCTGGCTTGGAAACAGCACTGACATCTTCATTTCTACTTGTTAGCTGTATTAACCAGGTGTATGTGTCAATGCCCTCTACCAGGAGATTTAAAATTAATCTGTATTCTGCTTTCAAGCCATGAGACTTGTTTTCTGGAAGCTTCATTTTTTGTCCACAAAGTAACTGATAACACGTTTATTTTCTGATGAGTTTGGTCAATGGTACCTTCTAAATTTTATTAATTAAATTATTAATGTAATAACTAGAGCTGGTCAAAACCTACTTATTTAATGTAAATTAAATGTAAATGACTAGTTTAGCTTCTGCCTAAGTTTCCCAGAATATTATTATTCTAACAAAACAACAGCAACAATACTATCAAGTCAACAAAGATGATATATGCAAGGGCAGTGGGGAGGGAGTGTTGCTTTGCTAAGAAACAAATATCTAATAGAAAAATAGCCATCTGAAATTATTGTTTAATTATGACTTTCTGCCAATTTTTTCATATAATTAAAAAACTACTAGTGCTAGAAAAGTGTTGTTACTAGAAGAGGCAGATCAAGAGGCTTCTTTTCAAAAACCTCTCCAATAAGGAGCTCAGACTTGGAAGGACTGCCTGACCTTGGGGTGGGAAGCTAGAAAATAAAGGAATTTGTTCAAGGGAGCCCATAAGGCAGCAGAAAACTAATAACTGAGATGAGCATTAAAGATAATTACACTCTGGGAATAAGAAGTGGAATTACAGAGCTAGGTGGAATGGCAAAATGGCCAAGAAAGTGTGAACATACCATGCTGGTGGGAAATTTTGCCATATTAATGAGTTTCCAATTCTGCTTATACCTTAGTCATCCTGGTGGTGTTTTCTTTACCAGTTTCAGTGAACAACCTATTCCAGATTATGAGATAGGTATATATTTAGCTGTTGGATTTGTGCTTTACTTACATGATTGTTCTGCCTGAACTCTGCACTGAAACTCAAGCTGCTACTGCATCTGACAAGCCTCTACCTCTATCTCCTCTGAGAGTTTCTAGGCAAGAATGGCAGTACCTGGGATTCCTGGGACACAAGTACGCTACAGCAAGGAACAAGACACAGTACTCCAGCACAACTACTGAGAAGAGCATCTTGTCCAAGAGGTGGCTTTTGGCATACTACACAGTGCTGTCTGCCAAGCCAAGAAACCAAACAGCAGAGAAACAGTCCTGGAAGTTGCCCTCAGAACAGCAAAAAAGCAGTAGAACTACTGTAACTGATGCTAACATTTTAACCAAGATATTATCAATCCCAACTCTCCAGTCACTCCTAGAGGTGACCAGAGATACACTCAGCACCCCATCTTGGTGACCTGCAAGAAGTGAAGCTATCAGAAATTATAAACAGTAAGTATGAAAGATCCCTTTTTCTTAGGTTTTGAGACCACATCGCTGCTCTCAAGTGCTGATACCTTAAGATGATGCATCTCATGTGGACAGAGAAAAGCTGTAGAACCATTATTTTGGAAAAACTAGAAACATGAGTTACAAAGTAGTATTTGATCTGTTTGTTGCAGTGTGAGGATGGAATATGATAGTCTTCCAAGGATCGTCAGTTCCAAGGAGTTGTCTGCCTTGGCCAATATGAGCATTGCACCTCCCTTTACTTTGTTGTGGCCTTGCCTAAGACTCAAGATAATGTTCAAAACCAACAAATACAAGTATTATATTCATAACGTATCAGTCTGAGTACCCTAATATGACAAACCAGAGATAACATCTACAAAATGGGAATAGGCTAAGATTAAAGCTTCAAACACTACTTAACTCAAAACTTTGCTGCTGTGCAGCCAACCTTAGAGTGACTCTAGACATAAGAAGCATAAGTGTACAGGAGAAGCAAAGCTCCAAAGAAATCACTTCGAGCAGATTAGAGAGATCTTTATAGAATGAGAGCACTTGAAATAATGTTTAATTTGATAATTTTAATTCTGTAGCCCAGATAAGATGCTCTAATAAATTCTATTTGTATATTCAAAATCATTAACAAGAGATTTCCTCCCTACAACGGAGTACTGTGGGTTAATTACAAATTAAAGCGAATGTGAATGACAGAATGATGTGTTCCTTAGTTTGCTTCTTTTCTTCTGTCTCATCCACAAGCAAATCCACATATATGACCAATATGCTTCTGAAAAATGCATATGTGTGATGGTGTTCTCTTGATAACATGGGACACTACATCCTCTGATATTTGCATTTTACTGGCCCAGAAAGTAGATGGGGACAGTAGAGGACACAACAAAACAGGATTAAATTGTGATAGTTTCATTGATTTCTCAGCAAACTAAAATGGCATATTGAACAGAGTGGAATGTGTGGGTTTGAACCACACGGAGTAGAAATATGTATTTTGCCATTTTGAAGCACAATGGGTGCACAACCAGTTCACTACTGCTGTCAAAAGTCTTACACTACAAAGATGGTCAGCCTCTGAAAGAGAAGGAAACAGAGAAGAGCTACAGGAGATCCTACCACCAGGCTGTTTTGCACTCTAGTTTGCTTTGAATGTCCTTCCATAGTATCATCCCGAAAAGCTTAAAATTCAAGGAGACAATATGACTGCCATTAACTTTTCAAGTTGCACAAAGTTAACAGTGGCATTTTAAAGTAAACTCTGCACACTCTGGAAGGCCAATTGTTTAAATTTTCTAACCCCAGGAAAACGATCCCTTATTTAAAAATTCAGCATCAGTTATAAAGGCCATTTTTAGTTCTGGTTTTCTGCAACACGAGGTTTAGCTACAGCAAATAATTCACATTGGACAAAATATCAAAATGCTTTTGAAGTTTGAAAGATTTATATTCTTGGCATTCTAGATGAACATTATAAAATAGTCCTTGTTTCATAACAAGGGTCTAATCTTACCACCCTGTTAATCCTAAATCTCACTTTGTCCAAACAACAGAGCTGTTGTTTCTACAACCACAACACAGCTTGCTCCTTGATTTGAATAAGTAATAATGTTAAAATTGATATTAGCCTGTTGTAAAAAATGGTATGATCCTTTATTAAAATATGCCATTTTGATGAGTGACTTTAAAGTTGAAGTGGATGACAGAAAACAAACACAAAAGGGGTAGATGGTGCCATCCAGAGTAACATTTTCCAGTTACAGCCATTCCCACCATTCACAACACAATGAACCTTGAATCCAGATAAATTTTAAAACTTACAGTAAGATTTGGTCACTGAGCACAAAGAATTCAGGACAACTGAAACAGCTACTGGGAATCTCTTAATCTGGAAATTGATTAGAGAAGAATGACGTTTCTTTCAAACAATTAGAAAAGTTAACATTGTTAATTCTAGGAACTGGCAATAAACATTCAACTAAGACTCATAGCCAGTTCATTAAATCTTTGGTGATATAAGTAAACTTAGCATTTACGTGGTCATTGCCAAGGTTTATCCTATTATAAGTGAGTCCAAGAGTGAAGAGTGATGGTTTACATTTTTAATTATTCGTTACCTTCAGTTGATGTCCTCAGATTCAGACTCAACCACCATACAAACATACACTGGTATGTTTCAAACTTGCTCTTATTCCTATTTTGATGTTCTTAGCAACTTAAAACCAGAACAAATTCACTGAAGTGTGTATCTACACTATGCTTGAATGTGTTTTAACAGAGTACTTCATTCTGACCAACTACTATGTGTCATATAAAGCAAAAAGGGTCAAAATCAGAAATAATTTTAGTCATCAGTGGAGTAAAAATATTCTTGTAAATTTTCAGAGCCTATTAACTCCAATAAAGATCTTTTTATAAACCCAGTGCAATTCCATGTTCCTTTCCCACACTTTCTACACAATGCCTGTTTTATTGCGTCTATAATGGATCTTCTGAATAATAATTAAAAAACCCCACAACATGCTTCTGTATCTACATTCCAATGTACACTTCATTTCATTTGCACTTAGTTGCACCTTGTGAAGACATACAGCAATGCAAATACTCTGTTTGAGTTGAAACAGTGACCTGTTTTGCTCTTAGCACTTGCTAAACTTTATTTCTCAAGTACCATTTACCATACAAACTGTACTTTCTGCCCATTGTTAAAATTGTACAACATAATGTTGACTTCCAGAAAATAACAGGCATTCCACTATTGCATAACTAAAAAAAATACAGGGACATTTAAAAGCAAAAATAAAAAATATATTTTGTAAAATAATAAACATCAGCCCTAAAAAATAAAGCTCTGTTTTCTCTATAAAGAGAGATTCCTAATATGTTTCCAGGGTTCACCTATGCAGATGAATACTGAAATGACAGAGAAGACTGTTCACACTGCTCTCTTCACCTGAAACATGATTATCATAGCTAAATAGCCACCTAATACCTGAAAAAAAGAGGCACTGCTAATCCCCTTTCTCCCAAGGTTACCCCACTCCTCCCATGAAGCTACCAGTCATCTTCTTCACTCATTTGACCATTCTCCACAGCTTTGCTAGTCACGTTCCTAAGAGATGCCATGTCCTGGAGTTCCTTTGTGGTTCTTTGATTCTTTTCTGAAATTGTTCCTCCCCAGTTTGATGCGTAAGGTGGGCATGCCTGTGTGCTGCAAGGCAGAGAAATACATAAAAGTAGAGTTCACAGGTTTTAAGGAAGTGGAAAGAAGCAGGAGTGAAGCTCTGAAAGTTCAGGAGCCTCTGAAGTGCACGGCTTGCTTTTACTCAAACTCCAAATGCAAACCCACATCTGTTGCAAAAAAACCCCAAAATCCTGTAAATTTATATTGCTGTCTGACCTGAATATACCCAGGGCTACACAGCAAATCTTGGGGGTTCTCCATTTACTCTCAGGCTGTACACAGATCTGGCTCCAAAATTGTAGGTGGGGGCACACTTCAGAGACAGATCCTTTGAGAAAGGAAAAATGTCAGAGTCTGAGGGCTGTTTTTCAGAAACTCCTCCATAAAACAGTCAGTCTGTTCCATTCATCCTGATGTTAACAGTAAAAGTCCAAAGCAAACTTCTGAAGGGCAATGAACCCTTCCCTCCTCTTGCCACCCCTCATCAGTTCTGATCCTACAGCTTTTGCCATCTTCTTGCACGACAGGGACCCCGGTTTTAGGTCTTTTCAGCCCTGCAAGGATATAACCAGCAACACACTGGCTAAGAAGACATGCATATCCCGAAGGAGGGAGTAACACTTAGAGCTGCAGCTCCACCTCTAGATAGAAATCGGCATTGGAAAAACCACAGCTGAATAAGCACCCGTAGCAGCCGGACAGCTTGAATACACTCACACCGAAGGTAGGATATCTTGGCGGCAATGGGATGCACGGCGCTGGACAGTCCCCTCAAGCAGTTCCCAGCGTCAGCTGCTGGCATGGCTACCTGGCTGTCCCTGGACCAGGCCTGCCCCTCATGCACTCCAGCAGTTCTCCAGTAAATTAATTTTCCAGTATCAGAAGAATACTCGCATGGTGTAATGTCGAGAGACACCTCTCTTGCTCTCCTAGACCCTCTCCTCTTTCCTGGTCCATATTTCAGTGCTTTGGTGTTAACATCACCCAGAAAACCGGTCAGCCTTGCCTCAGCTGTCCCTGCTGCCTCAGAGAGTGATGTCTGTCCATGCTGCCACCCCTCCCTGCAGACGTGGACCAGAGGTTCCAGTGGGGACCTGCTGCCCTGCAGGACACATGGCCAGGCCAGGAGGCACCTTCCCTTCTGAGAGGCTCTGGAGATGCTCATAGCATTGAAACACCTGACACAGACTCCAGAGGAATGGAGCCTGGAGGAGGATGCTCCAGTGGAAATGGTGAATGTGAAGGAAGCGTTTTCCCAGTGGGGTGTACTCAGTTCTATGGGAAAGAAGGGAGTTGGAGGGGACAAGGGGCAGGAGTGGGGGGATCTCAGCGAGGAGTGGTGATGCCCAGCAGGTGGGCAGGGACGCGGGCAGCCAGCAGGCAGGCCAGCACAATGCCGATGAGCTGCAGCAGTGCCAGCCCCAGGGCAGCGGTGGCAACATAAAACATGTTGCTGCCGACGAAGGCGGACACCCTGCCGAAGCAGCCGTCGCGGTGCAGCCTGCGCGCGTCGGGCGGGCTGCGCTGGCAGCCGCGGCGAGCCCGGCAGCAGCTGAGAGGCACCGAGCCATTCTGCTCCAGCCCCCAGGGCGAGGCGAGCCAGTCGCGGTAGCTCTCCACACCGCAGCAGGACAAGGCGCGCTGCAGCGCGTCCAGGGCGTCCGCCACCCCGTCGTCCTCCCCGTACGCCAGCAGCGCCTGGCGCAGCCCCTCCTGGAAGCCCTGCGCCAGGGTCTGGCGGTACAGGAGCGCCGAGAGCCCGGCCGCCAGCCCGGCCGCCAGCACGGCCGCCAGGAAGGCGCTGTAGGCGCGCAGGAGTCCCCGGTGCTCCGTGGCGGCGCCGAAGCATCCCAGGAAGCCCCAGATGATGACAGCGACGCCGGTGGCCAAGAGGATGGCGGGGGCGCTGGGGTAGTCGCTGGCCGACAGCGCCAAGTAACTGCCCAGAGACACCTTGGCCCAGAGGCCGATGATGAGCATGGTCAGCCCCGCTGCCCAGAAGACGAAGCTGAAGGCCATGAGGGACAGCTTGAGCAGGGTCATGGTGCCCTCGGGAGGGCGGTGGCGGTCACGGTGAGGGACTCCCGCGGCCGTCGGTGCTGCCGGGCGGTGCGGAGCACGGGCCCCTCGGCGGTGTTCGAGGTGCGGGGGTCGGTGCGGGCCCGGCGCAGCCTCCCCACGGCAGCCGGTGTGAGTCGCGCCGCCTCTCCGCCCCGTGCCCTTTTTGAGGGCGCGGCCCGGGGCGGGCCGGCGGCGCTGGGCTGCGCTGCGGGGCTCGGCGCGGGCGGGACGAGCCGGCCCCAGCGAGCGGCCGCCGGGCGCGGTCCCCTGGCTCCGCTCTCGTCTCCCCGGGCGAAGTAAACGGGGTGCGACTGGCAGCTCCCTCTGCCCGCGGCACTGCGGACGCTCAGCCGAAAACATTCTGTAAGAGGAAAACTCGATATTAACTTTTAATGGCATGTGCTGCAGCCCAGCTTTACCCTGGGCAAGGGACTAAACTTCTATAACTACTAGGAGTAATACTTAAACAACACACAGATAACCTACAGGATGCATAACGAGAGCTTTTGGTTTTATTTCTTTTACCGAATTAAGCTGTGCTATTAGGAACCTTTGTAGAAATGAGCATAAATCTGTACCTGAATATTAACTAACTACACATTTAGTCAGTCGCTCAGTTTAGATTTTCCCAGCTGGAAACTATTTTCAGTGTGGCCTGACCCTGTTAAATATTCATTTGATTTAGCCCATGATAACACTGAACCACTGAAGAGACATTAAACCACGGCGAGGTACTGTTATATAACAAGTGGCCCAGGAAGGTCCGGGAAGAGATTCCATCATCAATGTAATTTCATTGCAAAAGAGCAAAAGATAAGGTACTCCTGCAAGTCAGATTAAAAAAAAAAAAAAATATAGTAGGAAACTGTAAATGAGACAGTTTCTCAGTCAGAGGTAGAATTAGCATCTCCAGGGGTTTCGGTTTTATGCACAACAGTCACACCAAAGAGGTCCAAGTACCCTGTGGTTCACATCTTTATCAAACTGTTTTGGTACTGAATTCTGAGGTTTAATTGTGTTTCAGTGGTAACATTTTCTTGATTTCTTTCTGTTACAGATTTAGGGAGGGAAAAGAGGTGCTATATGTCTCATATTTTAATACACAGGTTTAATGTACAACCAGAAACTCATAGTTATCAAATCATTAAAATAGCATAATCATAACTGAAACATCACTTGTTCTTTATTAGAGGCCTTGACAATTTCATTAGCAGGAGGATTTTTTTTTTCAGATTTTGCAGATTCTCTTCCTTTACCAGTTTATAAGTTTAAGCTCTTTATCATTTTATTGAGAGATCAAGTGTGAGCTAGTTTGATCTGATTCTCAGGTCTTCTCTGAAGATTTCCAGATCTTTATGCCAAGATGTTTTAGCAATGATGATGTCCATGCTCTAGAAGAACTCCTCAATACATTGCATTTTATTACTTATTTTAGCATTATACTACTCATTTTAGCACTAAATCATATGACCAATATCCACAGTGAAGAACAAAAGCTTCCAGCAAAGAAAAGCTAGAGGTCTGCAGGTGTGGAATTTCATAATCAAAGGCTAAAAGATAATGATTTTCACAATTTTATACCTAAATGTGACCTCTGACAGTCACATTCCTGAAGCTATGTTCCAAAGCGGTGAGTCTCTGCTGGCCAGACCTGGCCAGGCGTCTGTGAGCCATGCAGGGAAAAGTCCTTGATGTCCTTAGAATGGGTTTATCACTGCTGTGTTCCAATCTTCCAACCATCTGCTTTCTCTTAGGATTTTGCGCCATTTCATAGCAGTGTGTTTCCCTTTTGAATCCATGAACTGCTAACTAGCCACATCTCAAAACTACCAGCTGCTGTTTTGCCTTCCTTGTCTCGTACGTCTCTGTGTACTTGCTCACAATGGAGCCATTTTTTCTCAAGTTTCTCAGAGCTATCAGAACTAGGTCTTGGATCACAGACAGCTGAAACCCACAGAAGGGCTAGACTACCTACGTTAGGCAATGCTAAGGAGGGGCTACAGACCCTTTTCACAGGTCAAACGTGTGAATGCTCTTTCTGGACACTGTCTCAGGTTCAACAGGCTTCAACACCAATAAAGAACACCAGTCAGTGTGGTCAGTCACAGGATTTTCTGTTACTCTTGCCCTTCCTTGCGGTGAAAGCAGACAGGCAAAATAGCTTTAGAACAGGCTTGTACAGGCACCTTGGGAAGCATTATGCCAGGTAGGAGCAGTCAAAATATAGGGCGTATGGGCAGATCTGTTGTCATCATCCAGGTTGCTCTAAAATGTGCCAGAAATAAAAAATGGTGCTAAAGGTACAGAAATCCAGATCTCCAAAAATGCATTTTATGATCTGTCAGTGCAGTTGTGAAGCATTTGACACAAAATAACTATGGGTTTCACAAAACAACTATTGGTTTCATTGGCAGTTATGTGTTGAACTTCCTCCAAAAATCATGTTAGGCATTCAGTGTTGAAAAGTGCCAGATGATAATAACATCTGTGCTTTTTTTAACCAGGGTGAAATGAGTATACAGGGCCAAATTCTGCCCATTCTCATAACCCATGCTCCTGGAATAGTTTGGGTAAGTAGATGAGGTAGGATTGGACTCCTTGAGCATATGTGAAGCCATAAATGATGAAACAGCTTCAGTGTCTGAAAAACAAACTTACTGGAATAGCTTGATTTTTCAGACATTGGCCAAATCCTAAATTATGTTTACATCTTACTAAGAAAACTATTAAGGAATCTCATGAAATTATACAAGTGAATAAATATTCATGATATTACATGTGATATGTGGACTGACAATTTGATGAAAGAGAAGTGATATTCTATTCCATGTTGTTTTGGAAAGCAAAGTGTTGTGGAAATACCGTAAGAAGGGAGGATTCAGATGTGCTTACCCCACTAAGTGAGAGCAGCAATACCAATTATCAAAGAGTGGTTACAAACATGGGCAGAAAATACAGTGAGACTGACCCTGGAAAATGCAAACTAGTATATCTTAGAGAAAACTGGTGCTTAGTGACAGCAAGAACCTGCCTGCCACACCATGCATCTGAAGGACATGTGGGTGATGGGAGATACCTAATTAGGCAGCACTTTGCAACACTAGCTGGCAAGGAAAAGCAGTCTGCTTGAAGCATGAATTTTCCTCTTTCCCCGCTGTTTTGGCTTGGTAATACCTTAAGTGTTACATCTCCTCCCTCACAGATGCATGATGATTTTAATTTAAAGTGATCATCGTGACTTTCTGGGATTTTTTTTTGATGGAGTTTACACTTGAAATTCTGAAGTGACTATTTCCTATCACTCTGTAACAGAGGGGAGAACGATGCAGGGCTTCTTCATGGCTTTTCAAGGAAACTGAGCCTTTTTGTGATCCTTAGTTCATGGCTATCTAAGGTATCCCTGGCTAGAAGAACAAGTGGCAGCACTGGCACAGAGAGCCAGATCAGGTAGTTAGGAGCCCTACCACAAAAATATGGGTAGCAAGAGTTGCTTAAAAAAGTACTGGTTTTGTATTTTCCTTAGACACCTGAATGAGATTTTGACACCATGATTTACAGAGAGGTACTACAGCTGCTAAAGCACCTGCGTTTGTTTACCTTGGGAAAAACTAGAAGTCTTATGATGCCACCATAGTGCTCTGCTGGTGTTATACTCGTGTACCTTTGATGCTGTAACTATTTATTATTGATAGTTTATTGTCTGGTGATATGCTTAAGAGCTCCTCCCATGGAAAAGATGCCTACTGGGTGGGATCCTTGTAAGTACAAAAAAAAAAGTTTCCTGTGGTAAAGTCTGATATTGCAATGCTTTGTCATGTTGAGTGATTTCTTACACCAAAATTCAAGTCCATTGAGTTCAATAGAACTGTTATCAGGAAAATAAGTTTTCCAGTGTAAGAAAAGTTATCAAATTCCAATTGAAATTATTTTTATGTAAAACTGAAAGTTATCTTTATTTTAAATTTAATCAGATGAAACAGAAATCATAGTTTTACAGACTCTCAGGGCTGTGCAGCATGGATGTGGTGCAAGTCCAGGTTGAATGGGAAAAGATATACTTGGAGAAAGAGAATTTCCCCTTAATCTTTCCATCCATTCTGGGAAGGGAATATGTCAACATTTCATAACAGAACTCACTTCCAGTTGCAGCTCCCTTCAGGGAAAATGTATAGATTATGAAACACCACATATTACTGGCCCTGTCACAAACCCTTAGTCTAAGAGGAAATATTGCATAAACTGCTTCTGCTCTATCAGCAAGACTGAGGGATGCAGCCTGGGCAGAACAGGGAGGCATCCGGGTGGGATTCCTGCCGGCTTGCATAGCTGAACAGATGTCTCTACCTGCAGCAACTATGATCCTAAGGAAGAACTCAACCTGCTCATCCTTGGAATGTACTTCACCAACAGTACTAGCACGAGTGCTATTTTTTTTTCACACCAAGTTTATTTTAGGAACTCAGCTACATAATCTCTGCTATATATCACTTACTTTGCTATTAATAGCAATGATCAGAGCTACTTTGAATTAATGATTTACTTCTGAAGTGTTTTTTAACCTTAAAATAAAACACAAAATTTAATTTTAGCTGTACCTTCCCATAACTAGAGGAAAATATGATCCATGCCTTGAGCAAGTCTCTCAAGGAAAATTCAATGTACTTTCCAGTTACCCCACAGAAAATTATTATATGCTGGACTTCAGATATGTTTGAACACTAGTATATCCAAATAGCACACAGGCTAGATTGGTGGCAATGCGTCAAAATACCATGTCAAATTAATTTTTAAAAAGTAGATTTTTAAACTTTTCATTTCAGGGAGCAATGGGAGAACAAGATAAGATTAGACATTGCCAAATTTTACACTTGATCTTAAAAGATTTCAACATATTTCTACTAATTCTCTGTTTCCACTTGTTGTATTAGGAGCTGGGGGTATTAAATATTTCACATATGGGATCCATGTAATGTGCATATTGACAGCAGTTCAGTGTACTTGGCAAGTCGTCATTCATACAACATTTACCTACACCTATCAATACAGATTTCCGTATATGAGATTTCCAAGATCTGCACTAACAAAAATGTCTTCCACTTTTAACTTACTTGGTATAATTTTGTATCACCTTTCTGGGTTTGAAAGCTAAAGACCTTACTTCTTTGAAGCCCTGTGGATACTAAAAAGATAGCAGAGAAATTTTCTAGCTTTCTACAGCTGCCTGTGAAAGTCTCCTTTCTCACACAGACTAGCTGGGAAACAGTTTGAGATTTTGTAAACTATTTCACAGGTGCAGGATGTTGTGGAGATCGTTTTTGGTACATATATTTTGGAAATGGGTGATATACCATTCAGCCAATCACTCTGGTAGGTGGTTGATCAATGGACCAATCGTATCATTCCTCTATTGCGAACCAAGTTATATAAACGAGTTTGTAATTAATTAAATAATCCCATTTTATCCTGGACTTGAATTCTGTGTCGTTCTTCTCACCATCCTCAGTTCAACAAAGCCCCTTTTCTTTTCCTTTCTTATCTTAAACAAATGCCATGATACTAATTTTGGAGTATCCAATCCAAAACAGAGTGAATCAAGGTAAATTAGGGAGTTGTGTTGCATAGAACAACTCCTTCTCTGCTTAGTTTTATCACAACAGTGGAGTCTTCCAGTTCACAAATTTCAGTAAGGGAAAAGACTGTTCCTCTCTGGGTGCATACAACAGACCCCAATATACCATGTACTTTTATTTTGTTATGTAATCAATGGACAGTAGACTTTTTAGTAATATTGTAAGTGTAGCTTTATAGAATGAACATGTGTCATTGTTGATTACATAAAAAAGATAATGCACACAACCTGATATATAGAGGTGATCAATATGTTACCTGTAATGTGTTTTTATCAGAAAATACCTACCAGTAGTCCCTTGCTTCCTACTGGTGCTTGGCACAAGGTAAGTGGGGAAAAGGAATATTTGGTTACAAGCAAGGTTCATGCTTTCTGTGCCCCTGGGTGAGGAATTGGGAAATCTCATGGATAATTCCACGGCTGAAGCATTTAGCAGAAAATGGAGGTCCAATGCAAAGGTAGGTATTCTACATGCACCTGTATCTTCTTTATCTCTGCTCTGCTTCTGTGTTTTGGCAGATCTTGCCATCACAGGAGAGGACAAGGTGACTACACACACTGTGTGTAGGCTGGTTAAAGAGCACCATAGGGCACTGTTGTCCTTGGGTCGCTCAGACCCATGTCCTTGCGGAGGTGAATGGTTAGGGCTTTTCTGTAATGCAACAACAGTAGAACACCAGAGGTTTTTCCAAGCCTTGGGGTCTGGATCCATGGACTTTTACAGCTTCCTTGAATTGTTCACGTGAAGTGTGCTGTCCTCAAGCAAGCATTGCTCTTGCCTGCTGTAAAGGTCAGGAAAAGCTTATTCAAAGGAAACAGTCTGCATGCAAACAACACACCACACTGGCATCATTGCTTTAATCAGGATAATAATCTGTCAGCCGGCCTGTCCTTTCTGATACTCAGATATGAAGAATCTTGTTTAGGTCTCTTATGATGATAAAACCTTAAGCATTCTTACTACAATTTTCTATGAAAAATGCCTGTTGCACTATTCATTCTATAGCTTGCCTGTAGGCAATAAAGCATTAATCAGCATGTAGAGAACATGAGAATTACAAGAAGTTTTCTTGGAGTTTCTCAGAGGAAGGATAGGAAGGATTGCTGAAAACTTTTTTTTTTTTTTTTTTTTTTTTGGTGAGACATTTTTCATGTACTTTTACTGGTCTTCATGGGATCATGAGGTAAAAGTCCTGCTTAACTAACTTAATTTCCCTTTATGACAAGACCACCCATCTGGTTGACCAAGGGAAGCCAGTAGATGAAGGATTCTTTTTATTTTGACAAAGCTTTTGATACAGTCTCTCTTAGTATCCTTCTGGACAAAATGCCCAGCACACACAGCTGGATGAGTCCATAATACATTGGGTGAGCAATTGACTGATGGGTCAGGCTCAAAGGGTTAGAGGGAATGTGGTGACATCAGGCTGGCAGCCCATCGCTAGTGGGGTGCCCCAAGGATCAATTTTAGCGCAGTTCTCTTTAAAGGTTTTATAAATTATTTGGATGCAGGAATAGAATCCAAATTAAGTAAGTATGACAATGCTAGACTAGGAAAAGCTTTGGACTCCCTAGAGGATAGAGAGGTCTTAGAGACAAGTGGAGATAGACTAGAGCTTGGCAATAATCATCCATGTGAAATTTAACAAGAGCAATGTGGGATTCTCCACGTGGAATGGGGTAATCATGGTTGTATGTAACACTGAGGGGCAAGAGGCTGGAGAGCACAAAGACATCTGCGGGTTTGGGTCAATGGCAAGTTGAATATGAATCAGCAGTGCCCTGGGGTGCGTCAGGCACAGCATCACCAGCTGATCAAGGGAGGGGATTGTCCCCCTCTGCTCTGCACTGGGGTGGCCTTATGTTGAGTGCTGTGAGCATTTTGGATGCCTCAATATAAGAACTACATCAAACAGTGGAGGCTGAGCAAGATGGTGAAAGGTCTTGAGGCTGTGACTTAGGAGAAGCAGCTGAGGTCACTCGGCTTGTTCAGCTTGGAGAAAAGAAGGCTGAGGTGTGACTTCATCACAGTTGGCACCTTCAGGCGTGGGGGATGGTGCTGATCTCCTCTCCCTAAGGACCAGTGACAGGACACAGGGAAGTGGAAGGAAGCTGCATCAGGGGAAGTTCAGATTGGGCAGTAGGAAAAGGCTCTTCACTGGGAGGGTGGTCAGTCACTGGAATAGGCTTCCCAGGGAAATGGTCATGGCACCAAGCCTGTCAGAGTTTGAGAAGCATCTGAGTGATGCTCTCAGTCATATAGTTTACTTTTAGGCAGTCCTGAGGAGAGCAGGAAGTTGGACTTGATGATCCTTAGGGGTCCGTTCCAACTCAAGATACTCAGTGATTCCATGACTCATAACTACCTAAGCTGACACTTTCCAGGGCAGCTATTTATGAGTCAGAAATAGAACTTTTTTTTAAAGTCCAGCAACAACAATTCCTCAAAAAGTGTTTTGAAAACGATTAAGGTAAAAACTACTATTTTTCTCTTTTAAAAATAGCATTTTAACTACTTCTTTATAGCACTTCCAGATTTTGAGCTACAAAGTTGAAAGCTGGCAAGGAACTAGAAAGCTGGGGAGGGAGGGGTGTTCTGGTTCTGTAATTTTTCAGGAATAAGAAAATTATAATATCCTATGCTGGAGAAAAAGAGAGTTCTTATTTTGCATAAGTAATTAATTAAAAATTTGCAGTGATTCTTAATTATACACAATTCTTCCTTTATTCTTGAGGAGGAACAAGGACTGTTGTAGTCAACTCAAGGGTGCCTAATTCCTCCCTAAAATAAAAAATACAGTAAACCATCCTTACAGAATTATACAGATTCAAAAAATGCCTCTTTATCTTTGAGTTAAAGGAGGATTTCTGCTACGCAATAATAACTTAATTTTTCCTAAGCAAGTACAAACAGCAGAATGTACCCCTAGGCATGTAAGACTTGATTCTTCACTGCATGGAAAGGTCACTCATTAAAAGCAAGCCCAAATTTAAGTACAGCAGTATCGGGCTGATGCAAAGACAGAGTAAACACAGGAAACAAGACCTGTAAACTTTGATGGGAGCTTTATCTTTCCTCCCATCATCCTTCAAAATATCTAGATGCTATTGCTATCTGCAAAATCTCTAATTCACCCCTTTCCCCTGTTTTCCATCACCTTTGTAGACAACTAACTCATTAAAAAAGAAAGACAATCAAGGAACACATGCCCTTTATCTTTTTGCTCAATTAATCAAAGTATTTAGGAAAAAATACAAATTTACCTAGCAGATCACAGCTCTCTAACACAATTCTGATCATTATTACCACCCCCAAGATGTTTGCTTGTGAAAAATTTCACTTTCAATATGGAATCTCCACATGTGAAAGTAAGTTCCCAACTGAATTTGGATTGTCACATTTACAATTGTTGTGAATGTTTTGTATCATAAATGGTTTTGCTTTGTATAGGCAGCTCTGAGATATGTCACTAGGACATTATTAGTGTCAAAAAATATAGCACTGATATTGAGCATTTGTGGACTTGCAAAGTCCTCTATTTTGGTGTGTCTCATCTATTTCTGTCACAGTTAAGTAGTAGTATTTCACAGTCTTCTGCTGATAGCAAGACTAACTACATAAGAAAAGGAGCCCGAAGTCAATATATTTATTAGAACATTTGGAAGACATGGCTGTTAACTCTGGTGTGCCATCTGTGAGCACTACTTTTCTTTTTTTTTTTTTTTTTTTGGCATGGTGTCCAGTTCACAGATATAATACAATTTTATACTGTTATAGTTTTGTTTTCTTTTCCCAAGAAAAGTAGCCAATTTAGGCAGTAACCTGTCTGGGGACTATTCAGGTTTTCAGATGGAGAAATTTTGTTGCAGGGCACAGGCAGCCCTTAAGCAAATGGTTTGGGAAGTTATTGCTGTGAGTTCCTATATTCTCACTAGAGATGGAAGGGCAGATTACAAGAGTGCTTCTAGGCCACTGTCATGCCAGGTAGAATGATTTGCATGAACCCTTACAAGTTCATTAGGGGCACTAAACTCTGATTAAAAGGTGGTAACTCTTTAAACCGCTCTACCAGGACCACAAGCCCCAGAGCAGGTGACTGAAAGCTGTTCATTGTGACCATGTGGTAATTTTAATCTTTTATTTTTTTCCTAATAGAGTCCTTTTCAAACTTGTCTGCGTTTAACCAGTAAGTTCTCCACCTTTTCAGACATCTTGAGGATGTCTCCTTCCTTCTCTTCACTCTTATCCTTAGGTGTATGCCCCAGGATTTTCTGCAGAAAATTTGAACACATTTAACTGCTTGGAAATTGCACCTCCTCATTTCAAGGTCCCTTAGAGGACACAGGCATGGGAACCTGACATTTCAACTCAAATCCACGGGAGTTAATTGAATATTCTGATATGCGGTAGGTATAACTTTGGATTTTAGGTTCTGATTCTGCGTTGTACAACTACTCCCTACTACTGAAATATACACAAACACAATGTAACATTAAGGTGCCCTAATGATTTTATTAGCAACTTAATTATTTTTTCAGGGGAAAGGCATTATGAAGGGACTTTTCATGTGTTAAGCACTTTTCCATCTAATCTATGAAGGCAAAAGCAGCTGGGATTTGTGAATCAGAGCATTTCTAGATATTAGTAAGAAAGGGATTGTAATCATATGACAGGCTTGATTTTTAAAAAATTTAATTACATAATTGAAGGAATACGATATAACAGTATTGAGGCTTTCCAGCTTTAGCCCACTCACAGCAAGCTCCTAGAGCCAGGTCCTGTAGGCACTGAAGTGAGACAGAACTTTGCCAGGGACTTCAGCTGTGCAAGCTGTGTCCTTAAATGAATGCATGTACACATAAGGAGTCATACAGCTCATGCAAATAGGGGAGCTGGTGAGCGGGCAAGTTGATTACAGCACTTTCACTGATTCCACATATGGATGTAGTATGTGGAAAAATGTTTGCACCACCTGCTCAAATTAACTCACTGTTCTTTGCTTTGAATGATCCCCTGGGGAATCACTGGAGAGGAGGAAGCACCCAGCTCTTTCAATCCCCAGTTCAATCTGCTGTAGGAAAAGCTGTTAGTGCTTATGTATGCCCCAAGGCTTGTGAGAAGGGAGGAATTTAACAGAAAAAAATCCCATTGCCAAACCAGGGTTTTCAGTACAACTTTAAATGAAGTATCTGGACCCCTCATTCTCTTTCTTATGTCCACATCTCACATTGACATCAGCAGTGATTTTCAGTGCTTCATTAACTGGTCTTTATCTTCAACTCATTTGTTTACTTATTTGCAGGGATTACAACCAAAGCCTCCCATAATGCCATACAGCTTTCAAATCTGAGGCAGACAAGTGTGCATTATGGATTGGAAACTGGCATTAGCCCAGATTTTCTGTTCTGTAGCTCTAATCCAGTCTGTTATTAGTTGAAGACAGCACCATGTGATTTAATTGTTCATGTGTAGGAACAAGACCACATATAATAACTCTGTTGTCTCTCCTTGTCTTCCAAAGCTTAGGGGGGTTAGGCTTTGTTGTGGCACTTGTGGTTTCCCCTGGTGAACAGAAAGATTAATTTGTGCAATCCTAGACTTCCTCGCAGAGGTACATCTCTGTTTTGCCTTCTTTTCCAGCCTTTCCTGTAGAGAAGCACAAGCTCTGATTTGCCTCCTGGTCGAGGAAAGCCCAGAGCAGATGTCTCACATCCACCTTGCTGTCACAGCAATGCCATGTTGCTCACTCTGCATGCCTCCCACACGAACGATCTCACAAACAGCCCTGTGCCAATACAGCTTCTGCTACCCAAGATGTGTTACCCGTAAGTACTAGGAATGTGTCTACAATGCACTCTGCTATGCAGGTCTGCTACAAATTGAATGTAAAGGGGGATGATGCAGAGGAAGAACAAAGGAGCTGTAGCCTTTCCACCCTCTCTGCCATCAGCACCATCCTCTTCCACAGGCACACTGTGGGCTGCACAGCTGCCTGTGCCCATGCCATAGTCTCCAGCACAGCAGCTAGGCTGGACCTGGGCTACTAAATCCTTGCTCACAGTCATCAGCTTCCCACCGAGTTTCCCTTTACAGCAATCACTCATGATGAACTGTCCCCACACATCATGCAAATTTTAAGGGTAAACTGTAAAGTCCAGAGGCAGTTGAACTAGTCCAGTGTGTGGTTCGGTTCTGATTTACCAAATCAGCTTTGTTGGAGCCAGTTCCAGCCACAGACAGCAACTCCGTTGTAGAAGCAGTGTAGAAGGAACAGCTCCGAGACCTTCCCAGCCTCAGGAGCAGATACACCAGTGCACGGAGGACTCTGGATCTGCATGGCACTCTTGACATGGCAGGCTGCCATCTCTGTGGTGCCCGAGTGACAGTACAGTCGTATCCATCCTGGGCGCAGCAGACTCGCTCTCTAACTTCCCTCTTAGCGCGTTTAGATGATGCTGTTTCAAAGCAACGTGAATACACTCCACACTCCCGACCCGAGGGAGTGAAGCACGCTGGAGGTGGCCCTCGGGTGCTTCTCTCAGCGATAACAAACAGCGAGTGAGACCGAAACGGCAGAAACCTGCGTCTCCTCCAGGGAGGACGGTCAAAGAAATTCAGCGAAGCTGCTAGTCATTCTGCCTTTCTCCATCTGCCTCGCAGTCTGACACGGATGATGTCTCCCAAAATCGCGCCAGAAAAGAAGACTGAGGGCGGGCTGTGGGGGCTGCGGGGTGGCCCCGGCGCCGCGCGGGGACCGCAGCAGCCCCGAGGAGCGCTGGCGGAGCGCGGCCGCCAGGGGGCGCTCCAGCCCCGCGGCAGCGCCGCTCCCGGCGCCGTTCCCGTTCCCGCGGGAGCTGCCCGATCCCGGAGCTGCCCGATCCCGGAGCTGCCCGATCCCGGCGCGGTCCCGGCGCGATCCCGGCGCTCTGCTCCCCGCGGCTGCCCCGCCTCGCCTCTGAGACGCTCCCGTCTGTATCCCGGCGAGCCATGGTCACACCACCCCCGCCTTGCTCCAGGGCTGGAAACGCCAGAGGTGGTGGGGAAGGATTCTGCGGAACTGGGGAGCGCTCAGCAGTGATGTGTCCAGGTGCGTCTTCCAGGCAGTGTGCAGTACCGACCCCAGCCAAGTGTCCATGAGGCCGGGACTCATGGAGGAAATGTTAAGGCTCACTAATCTAGAGAAGGCAAGAGGAGACGTGACAATGTTTAAACAGGTAAAGGCTGCTACAAAGAGAAAGCTATCCTCCAGTCCCACAGAGCAGGAGCTACTGGGCTTGGATACAAGCAAACACCAGTTTAGGTCAGATGCTTGAATAACATTTCTAATGCTCAAGGTTTTTTGGTTTGGGCGGTAGTGGTGATTTTGTTCTTTATTACAGGTTCTTAAGAACTTGTTGTGACACGGACAGACATACGGCCATCCAGGAAACAGCCTGGTGCCTTCCCTGGAAATCTGTTCAGGCACTGATTCAAAGGTTTCACTGGGTCTCTATTTGCTACAAACCAGAGATCACTGGAGACAACCAGCTCTTCTGGCTCATGTCACCATTACTTCTATCAGTTCTTAAGAAACCTAATGTAAAAATAACTTGTTCAAAAAGAGAAAGAGAGCAGAATGGATGGAAGATGAAGGCAGGAGGGAGGGAGGAAAAGAAGGAAAGAGAGGAAGGGAAGGCACGCAGAAGTGCACTTAGCTTCCCCTCCTTGTTCTTAGCCCTGGAAATCCCAAAAATTCCTGGAAATTTCTATGCCTAAGAACAGTGGCATGTGCATGAGAAGCCTTTCTGACTCATTACACAACAAACTTACTTCAGATATACTGTATATACAGATATTTCAGTTAAAAAAAAGTGCATTTTTAGTAGAGTTGAAACACTGAAGAAATTCAGGAATCATCTATCATGTCCTGTCTTCACTACTGGTATTTGCCATTGATCTCAAAACAATCTCACATCAATAGCGATATTTAAAGAAGATATTCAAATTATTAAATGTTAAGAACTGGATTTACATGTTACACTGGCCTCAGAAGACACCAGTGACCCATCTTGCAATTGCTAATTAACGGAGTGTTCAATTACCACAACTCTCTCATTCATTACTCACAACGGAGCAGAACACAATTTACAGTCATGCAGGCCCCTGCAGAGACACTACAGTTGGCAGAGGGATCCTTGGCACAGTCTTGGCACAAGGGCACCTCTCAGACCTCCTGCTGGCAGAGGTCTTGCTTCTGATAAATTTCCTCCCATTTCAGCCCTCCCTCTACACTCTCAGAAGTGTTGTGCACCACATACTAAGCTGAAACAGCAGAGGCAGAATCTCCAGCCACACTGTTTCGTGTCAGTAGAGACCTGCATCTTACTTTAGTCCTTGTAAAGGCATGTTCAACCACCACAGCTCTTGCTGAGCCACCAAAGGAAACACTGCCTGAAGTAAGTATACACGCAACTACCAAGACTGTTGACATAATCAGGGTGCAGCTTCACGAGCTAAAAATCAGGCCAGCAAGGTCGCAGTATTCCCAAAAGCACAGTGCTTGTCAATCAGATCAGATCAGGTGAGGTCTTTCCTGCAGGCTAAGGCAGTGCTCCCATGCTCTGACCAAAAAATCATTGAACCTTTGCAGCTGAAGCAGTGGGAAACTTGGGAACAGATCTACAGTCTGTCAAGGGGCTCACAGAGTTCGCACAAAACACCCCTGGTGGTGAAGTAGGAGGAGCTGCAGTCAAAAACATACTGAACTGTCACTCAGCTTCAGTATCAGCTTGAACCAAACACATGACAGTACAAGTAACTGGGGCTTGAGTATAAGCCTGGCACACACTGATAGTTGAGCAAATCTGAGGATAAAAACTGTGATCAGCTCTGTGAGGGACACTACTGCAACTTGAAATTCAGGCTGCTGAGCATAAGGACTCTCACATGCTGCTTAGCCAACCTTCACAGGCTTATACCTGCTCCAGGACAGCCCTGTGGTGGATCTGGTGCCATGGAAAGCTTATGGCTGGGCAAGGCCTGGAAGAGGTGGGATTAGAAGCAGACTCAGAAGCAAGCAGCTGTGGTCAGGGGGAGCAGCTGCATCTAGGAATGACACTACTCAAAGGGCAGATGCCAATAAAGCCATCAGGCACACTCCCCAAAAACAGCAACCAACTTGTTCTGATCTAATACAGTGTCCCATCTTTCTTGGTGGCCTTTTCTCACCAGTTGTGGGAGAACAAAATGAAAGTATTTAAATCAGTGTACAGCACTAGATTAAAATGGCCAAAGTGAATTTTTCTTCCTTTTCTGTTAGACATTGGATGTTTTTTCCTTAGAACTGAAGGTCTGCATAGCTTATACCTTACTTGATTAGGTGTGTTTTGATCATTCACACATTAAATGCCTGCTCTGTGCTTTTACAGCAAGATGAAACAGGAAGTAAAACTCCCAACTGTCTCAACATGTCTGGACTTGATTTCCACATACTTGCAACTAATCCTAAACTAACCCAGGATGTGAAAGTAAAGTAAAAAAAGATCAGAAAACACACCTTCACATCTGTTCAAATGAAACTGTATTTAGACAACAAATGTGTGCACAGACTAAATGGGTGTTTAAGCCATATGGTCACTGAACTGTGACTTATCAGAAGCAGGAAAAGGATAGCGACAATTCCAAGACACAACCGGTTGCTACAATCAACTCTTGACACATCTTTTTGAAAACAAATGTTTTCTTGACCAGTAATATGTGTCAGCCTATTAATTTGGAGTATCACCAAATACCCCTTGTACTTTAACAGGTGGTGTAACACAGATTTTTCACGTCTTGTGGGTGACACTTAACTCTGTTCCAGCAGAAGAGGCCCACTGGAAGAAAGAAAGCAAAGGGCCAGAACAGCAGTGGCAAGCAGGGCTGTACATCGAGGAAGTAATGGGTAACTTCAGAGATGACGTCGTTTGGAGTGTGATATCCCTGCGATTTCAGTCTTCATTAGACCCACGGCGTGTTTGCACATGGACACCCCAAGCAGTCCCACCCCTAAGGGTTCTCTCTTTACACCCGTACACATTCCCAAACGGCTTCCAAGGACGGCCACGCGTGTGCCAGCACACCGCCAGCAGCCACAGCAGGCACGGACACCTGGGGAGCGCTGCTGGCTCCGCGCCCAGGGCTTGAAGGTCGGTGACAAGCCGGACCTCCTGAACCGAGCCGGGCTCGGGTGCGAGCGCTCGCCGCGGCCGCAGAGCTGCTTCACCGGTACAGGGAGAAGCAGCCTCAAAGACGTGGCTCAATTCCCTGCCAGAAGGGCCCCTGCCCCCCAGGGAAGCTGAAGGCACCTCCGCACGCTCCGTTCCGGGGCTCCCGCAGAAATCCCGATGGCCCCCGGCGACCCTTCCACCGACACAGGTCCGGGCGGCCGCTGTGACCCGGCGCGGACACAGGGCCGCGCGGCCCCGGGCCGGAGCGAAGCGGCCGCCGGCGGGGGAGCCGCGCGGAGAGAGCGAAGGAGGAGGAGGAGGAGGAGGAGGAGGAGGAGGAGGAGGAGGGCCCGGCGGAGTCCGTGGGCTGGGAGCTGTAGTCCGCTGCCGCCCGCTGCCCCGCAACCAGGAGCACAGGAGGACTACAGCGCCCAGTGTGCCCCGCGGCGGCCCCGCCCCGCGCTGAGTCGTGCAGCACGTTGTCCGACTAACGCGCCCCGCGCCCGCTCCGCCCGCAGTGGCCCGGCCAGCGGCGGCTCCGCCGCTCTCATCGCCCAGCACGGCAGGTCAGTGGGGACGGGGGGACGGCCGGGCTGCCGCGTCCCGCCGGGCCGGGGGGCGGCGGGGCCGTGCTGGGGCCGGCCCCGGTCGCGGTGGGCGCGTGCAAGGGGGAGCGGATGGAGGATGTCGCGGTTCTCCCCGTGCCCCTCGGGAGGGGAGGGGGCTGCGAGCGGCGCTGCCGTGTCCCCTCACTGCTCGCCCTTGGCACGCGCCCGGCCCTGCCCCTCCAGCTGTCGGCTCGGAGGTGCCGCTGGGCAGCGCCCGCTTGGGCAGGGATGTGGCCAGGGCGCGGCGGCCCCGCTCGCTCCCGCTGCTGGAAGTGCTCCCCGGGCCTGGCGAGCGAGTTGCAGCTGGGGCTGGTCTGGCGCTGCCCCGCCGGTGACCCCACAGGCGGCGGGGCCGAGGGGCTTCTCCGGGAGGGGGGGGGCCTCCCGGCGGGCGGGCGAGCGAGCGAGCTCCGCCTCGCAGCGGGCGGGCTGAGGCGTTCGGCCGCGCTCGCGGGGCAAGAGGAGGCCGGAGGCCGCTTCCCGCCCGCGTCCCGCGAGGAGGCCCGCGCTGCCCTGCCCTGCCGGCCGGGGAACTGCCGCTGGGCAGGAACCTTGTGGGGAACGCGACTCCTGGGGCCGTTTGTAAGGTCCTGGGCCCACGTGTCCTCAGCTCCTTCGTTACGGCTGTTCCCTGGTTTGCGGGTTCACGGACGTGGCACAGCGCTCCTGGTCCAGGTGTTTCGTGATAAGAGCGTGGGATTTGTTTGGTTCTGGCGGGGAGCTGCGGAAAAGCCGAAACTCACAGCTCTTCTTTTTTTCTTTTTTAGGGTGTTTTTTTTGTTGTTGTTGTTTTTTTGGGTTTTTTTGGTCTCTTAGCAGTTTTAGAAAAGCAGTCTTAGAAAAAGCAGTGGCTTTTTCTGCTTTTTCTGAATTCACCTCTGCAAATAGTTCCGATTAACCCGGGTCTTGAGCATAACTCGTGTCACAGGTATAGCCTGGGCTTTTCTCTTGAGGAAAATACATGTACCGATGCAGGTGTCCATACAACAGAGGTGTTTGTTTTTGCTAGCTTTCAGGAAGAGAGTATTTTTCTTTGGTAAAACTTTGCAGAAAGTTGCAGCTGATGGGTTGTAAAAGTGAGGGAACGGGATGGTCTTTTACAAGTTAGATGCTATTTTGCAAATGTGGTGGTGACAATAGTGTGTCTGGAACGACTTCACTTCTCCATTTTGTATAGGCATGTATTTGTGCAACTACTGTTCACCTCATTAATGGAAGTACTCCTTCTTGGAAAGCTAACAGAGTAAAGCAAAAAAAAATTTAAAAACCCAAACCAAACAGATTCCAGGGGTTTCTCTACTGTATTTTAGTAGACCTTGCACAGCAGGGGGAAAACACATGTCCATTTAATTATCCTAAGCTAAATGAGTTTATTAATTGAAAAATCTGGGTTGTGGCTGTGGCACTGGTTTGTGCCCTGCTGTTGGTGGCAGTCAGTAGACTTGCAAGATTCAGTAACTTGAATTGACTATTGTATTGTAAATTTTAGTTGTAAGTTGCTTATTGTAAATTTCAGTCCTCACAGTGTCTGGCACTCTGGCATCTTAACTGTAGACTTGGATATTGTGTAGTTTGGTGCTGGAAGAGTTAGATTGATTTTTCAGTGTATTCTTTCTTCCATATGGTAAATATAATGAAATGCTGCTGCTGCCACCACAACTGCGAACGAACCACGTGGTATTGGCACCTATTTGTGGGCGAGTCATATGAGTGCTTTTTTAAAATAACACTTTTTAGAAAGCATCTTCTTTTTCCTTATTTGCTATTCAGGAAAAGTGAAGAAAGATATTTGGGGCAGTCTTTGAAAATGTAGAAATGAGAGCAGGCCAGAGATAAATGTGCTCCAGATTTAATGGGAGTGGTCTGTAACTGTGTCTGTCTGAAGTGATATCACAGCATGTGCTTTGCCAGCCAGTGCCAGTGGGAAAGAAGGATTCTGCAGCTCTCCTTGTTCTGTCAGGGGAAGTTCACTCTGGTTAGCAGCACTGGTTGTCTCTCATAGATTATTTAGTACAAAATCTGACCAATGTATTCTCTTGGTGATGTTATTAGATTAGAAACGTATTTGCAAATACCTATGTGAATTGAATGTGAGGTCAGACCTTCAATTATTGAATGTTTTTTTTAAAGGACCATTCAAATTTCAGGTGCTATGAACATGTTAGTTAAGGCTGCAGTTTTGTATGTGAACTTGGAACTTTAGCAGTGAGTATTTTTCTCCCTTCCTAAAACAGGACTCAGGGGAACATAACTTTAATATTAACTGCAGTTTATAGATTTGTCGGAAAATGTGCATGCACTCAGTGACAAGTTCTCTTCCTTTACACTTCTTTTTCTAATAAGAAAAAAAAAAGTAGAGGAGTTGTTTTCTACTGCCTCCTTCCTTCCCCTGCCTGTAGTTGACTTGGTTTGCAGTTTTGATTGAAGTCACTGAGGGATGCAGGGACTTAGCATGTCCACATGCAAGAATTTAAGTGTCCTGATGACACTGCATATCAAGCTACAGGAAAGACTACACTGGAGCTCTGAGAGTGTCTTCCGGTGGGTAAGCCCTTCAGGCTGTCTGCAAAATAACCCTGTCTCTAGGGTCAGTGCAATGTCATGCTTCTATGTTGAGAGGTCTGTCTATCTCAGGAAGGGTGTGCCCGCTTTTGAGAGAGAGCAAGAGCCTGCACCACAGCCAAACACCACCATGACTGCTGCTAAAATTGAAGAAAGTCTCCAATCACCTGTGTACTGCACCTGGAGATCCTGATCTTGCCTTGCTAGGATGCATATCTTGTGTGTTGCACAACTGGGAGCCGTCCTTCAGAAGGACAGCAAGACAGCCAGTTACAGCATAGCCTGTAAAGAAGGCCTGTGTGTGAGGAACCAGGATCAGGAGTTGCTGAGGAGTTTTCTCATTTCTTGGAAGGGCAGCAGATAGTCATGGAAATAGAGATTTTTTTTTTTTTTTTTCTTTATATATACTGAATTTGTCAGGTACAGAGTCCTTTCCAGGTTAAATGAGTAGTACAACAGCTGGATGGACTTGGAAACGGGACAGCTTTCCTGGTGAGTGTGTCGATAGTATTGAGCTGTTAGTGTTATCGTGGGGCTTCTGTGACTGCAGGCTGGAATTTGCTGTCCTGGAGCTTTGTCTCTGAGGTCTGTTGTGAAACCTGACCCTTTTCCCTCAGTTCCCTGCCACAGTAGAGCTCTGTGTCTTTACTTGTTGCCAGAAGATGAGCCGATGTCATATAATTTTTTCAGCTTTGTGTTTCACCTGATGATTTTGAAAGAGTAAATCAGCTTGTTCCCAGGTGTTGTTTGGAGACTAGGATGAAAGGGACAGGCAGAAGAACTCTACTGATAAGTAATGTGCTTGACAGTTGGGCAAAATTATTTTGTCCTCTAAAATCCCTCCAAACCATCATAAGGGTTGTGTTTAAAAGTGTTCATAGCAAAAGTTGATGTGTCTGCCAGTACTTTTGCAATGCAGCTTCTGCATATCTCAAACAGCCATTGACGGCCGTTGACACCGCAGAACTTCTTCACCCATCTCCTTTGCTTGCTGCTTGTAGGTAATGAACAGAGCAAAAAACCTGCTTCTTGTAGAACTCCATAGAAACTACACGTGCAGCAGCTGTGCTGTTTTCCTTTTGTTCTGCTTAGGAGTGTGCTAGAGAGTTTTCCAAAATCAGAAGTATCACTTGGTTCATAGCTTTACATGGCCTGGAGGGAGGAGGTGTACTGATATCTTACCGCAATCTGCTGGTTACAGGAAAGTCTAATGAAATTATTTTGGTTCTAGATCTTCACTGAATTCACATAAGTCACATTGGAATACAATAGGAAAGTGGCTTGGATAGACGTGTAGGTTCTAAAAAACTGTCAGTTTCTGAGTGCCTGTCCAGACATGAGCCACATCACTGTGGTCTTTCTGCCCCATGTTTCTAAGTTTAGCTATGTCTCTGCAACCTCTTAAAAGAATAAGGATGTGGGCTAGTGTTTATTCTCAAATCTGCAATGCATTACCATCCTGATTCACCTCATACTTACTCATTTCATCAAGTAGACCTAGTCAGTGTAATAGCAATAACTTGTAAAACCACAAAGAATATGAGAATGCTTTCTTGTCTTTCACCGATAAGCATGTTTTCAGTATCCCAGGCCACATATTCTTGTGTTTCAACACCTCCTTTCAAGCAAAATGAATGCAGTTGTCTTTGATTTTTATATTTTAGCTTCCGAGGCATGCACATGGATGTTGACTCCAGTGTGCAGGTACCTGAGTTTAGGCTGCATATGTCTGCACAGTTAATTTTGCAGGAACACCTCATTGATACTCAGAGGGTAAAAATATGTATTTTGAAATTTGTGAACTTCTGAGTCGTGAGAAACCAGAGCCATGCTCTACAACCATCTGTGATTACAGAACCAGTTGCTCAGTTAAGTTTCAAAGGCGTGGGTTTGTGTCAAAGAGATAACATGCAATATGTGGAGTAGGTCACATTGGTGATAATTCTGAAATACATACCGATTTCTGAATTTGTGGCTGTTACGTTAATTGGCAGACAGGTTTCAGCTGATGCATCCTTCTGAGTATGAGCAGTCTATCAACAGAGAAGACACCATTTGGAGCTGATGATTGTTTGTAAACATTTGTAAGATTTCTGTGTGAAAGTATGGAAAAAGTCTCATCAGTCTTAAATACTCTGTTCACATTCCAGAGTATGGTGCTGAGACCTAAGTGGGTATCTTATTTTGGATTTGCCTTCTTAATAGGTTAAATGTTAAGCGTGGAAGGTGCTTTGTTAGGTCAGCGAGTAAAAAGTGCAACAGTCTGTCAGTGGGAGAAAAGTTGGGTCTGTATCTTCTGAAGTACTGATATGCCTCTTCTGTTCACATAAAATAAGTGATCCTGTTAAAAGGGTGGCAGCATTCAAATGAGATGTGCTTCTGCAGTGCATAATATGACTGTAAAGTGTACAGGCTATACCAGCTAAATCAAATACCCATTGCTAGTGAAACTGCAGGTTTAGAGGGTGAAAGGAACACAGCACACATATTGCACGTAGATGCACGTAAATTTTTATTGCTGCATCTCATACCAAGCTGATGGAAGCTGTGTTCTGGCCAAGGATACTGGTGTTAGAGAGCTCACACATGAGTCTCTGACTTTTGTGTGTGCCTGTGGCTTATGTCCGGTTCAGGTCAGTTTTGGCTCAGTTGTAACATGACCTGTGTGAGGTGTGCTGTATTTTCACTGGAGGACTCCCACTTTATTGTTCAACAGCCTGCTCTCAAGTTCAGTCCTTAGCCTACCTCTTGTCTTTCCCACAGCCACTTTAGAGGAACAAGGATGAGTGGTGTTGCTGTGTTACTATGAGGAAGTTCTGTCCTGTGGGGTGTGTGGGGATCCTAGAAGGACCAATGATTAAAAACAAAGGAAAATTCAGATTGCAAAATTGAAATGCTTTGAAAGTTCCAGGAGCCTTCTAACTACTTGTTTAGCTACCAGAGGTCAGATTTATAGATTATTTAAGCATTCATATACCTCAGTTTCTTATTTGTAGAACAGGGAAGTACATACAATCATATCTCGGAGGCTATGGGATTAATACTTTGAGTACCAAAGTGTCTGTACCTTGTGCAGTGTTAGTGAATATTGTAACTATCAAAAGCATTAATAGATGTATTTACATTTGTTTGTTGAGGGGATCAAACACAGAAATTTTTTGCCTGTTCCTTTCAATAAAAGGTGGAACCAGTTGTAGTTTGGTGACTCCTTTCCTAGTTTCTTTACACACATCTAGAGAAAATAAAGAGCAATTATAAAACTACAGGCAACTTTTATTTCCCTCTTGCAGTGTCAACATGTTGAGGAAAGAAAGTGCTGCTTCTGAATTTCTGTATAGCTCAGAAGGAGGAAAACATTCAATAAAAATCTTGTTGGAAAGTAGCTGACTAGGTTGTTTTATAGGTAGGACCATGAGAGGTTTTTAGAGAGCTTTTTTATTGATTCAGTTGAATCACTCTCTGAAGAAAGCAAGTTTAGACAAGACAGCAAAGGAACAAGTTCAGCCCTACTGTAGGAGGATACCATAGTGAATTGTCTGTCCACCCCTGTGTGGCGTTCGTTTGAATTTTCTCACTGAAATACCTCATTGAAATTAAACGGGAAAGGGCATTTTGTTATTTAACTTGCCTTGCTAGGAGCCCTGATTTGTGAGAGAGTGTACCTCTTGTGTTCTTGAGACTGCAGGATAGGAGAGTTTCAGATGCCTAAAAATGAAGCTAGAACTGAAACACTTTGGTCAACTGAGACTGTCAAGTACGAAAAATGAGTTCATGAGAAGATTTCACACAAAGAGGAAGCACTGCTGAAGCTGGTTTAATTTAGGAAAGCTCGAGGGCTGATGTGAAATAGCATGGCAGGGAGGTCTTTCTAACTCTGCTTTGCCAGCCTCTGTGCAGGATAAGCATTGCTAGAAGATGTTGAACTTTCCTGTGTGTTCCTTTCTGAACTTGCAGTTTTGGGGGAAAGAGAATAATGCCAATGTGCATGGAAAAAATACAGCCCCTCTTTGGCAGTGCTTTTCTCAGTAGCAATGGCTGTCCTCTGTGTACTGTCAGAATAAGACGACCTTGAGAGGAAATAGGTGCCTATCAGTAGGGATGAGTAATGGCTAAATCCTACATTTACAGTTTATTCAGTGGTCTCAAAAATTTGTTTGGTTGCCTAAGTGTCTTAAGAGTTGAAAAAAGGGCTTCATTTGTTCACACATGGATATATAAGCAACAATTTTTAATGGCCCAGTGAATGGCAGGACCCCTCAGACTAACAAAGATGCAATAGGCACAAGAATCCCACTTGCCTGGGAAAAAGGTGTTTGAAGTGGAGATTCAATCATCAAGCAGCCCTTTCAAGAAAATTTCAGAGGCAAAGCCTCATCTTGCTGGATTATAAGGAGCAAGACCAGACTTCTCTTTATTTCTTTTAGCTCCAGGAATTTTCTTGGTAGTACTCACAGCAGGAGAATGAATCCCTTAATGAACGATTAAGACAGTCTCCTCGCAGATAAGAGAACAGAAATACTTCCTAATATCTGATCTTTATGAGTGCCTACAAGCTGCATCTCCCAGTTCATCTGAAAGAAGTGCACTGTCATGTCTGAGGTTTTCAGTATGCGATATATCTCGCAAGGGGCTCTTACAGGCCTTTGAAGTAGCTGGAGGAGGGGAATTTGATTGGCTTCACATGTTCATGCCAAATCTCATGGTAAGTAGAACTTGGGGTTATGAGATATTGTGGTATACATATTATGGAACACTGTAAATAATTCTCTGAACAGGTTTTTTTGCCTGTGGCTTTTCAACTTGGGATTGAATTTCCTTCTGTTCCCTGACCGCCTCTTTTTCACATGCACCTCCTGTAATCTTCAGTGATCTTTTTTTCCTGGAGGAGCAGTGCTGTGCGTTGCACCTGTAAATGACTGTGAGACTCTTCTCTGCTTACCATAAGTGTTTAAAATTTACCTGTGGGTGAACAAGCACAGACAAATAAGATGCTTTGTTACCTTGTGTCATTTCTTTAGGAAAGTAAACTTAAAAAAAAAAAAGAAAAGGAAAAAAAAAAAGAAAAAAAGTCCAAAACACAGGTTGAAAAATAAAACTACAAGTAATTTGGAAATGCATGGATGTAAATTGTTCAGATGGTTGCCAGGATTTGATCTGAATCGGCCCCCTTTCTTTCTATTGGACATGGGGGAAGGAAGTGCATACAGATTTGTGTGCTTCAGCTGATGATCTGTGTAACAGCAAGGTACATTTAGTCTTCTCTCAGAGGCTTCAAGATTGTATTTCAAATATCATAGCACACAAATACCTTCTGTGAATAAAGAAATGTATAAGGGTAGTGCCTTTCACATGGATGAGCTAGGTCAGCCTGGGGTCCAAGGTATTTGACTAATTCCCAAAATATATGGACTTTTGCCAGTCCTGCTGAGGAGAATGCTGCTAGCTGAGTAGCCAGCCTTGCCTGTAATCTGGTGAATCCAGAAACAGGTCTTCTGCATGGAAAATTTCACCTCCAGTGTAACTTGGGCAGATCTAAGCACCTGAAAACAAGATCATAGAATTCCTGGGTTGGAAGGGATCTTAAAGATCAGCTGGTTCCAACCTTCCTGCAGTGGACAGGAACACCTGTCATTAGACCAGGTTGCTCCAAGTTCCATCCAGCCTGGCCTTGAACTCTTGCAGGGATAGGGCATCCACAGCTGCTTTGGGCAACCTATTCCAGTGCCTCACTACGCTCAGAAGTAAAGAATTTTTTCCTGATATCAAATCTAAATCTACTCTCTTTCAATTTGAAGCCATTCCCCCTCGTTCTGTTACTACAGCTCTTGTAAAATGTCCCTTTCTGTGTTTTTTGTTGGCTTCCTTCAGGTACTGGAAGGCTGCAATTAGGTCACCCCAAAGCTTTCTCTTTTCCAGGCTGAACAACCCCAATTCTCTCAGCCTTTCCTTGCAGGAGAGGTGCTCTAGCCATCTAACCATTGTGGTGGCCTCCTCTGGATTTGCTCCAACAGGTTGATGTCTGTCCTGTATTGGGGACCCCAGAGCTGGATGCAGCACTGCAGATGGGGTTTCACCAGAGCAGAGCAGAGGGACAGAATCCCCTCCCTCGCCCTGCTGGCCACGCTGCTTTGGATACAGCCCAGGATACATTTGGCTTTCTGTGCTGCAAGTGCACATTGCCGGGTCATGTCCGGCCTCTCATCCACCAGCACCCCCAAGTCCTTCTTGGCAGGGCTGTTCTCAATCCCTTCATCCTCCAGCCTGTATTGATAATGGGGGGTTGCCCTGACCCAAGTGTAGCATCTTGCACTTAATAAACCTCATGAGATTCCCATAGGCCCACTTGTCCTAGAAGAAAAGTGGCAGACTTGCCTGTTGTGGCTGCCCATTCTCTCATCTGGCCATGGAAGTATTGTTCATGGATTCCCTGCAGAGGCTGCAGCTGGAAACCACAGTGAAACAGTGAGCTGGAAACAAACAGCTTGTTTTCTCCAAAGGTACAGGTCAGTTAAAAAACGGTGCTAGTTAGCATGAGTAAACTTCAAAGAAGATCTCTTCCCCCCACCCCCACCAGTATCAGGCATATAATTTAGTTAGAGGTGAGAATGGGATGAGGTTTTCTAAAATGTCACTTGGTGGGGAAAAAACACCACATAGTGCTTCTGTGTAGGAGTCTATTCTTTAAACAGCACTTGTAGTTCATTATTTTGAAAAGCACTCTGTAGATAAGAGACATGTTTTCAAATGCCAGCAGGCCTTAATCAAGCTTAGAGCTTTAGGTTGTGTTTAGGGCCAGCTGATTCACTGGCAGAAAAACACTGTGGTATTTTGCACACAGACCAATTGAGAACCAAGCCCAGAGCTGAGCATCAGTACAGTCTGAGTGATGTTGTAATTGGACAAGTATTTTCTCAAAGGGCAGTTGGTTTCAACATCTCCGTTTCATGCTGTTCCTCAAGTCTTGCTGGTGCAGTTCTTCCTGCAGCTGTTTGGTCATCTGAACTAAAAATGCCTTGGTAGAATGTGAACGGAAAAAAGTGGTGGTTTTTTTTTAAACTGAGCCTGCTTTCCAGTCTGGTTTACTGCCTAAGTCAACAAGTAGTTAAGCCAGTCTATCAGAGACAGGACAGGATAAAAAGAGGCGCTGGGTTTACTTAAGCCCACAAAACTGACAGACTGTCTGCATTGAGGTGCCTGTGCGCTGGTGTGTCCTGTTCAGGTTGCAGGTCTCAAGGCAGGGGTTTCCTTCTGCTGTGCTCCTTTAGATCTGTCCACACCACTCACACATTGTGGGCGTACTGAAGCAGAAGAGCAGTTCAGCTTCACCTGTTGTTTCAGCTTACTCTGACATCCAAGGTTCCTTGACTTGACTCCTTGGAAGGCAGGAAGGCGTGGCCGTGGTTTTAAAATGATACTGTACCTTGTAGCAAAACCACTGAAGTGCTTATGTTGCCTGTGCAGACTTCTTTGGTGTTTTTGAATAGTTTGTTTTGCTGAACGTCTTGGACTGTGTTTAGTGCGTATTTGTTTTAATGAGGTATTTGCCTCACAGCTCAGGAGCTGTGTCTGTAGCTGTTGCCTGCTCAAGCTGTGGGGCTCTGTTGGGTTTCATGGGGATTTTGCTCCAGACACCATGCAGAAGCCAGGATCTTGGCCACTGTGCTTTTTTCTTGCCCAGCCTGCAGCTGTGATCTCCAGTTTGCTGGCTGACCATGAGCAGTGGACAGTGAAAAGGCACAAATTCCTGAAATCCCTCTGCTGTGTGGAGGGAGATGTGCCGGTGGACAGAATTACACTCACATGCTTCATACTGCCCAGGCAAATGCTCTTTAAAAGAAACTTACTTTAAGCAAAGCTAGAAAGTAAAATGGCTTTTTAGAAACCAGGATGCAGAGCACTAATCCTACTGCAGGAGACTGTTGTATTTGGGCAAGGGGGAGGCTTGCCATCACATTTGTGTGCTGACGTATGCTGTCACCCAGATGCCAGCCAGCTTTTCTCCTCAGCCTCACCTAACTGTAGGGCAGGAGCCAAACTTGTCTGTCCACTCCCCCGAGCAGGAGTGCAAATGTATTCTATGACTAAGTTGTTCAGGATTGCTCTCTCTTTATTTAATAAAATAAAACACTGTTCACATGTACTGTGAAGTAGCTCAAATGGAGGTAGCCCAAATTGTTGTAGTAAAGAAGCAGCACTTTCTTTGAGTGCTTCAATTTTGGTTGGATGGCACTGAGAATAAGCAGAACGAGCAGTAGTCCTGCATTCAGTGTCTTGGGTAACTGCCTCAGAGTACCACTCAAGTCCAGTCATAGCACTCTGCCAGCTTCAGGGAGAACTTTGGACTTTTAAGATTCCTTCTTTCATCCATATTGTTAAACTAAGATATGGAAACCATTCACTAAGGGTTTTAAAACCGAATTTCATGGGGTTTTCATACAGATACTGGCTGACTGATCTAACCCTGGCATATTTGTAAATATATGTGATCACATGATGCAGATAAAACAACATGTATGACTATAGTTGAATATTAAGATTGTGGCTGCTCTCCTGTTCTTTGCAGCAGTGAAATAGAAATAGACATGATTCCTAAAATTTGCCTAAAAACTGTCTGGATGTAGTTTATATGGACAAGACAGAACTACTGATCAGGTTGAGCAAAATTTTTGCTGTTGCAGAAACTATACTCTGGCTTTAGAGCCACCTCAAGAACCATACTGAAACAGGCTAGTTTTACCCTGCTGCTGGGGGTGTTGCTGTTGGTTTGTTGTGGTTAACAGCAGTAGAGTTGAAGAGGTGACATTTGTGCCTCTTCAGCTTGCTGCTTTTATTACTTCAACGTTTATTAGAGACTGTAGAGACGCATCTGCTTTTCTTTTCCCCCTGACAGTTCTTGAGCCAGTATTCTGGGTTATGCCATTAATTTTTAATTCTCTCCCATTTCTTTCTACTTCTTTCAGTTCTTGTGTGGTTGGTGAAAATAAGCCTACGCTACAGGAATGCAAGAGGAGCAACAGCCTGAGGTAGGGCTTGGAGATGAACTTTGTATCTCAGTACAATTGCAGGGAAGGTCAAGGCTGAATCAGCCAGGTTCTTCCAACTCATTCGTGGGGAAATTCTGCAAAGTCTTAGGGTTGAGAATGCCAGCATGAGACCCTTTTTAAAATGGGGACAGAGAGCTGAGTGCTATTTTTTTCCACACATTTAGGTTCTTTTCAGGTTCCCTGTCCCTCCAGCTGCAAAAGTTAAAATGGGTCTTTTGTATTATTCTACATGCAAGCGAGGAATTGCATAAAATAGCCTAACCTATGACATCAGACTTTTAGGGGAAAAAGATTTTGTGAGAATTACAGAAATTGGTTATGTACAAATAATCACATTGTACATGGCTTAAGTTCCTTGCCAAATTCAACTGAGATGCTTGTTCTATCCTTTCTGTTCCTTTTCTTCTCCTTTCATATCTGTGTATCTCAAAAGCTTTTTCTGGTATAACAAGTGAAGCTCAGGAAATTTTTATCTTATGAAGTATACGAATGTCTGTTCTTTTGTCCTGTTAATAAAAAAAAAGAATAACAAACTGCTAATGTGGTGGCTTAGTGCTGTGCTCATTGCAGTGCTGTGATGTTGTGATGACAAAGCCAGCATAAGTGACAGGATTAATTCCATATGTTACAGATGGATAAATTTTTCCAAAATATTTTTGTGACTAGACTTAACGTATGCAAGCAGTAGAGTCAAGCCATATGTTCTGATCAAAAGCTGAGCTGGTGTTAAATTAGATTTGTGAATGTAATTGCAATTTGCAGTGTAATTGCAGTTTGCAGTTGTCAGTGAACAGACTTTTACTTTGTAGTGAAAGGATGATGTGTTGCTGTGAGTATTTTAAACTTTGCACTGTAAAGCTGTTGTACTTTTTGAGTTTACTCCATGAAATGTATCATAAATTTTTCCTTGCCTTCAGTGGGGCCCACGGTAAGACGCTCAGGATTTATTTTCTCCAAATTCCTGTTTGGCATAAAGGAATGCAAGAGGAAAATAATTACTTTTGTTGAAAGCTCTTAACAATTGGATGTGCTTTGTACAGTCTTGCTTTAAACCTTAGCAGGTTAAGTACAAAGTAAATAAACCAGTCATTTTAGCTAAAAAGCTGGCATCTGTCAGGAGAGGTTGGCTGCCTGCTTGCTGACTCATTAATATTGCCTTTCCTTTGGAAAGTACTTAAATGGTGATGGATTCTCATCCTGTCTCTAACATTTTGACTTCATTTTGTTCAGAAATTCCAAATTCCTCCAATAATCATCCTGATTAAATTTTGGATTAATGTTGTTGCCTAAAGGTAGTTTATAATTTAGCTTTCTCTTATTCCTGAGTCTTTTCTGCACTGACTCTGCCTCTCTGGCTTGGATGACATCGGCTGAATGACTGGAATTGTTTGAATTCTATGCACGCGTTTTAAAACTTGCCTGTTAATCAAAAATAAGAAAGGTTTTTGCTAGCCAAAGACCTGCATCATATACTTCTAGTGATAATATTTAAAAGTCAGTCTTTGGGAATCTTTTCAATTACCTTTTGTTCCTTTAGAGAGCAAAACTCTGCAGATGTCTCGTGTCTTTTTGGCTTTGACTTCTGATATGTATAAAGTCATCATGCACATGAACTTTCTAAGATTTGATGTGCATATTGTGTAATTGCCTTATCCCAACAAATACTTGGCCTGACTTTTCTAGAATGGATGTTTAGTCTTGTGAGTACTGATTAACTTTGTCAGACTCCTGACAGACTAATGCTGACTGGTAGTTGAGTTAAATGGTATTAAAATAATCAGTGCACATTTTAGTTTTCAATACAGAAGGTGCTATAGTAGTGTTAGAGATAAACTTGTTCTTTTTATGTGGAATCCCATTTATTTAAAAACTCCCTGTCAGGTATAAATATTATCTTTTAAAATAGGCATGAAGTAGTTAGTCTTTGGTATGTTCTTCCTCATACTCAGGCAGCTAGGAAAAATAGTTGTAAAACCACAGATGTTTTGAACTGTGACACTGCTTAAATTATTTACTTGTTTGAATATTATATGTAGGTTCAAATTGAGTAAACTCACAAAGGGAAAGATGTATTAAAACATTTCATTATAATTCCCAGCCTCCTTTTGAATTTTTTTCATACAGGCTGCTGCAGATCCAATGTCCTCCTCTGATGCACCAGAAGATGGCCCAAAGGAAACGTCAAGTGTATCGCAGAATATCTGTATGTTTCTGGTTTGACTGGGGAGGGTGTATCACACTGGAAGGGTATTAAGCTAAATGTCCTTGCCTTTTCCTTAGCTAAAAAGGACAGGGTGGTTAGCACAAAAGGGAGATGCTAATGAAGTCATAGCTGACTTAATCTGTTCTTGATTTGTTTCAAGGCCCAGTTGTGTAAATCAAATTCAGAAAGAGCAATGACATATTGATTCTCAGTTTGCTGATCCCATACTTTCAAAAGTAAATATTTTTAGATTTAATAGATATACTCAGCTATTGTTTTGAGCTCAGTTATTGCTTTCTAAGCCAGTGATGCGTAAGTATGTTTTGACAGTCTGGCATCTAGTGATATGATGTTGATCAGTTGTCCCAAGTGGAATGCTTTGCCCACACTAGCATGTTAATATTTTGGCAAGCCTGCAGGATGTGGCAATAGAAGTATTCCAACCAAAACTGTCTTGTGAATCCCAGGAAGAGAGTATCTTTTCTTAGCTGTTACTGGTAAGGATCAGATAATGACAGGCATTTCTTTCTCAAGAGGAGAAAACAAAGGCTTCTTAAGATTTGCTTTATGTATATTGATACACTGTTGTGATATTAATGTATACAGCGCTTATTTGTAACAATAGGAACATTCAAATTGTTCTTTCTGGTGAGTAATAGGCTCTAAACCACCTTAGGGCAAATTAGTGTGTAACAGCAACATTGCTGAATAATTCCTAGGGATCTCAACTTTCATGGGATCAAAGAGAGCCTTGACTAAAGGTATGGGAGGCATATGCAGACCTGAAGAAGCAGATTAATTTTTTATGTTGCTTTTTTCTCCCGATAGAGAAGTTGGTTCAATGAAAAACATAGCTACTCCTGAGAATGTTTTCCTTAATTGTGTCCTTAAATTATAACATCTGGCACTCTACCACTATAGCACTTTTTCTTCACATGAAACATTATTCAGTCCAGTACCGAGTATATGTGCGAGGTGAAGGGTTATAAAATAAATAGCAATTACACCCTTTAAGGATTACCAAATACATAGAAATCACTTTCAACTGGGGGAATCTGAACAATAAATGGCTTTAGGCTAGGAAAGTACTTGAGACAGATGTTACACACGCTTCCCCATGTATTATATTCTCCCTTACATATCCACTTTTGACCATAGTGGGAGGCAGGATATTTGCTGAGGTGGGTTTTTGTTGATCTGCTATGACTGCTTTTATAATTATGTGACTGCGAGTGCTACAAATGCAACAGCCTTTCCTCTTCTTCCTTTTTCAGTCATGTTTTCCTTACCTCCTCCTTAGCATCACCATCTGTTTTGGCAGCAACATTGTCTTAGCTCAGACAGTACTGATTGCAGCACACCATGTTCTTGGGTATTGACCATGAAGTAGTAGGTTGCTAAAATGCTAAGAAGGATGTTGAAGGGTTGCTTTTATTTTTCTGGTTTGGGTTTTTCTTTTGTTTGGTTGGTTTTCTTTTAATTTGGTGGGGTTTTTGGTTGGTTGGTTTTGGTTTGGGGTTGGTTTTTTTTTTTACATAAAGTCTTACGAGATTAGTATTTGTGGGACAGAACTGGGGCCAGAGCCACACAATTAAATCCGATTCATAAAATGAATGTGTGGTAGGAGGCTGTAATTTATCTGCGTCTTTGACATCCTGCCTACAAACTGTTCACTAATCTTTCTTTTTTTCCCTGGGCTTATGATCCTATTCCAGGCTTCTGGAGACCACTTGAGACCTCTGCTAACTTGTGCAGCAGCTTGCCAGAGAAAGAGAGTTGGTTGGAAACAAAACTCTGCTTTCCTGCTTGATACTTTTTTTTCTAAGATGCATTACAGCTTAAAGATGACTCATTCAAAGCGACTTTTATTTCCCATTGCTATAGAGTTAAAGCTTCCCTATCTCAGTCAGTGAGGCTATCTGGCATTTAACAAGTAACTGTGATGGAACTGATAGATCCTCCTGTTTTCCATATGGCAAGCTTGACATAGAGGGGCTAAACTCACACTGTACCATTTTGATCTTAAATAG
Source organism: Corvus hawaiiensis (assembly GCF_020740725.1). Lineage (NCBI taxonomy): Eukaryota > Metazoa > Chordata > Aves > Passeriformes > Corvidae > Corvus > Corvus hawaiiensis. Next base: position 60,119,102 of record NC_063216.1, on the reverse strand, counting down.
TTGTTGAATCTAGGGAAGAATGATTGGATTCCTGACCTAAATACCTCTTGAGGTTTAATTTTCCTCTGTGTACTGATCCCTGGTGTGTTAATCATGGAAAAGGCTAAGGTTGGTACTGTAGGTATCCTATATGTGCCAATATGTGCAGGTGACTTTGCCATCATATTCACACCAGTGTCCATGTGTTGCTATCATTTATATAGATAAGAATCCCAAAATGGAACACTTTGGGTTTAGAATTTTAAAATGCTCTTTTTTTTCTTTTTATTTTTTCTCTAATTTAGTGTATACCTTTTCTAAGTATTCTTTGCTTCTCTGTCCACCTCACCTGCCACACAGCTTCTCTCTTTCCCTTACTGAACTGCGTGGACAACCTGTCCCAGTGTCCACAGGGTAGGAAACCTGGACTGAGACCCATGCTTGGAGGCAGCCTCTCCAGTGATGGCACTCTCAATGATGTAGCTTCAGAATTGAATGTAAGATTACAGTGGTAAATCAATGGCCTTTTAGCTCTGCTCTGATGTTTAGTGGCGACATTTTTATTTTCTGTTTTACGTACCTGCACTTTATATCATGTGTGCTTTTCTTTTCTGTTTTTCTTTACATTTATAGCTGATGCAGATGCATTTAAAATTCTTCTGGAGATGAAGTTGAAGAAGAGGCAGAAAAGGCCTGCTTTACCAAGCACTGTCACTGAGCTTGACACTGAGGATGGGTCTAAAGTATATGTGGTTGGAACAGCCCACTTCAGTGACAGCAGCAAAAAGGATGTAGTAAAGGTAAATACTCAATGTGAGCCCTTCAGCAGCATCTTTATAGTGTTGTCAACTAACTGCTTAGCAGAATGAAGTCCAGCTCTCTGACTTGGTTCTGTGCTGTAACCTTCAGGCTCTGTTTTTTCTAGTTGGCTGTTGGAGGGCTAACAGCACTATGGGATGAGAGGCAGACATTTTACAGTAATAATTTTTGATGCAATACATTGCTCTCCCAGCTCAAATATTTTTATTTGCCCTTCAATAAAAAAGGCAGATACAGTGCTAGTGTTGAAAGTAGAAATCTCACTCGTGAAGCTTACGTTGCCTGTATAATATTTAGCTGTAAACCATGCTGCCCAAAACTCTGATTCCATTCTCAAGCTGCAAATAGGTCTGAAGCCCTAGTGCAAGTAGAAACTATTTCATGCTGTACCTCCTGCAAACTCTGCAATTTAGAGTGGCCTTACTATCCAGGAGCTAGAGGGGGAGGAATCTTGTAAGAACCAGGGTTGACAATTCTGGCACAAAGTGTATTCTAATTCAGATTGCAGGTTACCACAGAGTACGGTCAAATTAATTTTGTGAATGTGGAAAGTTTAACATGAAGTGTTTCTTTCCTGCTCCCCTCCCCAGAACATTGTGTTCACAATTATCCTGTCCTAAAGCATCCAGTAACTAAGGCTAAGTCTTAACTTAATTTCAATTGCTGTCACCTTCCTTAATATTTTTCTTAATGCATAGTTATTTGGAGAAGTCTTATTTACTATTCTACTGATTTTTAATTGAAAATGATTGTTGGAATGTGCTTTTAAGGTCCCTTTTCTCTTTAAAATACTGATATTGGCTGCATTTATTCCTTTCTAAAGCAGTATAAATAAATTCATCTTTTTCAGACAATACAAGAAGTGCAGCCTGATGTAGTTGTGGTGGAACTATGCCAGTACAGAGTTTCTATGTTAAAGATGGATGAAAAGACATTACTAAAAGAAGCCAAAGAAATAAATCTGGAAAAACTTCAACAAGCTATAAAGCAGGTATGATTCCTACAGCGAGAATTTAAGGTTTTTGTTAAGAGCAGTTTGTCACATTGAATCAAAACCAGTGTTCTTGCCAGCTGGGAACCTTATACTGTTGACCTAGATGAGAGTACTACTACAGTGGCAAAAATAGGTTTGGGTATTTTTTTTTGTTTTCAGATGGACCATTGAGGATTTTCTTTTCACAATGGGATCGTTTGGGCAATTTGTTGACCTTGACAGGAATCCTCCTACATTTAACAGCTGCTCCATTTGCAGGACACAAGTCTAACTTTGCAATTGTAATGCTCTGCTAATATATTTAAATGTAATTATTATTCGGCAATCTGCATCTGTATCACAGCTATTTAAGGAGCACTTAATTTTGGTATTTTCTGTTTTGCTGCATTCCTTCTTCATCCTAGTGTGTTGCTCTTTAATTCCTATCCACTTGTCTTTTGAGTAGTTTCTAACTGATAGTAGGCCCTGAAGGGGGATTCTGAAAAATCTGGGCTGAAAAGTGTGGGATTCTATTCAAATTATGACTACTCTGGCAGTTTGATGCGGACATGTCCGGGATGTGTGTGCAAAAAAAATGTTGTCCTGTGTTTTTTCCAGTTCCACATAGTTAGCTTGTATTTAACTAATTTTAAGCTAGGCACAGTGAAATAACACAAAGTTGACTTAAAAGTGAAAGGACACTTGATTAGAATGGCAGTGTATAGTCAATAGTAAAAAGAGTTTCAGTGTCCAGTTGGATGAAGAAATTCATAGATTGTTATTTTGGTCGTGTGGTAATTGTACATTGGAATTGCTTTATTGATGTAATGGGGGAATTTCCAGGACTGCACCCCTGATAGGAATATAATCTGCATCCATGCAGAAGCACTTGTAGTGGCTCAGGGCTATCCAGTGTGTGTGCTCGCACACGATGTCTCAGAGCAGCCTTTCTGACTCGCAGAGTTAGGCAGTAATGCCTTTCCTGTTTTCTTTATTTATGCCCTATCAAAGGAAAAGACATTGCAAAACACTTGCATATTGCATGAATTGCTGCATCTATTTGTTTATTTTAGGTAAGGTGGATTATTCTGATGCATGTAGCCAAAATGCTTGTTCACAACAACTGGAACAGCATAACTGGGGGTCTTCTGACCTTGTGAACAGGCACAGAAACTTCTTGTTTTATATCAAAGCTAAATGCAACAGTTTTTGCTGTGTTAAGAGGAAAAGGACAATGAAAACAAAACAGCAGACTTTTTTTCTCTGTGATGTAAATTTGTGTTGGCAGCTTTGCAGTTACTGCTTCCTACCAGGCTTGAAGTGATCTTGTGTGCAGACAGTAGAAAACACAGACTCTGTTTACTCTAAAGCCAGAGAGTACTACAAGGATCATTGCTATTGTTACAGCTCAGTATTAGTCTGCTTTACCACCAGGAATAATGCAAATAATAAAATTTGAACATTGGGCCTTTTAAGGAACATATTTCTCTATCTCTGGTCTCAACCAAAAAAACCCCCAATCTTTCCCCTTTGAATCGCTAACAGCATGGATTATATAGGGAAAACCAGGAAGAACAGTCCAACTGTCTCATGCCAAGTTATAGTATCTTTGTTTTTCTGTAATAAAATCAGACCAGTTGGTAAGTTGCTCAGTTATGCCTTAGTTGCCTCCTCTCATTGAAATGTGCCTCCAGCCCCAGAAGCTACACTGAAAGTCAAAGCTGCTTTCAGCTTTCATCCTTGAGTTTGGAAATGAGGAAGAAAAGCCCAAATGATGTCTCTTTATAGTCACTTACATAAATATTAAGTTGTAAAATTGGATTTCATTGCTCTTAATTGAAGCTGGAAACTGAGCAGCATGTTAACATGAAACATATTTGCAATGGGTCACTGGCATCCACAGCTTATCACGCAACTTGTAGGTTAAAACCAGACTTGTTTAGCTCCTCCTTGAATTTCAAAACCCTTACAGTTGTTTGCAGAGAAGTACCTGTTTGCTTTCCATTAACCAAGGCAACACAGTGCAGACTGGTATCTGGCTCAAATGTGGATAACCTGGAGTTATCCACAAGCAGTAACAGTTGGCTTAAACCAAATTGGTACAACAGGTTCTCTCTTTTCCCCAGCATCTTGGTTCTACTATCCCTTCTGTGTCCATACCATGGCCCTGTGATAGTTTGAGCAGGGCTTGGTTTTTTTGCTGCATCATCCCCCACTGGCAGTAAGATTGCTAGTCTTGGCACAGAGGGGCAGTTGCGAAACCTTGCTCTGAGGGCAGAAGTGAGCTAGTGACAGCAGAGTCATAGCTTAGCCTCCTTTTGTCTGAAGTTGCCTGTGGAGGAATATATTGTAATGTTGGTTCTGGCTAGTGAAAAAAGCTCACATTTTGCACTGTGTAGTACAGCCCTCCATGTTTAGGTAACCCACAGGGATAGTCTTCTTAAATAAAATTGATATCATGTGAATTGGTAGATGATAGCTACATCCATATGGACAGGAGCAGGCTGCTGTTCACTTGCTACCTTCACTTGTGTTTTGAAGTCTAACTTCCAGTGTTCTTGCAGCAGCAGGAAAACCAATACCAGGCTCCAGGTGTCAAGGCTGTGCTGCCTTCCTTCGTGGGAATTAGGGTTTTTAAAAGAATTGCAAATGAAAGTGCATGTGGTTTGTTTCTGCACTTGGTGCTGGATCGGTGACCTGTTACGCTGTCAAAGAGTAGCTCCAAGGCCCCCTCCATAGGCTGTGTTCCCATGCGTAGTATAAGTGTTCTTTGCCTGGGTATTGCTCTCTCTTCCTGCCCTTTTCATCGTCTCTATGCTAGTCATGTGTCCAATAGTGTATCTTCCCTCAGTCATCCTTTCCCAAGCCTCACAAGTATTTAATATGTTTAATCTCTTCTTGTGTATTTGGTATTTCTTTGAGCATTTTCTAGTTGAAGTATCTTGTTTTCAAGGCAGGAGTCTGCTAAAGACTGTACAGCAGTGCTCTCATGTTTCCCTGTTGTTCCTTTCCTGGTAATCTCTTACTCGTCTTGCTTTCTGACTGCTATTGAACATTGAGCTTATAAAATTGGTGGTTTGCTTTCTCTTTCCTGTATGCTGATAGCTTTGCATCCCTCTGCCTGTGCAGTTAAATTTCTATATATTTGTGTCAAACCACGACAGTTTTGCTATGTTTATTTATGGCTGTTGCATCTAACATATGAAATTATTGCCATCCACTCTGGATTTAATGTTCTTTTGTGGTCAGCTTTCCTTTATACAACACTGACTAATCTGGTATAGATAATAACCTCCTTTACTGTTTTGCTCCCATCATTTTTTGTACATTTTTCCCTTTATCCCCTGACAGTATCTGGCTGGCCCGTTGTTGCTACATATACAGCTGCTTGTCACCTTTTATCTCCTTGATGCTAAACAAATATGGCAGGCACTAAGTTTGTGCAGGTTAAGAGCACAGACAACTTGGAAACCCTTCGAAGATGTATCCCTCTATTAGCCAACAGGACAAATATTCCTGTTGTATAAAATACAACTTCAGGTGCATCAATCCTGAAGGAGAGATCAGCCAGAAAATAACCTCAGGCTGCATTATCCTAGTTTTTTGGAGGGGGGTTTTGTATCTTTTCTGAACTTCTGGAAACCTTTGTTCCCCAGGCACTTTATCGGATCTCAGGGATGCTGAAAACACTTTTTCTCCTGTTTCTTCCTTCTCTCCAGAAGTCCAGCACTTGACTTTCTTGCATGCTTGCTAGTTTGTAGTATGATAAACAAAGTAATCAATTGGCTTTGGAAATAACCCCTCTGTTGCCAGTTCTGGTCCTCAGTGATCTTGAGTCCATTTAACTGCACAAACCATCCACAGCCTTTGGAAAGGTTACGCCAGCATTGGATCTGGCACAAGGTGGGTCATTTGAGCAAAGAATGGAGACCAGGACCTTTCTCTGGTAACTTCCAGCAGTTATATTAAGTCAGGCTATCCTGTGTAGCCTCATCCCGAGTTGCATGAAGCTGATGATAAAGCAGGAAATTAGCCTTTGCTGAGGAAAGAGACGGTGCCCCTTTTGGCAGAATTATGGACTGATGCCAGATTGGAAGAGATGTATAACCAAGGTGCAGGTTATGCTTTGGTAAGGTAATGTTGATTCATTGAGTCTTAATCATAAAAGTAACTTGTTGAGGACAGCCAGAGCTGGACAGAAGGGACAGATTTGAGATGTTTTTTCATTCTTTTTGTAAAGGGTCAGGAAAGGAAAATTTTGCTTAAGTATACATAGGAGAATTCTTTACTTTTCAAGAGAAGAGTTTTGATTTTAAGTCTCAGTTCAAGAAAGCAATAGAAAGCCTTCCATCTTCTTGTGGGACTGAGTCATACTGAGGGCTGTGAGGTCTCTTCTAAGATCTTGCGTTCTGAAATCATACACTGCAATTTCTTGTACAATGCTAGATTCTCTGTTTCTTCATCTAACCAGTCCTCAGCCTAAGTGTTTTTCAGGATTGTAGACATGTCTGGGATTAGACCACTGGCTGTTCACTTCAGTGTTTCTATGATGTGGTGTTCGCTGTACATTCAATGGTATATACTCCTGTGGTCCCTTTATTTTTTTGTATCCAGATAAAGAAAAATTAAATGGTATGAACTGTTTTACCATTAAGTTATCCAGACACTTTCTTCAAGCAGACAGAGTAAATATAGGCTGAAATAAGTCTGGCTATCCTTCTTTATTTTCTTAACCTGCTATACGTTTTTGTTGAAAGGTAGAATACTTTGGCCGCACAGTGAGGTAAACTGATAAAAACTGAAATATGAGCTGTATTGGTCAGTGAATTGGCTCAAAAATGTAGCTTCAGTGCTGTTTCTTCATTAAAATAATTAAAGTTTTTTTCAATTCTGTGAACAGTGTATTCTTCAGCCTGTAGATTTTTTTTTTTTTTTTACATGTTCTTCTCCCTCTTCTGCCAGAATGGAGTCATGTCTGGATTGATGCAAATGCTGCTTCTGAAGGTATCTGCTCACATCACAGAACAGCTGGGAATGGCCCCAGGAGGAGAATTCAGGGAGGCTTTCAAAGAGGTGCGAACTTGAAATGGCTTTTCTGAGATTATTGGCCTTTTGCTTCCAGAATTGAACTCAATAAAATCATTTTGTTATTGCCTAGAAAAGAGCACTCTGGCCATACCTCTGCTGAAGCCAGTGAAGTAGTAAAAATAATTTTTGACTTCAACATGTACCTTAAGGTGAAAAGATCTGTAGACATAGTGGTATGAAAGCAATTCCAAAAAGGCTTCAAATGATAAGGGTTTTTCTTGATGATATTTCTGAAGATATTTGTTTTCATTAATAATTTAGTTTCATTTAAACAATTGTTTTTGACTTCTGAATATTGATCTTGGTCCCACTGTTGGTGGTGTCAGGATTTCAGGCTGTGAAAACCAGCTCTAAAGGATTAGTGAGATCTTACACATTCCATTCATCTAGAAAAACTGGGGAAGTGAAATATCTGACTGGTCTGTTAGTCCTATATGGTCTTTTAACATCACCTTTTCTACTACTGCCAGCAGTGATACCTGGAACTAAATAGTAGCTGTGTATCACACTACTCATTTTGTCTTGGAATACTGGGACGCTGTTTTCTGTGTATGTATCCATCTTGCAGAATGTATCTTGCTATTTTTATGTAAATTATGTACTAGTAAGGAAATCTGAGAGAACATTGCTGATAAAGAATCTGGAATAATTTGGTGTCTTCATCCTTAATAAAAAGAAAACTTGTTCAAAGTGTATTTTCTTGAGCATTCCAGACCAGAACGAAACGTTTTAAGCATTTTCCATTTTAAGTGGGAAAGAAAAAAAATTATCTCCGTCCTGTTCTAAAGTGATTGCTGGAAATTTTTAAAGAACTGTGCATAGGAAAGAATTTTCTAGAAATTCTATTCTGTGCTAAAATTTGTCAGCATGAGCTACAGCCAAGTCTCACCTCACATTATCATGTGCTATCTGGCATCAGTTATTGTCTCATGAGCTCTTTCTTTAATATATTTTACCATTGCCAACTGAAAGATTAATGATCCTGACAAATCCTAGGTGAAAGCAAAATGATGACAGTTGTTTCACCTCAGACTTTATTCAGACTCAGATAGATATTGAGCCCCATTGTCACCTTATGAAGTAATAATCAGAAGCTTTCTGCTTCAGTAGAAGTAACCTCAAGGGTGTGGCATTACAATTTTTACAATACATTGTGTATTTGATCTATTCCTTTATGAAGTAATGTAGTAGTATTTTGTAAATTTTATTTACTGCAAAGCCAAAATATTTTTTTTATGTTGAAGTATGACACTACTTGCTCTTTTTTAAGATACCCTGTATAACACAGTAAATCCTTAACGTTCATTAATAAGAATGTGCTGTGCTGCAGTATGAAATGTTGACTGATTATTTGTATCTTCTGTTTCAGGCCAGTAAAGTACCTTTCTGTAAATTCCACCTCGGTGACCGACCCATCCCTGTTACATTTAAGAGAGCAATTGCTGCACTTTCCTTCTGGCAAAAAGTCAAGCTTGCTTGGGGCCTTTGCTTCTTATCTGACCCCATCAGGTATGAATAAGCACCTCATATGTTTTATGTTTGGGGTGTATTATTTAGTTCTTGAGTTTGACTTTAGTATGAGGGTACCCAGCCTGATGCAATGAAATCTGAAGTTAGTGAGAAGGATGAATATACAAAGTACCCTGCAATAATATGTATTTTTGAAGTGAAAGCTGTCTTTCTGATCTTGTGTCAACTCTTCCTTTAAAATTGTCTTGCAATGCATTACTTCCAGATGAAGCGTAAGATTAGGTGCTGGAGAATTCCTAGTATACTTAGAAAAAATTTCTTTAAATTATTATTTTTTTTATGCTGAGAATAAAATCTTTCCCACCACTGTGTGTGGATACTGTAAATAAAAGAGAGTAAGGGCATCAGTACAATAATTTGTATGTCCTTAAGAGTTCCACAGGTCTTAGGCTTTCTGTGCTAATTCACATCAGGATCAGGGCAGCTTGAGAACTAAATCTGCTGTCTGAGCAGATTTTTGGAACAAGAGGAAACTTCAAGAGTCCACATGTTGTCCACAGACTTCAAATGATTATTGCCTTTATAAAGGTGCATTGTTATGAAGTCTTGCCTTATGTTACTATTTCTTGGACAGCCATTCTTGGTTTCCCCTGCCTTTCAGAGACGTCCCTGTGCCAAATTTGCGTGCTCTTTCCGCAAGTAGATGTGTGATAACTTGAACTGGCTGAGAACGTGTGCACAATTGCTCTCCTAAATTCAGTCTCCACCTACGAGACTTGCAGTGGTGTTAGAAGTGCACTTGGCCTGGCCCCTGAATTTCAGTGCTTCTCTCATAGCCTGTGGCTGGAACTCTGCAGCTCATGCAGTGACATCTGGCATTTTTACAGGCTGTTAAAATAAGGCCAGGGCTAAAACGCTGTAGTTGTGTTGATCAAACTTTATGTTTTGCAGTTTTAACATTTACTTAATTGTAATTTACTGTAAATACTTGACATTACATTAATCTGTAAAATGAGCTTGACCATCTTTTAAGCCATTAACTATAGTTCATGCACCAAGTAAGTTTTCTTACTACTTTGTCTGATACCAGCATGAGACAATTTTCAGGCTTTTGGGGGGCATCTTTCTGTGCATTTTTTCCCATTTTTTTATCCATCCTAAGAACAGTCTGGTTTTCAACTGCAATATTAATGTTATTATAGTAAATGCACGCTACCTTCCTGATGAAGCTTGGCAATAACATTTCAGTTACTGTTGTACAATTGCTTTTTAAACATAACATGTGGATAGAGGTTGAAAACAAAAGGCATTTATTTCAGAAAGTTATTGGGTAGAGAGAGAGTATTGTGCATCCAGCCATCAACATGAGATTCCATGGAAAATGGAGTAATACTTAAACATCAAAATTGTCAGTCTGTTGATGTTTCTGGGTCTGTTGAAAGCTAGCATTTCTCCTTTCAGTTGCCCTGCTGACGTTTGTAGTGTCCTTTTCATCTTGGAAACTAAAGGAAGCCTGTTTGACATAATTCTTTAGTAGACAGTGATGCCAACCAGATAATTTCGTTGCTGCAGGCTATGACCCACAGCTAGAGGTGCTAACAGAAGGGTTTATAGTACCTATGAAAAGAATAAAAGCTCATTACATTTACTCCTGCAGTTCTTACTTTTCATTTCGTGCCCATTTTCTATTCTTCTGTTCTGCGAATTGGTTTATAACTTTGACTTCCCAGCTGAAGACCAGTGATTGACACTAGGAACCTGCAGATCTCTTTCCATGCCCTCAGACGGTGCCTTACAGCGTGCCTTTTTTGTTCCTTAAGTAGTCTCTGTGTGTTTAGTGATCAGATCTCCTTCCTCGGAAGAGCTCTCTATAGGCTCTTCTATGCCTGTTAATACACACGGAAAGTGGGGTACCATGGTAACTGTTGCCCCTGAAGCCCTGGGGGTTTTGCTGAGTTGAGTTGTCAGCTTTTAAAGTGGGAAGGGAGAAAATCCAGTTGAACTGGCTAAAGGCAAGTGACCTCTTTTTTTTCCCTTTCCTTCACTGTAGAGGCATTGTTAGGTATCAAGTTTTACAGGTTTGTGGAGATTATTTTCCTTCTGGAGAGGAAAACTGGGGGAGGAGAACTGTAGACTGTGTTTAGGTGGATAATGTGTGTAACACCCAATTGTTTTTATTCATTGGTTTGTCACAGACAAACAGATACTGAGAAAACTTACCTTTCTTTCAGTAAAGATGATGTGGAGAAATGCAAACAGAAGGATTTACTGGAGCAGATGATGGCAGAAATGATTGGAGAATTCCCTGATCTTCATCGAACAATTGTCTCCGAACGAGATATTTACTTGACCTACATGCTGAAGCAAGCAGCAAAGCAGATAGAACTACCTCGAGCTTCAGAAAGTAATTGTTTTAAAGCAGAGATTATGACCAGCAAGGTGTTTGTTGTATACTGGTCCAAAGTTCAGTTCTCAGGAAACCTGGGATGTTCTGTTCACGAATGCTGCATATCACATAAGATACAATGCTTCAAAAATTTAAAAGGGGTGTTACTCTCCTGCTGAAACCACCTAGAGCAGTAGACACTTAAGTTATGTTCCCTTTCTCATTGTGCTGTTTAAAACTGGAAAGTACTAGTTAGCCAGACAATATTTCAAAAGGCAGGGATCCAGTATGACAGCACAGCATGGGACAGTCATCTATCTCACTTGCCCCATTATTTCACCAAATTAATTGTTGTCAGTGGCTGCTAAGGGACTCATTTCTTGATAAGAAATGGGACTCGTTCTTTGATTCTCTAGTTTCAGTACTCTTCATAGGATTTTTTTTTAAATTATAAATTGGGCTGCTAGGAACTTTGATGATATGGCAATAATAATCATTTGTGACTCCACTGTTTCAGCAAGGTATGGGCATACAGAAAAATTGTATTTCTCTAATCTTTAGAAGTATTCTGCTGGCATATGTGATCTGCATGCCCTTCCTATAGATAAGCATACTGACGTATGTTACCTCTTAATATCTTAAGAAGATAGTGTTTGTCATCACTTTAGTGCAGAACTTCTTTCTAGTTGCAGTTCTGATTTAGAGCAACCCTAGAACAGACTGAGAAAAGGAAAATTTATAAAAAAACCAATTTGGTATATATATAGTAGTTCTACTGTTTTCAGTACAGTTTTGTTCCATTTTTGGGTTGGGCTGCTTTTCACATTTTTACTTTTTTTCTGGAAAAATCAAGGGTGGATATTTAAAGCAAGACAGTGGAACTTGTATTTTATATTTATGTATTATGCAGAATTTTCCCCATAAGAAAGCAGCCTGATTATTATTACTTAAAAAGTTTTTTGTGAATTATTTTTATTGTGGCATGGTGCTGTATTTTTCATTGGGGAAAACTTCCAGGAACCACATTTTGGGTGTTGTGAAATTTGGATGGTAGATGGGAGATGAGGGTGAGAGCTGGCATGTGTTGCATTGGTCTGATGGTAGCTGTCTAATTGCTGCATGTCACTGCCCTGGGTTTGCTCTTGCTGAGACAAGGTGTCTAACAGTGAACTTTACAGGGACAGGTGTGGCCTCAAGCATTGTTCTCCGATTGTGAGCCCAAATCTTGTCACACTTTGTGCGCCAGGTGCCACTGTCCAAAGTGGTGGAGAAAGTTCTGTGTTCAGGAGACAGCAAAGACCAGGAGTGTTCCTCATAAGCAGCACAGAAACGTGACCAACACAGAGAAGGAAAGAAATTAATTTAGTTTGCATCTGCTGAGCCTGTCACCCTGAGGCTGGAGTATGAACACTGGCCAGCTCTGTGTATGAAATAAATGACTGCTGAAAATCCAGAAACTGTGCTGACTTTTTCAGACTTTCAATGAAAGAGGCAGTAGGTGAAATGAGTATGTTATGTAGCAACAGGGTTTCAATATCTGGTAGCAAAAGCCCCCGCGTCTTGGAAAAATCAATTTTGTAATCTCACACATTGCCTATTTATTTATAGATTGAAATTAGTTCTTTTACAGATATGTTCCTTTCTCTACATCTCTCTCAGATGAACCTAGAAAATACATCCCAGCTGTTGTAGTTGGTGTTGTTGGAATGGGTCATGTACCTGGAATTGAAAAGAACTGGAATTCTGACTTAAAGATCCAAGAAATAATGAGGTAACAGTTGTCCTTTCCTGCATGTTGATGTAACAGCTTCTCTTGCTAAAAACCAGCAGTTTCTTTGGAGCTTTTTTGGTTGGTTGTCACAGCTTAAAGAGGCATCTCTACTGTCGTTCCTGCCATGTCAGCTCACTGACTTGCTGTGCAATGCTTGCAGATTATGCTTACAGCAAAGAAAAAATCAAAGGAAAAAAGTAAAGAGTTGAATATGGAGGGAAGTAGAGATGAGAATATGCCCTTGTCTAGAAAAAAAATTAATTGGTCCTCAGTTAAGTCTTCTAAAATGAAAATTTAAATGAGGGCTGTAGAAGATGGTGAAAACAGAACAAGGCTTTTAGTCTAACCTAGGTAAATATAAACCATTGGATTTAAAGCTTTTGTTTTGTCAGGACACTGCTGACTCTGGCAAGCTTAGTGACGCAGTTGCTTGTATCCTATTTTTAACTGTATATATAAGTAATGACTTGTTTTAATGTGTATCCCTAACTAATTATGAGCTGGTTTAAGGCACGTATCTGGTGAACTCTTGCTTCAAAGTACCTATTAAAATACATGTATGTGCTTTGTAAAAGACAGAATTGAAGAACTAAAGTTTTCAGACTACGTGTATCCGATAAAGTCACAAAGGTCAGGACTTCAGAAATACAGGAGAGATTATAATACAACTGGGTAGAATTGGTCTGTGGTGCTTTAGGATTATAGAGTCTTTCAAATATTGACACTTATCACATTCATTTATTGTGTTTATGTAACCACCTTACCCATCTCTTCAGAAGCTATGAAAACCAGAAAAGACTGACATCCCTATAAGTGGTATATTTAGACATCTGAAATACAATTTAGAAAGACTTTTGGTGTCTGGATTCAAGCATGCAAAGTACAGAAGCTCTGCCTAACCATTTATAATTACCTTTCAAGGCTAAGCTTCACTTGGAGTCAAAAACTAGATGTCCATATTCCTCTGCACCCTTGCAAATAACCTGTACAATGAAGTTGTCCAAAGCCATGTAGTTGTGTGGTGGATGTTGGCTGCATCATTAACAGCACAGAACTGAACAGCCCAAAGACCAGTTGCATGTCTTCAAGTCCTCACAGGTCTTTCTCACCAAAGTTTAGGCTCTGACTTGATTATCTTTACCATGCCAGTGCCATAACTGAGCAGAAGTGTTACTAGTATCTTTCACAAGACATTAATACTGCATTAACTTGATTTTCTGAAACAATATGAAGCAAATGACCTTTATAAGAGTGCTATATTTGCAACTTATTTTTCTTTAAACTTTTTTGACCCTCATGCTGTTGCACTGCAGTTGCAAAGCAGAGTTAGGGCTTTCTTTTGTGTGTTTAGTGTTATCACCTCTATAAACTGGAAAGTTTTAAAGACTTTCACAGGTACTTAGTTAAATTTTAGAACTTGCAACGTGAACTTGAAAATTGTCTGGATAAAAACATATGTATATTTCTAATTTTTTTATAATTTTTAAGTTCATGCTTTTTAAGTTCATTGAACTCTGCTCCAAGCAGACCTTTTGTCTATCACAGAATATTTTGAGTTGGAAGGGATGTGCAAGGATCATCGAGTCCAGCTCCTAAGCAAATGGCCCATACAGGGATAGAACCCATGGGCTTGGCTTTATTAGCACCGTGTTCTGACCAGCTATTATTAATTGATTTTTAAAATTTGTGGTGAGGGATTAGAATTGAGAAAGAGTAGGTAGAGAGGCATATGAGAACATGTAAAGAGGTGCCTTTACAGCATTCTTGGTTCAATACATATGCTTTTTTAGAACTCTCCTGTATCATGCTGTAATGTGCAAAATCTTACCAGTGATAACTTTTCCTTAGTTTGAGCACATGGATCTAAACTCAGTCTAGTTGTATCCTAATCTCAGAACATCTAACCTGGTTTGAGAGCACCCAGTGTTTTTGCACTATTGTAACTGATTAGTTCTGAATACATTAGAAACTTTTTCTGGAAATGAATAAATGATACGTTGAGGGTTCTTTGAAACAACATATGGAAACTTCTGAGTTGCCTGTGAGAGTATTATGAGTTGCTGTGGGTGCAGGGCCAGCTGAGCTGCTGCAGAGCCTGTTAGTGAGGGTGCAGGGCTGCATGTGCATGTGGCTGTGCTCTCAAAGTCAGCTTTATCGGGAAGGTAGTATTAACTGTTTGCTTCATACGCTAACAGTAAGACTGCTTGACAGTTTGGGGGTAGACCTAGTGTCCCTGTTGTCCTCTGCCCTCCTGGTTCCAGGTGGCTGGTGCAGAGACTTCCAAGCACTTCTGTGAAAATCTCAATATTCACTTTTAGTATTCTTCAAGAACTCTGTATATTGACTTAATTATTTTGGTAGGGTGATGGACAAGTCAAGGTTCCTAGCCATTAAGAAGAAAAGCTGTAAGTAGAAAAGGCTTTGTTAGTATTTGTTAATTGTTATTTAATTCATATGTAGCCCTTGAACATGAAAGAATACATTGTTCATTCATGATGCATCTGTTACCTGAAAATTTCCCTCACTATAGAGAGGAAGGGGAGAAAAGATCCTTTTTTTTTTAATTGGAAAATGCCTGCTGTTTCCAGCTATGCAAATATTAATATCGCATTCTATCTTTTGTTTCAGTGTGCCTCCTCCATCAACTTCAAGTAAGATTTTCAAATTTGTTTTAAAAGCAACAGTTTTTGGACTGCTGGGATATGGCTGCTACCGAATAGGTCACAGGACAGTTCAGTTTGTTCTCTCAATGCCAGCAACACAGAGCTATCTTCAGAGGCTGACAGAGGTGCCTCAGCAGTGAACATTGAGTGGAGGCTCTGTGTGAAGAAGGTGGCTGAAGAAAGGGTGATGGAGGCAACATGTAAACTGGACTGAAGAATGAGGATTCTAGTCAGAGTTGACTGATGCTGAGCAACACTCAATTACTATATAATAAAAGATTTGATACTAAAGTTACACCAGCTATGATCTGATTAATAGTTTTGATTCTTGGTAGGTGTGTTGCATGAAACCAGGTGATTCCAGATTGAGGTAAAAGAAATGTGTATGCAAATATATATATATATATATATATATATATATATATGTATATATATACGTGTGTATATCATATATGCATACTATATATATATACACTATATATATGCATTATATATAATATATATATTACTGATGATGTAGTACAGGGAGCTTAAAGAATGTGTGTTCATGGCTCCTTTCCAGAGGAAAGAACAACACAAAATAATCTAATCAGCTGCATCTCCTCTGAAGTTCAGGGACACTTGAGTGATTCTTTGCTTTTTTTCCTAAGGTATAATAATACCAAGTGGTTGTTTCTGGTGCCAGACACTTTTACACGTAATTTAAAAGGACATCTTCTCAATGTGTGTTTTATACCTAAAACGTTTAGGCTTTTTTTTAAACTTAAGAGCTTTCCAGAAATTTCAGAACTGTACAGGCTGTCATACGTACACGGCTCAAATTTTTTACAAGCCTTACTGAAGAACAGGAATGTTGCCTTTAGATTGTGTCCCTTGTTACCACCACCAGTTGAATTGTCTTTCTCCTGCATAGAGAAGGTATAGCCACCCCATCAGAATGCAATGTGGTTTGTGTCAGATGTTTACAGGACACTCTGTTCATTTAGATTAGCTTATTTAAACTGTATTATTTAGCCAAATCCTGCTGGTTTCAGTATTGTAAATTTAAGAGACTAGAACTACTGTACAATTTACTTTTGTTTCTCGGACCTTTCATATTTGGCATAAAAAGCCTGAATTAATCTGCCCCTTGTTTTTGCTACATGAAAATATTTTATTTATCAATGTAATGTCTCAGTGGATGAATATTTTAATCTATTTAATAGGAAAGCAGTGTTCAATTTAGTTTTTCAACCAACTGTAGCATTTTATTTGGATTACCTGCTATTTATACATAGAATTATGGGTACTACAGACTGCTGTTATTTTCTTTTTTAATTATCCAGAACAGTAATCCATCATCAATCTATTTCTTCCCTTTTTTTGGTTTTTTTTTTTTTTTAGTCCTAGGTTCGTATTTCATTGGAATTTTTGGTACCTTCCCTTTATAAGGATTGTCAGTGATTGTAAAATGCCCTTGGCAATCAGCTAGTCTGAGTTCAACAAGACAGATAACATTGTCATATCGAAGTTAACCTGATGTATTTGAATGGAAGAGTCCCATTTGCTCCTCAGGCTCATACAGTTGGTCATTGCTGAAAGTGAGGTTTTTATCTGTATTCTTTTGGGAGTGAAAGATAGCAACCACTGTGTGAGGCAGGAGGAGACAAAGGTGATGTTGTGTTTTGTGTCTGTGTTTTTTCAGTTGGTTCAATAAAATCCAGAAACCACTTTTAATAGGGTGCATTTCCAAAGCCTTGTGTTGGAAATGGTCCCGTACAGCCTTTTGTTTGCTGAAAATATGTACATGTATCTTCTGTACAGTGTTGTCTTTTTCAAGCTTTTAAAATTAAGGGTCTGATGCTCCTTTCTGTGATGGCATTGACTTTGCTGGGAGCTGGTCTGTCCATGCAACCTGATGCTTTTCTGCCTTGCACTTTGAAAATTTTATCAGTTCCAGTGCAGGAAATTATTAAAGTGCATGTTTGTCTTTAAACTTACTGAATCTAACCCTGTTCTGCATAGCTCTTAAGATAATGCTAGGTGCTTTTCTGGTTCTGGGCCTTACAGGTGTCCAGGGAATAAACCTTAGCAAATGAGAATGACAGCAATTCATGCTTCTAGGACACAAAGTGTACATGATAATATAGAAGACAGTGGGGCAGGTCCTTTTATTTTCTATTTATCAGTGCTTAAGAAACCACCAGCCATCTCTAGCAAGAGGAAAAGCAGCATTTGTAAACAATGTATAGAAGAGTAGAGTGACTGTCTGAATTTTGATTCCTGTTTTTTAAAAACGTTTAAGGTATTGTTTACAATTAAGCAGTCCTATTTGAATAATTCTATTACATTTTATGTACATTTTTAAAAGATGAAAGCAAAAGCTTAAGCTCACTCTTCTCCTGGCTTTACTGACATACCAAAATGTTGTTCTGTTGGTTGTTTTCTTGAGAATATTTAGCCGGTAGAATTAAATATATGGATATTTTGCTTTAAGTTATCTACAGATTTTTTAAGTATCTGCAGATATTTTAAAAGCTCTGTAGATCTTTGATATCTGTGCTCAGGTAATTTTACACAAAGGAAAACAAATCTAAGGTTAATTTTAGATAGGAGCCTTAATCTTGGGTGGGACTAATGCTAAATGATTGTCATGGAGCATTCTTGCAGACTTAATGTTTTATGCTTTTTAGCCAAAAGTGATTACCATCTAAGGTGCCCATTCATTATTCAGTTTTTCTCTCCACTCAGTACCTTAAGTCTATTGCTTCAATCTTTTTTTTTCTTTTTAAAAAAGCATATCAGCAGATTCTTCAGGGAACCTGTTTGTGGATGGAGAATTTGCCGTTTATCTTCCCACTGTTGCAAATTGGCAGATCATATGCACGCACTGTTTACTCAGTGGCACTGGAAAGTGATGAATTTGCAGAACTAACAATTTTATGAATCCATACGCAAATTCTTGATGTTGTATATTCAATGTTGTACTGTTTATATAACATAATCAGTGTTTTAGGTCCATTCTTTTCTGTTCTAGCCAGTCCTTTCAGTGTTAACAGCATCCTGTAAAATTTAAGTATATGTTGAATTGTCCCAGCCCCACCTCAACCTTATGAAGCCATATTATATTTTTTTGGTGACATGTACATCTGTTTTATGCATTTGTACATGTGATGTGAAGTATTTTTAACAATGTGTGCCTTTACTCTAAAATGATTTAAAGTAAACAGCAGTATGTTCTATTATATAAAAAATAAAATATTTTAACCACCATTTCTGTTGAAGGCATTTATTTTCCTAATTAACCAGTATTTTTATTGAGAGCAAACACTGGTTAGCTAGATCTAGTACAGGATAATTCCACCATCTAACACATTTTCCTGCAGGACATTAGTTGAACTAAATACCTCCTGCTGAGGGGCATCTGAGTGTAATGCTGAAGCAGGGAAACTAGTTTCTCTGCCTACCATGTGTAAAGAGGAAAAGGATGAGTTTCCCTGTCCTGCTGAACACACAGGGAGACTGTCTGCTCAACGTGAGTACTTAAATTCAGAGTCCAGAGTTAGGCATGGTGAGTTGATTTTGTTGTTGTTGCTTTTCTTTTAATCTCTCCAGTGCTGAGTCTTGCAAGGAGCTTGACAGCCTTAGTCCCAGTCCAGCAAAGCACTCCAGCATTGACTTAATATCAGGCACAGTCGTTTGTGCTTAAAGTGCTATCCTCCATGTGGGAAATAAAGACCCTTTAAGTGCAAAAGATGTTGAATGAGTGACAAAGAGCTTAATCTTTCAAATTGACACAGGTAAATCAATATGACCATTACTTTATAAAAAAGTATTAATACAAAGATGCTGTATTCATACTTAAAGTAACTATATATGATAAGCTGTATTCCATACAGATAATGTACCATCTGTTTGCACCCTTTGTCAATCAGTGGTCCATCTGTTTTGACTGTATGTAAAGCAAAGTGCAGCCCATTTTTCCTTCATCAGGCAAAGTTCCCTCCAGTTGCACTTGACGCTGTGGCTGACAAGAATTGCTGGGTAAACCATTTAGGTGGAAGAAAAAACTTTGAACATTGTAGTCCAGTAGTGTCCCTGGGAGTGGCAGAGGATGCTGCACAGCAGCTCGGCTCTGGAGCAGTGCTCGGTCAGGCAGCCTCAGGTGGCATCCAGCAGCTGCCTGCTTTGGGAGTGTATCGTTCACCAGCATTACACTGCACACTGCTGGCTCATGTCACATTTGCGGTGGTTTTTCTATACCAAATACTGAACAAAATATAAAAATTGACTTTTTAAGGTGGATTAAAATGTCTGGGTTTCCACTGGAAGATGTGTTTCCATGTGTATTGTAAAACATCTTAAAAACTGAGAAATATATCAAATTACCTCAAAGTGGTAGGCAGTGGGAACTACACATGGAAAAGAAACAGCACATTATCACTTGTGTAACCCTAAGATACTCATGTATGTATTTCCCTGTTTCTAAAACTGAAATAAACTTTAATTTTAGACTTGAGTGTTTTAAGACTGACATTTTTGTAAGATGTGGGAGCTTTTAAGTATTGGCAGAAGAAGGGTCACTCTTGTGGCTGACTGATGGACAGACTTCAGTGGGGTGCTGAGCCCGTGCTGTGGAAATGCACATGGAAGACATCAAGCACAGGACAAAAGTAGCTCCAGAGATCCACAGCTGAAATCAGTCTACTGACTCTTCAGGTGAAAAAATGCACCAGCTGTGTCTATCCTCACACCAGCAAGTCTTGTGTGTCCATGTGTATGTGGGGAGACCAGGAACAGCTGACACAGCTGTCCTGTTCAGCAGCTCCCAACTGAAGACGCTGGCTGGGGGTTGTCCTAATTATCCCCTCCCTTGTCGCTTGCCTTGTGCCCACTGCAGAGTGGAGCTTTCAGGGAGGCAACAGCAGCAAAGATGGAGCTACCCTTACCCTCACTCCAGTAGGGAAGAGGGTAGGAGCTGGTGCTGTGTATGCTCTTTTCAGTCACAAGATCTTGTCCTTTGAGTCCTGGCACCTGGCCTGGCTCCTCCTTGGTGGCTCCCTGCTGGGGACGGCTGTGCTGCAAAGTGAGCAAACACTCGTTTTTGCTTGTTGGAGGTTTTGTCTGTGGGTTTGTGTAGTACAACACAGAGAAGCTCTAGCAGCGTTTGGGACGGGGGAAAGATGCACACAGCCACTTTCACACTTGCCTTATCCAAGATACTTGGTGCCTGTGTATCATGACTAACGCTTGAGGGAAAAGGGGGAAGAATCAGACTTGAAAAAAAGCCGTATCCCTTTCTTCCAGTTTCAGTAGGAGGAGGCTTGTGCCTCCTCCCAGCTAAGTGACATTATGTCAGTGGTAACATGTCCGTGATTTTGGCTGCAGAGATGATTTATAATCTGGAGAAAGTAATGAAGAGTGATATTTGAATAGAGCAGGGTGGTTATTAATGTGATGTGTCTCTGCAGCTACTAAACTGCACATCTGCTTTCTCCATGGCCAGCAGGAGTGTTCTGTGTCTGCTCGAGCTGTGTGTGGGCAAGCCTGGCAAGGTTACTCAGGGCTTTAAGTTTGTACAAGTGCAACAGGGTTCTGGGTGTGCACCACCCGGCACTGGGCAGCTCCTCTCCCCCTCCCTGCTGCCATCCCCACGTCGTCTCTCATCCAAGTTCTTTAGAGCGGAGAATCTGTTGCGTTTAGATGGAAAGTGCAAGTAATAGTAATAATTTAGTGCCATCTACTGTCTGCAGATGGTTTACCTACTCTGTCCGGGTTCAAGTGGAGGCATCCACCGGACCCTTCAGAGAAGGTAAGTGTGCACAACTTGGAGAGGTTTGGTCTTGACTCACCAGTGTGGTACCTGCTTTTAACTGAAATAACACAAAACATGAACATTCTGAATACTGACCTGTGGCATACATTCGTTTATCTTTTTTCTTGTTGTGGGTGCAGCGCCCCCGCGCCCGGCTGGCGGCTGCCGCCGGCCGCCCCTCCCCACGCCTTCGAGCGGGCTGAGCTGCCCTGCCCGGGGCCAAATTTGATCCGCCCGGTCCCAGCCAGCCGCCCGCCCCGCCGCACCCAGCCGCGCTCCCCGCGGGTGGCCCCATGGGCGGGATTCGCGGCGGCACCGCCCCCGGCCCGGGCGCATGGACGCGGTGCTGCGCAGCGGCCGCCGCTTCCCCTCGCGGCTGCTGAGGGCGGCGGGCTTGGCCCGGCGCAGCTCCGCGGGCACGGCCATGCAGCGGCCCGAGGGCGGCGGCGGCTGGCTGGGCGCGCTGCGCTTCGACAACCTGGCGCTGCGCTCGCTGCCCGTGGACGCCTCGGAGGAGGGCGGCCCGCGGACCGTGCCCGGCGCCTGCTTCGCTCGGGTGCGGCCGAGCCCGCTGCAGAACCCGCGGCTCGTGGCCATGTCGCTGCCGGCGCTGGCGCTGCTGGGGCTGGAGGCGCCTGCGGCCGACCCGGCGGCGGCGGAGGCCGAGGCCGCGCTGTTCTTCAGCGGGAACCGGGTGCTGGCGGGCGCGGAGCCTGCGGCGCACTGCTACTGCGGCCACCAGTTCGGCAGCTTCGCGGGGCAGCTGGGCGACGGCGCCGCCATGTACCTGGGAGAGGTGCTGGGCCCGGGGGGCGAGCGCTGGGAGATCCAGCTCAAAGGCGCCGGCATCACCCCCTTTTCCCGGTAAGGCCCGGGCGGGCGGTGCCGGAACAGCCGGCGAGGCGCGGTTTGGAAGGAGCAGCGGCCGGTGCCCCATGCGCGGCTCGGGCGCTGTGCGGGGAGGACAGGGACGGGCTGGCCGGCCCGCAGATCGCATTAGCGAGGGGCTGGTGCCGTGCTCAGGGTCATTCCCTGAGGCAAAAGTCATCTCTTAAATCCTCGTGGTTGGTTGTTTTTTGTTTAACTTTGGCAGCAGCGAGTGTAATGCTTAAATGCCAGATCAGGAGGTGCCAAAATTTTCCGCTGGAAGACGAAGAGTGTAACTGGATCTCGTTCAGGTGGCACGTTACTTCTGTCCCTGGTTATCCTCCAGTGCGGGTTTTCCCCTTTGGAAGGATGCAGACCATGATGACAGTGGGGAGAGCAGTGTGTAATTGCTGCCCTACGGCCCACACAGGTGGTATTTAAATGTGGGTGTTCGGTTGCGCTGCTGGTCCTTCTACCCACTCTTCCCAGCTGTGGGAGGGAATAGTGGAAAAGTCCCCAAAACGGCATATTGACCAAATCGCTGCAAGGGATGGGTGTTTTCATTAGCCATATTGGCCTTTAAATGCTTTAAATATTTCAGGTAATTTTTCCCACTTGCATTTCCTATATTTTCTGTCCCAGCTCTACAGAGGCTCGGTAACACCTTAGTTTCATGTATGCAGCCCCTGAAGGCCTTCTCCAGGTCTGTGAGGGTTAGGGAAATCACAGATATGGTGGTAGCTTTGTAGATCTGCTCTGGGCAGCTCTCCTGCTTGCCTGTGGCTTTGGAAGTGCTGGGAGTGTGGGCTGAGAACCACCTGTGTTTGTTCCATTTGCTTAATATCTTTTAAACAAGCTAGTTTGTTATCCTTTGTCTATTTAGTTGTTTTTGTTTTGGTTTTTTTTAAGTGCAGCTGTTGTGCATTGTCATATTTAGGAACCCGTTTCTAGATTGCTTATCCAGAAAGAATCAAAATAATACTTTACATTGTATTTCATTTAGTTAAGAGGAAACCATTGACTTGATAGACAATAAAATAGCTATTGTCCAAATTTTTAAAAAATTTTGAAGAACTATTGCATCAATGAAACCAACAGAGTTAATTATTAGAAGGGATATGTGTACCTGGAAGATTTATTCTGTTACGTGTGCTCTTCATTGCAAGTTGTGTCCATCTAATTGAACTTTAACAGAAGTGTGAAGGTCCAGCTTCTGTTTTCAGATCTGCCACTACTTTTTTGTGTAACCATGGACGGGGTATGCTACTTCTAGGCTTTTATTTCTCTACTGCTACAGAGGAGACAGAAGTTCCTGCCTTTATAGCCTAAAATCCCTGCATGTGTTCCTGCTGCAGGCAAGCTGATGGTCGGAAAGTCCTGCGGTCGAGCATCCGGGAGTTCCTGTGCAGCGAGGCCATGTTCCACCTGGGCATACCAACAACTCGGGCTGGCACATGCGTCACGTCCGACTCCAAAGTCGTCCGTGACATATTTTATGATGGGAATCCAAAAAATGAAAGGTGTACAGTTGTTCTGAGAATAGCCTCTACGTTTATAAGGTAGAAACATATTTTGTTGATCAGTTTTGTTTTGGTGCTTTTCTTTTAAAACTAAGCAGTCTTTTAAAATACCGTTTTAAGTGTATTTCTCTAACAGCACCATTTGTGTGTTTCTTGTTCTGGAGGCTTGGAACTTCTTTTGCTGGGCTGTAGGAAGCTGCTGTTCTTGCCTGGCAGATGGGATGGGCTGCTGTCTTTGCACTGAGACAGAACTAGGGATGCTATCCTGGTAGAAAGAAGTTAAGTTTTGCAAACTTAGGAAACCAGATTTTTTGTGTTTATTCCCGTACAGAATACTTTTTTTTTTTTTTTTTTTTTTTTTTATAGTAGTAGTAGTGGTAGATTATAGTTCTGTCCTTAATTCCAGTTCCAATGTAGTACTGTCAAAGTTTGGGTGTACTTTCCCTGCCTGAGAGGTGTACGAGGTTCCTGCTCCAGCAGAAGCTATTAGGAATTTCAGGAAGTTGCATTGCTTCCTCTAAGGTTACAGAATATTAGAGGAAGGTGAGGTATAAGGAATATGCGCTTTCATACATATGTGTATATTTGCGTACGTTGCTGCGTGTGTTTACATATCTGGAAAATATATCTGGTATGCTTGATGTACAGTCTAGTATTTAAAATAATTCCAACTTCTACATACTTACTCAGGGTAAGAATTTTTCAGTAGAAGGAGTCGTAAGAATCTTTAGTGAGCTGGTGTTCAGTACTGGCAGGGTCAGTCAGTTTACTTACGTGTGCATGTAGGAGCTTCCTTGCACCGAGTAACTGAGCCTCACCACGTTCAGTGTAGGAATCTTGCAGGTTTTTCTCTCAGTCATCTGAAGGATTGGTGTTAAGAGACAATGTGCTGTTATTGCAACAACAGTAAATGTTTTTATTACATGCAGTATTAAATTATGTTAATAGTATCAGATAATTCTAAAATGTGTTTTTATTTTGAAACAGATTTGGCTCTTTCGAAATTTTTAAACCTCCTGATGAATACACTGGACGCAAGGGCCCCAGCGTTGACAGAAATGATATTCGAATACAGATGCTTGATTATGTGATCAGCACTTTCTACCCAGAAATCCAGGAGGCTTATTCAGACAACACTACTCAGAGGAATGCTGCCTTCTTCAGAGAGGTAAGGAAGATCAGATTCTCTTCATAAATCCACACCAGTCATCTTTAGGAACTTCATCTGCAAGCACAGATGACTGGAGTCAGGTAATATTTTGTATCATTCAATTGTCTGAACTCTTCTTTTCTTTGAAGAAGGCACTCTTAGTAGACCTGCTTATTGATGAAAACAGTGTTGATATTGATCTCACCAGTGAAAACAGTTTAACTTTCCTAATAGTAATTAACGATTTCCCTGCTTTGGGGGAGCTTCCGAAGGCTTGTCTCCATTTGCTGGGACTGTCTTAGACTGTGAGAGGGAGTTCTGGCTCTGACTGTCAGATGAGTTGATGGTGCTGAGACATCACTTGCAAGGCATCGTTATGTAAAATACTGAGAATGCTGAGTCTCATTTTTCAAATTACAAACAGGAATGTTGACTGCAAATCAGTTTAACTTCAGGCTTTAGAACTGAAATGTTTAAAGGCTATTGAGCACTCTTATAACTAGTGAGCAAACAGAGTAATTAAAAAATACCAGTGTCTAATACTTGACTAGTCTATCTAAAAGCTTTGCGGTGGTGCTTTGAAATCTGAAATGATCTGGTGTGGACTGAGGGAATGGCTGCAGCATGATGCACTTTCATAACAGACCAGTAAGAGGTCAAAAGCCAGACTTAATATCTGACATTCTATGGTTTGGTTTCTTGCCCCCTTTTTTTCTTTTTTTTCTTCATCACAACCTGTGCATACTTGCATTAGTTCTTAAAAGCAAGCTGTGGCTCGGTTCACCACTGTGTACCGAGGAGTTTTAACTCTGCTGGACAAGCCTTTTGTGTGTGAACAATTGGGGTTGATGAGGAGAACTGTGGCTTGTAGCTCACTCTGTGCGTGTCCAGCTCTGCAGCTGATGGCATGTTTACTTTCTGATGGCAGAAAAGTCATGGGACTTGGGGATCTTTGTGGGTGTGTGTGTGCACCCAGTCCTGGTTTTGGCTGCTTTTCCTGGCTCCTTTTCCTTCCCCCCACCCCTATTCCTAGCATCCTTTTCTCGTTTCCCCATATCCGTTTTTTGTTTGTCGTGCTCCTCCTGCCACTGCCTGTCTACACTCCATATCTGTGCTATCACTGCCTCCTCATGTTTTCTCTCAACCTTATTGGGGACTTTCCAGATTTTTCTCCACCTGAAAATCACCCCAGTCCCTTCTCTAATTGGACAAACACATCCATTAGCAGGGAACTGCTGTCACCTCAATTCTATCTTGTTTTATCTTTCCTTTTGCACTGTGGAGGAAACGGAGAAAAAAAGTACAAGTGATTGCATTTCACAGCACTGTCTAGAAAGCAAGCATCATTATCTGTACTTCTCAAATAATTTGTAGCTGTTGTTTAAATTTAAATGAGCATGTCCTTCAGCTGGCAGTCATATTTATATATACACCATACCTGTCTTCTAGTTTGGCTAGCTGTAGAAAAATGTTGATCAAAAAGAATAAAGGTCAAAGATGATGCAGAGCTGTCTCTTCATTGTCAGTGTACCCATCTTTGAGTGGCACCCAAGCTTTAGTTGCTTTTGGGCACTCTCATTAGGGGGATTTCTTTCTACCAGAAGCCTGGTGGTGTGTGAAGCATCCATACAAAGACATTCAGCAGCAAGGACTGCCTTACCACTGGAGTGCTTTCATCCCATCCCTGGTGGCCACGATTTATTTATTTTTAACTTTCACATTTTCCTGGCACAGAGTCATTGTGCAGGGTATGCCTCTCTTACTGGTTTATGGCCTGAGTAATCAGTTTTGGACACATGTAGCTGGCTGCTGGCTTCCAGCTGCCCCATGGATCAGCGTTCAGGAAAAATGGGTAAAGTACCTACCACGAGAGTATTGGAAAATGTAGAAGTATGGGATCTCAAGGTGAACCAGAAGGTTCTGTTGCAATCATCATTTGTGATTTTCATTACCTGTCAGGGAAAAATTTGTTTAATTTTTCTTCTTTACTTGACTGCATGTGTTTTTTAAAAAGAAGGTAGAAAAATTCTGGATTTGAATGCAAAGGCATAGAAACATCTAATGAAACAATTCGTAGATCCTTTTTTGAAGCTTAATGAAATACACTTTCACTGCAGCATGGAGTAAATAGTTGCTTTGAATTTCTGTGCATTGTTAGCTATTTGGGTAGAAGAATGTTTTTATTTGTGAAAATAATGTGATTTAGAAGTTTTAGCTAATGGCTATGTAAAATTTTTACTTACAGCAATTTAGTAAAGTATTTGCAACTAGTTTTATTTTAAAACCATGTTAGCTTTCTGACTTTTAGACTTTTAGTGTTGTAGTTGACAGGTGGGCTAATGTATTTAGGTGACTAGGACTACTTTAAAATATTATACTATTTATTTGAAGGATGGTGCACATGCAGTGATTTTAGTCAACTCTGTAAAAGTAGTTCTCAGTTAAGCAGTGGAAAATTTCTGATGAAGCATGCATTTGGTGAAGAATTGCATTTAAATAAAATTTTCGTTCTTGCAATATTTTTATTTAATTTTGTAGCCTTATTTCCACTCTCAGAACATCGAGAAATGCTTATCAGTGCTAAAACCTGTTTGCAGGGAATAGTTTTTTTGTGTCAGCCCCTTTAACCTCACTGTAAATCACCCCTACAATACAAGGTAAACCAAAAGGCTAAATTTGCTTATGTGATCTCCTGCCTGTAGCTACTCTTTAAAAATAGTAATAGGCAAAAGAATGTATTTATATAATGACTAGACTAGTATGCAAATCTGGTGTCAAACAGTTTATCTTATTTCTGTGTACTGTCTCCAGTGCATTTGAAAGCTGTTCAATTGACTGGCAAGTCAAGCATGGAAGGAGAGAAGCGGAGGCAAACAGAAATGGGAGGCAGAGAAACAGGATAGTTACTGACAGGAGGAGAGAGGCAAACTGTCCTTAAGATGTTTGTGTGTGTGGCATGCTGCCAGAATCTGCTTCCATTGGAGCTGTAGAAACATCAGTT
This sequence comes from Corvus hawaiiensis, assembly GCF_020740725.1. Lineage (NCBI taxonomy): Eukaryota > Metazoa > Chordata > Aves > Passeriformes > Corvidae > Corvus > Corvus hawaiiensis. The sequence goes on along the minus strand of NC_063216.1, from coordinate 60,091,621 downwards.
CAGACTAGGAAATGCCTGGAAATAGACGAATGTTTTGGAGAAGTGTTGTGATGAAAAATGAACTAAACATCCTTTCTTTCAGCTAACCAAACGGACAGCGAGGTTGGTTGCTGACTGGCAGTGTGTGGGGTTTTGCCATGGTGTGCTGAATACAGACAACATGAGTATAGTTGGACTAACCATTGACTATGGCCCTTTTGGGTTTATGGACAGGTCAGTGTGGCATCAATGTTTGGAATTGCATATGTACTTGCTATATAGGACAATCCTGGTGTTCATGGTTGCTTTAATAATTTTACTCTAAGGTAGATTTCTGAATTAGCTTTATGGCAAAGTAGATTAAGGTAGCTCTAGTTATCCTTTAATTCTTCTTTACAATGTACTTTAAACTGTGTTCACAACATCTCTAGCTGTTAGACTGTTCTTAAAGCGTGTGGGTTTGGGAAAAGAATCAAGGAGTGTTTCCTTTCAAATTTTTTAGTTCCTAGAGCAGACTAAAATAGTAAAACTATTTCTCACAGTATTGGTGTCCAGATAATTAGAAAATGCTAAGTACTTCTTCTCTTGTAGGTATGACCCTGAGCATGTTTGCAATGGTTCTGATAATACAGGGCGCTATGCTTACAACAAACAGCCAGAGGTTTGCAAGTGGAACCTGGGGAAACTTGCTGAAGCTTTAGTTCCAGAGCTGCCCTTGGAAATAAGCCAACTTATCCTGGAAGAGGAATATGATGCAGAATTTGAGAAGCACTATTTGCAGAAGATGAGGAAAAAACTAGGCCTAATCCAACTGGAATTAGAAGAAGATAGTAAGCTGGTGTCTGAACTGCTTGAAACCATGCATGTCACAGGTTGGTGAACAGTGCAGAAGGTGCTTATTTAATAGCCCATCAGCATCTATTATCAAATCAAAATATAATTTATATCTTGACCTTACAAGAAAGTAGCCTTGTGCTACTACACTGTAATCTGAGGGAAGAACAAAAGACTGAAAATAATTACCTTATTGTGAGCTGTGGAGTAGTTGTTGCCTTATACAGGGCTCCTGTCTCACATTTGCACCCTCACTGAGAGAACAGTTTTTTGCCTCTTTAGAATGGTGATCTATACTGCTGTGGGAGGAGGTAGGAAGGAGGTATGGGACCTGCTTTCCTGCTGATTTGTTAGTTGCATTACTCATAGAATTCATTTTTTCAGCTGGAGACTTCACAAATATTTTTTACTTGCTGAGTTCATTCTCAGTAGACATTGATCCTTCAAAATTTGAAGATTTCTTAGAGGAGCTTACAAGTCAGTGTGCTTCTGTGGAAGAACTGAAAGTTGCCTTGAAACCACAGATGGATCCAAGGTATTACTCTGCTTAAATACTTTTGGCTTTTGCTTTTAGTTTCATTATAACCATAATGAACACTGCATGGTATGTAATATTTCACTGATTTTAAGATTGGAAATGTCACTGTTAAGTAGATGCATCATGATATACAGCAGTGACTTTCAGCAGTTGGCTCTTGGGTTAGAGTTGTCTGAGCTTTTGTTTGGTCTTTTTTTTAAATTTCCTTCCCTGTCTCTGCTGACTTGAGGCAATGAGAGTGCCAAATAATGAAGTGATACGGAAGTATTTTACAGGAGAGATGGGTTTGAACTACAATGCTGCTGTGTTCTGCTAGTGTGCTGTCAGCAAAAAGCCACTTTCAACTGCCAAAGTTCTGGCCTGAGGATAACCTAAACAACCACTTTAGGTGGTGTAGTCCATGTCCCATTTGTTCTGTAGTCCAGCTACTCTGAGCATAGAAAATAATAACTCACGTTCAGCTGCTGCTTACAACAGCGATTGCAGCAGTTTTCCACGTTTTGGAGATGGGGAGAAACAATTAAAGGTATTTTGGGTATATTTCTCCCCCTCTCCCCACTTTGTTTAATAAGTGAAGGTAATGAACCTACCAAGTTCTTCAGCTTTGCTGTGTGTTGATAGCACAATACAGAGATAGCTTGTGTGATAGAGATGGGTCAATATTTTCTAAACACTGCATTCAGGACTAGAGAAACATGAAAAGTAGTTATAAATCATCATGATAGGGATGTGACATTTTTGGAGGGGAGTAACTGTAATAAAGTGAGTGCATGACTGATTTCTTTTTTAACCTCAGCACTTGGATATGATAGAGCTAGGCATGTCAGATGTGTACATCAGATTTGGATAGTACTTTATGTAAACTCAGAAATCAAAGCACCTGGCTTATCTCTGCTTACTGAAACTAGGAGAATATAACCTGATATAATGAGTTGTCTGTTTTGACAAGAATAGTGTTTCTTTTCTCCTTCACTTAATAATGCATTCATAGAGGAAATAAAAACACTTTATATTTTGATATGCTGCAACTCTTTGGGTTTTTATTTTATGTTATGCTGTGGTATAGTTATTAATTCAGGAAAAATAAAAGCTAGCATGGTATTGCAAAATAAGGTGGAACTACGGTACAGCACCAGTGAAACACAGTGAAATATGAAAAGATAGAATCCTAGTCAAACTTACAGAAGAATAGTCTGGATATTGTTCAGAATTTATTACCAGAAAGCAGTTCTCAGTCCGTGATTTAGACTGGCTAACTAAAAAAGTTAAATACAGTGTTGTCTCATGCAACTTAAATGAAGTATTTTTCCCCATATCATTTAGGTTTTTTAGTACTGGCAAAAATAGTACGTGTTAAAGAAATAAAAAAACCCCAAACAACAAAACCTGTGAATTCTATATTGTCTTGATATCTAAGTAAGATCAAACTTTTTAAACCAAATTCCTTTCAAAGTTCAAAAGGGTATTTTGATGCTCAACTAAACTGGTAATTTTGCGAATCTACTGTCTGCATCTTATATATCACGGGAATATGAATTAAACACACCAAAAGAAGGGGGAAGTAAAATTAGGATAATTTATAATAAAAATTGTTCTGTTAATTACAGATTTCTGTTACTTAGCCACTCTAGTGAAATCCTAGTTTGTTGTGAATGTTTTTGTATCTACTTTGATTGCAAAGAGACGGTTCTTGACAGGCAGCTCAACTTCAGTATCTAACCTGTTTGTTCTTTGTGTTCCCAGACAGCTGTCAATGATGCTGATGTTGGCTCAGTCTAATCCACAGCTGTTTGCATTAATTGGGACAAAAGCTAATATAAATAAAGAACTGGAACGCATTGAACAATTCTCTAAACTGCAGCAGTTAACAGCAGATGATTTACGTAGCAGAAATAAAAAACACTGGAAGGAATGGCTGGAGAAATACAGGTAAGGTTTCTCAGTATTCATAGCACTATTACATTTCTGCATTTTGAGACAATGTGCGTGTCTCACAAAAGACACCCTGTCTCAGATATAGATCAGGAGGGATGGGGAGGGCATGCAGCTCAAGAATATTATCTACTGTCATGATCAGTGTCTTTGTTGCTGTGAAAGTTCCAGGGCATCTTTGTATTTTGTTTACTAGATTTTGTGGTAGTGTGAGGTTGTAGAAATCACCTAGCATCAAATCTATATGAAAAGCGCTTCAGTAATGTTGATGTTGATTCTGATACAGACTAATTCCAGTTGTGAACTTTTAAGTTTTCAGTAACTGCAACTGACTGACCTCTAAGCATTCTATCCTTTGAAATCTTTTTCCAAAAGAAAATTCTATGTGTGAATACAGAAAGCAAGTATTCTTAATCAAAGACAAATCATGGCCAGGAAAAACAAATGTCCAGAACAACAAAAGCTTTCTTAATAAACAAGCATAGAAATACTTGAAAGACAAGATCTGAATGTGTCAGTCATTGCAGAGCAATGCAGATCAGACCATACCCCATATCTTGGTCTGACTTTAGAGAATAGAAAAGGGGTGCTGTGCCACTTCCTCAAGCCATGTCAGGACCTGCTGACTGTCCATAGTACTGCTTTTAAATGAAGTGGTGTTTTATATTCTGTTGTCATGCTGCATCTTATAAACTGAGAGGATTATAGATGATGTAGTATTTTTTAAGAACTGCAAGCTAAGGATCTCAAAACAAGAAAATGTGTCAACTTCTACGTGGGGTTCTTGATAAAAACCACTTTTGTTACCTGCTGAATTTCAGAGTCCGTTTGCAAAAAGAAATAGAAAGCGTTGGTAATGCTGATGCCTGGAACACTGATCATGTGAAGGTCATGAATTCAAACAATCCAAAATATATCTTGAGAAATTATATTGCCCAGAATGCCATAGAAGCAGCCGAAAATGGGGATTTCTCAGAGGTATGCTGTTGCTGCTCGTCCTCTCTAGGCTTGTGTGGATGTGTAGTGGTGCTGTCAATGGCTGACATCATACCAGGCAAAATTTAGTCTGGAATCTTGGGCAGTAAGGGGATTGGGAATTCACTGTTGAGGAGGTCTCTATTGTTTTTGTTGAAACTGTAATTTTATTGACTGCAGTACAAATAATGTGGAATCAAAAATCTGAATCTGAATCTACCAGCTTTTGTAGGCTGACCTTGGGACAAGACACTTAGCCTGCTTTTACTGTCTCAAGAGTGGCTTTTACCTTGGGAGGCAGTTGGGGACTAATTTATACTTGTTCCTTTCTGGAAAGTGTTACCTTTTAAAATTTACAGCTTTCACCTGTGAACTTCAGCATGTGGAATGTTAGACACAGAATATGGGAAAATTAATTTATTTAGAGAAATTATGTAAGAATTTGTATTGAATGTTTTCATTTCAAGTTATTTGAGCTTGAGTCCCATACAGATACAAACTCAGCCAGGTACAATTTCAAAGTTTGCATCTTACGTATATTGTTCATCTGTTTAATATTTGGCTTGTCTGGAGTTCATGTATTAAATGCAATATACTTGCTCATTATTTGCCATGAGGTTCTTCTCCATATCATTTTGCCTTTACTTTCTAAATTCTTATAACCATGCTGTTTTCACTTTAGGTAAGAAACGTACTGAAACTTTTAGAACATCCATTCCAAGAAGCAGAAGGTTTCCAGGAGGTAAAGGAAGGTGCAGAAGAGGAGGGAGCAACTGCTCCAGCAGCTGTTTGTGCTCAAGAGACCGGAAGCAGACAATCATACTGCAGCAAACCTCCACTCTGGGCTGCAGAGCTCTGCGTTACATGATCTTCGTAACTGCCTTGTTTTGTTTTTTGCTGTAGACTGAAGACTCTGATCCTCCTTCAGCAGTGAAGAATTCAGCAAGGCAAACATCAAAGTGCTATTAAGTTATTGAAACAACACTGCATTTGGATGCATCTGCAGCAGTCTTCAGCTGTGCTTAATTTGAAGCAATTGTGGATCATTGGAACAAACCAGTAACAATCAACAGCCCATATACATCAGTAATCTAAATGTTTAGAGACCAAAGTCTTTCCTTTATCCTCACTACATTGCAAGTAAAAAGCAGTATTTTATGTCGAGGCAGGCTGAACTTCAAACATCCAAATGGAGTTGTTGCTATGTGAAGACAGAAATAGCAAGTCAGGAATCTGATCTGTTTTTGTCTGATGTCTTAACTAATAGTACTTCTAATATTTATTTACTGCTTTCTCTATGCAGGAACTTCCAGTCCTCTTTAATGGAGGAACAGATGCAGTGTTGCTTGTTTGAAGCTATGTTTCATTTAATTAAGTAGTTCATTTCTTGTGAGCCTTTAGATTGTATTTAATCATTACCTATTTTCAGAGAATTTGTGCAGGCTAGAATTTGGGGGGAACATTTGAATTTTTTTAAGAGCACAATTAAGGGAGATTATATACATTTGCACTTGAAAACTTGGTGAAGTTTATTCAGGTTCAGTATGTTTGCACACAATGCACATAAATATCTACTAAACTCAGGAGTGCAGTTTGTAAGCCAGTTGCCTCGGGCAGGATCTATATGCCAAATTAGTGTGAGCCTTAAACTACCCCAGAACTCAAATCCAGGTTTTTGTTGTACATTGATTTCTGTGCTCCTGACAGAGTCTGCCTGTTCGAGAAGTGTGCAGGTGAGGTACCTGCTCATCACACTAGTCAGTGGGGTTCTTCCATTCCTTCTCTAGTCTTACACCATTTAGTTTGCTTCCATGGTCTTTGAAAATCTTTACGCTGGAAGTTTGCCATTTAGGAACATGCTATTTGAGCTTGGGTAAAAGATTATGGAGGATGTGGGAGGAGAAGAGGAGCTAACTTGCTTGCAAGTTACTTAGGGATAATGTTTCAGGGGAAGGTTGGTTGTCATTATTGTCACATCATCAAAAGAAAGTTGTTCTGTAGTTAGTTGTTACTTAACTTTCTGAACTTCTTTTTGAAGGCCTGTGTTACTAGTTCGGACACCTGAAAAGTTTGGTTTAATGCAAAGGCTTCTCTTTTCCAAAGAGACCAGTCTCTCACTGTGATTTACATGTCCTCAAGGAAATTCTTCTGCTACCCCCGTGCAAGCTTGATATCAGCTTGGATTGAATTGAGGAACAGCTGAGGGAGCTGGGGTTGTTCAGCCTGGAGAAAAGAAGACTCAGGGGTGACCATATCACTCTCTACACCACCTGAAAGGTGGTTGTAGTCAGGTGGGGGTTGGTCTTTTTTCCAGGCAACAACTGACATATCAAGAGGACACAGTCTTAAGCTGTGCCAAGGGAAATTTAGGTTGGATGTTAGGAAAAAGTTTTTTACTGAAAGAGCGGTAAATTTCTGGAATTGTCTGCCCGGGGAGGTGGTGGAGTTACTGTCCCTGGATGTATTTAAAAAAAGATTGGATGTGGCATTCAGTGCCATGATTTAGTTGAGGTGGTGTTAGGGCATGGGTTGGACTCAGTGATCTTGAAGGTCTCTTCCAACCTGGTGATCCTGTGTGAATTATGCTCTTTAAGGTCTTCCTCAATATGAGCTGTCAGAAAACAGAACAGTTGGGAGTGTTGCGTATCCATCTGTACTAACAATCAGTTTGTCCTTCTTGCTGTCACAGGACATAGGGGATGCTTTGATTGTAAACATTCACCGTGTCTTGGAGCTGGAGAAACTGATTTGCGACAAACTAGAATCTCTGACAAGCACAGCACTTTCTTTCTGTGAGATTTTGGAGTCCTTACAGAAAAGGACAAGCTAGGTGTATTACCTAGCCCATGGAAGAATGATGTAGTTGAAAGAGGTCTTCTAGGAATAATGCATTCTTGTGGGACTCTGAGACTTTAATTGAGGATTATCCTTCCTTTAAACTTGGGTTACAGGAACCAAACTATGTAATGGAAACTTTAGCAGAAAGTCAGTGCTGGGTAAACAATACTGCATCAGGGAGGGAAAGGGTGTTGGCAATTTGAAAGACACTTCAGACATCCCCCTGCAGAACCTGTGGTCTCTTACAGTGTGCCTGGTCCAAAAGGGAGTAATGGAGGGGGAGAAGTTGCTCCAAACTGATCAACGTAACTGTGCTGATTTTGTTTCTCAGTTTATATCTTTTCTTTTGGGACACAGAGGGGAACAGAGTTTCAGAGGAGCTCTGTCCAAGCTTCTTGCTTAACAAAATGGTGTAAAAAGTAATGATTCTTAACCATACCTAAGGGGTCGAGTCTTTTTAATGGCATTCTGATGATAACGTGGTGGGGTTGAGTAGGTCTCTATTAATAGTGGTATAGAGAAGAACAATGATACTATAACCGTGTGTTTGGACATACAAGAATTTGAATTAACTACCAAATTATTGTGCACCTATATTGCCAAAATCATGGAAGGAGATACTTTGGAATAATTTACTAGCAGTCTTATTCCTGAAAGGGAAAAACCAATGTTACAGGGAGAAATGCAAATGCAATGGTATTTGCTGCTAAATATTCTTTGCTTACATGTTGATCAAGTGCAAGAGCAGGGTTGGAATGATGAATGCAGTCCCTGGGTGTGGCTGCTTTGGTGTGCCACTTAGTAAAGTTGTGTTTGTAATAGATGTTCACCAACAGGTAGAAACTGAAGTCTTTTACCTGTTCCAGCTGCACTGACACCCAACTGCTCGGTTCCTCAGGGAATGCAGTAATATCAGTGCTGTGTGTTTGAAGAAGCGTGATGATCCAAAGCCAAGTGGAATGCTTGTGCTCTTCCAGCACTCTCATTTCAGAAGGTGGGTCTCTGCTCAAACTGCGACCTGTGATCTGTGAGTTTCTTCTGCTCTTGCTCCTGGAGCAATGTGGAAGCAGGAGGTTGTTCAGCACAATTAGACCAAATTTTGTCTTAGAACTTTATCACTTAGCTCAGTTCTTCAGAGAGAAGGGAATACAGGTTATAGCATTTGGGAGTCTAAATACTTGAATCATAATTTGCCGCTTGATTTTTACAGCTTGTATTTGCAATAGGCTCTGAAAATAATATTTCTTATTGGTCAAATATTCTGCTTATATAAAAGCCATGGAGGTGTGCTCAAAATGAAGTGGTGACTCTTCTTATCAAAAGCTCTCTCTGGAAATACTTGTTTAGACTTAGCCTGTGGCTGTACCATATATTCTCAAGTACCCTTACATAAAATCAAGTGGTACCCAGATGACAAAACTGAAATGAGAACCTCTTGGAGATGAATCTCTGGATAGTCTCACATAATAGTGGGACTCCTTTCATGACTTGGTAAGATTTCACCTTAACTCTGCTTCATCAGCTTGTAAATCTACAGTTGCTGAATGTTTTACTGTCAGCTCTTACTTTGGAATGTTGTGTGGGTTGTTTTGGGGTTTTTTTTGTTTGTGGGTTGGGGTTTTTTTTCCAAGTAAGCGCTACAGATTTGATTATTTTATTAAAAGTAATAAAAATTGCAGTTTTAATATTCTTGTCATGCCTATTTCCTGAAAGTTTTACTGTTCACAGTGTAAGATCACACAGTCTGTATTCTAAATAATGCTGCCACTAGCTTGGTTACATCTTTTCATTTGGCTTTATGCTTCCTGGGTTGACAGGGGGAGGATTTTAGTGTGCAGTGACAGTTCTCAGTTCCTCTCTATACAAATGTTGCATTTGGTCCCACCACTTCCCCCTAACACCTCTATTTTCCCTCACCCTGACATCAGCTGTGGAGGTGAAGGATGCAGCCATCCTGTGTATGGGACAGGTACATTGCCATAGAAATCAAAGGGCATGATGGGCCATGATAAAGCTCCACCCATGACTACAAACTGCACCATTTTTGTTCATGCAATTCTTGCAGCAGATGCCTAATTAACAGGGGGGCAGAAATTCGGGGGGAGAAGTCAGGTTTTCTAAACTAAGCATGCAAAATCTCTGTGTACTCCCTAGATAAACACATACTCAAGGCTTGATATAAAGTAAACTTTAATTCTACTTTTAATACTGCCTACTAGCCAGAAAACAAACCATTAATCCATTGTCTAGACTTCAGGGCAGTGCTCTGCACAGCCAAACATTTTGAGGTGTCCCAAGCATCTTTGTATTATTTTTTGCTTCGTATAAAAACTTAAAATCTGGTAATCATTCTCAAACAAAAACAAACAAAAAAAAAGGGGAAAAAAAACACAACAGAAAAAAAGTCCCCAAAACCAGGGGAAAAAAAAACCTACAAGAGAGAAGAGAGAAAGGATGTTTTAAAATATCAGTAATTTTCATAAACCAAGTTTCTTCTAGTTCTGTCAGGAAACATGTTTGTGAGGATAGATCCACATAAGCACTATTGCTAACTGTTGGATCAGAGCCCATAGAAGAAATGGCTGCAAATCACTTCTGCCATTTCTATTTCTAATAACAGGGGAAAAAATCATATAAAGAGCACATAGTGGTTTATAAAAACACTAGTTTGTTGATCAACAGAAAGAAACATTATTAATCATATTATTTCAATGGATTTACAAATCAAAAGACTTAGAAATTGCTTTTCTTTCCTGCAGTTGCACCGTATGCCAGTATAAGTGAAGGTATTGTACTCACTGTCTGAAGTTACCTTGACATACTTAACATACTTTAACCCAATCTTACTATATTTTAAAATGAGCATGATGCATTGCATGTTGTAATGCTAATTTTGTAGAAGTGTTTCTTCATTACTTGTGAGCTTTTAAAACATTAGCACAGACTCTTGTTTGAAATTTCAAACACATGAAGCAATGAGCAAAAATAAACTTCAGCAGCTTTTGCACACATTGAATGAGCCTGTCCATATTACAGAATAACTGCTTTCACAGCCTCTAACAAGCATGTGTTAGTCACACCGGTGCTTTTCAGGCTGGGGTTTGCAGGTCACAGGTGATGAGATGCTAAATGTATTTACCACTAAGATGAACAGCTCACCATGACCTGTGACAAATTTTGGAGCTCACAGTGATCCTCCAGGAAGTGCAGGAGCCAAGACTCACATACCCCCTTGGATTAGGCATATAACAGTAACCCTAATGCTTTTTTTCTAAACCAGGAGGAGAAATAGTTCTCTCCAGAGCAACCACTTTATCTTGAAACAGGTGTCTTAAAAAAGGTGGTAAATGTACTTATAAATGTCAGAGTCTCTCTCCATTGACTACAGAGGGAGCCAGGGAATTAACAAGGGGGGCATTAGCTTTAGACACCTACAGTCACAACCATATAGACATAAGGACCCGAGCCTTTGTTGAAAAAAACCCCAGTACTGAATGATCTCTTCCTAAAGAAAGGGTATCTTTTGTCCCTGATCATGTTCTTCCTGCTTATTCAAAACAAGACTGCAACACCTAAGCTACAAAGACAAGCCAAGAATCATAGCAAAAATCAAGAACTAACAGCAGAGAATGTGTATGATATGGTTTAGTACTGAATGCAATCCATGTGCAGGGAAGAAGTGATGGCTGAAGTCTGAAAATCTTGGGGTTTCTTTGGTGGTTTTGCTCGAGATTAACTCTAGTGAAGAGCAACTTCAGCTTAAGCCAAGTGTTTCTTTAGGGGTCAGTGGGTTAATTTTCTTTGTGCTTGTTTTTTTCCAAGTAGCTACATAACATTCTATGCAATATTTTGGAAAGCAAGAATTTTTCACATTCAAGTCTAAACTGGAAAGCTAGCAGAAAAAACCCCTGTGCTTAGCACAGGAACTTGAAAATAAGAGCTTGAAAGCTGTCAAGACTTAGTCACCTTTTTCTTAAAAACACTCCTAACATAATGACACATTACCTTGTTTATGTTCCTTAGTAATTTTTTTCCATCCAGTTCCTGTCATACCTAGAATTATATGGAAAAGATACAGTTAAGAAATAACATTACCCAAATGTAACTGTGAAAACTCCTAAAACACTCTTAAGCCCCACAGATAACGTGATAAAACCTAAAAATATCATCCCAAATAGAGATGATGCTGAAGGCCTTGGACCACATGAGCTATGTGGAAACGCTGAGAGAGTTGTGCCTGTTTCTTTCCTGGAGTAGGGAAAGCTCAGGGCTTATCTGTGAAGCTTATCTGTGAACTACCTGGTGGATGGAATAAAAAAGATGGAGACAAACTCTTGTCATTGGTGCCATGTAAAAGAAGAAGAAGAGGGATGGACACAAGTGAATATGGAGAAAACTTTATTTTAACATCATAAGGATTTTTTTGTGTTAAACTGCTTCTCCTAAAGGAGAACCACTCAGTGGTACTTACTGCATTGGGATAGCCTTCATCTTGGCAGACAGGAGCACTGAGTTGAAAGAACAATGGAAAAGGACCACCCACCTCCAATTCCCAAACCAAGTTTTTTTGAAGCGTGGACAGGCAGCAGTAAAATCCTGGGGAGAAGGGACCCCCTTAGAACACGAAATGAGACACTGGTAGCAGAAGGAAGCAGGAAATCTAAAGCCTAGACCAAAAGACAACCTAAAGCAGGACTAATCCTAAGTAAAGCCATAGTAGTTGAGGTGATGGAAGAAAACACTTTCCCTGGTTTGTGAAGCCTTCACAATGACCAGAAGGTCCACAGGACCCTCCGCAACACGTGCTGATGAATGAAGAGAAGAAAAAGGTGTTGTTTGCCCCTTATTTATTCCAGCAACCTTTTTCTGATTCTCTGCCTGAGGAAGAAGAAATAGGTGGAAATAAAGCCACCACATGGATTTCTGAACAGGGAATGAAAAGGCCTTTGAATGAAAATACACCTTTGAGGACTCAGACAGTTTCTCCACTGCTCTCCTGCCCCCCAGCCCTCTGGAGAAGGCATCACAGCCAACTAGCCTAAACCTCCTCAGCAGGTACCTACCTCTCAGTGCTTAGCTCTTCAGGCAGTACCATACTGGGTCACTTGCAGCAGTCACCATCTCAGTAATTCTGTTTCACAAAGTGATGTTGGCTTACTACTTACCCACACAGCTTCTTGAGCACAGAGTAAGTTGGATCCTCTAAGACTCCATGAGATGATAGAGTCTAGGAACTCAACTTCAGAGCAGTACTGCCACTCCACACACAACTGCTGTTGCTACCCAGAACTTTCTGACTGTCAGAAAGGCAAGGGGGGTAAAGAGCCTTCTCCTCTAGTTTAACCAAGTTCCCTTAGAACAGATGAAATCCATACATATGGTGCCACCTTACACAAGCTGAACTACCACAGAAGCCGTGACTTCACAAATGCATAAAGCACAGAAGTACTCAGCAGCAGTCACTCTTTCACTCAGAGAAACCAGCAACTTCAAAGTGTTTCCAGCTTTAGGCCAATGTGAATGCATCAGTAAGTTTGGATCCAAACCTAACAGCATAAATAGACAAACCATTTCCAGTAGCACCCAAGGTTATACAGTACGGGCTACAAACCTTGCCATGTATCTGGCTGCAGAGAGGAGGGAGAAGATTTTTGATTAAGGAGCTGAAGAAGAAAGAAAAACAGCCTTAAGTTTAAAGGTCTTCAGGGAGACACAAAGAACATGGCCTACATGTAGATGTGGCAAGAAAAAAGCTAGCTAGAAAGACCCCTAAAACACAAGAGGGCAGTTGGAAAATGAAACCAAAAAAGAAACAGAAATTGAGAGAGACCCTTTCTCACATTATGTAGGGAAACTGGTTTCATAAATCCACCCATTCACACTGGTTGCAGGCAGCAGAGTTCACTATTCTTTTCTGTGACAACACACTCACATTCATTTTTAGCAGCCTTTGGCACAGCTGTTAGGATTGAAGCTTGACAGTTTGTAAATAAAACAACCGACCTCCAGTCCCAAAATCTTCTGGCAACACTTGCAGCAGACAGACATTCCCTGCCTTGGGCTACGCACTAAGGCCCCAGCTTCCAAATTCTGGTACACAGACCACTAACAGTACTTCCTATTTATGAGTTGGAGAAGGAAGACCAGGTTTTAAGACTTTCCTGAATACACTGAACATTGAGTGGTTTGAGGCTACGGGCTGTGACAGTAAGTCTCAGTTCCCTAATTTTGGGAACATGTATCACAACAGAATGTGTGGCTCAGTTTAGTAAGAGGGAGGATAAATTTACAGCAGGAAATCTGAGCCCCAGACACCAGCCTTCTGCTTTAATTGAGAGAAATCTGGCATGCTGAGATTTCCAGCTTTCTCTTAAGAGTATATGGTTGAAATGGTAAGAAATGGGTAAGTTTTCTGTGGATTTAGCAGTCTTTACTTATTCAAGGAAGAAAACTTCAGAATATGATACAGTATTAGGGTTCAAAGGGAGTCCCAAGAAGACAAACTGTGTATAGTGAGAGTGAATTATCCTCAGCTCATCTGCTGATAAAAAACTAAAAGTCTCTGTAGGTTGTAATCAAGATCAGAGAGAACTTCAGGGGACTCCGTCCTACCAACAAAGCTGCACTAGGGAAGGAGAAATGTTGATATATAAGGAAGCCCTAAAACTAGGAAGCAAAAACCCTCGAGACATCAGTAACTGAAGACTGGGAAAATCTCATACATAATTGTTGAACAACTTCCTTGAGAGTATGCTCAAGGCTGTGAGACACACATGCTCTGGAAAGAATCTCTATGGGATATAAAGAATCTGTGAAAACAGGCAGGGGTAGCTTTTCTCCTCCCCAGTACCCTTGAAAACCATGCCCTACTAATCAAAGTGAAAGGATTTGTGACTGCCTTCCCACTTCCCTTGACAGTGCAAGAGAATCAGTACATCACAAAGTTCGACTATCACATGTAGTGGTTTTCAAAATAGCTTCAGCTATAATTGACAGCTACAGTTGTAACAAGAACCCTAAATCACTGGTTACAATACAAAAAAAAAAAAAAACCAGCAAAAAATTCACTTCGTCCAGACCACAGATGTTAGCACCTTATCTGAGCTAAAATCAACCACTGTGTAGAGGCAGTGGTAAATTCCAAGGCTCACACTGAGTTTTGCAGATACCACAGGCAGTCCTCTTCACTGTCACATGAGAACAGACACACAGCACGTGGCCAAAGGAAAAGGAATTCTGCACAGCAAAAGCTCTGGGCAGTATAATTTTTGTTTCAGTCTGGTGATGTCAGCCAGGTCTCTGACACAAAGGGCCTGGCATCAATATACCCTGTGGAATTTCCACCAGTTAACTTGATGAATACCTTAAATGAAACACATCATAGTCCCCAAAAGAAGCATTTGATGTTATGAAGGGTCTAAAGCAGACAATAGTTACACCAGTGTATTGCTGTCAAATCCTTACCTTTTAGAGTGTTATGTTTGACTTGCTTTAGTACCACGGGAAAACTCTCTAAACCAGATGGCTGGGGAAAGGCTTTCTGAGAAGCCTCTACTCAGAAAATTCTGTTGTTCTCTTACCATTGCATGCGTTCTTGCAGTTGGTTTATAGCAGTTTTAATTTCCAAACATGCCAACAGTAGTTTCTGCAAATCCTGGGCACAAGCTGTTGCTTCTCTTTGTGCATGATTCCAGGCACTCTTGCAGTCACAAACGCAATGGTCAGACTGAAGATGGTTTTCTTCCACCTCCTGCAACTGTAAAATCACAGGAAGAATCCACAGTCATCAGGTGAGCTTTGGTACAGAGGAGTCAGCTGCTGCCCGAGGATTCACGTGCTGCAGGTATCTGCCCATACCCTCTGCCCAAAGAACTGTAATCATCTCAAGTACCTTCAAAGCTTTGCTTTTACTAGCGAATGAACATAAGCTATGTTACTTTGCCCTCCACGGATTTCCTAGAGCACAGTTCTAAACACCAATACTGCCCCTCCGACCTTTTTGGTGACTTAGGATGCTCTTTATATTCACTCGGCTCCT
The DNA here is from genome assembly GCF_020740725.1 of Corvus hawaiiensis. NCBI lineage: Eukaryota > Metazoa > Chordata > Aves > Passeriformes > Corvidae > Corvus > Corvus hawaiiensis. Next base: position 60,076,487 of record NC_063216.1, on the reverse strand, counting down.
CTGTATAAACATGAATTAAAAAGTTCATCCTTCTGCAGTGACTTCACACGTGCCTCATAAGGATCAGATTTAAAATATTTTTTCTTTTAAAACTCTAAGGCCTCCATACCTCAGTTCTTGGAAAAACGCTGTGAAAAGTGGTCCCTCACTCAGAAAGTAACTTACACTTCCCTTGCAATAAAACCGCTTAAGGATGGCAAATTATAGCAGGGCCAAAGAAGGGGGGAAAAATACAGAGTAAGTTACAAAAGCATTCAGACGGGCACGGCTAGACACAGAACCGCGTGGCACGGCACGGAACGGCTCAGCGCGGCGGGGCGCGGCTCGGCTCGGCACAGCGGGGCGGACGCGCAGCCACACTTGTAGCTGTTCTTGGTGCTGAAGGAGGCGGTGCTCCGCGGCAGGGCAGGGCAGGGCAGGGCAGGGCAGGGCAGGGCAGGGCAGGGCAGGGCAGGGCAGGGCAGGGCAGGGCAGGGCAGGGCACGGCACGGAATCCCCAGCTGGTCGCGGGCTGCGGCTCCGGGCCCGCCCGCCCGCGGTCGGCACCGCCCTCCTCCGGCACACCCGCTCCGCCCGGGGCGCGGTGCCCGGCGAACGCGTGCCGCGGGATTTCTGAGCGGGGGAAGCCAGTAAGGCTGAGGCTGTGGCAGTGGGGGAGCGGGAGCAAGGAAGGGGTCACCGGCGCGGGCCGGGTCTGTTTAATGCGGTCTCCCCCAGGGTGCGGGGCCTCCATCCCCACCCCGCCTTCCGCGGACTCGTGTCCCCCGCCCTAGGATCGATGACACAGGATAAGATTCCCGACGCTCTTTGTCCCGTCCCCGGTTTTGGGCCGCAGCTCGGATGCCGGGTGGCGGAGTTCCCATTTATCCCCAGGCACCAGGGAGGTTTCGGCAGCGCGGAGCCGGGGCCAGCCCGGAGGGTGAGGGGCACAGCCGGGAGCACCTCGCCGCAAGGCTCTGGAAGTTCGCTCCTCTCCTAAAGGCTGCCCAGCACACCACCACGGCACAGGGATGCCCCGCGCCGCCCGGCGGGAGCGCCCGGCCCGCCCCGCGGAGCCGCGGGAGCGCAGCCCCGGCGGGGCCGCACCGCCCGCCCGGGAGCGCCCGCTGCAGCCTGGGGAGAAGGTTCCACCTCGGTGAGAAGGTTCCACCTCGGTGAGAAGGTTCCACCTCGAGGGCGCTGCCCGCAACTGCACCCGCGGCGCGGCCCCCGCACGGCTCGGCCCGGCCCGGCCCCGGGGGGCAGGACAGGGCTCCAAACCCCACGGTTCGGAGGCCGGCTCGTCAGGCTCCTGCCACCAACCAGATCTCTTCCATCTTCCCTTTTCACGCTAGTCTGAACTACTTTCCTCAAAAGGAATAATATTTTGCTTTGCTTTGCCCAGGGCTGGCTCACTTACTCAGAACATCACTGCTGGAAGGAGGAATTCCAAGAGTGCTCAAATATTTCCAACCCGTGCTTCCATGATCATCTTTGTTGTGTGCTACTGCTTGTGTTTATGTTAAAGGCCTGCCCCAGGCAAACCACGGGACTCAGACAATATTCGATGGGTCTTTCTACAGTCACAGTGTAGCGCCAAGCAACAAGGTCCCAAACATCAGATACTGCTCCCTGAAGACGCTGGGTGGGAAGTCCAGTGGCTTCAGGACAATACCTCAGTCTGCACCAGAAGCCAAGCTGGCACATACAGACCCAGTCCTGTAAATTCCTGAAGAACAAGTCAGATAAACAAAGAGCTCTCTGCCTCCCTGGGCAACAAAACATCTCAGTCTGCAAGCCACTTGCTCTTGCAATCCCCTTTTCTGTAGAGCAGAAGGCAGATAGTTAATTAAATACAGCACAGATAACAAAACAGCACAGAAGATGCATGTTACAACTGTGCATTACCATGTTTTGACACTGACTTTAGAACCAGAGCAGAAACATTCAGGTCAACTTCACAGCTGGTATTCTGCCTCTAATTCAGAAATACTCTATTCAGAAATACTTCTATTTCAGAAAAAAAAAAATCGTAAAACTACCTATACATCATCACAAAATAATGTTATTCATGTTAACATGCTAGCCAGGCCTGTAGCTTTACGTAACTGTGCCCTAATCAGACAATGAGCTCCTCATGAATATACCCACATTTTAAGCAACCGTAACTCCAGGATCTCAAAAACAACATATTTCAAAGCTGACTGCCCCTCTCTGACATTCTCATACCATGATGTTCAAACTTCAATTGTATCTTTTCACAACATAAGGGAAAAAAACAGAGGGAAAAGGAAAATTATGAAAATGTGATCCTTCAGTTGAAAGCAGCAGTTGGAATATATTGGGAATTACAGTTTTATTTTCCTTTAGTGATGCTGAATTTCTGTTTTAGGCTTTTTAAATAATCACCACAAAGTAAAATGCATAGTTTAAATTAAGGATAAATAAACTAAGTTTGGCACAAGTGCTCCAACAATTACCAAGTGCGTGAATAGTCAAATATTGTATCTCCTAGCAGATCACCTTGGCATAAGATGTTTTTATCATGTCCTCTTCTACTGTGACTAAGAGTTGTGAAGAATTAGTTATATTTAGATTAAGAACTAAGGTCAGTTTGAAAATAAACCACATCAAATAACAGGTACTAATATCTGTGGGAACATTGGTACCTCATACCCATCTCTCAACAGTTTTAGAAAGTATCTGTTAATTTATTTCACATACATGTATTTACATTGAAGGAAATTCACACCACTGAAAATACAACATTTACACATTCACAGATATACAGTTCTGCACTCTCTCCTGTGTTAAGACCAGGCACTCAGCTCTTCTATCTCTGCAATAATGACAACATCAATTTTCAGCAGATCATACAACTGGCAGGTTTGGTGGATTTTAAGCATCATCATGCTCTGTATGTGGTAGCTGTATTCTTCAAGCTTTTAGATGGCAGATTATTCCACTGAAGAAAAATGCCTCTTGCATGGCATTTGCATAAGCTTCTATAAATCATAAGCATATATATATAGCTTCTGTTTTACTGTGTTATCAGTGATCCTTACGCTATAGAGTTCAGTTATCCTTGTAGTAGTTATTAAAGTTGATTCGCAGCAGAAAGTCCTCCAAATGTGGTTGGTATCCTCTATTTACAAGCTTTGTTACCACTGGAAGAAAACAAAAAACAAAAAACAAAACAAAACAAAACAAAACAAAACAAAAAAAAAAAAAAAAAAAAAAAAAAAAACAAAAAAAGCTTCAACTAAGATTCATATTGCAAAGTCATCCTTGACATTATTTGTGCCTTTTAATTAAAAAAAAAAAAAAAGCATAATGCAGAAATCTGAGGACAATAGAAATAAATGCAAAAGAAAGACTACGTGTCAGTTTTAAGTGAAAATGCATTATTCTACCAAAGCATTTCCTTATCAAGTTGCTTTCATAGAAACATGGAAATCATAGAATCTTTCACAATAAGATGGTGTGTTCTTATCGTAATTTCAACTGACCAGGAAGCATGTTTAAGTCCTCAGGTGACCTCTGTGAAAGAAGCAGCTCTGGTGAAGTTTTCTTGAGCAAAATCCATTGTGAGAGAGAAAAGCAGAGAAATTCCTAGGACAAAGCCCTCAAGCTCTATGAACAAACAAACCGACTGCTCTAAACATCCTCTACATTTCCTTAATTACAAAGGAAAAAAGCCAATAGGAACTCCCTAAGCTCACAAACATCCCATGCACTAACATAAAGGGAATCAGCAAGCAGCAGCAGCATGCAAGGAAGAATGGGAAGTGTATTATTAGAAGTTAGGGCCCGAGCCAAAGCCATTGAAGTCCAGACAACTTTGTATTGGCTTTCAATGGATTCTGGGTCAACCCACTGTGGAAAGAGAGCATTTTATAATATGTAGTGACTGAAGGTACAAGTGGAGATGAACAAGCACATATTTGTTCTGTAGTGCTTAATAGGGGGTGTAAACAACTTGGTCACTCATCAGATTTCCTTACGGAACGGTCTATTAATCTCTGTCCATGAAGCAACCATAGATCTCGTAGTACGGGCTTAGGTGGCTCCCACAGGTGTTCTGACTTTCTGTAGAATTTGGAAGCAGCCATTCTAACTCATCCTGAAATATCTGTTTTTGGTCCTTTGACACCATTTTTGGACACCCTTAAAGAATAAAGAGGGCAGCTCATTTCCTGAAGAATATAATCTGAACTAGAAAATATTCGAGAAGAACAGATCTAAGAAAAGCAGTTTCACCTCCTTGAGGAATTCAAGATTTTCTAAAAAAAAAAAGGAACCCAAACCCCATGAACCACCTTTGTACTAGAGGAAGGATAAATAATGTACTAAAAACACAAGCAAGATATGAAAGACAAATGGAAGCTAACCATTTCATCATGTTATAGCCTAAGCTGACAATGAGATGAAATTTTATCATGATAAAGGAAAGAACTTCTGGAAAATTATCCATGTAGTTCAAAAACACTTGCCTGGAGCACGTGCTAGGAGGCTTTCTGAGTTAGGCCAACATGGGAATCTGAATTTTCAAATCTCATACCAGTGGCAAAACTCAACTACTGCATATATATCTAAAATTACTTCTAACTGGTATCTAACTATCTCTCATTGTTGCCAATAAAAAGTTCCAGAACTCAATTTCAGAGAAAAGAAAAAAATGTATGCATGTAAGTACAGCTAAATACCAAATACTTATTTTGTGAGTCAGCAAAAACTTACAGTCAGTTTTCAAGTATCTGTTAGATTTCTTGTGTGGACATCTTAATTGATGTATATGCAGATCTTTGCAAACCACAATAATGCAGCTTTAACTTGAGAACTACATTTCCAACACTCCCTAAGTATACATATCTTCCTACTTTTACATTATACTACCAAAACATTCTGGTTGTCAGTTGACCTTTTCTTCTACCTAGAATTTATGCAATTTCTTACCTTTGAATAAGAAATGGGAGTAATACTTGAAGGTATTGTATGACTGCTGCATCAGACCAAAGTTGGGATGAACAGCCATTTGCTTCCCCGCATCGAAGCTCCACGACTGAGAGATGAGCTGGCTGCGGAACTTCAGAATAAGGCTGAAGATGCTATGTATAATGTTCATCACAGGGGCTGCCTTTTCTGTCAACAGACCCCTAAGAGAACAAAAACAACTTCAGAAATTAGTTGATGTAATTTATTGGTTGTAAGACTACAAATACAAAGGAGTGACAATCCTTTAGGTTAAAGATAATTGCTTTAAAAAAGCCCCAAGATGCAGCCAACATATTTAAACAAGGTGCCTAAATCTAACACAGTTTACTTGCGCTTTCAAAAAACTTGTACTTGCCCTGGTGTATCTGATTTCTAGAATGACATCTGCATTTGCAAAAGAGATGACATTTAACAACAACATGCTCTGAGTTTCCTTAAACTTTAATCTCCTCTCATCCTACCACCTGCTATCCAAAGAGCAGCTCTAGGCAAGTCTTTTCTGATTAAAATGGAAAAAGAGAGACATGAGAGATTTCTTTTCTTGTTTCTAATTTCTGTTCCTTACCACCTCCCTCTATCTCACCAATTTATCATTTCAGTGTACACTCTTCAAGAAGAAACCAAATAAACTCTAGCTTCTTTCCTTTTAGTCACACCAACCCGCTGCATCACATACAGTAACCAAGGGGCTAAAAGCCTGTGATTCCTAAAAGACAGGTATCTCTTGCACTGCTCATAAATCTGGACAGAGGCATCTTTTTGTCCCTTCCAAGTCCAGCCCTGGTCACTGCACATATATTAAAAGCACATGCAATGTACAGGAGATGCATTTTACATCCTTTAGCAAGGCTTACTTTGCACGCTACTCACGAAGAATGAAACAGCAGTAATTTACAAGGCTATTAACAAGGACAGGGTGAAAGAAAAAGAACTGTGGCAAGTGTGCCCTTAGTTTAGGGCTCTTCATTCAGAGCTGTCCTGAGTAGACTGGGAACTTGCAGAGGCATGGTGAACAGGAGTGCGAGGTAACACAAGCAGTCCAGGGAAACGAAAAGGACTGAAAGCTGAGAAAAAGTACCAAAGTACAGACCTTGTAAGATGCCATGAAGTTTGTCTCTTACATAAGAACACTTTCATATGTAAAGACTACTTAATGTGTCACGTAAAAGTCAGTTTTGCACAAATACATTAGGCTAGGACTGGCCACTCCCTTAACATGTATTTAAAGTAAAAATAAGTATGGTAGCTTGCCTGAAGATTGCTTTGTTGAGGTATTCAGCATGTGTTCTGTGAATTTCTTCTAGGTTGCCCACAGAAGACAGTTTGTTTCCAAATTCACACCATGTAACATGAAGAATCTGATTAGCAATGTAACCTTGAATTACTTTCACAAAATGCTGCATCTCATGTTTGTACAGCTGGAGCTGTCGAAACTGAACAGAATTTGATGCGCGACTCACTAAAGCTGAAAATAAAAGCAGAAATATATTATCATCCACAGAGACCATCTAAAATCAGAATTTTTAAGGAATGAAGGCTTTTGTTAGTAGAGTCTGTTTAAAATTCCAAGGAAGATTTTTAAGAAAATTGTGGCTTTTGAAGTTTGACATGAGTGTGTATAAGCAATGGTCTTGCAGAGGGTGCTGAAAGACTTTTAAAGAGGATGCTCTCTCATTCACTCATCACACTTACCAGTGCGCTTCAAGTGAAACCAAACATCCTTGAGAGTCCACACCATGTGCTTCAGCTGAAGCAAGAAGGAGAAAATCTTGTTGTATTTATTCATGCAGCTCTCAGTAATGACAATGTTCAGAGGCCAGTCAACCTACAAGAAATAACAGTGCTGATCATACATTTTTTGTTAGAAATTGTAAGATTATTTAAAATACAAGTATTTCAACAATTAGTATGTATTTTAATAATGTAATGCAATGGTCAGGCTAAGTAAATCCCGTAGTTTCCATTACACAATTATTTTACTCCATTCTTAGATACCGCATTCATATTCACTTTACTATTGTACGTAAGAACTATGGCATAATTGTAGTATTCTACCTTGCTCCACGTTTTCTTACCTTGTACCTGAGCTCTAAGCAACTCAGAGCATCTGGTGCATTGGGCTTGAACATTTCTGGGAGATACTTGAGGGCAAAAGAAAGATTGGAAGCAAGTTGGGTGTCACCATGAAGACTGTACTGTAGTGCTTTATTTAAGATGGAATTAAGAACCAGTGGATTCAGCAATTCGCCAGGTGTTTGTCCTGATCCAAGCTAGGGATAAAAAAAACCAACCTAATTACACCATATTAGTAAAAAGTCTTGGCTCCTGAACACAGGTCAATTAAAGCAGAATAGTAAAGTGGTGACTACCCTGCCTTGATTGGAAGTTTTTATTTCTGCCATAGGGATGCATGAACAGCGTAAGAGGCAACTTCTGAACTATTTTCTGTTCACAGCAGGAAGGTAATCTCATACCTGCACTGATTTATTTTCATATGTCTGCTGTGGTTCAGGAGCTGCTAAAAGTTCCTCCTGCAGGGAACAGTCTTTAGAAAGTCAGGGACCCAAGTGGAATTTATCTGACTTCAATCTCCCTATCTCATCACCTCAGTACTCTCAGAGGTTTACAAATAAAGCTATTCATCCAGTCTAGGTGTTTTCCCTAGTTGGGTCTAAAGCTTTTTCAGGACTCAGAGAAATGCATTAACTCTCCTACAGCTGTGTACCTCCATGGGCAACCATCTATATCAATCCAGGCTATCCCCCCTACCTTGCTGTCTTCCCCATGAACACAGTAAACAGCAAGTCATGAAAATACTGCCTCACCAGTGGGCAAAGCGCTCTCTTCACATGCCCTCCCCTCTGCTCTCTACTTGAGGATATTTAAGGTAAGACTAGATAGCTTGCAACACAGGCCTTTCCACTGGATTTTAGCAAATGGCAATAGGCTTTTCCAGCCTTGCTGCCAGCAGACAGGAGGTGACAGCAATAGTGCAGCAGTTTTCACAGCAAAGAGTGAAATACCCTTCCACGAATGCTTATCTGTTCAAGACCTTCTTTTTCTCCATCCTTACAACACTCACAGAGTTCCTTGCTACAGACTTCTGAACACAGTACAAAAGAGGAAAATCCCACAAGCCAGGATTCTAATTCACACCATTCCCTCATTCCCGTCCAAATCAATTCAGGAGCATCAAGGTAAAGCAGGCAACCCAAACACTAGGGTTAAGACAACAAAGCAAATACCTTCTCAAACAACAGGTCACTGAGTGACTGAGCAAACTCCCCGTCTTCCATTAACAAAAAGTGTCTCAATGCTTCAAAATGCTTCTCTACGTTCAGCTCCACAAAGTAGTAATCAACTATTGCTTTGTTCACAAGAGAAACACTAAGAATAAAAAACACAGAAAAGGTATTATACTTACATGCAACTCCTTCCTTACTGTTAACATTCAGCTGTGGCTACATCAGATTAATGCTCCAGTACTTAACTCTGATATCTAAGACAAGATGTTATTCATATAAGCAAAAAACATGAGACAAAAAAATCTTCATCCAGAATATACCAGAATTAAAACCTACCACTTCAGGGAACTGGGTTTTGAACAATACTGGGGAAGTATTTTAGGACTGGCTACATACAATGATCTTTAGAACATGCTGCTGGGCCGGCAGCAACATTTTATCAATAGCCTTCTTATCTCTGTCACCTACACAAACAGATTAAAGAAAGACTATTAAATCCCCAGTAAGAACATACTAATTGATAAAGCTCTGTCACTAGATATTAAGGGCAGGTCTGTACTACAGTTTACAGTATAGTGTAGGTATTCAACCTAGCTTTAAATAATTTAACTCGCCTATCAGGAATAGGCTAATTCTGGCAGCACACAACTCAGGCTCTTCACTTTTGGTTTGCTAGATGCATGGATCTGTACGCAGATCATTCTGGTAGCCAACCATATGTTTAAAATGAAGTTAGACAATAACAACTTTCTACATTACACCAAACTTTGAGTATAGCATACTCAGAGCTAGCAGATGGAAATGCAAACTTGCAGGAAAGCAGATTCTGAAAGGAGAGTCTGTGAGTAATTGTTTTCATGACAAAAGCTAGTCTTGCACTAAGTAACAAAAACTTTTATTTAAAATACTACTAGATATACTAATTAAACAGTCCAACATATATGTAGTGTCCCATATTATCCCAATAATAACAAGAACAGCTTCTATTATACTTTGAAACAGCCTTGAATCTGGAGTTCCCATAGAAACATGAAATACACCCTGATCAATATGATGAGCTTTCAAGTAATCAAAAGATTCTTCTGTTTTTACTCCCTTACCTTTCATCTTTCACATAAAAACTAGCCCACATCATATAAGGAATACACCTTCTTTTCAAAAGAACAATGAAACTAACGGTGTCAAAATCACTGCTGTGTCTTCTACAAGCTGGAGAGTGAACACTTCCCTCTGAGCCCTTATATTCCAAACAGACACTCAAATTTTTAATTTGCACCTAAATGTCTAAGTTTATGTTACTATTTATCATGCAGATATGAACTTTTAAATTAGTAATAGACCATTTACTGAACTACTTCTAGGAACTAAGAGCAAATTTAAAAGATCTACGTGCAACTCGGGTCTCAAAATACAACACAACATTATTTGCAAAATAAATTGCAAAATTCCTAGCAAATACTCACTGAGATACAAGTGGAGCAGTAATAGAACGTTTCATCAGCACTGGCAGAGACAAGAGCTCACTCAGCTGTACAGCAGTTTCATCTGTCGCAGACTGCACCACAGGATCCACAGGAAACGTGTACGATCTTGGTATCACGTGATGCAAGAGATGAGAAACTGGTGGTTCTGCTAAATTTAAAAATATACAAACATTTTAAGTTCTTATACTTAAGAAGCTTAATAATATGTTCCTATTAAACTCTGTATACAAACACCTCTAGGTTAGAAAATCATAAAATGTCAAAATGTATTTCTCATCTTTGTGCCTAGGAGCAAATTGTTTGGCTATTGCTGTTCATAACATTGGTAATTTACTGGTAAGTCATGGGTTTTGTTGGCATTCAGCTGTCTTGCTGAAATTTACCACATCATCTATTGATCTACTGTTCCAACAGTTCTACTCACACATCAAATCATAACTATCTTGATACTTTTCAATACAATACTGATCCGATAAGGCTTTCAAATAAGCTTGTTCTTTCTTCCATACATCTTCCTCTTCCCCTTCCTCCTCCTTAGTTGTGGGAGCATTAGCTTCAGAAGATAAAGTTTCTTGAGGCAGAGTATCTTGTGGAATGGCCTTTTCAGGTTCTTCTCTCTAAAATTCATAAATGGACAAATTTTGTGAGAGATGCTGGCTTTGTCTGCTCAGGCTTAATGTGTTCCTACAGGTAACTTGCCTAGCTATTCCAAATGAAAAGAGAAGAGCCTACTCACCTGTATGTTTCAGACATGTAAAAACAATATGATTTTACAGTGACTACTAGATTAGCAGGGAAATTTATTACCTTAACTACCAGTGTGTTCAATTCTTTGAAGGAGAAATAAGTCCTCCCAACAACTACTTTTGTTTCTTACCTGTAAACTCCGTGAGCAATCTGGAGAAGGGTCCTTGTTGACAACATCTGCAATTACTGTAAATAAAGTCAGCATTTACTTAGACCTACTTGTAACACTTGGTTAATACCTCAGACCTGCTCCTAAAGTTGTTCAAAATTCCTGTACAAATGATCACAGAAACAACCACACCAATAACCTTCCCACAGCCCCACACAAGCAGTTTTATGCATGTTCTCTACTTAAGAACCCCAAAGGTCCTGTTTCACAAAGTTTCAGGGTAGATTTTTTTTTTAATGTTCTGTTTCTTGCACATAGGAGATAAGGTTAAGCTCAAATTCTTTCCTCTGAATTCTAGCACTATATGAAAAGTTATGCAGGGAATTAAGTGGAATAAGTAAGGAAGAAAGTACCCATATAGAAAAATAAACATTCAGTTACTTTCACAAGCCCTTAAACAAATGCTGACTGAATAAACCTAATTTTGTTTTACCTTCTTGTTTCTTTTCTATTGTATTTTCCTTTTTATCATCTTTAATATTAGCATCAGGAAAGTCTGTAACACTGTCAGATACATGTGACTGTGGCAAAGTCTCTTCCTTAACTTGTGATGGTTTTGCTTCCTTTCTGCTCCCTTCAGCAGGGGATAACTCTTCACTGTACAGAAGTGTCTGAACTGTGGAGTCAGATGAAGAACCCAAAGTGGTTTTACGATGAGGTATGGGATCATTTTCTGTAGAGGGGGCCCAATTCCCTATTTGGATGCTTGACTGGGATGCGTGTCCAAATGGGCTCGAACGGCATTTCAAAGGCTCTGTATCCGAGACCAGTTCTCCGATTTTGATGTGCGACTGTGAAGCGTGCCCATGGATGTTCCAACGAGGTCTGGCTGAGACCACCTCTGACACGTTTTCACCAATCTTGATATTGGCATCAGATGCATGACCATGGCTGCTCCATCGAGGCCGTGTAGGAGCTACATTTGACACATACTCTCCAATCTTAATATTGGCTTCTGAAGCATGTCCATGGATGTTCCACCTAGGCCTTGAGGTCTCTATCTCTGAAGCATATTCCCCAATTTTAATATGAGCTTCAGAAACATGCCCATGAATATTCCATCGGGGTCGTCTAGATTCAACTTCAGAAGTATAGCTGCTGCTTTTTATGTGGGAGTCTGAAGAATGCCCATAAGGACTTGAACGTGGCTGGTAAGTGTCCACTTGAGGTACATACTCTCCCACTCTCATGCTGGCATCAGATGCATGTCCATGAATATTCCACCGAGGCCTTATCTCGTCCACATCAAATACATTTTCCCCAACTCTAACATGTCCCTGCCAAGCTGCAGATGGTCTGAGAACTGTATTAAAATCATACTCGCTTTGCTGATGCAATGGTGCACTGTCCTCTTCTGGTGCTTCTCTCAAGACAGGCTGACTTTCACTTACTTGCAAAGTCTCCGAAAGATCTGAGTTAATATTTCGGAATGCTTCATCTAGCAAAGATCCTTGCATCCTAACAGCAATAGGCTGCTCATCTTGTGACTTTGGTAAGAAGTCTTCTATATTCACATTGGATTCAGGCAAGGAGTCAGCACTGTATAGAGCACTGCATACTTTCTCTGAATTTTGGAGATTGCTTTCAGATCCTGTTGCTTTAGGCCGAAAATGCTCATCAGCATTATTATTTGCTGGCTCTGGCACGGGCAGTGCTTTGTCAGCAGAAGCTGCACATTCCTGTTCAGGCTCAGATTCTTTTCTGCCAACTGTCTCATTAGAATGCAGAGGTTTCACAAAAGACACCTAAAAAGAAATAATTATTACACTGTATGGTTAGTCGCATAATCAACCTACTAATTAGGGTATCACTTTATTACAGGATAAAAAATTTTCCGATTTTTCTGATGTTCTATAAACGATAACTGCTCACCTTGCTGTTACAGCGAGCCTTGTGTTTACTGAACTGAAATGAACCATGAAATGAAGTCCCTTTAGGGAAACCTGGAACAGCAACTTGAAGTTTATGTAAGAAAATTAACTGACCTGTGAAGGTGAATCTTGTTCAACAGGGTTTTTATCCAAAGCCAACTGGCACTGTTTATAAGGAATAATATCTAATTTTCTCCTGCAGTTTCCATCTGGAAGTTTTTCAAGCATTTCCTACAAGTGAAAAAAAAGACAGAAGTCTTTAAGTACCAAGTATCAAATTTTCTGAATTACATTTTTTAAATGTTTTTAGGAGGTACCTCAATGCGTTTTTGATCTTCTAACAGAAACTTAAGACGGGCTGTTTCCAATTTGTGGCGCTGGATTTTCCATAATGTTCTTTGTTCCCTACGGGCTGCATCATCAGAAAGTTTGCTATAATGGTCAATTAATTCCTGCCTAAATGAAGGTAAAAATAAAGCTAGGTTACAGATTTTTGCATACTGATTTTCATCTTCCCTTTTAAAGAGTATGACTTTTTAGCACTTCAGAACTGAGAACCGGTTCTTAAAATGTAGAAGCCAGAGGCTTCAGTCACAAAGAATAAACAGGTGGAAAACACATGACTGTATTCTTATAGTCAACATGTATTTCTGTAACTATTTTTAGTAGGGCACTCATTTGTCTTAAGTAATTTTAGATGAAACAGAAGAAAGTGTCAATCTAACTCCATCTGCTTTTTACTTCTGCTTTGACATACATGTGACCATTTTTGCTGTGGGCTCTGCTTTTAAATTATAAGATGTAACTAAATTTTTTTCCTGAAATTTTGATTATAACAAAACCCAGACTGGATAGGGTTGGCACAAATGAGTGGGTCCCAGATTTTTTGGCCACTAATCATTCCTAAAAAAATTGCTCACAGATTAACAAAAATCCTTACATCCATCTTCTAACTGCAGACATTACCCTTGTAGAACAATGTCTGGCAAGTACTAATACCATAAATTTTAACATACAGTAATTTTTTCCTGAGGTCTTGATGACTGTTTTGGAGACTACTCAGACACATTTACCTTGCCTTTTTTTCCAGTTCTTCTTCTAAAGCTTTCAGTCTTTTTTCTCTCTCTCTGAGCTCTCGGGCATAGCTGAAATCATCATCAATCTCCTCCTGCTTTATCGCAAGACGACGCTGCATAAATATTTAACACTTTTAAAAGCCGCTCTCAATACCATCTGAAACGCACATGTCTGCAAGACGTTTCTATTTGTACCCCATGAGCTATTAATTCAACTTCAGTACAACATATCCTTTCATTTATTTGCCTAAGAAATACAGCTGGCCTCTAGAAACACAGAGGGATACCTCTTGGTCCTTTGCAAACTGTTCTTTCAGCTTCTGAAACTGTTCCCGTTTCTTTGCATCCAAAGCCATTCGTTCTGATATTTGTTTGTCTGTATTAAAATAAAGATAGTTAGTTTACATTAACAAACCCAACAGAAAGCACATAAAATGCCACTATAACTTACCACTAATGGCTTTTAGCACTTTGCTAGCAGTTTCCCTCGCATGAACAATTAATTCTTGTTTGGCTATTTCCATACGCAAATCCTAAAAAAAAAAAAAAAAACCCAACCAAAAAGCCCAGGTGGAATTTTTCTATTATTTTAGACTTGAAATACACTGTTCTGAAGACAGATGCACATTTTATAATGGTTATTAATCAATTAATACAATACAGAAATATAAATAAATAAGTAAATGAAAAATCTACAAACTAGTATTGAAAGTTAATACTCCAGATTTTAAAAGAAACCAAATCCATCTGATATATACACTAAATTGATGGAATCTGAAGGCCAGAAGTCTCTTTGTAGCTAAAATGTTCTGAAAAAACAATTAGCTATAGAAATTACAAATAGTCTTATCTGGTTACTAATTAGCTTCTCATTTGCTAAATTAGAATTAAACAATCTTTTCAGTAGGAGGACAAATCTCCAGCTGCAAAGAAGTAGGATTGAAGTCTAACACTCATTTAATATATGAAAAGGCCAAAAATGTCAACACACCACCTACACTTTTAAAAGCTGTATTAAGTAAGTTTATTTGCTGCAATAGCTATTAAAACTGCAATTAACCCACGAAAAAATTCTGACTATAAATACAAATTCTTTAGATGTTCTAACAAAAATGAAAACTGAGCATTTTAAAAAAAATCATAATGAGGTATTCATTCTTTTATTCATTTACCTTTTCCTCCTTGCTTATGGAACTGTATCGGGCAATTCTTTCCATTCGACCTACATACACTGCACAATCTCTCTCTATTTCCTTCAGTTCTTCAAGTGAAAAAATAACTGAAATCCGGGGAACAGGTATATCTGACCAACATATATAATGCTGAAAAATGAGAAATTTCCTTTTAAATACATTGTTTAAAGTGTAAAATTTTGTATTATGAGTTCACATTACATATTTTTTTAACTTAGTCATGCTTCAAGACACTGACACAAATATCCATACGGGATCTAAGGTTTTTATTAGTATCATCTTTTAGCATTTATATAACTCAAAGTAGGAGACAAAGGTACAACAGTCCACAACTTGGATCACAGGTCGAATTCTTAGAGTTCTGTCTTCGCCACTGAAAATCTAATACATACATTTATACTAATCATGTTCTAAATGCCTCAAATTTTCCTTTTCTGAATATCCAAATTAACTGAGCATGTGTAACTCAATGCTGAATGCATCTCTCCTGTCAAAAGTTAGGTTTTGTTCACTTACATCCCCCACAGATCTCCACTCAGTAGGAACTCTCTAGGACAGAACTAACACCCCTATAGGGGAGAGATCTGCAGAAGACAAAGCTCTCAAAACCACAGCCAGTGCACATCACAGGTCTTCCTACTCTGCCTCAACATCCCTAAATCTCTGAAGCTATTCTATTAAGTGCAGAAAACAGATAACTAAGCTTGAAGGAAAAAACCAAGTGAGAGCACAAGCACACTCACACTGGATTCCCCCAGTCTACTGGTAAAAGCCAGAAGATGGGATTCCCAGGGCTGTACTCCTAGGACTGTATTAGCCTAAGCAGAAGGGACGGTCCAGCTCTTGAGGGCATTATCAAAAAGGGATGAAATGTACCTGGCACTCTCGAGACACATGGAAGATGATTGAGCCTGGGTGCCATATGACCTGGGGGAAGATACCGCCTTAGTGACGCATAAAGCTGTAACTTGCCATGGAAGCGATGGCTGCTGACACTTTTCTAAAGAGCCCAGTACTACTGGCACACCCGAGTCATGGCTTGGGAATGGTTATCAGAGCAGACTCAGGAGAACTGGCAGAGGGACATTTCACTTGAGGTATCAGGCTTATACCTGACAGTACACAGCTGATAATGAGCTGCTCTGCTCTGTCAAGACTGAGCAGCTCTGATCTTAAAGAGAATACTAGCTACCTGGGAGTGTCTATAGACTTTGGACACCTCTCCAGTTGTTTTATTTTTGGACATATAGAGAGAAGAGGGAAGACACAAAGTAGCTGAACATATTTCTTTTAACAGGGACAAGAATTGTTCTGCAAAATACCAATAAACAGAACTATTTAAGCACTTCTTGAAAATGTAGTGATACAGCTGGAAGAGCTAGGCAGGACTGAGCCAAGATCTGGTAGGTGAGGCAGCTTTAAACCAAAAAAGAGTAGTGCAAGAAGTGGAAGGCACTTGCTTGGACATTTCTGCTCTCAATACAAAGAAAAGAAATAGAGCATGTGCATTGTATACAATACACCTGATGGTGTTAAAATGTCTACTTCTGCAGTGCAGTGGTAGAAAGTGGCTACAGAGAATCAGCTCACAAGTATCTGTGAGCAAGTAATTGCCTTTCCTACTTATCCAATACCGGGTTTTGATAAAGGAGTGAACTTGCTAAAAACCTAGACTCTTGCTCTAGAGACACGATTTTCTCCATGTAATAGGGAGGAATCAACCCAAAACTTACCCTAGGACAGCACAATTTGAGCAAGTTTATGGTTTTCCCACATATGTATACATCATTAGCAATATGTTTAAGAAATACAGGGACACAGTCTTCTACTTCTTTTGAAATCAAAACATAACCATGAGTCCAGTAATGTTTATCTATGTAACAAAAAGATGAAAGTATATGTATCAGTTATTTAATTAACAGCACAAATTATACAAATTAGAAATGCTCCATATATATACTGTACCTCTGAAACAAAGATAATCCTCATTCACCTGAATCATAAATTCTCCATAAACATCTCTGAATACACCACTGTATACCCAATCATAGATAAATCTAAAAAAAAAAAAAAATTGTACAATATTGAAAATCAATCCTTTTGCCTTCTCACCTTTATTATAACCAAGCAGTTAGTATGTTCTTTAAAATCCCAAAAGACACAAGCTATGGGCAGGATGAAAAACCCAGCAATTAAGTGCTGTGACACTGATTTTTAAATATACAGGAGATTGTGGCTCTACACTTTTCCTTAACTATTTTTATATAGAACATTTCAGTGATAATTGGTTTAGATAACAGAACAGTGCCTCAATTAAAACAATCATTTTATTTCTGCATATCAATTTACTAAATATATATCAAAAATGTATAGAAAACTTTGCAGCACATCAAGGGCACAGCGAGAGAAAAGCAGAAAGGATTTGTTTTAAATAGAGGCAATTTCAGCAGGGAGAAACTAAAAGGGTATAAAACAAAGATGCAATACCAAGCACTTTTTCCCCAGACCTAGAGGCATTTTTAATGTACATGCAATAATGAGAACTACTATTTTGGCATATTTATTCATGCTTTTCATATTTTCTCTGTGTGAGCCAAACTTTTGATGAAATAAAAAACCACAATTTTTTATGAGACACAATCTGAGGCTATAGATAAAAAGGCTCAGAGATCCTTGAAGATATTTTTGTTTTTAGTTAACACTGTGCAACAAAGAGGAAGCATTTAACACAGCAACCACTGTTCAACTTTCAGGTTCTAAGTAAAAAGTTAAGAACTTTTAAAGTATTAAATCTGATGCTTCTATGATTTGAACAACAACTCGCATTATTTAATTTCTTTCAGGTTAATAAACGAGCAGGATAATACTTTTTGCAGACAATAGAGGCTTCCTTCCATGCCAGTCCTGATCATGCATAATTGATGCTTTAACAGATATTTGCAGCAAATTTAGGAATCAATGCAGCAAGTATCACGCACTACTGTGATACTTTCAGATTTTTTTAGGTTCCATGTGATGCCCTTAGTATTTCAGAAATCTGACTTCCTTCTATAAATAGCAGGGTAGCAGCTGTGAAGATATTTCAGTGAGGCTTCTGGTAAATCTGAAATTAAATTTGTCATTTCATGTAGAAGGAAGAAAACACAAGAAGGGTGGCCATGGGAGGAATCTTAAATTTAGAGCATTTTGACAGACTTTTGATTTCTCTTCTAAGTATCATTATTAAGTAACATATCAATTAAGTAACACTGCAAACTGATGATGGACTACAACTATAATTCCTGCAAATAGCTATTAAAAAAATTTACCATATCTTCAGATGTCTATAAACTAATAATCCTAAATTGATATGCACTGCTTAATAAAACTGCTGCAATCCAAGGAACTCTACTTTTAATTACTCCTATTATCAGTTAGTTACATCTACTTAATGAACAACAGATATTTTAATCATTTTTGCTTACTAAAAAGCCCACAACAAACAGACAGTGGAAAAAAGCATTTATTTCCCCAATTTGCAGAACAAGGGAAACTTGTCAGTTTCCAGTTGAAGGATTTTAACTCAGGTATGAGAAGAAAAAAAAAAGTTTATCTAAGTCTTATATTCCAGTATGAATTTCCACAGCCAGCAGCAAGAAATAAGTCTTATTTACATGTATTTATTTACTAATCTAGCCATATAAACCCTTTCTGTTGTTACTGAGCTGAAAGAGAGGGGAAGAACAGCAAAATTGATTAATTTTAATATGTATTGCAGATACAGACACATTTTTTCTGAAAATGTTAGAAGCCATTGTTAAACACGCAGACTTACTCACCAGATTACCAATTCATAACTCTTAAACTCAATTATGCAGAGAACACTATGGACACACCTTGTGTATGGTTCACAGCTTGTCTTCAACAAAGACAGAAGAACTGGATAATGCTCATTGCTACAATTGTTGAGAGCCTCTTTGTACAGATATGAAAGCAATTTAACACCCTAGAAATGAAAAATATTCTAACATTAGGCAACAAACTTCACTACAACTTTAATAACAGAAGACTCATAAATACATGGTTTTACACGTTTCACTGGACACAGAAGGCAGGATTCATCTCACTTCCTCCATCTATCTGCAGTTAAGATCACTTTACCTGAGCTAGTTACCTCAAGCTCACTTTATCATCTTTAGAGTGAAACAGGTATGTTTAGAGTTGGATTCACGTGACTAGAAGGCTCATTTTGGGCCCTCTGTTTGTTTTAGGAATTGAAAACGCAGGACAAAATTCCAAATGTTTAAGTATCTGGAGAAAGGACTATAGTGTTCTAACTGGAGGTCACGGATCACAGCTTTGCTAGCAGAGAGACCAACACTATGTATTTTGTATAAAATCCAACATAATTTTGAAGAATATTAACACCCCAACCCAAACCAAACATAAAAACATCAAACAAAAAATCACCGTAGGAAATGAAGCACCAGCTCCACCACTGATCCCCTGTGCCGTTGTTCCTATGCCACAAAGCTCAGCTAAATACCTAAAAAACAGTATTAAAACATATATAAAAATTTCAACCAGAAGCCTCCAAGATCACAGTGATGAACTTTGCTGAATTTGAGTATCGTACAACAATCATACTGTACCTGCTGAATGATAACAGGGATAACAAAGAAACTGAGTACAAAGACCTTATATGTGTTCCCTAGAATATTCTGGATATATAACAATCTGTTAAATAGAGGAAAAATAGTGATAGACTAACTAAGAATGCCCATGTAATATGGTCTCTTTTAGTGTATATGAAGAGAATGCATTTTTTCTGCTATAAAAAGCCTAAACATTCAATTCCATTCTCTTACCTCAACTGACGACCCAATTTTCTGAATAGAAAGCTGATTGTTAGAAGACTTAAAGTAGGAGGTGTTGACAAAACACAGGCTCGGTAATATTGAAGGTACTTTCTCAGTCCACTTGTGAATGCCTGGTATGAACAGAAAATATTTAAAATCTTACTGTGAAAGTTGTTAACAGTCTAGCAATGCCTCATATCAATTGCATCAGCATGAAAACAAACCTTTTAATAAAATAAATTGCATATGCAGGTAAGGGGGACTTGCACACGAAAGTAAGGGGCAAGTGAGAGTCCAAGCAACTTTAGACATTCCAATGAGCCAGAGGACTCCTCTATACTCTTCATACATCCAGTGCACAGAGCCTGTACCCATGCACAGTGAAATAAAACACCTTGGTTCAGCCTCTTTGACTTGCCCTTTGAGGAGCTCCTCATTCTCTATAATACCAACCCAGGGAAACCTCTTTCCTTACTTTTATGCCTACACTGGATATTGCAAAAAACTTATCTAGAACTTTATCCAACAAGGAGACCCTCTTAACTGAATAACATTGCTGTAAATCAAATATTCAGGATGAATACATTTTCATAACTAACCCTAACTTAGTTCTATGCATTAGGAAGAGATTAAGTCAGCAGATATTACAGAGTGTACATACAGCTCAACATAATATACAGAGGACTGACACGGAAAATTTGCACTTAATTTTGAATCAAGGAAAAGTAATTAAAGCTATTAAATACCATATTTCTCTACCTCAGTTTTTATTTTTGAAAAATATTTTTTTATATATATATATATATATATATATATATATACACACACACACACAGGGTACTAAGAAAGTTTTTGTATTTTAATTTTATACGTCTTTCTATATAAATACGTGATGTTTTTAAAGCATTTAAAAATTGCAATTCTTTAGTCCACAACAGGACACCACGACTAAACAAACCACACTTTGGGTAACAAAGACATTTTACTGCATGTTTCAGTGCAAGCAAGCCCTCAGCACAGACAGCACTGATTTAAATTCAGTGGCACTGTTCATTGCTGACCTGGGATGGAGCATAACACTTAAAATACTTTGCAGCTTTGCAGAATGCAGAAATCCCAGCTTTACATGAAGTCAAAGTCACCTTCTCTACCTCAGATAGCTGGCCCATTAAATCTAGTTGATTTAATACAATTGTTTTACCTGAAACACAAGTCCTTTGCTGTATGAGGAATCCAAAACTGGCTGAAGAGAAAAACGACTTAGCCGTGTGTAATAGGTTCCATACTCTGCAACTTCTGAGAGCAGGTTATGCATTGTCTCTGGTGATGTTCCAGATACATACACCCCCTCCTTTATCACAAATGACTGAGCAGCCTAAAAGGATACAGGGAGAAAAAAAAAGGCAGATTCAACTCTTTTGTATCTGTATTCTGATTGAAAATACCAAAAATTTACAGACAAAAATAACAGCAGACAATTTTTCAGTTTAGATACTCAGGTGACTGAGACTATATAGCTAGGATGGTGATTAACATTGAATAAACATTGGATAAACACTGAATTGTAGCAAAATTGCAAGAGTATGAATGATGCCTTCAAATATACAGAACACAACTCATTATCTAATTCCTTAAAGAAAATCCAATCTACAAAATTACTTCCACATCTATTTTCAAGTACTCATAAACCTATTTTCCTGTTAGAGAACTACAAATACTCTGAGCCTATTCCAGTAACATAATTACTGCAATACATAAATACCGCCTTGTTGACATTAGGCAACATTCAACTTTTTAATGCTAGCCACAACTGCAAGATGTCAGCAGAAATAAATGTATTGAAGAGGAAACCCCTTTGAAGAAAAAAACCAAAAAAGATTTGACTAAGAAGTGCAGATAAAAATCTTCCATACCTGATTGAGTGAGAATGTAGTGGATACCACACCAATGAGGACATTCAAGACATCCTTAACCAGTTCAGGTTCTTT
This sequence comes from Corvus hawaiiensis, assembly GCF_020740725.1. Classification (NCBI taxonomy): domain Eukaryota; kingdom Metazoa; phylum Chordata; class Aves; order Passeriformes; family Corvidae; genus Corvus; species Corvus hawaiiensis. The sequence continues at coordinate 60,054,902 of NC_063216.1, read as the reverse complement.
CATCAGCACCAGCTGAGGAAGCTGAAGTACAGTATTAGTAAACAGCTGCAATTCCCCTTCTCGCAGTTTGTAAAATTGGTCAAAAGCTTCTCTCCCAGCTTCAGTAAGATATGGTTCCTCTTTTTTACCAGGTGGGCTGTGTCAGAGTAAATACAACATTACAAGGTGATTACACCAAAAGAGGAAATACATCTCATATAGAAAGAAAAAAGCATTTCAGAATTTGACACAGAATTCTTCACACAGAAGTTACTTGTAACATACTACATTTTTAAGGCAATGTGCATTCAGCCAATGAAACTGTAGCTCAAACTCAGTACAGACAAGAAATACATAGATAATTTAAACATCAGATCAGAGACAGAATCCTTGACAGAGAACTACCAGCTGCTTTTGTGGCCTTCCCTGATCCAGTGTTCATACCAGGAAAACGAGGCAAATATATACCATATACCATGGTTCATTTAATGCTAATATTCAAATAAGTTAAGAGAGAAATATGCTCAAAGTGCTAGAACGAACTTTTATTAACATATTTTACCTCTTCACAGTGAAGATTACTATCCCCTCCAAAACTATTTCTGTTTCCAATTCTTCCAAAAGTTCTGAATTCTAGTAACAGTATTACAAAAAAATCTGTCAGGCATATGGTCTATATATGACTCTTAGACCCTTACAGTCTAAAGAGTAGCAAAAAAAATTGTCTAGTACTAGGAAAAAAGCTCAAGTGGGCTACAGTGGCTTTGAAAAATCAGAACAGGGAACTTCTGAGTTTCTGACCTTCTAAGGCTCTGAGATGAAAAAATACTGTTTAACAGTGCGACAGCACACCACTAGATTATTATTTAAAATTACAAAAAACATACAGAGCAAAGTTTCTCCAAGAATCAGGCACACCACAGTGCATCTGAAAGGTAAGGATACCTGCCATACCTGCCTTTTCTTCTATCTTCCATTTTAGGGAAGCCAGGAAGCCTTAACAGGACTGTAGAGAGCTTTCTCTCAGGAGATGCATCTTGTACTCAACAGCCAAAAGAACTACAAGTCTAACTAGACTATCAAGAAATCTGTCATAATTTTCTGGTTTGTCTACAGGACAGGAAAAGGAATACAATACTCTACAATATTGGGAGAGATTTGTTTAATTCTTCTACAGCTCTACAATTACCACCATCTTTTTTAAAACTGAAAATACGGAATCATTTTAGACTGAGACAAATTGCATACCACATAAGACAACAAAATAGTTAGAAAAATGCTGCATTTCACAGAAACAGCATTTTCCTAATCCCTTTGTTTTTTGACAAAGATGATTTTATTGCTTCCTATGAAACTGCTGTACTCTAAGAACAAGTTTGTTGAAATCACACAACCTTTATTCCTTTATCCCTATTAATGCAGTGTACTGAAATTTGTGAATTAACCATGCTCATTTCACTATTTATACTGAGGTCATTTGGAACTAAGATGCAATGCACCTTCACACATTTGCATAGGAGGCATAGTAAGTTTACCAGTAAGATCAGACACATACTACCCAATTCTTTCCCAACATCTTCGTTTGCTGGGTCCGTATGTAAGCACTGCATCCCACAAGTCTATGTCTGGAGTCATGCTTGGCTCTGACTGAGAATCAGGAGTCAGATTGGATGCTGACTGGAATCCCTCATCTTCTGACTGGTCTATACTTTGGGGAACCTGTCAAAGAGTTCAAATGTCAGACATGAAAACATTTTACTGAAGAAACATAGACTTAAAAAAAGGTGTTTCGCTATCATTTGCGAACAAGTGACTCTACGTGACCCAAGCTCTCTCACCTACCCTCCCTTTATATCAATTTTAAGTTTTTACTGTAAGCACTCTTTTCATTTGATGAGTCTCTACAGGTATTAATGCCTACACATAAAAAACCAACCACCTTCAAAATAACATACTATGCTTGTTGGTGTTAAACTTGAAACTTCCTTGTTTGGCAAGCACATAGTTCTACAAATTGAGAATCTCAGGTATGGACATTCAACAATATGTAGTGTTAATAAAATCATACTCCTCTGCCATTTGTTCCAGGCAAATGATCCAGACCCCAAATCTTCCAATTGGTAAACATTCTGTTAACTATGACTAACGTAGTTTGTTCCTTAATTCATATACAGAAAATCTCTAAGTGTCAAAACAGTGTATATACCACATCCTCAACTCCCTCTCAACAGGAGCCATATGTGCAGAATTGTCCTCAATTTTAGTAAAAGACAAACACACCCATATAAAAAGCAGCATATTTCTCAAGAAATTGCAAATTTTCCAGTCTGATGGAAAGAGTTCAGCACTAACTCAAAAAGGTTCTGCCTCCTCTAGGTTACAATTTACATCCACATGTGAACACTGAATGGCACAGGGGTTTTCTATTTAATGTGTCTGCCTTCAAGTTTCAATTCTGATCCTGAGTTAAGAGAATTGCAAGATCTATCCATATGTTAAGTAAAAGGAACAAGATAAGGATCTAAGGGTAGGCTATAAATAAGCCTACCTACACACAGTAAAAATGGAAAGAAAGAAAAAACCTCTAGAAGTGTATCTAGTACTTCAATGAGAATAAACGAGCAAAATAAACAGAATGGACAGCAAAAGGGGGAAAAAGATACAGCAGAAACTGAACACACTGAAAGGGTAAAAGGACAATAGGAACTAGGACATTCGATGGGGGAGGAAAAAACTAAACAGAAAAAATGCTTTAAGATATAACAAGACAACAATACAGCAAGTTAGTATAGTAATCTGAACAGCAAAGCACATACAATTCAGACAGGGATGCTTAAGCAGTCAGTCTGAGCACTGAGCAGTAAGCAGCAAGGCAGAGGAGTTCAATACACAAAGCAGGCAGAAACGCAAGCAAAAGGTTGCTAGGGTGGGGAAGGCACAGGTACAGCCAATGGCTTAAATTCATAAAGCCTATGGCCACATGATGGGTTTTGACATAGCTACAGGGCAAGACCAAGGTTTTTGTTATCATACATCTCCGAAAAGCTTATCTGGTTCTCTGCAAAGCAAAGGATCACTGCTCCATCTTAAATTCCAGTGCTGTATGCTTCTAAAACCAATTAAACGATTACCTACGTTTTAAACTATAGTTTCAAAGTGGCACATGAAAGCATACGTATAGTCGTTACTCCAAAACAAACGATACCGTACTTTTATCGCAAGTCCAGACAAATCCGCGTTGTCAGGCACTGGTGGTAAATCCAACTTGATGTCCATATCATACGTACGGCTGTGGACAAGGGCACCGAAGAGGGACACGCGCGTTTCTTTCTCAAACTTGTCCCCAGCAGGACAGCTCTGTGAGAACAGCCCCATGGCAGGGAGCCCCGTGCCAGGTGCAGCCTCCATGATCTGAAGCGTCTGTTGAATTGTGTCATTGAACTGACATTCTTCGTTTGTTATCAGAGATTGTATGTCAGCTTCAAACACACTTACATCATAATAATCATAACCCTGGTATTTGACATTTCTCCCAACATATTTGTTGTTCAGAAAATAGTCCTTTTTTTGTGGTACCAGCTGAGGAGGACCTGTTCCAGCAAGCTGTACTAAAAGATCTAAGACAGAATTAACTTCAGTAAGTGGTAAGCATTCAGCTGTTTCCAGTTCCTCCACAAGATTCTCCAGTCTATCTGCTTGAGCACCTAGGCCAGCAACTCTCAAGTTGAAAGACAGCATCAAAATTTTGTTTTTCACTGGGAGTCTGGAAACGTTTGATTGCAGCTTACGAGCCTCATCTTGAAAAAGGTTCATGAACAGGGCATTATAAGCAACCCTTTTCAGATTGTGCTTAGCCCTTCTCTTGCTGATCTTCTGCCTGCCTAAGTGAACCTTCCATGGCAAACCTGTCAAGTGTGCTTCACACAAGTCATTGAACAACTGTGTAATGCTCTCCATTTCAAATGAAACGGTCAGGTTTCGGCAGTTACAGTCTGGGTCTCTGATTTCATGGGAAGGAAGACCTGAAAAACATCAGGAAAAGGAAGAAACTCATAAGGCATATAAGAAATTGGTGAGTATGCTTTAACTTAAACTGAGATAGCCCAAAAGGAAAGAGAACTGACCTCCCACTTATTTAGGACATGAGCTACAAAAACCACACTTTGATCATCAGTGAAGTGATGGTGCAGGAAGCTTAATTCCAGATGCCCATTTTTTCCCGGCAGACTGAAACAGACGTCAGAAGGTTGTCCTGATGTAATCCTGGATTCCTGCGGGAACACCTCTACCTTTTTCCCGGAGATATCCGCCCCCTCCCTCCCACGCAGTGGTGCCCTCAGCCGCAGCCGCGGGGCCCAGAGGACGTGGGCAAGCTGCGGGTGGTGATGGTGACTGGCGGCGACCGCAGGGCTGGGCTGCAGGGCACCCGCCATCACTGGGGCACTCCCGAGCCCCCGCAGAGGAAAGGCGGGGTGGCGGCACCCCCGGAGGAGCTGCCGGCGGCGCGGCTCACCCTGAGCATCCGGCTGGGCCCGAGCACGGCGCGCCAACCGCGCCGAGCCCCCGCCAGCAGCAGCGCCCCGCGGGGCTGTCCCCCGCCCATCCCGCCCTTTCCCCCCGGGCCGTACCTGCGGCGCTCCCCGGGCAGCGGGAGCGGGACGGAGCCGCCGCCTCCTCCCGGCGCCGCCGACGTCACCCGAGCGCGACCGGGCCCGCCCCGCTGCCGGCTCCCCCCCCGCGGCCGGGGAGCGGGGCCGCCGCTCAGGCCCAGCGCTGGCGCCGGGCGGCCGCAGCAGCGACACTGCGAACGCCGAGACGCGAACGCCGAGACGCGAACGCCGAGACGCGAACGCCGAGAGGCGAACGCCGAGAGGCGAACGCCGAGACGCGAACGCCGAGAGGCACCGCTCGGGAATTGTGAGCCGCTCCTGCGCTACTCACCCTCAACGCTGCCGCCGCGCAGCTGACAAAATATAACAACACGCTAGTGCCAGAAAGCAATGAACCATGCTGGTCCCGAGCTGCAGGAGGCAACTGCAGCCTTCTGACGCTCTTCGCAAACAAATTCTACCAAGAGTACACTTTTTTCCCCCGCTTAATTAATGTTTTAATAAAGGCTTAGAAAAATACATATCAAAATGCAACATTTATGTGATTCAAACACTATAAATTCCGTTGAACAAAGGCAGGGAGAGGGGAAAGAGCTGAGCTATTTCTCAGAAAATGCTCTTTCATTGAAAATGCTGAGTTTAAAAAAAAATAAAGGGGGAGGGGGAGGAGAATGGCAAAATCTCCTGTTAGGAAAATTTTCTGTTAGGAAAAATGCTAGAGTTCGGCCATTGGCTGGTTTCCAATTTAAATACTTTTTTGGACTGCAAAGTTCAGTTTAAAGCAATTCTAAACTGAAACAGAACATCTTCATGTTCTTCAGCTCCTCTCTGTGAAAAATCTTTCACATAGCTTTTATTTTCCTTTGAAAAACATTTTAATTTCAAAATGCTCAAGGATGGGTATAATTTCCTCTCCAGCAATATGTGAAAACCAAACAAATGGGAAGGGAAACACTGCGAACAATTAAAAAAGACAACTGCCAAGACAGATTTAGTTATTCCAGATGATACAAAGCTGATCCCAGTAGCAACACCAGTGTCTGAAATCAAAACGTCAAGTTATTGAAGTCACAATAACAGAAAAATTCTCTTGAAAATGATCCCTAAATCATACCTGGAATACTGTAAAACAAGGCATATCATGGTTATTGCCTTGGGATGCTTAATTTTGAGAATTGACATGATGTAGCCTTAGGCCACTACTAAATCTCTGGAGGTCTGGAATTCTCATTTATTACATAGACAATTTATGTTTGAAAAGAGGGCAGAGTGAAGTTCTCATCCTTTCCTGTTCCTCTTCTTTGTAAAATGATTCTGAAGTGAAATCAATTTCTTGAAATCCCATCCTTCACTGAAAAAAACAGCAGTAAGAAAACCAGTTATTAATCAAGCTCATACCACAACTCCTGACTCCACAAGAACATTTTTATTGGAACCAGACCCCTGGCACTGGCCATTTCTTCTGAAAGAGAGCATGTCATTTTCTTTTAGAGAGAGATGCCCACCTTTATAATTGCTTTTTCTGTTGAAAAATGAAAGTCATACAGCAGAGAAATGTTTCTAGACAAGTATGCTTGAAAACATACATACTGTCGAGCCTGATTCCTATACAAATGCAACGCCTGATCTTCAGCTCTTTGTGACTGTACTTGCAGCACGATTAATCACTACTGAGTTACGTGAAGTTATTTGTGGATAAGTTAAACATATTAAAAATATCACCTGGTTTGGCACTATATTCAGAAAACACATTAGCAATCAGAGCCAGGGCACATCTTGTTACCCATTCTTTAAGCACGTACTTTGGTAACTTCATTCCAGAATTCTGGAGGAACTATTCCAAGTCCCAAGCGTACAGTTGCTATGCTAAGAAATGTGGTGCTTTCTGGCTCAAGCGGCAGAACTAGAAGCACTCAGAACTTCACCATTTTAACACTAGATCAATCTGGTCCCACTGACTTTAAATGTCCCACTGACTTACAGGACCCTGCTGTATTTATATATAATCTCTTCAGAAACTTATAGTATGTAAGAGTTTAAGATAAAATCAGACAACTTACCTGAACACTGAAGCATTTTCCATTCCTGCTGAAACTGGTCTCTTAATGCTTTTATTTTTTTTACTTTCTCTTGGGTAGGAGGTACATAAATTCCAAAGGGAGGTGTAGAAGCACCCCCTAATGCTTTGGCTACACTTTGCAATAAACTTATCTCTGTGTCCTAATTAGGAAGAAAAAATACCCCTGTGAACCAAGCTCTCTTTGTTTCAGTGATAAATGAAATATTTTAAAACAAGCTTTTGTAACTAAATTGCCAGCATTAGTAGCAAGAATGAGCAACCTCCCATTTTCAAATAAAAATGTGTTCAAATGGAGTTTTTCTCTGAAAAATGTAAATAAATTTTTATCTGTTGTAAAGCTTTTTTCTTTCAAATGGAGAAAGAATCTCGCTTTTCCCTTTACGACTGAAAAGAAATAATGCTGGGTTAAGGACAGAAAATAATATGAGGTAAAGGGAGCATGGAGCTTGCTTACTTCATGCATAATTTATTTTCTGTGAGTAGAAAATAGTGATATATTTTGCTTAATCAAGAAGTTTACTCTTTTGGACTTCTCACAGTCTAAATCAATATAATTTCCTTGCAGAAACTGTATTTGGAAATGTTGATGCTATATGAAAATTATTTTTGCAAGACTGTAACCCTATTTTGTTTTTAAAAGATAGAAGTATTTTTTCAAATATTCTAAAAAGCCAAGCACATGCATTAGAAATGTTATGGAGCTACCTGAAGAGTACCAATATGAAAGTATCAATCTTTTTTTAACATGTATGCCTAACATCCTTTTATTGTCTGAGTTTACACTTCATAATATCAATAATTCTCTCCATTTCATGCTCCTAATTAGTAATGTGCAAATACTTTATTTATGGATACTGCATATCAATGTACAAATTATTTTAGCTTAGACAATTTATGTATCAGCATTGTAAATTAAAACAAATAACATTTGAGAAAACTACAGAATAAATTGTATCAAAAGCCACTTAATTGGCAGCTTAATGAATAGCGTGGCTTTAATTGGGTACTTGCTGGGGAACAGATTAGAATAAGCATACATGAACAATTTTTTGTTGTTTCTCACTGAAGAAGAACTAGAAGGCACAGAAGTAATCGAAAGTTACGGTTTCATAGATCACACAGAGAAACTGTGGTACCCAGAACCACAGGATGCTGGAGAGGCCAAGAATGTAAATTGAGTTATGTGATTAGACAAATTCATGGAAGATATGCTCACTGACACAGATCACTGCTCTGGATACAGCTTCCAACTCCTAGATTTAGGCATCCTTAATGTGGTAGCGTATGGAAAAAGCTAGCCTAGGAAAAGTCCCTATTTTTTTATTTTCTTTCCCATGCTCTCTACCAGAAACACAAAGCTGGGGTAGACTGGCCCTCAATTATCTATTATCCCACTTAAGTTCAGCTGAAGGATATGTGCCATTCTGATTTATGTTCTGCACGCTGGAAGTCATGTGTGACAAAGTACAGCACAGGGGAGAGAAGAGGAAATTTAGTGGTCTGTTATGACAGGACAACAGGCTGCTTTCAATCACATTTGATGGAAAGAGGCCAGATGATTTAACAGACAGGAACTCCCTCTTTTCAGGGGACAACTCTGAGCTGCGGATCCCACACAAAAATGGAAGTTGTAGCAAATTGTCAGAACATCTACGGTCCACAGACATAACATAACCATGGGCTTACATTCATGCCTCAGCTTCTCCATCGTGCAGGCTGCCAACAGCACACCTACAGCTCAGTGTGCAACTGTGTCTTGTCTTGTTCTCAGGACAGAAAGAAACTTGGGCAGCTTGTGCTGTGAACTCAGGGGTTCCAAAGACAGGATATATAGAGCCACTATGTTCTACTAGGCAGCTTGAAGCAGTTCATGCCAGTGTCTCTCCCAGACACTTTGAAATACCACGGCTTAGCACCCCTTCTTACCTCAATCACAGCAACAATTCGAGACTCAGCTAATCCTTGTAGTAAAGCAACAAGCAGAGAAATCCCACTTATTCCAAGGCTCCTGTTTGGTCCAACAGCTATTACTGTTAGGTTTGGTTGGTAACTGTATGCTACAGGAAGAATGAATCCAAGTACAGCAGAAAAGAAATCATTTCCTTCAGCATCCTTTAACAAGAAGAAATTGGTTAGCACAAATATAAAGGCCCAAATTCCCAGAAATAAAACAGAAAGGTGAATCTCAAAAAGCTTTTAATTGTCCGAGGAAGCAGGATACTGATCTATCTTCCCAGCAATTTTTATATTAAATATGCAGGATTCTTTATTTTTTCCTTAGTGTCTTTGCACTGTAACTCTGCCTTGCTGAAGATAAACTGCAGTAACTATGGGAGGCTTCCTCAAACCTATGCATTCTAATACACTCTAAAGCTCTGTGAAGGAGTAGTAATCTGGCAAGGGCAAGAAAAGGAAAAATTTTTAAAGGTCCAAAGTGGAGTAAGGGATGTAATTCTCAACGTAATTTTATAAATTTCTAAGTATATTCTATTATTCCTGTTTTAAAGGTTTTTCTCCTGTGTTGTTTCCAGGAAGTGAATCTTACCTCTTTCCAGTTTAGAGAAATATGGTGTTTGCAGCTGGTCTTTCCAGGCTGTTCTTTCTCACAGATGTTTATGATGAGCATTTTTCTGTAAATAAAACCCCCACTTGAGTATTTAAACAATATTTCCCAATGAGATAAAAATGGGATATTTTCTTTCATCATTCTTTAAATACTACTTCATAATACAGGAGCAAATAACTGTTTGCATTAGTACATGCCAAAATGTAAACAATTAAAACCGAAATTCTTTTTATGGTATTTTTAAAAAGAGGATTAAAGACTATTGGCAAATTACTTTTAAGAAAAAGAGGAAGTGGAAAAAAAGCTACAAATAAATAAAGACGACTTTCATTAAGGAACTCTGCATCAGCAATATGTGCCTCCTGCAGTTATAGGGGAGATAGATCTTATATAATTAATAATTGCCTTCTTTATTACATTTTATTTTCAATTTTCAGTAACACTCTAAATTTGAATTAATACAGAAGGATTATACTTTAAACCCACCACTAAAGGCATAAAGTAGCATTTAGAGACAATAATTTATCATTGAAGATGTATTTGGGGATGTGTTGTATTATGTGTCAAGCTAAATTTAATGAATGCCAGCTTATGACTGATCTCCTTAGTACAGTTTTCATCACACATATGGACACTTATGAACATTTAGAAAGCCCTTGGGACTGTACCCCATAACGTAAAGAGAGACCTCACCCATCTTCTGTGTTTGGTGTGATCTGCATGTCTCCCACAAATACACAAAGCACTCTGCAGAAAACAAAAATATACATACTTTCACAAGTAATTTTTTTTTCAGTTAGTGTAATTTGTATGGAAGTTTGCATGTCAACTGGAAGCATTAAAAAGAATGTATACTGAATTCAGTCCATTAAAAGTAGAAATAAACACATTTAGGACAGCTCAAGGGAACCCCATTTCTCCCATCAAATACTGGGGAGGAAAAATAAAAAATCAAGAAACTGGCATCAGGTCAAAGCCAATTGAGATCTGACAAAGAATGTGTAGGCTAGTACAGCCATCACCCTTACAAATTCTTTGCCTTTGGAAAGGCAAAAGCTTTTTGTTGGCGTATAGGCTGTTACCTGGATTACATGCTGAAAATGCTGTGTGTGTGGGCATGCTATTTGTTCTAAAATCAAAGTTTCACAAGCAATTTGCCATATTTGCCACACTTAAGTATCTGATTGTAACATTTTGTCAAAGGGCTCTAAATGCAAAACACACAAATTCACCTTTGAAATCCAAACCGAACAGAATGTCTTAGTGCAACAGCAGCAGAAAGAGCAGCTGTGGGCGATGCTGCAATTCCATTACACACCTACAAAATACATTTTTCATTCAGAAGCAATTAATGATGCAGAATATCACGTCATTTTTTAAGTGTAACAACTGTATTTTTGCTTGTTTATGAGTATCAAGAGATTTTAATGATTAGGAACAAGAAGAAAAGGATTAAGAAAATGTTATCAATTCATTTGCTACAGAAAGGCCATATTTTATTATTATGCCATAAACTGCACTATTATTTCAAAAGTATAGTGCAATACTAAATTAAATATAGCTTTTCCAGGGGAAGGCCATGTTTACTGATTCTCTAGATAGCCTGCAAACTGCAGCAGAAAAATACACCCTATGAAAAGGAGGTTGTTCCTGAATATTCTGACTCTAACCTAGGCAAGCTATTCTTTTCTGGAAAATACAATTGCAGTATTACTCAGTCAACCCTTCAGTGTTCATTTGTGGTGTGTAGTGCTTTGAACTCCACATGAAAGCTAGGCAAAAAGATGCGTTTCCCCTCACTCTTCCTCTTTGTCAGCACAAAAACTTACATCTGCAACTCATTAAAAGTTCTATTTCTTTTTGCCAGTAACCATTTTTTAAAATCTATTTATAGGCTCTCCTGGAGCTATGTGCAGTTTATAATGTCAGAAATTGGTCCCCAAGATCTATATATGTGACTTCCAACAGCAAGATGTCTTAGAAGAAAGAGGCCATTGTGGTAGCTACACTTCCTTGCAGGCCTGGTACTTTTGAAGAGATCTTCTCACTCAAAGGAAGAGTGACTTATTATGATACAATATTTTAAACTTTTTTTCAGTTTTTCTTCAATGCTCCTCCAAGTTTTTACATATAAATACGAAGATGCACCCTCTAAGCCTGCCCTCTCTTCATTCCTGACCCTGCAAGAATCAAAATACTGAACTAGAATGACTCTGTTCAGAATCAGATCATACAATAGAGCTGTTGAAAACACCACTAAAGAGTGTGTGTGTGCATGCACATGTAAGTCAAAATCTACTCTGTGTAAACTTTGCACACTGAGACAGGAAAAGTACTGACACTGCTTCAGATTTCTTGCTGCTGCTCACTGGTGCTTGATACACCAGCTTCTGCTCCCCTCAACTGAAAAGCCAATGCCTGGCTTCCCTGTAGGTCTGAGAACAATGAGAAGGTTCTTAGGGACTCATATTCTGTGACTACCTGCAGAAAGTGTGGACAATGACTTGCCTTAGAAAAATGGCTTGGGGTTAACAGCTATCCCTAAATAGTTGTTTTCTCATCTTGCAAACTCACTCTCATAGCTAAACACATTCTAGCTGAGATTAGTGGACTTGGGAGATAAACAGTAACTAAAATCTGGACAACAATATAGCAGAAGCAAAAAATCAGAGGAATCTAACTCCACCCCTACCCCCAAGACCAAGGCAATATATTATTACCTCCTTCTTGAGTATTTTATCTAGGATTGCCAACATACTGCCAAGAGAGAGCAAAATTTTGTCCTCTTCCACAAGGTCTGCATAAAAACCACTGTAAAATAAATTATATGAAGAAAAACTAGGTTAGAGGCATTAATGTCTTTGAAGAGGACACTGATAAAGTGCTCTGCAGTTAGTATTCATGGGGTACATTTTGTATAGGTGCTACACATTGATTCCCAGAAACCTGTTCTAGCAGGAGGATGCCAACACCGGTGCCTGACAGTCTTCAGCTCCCTAAACCTGTCTGCATTCTGCATTGGAAAGAAAACAAAAATGTCTGATGATATTCAGGAAACAGAGTTCTGTCAAAATTACATGAAGACAAGATGAAACACTGAGTTCCTCAAATCAGAGCAGTTTGGTATTTTTTCCAGCTGAAAGTACAGAGTACAGAGCTGTAAGACAGCTTCCTAGCAAGATCTCTTTCTAAATTAATACATTTGCATTAGCTGTCCTATCTCTATTGAAAGAGTTTTAGAGAAAAGTATTCTTTTTAGTTCTTTAAAGGATTTCAGGCTATGAGTGCTATACAACACAAATTTCTTTATTTCTAAAGGAAGAAATTCTGGCTGTAATTGAGTAGACTAAGGCCAAAAAGATGACCAAGGCAGACAGTTAGATGAGTCTATACAGAGACCCCTCATCCCCTTAATTATGCGGAAAATTAAATAAATAGGACCAACCTGACAAGAGATTTTATTTCAGTTTTGTCCATTTCCTTCACCAGCTGAACATGTTCAGAGAGAAAATGCTCTGAACCTTCAGAGCCAGTTGTTGCTGTTTTGATGGGAGGCACTGGAAATAGAATATTTTTCATGTGCAATTCCAAAAACCTTTCTACTTTGACAGCGTTGTTGTTGTTAGTTATCTTAGTTTCATGTTCTGTGGAGGTATTTGAATTAGCCTTCTTTAGTAAGTGTGATTTGGTGCTCAAATTTTGTAAAAATGATGTATCTAGAGAAAAAGAAAAAGAGGGGTTTCACAGGTATTAGTTTCTAAGCAATGTGTTAATATTTGGATATATTTATTTACAAAATAGAATACACCTGTATTCATAGTATGCATATTTACTCCCATGCACTGGCTACAAGGTTTCCTGACACAGATGTTATTTTTTCAGTGCTACTACATTTGTGTTAATCTAGGGAAAGGTCATATATTGAAATAAAGCTTATGCCCATTATTTTTGACACAGAAAACAGCATCCTCAAACAAAGATATCAAAACGCTACTTTTTGGCATGATGTTTGCCAGCTTCAGAAAGTTCTTTTCAGACCAGCTGAAGACATGACCTTGAATGAAGCCTCATACTGCTTTGCCAGTCATTTGATGAATAACTGCTCGTTCAATTAGTTTAATCCACTGGTATTAATTTTAATAACTTTCCATTTCTGTATAAATCCATTTATCAATCACACTTGCTTGAATAAAGAGAAACTACCTTCATACGCCAACCACTTCCAGTAGGGTTTATGTGCTGCTCTCACATTTTGAATAGATTCAACAGCACTAAAAAGGAAACCAGATTAACAGTATCAGCAATAATGAAAATAGAGGAGTCATAACTTACCTTAAAAAAGCAAAACCAAAAAATCTAGCTGAAAATGAACAAACTGATGTCTTCCAAGAATGCAAAACAGAAAGCTAAAGAGAATGAGAATCAATGGGCAGACTGCTTGAGAAGATTAAAGAGTCAAAAAAGAAAAGTACACACATTTACACATTGAGTGACATCCTAACACTGTTGTTGGAAGAAGCACACCTGTCTGAGTTCAGAAAAAATTTCTCCTGTTTGTCAGTGTCTTGCCAAGAGATTTTATCTATACAGTGTAAAGATTTAATTAGACTGACTCAAAAGCAAGACAATCTGTTCAGGAACTAAGTAAATCACATACCTTGCTATTCTTTGTGTTGAAATCTCCTTTTTGTTATCACTGCTATTTGCAGCACTATGGGCAAGTGGTCCCATTACATAACCTATTATAAAAATGTGATGCAGGTCATATTAAATCCAGAAGAAATTCCAAGTACTTGCAGATTACTTGTAAGGTGTTCAGGAGCTGGACTGATATTTTTGATAAGTAGGTAATCAACTCTCTATGACATAGGATGATAGCAATCTGAGATACCACACTTGGTAAAGAAGAAAAGAAGGACACAGAGGGCTTATGTTATGTGCTAGGAACACAATAAGCAGCTTTGCTCCATCAGTTTACCAAATGCAACTCAGCCCTCAGCCTACGTATATCCACACTGCTTCCCTGACTCATCCAAGCTCTGAGTTCTAACTAATGCAGCCAACTGGTAGGTGCTGCCACCAAAGTGAATGAGGAGCGTTTCTGCTGGAAAAAGCACAGGACAGCAAGTGAGGTGGGAGAAAAATGGAGGACAGAACATGGAGATATGGAGGAGATAGTGCAGACAGGTGGAGAGAAAGACACTCTTTAGATAGGGGACTGATTCAGGCCCAAGGCTCAGAATGCTTTACTAGGTCAGACTCACCACTGTACAAACACAGTCTTAGTGTCTCTGAAAAGAAGTTAGACTTGAAATTTAATTATCTTGATTCACCTCTACATACTCAAGTGCTTTTGCACCCCAGGCCTCGATGCTCCCAATTCGAGAAACACAAGTATTTGTCAAGATTGGCTCTGCATAGCATCAACTCTCTCTGATGAGAGAAAGGTGAGCTCCAGCTATTGCTGTACTGCAGCAACTGAAATGGCTCCGGGGTCTGCAGCACGAATCCTTGCGGTTGCATACTTTGTCAAATACTGGCTGTAGTTAACTGGTATTGCCTTGATTACAGCAGGATTATCTCAGCCTTGAGTGAGATGGATTTCTATAGGATAACAAGGCCTAAGGATAAAATGGCTTATGGTTTTATGCTATAAGATCTCCCAACTTGAAATAATTTCAGAAATGTAAGTATATAAAACTGTACCTTGGATGACTTTCTAAAAATGTAAGTTATCCAAAGAAGAAAATAATATATTATAAACAATCATATTAAAACCTTACTTCAGCAAGATGTTCAAAGTATGCATGACTTTAAGTCTCTTTGATAAACACATTAGTTGTTCTAAAATTCTTTATATGCTTACCTTAGACAAGGTGCCATTTCTCCAGTTATTTGAGGTACAGGATCTCCAAGCAAAGTTTTTACAGTCATGCAGACTGATTCACCCAATGATTTCAAGTGGTATCCACCCTAAAAAGTATTTTGTGTCAACTAAGGGACAAGTACTTTTAATATCTCTCTGAATTTCAACATAGAAAATAAACTATACTTTTGAAATATATGTGTATTTACAGAAGCAGAAGATGATATGCAAGTATTTATAAGTCAATGACTTTTCAATATGAAAATGGTAAGTTAGTAGCCACCTGCTGAACTTCACTAGCATCTTATGATTGAACTCACTGTCATAGTTCAAGTAACTTCAGAAATCAGTCATCACTTTGCCATGAAAACACATGCCTTCTCCATTCCTATCTACAACATGCCATCTTCAACAATCCTTCTGGAAGATTCCTTAGAAAGCAAATGTCTGTCCTCTAAAATGGCTGTACAAGAGAAATCTCCCACAGCCTGACACTTTTAAGATGTGGTTAGTTTGGCAGAATTTGGAGAACAAGATGGATTTAAGACTGCTAGGTGGCATGCAAGAAGCCATCTATCACCTATGGAGCAGTCATACCACCTGTGGGAGGAGTGAATGTTTACCTGCACTTCAGCTAATAGGTAAAAATATCTATAATAACCTGCTAGAGAGAAGGATGATGAAGAAAGGTCATGCAAAACAAGAGGTCAAGTGAATCAATTAATATACAGTTCATTCTTGAAGACCTTGTTGGCAGCAGTATTTCCACACCATTATTTACCTGAAAAGCCACCATTTTTCTAACATGCAACAGAAATAGGGAATTGAAGTCTAGATTTCAAAAGGAGAAAACATTTTAATTGTTTAAAAAAAAAGAATAAAAAAAGAGCTCCTAAAGAGCCTGCATACAGTCTTTAAATCAAAAGAGAGAGAATTTTCCAAGTGCTCCATTACTAAATAAGAGGATATTTAGGTTAAAGATTTTGTAAAGTCTCCTGGAATAAGATACACTTGTAATAACATTGGTAATACAGCCTGTTCACTAAATACATTTTAATGAGTTTGGGACTGTCAAGAGCAGTAGATTAATCACTGTTCACAAGAATTGAACAGATTTGTGGAGGCTAAGTTTTCTTGGATGAACATATGGTTCCTTTGTTTCAAAACTCTAAAGTGTAAGAGCGCTGTTGAATCTTAGCCATTTTTGCATTCCTGATACTCAAAAGAAAGGTAAGAAATTATTCTGTTGAGGAGTTTTGCTTCCTAGCTTCTAGTTTGCCCTGAATGGCTCTAATACCGAGACCTTCCCCTGGGGTACATTTCAAAAGTCTTTACCTCTAGGATGACACACAGCTTTCCATTAGCTAACTGCATCAGGAAATGGGTAAGGTGGGCAAAAACCTCAGGAGTGGCATTCATCTGACCCTAAACCAAAGAAAAAATTTTAAGAGATGACACCTTGATTCAAAAATACTGGTAAGAAACCCAAACAAAATCTGAAAATACCCCAGTCTGAGTTGGAATACCAGAACACTTGCCTCTCATTACATCAAACAGAATGCTGAACCATGCAGAATGCTGCATTTAAGGAAGGTGAAAAATACAATACAGTAATTACACACATGGGATAATCTGTCTTTACATGTCTTGTTGTAATGTTTAATGAACTTGCGTCAGCCTAAAGACTCAAGCATGTATTTTCAGCTTGATCAAAGTGAATTTCACTTAGCAATCACGGGACATTAAAGCAGCAGGAATATTTTCCTATTAGATTCGTGACTGACAACACAAAGACCACAAGTTACTTACTTCAGGGTCACCAATTCCAGAATCATATCCAGAAGAGACAATAACCAGTTCAGGATCAAACTGTTATAGAAGAGAGACAGTTGTAGCACATCTCTACGTCCTAATTTCAATTTTTTTTGGGATTTCAACTGTACCACGATCAGCTGTTATTTCAGTTAGAATATGAACAGAAATAAGGATTCTCCTTGAATATATTACCCTTTTACACTATCTTCGTTCCTGCTGGAGAAGTTGCAGATAATTATGTTGAATATTTAAAAGCTAAAATTCCATAAATACTATTCAATTGATCAGGGCAACATCATACCAGCAGAATAAATGTATTAACTCTACTACTAGCAATTACTGCATTTCTGTAAAATATTCAATGGTACCTGCTTAAGAAACACTTAGGAAGTACTCTTTGGCAGTAAAAAATTACCTCAAAAGCCATTGGAAGCAACACGTGGAAAAACGCAGCAAGATAATCTGAATTTCTCATCCCAACCTGAAAAATGAGAAGCACTGGTCATGTTTTCCTGTTGTAATGACAAATTTTCTAAGGTTCTTCAAGACTTTACGGAAACATAGGAAAAGTTGAGGGAATCTTACGAAGTACAGTAAAATACCCTCAATTTAAGTAAAGTGTATAAATATCCACCATTTTTAATGTTAATGAGCTTCAGTTCTCTGCTAAACAAGGATGGATGTAACTATCTCCTGAAGCACTTCCTGATTTGATGGCTGGGCAAGATATTCAAGTAAAAAGAGTGTGTGAATTTTTGAAAAATAAAAGGGAGAGAAAAACAATCACATTCTGAGCCATATTTTCCAGCAGACTCTCCCCGACTGGAAGGATATACACTGTGTAAGACATTTGCCAAGCAAGTGAAGCAGCGCACTTACTCTGAAAGTGTGACAGAAAGGATGAAATACAAAGCTATTGCACTTACTTTGTTGTGCTGTAAACAATATCTACCTTATTCCAAGGCAAATTTATGTTAAAACCTTTTCCTTTTCCCAGACCTACGGCATCATAATTGGATTCTTTAAGTGATGGCCAGAATTCCTGATGTTCATAGCGATGCCAAGAAAAGTACAAAACACTGGAAAAAAAAAAAATCCAATTTGACAAAAAGATTGTGGAAGTGACTTTATATCCTGAATCTGGTGACTGCATTGCCTGAAAGCAAGAAAATAAAACTGTCCTTTCTCCTTAGTTCTCTCAAAGTATTTAGACTGTGAAAATTGGTACAGTAGGTCCCATGCTAAAATTAACCTAAAAATTAACATGCTAAAAATGTCCTGTAGGCATGCACTCCATACAGATCAAATACAAGGGATTTTCAGAACAGCAGACTTGTTTCTAGAACCTGCTTATGTAGCTTTTCCAAAAGAAATATAAAGCTCCTGTATTTTATCCAACTCCTACTTGAAGACTTTAAGTGAGAGATTCATGCATAGAGAATAGATGTACTACCTGAGTACTGGCAAACCAAGGTAATCACATTGCGTATTTTGTTTGCTATTCTTTGAAGTAGAACAGACTTGCATTTTATCTTGATTTAGATATTTCCTTCTATTTTGTAACAAGTGAAAAACAGAGAGACTAAAATAGCAAGGTGAATGTTTTGCAAGATTCTAGTTTTAGAAGTTTAAGAAATCTTATTTTCTAGAGAGGCAAACAATCTTTAAACAGCTGGCATTAAAGACAAAAAAAAATCCTTCAAACCTTGGATCTTCTTCAAATATATATTGAATTCCTTGCCCATGGTGCACATCCCAGTCAACAATTAGGATTCTGTACAGATCAGTAAAAGAAAACATTCAGAGGAAGAGCCACAGCATCTTAATCTACAGAAGGTATAAATGGAAAATGTTTTTCTGAACCAAAAGGAAGATGACACCCAGAAAGCTCTAGACATTAATCTCAACCAAGTACAGTGTCAGACTGATATTTACATATGAAGAGCTTCTCTGGAGCCAACCATGCACTTACCTCTGTAGACCATATTTCAGTTTTGCATATTCTGCTGCAATAGCAACGTTGTTGAACAAACAGAACCCGTTAGCCGCATTTCTCTGGCTGTGGTGACCTGGAGGTCTGAACCAAAGTTTTGTAAGTTACTCACAACAAAAGAAATTTTGCTAAGTGAAAACTTCCTCACGTATTTTCTTACCTTACTAGTGCCATTCCATTGCGCACTTTTCCTGACATCACAGCGTCCACCAGCTGCAGAGTTGCCCCTACTGCGAGTCTGGCACAGTGGTAAGTGCTCTGAGAAAGAGAAACTCATCGACTTAAACAAGGCACATGTGACAGGCTTTAGCACCCCAGCTGCAAACTGTCTTGGCATAATTCTACCTCACTGAAGCTGTACAAAGATAGCTGAAACAGAACTTTACAGCACAGGTTCCAATGTGCTTTCTCCTAGGATTACCAGTGATCACCATAATCTTTATAAGGATGTTCTCTGCAGAGCAGTTAAAAAACGTGAGATGGGCATAGGGAGAGGAACAACACGACATCTTTGAAAATAAGGAATGAAACCCTACAGAAACGTAAGACAGAAGACTTCATCTCCATTTCATGGCACAACATTTAAGAGCAATTGTTACCAAAATGTGATTTGCAGGTCACTAATGGTGTACAGTGACATTAAGTGACAAAAATCGAGCTAGAATTTGAGTAGTGCATTGTACTGGTATGATACAATTACAAAATAGATGACAGGACATTTGACCAATTTAAGTTACAGCATTATACTAAACTAGATAACAATAACATCATAAATAAATGTGAGACTACGTAAGTAGCAAAAAATGTATTTTTAATTTTCCCCTACTTAGAAAAATGCCACTCAGATGCACTAACACAAATAGCTGTAACTCCCAATAGAGGAAGCAGTTTAACTTACACACCGGATGAAAGAAAAAAGCATCATAGTTTTCAGAGACTCTTTTCAGCTCCTCCTCATTCATTGTCTGAGTGCTTTTTGCCACTTCCAAGTGCTCTAAACTGCAGGATAAAGAGATTAACACAACACCTAAGTAAGCAACTATAAATATTTTTTAGAAGTTTGTTTTTATTCTTATGTATAAATCAGCATTCATTGCTTAAGATCCCACAGAATGAGAATGTAGATTTAGTGGAATAGCAGATTCATAACACAGCACCTATGCCATACTCAATGTGACACATTTTCCATTGAAATTAACGGAAGCCATTGAATTTTGGAGCACTCTTTTCAAATGGATCAAAATATAATCTGGAGATATGACATCTGCTGTTTCATTGAATTAATCTGAATGAAAGTTGAGTTTCAGACCTGTGAACCAACAGGATCTCTTCCTCGCTTCCTTCTCTGGCAGGCACAGGGACACATCTTTCCACAAGACGGTAACTTTTAAGCAGCTCATAGGAGGATGAAAGTCTTTCTGGCACTTCAATATCACAAATGGGACTGAAAATAAGCAATAATTATATTACTATCATACTATACCAGCACAGGTAGCTAACACACTTCATAAAGCCTAGCTTTTAACTCCCCACTGTAAGAAGATGCATCACCCTAAAAGAGAGATACATGAGAATAAACAGAAAAAAAATATTCAGTGGTCAGTGGTCAAAATCCAAGGTCAATGATACTTTAGCTTTATAAACTATTTAATTAGCTGAAAACACGTTATTTAGGGGGCTACTCAGATGCCTCATCCTAACACTTTTGTTAAGGCCTCCCAGACTGGATGACTACAGCTCCTCAAATCCAGTTTCAGATGATTGTTACTGTATCTAGATACAAACTAGGAAAAAAAAATATTTTTTCTCCTAAAGGAAAGGCTTTCTATTTACTTAGAGAATGACAGGAAGTATCATTAGGTACTTCCTATTACATTTACCAAAAATGCATTTATTTGGTACTGCCCTCATGACTGCTAATAAGAATCTACTAATAAAAACAACAGCAGTGACTTACTCACTCCAAAGTAGTTTGTGAGTGGCCATCTCCTCATCATAAATCAGCGCTGTTCCTGAAGCCATTGCTACAGACTGAGCAGAACAAAACATTATTACACACTAGAAGTCAACTTAAACCAGTTACTATTTCACTAGATAGTAAGAATATAAGTACAGAGAGCATACCTGCTTGCATGACAGTTTTGCACTTTGGACTTCGTTCTTACAGAATGAAATCAAAAGAAAAATATTTAGGACTCAGATTCTGACAAAACTGCACCCACCGAAACTGGGCGCGGGCAGGCAGGACTCACAATGCCCGAGTGTTGGAGAGCTGGGCGCTGGCATTTCTGGAGCAGGGCTACACGCAGCTGCCGAGCCCCCGCCCCGCCCGGGCCGTACAAGCAGGCGAGGCTGCGAGCGCAGGCCGCCCCCTCCCTGCAGCGCACACACACCTACCTGTGCGCCGAGCAGCTGCTGCGGAGAACGTGAGCTACAAAGCCACTAAGCGGGAACAACGGGATTCCATACACCACGCGCACAACACTTACAGAGATGCATTTGGTTTAGAACTTTATCGGTCTTTCAAAAGCCCCAGAGAGACACTGAGGAGGGATAAAGAAGCCGACGCGCGGACAGCGGATGCGAGCGCACTGCCGGTCCCAGGGCCGCGTCTCCTGGGCCCCGGGCCCGCTCCGCTCCACCGCTCGCCTCCCGCGAAGCGCGGCAGCCCCCGAGCGCCTCTCACGGAGCCAGCCCGGCCCCGCCCGGCCGGCGCCTTCCTGTGGGCGTGCCGAGCGCAGCCCCGCCCCGGCGCGCTGGAGCGCGGTTTGAATCCCGCTGGGGGATTTGCGCCGGCCGCGCTGGGCGGTGCTGCGGGGCAGGCACAGGGGCCGTGCCCGGGGAGTCCAGCCGCTGGAAGGGTTTTAGCGTGGAACTGACCCAAGAGCAAAACAACCCACAGCCCCGGGCCGTGTGGCATCCTCTGACAGAAGGAAAACTAAAGTAAGAACCTGAACTAAAGGCATCACTCCTTCATTTCCGCAGTGATGTGGCCCGGGCGGGTCAGCCTGGGGCTGATGCCTCTCCTGCGCGCCCGAGGCGGGCCGGGGCAGCCGGCACGCGTGGGTACCCAGCTTCTTCGATTACTGACCGCTTTTTTCCTCGGTTTCTACTAGTTTCCCAGTTCATGGTAGAAAGTGATGGAACAGGTGTCATCACATTCGATAACCTGATACAAACCTGCACTTTTGGGGAATGTATCAGAAACCCAGATTATTACAGGTGCGAATTCTAGAAATCTACTGCCCATAAACTTTCCTCGTATTTGTTTCCAAAAAATAGGACAATAATAGGCACTGTACTACTGAAATAGTTTCTAATTTATGTGTTTCCGCCTGTTACTGTCTTTATTCTACGCATTTATACAACTAAAATTGTCAAGTTCTGTCCACCTTCATGTAGTCTTTAATGTCAGTGTATTGCACCGACCATGAGGATGCTAATCATGTTCCTACTGTAATTTTTTTTTTTTTAATATTTTGACTTCATTAGTTCCCTGCAGACCTTTTAGAGAATGAATAAAGTTTATACATTGACCTTTTTAATGGGTGTGAAAATGAAAAGGGACTTTTCAGTAGCAGGGATCTGATTTATGACACCCAGTAACCAAATCTTCTTGCGATTGGGGCCAGCCATACCGTGTTTACAGATACTTAGTCTTCTCTTTATTCCGCTCTGATTCCGGCAAAAACGACCAGCAGAGGGCTGCCTCCTTTCAAAGTACTCCAACGGGAGAAAATGAGGTGGATTCATGAAATATTAGGCAAGGGAAGGTTTAGGTAACTGGAGAAAATGGTAGAGTGGGGGGTATAGACAAACGCATTAAAAATAGTCAGCTGGATTTGAAACTGGTTTGTGCTGGTTTTTGCACATATTACAATTTGTTTTAATCATAACTCAAAGAAACATTTATCCATAGCTGTCCAAGTTCAAACTGGATGAGAGTAGCTGTAACACTACCGAAAGGAACCCTGATAACACTGGGGTTTGAGTTCAACTTAAAATACAATTCAAAAGGAAATTAAAGCTTTATATTCGACTTATATTACATTCCTATTTACAAGATAGGTTTGGATGAGAAGTATAATCATCTTTCTACAAATAACATGATAAATATTTACAAGCATTTATGGTGTCTCCACTTCTGAGTGGCCAAAGTCAGCTGGGAGTCCTTCCTCTGCCAGCGATAAACCTGGTTTACTAAAATGATGCCCTCTTCAATATTCCCCACGAGGAGATACACCATGGGACGGTGGGTTGGAGACATCCTCTCTATACATTTTTCATTAATTAGCAGCCACTGTTGTATCATACTCTGAGTTTCATAAGGCAAGAGCGAGCCCTGGCTAGTGAATTCCACCTGGCATTCAATGTTATACTCTTGGTCCTCAGATGCTGTTCTCTTCTTGGACAGCTTTACTTTCACTGCTGAGGAAAAAAGAAAAGGAAATGCAAGTCACTCCATTTCTCAAATGCAGAAAGAAACATTACAGGTGAAAACAGGATAATTCCTTAAAAATATCTTCACAATTTTTGCTGACAGAGTATGGCGAGGCCTTTTCCAGCAGCAGTTTAAAATTTAAAACATTTTTGAAAAATAAATTTTATGTAGTAAAGGGGTTTTTTTTCAATTGAAGTAGGTGACTTGAAAAAATATTTTCACAAGCATGAGTAATTTATTTTTACCATCACTGTGTTATGTCAGACTTTGGGTAATTACATATTGTAAGCTGTTGGTGTTGTTCTTGCATCACAAAGCTGCCCAGCAATTGCCCAAGCAATTTTCCTGAAACTCACCTTGTCCATGTGTGGAATCCCTAGGCAAAAATAGCTTGCTGATACCACCCTTTTAGATATTCCCTTTTCATTATAGGCATCTACCCACCCCACTTGACTCCACCAACACTTTTCAGCATGACATTTTTCTGTATTTCTTGATCTAACACTAGACAAAGTTGCTGAAAGTCTTTGCACTGACATCAAAGGGCTTTCCAGGAAGTCTCTAGGGCAAACTCCACTCATCACTCCAACAAGACAATAGGAGGTAAGAATTCCTTTTGCTGACATGATTTTCTGATTCTCCTTTTCAGTAAGGTAGGTATCACAAAAGTCTCGTGCACAAAAGTAGCAAAGATACACCGTACACTGGTAAAACACCAAAGCTTTACTTTGTGTTTAAATGCTAATAAAAGGCAAACTTGCTTATTTGGCTGCTTTTGACAGAAATATTTTCCATAAAGCATGTTGTAGCCAACTAGACCAGAATAGCTATTTGGTTGGAAACCAGATCATTAATAAATCTTTCATGCACAATAAATCCTCCTTGTATTTAGATTAGAAAGAACATATTCTGAAAACCAACCTAAAGCTAAGTTAGCAGCCAAACTCTTAATCCTTTGAAATCCCTGGAGAAACTGTCACTAATTGTAATCCTACTTTCAAAGCATTTAGAAGAAGAGTTGTTAGTCTCTTTAACACTAGCTACATTAGCAAGGACTTACCAAAGTTACTGTCACAGAAAACTTCAAGAACTCTTTTGTGTGTAAAGAATTCCTCCACTGCTGGGCAGGTCTGGCAGGTAGGCTTTGGTAGGACTGATAAGAAATAACAAAGTCTCACTGTTATCTTTTTGAATAATTTGTTTTAATTTTCGGCTGTCAAAGCTAAGAACCCACTGTTTAACCACAGGGATGACAGAGAAAATACACATCAAAGACGGGGCCAGTGATAATAGGTAAAAAGTCAACACACTTCTCTGAAAACATGGCTAGGGATGAAAAGGAGTTTCATTTTCCATGCACATTCAGCCCTTGTTCAGATTCACAAGATCGATTATCAGCAACAAATAAAGTAACAAATACAGTATTATTTTTAACACAGCTACAGTGGGTGGTAAGGGGTTAGGTGGCTGGTTCTATCAGTCACTCGGTTCAGCTGTGGTACAACTGTGAATATATATGAATTTGTGTGTGCTAGCAGCAACTCAATCCTACTGTTTTTCACAGAAGTTAGTAAGTGTGAGTGCATTTGAAGATTTGAACATTTATGCCATGATAGCTCATGTTTCTTTAAGGAAAATCAGATAAAATCATCCCAACTTTCCTAAGCTGATCTGAGAACCAACTTATATACATAAATTTCTCTGTCATGAGGGCCACTGATAAGTCTATAAAGAGACCTCAAAACTCTATGTGTGCTGCTGTGGGTATGACAGTGCCCACAGCTGTGCAGGGTGATAATTGCCTTCCTCCACGATCAGAGCACAGCCTGCTGCACTGTTGGCTTACTGCACCGCAGGGCTGCTGCAGCTTGCACTGCCAGCACTGGCACTGTTCCACCATCTGCACGAACACGTGAAGCAGTAAAGGTAGACCTGACTCCATTACAAAATCATAGAATGTCTGGGAACAATGTCCCTTGTATCTCCTCGATTCCTGGAACACAGGATATGGCCACCCTCCCCTCTGCCACCTTCGAGCTACCTTTGTGCAGGTATTTATAGTCCTTAGTAAGGGGTGCCAGGCACATGTCCTCATCTCCAGGGAATCGGTCGCAGTCCAGGCTGGCAGGCCAGGGGTGTCCATGGCACAGGAGCACGGGGGCGCAGCTGTCACGGACAGCAACACACATACTCCTACAGGGATGGATAAACCTGTTGTCGGAGGAAATACCAGGCTGAGTCAGACAGCTCAGTGTTAAGGAAAACTATTGCAACAGTGATTCCTCTGCAAAGTACATAATCTCTGCTGATATTTAACATCCTTCAACAGTAATATAATTCCAGAAGCAGCAGCTGTGCAAATTATGCAAGCGGTCTGTGTACAGACTGAGCTTACAAGATTTAGCTATGATTTTAAAAATGCATTTATGACAACCTGAGAAAAGATTCAGTATGAGCCTGATTCTGTTCACAGTAGGTGCTTCAACCCTAAATGAATGAGTGAAGTTCAGCTGTAACAAAATAAAACATTATATCTTTTGACAACACCAATCATGTTCCCAAGGCAAACTAAAGTTGAAGTGGAACAAGTTTTCAGTACTTTTTTTCCTGATGAATACAAAAAAGCTAACAGAATGACTTTGGACAAAGTGGAGATCACCTTTAGATTATGATAAACATGCCTTTGATTTCATTCCTATTCTGGCAAATAAAGGCTGGAGATTTGTACTGTGCTGTGATACTTACGTATCTAAACAGATGGGTGCAAACAGGGAGCACAGGAACGTCCTCACGTGGGGGTGACAGTCTGTGTGTACAAGATGCTGCCAGGTGGTGGATTTTTGGATAACCTCTGCCATGCTCGTGTGTCCCATCAGGTTGGGAAGTCTCATTTCAGAGTATCCAATCTCGTGGCACATGTCCATCTCCTTGGGTATCACTACACATTTCGTGGATAATCCAATGTCCAAGCCTGTTGCCACTCTTAGGAAACCATTCACAGCAAAAACAAGTATTTTTGCAGTCAGTAACATCTTCCAGTGACTCCTGGGCTGCTGAACAGGGAGCTGTCAAACCCCTCAAGTGCAGAGGCATGCTGAAAACCTTGTGGCTTATATATCCCAGGAGCTTAATGAGCTGTTGGTTATCAACTGCTTATCAAATCACTTGAGACAAGACCAGGTCTTACTGCCTAATCAAGGGATTGTTGTGACAGCCAGGGAGGTGGAGAAAAAGTATAGATGTATGTTCCCCAAGGACACTGATTTGGAACAGCCTTTCGCATGTCCCACAGTGTCAGTGGCTGCAGCATGCTATGTAGCATATTAAATTTTGACACCTGGAAGGTTCACTATGTGCTTTCTAAAACAAATTAAGAGATCCCCCAGAAACAGGGTTGGGCAGACATGCTGTCTCCTGGGGCTTCTGTGTCTCCTTTGTTTTCAGACACTGCTGATGTGACAGAAAAAAACAGCCCAGATTGACTTATCAAGTGAAAATGTTTTGCTTGTGCTAATGGCCCATGTCTCTTCCACTGTTTTACAATGTAGAAGAGGCACTTTCTTTGGTCAAGCACTATATAAGAGACAGACATCTGCTATTAACCAAGTATTTTGACTGCAAATTTGGATTCCTTTTCTGTGACATGCTAAAGGTCCCGATTTCTATTAATTTTAATAGACACCTGAAAATACATAATTGAATTTGTAGCACTGTTGTGGCTATCAGTATTTATTCAGGAAAAAAGCAGTTACACATTTTTATTATTTTAAATGAAGTTGTCTACATTTAAAATTGCTCAAATAATGCAGCATTTCAACTATTTATTAATAAATTATAATTACGTTAAGGCATATGAAAGGAAATGATACCAGATGTGTACTTTTTCTGTCCATAGCACAAAAAATGGTGTTAAATTTCTTACATTAAAAGTAACAGGATTCTGAATGAGTACCTCATCACTGTTAGTACAGCCCT
This sequence comes from Corvus hawaiiensis, assembly GCF_020740725.1. NCBI lineage: Eukaryota > Metazoa > Chordata > Aves > Passeriformes > Corvidae > Corvus > Corvus hawaiiensis. Next base: position 60,027,577 of record NC_063216.1, on the reverse strand, counting down.
TTGTTATAGAGAAGTTGGGAACCAATTAAGATGAAAGAGGGTCTGAGTAATGCAGTTTACCTATTATGAATAGAAGAGTCAGATTATGAATTTTAAAAGCTGAAGATCTAAACAAAGCATTTCGTGGAAATTTTTTATTTGATGAAAATATTTTTTCCAATTAGTTATTGGTGTTGATTTTTATTTCCACATCTGGTTACATGATTTACCAGCAGAAATGTTTAGCTATTAATAATATGTAAGTGGATTTACTGTAAAATATCTGTCTTGGATATTAGGCTAAAATAAGTATGTTCATAATAGTGTGTCATCCAGTATTACTGACGCTTGACTGAAATACATTTTTTCAGAAACCATAGCTTTTTGTGCTTATATGGAGATGTAGCACACTTAGACAATGCATTACATATAATTTACATGTTTATACTTTAATGTTAGGTTATTAATCCTAGCATCTTTGAAGCCAAAGACAACCCCCTACTTATTCTTCCTTAGCTGCCTTCTTTAGTCTAAGCTACTGGTAAAATTACAGTATCTGTTTAAATAGCTAGAAAAAAATGACAGCAGGCAGGGTCCCAGGAACTAAAAATGTATTTAAAACAACTCTCAGTTCCTCTTCTCATGCCCTGTTGCCAGAATGGTGTTTTTTCCCAGCAAATGTGGTTTCTCTGTATCCATTATTGCACCTCAAAGCACAGGAACTGAATACCTAACCAGGCTGATTTAGGCCTGACAAAAGCTTCCTTTTGACAGGTGCTCCATGTATTTCTTAAGAAGTTAGAGCCTTATTAAAAGTCAGTAAAAGTCCCATTCTTGCTAAGTCTGTGCAGGTATGTCTGCGGGCCACACTTTCACACAGCTGCTCCTGCTACCATTTTGCAGTGAAACGACTGCACGAAGCTGCTTAACCCAAGGAGAGCCAGCGGCACAGCCCTTTGAACCCCCAGTGCTTTGTGCATCCCACCTGTGCCCTGAGCAAAACCGTGAGCTCCACCTCCTGTGCAGAGACACCTCTGCCCCATGCACAGAGCTCAGTTCACACAGGCTCCAGAGAGGTTGCAGACACTGTAATGTCTCACTTGAGTCTCTTTGGCATTCAGTAACTGAAGTGAAACTGGACAAGTGTCCCCCTTATGCAGCAGGCTTCTGCACCTGTCCATGTTGCTGATGTTTTTACCAAGTCATTTTGTAATTTTATGAAATTAATCAAATTCCTCTCTGTCTCTAATTATATTCTTCTGTAATACTTCCTTCATCTGATTGCTATCTGAAAGGAGGTGGCAAGATCTCTGGTGAAAGAAGCATTTCTCTTGCATGTGGAGCATGGTATTACGTGCAGATTTCTAAATGGTATAAAACATGGAGTAAGAGAGGGTTGCTGTGCCCCTTCCCACCACTGCGTTACAACCAGCCCATGCCAGGCCTGTGCTGGGCCAAGCTCTGGCTGTACCCACAGCCATGTGTGCTGGCTTGTGAGCCAGCGGGGCTGATTTGAGAGGTCCTCTGAGCCACGACTGATGGACAGAACAGAGGCAAGTGTCACAAGAGCGTGTGAGACAAAGATCATCTAATAAGAGCTAATACCTATCCTGGCAAACTTAGTCTCCATAGGAGCTGTCTTGGAAATAAATAATTGTGAACTGTGAGTAATTGTCACTGCCTGAGTCAGTTTCCTGCCAGGCTTCCCGGGGAGTAGGTCATTTATGAGCCACTGCGGAGCCGTGCTTTAAAGATTCTTTTAGTCTCAGCTATGTCTTAGAGGCATCCAACTATCTTTTGATGCTTTGCTTTTGAAGAGCTGACTTTTGGTAGACTCGAGGGCTGAAGAATTGTCACCAGTTTCAAGAGAAAAATGTGCCTAAAGGCCTTTGCTGGACACCTGTGACTGCACTGGGTCCAAGGATGGTTCTGAAGCCAGATTATCCATAATTCAGTAATTTTTGATAGTCATCTTCTGTCAGGAAAGAGAATAATTTATGGGAGCTTCTGATTCTCTTCTGGAAGTGACTTAGTTCAAGTGGGTCAAATTCCTTATCCTGTGCCATTTTCAGTATCATCATTTACTAAGGAATTTACCAATTTGACATCCTTTTCACTACACTCATGGGTCACTTTTAAGTAGGGGAAAGTGCTTGTGTTCAGACTCAATTATTTTGATGTTCTTCATGAGCACGTTACCTTTGAACTTGGTTTGACAGCAAGCTGTTATAATTTTAATTTTTAGTAGGAGTCCTGCAGAACAGTTATTAAAAGTGAGCACGCAGAGTAGATTGCCATTGCTTGGAGAGTGCTACAGGTCAGTCAGATGTTGGCAGAAGTGTAACCTGTGGCACCCATGTTGCTCTGTCATACATTCTCCTTTTATTTTGCAAACACTCAGCTGGTCATTTCATGGTGGGGAAAAAACATCAAGCAAATATGCACACAGATTGATTTTGTGAACACAGTAAACTGTTTCACTGTTGCCACACCAGCTAAACATCCAGATTGCACAAAAACTGGTGGCTCAGTATTTCTGATTGTAGTGATATATGTCTGTAGAAGGTGCTTGAACAAAGGCTGACTAAAGTGAAAAAAAAAAGATTAGTTTAACAAACGATCGTGGCAATTGCAGTGCCTGCATACAGTTAGAGATGTCACAATCTGGAGTCTGCTCTTTGAGACTTCTGAAGAAAGCTGTGTGGTGGTTCCCTTAGCTACAGGCTGTATTTATTGTTCCTGGATATGAGCAAGGGACACCTGCTGATGGACCATGATAAGAGGAACAGTGGCTGGAGGCTCTCTCCCTGCCCACCTCTGTGTCCTCTCCTTTGACTGTTACCGGGGAGACAGACAGAGATTAGCTAGGAGCCACCCATCAGAGCTCAGTGAGAAACAGGACTGACATTTTCTTCAAAGAAAGCAGGGGCCTGAGAGCAAATTTGCAGATGTAGGGATTTTTGGTTTTAATCTGAACATTTGTTGCAATATTTGGCTGGAGTCATTTTTATCTGGAGTCAATTGCAGAGATGCAAGGCTCCCAGACAAAGATCAAAGCCTGTAACCATGCACCCCAAGTGGCAAAAGGAGGCAGGGGAGAGGTAGTCCTTGCCCTGATGAAAGCTTTGCTGGACTAACATCTTTACTCTGCAGGGTAGGATTTACTTCGTAACATTTCCGTTGCTTTATTAAAAAAATAATTAGGCCACATATGGTATCTGTAAAACAGCAGAGATAGAGTCATGGATGCCTTTGAATGCCTTTGAAAAGGCCTCATTAATTTATTTGTCACAATGGCTTTAGCATTGCTTCAATTTTTAAAGGACAGAAATATTGTATTTCCTTATAAGTCTGTAATGGAAATTGTTACAGGCTCACTGCTCTGGCATGCTCAGCACCGCCCTTTTTACTGTCAGTCGATTAAATCAGAGGAAAGTTTGTTTTAATAGTGAAAGAGAAATTCGATGCTTTGGGTGACCCAAACTTAGTTTCTGACTCTGCCACATTTCTTCTGGAATCTTTAACCCTGCTACACTGTACTCCTGCACACACAGATTGTCCTGGTTAACAATGCTGGGGGGATGCTGGGGTTAAACATGTTCAAATATGAAGTGGTCAGATGCTGCAAGAGTCGGGAGGGGGCATGTAAATACCCACACAGATCCCAAGAGTATCACTCAAAGCACAAGGGTACTGAATACCATACAAAAATTGGGTAAGTAGCATTTTCTAAGTAGGCCAAGTCAGTCAGGACCAAAAAAAGGACACAAGAAGGTGAGGTGACTTGCTAAACAGCCAGCAGCTAACTCAGGCATACAAATCTGAGCTTTGACATCACAATGTTCATTGACCCATTCAGCTTCTGGAGGTCCTGCCCAGCAATATTTTTGTCACTGCAGAGCAGGATAATTTGTGTAAAGTGATTTTAGATGAAGAACTGAAATCCAGTACTGACTTACTAGTGGCACACTCACAAAATTGCATTTAGGCCATTTCCTGTGTGCTGCATGTCAGGGCCTTATGGTGAACACCACATAGGTTAAATGCTGTGTGAAGCTGTTTGCTTTCAAGGAGGCTGAAAGGAGGAAAGAAATGCTGGCACAGTTGTCATTAAGAAAGTGGAATTTTGTTTTTCAGCCATAAAAACCATGGCAGGATCACCAGTGTGGTTTTGCTCCAGGGGTAAGCAAATTCCAAATAATGGCTTTCAGGTGGGAGCAAAATACAGTCTGTCTGAATTTAGGGTTTTACGCTATTGATCGTGTACCAGATGAGCACCTTCCACAAACAGCCAGTAGTAATAGCCACTCTTCCCTGTTCTCCCCCAGGTGAAAAATTAAATGTTTTTGGATATTTTTATTCCTTGGTTGGTATTGGTTTGCTGCTTTGGCTAATACTGCCTATCTTTCTTTCTAGTCTTGAGTCAGTTTTACTGAATTTCAATTTAGTTTTGCTTTGATTTAATTTTGTGAAAGAAGGACTATTTGACAAATGGAATATCATGTATTTCAGGCACAATATCTGCTCTACAGAAAAGTTCTTCTTTTCTTTTAGACTTAAGCGGTTTTTGCAGTCTTTTGGCAACGGGGCTGATGCTGGTTTTCCCTCTATCAAATTTCTGTCATAGCTGAGTCCCCTGTCATGTATTGTCTGTCACAAATAGCTCCAAATGAAATAAAAAGTGAAGTTAAACACAGAGCCCACTGAATTGTTTCTAAACCTCTGTGAACAGAAGGGAATACAAGTAGATTCGAGCTGTTTCATAGGGAGACAGGGCACCAGCTGTTTGGGCTACAAGTAAACACTACATACCAACTATTTGTAGTCCATTGACAAAGTAAACATCGTCACCTTGTCTATTCCCCCTCTCGAATCTTTCTTTGTCTGTGGCCTGTAGCCAACTACTGATCATCAAGATAAGACAGAAACACATTAAGTCTTGAAAATTGTGTCTGGCTTCTAGCTGCCACTAGAGATAGCTCTATCAGTTAAGCAAGTAAAACCCCGGGAGAGTGCTCTGCTGACTCCAGCACGCCTGGAGCCCATCCCTTTTAAGTCGCTTGGCAGTATTTCGCATTTAACTTCTATGAATCCCAGCCACCCGCAGGAAATGCTCTTGGCATCTGACATTTTCACAACACATGGCAGGCCTTGCTTCACTTTAACACCATGGGAAGCAGCAGACCTGAAGCTCCTGTTTAGAAGGCAAACTTCAGCCTAAATACTTTTTTGAATAAGCAAAATTTAAATAACTTCTGTAACTTTTCACAAATACATAGATGTGCTTCAAATATCTCAATTAGATATTATGGCCAAATCTCCTCTAAGCAAGATTCCCTCTGGCATTTGCATAATTTTTTTCTTGAATAGATTCATAAAATCATTTAGGTTGGAAAAGACCTTTAAGACCACCAAGTCCAGCCATAAACCTAACACTGCAAAGTCCCACTACACCACATCCCTAAATGTCACATCTACATGTCTTTTGAATAGTCCCAGGGATTGTGACTCAACCACTTCCCTGGGCAGCCTGTTCCAATGCCTGATAACCCTTTCCATGAAGAAGTATTTCCTCATATCCAGTGTAAACCTACTCTGGCACACCTTGATGGTAAAATGTAATCTCATTCCAGACACTGAATATGTATTTAAATCTAAATAATCAAAGCAAATGTTCCTGTTACAAATGTTTTTGGTGAAACCAAAGACTTGTCAAGAAATAGTCAAAGTTACACCCTGGACATGAATTTGAGATTCTGATCATTAGAATCCTGGCAGCTTTTTTTTTGTGTTACAAATTTCTCTCCAAACCATGATTCATATTGTTTTTAAGGCTGTAGCATGGAATTTTAAAATTACAAAAAGAAAATATATTTTCTTGATAAGTCCTAGCTTTAGGTTTCTATGTTACCATAGTTTTGGAAAGAGATTTATTATTTTGGCCTTTCTAACTAAAATAATTTGCAAACTTTTTCATTCGAGTACAGAGGTGCATACTAAACTCTATTAAAAACAAACAGTTGTGTCCTGAACTCTAATGTGTACATAGACAATATTCCAAAATTTCTCGGAATTTTGAGAAAATAATATTTTTAACTGTGGCAATTACAAATTATAAGAGTAACTGCTTCACAAATCAGTGTGTCCATTCATAGGATATGTATATAATTCTTGCCTGACAGCTATACAAATATTTGATGGGAATAGTTCTTTTCTGTTCTGCGCCATGAATATGTGCTCAAAGGCTAAGGAGTACTCACTGACAGTGTGGACAGTGTGGACAGTGTGAATATTTTTTTTCACTCTCCCTATTTTAAACATTACCTTACACACACCTTTTGGACAAGGATGACCACAAAAAAGAGCCTTTTGGAGCCTTTAAGGCACCTTCCTATCCTGATAAAAGACACACTTGCTATCGCAGCTGCCACTAATCTACATTTTTTCGGTATTCCTCATATATCAAGAAACTCAAAAGATTTTTCAAGGTTCAATTAATGAAGCAACCAGCCTTTTGTGTAACCTGTTTTGACTACAGATGCTTAGCCAAATCACACCTCTGTGTGAGGAGTGAAGAATTCGAGAGACAGCAGGAGCACAGCACTGTGGCAGACGACTGGCAGGACCATGCCAGCCATTAGGTGGATCATCATGGGCAGGTCTAGACTTCAAATGAGATAAGGGTTTCACAGACACTACTTTTTGATTTGAACCTTTATGATTTTCTCTCTGTTATCATACAAGGATGGTATCTCTGTAAATAGTGTGTAAGTCTTTTTGTCTGCCTGAGAAGACATCTAGAACAGTTTTGTAAAAGTAAATAGATTCTGCACCTTGTATACTTATTAAATCTTCTTATATGCACTTTAATGGTGAATGCATAGTGCCTTCCTGTAACACTGATGCTGGGCCCACAAAATCTGCAAAACTTCAGCAGTTGTTCCTATAAAGAAGATTCATATTGCCACAACCATTCCCACAGCAGGCCTGAGATTTACAGAATCAACCACTTCATCCCCTCCCGTCTGTTTTGTCGACAGCTCCATCGATATTCATGAAAGGCTTTAAATCCTCTGCAAAGGGGGAGGATTCAATTTAAAAAAAAAACCAACCCAAACAAAAACCAAACAAACCACACATCAGTCTTTAAACAGAAAGCATAGATGCAATATGCTATACAAAAAGATGGGGAAGAAAAAATGTCTTCCTCTGAGCCTCAGGGCAGATGGCAGACTCCTTCCCTTTCTCTGTGGTGGCTTATGTTGCACACATTGCCTCTGTTGACATCAAAGACATTTGGTTTCTATTACCCTATCTTGAAGAGAAATTCACTGATAAAGGAGTCTCCACCCTAATGATTAAACCCTATTTGGATTTCAATACCTGGGCAGAGCCGCTGAGCCAGGAGGCCAGGATTAGAGGGTCGGAGACTTCAGCGCCCATTTGCTAATCTGGGTGCAGACTGTGGGGCCTGCCTGTGAAATGTTATGTCATTTGGTCTTCACAGCCCTTTACCTTCATTCCAGGGCAACCATTTTCTTCCAGTGCAGCTACTGGGAAATGAAATGGGTGAGTCCATCCTAAATAGCTACACAACAAGAAGAGCTGAGTAAATAGGAAAAAATGTAGAGCAATCATTTAGAAATAGCTCAAAATCAAACAGAACCTAAATGATCTCTAAAACTATGGTTTACTTCTAATTAGAATATGAAGCACAGGGAGGCACAACCAGAGAAATAATTGAATTTAAGCTTAGACAGGACAGGCTGATGGTTTTTTTGGTATTAGGATCCATTTTCATTCTCTAATGAAATGGAAGGGTTTCATGCTGGTTGCAGTGATCAAAGATTGATAACAGTCTCCACAGGAGGTTCCTTTCATTATGGAAACCATAGAGGAACAAATAGTTTAGAGGGGAATGTATTTTGAAATTAGACTCTGGAGGATCCAGAGAGAAAGGATTTGTGATTGCAGGTCTACTTTCACACCATAAAAGGAGCATGTTTGCCTGACAGCTTCCTTAGCTTTTTTCCTCTGCTCTTATATCTAGCTGATAAGAGAGATAAAAGATATTGCCACTCCCCATAAGCCTTGTTACATCTACATCTATACTACAGCATTACTAATGTTAAATGTATTAGGACAGGAGACCTTTGAATTGTTTGGTGAGAGAGAAAACTACTTTTAGAAACAACCAGAGAAAATGCTGTGTGTTTCTCTTCATACTGAGTAGCATTTTTCTCCCTGGTATTCCAGCAAAATGAAACAGATACTGGAATTACTGACAGATTCTGTACCCAAGGAAGGCAAATGCAGTTTCCATAATCCATGACTATACCCTGGAAGCCAAGATTCTGCCTGTTTTGCTTATGCTGAGTGTTAGAATATATCTATTGATGTCAGTGTCTCATGGCAGACCTTTATGTGAGCAGAACTGACAAAGGTGGCCAACGTACACAGGCCACTCACTCTTTTTGGTGAATTATCTTTCAGGACATTCTATAAAATGTTTGGTTTTGGTCCATGATATTGAAAAAGCATTCAGTATGGGCGGTACTTTCCCTGCCATAGGGTTGGCCCAATAAAGCAACCTCATTCTAGTATCTTGGTTTCAGCAAGGGATGCTGCAGATGCATATGCCAATCTTTAAAGAGAACAAACAGCTTCTGCCCCTGTGCTTACTGAAGTCCTTAGCCACTCTGTCCCAACACTCCAGTGGGAAAAGCCAGCTTGGGTCCATGTCCACATGTGCAAGGACATTCACTTGGCTACTTCTTTCTTTGATGACTATCAGTATTTGATTTGCTTGGTAAGAACACTTCTTGAGTAGATAAAACTAACACAGAAAAATGAGGGGAAATAGTGCTTCAAATTCTGCCTACTTCCAAGTTTTCATTTTTCTCCTTTCCAAGGGAAAAGGATCATTTGTGGTAGAGGCCCTTCACAACCAGCCCTACTGTCATGCCCATGTTTGCTAAGGTCTAACGTTTCTGGACAAGAAGAGAGAGATTTAGTCTTCTTTAAAACTCCTAGTTGATCACAAAGGATGTATGAACCAGCTGATGATGTCACATTACCATGTTAGAGAAGATTTTATTAACCCTAAGGGAGCCCTCAGGCATCCACTGGTATGAATTGGGTACATTAAGGCAAGCCAGTGTCTGGGACATGGAGATGCTCTCTGATTGCTTAGCTCAGCTCTTCAGCCTTTCCTGAGCATCTTCTCATGGGAAGTCATGCTTACCCCACTGCTAAGATCTAAAGTTACAGCATAAAGGGAATTTTCCCTGTACATAAATAATTTATGTCTCAAATTACTCTAATGATACCAAACACGAGTTATGGAAAGCAAGTCAAAAGCTGGAAGACATGCAGCAAGTTCATAACATTAATCATATCAAATCCAGGTGATCAAAACCACTAATCCAGCCATAAAGCATAAAAGGCCATAAAACCCATTGAGAAACCTAAGGAAACACAGTTAATGCTCTGTTTTAAAGACTTGCAATGGCAATACTGAGTAGATAAAGTAATTATAGTTATAGTGAGCTGTTCATTAAGAGAATCACACTTGTGTCATTGAATCTCCAAATACTCACTCATTTTTGTATGACCGTAATTTCACATCTGTTCTGAAAATTCAGCAGCCTGAATGTAAAGCATTACCAGAGTGCTTGAAAGCCATGGGGGAGTCATGTTTGAAGTCTGTAAGGTGACATGAGACCTGGAGTTTATATGTATGCCTGGTGACCTAGCCCTCCCACTCTGCCAGCATGCAGGACTCTATCTCACCATTCACAGTATTCTCACTGCTGTGGTTCTACTTCTCTGATGAGTCTAATTGTTTATTTACAACATTAGTAATGCCTTCAAGAAAATCTTCCTGCATTGTCTTTTCTTTCTTTAAAGGAAATCTGTGCTGTTGTGCAGTAATTCTTTCCTATCTAATCATTACCTTTTGCATAAATGCATAATGTATGAAAAACTTCATTATGATGCTGTCCTGACACTTAGTCCAAATGGAGACTCACAGCAACTTACAGTAGCTTTGCCAATGGCACAGAAATACGTATTCATTCCATTTATTATGGAGCACTGCCAATAAATCTTTACAGCTTGACCTAATTTAATATAAACCATCGTATCTAGGTCAGGGCAGATGGCAGGGGGCAACTGGGGACAACCCCAGCCCTGGGTGTGGGGCACCTCCCTGGGGATGAGGACAGGCCAGACTGGGACATCAGCCTGTGAGTGGAGGTGGTTTGGTAGGACCCATGGCCAGGGACACAGCTGTGGGGTGGTGAGGAGCTGCAGCTCAGGCAGGGCCAAGGCAAGAGCACCAGCTGGAAGCAGCTCCCTGCATCAGGGTTTGGCCCCACAGCGCCTGGGAGCCTGCCCCCAAGGTCACTATGGGAAAGGGGCCACCCTTGGCTGCACTGGCTCAGAGCTGGCCCCCAGTCCCAGCAGCCCAAGCTTTGTGAGCTCCTGTGGATGCTCTCATAACCCTTACAAGCAGAGCTCACCATCAGGCTTTCCCAAACAACTACTTCACAAAGGCTGTATTGTTACTCTTTTACGGCTGGAGAACAACAGACAAGAGATGACAGCCTATTCACCCATCAGTTTGGCTGAGCACAATTTTCCAGGCACTGTTGGCTCTGTGGCCATGTCAGTGCTAGTAAATGAACCATGCCTGCAGCACTTTGCTGGATCTACTGCTTTAGAGAAAACTTGAGGGAATGTTTTTCTGATTACATTTCTTGGCTGTGTTTTTTCTCCTTACAGTAGTGCCATTTTTATGAAAAAGAAAAGTCAAACTTGACTCAAACCCAAAAACGTAAGGAGTTACATTTAGGAACAGCAAAATGTCCGGGCACATACCAAAGTAGTACTACTTGGCAGCAGGAACTATCATGTATAAACGTGACTTTAAAAATACCTAAAAAAAAGCTGCCATGGTCCAGGCCCCTGTGGACTAAATGTCCATGGTCTTCTGAGCAGTAAAATTTTACTGTTATCAGTGATATAATAATGTTACAGTAATAATGAATTTCCCATTAGTATCAGACTGAACTGGATTAGGTGGCAGTCTTGTGTTGGTATTACAAGTGTCACTCTGACAACAGCCTCACGGCTGCTGGTACCACACAAACACAGCAGACTTTACCTGCTCCCTAGGAGCGAGTGCTCCCAGGACATTGCGTGGCAAAACTTGAGAGCATTTTCAAACAGGACCTTAGCAATTTCTTTCCTTGCATTTCATTTGTTTCACCGGCAGTCACTTTTACTTCTCAAAGATAACAGCATATTCAGAAAGCTTCAATGGAAGGTGTAAGAGCTGCATGCCTGGGTCACTCTAACTGCTGGAAAATGCACCTTGTCGCTTACTGATGAAGCAGACCACGAACTAGAAAACTCCTGCTTGGAAAAGTAACGAGGTTAAGCATAAAGGAGCTCCCATTACCGAGCAGAACAGCAGCAGACAAAAATTATGAATCATTAAAACACTTTCCTTGTCCTCACTCACCTCCTTGTGGGATGCTGTTTCTGGTAGCTAAAAAGCATACATCAGTTCCACGCCTCAGAGCTGCAGGTGGTTGCTAAGTGAAAATGCAGTTTTCAGATATTACTATTCCACAGGCTGCAAATGATCTGTGCACAAGAGCTGCTCATTAAGTGGTAGTCCATGAAGTTTCAAAGAATATCTGTATGATGGAAGTCCTCCTCCCTTGATCTTTCTCCAACTCAGGCTTCTGAATTCTTATGAAGACAGGAGATTTAAAATGCGGCTGTGCGTGAAACTGCTTCTGGTATTGTTTGACTTATATAACCAGTTGCCCCCAGAGTACGCAGGAGATGGAGAATTAATCAGCAGGGACAGCAGGTGTTTTGAGCCCCTATTCTTTTCTGTGGTACCTACAGGGACTGTCAAAACACATGGCTATTTTATACCAAGATCCAGGGACTGATAGCATCTAACAGATGCTTCATTCTCTGACAACGTTAGCTGAAACAGACCAGAAGCATCTGGTATTCGTTTTTGAACAGCAGATCAGAAAGTAGGAAATTCAAAGAACCCCACCCAGCTCATATGCCCAGTAATTCCAAATCAAGAACAAAGTGCATCTTCTGAGCACATTTTGCAGGACACATTAGCATGTACCTCAGTAATATCCTGTTTAAAACAAGAGAAAATAGTCAAGAAAGGAAGTTGTGAACCACATCTGGCCCGCAACACCACATTATCAAAATTTGGCATTTGGTGAGTCTTCAATGCAACAAAGACTAATACTTAAGGGGACAATCTTGCTCCCTGAAACAGTCAGGGAACATGTGAGCCTCATATATCCTTCTGGAACACTGTTAACTCAAACTTCGCTGTCCGACTCAAAGATGTACATGCTTGATGACCATCAATCTTTGGCTTTTAAAATCAGGCTGAGAAATGCAACTGCATTTAAGGACCAAAATCCTGTCCTTCAGAACAAAGCAGAAATGCCTGGTGAAATCCAAGAAGCTGTTAAGAAATAATTTGGTGGCAGTAGTACAGTCAGATCAGCTCTTTGATAACTCCCAAGTTTGGAAAATAAGAGAAAGATTAGCATCTGACTAACTTCCAAAAGAAACTACGTCAGCAGCCAATATTGCATGAAATGTACCTACACTACTAGTAGGTACCCTTTCATACCCTACTTCATATAGCACCCTTTACCAAAAATAGTATTTTCAGTACTGACTATACATTTGGGAGTACATACGGGGAAGATAAGACCATTATTGTGTCAAAAAACAAACTCCCAACCTTTATTTGTCACAACACATTTCATGTACATGCAGAATGTATTTACATTTCTCTTTTAAGGCAAACAGAAATTGAGTTCTTATACCTGAGTTGCTTAGCACCAGTAAGAATAGCAAATAAAAACACAGGAACTGCTCTCTCCCTTTGGAGTAGCAGCTGCTTCTGCTGCAAATTATTTCTGCTTTCACCTCACAGTTCTTTTAATGAGCTCTACTGTCATCCGGAGCCATTTCTGCAGAATTCAATCTCTTCAGAGAAACTGCTTGACCAACTTGAAGTTGCCTTTGCTGTTTGCTAATGGCACAGCAGTACTTCTGTCTTTGCTGACATATGCACCAAGGTCTTCAGTTACTTTAAGAGTTCTGTATTTCTCCACTACCAAGAAAAACTATTATCTTCTTATGTCTTTCTCACGTGTGCTGGCTGCTTCTCCAATGCTAAGTTAAAATCAAGAGAGGGCAAAGGTAACCACAGCCAATGGAGGATTTCAGCGCTTGACTTTGTGGAAATGCCCACTGAAGTGTTGGCCTTTAGGAAGAAAATGCAAAGCAGTTTTTCAATTAAAAAAATGCTCCCTCTGAGTCTGAGTAACATTTGAGCCATCTGCATTATCTCCAGACTTCAGGCATTTTCTACAATTTAGGATGTTGAAATCCATTTAAAATATAGAGGCAGCATTTTCAAGTAAGTGTTTGACATTTTTCATTTCCCACTGACTGGGTCTGCCAACACCACTAATTCCAATAGGCACTTTTCTCCCATGACTTTTAAGAGGACCACAGAGCATGATCCTAAGAGAAAACATCTATTCTGTAAAAATCAAAGTTTCTATTTAACATAGAAGTGTAGACCAAGCATAGTCCATAGTGCAAAATGGGGTATGACTATCAAGTGTGCCTTCCTCTGTGAGGAACCTGTAGTTTGGAAAAACCTTTTTATTCAATTCACATTCTTTGCCTTTTTTTCCACACATTCCTGAAACTGTAGTTTTTAATGACTTGTCCAATACATGAATTTAAGGTTTCTGTTACTACTTAGTCTCTCTAGGTGTCCACCTCAGCTAATCAACGCTCGTCACAAACAATTTTTAAACAAACACTAATATTTACAGGTGTTTAATTCAAACATTCATTGAAAGAAATAAAGTAACTGTGCCTTTATTAAACTTATGGTTTATATAGGGTATTAAAGCAAAAAACCCTCAAGTAATTTCTTCTTTTTTTCCAGTTACTACCTGCTAATATCAAATGTCTTCTTTCACATTCATTTCATTCAGTACTAACACACCACAGTGTATTACACTGGGAATAACCCACATCCAAACAGTCAATTGTAAAAACACTACCTTTAGAAAGACAAGCAATTTCACACAGAAATTCTTCACAAAGAATTTCTTTTTCCCAATTGTTGCCAATTCTTTTTCCCACCTCAGGGACCCTTACAAACAAAGCACCTAGGAAAATACAGTAACAGGACAGTAAGAGGAACTCATGAAGCATCTAATCAATCTATCCCATCAGGAAGCTGACTCCTTTTGCCAAGGTACCTCTCAATAGAAGGTCTGAAGGTTTTTCCACGTGAGTTCAAAAGGGTAAAAAATAGGAATAATTATTATTCTTTACCTGGTAATAGCTTTGTACACTGTGAAAAGAACAGCTTGCTGCAGGTATTCCTGATGAAGAGCTGCAGTGTATCATTTTGGTCCTCATTTCATTTTCTAGACAGTGACCCACATGCAGCTTTAGTTTTCAAATCAGCACTGCTGATTCTATAACCAGTACATTGTCTGAGATAATTTCAATACTAAGATGTTAGAGAGCTTACAAAACTTCAGAAAATCTGAAGAATTTCTCCCTGGAAATCCTTGATCCCTAGTCTACTATACAAAGAAAATGCACTGTATTTAGAGAAAAATATTATACAGTGATTATATATCCAGTGACTGTTCACCTAGTGAGTTTATGAAATCTTGTCCTGCTGTGCTGGTTATTTTGAAAAAAATCTAGGACATCAACACTTCTGAGGTTCTCTTCCACTCACACAGGACAGGGGAGGCAGGCATTCATTTGGGCTGTGTCTCTGCTACCCACTGCAGTGCCTGAGGTAACAGAAGATGATTAGCCTTCCCAGGCATCTCAGCAAAGTGAAATATTCCAGAGGAAGTCACATGAATACTCCTTGCATTCAAGACGGTTCACTGGCCTTGGGAGAGCAGTCCCAGCAGATCTCTGACATACTGTGTAGCTTGCTTGGGGTGGTAATTTGTACTCTTCTGATCTCTGAGTTGAAGAATTAGTCCTGCTCTTTTGGTGATAGCACCAGGTTATTGCAGTCTGAGTCCTGTTGTGCAGAAGGAAGAAGTTGTAGGCAGAAATAAGTTTCTGGATATGTTTGAAATGCTACTCCCAAAGGCACCAACTTCCACATGCAGAGTAAAGGACATTGCTCTTTCTTACAGTGCAGATGAAACAGATTACACAGAGTTTATTTATAAAAAGTTTTATACACCTGAAGTGTCACAAACATTTACAACTTTTCTGCCTTCCTCAGAGTTCTGAAAATACTGAGCCACACAATTACACTGCTGTCTCCTTTGAATCCGATGTCTGTGGTGGCTTGAAGTTCAGTATTTCTTTATATGTAATGCCTGCAAAACAACAGAACAGACAAAGCATTGGTATGGTCTAATGAGAAAAGGAGCTGCACAAACATGAATGAGCAAGGTACAACTTCGGCATGGCTGGGCTCTGATCTAGCTCAGGAAGAGAAAGACCTCTTCAGGCAAAAAGAGAGGAAGTGTACAAAAAGTAAGGGAATCAAGGACCATTTTTTCACCATTTCAGATTTGAAAAAGTAGCCCAATACTGAAATGGTACAGGTGCTTTCAAAGGGATGTGAGCACTGACTTTTGAGTATAGTGGGCAATATTCTCAGCAAGAGCTACTGAGCACATTAGATTTAAAAGTCAGGTCCTCTCTTAAAAGCCAAAATACAGACCTCTGACCTTAGATGAAAATAAGATTAGACTTAAATCTCTGCTGACACAGATATGTTTTTTCTCTCTCTGAGAATCTAACGTTCAGGCCAGCAACCACTGCAGTCCTATAGAGGCAACATGCAATCTGTTCACCTGCCCTATCCACTGGAAGGCAAGTTAGAGAAATGGTTGCTTTTCTATGTTGCAGAAGATGGGAGGACAGAAACATTAAGGAAATGGAGGACAGCCTCTGTTAGGAAGCAGAGAAGAAACCTTTGGAGATCCTTTCACAAAGACTTGATAAGAGGAACACTGGCTTATCAGTAGCATTTCTTTTTCTTAAAGGTGTCTATTTACTCTGTTCAATAAAAAGCAGAGAAGTTAATTTGTAAAGGAGAACATTTTTATTTCTGCTTGGCCTTTCAAACTGGTTATTTTTGAAAACATCACAAAATTAAACTCACGCTTCCACTCATCTAGTGGAAGATCCATATTATCAAATGTGTCGTCATATTTCTCAGCTTCAATTTCTTCCTCAGGATCATGAATTGGTTCAAAGTAAGGATGCATCAAAGCCTCAGCTGCCGTGACTCGCTTCTCTGCATCCAGCACCAGCATCTTCTCCAAAAGGTTTAGAGCTATTGCACAGAAAACCAACAGTGTATTCAAATCACACACCTGATCTCACTTGTACACAGTAATATTGCCCTGGAGGTATTTCAAATAAATACATGGAGTTATAAAGCAGAATCACTGGGTGTCCAGTGATAGCCAGTGTGGGCCCCTTTGCATGACAGTGTTGTGAGCAAGCTGGGATGTGTACAAAGCCTGATGCAATGCAGAGGTGTTCTGTTGCTTCTGTATGCAATACAGAAAACATCTCAGCTAATGACTTCCCAGCTTCTGGCTACAGGACCGCTGTGCTTGGGGCTTTCCCAGGTGTCGTCAATCACTGCCACTCACTGTGGTCCTAAGGTCCATCACCCCCTGACAGCAGCTGAATGAACAGGTGAACAGCGAACGAGAACTGCGCTCTGTGTCACCGAATCCAAACCAAGTACACTCTGAAGTTCACGAAGACAAGTTAGTCGTCCATGCTCAGAATCTGAGCTGATTTTATCTGCTACGTGGTTTTAACCTCAGCCAAAACAATCCATTAAAATTTCATGTGTTTCCCTCCTGTGGATTTTGGATCAGATCCATTGCTAGACTGTCAAAATGGACTAGTGTAAACAGGTATGATGAATGATTTATTTTCTGTTTTTCTGTCCTGAAAGGATGCTCTTGGGTTTGGAGCCGCTGAAAGGAAGTAGAGGTAGAAGCGTGGGATAGGATGCTTCACCTCCTGCTTGCCACGTATATTCTCTTTAAACTCCTATCCCAGACCAGAAACAGCCAGATGGCCACAGAAATGATAAGGAGAGACATCCTAAAAACTAAATGGAAATGTGTAGCTTGCTGTAGCTGAGAATGTCACTGAGCTAACCATGCAGTAAGTTGTTTATTAATCAGATTTATTTCTACTGTATCTGAACCTAAAATTTTAACTTCTTAAATTGAGAAAATTAAATTATCCTAATTAATATTCTAACAAAACTGGCTTTGGGAGTGTTTAGGTCATTGGGGAATTGATAATGCTTAGGGAGAGTCATTTCAGAGCTCTGGCTGCCTCAGGTCATGTCACAGTTATGCACACTTGGAATGCTCTTCTGGCTGTTTATATCTATCAAATCCAAGCTAGTGCTTCTCAGGAATGCACAGATGTTTCTCAGGATGTATTAATTCCATTACTAAAATGTCAGCTTTCCATTTTCTTGTATTTCAACTGCAGATCAGATTGAGCTTTCAGAATTATAGTTCAAATACAGTACAGAGAATATTTTATTACATATACTTAATCTGGGAGGGCTCTTGAGAAAACTGCTCAAGTAAAACCAATGAGCAGGTGCTAGATTGAAACCCAAATTACAAAATACTTTTTTTGTTGTTGTTGTTTCTAAGAAACAACTGATTCCTGGCAAGGTTTAAAATTGGCAAAGTTCAGCCGCTACAATCACAAGTATGAATTATGGAAAGCAAGAGACAGAATAGCACAAGAACCATCACATCACCTGTCACAGGACTGATACTGCAGCTGCCTCCAACGCAAACACAAGAACAAGCTGTGAACATCCACACAAACCGTCTTACCCAAAGGATTTGCATACTTCAAGATGGATGCAAAATCTTTCTTCTGGACTTTTGGAAGGCTTTTGATATAGTTTTTTGCCTTAAAAGAAACATGGATATTAAATTAGATCTTTGCTACCTCTGTAATGTGACAACATTAACTATATGCTTAATAGGTAACTCAACAATATTTTGACAGCAAATTGTACAAATGCATTTTTTCTGATGCTATTCACCTTCTTCCTGAATGGAATTTTTTTTAATCAAGCTTTAAAACCATGATTTAGAAATTACAATGGAAAGCTTTAATTATTAGTGCTCCATTTTTAATATATTTATTCAAATAAATATGTATGAATTATTTGAAAGAATGTCATAGTGAGTTTACAGCAATCTCTAGAAGTGAACCTTATACAGTAGTTCCTTAATATTTAAATTATACAGTTAGTCTAATGAATAAATTTAGGTCCTTTATAGTAAGGGCTTCAGGATACTAGAAGGACACTAACGTAAGAACAGGAAAGAGACATTTGCAAACAACCGGGTTTTCTGAATATCTTCATGCTTTCAGTAGCTTTACAATAAAAGTTGCAATGTATCAGCTCAGCTGTTTATATGGTAAACACTGGAATCTTGAAATACATAAATAATGTTCTGATAACTTTCTGTCATTTCACTCCCCATCTCCAGTAGCTATTGTGGGTGCACAAAGCATTTCAAGGCAGAGAGGGACTATCAGGGACCATATCAGTAGTCAATACGTATTATCTCAGACTGTCAAAGAACTGAGTATGGCTTAAAGTAAAATTAAGACATGGAAAACCAACTGACAAAGCAGAATACTCACATCTTGACTGTGCAATTTTTGAACAAAATCTTGAGTTGGTGTACCTGTTATTTTCATTATTTCTGTGAGTTGGTCCAGATCTGAATACCAGAAATAAGGAACAAATTCTTTCACCATTAGAAAATTAAGCATCCTGCAAAAATAATGCATTTCTTCGCTGTTGGAGAATAATGTAAAAATCTTAATTCAATGACTGAACAGAAGATTTATAAAAGATGAAAGTTCTCCATTTTTTCTTAGAAAAGGCAAAGAAAATATCATATAATTTGGGAACACATAACTGAATCATCTGCAAAATTTTCTAATATTATCAGGCCCATTCTGTATTTTTAGATAAAAATCAGTCCAAAAGTATTAGAGTATCTGAATAATCAATACATGTATTGCATGCACAAAAAAACCCAAAAAACATAGGTTTTCTATTACCACAGAGCCTTTTACTTGATGATTTGAGAGGTGACTCAAAGATCACTTCTACTGAAAAAAATCAGTAATACAAATTTTAATTGGCAGGTGTGCAAAAGTGGTACAGATATGAAAGAATGATTTAATGAGAAAGGTGCAAGGAATTTTACTATTAATATCAATTTATACTCATCAGTTTTTGAACACTTACTGTATCACATAAGAACCTCTCATAATTTTCTTACATCAGTATCATAAATTCACTGAAGGATACGATCATTTCCCTTGAACAGAGGTCTCCCCGTTATCATCTCAGCCATTATACAACCTACAGACCAGATGTCAACTGAAAAAAAGACCAAGAGGCACATTACCTTGTTCATTTAAATGTGCATAAAATTTAATTTAAAACGTATTTTAAAGAAGTATAAAAATTACCTTTATAGCCTGTTATAAAATAAATGTGTGCCTTGCCAAGTATGATGAATAGCACAAGTAAAACCACCAGACTTTCTAATGAGCAAACCGGAGATAATCTCATAATATGCAGAATGAGTTTCTCAGTAACAGGCAGAAGCACATGTGAAGCTTTCAAAAACTTCCATAGCTATCTTAGTGTTATTTGAATTCCCTCCATTTGCCATTTTCCCCTGTCTGAGTTAAAATCACCACACATTTAGAGGAACACAAGAACAGAGACCAGACCGTCACATCTGTATAATTTAAATAATCTTTTTCTAATCACCTTGGCACTTTCTGTTACTCTCAGAAAACATACATAAAAAAACCCTAAACTCATGATTATCTGCAATTTATCTACAAGGAAATTATGCACAATTATATTGTCATTTCCACCTCCAATTTCTCTTTAATTTCAGAAACAAAGTCTTGTTTATGTATCACCTGATTCAGTGAATGCTTCAGCTCTGTTAAGATACTTCTAAAGAGACACTGACCTGTCTGAGTATAATGCATCCAGTTAAGTATGACCTCTGGGGCTCTGTACCACCTTGTAACCACATAGCCGGTCATCTCACTGTCTGTATGCCTTGCCAATCCAAAATCCAGAATCTGTAGTGGAAGCACAAAGAACATTCAGATCAGACAGCTCGTTATCTAGTTCATACAGTTCTTTACAACTGTAAGGAAAAAAAAATTGGAGCAATCTGCAGAGATTAGTTTATTTTTGTATATTTTTCTCATTGAAGTGCCTTGTTCTCATTTTAAAAATCAAGACAGAGGTAGCACAGAGGTTTGAATAATTTTTTTTAAAGTTACATACTGCTATAGCACCATCAAAAGGTGTAAGACCATTAAAGAAAATAATAAATTATTAACTTATTAATTAAAAAGATACTGGACACATTCAATGCAAAAAATTCCCTGACCACAGAGTCACCATTGTATCAAGTTACAGCTAAAAGAACAGCACCCATTTTAGACAGTGTCAATTGCTCTTACGTCCCAGGTAGCACAATTATTCAAGACTGTGTTCCAACAAAATTCTGAAGTAAGAAGGTATTGTTATTTCTACTTTATGAGTAACTCATACAAAGGAAGATGTCCTCTAGGTCACACTGAAAATCTGCAACAAGAGTAGGGAATTACTATCACTTAGTCCCACCAAGTCTTCTCCAACCTCCAGCATCAACTACAGAGCAACCTTTTGTAAAAAATGCAAGATCAGTGCAATTTTGTTTAAAGTGCTATGCACAATTCAGCTTATTTCTAAGGTTCTCAGCTATTTCTCTCTAGATATAGCAATGTGTACAGCAGCAAGATTAAAACTGAATGTTATGGCCTTTTGTGAACTTCTACAAAATTTGCCTTAAGAAGGCCCACCTCTATGGACCATCAAAAGATGCAGCCAACAGCAAGAAAATTCCACTACTGGAACAACAATCTGTTTGTACTTACTGGAAAGTTCATGCTTCTAATAAAAAGTAGGAGGCTTGGGTAAGTAAAGTTCTATTGAAGATAAATCATGGTCACACACAGACAACTAAATATGAAGATTTGCATGACCAGCCAGAGGTTGCCATGTGAATCAGGCTGCACATGTTTATTGACAGGCAGGAGTTTTTACTAGGGACACCTGAGCATTCTTGTATCAAGAGTCATGTTTTTGTAATGCTCTCTGCAATTAAACATTCTAAAGTATTTCAGGATAGTTTCATCATTCCCTGGCACTAACAAAGAGGAAAGTTATATTTTCAGTCACAAATCAAGACTACAAAATGTTATGGCTTATCTTTATTGCCATACTTGAAATATCATTTCCGTGTTTTCCTCCTAACTACTGATTACCAATCAATTTAAAAACAGAAATAGAATGCAAAGGGAGACATTTTTATTTGTACCAATTAAATGCACTTGATTGTGGCTGATTCTTTGGGTACTGAAGGGTATATTTACTAGACTCAAAATATTTGTAGTGGCAAAATACACTTTTATATATGGCTTTCCAATTTATTCTACATATTCTACATATTCAGCATACATTATATTTTCCCAGTAAGATAGCAGGGAGGGTGGAAGAAAAAGAAAAAAAATTTATGTAATAGGTCAAAGCCAGATGTGGTACGGTCTATTCTGTCGCAGTCTTTTAGGCATTTTATCTACCAAGGCTTGAGACATATAGAGTTGGAAACAGCTACAATACAATTTGGTTTTGTATATTTGTAAAAGTAGAAAATGACAGCAAGAATTTTTGTGTATTATGTTTTAATTTCATGATTTATTTTCATTCACATGCTCATTAAGCTCAGGAACAAGCGTATCCTATTTGTACTTAATATTAACCTGGTACCATTTCAACAACTATCTTCATATAAAACTTTTATTCTCACTCTCTAATCTTCAACTTTTCAGCTGGAACTTCCACAGTAATTTTCAGAGCAAGTTTGAAAATCCTTTTTCTAATTTGTGAGTTATGAAAGAATGAGCCAATTCCCCATAGCTCCTCAAGGATGGCTCCCCTTTGACTCAGCAAACTTAATTTTCCTAACTTGCTTCAGTAACTGCAGCAAAAATAACTTGTAACTTTGAGACTACAGAAAGGGCAGTGATTTCCCCTCATGCACCCTGCACTGTCACTTTTCTGATACCTATGTAGAAGTTGAGAGCATCAGATGAAGGAGCCAGAGACCTCATTGTGAAAAACAGAACTAATAGCCTACTAATTAATTAGCCATTCAAGGAATTGTTCCAACTTGCCTACAGCCTCACTGTCACTGGAGTTGATGCAAGGAAAGCTGCCGAGTGCACAAACATGGGGGAAAATGGTTGGACTACCCCTGGCAACTTGATCCTGTGCCTGCATAAACTGACTTGGAGAGTGTGCAGAAAAAAATGTGTTAAATGAGCAGATACACATCAGGAGACTGTATTATGAAAGAATGTCTTAGACCTGGCCTGCATCTCAAAATATAATTGTGCAGCTGGGGGTGGGAGGGAAGACAACCATATACAACTGCTTTTTTTAGATTTTCCTCTTTTCTCATCACCCTGGGATCCACTCACCATTTGGCCTACCTACAAGCCAGGAAAAGTCAATGGCTTTTTGTGTTAGATAGGAAAACTCTAAAATCACAGGAGCCTGGAACATTCAGGTCAGTCTCCAAAGACCAAGAAGTTGTATTACAATGGCTACATGCAAGTATGTAGTTTGTATGCTGTATGCTAAAAAAAACTTTTGTAGTGCTTTACATCACCTTTTATTTTATTCAATTAAGGGTGTCCTTCACAACCTTCGCTCTTCTGTATCTCCCACCTTGTAGAATTAGACTTTTCTATTTATTCAAAGCTGAAATTCTCACATAACCAAATCACTCCCATAAACTCTTATGTCTCTTTTAGGGGGGAAACCCTGGCCATAAGATCTAATGTGTCCTTACACATCAGGACACAAAAGCCCCCATTCAAATTCCATGTTGTGAGGATGTACAGGCCAATTGTGATTCAAGAACAAAAAGCCTGGCCCAATGCTGAAACCAGCCAGCATGTCTACAGCTGCTGCACCTGTTGTCTTCTGTCTTCTAACACATCTGACTGGTTTTGCAAATAAACATACCTTACCTTCAATTCACAGTCTTCATTTACTGCCAAGTTTCCAGGCTTTAGATCCTGCAACCAAATTTGAAATGAATGTTAATTTTCTTTTTATTTTACAGAAAGACAATAAAGTACTCCTTCTTTGCCTTCTTTCTGGTTTTATAGTTTTTATGTAACTATTTTGAACAGCAACAGGTCAAATGATGTCATAACAAATAACACAAACAAGGACACAAACTTGCATATGTTTGGCTTTTTTCCAGTATCTTTTCTCCCCAAGAAAAACCAAACTGTTTTGTTTGTTTGTTTGTTTTTCTGCTAGAAGTCAGGAAAATACTTGCCACTGAAGGAATTCACTCATTTTTCTATGAGTGGGGTTTGGACATAAACCTGTTGCATTTAATAATAACACCACAAGGTTAACAATTCACATATATAGTTCTGGATTGTACATGTTGCACATCAAAATATGCATTATAAAGGTTCCTTACCCTGATAGAAGGAGTACTGAAGGAAACAAACAAGATATTACATAAAACTCTAAGCTCTCTTCTCTGGAAAAATCAATTTCCTAAGAAAGTCAATAGAACTGCAACATGAAAAAAGTATTCCCTCAAGTCTCTTAAGCCCCCTTAGGGACATCTAATGATGTTCCACAGTTGTAAAGTTTAGCAAAGGGAAGAGTACTGGCAAGGACTAAGATGATATTGCAACATCAGTGACACACACACAGAGTCAAAAATACATTTTCCTTCAGCTTTTTCAAATCTTTGTTTGGTACACTTAAGCACAAGATCTTCAGAAGTATCTTCTCTCTGAACTTAAACAGGAATCCACCTGTTTTATACAGAGATGTTCTAAGAACAGAGGGGCCTTGGAGAGAAACAATTTGGTGCAAAAAACCATAATGAAACCAAGTTGTTCAAGGGTCCAGAGGGACCTTAAAAAAGACTAAGCAATGATAAGTTTAGCCCATGATCCCAGCAGCTGCAAAAATAAAACCATAAATACCTTATTTTTTCAGTTTGCATAGTTTCTGTGTCCAGCTTAAAGATACTATACAATGTGCAGTTTCTATGGTGCTCCCGATACTTTATTAGAAATGGATGATTTCTGTTCGAATGCAGTTTTGGGGGAAGATATGCTGCTTGGTACCACAAGGGCATCATTCAGAACTCCTTCACAGTGCAGAAGTGATTTTAAGTGGACTTTTATACAGAAACAGGACTCAAAAAGAATCAAATGCTTAATTTTGCTTAGAAAAAAAATTGAGGTTCTATAATTTTGGACAATATTTTCAGTTTCTATGGTTCCCCCAAAATTTTGAACACTAATATAATGTTTAAAGAAAACCTAATCATTGTTTTTAAGTTTAATCTTCATTAAAAAAAAATACAGAAAAAACTTTTATTCATCTAAATTTAGACACTATTTGCTCTTGTGGGGACTTAAAACTCAACTTCACAAAGTAATTCAGGAACCCCAAATCTAAGCTGTATTCAGTGCAACTTGAGCTTACACTGACATAGCCATGCCACCTTTTGTTCCCACTGAAGAAGAAACCAAAGGCACCAACAGAGAAAACCGATAAATGGAATTTCAGGCATATTTATGAGCATGCTTATACACAAACATCACTCACATTATCAAAATATAGACATCTTTCATGTTTTTCCACTTACCCTGTGAATTATGCCTGATGAGTGAATATACTGTAAAAAGAGAAAGTATTTTTTTAGTTAAGGTCCTGACTTTAAAAAGTAGTCTAGGGTAGGAGAGAAAGTACTTTTTCATGGTGCTAAAGTGAACTGAAATTAGAAAATGGTCATTTATTGCACAGAAGATCCCTTTAGCTATGATTTTAACTTTCAGATAACTATACTAGCATTTCTTCCTTTCCCTCCCCAATAATGAGAAACCACTTTTGGCATGCATATATATATATATATATATATATATATATATATATATATCAGAATGAAAGATGCTATTTTATGTATCAGAAATGCTCTCCTGCAATAGGTGTCTCTGGTGTGCCATCATAGTTTAGATTCATATGCTTCAGCAGCACTGACTTTTAAGAGATCACTAAGATTCGGATGAAGGCCAGTCAAGGTCTTATCTGAGAGTTCTTGCTACATGCTTCAGTATTTCCTCAATGGAAAATGGAACGGTTAAGTTGAAAGACATTCTCTTTACTTGAATATCTTCATCACTTATTCAGTGACCTATTTAAGGGCTCACAAAAGCCAAACCAACAAACAACACCCAGGACTAGTTCTTTTGGGATGATACCTGATCAAATACAGATGTTTGAACCCATGAATGCCACCGAATGATCCCCACTGAGGTATGCAGTTTCTCTCACCAGCTGAATGATACCCTAGAAGAGACTATTTTCATCACAGTAAATAAAGGGAACCTCTAGTAACTAGTTCAGATATAGGCATCTCTTGCAAGGATTGAAATACAGAGAGTTCTTCTGAACAGAGGACATGGCTTCCAAGAGCAGCCTGGGATGTGCTA
Source organism: Corvus hawaiiensis (assembly GCF_020740725.1). Classification (NCBI taxonomy): domain Eukaryota; kingdom Metazoa; phylum Chordata; class Aves; order Passeriformes; family Corvidae; genus Corvus; species Corvus hawaiiensis. Next base: position 60,001,819 of record NC_063216.1, on the reverse strand, counting down.
ATTCCTTCAGGTGTCGGGAACTGATCTAAAACTCCAAGACCATACTAGTGATGCTATGAAACACAAGAACAATAAAACTTTTTAAATAAAAAGACTTGAGAAAAGATTAATAAGATGTAAATCCTCCAGCTTCACCTGAATAATTTTAATTTTATTCCACCCTGAAGAATGGAACATGTGGCAATAGAGTCACTGTGAACCACCTGGCAGAGCCAGAGAAGACCAAGCAGGAATAGCCAGTATAACATCACAGAAATGCACAGAAGAAAGAAGCTTTGCAGGACAATTGCAAATCAGCCACAGCAATGACCACCTTCCCCAGCAGCCCTCAGAACAGGCAATTAACCACACACATGCAACAATCCCTCTGCAAAGGAGTCCTCATAATCCAACTGATGAGAAACACCAAGACAAAGAAAGCAAAGCTACAGAACAAAAACCAACTTCTTCAGAGAGATCCAACGTGCATTTCAGACTTAGATTTCTGAACTTAAAAAAAACCCCATACAACCTAAGCAGCACAAGATCTGCATTTAAAGTGCCAAGTTTTTTAAGCAGTGACTGAAAAAATCTCTGACAGTTAATTTTTCCTCTCTTACACCTGACAGGCCACATCAGATGTGGTCTCATAGGTTCTGAAAAAAGGGAGGGGTGAAAAAGCCCCCACTTCCTTTAACCCTGTGCCTACAACTTTACCAATCCAGCCCAGGCTGTGGTAGGGCCCTGCTGCTGCATGGTCACACTACTGACTGCTGTGCCAGAGCCCAGGCCTTTTTTGGCATCTGCAGTGGACCAGTTCCTGCTACAGATTACTTGCAGATTGGGCAAGGTTTAACATCACCCGTAGGAAATGCCAAAGCCCTTCACAGGATTTCCTGGGGCTGACACAAGACGTTTGAGGGCACACGGCTGCTCCACAGAATGTTGGCTAGAAAACTGCTACAGCAAATAAAAAACTACAAAATGTTGTATCTGTCATGGATGTGTGTGAAGTGAATTGGGACAGGAGGAGGAGGAGGAAGTCTGTCAATTGTACATGAAGACCATATGCACTTAAAAAATCCTCAAAAACCACCAAACCAGAAATGGAACTGTAAATAGCTAAACTCCCAATACATTCAGAAAAAGATGTCCTCTGTCATAGCTATCTTGATCAAGGATATTACAATGTCTACTTGCATTCTAAATTATTGCAATGTCTTCTAACTGAAGCATCTTGATTTTCCAGAACAGATGCTTAATATATTCTATAGTCGGTTTTCGCTGCTAAGACTGTACACAGTAAGGAAATAGCTGGCAGACCCAGTCATTTGGCACCCAAGAATGCAGAATGTAGAAACAGGAATTAAAAGGTCTGCACCCTTCACAGTTTTAGTTAATCTCACCTGTTTGGAGAGAAGAGTGTGGTTTTCCTGGCATTCTCACCCCACTGATGGTTTTCTGAGTGTTCATAGCACCAAAATCATGTTAACACTTTGGGGAAAGCTCCTGTGTTTTCTAAATGTTCCTCTTAACATAACACTACTGAGATTACATAAAATAGCAGTTATTCCTGATGGTAATGTACACATCACCCTTTTTGCAAGCTGAAATACTGGTGCTGTGCTGCAGTGTTTCTTTAACAACAGCAGTATTTTTTTAACTGCATTTTATTATCTCCTGGCAGGTAGCAACACTGGAACTATACCGGTCTTCATTCAGAAGATTTTCCATTTCTGTTCAACAGCCTTCTGAAATGGGATCCTGTTCTTACTGGTTCTACTCATTAAATTAGCCATTTATTGACAGATTTTTCACTCTTAACATGGCAAAACGATTCAGAACAGAGTAGACATATTCTTCACAATGTTATTACCACTTCACCTGAACCATGTTTGACTCAAGAACCCAGTTAACATGAGTGAAGTGCCTTGGAGCACAGGAGCTCTGTGCATTATCCTAAAGATGACTTTTGGTAGCATGCATAAATCCTGGAATGCAAGCTTCAGATCATGCTAGGAAGTCATCCAACAATCATCTAAATTTTAAGCATTCTTTTCTGTATATGTAATCTCTACATAAAATAAAAAGCTAATCAAAAGGGAATTAGCAAAGACTCGGGAGACTGTGGTCTAGGCAACATGCAGAATGAAAATGAAAAGCATCTTGGCAGGGAAGTAAAAACTGAAGAGGAAATGAGTCAGAGGGGGAAGGAAAAGCAGAGAAGCAGAAAAAATCGAGCATAAATGTGAACAAAAGGCAGCAAATACAGATGAGAAAAGGAGAGAACTAGCAGTAGGTAAATCTTACCATAAGTATGGCAAAAGAAGCTTGAACAGGTGTTTGTGTGGCCCAAGAGCTGTCTGTCCCTTCTCAAGCACTATGAATAGAGAGAGGACTGACAGCCACCTCCCCAGACCTCTATGAACAGGAGGCATTCCTGCAGAAGGGGGACCCAAGACTGAAAGCTCCAGTCTCTTTCCACCTACACAGAGAGACATTTATGTTTAGCTTGCCTTCTGTACTCCTTGACAATACACAGCTTTTCTGTCAAACAACAACAAAAAAGAAATTATGAAAGCCCTTCCAAGATGCAAGCTTGCACTTAAGTAAAATTTAATGCCTGACTAAGGCCCAACTAGGAAACAAAGGAGAGGCGCATCATTGTTTTTAAGTGGTGTCACATCACATTGAGTTCTGATAAATTACAAGGCTTGAAAAAGGAAGAAAATGAATATTTCATTCACTGTAGAAAAAAGACAGTAAAATAAGAACTGACAAAAAAGAACTGTACAGTCTTGCAGAGCAAAGGCTGAAGAATTGATACAAATCTTCACGAACTCAGTATGAACTTTCTCTTGCCCTCAATTTATACATGATTTTTAAAATCAAGCCTGTTGAGCACTTTGTATACAGCCAATCCAGAACCAGCCTACAGATAGAATGTAGAAATGAAGCCTGCAAGGAAACAACTGGGGGGCTTAGCAAAAATCTCCCTTATCCCTTCACAATACATCAGTCATGCAGTTTTTCCTACATGCATTTAACTGTCACATGTAAACAGGTTGTTACAGTAGGATTTGAAATGTGACAAAAATAATGAACAGCCTTCTTGCCTTTGACCAGACATAAATACAGATACCATGAAGATCTTATATACTTTACAAAGGACAAATGCACATTGCAGGTTACATCTTTAACACAAAAAAAACCTCTTCAGAATAGATGCCATCAAAGTTAAAAGGTGAAAAACAAAGTCATCATACAAATGAGAGGCTAAGTTTGAGAAGCTGAATGAGTTTTACCACAAACATCTACAGGGTGGCATACTCCTCCTTCCCAGGTGTTGCAAGCACTTTTCCCTTATATTGCCTCAACTGAGCACTAGCTAAGTTTATGTTTGTTCCCTATGACCCGCCAAAAAAGCAATCCAAGTAAACACAGATGGGCTGTCTTTAACCCAGATACAGTAGACCTTAAAAAGTACAAGATTTTCATGCAAAACTTGGCTAACCCTTTCTTAAACAGCTAATTTACTGGTATCTGTAAAAGAATAAACAAATTACTGACTCATTTTCTTTTTCCTCTGCATGCTAGCAACACTGCTTTTTTTTTTTTAAACACATTTCCTAGCACAGACAGGGCTACAAGAATGTGCCTTAAACACTGGACCACTCCTACTTCTTAAAAATATTTCCAGCTAGGTGTGTATTTCTGGCTGAAATGGTTCAACGAGAATCCAAAATTTAATGGAACAGATACAGCAAAGACTGTTCTCCAGAGTTTGCTGAGTAATATGAAATAACAAAACAGTCTAGTAGATGAATAATATTTTATTTCCTGCTGGTAATTTTGAGGTAAGTACAGATGTGCTCTCAAAAACACGGGGTAAGAAACTATTCAGGCAAACCATTTCTTACAGAAGATCTATCACCGTTACTATCTCAGCATCCCTGCTGGTTGCTATGTAACTGCTTTTATTCTTATGTCCCTCCCAGAGGAGACAGTCCTTCATGAACACTTTCAGCATGTGTTCTTTACACAGGATGCAGTCCTTTAGGAGAGGACTGCTCCAGTGTGGATCCCCCATGGACCACAGGTCTTGCCACATAACTTGCCAGGGGCCTGCTCCAGCACAGGCTCTCTGTGGCCTGGCTGCAGTTTCATTTAGGGCACATGCCTGGGCCCCAGCATGGGGTCCTCCATGGCTGCTGTGTGGATATCTGCTCTGTCATGGTCCTCCTGTGCCGCCTCCTGCGCAGCCTGTGCCACCATTGCCTTCACAGCCTGCAGGGAAATCTCTACTCCAGCACCTGTAGCATCTTCTCCCCCCCTATTCTCACTGACCCTGGTGCCTGCAGGGCTGTTTCGCATTTTCTCACTCCCCTCTCACAGCTGCTGCACAGCAATTTTTTACCCCTCCTGAATCTATTACCACAGCTGTGCCATGCATTTTGCTGATGGGCTCAGCTTTAGCCAGCAGCAGGTCTGCCTTGGAGCCAGCTGGAACATGGTTCAACATGGAGGCACTTCCTGGTGTCTTCTCACAGAAGCCACCCCCCTGCAACCTCCACTAACAAACAAACCCTGCCACAAACTTGCCCAATATATCCCCTTAAATTCCTACTGTTTTCTTCCTCTTTTCTTCCTTCAACCACACACAGTTGCTCCATGTGGATTCCAGATTTTCTGATTCACAGACTTCAGCATCAACCTTTGGGGCCACAAGTGCTGCTCTGTTGGTACATTATCTGTCAGATAATGTACATCACTAGGACCAAAATATGTTTCTAAGCCATTTCACTGGCTTAGACTTAATTAAATTAATTATTCATCCTTTCCACTACATTCAACCTAAGCTAATTATTTACAGTTCATATATTGCTTGCCTGTAAAGTTAATACAAATGATGTTTTTAATCCCTAGCGAATAGCATGCCTCTCCTGGAAACCTCCTTCCCAGACAGTTACATCAACTTAAACAGACCACTCCACTTACACAGTCCTTGAGAGAACACTTACTAGGACAGTTTTGTGACCAGGGAACTAATGACAAAACTGAAATCATAACTCCACATTTGAAGTCCAGATGAGAGGTGAATTCCCTCAAGTTTAAATACAAACAATTTCCCCAAACCTGGCTTTAGTTTATCTGACTTTACTTCCAGCATTTGTAAAATGGGAATTATTGCACTTAAATGCGCAACTGTAGAACACAAAGGATAATTACTCAGCATATGTAAAAAGCTATGTGAGCAAAAATCTACTAAAATACGAACACAAAATCCAGGGTAGGATCAAAGAGAAATCAATAATGCAGGACTCAACAAAAATGTGTATTTATTATGTTTTGTGATGGGAGTAAAACAATTTTGACCTTCTGTATTTAAGTGCTGAGAGACAATAGAATCGTGGTTATGCTGTTCCTGATGTTCACGTTCAGGCACAGCATGCTGCTCTGCTGCATTAACTAGTTTTTAATAGCGTTTGGCAATGCCAGTACAGATCTGGATGAATCTGCATCCTGATGGATGTGCCAGACTTTCCTGTATCAAAATCAGGTCTGTACTTCCACTGCACAAGCACATCCCTACACTGACTTCACTTACCTGTACAAGCACAGAGGAAATTCTGCCCATACATTGTGTGTTGCAGGCACAGGACCATAAAACCAAAATTGTACAGAGCCAGCAGCAGCCAAGGAATGACATTTAATTTAAGACACTGCCATTCCACAGCCTCCTTACACCATGTGTCTCCAGAGCAGCAACGGGAATTAAACAGCCGTCACTGCAGGAGAGCCTGGATAAAGTCTGCAGACCTTGGTCAAGGTTTTTCTTCTCTTGGAATTGTGTCACCAAAATAAAAAAGTAGTAAGGAAGTAGTAGCCTTTTTATGATCAACAGCTGTGTATACCCAAAAGGTAAACACAGTAATTTAAGAACTGTAGTACCAATATAGACCAAGAATCATTTCCACATCTCATTAACATAGGTTATAGATAAAAACAGGGAGCTTAAAGAGTATCTTCTTTTTGCATTGTAAGACCATGAACTTCAATATACACAGTCCAATTTTTAAAAGCCAAATAGAAGAAAAAAGGAGTAGTAATAATAAACGGCATTTAGCAAAAGATGAGGAACAAAAACATACAAAACCCATCATAGCTACTACATTTAGAATCATTCTTGTGAGAGTCAGTTAAATTCAAGATTATCTCGTTTTGCTATAGCTGTAAGCTCTGCAGTCCACAGAAGTAAAATATCTAAGAGATAAAAGAGAGATGAATATTAACATTATTTCTGAGAAAGAACAGAGGATTAACATTCAGGCTTACTATCTGTAAAGAAAAAAATCATGAGCAAGCCCAAGAACTAACTTACAGATGGCATTTGGTAATACTTTTTATTTAAGAAAATGATACGTTGAAATCATTATTCTTCCCAAGACTTACTGGAAGAGCTACAAGATGAAGCTTTCCTACACAGTTCAAAACTAGACAAATCTTCACGGTCCCTTATAGTCTTTTATGGATTCTTCCTAATTTCACAGTGTAAAACAAGGGCACATAATAAAAACCTATACTAGAAGTCAAGATCAAGCAAAGGTGGCAGGAGGCAAGAACTCCTAGGGAAACCAAAACATAAAAAAGTGTACGTGAGGTGGAAGCAGAGTCAGGTCACCCTGCAGGAATGTGGAGACACTGCCCAAGGGTGCAGAGATGGAATCTGGAAAGGCAAAGCCCTCTTGGTCCTGAACCTGGTAAGAGACACAAAGGTCAACGTGAAAGGCTTCTACATGCAAACTGGGAGCAAAACCAAAACTGGGGAAAACACAGGCAACTGCACCAGGGGCATGAAAAAGCCAAGGGACTCATGGTCATCAGGAGATGTTCCTTATGATGATAAGAAAGCAAATATTGCTCATGTCTTCAAAAGGGTAAGGAAGAAGAGGATCAAGAAAGGCTGGTCAGCTGCACCTCACTCTCTGGGAATGTAATAAGCAAGTAATTCTGGAAATCATTTCCAAACATTACAAGGACAAAGAACTGACTGGCAGTAGTCAACAGGGATTTACAGAAGAAAATCACACCTGATAGCCCATTAGCCTTCCGTGATAAGACAACTGGCTTGGTGGATGACAGGAGGGCAGACAGTGTTGTTTACCTTGACTCGAACAAGGCTTTTCAAATTTTCTCATAACACCCTGAGAGACAGGGGAATCTAACAGGAGTTAGATTAATGGACAGTGACTGAACTGCCTTGATCAAAGGGTTGTGATCAGTGGCAGGAAGTCCAGCAGGAGGCCCACCATCAGCTGTGTCCCCCTTAGGGTTAGTACCGAAGTCAGTCCTGTTTAACATCGTCATTGCTGACGTGGATGATGGGACAGAGCGTTCCCTCAGCAACTCAGCAAATAATGCAGAATTGAGAACAATATTCACACACCAGATGATTGTGCTGCCATTTAGTGAGACCTCCACAGGCTGAGGAAATGGGCTGACAGGAATCCACCAAAGTTCGACAGAAACCTGGGAAGAAATAACCCCATGTGCCAGACAAGGCCAGAGATTGACCAGCTTGGCAGAGAAGGACCTGCGCCCCTGCACCAAAGACAACCAAAAGCCTCATGCATTAGGCAGAGGATTGCCAGCAACCTGAGGGACGTGATCCTTTCCCTTTTCTCAACTCTGGTGAGACACACCTGGAATGCTGTGCTCAGCTATGGGCTTCCCAGTTAAAGAGAGACACTGAAGCAAACCCAGTGAAGCTTCATGATGATGATGATGGGACTGTACCATCCAATGTAAAACAAGAAACAGAGAGCCAGGATTTTTTAGCTGTAAAAATATACTTTATATAATAAATTAATATAATGGGTTTTATTTAATATATATTCTTTTACTATACAAGGTGAGATAAATTTTAACCAGTTATTAAATTATAAGTATTTATAGTTCTCCATAACAGTTTGCTAGGAAAAAAGACTGTGAAATCGAAATAGTAGTAGGACTGGCAAACCTTTAAGCCTTTCAACATCTGATATACCAGGAACTGGATTCGATCTTCAGTTAATTTCTCATGCTTCATTATCTTACTCAAGTCTGTTCCCATAAATGGCATGACGAGGTAGCTTAAAACAAAACAAACAAATAAAAAACCAAAACAAAGCAAAAACAAAACCAAAAAAACCCCCACAAAGCCCCCACAAAAAACCAAAAACCAAAACAAACGCAACCCCCAAAAAAGGAAAGAAAACCAAACAGATTAGCTTAACTTTGTCACGTAAATTTAAACATAGATGTATATGTTATAATCCACTTACAACATTAAATTATAGATCATTCCATTTACCAAACAATTCCTTCATCACTCTCCTACCCTCCAAGCCTGTTTTTATCTGATTGTCATAAAGAGGTATTGCCCAGTTCTGTCACTGATTATGGAAATTTGCTAGTTATCAGAACTAGCTTAGAAAGAAGCTAACCAAAACCGTTGTGATATTTCAAAGACTGCTACACAGAAAACTAAGACATTCATGCAAGGCAATGTCTCTCACAATCATGACCACCTCACTGAGCTAGAAAAATTTGGAGGATGATTTTAAGGTCTCATTTAAAACACAGTGCTTCAATGCTCATCACATACATGTGCATTCTATTACATATGCTGTATAAAATCCTAGCACAATAAGCAATATGGACAACATTCCTCATCAATATGAACACATGCTCCACGTCTTCTGTACTTCATTTTCTACATTTTTCTGTCAGATAGCTTTCTTTGTTAACATATAAATACACAAGGTTGTTTAGGAAACATAGCTACACTAGATGAAATCCAGAACAGTTCTAACACAGGAAATCTACATTAAGCCCAAAAGGATTTCTGAGCATTGTTTCTCTAGCAATTTCTTCTAATTCACAAGAATTGCAGTAGTAAACAAGTAAAACAGCAGACATGTTAAACATCTTGTGTCTGAGATGCCACCAAAAGGTCAGTGAGATGTGGTAGAAACAACCTGTATCAGGTGCTGTTTGGACCACTGACTGGGAAAACAGTCACAGGGCACAACAGACCAAAATGCAGATAAACACAAAAAAATTCAGCAGCATCAGCACTTCTTAACTGATCCTTGAATTAGGATGGTTCCCACTGAGATGTGCCGTGTAGTAGGGATAACTTTCAGCCTACCTGATTGGGTTAAGAATTGTCCTACCATTTGAGAAACCTGGGCCTTAGGGTAAGAAATCAATACTCGAAAGGTGGATTAGGAAATTCACCAAACTGCCATTTACTAGGGCTGAAAGAAGTACATACCTTGTAGGACAGGAAACTGGTTCTAATGACAACCTGAAAACCCCAGCTCATCAAAGCTGCACGTAAGAGTTATATTAAGATGAAACTCAGAAAAAAAAAGTCCATGAAGCAACGATTTTGAAATTCTCTATTTAAAAAGCAACAATGCTCCCGCACAAGCAACAATGCTCTTCTCCAAAATACAAACAACTTGGAACTTACAAGTCATTAAACTTCTCCAGTGTTACATCTGGTGTGAAGACATCCAAAATTCCAATGACCTAAAAAAACCCAATAAAATATTAATGATTGATTTGACACAATAAAGTCTAAATCACCTAATAAATGAAAAAATATAATCCAAAACATTTCCACAGTGAGACATTAGCTACAGGCATAAATATGGCAGAAAGAATACCTAAAATAGTGCCAGGATTTATTTGCTAGATTTTATAACTCAGAGGGCAGCTTTACCCTGTGATACAAAATATAAGAAGTATCTACTGGAACTAAAAGTTTGGAGGCTAACAGTTTTATGTAAGAAGAGACAGTATTTTATCACTTGAACTACTGAAGGGTTGAAAATAAACCAGACAAATCAGTCCATAATATGAAGCACTCATAAGTGCTCTCCACCTAGCTGGGCTTGCTGCTTATTAATGAAGTACACTTTAAACATCTTCTAATTTCAGTAACAGGGTAATTTAGGTACATAGACTACAATAGCTAATTGGAAGTACAAAGAAGAAACTAGAACTAAACTGGTTTTACTGAGAAAAAATTAGCAAGAACTTTATATGATTTACTGTGGCTCATACATTAGGTTCTCCAAAGAGCTTTTTTTGTCAAACAAAGGCATTCTATCACTGAACAGAGAAATAACAATCTAGTAAAATGGATTTTCCACCACAGCTTTTCCTATTAGTATGGTTTTTGGGAGAACTATACAAACTGACTGGGTACATTACACTAAATACCAATGCTTCTTTCAAGCCCATTAAACACCAGAAAATTAAATATACACAACTCAATGCCCGAAAAGAAGTAGCTGGGATTATCTAAAGCCAGACTTTAGTTTAGATGCTGCTTAATCCAGGCAGTGCCAAAATAACACAGGCTTTTAGAACTGTTTCTTTTCTACCTCTGCTCCTAATTCACGACCATTTCTGTCTGTTCAGAGGAAGACTGAGAGTGCTTGTGGTGCTTCCCAGGTGCAGGCTGCTATGTCACAGATTCACAAAATAGAATTCTGAGTTGGAAGGGACCCATGAGGACCATCAAATGCAACTCTTAAGTGAATGGCCTGTACAGGGATTGAACCCACAACTTTGGCATTATCAGCATCATGGGGCTGTGCAGGGCTTTGCTAGAAAGCAAGCTAGAAGACTAATAACCTTTATAACCTTGTTCAACTCTATCTTTGTGGCCACACACACATCAGATCATACATCAAGAACTGTTCATCCAAATCAGGTATCTTTAAAAAAAAAAGTGAAAATAAAGAGAAGCATGAGCAGAAATGAAGGGGGGAAATGCAAGAAAAGGACAACTTCCTTTGTTTAAAGCTTTAAATAAAAATCGCCAACCATGATGAAATCTTTACTGCACGTATTTTTAGTCTTTCCACATTAAGGGCCAACTACTACAGTTAGCCTGGATATTATCAAAATGTCACAATGATGAAGATAGAAAAACTAATAAAGATGAAGGCAGAAAATTACAACTCCCTTTCTCTGTAGCCACATATATCTTTGAAAAGAAGTCACTAATAATATTTACCTGGGACTGTTATATGAAACTAACTCAAGAAGAATAACTACCATAAAACAATAATTAAACCCACAGAGTTATTATTTGAAGCAATACCTCTAGTGCTAACATTACAACAAGAATTTTCTTTTTTATGACCGTTTTACATAAGGTTTTCCTTTTCTCTGTGGAGGTAGTGAGAGAATGGAGGAGGACAGGATTACAAAGATGTACATCACAACAATGGAGCATAAAGCAGCTCTACAGGCATTTCCTAGGGCAGCGTGTATGCGCAAACACACACACAGAGCATACACAGCCAGGAAAGTTGCACAAAGAAGGAAGTTAATATTTTAGCAGTAATTTTATTTAATACGTATCTTTCCTTATCAAGCCCCACTTCCTCAGAAGTCTTACTTGTTCTCCTTAGGCAGATATTTCCATGCCCTCATACACCTAAGCAAGAACCATCAGAAAATAAACGTCATCACATCTGAATGTAGCAGTGAAAGACACTGGGACACCACAATAAAAAGGGACACAGAGGAGGATGAAATAATGTGGCTGCTCTATCACATCCATCTGTGCACCAAGGCATTATCAGGCATCCCCTGTGAAACACAGGAGCATGAAGAACATGTTTCCATACAGAACACACCAGCCCCAGAACACACTAAAGAAGTTCACTAACATTCTAAGGCGTAGCCATTCCAGTACACAGAGCTCCTGATACTTAATGCTGCCTGATGTACACTACTGCTGAGGTAAGGTCACAGACTCATGGAGACAGACCTATCACTGCTGCAAATCCTCTACAGCAAATGAAGCCACCAAGACCAATGCCCAGCTCCTGAAGAAGGGAATTTTAAATAATGAACCAGAAAACTCTTTAAACATGCCAAGGATTTTGCAATACTACTTCTCTTGCTTTACAAATCAGGTTTTCTAAGAATCCTGAAATCCATCTTAATGTCCAAAATGGTAAGACATACTAATAGCTAATAAATTTCAAAATAAAAGTGAAGGGACTAATTTCCTTTTCCTCAGAGATCTTTATTTAATAGCTGTGGTTTGGGATTACCTTCCTGTACTGGAGCAGAGTCATTCATATTTCCATTCAGGCCAGAGATTTTTGCAGCTATATTAAGCACAAGGAAGTATGGGATAAAATAAATCCTTTGAGGAAGATACAACTCCAGCTACTTGTTCAGGAAAAGGGAAAGAATTGAACGAAGTGTAGTCAACTCCCTCCTTTATAATATGATGGAAAAATCTGTTTCTGTCTGAAATGCTCTCAATAAAGACAGTATTTGTAAAGAACTTTATGATACTTAAAATATAATGTTCCAGCACAAAGTAAACCACCATAAACAATCACAAGAATAATTTATTTTTCATAGTGTTGCCTATATGAAATGTAACAGAGATATCTATGAAACCTTCTGTAAATGTATTTGTGGTATTAATCAGCACAATTACTGACACTATCAGAGATGGAAGCCCATCTGAGGAATGAACCCAGCAGAGTCTGCAATGGCAATGAAAAGCATCTGTGGAAATCAACAGCAGTGCTGCCTTTTCAGGGTCTTATTTTTACCCCTATTAACTCTGCCAAAAGTCAATTTCTCAAATAAATAAGCCCACAAAGAATGCATCTACTGTACATTTGACTGAAAAATAACCTGGATTTCTTCAGCCTCCACTGAAGCACTTCAACAGCTTTTATCTCAAGGACAGGGTGTAAACACTATGTAACTCCCACAGAACCACTGATTGGTTCGGGTTGGAAGGGACCTTTAAGCTCATGTAGTTCTAACCCCTTACCATGAGCAGGGACACCTTCCACTAGACCAGCTTGCTCAAAGCCCCATCCAACCCAGCTTTGGGCACTTCCAGGGATGAAGCATCCACAACTTCTCTGAACAACCTGTGCCAGTGCCTCACAGTAAAGAATTTCTTCCTTATGTCCAATCTAAATCTACCCTCTTTCAGTTTAAACTATTGTCCCTTGTCCTGTCACTACATGCCCTTGTAAAAAGTTCCTCTCCAGCTCTCTTGAAGTCCTCTTTGTGTACCAGAAGGCTGCTCTAAGGTCCCTCCAGAGCCTTCTCTTCTCTGGGGGGAACAACTCCAGTCCTCCCAGACTGTCTTCATAAGGGAGATGCTCCATCTTCCTGAAGTGCAAACCCACAAAACTACCCATCTACTGGTCTGACTTGTTTTCCACAGGTATACATTTACTTTGAAGCCAGTGGGGGGGGTGAGTAGCAGCATTTCCATCCTTTCTTAACCCTACTGTGTGTTCCCTGACCACACTCACCAACTTTAACTACTGTTAACAAATAAATAACAGATTCACATTGGTGAGGTGGTTTCTGCCCTTCCCTTCTCAGCTGCCTCCTTTTCCAACAGCAGAGCAGAACGGTGAATAGCTCCTCATCTCTGCCCTCCCCTGCAGTTTGATGTACTGGATTACTTCTGTTCAAGGACTGACCCATTACATTTCTGTAAAAGACATTTTCTGATGTAAGCAGCAGTACATCAAGAAAAAACCTGAATCTAGTATAAATTAATAAGTAATGTAGGTTATGTCTCTCATACAGTAAGTGCTGCTTTATCTTGCAGATTTTATGCATGAAAACACAGTGAAGTTGAGTGGCTTTAGCACTCAGGCTAAACATGCACGTACATTTCTTAAGAGAGAGCCTTGCTAGGGTGCACTGAACTATGTATTATGATGCATTAAATTTTCTGCAGGATTAACTTCATGTTCCTGTGCTGATCTACATCATGGGCACCTGCATCCTTTTATTACACTAAGAACTCTCCATCTTTTTAAAATTTTAACTACTCATGCCAGGGCTTGCACCACAGTCACCTTTCTTCCTCACAGAGTACCAACACATGAGATGAAGAATGCCTGCAAGACCTCCTTTTCTTTTCTCCTGCCAGTCAGCACACTGGCATACCCATGAGCATCACCACACTCTTCCTTCAAAGGATTAATATGTAACACTGGACAGATTCAAATCCTGCAGACAGACTCATCTTCATCTCTAGATTGGATGGCAATCAAAAGAGAAAGTTTGGGTTTCGGTGCTGTTTTTCTTATTTTCATTTCATGGAATAAGCTCATCAGTCTGCTTTATTAGTACCCAAGGCTGGGTGTGAATAAATGGCTATCAGCTGAAGCCCAGCCTACATAAAACATCTATTAGTCAGATTAGGAAAATAAGCAAAAATGACAACAGATACCCCTATGTTGATTTATTGACCTTTGAATACCAAAATAAAATTACTCCAGTGTCCTGTTAGCTCCCTAGATGTGCTAAGCTTTCAGCCAGCAGAAAAGCAGACAGGAGTGTTTCTCCCTTACAAATTTTTGACAGCAATAAACCGTCCAGTTATAACTGTGTTTTTGCTTTCATAAGGACCAATAAGGAGATTTACCATTTCCAGACAGGATTCCTGAATTGCACTTTACTGGCATATATGTACCCAAAGAATGTGAATTTTTAGCTGGTGCAGTCCTGCAGGACTTGCTGCAGGAAACCTCTTCTAACACAGTAAGCACACTCTCATCCATTAAGGCATCACTCATCTACAACTCCCTTGTTGGTCTGATTTTGTACACTGCAGATGCTGTTGCTTTCCACTGCTCATGTCAGGCTAGATGAACTGCAAAAAGTGACAGATTTAAGATTTTTCTCAAGCAGGAACACAGCCTGACCCATTATTTTCTCTGGAACTAATTCCTCCTGTGGTTGACACTGTGTAGGTGTAAATAAAAAGCTCAACATTTTTTCAAAATAAAAAAGAAAACAATTAAAAAGCAGTCAACCTGAAAGTGCATCATCCTCAAAAATGTAACTGTAGAGAGACAGGTAATTTAGTGTCTGTTGGGTATCCAATTCCTTGCAAAGTGGAAAAAAAAGCTTCATGTTTCTCATAATGCAAAACACACACTGGTCTTCACATGTGGGAATACACCAGAGAAGAATTTCCACTCTGAGCAATGAATGAGAGCATAATATAGAGTACCTTTAAACAATTACTGCAGTGGCCTCTTACATACAGAGTTTCTAGGAAGGGAAAACATCTGTAGAGTATTAACTGACCCAAGAAATGTTTAATGGGCATTTGTCAGAAATTTTACACCAAAAACACATTGAGAATTTAATTGGTAGAATTGCGTCAGAATTCCCATGGGTGCCTATATGTACATGGGTATATACATATGTACACATGGGTATTTACATATGTACACACACCACACTTTGATAAAGTCCACACTTTGTTCTGACAGGAGCCACCAGCATGAGCTCTTCTCTTCCTCTCTCCAGTGCCATCGCCCTTTGCCAGCTATTCTGCACTCCTGCTTGAAAACTTCTCTTAACAAGCTGGAGGTGAGCAGGGCGCCAGGGCTGGACCACTGCAAACAACTGTCCAGCTGCACTTGTTTCAACAAAAGAGGGTATCAAGGTATCACTTACAGTCCAAATGTGTTAGAAAATCCAAGTTATTTGCCAAAAGAAACTAAATGTTCTGCATCTCCACTTACTTGTCTGACTTTCGCACTGCATACACAGACATCTCCATTAACTGCAGAAGAATACACAAATACAGAGCTATGCAAATGTTTAAGAGCTAAAGCCAGGGCCAAAGTTAGCATGCTGGCCATATTCTTACTGCTTTTGGTTTTAAGCCAGTGCCATAATAGATAAGTTTTAAAGGTCCTCATTTTAAATGAATTCAAAATGGACAGAAACACAGAACAGAAGAAGCACTACTAGAAAGTATTTCCTAAAGGTATAAAGACTCTGTACAAGATCCAACAGATGTGAAAGAAATAATCAAGAGCTGCTAAGGTTGTAATGGGATGAATACTACAAACTAGCATGATTAAATGACGGAGTAAAACAACCCCAAGCAGTGCTTCCTTCATTCTGCCTTAGCTGTGTTTATTCCTCATTTCCATACCATGCCCTCCCCTGTGCCAGCTATTTATGCAGCTACAGAATGATCCAGCAGCTTATCCCACTGGAAACAAACTTTTCTTTTCGGCAATGTTGTAGGAATTGATCTGGGTTAAACTGCTTCTTTGGTAGTAGAAGCAGCTTATGAAGTTTGGGAAACATCCTGGGTCCTCTCAAATTAAAAGCCCTACCCCCCAAAAAAATAAACCCCAAAAAAAGCATACCAGTGTCATTAAAGACTGATTTATCTCTTAAGAGCCAGATCTCATCCTCTTCACTCACAGCCTCTGTCCTTGGCCCTCTACAGCATTACTCCTTTGGACTTGTTTACAAAGGGTTGATGAGAAGTCCTGTGTGATCAAGTCTGCATGGTTTATATAGAAACATTCCTCGCCACATGGTCTATGTAGAAATATGCATCACTACATTTACTTGAGAGCCATTATGGAGTGAAAAGGTCTAATGAAAGATGGTATGCCAGCAACCAGTCACCTCCTCCTGAAAATGCCTAAATACACAAGCAAATTCACCTGTGAGTTAGCTTCCCTACAAAGTAAAATATTTTGAATTCCATAAAATTCAGGAGAATTACTCCTGTATTTGCTTTTACAGGACTCCTGGTCATCCTAAAACCCTTCTACATAAAAAAGATGAGCATATTCCTCAAAGGGTATATAATGGAGGTCATCTAGGGTATTAAGCAGTAGTTTTCCTCCATTTTTATTCTGACATGCTGATGAATTATATCACTGAGACACAGGTTTAATGGTATCTTCTGCTATCTTAATGAAGGATCAGAGCTGCTATTTTTAACACAATGTATCAGACCATTACAATTTCTTCCATCATTCTGAATAGAGCGTAAGATTAAATAAATTATGATAATGCATTGCTGCATGCTTAACACAAAAATTCCCTGAAAGCTACGAGGGGCAGAGATGGTCCTTTGAGAGGCAATCACAGTGAAACAAACAAAACATCACACTTTCCATTAAAGCCAACATGAAATTCCTTGTGATTACAGAAGTAATTTTGAAACAAAAACAGATCAGAAGAGTGAATTGGATGTAATTTTAACTATCAAATAAACAGAAGAAATTCTCTCCTGTGAGGGTGCTGAGACACTGGAATGGGTTGCCCAGAGAAGTTGTGGATGCTCCATCCCTGGAAGTGTTCAAGGACAGGTTGGATGGGCTTCTCGGCAACCTGGTTTAGTGAAAGGTGTCCCTGCCCACAGCAGAAAGGCTGGAACTAGATGGTCTTTCATATCCCTTTCAATGCAAGCCATTCTACGATTCTGTGATTGTATGAAATATGCAAAAAGCAGCTCTCTGACAGAATGGTTGTGGGTCAAAGAGGTCAGGCTGAAAATCATGATGAGGAGCAATACTGCCATTCTGGTTTAATACTGGATGGGTGGAGCAGCTAAAGGAGTACCCTTGAGATCAGCTCGGGAACTGAAAATCCTAAAAGGCATGGTTGCTGCTCCTAATTCACCATGGGCAACACGACTGACAAAAGGCAGTGAGGCTAGGGTGGTGGATAGGAACTGTCTTGATGGCTGTACTACCATGTCAGTCTCATCTCAGATGGGTGGAATAGTCAGCTTCTGCCTCCAATCTCTGCAGGATCATTTATTCAGTCTTTGTTCTCTAATAAGTAGATGCCATAATTCACGTTAAAATCTTTCTTTAGTACATAAACCTCTTTTTTCTGGGGCCCAAACTGTTTCCTAAGACTGTAAATCATTCCATTCCTTCATATAGATTGATTTGTAATTTGTACACATTGTGCTCACATTCCCCAGTGAGCATTTTCTTCAGGACTCTTTCATTACCAATTGAGTCACAGTGGTATTCTAGAGTATTATTCTAAAGGGCATACACTGCATAAAACCTGCTAGGAGTGGAAAATGCTCCCCAACAGATTATTCTGGGAAATGGAAGAAAAATAATCTCAGAATTCTGGACACAGTTAGAAGCTTGGCAACTGCATGGGCTGCTCCACTCCCAAATGTTCAGTAAAGAAAACGCTGAGAGTATTAAAGCCCATACACAGAAGTTTCCTGCAAACATTAACTCTTTTAACATGTGCAGCAGTGGTTATGAAGCAGCTACTGTGAAGTAATCAGACTAAAAGGTTTAGATTAAAATATACAAGCAGACAGTTTCTTAAACCTACAAAAGCTCTTCTTTCCTTCTGGACAGTCAGGATATCCCACAAATTATTCTTCAAATGAACCTAGTTAATACTCACAATATTAGTATTATAATGTTAAATGGCAAAGACTAGTTATTATTACCAATTTCTCCCATCCTCACTTTCTATCTCTCAGCTTTTTGTGAAGGCCCTCTGAATGGAGGTATGCTCTAATCTTCCACATCAACTAACATTTTAAACGATGTTCTTATGCATCATTTTAACAACTCCCTCCAAACTATCAGGCTTTTTATTTCATATGCATTCTTCATGAATAGCACTTAAAACTACTACTATGATCCTCCAAGCCCTTCTCACCTGGAATCCATGCTTTGACTCCACAAAAACTGTTTTCACACAAACTTCTTCATTTTTTTCCTAAACCACTAAGCAGTATTGGGACCATGTATCTTTCTTTAACTTCTTTCAACACTTCTTTCTACAGCTGTTCTTCTTTCATGTTACATGGGAATTATGTGCAGAGTTCTATAAGCTATTCTCTGCTTCATAATAAAGCAACTTGTTTAGTCATTTGTGGACTTTTCCTGTTTCACAGTAATACGAGCCTGAAACTTTCAAATGCTTCGTGAATGATCAAAAAAGAGAAAAATGCTAACCCCTCCTCAACGTTTGCACGTGTGCATCTTCATGCAAGCTCAGGGGAAAAAAAAAAGAAAGAAAAAGAAGATGCTGGCACCTGAAACCTACAGACCCATGCTCTGTACTCTCCTGCAACTCACAGGAACACAGTGACGGAAACTGTAATTTCTGGTCTTTAATCCCTCTCGCTAGTGCTGAGCAAATTGCACTGTGGTCCTAACCTTCCCCACCCAGTCTTTCCTACATGGAAATTAAGTGGTGTTTCCCACAGGATATTCTAGTTTGTGTGAACTGATGTTTGTAGGACAGACAAAAGACAGGCTGAAAGATTCCAGAATTCCCTTCAGCTACACATCTGCCCTGTCCAAATCTAAATATTTTCTTTGATTTAAAGTGCCTAAGCTATGGTTTTGAGCTAATGACCCAACTCACGTTTTCATGCTTCATGTGTTTCAGGAGACGCAGCTCCCGGTAAGCTCGTTTGGCGAAGAGTTCAGACTGAAAGGGGCGGTACAATTTCTTAATGGCCACTTTGGTGCCACTTCTTCCATCGACGGCTGAGCTTTAAGGGAAAAGAAAGAGTTTGGTGAGCAAGGACCGAAGCAAGTCTGCGAACCAGAGCAACCCCGGCCGGCACCGAGCAGTGGCTGCATCCTGCCCCTCGCTGCCGGGACCTCGGCCGGCAGCCCCCATGCCCTGGGGAAGACCACCTCCCCAGAGCACCTCTGCCAGCAGCCATCTCACTTCATTCGCCTGCCACACTCTGTGATGAAATGTAGACAAATACTAAAAGCTTTAAAGAGGAACAGCTAGAGAATGGGGAAAAAAAAAATACCCAAACCAAAAATAAGACAAAAAAATCCCACAAAACGCCCAAACCCACCACCAACGCAGACCCAAACCAAGAAGCCCGTCCAAAGGGCTACAACACCCCGGGCTTGGGGACACTGCCGCTCCGGGGTGCCGCGGGACGGACTCGGCAGCCGCGGGCAGCGCTCCCCGGGCACGGCTGGGGCAGCGCTCCGGGCTCTGCTCGCCCCAGGGATGGAACACGCGTGGGTCGGCTCCCCCAGCGGGACAGCGGTGAGGCCAGGTGAGCAGCGGGGCCGCCCCTCTGCCCCCCTGGGGCCGGCGGCACCGGGCGGGTCCGGACAACAACCGGGAAAAGTTGGCAGAAGCAGCACGCCAGAGGGCCGGGCCCGGCAGCGTCCTCCCGGCCACCGCCATCGCCTCCGCCCGGACTGCCCCCGCCGCCCCGCTCACCACACGGCTCCGTAGGCGCCGGACCCCACAGGCTGCAGGTCCCGGTAGCGGTCCCGCACTTCCCAGAGGGTCTTGGTGATCTCCTGCCGGTAGAAGCCATTCTTGGGGGAGGACATGGCGCCGCCGACCCCCGCCGGCACGCGCCGACAAAGAGCCCGGGCCGGGGGAGCGGGAGCGCCCAGCGCCGCCGAGCCGGGCTGCGCCGGGGGGCTGGGCCGAGGGGCTGGGCCTGAGCGAGCGGCGCCGCCCGCGCCCGCCCCGGCCCCGCGCAGCCCCGCCGGCAGCGCCGCCCGCCGCCCCGGCTCAGCGCTGGGGACCGGCACTGAGATCGGCAGTGGGGTCGGCACCGGCAGCGGCCCCCCTCCCCTCCAGCCCGGGCGTCAGGGGCTGCGTTCCGCCGAGGTTGAGGCGCGAAGGGCGCGGTGTCCCGGCGGCGGGGGAGCGTGGCCGGACAGAGAGGCAGGTGCCGGGGCTCTCGCTGTCCGTGCGAGTCCTTGCAGTGGGGAGCAAACCCCTCCTGGCCGTCTCTTCCACGTCACGATGCGACCCCTCACGCGGAGCCCGTTTTGCGTTTGTGCTCGGGTTCCGGTGAGGTGTCACCGACTGCTGCATCGAAGTGTTAAGGAGTACGAGAGGCTGCAGCTGGTTGAGCTGGGTTTGTGTATGAACAAAAAAGAGCTTCTGTATGGCCTCTGCCCTGAGACGAACAGCTGAGGGGTCCCCAGATCATCCCAGGGTCAGACCACAAGTTACAACAATATTTCACATAGTTAAATAAAAACCAGCACACACTTGGTTCAGGTGCTCAGAGCAAGTGGTACTGTGCATGGCTGATGTGAACTGGAATGGAACTGTTGCAACAGTGGCTTGAAATTACTGTGGTGCTGGAGTATGGACAAGAGCAACCTTCTCAGTAGCTCTGCAATAAATAGGCCTGGGCCAGCAACACGTGTAAGGCAAAGACCTGGATTAAAATATGTTTTATGTGTTCTCTGTGTGAATATAATTAAAATTGTTGTCCTTCAGGGTCTGGTAAAGCTTTTTTTTTGTTTGATTTCGCCCCTGAGCAATGTTGCTGAGGTTAGGTAATTCAGACTTGCTGTCACTTCAGTTCAATTTATGGTTTAGCTCTAAAGGGGCAATCTGGCCAAATTTTGTGGTTTCCGATGCCATTTTGGTAGTTGCCAGGGGCCCAGCCCTTTTCGTGCCTGACTACCAAATGTGGAAGAGCCACCCTGCCCTCACTCCTCCTGGGATACCGGAAGAACACAACCTTCCAGCCACCAGCCCTATGTTCCAGTGCTGCTCTCCGCTGACCTGATTGACTCTCTGGTTTAGTAAGAATGGAGAGCAACCTTCTGACGTTTAGCAGTTAATGTGAGGCTTGTGAGGAGTGTTAGATCAATGGTAGATGTTTACTTTAAAAAATCTACTGCCCCAGGAGGTTTTTTTTAAATTTCTGACATCCCGTCTATGCTGTTTGCCATTCAGATGATGGCTGGTGTGATATGTGGTACAGGTAAGGTGAAGGATAGAGTAGCTTCCTCTTGTTTTGAACTAGTCCATTAGTTAAATTGCTTTTAATGACCATTATATGTATTTCAAATACAGAGAGGATTAGTTCTGCTTTTCATCCCTCACTTACTTTTCCTTTATCCAGTTGTGACAAAGTGATACTTTTTTACTGCTTGCTTTTTATCAAGGCAGAAAGCAGATGATTTTGATACAGTAGATAAAAGTACTAACTTAGCACCAAGACAAGGTCACTCTTGTGCAGAAGCTGAGAATATTGCAGAGCAACTTTTGTAAAAGATTTTAAATTGACAAAGTCATCCACTGCTGGTTTTCCCATGTTTTTCCTTCATATAAGTATTAAGGCATACTTTGTGTCTCGGTTTTGAAAGACAGGTGTCTGCTAAGGAAGGCAGAGGCCCCCCTTGAAGTGGCAGATATAACCCCTTTTCCCTCCAAGTTATTATATTTTGAAATCAAGGGCCTTTAGGCAAAGATGTGGGAAATAGGAATAACAGTTCTTTACTATATATATATATGTATATAACCAGTCAAACAAAACAACAACAACTATGGCAGTAACAGCAATCACAAACCCAGTCCCAGCCTTCTCGGCTGTCGGGCCCTTTCCCCTCGGGTGCAGTTCCGCTCGCAGCCGGCAGGGGCGCTGGCGGCTCCCGGTGAGCAGGGCAGGTGCGATGGTTCCCCCGCGGCTGCAGGGGGCGCTCCGGAGCGAGCTCGGGAAACCCGCGGCTCTGGTGCCCTGGGATCCCGGGAAGGGATGGAACAAAGGCTTCACAAACCGCTGGGCAGCTGATCCCGGACTCTCAGGAACAGCAGGCTGGAATGGCAGGGACGAACGCAAATCCCGGGTGGCAGACGAGATGTATCCAGATGGGAGAACCCCACGGAGGCCCAGGCAGGCAGGGTGAGCAGGGCTACAGCGTAGCGAAAGCTCGAAGCAGCAGCGGGGCAGGGCAGCCACAGCTCGGTCTCCAGCAGGGCAGGGAAAGCGGCTTTTGGGGTCCCGGCGTTGCTTCCAGCAGGAAGAAAGAACGGCCAAAAAGAAAGGAGCAGCAGCTCCTTTCTCTGCAGCTTCTCTCTCCGGACGCTCAGAGCGAACTGACCCCACACCCAGGTGTAGACAAAGGAGTAGCCCGGCCCGCCCCACTCCCCTTTTTGTCTTTCTTAAGTAGAGCTATTTGTCCCCTAGCAACATGCATATGGGAGAAAATTCCTTTAACAGGAAAACCTAAGACTAAACTAAAACCCCAACACTTTGCTATAGATAGATAGATGAAGTAGCTGTGTAGGTCAAATACAAGACCAGCTTTTCCCACCATGTCACACATAGAGGAGAAGAACTGGTAAACTTACTGAAAAGACTGGGAAATCAGCACTGTTGTAACAAGGAAAGCTTTGTCTAATAAACCAGTCAAAGTGTCTATGAAGGGAGTGAGGCAAGAAACGTGGGTCCGTCCACAGCTGGTAGGTCTTACAGCAGTGTCACAAACTGCATGAGTCTTTGCATCCTGCTAGGCTCAGCTGGATCCATGGTGATGTGTTTTCCTAAAGACAGTTTGTTGCAAGGGGACTAATAGATGCTACAGCCATATCTTACTCTGGGCAATGTGTGCTTGACAGGATAGATTAAGAAAGGAATGCTATCAGATGTTTCTGCTTCTGGCATATGTTTATTGTAAAGTTCATAGAAAAAAGGGACCTTCTTCACACATCATTAACAAAAAATAATAAGTGCATTAATGGTGCAAAAATTGCCCTTTCCTAATGCTCATCCCATAAAGGGAAGATTTAAGAGGTATCAGAATGTGGTGGTTTTTTTTTTAAGAACCATCTTTTGATGTGCTGGGCGGTTGCCATCAGCTGCAAAGCATATGAGGTAGATGGGATGTGTACAGTACTCTTTCTAGTCCCTCTGGGTACTGAGAGCTCAATTTCACTCCAGCCTGGAGGTGAAGCTTTGGTGCTGGAGCAGAAGCTCTACAAGCGAGCAGTGAGAAATCTAACCTTGTTTTCCTGAGAAATCTTACATGTATGAAGTCTGGTAAGAAAGTTTGATGGCAAGGCTGCTCACCACAAATTATCACTTGGAGATGACAAAACAGCACAGCCCTTTTTGTCAGGAGCTGAACCGTGGGTGAGCTGCTGGGCCCTGGGTGCAGGAGTGCATCAGTGCCAGCAGGGAGAGGGACTGGCACCTGATCTCCAGTCCAGGCCCAGATAACGAGCGGGAAAGAAGATCATACAAAGTCCTTTGAAAAATCAAACATCTTCCCATCTTTCTGCCTGTTTATATGACTTTCACATGGTAGTTTTATTCTTTATACACTAATTCACATATGAATAATTTAGTTGTGTAAAATATACCTTAAATGTCAATAAACATAAAATCTTGCTGAATTGTCAAAATCTGATTCCTAGAACATTATTATTTTTAACAAACTTTCTATATCCCCACCTTCAAAAAATACTCTGTGCTTGTCTACCTAGAAATGTTGCCATGGAGGAAGTAAGTTCATTTTATTTATTACAACAAGAAGTAAAGGTTAAAAATAATAATAAAAAAAAATCTCAGTTTTAATCTGAAAATACTCTTGTACTATTTTGTCCCCACCCTTCCCCACTGCAGTAACTGCCAACTATTTTGCAACTTTTCTGGTTTTGTCTCTCTGCCCCATGAGCAGGGTGCTTCAGTTCCAGTTTCTGTGACATGTAGCCCTCCTGGGGGCCTTGCCATGTTGCAAGGTCACTCAACCATCGGCAGAAAGAAATAAATATGCACCACCTAAGTGCTTTTTTATTTAAAAAACATAATTAAAACTATACGTTTCATTTTTTTAAAGAGGTCAAGTGAGAACTTCCTAAGTACTACCCCGTTATCCCTGCTTGCTGGAGGTGGGTGGAGGAAGAGAAGCCAGTTGCATAGAGTAGTAAACACCTATGTATAAGTCAATTACTTTTAACACTCGCCTAACTTTTTCTCCTCAGGATCCACCAAAAGGTCCTCTCCTACAATATACTGAAGGAGTTTAATTTTTAAACTATCACAGACTGTCGCAGTATGAGATGCTATAGTGTACAGAGAAAAAAAAAACCTCCTGAAGGGTTTCCCAACTTCAGTGCAAAAATCATATGAAAAGAGTGCCAATGGATATCACTGATGGGTAACTTTACTCATCTGTCACTGCATAGCTGTGCACATCTCCTGTTTAAATCACCAAAACGGTTGTGGCTTTCTTATCCCCATCTCACCCATGCCTTAGTTTTTTGTGTTTCCATCTCAACCTAATGAGAGAGCTGGGCAGGACAGGAGTACTGTATGTAATTTTTGCACAGAGCGTAATTTAACTATGGGTTCTTGATTTGAGCCATCAGGCTCTAAAATGGAATGTATTATCTGAGTGCTAATCTACATGGTATTATTCTAGAAGGAACAAGGTATTGCTCCGTGGAGGCTGCCAGTTATAGCAGATTTAATGTATAGTTGTCTCGGGGCTGCCACTGCAATTCAGTATTTCTGCTCCATTCAGTATGATTTGTGATTGAATTGGAACCTAAAAGGACTGGCTAAAACCTCTGTGCTATGGTACACATCTTAATTTGTGACAATAATTGGAGCTGGGGGACTATGGGAGTTCAAAATGAAGCATTTGTATGTGTGCAAGATTGAAGCCTAATTGAAGAGTTTCACTCATTATGTAGAAATTTCCAGTCTAATGGATTAAGTGTTGGAAGATTGGTTGGAAGATCAGTGTTCACATAGAAAACTCACAATATATTCCCTCCTTGTAGTGAAAACTTAGACCCTTTTAGGTGTATCAGTTCAATATTTTATCTTACAGCAGAAAGAAGGGCAGTGGCAGTGACACTAATGTAGCTTTCTAAATCTCTTGGTACTAGTGCCTTAAAACCCCTTACCCAGACTCAAATCAATGACATTTGGTACTCTCACTTGTGCAAGTGTGCTGATTTTCTAAAGACCAGAGCTTGCGTCCATAAACACTAGCAGCAGTAGCAGCAATGTGAGAAAAAAAAGCAGCTGCTTTTAAAGCAAATGGAAGTGTTGCTATTAATTCCTTCCTGAAGAGACTGATCTTGTTGAGGTTGAATCCCTTTCTGCTGCTAACAAAAGCAGAAATTTACAGTGCAATTCTCTTTCCATGAGAGCTAAATCTTTACCACTGCTCATCTGTCAGGGATTCCCAGGCCAAGTCAGTAATTTACAGATGTAGCAAAGGATATACTCAAGTAATTTGTGCCGGCAGCTCAATATGGTACTTTTTGGACAGATTAATCTTTGACCAGCTCCCAAGAGTGGGGAAAGTAGAGGTCTGTTTTCTTGTTATGACCCAGGAGCACATGTGACAGGAAGAAAGAAAGGAAGTGACTTTTGTATTGATTGCTTCTCACCTCTGTCAAAAGTGCTTTTGCTGCCAACATTTTGTCCTTGAAAGGGTTGTTCCTCTCCTGACCCTTAGGATGAGCTCACTGTGTCAGATCCTGCAGCACAGTGACCCTTCTTCCCTTTTGCTTTCATCTTTTATACCATATCAAAAAAACACCAAGAGCACTCCCTGGAACTCTGCAACAATGCTGTCTAAATAATGACTCTTGACCTATTGATAATTACATATTTTTTTAATATATCAGTATTGATTACCTAATTTCCTATTATTTTTCCCCTCTATAAATTCTCAGACTTATTAGTAAACCTGCTGTTTCATACTCAAGTAGCGACTTTGTATCTTTAGGGTATGGCACATGATATCCTCTAAAACTGTGCTTCTCCTCTAAACTATTGTTGGCTTTTCTTTCCATTGGTCCATTGTAGATTAAATTTTTTTATTCTTGTCTGCTTTGTGTCATATCAATTTCCTGTTGCTGGGTTTCAGTGCTGATGAGGTAAAGAGCTTAAAAAATAAAGATGCAGACTCTAAAAGTGTAGTGTATACTTCGGCCTGTCAAAAGATTGAGATGCATGCAAAAGATTTTCCTTTTGCAAGACCTTTTGCTGCCAGTGACGGTAAAATTGCTAGACTTGGGGTTGCACTAACCCTGATTATAGAGTGAAATAATAAATAACTAGGAGTGATTTCAGTTCAGTAGGTGGATGGATTACAAGCTCTTATGACTGGAAGCTGAAATTAGATAAATTCAGATGAAAACTAAATTGCTAACAATGTCAGTAATTGACCAGAGAAAGCCCTTGGACAGCTGTGCTCTCCCCACTGGAAGCCTGAGCTGCCTCCTCCATGTGCAAAGCCCAGCCATGCTCCTCTGAGCTTGCAGGTGGCCAGGGATGAGAGTACCCTAATTTAATGCAGGCTAAAACCTATGCTGCTCTCCTCAAACATATGTGCAATGTATAGAGCACCTACAAAGGCACAACTGTGCTCATGGAAGTAACAGTGCTGTCAGGAGATTAAACCCCCACTGTTTAAGCAGGCACCACCGCAAGTTTTACAAATAACATTTGGGCCACGTAATCAATGCCTTCATTAAAGACATTTTTAGCAAATAAATTTTTTAAAAAGTTTTATATTTATTTAATCTTTAAAATTTATTGTTTAAAAATTTTAAGCCATCTGCCTCACCAAGCCTGACAAAGCCCTCACTCCTTGATGATTACCTCCATTTGCCTGTTTGCGTTGGTTGAGAAATGTTTTCTTCTGTGTTCAAATGATGAGCATTCTTAGTGCTAAGCCTTCCACCTTTCTGTCCCAGTGGGGTACTGGCTTTCCAATTACCCTCTCCTGCTGTCATAAACTGATAAAGTTATCAAATTGTAGTCCCATATTGGATTGCCACAAGGGAGCTGGTTACCTGCCCTAGAAAAATACTTTAATTATTGGCTTTTGAGGTCTAAGTAATTGCCTTCATTTTGCATATCTAGGAAAAAGATTCTGTCTATCTCACTACCACACCGTCTCTTCTTAAAGGCACTCTTTTTCTTGATGTTAAAATGAGATGATTTACAGGTTTTGATGGTAATTCATTAAAAAGAGCTGAGCTATTGTTGCCCATTACTGTCACCTTTCATTAGTTTAAGTGTGGCTATGACCGTATTCTTCCTACATAATTTATCTCCTAGAAAAAAATTGCATCTCTGAATGTCAAAGGAAATATTCAGAAGAAGATTCAGAGTTGCCGGAAGAACAAATTTTGGAAGAAATATAAAACTTTCTTTCTATCTCAAGTGGCAGAGTTATGGCAACCATAGTTTTATGCATCCTTTGAAACATTTGACAACGGCCACCCTTAGAGCTAGGAAACCAGATCAAACAAATGAAGGGACGAACCCCATAATAAATTAATTGTTGGACACAAAAAGTTCTCGTGAAATCTCTTTACTTCATCTTTGCCCTTCCAGCTGAAATGGAGCTGCCAAATAGGCTTGTAAGCTCAGTATCAGATTTCAGAGAAAAGAAAGCACTGAGCTACTTTTAACTGGCAAACAAACAAATTTAAAAAAACGTTTAAGATATGTCTGAGTGAATATTTTCATTATGTAGTCAGAAATAATTTAAGGATTTACAAGTGTTTCACCTATTTTAGTCAGCATGAATTTCAGTCATTGCATGATCATTACAGGCCTCATCCAGCTTCACAGGAAGCCAAAGTAATGATGGCTGACAGCACTTCAGAGGAGTTGCAAGAAATCTATGCAGGCATTTACTTTCAGATTAATATGCCCTGGGGAAACTTGAATACAAGTGGCTCTATTTCATTGACGCAAGTATTGAATAACTGGAAAACATTATCAAAACAATCCATCACTTAGTCCACAAATTAGAAGCATATTTTCTAGATGGAATGCCTATTTCTATTTCTGAAAAAATCAAAGTTCTTGGACTTGATTTTTTGTTTTTAAATCTGTTTATTAAGAAAAAGCCTTTCTTTTTACATAGAAAAGATACAGAGGAAAGTAAATGCAGTAGAATCCATTACCTTATATAATAGCTATACAATTGAATATCAATGACAAAAGTTTCAGAAAACCTAAATATTATAAAAAGCCACCTCCAAAATAAGACTCTGACAGAGCAAGGACAAGACACAAAAATGAACACTGAACAACTGTGAATCACAAGTGTGTAGAAAGACACAGCCAGTACAATACAAGAGGCCTTGTGCCAAAAAGGATGTTCCTGTCACAGTATTATGCATTCAATGGAGGAATCAGATACATTTAATTCTTTAAGAAATTTCAGTATCTGGTGTATCCTGCAATTTTTAATTTAATTTTCCAACTTTTCAGAGTTGGAAAGCCTTTAAAATTTTGCTTAAAAAAACCCCTCCAATGAGAATGTGTCGAATTCTTAAATCTTGTTTTGTCATGTCTTCCAATGGCAATTATTAGTCACTTTCCCAAGGATTATGTGAAGGAAAATAAGACAATGCGGAATATTTAATTCAAAGCTGTGAACTGAACTGAGCACTCCTGCACTGCCATCTGTGACAGCCTTTGCTAAAGCTTGCAGAAGTCTACAGAGCTCTGCCACAGTACCTTCAAGGCACCTTCCTGTAAACCCAGGCAAAATCACCAACAGTCCAGCAAGTGGCACCGTTAGGAATACCATCGGGAAGTAAAATTGTCTCACAAATGGGTGTTGTGCAGATTAAAAAATACATGGGGAAAATAATGAGAACAGACACTTGAATGTCAAGAGAAGAGAAAGATTTATTTTTACTGACTTTCAACTAGTGTTAAGATTGCTTGAGAGACATCCAGTAAATGTGTAAGACTACCACAGATATGACTACATATGCATATTCTGTCTATCTCACTACCACGCCCCCTCTTCTTAAAGGCACTAACTATAAATAGTACGAAAACAGACAGATAAAATGCCACAAAAAAAAAAAAAAAAAGGATTGCTTGTATGGACTTCTTGTTTATGTTTGTATACATTCATGCTTTAAATGTACAATTTAAAAATTAATTTAAAAGGTCACCTTTATTTTGGCAATACAACTGATAAAATGAAACATGCAGAACACACAGCTTGACAGAACTCAGTGCATAATTTTGTCAGAATGAAGCAGTTCTTTACCACCCTTTGTGAGTTGGGAATACATTCATATTACAAGGCAAACTCCACCCCCCCCCCCCCCCCCCCCCCCCCCAAACAGACAACATCTGGCTTCTGTTTAATGCATCTGTTTTTCCACATCTCCTCCAACATCTTTGGATAGTAAAATCTACATCTGACCACAGGTTAAATTGTATGGTTGTATTTTAACAGTCTTCATAGTGCAGCAAGGCAAGACAGAACTGCCTGTCTTCACTGTTCTATCTCCAGGCTGTCCATTTTTAAGTCAGGTGGTTTAAAGCTATTCACTTCCTCATAGGTAAGTTCTGTAGAGGGGGTGTAAGGAAGAGAGAAGAATTAGGTGATACTC
Organism: Corvus hawaiiensis; assembly: GCF_020740725.1. NCBI lineage: Eukaryota > Metazoa > Chordata > Aves > Passeriformes > Corvidae > Corvus > Corvus hawaiiensis. Next base: position 59,971,819 of record NC_063216.1, on the reverse strand, counting down.
TCTTCAGAAGAAAAATATTCCAGACAAAACAGTTCTACAGATACATGTGACTCGTAGTTTGTATTTCCAGCCTTTTTAGCATCCAGATCCAAAACCAGACTGAATTCACTAGGAATCCTCCTCTTAACCTCAGATTACAAATCAGACTCACAAATACTGTTATTGTACAACATGACTGTCCCCTTTAACTCATTACTAAAACACATGGGCCCTGAAATGAAAACATCAATTATGCTGTCAGATGACTTGCCAAAATGATGTAATAAAAGACAAAATGTAATGGAAAATGGAATCTTTAAAAGTACCTCGATAGGTTTTTAAATGTACACTTTTAACTGTGGAGAACATTCTTTATCATCTCTCAGTCAGTTGCCTTCAATTATATATCATTTGCAATTCTGTGCTAATGCCTTGTGATCCTGGTTTTTGTTTTGGTTTGTTTTTTAAATGTTTTACTGTAGCTAACTTAATTTTACAGTTCTCTGAAAAAAATTTTCTTTTTGTCTTAGAAGCGTGTAACAGCTTTCATCAAGAAGTTCTATATTCATCAATAGCTAGAAACATGGGTTACTTGCTATTTTACCCTGCTTTGGGAATAACCCTTTATCTTTTCATGCTAACAGTTATGTCCTGTTTTCTGCCTTGGACATAATTCTGAATAGCATACTCTCAGCCTCTAAAATTTTGAAATATTTTCTAACTGATTAAACATGTCAGTAAGAAATCGATGAGCTTGGGCTGCAAGCCTCAGCAGTGTGCAACGGAGGCCAAGAAAACTCTGAAGTGCATAATGTATAAGACAAAGTGTCTGAAATCTCATTTTACTTTGGTGCTCAGTCCCTTGAGATCAGGCACCACTGATTTTTAACTTGAACAGAAAAAGAGCAGAAACATGCCACTAACATCTTGAGAAATTGGGTCAATATTTCATCAACACTACAAACATTTTATGTCATCTTACTTAAAAGTGGCACATGCTGTACTTAAAAATAAAAAAAAATTATTCCCCAAGATAAAAATATGACCAGAAAGAAGAAGGAGAAGCAGCAAACCAGCTGTGCCAGTTTTGAGATTTTTGTCTCAGGCCTTTTTTTAAACCTGAATAAAGAACAAATTTGACCTGTAGTTCCATCAAGGTCAATTATGTAAAAAATGATACATGATAAATGTAATGATAAATAATATGATACTGTCCTTCCAAGAGAATTCACCTTCATGTCCTCATTTCAGTTTAGAAAGTGTTAAGATGTTAAGATTGTTCCTGAAATAATTTCAACGGAGTTTCATCACAAAGAGAAATCAGCTTCATGACTCAGAAATTGTTAAACTTTCCTGTTAAATACTTGGGCAACTGAAAAAGCAGCAGAAAAAAAATCATTCACTCCTAAGTACAGCAGCAAATGAACATAGCTCTCAAGAAAGATGATGTATGGGTGGTGCTACAGGCTGCCAGGTTCTGCAGAGGAGAGCATGTGTAAGGGGTAAGCTATGCCAGTCAATCCTCCTTGTTTGTACAGACACAGTTTCTAGAAAAGCATTTCCAGGGCTCTAGGAGGTTGATTTATTGTAGAGAGAGCCATGACCCCACTAATATCTTTAAGTTACATTTGCTGTAAACAGTCTGCTTTCTCCCCTGTAATGCCCTGGATAAAACATGGCACAAGTGGACGGGCATGAGGAAGCCATGAGAAGTCAGTATTCTTCATCATAAACCTAACCACTATGACAATACATTTTTATCAAATCTTTTCAGAGTAGAAGTTAAAGAAAATGCAAATAGAAACAAAAGAACATTATTTTATAGAAGACATATTTCATCTTAAGCCAAGGAAAGTCTTTATTGATAAACAGAAACAATCAGTTTTCTACAACATTATTCTAAATCTAAAATCTCTAGTAAGGAATTTTTAGAATTTTATGTCCTCATTAGACAGTGATGAAATTGGACTGTACTTTTCAGTGTACTTGCAGTTTAATGTTGAGACACCTTACTTCCGTGATACTGCAGTGCAATATGATCATGTTGCAAGCATGGAAGGTTGTTGCAGTATTTATCAAAGAAGGGTTTTGCGGTGTCACTCTCAAGTAAAATCATCAACTATCATTTCAAACAGGACCAATAGCATGGTTTAGTTATGAATCCCAATTCCTTTGATGTCTAAAGACATGTTAACAAAATACACATCTATGTGGATAATACTACTTTCTGATTCTGAACAGAGCTAGACCAGAATCCCAAGTAGTGTCATTTGCCCCAAGACAGTTACTTCAGATGGGGATCTGACCTAGAAAGCTAAAAGCAAAACAGAGTGTGTGATTACCTGGTAACTAGCATAAACTTTTAGTTAAGCTTTTACTGGTACAGGGAAACTACTAAGGAGATGACAGAATGGGGGGTGTGGGCAAAATCCAGAGAGGAAACATAAGCCTTTCTACCCGTCCACTCCCACGAGCACACATATGAACTTATTGTGTTTGCCTGAGGCTTGAAAGTTCAAATTCCTCTGGCTAGCAGTGGAGGGAAACTGTTATTAAAGTAAGGCTTTCTTCTGCTACATGTGTTCACTACTGCATGCAATTCTGATACCTTTCCATTCATCTACGGTTCGCTCCTTGTTCTCGATGGACTCGTCGTACAGCTCGGCCTCAGGCTCATCATCCGGATCGTGGTACTGAACAAAGTAGGGATGCGCGAGTGCTGCCGAGGCAGTGATCCTTTTATCGCTGTCCAATATCAGCATCTGCTCAAGCAGATCTACAGCTAAGGGAAAAAGAGAAATGCGGTCCAAAGCCAGAAGAGACCATGAGGAAAAAAAAGAAAAGGCAACTGTTTACACACAACCTATTCTCACTCACCTTAAACATAATATTACTGACAAAATTTAGACAACATAACAAGTAAGTTTTGAAGATTTTGTACTGTGAGTACAAAAGAGAGCTGGAGGAAGCTTCTGTTTTGCTTGTGGCATGCACAAAGGTTCACTATAGTCGATTTGAGATCTGATTGACCTCTTCAGATATCCAAGGACTTATTTCTAAACAGATCCATGTGTACTTGTAAGGTAATACCCTGTGTTGTGCATCATGTGCTTGAGTTTGCACTGATCGGGACCAAGCTAAGTAACTTGTGAATAAAATGTGGGATTACACTTCTAGTAAGCTGCACCAATGAAATGATCAGATGAAAACCCCAAAGAAACTTCACAGGACCCAGCATAAACAAAATATGTTTGAAGTTGACATTTGAAGTATACTAGAAATGAGAGATACTTGTATGGCTGAAATTAATTTTTTATGGAATTTTATCGTAACTATTTAAAATGCTACTTTTTTTACTGCTTTCATATAAGTATTGGCATTAATTTGCCTTTATGCTATTAATATGTAGCATGCTCTCATGTACTTCAGGCAAATAAATCCCATTTTTTAATATGAAAGCATTCCAAACAACTTGTATTTGTAAGAATAAAATTGGTATTAAACCACAAAATGAATTCAAAGCAATTTAACTCACAATACTTCCCTGTAATGTACACTTGATGGAACTGACCAGGTACTGCAGTGAGATGATTCTGATGACTCAAGTGTCTCCTTTGTCATGTCACGAGAAGTTCACAGAAACACCTCTTTTGCACAGGCAGAACCATTTGATTAGACAGAAAAACAATTGTAGAGGATCAGATCAAAGGTCTGCCTTAGCCCAGTATCCTGTGTCCAACAATGGCTCATATATTCCCAGGAAATAATACTCAAAAGGGTCATTCAAACAGCTATACTTCCTGGTATATTCTTCTACTTGCCAGCAATTTACAGCTCATGGCCTTCTTGAGCCAGAAGTGATGTCTCTAATCTAGACCCCTTGATATTTTTATTTATTTCTGCTATGTATAGCTGGCTTTTGCTTTTCATCCATGGACCATTTCCCTTTAGGAGGTTCCTGTAATTTCCACCAGAAACAAAAAGACACAGGCTTCATGAAGGGAAAACAGTCTCAGGATGAAAGGTTAAACAAAGCTCTTTTCACTGGTCTGATTATTATTATATGGGATCATACAGCAAGGAACTCAAGGAGTTCATATGTTAGTGAAAAATTTTATCTGTCAGTCTGACTTTCTTACCTAATGGATTGGCACCACGAAACACTGCTTTCAAATCCTGTTGAGGCATATGTGGAAGAGATTCGATGTATTTTCTTGCCTAGAAATAAGTCAATATACATACCACATCCAGAGGGTTAAATTTTGCTCAACAGTAACCACATCAGCTCTAAAAAACCAGACATATTTTTTATGTTTCTTGTACATGGGAAATCCTCTTTACATAAAACCTCAAGGTATGACTTTGTTTCAAACACTCTCTCCTGTATACTGGAGTATAATAATAAGCAAGAGAGTTTTAAGCAGGTGTATTTTGGTCTAAGGCCTTTGTGTTAGCACTTTAGTTTCGCCCTGTGCTTACTGGTTTATTGCAGTATATCCCTAGGGAACACATGCATGTAATGTTCAATCAGAAACTGCAGCCTAAATCATCCTTCAGTTACCCTCAGCAAAGTGGTATAATTCAATCTGCAGCCTTCCCTCCTCTCTCTTCTCTGGTGAGACGTAGTTCACTAAACAAAAAACAAATTCTGATACTCCATAGGAACAGATTTCCAGATGTTTAACAGAATTTAGAGCTTGCCTTTTCACTGTGGCTGTGAAAAGTTCACCCAAACTTGTGGGGTACACCCAGCCCCTGCCCTGGAGGGATGTCTGCTGAGATAAGGAGAGTGCCTAAACCTCCCAGCAGAACTCCCCTGGAAAGGGAGCTACTTTTGTTACGGCGAGAAGAAAACAAACCCAGAATCCTCTGGGAGACCCTGTGCAGATCCTTTGTAACCCATTGGCCCTTACCCTCTGACACCCACCCCCTGTATCCCTATAAAGGGCAGAGAGAGCTCGTCCCTGGCCTCCCCTTCGCCGGAGTAGGGACTAATAAAGCTGCCTCGTGCGGAACAGCTACACGGGCCTCTCGTCTCTCTCTCCCTGGTCTGGCCTGGAGGCTGCCCCGCAGAGCTGAGCTGGAATCACGAGCTGACAATCACTAAAGAGCTGACAGCCTCTGCACGGGCCCCTCTGCCAGCAGCTGAGCGAAGACACGAGGCCTCGGGAAGGCGATTCCTTTCGGGTCCATCTCTCCAGACTGGTCACAGATTCCTCGGTCAGAGCTACTGACCCCACACCGGCTGCCATACAAACTCATCTAGCAAAAGCCTGCCCAGATATAGGATCCACAAATGTCAGCCTGACATTACACGAGCGACGAATTTTTAGGCTGAGGTAGATTGGTTGGCAAGAGAAGAGATTGAATACTGGGATCAGACACAACAGGAAATTCTGAAAAGCAACTGTCAAAAAAGAAGCAAATGGCTACTCCCTAAATCCATAAAAAACCCCAGGTGGTCTTTGGACAAACCTGAACCCTTTTAAAACATGTTTGTGTTACACAGATGTCTCTCCACATTTAGCAGTCCTGTTAGAAGGAGACTACCTGGAGAAGGCTAACTAAGCATCCTTGGCCTATGGAAAACAGCAAAGGAAATAAAGTGCTTCATACTAAGCAGCTCTATGACTCCAAGAGAGATATCAGAATGAGAAATATGGAGTTATCTTCTGCACTGTCACAAAGTGACTATAAAATACTATGACATTATCATTGGTGCAATCCTGCGACTGCACTTGGGAAACTGATCCTGTTCCCTACATTGTCCTTTCATCTTAATTTCTGCAGCATTAATGAATTGATATAAAGATATGTTAAATCATTACATAACATAGCCTCCTTTCAAGATGTGTTCTAGTTTAATGAGGCAGATATATTTATTTTTTCTGCTTTTTCTAAGATGTAAGCATATTCTATCAAAACTCTAGACTGCCATTAGTGACACATTTCTTACTAAAAGAAGAAAGCCTTTATGTAGTATGTCCCCAAGCCGTTAAAATGATATTAGTATTTTCGCTTTTTATTATTGGGGTAGACAGCAAGGCTTTCTTAAAACGATGATTTCTTCTGAACAGCTGTAGCCAGTCAAGCAGAGAAGTTAAAACTAGTGAGAAGTTTAAAAACTAGTCAAACACAGGCTTTTATACCCCTAAGGCTCATAAAGGCAGGTAACACCTCCTAGAAGGTCAGGGTATGCAGCTCCTATGAGAGTTAAGTCTTCCAGGACATATATATATATAGATACACATATGTATGTGTATATATATACACATATATATATATATATATATATATAAAAGAACAAAAGAGCAAAAGAGAGCTATCATATGTTCTTTCATGGAAGCTATGGACTAGGGAAAAAATGAGGTAGATTTATCTGGTAACAAACATCTGTGGATTTATTGATTATTTGTTTCTGTATGGGCACCTATCAACATCTTATCAACAACTAATCATTAATCAACAACTAATCCTAACATGATTGAACAAGATGCAGTGAAAATTACGTCCAACCTCGCCCAGAAATCCTTTGAAAACAACACAGACCTAACAAAGTGCACTTACCAGCCTGTCCCCTCCGCTTATATACTCACCACAGAAACCCAACCAAGAGAATCCCAATGTTTAAATTATTCTGAAATGCAATTACCATTTAAACTCCTATTAACATGAAAAACTGACACCTCAGTAACTTGTGCTGGAACATCCAATGAGGTTGATCTTTTCATTTCCAATTCGTTAATCCTCTACTTATAACCAAAAATAGGCTTGGCATTTCAGCAAATCTCTGACATTGCTGTTACAGGAATGTTGAAAATTGTCCATGGCTGCAAGCTGCATTAAGAAATACCTAAACAATAAGGCCAAACTACACAGTAAAGTAGAACCAGAATGAAGGAACTTCCCTGCAACTGGCAATTATCTCCAAGCAAGGTATGCATCTCCTTTGACATTGTGCCCCTAATCAGGCAGCAGCAGCCCAGAGGTGACCTGTTCATTAACCTGGTTTTTGTGTTCTGCCTGTGCTCTAAAGGAATAATTAGCCCAAATAAAACAGTTTCAGGATTCCTGTAGCTCACTGAGGTATACTGTGAAACAAAGAAATTAAAAGAACAAAGCAGATAGTATTTCCAGTAAGTATTTAAGGTGTTAATCTCACAGTCAGAAAGCTCACTAGTTGTGGGTAAATAACACATTTGTATACGCTACTGAGAATGTGTTACAGCAAAACCTGTAGGATCTTAATAAAACATAAAGGCTACAAAAGGCCCTATGAGACTATACAAGGACCTATGCTTAGGATAGCACAGTCTGAGATTTGTTGGTTGATGTAGTCCCTGGCAAAAGGATGGATACTTAGTTAGCCTCCTGCCCCAGCCATTCCCAGGTGCTGGGTACCCAAAAGCTCTGGGACTGTGATTGGCCTGTGATGATGGGGTTTCATTATGCTCGTACCTTCCAGAAATACAGAGTTGTTCTGCCTCTCCTGCTACTCCTGCTTACTTGACCTGCTACTGTATTCATTAGGAACATCAAAGGAAACCCATCAATATATACACAAGCTGAGAAATAGCCTTTAGTATTAGTCTGAGGTGTATACAGGAAAGATTTAAGAAAACAGCTGCAGCTCAGGAGGTATCTGTGTGCTGTTGTTTATCTGAACTCTGACACTGTGCCCATCACCTGCCCTTATCAAACAATACTACATCTCATTCCTCAGCTGGCTATCTACCATTATTGCTTACAATGAATCTTTTAAGTAACAATTTTACCAGAGAAATTAAGTGGAAATTGTTCATTTACTAGATTACTATTTTAAAGACGTCACATGGAAAGTCAAAAAGCCCACTCTTAGTTACGAATATTAACAAGTGGACCTCATGCAAGCATTTAGAGAGATGAATAAATACAATTTTCAAATTAGGGATATAAATAGAGTACTCATGCAGAACACGTGTTACTTGATTCGGATATATCTCTGTTTAGAAACCTTACAACAATGGAAAGCATACAAATTACAGACACATCAGATTTAATGGCAACAATGTAATGCTCTGAGCTGAGCACCAGTTAGCATTTTTTTAATTATAAGAATAACAGCAATTTAAAATATCATCAGGACTTATTTCTTAACTCTTCGCAAAAACTCAGTACATGAGAACAAGTATCAAAATTTTTCCAGGTGACAGTCAAGGCATCTGGATGCCTCCAAAAGCCTATTTTTTGAATGGTGTCATTCTAGCAGCAAAAAACAGAGATAATTTAAAGGCATTTACTCATTTCCAAATCAGAGTGTCTGTGTAACATAGCCAGTGACACAATGCCAATTAGAGAAACAATGACAGAAAGTCAGTTAACTGACTGAAGCTGTGAACTCACATGTTCTGATGATATCTTCTTCAGAAGTTCTGAACTGGGTGTGCCCACAACTTCCATTATTCTCTTTAGTTGATCGATATCTGCATTATTTCAGGGAAATAAAGAGCACACGATCCTTCTGGGTTTAGACAATTAATGAGCTTCCATGCACGTAACTAAGATGTTTAAAACTATTCAGCAAGACAATTCCACCATAGCCCATGGAAGGATATAATTCATATCTGCTAAAGCCTAGTCCTGGAGTATGAAATTCTCTTCTGTACTATATGAACTTGTCAGGTATGTCAGCTGCATGAAAAATATTGCTTTTCTGTCCTAGTTCCCAATCTAATACATTCTTAAGCTTAATCTTAATAGCACATCTATGTTTCAGCAATCTGAGGGATTTCTGAAGATCAGTCTAATATAACATACAGCTCATAGGGCTAGATTACTAATCTAAAGACTGGCAAATGAAAAGTTCTCATTTGGTACCTTTAAAAATCTGTTTTATATAGGTCTCAAGATTAAAAATCTTGAAAATGTTAATTTTTCATTGTCATACAGGACCTGTGAAGTATATTACATTTTTCATAAACACTCTAGATTATTTTACAGCTATATTTAAATTGATATAATAATATAATTGTAGACAATATTTTATAACAACGAAAAAAATCTTATTTCTTGCAAACTAGATATACTGATTTTTTCAAATACCACATATCATGTAATCAAACAGTCTCAGGACAGTCATCTCCCACTGATGAACACCTGGAGGCTGCCTGTGGTTACAATAAAGGCTAATGATGCTGAGCACAATAGAAAGGCCAGTGGGGAGACTTGGTCCCAGCTCTCTTAAGATTATTTCAGGCAATTCTAATGTCATGAGGCTTTGCACCCAGCAACAGCTTAGTATTAGCAGAAGTATTTGCTTTTTGAGGGGTTTCGGAGTAGCAAGAAATGCCAATATTCAGTACGAAAGAATGTGCTTTTGTTTCTCATAATAAAAGCTTTCCTCCTTGATGCAGTTGTTTCCTTACTCCTTATTATGAGTTTTTCTTCCGTTTTCTTTTATTATTTTACTGCTCTCCTCAGCAATATCTTTTTTCTGCTCCTGCCAGCACAGGAAACGCCACTGGAAATCCCTGATGCTCCATCAGGGACCACAGCACAGTGCTCCAGAAAAGAGGGCTTTGTTGCTCCTGTGGCATTTCTGGAACTACTGGCTTTTTTTAATATAACAGGACACAATAAGTCCATTAATTCACTTATTATTTAAAAGTTAACTCATTTGCATGTTAGGAACTTCCAGCCTAAAAGCAGTTCTGTTTTTTAAAATTGTATTAGCTGATGAAAAAATATGCCTTTAGTCAGCTTCAGTATTAGTCTATGTTATTTCAGTAAGATCCACACATGGAAGAAATCTACTCTGTTGTAACTAGGTTATTTTTAAAATACAGATAAAAAAGAACAAATGTAACTTTTTGTTGTTTAGGAACATCTGTTAGTGGTTTTTATCCTACCAGTGGGTCTCATATTCAGTCGTCATACACACTGAACTGAAAGATTAGCAAATTGTTTACTCTTTTACAAGTTTGTTAGTTTAAAAACATGTCCATAGAAACACTCAAGTCCTTAGGAAAAAAAAAGGAAGAGTTAGACAGTATTTTTATAGTTGTATTTCAAGTTTTATATTAAGGATACAATCATTTCCTGGAAATAGAGCCTTTCCTTTCAATAGCTCTGCCATGATACATCCAACCGACCATATGTCAACTGCCAAAAAACAGAGACAGAAATGTGCCAAATGAATCAAAGAGATCCTTAAACACAGCTGCTTCTTGGTTTAAAACTATCACTAAATCCAGCTGTAGCAAAATACAAGTCTTCTCAGTTTACCTGTTTGATTGTAGTGCATCCAGTTTAACATAATTTCTGGAGCTCTGTACCATCTTGTTGCAACATATCCAGTCATTTCATCATCAGTTTGACGAGCTAAACCAAAGTCTAAAATCTACAGAATAAAAATAAAATAGTGATTTAAAAAAAATCCCCTTTCACTTTTATTATAGGTCCTGATTTTCCCATTACTCATTTCTGAGTTTTCCATAGTCCCTCACTCTTGGTGAAGTAAAACAGCAGCACTCTGCAGACGAGCTCATCTGCTCTTCCTGCTGTATCCCTGCAGCCTCTGGTGCTGCATAAAGATATTTCCACTGCAATGAACCTGGCACTTTGTTCTCCAAGACAGACTTTATATTTCACCTTGAGTTCAATTTTCCAGTGACATTCATTTACTAAAAATAAACACTGTTGCTATAAAAAAATGAAATATTATTATCAACTGGGAATATTTGTGTAAAACGCCAACAGCAAGTGCCAGTGGCCATTTAAAGACCAAACGAGCTGATCACAAATCTGCAGAATTTCTGTTGTCTAATTTTCTTTCGTCCAAGCATTTACTCAAGTCACACATTATCCCGATGCCACTAGGAGAGAAATGTATATCCTGTGTAACAATGTAAACGTAAATCACACCCCATTTGTTTTCAATAGAACTTGCCCACCAAAACAAACAAAGGAGCTCTGTTTATGTACACAGAGGCTTGATTGCAAAGTGTTCCCCTCCAGATGCTTTCCCTTGCTAAGTTTACACTGACGAGAAGTTACTTCAATTGAATTTTCCCAGCTCATTTCTTTGCTTTCTATTCTGTTTTCTGGTTAGTCTATGTCCCACCAGTTACGGACCCTAGCTCTAAGAGAGACTGCTGTGAAAGGGTACCATCTGAGCCCCAGTGCTGTTAATCATCTCTTCACATAGAAGTGTGAATAAGATCATTGAGTATCTCCTGTGATGAGATCCAGGATTATTTATTAAGCTGATGGCTAATCCTTTTCATAGGGAATAAGAAAATTTCAAGAGCGTAATTCAAAATTCTTCAGTTATAATCCAATTAAAAGATACACAAAGCCTGAAGAAAAATATTAAGACATAAATAATTAACATCTTTACTTCCAGTATTGTTTAAAAGCATAATTTATTTCTTAAGTAAGTGACGAAAAATGCATGAGGCAAACAAGGCACAAATAATGGCATGAAACTCAAATGTGCCCTTATTTTTATAAGGGTTTTAGCAATATTTTTCCTTAACAGCTGATCCCTTCTATCAAATGTATGCACACACACACTTTCCTTCTCTTTGCTTCTATTTCCTTTTTGTTAGTACTTGGAAATATCCACTAGTTTGTTCTGTTGAAAATACTTTGAGGAAGTAAAGCTATAAATATAAACAAAGCAGAAAGCAGAGTAACAAATGCTAGACAGAGAGGTGCACAGATTTCATAATAATATAAAAAAACCAGTAAAAGTCTCCTTTACTTACAGTACAAAAATATAGCACACATTTTAGAGTACATGATCAAACACAGATGACCCACAAAATTCCACAGATGCTGAACATACATGCATGAAGACATTAAAGAGATAATCATGAAACTTGCTGAGCATCTGCAAGTGTCACTAAATCAAACAGGAACTACAGTGTCTCACCACAGATCCGGATTAGTGCAAGAACCTAACTGCACTGCTCTTATTCATTACTGTGATTTTTTGCTGATCTTGTAGTATTTGGAGTCTTTTCTTAAATCCTTTGCAGCTGGAATAAAGTGATTACATCAGAGTCTTAGAAACAGGAATAAAGATGTTTCTGGCTGTCATGGAGAAATGTTTAACTTCTCATTCTTAAGCTTAAAGGCTTAGAAAGCTACAAGACATCTTTTCCTTCTCCAGAGTCTCATACTTATTATCTAGTATCATATCACACAGATGCACCAAGAGATGTATTTATATAGATGTGTACATCAAAATAGCATTTGAGAAACAAGGATTACAGGATTCTTTTTGGTTGGTTGAGTTTTATTTGTTTGTTTGTTTGTCTTACTGCCTGTAACTGGTAATAATGATATATTTTTCGCCGTCATTATTTAATTTAGCTTGTATGTTCCATAGATACAAAAATGAAAGTTGTTACAAGGCTTCACCTATACATGGCTGATGCAGATACATATCACAGGTCAGACTCTCAAGATAAACTCCATTAAGTACTCACGCAGGGGCCAAACTATTATCTATGTACCATCTGTGCGGTACAGAGGGATTTTGCAAAGATATTTGCATTCATACTAAATTAACATTTGGGAGAAAACACATGTTCACAGAAATGAGCAAGTAGCAAACAGTTGAAATGAATGGAATGAGACATAAAAATGGTAACTAATGGTTTTTTAGGAAACTGTCATCTTGAGAGTTTTCACAACACTCTTTGCTACGACAGCATGATACCTACCCTCAATTCACAGTCTTCATTTACGGCTAGGTTACTGGGCTTCAGGTCCTGTAGCAGAACACGGAGAGTCAAGTACTATTTCAACCTTTTAAAATATATTGTAACTATGTCTTAGCAACACATTTGATGCACAGAGGGACACACTACATTCATTTTCATTACCTCAAAGACTGAACTCACCCGATGGATGATTCCAGCTGAGTGAATATACTGTGAAGAAAAAAAAAAAGAAGAAAAAAAGGTAAAATTTGAAGTTAGAGGTGAAGGAGGTCAAAGCCACTTGTCTTATTATTTACTTCTGAGACTGACTGTTTTATAAACAGAAAATACTTACGTCATCCCATGTTTTCAGAGGTATGTCAAACGTCAAAACCTCCCTGTTTTGTCTTATCCAGAACTGGGTATTTCAAGAAAGGTAACCATGAAGACTAGATTCTACCATGAAAGGCAGCACTCACAGTGATTCTTCTGTTTAAAGTCTCCTACCAATTTGGAATTTGTTCCAGCCTTCTCTGGATGTCCATGTTGATCAGCTAGTGGCTAGTGCAATCAGTGGCCTAGGGAGCAGCATGGTTGACTCCTACGTGATGTAAGTTACCTTCCCATACTGTGAACACTGATGTGGATGAAAACAGCCACACTTGCACTCTGGGACAGGTTAGTGACCAAAATACCCACCTAAAATACCCACAGCATTACTGCAAGTCCACTTTCAAAGCAGTATTTCAGTGGCTATTTCGTGTCTCTGCTATTTTACATAAAACATTTAAAATCAAAAACTGAGAAAAGCTTACTCTGTCATTGCCTATTGTTCTCTAGTTAGGATTAACAGCAAGTTTACCTATGATCTTATCAACCAGGATCGGCCAGACCTTGGAAACCTTCTATTCTCTAGACGTGATTCCACCTTTTTTAGGAGAAGGAATTATACACAAAACCTGTACAGCAATTGGGAAAACCCAAAGAGAACACAAGGGCATTCTTCATATTTACCAGAAGGCAGGGTCACCTCTCAGTGCTCCTCACAGCAGCTGCAAGCAGCTGAATGAACAGGAAACCAAAACACTGCTTGCAACAGGAGCTGTGTCCCTGCTCTGCTGAGACAACCACAGGAGCCCCTCCCAGTGCCACCAAGCAGTCATATACATGATCAAATGTTCTTTGACTAATGAGACATGAGAATTTCAATTCCAGAAGAGAGGAGCCACCAGCAACCCCTCCCCTCTCAAACAGAGCCAGAAATGCACCTGAGTGCATTTCTGAAATTAATATTCACTTAGAGCACAGTTCTTACTATTATTTAGCTTTGACACAACATAGACTTATATTCAAAACCACAAGGAGGATAATTAATGCCAGAATCCATCTTCCTAACCAAGCTATTAACTCACATAAATGAGACAAAGCAATTAAGGGTTCAGTTTGGCAATTTTTATTCACTAAAATCTGTACTTAAAGTGATGGAATCTGCATGCATGAATAAGAATTACTGTCTCAGGCACAAGGTGACTTGCTGAAAGTCATGTAGTAAGTATATTTCAGAGCCAGTATTTACCATGGCTTGCTTTCAAACATATAATTATTTTCTGTGCCTAAAATATCAATTACTGTTAAGTTAGCTAGTAAAGCTGCTGACCTCTTTTTTCTGTTTGCTTGTATCTTGGGAAAATCCATACTGGTCTGAGAAAAAGCTTAGCACCTAGTAATGGGAAGCATTACCTCCACCTTCCCCTGTTTATAGACACTTGTATGTTAAATATCAGCAAAATGACACATATTTTGATTCTTTTGGAAGAAAATTTTGCTGTAGATTCATTGCCCGTCGCCTGTGTTATTTAAGAGTATAAATTTTAACTGGTATGATTGAAGGAAACAAAGACTTCACAGGCAGAGTAAATCCTAAGTGACTGTGTGCAGCATTGTACATTGCTGGGATGAATTTCTACTTCCAGACATTTCACAAGGGACCCAACTAACTTGGTTATCTCTTCACCCATGTGACACTCTCTACAAAATTCAGGACTGTGGTTTTTTAAAGTGGCTCATGTCTTTCAAAGCACAAATGTGAGTTACTTTCCATATTGTTCTTTATCCATTTCACATTCTTCAGAATTTTTTAAACATTATATAGCATATTATTGTCCTGCAGTAGGACCTGAAATAGACACTGATCTAAAGTTAATGTTCAAGGGGAGTATCACGTGTATTGTGCATGTAAACATTGGTAGGCTTGGGGGTTTATTTCTGGTTAGAAAATTACCTGATAATTTCTGAAATTATTGCTGCTATTTGTGCACTTTTAAGATATTAAAAAAAAAAGTGTTTAAGTACTCTCATTGCAACCAACCAGTCCTTACTACAAGATTTAGATTGCTGACTCATTACTACAACATTTAGATTCCTGGACTCAGACAGTACCTTAAGACCTCGAAGTAACTGATAGATGAGAAACTGTATATGATCGTCTGTTAACTTCTGGCACTTCACAATGTTATTCAGGTCAGCACCCATTAAATTTGTCACAAGATATCTGTGAGAGTAAAACAGTGAGAAAAAAAACACAGAATGGCAGAACATAAATCTTCTAGAAAAGTATCTACACAGGCCATGTAGGTTCCTTTTCCACTGTCTAGTAACACATTTTATATCCTTTAAATCAGCCATGAGCTCTAATAATGCCATCACTGGTATGAGACTTAATATAATGAAAAAGAAAAGTCCTTACAGTATATTAGAATCTTTTATCTCTGTTTTCTCCGTGACACACTACAGCAGTGATACATGCAACATATTTTTTGATGAAGAGGAAGCCTCACCCAACATCGAAGTGGCAGCCTGAGGCACCAAAACTATAGGACCTGCAAGGCCCTGGAATATCGGATGATGGAGGGTAATATTAGAGTGGTAGAAATAAAGAGTGTTTTGTGTAACTTCCCTCCCTGCTCCCACTGGAAGTTTTATTTTTTGACAAATTTTGCAGAAACATTGATTCTTTTCCAAATACGCTGCTGGGGCAAAAGTATGCATCTCTCATACCCAATTTCCATTTGTGTAATTTTGCCCCAGAGTCAAAGGGGTTTGGTCACTAATTTCCGTGGAGACAAAAACATATTAATTATTATTTCTTCTGCTAAATTGTTTACCTAAGTGCTTGTACAATTATGTAAACCAAAAGGAACTCAGCATAAATTGTATGCTTGAGTCACACCAAAATATACCTAGTTTTAGGTTAGCCACGACTCCAGCCTAAGTTTACCTTGTCTCAGTTAACTAACAGAATACTTTCCTACATCCCTGAACTCTACCATCTATCAATGAAAAAATAATCTACAGGTTATAAACACACAATTGAACTGGAAAAGTTTAAAGTTTGTTGGCATTTATGCAACATTAAATAATTTACTGTATAACTTTAATCTAATTTAAATAATTTAAATTATCATTTAGAAAAGTACAAAAATGAGGCCCATCTCCCTGCCTCCTCTTTTGTGGGAAAGTTGAAAAAAGATTTTTACAAAGCTGACTGTGGCTGCAAGTCTTTTAGAAATGTATGGTCTTCCTTTTTAAAACCAGAATGGTATTAAATTACTTAGTAACTAGTCAGAATGATTTAAAAAATTTTACTTACACTTCATTAAAGTTTTCTATTGACGTTGCAGGTGTAAAAACATCTAGCAGTCCTATAACCTGTCAGGTGAAAGAAGGCGAAGGAAGTGACATTTTATTTTTACAAACCTGTAAAGCAACATGGAATTTGTACTGACAGTGCTCAGCATTTTGGGATGAAACTTACAAAAACATGACATATGGTCATACTGAAAAATGATAAAATAGGTGGTCTATAAAGGTATCACCTCAGCCATCTTAATTACAATCTTAATTACAAAGAGTAAAAACAAAGGCAGAAGTAATGTCTCATTACAGAAAAGCTGACACATGCCTTATACAATAGTTATACTGTAGATTATGCACACTTTCATGAGTTTTCTTGGTCTGTTTTTGTTAACTTTTTTATCCTTTCTCCAGGATACTTTTCAATCAACTGTATTTTATTCAGGCTTCAAGTCATGAAGCTACCTTTAAGCAAGTGGATGCTCCACTGAAATCAACTGTTTACCACATAAACTTAGACCGGTACTCATTTATGTGGGGTCTCAAGGTCTACTGTCTTTCATTTAACTATTACACTGTTGTCAATTGCAATGAGACTAATCTTCCCTTAACTTCTCAACAGAATCCAAATACAGCAAAAGCAAGTTTGAGGTGTGGGGTTTTTTTCCTGGGGTGATGTTTCAAGATGTTTCAACAGTAGTGAGTAGAACACTTTTATTACTTTAGTTAGAGAAGAGTAGGATGACTTGTTTTGAGTTTCATTAACCTCATGTTCAAGATTTAATTAGGTATTTTTAAAATAAAAATGCAGCCTGTCACTGAAAGTTTCTGAAGTCCAGTGACTACACCTAAGATGGCTAGGTCCAGGTATCTTGGGTAGCTAGATGATGCCATGAAGATTTTTTGCCTTTTCTTTTATACCCCTGTTACACCTTTTTACTACTTCTGTATTCTTAGTGCTTTTTGCCTACATTCTTGGACTTGCTTGTCAAGCTAGGAGGCTACATTTGAGAAGCTTCGTAGGTAGGGGTTAGTGTGCCCCAGACCCCAAGGTCCTCTCCAGAATACATTCTGTAAACCAAGATAGAACCATCCAGGGGAAGGCTCCTTGGGGAGGGGGGCCCATTCAAGCTTCTCATTGGGGAATTTTTGATACATATGCTAATTAGTAAGACCTATAATGTTATACCAGATCTTTTGGGGGCATTGTGGTGTGCATTTCAGTGCATTTAACCTGGATGTGTGCACCTAAGGATCCTTAAAATAAATACCAAGGTAAAATCCCTTTTCACCTTCTAACCGTGTTTGACTCTTGATTTTAAGACCAGGAAAAGGCATCATAGACAGTTGCATGTACTTTTTGAAAAAGATTGTACCTAACTGAAATTAAGCCTATCTTGTAAACTTTTGTAATGGAAATCCAAAAGGAAAGAACTCACTCTCCACTTACGTTCTCATGCTTCATGTGCTTAAGCAACCGAAGCTCTCGGTAGGTCCTCCGGGCATGGATAAGTGATTGAAAAGGTCTTGAAAGCTTTTTCACTGCCACCTTCTGTCTTGTTTTGGTATCATAAGCTGAGCTGGAAGAGGGAAAGAAAAAGTCCACATTGATGGGATGTTCTACAGCAAAGCACTCAACCAGTTCACTGAAAGAACCTGTACTCTCTTGAGGGCTCTTACCCCTTCCTGTACCCTCTTTCACCTTATACTCAGGGACTGCAACCAAGGAGCCAGTCAGCAGTAACTCCTGAGTGTTTGAACTCAGGTCCCTTGTTTTCCATCCAGCAAATTACTGATGCTTATGGTACTGTTCAGAATTCATCCCCAGGCAACCCTTTCCCCAAATGGCAGGAAAAGTAACCAGACAATTAGCTCCATTAGTGCAGCTCCAGCCTCCAGCTCCAAAGCAAGGCTTGTAGGGAATATGGGGATTCAAACTGAAGTTTGTTCTTACTGAGCAAATTGGAACCTTTACTAATTAGAGGAACACTGCCTTTGTGTCTATGAATGTTAATTATTATGTAACATTAGCTTGCTAGACGATAATGTCCCCAAACTGGTATCAAATTAGGATGTTGATATAACCAAGGCCATGCCTTTCCCAGCAAGTGAACAATGGGCACATCTTATACTCTATATTTAGGACACTAAATATACAAGTCAATATTTGCAAGCGAGGGAGACCCCCTCTTTTTGGGCATTAGAAAGACATGACAAGCCCAAGCCACAAATAACTGATGTCTGATATGTAGCGCAGGAATAAAAATGATCCCTGTATGTATTACTTCATGACACTACATAGTACAATTATAAAAAGATTCTATTTGATACCTCCTCTTACGAAGAAAAAAGTTTCTTTCAATTGTTACTGTTATCTATTAAGTAATTGTATTCAATTAAAATACCTGGAAATTCTCAGTTTGAAGTGTGGATAACACTATCTGTACTTGCTAGAGAGTACTAACAGGTCAAGAGCCTTCTGACACATTTATCTTACAGAACTTTTTTGGAGTTACAAACACAAAAATTAGACAACATGAAAAATGCAAAGAGTAGAATGACAACAGTCATCAGTCACATCAAATGCTATTAACTTCTGCACAGTGTTTTAAACACTCCTACAAATTGTTGTAGGACACACCTGCTAGAGACAAAAAACGTTGATCGTGCCTGGAGTAGCTCCCAAACTAATACACTGAGCCTACAATCAGCTCCAAATAGGTGGACTCTTACACATATTTGGTGCTATGCTGAAGTCATGAAAAGCCAAGTGAAGAGCAAAGCCTTTATCTGCAGGACAAGGTGGTGTTTCTAATCAGAAGAAACAAAGGATATAATCAACAAAGGTGCAGGAAGAACAGTGGAATCTGAAAGGTGATTTCCTAGAATTCACCCAACCTCCATGAGGCCAACCCAGAATTTAATAAAGACAGAATAGAAGTAAGTAGATTTAATCAACAAGTTTCCTGCAGGCACTATGGAAGGAGGGAGTCACTCATGAGATAAATGAAATAGATAAGCAGATTACTTAGCTAGTTTCTTGCAAGAATCACAGAAGCTGATCTTCTGGCAAGTTTTAAAGGTGTAGAGTGCTGTGGTTTTGCTGAGCAACTCAGAAAGGGCACTTCCTGAGCAGCAGAAAGAATCCATAGGAAGGAGAAGACTGGTATCACTCTGATGAGTGGATGGAAGGGATACAGCAGAGAAATTTGTTCCAACAGTAGGGCAGGGTCAGAGTTATTCAGGATATGAGGATGCTGTGTGGCTTAAATACATGAAGCAGCTCAAGGAACAAACAGTGTGAGAAGAATTGACAACAGAAATATCTTAAATTCCACATAACCAGCCACAGGGACAACATGAAGGTTGCGCAAATAAATCTAAAGAAGTAAAAAAGAAGCCAATGCTTAGCTTTTAATATAACAAAGATTAGATGTAATTGCTCTGCATTTAGTCATGGGCAACAAAGCCACTGGAGAACACTGCCAAGTCTCACCAATGCATACTGTCTATAGGCTTTCCAATTATTTTGGGAAAGGAAATATTTATCCAGGTAACTAAATAACATTGCTCAAAACAGCAGTCTGTTTAACATCTCATCTTTTCTGCTAATTCCCAGGTCTTCCCACTCATGCTTGTACCAGTTTGTGAGATACTGTACACATTATATAAGGCTAGGAAGAATTACATTTTAAATCCTGTTATCATGATAAACATCACTCTCCTCCCAGTTCTATGTTCAAATGTAAAAACCACTGATCTTTAAGATGAATTGCTTTTTATCCTCCATATGACTCAAGGCTGCAAAGCTTTCAGATGGTACAAAGCACGATCTTTTTAGCTTCAGTAATTCTTATGACAGCAGCTTTTTAGACCCAAGATGGAATCACATATGGAGAGAGGAGAAAAAGGACAAGGAAAGGGAAAGGGAAAAGTTGAGTCCTGAGACCTCCAACAGGAAATCATGAATTGAAGCTGCACAGGCCAGGGACTGATTTGGTTTAAATGAGTTTCTCCATACTCAACTAACTGCACCAAATTATAATCAGAGCTAATGCCTTCAATCTCCTTCCTTGCCTGGTTTACTATCATCATAATTCAAGTTATTAACAGTAAAGCATTCAAAAATAAGTTTCATGTTGTTTGAACTGTCTTGTTGGTCAGATTCAAGGATGACTTGCATATGTGATCTCTGCTACTGCCTCTGTGATCCCATTTTTAGACTAGATCTGTCTTGCTATTACATCATCATAGCTACAATCTGATTTGTCACCCGAATCCCTCATCAGCCGCTGAGTAAACTATTAGGTGGCAAGATGAGTTGCTTCCCTTTCTGTGTGATTTCCCCATGAATGCTCGGCTTTCAGAGTAGTTCCTGGAGAGGACATCTCTGGTCCCAGTCACAGCAAAAATATGGGCCCACCTGTGCCTGGCACCTGTAAGCCCTTCTTTGGGGGCCTGTAACCAGCATGATTAAAATGACTGAAAACAGCTTCTTAAAAAAACCCCAAATCTATACTGTTAACTAGCTCGATTTAACAGGGACGAAAAGGGTTAGAGGCCCTCTGTCATGGTTTAACTGCAGCTGGCAACTAAGTGCCACACTGCTGCCTGCTCACTCCCCTCTGCCTCCACCTCAGAAAGAAAAAGTAAACCTTATGTCTTGAGATATAAACAATTCAATAATTGAAATAAAACATAATAAAACGTTTTCACAATGCCACATAACACTACTTTAGACAGACTTTCTATCATAACTTAGAAAGAAATAGAATTACCACTATCTTTTTAGTTAACAAGAAACAACTTTGTAACAATCGTAGCAATGGCTTTTTCAGATATGATCATTCTTGACCCAGAACCCATGAGAGTTATGACACATTTTTTGCTGTCTCTCCTTTTCAAGATCAAGGATAAAAAGCCATTACTCTGCTGGGATGGCATCATTTTCATACAGATTAGAGACTTTCATTTAGTGTGATTTTCAATCATTGCTTAAATTAGACTCACCTTTTTAGTGTTGTCAACTCCAATATTTAATAATTCTATTGAAGTTCCACTAGATGAAGTATCAATTTTTATTTATTAGCACATTTTCCCAGTTCTTAAGATTTCAGAGAAAAGTTTGAACATAGGAAGCCACTGCAATCCAAAAATTCAAGAGCCAGAAGCATGGGATTTTAACAGTCTCAAGATAGCTTTTTAACTTTTGATGGGACATGGATTTTGGAAGCTGATGCTTATAACTACGGCTGTACAGACAGTAATTTCCCTAGTATCCATGGAGTTTATCCTCTTTGGTTGCAGAGCAGTAAAACTGGACAGACAGGCCATTCATGTGTGCAGCCTGCTCAGACCCCTCAGGGACTTTGGAACTAGAAGCACACTATTCACCTATGGCTACTTAGTCTTTGGGATCAAATTTGCTTCAACAGCTGGAAGGCTGTTTGTAGAAGCCTGATCTTACAAACCACACATCGAGCCAACTTGTATCCTATTTAGTAAACTCCAGTACCCAATGCAGGAAGAATCCTTCCTGGGATCAGCTTGAACTACAGCCAGTCCCTGAAATTCCTAACACTTTGGGCTTGGAGAGGGCTTACTAGTTGGGCACAGCACTATCTGCAGTGCCTGGAAAAAGTTCATCTTGAATGCAGTGTTCAGTCTATGAGTTCTCTTCATTCCTGGAGCCAGCTCAGGTGTAGCAGATGCAGCATGAAGGCATGACCCAAAGCTGGTTGTATGTGGAGCCAGTCTTGTGTCTCCAGCAACATTCCCATCTGCTGTAGGGTACCCATGTCAGACAACATTCCATCCCCATCACTCTGGATAACCACAAGATTTTGATAGTCTACAAAGTCTTTCACAAGCATTATAGCTGGCCAACTTAATTAGGTATATGCAATCTAAGCAACTGATTAGGGGTTAGGTGCAAAAACCAGAAGACTAACTTTTCCGATTTTCTTTTTTTATATAATTCAGTGTCTCAGCTTGTGAGGCTGTTACCTTTACATCATCAGAAGTTTGACTGGCTGGACACACTATACCAAAACTTGGACAGAATGCTGTACACAGCATATGTGACAGTGACACTGGGTCTGGTGTTCCTCCATATTGTTCCAGGATTCTATTTTTGTTTCTTTCACTGCAGCACAAGTTTCTTTCCTTCACTGGGTCACATTCATCCAAAACGTGTGAAAATTCCCCATTACACGTAACTGTTAAGAGGAAGACCAAAAAAAAAGAAAGAAAAAACCCAAAAATGCAATTCATGCTCGAAACACAGGTTCACAGTTTTGAGTTCTTATCTGCAGACCTCAACACCCTTTCAAGTACCCACTGACTCCTTCCACTGGAGGAGACATGAACTTCCTTGTGGACAGATGTCCTCTTAATTTGTAAGATCCTAAATTGTCAAGAAAAACAACTAACAGCAGCAGAAGGGTCTGTGTGAGCAGGTATTGGAGGGGAAAGAACTGAGGAAGGATCAACACTCAGAGAACTTCATCACTGACGGAGGCAGCCCTTACTGCACCATGTACTGGCAAGCAAGACAGAAAAGAGGGACCACAGGAACCCTGCCCTGGGACATTTTCTAGTAATTTCATGTAATTTGGGTTCCTACAACTACAGTGAATAAAACCCTTTTTCAAACTTCTCATAAATGTCATGGAAGTGAAAGAAAGTCATCACAGGAATAACATGGATTTTGGTTTTTGTTTGCAAAGTTTAGTTTGTGAGCTTTGTCTTCTGAGACTTATCTATCTTGCTCCTCTTTTTTAAAATCCAAATTTTTATTTATTTTAAATTTAAATAAAAAGCTACTTTTTATTGAGATATGCAGTAGTCTTGAAAAAAAGCACACACAGCATCCATCCAATACCAGGAAATGGACCATATCAGCTATTGGCAGTGAAGCAAGAGAACAGCAAACAGCTACCCACGGCCATTTTAAGTTAAGCAGTAAGTAAACTCAGGAAATGGTTCATTTGTTTCTTCTTTCTAAATGTTTTGTTACTGTTTTGCAAGTTCATGTTGGTGATTTTCACTTGCTAAGAGCTAGCTGTAAGGTTTGTTTGCTAAACCACACAAATCACAACATATTTGTGCATCAAAAGGAAACCATAAAGAAAAACTAGATGGAAGCAAGAAAAAATGTGAGAGGATGAGTAATGGGAAGCTCTGAAACTACATGTTAATCTTCTCATTAGACAAAAAAACACACTTGCTTGATGATGACAGGTTATTGTACTGTAAAAATTAACATCCCCTCACTTAGATATTATTCCAGCACACCATGCTGGGCACTAGCATCAGTGGTTTTGGTTTTAGTACAATGACTGTTAATTATCTCAGATTAATTTACCCCTAAATCTAAACATAAAATATCTCTTGCATATGCAACATAATCACTCTATAACCGACATAAAAATATGTTGTTTTCTGGTTTTAAGCAGACACTGAAAAATACTAAAAAATAATTGCTCTCCACATGTTTATGTGAATACATCATCAGTTTTTGTTCAATGTAACATGATCATAAAAGTGCTGTATCACTGAGTCAGCCTCTGAATCCACAAGCCATGTTTTATTTTCTGATCTGTCTCCTGTGCCTCCACAGTGACTTAAACATTTAAATAACTTTACAGAGGAGTAGTCACACTTTTTTAGGTGAAGCTACAGACAGCACAGCTTATATCAGTGGGAATGATGCATTTAAAATCATGGCTGTGAGAAAAACATACAGAAGGTTGGGGTCATAAGTAGTTAGCTTCCTCAGCATGTGCAACCAGCTCACGGATACTAAAATAATCATGTATTTTAGATAGCCTAAGCCCAATGTCAGTATGCAAACAAGAATATCAGTCAGCTGCCACTAAGCCAGTACAGTGCTAGTGGCAAATGTGTTCCATTCAGCATTTCAAAAAAAAAAAAAAAGACTGACAGGTAGTTACACATTGTGGGCTTCAAAGCTTCAGCTAGAAGTGCCTGCAGTTAATGTGGATATAAAGTTTAACGTGAAAAATATCGGTGCTTTCAAAACATTAAACAAACCTATACAGACAAAATCTCACTTATATTTTGTCCTTCTTTTTCCTACTTCTCCCTCCACTTCTCCTTCACATTTCCTGTTTCCTTGCTCTACAATAGCCAAAATGTGAAATGGTAGCAATTTACTCCCAGGTTATGTAGGGGTTTTGAAATGTCCTCTCCCTTCCCGACTGTATGGGCAGAACTAAGATACTGTATTTTTGATACAAGCCAACTAATAGGTTCTGAAATTGCAAACAGCTCCTTGTGAAGTTGTACTGAAGCGAGCAACTAGGTCCTAAGACTTTCAGGCGTCTGGGACAGGGACTGTGTCCCCAGCTGCAATTATTGCTGACAGCAGGACAGGAAAGGAGGCAGCTATGCCACTGCTGCCTCATGTAGTCAGGAATGTATGGACCATAAAAAAAAATACTGAAGTAAGGACGGAGGAGACCTGCAGAGAATACCCTCTGTTAATGTATTCTCACAGCCACACAGAAGGCTGCCATTCCATGACCTTTGCTGCCTTTCTGCCACAAATGGCTCACCTCATGACTTTCATCTCTCTTCCATCCCATGCCTCCCCTTTCTCTAAAAAAGATCTCATTAATTCCCTGTGAAAGAAAACCTGCATAATACAAAGTGGTCTTCCCCACTTCTTAACCTTGTCTTTTCTTTACCTTTCCTATCACCCTCCTCAGACACACTCAGGTGTCATCTGCTCTCAAACTACACCACAGGCTTAGTGACAGCACCCTACATAGACATCTCTGCCACAGCAATTTTCAGCCTTTCTCATCCTTCTCCACAAACATCTCCTTCATTAAAAGTGTTCTTAGACATTCTCATTTAAAATAGGGACCTTGATGCCACTAATTACCACTTCCCTTTCCTTTCCCAAGTCAGTTAACTACACTGTTCCAACAGCTGGAAAATAGTCAGGATGAAACCAGACAAAGGAATGACAATCTGCGTTCCACCCTAGTACTCCACAAAACCACTCTCAACAAACTCTCCAGTGATGTCTCCCCAGCCACTGCTCAGAAACACCCTTCTGTCTTCCTTCATGCATCTTTCACAAAAATTGCTAAATTCTTGACCTTCCTTGGCTTTGTAGCTGCAAATCCCACTGTGTCCTCATTTCTAATGGCTATTTCTTTATGTTCCTCTGAGGGTCTTTTTCACTCTGCAACCTTTTTTTGTTGCTTTGATTATTTTCATCCATTCACTCCAGCAATACTACTGCAAAGATCTTCCTTCTAATTGGTAACATTGACCATGCAACTCCTTTTATTTAGTTCTCCTCTCTGTTGCAACCTTACCTTCAAGGCCTTTTTTGTAAGTATTGTTATTACATATACTGACTTAAATGTGTCCTGTCTCTGACTGGACTCTCATATCAACCTTCATCTCAGCTTTCAAGCAAGCGTTTGAATACACTTAGAGGGGCCCATTGTAAATATCCGCAAAACTAATGAAAGGCTTCAACACTTTCCTTCTGAATGATGCATACCAAAAATAGACAACTCCTAGCAGATCTTGGACAGCAGTATTTTAACAACGTTGTGTGAAAAGTTTGCAATAAATATAACCATTTGTAAGATGAAGTTCAGCCTCTGTATTTGCCTTGGGAACAAAAGACTTAATCAGAAAGAAATCCAAAGGGAGTCCACTAAAATCTACACATGCCCGGGATTGTGCATTTAGCCTGTAAAGATCTATACCATCTTCGGTTTCCAGCTGTATTTACACACAGCAGTTGTGTGTTACCACTACTCTAAAAGTTTATCTCAGCATTTACTGTTTATAGAGTAGCATGTAGTGCTACAGTGATACACACCATAGCTCCAGTAACCTGATCTCACAGTGTAAATCATACACTCAGTATCACTACAGCTAACTAAATAGATACTTAAAAAAAACCCCCAGAAATCATCAAGTACAATCTTGGATGAAGGAATTTTCCTCTTTGTCAGCTAAAGTCAATTTATATCAGCTTTTAAAAACCCTGACATGCTACTGAGTTGTCTTCGCATCTTCTTAGAGTTCCTCAATGTGAAAAGGATGGTATCAGCAGTGTTATGTTCCAGTAATGCAAGTTAATGCCCTCAAAACATCTGTACCATCTAAGCAGAAGCACAGAATGGGATGGATGGCAGGAAAGAAGGGGTTAACCTTCAAGATTAGAGCATTCTGCTTCTATTTTTCCACTTGTACTTCCTCAAAGCAAAACTGTAGCCTAAACACCATTCCACCTTCCCCAATTTTTACCCAAAATTAGCCAGAACAAAAACTTAATAAATCTTAAGCACGTGCTCACGCGCTTAAAGTCAACAGGATAGAGGGATGCTGAAGTGTTGTAAATGACTTAAGGGAGGCTTTGCTTTCCTGCTTTTTTTGAACTGAGGCCTGTGTCATTACACTCTGACTTAACAGGCCTCTTCTTAAAAATACGTTAGGTCACCTGAATTGGTGTTAGGCATTGCATAGTCTTAAAATCAAAAAGAGATGGAATGTAAGTACTATTGATGCCAACAGACTCTGAGGAAACAGTGCAGGAGTTTATGGTTGGGAAGAAACTGAACTCAGTTTGGTTCACCTTGCAAGGTCTGTTCTTTCCAAAGAAGGCAGAACACAGATCCTGCAATATGCTAATGGGAAACAACCTGTTGGAGAGATCAGAGATAGCACGCTGCAGAATGCCATCAATCCCTCCCAGGCAAAAATAGGACTAAATAGGTTAGAAGACAGTTTACAAAAGCTGGCATAAAAAGAGGCATACAGGCTTTAAAAAAACTTCAAAGAACAGGAAACCAAAATCTATACGTTACATAATTTGTGGTATAATAAGAAGCTTTTTAAAAAGAGGAAGCTCTTTCTCAAGCAGGTAGCAACACCACCTCCTAGAGTAAAAGGTGGTCAGGTACCAAACCACAGTGGAACTACCAGTGCAACACAGCTGGAAAGCACAGATGCTCCAGGCTAAATGCCCCGTTTATAAGCAATATCACTGGGACAGCTGGAAGACTCAAACGCAACCAGAATTCTTATATTAAAAAGCAGAGTCATAAGGAACAAGAATTTAAAATTCAGTTTGACCTGAGACATAGTCTCTTTCCCCTAGAACTGAAAAGAAAGGGTTGTAGATTAAGAACACTGTACATTGTGAAAGTAAACTATCTTGCTCCCCATCTAAATGGCTTAATTTAACTTAAATGCTGTAAAACTCTCAGTTAGAAGGTCTAGTGCCTGGTACCTTAAGAGCTCTTGACTTCTGCGAGAGGTAAAGCAACTTTAAAGGCTGGACACTAAAAATGCATGTTTTCAAGAAAACTTTAAATTTAACCAAGTTTTAGCTTGAGAAAGAGTTAAAATAATTGTCTAATAATAAAAAAACCCCCTCACCTTGATAGGCAAAGCTATAGCACAAAAAGAAAACAACTCCAGACCAAACCAGTTGTGCATGTAAATTTGATACTTGCTAATAAAAAACAACCCCTAGAAAAAAGAGAAATTAATCAAAATGTACTGTTGAAGATACCAATGATAATTTTACTTGCAACTAAACTACTCCCCCCCACCCCTTCCCCAGGGCTTTTAATTTTTTTTCCTAAACTTAAAAAATCAGATCTGACAGTGGCAAATGACAGCACATACGTGAGCTTGAATGGCCACAGGAGAAAGTTCACATAAAAGAAAGCCTTGCACAGAGCTAAAGTATAAGAGTAACACAAAAAGTACTGCAAGGATTAACTACTTGAGGGAGAGACCTCACAGTTCTCTCTGTGATTCACATAGATGCTAAAGTGCAACTCTGCTTGGCAGTGCAGCTGAATTTGGAGGATTCCCAAAAACAAATGTTCTTTGTGATATGTCATTAAAAAAGTGAGAAAAGCAGGAGAGCTCCTTATGGTAGAGAAGATTTGGGTTTTCTACCTATTCCACATCTAAATAAAACCTAAACAAAAAAACCAAATAAAAAAGCACTGTGCTTGGTACAGACATCTCTCTAAAAGTGAATCTGTTTTAAGCCAGTAATATCTATCTCCACAGCATATTTGATGCACCTGCAACTAACACAAACACGAATTCTACCGGACTTACGAAATGTCAATAAATTGGGCCAAAACATAGCCTCCTGACACAAACTGTTCTACTGATTTTGAGCTGCAAGCAAAAGATGCTTAAATGCAAGTATTTACAATATGTTTCTTATTACCAGTTACCAATTCCGTTATCCAAGTCTACTGGCTATGGCCAATAATTTACCATAAAAAAAAAGAAAAAAAGGGTAAGCCTGGAGAACAGTTTCACTGAGGCAGAAAAAATTTGTTACAACTCTATTCCCATTTCAAAGCCAGCATTTAGAGTTCAGGACCTTGGCTTCTATTCATCA
Source organism: Corvus hawaiiensis (assembly GCF_020740725.1). Classification (NCBI taxonomy): domain Eukaryota; kingdom Metazoa; phylum Chordata; class Aves; order Passeriformes; family Corvidae; genus Corvus; species Corvus hawaiiensis. Next base: position 59,943,091 of record NC_063216.1, on the reverse strand, counting down.
AAGCACTTAAGAATTTGTTTAATTCCAGTAGTTTCTGTAAGACTTAAATATGTTTTTAGATATTTTACTGAATAGGAGTAAAATTATTCACAGAAGCAATATAGCATATTACTCAAGGGAATGGTTACATCTCGTAGGTCTCCTGGGTAAAGCAAATGCACACAGACAGAAAAAAAATCAATTTCAATAGACACTAAAAATAGATGGCTTTTCTCAGAAAGATGTATACCTTTTCCTCACATTCAAGCTTCTGTTTGGGTTTATGGTTCATTGATGCTAACAAGGCTATTAATATAGAGCAATATTTTATTGCTATATTCTATTTATAAATGTCTATTTTAGAGTCAACCTTTCTCATAGCATCTTCCAGTCTCCATTTTACATCTCAGTTCCTAGGCTTTGCAACTGATAAAAATTACTAGGATTTCCTTGGCTGTGCAGACAGTTTCAAAACCCAAAGCACCAGCTGTGCTGCAAGTGAACCACGACATGTTTTCACTTCCTTTGCAATTTCTCAGAAGTCTTGACATCTCATTACAAAATTCAGTAAAGTAGGTCTTTCCCTCAAAACTATGTCAGCATAAATAGGGAAAATAACCAGAAATGCAGTTTCAACTGGAACACAAAAGTAGTTACTCTGCTACTGTATATCCATCCAGCTCTTAGTTTACTTTCTCCTCTTTTATTTCACAAACTAAGATTTTTATAGTATAAATAAATTAGGTCCTTGCGGAACTATTCCCAGCAGATGATCACACGCTTAACTACAACGGAAGGTATCAACACTCACATGGTATTTGCCTAGACCTCCCTGGTGCAAGCATAAATTAGAAATAATAAAAAAAGAGAAAAATTCAAAGATACTTCACAGCAGTCCTAAGTGTTTCTGCTGAGTGTTGGAGGTTTTCTTAAATGCATATTCCTAGCTTATGTGTAAACTTGGACATTTCACAGAGCTAGACAATGAAGCAACTAATACAAAACTCCATAAATGTTCTCTGGTATCTGACTGTGAAGAGAGAAAAAGTGAGAACTACTGCATGAGTTTAGAGCATGGCAAAAAGTAAAGTTCTAAAGAATTTTTTTTAATACTTTTATTTAAAGTAGTACTTGTATTTAAAGGCCCATTATGAATTGTTTCACATAATTCCACTTACCCAGCTTACAAAAGAAACACGATCTTTCTCAAAAACCCCTTAAACGCCACTATTATCTCCAAAAATTGATTCAAAGCTTTTATAAGCGTAGTAAAGCGTACATCAAATACTGAAGTAACAGCCCAACCTGCACTGGGAGTTCCCGAGAGTGCCAACATGACGTAGGAATTATCAAAGAGAGAGAAACGTTTTATGACAACATGTGGCAAGCCCTTCAACAACCTTAAGACGCCGAAGCCTTTGGGCGGCAATCTCTCCTAATTTGTGATCCCCCCCGAAAGCACCGGGTGAATCCCCGTCTCCTCCCTCTGGCTGCCCCGCTCCCGGGGCTGCTCCCATTGTCTCGGCGGACAGAGCTCTCCCCCCGCCGCGGATGCCCCGGGGCCTCGCGGGATGTCCCGCTATATCCCCCGCCTGGAAGGGCCGCGGCCGCCGGGGAGCCCTCCGGGCCGGCAGCGGGCCCCGCTCCGACAGCCCTGCCCCAGCCCTGCCGCCGCCTGCCCGTCCTCCCCGCTCGGAACCGCCATGACTGTGCAGGATTCTCGGCTTCGGGGCAATTCTCCCTCCGGCGGGAGCAGCCCAGCCGACAGCGGCCCCGCGGCGGGCGGTCACTCGGTGCTGGCGGCCGCGGGGAGCGGCTCGGCGGCACTCCGGAGCCCGGGGGGCGGCCCGCGGGGCAGCGGCGGGAGGGCGGGCAGCGGCTGCCCCGGGGCGGCGGCGGGCGCGGTTACCCGGGTGACGGCGCGGAATGCCCGGCCCCGCGGGGCCGGCGGCCGGGGCAGCGGGGCGGGAGCTCCGGTGCCGCTCACACCGGTGCCCGGCGGACACGCCCCCGCCCCGCTGCCGCCGCCGGGCCCCCCTGCTCCCAGCACACGACCCCCGCCGCGGCGCGGGGGCTCCCGCCTGCCCAGTATTGTCCGTCCTCGCCGCCCGCCGGCTGCACCTGCCGGCTCCCGGCCCCTCTGCCGCCGCCCCTCACCTACCAGACGGAACCGTAGGCACCGGAGCCGACGGGGGTGAGGTTCTGGTAGCGCTGGGGCACCTCCCACACCGTCTTGTTCAGCTCCTGCCGGTAGAAGCCGCCGCGCTCGGACATCTTCCCGGAGCCGCCGCCGGCAGCGGCAGCAGCAGCGACAGCGGCAGCGGCAGCCACCCCTCAGCCGAGGCGGGCACGGCCGGCGCCGGCGGGGAGGAGGGACCGGGAGGGGAAGGGGAGGGGAAGGCGGTGGCCGAGGGGGTGGGGGCAGCGGCCAGGGCCGGGGGAGCCCGGGTGGGGACGAGAGGCGTTGGGCGGAGGGGCCCAGGAGCCCCGGGGCGGCAGCCGGTGTCTTCCCGCGGGGCCACCCGGGCGGCTGCGGGGAGTGGCGAAGCGTCGATCCCGCCCCGGAGCATCGCAGCCGGGGCGGTGACGGACCGGAGCGGCAGCCTCACCGCATCGGTCGCCCCTGCCCGAATGTGCGGGAAAGGCCCGCGCAGCCGCCTCTGCTCCCCGCGGGGGCGGCGGTGACGGCCGGACCCGGTCATCCCGCCCTTCCCCTGGTGTCTCTCGGGCTTTCTAAAGCCTTGCTGACACCTTTCGTACTTTGCCACGGCCACCTGAAGCTCCCCCTCGGCCCGCCAGGCTCCCCCCTTCGCCGGGGTGCCGTCCGCGGGGCCAGCGCGGCGCCCGCTCACTGATGGAGCCCCGGGCACGTCTGGGATTTTCTGGGAGTCCTCTGGTGCCTAGAATTTCCCCTTACCGCATTGAGTCTCGCATGCAGTCATCTGAGTTCTCTTCATCAAGGAAGACTCGAGCCCTCATGACAACAGATAATCTTGAAAACTTTAAAAGTCCAAAATTCACGGACCGGTTAAAGGTTCTCTGACTTCTTTACTGCGTTTTTTCTTCTCTCCAAAATGTGCCTTATACAATATCTCAATGACTTGCAGAATCATTGCAGCACTACTGCAATGTTACCAGTGTATTTCTTTATGTATTATTTCCTTCCATGGCTTCTTATGCTTCTTGAGCACCTGTAAGTAACTTGTATATAGCCTGTTTGCATAGATTTAGTGTATTTGGATTGGTTTACAACTGCCTTTGAATCACTGCAGAATATGAATCCTTGCTTTTCAGAACCCTCATATAAATCCACTACATTCTTATACCATGGATTGCAGTTCACTTTGACAAATAGCTGCTCAGTTTGTGCTAGAACATAATGTGAGTGTAGAGAGCATGTATACTTGAATAGCTGTAAGCATGATGAGACAGAAGACAAGTGTTATGGATGCTCCAAACACTGGATGGTTCAAGTTCCAGCTCTGAAACCTCAGCCCATGTTGCATGACAGGACTTCCATACTAGGACTGTTCAAGTGAACAGCACCAGAAACATGGCATTTTCTGGGTGCATTTCAAATAAAAAATACATGAATGGTACTACTACAGCCCTCCACTCAAAGAGTACCAAGTGCTCCTAGAGCAATAGCCTAGTTCTCACTTCTACCCTGCTCTACGGCGGCAGACCTCTCCAGTTCTCTCCAGACTGCTCCCTGGTCCCACTTGAATTTCTATGCTAAGGGCATAGTGCTTGAAGAAAGTGAAAAGTGTGAGAAATCCAACAATGCATTAATTTATCTTATTTTTCTCAGCACCACCGTATGGAGTTCTAAAAACTGAATAACAGTGCAGTGACACTACACCAAGCCAAGAAGAAATATTTCTGTCACTGCCATCCCCTGTCTTACTTGCCCCTAAAGTAAGTGGCTCCACATATTTTCCATTGCTAAAATGGAACAAATACTCCTACTTGCTAACTTTATTGTACTTGGTCTCTAGAGGTGTTACAGTGTATTAGATTATTTCTTTTTAACTGCAGCTATGATTTTTGGAAGTTGAATCTGTCCATATCTGCCCAAGCTTTTAATACTGCAATTTCCACAGGATTTAATTTTAAATATTGGTGGTTAATATTGGTTAATATTTACAGTTGGTCTCAATTTTCTGTCTTCTGTGAGTTTCTGTCAGTTATTTGTATTGCAAACATGACTCTGAAATAGTGCTTGATATCCTGGTTTTATTGGATACTACATAGATGGTCTTCTGCTGTGTCTAATGAGGGAGGTAATGGAAAACACCAAGATTGAAGGACAGCGTATTTGAGTTGTCTCAGGTAAGTTACAGGCCTCCAGAAGCGCCCCCATAAAGCAAGCCCTGACAACTGCCTCTCCCATGGCAGAATCAGCTCATTCATCTTTGCCGGCTCTCAGAAGGAAGAGGAAGAAGCAGAGAAGAGACAGCTCCCTTGTCAGCTGGATTCTTCTCTTTTAGTTGCAGTTTTATGGGAGGTGTGAAGGCATAACGAAAAGATAAAGTCACAGCTTCTGCTGTACATACATTGCCGCCTTAGGAACTTTCAGTGCCTATACATGAAATACTGAAATACATGAAACTGAGCCTGAAGCTGTGTTGGGACTCCCATGGACAGGGAGAGTCCATGGAACTGATGCGGGCACTGCATACCCCTCCCCACCTTGCTCTGACAGCATCTTGTGTGACAGCTCCTCACCAAGTCAAGTGCTGATGGCTGGAGGGCAGTGGGCAGCGGGACTCACTGCACTTCGCGTATGACACCAGGACTGGGAAGGAGGCCCATGTGCTGCAGCGGGGCAGGCTGAGACACTCAGGCAGTCTGTGGGCTAGGATCAGCTGTTCGAGCCTCGTGGCTGGTGAGGGAGCCCTGGATTCAGGCATGAGGAAGCTGTGCCCCCGGGCAGGGTGGGATGCACAGTCCCTCAGACACACAGCAAATCCAGCAGGTACCAAAGGAAAAAAACTTGCTGGCAGGGCACTAACTTTCTATTGTGGCTCTTCTCACACTGCAGTCAAACCCTACATTACTCTCATTAGAATGAACCTCAGTGAAAACAAAGGAATTTATTATTTTAGCCACTTGTGAGTTACTAATTTCCAGTTATTCCTCATTCCTATTTTTTTGAGTTGGACTTGATAATCCTGATGGGTGCCTTCCAACTCAGTATACGATTTTACCTCCTTTTTTTGTTTGATATATTACAGAAAGCTTGCACATCCTTGCTACTGTCCTCCAGGCTCCTTTTAATTCTCATTTATTCTCTCTCTAGTTCTGTTTTTATATTCAGTTTAGAAATCTCAAATTTAATATATAATGGAGTTAAAAGATTGCAATTTTCATACTAACAATAAACATGAAAACTCGAAGAAGAAAAATGCCACCTTAGTACTGAAAACATATAATTTCCTGGTTGAAAACATAATCATATTATTGTAAACTCAGCACTGATTTAAAAAAGACTTTGAAAAACATAGGACAGCCTGTTTGCAGCTCAGAGTTCAGACTGTTCTCAATGCAACTGCTGTGAATATAGGATAGCTCTAACTAAAAATCTACCAAGTATCACTGAGGTTTTAGGATGAACCACCTTGGTTCTATCTGTTACATACTTAACTTTGTACTTGGAGACGTCCATTAATAGATTTCACCATGTCCACCTTAAGTTAATAACAGTAACACAGTAATGTTGTGAAGGTGCTTCCCGTGCCACTTTCTTTTGAAAATGTTGTAGGGAACATGTAACACCTTCATAAAAGAAAAATTTATATTGGAATGTTACATACATTAGTGTTAATAATAAAACATTGTGGTAATTAACTGTGGTTCTGGTTTTATTTGCAGGTTCTTGTGAATTTCTCAAACTACATCTAGAAATATGTAATTATAACATGGGAAAGCTGCCACTGTTTGTAATGACAGCAGGAAAGGCCTAATGAAGCCCTCTGTAAATAGCAAGTCAATCATTACCTACTCCTAACACATCAGTTTCCATGAGATTGCTCTGCCAGGGACCATGTATCTTTGTTACTGAATCACAAGACACTTGTTGCATTTGCCCATGAAATACTCTCTTATTTCTGCTACTAACACTCGCTGTTGCCAAATTTGGAGGACTTCATAGTACCCAGGTTGATTCAGATGACCTGCTCCAGCCTGAGACTTTTTGTCCTGTTAGATCTTAGATATTTAAACTGGAAAAGTGGTTTTTTTTTTAATCTTATGAGAACATGAAGGGTCTTGCATTGGAGAAAACTTAAAATTTAGTTACTCATTTTGAACATCAAGTTTGATCATGAGAAGTCCAAGGCACTTTATACCTATGATGAGGTAGGAAATCAAATGAGAAATCCTGCTATTGATTGAGGGCTTTTAAAATCCAGCTTACATCCTAGTAATTACATGGCAAGAATAGGTTTTTATTCTTTCTGAGAAGAGAGATTCCAATATGGATTGAGTTCAGAGATCAGGCTTTGTTCCCTTCTTTTCCACATTCTTTCTCTGTGGAATTAGGATGGCCACTACATATCTCTGCACTAGCTTTCCACGTTTATAAACTGAGACTAGGATTGTTTCCTTATTTTAAGGATAAATATATAAGACTGTGTTGGGGTTTTAGAAGTTCTCCTAGTTTTTTTCTGTTAAAGGAATTTTTCCCCATACTATTGCTAGGGGAACAAATGGTCAGGTGCTTAAGAAGAACACAAGACCTGGCTGCTCTTTTTGTTTCACCTGGGGTGTGTGGTCAGTCTGTCTCGGCGTTCGGCGTTCGGGGAGAGAGGGAAGCTGCTTCTTCTTCGGCCGTTTTTCTTTCTGCTGGAGCAGCCCCAGGATCCCAAAGCCGCCTTCCCTGCCCCGCTAGGAGCCGGGCTGTGGCTGCCCTGCCCCGCTGCTGCTTCGAGCCTCCACTACGTTGTAGCCCTGCTCGCCCTGCCTGCCCCGAGCCCCGGGGGGTGTTCTCCGTTTGGATACACCTCGTCTGCCATCCGGGATTTGTGCTCATCCCTGCCGTTCCAGCCTGCTGTTCCCGAGGGTCCGGCCGGACACCGGGATCGGCTGCCCAGGGGTTTGTGAAGCCTTTGTCCCATCCCTTCCCGGGATCCCAGGGCACCGGTGCCGCGTGCTCCCCGAGCTCGCTCCGGAGCGCCCCCTGCAGCCGCGGGGGAACCATCGCACCTGCCCTGCTCACCGGGAGCCGCCACCGCCCCTGCCGGCTGCGAGCGGAACTGCACCCGAGGGGAAAGGGCCCGACAGCCGAGAAGGCTGGCACTGGGTTTGTGATTGTTTGCTGTCACTGCCATAGTTATTGTTGTTTGCTTGACTGGTTATACACATATAGATATATAATAGTAAAGAACTGTAATTCCTATTTTCCCATATCTTTGCCTAAAAGCCCTTGATTTCAAAATTATAATAACTCGGAGGGAAGGGGGTTGCATCTGCCATTCCAAGAGAGGCTTCTGCCTTCCTTAGCAGACACCTGTCTTTCAAACCAAGACAGACTGATATTACCTCAGATAGTAATAACACTTGTACTAGCTAAGCTTATTGTTTGCAGACATTGATAACAATTTTTCACATATTCCTTTCATACTGCTGTGGATACAAGGTGGGAAGTATTTTCTAATATCCTGTTAAAATAATGTAATTCTGACAAAAAATTAGTCTCCTTTACCTGAAATTACAGGGAAGTGTATCTTGGCCTCCTGTAGTCTACCACAACAGGGTGGCAGTGTTTTTTCTTCATGCAGGAACAACACATGGCTCTTGCTCTAAGATCATGTTGCTATTAGATTTTCAATGTGATTGGGACTGCAAGCATGCTAGCAACTGGTGTCAGAAGTCTCCAAAGTAAATTAAATAAAATACAATATCCTGCTCAGTCATGTCAACAAGAGCTTCTCAGTGTATGTACATTCAGAACAAGGCCATCGTCAGAAAAATAAATAGAGCTTTAACTTTATAATAATTCCTAATTAAGCAAACAAAGGTCCAGATATGGGGAAAGGCTGAGAAGGGCTATTAATATATAGTGCTATATTTTGCTTTGTATTTCACTTGCAATCCATGTAATTATGTTGCCTGCTGTCTCACAACAATTCCATGATACTTTATTATTATGCATAATACAGCATCACTCAAACACAGTCTAATATTGACATGTATAATCAGTAGCTGCGGAGAGCCCAGCACTGCTCCCATTCAAGTCAAATTTCATTATGAGAATGGGAGCAAGAACACATTGTTCCAAATGCATTAATTTGGGCTTCTGTCCTGAATATACATCAGCTGTAAATTTCTTCACAATGACTGAGGTACTCCAAAGATAAAAGCAGATGCAGATGTAAGAGCCCACATACACCAAGCTCTCTGCTTTTCTGATGCACATTAAGAAATCACACTCAAGGAAGACTGTTTAATTGACTATTGTGTTGCCTCTTTTGGCTCTAAAGAACACCATGGGTTCTTTAAAACGGCTGTGCATTGCTAATCATGAATTCCTCTAATCACAATCCAAAAATAACTATGTATTGTAACAATTATATTAATGAGTTTTCAATCTGGCTAAAACCGTGCTTATTCTGCACACAGCCAATATGAAGAAAAGTTTTTACTTACAGGACTTCTAAATACTGTGGGGTTGTAGATGTGTACAAACTTGCACCTACACCCGTAGGGCTGCTCTGCCTGATGCTTGTGAGCTTTGAAATATGGTAAATTCTGTTAGAGTGCTTTAAAAATATGCAAATATTTGCAGTTGAGGGAGAACAATATGAGAGCAATATCTGATTCAGCTTTAACTCTTACTGAACACTTACAGAAATTGATACCAATGCAAACGTGTAAAAGCAGAACACAAATTTCTAGTAAATTAGCCTGACTTAGTATGAGGTGCATGTATTCACATGTCTTCATTTGCCATCTGCTACTCATCTGCAGAATTTCGTACTCCAATCTGGTGCTGTTCATTTCCCATAAAGCAGTTACATTCAACCTTGTCATACTGAAAATACTGCATCCTTCTTCATAGCTGTGTTTTTCAGTCATTATTTGACATATTGTGAGGATACAACTCAGGCAGCTTGAGAAAAATGGTACAAGTTCAGTTGTTCTATTGTATATAATCCTGTCCAATCTGTCTGCAGGGTTTTTTCCGTTAGCATGACTCCAGTGCACAGTGGGATATTCCACAAAGGTGAAAAGTAGAATTTCTACTGTAGTAACATTTTATTCCTCACTGATATTACAAAGTCACCTTCTTAGTTTTGACTTAATAACCTGTCTTTGGATTCTGCTGAACAGACTTCTGGTTCCTCAAAGTGAATCTGTCAGTAAGGCTTCAAATAATGGTTGCAATGTGACTATAGTGTGACAAATTATACTGCAGATGTTGAGCAGTGTGGACAATAATGGATCTGATGGCGGTATGCCCTCTAGTGAGGCTTCACAGGGGTTTGATAAACCCAGGGAAATGGCTGTTGTGTGGCTTGGCAGGCTGTTATTGGGCACATTTGGACCCTAAATGTACCTTGCTTGCTAAATATCTGGATCAAACTTTCTGCTATTATTATTATGGCAGGATGGTAGGACAATAATGTGATGTTTTTCAAATAATTTGAAACAATCATTTAGACAAAAACTGTGATCCACATTCTGTTCAGGAGCTGCCATCCATAAAAGAAGACAATTTTTCACAGTTTCATCATAATTCAGGATGTGTTTGATACACATTGGCTCTTTCAGGCTGTACAGACCATGCATCTACTGATATCAAATTATAGTTCTATTAATTAACCCACATAATCTCCATGCTGATTATAATCTCTATGTGAAAGAGTAGTTTATTACTCAGTTTTTCTTGTGCTTATGGGAGTTCATATGAACTGAGCTACGTAAGCTGTGCCCACAGCTTAACAAACCTTCTTATATATGTATTGCCATCTTAAACATTAGGTGTTGCCTCAGTTTACCTGTTTTATATTATTGTACCTGAATTACACAGTTAAATCAATGAATAAAAGAAATGGCAGTCATAAGGCGCTTTTGAGGAACAATTAATTGAGGGACTTGAACCTAGGGATTTGAGGCCTTTAATATCCCTTTTATAAACTTGAACTTAACAAAGGGAATATTGAATCACTGTAAGATCAGAGGCCCTGGAAAGGAGTGGGGTTATCAGCAGTTGCAAGGAATAAGTGAGACAAATCCTGACTGCAACAAGCATATGACCACACAAAAAGGGGAAGGGAATTGTGTTGAAAAGAGTTTTCAAGGGAAGGCTGCCACACTGATGAACAATATCAGACTGGAGGCGACTTCCAGTCATTGAATTACAGGTGTTACATTCGCCATCACAAACTTACTATGTGACAATTAATAAGTAATTAATTTTCACTAGCTTTATCAGAAAATTTGTATTAGGTTGCATACTACCAATGTATATTTGTGATTATGCCAATGCTGATCTCTGGCCTTTCTTTGGTGTTTCCCCCAGTGTATTTCTGGACATCAAGTGTGTTTGTGGCAGCATTGAGATTAAGTTCTCTGAGCTCTTTTTGTCTCCTGTGGTAAAATAGGCTCACCTCTTGTTTGTACGATTCTGAGGAGGAAGCCAAGCAGAAACTGCAACAGCTCCTCCTGTGAAATGGAGTATTTTATGAGAAATACTCTGTGATGGTTCTCTGTGGTCACCAGGGAGTTACGAAGTAATCCTTTTTTGTACTAGAGTCTGTTGTTTAAAGAGGAATTAATTGTTCCCAATTTCCTTGGGGTTTTACTCATACTGTAGCAAAACACACGGACTGTCCTTTTTTACTGCTTGCTTACTTTTATCTCCTGCTTCAAATGGTAAAATAATAAATAGGTTGAGATTTCTTATCGACTGAGACTCCTCAGACATGAATGGCATAACTGGGCTTTCAAAAGCAAAGGTCATGCCCATTGCCTTATTTGTGTGAACATTTAAGTGACAGGATAGTGACCTGTGGCAAAACCTTTTACATTCCCAGAGTGCATTTGGGGGCTTTTCAATATAAATTTTTCATGCATACAAAGTTAATGTTTCTGTCACACTAAAGGGAACTTATGAAAGAATTCTTTACTGGCAAAGGCAGCACATTTGTTCTAAACACCAGCCTGTTCTACAGCAAAATAGCTTGGTAAGCTAGTGTTATTTAACACTACTTACCTTCTTCAGTCTACATTTTATGTAGGAGCAGACTGAGTATACGTTGAGAAAATTTTTATCACCAGCTAATAAGGCAAATATGTCCTTAATTGTAGCTTACATATGGTGATTTCATGCCCTGCTACCAGTGTTCTTGAAATTATTTCAGAGATGGGTGTGAGTCCACCTTTTATTACTGCCACAGTAACTAACATGTTTCATCTTACTCCAGTTAGATCTAGTGGTCTGCCTCTTTTTTGCAGTAGTGTGGAACAGTGGATGAGTTTGTAAGAAGCCTATTTTTCAAATATAATTTTAGGTTTCATCTGTCCCAATATATTCCAGTTTCCTTCTGAAAGACATCAGCCAGCCGCATTGTCCAGCAGTTTCAACAATTTTTGCTTACGGGTGGAGCTTAGTATATTTTTTAAAACCCTGGAATGTTTGGAAGCATAGCAATTGAAACCAATTCTCTCTCCCTGTCTTTATCCCTCCATTTCATAACATAGAGGTTTAGCAAATATTGTATCAGTTTTAGCTAATTCTTCTAGAAAGCTCTGTAGAATGCCTTTTTCAGTAGAGGCTTTAGAAGCACCAGGTTTTCTGTAACTTTTCTTTTTTTACTGGTTTTCACAACTTTTTCTGCTTTGAAATATAGATGCAGCAAGCCTTGAATCAAGTTTCATTCGAAAGTGGTTTTGTTATGTATTGTAAAATTCAAGTCCTTTACAGTTGGACTCCTGAACTTAATAGATGCCCTTACAGAGTGTCCACTCCTTCTGCCTGATCTGTATCTTTTTTGTGTGATGCTGCTGCACCTACCTGACAGCTTTAGCAGGTTGCTCTGCCATGACTCAGCAATTATTAATGTATTTTGAGGCCCAAATCAATGTCTGGAGTTGCTTCAGCTTGTGTATCCTACACTAACATATATTTTGAAATGAGGATTAACAACACTTCAAGCACTTGTGGTAGGCTATTTCTTCCTCCAATTTAAACAACAAGCGTGTTAGCAGGAGCTCAGTGGAATGGTAGTGTTTTGTCTTTATACGAATAGAAGCTGCTGAGTTTTGAACCCAGTGAGATCCCCAATACCTGTGTGTTGTAGCTGTTGAGCCAGTGACTGTGATGGCTGAGGGGCCAAGGAGGCCTGAAATAGCAGAGGCCTGAAATAGCAGAGGCCTGCTGGTGGACCGATTCTGAGGCTTAAGAACATCCCCTGACCTCATGGTGAGAAAGGAAAAGCCTCTCCTGTCAGCCTTTGTAGGGCCATGCAGACTTGGTCTGTCTGAATGGCTTGTTACCCTGCGCGGCCCCAGACCCTCCCCATTGGCTCCCTTTCCTGGTCCTGCCTTTGTACTGCCCCGTGCCCTCACATCATTGGTTCCTGATGCTCCCTCCTCTCCTCTATAAAAACCCTGGGCCCTGTGAGTTTCGGTCTCTTTTGTCTCTGGTCTCTCATAGAAGGAGTGCAGCAATAAACCACCTTCTGTGGACTACCATGTGGGAGAGCCCTCCTGACTCTTTGCCCCTGGTAACACTGAGCAATCTGGCTTGAGTGTGGTGTGTGAGTCCGCGCCTAAAGAGCCGCGTGGGTGAAAGGAATAAGCTTGCTGGAGTGCTGTACTGCACCCACCGGAACAATCCTTTGCCAGGGATGTTTCAGGGAAACGCAGCAACCCTTCAAGAACCCACATACAGTGCGTTACCTGTGAATGTTGTTGATATCTCCCCCATGACATACCATGGTGCTCAGAGTCTGGTTCTGTATCATCTGTGCTGTGTGCCATTCAAAAGAGCCCATGTTATTCCTGCTGCAGTTTCTGCCCCTTGCTTTGGTGTGATGAATTGCTAAACTCATGATGTCCCATCAAACTCTTAATTCAGCTGCATCCTGGAAAAATAAGGTACTTTCTATTTGATTCTGCTATGGCAGCAGAAGAGCTTTGCAATCACTGGTGGTTTTGTGGAGAGGTGATCCTGCAAAGTCATTCAATCTCAGCACTATTTGTGTGCTGACTTACAGAAGCTGCTAGCTATAGAGTAGCTCCTTTAGTCTCAGAAAATCAATAACTTATGTCATTAGCTATTAGAACCTGCCACACTCCTTATGGAGGTGGAGCAGTAGATTTTTTGCAAGCATCCAGCCTTTTGAAACTATTTTGTCTCCTAGATAAGTGGTTTTCTTACATTGCAACAGCTGCAATGTGATGAGATCTTTTTCGATAAGTTCAGCTGGCTTCTCCTTTTCTCTAATTTCCAGTTGAGGATTCCAGACTCATTTCAAACTGGCAGGACTCTTCACTCCACAAATAATAACCATTTGTTAAGACTGGACACCATCAAGTGATTCATACTGCACAGTTTGGCAGGAATTATGATTGTTCTAACAATATTTGATGGCAATGGGAGCCTGGACTTGACCTGTGAGATTCCTTCCCAATGCTGCGATGTTCCTATTACAAATCACACAAGCAAAAAACCAAATGGAAAAGAGAAGGAAAAGCTAAATCCTGACATCTAGACATGAAACAGCACAAGAAGTTCTCTGTGAAGGCACTGTCCCCTACCTCAATCTCACTGTCCAGTGACTCATTATACCTCAAACTGCACTACAAAACTTAATTACACCAGAGCTCAGACCTTCACAGCTATGTGAACACCTGTTCAGAGCAGAAAACACAATTTTTTGTTGAAGATGAGAAGGCTGTATTCTCTTCAACAGTACCTATTTTCAGTTATTTCTTTCTATAGTCATGCATGCATAGTTATCAGCAGTTCTGCTTTAAGAGGGAGAACCATTTACCCTATTATTCCTGGACATTCCTTTCCTAGATATTCATGCCCATAGTGTGAACATTTCCTTCCTTCCTTCCTTCCTGCCTTCCTGCCTCCCTCCCTCCCTTGTGTCTTAGGCCAAAACAAGCCTTACAGATACTTCCCACAGTCCCAAATATGACAGAAGTACTGCTGTGTTGATCATGCATTCTCTCTCATTAGCTTACCTAGAATGTGGAGGTTTGACCTACTTGATTCTGCATGATCTTTCTTCCCTTATGTCTACTTTTCACCATTCTGCTGATAGATCCAGGCTATATGGCTGTAAGGATCTGCCTAGCAGGGAATTTTCCCCTCTGTAGCGCAAGCTATGGATAGTGTGTATACGTGAACAGCCTGGGAGGTTCATTGTTAAGAGGGTATGAGGAAAAAAATTACTGAGATTGGGCTCAGTGACCTGCCTTCCATTCATGAGTAATCATAAGTCAACCTGTACTAATAATAGTTAGGAAATATTTTTTCAACAAAAAACCAAAAATAACAACAATAACAAAAGCTGAACCAAGGTTTGCATTTGCTTTCTGAGGTACAAATTAATAGAAGTGTAGCTTAGACAGAAATATCAGCTTCATTAGACCTTTTGGTTAAGGTGATGGCTCTTAGCTTAAGGAATATGACAGGTGATGCTTTAAAGGAAAAGGCCACAGATGAGAATGCTTACACCGTACATGTTGTAGCTGTCCTGCTTTATTTAATGAAATAACTGTAATCACAGAGAGGAAAGCAGACAAATGTTTCAGACATATGGCAGGCTTCAGCAGTCAGCACAATCTTTCCAGCTCTAGGCCTTTGCCACAAAGCTAATAGCTCTGCTGTTCCGGAAAGCAATCACATGCCCCATGCCTCTCCCTGCAGGTGCAGCTTTCCTGGGCAATCCAACCACAAACACTGTATTTTTGCACTCTTGTGTACAGGAGTAAGCTGGAATACTGCAATCAGGAAATGCTGTGACCAGAAGTCATTATGGTGAATTTTCTGAAGTAATGCAAAGGCACACAGGAAATAGATTTCCATGATTTAAAGCCTTTTCACATGGGCTGCTAAATTCTCAGAAACAGTAACTGGTAACTGAAGACAAACAATGGGTTATTGCTTTCTCCCCTGCCCTAGTTTTCCATCAAAGCAGGAAAAGAAATTAAAGATAAATCTGGTTTTATGAAATAGAATTTTTTTTTTTATTACAAATAAATCTTGGACAAAAACAGAGCAAGTGAAAGCACTGCTGTTTCTCTTTTTTGGCAGGTAACTTGGTAAAGTATGGGACAGGTGGCTTCAGGAAGTAAAATACTCCATGCCTCTGCATGTGTTTGGTGATCTGTTAAAATAGCAGCTGTCCCACTCTCAGTCATAATGAGAAGGCAATTATTACAGCCTTAGCTATCACTATAGGTAAGCAAACAGGCTTCAGCACAACTTGAATCCTGACTCTTTTGCTCTTGTTTACCAGAAGCGACACACTGCTCCAGGCAATTCGCACAGCAAGCAGACACATCCAGTGTCAGCTAGAAATAGGAGGGGTGTTCACCAACCTCAGTAGTTGCTTAGACCTTCAGAAATGTAGGTCCAGTTCTTGTGCTCACACAGATATCCTACAGGATTTTATACAAACCATTTAATTTGTTGGTTAGAGCGTTGTGCTAATGATGCCAATGTTGTGGGTTCAATCTCACTATGAGAGTAAGAGTTGGATTTGATGGTCCTTGGGGGTCTCTTCCAACTCAAGAGTACTCTGTGAAAGGTTCTGTGAAAGGTTTGGTCCAGATACTTAAAACAACTTGCTTGCCCGTGGATACAAAAATGCTGCTAGCAAGGATTTTCTTGCTATTTTCTAAGTCTGTGAGAGACTTTTCTCTCTCACAGAAGCAGTAGCAGAGTTATGTAAACAACCAAACACCTGCAGCCTTGAAAAGTCTTGTTTATGGTATAGTAGAAAAATATTTTGACAATGGATGTTTCAGGATTTTAGCCAATCACCACAAGGGGTGGCTGATCCTTTGTCCAATTAGACTATGAAGAAAAAGTCTATAAAAGAGTTTGTAAAATAATTAAATAAATAAATCAATCTTGCTGCACAATTCCTGCCTGCTGGATCTTCTCTCCTCCTCTCCACGGCTGCGGGACACAGTAATATACCCTAGGGTATTTTTTTTTTAGTAATAAATGCCTAAAACTTTTATGTGTGCATCCTCTGAAGAAGAATACAATATGAAGAGCTGCGTACCATAGGTGCATGGGGATTAACCATCTAGCAAGTATTAGAGAAAAAATGATTCCTTTATTCTAATACAAGGAGAAACAGACACTTCTCCATATAAGACTTCAGTGTTTGGAGAGCTCATCTAGGAGTGAGAAGTATGATTTCAATTCTTCAAACTTACTGTCTTGAATCCTAGATTTTTGCCCACTGCCTAAGACTTTTCCTGTCCCCAGGTTCCAATGTATAGGGTAGGGGGAAGGGAAGTACGAATGTGTCAAGATGGGATGAGAAGGAGAAACTATTCCTCCTTCAGAATGTGTAGTATTTTGTACTGATAGAATTTAAAGATCAAACAAACTGGAGGGCAAGTAAGCTGTTCCTTGGTAGTGTGGTATACGTGGATTCCAGTTGTTGCTTTACTCAAGTCTTCAAGGACAATTTTTTTAAAAAAATTTAAAATAATTTAATCTCTTTCTCTTAGTGAATACTTGATTCTTGTTTGCCAAATGGAGTTGCTTCAAGAAAAGGAGGTAAAAGCACTGGTGCACCTGCATAACTCAAGACTTAAGGTCCTAGCTCATGGGGGAAGGAAAGAGCAAAGAGAGGAAAGGAGAACTTTGTTTCACATAAGCAGTGAGGCACGGGATCCAGACACTCATTTCATAAGTACCACAACTATCTAGACCATGTATTCCATAGATGTCACTCAATGGATACACTTGATGAAAGCATAATTTTTAGATCCTAGTCAGCTTAAGCGTGAGTGGTGTGAGTTGCTAGGCCTCAAGAGATCAAAGCAGTTCCACTTACAAAAGTAGAACTGTAGGCAAGGGACCTTTACTATTAAAACCCTGATAACTCTGGACTCAGGCACTAGGAGTACAAGACAGAGTTTTGAAGTTCATGGTATCAGACTTCTGCATCTAAATGCTGTCTACAAACTGAGGTGGACCCAAAAGCTGAACCTGACCCTCCATAATTATTTTCATCCTTTGCTTATACAACAGTAATAATTTTCACATGTTTCAGGGTTTTTTTATGACGGTAAAGGCACAAAAAAATGCTAAATGGTCAGCTTGCATGGTAATGAGGTTCTATATGAATATGTAAAAGACTGCATATCCAATTGTCCTAATTTCATCTGGGACGGAATTCATTTTATTCTTAGTAACTGGTACAATGCTGTATTTGGATTCGGTATGAGGGTAATGTTGATAACACACTGATGTTTTGGCTGTTGCTGAGTAGTGCTGATAATAAGTCAAGGACATTTCATTGTCCCATGCTCTGCTAGTGAGGAACTGCACAGGAAGCTGGGAGGGATCATGGCCAGGACAGGTGACCCAACCTGGCCAAAGGGATGTTCCACACCATAGAATGCCATGCTCAGCATATAAACCGGGGGTAGTCGGCAAGGAGGGGCCAGTCACTGGGCGACATGCTGGGTCAGCAAGTGGTAAGCAGCTGCATTGTTCATAACTCATATATCAGCTCATGCCTAGAGGCATTCTCCTGTATGTCATGTATGTCCTCCTGATGTTGAGTCACTCCATTGCTCCAATACAGTGATGCAGCCTTCAGTTCCTTGTGAAAGGTTCATGTTCTTGCCGTCATGGAAGGGAAGAACAAGATAGGCTTCTAGGGAGGGACCAAATAATTAAGAGTGTAAAACTAAGTTTATATTGTCTTGGTATATCTTCTTGTCCCTGCTTTGGTTGCTAGTCTGCACTGAGAACTGCAACCACAGCTGTTGTTACCAACCCATGATACAATCATACCTGCAGTACACCATGTGAGCTTATCTGGAGGGGTGTATCCATGCTGCACACTGTGCATGGAGCAAAGGCAGATGAGCCAACACCACAGAAAAGGTGGGGTTAGTTATCAGATATGTTACTGTATAGTTACTGTGGCTTATTTAGAAGCAGCCCAGGTGCTGAGTAGACACAGGAGTACAGGAATGGGTAGTATTTTTCAAGAAAATATACTTGGCAAAAGTTGCTAACAGAAACAATTTCCTACTTAGAATTGATGCCATTGACACCCTGTGCCTTGAAGATATTTAAAATATTGCTGACTGCTGCTGTATTGATACAAGTAATGCAACTCCATGCACTTTCTGACAGTGAAAAACACAGTAAAACAGAGGTTTCAGGGCCAAACAGTCTACTGTAGCAGGAAATGTTTTCAAAACAGAAAGTGACTGGGTCGTATATAAACTTTGCTATAGCAGGTTTTCTGGCAGCTGAGTAGTCTGTCAGGAGACACAGGTCAGTTCATTTCCCTTGACCTAGAGTAATTCTTCCTTTTATTAACTGGCTGCTTTGACTTGCTGGGTTTTGTCCCTAGGTTGTGTTTGCTTTTTTTTTGTTGTTGAGGTGGAGTCTTTTTGTGTGGATGTTTTTTTTGTTTGGTTTGGTTTGGTTTATTTAAAGAAAAGAAAGATGTATGGCAGAAAAGACCAAAGGAATCTGTGGACAGAAAGGCCTCTCCATTGGCAGTGTCTGATTTTTCAGTAACCTTGGAATGCATCATGTGAATTGTGCTAGGAGATAAACCCTCATCCAAGCACGGGTCAGTGTTATTGCAGGAAATTTTCAAGCAAGCAAAGATCTCATAGGAGGTGAGGATGCATCAAGGCTTGGAATCCAACTTCTATATCAGTTTTAGGGACTTTCCATTTTGAAGCTTAAATCATAGAAATGAGAATAGTCCTGAGTTGACAAGAACATGTCTCTCACTCTGGGTTGCCCAACATAAAACTTTAAACAAAACATAAAAAGTGATTCATGGTGATATGAACTCCCCTGACACATGCACAGCCAAGACTAATATTATGGTACAGTATGCTATACTTGCTTAAACAAAATGTTTTGGTACTCCCATGTGACAAGCTTTTGCATAAAGCAATTGTGTTAAGCTACACATTTGAGTCAGGAAACTTTTTTTCCCAAGGTTGAGTATTTTTTGTTTGTTTGTTGGGTTTTTTTCTCTTCTTTCACTTCCTTTTTCTCTGGCAAGAAGCAGCTCAAGCTATCATTGTAATACCTGAACCTACATGACATGTCCAGGATGTCTGCTGAATCTGCAAGAAGATCCAGTAAGTAAGGAAGACCTCACTGCAGGGAGGCAAGGACAGTGCTGTGGCTCAGGGGATAGCTTAAGGATGATGAGTGACCCTACCATAATTGATATCCATAACCGCTACTGTAACCACTACCAGAACCTTGACCCGTAATGACTAACTGCAATCACTACCCAAACCACTACCCCAGTCCTACTACTAACAACTTCGCAAAACACTACCTGTAACCAATTGACATAATTATTAGCTGAACCATTTCTATAAACAATACCCGAAAACAAACCCTAACCCAAGCAATAGACCTAAAAAACCACAAACCCTGTAAGTTTACCAGGTCAGAAAGATGTAGGAGCAGAAACGTTGGGGCCCTGCCAGGATGGCCTTGGCATGCCATTTCAAGTACTAGTGTTCCTGGAGCTGTAGCCTCTTTGACTCACTAAACCTTAACCGTAACACTAAACCTAAGCCTAAGCCTAAAGTCCTCATCTGCATTGGTGTTCGAGTTTAGAAAGAAGTAGGAGCAGCAATGTTGGGGCCTTGGCATACCATTTCTAGCCCTAGTGTTCTGAACTGTAGCCTCTTTGACTCACTCAACCCTAACCCTAACCATAACCCAAATAATATTGTCCCTGCCCGGCTCTGTGGGGTCCCGCGTGCCCCCACAGCCGCACGGGTGGGTTCAGTGTTACAGTCGGTAGCAAAGAGCGGAGAAGGGCATTTGTGCGCGCTCCAGCAGGCGCATTTACTGCTGCTACACTGTCAAAGGTTGTAGAGGCAAATACCAACATGATCCCGAAACTCCCCGGGGGCGGGGAAAAGGCGGGACCAGGGAACGGGGACCAATGGGGAAGCTCTGGGGGAGGGACGAGGGATAGAAGCTGACAGCCAACCGGGGAATCCAAACTGGGATAGATTAACAGAACAGAACAAGCGTCCTGGGAGAAGCCTTTTTGGTCACCCTAACATAAAGTGGTTATTGTGGCATTAGGGACTTGTTTTACTGAAAACTCTCTATCTCTCACTGGCCACCACACCCAAACACTAGCCCTGCCCCTAAACTTAAACCTAATGTCCCCATCAGCATTGGTGTTCGAGTTTAGAAAGAAGTAAGAACAGCAAAGTAGGGGCCCTTCAGGGATGGCTTTGCCATGCCATTTCCAGCCCTAGTGTTCCTGGAAATGCAGGCTCTTTGACTCCTTCAACCCTAACACTAAGCCTCACCCTAACCCTACACCTAAGCCTAAAGCTAAGCTTAAAGTCCCCATCCACACTGTTCAAGTTTAGAAAGAAGTAGGAGCAGCAGTGTTCATTTCAGCAGCATGTTTTTATGCTGGTGTTCCTAAGGGACTTAGCATATCTTTGGATTGTCTTGTTCTTGGCTCAATTTGCCCTGACTGGGAAATTTTGTAGATTCAGAAAAATAAAACCCAGGCATATGTTCCTTTATTATAAAATGTAGCTGCCCTGCAAAGAAATTTCCTTGTAATTATTTCCACAATGACCTGGCTGAAATAACTTGTAAATTTCAAGGCTTAAATTGACAACGTATCAGATATTTGTGTAAAACAATTTATGCAGGCCTTACCATTTTAGTTATTGGTCACTGTTTGAGACAGGTTACCTGGGAATTTGGAAACCCATTTCATTAAATTGTCCAAGTAAGCTTATCAGACATCTCGTAAGACATGAAAACAGTAGCTTAATAGAACTTCCCTTTGTCCTGAGGTGTGTAACCCTACTTCTTCACATCAGCAGGCACATATCTGGTGCATTCAGGATAAGGAAATGCACACCTGGATTACATGACAGCAGTGAGCCTGCAGCCTGCCTCTCAAGTACAGAAAACCCCTCCAGAGGTCTATCTGGAACTTCTCTTCTGATAGCTCTCCTGGTGACTCCAGGTGACTACCCACAGATGTCTAATGACAGAGGCTCCCACAGGCAGGGAGGCTGTGGAGGACACAGGAAGGGAGAAACAGCTTGTCCAGAGCAGGCAATGCCTGAGGCAGAGCTCAAAGCACACAGTCAGCAGCTGGACTAATTCGGGTGCAGATCAAGGCCACTGCGACTGACCTCAGTCAGACTAAATTTGCAGAGCTCTTTCCAGCATCTTTAGCTGCTTCTGTTGGCAATATTTAGGCCTTTAAATTTAATAGATTAAATACAAAATAAAAATATATTTTAACTTATTTTGGAGTCAAGTTGGAGGCTTATGCCAAGGAAAAGTTGAAATCACAGTGAGAATCTTCACAAAGAGGTAAAATTGTGTTGTATGTATGTTATGAAGTGAGAGGAGAGACCTTAGACAAGTCCCTGCCTTTGACAGGTTTCTGGCAGTAGACAGCAGCTTTATTGAGGTGCCCAGCACCCCAAAACCCACTCTCGCTCACAAGTTCTTAATAATGACCAATCAGGCCTACTACAACATGAATTATTTATAGAGGAGACCAAGGAAAACAGACATAAGACTTTAAACAGACTACTTACTACACAGGATAACACAAAAAGAACTAGTAGTAGATAAAATACAGTGCATGATAATAAAGGTACCTATGTTACAGCTAGAGAAGAAATAGTACAGATTAGGAGTCAGTGGCACCTACCAACGAATGATGGTGGTATGCAGAGAATCTCCTAATTTCTCTCAAATACTTCTCAGGGAAGTATCTCGAGGTGAGTGTCTCCATGTCAAGGACATCTCTTATACACTCTCTGAGGGGAAGGTGCCTGACAGCTGAGAGAAGTTACCGTTACTGGGTTTCTGGTTTTGCTTGTTGTTGCTGCCGTTGTTGTTGTTGGTTTGCCTTGTTATACATACACATACTAGTAAGGAATTGTTATTCCTTTTCTCATATCTTTTCCTGAAAGCCCCTTAATTTCAAAGTTATAATAATTCGGAGGGAAGGGGGTAGTATTTTCCATTCCAAGGGAGGTTCCTGCCTTCCTTGGCAGACACCTGTCTTTCAAACCAAGAAAAATATCTAAAACAGAAGAAGATTTTTAAAGTTAAAGTTTCAGAAATAAGTAATGTAAAAGACTACATCTATCATAAATCAAAATTACAGGTCAAGAGAGATGAACTGTCATTGAATTTACACAGGAGAGTTGTAAATTCAGTACTCTTTTTTAGAAGCTTCTAATAATTGATTCCACTGTAACCCCTTGTTAACAAGAACTTAAGTTTCCCTCCCTCTGCAAAGGAGATTATTTTATGCAGAATATACACAGAGTACAGCCTTGTATAATTCAATTAATATTTAATTAATATAGTCTCATAGACTTCATCTTATTTATAGTCTCACCAAATGTTAATAGTTTTGTTGAAGTTTCCTTGTCGAGTATCTCCTTTGCATTGGCATTTTAATTAGAAAATTTTATAAAACACAACCAACTAGTACTTTTCAGTCATACCTTGCTCTTCCATGGAGCTGTGCTGGTTTCCCAGGTAGGTACTGTCCCAGGGCTGTGAGCTGGTCCAGCTGAGTCCCACAGCTTTGCTGACACTGCTGTTCAGTTCTGAGTGAATCTGTGTAATTCCAAGAATTATTCACATACTCACCAGAACATTTTAAGCACCCTCTATGCTTTCTGAACTCAAGAGAGATATCTAAATAGCCTTTTATTTCCTTTACACCTGGCAGGGGGTTTATTCAGAAGGTCTTTGGCTCTCCTGGTCTTTTCTCTCCAGGTTCCTGCCTTTGCATCCTGGTGCTGATGATTCATGTGATGGTCACTCATATGCAGGCAGGGAGTGTTAACACATCTGTCTACTACTGCAGCTACAGATGTTTCCTATCTCATTAGAGAACTCCCAACAGCAATACCTCTCAAGCATCACAACAACACATATTCAAAGCAACTCTCTTCCCCATGTCCCCTTTCCACACACTGCCTCTTTGTCCAACCAAATTCACAGGATGTCCTCTCCTTATATAAGTGTCAAAGAGAGGGTTTAACTTCAGGTTTACATTGAGCGGGCAGGTCAGAGGGTGACTCCTGGGCCTGGTAAGGCATGCAGACAACTCAGGTATGGTTCCTGAGGTAGAGTCATGTCATGTGGCTGGCATCAGGGTCGTGCTGATTGGGAGGTTGAACCCCCCTGTGATGGGAAAGAGGAGGTCCAAAGGGGCTGCTGAGGCTGGCTCTTAAGAGTACCTGTGATCCTGCTTGGTCCTGCGGCAGAGCACTGGAACCTTTAGATCTAAGTAACACATTCTTCTTACTCCTCTCAGCTGTGTCAACCACGGGAAGATTTGAAATAGCTTCTACGCAGCCTACTGGTGTCAGTAATGGCAGGCAGCAGCAGGCAGTTCATACTGAATCACGAGCTTTTCTTGCTGCATCTGGGCAAGCTGACAGTTTCAATGTTTGGACAGGCTGCAGCAATGTTTTTCAGCAGGTTTCAGTATGTCTCTTTCCAAACACTATTGTGCAAAGCTCATACCTGCTCCAGATAGACTAAGAATGATGGAGAAAACACCTGCTTCCTGAATAGGTAATTCCAGGAGTTAATTATGCTCACTCTGAAAAATGTGGTCCTATTTCTGTTCTCATTTTATTTGGCTTCGTTTCCAGCTAAAGAATCTTCCTTTCCTCTGACTATTAGAAATCTTCTAAACAGATACTTCAATTGAATCAACTCTGAGCTTCCTCTTTAACAAAGTAGTTTGAAGTTCTTCTGTTATTACGTTCCCTGCGCTTTTTGTAATTCTTTTAAGTCCTTCTGGAAGTCCTTTCACATTTTTCAGAGTTCTTCAAAGAAAAGTAGCAGTTAATGTTGGGCAGTATTCCAGGTACGGCCATGGAGTTTTCACTTCAGCTGTGGTGCAGGAGTGCTCTAGGGTGTATTGTGCATTCTTGGTCTTCTAACCATGCATTAAATTAAAGCCATTCTGGCCATGACTTTGTCATTGCATAAACCACCAGGTAACAGAAATTGTAAAATCACTGCTTTTTCTGACTTCAGTGCTCTACAAGCCCCCCCATGTCTCTCTGAAAAGTCACGTGTATTTTCTGTTCTAATTTAAACCCTTAAAGGTTCAGCTCATCTCTGAAAAAAAAAGTTATTAAAACTTTGACTTTCATAATTTACTTCCAAGCCCAGATGCCTATATGAGCTACAATGTTAATTCTGCTTTAGATTCACTAAAGCAATTTCAGCTTGTTTGTGAACTGGTTTCTTTGGTCTCTATGTTGCTGTGTTTTAACACACAGCATATTCTGTAAGGCTGATGCATTAATCTGGTTAAGAAATCAAAACAGGTATTTCCAGCCTGAGAGGTTTCACTTGATGAACCCCCAAGGGAATTCAACTCTGTTACTGTGGATTTTTGACTGTTTTCATTTCAACTGAATCAGAATTGTGATGCTGGGGATAAATTTGTACCAGCTTGTTTACTGGCTTATTTGAATGACCACACAATTGTCACACAGGAAATAATTCTGCTAATTAAAGCATAGTGCCAATCAGAATTTTCTCCTTGAATATAGAAGATTATGAGTAAAAGGCATAAAGGAGAACAGGGCTACATATATTACCTTACAAAAGCAATCAACAAACACTAATCCCTTCAAGTACTCAGTTTTGAAGTACAATAGCAATGTGTATGGTATAGTGGAACACTGCAAATGGCCCCAGCCATTCTGATCACTGAAGATCCCACCAACACGTGAGCCTCAGGCACCAAGGTCTAAAGCACCTCACTCTACTGCGGTGAGGGTGAGAACCCACAAGTCCCCAGTTCTGTCATTTACATGTTTCCCTATGATTGGTTCATGTCTTCCCCTCCCAGTTTTATGTATACGTTTATGTATATTAATTTCCCTTAGTTAATATGTATAAGTTCTAGAAACTTCTGTAGCACTCGACACCCCATTGGTTACTTCCCCAAGTCCCGCCTATGTGTTATTCCCATTGGTTCTCTCACTGCTAACCCCACCCACTTGCATTATCTCATTGGCTGTAATCCCTTTCCCCGCCTTCCCTATCCCCACTATAAAATCCCTGGACGCCGTCAAAAACTTGGCTCTGCATCCTTGTCCTTTCGTGTGAATAAAGCTCAGTGCGGAATTCCATATGGAGAGTCCTGTTTCTTCTTCTGCTTTGTCTCTGCCTGCGTGCCCTTACACCTGCCTCAGAGAAGATTGCTTCCCTCGGGTGAGGAGCTCTTTCCCTCCTTTTTGTGTGTGCCGCCTTCCAGAAGGGTTGTAGCCTAGACCTCCGGGCTCCTTTCTGTTGGCATGCTGGGTGCAAACCCCCTCACTATAGAATGCAAAAGGATCAATCTGTACTACCAGCTAGGTGGACAAAATAAGTGGAAAAATACTCCAGTTTGCACTTTCCTGAAAGAAATGCTCCTTCCTTCCATTATTCACTGGATTGCTATTTGCACAGCTCTGTAATTTTCAGTTAATACTGCAAGAGAGAGTAATTATATTTGTTTTAGAAGTAATGTTACTATGTCAACACTAGAATTTCTGCTACCTAATTATCCCTTTGACTAGCCCTATGTGAACCTTGCTCAGTTGTTTCCTTTTTTTTGCCATTTTTTTCCATTTTTTTTGTCTTTTTTTTGAATTTGAACAAAAGGTTTAGCTGATTACCATAGGTATTTGCTTTACTTAAAAAAGTCAAGAAAGAACATCAGGCTGTACTTGATCACATTAGATTGCATTCAAGTACACGAAGGAGACCTGGCTGGGGATATTCAATATCTCATCATTCATACAAAGTTTGCTGATCTTTCTCATAATTGCCCAGCAACACAGTGTCAAAGTCAGCCCCTTTTAATTAATGACAGAGTAGCAATGCGTTAATAATTAACACAAAGATATGGGACTTCAGAAGTAAGGTCTTGACAGCTCATGTCTTTAATATATGGAGCTGGATTTTAACCTAGGAAAACTATTTTTCTCACAATATTTAAATAAATATAAGTCTATTGAAATTTAAACTGTAAATTAAATTCCTTTCATTTTCAGATCATAATCAACGTCTGGATGACATATATTCTACCAAGAAAGTTGAAGAAAAATGGTTTTGCCGGATACCTTAAAAATTATATGGACAAGATACTCTTTAACACATGGATTGCTGTATAAAATGGGATTGCCAAAGCATTAACAGTGTCAATTTTGTCATGCCTTTGTCATGCCGGGTTTATACATCCTAGTTGATCCCCAGCTGCATGACATCTCCACAGAATGTTCACAAGTAATCAGGTCTGTATTCAGAGTACAGCTCTTAGTAGAATTGTAAATAGCTTGTAGGAAAGCCTTGTCTTCTGAAAATTGGCTGTGACAAGGAGGGTGCAATTGTGTTTGAAAAATTTTGTCAGGAATGTTTATTAGCTGTGGTACTGCCCTGGGTCAGGACAGGGGGATATTATCAGCACTTGACTCACAACAGCTATATCATTTAGGTGAAGGCAAAAGCGAGGAGAAATTTTTCACAGAGTTACCAAGAGACGAGCTTCCTTGTGAAATTTATTGCCCATGAAAATAATGGATTGTAGAATTATCCTGTCACACAAAGAAACAGATAATGTGGCCCCGCGCTTGCTGCTCAATGGCCATGTGCAGACTGGGGGTCACTGGCAACACAGGTGATGCTGAGGTACGTGCAGTTTCATGAAATAATTGTAGCAGAAATCTCCCAGTTAATTTTTTTTATTTTTTTAAGAGTGCAAAGATGTGTAAGTTAATGTCTTCAAGATGTCTTTTATTACACCAGGGCTGAGCAATGGTCAGGCCCCAGGGGTCACAGAGTCGTGGGGGGAGGCTGGCCAGCCTTTCCTAAAGAGAGGGCCCAGGGAAGTACCTCCAGAGGAATGTCACTGATGTCAGAGCTTCCTGGCATGGCGCCTGAGGTCGTGCAGGTGTATTTTAGGTGCTCCCTCTGGAAGCAGTGCAGAAATGGAGAACATAAAAGGAAAGCCTTCTCCGAGAGACTCCATGTAACTAAGAGGCGTAGTAGGAACTGAAGACCCTAGCCATTAAAGCTCTTTAAAAATACCTGTTTTATTGTTGCTGCCCAATCGTCTGGTTTAGGGTCAGGCCGTCCCAGTCATGCGCCTCTGGCGAGGGCGAGCGCCCGGACCCGTTCGCGCTGCCTCCCTGAGGCGGGAGCGGGGCGAAGGCAGCCCCGCGCGCCGCCAGATGGCGCCCGCCGCCAGCCGGAGGAGCCGCCGCTCCCCGATGGCGCCCGGCGGGAGAGCGGGGACGGGCGGCCTCGGGCCGGCCTTGGCTGCCCCGTTAAGCTTGCCCAGAGAGTCCCTGTTTGTTTTTACACAAGTGTTTAGGATATTGACAAATGCAGGCGAAGGCCCAGAGATTTCCAGGCAGAGCTTTCCCGCCGGGCAGCGTTCCCGCCGGGCAGCGTTCCCGCCGGGCAGCGTTCCCGCCTGCCCCCGCAGGGCTCGCTGCAGGCCCCGGCGCCCTTGGGACAAGCCCCGCGGCCTCGTAGCGTGGGGTGCCCGGGTACTACCGGCTGACAGGGCACGGTTAGGGAATGACCATCGCTAAAAGAAACCCACACCGTGCGACTGACTTGAAGTCTTGGCCACCAAACTGTTTATTTATTTATTAACTTATTTAAATACAACTACAATACAACAGGGTGTTTTGTGTTGTAGTTGCATCACAAAAGACAGTAAATTGCAATACAAAGGCATTTTTAACCTACTTTAAACAAATTTTAGTTGTGTGTGACATTTTTTCAGACATTTTGAAATAATTTGGAAATCTTATTTTTTTAACTGGTAATCACTGTACTTGAGCAGTATAATCTTAGTAATGCCTATTTTTCAGTTTGCCAGGAGAGAGAGAAGAGTTTCCTGGGAATGCAAGAAGCTGTTTAGTCTGCTGGTTTGTGAGAATGTCCACTGGTAATAGTTGTCAACTTGCAGCATTTTTGCTGTCTCATCTGGAGGGGAATTCTAGCCAGGGAATTTGGGAAGTGTGCACAATTTATTTTAGTGTTTGTAATACTTTTGCAAGCTGTGTGATACTCAGTAAAGAATAAAAAAATATGTAAAGATGTAAAATAACGGTGTAGAAATGTTCCAGAATGTAGCAGTTTTAATTTTCTTAGCATTAAACTAAGGCTTCAGGGAAGTGATGCAGGCTTTCTGATAGAAGTGATTTAGTGTCAGAAATCTGAGATAAAACTGAGTTTGTGTGGGTGGGAAATAGATGGAGGTTTAACTGGAGAACACATAAATTAGGACAAGTGAGCAGAACAGCAGCAAGAATCTACTTCTGGTGGTTATGGTTCTGCTGAAATACTGAGTTTTTATCTGTAAAGGCACAGGAAAAACATTCTAATTAATTAGATTTATTTACAACAACTGGGTTTGGGATCGAAATAATTGCCTTGAGACTGAAGTGCAGCTGCAACACACATTCCAGATGTGAAATGTAACAGTGTTGTGGCCGACTTCATTTTCTGAGTTTAAATCCAGAATTGGTCAGAACTAGTAAGTGAATAAATTGTCCTCTGAATGAATCCAATGCAGAGGTGCTGTCACATTTCCTCAAATAATCAGATGTATATTGGCAACAGGCAGGGAAATAGCTTCCTGCCAGATGAAAGGTTACCCTGAAAAAGATCATTCACTTAGGTCTGGGAGGTAGGAAACTCCTACCCCCTGGGGCATGCATGTTGACTAGATCTTAATTTGCATTGCAGTTTGAAGCTCCATCACACTCCTCACGTGGATCATGCTGCGATCTTCAGGTGAAGGAGTTCGCCCTGCTCCTGGGGAAAGCAGCCAGGTGTACGCTGTGTCCTGCTGCACTTTCCCTGCACAGAGTGCGTGCTTCCTGCTTGTCCTGTTTTTTTATTATGCTTCCAAAGTTCAGACCATTTTTGTATTAGGCCACTGAGCAACATCAGAGTCTGTGTGAACGGCTTAGTGAAAACAAAAAAAATGATAAAACAAAAGAACCCTTGGAAAGCTAAACTTTGCCACTTTCAACAGGCAGCCAATGAGACCTAATGTTTGCAAGAACATGGAACAAGCTTTCCCTTTACTCTTCCAGCTTCTCTTCCAGCATACCATGATGACAAGTATCTATTTTCACAGTAGCTTTCAAAGGGTATGCTGTTGCATGCTTAATGTTTATTTCAAAGTGAGGAAGTTATTCAGTCTAATTAAACGGATACATGTAATTTTTTTCATTCTTTTGCTACTCTCTCCCTAGTATAGCTGCGCAGAAATATCACAAACATCTAATATATATCTGCAGTCTACTGTGATATTTTACCTATCAGAAATGGTTTTCTTTAAAACTCCATCTTGCTTAATTTTCCTGGGGTGTCTTTTTACATCTCTTTTAGGTGTCTGATTGAGATATGCTGAACAGGACAGATTTTTAGAGGTGCAGTTGTCTGATTCCTAGGCAAAAAGACAGGCTCTTCTGAGAAGCTTTTGTTTTGGAAGCAAAATTTGGTTTTCCACAGGAGGCAGCCTGGGTTTATGTCGTCAGAGCACAAAACCTCCTACATTAGGTGCATTAGGTTAGGCAAAACTGTACAAGGAGCTCCAAAGTTGAAAAAAATGTACATTGTTTCCTCTTAATTTGTCAAACATTATAACAGGAAAGAATTTCTTTTGGCATAGGTTGCTGTACTGTGTCTCAGTTCTGTAAAAATTTCAGTGCTGCCTGAGCATCACTGAGGGCCTGGAGGAGTGGGGATTGCTATGTTTGGGCATGGACTTCCACTAACGGGTTCCATAGTAGAAAGCCGAGAGTGAATAGTGTCCGTGAGATTCAAACCAGCCATTTGGAGCACTAACTAGGTGGTAGTGGTCCTTCATGAAGAAGAAAAAGAATTCTTCTAAGAACTAGTCCAGGTCCCCATGTTACCTACACCAGCTTATTATTTCTCTTAGTAGAAATCTTAGTAGAAATGTCAAACAAGTTTGAGATGTCCCTTAGGTGGTTTTAAACACTAGTTTTCTGGCAGCAGCCCAGACTAGGTTGTAAGGTATTGTACAGTGCTAGGCGATGGACCAAATTCCATCCCAAGACAGACACGGATGCTATGCAAAGGAAGGGCAATGTTTATCCTTGAATAAACAAGCTTCTTAATTTGCTCCTAGTGTTTCAAAAAGGGCGTATTGGGGACAACTTAGGAAACAGCATAGAAGCAGTGGCACACTTGTAGGAAGTTAAATATATCCTAGCAGGAGAAAGTGTGCAGTATCATTGTTCTGTGTGAGAGATGATACTTGTCTTGTATTCATTTTTCTACTATAAATATTTTTGTCATGGTAACTTTAGAGATAGAACTCAGTTAATGCTCTACATGTAATGCTTTTGCATGTATAGATAGAGCTTAAGGGCATGGGTATTCAAAACATTGGAATTAGAGTTTACCTGACAGTGACATCAGAAAGTTAGGATGGTTCCTGTGTCCTCTGTGTAGCTGATGTCTGTGCTGCAAGCTGTGTGAGCACCTTATTTTCTCAGCCAAAAAATAAAATTAACATCAGACTAAGAACCTTCACATCACTGTACAGAAAACTTAGCCCAGTAGCCTGTGTGTCACTATGGCACTGCAGCAGAAATGCTCAGAGAAAGCACAAGAAGAGTGAACAAAGAATGTGAACAGTGATCTCTCCTGCCCTGCTTTCTGAGTCAGAGGTTGAATTAAGACTACTATTTTGTTAAAAATTTTATTAATTTTTACCAGTGGACCAGCCTTCCCTGAATTTCTCTGACTTTTTGACTTCATAAACACGTTTGACCTGCACAGAAGCCTGTGACAATATAATTATGCACTGTATGAAGAAATACCTGCTCTCTCCTGCTAATTTGACACCTAATAATTTCAGTGGGTGCCCTTAGGTTTTGTGTGGTGTGACACAGTGAATAGTCATTACCTCGTCACCTCTTCAGCACCGTTCATTGTAGCCTTCCTCATTTGTCTTTTTCCTACCTGGAGACTCCTCATCCATTTGGTTTTCTCTTATACAGAAGCTGTTTGCTGCCTTGGATCATTTTCACTGCTATC
Organism: Corvus hawaiiensis; assembly: GCF_020740725.1. Classification (NCBI taxonomy): domain Eukaryota; kingdom Metazoa; phylum Chordata; class Aves; order Passeriformes; family Corvidae; genus Corvus; species Corvus hawaiiensis. The sequence continues at coordinate 59,911,776 of NC_063216.1, read as the reverse complement.
ATGTCTGCTTTCCAACTTCTACCCTCCCTGAAGTTAAAGGACCAGATTGCATAGAGACTTATCCAGCATGGACAGGTTTTTGTCAAAATAAACCATGGTAATAGATTATAACCTTGTTTTGTTTTGTTTCTGAACAGGTCTATTAAAATCAAGTCACAGGATGGGAGAAGTGGTAATGTTGTCCTTTATGTATACATCAGTTGTCATGAAAGGAATGAAATCTGAGTTCAGATCCTTTCTGCCTACCTTTGAGAAGGAAACTGAACTAGTGCCTGAGCTACAGACTGATCAGGACAGTCTCTCTTGGTTTTGCTGCACTGGTTTGGCTCAAAGTTCTTTCAAAGCCACTGGAGTAGGGACTGAACCCCAACCACTTTGCTTCCCAGGTGTGTGTGTTTTTTACTTTAGGGAAATAGTTCCTTGCTCATGCTCTTCTCTGCATGCCTTTGCTCTGAACACCTGTTATAGTCATCAGTTTATTTCCTTGAATAAGCTTGAGCTGATGTTATCCAGGACACAAGAGTTCAGACTCCTGATGACTCAGGACTGTTTTATCAAACAAACTGCAGTTGCTGAGGGTGCAGTTGCTAATTACTGAGCTGGTATTACACCTACCTAAGCAGTGCTAGAAGTGGCTGCTCAAGAACAGCATATCTTTATGGTGAAACAGTCATGGCCCTTGCCTTGCTTTCACTATTCAGACAAATTTATTTGGAAGTTGAGGAGGAGGCATGGCTGGAGCTCAGCTCATCTGCCCGCTCCTACCAGCAGAGTGTTGTAGGGAAGGCTGAAGAACCAGAGAGCTCTGGTGAGACCGCTCACTGGTGGGTTAGCAAAGTATGAATAACTCAGCTGACTGAGGATACAAGGAAAACTGCCTCTCTCATCTGCTTGTGCTGCTGTATGCTTGGCCTGGCCCCTTGCTCCACCCCTCCCTTCTCCCCATAGGTGGATGCTACATCACCCTGCCTTTGTACCCTCCCCCCCCCCGCCCTCAGATCAGTGGTTCTGATGCTTGCCTGGGTCCAGTACAAAATGCTGGGTCCCGCGTTGTTCGGTCTCTTTTTGTCTCTGGTCTCCCTTCGTGACAGGATGAAATAAAACTGGTCCGTGGAAACGCCATGTGAGAGAGCCCTTCAGACTCTGTGCCTCTGGAAATGCTGAGCTATCTGGCTTGAGTGTGTGTGTGAGATCCGCGCCTAAACAGCCACACGGGTGGAAGGAGGAAGCTTGCTGGAGTGCTATACTGCACGACCTGAGCGATCTCTTGCCAGGGACGCTTCAGGGAAAATGCAGGGAACTCCCTTCACGAACCCACGCATTGCGTTACCCTACCCCTAGGCGTAACCCTAACCATAACCCTCGGCAGAGCCTGAAATCTGGCATTAGGCTGAGGCGAGTGCAAAGCAGAAAGAAGAGGAGGAAGCAAGGTTTGGTCAGTGTCTCACTTCCTTTGGCATGTCTTTTGCATTGTCAGTATCCCTGGAGAACTGTGCTTTGTGGTTTTCTAAACTCCAACCCTAGGCCTAACCCAAAACCTACTCTGAGGTGGAAATCTGGCATTGGGCTGAGGCGAGTGCCAAGCAGAAAGAAGATGAGGGAGCAAGGTTGGGGCAGTGCCGTGCTCACCTTGGAATGCCTTTTCCATTGTCAGTGTCCCTGGAGCTCTAGGCTTTGTGGTTATCTGAACCCTAACCCTAGGCATAACCTGAAGCCTAGGCAGAGCCTGAAATCTAGCATTGGGGTGAATTGAGTTCCAAGCAGAAAGAAGAGGAGGGAACAAGGTTGGGGCAGAGCCGTGCTCCCCTTGGCATGCCTTTTCCACTGTCAAGTGTCCCTGGAGCTCTAGGCTTTGTGCTTCTCTGAACCCTAACCCTACGCATAACCCTAACCCTACACCCAACCCTAAGTAGAGCTGGCAACTGGGCATTGGGCTGAGGCAAGTGCCAAGCAGAAAGAAGAGGAGGGAGCCGGGTTGGGGCAGTGTGCCGCGTCCCTTGGCATGCCTTTGACATTGTCAGTGTCCCGGCTGCTCGGGGTTTTGGTTTTCTGAACCCTAACCCTAGGTGTAACCCTAATCCTAATCCGAACACCAGGCAAAGCCTGAAATATGGGATTTGGCTCAGGTCGGTGCCAAGCAGAGAAAAGAGGAGGGAGCAAGGTTGGGGCAGTGCCACGCTCCCCTTGGCAGTCGTTTCGCATTGTCAGTGTCCCTGGATCACTGGGCTTTGTGGTTGTCTGAACCCTAATCCTAGGCGTAACCCTAACCCTAACCCTAGACCTAACCCTAAGTAGAGATGGCAACTGGGCATTGGGCTGAGGCGAGTGCCAAGCAGAAAGAAGAGGATGGAACGAAGTTTGAGCAAAGTCTCGCTGCCCTTGGCATGTCTTTTGAATTGTCAGTGTCCCTGGAACTCTGGGCTTTGTGACTGTCTGAACCCTAACCATAGGCAAAACTCTAACCCTTACCCTAACCCTAACCCTAGGCAGAGCCTGAAATCTGGCATTGGGCTGAGGTGCATTGTTGCAGTGGGGATACTGCAACATGCATATATCAAACCAGGCGTCCCGTGGAAAGGAAATATATATATAGACGGATTCTTGCTAGCTGTTTCAGAGGTGTTTATTTCTCCAGCCACATGGCTGGGGCTCTGCAGAGGAACTGTTCCAGTCACGGGACCAAGGGTCCTTCTGCCCGCGCAGGGAACACAAACCAACCAATGGGAACGAGGCTGAGCAGGGGCAGGGAAACCCCGTGTCTGTGCCCTCAGGGCCCCTCTCCCAGGGCTACATGGTGGGGGAAGGACCCCAACACCTCACCCATTTTATTTTAATAAAAGGAGAATGAAAACAACTGGATAAATGTAACAAGAACAGTTTCAAAACAAAACAAGCCACCCTCCTGAGCCTTTCAATGTCTAAACAGATTCTGTGGAACATCTTAGGGCTGACAGAAGGGAGACAGAACTCTCTGAGCATGCTTTGTGGGGAAACTGAGGCAGGAGAGGGCTTAACTTCTTCCCTCCCCCTTTTCATCCCCCACTCGGCATTGGAAAGGGATTTTTGGGGAAACAATTGGCAAAAGCATGGTTTTGTGAGGGAAACCATGGATGAAAAAACAGATTAGGAATACACTGGGGGTAATAGGACATAGGGTAAAAGGGAAAGGTGGGATTAGGAAAGGGAGACTGTAGGGGGGACTTACAATGGAGATATTGTCTAACATGACTACGATTTTTTGCATATATACTGCCTTTTACGGGAACACCATCAGGCCCAGTGACCTGCAATGCTTGTAACCCTTTTCTCCCTAGTACAATATTAAATTCCACCACCTCTCCATCTCCCAAGCTTGGGATGCATTTTTCAGGGTTATTCTTTTTAATAGCAGTTCTATGCACGAATATGTCTTGCTGGTTGTCACACCTTGTTATAAAACCATAATTTTGCTTAACATTACACCATTTTACTATCCCTAAGGTCTTAGTTACTATGATCTTTTCCTTTTTCCGAGTGGCTGCTGTTTTCTGTCTCGCTGCGCCTTTGCTCTCTCCTTCGGTCGCTCCCGTGTTGGAATTGTCGGAGCTGCTGGTGCCTGTGCGCTCTTCCCGGGGTTGCGTTCGGGGCCGCGCGGGCCGGGCCGGGCCGGGCCGCGCCGCTCAGTTCTCCGTGCGTCGCCTCCTCTGGTCGCAGCTTCGCTGCCGCTGCCGGGCGCTGCACCCACGTCTCGGCCGGGCCCCCGAGCGATGACTCCCCCACGCCCCGCTCCAGCGTGCGTTTCGGCTGGGCACGGCTCCGCTCCACCGCCATCGCCGCCAGCCGCCGCCCGCGCGCCACCCCTCTCGGCCGGGCGTTCATGGGGCTCGCTCCACCACGCGCTGCGCGCGGCCGGGCAGGCACCGCCGGGTCCCACTGCGCCTTGCTCCACCACCGACACTGCGGCTCGCTTGGCTCCGCCTGCACGCGGGAACTGCCTCGCTGCTGCTCACAGAGCGCTCGGTGCACGTGGCCTGGGCCGAACGGTCCCTGTGCCAGGCTTCCCTTCGCCAAGACACAGCTGACATTGCTCAACAGTCTCGGTAATTAAATAATATTCACGAAAATATTCTTCCATCGGCATATATTTTGACTCCAGTATTAACTGTGTCCAAACAGTTTTCTGAAAGCCCTTCGTAAGAATTAAATCCCAAGAAACATAGAAAAAGTTCTTAAACAACCATGCCAGGAAGTGTTTCAGTTCTTTTTGAGCTTGAATCAAGCTAAAATTTACAAATCGTTTTTCAAGAATCATTTTAAGTTTAAGATAAATGTCCATATGTGGCTCTGAGAGCCAAGAGTCTTCCCACGGTTCCTCCATAGTTTAGATATGGAATAGCAAAGCAAAACCAAGAAGAGGAATCCAAAGTTTCCAGGGTTTACTCACACAAATCAGTCGCTTAGGGATCGGGGATCGTTCTGCTCACAAATCTCCACCATTTGTTGCAGTGGGGATACTGCAACATGCATATATCAAACCAGGAGTCCCGTGGAAAGGAAATATATATATAGACGGATTCTTGATAGCTGTTTCAGAGATGTTTATTTCTCCAGCCGCATGGCCGGAGCTCTGCCCAGGAACTGTTCCAGTCACGGGACCAAGGGTCCTTCTGCCTGCGCAGGGAACACAAACCAACCAATGGGAACGAGGCTGAGCAGGGGCAGGGAAACCCCGTGTCTGTGCCCTCAGGGCCCTTCTCCCAGGGCTACATGGCGGAGGAGGAGACCCCAACAGTGCATGCCAAGCAGAAAGAAGATGAGGGAGCTGGGTTGGGGCAGTGTCGCGCTCCCCTTGTCATGCCTTTTGCATTGTCTTTTTCCTTAGGGGTCAGGGCTTTTTGGTTTTCTGAACCCTAACCATAGGCGTAACTCTAACACTAACCCTAACCCTAATCTTGGCTGAGCCTGAAATCTGGCATTGGGCTCAAACCAGTGCCCAGTAGAAAGAAAATGAGGTAGCATGGCTGGGGCAGTGTCTCTCTCCCCTTGGCATGCCTTTTGCATTGTCAGTGTCCCTGGAACTCTGGGTTTTGTGGTTGTCTGAACCCTTATGGTGTAGTGAATGTCGAAGAACTAGAGAGCTCTAGTGAGACCGCTCGCTGGTGGGTTAGTGAAGTGTAAAGAACTCAGCCGACTCAAATACAAGGAAAACTACCTCTCCCATTTGCCTCTGCTGCTGTATGCTTGGCCTGGTCTCTTACTCTGCCCTTTCCTTCTTCTCATTGGTTCCCTTCCCCTAGTCTGCCCTTTGTACCACCTCTGTGCCCTCAGTTCATTGGTTCGGCTCCAGTACAAAATGTTGGATCCTGCATTGTTCCCTGTCTTGTCTCTGGTCTCCCTTCGTGACAGGATGAAATAAACCTCGTCTGTGAAAATGCCATGCGAGAGAGCCTTCCTGACTCTGTGCCTCTGGTAATGCTGAGCTATCTGGCTTGAGTGTGTGTGTGAGATCCGCGCATAAACAGCCGCGCGGGTGGAAGTAGTAAGCTTGCTAGTGTGCTATACTGTACCACCTAAGCGATCTCTTGCCAGGGACGCTTCAGGGAAAATGCAGTGGACTCCCCACAGAACCACACAGTGTTTTACGTGGCCACCTGAACTTGGACTTTTGCTATAAAGTCCCTTAAAATGTCCTTGAGGCCTCTGTGCTAACAGGAGTCATGTTTCAGTGCTGCTGCTCCCTAGGAGCAGATATACGTTTTATTAGTCCTGTTTCGAGGGTGTCTGGGACCCCTCTAGAGACGGGAGGACCAGCTGAACACCAGAGGACCATGCTCAGAGTTTCATTTTAGCCCCGGAGCGCCTTAGTTGCATAAGTGGTATTCCATCTGGGGTTTTTTTTGCACTGTTTTGTTTTACCTTTCCCTCTCAGTGCTGAGAAGAGTTTTCTAGGGAAGGATGGTGGAAAATTAGCTCTTCCCCAAAAGGATGTATGAACCCAAATTAAGGTTTATCTTAAGGTGGGAAAATTCCTTTTTTCTAAGAGAAATCTGAAATGTTTTGTCCATTGGCTGTTTGAGTTTTTTCCAGGTGTGTCTAAAGCTTCTGTTCAGTCTCTGGGCTTCTGGGACAGAGTGGGGGAGAAGCTGATGCTTCTCAGGCAGAGTGGAGACTCCTCTGTTGCTAGGTTTTTCCCTCTGTTAGTCATAATTTATAAATTGGTTAAGAATTCAGAGACTGAGTCAGCAGTGCCAGGGAATCCAGGCCCCTTTGGTGATGGTACCCCTCTGTTTCTTCCCTCTCTGAAAGAAACGACTGTAGTTAATTTCCTGCTAAGCAAGTTTATTAGCAAAAACTAACAATGGAGTGATTAAGGTTTGTAACAGCAGGCTAGCTTATTCCCGGGGAGGAGAACCCAACTCACGCTGGGTGCCTGACCAGGATCGATTGGTCAGAGACCCAGATCGCTAGGGGAGTCACCTTTTATAGCCCTCCTGGGAGCACCACCCTCCTCCAGAGAGTCTTGGAGACAACTTGATTGGTGTTTGTTGGCTCATTGTCCAGGTGATTGGTTCATTCAAATGGACAAGGTAGGGGCATCAAGTGATTGGTGAAGTCCTTGTCCAATCCAGGTCCTCGGATTATCCCCTTATGCTAATTACAGTTGACCCCCTTCTTCTAGAAAGTTCTCCATTCCCCTCCTGTCAATCAATTCCAGGCCTAGTACTAATACAAGAAACAAACCTAAAACTAATCAGCCCCATTTCCCAAATTAAATACACAAACAGATTTAACAGTTACCCAAATAACAAAATACCTGTTAACCATTTAACAGTAACTTGGAACCAATTAGCCATTAACTGTTTTAACAAATTATTAACAGAATGAAATTTTTGTCATGGAGGACTACAAAAGTCAACCTCCCACAGTCATTTATAACACTCTCCCTGTGTTCCCCCCACCCCAACCCCCGGGAGGAACCAGAAAGTGCAAACCACCACACAGTACAGAGGAGCCACCAGCCCCCTGACCTTTCTGGGTCCCCCCTAGTCTCTCCTCAGGTGAGGACTGATCACCCCACCCCAGAGAGACCCCCTAACCCTCCTTCCGACCCCTCAATGTCCCACCGGGTCGACCTTAGTTAGTTCACAAGATGGTGCCAGCCACGTGCTTGGCTGCGCCATGTTGCCTTCTTCTTCTTTGAATTTGCCCGCCCCTGCGGAAACCCCTGGCCCCTCCCTAGCCCCGCCCACTGCATCGCTGCATGCCCCTGCGTTGGATCCCCCCCGCTGGGGTGGGGCATGCCTTTTCGTCGGAACCTTCCCCTGTGATGGTGTGTGTGCCCCTGTCGGCCCCTTCCCTCACCATCGGGAGTCCCCTTCCCACTGCGGGGCCCCTCCTCTGGGGCAGCGCGGGTGCCTGCAGTGGCCCCTCCCCTCCCTATCGAGAGTTCCCTCCTGGACGTGGGCCCTGCCCATATCTATGCCCCCCTCTCCGGTGGTCCCGCCCCAGGCCAACCCATCCCCACTGCTGCCCCTGGCCAGCCTTCCCCCCGCCGGTTCCCACTCTCCCGAACCCAGAAGTGGGAGTGGCGCCGGCCAGGCGGGGGCTACCCCAGCTTCTGCTGCGCCTCAGCAGCAGGTCCGCATGGTGCACCACGTGTCACACGAGGATACCCCTCCATCCTCGGAGGAGAAGGGAGAGAGCAACGTCTCAGACATGGAGGATTACTGGGCAAAAATTACTGGGCGGGCTGTGACGGGGGAGGACTGGGAGCTGGCAAGCAAGCTCGATGTAAAAGCAGTTCCAGTCCAGTACGATGGGGCAGAGGGAAGCCCACGGTGGGAGGCAATTCCCTACAAACAGTTAAAGGAGCTGTGTAAAGCAGGGAAGGATTTTGGGTGGAATGCCCCTTATTTTAAAAAACTGATCCAAGCTACCTTTGCTGCAAATACTGTAGTCCTTCATGACAAAAACACCATTATGTTGTGCCTTCTCTCCCCTGCAGAGTACATGTTATGGGAGAGAACTTGGCAGAGGTTGTTGCATGACCTTCTCCAAGGTTATCTAAGGGACCTCAACAGACCTAATCTGACATTAGACCAGCTTTGCGGCCAGGGGAATTTGGAAAAGCCTCAGGATCAGGCAAAAATACTTTCTGAATTGGTCCTGGGAGATACTAAAAGGCTAGCTGAGAGAGCTTTGTTGCTAATGCCTTGTGACTCCACCCTCTCTCATAATTTCTCCACCATAAAGCAGGCAGTAAACGAATCTTTCATAAAGTTCATCGACAGACTTAAAGAATCAATCGAAAAGCAGGTTGAAAATTTGGAAGCCCAGAAAAAGCTGTTATGTGTATTGGCTATGGCAAATGCAAATGAGAATTGTAAAAAAATCCTCCGGGCTCTTCCTTTAGATCCTGCTTCTACTATCGATAAAATGATCGAGGCCTGCACCAGATTAACATCCCCTGAGGTGACCATAACCCAGGCAGTTTCAAAAGGGGTGGTGAAAGCACTGGCAGTTTCAAATAAAATACAGAAAGAGAAGCCAAAATGCTTCAGTTGTAGAAGCTTTAAACATCTGGTTAAAAATTGCCCTGAACATAAAGATGTTAGCAAGGATTCTAAGCCTTCCCCTGCAGACTGTCCCACATGCAGACACCATCACCAGAAACATTCGGGAAATGGACGATAAAGTGCGGAATGGCCCTGCATGACGACATCAAGCATCGAGCCATTTCCCTCCACCATTCTTCCAGCCTGAATGATGGACCTCAGAACTGTAAGCAGAGACTCATCAGGTTTTGGTGAGTGAGATTTCTTTCCTCTTTGAGGACAATACACCACACACAATAACTGTGGGACAGATTGGATTTTTGGACAGGACTTCAGACATTCTAATCTGGGGAGACCCTCATGGACCACCTGAACTTTTTATCTTTCCCGAGGTTCAGACTGTGAACATAAATGGTACAGTTACTGTCAGTGTTTCTTGTAACAACCTTCCATGGTTCATGAACAAAGGGACACCTATTGCACAGGCTAATCTTCTCCCCCAAGAGTTCCCATGGTGACACAGAACACTGTCCATCTGATGGGCAGAGGTTGTGGGCAGGGACAGACCTATGTTGCATTGTAAACTGTGCAACGGGAAAGCCACTGTTTACTTGACGGGCATGGTGGACACAGGAGCAGATATGACTATCATTTCTCGAGCTGAGTGGCCCCAAGAGTGGAAGGTCAAACCAATGAACGGGAGGATCACTGGAATAGCTGGATCAGTAACTTCTATGAGGCGTGCTAATACCATTGTGGTGGAAGGACCTGATGGTCATGTAGCCACAGTCTGACCCTTTGTAATTGACTCGGACTTTACACTCTGGGGCAGAGACTTTCTATCCCTTTCTATCAATGGGGGACTTTCTATCAATGGGGGACTCGGCTGGAAATCCCATCACCACGGGATTTCTATCAGGGACCACTGTGGAACGTGCCACCCCACGTCTTACCTGGAAGACAGATAGAGCCATCTGGATTGACCAGTGGTCCCAATCAGAAGAAAAATTATGCGCTCTCGAGTCTCTCGTGGAAGAGCAACTTTCCAAGGGCCATATAGTTCCCGCCAATAGCCCTTGGAAATCCCCTATCTTTGTAATAAAAAAGCCAGGAAAAGACACATGGAGACTTTTCCACGACCTCAGAAGAATTAATGAGGTAATCGAGGACATGGGTCCCCTGCAACCAGCGTTGCCCTCGCCCTCTATGCTTCCCTGAGAATGGAAGCACGCTGTCTTAGACATCAAAGATTGTTTTTTCAGTATACCCCTTCACCCCCATGATACTCCCAGGTTTGCCTTCTCTGTCCCATCTCTCAACCAGCAAGCCCTGTTGCACAGGTACCACTGGCGGGTTCTTCCCCAGGGAAGGAAAAATTCGCCCACAATCTCTTAATGGTATGTTGCTTATGTCCTGTCCCCTGTCCGCAAGGAGTTCTTGAAATCCATTATCCTACACTATATGGACGATGTATTAATCTGTGCACCGGACAATGCTTACCTGTACTTGACTCTAGAAAAAACTATTCAGGCCATTGAAAAGGCAGGGTTTGAGATACAGCAGGAAAAGATCCAACCTGCCCATGGACTTACCTGGGATTCCGCATCAGCAGACAGACCGTTGTGCCCCAGCAGCTTGCCATCAAGGATGACCCAAAGACCCTCAGGGACCAGCAGCAGCTGTGTGGCTCTATCAGCTGGGTTCGTCCTCTGCTGGGACTCAGGACAGAAGACCTGGCTCCTCTGTTTAACCTCCTGAAAGGCTGCAAGGACCTGGACTCCCCCTGAGTCATCATGGAGGAAGCCCGAGGGTCCATAGAAAAGGTATAGCTCGCCCTGTCTTCTTGCCAGGCCCACCGGACCAGCCCTGACCTGCCCCTTAGCTTCATCATCTTGGGTAAGTTGCCCAAGTTGCATGGGCTGATTTTTCAGTGGGACGCAGCACAAAAAGACCCTCTTCTTATAATAGAGTGGGTCTTCTTATTGCATCAGCTGTTCAAACTATCACCACACCACAGGAACTGATGGCACAACTGATTATGAAAGCCAGAGCACACCTCTGTACCCTTGCGGGGTGTGATTTCACATGCATGTATTTGCCATTGAAAAATGGTGTCCTGGATCACTTGCTCCAGATGAATGAACACCTTCACTTCGCTCTAGACAGTTTTCCAGGCAAAGTTTCAGTTCACAATCCAAAACATAAATTGTTCAATTCGGCCTTTCATTTGGCTCCAAAAGAACTTCAAAGTTGGACCCCTCTCAAGGCTCTTAACAGTCTTTACGGACAGATCAGGAAAATCTTACAAGTTCATGATGACTTGGCAGGACCCTTGGACGCAGATATGGGAGTCTGACGTCCAGGTGGAGGAAGGTTCCCCACAGATTGCCCAATTGGCAGCCGTGGTTAGAGTTTTTGAGAGGTTCAAGGAACCTATTAATTTAGTGAGAGATTCAGCTTATGTAGCTGGAGTAATTGCCAGACCTGAACACTCTTTGTTAAAGGAGGTGTCTAATACTAAATTCTATAGCTTGCTTTTGAGGCTTGTTTTTGTACTCTCCCACCGAAAGCATCCCTTCCACAAGATGCATGTGAGGTCACACACTGATCTCCCTGGGCTGATTGCCGAAGGGAATTGGAGGGCAGACACTCTTGCAATGCCGGTATAACTTCCCAATGTTTGCTCAAGCAAAGCTGAGCCATTAATTTTACCATCAAAATGCTCCAGCCCTTGTGAGAATGTTTAAACTGCCTAGAGACCAGGCAAGGGCAATTGTGGCGACCTGTCCCAACTGCCAAAGTTTCCAGGTGCCATTACTGGGCTCCAGGGTTAATTCCTGGGGCCTAGGTAGCTGTGAAATCTGGCAGACAGATGTAACCCACATCCCTCAATTTGGAAGATTAAAATATGTGCATGTCTCCGTTACATTTTCCAGAGCTGTGTTCGCATCCGCCCATGCAAGAGAAAAGGCAAAGGATCTTATGAAACATTTTCTCCTTGCTTTTTCTACCCTGGGCGTTCTGGCAGAAATAAAAACTGATAATGGTCCGGCTTACATCTCTAACAAACTTAAGGAATTTTTTAGTTTGTGAGGTATCCAGCATACCACAGGCATTCCCCACTCCCCCACAGGCCAATCTATAGTTGAGAGAGCCCATCAAACTATTAAAAGAGTCCTGGACCAACAGCGGGGAGTGACAGATGTAAATTCTCCCATTGTGAGACTCTGTAAGGCCCTGTTCCCAATAAATTTTTTGAATAATTCGTTCTCAGAGCCTACCCCATCCAGTATTCTGGCACTTCACTAATTTGACCCAAGCCAAATTAAGAGAACATCCGCCGGTGTTGATCAGAGATCCGGAGAGCCATCAAATTTTGGGCCCTTTCCTGCTAATTGTATGGGGGAGGGGTATTTCCACACTTTCAGGACACAAGTGGACACCTGGAAAGAATGTAAAGCCATACCTTGGTCCATCGGTGACAGCTCCTGAGGAGACAACAGACGACTGTGACAAGGAAACCTCAGACAAAGAAACAAGTGCCACTTGGAGAAGATGCCGGCGCAAGATACTGGACGTATGAACATCCAATTGTGCTACCTCCAGGCTGTTCCCCAAAAGCTGAAACCCCAAAAACGCCTTACATGTTACCCTTTTGTGTTTCCTTACCCCACAACCACCTTAACCGTGTGCTACCTACCTCATGAATATAAGAAAAAAAGGGGGGGGCGAGAGGGGAAAAAAGAAAAAATAATGAAGAACCATCTCTTAATAATTTTTGCTTGAAATCCCATGGAAAAAGGTCTACCGATACCTTACTTACCACCATGCACATCACTGTCTACCTCCACTTTCTCCTGGTCTCCTGGATCCTGTTGATGCCTTTGCCTTTTCTTTCATATCCTGGTTATGCCTTTTTTACAACTTCTGTATTCCTAGTGCTTTTTCCCTACATTCTTGGACTTGTTTGTCAAGCTAAGAGACTAAACATTTGAGAAGCTTCATAGCTAGGGATCAGTGTGCCCCAGACCCCAAGGTCCTCTCCAGAACGCATTCTGTAAACTAAGATAGAACCATCCAGGAGAAGGTTCCTTGGGGAGAGGGGCTCACTCGAGCCTCTCATTGGGGAACCTTTGATAGATATGCTAATTAGTAAAACCTATAATGTTATACCAGATCTTTTGGGGTGTGCATTTGGCGGGGTGCATTTCAGTGCATTTGACCTGGATGTGTGCACCTAAGGTTCCTTAAAATAAATACCAGGGTAAAATCCCTTTTCCCCTTCTAACCGTGTTTGACTCTTGATTTTAAGACCAGGAAAAGGCATCACTGTTACCATCAGAGGTCGTCGCGTGGATTGTCCTGCAGCCACAGGCCAATGTGTGGGTCACGCTGGTGAAAGCACTCTAGTAAGACCATATGTGCCTGTCTGTGGGCAGTGTCAACAACCCACTTTCATCATGCCTGGTGGGGATCCCTCTCCGTGAGGATGAACTGCCCTTCTCAGGTCAGGTACCCTACCTGGTGGACGCTTGGGACAAATGGATGAACGCACTGGCGGCAGCACCAGAGGAACCCCACAGCTGGTACTGCTGGGGTCCTCCCAGGCTACCCACTGCCTCAGGTTTTTCTTCAGCCTGAATGGAGTGGCATTATCCGGGTCAAAACACCAAAAATTGAGTTATAATAGAGATGTGACACCTCGTGAAAAAGTATATTCCGTGAACAATTGGTGCTGAGACGAGCACCTCATCCCAGCTAAGTCACCCATGTATCCCAAAGCACTTCCTACGGGTAGGTTCCTGATCTGCAGGAATTGGGCGTGGTCCGGAATCCCATCCTGGTTTCAGGGGGGAATGTGCACTCTTGGCAGGCTTTCTGTACTAGCACTCAACAAAACCCAAATTTTGTATTGGAGAAACCATACTCAATTGGCCCGCCGAAAGAGAGGAATACAGCGTTGTTCCATCTCTTTTTGTCTCTGGTCTCCCTTCGTGACAGGATGAAATAAAACTGGTCCGTGGAAACGCCATGCGAGAGAGCCCTTCAGACTCTGTGCCTCTGGAAATGCTGAGCTATCTGGCTTGAGTGTGTGTGTGAGATCCGCGCCTAAACAGCCACACGGGTGGAAGGAGGAAGCTTGCTGGAGTGCTATACTGCACGACCTGAGCGATCTCTTGCCAGGGATGCTTCAGGGAAAATGCAGTGGACTCCCCACAGAACCCACGCACTGCGTTAGCGGAGGTGCTTTCAATGATCAAAGAAAGGACAGATGTTTCTCAGACAACACTTAGGCAGCAGTGAGCCTGTCACCTTAGAACTTCATTTTTAAAACTAAAGATGCAATTTCTTCTGGGTGTGGAGTCCAGAGCTTCTGGTCCAAGCAACGCACAGCTTCTGTGATATATCTGGCCTCAGCATGAAGCCCTATCCATCCTTCTCCCTGATCTCTCTGATCTTCTAGGCTTTTGGAAACAGCGCCAGAGGTCCCTTCTTGCAGCAAAGAAGAATAAACAAAGAATAAACACTTTTTAACCTATTGGTAAGACAAAAGAAAAAAAACCCAAACATGTGGCCTATTTTGACTGTGCAAGCCTTTCAGGTAGGTGTAATTAGAGATAGCATTGTTGGCTTTCATTAGCCTTTATTAGATGTGCATTGGTAGGCAGCTCTCACTCTGATCAGTACCTCTTCCCCATGGCTCTTCCTGCCCTGGAAGTATTCAGTAGCAACACTCAGTTCTGCTTTCTGGCCTCTTTTAGGCCTGGAGGTTTTCACAAAATGAATGTGTTTGATTGCAGTTCACCTCATTAACAAGGAGCTATTTCTGTATTGGCTTGCCTGGATGATCTCTGGTCACTCTGGCCAGCATTGGAAGTATTGGATCTTCCAGTTCCAGTTTTATGTGTCGTCACAGCAGTCTTTACTAGCAACAAACACAAATCAGTGTTTGCAGCATGAAAAATGGGAGAAATAAAATCACTTTTTTGCAGTTTTCTTTCTGCTTCAGGAAAAGGTTTTTGTTTGCACCTAAAAAGACAACCTTGTCTGCAAGCCCAACCACCAACACAGTGTCACGGGTTGTCTGGGGACACAGCACTTGCTCTGTGCATGACTCAGGGTTCATCTGCAATGCAAGAGGAGCTAGCTGAGGTTTGCACATCACCCTGACACATACCCTCTGGACATAGTGATTCATGTCTCTGCATCTGCTCTATCATCCCTAACTTGGGAGATGAATGCATGCATGCTGCTCCTTTCCTCTCCTAAGAAAATCCTTGGTAAGACAGAAGGTTCTAGACTGTGTGTAGGTCAGCAGTGTGAGCTGGTCTGACATCAGTGCTTGGTAGAGACACCTGAAAGCCAGGGGCTGAACTTATGACAGTTGTTTCTTATATCCTCTTCCATTATTAGTAAAGGGCCCAGGCTCTGCTGATCTGGACATTTAAAATGTATTTCTTCCCACCCAGTCTGTTTCAAAAAGTTGTTGAGAAACTGAAACGAGCACTTCAGGTATAAGGTTGATAGCCCAGGCATAGTGGTGGCAAAATCAGTTTGCCAGTTACTGTGTGCTGGTTTTCAGCCTCCAAAAGTGTTGTACCTCTTATTGCAGGTACGTAAGATTGGTCCTGGTGAACTTTGGAGCTTGATGTAAATGTCTCATAGGAGTAGAGACTGGTGCAGGTTCCTACTGTGACAAAAGAGGAAGGATTTGCAGGACAGGTCAGATAGTTGAATCTCTCTTCAAATATGCCTGGTTTTCTCCCTATTGTTTGTATTTTTAGCAAAGGAAGCCATGTTCCTGATTTAGTTGCCCTAGTGAAGTTATCATGGTCCTGCTGTCGCAGTGAGCCCTGTGCTGAAGCAAGAGCTGAAGTATGCACTGAAAGCACTCAGACCAATGTGGCATTTAAGCAGAAAGAAAAGGAAATAAAGCAGTAACCATTCCAAGATGACAGACTGATTTGCCTACCTAACAAGCCATTGAGTGCTTTGTAACTGATAAAGTAAGCAATGCAGTATTGCCCAATGTGAAATAAAATTATTCTCTTGATATATAATAGCTTATCTTACAGTTGATACAGTGACATGAAAACAGGCCATGAAAACCTGACACTCAGATGAACCCCAGAGCGGGAGCAAGGGGAAGGAGGGAGGTTGAGAAGAGGGGGAAGGAGCAAAACAGAAAGGAAATAATGTGGCAAGTGGAGAGAAAAAAAGCTTTTCACCTTTCAACAGTGTTGAGACTTTGATTCAGGTTGTTCATATGATGAAACCATCCCCACAAGGATTGTGACTGAGATGTCTTTACTTTCTGTCTGAGCTCATGATAAACATTTACATGAGATTTCCCCCCCCATAGAACAGAGAACAGAATGGTTTTTACTGATCCAGAAAGTCAAACTACAGACAGCATTAAAAAACTTTGTAGAAGAAGTTTAAAATCTGCACTGAGGGTATCTTATTCTGTATTTTTTTTTTCTGGCCAGACATAATAGCTCTTTTCCAGTATTTTGTTGTGATTTTTGTCATTCTGAAAATAAAATACAGCCATTTGGAGAAAATCAGGATATTGCAATGTGTAGGCAAAAGCTTTCCAGATGGAGAAAAAGTCGTATCCTAACCCTTTTTGTCCCCAGTATTTCTTGGTCTAAGTTATTTTGTGTTACCAAGGGTCTTTTTCCATAGCTGTAATTCATATATCTACATATCTACATATCTATATATCTATATATGTATCTATATCTATCTATATGTATGTTAAGTAGTAGAAGAAAGAATTACAAGCTTCTGTGAACACCTTACAGAAGAAAGCAGATGGTAGTTGTTTACTTGACAGAAGTGCATCCAAGACTGGAAATGCCACACCAGAGACATGGCAGGAACATTGTTACTGTGAAACTTTCAGTTTGTGCACTGGGAGCAAATGATGCTTAAGGTTGGGAAAGACCTCACAGTATAGCTGCCAGTTTTAAATAAAATTTAGCTGTGGGGAAGGAAGAGTGTTCTTGATCACAAGATCAGGGGCAGCCTGTTCTCTAGAAAGTCTCTTTCTCCATCCTCTCACTCTGGGACTTGTATTAAGACTTACAGGTGATTAATTTCTGAAGTGACTGAAAATCTTGATGTAAACAAGTCAGTAAAAATGGGAATACAAGAAGACTATTTATATGAAAGGAGAATGCAGTAAGCCTGGGAAGCAATAGCATTTGTATCACATATAGCCTGATAATAACACTACCTTTGGGATAGTTACATGTATGAGTATTCCTTGACACCAGTAATTCAAATAGTGCCTTGTAGCAATGTAATTATCCTGCTTTCTCTTTGAAGGCTGACTGTGGTTTCAATTCATTTACATTCTAAAGAAATCTAATTTTTTTTAATAATGAAAAAAAGCCTTCTCCAGGTCTTAACAGGTCATTTTAGCAGATCTCTGCTAGGCCAGTACTCACCTGGGAATTGTGGACAAATGTGATTCTCCTAAGAAGAGCCAAACAGGTAATTTAAGTCCCTTGTCTGATCCACAGAAGCAGAGCAACTTTCTACAAGCAGCTATGCAGGTACTCACACAGTCAGATATAGTTTTTTGGGAGGACAAAACATTCCAAACTGCCTGTATTCAGCTTTCTTTCAGGTGTTTGTTGTAGTTCTCTGTTTGACTGGACACTTAGAAAATGGTGGTGGGGAACAGCATCCTGCCATCAGCTGGTAACAAACTGTAATAGCTGTTTAGGTTGGAGACATGAGCTCTGCCTTCCGTTAGCAGGTTGCCGAACACCTAAACATCACTTATTGACTTCTCCTCTCAAAAATGCCTACAGCTCCAGTAATGAGGATGTGAACAATCCAACTCTGCTGGTGTGGTTTTGGATGGTGTGCAGACAAGAAGACCTGGGCAAGAAATGTGCTTTCTGAACTGATCGGGAAAATATGTTGACTACCTGGGTGCCTGTTCAGAGAAGACTGCATTCTGGAAACAGAAGGGTCTATGCAAAAAATGCAAATGTAAGATATGTGGAATGTGAATGTCCAGAGTGCAAAACGGCTATATGCAAACACTGCAAATCTTTTTACCTAACTTGAGCCATGCAGAAACTGATGTCCAGTCTAACCTAATACTTTATCATACCACTGTGAACCTCTGTGGAAACTCATCTGGACATGCCCTGTCCTCCCTCCCAGTTGTAGAGGGTCCATAGGAAAGTAAAGGCTGAAGAGAAACTTTTAGATAGCTGAAGTTAGGTGATATGAATTAGGACTACTTCCCAGGAGTCAAATTACTGCTGTTATGAATAGCTTGGATTCTGATATTTCCCACAAATGCTGTAGCTCTTTTACAAAATTTCTTGGATGCATACAGAAAGGGTCCTTAGATTCCCAGGTTGCATCAAAATAATTTACGTACTGGCTGCACAGGATGCTGAACTCTCTAGAAATCAGAGAAGAGCTAAAAAGCTCCGTTTCTTCTAAAGTAACATTTCCAGGTGTAAAAGTAAGGAATGTCCACTGAGACTTGATAACCTTAATTACCCAACAGTCTGAGCTCTTCTTTCTGCAACCTCTCTGTTCCATTAACAAAGATTTTTCACGTTTGTGAAGGTGTCACGAGCAAGATGTGGAATGAACTGTAATATATGATTTTGAATGGAGTCTTTCATTGCCTAGGAACCTTTTAAATAGGCCCTCTGTGTCTACTTATGGCAATTGTAATGAAGCAGACACAATTTTACCCAAGTAAAATAAGAAAGTAAAATCTAGGCAAGAATTCTGTTCCTGAGTCTGAATTACATTTAGTGCTAACTCCCTGCAGACTCTATTTCCACCCTGTCAATAACAAATGTGCTGTTTGCAGTATATGGCCGAACAAATATATTTTCAAATGTCTCCTTGACTCCTTCACGATCTGTTGCATTCCATTGGTAGTACAGAAAGCTGCTCAGCTGGGAGAAGTATGGAAGATGGGAACAAACTTGACTTTATTCAACTGGAGGGGAAAAAAAAGGGAAAAAAAAAGAGGCTTGGGTTCTTTTTATTTATACATGAATAAGTCAGATTAGGAAATCTAGTTTTGTAACTTTTGGCTCCAGGAATGGTGATAGCAACAGTAATAAATATTAGCTTTTATGAGTAGAGAACTATCTTTTGATTACTTACAACTACTTATTTGCATACACTGTTTGTTTGAATTCTACCCATGCCAGAAGTGCCTTTTAAAGCAAGCATATATGGTCTTTTTCAAGGTCTCAAGGCATCGCAACATTTAAAATTATATACCACAAATACATGCATTAAGTTTTACTTGGCATAATTGTAATAAGTCAAATGTTTACTCTGAAAATAGAAAGATTGTAAGTTGATAATAAGTAACTCATTGAAATTGACAAGAACAATATGCAGTGCTTAGAAAAATGGAAAACACTTTTTGCTCAAGAACATTAAAATTTAAGAGACAGGGTCGTGTTGGTTAATGCCAGGTAAGGATGTGGCTAACTTTATTAACCCCATAAATGCAAAGACATGTTCACCTGGAATAAAAGCTGAGGACAGCGTGGGTGTGTCATTGATTGCAAAGTCAGTGTGTGTGCAGGCTTGGCCTCTGACACTGAGGTTAACTGGTATGGAGAAGGCTATGTCCATGTCATTAAACTCTCTCATCTGCCGAAATGGGGCAGCTCACACAGTTCGCCTCTTGGGAGTGGTGTGTGAATGCCTGAATTATGGCCTAGAATTATGTGGAGGAGTATTTCTTGGCCCTGGCCAGCAGTTTGGTTTGTGTCTTGACCTAGCCATGTCCTCTCATCTGAATGTTGCAAAACAGACTGTATGCTGCACGTTCTGCTGTGCCTCTCAGGAAAGAACAAGGAGGAAAAGGATCTGACTTGACCTTGCCCTGATACAGAGTTGCTCCTCAGGCTCCTTTCCGATGCTTGATACCGTAATGGTCAAAGCTCCCTACCAGTTGCTTGGCTCCCACCCTCAGCAAGACAGTCTTTGGGGAAAACAGGAATAACAGAGTGAGTAAACTCCTGGGTCATGATAAAGACATTTGGTATCACCTCAGATATTTCTCACACTTCTTGTTCCCTAATCGTCCTCTGTCTGTTTGGCATTTCCTCCCCTTTCTTAAATTAGTTATTGCAGATAAGATAGAACATAAATGTTTTGTGGCCAGCAGAGGACAGTTTTCCTGCGCCATATTTTGAACTTCTGCCCTAGACCACAAAGGCAGCAGGTTTCCTCAGCATTTTGTCTCAAAGAAAACACCAGACAATTTTTGCTGTGTATGAAGTGACTGTAAAAAAAGGAACCATGAAGCATGTACTCAGTTCATACGGGATTTTTTTTTTGTACAGCTTATGTATAACAAAATTTTAACTAGGAGAAAATAGTGCCTGATACAAGGTTTTGAGCAAATTTTGCTTATCCATTGATCTCAATGCTACCAGCAACGGTTTACAAATAGCTTACAGGACAGGAGAGGTCCTGAGACCATTTGAGGTAGCTTCCCATATGTCACAGGTGGTTAAGGATACTGTATATTGAAATGATAATTGTTTCTTTATGAACATATGTTTTGTTTTCCACTGAAAGCCATGTTTGAGAAAGCATGTAGACTTAATCTGGAAACCCAAATGATGAAGAGTAAACCTTTTCATTTGGTAATTTGTTCCAATGTTTAACGACCTGCTTTTTAAAACATGGTTCTATGGTCTGCCTACCTTACTGCCTCCCTTCCCTTGTTCCTCCCTTCATCCATCCTGTTTTTCCTTCTCTTCCCCCTTCTGTTTCCCTTCCGTCCTTTTCTATCTTTCACCACTGATTCTTGATAGGGTTCTCACTGCTGGAATTAAAAACTCAGTAGTTTCTTCCTTTAAAATGCTTACCTAGCCACTCTTTGATTATCATTTTGGTCAGCTAAAAGTGACCAGGCTTCTTATCTTTTCCACTCCAGCTCTGAAATAATTTAGTTGCTTTATTTTTTTCAGTTTGTCAACATTCTTTTTAAAAATAGGCTCCAAACCCCACAGAGTATTTCAGTCTTTACTCAGCAGTACCTATACCACTTAATCAGTATATTAATCCTGTTCAACCTTCCCTTAGCTGGGTTTTGTTGTTACAGTTTTGGTCTATCGTACCATCAGTCTTTTTTTGTATCCTTTCCCTTATTCAGTAAGTCTAGCCTTCCCTTGATCTTTCTAAAAAGGAAGAATATCCTTTGGCTATACCAATTTTTTGAATGGGTTACTCAGGTTAGCAGGCAGTCGGAGGGTTTTGTCTCCTCTGTCTTTTATTACAGTTTGCTGCTTTTGCAATTTCCTCCTTCATCACTTTTGAAAACAAAATCTGAGTAGTGAAAATTTTTTACTGATGCTCCTCTATTGGACATGATGTTTCCCAGAATTTGCTTTCTAAGTTATTGCGTTCATGTTATATAGCACCAATTTTTAGATCAGTGTAATGTTATATTAATTTAACAGATCTGTAGAAGTCAAAGGTAATTGTGGAGCTACAACACACTTAATCAAAGTTGTAACATAATTTTAGAAGTAATTCAAGTATTTGCCAAGAGCTATTTCCCTAAAACCGTGTTGACAAGAGTTTCCTCCATTCCTGTCCTTTAAATCTTTTTAAAGTTGAACTGATGAAAAGTGATATTTACTGATTTCAGAAGGAAGGTAAGAGAGAGAAGTTCACAGAAGGAGGTAAGTGGATGCTCTTGGTATAGGAATGAGTACAAATGGCACTGATGGTTTAGAACAGAGAAATATAGCAATACTTTTTTAACAAACTGTATTCTGGTTCTTTTTGCTAATTGCAAGAAATATTTATAGAAGATGAAAGGCACAGTGATGAGAGTTTTTTATTTCAATCTCCAAAATAGAACAAAAGAAAGCAGAGTCAAGCCATTATCCAAAATTGTTCATACAAGTAGAGAAAGGGTTAAAGAAAAAAAGATGAGATTAGCAAACCCCAACATTCTCATTACTATCCCCCACAGGCTGTGTTTGATAAATTATACAAATGTGCAATTGGGAATTAATGAACAAAATTTTATGTGCTGCATGCTGGGTCTAATAATGAAAGCATGGGTGGCTGGGCCTATCTGCATTTGTGGGGCTGTAAATATCAATGATGGGAAAGCAGATGGACTGAAAGGAGCAAGCTTTACGGTGCTGCCACATTCCCACCTTAAGGGTTGTGGAATCCACAGTGACAACCCTGTGCCCTCAGAAGCCCAGAGGTGTCACCTGCTCAGGCAGCCAGAATCTGGCTAGATCACATCCACCGTGTCATTCCTGAATATCCCTTTTTTCAACTTCCTTGTCTTCTTTTTTCTCTTTTCTTATCTGGTTGTTTATGTCTGTAATGGAAGTCTGGTTCAGCTGACTAAGCTTGAATCCTTTCCAATGTTATTTTAACTCTTTGGCCAAAAAGGCAAGTAAAAGAAGAACTTTAAACAGCCAAACAAAATGCTTGTATGCATCTCTGTCTGATAAGGCTATGCATGCATCTGTCATTCTTCAGCAGAGAGTTGCACCAGAAACAGGCAGCATTTGTTGTCTCTTGCTTTTATGTGACTCTCTCTAGCTTGTGTTCAGGAAAGCCAGATTGGACTCCCAACAGGAAAAAAAAGCAAGATGCCTCCCAGATCATCTCTAAGTTTTTCTCCCCTTTCCACTTCCCCTTTCCTCCATACACAGACAGGTACCTTCAGTACCTTTATACTCTGGACCAGTTAATACTCAGGAAAAGAACATCGCTTACTTTTATTGAGCTCTCTGGCATGTTACCTGGGAGGTTGAAATACTTTTTCATAGATCAGACTCATGGAATGGTTTGGGTTGCAAGGGACCTTTGAAGATTGTTCAGTCCAGCCTCCCCTGCCATGGGCAGTGACATTTTTTCCTAGATCAGGTTGCTTAGGGCTCAGTCCAGCCTGGCCTTGAACACTTGTGATGGGGCATCCACAGCCTCTGTACGTAGCCTTTTCCAGTGTACACACTGGTCCACTTACTGTAAAAAATCAGTTTCACTTAGAAGTCTATCAAGTTCTATTTTCCTTCACAACAGACCTGTGTCATGTAGGACTTTTTGGCCTCTAAAATGCTCCAGTTACCCCTTCAGCTAAGTACTATAGCATGCATCTCTCTCAGATCCAGATAATATTTTTTGTCTCATGTGCACTAAGCTGGAGAATTTTGCAGGAGAAGTAGACATCTGCACAAAACAAATTAAAAAACCATGGAAATGTGAGGAAGTTCCTTTCTGAGTGGGATTTTTCTGATGGGCCTCTGGTTCTGTGACATCAGTCAAGGAAAAAGTGCAGCAAGGCTTAAAATGATCTGCTAGGAAGTAATGCCATGATGATTTTTTGCCTTTTCTTTCATACCCCTTTTATACCTTTCTACAACTTCTGTATTCCTAGTGCTTTTTGCCTACATTCTTGGACTTGTCTGTCAAGCTAAGAGACTAAACATTTTAGAGGCTTCATAGTTAGGGATCAGTGTGCCCCAGACCCCAAGGTCCTCTCCAGAGCACATTATGTAAACTAAGATAGAACCATCCAGGGGAAGGCTCCTTGGGGAGAGGGGCTCACTCGAGCCTCTCATTGGGGAACCTTTGATAGATATGCTAATCAGTAAGACCTATAATATAATTCCAGGTCTATTGTGTGTGTGCATTGCGGTGTGCATTGGGGTGCATTCGACCTAGATGTAGTGCACCTAAGGATCCTTAAAATAAATTCAAATGTAAAATCCATTTTTCCCTTCTAACCGTGTTTGACTCTTGATTTTAAGACCAGGAAAAGGCATCAGAAGGGCTTTCCTTCTCCACTCCGGTCTGGTCACATCCTTCTCTAAAAAAGAGCAGCAGACACCACCACTGTAAGAACCACCTATTGGAATCAATAAGGATCGTTACACAGCTCCCTCATGGGTATCATTATGGTTCACTGCTGTCATTACACGGAAATGCACCAGAAAACTCATTCTCAATCCTCTTGTACTGCCAGGAAATTTTCTTTCTCTTTGACTGTTCTCTAATGCAAAGCATTCAAACCACAGTTGACTGCGAACCTTGACGGTACCTGAGTCTGGAGGCAAACAATGAAAGTGCTTTTGGGCATATCCACCTTGTACGGTAGCACATGTATGTTAGGCTACACTTTATTTCACAGTCTATTGCCACAGCAAGCCCAGAACTGAAAGTGGCATAACTAGCTCAGAGAGAGTGAGTAGTGCCAAGAAGTAGGACAGGGTGGCTTGGGCATGGTGCACGTTCAAACTAATGTCCCCTAATAATTCCCCTCTGTAGAGACATCTGGTTGTACTCAAATGAGTAACCTGCCTTTCAGATCCTAGATGACACAGGTGCTCATCCTAGGGGAGTCCTTTGTAACTATTCAGAGTAATAGATGACTGAAGAACTATTTTACCAGACCTCAGAGAAAGATGTCAAAAAGAGTTGCAGTATAACTTACAACAATATCAGTTTGTTAAAGAAGACCCAGCATATATATTACCTGTCTTCAAATTTCTGCTAGAGAGATTTAGAAGCTCTTTGAAGGACATCAGAAATCGCTAGGGCCAAATAATCTTGCATCTGCTCTGTGCAGGGCATGAAAATAGGCAATGTATAGAAGCTAACTCCCAAGTTCAGGTTCTTGGTGAAGCTCATCCTTTAAATTTAATTGGTGCCCTAGGGGAACATGAAGGCCAGAGTCAACTCTGAGGACTGAAGTAACCAGTTTTTGGAGTTGACCTCCCTAACAATGTGTGAAACCACTACTGTGATTTCAAAGTCTCATTAAGTATTAAATATAGGGCAAGCCAGAAGTGGTTTTGCAGTAAATAAAAATGTTCATCCATTTAAATAATCAGACTGTAGTCTCATTACAGCTGTATTGCATGAAGCATTATTTGTAGAGAAGACTTCTTAATCATCCACTTCAGTCAAATATATAGGGAATCCAGCTTTAGTAAGTGAGTTAATTTCAAAGAATAACATGTTTGGTTTTGGATTATTCTTTCACAGCTGAAAAGAAAATCAAAGTGTTTTGAAAATTACTCTGAAAGAACAGAAAATTATAAACAACATAGAGTGAATGACTAGTAACTGCCCATTTGCAAAACAGAGGAAAACAAAATTTGCAAAACATAGCCTGCCTCCAAATAAGAGAAACTGATGTAGGTATACAGCCCTCTGCCCCTCCCATCTCATAGGAATCAGACACCAAAAACTTTAGGGAACAAAACCTCAGACTTTCAGACCTTCCAGATGGAGCATTTTAGCCAAAAAATCCTTTTACCCAAGAGACAGTGCTGACATTGCTAATGAGAGATGGCAAATATCCTTTTAACTCTCTCTGTGATCTTCTGTGTTGCTGTAAACATTATCGTTAATAATAGAGAAAATTAGGCCTTTGAAGCTGTTAATGACTGGGGGGAGGGGTTTGGGTGAATGATGTAGCATGTTAGTAACAGATATTTTTGCTGTAATATGTAAAGATCTGCAGACTTAAAAAGAGACCTTTTTATTTTCTAAACAGTGCAGGCCAGGGAGTGCCATCCAGACAAAACGGCGTTTTTCTTCCGGCCACAGGCTCATCTGGGAGTTCATGAAATGGGTGTTGGCGTATGCCTAATGCCTGTTGCCTTTCTCTCATGCCACACCATGAAGAGCCTGGCTCTGTGCTTCTGATGACTTCTTGTTAGGTGCTGGGGACTGTCTGAAGGCTGAGCAAGCCCATGTCCCTCAGACTCCCCTCTCAGGGTCAGTGCTCCAGCGCGCAGCTGGCACCACGGCCCTACACTGAATGTGTTCCAGTTGATAGGTATCTTCCTTGTACTGATTGGGACAAACAGACCAGGCACAGTACTTGAGGTGAGGTCCAACAGCTTCTGAGCAGAGAGAGGTAATGTCGTTCTGAAGTCCTTTCCAATATGAATTTTTACACAATCCAATGAAATGATTGGCTAGTAGGTCCTAAAGATATAAGGTAATAAGGCTGCAGGAGGTAAATAAACTTTATGAGAGTGTAGGTGGGCTGTGTAGGGTGATTGGGTGGGTGAAGATGAAAAGATGAAGGGTGTCAAAGGAGAGAAGCTGTTGTTGAGGCAACAAGGGAGAAGTCAAAATAAATAATGGTAGAACAACTCACCTCCAGAAGTTCAGTTAAAGGGTCCAAGGTTTTACTAGAAATCATGGAAATCTACAAATGGAGCTGATGAAGTGATTAACCTTGGAAGAAAATTCCTGAAACAGAGCCTGGTGGTTTTAGGGGATAAGATAGTGTAAGAACTTGCGATCTCTTTTCTATCATTATTGCTAAATTGCTCATTAAAACATTGACAAGAAGAAATGGATGCAAGAATGCCTGTAGGCGTCTTTGCTTCTGGGCATTCTATACTGTGGCAGTACATGGCAAAAGCTTTTCTTCTCTTGGGTGAGAAGGGAACATGAGATTGCAAAGGGGAGAGCAACAAGTGAAACCATTCTGCTCCTCTGAGCTGGAGATCAAGCTTGTCACATCAGACTGCATCCTAAGACTCAGGATATTTTGTGTTTTCCTAAAGCTCCAGTTTCTAGAACTGAGAAGTGAGCCCTTAAGATTTAAAAGAACACCTAGAAAAAATAGAGGACATTTCAAGGTTTAGGGCCTAGAGAGCAAATACTACCAAACCCTTTGTTTTATAGTTTTCTCTTTTTTATTCCTTGCTCCTGGAGTATTTGGTCAAACTGGCCACCATAACTGCATCTCTACCTCCTGGGACACTAATGATGGAATACACGGTTGGGACAAACCTGTGGTCATCATGGGTCCTGTTGTTTCCTGGTTTTAAACTCTCTTTTTACCTGGTGACAGTGAGGAGCTGTGGACACACATTTTTCTCTTCTAAGAGTTTATCCTTGAGGAGAGAAGATGAGAAATGTGACATGTCCCAGCTCTGAAGGGTTGTTAGCGCAGAAACCTCCATGTACTGATTTCAATGACGAATGTGTTCAACTTGAGTCATACAAAATCTGCTTTAAAAATTCATATTTCCTTTCTCCTCCTGCTCATGGTGGCTCAGTGTGCTCTTTGAAAAATGACTCACTTCTCTCCAAGACCACTTGATATTCAAACAGCTAAACTACTGCTTTTAACCAGTGGTTTATTGTAAGATTCGCCCTGGCCTTGCCAGCTCTTTTGGGCAAACACATTTTCTGCCTTGCCTTGCAGATGCATTTATGTGTCCCATCAAAGAGCCCAAGCAAAAGGTTTTGAGATAATTCCTGTCAAGCAGCAGAGTTAAACTTTAGGTTGACATCAAAGTCAGGCCAGGAAGTGAAAGCCCTGGTGTGCAGAGGATGACATGTCCTGGGCCAGCCCAGGCATGGTGCAGCTGTCTCTTCACGCCCTGTGTGCAGCAAAACCACCCAGCTGAAGAAAAATCATGCTGATACAGTACAGCTGATGGCACTGGAGGGGCTGGGTATTTTGGCTCCTTTGGGTTATATTGTTTTAAATAGATACTTAGACAAATTTTGTATTCTAAACAATGACAGCTGGAGACAAAAAGCTGTTGTATGTCTGAGAGCTAGTGTGAAAAAGCTGTGATCACACAAAGAAAATTTTATACCTTGTTACTCCCCAGAACAGTTAGGAGTGGACAAGGTTTATGTTGATCACAAATATTCATAGATTTTGCTGTCTTTCCTGCAATACCACTATCTACATTTGCTTCTGGAAAATATTCTAGATGCGTGGCAGGGAGGTTAAATTTTAACTAGCTCTTTCTTTCATGATATAGCTGTTCTCTTTCTCATTTATGTCTTGAGTAAGTGTTGATAAATGTTCACATTTGCAGTAAAATTCAGAGGCAAAGACAGTTTCATCTTGGTTTTGCAGTGACCATATCTGAACAGAGACTATTAATATTGATCATCACAATTCAAAGCAGAGAACAAAATGCAGGGATGTTAAAGCTGTGGGCAATTGTCATAATTTACTGTTATGGAGAAAACTTTATGGTTAGCTGTCTGGATTAAAAATCCCTAAGAGTTTTCCACAGGAAAGTTTTATTAAAGGCATGTGGTGTAGTTAAATGTAGTTATACAACACTCCCTCCTCACATATATAGTTACATGTATATTTATGTATCGGTAAAAAGAAATTTCTTTGCTCCTGTTAAATGACATTTTAGATAATTTGAAAAAGGAAAAATTTTTAAATACCATATAATTCTTTGTATCACTTATGTTGCTTTTTTATAATATCTTCTGTTTCCTTCAGCTCAACCAAATGCTTTCTCTTCCAAAAAATCCCCCAAACCAAATCCAGACGGACCAGTCTGCTTCATTCATTCATTCCTGTCATCATGTCTGCACAGAAATATTTATCCAATCATAATCAGTTTTGCACCACGGCAATATTTAACTCAACTTGAGAAAACCACTTTAATGCTCTCAAACACCAGTTTGCTGCTGTGAGCTGGGGTGAGGCTGCCCTTGCTGCCTGTGTATCTCTATTTGGTGCTCTCAGCTGGTCTGTGAGGCATGCACTGTCCTGGGAGAGGGAGCACATGTTTCCCTGCTATCAGTCCTGGAGTGTGGCAGTTCTCAGTCTGAACTGTGGTGTGCGGTGATGAGTTTTGTCAGGGCAATGCAAGCTGGAGGTGACACCAGCCCAGTGAGCCTGAACCCTGTAATTGGTCTGGGAGAGGGGGACAGTGCAGTTCTTTGCTCTCTTCCTGCGGTGGTACTGTGTGTCCTGCAGGGCTTTGGTCATAGCTGGGGCATGCACAGGACCCCTGTTTGTGAGGATCCAGGATCTGTTTATGCATCACTCTGTGCTTGGTGAGGTAGAATGCACCCTATTGCAAGAATGAGAGGTGTGACTTCTGCAGTTCAGGTAGGGGTGCCCAGGTTAAACATCAGCTTAGTGAGGAGCACAGCCAGAGCCCTGGGGGCTGCAGTGGGGCTGTGGATGTGGCCATAGAAGAACTGCATTTGTCCCCAAGTAGCACCAAGCTCTGCGCGACGGGTGGTCAGGTCCAGCTGCCTGTCCTCTGGGAATACACACTTCACCTACAGGTGAGTGTATCCACATCTATGACAACATTTTAGGCAAGTGTAGATGGTGGCAAAGTTACGCTCTTGTTACAGGCTGGCAGAGTTATATTGTGCCTGCACTTACGGAATGGGTCAGACTACATGCTGAGAAACACTAAAACCCAGGCCTCACATACCCTTTTTTTAGATGCTGAATCTCCGTGGTTTGCAGGCTGCAACTTGGGCAAACTTCTTTTCAACAAATAGCTGTATATATTTAAGCAGAGACAGGAGCTTTTCTTTGAATGATAGATTTTGAACACATATTACCCTTGCCAGGCAGGTTTTTCCTATCTCAACCTCATGTCTGAATTTTTTTTCTCTACAAAGCCATGGAAAATTGTACCATGGAGATAGCAATTTAGCTGAATAAATTTTAATTTTTCTGTACTTAGCACCACCAGCGGGTTAGATTTAGGATCCAAGGATCCGGAATCTCAAGTTTTATTCCCAGCCATGCAATTGACTTGTGCTCTAACTTAAGGTAAGTTGGTTTTGCCTTAATTTTTTATTTTTTCATTTTTTTGTTGCATCAACAGGAACAGGATGTGACACCACAGAGCTTAATTAACATCTGTAAAACATTTCAAGGCTTTTGGATGAAGACAGTAGTCATTCCATATGATAACCATGATGTCTAATGGCCAGGCTCAGGGAATGCCAACCTTCTGTGTGCAGAGCAGGCACTTGGACAATGGTACCAACCTGATAAATGGTCTGCTTTGTTCCCTTCTCTCCCTACCTCAGCCACCTGTATCAACCTCCAGTTTCCTCTCTTGTGCTGATCATGTTAAAGCACTAGCTGTATTGATTTTAGAGCAAATATAATTGATTTTAGAGTAAATCTCCTAGAGATTGCAGGAGAGATTCAGAGTCCATTTAAATCACTAGCGACTCCTGGTATGCTTCATTAGATCCAGGGTGAGCAGGGGCAACATCTGCAGCATAGTAATAACCAGATCAAAGCTCCAGCTATGTTAATACGTAAGACCATGTTGAAAGGGAATGCAGCAGCCAGTGTTCAGAGCAGCTCCTGGTCTTGAGGGCTACATGCCTGTCAAGGCAAATCAAAGCTTGGCAAGGCTCAGAGATCTGATCCACTCCTGGCCTTTTGGCTCAGGCTTCACAGTGAACTTACTTGTCTTTGGGTTTGCCACTTGCTGGCAAGAGGCTAAATTTAGCATCCTTTTGCAGTGGATAGTTAACAGAAAATTTTTGGTTGCAGACATGCCAGTTGGTATATCAGCAGTGGAGCAAATCTTCTGATGAGACTCTTAAATCACCTTTCAGAGAGCAGTTTGACTTAAACAGGAGCTAACCAAAGCCCAGCCTGGAATTCATTCCTAGAAATCCACGGGAGCCATTAGCACAAACAGCTCCCAGCCCTTAGCTGGCCCAGCAGGTGGGGAAATGGCCGGGGCTGGCAGACCAGAGCCAGGGCACTGTGTACAGGGCAGAGCCTCCAGCCCAGCTGGCAATCCCCAGCTTACCCCAAGCAGCACATGGATGCAGGCCCACAAAGAGAAATGGCTTTAAAGTTTAAAATGAATAATTCAGCACTCCTTTGATTTGTTTTAACTACTGTGGAATGTGTGTCCTGCCACATTACTTCAACCTTGGAATGAAGTACAAATAGATGTGATTCAGACTCTAAATATTTAAAGCCAGAATCTAATCTTAGATACATTGTGTATGCTGTCATCTCAAAAATCTGCTAAAGAGAGACAATGATGGACAGCACAGATTGAAATTAAATTCAATCTCTGTATTAAAAAACTTGCCCTGCTAATTCACATGAATGATTAACCACAAAGAAACTTATGTCTGTCAGTGACAGCAGTGCTGAAGTGTTCTTTGTCGTCACTGTCTTGGTTAACTTCAAAAAAGAATAGTCCAAAACCACCGCACAGGGAAAGGACGTCACCTCCCCTTTCTCCCTATTTTGTTAGAGAGATGCAGCTAAACTATTAACATTTTCCAGTTAAATGGCAAACAAAACATTTCTAATCTTCCTTTCACTGAAAAGAAAGATAAAATCACAACCGTAACTTAAATCAAAAGCTACAATAGTACTTGGGCAGTTACAGGCTCTTACTATAGACAGGCAGGTCAAAGCAATCAGCATATGAATCTTCACACACAGTGAGCAAAGCCATAACTTGACACAGCTCTCTATCGAATATTATTGTAAGAGGAGTAAGCACACCAGGGCATGACCCTATTAAATACCAAACCTGTAGCTGCAAAATAGCACAAAACCTAGATGGATGATCTCATCTCCAGCAGTAATGTGCCAGAATACAAATAGAGGATTGTCACTGCTTCAAGTGCACAAGGAAACAGAATAAGACCATGTTAATATAAAGGGTGGAATATACACTGATAGCTGAGCAGAAGAGGAACCTGCTGCCACTGAAAGTGATGGCGGTCTTTCTGTTCCCTTTGCTGGACATTAAGGCCTCATTATGGGACTTCTGGATATCATAACTGTACAGCAGCCTCACAAGACAAACTTTAGCCCATTAAAAGAGCAATGAGGCTAAACACCCACACCAAACAAGTGAGCCGTATTTAGCCTTATCTAAAGGCTAAATGACGTTAATATCTATGTTACTTTCTAGTTTAGGGCTAGCATAGTGCAGCCACCAGTCCAGGGCAGAGTGCTGCAGACTTTAGGTGGAGTTCAAATCAACTAAGAAGGGCCATTCATACATCAGATGTGAATGTATGTACCTCAGATATGAATAGTAATGTATGTGTAGGGTGTTTATTAACAAAACAAATGTGTTTTACCATAGACAGATGGAAATGTTTTATGTTTCAATAAGGTTGTCTGCTCTAGCACAAAAAAATCCATTTCTATAATTTTCCTGTGAGCTGAGCCTGGGTGGTTCTGAGTGCCCACGGGGCACTTTGGGGATGAAAAGTGCATGATTAATCCAGGCAGGGATTGTTTCCTTCCTTGGGCTTTCAGAGGAATGTAGTGTAGTGCTTCAGAAAGTGCCACTGAAACACAAGGTTAAAACCCACACGAAGAGGGATCACATGAAGGAAGATGAGGAAAGCAGCCAGACCCATGATAATAATATTCCAAATAACATCCTGGAGGCAGTTTTACAATTGTGAGCATTGCCATGGACCTAGATGTAGCTGCAGGAAACATGGATTTGGGTTTGTTTTAAATCCCATGGATTGGCATCCAGGCTCTGCAACTAACAAGTATGATCTCTTACTGAATAGGAGCATAGCCACAGGAGAGAAAAGATTAAGGGTATCAAAGGAATACATTTTTTCATTTCACTCCTTTCTTATTACAGTAGATTAAAAGAAAAAAGTGAGTTTTGTTCAACATTCAATTTTGAGGACAATTAAATAAGCCAAAAACATTGTTCAGAATTAGAGCACTGAATAAAGGATTTCAAAAACACAGTGTGGGGTTCATGGTGGGATTTTTATTTCCTTTTAAGATGAGCCATATACAGCTGTATGAGATCTATTGTCCTCTGTCCCACTGAAGAAATAGTTTCTTTCTGAAGCATCCAATCTGTTAAAACACATAGGTTCTTTAAAAGCTTAGAAAAAGAGGGAAAGCACTCGCACTCCCTTCTGGTTCAAATGGCAATTATCTGAGAAGCAGCAAAGAAACAGGAATACATGGGTAAATGAAATAATAGTTTTTGATTGCCTGGCTATGAATGACAGTAGGATTTGTCCTCTTTGGTAATGGCAGCAGCAGCAAGCAAGACAGAAGTCAGCCCTGACTGTCTGGTACAACAGCAGTGATCTTTCACAGCATAGATGGTTATTACAAACCTGCACAGGGGAAACCACTTTCTCCTCTAGTGGATGGAGAAATGTTCCTTGATACTGAGGCAAAAGTGGACACCATTTCAAGGAAACAAAACCTTTGAAAACTTCCTTGTAACTGTGGATCTGGAAAGTCTCTTTTCCTTCTGTTCTTCAGGAACTGTCAAACTCCAAGAATTCCACCATCACTTTTAGGCTCCATCAGGACAAAGGCTAACAAAAGAGGGAGGCTAAAAGACCAACTCTAGTTTACAATTCCACCTTTCAAGCTCATCATTCATCAACTAAAGGAGGGTTTCTCAAAATAAAAAACCACAGACTAGGTATGTAGGGTCTGAGAAAAAAAAAAAATCACTGATCATTATAGCTTATATGCTGCTGTCACTCATTCTCCAGGGAATCCTGTGCTCCAGGCAAATCTGGCAAAACAGAAAACTAAAGAGATGAGCTTCTGTGATGGAGAACCTGGAAAGCTTCAGGCACAGAGTTTGCCTGTATTGAGCTTGGAATGAGGGATGAAAGCAAGTCACAAGAGCAATGGTGCTTACATTTTCAGTGCATCAACTCTAGTGACTTGAAGTGCCAAATTTCAACTCCTCTGAGTGTAAAGCAGAATAACACAGGGCTCAAGTCAGTGGTTGGTAGAAAAATGGCAGGCAGACATCCTCCTTTAAATCTCTGAAGCTGACTGTCTCACTGTTCTGAAGGGGATCTCTAGACAGAGATAAAAAGGAAAAAAACCACAAACAACTTCCCCTGTAAGTTTTTTCTAAGAGAAGACAACAGACTTGAGAAAAGTCTTAAGCAATCTTTGCTCAAGATCAAATTCTTTAGAAAGGAACTCCTCAGAGAACTCTTACACCACATGCTTAGGTGCAAATGGGAACCCTGACTAGAACCACTATCAGCATAAATAGAGGTGTTGCAACCCTAGGAAGCATGTAAAAGAGGGGTTTCCCTATCAGATTCAGAGGTTGGGGGTTTTTTAGGCCATGTAGGTACATATCATCAAGGGCATACTATACCTGAAAATGGCTGTGTTACTAATAAGGCTGGACAACCTGGAATGGTAAAGGACTGGCCACAAAATCTCATCAGTGCTGGTAAGTCCAGGACACCTGAATTTCAAGCTTACAGGCATTTAAAGCTTTTATGCAGCTAGCTAAAAATCCTACCATGTTACTACAGTTTGTGAATTGTGAATTCCAGTTTGAATTTCTGAATTCCCTGTATGCTTTTGTTTATAGTGATGACTCAGTTTATTTTCAAAAGGTTACCAGGAAGGCCAACTTTAGTGAGTGCATGTAAATACAGCTCAGACTCAGCAGGCTGAGAAATGTGTCCAACACAGCAGGGTGCAGAAGGGGGAGGCTCAAGTAGACTGTAAAGGAGTGATCAGAGAAGTCATCTTGAGGAGACATTATGAATGCCTCATGTATGTGAGCTAGCCAAGGTCCCCTCCACCCATAACCACTTTCTTATAAATCTACAGCATATAGAGAGCAGCAAAAAGGTCAAGTAAGGTTTCAGAGGTAAACCTGGCACTAAGGAATAGAGAGTGAATTCCTGGCCAGAGACAAAAAAACCCCATTCCTGTTCAGTTGGATGAGTTATTACATATTAAACAAGCTGGTGCAGGGACCTTGTCCCATCATATGAGATCTCTACTGGCATGTTTGCTGGTGAGGAGGCAAGCAAACCCTTGAAGAGGCAGCTGTCAGCAATGGGATTCAGACATGCTGGTGGTGGTCAAATACCTGTACCAGCCTCCCACATTTAGATGTGGGAGATGTCCAAGCAAGGGAACTTTTCTCACAGCTGCTTCTATGCAGTAAAGTGACTTCTATTATGCAGAAAGAAGGCTCTTGTGCTTTAAGAAGTGCCCCTTAGAGGGGCTGCAGAAGGGATGAAAAGGAGGGAGACCCCCAGTGAGCTTTTTCCTTTTATCTTGTAGATGAACCAGATGGCAGGAGCAGCAGAAACCAAAGAAGGAGCATGAAGGTTTTAAGAATCAGATTGCTAAAACGTAATGAAAACTGAAGCCAAAAACTCGGCCTGGGCAAAACAGAGCACCAGAGTGGAAAAACAAGCACTGGAGTAGCTTAGCCAAAGGGGAAATAATAAAATAAATGAGCTCAGTTCTTCAATTCAAATTCCAACTCTGTGCTTTCAGGACAGGAGACTTGGAGAAACTGAAAAACTGGCATTAAGTCTCTTTGTAGCTGCAGCTGCTCACAGTTATCTGCCTCTGTGTTCCCTGGCAGGCGACACTGCAGCACCGATAGCCTGCAAATTTCCCAGGAAGTGAGAAAAGGGCACCAAGAATGACTAATGGATCCATCATGAACTTGCACATGCCAGCAGACACACATACCACTTCCCTATAATAGGTAAGATCCAGCTGGAGCACCGCTGCATCCCAGAGTCACAGTCTACAGCTGCTCTGTGTCAAGTCACTGGTGATGGGGGACATATAATGTTCCCTCTGAAAGCCCTACTTGCTCGAGCAGGGCTTTCTGGTCTCTCTGGAGAGATGCTGCTGAGCTTGTATTTTAATTGGCTTTCAGGTCCCAAGATAGATTAGGCAAGAAGACCTCACTCTGGTATGTTGCACTACATCCTTGCTTCTCCAGAGTACTGTCATTTTTCAGAGCAAATGCCAATAAAAAGGGCATGATGTCAGGCATTCCATCTGCAGGATGTGCTGCGCTCCTCCGTTCCCAACCACAGACTGATGGACGCTGCTGCTCCATCACTCCCGGAGGAAGCATTACAAATCCTTTCAACACCCATCCCCCCAGTTTCAGTAAAGATCCACT
This sequence comes from Corvus hawaiiensis, assembly GCF_020740725.1. Classification (NCBI taxonomy): domain Eukaryota; kingdom Metazoa; phylum Chordata; class Aves; order Passeriformes; family Corvidae; genus Corvus; species Corvus hawaiiensis. The sequence goes on along the minus strand of NC_063216.1, from coordinate 59,876,516 downwards.
GACACTTGGTGGAAAAAACAACATTATATTTGATTTACAATTAACAGGATTTACAAATAATGAAAAAGAAACAGATTAGCCATGAAATTAGGATGCCTTTGTTGATGAAAGAGTAACTGGCAAAGCACCTTCCTGTAGAAGTCATATAACTCAGTCCTAAACAGTATAAAATAACTTACAGCCCAGGCAGGTTCAGGAATTATTATAGACAAATGCAAGAAGTCGAGTACAAAACAAACAAAAAAACTGCTCACAGCCTACTGGGCAGAAAACCAGTTTTGGTGAGGCTTTTGATTTTCAGAAACTGAAGGAAAGGCCCACTGACAAATACTAGGAAAATTTCAAAACGGGAGGAAAAAAAAAATATCAACAGACAGTAAAAGTGAGTGTGTGACAACCTACCAGGCAGGAAGAGCGGGCGGCAGACACTGCATTAGCTTGCTGAGAGTCAGCAGAGTCCGGGTGCTTGGCAGGACAATGAATGAAGGAGTACAGATGGCAGCACTTCATTAAAATGCTACTTTACTGCCAAAAACTTGCAAGACAAAGAGAAGTAAAGTTCTCTGATGTGCAATACAGCAATTTAAGAAGACGTACCTAACTTTTTGATTTGTACGGAGCTTACCTATATTGTAAACACACACTTTCTGACAAGTTATTTCAATTTTCTTTGCTATGGATTATAGTGTGTATTCAATCAAATGCAGCATTCCAAGGCTCAAAACTGACCGAGTGGTTTTCAATAGATGGGTATATGATTTTTCCAATATCATACTAGTATTTTACATCACAGATACAATAAAAACAAGTGATGATATTTCTAGGACAGTTCCAAGATTCAAATAAAAAATCATCAGAACCATTCTAAAATAGGATATTATACATAATCAAATCATGTTAAACAGCACACTCTCGGCAAGCAGCTAATTACAAGCATTCTGCTGGTCATGTTTTTCACACAAAAGTCATTCAATAGCACATAAATACTTATTTTTCTGATCTGCTTCTTTTTACAAAACCATTCATCAGATTCACAGAATTAGTACAAGTAAGGCACATTAGCATATATCATAAAACTCACAATAATAACAAAGAGTTTTAAAGTTTTAAGGACTAATTCCTTCTTTGCAGTGATTTCTGAACTGAACAAGACTTGATCAGTAGAACTCTCCTATACTGACATTACTCTTATTTCTCTCTCAGCCATCTGTGGTGGGTGCAATACTGTGCATCACCATTGAGATAAATAATTAAATTTAGAACTTGTGTGGTAACAAATCCCATTTTCAGGTCTTGCAGAGAAATTGGACACTTTGTTCACTGTATTCATTATGAGCACAGACCAAGTTTTAGAGCTCTATGGAAGTCAATTTCCAGTTATCAAAATAAAAGGGGATATTGCATGTGTCTCTGAGAATGTTATTGTTTTCCTAGTACAAATATTGCTTAAGGTAGAAAGGATGCTATAGTATTGAATTTACTTGCATAATGAATCCTAAATGCTGATGTCTCAGGTTCTACTAAATCAAATGAATTATAGGTTTTTCTTCTTCCACCCCCCACCCTGCCCCCAACCAAAGGACTTTCTTTCCCACAGAAGATTCATTTACACACAACACAGCTTTTAATTAGAAGCATAATTTACAGTAAAAATTCTTTACATTACACCTCTGCTATCAAAAAACCATGAAATCTTTCATTTAAAGTTGTAATTATACATTAAAAAATAGAACACTATTTCCTTAACAGGAAGAATGAATTTGAACATCTTCAGATCAGATTTCTTTATTGCGGCTTTTGAGTCAAAGGTCAGTCACTTTATTCTCTAGCGCAGCTGCTATTTGCTGTAAACGGAAGGCAAGCTGCATTTTTTGTGCAGCTGGATCCTCTTCAAGTGCATTTATAATCTGGAAGATATAAACAGGGAAAGTTTAGAATAATTGAACTTAAAATGTATGACATAGTTCGGAGACCAAGTATTTGATACTCCTTTGGTTGTAAAGACTCTTTTGCATTCACTCTGTACCAAAGTCCATCTATTAGGCCCCATGTTCTATTTGTAAAAAAAGACAGTAAAAATGATTGTCTTTGTTATTTTATCTAAGTTTCTATAATGTTTCCCATTATGTTGAGATACAAGCAAATTAATAGCTAGTACTTTATCTTGTAAAATATTACATTCCAAGAGGGAGCAGGCAGGGGAAAAATTTCCTTAGAGCTATTTAAGAAACAGTGCTTTTACTTACAGTGCACCCTACAAGGCTTAAGGGTCATTTACCATCGGTAATTATATCACATCCCCATGAGCTTTAGTTATGAGACGCTCCTGGGTGGTCCAGCCACAGGCATATGGTAGGACAGTGCAAGGTCTCCTGTGTCTGTAGGCAATATGAGGAATAAAGCTAGCAGCTCCCCTTTGGCTCTTGCCAAGAAGAGCCGAGACTCTGGCCCGGCACCACATAGCTCAGGAAAGCAAAGAGCTCATCAGAGGAGCCCCCAGCACCCTACAGCCTCTGCTGTACAGAATATATATAAGAGGATATGACTCTTAAGACACAAGAGATTTGAAAACAAGAGCTAGTAAAGGTCAGCTGTTATGAGAAGGCTTTTCTTCAAATAGAGATTTTTAGGGCTTCCCAGATCAAATTCAAAAGGTTTTGAAAGGTTTTAATTTCCACCATCCTTTAGGAAAACTTTCCCACTAGCTATTAGATTTCTCCATTAGAAGAATGTGTTACATGACAAAACCATTCCTTTTCTGGAACTGGCTTTATTAATATAAGTCTGACAGTGTAATCAGGCGGAAACCTTTAGCACTTTTTAAATACTATATAAACTTGCAAGTACAAGGACTGGAAAAATGGTGTTTGCCTGTCACTACCTGTGTTTTTTATTACTTCTTGAACATCACCGACAATGGAGATTAATGCATTTAGAATCAATCTAGCCAATAATTTCACTTTGAAGGGCTGGTATAGCATGTGCATTTCCAACATTGGAGCAAATTTGTTTAGAAATAATTATTTTAATGAATTTGTTTTTAAAGTGTGAAAATATTTTTACAAGACAGACTTAATAAACACTTATTGCAGTATTTAAACTGGGCCTAATTTAATTTGGTATTGTTTCCTTAATTTAAACAATTATATCTAGCTGTAACTCCTCAAATCTAGACTAAATAATTAATGATTATCTCTACTGGTGAATATATCCTTCACATAAATGTGGACAATTAGAATGTACCCACTTAGTCATTGTCAAGCCCTGCAGAGATGCAGAAGGTACAGCACATGCTGGGAACCACTGTGTCAGTAATAAAGACAAGGGCAGCTGCAAAATGTTCCAATTTATGCAAATTAAAACATTTTCATGGAAAATAAATAAGCTTGATTAATTTTAGTGAATGGTTCTTGACAGATTATCTCCACAATTCTGAATTAGCAGCCTTTTCATCAGATGCACCTCATTGTTACACAGTGATGTACATGGAAGGGAAGAGCTGCAGCTATATACTGGGGTGTGCTGGCCTGCCACTGATGAAGTCCCACAGGCTGGTGACTCCGCCTGAGGTGTGGATGAGTCAGGGATTTACAGTTCATCTGTCATTCAGGGTCCCTGAGTGTTTTTGTAAGAGGTCAAACTATGGACACATTTGGGAAGGTGCTGAAAGCCAGCTTAGCTCTGGGGATGAGGGGTGAGGGAATGCCATCGGGTTGGCCTACATTCTTCTGGCTGCTTCCCCCACTGACCATCATTGCAAGACTTCTCAGGGTGATTTGATTTTGCCTGCTTGCATCTGTTTAAAAGCTGCGACAGGCTGGCTGCTCCTGTATAAAGCAGCTGCAGTGAAGGATGAGACTCACTGTCTTTAGTGCTAAATATAAGTGAAAACATGAACTGTGCTGAGGTGCAAGACTAACCGAACAGAGCTCACATGTGCTGTGCTCCTTTTTGATTCGGCATCTGTTCTTACTTGCTTTGATTTAATTCTGAGAGTTTTCTGGAGGCATTCATTTCCATGGAAACCTTTGAATAAAAGTTTCCTTCTCTCTTTTTGTTTTCAGATTAAATTTGGAGAGCCATAGCCACAGCCCAGCTACACTGGGATATTCTTTGTCCCCCTTTCCACAGGGTGTGAAAAACCTAAGAAACTTTTTAAACTGAAGCTGTGAGCCTGCTTTTGAATCAGGCTACGTTCAACAGTTACTCTGCTTTACCTTAGGCAGGCACTTCACTTGGCATGGCAAAACAGGGATGGTACCATGCATGGAAGTTTTTAGAGCAATTTAACTTATAAAAAGGACATAGCTCCAATTCCTACAAGCAAAACAAATTTAACAGATTGCTCCTCATAGAAAAGCACACTGTCTTGAAACCTGATATAACTCTGATGACTTTTTGCTCGGTGACATTCTTATATACTTATTAGGATGGTAGAACTGAAGAGAAACAATTTTTAAATCTGTTTATTTTTCAGATCCTGTTAAACTATCCGTTAAACTATCCCTACTGAAACCAGATAGCCATAATGAAATTGTTCATTTATAAGGACATTCCTTTGACCAGTGTAATTGCCAAGCAGGGTATACAACTGCAAGGCTTTTGTTCAGCATTGCTTTTACCTGATTATTCAGTGAAATCCAGAAGTCACTCCTTTAGACTAGCGTTAGCCTTCATAACATTTTACCATTGATATTAAAGCATGAAAATAAAGGCCATCACTTACCTCATCATAGTATTTGTTAGTGTACTGGTAGAGTTGGTGTAGAGCCACAAGCGTGTTTAAGGAATCGGTATGTGCCTGTTAACACAAGCAGGCAGCAAATATGTCAAAGTAGGATCACCCACAGCTGAAAGTTATGCACACACACATTGGGTACAATTGACAAGATTTCCAAATGCAAGCTCTATGTTTAACTTTTTTTAAATGTCACTTGGGGCAGAGAAGAGGAGTGAGAAAACTTTTGTTTGATGATTTTCAGATCAAGACTTTCCCTCTGGTATTTTTCCAGCCTGCCCACAGCTCTTAGCTTTGGGGGTAGAAGATATTTTGAACTGTGACTGTCAAACCACAGGCTGCAGCTTAAACATCTGTTAGCAGCATGGGTGTGAAAAGCTAAAGCATTTACTCAGTACAATCTACATATTGTTGAGATATTAAGCATTGGTTCTGACACAGTCATCAAGGGTGTTTGAAATTCTTTTTCCAGCTCTTTTTACATCCTGGAAATTATTCACACCTCACTACAGCAAAGGTGTAACTCATCAATATTATGAGCACATGCACATTTGGAAAAAGCCACCTGAATCATGAAGATACGAAGGTGTGGGGGGGTGTGGTGAGAAGAGAGAGAAAGGACTTTAAATGAAGAAGGAAATAACCCTTCCACTACCTCATCTTCCCCCCTGCCCCCTACACATATAACTTATTTAGTGAATGTGCTCTACCTGTCTGAACAGATGTTCTTCATTCAAACGTGTAGGATTCAGGTCTCTAGCTATGCCTTTAGTCTTTAAGTTAGTTAAGAAAATGAAGAATTGCAAAATATTGCTACTGGCATAAATGATTACCCAAAGGATAAAGCAGCAGAGAAACATCCATCTTTCCTTTCTCTATAAAAGTCACTTTTAGAGCTGGTCAAAATTTGCAGTGTTTGATCACTCCTTCCATATTAATTTTTATCATAATTTATAATGAAAATGGAAAGGAAGAACATATTTTGCTGATGTTAAAACATTATATTGAATTTATTTTTAATCACCAAATATTCTAATTTTATATACATCTTAATTTATGTAATAAATAAAGTGAACTGTAAAATGAAATGTCACTGCAGATGAGTTTTGTAGTGAATGACTGAAAATAGAAATGCTCTCATGAGGATGTTGATCCGCAAAATGTTAGGTCCTAAGGGCACTGAAATAAACAAACCGCAAAAAATTCCCCAAACATCCTCCTTACGCTCGAGCTCTTCAACTAAATTAAGCAAATGAGCAAACCAGCCACTAAGTACACTGCCTTCTTGCTCAGGCTAAACAACATCTTTAGGACTGGTGAGGGACTCTCCTGGTTCTCCAAGTTAAATAGAGTGCTTCAAAGGCAAGAGCCTGCTCGAGCTGAGCTGAGCTGCAGGCAGACAGTGTGTCTCAAGAACGAAGCTAAAGGTTTTGTAATGACTTTGTTCCACCAGTCTCCAACCAAAGTCCCAGACAGCAACCACCCTGCTCTACTCTTCTCCCTGTGAGGTAACCCGAATAACCTACAATGCAAAAAGTGCCACTGAGCAAGCACACAATGAACTTCTCACATGTACCATAAAGCAGATGTATTGCCCCTGTATAGACAGTTCTAAAATATGCTATACTTAATGTGCATGCTTCTTCTTTAATTTCTGGAATCTAATTTTTGCTGTGGTAGCACTGTGAATTCAGTCACTACTCGTTGTCAGTATGACCAATGCTAAAAATCCCCTATATGCTGTGGAGAGAAAGCGCAGTTCAAGAGTGCTATAATTTTTCCACAATGGATGTGAAAAATCCAGACACTGTGCTCTATTCCCTGCATAACTCAGATAGATTAGTGACAATAAGGATTCTCGATTCCATTCAATAATCAACATTTCAAAGGTCTAACAGGCATGACTACAATAAACAGGAGTATTTCAGAGATTTATGAAATAAGTCATCTGATATTTGCACATACAAAATACTCCATTTGTCCAGATAGAAAGAGAAGACAACAAAAACCAGTGCTACACTTGGCTCCAATTTCAGTACAAGAAAATGGATTATATTCTTACCCTAGAAATCTCTGCTAGATGGGTATTCATGTCTTGGTCACTCACTGGCACCATCTGACGAATACCTTTGTAGTAACTGCAAGAGATTAGAAAATATTTTCAGTTAGGTGAAATAAACTGTGTCTTTCTGGTAATTCTGTCTTTCAATTTTGCCATTATTTCAAACATGCTTCCTTACTAACACAGGAGATACTCTACCACAACAGACCAATGATTCCTTTAGTAATCCCACCTTTCAACATTAGTACCTTTGCAGAAGAGCCAAATCATACCTGATTGTACAGAAACATACCACAGGAAAAAAAATCTTTAACTGCAAGATAATGATTATCTTAGGTCTTAAAACTGGCAAGAGTTTTGTTCTGCAGCAGATTTTCCATGATATTAACAGAATTACCAATTAGTAAATGAATTAAGTCAGAGACAGAATAGAAAAAAAAAATGTTTCTGAAAATGTTTTCAGGATTTTGTCTCTACTGAGTTATGGAAGTGCAGCATTTGTTAGACAGATCGTGTGGGTAACAACTATGACTGCAGAAAACAGCATCATATTTCTCCTGAATAAATCTATTCATCTGTCTATACAGACTAGAATACACACTGGGTCATAATGGAGATCCATTTCAACTCTCCCAATGCCACCACCAAAGGGATGTTTATAAACATCTGGGTGTAAATTTTTTAATATTTGACAGCTAACTTTGACTATATCAGCATTCCCTTTTCCTCTTACACAGGCTTAAAATCCTAATAACTGAATAAGCATGAAAAGAGTTGATACTTACTCTTCCACCATTTTCTTATAGTTAGAGATTTCTTTTGCATAAAGTAATTTGTTACTTGGAGAATCCTGAAAAATTTAGAATACAGAAAAATGTAGTTATTTATGAACATTTCTAGGAAGCAAAATAAAGTCAAGAATGTAAGATCAAGCCTTTCTATTCACATGCACTTGAGCTTTACAGATATTAACATTTGGATACTTATTAACATTGGTGGGATTATTTCATAAAAAGATGACGTTTACACATGGCATTACAGCTGAGTTTTACAAATATATCAATTCAAGGTGATAATAAATTATTGGTGAAATAATCAGTTTTAAACATGCTTTTTATAAAAGCAGCTGCTATTTTCTCCTTTTTCTAAGTATCAATTGGCAGACTACACAGCAATACTGACAGTTCACCAACCTGTTAAGTGGTGAAATGTTAACTTCATTATAAAACTAAAGAGAAACAACCAAGGCTGTATCTCCTCAGAGAATGGGTATTGCCTGTGAGGCTGCCCTTTGTCTCGTCAGGCATGAGCATAGTCAGGATGTAGAATGCAAATCACTTACTCTGCTTAATTTGTGCTCTGTTCTTGTGCAAGCATCCATGAAAGTCTGTGCAATGACTGACAAGGAAGCATCCACTACTTCATGAACATGAACATCAAAGATGAAATGGGGATTTTTCAGTATGTTTACCCAGAATCTAAGAGGCAGGCTGCAAAGCAAGGAAAACGATAAATAATCCTTTTTACACAGTAAATATTCCACAACAAGAAAATCACATGAATTTAAGTATGGGCTTTGCATTTTGATCTCCTCACAATAGTGATGTTTAATTTTATATTTCAATGTTTATACAAGCTTGTCTGGGTTCCATGTCTGAAAACCAAATCTTTACATCTCTCACAGAAAAACTCGTATGAGAAGGACCTTAAGTGCCCCAAAATAGCAAGTGAAGATGTCTGCAAGGTCAGAGAAACCATCAAGTAGCATGTATTAGATTTTGTGATTTGACAGGTAAATCTAGTCCCATTTGCCTCTTGCTTTCCTCTTCTCTAAGGAGAGACAAAAAGTAAAACATGGTAAATCTGCCAGTGATAATCCCATAGGTAAACTGGTTTAATTTTTTGCTGCTTCTAGGCTTACAGGGAATCTTTTTCATCATACAAACATATTACCTCAATTAAATGATTTTGAGGATTATAAATGAAATTTACTTTGATTTGTGGTAAGAATGCTAGTATATACCTGGGAATTACACTCTTATTTCACTGCAGTATGAGTGTGACTCTTTTCATAGCGTACCTGTTTGTTTTCCAGATGTGAATGGTATCTTCATCCTTGATGTCATGTTTTTCAGCTTGTTCATCAAGAAAGTCAAAGAAGTACTTCACAGCTGGTGGCACCACATGGTTTGAGTTAAGCACACTATGAAAGAAGTCATCTACAAACTGCTGAAGTGTCCCCTAAAAGCAAAATTTAAAAAATCAGTTACATTTGTGTTACAAGCTGACCTCAGTGGCTGTCACTGATGGCCTTTATCCTGAGTGCTAAGAGTGAGAAAAAGCAAGACACTTTTTAGAACAGTGACTTTGTAAACTGCTGACAGAGTAAAGACCTTTTAGAGCACAATTTTATGTTCTAGACTGAAAGGTTGTGACTTCACCAGAGATCCTATGGTTTGCACAGAAAGGTGTGCCTTCTGCTTGACAGAAGAAGCGGGAATTGGTTGCTACATTTACACTTCAGCATCATTGTACACATAAAGTAATTTTTAGCCACTTTTTAATGGTTTTTCAACTTCCCACATCCAGTTGCTCTGACACGAGAGCACCATGTGATTTTTAGAAAGAGACTGAGAGGAAAAAGTACCAGAGAGCATTTGCCCTTTTTGTTTAAGGGCAAGCACTTGGGTCTTATCAGACACCCAGTCTGACTCAGCTTCAGGAGATCCATGGAGTCCAAGGAGTGAAGTGTCCAGAAGGGCTGTGTTCTTGGTTGGATTCCTGCCTGGATCTTAGTAACAGCAACCTCAGAGGCTGTCCCCTTGTTTTAGAGATGACCCTGTTGAAACCATGTAGAGTTCATCCCCAGTCAACTGACTGGCCCTACAGACATCTTGGAAGGGCTGCATCCTCTTTCCAACCATGACTCCATCTGACAGCCTCCAAACAGGGCAGGGACCCAGATGGCAAGGAGCTCTAAGACGTTCTACTGTCAGGAAGAACACATTGACAGTCCCTGGGTTTTAGGGGTAGCCACAAAACCTCACCAACACTTTATGAGTCAATAAAGCTCCAGACTGGTAATAATCTATAAAATGGCTATTGGGAATATAAAAGCAGTGGCTTTATTAACAGAAAAAGGGGATGCAAGCATCTTTCTGGCTCTTTGTCCTGAGTCTCTGTCATCTGTCCAAAGACTTTCCTTCATATCAACATCCACACTTGGACAAGTGGCCTTAGCTGGAGCCAGACTGCCTTCATTTTCATAAAAGGAGCCTGACTTTGTGGTCATTAAACACATTATTCTAAATTCTTTCTCCAAGGGGAAGTGTTTCAAAAAATTACTTTGCTCATGATCGATTCTGCAGTGTAGGCACTAAAAATACTCTAAAAGGACTATTATTATTTGGAAACTTTTTTTTTAAATTTTACTGCAGCATTGATCACATACAAGAACAGGGAAATATAAGGCTCTGTAGGAGTTTATAAAGCATTCAGTTCAAAAGAAAACCCAGCAAAATATTATCTAAACAGGTGGCACAGAGCAGAATATCCATCTTTGTCTTGCAAGGAAAATCCGTATTTAATGATCACGTAATCATGGTTCTCAGCTTTGATCAGGAGTTGTACTTTATCTCTTTCCCAGTCATGTTCCTCAGGGCATATGAATCACTTGAAGCCTTGACCACCAGCTTGTATATACATGACACATATTCCAAATAGCAGCCAAACACATAATTAATATTTGCATCTATTTCTTCCTGTAGAAGTGAGGTATAACTATACACATCTGAGGCCTACCTTCACAGAAAGAAGTCTGGTCAGGTAGATTTCTGTAATAGCTTTGGTCCTCTCTTTTTCTTTCACACTGCCCCGCTTTGATTTACCTTCATCCATTTCATCCACTGGTCGGACTAGATGCCAGACCTTATTTTCATCTTCCAGGAGTGCATGCCCTAGAAACAGTAATTGCAATAATTATAAAAAACACTCAACCCCAGAACAGCAACACAAAAGTAATCATATACATATGCACGTGTTCCCTCTTCTTAACATACCTGTCCTCTTGCCAAGAGGATCTAGATTACTCTATTTCTGTCCAACATATACAACTCAAGTACTAAATGTTCAGTGGCACAGAGCTGAAAAAGCTTACTTTTGTCAAGAGCAAAGGGAGGGAAAGGAATCACACAGTAGGAAAACTCCTGTTCGGTCATTGTCCTGGCTCAAGCCAGGACAGGGATAATTTCTGCAGTAGCCAGGAGGGGTCATGGCTGGGACATGGGGGTTGTTCTATATCATCTCATGTCATTGTCATAGGTGGAGAGAAGGGAGTCTCCTCTGGGGAGAAGGCGTTCCTTCCAGGGGAGTAAGTGTGAAGGGAGCAGTGGGGTAATGCCAGTTTCAAGCTGGAGGAAGCAGTGAGAGTAGCATGACAGAGGGAGTGATCAGGTACTGTCTGTTGTTGAGGGTTTCCATGGTGAGCAATTTTTATTTATTTTCTTGTATCTGCTGTCATTAGTATTGTTGATGTTACTGTTCGTTTTCTTATCTCATTACTGTTTCCAGTAAATTGTTGTTATCTCAACCCGATTTTTACCTTTTGTGTCTCCAGTTGTCCTCTCCATCCTGCTGCAGGGAAGGGAGAGGTGAAGGGGAAAGTGAGCAAGCAGTGCATGGCTTGGAGTGGTAGAAGACTAAATTGGAGAATACCATTCCTAAACCACTGTTGAGGCCACGTAGAGTTCATCCCCAGTCAACTGATTGGCCCTACAGACACCTTGAAGGGCTGCATCCTTTTTCCAATCATGACTTCAGCTGACAGCCTCCAAACAGGGCAGCCATGTAACAAACAGTCATGTAAACACAGTATGTGTGTGCTTGGAGGTGCACACAATCAAGTTCTCTGCTTCTTTGTGAATTCTCAAAGACATGATCAAGTTATAGAATCTTAGCTAGGTCTGACCCCATAGCCACCACAGAAATACCAATTGCAGCCTACTCCTGGTACAACCTTTTTTCTAGGTAACACCATTACAATTCACATCTTTACCGCAGCTGCTGAGGTCAAAGAATGGTATCTCGGTTCAAAGCTTCCTTTTATCAGCATATGGTAAGCACCACTTGACTCTGTAGCTGAGTGAAGGAAAAAGGCATCCCTTCACTGAGATGACATGAACTCCAGCAGGCAGAGGTAATGATTGAAGCAAATTAATACCCATTATAATAAGATTTTTTAAAAATTTGTTTCTCAGTATTCATAGTTTAAACCAGAGGGAGAGACTCACATCAAGTGTGTTACAGTAAGGCAGAAACAGGAGTAAGCACTTGGGTGCTAATAACAGCTCTTCTGGTTACAGTGCCTCACTGTGCCACCTGGGGCTTGGCCATGGACCCGGTCCCGGGCCTTGGACCAACCGTCCCACAGTGGATAAAAGCAGTTTTGTATTTCAGCATCAGCATTATTGTTCAGACAAACTCCATGCCTAAGAATCTTTTGTTACAAACAGTTCTCAAAGAGATGATACAATTGTTTTCACTTGCAATTAATATTCCTTGAAAAGAGTTTCTGTGTCACTTTCAAATCTCCTGGTTTTGCTTGTTCTTCCTTTAATTCCTGAACTTTTGCATCTACTTGACATAATCCCTAAAATCGTAGCACTTTCCCAGTGCAAGTTACTGAATCAGTACATTTAAAATCATTGACATCTTAAAAATATGGAAGTTATTTTTCCCATAAAAATTGTGATTCAGCCACACTGTACAAATTATTTTGCATTCTGCTAAGTTTTATGCTTTAATATACATTCTAACATAACTGAATCCCAGTTACAGCACAAAATATCAGTTTTTAATTGCATTAACTTTGACCATAATGGTTTATTAACTAAGTTCCTCAACAGCTACATTGAATTTCCCAGCTTGCATGTACATTCAATATTTTACATCACAGGGGAAAATAACATTAAAGTGTAATCTGGCAAAGCCAACACTTTTTCTTGAATCTACTTTATATATCCTTATGAAAAGCATTAGTTATGTAGTCTTCTGGGACCTTACTTCTTTTTAACAAGGTAGGGAAAAAATATAAATTCCACATTAAATCACATTGTCCTTTGAGAGTTCTTAATTCAACTTGGAAGTTCATGTGAATGAAGCCAGAAAAAATAAAAGCTATCACTTTATTTTGAAGCAGTTGTGATTTCACAATAGATGCTATTCATGGCAATCATCTGCCAGTACAGTAAGAACTACTGCTGGGCATGAAGTATGGAATTTCTTTTGCAATCCCTGTTACTTACTTTCGGAAATTATTAGATCAAATCATGCAGTTCGACCAGAAACTATATTCCAGCCTTATGTCAGTTGTTTGGTACGCTCCTGCTTCCTCCTTTGATTCAAAGGAATTTATTCTCTCTTTTCCCTCCTGATGGTGTATGGTCCAGTTTAACTTTGGACAGAAGAGGAAACAACTAAAGGGGTTTCCACTGAGATTACAGGCTCTTACATGCAGCTGAGTTTGTTCTGTGTTTGTTTAGAAACAGCAGAATTGGCTACTAGTGGAGTAGTAGTTATTTCATAGGAAAGTAAGGATTAAGAGACTACAGCTCAGCCAGATGAACTTCTACAACCCGAATATCTCGCTTCATTGCTATAAATAGCAGGAAGAAAGAGGAAGAGAAATTCAGAACATGGAGCAACAAAACATGTTAGCAATATGGTTGCTAAGAGAAAATAACAGTTCGATGAGATAATATTTTCCTCAATGGGAAAGCAGGAAGTGAAGAAAATAAAAGCTAGGGGGAAATACCTCCTTTTTATCTCCACAGTGACACTATGCATCAAGTTGCAAGCAGGGAGAAGATTGTGTCCAGGGGGTAAAATGCTTCCCCCTGAGCTCTTTGTCTTGGCCCTTGACATTCTTTGGCCAATATAAAATAATTCATGGGGGAGTGGAGGGGGTGTTAATGGCAAAAATAGACTGTGCTGACTAATTATAGTGGTAGGAACTATGACGTAAACATCAGGCAATGCAGCCCCTTTCCCCTTGTGCAACCTGCAGCAAATTATCTTCCTTCCAGTCTCCCCTACCTCATGAATACTGCTCCATGGAGATGAAGGAAGGGCTGCCCTAACAGATCTGCTAATTAGTATTTCTGATCTGCAACCCTGTGTCTATTTTTATTCAGAATTTAAAAAGGAAAAAAACCTAACAAAACAAAACCAAATATCAGGAAAAAAACACCCAAAATAACAAATGTGTTGTTTTGGTTTATAGTTCAGTACAGAAATACTGGTATGAAATCACTGGAACCATTCTCCTTCTTGATACAAATTAGTAACTGCATTTATTGTCTCCAGAAGCAAAAGATGCTGCATTTAATTTGTCACAATCGCCAGCTTCTAGTGTCTTCCTGTTAGAAACTCTGAATAAAAGCAGCATGGAAGCAATGCCAGGGTTTAGGGCAACATCTCTGAACATGGTTTTACATTTTTGGTCAGTGCAAAGCGTCCTACTTTGGCTGAGAGTTAATGGCTTCAGCTGACACTTCTCAATGCAAAAGGTGCAAGTCAATGAGACTGAATAAAAGGAAATCCACTTCATCACAAGCCTCATTCATAGTCAGGATAGGATTTCTTTTTATTCCAACCCTGTAAATCCCAGTGTCATATACATGTGTATGTGTGGGAGGGGAAGCCTCTGATCCCCTCTTCTCCCTTTTGTACACAGTGTCTCACAAATCACGGTCATGGCAGGGTCTCACTTTGTACCAGCTTTGTAACATTTTATAGCTTTCCAACAGAATGAGTTGGCACCAGATAGCACTGAGGACCTTATGCTGCTAAAGAAAGCAGGGTAGCTTGGCATGAAACACTGTCATCCCAAATTTGTACACTACCATGGTACAGGGTGTGGAGAAGAAACATGGTGGAAGCTGTTTCCACTTGATACTTTGGGATCTGAATTATCTGAAGACTTTTCTCTCATGTACAAGAGCCCTCGTGTGACAGCACTGTCCCCAGAAGTCTACTTTTCCTTTACAATTTAGAATGCCACACAGATAACTAAGGAATTCACCTTGGAGTACAGACCATGCTTGTTCAAAGAGCTTCATCATACTGAATCATATCTTATGATATAATTCCAGAGAAGGAGGAAGGAAAAAAAACCTAACCTAAGAAAAAAAGAAAAACACATGATCTGGTCCTCTACTGCCTGCCACAAGAGTAGAGAGGTGAGGAGGATGAAGATTGGGAGTCCAGAACAGAAGGCTGACTACTATTCTATATTAAGAAAGCAGAGCAAGTTAAGGGCACCACCAGACTCCATTCACAGTCCAATCCACTTCTTTAGAGGTGAGGTGACAATAGTCCCAGCCACCAGTGCAACCAAACTGAACAGGGACTAGGAATCAGCTCCTTGCCTGCACTCCACTGCCTTCTGTATTAAACTGGATGGCCTTGAAGTTAACATGCTGGATTGGCACTTGCTGTGACAGAACAGTCACTGCTTGGCCAGCTGTGCCAGGGACTTGCAGTAAAGGTGTGAGAGGATAGCAGCAGCGGTGTAAACATGACCATTAAAAGACTCTTCTTTCTGTTGGAAAAACTCTCAAAGGAAGAATACAGGAGGACAGAGCAAAAAGTAAACAGCGAGTAATTCTGCCCATCTTAGTTTCCTGTCCAACACTCAAAACAAATGAAATGAAAGTCTGAACCTTTCTGCTAAATAGCCATATATGTCAGAGCTATCAGCTGAGACCCATCTTCTTGAAAAATGTACATTTCTGGCATATTATTTCCAACCTGTTTGACTGCGAGCCCTTGAAACCTATTAAATCTAAGATCAGTAAATCTGTTTAAAGGAATGAAACTATTAGGTGAAGTAATGGCCTTTGCAATCAGTGCTAGACAGAAAAGCATATCAAATGAGTTCATGGGAGTAAGAATGATCTCAACAATTATTGTTCCATAAATTTAACTTCTACCTCATACAAAATAACTGAATATAAGGATAAAAAACCCTAGAGAAACTGAACATTTGAAGTCAGTAAAGGAAATACACGTGACAAAGAACATATATTCACAAGTAAATATTTCCATTAAAATCTGAGTGCATTCAAGGCTGTAAGGGGTATTGTGTCTCAAGATATTTTGAAATATAGAAAATTGGTCTAGACAGAACACTAACATGTACAAGTAAAAGCTTCTAAGATGGATTGCAAGCTAACAGGTTGTCTTCTGTGTTGCGAAGTCCAGCATACTGTAGCAGACAGCAATACAAGAATTATGCGGCAGATGCATTAGTGACATGAAAGAGAAGAAACATTACAAGGAAATTCCTGACGCTCACTTACAGAGGATTGAAAATCTCAAAAAGAGCAAAGGGATTGTGAAAAACGCTGCATCTAAAGAGACAAAATGCATGGAATGAACAAAGCCAACTAAAAAGCCCTGGAAAAAAAAGAAGTTAGTGTAGCTGGCAAAACATCACTCAAAAGGAAGAGAGACAAAATCTGAAGGTACAGAGATGAGTTTGCAAGGCAACACAGTTGTAAGAAATGCTATAAAAAATTACATCAGATCCATTATGTCACAGAGAGAGGATCTAGTCTCTACTGTGGTTCATCTAGACCACTGCATTTAATTCTCAGTCTAATAAGTAGTGAAAAGAAATTTGAAGAGGAATGTGAGTAAAGGCTGAAGAAAGGAGAAAAAATGATAAAGATCTGCCAAGATGAAATGTACAGTTTGACTATAGATGTAGTGTGATTAAAAAAACAAAATATGGAAGGAAATGTTTAATAAGAGTGCTTTCTATTAAGTTGGGGTATGGACTCACCACAATTATAGTTAAAGTCCTACTGTTTAAGACTTTTATAATGAGAGCAAACAAAACCATTACAAGTGTACAGTGGTAACACACAACAAATAAACCCTATATAGTCTGGTGGTGAATATCTAGCTCCATGGAAATGCTTGACAAACAAAATCAAGATGGCAGCATCACTCTGCGGGTTTTGACTTCTAGTCACCTTGGGAGGGAGGGAAGCCACAAGATACTTACTTTCCCCTGGGACATCTTGCTGATTATCCTCTGGCTGCTGGGAAATTCCCATTTTCGATAAGATGAGCGTGGCACCATCTCGGACCTTTGAAAATACAAACACAGAGATGTTCTTTGAAGGAACCACGCACTGCTGAACCTCTTTCTTAAACCGTAACCTGTGGTTTCTGTAATCGGTTGCAGGGAATCTATGACGAATGCTAAACTTCCGAGGCTTCTTGGGCAACTGGCTCTGCAATTCAGAACAGACTCCCTCCCACTCTGTTAGTAAGAGATCCCATCAACATCTCCTCTGAAATATTAGGAGCATCTTCAAGGCTTAAGTGGTTCCTCAACCTGGTGTGGTGTGCCATTTGGATGAAAATGGGGTTTATCATGAAGAATCAGACCTGTCTGTTTTCTGAGGGAAAACGAAACAACTTTTCTCTTTTCCAATCAGGATTAACTGTTGTTAGAAGGAAATAAATAGCATAAAAAGGAAAGATAAGTGAATTGCAAGTGCATGGTAGAGTGCACAGTATGAAACCTAAAACAGACGGTATGAAAACATCAACATCTGCTCTCCTGGCTGGGCTTTTGAACAATCCAGACAAACTCAAAATCTATTTAGCAGCACAGCAAGGACAAAGACAATTCTCAGGGGTAGGAAGTGGTGGAGAAAAGAAAATATGAGTCTTAGCAAAACCAGCTTTTGAATATTCAGAGTGGAATTTGGATTTGGATACTTCAATGATGAGGAAACCAAGGTGCTGGCATTTAGGTTTTGTGTTTTTATACAAAATGCTTAGGCAGAATGTGTAGACCCAGCCTTTCACAGTCCAAACCTTTTACTGACTAGACCCAGACCTGTGTTTTTCTTTTAATTCTTTATCATAGAATCATAGAATGGCTTAGGTTGGAAGGGACCTTCAAGATTTCCAACTCCCCTGCCATGGGCAGGGACACCTTCCACTAGACTAGGTTTCTCAGAGCCCCTTCTAGCCTGGCCTTGAACACTGCCATGGATGGGGTATCCACAACTTCCCTGGGCACCCTGTATGTAGCACTGAAGTTACTCTAAAAACAAAAAAAGATTTTATTTATTACAAGAAAACAGATAACAGGCACAAACAACTGTTTTGAAATGCCTTACATTATAATGCATTAGTGTGTTGATGCGTTTCCATCTGCCATCTCTTTGGGATGTTAAATCCAAGTCTGAGAGGATCTGTGCAGTAGAACCTGGACGCCATTCTAAGGGGTAATTAAAGTGAGAAAAAACAGTTTTTAACCAGGTGCAAAAATAACTTCTCCAAGAATGTTTTACAGACCCACTGACACATTGTGGAACATCAAAAGAAGTAATGCAGAACATGCCCCACTGTGTGTTTTTGATTGCTTAATCATTTGGTCTTTGTTACAGAAGTTTGCATGAACTATTCCTAACCATGCATATGACTTCTGATTATCTTCCATAAAAAGTTAAATTCCTTCACATAGAATTCAATAAATATATATAATAAGGTCTGCTATCGGTCCAAAAGAGAGAAGGATTTCATGGAATAGAAAAGAAACTTTTAGGGGATTTACTAGGATTTTCTGAAGAACAAGAATTCCATCTTCTACTTTCAGATTAATGCAGTAATGAAAATACTGAAAAAAATATTAATTGGAGCTTTTATTCTGAGATTATTAGGCCTTTTAAGGAACACCATTTTTTTTTTGTCAAAAGAGAATAGCTATTTTGAAAGCCCTCAAGGAGGATGATTTTCAGAGACTAGGTGGTACATAATCTCCTAAAAGTGCAGTTCCTGTAAGTTATAATTCTTTTGAATAACCATCATAAAAGAAACTAAAAATCAGTACCACTTTCTGAAACTGCATCATTACTTCTCCATCAGTTAATTATCCATGCTGTCATTATCACATTAATTAGTACCTGAGATACTGACTCTGTCAGACATGAATTCACTTGTGCCAACAGTCATTAACAGGCTCTTGCAATGCTGCTGACAGTATACCAAAACTTTAAGAGTCAAGAAAAGCTAGTTCTTAAAAATTAACTAACTTAGTTTTTAAGGCCTATTAATATTGCTGCAAAATGCTGTATTTTTGCATGACCATGAATTCAGCTTTTTTTAAAAAAACCTTGACAAACCAACAACAAACCAAACCATAACCAAGCAATAAAATCCTCTTATAGAGATTTTTTGAGAAAATACGAAGTCATACAACGTGTCTCACCTGGTTAATATGACATCACAAATAACTACCTACCAAGCACTACACTGTCAGCTTTTGGCCACTGAGAACACGGCAGATTTCGATAGACTTGGTCTATTATCTTTTCCTTTACTTGTGATATAGTATCACAGTTCAGCACTTTCACAGGTATGGAATCGTTTCCTCCCTCTTGCACATATACATTCACTGTCTGTGAAGAGAAGAATGTACATGGTTATTAAGGCAAATCAGTGCTGAATTACCTCTGAATCTGTTTTTCTGGGTGATTTAAATGCAAACAGTATCTGAAATTCACCATGCAATGATTATTGAACAGCAACAAATATTTGCAATGGGAGTATGGATTATTTGAGGGATTATTGGAAGGATCTTTTGCTGTTATGCAGCCAACCAGCTATCATAAATTCCAGTTAATTTCTCCTACTATGACAAAACAGAAAAGATACAGAATAGATTTAGTCATGTCTAATATGCTAATATTATTGAGTCTTGGGAGTTTATTAAAGACAAACACACAAGAACAAAGCAGCTGGACCACTGATTTGGTACATGCTTCTCATTTAACCTGATAATCCTAAATACAAAAAAGCCCAAGTATTGCAGTGCCCAAATTTCGTGAGTTCCCAATAATCATTTGAACTGCACTTTGTTGAACTCCTAGAATATTATATGCTTTTGCCTTCCTTTATGCTTTCTTCATGGCTGTGGTTTTAAAGATGAGCAGACTACTGTACATATGGTACTTTAACATGGCTCAACTGATGAGCAGTGAGTCGTTCAGCTCTCCAAACTTTACCTCCTGTGACCAGATGTTCATTAAATACACACACACGCATATATATGTACATATAAAAGTAATTTCTATCATCTTATGTGTTAGAAAACTTCATTTACTGCTTACTGTTGTCATAATAACTCTAATAGCTCCAGGGAATACACCTAAGTAGCTTATGTCAGTTCTAAAATATTACTGTTTTCTGACAGTATCAACATGGTTTTTTTAATGTTAAAGAGAATTTCTTGAAAGCTTGTAATTTGCTAAATCTAGACTGATTTTTTTGAAAGTAGCTTTGCTATGTAAGTGTCAGTTTTCAATTTTCAAAGCAAATAAGAAAACCATGGACAGAAAAGCTCCCCAGAAGGAAAAAAAAATAAAAAAACCCCTAATAGATATTATGAAAAGCCTCTTTCTTTCACTAGCTGAATCAGCTAACAACAGCTCAGAGCCCTCGTGGGTCTTTTGCCAGTCAGGTAACTTAGGAGGCCAGCACATGTGAAGCACTGCAGCTCTCAGATACATATGGTCCTGCCAACCATAATTCCTGAATTTATCACGTCAGACCTCAAAATAAACTTGCATAGCTGGTATTTTGAAACAGTGTAGAAAAGCTATGCCATACGGCAGTCAAATTAAACATGATTGCACCATCCCTTGACAGAACTCTCAAACTAATAATGAGATTTCACCTTCCTTTTCCTATTAGCTTTATGGTAATTAGACATGATTTTGCTGCTGGTTCAGTATGCAGCATGTCAGTGTAACCAGTGATGCAAAACAGATTAATCTTTTAAATAAGAACAATTAGAGAGCAGATAACTGCTCTATGCTGTACCCACCTTGTCTCACTTTCAGGCAGAAGTGAAGGAATTAACTCATGCTTTAACCTACATTGGTGCACAAATGCTAACTTTTCAGTTACCACAATATCATCATTGTGCCAAAGACCCCAAAAGCTTAGGCCAATAGTACCCACTTCATAATCTTTTATCATACGTATGTACACATACACATATATCTCATCAACTTCCATGCATGCACATACATAAAATATTTGTTTGATGGGAAATCTAGAAGTCTGGACCAAATACTGCTACTGTACAATGTTATAATGTTTAATATCTAGCTAATATGTATGTTGTGCCCACATCTGATTGCATACATGGATTTTCTGCTTTCACACTTCATTTAGCTTAATTGCAGTCTTTTTTTTGTCATGAAAAGAAAGAGACTGAATAAAGAATTATTGCCATTAAGTCTTACATGATGTACAGTGCAAATAAATTTTGGTCTCCATACACAACAGAAATGATAGCCAGCATTGCCAATTAGTGTGTTTTCTGTGGGTGGCACTTTTGGCTTAGATATAAAGACAGTAACTCAACTAATCCACAAAATATCAGTTGAACTTAAAATTTCTTCTTGCCCAACACACTCTTCCTCCAGGCGCTCTAGGTCACAGTCTGGTAAATCCACTCTGTGAATGAAAGTCCTACAGTACTCTCCTCACTTGAGCCCTCCCATCAACATCCCTTTAGAATACATAAAATGGTGATTTTTTTTTTTTTCAAACCAGGACTTAATAAAGCTTTTTATTAAATTTCTTTTCCATGCTGCATATATATCACTGCATCTTTCTCAGTTGAAGACAACTACAAATGACTCCTAACATGTCAATAAAAAAGAAATTAAAATGGGAAAAAAAATCATGAGTCTGTCTCTGAAGGGCAGTCTGTGCATCTTTGATATTCACTACACTGAATCCTGAAGAAAACCAGGAAGACTGTCAGAAAGAGTAAAACTAGATTTTACACTCCCTGAACAGATAAAGAGTGGGCTGCTTCAGTTTTTCCAAAGGACAGTGAATCTGTGTTCTGGAGTATGTTTGAAAAGTGGTGGAAATTTCTGACAGCAAACAGAATTAAGTTAAAGTAGAATTCATAATAGAAAAGATCTGGACCATGGCACTGGTGATCAGATACAGGGGGAAGCTGAGTTCAGAGGTGGAGTTCCCTTGCCAGGAATGTCCATTTCATCCCACTTGAAGCAACTACCACAGGTCTCCAGAACTGGCTGTAGAGGCACTGTAGGGAATTATTTCTCTAAGAGGAAATAAACAACTTTCAATGCCAGCTGGGCTGCCCACGTTCAGGAGATCTTGACTCACACAGAAAAAAATGCAGAAAGAGGTTCATAAAGTGTTCTGGAGTTTGTGGAGCCATCTCACAGGACTGCAGAGAGCACAACCTGCTATACTAATAACATGATCTCTAAAATGATGTTCAATATGCTGATCAGCAGCAATCACAAGGGAGAAAACCTGAAGTTTAAGCATAATGGTAGTGCAAGAATTCTGCAAATATCAATTGCCAATGAATTTCGAAGGGAAAAGGGGAGGAGCCAAACATCCTGCCCACTTTTCAGACAGACTGAAAATTATGAAAGGGATTTATTGAAATGGATTCCACACTGGCAGGATTTGAATTTTATTTTAGAAGATATTTTATAATTCTGTTTTCCTGCTTGGAGATTTGTTTTGGTCAAACTACTGACAATCCTGCCCATGACCAGAATTTCTATGCAGTTCACAATAGTCTAGAAAACTCTGTACAGACTTAAGACTTTAGGAATTAATTTTAAAATAAAAAAGGATTTTATAATCTATTAATCATGCTTTGCTTACCAACTGTGTGTACTCTACATCATCTCCCAGTAAGCCTGTGTCATTCAATGTATACTTGGCTTTCTTCAGTACGGCATCCACTGGGCCTTTCTCTACCTGGTGTTTGATAGCCTTGAACAATTTATAAAGAGGCTCCCCGGCATTGTCCTATGTAAAGGAAAGGAAATGAAATAAAGCAACACCAAAAGACATACTCAGATCAGCTCTTTAAAGTATTACTGATTAAAAAAAACCCCACAGGCAACAGATTTCAACTCTTACCTTGAGGTACTGATATAAACAAATAGACATCCAGTTAGACAACATTCTCTCAACAACCGTTTCAGATCTGAAAAAAAAACCAGCCCCGAATATGGTAAGGACACTTAATGACAAGGTTTTAAAGAAAAACACTGCTTGCTTGAAATATAATATTTTTACATGCTTAACTGCATTCAGTCTCCTAATGCAATGATTTCCCTATAGAGTCTTGAAAGCATATACTTGCTTTAGGATAAGTGCTTTGTATTGCTCATCATTCCTGGGTAGCTACCTTCATCTCACTGCTGAAAAGTATACATCCTTTATTCAAAATCTTAAATTGGGTCTACCATGTGAGAGCTAAAAAATTAATCCAGTTGTGCAGTTACTGGGAAACAACCTACAGATTACAAAGCTACAACATACACAGAGCAAGGTCTATTGTAATTTATTTTGGGATAACAGCTGGGTTAAATCACTAGAGCAAGCCCTCACTGAATGCACAATGCAGCTGATTATGTGTGCTCATTATGGTGGTGATGTGAGGTATAAATGCTAGATCATTTGGAATAGAATTAGATTAAAAAGTAAATGAAATGTTCAGTGTGGTATTTTGAAGTAAGGTAGGTGTTTCTACACTGCAGTGTTTGAATAAGCAGTCCTGTCCAGCAGTCCTGTCAGTACCTCCCACAGCTACTCCTGGTGGGCTTGTCTTGCTAATATGTTTGGGCCAAGCTATTTCTGGCTTTTATGGAGAGCTGGCATTTCAACCCAGTCACACTGCAAAAGAAACACATTTACAAAATGCCAGAGACATATGACAATCATTCAAACCTTCTTAGCATCAGCTTTGGGTTTTTGGCCACAACATACTGCTCCATCAGTTCTAAGAACAGCGTCCTCATGATGTCAGTGTAGTATTCTAGTTTTCCATGTAAAGCGACTGTCAGTAAAGATGCAAAATACACTTTAGCTCGAGCAGAGAACTCCCTTTGGTTTTCCAGTGTGTGAATAAACTGAAACAGAAAACAAATGTAAAAACAACTCAGATGACAGGTTTCTGGAGAACCTCAACACTTGTCTGCACTAAGAAGACAACGAATATTCTTTTAATATTAAATCTCCAAAGCATAGAATCAAAAAGTTTTCAGAAGTTTGAAAAAACTTCTTATAAGAAAATGTTGCCTAAAATTTGGTTTTAAATACACACACAATGTACTGGACTGACCTAAGGAATGCTTATATACTTAACTAAAACCTTATCTAAAAAGGATGTTTTAATTGAATGTAAAATAGTGTTCTGTGACAATTTTTAAAGAGAAAATCAACTCCCCTCTTCCCCAAATTCCCAGTCCTTTCACATCAAATTACAAAGACACTAATGTAAGTACACCTGGAAATGTACTCTCATCTGTCATAAACTCTAATTCTACCATTAACTAGCTCAACACTGGATTCTCATTAAAAAAAAAAAAAAAGAGAAAAAGCTAGAAGCCTAAATCTATATTTAGGTGTCTGACAATGAGCCTTGGTTTTTGAGAGTGAGCAATTATAAGTCTCTTCAGGGCTGCTCTGAGCACTCATCAGTCTTGATGAATAGGCCACTTGAGGAGCCTCTACCTTTGCTGGGGCAGAGATTCTGGTAGATGGCTGTCTGCAGGTGACTCCCATGAGGAGCCTGGATGGAATCAACACTCTCCGATCACATTTCTTAAAAGGCTAAACCAAACTTGTAACACCAGTTTTTATGCCAGATTGGGTAACACCTGCTTTTTACAGCCACTGCAATGTTGACTAACTCCATATTACATGATCTGGCACAGAAATATCATCTTGCCTATCCATTCCACCAGGAAGCTCTGGCTGTGATGCCACATATTTGCAGCAGTTACTGTGAAATCAGAGCCATATGAAAATCACTTATTCTTACTAATTTTGGTTCAGTTGTGCTTGCAAACCTACTGTCTTGCACAGATACACACAGGTATGCCTAGGTAAGAGACAAGGTGAATCCACTTCAGTACTCACATTAATGAGAAATGATTTGCTGTTGAGGAGGTTGGAGAACTGGTACAAAGCCTGCTCCACAGTCTGGCGCCTGGCCTCAGGAATATCCAGCTTTCCTGTAATCATCACATCTTTCTCTCCATCTTTGGAGGGCAAGAAGAAGACTCTGTCTGTGTATGTTTTGTAGTCCAGTACTGGAATTCCAGCTTCATTGATGTCATTTGTCTGATCCTCCATCTCTATCATTAGATCTGCAATATGCAATGCAGTTTAATGGTTCAGTTTAAAAAGTATGCACGTTTTTTAGGCAACACAACCTCTTTGAGTGCCTTGTAATAGCAAAAAAGCAACTCAGCAGCAAAACCTCTTATTTCATCTCACATTTTCTCTTGCTATTTTTAACAATTATCCTATTAACTATAACCACAGCTAATCCTATGGTGGCATGAGAATAAGTGCCTTTAGCACTGATGGTTTCCTTGTTGTTGACTATCTGTAAAAGGGCCTTTATGGCATCTGTGTGAGTTCATATATAAGAATGTAGGATTATAGTACAGAATAAAAAAAAGACATTGCAATACTTTTCATTTTGATTTTTCTTTTTTCCCAATCCACAGTCTATACCCTCTGAGTCTAGGTAGTAAAGAAAGTTCTTTTAAAAACACAGCAATCCAGGAAAGAGAGGTTTCAAGTGTAAAGCAAGCTAATTTAATTGGAAGGAAGGGGATGGCAGGAAGGAAGAAGGTTAAATGGTTCACTGAAATTGATGGAAATATTTCTGTGGGACTCAAAAGCTCTGACATTTTTAAAAGGGACAAAAATTAGGGAATCATCCTTTGGAGCAGCTATTCTAGCTGAAGGCTTTCCAATTACCAATATTACTGATTGACTGGAATACCATGTTAATTAATATACTGACCTATTGTCTCAGGAGTTTTATTGCTCTTACTCATTCCTTTACCTCTTTATTTTATAGCATTCATCAAACTGAGGTAGAAAGAATCTTCTGGTTCCCCTCTGTGTGGTATTACTTCCTTCCTGCTGTCCCTTTCCTTGGCTGTCTTTGGTCCTGTGTATTTTAGACTGTCTGCACTTCATGCTGTTGACATTACAGTTTCACAGTATTGAACCAGAATGTGTTTTGACTTGTGTTTCATTTAACTGTAAGTCAAGGTGGATGTAATTTTAGAACTGGATTACTCCTTGGATGTGCATTCTACTCCCCCAGTGTTTGTACTTTGTGGAGCAGAGAGAAAACCTTCAACCAAACAGCAGGAATGTGTAACTCTCTACTCTTGTCCCAGTAACAGAAAGGTACCTTCTCCTTTCAGAAATGGGTATGAAGTGCCCTGGGAGAGGTGGAGAGAGGGAGGGAGAACCTCGATAGATCCTCTCACAGTTCAAAATGCAGTTTGAAATGAAGCCCGTTTGGGACTGATTCAAACATTTGCTTCTAGTTTGTGTCCAGAACCTGGAAGGACTTGGTTTTCCAGAGAAAGCAAGATGGTACAAATAAAGAACATCCTGTCCCAGAAATGGCAGAAAAACAAGACTGAGAGAGGCCTCGAGCATCACTGAAATCTTTGACATACCCTGAGCTTCTTCAATTAATTTCAAACTCTAACTTGAAATTGCTGTTTTATTCAATCTCGCTTTTTAGCCACTGTCAGTATAAAATAATGCTTTCTCTTTAGCAATAAAGCATGTGGGTATTTTTTGTAATAGAGATTATTTCAACATGACCCAACAGCAGGTATAATTCAGATAATGAGGTGACAGTTGACGGTAATAATTTAGGCCAATATTTGCAATGTTTGCACTCAGATGCCTAGTTTAAGCATTGCAATGAGTAGTTCAACATGTAAAAATGCTGAGCCTTCACACCTCCTGCTGCCATCCCTGGGATGATGCCTCTATGTTAACACAGAACAATTAGCTAGCTCCTCTAATCAAGCTTAAGATTTTCCCATGATAAACAGGGTAAAATCCTATTTCTTTCCTGTGAGCTTACCAAATTATCCCTTTGTATGCTGATGGCTGCAAATAAATTTTGCAGCTCTGAAAACAGTTTTTAGTGTGCATACATTGCATACACAGTCATTGTGCTAAACAATAAAGGCAGTTAGTCACTATAAAACATTCTTATCTTTGTGTTAATGGCTATAAGTAACCCCAATCTCAATTAGTTTCTACTCCCAGTATCTAACCCTATTCTTCCTTTAGACTAAAAGAATCCATTTCTTTTAATAACCTCAGCTACATATTTTATTTTATTTACTTCTCTCATATATAACAGCAAAATATCTGCTCTATGTCAATGTCAGTAATGAAGGCTACTAAGATGTATTGATTATTTGTTCCCAGAAGACAGTTTTAGTGAGCTAGCATCATTCCTCCAGCCTGTCTTGACTGCTCAAGAAGACCCACAGCAGTGAAAATATCTTTCATACCTGTGAACTCTTTCTTGCACCGGTCTCTGACACTCTCCTCTAGGCCTTCAAGTTGTGATTTAATTTTTTCATACTCTCGTTCTGCTTGTTGGCTCTTGCGTCTTTATGGAACAGAAGTAAGATTTTAAAAAAGTTACAAACTATAAAAGTAAATAATTTGCAACAGCTCTGAGAGGGAAGTCCAAGGACTGGGAGAAATTTTCCTGGCTTTGATTTTTTTAAATACAGCAGTAAGAGAATGGAGGAGAAAAACAGCAACAGTGGCCGAAATCTTCATTCCATGTAAAGCAACTTGGCACTATCATGGGCTGGTTGCTTCAAAGCAGACTTGGACCAGTAATTTAAAATCCAGTAAGAAGTAGCTACAAATGCTTTCAATCATATATCAAGTACAGAAACCCAGTCTCCATGCACTGAACCCTTAGGATTGCTTGCAACATGTCCTGTACTGGCTCTAAACCACCCAGGAGTGTGGGATCAAACTCAGAAGGTTGATGGAGGTTCACAAGAGCATAAGGGCTGTACAGCACATGCTTCAGCTGTACTGATAAGTACCATAAGATTGAAATCCACCCCTTCCTGAGGCCCTCATTACTAACCTTAAAATTGGACTAAGTAGCTTTTAAGTGAAATACAGACATATATTCTGGCCCTTTATGAAGCATGAATTTCAACATTAATCATGC
Organism: Corvus hawaiiensis; assembly: GCF_020740725.1. Classification (NCBI taxonomy): domain Eukaryota; kingdom Metazoa; phylum Chordata; class Aves; order Passeriformes; family Corvidae; genus Corvus; species Corvus hawaiiensis. Next base: position 59,848,580 of record NC_063216.1, on the reverse strand, counting down.
AGTTTGTGTGTGGGTAACTTAGCTGGAAAGATGAAAATGACCCCTTAGTGAAATCCATCCAGTTCAGACCTACAGTGCTGACTGAGGCAGCATAAATGTTGATGGGTATTTATACAGAATAAGTTATCTCCTTCATAAGTGCCACTTTAGCTGCCATTTCAAAAGGGTATGTGTGCAACTCAGCCTGCAATTGTTTGCTTGGGAAGCCTGGGACCAATTGTTGTGTTTATATATAAAGGAGGGACTGGGCTGACTGACACTGAGGAATCTGGCGTGCGTGAGAGGAATAAATTGGTGCTCATACATATTTCCAGCTGTAACTCCTTATCTTAACTCTGGAGCTCATAAAAAAGATGAAGATAGTTTCTGTAGACCGAGCTGAGAACAAGCCGGTAGTCCCTTGAAAGCTTTAGGGAAACAAAAGCACCTAATTAGAAGAACTTACCTGTAACAGATGATAGAAATGCCAATGATTACTATCATAGGAATAAGTACCAGTGGCAAAATAAGATTCAGTGGGATATCAGTCACTCGGGTATCATATTCCACCCTTCCAAGGATCCATTCCCGGAGTCCAAATTTTACCTAATTAGATAAAAACACATTTTTCTCAAGAAGTGCAAATGTAAGGTGGTCAACTTCTCAGTTTCACTCTAAATTCTTAGTAATTCCCACAAGTGAATTTTTAGCTCAAACTGCCAAACAAAGGAAATACTTCTGAATATTTTAAACTGAATTTGGGTCACTAGCACTTTATTCCATGAAGTAATTTAATTTGCTCAACTGAGGAAGAAAAATCCCCAGTCTGTCTGTCTGGAGTTCTACATTTCTAGGTAATAAAGGTAGAAGACATTTGGCAGCATTGACACTGCTCTTTATGTGTGACATCTTTTATGCAGTAGGCAGAAGCTGGAAGAAGAAAGAACTGCAAGGAGTTTCTTCACAGTACTACAACAACTTTGGAGAACAAATTACTTCAGTCAAGAGGAACTGTATCAGTGTTATTGATACATGATACTAAATTCTATAGAAAAGGTAACGTACAATGAATTCAGGAAGGTTATTGATGGTATCCCTCTTCTGCCGTTTCTTTGGTTGAGGCTGTACTTCTGGTGGCTCACAATATAAGTCCGTTTCAGTTAGAGTTTTTATGTTGCAAGGCTCATCACCCACAAAAGCCTGGGCCTCATCTATCGTCATGGCTTTGTTCAGGTTACTGCCCTAGACAGAAAATAAAAGGCTAAATTATCATCGCAAAGCCTTGGGAGACAAGAAATCCTGAGTTGCAACTTTCCATTTGGATCACTTTTAGCAGCAGAAATGATTTGCACTGCAGCCTACAGAACAGCAGAGTGATTGGGAATTATTTGATTCCTCTCCCTTCCTTCGTGGTGTGAGATGAGATGTCCCTTCCAGTTCCTGGGAGGTCTATTGGGAGAGGGCATTTCCAAATGCAAATGCCAGGCTCAGCAGGAGGGGGCATCCTCAGCAAATCCGAAGTAGGGCTAAAAAGATAGGAACTCTCTTTCAGAAGGGGTGTGGGGAGGAAAGGGGAGCTGTCATTGTTCATCATCTAGCAGAGGTAAGGGACTCTACCCAAGAATTTGGGGTATGGCACCAAACATCTGTTAAGGCTTTGAGAAAGGAACTAAAAATTCCATACATTCTTCAAGGACAAAATGAGCAACCACCAACTTTTAACAAGTTTACCTTTGCATTAATAAGTTTGTTGACTTGTTTTTTGATGCCATCTGTGAAGTTTTCAAAGGTTGGGTCTGCGACATAGGCAAAGGAGTGGCTCTCATTTTTTACAACCAACTTATAATGATCCATTAGAATAATAGTGGTAATGTTATAGTTTTCTGGGTCTTCCAGTATTGGTGGGGAAGAAAAAACCACCGTGGTTTCATTAAGTCTTGTAACAACCTTTCCGTAAAACTGTAAGAAACAAGACAAGAAGAAGAACATGCTCATTTTAGAGTCTGACTCTTTTCTGTACATAACTGTTGAAAACTTTAGACCATAGAAATAAAACCACTGAATTTATATCCTCTCCATACAGCAGAAATACCATAGTATGAAGGATTTTTGAAAAAGAAAATGAAAGAAATTTGTTGATGGGAATAAATCATCGATTCACTGTGTTGTAGCAGTCGCCTGCAGAAAAAGCTTGGGCTATGGATCAGTTTCATTGCCTCCAATTTCTATGGCTCTTTACCGCTGGACTGATACCACCAAGTTCCTCTCAGATTAGGAAGTTAACATGTCACCCTTAATCCTGATCATCTTCTGTACCTTTGAGTATCTTGGGCTGATTATTTTCTGTTTACACCATGTAATATCTCATTGAACCTCAATAAAATTATTAAGTGAAATTTTGGAATAAAATTCAACAGTTGTCACTCAACTACTCAAGGTAACTCAGTTCACCCATCCTCCATCCCCAATTCAACAAATGTTTTTCCCCTGACACTTTTAGTCATTCAGTAACATCAACCACAGGCAACAAAACTAACAGGAACCCTCAACATTTATTCAATCACCACCTCTGTTTCTCACTTCACGATGCAATGCAACTTGATAGCTTCTCCCCAACATTCTGATATTGTCATGTAAGTGAAAGCAAACCAAAAGATTAGAAAAGCTTTTAGTCTTAATAGAGAATGTGTGCTATAGGTAATGCTGACTTAAACTAACAGGTTGAGTGTACATAAGAGGAGATGTAAGAAATGTTGATAAGCACTGTCAAGAATGCTAAATAGGCTTTCAGATTGTCCTGGGAGTCAAGATTATCCAGATAATTACTTTTTGAAGTTTATGGCCTAAAAAATGTAGGCAGTTTTCCTCTTAAAAATCTTTAGGGATAGGGTTCTAATAGATCCAAATCCAGCTGGATCTGGCATACTCTAAAAGTTGAATCATGCATATAATATATAACATTCACATTACCAACTCACTATAGATCACAAGACAGTCTTACACTGAAGAGCCAGACTTAGAAAGAGTCTTACAATGTTCTTACTGTAAGATCACTTCTAAGTCTAAATCGTGTCATTAAATTGTGATCTTCACTAGAAGAGTGGGAAATTAAGACTATTGGTAATGTCAATTCCTCTTAACAGGAGATGCAAGAAGAGGGTTTTTTTAATGTTATTTTTCACAATTTTTTGTGACCTGTTACAGGTGGAATATGCATGAAGCAAGAAAGAAAAGAAGACTTGGTTCTTTGAGATGTGAGAAAATAAAAGGCATTGATTGTGCAAAGCTGAGTAGTCTGCATTGTCTAGATTTAGATCCTGTTTCAGGCAAATTGCTAATGCTTGCAGGGGGAGAAGAAAGATAAAGGAAAACAAAACACATCCAGATTCTGAAATACACATTTTATCCTTATCCATATTGAATGAATTTAATTTTAAAGCAAAAGATGGCAAAGTACAAGTGAATGTAAGGCAAGATGGTAGGAAAGTCAAGATCTTCTTCCACAGGAAAACCCTGAACAGACCCAGAAATCTGTTCCAATCTTATTTCAGTCCAAGCCTGGTGAAGTCCAGTGGGAAAGTTTATATGCAGCTTTTGAACAGATTATATGCTGTGCATGCAGTGTTATGCCTTTGGGGGAAAAGAAAGAAAATTACCCTTTTTTGATTCATCCTCCCTGCTTCTGGACGCTCTGCATATACCACCAATGAGAAAGTCTGGATGAGCTCAAAACCGGTTCCAGTTACTGTAATATTTCTCCCTCCGCTGCAAGGCACAATTAAAAAAGAAGTCAAATCATTGACAGACTACCACAGCTATACACTACTTCATCCTGCACTGCTATTGCTTCCACTGAAAAAATCCTATGTATAATGCCTATATGACAATTAGATATCCTACAAAAAGGACTTCTGTTAAAGCTATTGATGACGAAAGCATTTTAAAGCATCAATGTCAAGTTAAAACTTGTTTTAAAACAGCAAAATTTAAAAAAAGTACAAATTGCTTTGCCAGGATTTTTGGCTGTTCATTGATGCCAATCTTTGTGTGCTTTACTTCTCCAATGTTATTAAAATCACTCTGCCTACAATACACACACAGAGACAAAGGTGAAACTGTATTTTCCACAGGCCTGTAGGAACCTGGATTCTCTATCCCCTCTTATTTGCAGCACGTTGTTTAAAAAATAATACATTCACATAAGAAGAAGAATGCACGCAAGTTACCAATAGGAATTAAAGTCATTGAAGTGACATGGATTTAGAGGGATAGCAAACCTCAAAGCAATCCATAAAAGTAGGCTTTAGTTTATATAGAAGGAAAAAGAAGTCATTTAAATTCCATGAGGTAAATCACTATTGGTCTACCAAAGAAAAATTTCAGGCCCCAAAATCACCCAAACCAAAAATGAAAAGGAAACATTGAAAACAAATTCTATTTTATTCAAGTGATTACTTAATAGTCAAGGAGACAGGTACTAATATGTCCAAGAGAAGTCACAGCCAAATTTATTTTTAATGTTCTGTTTGTCATGATGTTACACTTTTTAACTGATCTCCCTCTGCCAACTGTACCCCACTAAGCAGAAAGACCAGAATACTGGGGAACAGCAGACAATAACATGAATCAGGGTCATGTTTGTCCCTGTATTTGTCACAGAATGACTTTCAAAACCCAAGGTATGCTACAAGGGCTTTTATACAATGATTTGCCATATTGCTACAAATATAAGAGTAACATAAATTTATTTGATTTCCCAATTATTACTAGGTGAGCTGTTTCCCAGAAGGAACACCTACCAGATGGGGTGTTAGTGAATACCACCATAGAACAGAGCACACCTTTTAAAAGCATTATTGAACATGGGTCTAGATTTCCTAAAAAGGTACACTTTTTCCTCATGAGACAAAGAAAGAGATGACAAGCCATAATTTTTCCTCTATTTCCAGCATAATTATTAAAAGCTGAATAGAAAAACTGTTAGAAAGGTCTCCATTAGAAACTTTTAATATTGGTTATCCTAGTAGCATAAAGATTTGTAAGTAATGCAAAGATCGTGTTGTCTTACGTCATGCTGAAATGCTTCAAATCTCTTTCTTTGACACAACTCCATTTAAAAGATGCCTTTTCTGCTTTCAGGACTGACCTTTGAAATGGGATGACAATTTGGAAGTAAACAGAATACTTTCAAACGTCAATTGCAGTTAAGACCACAAACCCTACATACCTAAATGTCTGCATTGATAGAGTACAGGACTTTATTCCAAACCATTCTATATTTAATAATTTTATTACATATTACACATATTTTAAGCTAGTTGTAAAAAAAGTTATGACAAACATTTCATTACCTGCTGAAGCTATTTACCGGCAGGAATTTGGTGACAGTAGGATTCTCACTGTATGTAAATAGCTGTGGTACAGGAATTGTTGTGCCCCCATAGTTCATTGTGACTGTAACAGGTTCAACCTTGTTATTACGTCCTGTAATGCAAACGATCTCGTCTCCAAATTCAGTCCTAGATTGGAGAAGAAAAAGGAGAGGAAACATCTTCTGTTACTAACATTATGGAGTTTTGCATTCTTCTACTGTAAACTCCAGAACAACAAAACTGGGGCTCTATTTTTGCTGGGTACCAAGTAGTTATGAGAGGAGAAAACACTTCCTTCAGATCACTAACGCTTTTTAAAAAAAGAGATATAGGATATAACAATAAACAGTGTGCAAACACAGGAACAATGAAATGTTAGCACACTTAGTGTCCTTCCTTTTTTTTGAGAAAAGAGAAGGGCAGCAACTAATAAAAGGAAAAAGAAGGGAGAAGAACAAGCCATGGGAGACTAGAAGACTAATATTTTATACAGAACCACTGAAGAGATGCTGAGTGAAAGCATGGGTGGGTTTGAAGCAGCCAGTATAGCAGAGAAAGCCAAAAGTGGAGAAATTTTTGGACATCTAAATTCTCCCACTTAAGGTGTTTTTACTGCTGTTCTTCCGCTGAAGCCTCTGAGTGAGTTTGTCTGAATGTTACACGCAGAACTCCATTGCATGGGAGGAGTCACAAAGAGATAGACAATGGATTTGTTTCATTTATAAAGGGCAGAAAAGGTTGGTGCTTTTTTAGAACACAGCTCTGTATTGTTAGTTACTCAGACTACGTACACATTGCAAGGCTGGCTACCAACTGAAACTTGAACATCCTTCTTGGAACCAGTGGCCAGATTTACGCCAGAGATGGTAAGTTTGGTTCCACCCGCTTGTGGACCACTTTCGGGTCTTATTTGAGAAGGATGAGGTTCCTGAAAAGAGAAGATGGTCAAACTAAGTGAGAAAATTAAAATAAAATTTATACCAGTATTATTTGGTTTAATAGGTAATTGAAGTTTAATATTAGCACCTGAAAAAGAATAAAATTAAAGCAATGACAGACAAATCTTCCAAAATAAAAGAAAATCTTTTACTATTCATGCTGAAAGAAGTAACAGATAATGTGAACGCACTTTTCTTCTTTTCTTTACTGTATTTTATGAGGCTTTATACAAGTTTCAATTCCTTATCACGAAATGTAGTTAGCTGCCATTTAGTTTGTGAGAGCTTCCTGTTGGATTTCCTTGTTTCATACTTATTTTAAGATTTCTCTCTTCTTTATGCCTCAGTCTACCTTCATCTTTCCTTACCCTTTCCTACATTCTGTGTCAGCTACAGGAGACAAAGAACAAGGTTTTCAAAACTTGCACTAAACAGAAAGAATATAAAGATTCCCTTTATCTCATAAGGCTCTCAGTAACTGTGGTAAAACTCTCATCTAATACTTGAGCAATAAGCTTGCAAAGAAAGAAAATCTGAAAACGCTCAAATTGTCTTAATGTACCTAGAACCTTGGAGTGGGTTCCTTAAAACCAATTAAATCAAGCAGACATGGTTCAGATTGTTATAAAATTTGTTTGATATTTAAATGTCTCAAGAAGTTCCCTCCTTTTGTTCTCAATTCAGTCTTTGTTTCAATGATTGTATTCTGGGAGCTCCAACAAATACTGTAAATTAACAGTGAGGGCTTTTCATGAACAGCATGATTTAATTACTTCGTCGCTAAGTAGTTTCTGCTTCCAGTTGAGAAAAGCATCCTTATTCAGGACCACACTGAAGCTGCTGAATCACGAGCACGGCTGAAGCCAAGCAAGCCGCGTGACATGGGCTGCCAGCCGGCTCCGAGTGACACTGCCCACTGACCCTGCTCCTCACCACGCCTGCAGACGTGCCACAGCCCTTGCACCCACAGGGCCACAGCTGCTGTGCCTGCAGGCAGCACTGTGTCCTGGGCAGGCAGCACTGTGTCCTGGGCAGGCAGCACTGTGGTCCCTGGGCAGGCAGCTGGCTTGGGCACTGCACACACAGACAGGATGCCAGGTCTAAGTGCGTGGCTGGTGCATTAGGCTGGGGCATTGCTACGAGGGATTCTGATCCTGCATTTACTGAAGCATACTAGATCAAGACCTTAAGGGAGGCTGTGACTAGGCGATGCCTTTTCTGATGTACAACTGTGCTGCTTCACCATATTAAAACACAGGTTTTTCTTAAATGAGTTGTAAAAAGTAATAAGCTTATTTCTCAGACTCGTGTATATTTGTAAATGACAGCTGTTCTCCTCCTCTTGCATAATCTTGCTAAAATGGTTGATAATAAAGTCCAGGCTTGGGGCTATTCCATATGAAGCACATGCAAATAAAGAAAGAGTAAAGAAGTTTGAAAACTTCCCTTGCTGATAAGGGTTTCCTTGATCACTATCACACAGAACTGATCTTCCACTTGAAGGAGGAAAAGCCCTTCCAGAGACAGAGAGCAACGTGCCCACCTCTTCCTAGTCATGCAGCAAACCCCTTTCTCTCACATAGTTTGGCTCAGGCACAGCCCATCTCTGTGACAGCTTACAGCTACAAAACCAAGGGCCTACCAATGGCAGGGAGGAAGGGACTGATATATTGCATTTTGGTTCAAAGCTTGGTGAGTCATCGACAGGTTTTTAACAAGCAGCAGGAATCCATAAAAATGCATCCAGTTGACTTCATGGTTACTTTACAAATTTGTTTTATTGCAGCTCAGATACAGAAGCATGGAGAACTCTTATGTGCTCTGCTTGTTTTATACTTTCATGTCTAAGCAACTTCCCTCTGAAGGAATGCATCATGGTTCAGCACACTTCACAAATCCACAATGACAACTGTAATTTGCTCTCGAGCCATTGAGCTTTAGGAATATGCTTTAACTAATTGGGTGTCAATTGCTTTTTTTCCCTGAGAGAAATCTGTTTGTAAACCCTTCAATCCTCAAGAGTGAGCACATGACTGCTCTCATGCAAGTAACCTTTGATTTAGCTTTAATTTAATACATCACTCAGGTTACAAGATTTTATATAGAGAAGTCACTCAAAGTAATTTTAAAGCATTTTAAAAGCTCATTTAGGTCTATATAACCCTGTCTATGCATCCTCATATTTGGATTTAATTGCTTGCTGATTTAAGCTAAATTGAGACAAGTTTAACCAGGGTAAATAAAAAGTTTTAGGGGGTCAGTTTTAAAAATCATATTTGAAGTTTAAGTTAGAATAAGTCTAGATATGCACTTTATAGGAAAACTCATTTGTGCTTTTTTACAACTGAATTTAGTTGCTAAAAATATTAAAATCAAGACTGTATATGAAATACACAGTCAATAAATAGTTTATAAAAATGGGTCAAATACTTTAAGTGTAACCCTACCACATGGACAGAAAACCATACCTTTTATTAAGTTCAAAATAAATCTTAATTGCTATAAATTGTTAACCATGCTGGACTTCTGTATTATCCACAGTAACGCTTAGCTGCATAGTATGCTTAGGACAACTTTCAGATTAAAGTATTCCTCAAGAACCACTAAAGAATCAGTATAGACAAATTCTTTCTCTCTGAAGAAATCTATTTAAAATTTGTAGCTTTTCCCTAAATACTACCTCCATTGGAAGGCTAGGCTCCAAGGACAGGCTTAGGAAGGAAATTAATAAGAAACCACTTAAAGCAAGCCTTTAAACATAGACTTAGGAAACTAAGAAAGAAAAAAAATTTCTGAAGCATCACACAAACTATTGTCTGTAACCTCAGCTTAACGAATGAAAGGAAGCTTGCTAAGAATTTCAGCTGGACAGCCATATTCCTTTCTCTTAGCAAAAAAGTGAAATAATTTCCCTGTTACAGCTCTGTTGGCTTATCTGATGAGCCCCTTTGGCAGGGCTCAGCTGTCTCTGTAGCCAACAATCAGTAAATACGGAGTGAGCCACAAACTTGAAGTCTAATCACTCAGCATCATTGTCTTTGGGGACCTGTTAGTGGCGGCCTACATTTGTCTCCCTAGGAATAGGGATATAGGGGTAACAGCAAAGCTGTCTCTGAAAAACACAGTTGTAAGGGGGAAGTGAAACAAGCCTCTGTTCTGTTTTCCACAGAAACTGTTTTTTTCTTCTTTTTCTTAGAAAGACTCCACCTCTTGGAATTTAAAGCCCAGCTACAGCAGACAGGAGAACTCACCACCCACCCCTCATGCATCCGTTGTGCAGACACATCTCAGTTGCACTTCAGGCTGAATGGAAAACTGGGGCCAAGAACCACTCTGGAAACAGGGAGTGGCCAAAGAGGAGGTGGAATGGTTATGGTTAACTGTTATTTTGTCTTTAATTGCTGATCTTGCAGCTGTCCCTCAAAGGACTATTTTAAAAGCACTTAATTCAAAATACTCATATTTAACACATTTTAAGTAATTCTGCAAATACCAGGAGCTTTCCAGGGAACAAATAATGTGGACGCCTCATAAAAATGATCTAATAAGGAGAAGCTGAACAATGCTTTGTGTGCAGAGGAATTCTTCAGCATGACTGCTAACACTTTGTTACCATAAACTTGGCAGGAATATTATTTGATTAATTTTAACTTGCTATTTTCTGTTTCATATTTTCCCTCTTTCCCTTCCTCTTAAGGACCTGCCAGAAAAAATAAGCAGCTAAAATAAATTATCAAGAATTTTAACAATTTATATAATTATTTTTTATTGCAAAACCAATGTGCTGTGAATAAGTTTTATTGCTCCTCTAAAATATTCGTGGATGGCTCAAAGAACAAAGCTCCATCGGCCCACCTGGCGGTCTTCTTAAGAGTACCAATAAAGAAAAAAAAAGTTGGGTCATACAAATACTCAACCAGAAAGCATTTTACAAAAATGCAATTAGATAGATAGGATCAGGAGGAGAATGATATTTCACTCAATGCCAAGTTAATTTGAAGAAGTGCCCTCAGTGGTGATACAAGACTTCAACAAGAACTGTGTTTCCTAAGGAGAAGGTAGCCCCTTCCCATGGTACTCACCAGTCAGACAGACACATACAGACCCTTGGAAGGTGCCAGCTCTAGTCTTGTCTTATCTTATGCAGTCTGGCAAAGCTGCACCTGACCCACAGGTCTACGTTGTTTACCAAAGTCCTACATGAGATTCCTTCTCCTTGCAGAGGAAAACGAGGGGCAGACAGTAAATCTGTCAGTGTAAACCTTGTTTGAGGGATAATAAAAATGCTGCTTTTACCAAGATGGAAGGCCCTTTAATTTGAACTTGACCCTGAGCAATACCGAATGTTCAACTGTTACAAATGGGACTGATAAGCCTCCAACCTCAAGTGCTGCGGTATCAGTGATGCTATTTTTTTCCAAATCCCCTCAAGGATTTCTTCTCTCCTTCTTTCTGCCCTGTTGTCATTTCAGTCTCTGAATCAGAAGTACACCTGCTGTCATGATAAATAACCTGCTTTCTTCTTCAGCCCTCTACACCTTGAGATCTTTGTTGGCTCCATCAGAAGACACCGGGGGGAACTCACACTTTCTATAACATCACTGTAACATCACACTGCAGTGTTCAGTGCAATTATGATGTTAAACAGAACATTTGATAATGTGTCTTGTATGGAATTTGTAGCAGTCCTGTAATAATTCTTCTGGAAAACATCAGCCCTTGTGAGGACTTGGCAATACTTCATTTCTCATGGACGCAGTAAAATTTAAACAACCCTGCAAATGCTGCTTTAACCCTTGTTTTATAATTCCTTAAAGTGTAGAAAATCATTCAAACATATTTTGGTTTTTTTCTTATTTTACTTGAAATGAAGGAGTGTTTTTTTCAGGCCTATACTTCTTTTTTCACCAGGAAAATATTGTTCATGTCTTCCAGGTGGTTTAATGTTTGAGCATAAATATTTTCTGCAATAGCAGGCTACCTCATTATGTGGGCTTTTTGATAGTCTAGTTTGAAAAGCCTGTTCCGATGTCTGTCAGCTGTTCAGTGGCCTGGTTTTTGCAGAGTCTAGTAAGCCGTCTCCCAGCAGAGGGACTTTGTGCCACCAGGACTCCCCACTGCCTTTTGTTCTCACGATCATGCCCTGTGTTTGTAGAAAGTGGATTTGCATAAAACCTATGCAAATCCACAGCTATGCTATTCAGAATGAAATTCAATACAATGGTTCAGTTGGGAGTGATCTTCAATCATCATTTAGTCCAACTTGTTACCAGGTGTAACTTGCTCCCTGCTGCATGATTTATCCTGAAAAAATTATTTGATCTAAACAAGATTTCTTGCTTGTAGGTCTGAGCAGATTTTAATCTGTTTGTCATGGGAAATTTGAGCACTTTACAGTTAAACCTTCCTTAAATCCTACCTAGATGTTGAGTTAAAGATCTCAAAGTCCACCTGCAACCCAACTTTTCCATGTTGTACCAGACTGCTGGGTAAGTATTCCTGAACTGATAAGCAGTTTTCCCAGTTCTTTGATATCCACAAGGCTATTATCCTTGTTGGAAGGATACCAATAGGTTACCTCTTGTGCTTTTACACCTGTGGTTAGCACCCATCCTGTTGCTATGGTTTAGCTGGAAGCAGCGGTTTTCTGCTCCAAGCAGTGAGACAACGCCACTTGTACATTGCTTTTGGTACCTAACATTCAAATAATGCTAGTATGTGTAGTAGCAAATTTTTTTCTTCTCTTTGTAATACCAATGTAATACCTTACGTGGCATTTCCATTCCTGTGTGCCACTGTCTCATCCTTACTTCATCAGCACAGCAGTACTGGAAAAAACCCAATGAAAAATATTGACAAAAAAGCTCCAACTGGCCCAAGTATGTATATGACTTCACATTCAAGGCCATGTTCCAGTGTCCTGTTTTCTTCATCACAGCCAGAAGTCTCTTCTTTGCTTGCTTTGTTTGTATCTTTTGCCCCCTACTTAAAAATCTGTTCACAGAAATGTGGATATATTTTTCATTGTAGTTTCATGCTTTCTGTGTGCTAGAGGGTAAATTATCTCCATGTCTGTTCCACTTATAATCACATTTAGACATGAACTTGCTTATTAGCAGTGTACATGACTGCTGCTCTTACACAGCTACTGTAGGTGCTCTGAGCATTCGCATTTAGCTCTTACATTTTTCATCCTGTTTATTAATCTAGAATGAACTTTTAAATCTTTAATATTTTATGAGTAGCAATTAGTCTTTTTGCAGAGTTAGGAAGGTGATATCTTATTTCTTCAGATTTTTAAACTTCTATTTTAATAAAAAAATACCTTTTGTAGTCTGAAAATTCTTTCAGAGTGCTCCGAGCATTTTAAATCTCTATGGTCTGCTGGTGTCAAATCAAAGCCCATCTTTTACTGGGCTAGCAGTGGGGTTATTCCTATGCTTCTTTTAATTTTTTTTTCCCTGGTTCTTCACAATTTTCTTTGCAATTAAAGACATGGAGGTTTAAAAGAGAACCATTCCCCCAGCCTCTTTTTTGCTCACCCATCTTACATCTGGGATTGGATTTTCCAGAGAGATTCATGTTCTTGTTCACTCATTCTGTTTGCGCTGCATCTTTCCTGGTTTGCACTGTCCATGTCCAGCCAAATCACTTCTGGTCCCTTGCACAGTATCCAAGAACAAGAGGAGTGCACACCCATGGAGCATCACCAAAGTTCTGCATGTCTTCTTTTTCCATTTCTCTGCTTTTCCATTTGTCTGTCATCAAGCACAACCTCATCTATACAAAGTTTCCTTTTCCCAGGAGAATTCCTGAACATGACTCTGTAAATAAGGATACTGGCTACTATAGTACCCATCTGTGGTAAGCAGTTTCTAGACCATGAACTAGATCACTGACATAAAATTGGTTGCCCTTTATCCTTCACTGAAGCAGAAAATCAAAGAGAGAAACAGCAAACCTCCAAGAAGGCTACTGGTGGATCACAAGAAGGGCCAGGAACTGAAGAACAGTTGGACAGTAACAGAGAAGGGGAGCCGAACAGAGATGCATGGAAACCTTGGCACGAAGTCTGTGCTTCAGAGGGGGATGTTGGAAAAAACACAACTGTGCCAGATCACAAGCAGAGAGACAACTGGGAAGGGGAAAGATGATGGTGTCAGAGTATGTCCCCATGATGCTGTGAGAGATGCCAGCTACAGCACAAGGGGAAACCAGCAGCAGATGGAGGTGTTCAAACGGACATGATGGGCAGCAAATGGCAAAGCCACCTAAGCTCCCTTCTCTTGGCTCCTGTAGACACTGACTTCCAGTTGGGGGTTTGCCTTTGATGCAAGTGCATTTCTTCACAAGTAGGAATGGGCTCTTGTGGTTCTACACAAGCAGAAAACAGGGATGCTGTTTCCAAGGCCTGATGACAGCACACACAGATGTGGATAAGATTTTCACAAATGTACAGGCCATGTTGTTGTTCTGCATCTATCACATCCATCTTTCCTTCACAAGTAACTCTTCCCTCTCCTCATCCTGGTTCCAGCTGCAGTAAGTTCTGGCTCTTGAAGAAGAAGCAATTTTTTACCAAAATTATCTGCCTCACACTGAAAGCCAAATTATTCTGTGAACTCTTGCATATTATGCACACAAGAATAAAAGGCATAGCCCACGAAGTGCTGTAGACACTCACCAGCTTCTTGGAGGTCAAAATGTCATTTAATGGACCATAAAGGTAACCACAGGAGCTAAATTAAACCTCTGAATGGGAAACTCAAGCCATTAGGAACTTCTTTCCCCCTCCACTTCCCTCCTCTCTCAGACTCAAGGGAGCCTGTTTCTTGTTTCTTCAGACAAGCCACCCACTCACAGGATATTCAACCAGAGAATTTCCACTGCGCATTCTTGGCGGCCTGGTGTTCACCACAGTGGCTAACCTGACCTGCTGGCTCGCCTCATCACAGTATCCATAACACAAGTCAGTTCCTGGGTTATTTCTGCAACAGCAGAGAGATGAGCTGAGTCCTGCCTTTCTGGGGGCTGCTTTGTCCAAACCTTACATCCTGTAAGCTGAACAAATGCTTCCAGGCACTCCAGGTGCCCGGGCAGAGCATTTGCCTGGCAATGCACATTGTGTGTTGCCTGCTGTGGATGGGACTCTTATGCAAAGGGCTGGTATGTTAAACAGCTTATTCTTTGGCCTGAAAGCAGCATCTTTTTATCATGAGGCAGATACCACATGATTTTCTGAAAAGACTACAGAGCTTTGCTGACGGGTTTGGTGGAGAAATGGAAGCATGCGTGACTGGAAAGTCTGCACTATCATACAGCCAGTGTTTACTGGCAGCTCTCAAGCAGAATCATGAGCACTGGATGGTGGGACATGTATTTAAATGCATAGCTCAGATGATACAGAGTAAAGACTAACAATATCCGCATGAAAAAGGGGCAACTTCACTAAAACTCTCAGCTATCCAAGAGTTCTCCTGTCCCCCATGCAGACTGACACACAAACAATATGTACTGCAGGACTTAAGAATAAAATAAGATCCTCTGGAAGCAATTCCAGACTTCTGCGGATGTGTGGTTTATCAGCATCAATCATAATGGCAACAAGCATGTAATTTTCCCCACAAAAAACCCCACCCAAAGCCCCCAGGTACAGTGTAAATTGAATGTATTGAGGCAAAGACTCAGGGAGAAAAATCAAGGAGTGAGCTGAAACCCTATGTGAAAGCCTTGAGGCACTTTCCTGGTGAGGGCTTCCAGTGCAATTGCTTCAAACATAAAGAAGCAAAGCAGAGGATGGATGCAGGTAAGAGGAAACTGCCAAGTAGAGTAGATTAAGGTGGAAGAGTGCACCTTGTTAAATGTAACTGTGCTGTTCATTTCACATTCAAACTTCCAGTATGGTGAATAGTGATGTTGATGTTTGTTTTCAGGTCAAACTCCAGTTTATCCTCCCTTCTTCCTCCTTTTGGTTATTCATCTCATCTTGTTTAGGTAAACAGACTTCCTGGTTTACAAGAAGTCATTTTTTCCAAGCCAGTTCAGGAATGTATTAGACTTTTGCAAAGTTCTACCTCTAAATTCACCATCTTAGATCTATTTGAGCTTTCTGAAACCCTATAGTCTCTTTAACCTGCACAGCCTAAACCTCACAAAGTTGTTCAGACAAACAGATGCTGGAGATGCCAGAACCAGCTGCAAGCTCTTGTCCTGGTGCTTTGAGTCTAAAGAAGAGGTGTTCTGAGAAAAGAATCAGCACTTGTGTGGGACCAGCAAATCTGGGCCATATCCCTTGGAAAAGCTTAACTCCTTCTTTTGAGACTGCTTCTCACTGCCATAGTAACAAGCAAATCAGATAAAGTTAACAACAAATGAAAAAGCAGGACTGGCCTTTAGCCATGTTACTGCTCCACCTGCTCAGAGACCAGCCAAGCTGTCAGTGCTCCAGATGTACCGCATAGCTGGATATTAAAATTTATTATAAGTTCATTTCTATTTCACTAAACAGAAGAATGGTTATTGCCTGATCCTTCTTATAGTGAAACAATAGAAATGTCAGCAGAGGATGACTGGGTTATCAGAATTTAATTTTACTGGGACTGTACTTGAACTGCACTCAGGTTGGATAGAGAAATTGTGATGGGTAGGGAGACATAAAGCTTTCTCCTCCTGTTATGCAACAAATATAGATATTTACTGTATAGCACAGACACTTGTGGACCAGGGCATTTTTGTTCAGAAATAATTTTAAATTGAAACCATGACTTCCCTCTGAACTGGATTTTTGACCCATTTCATGAAAGTCTTGCACATTTGTCACTTCTGAAACGTTCTGTGCTGGCAGACAGGGGAAAAAGCATGAGTCTGAGCCCCAAATTGTTCTGACTACTGATTCTCATCAATCCACCTTTAAAAATAAATCACACCATTCAGACTGGGTATCAACAAGTGCCAAATATAGTACTACTTATAGAATCACTGAATGGTTTGGGATGGAAGGGACCTGGTCCAACCCCCCCACCATGGGCAGGGACACTGTTCCCTAGATCAGGTTGCTCAAAGCCCCATACAACCTGGCCTTGAACAATTCCAATCATGGGGCAGATACAGCTTTTCTGGGCAACTTCTTTTAGTGATTCACCACTCTTGTCATATAAAAAATTCTTCCTTATACCCAATCTACTTGATAAGTGCTTTTGGTGGTAGATACTAATCACATGTACAAGGCTGAGACAGTGGGGCATATGGTGAAACCTCTGGTGTACACAGACACACCAGATGAGCATCTCCAGTGTCTCCTTGTTCACTTCTGCCCCGTGATGCCACACACTGCATTTAGAATAGTCACTGTTAAAGATGAAGCTATTCTGCTTCAAGTGTCCAGAGCTCACAGTAAAAACAGTGGTAGTTACCAGCAGAAGGGTAGCCATCCAATGTGTCAAAGAAACAGGGAAATACATAAGAGAAAATTTGTTTTAAGAGGGCTCTTGGAAAGAAGATTATTTTCTTTCCTTTGTATATACTGAGTAGAAGAGGTTTTACACAAAGCACAGATTTTGCATGTCTGCTGAGAGAAGTCACCAAAGAACTGTCTGACAAAAGCACTGAAACAAGATTGAAGCTTTTAAGCCAACATTAGCTGATGCAACTGTCTGCTCTGATCTGCTCTGATTGTCTGTTCTCACGCCAAAGCATTGGTGTCACACTTGTAGAGGTGCACATCAATGTGACGCTCCTGTACTGACTCCAATCCTACTGCAGCCCAAAGTTGGCTTCATTTTCTGGTGGAATAAAGAGAAATGAAACTAGAAACCAGTATCACCATTTTAAAGTTTGAATTGTATTACTTGTCATTGCTTCACATACTGTAAATAGGGTCCACATGGAAAGATTTTGCAGTAAATGAAAGTGCTCTTTATCAGCAGTTGGCTTAGGCATCTGATTTTTCAGTAACCTCAATGCAGGCAGAGACTGACACACAGGCAGGGACTCTTGTACTTACAGGGGAACATCCACCTAGTTGATTCTGGTGCACAGCTACGTTTCCTAGCACCTCCCTGATAGGCAATTAAGAATCTTTCCCTGAAGTGGCCAAAAGCAGTGGCTCCTTACGTCCCTCTCAGATGGGCTGAGCAGGGAATCACACCAAAACAAGTCCAAAGACAGGCTTTGAATCCTGCCTGGTTCAGCTTGCATTTCAACCCACTCTATAATAACTTTATGTCCTTTCCATGAAAATAATGAGAAAATCTTTATACACAGAAGGATGGGAGAACTGGTGCAAAACATACCCAACAGATTCATGTCAAAATCTCACGTAGGGCTTACTGTCATAGTCTATGTCCTAGAGACCACAAACATACACATGGCAGATTATATTGTTGCTCTCTGGTTAAGATCATAACCTGTATTTCCGCAAAGGAACAGATGACATATTCAAGCAGAAAGGGTAGGGTTTTTTTGCAGCTGTATCACCAGAGAGAGGAGGTATTTGCTTGGAAATTATAGAAAACCCACTTCTAGCCCATTTTGTGAAAACAAGAATATCCTCTTCTCAGTAAAATGTCATTCTTGACTTATTCCACTGTTTAATGCTGACTCCTTTCCTTTACTTCTCATCAAGAATTAATGAGACAGAAGTTTAAATAAGGGAGAAGATAAAAGCCTAACACACAAGTTATGTTTTATAGTTTTATAGCTTATAAGTGTAATTTTAAGTATCAGTATGGGGACTGATATTATTTAAACCTCTCAACTATCACATGATCTTATAAAATTTGAAGACCTCATAGATACAGATAAAACTGCTTGCTGCTAAAACCACAGGCCAGACGAGCTATAAGCTAGGGCCACATTTAGAGCAAAGAAATTAACATGGAAATGAAATTCTCTTTCATAGTCACACTGGAAACAAAGCATATAAGTAATATGAACACATATCATGCTGTCTGTGGCTCTGCATGCCATACTTTTGAATGAAATAAATTATTAAAGAAATTAATGAACCTTCATTACTTATTCTTCAGCTGCTCTGCATCCATTCTTCTAATTAAGAACATTGCCTAGACTAAATATTGTGATTAAAATAGTGCACCATATGTCTGGAGAATACCTAATTTTTCACAATGCTGACTTCTTTTTTATTTAATAGTGATACTGAAGAAATATTACATCACTAATGAGTAGGTTTATTCCAGTTGCTTTTCTACCACATCTTTGTTTTGAATGGCAAACATCATCATCCTATTTTGAGACTATGGATCTATTTATGAGAATTGATTTTTGGTACACCTTTTGTATATATATATTATGGAATTAAGTGTTTTCTAATGTTCTTGAATGACAGTGCTATTGATGAAAGACTAAGACAAACACAACCGATTCTGTTCTTAACTTTAACTTAAGTCATGCACAAAGTATAAAACAGGTCTCTAAAAAATTGCACTTACCTGGTATGTAAACAAAACTTCACTTGGTGATTTACCTAATTTTCCATTGATGTTAACTTCAATTTGACCTTGTTGTGGTTCATTCATTGGTCCAACTTGACACACAATCCTAAAAAGAAAGAATGTAAGCTTATCTGTTAGAAGTAACAGCTGCAATACCAATGCAATATATGTGACCTACCACACACACTGCCAGCAAAAGCGCCAACTTTGCTTTATCCTATACAATGTAATCCACTGCTGCCTCAGATTTCCAGCAAAACCACCCAAGAATAGTTTGCTCGTCTATCTAAAGGCTGGTAAAACCGAAACCTGAGCACTGTACGCAGCAACTTCAGCAGTCCATTAGTAGAAGTGCCTTCTGCAGAAGACTCAAATTCAGCCCATAAGTCAGTTGAACTTCTGCAACCTGACACAAGATTTACAGTGGACTTTGTGATGTTAAAAAAAACCAAACCCACAAAGGAGCCCCCACCTCCTTGAGGCAAACATCAGATCACCAGCTGTCTTATAATTTTGTGTGTTTTAACTGCTGATAATTTTGCTGTGCATCTTGCTACCTTTCAGCTTCAAACTACTGCCTTTTCACACCTATGATCAAAATCCCTTCAGAATTACTGTTCTCTGAAAATAAATTCACAGATAAAACATGCAAAATCAGAGGTCAAGGAACACTGGCCAAGAAAACACTGCCTTGAAACTAACACTGCTGCTGAGTGATAGCTAGGATGTTTAAACTTTTATTTCAAACAGGTAAACCACAGAATGAAAGCATGAAAAGGCAATAAGGATTTGACACACTTGAAAACTGGGACGAATGCTTAATGGAGAGCTGATAATACAGTTAGATAAGGAGTGTATAATGCTTGCAGCCTGCTCAGTCAGACGGTTTCATATAGGACACGCCCTGAGGATCACTGCTCATTTCTGTCGCTCTTTCACTCCAGGATTATTGCTATTCTTCCTTAAGCAGTGCATGACTGCTTAAAAAATCCCAAAGTAGCAAAAAACCCTCAATGACTCCAAATTACTGGGTATAATGTACTTAAATTGAGACTTATAATAAAAGGATTTTCAAGTCCCTCTGCAGATCACTCCAGACTTTTTTCCTGGGTACTGGCAAATGGACAAAATTCTCTGAATTCTTGCATGCCCTGGCATGTGTATGGCTGCCTGAGCCTGTTCCTCATCATCTCTCTACTGTATTCTTGGAAGTTGTATCTTCATGTCAGGCAGAAACAGGAAACGGTGCCTTTGGAGGAATTTTTACCATATGTCAAGCTAGGGAAAGCAGTCGGGGGCCGGGGCTGGGGGATGTGGGGGAAACACCGTAGCAGGGATTTTAATTGGAAAAGTTCCCTCCCCTCCCCAGCGCTGGCATCACCTCCCTTCCCCCACATTACTAATGGAAAACTACAAAGAATGAGAACAGACTTCTCGAAGGCCAACAATTAAATCACTGCAGAGCCAGAAAGCACCCTTAACTGTCTTAAATCTTGCTGTGCATGGGAGCAACTGTCTCCTAAAAAGACTAGCATTTTACTGCAGAAGGATAGGGGAGCCAGACAAGGCACTTTTTATTATTTTCTAATTTAATTTTATAAAAAAAGCTAATAATAAAACAAAAGAACAGAGGAAGACAAAGACAGAAAATTATAGATATCTGTTTGAAGATTTTGATAACTTTTTAAAGGATTCCCTAGTCGAGAACATCCTTCAAAACCCACTAATTTGTTGATAAATGACATGATGCAAGTTGCATTTGTTCTCACCCATTACTACACTGCCAGAACTTAGGAAACCAGTAATGTTGCTATGATACCAGGAACCAGTCATCTCAGTTCTGGCTCCTCTCCATGTATTTAAAAATATCAAAAAGCTTTAGAAAAAGCCAAGAGGATGGGGAAATACTTGTAAGACTATGTTGCAATTCAGTGCAGCTTTTGCAAACACTGAAAACAGGGAATGGAGAAAGATGACCGTAAAAAAGTTTGTAATTCTTTGGATTGGAAGTACATGTAAATCCAGGAGAGATGGCAATAAAATTGGGAAGCAGTAAGAAATAAACAGCTATTCTTTAGCTTCTTCAGTCCTAGAGGCCTGGGAAGCTTCTAAATGCCTGGTCCACACATTGACTAAAGTTAAATATTTTTCAAAAGAAAAAAAAAATCACTTAGGCATTTTCAAAGTCCCTTTCAAAACATGCCACAGGAATAGCAAAAAGTTACTGTGTTACACGTTAATTTATAAGGAGGGAAAGAAAGCCAAGGTTTCAATTGCAGCTTTCAAAATTGAATGAAAGAAAAATCACACCGCCTAAAATATGTCATTACTCTTAACATTACTACTGAACCTTCCTGCTATGCTTTTCATCAGCTAATATCAAAAGGGTATTTCCCTCTTGAAATTAGAAGCTTGATATAATCTGTAGTAAACACCTAGATACCTACCAAGAAGAATTTAGGCATTCTGTTTTAATTTTTGGCACCGCTTAAGAGTGTGACAAGTAATCCACAAAACATCTACCAACCTGCTTAGGCACTTCAACACCCATGGACTTTTTGGCTTTGAGATGAAACTTAGTCATCTACAGCTAAACCTGAACTCTGGGCTCCCTCCCTGCCCCCAGGAAAGAAACTCTATGGCTGGAGTAAACAGATTTAAGCTTCCTCTTTCTTTGCCTGCTTTCCCATAAATCTTGTATGCTTGGCTTCATTGTGGTTCAGATTTAGCAAAGTCATAATGACTAGATTGTACATGTAGAATGCCTTTAATTTAAAAACAAATAGTTTTGATATATGTACAGTAATAGTTTATGAAAGCTTTTCAATCAAGTAAGGAAAAAACTTCAATCAGAAGCAGGATGGTAGTACACAATTGTAAATTTGTTGCTGTTACAATCTATAAAAATTTTAAGTAAAGAGTCAGACATGTTACTATGAAATATTGCAGGTATATCACACTAGTTCTTTTTGAAATGGTAACATTTGTAACCACAAGAAGATCATCTTTTCTTGAAAATGCACAGAAGTTCATTTTTTCTTCTAAAATCTTATGAAAAACATCCATCAATTACCTTGTGGAAACAGAGTAGAACTCCTCTTTAAAAAGACATTCCTTGTCTGCCACTGTTATATTTTTTACATCTTCTGCTTTTATTCCCAAATTAGATCCCATTATGGTCAAAAGAACTCCACCACTTAGTGGTCCAGTTTTTGGCTCAATCTGTGTTTGCACGAGGGACAGAGGGGAAAAAAAAAGCAAAATTAAATACTGCAGTGACTATGTTGATCTTCTATATTATTTAAAGCTACTTTGACTTAGCAACATTTGAAATGCAGATGTTTCTTGTAGGACATACAAAAAAACATGCTATGCAACTTTTTAATGTTAATCAATCATCTGTTAGCTCAGAACTAGTATTCAACAGTTGCAGATTTTATGTCTCCTGTGGCAGACTGTTATGTACAAAACTCTTGCCTGGTGTTTATTCTGTTTTAAGTTTGCTTCCTCCACTAAAGTACTGTGATTTTGAAAAGCAAATGGATTGCACTCTTATCACAGTCCTTCCACAGAGCTTTTCCAGAATTTTGTTTTCATGATTTTATCCCTTTAGGTTCACAGCAGAGCAGTGCACCTTCCTAACACACAGTGCCCCATGTAGTGCCTTCAAAAGTTCCTCCATTCCCTTGATTTTCCTTACTGCATCTCATGGTAGGGTGCTGCAGCATGGGCTGATGCTTATTGAGTAATTTGCAAATAAAATGAGGACAGAGAAGATCCTGCCATTGTAGTGGACTCCTCAGACTGAAATATGGCCCTGACAGGCACTTAAATTCAGAATATTTGTTGAAAGGCTAACCTGCTTTCCTACATAATGCTGGGAGCACCTCCAGCAGGACCTTTTCAGATCTTCAGCTTTGGAGGGCCACAAGTTCGCCATCAAGACAAGGGAGGTTGCACTTCACTGTCTGCTCCATCAAAATCAGTCTCTTAGGTCTAAGCAAGTCTGAGCACAGAGACATGGCTGCCTCTGCTGGCTGCCTAGCCCAGCTCCAGAATCACTTGCTCCATTTTCCCACTGCTTCAACTTCCTAAACTTCTGCCCACTGGATGTCCATTTGCACTCAACCCATAAACAAACTAGCTGAAAAATTATTCAACTGTTTGTCTAGCTGTTTCCAAATGTTATGTTCATATCTAAAGCTGATGTGAGCTCTGAAAAATCTAATATATTTTAGTATGTTTTTTAATGCAAAAGAATGTAGAAACAGTATCCCAGGTGAAAACCCTTTTTTCTTAATTTTCCTTTTCCTTTCTTCTCAAATTGTGTTTACCTGGGCATAGGTATTACACAAGTATTCTTCTCCACACTTTCTGTTGAGATTCCAGGGTATTTACCTTGCTTGGCAGTCTTCAACTGCTTAACAGCCATTTCATCTTAGCTTTGCCCTCATGGCCAACCTTCCCCCATGTACTGCAGGTCTGCCAGTAGGCACAGCCTCCAGGGTTGCAGTGTCTCTACCAGTTTGAGCCACAGGTTTCACACACAGTTCCTACTGAGTGAAACATCCCTGTTCCAACTCTCAACCTCTGTCAAACAGTTACCACATTTTGTAATGGCTTGGGATATGTTCTCATCAAACAATGTGTCTGAGTTTTGAAGTACTGATACCACCACTGCAGCAATTTAGATTTGCCCAGCGGAAGCATGTATCACTCTTTTCTCAACAATTATGCCCATAAAAGCAGCATTTGGCTTGTTTCTGAAAAGGACATGGATTTATGACTTTCTTTGCCTGCTGATCCATGAAGGTGGAAACAATCTTCCCTGACCCTGTGTGAAGGCTCCAACTACAGAGTAAGTCAGGGGTGCACATATGGCCTCTCCGACTTCTTACATTCAATTTCTACAGCTTTGGGTTTGATGCTGGTGTAGACTGAACAATATCACTGACACCTGGAAGACATTTTGTGACGCAGAAACAATCTGCTCCCTTAATAAATACTATTTAAAACTCTAGCTTGAAGCCTGTAAATGAGCCTGTTATATACTTGTAGTTCCAGGAGCAGTGAACCTCTCTTACAGACTCATTTCAGGTAGAAAGGACTTTATGAGAGAAAAAATCCGTGCTATTCTAATCATTCTTATGCAAGAATCAAGTGCCACATTTTAAGCATGCACTGCTAGCCTGGCTTCTGACACAGCGAGGACAAGGCTTGAAAAACAAGGAGGCTCAAAGACTCCATTCAGTCTCTTATTTTGAGTCTTTACAAATCTCTCACACACATCACTACTGACATTATTTCCTTTCAGCTCTTTCAGAGGCTTACTTAACACCCTAGGAAAAAACCTGCCTTTCAGTATGAGCTTGCTTGGCTCCTTTCTCCTGAAAAATATTACACTGGTGGGGAGAGAAAAAAAAGCAATCTTACACGAGTGATCTCTGGAGGAGGACACGTGTCGGTGGGGGGAGCGTGACAGAGTTTTTCATACACGCACTTGCTGGGCTTGCCATCTTCTTCACACCAGACACACTTATAATTGGGATCGGCAGCAAGGCATAAGCTGCAGTCGCTTCGTCCGTAGGAGCAGTTGTACAGAGTCACTGAAAGATGAACAACAAACACACTTAGACATTTATCTCTGTTTCAAGGGTATTCAGTGTCCTTTAGGAAGGAAAACTAACCCTGTGTATAAAGTTCAGTGGAGTCGCGTGAGTAATACGTACAGTCTGTACTTAACCCCTGAATGATGCTGAGAGAAAATTGTATTTTTCCTCTATGGAAAAACCTGACATTTATCCATCTGTAGAGTATGACTACTATCAAGTAAACCCCAAATATATTTTTGTCACTCAGCAGTGATATGGGATACACATCATAAAGTCACCCCAAGACACACTGTCAAAACATTCAAGTACAAAGTCCTTACTTTGACTGAGCTCAATAACACATAGAGCTGTTCAAAGATTAAATCAAAAATCAGGTCCTCCTGGAGCATCCTAAGTCAGATATGGAAGGTATAAACTCTGCGTGGGTGTCAGTAGGGGCAGACATCAGCTGGCATGGGACCTCCCCCTGTTGCAGAATTAAAGGAAGAGTGCTGCCTTTGTAAGCTGTTTCCAGGATGTTTGGGACTTTTCATAATCACCACTAATGCCTGAACCAAATAGAAAGTTAACACTTAATAAAGTGTTAGCCTTTGTTCAAGTTAATACCTCTGCATTTCTTCATTCTTCTCTATTTTCTTGCTTTTGTCTTCCCTTTTGTCTTGAACTGTCATCCTGATGTACACCTCATTCCTTCTGTAGTGGGGTTTAGTTCTAGCTTTTCTGAGCCAAGAAATCACGTCTGAAAGTCTTCTCTCTCTTACTGATGAAACAGAGACCAACTGTCCCAGACACTAAGCTTGTTTTGGCCCCCATCAATCTCTAGCGTGATGCGCAGTCACTGAATGAAATAATTTTCCCAAATAGATGCAAAGCCTTGAGACATACCTCAGTGGTTCAACACCACAAGGAGAGCCTGGGCTTGCAAAAAAGCATATGGAGATGTGCTTGAGAACTAGCCCAGAAGAAAACAGACTGAAAATATGCCATGTTTCTCTAGTGAAAATGTGCAAGTTGCACAGATTGCCCAGCATGTAAGTGCTGTGCCTCCCTGGACAGGTGAGATGATTATTGTAAAGAGGAAAACATCTTGCTCCCTGCTTTTCTGCTCCTTCTTTCCCCCCTGCTTCTCTCTACTCTTTGCTGCTCTATATTTCTGGCCACACAGCCTCTCACCCTCTGCCACTGAGGCTCTGGCAATTTTTGAGTCTTGTAAATTAACTTAACTTACCAGAACAACAGAAAGCTTTTTAGGTTTCCTCCTGTGCTCTTTCAAGAATTAAATGTGTTTACAGATGGGAATGGGGTATACAAGACAGAGACTCAACATCTTCCCCTTCCCCTTCCCTTCAGTAATCTCAAGAAACAGTAGCCTTAGTGACACTGGATTTTTTTCAAACGAGGTTCATATTTAAAGATGCAGGAAACATAGGAAAGTATGTGGACAAGGGTAAATCCCTTTGAGATGCATATAGTAAAGGCCACTAAAAAAGTTTATTTCAAACAAGCTTTTACTCTCAGAGGAGCAGAACTCTAGGAAGGACACTGGCAGTGTCCAAGGACACTGGACACCCTCCAGTCACTAATATTTCAATACACTTGGTAACTTCCTAGATAACAGCAGCAGCAGCAGTAGCTTTTGAAATCTAATTCCAAGAGACTACCATGTCAAATTTCTACTGAAATGAAAACGTAAAATGAAAATGCTACTTTTCCATTATTTTTTCAGCAGTGGCCTTATTCCCCTGCTAGGCATGAACAATATTGCAGATGCCCAAATCTTGGCTAGTCTCTGCCACTTGCAGGACAACATGTAATCCCATACAGGCAGTTTTTGTCTGAATGCTTTATGTTTAAAACCCTCAGCATTCAGTTTCACAGCTAGTCTTTAATACAATAACAGGTTTTATTTCTTTCTCTTACAATGAAGGGTTAAATCAATGATGAAGCCTGATTTTAACCCTTCCTATGTCTAGTCAGCATATCCACTTGATTTCAAGTATGTGTACCAGCAGAAAATCAGCTGAATACATCATTAGAGGTGTATGCAAAAGTGAGGGACTTTGGCATTTGTAAAAATGAATCAGTGAGAAAGAGACTCCATTTGATTCAATCTCTATATTGAATTTCCAAGGGAGTGATGAGCACAAAGCAGGACAAGCATCATTTGCTTCATAAACTGAGCACACAAATATGGAAGGCACTGAGCAACAAACATAAACGAAGCAATATTTCCTGCAGTTTGTGTGTCAGCTATCCACTTGTGTGCTGGATGTAGACATAGGGCTGGGGAAAAGCACCAGACTGACAGCCCTGGTATGCTGCTGTTTGCTTTGTGCACAGTGGCATGGAAAAGTTTCCATGCTATGAATTGCTTCTATAGGAACCAGATTGGTTCTTATTCCAGCACTCTGAAAGATTGCTACTGCACAGACACGGGAACAGGAAATATTGTTGAGCAAATCTTTCCCTTGACTTCCTAAACCTGGCATTTCCCACCCAGATGACCACATGGCCACCAGGTACAGCATGGGAATATGTTTACTGAATTACTTTATTATCCTTCATTGGCTAGACAGGGATTCGTATTCCATCCCTCAATAAACAATGTCACTGCTGCAAAGTCTTGATGTCCCTCACATCCAGCTGCATAAATGCAATGAAGAAAGCCACGGCCTTAAAACATTAACCACTCCTCTTGTTCACTGATCAGCTCATTATATGTACCAGCAGCAAGCCACTCATTAGATTCAGACTCTTATCCATCACCTTGAGATACCAGCTGTGATATCATTGATAAAAAGGACAAAGGATAAAAGGGATATATTGGATTTCACACTGTTCAGAACCCCTGATGGCTTGAGATGTAAAAATGCTATCATAACTTAGTATTCACTGAGTGCTATACAAAGAAAGGGTTCTTTCACTGTCAGGTTCAAAGGTGCTTCTCAGCAGCAGCCATATACCCAAAGCCAATTCTTTTCAAGATGCATAAAAACACATTCCACTCTGGATTTCATATGGCAAGGGAATCTGAAAGTCAGAAAGAATTTGGATTTTAAAAAATACCTTTTATACTAAAAAGAGACATTTGTTGATAATTTTTCAATTCCCCTCTTGCAAGGGCTCTGTATTTCCATTTGAATGATAACATTTCTTTAATAATATAACTACCTTTTTTTTTTCTTTAATGTTTTTTCCTGACTTGGAAAAAAGATGTTGGGAATATTTGGTCAAAATTTTGCAGTTTTAAACCCGACACGACTGGAATGGAAATTAAGACAGTGTGAGATTGCAATATGACCTCCCTGTAACATTCATGCCAGGTCCTCTTTTAACACTGCACACAGAGCCATAAGGAAAATCTTCTAAAAAACATAGTTCATGCTGCCAATATGAAAAGGAATAAATTTCAATATTGTACAGCTGGAAAAATATGGTCTGAAGATTTAATCAGCAGAGGAAATTACTTAGGGTACTAGTATTTTCCTGATGTTGACTCATCACTCAAGTAACAAGAGGGTTGCCTCACAGTTTTTGCAATATTCTGCCTTAAATGTCAGTCCTAAGGTGTGTAAGGTAGGTATCAACTCCTAGATACTACTCTATTGATTTTGAAGGAACTTCCTTACCTCAGCTCAGGACTAGGCTTACAGACATAATTGCTTCATTACTGTATGTTGAAAAGAAATGAAATTTATATTCATAAAGAGATTTTTATCAGAGATCAAGTCTTGGTGCTATAATTTTTAATTTAGTTTTTAATAGAAATAAGTGAATACAGTAAGAAGCTGAAAACACCCTGAATGTTTCTGTGTTTTCCTGATTGCCAGCCAACACAGGGACTGCAGAATCTGTCTGAACCGAGACACAGCTAAGAGATGAGATTTCAGATGAAGTCCATATGAGTGGCTGTGAGAAGGATCCTCTTTCTGCCCTTTGATGAGGAAAGTTCATTGCGGAAAGGAAAAGATTATTAAAAAAACCCAAACCAAAATACTTAAGTAAGTATGAACGGCGAGGCTTTGCTATTAAGATTGCTCTTCAGAGCAAAAGCAATCTCGAAAATCATAGAATCATAGAATCAGAATACTTTGGGTTGGAAAAGACCTATAAAGGTCACCTAGTCCAAATCTCTGCAATTAGCAGAGACATCTTCAACTAGATCAAGTGATTTTTGAGATAGTCCTGTGTGCAGTCAGGAGATGGGCTTGATGATCCTTGTGGGCCCCTTCCAACTCAGGATATTCTGTGATCCTGTGATTCTACACAAGGGCCCATCCAACCTGAACCTCAGTGTTTCCAGGCATGGGGCATCTACCATCTCTCTGGTATCCAAAACATAGCCCTATATCAGCCACTGTGAAGAAAATTACTGCAGCTGAAACCAGCACAGCAACCTGTGCCAGTGTTTCACCAGCCTCACTGTAAAGAACTTCTTCCTTATATCTAGTCTAAATTTACTCTCTTTCAGTGTAAAACCATTACCCCTTGTCCTATCTCAACCGTCCCTGCAAAAAAGATTCTAAATCCCCATCCCTTCGATAAGTGACCTTTAAGTACTGAAAGACTGCAATAAGGTCTCCCTGGAACCTTCTCTTCTCCAGGCTGAACAACCTCAACTCTCTCAGCTTTTCCTCATAGGAGAGGTGCTCCAGCCCTCTGATCATCTTTGTGGCCCTTCCTACTCTGTACTCATTCCAACAGGTCCATGTCCTTCTTAAGCAGCAGGCCCAGAGCTGGACGCAGCACTCCAGATGGGGTGTCATGAGAGTAGAGTGGAGGGGAGGGAGAGAATCCCCTCCCTCGCCCTGCTGGCCACGCTGCTTTTGATCCAGCCCAGGATATGACTGGCTTTCTGGGCTGCATCCACACATTGCTGGGTCCAGCTTTTCACCCCAAGTGCTGCTCTGCAGGACTGCTCTCAGCGCCTATTCTGGCTTGTATTTGTGTTTGGGATTTCCCCAATCCCCGTGCAGGACCCTGCACTTGGCCTTGTTGATCCTCATGAGGTTTGCACAGGCCCACCTCTCATGCCCATCAAACTCCCTCTGGATGCCGTCCCTTCTCTCCAGTGTATCAGATGCACCACATAGCTTGGTGTCACTTGGCAAACTTGCTGACAACACAGATGTTTAATGCATTAGTTTAGTATTAATAACTTTTGATCCGTCAGATTTAATTGTTTCACCCAAACCAGTAAAACCCACAAACATTCTTACTAACAAGTCTCCAAATTATGGAGGAATAGATTTCTGCATACTGTAATTAATCTCCTTTAATCCCATATTTCATACTTACCCATCAATTTGCTGTCAATCTTGACTTTATCTGTTTTTATGGATAAATTAAGTTGTAGGGTCTCATTTGCACTATAGGAGAACTGGAAAAGACAACAAAATAAAGATATTTATACCTTCATTTGGCAAGGTTAATTTCATGCATTTTCTATGATTCTCAGAAATCAGACCTGTGAAGGTTTTAGAAACTCTCCCAAGCCTTATGGCCTTTTTTTCATCTTGGCCAAATACATTATAGAAAAATGTTTTAATGAACCTAATCCTTCACAATCAGAATTTTCAAGTACCAAGGGACAGCAATATCTGAATACTCGCTTTTCATTAATTTAATTTACATTTGGTTATAAGTATCAAAGCAGCAAAAGTACTGTTCAGAGGCAGTAAGTATAGCTGCTGACCCTGCTGAGTTCTCCCTTCCCACACCATCTGGCCCCATTACTTCTGTGGGCACAGCAGACTTGCACCACATAGAGGGGAAATCTTGCATCTTTTGCAGTGCAGCCTCCTCATTTTACAGCCAAATCACAAGGCTCACATGCTCCAAGACATGAGCTTCTGTTCATGCTGAAAGAGCAGCAATGAGAATTGTTGGGAAACAAGAACAAATAAAAATACAGAGGCTTTATAAGGCAAATGCTTTGTGCTAGGCACAGATGATGCATAAATGCTCATTAATTCTCAAATCTACTGTTGGTGAGCTTGTAAGACAAAGTTTAAAGTCAGCATAACATTTGTGAGTCAAACTTTGAGCTTAGAAAATAGACTATTTTTAAAATATTATTTCCTTTCTCAGTAAAACAAGCAAGAGCGAAAGAAGCATAACTACTAGGTAGCCAAGCAACAGCATTTTGTTACCATTCTTACCATTCCCATTTTACAGATACAAAATGGGAAAGGTAATGAATTGGAATGTGGAGAGGGAGAGCACTGAAATTCTTGCATTTTATCCTCAGTGATTTCACTAGATTGCATAAAAAGTGAAGAATAAAACAGTAGTGGTCTCAAATTCCTCCAAAGATTGTTCAATAATTCCATGGGTTACACAGGTAGAGAAATCAAGGAGAAAGATTGAGGGCTTTGAGGGGAGACTTCGGGAGCTCTGAGCCAAAAGTGTTGCCTTTGACTACTATTGCCAAAGGAGAATCTCCATCAGAGGTGACTTTCTTTTCCGAGGGAAACACATATTACCTTTATAATTCTAGACACATGTGGCTACTGGAACAGTTAAGAAGAAGAACTGAGCATATTTGGTAGGTGAATCATATTTTCTCATTTACCTCTTTACTCACGAATGAAAATTTTCCTTCATCTGACTCATCAACAGAAGCTTCAAATTCAAATTGGCTGTTTCCAACTGTAAATTTTTTACCCTAAGGATGAGAAAATTTCAGTTTAGAACTTGTATAGCATCACCAAGCATAGTAAAACATCACCAGGCAATATCCTGTTCAGCCCTGGAAGTAATTAAATCCAAACGGAGAAGGCTAACCGCTTACAGCCATCTTCTAAAGCAATGCTAGTGAAACGCTGAGCCAGAGCAATCTGCAGCTTTGCTGCACTCCTCCAACATTCATTCCTGGTAGGCACACCAACAAGTCCAAGGAAAGCAAGATCATATATAGCACTCAGTTTTAGGGAGCAATAAGAAAAATCTAAGAGATGTGAATACTGGATGGCTTCACACATCAGATGTGTTATTAAGAGAGCTGTGTGAGTTCTGCCCTTAAAGGTTTTCTTTGTAGGGATTCTGGGCAGAGCATCAATGCAAGAGCTGCATGGGAAACTGGAATGAACGTCTCTCAGCTCTTTGTCTCTCAGCTCTTGCTGCCTTTCTCCTGCCTTACCATGATTCCAGCTGTATTTTCACAGGACAGTCTTTGATGGCAGCACTAATTTAAGGGTATTCCTGCCTCCTAGGCATCTTCTTCCCATCTCTTCTCCCTAGATCCTAAGTCTATTAATTCCTGTCTTAAGTCCATAGCACACACTGACCTTCAC
The DNA here is from genome assembly GCF_020740725.1 of Corvus hawaiiensis. Classification (NCBI taxonomy): domain Eukaryota; kingdom Metazoa; phylum Chordata; class Aves; order Passeriformes; family Corvidae; genus Corvus; species Corvus hawaiiensis. Next base: position 59,816,932 of record NC_063216.1, on the reverse strand, counting down.
TGCACTGACAAAGCTCTCAGCTTGGCTGTTTTGTGATTCAGTCAAAGAACTTAGCTGGCTAAAATCCTCATCCCATGACATTATTTCTGTGCTGGGTCATTCTCCTGCCCATAGGACAGGCATGCAAACAACTTTGCCAGAAGAATATTAGAGAGAAGTGAACAGCAAGGATATTTTCAGACAGTAATGTTGGTAAAGACTTATGAAATCAGAACTCACTGGGGGACAAGACAACCTTCACCTTTACAAAATCACAAAATGATTTGGGTTGTAAGGGACCTTTCAAAGACCACCTAGTCCAACAACCCTGACATAGGCAGGAACATTTTTCCCTAGACCAGGGTGTTCAAAGTCCCATCCAACCTGGCTTTGAACATTTCTAGGGATGGGGTACATGCAAGTTTCTTGGGCAACCTGTTCAAGTCTCACACCATTCTCATTGTGAAAGATTTCTTCCTTATCTATCTAAACCTATCCTCTTTCAGTTTAAAAAATGTTGCCCCTTTTTCTGACCCTACAGGCCCTGGTAAAACACCTCTCCCCATCTTTCTTATAAGCCTCCTTTATATATTGAGAGTCCACAAAAATGTCTCTCAGGAGCCTTCTCCAGGCTGAACCACCTCAACTCTGTCAGTTTTTCTTCATAGAAGAGGTACTCCAGCTCTCACCCTCTCTCTGATCATTCCCATGTCTCTTCTCTGGACCCTTTCCAGCAGGTCCACATCTTTCTTGTACTGGGAACCCCAGAGCTGGATACTACACTCCAGCTGAAGTTTCAGCAGAGTGGACTGGAAGAAGATAAATTACCTCCCTCAACCTGTTGGCCACACTTCTTTTGATGCAGCCCAGGATACCATTGGGTTTCGGGTTGCAAGTGCACATTGCCAGCTCCCATATAATGTTTCATTCCCAAGTCCTTCTCCACAGGGCTACTCTCAATCCAGCCCCAGTCTGCACTGATGCAGGTGCAGGACCTTGTCAGTGACCTTGCTGGACTTCATGAGCAATTCACTGTGGGTGTAAAGAACTAGTCCCTGGTTTTGACCAGACCCATCTGTCTTGGAGTGCACATGGCAAAAAAAGAATGGTTACTCAATTCCTCTTTTCTGCTCCAAAGGTTAAGTACATTGTCTCCTGCTATGATCTAAGTCTTGTGTTTGAGCATCTTATCTTTTTTATTTGTAGCTACTTCTTCAATGTTGGAATCACAGGTAACTCCTGGGTCACTGGGTTTATCTAATTAACATAGTGGAAACCTTTCCTACTGTGACAGGCTGGGCAGTGGACATGAGCCCACCAAGGTTTGTGGCTGAGGAGGACAACATGCTTTAACCAGGTAAAGGACCTGACTTGAGTCTCTGTGTGGTTGTTTTATAGAAGAAAACAAACCTTTTACTTCTTCCTTCTAGGAAGCTACACAAAAAATAAGCTAGTGACTGAGCTCTGAAAAGCCTTGTCTGAAACTTTTACAGCCCATTCTGCTTTACAGAAAACATCTATATAGTCCAAGTTTTAAAGCATCTCCTTATAAATATTTTTTTAATAGGAATGCTGCCTCGTTTTTCTTGCCCCATGTATTTTAATATAACATGTATTTTTCAAAAGTGTTCAAATTCTGCTGCTCCTGTGTAAGGCTTTCCCACATGTTAACAGCAGGTTCTGGGAGAGGAGGGGAGCTTTGCTGTGTGTGACCTGATACCTGGCGTGCATTGAAATCAGGAGTTTGCTACACCAGGCTCTCGAGCAGAAGGCCACAGTGCTCACAGTCAGTAGTTTTGGTGCAAGAGATGTGTAGCAAACACTAAGAAGCAGGTTACACATCAGACACACATGACAAAGACAAATCCAAATGGGAAATTACTTTTAACGAAAATCTTTGGTGGGCTAATAAGGTTATCTTGATGCCACTACATCTGTCTCTCCTACTGTGCCAATCTTTCAAGGACTCAGCTGGAGAATGCCTCTCAGAAATTGCATGCAATATGACTATTCAGTACAAAACTTCCCTCCCTCTGCCTCTCCTGGATGGGGCTATTCCCAGAAGAATGACAACAGCTTGGATTTCTCTCTCCTTCCTACTGAAATTCTTTCAGAGGAAGGAAGGGCAGAAGAACAGTCAACAGCATCTCCTCTTTTAGTCTATTTCCCTCCAGTGGAAGCTATCATGAGGAGACTTATTCATTGTACTTTAAGTGTTTACAAGTTAAGAGGAGCATACAAAATGTGTGAGCTTATACTTCCACCCTCAGTGGAAGTATAGCAGTTTCTATACTTCCAGTATAGAAATAATTCTTGATATAGTTCTGCACTAGCAGTTTTTTAAGCCATTTACCTCTTCTACTCAGTAAGCAAGCCCTTCACTGTTCATCTCCACCTAGAGATGAAGATGCTTATATGCACAATGTTGGATAGTGCACTTAGTCACCCACGATAAGGCTGGGTGTGCAATGCGCTTTTAAGTAAAGCACAGATTAAACCAAGATAATAGAACCAGTAGTTCAAAGTGACAACACAACATTAATTTTTTGCTTTTCCTAAGCAAGAATTTAGGCAAGGAAAATAGGAGGAAAATGGATGTACCAACGTTCTAATCAATAAAGACCTTAAATGTGCTCATAGCTGCATGACTGCTAGCTTCAAAGATGCTGTAATTCCCAGCATATCCTGTGGCAAAATTGTTCCACATGAGAAGGCAAATGCTATTTAGCATTTGGGCTGTGGGCCAATCCCTACAAAATATCCATCCATGGCTTCTCCTGAGCCACCCTGTTTTCCATGAGATGTTTACCAAAGACTGAGTGTAAGTTATGCCCTTACTCAAATGAACTTTCAGTCATCAAAGCTACTACTTCAGATAGCATGACCCCACAGGCATGAGTGCCTATCTGATTACAACTATTTAATGCCTTATTTGTCTGTTATCACATATATTAGAGGTCTGTGTATATAGCTATAGTCACTGAGTGTGTCTCTTCAAGTCCTGCCACTAAAGGCATTTTCGTTTTGACTTTGAAACACATCTCTGTACCAGGATATATGGAGCTGATCCCATGACAGACGTGACATTTTCACATGGCTCTCACCCAAGAAAAATTACTCTGACATCATTTGACACTCACTGCTCTCCAGCATCTTTCCAGTTTTGGGACTATGCATTCAGCTTGACTTCTTACAGTGACTTGAACTCGTAAGCCTTCCCAGTTCCAAGTTAAATAAATACATTCTGTAGCAAACCGTTAAACATTGCTACCCATGACAAAGCATTCAATCCACAGGATGTGTCTTTGCATTTGTTAAATGCAATTGATATCTCAGAGAATTAAAAAAACCCAGCAGCCTTATTTCCATTCTCTTTTTGTTACTAGTAGTTCAGAAAGATTAAAGTGCTTATTCATAGAATGATAAACTAGATGAAGGAGTGTTTGCACTCCTGATGCTGTTTCTCCTTGGAGGACAAGGGTCCACTAGAAGTCAAATTCAGCACATCTAGATTATGCATCTGCCCTGAATTTGTTCTAGAGAGAGAAAGGGATCTTCCAGTTATATCAAGGGAGCAGGAAATTATTTTCCTCTAGGGCATAAAAAACAGCTCTTCACAATGTTAAACAAAAGAAATACGAGTGTAATCTCTGGAATACTTTCCAATTTTTAGCAAAGAGAGCTGTGGGTTTAGGAGAGGTGTTGTGTGCCCCATGTTGCACACAGCCAGACATCCTACCAGGGACCAGTTCTGACATCTTGGAGAACACACCAAATTCGCCAAATTTGCATTTCATTTTCTGCATATATTTTTAAGGTCTTCAAACAAAAATTTTTTTTTTGGAACATATGGCTTTTATAGCACAGTTTTTATACATGTCTATAGCAGTGACACACAACATGGTTTTCATACGATTGTAGTGCTTATGGGTTGCTTTTTACATTTCTCTGAATACTCTTCTTACATTGCTACTCTTCAGGCCTGTTGACCCTTTTCCATCCCTTGGCAGGAGTAGAAAAGGTGATAGAAGGAATTGCTTCTAAGCAGTACAGTATTCATTTTGAAAAAGGAAAAAAAATCCCTTCAAAAAACAAGAGCCTTCTTTCCCTTGATAGATGGCCAGTAGTTAAAGAAATCGATGCACTCCCCAGGGCATCTATCATCAATTCACATTTACACAAAGACAACACAGAAACAAAGACTAGAAATGGGTAACAATACTTGAGCTATCACCTAAAAATGGTTTTTAAACTTCATTTTTATCCAGCTAACAATAACATTTTATGCATTGTCTAGGCTATAAAGCAATTAAGACCCTGGGGTCTATCTGACTTCTTAGAGGCTTTTTTTTTCTGGGAGCAAGTACTAAGAAAGAGAAGCCTTTACTGTGGTTGAGAAAATACCTGATCTTCTGGTTTGATGATCACACACACACACAAAAGCAAAAGATTATTTTATCCAAGCTAAGAAATATTTAATGTCGGAGTGCCTTTTTGTGTTTTAAAGGTGAAAACTGAATTAAGCCCACAGAGTGATGTCATTCTAGAGCAATAGCAACAAAACCCACCAAATATTTAATTAGAAAAAGATGTGAAACATTCACAATTCCTACATCCCCTCTCATTTCATTACATGAAAAATAATTGTCCAGTGTTTTAATAGGTCCAACTTACATTCTTTAAAACGCCCCCTCCATTTTAGTAGTTAGAGTATTTTCCCGGGCTCTGATTCTCTCTTGGTGATGACTCTACCACAGTAACCAATATTATATGAAACTTGAATGTATAGCTCTTTTCTTTCTTTAAATTACAAGCAGGATCTCCAAGGCACATGAACTAATGCTTTAGTTTAGGGGTGTGGATGCAGTTTAAGAGGCATTCAAATGACAGCTAGCTTTGAATGAATCTGCTTACCCGATAATAATCTAGATGTTTTCCCTCAAAATACACAGTTGTTTGGTACTCCATAGGTATTATAGGAGGGTTAGGGTCTAGAAACTGTGGGCATTCTCCTTCCTAGGGAGAGAAACATTTTATATGTTATTACAAATAAAAACTCTTATCACAACAAGCTCCAGTGGCCTTTGGACAATAGAATGATTGTTCTGAAGAACTTCATGCTTAAAATACAGTGACAGATTTGATTACACCCTTTCAAATTAGACATGCTAAAAATGACTGCAGCGTATGTCAAAGCTGTGGGTGATTATCTCTCCCTGCCTTGAAATCTCGTTCCTCCCATTGAAGCAAAATAGTAAAAGGAACAGAAATATCCTTTCACGAGTCTCACTGCCCCTCCTCAATCACACCCTTAAATTCCCACCCCCGCACTGTCACAAAAAAAACAAACCACCTTACACTTCTGGAGTTAACTTTAGAATCATTTTCAAATCTCTGATTCAACCAACTGATATGAGAGATACAGCAAACAAAATATTGAAGTGTTCTAATAAAAAACCTAATAACCTTATTTTTAAACATTACCATATTTTGTTTTATCACATCCTGTACTGAAGAGGACTCTTCACAGATATGTCTCTTCCAGTCCCACTGGCAATTCCATCTATTGCTTGCACAGGAATAGCATCTACAAATATAACATGGTAGTCATGACAAATTGTCAAGCTTTTTCTCCCACTAACAAGGAAAGTAAATTAAATTCCATATTTATTCATGGAGGGTAGAGAAGTCTGTTATAGTGTCCTTAGTATATTAAGCTGAAAACTTGGTAAGAGCAATTCAAGAACCCCATAAACCTATTTTATCCCTTAAATAAATACTTGAGTGAGGATCAGAAAACCATAGCATTTGCAAAAAACTTTGAGATCAAGCCTGAGAGGACTAGAAGTGATTTTGATCAACCTACATACGTAAGGATGAACAAAGGGTTTGGGGTGGCTGCACCTGCCCTATTTGAATGCTCTGCAACTCAAAGCACCATACTGCTATCATTACAGGGAACAAGTAGGCACACAGATGTCCATGTTCCTCACCTGCAGACACATTAGCAGCTATAGAAATGGCAACACAATGAACTGGCCTTAATGATATGTGCCATGAATATTTCTATTCCATGTTTTATGTTGTGGGCTCACCAGGTGCCCTTCAACCATTTTTAAACTCCATTAAAATGTAAGAAAAAGGACTCAGACACTGGCAAATTTTGAGTGCCAAAGTCTTAATTATGAAATGATTGAATAATTCAGGTGCCAGTTACCTAACATACCAAGCTACAGGATCTAAACGCTTAAGAAGCTGAAATACTTACGGCTGATTTTCAATAAGATTCATTGCTTCTTCACAGTCATAAAAAGGGTAAGTATATGATGCAAAAAAAATCTTGTTCTTTTCAAAGGTTAACTGAAGTGGAACTGAAACATGATCTATCACAAAAGAAAAAAAAATATCCAAGTGGTTGTTGAATTCTTCAGCTCTTGAGCTGAATGATACAATGATAACAGTTTTACTATTTTACAGGACATAAGCAAATATTTAACTATACTGTTGACACTTTGGATCTCATGACTTTAAGTCTGTAAATTCTGTTTTGTCTTTTTAAGCTTTACAAGATTTTCCAGCACATGGTTCTCAGAAGAAAAGCAAAGAGAGAAAATAGGGAAGAAGCAAAATTAAAGAATAGCTTTGTTTTATGGAAGTGTTTTTCAGTGGTGCTATCATCATGCTAGAATTTTAAAGAGTCTAGAAGAACAAGGAAAACCGAGTAAGGACATAATTGAACACAGATGAAAACTGGCACAAGAACAGTCATTTTAAATAAAACATTTTCTTAAATATGAATATGTCTGCATGTAAAATTACTTCTTTCATTTGTGAATTAAAAATGTTGTCATGAGAATTCAAGCAAGTGATCTTTGTGGTTAATGTCCAACAGTGCTTGCAATACTGTAACCACAGGCACTCGTGAGCTTCAGTTTGCCATACACGATTTCTCCACAAATGTACTTGTCTGGATTATTACTAAAGAGTGAAACTGTTTGAAATATCTTTTGCAGAAATCATTAAGCCCTTATGACAAGCTATTTCACAAGCTATTGAGCAATTTCAAACTCTGCTTTCCTTGAACAGGTTCTTGGACAACCATCAGCTGCTTGGCTGGAAGTTACCTCTGCCTGCACTGGGTCCCCTTGAATATTCCAGACTCATAGGAATGACAGGGGATTTCCTAACAACAGGACTGAGAAAAGGCATCCTTCCTAGAAATCCCCTTTAGAATCAACCAACCACAACCAAAGCAATCGAGACTTTTCCAACATCAACAGGGCTTCCTAACATCCTAACAATAACTGGATGGCTCAGGACTTTTTGTCACATGCTGCCAGGAACAAACAAATACCATGCCTACAAATATCTTAAGGGCAGGTGTCAAAAGGATGGGAACAGACTCTGTTCAGACAGAAAAGGAGCAATGGCAACAAACTGAGACAAACAGGAGGGTCTACCTGAATAGGAAGACAAACACCTTTGCTTTGAGGGTGACAGAGCACTGGAACAGGCTTCCCAGAGAGGTTGTGAAGCCTCCTTCTCTGGAGACATTCAAAACCCACCTGGACGTGATGCTGTGCAACCTGCTCTAGGTGAACCTGCTCTAGCAGGGGGGTTACACTAGGCAATCTCCCCAGGTCCCTTATGACCCTAGAAATTCTGTGGTTCTGTGAATGTTTGTAGCTGCCAGCCTTCTGCTGGTGTCTGCTGAGTTTCTGAGCACCCTAATATTACTTTTGAACATTCTTTCAGATGTGCAACCAATTCAGAGAGTCATATTATTTCTAGATGTCTTGCTCACTCTAATGCCTTCTCTGACAGGCTTCTAGTCTTACATTTCATGCTGGATGACATCAAGATATCATGTTTATCAACCCCATTGTTTTATGTCCTGATTTACAAAATATTTAGGGAATATGAATTGGCCCTAAATAACAGAGTGCTGCTTTAACACTTAGCAGAATCTGATACCATGACATACTCCAGCTAGTGTAAAACTCAATAATAAGACTTTAATATAATTACTCTCCTTGCAACTAAAATTAGATTTTTACCTGTTTCAGCATTAAGAGAATTGAAACTTATCTTAAAAAGTGCTTCCAAGTACCACTCTGACAGTTCATGACTGTTATGATACATATAAAAGACTTATCCTCAGGGGTATGTCTGCAAGCTGTAAGAGCACGTTTTTTGCCTGTTATTTCTCTTCAGATTTTTAGACTTGATACATAATAAACAGTGTTGTGTAATGAGTTTCATTCCATGTGTTTATGCATCAAGATTGTATGAATTAAAGCATGAACAAAGCACCATCTAGGAAATTGCACAGAATTATGGCTGGCAACAGACCTTGGTCCTATAATCAGTGGTTCAGAACAATGATGCAGTCTTTAATTATATGATCAAGTATTTTTCCACCGGGCTTACTGCTGCAGAAGTTGGAGGACACACAGAAGAAGAGGCAAAAGGCTGTATGATAGAAAGGATAGCCTTGTGACATGAACCAGAAAAAAAGCCACTGAAGCTGACTGGAGCAAAACTAAGAAGTCAGACATAAACTCCTTCACAGTTGAAGCAGATATAAGAGAGTCAAATCAGAAAGCTTAGGCTTAGATTAGAGTAACTGGGTTTTGTTTGTTTGGGACACAGAATAGCACCTCTCTGGCTCCATGTTTATGTGTCTACCAAGCTACTGTTTCAGGTTCCCAGCAGGAACACTGGGAATGCCACAGCTTGTAAATATAGCAACAGCAAAAGTTTGAGCAATTTGACAGTTCAGCGGCAGACTATTTGGGAAAAGTGACTGGAAGAGGAAAAAAAACCCACCTGGTATCAACCTCATATAAGAGCATCACATTAGAAACAGCAGTCTACGTTCTTTTCTCTTATTATCCATGTAGGGTAGCAATATTTGTTTACCTTGATGTTTTGGTGTTGGAGGAATTACATCAGGCGGATCACAGATAATAACCCCTTCTTTCAACTGAGCAGAATGCACTGTTTCACCAAATGTACAGCAAACCTTGTCACTCTCAGTCAAAGCTGGCAGTGGACTTACAGTCAGCTCCACCTGGAAACAAAATTTTAAAAGGGTAAAATATTTGGAAGAAATGAGCCAAGACCCAGTAAGACATGGAGACTTTGCATTTCAAAGGTGATATTTTAGCTAGCATCACAGAACATAGCTCTCCTTTTCAATTTTTATTTCTTCCCATCTGGTAATCTTTTCTTCTTAAACCTCTACCAATTTTTCCAGGCTGGGTCTTTGTTGAATTAGACTGATAAAAAAACCCCTTGTCCTGTCAATGCATTAGAACAGAACAAAATTGTCTGTACAGATACACCCAAACCCTTTTATTCTTGTCCTCAGCATCCAGTTTAGCAACAGTAAACAGAGTGGTTAACACTTAAACCCTGAAAAAAATTAATTAATATTAAATTAACCTTAGGTGTTATTAGTGAATATTGAAAACAGAGCTGGATAGGCTGGAAATGGTGGAGTTTGAAAGGGATGAACAGAAAAGTGGCTTCCTCAAGACTCCATGTAAATGCAAAAAATCCAATGCTGAAAAAGGATTTCTGAGTGGTGGTGAGATCTTAACCTCCTCAGAGAAAGAAAGCATTTGAGAAACTAAAAGCAAAATAAGATGGAAAAACTTAACAAAAAAAGGGAAAACAATTGAAATGAAATTTGGAATTCTGTCCTTGACTTAATGTTTCAAATATGTTAATTATACAGTTTAACTTTTTCCATTTTGTATTGCCAGTAGAAAAGACAACGATCCCTTTCTCATTGAAACCAGTTACACTCTACTAATATTTTTATTCAACATAGAAATGGCCATAACACAATGCTGTTTACATAATTTAGAAATGGAATTGAAGTGACTTGAAAGAAAGTTTCTTTATTTCTGATTAGGAGGAATCAAAAGCCATTTTATTGATTTTACTTGCTGAACACCCCTGGGAAGCACTCAGTCTGCACTGGCATGATCCATTTGGAATTAGAGCAAGTTACGACACCCTGGTCACACTACAAAAACTCAGTTTTGTTGCCACAGTCGTTTTGCATGCTGAATTTACCTTCTCCATGTACCCAGACAGACTTCGCTGTGTAGGCAAATCCACTGCGGATTTTAAAGCAACAGCTTATGGCTTCAGCGCTTACTTAAGTTCATGCTTAAGTAAGCTGAAAGGGCAGCACGAAATCTCCCCTACTTATTACTTTTTATGGGTTATACAACACTGTGTAACACTTCCATAGTATTCAGATAAGTGTAAGTGCTTCATCATCCATACTAGTGCATCACTTTGGTTTACAGCGGTCAAAAACGTGAACTCAACCTGCAAGAACAGCAGGCAAGAAAGAGCACTATGAGAAATGACAGAGACTGAGATACCAAAACACTCTCCTCTTCCTGGTCTCCACTGTGCATAAAGAAATGCAGATATTCATCTTTCTTGTAGTCACATCAATGTGCTAAAAGAATATTTAAGGAAAGCGTTTTGCTGTTATACCTTAGCAGGAGCTCTGCGACTCATATTTAGAGGGTCTGCACTAATGATAGTCACACATGTGCCACTTGGACTCCACAGCCAGTGGTTCTCCTTATCAGCTGCTCCACAGTCTGCCTTCTTTGTGCACCTGCAAAAAAAAAAGGAACAAAACCCAAAGCAATATTATAGCTGGCTTCTGCTTTCTCTGAACTATGCAACAATTTCATGAATAGAGACGGAAATTACAACACAAGATGACTACAAATTTGCTTTAGTATTTACTAGTGGGGTTGCTATTAGAGAATTTTTAACAGAACAAGTGGTGCAATTGCTACTGATGGTTTGACATGCCAAAAGCAAGTGCCTATACTATTTTGGACAGCATCTTGAATTAGACAACCCAAATCTATACAGAGGCAGTGATAGCACAGGAACCATTGGGCAGTGGAGCCATCTGAAATCAAGCTTATAATCTTCACTGCAATATATAACAACATCCTGAATGAGAGGGCACAGACTGGCTTTTTTCTGCAGGTCAAATGGCAGACACCTGTGTATTGCCACTGATAAGACACAACACTTGGGACAGCAAAATGCAACGGAGAAGTATTGCTGGGGGCCTACAAGCTTGTGGGGAACTTCTGTGTAAACCCAGCTCTAGAAATGTTATTTTGTAGGGAGTGTTTTCATTAATTCCTGCCACTATTTAAGATCTCTCCCTGCCAAGGCACTGTTACAATTATGGGAAGACAAGAGCAGTTGCGCAGCCTCACAAAAAACACCGGGAGATTTTCCCAGCTCAAGTACAGGAAGAAATGCTGCAGTACAGAAGCTGCATATGTGGCTACAAAAGCTTGTTGAAGGGGGACAATCTCATGTATATTCTTTCCATTCTGTGCAAAGTTTAAGAAAAAATGCTGTAGGATCTCTGGCTGCTGTAGCAGAAAGTAGACTATTAACTCATCAGGGACTTTAACACAGTGCAGTGGTTGCACAGCTCTGTCAAACCTCCTTTAAACAAATCATTTACATACGGAGTCTATGTTCACATAACATATCCCTAAACACACTACTAAGTGCTGTGTGTCACCATGAGACAGAACTGAAACTTAGAAATTAAACACTTTTTTCTCCCCATTGGAAATAAATACTAGCAAATGCGAAAATTCATGTTTGCCTGTTCTCAGAAACCATTAGTATTTTGAGATAGTGAGGGCAGTGGTCATATCAGAAACCTGAAGGGAAATCTAAGGAAAATTGCCTTTTTTATGATATATGCCAAGGCATTCAACTCCTGGCAGCCCAGGAGGAGTTTGAGGTTACATTCCAGACTCTCAGGTTTCACCCACAGCAACTGAAATCCCAGGCTGAAAGAGTTACAGTATATTACATAAACCTGCACACACCACATAAGTTTCTCTGCAGTGCTCCATATTATGCTACATCAGGCTGATAGGTAACCTAATGCGATAGTTCACATTTTCAGGCAGGAAACTAGAAGCTTGAAATTCATCTGCATATTATAATTAAACAGCCCCTTTGTTCCAACAGCAAGAAGTTAGAATCACGAATTCCCAACCACTCGTGCCAAGGGGTTAATTAACTTAGTAGTCAAAAAGAGAACTGCAGGACTGCTCTTCCCTCTCGGCACTCCAATCAACTCAGAGTATAAAGAAGAGACGTTCCAGGGCTGTTCGGTGCTGTCCTAGTTTACATGTGCTTGAATATTCATTCAGTGAACCTCTGCAGATAGTCAGCAAAATGTCACTTTCTGCTCTCCTATAGGTAGGTGAGGGCTCCCTGTAGCTACACGTCTTGATAGAGGATGTTTATATAAAACCAGCACTTGAGCTATACACTCTATGTTAGAGATAGAATGTTTTTTTCTTTTATGTTCTTTTTTTACACTTTCCTGATGTACTTAAAATATATGCTATAGTTTCTAAAATTGAAATAGGGAGCATTTTTTTATTTTCTGGGAGAACATGTGACTGCATAGTTCACAGAGTGATAAAACATACCGTTAGAATATGTAAAATCATTCTCAGTACCAGCAGAAAAGTATGTATTTTCCCAAACTAATCAAATCTGAAGAAGCCAATGGGGACATTTTTGTGTGCACAGAATATTGATATCAATGTCTGTGTGATAAAATGAAATGATGATCAGGAGCATAAGGCTGAGTACGAAGAGCTGGGATCACCATGGCAAGCAGTCATCCCCAGCACATGTCCAGAGTTGAGCAGTTGCTCTGCCTGCACCCCAGCACACCCAGCAGCACTCACCTGCCCTCCCTCACGCACCAGCCACAGTACGGATCCCTCGCCTGGGCACACTTCTCACAGTCCGAGTACTTGTGGCAGTCCTGCACAGGCAATCGGTACACCTGGAAAACCAAAAGCAAGGCAAACCTAACAACTGAAGAAGGCACGAGGAGATGGAAATGCACAAGGACATTGAAACCTTTGCGGACTTAGCTCTTCAGTGTCATTGCCTGTGGCAGCAGAAGACTTGGTGCTGTATTATCATACTCAGAGCTCAGCCTGATTTTAACAAAATACATATAAAACCAGTATGTTCTTTTCCCCCTTAACAAAGTCTAAATTCACACACTTTTTCCTGCTTTTTTCCCCACTCCAGTATTATCTAACCTGTCTTCAAAGTAATGTAGGACATTGTTATAATTGAGAATTATGTGCAAGTCTTACAAAAATTGAGCTTTTTAGTTCCTCCAGTTATATTACTTGTGGAAATCTGCACCTCAGGACAGAAATTGCATCAATGATGCTCTGAATTCAAGAAACAGCTACTGCAGGATGGATACTTTCAAAAGGCTAACTTGGTACTAGCTAGACCACTTTTTAAACAGAATATTCTCCCCTCCCTATCACTACCATGGAGGTGAAATTGTTTGGAAATGCACTTCCAGCCAGAAGGCATTTCAGAAAGTCTGCAAGAGTGAGAGAGCCGGGGTGCTTCGGGTTACTGCACTTCTCCAGGCATAACCTTTCACCATGGAATACATTCACAAAATAAAATAGAAATAATTATGACAGGAAGCAGCAGGGAAAAGAACATCATCAGTTCTCATGTCTCATTCTCCCAGTAAATATACAGCTTCTGTTTTTGATTTCCTTTGGTTCGGAGAATAAACAACTTTTTCTTTGGCGCACACAAAGAAGAGCCATTCCTTTTAGCTATGCTGCAGCAATGATGCAAGAGGAAAACAGGACATACATCTTCCAGTTTATGACTATGTTTTACTTTTAAACAGCACAAAAAGTGTAGAAACAGTAACTCTGAGATGTAGGCTTTCTTCTGGTCTCATTTTAAACAATTGCAGTTACAAAGCTACTTTGACAGTCTGAGTTTGACCTTTTCTTCATATTCGGAGAGTTAAAGAAAATTACGCAGTTAAGGAAAACGTCAATATTGTGCAATTTTCTTGCTTTTATTAATACAAGGTTTTACCTTTTCAGCATTCTTTTCTTTTTAGCTAACTGAAGCTGAGTTACTGGCACTCTGTCACTAACTGGTACCTATAAGTAATTTAATATCCAGTGAATGACTTTTTTTTTTAATGACAAAATATTTCTTTCACAATACTGGCAGGCATAAACAAGCCCTAGAGATTTCCATCTCTGCAAGTTTTGTGTGAACTTAATGACAAAAAAACCAAAACCAAAACCAAACCCAAAAAACCAGCTCCTTTAACAGCCAATTTCAAAATGCAAGGGAACTAATTTTAGAGCTTTTCTAGTTGGCACTCTAAATCAAAAAGTGTTAGAAACTAAAACAAGCAAACAAGCTTGATCATGGTAAGTGACTGCCACAGTGGTCTGCTTTCCTCCCAGTATGGTAAGATCCTTAAGGAATCTGGGATCCTGCCAGTGATGTGCACTTGTAATGAACCAGCATGGGCAGCACAGGGGTGCTAAGCTCCTTTCCAAGTCCCACAAGAAGGTGCAAGGGGTTTCTCCTGCTCTCTGTCCAAGCTTTAGGAGCAGATGGGACTGATTGAAAGCATTTGCTCAAAACCCCCCACTGCTGTTGGCACCACAGCAGAAGGTGGGAGAAAAGAGGGGAGAAAGGTGAAACAGGAAAGGAAGAGCTTGATTCTCACTTTGGATCTTAACATCTGGATTGTTCTTCCCTGTGCTTCTCTTGATCTGATTTCTTTTTAAAGAAGCTATCATCTACCACATTACCACTTTCACTTTGTTCAAGTGCTTACAGAGCCAAGCAATTAATTTCTAAATGCTGAGGCAGTCTGTATCTGCCACGTAGCTCAGCAGCATGCATGCCTATCAGTGCAGCCAGCTGTCCTTTATTGTTTACCTTTAACCATTTAAATGCACAAATCAGGGTTCTGATATCTCTATTCTCACAACCCACAGCCATGCCTAACCCAGAAGTACATGTTTCATCATTTATTCTTCTCCCCTCACTTATGTCATTTTTTTTCTCCCAGCTCCGAAGGCCTCCATTCTCCTCCTGTCTATCTGCTTCTAAAAGTGGGTGGGACTGCTCACTGTAATTAACTCCTGGAGATGACAGTAATGTAATGCCATTACAGAGCTCCCAACTTTAGCTATTCATATTTAAGCTAAACAGGTTTTGTAAAAGAAAACTATTATTCACATAATTCAGAAACTGCAGTGTCTATGAGAGCTACTTGGAAGAGATTTAAGTAAAATCCTTTCTTCAGCAGAAATTTGCTGCATTCTAAATTTAAATGCTTTGTAGTGATTGAATGATTTTTTTTGCAGGTTTTCTCTGAAAAAAAGTTGTCTGTCATCTTTCTAAATTCTACCATTTCAAGCTGACTGTCACCAGAAAGCTTGTCTTCCTTCAAGGTTGCTGCTATCCCTTACACTGCTCAGCAGGACACACAGTAGCCTGGTGGGGACCTCAGGGCTTTTACATGATGTGCCAACTTGTCAAATGGGGTGCCAGGCCACCCAGAGTTTTGTGGACAATGTTGAAGCTTGAAGTTGTGTTCCAAATCTGAACGGAAGCCAAATGAGAATTATCAACTATTCAAAAAAAAAAAAAAAAAAAAAAAGTAACGTCTCTCTCTCATGGTCATATTATTAAATGCTTTATCAGTTTTTTTTCTGGCATTTTTTCCAATGTTGTTTCTAGCCTAAAAACCCTCAGCTAGACTATAACATTCCTGCGGCAGGAATTTATATTAATCCTTTTATAAAACAGTCAGTAGACATTCTTCTTGCACTGTTTTTCCAAATACTCTCCTTTCACAGCCCACTCATTCTCCCTGTGTTACTTGTGTGGAGCATTTCCCATGTTGCATTCCATGTCACTGGCAGGGTTGCAGATGGTCACAGCCTGTCACCCACCTTGTCCTGGAGAGCTGCTGAACCAAGCGTTTGAGGCTGGCAGCTCCAGCCTCCACAAAGAAAAGTGTCAGAAGAGGGTTACCCCGGGGATGGAGGAGAAATCTGGCATCCCTCTCGTTTCCTACTTGCCTTTTTTCCTCTCTTTTTTTACAGACCCCCATTGTGCTTTCACCTCACAGCAAAAGGAAGGGGAACCTAGAAGAGACTGCCTGTGCCTTTCCTAGTGAAGTTGGACTTTTCCTGCTGCAATCAGTTCTAGCAGAATCTTGAATGAAAATGTTTCTCAAATATGTAATTGTCTCCAGTGCTGCTTAGTTTTTGACAGTAAGACCCAGAAAAACGACTGGTGGCTTTACAGATGTGTCAGTGCAAGTATGTCAGCCACCAGCATTCTGAGTCCCGAAGTGCCCTTGAAAAGAACTGATGGCAGCTACAGCACCCACCAGTACCCCACACACCCCACACTGAGCACTAGGGCTGCCTGATCCTGAGGCATACTGGTGCCAAACATTTCCACTTCATCCCTCTCACAGACCCTGTGTGACAGCTCCAGAGGGGAACTCACTGCTCATTCCCAATCGCTAAGCATCATGGATATTACAGTTCTCCAAGTCACAACAAACAAGTCCATCAGCTTAGACTTGAGAAAGATTTTCATACACACAGATTAGGAGGAGTCCCACCAAACGGCAATTTCCAGGAACAACTGAGAAATGTATAAATCTCAGAGAAATTTGCAGGGAAAGCAAAAGAGGGCTGGGCCCTGAATTCAAGCAGGACATGTTACCTTGTCTGTGGTCATCACATACAGATTTTCTTGGGTTTGGTCAAGGACCAGGTCCTTCTTTATGGGTTTGTTTAGTTCAATAGTAAGAGAGCTGTACTCAGTTGCAGTGGATGACAGGAACACCTATTTTGTGGAAGAAAACAAAAGGTGGTTAATCTTGCTTTTCCCCCCACAAATATAATTTTATCTGGCTACTGCTGTAAAAGAAAATAAAAATGTTTCTAAAAATATATTAAGAACAAAAGGAGGACTAAGGAAACTCTTCAAGAAAGACATTGAGGTGCTAGAGAGTATTCAGAGAAGGGCAATGGAGCTGGTGAAGGGTCTGGAGCGCAAGTCTGGTGAGGAGCAGCTGAGGGTGTTCAATTTGGAGAAAAAGAGGCTCAGGGGAGACCTTAATGCTCTCTACAACTACCTGAAAGGAGGTTGTAGTGAGGTGGGGGCTGGTCTCTTCTCACAATTAGTAAGCAAGAGGGAGAGAGGAAAAGGCCTCAAATTGTGCCAGGGAAGGTTCAGATTAGATATTGGGAAATATTTCTTCACAGGAAGGTTTGTCAAGTACTGGAACAGGCTGATCAGGCAACTGGTTAGTCACCATCCCTGGAGATATTTAAGAGATATAGACATGTGTCACTTAGGGACATAGAATCATAGAATCACTAAGGTTGGAAAATACCCCCAAGATCATCAAGTCCAACCACTTAACTAGCATCACCATTTTTACCACTAAATCATGCCTCTAAACACAACATCCACATGACTTCCCATGTGCTTTGGTGAGACTTGGCAGTACTAGGTTTGAGGTTGGACATGGCCATCACTCTCCTTCCAGCAAAAGAAGGTGTTTGGTGTTGCAGTCTTGATATTTTAACACCACAAACATGTCAAGCCTTGAGCAGAATTTATCAGAGCTTCAGCTTGGGCTTTGTATTGCCACCTTTATTCACTGAATGGTCAGAATGACTAGAAAATGAAAAGTTGCTCTTAAACCAGTATGAGCTTGAATAGAGATAAGGCTAAAGCAGTTCTTAGATTACCTAAGGCTATTTATATAAAGCTCTCAGTAGGTATGTAATCCTTTGGGAAAAGCGTCATTCAGGCAATGCTAATTCAGTCTGTGTATCAGATAGCTGAGGTACATCAAAAATAATATATTTTTTCTTTGAGATGAAAAATACCAAGCTCCAAGAGAATTTGCTCCTAGTATGAGATCTTATAAATCCCATTTACTTTTAGAGTAGCAGTATGCTATCACTACAGTTCGTAACCTTTTAAATACCTTCCAGTCTTTTAGTCCAGTTTTTTACCTTAAGAATTTTACCATCCGATGTTCCCAGAAAAGCCACGGTGTGCCCATTTTCCACAGCCACAGTGACAGCTGTGAGATTCATCCCTTCTTTTTGCAGTACCGGCTTCTCTATAACACCATTCCTACTTCCCAAAAGGTATGGCAAGTGTTCGGAGCCACAGGGGAAATTTTTGCTGGCATTCTAATAAGGAATAGCAATACAGAGTGATGTTAAACATTCAGATCACTAATTCCTAGCTAAGAATGACGTGCAGCCCTATTACCAGACAATATAATACCCCTCAGACACTGAAGAGTAGAAAGAGAGAAATGGATTGTCTGGGCATTTGCCCCCAGCCAACAGGCAGTAATCAGACAGCAGCCTGCTAATTGAGAACTGCTTCCACGCTTTCACTTTCCAGGAGACACAAGCAGTTTAACGATTAACCAGTTGGTGTAATTAAAATGAACGTGTCATAGAGACTGGTTTAACCAGCTTTGCCTTGAAGACTGTTTTTTTATTGCTGTTTTGTTTCTTTGCTACAATCCATAAAAAGCAACTCCCTGACAACTGTCTCATGAACTTCAACACGTTCCGTCTTCACTACACTTTAATTCTGAGCTGCAGCAAGAGCCACCAGAAGGAAGTTCATTCACACCTTGCCTTTCCAGCTATATTTGGTAACAAAACTGTCTTTCTGATCTGAAATCCACACCTTCTTTTTGTCAGAAGCCACGGCCACTCGTCACATTCAGGATTTCTGTGTGTGATGCTCACCCCATATGCAGGGTACTGCGGCAAGTAACACTGGCAGTTCGAAGCAAAATGTGTTATTTTGGTTCATCAGCGCTAGTAACTTACTGTGTAGGAGAAGGCTTCAGTCTCACAAGATGAAGGATTATGGGTCAATACCAAAAAAAGTTATTCCCATGCCCCATCTCCTTAGCTGTTCACTCCTCTCCCTGGACTATAGCACACCACCTCTCAGGTTGTGCTCAAACAGATGCTTATGCAAGTGTGTACCTTGCTCAGGCTGGGTAAAGTAAGACATCCTTCTAAATGCTGGCTGAGTTATTTTAAAGATGATTCAATTTCTCAGTCCAGTTTAGGGCTGGCTGCAATAATGAGTGGCATGCACAAGTGGGGCTTGGGAATAGAGTGATGTGGGCAAAACAATCATAAAGCCAACAGAGATGCTGAAAATTGCCTCTCAGAGACAACCGTAGATTGAAGAGCAGTACCTGAACGGGTGTAACAGTACCCTCCAAAAACCTTATAGCCAAGGTAATCACATGTCATAAAAAGATAGCTATCATGCTATGCGAGCATTTTGAGCCACAGCAAAATATAAGCACTACCTGAATACAAGAAATCTGGTATTTCAGTTGTCTGAATATACAAATACAAGTGAGAAAAAATGCTGAATTACAGATACCATCTAAAAGATTCTTAATACCATTTAAGAGCATTGTAAATACATTGACTGAAACTACAGTTGTCTAGTGTGATCACCCAGAAACTGATCATGGGTATAAAAAATCCCTGCATTTGACTCAGTAACTCCCATATCAGAAGGAACCCTTTAAAAGAAATGCATTTAGGAAAGCAACAGTTATCTTTGAGAAAACATCAAATCATTTTTAAAAGACTCAAAATTTTGTCATTTCTTACTTGACCTGTTCCACAACCCCCCCAACCACATTCCATTTCTATAGTGAATCTATCTGCTGAGTTTTCAGTCGTCTTAATATAGTTTAGCTCGAAGCCACCTTAAAACATGTAGTTGTATATTTTCCACAAACTCTAACATGGATTCTAAAACTAATATTTATATTATTCATATTACCAGTCCATGTAATGCACACGGGTTTTCTGCTGAAAAAAGTTTGTAAAATGAGCTGGTATTCTTTTTAGTGTAGCAATCATTCCGGTTTTTTTCCATCTTTTCATTGATGTGCCGCAAGGAAAACACACACATGGCGGATTTAAGAGAGCCGTCATCTTTGTTTACTTTGCTGAAGAGTGCAAGAAGAACTTTGTCATCTGAGGGAGTATCTGCAGGTTGTCCCTGCTGAGCCATGCTCTCAGCCAGTTCTTTTCCAGGTGTAGTGACATAAGCAGAATGACAGTGGTCATAGGCACCATCATCATCTTTGCAGCCCAAGTCCATTTCAAAGTAGGAATAATAATGGGCATCATCTTTGCACAGACGTGCAATCAGTGTGCGGTTGTTGACAGGCTGTTTCTCTTGTTGATCAAAAATAAAATAAACATAATTTTTATCCTCAAAAACTGCCACAAATTGTTGTGTGCTTGATAAGTGATAAGCTGACTTAACAGCTGCTGAGTCTGTATACATTTCAAAAATGTCTTTCCCATCCCTTGCGTAAAGCTGCCGAGTGCTGATTATGATCCCATTGTCATTTGGTCCATTCCCTTTCCCAACAAACAGCACTCGGTCATTATTCAAGGAAGTGATCAGTCCCACAGTTGATACATTCTCATCGTTGCTTGCTACAAAGGACTTTTCTCCACTACTGTCTACGTAATATTTCTCATCGCTAATGTTCTGTAGATCTCTGATGGCACAGATTCCTTTAAAAAGGCTTCCACATACCACAGTTGTATTATCCGCCTTGTTCAGCAACAGTAATTTGTTATAATTGTCTGTCAGTACGGCCTCTTTACATTGATTTTCATCAATGGGAGGTGTGCATTTTTTATGGTCCTTCCTTGGACCTGTTTCTACAGATCTTATTACTTCCAGGTTTTCTGTAAGCTGATAAAGCGCATTTACCACTCCCAAATAGATTATCCCAGTGTCATTATCCACCGTTAGATGATTTAGCTCTGTAGCACTCTGAAAAAATTTCAGTTCCTCGTTTCTGGATAAGGTGACACAAAAACAGCTCAAAATGGTCAGTGTCCAGATCCATAAAGCCATTTCTATGTAATACCTAAAAAGGAAAAGAAGATAATAACATGAAACTTATAAAAAAATACAATTTACACAAAACTGAGAAATGTGGAAATTTTTCTCTTTCATGACTTAAATACACTTATCCTTGTGCAGGTGTAGACAGCATGAAGGTTATGGAAAGCCTCAAATCCTGTTAACTGCCTAGCAATTTAATCTGTTGGGGAAGGATTTAACAAGGTCATATGTCTAAATGATTATTATAAAACCAATTAGGTAATCAGTCCTGTGCTAAAGCACGATGAGAACAACAACCAATTTGAAACAACATGGAGTGACAAAATATGGTAGCACTTGTCCAGACAGCATCATATTCTGTCAATTATTTACTGCTGAAATTTAAAAAATAATTTGGAAAATCCCAGTGCTTCAGGTAGCTCATCCTTAAGAGGTGGGGGGGAATTTACATAAAAGTGTTTGAAACATTTGGTATTGTGGAGCTTTCCCCAGAAAGGAAAAAAACTTTCCGTTGAGTACAAGCAAGTCTGGATCTGGCTGCTGATGTTTTTTGAGAAGGCATTACACTAATCCTTCATCAATGTGAAGTCAGAAGATGGTAGACCCCTTAATATGCAACATTGCCTTTGACTGCTGGCATACATTAAGGTGCAACACTTCCATTCACTAGAGCACTGCAATTTAATAGTTTCAAATCTGTCTTAAGAATATCACTTAACATTTTTTTGGGGATTATGATTCCATTACCTGTTTTTTCCTTATCCCTTTCAGAATTGTTACTTCCCAAGAAGATCACCTGGCTGTTTGGAATTAGACAAAGACCTTCTGAAGCTTGTAAGCAGGGGTCTAATTTTAATCTGAAGAGTTAAATGAGGAGTCTCAGCTGGCTTCCTAAGGCCAGAACATTTTGTCAATGTTTTCTTAAAGTGTTTAGTTCTGAGAGCAGAAAACAAAAGGTGGCATGCTTGGACACACTGATGTTAGGGGGAAAAGATGAATACTGTTTAGAGGAAGGTCAAATATAATTCACCATATTTTCATTTTCAAAGTCAGCCATAGGATTCTTTAATCTGATGAGGAAAGAACCTGTAATTTTACAGGCAATCTCAAGTTAAATCTGAAAATATCTGGAAGTCTAAAGAGAAAGGAAACAATAAAAGCACAGAAAAGACAGGCGAAACATTTAACAAAGCAATCTAACAGGCAAAAGTTTCATAGGAGGAGTAAAAGAGCATGAAATGCCAAAACCAGAAACTGAAAAAATAAAACTTAAAAAAAAATAAAAATAAAGGAACCTTGCTCCTGTGTTTGGCAAGAGCAATAGACTCTGGTGGGATGTGAAAGAGAATGGCTGAATCATCATTTATACTGGGTAACTAAAACTAAATGTTAACAACCTGGATACAAAAGTTTGAATGGGGAAGGAAGGACTTTTGTTGTGAGCACAAGCCATCTGTGAGCTTCCCAAACCACCTCAGCCCTGCCAATGCAGAAGGACAACGCCTGTCCTCCAGTATTTGAGTGTGTTTTGCTCCTCTGTGGAGAAAATGCATGTGCAAGGGTGAGAACAACTGTTCTAAAATCAGAGTGAACTGAACTTCTAAATCCCCAAAAACCTACTAAATGAAACTCAGGATAGTAAAGAAGAATAAATAAAAGGCTAACTTCAATCTTGTTTTGCTGAAGCTCCTATCATGTACCAAACTGAGTATCTAGCTATAAAATGATGCCAAAGACAAGAGAGTACATCACGGCAGCACAAGCTGGACTTTCTGTCAAATGATAGATTGAGTTCCTATGACAGTGACCAAGAAAAGGCTAAGAATTATAACCTATTCTCCAGACACACAGACTTTAGTACATGCTCTGCAATGTAATCAGGTGTTGGGTCTCTTTACAACAGTTGACCTTCTCTAAGGAACCCAGAATTCTTCTGAATTCCTCTCTTCTTTTCTTACTGTTCCAAATGACTTAAATTTTCCAAACAAGCTTTGGTCCCACCTTACTTTTCCATTGCTAAATGATATGTGATAATGTTTGTCATCTAGTTTCAAATATTATCCCTTACAGTTATCTGCAATGAAATAAAACAATGGCTTGACACACTACTGCAGTGTTGTTTCATACCAGTTTTATCATTCTATTATCTATTGCACAGGGATCAAATGCAGAATTGGGATTCATTTGTTCCTGCTTTACTCACAAGGTAATTTTTAGATTATTATAATCTCTGCTCTCAGTCAAAGAAACCCCCATAAATAGCTCTACTTACAAAATATACCTTAAGTGAATGGAAAGTAATCATTTTACCTTAATTACTGTACTCAGTTCACCTCCACATTCATGTATTTCAGTGGATTCAAAAATCCCATTTTGTCCATTGGTGGCACCCAGGGCACAAAGGCTGCATTTGCAATACTCCTGCCTTTGTCCCAGAAGAATGAAGAGTCTTGCTGGTTCATGCCAGAGCCAAGACTTATGAAAAAGTACATTTTGCATCTCTAAATCAGACTCCAAGAGGAGTAATTAATTCTCTGCATAAAAATGGGTAAAGCTTCCTCCCTATTATTTTCTGCCTTTTTTACTTATAAAAATTTTGACTTAAATTATTCAGAACTACATGCATTCTCCATTAATTGTGCCTTATCTTTTTTTATTAATTTGTTTTTGTTATTTACTCTCTGCCACTCCTGTCTCATGCCAATCCCCATCAGATCAGCTCAGATCTCTATGCAAGGTAACAGTTCATCATTCTCTGTATCTATTAGTTTCACTGTCCATCCGCCCTTCAAAGCAAATAGTAAACAAAAAATTAAATACACTGTGAAGAGATTCAGAATTAAACTCTCATTCACTTCTCAAATAGCAGGTTTAAGAAGAGAAAAAAAGCAAATACAATGAAATGAGATGAACTACAACCACAGGCCATTTTCACCTGATCTTAACTTAATTGGGAAGAAGCAGCTGGAAGAATCCTTCTATGACCAGCTGGTGTGATAAGAATGACAGTGCTGCTATTAAAACACAGATGCTGTACTGAATTAGATGCTCTGGGAATGTATCAAAAAGCAGTTTCCTGTTGTGAAAAACTTCCACTTTCAATGAACAAGTCACAGAAACACAAGAGAAAAGGTGTAAGAAGCATAGGCTGGAGCATGGAATCCATGATGTTCTGCACAGGAAATGTATTTCCAATGGCTTAATCACACACTGCATTTACACACAGGCTGGGGTGGCTTACTCTAAGTCATGCCCTGGTCCTGAGAGCTGTCATATACCCTCCACCCTCAATGTGCACTTAGTTTTAAGCCCTTAGCAGACTCAGGATAAAAGAAGACCAACAGAGCATTTGACCACATCATTGTTTTTTCTCTCTCAAAGTCTTGTCTCCATCCTATCTCTTGTCCCCCCTACTGCTTCCTACAAGAAATATGAAACTCTAGAAGTTATGTGCAGGAAACACAGGGCACCCAGGAGAACGCTTCATACAGGGGAACTGCCATAAAATGACACCGTCTTGGAATCCTACAACTACCAGAGCTCTGCCCCACAGAGGTCAATTTTAAAGTTAGTACCCATAACTTTATATCTTTCTACTCATGCAAGACCAATAACCTTAAATAACACCCAATTTTTAAAAAGGCATGCAGGAAAAAGGAGCATCTATAATCTACAAGCAAAAAGTGAGCTTCAAATTGACTTCACGTTATTATAAACAACCCTGAGAATCAGCACCAGCACCACGCTCGGCAGGTGTTCTCCTCCGTCACTGTAAAATCATCTGCGTTGCTTGTACACAAGAGCTTTCAACTTTTCACCCATCCCCAGTCACTTCAGCCTTTGATATATCTTTAGCTTTATGCTAATTCATTTCTTACATTTGCTTCAGCTGAAGTGAGAGAATACCAAATTTTGCCTGAAACTGGAATAACTGAGAACTAAAACAAGTGTTATTCCCAAAAAACAGTGGATGAGAAAATCTTCAGTGAAGGAATAATCTCACCAGTTTAGCTTCTGTGGTGTTTTTGCAGAGTATTTCTTCATTAACCATATATATATTTAATTAAACCCTGCTACGTCCTCTCATCCAGACAAAATTTTTTTACTCAAAATTCTGGTCTAGAGACAAGCACTTCTTCCAAGCAAGGCAGATGCTGATACACTTTAATAGTAAGAGATGCAGAAAACTGTGGTTCTCCCAGCAAACTTTCCCCTAATCAGAGGAACTCCAAAAGATGCAAAAGACACTTAAATTGGAAAAAAAAAAAGGTAAAAAAGACTGAAAAAATGTGACATAAAGAAGGTAAAATCCAAAGAATGTACTCCAATGGCATAGTTAGTTGGGGAAAGATGAATGAAAATTCTCTTCTCTCTCATTTTTAGTAACTCTTTAGCTTTTATTAAGTATGCTAGATGTTGAAAAGAATTCCTCTTTCAGTTTTAGGCTCAAAGGAAGTCAGAACAGAAATTAGAGAATGCATGAGAAGCAGGGGATGAGCAGAGTTTCAGTCTGGATTTCAAAGTTTGTACTTCTGCCAGAACTGTAGGTAAATGTAAACTCTTCCCCAGTTACAACTTTTACTACTATTTCCTAAAACAAATGAGCTTTGGAGCTCACTGGTTCAGAGAATGAATCACCTGAAACAACACTCTGCAGGATTCAAACCCATTTTCCAAAAGCACAGCAACATGCTAGAAAGAATTTGGACAGAGGGGAGCCACTTTTTTGTTATACTATGCCACACATCCAAAACTGGTAGAACCAGTGAGAATAGTGATCACTGTGATGGTGTCCATCCCTGTAGTTGTGACAGTTTGCTGTCAGTAGCTGGGACCTGTGGGTCACAAAACTGTGGGAGGTCATGCTGTGGAGAATGAGAAACCAATATCCACTTCATTAGATGTTGTGAGAGCCCGTACTGCTCAAAAGGAGTAATTTTCCTTCTCTTTCACTTCTCCTCAAAACACAATTTGCTAAGCTATATAGACCATCTTCACATGGGACAAACAATTACATCAGGTCAAACTGCCTGTAAAGTGGCAAAAAATGGACAAATACTTTAATACTGTTTCTATTCCTGATGTGGAAGTCAAAAGTTTTGCTTGTTTTCATGAGGCAAATTTTCAAATGTTTTCCTTTTATTTTTTTGAGTAATTTTCAATAATATAAGATTTCTTTTTTTTAATATGTGTAATGGTCATACTGATATGGATCTTCTTTTACAAGGAGTGGTTGAAAATTATGGATTTGCCAAGGAAATAATGAATGTTACACCCTCAGTCCCTGTGCCTTCTGTTGGTGTTTTCCTGCAGTCCCTGGGAAAACAAACGGAAGACACACAGAAACACAAATTCAGGTTACTGAAAACCAGGGTTTCTTATACCAAGAATAAGCTGTGGTGCCCACCTAACCACTCTGTCATTCCCTTCCTCAGCTTAACAGGATGAGAAAAATATGATTAAAGGATTGGGGGTTGAGATAAGGACAGGGAGAGATCACTCATCAATTACTGTCACAGGTAAAACAGCTGCAACTTAAGGAAATTATTTTAATTTGTTGCCAGTCAAAATCAGAGTAGGATAATGAGAACTGAAACCAAACTTTAAAAAAATCTTTTCCCCACACCCTCCCTTTTTCCTGGGCTCAACTTTACTCCCAAGTTCTCTACTTTCTCACTGTAAGCAGCACAGAGAGATGGGGAATGGGAACTGCAGTCAGTTCACCACGTTGTCTCTGCCACTCCCTCCTTGTCACGCTCTTCCCCTCCTCCAGCACATGTTCTGTCCCACGTGAAACAGTCCTTCATGGTCTTCTCCAAAGTGATTCCTTCCCTGGATGGGCTGCTGTTCTTCATGAACTTTTCCAGAGTGGATCCCTTCCTCAAGGTGCAGTCCTTCAGGAACAGACTGCTCCAGTGTGGGTCCCCCACAGGGTCACAAATCCTGCCAGCAAACCTGCTCTGGTGTGGCAGCTCTCTCCACAGGCCACAGGTCCTGCCAGGAGCCTGCTCCAGTGTGAGCTTCCCACAGGGTCACATTCTCCTTTGGTGTTGGGTCCTCCAGGGGCTGCAGGTGGATCTCTGCTCCCCCGTGGACCTCCATGGGCTGCAGGGGCACAGCTCCCTCACCATGCCCTGCACCGTGGGCTGCAGGGGAATCTCAGCTCTGGTGCCTGGAGCACCTCCTCCCTCCCCATCTTCCTTCACTGACAGAGTGAAGTGTGTCTGCAGAGTTGTTTGTCTCACATTTTTTCACTCCTCTCTCCTGGCTTCTGTTGCACAGTAGCTTTTTCCCCTTAAATCTGTTATCCCAGGGCACTACCATCATTGTTGAGGGGCTTGGCCCTGACCGGTCCAGGTCTGTCTTGGAGCCGGATGGCATTGGCTCTGTTGGACATGGGGGAAGCTTCAGGCAGCTTCTCACAGAAGGCACCTTTGTAGCCCACACTACCACACCTTACTATGCGAACCCAATATACCTATACCATGGTTTCATCTGTCAAGAATGAGTTGTACTTTGGTCCAAAGAGAAGTAAATCTCTATCTTGTGCCTACATCATCAGCAGAGGCCAGCAGTGTCTGGGAGAGGAGAGTATGCACTGCATGGTTCCCCTGGGAAAAGGGTACAAGCAAGAAGATGTTTCCATCACTCTGGAGACTCTAATCTTTCAGAAGATCTGAGATATCAGCAGCAAAAAGAGCTCAGATAACTCACTGCCTGAGATAGCCCATTAACCCATGTGGACACTGTGACATCCCGCAGCCTAGTTAGCTGGAAGCTCAAGGGCAAAGTGATGTGTTTGAAAGGATGAGGAAACGTTGCATGAGCAAGATGATCCAAAGGGAATTTTAAGGACTTTTCCTGACTTTTGCTTACAAAGTCATCGCTTTCAACCTTCACACAAGTTAAAAAGATGAGTTTTGGGAACCTGTACCACCAATCATATACCAAAGATCACCAAATCTTTCTCATGTTTCACAGGCTTCAAAGGGGTAGGCAGGGGATTAAACAGGGTATCTCATTCAGCTCTAGTATCCCTGGCAATTACAGTAAAACAGTATTGCTGCATACCACCAACCCAGTGACGTTTTCTTGTCCCACCTTAGAAAAGGTTTCTCCCAGCATTGTAATTGAATTAACAGCTGAGGAACACAACTACCTTTTACAGTAGGTTCTGTATCCACCGGCATCCCAGCATGCCCATGACAAGGACTCTCACAAACTTGGTGCAAAATTGGCAGGATTGTGTCAAAAGTTTAAGAGAGGCAAACAGCTAGCAAATTCAGAATTCTTATTTATAATTATGTTATTATCTTCAAGCTAAATTAATAAGACTATTAGTAGTCTGAATCAAAACCTTACATCCATGCACACCTGAACTCCAAATTATTTAATATTCTGATCCATATCCAAACTCAGAGCAAGAGGGAGCCATGTGAGCATTAATTTTTCAACTAGGAGTTACTCAAAGGAACATTAACAACAGGTAATGAGACTCAGGAAATGCATACGTACAAATTTTGCTATTGCACTCCAGAACTTCCAGTAATGTGCTGTCTCTGCAACATCAGCAGGTAAACAAAACAGAAGAGTAGCACTTAGCAGATTTATATGCACTCTTCGAAGCAGAGACTCTAATGAATTCCCCGGTTCATTGAGTCAGACCTGGCAGTATTTTGATTTTGAAAATCTTTTATACCATGGATCTGCCATAGTCCAAGGATAGGTTTTTTGGCTGGTCTTAGGAATCAAAATAAAATTTCTTTTAAGTGAAATACTTTCAAGATTTTACAGTGTCAAGCAGTTTTTTTAAAAAAAAGTCAATAAAAACAGCTGCTGTGAAGAGACCTCATTCGACAGCACTAACTACCAGCAATTACTGATTATAAACCACTTTGAGACAAGGTTAGCTTATGCCAGAAAGGTCTCTTCAAATCCTATTTTTTATTATGAAGACAAGTGTTCATATTATCATCCTTAATAAGAGGGTTGCACACTCACATTCCAGCCCCACTAATGCAGGCAGGAGCACACACAGAGAAGAGAAACTGCAGAAGCAGACTTGCATTCATGCCTTCCTGGACCACACCTCCTTTTCAGTTTGGGCCTCTACATTCATCCCACCATCTTTTTTCCATTCTCTCAGTAGCAATGAAGCACTCATTTTAATGAGGCCTCACTTTCTCAAGTGTTACAAAGATGTAGTTGATGTGCAAGAAAAGCAGCTGAGTGACACCTTTAATAGCAAGCAGCTGACTTGTCAGGAATCTGAACCCACAGAATCTCCTCTTTGACCTGCTTTGTGATTTTGTTTGATCTACTAATGAAC
This sequence comes from Corvus hawaiiensis, assembly GCF_020740725.1. Taxonomy (NCBI): domain Eukaryota; kingdom Metazoa; phylum Chordata; class Aves; order Passeriformes; family Corvidae; genus Corvus; species Corvus hawaiiensis. The sequence goes on along the minus strand of NC_063216.1, from coordinate 59,787,753 downwards.
AAAAATTAAGATTTTTTTTTTTTTACAGTCTCATTGAGCACTAATTCCAATGATGCCCTATGGACCAACACCCAGCTGAATCAGTCTGCAGTGAGCACAGGGCCACAGGCCACTCCAGACACTCCCAAAGTCACTTACACTTTTACGCTACCTAATCCTGCAAATGGCCAAATCTAATTTGGCCCCAAGTGTAAACACCTGCTGCAGCTGCCTGAACTTCAGAGGGGATGACTTCCTGCAGCAACCTCTATACGAGGTGGACACAGAAGACCAGCAGAAAGCAGGGATGCCTCATCCACACTCACCAGCTCCATGCAAGCCCCAGGTTATTTTACCCCTTCTGCAACCCAGGAAAAAAAATATTACTTTCTTTTAGCTTGTGAACCTGCAGAAAATGAGAGTCTGAAGCATGGAAGGAAAGCCCAGGGAGTTAGGAAGTGCTGTTTCGCTGGCTTTCCTTGCACTAATAAGGGTATTACAGCACAAGGAAAAAAATGCATTTATACTGATAGTAAAAGGAGACTCTGTGTCACCAGCTCCATGCTACAACAACGAACTGCTTGTTTTCAGTGCTATAAGGTCATCTTCAAGGACGGGTTTCGGACTTCTCCTGGAAGAAGCCAGAAAGGAGGCGGATTTTCTTCCAGCGTGGGGGAATCGGAGCATGACCATGTGGAAACAAACACAGAGTATTCCAGCTCCTTCCTTGCCAGAACCAGTTCTTCCTTGTAACTAACCATTTATCACATGCACAAAGAAATATTCAAGTCGAAAGGACATTTCCAGCACCTGTGAGTTCAAATTGTATAAATGTGCCTTGGGGTGTCACAGGCAGGCAGTTGGTCTCGCTCCCCTCCTCAAAGCAGAAGCACCAAACCGCGCTCCGATGTCCTGCACAGCCGCACCTTTTTGTGGCAGCACCAGCCCCCTTCAGCAGCAGCCTGAATCTGCATGTCCCCCTTGCTGACTTGAGCACAGCGAGAGGAGAGCTGCAAAGAGCGAAGGATTTCTTCGCTAAGATGCAGCTGTACAGAACAGCACACAGACATTTAAAGCTATGCATAATTTTGGCACGAGGCAGAGCCAACATTTTTTGTCTTCCTATTATATGGTGTCATAGGGCTTAATAGAAGAATCCTGTATAAACTGCAATGATAATGCCATATGAAATTGATCCCATGAATCAGTGGGGTAAATAAGTTTTAACCCATAAATAATGAAGTGCAAATACAGTGAGTAAGTAATCAAGCCCCATGCAAAAAAGTCCTTTCCTTCCAATTCTACCTCTCACTTGGTGGAATGTTTGCTGTGTGATTCCCTGTCTCATCACCATGCTGTCTTCTTATTCTTCTATTTATCTTTATTTTGTTTTTCTATTTGGGTTTAACAGATTCCTGCACTCTTAATTTTCATGTATTTATCTGTCTGTGCCAGTGATTTATCCAGGACTTCTGAGACATAGGCTAAAAGGTCTATGAAAATGGGAAGCTATTGACCACACTCAATAGAGTACTACAATATATATTGTACTTAGGCAGCTGATAGTGCAAGCCACAAAGAGAGAGAGGTAGGTGGGGAAAACTCTTGAAACTGAAAGTTTATTGATTGTCAGGAGCTAAGAAACACATAGATGAGGACTAGAGAATTTTTCTGGCTTCTGCTACTGGAGATAAATCACAGGTGTTTATCTGGTTTGTCTTTCTTGAAATTTTTTAAACTTTCATTTGGACCATTTGTATCCTCATGTTGGTGTTGCTCATTTTGATTGCTCTGAGACTAAAGTGAGGTTTTTTTCTCTCTGTCCTTCAAATTAATGTTCATGACGGTTTTTAAAATCCCTTTTATTTTTCTTGCCTTACACATCTTTCCTCATCTTCTTATAGCTCCTCCTACCCCCACCTTCTCCTTTCCTTTTCTTCTTAGGCACAGCCTCCAAGTTTTCCTCTCTTACAGCTGCTGCTACAACAGCCTGAATACTCTTGTGTAAAGTCTCAGATGACAAAGCAGGAGGTAGAAGAAAAAAAAAGGGGGAAAAATAAAGGAACAAGAAACTCAGGTGATTTTCAGATCTTGTTGGGGATCTAAGACATACTCACTGTCTTATTGACTTCCTATCTCTTTTCAAAGCTCACCTGGAAACACCTCTTTTGTTTCTTAACTACTTTTTCCTTCTCTTTTGTTTCCCACTGCTTTCTCAGAAGCAAGAAAAACACAGTGAGACATGCTTAACTTGATGACACCTGCTGATACTCTCCATACTCAATGTTCATTTCAGCTTGGGGAGTAGGAGAGAAAGTATGTGCAGAAGAGATGGTGCTGGATGAACTGGTGTCCTGCCTCAGGGAGCCAGGAAGAGGCAGTGGTACCTGATGCAGACGGAGCCATCCAGCAGAAACAACAAACTGGGGGGGCTGCTTCTGCTCACAGACAAATAACTCCTGCAGCTGAGAAGGGAGCTGGGAGAAGATGGGGAGACACATGACAACAGGGCAGAAACAGCCTGGAGAAGCAGAGGCATAGCAAGAAAGGGCGCGTGGTAAATATTTGGTAAGGCTTTCAAGGGGAGATGAGTAGAATAGAATCCACAAGAAAGGTGTCTGCAGCAAATTGAACAGGCTAAAATAAACACCACACACAGTATAAAGGGTCAAGGACAAATATAGAGCAGGCTGTATGTTCCAGGTCACATTTGATTGCACTTATTCATTTGTCTATTGTGGTTTTTGGTTGCCACAAGTGAAAAAAAGGTAATTGCAGCATTTTCACCTGTGTTTAGCTTTTCCTGGTGTTTTGTTGTTATTTTGTTTTGTTGTTGTTTTAATAAACACACAAGGCTTATCTAAATGAATGGACTGTCCTTGGCTCTAACAGCACAGTGCTGGCTTGTGCTGATCCAATCTGCCTGGACAGACACTCTGTGCACTTCTGTGTTTCTATCCATTGTACTTCACTCCAAACTCATATAGCTAGTTAACCAGTTATTTGCATGAACCTGAAAGCAGCACCTACCTGTGCCTGTCTACTTAAGGGCCTGTCAGCAAAAGAATTATAAAATCCCCTTTTCATGGATGCATAACACAGTCATAAAATGTGTTTTCCTTGTTTCAGAAGTTTCCAACACAGAAACACTTACTTCAAAAAAGGAGCATGATGCAATGCATGATGAAAACGTATTGCTACTTATTTCACACCAGTGTCTGCCTAACGCCTCCAAAACAGAGGTCCTTCCTCTAAAATTACAAGTCATCAATCATACTGAACACAACACTACAATCTCCACAGAACAGCTCTAACACACATGAGACAGACATGAATAAAAGCAGTCAGTTGTCCCAGGTGGGCTCAGAACCACTCCAATTGAACTTGCCAGCTGGGCCAGGACCTGTCATGGCCTGCATTGAGGGTTCTAGGAGGAGTCAGGTGATGCATAAACTTACTGAGAATCATAGAATGGTTTGAATGAAGAGACTTTCAAAGAACATCTAGTCCAACTTCCCTGCTGTGTGCAGGGACACCTTCCAAGAGACCAGGTTGCTCCAAACTGCTTCCAGCCTGTACCTGAACACTTCCACGGATGGGGCATCCACAACTTCTCTGGGTAACATACTCCTATTTCTCACCAGCCCCATCACAAAGAATTTCATTCTTATGTCTAATCTAAACCTATCCTCTTTCAGTTTAAAATCATTCCTCCTTATCCTGTCACTAGAGGCCCTGGTAAAAAGTCTCTCCATTTTCCCTGTGAGTCCCCATTAAGCACTGAACAGGCCTCCCCACCCCTACAGAGTGCAATTTTTCCTTGGAAATGCTGCTGCCCTGTAAGTGCACATACATGTATGATCCTTTCCTTTCTGCCCTGAAAATACCATAGGTCTAAGTCTCAGAATTTGTCTGTATAATTACTGGTCCCAGATTTACAATTTTCTCTTGTTCCCTCAAAGGCTTTCAAGAACCCCAAGTCATGCTTCTAAAGATCAGAAGTTGCAATTTGAGATGCATGGAAGTAAATAGTAATAGACAAGCAGACCAACCCTTCCACTCCTACCATTAACAACCCACTGGTTGGGGGATTCATTTATCTGCTTGCTGATTGTATGATCAAACCATTCTCAAATAGTGTTTTAACCTAAAACAACTGCAAGATTCAGAAATGTATCTTTAAAAAGAAAAAGGAAAGGAAAAACCCCTTGTTTGTGCTGTTCATAGAGCATCTGGTTTCAGTTTCCTGACACTCAGAGTTGACTCTTCCTAAGAACTGGTAACACTAAACCCTTTGCCTTTGACTGAGGAGCTGGGATAATCACGGTCAAATAAAGGAGCAGCTATTTCCAAACTTCTGTCAGCACAGTGCATCTTTAACCTATTGTTTAAATAGGTGCTGCTAAGGCATCCCTGGGAAAAAAACACACGACAAAATATGCAAACCCACGAGTAGCCATGCAATACTTTCTTAGCAGAGAAGCTGCAGGACAAGCTGGGCACAGGATTTGCTTCACACAAAGTCCTGCCTACGGTGACCCCACTCCCACACCTGACTGTGTTTTGATGTTTGAATAAATGCAAAAGTATGCCTCGCTAAACAGCCAGTGCTAACAAGTGGAAAAGAAGTCTCCACCAAAACTGCTGCTGCAGAGCACAGTGGAATTCTCATTGTAACAAGATGAGTTTCTTCTATGGGTTTGTAGTAGGATGGAGAGGTCACTGCAAGGCTGCTCAGCAGCTGGCGGGAACATTTTTCTTCTCACTGCTAAGCGCAGTTGGATATATGACTAAGGAGAGCCAGTAAGGGCCAGCTACACTATATGAGGGGAATAGAGAGCAGCGTAAATCCTCCTCCTTGCATGACCAGTTTCATCCCACAAGGCTAATTATTCAGGCAGCCTCCAAAGACTTCTGTTGGGCAGCTTTCATCATGCATCTTCTGAGCTCTTAGGCTAAATGTTTCTTTTATAGCACCCAGTGATGTGGTTAAAAGGTCTAAGCCAAGTATATTTTACAATGTTTGCTTTATACATTAGGTACTTCGGTGTATATATATATATATGGGGTTTTTTTCAAATTTGAATTTACAGTAGCTGCTTCATGTACTTAGAAATTTTGTACAGTAGATAAACTCTACATTCAAGCACAGCCTACACTTTCTATCAGAGAATATATATCTAGGAAAGTCTTCAAACACAATCACCATATACAAACACTTTCAACTGTTTAAAAGCAAACAAGCTGAAAATTTATAGGGGTATATTAAGACATGAAGTTTATTGTGCTGATGTGTAAGGATAATAGGAAATATGCCTCAGAGCACGATGTCATTGAAAACAGAACCTGCATTCCTGCTCAAACAACTGAAGGACAGTCAGAATTCCAGTATTTAATATATATGTTCTGAAACATTTATTTGGATAGTCTTATTTCCAAGGAACCAGAATGCATAGCTCAGTTGTTCCAGGAGCACTTCCAAATTTATGTATAGTGCATCACGAAAGAACAAACTATTATTGCAATAGCTGAAAACTGCAAGTTTTAGTTCAGGCTGCATATTTCACAAGAGAAGTCCATCTATAGACTCAAGCAAAAAGGAACAATTTTATGGGCTAGTTTACCCTGTAAAATATTCTGCCTAATCCTTGTAAAAATATACTTCATGCTAATCCTTCTGCCTGAAAGCATTTTTGCAGACAACTTAGAACATTTCTATCACATTTTATTAGCTTTAAGCTGATCTAATTTCTCTGATTTTCATCAGGTTTATTAGGATCTGTCTAGATACCAGATTTTTATAGTTGATCCGGTCTTATATAAAATGACCAAACTGGTATATTTTAATTTCCCAAGTGGACATCTGTCTTCATCTGTGTCTTGTAAAGTACTAAGTACCTTCCTGGCCCTTAATTAATTAGGAACAATGACCTACGCATCAGGTAGTAATAGCATCCAATTAATGGAAATGTATAATGTAAAGTATTATCAGTCACATCACAGCAGAGAGGTATTTGCTCGTTTGTGCTGCATGCCCTGGGTATGCTGTACCAGCCGTCTGTAGCCATGACAGAGTGCTAGCACAAGATTAAACTCCCCTCAGCCCAGGCTTTTCAATGTGAATTTCTAAAGACCTTCAGAAGCTAACATTCTGTGCAATTATGGCTGCCACCAGAAACATTGGATCTCCAAGCTTTAGCCATGCCTACCATTGAGTTCATGGCTGTAGGACAACCATGGAGGCTCCTGGAACATGCGAGGCTAGAACCTGCTGGGCACAGGAAAGCTTTGAAGCACTGAAAACTCCCCTGCTGAATGCTTTGCCCTTTCAAAACAAAGCTGGAAACCAGTCTGAGAGGACAGAAATTCCTTTTGAACAGTTTTTGCTGCACGTGTACAGAGCCTGTGGAGTCACACCAGAGGAAGCTTCACTTCAAGGCATAAATGACTTGCATATGCTACTGTGCTTTGCAGATGATTTTTTTAACACAATCTACCATCAAATAACTATGCATCATCTCCCACAGGAAACAAAAGAAGTTGCACATGAGCACCTGAACACAGATTTCTCAATAGTTTTCTGTAGTACTTGAATGATGACATAAAGAAAAGCCAGTAGGAAACTCAAACTCTACTATTCCCCATTTGTTTGATGGGCGAGCATGAACTACAACTGGCAGAGAGATTTAGAAATTAGTTACTAAAGTACTGAAATGTAAGGTTATCTGAGATTATGAGGATAATTCTTTGAGTATCTCTGAAATACATATTGGCTTGCTCTGGGAAGTCAGGTAACAGCAACTCACCAAGGCTTTGTCTCTGGACCAGTTCTGTACCAGCATCCATAAAATACTAGAGTTTATTCATGCTGAGTATACTGCAATTTGATATAGTTAACATAGCTGGCAAGAGATGTCCTATTATTGACTCAAAGAAAGATTGCACAGATAAGGGTTGGTGCCAAAAGATGCAACCATGCTGGACAAGGGGCTAGAGCAAGGAGGCTACTGTACCATGAAGCTGAGCTAGAGTCTCCAGGCAGAGAACTGGAGTACTGCGATTTTATTCCTTTGCAAAGGATGTGAGACACATGGGTGAAAAACATTACATAAAATGAGAACTTATCTCATGGCAAGATCCAAAAAACCAAAACAAGAACCCAGAGAGCTCCAGTACATTGCTAAAATCAGCTGCAGCATTACACTTTCCCTAAAGTTTTGGGTAAATATCTCCAGGCAGAAAAATCACAAGCATTTCAGACAGAAATGTGTCTTTCCACTTAGCTTTCAAACTGGAGTGTCTATAAAGGATAACCACTCCCCTTTGGCTGGTCCACACTTACAGCAGCTAGGAGAAGGTCTGAAGTCCACCACCACCTCCAGCTCTCCTACCTTACAGGGAGGAAGATGGAGCCAGGACCCTGCCTCTCGTTCTGGTCTCCATCACCACAAGGGTTTACAACAGTGGCCTCTTGGCTTTAAGTCTAACCATAAAAGGCCATTAAAAAAGGACATGCAAGAGCACTGCTTCCATTCTTTTAGAAAGAACTATGGCTGTGCAGTAGGGAAGCTGCTGCGCAAATTAGAGCATATTTCCCAGCATACGGCCAGCCACCCTACTCATCCTGCTAACTTGATGTTTGAAAGCACCTTCTGTCACCAAAAAATGACAAGAAATTCTTAAACAGTTTCACCCACTGATTTTATGAAAGCACTGAACTACCACCTCTAGAAAAACCCAAAACTCTAACATTCCTTTGCCTCAACGTTCATTGATTTGCACTGTTTTCCTGTGGTATGATGTGTAGCAGTCTGTAAAAGTACAATTAGATGAGCATGCTTGCTGAAGTTTCAACATTACCTAAACTTATTTGACTCATTTGGTTTTTAAATGAGGTTTTGAAATAAGGCACTTAAATACTTTAAAGCCAATACTTAACCTTTAGATTTGTTTAGACTGAATATAAATATTTATTTAGACATAGTTAAGCTTATGTCAAACAACAGTATTCAGTTAAATTGATATAATCATTCAGTAACATTAAACCAACTTGGGAATTCTGACAAGCCTTTGAAAAGTAAAAGCATTAAAAGTGCTCAAAGATTTGCAGAAAATAATAAAATGAAAACATGGTAAGTGTAAGCAATTTACTTTTTAGCTCTCTAGAGGAACTGTCCCAACCTCTGGGGCATCCCACAGCCTGGTACAACCACCCAGAAGACAGAGATATAGGCAAACTGTCTACAAAGTTGGATGGGGAAAAGAATTGCCTGTGTTGGGTGCATTTGTTACTTCTTTGAAATAATTGACCTCTGATGCTAAAGATAGTAACACTGGTGGGATTCAAATACTCCAGACATTTATGAAGTCCCTCTCACTTTCTGGCAAAGAATTTAATCTGTCCCTACTTGCACTGCACAGTGCCTTCAGCAAGAGATGCAGTGGTTTAATATTAAAGGACTGTAAGTATTCAAACTGAGGAGGTGTAATTCAAAGAGCAAAGGAAGGTCACTGTGCTCAGCCTCACAAGTATGTACAGCATGCTCACTGCCAAAGGAAGAGCTAGGGGAGGGGGACGGATCCTACCTCCACACACAAAAGAAAAAAAATAAACAAGCAAAACAACTACACCACTGATTTCAGAGGCCACCACTCCATCTGAATACACCTGGAAAAAAACACACCAGTCTCCGTTAGGTGACTAAACAAACATCTACCCCCTCAAAAACAGCTACTCAGCAAGACTGCTGTTTGCTTATTTGACAAGGTTCCTCAACTCGTAATGTCTTTCTCATTTCCTTCCAGTCTAGGGCCACTGACAAAGCAGTTTATCACACTTTGTGCTAGACAGCTGATTTCACTGTACCAGCCATCAGAAACACCGAGGTCTCAATCCAGCATCTGCAGCCTGGTCCCTTTTGCACAGCAAGCACAGTTCACAGAGCTTGAGGAAGTGCACAGGGTATCTTGTGGATGACAAAAAAGTAACATTTCATTAAGGTTTGTATTAGCCTCTAAGCAGAAGTGTGACAGGAAAAAAAACCTCTACTTGAAAGAGCCAACCTCCTTTGTCTAGATGAATCAATGGTCCTTTACCCCCTCCGTCACTGCATCCATATGGGATGGACATAAACCTGTTGAAGATGCATATGGAGAAACTTCATTTCTAGTACAAGTCAGGACTCTCTTATACATTCTGGAGTCCTAGAACAATATTCATATAAAATTCCCACAGTGTTCTAGGGAGCCTGACAGGGATCAGCACATTTATTAAAAATGCTTTATTTCAACTTACTGGAACTGCTATTTGATTTATGAAGTCCTTTGCCAGCTTCAGAGTGATTTGCACAGAATCACTATGATTGGCGCTGAATGAGTTGGGTGACATAATACCTATTTTGTCCTAGCACCACCAACCTTATCCAATGCATCTTTTGACATGTGACCTTGTTCAATTAAATAAACAGAGCAATTTAGATAGGCAGAAGGCAATTATTAGGGTTAGATGCTGGCCAGCTAACTGAAGCAGGAGTACCATTTGTTAAAAAAAGGTTTATATTGTTTAGCAAATTTAATGACTGGAAGCTTTCAAGAGCTTTGGACTGTACTACATCCAGCTATGAAACAACCAAATGTATGGTGCTCCCCTCATACCACAGCAGGTGACATTTGTGAGGTTTTGGGCAAGACTGCTTCTTTCAGAAAGATGCCTGGAAAGAAATAGCTTTCTAACCTGCTCCTTTCTATGCCTAATTGTCTATATCTTAGCTGGACCCTATTTATTTAACAACAAATAGGTAAGTAAGGAATCAGGACTGTGCTACTTTCACAACTTTTTTTCATCCTGGGGAATTGTCAAATATCATTTTTTATGGAAGGATTTCAGTTTTTCACTATCCCTAAGTTATTTGTCAGGGCTTCTAGTTTTTTAATGGAAGATGGAGTAAGAAGAAAGAAGACAGTGAATAACAGCATGATAACTTAGAAATAAGTCACTCCTTAATTGGTCCATGATGATTACTAGAAAAACTACATTCCTGCATGGTAAAGCCTTGATGACAGAGCCCAGTGAACAGCAGAGGGAAGAAAAAGGTCTTGACTCTTCTGTGCAATGCTGGATACTTACAGACATTTCTTTTTGTGTATTTAACTAACCTTTTTTCTGTATAAACACAAGATCTATCACATGGTCATTTCCTACTGAGGTTCTCAAGTGAGCCTGTGCCAGGGCTTCCCTATCCCAGCCACCCAAAGGACTTCACTGCAAAAAATCCCTGACCTCTTCCAGAGAGAACAGGATGCAGCAAGAATGAATGAAATGTTTGTAAGGCCCTCATCCTATCTGAGCACCCTTTCAAATCCCAGCCACCAGTTGGCCCTACACTGAGTTTTTTGTTCCTGGCATGTCTGAAAGGGTCTGAGTATTAGTTTAGCCTACTCTGGTAAGTCATTCTTCAAAAGCCTTTTAAAGCCTGCCTAATTGCTTTGAAACTTTTATATTAAACCTTCCAGTGCTAAAAATCTCTTCTAATGCTTTTTATTTTGGACAGGATGCCAGCTTTACGAAACCATTGAATGGTCTGGGTTGCAAGGAACCTTCAAAGACCACCTAGTCCATCCCTCCTGCCATGGAGGCAGGAGTAGACATGGGTAGAGACATCATCCAATAGACCATGCTGCTCAAAGCCTCACTCAACATGGTCTAGGACACTTCCAGGGATGGAGCACCCACAGCTTCTCTGGGCAATCTGTTCCAGTCTCACCACTCTGAGAAAAAGATTTCTTTTTCATATATCCAATCTAAACCTACCTTCTTTCAATTTAAAACTGTTTCCCCTACTGTTTTACCACTACAGGCTGTGGTAAAACGTCTTTCTCTGCCTTTCATATGACCCTTCTTTATATAATGGAAGGCTGCTGTAAGATGGCCCTGGAGCCTTCTCTCCTTCAGGCTGAACAGTTCCAACTTTATCAGCCTGTCTTTTCAGCAGAGGTGTTCTAGTCCTCTGACCATTTCTGTGGCCCTCCTCTGAACCTGTTCTAATGGGTCCATGTCTTTCTGTACTGGAGACCCCAGAGCTGGACACAGAACTCCAGGTAAGCTGCATTTTGAATTCTGTTTCCTTGTTTGCAACTGCCTCCCTGACCCAGAGCACAGATGCTCCATCTGTCTTTCCCACCCCTGGCCATTCAAAAAACCACCCACTGACCTTATGCTTTCAGTCTCCCAGTTGCCTTCAAGGGTTTAACTCTCCCTGCCTCCTCTAATGACCTTCTTCCTTGTACACTGAACACAAATATGTAAGATTTTTCATCTTTGTACCCCATACTGTGGAAAAAAAAAAGCAAAGCTGGAAGCTGCTGCAGCCCTGGTTTCAGCTGGGTGCTGGCCTTCGCTCTGTCCCTGGGCTATGCACCTTCAGAAAAGCACTATATTTATTTTGTGATAAGACCCAAGGACCCAAGTGGGATCCAGAACACAGACAGACGCAGCCCAAGGTCGACATGCAGGCAAACCCAACTTGCTCATGACTGACAGGCAAATGCCACATCCCTTGTCCCTTTTGAAACACCCCTCAGCACAAGCCTTCTCCCCCCCCCAACTCCATTTATGTGCTATTTAATAACACCCCAGTATAAATGAACAGCTACCACAAGAAAACATCCAGTTCTGACTCATGAAATGATTTTGGTAAAATTCTTTTTCCCCTACTAAGAATGATCTGGACTAACTATAGAGAAGCTAGCTTTCCATTCAATGGAGTGGCCTTTCCATGTCCATTGGCACACCTCAACGTGAATGGTATTTAAGCCATGTAGGCACCATTAAGATTTGAGATTCCATGCAATTAAACATTGATACAAGACAAAAATTACCCTTTTAGCAGATTACTAACAGCACATTGGCTTCTGTTGTCCACATGGGATCTTGAAAATTGACTGCCTGCATGGAGCTCAACATTTTATACTATTGCAGAAATGGAGCAGAATTAGGAAACAATTTTTGATAAGTATGAAACTGTGGCACCATGAAAGCCCCATGTGTAAGACCAATCTAAGGAGAAAGAAATTAAAAAAACTACCAGCTTTCATTTTTCCTTTCTTTTTTTTCTTGTTTGCACAGCTGGAAATTAATTCCCTGCTGTTTCATATTTCCTATACTGATTAAAAGTGTTGTCTACTGCATCATTCTCTTCAAGGCCTGGATTTTCTAGGTGAAAGCATCATTAGAAACAACAGGGCTGAGGTAGTGAAATAGGGCTGAATTGAAGAATTCTTATACAATATGAGCAGTAAAATGTATTTTTCCCAATAAAATTTTATGCATGGCAGAAATTGCTTTTCCACATCAAAGTCAACGAGTTAGTGCAAGAACCTCAAGGATAAGACATTTACATTTTTAGGAACAAACAGACTTGCAACAGGCAATACTGGGTATTAATCTTGGTTAGCACCAAAAAATGGTTTTCTGGGAAAGGTTCTGAAGATCTTTTTGACCTCCTTTCTCTGCCCTCAGGAACTGGCAGAATCAAGTATTGCACATGTCGAGGGAGCTATACATAGCACGGGAAAGGAATCAGAAGCTTCTCTGAGCTAAACCTCTCACTTTCTCATGTACGAGAAAGTTTAAAGTATCAATAGTCTCACCATTATTCTAAGCATTGTGTTTTAGACATGAAAGGAGCCCGCTGGTTTTCTACTAGCTTTTTTTCTGCCTAGTAGAGGTAAGCAGTAAATAACTGTGCCATTAGCTTGTGCAAAAATGTAAGCAATCTAATTTTAGTGAGAATGGCAAAGGAAGATAAGTACACTGGATTCAATTAATGCTGATGCTAGAAGTTGTGGTAGGAAGTCAGCATTTATTAAAACTTTGTTCATACTGAGATTTCATGAGCTCCCAGTTGTTTTATCCTGTTTACATTAAATATTCTGGCAGAGTGGTGACCCACATAATCTCCACATTTTCCTCTTAGAGTTACAGTTAAAAATAGGGCTCAGGTACAAGATTTTTTTACTTCTAGCATCCCTGTCAACTGCATTTGGTGTTCAGGGGTTGCTTAGAAACACATGATCCCCAGTAAGTACTTTTTTTTTAATATTAAGTTTTAAAAAGTCTTATCTTGATGAAATCTTGGGAATGTGATTCTTCCAAAATGCACAAATATGCTTTTCAGTACTGTTTTAAAAATATTAAATTTAAATAGACATTCAGGAAATTAAAATAAGCCTTGAACTTTCTCTTTAGTCAGTCTTAAAGACTGCTGGACTCTGTCAGCATTTTCAGGAATGTTTCAATACCTCTCTACTCTCTATAAGTGGATTAAAATATATGGAATCACTTAAAATATTACTTATTCTTTCAGAGTTTATTAATTAATTTTCCTTAGAAAGAAACTGGCCAAATTAATGTTAAGAGTTACATGTTGAAAAAAGCCATTCTTAGCCCTATAATGACAAAAAATTAAAGTAGCACTCCTAAGGTTTATTTTTCATACCAGAGTGTCATTCTCATAGCTTCTGACTATGTATACTCTTAGTTTCCTCTTTTGTTTCCCTCCAAATTCCCCAAAAATCTGGATTTCACAGAAGTTGAACTGCTTTCACCTTGTCAGCACTCAGCAGCTCTGCTCTTTTTCTCAAACTCAAGCCTGTCTGGGGAGCACAGACTAAACATTATTATACTTATCTCCAGTAGAAACGCAATCCAGATTTCAAGTGCTTGAACACAGCAGTGGGGATCTCTGCACTTAGATGCCAGAGCCACCTACATTAAAAAGAAACACACGCCCTTGTCTGGTGGGAGTGGAGCATGGGAGCATGTGGATAATGCTGTGGTGTTTGCACTGCAGTTCTGTCATGGGAACATTTGTTTTAGGAATCGGGAAATCTCAATTCAGGCTGTTAAATGCATCTGCACCCATCTCTGATGCTTTGCTACCAGATGTCTTTGCCTGAAGTGGAGCTTTTTGATTTAGAGCTGTAAAAGAAACACTTCTACATTTATAGGAGCAGATTGAAGGAAACCTGACTTCTAGGGCACTGAGTTGCTTGAGTGATCTGGGCTCCTGGCACAGGACCACCTTGTGCATTTTTCCCAGTGATGAATGCAAAATGTGTAACCCATTTTCGGAGTGGTTATCTGAGCTCCCCTCAGTTTAACATGGGTATTGACTTCTATGCAGCCACAAATGGGGCCTGGAAAAAACCCTAGAAAGGAAGGTTTTAAGTACATTTTTCTCCTAAACATTCTTTGCCAACTGTTTTGGGTATCCCTGCTCTGCATCCTGCTCGCTCATGAATCTTTGCTCTCATGGGCTTAGCACTCCGCATGCAATAACTTGAAAGGTAGGCACCTTATTCAAGGCTGCTGATCACACCTGATTTGGTCACTGAGCATTACAAGCCACATCCTTCTGGTGGTCTAGTCTTATGGCAGCTGGGCTGACATGTACTCCAAAAAAAAAGTAAACCCAACAAAGAAAACCTCCAGGCACTGGGATATGGCACACTTCTTACTCCAGTAATACAAAACATAACTCCAATGTCACACTTACACTGTCAGAATACAACCTACAGCCTCTAATTCTTGTCTTGGAAAGCAGTACACTTCTATCCAGTTATTTCCTGCTGCTGGAGAGAAGCCATTCTTTCCTAACCACTGCCATGAAATACTAATCTATAAAATAATTCTTCCTTGAATGTTTGTTTTTTCCTGAAAGAAGATTTGGGAACAGCAGAGATATGAGCTCTCTCCTCTTTCAAACTCTGCATTATAATATTTATGACACGTTTATCAAAACAACCATCTTTAAGCTTTTATCAGGATAACAACTTTGCCTTTGCAATGGCTCCCACATTAGTCCTGACTGAAAATGTGGAGAGCTAAGACCTCAGAGCCTAATATGAGAATTAAGTGGAATAAAAAGAGAGGGTTTTACAGTCTGCTAAGGGAAGTCTCAGCAGTAGGCTATGAAAATGCTGGATGTTAGTGCTGTACATCACCAAACAATGTCCAGAGTTCCTCAATTTACATAAGAAACATTTTTAATAGGCACTGTACAACCAGCTCTCAGACACTGACTCCTTCCCTCTCACTCCTGAGTAAGACTGCAAGTCCACAGATCATGAGAGCTCTCACAGGGATACAGCAGCAAATCCTGGCGCCTGCAGTGTGCATTCTCAGAGTGTTACCATGGTGATCTCCAGTGCGCTTATCCCCTGAGAGCTCAGCTCAAAATTCAGAGGGAACCAAAGCAGGACAAAGAAATGACACCCAAGCAAAAGCAACAGGGAAATTATGTGTAATTAGCACATGAACATACTTTCATAGGGAAGGTTTCAGAAAAAGAGTTATTAGAACTGAGCAGTCTTTAGGAAAGAAGTCCAGTCTTCATAGCCCCAACTCTAAACCAATAACTATGGAACAAACCCAAGAATTCCTAACCCAGTCTCTGCATATGGATCACTATTTGGCACAGGGTAAATCCTCAACCTTGGTACTACGTAAAAATTAATATTCTTACAGTCAGGACAGAGGAAAAGGAATAACTAAGCAGATAAAAAGAGACAGATGACTTTAATAATGTAGCACTGTAGACCAGCAACCGATCACTACATAACCAGAATGTGACATTTACTTTTTAGAACATTTTATTTCCCTATTTTATGGAAAGAGTTAATACAACAGTTCCTAAGTATTGGAGCAATTTATTTTTTTGTCAATTACTTTACATCATCTGTTGGTCCTTATGGCAAGTTCTACTTGCACTTTCAACAAAAGGAAATTACATTTGTGCAAACATAAAAGCAACACTCATGTCAAGTGATGTATGAGCTTGATCTATAGCTGTTGTATGGTCTTTCACTCCTACCTTACAAAAGTCCTATGTTATAGTGGCCATACACATAAACCATCAAGAAGAGATACCAAAATTAAAAATCTGGGCCATGTCAGATATGTCACAGTCCAGAAAAGATACTAAATGAGAATCAATACGATTTGCCATTAAGGTAGCATGTTTCAGTCAGAGCTTATTATCAGATTTCACCTGACCCGTTTGTGCCTAAATGAGTTTGGAGATTAGTTAATCCAACATAGTTTGATGCTCAGCCACTTATGTATGGCAGTTTCTTCTCCCAAAATTATATTCTTTTTGTTCTTATCTGAGTTTCTTACTACTGTTACAATGGACGTTGTTCATCCTCTCCACATCATCATCTATTAGATCATGGAATACTTAATCACATTGTGAAAAGCTGCCTCCTCCTGAATAAGCACAGATCTTTTCAGTCAGATCTGCTTTAGTTTCCACAAAAGCTTTCTGGGCTGGTACAGCACTAATCACTTCAGAGCTTTGCTCCATCCCCTCTCACAAAATCCGGTGTGCAGTCTGTTGCTTATGACTGTGGGCAGCACTTGACCTGCTGCCTTTGTACTAATGCCTAATGTTCATCACTGTGGAAGGGGGACATGGTGACAGGATGTTCATGGAGTTTTGGTTTCTTCAGCATATTCAGGTTCTCACAATCCTGTTGACAGTGGACCTAGAAAGGGTTGTGCAGCATAAACTACCCAAGTATCCATTTGTATGATGCACAATTGTTTCCTCAATATACGTGTCTGTCCTCACTTGTATCCCTTGGGTCCCTTGGTTAATTTTTCTTTGCTACCCCCTCACTGAGTGAATTCTCTGTGCTTTCCCAGGCTATAACCTCCCTGGTTTTCAAATAACTACAGGTCCAACAACTGTTGACTGGAGAAAGGGCTGAGGGAAAGGCCCAGCTACAACCTTTGGTATTTATCAGTTTATCTTTGGCTCCTCTTCCAAAGGGTGCTGAAACTTGTCTTGAGCAGCTTCCCTGTAT
This sequence comes from Corvus hawaiiensis, assembly GCF_020740725.1. NCBI lineage: Eukaryota > Metazoa > Chordata > Aves > Passeriformes > Corvidae > Corvus > Corvus hawaiiensis. Next base: position 59,770,908 of record NC_063216.1, on the reverse strand, counting down.
TTTAAGCTTTCTTGATCCCCTTTAACAGTGGATCAAGCATTCATTTCCAGCATACATTAGTATTTCTGCTCAATTGCAGGGAAAGAACTTGAACTTTAACAAGATCCCTACAAAATCGCTGATTGCAGTAGACATAATACTATGGCTCTTACCTTGATCCCTTCAGGGAAGAGGTTTTATTTACCACAAATAAAGATGAAGACTGACAAGCAGACTCCAAATTAAAGCAAAAGCTGGAAAATCTCTGATTATTTGTGGAACCAGCTTTTAACAGCTTAACATACTCTTTATTTAGATATTATACTGCATATTTTACCCATAATGAAAGCAAACTTCTTGTTAACAAAATCAAGATCACTCACTGACAGACAAGAATTTAAATAAAATTTGCTCTTATGAGATCAATTTGTACTAATTTCCATCTCTTAGGTGATTATGCCTTTTCCAGGGCTGGTGAATGGAATTCCAACCACTCCAGAAAACATAGTTGTATGCTATAATGTGCATCCGCTTAGGGAATTTACTTAAAAAGCTCTACTTTACTTACTGTAACAGCATGCACTCTACCACCCACTATTTGCAGGACAATATTTTACAAGGATACTGAAAATCTTTAAAGCATGGGGACAAATTAGGCATACAGGGGCTGTCAAATATTTACCTTGCCCAAGAATTTTAGATGTATTAGATTAATGCCAAAGATGATAAATGCAGTTCAACCTCAGTAAAGGAGTTGGCAGAGCAAGACAAGAAGTAGCACTGCAGAGATGCTTGCCTCAAAATCATGTGTTGCAAAACATTGGATGTGCCCTCTCCTTCCCCCCTTCTTGCCTTTCCTCTCCCCTGCTAGTCAGCAATCGAAGTCACAAGGCAGGCTCCTGTCAGCCGCTTAACAGATGCATAAGGAAGATCATACCATGCTGAACACCTCATTTGGGAAACCTTCTTCTTTCTCTACTGTCCCACAAGGTCAGAGTTTCAGTTTATCTAGTGAATATGAAAGTAAGCAGCTTGCCCCTCTCGCCACAGGTTGTCCTGCCATTTATTTCAAAGAAAAATCTTGGGTCAACGTTAAACTTTGCCTAACATCTGAGCAGAACAGTTGATATCTAGTTCATCACTGAAGAGAATCTATGTCACCTGTAAACACAGTAAATCCCTTGCTCTGAAAGGTAAATCTCTGCTTTGGGCTAGTAGTGCCATGCAAAAGATGGTGAGAAGACACTCATGGAGCTGTTCTAGCAGGAACTACCCATTTTTCAACTTCTGGTGAGTTTAGTTTTCAGCTCTTGCTTAGGCTTGAGTTTTGGTTGCAGCCATACTTACAGCACTGACAGCAGTACCAGGGTGGACTGGTACCTAAGAAAGTGGGTGTGTGTATAAACACATCCTGACACAATTTAAGTAAAAAACCTTTAGTAGGTTTACCGCAATTGGAGAAAAAAATGCTCCCTGTCACCTTGTCAAAGACAACAGACAGGCTTGCTGGGAGAAGATGTTATCTCTGCTCATTCTTCTTTCATGAGAATAAACAGCTGCTTTTGTATAAGATTACTATTTTCAGGGTACCTCACTTATTTACAATAATGTTAGTACATTCAATTTTGCTCAAGTTGTACAAAATATATATATTTGTAACATTTTCTTTTATATATGGTTTTTTTTGTTTCCATTCCCCATGTACATAATTTCCTTGTTTTTTTCCTTCTGGTCCTACATATACTTCAAAGACATATTTTCAAAGAACAATTTCTCTCAGCATAGCTTGTCCCTGAGCTGTAAAAGTTTTGCTCACATATACCTCCCTTAGGAGAGATAACTTCTTTGCATAATGCTCCTTTAGGCAAAATCTGTAATCATGCAAACAGGTAGAACATTCCCATGTGGGGCAGCTCAAGAAGGAAGCATACACATCCTGCAAAGCAAACTCAGGGTAGCACCACAAATATTTACAGCCCAGATAAAATCTATATCCTGCAGATTGGACCACTATAAACAAATGCTATCCAATATATCTTTCAAGGCAATCGACCAAAGAATTCACATATGGATGGATGGCCTGATTCACGCAAGGGTGTGAAAAGCCTAGCAATGCAATGAATCTGCTCAGTTGACCACATTGCTCTCCTAGAACCATCCCAGACTTAGAACACGATCCTTTTGGCTTTGCAACCAAGAGGAGCTCTCTACAGTCATTCAATTTCTGGATATTTCTGATGATGCACTGGCAACCAATGCCGCTGCAGAACAGGGACCAAACTTTCCCAGAGTCTTCTGTAAAGAATAATATAGTTCATGTTTTCTAAAGATGTTGGCTGTAAAAAATGCAGGAGGACTTGAGGAATCTGCTCCACCACCCGTGAAATCAGCTGTACTCTGTTTCTGTGTTTCTACTCGTTACAATGGAAAAGGTATTGTGACCCATTTTTCTTCTCTAAGTACCCTGAAGAGCCAAATGGCCAATAGCCTATGACTTTTGGGTGTAAACTGATGCAGAGGATGCCAAGGCCAAAACTGTGACCTGGCAACCTCAAGGATAAAAACAACAAAAAAGGAAAGATAAAAAGAAAAAAATAAAAAAAGAAAGAAAAGAAAAATCCCCCAAACCTCAAGCACTAAAACCCACGCTTCTTAAAAACCATGGGACATCCATTCAACATCTGGAAATTTCCAGACGCATTTTAAAGGAAACACTGTCTGTGTACAAACAAGAGTTGCAGTGTTTCGCAAAGTTCTAAGTTCCCAGGAAATGTAATTTGATACGATTCAGTTAACTAGTAACAAATTAAAGTAATGCAATTTTAAACAAAACCAGCAAAGATAAACAAGACTTTTGTTTACAAAGTCATTGGCTTACTGACTGACAATGGGAAATTTCCTACCTAAATGTAGATATTTTTACATCTTGACATTATTTCATGACATTGTGCTTGATCAAATTGAGTGCTGCAGTAACAGTACACCAGAATATTATCTAGCTGTCCAAAGGAATGGCTGTTTTTAAACACAATGTTTTTTGCACTACATTAATTGAATCAAATATGGTTGAGGCTTGCCTTGAATTTAGCCCTAAAAATTATTAGGCAAGCAAGTATTTAATTGTTACTTTTATCCTTCTTAAATCCCTTAATTAAATGTAACATTAAATGTAAGATTAATTGAAGTGAAGATTATTATGAAGATTCAGGTAATATGTTTAAATGCAATAAAGGAGGGAGAAAAACAAAACAAACTAGACTTATAAATAAATTTCACATAAATTAAAAATTTAGCATTAAAAAGTAACATCCTGAATGCATGGGGCACTTTTTCATGTTTGCTAGCACAAAAGTAGAAACAAATGTTAAAAGCAGTGGAGATGGTGTATTCTATATAAAACAGTGCATTAATCAAATCATTTTCATTTAGCAAAGTGACAGACCAGTTTACCTAAAACAACTGCTTAAACATCTTTGCTATGACAAAGTGAGAGGATGCACTGCAGGAATGGAGCAGAAGTTCTGTACGATGAGGAGACCAGTAACACACCTGCAGCTAGGCTGCCCTGGCACCAAACCCAGGGGGAGCAGCAGCATGAAGATTTCAAATGCATTTTTGCAGAAGCCCTGGTCTGAAGGCTGGGTGGAGGGGTGAAAGCCAGGTGGAAGAGTGAAAAGCCCTGTGTATGGAGCTGAGAGCTGCAGGGGCTGCTGCTCCAGCCTGCGAGACATAATGCAGCTGAGGTGAAGGAGTGGCACTATCCTACCTCCCCCAAGGAGTTCCCCTCAAAGCCCTCCTCCCTGGGTTCTATAGCCTCAGAGTGTGTCTCAAAAATTAATTAGACATTAAATGAATGGGGCCTCCTAAAATCTGTTTGTTTATTAGTAACTGCACAGTTGCTACAGGCATAGCATTCAGAGGCTTCCCCCGTACAGACAAGCAAACAGCAGCAAGATCATCAGCAAGAGGAGTAGCAGGACAGTGCCCTTACCTGTGCCTGTTCACACTGGTATTGTTCACACTGGTATTGATAATTCACCTGAAATTAAGAAGTGAGGTGAGGAAGCTGATTTCACCTACTCAACGTCAGCAGTCCCATAAAAGGGCTTACTTTATCCAGGAATCAAAAGTTTTTGGAGACAAAGCCAATGCAGCATCTGAGAATGACACTAAAAATGATACTCAAGCTGCACAATCAGTGCTAAAGTCAATGCTGAAAACTGATGTGCAACAGTTCCCTCAAAGTCTGTAATGCATTTCCTTTTCTAAGCAGGGACAGTTCTCAATTTTTGTTGCCAGACACAACAAGAAACTCGATGCCAATATTTTCACTTTGAGAGTATAAATAATAACACAAATGGACAACCCAACCTACTTATTCTGTAAAATGCTATGGGCTGACACACTGTTTTGAGAGTGTTACGTGTTACCTCCCATTCCCATCGCACATTAGGAGAAGGAAGAAACGTGTTACAGTGTGGATGATAACCACACAGTTGTATTCACCAGCCTTTACAGTAAGAAAAGGACAACAGTTTAGGCTGGTACCTTGAACAGAAATTTTTCAATTAATATCCTCTTTGCATCCCCCCAAAACTTCAGATTTTGCTTTAATATGACAAAGAACTGATGTGAAGCCCTATTTTATTTCACCCAGCTTTTCTACTTGGTTTTTCCAGACTTGGGTAAACTGCTTTGTGCCTTCTCTTGATCTCCCCAGGATGCAGCAGCCCTTGCCAAAAATAATTTTCCTTCACAATTCCCTTGCAGAGGTTTGCACTGTTTTAATGCTGTAGCATCACATATCCTTTTAATCCCTGCCTACACATTATAACATTTCAAACACATGATTATTTATAAGCAAAATGCCACCAGGGCTTTGGTGAGGTAAAGTGGTTTAGTGGGGACTGAAACTGGGAAAGGGGGAGAGGGGAGGGTGAGTCATCATTTTGTGTTTTTAATCCTTCACTCCTCCTCTATCAGGCTTTGTTACTAGCAGTAGCATTTACTCACTTTGAGCAGGTCCAAGACAGCAAACAAGTCCTCTGAATTTGAAAGCCAAACAATTCCAACTCCTAATTCAGCCATGCACGCCTGCTCCAGACTGTTCAATGCCTTGAGACCCCTTTCTGTAGCCTAGTCTTTTCCCTCCTTCAAGTGCCAACTCATCGACAGCCTTTGGCTAGGGTTTTGTGCATTCCCACCTGCTCCTGCAAGAGGGAGAACAGACTGGGATGGAGTGACGCCATCCTTAAGTTTTGTGCTGTATTCAGGACTGGGCATTGCCACACCGAATGGAGCAAACAGGTTACAAAAACTGTTTCCACAGACAAAGCAAGGCACTTGACAATCACCACCACTCCAACTAAAACACCATTTGGAAACAAGTTGCATTGCACACTGAAGGAGAGACAGCACTTGTTCAAAATCTCCTCTCCCTTTCAGTCATTGCTCAATAGAGCAGCAAAAAATTTGTCCTCCAACCCAATTATACCACTCTGCTGATGCTATAACAAAAGGAGAGAGAGACATGACAGAAATAACAAGATAACCTGCATCTCTAATGGAAGCAACAGCAGGAGGTAGGAGAATTAATTTCTATCACACACCATTTTTCTTTCCACTTCAAGCACCCTCTCCCTCTCTAAAAACTCCTTCTGTACACAACTCCCTGCAAAAAAAAAAAAAAAAAAAAATCTCTTAAGACTGGTCCTCTCAAGACTATCTATACCTCATACTCTTTCCAGCTCTACTGAGAAACAACTCTGCCTCAAGGTATGAGAGCTGGGCAGTGCAAGGGCCTGAGCCCACCCTGGGAATTGACAGTATGCAGGTTCCAGCTCTAGGCTTTTTAGGGCTGCTTAAGTTTGGAAAAAGTCTTTTAAGTATTGATGCCTCAGGTTCTGCTGCCATACATACCCATGTTTCTGCACCAAAATACTTGCACTCAGTTTCAAAAGAGTGAGTACTCTGGAGTACTAAGTATAATTTAGGACAACTAAGAATATGAAGAACCTTTGAGAATTAGACTACTTATTTCAGTAAATTAACTAGGTAGCAACTGTGAAAATGCTGATGTTAGACAGTATTTAGCTGCCCGGGCTATAAATGGATATAATTTTTACTTACCTGACAGGTGTGTCATGAGAATTAGCTAATATTGACACTTTGATCTTTAAAATGCTTTGCCAAGTATTAATTAAGGAAGGACCATTTTGCATTTAAAATACCAAGTATTTTGAAGCTGAATTTGTCTCCATCCCTCTCCTAAAATGGTAAAAAAATCTACTGTTTGTTTTTCTACATATTCCCCAGGAGATCATTTCAGAGAAACATGAGAAAGGAAGACTGACATGCGGGTCTGTGTTTCAAGGAGGATGAATGGATACCTCTAAATAAATAGCTGTGTTTTGTTGCAAGAATCTTCTCTCCTGTGGGTCTTGTAGCCAAACCTGTAGACTTAGTCAAGTGTTACTGCATTAGGGAGAAAGGTCACTCATAACCGCCAATAAACCACATTTTTATAGCTAACCCACAAGTTTTTTTAGAAGGCAAGTCTCAAAGTGAAGTATGAGAAGTACATAGCATGTTTCATATATTCAAGTACTGCAACTACTGGTAAAGTGTGGCCTCATTTCTCTGTAGAGGAAAAGGTGCCAACACATGGACAAAACTCTATTACAGTTCATCTGCAGCTAGTGATATGAAATATGTACGAAGCTGTGCAATGCTTTTGTTAGATGGGTGGCCCTGTGGGCTTCTGCCAGAGAAAAATGGAGAGCCAAGGCTTGCCTGTGGAGCCAGCTCTCTCCTAGTGACTCCATGCTCAATAAGGGCAGGAGAAGGGCAGGACTTTCACCATGGGCACTCTTATTGCAAAGATCTAGCAGCAAAGGCAAGACATTTGGCCTTTACATAACCCAGTGAATATAAACCCAGATTAGAGGGAAATAAAAGATTGTATTTGATAGCATGTGAGAAAACAACAACATAAATAAGTCTCCAAATAAGCTGCTCTACACACCCTGGAGAAATCATTATGCAGGGCTTTCCTGTGGTTGTTACTGCTTCTGGTTGCAGCCTGACCTGGTGTCACAGGCTACTCATGCTGGTAGTGCAGAGCTGCCATCTCTCCTGGAGCTGAAGTATTCTCCTTAAAGTTAGCCAGGCAACACAGGAAAGACAGAGATGCAGGGAAAGAAAAAAAGATAGGATATAGGTACTGGAAGAAATGCCAGAAATCACATGCATGAAGACAGATGCAATCCGTGTGTAGTGCCCTTGAGTGCCCTTTACGGTCTCAGTGTGACAGCGGCAGAAATTCTGTGGGAACATTTTGCAATGTCATGTTCTTGCCCACTGCCCAAGGCACACAGAAGATACGGAACAATTTTTACCTGTTTTGGCAACTTAAGTCGTATGGATCTAAAGATGTGTCTTAGAGGTGATTCTGGGGACTTAAGCCTGATTGACTGTCATATCTAGAATTAAAGTTCCTTATGTGACTCCTTCATAGTCTCTATAGTGGAAGACTTTTTCCCCTGTTTCCCTGCCTCATTTCATGCACAGCATAGACCTTACTTAATGAACTAGTAACTCCTAAATATTTCTTTTTCTCCTTATTATCAAATGTGCCTCTATGCTTTATTTACCACATTGTCCAAATGTTGCTGAGAAATATTTACAGCATCCACAATACGGGAGCTAAGCTCTTAATTAATTATCTTAAACGATAATTAATTTTACAATAGCCAGCTGGATCCTGAAACAAAGGTGGATATTTTTGAGATGGACACTGGTTTTGAGAAAATATTTTATAATTCTAGGAGTCTAAAAAATATCTCCATAGACCTTCCAGGAAGAACCTGCCTACCAGCCAGCAGAGCTTAGTGACAGCACATGGCATGACGTGGTCCTCACCCTTCAAAATGGTGTTTGAATCAGGCTATTTATGATGCCAGTGCACACATTTTACATAAGAAATACTGCTGAGAACAGTGAAAAAACACTCAGTGCTACACTAAGAACTAGTTCCTGTGATCACAAATTACAAAATGTGCAGTGAAAACCTAATTTTGGTATCTAATCAGGGCCGAGTGCTCTTCCCCTCGTCCTGTTCACTCTCCTGCCTGAGCTCTACTTGATGATGCCTGCTCCTGATTCCCCAAGGTACACACTCCCCTTCCTCCACCTTGCAGTCACTGCCTCAAGATTATTTTGATGTATCATCAGCCTAATTCAACACAATTGGCTGTTCATCATCTCTACCAGTCCATTTTATGTTTTTCCTAGCCTTTCCTTATTTTTTAAGAGGAACAAACCCCTCACTCTCTCATATTCTTTTCACCTCTTTATCAGGCAGAGAAACACAGCAAGCCAACATTTCACTGGATTTATCCAGCATCCCAGCTTGATCTTTCATCTCTTTGAAAAGTCAGTCCAGAATTTCATTGGATGAAAATGAGGAAGAGCAAGTTCATTCCACTTTCTGGCTTTATGGGTAACCAAAGCCAAAATCCTACCAGTTATCCTGCTGAACCATTACAACGTATTCAAGCTCAAGTTTCACATTTAATTTTCAATTTTGACTAAACCAGAAACTTTTAATAAATATTTCTAGATGTGCTACACATCAAAATGGATGATTGTAAGAGGAGGTGCTGGATTTCACAGCTTCAGGGCTCTACCTCCAGTTTGTGAGTGACTGCAGGTAAAACCACTCCTCCTCTTGGCTCTCATTAGGTCCTCTGATTCCGCCTTTCAATTCTGCTGTCTTTGTATATGAGAATATCTCCATAGCCACTTTTGAGATACAAAACTAAAAGTGCATGTGAAAAGGTATTATTTTCTTCTCTCCACAAAAGCTTGTTAATTTGGTATTACTGCAAAAATCCCAGCCAATGTGGGGCCAATTAATCTTTGAAAATTATTGATGTTTAGAAGAATAAATCTCTAATTTTAATGTCAGATACCTGCAAGAACCAGATCAAAAAGAAGGTTTACATTTAGGAGCTCAGACTACATTTGCATATCAGAAAAATAACATATACTGGAGATCTTATTTATTTTTACATGAAGGACAAAATGTTATCATCCATCTCTGCAGCAGGATGTGTTTATTCCTCTGTCAGTTTAAGGATCAGCTAATAATCACATTGCCAATATTATACTACTCAGCTTCCTGAAATAAGCTCTACTTCATGTCTTTTAATTGTTTCCACATACATACATGAAATGACATTTTAACTGGGAAGATATCTCTTGTAGGTCAACCAACACTCAAATGGTACTCTCCTGCTCAATAGGCCCTTAAAAACTACAAAGAAGAAACCAACAATATTCTGCTTATTTCACAAAAAATGGGAGCTAAAGATAGCTCTTCCCAAGTTTCCCAGAAGTATCAGTTGAAGATTGAGTGGTGAGAAAAATGTGAAAGCAACTGACAAAAATTTTACATGTACAAAGTCGTCACATGCATGGGATAGTTCAAGAAGTGTCAGTGGCCTGAACAGGGTCATCTGGAATGTACTTTTAAGGATCTTGAAGCAACTAAAGTGACTGGTCACAGTAATTACTTCAAACTTCATTGTTTTGCTCAATACACATCAGAAGGTTTTAAGCATTTGATTTTATACCTTATAAGCCTACATACGTTTCAAGCTTGGCCAGATACCAGTAATGGAAAGAATCAATGCACAGCCTAATCTGTAAATCTTTAACTTAGGGCACAATGTTGTCAAATCTGAGGATCTTCATTTCAAGCAACCCTATGTCAGTAGACAACTCCATATAAACCAGACAGCTCTTTGCAATGCTATATGTAGTTCCTGCAGTTTTCAGTACTACTGGTCAGCCAGTAATTATTGAAGACAAGTTTATAAAACCTGAAAGGCTAGAATTACAACTGTCCCAGCTTGTTAGACATTTAAGACATAATCACTGTTCTGTTTAACATCTAAGTCATTAATTCTGTACTTTATTCAGCATTTGGAAAGGCTTAGTTGACTGCTTCCAAGCTCATCAGTCAGGCTCTGGGAAAAGGAAGGTGAGATCGTGGGAAAAATGTAATATGAAAAAACACTGGAACGAATCTATGGTAGCTAAAAGTTCCTGACTATCATTGCCCTGCACATCAGAGCCACTCAAAACCTCCTGGGGAATGACTTGCAGAGACACAGCTTTGCTTCAATACAAAAATATATACATACAAATACACATGTGCAGGCACACAGAGGGTTCACATTATTATGAAATACAGCTAAGGAAAGCAATTACTTTAGGAAAAATAATGGGGTATTCACCAGCAAAGTAACAGTTTCAAGAGGTTCTAGAAAATGAAGCAAAGCTCTTATTGTTAGAGAACTGTTGACTGCAGGTTTGAAAAAGTGACCTCAAGCGAGCAATGATGCACTTAGCCTGGAACTTGCAACTGCTGTATTTCACTCTAAATTGAATTGCCAATCCACAGTGTAATTTTTTTGTACTATAATCTCACATCTTTGGGGCAAGTATACCAAAAAATACTATACACAGGCTGCATTATTCCAAGTTAGACTAAATTCCTCTGGAAATAGCAAATATGTCTGCATTACTGAATTTAAGAATCTCTGTGGGTATTTATATGGGAGTAGTGTTTTATCTTTTTGAGGGCGAATAGTTGATCATTTTTCCTGCGAATAGTTCTTAAGCATACAAGTGACTAATAGCACATGGACCCATTAAAAGCATTTAGGTACATATAAGCCTATAGACCCATATAACAGATATTCTATACCTCACACACATATGCACAGTGGTCAGATCCTGCATTCTCACCATAATAAAAGTGGCTGTCAATTTAACATGATTTATAATACCACCAATGTCAATGGTTTGTAAACATAAGTAATTGACACATGCTGTGGAATACTTACATTCACTTTTCCACTAAGTCTTCTTCACTATAATCAAGTTATTTTCCAGGACAGTTTAATCTTCTTACTAAATAAAAGAAGGCAACAATTAAAAATATATTCATATGCATTAAGCTATGTTTAATCACATTAAATTTATGAACTTTAAAAATATTGATTTAAGATCATCTATAGTGCAATATAAACTTTAATTTGTTTATAAACAGTCAGTTTTATTACATTTTAAACACAACTTTATCACACCATAACTTTCCATCCTGAAGCTAAATGGGGCAATGTTCTGTATTTCAATAGCTGCTCAGATAATAAATCAGATGGACAGTTGCTCACAGATGTACAACTAATTACCAAAGAACTGAGACTTAAACTGATGTATTACCAGAAAGAATGCCTAGCATTACAGATGGGTTACTGTATGAGTTGGTACTCCTCTAGCTAGAGCTTGAACATGCTCTGACCAGTGGCAGTACTTGGCACCTCCCAGAACCAAACATTTAAGAATGGAAGAGAAATAGTGTCTGTCCCTTTAGGGAAGGATAAAATACCATCAGATAATTTTTAACATCACTGTATATGCCAAAAAGTGATAAAAAGAGTTCACGTAGATTGTTCAACATAAATGTAAAGATGACAACTGTCCTCAAAAAAATATCCCAGGCAATAGACATATTGAGTGTTGTATGCCTCGACCTGTTCCACACACAGAGTTATCTCAGCTGCTTTTAGCAAAGCATGCAATGCACAATCAAACAGTGTGCAGCACAAGCCAATGCATGCACTAAAAGACCACTGCATGGCAGTTCCCAGGGAAGAGAGACCTGAACACCTGGCAAAATCACCACCTTTTCTCCAAAATCATCTCATCTCAACTGAACATGATTTTGAGACTCACATAACTCTGGCTTCTCACGAAAGTAAGACACAAACATCAGCAGGACTTGTATTTTCCCTTCATGTTTCTTGAGGCTGCCCAGTGCTAAACCAAATTTAGTTTGCTAATGTTCCATGGAATTTAATTTCCTGTATTCACACCCTATATCTAGTTGCTACAGGAAGATGTTCTTTAAGACTATGTACATTCATCTCTTTGCAGGGAAAAGCTGTTTGAGGGAACAACCCTCACTGGGTACAGGATGAACATGATCATCAAAATTGTGAGATGAGGTATATGGAAGAGCTAGGTGAGATATTTAAACCACAGCTGCATGATACAGGCTAAGTGGAGAGTGTAGGAGTGGACTGAGGAAGGTCATATGAGGGAAGTGTAAGTAAAGCAGCCAACCCAAGAAACAAACAAAAAAATTAGACTGTAGGACCAAGGTAAAGGGCAGATTTCTTTCTATGCCTTACCAACAACAGGAAAAACAGATCTGGTGCAACTTAAGCATGGAAAAGAAAATTCAGAAGTAAAAGGAAGTGCAAAGGAATGTGAACAATTATCATCCTGTCAACAGCCAAGAAAGAAGTAGGTGGAGGTAGTCAGCAAGGAAACAAGACTTGATCCTGCTGAGAAGTTTGCTTTATATATCTGTGTTGTCTCTTTCCTTACGAGCTTTTTTGCAAGCATTGCTGAACAGTAATTTAGGCACGTCTTACACAGTTGGTTCACCTCCCAGCTTTGTAGATGCCAGAACTGAAGTGCATGGAAATTAGTATTTGGCTGAGCCTGGAAAAGTAATCAAATGCTGTCAACCCTAACTGTTATGTCCAGCCAGCTATACCCCAAATAATAAAGGTATTAGTAAAGGTATATCGCTTGCTAAAAACATCAGAAATGTATTTATTGAAAAAACTGGTTCAGCCATAACCCAGGACCTGGCACAGAATCATCTAACTACTTATGTGGCAGTTCTCACATGGATACACGAGGCATTTCAGTCTGCAGTTGGTAATCAGCTGTGCCAGAGAATGATGCTACCAAACTGTATTCAATTTTCTGTGTTATAAAATTGGAAGCCTTTTTCATAAGAAGCTTGGGACACAAGCCAGAAATCTCACTCACTGTCTCCCTATGTATTCAGACTGAGTCATCAGATTTTCCATGTTTCTCCACTCAAATGGCACACTGCTTTGGATGGACACAGGTGGTACCATCTGCCACAAGGCTTCTTGGGTTTGTTTGGTTTTGTTTCTTCCTTCTACCTCCTGCTCATAGCACAACAGCTCTTTTTCAGTATCTTACACTGGAACTAGTCTTTCATGGTATTGATTTGGCCAGCTGGCCAGTCAAAATGGACTGCTTGAACTAAAGGAACTTCAATACATAATGCTAGCACAGGTCCTCTAACAGCTGGGGGCCCTTGCAGACTGACCTCAAGCTAAAAGTACTTGGACAGCACAGGGAAATTGTTTTTTAAAGCTGACAGAAACCATGAGCACCAACAGAGCAAGTGAGTAGGGGGATGCTCACATAAACTAACTGCACTCTAACAAGGCTAATCTTCCTGTTTCTCCTCTCTCCACCGCCTTGACAGAGAGAGTCCTGCCATGCATTGCCTGCTGGATTAGGAATCAATCTTCTCTGAACTGCTTTTCTGAGAGGACTCCCTCTCCCCTCCATAACCTGCAGAAGACAGTGAGAGATTAGACTACTTTTAGCTTTTATCCTGTCCTAATCTGAACTATCTTAATTGTTCCCACCTTTCACATGAGACAATTTCTGCCTTTCAAATCAAAATACACCTTTAGGGGGAAAGGATGAAGACTACCTTGTATGGTTCATGAAGTTAAAACCATCAGGAGGGTCAATGACCCAGTAGAAACAGGACAACAATGAACCACCTCCCCATCCTGCAAGTGCCCTCTCCCTCATGAGGCAACTGCACCTCTGTATTCAGGGTCAAGGCCTCATTTCAAATAGGTGATAAACTCAGGCTCATTGGTTGTGTCCAAGTGCAAAATTTTGCAAGTAGATAACATGCTGCCCTGGCACTGCAGCTGCCAGGGAGATAATGGCTTCTGAAAACAGCAAGGAACCAAGTGTAGCACTCGTTCTGCAGTGCCTAAAGCTGATGCTGCTGTAAGTACGAGTAAGAACATATTGAGTTCCTTTTCTTTTTTTTTTTAATGTTTGCTTCTAGAGCTAAAAACAGATCATAAACCACTTTTCTTTGAGGAAGGCTTTTGTTTGTTTGTTAAAAAGGGCAGGCACTGGGTCAGGGATAGAAAGTTGTGCTATCCGGTTCCCAGACACAAACCTTACTCCCCGGAGCCTTCAGCTATATGTAACATATGGAGCAGATACTTTTCATATAGACTTTTACACGCCCATGTAACTTTTATCTGGCTGTTGAGCTAACAAGCACAGTGCCCTTGATAGGATGGAGCACATAGCATAAAACTACATACTGCTTTTTGAGCTTAATTTTGAGGGTGGATCTTCACATTTCAGTGTTGGGAAGGCAACATTACAACACTGACACCATGCCCATATGGAAACAGGATATATAACATAATATTAAAAACTTTAGGGTGATATCAAATGTCAACGTAATACTCTAAATATTGCAATGTATTTACATCTCTAATTAACCCAGTATCACATTACTACACTCCAATATCTGGCCAGTGCATTATCTTCCCTCACCTTCAATTCTCTAGCTTACATGACTTGGTCATCTCCACTCTGCCCTCTCCACCTCCTTGACCACAGACAGCAGATTCCACTTCTAGCACATGAGCTCCTGAGTTTTATTACTGACTTCCTTTCTCCTCTGCTTGGCTCACTGCTATTCACTTGGCTGTCTCTAGACAGCACTTTTTCATAATGTGAGGACACCAACTTTTTTTTCCTGAAGCCTCTCTCTTTATTTTGAGAGCAAATGGAGCCAAGGCCAGCCACCGTGACACACCACCTCCATGCAAGGGACCTATTTGTGCAACCTGGTGATCTCCCAATGATGCAGGATGCTCCCCATGTCATGACCATCATCTAGTGCAGGGGACAGGAGACAGACCAGCATTACACACCAGAACAATGTTTACTCTTGGTTTTCCAGGAATTCAACATGATATTGCCATAGCCAATTTTTAAAATTACCCAGTGTCCTGGTTTTGTCAAGGACAGAGTTAATTTTTTTTGCAGTAGCTGTGAGGGGGCAGAGCTTGGAGCTGTGTGGGTATGTTTAGGTTGTTATTCTATACCACCCACATTATCACTGTCGGGGGGGGGGGGAGGGGGGGGGGGAAATAGGGGAATCTTACTTCTGGGAAGAAAAGCGTGGCTTTGGGTCACACAAAAGAGTGGCAGGTTAGCTATCGTTAATTTTCTCAGGTGAGCATTTATTTGCCTGTAAATCACCCTCATTTTGTATACTTTTGTTATTAATACTGCAGCTCTAACTGTTCATTTTTTATATCATTCCTGTCTCCAGTAAGTTGTTTCTTATCTCAACCTGTAATTTTCCCCTTTTTGTGTCTCCAATCTCAACTCCATCCCCGGAGTGGGAAGGGGAAAGAAGGTGAGGGGAGCAAGTGAGTGGTTGGTTGGTTTGGGAAGAGTCTTGGGGGTGGGGGGGGGGGGGCACTTATCTGGAGAGTGCTGTTCCATTCCTAAATCATGACACCCAGAATTCAAAATTAACCAAAGCTCACAAGTTCAGTTTTCCCTTCACTTTCCTACCGCTTCAAAGTCCTAAAATGATATTACTGTTTCCCTCAGTTCTCATATAGTCCTCTTTTTCTTTGATCCTTTGGCCTCTGTGGGACAGGGAAGAGAAGAGGCATAGAAACTTATGGGAAAATGAAGCAGACTGCCATCTGTGTTTGTGCTGACCCTAAAAACCAGTATAAACACAGACCAGTTAAACTAGTTTGCATTCACCAGCAGTTTTCAAAGTACTGAAGAAGTTCAATCATTTCAAAATACCAGTAAGTATTTCACTGACAAGAATTGCTCTGATGTTATGCAGACTTACAGCTAGCTCTGTATGTGCTATGAAATATTCTACAGCTGCTGCTTTAGTTTAAAACAGCCCCAGCAACACCAACCACCCCCTCTTCAGAACACAGCTGATAACTACTAACTGAAGAACACAAAAATTCACCAAAATTGTTCTATGACCACTACTGTTCAATCAAGGTAAATGGTGTGACATCCAAGGACACTGTTTCAGAGCCTTACATGTCAAAAAAGAAAATCAGTATCTGTTATATTACATTCTCCCTTTCATCTTCATGTCATTGAAGGCATTCCACAGGCAGTTTTACTTCTGACAGCACTGATTTTCAATCAATCTGCTCTGGCCTGGATTTGAAATAGGATACTACATGAAATTGGATGCTGGTAGCCTCAAACATGTCCGGGCTTGCACAGGAGGTTAAACAAAAAGAAAAAGAACGGCTTTTTAAAACACAGGGTGCTAGTAAAACCGATTTTAAAGTGTCCCTTCATTTCTCTGAACTGGAAGTAATATATTATCTCTATAAAATCTTTTATACCAAGTTCTTGGAATTCTTTATTTATACAATGCCATTGGTGCACACCTCACCTTAGAAATACACATTTTAATAGTCAACCAAAGTGATACAAGCCACCAAAGTAAATAAGACTACTTTAAAATTGGCTACACTACCTTTCCCCATATATCTGGGCCAAGCTAGGGCCCAGTCCTGCAGTCTCTTTCATCATGTAGTCAGTACTCGCACAAGAATTTGAAGGTTTACTCCCTGAATTACAGAATGCAGACTACCTTACTGGAAAAAGGACCAGGCATGACAGTGGGAGTGTGAAAAAGGAGAGGAAAAAATGAAAAGTGTAGGAAGGTAAAAAGGAGCAAAGATTGTTAAATGAGGAATGTGGCACGGATAAGAGAGAATAAGATGCGTAAGGAGAGAGCAGCAAATGATGGTGTAGAATACAAGAGGAAAGGCATAAAAGAATAAAAATCTTATCCTGAGCACTACAAGACTTTAAAAGCATTTGTGTGACATTGAACAAAGTACAGGAAGAATGTGGAGAGAGGAGAATTTTATTTTAAATTTTATTTAAAAAGTAAAAATCACCCAAAATTTACTTCCCACTCCTCTATCATCCTGCACTGAGATGTCTGTTCCTCTGAAGCGGGGTATGAGAGGATGTGAGGACTACTGGCATGGTGAGCCAGGCAAGCCTTGCCTGAGACTAGCTGGATGGATCAGTGAAGTTTCTGGTGTCTTCTTTGATAGTGACTGATTTTTCCCATGATAGCCTATCACATTGCAAATTTTATTCTTCTCTTTGTTTCTAAAAGTGCAAAAGGGAACCACTACAAAGCCTGGCTGGAAGCTTGAGTGAAATTTCTTCCCCATTGAGAAATGTATAAAAATCACAACCTTCTCATTAATACTACAGTGGCTTGGCTGTGCCTCTTGCTGGACAGATCAGAAAGCATCACAGCAATCCAGTGTTAAAACACCAGGAATGTCTCATTTGTCCATCAAATCCAATGAACAAGGTGAATCTCTGCCTAATTACAAGCAATATAAGAACGCTTCCCTCTTTCAAATCAGGCAGAAGGGCTCTTCTCATCTTCAGTGCCTCTCAGAGAATCAGCCCGACTGCCTCCACACTCTCCCTTGCTTTCTCTGTGACCTGTCTTCCTAATCTGGAATCCTTCAAAGCTGGGAACTGGACCCCCTGCCTCGATTCCCATCATCTGCACCGATTTATGTTAGCAAGCCAGGCCAGCCGGCTGCCACACCCAAAGAGCCCATACGCCCTGATACTGTGCACTCAAGAAAAAAAACAAACCAAAAACCCCCCAAACAAACCCCCACCCCGCCCGAACCAAAAAAGCACAACAGTCTAGCTTGGCTTGGCCTGCCAGGTTAAAACTTGCTCTCTCCTTGTGAGCTTAATCTACCTGCTGCTGCTGGGCACAGACACTTCCCTGGCTGTAGCTGCTCTTCTGGTGGGTGAACCCCTCTCCTGCAAATATTTCAGAGGTGTTTCTAGGCTGGGGAGGGTACAGGCTACTGTTTCTACTTTACCAGGAAAGATACATATGTTGACACTTTTTAAAAAAAGAAACCATTCCAAACAGCGATAGGAGCTGGCTCGGGCCGATACGGCCCTATCTTGCAGAGCAAGTCACAGCAGGTTCTTTAATCGCCGGCTCTGCAAACACTGATTCACCCCCACCCCTCCACGGGACCTTAACTTGCCCGGTGCTCCCGAGCAGAGGACGCACGAATCTGAAAGTACTGACAGCGAATGGCTGGGCAAACTCCCAGCTGATCTGATGGTTCAACCAACTTCAGTTCCTCCCTTACTAACAACCACCTTTTTTTGTTTGTTGCTTTGTTTGTTTTTGGTTACTCCCCTCCCCCCCAAACTTCTTTCTTTCATGCTTACATGGGGCATGAGCTAAGGGAGTAAGTGCTTGTTCAGTTCAAGCACTTCTTCTTCGCCAGCAGAGCAAACTGTGTTTGGATGCACACGAAGGGAAAGGCAATATTTATAAAGGAAGTTCCCACACTTCCTCTTCAAACAAATCACTTCTGGCTGGTTTTGCAATTACAGACCTACCGTAAAAAGGGGGTGGAGGAATAAAAAAACATTGGGTATATTATTTCCTTTTAAAGTCACTTCCTTTTGAAAAGCAAGCTTCCAGAGAGGAAGGAGTTAAGCACTCAGGACAAACTGTCAAATTTTCAGTAACTAATTTACTCTTCCTGTAGGTCTGGAGGAAATCCACAGCTGCCACAAATATTCCTTGCTCATTTCAATACTACTCGTTGTGAAATGGATTTTAATGGCCAAGCAAAGCCATCCAAACTGCAGATGTAATTAAAGCCACTGAAACTGGCTCCACAGAAGGCTGGGAAGTGCCCCGTGCCCTATTTTGGGGCAGATGCCATGGTACAGGCTGGCAGGGTGGCAGTAATACCAGGACACCTCGGCCTCATCCTTGTCACAGCATGCAGTGTTTCTGCTGAGAGGATGGATCCTGCTCACTGGGAGGGCAGCAGGGCTTATGAGAGACGATGTGCAGCAGGCAATGCACAGGGAGCCAGGAGTGTCCTGCAGGGAGCCAGGAGTGTCCTGCAGCCGGGGCTGGCAGCTGCCTGTGCTGTCAGTGAACTGTGCACACCAGTGCAGGGCCTCTGCAGGGCAATGCTGGGTCCATCTGGAAGCATTTGCTCTCACCCGGTTTTCATCCCACGCCCTGCTCCCTGGGTTATGAAGCTCTACCACCCCAAACCCACTTGTTTGTAGTGCTACAGTGTTAAAAACCTCTTCATCCGTGGGCAAACTGTATCCAACAAGCTAATTTCCCTCCACACAGAGTGGCTAAAGTCTGCAACACTAGCATAGGAAGCAAAGATTTTTCTGACAATTCACAATAAATCAGCTTCCTATTTGAACCGGCATACCTTCATTTCTTCTGCAGTGAGTCAACCTAATAGTCTACCCAAAAGGTTGGTAGTCCCCTGGTATTGAAATCTGTATTAGATCCATACCCAGCAAAGGAAAAATAAAGTTTTCCCGAAACTCTTATCCAAAGCGTGGGAGGATGGAAAATAAGATCAGCATACCTTGCTGGAAATAGTTCTCAAGATAAAAGATAGGATTGCTCTGGCACTAACATCTCCCTCCTCCTTCCTTCCCTTCCTCAGTTACAGTGAGGTGCAAATGCCTTAGGAAACTCCCTGTCCCTACTATGCACTTTTTTTCATGTTTAATCTTAGATTAGAACACAATTGGATTTGGACTTGATTAACTTTTCAGGCAAAAACATTCCCACACCTTTGAGTTACTAATTTCATTTGATAACAGCTGCAGAAAACTAGCTCCATATTTTTGAAGTTAAATCACTGCCAAATTCTGCTTTCCGGTGCCAGCTGCTCAAAATAAGTATAAAAAACTTTCCAAAACAATTATATTTAAATTATTAATTAACACCACATGGAATATTATGATTAAAATCAATTAGTTTATGCAAAGATATCTACAAACCTAAAACACAGTAACAGTGAAAGAGATTCTTTAGTTGATGAATAATTAATACAGCTTTTCATTTGTTTCACCTCACATGCCAAGTAGCACAAAAGGAAAGTCATTAATGCAAGTGGATCACAGAGGTAACAACAGCAATCATTGCACATTTATAGTCACTAAACTATTTCAGTGAAAATTTTGTAGGACCAAAAATACCCCTGCAATATCAGGTTCAGAACGAACTAAAACCCAGTTTTGACCATCTGGATGAAACAAAGAAAAGAAAAGCAGAGCTGCCTCCTCAGCTTTTTTGCTGTACATAACCAGCAAGATCTGTCATCAGCTGTAAGAAGTTAGGTCCTCTGAAACCTGTCTTCAGACCTGCAAGATTCCTGAAAGTGGCTTGTCTCACTGCCCTCCCATTTCTGAAAGCAAAACACCATGGTTTGGCCAATTACCTCCACGTTTTTACCATGAAGGCATGTGATTTTATACCCACACACATACTGTTTCCTCTCAGGAAACAAAAGAAGCATTTTTCCAGTCTGACATGCCCCAGGTTTCTCGGCAAAGCACAACACTTCTTTAAAAAACAGTGGGTTTTGCTAAACAGTGTTCAGATTTCCTGGGGATTACCAGAACTACATACCTCTTATTAAAATGTGCTCCAGTGACATGAGATGATGTCAGCAGAAGAACAGCATAAATCATTAATTGCTGCAAAACTAAAAGCTTAGCATGTGTTATAACATTCCTTGATTATTTGCGTTGGAACCAGCAAGCAGTTGCCATTATGCCACTGGTCTGACACTACTCCACTTTCATCCTACTTTTAGCCATTTATCTCCAGATAAACCTTTACACCATTAAAAAAAAAAAAAAAAGTTGGATTTGTACATGTTTGTTTTTATTTTCAAAATTACTCAGAGTATCTCTCCACGGAAATGTCAGAGATTAAAAAAGTATTTGCGGTGGGAGAACACTCATTGCCATTTAAATGTTGAATTACAGCAGAGCACTAAGAAATGACGTAGGTGTTTGATCAAAGAGCTTCCTGCATCGTCTGTTAACAGCTCCTCCGTGTGAGGCAACAATGGGGATATTTTCACACTGTGCAAACACTAACTTTGCAACACATTTCTGCTCCAAATAGGAGGCTCACCTGCTTCCCTTAATACACAACATACCTTCTCCTTTCTCATTACATTACTCTTGCTGCCCTTTTTTGTGCCTTTCACCATAGCCTCCTCTATATCCCATCAGCGGAAAACAGAACCAATAACATTAGGCTTGAACTTCCTACCTCCTGACACTAGCAGGCTCAAAAATCTAGACAAAACAAACTGTCCCGTTTCTGCATTACCTGTGCATTGATTTCAGAATCCAAAACCCTTCTGGTCACGAATGAGAAATGATGTGGCTTCCTTCATGATAAACGATGCAACTTTCTCCAAACAAAGCTTATCCAACTGTGACACAGAGCCTGCCTTGCCTGGGACTGTCTTGTAAATGGAAAAAAATTCCACAAGACTCGTCTTCACCTACCTCTTAGGGTACTGCAAGTGAAAGATTTTCCATTCCAATGACCTGCTTTCCTTGCAGCACCTCTTGTTGCTGGGTCAAAACTTTTACACTCCTCCTAATTCCACGCCTGCAACCAATATGCACTGCTACCAACCCATCAGCACATACTTTTCATATCTTTCAAACAGATGGTAGTTTGGGGATGAATTACACTTGGTTTCACAGTCAGCCCAATCCCAGGCACAGTGTTATCACCACAGACAAAAGAGCCCACAGATCTGCTTCCTTTGGCCGTAAAGGTTTGCTCTACCTTTGCACTGGTAAAGTACTTAATGGACAAGACTGGGGCTTAAATATTCCCCAGACCAGGTAGACTTTTTAAAAAGCAGCACTAGTTCACTCCACTTAAAGGGAAAAATGATCCTTTGCCTGAGAAATACCCTCTCTTCTGCTGTGTTTGGGTCTCTGTGGCTGCAGAGCTGCATGGAAGATGTGTGAACTGAAAATGAAGTCAGAAAGGCAATGCCATGGTCTTCTTACTGGCATGAAACCGATTTTGTAACCTATGTTGAAAGAGCTCTTGACATGTTATGGTCTGGAACATGCCTGCATTATGTCTGTGGCCATAAACTGGCCAGCTTTGATTTCTGGGTCTCAGCAATAGCAAAGTAGCTAGAAACAAGTGGTTTTGCCTCTACTTACAGAGTGTTATAGTGAAATGGGATCCTGGCTGAATGCAAAAATTTTCCCCCTCCATAAAGAAGGTGCAGTTCTTCTCAGTATTTCCTCTCTCTCTAGAAATAGTGTGCTAGGAAACCGCTTGCACTGTAGGACTCACAGAACCCCATGGCAAAGCTGTCTCTAATTGGCAAGCCTATCTGCCCATCTCACCCAACAAAAGAAAGCATTAATCCACATCTTTGAGAATTCAATAAGTCATTTAAGCAGAAGGTCAGGTACCTAATGGGCTGTCAAGTTCAGGCTGTCTGTCTCTCTGTCTTCCTGGCTCCTCAAGTTCCCAGACCTTGACTGAGGGTCCTCAGGAGTTGGGTACTTTGTTTTCCTGCCAGAGCACTATGAAGGCTAGAGCACAGGTGACTGCTTTGCAAATTTAAGTTGGGATGATATATTCTGGCTTCATTGAAAGAGAGAGGGGAAAAAAAGCAGCCAGGAAAAGGTACACAGCAAGGCCTGAGAAATATACTAAGGATGCTGTTTGTCCTGTATTACACTATTGAAATATCAATAGAACGTGAATATACATTCAGTAGTCTGCATTGTGCTTTTTGATCCGAACCTTACTATGACTGCTGTAGTTGTAGGACACCTCACAGCAAGGATAATTGTGTGTAAACACTGTGTGGCATAGAGTAGTATTAAATGTTATACAGAGTGTATGTATATATATATTATTATATGTATAATACACACTAATATGTTTAGTAGTACTAAAGGTAGAGAGCACGATTGTACACATTCCCCAGGCCTTTCTCAGGGCCATGAGTTATGGGGTGAGTTTGAAGACTACAGTCTGGAATGCAGAAACATTGCTACAGCTCCCAGAAATTTCCAGGAGGTACACGAAGAGGAGGGAGCCCCTTCCAGATTCGATGGGACGCAGCCTGCTGCACATACTTGTGTTTGAACAGCCTAGTAAAACCAAAACATTTTTTTCCAAACAGATCACAGGTCACGTAAGCTTCCCAAGGGATATATTGGTTACAGATGTTTTCATGTAATAAAATATTCCACTCAACTGCAGTATTTCTAACTGATAATGCTAAAACTAAATTACCCTTGTCTAATGGTTATGTCCCCAATGTACTCCTTACCATGGTAAACACTGGCTCATTTGTTACCATTTAGCCACATAAAATTTATTATTTTTATATGAGCATGCCACAAAGATAATGTATTTCAAGTTTGCAAGAACTACTTGAACTTTTCAATAATATATACCTAAAATTAACTTTTTTTGCATATTTCTGGAATAAATTATACCTCTAAGTTTCAGCATTATCATATAAATTTGCATTTAAAAGTTATCTCATTCTTTAAACATGAGTGATTCTAATAATTTTCCAAGATTTAACTCTTGAACTTGGAATATTTAAGAAAAATCACTCGATTGCCTGAATGGTATGATACTAATAATGAAACATTCAATTTGAAGTCCTCCTGGCAGAGTCGTTAGGAAAGGTCATTGTGATGGTATCTCTAAAATGATCAAGTAGTTAAAAAAAAAGAAAATTAAAAAAAAGGGGAGAAGGAGATAATTGTTTCTATTCAAAATATGCTTACAATATAGCACTAACAAGGATGGCTATAAAAAAAGAAAGAAAAAAATTTGAAAAGGAAACTTAAGTAGTCTTTGACCATAACAAGGAGCCTCCCTCAAACTGAGGAAGCTCATGCAGTTGTATGGGACTACATCTCTATGAAAACTACCACCTCAGCATTTTTGTGGAAAAGATTAGATAATTAGGCTTGAGATCCATTCATCACTGCTCTCCTCTTTGGATCATCAAGATACTTATGCTTGGATTTCAAATAGAGGCATTAAGAGCAGTGGAACAAAGCGACTCTTGATGTCCTATAATTGTTTCTATGTTGCCACTTCACAGACAAAGTCAACCTGGTCTGATTAGGGTTCAGCAAGACTGGAAACATAACAGGGGCAGAGTATCCTCTGTGGAAGGAGACGTGAGCCACTTAGAACTACTGGCGTTATTATCAAAAGTAGAATCTGTCTATTTTTAAGACAATGTGGGAGTTAGTAAAAATTGGAAGTAGGCTGTCTAGACTAGATTAAAGAAAAAGAATTCTTCTTCAAACTCCACAATGCCATGATCCAGGTATTCACTGCTTTAATGCTAATGTTCTGTGTTTGGTAAAATATTGTATCCTTTCTGAGCTAACTGTAGTCACCAACCTTGATAAGCAAGTTTTGCTGTTATCCAATTCAAATGTATGCTTGTTCTTGGTAAAGTAAGACATCACTTTGTATTGCTGCAGAGGTCAGAAGCATGCTTTAATGACATGTTATTGGGGAAAGTATGGGAGCATTTCCCTCCACTTCTCCATCCCAACTGAAAGGATAACTTGTTCTGCAGCAAATCACTTGAGCAAAAAATTAATTCAGATTGATGGAGATGCTTTCTAAACACAGCATGGCTGAACCTGACCTGAATACACTGTTTGGAAGAGGAAGACTTTGCTTTGGTTCCAAGCAACATGCCAGGAAAACTTTACTCAGCTGACATTTTTACCATAGTCCTGCTTATCTGCCTATCACTCTATTTCTCATCATCATATTTGATTAACTGTGTATTTATTCTGAGGCTGATGAAGTAATTAAGATTGCTCCCATGTACAGGAGGCAACAATGGTTCTCTGATGGCTCCGGCATTCGGGAGGGAGGTTATGCAGCACACGAAATGCAAAGCAACAGCCCTGTTCTCATGGCTCAAGATAACATCCAGGATAGGAACAAAGCAGTGCTTTGTGACAAGTCATTTGCTTTCTGAAAAAAAGTACAATCCAGTTTTTCTAAGCAGATGCTCTCACACAGAAAACAGAAGCCCGATCTGACGATATTTGAATTTTTTAACTGATTTAACAGCTTTTAGGGTGGTATGACTAAACAGCAGTAAGAGCAGTGATTTTTGTGCAGCAATAACTTAAAAACACATGAGTCTTAGAAATTCAAATACTCCTTTCCTCTTCCCTTAAAGAGCCTTTAGCATGGTAATCTGGCCTAATGGGAAAGGGACTAGCTTTCTGGAATCAAAATCACCTGGATGCAGAAGTGGACCTGATCTGCCAGCACTGCCCCCGGGAGCTGTGCTCCTGTTGAGCAGCAGAACGCTGCCCATTGAGCACTGGCTACCACAGTACCTTCCTCGAGCTTCCCTTTTCCCTTGTTATTTTTGCTGGTTGCCACAAAAAATCTCAGCTAGCTGACATTAAGCCTTTGGCAGAAAAT
The DNA here is from genome assembly GCF_020740725.1 of Corvus hawaiiensis. NCBI lineage: Eukaryota > Metazoa > Chordata > Aves > Passeriformes > Corvidae > Corvus > Corvus hawaiiensis. The sequence goes on along the minus strand of NC_063216.1, from coordinate 59,745,587 downwards.
CCCTATTTATGTTAGTGCATGTATAATGTGAGTAGCAGCAAAGAGCACAAACAGAACAACCTAGAAGCTCATCTATGGGAGGGGATGTAAGCAAAGCAAAACTCTTGAGAGGTTCTGCAATTCCTGACTCACATATGAACATACAGCTTGCAGGGTAAAAAGTCATTATTTAAAATCCATTTTTTGGTATGTTTTGTGGTATCTTTTTCTTGTCCTAGTTGTTAAGGAGAGCACCCAGAATACATAGCTAACTAAGATGTCCAATAGTGTCATTTGTCTGTTGCTCATCTTCCTCCCTTCCCCAGTCCCTTTACCTATGCAGTCAATACCATACTCAAAACCACACACTGGCTCCCCTGAATTTTTTAGTGTTCCAACAAATGCCCAATTAACTCACCCTTTACTTTAAACCATTGTATGCAGCAAAATGCTCCAATTAAAAATGGAATGTCTATTAATTGAAGCCCAAAGATTCTGTTAAGGCAAGTTCCATGAAACCTAAAAATAGAAATGCATTCATAATTTTCTCCTCACTTTAATTAGGCTTTTTTTTTTTTTTTGGCTTGAATTTAAATATCCCTCTGCAGTATCTTCAACTGCATTGCAGTAGTAGGAACCCTGCACACAACACAGGAACCACAAGATGGAAGATGACTTGCCTTTTCCATTCTTTCTCTGAAAGAGGAGTGTGAAATGGAGGCATGCACCCCCCAAAACAGAAGTGTTGCAATTAAATAGAAGAAACTTCAGAAAATGGGACCCCCAGAACCAAAAATACTTCTGGTTGATTTGTGTATAAACAGATCTTGGTCCTTCTCTAATCTATAGTCTCAAGTAATGTGGAAGAAAACAGCACTGCGGCAGTCAAGGTGAAGGTGATATAACTAATGGTATAGCAGCCAGACTAAGGGCAAGTCAGTTCAAAGTGAGCTGAAAAATATGCTCTGTGTAGCTCTTTGAATGACATTACTTATAGCAGTCACAGAATGCAAGGTCATGCTTCTTCAAATACAGGTTAAACTTGTAAGGTGGTGAACTAATCTGGAAAGCAGTGACTTGAAGGATGACTTCAGGGCTGTGGTGAGCCGCAACTAAAATTCTGGCAGGGTTGCAGTGGCTAAGATGATGAATGAGATCTTTCAATACCTGAGCTAGGGGAAGACACAAAGCAGAAAACATCATTTTAGTAGTTCAGAGGAGCATTACTAGGAACAGACAAAGTTGAGGTTATCCGGGTCAGCTGAGTAGTAAGCAAAACAATGCTAAGTAGCAGTCATGGACCTGCTGCCTGCTTTGCCTGTGCCAGAGCCGAGCTTCCTCCTGTTACTGCTGGCAGAAGTGGAAATGGGAGGAAATGCTGCATCAGCTCCTTCCGGTCCTGGCCACAGCTCTATCTTCCTCCCCTCTTCCACAGTTAGATTAACAAGCCCAGATCTTCAGCATGAACTCATTCTACCCTCACTCCTGGAGCACCAAAAAATTCAGTTTCTCTTACACTGCTGAGATGCCTAGGACTGGTTCTGTCACTTCATACAGTGTTACTGAAATGATTACAAGCATACATGGCCATTTCTGGCATTCACACTGCACAAAACGTTGACAAATTGGAAAGGATTCAGGGCGGAGCTGAAAGAAGGGTTCAGAGTAAGGAAAAGATGTCCTAAAGCAAGAGCCAGGAGTAATTCGGTCTATTTATTCTCACAAAGAGAAAGTTCAGGATGGCTTGATTACAGTTCATAGATACTTACATTAGTGAGAGACATTTAATAAAGGGCATAACAAGACACAGAGTTGAAAGCTGGAACTTTGAGATAAAATTCAGGCTAAAAATAAGGTGGAAGTGTTAGACATGAATGCAATTAAGTCACTGGAACCTTTCACATTTGCATGCAGTAAATTTGCCATCACCTAGAGTCATTTTAAAAAAAGAGAGATTGGATGACTTTTAAAATTGGTATTATCTAGCTCAGGCAGAACTTTCAGGCTAAGTGGTGAATTTGTAGGAGAGTATAATACTACTTGTTGGGGAAGATGAAACAGGAAAGCCTTGGAAATATGATTGCCTGACAAAAGATTTTGGGAATATGAAAATTACAGGCAACATCGAAATGAAAGCCACTTTTGAAATACCAGGTCTTAGTTACTGAACAACTAGAAAACAATGGTATGGCCGACTGAAGTAATCCCCTCTTGATGGAACAATACCCTCTGCTTGCAAACAGGTCCAAGGGTCAGAGCAGACCCTACTAGCTCAGCAGAAGGGGTCCAAAGAGTAGTTTTTAGAAGTTAAGATGTAACACTCTATGGTAATATAAGAACTCTTATAGGCTGTATGTAAATGCTATAGGATTTGTATCTTGTATTAGATTGATTAGTGACAATTAGAATATTCAGTGCAGAAGATGATTTATTGTATTGTAACCAGGACTTCAGACATTCTCATTCTCATTCTCACTTCTATTCATTCTCTCTCTTCTATTCATTCCTCTCTACCACTTCTACTCTTGCTCCTACTCACTCTCTCTCTCTCACCCGTTCACTCTCTTGCTCTCTTGGGCCTGCTCAGAGCTGAGTCTACCAGCTCTGAGCAGTGCCCCAATACCCACGCCCTTTACAATAAACCGACTGTGTCCCAAGACCTGCCTATAGAGATCTCTCGTCTCCATCCGTCACCGTCTACGTCCGGCCGTCCCGACTGGACCCCCAGAACCCCCGAAACCTACAACTACTAGCTGACGAAACTAGAGGAACACTATGTTATAAAACCCATGAACACATATTTATTTCTTGAGTGGGCCTACAAAATCCAATTTTTTTCTTTATTTGCTTTAAATGGGTGTACCAGTTTTGCTGAACCCAGTCTGAACTTCTAACAAGCATTCTGCTGTAGATGTGATAGACAGGCAGTTTCTGTCTCTTCAGACACTGTGACGAAGCAACTCAAATACCCAAGACTGAGTGCAAGTGAATGCAGTGAATTTGAAGACAAGATGCACCTGTAAGTTTTCAAGCATCCCCTCTAATCCTAGAGTCTGCAAGCACTGGCATGCTTTCCAGGGGCATTTACAAGGCATTATTACTGTATCCCGCAGCCGTAGGGAGGAGAGGAGAGAGGATGCAGCAGGCAGGAATTGTGCAGCAAGATTGATTTATTTTACAAACTCTTTTATAGACTTTTTTTCTTCATAGTCTAATTGGACAAAGGATCAGCCACCCCCCTGGGGTGATTGGCTAAAATCCTAAAACATCCATTGTCAAAATATTTTTCTACTATACCATAAACAAGGCTTTGCAAGGTTGCAGGTGTTCGTAGTTTACAGAACTTCTGCAAATATCTTCGTGAGAGAGAAAAGTATCTCACAGGCTTAGAAAGAAGCAGGAAAATTTCTTGCTAACAGCAGTTTTGTATCCACAAGGCACCTTGGATTGCTTCAGCATGGTGGATTAGATGGAAGGCAGGGATTTACCACCTAGGGCTCCTTGACCCTGGCCAATCCAGTTATGCTAAGCAGGACAGTATGGGAGGTATCTAACTATTTAGGCACTTTTTGGCCACAAGGTAAATAGTTTCACCAGGACTGTGACAGAGAAGAACTGGGAAAAGCAGGATTGCCTGGATATGTCCAGGCTTAAGATAGTTAAATCCTATACCTTTGAAATCCACTGTAAAAGCACTATACACTTAAGTTTAATAAAGGAATTAACAACCCAGAAGTGACATTATGTGATGGCAGCATTTCCTAGCAATCAGTGAGCTTTAGGAATGATGTAATTGTGTGGTCAGGAGGCAGACTTTAAAAAGATACATTCCCTCCTCCAGTTCAGCTCCTCCGATCAATTGTTTACAAATCCATAGTCCTTTTTTCTCTCTACCAACATGAGAGGTATTTACTGTTTTTTGATCTCAGAATGGAAAAATATTAATCAGAAACAGCAGCAACTATTCCTTTTTCTTCTCAAATCTGGGTGGCATTAAGTATAATTACATAAATAACTGGAATGGCAGAAACAGACAATTACTGGCTTTGTATGGGTATTGGAAAAGATTATACTGTTTTCATCATGTCTCTCAAATAATGGGTATCTTCCAAGTCTACTGTCAAGAATATTGCTTGCTGCTTTAATGCTGATATGAAAATAATCTTGTAAAAATAGTGAGAGGGTCTTTACACATACTTTCCACCAGGGAAGATTACTTAAATAAATGGTTTAACCTGCTATTGACCTAAAACCTAGTTGCACAAACGTTTTAAAAATTATTATCCATCCTGAGTAGATAGAAGTAATCTAGTGAAGTCAAGGATAACATAGGAAGTCCCTTAATGACAGCTGCATTCTCTGCAGCCTCTATTAGCATATGAATTTTTTACTGGCAAAGCAGATTGAAATGAACTATAAGAACACATGCATGTGATAGCTCTTCCTTTTTGTAAAGGACTGGAAAGAGACAGATACACACAAAGGAAGAGTGAAAACCTGCAAAGAGCTCCTACAAGAAGACCCTAAACTATTTTTGCCCAGTTTTTCCATTATAAACATTGCTATACCTTCTTTTTAAAACCAGTAATAAAAATTACAGAGACCATAAGGAATTAAATATAGAGGTTGTGTCTAGCTATACCTGAGCTACTATCATCCCAAAGTCAATAAAAACAAGTGCAGACAGCATTTGCTCCAGTTTCCTGAAGACATACTCAAAACTAACTAAGGCAATTCATTGGGTATAGTTCATCTAGTATGCACTGCAGACACAAAGCATTACAGGTACCCCACTTCAGTGTGAGCAAAGAGGACAGTGTGCTTATCAAGCTTAACAAAGGCTATCTCAGGAAGGCTGACAGTGGCTTCACCTACTAAAAAGTCCCCTATTTTTAATATCCTGTGTTTGCTGACATTGCAAGCGACCCCTCCACTCTGGTGTGTAATGAGAAGAGTCTCTGGGGCGTCTCAACTTTCCTCCTCTGCAATCAAGGCAGTGATGCCAGATGCAAGTTTGGAAGTCTTCAGCATTTTGTCTGACAGCATAAATGTTATGTTTTTTCATGAACAGCAGTCATCTGGTCTGCTGCATGCTTTCACCACCTGCTTATATCAGGCATGTAGGATGGGATGCTTGTGCTTCAGTGACCAAGCTGGCAAGTATCTAAAGCTTTAGCTGCTGCAGGATCATCCAAACCTTTGGGTCTGTGGGTTTTTTTTCCAAACAGATCACACTTCTGGCATTCCTCTTCCTCACTTTAAGGAAACATCACCTTTTCTACAGGCTCAAACAACAGCATGCTGGAAATGGTTAAGATGCTGTTAACATTGTCCATGCAACTTCAAAGGGATGCAGCTGCCCCAGGAGGTGTTTCCTGGCCATACACCTGCCCACATACTGCAGCACTAAAGACTTACACTAAAGACCATTTTTTCCATACATGCAGATCTTTATCCCTTCTACTTCCTTTGGGACAGGTCTGTTTGGTTTTTTTCTTTAATCATTACTAAATTCATAATCTCACAGCCACACATATCTCCACTTCCTGAAGTGTTAAAAGAAAAAAAGCAAATGAGCTCTTGATATTTCTGTCAATAAAGACAGACTCAGGATCAAAGAAATGAAAATGCTAATTATGGTGCACTCTGTAACACCTCTCTCTCGAGCCAAGTGCTCTGATTAAGTTAACCATCGTGCTAATTATAATAGTGTTTAGCACAGCTGGGGCCAAAGAAAAGCCATCTTCTACCAGAACATGGTTGCCAGCCTCAGAACGAGATCAAGCATATGTATACTATAATAGGAACTTGCCTATGATTCACCAAATAATGAATTTTAAATACTCAAAAACATGTTCAGTTTCTTTTATCATTAAAAATGAAAATCGTGGACATTTAAAAAAATTGATGTGGTTTGGTTTTTTTGTCATGAAAAAATGCTGGAGTCAGAAGCCTATTGCACAGGAATTAAGTTACTGTCTCCTAAGGGAACATACTGCAAGATAACACATCTTTGCAATTTAAAGGAAAGACCACTCTTCTGTGTTTTCTAAGTCAATACCATACGGCTGTGAAGTATGCCAGTGATGAGAGAGGAAGGCCACCATAGTCTATACTTTCATTTAAAATGGAATGAAGTAGCATGCAATTACTGGCAAAGCCACCTGCCACATTTCAGCAGCACATTTGGATGGAGAATGGGGGTGATAGTACCAGTGAAAAATGTCATTGGAGTGTAAGTGAAAGTTAATCCTTCCTACCAATTCCATGGAGGAGAGAAAAATATAATAAATCAATAAATCCCTGCAGCTCAGAAAATTGTATCTTCAGTGGATGCTTACAATCCTTGTTCCACACAGCATAATTGGAAGAGATTCTTAAATGGTTATGTAGTTATAACCATATCTTTCATTCATCACTTCCCTCCTTGAAGAACTCATCAGCATTTACTGGCAGTACCTTCCGGTGCACCTGCTTGAAGGATAAGCACTACTTACCACAAAGGAGCTAAAAGGTAAGAAAATTGCCTTAGATTGAGTATCGCTCCTCAAAATGGCTGTTTTGTACTTGCTCAGTCTCCCTGAGCCTTTGAGTAGCAGCAGATGAGCAGACTGTTTTTCAACATGAATTCAATCATTAACTCTGAATTATACAAGTCATCTAAACACAATGAGGCAACTAATGCTCCTGAGTGGATATGTACTTTCCAAATTCCAGGCATGTTCACAGTACTCCTGTTTCATGGCACAGATACAGCAATCACTGACACCCTTATTATGGGCCACCTTCCCATTCATTTCTCATGTATTGCATTGGCTCACTTAATTATATACACACACATATATATTTTAATAAATACAGCACTGTTTTATGCAAATTGGTAATCTGAATTCCTTACTGCTTTGGTAGGGTGGTAAAGGCTTAAGTGAGTTTAATCCACTCTCTGGGGAGAAACACTAATTATTGCTCTGGTTTGGAAGGTAGAGAGGAGAGGTTCCTCAAAGGGAAAACCCAACAAATTGGCTGAGATGTTAGAGAAGGTCAAAACCTGGGAAGAGCAACCCTAACAGGGTGAAGACTCTGACACAGTGGAGCATTATTAAACCCCTTGGACAGGAGTCAGTGCTATTTCAGGGGTCTGTAGACCCCCTAAGAGAGTTCATGATGAATTTCAGTCTGTCACATGCATTAAAGAAATACAGCAATACAGTGAAAATTAGGGCATTTTAATCTTCTACTTTTTCACTGACATCCTTGGATGCATGACTCTGTGATCGAGTATGATCTCATCTGCCACCTACCTTCCTGGGAGTCACAGATCCTTCTAGACATGTCTGCTTCACTCCAGCACCCTGCTCTGCATTCCCTTGTATGGGTGAGGGAGATGGGTATGGCAGGAAAAACAGGGAGGGAAAAGTGATCTCTCATTATCTCCCACTCCCTCCCTCTCTCAGCTGTTAATTAGCAATGGCCAAGCCCTGTGGAAAGTATTATAGGGCGTAAGCAGAGACTACAACTGGCTGGTGAAGAGTAATGTAGAAGACTGGTTATTTGGCATGTAGGATACTACTCACTACTGCCCAGTTAAGGTGACAATACTCCTTTATTTTGTATATATCTTCCAATGCTTAGGTAAGCTCAAACATTAATTCTTACTTACAGTTTGCATTTTACAGCAAATTAATTTCCACTCTATGCATGCGTACATCTAGGACAGGTGGAGAAAAGATTATGCAGTAGATGTTCATGTACCATGGTGATATGCATAATAGGAAAAAATAGTGGAATAATAGAGGGAGCAGAAGACTAAATTGCATACTATAAAATATTAAGACAGATAGTTTCCTGGGAGGAGTTTATATGGATATTTGCATTGCCTGCATCCAAAATGCTCAGGAATTACAGGTCACATCCTGTCATTACTTCTCCTATAACCCATTCTAAAGCACTAAGAACCTGTCAATAGAAAATGCAAAGCAAAGTAAACAGATCTGCTTAGTTTCTTTTTGCTGAGTTTTATTACAACAGCGCTTTTGATAGAGAAAAAAAATGTTGCTGTAAAAATCAACACTGTTATACACTATCTATCTCTTTTCATAATAAAGTAATCAGAGGAGCTATTAAAGCATGGTCACCATAATATTTGGATTTGGCTGAGATTTAGAATATTAGTTACACAAACTTTAGCTCTTGAAATAATAATCAGCTAATGATATGTGCTTCGCTTGGGAGTCAAACACTCAAACTAAAAGCTGATGTCTGACAAATTGAAAGTAATTTCACATTGAAGTAAATTAAATGAATTTCCCAGATGTTGCTATAAGAAGAGGCTCAAGGAGATGAAATGAAAGTCACAGCAGATGCATACAGATATTTACCATAAAGCTCCCAAGACGGATGTATTTTAAAATGAAACTGTGGAAAGAGGAGAAATAAGAGGCAGGAAGTTTACAATCCCACCGATAGTCTTCATCAGAGCATCTTGTGGCTGTGTCATTTCACAGGGATTGGTCCACATTTGTGCATGGGAAAACCTAGGCAAACACTAGAGTGAAATCTGTCTTGTCCAAGGGTGTTGGGTAGTCAGAAAATGCTGCCCCTCCCTTCTGAGTAAGTAGAAAGAAGATAAAAACAAGGCCTATCTCTATTACTATTTAGTTTTCAGCACCTTGCTGTGGCAGATCTCAAAGTACACCTAAGGATCTGGAAATCCCAACTTCTCCCTTTAAAATAGGTTTTCCAATACAGAGGAATAGATATAACTGACTTGGGCAAATGTCAAAAGCTAGCAGCATCCTTGCATGGAAACACTCTGGAATACCTTTCCTTCCCTTCTTCGCTTGAATAACATCTTCTTCTACCATATCCCAAACTGAGTAAAGAGCCCATAGGTCTAGGAGGACAAGGAGGAAAGGAATTTTACAGTTAGGGGGGACTGTATAACCAGATCCCAGAGAAGCCTATACACTCACCTCTCTTCAGTGTCAGTTGCAGAGGCCCATGCACTGGGTGCACAGACACAGCACTGCCCACAGACCAGCCATGAGCACTCTTCCTCACAGGCAATCACCTATTTTTTAAATTCTCTGCACTTTTATCTCAGCAGTTTCCTCATCCAGTCCTTCCTCTAGATTCCTAGAGGTGCTACGGTTACTATTCCTTCAAAATGATGGCTATGTGAAAGAAAGAATACTCTCTCCATATTTGACTCCAGTCTCTAGCATCCCACACAGATCAGGGTGTTACAATATGGGATCGCAAGGTTTGTTCATGTTGAAATAACTGGCTATGCTCACCTGTTTTATTAATGTAATATTTTCCTTAGCTACTTTTTTGTTGTTGTTTTTGCATGTTCCACTAAATTATCATCCAATAAATTAAAAAAAATATTTTATTGTGGTGATTATGTCAAGTTTATCTTCTTGTTAGGATTACAGGTTTTCTACAATTTACTTGGAAATTTGCTTTAAAGACCAACTGATGTCAACTTTTTATGCTAGACTAAGAAGAGCATCTATTCCATTCTCATCTGGTGACCAAGGAAGCATATCAGAGGGGAAAACCCCAAAAAATACTTGAGAAACGCAAGGGGGTCCAATTTTCAGGGAAGAAAAACCACCTCAGAATCTACAATGGAATACCATTGAAGAAGGAGTTATAAAATCCCACACCACCAATAATCTTTGACAGTCATGTAAAAAGCTCTATATTTTGGTGGGACTATTACTGCTCCAACACTGACTTCAGATTCTTGGGACATAGTAATTTTGCTCTCTTAAGATCTGAAAGATTGAGAAATTTCTAGATTTGGTACCTACAAATAGAACACTATAAAACAGATTGTAAACTTCAGATGTATATTTCAAAATGTTTCCGTAGAAAAGTTGAGACACTGCTCTATAAATACCTTTCCTGTTTCACATCATCTTTTTTTGGGTATATCCAGTGGTATAGCAGTAAGAGCTAAACCACAATGCCAGAATATTACACTAGCCCCTCCCTTTAACTGAAAAATAAAAATTATTCTGACCAATTCCCCTATTTTTAAATATATAAGGCAATGAGAAAAAACTGTTCCAGATGAAGCCCTCACCAACACCTCCAACTCCAGAAATATCAGCATTCCTGGCAAGTATCGCAGGTGCCTCCTGTGAGACCAAACTCCTGGCCAATACTCATTTGTTTCACATTGCTCAAGCACGAATGTGAATTATTGGGGTTTGAAACAAACCATGTCATGCAGAAGTGGCTCACTTCAGTGTTCCACAAAGGGATGGAGGGAAACAGCCAAAACCCTCCATTCTGCTACTCTTCTTTCTTCTTTTAAGACTTCTGGAACATCCCTCAGACCAACGGATCCAGAATTTGCCAAACTGAAATACCTGCTTTGGTCCTCTTTTTAAGAAGGAAAGCTAACCAAGTAACAGTGGTTACACCAGGTTTTTCTCTGGGACTCTCTCTTAACATGTTTTGTCAATGAAAGAAACCACATTGTTTCCAAATATTTCTTTCTAGTGCAGCAGTTCAGTAAGACAGGCACAAGCCATTTTCTCTAATGCCACCTGAAGCTGAAAAAAAGCAGGTTTGATTTGGAGGAACACACATGGACAAGCAGAAAAGAAGACAACAAGGCCCCTAAAACATTTCACAATACTATATGAATTGTTTTGTTATCTTCAAAGTATGGAACACTGGTTATAAATCTTATTAACTCTTAGTGATTGTTTGAAGTGCCAATACTCAATGAAGTTAAGCCATATATCAAAATACTCACTTTCTAAAGCTCCTAAAAATGGAGGCCCCACACTTTTTCATTTAAGATAATGATGTTATTGCATGGTTTCCTCCTTGCTATCATAATTTAAAAGGGATGAAAATAAATCCCAAAGGAGGATGTCACTGAGAAAGACTGAAACCCACAAATATGTTTTCTTTTAATAGTGGCTTTTCTTTGGGGGGGATGGGGAGGGGTGGAGATGCTTGGGTATGGATCCATTCCCTTTCATATGGAATAAGGGGGTGCTCTGAAAGTTGCTATGAGCACACCAGTGCACATTGGATGACAAGGTGACCTTTCCTTGGTAAAAGAAAAAAGAAAATTTTAGTCTCTGGTACCAAGACCTATAAATGCATTTCCTTGCTTTTCCTAGGCTACACAAAGTTCATACATGAAGGAAGAACATTACTCTCAGATAAGAGAAAGATGAAGAAAAGCAAGGGGAAAAAAAGTGAAAACTTTAGTCTGGAAAAACAAGGGACTCATTTTTACCTCCAAAAAGGTTAAGGTCACCAGACTAGTGCTCACAGTTTCTCTCTGTGGGGACAAAAGAATACACCACAAAGCCAGTAGCACATGTATCACAATTGGCAGCTGGCTTGAAAATGGTTGAGTTCAATTGACTATGAAGAATGAATTACCCTTATGTTTGAACAAAAAAACCCCTCAACCTGATCTCACCAGGCCAGAAGCACAACCACATTCCAAGTGAAATGTGTGACAGCGCACAGAAAGCGAATTTCAATTTATTCTGCACATTTGAGCACACACAAAAGCCTATATGGTTCTCATTAAAATAAAAGATATCTTCAGTCATCTGAAGGAACACAAGGTTATTCAGATTCTTACTCTCATTCAGAAGAAATAACTTACCCTCCCGCTTGTGCTTCCTCCTGGATCTGCAACTTAAGTCCCTTATACCACTTTTCATATTTATAAACAACCACCAGTAGATTAAAGATCTTCTCATATTCATTCTACACTCTTTTTTTTAAATGGAAATTTCTTTGACAAAGTGCAACAAAACATTCTCTCGGAAAGAAAGAGCACTGCAGATACACACCACTTTCAGAGAGGACATTCAGATGCAACTCCTCAAAGTTTACGTAGATTAGCTTAACAATGTTCTCAAAAAGGAGCTGTAAACCTTGCATGAAGGGTAGCTTTAGTGGTGGCAGAGTTTTAACAAGCTCATTCATTAATGACCAGTGTCTTTGGGGTGCTTTGGTGGACCTTCAAGGAGCAGGTGTTTCTGCCGCAGCTTTTCTCCCTGCCTTTCTCCCTGCTTTTCACGGTGTCTGGCACATTCTCCTTGCATGCCAGGCTGGCCAGTGAGCTGGGCTCATCCACCAGACCCTGCTGAAAGGACAATTATGCACTATGAGACAGAAGGAACAGAATATCCCACAAAAAATAATTCACAGGATTACCTTTTTTGCATTCACAAGCTTCCTCTCCTGTATTTCTGTGTGAAAAAGTGACTGCAGTATAAGTACATGCAAGGCAAATGTAGCGTGAGATGTTTCATCTGGACCTTATGTAGGAGCAGTTCAGGCAAACAGAGAAGAACAAAAAGCTTGAGAGACAAATAAGGAGAATAGGTATCTATCTAATATCAATTAAGAAAAGACACTGGGGAATTAGAAGAGTTCTACAATTAAGGAGCTCTAATGCAACCACTTTATTTTGGTGTTTAGGCCCCTACCCATGCAAGGCTTTCCTAGCTGGAACATCAGCATGCCAGGCAGAGGCTACTGCTTGTGTTTGAGAGAGACTATCAAAAACTTTTTGAAATATTATGCAAATGAGTCAGAAGGGGCTCAGAGACAGCAGGATTCTAAAAATACAATAAATTAAACATAACTGGAGTGCACGCAACAGAAATCAAGAAACAGTCCATTCGCATCAGCTGTAGGTCTTTATGAAAGAAAATTATGTCAGGGTTTGTCATGTTACAGGAAGTGTTCTGGCTTGATTTATAATTAAAAGCTTAGTGCATATAACTACTTTAAAATTATGTACTCAAAACTTAGGCAAAGTATTTTTTAAATTTAATTAAAAGCCAGCGATCTTATTACTTTGCACAGAATCTGAATCTTGAAAAAAACCTATAAAATCAAATGAAAATTTGAAATTCTACTTCCCTTCAGCAAGCTTAATTCAAACGCTATTACTACTATTACGTTTTTGCTGACATATCATCTAAAGGCAGGACAGAAAGGCTGAAAAAGAATGCTTGACATGAAGGATAATTAGTCTTAGTTGAGTCAGAAGCTAGCAAGAATTGCACTCCTAAATATTAAAGAGAACATTAACTTAGTAACAAATTTCAACAGGAAGTATTTTAGTGTTTATATCCTGCAACAAAATACTTAAGAACAAAACAGGCTATAGTAATATCAATTCTCACTGGAACTGCTTTAATGGGTACTTTTTTTTTGTTTCTCTAATATAAGGATAAATATCTTAAACCTCTAATAGCACTTATGTGACATTTAAGTTTCTGAAGAAAAGAAACCTTAAATGAAAGTGAAAGGAAATGTCTAAATAGAATTTGTCTCACCACTTTAAACATCAATTTTTCATTAGGAGAGGCAATAATGGTGCCAGTGGCCACATTGCCTCCCATTAAGTTCAGAAAATTATTTTGCAAAGTTAGAATGTCCCTGTGAGTGACAAAGATGCATTATGTCTCTCCTCAGGAGTTACATACGAACTGTATATTCCAGTGTTACTATAGGAAATCCATACTCTAAAAGACAAGCCACCATAGCCAAAGGCATGCCTTGCAGAGAAACAAAACCAAAAAAATCAGAACAAAATCCAAACCAGAACATAGAACGGTAAGTGTTAACTAGCAATCAGACCACCTTAAAAGATGTAGGAGAAATACTAAGATACCATGCTGACCACAGCAACAGAGTTATTCCATTCTGGAGGCTGAGCTCTGGCTCTGTCATCTTTACAGCCTTCACCTCCATGTGGGTTACTACAAAAGGGAAGTTGCATTCCAAAAGGTATTCTTATTTTCTTTTTTTTTTTTTTAATGAAAGACACGGCATTGCTTTCTCTTCCCCTAGCAAATAGCTCAGAGCTGGAATGCAGAATAAATGTCTCAAAGGCTCCTCTGTGCTGGAGGGCTTAGCAGAAACCCAGCAGTCTCAATATAAACCAGATGTGTCACAACAAGTTTTGGGGGGAGAGATGTGTTCGCTCAGGGTCTGAGAGTGCTCAGGAGGGACTCTCTCTTCCAATACAGGCACAGTAACAATTAAGGAAGGTGGGAGTAGGCTCAGCAAAAATCTCCCAACAGGACTGATGCCTTTCTTTAAAGCACCCCCATCATTCATTCTTCAATACTTTAACAGGGCCCTGATGAGATGTACACAGCATTTAGCTTGTGTTAAATAAAACTTTCAGAACAGAGAAGGGCCAAAAACCCCAAAGACCTTGCAGCTTTTCCACAAGGGCATGCAGGGTAAAGTATGTGATGATTTTGCTACGAAAATCTGGAGTATTCTCAGGTTGACTATGATCTTCAGGCTGTTTTGACCTCCACAAAACCAGAACACAGAAGTCAAATTTAATCCTGGGTAAGTACATCTCACTAGCTCCACATAATTCTGAATTATTCTCTTATGACGTAGACATGCAAGGCACTTAAAGAATATGTGCCTGCCCCAAGCAATCCAAGAATCTCATCTAGATGCAATTAGGAGTAAGCAAGTACTTAGGGAAATTAGTCATTAGTTTGCAAATCCAGACTCAGAGAGTCTCTCAGTTACAAGACTCACTTGGGTTTAGTTCACTCTGTTTTTTAGGGTTTTTTTTCCTGCTTTTTGTTTTTTTGTGAAAGAGCATCGGGATAATGCTGTACAGTAGCAGAAATTTGGAAGTACTTGCATAGATCATCCCACAACAATTAGTTTTGTTAAATGATGTAGAAGGAAGAAAATGTTTGAGAAAAAATATTTCCAAATGAAAAAGAAGAAAACAAAAGAAAAGCAGAATAGCAGGAACCCTCAAACCCAAAAAAGTTGGAAATTCAGGGTGTAGACAGATGTCAGGACAGAATGGAGCAGGGAAAAAGAAATAAATTTCTCATCTCCCCGTGTGCTTACAGTTTTGAATTTCAAAATAACATCCAAAGGAGCTCTGTTCCAGACAATGTAACAAGCACAAAGACCCACCTGCAGCAGACAATCTCTGCCTCCAAAAACTCTTTGCACACGTTTCAGGTCCAAAGCATGGAGAGCAGGCAATTAGCAAATGAGAAGCCCTGTCTATAGGCAGGCACATTCCAAATCCTGCCGTCACAGGATGCAAATGCCCAACTACAGTGTTGCCAATGAAGATGCTAAATGAAAGCCACCACTCTGCTCTGTTGCAGGCTGAACTAGACTTTCTTGCCTCATATGTGTCTATCAACTCAGCATTACCACATCATCCTACTTCTTTTTTTGCATAAGGAGGAAGCTTGTAAACATGCTAGAGTAATGCTGGATGTATCTAGGGGAGACCTGTGGTTTCCCACGGGATCCTTAGCCTGTCTATGGGGTTCCTATGTGTTGTGGTAATGGCAGCTGTAGCATAAACTTGAGCAGTACTCTGCTACTGGCCAGGATCCCTCAGCTGACTCAGCCTGCAGCAGGTTATAAAATGTGAAACAGTCCATGTGGTGTCACAGTTGGAGCTTTAAAAGGGCAGGTATGGCTGTGCTGGGTAACTGGTGGCCAAGTGGCGCCAGGAGGAGGAACTTATATACTTGTAACATTCCTTATCTATTACTTCACCTAGGAGCTGAGACCAACCAGGTGTGATCCAGGCTGTAAATGAGCCAAGGGAGCAGCTACATGGATATGTACGGTGGAGGGAGGAAAAATTATAGTTGTGGGAACAGCACCCAGGAGCCCACACAGGGGCACCAATGGTGGTGCCACCACTCTCCAAGCTGTAGGTTTTGGGAATCAATCAAGCATCAGCTGATGTGCCCCACTGATGCCAGACATGGATGGGCACATATACTTTGGCTCCAAGTCAGGCTTCAAACTAACTTCATCCTTTTTTGTGTCAAGCAAACTATTTGTTGAGAAGGATGATGTGGAAGGAAAATGGCAAAAGAGACCGAAGTGTTTGACACTGTCAAGCACACATGGATACTTCACGCGTTTCTTAAAGGGCACGCTCACACCTTGGCATGGCAGGCAGCTCACAGTGCTCACTCTGTAGAGCTGATCCTGATACACACTGAAGGATGAGTGAACAGAAGCACACTCAGAGCGTGTGCGCTGAGTGAGCAGCAGAAGCACATAAAACGATTTTGGAGAGGCCATGGCGTTAGGAGATGTAAAAGTCTCCAGCAAGGAGGTCATGCACCACAGCTGGGACATCCACACTCATCTCTCATGCTGAGGACATGAGGGTGAAGGGATTAGGTTGAGGGTCCTGGGTGCTCTCAAAAATCGGCAGCAGGATGGGGGGTGGGGGGGTGGGGGGTGGGAGTCCTTTTCAGGTCACCAGTGCAACACAAACAGCAGGGAGTGTGGGTGGGTGAAAGCAACCGGACAAGTCCCCTCTCTGCTCTCACTCTCCCACATATGACACGTTTTGAGCAAGTCAAAAGACACTTACAGATGGCCTGTCTGTTCAGACAAATATATCGTAGATGCCCTGTCAGCAGCCCAAGAAGACTGCCTGCTGTTATTCCTATCTGTGGGCAGATGACGGTCACATCGTTTGGGAGACCCACTTCTGGCATCAGCTCTGGGAAATGTATTCCTAAAGAATCAGTTCAGCCAGGCAAAATACTGTCTTAGCTGCCAGCTATTCAGGAGGATAACAAACTTCTTAACTAACTTAAAAGTGCACATATTCAAAATTTCTTATCAATGAGGCTTGATGTAAAACTAAAGCTCAAACAACATGAATAATAAATGAAAATGACTTGTACTCCTACACTCAGTAGGGCCCAGGGCTTTGACTGAAACTCCCTTTCTTCCCAAGACTTTGTTTCTCTCCCTTTTGCTCTCTATCACAGTCTGGGTTATAAGGTTTTGCTATGCCAGAGTAGGAAACTTGTCCTTACAGCTTGTGCTGCAGTACACAGGAGGAGGTGGGACCATTTTGCAGAGTTTGGAAAGATGAGTGCCAAAGGACTGCATTAAAGAAATATTGCAGCAAGCCTAAAGAAATACTAGCAATTATATAGCAACTAATGCCACAGCAGCTATAGCATCCTGGTGCTGGAAACCTGAAATACATGCACATACACATGGATGGACAGACACATGGACACACTCTCCCAAAAGCCCATTTTTGAACATGCATCTTGGTGACTTGAATCCCTCCAGCCAGGGAGTCTGAAAAACCAGCAACAGGAAGAAATACAAAGAAGTGACAAAACTATCCAGAATGCAAATCTGAGCATCCTGCAGTCACAGTTTTCCAGCTGCTTTCGACTCTTTTGGTAACAAAGTGTTTGACCAGTAACATCTTGTACGTAGCCTTAAGTCTGAACAGAGCTTGAAGGGGGTGGACTACTACAGCAGAAGGAACCAGCAGCTGAAGTTCAGGACAGTAAATTTGTGCTAAAAACAACTACAAACTATGTGCACTAGTTTTCATGTTGTTTTGGTGTTTCTTTGCTGAAAGGATTTATTTGCTTTTGTGACTACCATGTTCTGGGCAAGAGCAAAGCATGAAAAGATTACAAGTAAAAGTAAAGTGAAATAGGAAGTTGAAAAACAGGTAAAACTGGATCTGAACAATTTCACTTCATTACAATGGAATTCAGCCCATGGCTGGAGGATAAATGTAGGTAGCACACTTCTTTACTAAAGAAAAAAAAAATACCCAAGCCTGTCTTACTTAAAGAATTAATTTGTTGACTTTTCATTCAGTCATGGGAGTACTCAACATTTTCTCAGTCAGACAAATGGGTTTGTACAGGGTGTTTGGAAAACTGGCAGATTCACATATTTTCCTCTCTGCTTAAATGGAATTGTTATTATCACAGACATCCAGAAGAACTCAAAAGTCCCTGTATTCTTTTAAAATTTTCATAATATAGTTTGGGTGACAAGGGAGCAGAGGAAAGGAGGTTGAGGGAAGGATGTGCTTTGTAATATTACATAAGGTCACGAAGAACCATTAAAAAAATAATTAAACTGTCATAACAGGAGTACCAATTCTGTCCTGCTATACCATGGATCAAAGAGCTCCAAAATTCTGCTCCGAATTGTAAAATGAGGAAAATGCAGTGCTGGCACTAGTCTGCCATTCAGACATCCCATACGTAGCATGTGAGCAAATCCAGCCAACTTAAATGCCTTTTGGGGTGGCTATTTTTGAGCATTAAGAGCATGGGCTGCAGAAAAGGCGTGGCACATGCTCGGTTCCTGCAGTCTCAGGCTTCCTGCACGCTGCGGCTGCCCTTCGCTCGGCTCCAGCGCCTGTCGCTCCCATTCCTCGGGGCGAGCCTGCTCCCGGCTGCGGGAGCGCTCAGCGGCAGGAATAATGCCCGCACTTCGCACCGGCCCAGGCGGCCACGCCGGGTCCGCCCTGACAAGTCCGGATGCTCTTTTCAAGTTAATTCCATCCTTAAAGTTCTCCAAAATTATGGCAGAGCAATACTACGTAGCTGGTTGAAGTCACGATTATTCCCCTGTGACAAATACACGACAACTTTTCTAAGCTTCACCTGGAAGATCTTATTCTAAGCCAAGCCTCTTTCAAATAGGAATCTATGAGGTTTCCCAGACTGAATTTTTATCCTCAGAATAAATCAAAACAAACAAATTTCTGACCAAGTAAAATTTGAACCTTTATTGCCTGAGTTGAAAATGGTGGCAGATTTATTTTTTCTGCAGTGACCACAGCAAACTCTTTCAAAAACAAGCCCCTGCAAAAATCCTTGGATAAAAAAATGTCACTTCCATTTTATGTTCTGTGTAAGTGATAAACAACGTTACTCAAGCTCTTAACAGCTCAAGTGGGAGGGTTTTCAAAAGAAGCTGTGTTTTGTGGTTACTACTTGCCAGAGTATTTTTAGAGAAGGGAAAGCCCAAAATGAAAACAATGAACTTCCAAATGAAGCTGCATCAGAAAGACAACAGGAGAACTGTCAGAAAAGACCAATCAGTCACAGATATCTTCCAAAACAGAAGTGTCTACAAAACCACTGCAGTCAAATTATTGAAGTTCAAATTATGCATCTCTATGCCAGCCATTTTTAGGCAAGAAATTCAAAAAGTGCATTTTAAAAAACCTTCTTTTTGTTTTTCTCATCCTTATCTCTCCTACTCTCTAACCAAGTGAACAAACCATGAAGATATCTAGCTCCAAATCAACCCATCCATGCAATTACCTCACATTCCCCTGCAAAGTTTTATTGCCTAGCAGGAGTAAAATTAAAAGCTTTACTTAAAAGTTTGAAAGTTACCAAAAGCCTATTTTACAGAGTGAGACAAAATAGTGTTGTTCAAATGTACAGATTTCATTACTGATTGAAGTCTCTCCATATGTTTGAAAAGGAATAAATCAAATCCACAGAGTTATTCTGTGAGCAGAGATGTTTTAACTTAACCAACGAGGATCTACTTCTCCTGAATTAAAGCTCCTTTTCTACTCTTGTGCATAATACAAGCAAAACTCTTGCAGATTACATTAGACCATCAGCAAATACAATTTACAAATGAAGAAAAAAACCACCATCACCACAAAAAAAAAAAAAAAAAAACCAAAAAAAACAACCCCAAACACTTGCCAGGGTGAGACGTAGGGACCTGGAAAATGTGTGATGTACGGCATCCTTCAGCCTTTTCCTTTCTTTTAAATAAAAACACAGTGCCTAATCACATGCAACGGGACAGTTGAATGAGAGGACTGTGTGCTGGTAACAGGAGTGACTCCCCTCAGTCATCCAGTGAGGACAGCAGGAACAGCCCTCTGCTCCAGGGGGACTGTGCAGGCTGTAGGCACAGCCAGGCATGGCAATGAGCAGCATCTCTACGGAGGCAAGGTCACAAGTTGATTCAAGAGGTGGAATGAGGAAACACAGGATGCAGCCAGAGGTTTTGCAATTTCATAGGTGGCTGAGATTTCCCACTGGATTCCATTCTCTCCTTGCACTGAGGAGGAGACACAGATCCCCCACCCATGTATTGCATAGCTGCTCTGATTAGAAGGTAGCTCTTTACTTCATGATCTTTATTTTCCATGGTTCTCTGCCACAAAATCTGTTTAATTGCACATTTGTAGAAACAGAATATTGCTCCCATTAGAGAGGAGGAAAAAACCCCAACAAACCTCAAAGAAGCCACACAACCAGAATATACCCAATTCCATTTTAAGATACAAGACATGTAAGATCTAAAACATGTAAGACACTCATTTATCAGGAGACATACTTGACTGACTACCTTTTTAAAAATACAAAACCAACTCTTTTGTCCTCAAGCAAAACTAACCTCCTATGAGATGCAGACACTATGCCACACAGGCTTTTGCTCTTAAAAACTGTTTGAGAAAGTACCTCTCAGTAGCTACACAAGTTCTCAACAAAAATACAGATCAGCTTGCCTTCTGGAGACGGGGAATGATTAATGTAATTTGAAATCTAACCATAAACCCATTGCCACTTAAACATTTTAATGGAACTGACAAGTAGGGCATACACTTTCAGCTAAAGAACTTCAATGCAGCACCTTTCTCCTGAGAAAGGCTGAGTTTTCAAACAGAAAAGGTAATACGTACAAAGAAGAGCAGACCAGGAGGAAAAGAAAACTTTTTAAGATGAATGACTGCAAAGTTTTACACTGCTTTTTCAAAAAGAGATTGTTCAGTTGACCAAAAGAAGATGTAATTTATTTTAAATACCATGGTATATTTTGCTTTTCAATCTGTAAGTGAAATGTATCCTATGTTCTCTGCTACTATGTGATTATGATTAGATTAGATGGTTTCTTCCAGCAGTGGTTACCATCCACCACACTCTTTGAGAAACTAGTGGCAGAACAGGTTATGGGAGGGCAGGGGAGTGGGGATTCTGTTTTTACATGGTAGGAAATATACCAGCAAGGTGTTTACATACTGGCTTTACGCCTGAGAGATGTTAAAACTGCTCTTGAAGCTTCAGTCCTTGTGTGCTCAGCAGGCAGAGGAGTGAAAGCCACAGCACCATGGCATGACCATGAGGAGAATGCAGCTGGTCATGCACTTTTCATGCACAGTTGCAGATGTAGAAATGGGGAAGAATTCCTGCTAACTAAAAAATAAAGGGACAGACAAAGGAGTCGAAGGTCGCCTTCCACCAGGTGCTCCAGTGGAGACAGATTTAAAAGCTACCCAATAAATGAAAGCAGCTTCTAAAATCACAAACAGACTTGAGATGTTGTTAGCACATACCCATGTATCAGGTCTCCTGTGGAGATGACTTGTGATCTGAACTAAAAACATGGGTAGATAGTAGGTGTTTTATGCCCATGTGGACTGTTCTCCTTTCCCTTCTGCCCCACAAGGTCCTTCATTCCAGAAACCAGAGAGTTCTGACCTCAGTCCTGCCCAAGGCTGGCCAGGGTCCTGGATACTCTACTGTGACTGACCACGTAATGATCTATAGCATCACTTAAATGGTAGCATGTTCAGCACAATTCAGGAGAACAGCATTGCCTTACATAGAAAAGGAGTTCAGCACATTTTTGCTGGTAAGGCATTTTACAACCTCTGGTAGTAAGCATTAACGGTGCTTAACTTGACTTGGAACATACCCATTAGAACATTATCGATTAATAATGCTATGCTGACTGAGAAAGTATGGTCATACTGCAGCAAGAGTGACTGCAAATGAAATGGGGGGTCGATTAACTTGATGCAAGGCTCCTCCCACCCGATTCAAGAGCACTGAGGAGCCATGTGTTTCACCCAGTGTTTGAAGAGATGAACAAGCACGACTGGTACTGCTGTTTTGACCTGGTGCCTCCGTATCCTTGCCCTTGAGTCAACCTGCATCTGCAGGAGTTGTAATTTCCCGCTACAGGAAAATAAAGGAGTGCATTTCAACATTGCCTCTCTGAGAGGAATGAGGACAGTGTGGCTGGTTTAAAACAGCATGGTATCTGGCAGGATATGTGATTTAGAAGGAAATAGTATAAAGAGGGAAAAAGCCAGAAGGGAGGTGAAGAAGATTTTGAACAAGAGGCACTTGAGTAGTACAATGATGAGATGCATACGAGCATCGACTTAAAAAAACCCATCAGTACACATGGGAATGAAAAAATATATGGAAAGATACTTTCAGTCAGAAAGGACAGACTCAAGTTGATTAATTAAATTAATGCCTACATTTCCCACCCCCTTTCCTTCCCAGTAACACCTGCTATGCTGTATCTCCACTACATGCCAACAGAACAAAATTATCTATTTAGAATATTGTTTACCTATTAGTTTATTTCCAGATTCCACAAAATATGAGGGATCTAGCTAAGAAATTCAGGAGAAGGGAACAGGATAGAAGACATGTGGCTTGGCATTCTACAAAATTTGCTTAAGTCTTCTGGCACTCTCTCTTATGATGCTCACCCACCCCCCCATACCATATATTTTACTGGAAAGGGTCCTTCTTAAGAGTTAGTTGGCATCTACAAATCTAGCTATTAGACATTACTCCAAGAAAGTGAGGCTCATTTCTCTTGCAGGCAAAACATTTCTAATTTTTCCCTGGCATGTTGTATGCAGGCAGAAAGGCAGAAGACAAAATGCTTTTGCCTGTTTCCCACCTCCCAGCTCTCACAGAAGGACTGCTCCACAAACAATATGCATGGAGTTTGTGAGCATAAGCTTTTGGTTGCACCATGAATTGGCAAGGGTCACTCTAATCTGGATAAAGCAATTCACAGCTCTTCAGCCTGTGACATAGTGAGAACTGTAGGTGTAAAATTATTTAAGTGGAATATTTACTGCTGACTCACCTATGTCCCTTGATAGCTAAATATTTTCCTTGTCACTCATTAAAAAAAAAAATCATAACTTGATGAAGAAAGCATATTTTGATAAAGGCTGTTCATCTAGGGAAAAATATTCTAACATATAATGTTACCATATTTTGATACTACATCCTCATAAAAAACCATCTAAATATTTTTGGACTCTGATCTAGTACAATAGACTCTTCTAATTCCACAAAAGTGAATCTGAAAGATCAACAAGGTTTTTCTGCTTACTTTAATGAATGCCTATAAATAATGAAGGCAGCTTATCCCTGTGTGCTCTGGAGGGACTGTCATCCATCAAGCCAACAATATCTGGTCAAGCAACTTTCAGACATTAAATTCAATTATCTTTGGAGAGGATTCATCAGCTTTTGTATCTCCTCTCTTCCAAGAAACACGGCATCTCCCCCACTGATCAGCAAAGGAGCTGACAGGAAAATATTCTCTCAGCCATTCAGTATTGTTAGTAGAGCAGCAGAGAGGAGAATCATGGGTTTGCATAGGCAAAAACTAGCCAGAAATCCCCTGGTAGAACTGAGATGCAAAGCAGCTATGAAAAACAGAGGAGATTGACACTGAGAGTTTACAGTTAGTGAGTTTTAGGGACAAAGCTCCCTGTTCCCCAAGGGCATTAATAAAGACACTCAAATGGCATAAGTAATGCATTGAGATGCTGCATAAAATCACAATATTTTTGAAAAGCAAAATGGTGTCCTCTCTCAAGGGATACTCGAAGATATTATGCATTTTATTTAACAAATATGCCATATTCAGGTACTGTTCAAATACATAGCTGACTATCATAAAACTAGTTTATTAACCTTGGACAAAACAAAATATTTTTTACCTTCTCTTTCTCAAATCTTTACTTTTCCAAATTCCCCAAAACCAAAACCAAATGCAGGAAATACCTCCACCCACCTCCCTCACACACTTTCTCAGTCTTTCAAGTTGTCTTGTAAGGAAGCAATACGTGGCTTTCTTTTCCAGCTACCCCCTTCAGAGTCAGAAGTTTAATTTCAGGGTAATCTTTCTTTAAATTCAAATGAACCTGCACACAGGGCTGCACATACTAGAAAAGACTGACAGGTATTTTGGTGTATTTCTTTAAAAACAGTAAAAAAATCATTTACACCTACCATTTTTTCATTAGTGTTTATAAAGTCAAATGGCAGCACTTATGTTTTAATAATATGCAATAAAGAGAACATCATTTTCCAATGACTAGTCTAAATTAGCAACACTGCTGAACGCTAAATGCATAAATATTTTATTCCAAAACACTTACATAGCCTGTGGTTTGTAGCTCAAGAAAGCTGTGCATTTATAGTTGACCTGTGATAATCAAACCACAGTACGTTAATTCTGAAATATACTTAATACTATTTCTACTTTCAGAAATACTTCTGATGCCATTTTATAAAATGAAAAATAAAAATATTTTCCATCTTAACCTGCGATCATGAGGCTGGCTTTGAAGTCCAACACTACACATTTTTCTTTCAAATACTGTTAGAAATAATTTGTTCTTACTTTTCACATCAGCAATTGCAGTAGGTTTCTATCAATCCTTGGATGACAAACTACAACTTAGAATTAGGACACCTGAAAGCAGGTTTAGGACACTGAATTGCAGCACAGTGTTTTAGAGGATTCTATTTCCCAGCAAGCACAAATAATTATTAAAAAGAGCTAACTTTCATGGTATGCATTCAATTTGAGCTGGACATGAATTCAGATTACTATTCTAAATCCAAACCAATTTGGAACAATCATTCTACTTTCAGGTTTACAACAACATCTTGCAAATTCTCAGCCCCAGGATTAATGGGATCACAGGAATGTCAAGGACGTCTTGATTCTTTCAAAATCTTCCTCCTTCTCCACTGAAGGAATTCTGTGGTTTTCAGAAGAGGTGGTATGATTCACAAAGTCCCCAAAACAGAAACAAATACAGTAACACTAATTCAGGATGTTTTCTTTCCAGGAAGGTGGCTCTTTTTTACTACTCACCGCTCAGTCTTATGAATGGTTAACAAAGTCCTGTCTCTCCTCCCTCACACACTGTGACAGCTTCAGTACTGAAATGCCAAGAGATATCCACCCTCCTATATGGAAGTACATATTCAAAGGTGCCCTTTCTCTTCTGAGTAGTTTTGAGTACTCCTTTTCATCCACAAACATTTGGACTCACCAAGTAAATTTTAGTAATATTATAGAAGATATGAAAATATATAAACACTTGGACATACTTAAGGACCGTTCATAATGCTTTTACAAGCAAGATTTTTTTCATATCCAAAAATGTGTTTCAAAGCATGATGTTTAATCGCTAATGTGGAAGGGTAGGGAGGCAGGAGGAACCTCACATTGTGGCTTAAAATTTAACCTCACAATGCAATTAAAAATATATGGAAGCTGATAATTTATCAGAACACTTGTCCCTATTCCAAGGCTGCCTTCCAAAACATCATTTCATTAGTATGTTATTCTGGGGAGGAAAAAAATCACTGTAAGTCTTAAAGGAAAGCTTCAGGTTTTTTTGACATTAGCTTGCTCAGCTAATGAGCTAACATTCCCTTTTAATTAATTCTCTAATTTGCCCAGGCAGTTAGCAGATATATACATCTTCATATTACCCGATACGCCTTTAAAATTATTCCTTTCAAATTATTCCTGTGTATATACTATTTAATCCCTTTTGAGCCAGTGACTAAAAGTTGTTTTTAACCACTTCTTGCCCTTTCATCTAGTTTAAATATAACCAGCTTCAAAATAAACCTACTCAACACACCCAGCCTCCCACTTCAATAGACGCAGTTCTGAAGCTAACAAGGGCCACGGAGAATTATTACCACTAGGCTGATCAGTGCATATAGAAACCAAGGTAAGGCTGTGTTTACATCCATTACAGGTGTGGTTACTTAACGGGAGAGAAAGGGACTGAAGAGCAGGGACAGCAAACACTACACGAGGGCAGCAAATGCTTTAAGCCCTAGGGTGCACTCTGATCCCTAGGATCAGAGGGAGGAAAATAAAAAAGAGAGAAGAGGTTGGAGGGAGCAGGGCTGGGGTGAAGAAAGGAGCCTGAGCAACAAGATCCTGCAGGAGGAGGTTGCAAGGAGGAGACAAGCAGCCCAGAAAAGCAGAAGTCCCATCCCAGCTGGAGGTGCTCCCTGACACTTGATGTTGTCCACACAGGCTGTTCCTCTGCTCCCAGTCGCTCTCCCCATCTCTCCCTCCATGCTCCCTGACAGTGAAGAGGAGCCGTAGGCAGTCAGGATTGTCCCTGATCTGAGGCTTGGTCTGAGGTGTGGTTCACACAGTGACCCTTCCAACCCTGCTTACCCCTGCCCACACAGCACTCACTGCAGTGCCCTTTTCTGACCAGCCAGCTGCCTCCTATCTGCATAGATTATTTTTTTTACACCTATGCAGTTGATCCAAAATATATTAATTTGGCATTGAAGGGGGTTCCATTTCCCTGACAAGGGCTGTCCTGCTCAAGGCTTGAGAGTCCTCCCCACTCCAGTGGAGAGATTGTTGACTCTACACCAGCATTATATCATACCTAGCAAGTTTAAAACAAACCCAGATGTCCCTGAAAGGCTACATGATTTATGTGCATTAACAGCCTTAGAAATACATTTTAAAAGCAGGCAGGATCCCACAGATGCCTAGAAGTCCTCCTGCCTCTCAGCTGTGCTCCAATTTTGGAGCTATGGAACAAATGTTCAGAGTTGCAACCACCCACAGGAAGCTTCACCCACACATTCCCCCTGACAGACAGAACTGTATTCAAAATCAACACCCCAGAAGCACAACCAGCAGGTTACGCCAGTTGTATTTTATCATCCACAACTGTGCTGCTACAGCCTAAACTAATCATGCATAAAAGCACTTACTCTGTAGCTTCAAAAGTCAGCTCAGGCTCCAAATTTTAAAGGAAGCATTTTGATCCTCCTAGCTTCCCCCTCCATCTGAGACATCCTGAACACACTGTAAAATCATGATCATATTTAGCCCAGATCCCTTTGTACTTAATTCTTAATACATGTAACCCACCAAGAGACAAGTCCCTGGTCTGTGCCCTAACCTTTCCAGCTGCTCCGGATGCTCAGAGAGAAGCAGCAGGTTTAAGGAAGTAGGAGACCAGAGCACGCCACTCTGAACAGGTACGTATTGCACAACTGTATCAACTCACATCTTCTAGGGATAGCTGTATAATGTGCTGCAATTTAGGTTTTACTACTGGCAAACGAATGTGCCTCCACCTGAAAACAGTCTTTCTCATTTTTACAGTACGTTTACCTCATTACGTCAATTAAAATAATCCTGACCTGCCAAGAATCTCAAGGTGCCCATAAGCACACAACCCCCAAGTTTTTGGTGCAATTTTCGAATACTATTGTAAAGCTGCTGACTGCTAACAGATGCATCAAAGTATACCCTTTGTTAATGTTAAAGAAGCAGTAGAAACATGTCATCTTAAAGGAAAGCTTAAAACCTTAAATATATTGAGACTATCTGTTCGGTTCCTAAGATTCATTGGGGTTTTAAGAATCTTGCCTTGAGTAATCATGCCTTGGGCTGGAAAAAAAAGAGATCTCTCAAAAGGCAGATAACTTCTCTCATTCACTTGTAACAAAGAAAGACATACTATGTGAAATGCTGAGCACCACCAGAAAGAAAAACAAGCACAGGAAGAATTGCATCCACTTATTTTTACAGGACTAAAGATTTTCAGGAGCTTCACACTAACTCAAGAGATTTTTATCCTTCTGCCTTTTGTTTGGTTCCCTGACTTTAATTTTTTCTTTTCTCCTCCTGCACCATATTCCACCCTTCTATAACTGTGCACCCTTCTATAGGCTGGCATCCTGTTCCTGTCTCTACTCCTTGCTGGAAGATGCAAACTGAGCAGCTGCCTCTGGGTGAAGATGAAAAGTAGCCCCAGCCTCTTCCTATCACCATCCACATTTTTTTTCCTGTGCATGGAAACCCATCCATCAGCTCATGATAGTATGGTTTTACTTCTGGTAGAGTGCAGTTGCTTTAGGATTTGAGGTACGATCCCTCAGGGGAGTTTCTACAGCAATATTTTACACAAGCCTTGTTACCATTCTTTTTTTCATTATTCTTTTTCCTTTCATAAGCTTTCTTACCTTTTGCTGTGTAAGTAAATGAATAAACACAACAAAGATAAACAGACACTGCAGATACAAGAGTAGTTATGCAGGAGAATATTACCCTTAGATGATTACTTTGATAAAACTGAATTGGACCGCCCATTACAAGAATACATGTTTTGAATTACAAATTAAAAGACACAGTAAATGATCGATTTCTTGATGTATGGAGAAGATATAAACAAGGTGGTCTGCAGCTCTATAAAGAATTGATTTTCATGTAATTCTATACATCCTCCCTTGCTCTCACTTTCTATATCCAAGTGAACAAAACAGCAAGGACAGCTGAACAGAATTAGTGAGCATCCAAAAATATCCAGCCCATCTTTCTTAAAAACACAGAGAGATGTTTCTAGTTTGCCAGAAAAGAAGCAGTATTTTTAATATTGTGGTCCTCAAATAAACTGCCTCTTGACTGTCTGAATTACAAACTACTGCCTTCAGGAGATAAAACAAAGAATGTGTGAAAATACAACTGTGTATAGAATGAGCAGCATGGGAATCAGTTGGCAACCATAGCTATACTGTCCCACATCATATTTTTACTAATTTTTATTCAAACCAGTGGCCTGTAAAGTCAAGAGGATTTTGCCAGAGTAAAATCTCAGTGCCTAGCATAAGGGTTTGTTAGGCTTCTTTGTCTTGTTTTGTTTTGTTTTACATAAAACTTTTCCTCTTAATTGCCAGTTTGGAGTCATCTGCAAGGTATTTTTATCTTCCAAGACCAAGCTGAAATTTTTTCATGGGATTAGGGGCAGAGGAGACAGCAATGGTAAACCTCATGTTGAGGAATGCAAGAGAAACAAAAAATTTGGAAGCACTAGTCATGCTGGAATCCAGATATTAACATCAGAAGGAATGCTCTCGTGTGGTGTCAGGGTCCGGTGAAGACATATTTGAAATACTGAGCCTAGTCATTTATTTACAACAAAAACATAGCCAAAGCCAAGTATCAAAAACCTGTAGGAATCCTAACTGTTGCAAACTATTCTGTGATCCAGCACAGTGCATGTTTAGGCCATATAATGAGTATTTACAAGAGCAAAAATCTTTTCCATCATCTTCAAAGGGAGTTAGACGTCACATATGAGTGGTTTAAACTGGAAGAAATCCATGCATAAAGAAGGCAGAACTTTATGGCTGGCCATGATCATGGGACTTCCCTCTTGCAGGAGAGGATTAAAATAGAACCACCTAGACAAGCAACTACAACGTGTTGCATTTGGAGATATCTTATGGATAATACACACACATGTAAATGAATTAAGCAAGAGACTTTGTTGTTTCTATGCTGTGATCATTTCTGGTTTTAAATGCCTGGGTGGTGTTTGGAAACTATGGGCTAAAGGTAACTTGGTACAATGACAAACAGGTTTGGATTTTGAGGTAGGGCAGGGCAGGGCATTAAAATAAAGTGGTATCTTCCTACCATATAAATGTAGGTATGTTTTGAGAGTGAAAAAACAATTATATTGCTGTGAGCTGAACTAAAGAAGCATTTGTCTCTTTCTCTCTTTTTTTTTTAACAAACAAAAACCCTCCAACCATTGCATCTTCTTCTGTTTTGTTTTGTTGCCTGCCCAAACCCACACTTAAAAAAGACAAGCCATAGAAAGGCCATACAAGGCTCACTGGGTAGCAAGGCAGGAAAGGTGAAACAATGGCCAGTGCTCAAAAGCCTCCCTTCCAACAGATTAGCCGGGTTTATAGCTTTGAAGGACACCTCACACCGATCCTGATGGCAGGGCTGTTTGCCAGGCCTGGGGAAAGAAGTTCAAAGGACAGCAGCATTTCAAGAGAAGGTAGCACGGAGCAAGTTCAGAATCACTGCCCTGTGCCTCGAGGGAAACAAGGCGGCTGGCTTGGAGCACCAGCATAGGAAAAGCTGCACCATCTGATAACAAAGCATGAACAAGTCATATTGGTCTGAAATACAGGCATATACATTCCTTTTTGCTCTGCTGAAGTGAAAAATATAATTTTTCAAGTGAATCAGTGACAGTTTTTGGAAGGACTTTTCCACTCGCTCCAGCCAGCTGCAAAATGAGACTCTCAAAGGAGAAAGCTGTACAGGTACCCACCCATCAGACCTGTCAGGCCCCTGTGGGGCAGAGCCTGGGGGCTGCCACCTCGCAAGCTGCTGCACTAGAGGATGCATTTACGCAGAGATGACAAAACACCTCACTCTATCCAGCATCCAGCAAGAGCCTGGGAGAAGGAAGGTATGCAAATGGTCCAGGAAACTGTTTCCTTTCAGAAGTGAAAAGCCCCAGATCAAAGTTTACTTCTGCTATTACCCTGTATCAAAAATTATGCCTGCAATCATGAGTCAGAAACCTTTAAATAATGTATTATAGGCCCATCGCTTTGGAAAAGTGCATTTCAGTACTAAACGAACAAAGATATTAGCTAGACATGTATTTTTATATATATAAATCACTAGTTGATGTATAATGAATTAAAATAAAACACATGCAATGCATCCTTGCAAAGCTTCCATATGAAACACAACTGAAAAGGATAAGACTATTTAGTTAAGAAAGAAAAGGAATAAAATGAAATTATAAACAATATGGACCCAAGCACATCAGTTTACCTTGTGAAAATTCATAAGCTAATAAAAGAAAATACATTTTGAAAAGAAAATACAGTTCACGAGTGACTGGCTGTCACCAAGACCAGTAAATCAACACAACAGAGATGAACACCAGACAATAATGGCAGGAATTAAACCAAAAGCAGCAACCTGGCTAGAGGGTTGAAATTCAGATATAACTGGGACTTTGGACAAGTTCTTTCTTCAGGGGGTAGCTGGAGTGGTACAGTATTACCACTGCCCCCCAACACTTGCCACCCTGGCCCAGCACAGCCCACAGGGGAAGCCCACTAAAGTCCTGTGCCTTTTATCACAAGATGATTTTTTTGCTCTATCAAGCGAAGTATCTCCTGTTACCATAAATCTCCTTGGGCACTGGTGTTGGTTAGAGTTATCCAGTGGAGCTCACATCATCCTGGATGGGAGCAGCCCTATCACAGAAGGGACAATTATGGCTCAGCCGTTCTGCCTGGCCAGCTCTGCCTGCCCACACTGATGTCCTCCAGCAGCTCAGCTGTTCATGGAGTGGACATAGAGCTTTACCCTAATGCACACACTTTTCCCTGCTGCCTGCTGCAGGTTATCATGTATTTTCATATAAAAAAAAAAATGCAGTGCTGTATGAGACTAAATATAGGTGGAAAACTGCACTGATATCGGAGGGAAAAGCCCTTTGTAAAATATTACAAATGAAGAAATTGTAATTGTCCTAAACATTTTCCATCCTTGCCTTTTGTGCAAAGCTTGAGACCATCTTGAGGATAAACAGCTTTTCAGAAGGCCACCAAGAGCACTAAATACAATTTGTGGAAGGCAGAAGTCAAAATTATTTTGACCTTAAATAGTGCATCCCATTTTCTGCTTAATTGTGACTATAAAAAATATGTGAAATATAAGATAGTCTCAAAACATCAATTTGGACTGAGTTCACCAGGCATAGCAGGGAAAAGGCTAATGTTAGAGAAGAATATTCTGTTTACTACATGTATTGGTAAAGCTTTCCTGGCAATTCTGTGCAAGAATTCTAAGGAAAGGGACATGAACAGCTTATTTTTGCAGTACTTCATTAGATTCAGCTTCAGTTTGAATATTCAAACTTTAAAGCAATCTTTTTGCAGCCAAGCTTGTTTCCAAGAACAAGAAGCCAAACTGGGTAGGGGGAGGAGAAAGGACGTCACAGATGAACTTTAACATGTGAACTGGAGGCACAAGCTAAATAGGTTTTGGTACCCATTTGTTTATTTGCAAACAGAAACATGGTAGAAGAGACACAGGTCCTTGCTTAGCTGTTTCATTGCTGAAACCAAAATGCTAGAGCATATCTTTCCTAATACTGCACAGCAACAGCATGCAAACAACTCTCACAGGGAGCCAACGAACCTCTCTTTATCAGCTGAGAAAACCAGGCACTTGGAGAATGCTGCTACTCTTCTCCAAGGTGGAGAGCTCAAGGGCTGCAGTCGATAACACTCCAGAGTGTTCATTTTTTCTCTGCTGATTATGAAGAAAGCCTGGATTCTTCAGTTTCTACTGTACTTGTATTTTCACCCGAGAAGCATTTCATTCCATTCATGAAGAAAAACAAGCAAAGCTCTTAGTGCTCCCAAACTGGAACATTCTTGTAAAAGAATTTAACACATTAGACTGGCAAGATGCAGAAGACTTGATGTGAAAGAACACAACTAGGCGGTGATGACAAAAGGGTAGCTTGACAGCTTATTGACTGAGAATGGCTTTCACACCAGGAGGAAAAGAATAAACATATTTTTTTGTGTGCCAGATATGAAACACACAGTAATATAAGTAACCGTACAGATGGCTGACTCTTCAGCAGACCTGACGGATAACTGCAGGGTAAAAAATAAGTTTTAAGCCACAAAACACTTTTTAAGCATTAGGCCATAATGCAAAGATCATGAGGCAGATGGATAAGTTGGAGACCAAGGATAAGATTGTGAGTGCAGAGTCCAGAAAGCCAAGTCCCTCTGAAAAGGCTTGGAGCCCTACTGCTTCTTACTTCCCTAATGATGCAATTTTGCTTGACAAAACCAATTCTGTCTCCTCAGAAGCCCTGCTCCTGTTATGGCATGCTACATGCCATGACATAAGCAATTCTCTGTTCTGCCCTAAATTCAAAAAATAGTTTTTGTGTTAGCCTATACAGTTTCCAGAAAGTTACGTTAGGTCAAGCTCTACACAGCAGAAATGTTCCTGTTCTGAAGTGCTCTGCTAAATTTTTATCCATCCTCTTCCTCCCTTCTTACTGTTCCTGCCTTTCTGTTAAGAATTTTTGTTTCTGATGTGTCAGACTAATTGAATATATGTCATGCAGAAAGGCAGATTGCTTTTATTTGCTCTCCTGTCTAGGTGTAACCAATTCCTCTGTCACTCTTCTAAATATTTCCCTTCCATTTTAAAGCTTGCTACAGCATTTGTGTTGCTCTTACCGATGTGTGAAATTCTCTCACTCCCTTCTCCTTACCAGCCTCTGACTACATGCATCCATGCGAAGTAGAAATATTGACATAAGGTACAGGATGGAGAGGAGTGTGATCAGAGTCTGAGAGCACCACCGCAAGCCCGTTAGTCCATGAGGAACTTAAATTGCAAGATTTACAAGGGGCACATTGATCTGAGAAGCTGGATGCTGCTTCAAAAAAGCCCCCAAATGACTATTTTTTCAAGGTGTTATCAAGGGATGCACAGTCCATTTATAGAAGAGCATAACATATTGGTGGCCCATGACCAAGGCTAAAACTAAGCTAAACTAAATCTGGAAGTGAATGACTATAAACCATTTTGCATCAAGATTCAAGGGACTAGAACTACAAAGAAGAGATTTTTTTTCTCTATAGTTTGTTGCTACTTTTTGGCAGTTGAAAAAAGAGCCACCCTTAAACAGAGTGCTTGGAGAGCATTTTTAACCAGGCTTTTTCATTCCTTTTTGGGAACCTGAACAACGGCAACTGCAATAAAAGCAACTTCAAGTCACAATAAATACATTGTTCCCATTTAATTAACGTTTTCTCAATACAGTTGGTGTGTAAGAGGTCAGAGGAAAAGAAATTTGTATACTACAGATATCATGCTTGTCAGGTAGCACATTAAAGATATTTTCTATGACTATTCTACAACAATAAAAAAATGTTTCCATAAATATATGAGCAAGAAAAGAAGGGCTAAGGAGAATCTCCTTCCATAGGGACATGTCCATAGGGACAAAGGATGAGGAAAAGGCTGAGGTGCTTAATGCCTTCTTTGCCTCAGTATTTAATAGTAAGAGCAGCTGCTCTCTGGGTACCCAGTCCCCTGATCTCAGAGACAGGGATGAGGAGCAGAATGAAGCCTCCATAATCCAGAAGGAAAGGGGCAGTGATCTGCTACACACTTCCACACACAGGTCTATGCGGCTTGACGGTATCCACCCAAGGGATCCACTGAGGGAGCTGGCGGAACTACTCACTGAGCCACTTTCCATCATTTACCAGGTAACCAGGGAGGTCCTAGTTGGCTGGAAACTACAGATAGGCTGAGATGGGACTAGCAGAATGACACGTGCAACCAACCAATTAAAATGAATACCATTTTTTAGTTTTACCTAAGCTTAGCTGCAACATTTCAATTTGCAAACACCACCTTGAAAGTCTTACCAAAGACCCTTGTGTAGTACACTATTCTCCTCATAACCAAACCTCTCTTTCTCTCTCTCATTCCCTCACCTCTAAATACAGTATAAAACTCTTAGAGGTGGAAACAATAGAGGAAACTCACAGGTGAAAGAAATCTTCCCTATACATACTGTAATGCTACCATCCAGAGCGGAGCAACCAGAGCTTAACGTGTTTTTATTCAAGATTAGTGAAACCCCAAAGAATGTTTTTCTTTATCAGGACTAAAAATATTCCGACATCCTCATGTCAGCAGTTACATATTTTCAAAACAGAGATCTCCTACTAGGCTTGTTCATTATCAACAAAAAGTCATGTTGCAATATTTTGCTTTCCAGATCCCCTCCCCCAAAGAGCAACTACCAAGCACTGCTGATATCTTTAATTTTTTGAAATGTTTTACTTTGTCCAAATAAATATGGAAATCAGTTTTAATTCAAATGTTCAATGAACTCAAGAGTTGGAGTTACAAAGGTCTTTCTTCGCAAAGTGGTTTTCTCTTTTCAGGTTAAAGATATCTTTTTGTATTTAAATTGGATAGTAGTCATGGTTTGGTTTGGTCTTCAAAGCATGGTTCTAATCCAGCCACTAAATAAAAAAATAAATCAAGAGCTGAACTGTAGCTAAGTGTGAGCTTATGTAAAACTGAGCACACTGAGACCATCCAGGGCACTGTTGATCTTGGACACTCAAAGGAATTTTATGGAAAGTTCAATGATCTTCAGTGGTGACTCCCTCAACCTCTTAATTTTCTGTGTTATCTGAGGACATTTCATGTACAGCAAAATGAAAAAAAAAAGAAATAACTGAGTCTCAACTCAACTTCTTCAATAGCTCCCAGATAAGTGTTTCCATTTCTTCTCTTAAACTGACAAAATCTAGTGAATTGGGGAAAAGAGAGAGACTACAGGGAAGGAATAGCTTTCTCTAGGGAGTATTCCAAGCTCATCTGCACTTTACTGTAGTCCTTTCTTGGGACAGAAAATCCATTCAGAATGTAAATCTATTAAATATGGGAGTATAAAAAAGACAATGAGAGCACTGTGGGGTTAAAAAAAAAAAAAAAAAGACAGTGAATGAGTGAATGTTGCCAGCAGTCCCTATTTACACCAGTGTCCTCCCTAAGGGGCCACCACTGAAGAGGAAAGTTAGCCACCATGGACCGCCCATCACTAATATATATCAACATCTGTGTGGCATCTACTTGAGGCCAAATCCAAACCTAAGACTGGTGGAGGAAGGCTCTCCACTGCAGCACCATTCTCCACAACCCTTCCTCTTTCAAACCCAAATTTTAGCAGTGTAAACAGAGGTGCTGTCAGCCAGCTAGACACAGTGTTAACAAACGGTATGGTAATCACCTACATATTAAAGGGAGGAGTTGAAGCGAAGATTTTATAGTGTGATTAATGGTTTCTGGGTGTACAGTTCAAGGTACTGTGAAGAAATGCTGAGTTCAGCTTCTGGAGACAAAAAAAAAATCAGGCTCCTTCAACATTCCTTAAGCTAAACCAACTTTGGGTTCCCCAACCACTATTTTGCGATGCTTGCCATGAGGAGCTTGAGAGAACCTTCTACCTCAGGAAATTAATTAAGCTGCAATACATCACATTTAAAAGCTGGTGTCCTTGCTTCAGGTTGCATTTCGATCTTTGCTCAGCCAGCCTCTGTGGGCGGGGTGAATGTGCATTTAGAGATGTGAAAAATAAAAGGTGTTTCCTGAGGCCCTGGACACGTGAGTGAGTTTCCATGAGTTAAGCAAGGGTGTGAGCCCATGGGCATGCTGCAACAGCCCCAGTGCCTGCTCTTCCCCTACAGTGCACACACAGCATCCTGCTGCGAGCACGCACACGGTGGTACCGTCCCTGCTCACCCTGCAGCTCACAGTCTGTGCTGCCGCAGCAGCCACACGGCCACTGCCACATGCTCAGCAGGGACAGGAGGCTGGCTGCCCACCCCAGCCCTGGCAGGGCTGTGGGGAGTCACCTCACCCAAGAGGGGAGCTTGCACCTCTGGAGGAGAGCAGTGGGCTCATCTGGAGAAGGGTAGGCTTGGCTTGCCTGTGCTGTGTGACACCAGGCAGACACGGGCAGTGTAGGTCAGCTGATTTGCTGTTGGTGACTGTGAGGAATGGTCCAAAGCCACGTGAGAACCTTTGGCTTTTGGCTAGGTCACTGTATGCCTCTCACATACCAACGACCACTCAAATATCAATCAAATATTGTTCACTTTGTGACACAACAGCTACAGCTTGGTCTTCACACAGGTCTCTCCACCATCCATCTCTGCTTCCCAAACCTGAGACTATCCTTTGCTCACCTTCAGAGCAGCTGTACCTCTCCAAGCATCCAGTATGGATGGCCACCAGTACCTCCTGGCTGAACACCCAACACAGCAGCTGCCCTCCAGCAACAATCCAGGGGCACCAAGTGCCCACTTGGGCACTGCACTGACCTCTACTGCCTTTGCTTCCTTGATGGTCTGGGACTCTGAAAGAGCTGAGGAGCACCTTGGCTGTGCTTGTGGAAGGGGCAGAGATAAGACCAGGTCCATTTTCATACACAGCTAAAAGATAAATCAGCAGAAAGGATAAAGGGACAATCTGGACACCGTGATGAGTCTCTGCTCAAAGGCTGCTGAATCGCTGTTGAAAGGGGATTTAAGGGAGCATATAACAGCAAGGAACAGTTGTCTCAGTCCACTGAGCTTCAAGTCTCTCCCTCTCCTGACATTTAATATGTCTGCCAAATTGATCTCTGTGTGTCGGGGCCGTATGAGATAACTACACTGTTTAGCTGCTCCTGGGGATGAGGATACTCACGCACCAAAAGATGCTGACAGCAAGAAACTCAGATCACCTCTGTTCTGGCATTGCTGGAACACCAGGAGGCAGCCGGACAAGATGCTTCCTTTGTCTTAATATTTAACTGCTTGTAGATCTTGGATGTGTTTATGGCTCAGCCTGAAACACCTGAAAATGCCTGTGTACTAGACACACTGGACTCATTCAGCAGAGCCCAGTTTTACAAGTGAGATGAAGCTCAGCTTTCTTTCTACAGTCACAGAAGATACACATTCAGGCTTTAAAAAAAGAAGCAATCCTTCTTTTGTGAACCAAAGATGCAAATCAAATGGCACTGGCAGACCGTTCTCTTTTCTTGGTTCTACATAATTTTCCATGCAGAAAATATTTTATGTGCCTGCTGAATTCTTTCTTCCATGGTACTGCGTTAAACTTTTGATAAGAAATCAAAAAACAGAGTACTCTTGCACTAGCTGTTTCCATGTACAGGTGGGTCAAGAATCTTCTTCATAGCTACAATACCTATAGCGCAACTATCCACCAAAGAGAAATGTAAATTCCATGGAATTACTGCAGCAGCATTGAAGTGCATAAGCTGCCAAACCATACAGATAAGTAATAGATTTGTTTATGGACTAGACAAGGTTTAATTAAACCAGGGAGCTCTGAAGAACAGTAAATCCTCTCTCTTTTTGTCTTCTCTCCCCCTCCCCCTCCCCCGCCTTTTTTTGTCTAGAGTATCTTTCTCCTAGTGGCTTTCCTCTTCCTAATAATCCCATCACAAATGACAGATATGTTATCAGTCATCACTGGGATTTGACACATTCTTAATACCCGTCATGACAGCTCTGAAGTCTGCATGCTACTCCATTGTATTCCAAAGCATTTGCAGGAGGTAATGGACACATCAAATACGAGTCAATGGCTCTGCTTTATTGAACTGCTGAAGGCTTGCAACAGAGAAGTAGATGCTTAAAAAAGCCTAATTGTGATTATTTAAAATTACACACATAGTAATTAAATATAAAACAGTATATAATGTGGCAGTGTATTGCTGTGCCCAAAGAGAGTCTCTCCTGGTTCCTTGGGTCTCGGTTTTACTTTAATAGAGAACCTGATGCACAAGTGAGGTGCAAGCTGTGGCGAGAGCCAGAGTCAACATCAAAGGTGGACACCTGAATTGATATGAGGACAGTGGGATTGAGAAGTGTGTCACTCACAGCAGCTGTCAGTACT